>NW_025814826.1:29892500-35602500 GCF_022079265.1 Lynx rufus
CCTCAAAATAATACAGTGCTTATTTCTCAATAATTATTTGTTGACTATGAATGAATAGGAAATCAGTCCTTGCTCTTCAGAGAAAATAATATGGACCCTTTATGCAATTCAAGAATGAGTAAGATGAATCATAAATTTATGAAAGCCTCAATGGTTAGAGAAAATACACCTTCATATATAACCACACCTCCTTCATATACTCACCAACCCCAGTTCACATTGAGAAAGCATTTCCTATTTTTCTCTCCTATTCCTATAATGAAAGATGCTGTATCTTTAATTAAAATAAGTATTACATGATGAATTATTTGTTAAATTTTGACATATTAAAAATTCTTTCCATGATACAGAAAACAGTCTGTATCATTTCCTCTAATTTTTCATCTGTGCCTTGAGTAACATTTTAAATGTTTGCTTTGTATTTGTAGTAACAGACCAGATAATAATAACAAAAATTAGGAATTCTCAGCTTTGTTACTATTTTAAATTAATTCAATTTTTAAGCCAAGAGACTGGAACAATACAAATAAAACTGTTTATTGTTGATGATAAGGCCAAATTAGTTCTGTTTCATATTCTATTGTATTGATAGACACCCTTGTTTTTCCAATCAATGATTCTGATCCCTGAACACAGTTAGCAAGAGCACTGGTATGGCTCCCTTTCTTGAGCCAGAAGGGCCTGGGATGGGCTCCATTTCAATCCCATTAAAACTATTTTCTCATTTATTGTATGTACTTCCTCGCATGGGACTCATAGTGTACAATCTAGGTCCTGACTACTTCCGATGGGACAGATCCACCAATGAAAGATGGCCTGACACCCTTTAATTTCAGGGAGAGTATCCACAATGTAGGAGTATGCAGTTTGGGGGAAAGAAGCAGTTTTGTGCTGTTCTGAGAGGTGATCTCACATTTTATTTGCCAGACTATTGTTTCCACGTTTGGCTCTGAGCTGCCCTGGAAATGTGTGGGATGTTTACGAAATGCCTGATGTGTTTGTAATTTGCATTTGCCAACTCTATTTGGAAATCAATGCAAGAATAGAGAAAAAAGTAAAGGCAACTCTCATGTTGCCAAATGTGTAATTACTCTTTTTCAAAATCCATTTTCCTTGGAAATGATTGTTTTGATATCAGGCAATGAGTTGTATCTATGGGGAAAAAAAGAACCATCTTTGCTGTGGCTTATTTCCTAGGTTATGTTAACCAATGACTCCTATCATTGTTAATCCTTTGCCCCTGTTTGCCATTCTCAAAACACTGAGGACCTTACATTTCATTTTAGACAATGATCTAGTATTTATTTCTGGCTGTGCAAGGAATGTTGCCATCATTTCTTAAGGCCCTCCATGGATGGCTTCACACTGTGGTTCTCGCCATTTATCTCACTTCTATTTATTCCCTGACTTATGTTATCCCTTGGCTGGTTTTCAATACATTCCATCAATTGTTCTGAATTATGCTGTTCTCAACCTTAAAAGTCCTCCTTTAGTTCTTGCCTTCATCCAAATTCTTTCCATTCTTTAACATCCAGATCAGTTATTTTCTATTCTTAGAAGCCTTACCTAGACTTTTGCCTGCACTGACCCTTCTCTGAATTGTGTGTTTTGCCTTACCACCTAGATGGTAAGTTACTTGAGAGTGATGGTCATCTCATACTTTTGTGTTCTTCATGATATCCTGCACAGCACTGGGCACAATGCAGACAGACATTCACACTCAAGTATTCACATATTGGTGTTAAGCCATACATACATATATATAATATAGTTGTTATAGTTAGTTATAGTTATAGTTATAGTTATATAGTTATATAGTTATAGTTATAGTTATAGTTATATAAACCCCCAACTTAATGTTGCTTTCTTCTGGGTACTGTCATGACATGAGAAATGAGCACCTCTTCGCTTCCTGTCTTAGGGGCATTTGTGGTCTAAGGTAATGAAAATAATAAAATAACTATTATCTTTGTCATTATTATTTTATGTATTGCATGCCTACTATATGAACTAAGCTCTATATGAACTATAAGCTCTGCAAATATCATTTCATTTGATACTTACAACAGTCTAGCTAGAGATGTATTGATAATTGACATTTTAGAGTTAAAGATACTGAGGCTCAGAGAATTTAAATGATTTTTCCAAGGTCACAAAGGCAGTGAATGATAAAGCTGACCTGGAATCCGGGTCATCTTTCTCTATAACAAACAAAGAAATGTGTCTTCATTTTTCTTGTCTTATTTTGCCACGTTTTGGGGAGTGGGAATGAGGGGTCTTATGCACCATTCATTGTGTGCTCCTTCCCAGTCTCGCCAGGTGCCTGTGGCCCTCAGGCCCGTGACCACAGGAGCCTCCTTTGCAGTGCTTGCAAAGGGTCTTCCGATCCTTAGAGAAAATTGTGCCTTCTTGTACTCTTCTCCAACTCTTTCTTCTCCTGCCCTTACACCTTCTCAGTTGACAGGCTTGCTCATCTCCCATAGATAGATTTTCATACTGTACCAATAGATCATTGTGACTTCATTTTGGCATTCTTTCCAGAAAAATCTGGTGCTGAAAATGGGTTCCAAGACTCATAGTTTTCTATCCCAAAGTAGTGAAGTCCTAACAATGAGAATATTATGGTTATAAAAATATTTAGAAGCCTAAGCCTTTCAATAGTGCCTCTCAGACAATATCATGTACTAACTGCCTATGCAAGTTGACACACATTTAAGTCTAACTTTTGTTTATTTTCCCTAACCTCTTTCTCAGAATAAAGTGAGTTATCAGAAAGTGTGGTAAACTCTGTCTTCCATGCTTACAGCCTTCTTTGTATTATTTCGCTCATCCTAGAAACCTAAAACTTAAGACATCCATTCCCAATGCCTTATATGACAGATGTTGGACTTGATGTCAGGGGTGTACCCTATGAAAACAAGAACTTTGTCTCATGCTCACTGCTATGGGTCAGAGTTTTGCCTGACAGACTAGGCTCTCAGGAAATCCTTACTGAGTTAATTGATGAAATTAGCATATATCAAAGTAGTGATTCCTAAGGATAACAATGAAAATAATATTTGTTAAACTTACTATATGCCAGATATTCTTTTCTTTATTAGAGAAAGAGGGGTGGAGAGAGAGGCAGAGGGGGAGGGAGAGAGAGAAAGAGAAAGAGAGAGAAAGAAAGAGAGAGAGAGAGAATCTTAAGGAGGCAGGCACCACACTCAGCACAGAGCCTGACTCAGGCTTAATCCCATGACTCTGGGATAATGACCTGAGCAGAAACCAAGAGTTGGATGCTCTACTGACTGAGCCATCCAGGCACCCCTATGCCAGATATTCTTATAAGCATTTTGCATACACATTACTTTAATACTTAGAACAACTTCTAATACCTACTATATAGCGGAAGAAATTGAGGCACCAAAATGTTATGTAATTTACCCAGTCAAGCAGCTAGTCGGTCTTGGATCTGGGATATGAAACCAGACAAACTCAGTCCAATAAAACACTGAACTATTAGGAAAAGTTGCTCAGATATCAAATCCTCTGGAAATATTCCCTCATCCACAACCACTAAGACATACAGGGTAAAGTGTTCCATTTAAGATCATGTTATATCATATGCTTTGTATATATCACACTTTATTGTAATAATTTATTTATGTTTGTCTTTGTCATTCTTAATTGAAATGACTGGGTTTAAAAAGAAGGTTGTGCTGGAGCACTGGGTGGCTCAGTTGGTTAAGTGTCCAACTTCAGCTCAGGTCATGATCTCACAGTTTGTGAGTTTTAGCCCACGTCAGGCTCTGTGCTGACAGCTCAGAGCTTGGAGCCTGCTTCAGATTCTGTGTCCCCCTCTCACTCTCTGACCCTCCCCTGCTCTCTCTCTCTTTCTCTCTCTCTCTCTCTCTCTCTCTCTCTCTCTTTCTCTCAGAAATAACATAAACATTAAAACAAAATTTTTAAAGAAGGTTGCGTAAAAAAATTGAAGCAAAATATATAATTAAAAATCAATTTGGGTTAAGGTCGGAATAACTGAGCGTTTTCTATCTGGAAAATTATCTTGATTATCATATCAAAGATATGGCTTAGTGCTGATTAGAATAACAAAAATAAACACTATCAGGATCCAGAACCCAATGATTCTCACTTTTTTAATTAATTTCTGCAATTTTAATTTGCTGAGCAAAAGCATCTGACTTTCTTTGTACATCCAGTTTTATTTTATACAGTGCTATCTAGGTCGAATTAAATATAATTTGCCATAGATATAAATTAATTAACTCTCTATTAGGCTATTCTGCATTAGGTGCTCATTCCGCCTCATATTTATTTGATAAGTACTAACATCTTTGTCATTGGGAAATATGTTCTCTGAGTTAGCATTATGGAAATGCAGACAATGACCCTGATGTGGCTTATTGGGTCAGGTCAGAGATTGAAAGGTCCCAGATGGCTGCAGGATCTTGCAGTATGCAGGTCTGTTGCTAGGAGACCATATTGATCTTTTCTGGCCTCTTTGCAAATGACCTCGTCTACTTTCCAGTGATTGATTGCCATTATTTACAGCATTAGGTAGAAGGTTTGCCTCGTCTTCAATATTTATAAAGTTAAAAAATCTTATCATTTAAGCTTAAAATGCTTTATGGTATTTTTTTTGTACACACCCATAGCAGCCTATCATTAGGGATGCCTGCTCATTTAATGTGCCCAGTTTCAAATGTGATTAAATAGACATATAATTTCCTGCCTTAATATAAGTACAATATGATTATCAAAACCAATTTGCTTATATTAACCAAAGTCAATTTGCTTCTTACTGATCAAAACCAAGTTGTTTCGTGTCTGCCTTGCCCAGCTCTTTGTCTTAGGCACAAGGCTCCAACTAGAATGGCCTTCTCAAGATGATTCAGTTTCATACATTAAAATGTTCCACTTCTGGTGAATAACAGGAGACTTAATTGTATCTCAGGGCTTTGATGTCTGGCGCCTAAAGGTCAAGTTGGACAGTGCAGTCAATAACTCGACAGCTAGTCCGATGAGAGCACTGACTTTCTTCTCCCACCATCATGCCGATGGAGGAGTGCATTACATTTGAGTGCTGCTCCAGTCAGTCAAGAAGGAAGTCTACACAAGTCAGGTTTCCTGATTACAGCTCTCAAGGATTAAATGCCTGATATAAATATAGTGCTGTCTGATATTTTAGGATAGATTAAAAGAATCAGATGGAGACAGCCTTGATGAGGACAGCTTTTTATTAGACTTGTGGAAGAATCCATTTAAATGGCTACCCGAGCAGTATTTTGCCTAGGCTGCCGTGTCTGAGAAAGGGTCTTAAAGACCCTAGTATCCTATCAATCTTGACTTCTTTAAAATTTTCCAGGAGAAATGGAGATGTGATGGGAGTTTTCATAAAAATAATGGTAATAGATACTAGGTGCTTATTTTGTTTCAAAGATTGATCTCAGTAATACATAGGTACACACACTCAGAGAGAGAGAGAGATAATTATTACTTTTCTTATCCATCATAACAATCCCATTAGTTAGGTATTATTATTTTAAAAAAATGATGAATATACTGAGGCATAGATGTTTCAAAAGATTTGCTGAGGTCTGTGCAGTTAGGAAAGATGGATGGAGCCAGGATCCATTCCAGGGAGTTCGAAGGCAGAGCCACAACTCCTAACCACCACTACTACCCTGTGCCCTGCAGGAATGGTGTCTGGACCTAATTCAAAGTACTCTGTAATCATCAGATAATTCCAGCAACTCTCATCCCTCCACACACTTCATCGCTGGTGCCTTGATATCTTGCTGACAGTAGTCTCCATCACATATTTTGCTAACCCAAGGGCGCCTCGGTGGCTCAGTCTGTTGAGCATTGGACTCTTGGTTTCCACTCAGGTGGTGATCCCAGGTTATGGAATCAAGCCCTGCATAGGGCTCTGTGTGGACGTGGAGACTGCTTGGGATTCTCTCTCTCTCCCTCTGCTCCTCCCCCACTTGGGGTCTCCCTCTCTCTCTCTCTCTCTCTCAAATAAATAAAATGAAAAAATTTGTAAAATATTATGCTAACCCAGAAAATGGGTCTGAGGACTGGATTAGAGCAGCAGCAATTCAACCCACCAGACCTCCCCGGAGAGGGGTGAGAACAGGTTTCCAGATCATTCTGGATCACTGCTGTGTAGCAGGATTACCATCTCCTCCCCTGTTTGAACAATTATTGCAATGACTTACATTTCCATATTCCTATTCATTTATACGTCCTAATTAAGTTATAGTCACCTCACCTCCCTAAGTGCCCTTTAATCTTCTCCCATGGAAAAGAAATGATTAATATTTGTGAAACACTAAGAGAGATCTCTGGAAATTAGAAAGCATCCCATTTTTGGAGATTGGACCACATGGAGCACATTCCTAAGGATTTGGTTCACTTTCAATTCTATCAAAGTAATTTTTACTCAATAAAAGCTAATCCATATGTTCTTGACATATATATATATATATATGCTATATATATATATATATATATATATATATATATATGCAGAGAGAGAGAGAGAGAGTGACAGAGAGACAGAGAGATACAGAGAGAGAAATATGAAGAGAATTATATATAGGTGGCCATGTGCCACAGGAAGGGTTGAAGATTGGGCCCTCCCCAGGCCCAGAAGATAAATCCTAACCAACCTAAACAAATCATGATAATTACATTCCTCTTACTAGTAATTATAGCTGGCATTTAGCACAATTATGGCCAATGAGGTATGTTGGGGAAGTTAGAAAAGTTCTCCTTGTTGCACCGAATTAACCAACCTGGAACCATAAACCATGCTACCCCTGAACAGGTTGCTATGTGAGATAAATTTATCTTGTTGCTGTAAGCCAGTGTGATCAGATTTCCTGTTACTTACGCAATATAACTATCCTTTCATGGAATAAGTCCAAGAGAGATGATATACATTCAGGGTGAACAAACATTTGCTAAAAAAGGCTAGTAAGCAGTTTCAGCTTTGCAGGTCATACAATTTCTGCACAATTACTCAACTCTGCCCCCATAGCATGAAAACAGCAGGAGATAACACCATCCAAATGGGTGTGTCTGTGTTCTAATAAAACTTTATGTACAAAACAGATTTTATTTTTTTAGGTTTATTTATTTATTTATTTTGAAAGAGAGAGAGAGCATGAGCAGGGGAGGGGCAGAGAGAGAGGGCGAGAGAGAATCCCAAGTAGGCTCTGTGTTGTCAGTACAGATCCCGACATGGGGCTTGAACCCACAAACTGTGAGCTCATGACCTGAGCTGAAACCAAGAGTCAGACACTTAACCGACTGCGCCACTCAGGCACCCCACAAAACAGATTTTACGTTAAATTTATTGAACAAATTCCTGCTCAGTCATAAAATCAACAATTATAAAGCCAGCCAGAGACCCACAGATATTTCTTTGGGTCGCATTTATAATTTTGAACCAGACAGACAGTGGGAGGGAATCATAGATATGGAGTCTAATCCCAGCCCTGTGACTTCCTTTCTGTGTGACCTCAAACAAGTTACCCAGCTTCTCTGAGCCTTAGTTTGCTTCTGGGCAACATGGGGATGATAAAGTATCTCCCCATAGTGTTGTGAGATTGGAAATGAGGTGTAAAGTTCTCTGCAGAGTGCCTGGCCCTTGTTAAATGTCAGCTCTTATTCTGTTGGTCCCCTGTGGTTTCTGAAGGATCACTACTGCTAACAGACTCCTTCTGCGTGGGAGCCTAGGTGGTCATTAAATGAAGTCGTTGCTGTTGTTGTTGTCGTTTTAAATGATGTAAAACCAGATTTATTCACATGTACAACAATGAGGATTAGGACTTTAGATAGAAAGGAAAGCAGTTGTGGTCAAGTGGAGAGCCAGGTTCTTACATAGCTGAATTTGGGACCTACGACAAAGGGAAGACTTGTTTGGCCTTCAGAAGTTATGTCTCTTTACCTGATGCTTCATCAGGCTTTTTAAATATGCTTTAGTGCTAGGCTAGCTCTTCTAATTCCTTCTAATAGCCAGGATGACTTCAACTGCATTCGGTCTACTAGTCACTGTTTCTCAATCTCTGATGTACTTACTGTTCTCATATATTTTGAATCAGAGTATGCTTTGGTGAATCAAAGTCTCTACACTGTTTTATTAGACAGTAGAACCCTTCTAATTGCACATGGGAAAAAAAAACAGCAACAACTAACTTTCTCAATGAAGGAGACTTATTAGCACATATAACTTGAAAGTCCGGGCATAAATTTAACATTAGTCTAGACTTGATCCAGGATTTCAAATAACATTATTAAGTTATTTCTTTCTCTCCATCTCTTGGCTTAGCCTTCTGCTGGTTGGGTTTATCCTCAGGGTACCTATAATGGCCTCTCACACTTCATGGTTCACTTCTTTCTGCCAATAGTTCCAAGGGAAGAGGCATCCATGCAAATCCTAGGATTCATTGGAATCAAACCAGTTTGGGAGATATGTGTATTTCTGCACCAATCGTTGCTGGACAAGACAATTGGAATTATGCTAATGGATCAATAATGTGCCAGTGATAAAATTAATTTTCTGATATATCCCTAAAGCTAAAAGTGGCACCATTGCTGAATCACATAGACCAAGAGTGGGCAAATAATGGTCCCCAAAGGTAACATGGAATACTGAGAAAGAGATTACAGGTGGTGAATCTTTGAATACAATTTCCATGAAAAGTCATACTAAAATTGTAGAATATGTAAGCAATGATTATCACCTTATTTACAAAGCCAGCCCTGACCTCTGAGACAGAAATGACTACCTCCTGCTCTGTGCCTTTACAGTTCCACCCTTACCATAGCATTTCATCATAACCCATTAATGCCTTAAATCACTTGATAACATATATTTCCCCACCTGTGACTGCCTTTTCCATAAGGGTAAATAAGTTATCATTTAATTGTATGTCTCCATTGATGTCATAATGCCCAACCAATAGTAGAAACCATAATAAATTCTTATCCCTTTGATAAATTATCTCCAAAATTAATCATATAATAAGCAACAATGTTAAAAGATATCAGATTGCATTAAGTAATCAACTCAGACCATCAGTTAGTCTGACACTCTACAATCGATATCTCTGTCTCCCTTACTCCTCCCCAAATACTCCAAATAAAGCTGTGTTTTTTGTTCAAAATGGTTTGCATATTGTAGAGATTTACTGATCTGTGGGAGGAGAAATACAAAGAAATAGAAAGAGTAGTACGAAATCTAGGGTCCAGGATCCAATTTAGGGTTTTGGTGACACTGCTTAAAATTAAGATTGAAGAGGTTGTCAAAAATATAAGTTGCTAGGCAGTCATTGAATTTATAGGATGTTGTCAACTGGCCCAACCAAACTGCTTAATTCTTAAGGGGATTATATTTTATCCTAGGAGGCAAAAAGCTGTGTCAGGAGGAACACTGGAGAGAGAGTAGGAATATTTAGGGTCCAGTCTTAAATATTGCACTTGGTGGCTATATGATCTTAAGCAAGTCACTTAATACCCCTCTACTTTAGGTTCTTCATGAATGAAATGAAAAAAGGGACCATTGGATGCTTAAACTTTATTCCAGCTCAAATAGCGTATAATCTGGCCATGTATCTAAGGTATAGAAAGTCCTCAGTAAACATTTATGTGGAGGAAATTGAATTGAGACGAGTATTTTTTTTTAATGTTTATTTACATATTTTGAGAGAGAGAGAGCAAGGGCGGGTCAGGGAAAGAGGGAGAGAGAGAATTCCAAGCTGATAGCATGGAGCCGGACGCAGGGTTAGATCCCGCAAACCATGAGATAATGACCTGTGCTGAAATCAAGAGTCAGGTGCTTAACCAGATGAGCCACCAAGATGCCCCAAGATTTGAGTACTTTTTAAATACACTTTTTATTCTAGAATTATTTCAGACTTATAGAAAATTACAAAGATAGTACAGAAAGTTCCCAAACACCCTAAACCTAGTTCTCCCTATTATTATGTTACATTAGTATGATACATTTGTCACAATTAATGAGCCAATATTGATACATTATTATTATTAAAGTCCACGTTTTATTCAAATTTCCTTAGTTTTAACCTAATGTTCTTTTTCTGTTTCAGGACCCATCCAAGATAGCACATTATATTTAATTGTCATGCCTCTTTAGGCTCCTGTTAGCTATAACGGTTTTTCACACTTCTCTTGTTTTGATGACCTTGACAGTTTTGAGGAGTTCTGGTTGGATGTTTTATGAAATGTCGCTCAGTTGAGATTTGTCTGGTGTTTTTCATGATTAGACTGGAGCTGTAAATTTGGGGATGCAGACCACCAAGGTTAATGTGCCATTCTCATCATATTAGATCAAGGATACATATTATCAGTATTACTTATGACTGTTGATGCTGATCTCGATTACCTGGCTGAGGTAATGAGACTTGAACCTCTTTTTATTCAAAAGTCATTTTGTGCCTTCTATGTTTCAAGTACTATGCTAGATGTTGAACAAATAAAGATGGTGCTTGCCCTCATTGAATATATAGCTGAATAGAGACACTTAACCAAATAATTTCACAACTAATTATGCCTGTACCTATACCAATACCTATGCCTATACCTATATCATCATCTATTCCTGTATTTAAAACAGGGACACCTAATTTAAGTTGATGGGTCAAGAAAAGTCTTTCTAGGAAATGACATTTAGCTAAGAATGTAAATCATGAATAAAGGGCTAGACAAAGAGATTTATAAAGAGACTTTAAGACAGAGAGAATTGCATATCTGGACACCTGCTGAGCTGATTGGAAGGGAGTGAGAAAGGAAGGGAGGGAGGAAGAGGGAGAGATGCAGCAAATGGCCTGAAATCATGAAAGGAAGTTGAGGGTAACCAGAACAGTCTTAGCAGTTCCTTGGACTTGATGAAACATTAGACAGGTTTCTTTCTGACTACAGACCCCTGGCCTCCCTTTTCTTAAGAGTGTTGACTTCAGAAAACTTGGAATTGTAAACTCTTTCTCTGACCCTTCAAAATGTAAGTCATTTTACAATCTAGATATGTCTTTCTGAAGGACCTGGGAACCACCCCCTTTGAAAGATAATCACTGAAGGAGATAGCACCCCTATCTCCCAGTCTCTGCAGAAGGCCAGGAGCCTAACTTCAAAAAAGGAAAATTAGCAAACACAGATGGACTGATCACACTGACCAACATCTCTCCTAATAGCCTTCAGTACTTTTCCAGTAGCTCACCTCACAGTTTAAATGTCCCATCCCCCATCACCTTCTTTCAGTAGAGTTGAGTTCAGTCCCTCTCCCTTACTGCAATGGTTTTGAATAAAGATTTTCTTTCCTGTTTAGTTGGTCTGGAACAAACCAAAAATACCTAGAAAAGTGGGAAAAAAATGTTGGACAAATCTATTTAAAGACCACAGAGAGAAAGCCCATGAGGACCTGAGGTGCCAAGATGCCAAGAGGAAAGTGAAGCCAGCAATGGGCATCACTTTTGCCTACAGACCATTAATCAATCTATACTAGTAACTGAGTGGTTAAGAATTTGAACAGACTGTTCAGAAGTTTCCTCTGGTATGATTCTCCCAAGTATTTCTTGCCCTTCCCTATACACACACAAGGAACTTATCTCCCTTCCTTTGGTATCTGGGTTATGTCTGACTGCTTTGGACAATGGTATGCAGAAGTGATGTCTGAAATGCCCAAGCTTAGGTATTAAGGATACCTCACTGTTTCAATTTCTTCTCTCTTGGGACACAGCCACTATACTGTGAGGAAGCTCCAACAGCCTCATGGAAAGGTCCACATGGCAGATACATACAGAAGAATGGTCACAACTGAAGGAGCCCAAATGCTTATCAGCATTAGAATGGGTAAATAGATTGCGATATGTTCATACAATGAACACTAGAGAGAGTGAAAATAAACTGCTATGTGCAACAATAGGTATGAATCACACAAACATAATATTGAGTTGAAAATGGGAAAATCTAATCAATGGCCTGTTAAAAGTCAGTAGATACCCTTAAAGTGGAGAGTAGGAATGTTCTGGCTGGTGGGAGTATGGGGAGAACTTCCCTAACACTAGCAATGTCCATTTTCCTTACCTGGGAGGAGTTTATATGGATGTGTTCACTTTGTAACAATTCATTGAGTTGTTATATATGTTATAATTGAATTATATTTTTAACAAAAATAACTCCAGATTGACCCAAAACAGAAAATCTTTTCTTATTCATGGCTAATAGATTTTGCCAATACTTGAGGGAGCCGGAAGAGAAAGTAGAAGTTTATGAAAGAAATAAAGAGCTCTAACTGTATGCTGCTATCTTTAGGCAATAACAGTTGGATTTATCTTAAACAGTTTATTGTGTAATCTTATTTGCATTGGTGTCAAAAACCTGTCCCCTTTCCTGGTTTTTTGATCATTTCCTCTAACCTTTTGGAGTCCATATTACCAGAAGTCTTAGCTTTTTTTTTTTTCTTCTTTATGGGGAGACCTCAGCTCTCTTTCCTTGTCATTCTCTGATCTCATTCTATTTCAGTAAGTGGATTGTCTTCTGGGCCAAAGCAGAAGCTCACGTGGAAATGCTCAATTGTCTTATCCTTCAGCATATTTGTTTTCTAATTTACATTTCTCCATCGAGTTTATGTCTTTAAATGTCACACTCTGATGACTTTCAATCTGAGGGATAAAGCTTCTCAGCTTTCACAAAGCAAACAACCTTGTCTGCCCATCAAAGACGAAGTATCAGAGAGAAATGTGACTGTTTGTGGAGCCATTTCAACTGGTTCAGGGAGTTTGCTCTCACCTATTCACTTAGTGCCATTAAACCTGACAGCTTCCAGCCTTCAAATGATTCCTGTGGCGTTAAAAGTCTATGTGCATTTCATGTCATTCAGCTAGGTTACAATGCTTGCTCTGCTCTTTCCTCACCACAGAGATCCTGTGCAGCTCCCTGTCAATGGTAACTGTACATTTTTTCAACCTATTCTTTCACTGAGCTACTGGATGCATTTCTGAACCATTTGTTGCCATTTAAAAAAATTATAGTGACATTTAGCTGTTTCCTCTTGGGTTTTATAATATAGCACATTACTACTATACGATGCTAAAGCGTGAAGATACACAGCTGGAAATGCATAATTACAGAACACCAATGATTTACTAAGTGACTTTTGAGTGTGTGTTTTCTTTAGGAAGAGCTATGCAAAGCATTGTTATAATAATTGGGAAGCAATGACAGCCCTTAGAGACCTAAAAGAACAAATAAATTATGTTGAGGAAGAACTACAGAACTTTCAAGCCCAACGACCTTAAAGATCCACCTAAAACATGCAAGTTTAGAGGGGAGTCAACTGAAGTCTAGTAAATGGATGCTTAATGTTTGCCACGTAGTGAGAAAGGGCAGACCCAACACTGAAAATCAGGCATGCTTTCTACCACACAACATATATATGTATAAACAAGTGTGAAATTCAACAATAAAAAGAGTTGTAAAGTTCAGCTAATTCTTATTCTCTACTGCATTTGACATCCATTGAAACAATTTTGCCATAGTTTAATTTTTCTCACTTATTAGGCAACCTCAATTTTCTTTAACAAGTGATAGTAACTCACCTTAGAATGAAAAGCCAAGGTGACCTTCTCAGTACTAAATCCCTGAAAGCAAATGCCCTCTATAAATATCTTCTGTCACAACTTATTTAAAGAGGTTTGGACGTAACACAGGCCGAACTGTTCCAATGCAAATAATTTATGGAAATATGCCAAGGTGGAAAAACCTTAATATGGCCAAAAAAGAAAGGGAAAGTCGAAAAGAAAAAAAAAAGAGAAAAAGAAAAGAAAGAAGGTCAATGAGCAGTTGCAGAATGAAAGAGGAGAAAAGAGGAAAAAATAAAATCCAAATAGTCTCACTGTGAAGAGGTAAAGGCAGACTATTCTGTGAAATAGAGGGTCACCCCAAGAATGACAGAGCCCTATTGCAGGTATCTTTCGGGGACAACCCTAAAGCACATTTGCGGAATGATATACAACCCACTGATATCACTAGAATCACAAACAGATTTTACTACCATTGGAAATGAACGTAAAATTTATAAGAAAAAATAGCCAAACCAAGGAAACTTTCTTTTCCATATGTAAGCAAAGCCTCCACGTGCTAATAAAACCTGGGTTTATTTCCAAGGGTACTTTTATTTAATATGTTGACAATGGGCTACTTTGTTGAAAAACATTTCAATGAAACATTTCCTTTTGAATGCTGAAATGACACTGAATAATTTGGGAGAAAATAAAATGGACCAGTGCATAAATGATCAAGACATCTGTTATTAAGCCTGAAATGTTAGCAATGAATCCCAGATGAACTGAGAAGACTAGGCACAAGAATAATTATGGATACTTTTACATTTGGTAGACAGTCCCGAAGAGATGTGCTAACATCAAAGAGGCGTTAAACAGTAGCATGAGGTAAAGTGGGAAAAGCAAAGGGAAATCACATTATGTGAGAAAGATTTGAAGGATCAGGACTTTAATCAGAAATTAAAATATCAAAGAGGTTGACTTACAAAAAGCTAACACTTGAAAAATAAAACATCTATTTGATAAATTCTTTGGGACACATTGTAGGCAACCTTTTGGTTTTGCTTTGAATTTAATGAGTGAATTGAGCCTGTAAACCGATTATTTTGGCATCGTATAAACAGAGCCATTCTCTTTCCTTTTCTTTTTATTTTCCTTTAGTCATCTAGGTAAACAAAAATTAATTAATCACAATCTTTGGTTCATAGTGCATTATCATTGTTGTGTGAATAGTCCACTTTTTTGTCCATTTATTCATTTACATTTATTATTTTTTTTAATTTTGAGCAAGAGCTCAAAGGGAGAGAGGGAGAGAGAATGCCAAGAAGGCTTCATGCTGTCAGTGCAGAGCCTGATGCAGGGCTCAAACTCACAAACTGAGATCATGTCCTGAGCCGAGATCAAGAGTCAGATGCTTAACTGACTGAGCCCTCCAGGCACCCCTTAAAATTATTTATTTTAAAAACCTGTGATAAAGATGCAAAGTTTACATCTCATCATTTTAACAATTTTTTAACGTCTAGTTCACTGGCATTAAGCACATTGACATTTTTGTACAACCATCACCACAGTCCATCCACTAAAGGTTTGTCATCTTACAAAACCAAAACCTTACACCGCTAAGAATTAGTCCTCCCACCAGTCCTTGCCAACCACCATTCTACCTTCTGTTTCTGTGAATTTAACTCGTCGAAGTACCTCATGTGAGTGGGATCATACAGCGTTTGTCTTCATGATTAGCTTATTTCACTTAACATAATGTCGTCAAGTGTCATCCATGTTGTGACATTGTGTCAGAATTTCCTTCCTTTTTAAGGTTGAATAATAGGCATTATATGTGTGTGCCACGTGTTGTTTATCCAGTCATCCATTGCTGGACCCTTGGATGGCTTCCATCTTTTGATTATTATGATCAAGTCTGCTATGAACATGTGTGCACTTTTCCTGTCCCTGCTTTTGGATATATACCTAGCAGTGAGATTCATGTCTGTGGTAACCCTATTTTTAATTTTTTGAGGAATCTACATACTGTTTTCCATAGCAGCTTGACCATGTTACATTCCCGCCAGCAGTGCACAAGGATCTCATTTCCACCTCATCCTCACAGACACCGAATTTTTGCTTTTTTGATAGTGGCCATGGTAATGGGTGTGAAGTGTCTCATCACCACTTATTTATTTACTTTTAATACTTATAAGAAACATCCCCAAATCTGTCACTTAATCAGGACTAACATATTATAGCTGTGCACATGCTCCTCTCTCATTTCCTCCTCTGTCTCTCCCTAATGGCAATCTGAGGTAATTGCTTAGTATTTCTTATTGTTTATAAATATGTATGTAGTTTATGACTAAATTTCTCTACTTTCACTTCAACCATGACTGTCAATCCTGAAGAAAAAGAGAATTTAACAGGTATGTCTCTCTCTAAGTAGGAACAAAAATAACCATGGCCACATAGCCACTAAGAAGCCAGTCACACCTATTCACTTCTTGTGGTTACAATAAGTTGATGAACATTTTTATATTAATTAGTTAATTGAATTGAAACAATTCAATTTAATGAATGGTGGCTAACTAGACCAGGCACTGCAGGATGTTCAAAGATGAGTATAAACGGTCCCTCCATCAATACTGCACTCAGTATCTAGTCATTTGTTTATCTACTTCGTAAGTATGTGTTCAAAGTTGTGAGATACACAAAGAAGTTTAATAGACATTACCCCCTTCACAACCTTGCAGGATTGTATGATCTGTATTCTTAGTCTGATGTCTTCAGGTTTTCATTAAACCTCTTTCCCTTTTCTTTAGAGTACATACCTAAAATATATTTCCCAGATCCTTTTGTAGTTACCCCTGGCCGTGTGCATGGGTTCTGATTAATGGATTTTTGGAAGGAAATGATGCACACCCCCTCTGAGGCTAGAAACCTCATGCAAACTTCCACTCACTCTTTACCCCTGTCTGCTAGTCAAGGACACCGAAGCCCTAGGGGATAGTGGAAACAGAAGTTGGAAAGAGCCTCTGTCCCTGAATCACTTTATACATGTCTGCCTGCTGAACGGTCATGCGGAAGAGCTCTTGAGCAATCAGTAAACTTTCACAGCATTAAACCACATGGAATTATCTAGGGCTAATCTGTTACCAGGGATAGCATTTACTATATGTAATATTCCTCTTACTCCTCAAAGGCTCTAGATCCAAGCAATTATGAAAACCAGGATTTGAACCTTAGGTTTTCAGAACCTCAGATTCTGTCATTTTATTAATTTACTCATTCAACAGATATTATTGTGCACAATTTTCTTTTAGTGTGAGTGTCCTAGCAGGAAGGCAAAGGGACAGATCATTGTTTTCATGGACACTATTTTCTAGAGTGGAAAGAAAAGATAATAAATGGGTAAGCACATTAATATATAATATAGAGATGATAAGTGTTAGGAAAGTGCTTGGTGAGAGGCTAAGTGACTTGGGGAGATATTTAGATAAAAAAATAAGCATTATACATAATGAATTGAATATTTCAGGGAAATAATGGGGGCACCGAGATGGCTCAATTAAGCACCCGACTCTTGATTTTGGCTCAGGGCATGATCTCGTGGTTTGTGAGTTAAGGGCCTGATGTCAGGCTCCACACTGAAAGCGTGGAGCCTGCTTAGGATTCTCTTTCTGCCCCTCTCCAACTTGCTCATGCATGCACGTGTGCTCTCTCTCTCTCTCTCAAAATAAATAATAAATAAACTTTATTCTCTCTCAAAATAAATAAATAAACTTTAAAATAAATAAATATTTCAGAGACATATCAAAAAGCTGAATATCATCAAGACTAGAAAATGCATCTAAATTGTTTTCATTAAATATGAATCTATTTAAAATGTATTAACAGTTATGAGTCTCTTTTTCAGCATAGACAAAAAGAATAACAATATCTAACTTATGGTGGTGAAATTTTGGAAGAGTGCAATTAATGAAATAAATGCCTGTCATTTGGTGGATATCAAAGAATGATAACTGATTAAGTAGAGAATTTTCTCAAGTATGTTATTCATAAACTTGAATTGTTAGTACTAGGTAAGAAGAAGGAAATGTCCAAGTCAGCAGAGGAATAATTCCTAAATGGCTGATCCAGAAAAAAACCTTAGAATTTAGAGGAGGAAAGCTGCAGAAAAAGATGGCATTGGGCTTGGTTTTAAAGGATGAAAAAGATTGGTTAGGAAGAACTAAGGAGAGAGGAACAAATTGTGTTAATGAAATGCAATGAGGAGAAAAGAGAGGTGTAAACAGAGAGAGTGAGAAAACCAGCTGGACGAAGTAAAAACTAGTCAAGGTGCAGTGAAAGCTCAAGTTTTAAATATAGGCTTGATCCATAAAGCATAGGGCTTTGAATGCCGAGGTAAGGCATTTTGTAAACACAATTCAGCAGTAGGAAGATCACACCAAAATTGATGAATTGATTCTAGAAAACTTCTTTCAGCCATCTGACAGTTCTGTCAGCATAATGCTAATCACTGACATTCTTTCAGCCACTGGTACAGTTTATAAAATTAAACAACACATGTTTCATAGGGATCTTTAAGAAGTACCTGTCAAAGTGCCCTGCCCACAGTCTATATTTAATGCATATTGTTCATTACAGATTTATCTAATCACTTCACACACATGCCCGTTATCAAAAGATTAAATTACTTTTTTATAGATTAGTATAGACTAATGTTTCTCTCATTGTCCCAAATGAGAAGATACAAGAAGTGGGAAATTTCACAATACTGAAGAAATTAGCTCTGGTAAAGAAATATATTTAAGTTGACTCACTTTAATTAAAGTTACATTCTCATCTCTACTGTAACTGAGTAGAATTTAAAGAGCCTTTGTTTTCCACTAGCATTAAAAATGAAAATATGCTTAAGAACAGAAAGAAAAGAGCAAAGGAATAAACAAAAGATGTTCCACATTATCCACATCTTCAGACAAAATAACTTCCAATTTCAAAGCTTTTATATAGACTCTAGCTACATGTGCTCAATAATAAAATAAAACTCCTGGGCGTCCCTGTGGCTCCGTTGGTTGAGCGTCCGACTTTTGATTTCAGCTCCGGTCATGATCTTGCAGTTGCAAAACTGAGCTCTGAGTCGGGCTCTGCGCTAAGTGTGGTGACTGCTTAAGATTCTCTCTCTCCCTCTCCCTCTGCCCTTCCCCTTGCATACATGCACACCCTCTTTGTCTCTCAAAATAATAATAATAATAATAATAAAATAAAAAACAAAACAAAAACCAAAAAAGGCTCTAGTCCTTGCAACAATATAAAGGCTGGCTAGTACCTCTCTGCTTTATTCTACCATACAAGTGGGCAACCATGACAGGGAGAAAGATTTTGACCACAGCTGTAATTCCTTTAAGGGACATTGGTTAGTTGTACTTCAGCCAGGCTCCATTGAGATTTTTGAGGATGGTCCTAAATGGGGGCCAGAATGGTATACTCATTATCATATCTGTAATTATTGGTTTCCTTTTCTTCCTGTCCCTTGACAATAGAATACGACAAAAGACATATGGGAAGGGAAAAAAGGCCCTTAAAAAGCTGCACAACAGAGGATTCTGAGACGATGGCAGAGTAGGTAGCACCAAGATCCATCTTCCTACTCAACAATGACACTGGTAGAATGTGTCTGAGTTACCCTTTTAGAGCTCTGGACTCCACTGAAGGTTTGCTGCTTCCCGGGGAAGCTTTTGATAGTACATTGCAATTATTTTTGGTCCACTTTAGCTCTTCCTGCTACAGCAGTTACCTGTCCACCACCCACAGCCAGATGACAGGCAGCTGTGCATGTGTTCTGGGACCAGCTTATATACAGCTTGTAGGTGCCAGAGTGGCTGTCACAGATCCTGTCCAACAAATATTGGGGGTCTGTATTCTGATCTCTGATCTCTGATGGCTGCTTCAGGTCATAGAAAGGGAGACACAGAGACTGACAGCCATTGTTGTTGCACCCCCCTCCCATTGTTACAATACCTTCGTCCTCTGGCTGAAGTGACTTTCAGAGGACTTCCAGAACCTTCCTTCTTGCTTCAGTTTTCTCTTTTTTGCACTGTGGGAGTCAAATATTCAAAAGCAACTGCATGTACAAGGGAAACTAGAAAGTCATCATGCATGTCTAAGGAAAGGCACAGTCTTGGAAAGATCTGAAAAGAACTTAAGTTTATACCTCCGGCTGATCCTCAGCACAGAGATATAGCACCAAAACTAAAACAAACGAACAGAAAAACAGAAAACTCTGGGGAAGGAGGAAAATCCGATTTTCAGAGTTACTATAGTAATTTTAGATTTCTGGTTTTCAACAACAAAAAGTCACAAGGCATACAAACAACTGGGGAAGTATGGCCATTCAAAAGAATTTAAAAAATGTTCCTAAGAGAGAAATGATCCCTGAGAAAGACTTGATGGCATATCTACTAGACAAAAAGTTTAAAAGTGTCTTAAAGTTGCTCACAAAATTAAAGGAAAATGTGGAGAAAGTCAAAAAGAAAACTATGTATGACAAAATGGAATATCACTAGAGATAGAAAAAAATTTTTTTTAGTTTATTTATTTTTCAGAGAGAGAGAGAAAGAGAACACAAGCAGAGGATGGACAGAGAGGAGAGACAGAATCCCAAGTAGTCTCTGCGCCATCAGCACAGAGCCTGATGTGGGGCTTGAACTCACAAACCGTGAGATCATGACCTGAGCTGAAATCAAGAGTCAGATGCTCAACCAACTGCATCACCCAGGTGCCCCTAGAGATAGAAAAATTTTAAAACAAATAGAAAAACCAAAAACAAATTTTGTAGCTTAAAATGATTCCGAGTAAATAATCAAAAGAGAGATAAGTACAATGGAATACTTCTAACTTAAAAAGTGAGGAAACTCTGGGGTGCCTGGGTAGCTCAGTCAGTTGAGTGTCCAACTTCGGCTCAGGTCATGATCTTGCAGTTCCTGAGTTCAAGCCCCGCGTCCGGCTCTGTGCTAATAGCTTGGAGCCTGCTTCGGATTCTGTGTCTCCCTCTCTCTACCTCTTCCCTGCTCATGCTCTGTCACTTTCTGTCTCTCAAAGATGAATAAATAATTTTTTTTAAAAAGTGAGGAATTTCTGAGATATGCTAAAACATGGATGAACCTTGAGGACACTATGGTAAGTGAAATAAGCCAATCACAGGAAGACAAATAGTGTATGATTCCATTTATATGAGGTACTGACAGTAGTCAAAATCATAGAGACAGAAAATAGAATGTTGATTGCCAGGAGCTGAGGGGAGGGGGAAGGGGGGGTTATTGTTTAATTGGTACAGAGTTTCAGTGGTGTAAGATGAAAATAGTGGTTGAAATTGATGGTGTCGATGGCTATGTAAATATGAATACAGTTAATACCACTGAACTGTACACTTAAATATTGTTAAAATGGTAAATCTTAGGTCTATTTACCACCATAAAAAAATTGGAAAAAAATGCTGCATGTTTTCAAGATCTCAAGTCTGTGAGCACTCACACTTAATTTGCATATCGATTCATTTTGAATGGGTAATGGGAACAGACATATTGATTTAATTAGAAGATTGCTTTTACTTATTTTTATTTTTTAATTTGTTTAGGTTTATCCATTTATTTTGAGAGAGAGCATGAGCAGGAGAAGGGCAGAGAGAGAGGGAGAGAGAGAATCCCAAGCAGATGCTGTGCTGTCAGCGCAGAGCCGGATGTGGGGCTTGATGCCACGAAACCATGAGATCATGACCTGAGCTGAAATCAATAGTCAGATGCTTAACCAACTGAGCCACCCAGGCACTCCGGAAGATTGTTGTTAGATTATAAAAATATGTTTTTAATTTTTTTTAATTTACACCCAAATTAGATAGCATATAGTGCCCCAATGATTTCAAGAGTAGATTCCTTAATGCCCCTTACCCATTTAGCCCATCCCCCCTCCCACAACCCCTCCAGCAACCCTCAGTTTGTTCTCTATAATTAAGAGTCTCTTATGTTTTGTCCCCCTCCCTGTTTCTATATTATTTTTGCTTCCTTTCCCTTATGTTCATCTGTTCTGTGTCTTAATGTCCTCATATGAGTGAAGTCATATGATATTTGTCTTTCTCTGACTGACTAATTTCACTTAACATAATACCCTCCGGTTCCATCCACGTAGTTGCAAATGGCAAGATTTCTTTCTTTTGGATTGCTGAGTAATACTCCATTGTGTGTGTATATATATATGTGTATATATATATACACACACATATATATATTTATATTTATATATTTTTGGTATATATTGTATATATAGTATCTATATATATAAATATATATATTGTATAACATATAAGTATATATTATATATTATATAATATATAAGTATATATAATATAATATATATAATACATAATGTATGTATATAATATATAAAATATGCATACCACAATTTCTTTTTCCATTCATCCATTGATGGACATTTAGGTTGCTTCCTTACCCTGGCTGTTGTAAATAATGCTGCAGTGAACATGGGGATATATACATCTTTTTGAATTCGTGTTTTCATTTTCTTTGGGTAAATATCCAGAAGTGGAATTGCCGGATCATATGGTAGTTCTATTGTTTTTAATATTTTGAGGAACCTCCATACTTTTGGTGGTTGCACCAATTGGTTGCAAATTGGTTGCACCAATTTACATCCCCACCAATAGTGCTCAAGGGTTTCCTTTTCTCCACAACCTCATAAACATTTGTTATTTCTTGTCTTTCTGAAAATAGCCATTCTAGAGGTGCCTGGGTAGTTCAGACAGTTAAGCATCCAACTCTTGGTTTTGACTCAGGTCATGATCTCGTGCTTTCATGAGTTTGAGATCCACATCAGGCTCTGTGCTGCCAGCACAGATTCTTGGGATTCTCTCTCTCCTCTCTCTCTGTCTGTCCCCCACTCCCACTGTCTCTGTCTCTCTCAAAATAAATAAATAAACATAAAAAAATAAAGTCTATAAAAAAGAAAATAGCCACTTAACAGGTGAGAAATGATGTCTCATTATGGTTTTGACTTGCATTGCCCTGATAAGTAATGACATTGACCATCTTTTTATGTACCTGCTGGCCATCTGTATGTTATATCATTTTTCAAATCTAGGCTTCCTCAAAATTTGTTCCTGAGAACACTATTTCCTTGAGATGCCAATCAGTGCTGTAAGGAAAAGAGACATAAGTGTTAAATACATTTGAAAAATAATGAATTAAACAAAGGATAACAGGGTTCTTTTTGTACAAGTTCTCACTGTGCTTTTATTATGCTGATATAAATGGAGAATCCATAAGAGGATGTGTAGAATGCAGAAAATGTTCTAAATATGTTTGACTTTCTTGACCATAGAGTGTCGTAATTAGTACTTCATTGGATACAATTTTGGAAATATTATTTCAAGCAGTTGTTATCAGAGTATATATAGAGTTTACACATTGCTTTGATATGTGTCCATAATAAATGTTCTAACAGTGAAATTCAAGTCCATAAAATATTAAATACTGTGCTAGATTCTGGAATAATTATAAAAACTTGAGTCTTTCCTAAAAGTTACTAACAATTTATTTGGAAGTGTATATTGAAGTAAACAGGGCATTTCAATAAAATGTGAAGAGTACTATAATAAGGGACAAGAAGATTTATGACAATTACAAGAAGAGTCTCTAACACAGCATAGGAGACTTTGGAAAGGAAGTGATATCTAAACGAAGATCTGAGGGCTGAAAAGGAGTGGTTTGGGGGAAAGGGGGTAAGAACAGTGGGTTCACTACATAGAAGGGGCAGGATAAGCAAAGACATGGGCAAGATATGCTTGACCACTGTTCAGTTTAATGTGCCTAATACACTTAACCACTGAACTAAAGTCAAAGATGTTTGATCAGCTTTTTACTATTGCAATTTTTGTATATTATATAGAAAGATGAAATGAACATATTTACCTGTATGAATTTTGTTACATTTTGGATTATTTTAGGGTGTATTTCTGCAGATAGGACACTGGGTGAAAATGCATAAGCATTTTTGTGGCCCCTGACATATACTGCCAAATTGATTTTCAAAAGAGCCATATGAATTGGAAAAGTCACTAATGGTATTTGTGAACATGAATTTGAATCTCCACCAGGACTACTATATTTACCAAACTCTTTGCTTCTAACACTAATTAAAACCTCGTGGGAATATTTAGTGTTCTCAGGATCACATTTTTATGAAGACTAGATTTTTTTAAATCATATTAAAAAACAATAGAAAAGTATGTGCAAAATTAAAATAAATGTAGCCCTAGGCTCATGCAATTATGGATTTAGTTTTTCCCCTTTATACCAAAGTGTCTATATACTCTATAATATATATATATGTATATATGTATATGTATATGTATATGTATGTATATGTATATATATGTGTATATGTACATGTATATATGTATGTATATATGTATATGCATATATATATATATTATATACCAAATTTTTGTAGTCTAAAATCAATTTTCTTTTTTTGTTTTTTATTTTTTTTTTTTTCAACGTTTATTTATTTTTGGGACAGAGAGAGACAGAGCATGAACGGGGGAGGGGCAGAGAGAGGGAGACACAGAATCGGAAACAGGCTCCAGGCTCCGAGCCATCAGCCCAGAGCCTGACGCGGGGCTCGAACTCACGGACTGCGAGATAGTGACCTGGCTGAAGTCGGACGCTTAACCAACTGCACCACGCAGGCGCCCCTTTGTTTTTTATTTTATATTAAATAGAATTTATTGTCAAATTAGCTTTCATACAACACCCATTACTCATCCCAACAGGTCCCCTCCTCAACTGCCATCACCCACTTTCCCCTCTCTCCCCCCACCATCAGCCCTCATTTTGTTCTCAGTATTTAAGAGCCTCTTATGGTTTGCCTCCTTCCCTCTCTGTAACTTTTTTTTCCTTCCCCTCCCCCATGGTCTTCTGTTAAGTTTCTCAGGATCCACATATGAGTGAAAACATAAGGTATCTGTCTTTCTCTTCCTGACATATTTCACTTAGCATAACACTCTCCAGTTCCATCCATGTTGCTACAAATGACCAGATTTCATTCTTTCTCATTGCCAAGTAGTATTCCATTGTATATATAAACCACATTTTCTTTATCCATTCATCAGTTGATGGACATTTAGGCTCTTTCCATAATTTGGCTCTTGTTGAAAGTGCTGCTATAAACATTGGGGTACAAGTGCCCCTATGCATCAGCACTCCTGTATGCCTTGGGTAAATTCCTAGCAGTGCTACTGCTGAGTCATAGGGTAGACCTATTTTTAATTTTTTGAGGAACCTCCACACTGTTTTCCAGAGTGGCTGCACCAGTTTTCATTCCCACCAACAGTGCAAGAGGGTTCCCATTTCTCCACATCCTCGCCAGCATCTATAGTCTCCTGATTTGTTCATTTTAGCCACTCTGACCAGCATGAGGTGGTATCTCAGTATGGTTTCGATTTGTATTTCCTTGATGAGGAGTGACATTGAGCATCTTTTCATGTACCTGTTGGCCATCTAGATGTCTTCTTTAGAAAAGTGTCTATTCATGTCTTCTGCCCATTTCTTCACTGGATTATTTCTTTTCCAGGTGTGGAGTTAGGTGAGTTCTTTATAGATTTTGGATACTAGCCCTTTATCCAATATGTCATTTGCAAATATCTTTTCCCATTCCGTTGGTTGCCTTTTAGTTTTGTTGACTGTTTCCTTTGCACTGAAGAAGTGTTTTATCTTGATGCGGTCCCAATAGTTCATTTTTGCTTTTAATTCCCTTGCCTTTGGAGATGTGTCGAGTAAGAAGTCTCTGTGGCTGAGGTCAGAGATGTTTTTTTCTGCTTTCTCCTCTAGGGTTTTGATGGTTTCCTGTTTCACATTTGGGTTCTTCATCCATTTTGAGTTTATTTTTGTGAATGGTATAAGAAAGTGGTCTAGTTTCATTCTTCTGCATGTTGCTGTCCAGTTCTCCCAGCACCATTTGTTAAAGAGACTGTCTTTTTTCCATTGGATATTCTTTCCTGCTTTGTCAAAGATTAGTTAGCTTTCATCCCCCTCTCAAAACAAATCTCTCGGGACAACTGGGTGGCTCAATTGGTTAAGTGTCCAACTTCAGCTCAGGTCACGATTTCCGTTTCATGGGTTCGAGCCCCATGTGGAGCTCCATGCTGACAGCTTGGAGCCTGGAGCCTGCTTTGGATTCTGTGTCTCCCTATCTCTCTGCCCCTCCCCCACTTGTGCTCTGTCTCTCTCTATCGAAAATAAATAAACGTAAAAAAATATTCAAAAGAAATCTCTCCATGTAGATATATATATAGACTATTTGTATCTATAGATAGTGTTATATTATGTATTATACAAAACATATATTATCATATCTAATGCAGTTTTACATATAATAATGTCACAATATTAAATGATTCACAATATTTACTCTACATATTATATACTTCGAGACTTTGAGGAAAAAGAAAGTTTATTTATTTTTAATGTAAATGTCTACAAATGGGCAGCCTGGGACTGGTATGTTGCTCTTCTCCTTGAGATCCTTAGAGCGCCAGGCTCTCCTCTTCTCACCACTCTACCATCCCTAGGCGGGTGGGTGGAAGGGACAGAAGGGTGGAGGAAAGGGTACTTAGCAGCTATGTCTTATGAAAGGAAGATTGCTGGAAGCCGTTGCACACTTCTGTCCTCTCATTGGCCCGTGTCCATACTCCACTGCAGGGTACAGAAGCATTGAGAGAGTGGGCAGGCTAAACTGGGGAGTCCATGTATCCAATGAACATTTCTTTCCTATGCTATGAAAGGCACAGCACATGAGTATTGACGGAAAACTAGTATATCTGCTGTACTACTACTAATGCTTCCCTATAGTTACCAATCAGTTTCTGTCTTAGTTAATCCTCGCAATGACATTGTGAGGTATTATTTGCACTCGGAAAACAAGGAAATTAAAATGCAGATACTAAATTCTTCCAAGATCATTCAGCTGGAATAGGGGGGAGAAATGCACTATTTTTCAGGAGAAAGTTTTGATCTGTGTTGTCATTTACTAGCTATGTGATTTGGGGTGAGTCATAACTTCTGTGAACTATAGCTCACTCATCTGGAAAAGATAGTAAAAAATCCTACCTAGACATTCTGTGCTGAACATTACAAGACTGTCTTGTGTCTAATGGTACTGAAAAATTGGAGGTGATGACAGTCACAGTCATGGTGGTAATGGTGATAGATGCAGAAATAAGGGACAAACTCTAGATTCAGACCTGGGTCTTTCTATTTTCCTCCCTACATTATACTGCCTTTCAGAGCCACTCACTGACCTTACAGTAATTTAAAAAAAATTCTTTTCTTATATAACTGAGGCCAAAAAACAGGGAGATTAAGAACTTCTGCTTCAGTGATGGCAAAACAGCCTATTAATTCTATCAATAGTCTGATCAATAGACATAATTGACCACTGTTTAATAAACCGCAGTTTAATAAAAAGTCCGTCGATTTTACATTAAGATCCCTGATCCAGTGATCTACGTGAAATAACTTACTGCTTTACTGACTTCTCATTTTGCCCCACTGCCATTGCAGCTTTTAGATACAGCTTACATATTTCAACTACAGTAGTACAATAGTAGAGTTAAATGAGAACCTAAATCTCTAGTCTTCTTGTTATCTTTGTTGCCACTACACCCTTTTGCTGAACATTCAGCCTAAGTTGATTGTTTTTTTTTTTTTTAACCTGGATTGTTTTTTTGTTTTTTTTTTTTTTAACATGAAGATTTCTGGGCACCACTTAGGCCCTGTTAAATTAGAATCTATCTGATGGACCCTTACCATCTGTCTATTAAATAATTTCCCCATGTTAATCTAACACAATCTAGTCTAATGAAGATGTATTTCACCTTCAACCCTCCCTGCCTTTGTGTCTACTTTCCTAGCTATTCATGATAAACATACCAGGATTAGAACAATAATCAATGGTCATCTTATCTGAAGAGCTTTGCAAAGCTCTCTGCCTCAACTAAATTTTGAAAAATACCAAAACAAATAGAGAAATCAAAGCTGGACAGAATTCTTTCTTAAGGCTCTCTCCATTCACTGACAGACAAAAGCCTGATCACCACCAGGCTGTGTGAATCATAGGATCAGACTAGAAAAGACGGGAAATCTAGAGCCTCTAAAACAGCAAGAGGGCAATTTCAGACTTCGCCAGCATTCTACTCAAGCTATGAGCGGTACTTACTGGGCAAAGCTCAGCATTCCCTTCCTGCTGAACAGAGAATTGACTTTCAAACACATTCTGCTGAGTCATTTTGTAACAGCATATTTAACTGAATTGAGTTGCCTGATTTAGCAAGTACCTTCACTTCTGAGTCAAGGCTGTAGCTTCTAATCAGGACAGCACTGATCTGATAGCACTGACCACAATGACCACCTTATACCTTCACCAGCATCTTAAGTCTGGTCCATAAACTGTCTTAGCATATCATGGTAACTAGATTAAGAGCTCTCTGAAGGCAGAGACCATGACCTTAATTAATTAATTAATTTATTTATTTATTTATGTATTTTTATTGTGGTAAAATATACATAACAACATTTTAATCATTTTTAAATGTACAGTGGCATTAAATGCAGTCACATGCCATACATACGTCTATGTCTACATCTATATTTCTATATTTCTCTCTCTTTCTCTCTCTCTCTCTGTTTCTCTTTCTCTATCATCTGTTTATCTCTCTACAGACAGTGCTATATATAACTACAGGAACAAAAATAAAAATGTATCTTTCAGTTTCCTGAATAGACACACTAAAATTTCTTTGCTTTTTGACGAGCCAGTATATTTTTTCTTATAACTCATACATAATTGAAAACAACAAACAGCTTACTGTCATAAAGAACTTTTATGTGATAGTAAAAGATCCTCTTGCACATGTTAGTGTTAGTCATAAACAGCACACTGAAGTCAAAAGTAAATGGCATGAGCAAGAAATTTCATTAGATTTTAAATTAGGACAAATAAAATTCCATCATGTTATGGCTGCTAATAAATTCAATTCAATTAAACACATATTCATCACATGTCTATTATGTGCCTGGCATTGTGCTAGGGAAAGAACACAAAGATCAGCAAACATTATCACAAACTCTAAAGTTCACAGTCTGATAGAGGAGAACATGAGCCCAATAATTACACTTCTGATTGTACAATTATATATTGAGATAAAAGATGTGAAGGATAGCAACATGCATCTATAAAAGTATACACTAATTTTTTTTTTTAATAGCTGACTTAGTCTGAGAAGTCAGAGATGACCACCCTTGAAGTTGGTATGGAGAAGTTTACAAAGCAAATGGGGTCTGGGAGATCAATACTGTGTGTTTCATAAACACACAGAAAATCCAGTGTATATAGAGAATTGAGAAGTCATGAGATATAAGGCTGTCAGCACTGTTGATCTTGCTTGTGTGATCTTTGTGAAATACTTAAAAATATTTGTATGATTTACTTTTCTCACTTGGAAAACATTGTATTGTTGTTGTTGTTTTTATTATCTCAAAGATCCCTTTCATTCAAAAACTATAGAATTCTAACATTCCACTGCATAATTTTTGAAGCCAGGGGTGCTGTCCATGGTGCTAAAAAGTAGCTGTGAGGGTGATGTGATCTTAGCTGAAGTTCCTAAACCTGACCATGCTTTGGAATCACCAAAAACACCACACTCAAGATATACTGAATTATGATCCTCAGGGTTAGGGTCTTCAAGTTTGTATTTTTATATATATCAGAATATGAGTTTGAGCAGTCGATGTTAGACTCCAATTTAATATAATTTCACTATAAGTACTGAGCACTTGCTGAGAGTCAACTATTACTATATGTTGATGATATAAAAGCCCCAAGTAAGGACACTTTACAAGTTGTAGATGTAGTAATAGTGGTAGTAGTGGTCCTGCTCTTGGCATGAGTAGTAGCAGGAATAGTAATTTTAGTGAGTTTAATAATATTATAAAAATAATTTGGATATCTTATCGGACTCTAAGAACAAGGATATTAGATGGGCAGCTATTATATATCCTCATGTTTTAAATAGGCAAATTAAGATTGGATGATAAGCATATGGTAACAATATTCTAGTTCTATGAAGAATTAAAACTGGGAATTTAAAAAAAAATTAATGAAAGTATACCCAAATCCAAAATAAAGTCCAAGGCACCAGGGGGCAAAATGCCATAGCAGAAAATCTCAGCATTAGGGCAAAAATCATAAACCAAACAAAAGTGAATAGATGCTGAATCAAGTTCTCCAGACTCATGCCTTAATTATACAGCAAATTAAACCATTAGCCTCAGGCATGGGCAAGTCCAGTTTGAGGGAGCACTGGGTCAGTGGGTTGCTACTCTACTGCCCTCAGCCATGGAATCTCATTTATCATCTCAGTTGTGTCTGCTAGTCCCTAAAGTACACTGGAGAAAGAAGAGAGAAATCTAGGGGACTGTATTTTCCTCAGAGCAAGGAGATATGTAAATGGCGTGAGTGCAAACTTCATGTTTTATTCATAATGGTTCAAGTGATAAAATTTTAAGGGAAGTGTCAAGTAAGGCAAATCAATGATTTTAAAGGTCTTGGGTACTTCTACTGTTGGTATAACTCCAGCTTTCCTGAGGAACATCATTTAACCCTCCAAATTCCCCTTCAGTACAATGGAAAAGAAGAAAATAATTTTTTTTCCTTACTAGGATGTTTAAGAGAATAATACAAATAATTGAAAACAACTTTTCAAGAATGATGTCTTAATAAATACTTATGTCATGTATCCAACCAGTGGATACAGAGCTTCAGACCTCACATGAATATGAAGCCTAGAATTCAAGACAAAAGATGAGAAAGAGCAAGGTCAGGAAACAAACTAGATGACCAAGACAGAGGAGGGCTACCTATCCTCTGTGATTGTGGCCAGCAAGACATCACATGCCCTGAATGAGATTAGAACATTTTTGTTGAGCATGGAAGTCTTCCCAGAACTTACTCATTCTACTGCATGATTCTGAATCATTTCACAAATGAGGGGGAAAAGGTCTCTTCCTGTATATCTTCCGGAAGCAGCAGGCCTTAAATATAGTAAATGGCAAATCTGTACAAATGCAGTTAAAACACTTGAAATTATACCAAAATGAAGAGATGTTATAAAAACAATTGCAATCAGAAAAATGTTGTTATTCATGAAAATAGGAGAAAGGGAATACTTCTCAGTACTTTGAAGGGAAAGAAGGTTGAACATCAGAAGGCATTTTTCCATTCTTATTTGGCAGTAGGCATGCAGGTGAGAACTGCTCACTGGCTATCCCAACATAAAGGTAATTTCTCTTAAGAACATCTCACCATTGGAGCATAGGCTAAGAGTCCAGAGGAACTAGATTCAAACCTTCTTCCTCCCTGATTGTGCCTCCTCTTCAGCCTGATTCTGGTGGTTCACTCTGCAGTCATGCTTGAGAATCACGTCATGAGACTCCCCTTTTCCCCAGCCAGATGTCCAGTTCCTTCTGGGTCTAGTTTACATGACCCAAAAGACCCAAGGAATGAATTAGGAAGGCTAACCTCAGAGTCCCCTGCTATGTGACTCAGGATTGGTGTGACTGGCTTTCCAGGTTGGTCAAAGGAAAGCCCCAAATCTGATCTCTTTCCAAAGCTTTTCACGATGAAGAGGCCCAAGATTCTTTCTGCCCTTGCTATATGATCTTCACTAATCTAGTGCAAGTATATATAGCCTTTTGTTCTCCTCCTTCTATCACCATTTTACTCTTCCTCTTTTTTCAGTTAAAGCCTTAGGTCAAGCCTGCCAATTTTGGCTATTGAGTTGCTAAACTGTAAGGTAAAGAAATCTAAAGATTCTTTTTTCAATACTTTCACAGCTTTTAAGACTATTATTATCTTCCTGCAGATCATATTTTTGTATGTTAGACCCTCTCTTTCTTGTAGCATTCCTTCTGGATAACAAATTATAATCTCTACTCTGAATCCACAGACACACTCAAATAAGGGTCAGGTGCTCAGAAATATCAAAGGAATATTTACATTAATAATTTTCAAAATATTGCATTTGTAAGAATAGTCTCTGGAATATGTTCAACATTCAGTAAGTCACCCTCCTGTTGTTTTGAAAATTACAATCATCTATATTAAAAATAACACTTAATAGTAATGCCAACCTAGTAATAACCAACCAGTGAGTATAAATACCTTGAAACTGTGATATGTTTAGGTAAATTTTCTTACAAATTAATAAATAAGCTATCATAATTTTTCATTTTATTTAGACTGAAGCATCTAGAGCTTGCACTGCCTCATATGTACTAACAAAATCAGCCTTTGTGAACTCTGACGCTGGAGGCAGAAAGAAGAGAGGCCACAACAGCCTCCTGTGATCATGTCAGACTCTCTTAGGCATCACTCACTCTTATGACAATTGGCCTAAGGACCAGTCAAGAGCTACCATCTTCCATGGTCTGATGTGTCCTGCTGAATGACAGACAAAGTTTTGTACAACACAGGGATATTCTGGAGGCCATAATGAATCCAAAATTACCTTAGAGATAATTCCCCAAGTAACTAAAGCAAACTCTTGTAGACAGACCATGATTACTGAAAAAGAGGCTTGTGTTCTTAAAATATTTATTCCGTGGGGCCTCCTGCTTTCAGACAGCGTATGTTTTTGGTGCTTAATGAAAATAGAAGTCCTGTTGATGAAAAGAAATGATCTCATGAGGAAACTTTTCCTGTGCTGGTGTAAATCTGAGCTCTAAGCTCAAGATGACAGTGCACTTCTGTGACAGGCAGTCACTGCCTGAATACCCAGTGGTGTTACAATAACAAGCTGGGCAGCAAATGCAGCTCCCCTGCCCTTCATGTGTCAGAATAGGTCAATGCAACTAAAAGTGGTTTTCCCAGTAGCCTGGATCAGCATTCAAAACCTAGTCGTCCAGCATGAAAAATGTCTCATTACAATGAGCACTTCCCATGGCAATCTAGTAGTCTCTATTTAGATTAATTGTGATTGTAGGAAAGGCTTCACCCAACTAGTGACCTGTATTTAAAAGAAAAAAAAAGACCCCATAAGGCTGTCTACATTATTATTGCTTGTCTCACTTGTTCACTCACTCTTCAGCTTGTTTTGAGACATACCCAGTGGGTGATTATGAAGCAGACAATTCCAGAAAGCCCACCATAGCTTTTGACGTACGTGAATGAAATGCTTTGTTCAGGACAATCTCTGTATCCCATTCTGACACTGTTTCATGATTCTTTCACTATACTTTTCTTACTTCAGGTCATCCGCCTGAGTAGAAATCAATTATGGATGGAAGAGAAATCAGAGACGATATGGAAATGCATTTAAAATCTTTGTCTTTATGAAAACAATGATAAATTATCCTCCCCAGCAGAGGGCAAGGAGAAGAGTGCCTGGTCTGACCACACCACTTTCCCAAATTAATTTTTATCCACTTAAAAAATAAATCCTGATGTAAAGTGGAATTTACCTTGCCAATTAAATAGTAAGTTATCAAGAATAAGCAAGTCACCCTTATAAGACAAACTTGAAAATCTCCCTTCAGTGGCAGTGTGAAGTCTAAAGATGGGTCCTCGCCAGTGGAAGTACAGACTATAGACAGTGAATGAGGTTTCTATCAGATGCCTACTTGAGAAGGAGGTACTCCATTTCCCCAATGGATATCTTCCGAGCAGAAATTTTCAAACTTTAGCTTGCATTAAAATCACCCAGAAGGCTCCTCAAATAGCAGATTGCTGGATCCCACGTCTAGAGTTTCTGATTTAAGTCTGAGGGGACCTATGAGTTGACCATTTAATAACTATCAGCTGCTGCCGCTGCTGCTCTGGGCAGCACACTGGGAGAACTACAAAGCTAGAGCGACATTCTTGACCATGCTCACACCCTAAGTCTCTCTTCCTTAATAGAAGAGGGCTAACTAATCTTGGGGGGAAATTATGGAACAGGTTTAGACCCACTGTTTCTTCTTTTTCTTTGAGTTTATCAGGGCAGCTTCTGCTCTTCAGAGAAAGGCTTAGGATGCCCAAGGCAGAAAACAGAGAACTATCAAAGCATAGTTTTCAAAAGTTAAAGATATGAGTCTATTGCAAATACACAGCTAACATGTATCAGAGGTTTATTTAAGGCAATAATGAAGGAAATGGAAGATTAGTGAAGCTGGTTCAAAAGAGTATAGAGTGATGGAAGTATTTATAGTTAAGGAAACACAGAACCTTGAAATAAGATTGCAGTGTAGAAAACAGAAGTAGTTAATGTCCTATGGTGAAATAAAATTGTAACATTTGGGGTTATCTTCTCTACTGGTTAGAAAACTGTTACATCTCCTTTGAAGAAACATCATTTATAACATATAAATCCATAAAACAATATTTCATTTTACAGAATCTAGGTTATTATCCAAGGTAAACAATAAATCAAGCAAAACCACATTCATCTAGAGGAGTTAGCAAACTATAGCCAATGGGCTAAATGCAACCTATTACCCGTTTTTGTAAATAAAGTTTACTAGAACACAGCCACCCTCATTCCTTTACGTGGGTTTGTGGCAGTTTGTCAGCTACAACAGCGACAATTAAATCATCCCTAGATAGCCTTATTACAATGCTTCAATAGGACACTTAAAGGCCATGCATTCTTTTGTCTTACTTCCCACTCTTGCATAGTGTTCTTAACAGAACAAATAAGTACTAAATGAGACATTAGAACAGTAGGAGTTCAGAAAAGAGAACTGCTGGATTTGTATGGTATCAACTTAGCCAAGCTAAAACTACATTTCCTAGCATTCCCTTCCTGGAGACCGAGATAGCCTTAATATTCCCCCCAGCTTTATTACACCATAACCAGACATTTTCCTGATGCTAGGCTCCTGACCTCTCTTGTCTTAGAATATTTATTTTAGAAAACTTGTAATTGTAAATTCTTTCTCTGCCTTTTTGGGATGAAAATGTTTTGAAAAGCTTCTTGCCACTTTTGCAACCTAAAACTATCTTTCTCAAGGACCGGGGAGCTCTCCTTTTAAAGAGTAATCATCAGGGAAGGAGATCGCATGAAGCCCCAGACTTTGTGGGAGGGGAGGAGCCTAACTTCAGTGGGCGTCTTGCTCCAAGTTGTAAGAAGAAAAACCTCCTATTATGAAGATAAGAGAAAGTTTTCCTTTTGGTACAGCCAATTAGTAAACACGGATGCCCTGAGATCCTCCCAAACCAGCTCTTAAGAATTCCTGCCATTTGCTTCACTAGAGATGAGCTCAGACTTCTGATATGTCTCTCCCATTGTAATAGCCTTCCACAAAGTCTTCCTTGCCTGTTCAACATTGTCTGGTACAGTTTTTCTCTGACACTTGCATATTTCTTCATTAGCATGGATGATAAGGAATATTTTGCATGACATTTGGAAGGCAGAGTGAGTCAGAAGCCATATTTTTTTCACATTCAGTGCAGGGCAATAAATGCTGTTGTAGCTCACATACATTGGTCCCTGATCTGCTGGCTCACTCTATTGTGCGACAGCAGCTAGTCCCACAGCTGCTTTAGCTCTGTTGAATCTCCTTCGGTGTCAGTAAATCTGTGGCTAGTGTTTACAGCAACTGGGGCAGCAGCTAGGAAAGCAGACCCTCAAACTTCTGCCAGATGTCCTTATGCTCTCTGAATCCTGGGCACCAGCTTCTCTGGCTGGTTACTGGCATCATTGAAGTTAGAAACCTGGTTGGAGGTGGTGAGAAATGGATGTATGCGACAGCCTATCCTTATGGCTTTCAGTTTGTCCTTGCCACCCCACTTTATGTCTGTGGTTTATTATTTTACTGCCTTTCCTACTATCTTCAGGCCCCAAACTAGAAACAGAAGTAAAAGCTGTATGTAAACTGTTTCACCAAATCACAAAATTGCACAGTTTAAAGGCAACTGAGTCCAAATCAAGAGTCAAAATGGTCTAATTGGCCAGTTGACAAGATGTCTCTAGAGCTGAAATAGATCTGGAGCATACCACAGTCTTGCTTGATTTGTATACACCAAAAAATTAGGCCTAGTGAACAGACGCCTGACTTAAATTATTGTAATTGAGGAATCATGCCCCTCAACAAGTTCTCAGACGTGAACTGGTTCACAGACCCAAAGCCCCTTAAATGTTACCCTTAGGAAAAACCTTATTCCATGATGAAAGTATATAATGTAAATCTTCTAGCCTTCTTTTAAAGAGGTGTTCAGCCTTTTACCAGGGTGACTGTGCATTGCAGAAGAGGAAATAATCAGAGGGATTACTAGACATTGGCTCTAAACTTAAACCAACTCCTGAAGACCAAAAATTTCACTGTGGTGCACCAGTTATAGTAGAGGTTAATGGAGGTCTGAAATAAATTGAGTTTCGGTCTATCTCACAGTGAACCAGCGAGTCTCCAAACTCACCCTGTGGGTAATCTCCCAGATTCCAGAATGCATGACTATAATTGACATGCTCAGAACTAGTAAGAATTCCCACTTTGGTTTCCTAACCTACAGAGCGCAAGCTATTATGTTAGGGAAAGCCAAGTGGAAGCCACTAGAACTGCCTAGATAGTAAACCAAAAACAATATTGCATTCCTAGAGGAATTTTAGACATTAGTACCGCCATTAAAGACTTGAAAGATGCAGGGATAGTGATTCCTGTCACATCCCATTTAACTTGCCTCTTTGGCCTCTGTGGAAGACAGATGGATCTTGGAGAATGACAGTGGGTTTCTACAAACTTAACCAGATGGTGACTCCAATTGCAGTTGCTCCTTCAAATGTGGTTTTGTTACTAGAGCAGATCGACATATCCCCTGGCATATGGTATAGGGCCATTGATCTGGCAAATTCTTTTTGCTCCATACCTGTTAGTAGACACAAAAAGAAGCAGTTTACTTTTGGCTCTCTGAAACAACAGTACATCCCCATTATCTTACGTGAGGGTTATATTAATTCTCCACCCTTATGTCATAATCTAACTTGCTGCAGGGACCTTGATTATTTCTTCATTCAGTGGGATATCATGATAGTTCATTTTATTTATAATATTTAGGTGATTGGGAAGGATGTGAAGATAGTAGCAACTACTCTAGGCATTATTTAGAAACATCTGTGCCAGTGTGTAGGAAACAAACTCCACAACAATTCAGAGGACGGCCACCTAATGAAATTTCTAAGAATCCAAACAATGGCCTATGGCATGTCAAAATATCCCTTCCAAAATGAAGAACAAATTGCTGCATCTGACCCCTCCTACCACTAAAGAAAAGGTACTAACTGTATATCTTTGATATTGAATGCAAAAGATGCTTCATTTGGATAGGCTACTCTCACCCATTTACCTAGTAACTCAAAAAACTTTTAGTTTTGATGGAGGTCCAGAATAAGAGACCTTGTGGCAAGGACCTTGTTGCAAGGTCCTTGCATCCCATGCAGAATGCCAAGCAAGTTGTCCTATCATTTGGCCTATGTGATCTATAAGATACAACAGGGTTTGAAGTCTCTTTATCAGACAGGAAAGCTGTGTGGAACTTCTGGCAGTTCTTAGAAGTGATTCACAGAGCAGATGTTTAGGATTTTGAGGCAAAATTACACCTTGTTTTTCAAATAATTATTCTTTTGAAACACTCTTCTGGCTTGCTACAGAGCTTTGGTGGGAAACAAACACCTAACCATACGCCACCATATTACTATATGGCTTAAACTGTGCATCTGAGTGTTGTCTGAATGAATGAATTCATTGATTCATACCCTTGAGAGAGACAGTAGCATTCATCATCAAACAGAAATAGTACATGTGAGATTGAGCTCGATTAGTTTCTGAAGACACAGTAAATTGCATAAGCAAATGGCCCACATTTCCATGGCCCATTTTCCTATTACATTACTTCCTCCTTCTCAGCCTGCACCTCATGGAGGGTTTCTTGAGGAAGAAAAAATGGTCCTGATTTACAGATGACTTTGCACTACTTGAAGGTATATGGCTACAACACTGCAGCCCCTCTCTGGGACATCCCAGAAGAATAGTGGTAAAGGAAAATCCACCCAGTGGTCAGAACTTCAAGCAATGTACCTAGCTGTTCCTTATGCCTAACAGGAGAGATGACCAGAAATATAGATCTACACTAATTCATAGGCAGTAGCTAATGACTTGGTTGGATGATCAAGGACTTGGAAGAAACACAATTGGTGAAAAAGATGTCTGGGGAAGAAATATGAGATAGATCTCTCTGAATGACACAGAGAGTGAAGATATGCTCAGAAGGTCAATGCTGACACTAGGCTCTGTTGCCACTCATGCTCATTGCCACTGATCTGGCTCATCATGTTGGTGAAGAGTAGCAGCCAGGCCCACAGCTTCTCTAGCTCCCACTGGATCTCTTTATGCTTCTCTAAACCCTGCCCAGGTGCATGTTACACCTGTGATGAAGGGGGGCAGCTCTTCTTCAGGTCACTCCATCAACCAAGTTACAGGCTTGGTGATAGTAAGAGACCTATGTGGGCTCATGCTTGCCCTTTTGGGCCCTATTGTCCTTGCTTCCACCACTTCATGTCTGTTTTGCCTTCTTCACTCTCTACTCTGTTGACTTTATTCTCAAGACAAGATGACGAACCAAAAGCTATGTATAAAATGTTTAACCAGCTCCATAATAGTGTAAGATCAATAGAAAATAATGAATCCATATTCTGTATCATTCCAGATTTTTTTTAAATCAAATCTCATTGAACACAAAATCAATAAAAATGAGCAGGAAATGTTGAAGAAAACCTAATAATAGGAGGCTGATTTTAAGTCAGAATTTGAAAGAAATATTTGCAAAGGTCAAGATGGAAGATCCCTAGATGATAGAAAACAAATACTATGTATTTTAAGGTAAATAGCCATGTGTTTTTCCATACTAGGGAAAAGGAATATGTCAGAAAGAGAAAAAAAAATGTTTTGAGGTAGATGAGGGTATTAGAATACAAAAATCTATGAAACTCAAGCTGGGAATATTTTACCTCTTTTGGTGGGCATCAATGAGATGGGCTAGTGGCATAGCATTTTTATCATGAGGGCTGAAGTGGCCAAGAAATGAGAAGCTTGCTCCAGAAAGTCCTATTAGAAAGCCCAAGACAGAGGGAGGTTGGAATCTCTTCTTAGGAGCAAAGCCAGGGATGATTCACTAAAACATGGCATGCAGAAATGTGAGTCCAGAAGAAGGATAAGTCTCCATGATTAGAACCATTTTAATAGCCACCATTTACTTAGCCAGGTATAGTATACATTTTCTCATGAAACTTTATACAGTGGTTATTTTTGTTTCTTGTTGTGTGGATAAAGAAACTGACATCTACAGGTTAAATAACTTGCCCAAGTTTGCATACTTAAAATTTGAACATCTTACACTTAAACACAGTTCTCCCTGAGTCCCAACTGTTTTGTTAAGAACTAGTAGGTATGCAGTCATGAGGCGCTTGATTCAATGCTAGGACAGTAAGCTACAAGCTGTGGACCACTATATTTCTTTTTTTTTTTTTAACTTTTTTTAATGTTTATTTATTTTTGAGATCGAGAGAGACAGATTGCAAGGGAGGGGCAGAGAGAGGGAGACATAGAATCTGCAGCAGCCTTCAAGCTCCGAACTGGCAGCAAAGAGCCTGACACAGGGCTCGAACTCATGAACCAGTGAGATCATGACCTGATACAAAGCGATCCCTTAACCGACTGAGCCACCCGGGTGCCCCAGGACCACTACATTTCCTGTGCCTAAAGCCTGACACTGTTCTGATGTGTATGAAGTTATGGATGAAAATATAAATGGATAAGCTAAAAAAAATTACAAAGGTAGATAAGTGTTAGCCAAGTGGGAATAAAAAAAATGCAAATTTTGAGCACACACGAGTCCTGGGTGCTCATAGATACACACAGCTTGACAGAAGTCTGTCAAAACCTGAATAAAACCTACTCTCTTATTTATATAAATAATTTTCCAAATGGCATGAATTCCAGTTTTCTATCTTTAATGAAATGGAGTTGAAACTTCTTTATATACATCAAGACAAAAAGAAAAAAGAAGAGAACTGTGGTTTTGAACGTCAAGCAGCTGCAGAAGGTGGCCTCGAAATCCCAGCACCCATAAGCAGGCAGTGCAGGGTAGCACTTGGGAACATGGATCTTGGGAGCCAGACTGCAGGTGTTTGAGCTCTGGCTCTGCCTCATTTTAGCTGCAGCAAAGTGCTCGGTCTTCTGCAGATCCTTGCTCTCATCCGGAAAATGGGGCTAATAATCGCTATGAGGATTATTTATGTTTACATTAGCAAAAGGCTTAGACGAGTACTTGGCACATGGTAAAATCCATAGTGAAGTGTTTCATAATCAGGTTAAGTACTTGACCCTGTTGAGAATTTACTACAGGCGTGGGTCAAGTCTGTGAGGCTGTTTTCAGTAATTCAGTCAAGTACTTTTCACATGAGACTGCTTCCGGTGATTCAATCAACAAGTATGTTTTGAATGCTTGACAGGTTCAAAGTAGTGTTCTCAGTCTAAGATTAAAGTGGCGAACAGAACTAACATTAAACATAACCTCACGGATATTTATTGTTCTAATCCTCTAACACCTTACTATTCTAATCTATCAGAGGATCCGCCATGTTTTGATAACATTTGTTACATGTGATTCACGTAATTATTTTTCTTACTTGTCTGTAAATTTCTCAAGAGCCTTGAAATGTATGCTTCTTTGAATTTAAGTTTCAAGAAAAGATAGATATTCAAGAAATGCCAGTTGAATTAAGAAGGAAAAGGTGGCTTAGGAGGGAGGGAGGAGCCAGTGAGGTGGGATGGGCAGCAGTACTAATCCTGGGTTTCAACTGCTTCAGCCCAAACCTCAGCTACTACTTAGTAGTTCTATGACATTGGGTAGGTTACTTAAGCTCCCCAAATCCCATGCTATCAGCTGTTAATGAGGATGATGATAATAGTACTGACTTTGACGTGATTTTCTATGAGATTGAAAGAACTGATGATTTGAAACCATGTAGTATAATATATGGCATGTAATAATAATGCCATTTAATTTATTACTGTTATAAACTAATGAGCAAAACAATCTTTAGAGAAAACATTCTCTAAAGATGATGCTATGAGTCAACGTGTGTAGAAAGTGTTAAAATCACTTGTGCATGTGCATGCATGCATGCATGTACACAAAATAGTATTTCTAAGATTTCAAAATCCTATAATTTTTACTTGAGCAAATAAAAAATGATACCAAAAGATTCAGTCCATCTAACTTACTACATACCATTTTAATGTCATGTGAATAAAAGGATTGCAGTGCTGGGTCCCTGCCATACTGTTATACAGACCAATTGCAGCAAAGTCAATGAATCAAATGCAATTTAGTCTGGCTCAACCAGATCCAGCTGGAGGCTGTTTCTGCACATGAAGCAGAAAAAAAACATTATAGACCATAATTTCTGCTCAGATCAGTCAGTCTCAGTCATCCTACTTGGCAGGCAATTGGTCTGACTAAAATGATTCTGCGTGAACGACTCCGTAATGGTGGATAAGGCACAACCTTTAGCCTGTAATAAAGTAGACTTGGTACATTCTTCTTCACTCGACAGAGGGTGATCATCAAGCATTTAGGCTGTAACATCGCCTTCCATATGCCTACCTAAGAAACTGCGTTTGGATATGTAGAAAGCTACAAAACCGGATTATGGACTTTTGAACCTAGTGCCTTGACTGGATGAGTCTTGTAAGGGTCTTAGATAGAAATGAGTATGTTTTGCAAGTGGGGATAATATTAACATTGAGGACCAGTGTGACCAGAGGACTGGCTGTGGAAGAATGTGAAAAGAGGAATAAACTCTATCCCTACATCTACATTCTTACATTATGACATTGCAGATTCTTCCGTCAGGAGGTAGAGTGTGTGTATCCACATCTTGAATCTGAGCCGGCTGTGTGGCTCACTCTATTGGGACTGTGACATGAGGAGAGCCTTTAAAATTTTTGTGTGCATTGGATCGTGCTATCTTGCTGTATTTGGAGCCCTAAAATCACCCAGAAGCTGGCCTGCTGGAGAATGAAAGGAAGAGAATTGAGGTATCCATTCAATGTTAAGCCAGCTCACAGCCAGGAAGCAGCAAGACTGTAAACGTGAATGAGGCCAACACTGCCAGGTGAAGGCAGATAGATGGGTGACGCCAGATGAGCGCAGAGGATCACCATTCAGTTAATCCAACCCCAGTTGTTGATCTACAGAATTAGAAGCTAAAAAACAGCTGAATTAAGCCACTACATTTAGGGATGACTTACTAATACTAATACAATGAAGCTAACTAATACAGCTAACTGCATTACTAGTACAACAGCTAATAAAATGAAGAGGGGAGATGTGGAGGCGACATTGGTACCAAGGCCCATCCTTGAATCCCACGTTTTTGACAACAAAGAGATTTTGGAGTATGGGCAAGTTGACTTAATTCTAAGCCCATCTATGTGGCAGATCCGGAATATTCCATACATTCCTCACCTCGAGACTAACGGGAGCAGGATGGAGGTTTCTTAACACTCAGATCTGAGAAACTGAGGAAGGCCAGGGCAAAGAATGAAGTTGGTGGATAATACTCCAGAAATTTAAAGAAGCCTATTTCATCACAGCAAAGGAGAGAGTCCAATCAGGGAAGACTTCATTTTACATTTCAATGTTCAGTGTGACCAGGAATTAATGAATTAGAAAATAACATGTGGCTTGGGCACTTTTCTAAAATTAAGGATGTTGTTAGTATTTTAAATGGAGCTTAGATAATTCAGTGCTTCTGTTGAGGTTTCTCCAGAGTGGCAGTGGACAATGACTTTGAACTGAGATCCAGATAAAAGATAGTAACAGGGTGTTTTCCTGGGTTATTTGATGGGACAGCGTGGTGGCCAGAATTGAGGAAACTGAGATCAGCCTCATTAAGAAACACGCCCAAGTTCACTCATCTATTTAATGGTTACATTCAAATCAATGTCTCAAGTCTAAAATCCATGTTTCTAGGCTGCTTCTTTAAGATTTGAGGAATTTATTACAAATTTTAAAAGTGGATTGTGGAGATAAACAGTTCTTCAACAGCAAGCATTTCGGGACAAGGATAACATTAAGAAGACAGGAATAGACAGGGAAGAAATACGAGGAGCTCTGATCCTCCTGTTAACATTCCATTATAGTAACGTTTATTAGTGAATGATCATAATTAATTTTCCTTTCCATCTGCTTGAAAATGAGGATAGAAATTTAGAAAAATACGAAAGTAAAATACGTTTTTACATAAATAGGATTGAAACTATTGGATTGCAGTATAGAGAATATAAATTTAGGTTTCTCACAACACTCAGCATGATAATAATTCCAGATAAGCCAGAGAACAAAATGTAACTTCAAAAAAATGGCTTACAATATTGAGCTTTTCTGGTTCTTTTTCTCTAAAGGAAGCGATGGTCTGATGGATGGTGTCCCGGCCTTGAACTCAGAGGGTCAGAATCAATGCCCTAGATTTAGCTCATTTTACTTATGCATAATTTGGTAAATTGCTTAAAGTCTTAAAGTTGCTGTCACAGTAGCCACTTTAGAATAATATCAGGATGTTCAAAAAATGCTGTATGAAAGACTGTGAACACACATGCGTGCACATGAATGCGCGTGAGCACACACACACAACCCACACCTCAGGGCAGAGTCACTGCCAGTCTCTCTCGTACCTTTGGAGTCCCTGACTCCACGTTTGGAGCATGAGCTTCTTAGATAATTAATTGTAACTGTCTAAGACTGTCTACATGAAATCAAAACAACTTACTGTATCAGTCAAGGTAATGAACCATCAATTAACATGCAAATCAGTTAAATAGGTTGCTCAGTATCAGGTAGTACAAACGACTTCAGTTGATTGAATTATAAGCGTATTATATCATCTCACAGAGTAATATATGTAGACTCCCTCCTAAGTGCATGGCCAGCCCTGAGACTCTTAAGAAAGCAAGATTTTAATGGTAATGACAATGATGCTTGTGTTTCTCTGTATTTTATAATGCTTTTCGGCTTAGAAATTGCTCTCACATGTGTGACCTAATTTAAAGGCTTATATCTGACTACATGTAAGTTATTTGCCTTGCACACCATCTTTATTGAATAATAAAAACTAAAATTCACACTCATAACCTTTTAAGTTTTTTTGAAGTTAATTTTTATTCCTTTTGAGAGAGAGCTAGAGAGCAAGTGGGGGAGGAGCTGAGAGAGGGAGACAGAATCCCAAATAGGCTCCACGCTGTCAGTGCAGAGCCTGATGGTGGCTCTCACAAACCATAAGATCATGACCTTAGCTGAAGTCAAGAGTCAGATATTTAATTGACTGAGCCACCCAGGTGCCCCTCTCTTAATTTTTTTTTAATCATATAACTTTATGATCTAATTAATCAGTTAAAAAATCATGTAAATTAAGCAGTGTTTGTTTATACTTAAAAAATTGTTTGATTAAAGGAACATTTACTTTGGGGTACCTTTAAATAGTGAGTATCTCTGTCCTAATAAAGTACATTTTCACTTAATAAAGTTAATTTTTTTAATTTTTTCAGTGTTTATTTTTGACAGAGAAAGAGACCAAGGGCAATTGGGGGAGGGGCAGGGAGAGAGGGCAGTCACAGAATCTGAAGCAGGCTCCAGGCTCCGAGCTGTCCGCACGGAGCCCAATGCAAGGCTCCAACCCACAAACCGCGAGGTCATGACCTGAGCCACAGTCGGATGCTTAACCGGCTGAGCCACGCAGGCACACGTTAATAAAGTTAAGTTTATACACAGATTTTGTATATCAAGACATGCCTGTTTTAGTAACCAGCTATAGTGAAAGAGTCTTAAACAATAAAATATACTTCTCACATGCACAAAGTCTGATGTCAGTCAGATGTCTTTGCTTTTCTCCATACAGTCACCATGCTCCATGCTCCGTGTTGTCTCCATAAGTCCATGCTTATTTGCTGAGTACTACCATTTCAGTAAACTGCCTCCATGGTCACTGTCAAAGAGGAAGAGAGATTATGGACGTGACATACTTGTTCTTAAAAAGTCTCAGCCCGAAATCAGATGCGTGGATTTGACTTGCATCTCACTGGCTAGAACTAGCCACATGACTCTGCCTAGTTGCAAAGGGACCTGGGAAGCAGATTCTTCCTGTATGGTCTGTAAGGAGAGAATAATCAGAGATGAAAAGCACTCGTACGTTACCACAGTTTCCTTGCAAATATTGAGCTAAAACCTCCTTTTTTTTAAATCATTTTTTTCCACTGATTTCTCTACTTAGGGTAATTCAACATTGAAGTGAGGAATTTTCTTACTCTTTTGCGATATGAAATAAAAGAATATTTGACAAGCTTCATGCTTTTACTTTTATCTACAAATTATATGTTTTAAACATAATGACAATGCTTCAAAACACAGTTTGGTACACGTCGGTAATAGGTTTTAATGACTCAGAAAGAATATAATAATCTACCATGATCAAAACTAATCTGCCATAAAGAGTACAGAAATATCAAATAGCTTATTCTGTGGAAACAAATCCAAATTAATTGCCTCATTTGTTACATCATATGTAATATGCACTTTAACATTGCCATGACTTTGTATAGACATCTAGCTTCTCAGAGAAATGTAGAAAAACATTATGAAATACGGTTTCATTGGAAAAGAAGTAACATGTGTAATGATGCAACTCCTAATTCTCTGTGGGTTTTATTTTAAAGAGGCAACAATTATTTATTGAATTATGCTATTCTAAGTATAACAAAAATGAAATAAAATGAAGCTTTCCACTACACTTCTTTGGGTAACCAGTGTGCATGCACGCACGCACACACATGCACACATACATGCACACACTCTCTTTTAATACAGGTAAAAAAAAATCCATGTAATGTAATTACCCTCCATAAAACAATGAATTAGATGGCTCCTCATCAAAAGACAGTACAAACTGTCCATCTTTCCAGAATTTGTGGAAATTTCATCCACCTTGTCTTTTTTTTTTTTCTTTTCTCTTCTCTCTCTCTCCACTCCCCCCACTCTCTCTATTATGCTTTGTCTCTGTGTGTTTGCAGTGTTGGCTGGGTTTGGGTTAGGTTAAGTCTTCTTATTCTGGAGCATCTGTGTTGGTGATGCTTTTCTCATGCCAGACTACAGGAACACAAAAGCACAACCAGCATAAAATGGAGCAGGACACTGGAAGTGGGTTGTTCCCCACCCCCACCACCAAAAAAAGTAAAAAATAGACGTTACCTGATGTGTTTGATTTGTAGATTGTGGGTAAAATAAGGATGCATAAGCAAGCTAAAGAAGAATGAGAAGGGGTAGTGGAGGATACAAAAAGAAAAAGAAGAGGAAGAAGGAGAAGGAGAAGAAATAGAAACTATTAACTACAGATTACACTAATTTTCAAGAGATGAATTTGAAAATATGTGCTTGTTTATTTTGAGAGAAAGAGAGAGAGCATGGGGAAGGGGCAGACAGAGAGGGACAGAGGATCCAAAGAAGGCTCTGTGCTGACAGCAGCAAGCCTAATGTGGGACTTGAACCCACAAACCATGAGATCCTGACCTGAGCCAAAGTCAGATGCTCAACCGACTGAGCCACCCAAGTGCCCCTCATTGGATTATTTTAATTCACTGAGGGACCCGTGGACCTTCTTTCCGTAGGGCCTTGCACATCCTATTCTCTGATGGGAATGTTCTTCCTTCCTGTCCTCAAAGAATCTGCTTCTGTATGACCTTTGCTTCTATATCTCCAGAGAATCCTTCCCTGGATCCCTGATTTTAGTCAAATCCTCTGATTAATTCCACATAGGACCTGGTATCGTTCCTTCATAATACTTGCAATCATTTTGATTTTCACTTATCTTGTAATTTTTTTTTCCTATTTCCTCTACTAGAGTGTCAATTCCATGAATTCAGGAAATACGTCTGCATTTGTTCACTTTATGTGCCAGATACCCTAGTACAGCATCTACCATATAGTGGGACCATGACCTCAGCCGAAATCAAAAGTCAGATGCTTAACCGACTGAGCCACCAGGTGCCTACCTAATGAATATTTGAATTGAAATTAATTGAACAAAATAACAAACATTGACACTGTCTTTAGTTTCCTGTGTAATAAAAGTACACCCAGCAAAAATACATTTGCATTAATACCAGCAAGTTGGTATGGCATGAAGCAGTTTAAACCCAGGAGGGTAATGTGGCATTTTTCAGGTTATCTCACTAAATGCTCAACATTCATTGTATTTCTATAAGAAAAAGAAATAAACTGCATGGTATGATATGAAGAGCAGTGACCTGTTAGCCAAAGAACCTGAAATTTAATTTCAGTTCTACCTCTAACTAATAGTTTGCTACTGAGCAAGTTTCGTCTTGTTTTTTGAAATCAGTTTATAAGGTAAAGAAATTCCTGGTTTCTACATTCTGCCACTTCCAGCAGTGCATGAATAAATGATTATTCTCTTGATGCAGCCAGGATCTCTTGTTGAGGGGCCTGACCCTATGGCGTTCTACCAGATCAACTACTTAGGAATTGCCTAATCATACAGATGGCCTGTGCTACATTATTGCAAGGGAGAGGACATTTCAGAGCATGTTTGGTTTTGTTCTTGTTTTTGTTTTGTTTTTTTTTTTTTTAATTTCAGTTCAATCATATGATGTCACTTCAAGGGAAATGGTCCCACTGCCCAAAGTATTCCTCCTGGATTGGAGTCTGGAAAAAATAATTTAGAACTTTATTTTGGAACTTCCAACCAAGATATTATTGTTAAGTTCACCCTCTGATGCTCCCTCCACTCCAGAGGGATAAATGATGAAACATTAAAAAAAAATAGCCATGTTAAAAGTGCAAGATAAACATGTCTGTTGGCCAGAAACAAATTGAAATGGGGCTGAAGCCATAAACCTGTTGGACTCCAGATCTGAAAGCATGTTGAAGCAAACTGGAGTTTTAATTATTTAGGAAAATGGCAAGAGTCAGGAGCCAGAGTTGCTTAATGTAACTGAGCACTAGATACAGTTTGGGGAAGTTACATAGTGAAGGAGGTAAGAAGATACAGTCTCAAGGCAGAACATGGGCCTGGGTATCCTCTCACTCAGTGATTATAGCTGTATCATATCTCATATCGCCTTACTTTAGGAACCTGAGCTTCCAATTCAAGAATGGGCCATTTTCTCAGAGCCCTGAGCACCTGAAAACCCTCTAAAATACCAGTAACAAAACTAAAATTCAGGAGAAACACTGATATCAAATCAAATTTGGAAATGACTTTAAATATGTAAATGTTCTTCAAAGAGACAAATTGAGAGTAGCATCCATGAATATGAAATTGAAAAGAGCATAAATAAAAAACAAGCAGAATAAAAACAGAATATGCTAGAAATTCTAAATAAGAAGATACCTCACTGAGAAAACTTAAACTGATATTACGAATTCTGTATTAGACACAGCTGAATAGAGAATTAGCAAGTAAATCTACATTTTTTGACAGGGTTTGAATAGTTGAAAGTATGCTAATATCTCCCTTACTTTTGGTGTTAGCTGTTTGAGACCAAAAACTAGCCATTCATTCATACAACAGATATTTCCTGAACAGATTTTTTGCTTTGTTACCTCAAAATGCAGTTTTCCAAACAGCTTCTTTTTACCTTATGGATTATCAAAAGCTGAAAGCTGAGAGCATGATTTCCTTCATTAAGTAACCACATTAAAATACAGGTGTCTGAAATATTTTTTTTTTTTTACTGTTCTATTACATCAAGCTCATCTTACAACTCCAAAATACGTAGTATTTCTCTTATTATGTTGACAGATGTTTTCATTTCTTGATGCAAACGTTCTCTATATTTTAGGGAACACTGAATTGGTTACTCCTAAATGAACCCATTTATTTTCCAAATATTTTACTTTTCAACTTTATCCAGAGACTGGAAAAAAATATGCTTCCAGCAAAATGTAAGTTCCTTAAGAGCAAGTGATTTTTGTCTTTTTTGTTCAAGTACATAAAATAGTACTTGGGTCATAGTAAACTCAATGCATATTTGTTGAAAATTAAGTGGTCCTTAACACTTCTGTTTTGAAATATAGCAGGAATTGAATTGGCTGATGTTTTGATTATAGATCTCATTACATTTGTTTAAATGCCATAAAAAGATTCTTACATGTTTCTCTTTCTTAAGAACTTAATTCATATGCTAATTTGGATTATTTAGCGGAAGAAACTGTCTCAGGCTGACTTGAAAGAAGGATTTATCCTTAAGAGAACAGAGGTGCACAGTCCTGAGATTGAGAGGCAAGGGCACGCTGAGATGCCGAGTCACCTCTGTGTCTATTCCACTACAATATCTGCTTCTTTCTTTCTCCCTGAACTCCACTTTTGTCAACTTGTCAGATGCCATGGTGGAAAATGAGCCTTCACAATATGTGGCATTACATTCAAAGTTCTAGCCACTGAAACTGGAAGAGCATGGTAAAATATCCAAATTTCTGTAGACAGGCTCATTGTCCCAGCTTGAGTAGATGTTCATCCTTAAACCAATCAGGGGTGGCCAGAGAGACCAGGAACATGAGACTTCATTATCATTAAAGTTTATGGGTATTTGGTCAAATGTCTTAGCCATAAAGAGCTTCTGGGGAAAGTTAAGGGGGCTTTGGTAAAGACAAATGAAGATGAAAGGCCTTCCAGGTATAAGGTCAAAGGTTTTCTAACACAGAAAGATAGAGGACCTGACAATGACATTGCTACTATTTAGCCCTGTGCAGTAGAAACCTGTGTATCTGGCCAAAAAGATCTTGGAGCACACATTTCTCGTGGAGGGCGGGTGACTGGGCTAGTGCCACAGGCATTTTTCAGGGTTAAGGTTTTGTGGTTGTTACTGCCAACAGCTGTCTCTCTCTGTCTCTCTGTCTTTGTATGTATGTCTGTGTATGCATGTGTTTATGTATATATAAGTGTCTGTGTGTGTATACACATACACATGTGCATACACAAATATATGTTTATACACACATGCACAAATGTGGAGTAACAGGTATATAAATACATAGATCCATAAAAAATATAGAAATTACTCTAAAACAATGGGATCATCTAATATACATACTTTAAACATTAAAAATAATTAAATTTTATTTGAATTTAACAAAATAAAAACAACAGAAGAAATTATCAGTCTTTTCAGATGAATATATTTTATTACAAAATACATGTGATTCTAAAATATCTAAATTTCAGAAAAAAATATTTTTCAAAATAACTGATATTAGACCAATTATGGCATTGAAAAGTACTTTTCCAGTTCTGACATCTTTGATTGTCTTTCTCTGATGAGAGAGGAAGTTCTTAGCATCATTACATTTCAGCCCATCTCAACTCCCACTCACATTTCCGTCCTTGATACTTGTATGATCTTCACTTTGGATGAATGAACGCCTTTTACATTCTGATCTGCTATCAGAATTTCTTTCAGTAGTTAGTCTTTTTTTATATATGTTTTAGTGGATTAAATACTTACTAAAGGATTTGAATAGTTAAAGTCATTCTACCATAGCTGCTATATGTTAAATTCTGTCTTTTGATATGTTCATGTTTGGCTGGATTTCAAGTTTGTTTGTTCTCCTTCTTCTCCAGAGGGATTTATGGGTACCATATGATGATTCTTCTTTGAGAAAGCCTCTCTGTGGCATTTATTCTTAAAAAATGACTGGGATGAATACAATAAACATGTATTACCTTTTTCATCCCTCAGTACTTTGTAGACATTGCTCAACTGAGGGTTGCTCTGGAAAACAAATAAAGTTGCCTTGATATTCTTCTATCATGGGTGATATGTTGACCACATGACCAAAGACTTCTTTCTTCATCCTTTCAGTTCAATAACTTAGCTAGAATATGTCTCAGTTTCTGTAATTCTGAATTGATTTGCCTTTGTATACCAAGGCCTCTTTCAGTTGATTGATCTAGTCTTTTCATTTCAGAAAAGTTTTAATCAATTGGCTCTTTGAAAACCCCTTTCCCTATTTGAGAGAATTTGTTGAATTCTCTACTTCATGGACTTGCATTATCTCTATCCTGGCTTGTCCTTTTCTCCATCAGTAGAACATTATATATTATAGCCAATCACTCATTTAATCTCATTGGCTTTTTTCTGTACTCATTGTGATTGGTATGTGTACTTTAAACCTTGATAGATATTATCAGACTATATACCAGAGCAATTTATACCACTGATTCCTAAATTGGGCTTGAAATACCATTGACTGAATGGTAGAGTCTCAGCTCTCCTCTCATCTGCCCAAGATTATTTGGGGGAAGGGAAACCTACATTTAATTAAATAAAAGAAACAAAAATTTATAAGGTACTTGGATTCTCAGTCCGACTATGAGTCACTGGCTTTTAACACTCTCTTTCTTTTTGCCCAAAGGCAGGGAACTTCTCTATGCCTCTCTGAATTAGCTGCCTAGCTATATGTTAGCACCACCCAAGAAACAGTCACCACACAGTCAGGTTAGCTAAATAATATCAAATGAAAATCAAACAATGTCACAACCAGAGCACTTTCCTCTGTGAGTATCTGAGAGGAATAGTAAGGGATACTGTCAATATGTGGAAATGGTCCAGAATCATATGGCTGGAAGGCACCAAGAAAAACACCATCCTCTTCAGAATTGTGCATGGGCCATATTTTCTGATCATCATAGTTCTCTATTAATACCTTGAAGTAATAGACATGTCAGGGTCATTATCCTTTCCTGCTTTATTAAAATATTTATCTAAAATTCTAAATGAAGTGAAAGGCTGGGGTGATAAATCATACCAGATTTTGATTCAAAAGTTAAAAGCATTGCAAGGACGACTTTTTTCAGTGCTTTGAACTATTATGTTTAAATCTCACATCTCAAAGAGACAACAAGTCAAGCAGGGAGAACATCGTGCTCTGCTTGGCCAGCATTCATTATTGCCTGAGGTCACAGAGTCCTGTGGTCAGGGTCATTTCATGTTTGTGTGTGACCTTTCAGGACATTTGTTTCCTTTTTCTTTGATTGGATGTGCTCAGCTGTGTGATTCATGCGATCAAGTTTGTAAACATAACCTGCTCACATCATTCCTTGAAAGGGTATCATTTTAATGTTTCAGAGACATCGCTGTCCTGGAAAATGGATGACCATCCTCTGTCTCAGCTCTGATAAGGTTTAGAAGATGACCAGTGCCCAGATTCCCTCACTGAGTCAATATGCTTGAGATTTTCTGAAGTTTAATTTCCCTTCAAGAGAAGGTTTCTACATGTTATATTATCTAAAGTCAACATTGCCTTAGAGATAGGTAGACACAGGGAAAAGAAATGAAATCAGAATCCCAGAAAGCCTATTACCCAAGTTCTCCTTATTCACCTGTCCGATAGTTTTCAACATTTTTGAAATTTTTGCTTTTGCTCAGCACCTTGACTCTTACCATTTGGTATCATTGGAACAAGTATCCATGCTGAGCACTACACTGGTTGCCATAGGAGATGTGCAGCGTGGGGTCATGCCTGAAACTTATATGGACTTGAACTCAAATCACAATTCTTCCACTTGCCACATCTGTGAAATGCTGTGCGTGTCATTTAACTTCACTGGCATCGGTTGTCTTATACGGGAAAAGCAGCTAACTGAAAAAGAAATGATAAAGATGAAGGTGATGATGAAGACAATGGTAGAGATGCAAACCCGTACAGTGAATTTGTGCATATTAGAAAATGGCATCCACTCTTTCTCCCTTCGCTCTACATTCATCTCAGAAATGTGTCATATTTTGGTTTTGTTCAAATAAGCCACTGCATAGTCATCTGATGAAAAATTGTCATAAATGTGATGTGATGTTTATGATGAAAATAGTGCCTTTAGGCGTGATGCCCTTGTAGAGTGGATGGCATGCACAACCAAATGCAACCGTCCTGAAGATCATGTGACATACTGTGTCTAAGAGCCCAATGTGGGGGTGCCTGGGTGGCTCAGTCAGTTGAGCATCCGACTTCTGCTCAGGTCATGATCTCGTGATCGTGGTGTTGAGCCCCACATTGGGCTCAGAGCCTGGAGCCTGCTTTGGATTCTCTGTCTTCCTTTCTCTCTGCCCCTCCCTTGCTCATGCTCTGTCTCTCTTTGTTTCCTCCTCAAAATAAAATAAAATATTAAAAAATGTTTAAAAAAAGATAAAATGCCCAATATGAAACATATATTGAGCACTCTAAAAATGTTGGGCATTATAATCAAAGTATTTGTAATTTGCTGTTCAGTACCAAGAATATCATCAAGACTCTCAGAGAATATTTTTTCTTTTAATATTTTTAAGATCGTCCCTATAAGTCCACTGCTTTCTGTAAAAATAAGAATGAATTGGCAGATGTTGGAGTGAGACCAAGATTAGCATTAGACACAGTAGACACAGATCATGTTATCCAAATTCGTGCTGTTTGGAGTGGTAGTACTATGTTTTGGAAGAAACTCCAAGCACCAGATGGCAAAACAGAGAATGAAGTGTCAGGAAGACCTAGGTTTAAGTTATATAATGAGAATGAAATAGATATCATCATTATCACCATCATTATTAATATTATTATCCCAAGGCTTCTGGGTGGCTCAGTCTGTTAAGCGTCTGACTCTTGGTTTCAGCTCAGGTCATGATCCTACGGTTTGTGAGTTTTAGCCCTGCATCAGGCTCTGCACTTATAGCACAAAGCCTGCTTGGGATCTCTCTCTTTATCTCTCTCTCTTTTTCTCTTCCCCTTCCCTGCCCATTCTCTCTCTCTCTCTCTCTCTCTCTCTCAAAATAAATAAATTTTAAATTATATATATTATTATCCCTACTTTACAAATAAATAAAATGAGACTTATTAACTTGGTCACAATCACACAGCCAAAAAGTAATGGGCCCAGAATTCAAAGCTCAGATCTTTTAAACACTAAGTTTGTTGTTCGTAATTACTGATCTTTCCTACCTGGGCAAGAGATGCTGAAAGTCAGAGCTAGGGTAGAGATAATAGTTATGGATAGGAAAAGACAAATCAGAGAAATTTGTTAAGTAAAAGCACTTGGACTTGAGAGAGGGGATGGAGAAAGAAGTGTCAGACATGATTTCTAGGTTTTAGACCACATAAATCATGTTTCTCTAACTGGAAAAAAAAAATCTAGAAGAACAGATGTGGAAGGAAGAGTTTTACTTAGGTTTTGCATGAATTTTAGGTACCTAAGAAACTTTCCAGTAGAATTGTCCATTGACAACTTTGTATTAAGTTCTAGAATATTTCAGGACAGATTAAGATTAGAATATATATTTGGAAGTTATTGTGCATGGATGATAGGGACTGAGATCATTCAGAAAGATTTTGTAGAATTAGGTAAGAAGTGCACTAGGACTAAACCGTGAGGAACTCATTTTCCTAAGGAATGAATAAGGATGATCACGGATATAAAATTAACAGTGGGAACTCGTGGTGTTAACAATGGTAAAAAGAGAGACAGAGAGAGAGACAGAGAGAGTTTCAAGGAGGCAATAGTGGCAAAAAGAGATTAACAATGAGAAAAGAAGCTGCCTAGAGACAATAAAAAGATTAACCGGGTGTGAAGGACCCAACTTAAATGAGAAGTCACAAACTGAAATGGCATAAACTCATATGATTCCGTAATCTTCTCAAACAGTAGTAAGTAATTGGACAAAAGATTTCAGAAGATTTACAGAGCAGAAAAGGATCAAAGTGTTGAGATTCAGGATAATGTGTTTAAGTGCTGGACCATGCCTGTCTAAGTAGGGCATTAAATGAGTTTAAAAATGGAGATTATATACCGGGTGGGTGAAGTGGGGGAGGGGACATAAAGGTTGGAAAAATCTCCATGAGTTTGGAAAGCATAAGAAGTTGAGATCAGTGTGTGGAATGTAAGAATTTTAAATTGCACACATAGAGAAATGCTTAGATGATAATAAAAGTTCAGGTATAACTTTACTAGTCAGGAAATAACGTGAAGTAAAAGTTAAGTTTTATAGAGTTAAGGAAGTTCAATGTTAGGTTGTCATTATGCATAGAGAAATCTCTCAGGAGGGAAGCTGTCCTTGTGCTGGTCAGGGATAACCATGAGTTAGAGGCCAATGTCTATAGGTAGACAACGGAGAAAGGAGGACGGTAACAAATCTGGAAGGAGTGAGCATCATAGCAGGAAGGTGTTTTGTAAGAGGTCATAGGGATAAGGGTTTGAGACAACGATGTGGGTCTTGGAAGTTGCACACACTAAGTATGGTCTTTACTTAGGCATAGGAAATGAAATCTGTTATTCAGGAAAATAAGTATGTTTTGCTTTGACTGAGAAGGGAGGAAAGATACTAGAAGAGGTGAAGAACTTAGGGGAATTTTTTTTAAAGGCAAAACATAATATCTAGAGAGAGCAAGAGAGACCAATGGAGGGAAGGGCTGGAAAAGGAAGGGTAGAGGAGTAATGGGCTGGAAGGAGGATGGACACAGGACTGGGGTGGCCTGCCTCTTAGGCACTGACCGAGCACCATGAAGGTGAGAAGCCTGGAGACGTTTTCTGGTCTCAAATTTCCCAGTCATGGTAAAAGTGTTTTGGGGCCCCAAAACAACTTTTGGTGGAGAGCACCAGGTGATGTGTGCCTAGGTTTCTGTAAGCGTCTCCTTGCTGCCTGTTGAGATACTACATGTGGAATCCTGGGAATGCCTAAGGAGACAAAGTATTTGAAATCAGTGTTCCCAGTCATACTACAGAATGCCCAGTTGCTTCTGCTTGATATTGTGGGAACGCCTTGAAACTGGAGTCAGATAAACCTGGATATAAATACTAGCTCTGGGGTGCCTGGGTGGCTCAGTCAGTTAAGTGCCCACTCTTCTTGGTTTCTGCTCAGGTCATGATCTCACAGTTCCCGAGATCAAGCCCTGTGTGGGGCTCTGCGCTGACAATGCAGAGCCTGCTTGGGATTCTCCCTCTCTCTCTGCCCCTCCTCCACTCACACATGCTCACACACACACACACACACACTCTCTCTCTCTCTCTCTCTCTCTCTCTCTCTCTCTCTCTCTCTCAAAATAAATAAATAAACAAACAAAAAATACTAGCTCCACAAATTTTGGAGCAATGTCTAGTGATTTACCAAATTTTGGAAACTTCCATTTTCTCCCTCACAGGGTTGCTACGGGGAGCAAACAAGAGCACATCCAAGAAAAGCTGGCAGTCTGTAAATATTAAAGCCAGTTTTGGGAACTCAATGCCTCTCCTAAGTATCAGACAAAATGGACAAATGGCTAGGACTGCTGTTTTCATGGTATTTCATGGAAGAATATTTGGCCTTGGACAAAAACAACACAATATGTTTCTTAGCGTTACTGCTAGAAAACTTTGTTTTCGGGAAACTGTCAACAAATGCACGTTAAGTGACTCCGCAGCTTACTCCAGACCATCCGTTATCCTCCTTTCTCTGTGCACACTCAGTGGTTGATTCTGGTGTTCGGTGACCTTCAAGGGATCAGAAGTCACTACCACCGCCACCACCGCCGTCACCGCACTCATTGCTGGGGGCAGCTTCACCATTTGAGACTCATTCAGAACAAAACAGCTCAGAGAAACCAATGAGAGTGAGAGAAAGCTGATTGTGTTTGGGGAACATCGTGAACCTACTTAGTTCTGTGTTTCAGAGGCCATCGTGGCCTTCCTGGAGCTTGTAGACGGGTAGCACACCCACGGTGTCCTCACTTTTATGAACAAATTCCTGTGTCCTAACTGCTAGACAAAGGCCTGGCTGCAATTTTTTGTACCATAGTAAGGGAAATCAAAATTTATTTATGTTGAGAAACTCCCTGTTATGGATTGAATTGTGTTCCTGCCACCCCCACCCCCAACAAATGTATATGTTGAAGTCTCAACTCCCAACACCTTAGAATGTGAATGTATTTGGAAACAGAATCTCTATAAAGATGGACTCCTAATCCACTATTGTGAGTGGTCCTTACAAAAGCGGGCAATTTGAACTTCAACACACATATGAGGAGATGCCATGTTAAGATGAAGGTAGAGATTGGATGATGCTTCTACATGCAAAGGAATACTGAAGAGTGCTAGAAAACCACCAGAAGCTAGCATAGAGAAACATGGAACAGATTCTCCACCACAGCCCTCAGAAGGGACCAAGTTTTCTGACACCTTGATCTCAGATTTACAGCCTCCAGAACTGTGAGATGATAAATCTCTGCTGGTTAAGCTATCTAGTTTGTGGTACTTTTTTTATGGCAGCCATAGCAAACAAATACATTCCCCATCCCACCCCCATTCCCACCCAACCCCCAATGAGATCACTGGTAATAAAATGGGATAATACCAAACCAGGAAGCTCCATGACATCCCATGCCGTGTTGTGTTTATTTGCCAGTATGTCCCTTAGCACCTAGGATCACGTGTGGTACGCAGAGGTAGTCAACAACTATTTTTTCGGTGATTGGTTAAATTTATTCAACCTCTGTACCAGGTACCACACACATGATTTTTAACTTTCTCAGTTGTGCAAGTTAGGCATTGTTAACCTCACTTATATAACAGTAGAAACTGACTCAGGGAACATAATGTACGAGACAGAATGAGGATAGCCTATCGGGAAGAAACGCTCCCGCACTGAGATCTGTCTCTGTCAGTCATGGTGTGAATTTAAGCAATTGGTTTAACCTGTGTGAGCTCATTTCCTTCATCTATAGTATAGGGATGATACCAAAATATGCTTCAAAGGGTAGTCATGAGGATGAAATAAGATACCCCATGAGAAGCTGCATGGAGCAGACAATACATAAAATTTAGTCTTTTTAAATTTTTCATTTTGAGAAGAACCATTAACGTGAAACCTACCATCTTCCATTTTTAAGTGTACGACACAGTATTGTTAACTATAGAGACAACGCCGTAGAGCAGATCTCTAGAACTTTTTTACCTTGGGTACCTAAAATGTATATACATTGAATAGCAACTTCTCCTCTCCTCCTCCCCCCACCCCCTGGCAACCACCATTTCTCTTTTTTGCTTATGAGTTTGACTATTTTAGATACTTCCTATAAGTGGAATCATGCAACATTTGTCCTCCTATGACTGGCTTATTTCACTTAGCCCAATGTCCTCCAGGCCCATCCATGTTGTTGAAATACGACAGTATTTCCTTCTTTTTAAAGGCTGTATGTGTATACGACATTTTCTTTTATTGTCCAAAGTTACACAGATTAATAAACAGCTGAGCCAAAACTAAAACTCTGATTTATTGACTCCAAACCTTAATTATCCTCCTTAGAGCAAGCCACAAGGTTTAACATACCTCGTCTATTCTTTTCAAATGGCCAACCTCTAGGAATTAAAATCCCATAGGTACTGATAGGAACTTAAACTTTCCACCTTCCTTCTGGAAAGACGTCACATGATTGAAAGTGATTTGTCTTCTTTAGCAAGGAGCTCCAACATGGGGAAAATACAAAACAGAAGATGAAATAAAAATAAGCATTGGTACAGCATGTGACTCTTGATCTTAGGGTTGTGAGTTCTAGCCTCATGTTGGGCACCATCAGCACTAACAAATTTTTTAAAAAATGAGCAGCTGGATCAGGACCCAATGACTAATACCCCATGTTTTGCGAAGTTTGATGAATGGGTCCCTAAGGTCCACAGAGGCCCATCTCTTTGAAGAGGCAGCTCAGCCAAAGGCAAAGAAATTTCAACCTTTTCTTTGTTCCAGGTCTACTGAAATGGAAGGATAAAGTCTCCTGGGATCTGGGTGAACTCGCACCATAAAATAAGCGTAAGTTTTTCAACTTTGCCTATTTATTTTCATGCCAAAGAGCAACCTGTTGAAATACATTCGCGAGCTTTCATTAGTCAGTATCCTTCTCTTTTGTTGCCAAGAATTCTTTTACAGAAGATGACTGAGACCAAAATTCTAGCTGTTGGATGCAAATGGGTAGTCATGAGTCACACTCAAGCTCAGCCAGAAAAGAGAATACAGGCTGCTTTATCATTTAAGTCAAGCATAACATTTGAAATGCAAAACATATATTGAATTATTTTCTCTTAAAAAATGGATCTAATGCACATTTAGGGAAGGTTCATTGAACAGATGAAGTATTTAATCGTGACTTTTCCTTTTCTCTCTAACATATGTCTATGCCCAAAAAGGTTATATCAATTCAGTACAAGCAACATCCCTGCCAAAATTAAAAGAAAAGAAGATCATTCCATACTTTTAGGTTGTTTTGTTTCTTTTCATGTCAGTAAGACTACTTTGAAGTTGCTGTGTTTCTCCTGGTGCCCAAAATAGTGCTCCCCAAGACACTTTAGAAAATGAGCTCTCTTAGAGAGTTGAGAACCTACTTTTCTTTAAGTTTTTATTTATTGTTTTGACAGAGAGAGAGACAGAGACAAAGACAGACAGAGAGTGCGGATGAGAGGCACAGAGAGAGGGAATCCCAAGCAGGTTCTGCACCATCAGCATAGAGCCCAACCCTGAGCTTGAACTCAGGAACCATGAGATCATGACCTGAGCCAAAACCAAGAGTCAGATGCTTAACTGACTGAGCCACCCACGCACTCTGAGAACCTACTGTTAATCAATGCTTTCTCCCTGTGTGTGGAAAACACACACATCATTCTCTTTTCCTCATACCCTTTGCCCTCCTCCCTCTTGCACTTTGATTTGGCCCAGTGTTACTACTTCCTCCGTCCTGATTTTCAGACTTCACAGGTGCAAGATATATGGCTGTACAATACCGGTACTCCTTGTTTCGTGATAGATAAGGAGTTTTAATAAATTCATAAGGAAACCGCTCATTGAATTTTAAAAAATATTTTATGCAAAGTTACTGCCACCTTGCTAATGCTAAGAAGAAATGTTCTGACAGCACCAGAGTTAATGCTCCTCCTGGCTCTGGCCTCCCCAAATGAAAATATAGATAATTGATAACAGGTTTGGGTGTGGGAAAAAATTCAGCAGTGAGGGAACATCTGCAGAGTGTGATATGTCAGGGGATGCTATTAATAGACTATTGCAGGCTCCTGCCTGGGGAATGAGCAAGGAAGTTAAATCTTGCATATCTATAGAGGTTTCATTTTAAAAATGGCTTTCTCTATACCTCTGTGTTTGTGTGTTTCCATGTCACTCCAGTATTTATTATTATAAGTAGCAAATCAGGCTTTTGAGTGTAGCACAAACAGCAGTGGCCGTGAGAAACAATATATGTATTCATTCAACTCTAACTGGTATGCCCCAGCTTTCACCAGCTTTTAAGGAAAGAAAATTAGTTCATATTTAATCCCCCCAATTATTTTGTTTCTGACTCTCCAAAGGCTCACGCCAGAAAGTGCAGTTTCTGTCCCAGATTCTTTTCAACTAGCTCCCAGTTCTTCAGAGTGCTCACACGTCCCTGACAATCAGTTCTAGTCATCTTTTCAAGCCACCAGGGACGTATGAGCTCCCCTTCACATTTGCCTTAATGGCATTGCTAGCAACCACTGGCCACCACATTAGCCCTACAGAAAATTCGCTACTGCTGTGGCCACTGGAAAGGGTAGAACCTAGCACCCCCCAAATCCAGGCAAGAATGGGAGATGGAGTGGAGGAACAGGAGGAAAGGAATCTAAGATAAAGTTTCTTCATTTCTGATGGGTTTGTGGTAGGCAGAAGAGTTCCCCAAAATGTCTAAATCCTAATCTCTGGAACCCATGAAGAGATTACCTTACAAAGAAAAGAGGACCCTAATAAATGTAATTAAGGTTAAGGACCTTGAGATGGGCACATTATTAACGTGGACCCAACCTAATCATATGAGTCCTTCAAAGCAGAGAGTCTTTCCCAGCTGAGATCAGAGTCAAATGGAGATGTGAAAAAGGAAGAAGGATCCAAAAGATGCAATGTTTCTGGGTTTAACATTTTTTTTAATGTTTATTTATTTGAGAGAGAGAAAGAGAGAGAGAGAGAGAGAGGATGGAACATGGGCAGGGGAGGAACCGAGAGAGAGGGAGACACAGAATCTGAAGCAGACTTGGGGCTCTGAGCTGTCAGCACAGAGCCCAATGCGGGGCTCGAACTCACAAACTGTGAGATCATGACCTGAGCCGAAGTTACCGCTTAACGGCCGCTTAACGGACTGAGCCACCCAGGTGCCCCTCTGGCTTTAAATACAGAGGAAGGAGGCCATGAGCCCAAATGTGCAGGCGCTTCCAGAAGCTAGAAAAAACAAGGAAATAGATTTTTCTCCAGAAGGAAATTCAACCCTACCCACACTTTGATTTTCACCGAGTGAGAACTTTGTTTAATTTCTGACCTACAAAACTGTACGATAATAAATTGGTGCAGTCCATACCACTAACTTTATAACAATTTATTACAGAAGCAATAGAAAAGGAAAACAAGGTTGTCATGATTTAGCGATTTGGCTCTTTTCTTCCGTCGTTATCACAGACGTGCTTCCAATCAGGCTTCCAATCCTGCTGGCTCCAGGGCTCACTCATCAGAGGTCAGCCCACCATGACTAGGCACAGTGGGAGGAAGGTATTTTTTTTCCCTTCACAGTATACTCAGCAGAGATGGCCACCAGCCAACGCGTGACAGCTCTTTCTAGTCACTTGCCCTGGAGCACAAGCTCGTCAATAGGGTGACTGACTGCCGGAAGCAGCAAATTACGGATTTCAAAATGAACACTGCCTTTTAACCTTCACCTTTGATGCCGAAATCCGTCTTCAATTCAAATTCTCTTGTGCTCAGCTTCATCAGCGCAGCTATTCTCCTCTTTGCAAACTCTTTCTAGCTTCACTTTTAACCAGCAGAGAGTACTGTGGGAATCGTGCGGTGCCAGTTCCGAGCATCGCCCTTAACTATCTATCCCTCCTTGTTAAGCAGCAGTCCATAACCAGGACAGCACCATCTACCCAGGCATCTCCTTCAGTCACTTCTCATCTAGTGTGCTAGCACCATGTTTAATGTGCAGGTGTACCAGTTGTAGAGTTTCTCCGAGAGGCAGGAAGTATAACCAGGCTCCATCCAGGGCGTGATCCACTAGCAGCTAGGTACCCAGAGTCATCCAAACACATACGGGTACTTCCCCCACCCCTGCTTCTCTTATCTAAGAGTATTAGGATAATTTCATCATCTCTCTCTATCTGCCTATCTACACACACGCATGAGTTAGCACATCTGCTTCCGCTAATCAAGCCCACTGGATAATGACTCTGCTTTCCAACGTGCACAGCCTTAAGCATGGCATTGACGTGGATGTGTATATAAATGGTTATTTATTTGTGTTAGCATACATCTAAGTTTGATTTGATTTAACAGATACAATAACACCAAAGGCATGGTAGTGAAGTATGAGTGGCAAGGACGAATTCTAATTTAAAAAATATGCTCTGAAGAAGACTACTGTACTAGTATACATGTTTCGATCCCTACCATATCCCCTCACTCTTCATGAGAACCATATGAAATAATTACCACTACCTCCAATTTTCAGGAAGGAAACATGTGCACAAAAGTATATGAACTTGTCCAAAGTCTCCTATTACTGATATTCATCCAGGTTTTCAGTCCTGGTCCTCCTCACACTTTATTTTAATATAATTGATTGTCAAATTGGCTAACATACAGTGTGTAAAGTGTGCTCTTGGTTTGGGGGGTAGATGCCTGTGGTTCATGACTTACATACCACACCCAGTGCTCGGTCCTCCTCGCACTTTCTATAGCCCTTTCTGTTCCTTCACTGCTCTTGACCTAGTTCCACCAAAAGGTGGGATAGCCATCTGTTTAAACAAACATCTTAAATAAACATGGTTAGGATCATGTTTTTTTTTTTCATTAAAAAAATAAATCTTTATCTTATATCAAACCAAACGAAATTTCTCTCAGTTTGTAAAATGCCGGCGTTACAGATTCTTGCCAAAGACTGCAACCTTAAACTCTTGTGATCCAAACCTTATCCGAAGCCAGTCCAGGAGAAATGTTATTTCTGGAATAATTTTTATATGATGCATTCCATTGATTACCAGAGAAATCCACATTTAAGCGGCACTGGTTTGGCTCAGTGATACAGGGCAATGGAAGAAACAACTCCGTGAATTCATAATCTAGTGTCAGGTGCTATGAAGAACAGTTTGTCTTTATTAGATCCCAGGAGAGAAATTTCTCTCGTTATTCAGAATCTGAAAACACTGTGGTCTTCTTGAATACTACTTAGTTTTTCATCTTTTGTAGACTCTAAATCTTATAAGCAACTATATTACCTTCCTTTCGCTGGCCTTAAAGGAAGTTTTCAGTCAACTTCACAGACGTATCGCAGGATTACGTGTATGTTTGGCTGCAGCATAATTGTATTCTTAGTTTTACTATCATCTTTTTCCTTCATCTTATCTACCTCATTTATTCTTCTTGTTCGATTAAAATAATTTCATGCATGTTTATAATCCTCAAAAGTTTAAAGGAACTTGGTAGCTAACGTTAAAAGAGATAAGATGAATTTTTGGTTCTGTAAAGCCAACTTAATAGCCAAATCATGTAAGCTTTCTATATTTCTCACTGCATGCTGAAATGAAGCTTGAATAATCCTAAAATTACGTGACTACTATTCTTAGGTGATCCTTTATAAATACCCACTGATCCAGCTGAACTTCGGGAGGAGCTCTAGGGAAAACTCCTCAAAATAAAGATTGCTGGCAGGAACCTAAATATCGACATTATCTAGGTCATGGTAAAACAGGATTGGTATACCCTTAAATTTTCCAAGTGTAGTTAAAAGTGTTGAGGTTTTATTTCGAACTGGAATTATAGATACAGACTTTGGAATTGGTTAAATTTGAGCCAAATCCAGAACATCACCCCCTTACTGTCTTCATAACACTCCCTCCTTGCATTTCACTTTCCACTATTAAAAGTTTCAAGTTGTTGGGGCGCCTGGGTGGCGCAGTCGGTTAAGCGTCCGACTTCAGACAGGTCACGATCTCGCGGTCCGTGAGTTCGAGCCCCGCGTCGGGCTCTGGGCTGACGGCTCAGAGCCTGGAGCCTGTTTCCGATTCTGTGTCTCCCTCTCTCTGCCCCTCCCCTGTTCATGCTGTGTCTCTCTCTGTCCCAAAAATAAATAAACGTTGAAAAAAAAATTAAAAAAAAAAAGTTTTAAGTTGTTTAGATGATCAAGTGAGATAATGTATGTAAGCACTCAGCACAGTGCCTAGCATGGGGTAAGTCAACTATTACTATCATTACTGTTATTACCATTAGCATTATTGCTATCTCAAAATAATAAATATTGGCCATTGCTGTTGCTACCAATATTATCTCAGAATAAAAAGTGGCCCCACAGGGACATCTAAAACCTAGGATAGTACTTTGCTCAGAGGTAGCAATGAATCTACTTTAATGGTCACAAAGTATTTGTTAGAAACTCCAAAGTTTTCATGTCAGTATATTAAAGAAGCAGAAGCTTTTGAGTACAAGAGTTATCAAACACCTACCTGTATTATAGTTCCTATAAGGTGTGCATATGAATGCATCCTTAGAAACCATGAGGATCACTAGCTTTGAAGTGAACCTCTGTATAACTAAGTGATTTAACTTGCTGGGTAGAGTTATTTACTTCATCTATGTGGTTGCCAAAGCAATTGTGTCAAAAGTGATGTTAGTTTTGGCACGTATCATACTTAAATATCCTTCCTGATTATTGACGATGGACTAATTGAACTGCTCCTGGAAAATATTAGAGGAACCTGGATATAGAACATTGTGTTTGTTTTTTCTCTGTTGTTTATCAATTTACCTACCTGTTCATCTACGTGTAGTTTTTTTTTTCACTCAAGTGAAATGTAAGTGAGATATTTTGAGTCAGATTTTCAGTTTAGGAATTTATTTTCCCTAAGAAGTGAGAGTTCCAAAATATTGCAGGTCAGCTATGCTACACCTAAAAATATACCGATATGTTATCCCTCTCAGAGCAGATGTCATTTCCTGAAGACTTTTGGCCATTAACACAGCTGATGTTTATTTAAAAAATTGATTTTAGCCAGTGTGACACATCTATTTTCATATTTACGATATTGTACTTAATTGATAATTTCATTCACAGTAGGGACTGTTTCTTCCTTTTTTGTTCACTTCTAAATGGCCAGTGCCTTGAATGGGTGTGATACTTGGTGGGCATTCTACTCATTGAATTACTGAGTGAATGAATAGATACGTTAAATTTCAACCTGCGAAAGCAATAAATAATACTTACAATCACAGTTTTGACTAAAAATATTTTCAATAGTATGTAATGAGGGTCCCTTATGCAGACAGTTCAGTAAAGCAACAAAATTTGATGTAATGCTGTTTTGCTCATTTCTATTTCTTGCAATGCTTTGTCTGAGAAGTCTAAGTGATGATACAAGCCATCAGTGTTTCTGGAATTGCAGGCACTGTGAACTTGGTGTATCTAGAACAAATCTTGACTTAACAAATCTAAAATATTCCCTTTTTAGGCCTCCAAAGTATAAATTAAGCTTCTAATAAATCATCTTTCTTATTTAGCCAGGTTTAAAAATCACACTCAACCAGATTCTGATTTTTGAATCCCATTTTCTTATCCTTATAATTGTTTAGTAAACTTCTAAATGATTTAAAAATCCTAGATGGATTTAAGTAATTCTAATTATTTGAATTCACTTTGCAAACATTTCCCAGCCTATGACTTAAAAAATGTTTAATATGTCTTTTTTTTAAAGATAGCTGTTAACTAAGCTGAAATATTCTCAACACACTTCATTATGTACAAAAGCTTCCAAAGCGTTCTGAATAAAAATGACTTGCTAAGATTCAGTAATATATTATCTCATATTTACATAATTCATTAATAGATTTACATATAACTATCAAATAATTGTTCTGGTTATGCTTAGAATTTAAAATTTTTCTTGTCTTTCAGATAATACAAAATAATTTCCAATGTAATTCTCTCAGTATTTGTCTTATCTGATTATATGCATGTATAGTTGACATTTTTTGAATATTAATCATACTTGGAAAGAGCAAAAAATAGATTCTTTTTCATTCTAGGTATTACTGGCTTCTGGGTAATTATTGAACAGAATGATTTTTTTTCTCAAATTTACCACATAAAGGAAGATCTTCCATGTTTTCCTTCCAATCAAGATTCTAAGTATATTGCTATCAGCAACTCTAGTATAAGCACCATTGCTTTTATGTTTCACATAAATTCTGTTTTTAAAAAATGATGGTTCTGTTGTTTGTGAAGATCAGCCTATCCTGGTTCTTCAGTAAGGCAATGTGATGAGTGGTCCTGGCTTTCTGAAATGCCAACAAACACCTGTGAAATGAATTATGTTGGAATTCCAGGCATTTCAGGTGGTATCCTGAGAATATGCACCAACAGGGCACGTTGAGAATATGTGCCAACAGGGCAAGAAGAATAGAATCTGTAGAACTGTCTTCATGCTTATCTGAGGACCATAAATCCCCACTTGCTATGCCCTGTCCTCCCATAAAGATAAGCATGAGAGAGGCATGTGAGTCCCCATTTATGTCTAAATCTATGGGTTTCCAAATCACCAAATGCCATGAGATAATTGTTCTTTATTTATCACTGCAGACTTTTATGATTAGACACCTCTTCTGCCTCTGACAGATACACTGCAGCAGCTACTTGCAAGTTAATTTTTAAATGGTAAATGTCTGTGCAGAGCTAGATTTACTGGGAAACAAAATTAAAACTTTTATTAAAAACTGCCTATGTGGCAGAATTTAATTTAATGGGTAAATGTAGCATTAAGCTTTTTTTTCAAAGCCTCTGAGGAAGCATATTTGTCTCCCCTAAATAAGGTGTTCTCATTAACATTCCTGTGATATTAGCTAATAACAGGTGACTATAGGACTTCTTTTGGAATAGAAAAAAAGCAAATCCTAATAGCTAACATGGCCTACAACCTTTTGAAAATAAATACTTCTCGATACATCATTAAATATTCAAAATTATTTGACAAATAATTTTCCTTTAAAAAATGACACAATTTTCAAGGTTTTCTCATGGCCTGGTCATCTGATGATCCTACTAAATTAAGACTCACCTTTGTCGTCAGAGAATTATTATTTTGGCATCATGATACATAGTAATATAACGATATATATCGCTTTCCCTGTATATTTTCTTTCTTATTTCTGAAATTAGACTTTAGAAACCAGCTTATATGATTCTGTTTATATTTTTAGGCTATTAATTAGACAAAATATTGATAAAGAAGGGAATTTCTGGTAAAGGAAAGAGATATTTCTTCCACACACATGCTTTTTATCTTAAGACCCTTAACTGTAAATTTTTCTTCTGCTCAACAAATGTGTTGTCATCTGCCTTGATGGCCTTGCCCAACATGTATACTAAGGCACGCCCTAGTGAAGTGGTCTGAGTCATTAGTGGCATGTGGGTTTCCATTACTCGAATTAGTGACTCAAATGGAACTTCTTGCATAGAAAAATTAAGTCCCCCACCCCAAATTCTTCTGCTAATGGCTGTAGGAATTTAATGATTTCACTATGTTCATTATCACTGCCATTGTAAAGCACCAGTATCCCAGCAGCAAACCAAGAGAAGACTGTAACATGAGATCATAATTTCTAGCATAAATCAATCAGATCAAAAGAGGTTGGAGAGGAATGCAAAAAGTATTCCTGGAATATGTTCAAAATCCAATCATGACCAGTAATGCTCTGATTTACAGCATCTCCTGTCTGCTTGCTCTCTCATTTAAATGACCTATGCTTCCTTTTTAGAGTAAATGCTGGAAAGATTTCAAATAGGACAACATTCAACAGGAAGGAAGACATAAACAAAACCCAAATGGGTACTTGACAACCTTAATGCCTAAGCAACGTGGGTCAGAGTTCACTAGGTTATTTAATCCAGCCATGCAAACTGGTTTATGTCTAGGGTCTGAAATAAATCAAATTGATCCTAAAGAAAATGGGACTTTGGCTCTAAAAACAAATCTCCCCTTATTCCCTGGAATATGGAAGTTCATTCTGACTCTAGGACTTTGCATTCTCTGTTCTTTTTGCCTGGAATGCCTTTCCTTATAATTTCTCACTCATAATTCAAGCATCAGTGCAAATGTTGGCATCCCTAAGAAATGTTCTCTGACTGAAGCCCCTCATTCATTTGTCTCTGTTTTACTTTTTCCATAACAGTTCCTACTGCAAGAAATTATCTTAAGCATTGATTTACTTGATTTTTTGTTTATTATCAGTCTCTCTTTCCTCACCAGAATATACGTTCTGTGAAGGCAGGTACCTTTATCTGTTTTGCTCACCATTGTTTCCCAATGCTTTGAAGAGTGCCTGACACGGAGGCACTAAATAAGAGTGTGTATAATAAATGAATGAAAAAGAATGAGTATCTAGAGACAAAACTCCGTTACTTCCATCCTAGTGTATTTGGCACTGAGTGAATGAAAGGCTGAAGTCATTCATTTGGTGTCTATGAAAAAAAAGCATTACTTTAAAATGAAGTATGATAATTATCAAAAGAATAAATTGTAGTAAAATGGGTAATATGGATAAAACTTGTTAACTATTACCATCCTGGAAGTTATTGTGATCATTTGTGATGCTGGGCTCAGTACAACATCAATAAAATGGGTCGCCTGAATTCCAGGACTAGGTTGCCTTGCGTGTATTAACAACATCAAGAAATTCTGTGAATTTCTGTCAATATTTCACAGAAAGGCTGGTTTTCTTTCCATGCTTGGCTCTCCGGGAGGGAGGAGGCAATATCGCATGGTGATTAGGTGTTGGGCACTAGATTTAGTGGTCATGGTTTATTCCAGCTCTCTAGAAAAATGACTTTGTGAGTTACTTTACCTCCCCAAGCTTCTGTTTCATCTGTAATCATACAATACATACTTATGTCTTAGTCTGCTTGGTGCACTATAACAAAATAACCACAGACTGAGTGCCTTAAATAAGAAAGATTAATTTCAAACAGTCTCAAGGCTGGGAAATCCAAGATCAGACTGTCAGCATGGTCATATTCAAGGTGAGGGTTCTCTCTCTGGCTTACAGTCATCTTCTGGCTGTGGCTTTGAATGGCAAAGAGACAGACAGAAGATTGGAAGCAATCTTTCTGACCTCTTTATCTAAGGGCACTAACCCTACCATGAGGACTACCCCCTCATCATCTCATCTAAACCTAATACCACCTAAAGTCCCCACCTCCGATACCATCAAATTGGGGGTTAGGGCTTCGACATATGAATTTTGGAGGAACACACTCAGCCCATAACATCTCATGGATGTGTTATGAGCTTACATAAAATAACACATGTGCAGTGTTTAGGGCATTTTGAGTATATTATAAGCACTCTAAAAGTGTTAGCATCTATTAGTAAAGCACATAGAATGTTAATACATTTTATACAGGATTCATAGAGAGTTTCTGAAGTAAAATGTAGCTAGAAAGTTTATATGTTACATGTGAATTGTATTTCAGTTCAGGAAAAAATATGGTGATCCTATCACTTCACTTTCTGATTAAGATTCAGTTCATTTCAGGTGGTGAAACACATCATTTGGTTTACATTTACTAGCCAAGGATGATAAGGATGTGGTCCACTTTCGGGCCAAAGCAAGGGTTGTGGAAGGACAAATGGTAATCACCAGCTCTGGCTGGAGTTGCTTTGATTAACTCCCTGTGAGCTCAATAGACCGAAAAAAGCTTTTAAAAATGGTGCTTTTGAAACCAATTCACACATTTTGGTTAATGATCACCAGCAGAGATGATGCAGAACAAAATACCCTCAGGGAACCCTGGTAATTTTTCAGTGGATGCTCAAGAATTGACACGAAGAAAGCACTAGACAAAATTATGTGAAAGTACTAAATGGCAGTTAGAATCCACGACTTGAGAGGAAAAAATACCCACGTAAATATATGTCCCAAACTGGGAGAAAATCCGTATAAGAAGCCATGTGTTTTCCCTTGATATTGACACATATAACTAGAGGGAAGTCCCCTCACTTCCCAAAGTCCACGGTTCCTAGAACTAACTTTATAAGTATTCAAATAATATAGGGACACCTGCGTGGCTCAGTAGGTTGAGCTTCAACTCTTGATTTCTGCTCAGGTCATGATCCCAGAGTCATGGGATCAAGCCCTGCACTGGGCTCTGCACTGAGGGTGAAGCCTGCTTAAGATTCCCTTCTTATCTCTCTCTGCCCCTCTACCACACTCACACTCTCTCTTTCAAAAATAAAAGTAAATAGGGGTACTTTGGTAGCTCAGTTGGCTAAGTGTCTGACTCTTGATTTCAGCTCAAGTGCTGATCTCATGGTTCGTGGGATCAAGCCCCGCATGGGGCTCTGTGCTGACAGTGTGGAGCTTGGGATTCTCTCTCTCCCTCTCTCTCTGCTCCTTCTCAGCTCTCATTCTGTCTCCCTCTCTCTGTCTCTCTCAAAATATTTTTTAATTAAAAAAAACAAAAAAAATAAAAGTAAATAAATAAGTAAATATTCAAACAGCATAGAAAGCATACTGTTGAGATATAAGGACTCAAAATGGAAAAATTAGTAATGACCCCAATTTTGTTTATATATTTGTATTTTTAAAACCTGGAAAATACAGCAGCATGCTAAACAAGAGGTCCTGGCATGATAATAGAAGCGAGTTTATTCCCTACTTTGTTAGGAAACATATGATTTGCTAATGAACATGTACTATTTTTATGATGAAAAAAATTGCAAACATTATTATAAAATTTTACAGCAACCTCATAAGTCAGGTAAAACAATGCTTATTTAAAGAATTTTTCAGTATTGGTATACTGTATCACAAGGAACTGTTTTCTCTTCATTGTTATCTGTGATGGTCACATCTAGATCATAAACTCCAAATTAGTAAAGGCAAAGGTTAGTCAAGCTGGCTCTATGATATTTGAGCTGTACGACATTTGTACAATTTTATGACCTCTCTGTTTCCAGTTTTTTTCACGTATAAAATAGTAACAATTATACTGCCTACCTCAAAGAGTTGTGTCAAAAGACGGTAATAAGATCGCCTATTCCATTGGGTCACCAATTTGGTGAAGGATTTAGACTGAGACTAACACATAGTGAAAACTATTTAAATGTTATATGATGATACTGATGATGATGGTGCTGGTGGTGGTGGTGATTGCCTAGGGACTAATGTCATGGTCCTCAAAAGTTAGACAAAGTCCTGCTGTTTTGAATTACTTTTGTGATCTTAAATTATGTAACCACTTAAGATTGAGTACATACCCTTATCTACCAGAAGGGAACGATGATAGCAACCACTTGGCATCTTGTGAGAGTTAAGTGTGAATGTGCATGTATGGTGTGATTAATATGCAATCTGCCAAGCCCCTTCACATTCGGAGCAAAAGGATACCATCAGAGTTGGTATAATTCCTACAGGGTAGCATCATGCTTACCCAGTGTAGTTTCTCCTGTGTTACAAACTGAGATTGGGTTTAGTATAATTATGATGGGATTTATTTTTCTAAAAGGATCAAAGACAAGGTCATACTGATAGAATCTTCCCTCCCTAATACAAATGCAGAGTGTACCATTTTTGAGCAAACATGATACAGTCTTGGTGAAATATACCAACATCCTGGAGATTTGGTAAGAAAGTTAGCCATGGCTATTTTGAAAGGAATTCCAGTTTGAGCTAGAACCAAACCTTCATATCTTCTAGAAAGCCCACAGCATTGTGCAGAGCTAGTGATCAAGCCTAAGAGACCTTTTTTTTTTTTTAATTTATATATTTATTTTGAAAAAGAGAAAGAGAATGTGAGTGAGTGAGCAGGGGTGGGCAGAGAGAGAAGGAGAGAGAAAACCCCCAGCAGGCTCCAAGCCATCAGTGCAGAACCCAAGGTAGGGCTCAATCCTACAAACTGCAAGATTATGACCTGAGCTGAAATCAAGAGTTGGATACTTGACTGTCTGAGACACCCAAGCGCCCACTGAGGAGACCTTCTTGAGGTGCTCCTCTTACGGTGCCCCTGTAGTGTCCACAGTACTGAAATGGACCAAGAGGATGAATCTTTAATTCATGTGGAGAGGAATGGAGTTTCCAAGGAAGCAGGAAGAGATACCAAACTGAGGGATTTTGAGAGAAGGATGTATGTTGGTAAAAGAGAAACTTGGAAGAGAAAGACAATGAGGATAAAGGAAGCAGACATTTCTTTTTGGAATGACTTCTTGATCATGAACCAGGCAGTACCTACCCAAGAAAAGTGCACTCTTTACCCCGATAATCATATGTTGAAATATCTATCGTGGACAGATAGACATATATAGAAGAATATAGAAGACATATATAAAAACATGTAAGAGTTTTCATTGCCACATTGTTGTAATAGTAGAACAAGGAAATGGTCTTCATTGCAACTAAGAGGACAATAGTTAGGGAAGCTAAGAATATTGACAGTATGGAATTCGGCAATCGGACAACAAAAAGACATAAAACACATCCAAATTGACAAGGAAGAAGTCAAACTTTCACTATTTGCAGATGACATGATACTTTATATAGAAAACCCAAAAGACCACCAAAAAATTGCTAGAATTGATACACAAATTCAGTAAAGTTGCAGAATACAAAATCAATACGGAAATCTGTCGCATTTCTGTACACCAATAGTGAAGCAGCATAAAAATATATCAAAGAATTGATCCCACTTACAATTGCACCAAAACCCATAAGATACCAAGGAATAAACCTAACCAAAGAGGTAAAAGATTTGTACTCTGAAAATTATAAAACACTTATGAAAGAAGTTGAAGATGACACAAGGAAATAGAATATTTAGAAATTTAAAAAATGCATTAACCTGAAAAAAATCTTAGCAAGCAAAATGCAACCATTAAGATCATTTTGTGAAGAATGATTAATGATATGAAAAATATATACATGTATAAATATATATGTATGCATATATATGCAGAAAAGTCATAAACAGAATTACACGATACAGTATAATCTCAGCGACATAATTTTTAAATTGCATAGAAAAGAAGAACCAAGCTTTGTGCAGTGGCAGAATCATAGCCAATGAGGTTTATCTGAGGCGCGATTATTGCTAATAGAAAAAAAGAACCAAAACATAATACCCATTAACAATGTTGCTTATGTTGCTTCCCAGTGAGGAGTTGATTGATTTTTCTGCTCATTTACCCCGCCGAACCTCTGCTCTAAAAGATGCAGACCTCATAGGTGATTAAAGGCACAGAAGCCATCTTCATGGAAAGTGCCAAGAATGTTCAACATCCACACCAACTATATAAGGCAGTTCTTCTGACCCTGACCATGGTTCTTCTTCATATTGTTGCTGAAGTCAAGACAATGCTGTATTTTAGAGTTTAGAGGAGAAGCGATATGTTACCAGTATCCAGAGGTATTTTCCTGAGCATCCCTTCGTGGTGGAGCTGATTAGACTGTTGTGGCTCCACCTCTAATTACTGGCTGCATTTTGTGAAGATTAATGATATGTCATTAGCAGGGAGAGAAATAGACTGGAGCATGCACAGTTCCACTGTAGTTGGAAATTACTTCTGGAGTGAAGATGCCACTGAATATTTTATCCTTCTTTCCTTGTTTTATCTCTCAATAAAGTCTAGAAAACTTTGGAGTTTCTTCCGAATATTCCAACTTAATTATTTTTATTTATACTCATTAACTTGTATGCCTTTGCCATCTCCAATAATTCTTGTTATTAAATCCCTCCAACCCCCTCTGCCTTCACTCAAAACTGTTGGACCTACCCCCAGCAAGGAGTGAGACAGGAAGTCAGCATACACATTTTCATTTTTTCCCATTTCATGCCAAGAGCATGCTTCACTTTAATAATCAAGAAAACAGGTGATACGTAGTCAACAAAACAATCACAAAGTAAAATTCTAAAAACATAAGGTGACTGAAGGTTTTCCTCAGAATTAGAAAGAAATATATTTTTATATATACATAAAATAAAAACAGACTTTTATACACAGATAAGTTAACTTGGAATATGCCTGGAGTCAAACAGAAATTTTAAAAAATGTATTCTAAGTTCTTTCACTTACATGTCCAACTGAATGCATTTTGAAGTAATCTTTCATTGACAACTGACTTTCTACGTAATTCCTGAGTCTATTAACTAGGGCTAAGCAGAGATTTGTTGAAAACTGCTGTTGAATCCACTTACCTTATTCAAAGATGCCAAAAGCAGAGTCTACAGGTTTACAGGAATTACTGATCTGTACGCAATAATCATGAAAAATTCTCCCTGAACCCAATAAAATATTTATTAATAGAATCATAAAGTCATTGTTTTATTTCTAAATTCAATTGAGGACTCAGTGGAAAATTTTTAGCATTCTTGTTATTTTCTTACTATTTCAGAAAACAACTTTATTTTTATATCTCCCTCCTGCCCTTGATCTTTCTTGTAATCATAACATGTTGCAGAAAGCTTTCTTAGCATCTCGTAGCTCATAAGGCAACTTTTAGGAGGAGGAAAAAGAATGTTCCTTGTTGTAACAATTTCAGGGACATTCTTGTCATTTCCAGATAGAATTTTTGATAAACCATAAAACATTTTCTAACTGAATTTCAGTTGTTCATCTTCCTCCAGTCATGTTGCCCAACACGTACTTAAATGTCTGTTATTTTACTTCTAAAACAATCGACATTTTATATTTTGGTACTTTAGTTTGTGCCTTCAAATGAAATTGAATTCTGTAAGGACTGTCCAGCGACATAGCTACTTCCTCTCAATTTCCTAAATGTTCTGTGTATTCTAGTCCCTGTGACAGATTTTATATTTATATCCCTACACTGAATAGTTCTTCTCAAACTTTTGTATAGATTATGTGTCTACTGGGGAATAAATTCACTGCATTGAAGCAAATACCAGGTAATACTGTCTATTTAGCATTCTAAAAATGCTTAGGGACATGTTAAATGAAGTTCTATAGAACAGCGATCGTATATTGCCTATTAGGGTAGAGTTTAAGAGCTAATTACATATTCATCCATGCTTAGTTACTGAACCATAGAAACACCTAAATAAGCAGTTTGGAGTTATCCAGTGTGAAATAGATGTCCTATTAAGACTAATTCAAAGCATAGCAAAAAAAAAAAAAAAAAAAAAGGCTTTGTTAAAAGTAAGGGTAAAATAGAAGCAAATATTTTCTTTTAATGGCTAATGGAGCCAAATGCAGTTAAGCTATCAAGTGCAGCATGTTCTCTGCTAACTGTTGTGTTTTCCTGTTCACCAGAAAATTATACATCAAATTAGAGATTATTGTTAGGAATTTACATACCACCTGTTTTTATTTCCATTAACATTTCCTTTTAAACATTTTCTTTATACCTTCAGTCCTTATTACAGAAGCATGATGTTTTTACCTTTTAGAAACTTGAAAGTAATGTAATTAGGAATCCTATTATTCCACCCCCAACGCTTCTTGGGGAGTGTTACCCACACTCATGAGCGTTCCTAATGCAGCATTGTCATTTATAAAACAAGGATACTCAGTGTTTTATTTGGCTGTCTTTGTTTGAGAAGTTTTGTGTAGCGTATCATGGTCTAAATGCAAAGTTTACTCCCCGGTCATTAGCTCTGATTATTAGCTCTGAGTGGACAGAACTGTATTACTTAAATTAGTGATTGTACAGTTTCTAGGGCAAAGCCCTGACTTCCATTGTTTAACTGATATCCCTCAACCACTCACTGTTTTCCTGAGGTTAGAAGAGATATTCATAGCAAAGTGTCTTTGATGCAGTAGCTATGAATATAGAGAAAAGGAGAAGTGCATGCCCAATGATAGTAGGAGGTGATCGTCTTAATTAATGTTCCAGCTTTGCCATTCACCAGTGCCACCACCAATACTCATGATCTTCAGGAGCACGCTGAAATTCTCCGGACCTCAGCGACTCATTTTTTTGTATTTTATAGAAGCACCATGTCTATAACAGGTTAGAATAAAAAGAAACTCTCCCTAGGTTATTGTTTGAGAAACAATATTACCTACATTATCATCAAGTTTCTTTGAGTAACCTCATTGTCCTCACTCTACCCAGTAACCAACAGGGCTGAAATATTAGTGCTCATGATTATATTAAACCTGAGAAGAAAGATTTCTGCAGAGACCCACAGCCCCTCTTAATTGCAAAACCACCCATAGATTCTCAGTTCCCTTAAGAAGTGAAGAGAGCTGGTCAGTGGGAGGGCACAGAATGTTCCTGTTCAGATCCCCTCCACATTGGTCATCAGTGTGGATTTCTTAATTCATCTTATCTTGTACATCAGTCAGAAAACCAAGCAATAGTTAATAAAATTAATCTGAATAGCAACTATACTCACACTGTAACATGGATGTGCAAAGAGAATCTGCCTTCATTCCTTGAGACTAATCTTATCTTCCTCAAAGGCCCCTGAACCTTGGGTAGTAAAGGAAGAAGATCGCCTTTAATTAGTGCAGTACAGCCTGATGCAATAATTTAATGCTTTTAAACAAAATATGCAGCCACTCAGAGTTTACATCTCTTTCTCCTGGTGGAGGTTGTGGCTCACATGACCTCATAAGTAAAGGAAATCTTGCATCCTCCTGTTGTCCTCTGATTCCTTTGGTTTCCATGGTGATGTTTTGTTCCGCTGGTTGCTGCTCATCTGGGAGACAGCCGGCGGCTTCTGTCAGCTCCTGGTTCTCTTGTGGTGGTGAGGAACTGAAGGCCTGACCCCAGCAAGCATGGCCGGTCCACATTCCTGGCCCCAGGCCTTACTTTAAACCCCCAGCAGTTCTGAGGAAATCAATATTTTTTTTATGTCTGTTACTCACTCTTTTTTTTTTTATTTTTTTAAACTTTTTTTTTTTTTTAATTTTTTTTTTCCCAACGTTTATTTATTTTTTGGGGGGACAGAGAGAGACAGAGCATGAACGGGGGAGGGGCAGAGAGAGAGGGAGACACAGAATCGGAAACAGGCTCCAGGCTCTGAGCCATCAGCCCAGAGCCTGACGCGGGGCTCGAACTCACGGACCGCGAGATCGTGACCTGGCTGAAGTCGGACGCTTAACCGACTGCGCCACCCAGGCGCCCCTGTTACTCACTCTTAACACATCAGTGTGAGAAGGTACGGAGCTCTGCGCTAAGAGGAGAGAGAAGACCTTTTCCTTATATGAAAAAGCCTTCAAGTCTATCGTCAAATATTGCAAAACCTGTGTTGAATGCTTTTCAACCTCATTGTGGCAATTTATTCCCACTCTTGTGCCCACCTCATTGCCTCAGACCAAAGGGATGCCTCAGGCTAGTCAAAGAAAATGGCAAATAGCAGAAAAGAAAAAGACCTATTCATATTTTACTTACAAATATGAAAGTAACTGAAAAGCTTAAAAGAAACGCAACATATTTCATCTCTCTTTTTCAGTTCATTTAGTAGCCCACTCAAGAAAGCGAAAGGACGAGGGGAAGAGACTGAAGAGTCCCCAGGAGCTGGAAAGTTATTGAATCAGTGTGACCAGGAGAGTAAGTCATCCACAGCTCTGTAATTTGGGATTGTAAAAGTAAACTTCCAATCCACCCAAACTCCCCCATATCCCTAAGATTGTTTTTTCAAACTATTTGTGAGAATCCCTGATCTGTACAGTGGTAAACAAACAAACAAACAAATAAACACAATTTCAAATTAAACGTGATTCTGATTTTCTAGAAAATTGTAGAGATCATAACAGGAGAAAATGTGTGTGTGTGTGCGTGTGTGTGCGTGTGCGCGTGTGGGTATACCATTCTCTTTCTCTACTGAACATTCTATGCAGCTATACTTTTCCCAAATGAACTGCGGCATTTGAGAGCACTTGCTCATTCTTTGTATCTTTTATTTCCTCTATATTTCCTCTGTGTCTTTCTCTCCTGGAAAGTCATATAAATCTGTTTTTTTCAATACCTTTTTAAAAAGATTTTGTCAAAATATGTTTTAAGAGGAAAACCTGTATTATATCTTTTTATTTTCTAGATGTACATTTAAGTTGATGTTTCTTTTATAGTAAGCTTCCACCCCTGGGAGTAAGGTAATAAATGTCCTAAATGTGTCCCAACTTGCCCTAAGCCTCTTGCACATAACAATTCTCAGAGAAATGTCAGTGCAATGTTTTCTGCCCCATTGATGGATATTTTTTTTTCTGGGGCTGCAATAAAAAGAACCACAGAATGGGTGGCCTAAACAACAAGAATTTATTGTCTCACAGTTCTGGAGGCTAGAAGTACAAGCTCAAGTTTTGCTAGAGTTTGTTCCTCCTGCAAATTGTGGGGGGAAATCTGTCCCTTGCTTTTCTCTTACCTTCTTGTGGTTTGCCAGAAATCTTGGGTGGTTGGGTTTTGTTTATTTGTTTTGTTTCATTTTGTTTTTTTGGCTTGTAGATCTCTTCCTGCATCTTCATATGGTATTGTCCCTGCGTATATTTCTCTGTGTCCATACTTCTCCCTTATAAGGAGGATACCCGTCATGTTAGATTAGGGCCCACCGTTATGACCTCATCACAACTGATTATATCTGCAATGATTCGGTTTTCCACTAAAGTCACAGTGTGAGGTTTGGGGGTTAGAACGTCAACACATGAATTTGGAGGGGCGCAGTTCAATTCATAGCACCGGGCATTCCACAGAGACACACAGTTGGATGGTTCAGGCGTCCACCTCAAAGACTGTTTTCAGAAAGAGTTCTTTGTACCATATCCTCTTGCACATAAGCATTTGTGGTGTTCCTGTACTTAACCCAGTTCATGAAAAGGAAGGGGAGTTCTCATCTCCAAAATCGTCTCAGACTCCTTCTTCAAGGTGCTCTGAGCATAAAGACTGGGTAATTACACTATCAATCTCTTTTTATCAAAACTATTTGTAAGCCAAATGCCCTGCGGAAACAGGCATTCACTTCCCTGTTTATACACTGAACTGTCTTTGGAGGGCTTCTTCTAACCAGAGAAACATGTTAATCTGACCAGAAGGAAAGATGATTCTCAGGAGAATGAGTGAGTGCCCGCTAATGTGAGATCCGGGAGCACAGTCCCTAGCCCTAGGTCTGGGACAGAGTGGACTCTCAGTGTTCATTGAGTGACCTAGTTGACTGAATGATGGGTGTAACCAGGCTAAGAACACGTGAAATGCAGATCCATGAAGGAGAAATGAAAGCTTCCCCTGTAAAGAGTACAACATATACATAGAGAGAGATCTGCTATGGCCTTTTGATATCACCCTACCACGACAGACTACTTGGGAGCTTTCTATTGTCATCTTAGATTTCTTTCAATACCGCTGAGTCTTATCCTTGCATTTTACAAATAAAGAAACTAAGTGCCAGAGAGGTTTAAACAGGTGGATTTGCTTACTATTAACATAAAGGTCAGTACTAAAATCTAAGCCTCTGAAAACCCCATCAATTCTTCTATACCAGCAAGTGTCCTGATTTTTTCTCATTCTTCCACCTAGTTTAAGTTGCACAGTTATGGGCACCATTTGGAGCTGTGTCATGACAAAGACTGTCTCTTCTTGACCAAATTTCATATTCTGAGCCATCTTCTAGATCCCTACTGTTGGACTTCCCTGTTCGTCTTTGCATTGCCTGGTCTTAGAAAGAATCCTCCCAAGTTGACTTAGCCAGAATTCTCACCCTTGATATCTGATCGCCATTGATATCTGATCAAATTCTTCATCTCCATCATCCCCCAGATGGCATCTAATCACCTTGGCAGCCTTCAGCAAGAATCCTGTTAAGTCAGTTTACCCAGAATCCCACCTTTACCCCTAATGTCTACTTTTAGTAATTTTCCATCCACTCTACTCCTTGATTAGAAATCTCCACTAGTCCATTCAGGGCTCTGGATTGAGCCCAGTTGTATACTGAGGTCTCTCTTCCTCTACTGCAATAGTTTCTGATTAAAATCTGCTTCCATCCCTTTAACTACTATCCAGCTCTGGTTTTCTCTGACAGTCAGCTTTCTGGAGTTCCTAGTGTTATCAGTAAGAGTTATTATTTTTCCGCAGGTGAATATGTGTGTGTTTTTGCGTGTGCGTATATTTTTTTATTCTCAGAAATACCCGTATCACCTACAACAAACTTAATTATAAAGCATCTAACTTAACTGGTCAAGTTTATACTACTAGCATACTAGACTCTACAGTCTCTCTTCTTACAATTGTAGTTAGTGCCTTCACTCATTGATAAATTAGATTTGGGTATCTTTTAAGGGGAAGAACTACATATCATTTACCATCGTTATCAAAGGCTGACCCATGCTGATCCCTGAATAAAAATTAGTTGAAAATATAATTAATAAAGTATGGATGAATGGATGTGGAAATGAATGTATACGTGAATGATGTTTCTGTTCTTTAATACCAACACACGAATTGAACTATAGTTATTATAACTTTTTATTCAATATCCAAACTACTTCAGAGGGAATAAATGCCACCACATTTAGTTAAAGAGGGTGGATTTTAGAAGAAAATTAATACAGACACGACAGTAAGTAGCCAGCTACATGACCTGAAAAATCACCTTTTGCTCAGCTATGCCTTCACGTAGTATACTTTTCACTACATTCATATGGACTTGGTGTTGAGGGTACGAGCAAGGTTTTATATTCTTACTCATTTCTGTTGTAGCAGAAGTCTTCAAGGACAGTGACATGGTATTCTCTTTCTGTTGTCTCCATAGCGACAAGAACTCTGCCTCTTGTGTCTGAGATATGCTGTTGACTGGATCTTACATCCAAGGTTTACTCTGGTGAGTAATGCCCTAGCCAAATAGCATGGATCGAGAATGGCACATTTTGTCTAGCAGATTTCAGCAAGTATTTTGTGCGATTCCTTGATTTCTGGGCTTTTGTCAATAATTCTGTAATCATGAAGTTTAGGGGCTTTGGCTTCACTCTATAAAGGACAAATCCTATGTAATGACAAATCCTACTGGAGGCTGCAGTATGTGGTAAGCAATTGTCTTCATGTTCTAACTTAAGGAATATTATCCTGTTTCCCTAACACTTTGATTGCTGGAAAATTCCTTCATTTGAATTTAAATGTCTCAGCTAAAAACCCTCTGAGGATAACACGGCACATAATCAAAAAAATGGGTCACTGTGTAGGTACGATTCTGACTGAATGGAAAGAACAAGGTCAATGTTCTAATGAGAAGTATTGGGTGGATCACTGCAGTGGGATTAGGCATCCAAGGGCAGCCACAAGATATGGGGTTCTTGGAAAGGGCAGTGGCATCCAAAGACAGAAAAAGTGTGAAAAAAAGACTGATCGGAGGAAGACTATTTTACACTTTTCCTCAAACATAACCTGAAAACTACTAGCTTTCCCATATTCTGGTGAATGATAAGAAAAACACTCATTTTAATCTCTAAAACAACTTGGCAAATGGTTTTCAAGAAGTTCCTTGCATGACCAATGCAGAGAGAAATTGCTTCACAAACTAGGATAGCAGGAACCAAGTTTATGTAATTTTCGTATTCCTATACCCACTACCCCATCCCCTGCCAGAGAGAGAGCGAGAGAGAGAAAGGGAGAGAGAGAGAGAGAGAGAGAGAGAGAGAGAGAGAGAGAGAGAGAGAGAAAATACAGGTATCCATCTCAGGTGTATAAAACCATAGTAAGAGAAAGGAGAAATGAGTATATTATTGTTCCCATTAGGCCTGCTTTCCTATTTCTATTTGTCCTACTCTGATTTTTTATTCCAGTGTTCATGGATAAGAAGGGAGGCAAAATGAGTTCTGCTCTCAAATGTAACTGTGGCCACAATCTATAATGGATCCTGACCATTTCCAAATCTCAGACTTCAGTGAAGGCAGAGGAGGTGCAGCCTGTGAATAAGAATAAGACTAAGTTAAAAAAAAAATTAAAAAGAAAAAAAAAGAATAAGACTAAATTAAAATCGAGTTTTTTTCTTCTATCTCCACTGGCTAAATAACTTTGGACTTCTCACAACCGAAGTTGGGTTACTTCAGTTTTCGTACTTCTTAGTCTTACTCTGATACCTGGCCCTGCACCAAGGATGTGCTTTCTTTGCAGTCTCCTCACGTGGTGGTGCTCTCTCTTCTAGTCCTCGAAATCAGGAGGGGTGATCTAGGTCCTTCTCAATCTCGACCACTGTTTCTTGATCATCGCTCCCAACTCTCGAAAGCAATCATTTTTGAGGAATATCTCATCTGGACATACCATCCTTTCCCCCCTCTTTCTTGGTCTCATCTACAGACCTCAGTGAACACTCCTCATCCATAGCTGACTCCTACTTCTGCACCTGATGTAGACTTTGTGTTGACTCCATGCTCTACCGTAATCCTGGCAGAATTCAGCCCCCAGGTGACAACCATCCAACTCCCTGGCTTCTAATTCCTCAAAGGCCTCCCAACCAATGGCAGACCTCTACTCCCCTACAGATGTTCCCTTCCACGGCCTCGCCCTGGTCATTTTCCATACTTGTAACCACTCTAATTCCAAAATATCTTGCTTTATGATCACAAAATTTTCAGTACCAGCATTTTAAAAAATTACTTCTTTTATGATCCTCTAGCAATCTTTCTCCCAGTCCAGAAGTTATATACAGAATATTTCTTGAGCAAATGGATGAGTGAACAAACCCATGAAATGAATGCGAAAATGCTAGTAACCCAGTTATAATTGAATAGAAAAACTTAAATCTTGCAGTGACTCTGACCCCGAGCAGCTGGGCCAGATAGAAGCCTCACTTTTTGCCTCCCAATGTCACTACTAAATACCTGACAACCGAGAATAAGCGAGGGTAGGGACAGATGGCACAGAGAGAATCAGGAAGAGGTCCCATAACCACATTAACACCATAGTAGAATTTTTTATTGGAAACATGAAAATACACCTTCCAACATGGCATTTAATAGTTGAGGAGACAAAAAAAAAATGGATGGATGGATGGACAGAATAAGCTTCTGCTTCTTAATTTTCCCTAATTTATTTTCTCCCCATAGAAGTAAGATGCATAAATCTTTTCCCTTGACCAGGGGTGCTTCCAGCAAATATAGGTTTAACTGAACTGAAGCTGTAGGAGGAATGGAATCTTGTAAGTGTCCAAAAGACTTCCTTTACTGAAATAAACACACATTGTAGCAAATAACTTCAGGATTTCTCTTGGTTCTAGACTGTGAGATCCATTAACTTGGTTGGCTGGCCTTCTGGTCATTTGCAGTGTTTTAGACAGTCTTTTTCCTTCACTTCAGAAAAAAAAATCCATGTATCTAAATCTCATGAAACTGGGGCATCTGGGTGGCTCAGTCATTTGAGCGCCCTGACTCTTGATTTGGGCTCGGGTCATGATCCCAGAGCAGTGGGATCAAGTTCTGCATTGGACTACGCCCCGAGTGTGGAATTCTTTGTCTCCCTCTGCCCCTCTCCCCTGCTCACACACACTCTCTCTCTCTTTAAAATAAATGTCATGAAACTATTAAAGACTGGTATGAGCACTGGGTGTTGCATGTAAGTGATGAATCACTGACTTCCACTCCTGAAGCCAGTACTACGCTGTACATTAACTAACTTGAATTAAAATAAATAAATTTAAAAAATGATAATAATAAGTAATTTAAAAAATCAAAGTCACTTGCAGTGTGAAGCTTCTCCTGACTTCGCTTTCTCTATCATTCTTCAAGAAGTTCTTCATAAGTCTGTTATAGGCTTTAAACAATATTACAGTGATGCTTTAATGGTGTAACTAGTTTCCTAAGAAACGGTGAGTTCGTTTCTCAAGGACAGAAGACACATATGTTATCTCTATAATGCAGTAACTAAATGCAACTCAATCATGTTTATGCTATACAATATGGTCTATAATTAATTAATTCAGTGAATATTTATGAAGCACCCACTATATGCCACTTATTATTTGAGGTGCTGGCAATATATCAATGAACAAAGAAGATAAAAAGCTCTGTCCCATCGACCTTGTAATTTTTGCATCTTAGAGGAAGAGGGTATGGCAGCCCTGTAGGAATGCCATTCTGATGTCCCTTCAAAGACAGCCTATCGCAAGTATCTGCCATAATAAGCTACTCTAGGCATGGGCTGTTTTTAGCCAATGACTGAACCCAGAGTGGGAACTACAGATGGGCCATTCCAGCCCATAAGAGATGCCATTAATGGTTAATCTAGGCTCTGTGGCTCCCCATTGGGTGTCTTGGCCAAGACTTTGTCAGAGCTGTGTTGTAGTCTGAGGCTTTTCCTACTCAATTCTTCTTAACTTCTTTCCTTCCTAAGACAATAGACTTTCATGATGGTCTGAAGGCTCTCCATACCTAGTCTACTCCTTTCCCTTTAGTTTGAGATGTACTCCCGCCCACCAATAAGTCTCATACACCTCTAATTCTATGTCGGAGTTGGTTACCAGAGGCACAGAACTGGTACAGAAGACAACAAAGATTTTCTAATTTTAATCCTTTAAGTATAAAATGGATTTTTACACTTGTTTTGACTGCCTATGATATGCTTGCTACTGCTTTGTCTTCACTCAAGGTTTTTGGAAGTGCACAAAGTGAGAAGAAGAAAAGAGTTCCTAATATGATTCTCAATAGTTATGCAGACACATTTTAGAAAACAAAGTCAGTATCATTCCAAATAATGCTTTGCTGAAGCTGGCTAGAACCAGTTCTGTGCTTCTCTTCCAAATTTCACCTTCAGTGACATCACACTGGTAGCTGTAAATCAGCCATGGTGGAAGAATTTACACCACCTAAACTGGCGAATTCTATAACTTGGGGTTGTTTTCATTTTGTGCATCTGTTTTCTCCAGAGAGCTAGTCTAGCAGCCCATCACTGCTCCCAGACCTAATATCCAGGCATACCTGTCCAGCAGTCCAAAAATAAGAGTATATACTTTTTGAAAGCAAAACAAAGACAGACCCAAGCAAAACTTTGTAAAATGTTCTTGAAAATAAACCCAAGTTGATTCTTGGTAAAAAAAAAACAAAAACAAAAACAAAAACAAAAACAAAAACAAAAAAACAGTTTAATAGGTTTCTCTGTTTGTTCCTGCTTCAAATAGTCACGTGTCCTGTGTTTTTATGCCTCTTGTTCTCTGCACACTTGTCCCCTTGATAGGACCTTCAGTAGCCTTTTCTGGAAGCAGACCACCACTATTTTGTCCCATTTACCTCACATTAATATCGAGGCTCCATCGCATTATTCTGAGAATACGCTGTTCCAAGAAAATGTTTTTGATTTATTCTTTGTAATTAAATGCATTCCCTTGCCTCCTAATTTGCACTTTGATATACAAAATTTTGATATCCGTGAATAGTATTGTTGCTAAATACTCAAAATATGTCATTCCTGACATCTGTGTAATTAATAAACTTTAAAACATTTGTGATTTTTCAAAATTCATTTCCTATAATTATTTATGCCTTTTCATGATCTTTCATGTTTTAAATTTTTTCATGTATTTTGATTTTTCATGTATTTTTTAAAATTTTATTATTTTTGAGACAGAGAGAGACTGCGTGGGGGTGGCAGAGGGAGAGAGAGGGAGATGGAATCTGAAGCAGGCTCCAGACTCTGAGCTGTCAGCACAAAACCTGAAGTGGGGCTCAAACTCACCAACTGGGAGATCATGACCCGAGCTGAAGTCGGACGCTCAACCGACTGAACTACTCAGGCACCCTTCATGTATTTTTTTTTTTATATTATCCCAGAGCTGTACTTGATATCCTCTTTTTCATTATTTTAAACTATCATGAAATGTATTCTGGTGCCTGCTCCCTCCCCCACCCCCAGAATGTTTTGCCTGTTTTTCTTCCTTTTCAGTTTATGCTTTTGGTTTTTATTGTTATATTTTAAAAATGAAACATGTTGTCCTTTGCCCTTACAAAATCATATCAGGAAAAAGCTGGTTTTATTATTTTCTGTAGCCCTAATAAAATAATTTTAGCAATGATAATAAGAAGAGGTAATATACCTCTCCCATGATCTTTATGAATGCATTTAATAGAATGCATTTTTGGCAAAATACTTGTCAACTTCCTTGGAAGAACAGAAGAACCCACCATTTATTTTTTTAGTGGCACTAATAAAATAGAAATAATGTTCAGAATACATTTTCTACATGTTTTCAACAAAGCCTAATATTTTTTATTATGTTCCTTCAGAAGGATCCAAACAAAGTATTAAATAAAGGGGGAGCAAATGTGTGATCCATATGACTCCAGTCCCTTGTTTCCCCACCCAAGGCAAACATCACTCATTGTCATCACTATCCTTTCCAATGAGCAGAGAAGGCCTATAATCCTTCTCTTCATGATTGAAATGTGTTAGGAGATAAAATTATCTTTTTTTACAAAGGTCCTTATTTTTTAAACATGCATTATAACACTTCTTTAATATTCTCGCATGCTTGAAATCCTTCTTGAATTATACAATATTCTAGGGACTGAACTATTTTTCAATTTCTGCAAGTTCCTAGAGACCCTGGAGTTCCCTGTGTTTTATAGATGTCCTGTGACTTTCTCCTTTCTCTCTGGCTTTCTTCTTGTTCCACCTCCAATATTAAAATATATATGCAGACTTTAAAACAAATTTAAAATTTGAGTTAGAGATGTTTCAGACCACCAGCTGTTCAAGAACACCTTCATAAATATGCCTGAAATATTAATATCAAGAGGTGAAAAGGAAGGGAGCCAACTATTTAGTATCATCAAGCCACGTTCTGTAAAAACAGCTGGTTAATAAGGCATCTTTACAAATGATAGCTTTGGATTCATGGGTGAGGAAAAGCCACCCATTATTTGACTGAAGTTTACAGTCCTAAGAGAATAAGCTCAAAAAAGAATTTCACCAAAAGCTAATATTCTGACGTGTCTTGCAACAGTGTATCCAATCATCAGAGTATTTAATCAGTTTTCTTCTGTGCATCTGATGGCCAACCTAATATCATAAGAAGACAGAAATTGCTAATATTTGCTCCTATCCTACTATGATAGACACACCAACAATGTCAATGTAATCATTGGAGATTTTATGAAGTAAAGGAAGAAAGCAACTAAAGCAAAGAGAGATTTAGAAGTGCTGTGATTCCGACTTGGAAAATAGTAGAAGGGGATACCGGCCAAGAAACGTAGTTGGCCTATAGCATCTGAAAAAGGCAAAAGAATTGATTAACCCCTAGAACCTCCAGAAGGAACACAGCTCTGCCAACACCGTGTTAGCCCGTGGACATCCATTTCAGACTTGTGACCTCCAGAACTGTGAGATAATAAATGTGTCTTGTTTAAAGTTGTCAGTGACTTCATTGTCACTTTTAAAAAAGTGTTTGCTCTAGTTTGATGTTTATAACTTGGGAGTGCTTTGCAGTTCAACAGTGAGGGTGTTCCACATGAATTTCTACACACAACAAAGCTATCATTAGCGTGCATTTTCAAATAGACTGTTGTAACCCACTCAAATCAGGAGATCCAATGTGCTTTTGTGATAATAATAAATATATGAAGCACTTTAAAACTCACTGTACGTTAAAGCCTAGAATGCTATGGAATTTTTTATATGAGCCTAATGTGCTAGTCCATACAAATGCCATGCAGCTTAGCATTAAGAGGCAGTGTGTTTTGGGACAAACATTGCTCCTAAATTCCTTCAAGTGTGATTTGAAGGGTGTCATGCAAAATTCTCCTTCCTAAATATATCCCCAGGCCAACATAGCATAATACTGAAGATGCACAACAGAGAGACTTAAAACTGTATATTGCCAAGGGATCTATTTAAAACAAAAATAATCTTTATAGTAGCATATTTACTCAACTACTCATTCACAAAAGATTTATCATGCAGCAAATAACATAGTAAAAAAAAAAAGTACAGATATTAGAATCCACAACTGGCTTAAAATTCAGGTTTAGGGGCACTGGGGTGGCTCAGTCAGTTAAGTGTCTGACTCTTGGTTTCGGCTCAGGTCATGATCTCATGGCTTGGGTGGTGAGTTCAAGACCCGCAGCAGGCTCCATGCTCACAGTGCAGAGCCTTCTTGGGATTCTCTCTCTCCCTTTCTCTCTCTGCCCTCCCCCTTCATTCCCTCTGTCTCTCAAAAATCAATAAACTTTAAAAACAAATAAATAGGGGCGCCTGGGTGGCTTAGTCAGTTAAGCGGCCAACTTTGGCTCGGGTCATGATCTCGCGGTCGGTGAGTTCGAGCCCCGCATCAGGCTCTGTGCTGACAGCTCGGAGCCTGGAGCCTGTTTCAGATTCTGTGTCTCCCTCTCTCTGACCCTCCCCCGTTCATGCTCTGTCTCTCTCTGTCTCAAAAATAAATAAACGTTAAAAAAAATTTTTTTAAATAAATAAATAAAATTCAGGTTAACTTCTTATGAACTGCTTTTGAACTATTTATGAATATCCTATCACTCTCTCTCACCTCCAATTTCTTTGTTTGTAAAACGAAGACAGAGGAGAAAAACTATTAAACTGGACTAAGGCACAAATTATTCATTTATGCTCAGTTAATTATTTGACCATTCATTGAAAACTATGAGCTAGTTACTGGGGGAAAAAAAAGATGAACAAAATTTATTTTCTCCCACAGAGACTCACAATGGGTGAGAAGACAGATTTATTAACTAACAATTATAGCAGCAATAAGAAAACCCTCAATACATTTATGTGTAAAGTGTTATGAAAGCAGGTAAATGCAATGATTTACTAACTCTTGTTGGGAGAAGGGAGAAGTGACAATAAGGATGGGTTTTGAAGGATGACCATGCATTCTAGAGGTAGGGAATTTGAGCAGAGGGAATTACCATATGACTCAGCAATTTCACTCCTACTTATATATTCAAGAGAAATGAAAATGTATGTCCACACCAAAATTTATGTACACAAATGTCATAGCAGCCTTAGTGAGAATAGCCAAAAACTAGAAAGTACTCAAACGCCCATTAACTGAGGAATAGATCAATAAAATGTGGCATCTACATGTGATGGGATATTCAGCCATAAAAAGTACTGATACATACGACAATATGAAAAGAACTTTGAAAACATTATGTTAAGTGCAAGAAACCATATTCAATTTAAAGAACACTTCTATGATATGATTACTATTTATATGAAGTGTCCAAAATAGGCAGAGCCCGAGACCAAATGGGGGGAGAATACTGGTGAGAAATGAAGAGTGACATTCAATGGGAACAGGGTTTCTAGGGCGTGTGATGACAATTTTCTAAAACTGTTGTGGAGATGGATGCATAGGTCTATAAATATACTAAAAGCCATTCACTCGTGTACTTCAAAGGAATGGTATATAAATTGTATCACAATAAAATGGTTACACACACAGAAAGGAACAAAAAGCAATAGGCAACCCCAAATTTCCTCTAAGCTTCCATATGAAATGGTTACCACTAAGATATTTGTCCATTATATTGCAAAATAAACATTCTCAAAATAAACAGACAAACAAAGTTCTGCATGAGAGAGAGGGAGGGGAGAAAGCAGACAGAGGAGAAAATCTATAGACTGAGATCTTGGAAAAATTGTGAGCAGACGGACTGTTGATTCAGCCGCCAGGGTGACAAAGCAAATATTCACCCGGCATTTCATTCTCTCAGTTGTGCCATTAACAGTAATACTAAAATAAATACAAGAAATGAGTATTTCAAGAAATGACAATCTTAGCATGAAGGCGTAATGTGAACAGAACTCCAGGAAACCGAATATCAGCTTTCATAGTAATCTTAACCTTGTCCTGTGAATTAAAAAAGTTAATCAAGAATATCTCAAAACACTTTCCATGAATATGATTCCATTTGCATGATTCCATGTTCCATGCAAACTTCGCTTTTGTTTAAAAAAAAAGTGTAAGTTCCCTTTTTTAAGAAACCAAGCTAAGAAGATAATCGTTTAGAATAAAGTAAATGAGATGGAAAATAATAAATAATAAATTCTAAAATAAGAACAAATGTATGAAAGCACAAATAATATTATTGAAATAGTAATAACTAACACTTTAAAAAAATTTTAATGTTGATTTACTTTAAAGAGGTAGAGAGAGACAGAGAGACAGAGTGTGAACAGGGGAGAGGAAGAGTGAGAGGGAGACACAGAATGTAAAGCAGGCTCCAAGCTCCGAGCTGTCAGCACAGAGCCCGACGCAGGGCCTGAACTCATGAACCGTGAGATCATGACCTGAGCCAAAGTCCAATGCTCAACCTACTGAGCCACCCAGACACCCCTTAATAACTAACACTTTTAAGGGACTGTATGTCACACTCTGTGCTAAACCCCTCGCCATCCAGACACACATTCATTTAATACTCAAAATCCTATGGGCTACGTTCTATATTCCCAATTCACATGAGTTAAAATGAGGGTAGAGCAATGATGTAGGTTAGCAAAACTCACACAGGTAGTGAATGTGAAAGGGGAAATTACCCCCAGGCAGTCATGCTCTGTATGCAACACAGGATAAATTGCAAAGATATGCCCAGGAAGTATCAGTTCTTTGTGGCTGAAATGAATACAGGTTTTGTAGTGAGTGATGTCAGAGATGAAACTAGAATGGCAGGCTGGGATGAGTTAGTTGGTGTCCTCAGCTATGGGGGCCACATTAGGGCTGCACTAACTGGGTAGTTGCTCGATGTGTTCATTTACATGGAGCTGTGAAAACTCACTGGGTGCTAGTAATTTATTGGAAATTATACCTGTATAATTTTTGCTAATCTACATCATTGCTCTATCCTCATTTTAACTCATGTGAATTGGGAATATAGAGCCTAACTCATAGGATTTTGAGTATTAAATGAATGTATGTCTGGGTGAGGAAGAGTTTAGCCCAGAGTGTGACATATAGTCCCTTAAAAGTGGTACAGAAAAGCATATTTACTGAGATTCGTCTCAGAAAAAAAAAATTCTGAATGTGTTAGCAGAGAAAACTGATTAGCTCCTTGGGACAAGGGATGATACCTCAAAGGAATACCTTCAAGCAACAATAAATGGCTCATAACTGCCTTTTTTCTGAGATACAATTAACATGAAATGAAGCACCTGCACCCTATATGTTCACTTGGATAGATTTGACAACGGTTTATGCCTGTGAAATCTACTCCCACCACAAGATTAAGAACATCTCCATCTTCAAGGAAGTTCCATTATGCCCCTTCTAGTTAGTTCTTGCTCACACACACTATCTGTCCTTTCACTATAAAGTAGTTCTGACTGTATTTGGTTTGATATAAAAGAATGTATACAATAATATATATATATATATATATATATATATATATATATATATTGCACCTAGTTTCTTTCATTTAATGTCCCCTTTTTGAGATTTATCCATGTTGCTTTGTTCTTTTTATTACTGAGTAGTATTCCATTGTGTGAATGCATGGCAATTTGTTTATTCATTTTCCTGCTGAGAAACATTAGGACTTTATTTTCCAGTTTGGTACAATTATAAATAAGATGGCTATTAACATTTTTATAGAAGCCCTTTTGTGAACATATGTTTTCATTTTCCTGGGCAAGCACATAGGAGTGAAATTATTACATGTGAGTTTAGCAAAACTCATGCAGGTAGTATATGTGAAAGGGGAGATTCTCACCCAGGCAGCCATGCTGCATTCTAATTCCCTCTTACAAAATGTCGGTCTGGTTGATAATTGGACTTTCTTTTGACAGAATAAGGTATACAAGTTTGGAACCAGAGCTGAACTGAGGGTGATAATGGCAAGGAGGCTAAGTGCTTTCTTCTCCCCCTTTTCACATGGATGCTCAGCCTCCTTATACATAAATAATCCATAAACACATATTAAGACTATTGGTTGGAAAGAATAATAAATTATTAACTTAGTAGAAGCAGCAAAATGTCCTTGCCTGGCTTAAATATACCACAGTTATGAATGTAGATTTTGGTTTGAAGATTTTAAGTAACGGGATTAAATCTCTTCTAGTGATAGTAATTTTTGCATGCCGTGGAAGGTGGGCTAGGAGCTGGGAAGTAATTGAAGAGGCTATTGCAAAAGTTCAGGTGAAAAGTAATGAGGTCAGGATCTCTGGAAATTCTTAGGAGGGAAATGAAATCAAAAGGTACCCAAACACTGCTTGTGAATGCGTATGTGTGTCTTTCTGTCTGTCTGTGTGCAATAATTTTGTAACAGTACTCACTTTGTTTCACATTCGTTGCATTTACGTCATCCATACACAACAGATTCTATATTACAGTTGCAAGTTTAACCAGAATATTCAGACCAGCCAGTAAACTGAGATATCTGTCACCTACTGGCAAGCCCCCCTGTGTCACACACATTGGATGCATATCGAATGTGACCAATAACACCCTCAATATATTGTAGCTTTCCAGTTTGTTTCTCTTCAGAATGTTTCTAAAACTCTCAACCGTTGCAACATAGTAGCTTGCCTTCACTGCTCTATAATCAGTTCTGGAAACTGCAGGAAAACAAAACATCCAACTGAAATAACATGTGAGAAGGACGTGAATACCAAACTCTGACCTTCATGGTACCTCTTTTATTGCGTTTCTGGACGATTTTCATATAAAACAGTATTAAACAGAGATAAAATTTATAATATCAGATTCAGAGTAAGATCAAGCATCTATTATTTTTTTCAGTTCAGAAAGTCCTGGAAGAGATTATCTTTATCCTCTCTCTACTGTGACAGGCTTTGTCATTCTGCTGGCTGGCACATCCTTCTGACTGAAACAAAATTGGTTGGTCATGGTTTAGGTTACTTCCATAAAATGTACTGTCTCTCTGTTTAGTCAGTGGTATTGACTGAAAACTCAGAAAGCTACGAAAAATCTAAAAGAAAACAAGAATTGAACTGGAGAGCCATTTCCCACATGTTATCACCATCTTGTGACTAGTATATTCACAGAAACTGCCTGATCCAGCCTTCCCCCACAATTAACTTCGTGAATTTACTGTGGGTGGTTGGCCTCTTATTTATATTGTCTCCCCATTTTTTTCTTGGGGAATCTCTTACTTGAGTGTTTTTCAAAATTGAAAATAGATCCTGAATCAATCTTTCATTACTAAAAATGTTAAACATTCCGTACTTGTTGAGCAAGACAACTAACCCCTGTTAATTGACTATTAAAAGTATTTATCAAAGGCTACAAAGGATGGGGGACTCTACAGTTTGTTTGTGCATCACCAGGTGGTCAGGACCATTGGGTTCTGGGATGTCTGGAGCCAAGAGATGTGTCTTCTGGGAAGGTGACTTTATTGCGAAGGTAATATACCTCAAGAACCACCAGGAGAGGTGCATGCTAACTCTGGCACTGACATGCTTTCATTGATTTTGCAAACCATTGATGTAGCAGCTGTGAACACGAACTGCACTATATCAGAGTCAACAGGAAAGACAGGCTTTCTATATGTCAGAGGGAATTGCTTACCTTAGATGGCTAGCTCAGCACACTCTGATGTACATCCGCACAGTGAAAAGCAATACATGAGGGTTCTAGTTTAAAAAAAACACACACACACACACACAAAAAGGCTCTCTCTGCAATATAAAACTTGATGCAGGATTCTTCATCTTGGCACATCTTTCATCAAATTAAAACTCCAGGCTTGAAATAAAAATTGCTGATGGGAGTATTAGTGCGCTTCAGGCACTGCTCTCTGTAGGGAGAAGGCTGCAAACTGATCATAAAATCAGTTATTCATCTAATTAGGTGGGAAAGGAGTCAAGCTTTTACTGCTAAAAGAAATAAAAGCCTATATTGGCCCTCTTCCTTGCAAGTAGGTCAATTTACTTGAATCTGAGTATCCAGGAACTTAAGTGGCATCTCCAGAACTCTAATGCCTCCTCTGTGCTAAGTAGGATGTGTTCAATATAACCCAGCCCCCACACATTATGTCCACAAGGGCTGAATAACGTCCATCAGGGCTGAGAAAGGCCAAATTCTGTGAAACAAACTACACTAAAATGTTGCAAGTCTGTTCAGAATGATGGTAATCTGTCAGCCAGTTTCTAATAGAACTCATTTTATATTTCTCATTAAATTGTCTTCACAAAAATATAATGAATAATGGCTTGTTTTGAAGACACTTTATGTTTAGGACATCTAAACATAAGAAACAATATTTGTCTCTTTAACAAAATTGGTTATAAAGGTACTTATAAACAAGATTCGTTTTTATAAAGCTATTTCTTAAAGAATAACAGAAGGATAATTTTGGGGATATATCTTAAAATATTCTTGAAGGATAATCAGAGGCCAGAAAAATTTGAGGTGGGTGTCTTCCCGTTAAAAAAAATCTTTTTGAGGGGCGCCTGGGTGGCTCAGTCGGTTAAGCATCCGACTTCGGCTTAGGTCATGATCTCACAGTTCTTGAGTTCAAGCCCCACATCAGGCTCTGTGCTGCCTGGAGCCTGCTTCAGATTCTGTGTCTCCCTGTCTCTCTGCCCCACCCCATTCATGCTCTCTCTCTCTCTCTCTCTCTCAAATACATAGTAAACATTAAAATAAATTAAAAATGAAGAAATAAAGAAATAAAAATTTAAAAAATCTTTTTGATAGTGTTTCTCTAGGAGTCAGTGCATTATTCAACTCTTCTGCAATAGTTGACCCCGTATGCCAAAAATCTTCCTATTTTAAGTTTCTTGAGACCTACCTACTGAAATGCTATCATAAACACAAGTGGAGTGAATTTGAGAGTTAGTTTCTTAAGAAAAAAACTACCCATTCTACATAAAATACAAAAAATGTTTTTAAAAATCACGTTTTCATTTTGTTCGCATAGTTAGGATTAAATTTTATGTCAATTTCTTATTCTATGTTTATAAAAATATTATTGTAAAGAATTAATAGGGGTACCTGGGTGGCTCAGTCAGTTAAGCATCCTACTATTGATTTTGACTGAGGTCATGATCTCACAGGTTCATGAGCTCAAGCCCCATGTCAGGCTCTGCTTGGGATTCTCTCTCTCCCTCTCTCTCTCTGTACCTCTCTGGCTCACACACCCTCTTTCTCTCAAAATAAACTTTAAAAAAGAAGAATTAAGCTGGAGGAGTTAAGATGGTGAAGCAGCATGGAGAACCTGAGCTTGTCTCATCCCTAAAAGGCAGCCAGATCAGCACCAAACCATTTTGAACACCCAAGAAATTGATCTGAGGATCAGATCTTCATAACTTGAGCCATGGTTATGCCATGCGGAGAGGTGAACTGGGGGAGAGAAAAGCTATAGAGGGTAGGGAGTTGTTTTTGTGGTGAGAGGACAGAAATGGGAGAGTGCAGCACATCGGAATCATGCAAGAAAACTACTCCCCTGGAAATAACTGGAGAGAAAGAGAAAGTGAAAACACAAGGCTCTGAACAAGAAATCTGTTCCCCAAAACCACTGACAGAAAGAAAGAAAAGGGTTTCAATACCACCAGGATTCTCTAAACAGTGGAGCGCAGAGTCCGAGGTTCTGGAACACAGTGCTGGCGTTGCTTGATAACGAAGCAGGGCAAATCCTGAGAAGCAGGCAGCAGAGTCTGAGGGATCCATGTCCCACACTGGGAGAAACAGTTCTCCCTCTTGAAGTGCATTTGGTAGAGGCCATAAGACCTCTCCACAGGCAAAGGTCCCAGCAGACCCTGGAGAGCAGCCACCTTTGCTGACATCGGGACAAAGACACCAGATTGCGATGACACCTGGCGCCAACTGTGTGTTGGGCTTTGCCATAATCTCTGAACCTCTACCACTGCGTGATCACGTGAACATTTTCTGGGGCAAGCCTGCGCACATAGCTATTGCTCAGTGAGACCCCTCTGCCAGAGAGTTAGCATGGGTCCAAGCCGCAGGGGTCTCTGAAGTGTGGGGTTTTGAAACACAACTCCATCTGAGATAAAACTCTGGAGAGACGTGCTGCCTGACACGCAGACAGCTTAGACATGGGCAGGGTAGAGGCAGGGAATGGACAGAGGCCTGAGACAAAGGAGGGGTGCTTGATTGCAGGTTGGTGAAAGTACGAAGTTCCTATGGCAGAGACTAGGGAGCTGGGTGAAGCCACTTCCACCTCCACCCTCCCGTGCACGTGCATGTGCAGGGGTGCCACACTGATCCACCCCAGAATAATAAGCTAAGAAGCTCCACCTAGTGGAGAACGAAGCTGTTACACCAAGCCCTGCCCAACTGTGCCCTCTAAGCACATCTGCTAGAAGACCACCTACAGAGTGTATGGACTATAGAGGGCTTCATATTTTCAGTTCTGGGGGAAATTGGATGTAACTTTATTCGGGTCTCATTCTGTTGGCTGGTTCATTTATTTGTTCATTTTCTTTGCTCCTGTTTTTGCTTAAATTGTTTTCTTTTTTTCCTCTTTCTTGGATACAGAAAGAGAAACATTTATTTTTTTCTTCTTTTTAAACTTCTTTTATTCTGTTTCATTTTATTTATTTCATTTTCTTTTATTTCATTTTATTCTATTTTATTATAAAATTTTTTAATTTAAAATTTTTTCATACCTTTTTTCCCCTTTTCTTTCTCTTTTTTCTCTATTCTATCAAGCTTCTCTCAACAAGCAAACCAAAACTCACCTAAGATCTAGCTTCCTTTATTTAATTTTTTGTTTGGTTTTTAATTTTTTAAATTTTTAATAGTTATTTTATTAATCTTTTCTTCCTACAAAATGACAAAATGAAGGAATTCACTTCAAAAGAAATAACAGGAAGAAATGACAGCAGGGGCTTAACACAGATATAAACAAGATGTCTCAACTCGAATTCAGAACCACAATAATGAGAATACTAGCTAGGGTTGAAAAAAGCATAGAATTCCTTTCTGAGGAGATAAAAGAAGTAAAATCTAGTTAGGACTAAATTAAAAATGCTGTAACCAAGATGCGATCTCGAATAGATGCCATGACGGCAAGGATAGAGAAAGCAGAGCACTGAATGAGCAATTTAGAAAATAAAATTATGGAGAATAATGGAGCTGGAAAAAAAGAGGGAAACAAAGACAGAAGAGCATGACACAAGACTCAGTGCATGATAAGAACTCAGTGACTTATTAAAGGACAAACATCTGAATCATAGGAGTCCCAAAAGATGAAGAGAGAGAAAAAGGGGTAAGGTTTATGTGAGCAAATTATAGTGGAAACCTTTCCTAATCTGGGGAAGGACACAAACATCAAAATCCAAGAAGCACAGAGAACTCCTATTAGATTCAACAAAAACTGACCATCACCAAGGCATATCATAGTCAAATTCACAAAATATACAGACAAGGAAAGAATTATGAAAGCAGCAAGGGAAAAAAGTCGTTAACCTATAAGGAAATACATACAGGTGAGGTCCACAGCAGACCTATCCACAGAAACTTGGCATGACAGAAAGGAGTGGCAGGATATATTCAATGTGCTGAATTGCAAAAATATGCAGCCAAAATTTCTTTATCTAGCAAGGCTGTCATTCAAAATACAAGGAGACATAAAGAGTTTCCCAGGCAGACAGAAACTAAAGGAGTTTGTGACCACTAAACCAGTCCCGCAAGAAATTTTAAGGGGAATTCTTTGAGTGGAGAAAAGACAAAACAAAACAAAAAAGATCAAAAGCAACAAAGACTAGAAAGCAACAGAGGACATCACCAGAAACACCAGCTCTACAGGCAACGCAATGGCACGAAATTCATATCTTTCTGTACTCACTCTAAAGGTCAATGAACTAAACATTCCAATCAAAAGACATAGGCTATCAGAATGGATAAGAAAACAAGACCCTTCTATATGCTACTTACAAGAGACTCACTTTGGACCCAAAGACACCTTCAAAATGAAACTGAGGGGATGGAGAACCATCTATCATGCTAATGGTCATCAAAAGAAAGCCAGAGTAGCCATACTTATATCAGACAAACTAGATTTTAAAATAAAGACTGAGGGGTGCCTGGGTGGCTCAGTCAGTTAAGCATCTGACTTTGGCTCAGGTCATGATCTTGCAGTCTGTGAGTTTGAACCCCACATCAGGCTCTGTGCTGACAGCTCAGGGCCTGGAGCTGTTTCGGATTCTGTGTCTCCCTTTCTCTCTGCCCCTCTCCCACTCATGCTCGGTCTTGCTCTCAAAAATAAACATTAAAAAAAAAAGAAATTTGTTTAGAAAAAAATTCAGAATCAACCACAAGAAAAAATTTGGAAAGACCATGAATACTTACAGATTAAAGATATCCTACTAAAGAATGAATGGGTTAACCAAGAAATTAAAGAGGAAATTAAAAGGCACATGGAAGCCAATGAAAATGGAAACATGACAGCCCAAAACCTCTGGGAGGCAGCAAAGGGAGTCAGAAGAGGCAAGTATATAGCAACCCAGACCTTCTTAAAGAAGGAAGAAAAGTCTCAAATACACAACTTAAACCTAAAAGAGCTGGAAAAAGAACAGTGAATAAAGCCCAAAGCCAGCAAAAGAAGGGAAATAATAAAGATTAGAGCAAAAATCAATGACATTGAAATCAAAAAAACAGTAGAACAGATCAACAAAACTAAGAGGTGGTTCTTTGAAAGAATTAACAAAATTGACAAACTCCCAGCCAGACTGATCAAAAAGAAAAAGGAAAGGACCCAAATAGAATTACGAATGAAAGAGGAGAGATCACAACCAACACCACAGAAATACAAACAATAATAAGAGAATATTATGAGCAAACAAATTGGGCAATCTGGAAGAAATGGACAAATTCCTCGAAACATATAAACTACCAAAACTGAAACAGGAAGAAATAGAAAACTTGAACAGACACATAACCAGTAAAGAAATTGAATCAGTAATCAAAAATCTCGCAACAAACAAGAGCCCAGGGCCAGATGGCTTTCCAGGGGAATTCTACCAAATGTTTAAAGAAGAGTTAACAACTATTCTTTTGAAGCTGTTCCAAAAAGTAGAATTGGAAGGAAAACTTTCAAACTCATTCTACAAGGCCAGCATTACCTTGATTCTAAAACCAGACAAAGACCTCACTAAAAAGGAGAACTATAGACCAATTTCCCTGATGAACATGGGTACAAAAATTCTCAACACGATACTAGCAAACTGGATCTAACAATACATTAAAAGAATTATTCACCACAATCAGGTGGGATTTATTCCTGGAATGCAGGGCTGGTTCAATATCCGCAAATCAATCAATGTGATACATCACATTAATAAGAGAAAGGATAAGAACCACATGATCCGCTCAATAGATGCAGATAAAGCATTTGACAAAATACAGCATCCTTTCTTGATAAAAAAAACCTCAAGAAATTAGGGATAGAAGGATCATACCTAAAGATTATAAAGGCCATATATGAAAGACCCACTGCTTATATCATCCTCAATAGGGAGAAACTGAGTTTCCCCCTAAGGTCAGGAACATGACAAGGATGTCCACTCTCACCACTGTTATTTAACGTAGTGTTGGAAGTTCTAGCCTCAGCAATGAACACAACAAAGAAATAAAACACATCTAAATCAGCCAAGAGGAAATCAAACTTTCACTCTTTGCAGATGACATGATACTCTATGTGGAAAATCCAAAAGACTCCATCAAAAAACTGCTAGAACTGATACATGAATTCAGCAAAGTTGCAGGATATAAAATCAACATACAGAAATCGGTTGCATTTCTAAACACCAATAATAAAACAGCAGAAAGAGATATCAAGGAATTGATCCCATTTACAATTGCACTAAAAGCCATAAATACCTAGGAATAAATCTAACCAAGGAGATAAAAAAAATCTTTACACTGAAAATTATAGAAACCTTTGGAAGAAATTGGAGATGACACCAAAAAATGGAGAAACATGCCATACTCATGGGTTGAGAGAAAAAATATTGTTAAAATGTCGCTATTACCCAAAGCAATCTACATATTTAATGAAAACCCTATAAAAATAACACTAGAATTCTTCACAGATCTAAAACAAACAATCCTAAAATTTGTATGGCACCAGAAAAGACCCTAAGTAGCCAAAGCAATCCTGAAAAAGAAAACCAAAGCTGGAGGCATCATAATTCTGGACTTTAAACTGTATTACAAAGCTGTAATCATCAAGACAGTATGGTACTGGCACAAAAACAGACACATAGATCAGTGAAATGGAATACAGAACCCAAGCCAACTAATCTTCCACACGGTGGGAAAGAATATCCAATCAAGAAAAGACAATCTCTTTAACAAATGGTGTTGGGAAAACTGGACAGCGACATGCAGAAGGATGAACTTGGACCACTTTCTCACCATACACAAAAATAAACTCAAAATGGATGAAAAACCTAAGCATGAGACAAGAAGCCATCAAAATCCTGGAGGAGGAAACAGGCACCAACCTCTTTGACCTTGGCTGCAGCGACTTCTTAGTTGACATGTCTCTGGACGCAAGGGAAACAAAAGCAAAAATGAATTATTGGGACCTCATCAAGATAAAAGCCTTCTGCAGAATGAAAGAAACAATCAGCAAAACTAAAAGGCAACCAACAGAATGAGAGAAGATATTTGCAAACGACATATCAGATAAAGGGTTAGTATCCAAAATCTATAAAGAACTTACCACACTCTATACCCAAAAACCAAATAATCCAGTGAAGAAATGGGCAAAAGACAAGAATAGACAGTTTTCCAAGAAAAGTGGTTATCTACATGGTTAACAGACACATGAAAATATGCTCAACATCACTCATCATCAGAGAAATACAAATCAAAACCACAATGAGATACCATCTCACACCTGTCATAATGGCTAAAATGAACAACTCAGGCAACAAGAGATTTTGGCAAGGATGTGGAGAAAGAGGAACCCTTTGTCCTGATGGTGGGAATACAAACTGGTACAGCCACTCTGGAAAACAGTATGAAGGTTCCTCCAAAACTTAAAAATAGAACTACCCTACAACCCAGCAATTGCACTACTAGGTATTTATCCAAAGAATACAGGATTACTAATTCAAAGGGTCACATGCACCCCAATGTTTATAGCAGCACTATTAATAATAGCCAAAGTATGGAAAGATTCTAAATGTCCATCAGCTGATGAATGGATAAAGAAGATGTGGTATATATATACAATGGACTATTACTCAGTGATCAAAAAGAATGAAATCTTGCCATTTGCAACAACATGGATGGAACTAGAGTATATTATACTAAGTGAAATAAGTCAATCAGAGAAAGACAACTAACACATGGTTTCACTCATAGGTGGAATTTAAGGGAAGGGAAGCAAAAATAATATAAAAACAGAGAGGGAGACAAACCATCAGAGACTCTTAAGTAGAACAAACTGAGGGTTGTTGGCAGCGTGTTTGGTGGAGGATGGGCTGAATCGGTGATGGGCATTAAGGAGTCACTTGTTGGGATGAACACTGAGTGTCATATGTAAGTGATGAATCACTAAATTCTATTCCTGAAATCATTATTACACTATATGTTAACTATCTTGGATTTAAATTTAAAAATGAATTAATTTAAAAAGAATTAATAAATATAATTTTTAATATTGTATAATATTTCAATGAGGAGCTATGATTTATGTTCATTTCATTCCTACTATGGTGATGAAAGTCTGACCATAACATGCATCATGGCATGATAGAAAAAGACTGAGGTCTGGAATCAGACAAATACAATTTCAAATTTTGGCCACTTCTTTGAAAGAGTATGTGACCTAGGACAAGTTAGTTTAGCCTTTCACAATGTCAGATAGCTCACACTTCAAATGGATGTTATATCTATCTGGTCAGGCTATTGTAATAGTTAATTATGGCAATATTTTTAGAATACCCAGAAAAAAAGCCTGATTTCTATTATTGTGGTTAAATTATTTCATTTATTGCTACTAGCATTTTCATTGTCATTTATTGCTATTAGCATTTTCATTGTCATAAAGACCTAGGATAGATTCCAGACAGTCAGCATCACTGAAGGATATCATTAGTAATTTATCATTCATAAGTGCTATGTCCTTAGAATCCTTTTTATAAACTTGATCTGAAATGTTGATTTCTCCTTGTATTTCTGCCTGTTGTTGCTTTATATATTTTAATATAGTTAATACATTTTAATATGAAGTTTGACACACTGGAGTTAAATTTTGTTAAGACTTCAAAATGTATTATAAATTTATGGTGAGCATTCTACTTAATATTTTCGTCTTGGAAATGTATCTGGTGCACTTTTACGGTATTTGCCAAATATATCTTTACCTATCTCTTTATCTGCAACCATCTTGCACCGTGTGTCTTAATTATTCACAGCATATGGCTAAGTTTTATTCTTTAATTCATATGAGTGCTGTTGTCTTTTAGTGAGTTTTATTTTACATTTCGTTTAATAACTTTTTATAATATTTTGACTGCCAGGGAGTGAGTAGGAACACAGTTATTGGGACTGATGCTTTAGAGGGCTCTAGAAGTCAGTCCATGCAATGCTGAGGCATGATTGCCCTCATCATAGTTGATGTCTCCAGGAGCCAAGACTGGTGCAAAAAGATAACACTATGAAATAGAGATGGATGGAGAAAATGGAGAGTGGGACCAAAGGATGTGTGAGAAAAGGCAAGCTTCTATTCTATTTTAGGACAAAGTCTGAAAATATGTAATAAATAGGATTCCCCTTTTATGCTGTTCCTCATATATAATTTGAAATGCAGTAACATTTAAAAGGCTCATTTTCATTTAGACATTATTATCTTCATGTGACATATTTCTTAAATACTACACTTTTTTCCTTTTCTGAGTCTATTTGACAGGAAGGGGTCTATACAAACTGTCTATTTTGTCTATAACGTCTGCAATAATTTAGAAGGTATGGATTCAATTTTTAATTTCTTAGTGGATATCTTGTATTTTTAAATTCTTGAAATTATATTTAATTTTGAAGCCAAACAATAAGCAGATTTTTAAAGTTTATGATTATTTAAGGAGAATCTCAGGGCTTTGTTTTCTTTCTATGTCCATCTTGTCATTATTTCTCACTCCCTTGCAATTTCCCTTGTTTTCTGTAATGTAATTTGGGGGTATAAATCTGTATTTCTATAAAACTCTTTCCAAACACTGTTTTTTTTCCCACATAATTTTTATTGACTTAATTTTGAAACCAAATTCTATAAATATTTAAGTAATTCTATTGGCTTTTCTGGCTTAAATATTTGTTAGTCTCTTTTATCTACAATCCCCTATTCTTAGACTAAACTTTGATTCATTAATTGAAAGGCATCTATGTGGGAAGGATAACTTGATAGAAATTCTGCTTTTGTTTCTTCTATAAACATCTAAAACATCTTGCTGTACATTTTACCTTTGAAAATTATTTTGCCTACCCAATGATATTGCGGGTGGAAATTTTTATTTTATTGTTTTCTGGAAGCTAACCCTGTGAAAAGAGATCTAAAGTCAGTATAAGTTGTTCTCATTTTTTAATTTACTTGGATGCTTATAAGATATTTTAAAATATATTCTGAATATCACTAGATAATCAAGCTTTTCTTAAATTTCTTGAACCATGTTATTTTCAGCTCAAGAGCTATTTCTGCTATTATTTTCTTGGTTATAGAGTCTGTTCATGAATTCTACTATCTCCTTATACATTACTTTTGCCTCATATTCTCCATATTTATTATCATCATTTTATCTGTTTATACTTTTTGTCTGTGATCCAGAGATGAATCTCCAGTTAGTCTTTTACATCATGAATTGGAATTTAGTGTTTCTGATTTACTGACCCTGAATATGCGATTCATTTACAAGCAAACTTTGCCCATAGTACCTTGTTCTGATGATCTTCTACTATTCATAGAGTTGGTATCTATTTATTTATATTGTGTTCCTCTGAATCTAAAATGCTCTTATGTTGCTTGTGGTAAATTTATTTGAGAGAGATGATTATAACTGAGACAATGGATCCTGTCTCTTGTGTTGCAATCCCTATCATTTCATTTGCCATCTACCATTCTCCTCCATTCCACACTTCATTTCTGTATAAAAGGAAGGTTCTATTGAATCAAGGTTTTGGTGTATGGGTAAGATTAAAAGCTGTAAAGGTTGTCCTGGGCTCTACAAGAGTTTTATGTGGGGCTTTATACAAATTCTCTAATCAACAACTCAGTCTGGCATGTTATAGGATCAGAGATAAAGTATTAAGGGAGTGTTCTGAGATTGGATACTCAAGTCATGTCTCATCACAATTCCCACTGGATGATCTAGATAAGGGTCAGCAAAGTACAGCCTTCAAGCCAAATCTGGCTCACTATCTGTTTTTAAAATAAAATTTAATTGAAATGCAGCCATACTTACTCATTAATACATTGTCTGTGGCAGCTTTCAAACTGAAATAACAGAGAGGAATGGTTGCAGCAGAGACTGTAAGGTCCTCAGAGCCTAAAATGTTTACTATCTGGCCCTTTATAGAAAGAATTGGCCAACATGTCATCTAAATTCCCTACCCCCAGTGTAAACAGGAGTGCTAAGGAAATCTGACTCCCTTTCATCTTCACTGTCATCCATAAGTAATATGGTCTTCTTTTCTAATAAACAGCCAGAATAGCCTTGGGCACCAAAAATATCAATTTATACCTTATCACCGAGTTATCCTTGTTAGGGTTGCCAGATGAAAGATGGAGGCTAAATTCAATTGAAATTTCAGTATATATCCCATGAAATATTTGTCCACCTGAAATTCAAGTTTAACTGAGTATTCTGTATTTTTATTTGCTAAGCCTGGCAACTCTATTTCTGACGTATACCCAGTGGATATATGCAGATCAAATAAAACACTAGGTCCCATTGTGCTAAGGGAACCAAAATAGTCCTGGATAAACTATTCATGAGCTGGTATTTTTTTCCTCCAAATAAGAAAAGACCCAGTTCCAGTTGGATTAAACAATAATAAAATGTATTATTTTACGACATGGAGTCCACAGTCAGGGACTCCAAATTTACATTTCTATGATTTCTGTTCATCTCTTTTTTGTGCTGGATTGATCCTCAAAGTGTTGTAAGATAGCTGCAGAAATGTCATGTGTGAAATACAACCAGAGCTACAACTTCCAGAGTCAGCAACGAAACCATGTAATTTTTACATATCTCAGGAAGAAGCAGGCAACCATTTTAAAGTGCCGTAGCAATATTCCACTGAAGTTTCACTGCCTAGGACTGACAAGGAAATGAGATTATCATGATTGACTTGTGCTAATCATTTGGAGTGGGATATTGAGAAGTCAGCCTTGATGACCATTACAGTTCACCTCTTTGGCTGCCCAATATCTAAATATATTTTTAGAAATGCTAATACCTATACAAACATGTTTATATCCTTCCTGAAGAAAGTCTAAAACCTCTTCCTCACCTAGATCCAAGTACAAAATCCCTGGCTTATGTGCAGTCCTCTTCATCAAGTGCAGATATGGCTTCTTCCAGCATAGGGCTAAAAGATGAGGGAGCCAACCCTAAAATAATGAATACAAAAAGGACAGAAAGAACAGGTTAACAGTAATAAAATTTAACAGTAATAAAATAACAAAAGAAAAGGGAGAATAGGAAATTAAACATAATAAGTATTAGTCCACACTGTGTACCTTCTGCTGACGAGAAAAGGAAAGATTCCCTGTCATGGGAAAAGAATACTGTCTTGATCAGCCAATCTGACAGCATTGTTCTGTTCTGTGTATATATAGCCTTGTACATTTTTCTGTATGATCATACCTGAGGTAAGTGGTATAAAAACAGATCTTACAGAATATCCCATTGCTTTAGCAGACCATTTTAAGCTGCTGAAGTTTTAGTGGCCAGGATATTTCCAAAGGAGGATACAGTTCTCCTAACAAGTTATTAAACGTCAGGTATTTTTGCTTCCAGGCCATAATTAAAGATCTTCATTTAAATATGACCTTTGATTATAAAAGTATTTGGTTTCTAGCTACAGATTTCTGTCTCCTTCCCTTTCTCTTGGTCTCAGATCAATCTCTGCCTTGAAGGAGTCTGAAACAATTGCCTTCAGTGGGGAGGCATCATGAAGAATCTGATCTTTTACCCAGGATTAGCCTTTTTCCAGGCAGAATGAGCAATAGCTCGCACTTTAATAAAACCCAAATATTGTGACCTGCTAAATTTCTGCCCTTCTGTTGCTATTTGGACTAACGTTAGCTAAGCTATAGTAGGTGGCTACACTAACCATCATTGGACTTGGTTATAAATCAAAGGTACAAGTGACCTCTTCCTGAAAACCCATATTTCGTTCCTATAGTCATTTGGTTAGACCACTTTCATCCAAATCTCGTCTTCTCTTTTAGGAATTTACCAATAGCACTAGGAAGAATTAAATCATCTCAAATCCTGAACTTTCCTTGTGGTTTTCCTAACACTAGAACCTGGATAGGAATTAATGTAAGTCTCAGTGTATGGCAAGCAACAGTTTCAATGAATGCTAGCAAATGCTTCGCTTTGACTGCCTGCTCCCTAGCTTAGAATGGTGGTGTATTCCGGGCTGAGTACTCTCACTTCCCACCGCTACTTACTCCACCCAACAAATACCCCCCTTAGGGTGTGCCCTTTGTACCTTTCCAATTCATCTTGCCACTTTCTGTGTCACCTCGGAAGATTTCAACATCAGGAAACAGAAAATGCTATATGCTCGCGTTGCTCTTCTATCCATGGCAGCTCAATTTAAAAAGAAAATATGTAATATTAAATCCAAATAGAGAAGCACATTTTTGGTGGCAAAATAACTCAAACATTTAGAACACATTTGCAAAATCTTTCTTTTGGGATTTAGGGGGAAGACAGCAATATTCAACTTCAGAAGTTATAGTTTCTGTTATAAAGAATGAATGAAGAGGGAGACTTAGGGAGCTTCTAATTCATAAAGGTAATTCTTTTCTCTGGTAAGCAATGTTCACTACTGTGAGGTACATGACATGGTTCCTTTGGATTTTATTCTGACATTTTTCTATTATGTTGATTGATTTCCACAAGCCCCCACATACTGCGCATCAATTCAAGACGCTGAAAGCTTACATACTTGATATGGCAGAGACATGGCCACCAAACTGCAAGATGCTAGGACAAATATCTAAGTCATGGAGGCCTCCAGAATGTGGAGGGTTATATGTGCCCCCAGGGAGACACTTCCTAAGCTGGTAATGAGCATCCTTTGACATTCCACACATCTAAAGTCACTTTCTATAAGAAGGCAAAACCTTAATGGGCCCATCACACTATGTGTAGTGGGAGCTCACAGACTTGCTTTATGAATGGATTGTGGAAGAGGTACCTGATACAGCCCTCAGACTCTGGCTTTTTCTGTGGACAGAATCCTCCTTCCTTGCGCAAATCACACCTTAAATAGGTTAATTACACCACTGACCATAACACATTCAACAAGCATCCCTTGAATGCAACTATATGACAAGTGCCGTGTTAGGCACCAGGAATACAAAGGAGAGAGAAATGAGGCTATTTGGCCCTCAGGGAACTCATATTCTAGTAAGGGCGTGGGGGGAAGTGTTGGTAAATAATCGCCATAGAAGAGGGCAGGTGCTGTAATGGTGCCATGTTGGGGCCACAGGGGACTAGGGAGAGCCTGATCAGAGAGGGCTCCACCAAGGTGCTCATTCCACTTGAACTGAGTCTTGAAGGATGAGGAAGATTCTCCCCAACCTTTTTGCTTTACAGCACATTGTTCATACCTCGATCACAGATCTCGTACCCAGTATGAATGTATGAATGTATGAATGTACCCATTACATGTCCACCTGAATTAGAATCCAAACATCCAAAGAAAGAGGATTTACTACTTACTAACTGGATTGCTGGTCAGTTTTATGCCCAGAGCTTATGCAGTGCAAGACCCTTGAATGTGCTCATTGCCATGTCTGCTGAATCTGTGAATAGTGAATTTCAGTCTGGAACCCCAACTCTGTTTTTGGTCAATTCAAATTCAACATGTTTAATGTAAAAATAACCCTCTCTCTAAATTAAGGTCTCTCTGAATTGCCAATTTCTGTGATTTCTGCCAATGCAGTCACTGTCTGCATGACCCTGTCTCAAAAATCTCTGTGTTACCTTTGGTTCCTTCATCTCCTTTACTGCCTACATCCGGTTACCATAAGCATCTTACTGATTACCTCTTCAGAGTGTCTCTCCCGCCTCCCGGGCAGGAACCCTGCTTGAGGTCACTCGGGATGTCATGGTTATTTCAATCATTTCCTACTTTCTCTCCACCTGGCAGTTCTTTTCCTTCCATTCCATTCTGAGATCCTCCACCACGTTGAAGGACCTCCACCTCTGGCTTTAATCTATTTGCCATCTACTCAAACAAAAATACAATCCCATGAAAGATCTTTTTTTTTTTTTTAAATCAGACATCTTTTCCTCACATGAAAAGATATAGGCAGAGGTCTAGGAAACAACTGTCATGCTGTGGTGTATTAGTCATATTATCTGTATTAATTATTGAGGCATCTGATACCATACACTTGGCAGCTTACAACAATACACATAAAGTATCTCATGGTTTTCGTGGATCAGGAGTCTGGACACTGAGTTTTCTGCTTCAGGGTCTCATAGGCTACAGTCGAGGTGTTAGCTGAGCTGGAATCTCATCTGAGGTTCGGAGTTATCGTCCAAGTTTGCATGGTTGTGGCTGTTGGCAGAATTTAGTTCCTTGGACAGGAGTCCTGAAGCTCTTGGCCCTAGAGGTTGCCCACAGTCCCCTGCATGTGGCCCTCTCCATAGACAGTTCACAGCATAGCAGCTTGCTTCTTCAAGCTCAGCAAGACAGGAGAGTGAGTCTGGGTGGAGTCAGCATATATGTATACGGGTAATGTGCTATTAATCACAGGAGTAACATCCTCACCTTTACCAGGTAACAATCACAAGAATGATACTCCATCACATTTTATATATTCTATTGGTTCAAAAAAAGTCCCATGTCCCACCCACACCAGAAGGGGTTCGTGTAAAGGCATGTTAAGAAATAGCCTGGCTGCATTTTTGATGTTTGATTAAAAACAACTTTTAGGCCTCACTCCTTCCTTCCTCTCCCCTTCTGCCCATATCTGAGTGATAGCAAAGCCTGGGTGCTCAATCCTGTGCAGCCATGAGGGATTCACACCGCAGAATCCCTGGCTACATGTGAGAACCATGACCCCAGTCACAGCCTTTAACTACCACAACAACCTGAAGCCAATTTTCCTTGCCTGCTTTGCTGGCCCATTTCTAGACCAGCCTGAGAAACCTGCCTTGCTTTTCCACAATGAATTATTACATGAGTCATATACCTTTCATACCCTCTTGGTGTACATATGACATCATTATTCTTGAATTCTGAACCAAAGTTTGGGTGTGGGTCCATCCTGCTTCTGCAAGATGTTCACAACAGGTAGACATATCAGGAGATGGGGCTGCATGGCAGTCACCCTGGGGTCTCTTCATCACCCCAGATTTAATGTTGCCACAATTAGAGAAAGTGCATAGTCTCTCTACATGAAGTCTTTTTCAACCCTTCTGTTGTGGGAGGCATAGAAACCATGCTACCAGGAAATTCTGCCTTGCTGCTGTGAAAATATGTTGGATTACTATAGATATGAGAAAAACATTTCTAAGATTGCATATTTTCAGACCCCAGAAGGAATAATCGCAAACTTGATTGTATGTGCCATGACAAAGAATATTTTGAAAATTAAATAATGAATTAGCATGAAATATACATATAAGTGTAACACAGGAAAAAAAGGATTACAGAAGACTCAAAAAGCAATAAAAATATGGTTACATACAATGTATTGCTATAAAAATTAAATGTAGGAGCACCTGGGTGGCTCAATCAGTTAAGCATCTGACTTCAGCTCAGATCATGATCTCACAGTTCGTGGGTTCAAGCCCCGCATCAGGCTCCGTGCTGACAGCTCAGAGCCTGGAGCCTGCTTCGGATTCTGTGTCTCCGTATCTCTCTGCTCCTCCCCTGCTCATGCTGTGTGTGTGTCTCTCTCAAAATTAATAAATAAACATTAAAAAAATTAAATGTAGTATTACTATGTCCCAAGCTGTACCCGGTCATAGGAAAAGTCCAAATGGATTCTATCAGTCCCACCTTGGTCAGCAAGTGATGTGCATTTAATACTCTCATCTCCGCGTAAGGTTTCCAAGGCCTCCAGTTTCCATTTAGTGAAATTTACAGTATCCAGAATCGTGGAACTGTGGTTTGTCCACAGGCCATGGGTGGCCAGGGAGGAGGGGAAATACATATTGGAGAATAGCCAGTAATGAGTCTCTTTAGCTCTGTTCCCCAGTGCTAGAAAATGGAAAAATCGACCTTACCTACCACCTCCCCTTTGAAGAAGGAGACCCCTCTCCTCCTCCTTTCTATGTAGTCTCACTTTCCCACTGCCCCTGCTACTTATCTTTGGTTATTAAAAACATACCTCCTCATGTACATATGTGTCTCTTTCTGACTTTCTGAACATGTAATTTTTAATCTTTCTTCCATTTCGGTGTTGGCTTAGGAGGTAAAATTAGCACCAAGCATACCAATAGAGAGTGGAAGAGAGGGACAAAAACTCAGAAAAAACAGAGATTCAAATATTCCAAGCTATAACTCTGCCTCAAAATATAGATTTGTCTGTTTTAAGTTAGATGTTCTTCCTAAATCAATTATAAGAAATAAACTAGTTAAATTACATGAACACAGTGTTTTGAATATACCAGGTGTAAGGGGAGCTTTTTGTACACAGGGGCTACTTTCTTCCTTATACTCACAGTGCTCATGATGATGTCTGGCACTGATAGTGCTTATTTTGTATTGCATACTTGATAGTAAATAATTTAATTAGAATAGAGGTTCTTGGGGCGCCTGGGTGGCTCAGTCGGTTAAGTGTCCAACTTCTTCTCAGGTGATGATCTCATGGTCCGTGAGTTTGAGCCCCGTGTCAGGCTCTGTGCTGACAGCTCGGAGCCTGGAGCCTGCATCAGAGTCTGTGTCTCCCTCTCTTTCTGCCCCTCCCCGACTCACACTCTGTCTCTCAAAAATTAATAAATGTTAAAGAATTTTTTAAAAAAGAACAGAGGTTCTTCTTTATGCTAACATAAAATAGGTTAATTATCCAAATCTTAAAATTGAATTCATTTTCACAGAAAAAATTTAAAAATATGTTCTCTTGGCAAGGTTTAGGAACTGTAATAGTCTAATTTTTTTTATCTTTTCATTGGTAATTGATTCACATGATATACTGACTTGTGACCCTGACACCCAATATTCACCTTTTCTTTATTGCAAGGTTGTATTAGATAGCTAATGCTGTGTAACAAACCACCTCAAGACTTAGTTATTTAAAATAAACATCATTTATTGTTAAATCTCATATGTCACAAGGCTGAGTGTTAGTTCATCTTGATGGACTTGCTCACATTTCTGCAAGTTAATTTTAGTCCATGTGTCTTTCTCCTCCTCCTAACACCTGCAGGCCAGTCTAGGCATGTCCTTTGTACAGTATGACAGAGTCTATAAAGAACACAGTTTCTCCACTCCAACACTATTGATATTTTTTTAAGTTTGTTTACTTATTTTGAGAGAAAGAGAGAGAGAGAGAGAGAGCACAGGAGGAGCAGAGAGAGGGGGAAAGAGAATCCCAAGCAGGCTCCACATTATCATTGTGGAGCCCGATGTGGGGCTCATACTCATGAGCCATGAGACCATGACCTGCGCAGAAACCTAGAATCAGACACTTAGGTTCCCCGACACTATTGATATTTTAGACCGAATAAATTTTTCTTGTGGGGAGCTGTCACATCCATTACAAGATTTTCAGTAGCATCCTTGGCTTTTCCTTACTAGATCCAGTAGAATCCCCCAAGTTGTAATAACTAACAATATTTCCAGATATTACCAAAATTGCCCCCAGTTGAGAACCACTTCTCTGGAACACACACAGAAATGTATAAGGCTTCACGAGTCCTGTGCTTCAAGCTGGCACACTATCACTTCTACTTCCTTCCATTGGCCAAATGAGTCACATGGAGAATGAGTCAAGAGGAGGGGCAGGCCATCCTGCTCATGGGAAAGTTACACAGGAAGAAATTTGAATACAAGGAGGTAAGAAGACCCAGACTATTAAAACAATAAATTTGCTTCAACAGTTATGAGTTCAGGAACTTCACTGATAATAGACTTTCTTCTAAGGCTATTGTAACATTTCCATTATTTGCAATCTTCTTAGAACAAGTTTCTAGGACTTAGGTCTTGTACTATGACTACTTCTCTTTTGATCTGATTATTTGCAGCACCTTCTATCCATAATAGGTATCACATACATAAAATAACATGAACACTATCATACTTTAGATATTAGGGTTTTCCAATATAACATGCACAAAAAGTCCAATCTAAAAATTCTTTGTCCTGTATGTAATGTTAAGTTCTAGAAATGATAACAACTATCTCTCACCCTTAAAAGGATATTCATATAAAACTGTGTACATTTTTTAAAAAAATTTTAAATGTTTATTTATTTTTGAGAGAGACAGAGTGAGAGTGAGTGAGGGAGGGACAGAGAGAGAGGGAGACAGAATCTGAAGCAGGCTCCAGGCTCTGAGCTGTCAGCACAGAGCTTGATGCAGGACTTGAACTCACAAACCGTGAGATCGTGACTTGAGCCGAAGTCGGATGCTCAACCAACTGAGCCACTTAGGCATCCCCTGAAACTGTGAACATTTAAAGAGCAATATAGAATGGCCTGCTTAATATAAAACAATACAAATATAGTGTGTATGCCCTATGAATCAGAAATGTATGCACGTGCAATATACATCCAATAACACAATTTAAGATCTCATTGTTTTCAATTTAGGGGAAAAAAGAAAACAGGTTGCAAATGTTGGTAAATACTTTTTTCTAAAGAGAAACAACTGTGGTTTAAGGGAAAGAGCACATTGAAACTGATTCTGTCTGTTACATTTAGGTAACCTTGAGCAAAGTCACTTAATCTGTCTGAGGTTTGGTTTATTCAGCCACTAAGTCTATTGGGCTAGATCATATGAAATTGCCAATATTCAACTCTGGTTTTTTTTCACCTTTAAGCACACCAATACCATGTGATTGAATATGACAGAAAGCCACTTCAGCCTCACAATGTGTTATAGGGTTAAAAGAGTCAATATTAGCTGATTTTGAATCAAACGGGGATATATACAATGGTAAATAATCAGAGATACAGAAATCCACGATGCTAATACAGAACAGTCTCTAAAGCAAAGACACAAAAGCATTTTCCAGGAAGCATCTGCTCCTCTTTTTCATAGCTTTTATCAAATTCTAAATTATAAAAATGAAATCACATAAAAATCAGAGTGACTGAAAACGTTGGAGGTGGTGAGGAGAGGGAAAGGGAATAAGAGGTAGAAGGAAATTTTCTTTACAAATAGAGCAAAGAATAGCACAAAAGAGAATAAAAATGAAATCAGGATCTGTTTTTCAGAGATATTCCTGTGGGGGGTGGGGGGAGATTAAGCTATTGTTTTTTTTTTTTTTTTTTTTTTTGATTCTCTAAAGCAATCAAACCTTACCCTGGAAATGAAACACAAAGACTTAACTGCTTTCTTCTGAAGCTGAATAAAAGATGAGTCATGCTTCAAGGCAAGTTTCCTAAAAAGAGAATTTAAAAAGAAGGAGGTGATAAAGAGACAGTATGAGCATAAGATTTTATTAAATTCCTTCTTAATTATAGGTGAAGATGGCTCAGATATGAGTCAGTTGACCACCGTGTGTTATGTTGTTATGCCCATCTTAAGAAGAATAGAAAAGGATGGGGCGCCTGGGTGGCGCAGTCGGTTAAGCGTCCGACTTCAGCCAGGTCACGATCTCGCGCTCCGTGAGTTCGAGCCCCGCGTCGGGCTCTGGGATGATGGCTCAGAGCCTGGAGCCTGTTTCCGATTCTGTGTCTCCCTCTCTCTCTGCCCCTCCCCCGTTCATGCTCTGTCTCTCTCTCTCTGTCCCAAAAATAAATAAACGTTGAAAAAAAAAAAAAAAAAAGAAAAAAAAAAAAAAAAAAAAAAGAAGAATAGAAAAGGAAAAATACCTTTCTTTTAAAAAGCAATAAAAAGTAAACTCTGTAATACTTAGATTAGTAGTTCCAAAACCCAACTCATCATCAGAATTATTTGGTGTGCTTGCTTAAAATAAAGCACAAAGACCCTACTCCGGTTGACAAAATTAGAATCTCTGGGCTTAAGGTTCAAGAGTTTGATTTTTTCAGAACCTCTGCAATGCCTTTTCATCACTTAAGTTTCAAAACCTTCAGATAAAACTTATGCCCTTATGTTAGTTTCATTTATTTAAACTGATCTTATTTCCACACATCAGAGGCCACATCTTCTTGTAGATTCTTATACCTATCCTTGCTTTGTCTCTTCTGTGCTCTGACGTTCCGTCTGACATTAGGTTAGTTAATAACTGTTAATCTGCTCAGGTTGCTGTAGCAAAATACAACAGAGTGGGTGGCTTCACCAACAGAAATGTATTTTCTTACAGCTCTGGAAGCTGGACGTCTGAGAGCAGGGTGGCAGCAGGTTGGTTCCTGATGAAACCTCTCTTCCTGGCTTATAAACAGATAGCTCCTCTCTATGTCCTCACATGGCCTTTTCTTTGTGCCAGTGGAGAAAGAGAGAGACAGCAAGAGAGCTCTCAGGTGGCTCTTCTTATAAGAACATTAATCCTATTGGATTGGAGCCTCACCTTCATGATCTCCTTTAACCTTCACTACTTCCTTAGAAGCCCCATCTCCAAAAAAACCACATTGGGGGGTTAAGACTTCAATGTATGAATTTTTGGGGTGGAGGGGCACATAAACATTCAGGCTCTAACAACCAATGACTTCATTCAAAAGAATCAAATTTGTTGTTTTCAATATAGGCTTAAAAGTACCACTTGCGATGGAGAAAAGAACCTTAAACCAAAATAAACTGTATTTATATCTTTTGTCTAAAATGCACAGGTATCCGGAAAATTGTGCAGGGCCGAAAACATTAAACAAGTGGTTGTGTATTAAATAATTTTATTCCCCTTAGCGGACCAAGGATAATATTTATGATGTCTCTCCCTGAAACACTAGCCCTGTTCTCTGGCCTCATGTGCTTTAGAACCCTAAACATCCCTCATAGGCAGGAGGTGGGAGTTGTTGTTTTCCTTATGGAGGATTCTGAAGAAGGAGCATGTGGAAATGCATAGGCATTTGGAGAAGTCTCCAATTTACAAAGACAAGTTTTTTTACAAGCAATTTACAAAGACAAGCTATTGAATTTTGGGGGAGGGACAAAGAAAAGCTATAGTAAAAACGTGTGCTGGATTTAAGCCATCCATGCTATCTTCCTGATTAGTCCCAAATCAGACTGGACAAGAAAGACTGAATCTTGGTTGAAGAAAAGAAAAAAAAAATCCCAACTTTAGTCACAGCAATTTCTAGGACTTTATTTGAAGAAAATAATCAAACACGAGATCAAAGATATAGGTAAAGGACATTCATCGAAGAGCAATCTCCTCCATCATTTATTGTTCCCAGCCTCTCCCTGAGTGCTGGCAGTTCTCAGAGTTTGGTTCTTTGCCCTGTCCTCTCATCTTATAGGATTTAAAAGCAGAAAAATAAAATTAGAAATATCTAAAGTACCAACAGAGAGATAATAATGAGATAAATTATAGTATGTCCAGACAATGGTACATTGCAGTCTCTGAAAGTGGTAATTACAGGAAATTTTAATAACATAAAAATATTCCCTATATAATATTAAGTAAAAACAGCAAAAACAGTACTTTACTTAGTGTTGTGGTTATTTTACGTGACTATAAATAGATAAGTAAATAAATGACATTCAAACAAGTACATTAAATATATATATGTGCATAGAAAAGAAGATCAGAATGAAATATAATTTAATAATTGACTTGTTAGTATTTCTGGATGGTGAACTTAGGAATAATTTGTATTTTTCTCTTTTTAATTTTTTTTCCCCAATTCTTTGGTAATAAAATTTTATGATATCTATAATTAGGACAAAATGTTTTATAAACATTACTCCTTCTGACACTTGGACAGATAGGGTGAATTTTAAACCTTCATGCATCTATTTACCTTTCCTATGGTAAATTAACATTTAACTTTCATAAATCTTAATTTCCTACATTCTAAATTCTTCGTCTTTCTTGGTGATTTCTTCATCCTGAGGCAACAGAGTTGGCCTAAAGTGTTAAGAATGTAAAAATAACAGCCTTCCTTCTCCCATTTTTGTAAGTCAGCTTTGAACATCCTTCGTCTGAAGTACCTTGCAGAAGAGATAAATGGCTCCATTAAAGAAACAATATTCTTCAAGACAGATGTTAGGAGTGGAGACACAGGGGTGGGAACCATTGACTAGACACAATCGTTGAGAACAACAAGTAGTACAATCAACCAAAGACAGCCCATGAGACAAGAGGACAGACCAAGAACTGAACCCCGATAACTGCCCGACACTCAGAGAGGCTGAAAAAGGAAAATAAAGTGAAGGAGGAGATTGCAAGATTGACAGAGTACGAGGCAAAAAACAAAAAAAAAATAGGCAAGAAAGGTGCAATGGTAGCAAAGAGAAGCCAGGAAAAGCTTTGCTGAGGAAGGAAATATGAGCAGATGAGGCAGGTGGAGAGAAGGGCATTTAAGTGTAGAAAAATGGCGTTAATAGGAATAAAGAGATGGAAATCTGTTTGGATACAGCAACTTGGAAAATGGAAAGATAGGTTGGAAATCAAATTGTGAAAGATGTTGAATTCCAGGTTAAAATGATGAGTCTTCATTCTCCAGGCAGTAAAAGCTGGACTGTTTAATTATAGTGAGTCTTGAAAGCCTGAAATTGATGACAGGGAGAACAAAAAGTATCCTAAATTCCACATTTTCCTTTTATGCATTAAGAATTAAGCTTAGGTGTCTAAGAATATAATTACTGTAAGTAATATGCTACATAGGAGACGTTGAGAAATGCCCTTCGGGTACGACAGGAGCTTGAGAAAGATTTTGAGAAGATGCATTCATGTAAATATATTGCCTGGGTCTTTGCAAAGGGGCATCGGAAGCATGTGGGAAACACTGACAGAGACTCCAAATAAGTTTAGAGAGAATCCAAGAACACCTTGACAGCTCTTTCGCTTCCTGTCTCTTCCAATGTGGCATAAGAGGATGGTGTCTAGGATGGTGTCTGCCCCATGTGCAGCTGTGACAGGAAGCTCACACAACACCAAACGGACTGCAGAGGTTTGAAGAGACTGGTGAGGGCCATGAAGCCGGGGAGTGGAGACATCGACTGGAAGCCTGAGGCAGGGGCCACAAATTCCAGCAATGGGTGTCAGCATACTATCTAGAAGAGGATGGGACCACATGTCAGCGGAACACAGCAAAAGATGCCCGGGAACCAAGAGGAGTGGAGGCAATTCTGTGCCCATGAGTTTGGACAAGAGGCCTCCTTCCCCACCACCATAAAGATAGGTGAGCTTCCACCTAAACCCATTTGCAATCTTGGAAAGAAGGGAAAGACAAATCCCTGAAAGAAAAAATAGGCTCAAGAGGGGGTTTCAATTCACTAAATATTTATTGTGAATAGAAACTTGTAAACGAGACTGCTTTTTTTTTTTTTTTTTTTTTTTAATGGCAAAGATGAATTTCCTGCTTTGGGAAAGAAAGAAGGTTTGTGAATTAGGCGAGATCAGCTATTAAAAATATAGAAAATGGCAATTTCAATAGTCTGACATGAAATAATCATGACATGGACCAGACAAAAGTCAAAGGGAAGTAAGTATATGTAGAGAAAAAGAAAATGAACAGTTTTGAAGACCAAGGAAGTGATACTTGAATTAGAGAGTCTGTTTAGAAGAATCATATTTTTCTACTAAATATTATTCATAGTCTCAAACAGTTCAGTGTCTTTTAGCCATGTGGCCTTTTGAAAGTTCCTTATAGATTTTTTGGAAGGATGAAATTACTTTATGTAAAGCATTTGGAATAATAATAACTATAATAAAGTATTCAATACAAATAAGCTTCCATTAATATTAGAATTATATCTTGATCATGTGTAGATGTGAATGCAATTTAGTCAAAACGTTGGAGTCAGAGGAACTAGAACTGAAGCTATCTACAAAACTTCTCCGTTTCTCATTTCCACAATGCACAGAAAAGAGTACAGTAAATTCCATCACCAAGGAGCTGAAATACCCATGAATATCCCCAGGGCAGTAGCCTGAGTGATGAGGCCATTAAATAAAACCGAGGAATCTTCATACTTAAACATTATGTATATGAAACATTCTAACTGCATCCATTTGCACATAACTAGGAACAAAATAGAAAGCTTTTGAGGAGGATACTTTGCCAACAAAATCGCAGGCCTGGCTGCAATAGCTTGTGATTTTTGAACCCATCTCTAGGTCCCCCAAATGGCACCCATGGAAGAGGCCTTAGAAAGCTGATCAAACCAGGAAAAGACAGCCTCCCTTAAGCCCTCCTCAGAAGTAGTAAAAGAAACGAGCAAGCAGGAACAACCCTCCAACCCGACCCCCCACCCCAACACACACATAGGCTACAAGAAGCTAAAGGAAACAAAAGATGAGACTTTTTTAAAGAGAAGAACTGGGAGTTGCCAGGATAGTTGGGTGATGATGCCGTTTGCTACCTGCCCAGATCTCCTTCGAGACACAGCTGCTGTGCGGTTGATTGCTAGTGGCTGACAGCTGAGCCCTCCTCCCGCAACTTGCTCTCTGCGAGAGTCGATGGGTCCAGAGATGTCTGGGTGATTGCACAAAACCCTGCAACCGAGTGGTGGCCTGCCACTAAGGACTCACTGATACTTGCCCAAAGTGGGACAGCTCTGTGTGCCATTCATACTCCAAAACCCCCTGGGGAGGAACGTGAGGCAAGGGTTCCATGTAGAGGTCATACTTCATACAGTAAGAGTCCTACCAGTCTTTCATAAGTACAGTTATAGTTGCAATTCAGAAAAGGGGACAATAGGAAACACACAGGGGCTACTTTTTCATAACAAATATCAAACCCCTCGAGGCAGCCATAACAAGGACTTGATGGATGTGTTGGAGAGTGATAACTCATTTTTTTAGGTTTGTAGGTCACCCCAGACCATGAGGAACCTTACAAGGAATGCTTCCTTGGAATGATGCTAAATAGACTCTATGTATGGGAAGATGCATAGCGTTGTTAAGGAGCAAAACTGGTGTAGACAGGAAGATTTTGCTGCTGCCAACATAAATCACTCTTCCGTATTTCCTTATGAACAGAACTCCGCTTATGTTTGAAGTGGCAATAATATAGCTACATTCTCTGCTCCAGAGTAGCTAGGGGTCACTACCTGACCTAGTTCTGAACAATGAGATAGAGGCAGAGGTTACAGGACAAAGCTTCCAGAAATACTTCTAAACTGGGGCAAGTATAGCTGGTATAAACCTTTACCCCATCTTCTTCTCGCTGCTGGAGATAGAACAGCCATCTTATATCAGAAGGTGACAATTATGAGACAAAAGCCACGTGTTAAGAATGTCATGAAATAATCTGGAGTCACAGTATCAACCCTTACTATTTACATCTCTCTATACCAAATTTCTTATACATCAAATGCAATATTTAAAAAAAAATTTTTTTTTAATGTTATTTATTTTTGAGACAGAGAGAGACAGAGCATGAGCAGGGGAGGGGCAGAGAGAGAGGGAGACACAGAATCCAAAGCAGGCCCCAGGCTCTGAGCTGTCAGTACAGAGCCTGATGCAGGACTCGAACTCACAGACTGTGAGATCATGACCTGAACCGAAGTCAGATGCTTAACCGACTGAGCCACCCAGGTGCCCCTCAAATGTAATCTTAATTCATAAATTATGTGAAAAGAAAAATTATCAAAGGTTATAATAAATCAATTTACCAAAAAATCCCAATACAAATGTATAATAAATTTACAATGCAAATTTCCAGCAATCAATACAATTTTTTTAAAGTTTTATTTTTGGGTAAGAGATTGGCAGAGGTTAATAAGGAAAAGTGTGCAGTGTCCAAAAAGCTATGACAAAGCAGCTATTAGGAAGATACACTGATATAACATTTCTGAGGGAAGATTTAGTAAAGTATCAATATGTAAAATGTGCTCACCAGATTTCTGGTACAAGAAGTAAGTCTAAGAAAATGCATTTATGTTTTCTCCCACTGAAAACCTTCATAAAATAATTATAGAAAAATCACTATTCACAAACAAACTCCGTAGGTAGAAAATTCAAAAGAATGTACAGATAAACTACTAGAATTAATAAATGAATTACAGGGATGCCTGGGTGGCTCAGTCGGTTAGGCGTCCAACTTCGGCTCAGGTCATGATCTCCCGGTTCGTGAGTTCGAGCCCCATGTCAGGCTCTGAGCTGACAGCCTACTTCAGATTCTGTATCTCCCTCTCTCTCTGCCCCTTCCTTGCTCGCACTCTGTCTCTCTCTCAAAAATAAGTAAGCATTTAAAAAAGTTAATAAAGGGGCGCCTGGGTGGCGCAGTCGGTTAAGCGTCCGACTTCAGCCAGGTCACGATCTCGCGGTCCGTGAGTTCGAGCCCCGCGTCGGGCTCTGGGCTGATGGCTCAGAGCCTGGAGTCTGTTTCCGATTCTGTGTCTCCCTCTCTCTCTGCCCCTCCCCCGTTCATGCTCTGTCTCTCTCTGTCCCAAAAATAAATAAACGTTGAAAAAAAAAAAAGTTAATAAAAATTAAATGGGTTACAGAGTCACTATTGATAAAAGCCAAAAACTGAAAAAATGTACATTAACAACAAAACAGATGAATTAAATTGTGGCATCTTATGCCATGTAATAACATAACAAAGAGATTAATCACAAATGTTGTGGCATGACTGGTTCTCACAAACATAATCTCCATCAAAAAGAGCCAGAAGCAAAGTACATACGCCATGGTTACATTAAAAATAATTCAAAAGCAAACAACATTAATCTATGGTGTTTGAAGTTAGGATAGAGGAAGGGCTTCTCAGAAGATAACTGAAATTGGGGGCTTTTTCAGTGCTACTAATGTTCTGCATCTTGATCCAGGTACCGCTCGTATAGGTGTTTTCACTTATGAAAATGCATCGATTTGAAAGATCTACATTCATTTCTGCAACGATGTTCTTTAAAATGTTTACTGAAAAATGATAGCAAAGACATATTTAAAAATCATAATATAAAACCACACAGTGGAAGCTTAGAAAATTCAACAAATTTCTGAAGAAAGAAATCAGCTGGAGTCCAAAGCACATGAAGAAGCCGCGTGTAGATGAGCCTGCTGACAGCTCCAACTGAGCTCCAAGCCAACAACAAGCATCAGTTACTACCTTCTGGTTAAGTTATTTCCAACGTCCAGTCTCGCTGATCAGATGACAACAAACCCAGCTAAAATCTGACTGCAACTGCATCAGAACCCCCTAGTGAGAACTGCCTAAGTAAGGTCTTTCCAAAAATTCTGATTTACAAAATCATGAGCCAAATTGGGTTGTTTTAAGGAGCTAAATTTTGGTGAAATCCCTTACATGACTAGAGTAACTGGAAAAAAAATAGCATCCAGGTTCTGATTCATAGGACTCCCATAAAGAGAAAGGAAAGAAAATAGTGAAATTATTTTTTTTTTTATTTTGAGAGAGAGAGAGCAAGTGGGGGAGGGGCAGAGAGAGCGGGAGAGAGAAAATCCCAAGGAGGCTCCAGGCTCTGAGCTGTCAGTGCAGAGCCTGATGCGGAGCTTGATCCCACAACCATGGGATAATTACCTGAGCTAAAATCAAGTGCCACATACTCAAACAGTTGAGCCACCCAGGTGCCCCAACACTGAAATCATTAATTCTCTTCTAGTTTACTTATTTACTTTGAGAGAAAGAGAGAGAGAGAATCCCAAGCAGGCTCTGCACTGGAAATGCAGAGCCCATTGTGGGGCTCGAACTCATGAACCATGAGATCATGATCTGAGCTAAAACCAAGAGTTGGACACTTAACCAAATGAGACACCCAGGCTCCCCAAAATTATTTCTAAATAAGGATGATAAGGAAATCTTGCTGTTTATGACAATAGGGATGGACCTTGAGAACCTTATGCTAAGTGGAATAAGTCAGACAGAGAAAGACAAATACTGTATAATCTCACTTACATGTGGAATCTGAAAACAAAACAGAAATAAGCTCATAGATACAAAGAACAGATTGATGGTTGCCAGAGGTGGGCGGAAAGGGGTTAAGAGGTAAAAAGGTACAAACTTCCAGTTATAAAATACATAATTCATGGGGATGTAAGGTACAGCATGGCAACTATAGTTAACAATACCATATTGTATATTTGAATGTTGCTAAGACAGTAAAATCCCGAAAGTTCTCATCATATACGCACGCGCGCACACACACACACACACACACACATACCCCAAAATGTAACTATGTGTGGTGATAAATGTTAACTAGAATTATTGTGATGGTCATTTCACAATATATACAAATATCAAATCGCAATATCAAATGACTGAAACTAATGTCATTTGTCAATTATTATATCTCAACATTTTTAGTGAAAAAATGATAATACCATGATAAAATTCTCCAGTGCTCAAGGAAAAAGAGAGTTTGCAAAATAAAAAAAATCAACATTTTCTAGAGAAAGTGCTAAAATAAGGAGCAAATAGGCTTAGCGTTAAAAGAAAACAGTAGTGATCAGGTATTCAACAATCTTCTAGGCTAGAATTGACCATAGAGCATAGTGATCAGACTTGGATCAAGGGGCCGGAGACCTTGTATCTACTAGGATCTAATATGTGGTTTTCCATCAGTTATTTGTGTGTGAGCAAGTTGGGAAAACCTCTCAGACACTGGAGTCCCTCGTTTGTAAGATGATAGAGCTGCAACTAATGAGTCCACAGGAAAGAAATTCTATGTTCCTGTGATTGAAAGAAGTCACAGGGTTTCCCCAACATTGGCAGTATTGAGGAGTTTCTGGGAGGAGTAGACTCCTTCCTTAATCACCCAATAAATTTGCACCTACCAGTGTCCTGAAACACTATTATCCCACCACTGTAGCTACCAGATGAGGTAGGGTTGAAAACTGATGTCGTTACTTGGGTAAATCAAGCCGATCCCCTATGACTGCTTAGTAGAAACAAATAACAAATTGGCTTCGTTCTCTATTCAGCCATATATTTAGAGTTCTAGATATATTTTTTGTAACACGCAAATGCAAATTACTTTCATAACTTTACACTATCTTGTGTCAGAGATGAAATGATTGATAAGGCAAAAAGTTTCATATTCTCTCTTTCATGCTATTGATGCTTTCTCTTTATAAGAAGGTCCAGGTACACACTATAATTTAAGTGAAATGAAGGAAAGTAGAAGAGAAATTAAAGGTTAAAGAAGCAATTACAGATCAGGTATTGCAATTTAAAATACTGTACACCATTTAAAGTTTGTGAACTGTATCAAAGTATGAGTATTGACCTCCAAGTCTTACTTGCTTTGTCAATTACCACAGAAGCTCTCCTAGCCAACCACAATTTAATTAATTTGTCTCGTTAACTAACACTTACTATTTCATATGTAAAACTTAAATTCTGATGTTCACAGCACACGAAATGCTCTCCAATCCTAAAATGCCCATTTGTATGCCTGAATACTTCCTCCTATAGTTGAATTGTACGCCTATTAAGAGTTTATCATATATAGCCCCAACCCATTTTATGTCTGTTACATTTGTATTAGGATTACATTATTCGATGAAATATTACATATACACATGAAATACGAGTACAAAAATAAGGGGAGAAATCTAGAAGTATCCTGAGCTGAGATTTATTATGCTCCATTTCTAAGAAATCATAACTATATAGTGGATAATGAATTGTAGGGTTGATTTATTTAAGAAAGATGGCAAAGACCTATAACCACTGAATCCATACCCAGGGAAAGTGCCTATTGAAATAGGGTAAACGAATTTACCTTTCTATGCTTTAAGTCAAAGCCAAAGGTTTTATTTTTGTGTGTTTATCGTTCAGATATCTAGGTTATACTGGAGTAACAATCTTCAAATCCCAGTCATTCAAGCGATAACAGTTTATCACACACACTATATATCCATTACAATATGCCTAGAAGGAGGAGACTTTAAGTATTTATGGATATGGCTAATGAACCTCTGGGTTGAATTTAGCCCACTGCAAAGTTAGAAGGAACACAGTGTACAAAAGACTACCCCCACTTCTAAGACCAACTTCAAATGTGATAAGGGGGGAGCACAGTCCCAAACCACTCTCAGGTTAAAAAATTCACTAGAAGGATTCACAGAACTCACTAAAAGCTGCTATATTCACAGTTATGATTTACAACAGGGAAACAGTGCAGGCCAAAATAAGCCAAGGGAAGAGAGCATAGGAAGGGGTCCAAGAAAAGCACCACTTGCGGAGTTTCTGTTCTCCTCTCCCCATGGAATCACAAACGTGTTACTTCCTCAGCATTGATGTATGGCAGTGCACGCAGAGTATTGCCACCCGGGGAGGTTCACCCATACCTTTTGGTGTTCAGAGTTTTTATTGGAGCTCTATCACATACCGCCCACATAGCTATCTGTTAGTCTCTGGCACCTACCAAAGGTTCAAGCTAATACCTTTAGTCTTCAGTCTTTTCCCCAAGGCAAACAAAGACACTCCTACTGGGAAGGACTCCCCAGACCACAGGAAATCATCTCCCGGTAGCCAAAGGCTGAGGCAAGGACTCTCTTTGAGTTAACTTAATTCTTCACTGCACAAGACTGTATTATTTCACATTTGACTGACTTTTGGGTTAATTGGTCAAACACATGGCCCAATTTCCTTGGATAAAAGGACTCCTGCTAACATCAATTTATCCTAATTGACCTTTTAGTGTCAGTTGCATGCTAATTATCTCAGACACACATTGTCCACACAAAATGAATACCAAACATGCTTCTCTACCCCAGACCGGGGGCAGGAGGTTGTTTAGTAGAGTAACTTGTGCACTGTAAAGAAAACTTTCCTAGACAGCGTCCAATCTGGTAGCTGTCTCTTAACAGTAAAAGCCACTATCATCTTTGTTACAGCTCATACTTCTTGACTTCAATTCAGAAAACACATTACAGGGAAAGTAAAGTCACTCCTAAGTAAAAGGCATTTCAAAAATAATGCATTGAAAGAAAAGAAACCTTTTAAATTGAACATTGCATGAATCTGTGAAGAAGCAAATTAGGGACCATAAAGAATTATGGTTAATGAAAACTCAGCCTTCAAAACATGAGCAATTGCAGATAGAAAAACTGAGACCTCTTTGCAATTCAAATAAAAGCCTTGATAAAAGCATAGCCCGATTGTCCACATGCCAATGAATATATAGCTGTCATTTCCAGGAGTTATGATCAGGGTATTTGGAGAAAGCTTTATAAACCATGTGTGACATGAGTATGGATTTTGAAAGAGATTTAGGATCAGACAGACAGAAAGGAAAGGAAAAGATATTCCAAACTAGAAGAGCATTATGGTCCAGACAAAGAGGTAAGTTCTGTCCGAGTGTCTGTAAGAAATCTAACAGATTTATTTGGGTAAAAGGGAGAATCTTTCTGGGGGATGGAAATGGAAATTGCAGTTAGGGTCGGAGAGAATTAACTACACAGATGCCCAATGTGAAAGGTTAGCATAAAGTCTGGATCTTAGCTATAAACTAAGGGAAACGCTGAAGTTTGGGCAGATTCAGTGATGTGTGCAAAGAAGTATTTTCTAAATATTCTTTAGGCGGTAGTTTAAGGGATAGGTGCAGCAGAGAAAGACTGCAAGCCAGAATATCACACGCACTTCTCGTGAAAATGCTATTAGTTCCCACTGCTCCTCTGTCTCTTGCTTAGATACATGTAGCATAACTTAATGTCAAAGACATAAAACTCTGGAGTTCAAAAATGCAAATTTATTTTCCTTAACCAAATTGCTTCCCTCAAAGTCTCCATTACGCTGTTGGAGCAGGATTTAATCTCAATTAGTGTGTATTCAGGCATTGTTAAAGTCTCAAAATCAGGATTCTCCTGCTCCCTTCATCTCCACACGACTGATTTCATGTTCCCAGACAGCCTGATGAATTAGCATGCCACGGCTGGGAGAAGAGGAGGTCTGTGTTTCACGCCGGCACAGTGTCCGCTCTGATCCTTATAAGATGTAGTCTTCGTTGGCATCGATCCACGTTGCCATCTACTCCTGCTAGCCCAGCCTCTTATGGTGTGGGCTCCATACACCACGGTCATAGAAGGCATCACCCCACCATTACCATGGAGTGTCTTCGAGTCTGCAGAACTTTCTCAGACACGTTTAGGGTCTTCTCAGAGCAACTGGAAAACTCCATATACTCTCCCATGCCACTTTGCGATTAAGGTGGCCCACTTTAGGAAGTGGAGTGATAGGGATGTCTCGGCAACAGCCTCCGCCAAATATCCCCTGAGGTACGTGTAGTCAGTCTCCGCCTGGATTGTCCATCCTGACATACCAAACTGGTGTGCAAATTTCTGTGTGAAGCTATTCCCTGGCAGGTGAAGTGTCGGTTCACTCTGTTGTCAGATATCCCCAAATCCATCTAGGATTTCTATCCCCATTCTTCTCACCTGGACTTGTCTCTTTCCACCTGTGTGTTTTATTGTTTTCCCCTGGGCTATCAAAAATCATCTCCTTTATGACTGGAAAATAGGCTTTTACAGAATCATTCAGTCCTCCCAACTATTTTCTTGATGGTATAAACTTCATTTTCTGAGGACCCCAGGCCTTTTGCAAATTCTCTCCAGTTTTCTCTATCTGTGAGACTCCTGCAATTGAAGTCCTGAAAACGGGTCAGAGTGGTTGTGTAAATAAATTCTGGAATTAGATATCCAAGGGTTGAAATCTAGCTTCATCACTTGCTATCCATCTGAATTGGTGCAAGCTGTTTTACCTTGTCATTATAGAATGAATATTATAATTACCTATATTCATTGGATTGTTCTGAACATTAACTCATATAAGTATAGACAAATCTTCAACTAGCATATTGCACATATGTACTCAATAAAATTGAGCCTCCTTTTTTTATCAAAGAGTTTTGTGCCAAATCTTTTTTTTTTTTTTTTCAAAAATCTCTAGATCAGAGTTTTTTAATCTCGGCGCTATTATAATTTGGGGTCAGATAATTTATTGTGTGGGAAGCTGCCCTGTGTTTGTGGAGCATTTAGCCTTCTACCATTAGGTTCCAATAGCATCCCCCTCCCTGATATGACAACCAAATAGATCTCTATACCTTGGGGCACCTGGGTGGCTCAGTGGGTTAAGCATTCGACTCTTGATTTTGGCTCAGGTCATGATCTCACAGTTCAGAAGATCAAGCCCCACATCAGGCTTCATCCAGTCAGTGCAGATTCTGTCTCTCCCTCTCTCTCTGCCCCTCCCTGGCTCATGCTTTTGCTCTCCCTCTCTTTCTCTTTCTCTCTCAAAATACATAAATAAACTTAAAACAAACAAAAAATATATCTCTACACTGAAGTGGGTATCTTCAAAATATCTTGTGAAGTGGGTAAAATCACCCCTAGTTGGGAACTACTACATTTAAATGTAAGTCAAAAACCAAGGATTTTAATCTTTTTTTCTCCTTTTAGCCTTTCTTTAACGTGATAAGCCTTGCACTTGCAATCTAATTTCAGTGGATAACTAAAAGGCATTATGGAATCACAGAGAAAAATCAGTTAATATTTCAACCTTATAAACCTTTACTTGGTAAAATTTTAAATTATAATCCTACTGGAAAGCAGTAAATAGACAAGACAGACCTAGTTCTCCCAGTTTTGCTTTCTTTGGTTGATTCACCATGAAGTTAATTGTAATATTTCCACGTGATGGTGGACATTTAAAAAATGGATAACATCAATGCTGCCCGAGATATAGTATTATAAGGCATTAATTCATTTTTAAAGTTCACCTCATTGTAATGACCACCAGAATTAATTAGAAATTTCATCTACATGCATATTAAACAGCCCATCCATATTTCATGGCCAAACAAGACCCTGCTTAATAATATTTATACTGCAATAACGTAAAATCAGTTTCTAAACGTTTCTGATGGTTTATAACTTACTTCACTAGTAATGTTTTTCTTGATGTATTATTCATTGAAAAATTCTGAACACAAATTTATTTTCAATAGTTGTGTTCGGTGTACGAATCACTGGGGTTTGAAATAGTTTATTTCTTGTTCCCAAAAAAAGGATTGTCGTAATGATTTGTGTCCAAATGACTCTTTATTCTAGTTTTTTTTTTATAATTTTCTATGCATTTTTCCTTTTGAAGTCTTCTATTTCTTTCATCTCAATATTGTGCTATCATCTGCAGTATGTAATATCCCTAACATAAGAAATCAAGGGCTCAAAGTTGGGATGACGAGTGAGGAGAGAATAACTTGATCTGTGTGACATTAGTCATGTCCTTATCTCTCACTGTTCCAGTCTTCTCATTTATAAAATAGGGGAAATAACAACGCCTACCTCAGTGTTGTTATGAAAGTTGAATACGTGAATTAGTGTATGTAAAGTGATTTAGACTAACACCTGGCCCATAATGTGCATGATATGGGTTAATTATTAAAAGTAAAAAGAGTTGAATGATAAAATTCTAACAATTAACCATATCGAGTTTTAAGCCTGTATATCTAAACTAAGACTAATCCAAAACAGTACCACACACCTCTGGCTGCCCACTCAAAAAAACTCAGGAGGGTTTAAAATATACCAATGCCCAAGCACTCCTTCCGGATAATTGAATTAGAATTTTACTGGGTTCCCCAGCACTGAACTTGCAAAACCTCTTCAGATTATTCTAATGTGAAAATAATTATTGAAAACCAGGATGGAGGCAATAATTACCAAACTCCTCTCTTATGCTATTATTTCATGTATTTCCATGGGGTGATTCCTATTTGAAGACAGGTTAAGTGCTACAAACATCAGTATGTTTACAAGAAGACATTCTCCACTCGAACTTCAGTGATACTACTTCGCCAGGATAATTATTCCTGCACTTCAGAAACAATGTAAAGAAAAGACATTTTTCATCAGCTCCATTTGCCACGATCAAAGCCAGTGGCTGGAAATCCCAAGGCAATTTCCATAAGACATTTATTCCATATGTGACCCCAAATAATACAATGAATTTTGTACATTTTGTAATTCCCTTTCACACAAAATAGTTTATTTAATCTTCAAAAATCCCTGTAAGATAGAAATAATTCTTATTGTTATCTGTCAAATATGAGGCTCAAAGGGGACTAAAGAACAATTTTTATTTTTTTATTTTATTTTATTTTTTTAAAAAATTTTTTAACGTTTATTTTTGAGACAGAGAGAGACAAAGCATGAATGAGGGAGGGTCAGAGAGAGGGAGACACAGAATCTGAAACAGGCTCCAGGCTCTGAGCTGTCAGCACAGAGCCCGACACGGGGCTCGAACTCACGGACCGCGAGATCATGACCTGAGCCGACGTCGGCTGCTTAACCGACTGAGCCACCCAGGCGCCCCAAGAACAATTTTTAAATTTGCATTACTTCTCACCAAAAAACCAGAACATACCCCCAAATGTTATGACACCTACTCCTATAGATTTTCCCAACCCACACACAGCCCTGTATGTTCTAATGATGATGCCAATGGAGAAATAAAATGAAAGTCACCTCATAGATAGTAAGTGTAACCAGTGCCCAAATAATTAAAATGTAAAAATGTTAATCCCACTATTTAACATAACAGACATAAACTATTGTGGTTGAATGGATCCAACACTTTTTTAATTTTTAAATTTTTATTTATTTTTGAGAAAGAAACAAAAAGAGTGAGTGGAGGAGGGGGCAGAGAGAGGAGAGAGAGAATCCCAAGCAGGCTCTGCACTGCCAGTACGGAGCCAATGCAGGGCTGAAATCCATGAACCGAGATCACGACCTGAGCTGAAACCAAGAGTCAGACACTTAACCGACTAAGCCACCCAGGCACCCCGAGTCCAACATTTAAAAAACAAAATTTAGTCAAGCTTATTTTTATGGTTTGTCTAGGTAAAAACTTTTGGTGTAATGTAGATGAACTCTGTTGGAACTGCCCTGGGGTTTTCCCTAAAATGCACATGTGATCTAACACATCACATCTTCTTTTCCTTTCCACTTGTCTCACTTTCACATCTGCAAAAAATATTAATGAAGAGTACACCAAAGGGGACAAATGTCAGATTGAAGACAAGTCTAGGCTAAGATTCTATACATATTTCTGTGCCCGAAACAAACAAACAAACAAACAAAACCCTGATTTTTACCTGTAGGGATTTAAAATTTTAAAAATATTTTTTTGAGAGAGAGAGAGCAGGGGGAGAGGGGCAGAGAGAGAGAGAGAGAGAGAGAGAGAATCTTAAGCAGACTCCATGCCCAGCACGGAGCCTGAAGCAGGACTCCATCTCACAATTGTCAGATCATAACCTGAGCCAAAATCAAGAGTCGGACACAACCAACTGAGCCATCCAGGTGCCCTGAAAAAGTTTTTTAATTCAACACAATTAGTGAAATATTTGTTGAGCACCTACTTGATGAGGGGCGTTATGAGATATGCCTCGGGGGATGCAAATATGAGTGAGACATTACAGACTTAATATCCAGCAAGACAAGCTGAGGAGATAAGTACACGTAACTACGGTACAAGGCGGCATGTGAACCATTTTTCAAGAGTTTGTAAATAGAAAGATTGTCTCAAGCCTTTTAGAAATTAGAAAAGGATTTATGAAGGAACTAACATTTGTTTGGTCCATTTAGAGGTAGGATTTTGAGAGGAATGGAGGAAGGGTATGTCATACATAGGGAGCTTGCTGGAAAGACTGGCCATGAAAGCAACAGGGACTGAGAAGGACAATGGGCCAGGAGGAGCACTGGATTTCCTAAATGGGACTTAGATGTAGATTTTGGAAGTAGCTCTTATTGAGACTAAAGAATAAGATTTTATAAGACACAAAAGCAAAGACAGGAACTTATCACAGGGGTAGCAGTAGCAAATGTACTGTACCATTATTGAAGTAAGAGAAAGATACGGCCAAGAAGGAGGCTTGTTAAAAAGTGATGCCATTTAGCAGCGTGGTTCAGGGTTTTCCTTGGTGGTTAACCACTCGGAGGTCTAACCTGGTCTTAAAAATGTAGAATGTTCTGGTTTCTCTGAGATAGTGACTTATTGGTCCATTTTCCAAATTTCCCTTAGTTCTTTGAGGATACAGAATTGTTTTCAAATAGTTAATAGGTTTTGGGGGAATTCAAAAATCTACCGATGTGCTGAGTCTAGTCTCTCCTCTGAAGCCCCAGCTGAGGTTCCTATAGGGTGTTTATCCAGGGCCATGGACAGGAACAGCCTGAGAGAAAGACAGCAGGAAATCTTTGGGCAAGCTCAAAGAACAGCATGTGGCTTTGTGTGTCTGCAAGGTAGGGAAATGTCGGTTGAGGTTGAACTAGGGAAAAACATATAAGGCAAAGGGGTTTCAAAGTTGATTTGGGGGATAGTGGGTAGCAGTTGGAGTTTTGTGTATTTTATGTTTGTTTTGGGAGGTGAGTGGTATCAGAATCATCTATTTTCAAGAACTGAAATATTAACCAAAAATTTCAGCTTTTATTTGGATCTTTGACACATCAGATCATAACCTAGGAAACATGAAGAATCTTATAAAGGTAATATTATTAAGTAATAGAAGTATTTATAGAAAAAGGGATAATAACCATAATAATGAACATTTCTAGGGTAGTGGTGATAATAAGAAACCTTTGAGCACTCAATATATGCCAAACGCTTTATTAAGTCCTTTATATTCATTATCTCGGGGCGCCTGGGTGGCGCAGTCGGTTAAGCGTCCGACTTCAGCCAGGTCACGATCTCGCGGTCCGTGAGTTCGAGCCCCGCGTCAGGCTCTGGGCTGATGGCTCGGAGCCTGGAGCCTGTTTCTGATTCTGTGTCTCCCTCTCTCTCTGCCCCTCCCCTGTTCATGCTCTGTCTCTCTCTGTTCCAAAAATAAATAAACGTTGAAAAAAAAATTTATATTCATTATCTCAATCACTATTTCACAAGGAGTCTGTGAGTAGGTGTTGCAAGCCCCATCTTCTGAATTGGAAAAATGAAATTCAAAGGTAAAATAATTTGTCTAGGATGAGACAAAGCAGTGGGACTGGATGAGCTCCCAGTAGCCTTCTTCCTATCAAAATTTATTAATTTTAACAAAAAAGCAACACTTTGCCCTTACAAAGCTTTTATATTTCTGTTTGACCGGTCCTCGGATAGACTTTCTAATACCTCAAACTTAAAGATGCTTAGAGTTGATAACATTTTGCTTTATTAATTTTGGTATGGTTTATAGGTTATTTATCTTCTAAAGATTAGAGGTGAACAAATGATCTCATGTACAATGATTCAAACAAAGTCAATGGCTAAACAGTAGCAAATACAAGGTCCAATTGATTTCCTATAAAAACAGAATCCAGATTACAAGTAAGACATATATATTTTGCATCCTGTGTGTGTGTTTGTGTGTGTGTGTGTGTGTGTGTGTGTGTGTGTGTGTGTTACTTACAATTTCAAGTCATATTTTGCTAGTAAGTTCTGACTATGGCATGTTTGAAATTTAAGCCCATCCCCTCCCTCTTATTATGTGTTTCAAGAATTTTTAAAGAATTATTTCAGGAAAATAGCAAATAAGGTCTCTTCTTTCTAAGATCTTGAAAGTTTCTGAAATCCCCTATTCCAGGACTAAATTTTTATTTCTTGCCTTTGAAAATACCAAACTGGCCAGAAATAAAGTATGTCATAAAAAGATTAAGTTAAACTATTTACATATAGTATATGAATAAACTTCTTTTGATATTATAGTTCTCCTTGTTGAAAGTAGAATACAAATCAGAAAATACATTATAACCATGTAAATTATCTAACTGTATTCAAGATTAAAAGAAATGTGTGATCTACCCAATTAATATTCACAAAATATATCTTTTTATATAATTACTTTGGAAGTAATTGCAAGCTTAAACATGTCAGTCAAACCTAAATTTACTCTATGGTTTAAAATATTTTCAATATCTTACTATATTAAAAAGTCTATTTTTAACAATGAATTTGTAGGAGAAAAACTCTCCAATTTGATCTTAGTTTTCATTGCTTTTTTGGTGTATTTTCAAAACTCATTAAAGCAAAGAATTTCACAAAGTGCTCCTTCAAATTCTACCCTATTATCATAAATTTTAAAGTCTTTAAAATTCTAAACTTTTTTAACTTGTTTAAGAATTATACCCTCTTTTTCAAGGGTCTTCTTAACCTGATAAAGAAATTAATGTAAAAAAAAGGCTTATTTACACATAAATTTTAAAATGTTTTACATTTCCAATTCTATTGTTATCTGTAGAATCCAAAATATCTGTGCTTTTATTATCCAATGAACCATGACCTTATACTGATAACATTTGCACAATGGAGATTTGCAAAGGAGATTATCAGCAACTTGATCACATATAATTTATCACTGAATCAAATTGAATTTTTAAATTGAATCTTCAAAGATAATTTATTTACAATAGCACCAAAAGAGAAATTGCTTTATCTGATTATACAAATAAATAACAAATACTAGAACTTCCTTTGGGTGCATAGATGGCTTAGTCTGTTGAGCATCTGACTCTTGATTTTGGCTCAGGTCATGATTCCAGGTTGTGAGATTGAGCCCCACATCAGGCTATGCTCTGAGTGTGGAGCCTGCTTAAGATTCCCTCTCTCTTTCCCTCTGTCCCTCTTCCCCACTCACTCTCTCTCTCTCTCAAATTAAAAAAAAAAAAAAAAACTAAGAAAAACTTTTTTGTATTCTATAAAGATTATTCACGAGTGTAAAACACTTAAAAGATAAGCATTATGTGTTTTGGAATTACTCTTATTTTTTTATTTGTGGAAAAAGGAAAATTCATTGTTTGGCTTGTTTTCTTAAATTAAAAAAAAATCAAGCTACTTTTTTTCGAATATTTATTAAAGACTAAAGAGGAAATAATATTTTAGCAAGGGAAATCCATCATATAAAGTCAAAATATTTTTGTAGATATTTACTGATTCATATCATAATAAGCATGTCACTAGGCATGGGCTAGCATAAAATATCATAAATTTTCCAAAGGATAGTCTTGATAGGTTATCTCCTAGGGACTGCTCTTCCCAAGAGATTGGCCATGCTGCTTGCATTGGTTTCCTATTGCTGCTTACAACAAATTATCACAAATTTAATGGCTTAAAACAACAGAAATTTGTCTTACAGATCTGGAGGTCAAAAGTCCTAAATGGTTTTCACTGAGCTAAAATCAAAGTGTCAACAGGACTTTATAGGAGAGAGTCTACATTCTTGTTTTCTCCAGCTTCAGGGGCCACCTGCACTCCTTGGCTCGGGGCCCTTCTTCCACTTCAAAGTCTGTGCCTTCAAATCTTTCTGATTTGGCTTCCATCAACACATCTCCTCTCTAACTCTTTTAAGGACCGTGTGATTACATTGGTCCCACTTGGATAATCTAGGATAATACCCCAGTGTCAAGGTCCTTAGCCACATCTTCAAACTCCCTTTTGTATATAAAGCAACTGATTCTCAGAGGTCTCAGAGATTAGGGTGTGAACATCTTTGGGAGGGCCATTATCTTGTCTATCACCTTGCCACGATTCTACCTTGCCATGATTCTGAAAACGTTACCTAAAGCTTTCAGGTCCAGACATTTTTCCTGGGCACTATTTGAAGTTGCTCCCATTTTTGTTTTATTTTGTTCTATTTTATATTGTGGTGTTATAAGGTCAAAAACAAAAAAAGTAAACTCCTAATGGAATGTAGTTTGTAGAACATTTACATGAAACAAGTTTTATGGCTATGTGTAGGTTTGTTTATGTGTGTGTGTTTATGTCCATAACTCATTCTATGCATCCAGCAACAACTTGCAGTTGATATACAAACATAAATAAGGTGTAGTTTCTGGGAAACATAAAAGGAAGGGGCTAAAGAACATGTCTCTGTGTTAATTCTGGTCTCAATCTCCCTCCATCTCCCTAGTTCTCTTCCATCTGACTTCTTCCGGGCCATCTGTTGATTGATGCCATTTCTTTTTTTTTTTTAATATTTATTTATCTTGTGGAGCGTGAAAGTGGGAGAGGGGCAGAGAGTGGGGGACAGAGGACCTGCACTGACAGGTTGACAGCAGCAAGCCCAATATGGGGCTCGAACTCACAAACCCTGAGATCATGACCTGAGCTGAAGTCAGATGATCAACCTACTGAGCCTTTCAAGTGCCCCGATGCCATTTCTAAACTAAAAACTTCTTTGTATCAGAGCTGATATACCAGCTGCAAAAATTTCCCTCATGTGCCTACCATGACTCAAATTTAAGTCCTGTAGTTCATCACCTATCCACTTTTAAGAAGGAGACAATATGAAGTAGAGGTTAACGAGCATGGAATTTGGAGTCAGTTCCCTGGGCCTGAATCCATGTGACTGTGTGTTGTGAAGCACATTAATATAGCTCTGCCTCAGTTCTATTTAATCTGTAAAATAAAATGATAACAGTCACTTTAGAGCTTATTGTGAGGATTGAATGAAATGGGTACTATCTTTAGCTAATCGCTAGCACTCATTAGTTCTAAGCTAACGTTTCTTTCCCTATGTGCTACCACCCAGATTCATGTAAACGTGAATGCTTGAGTAGGGGCTGCAAGAGACACAACACACATTTATAAACATACATTTTGGAGTTCAGGGAGGAAGTCTAAAGACTAAAAGATGAAGGTTATGTATTTTCTATGAAGTGGCCCCTTCGTATTACAGTTTGTATTTGAAAACTGGCATTTGAAATTTGCAACCTTGAAATTGCTTATTACAATTTTAGAAGATTCATTTAAGCCAAGAATATTATAATCATGTAGGCAGACAAAATAATTAGGCTATACCACTTCTTTAATTCTAAGATGGAGTGAAAAAACTGGTCCAACCAGAATTGGAGAAGTGGAATGGTCACAGTGAAGCATGATCCATTGCAAACAAATTATATATACAAGCAAAATTAGAAAGTAATCAAAACCCAGCCCTGGACACCACTGCACCATATAAAGTTTCTCATGTTTTTTAGTGCCAATCATCACAAAACCAGGTGCTTTTGAGTACAGGTTCTGCGAGGAAGCCATTTCCAGGAGGGTAAGAGATGTTGGTTTATTTCAACAAGCAGGGATCCTTTAAAAAATCAGGTGTCAAGCTACGTTGTGCCCCCATTTTACCAAAACAGTGACAAAAGGCAAATGAAGAAGAATAAAAGCATGTCCATATTTCCCAAGGTGGTGGAAAAAGAAATCAGAAAGGAATTTTTTCTCTCCAGTCCCCTTAAAAAATAAATTAGGAAAAATAGAGAAAGAGAATTTTTGTTTCTTTGTTTACTTCACTGAAAGCCAGAGGCGTGTTCCCAGTCATTTGACAATGAATCTAGAAAGAAATCTAGAGATGGGTTGAATCCATAGGTAACCCTTATATTGGACGAAGTGCAAACTCAAATCCTGTTAGTCATCAGTCACGTGAGGTACGTGAGTGAAAGTGCTAGATCTGAGTCTACAGGAGTGATGGGGACTGTATGCTGGAAAACGCATGCTCCATCTGAAGGTGGCAATCACCCTTTAGCTCCAACTCTTCATTGCTTTGTTATGATACTTTATAAGTATCTCCTGACATTCAAAGTGTTTTAAGAGAAGCTAGAAATCTAGATTGCCATTTATATTCTCTGACATTTTTTAATGATGGCACCACTGATATCTTTTTAGAACATTGTAAGGGCCGAGATACTGAAAGACAAATAAAAGGCCTGTGGGTCATGAGTTCACGACCTGTGGTGCCTATGCTAAATAACCTCAAAATTAATTGACATTTATGTATAAAAAATCAGTTATAAAGGGTTACTTTCTTTTCTTCTTTGCAAATATAACAGAAATGTTTATTCTAGATATGTTTAAATATAACAATTTTCAGCAATAAACCAGGGTGCATCTCTACCTTGCAATTATAGTGAAGAAAAGGTATGTAAGAAGGTTATTTAAATAAGTACCTAAATAGGAGCTCCTGCAAGGCTCAGTAAGTTAAGCATCCAACTCTTAATTTCGGCTCGGATCATGATCTCACGGTCGGTGGGATGGAGCCCCGTGTTGGGCTCCGTGCTGACAGCACAAAACCTGCTTGGGATTCTCTCTCTCGTCCTCTCTGCCCCTCTTCCCCTTTTCCTCAAAATAAATAAATAAACTTTAAAAATAAGTAAATAGATTTTCTTTCCAAACAAATAATTTTCAAAATGTGCATGTATTTCTTCATGTCACCATATATATAAGATTTTTTTTAATTATGAATAAAAACAACAACTAAATTATCAAAATTAGCTTATATGAGAATTTCTCCTTCTAGTCATGATGGAGTAACAGGGACAGAATTTTCCACCTTGCCTGAAAAAACTTAAAATACTGACAAATTATATGAAACAGTGGTTTTTCAAGTCAGTGAACGGCAGGCAATGAAAAACAGTGATTTCTGAGAGATAGAAGAAAAAAATGAGTTAGAGCTCTACTACCTAGAGAGAGTTACCAGGTCACAAAACAGAGAGAAGAAACCCAGGAAGAGCCCAGGGAATTCTGAAAGGTGAAGAGATGGAACCAGAAGTCATGAGAATCCAAGATATATCAACAGTGACATACAATATAAATAACCTAACACCCCAGTTAAAAGGCAAAGACTGTCAGATTGCGTACAAAAGCAAGATCGAACTATATGCTGCCTAAAACAAACCCACTTTAAATATAAACATACAAATAGATTTAAAGTAAACCATGCCCTATCTATATACAATAGAATGTAGCCAGCAATAAAAAAGAATGAAATCTTGCCATTTGCAACAACATGGATGGAGCTAAGGAGCATGATACTAAGTGAAATAAATCAGTCAGAAAAAGACAAATTCATGGAGCACCTGGGTGGCTCAGTCGGTTAAGCATCGGGCTCCTGATTTCAGCTCAGGTCATGATTGCATGGTTCATGAGATCAAGCCCTGTGTTGGGCTCTGTGCTGACAGCAGAGAACCTGCTTGAGATTCTGTCTCTCTCTCCCCCTCTCTCTGCCCCTCATCTGCCCATGTACACATGCTCTCTGTCCCTCTCAAAATAAATAAACATTAAAAAAGAAAGAAAAAAACAAATACCATAAGATTTCACTCATATGTGGAATTTAAGAAACAAAACAAATGAGCAAAGGAAAACAAAAAAGAGAGAAATAAAAACCAAGAAACAGACTCTTAACTATAGAGAGCAAAGTTATGGTTACCAGAGGGCAGGTGGGTAGGGATATGAGTGAAATAAGTGATAGTGATTAAAGAGTGCACCTACCATGATGAGTACTAAGTAATGTACAGAACTGTTGAATCACCATATTGTACACCAGAAACTAATATAACACTCTATGTTAACTATATTGGAATCAAAATTTTAAAATAAATAAACTATGCTCACACTAATCAAAACAAAGTAGAAGTAGCTATATTAATATCATAGTATATATTAGTATATTATTACCCAGTCAGGATAAATAATATCCTAAATACTAACATCTTACATCTTACTAATGTAATATGGATATGTTAAGATGAAAAATATAAACTTTAGAACACAGAACATTATCAGTGTTTAAAAGGGCCATTTCACAATATAAAGGTGTCAATTCATCTGAGCAACATAACAATTGTGAACATTTATCTACCTAATAACAAGATTTCAAAATACATTATAGAGGGGCACCTGGGTGGCTCAGTCAGTTATGCATCCAACTCTTGGATCTCAGCATCCAACTCTTGATTTTGATCTCATCTTGAAATCACGGTTTGTAAGTTCTAGCCCGACATCAGGCTCTGTGCTGATGGCACAGAACCTGCTTTGGATTCTGTCTCTCCTTCTCTTTGCCCCTCCTGTTTGTGCTCTCTCTCTCTCAAAAAATAAATAAATAAACTTAAAAAATGCATTATAGAAATGCAAGGAGATAAATGCAAAATAATAGTATGAGATTTCAACATTCCTGTCTCAATAATTGATGTAAGTAGACAGAACATCTATAAGGAGATAGAAGTCCTGACCAATACTGTCAACTAACTTGACCTAAATAACATTTATAGAACACTCACTGAACAACAGGATATATTCTTTCCAAGTACACACAAAGCATTAACTTATATATACCATAAACTGTGACACAAAACATGTTTGAATACACTTATAAGCAATTAAATCATATAAAGTATATAATTGATCACAGTAAAATTTCATTTCATTTTATTTTTTTAATGTTTTATATATTTTTGAGAGAGAGAGCATGAGCAGGGGGAGGGCGGAGGAGAGGGAGACACAGAATCCGAAGCAGGCTCCAGGCTCTGAGCTGTCAGCACAGATTCTGACACGGGGCTTGAACCCATGAACAGTGAGATCATGATGTGAGCCTAAGTCAGACACTTAACCGATAGAGCCACCCAGAAACTGTAAAATTTCATTTTAAACCAATAATAGAAATATACTGAAAGATCCCCAAATATTTGTAACTAAATTGCACATTTCCAAATTTACATTTAGAAAGTATCTTGAACTGAATGAAAATAAAAATATAACATATCAAAATTTGTGGGATACAACTAAAGCAAAAGGGAAAGGGAAATAGAGATTTACAAAAAAACCCATATTAGAAAAAAAAAAGATCTCAAATCAACTACTTCAGTTTTAATCACAACAAACTAGAAGAAAAAAAAGGACAAATGAAAATTGAAGCAGAAGAAAGGAAATAAAGATCATAGCAGAAATAAGTAAAATAGAAAACAAAAACAATATGATTTTCTTCCAGAAGACTGAAGAGGAGGGAATACTTACCAACTTGGTATATGATGCCATTACTTTTATACCAAAACCTGATAAAGACATTCCAAGAAAATAAAACTATAGACCAATATCCCTTGACAACCTTAAAATAAAATAAGCAGTTGGTTTACTAGCAAATGAGTTTATTCAGAAATAGCAGAGAAATTGCAATTCAGAACATGCAAATTATGCCAAGCTACAAGCAAGTCCAGAGAACAAAGAGGAGTGTTCTTTTAAGAGGAAAAGAGGGAGATGAAGGAGCTGTGTAGAATGACATGTTATTAGAAGAGAACTAGATTTCAGGGTTATGGCAACTTCTCATTGGCTGAGTTACGATGGTTCTTATTGGCTGGGTTGTTGCTGGTCAAGAAGAAAATCTCTTTTCCTCCTGCTGGGGTAGTAAAGTAAGCTTTTTCCTGCTGGGGTATGTAAAAGAAGCTGCAAATGTGGTACATGCATGAAAATACCCCATTCAGACTTCCTGACTCCATTTTGAAGGAGGTTTCCGTTTACTAATTTTCACACCCTCTTAAACCTAGATGGTAATTCCTTAACAAAATTTTGTCAAATGGCTGAGGTAGATTTATTTCAGGAATGAAAGTTTGTGTAACATTAAAAAATCAATCAATATAATATAATGTATTAACAGATTAAAAAAGAAAAACCATATGACTATCTCAATAAATGTGGAAAAATATTTGATGAAATTGGACATCAATTCCTAACAAAAACTCTCTGCAAACTAAGAATAGGACTTCCTCAAATAAAAATACCTACAAAGAGATTATAGCTCACATCGTACACAGTGGTAAAACACTACATGCAAAAATGAAGGAAAGAGCAAAAATGTCAGCTCTCACCATTCCCACTCAACCATGTGCTAGATATTGTCATCAGTGTAATCAATCAAAATAAAGAATATGTTTTGATAAAAAAATTAAAACTGTATTTGTTCACAGACAGGTACATAAGAAAACTTTTGGGAGATAGATATGTTCATTATATTGATTGTGTGATTTCACATAAAGTGCAAATGTCAAAACTTCCCAAACTGTACACCTTAAAGTACAGTTTATTGTATGTTAATAATACTTTAATAATGTTTTAAATTTTTTGTATATAATAAGGTAAATTTATTAACTCACATAATAGGAAGTCCCAAAGTAGAGCATCCATTAAATCAGTTTTTCTGATATCAAGATTGCTCTATTTCCACAACTGTAGGCTTCACCTGTCATTGTATTAGGATGACTACAGTATCTATAGCCATTGTGTTCCTACATAACAAAATCCAAATGTAAAACAAAACAAAACAAAACAAAACAAAACAAAAAAAATCAGGGAGGGACATGTGTTGTCCTAAGTATCTTTTTAAGAGTGGAGATCATTTTTCTAAGAAACTGCTCTTCACCTGTGAATCAGCCAGAATTTCATAAATGCCCAATCTAGCAAGGACAACGGACATATATATTGGCTTAAAGTATTTATTTCATCTCCTAAAATATATGGATCCTCCAATTTCTGAATAAAATCAGAGTTCTGATAACAAGAAGATGAATACAAATGTCTTTTAAGAGAGCTATATCATCAGTGACTGACAATCATTAAGTGGCTACTTAGGATATTGCATCATCTCGTTGGTTGGGCTAAAAGAATTCTTGCTAACAAAAGATATATGCATTTTTGAAACTCTGGGGGAAAATGTTAGAATGGCACAGCTTTTGAGAATTCCTAATGTATTCAAAATTATTTTTAGTGGGGATCTAATGAATTTTGAGCAGCTTTTTTCCACACTCCAAAGATGAATCACTGCTTACATACTATTTGTATATCCTCCTGATGTCTAATATTAATTGGAATTATGGGATGTCTCAAAAATATAAATATGCACTAACCCAAAATAGTTGAAAATAGAAACAATGGAAACTCACTTTTAGAATATTCTTTGTGCATCGAATGCATCTATTAGATCAAATGTCATAACCAGGAAAAATACAAAGAGTCAAGAGAATTTGATGAGTATGCTTTGGAGGGTATGCATAAATTACAAAAGCTTCCCACTGAGCAAATTTGAAGAAAATACAGAGATATTTATCAGACAAACTTTAGAAAGCAAATAAATTCCCAAAGTGGAAGGTCTGAGAATTAGTAATAACATTAATGGATATACTGTCAAATATGGGACAATTTCCAGTTTTCAGCACAAATCCTAGATTAGAAACTGGCAAATGTTTAATCCAGCTTCCATCTCTGACCTCAACAAAGCAGAAAAAAATCAGGCGACAAAATCTCTGTGTTAAATCCAGTGGGCAGGGCCAGGCAGTTGGGATCTCACCAACTTGTGGAGATAAGAGCCATTCCCATCTCATCCTCCTTCATTTCCCCCATGAGACAAATATCTTGGAAGATCCAGAAACCATCAGGTGACAAGAGGATCTAACGAGACCAATGTCAACACCTTTTCCTCAATTAACAAGTATGAAAACCGGGGCGCCTGGGTGGCGCAGTCGGTTAAGCGTCCGACTTCAGCCAGGTCACGATCTCGCGGTCCGTGAGTTCGAGCCCCGCGTCAGGCTCTGGGCTGACGGCTCAGAGCCTGGAGCCTGTTTCCGATTCTGTGTCTCCCTCTCTCTCTGCCCCTCCCCCGTTCATGCTCTGTCTCTCTCTGTCCCAAAAATAAATAAACGTTGAAAAAAAAAATTAAAAAAAAAAAAAAAACAAGTATGAAAACCTCAACAGACCCTCCTGACTCTTTCTCTTCAAAATAACGACTACTAAGTCTCAGAGCTGGAGAACAAGAGAACATACTGCATGTCTTGTTTTGACCGTAGTAACCCAAACAAGTGAGTTTCTCTTCTTTCATACTCTTTTACTTCTTCAAATATAAACTGCTCTTTTAATTTCAAAAAGAAGCTGTTGATTTGGAATGAATATATCTGAATAACTGCTCTGATTCTGCACTTCTCTTTGCTCTGCATTCTTCATGCTATTTGATTGAGTACCTATCTCTGCAGAGTGCTATGATTGGTGAGACAGATTCGGCAGCAGGTAGAGGAGAGCAGGTAATACACAGTGTCTATCTTTAGGAAGCTTCACATAATTAGAAATGATGCTTTAAGTTTCTGCTAATAGAAAGCATTCCACAGAGAGGAAAATATCTATCTCTAGTTTAACCTCAGATGACCTTGAATGAGGGGTTCCATGGCCTCCTTTGTTCAAATAAACATGTTATTCCTGGGTTTGACATGGTAGAGATTCTCTTTCCAGATTTGCTACTTTATCCCCTTCTTTTGAAAAGGAGTTGAAAAGGACTATAATATATCCAAATTTTAAGAAGTTTGCACTGAGACCCACTGAATTCATATGTCCTTCAGAGGTATAAGTACTTTAATTTGCTTTTAAATTACCACACAGCACTCTGAAATCACTGCGTGGACAGGAACCAACAGCTCTTGGCTGGTTAGAGCCTGAAACCATCTGCTTCCCTAGTTCTCCCATGTTGCTATCCTCGACACTTTCTAGTTTCCTGGTCAGAGGGGACAAATTCTTCTTTATATTCCAATATTCCTCCCACATACTCCACACGTCTTCAAAATGCCTTCTGTCAAATGCAGGCATTATTGAAATGACTTATCAAGTGAGGTGGGCAGGGGAAGCTAGTATCCCAACTCTCGTGCCTGGCTAATGGAAATGTGCTCACCAATTCCACTCACTGGTTTAATAATAGACGTTACAATGCTCCCTCCCCTCATGCTTAATCCCCATCTTCTCCATCTTGAGTTCACAGTTATTGAAGAGACGTCTATTTCCCTTTCACTCACTTACCCCTCCTCTTCAAAAATTTCACCTCCCTAACATATATGTGTTTGTGACAAAAAGTCTTCAAATCAGTCCTTGACTCTCATTCATTTTTCTAAAGGATGCACCATATAGTATAATGCATGGATACTTATTATTAAACAATAAACACTGAAGCAATTCTAAGCATTCTATGGTTCTAAATATACTTTGTGTAATAAAAATTTAGCTTGTAATTTGTTTGGGAATTCACCATTTAACTGTCTGGGAATGACATCCATTCTCCAGATGTCCTCATCCCCATTGGTCACAGCTTATTATAAATGACCATCAGTGGAATACTCATCAAGGCAGTTCTCCTCCAGCTTTGTAAAAATTTTAAATAAATAAATAAATAAATAAGAATTATTCTCCCTCTTCTGGGAGATTGTAAAGAATGGAATATTTCAGTTGCACATGTCTTCAGCATTAAATTCTTCCCAAAGAAAGTGTCATGATATAAATCAACCCACAATAGTAATAAACTTCTGACTATTCCTAGAAACTACAAGATAATAACTTTTTTTAATTTTATTTTTTTTTAATTTACATCTAAATTAGTTAGCATATAGTGCAACAATGATTTCAGGAGTAGATTTATTAGTGCCCCTTACCCATTTATCCCATCCCCCCTCCCACACCCCCTCCAGTAACCCTCTGTTTGTTCTCCATTTTTATGAGTCTCTTATGTTTTGTCCCCTCCCTGTTTTTACATTATTTTTGTTTCCCTTCCCTTATGTTCATCTGTTTTGTCTCTTAAAGTCCTCATGATATTTGTCTTTCTCTGACTAATTTCACTTAGCATAATACCATCCAGTTCCATCCATGTAATTGCAAATGGCAAGATTTCATTCTTTTTGATTGCCGAGTAATACTCCATTGTGTGTGTGTGTGTGTGTATATATATATATATATATATATATATATATATACATCTTCTTTATCCATTCAAGATAATAACTTTTATACATGTATTCATTCAAGAAAGCTAGAGTAGGTGAGAACCCACCATTTGCTGTCCATTAGACAATTTCCATAAAGCTGTTTTTTGTTACTGTTTTTATGAAAGCATAGGAAAATGCAAAAGACAACATGCATTAGGAGACAACATACATTTGACATCATACCATGTATTGTGAAGAATATTTTTCTTATGTTATATATATTATACACATATATTATATTACTTACATTTTACTTATGGTTATCTTATTTAGTCTTTATAAGAAGCCTGAGAGGTTGGTAATAATGCACATTTTATAGAAAGGAAACAAGCTCAGCAAGCTCAGGTAACCTACCAACATCACACAACCAGTGGTGACTCCAGTCTATCTATTCCACAGTGCGCATGCTTTCCACTGTATCGTGGAAGAGGACATGATCCCCGGAGAAATTTATCTAGTGAAGATCAGTTAAACATGTTCTACTAGAGTCATTTCATTGGCCACATCTGAGTTGACTCGGACTCTGGGGGTGTTCGAAAGACTTTAGCTCTCTGCCAACTATGGTTGAGTCAGAAACAAACAAGCAAACAAAGGAGGAAAAGTCTCAAGTATGGGGAATGAATTAACATCCAGCAGCTCTAAGAAGGGGTTAACATGACTACACATCAGTCTGTCTGATACAAGATATTTACAAAAATAATTAGCCTAACCTCCAAATTAAAGAGGAACATCACCATGACTTAAGTGTGCCTATAAAAGATCCAGTATGGTGTTTTCCTTGCAAAAGAAAATCTTAGCAACCTCTGCAGTATCCTGGGTGTTTACCCACAATATGTTGGGGAAAGTGGGAGTTTAACTAAATGTAAATATCTATAAATCCTCTCCTCCAAATGACAAACAACAAAGATAATTTACTCTATTTTTCTGCTGAAGTGGAATGTCCACCAACAATAAAGTATCAAGTAGTACAGAAAAACTCTGAAAGAGAGATATCTTAGAACATAGTTACTGCTAAAGCCGTAAGAAAAGCAACCGCAATCAATGCAAAGCGATAATTATAGCATTCTTTCAAATCACCCTTAATGACAGAAAACACAGCCTAGCCTCATTAGTAAACCACGAGCTACAGTCCAACTAATGGAACCCACTGGCAATCTCAATAAATATTCCATTTCTGAGAGCCTTTGTAGAGAAAATGGTTTAAGGGAGAGGAAGGGGAGAAATAATCAATGTTCTTTAAAGACTCTTGCTGCTTATAAAATTATAAATCAATCACCTATGTGTTGCTTAAGAGGCTAAGACAATGGAAACAAATGGGAGAAAATACTGTTTCGAAGACACATGTCTATTGTTGACTTAAGACAACAGATCATTTAAGTAATCTGAACCACTGCAATTTTACCCAAATGCATAAAAACATCAGAGCTAATCAACTGTCATATTGTCAAGCTCAATCATACACAATCCTATCTTCACTACTTAAGCCATTTTCTTTCTCTCCTGTTATTTCAAACATTTCCTTTGAAGTTAAAAAAGGAATAAAATCATTTTTGAAGGGTGCCGAATGTATGGGCCTTTTAACAGAAGGACATTTGCAAAAGGGAAAAAAGCATGTGGCACATCGAAGGAGAAATAACTGACTCACAATCTCTTACCAAGTTAGAATTTTTAGGAAAAAAAAAAGTTTTAAATTAAAGTCACAGTAACACGGTTCAGATAGAAAGGGCCTCCATTACATTTCCAGGATATTTCTTTTCTGAATCATCTGAAATCTAGTATACTTTCATCTTACCCTATGGCCTTCTTCTGGAAAAGACATAAAATAAAACCCTGCAATTAGCTTAAAAAATATGACAAACTCAATATCATGAAATATAAATAAGAACTAACTGGCAGAGCATGACAAAACAAAAAGCTTCAAAGACAAAAACTCAGCAGAAAGATAGAAATTTATCTTCTTATGTGGTCAGACATTAATTAGTTTTACTTATTTCAATGCCTCTCTGAAAATATCTATGATCTAGGTTGAAATAGACTATGCAATTTACTCATCAAAAAGAAATGTACATCTTATTCTTTTTAGGCTTCCACTGATTCTGATTTACATATGCTTAGTACATAAAAAGTGTTGCAAAAGTATTTTTTCCTAATACATATAACATATTCTGAAATGCTCAATACCTAGCAGGCTAGATAGCTCAGAATTCTGTTCCAGTGTTTTGCAAACATAAGACATATGGTCCATGAAGTTTCTTCCGCACATTTTGGACCAAAGCTGTTAAAGAAAGCAACTTAAATAAATTCTCTAAAATAACTTTTCAAGTGATTCCGAAATTTGTGAAAAATAACCCAATGCAACTGGTTTCAGATTTCAGAATTAATTTTAAATTGAAGAGTTTGATCAGGTATGGAATTATCTCTCATTAAACTTTTTAATCCTGATTAAAGTTAGCCAAACCTATAGACATAAAACCAATAATTTACATTTGGTTTCAAACTGGCTTCAAATTCCATTAGATTTAAAATTCCTAGTAAAACTTGTTTAGTAGATGCATTAATTTTCTGTTGCTATATAGCAAACTACTACAAATTCAGTAGCTTATAACAACATCCACTTCCTATCTCAGTTTCAGAAGACTTAGAATCTCTGGGTTCTCTGCTCGGGGTCTCCCTAGACTGAAATCCAGGTGGTGAATGGGGGTGTAGACTCATCTGTATCTCAAGATCCTCCTCCAAATTCATTCAAGTTTTGGCCAGCATTGGGATCCTTGCGATTGTAGGAATGAGGTTCCTGTGTTCTTGCTGCTATCAACTGGAGGCTATTCTCAATTCCTGGAGTCTACCAGCTGTTCCCAACCACACAGCTACCTTCACAACACAGAGGTTTGCTCCTTCAAGGCCAGCATAAGACTCTCCTTTACTTATGGGACACCTGGGTGTCTCAGTCAGTTAAGCATCTGACTCCAACTCAGGTCGTGATCTCACGGTTTGTGGGTTTGAGCTCCAAATCGGGCTCTGTGCTGACAGCTCGGAGCCTGGAGCCTGCTTCAGATTCTGTCTCCCTCTCTCTCTCTGTCCCTCCCCACTTGCGTTCTCTCTCTCTCTCTCTCTCTCAAAAATAAATAAACATTAAAAAGATATTTTTAAAAAGAAAAGAATCTCCCTTACTTTTCATATCTTTACCTCTTTGAAGGACCCACCTTATTAGATCAGGTCCACCCCAATAATCTTTTCGGTAATTCAAAGCCATTAGAGACCTTAATTATATCTGCAAAATTCATTCTGCTATATAACATAATATAATCATGGGAATGACATTCTATCATATTCACAAGTCCCAATAATAGTCAGTGGGGGAGAATTTTATACATTGTATACACAGGGGGTGGGTATATTCGAATTCTGTTTACCATAGATGCTTGTAAAAATAACACTACCATAAAATGCTACTGTTTTTATGAGAAGTTAGATTATTTTTGTTTCTTGAAACAACAAGGTTATTTCAATAGAATTTACTCATACATACAAACAGTACCAATCGTTGCAGTTCATTTCCACAAGCCTTTGGATGTCACAGAATTTGGTGAAGCTTCTGTAGCCTTCCTGCTATGAAAATGTTTTTAATGTATAGAATGTTACTCCACCAGGACAAAAAGAAATCAGCTGTGGTTAGGTTAGCCTTTCCCTCCCAGGCTAGCTCAACCACAGGTTCTAAAGCTGCACACTCAAAATATCTAGGTCCTTTGTTAGTCTGGAATAGATGGGGAAATCACTGGGAGACTTAGTCCATCATAGGGTGGAAACGGGGATTCAGTTCGGATCCTATATATAGATCCAATACCTGGTGTGGATTGGATCCACAATGCCTACTCTCTTCCCAACGCTTCTACGTGTGCTTGGTCCATTTAACTGGATTTCTGACACATTTCTTTGGTAAGATCTATGTTTTGCCTTCGAACAAGCTTATTGGCGTGAGTGTCTGACCACCTGTCTCAGATTCTGCCAGGCCCTCACTGGGCCTTGTCCTCCATGTCCTTGGCTGCTGGACACATGCTCTTTCCCTGGTGGTAGAAAAACTAGAACCCCTCTTCAACTATCACCTCTTATCTGAGGATTTCTGTTATCTCACTCTTCTCCTGGAACTGAACCTTAGTTAAAAATACCAATCAGAATAGCAAAGTAGCCACGATTCATTTAGTGTCTGCCATATGCCAGGTATTCAGATGGCTACTTTACATTTATATAAGCTTTTCAACAACTTTCAAATGAATTATTATTTCCACTTACTGATAAAGACCGCCGCTCAAAGGGATTATGTAATTTGCACTAGGTCATCGATCTGGTAAACATCAAAGTTGGGATTAAAACCAAGATCTCTCTAGTCCCAAACCCCATATTCTTGCTCTTCACATTTTTTTTTAACGTTTATTCATTCCTGAGAGAGACAGAGAGAGAGAGAGAGAGAGAGAGAGAGAGAACGAGCGGGGGAGGAGCAGAGAGAGAGGGAGACACAGAATCCTAAGCAGGCTCCAGGTTCCAAGCCGGCAGCCCAGAGCCTGATGCGGGGCCCGAACTCACTGACCGCGAGATCATGACCTGAGCTGAAGTCGGATGCCCAACCGACTGAGACACCCAGGCGCCCCATATTCTTTCCTCTTTAAATAGAGGAGAATATTATTTATTTTACAAACTAGGTCACTTCTGAGACTAAAAGAGAGTCCTATTAATAATTACAATTAATAAAAATTATTGAAATTAATAATTATTATTACAATAATAATAATAATAAACAACATAGACACAAGCCAAGCCTGTACCAGACACATCAAAAGGTAAAATTTCTTTAACTTTAGCTTTCATATCCTTTACATCTTAAGGCCTGATTTTATGGTAAGTTGCCTCTTAGTAGCCAGTCCAACAATGGGAGTGACTTCTCCAAGTGGATATCAGCTTTCTCCCCTTCCCTGTTGATCAGTGATGCACACAGGTCAGAGCATGCTTCAAGGCTATGCCTACCAAGCTATTTCCTGTTAGTCTAACAAAAAGAGGAGTCTGAACTTCCGGGTTGTAAAGCCTGACGAGTCGATTTCACATTCTTCAATTCGTTTACATGTAACTCCTCTTCCTGATCATTAACAAGATTTCTCAGTTGTATCTTTAGAGACCAAAGAAGCCTCAAAGTAACTGAGATTTTTCTCAATTAAATCTATATACTCAGTTCCCAGAACAGTAATAAACACAAAAGAGGTTTTCAAAATGTTTACTGATTATGATAAATATGGATATCTACACAACTATAATATTTTGGAATATGCAGATGAGGGCATGTACATGTAGGTGGTTTTTTTTTTTACACAGACTCTCTCCTATCTCATTCATCTGTAGCGTGTATCTTTCTATACTTCCTTTTTAAAATCCTCCAGTATTGAATAGAAGCCTCATGAATGGAGGCTCTAGTACAATCTACACAAAGCTCAGTATGCAGTGAGAACACAACGAAGCATACTAAAAAACTGATTTCAATTAACATGGTGTCCCAAAGTCTACAGTTTTCCACAAAGCCCATAATTATATACACAATTAATTTTTAACTTTCATATTCATTAAATAACTTTAGAAAGGAATTCTGTGGATCCCTAATCCTTTCAGATTCTCTTCAGAAGAAGTGTTATGTAGCCTTTTAACTTAGATAATTCTCATTCAAGTCTTTGCACTTTCAGACTCCTGTGTGGACACATACAAATGACTCTGAGACACTTCTTATTGATTTGGCCCTGCCTTCCTGAGAGGGCAAGAACAAGGTGATCGAATTGTCTTCATAAACTCTGGCGTGAAAATATAAATTTGCCATACAATTTCTCAACATATTATTGTAAGTAAGTGTTGCTTAAAATTCTCCCATGAGAAGATAACCTATATTTAAATAAATTTGAGAAACACTATGCTTTCCATTTCATCTCTCAATACTTATTAGCATCTCAAAGACTGTAGCCTGTGGCTATGTCTCCTACCATGAACAAGGAGACCTAAAGACAAAGACATGCCCAGGTACATTTATAACTAAAGATCTCCTCCTAGCTAACCCCTAAGGGGGAAAGTTGGGCCATAGACTATAGACTGAGGAGCAAGTTACTAACTACCCTGAAGACTCCTTACATTGAAAACTCCTTTCTGGTGAGGTATGGGTAATCCCATAAAGATATTTTCCAGCTCTTCTGGGGACTGGCATCCTCAAGTAGACACTTTAATATCAATTCCCCATTCTTTGAAAGTAGAGCTAGAACCAGAAGCCCTGTGTGGACTTTCCCACTTCTCTAAAAGGCAATCGGAAACAATTCAGCAAAATGGCTATGGTAATATTAATTTATGTAAACATTATGGGGGAATATGGAGAAGTTTGTTTTCAGTATAATACTGAAAGAGAAACTTTGTACCAACCAGTAGTGATAGTGATGAAGCAAACATAGGTTGGTAAAAGACATATTAAGTGGGTCAGAACTTCTAGCTCTGTCCATTCATTGACATGTACCTTGCAGGAACCCATGAAAAACCTTAGCCAGGAAACCCAGCAGCCAAGAAGTGAGCATTCATAAGTCAAAATAGAAATAAGTCATCAGAAAGATAGATAAGAAGTTCACAAAGGACATTTCTAGGCTTAACCACAATGTGTCATTTGGCACTGAATCTATTTAGAACCAAGAGAAATCAACATCCTCTCTTTCCCAGAATCCACCTTGAGGAGGGACTTGCCAAACTGTAAACAATAGGCTACGTTTTCCATGCTTGGCACTTGGCGGCCACTTGCATTTGAATTGGCCTTCCAAATGTGGTGCCGCTGTTCATTTAAAAGAGAAAGGTGTAGAGCAGGACTTCTGAACCTCAGCACTTCTGTGGGCTCTATCATGGGTTCTATATAAGAGCAGTGGCAGTTCTATCTTAACCTCTGTCCCATGGGAATCCCAGTTAATGTCCAGGTGACATTCCACACATTTGTAGAATCCTGTCTGGCTTCTCTCCTTGGAAGGTATTTGGAGAAGCTATAGTGAGCTGAACTATAGTGAGAATGCACACGTCTGCAGGATGTGAATTCCAATCATCACACTCCTTCCCTCCTCATGTTTTTAAGGAGAATTTGCAAGTTTCCTAGTGCTCTTTCTTGGCCTGTAAAATGTAATGAACTCTCAGACATTTCAATATTGCAAAAAAAGAATTCAAAAGAAATGGAAAACCTCTTGTGTTTCCCCAGTTGATGGACTAACTCTGCTAAATGATACTTTATCAGGTTAATTTTGAGAGACAACCCCTTTATTGATACAAAAAATCTTGTGTCTCCACTGATTCACTTAATTATTGACTAAATTCAAGATGCTTGGGAATGAGAAGTAGATTTACAAATACTGGAGTCTTTTTCATACAATTAAAAGCACACTTAATGGTACCACGAAAAGTCTTCTCTGTGAGCCAAGTGACCGCATAATGTGCATTAGGTGAAATTCCAGAGGTTTAACGATTGATTTTCCCTACAAATTGTGCAAAGTGAGTGCAACACTAAAAGCAAGGAGTGCTGTCAAGTAAGGACTATAATTAACAAAACAAGCTTATGAAAAAATAAAAAAGATGAAAATGAATCCAGTTCACCTTGAGAGAAGCCCCTGAGTAACAGGTTAAGTAATATATTCAGTAACTTAGTACAGTTGCTAAGGAAACAATTGTTTGCAAAAGAGGATTAATGGTAAGAAGGAACCAGACTCAAATACCAGACTTAATCTCATGTTTTCATTATGCAGGAAAGATCACAAATCGATAAGGGCCTGTCAGTTGAATCTGCAACATCCAAGCAATGCTACACCTAATTGTATAATACATATAACAGATGTGGATTCCCACTGGAAAACAAAAATATACCAGATACATGTAGAGAAATGTACGGGCTTAAATAGACATTAAATGATATGCTAACATGACCTGGAAAATAATGCCATATACCCAATATATATAAAATGTAGATAAGACTAAAGTAAACATAAGTTTGTCTAATGAAATTCTAACACCTTGCAGAAAGAGTTTTTATTTTTCTAATTTTATCTTCTTATATTTTGGAATACTTAAAATTCTCATTTAGGAATGTCATTAAAGGGTGAAACTTAGAAGAAAACTAATGCTTTAACTTCCAATTCTTTCAACAACAAGCAACAAAAATTCTGACTTGTAGAATCACCCTGGTCCATAGGACACCTTCATCTTTGGCAAAGACGGTGGAAGGTAGGTTTCTATGAAATGCAATGTGCAAGGAACGCCTTTTTACCTTAAAAGATAGATCAATGCGTATCATCAGCCCCTTTCTGGAGAGGGAGTTTATAAAATGGGCTTTACCATCTCTCTGGGTTGTTTGCTGGTCAATATCCTCAGTCTGGTAACCCAGCAGGAGGTAAGAAGGACAAGGAGCCCTGCCTTGACCTCTGACAGAGGTTTGAATAGTCTTTTACAGAAAGATCAAGTAAGCATCTTAAAAGACTCTAAAATAAGACCAGGAGTGGTAACCTTATTTAATTAACTCATTCCCCTGAACCAAGAAAAAGCATCAGAAAATGCAGCTCTTCCATCCAGGCCTTTGGAGGACCTCTTACCCCATGGGAATTATCTTGTTCCCTAACCCTACATTCCCAGAGGCCCCATTCCTTTCTCACTGTGACACTTTGATCCTTTCTTCCCTTGGAAAACTCACCTTTCCTCGGACTCCCTCCCCTTCACCCCTAGGAAAATTCTACTTCTCTCCCATGAAAAGTCTATGGATATCTTCATCTCTTTCTGCATTACCATCAAGTCTGCTACCTCAGACTTCAGCAAACTTGGAATAGGCGTTTTTCTTTGCTCAGGCTTTTGCTGGTTCTGAGGGGAACCATCGGCTGTGCACCCATGAGTAGAAGGAGCCAGTAGAAGCTGTTTAGCAATAATGGCTGAGCCATGTCCCTCTAGAACCATCTAAGAAAGGGGAGTATAATCATATAGAAGAAAGCACATTCTTCGCATTCATGGGGTCTTCCTCCTACTCTTTGAGAAATAAGACCTTGGTGTTCAGAGACTCTTGCTTCTTTCCTGCCTTGCAAAGCACTCACCTTTCACATGAAAGAATAATGGCTCTGCCTGAGCCGTCATCATAGATTGTGCAATTATTGAATGCATTCTGTCTCAGATCCCATTTGCTTCCCTGGTGGTGAGGAGGGCGTAGTGGTTAATTTTTCTATATACAGAGAGTCCTCTTTCTGGGGTCTAAGATCATGTTTTTGGAAATACAAAAATACCTCCACAGAGCTGCTTGGCCTACAGTCATTTTTATTGACTAGGTTTTGTCTGACCATCATAGCTAACTGTTACACAATTTTATGACAATTGGACATTAAAAAAAAAAAACCTATCAGGACTATAGATGACAAAAAAAATAGACAAAATGCTTATCATACCATTATTGCCAATAACTTAATTACTAAAGTAACTGTAGTCGAAACCATTACGCCCCCAAATATTTATTCATTCCTTCAACACATATTTAATGGACACCAGCCACATGTTAAGGGTGGGGTATCGGGAAAGAAAAGCCACCAGACAGAGACACAGCAGCCCGCCCTTGGTCGATGGAGCCTTTCCTCTGGTCTCCCACTACTGCCCCACCTCTTTCTCCTTCCTCGTCTGTTTTATTGCTCCCCAATGTGGGAAACGCAGCACAGGAGCTCTATCTGTCTGGAGCAGATAAGTACTGAGTTGGCTTCTTCACACAGACAAAGCTGCAGCCTGGGATCCTGAGTAGCACATGCCTCTCCTCCCTCCCTGTGTCCTCCCCGGCACTCGCCACCCACCACTCCACACTGTTCTAAGTGGCGCTGGGCTTCAGCTTTCTAGACAAGCATTGACCTTAGACGTAACCAGCCTGGGGTGATTTCCTCTTCGAATGCAGGTGGTGCAGAACACTATCCACAGGTCTTCTCCATGAAAGCGTGACCACAACGCACCAAGCGCCCATTACCTTCACCGGTAGAATGGGAGCCAGTTCCCATGGTGAACACATGGCTAGCTTGACTGGATGGGAAGCAAGGTGCTTTCCACTGAGGGCTTTCGTTTTTGTTTGTGCGTTTGTTTGCGTGTTTGTTTTTCACTTGAGTATAGTTGACACAGGTTACATTAGTTTCAGGGGTACGACCGTTGTAATTCAACTTCTCTGTGTTATCCCATGTTCACCACAATTGTAGCTACCATCTGTCCCCATGCAACGCTATTACACCAGTGATTATACTCCCTAAGCTGTACCTTTTATTCCGATGACTTACGTATTCCATAACTGGAAGCCTGTATCGCCCATTCCCCTTCACCCATTTTGCCCATCCCCTCCCCCTCCTTCCTCTAGCACCCATCAGTTTTTTCTCTGCATTTATAGGTCTGATTCTGCTTTTTGGTTATTCATTTGTTTTGTTTCTTAAATTCTCAATTTAAATTATTAAATGCTTAATTTCTTAAATCCTCAAATTTCGTATAGGTGAAATTGTACGATATTTGCCTTTCTCTGTCCGACTTATTTCACTTAGCATAACACACTCTAGGTACATCCATGTTGTTCAACAATAAAATGGACCAGGAACCTATTCCACCTTGGAACAGGGAGGGCGGGGCACCCAAAGATAACAGAATGATTCTCTCTGTCATGACAGCAATGACTTCTGTTGCTCTGAGTATAGAAACGGTGCCCTTGTGCTGCCCTCTGGCTAAGCTGCCAGTAACACAGGAGCAGAGCAGCAAGGGTGAGGTTTCCATGTAAACGAATCTACCTCAACAAAGGAAAAAAAGCTTTTAAAAATCTTATAGAATTCTCAGCTCTCCAGGGAGTTAGACATTGCTCCCGAGTGCTCACAGGTCCACACAAAGCACCTGTATAAGGCATATATTTGACTCAGTACACTCTTCCACGAAACATATTCCCCCTGGCAGGGGAAATGACAGATAAGCAAACTAGTATACATTTTCCACAAGAAAATTGTGGCCACACTTCCACTTTTTCCCTTCTCTCCAACTAAATCCTTAAGTCTTTTCCACCTTTCCTATATTTTCTCCATCCCTTTCCTCTCTCTACGTGTTTGATATCTGTTCACTAAGCTATAAAGACTCTTCATCCTTACCCCCCAGAATAACTTGGGCCTCAGAAGACAAGGCAAGTGGTTTTGGGAGCTGACAGAACTTCTGATGCCTTCATAATCCTGTGAGAAATGGGTGTTATCTGACATCTGTCTGAGGGTGTCCTCAGACGTATTTCTAGGTTTGGTATTGTCTCCTTTGTCTCTGGGGCAAGCAATAGAGAAGAGCGATATTGACGAACAAATTAGGGAAAGATAGAAGTAAACCGGAGGAACAGAAATGCTTCCATCACAGATACCCCGATGTGGTAAGGTAAGAAGGAGAGAGAAGGAGAAAGACAATCCCCTTCTTCCCTAAAGGTACCTCATCTCCAAACCTCCATCCCACACAAATATTGAGAAAGCTACTGTGATGAGCACAAACTTTAGGCAAAAAAATTAATGTGAAGAACTGGGGCGTTATTTTTTCAACTCAGTTTATACTTTGAATCCTCATTCTCCTGAGTTGAAAACTAAATTTTTTATCAGTTCCGCGCCCTTCCTATTCTGAGGTAACACGACAATTCTGGAGCATTGGCGAAGTGCCAGGCTTGGAGCTATGGCCAGGGAGAACAGACATCTGAGTCAGATGAGTCTGTTCCTATCGGCCCACCAGCCAGGTGTCATCCCTGCCTCTCGACTGCAGGTGCCCTTGGTCCAGCTCAGCCTCAGCTGTCTCCAACTGCTCATCCTGCAGTTTGGGCCATGGAGACTATGCTACCTACAGCATGATCTAACCTCTGTGCCGCCGCAGGCAACCGGAATTGCTCTTTGGCGCTATATCACCCTGGGGAAGTGAAGGTCTCCCTGGCCAACTAAACCTCCTCTGCCTAAATCCACTTGAAGACATTAATTCCTTCTACGGAGTTCTGCTATCCTCCCAACTCTGAGAATCACGGCCCAGTCTATCTCTGCTCTGGGTCCCCTACACGTATCTGGTCTTTTATTACCCTTCTGAGCCTTGGCCTCTTAGAAGCACAGGAAATAGCCCCTCACCTTAGGGGAAATAGCCCCTTTCACCTTAGAAGCACAGGAAATAGCCCCAGCACCTTATCAAGGGCCCAGTGCTCTTCTCACTTGCCTTCTGACGCTCTGTCCTATGGATCAGGGGACATTTATCCAATCAGATCATCAGGGTAGACAGGTTTGTTTTCTTTATTAGTATCTCCCAAACAACGTTCATGCCTTTTCTCCTCTGAAGGCTATGTTTGGTTTTTGAAATTCAAAACCCAAAGGAAAATTCTGGGTTTGTTTCTCTCTCTTTCTACTGTTTTAGCCCTTCTCTAAGGAGGTAATAAACTGGAAATAGCATCAGGAGTGCTGAGGAAAAGGAAATACTAGGAGAACACACACCCATACCCACATATATATAGATACATATATATGTGGGTGTGTGTGTATGTTATATATGTATTTTTATGCATCATATAATATATATTTAGTTATGGTTATAATGTTTGCTTGACACACTAGTTTTCTGATATGACACCAGCATATTCTCAATAAACCTAAATTGCCAGACAGGGCACCTGAGTGGTTCCCTTGTCTATTGTCTCTCTGTCATGGTGGCAGGCTAGGAAAATAGCAGTAGTAGGTAGCAGAGAATACATTTTATTTGTATTTCTTAAAGTTTATTTATTTATTTTGAGAGAGAATGAGTGAGAGAGAGAGGGGAGTCAGGGGAAATCCCAAGCAGGTTCTGCACTGGCAGCACAGAGCCTGATGTGGGGCTTGATCTCACAACTATGAGATCATGACCTGAGCCAAAATCAAGAGTCAGATGCTTAACTGACTGACCCACCCAAGTGCCTCAAAGAAGACATTTTTAAAAACCAAACTACTTCACATGTGTTCATTTCTTCAAATAAAAAATGTTTGGGAGTTCTCTGGGAGACCCTTGAGAGAGAGCTGGTTACAGCTCCCTGCACCAGGGGAGAAGCATGGGCTTCAGTGTATAATTAAACAGTAGGTGCGTCTAAAAGCTTCAGAAAGGAGTCTTGAGAATTCCGGATAATATTTGAATCAAGGTTTCCAAACGCCTCTTCACAAATAACCTACTGCTCTTCTGGATTTGTATGTTTATCTAATCATGGTCAATAATTTTTACAAATCCCACCTGACTGGCCATTGTATTTAAAGCCAGTGCCCCAAGGTTTTGCCGTCCTGCTTTTCTTTGCATCTGCATATTCTAATAATTACACATATTCTGTTAACATCAGACATTTCTCTCTAACATTTCAAAAGCTTCTAATGTGTGGCCATCTGGCACATGGACTCCAATAGATGGCTCTGCTGTATGTTCTCATTCTATCAATGTATCTTTCTACGTATCAACTATCTATCATCTACCAATCTCTCAACTGTCTATCTACCTACCTAACTGCCTAACTATCTTTGTAAGATTCATGCCTCTCTTCCTATAAGATTCATTGGACAGTCATACTTGTTAACGTATGACAGTCATGCTGCCTCCCCTGAGAGCCCGTAGGTTCTGTTGGGACATGAACTGTGTCTGTGGTGGGCACCACTGCTCCCTGGGGTCTAGCCGAGGAGGTAGCATATGCAAGGGATGAGTGAAACGCCCAGAGTCTAAGAGACCCCCAAAAACGAACCACCAGAGTCCAGAGTCAAAGCTAAGCAGCAAGGGTCATTTATTGCAGGTTCGAACCTGGACCTCTGCGCCCCCATTGCCGGTGACGCCAAGAGGCCCTGAGAGAGGTTTTTACACCCCTTTTATAGACAGGTACAAACAAGTCATGGGGAAATCAGGAATTTTCCACAGTTACAGAGCTGCGATTGGTTGGTGTTTAAAGTTGGACACTTAACAGTATTCGATTGGTTCCTGCCTTTAGGTCAGACCACAACCGGGGGTACGGGTATCACAATGATTGATCAGGAATACACAGATGTGCCAAGCAACAATGATTGATCAGGAGTACACGGATGTGCCAAGTAACAATGGTTGATCAAGAATATACGGATGTGATGGGGCGCCTGGGTGGCGCAGTCGGTTAAGCGTCCGACTTCAGCCAGGTCACGATCTCGCAGTCCGTGAGTTCGAGCCCCGCGTCGGGCTCTGGGCTGATGGCTCAGAGCCTGGAGCCTGTTTCCGATTCTGTGTCTCCCTCTCTCTCTGCCCCTCGCCCGTTCATGCTCTGTCTCTCTCTGTCCCAAAAATAAATAAACGTTGAAAAAAAAATTAAAAAAAAAAAAAAAAGAATATACGGATGTGCCAGGCAATAATGATTGATCAGGAATACATGGGCGCGCCAAGCAATTGTACAGAAGCGGAACAAGCTGGTTAAGCTTGGTTAGGTTTCAGTTTCCCATAACTTAAGCTTTTAAGTTTCAATTTTCTCAGGCCTCTCATGAGTAAATATTTGTTCAATGAGTACATGGTCCTCTCTGAGAGCAGATACCTGTTACCGTTGGTTATCAATTTCCTGGGATTCTGACTCTGCGAGTCAGTCACCTCTCACAGTCACAAAGCACGTGCCTCCCCCCACGGGATCCCATCACAATCGCTCCGATATTTGCAATGTGGCATTGCACATCCCTATCTCTACAGACCCACCTCGATGCTTCTTCTTTCACTCAGGAAATGCACATGAATTTGAGTGCCGGTACCATGTGAAATAGTTCACATTTGCTCTTTTTCTTTAAATTGTTCAGCAAAGTGTGTACTTGATCATTACTAATGGTGTATTTGCATTCACCTCGCAGCTCATCTTGACCCATCGGCCTGCTGAGACCTAAAAATTGAGGGCAGCTGCTCTAGACCTGTGCTTTCAAACCACTATGCATACAAATCACCCGGGGTTTTTGTTAAAATGCAGATTCTAACTCAGTAAACCTAGAGTGGGGCCTGAAAGTCAGCATTTCTAACACACATACCCCAAGAACCTGCCCCTCCTCTGGTCCATGGACCACACTTTGAGCTGGAAGGATATGATTACTGCTCATCCAACCGACTGAAATAAAGCTTAAAAAGTGTACAGCCTAACAAAATATTTACATCTGTCTTAAAGATTTTTTTCTTTTTCACACTTTTGTATTGTTTACTTTTTTTCTCTCCTCATTTCATACACATCTAGCCATGGAAAGTAAGTTTGGCACAAATGTTTTTAACAATAAAAATAATTTCTAACTAAGTAATTTTTATTGCTTCCAACAATGCTGCAATGAAATGGACATGTCTCCCTGTGCAAACCAGCAAGATTTGCTCTGGGCTTACACCCTGCAGTAGAATCCCTCCTTCGTGGCAGAGCTACATCGCCAACTTCATGCAGCATGGCCAACCTGCTCTACTGAGCCGTTTACCAAGCTGCAAACCTGACGGCGACATATGTAGGATTCTCTTTGCTCATGAAGTTCCCGCATGGGAAACTTAAACATAAAATTCATGAGAACCGTTTTTATCTTTGGGGAGAGAGGGGATGGGATCACAGTAAGGTAGCCAAGAGTCTTCACCTTCTCTGTAATTTATGATTTGAAGAAAAAAGAAGAAAAGATAAAATGTTAATATTTTAAAATACTGGGTGATGGCTAAGTATCAGTTTCTTATATTATTCTCTGTACTTTTCTGTCAGTTTCAAATAGTCCAGAATTTTTGACAGCTTTATTGAAGTGTAATTTATATACCAAAAACAAAAACAAAAACAAAACCCCTGCACATATTTCATGCACTATTTCATGAGTTTGGGCATATGCAAACATTCAGGATACCATCGCCACAATAAAGACAACGGACGTATCTATCGCCTCCAAAAGTTTCCTTGTGTCCCTTTGTTTTTGTTTTGTTTTTTTAATAGAACTCTAGAATGTATTCATCTTGCATAATTAAAACTTTATTGGACAACAGCTGTCCATTTCTCCCACCCTCCAGCTCCGGCAACCACTATTACATTCTCTGCCTGTATGAGTTTGACTATGTTAGATCCCTCACATAAGTAGAATCATGAGGTATTTGTCCTTCTATGACTGGCTTATTTTACTCAGCATAATGTCCTCCAGGTTCATCTATGTTGCCACAAATGGCAGGATTTCTTTCTTTTTTGAGCCTGAATAACAGTCTATTGAATACATATACTACATTTTCTTTATCCATCCGTGTGTCAGTGGACACTTGAGTTGTTTCCATGTCTTGGCTATTGTGAATAATGCTGCGATGAATGTAGGACTGCAGATATTTCTTCCAGAGTCTGATTTCCCTTGGATTTATGCCCAGAAGGGGGATCGCTGGATCATACGGTAGTTCTAATTTTAACTTCTCAAGGAATCTGCACACTGTTTTCCACAGCTGCTGTACCATTTTTCTGGGATATGACACCAAAACCATAGGTAACAAAAGCAAAAATAGACAAGTGGGACGATATTAAACTAAAAGGCTTCTGCACAGAAAAAAATCAACAAAATGGAAAGTCAACCTACTGAATGGGAATAAATATTTGCAAAACCATATGTGTAATAAAGAATCAATTTCCAGGGGTGCCTGGGTGGCTCAGTCGGTTAAGTGTCCAACTTCGGCTCAGGTCATGATCTTACAGTCTGTGAGTTCGAGCCCTGCCTCAGGCTCTGTGCTGACAGCTCGGAGCCCAGAGCCTGTTTCAGATTCTGTGTCTCCCTCTCTCTCTGACCCTCCCCCGTTCAAGGTCTGTCTCTCTCTGTCTCAAAAATAAATAAACGTTAAAAAAAAATGTTAAAAAAAAAAAGAATTGATTTCCAAAATATATGAAGAACACCAACAACTCAATAATAAAAAAATAATAACTGGATCAAATATTCTATAATATCTTTAAAAGCCTATAACCATTACCATACTGTAAGTGACATCTTCTTGTTCTTTTGTTTTTGATCAAATTCCCGTGGTGAAATGAGAAACAAAGGGAAGGAAGAGGCCACAGAAAAACATGAAATATGAAAATTTTACAAGCAAAATAAATTCTATTATCCTTCGGATTTTTACATTTACATTCAATATTTGGGGGGAGGGATTATCTCATATATTTTAGATTTTCTGTTCCCTAAAAACTTACAAGTTCTTTACTCTAGAATGAAAGGAAAAAAAAAATCAAGAGAGTGGATCCTTTCACAAAGTGCCTTAATCTGGGAATTTTTCTAGAAGGAAATAAAATCGAACCCAAAAGAGGAAGGTGTCTCCTGGCAAACACCATATTTCGAACACATCCTTGGTGCGAAGCTCTAATTATGTTATCACTGACTTGCCCTTGGTTCTAAGGGGAAAACTGATTTAATTCTGAGACTCTGAAGTTTACTAGCAAGTGACTCACCTTTCTTAATTCCTTCTGCATATTTCTCCCTTTTTACTTCCTATCCCTAAACTTAGAAAACTGTTTTCTTTTACCTATTTTAAATTCACTAGAGAACAAACTGTGTTTTAGAATAAATTGTTCTAGAGAATGGAACATCTAGAAGTCACATTATATATTCTCGCACTGAACTAAAAAACCCACAAATGAAAGGAAACTGAAATAGCTCCTATTTAGAAGCAATGAGTCACTTTTCCAGCTTTCACTGCTTCACCCGGTATAGGAACACCCTTTCTTCTATGATATCTGCCTTCCAGTAATCTACGAGCACAGTGTAGTTAGCAGAGTTGTAGCTGGGGAACACACGAAGAATTTTCCTGCTACATCCACAATATGTCACTTCATCTTCTCCACATTTCTCTTTAACTTAAAATTGTTCATCCTGATTTCTAAGCATTAGAAATCCAATTACGTCTGCGTTTAAACTTTGGGAAATCGTTCCCTTGATGTTTTAGAATTTGAAATGGTCTAAAGAGTCAAAAAGGTCATCAGTGAGCACAATCAGAATCCATTAAACCGTAAAGACATATTCTAATGCAAAAGTAATTTTAAAAATCACATCTGAGGATCAAATTAAATGTTTATTTTCCATTTAATTCCAAACTTTCAATGATATAACCCTCTTGGGCCAATTTCGCACTCTTGGTTATACAGTAAGTTAAGCCTTCTGGACGCACTAGTTTTCTTTGCTTTTCATGTAGCTTATTATTCATCGCCATCCTGCTCTTCCTTTCTACTCATTTATCCATATGGAAAATGTGTTGACATAAAAAAAATTGTATTATGGAAGAAAAATCTTTGCACGATTCCTTCTTCTCCTGCAGCTATGAGAGGTACATGTTCTATTGTTACACTCCATTTCTCATATGTTCACTCATTGCCTAGGAAACCCCCAGATTATATTTCTTCATTCTGAAGTATCAGAGCCTCTGTTTCCATTAAAAATTCACAAATGCGGGTGCTCCTGGGTGGCTCAGTTGGTTAAGCGACCGGCTCTTCACTTGGGCTCAGGTCATGATCTCACAGTTTGTGGGTTCAAGTCCCACAGAGGGCTCTGCAACAGCAATATGGAGCCTGCTTGGGATTCTCTCTCCGCCCCCCCCGTCTCTGCCCCTCCCCCACTTGTGTGTGCACACTTTCTTTCTCTCTCTCTTTCAAAACAAATAAACTTTTTAAAAAATTTCACAAATACAGACTGAGTTATAACACTAGTAGAGTAGATTCGAGAAAATTAATAAATTAGATCATGGAGTCATAAGCTGTCCTAAAAAAAGCCTGCAACTTGTTACTCCCTTTTCTTTTTGATTTGTTTTGGCAGCTTTTCATTCCCTCTCCTCTGTACAGAAGTCTCCCCATCGCCACCAGCATTCCAGTTGGACCTCAGGAGCCTAAAGGTATGAGAAATACTTCTTCCTTTCCCAGTATGAGAAATACCTCTCAGCACTCAATGTCAGCCATTGTCTTCCACTGTACTTCGTACCCTGTTTGTCACTAAATAAAATCTGTGATGTTGCCCTCATATTCTTGACATCTGAATACTATATAGAAAACATGCCCTGCATCAGGCATTCAGAAAAGAAAACATCACGAAAGCTGCAGCCCTCCAAGTATGTTTGGGTGACTCTTTAATTCACAGCTTTCGAGCTTTCAGATGGAGAGAATGCAGTGCAGCAATGAGAGCATGGGTGGGGGACCAAGAAGGATCTGGATTCAAACCCAGTCTGCACCTAATTTTTTGACCTTGAGAAAGTCATTTACCTTCTTGGGTCCTCTCTATTAACTGAAGATGACTAAATGAGAGGGGATAGGAAAAATAGCCAGCATGTACTAGACACATAAGCCACATTCTATTGCCTTCATGCCTCCATAATGTACTTTATAAGAACGTGTAAATAGTGTTTCCTTTTTTCTCATTACCCACAACTCTCGTTTCTTCAGTTGCCCTATTCCCCAAAGGCTTTCTATTCACTGTGAAGGCACAGTTTTAAATCCTCTGACATACCTTTTAGCTTGGGTTCTAAATTTACGTTCTGGTAAAAATATGTGTCCAAAGTAAATGAAATACAAAATAACTGAGACAGAGAAGTAGATATGTATGTGTCTCATTTGTGCTCTTGGGATTTAAATTTATGGAAGTGACTGAGTAATAACACCGAGGCCAATGGTACTGAAAGAAGAATTCATTATTTCTATTTCCCTAGAGAAGGAGGCACATCATGTTATGCAGGGCCACATGGAAAGCACCAGGGTTTGGGCAGGAGGCAGAAGAGGGGAAAGCCTGGGCTGTAGCCTTTTTTCGTGTTTCCACACGAAAGACCAGGCAAAGCTGGGAAACAATTTAAGATTGTCTATTTTGAATAATTCTGGAGGTTTTAAGCTATAGGAGCAGTCTCTAGCTGCCTGGTACCCAACCCTGGGATGATTTAGGGCAGGAGAAATATTGGCTTGATGTGTAAGTTAATAGAATTTGTTGGGTGAATACATTTCCCAGATTGGTTGATTTGCATTTGAAAGGTACACTGCCTGCCAAGCTGTCTCTAAGAATTGGCTAGCCCTGGGAGGGGCAGTCTCTCAGCAGCCAGAAAGATTTTTTAAGATGGCAAAACATCATAAGATAATAAAAATTTAAAAATATGATTAATACAATAGGGAAAAGAAAAAGGATATCAGTTATATGACATTAAAGGGAAACATTTCAAAAATGCAAAAAAATTAACTCCACTTTTAATAGAGAAATATATTTCAGCCGTGAGGCTTTTTTTTAAGCATAGTGAAAATACTAAATACATATATTTTTAAATTCTAGTGGTTTTTTTTAAGGTTATTTATTTTCGAGAGAGTGAGTGTGCATGTGTGAGTGGGGGAGGGGCAGAGAGAGGGAGAGAGAGAATCCCAAACACGTTCCATACTGTCAGCACAGAGCCTGACATGGGGCTCGATCCCATGAATCATGAGATCATGACCTGAGCCAAAATCAAGAGTCCAATGCTTAACCAACTGAGCCATGCAGACCCCCCAAAAATGCTAACTCTTTTTAAAGAACTTTTCATCAGTGGCTCCAAGCAACTTTATTTATACCAATTCCTTGTCTGTGAATATTTGATATAAATATGAGGATGAAAGGAATACTGTTCACTTTTTTTAGTCACATTTGCTTCAATGGGGATAATGGGAGCTATTCAGTCTCCTAAGTCAGAACTGAGTCAGGCTAAGAAGTATACACCTTTCCTTTCCTTCCCACACCTACCTCCACATCTCAAACGTAAGGACAGGCCCCAAATCAGCATTCTCTGCTTCACCTGTGTAACAATCATTTTTTTTTGAAGACTGAACTTCTGTTGGAAACTCTGCCATGCCCTAGAGCTTTGAACATCAGTAAAACCAGGGCATCTTCCTAGGAGTCAAAGTCACTGAAAAGGCTAATACGTTACAATGGAATAAGAAGATTAGGAAAGTTTCTTTAAGTAAGTAGATTAACAAAAGTCGATTAGCAGTAAGTAGATAAGTAAAAGTATACCCAAGTCTGTGCTGTCCAACAGAATAGCCACTGGCTAGCACATGTCACTAATGTGCACTTGAAATATGGCTGGTCCCAACTGAAGTATTCTGTTAAGTATAAAGTACACACCGGCTTCATAGACTTGGATAAGAAAAAAATGAATGAAAGTATCTCGTCAATATTATACTGATTACATGTTGACATTATAACATTTTTGGTATTTGACCTAAAAATTATTAAAATTAAACTTACATTTTTCTTTTTTTGTCAATGTGGCTATTAAATTTTTATTGCATATACGGGTTGCATTTATGAGTTTAATTACATATTACATTTCTATTGAATAGTGATGATTTAACTCCTACAAGCGCCCCTTTAGACACCAAGCATCAAAAAACAAAACAAAATTAAAAAAAAAAAACAAAACACCTGAGGGCTCCAGGTTATGCCCAAAGTCTTCAATGCCAACCTGCTCCTTATCTCACCCTTCCATATTCACACTGACTGACCTAAGGAAAGCTTCTGTTACCTCCAATATGAATGAAACAGCAGATCCCAAATGAACTCTCTTTTTCTGTTTAAGCAATTCATGCTCTCCGTCGTTTCTCGAGTTGTTTATCTTAAACAACAAACTTAAAACCACATCCCCTATATAAGAACACTTGAGGGGCGCCTGGGTGGCTCAGTCGGTTGAGCGTCCGACTTCGGCCCAGGTCATGATCTCGCTGTCCGTGGGTTCGAGCCCCGCATTGGGCTCTGTGCTGACTCGGAGCCCGGAACCTGTTTTGGATTCTGTGTCTCCCTCTCTCTCTCTGACCCTCCCCTGTTCATGCTCTGTCTCTCTCTGTCTCAAAAATAAATAAACATTAAAAAAAAAAAAAGAACACTTGATTCATAGGGCACCTGGGTGGTTCTGTCAGTTAAGCATCCGACTCTTGATTTCAGCTCAGGTCATGAGCTCACAACTCCTGAGTTCAAGCCCTACATCTGGCTCTGTGCTGACCATGTAGAGCCTGCTTGGGGTTCTCTCACTCCCTCTCTCTCTGCCCCGCCCCTGTTCATGCTCTCTCTCTCTCTCTCTCTCAAAATAAATGAATAAACTTTAAAAGAAAAAAGAAAGAAAATCAGTGAAACACATCATTTAAAAACAAGAACATTTGATTTGTCACACAATAATGCCCAAATTTTTTTCTAAACACTAACTCTAACATAAATGCCCAGTGTCCTATAACCATTCAAATCCAACCAGTTCAGATTACTTATCATCCTCCAGAAACTTCTCTCTGCTGCTATGCTTTTACTCTCTATTTTCTTTGCTTGGAAAGCCCTCTCCACAAAATGTACCTATGACTGTCCTACTCAGACTACAACATATCGCTCCAATTCTCTTCTCTCTTCCGTAATTTCCAGCTCAGAATTAATCTTTCTCACTTTAAGTTCCTTGAGGCCTTTGTTGGCCTCGCTTTTCTGGCACGCACAACATGATATTTTGTGGTACAGCTGATGGTGTACATTTTCTGTCCCTTCTCCAAACTGTAAGTATCTTGAAGGCAGGATACATTTATACAGCCCTCAGGACAAAATCTTACACCCAGTAAATGTTTGAAAGTAGAAGTAATTTGAAGTTTGCAAGGCTATCAGAAGAGAGAGGGTCATTCTGTGACACCCACAGTTTGACCCAGAGCTCAGAACAACCTGAAATGATTTCCAGGCAACCAGGAGTCTTAGCCAATCCACCTGCAGATGATGTATGGTAACACAGCATTAAGGAACTCACACAGCAGTCATTTTTCATCTTGGCTTTTCAGTGAAAAGCATTCACAGGCTGATCATGAGTGACACAGAAGGTAATACAGAGATCACGACTGGCAGGGCAATCCCAACATCTCTCAACACCTGCTCGTTTATTCGGCTGGACTGTATCACACTTGAAGAAGTGACCCATTTGATATGTACAACAAAGCAAATTGGAGCAATCAATCAATTAAGCAACAACATGTTAGAAAACTAACTCAGAAGAAATATTCTAGAAAAGCTGACTATAAAGAAGGCATTTTGAGGTCATGAATCACAACTAGTTTTAATCATAGAGCAAGGATGCATTGAGTGTTTTTGCGTGTCGTGTCTTCAAGCAGACTATCCACTCCAAGAGGCATGAAACCATGCCTAACATGTCTCTTTGCTTAAGTACCCATCACATGGATGGGTACACAGTAGGGTGTACAAGACTTTTTGAACAGGGAAAATATATTTCCATCCAGCTGGTGGCCATCTGAAATTACTTGAGATATCACACTTAGGTGTACAGAATAAATGAATTTAAATCAATTTTAGTTGATTTAAATAAACATTTGCCTTAATAGAGTGTGGATTATGAACCATCATAACCTCAGAAATCTTTTTAAGGCAAAGATATTCTTTTATTTGTTGAGATAGGATGAGATGTCAAAGGCCAGCTATGGAAAAGTAGAAAAAAAATGTAAAAAGACAGATTGATTTTTAAAAAGAGGGTCAACTGGTTCAAGTTGCAGTCTCCATAGAGCTGATACAGGTTGGTTTATATTTCTGAGAGTCCAGTCTTATGATGGAGGCATCGCCTCCTGAGTCTGATGGGGATGATAGACAGTTGAAAAAAATAGTCTTGATTCTAGGGCTCTCATGTGTATCTGTCTTTCATGATAGAAGCCAGTGGCTTAATACAGAGGTCAGTGAGGGGAAAGTAACAAAAAGGGTTCACCCAGGTATATGGCCTTCACCAAGTATTATTGGATTTGAGGAAGGCTTCTGTCTTGGCAGAAATTTCAAAACAAACTGGGAATGACATAGAACCCTTTCTTATAACCTCAATGAAAAGAGTAAGGGTTAGAGGAGTATCTGCCTCCATAGGCTGAAAGATAGACAGAGGAAGGATGTGATGAAAGGCTCTCAAAAGAGTATATATTTTAGTGGGAACTCACAAAAGATGGAATAATTCTACATATAAGGATCAGAGAAAGCTTCATAGAAGGAGCACAGCAGGTATCTAGTAGAGCAAAGCTGTCTTATTCTTAGCTCTAGTCACTTGTCTGAATAGAGCTTGGCACTCATTAGTCAAGGATAAATCCAGGATTTGGGTAAAGTCTTCAGAGCCAGGGTAGGCCAGTACTCATGATGGGATTCCTTCTTGACAGAGTAAGAAATCTGCCCTCACAAATACGTGAGAAGAAGCACATGTCCTTCAATTCAAGCTTTGCATGGAAATTGCATTTTCTCTTAAAGAAGTAGAAAAAGAGGTTGAAGTTCTTCCCAGTCAACCAAGCAACACTTGTAATGTCTGTCTACCAGGACTGGCTATTGTGAGAGGGCCTTGAAGGGATTGTTATGCCCTGTAGAACAAAAATACTCTTTACCAAACAAAAGGCATAGAGATTGGAAAAGAAGAAATACAACTGTCTCTATTTGCAGATGACATGATTGGCTATGTAGAAAATACCAATGAATCTACCAAAAAAAAAAAAAACCTCCTAAAATAAAATTTGTCAAGGTTACAGAATGCAAGATCAATCATAATTCTATATACAGGCAACAAATAGGTAGAGAGCAAAACTTAAAACACAATGTCATTTACAATCACTCCCCAAAAATGGATTAGGTAAGTGAAGCCTAAAAAGAGGAAATGCAAAAAAGTATATACAAGATCCACATGCTAAAAATTACAATATACTGATTCAATAAATCAAAGCTCTAAATAAATGGACATGTTGTGTACGTGGATTGGAAGATTCAACATAGTAAAGATGAAAACTTTCCCTAAATTGATATGTAGGTTTAATGCAAGTTCTATGAAATCCCAAGATCTTTACACATATAGAAAATCTCAAAGTTTATATGGAAAGGCAAATAAGAAAATAACAAACAATTCTGAAAAAGCTACAGTAGCCAAGACAGTATGGAGGAATGTAGATCGATGGAAATAGACCCACAGAAATATGCCCAACCGAATTTGGACCAAGTGCAAGAAAATTCAGTGAAGGAAGGATACGCTTTTCAGCAAATGGATGTTAGAGGATAAAATGATAAGTTACAGGCTGAGAGAAAATACTTGCAATCCACATATCTGGCAAAAATGTATCTGGAATATATAAAGAACTCTCAAAACTCAACAATTAAAAAAAAAAACTCTTCATCTAGCAAATGGCCAAAGACATGAACAGAGATGAATGGCAAATGAGCATATAAAAAGATGGTCATCATCATTAGCCATTAGGGAAATGCAAAAACTAAAACCACAATGAGAAATAACTATACTCCTATTAGAAAGGCTCCAGTGAAAAATGGTGTAGGAGGTTGTGACAGGAGCAAATCAAGACACAAGATGGCAGAAGAGGAATTTCCAGCACTGACCTCTTCCCAGAAACATCAGTCTGAACAACTATTTACTTCTGAAAATATGATTAAGAAGCTAAGGATTCCAGGTGAGAGATTACAGGACCTGGGTAGAGCACAGAAGTTAGAAAAGACGCAATCAAATGGGCAGGAGAGAAATTTTCACATTACCGCTGTCATTCTTCCCCCAACACCCCACACCCCAGCATGGACAGGGAAACCCTCCTTCTGGGGGAGAGGGGGAGAAGGAAAATGAAGCAAGTACTGTTTCCCCAGGTGGCTCCTGTGGCCCCAAGCTCAAGGCAGGCTGCTGTAGACTCTCTCTCTGGGCCCACTCCAGTGCCACCAGGCTCCAGGCAGCTTTTCAGGGCTTTCCCAGCCCACCCAACACCAGGCTGGCCCAGGCAGCCCCAACCTCCTGGCCAGCAGCCATAAACCACATGGCAGGCCCACCCCAGTTGTCCTAGGTCCTCAGCACCTGGGCCTCCCACAGACCCAGAACTCAACCTTGCCTTGTGGACCATTTGGATTTCAGGTAAAATTCCACATAACAATTGACTGTTATGCTGACTTTCTTTGCTAAATATTTCTCTCAGAGACCCTAGAGGGAGGCATTGCTATGTTTGGGATTACATTCATATATTCTGGGCTTCCCTGGTCATAAGACAGACATAACAGCATTGTGATTTCATCCCAATTCTAATGCAATCACTTGTCCTGTTTAAACAAACCCATGTTGAACTGTTCAGAAGAACAATTGTTAGGTGGAATTTTACCTGAAACCCAAGAGAAAGGAACTCTTGTAAACCAGACTGGGCCATAGAGAGCAGGCAGTTTTCCTAAGTCATTTGCATTTTACTTCAGGGATTCTATCTCCTAAGTATAATTATAACAATTTCTTGGAATATGTCTGTCAAATTAGTGTTTCTCCATCTTGGAAAGAAGCAAGAAAGAATAGAATGAAGAATTTGATAGTATTTGCTCAAGAACCTACAGAATTTTCTATTTGAGATTTTATTTTAAAATGAAAGGAAAATAATTACTTGAGAATAGTTTACTCTGCATTATGAACTGTCTTCCTTTACTCTCTGCTCATCAATTGCAGCTAACGATCATTTCTCTCTAAAACTAAGCCCAGTTGTGGTCTGCTTCCTTCTCATCACTCTTGCTCTGAGTCATTGTTTTTGATCTGCTTTTGGGTCCTATGCTGATCTGTGTCCCAAGCTGACCCACAGTGGTTCATTTAAGTGAATCGGTGTTGTTGTGCTTTTTGGAAACAATTCTTGTTTCTTCTTTTCTTCTTGCTCAACATGCAATCCTTAAATTCTCATGTCTTGTTCTGCATTATTCCTGCTGTGTTTCCTATGATCTCTGCAATGCTGCAGTGATGAGGCACATCTACATCACTGCATGTTCTCCTCTGGTAATGTCCACTATGAAATGCTGCATGTCCTGATGGGGGGCAAAGGGGGGATAATTATGAGTCCCTAGATGTAGGGAAAGAAAAATTACTTTGGATGCTACTTAGAAAACTATCCAAGGTCTTTAGATACAATGCCCTCCTCCTACCTGACCCTGACTCATTCACTGGGTAGAGACAAGGGAAGAAAATTAAGGAAGTTTTTTTCTTTTATTTGAGACCTATTTTTTATTTGGGACACTCTTACCTCTGTGCAATTCTTAAGTTGTTGAAGACTGACTCTACCTTGTCTCGTCTCCACTCCAGAAGCTCTGGAGAAATATGTGCTTCTCTTAAGACATCAGGTAATTCTGGGGCACCTGGGTGGCGCAGTCGGTTAAGTGTCCGACTTCAGCCAGGTCACGATCTCGCGGTCCGTGAGTTCGAGCCCCGCGTCAGGCTCTGGGCTGATGGCTCAGAGCCTGGAGCCTGCTTCCGATTATGTGTCTCCCTCTCTCTCTGCCCCTCCCCCGTTCATGCTCTGTGTCTCTCTCTGTCCCAAAAATAAATAAACGTTGAAAAAAAAAAATTAAAAAAAAAAAAAAAGACATCAGGTAATTCTATGCACATCATCTGCTCTGGCCCCTATGGTTGGTTGATGTTTGATATTTACCACTAAACTAAGGATAATATTAGTGATATTGGCAAAAAAGTGAAATCCTGAATCTAACAGGGATTGAGGTCAAATGAAAGGCAAACACACACAACTTGTAAGTCGGAGATGAATGACAACTATAGTCTTAATCAGAGTTTCAGAAAAGATTTTGTGTGACTTCTGACTCAGTCAATGGAAGGCAATTTACATTTCATGTCTGAGACAGAACAATCTGTCACTTAGAAATATTTGGGTCAGTAATATTGGCTGAGAATGAAATCATGATGAGAATATGAGAATGATCCTGAATAAACTGGATAACCAGAAAAATTCCAAGACCAGAAATGCATATATATTTTGTTGTATTTATATATTTATATGTATTTACATAATACATATATATGTATTCATATATTGTATTTATATAATTTTATTGTATTATATGATATTATTGTCATTTATTATATCATACACTGCCACTATGAGACTGATAGATGATATGTAGCTTAAAAATTTCATCTGAATTAGAAAATAATTAGATTCTCTGCATCTTTACCATATGATGGAGTTTTACTTACAAACATGTAGAATTGTTAGCAGGAAAAAAATATGGTTTCTTAAGGAAATATATTGTGACATGGAGAAAAGATAATTTAGGCATATACAGGCATGAAGAAAAAGAGAATAAATTGAAATACCGCATGTTTCAACAAGATGACTACAGATGTGCCTTTCAAAGGATTTTCTGTTTAAACCTATCATTTAAAAAAATAATATACTTTATAGATCTTTGGGCTCAAAAATAATGGTTGTTGCTATATTCAACCATTTTGTGATAAAAATTAAAATCACATGTGTGTAAACATCGAAGCCTGGTTATTGGTGGCACAGCTGTCTCTGCTCACCATAAAGCTCAGACTCAGATTCTTACAAATCCATTTGTGCTAAAAAAGGATGTCACACTTCAGTTCATTACATCCTTACAGTGTGGCTAACAGATTTTTGCCCATGACCTCTGCTGCATTGTCTAAGCAATGCTTTATTGTATCCTAAAGCATCCCTCCTACAGAAAAAGAAAAAAAAAAAAAACTGAGCTGCCTCATTTTTCCTCTGGAAACTGCTCAGCGGTCCCGCAGTTTTCTATTTGCACTCTAGGCTGGGGATGTTGCTAAGCAGCAAGTGCTTCTCTGCTCTGAGACCCGCTGTTTCAGGAGCTCTTTGCTCTAGATTTTTTGTTTCATGATAAAGAGAATTCATAAAGCAATACTGGTCAAGCTGTTGTTTCAAATCTGTCCAATGTCCTTGATATAGTGACCGTTTTAGTAACAGCACTTCATTTGTGTTAGGATCATAACATGTTAGATTTCCAGGGTTATTCAATACTTATCATCTCCACATTCCCAGCTCACAGATGAAGACACTAGACCTCAGAGAACCAAACTGAAATACTCAATTTGTGGGAAAATAAATTTCTCATTCTCTTTAGAACCCAGACTCCAAGTATTAACTCCTCTGTCAGGAAAATTATCAGGGAAAGTGAGTTGCTGAGAGCAGATCAGCAGTGGAGAAAGGGCTCCCTTGGATGTAACCCCAAAAAGCCCTTCTAAACAGTCCTTCTTTTTTTTTCTTGGTCTCAGATCAAGAAAGGGATGAACATCAGAAATACAGGAAAATGCACATAACACATATGCATTTAAATTCATTTAAACTCAGAGTCCATAGGTTCTCTGAAGCTCATCTAAAAATACTGTTTGTGGGGCACCTGGCTGGCTCAGTCAGTTGAGCATCCGACTTCGGCTCAGGTCATGATCCCGCCCTCCGTGAGTTCGAGCCCCACATCAGGCTCTGTGCTGACAGCTCAGAGCCTGGAGCCTGCTTCCGATTCTGTGTCTCCCTCTCTCTCTGTCCCTCCCCTGCTCACGCCCTGTCTCCCCGTCTCTCAAAAATAAATAAACATTCAAAAAAAATTAAAAAAAAATAATAAAAATACTGTTCATTAGGAATCCCTATTCTAAGTGGTCTAGATATCAAGACTATTCTAATATATTCTGAACTAATCATTGCTTTGTCCTTGTTAATATTCATGAAGTACTTACTATGTTCTAGAAGCTTTACATATGTTGAGATATTCAATCCTCTTCAAAATCCTATAGATCATTACTATTAAAATCCTCATCTTACAAATAAGGAAATTGAAACACAGAGACAGCAAGTAATTTGACTAAGGTCAAAGAGCTAATAACTGGTAATATCAGGATCCCAAGATTCTAATTCGCATGGTCTGGCTCCAGAGCTGGAACATGATTTTAACCACTGAGTAATGTGATTGATCAAGCATCTATAACATCCCAATCGCTTTTGCTGACTATTTTAAGTTTTCCAAACTTTCTGAAGGAGGTTAACATTATTTCCATTTTCTAGATGAGGAAACTGCAGTTTATAGATATAAAATCCAATGTTGTTAAAGCTAGTAAGTTATAGAACTGAGAAATGGACCCAGCTCTTCTAACATAAGTGCAGTATTACTTTCTTTACAGCAGCACTGTCCAATAGAACTTTCTACGTTAATAGAAATGTCCAGTATGGCAGACATACAAACAAAAGACCTGCTTTTGTATGAGCAATTGAAGCATAAACTCCAATCATTAAAATAATATCAACTGAGCTGTTACCATAAACATCATTATTCTAAATAAATCAAAAACAAAATAAAAGACCAAAAAAACACAAAAATTAAAAAGAAATTTAAAAAAATTAAAAGCATCAGATCTACTGCTACATTTTCCAAACATAAGAGAAATAAAGTGATGTTCTTTCCTGATTGTATGTGTTCTATACATTTTTTTCTTGGAATCTTTTATTTTCCCCCAAGTTAGACCTCAGGACACCCTAGCTGATACTTTCTTTTAGATCTATTGCTCAGGTCTGCTCTCTCAGCATTCACAAGTCAGCTATCAGGGCAGCTCAGCTTTGTGATTACCACTGCACAGACTTCTGAATCGGCCATGTTGTATACAAAATGTGTGTGTTCTCCATCTTCAACTGAATGCTGAGACCCTAACCCTCAATGTGCCTGTACTTGGAGATGGAGCCTCCAAGGAAGTAATTAAGGTTAAACGAGGTCATAAGAGTAGGGGCCTGATCTGATAGGGTTACTGTCCTTATAAGAAGAGACAACGGAGAGAGCTCGCTCTCTGTTTCTTCTCTCTCTCTCTCTCTCTCTCTCACACACACACACACACACACACACACACAAGCTCAGAGGAAAGATTATGTGAGGACAAAGCAGCCATCTCCTAGCCAGGAAAATGAGCCTCACCGGGAATGGAACACTGTTGGCACCTTGATCTTATACTTCCCAGCCTCCAGAACAGTGAGAAAATATATGTCTGTTGTTTTAGCCATGCAGTCTATAGTATTTTGTTATGGTAGCCAGGTAGCATAAGATAGGCCCCTTTCTGGCTTGGGCAGAAAGTGGTTGACATGAACTCTCAAGGAACAGAGATCAGGGACCAGTCCTCTTCACTTTTCACATCTGGAAGATTGGAAGAAATGGACTGATTGTCAAGCAAGCCAACGAACAGAAAGAGGTCACCCACAACTCTGAAACCTTGGAGCAGACGATCAGGAGTGGGCACTCACTGTGCTGCTCACAAAGTTAATAAGCTTCTAGAAAAAGCTCGATGAGGACCAGCACCTGGTGGAGGAGTAAGAGGCTGCAATAAGGGTCCAGGTCATTGGGGTGGACATGGCACATCTAGAGCGGGAAAGGCTCACTACCATATGTCGATATTTGAACCCAGTTTTAACCAGACACGGGTTACCAATATCCCCAAGAGAAATTAAGGAGAATAAGCAATGCTAATTCAATTCCACACATATTTATTGATATTAACCCTGTACCAGAACAGCTCATAGCTACTACAATAATATATATATATATATGCACAGAGTATTTATTATTGGCTCACAGAAGAGAAACAATTATGGTAGTTGTGGAGGAAGGAGTTAAGAGATGCTCTTGAAGGAGGTGACATCAGAATTCAAAATGCAAAGGTATAGAGAGATAGCTACCATACCAGACTGCTATGTTCGTTTCCCTTTTTAAGCTTATCTTCACATTGTCACCTCTGCCTGCCCTTTTTACCTTGACCTCAGGCAAATTGATATCACTAAAGGCTACATCGTAACATGGAGATTAGTGATCTCCATAACATGCAGATCTAGGTAAAAGATCATGAAGAGATGCATGTGTCCTGCTAAGAAAGTTGGATGTTATCTTATTGGTAATGGACATCTTTAAAGAACATTAAGCAGATGAGTTACATATTACATACAGTTGGTTCCAGTGGGAGTATGAAGAAGGTACTGGTTCAGAGACCTACCCAAAAGTTTTTTACCAAACTGGGCAAAAGATAATGAGTGGTAACTAATAAGAATATTAAAAGTATTGAGAAACATTGTAGTAGTGGTTAGAATAGAGCATAGGGAACAAGTTCAAGAACTATTTATAGAAAGAATGGACAGCATTACATGATTGAATGTGGAAGACAAGAAAGAGAGAAGATCAAAAATAAGGTGACTAGCTTGAGTGACTACATAGGTTACTGCCTCCAGGGGACATGGAATATAGGAGGTGGTCACACATGTAAGTTCAGCTTAGAAATACTGAATTTTAATTGTCTTTTGCATTGGTTGGAGGACATGCAAGGAGCAACTGGATATACAAGTTTAAATTTTATTAGACATAGTTTGGGCTAGAAGATGTAACTTTTGGGATCAACAAGGTTTAGGAGAATACTGAGATAGATAATAGCAGTCAGGAAGAACATGCAAAGTGGAAAGAATTTTCCTGACATTTTAAAGAGGTTGTGGAGGAAGAAGAGAAGCCTGGCAATGAGCAGCTACAGTACAAGGAGCATGTGGGATCTTACAAGCCAAGAGAGTGGTTTGGAGTGATTGGCAGCATCAGCTGAAACAAAGACACCAAAAAGACCATTTTAGTTTTGCAATTACTTGGTCACAGAACAGTTTCAATGGAGTGGCTGGGATGGAAACCAGAGGCTGAAGAATAAAAAAGTAAATGAGAAGTAAGGAAATTGGGGCAATGAGTAGAGACTCTTCTTTGCCAAGGTTTATATAATTCTACACCAAGTATTACAGATCAAGGAGATTAAGAGAAACAGGCAAACAGCCCAATCAGCCAAGCTCTGTCATCTCCAAGGGAAAAGCAACATTCTACTTATTTGTGAATAGCCCTTGTACTGGCACTACGTGGAAAGGGAGATCAAAACTAAATCAGACCAAAAGCAGCAGGTTTGAACACTGCAGAACAAAGCTGTATCCTGAGTGGTGGATGAGCTATAAAGAGATGCCAGATGCAATCTGTGGTCCCCCAGGCTTACCATAACATGTAGGGACAAGGCCCAAAATAATCAAGAACTAAATGATCAGAAAGCCAGCTGAGAGTCAGATCTTAAACACGAATTAGGCACCAGTGAATGTTTACTTCTTTGTTCATATGGAATTTAACGATTCCCACTTGTATCTCTGTTGGAGGAAGTCACTGAGAGGATGTGACCACCGGTTGACCTGTGAGCTGGACCCCCAGCAATCAGAGGCTTCTTGTCCTTGGAATGTATGATCTGCCCACTGTTCTGACACTAGAAGCCATGGCAAGGATGTAGCCTTAAAAGAGTAATGGGTTATTGAGACTACCCTACCTGGACTAGATATATAACTGAATCCCACCCATTAAGGTGGCTTTTCCCTTGGAGATGACAGAGCTTGGCTGATTGGGCTGTTTGCCTGTTTCTCTTAATCTCCTTGATCTGTAATACTTGGTGTAGAATTATATAAACCTTGGCAAAGAAGAGTCTCTACTCATTGCCCCAATTTCCTTACTTCTCATTTACTTTTTTATTCTTCAGCCTCTGGTTTCCATCCCAGCCACTCCATTGAAACTGTTCTGTGACCAAGTAATTGCAAAACTAAAATGGTCTTTTTGGTGTCTTTGTTTCAGCTGATGCTGCCAATCACTCCAAACCACTCTCTTGGCTTGTAAGATCCCACCCATTAAGGTGGGATTCAGTTATGTATCCTTAAGATCCTGGTGGACAGGTACTGAGATCTATTCATCTTGTGGCCACCAGAGACAAGCTTTGTATGTAATTTCCTTTGCTTATTCAAACTGCTGTCTACTAGTCTGGGATAGCCTGACTCTTCTTCAGTCTCTTTCTGCCCTCCATGTACAGGGACCAATTCCAGATTGTATCTGAAGAACTCTCCAAGTTTTGAACCAACACTCATCATTTGAAAACCTGCCTCTTGACAGCTAAACACCCAGTCACACTCCTTTGCAGCCCCTAAACTACTAGGTAGAATCAATACCATTACCTCTGGCTCCAGGGTTTAGAGGCCCTTTGATCTCCCCAGCAGAGACCACTTAGTACTCCCGCACGACCTGCTCATTACCATGACTGGGCACCTAAAGAACCCTAGGGCAACAAGAGAGCATAAAGGTCATGTGACCTCTGACCTGCTCCAGTCTTATGCTCACATTTCACTATGATTTGCTTCTGTGATCAAACCCAACCCAGCATACCAAATCAAAAATTAGGGCCCCAGACCATTTCCTTTGCAATACTACTTGAGTCTTCACATTAGCACCCTTCCGGGGGCCTGTTTAATCTGAGTCTAGGCTCCTGTCTTTTGTTCACCACAGGATTAGGTTTCAGCCCCAAGAAGTTGGAACCAGGAGTTGGTTTAGCTATGAATGTGCCCTTGGATCCCTTCCTGTAGAGAAGCCAGCCACAGCAAGGGGTATCCACAAACATGGGTGTGCCTCGGTGATCTTGAATCGGACACAAAGACTTAGCATATGTCAGAGGTTCAAATTGTTGTTTGCTTCATGAAGAATGTACATGTATATATCTTTCTGTAAATCAAGAAGTCAGTAGTGTGCATTCTTACATTGCTAATGTTCAGGGATCTTTGTGCTTTCTGCAGAGACACCTGCCTGAAAAGGTCTTTGGAAGAAGAATCTATGCAACGTGCAAATACTAGAAAGTTTTAGATTTTTAAAAAAAATTTTTTTTCAATGTTTATTTATTTTTGGGACAGAGAGAGACAGAGCATGAACGGGGGAGGGGCAGAGAGAGAGGGAGACACAGAGTCGGAAACAGGCTCCAGGCTCTGAGCCATCAGCCCAGAGCCAGACGCGGGGCTCGAACTCACGGACCGCGAGATCGTGACCTGGCTGAAGTCGGACGCTTAACCGACTGCGCCACCCAGGCGCCCCTAGAAAGTTTTAGATTTTATCCATTATTGATCATAATATCATGGAAGGAGGATTTATCCTTCAAGGCTGTAGGCAAGTCACTTAAGGACTCTTAGGTTTGGTTTCTTTAACTTTAATTGTAGTAACAATACCTGCCTTAGGTCACTATTGCCATAGGGTTGTTGTAAAGTTAAAAGAATATATTACTTATATTACTTAACTTCTCTGTGCCTCAGTTTCTTTACCTAAAAAACAGGAATCATAAAAGCACCTACGTCATAAAGTTGTGTTGAAAAAATTACTTGAGGGGCACCTGGGTGGCTCAGTCGGTTAAGCATCCAACTTCGGCTCGGGTCATGATCTCGCGGTTTGTGGGTTTGAGCCCTGTGTCAGGCTCTGTGCTGACAACTCAGAGCCTGGAGCCCATTTCTGATTCTGTGTCTCCTCTCTCTCTGCCCCCCCCCATGCTTATGCTCTATCTCTCTCTGTCTGTCAATAATAAACGTTAAAAAAATTAAAATAAATAAATTAAATAAATAAATAAATAAATTTATTAATTTATTAAATTAATTTAATTTAATAAATTTAATTTAATTTAATAAATTTATTAATTAATAAAATTAATAAAAATTAAAATAAATAAATAAAATAAAATAAATAAACTGCTTGAGTATATAAAATACCAAAATACTTCTAATATCCAAAGATATTTTTCCAAGAAGATATACAAATGGCCATCAAACATATGAAACTATGTTCAACATACTAACAACCAAAGAAAATACAAATAAAAACACAATGAGACACCTCTTACCTTCCAAAATGGTTACTGTAAAAAGGAAAAAAAAAAGACAACAAGTGTCGGCAGTGGACAAGGACATAGAGAAATTGGAATCCTTGTGCACTGTTGGCAGGAATGTAAAATGGTTCAGCAACTGGAGAAGATAGTTTGGAGGTGTCTCAAAAAGGCAAAAATAGAATTTCTATATGATCCATCAGTCTCACTTAGGGTATATATCCAAAAGAATTGAAAACAAGATGTCCGAGAGATGGTTGCACAACTCTGTTCACTGCAACATTATTCACAGTAGGCAAGAGGTAGAAGAACTTAAATATCCATCGATGGGTGAGAAGATAAGGAAAATGTGGTATATATGTACAATGTGATATTATTCAGCCTTAAAAAACAAAAAAGGAAATCCTGTCACATGCTACAACATGGATGAACCTGGAAGACACTGTGCTAAGTGAAATAAGCCAGTTCCAGAAAGACAAATACTTCATTATTCCACTTATATGAAGCATCTGAAATGATCAGACAGAAAGTTGAATGTGTACCAGAGACCAGGGGCAGGGGCAGGTGGGACATTTTTGTGTTGGGTGAGTGTAGAGTTTCAGTCATGCAGGATGGGAAACGGGGGCAGGTTTCTGGGCATCTCTTGCACAATGTGCATGTGGTCAACAATAATGTACTCTACTCTTGGAAATTGTTGGAAGGGTGAATTTTGTGTTATGCGGAGTTTTTGCCACTTTCTAAAAAGTTGAGAGAAGTAAACTCTGTGGCAGAAATTAACACTTGACTATACCTAAATCTCCAGAGCCTAGTCTGAGATTTGGCAAAGAGCAAAGGTTTAAAACAAATGCTTCTTGGAGGAAGAAAGCCAAATGAATGCAAGAATGGCCTGAGACTAAAATTTGAAATATATTCAGCAAGTGGATATTTGCTGAGGATACTTGCCTCTCAACCTTGAGCTTGGTATCCATAGTGGTGACTGGAGGATTAATGGTCACCAGAGAATATCCTTGTGATGGAAAAAAAAAAAAAAAAGATCAGAAGTGTCATTTTCAGATAAAGAGCTATGTGGGAAAGGTAGAAAATTCCAGACTCACTGAATGCCCTTTTCCTCCAAGAAACTTTGTCTAAACTGTCCTACTTTCTCAGCTGTTATTGTCAGCAGTTCTTGCTTCCTCAATTCTTCATTTTTATTATCTTGGCTTTCTGAAAACTGATGTTTCCCTATACTGAGATAATTTCTCTTCCTATTACACATTTGAGTTTAATTCTTGAATTATAAAGTGATTCTGAATGTAGGTCACTTCTCTCACATACTGCAGAAGCTAGAAGGATCTTAAGCAAGAACAGTCAGAAGCTGAGTCATGCAAAGCTGGCCTCCTCGGTGCAGGAAGGTCTCCCCAGCAAGTTCACCCAGTGTCCTTGGACCAGAAGTCGGGGGAGCTGTCCTCTTCTTGGTCCAATCAAAAGGGGTAGCAAGAGACAAAACATATTTGTTCATTCAAAAAATGCGAAGCAAGCCTCAGCATCAGACACTCAAGTACTAGGATAGGCCAGAGAGACAGAAAAATCAATGATTAATCCCCGAGGGATAAGCATAGAATCCCATACAGGCTGCAAGATAACAGCAGAGTTGCCACTATCTCCACTAAGAATGGTTGAAATTGCTCAGTAAACGCTTTCCACAGAAGAACTGGTCTAGATAAGGTGACCAAGAGTTAGGCTGAAGGGGCCAGGAGTTGGGTGGGGGCCAGGGAGGGAAGCAAGAACATTAGAGGGGGAGGCAGCAGCTAGCTCATATCATTTTGCTACAGGAGAATTGCTACGTCCGGAGAAAAGAGTCCAGGTGGAAAGACTGCAGGAGATGACAGGAGAAGGCAAGGGCTTACCGCAAAAATAAGACCAAGAAGGTGCTCGTGTGCTTTCTGATAAATTTGAAACTGCTCTTGAAGCTTATGGGAAATGAAGTGCCACAAAGAGACTGGCTCTTCAGAAAGACAACTTAGCAACTGTGTGCAGGGTGGATTAGAGAGAAGGAGGTACAAATGTGGAGGAAGCTAGTTACGTGGCTATTGTTACTCTTCAAGAGAGACGTTATTAAAGTCTGAACTGGGAGAAAGGTGGTGGGAATGAAGAAGGTAGAAAAGATTCAGAAGCCTTTTGTTAGGGAGGTGGTAAAAGGATGCATTTAAGACTATATACTCTGAAGTTAGACTTCCTGAATTTACCACTTACGTGTTTTGTGGAAATGTAACTTCATCGCTATTTCTTATAATTTCATTTAATTTTGTAATGATTATTATTCAAAGCATGAAGGGAAAAATACCTACCTATAAAATACTACCATCCCAAAATAACACACCATTAACATATCACTGAGTATTTTTTTGTACCTTATATGTTTTGTTTTACAAAGCCAACAATGCTCTATGCATTTGTTCTACAACCCCCTGAAAAGCTAATCATATTTTTTAAAGAAATTTCAAAACTACAACTAATTTAATTAAAACTTAAACAAGCACCATTTATGACTGACAATTGTTTTGTTATATGGGTTCAAGTTTCTTTTTTTATAGAACAAAAGAGCAAATACATTCAAAGCCCCACTTGCTTGGTGATCCTAAACACCACACCTCTTTGTAGGCATCCACTATCATAAATTTAGTATATATAGTTCCATGTTTCGTACACCTAGAAACATGTATTTTAGCTGTGAATAATATATAACAATGCTCAGTATGTGTGTCTTTAATTTTATAAAAGTGTGAACTATGAGAACACAGCATAGCTTCATAGCTAATGCTTGGACTCCAAAGTCAGACTGCCATTCAACTGAGGAAATATTAAAAGTGATGTACAGGAAAAAAAGTCACAAAATACTTAAACGTCAAACTCAATAGGGCCTGGCTGTGAGTTAAAGAACTGGAGAAGTGAAAAATGTGGGGAACGAGGGACACCTGGTCTACATGCTCGGAACATGGATGACTTATGTGGTTGTAACATTGTCAAATGAGGTAAAACATTTATAGGAAAACAGTTAGCTTTAGAGAGCAGAATACTGAATTTGGCAGTAATTATTACATTATAGTCATCCAAGAGGCGTGCTGGTTACATTGGCCGATAGGAAACTAGATACTCAAGTCTGAGAGTCTTTAGAACCTTTAGGCCCAAGAAATCAATTTGCAAGTTGTCAGTAGGTAAAGCAGTTAGGTCTCTAGGACTAGAGGCGATCATCCAAGAGAGTGCACTGATGGACAGAAGAAACTTCCCCAGATCTAAGGAGAAAAGTGGAAGAAGGAAAACTAGAAGGTGAAGGAAGATACAAGGAAGGTAAATGGCAGCATCAGCTGGGACAGAATGTCCAGAAAAACATCCCTTGGATTTCACAATTTGGAAGCTGAAGGTAATTTACCAAGTAAAGTTTGAGCCTAGATGCTAGAATAGAAGCCAGATTGTGATGAGCTACTAAGTGAATGAGACAGAATTGGGACACTGGGTGTAGGCAATCTAATTGAGAAAATAATATCTAAGAGCCACTCAAAGATTATGAAGAGACAAAGTCAACAGTCCAACATTAAGGTTCAAACTCCTAGTCCATGAGCTTAGCTTGGTTCACTAGCCTCAATGCCCCACGGAGTCTTGCACGGACTTTGTGAACTTATTCCCATAGATGACCTCAAGTTCTCACAAATTTGTCATCTTCTGACCACTAAGCACAGAGTGGTTGCCAGGGAGCTTGGAAACTAAGCTCCCCCAACCTTACAACCAAGGAGGCTGAGCACCCCCAACAGGCTTAGTGCTGCCTCCAGTCCTGTGACCATCCTGTTTGTTCTAAATGGATGACTGTTTCCACTAGAGGGTCTGCTAGGACGGTTCTAGCTTCATGCTCACTCTAGCAACTGGGCCCCTTCCACACTCCTACCGTGGAGCCTTTCCCAAGAGCCAGACACAATCTTGTTTCCCTATGGTTCCTGCCTGACAGTCTTATGTTAGTAAGTTTCCCAGTCAGGACTTAATGCTCACCACGCTTCCCAGGGCTTGCCTCTAATCCCTTGAATGATTCTTATAGGAAGTGAGACCATAAAATGTACCTTCTGACCTCTGTAATCTGAAAAGCTGCTTGGATCTGTTTTCTGCCTACATCCCATCTTCCTATCGCTATATTTCTTTATTTCTACCTTCTGGTCTTTCTGCGACCCTCTGCTTGCTCTGACAAAGCTTGTGAAAACGGAGATCTTCTGTGCTCTGGGTCACGCCCATGGCACAGCCACTGAGTTCTGATTGTTCAGGTATTCTCTTAATTAGTGAAGGTGTTTTTTTCTTTTCTTTTTTTTTTTTTTTTACTGACCACCAAGTCCCAAAGACTATGTATGATTCTATTGGTACGGCCACTATCAATTATTTCAAAAGGCAATTAACAAATTAAGATGTATATTGACACACACTATATGTTTGTGTCGTGCTGCCTAATATGAGAGTTACAGAGCCAAGAGAAAAAAGACTTGAAAACATAATGACAAAAAACTGAATAAAACACGTAAGATTTTGTAACAATAGCCAAGGGCTCACCTGAGTCACATATTTCCCAACGAGGGATACAAACTATAATAAAAATTCTTGGCTGTAAACAACTTTAAAGTATGCAAGAGAATTTTAGATCATTTTATTTGAGCTTCACAATGAGAATGCCAGATGGAAATCAGGAATTACCATCAAGGGAATTTTTACAAATGAGGAAATTTCAGTGTACACAGTTCAACTCAACTGCAAAACTGCACTTGAACCTTTATGTTGTTTCTAAACCCCGAATGTGATTCCAGTCTGGATGAACTCCAGGCTACTAACCTGACGTAAAGGCCCTGTACATTTGTTGGCTGCCCCCGAATTCTGCAGCCATGCCCGCTGACTTTTTCAAACCTTTGTAAACATTATTCTTTATTTCTGCAATGCCCTTCCCTCCTTCCTCCCCAATTAAATGCAATAAATATTAACCTTTCTGTCTTTTTCATCAAAATCTGTTACACCCTTTTCTGTGCTTAGGCAGCATTTTTGTGATATCTTCATTAAACTATTATGTTTTTGTTGTTTTGTTTTTTCTTTGCTCCTTTTGCTTTTTTTGTTGTTTTTTGGTTTGTTTGTTTTGCTTTGCTTTTTCAAATGTGCAATTGTCACATGTGACCTTTTTCTCCTCAAAGGAACTTAATATAAGACCTGGCGAAGAAATGAGCTCAGGGCAATATTTGTTGAATGAACTAACGTTTAAAGACAAGTCATGAGTGGAAGTTTGTTCAGCTACTGGATATTTTCTGGAAAAGCCTTGCACTTCAAAATCAGTCTTCATTCTGTAGAGCTTGGGCCCAGTATCTACAGTGAATGAAGAGTTAGTGGCAACGGCGAAATCCTTTATGAGCCCTTGTGCCTGAGACTCTGAGGAAAGAGGGTGGATCATAGACAATATACCTACGCTTGGTGATATTTCATGCTCCTTTTCCTTTCCAGCTGTTTCGAACGCAACAGCCCTCCACATGACATTGGGAGCCTGGGTTAGATGGTGGAGCTACAAGTAGGAAGGAGCCTGCATTCCTGAATCATTACTTGCAGAAACACCCAACCAGAAACATCTCCATTACACCATTGTGTGATCAAGAAATTTTATTGAGTTTGGTCACTAAAACTCTGGGGGTTATCTGTCATTGCTACTAAATTACTGTAACTTAGCACAATAACCTAATACTACTTAGATACATTAAAAATACATGCACAAAACAAGGCACATTTTATAAAACACATACAAACAAAAAAAGTCGATGTGTACTAAATAGAATGGTTGCCCAGTTTGCATTAGGTGGGGTGAGATGGCTCCATTGCTGAAATGCCTTCTCTCAGATCGCATAATGGTGAGGAACTGCGGTACTCTCTGGAACTGGGCTGAGCTGGGTGGTAAAGAGCCAGAGGCCCAGATCGCAGCTAGGAACACTAGTGAAGCAGGTGATGACTCTGAGATGCCGGGAAGCTAGGTCTTAATCTTAACTGTCATAAATTTCTGGTGCGTTTTGGGGAAATTCACTGTATGATCAATAACATAAGTGGAATCTCTACTTTATCTATTCTAGCAGAGTGCATGACACAGCATAAATGAATCTAAAGTATTTCTGTTCAGGTATGGGCACCTCATACTGATGGCGAGGCGTGTATATCTGTATTTGAGGACAGAAAGCAGCCTACAAGTCCACATGGATAAGAGTGCTACCTTATTTAATTATCTGGCCACCTACTCATTTAATTATCTCACCCATGCAACATCTGTTTCTGGAAAGCAAATCTAATGTCCCTTTGCAGAGCTAAACCTAGTGAGGAAGCCTCAAGTAAGTGCGGTGTAAATAGTTCGTGATGTTTCTGCTGTAAATTACCTAGAAGACATGGTGTCCAGGTGATCACAAGATATAAGAGATTCAAGAACACTCAGGAAATGAAAGCAAGCCCAAAACCGACATTTTCAGAACAAGAAGAACTGGCCTGGAGAATGTTCCATTAATAGACTCCCTTTCTGTGGCCAGTTACCTAAGTGGGTAATATCTCTAATTCATGGCTTCTAAATATGGGGTCCTTGGATCCCTAAAATCCATGAAATGGTAAGCAAAATTGTGTGTATATGTATTTATGTGCATTTTCTTGGGGAGAAAATGACTCTCCTCAGATTTTCGAAAATAATTACTAAATTCAAAAAGGCCTCGAATAATGGGGTTTAGTTTCTAGCTAGCAATTTACACGTGTACTTAGTATGCCAAACACCGAATGGGAAAAACAAGTCATCTTGAATCAAGGGCAATACCGGGCAGGAAAAGATGTCAAGGTCAGGCTGGAAGAGTAATTAAGTTAACCTCTGAGTGGCATTTATCATCCTGGATTTGTCTACAAGACTACTTTTCTGTTTAAGGAATATATTGCTGCTCTGACCCTCCTTTGGCCTTTTTGGAGAAAAACATTCTTTTAAAACTGGAATCATTGCATTGAATACTAAGTCCATCCTTCTGTCCTTCAAAAACTTGTTACCAAAATCTGTATCTATGAACCTAGTTAAGCAGCCCCTTTGGGAATGATGGTCACATTCCATGTCGAAGTTTTGGACTGGTGATCAATTTACTCATTTCTGCCTTAAATCATTTAGTCACTCAGGAACAAGTTGAGATTGGGATTTAGGCGAGGGTCAGAAGTAAGGGCAGGGTTACTAGATGATATTAAAATTTAAGAAAAGTGATAAACCTCAGAAAGATGGATTATGTTAAAGGATGGGGTAAGTCTTGGGCGCCTGGGTGGCTCAGCCAATCGAGTGTCTGATTCTTGATTTTGGTTCAGGTCATGATCCAAGGGTCATGAGATAAAGCCCATGTCAGGCCCCACACTGAGTGTGGACCATGCTTAAGGTTTTCTCTCTCTCTCTCTCTCTTTCTCTCTCTCTCTCTCTCCCCACCTTTTGCCCCCTCCCTTACTCACTCTGTCTCTCTCGCTCTCTCTCTAAAAATTAAAAAATGGGGATCGCCTGGGTGGCTCAGTCGGTTAAGCAGCTGACTTCAGCTCAGGTCGTGATCTCGCGGTTCTTGAGTTCAAGACCCGCGTCGGGCTCTGTGCTTTCAGCTCAGAGCCTGGAGCCTGTTTCAGATTTTGTGTCTCCCTCTCTCTCTGCCCCTCCCCCACTTGTGCTCTGTCTCTCTCTGTCTCTCAAAAATAAATAAAAACTTCAAAAAAAATTTTTTAAAATGGGGTAAATTTCAGAGTTAGGTGAAACTCAGATGTGTGTCATTGGGGATGTGTGTGCCTGTTGCAATAAACTACTTTCTAATATACAAAAATGGAAATTTATTGGGTAATTAAGTCAAGAAAGAAGATAGGATTGCCCAAATGTCTTGGATATTAAATCGTCATCCCCATTAAATTGATAGATGCCCCATTTGAGGCAGAAGAGGTAGGCAACACTAATACAAAAAAGCTAAAAGACATTAAAAAACTGGCCTTATTTTGAGAAATATATTACAACTGAAGGATAGGATAAATGTGGAGAAGACCAGGCTTTTAGAAAGAGGATTTATCACAAAGTCTTTAATATTCTGAAGATCTTTATCTTGATGGTGATGGCAGTGAAAATTACCACAAAGCGTTCCCCATCTTCCACCTCTAGAGTCTGCAGCCCTTTGGAAACCAAAGTGGGTGATATGGAGGTGATATGGACCAAAGTGGGTGATATGGACCTCTAGTCCTCCTAGATACCCAAAGAGACTTGGCAGCATCAGAGATCCTGTGGCATGTGACCTTTCTCTCAGCCCCACAGCTGCCTTCAGGAGCATCTCAACTGACAGGAGACAGGTGCCCTGCATAATCTGTCATGTATTTAATAAATAATATGTATTTATTAAAATATAAATTTAATAAATTCTAAAAGCACCTGAATCTACCTGAATTAGGCAGTTGTGCTCACTGGAGCTAAAAGAACCAGGCCCACAATAGGAATATGAGTGTAGAGTGGAGTTGTGTCATGACCAAAGCACTATCTCCTTGGAGGGGAGAGCAGCAAAGTCTCATGGAGCAGCAGCAGCTGTTTTGGGCCAAGGCAGGCAGGAGGAGAAACAAACACCTGATAGGGAGTGTGAAGCAATATGGAGGGTGACCATTAGGTATTTGTACACTATATTTCTGTTCCATTTATTCAACAAATAGATAATATATGGATTTATAGACAAATACCATATTCTAAGTCTGGGGATACATTGGTAAACAAAATAGGCAAAATCCCTGCTCACACGGAACACTCAGTTGTCTTAACAGCAGTGGCAGGTACTTTCAAGAGCTACCTAGAGAAAGAAATGGCTCCTTAAGTGTTATGATGCTCAAAGATGACACACACTTCTGCAAGGCAAGAAATTGCCTGAACATTTTTCATGGATAATGCTCCCCTATGAGCCAATTAGTGAATGCTGAGTATCTTCCATTTGCCCCTCTAGATCCACACTCCACACTTCTCTATCTTGTTGTCTCCTGTGAGAGTTTAACTTCTGTAGGCTCAGTCAATGGGTACATGTGCCTAATGGCTTCCAGTTGGCTTTAGCTGATGGGAAACCAGATTGGAGAGAAGAAGGGTGGCATCAGGATGTAATTCCTCTGACTCCTCCATTTAAAATTTGCCTCAAGCCAGTGGTGCTCCTTAAAGGGTGGTAGGGAGGGGGGGATAGAGGGAGCACTCTGTTTCTCTCCAGGAGTCTGGTCTCCATGACTCTGTCCTCCCAGGTCCCAGTAACCACACCTCTTCATGCCCCTTCAGGCCTAAAGGTTGAAGCAGAGGCTCTAATCCTGACCAGTGGTTTCTAGACTACCCCGTGTGGTTCTCCTACCAGACCTTGCCTGCTTTGTAAATACAGTAAAACCTTGAATTGTAACTTGTCCTTCGAGTGTTCCTCAAGACAAGCAAACGTTTCTAATAAATCTTGAACAAGCGATGTCTCGCAATATAAGTAGTATGTTACACCGAATGTCGCATGATCACAACTAAGCCAATACTTCTCTCCTCTCTCTCTCTCTCTCTCTCTCTGCAGGATTTTGGATGATCGTCTCCCATGCTCAGATGCTCAGCCTCAGGCCTCAGTGTTTGACAGAAATCAGTGATTTTTCAGAGCACTGGAAGGTGCCCACAACTGACACTAGTGTATTTTTTGTCACTTCATAACAGCCATGGACAGTCCTCTGCTTTTCCATACAAGAGTAAGCTCAGGAATGCTTTGCTTCATTCTAGGTCAGGCTGCCTGCAAATAGAGACCCTTTCCTCTGCTGCCTTATTGCCAGTTACATTAAATACAGTAGATGACAAGAGTTTATTAATACTGTACTGTAGTCAACATCTGTGCGAGTGCATACAATGACCTTCATGCAGAAAAAGATTCCATTGAACCTATAGATAGCAGTGATTCCCTTAGTGATAGTGAAAGTCATCCTACACAATAAGCCTCCTGTCTCTTGTCTCCCTCACACCAGCCACGAAGGTTTTCAAAGGTAAGTGCAGGTTAACTTGTTTATTTTTTTATTTTGGATTGTCTTTATTATTTTGTGTTGTATTACACTATTTTTTAATGTTTATTTATTTTTGAGAGACAGAGCACAAATTAAGAAGGGGCAGAGGGAGAGAGAGACACAGAATCCAAAGCAGGCTCCAGGCTCTGTGCTGACAGCAGAGAGCTAGATGTGGGGCTCGGACTCGTGAACTGTGAGGTCATGACCTGAGCCGAAGTCAGACACTTTACCGATGGAGCCACCCAAGTGCCCCTTATAATACGGTACTGTAATCATTTCTATATAAATACCTTTGGGTTATAGAACAAATCATCTGAGTTTCCATTATTTCTTGTGCAGAAATTCGTTTTGACACACAAGGGAGTGTGAAACATGTTTCTGAAATGAATTATCCTCACAAATCAAGGTTTTACTGTAGTTCCTTTGTGTAGTAGCCTGAATAATGGCTACCCAAAGACATCCCTGAAACCAGTAAATGTTATCTTATAAGGAAAAAGTGCCTGCAAATGTGATTGAGTGAAGGATCTTGAGATGGAAGGATGGTCCTGGATTATCCAGGTGGGCCTGAATATCGTCACACGTGTCCTTATGACAGACAGAAGAAGAGGAAGCAACGTGACCACTGAGGCAGAGACTGCAGCAATACACCCATAAGCCAAGGAATGGCAGCGGCCATCTCGGAGAAGACAACCGATTCTTCCTCAGAGCCTACGGAGAGAAAGTAGGCCTGCCAAAAACCCTGATTTCAGTCCAGAGATACTGATTTGGACTTCTGACCTTGATAACTATGAGAATAAATTCTTCTTATGAGGCACCAAGGTTGGGTAGTTTGTTTCCTTGGTCATTCCAATATAATACACTTTGCTAATAAATTCTCCTAAATGTTCCTGATTATCCTAATGAGGTATTATCCTGTTAATATTCGGTACAGAGCTCTTACCATGATGGTTTGTAGAAAAACAAAGTCCCTGATATTGCATTCAAAATTGTGGGCATACCTAGAAAAATCTTTTGCTAAAAAGAGGCTCTCTAATTTTCATCAGACTCTCAGAACAATAAGTGTCTCAATAGGTTAAAAATCAAATTACTGAGCCAAACGATAGCAGTTAGCCACTGTACCACTGAAAAAGAACCAGATACCTTGATTCCATAGGGTATGTTGATAAGACACAGCCCACAGGGCCAGCCTTGAAGAACAAGTTGGCTTTTTAATGACATTTATCATCTTGGATTTTATGCAAAGCCACTCTTGTGTTTCAGAATTCTTTATTACTCTGACCTTCATAAGATGTTGTCCTGTTTCAAGGAAACAATCTCTTATACTCTAGAAAATACTTTGTTTAAAGTTCAAGCTGTGTCTTTCCTGCAAAATTTGAGCCAAACCTACTGTATCTAAGCAGGCCAGAAGGGGCAGCTCAGTTACACACAGTCACACACTCACCTTTAAAACATTTGGGGTATCTTTTCTAGAAGTGTTCACGCATTTATCTGTTTATTCTTGTAGTTCGAGAAATGGAAGCAAAGACAAATAGGATACAGTTTTTGTCAGTTACTCAATTTAATAAGTGGGCTGTAAAGCAGTGGTCCAAAGCAAGCAATAATAAGGTCGCCTGAGTGGCTCAGTCGGTTAAGCATCCGACTTCGGCTCAGGTCATGATCTTAGGGTCCATGAGTTTGAGCCCCGCGTTGGGCTGTGTTGACAGCCCTGAGCCTGGAGCCTGCTTCAGATTCTGTGTCTCCCTCTCTCTCTGCCCACTTGTGCTTGTCTCTCTCTATCTCTCAAGAATAAGTCAATGTTAAAAAAAATTTTAAAGCAATAATAATATTTATTATGAGATCAAGAAGTGGGGACATTGCCAAAGAGAGACACCAAAAGCAGGATCTCAGAGCATAAGAGTTTGCAGGTTGCAGGAACACATCAGGTCAGCTGCAAGAGAAATATCCCATACTTAAGCTGTCACCTTTGGGTTGTTTTTGACCAAGTCATTTAAATCTGTATTGTTGGGGTATTTTTTTTAAGTTTTAGGTCATGAAATCACTAGTGGGAAATGTATGAGTATACGATATATAATGTGTCTACCCATTTACATATCAATGGACATTGGGGTTGTTTCCACTTTCTGTCTATTACAAATAAAGCTGTTCTAAAGAGTCACGTACAAGTCTTTGAATGAGTATATGAATTTCTCTTGGGTAAATACATAGGAGTGGAATAGATATTAGTCTTATTATTATTGAGCAGCTAAGTGTTCTTTGCATGTTCTATGTATGTGTGTGTTCTATATATGCTTTGCAAAGATTTGCTTCTTTATTTTCTTAACAGTGTATTTTGAAAAGAAAAGGTTTTAAATGTTGATTAAATCGTGTGTGTGTGTGTGTGTGTGTGTGTGTGTGTGTGTATGTGTGTGTGTTCGGTAGAAGTTAGTAAGAAGAAGACAGGATAGACAATATCTTCATCAATTCAGGAGAGAAATGGTCAAAATAACAGTAGCTATAGGGGCACCTGAGTAAGCAACCGACTTCAGCTCAGGTCCTGATCTCATGTCCGTGAGTGCAAGCCCCACATGAGACTCGCTGCAGTCAGCCTGTCAGTGCAGAGCCAGCTTCAGATCCTCTGCCCCCCTCTCTCTCTGTGCCTCTCCCACTTACATGCTCTCTCTCTCTCTCAAAAAGTAAATAAAAAAACATAAAAATAAATGTTTATAAAAAAGTAAACATAGTCGTGTATGGTGGCATGAAGGTATAGGAGAAATTAAAATACCACGAGTGCAGCCCAAATTGTTTCTGTGTAATAGGATATGAAATTATGCCACTATAAGGAATGGAGACGGACACGAGGCAAAATTACAGATATCATAAGAATAATAATAACTGGCATTTTGATATATTTACATATATGTGTGTGTGTGTGTGTGTGTGTGTATATATATATATATACTCAATACTCCCTTGATTACAGAATGATGAACTGAGCAATTTAAATGGTTGCTATAAAAAGGGAGTTCTTACAATTTTTTAAATTAAAAAAAAAATTTCAAGAGGGGTGCCTGGGTGGCTCCGTCAGTTAAGCGTCTGACCCTGACTCTCAGGTCATGATCTCAGGGTTCACAAGTTAGAGCCCTGCATCTGGTTCTGTGATGACAGCTCAAGCTTGGAGCCTGCTTCGGATTCTGTGTCTCCCTCTCTCTCTGTCCCCTCCCTCCACTCACGTGCTGTCTCTCTTTCTCTCAAAAATAAATAAACATTTAAAAATATTTTTTAATTTTTTTTGAGAGAGAGTGCACATGTGAGTGGGGGAGGGGCAGAGGGAGAGAGAGAGAGAGAGAGAGAGAGAGAGAGAGAGAGAGAGAGGATCTTAAGCTGGCTCTACATTCAGCCTGTGGATTGACATGGGGCTCAATCCCATGATGATGAGATCATGACCTGAGCGGAAATCAAGAGTCAGATGCTTAGCACTCCTAATTTTTTTTTTAAATCAGTATCTAAGGGGCACCTGAGTGGCTCGGTTGAGTGTCCGACTGTTGATTTAGGCTCAGGTCATGATCTCATGGTTTGTGGAATCCAGCCCCACATCGGGCTCTGTGATGACAGCCTTGGTTTGAATTCTCTGTCTCCCTTTCTGCCCTTCCCCTGCTTGTGTACACACTGTCTTTTTCTCTCTCAAAAGTAAATAAATAAACATTTAAACATAAATAAATCCATTTCTATGGACGAAAACTTCCCAGTCAAAATTCCAAAAAGACCTTTTTTTTTTAATAGAAACTGAGGAAATGATTCTTAAATTTATATAAAATTGCAAAGGACTGGAAAATCAAAAACAACCTTAAAAAATAATTCAGTGGAATTATACTGTTCGATTCTAAGACAGAGATGTAAACTTACAGTAATCAAGTCAATGTTGTATTTGACTATAAAGACAGACAAATATATCAATGGAACAGACTAGGGTGTCAAGAAATAGACTAATACATAGACAGCTAATTGGTTTTGATAGCACAATTCAGTGGTACTGGAACAATTGGATAAACAAATAAAAAGAGAAGTGAATTTCTACCACTATTTCATATAATAAAATTAATAATGCAATAACTTGAGACGGAGTGTAGCTACAAATGGAAAATTTTAATCTATAAAGCTTTTAGAACTATGTTGTCCAATACGATAGCTACTAACCACATATGGCCATGCAAAATTTAATTTAAATTGATTAAAATTTAAGTTAAAATTTGATTTCCCATTCACACTAGTTATATTGCAAATGCTGCACCACCAATATAGATAGCTAAAGGCTACAATATTGGATAGGACAAATAGAAATTCTATTGGAAAGTGCTATTCTAGAAGACAACATGAGAGAATATCTTCACAAGTTGAAAGACAGCAAATATTTCTTAAGTTGGACACAGAAATCAGCAACAAAACTTAAAAATCAATAAATTGGATTTCCTCAAAACTAAAATATCTGCTCATCAAAAAACCCTGTCAAGGAAAATGAATAGATGAAGCACAGACTGGAAGAAAATATTTACAGCACAGGTATCTGAAGAAGGGCTCTGTCTGCCGAATACATAAAGAACTCCTATGATGTTATAAAAAATGGCAAACAAGCCAGTAAACATTGAGGAAAGACTTGAACAGCTAGAAAATAAAGGAAAATATACAAATGACCAATAAGGACACACACAAGAAAGTGCTCAACATTATCAGTCATCAGGAAAATGCAAATGAAAACCACAAAGACATCACTGGACATCACTCCTGTGGCTGAATTGAAAAAGAATGACACATCTCTTACTGATGAGGATCTGAAGCATTCAGAACTCTTAAAGGTTACTGTTGAAAGTCTGAAATGGTACAGTCATTTTGGAAAACTTCCAAAAATTATTTTGGCAGTGTCTTATGAAGTCAAACATATACATTTATGGTATAAAATTGCGATAGCCTGGCAACGTCACTTGGATGAAAGAAAAACAAAATCACATTTCCACACAGGCATTGGCACATAAATGCTCCTCAGCAACTTGATTAATGTTAGTCCCAAACTGGAAATAACCCAAAGAACAAATAATCAAATTTTGGTATATCCAGAAAATGAAGTACTATTCTACAGTCAAGTAGGACAACCTACTTACACACAGAAGAACATGGATTAATCTCAAAATTTTTTTGCTGAGATAAAGAAGCTGTATCTAAAGAATAAACTTGGTACGATTTCATTTACATGAAGTTCTAGAAGAGGCAAAACTAATCTATGCCTCTAGAAGAAGGAAACTTACTGGAAAGGGGCACAAGGGAATTTTATGGAACAATGGAAATGTTCTATATTTTGTTTGAGATGATGTGTTCATAAACAGATGCATTTGTCAAAAATCACTGAACTACATTTAACATATTTGCATGTCACTGTAAAGTTATCTCGATTTTTTTTAAGTAGGGATACTACTGGAAGGATAAAAAGAGTCCGTGTGTGTAAAGGGGTATTCTAGATGTCACTTTCCTCTCAATGTCTGCAATGACTGCAACTGTAGATGTGCCCCCTGCCCACCCACACCGATTTGGTGTCTCATAAGACGTTCATTATGTAATGTTCCATTATCAAGTTTCAGAGCGGAAATAGAGACCTTGCCTCCTATGGTCTCCAAAGCCTCAACTAGCAGAGTCCAGCCTGTTCTTCATGCTTCTGCCTTTGGTTTATTGAACATAACTCATCACAGAGTCTAATAAACTCAATATGTCATAGACAACTAGAGTTTTTCTCATTCTGGCAGTACAAGTCACCTATTACTTATCTCAGAGATCAAAAGTCTACTGTTCCGTTCCGAGCTCATAAACCTGAGCCCAGATCTCTGCAGACATCTTAAAGCCTGCTGTCCACAGATTTTTTTCCTCTTATGTTCTATACACTAACGATAAATAAATAATAACACTCCAATATCCACTTTGCATTTGCTTTTATTATTGCAGTTAGACACATCTTTTGGTTTTCAAGTGACCTGAATATGCTGAAACATATACTGACATCAAGCATGTTGCCATGGGAACTGAATGCAGTTACACATTGAGATTTACAGGCAGGTAATTTAAGAAGTCCTGGAGCAAAGTATGAGTGCTTCATAGTGTCCTAAAACCCTCATACCAGGGCATATGAAAATTAAATAAAGCACCAAGTCTTGAAGTAAGGGGTGACCATTATATAGTGAACAGTAACTGAAAGAGTAAAGCATTTCCCCCTAAACATCAGGTTATTAAAATATGCATTATTATATTCATTTGATGAGAAAAATCAGGTCTAGATTCTCTCTGTGCTTACTATGTCAAAAAACATGATGGTTTGAAAGTCATTGAGTATGTGCTTTATTAACAATATTATTTGTCCTCAAAAATGGATTAATCATAAATATATAAAGAGAGAACTATAAACTTAGAATTTAAGGAATCCTTAAAAGTAATACACAGATTAGGTTTCAGTGACCCAATGCCCTGACTCCAGAGAAGGGTCCAGCCCCAGTTTGGAAACTACTGATACTGTTACTCTTCCTAAACAACAAAAATACATCCATGCCAAATCATAAATAAGTTGTTTTCTGACCTCTTTATAAACACATCCAGTCGCATGATGCTCATAGCCTCACAAACCTAATAGTTGTAAAATATAATTCTTGCAAGAGACCTAAATATTGGGAGGTTTGATCTTCAATCACTATCTCTTCTGCAGATCAGCAAAACTGAGGGAAAAGTGAATTTTATCTTCTTTACCTTTCTACCTACTTACTAGCATGGCCATTTTCCTAATGTTAGTTTAAAACACTCAGGTTGTCAAAATCAAAATTCTTAGGGTGCCTGCGTGGCTCAGTTGGTTAAACTTCCACCTTAGTTTTGGCTCAGGTCATGATCTCACAGTTTGTGGGATCGAGCATAGCATTGGGCTCCACTCTGACAGCATAGAGCCTGCTTGGGATTCTCTTTCTCCCTCTCTCTCTCTGTCCTCCTCTCTCTCTCTCTCTCTCTCTCTCTTTCTCTTTCTCTTTCTCTCTCTCTCAAACTAAATAAATAATTTTTTTAAGAAAAATCAAAATTCTTAATAATGACAAATTCCTCATACTCTGTAAAATGTTTCCTATAAATCGTCTAATTTTGGGGAAAAAAAGTGTTTGATTGCAAAATGTCCCTGATTCTACAAAAAATTTAATACTTTCTACAAGTAAATTGATAATTAAATGATACACTAGAAAGAACACAAGATTTTAAGATTTCAAGTCAGAAGAACTCATCTTGAGTCTTGAGATTGCTACATACCAACTGTGTGATATTGGCCAAGACTTTTAATTTCTCTATATCAAAATTTCTCTCTTTGGAAAGTGGTGACGATAATCATGCTTAGCTCCCAAGGTTAATGATTAGATTCCAAATGATAATGCACATAAAAGTTTTTAAGATCATAAAATAATAGACAATTATAATATTTGATATTTTGAAGCTGAAAATTATTACTTGTTCCCACCATTTCTTCCCTGACAATGGGGAGTAAGCTTAGATAACATAATTGTAATATGGGATTATAAAGATAAAGATCACAATTCAGTGATGAAGGAAGCTTGCACAGTTAACACAGCTCAAGTAATAATAACGGTTATCATTTGTTGAATGCCAATCAAATGCCAAGAAGTCTACATTCTATCATTCAATCCTACTAACAACACTATGAGATAGATCTTAGCTCCGTTCTGGAGATATTACAATTGGGTATTGTGAGCATATTGTTTTTATCCACCAGCATCACATCCTTGAGGGAACCACTCATCCCCATTCCGTGATGTCCTGGAGAAGTCTTCCATTGCAGCTTCCTGGCTTCCCATGGCTTTAGGAGTGGAAATATGCAAAATGAGACCAATAAGTCATCTCTGTGGATAGCTATACGAACTTTGGGAGGAAATCGCCCTGAGTTGCTAAAGGATTAGAGTCCGAAGGTTTGATCTGGTGGTCACCTTGCCTACTGTGTGCCACAAACCTCCATGCAGAATAAAGTTGAGCAGAGACAAACAGGTGAAGCCCTCGTAGCATCTTTATAACCTGATTTAACCAAATGGAATTTGGATGGACCTTTCTCTCAGACCCAAGTTATAGTAGTAATGAATTCCATTTCGGTTGAGTTTATATGAATTACTGTGAAAGGGTCCTGGAAGGAAATAGAATTTCCTGTGGCATAGTAAAGCTCTCACGCCTGAAGCTCTGCCCAGCTCATGAAGTAGACATTGATCTTTGCTAATACTTTACTAGCCTTGGTGACATTCTATCATTCTGGCTTCATCTTCGGGATGACACTGTGAGTCTGCTGACTCACCAAGGCATCAGATAACACAAACCAGCCACACCTCTCTCTTCACCACATCAAGGAAGCAACATTGTATCATTCAATTCCACATTTCTTTCTGAGTGAACTAAGTTCCCAAATAGTTTGGTATTGTTTGGGGACAAAAAGAGGAATCTAAATGCAACATGGGCAGAAGAAACCTTTAAAAAGCACATTGAACATCAGAATAAAATGGGAAATGTAATTATAGAAGGCTTAAACTAAAAACTGTGCTATGAAAATGCATTTGAGTTTAAGATTACTAATGGCAGAGGTTTGAAATAAAGGATGCCATTTTGGAGATGATGTATTACAATGTATACTTAGAGGCAAGACTGGGCTTTATGTCTTCAGAGGAACGAAGTATGGCCACAGTCGTTCTTTTAATTCATACGACAAATGGTTATCGAGCCCCTATTATGTGCTAGGCACTGACTTTCCTGCCTGTGTACAAATCAACCTCATCCTACAGAGGATTACTCTTACAATGTTAAACCTACAAAAAAATTGGGGTCACTTTTGAAAGAATGTTGGGGATAAAGTGTCAAGAATCAAGGATAGAAAGATTTTAAAGGACTCTAAAATATTTCTCAAATTTGGGACAGGATGCATTTCATGAACTTCACAAGAAATTCTGACAATAGGCCATGATTTTTCCTCATGCTATGACATGCACTTAGACGGAAAGAAGAGAAACAGAAACCCCATTGGAAAACCAGATTATGCAACTGTGGGCAACTTCAAGAGTTCCAGATAAGACTTTCTGAAAAAAGGTAGTAGATGTTTAAAGAGCATTAGAACAAAGGCTAATCTGAGTGACTGAAGGCAGAATCCGTGATTAAACTTCAGAGAATGAGCTGGAACTTGGTGGGAGGAGGAGAAAAGGCAACAGTTACGAATATGTGTGAGGTTGTCCAGTTCAAAAAACATTTTGATCCCAAGTCTGTGTAAGGTCAGTATACATTTAGCCTTAATTTATAGGAAAGGAAATTTGTGTTGAAATATATTGAAATTTTCTTTTAAGCTCTTCAATAAAATGTTTTTCCTTCAGTGTTTACCAGCGCTAACATGGGTAAGAGTCCCTGAACTACAAAAGGCAGGGTTTCAAACATCAAACATTTTGTATCCTATTTTTATTCACACGTTTTTTGCCCTAATTTCTAAGTATAGTTGAGAAATTTACTTTAATTATCTCTGTTCTCCTCTCTGTTATTGTCAGCCCCATGCTATTCTGCAGTGTGAAATTGATAATGAGAAGAAAGCTGATAAAATATGTAGGAACAGAGGCTGAAATCAAACTCAAGATGTTGAACTATTTTTGCAAGTAAAATAACATAGATTTTTAGGGAATTTTGGATTTGTTTTATTTTTAGGATTTTTTAAAAAATTAATTTCTATTCATGCAAGAACCAGAACAGAGCCCTAAATCAAGGTAACAAAGTCAAAGCTGAACTAACAAGTCTTGTAATTCTATAAGAGTCAATAAATAAGACATCTCTCTGTTGCTACCTGGTATACCACGGCAGATTGTGTCTGGAATGGCCTAGAAAGATGGGCTCTTTTATACAAATTCTAAACAAAATCCTCTAGACTACTTAACCCAAGAAGAGGCATCATCTTTACACCAAGTTTATGATCTCTCACTGGGCACAATTTTTTTCCATTTTTGTTTAAATCCAGACCTTAGACACTGACGAAGTCAAGGGCTGGGTTCTGCCTCTGATGCACGTAATAAAAATCTCTTTTGGATGAGAAGAGACAGTTAACATAAATTTATTCTGACATCCTCCAGTCTGCCACAGTAAACAATCCAAATATGTGCATAACAGGATCATTTTTTTAAATATTAACATATCTTCCCAAGTGTATTCCCTTATTTGACCTTCAAACTTCCCCGCATCCCACATGCTTGCAGGCAGAGTGAGGCTGCTTCACTGCATGATTTGTCTTAGTCTGTCCAGGCTGTTATAATAGAAGACCATAGATTGAGAGGCTTATAAACAACAGAAATCTGTTTCTCACAGCTCTGAAGGCTAGGAAGCCCAAGATAAAGGTACCAGAAGATTCACTGTCTGGGGAGATCCTGCTTCCTGGCTTACAAGATGCCCATCCTCAGCCGTCTCCTCACCCATACCTCACGTGGTAGAAAGGGGCAAGGGAGCTCTCTAGGGTCTCTCTTATAAGGACACTAATCTCAGGGCGCCTGCGTGGCTCGGTTAAGCGTCTGACTTTGGCTCAGGTCATGATCTCACAGCTCGTGAGTTCGAGACCCGCATCAGGCTCTGTGCTGACAGCTCAGAGCCTGGAGCCTGTTTCAGATTCTGTGTTTCCCTCTCTCTCTGCCCCTCCCCCGCTCACTCTTTGTCTCTCTCTGTCTCTCCTTCAAAAATAAATAAACATTAAAAAAAATGTATAAGGATACTAATCTCATTATGAGAGCGGCAACCTCATGACCTAACCATCTCCTTAAGGCCTCACTTCCTAATGCCATCACACTGGGGATTAGAATTTCAATGTGTGCATTTGGGGGGACATATATATCCAGTCCATCGCAATGGTTGCCTTAGAAAAGAAGCGTCAAGGCAAAGGGTCTGAAAGAGCCTGCAGACTTTTTGGCTTTGACCTCCAAAACGGAAACAGAAAGAACTTGGGACTGAGGCCTCACTTTTGAAAAAAGTGAAGATTAGAGAGAGGGACACTTACCTTTGAGTCTCCACAATGTTCTCCCAGAGTGCGAAGGGAATTTGGGGAAAGGAACAGGAAGAGAGGGAAGAGAGGTAATGAAAATGGATACACTGGGGATATTGGAGGTTGGAGGAAGTGCTAAAATAAAAGGCTCCTCAGAAAGGCGTAGTTGAGCAACCAGAAGCTGTGCAGGACAAGTTAATCATTGTTTCCATGCTTCCTGTCACTACTCAAGTGAGTGTGAACATAACAAATAACTGCCTTTCTTACTGGCTTTCTGATGGGACTTCCCTCTGACAACTGCCAGTACTTTAGAAGATGAACCATCAGGAAGAAGACCACCTCCAGTGTCCTGAGAATTTGCTCAGTCCCCATCTAACTTACTCCATATGGACCAAACGCTAAATGCATGCTTTGCTACATCTAAGAAGAGTAAGTCAGAAAGAAAGAAGGAGAGTAGTGTCCCAAATGCAGAGTGACCTGGTGAGAGGAAGGTTATGGGAAGTACCATGAGATACCCATCTGGCAGGAGCAAGGTCTAGAAAGAATAAGTTCCTTTCTCCCCACTGGGATACCTACCAATACCACTCCTCCTATCCAGCCACTCCCAACCCTGCTCCCCTCCCTGGCCTTGCTTACCTGTGCCAAGAAGAAACGGTTATGACAACACTCACCACGTTTTATAGTGTACCAAAGGCTCTTTCATACACAGCTTCATCTATCTGCACAACTCTACAAGATAGACAGGTCCATTCTCATTGTTGTCTCTAATTTACAAATGAGTGAAGGTAAGACCTTGAAAGGTTATGTAACTTACCCAAGAGCACACAGGCGCTAGAACATGACAGAACTAGGACTCACCTGGTCTCAGTGTGTCCATTCTCTGTGGTTACATTGCTCCTTTACTACTGCTTTGGCTCTGCTCCAGGATAGGGCAGGCGTCCCTACCGTTTAAGAAGCACTGGAAGGCCTTTCTTCCCAAATGTTCCTTCCCAGACCTTCTTCAGTCCCAGAATACCCGGCCTTACAGACATTCCTCTAAGTTTAGGCAAAGTCTCCAGGAGCCCCTTGGTAAAATAAGACAATACATTAAGCCATTCATTCAACCCAGGCTCCCTTGCCTAAGACTTCTATGGGACAGAGGGCTGCTTAAGAAAGTTAAATGGAGGGGCGCCTGGGTGGTGCAGTCGGTTAAGCGTCCGACTTCAGCCAGGTCACGATCTCGCGGTCCGTGAGTTCGAGCCCCGCGTCTGGCTCTGGGCTGATGGCTCAGAGCCTGGAGCCTGTTTCCGATTCTGTGTCTCCCTCTCTCTCTGCCCCTCCCCCGTTCATGCTCTGTCTCTCTCTGTCCCAAAAATAAATAAATGTTGAAAAAAAAAATTAAAAAAAAAAAAAAAAAGAAAGTTAAATGGAAGTCACCAGGCAACGTGACTAGTATGGACTAGGTGCTCAATAAATTCAGGGGAATTTTTTTCTAGTTAAAAAAATTTCAGGAACGTTTTGACCCCATGAGATAATCCCCATGCTTTTCCCAAAAATAAACAAACAGCATAGCCGTGGGTAATATAACTTCTTATAACTCTAATAAGAAAATGAAATCTCAGGGAAAAAAAAATTAATCTCAACAAATCCGAATCTCTCTGAACATAACAAGCACGTGAAATTAGAATCCTAAGGGAAAACAGTTAATTTACCTTAACTCTGTTATCAGTAGTAAAATACTAAAAATTGTTTTCATGGAAATTGCTGCATTTATCAGGACCCCCAGCTCTTTGGCATATAAGCATAAAGAATAATGCACCCTGGGAATATGCAAAAACCTAGATTAATATTGAATGAACAGCAAAGGATAAACAGGACTTTCTGCTCTGCTCTCACTAAAGATAAACACAAACAGTAAGCCAAGAAGCAGGCATGAATCAAACCAGTGAACGCATGCATCGGCTACTGCAATACCAACAGGGCTTTTAAAATGTCAAAAGAAAAGTATACTTTAATAAAAATACATAAAAACTGTGCTGAAAAATTAATGTAACACACTGTGTGCAAATAAACCCTGCATGAATAGAAAGTCAAGATTAACTTCAGGCATCAGTGAACTTAAGGTAATAAATCACTGATGGCAATTTCACTCCCCCTTTCAGATATGATTAGAGGTGTTTGGGGGATAGTTGATACAAAACGCTGCTCAAAAATTGTAATGCACACCACTTGGATAGGCAGAGAAAATGTTTTGTTGTTGTTTATAGTTTTACACATGAGACCCCATCCTCTGGCTGGGGGAAATTTTTAAATACGTCTCTAACCCAGTTTAAGCCTAGTCTGATTTGATTATTTCAATAATCTCTTAAGGCAATAGACTTCCTAAGAGTAGAAAGAAAGTTCAGTGTCTCAGTTTTCCTCTGCCTTCTCCTACTCAGCTCTGAAAGAAGGCAGTTGGGTGTATGAAATGGGAGGCAAGGAAGGGAGTGTGTAATGGAGAGACACAGAGACCTTGAGCATGGTGTTCTTCTCTCCTGGATGATGTTGTCTTGTCCATCTGGCTGCTGTCTTGCCATTCGTGGCTAGAGTCTCTAACTGGTCTTATTCTCCCAATTTGGTTACAGCCAGTTCACTCTCTGGCCAATTCGGTCTCACTTTGGCACCTGCCGGCCCTGAATGCTGAGGTTCCTGGCCGGTCTCTGCTGCAAAAAAGACTTCCCTGTGCCTCAGCAGACTCCAGGCCAACTCCAACGCCCGGACCCCAATCACCTTGGGAAGCTCAGGGAAGCAAGTCTTCGGGCTCTGGCTCACGACAACACTGCACAACTAGAGGAATGAAGGTGTGTTCAGCGTAGGAAGAGTTGGAGTTCTGCCTTTGTGAGCCTCAGAAGGGAGTCAGGACCGACAGCCTCCTCCCTTTACCTCCCTCACAACCAGGGTCCTGCATCTACCCGCAGTCCAGAGAGTTGGAGTGGAGGCACACATCTGACCAACACGCTCCTTCCTTCTCTTCCTCTCTCTCCCCTTCCCACTATCCTCCTCCAGGCCTGGGAAAGATGCAGGCTTTGCTTCTCTTTCTCCTACATTTCATCTCTGTCAAGAGCAGGGTTTTGCTGTCATGGATGGAAGGGTACTTTCTCTGCTATGGGATCTCTGGGTTGAGTACCTGATATGTTAGAGGGCAAAAAACAAAAATATTTGGGAAACCGTCTCTCGGGATCATCGTCTGGCTTGTAATGCTTTTATGTTGCCTTATCCCTGCTTTTCATGCCAGGAATTATATATTGTTCTGTTTTTCTCTTCATCATTTTTATAATAAATTCTTTTCCCCTGTCAGGCAGATTTGCTGTCTCAGATTGACTGGGCCAAAGGTCATGGACTCTGAAAGGTAGATGCATTAGTAATTTCCAAAAATGATACCACACACCCCCATTTCCATAGATAGATAGATAGATAGATGATAGATAGATATGGTTGGCTGTTCTTATATGTCAACATTACATGTTTAAGACAACATAGATGGGTGTGCAAAGCTATCATTTCATATGAAAATTTAGTTATGTAATATTTATTAAAAAGTGTTTCTTCTATTGTTTGTTTTTAACATATGGCATCTATAGGAGATGATTTTAATGACTATCATTTCTGTGGCATTACCGTGAAGAAAGACAAGTTCTTAATTTTATGGCAGATATGATAAACTTATGTGTTAACAAACATTTGTTTTACAGGTGACTGGAGTGAATGGAAAATTTATCCTGATAAGGAAACGTTGGGGGTGGGAAAAGTGTATGGGAGAATAATACAGCTGCCTTCAAATGTATAAGGGGTTTAGAAGTAGAGAAACTAACTTTGTTACACATGACTCCAAGAGACAAATTTAAGATTAAGGAAGAAGTAAACGGGTAATACAATGCGGTTTGGCTTTCTAATAATCAAAGCTGTCTAAATATGGAGCGGGTTGGTGCCTGGAGATTCAATTATTATACAATTGGGATTGTTCAAGGTGGGCCAGGTGACCATTTAGCGAGAATGTCATGTCAATTATTTAAGGATGTTCAGCTTGTTTCCAACACCCTGAATTTCTATACTTAGAATCTTCAGGTCTGAGAACTACAGAAGTTAAATAAAAGAATAAAAGAAAGAGTCATAGGAGCATACATGGCACTGGCAGAAAAATTGACCATGGCCATTTGGTGATGATAATCACTCAGTAAATAGGAAAAAGTCCAAATTGCCTATTTAAAACAGAATCCAAGTTTAAATTACAGATTATGGCAAAATTGGTGAAAGTAAGCCCGTAGAAGAAAAACCAGAATGTTTTGGCAATGGATATTTCAAAGAATTGAGAGAAACTGAATACAACTGATTTCCTGGTTTGGTAAAACAAAAGAGAAAAGTCGTCACTAATAAGGGTCCTATAAATAGGGAAAGAAAGAGTATAAGGTGCAAAGCTAAAATGGTGTTGCTGTTAAATTTAAGATGATGCCATTTTTGAAGATTTTACTTATTTTAGCAAGTCTCAAGACATCTCAGCTTATATCTTTATGGATTCTTTCCTGTCCTCCTTTAGTGTTCTGCCAAGAGAAATAACAGTAGAAAGGATAGATGTGTAACTGATAACTGTCAACAGGTAGTTAACCAAAAACAGGTAGACAGGTGTTAGGAAGAAGCGTGGAAGGAGAGGACAATTTGAAAGCTATGGATAGGTAGCCGCGTCATCGGTCATCCTTGTCATAATGTCATGACCCACAAGCCCACTGTCATCAGAAAGAAGGCTGGGAAAGGGAAACAGTCAAACTGGCCAGACAGGTCTCTAGTGCCTGGAAAGTCAATGAGCTTGGCCAGCGCAGGAGGAAGAATACATGTCTCTGGGAGTGGAGGTCAGGAGAAAGGAAGTATATAGGCATCGAGCTTGTGGTGGGTACCAGCCACTGTGATAAAAACTGTATACTGTTAAGTTATGAATTCTTCCCTTGTATCCTAATAGGAAAGTATTAGTATTCTTTTTTTATATTTAATGAAAATGAAACTGAAGCTCAAAGAGCTTACGTATCCCAGGTCACACAGCTAGTAACTAGTCACTGGTATTTCAAATCCCAAAGCTCACAGTCTTTCCACTAGATCACACTAGCAAAATGTGCTTAGGCATGAGCAGATAAAGATAAGTGACAAGTGATACCAGGGGCAGGAGCCAGGTGGCAAAAATAAATCAAGCTGGAATGAATAAAAACAATGAGGCACGGGGTTGGGAGGGTAGAGGCATAGGAAGGGCTGGAATGTCTAAGATTCACAGCCACTATTTGAGTCAATTTGAACTAAGCAAGAATTCTACCCAAGAGTCAGAAAGATACCAAACATGGAAGATGGTGGGGGGTTGAAAAAGCAAGGATGTTTTTAAAAAGGAACCCCACACAAAATACTCCTAAACATTTGGGTACTGTTCCTACAGTCTTGTCTTTTATTAATTCTTCATTCTCCTTTATTAGGGGTTTCCATATGCTGAACTGAGGGGAAGAAGGAACTTTTGGCTTCCTCATATCATCCTGCATTCTTACTTGATCAGCACTATAATCTGTGATTATGAGCTATTCAAGGTCAAACTGCAACAAGAGGTAAGAATTGAAATGGAAAGACTTTGGAGAGATTTCAGAAAGGTGTCACCACAGTATTTCTTGTTCTCAAATTTTGGGGATTCATTTTTCCATAGAATCCATGAATTTCCTCATCATGAGTAGTTCGCAAGTCACCAGTATCATCTGAACAACAAGAAAGAGGAACAGAGGCAAAATGAGCAAGAGGGAAAATCCTGCCATTTTATAGGCTGCAGCTTGCGTGTCAGATTTAGCAATTTTTATCAACCGGAAGAAGCCCATTTTGCATTTGGACAACAAAAGTCCTTGTTTAGTCATTTTCCAAGTGGAAGCATGAAAAAGAATGTCTTAAAACTAAACAAGTCAAAGGATATACTATGTGAGACACTCTCAAAGAATGCAGTAATTACCACAAATATAATAAACTACAATTATGTTCTCAGAAAGAGGTCTATTCAAAGAAGTCATTCGAATATGTGATAATGCATGACAGCAAAGTGAAGGCGGCGTTAGCAAGCGCTGTCAATATGCAAATGCTTTGTTGCTACCAGGCCATTCTGATATTGTTTATCAAATGGAATGAAACACTGGAAAAGAAATAGACTTCTCTTATTTCCCTAACACACAGCAAACGTCTCTATTTCCAGACACGTGAAATAGTCTCTTCCTTTATCGCAATACCTTGCTAATAACTACACTCATCTTCTTTGGATTTTATTTTTAAGGGTAAAATTTTTCATAGTTACTAGATTTTATTACAATCTAAAAACAACTCATTTAGAAGTTTTGTATTACTGGGAAAGTAGTATTACCAGTTAGAAATTGCTTTGCTGGCCCAAGGAGTATATTTTCAGACATACCAATGCCAAATTAGCTCCTATGAAAACATCTAGGTGCACACATATGTACAAATACACGCGTATACATCTACCCGCACACTTTCTCTCTCTCCCCATCTTTCAGAGGAAATCCATAACATCTTTTACTAGCTACCCATTATGATTTAGCTCCATACGATTGAAATATAAACTTAACCATTGTGTAAGATCTCCTACAGACATCATTTGAAAGCTTCAGGCTAAGGGCCCCGTGGCATATTTGTACAGATGTTACCTTTGCTGGCTTTTCACAAATGTCTCCATCAAAGCATAACATGTGACTCCCATAACTGAATGCTAGTAATATCACAAGGAAAAGGGGTTGTGTAACCATAACATTGCTGAGGCCCATGATTTTTGTGTTAGTGACTAAAGAAAACTCTTCTGTTTCCAGGAAAGTCGTCTCCTGGTTAGTCCTGGATTTGATTAGCGATCCCACTCATGGGTGGGTAAAGCCAGAGAGCATTCCGTATGCCCAAACATAGGCATCACTTAAAAGCAAGAGGAAGAAAGAAGTCTGGAGCTTGGACCTTAGCGACATCCGCATCCCACCCCTACAGAGGGGCAGACCCCGTGCTGTAAGTGCCAGCCACGTGAGACTCTTGAGGCATGTAAATGGGGGTGAGTGCACAGGTCCAGGAATAGGAAAGTAGAATCATATAGTAACAGCTTGTAAATGAGCACAGGAGAAAATTTTATATCCGGGCCATGGACTCCCCCTCCCAGGTTTCCAGAGTCCATGTGAGGCGCACACAGGGCCATACAAGAGGAAAGCCAAAAACAAAACAAAATCTTAAAGGAACAACTCTCACATGCTCACAAGGGGCCCAGCACCTTCTAGAGGGAATCCATTTTGCCCAAAATTTGGGGTATTCCTCAAAGCCAGGAAATATAGTTTCTTCGTATCCATTTGTCTGCCATAGCAAATTGAAATGTGCTAGCTTCAGAACCTTGTGGGAGCAACTTCCTTTGCATTACCCATTATGTCTGTCTCTGTCTGCCTCTCAGTTTCATTCAGTATTTGTGGAACACCTGTTATATTCCATACCTCTGTACTAGGTATTATGAGGACACCCCAGATGAATAAAACCTAGTCTCTGGCTTCATAGAACAGACTGCTTGGTAAGAGAGACAATCCTGTAGAGAACTAGTCTAATCCAGTCTAGTAAGAGAGATATATATTTTTATAAGTGTTTACAGTACAATAAGGAGCAGCTTGATTGCTTAGGAGAGGTGACAGATTTCAAGTAAAGAACATCAAATCCCTGGTTCCATCAAAGCTCAATCCCTGATGTGTAATATAGGGAAAATCACTAATATCTGTTGCTTTTTCTCAAAAATGGGAATGATCACACCCACCTTCCTTTTTCCCTCATTGTCTTTGGGATCAAATGAAATGTATTGACAGAGTCTTTAGAGATTGGACAGTGATTCACAGGCCTAGAAAAGCTAATATTAATTAATTTGTCTGTGCCCCACACTGTGTTCAATAATTTAAATATTTTCTGTTTTAATCTTCATAACAACCCAGAAGCTTAAGGAACATGCTTGAGTTCACAAACTGACTCCTAACCACACTGTTATACAATTTATTCTCTGCTACTGATAAGCTCAATGACTTTGGACGACTCCTTTAACACTTCTGATTCTCAAATGTTTTCATCAGTAAAATAAAATTGGCCTCAATGAAATTGTCTTTTTTAAAATGTGATGCATATAAAATGAGATCTACTCTTTTAACAATTGTTTAAGTACACAATACAGTATGGTTCACTATAGGTACAATGTTGTATAGCAAAGAGTAAGTATAGAACTTACTCTTCTTTCCTAACTGAAATTTTATGCCTGTTGAACTGCAACTTCCCATATCCCTCTTCCCCAGGCCCTGGCAATCACCATTCTACCTTCTGTTTCTATGGTTTTCATCATTTCAGAGACCTCGTGTACATGGAATCCTGCCATCTTTGTCCTTCTGTGACTGGCTTCTTCTACTTAGCATAACGTCCTCCAGGTTCATCCACATTATCGCATAGGGCATATGGTTGTCACGTATTTCCTTTTTTAAGGCTGAACAATATTCCATTGTGTGTATGTACCACATTTTCAAGAAAGTTTCTTAGACTGAACAGTACTAAATGCTACAGTAAAGGTTTATCTTTTAATGTATATTTATTTGGGGGGGGGGAGAACAGAGAGAGAGAAAGAGAGAGAATCCCAAGCAGGCTCCGCTCTGTCAGCACAAAGCCTGACATGAGGCTAGATCTCACAAACCGTGAGATCATGACCTGAGCCAAAATCAAAAGTTGGACACTTAACCGACTAAGCCACCCAGGCGCCCCTACCTCTATGAGGTTTAAAGGGTTTGGGGAGCACACAAAGTCCCTATTAGTCAAGGGTTTATTGGTGTGACATAAACCCCAACTCATTACCCCACTTTTGATGTGCCTGCTTGATCAGAGCATCCTTTTATGGTTTTACTGACACTCTGAGTCCTACTGTCAGCTAAGCCTTATTCATTGTTATCACCTTCCTGAGACCCATGCAGATGTTTGTTGAAATGACTAGATGAATAAGTGGGTAGCTGGATCATACCTGATAACCTGGCCAATGTTGGTCTTCATTATCTTTCTTTTTCTGATCCCTTCTTTACCTTCCTAAACTTCTGGACCAGGTAAAGTTCCCTTGCTATGTATCTCTATAACTTTTTGTACATTAATGTGATTGCCTATGGATGTTTGTCTCCTCTACCAGATTTTAAGTTTACTGAGATGAACACCATCTGTCATGTTTACCACTGTGGCTCCAATGCTTAGCTCATAGCAGGTAATCATTAAATATTTAAAAAGCAGTGAATGACTGAATGAATTTTCCAAAGCCCATCTTTTTCAGTGACCTAGTTTTTGGCCATCCAAAAATAAATTTTGCTCTTAAAAAAACCTTACTGACCTGGTATTGCTGCTCTATTTAAGATAAAATACTTAGCATACTTTATTCAATACTTGTAAATATCAGAAGACTAGATATGTTATCCTTTTAAAATCTATTTTCATGATAAAATACATATACACATGCAAACACACCACATACACCAGACTGATAAAAGGATGGTTTTTAAGAACTGCCTCAAAGTTGCAAACTGAAGATGAATTATATTTTAGTCCAACTATCTGCAGATTCTATTTTAATATCTCGATACTAGATACCCCGAGTAACACTACAAGAATCTAAAGCATCAGAAGAAGTAAACAAAATTCAGTCTTGTTTACTAATGCAGGAGAAAAGAAAGAGACATTTCAGAAAGATTTTTAAAGATTTTAGTGTTTTCTAGATACCCTTGAGTTAAGCGGAATGTATCTGAAGCAGAGTATTGCTCAAGCCCCATGTCTTTACTAGAAAAAGCTAAATAACGTTAAATATTTGAATCGTGCAACCAAACTGCCCTTTATCTTATTCCCTGCCTATTCCATCATGCAAGGTCCAACCAGGAAAACAGAAGACGATACAAGGCATTCAAAACACAAGGGTATTTGATGCAGAGTCCTGGTTGCACAGATGTTAGAATTGCCGAGAAGCTGGGGAGGAGTTGGAAAGGCAGATGGAGGGATTGACAATAGCAGGAAGCTGCAAACACTGCTCGGCTAAAGAGACCAAGGGAAGAGAGCCTGGTGCTGGAGCCTGAGGGCCAGGACACTTCACGGAAACTGGAACCAGGCAGGAGACAGCCACCACCAGCGAAGCCACCTATGGCAGAGATAGATGAGGACACAGAACTTAACTTTTTCCCCCCTCCTGACCTCTGATGTGAGGAGTCAGCTCCTCTGTGACACGGAGAAGAGAAAGGGAAGGCCAAGGAAGCTGTGAGGGCACACGGCCCGGCCCAAAACCAGAGCTCCAGTCTCCTGGTGATGTGCTTATCTAGTTGCAGAGTCACGGAAACAAATATCAGGTTGACAATTGATTTCCCATTAATATTAACAAACTGACATTCTGATTTAAAATATTGTATTATTGGGGCGCCTGGGTGGCGCAGTCGGTTAAGCGTCCGACTTCAGCCAGGTCACGATCTCGCGGTCCGTGAGTTCGAGCCCCGCGTCGGGCTCTGGGCTGATGGCTCGGAGCCTGGAGCCTGTTTCCGATTCTGTGTCTCCCTCTCTCTCTGCCCCTCCCCCGTTCATGCTCTGTCTCTCTCTGTCCCAAAAATAAATAAAAAACAAAAAATATTTAAAATATTGTATTATTGCTCAAAAAAACCTCTTCTGGAACTGTTGTTCTTAAGTTCTTTTCTTTTATATTCATTTCACATTTAATGTTTCTGTTTCAAAAGACAACACTAACCTGCACATTATTATGTAAAAGACACATTACCAAAAAAAAAAAAAAGCACAACTATTCAATGTTAAGGATTATTCATAATAAGAGCAGAGGAAATCTGCCATGAGGAGAGGCATACTAACATTGAAAGAGCTAGAATACTAAAAAAAATTTCTGACAAATTTCTGATGTCAATAAGAATCATTTTGGAAAACAAAATCTTTTGTCTTTAATTTATTTTAGAAAAGCAGCATGTGCAAGTTGGGGAGAGGGGCAGAAGGAGAGAAAGAATCTTAAGCAGGCTCCACGCGCTCACCACGGAGCCAGACACAAGGCTGGATCCCTGGCCCTGGGATCATGACCTGAGCTGAAATCAAGAGCTGGACATTCAACCAACTGAACCGCCCAGGCACCCCAACAAAATCTTTTTTAAAGTATGCCTAAAGGGGCGCCTGGGTGGCGCAGTCGGTTAAGCGTCCGACTTCAGCCAGGTCACGATCTCGCGGTCCGTGAGTTCGAGCCCCGCGTCAGGCTCTGGGCTGATGGCTCAGAGCCTGGAGCCTGTTTCCGATTCTGTGTCTCCCTCTCTCTCTGCCCCTCCCCCGTTTATGCTCTGTCTCTCTCTGTCCCAAAAATAAATAAAAACGTTGGAAAAAAAAATAAAGTATGCCTAAAGTCGTCATTGTCAAAGAGGTCTTATAGAAATTTGGGGTACCTGGATGGCTCAGTCAGGCATCCTACTTCAGCTCAGGTTATGATCTCATAGTTCCTGGGTTCCTGAGTTCAAGCCCTGCATCAGGCTCTCTGCTGTCAGCACAGAGCCTGCTTCGGATCCTGTCTCCCTCTTTCTGCCCCTCCCCGTCTCTCACAAGTGCTCTATTTCTCTCTCAAAAGCAAACACTAAAAAAAAAAGGTCTTACAAAAATTTAAATCACTTGACTATTCAGAAAACATATCTTGGAATATACAACTTGCACAAGACTTGCCCAGCTCATATTAAATACCTGTTTTGATTGGCTAGCTCAGTCACTCCACTCGCTCCAGACTTGCTCGTGACCGAATTTCTTTGGTCCGTGACCTCATCAGATCTTACAAGCCAAATGATGGCCAGGTGTTGCCATCACCGTTTGGGTGGGGTCTTTCCTACCCATGTAAACCATGGTACAGGTTGATCCTAAAGAATCTGTAAGACGACCAGATTTGGTGTCAGTGCTTTCTCATTCCCCACTACAGCTTCCAATCTCAAGACCAATTTTCTTTTCAAAACAAAACAGAGCATGTGTTGTCATTAAAATCACCAGGAAGCCTGCTTAGACATGCCCAGTCCCCACTCTGCTGAGACGAGCTCAGTCTTGTGAGGCGTGTGAAATTCAGAGCTCTAAACCACTAGTGACCATTAAGGATTTTCTGGCAATTTTCATATGATTAGGAATGGCCAAACTGCAGCTGGGGAAATTACATTCTCACTCCTCCCAACCCCCCTGCGGTTTTAAATACATTAGATCTTTTCTGCTTTTCCTGCTTTAGAAAGGTAAATTAAGTAGTGCGGTTGTGCACTACTAACCAGCTACTGTACTCTTTCCCAGGAGGGCAGAGTAGAAGGGGAAGGAGTCTCATTAATTCAGCACAATCCTTAGCCATTACTTGTCCCTATCACAACAAACCAAGGAGCACGGTTTACCTCCTTAGAACCACTTCCCTCAGAAATTTTGACTATTTAGATGAGGTCAAGAACAAATCAATTTTTGTCCTAAAATGTGCCAAAATGCCTCAATAATATAGTTTCATTATTTAATGTACCTTTAAACAAAGGGGTGACTGGATGGCTCAGTCGGTTAAGCACCCAACTTCAGCTCAGGCCATGATCTCACAGTTCATGGGTTTGAGCCCTGCGTTCAGCTCTGTGCTGACAGCCCAGAGCCCAGAGTCTGGAGCCTGCTTCAGATTCTGTGTCTCCCTCTCTCTCTGCCCCTCTGCCCCTCCCCCATTCATGCACGTGTATGTGTGTGCGCTTTCTCTCCTCTCTCTCTCTCTCACTCTCTCAAAAATAAACATTGAAAAAATTTAATATGCCTTTAAGCAGAAACAAAGGTGAGAAATGCACACCATGGATGAGAAAATACTCAGATATGTCAACATAGAGATCAGTTTTAAATCAGGCCAAATGATGAAAAGAAAATAGAACTGAGAGGAAAAATGAAAATTTTTACCCTAGAAGTAAACACAGATGTGCGTATCAGAAGATGTTCTTTCTACTAGTTTTAGAATGATCCCTACAAATTTTTCAACTTTGATAAAAATTGAAAACCCAAGGCAAAAAAACATAGGGGCTGTTATTATTGGTATCCTGTGGTCTCCCCCCTCTGCTTAAGGGTAGACAAAATTCTTTTGCACATTTTTCACAAACTTAATAAAACCAGACCCTGATCCCACATCAAGAAAATATTGTTACTGAAGTCACTACTATTTCTTAGTGGGCACCAGGCTTTGCATATACCTGACACACATACACTAATCTAAACTCTTCAGCATAAATGATGATAACGATCGAGTAACTTGGACTTCCTACTGGCCAGTCTACGTATGTGCAATAGCCAATACCTCTGACTACACCTGGATTAATGGCATATTTAACTGGGTTTGCTCTAGCTATGAAGCCTGGCTATATTTATTTTCCAAGGAGTCCCTGGTTACCGTACTGCAATCATAGTCATAATCAGACTCATCAGATGTCACCTAAAACAAACAGATTTGGCCCAAGCACCGATGGTATTGTATTGGCATAAGGATAAGCAATCGATGGAACCGAATGGATAATCTAGAAATAGATCCACCCATATCAGTTGTTTTTTGACAAATGTGGCTCGGTATTTGAATGGAAAAATGATTGCCTTGTCAATAAATACGTGACATCTATGTGAAAAAAAGAGAACTTCATCCTTCACTTCATGCCATATATAAAAGTCAACTCAAATGTAAACCTTAATACTTATACTATAAAACTCCCAGAATTAACCATAGGAATATATTTTTTCAAATGTGGGCTAAATAAACATTTATTAAGAAACCAAAAGCACAAACCATGAAAGAAAAAAAGTTGATGAATCTTGATCCTCACCAAAATTAAAAGCGTCTACTTTTGTTCCAGAGTGTGGAACAAAATATTTGCAAAACACATATCTCATGAAGGACCGTGTCCAGAATATATAAAGAAAGCTTGATGGGGCGCCTGGGTGGCGCAGTCGGTTAAGCGTCCGACTTCAGCCAGGTCACGATCTCGCGGTCCGTGAGTTCGAGCCCCGCGTCAGGCTCTGGGCTGATGGCTCAGAGCCTGGAGCCTGTTTCCGATTCTGTGTCTCCCTCTCTCTCTGCCCCTCCCCCGTTCATGCGCTGTCTCTCTCTGTCCCAAAAATAAATGAACGTTAAAAAAAAAAAAAAAGAAAAGAAAGCTTGCAAAACAATAATAAAACAAAAATCCAATTTAAAAATCTGCAAAAGAAAAAAATAAATTAAAAATAAAAATATGCAAAAGAGTTTGACACTTTACCAAAAAAAAGAGATAAGGATAAAAGCAACACATAAAAAGATGCTTGCCATCATTAGTCATTAGAGAAGTTCCTAAGAGCCACAATGAAAATCAAAATTCAAATGTGTAAGAATTTTCAAACAGTGGTGGTTGGACTGTTTGGTTGGTTATTCTCGAAAGAGAATAGCTGTTTAGAAAACACATGTCCACACAAAGACTTGTACTCAAATGTTCTTAGCAGCTTTTTTCAAGATAGCAGGGAAGTGGAAACAACCCAAACATCTACCAACAGGTAAACAGAATTTAGTAAATTCATGCAAGGGACCACTACTGAGCAATAAAAAGGCAGAGAAACACTGATATATGTGAGATGGGAAAATCTGAAAATCATTATGCTGAATGAAAGAAACTAGACATCGAAAAACACATACTATATTTTTTTCATTTATATAATGTTCTAGAAAGTTGCAAACAAATCTAGAGTGACAAAAACAGATCAGTGCTTGTCTGGGGTAAGGGTAAAAGGAAAGATGGACTGCAAAGGGGTCCAGATTTCTATCTTCTAGCATGATGGAAATGTTCTGCATCATAATTGGAGCCGTGATTTAATGAGTATATGCATATATATGATTTCTTGTATATTGTAAAAATTCATCAAATTGTAAACCTTAAACGGATTTTACATAAATTATGCTTCAATAAAAATGATTTTTAAAAAGCCCAATTGTAAAGGGAGGCTTAAGTTAACGTGATTAACTCAAGGTCTCCAAAAAAGTTTCTGAGTTTCAACCCAATAGGTTTCTCTTTTCTGAGTTGGGAAGATGTTACGGGATCAACACCCAAAAAGCTAATAGTCCAACTGCTACTTACAAAGGATTCGCTAAAAAGGGCAATACTCTTGATGAAAGCAACATCACTTCTGCATGAGGAGAAGGACAAAAGCAAAGTCTAGCAGCACATCGTCTTTCCCATACCGGTGGTGCAGCACCCACAATGGTTCCTGAGGCCCTGAGGTCAGCATGGCAGAAAGCGCCGCCTGTAAAAGGCTTCTGAAGCCCAAACAGTTCCACTATTCCGCAAGGTCGTCCCTCAAACATCCAAATATGCCAACCTAGAACTGCAGTATACTGCCATCATTTCGCTTTTGAGCCGTTGAAATCAAGGAACTTGCACAAGTCCAAAATTTGTCTCCTAAGATGGCTTCCATTTCAAGTCAATACTTCAGTAAGTTCAGTATTCTAGATGAAAGTGCACAAAAGAAATTCAGTACAGAGGTGCCCTAAAAGTTCTCTCCTTCCCTAAAATCAAGAGCAGCTTTTCAAAACCTTCTTTTAAAAAATGAACTGCCTAACTTTGGTGCAGATATATAGAGATTTGGCTTTTCCATCTTTATGGTCTTTATGAAACCAAAACATCCTGATAGAAAACAAGCTAATTCAATTATTCAATTATTCATAAACTGGAACAGAGTTTCTAGATTTTCCTCCCAAATATCCAGAATTCTGTTATCCTAGGAGAGGAAAAGTGTTCTAAATGATTTATTTTCACTTTAAGAAGAAAATGATTTATTTCCCCTTTAAGAGCAGCTTCTGTATATTGTAGATACAGTCATGTAGCAATGTATCTTCTTAGTAAAATGCCCCACATTTAAGAGCATCTTCCTGCAGGATGTGGTTTGTTTTCCTAATCGTCCATCATAGTGATAACCCTCTCCTCCACTGCTTCCCAATGTGGTCCCCCGCATGGCTAAAATAACAATGCAGTTGAAGCAGTCTGTTGGCTGCAGGAGCCCGTTTTGAAAACTTAGCAATTGGTCTAAGTTTTAGTTTAAGTAAAAATGACTTAAACATTGAAATGGTTTTCTTCTTACTATTTGAGGATCTAACTAGACTAGACTACAAAAAGATCAGGGAACAAAGTGCTAAAGGAAGCACGCATTTTCTGTGAGGGAGAAAGACGGAGATGGAAGTTCTCGCACTGCCTGGATGAGGAAGGATGACAAGTGGTAGGAGATTGATGAACTGGCTGGTGTTCCCTGTTCTAGATTTGCAAACAAATCCTTAAAAAAGAAAGATTTTTGATTCAAAATTCAAGTAATAGCCACCTAGGGAGACATAAGGTGTGGTATGTATGCCCCCCAAAATGGAAAAAATAGTATGAAAGAATATTAAGTGAAAATGATTTGACAAGAGACAGAGATCAAGAAATGGTACTTTCACGGGTCCAGAATATTTGAATTATTCATCTTCTTCTTTTAAATGTGTCGGTTGTAGTGAACTTCACCAGAGCTTTTCACACCAAAGCTTTTTACACCAAAGTCATTAATGGGGCATTATAGTGAGAATAAAAAGTAAAATTAATACCCTTTAAACAAACGTGTGTTTTCCTTTAAATTATTATTTTTAAAAGAAAATAAATTAGATATTTAAATTAATGAATCCAACATCTTAAACAATTTAGCCACCCATGTGTCTATCAGTTCTTTTAATAAAACATGGAAATAAACATATTGTCCAGTAACAAAATAATAAGAAGCTGAGGGGAAAAGGAGCCCCTGGGTGGCTCAGTCAGTTAAGCATCCGACTTCAGCTCAGGTCATGATCTTACTGTTGGTGGGTTCAAGCCCCACGTCATCAGGCTCTGTGCCGACAGCTCAGAGCCTGGTGCCTGCTTCAGATTCTGTGTCTTCCTCTCTCTCTGCACCTCTCCCCTTGTACTGTGTCTCTCTCTGTCTCTTGAAAATAAATAAATGTTAAAGAAAAAACTTTTTTTAAAAAGAAGCAAAGTGGAAAAGCATAGACTGGACTGCAAACAAACAGCATAAGTCTAAAAATGTCCCCTTGTAAAATTCAGAAGCTGGGCCAAACATCTGTTTGGCTGGCTAGTGGCCATCCTAAGCAATGATCCATGCCTTTCACTTCCTGGGAAAATAATTAAGCAGTAAATCCAACAGTTCCTTCCAGCTCCCCCAAGAGCTGAAAGTGCCAATGACTCAGGAGTTTGTTATAAAAAATTTTTTTAACTATGGACCTTGAGTAACAAGGCTGCTCAGAATCAGAAACAAGGCAGAGATGTAGGCATGGCACAGAGCCCAGCCCAGTGACTTGTGGGTTCTGTTTTTGGTGTTTTGGGTTGTCACGAAGCCTCCCCAAGGCCTGCATGAATGACTTACCATCGTAGGCTTCTCTCCTTTCTTTCAATCCTTCCTCTCCTCCAAAGGGATCTAGATGAAGCAGAGACCTGCAAGGACCAGTCCTGACTCTGTGAAGCCCAATTTCCTCTATGAAAACAAAACATGTGTCCACAGGAGCTGAGGACGTAAGAAGAACAAATTCATCTGCTTTTGCTTAGATTATCCTAATCAATAAGACAAAACACACCGATATAGTTCCAGCTCATAAGAAAAGAAGGGAAGGAAGGCCACAGTTCTATGGTACCTAATTAAGCTTTCAGTGAGTAAAGTAGGGAAAGTCTCCTATCTATGTTATGCACTAATATATTAGGGATGTCACTCCATTAATGTGTAATGTAAAAGAGAATTAAACCTGTTAAGAGAAAGATTTATTCTACATTATCATTTAATTACCAACAGGTCTCTATATTCAATTATAGGACTATCGTTTCATTAGGCACATGCGCTAAGATTTTCTAATTAAAACCTTCCCAGATAACCTGATGCTTCAGCAGATTTGATTAGCATTTTTATCTTTCTTTTCCTCATTGAAAGCAAAATAACCTATCTTTGTGTTTAAGTCAAAAATAGCAACCTTCTTCCTAGGTCTCTTTTGCACAGACACTATTCACCACAATTTCATGCAGGTTGTCTCCAGGGACAATTTCACCTTGCACAATTCTTTTAGAGGAGGCTATGACTTTATGGAACAGAATACTGAGTCTCCCTGCACTAGTACGGGTTAAAAATTTAAAGGCTTTAGGGGCGTCTGGGTGGCTCAGTCAGTTGAGCATCTGACTTGATTTTGGCTCAGATCATGATCTCATGGTTCCTGAGATCAATCCCTGCATCTGTCAGTGCAAAGCCTGCCTGGGGTTCTCTCTCTCTCTCTCTCTCTCTCTCTCTTTCTCTTTCTCTTTCCCTCCCTCTTCTCTGCTTTTACTTTTTCTGTCTCTCAGAATAAAAACAAATAAACATTAAAAAAATTAAAGTACAAAATTAAAAGGCTTTGGAATCACCTCCACCACTAACTTGTTACACTTCTTGCAAATTACTTGATTTCTGCAACAGTTCCACATTTGTAAATTGGGGAGTGTTATGAGGAAAAAACAACAAAATACGTGACATATTTAGCTCAGCATCTGGCACATAGTAAGTGGTAATTTTTACTGTTGCTGTGGTCACTTTTGTTGTTGCTGCTGTTACAAAGTATGGATAAGGAAAATATTCAGAGACATCAATTATGGTGTATGTTCTCAGGCAACTTAGTTTCTGAAAGTCTATACTATAAGCATGTTGCTCCATAGACTGATTGGCACCCATCCATTTAGTATTAAGTTTTGAGCAAGTTATTTGTTCTGGTTATTCTCTGATTGTACCACCTATTCGTTTCTCTGCCCCTCCTGGCTCTGTTTTGTATCCCTGGGGACTGACCCTCACAGTTTTCATCACCGGAGCTCTCCTGCCTCTGGCTTCTGGTTGGATCCAGCCATTATGAGGCATCAACTGGAAGTCTGAGAGTGAGAAGACAGGTCAGGAAGAACTTCCTTCACTGCCACCCTGGGGCCATTGTTCTAGCAAGGGTCACATTCCTCTGCACCCATCACCCAAGGCCCTTCCACATCTCCAGCTCTCGCCAGACTCTGCTAACCACCCTGTTTCTTCCCGTTGTTCCTTCAGACCCACAGTGGTATTCGCTTCATCTCTTACTAGTAGTTGGGTTCGGAACACTCCTCACTGGTTTATCTATACTTTGTAAATAGTCTCTTCATTAAATTCTCATTAGAACTTCAACCAAGTATGCTTCTGTTTCCCGTTGGAATCATAAATAAAAGTGGCCCTTGCTTAACATATTTTCCTGTAGCCAACAAGATTAAGGTTAATCTTAAAGCATTCAATTAAGCCCTTATGTGCTAAACACTTGGCTAAGTACAAAGTGCAAGGGAACAGTAATATATCTATACATTTAAATGTGCACGTGTGTGTGTGTGTGTGTGTGCCATAGTCTTTCTTTTCAAAGACCTCAGTCTTCACAAGAAGCTAGATCTATAAGCTATAAGTCATAATACAGTATAACAAATGTGGTATGTGTATATACAGAGTACTATGAGTACATAAAGATTTATATTCTAACTTATTGTAAGGATGGAGGGTCAGTCAGGAAGAATAATACAAAAAATCTTTCAGTTTGACCCACAGGAGAACAATTTAAGGGGCAGAATCATGAGAAAGTGGTATTTGAGGCATAGAGAATGTTTAAAAGTCATGAGGACATGCATATACACAGCGCGTTTAGTGAAAAGCAAAGTCATGCAGGGTAAGCAGAACATAGTGCTAAGATTGGAAATGTAGCAAGGTGGGTGGAAGTCATCATGAAGTATAGTGAAGTGGCTGGAGATCGCCAGGTTTTGAAGGACATTACCACAACAGGAGCAAAAGAGTTAAGGCTGTGGAATGATTTGACCCTAACTAAAATTTGAATTGATAATTTTGAAGATAATGAAAATAGGGTGAACGGTTCAATGGATTGTAATAATACAGATGGAAGATAAAAGTCTAAAACAGTAGCCACTGGAGGACATACTGAACAAATATTTCAGAGAAAATTAGCAAGATTTCAAGACCTTTGCATACAGGAGGCAGAGGGGGATTAGCTGAGATGTCTTGTTTAAACCATGTCATAAACCGTGACTTTGTTAACTGAAATAGGAAAGAGAGGAAAGGGAGAAGATTAGGCAGAGGTAGATGAGTTCCTTTTGAAAGAAAAAGTATCACCTGTGGGGGTTACAATCATTGGTTTAAAAAAAAGATATGAGTGTCACTTTAAGAGAAAAGGAAATAATCTCACGATTTAAAAAAAAATATTCATCGGGCACCCAGATGGCTCATTCGGTTGCGCATCCAACGCTTGGTTTCAGCTCAGGTCATAATCTGACGGTTCGTGGGTTGGAGCCCCACCTTGGGCTCCACTCTGAAGCTGCTTGGGATTCTCTTTCTCCTTGCCCCTTCCCTGCTTGCTCTCTCTGTCTCTCTTTTAAAATAAATAAATAAACTTAAAAAAATAATAAAATCAAAATCACCCTAGAACTGCACCAAATGCCTCTCAAGTGCAAGGGATTTCAAAAGTAAATGCTTTAGAAGTTTTGAGTCAGACATTCACTCTACTTTGAGATCCTCCTTGTATACCAAGCACAGTTAGCCTCCGTCTATTCTGCCCTTCCACAGTATCACCACATTGTACTCGTTTGTTACCCGTATCTTTCTGTCTCCCTAGCTTACTGTGACATATATCCATAGTGACCTATGCGGGGCTTGGCAAGTGGTAAGGGCACTTAATAATCAGTTTTTAGAGGCACCTGGCTGGCTCACTTGGTAGGGCATGCAACCTTTGACCTCAGGGTTATGATTTTAAGCCCCAGTTTGGGCATGGAGCTTACTTTTAAAAAATAAAATAAGGGAGGTGGCGGGGGTGTGGGGGTGCGGCTGGGTGGCTCAGTCAGTGAAGCGCCTGACTCTTGGTTTCAGCTCAGGGCATGATCTCACAATTTCTTGAGTTCGAGCCCCACACTGGGCTCTGCCCTGGCAGTGCAGAGTCTGCTTGGGATTCTCTCTTTCCCTCTCTCTCTCTGCTCCTCCCCAACTCTGTCTCTCTCAAAATAAATAAATATACTTTAAAAAATAATCAGTTTTTAGGATCATACTTTGGTAAATGCCAAAATTATGACACCTTCCTGTGTTTTAACATTAAATTCCAAAATAATAGGAGACATGTTATTTTTTTCTCATCAAGTATTCTAGTCATCAGTAATTTTTTAAACTACACGGATGCTTCCTCCCACTTATTACAAAAATAGTTATATAAGACAGATATTTTACTGAAGTACAATTAAGCTTTTGAAAACAACATCACCTATGACAGTAAATCTCAATCTGAAAACCCAATAATTTGCTCAAATAGTTCCCTTAGCAAAATTTTTTACAGTTAAAACTGTCAGGCTTTAGAATCTACACACATTATAATTATTGTTTTCTCCCCTCACATTACCATGTTAAAAAATATCACTGGATTTTTGAGACTGGCAATATGAATATTAAACCCCACTTTATTCAAGTGAAGAGTGTGGACACACACACACACACACACACACACACCGTAATACATTTCAGTATAGCAATCATGTCACCACATCTTGGATCTTACGCAGAAACATCCAGGACTTTACCTCCAGGTATTAGAAGTGTGTTCAAGTAATTTCAAACACAAAGTATCTCTCTGTACTCTATCAGAGATAATTAAGTGATCCCTATGATGGAAATGTTGATTGCTAAATTAGGATAATACATCACTTCTCTAGGGGGACCTATAGAAGGGGAATAAAAGGCTAAATGGATTCATTATTCTTGGTTGTTCTTATTCTTTTAATTAAAACCAAAACTAAAAATGAAATTATATTTGACTCTGCTTTGCCATTAAATTCATTCACAATTTTACTTTCCTATTTGCCTTTTTAGAAGAGTCTAAACATTCTGTTTTTGTGACGTCTTGCTAAAGGAAGTAGAATCTAGTGAGAAAACCTTGAACTCAGTGTTTAAAGACCTGGATTTACTTTAAGGCTAATAGCGGGGAAAGGGAGTTGCTGGCCCAACCAGATATAAACTTATCCTAAGGCCTCTATAATTAAAACAATGTGGTGTTGACATATGACTAGCCAGGTAGAACAACAACAACAACAAAAAGAACCCAGAAATACACATGATTAATTGTAGTATTCAATGAAAGTGAAATCACGAATCAAGTGGGAAACATGGGCATTTTAGTAAGTGGTACAAAAATAACTGGACAGTAATAGGAAAAAATAAACATGGGATTTTTTTCCTACACCCCAAACTAGTGAAAATTCCAAAAAAAAACCTAGAAATTTAAGTGTAAAATATGAAACTACACAAGTACAAACATTCGTGAATTTCTCTATAACCCAGAAGTGAAGAAAACTCTCTGACTCAAAAATCTTAAAGCAATAAAAAAAAAAATTAATAAATCTGACTACATAAAGGTTAAAAATGCATGGCAAGTACAATTTCATTAGCAAAATTAAAAGATCAACAATGCTATTAAAAAAAACAGTCTAGAGATATGAACAGTTTCTAGAAAAGAAAATACAGGGACACTTGGTTGGTTCGATCTGTTAAGCAACCGACTCAGTCTCACTGAGGCCATGATCTCGCGAAGTGTGAGATCGAGCCCTACATCGGGTTGCATGCTGACAGCTTTGAGCCTGCTCGGGATTCTCTCTTTCTATCCCTCCCTCTTTTGTGCACATGCATGTGCACGCACACCCTCCCTCCCAAAATAAATAAAATAAACTTTAAAAAAAAGAAAATGCAAATGGTCCTCACATGTTTGGGACTCTCAAGTACATGAGGCTCATAATTAAGAGACTAGCTCATAGAGAAATACAAATTAGTATCACAAAGATATATTTATCTTATTTATCAAATTGACAGAAAAACAAAAGCTTGACCACATACTTAGTTGGAAAGCATAAGGGGAAATAAATACATATGCATTATTTAAAAGAATGCAAAATGTTACAAATGTTAGGGAGACCAATTTGACACTATTTAGCAAAATTGCCTATTATGTATGTTTACCTCTTCTCTAGGAATCTATCTCAAAGATAAAACAATAAAATGTGAAAAGATATACATACATAGACATTTATTGTAAATTTTAAAATGGTAAAGATCCAGAAACAACTTAAATTTTCATCAAAACAGATGAATTAGATTAATTCTGAGTTACTTACGATGGAACGCTATACAACCGTAAAAAAAAATTATTACTTTCTCATGTGTGATCCTCAGTATACACCATTAAATGAAAACAGCAAGTTGTAGAAGCAATATGTACATATACACCGTATTACCATTTATCTAGGAAAGGGAGGATATGTCTGTGTAGGTGTCTGGACATACACACAATGGGATATTACACTATAATTACATGAAATTATCACATGTGATAACAGAAAACATAAATCAGATATAAAATTCCAGAGCAGGAAATTTATAAAATGAATCTGAATACTTTGCTATTCCATAAAGCAAAGAAGTTATCAGTATCTGAATATTGTCAGAAGGATTCATGAGCCATCTTGAAGCAGCTCCCACTGTTCAAAGATGAGTCATTTACAGCATCAACAAGAGTAATAACATCAGAGGATATAATGAATCAAATATGTTAAAATCCAGGAATTTGCAATGATCATTTTGAAAAAAAAAAATTGATCACCTTTGGAGGATGCTGGGAAAACCAGCTCATTATTCTAAATACTAGTAAATATTATTGGCCTATTAAATATTTTTACATGTATGATTTTTTACCTTACCCATTTTCAGTCAGAATTAGACACCATTAATCATTCTGGATATTCCCAACCTATCAGCATCGAGGGCAAATGGCCATTAAAATAAATAAATAAATAAATAGGTAGATAGATAAAGTAAAACTTTATTTACAGTAAATAAATAAATAACCTTATTACAGTAAAAAGTGTACCTCAGGGTATTCAAAATGTTGATGAGAAAAAAAATTCCTTCTACAGAAGTATTCCAGCTAGCATGTAAGGATGTAATAAAATAATTGGAATGTCACCATTTGGCAAACACCTAAGTACACTCTGAAGCTGGGGAATGATTCTTAATGGCAGTTAACATCACAGCAGAAGACAGCTGGACATTATGCATCTCTTGATGACAATTCACAGCACCACTTAAGAAATAGTCTTGCCAAAAAATATAACCTAAATACGACCAAGCCTTTTGATCTAACCCACAGGACAGGAGACTATGGGGAATGGAGAAGCAGATTTGGGGGGTGGGGTTGTTTTTTGGTTTTTGGTTTTTAAGTGAGAATGCAATCAGCAATATACAGAATGTAGGAAAGTTCACAAGACAAATTACTCAGTTTCTTCAACAAACCAATTTCAACTAAAAAATTTGAAAAATAAAAGTTAAGTAACCTATGAAATAAAAAATCTGTAAGAGACCTCCCAACAGAATGCAGTGTGCAGCCTGTTGGATACCAGTGCAAACAAATCAGTAATATAAAATCTTTAGACAAACAAACAAATAAAACGTGTATGAGAAAATACCGACTGGATATTTGGTGATGTGAAGACATTACTAGAATTTTTCTTATGTATGAACATGGCACTATGACTGCACTCTTTAACAAAAGCTATTTTTTGTTAGAGGCACATACTCAAATATTTATGGATGAAATACGTCTGGGAACTTGTTTCAAAAGAATTCTGGGGGCAGAGACACTAATGGTGTACAAATGAATGCAAGTATGACTGTGAACAAGTGTAACTATGTTAAGTCTGAATAACGGGTACAGGCAGATGCCTCGTTCCTTTCTCGCCACAATGTGTGTTCAAAATTGTCCAAATACACTACTGGTGGGAATGTAATATGATGCAGCTGTTATGGAAAGCATCATGAAGTTCCCCCAAAAATTAAAAATGGAATTACCATATCCAGCAATCTGACTTCTGGGTATCTTTCCAAGAGAATTGAAATCGGGATCTCAAAGACATATGTGCACTGTACATCCATTGTAGCATTATTCAAGAGCCAAAACATGGAAATAACCTAAATGGCCAGTGGTAGATGAATGGATACATAAAATGTGGTATATACATACAATGGAACATTATTCAACTTTAAAAAAAAAGACATCCTACTATATGCAACAATATAAATGAACCTGGAGGACATTATGCTAAGTGAAATAAACCAGTCACAGGAGGACAAATACTGCATGATTTTACTTACATAAAAAAATTGAAAAAAAGTCATCACCTTTGGAGGATGCTGGGAAAACCAGCTCATTATTCTAAACACTAGTAAATAAAGGGAATCTTACAGATAACTTCTGTTTCCAGTAAAAACTGTCCCTCAGGTATTCAAAACGTTGATGAGAAAAAAAAAATTCCTTCTACAGAAGTATTCCAGCTAGCATATAAGGATGTAATAAAATAATTGGAATATCACCATTCCAATTGGGGATTGGGGATTATGAGGGAAAAGAGGAGGTGGGAATCAGGAATTACCTCACTCAATAGGTATAAATTTCATCTATGCAAGATGAATTAGTTCTAGAGATCTGTACAACACTGTGCCTATACTTAACAATACTGTATTGTGCCCTTCAAATGTTTGTTAAGAGGGTATATCTCATGTTAAATGTTCATAGTACAATTTTTAAAAAAGAAAAAGTATCCATAATAATAAAAAAAAATATTAAAAAGGACCTAAGTACAAATCCTGGGTCCACCACTTGTTGTCTATTTAATACAAACCAGGCCACTTATACATTCTGAGCCGCCATTTTCTCATATGTAAAACAGGATATAATACTAACAATCTTATAGATTGGTTTGGCACCTCTACTCTTGGAGCTTGATAATGGTTAATTGAAAAAAAAGAAGAGGTTTGAGAGTCAAAGATGACCCCCACTATGATATTATCCTTCTATGACGTTAGGCAAGTACCTGGCTTCCCTGAGCCTTATTTTCTTTCTCGTTAAAATGGGGATCATACCAGCATCATACCATTTTTATGAGAACTATGTAAAGTTGGCACCATATAAATAGCGCTTTCTCTCCTCCATGAATCCAGTTTGACTCCCAGTTGGAAATACTCTCTTGATAAATATACTTTGGTTATTATTATACCATTAATCTCCTTTGACTTATTACTTAATAATTTTTTATTACAAGGCTCTGGGCCCCTTAAAAACAGAAACTATTCATATCTTCCCCCTCATGCAAAGTATATCGTACATAGCTGGAGATCAATAAATTCTAATGAATTAAATCCCTTAAATAGATTAGATACTACCTTCACAAACTGATTAATCCCCTGAAACTCCTGACCCTAAATGCTGTTGCCAAGTATTACTTAACAATTGTAAGATGTACATAAGAACCTGGGAAAATGTCAGATAATTTCTTGGACAAACCATGAATGTGATAGGTGAAAAACAGGGTAGGATTTGTAGTCCACGTTGATCAACACGGTGACCTGGGCAATTTATTGACAGGTGATAAGCTATAGGATGACTGTCCGCCCCAGGTTTGTCAGCTCCTACATGCCATACAAACGTGTCGTGGATCCAGTAGAATATTGTTTGCAGCATAAAATGTCAGCTTTGTTCCAAAACTTGTGTGGCTGTGAAGAATCACCTCGCACAGCTCCCTGCCGTCACAATGGGCAGCGGGAATGGAGCAGTGGAGTTTCATACAGGTGCCATTGCCCTCAGATCAGGTCACTAATGAACGGGAAAATGAATGGGGTCTCCAAAACACAACAGACTCCAAAAGAACCTAAGGTTGGTGATAAAACAACCAACCTTAAATGTAGTTTAAATGTATTTCCACTGGGGGCTAAAACTCAATTCCAGCATTTTGACAACGTCTTGACAACATAGTTTTTACTTCTGAGAATTGTTAAGGCCGTTTCCTCACAAAACCTGAAGAAAGCCAAAAGCAGTTCAATTAAAATGTCTAAATGTGGTCATCTGTTATCCACAGCTCAGTGGGACAGCTCAGCTCAGCTGAGGCCGATGGAGTGGAGCTGTGCACTCTTCCCAGAGTATTCCCAAAAGATTCTCTGAAGCTATTAATTGTGCAGGTCACTGTAGCAAAACTCACTCTTCAGTGCTCTCCCTTGATGTTCACAAGCAAATACTTGAGTATCGCGGAGATAAATGGAGGCTTTCTCTCTAATTAAAGGAAAGATCGTGATCTATAATTTCAAAGCCCGTCAAACATAATCCTATAAAAATATATGAGCTATGCATTAAGCAATGGGGTCTATATCCCCCCCCCAAAAGATAATAAAATTAAAACAAGCTTAGTTTACACCTTACAACATAAGACATTTGACAGGAGATCATTGCAACATCATTAGTTCACCATAAAGCAATGTTTTGTAAGACCAGGACTCTACTAAAATCTTTAAAGTCTCCATGCAGTTGTGTCAAAGCATGTTTGATGCCGTAACTCACAATTTTATTAACGTTCTTAATTTAATCAAATAGTTTACATAGTGTGATATGTGGATTTTATTTCACTTCCTGGAAAATATTATGCTTAAGAAGGGATGTGGAGCACTTGCAATATATTCCGTAGAGTTTTCCTCAATTTACATTATTACATTCTGGAGTGAGTTGAAATATGCCAAGACTTTATGTAACTGAAATTTTCTATTATTTTCATGACTTGAAATGGGAAAGGGAATGAAAAATCAGTCTGTAAAAGAACAAAACATAAATCCATTGTGGTCACGTGTTGCCATAATCAGGAAAACCCTGTAGAATTGCTTAAGAAAGAATCTGAACAAATGACTGCATATATTTCGCAGAGGCTGTACTCGTGACAACAAACTAGAGTTTAATTTCTCCTTTAAAAAAAATCTGTTAAAAGTCAAGATAAGATTCATTATCCATAAACCAGAAATCATAACTCCTGCCATACATGTCACAGAAAATGTTTGTGACATTAAAAAATGAGCTAATATACATGGCAATGGAGAAGCTTTGTAAAAAGCAAAGGAGCAGACGCATATAAGTGATAACCAAGAGGATGATCGTTACCTGCTTATTTGACAAAAATAGATGATATTACACCCAGCGTGTAGCAAAGTACTTAGCACAGAGTGTCTACTATGTTTTTTTAACTGAAATATTAATAGATGTTGGGCAGGCACATTGTCAAACATACTTCTTTAAGTAAAATTAAACACAAAACGAATCTGGAGCATCTTGCAATGCCAGAATGTAAGGACATACTAAAAAAATAAAAACAAAAAACAAAAACCACCCCACAATGACATGACATAGCATGCCAAGGGAACTCCGGAACCAGAGAAACAACTTCCAGTGGCCAAAGCTGCAACAATCTGAGCATCAAAATGAATAAAATAGAATTGGACTATAACCCAATATAACCCCAAATATAAGATAAAATCAGTCAGCCCATAGTGTAATTAATAAACAAATTTAAAAATGAATGGGGGAGAATTAACAAACTCTTAGGCAAAAGAATTCCAAATAATTTATGTAGATATTTCAACCTCAAAGAGAGGTAGCATAACTCCCTACTCATTAAGTGTGGGCTGTGGACAGTGTGGGAAAGAAAGGCCAGAAGGAGGAACTTTCCAGTGGAGAAATCTGACACCACCTCAGCCTGCGATCAAGGTTAACATTAACAGTGATGAGTCATGTTGGTGGTGTATACCCCTGATATGATGTGATGAGAATGGCATTTTGCCTCAGTGGTCTTCCACCCCAAAACCCATAACCCCAGTCTAATCACGAAGAAAACATCAAACAAATCCCAATTAAAGAACATTAGATATGGAGGGTGGAGTGTCAAGGAGTATATGGGAATTTTCTGTACTATCTGCTCATGTCTTCTATAAATCTAAAATTTTAACTTAGAAAGAGGCCTATCAAATATGCCTTTTTCTTTTCTTTATAGATGGTGCAAGAGACAGCAGCAACTTGCCTTCCAACTTGAAGAAGATATCGCAATGTGTTCCTGAGCATTGGATTTCCAGAAACTTCACTAAGACGACAGTCTTCTGAAAGATGGTAGGATTTTATCTCCCTGCTCCTGGTTGACACATGTCTTTCTAAGGCATAAAAAGTACTTTATTAACAAACACGCTAAGGAGGAAAGAGTCTGGGTAGTGCGGACACCCACCCTCTGGGAGGTCATGGGGGGAGGAGGGGTGGGTGGCCTTAGTCTGCAGCCTAGGAATCCCTGATGATCTTTGTCCTGTGCTGGTGCTGGTGCTGGAGGGCTGAGGGGCGGCAGAGCTGGTGCAGGGGGTGTAGTCCTCACAGCAGAGCACGTGGATGTGGTAGTTGAGGGAAAGAGAGAGCGTTATATTACACAGCCCTAAAAAAAGACTGGGATCATGTCATTTGTGACAACATGGATAGACCTAGCAGGGATTATGCTAAGTGAAATAATTCAGCCTGAGAAAAACAGGGGCACCTGGGTGGCTCAGTTGGTTGAGCAGATCATGATCTCACAGTTCGGGAGTTCAAGCCCCAGGTAGGGCTCTGTGCTAACAGCCTGGAGTCTGCAGCCTGCTTCAGATTCTGTGTCTCCCTCTCTATCTGCCTCTCTCTCTCTCCCTCTGTCTCTCAAAAATAAATAAACATAACAAAAATTTTTTAATTCCATATGATTTCACTCATAAGTGGAATCAAAAAAAAAAAAAGAACAAAAGAACAAATGAATTGAATAAACAAACAAAAAGCAGAATCAGACCTCTATATACAGAGAAAAAACCGATGGTTGCCAGAGGGGAAGAGGTAGAAGATTGGGCAAAACGGGTGAAGGGGAGTGGGAGATACATGCTCCCGGTTATGGAATGAGTAAGTCATGGGGATAAAAGGCACAGCATAAGGAACAGAGCCAATGATATCACAATCGTGATGTGGGTGACAGATGGTAGTTACACTCGTGGCGAACACAGCATAATGCATATACTTGTCCCATCACCATGCTCTACACCTGAAACTAATGTAACATCGTGTGTCGACTATACTCAAATTTTTATAAAAAGGCAGTCTCGGGGGTGCCTGGGTGGTTCAGTCAGTTAAGCATCTGACTCTTGATCTTGGCTCAGGCCACGATCTCACGATTCGTGAGGTGGAGCCCCGCCTGGGGCTCTGCGCGAACACCGTGCTGACAGCAGGGAACCTGCTTGGGGTCCTCTCTCTCCCTCTCTCTCTGCCCCTCCCCTGCTTGCACGCGGTCTCTCTCTCAAAATAAATAACAACTTAAAAAAAAATTTTTAAGGCAGAATCAGACCTATAAATACAGAGAACAAACTGATAGCTGCCAGAGGAGAAGAGGGTAGGAGGATGGCAAAACGGGTGAAGGGCAGCGGGAGGAAAAGAAGGTACTTGACCACGTGTTGCATTATATCCGAACAGCATGATGTCCTCAATGTAGTGACCCCAGTGACATTTGGTCCAATTTCAAAGCAATAATGATCTCTGAAGGCTATATTGCAGCAGAGAGCAGGTAGGCTGACAGGCAAAGCAGTGAAGGTGTAATACTAGCTCAGGTTAAAGCAAATACCTTTGGTGATCCTTACAATATGAAGAAAAGAACACTGACCAGGTCAATAACTGCATATCCAGTGCCAGAAGCTATGCTAATTTTCTTCAGTAAAGATGCTCTATCTTGAACAACAACTGCTGTCTCCATCTGATAAAATTTACAATAATCCACATTCTCCAAAATCTATCCAACTCCTACATAGGCCAAATAAGCAAGTTAAAAAAGAATGTGATAGGTATTACCTGCCCCCCTCACTTTTTGCCTTTGATGGTATCACTAATATGTGAAAATCCTCCCAGAGATGCGGTATTGCTTCTGGTTTACTACTGTGGTGAGAAGCAGAAAAGTTCAGAAGTTTCCGTTAGCCCTTCCTACCATGATGGCCTTTAACCGATGGGTCACAGGCCAATGTGGGGATTCTTCCAAGTGCCAAGTATTTCTAATCCAATTCAGAAATTAGTGAAATGATAACAAAGTGGGCCTATGAACTAGCTGGTTATACTGTGGGTCACACCTGGGTTGACTCCTTGTGTCACCTGATCACAACTACACTGGGGTCACCAGGAATTAGCAACAATTTAGAGACAGTGTTTAGCAATTCCCAAAGGTCTGAGAATTTTTCCCTGATGCAGAGTCACTCTAGTAAATGTATGCAAGCTTGAAGATAGATTCATAGTTTATACTTATGGCAATGTTTCAGGATTCTTCCTGAAAAGAACTTGACTTTCCCTTCAATTAAGAAGCTCTGGATCTATGAACAGGCTTAGGTCTGGACACCTAGGGAAAGGCCATGACCCTCCTCAAGCATTTAATCACTAGTCCTAAAGGGTTTTCTGTTATAATTAAGCCATTTTCTCATAGACTTCCCATCTACTCCATTCCTAGGAAAACTGTGATCAGTTTTCTGTAAGTTCTGATTATCGTTATGTCCCTGCTGACCTTTCTAATAAATGTGACAACTTGTCTTTCCTCAACTGGTCACTTGACTTCTGATACTCTAAGATCCTATCATCTCTATTAAAATCAAGGAATTGGGGCGCCTGGGTGGCGCAGTCGGTTAAGCGTCCGACTTCAGCTCAGGTCACGATCTCGCGGTCCGTGAGTTCGAGCCCCGCGTCGGGCCCTGGGCTGATGGCTCAGAGCCTGGAGCCTGCTTCCGATTCTGTGTCTCCTTCTCTCTCTGCCCCTCCCCCCTTCATGCTCTGTCTCTCTCTGTCTCAAAAATAAATAAAAACATTTTAAAAAAATTTAAAAAAATAAAATAAAATCAAGGAATCTATGCTAATGATAACATTACCTGCATTCATGCTTGGCTACAAAGGACAGTGAGCCCAGATCTTTTTTAAGGATGCAGGTGATCCCCTCCTTAATGTATTTGTCATCACCTGGGTAAAGAGATTGAATTCTGGGCATTTTAATTCCTAATATCATGCCATATAAGCACTGGTATCTCAGCATCATTAAACATAAGCCACCACTGACTTTAGAGTTTGGTCAACCAACCAAAGAAATTGTTAGAGTCACTTCCAACTCCATGAGCTAGCACAGTCAATGCAAAATTTCAGCAATTGCACCTATATCAATGTACTTAGTCCCACCCTTCCAGTGTCGTTTCTGTCCTTCTTGGTCTAACACCACCAGAATCCACTTCCACATACATTCCCCATGTTATGGATTATAATCAGCAAACTTTGCAATTCTATTTCTTCTTGACTTCTATACCTGAGTTCTGAAGCATATTGAGATTTGGCCCCAGTTATAGGTCAAGTGGCAACAAGGGGTGGATATGAAAAAGCATGAACATCCCCCTTGCAAGACCTGTGCCCAAGGTAAGTTTGTCATGGATTTTCCAGCAAAGAAATTCTCATACCCTTAGACACAGGAGGGAAAGCTATTTCCACTGGCAAGAAAGACTCAGAGTAACATGGGGAGTTCAAGACTGTTTTATCCGATTCCAACCAGATGTCCTGATTTTAGTTTTTAGGGTCTCATTTTTTTATAGTTAATTACATAAATTTCACATGAGAAAAGGCTGAGGCTTTTGGTTCAGCTGATGTTGTAATTCTGCAATGCTTAAAATTAATTTTGTGTTTGATTTTCAGCCATGAAATTTCTCTGGTTCTGAGATCATGACATAAGCAGAGAATTTAAAGAAGGACCTTAGCGGGGCGCCTGGGTGGCGCAGTCGGTTAAGCGTCCGACTTCAGCCAGGTCACGATCTCGCGGTCCGTGAGTTCGAGCCCCGCGTCGGGCTCTGGGCTGATGGCTCAGAGCCTGGAGCCTGCTTCTGATTCTGTGTCTCCCTCTCTCTCTGCCCCTCCCCCGTTCATGCTCTGTCTCTCTCTGTCCCAAAAATAAATAAACGTTGAAAAAAAAATTAAAAAAAAAAAAAGAAGGACCTTAGCTTATCACTTTTTATTTTTCTGCAAGTGATCCAATTTCCTTATGAAAAACACCACAGTTCTTGCAGTCACCACTGCTGCCCTAACAGTCAAGTACAGCAGCCACTTGGGCTCTCAAGGCATTTGGTTCAAATTGGCACTTCATCACAATGACAGATGATGGATGGCTTCATTAATCGTGATGCTACCGTATGTCATGCACTATCATCCCATTTTCTCCTGATAAAAAGTGCAGCACTGCACCAGATCCCAAGGACATGACCAGACCAATCTCTAAAATTCCATCTTTAAAGCTTTTTCTACGAGGACCATTCTCATCATCAGTTCTATAGCCGCTCATGTCCAATCAAAAACCAGAAGCCACACAGTAATTAGAACACAGAAATTTTCATTCAAAAATAATCGACTAGTAAAAGGTTGTTACTTGTTAAAAGGAGGAAATAGGACTATAAAGGGTTCAGAAGTAGCAAATACAGAAAGCAAGAGGAACATGCAGACTGACAATGGCCGGCCGACAGGTGCTTGAGCCGGTCTACAGAAACAGCAGACCCAGGTTTGGAGAACCTTGCCTGAGGGTCCAAGTAAGGCAGAGGACTGGTGGCTATTTTTAAAGGGTGAGCTGTATAGGCAAGAAAGCAGAGACCTGGAACTAAACAGGTCCACTGTTTCACACAAACTTGGGCAGGAATTATACATGGTAGTTGCATCCTCTGGGATGTAGACACCAAGATAGACTGAGAAGTACATATATGCTGGGAGCAAAACCTGTGAAAGATGAAGGAAAACTGGGGCAAGGTGGGCAGAGAAAGGCTTAAGACCATGATGCAGGTCCAACACAGGTGACGGGGAAAAGGAAAGGAGAAATGGCAGGAAAAGACTCAGACTGTGGTGAAAGTCTCACATAGCCCAATGGTTGTCCACCGAGGAGTTCCTCACAGGCCAGATATAGTGGGCCCTTTTGCCACCACCAGATTCAGTCATTAGTTGAGGGTTTCCCTGAAAGCACAAGACTTCAACTCAAAGCAGAAGATCCTAAAAGCACCTGCAGTCAGGGGTTTTCGGCTAACTGCACTCCCCACAGTAAGATCTGAGCACGGTCCTCCATGACCATCACCTAAGTTAGGTCCAGTTGCTACCAAGAGGATAAGTGTGACCATAGTGGATGGAGTAGGCTGGGAGTAGAGAGAGGGAAGAGAGGCACACAGGGTGCAAAATTCAAAGAGGCACTTGCTCGCAGGGGCCCGCCATGTACTTGCACGAGTCTAAAGTGAGTGTCTCCGATCTTGCAAGCTGTGTGCCTCCCTTGCCTCTCCTGAGTCCCAGCCCTGCACAAATTCACTATTCAGATACTACAGTTCACTTTATTATATTTGCTTTTTCATATTTTTATTCAGCCAACAATTCATCTTTTTTAAAAAAAAAAATTAACATTTATTTATTTTTGAGAGACAGAGGGAGACAGAGCATAGGTGGGTAGGGCGAAGAGAGTGGGAGACACAGAATCCGAAGCAGGCTTCAGGTTTTGAGCTGTCAGCACAGAGCCTGATGCGGGGCTCAAACTTACAAACCGTGAGATCATGACCCGAGTGGAAGCTGGACGCTTAACCAACTGAGCCACCCATGCGCCCCTCACCCAACAATTCATCTTAATTTTTTCATGCTTTTTGAAATATGCTCATCTCTGAATATTTCTCCTTTTGTTTTATTAACTAGAGTTTACCATTTTTATGGTTTCATTTTTGAGATAAAATTATATACAGCAAAATGTAAAAATCTTCACTGGATGTTTACTGAGTTGTAAAAAATGTAAACATCAATGTAGCACAAACTTCTGTCAAGATACGTAACAAGATAGCTCCCAGACAGTTCCCACATGCCCCTTGCCAGTGAGTGTCCACCTCCCCCCACAAGAGGCAGCCACTGTTTTAAGTCTTTTTTTATTATTATTAGGGACTCGTTTTACCTCTTCTAGAAATTCGTATAATAGAGTCCCATAGCCTAACTATGCTATGTAGAGATGGCATGTTTGTGATTCTGTACAGAGTTTTTTGAACAAATTTTGCTGAAACTTGGTACCTGGGTTAAGAGTTTGTCATTACAAAGGAATTTATACCAGTTTACCTAGAAGGATTGGCCCTACTCCAGAGGTATTTGTCTACATTTCACAGGGGATGAGGCCCAGACCTTTAGAGTCACTGGATTCTGTTATTTTCCTCAAAAGAATAATGGTTAGTTGGTTCGTTGATTGACTGCTTGATTGGTCTGTGTTAGCAAACAGTTTAGCTGGACTAAAATCCCTTTGATGAGTGGAAGACGAAATCTGTGTTAAAGTGTTTGTTTGGTTCATTCGTTGGTTTTAAATCCTTAGCTGGTTTGCTTATCATCCACCCCTACATACGGAGCTCAGAGGTCAGCCAGAGAATTGAAAAGAGTTTATATGTAGAATGTAAATCTTCAGCTCTCTGGCTCTCCTCTTCCTGAGACTGAATTCCCTTCTACTTTCAGTCTGCTGTGGTCATCCAAACCCTATCCTCTGGTTTACCAAGCCAGTAAGACTGCACATTTCTACAGTGTCAGTTATCTTGTATGAGGCTGACAGGGCTCTGCACTCAGGCAAAGGGCCAACCAGTGTCATTCCCTTCTTCAAACAGTTGTTTTTTACCCTTTTAAGAGAGTTTATAACTGTTATCTGTAGAATACAAAACCTCCTCCACACTGAGTTTTTTAAAGGCTCAGAAAAAAATAGCATATGTCAAATCTATTTTTCATATCATTTGCGCAGCATATTGTGTTTTCCTAAATGACTGCAACATTACCCGCCCCCCGCCGCGCCCCAGCCCTCGTTTCTTTTTCAAAGTGACTTTAGCAGTCCTCACACCAAGAGCTTTCATCTATGGGGATGGGGCTTGTGCCCACTCTGACCACTACAGTACAGTGAAAGTAAAGCCGTCTAACTTCAAGTCTAGGTCTTTACAAGGATATGCATCCACATGTCTTTCTCTTGGGCTGTTAGGTCTGGGGGACTGAACCAGCCAAAACCCCTGATCTACCACCAAATAAGTGAGTGAATGAGCCTTTGGATGATACCAAATTCCAGCCTTCGAGGCTTCCAGCTGACCCTAGACATCATGGAGCTGGAGGAGGCTGTCTCGTTGTGTTCTCTCCAAACTACTGACCCATAAAATTCTTGGCCGGTTTTTACTAGTAAGTTTTGGGGTAATTTATTACAGAACATAAATGACCACAATGACTTAGATGTTAGGATTATCCAGGTATGACATCTGTAACACCAATGATTTCCAGATTTATTTGGGTTGGTATGGATGCTAAAAAAGATGCTCCCTTTTTCTCTCCCAATTTCCTCTTAAAGTGGCAAGTTAAGAAAACGAAGTTAAATTTTCCAGATAAAAGAGGACTGTTGTTGACTGAAATGTATTCCTTCATTGGGATTTCCTGCCCCTTGAAAATTTTAAATGATTTGAACCTGAATTCTCTGTTTCTAAGAATCAATAATTCAATTTTTATTTGGAGTATTTATGATTAATTGTAACACTTCCTGTAATATCATATATGCAAGGTCAATCTTTTACTATACAAGCCAGCGTTATTGAATCTTAAACAGGACATGAATGCTTTTAGAACAAATTCAACAAAGGAAGAGTTTAGTAAATCCTATCTTTTGTCAAATAATAAACTGCATATTAGTAAACAATTGCAAATAATAATAAAGTATACATACATAGCTCCATACCCAGGGGGGAAAAGGCGAAGTTATAGATAAACCCCTTTTTAGAGGAAAAAAATTGAGAATGGATTCAACATCAAGGGGAATTATGTAAAATCTGTTGTATAAAAGTGGATTAATGTTTTGAAAGAAAACAATTTCCATGCTACATTTCTTTTGATTTATTCACATTTTCTTCAAAAGTTATTGATATACATGATCTAAAATCTATCTAAAATCTATCACGTACAATTACAGGAGAAAACAAGAGAGGTAGATAATGGGATATTAATGCTAGATTGTTAAAGACAAACTCATTTATCACTAATGGCAACATAAACCGGTACAATGCTTTTGGAGAGCCATTTGGCAACGTCTATCAGGAGGAATAAAACTGTTCATACCCGATGACTCAGTGGTCCCACTGCTGAGATATAAAAGCTATAAGTATGAAGGTTTCTATTACATAAAACTTCTAAACTAAAAAATGGCAACAATCTAAATGTTGAACAATTAGGGAATGATTTTAAAAAGCCAGTGGACTTTTATGTAGTTATTAAAACTAATAATTTTAAAAGCTATGTAATGCCTGGAAAATATACTAGTTTATGATAAAACATTAAATGATAATATAATAATACAAAGACAGAACATTATTAAATTAAAAAATAAATATAAAGGTAGACAAGTACTAGAAGGGAAAACATAAAAATAAAAATGTATTGGTTTTTAGGAGTTGTGAGCATCTTCAGTTAATTTTACCTTGTAAAATTCTGATACTGTTTAACTTAGAAGCAATGCTGATTGTACAATCAATTATAGTAGACTCATACCCTTTATTTTGTTTTTTAAAAAAACGTTTATTTATTTTTGAGACAGGGAGAGACAGAGCATGAATGGGGGAGGGTCAGAGAGAGAGGGAGACACAGAATCCGAAACAGGCTCCAGGCTCTGAGCCATCAGCCCAGAGCCCGACGCGGGGCTCGAATTCAGGGACCGCGAGATCATGACCTGAGCCGAAGTTGGATGCTTAACCGACTGAGCCACCCAGGCACCCCTAGACTCATACTCTTTAAAACACTGTTGGCTATTTACTTAGACCTCTGTCATTTCTGACAGCATTAATAAAAAATTATGCTAACCATTCAACATGATATCTCATTGTGGTTTTGATTTTCATTTCCCTGATAACTTGTGATATTAAACATCTTTTCATGTACCTGTTGGCCATTTGTATGTCTTCTTTGGAAAAATGTCTATACAGTTCCTCTGCTCATTTTTTAATTTGATTGTTTGGCCTTTTATGTTAATGAGTCATGAGTTCTTTATATATTTTGAATATTACCCGCTTATCAGACGTATGACTTTTAATATTTTCTTCCACTCTTTAAGTTGCTTTTTCATTTTGTTGACTGTTTCTTTTGCTATGCAGAAGCTTTTTCATTTAACATACTCCCTGTTAGAATGACTAACATCAAAAAGACAAGAGATTACAAGTGTTGATAATGACGTAAAGAAAAGGGAACACACTGTGCACCGTTGGTGAGAATATAAACCGGTACAGCCATGATGGAAACCAGGAGGGAGGTTTCTCAAAAAATTAACAACAGGACGATCATATGATCCAGAAATCCCACTTCTAGGCATATATATAAATGAAATGAAAACAGGATTTCAAAAAGATATCTGTACTCTCATGTTTTTTATTGTCGCAGCATCCACAATAACAAAGACATTGAAATTGTTGATGGGTGAAGATGCACCTTATACACATATATACACACACTGTATATACCCAATATGGTGTGTGTGTGTATATATATATATATACACACATACATACACATGTATATAAACATATATATATACATATATATATATATACACATACACACACTGTATATACCCAATGTGGTGTGTGTGTGTGTGTGTATAATATATACACACATATATATACCACATATACATATACACATATATATACCACATATATATATATACACACACACTGTATATACCCAATATGGTGTATATATATATACACACACACATGTACACATATATACGCACACACATGTACACATATATACTCACACATATGTGTATATATATATATATATACACACCCAATATGGTGTATATATATACACACATATATATATACATACATATATATATACACACATATATACACACACACATATATATATATGTGTGTGTGTGTGTGTGTATGTATATATATGTGTGTGTATATACAATGTATACAATATACATATACATATACATAATATACAATATATACAATATATGTGTGTGTGTGTGTGTGTATATGTATATATATATGTGTGTGTGTGTGTGTGTGTGTGTGTGTGTGTATACAATGTAATATTATTCAGCCATGGAAAAGGAACTCCTGCCATTTGGGACAACATGTATGGACCTTGAGGAAATTATGCTAAGTGAAATTATGCTTAGTCAGACAGAGAAAGACAAATACCATATGATATCATTTTTATGTGGAATCTAAAAAGACTGAATTCATAGAAATAGAGAATAGAATGATGGTTAACAGGGGTTGGGGCTGGAGGAAGTGGGGAGATGTTGGTCAAAGGAACAAACTTTTAGTTAGAAAATGAGTAAGTTCTGGGAATCTAAGGCATAGTGTTGTCATTTTAGTTAACAATACTGTATTGTATACTTGAAAAGTGCTAAGAGAGTAAGTCTTAAATGTTCTCACCACTAAAAAAAGGTAATTATGTGATGCGATGGAAGTGTAGTTAATGCTATCGTAGTAATCTTATTGCAATATAAAAGAGTATCAAATCAACACATTGTGTATCTTAAATTTGCACAATGTTATAGGTTAATTGTATCTCAATAAAACTCGAAAAAAATGTATGCAGCAACTCAGACATAGCTGTGAAGGGAGTGAACTGTTTAAGGAGCTGAAATTTCCTAAAGCTGAAAGTTTTCAGCTTAAATAATACATATACACATGGCAGCCCTTGCCTCTTTGAAGCCCTATGATTTGAGTAGATTATCCTAGTAAATGAAAAATACTTTGTTTCATAGTCCTCACTCTGCTCCAGATTTTACAAGCTTTTTCCAATTTTTTTTCAGAATCTGCATTTTGTTTTAACATAGCGTTAACTAATGCTATCCTGGTTTGACAAGAGATTTTTCAGGGAGAGGTAAAAACACAAGTGGCTTGGAGTTGCAGGTAAAAGACACAGTTAAGCAAATATTTAATAAAAAGGAGACTACGTTTCACCTACTTGATAATTTTGTTTGAGATGGACCTATTGATGGTCCCATAGTACAGGGGTTCTTACACTTCACTATATTTAGGAACAGCTTGAGGTATGGAGTTTTTAAAATATAACTTGTACACCAGTCCACATGCCTAAAGAAGGTCCTTGAATTTACGAAAACTGGCCCAGGATCTACGTTGTAACCAAGTTCCAAAGTGATTCTGATACAAGCGGTCCCAAGACCATGCCTGGGAAACTTTGATATAAAATTTAAATGGATGTGCCTGGCTTTTCTTTTCAGATAGTCCTGGTCTGGTCAAAAAATGGGGGAAAATATACATTATACATATATATATATAGAGAGAGAGAGAGAGAGAGAGAGAAAGAGAGAGAGAGAGAGAGCGCCTCCATGATATTCTTCTTTGTTTAGTTTCATTGCTTTGCCCCAAGTGGAAGAGAGCACAGAAAAACAAAATCCATTTTAAGACAGAAAGATGTTACTATTTGCAAAATGTTCTCCATGACTGACTAAATCATAATAAGGTTATCTATAGAAAACAGTGGGAATTTACCTGGTAAGCCCCAGGATGGAGGCATGCTGGGAAATAGGCTACTGCCCAGATCTCTCTGTCCTCAGTTCTCCAGACTCCCAGGTGGACCAGAGCGAAGGCAGCAACACTGCGACCAGTTCTTCGCTCTCTCACCTCCTCGGATTGTGCTTTCCATTTAAGAGTTATCACTTTGTGGGGCGCCTGGGTGGCGCAGTCGGTTAAGCATCCGACTTCAGCCAGGTCACGATCTCGTGGTCCGTGAGTTCGAGCCCCGCGTCAGGCTCTGGGCTGATGGCTCGGAGCCTGGAGCCTGTTTCCGATTCTGTGTCTCCCTCTCTCTCTCTGCCCCTCCCCCGTTCATGCTCTGTCTCTCTCTGTCCCAAAAATAAATAAACGTTGAAAAAAAATTAAAAAAAAAAAAGAGTTATCGCTTTGATATATCAAACCTGATATGTATCAGAAATAGGCCTTCGAAAAGAAAAAAAAGAAACCCTGAGAATTCTGGCAAAAAAAAAAAAAAAATGGAGTCAACCTATTTAAAAATTCCATAGTCATCAAGGAAAACCAACCAAACTGGTGGACGTCATGGACATTTATGTCTTTCCTGCTCCCCAGTTTCCATGGGTCATTAATACTGAGAATTGTGAACATTCTCACCTGCTAAAGAAAATTTCAAAAACCTTAAAACACATGATAGGTTTAGCACTTCCGTGTTTTGGCTTTCACATTAGCTGTGTCTGGAGCCATTGAAGCTCAGTACATGCAAAGCCTGTAAAAAGAAAGAAAGAAAGAAAAGAAAAATAAGAAATATTTAAGAATAACCTATGGCAAAAGGAACACTGAAGATGTGCTGCAGATTGCCAAGAGAGAACTATAAATGTCAAATTGTGTCACACCAAAGCCCTGAACTGCAAAGGGTAAAAAGACTGAGAAGAGTTAAGAAGAGAAATTAACAGAGCGAAGGAAAGGGAAGAGAGTGAAGAGGAACAGAAATGGAAAAGGGAAAAGTCAGGGGCACTGCTACGAACAATGGGGAAGGCTGCTGCGGGTACATAAAAACAACTGGGCAAAATAAAACACATGTTTTAGAAGAGAGAAAACTACCAAATAGAACATGACAGTCTAGAGCATTCAAGGAAGAGCAAGTGGCGTGAACTCTCCTCCACAGTCCTCGAGGACGGATTGCATCTTCCGTGAGAAACTACAGAAGAAACATGGCTCCGGTTCAGCAACGGAAAAAGCTGTGTTAAAGCCTATTCTAACCTCTCTGCAGACAAAGCCTGGAAGAAATATAAAAAGATTGGTGTCACCTTCTCATAAAATGGAGATCTACCTGCATTTTGTAACCTAAAATAGGAAAACTTTGAAAGGTCAATAAAATATCGATTCAACATTTTATATGACATTGAGAGCCATAAAGGAGATATTACATTCTTTGTAGATTCTGAGGCAAATAAGTTTCATCAGCATGGCCCTTTCATGAAGTCAAACTAATTCAAAACATTCTTTGTTTGGTCTCATTAAAAAAATCACTCTGTCCAGCTTTGTCCCAAATGTGCTAAACATGTTGCAGATGATGTTTATGATGGCAATGAAGTGCATATTGGAGTAAAAAAAAAAAAATATCCTGACTTTTAAATTATACCTTCCACATTCCTAAGGTCAAGATGGGGAAATATAAAGAATTCAAGGAGTGCTGGGTGGCTCAGTCAGTTAAGCATCTGGCTTCAATTCAGGTCATGATCTCATGGTTGCTGAGTTCAAGCCCCACATGGGGCTCTCTACTTTCAGCCCAGAGCCCACCTCAGATCCCCTATCCTCCTCTCTCCCTGCCCATCCCCCATCACGTGCACATGCAGTCTCTCCCTCTGTCTCTCTGTCAAAAATAAATAATATTTTTTTTAAAAAAGAATTCAAGAGAAGCTCCTTTAAAGAATAATTGCTTTTGCTGACTCTCAGAAACAAATTTCAAGGGATTCATCTCTGTGTTTTGGGTTTTGTTTTAAAAATATTTCAAAAGGTAAGATAAAATGTGAAAATGGAGTCACTGGCAAAGCATTTCCCATTCAAAATTCTTCACAAATATTTGTAGCAGTCATGTGGCTCTCTGACCTGCTGCGGGGCATATTATAGATCGCAGTTGAGAAAAAGACTTAAAAAGGTAAATGAATTTTTAACACCAGGGTTTTATCAAATTGCCTCAATTTTTGTGTAATTGCCGGACCCTGAGTGCCTTGCAGATGTCTGTAATTAGCAAAGTTATAAAATATTCTAAAAGCCAACAGGAGGTTGACTGCATAATGAAAGTTTTGTGTCCTTCCTGACTTACAACATGGCTGCCCTGAAAATGCCAACTTTGGCTGTGATGTTTTCAGAGATGTCTGAAGCTAAATACTAAAAACATAGGCAAACAGGTTCAGCTCTGGACTAGGCTGACCATATGCTAAATATGCTATCAGCCTTGCCGGGCATGTTTTCACCTTTATATAAGAATTTTTTTTTAACTTAATGGAATTGACTTCTCAACTGCAACTATTCAAATATATCCCCAAGTCTCAGGATATATCCTCTATAACTGGATAATTCCTCTAGTCTTCTTCATATCCACTGTTTGGCAATCAGTGTGTTGGGACATTCGGTTAAAAAGCAGACCTCAGTGGGGGCACCTGGGTGGCTCAGTTGGTTAAGCGTCTGACTTTGGCTCAGGTCGTGATCTTGCAGTTCGTAAGTTCGAGCCAAATATCAGGCTTGCTGATGTCAGCACAGAGCCTGCTTCAGATCCTCTGTTCCCCTCTCTCTCTGCCCCTCCCCTGCCCATGTGCACTCACTCTCTTTCTCTCTCAAAAATAAATAAAAACTTTTTTAAAAAAATAATAAAATCTAAAAAGCAGACCTTAATGTCATGTATGTATACAAAAGGGTTACATTTAAAGAGCAGGACAAATGACCCAGTCTTATCAACTGGTTAGTGTATAACACAAAACCAGATCTTCCAGCCTCCTGGAAGATCATAGGTGTTGAAGTTCACTGACTTAGATCTAACCCATCCCGACATGTACTAGCTGAGCGACCTTGATTAAGTTACTTAATTTCCTTGTGCCTCAAGTTTCTCATGAATAAAATAGGGCTATATTGTGTAAAGTTGCCGTGAAGATTTAATGAGCCAATGTGTGCGCAAAACAGCCCAGGGACTAGCACTGGACAAGATCTCAATAAGTATTAGACACTAATTTCAACATTTTAACCAAATCATTGTAAGTTATTTGGGTCCCTTGGGACTACTGTGGTTTAACTGAGCACTTAACCACCAGACAGAACTTCAAACTACAATAAAATATTAGCCCAATATTAAAAATGCTCTAACAGAAATATAAAGTGAGTAGCAGGAAGTGATGTGAATAAATGTACGATTCCATGATGGGTGGTGGAAGGGGGAAACTTTCCAAATTGATAGAGTTACCAGATGCAAATTTCAGGTTAGACTCACGCCAGAGTGGCCAAAATGAACAAATCAGGAGACTATAGATGCTGGCGAGGATGTGGAGAAACTGGAACCCTCTTGCACTGTTGGTGGGAATGCAAACTGGTGCAGCCACTCTGGAAAACAGTGTGAATTCCTCAAAAAATTAAAAATAGACCTACCCTATGACCCAGCCAGGAATTGACCCAAGGGATCCAGGAGTACTGATGCATAGGGGCACTTGTACCCCAATGTTTATAGCAGCACTCCCAACAATAGCCAAATTATGGAAAGATCCTAAATGTCCATCAACTGACGAATGGATAAAGAAATTGTGGTTTATATACACAATGGAGTACCATGTGGCAATGAGAAAGAATGAAATATGGCCTTTTGTAACAACGTGGATGGAACTGGAGAGTGTGATGCTAAGTGAAATAAGCCATACAGAGAAAGACAGATACCATATGGTTTCACTCTTATGTGGATCCTGAGAAACTTAACAGAAACCCATGGGGGAGGGCAAGGAAACAAAAAAAGGTTAGAGTGGGAGAGAGCCAAAGCATAAGAGACCCTTAAAAGCTGAGAACAAACTGAGGGTTGATGGGGGGTGGGTGATGGGTATTGAGGAGGGCACCTTTTGGGATGAGCACTGGGTGTTGTATGGAAACCAATTTGACAATAAATTTCACATATTGAAAAAAAAATTTCAGGTTAGACAATTAGTACCTCTATCTAGAGGGGTTTTTTGTTTGCTTGTTTTAACCTCCAAAAGCTTTCTGAACCAAAAGCCTTTTAAAGGCATATGTATATTATTTACTTTGTCACTCTCCAAATAATTTTCTGAGGGTTTGAATGGTTATATTAATTTGGCCTCATATAAATCCTTCCTCCACAACTTTTAGGCACCACGAGATATTACAATAAAAATTAGAAAGTGATCTAAAAACATAAATCATGCCACTTACAAAGATTCAGATGCTACCTTTGACAGTAAGGACTTGGCCAGTAATTTATAATTCTGCCTTCTCAATGTATTAGCATCTTGAATATTCTGAGCAGTGGCTGTATAAATGTATCTTGCTGAGCCTCAGGGTTCCTCAGGTGAGACTCACGGGCAACACGGGGGTGGGGAGAATGGGTGGATTTCGGGGCTGCCCATACATGCCCCACTTTCCCAAGCCAGTTCTAGTTCTACTTTTATCTATTTTATATATGACGGTAATTCTCCTTAGTGGAAAAAAAATGGTTTTACTCTTATTCAGTAGTTTGACATCTCTAAATATTACCATGAAATTCTAAATAAAAAATATTTTCATTCAAGAACCCCACTTCTGGAACTTCTCTTGGCTATCCTTCTTCCTGAGTCTTGCCCTTCCAAACAAAAGTGTCTTTTCCAATTGTAGAAAATTGTAAATTTCAAAGTTTTAAGCCTAACTCATGCTTAAAGACATTGCTAAAATCTCTAGGCCACCTTGTACTCTCCCTTCTCTGATCTGCTAAAGAAGTGAGTGTCCACACCTCTCCCAGGGCCCCCAGTACTGTCCGCACCACTCCTCCAACAGCACTGTTGGTCTTCTGTTGTTCCCTCTCTCCCGGGTGCATGCTTCCTTCCTCCATTGAGACCACACATTTTCCAATGTCAAGACTATGCCTTAGAATTCTTTAGTAGATTTTACCTTCTCTGCCCATTAGACGTGAAGAACCCAAAAAATATTGGCTGAACAAAATTAAAACATTAGCTATAAGTTTGCAGAAAGTCTTCAGTGGCAAAAATAAAAGGCAGAATTCAGTTTTGGCGTTTAAACACACACCCCTGAAAAAAATGAGCAAAAATACAAAAGCATGGAAGCTGGAAGCTTTAATATGTTCTTGAAAGGCAACAAAGTAGCAAATGTAAATCAAACATCAGTCTCCCTGTAGTGCAGTAGGGTGGTAATAGTTTTCAATTTCTAATAAACACACAGGGGGTTTTTTTTGGCAGACTGTAATAATCGAAAAATTGGGTAAGGCACCCAACTGGGGAAAAATGACAATGTAGGCTTGGTCTTCCCAATTGTTTCTATGATTAATGATTACCATCACATAAACCTCCCAGCAAACTAACCCTAAAACTCTGAGAAGTAAAGACGTGACTCAAAAAATATATAAATAATGGAACAAACAGATTGGGGATGCATTAGTAAACTATTTAATACCAAAAAAAAAAGTGTCCAATAAGAATTGGACAAGAGGGGCGCCTGGGTGGCGCAGTCGGTTAAGCGTCCGACTTCAGCCAGGTCACGATCTCACGGTCCGTGAGTTCGAGCCCCGCGTCGGGCTCTGGGCTGATGGCTCAGAACCTGGAGCCTGTTTCCGATTCTGTGTCTCCCTCTCTCTCTGCCCCTCCCCCGTTCATGCTCTGTCTCTCTCTGTCCCAAAAATAAATAAACGTTGAAAAAAAAAATTTTTTAAAGAATTGGACAAGAGATTTGTTTTTTATTACCTTCTCATTATTCCAGGTTACCAAGCAAAGCTCAACACAAGCAAAATTTTTCTTCTACGAATCTCCTCAGTCCCTCTATTTAGGTAAGAACAGAACTTCCTCTTCCATAAAAAATGCACTTGAATCCGGCTGTGATCTAATTGTCTCCTGTGGCTACACGTGCATAAATGTTTGTGCACATATTCCTATCAACAAAGTTATGAATCAGAAATATGTTTATGCATTTTTTGAAAATAGCAATAAATGTTTACAGTGGTAAGACCGTATGTCCTAATGATTATAATAATCCTTTCAATTTGTGTTGAGCTTTACAGTTTATAAAGTGGTATTACTTAGTTTCATTTTATTCTCACAGTTACCCTGTAGGTAGGTGTAACGCAGTCACTGGCAGATCCACTGGGTAGATGAAGGTGCTGAGACTGGTGGGGCTGGAACCATCTGCACAGTTATAATGGGGACAATACACATATGTCCTCAGCACAGTCAGTGAAAACGATGTATAGACGCACAAGGGAAAGTCAACTCTTCTGAGTACGGACCTGCTGCCACATGAACACTTTTAGCTGCCATTATTTTTAAATATATTCTGAATCTATATATCTGATACGACACACAAAATAAAAATTTCAAATACAGTATCTTCCAATGATATTAGAACTATAGTAACAAGCCACTGATTAGAATCAGTAAAGCAAATAAAATAATGAATCTCATTTATCTTCCCTGTTGCAGTCTTAACTTTATATACCTATGACATCTTTCTAAAATCTATACGTTTGCTTTCTTCCGTTCATCCAGTCACTCGGCAGATGTTTACTTGGTCTTCTATTTTTCCAGCTAGGTGCTTGAGATACAGAGCTGAACAAAACAAAGCCACCCCATCGTCAGGGAGCTGATAGTCTGCTTACAGATGCAGACATTAGTCCAACAGGCAAATGCAGAAGTTGTGAGATTGGTACAAAGGAAAAGAACAGAATGGTCTGAGATAAGATAGTGAGGGTCTTAGACTGGAAAACAAGCAGCCTTCTCTGGGTATGTAACATTTAAGCTGCTGCCTGAATGGTTTTTCTGTTTCTTTAACACTATTCCCTGCATACATTCACTGTGCCAGCCAGAGTTCCCAACTGTGCAGTCCTACAAATGCTGTGATGTACAAGGCTAAGCAGGACAGCTCTCAGGGAGCTCATTGTGCAAGGGTAACGGTGCAGCCAAACTTGATTTGGAGCTTGGAAAACATATATTTAGCTATTGAGCTCGAAATAATCAACACAGCACATTCTTGCTGGATAGATTATTTTAAAACCTAAATCCAGACCTAACTCATTCATCCCATAAGATTGAGCAGATCTTCACCCTTCAGTATCATCACTGAAAGAAATGTCCCATGGGAGTCTGATCCAAGTATTAACTTGAGAATATTGGGATAAAGCTTTGCAATAAGCAAAGATCACAAGAGACACCATTATCTTATTACCCTTACCCATTCTTTTTTAATTGTAAATGTAATGTCTTAATTTTTTATACTTCTCTGACATAATTTCATATTTTCCAATGAATCATATTTACCTAAATTGGATTAATTAAAATTAGCTGTCATATAAATATCCATGTATCAGTCTACCCAACTGAAGAATATTATCATAAATATGTTGATAATTATAAGTATTGAATCATGAAAACAGTCAATCTTAAAATATATTGCAAACTATGATAATCTATTTTATTTCCATAATTTTTTTCTCCTTTTAGCCTGTCTTTATTATTTAGCTATTTTTATTTAGCTATTTTATTTTTATTTAGCCTGTCTTTATTATTTAGCTATTTTAGCTACTCAAGAGTAATGTCTTTGGGGCACCTGGGTGGGTCAGTTGGTTGAGCAACTGATTCTTGATTTTGGCTCAGGTCATGATCTCACAGTTTATGAGATGGAGCCCCCTGTGGGTCTCTGCTCTGACAGTGCAAAACCTGCTTGGGATTCTCTCTCTCCCTCTCTCTGTCCTTCCCCTGTTTGCATGTGCACACACAAGCTCTCTCTGAAACAAACAAACAAACAAAAGAATGTGTCTTAGTCATGAATCAAAATAACAAGAAAAGAGATATATATCCCTAAAGTTATTATGAGAATGGAAGCATAAAAAAAAAAAAAATCACTATGGCAATGCTAGGCTTTCTTGCTCTAACTGTAGAAGTTTACCTGGGCTTCTATTTCCACTCAAGCTTATTCTTCTAATGAAATACTATCTGCATACAAAAATAAAGAATAAAAAATCAGTTATCAGATCCATTACTTATGATTACTGGAGATTTTGTGACTCTTTGTATTCCAAAAGTTTGTTTAATTCTCTTTATATGGCTTATCTAGAAGAATTAATACACAGTTTTCTGGTAATCAACACTCAGTCTTCAAAAAAAAAAACAGAGCACAAATCATAAATTAGGTGTTAAAGGTATTTTGTGTACTTGGGGCGCCTGGGTGGCTCAGTCAGTTGGGCATCCGACTTCAGCTCAGGTCATGATCTCATAGTATGTGAGTTCAAGTCCAGTGTCGGGCTCTGTGCTGACAGCTCAGAGCCTGGAGCCTGCTTCAGATTCTGTGTCTCCCTCTCTCTCTGACCCTCCCCTGCTCGTGCTCTGTCTCTCTCTGTCTCAAAAATAAATAAAAACATTTTTTTAAAAAAAGATATTTTGTGTACTAAAAAAAAAAAAATCAAATATGTTGAAACAAAAGAACTTTAATAAATCCCATCAGGGACACCTGGGTGGCTCAGTTGGTTGAGCATCCAACTTTGGCTCCGGTCATGATCTCATGGTTTGTGGGTTCAAGCCCATAATTAGACTTGCTGCTGTCAGCACAGAGCCCACTTTGAATCCTCTGTCCTCCTCTCTCTCTGTCCCTCCCCAGTTCTCACTCTCTCTCCCAAAAATAAATAAAACGTTTTTTTTAATCCCATCAAAGTTTCATTTTCCAAGTAGTTTTTTCCAACTTTCAGCACGTGCAATGAAGATTGATGTCTATTTCAGTTTGATTACAACCTAATCTTGCCTTTTTGTTCTCAAATACCATGTTCCAAATTTATATTTCAGTCTCAAACACTCATGACAAAGCACTTAATTCAAAACATCAATCCTCTTTTTCTTGGTTTTTATAATTATCGATTAGTTTTACAAACCATTGAAAATGTGACCCAAAAGTATGTTGCTTCTCACAATAGGTGGCATCTTTGATTCTGTGAAATGTATTATGTGTTATATACCTTGACATTTACAAATAATCTAACATAAATTGAGAGCAGAGGGGAAATGAATCGAGTTAGAATAGGTATATTAATTTCTCCATCTTAACAACTAGAATTCAAAAGATGTTGTTAAAGCCTTCAACTAAAATAACAAAGCATAAACGTTTATCATTATAAAGTACTAAGAATGAAGAAATTAACTAAAATATAGTGGAGAAAAGAAGAGAAATACACTAGTTTTATGATTGTTCATAGCAGGGAAGTAAAAGATAATGTCTAAAGTATTAGAGAATTAACAAAAATATATAACATAATAGCTATAAGTTAACTACTGGAACAAAAATGCAAATCTTCTTAAATATAGGAATTATTTCCTATTCATAAAGAATTACACAATGAAAGTGAAGAATAGGGACTATATATGATTTTTGAAAGAGTGAAAGCATAAAGTATAAATAATTTCAAAGAACTAGCTTCAAATATACCTATCGTATCAATAAATATAAATGGATTAAACTCATATTTTTAAGAAAAGAAAGAAAACTGTGGACAAAGTTATCTAAAGCAAATGTAGAAAAAGAAAGAAAGAAGCGGGAAGAGGAAGAGAAGGGAAAGAGGTAGGAGAGTGAAGATGGGGAAAGGAGGAGAGAAGAGAGAGAGAAAGGAAAGGAGGGAAGAAAGAAAGAATCCATTGTAACCTTAATATCAACTCATTTTAATTCATGTCATAAAACATAAACAAGACAAAATGTCACTATATAATGTTAAAAGCAGATATTCATAGTAAAGATTTTAAAAGGTCAAGACTATCAATGCATCAAAAGATATATCACAAAACAAGAACTATAGGCATTACAAAGAAAAACACAAAAGTAGAATTTTAGTCACCTCTCTTAGTCTTTGACAGACCAGAAAGAAAAAAATTAAGGAATAATATAGAAGATCTAAGTGACATAATAAAGTAGGACTAACTATAGATCAAACTCTGTTCCCTGAAATAAAAACTATGATCTATGTTTACATAAAACCATCATAAAATGACCAACAGCCCCAATAAAAATCACAATTAATTCCAAAATGTTAAAATAATACAAGCAACATTCTCTGATCATAATGTAAAAACCCCTAGAAATTAATAAATAAAATCAAAAATAAAAATATACTTATTAATTATGTGACTTTGTACAAGTTACTTATCTTTCAAAGCCTTCATTACATCAACTGCAAAATGAAAATAACACTGAAATCATAGGGTAATTTTGACATTTTTTTTAATTTTAAGACATTATTCAAGTAAAATATTATCCATGAAAAATCATATTCTTCTTCACACTTGAGAAGTGACTTATTTGGCAGCTCTGAACATTTGAGCAACTTGGTCTATACTGTCTACATATGGCTATTTATTTATTTTTTTTTTAACGCTTATTTATTTTTGAGACAGAGAGAGACAGAGCATGAACAGGGGAGGGGCAGAGAGAGAGGGAGACACAGAATCGGAACCAGGCTCCAGGCTCTGAGCCATCAGCCCAGAGCCCGACGCGGGGCTCGAACTCACGCACCGCGAGATCGTGACCTGAGCTGAAGTCGGACGCTTAACCGACTGAACCACCCAGGAGCCCCTACATATGGCTATTTAAATAAATCAAATTAAATTATAAAATTTTAGATTCCAACATTAGCCGCACTTAAAAACTCATTAAAAACATTATGCCAAATGAAAGAAGCCGGTCACAAAAGACCACATACTGTATAATTCCATTGATATGAAATATCCTCAATAGGCAACTCTATAGAGACAGAAAGTACATTACAAGTTGCCCAGCACTTGGAAGGGGTGTGAGAGAGCAGTGAGGGACTGCTAATGAGTAGAAGTTTTCTTTCTAGAGTGATGGAGCTGTTCTAAAATTAGATTATGGGGATGGAAGCACAAATCTGTATACTGAAAACCATCAAGTTATGCACTTTAAATGGGTGAATCTTCTGGTATATAAATTATATCTCAACAAAGCTGGGGTTTTTTAATTGTGAAAAAAAAGTTCATTAGCTACATGTGGCTAGTGGCTACCATCTTGGACATCATAATATTTCCATCATTGCAAACAGTTCTATTAAATACTACTCACTTAGCTGATACTGAACAAATCAAACAAATATCCAGAAGTTCACAAAAATTATTTAAGCTTTACTTCAGCAAATTAACAAGATCCTCCTAACGAGAGCCTCAGATGAATTTTTTTTCTCACTTCACTTACTAATTATACTAAAAGATCATCCTCTCACTTAATATAATCCAAATACATTAAGGTGCTAATTGAATATGCTGAATAAGCTGTGCATACTAATTGTCACTAATAAGTTTAATGCTGATTGCTTAAGTTTATAACAGCTACTCACCTACATAGTGGTTCAAGTCAACTTGATATCCCTCACTCTTCATTAAGAAAATGTGTTTCATTAACTTGATGTCATTATATGTGAGCTCAGAGGATTTACACCATGGGTAGTCCTTTTAACGTTCAAAAGTATACTAAATGTGAATCCTGAACAAACTGCTCATGCAGTTGAAGGTGACTCTTACATCATCCTCAGTCTTCCAATGATGCTTAGAGTATTCCAATATGGTAAGCTTTGAGTCAATAAGTACTTGTATGTCTATTACAATTCTTTACTCATTCAGTATATTTTTAAATACCTAGCATTAATTATAGTCTTATGATCCTAGACAATTCTTCTCTGGGCTTCAGATTCCCCTTCTCAAAATTAAGGTGAGGGGGAAGGGTAGAGAAGTTGGTAGCCTAATTACAAGTTTATGTCACCTTTTCCCTCCCAGTTGAGGAAACTCTACCTAAAAAATACTGGAGATTGGAACTTAATTGTTCTCACCATGAGTAGAGAAATGATAATTATATGACATGATAAAGGTGTTAGCTAACACTACAGCAGTAATCATATTATAATATATAAATGTATGAAATCAACACATATACCTGTTATTTACACAATGTTATCTTTTAATTATATATCACCAAAAAAAGTAAGGCTCACCTGGGGAGCTTGGAAAGGTCACAAATATACCTAAGAAATGATTTTTTTTTTTTTAATGACTATGTACCATTGTGAGCAATGTCAGGGAGAAGAAAGGAAGACCAGCTGCTCCTTCCCTGCTTCAGTACGAGGTAAAGATCACAGGCCCTGAGACAGCCCAGAAAGCAGAGCATGGATCTTTCTGCAAATAAAGAAGAACTCCCTCAAATGCCAATGTAAGAGAGGTTGGTTGACCCTGCATGGGCGGCGATGCTAAAGGAAAATGACCATCTTGAGCTAATTCAATAAGCACTGAACAAGACTGTAACAATCTGATTGTTCCTTCCCCCTCACAGTTTAGAAACCTAAGAATATAGATTTTCCATCCCTGACTTGGATACAGAGATTCCATCTTGTCTGTCCTTCTGAGGTTGGCAGGACTACTGGAAAATAAATATCTGTCTTACTTTTCACCATCCCTAATCCACATCCATTTCACCTTCCCAGGAGCAAAAAACTACAAGATCTGCCAAAAGCAATAGGAGAAAAGGCCAGGTGAGAGGATTCAGGGACCCAAAAGAGAAAGATGAGGAAAGCCAACCTGTATATGTGTCCCCACTGGGCCAAAGCTAATGGAAGAAACAGAAAAAACCCACTAATGAAGCTGGCAGTAAGAGGATATGTGATCAAAACAATGAGACTCTAAAACGGGCAAACAAAAAGCTAATAATTGAAAATTAAAATACAATGGAAGAATTAGAATTAGCAAATTACAATTAGAAAATACATTGGCCAAAAAAATAAAGAAAGAAAGAAAGAAAGAAGAAGAAGAAGAAGGAAGAGAAGGAAGAGAAAGAGAAAGAGAAGTGACAAAACAATTTTATGTCCTGGAAAATCAAATGAAGTTGTTTCATCACACATAAGGAAAAAAATTTAAATAAAATTATGAATAAAGAATTTAGAGAAACCACCATACACCTATTATAATGGCCAAAATCCAGAACACTGACAATATCAAATGCTGTGAGGATGTGTAGCAACAGGAACTCTCATTCATTGCTGACAGGAATGCAGAATGGTACAGCCACTTTGGAAGACAGTTTGACAGTTCATCAGAAGATTAAACATATTCTTACCACACAATCCAGCAATAACGTGCCTTGGTATTTAAACAAATGAACTGAAAACTTACATCTACACAAAAAACTGCACATGGATGTTTATAGGAAAAACTGTATTCATAGTTTCCAAAAATTGGAAGCAGCCAAGATGTCTTTTAGTAGATCAATACATAAATAAGCTCTGGTACAACCAGAGAATGGAATATTATTCAGCACTAAAAAGAAATGAATTATCAAGCCATGAAAAGACATGAAGGAAACTTAAACGCATATTATGAAGTGAGAGAAGCCAATATGAAAAGGTTACATACTATATGATTCCAAATATGTGACATTCTGGAAGAGTCAAACTATGGAGACAACCACAGCAACAAAAAAAATCAGTGGTTTCCAGAGGTTAGAAAGGAGAAAAGGATAAATAGGTAGAGCACAGAAGATTTCTAGGGCGGTGAAAATACTCTGTGTGATACTGTAATGATGGGTACATGTCATTACAAATTTCTCCAAACTTATAGACTGTACAACACGGAGAGTTAACTCTAATGTAGACCATGGACTTTGGCTAATAATGATATGTCAATGTAGGCTCATCAGTTATGACAAATGTAGAGCTCTGAAGGGAGATGTTGATAATGAGGGAAGCTACACACGTGAGGGAGGCAGTGGGTATGTGGGAAATCTCTGTACCTCCTGCTCAATTTTGCTATGAACCCAAAACTGCTCTAAAAATAAAATCTATTAAAAAATAAGTTTAGAGACACATGAAGAAAACAACTTCTGAAAACATAATATGAAAGAGGTAACAACCAATTAAAGAAACAATAGTACATTTTACTGAATTGAAGAAAAACTTGAACTCAGAGTACAAGAGAATCTCCAGGTAATAGGTGAGTCTAAAGAGAAAAAAAAAGATCTATATCTAAATATACCTTTGTGAAATGTCTTAGATTTAACAGTAAAGAGAAAATGATATGACCAGTCCAAAATAAAAACTGGCTTTCAAAGTAAAAAGAATCAGACTTTTCACTGAAACCTTGGATGTCAGGAGACAGAGAGATATAATCTGTAATATAAAAAAACATCTAGGAGTCTTAGTCCTGGGCAAGAAAATGTTTGCAATAAAATAAAACAACACTATTTTCAGTAATGGTAAGAAATATACCAAAAACAAAAGAAGATAAATGGTTGAACATAAAAGAAACAGGCAAAGTGTATCAAGTAAATGCAAAAATTATATAGAGATAGAGCAAAAGAATATAAAGTGAAATTCAAAATAGTATTTTATGCTTTAAAAATTATAATCTCTGAACAATATGTAAAAACTGCATATTTATGGAATAAAAATGAAAGCAAAATACATAAAACAAAACGAATATTAAAAACAGGACACTGATAAACTATGACAGGAATTTTATATATCTAAGTATTTGAGAACATATAAATGAAAACTATGTAAAAATATGCAGGATTTGAATAATGTAATCCTAAAGTTGGACTAAAAAATACACATTTTTTAAAGAGAGTATTTTACCCTTTAAGAGACAATAAACATCCTTCATTACTAGAAATATTTGCAAAAATGTGATCATTTACTAGACCAGAGAAAACAACCCTATTTCACTCAAGAAAAAAAAATGTGTGAAAAATTTTTCACTCAAGAAAAAAAAATGTCATTTCTTGGACATTATGCAATAAAACTTAAAATCAGCAATAAAAAACGGTACCTATGAGAAAGTTCTAGAATCATAAGTATAGGAAAATACATAACTTCACATGCTTTTATATTTAAGAATGAAAGACTGACTATAAATATCATTAATATTAAATTTAGGAAACTAGAAAAATAATAAAACAAAAGGAAATAAAAGAAGGAAATTAATATAAATAAAAGTTAAACTTGATAATATAAGATTGGAGACGTACACCTACAGACTCTGAAGCCAAACCCCTGAGTTCTGCAGGGGAGGCAGAATTCTGCCTCTACCGTTCAAGGTCTTCCAGCTAGACTAAGAATTCAATTACATGAGACAGATTAATAGAAGAAAAAAAAAAAAACACAAAGTTTTATTACACGTGCACGGAGGCCCAATAGTAAAATTGTGACCCCAAAGAAATGACCAAGGCAAGCAGTTTTTACACACTTTAGACAAAAAGATGATATTTTTTTTTTGAGGAATTTACAGGATAAGGAAAACAGGTGTTTGGGAGGTTTAATTAGTAAGGAATTCTAAGTAGAATTTGGGCCTAGGCAGTAGTTTAATAAAAAAAAAAAAAAAAAAGTGACAAGGTTAATTTCTACAGCTTTCTCCAAAATCCTTATCTCTGGTGATAAGGATGTCTTTCCACTTAGTACAAGGAGGGTATTTTTCATATGGGAGATTTGTTTCCTGCTTTCGGGGAGACAGATGAGAGTTTGAGTGTCCTTACAATGGCTATTACCCAAGCAGCTTTAATTCAGAATGATAAAAATATGCCATTGGAGTACATTTGGGGGCAGTCTGCCCTGGGCTCCTGCATATCTAATTGCAGCCGTACCAGTTTTTGCTGAGTAACTTGGGCAATAGTTTTAATCTCCCTGTGCCTCATTTCTCTCATATATAAAGTGGGAAAAAATAATAACTAAAATATAGAGCTATTAAGAGAATTAAATGAATTCAAAGTTGCAGAGATTTTGGACAATGTCTGACAAATGTGTTTATATGCACATCGTTAAATAAAATCATAAAATAAAATAAAAGTAGCGAATAATGATAAATCAAGCACATTGATGTTTTTAAATATTTAAAAATAAATACATTTGATATGAATTGACATATTAAAATAAAGTAATAAAATAGACAAGTTCCTAATAATATGGTTAGATCTTCTTGTTTTATAGGGCAAAGGAGGAACTGTGTTTTAAGACTCAGGACAAACAAGAGTACTTGATTCCAAACAGAGTAAGCCTAAGAACAAACAGGCAGTTCAGGCTGGGGAAACCAGATGTCCAAAACCCAAAGACCCTGAAAACCATAGAACCACAGCTCTGGTGAGGGTAAATTTGAACACAGCCCCTCCTAATGCAGTCCCAGATGCTTGGCCAGTGAGAACTCTGGAGTCATGTACAGGACAATCTACTTTATCACCCTTCCGACATCTACCCCACCTTCAATGAGTGAGTAATTACTGTGTGTTTCAACCTATTCCTGCACCTAGAGAAGGACAGAAAGCTTCCCAATTCATTTACAATAGCTTGATAAAAGTACAGAAAAGGATAGGAAAGGAAAGGAAAGGAGAGGAGAGGAGAGGAGAGGAGAGGAGAGGAGAGGAGAGAAGAAAAAAAAAACCATAGGTCAATTTCACTTCTGAATATAAAATGTTAAGTAAAATATAACAAATTGAATCAAACAGTGTATTTTAAGAAATAATACACAATGACTGTGCAGGGTTTGCCTTATGACTGAACGGATGAGTAAACATTAGTTGATCAATCAAAATAATTCATTATATTAAAAAGCGAAGGAATAAAATGTTATGTAAAAAGATGTGAAAACAATCTAATTCCTCAGCTATTCCTCAAAAATTATTAAGTAGCAACACTATGCAAGATGCAAGTTTTTATCAGATACTATCATTAAAATTATTTACATTGTGAAATATTAAGAATATTTCTCCTAGAATCAAGAATTGTCTTATGTGACTGGTAGTCAACATTTTTAAAGATCTAATGAAAAAGAAAATATAATTATTTTTATAAATGAAATGCTTATATACATAGAAATCCACGAGACTCAGTACCAAACCAGTTAGCACTGAAAAGGATAGAAAAATGAAGGAGGGAAATCTTAATTCACAGCAACAAAAATTATAATATACCCGAGATAATCCAAATCAAAATAACCTATATTTCTAAAACCACAATAGTTTATCAAAGAACAGAATGTAAAACCTGAATAAATGAGGTAAAATAAAAGCAATAAATCTTCCTAAATTAACAGAGAAAATTTAGTGCAATTATAAACAAAATTCCACACTTTTTTTTTTTTGCTTGTATGTCTAGGTATGTCTAACATGTATATGGAAAAATGAAGGCATGGGGTCTGTCAAAAAAATTTTGATAATGAAGATTAGTGACCAGGGATTACTTACACATTATTAAAACTTACTATGAAACTACAGCTACATATTATTAAACTCACTACAAAACTGCAGTATGGAATGAGCACAGGAATAGGCAAAAACATCAGTGAAGCAAATTCAAAAATCAGGAAGCAATCCAAGTATATGAAAGACCTTCATTTATGATAAAGGTGGCATGTCAATTCATTGGGGAAAAAAATAAATTATTCAATAAACAGTGCTGGAAAAATTAGCTATCGGTGTGGAAGAAAACAATCAAATCTAACACCACAAATAATCTTCAACATCAGGATATTTAAATATACAAATATAAAAGTAAAATAAAATACTAGAAGAAAATATTAAGAAAAGCTTTATAATATTGTGATGTAGATGACCATCCAAACAATATAAGAAATGCTTAGCTATAAAAGAAAAAAATTGACAGATTTGATTAGATAAATATTAAAAAGCTTCAGTATTGAAGGGAAAAAAACCTGAACAAAGTCAAAAGATAATATTAATTATAATGGGATAAGAACCTATATGCTATTAAGAAAAATACAAACCACCTAATTTTTAAATGGATAAATTATATGAATAAGCAAAGAGAAAATATGAAAAACTATATATAAAAAAGACATTAAATGTCACTAAAAGTCAGATAACAATAACATAACATTTTCTGCCATCACTTAACAAGATTTAAAATGACTGATAACATCCAGAATATTAAAAACATAGTTTAAAGAATACTTGCTTATATTGCTTATAAAATTAATATTTTAATATATACACCCTTTAACCCAGCAATCCTACCTATGTAAATGTATACTACAGAAAAAAAGCGTTAATACTTAATGCAACATTGATTCATAACAACAATTTAAATGTTAGTCATCCAAGTGATGTGATATATATACATATATATAGCATAAGACAAAGATTTGTTGAGTGTAAGAAGAAAGAAGAGGAGAGAGGAATGGAGGAAGACAGGGAAGAAAGGAGGGAGATGCTAACACAGAAACCAACACAAAACAGAATCCATCATTAATATCATTACATATCTTTCTTCATGCTTCAAGGAATTAGATAATGCACCAAATGTAAAAGACATAATTTCCCTGGATTCAGAAGAAAAATCATCCTGTGTTTGCATGTTTGCAATAAATTGAAGCAGAGAATTAGATTTCTTTTTTTTTTTTATGTTTATTCATTTTTGAGCTACAGAGAGAGTGTGTGAGCAGGGAGGGGCAGAGAGAGACGGAGACACAGAATCTGAAGCAGGCTTCAGGCTCTGAGCTGTCAGCTGTCAGCACAGAGCTGGATGCCGGGCCGAACTCAGGAACAGTGAGTTCATGGTCTGAGCCGAAGTCTCGGATGCTCAACCGACTGAGCCACCCAGACACCCCTAGAGAATTAGATTTCTAAGCAGAGAATGAGATTCCTATTCCAGCGGACCTGGGTGTCTGCCTGGGACAATATGTGGAGAAGAGGGGCTCTGCTCCTCCGCGACAAACAAGTCCTCATGTTCTCCACTGCCAGTGCTAGCTCTCCTCCACATCACTCGAATGTGAGGTTTCAGCCCTGGGCCCTGGTCCCCAGTCCCCAGCAAAGATCACATCCCAAGCCAGAGCCCCCTCCATCTACACAGGAGGGAGTGTGCTCAAGTTTCCTCGGCCACTAGACACAAGAGGAGAAGCATGGCTAACTCATAGAGTCCTTTCCCCTGCAGCTGTAGTTTACTCCAAAGAGTAGAGAATCGGGAATAAGCCCAGATGTTGAAGTTTAAAACAAATAATTTGGGAAGTTTAAAACAATCAATATATTGGAAACAATATAAAATCCCAAATACCAAATTAAGTATAAAAGCAAATACTGATTTAAGGTCTCTTTTTCCTTTTTGTTATCTATTTTTGGGGCTGTGATTTTTTTCCTTAATCTTCATGATTTTAACCATCAGACATTTTGTTTTCTTTGTAGTGTTATAAAAGAGTTTTTGGCATCTTGAAGCTTCTGCCAGATTTATTTTGGTTTGTATTTCCACTGAATTTTTCCATCATGTTTGAATTTTCGTAGGGTTAATAATTCCAGAAAACATACAAATTAATTTGGATTCAGGCATACACGAGAGCAGCTCAAATTGAATTTAAAATCACCATTAAGTTACACTGAACTATAAAATGTGATTAAATCGTTCTATAAAAAATACATTACTTTCCTGAGGAATACACCCAGGAGTTCTGTCACTGGGACATTTGCTTCTTCAGGCCTTTCTGCTGAGTGTGGTTTTATCTGGAACTGCCAGATTTCATTAGGAAAAGATGCACTGATAAACTTAAGACACAGTGCAATGCACCAAGAGACATAAAACATGCAACTTTACACACAGAGGTACACACTGTTTGTAGTAGTCCAAATTGGTACCCTAGAAAGAAGAATTCTGGTAAATTCTGTTTCACACGTCTCTCACCAAATGAAGTTAAAAAACAAAAGGTATTTTCTACAGTAAATTCCTGACAAGAGTGAACTTCCCTTTTACCTAGGCATGTCTGAACACCAAATCCTCCACTTTTAATTGTATACATTTGATGATCAGTATATTTTTCTAGACTAGCTTCCAGCCCTGTACAATTTCAAACCTTATTTCTCCTCTAGGTATCCTATGGCCAGAGACAGTAGAACATCACAGAGCACGATGCAGCTTCTGGTCTTGCAATTTCTGATGACCCAGGTAAGTTGGCCCAAAATGTCCGAAGAGAATTCCTGGAAGTCACAGCACAACCTGAACACGGATAGATACATGGAACTGACTGCAAATGACATAAATAATCCCACTGAACCCACTGAAATCTATGCCCCGCTGAAGTTCTTATTAGTCAGATCCCAAAAACGCTTTGGCCAGTCCACAGCCACCCAACATAAGGGTAGGTGTGACTGCAAGAAAGTTATGGTGGAACTAGACAGCAGCCCTGATTGTAAATAAAATATTTTACTTTTGCAAATTAAAAAAAAAAAAAACTGTATAATCACACAACACATTGCTAGCAAATCTTCCCAGGATCTTGGAAGAGCCCGAGCCAAGTGAGGGTCTTGAAGATTGAGCTTTGTAAGTGTCACAGTGAATCTGCCTCTGGAGAGAAGATAACATATTTTCATATTGACAAACTTGCCCATTCATCAAATCTGCTTACTATTAACTCTTCTATCCTTAGATTCATGTCCCATTATTACCATCCATTACCAATCAGCAGTTGGTTGATATACCAACCAACAGTTCCGTTCTTTCTGAGAGGAAAGCAAAATCTTTAGTTTGATTTCATTATATATGTTTTTGGGTTGTTTTTTTTTTTATTTCACACAGTTGCAAGAGGCAAAGGATCATTTAAAAATGAAGTATCTGGCCCCGTTCAACTAAGGGCAATGTCACCCAGTCTGAGGCTCAATGGTAGAAGGCACATAGGGGCCAACTTTGTGGGGACAAGAACAAAGGGATGTGTGATGGCAATAGGTCACCGTGAGCCAGAAAGGATGAAAGAGGCCTCACTGAGTTTAGGCAGAATTGGAGGCTCTGAAGGGAGATAAGCAGCTGCCTCTGCGGGGGGCCTCTCTCTTCCTGAGATCAAATTGCTGAGGCAGCAGAGAGTGGGTGTGTCTGGCTCCAAGGTGAGGTCACTCCCCAGGCCACTCCATGCCTCATGCCCCAGGCAGGGCTCCATCTGGGTCCAGGTGACCAGAGAGTCCCTGGAAAACATGGTTGAGTGTTCTGTAATTGGTGCCCCTGGTCCCCCACCCATTTTTAGTCATTGTGGGTGTCCCCTCCCTCCTGGGACCCTGAGGCAAAAAGGGGATGGTGGGGGGCTGGGGAGCTCAGTCGGTTAAGTGTCTGACTTCAGTTCAGCTCATGATCTCATGGTCTGTGAATTCAAGCCCTGCATAGGGCCCTGTGCTGACGGCTCAGAGCCTGGAGACTGTTTCGGATTCTGTATTTCCCTCTGTCTGCCCCTACCGGACTCACGCCTCTGTCTCTCTCTCTTTCTCTCAAAAGTAAATAAACACTAAAAAATTTAAAAAAGGGGGGGGGGAGGGCGGCACCTGAGGATGACAAGGTTTACCCACCTGCAGTGAGCCCAGGGCCATGAGATGCCATGCATCCTTCTACATGGTAAGAAGGAGCCTCTAGGAGCTGTCTTGATAAAAATCCTGAATAGCATGTGGACATGCTTAATATCTCCAGGAGGAAACTGCAGCCACAATTGTGCCAGAGAGTACGCTATGTTCAAGTAGGCACCAACATTTCAGAGTAACTTTATCCAGATCAACAAAAAAGAAGTGATCAATGTGTACACCCACGTGGGAATGCTAACTCTGAGTGTCACACTCCCCAGGGTCAAGCTTCGTCCTCACCAGCTCCACACTGGGAAAAGAACATGCTAAAGTGGTGGGGCCAACCAAGGCAAAAGCAGCAAGCCTAAGAAGACCTTAGAGCTAACCAAGCTGCTTCTCTGGAAGTGGGTAAAGTTATCCACTCATGACCATGAAAAAAAGCTCCACCTGAAGCTTGGCCTGGTTACTCTTCCAACTTAAGCTGTGTGTCCCTTCAGATACAAGAGGTCTTTTCATTTATTGGAAAAAAAGTTATTCACCTCCTAAAACCAACAGCAAAGGGTTATGCCAATACTCAGGCCATTTCATCTGGGGACAAAATGGACAGTACTGTCATTAAAAAAGAACAAGCCCAGGGTGCCTGGGTGGCTCAGTCAGTTAAGCTTCTGACTTCAGCTCAGGTCATGACCCTAGGGTTGTGGGATCAAGCCCCACATTGGGCTCTACGCTGAGAGTAGAGCCTGCTTAAAATTCTTTCTTTCTTCCTCTGCCTCTCTCCCCACTCTAGTGTACTCTCTCTGTCTCTGAAAGAAAGAGAGAGAGAAACAGAGAGAGCTCAAAACAGAGTTATTTGCCCCCATGACAGCAAACCAAGATTTAATTACAGTTTCAATTTATCATAGGAAAATGTGACCTTTTAACCAGCAATCTAAAATTTCCTGGCGAGCACTAGTGATGTAATCTGCGTGATAAAAACTCCCTTTGTTCCCTTCCCCCCAAAATGAAGATGTTCTGGCCTGAAACAATCTTTTCTTTTCTTTTGCTAATAACGTTTTCAGCCCGTTTTCCTACCTATAAAAACCTTCCATTTTGTACAACTCATTGGAGCATCTCTCTATTTGCTAGATGAAATGCTGCTAGATTCATGAATCACTTGACAAAGCCAACTAGATCTTCAAATATACTCTATTAAATTTTGTTTTATAACACTGTGTTTGAGGCAGAGAGGCATCTAGCAGTTATCTCAAAAGTTGGGCAGGATCCAATCTATGACTAGCTCAGGGTCCCCCATGAGTCCAAGAAAAACTGCCCTTTGTTGAAGAACATTAGAGTCCATTTGACCACAGTGACCACAATTTCTAAAAATAAGACACCCAGCAGGACTGATTCTTTATTAAAGAACCTCAAAGCCCACCATGCTTCACATGCTTCAGAGGTGAACATTATGTCTAAGATTGTGGAGGACAGCAGCATGGCAGAAATCCCTTGTACCATGACACCTGAGACCAAGGAGACAGGAAACTTTGAAGACCATCAGAAGGACTAAAAGCATAGGAACCAAGCTGTTTCCAGCTTAGTCTCCTTAGTTATAAATAAATAAAATCATACAGTCTGAGAATGAAATGTTATTTTTTTTGAAGTGCTCTCTTTTTAAGTTTACGTATTCCATAGCATAGTAGAGACCTCACAGTGGATTCCATGACATCAACTGTGCTGCAGTCTGACACCCCAGTTTTCTAGTAGAACAGAGCCCTACCTCACACCCATGTCAATAGAGACAGAGGAGTGCCCAATCTGCCTCAACCATTATCTGCCTTTGGTTCCCCCCAGTTAGGGCTGAAAGTCATTCTGTGGGCTGAGAAGCACCACCACCTCCCTCTTGTATTCCTTGTTTTACCTCTGCAAGTCCCTGAATATAAAATTAAATCCTGTCCACTAATAAAAAAAAGAACAGGATTCATGTCCCCTCCAGAATATTCAGAGAAGGGAGGAAGTACACAGCATTTGTTGACAATCAGATTAAGATTACCATCTAGACTCAGCAATTCCATTTTTGGATATAAACCCTCACACATTTACCTTAGAAGACAACTGTGAAATGTTTTTAGCAAAATCATTTATAAGAACAAAACATTGGAAATAGCCCTAATTGTCCATCACCTGGAAAATGGGATACTATAACAACAATGGCAGCTACATTGGAATGAATGAATCTCACTGTTGAGTATCAAAAGCAAGTCACATAAGAACACCTGTGTTATAGTTCTATCTATAAAATAGTTCAAAATAGACTATTTAAAGCATATAGTTGGCAAAATTAGAGGAACACAGTTATCTGTAGGTGGAAAGGAGGGAGATACCACCAGAGTTTGTATGCAAAAGCTGCAATAGTGTTAGGAATTGTTCTCCCTGATAAGCAACAAGGAGGGTAGTCAAATATTGCTTAATATTTTCACATTTTGACACTTCTGAAATCAGGAGGATCTTAAAAGATACCTACCATTGTCATAGAAATCTTAACCAATTTCTGTGTTGACAGTATGTGATATTAAATAGAAGTCTGAGAAATATTTGTAATAAGTACAAAATAGAAACTCAAAGGGACAAGATAAGATGTGTCCATAGGTCATGGTCTTAGACTTATAGTTCAACTGAAACATCGGCATTTATTCTGATTCTCACATCAAAGCGGCCACCAAAAGTATTTCCCAAGTTGTTTATAGCTTTGGATGGAAACTTAAGAGTAATCTTCAAAGACATTTTTGAGTATTCTTTTGGCATAAGTAGATAAATAAGCAGTTGAAATATTGCCCATAGTTCTGTGAGATTTACTAAAAATCTAAGTTTAACAAAAGAATTTTGAGTACAGTGGTCACGTAGTTACTAGAAAAATGTAAACCCAGTGACATCCAGCCGAAGGTCACATTTTTTTCAGAGCTTCACATACTGCCCAGCAGGGGTAAGTAAATCTCTTTGTGTTTCTGAGAACCTTCAGTTCCTTGGCCACTATCCCAGTATTACAGTAGAGTTCTACTATAAAATATAAATAAAACAATTTCATTCAAGGGTTGCTCTGCACACCAGAGTTAGGGAAAAAGAAAAAGAAGCCCTTTTTTTTCTTTAGCTTTAAGCCACTATGTTGTTTAATGTCTAAAATATAAGCTAAAAATCTCTTTCCATTTAATACCAATTCAAGTATAAAGACACTCTCTGGCACTTTTAGGTCCACGTTTCATTTGTGGGGAAGATTCCTGGAGTAGTAGAAAGCAATTCTTTGTACATTATAAGAAAAGATGAAGAGAGGTGTAGAATTGGTGAAGAGGGATACAACTGAGAAAATAAAAGTGAAAGAAAAAGTAACTAACCATTTTCTTTGTCCACAGAGGCATAAAAAAAAACAACAACAAATGTACCAGAAGCAAGACAGAGTGATAGCTCACTAAGAAACACCCAAATAGAGGGCACCTGGCTGGCTCAGTTCATAGAGAATGTGTCTCTTGATCTCAGGGTTGTGACTTTAAGCCCCATGTAGCACTTACCTTTAAAAAAAACCCTCAATTGAACTGCTGAAATAAACAAAAGAGTTACTTTTGATTTTTTGTAAAATAATTATTTCTATTCCATTCAGAAATAACCTGGGCATAGATCTGGTACCTTCATTCACATGACCCACATCCCTACCTTCCCTAAATAGACTTATAACACATAAACATAAAGGTAAGTTGTTAAACTTCAAAACCAATCTGTTCTCATAGGCATGAGGAGGATAATTGTTATGAAAGAGAAAGAAAGAAAGAAAGAAAGAAAGAAAGAAAGAAAGAAAGAAAGAAAGAAAGAAAAAGGAAAGTGCTAGACCTTGTTTATAAAAACCAGTGTGGTCACCTGCAGGAAGAGGTGACATCACATGAACATAAGGCAAACAGAAATGCCAGCCAAGTGACCAGCCTTATGTTAGCCAAGAAAAGTCTGGCCACCAGATTTTACAGGAAGAACTAAAACAGAATATGGGAAGTGGACCATCTCTCAGAATCCAACACAGCTCAGCAAAAGGGTTATCCCATCCCTAAGCAGAAAGTGTTTACTGATCTTTTTTCTTGGATTCTACCCTTAACAAGACTCAAGGGTTCCACCTGCCACCACTACTGTGCACTTCTGTCCATTCTCTCTTAGATGGCTTCCACTCCATCACAGTTTCTACCTTGAACTCTCATCTGATTTTTGTGCTGTCTTCTCCTCAGACATCAAGCCACACTATAAAACTGCTACCAAATCACCAATGGTCTCTCTGCATAAATATCAAGCTTCCATTGGCCGAAGTTTCATACCGGAACAATTTAAAGGGTTCTGGTCAGGCTATAGACTGGCTATCCTTGCATCAAATGCCCTCTCTTGGTCAGACCAGCTCTGGACAGAGGCGATGGTGCAGGATGGGGCCTATCAGCTCTATGCCTAAGCAGCCTTTCAGAAGAGAGTTCTGTATGAGGATTGGCCTCTTCAATGCAGAAGACACAGTATACATAGCATCCTCCATCACACAATTTCACATTCTGATATTGTCTGGGGCTCATCACACAAAACTTCAATTTGCTTTTAAGCCTCAATTCTAGCTTCGGTTTTTCTTCTTTTAATATTTTAAAGATCTATTGAATTTCTATGCTAAAGAAAGTAAGGTACTAGGTATTGGGCATGAGGGGTGGGAAATAAAACATTCTAGCAAAAAAGATATTACAAAAAAAAAAAACGAAAGAAAAAGGGAGGGGGAAATGCCAGGTGTGGGAGGTGCAGCATAGCCTTCAAGAAGAGGTCACAAGTTAGTCTCAGGCTGACCGGGGTTCAAATTCCAGTTTTGACATTTCCTAGCTGTGGATTTTGGATTTTGGACAAGTTGCTTACTGTCTCTGAACTTTAGTATCTTTACTATAAAACAAACATAATAATAGAACCTATTACAGGAATCCCCAGGATTGGTATTTAAATACTTAAGTGAACACACACACACACACACACACACACACACACACACGTATATGCATACATACATAGATCCTGGGATATCACATTCACCCAGAACTTTTTTTTTAATTTTTTTTAATGTTTATTTAATTTTGAGACAGAGAGAGAGACAGAGCATGAACGGGGGAGGGTCAGAATCTGAAACAGGCTCCAGGCTCTGAGCTGTCAGCACAGAGCCTGATGCGGGGCTCGAACTCACGGACCGCGAGATCATGACCTGAGCCAAAGTCGGCTGCTTAACCAACTGAGCCACCCAGGTGCCCCACCCAGAACTTTTAAATTATGTTTTGCAAAGAGGAAAAATGCCTTAGTTCTTGGCCAAGTCCAAAGGGATAATGGAGAATTGTCTCAGCAAAACACGAAGACTACTTCTTTCCTTTTGACAACATTTATTCTTTACCACCTACATCCTGTACCCACTTATGATCCAATCAGTGAGTGAGTGTCACAGCCCAAACCAACCCTTCCTATAGCCTGAACTCCATCCAGGGAGTGGTTTTACCAATCTCTCGTTACCAACAATTACAGGATCACTCTCAACAAATGCTTAGACCTGTAATCAGTAAGTATTCGGGAGCCATTTGGAGTGTGTGGAAGAGAAGGCAGTGTTAAATATTCCATTTTCTCCTCTACATTTCCTGGCCCTTTTATAGTTAGGTAAGAACATGTTCTAGTTCTGGAGAATTAAATGTGAACAAAAGTGACATGCATCACTTCTGGGTTGAGGTAATAAAAAGTTTATGTGCTTTTTTTCTCTGTCTTTTTTCTCTGTCTCTGTCTCTGACTGGCAAAAATCCAATGGGAATAAATCTTTGTTGGGCTAAGCCCCAGCAATTTCAGGCTTAATTTGTTACAAAAAAAATAATCTGGCTTCTACTGACTAATAAGAATGGCTTTCAGTACTACAGAAAATTATTACTTTTTATTTTTTTAAAGTTCATTTATTTTTTAGAGAGAGAGAGGGAAAGAGACAGAGCATGAGAAGGGGAAAGGCAGAGAGAGAGGGAGACACAGAATCTGAAGCAGGCTCCAGGCTCCGAGCTGTCAGCACAGAGCCCAGTGTGGGGCTCGAACCCACAAACTGTGCAAATTATTAAACTGATCTAAATAAAGATTCTTTTTGAATTCCAGGAGGCAAATAATGTAAATTTTCTTGTCACCTCACCAAAATCACCAGACTAAGGGCACCTTAAGTCAGCTAAGCGTCCAGCTCTTGATTTCGGTCATGATCTCATGGTTCATGAATTCGAGCCCTGCACTGGTCATCCCAGAGCCTGCTTGGGATTCTCTGTCTCCCTCTCTCTGTGCCCCTCCCCCACTTGCATACTCACACGCTCTTTCTTTCCCTCTCTCAAAATAAATAAAAATAAGCTTAAAAAAGTTATAAAAATAAAAGGCAAAAACACCAGTCTCAATTCCCTTTTTTAGCTGCTTCAAGTCCAGGGGCTGCAGAGGCTGGACCACAGATGGCGATGTAGCAATGTCAAGAAGACAGAAGACAATGTGTCATGCATTCCACAAACCATCAAGGTTAATAACGCACAAAGTATTCTTACTGTGCCAAGTTCTTCTCCGGCCAAAATGTCCATTATTTAGGTTACTTTTGGGTTCAGCAGTTCCATTAACAGCTAATAACCGTAGAGCACTTGTGGTTCTACGCACTTTGCAGGTAATAACTCATTTAATCCTCATAACAACCCTGTAATGTTGATACATTATTATCCCCATTTTCAAGATCAAGAAACTGAGGCAGTGTGGTCTCTCATCGTTTGGAGGAGTCAAACTGGTTCATGGTCAAGTCAGAAGCTAATTATGTAGTATTGGGTCTGCAGACAGATTCACTTCACAATGTTGTTGAGATACTAAACAGCATAGCATTTGTAAAAAAAAAAAAAAAAAAAAAAAACCACCTCAACCACAGTAAACACCCAACAAGTATTTGCTATGATCATGATGATACTGATGCCAATGACTGAGAATGGAGCCAGTCATCCTTGAGTCTTCCAGACAGAAATGTGTTCCGTTGCCACTTGGGCACTGTGGTCTGTGCTCCACTGATATGAACAGATATAATTCCAAAGACAGGAACTAAACTCCAATCAAGCTGAAAGAAAAGGCATCCAAGTAAGACTAAAAGTGCCCATAAGTTCTGTGCTATGTACCATTTAGGCAGTTGCTGGTTAATGTATTTCTCATGTTCCTGTCACTAACATAAATAATTTATACTAATAATCACTATAAAGACATTGTTATTATCTAAAATGACAGATAACCATATGGATGCAAGAAGTGTTTCCTGTAAAGGACTGTCTGGTGTCCTGGGCAATGCATACTTGAATATCAATTCAAAAGTGATGACACATGAAGTTAAGTTTTAATTATTTTACTCAGTAACCGGAACATACAACTTGTCAATCCTAGGGAATATAAATCCCTTGTCAATAAACAAAAGGGAAGCCATGAAATTGAGGGAGGATGTCAGGCAATGAGTGTGATTTTTAGATCTTAGACGTATATCACATAGAGTATTATAAACAGCATCAAGTAAATCTGCACGTTGAATACTGAATGTGGGAATAATATAAGGGCTCCGGTTTGCTGTTCACAAATTATTCTGTGACATTTTAGAAATATTTCATAGACTAGGGGGCTTGGGTGTCCCAGTCAGTTGAGCATCTGACGATCGGTTTCAACCCAGGTCATGATCTCACCGTCATGGGATTGAGCCCAAGTTGGACTCCGCATTGACAATGCCGAGCCTGCTTGTGATTCTCTCGCTCGCTCTTTCTCTGCCTCTCCCCCGCTCTCTCTCTTTCAAAAATAAACGAACGAACATTTTAAAAGGAGAAATATTTCAGACAATGATTTCTGACACCTGCCACTTACACAGGTACTGTCCTTTACTTTGCCATAAGCGCCAACACAAGAAACTAGTCAAAAAGCCAAGAGAATAACCAACGTGGCTTGTGCGTCTCTCTGTCTGAGCATTTTGTCATAATTTCTAAAGAAGCTGACTTTCTAAAATATGTATGTATCTTGGGGAGAGAGCAAGGAGAGAGGAGCAAAGAGAGAGGAGGACAGAAGATTCGAAGCAGGCTCTGTACCGACAGCAGTGAGCCCGATCTGGGGCTCAAACTCATGAAACCTCTTGACATGACCTCATGACCTGAGCTGAAATCAGAAGCTCAACTGACTGAGTCACCCAGGTGCCCCTAAAGACGCTGACTTTTAATATAAGACTGCATATTATATATCATGCCATCTTAAGTAAAACGGAGTTTTTTACCTTTTCAAATATAAAGATATAGCTTTCAGTTCACAAGTCAACTGGGAAAGGGAGGGGAGGCAGAAGGCCATTGTGGCATCTATTTTAACGCATTTTTTTAGTATATCATAAGCCTTCTTTTATTTCAGTTTATATGTTTCTTTATTTCTTCACTGTTATTATCCAAAGACCCTTATAAGAATTAGTGAGTTAGACCAGAGTTGACCAGATGGCCTAATTATTCTATAAAAATAATTTCTCATTAAAAAAAAATCGCATTGATCACAATTAGAGGATTCTAGGCAACCACAGAATGAATCTGAAAACTGCTAAAGAGAATGAACACTTACCCTGCTTTTCCTGCATGACCTAAGCATCTGAATAACAAACACTTAATGAGGAAAGTGTGTCTTTAGAGAAGCATTATAGCTAACAAATGAAAAAAGAATGATATATTTTAAATATGACTATTTTACAAACACTAATGAATTAATGCATCTATGCACTGATCATCAATGACAGCCAACATCGCTAAAAGAAAGCAAGATACTTTGTGTGTCCTGTTGTAAGTATACATTACCTATGAAGTAACCTTGTCATGAAAGTCAAACCTGAATTTCATCAAGCCTCTAGATCCTACCACCAACTTACAGAAAAGCAGGGGGTCAGAGGGAAGTGTTAGTTTCACAGGTATGTGATCAGGAAAATCCAGACTGTAGGAAATTCTATAGAACAAAGGAACTCACCCCTTCCACAAATACATTGCAAGTGGAAAAAAAAGATAATGAAGATATAGTTAAAAGGCACTTGAGAGCTATATCAAACAATTGCAATGTATTGCATTCATTTAGAACGTATTCAAACAAATTGTATATTAAAATAATTTAAGAGGCAGGGAAATCTGAACAAAATTATAATTAATTGTAAAATCAAAGTTTACTCTTAAGTGTTACAACGGTATGTAATTATTTTTAAAGCATATCTTAAAGCTAGAGATTTTTAAATGATACAATGTATAGAATTTGCTTCAAAATAATCTGGGGAATTAGTGAGGATAGAGAGGAAATATGATTGACTACGAGCTGGTGATTATTGGAGCCGGGCACAGAGTATATGAAGGTTCTGATGCTATTCCATCCGTGTTTGTGTGTTTCACATTTTTCATAGTACACAGTTGAAAAACATCTCTTTCAAATTTTAAAACTCAAAGGAAATCAGGCTGACCATAAAAGTTTGAAGGTGATCTGGAAGCTCAAATCCATTGCCTAAAAAATGATGAGTTCTTGTTATTTTCCCCTGCAAATCATAAGCAAAAGCCCAATTTTGTTTCCATTTCCATTACACCATATGGTTTGGATGTTTGCAGAGGAGGAATTCTTCTCATCCAAACTCAATTTCAAGAAATGTCTTTGATCCATCTCTCTGTAAATTCAAGCAAGAATTTAAAAATTAAAGAAAATGTATGCAGTACAACAGGTAGCTAGGGAAGTCTGCAATGATAATAGTGATATTCATCTTTTACCATCAAAGGAGATATATATATGGTGTTTGCCTTCTCCTGAGGAAATAATAATTTTACCTTGAAGCAGATAATGTGCTATTTCACATATACGGAGGAGATCTAGATAAGACACAGCCCTGCAGCCTTAGTGGCAATAAGGAAATACAGGTGGATTTTCACTGACCAAAAAGAAAACATTTATTTAATCAAACAATCAACAAGTTTCTTACACTTACAGTGTACTTTATCTTTTTAGGCAATGATTTTCTATATAAAGCTTCACTGGTTATGTTTACCCTTTGATTCATTGGAAATAAAATAATAATGTTAATCACACTTTTCTCTGTTATGTCAATATTTATAATTTCACTTTTGAATTCTGAAGATTTGGATGGTAGGTAAGCTGCATTTTACCTACACCTAAAAACCTTTCTTCAAAAATCTTTAATTCACTGGTTTATTCATTAAAACAATGAACTAAACGTGGTGTTAGATATACGTTGGTGAATAATAAATAGTCTGTGCTTCTTTGAGCTTATGGCATGGTTAGAGAGATAAATAACCAAGTAAGTAAACTATAAATGCACATTTTAAACTGTGATAAAAGCTTTGAAAGAAATAGTCAAGGTTAAGCGATACATACAATGAGTGAATTCTCTGACATTTATTCATTTACAAATGTTCACTGGGACTTCTGTTTCTTGTCAAGATTGAGTAACAGGGACCAGATTTTTCCTCCCACCTGGGAAAAAATAAAAAAAAATAAAAAAACATATATACATATAAAAACAGTGATGTTGAAACATTGAATATCAAGAATTCAGGACAGTTGTTTCTGAAAAAAGGGAAACAAATGATGTGAGCCCTCTGATTACCTCAGCTGATTGCTCAGAGATTTCCAGGCAGCAGCAGAGGAAGCTGGAACACAAGTGGATTCCAGGACTCTCCCTGAGTTGAGGAGTCAGAGCCAGGAGCCAAGGAACCCAAAGCAACTAGAGTTCACAGGGAAGAGTTTCACAGAGATTGAGATCTGCAGACAGAGCTCCCGAGATCTGCAAATGGCACCTAGCCCTTGAGTCTTCAGGTAGTACCGAGAAGTATATCTGAATAAAGACTGTGGGTTGTACCCAAGGCAGGAGAAAAAAACCAAGAGGAGTGGAAGGAACAAACCCTGTCACTCACCCAAGGCTAAGGATGTCATATGTTCTCACTCACTAGGGTAGAAAACTTCATAGCACACGACACATCAGGTAAAGGAGTCAGAGGCAATTATTCCAATACTGGAAAAAAAAATTAGGCAAACAATAAAAGCTGCATTGTCCCATCTAAAAAAAAGAAATGAAAGCAAGCTTTAAAAAGATCAAGATGTATCCAAGAAACTTACTTGTGTCCCAGAAAGTTCAAGAGAGTTTATAAACCACAAAAACATGTAGAACATAACAAAGTAAAATTCATATTCTATAAAAGGCATATTATGGCATTCAATGTTAAAGTTACAAGGCATGGAAAGAAGCTAGACAATATGACTCTTCAATTGCAATAGACCTAGAAATAACACAGATAATAAAATTAACAAACAAGGACTTTAAAATAATTATCATAACTGTATTCCATAGCTTACAAAGGCTAGAGAAATTATTGATGGTGTTAAATAAGGAAATAAAAGATCTAATAATGACTCGTCAGACTTGTAAAAATGAAAGATACAATGCTTAAAATGAAAATTACAGTGGATGGGCTTAACAGCATATTGGGAAAAGATCAGTGAACTTGAAGACATGACAATAAAAACAAATCAGACAGAATGAAACACAGAGAGAAAAAAGATTGAAATTTAAAAAGTAAACAAAACTCCAGAGATGTGGACAAATACAAGTGACATAACATACATAAAAGAGAAAAGGGAGAGGGGAGGGGAAAAAAAAGTTTGAAGAAATAATGACTGATGATATTTTTGTAATTTGATGAAAATTATTAGACCACAGATCCAAGAAGCTAAAGCATGAATAAAACTACATCAAGGGATGTACAGTCATGATCAGATTGCTTTAAACCATAATAAGGAGAAAAATCTTAAAAGCAGCCAGAGGAAAGACCATTACATACAAGAGAGCAAAGAATAATGACAGACTTCTCAAAAACTATGTAAGCCAGCAGACAATGGAGAAAGATTTTTTTAAAGTACTAAATTCTTAAAATATCACTAACATAAAACAACACTCACAGAGATGAAGAAAAGATTAAGGGCTCCCAGGGCTAAAGACAGGATGGATTGAGGCATGTGTGTGGCTGTGAAAAGACTGCATGAGGGAGCTTTGTGGTTACATGTGATAAAACTGCATACAATTATATACTCATACAGGTGCGTGCAAAACTTGTGAAAATATTAATCAGGCGTATGGACTGTATCAATGTCAGGTTCCTGATTTAATATTGTACTATAATATGCAAGATGTTACCTTTGGGAGAAACTGAGTGCAGGGTATAAAGAATCTCTCTACTATTTGCAAGTATCTGCAGTCTATATTTACTTCAAAATAAAAACGTTAAAAAATAAGACAATATACAAAAATTAAAAGAATTCAAAATTAATAGAAAAGCACTTTAAGAAAAGGCAAAGGAAATCATTTTAGCAGAAAGAAAACAATACAAATGGAAATCTAGACCTACACAAAGGAGTGAATAGCCCCAGAAATAGAATATGTGAGTCCATTTTAAATCCATTTCCTATATTTGCATATCTTTAAATAATAATGGTCTGCTTTGAAGAAAAATAAGAACGCTCTATTGTGAGATACATGACATGAGTTGCATATAAAACACACATATAAGAACCCCAAAGATGAGGAGGGAGGAAATAGAAATGTATTGCTATAAATCTCTTATACCATACATGACATAATACAATATTACTCAAACATGGTCTGTGATAAATTAAAGAATTATATTGAAAAATTTTAAATATTGATTTTTAAAAAGAAAGGTTGTAGATGGGGCACCTGGGTGGCTCGTTCAGTTGAGCGTCCAACTTCAGCTCAGGTCATGATCTCGGGGCTCATGAGTTCGAGCCCCATCTTGGGCTCTGTGCTGACAGCTCAGAGCCTGGAGCCTGCCTCAGATTCTGTCTCTGTCCCTCTCTCTGCCCCTTCCCTGATCACACACTGTCTCTCGCTGTCTCTTTCTCTCTCTCTCTTTCATATAAGTAAACTTTTAAAAAAAAATGTTTTTAAGTCATAGAAAATATGCCAAAAGGATAATAAAAGTACTTAGTCCAAAAGAAGGCAAAAGGAAAGGGGGGGAAGAACATATAGGACAAATAGAAGGGAGTCAGAGCTGAAACTGTAAAATAGTAACATTGGCATTAAATGTGCATGCACTGTAATGCCCGAAGTTCCGAAACCTCCCACAAAAGTCCACCAGAGTCGTAAGTCAAAGCCAAGCGGCAAGGGTCGTTTATTGCAGGTTCGAACCTGGTCCTCTGCGCACTCGTCGCCGGTGACGCAAGAGGCCACGATCAGGGTTGGTAAAGCGTTTTTATAGACAGAGACAAATAGCACAGGGGAGGTTTCAAATTATGAGGGGCCTGATTAGTTGATTTTAAAGTAAGGACATTTGTTGTTCTCTGATTGGGCGTCCTTTGTCTGTCCTTTGGCGGGAAGGCTTTGTCCGTTACTTGTGGCGGGAGAAAAAAAGGGGGAAGGGCGAAGGGGGTAGGTGAGGAATGTGCTAAGCAAGCAGGTTTACAGAAGCGAGAAATGCCGGTTAGTTTATGTACAATCACTCATTCCATTACATATCAGACTACATTTAGGAAGGTTTACAACCCATTCTACTACACAGCGGGTTACATTCAGGAAAGGCCTCACAATGCTCGTAGCAAACAGCAAGCAAAACAGACTTCTCAGCAATTGTATTTCTTATCAAAGATCCATAATAAGCAGAAAAGAGAACTTTAGCTTTAAACTAAGGCAGGGCTGTCATTTGGATTTAAAGCTGTTTTTTTCATTCCCCCCTTTTCCTTGTGCCTAAAGAGCCAATCTTGGGTCTTTTAAGCCTCTGTTTGTAATGTCTCGAGTGGTAGGTACTGAGTTCGTAAGACCATTAATTATACAGCATTGAACCTGTCTTGGACAAAATTAATAATTTTGTTTATGATGCAGGGGCCTAATGTGAGAGCGAGAAGTAGGATGGCTAGAGGCCCGAGTAAAGTAGAGAGCAGGGTAGTTAACCATGGGGACGCACTGAACCAGGATTCAAACCATCCTGCCTCCTGTTCTTTCTTTTTTCGCTCATGTCTCCTCACGTATACCCAGTCTCCGGGTCGGTAGTGATGCGGCTCAGGAGGGGGCCCGGTCTCGTAAAAGGCTCTCAGTCTGGGCCAAACTTTCTGGTGGGTGTGCTGGAGTTCCCTCAGGGAAATAAGAAGTTTATGATCATCAAATTCAGTTAACACATTAGACTGTAGGTTGGGAATTATGGGGGGGGGGTATTCCATACATTATTTCAAAGGGGGTTAATCCCAGTTTGTAAGGGGAGTTCCGCACCCTGAACAGAGCGTAGGGGAGTAAGACTACCCAGTTAGCGCCAGTCTCCATGGTCAATTTGGTTAGGGTCTCTTTTAGGGTTCTATTCATTCTTTCTACCTGTCCTGAGCTTTGGGGTCTATATGCACAATGTAGTTTCCAATCGGCCCCAATAAACTGCGCTATCCCTTGTATTACCTTTGAAACGAATGCTGGTCCGTTGTCTGATCCTATTAGGGTAGGGAATCCGTACCTGGGCATAATGTCTTCCAACATTTTCTTTGCTACTACCTGCGCAGTCTCATGCTTGGTGGGGAAGGCCTCTGTCCATCCTGAAAAGGTATCTATAAACACTAACAAATATTTGTATCCATATTTTCCAGGCTTTACCTCAGTGAAGTCTACTTCCCAATAGGCTCCCGGCCTGGTTCCGCGGGTTCTGGAGCCAGGGTTTTTCCCGTGGTTGGTGGCGTTAGTTAATTGGCAAGCTTTACAGCTAGTAACTATCTGTTCAATTTTTGTCCTAGAGTCTTTAATGGTGATCCTAGCATGTCTTATTAAGTCTTGCATTTTTCTTGTGCCCATATGAGTGGCTCGGTGCATCTTGGATAAGACTTTATTTCCCATTTCTTCTGGGAGGATTATGCTACAGTCTGCTGCTCTCCACCATCCATTAAGGCACTGAGTCATAGGCAATTTTTGGATCCAGTTTAGGTCTTCTTTAGTGTAGGTGGGACTTTCTGGTAAACTAGCTGAACCGGGGTCTGGTAGGGTGGTCGTTAAAGCACAGTCCACCTGTAAGGCCACCTCTCGGGCCACCTGGTCAGCCAAATTATTTCCTCTGGCCACCGGTGTGACCGGTTTTTGGTGGCCTGGGCAATGTATGATGGCTAGTCGTTTAGGCAGCCAGAGTGCCTTTAAAAGAGCCAATATTTCTTCTTTATTTTTGATAGTTTTTCCCCTCTGCAGTTAACAGTCCCCTCTCTCTGTATATAGCTCCATGTATGTGGGCCGTAGCAAAAGCATATCTGCTATCGGTATACACGTTTAGTCTCTTATCTTTTCCCAAAGTCAGTGCCTTGGTTAAGGCCACAAGTTCAGCCCGTTGGGCAGAGGTGCCAGCTGACAAAGGCTCTGCCCAAACAGTCTCAGTTTCAGTTGTGACTGCTGCCCCCGCATACCTTTGACCCTGATGTACAAAGCTGCTGCCGTCAGTGAACCAGGTAACCTGGGCGTCTGGTAGAGGGTCATCCTGTAAATCTTCCCGAACTCCATGAACCTGTGCCAATATCTCAGCGCAGTCATGGAGGGGGGTATCCAAGTCCGGGTCTGGTAACAGGGAGGCAGGGTTTAGTGTTCGGGGGGGAGCATAAATGATTCTGAGGGGATTTAATAATAGTCCCTGGTAGTGAACCAGTCGGGCGTTACTTATCCATCGGTCAGGAGGTTGTTTGAGGACTCCCTCGATGGCATGAGGGGTTGTAACATGTAACTCTTGTCCCATAGTTAATTTATCAGCATCCTTTACCATTAGAGCTGTAGCAGCGATCATACGGAGGCAAGGGGGCCAGCCAGCCGCTACTGGGTCCAGTCTTTTTGAAAGATAGGCAACGGTCCTGGGCCATGGGCCAAGGAGTTGCGTCAGCACTGCTTTGGCTACCCCTTTATTTTCATCTATGAAGAGATGAAAGGGTTTGGAGACATCGGGGAGCCCTAAGGCTGGTGCCAACAACAGGGCGAGTTTAATTTGCTGGAAAGCCTGCTCAGTTTCCTCTGTCCATTCAAAGGGCACCTGTTCTCGGGTGACCAGGTAAAGAGGCTTAACCATCTCGGCGAACCGAGGTATCTACAAGCGGCAGAACCCGGCCGATCCCAGGAATTCTCTTACCTGCCTTCGCGTTGTAGGTCGGGGGATGCGGAGGACGGTTTCCTTCTGTGCATCAGTGAGCCATCGTTGGCCTTCTCTTAACAGATACCCCAAGTAGGTTACCTCGGATCCAGATTCTCGTGAAGTGCCTCATCGAACAAGGTGGGTGAGTTTTTAAATCCTTGGGGGAGCCGGGTCCAGGTGAGTTGCCCATTTATGCCTCTCTCAGGGTCGGACCACTCGAAGGCGAAGAGCTCTTGGCTTTTGGGGGCCAGAGGCAGGCTGAAAAAAGCATCTTTTAAATCAAGGACAGTATACCATTGTCTTTCTGGGCTGAGGGCACTTAGGAGGGTATAGGGGTTGGGTACTGTTGGGTGTATGTCCATGACTCGGCGGTTAACTTCTCTCAGATCTTGTACCGGACGGTAGTCCGCACTGTTAGGTTTTCGTACAGGCAGCAGGGGGGTGTTCCAGGCTGAATGGCAGGGACGCAAGATGCCTAAGTCTAGGAGGCGACGGATATGTGGCGTGATGCCATTTCTGGCCTCCATTGACATCGGGTATTGTCGGACCCGAACTGGATCTGCCCCTGGTTTCAGCTCTATGAATAGAGCTGGGTGATGTTTAGCCAACCCCATACCCACAGTTTCAGCCCATGCTTCTGGAAACTGCTGGAGCCAGGGCTCTATGTTTTGACTTTGTGAGGGTGGCTCCTGATGGAGTCGATATTCATCTTCTAATCTTAGAGTAAGTATGGTCATGGGTTGGTTGTGAGGGCCAGTCACTTGGGGGCCCCCTGGCGTAAAATGAATCTGGGCCCCCATTTTAGTGAGTAAGTCTCTTCCTAATAAGGGGCAGGGGCTGTCGGGGATGACTAGGAAGGAATGGGTGACCTTTCCATTTCCTAGGTCCACAGTCCTCTGGGTGGTCCAGGGATATTTTTTTATCCCGGTAGCCCCTTGGACCCAGGAAGATTTTTCAGAAATTTTTCCATGGGGTCTGATCAAGACCGAATGTTTTTCCCCTGTGTCGACTAGGAATTGAACTGGGTTCCCCTCCACTTGTAGCGTTACCCTAGGTTCGGGGAGGGGATCCGAACCCCATCCCCCCTATTCTGCATCTTGAGTGAAGAGGGCAGGTGTGGTTTTTGGCTGCCACGGTTTTTGATCATGACGTGGCTTTTTCTTTTTAGGGCATTCTCGGGCCCAATGGCCTTTTTCTTTGCAATAGGCACATTGGTCCTTGTCTAGGGGCTTTTGTTTGTCCAGGGGCTTTTGGACAACAGCGGGCAGGACTTTGGTCATTTCCTTGGTGGCTTTAAGTTGCCTGTCCTCTGGAGTCTCTCTATTATTATAGACACGCTGGGCAATGCGGAGTAAGTCCTGAATCTGTTTTCCCTCCAGGTCCTCTAGTTTCTGGAGTTTCTTTTTAATATCAGTGGCTGCCTGATTTACAAAGGCCATTACAACAGCAGCTTGATTTTCGGGGGCCTCGGGGTTCATGGGGGTATACTGTCTGAAGGTTTCCATTAATCTTTCTAAATAAGTGGCAGGGCTCTCTGTCTTAACCTTATATTACTGAATACACTTTTGCCAAATTAGTGGGCTTGCGTGCAGCAGCCCGGAGACCCGCCATTAGAGTCTGGCGATAAATGCGCAGCCGTCCCCTACCTTCTGCCGTGTTGTAGTTCCAGCCATCCTGTGGGGGTCGGGTCAAGGGAAAAGCTGCATTAATGAGATCAAGGTTAGCAGTGGGTTGGCCGTCATCTCCAGGAACCAGCTTTCTTGCTTCCAATTGAATTCTTTCTCGCTCCTCGGTGGTGAACAGGATTCGGAGGAGCTGCTGACAATCATCCCAGGTGGGTTGGTGGGTAAACATAACAGTGTCTAAGAGACTTATTAAATCTTTAGGGTTGTCAGAAAATCGGGCATTCTGGGTTTTCCAGTTATACAGGTCACTGGTAGAGAAGGGCCAGTATTGAAGTCGGGGGTTCCCCGTACCATCGGGAGGCCCTATTTCCCGTAAGGGTAAAGCTACGGTGGAGTCAGGAAGGCGGAGTCCTGGCTCATGAGGGGCCCGCCTATGGGTACGTCCAGCCGGCCTTTGGACTTTGCCCCCACTAGGCATGGGCGCAGGTTGAGCCTCCCTATTCTCTAGTTTTCCTATGGGCTGGGCTACGGGAGGCTCTGCTGGTGCAGCAGGGATAGGGGCAGCTTGCGGAATAAGAGGAGGAACCTGGTAAGGGGGAGGGTCAAGGGAAAGTAAATCTTGGCTGTTGGGGAGAACAGGGGGTGCAGTTGGAGTTGGCGGCTTGGGAGGGTTGATAGGTTTAGCCGCTAGAATTTTGCATGGCCCTGTTGTTAAAAAAAGAGGCCATCCAGGGAAGTGGGTTTTCTACGAAATCTTGCCACTCCAGAATATAGGGAATCTGATCCGAGTGACCTTCTTTCCCTGGTAGGAAAATTATTGATTTTACTTTAAGGACCACAGGGAGGCAGAAGGTTCTCTCTGTAGGCCAATTGACCCCAAAGGTGGGCCATTCAGAGCGGCAATAGGTGATCAACTTCCTTTTGCGAATGTCTAGGCTTAAGTTGTGTCCTCTAGCTTTTACGTCCCTGAAGTTGGCAAGAAGGAGGGAGAGAGGGGTGCTCTGCGTTTGGCCCATGTTATGATTCTGAGGAAGAGGAGAAGAGAAGGGGGCGCGGGCAGCACGCACGTGGGGGAGGGGGCGCCGCTGGCCAGGGGGCGGGAGGGAAAGCCGCAGGGAGCTGAGGAAGGAGAAGAGAGGAACAAAGGATGGAATAATTAATTCTGATCAGCCGAGAAAACACTTAATTCCAATAAAACATCCGACCCATGAAAGAAAAACAAGAACTAACAAGAATCTTTCGCAGCGGTTCCAACTTTCTGGTGCCGTCTCGGCCAGCCCAACAGAGAGGGTTGTGGCTAGGACGGCGGTAATTACAAGGGCCCAGGGGTGACAATACATTTAGACTGACATAGAAGCACTCACGTACTCGCCCGTCCGCGTCCCTCTCGGGAACTTAGGTGCCTCTTAGCATGGGCGGGCAGGTATAAACCCCCTGCTTGGATCAAAATAAATTTTGACCGCCTTAAGCCGTATGAGGATCACCGAGGAAGTCGGGTTAAAGCCCACTCGAATCCCGTAGCTTATGCCGTGGGACTACACATAGGGTAAGTCAGGCGCGTGCCCCTGACTCCCAACAATCATTCCAGTCGTTTTAACAGACAGACACACAGACACACATCACATCAAAATACGGGTAACAATTGGCATGCCTAGATGGTTTTTCTTTTAGACGCGTAGAGATATTTCTTAGCACTCTGGAAGTTCATAGAGAAAATGAAAGTATTTAGTTCGCAGGCGCGTTGGGCGTAAGCAGCCCACAGAAAAGAATCCTGATGGGCCAAAAAGGCCCCCCGATGGACCAAGAAGGTCCCCTGATGGGCCAAGAAGGCCCCCAGATGGGCCAAGAAGGCCCCCAGACGGGACAAAAAGGCCCCCCGATGGACCAAGAAGGTCCCCTGATGGGCCAAGAAGGCCCCAGATGGGCCAAGAAGGCCCCCAGATGTCAGTGGACGTCTCCAGCTGACCCCGGCTGGGTGCCCTATAGCGCGTCCGCCAGGGTCACACCAGCTTCCAGACAGAACCGGTTCTCCAGAGAAGAAACACAGATCAAAGAGAAAAGGAAGAACGTTAGAGCCGGCTTACTTACCGATCGGAATCAGATACGACCCGTTGACCAGAAGTCTGGTAGGCTCGGGGGAGATCTCGGTGGGACCTCCAAATGTAATGCCCGAAGTTCCGAAACCTCCCACAAAAGTCCACCAGAGTCGTAAGTCAAAGCCAAGCGGCAAGGGTCGTTTATTGCAGGTTCGAACCTGGTCCTCTGCGCACTCGTCGCCGGTGACGCAAGAGGCCACGATCAGGGTTGGTAAAGCGTTTTTATAGACAGAGACAAATAGCACAGGGGAGGTTTCAAATTATGAGGGGCCTGATTAGTTGATTTTAAAGTAAGGACATTTGTTGTTCTCTGATTGGGCGTCCTTTGTCCTTTGGCGGGAAGGCTTTGTCCGTTACTTGTGGCGGGAGAAAAAAAGGGGGAAGGGCGAAGGGGGTAGGTGAGGAATGTGCTAAGCAAGCAGGTTTACAGAAGCGAGAAATGCCGGTTAGTTTATGTACAATCACTCATTCCATTACATATCAGACTACATTTAGGAAGGTTTACAACCCATTCTACTACACAGCGGGTTACATTCAGGAAAGGCCTCACAATGCTCGTAGCAAACAGCAAGCAAAACAGACTTCTCAGCAATTGTATTTCTTATCAAAGATCCATAATAAGCAGAAAAGAGAACTTTAGCTTTAAACTAAGGCAGGGCTGTCATTTGGATTTAAAGCTGTTTTTTTCAGCACAAAGACACCTGTTATGGATCGAATGTGTCTCTCTAAAGGATATATTGCAGTTTTAACCCCTAGTGGCTCAGTGTGAGCCTATCCAGAAGTATGATGGTTGCTGAAGTAGTTAAGATGAGGTCATACTGAAGTACAGTGAGTTCTTAATCTCATATGACTGCTATTCCCATAAAATGAGAAAAGATAATGTGAAGACACAGACACACAAGAACTCCAGGTCACGACAGAGGCAGAGATTGGAGTTATGTGGCCACAAGCTAAGGAACACTTGGGGCTACCAGGAGCTAGACGTGGCAGAGGAGGATCCTCTCCTAGAGGGAACAGAGGGAGCATAGCCCTTGTAATACCTGGGTTGGAACCTCTAGTCTCCAGACTGTGAGAAAAGACATCTCTGTGATTTTATGCTTCCAGAATTGTGGCACGTCATTACGGCATCCCTAGAAACCAATACAGTATCCCGATTATAAAGCAGAGAATGCCAGATTGATAGGCAAGTGCCGACTACATTCTGCCTGTAAGAGACCTATTTTAAATATAAAAACAGAAATCCAAACAGAATTATCCCAAAAAGTTAAACATAGAATTACCATAGAATTGACCCAGCAATTTCCCTTCTGGGTATATACCTAAAGGTATTCAAATCAGGGACTCAAGTAGATACAAGTGTTCCCTGCAGCATTATTCACAATAGCAAAAAGGTGGAAACAACCCAGATGTCTATGAAGAGATAAACGGACATACTAACAATTATGCCAATAAGGGCTTGAGTAGACACTTCACCAAAGATACAAGATGACAAATGAGCATGTGAAAGTATGTTCAACATTATTCGTCATTAGGAAAACACAGATTTTAACTACCATGAGATAAAACTCCTAAGATATTAGAATGGCTAAAATAAACTTTAAAACAGCAGTATCAGGGGCACCTGGGTAGCTCAGTTGGTTAAGCATCCCACTTCAGTTCAGGTCATGATCTCCCAGTTCCTGAGTTCAAGCCCTGTATTGGGCTCTGTGCCGACAACCCAGAGCCTGGAACCTGTTTCAGATTCTCTGTCTCCCTCTCTCTCTCTGCTCCTCCCCACCCCTCTCAAAAATAAAAAAAAGTAAAAATGAATAAAAATAAAATGACAATGCCAAGTGCCGGTGAGAACAGAGAGCAATAGGAACTGTAATATAGTGCTGAAGGGAATGTAAAATGCAACTGTTGCCTTAGAAGGCAGCTTGGCATTTCTTAAAAAAAAAGTTAGTGACAGCTCAGAGCCTGGAGCCTGCTTCTGATTCTATGTCTCCCTCTCTCTGCCCTCCCCCACTCACGTTCTCCCTCTCTCTCTCTCTCAAAAAAAAAAAAAAAGTAAATAAACATAAAAAAAAATTACACACATACCAGGAAAGGATCTCTTCCAGCCATCTCTTGTTAATTTCTTGGCTTGTGGCCTTTTGGTCATGTAACTTCAATCTTCACGTGTGTTCTCTGCATGTATGTTCATCTGTGTCAAAATTTCCCCTATTTGTAAGGACACTAGTCATGTCACATTAGGGGCCCATCCTCCTCCAGTATGACCTCACCCTAACTAATTACATCTGTAACAACCCTATTTCCAGATAAGGCCACATTCTGAGGTCCTGGGGGTTAGGACTTTGTGGGGGAAATAATTCAATCCAGAATAGCCCTTATTAGAATGGCCAAAATCTTCTGTTCTTCTGGAGATCTATTTGTTTAGTTTTCAATTAACAAAGAGTGAAAATGAAAAACCTTTTCTGACATTTTTGCTTGGAGTGCTGGATTTAAAAGTAAGTCATTTATGTTCGATACATTTCATTAAATGTTTGGCATGAATTTACAAGGAACTACTATTTATTTTAATCAGTTTCAGATTGCAATAGGTCATTTAAAATTCCACTAGAGATTATTGATGACATTATTATTTTTAAAAAGCACATCTGATAGGATAAAATCTCTCTATTGCCAATTTTTTTATTCTTCTTTGATATATATACATTTTTTAATCTGGTAAATGTGTTAACCTCATCATCTCTTAGTGATTTCCTGATTTTGTAGTTTATGATTCAGATAATACTATTCATTCAGTGTGTCAGACTAATCAACTCATGCTCACTAAAAATAAATAAATTAAATTAAAAAACAAGAATAGAGAAAATAAAAAAGACTGACCATACCAAATATGTGGGAATATAAATTGTACAACCACTTTGGAAAAACAGTTTAGAAGTTTCTTTACAGGTTATACATATTCCTACCATATGACCCAGCTATTCCACTACTAGGTATTTACCTAAAAGTCATGAGAGTATACATCCATGCAAAGATTGTACAAGAATGTTCATAGTAGCTTTAGTCATGCTTTCCAAAAACTGGAAACAATCCATATCCATCAGCAGGTGACTGGACAAACTGTGGTATATCCATACAATGGAATACTACTCAGCAATAGAAGGGAATGTACAACTGAAACACAACTTGAATGGATTTTAAAATAATCATGCTGAGTAAAAGAAACCAGGCAAAAAATTAGTATGTAATATATGATCCCATTATGCACACCTCTAGAAAATGCAAACTAGACTACAGGGGGATAAAACGAATCAGAGGCTGATAGAGGACAAGAGAAAGATGGGCAGAAGAGAGGATTAAAAAAAGTACAAGGAAACTTTTGAAGGTGATGAGTCTGTTCATTACATTGACTATGGTCGTAGTTTCACAGGAATATATATATTTATATATATAAAGTCATAAAATTGAACACTTGAGAGAAGTTCAGTCTCCTATACCTCAATAAAGCTGTAAAAAAAATTCTGACTTACTTAAAAGGGTATTATAGTTATCATAAATCTACAAAGTGCCTAGCAAAAAGCCAGATACACAGAAAGTATTCCCTGTAAACACGATAGCTGAAAAGAATACTAATTAAAAACTGTGAGTAAATTTTAAACTACCCTCAAAAAGTCTGCATTTATTAAGTATTTACTAGTCTGCGCAGGTACATAGCATAAACAAAAGTATAAGACAGACTAACATCAGCTTCTAAAAGCACCATTTACACAAAAATCACCTATTAAATGCAACTCATTTTTATCTGTTTTTAAAAATAGTTTCTCTAAAGATTCCTACCAGGTGACACTGCTAATATGATTTATTTAACATTTAAAAAATAAATCTCTGTAACCATAACCTGAATTATATGCTTAGTTGCTTTATTACCACTATTACTATTATTATTATCCATTTAAACTACTTGGGCTTTCTCCCTGTTCCCTCTCTGAGGAAATTAAAATTAATATAGTTCTTTTTCTGCCAAATGAATACTTAACAAGTCAGTTTCTACAATTTTTACTTCTTGCACTTGTTCCACTCACCTGAAATGAGTACTTTGCCACGTTCCGCTTATCCTCGGGCCCCATTCAAGTACTTCTTTAGCACATGCATTAGCAACCCAGTGTCAGTTTGGCTAGGTCATCTTAAAATACTTCTAAATGTGCAGTGACAGTTTAACCTTTATTTTATTCTAATCGCCTATAATTTTAAAATATTTGAAGCTATCTTCCCTTCCCAGAGCATCTATTAAGAAGCCAAAAGATTTTATAAATCAGTTAGTGTCTTACTACAATTATTCTTATTCCAGCGTAGTTTCTCTATTAAAAAATAGTCTTAGTGAATTTTACCTTCAGTCTTCCCATTTGACTTATGTGGTAGATTTTACAATGGCAACTTTACCAAATCTCAATTTACAAAATCTCTGGCATGTGATATAGTATAATAAAACTTTGACTTGAGATATTAACTAGGTGATAAAATGCTACATAAGATTCATTTGTAAGGTGTAAACGGCTAGTTCTAACTTAATGCCCTGTAATTAGAGGGAAATATAAAACTCACGCCTGTGCCGTGAAGGAAAAAAAAGGCAGAAGAACCAAGAAATTTGCCTTTTCATTATTCCAGCAGCCGGTATGATGACGTAAGATGGTGATCTTCTAAGTAGAAATCAGCAGAAAACCATTGCTCCTCCTGGGACATAGGATTCCCTATTCCTCTGTCAGGTCCCCAAAATCCAGGGCAAGGACAAAAGATCGCAACAACTCAGTGGAAATCAAATCTCAATCTGACACAAAATACAAGTTTTCTATCTGTCATTGTCTCTTCCCTTACCATCTCTCGCCCACTTTAATTTGTTGTACAACTGACCTGACCTGACCTCTGCTCTTTTTTTTTTTTAATGTTTATTTATTATTGACAGACAGACACAGAGCGTGAGCAGGGGAGGGGTAGAGAGAGGGGAAGACACAGACTCTGAAGTAGGCTCCAGGCTCTGAGCTGTCAGCACAGAGCCCGACGCAGAGCTCGAACTCACAAACTGTGAGATCATGACCTGAGCCAAAGTCGGTCACTTAACCAACTGAGCCACCCAGGCGCCCCACCTGACCTCTGCTCTTAAATATTAGTGGCAGCAGCAACTTCCTTTAAGAGACAGACTCCAAAGAGAATGCTACTTAGCTCAAATAAAAGTGAAAGGATGCAGATTTTGTGTTCAATTATTCCATTCTCTTCTTAGACTAGAAGAAGCTGTCTTAGGGAGAGTATTTATATCATCAGACCTTTGATGCACCCCTCACTAGGAAGAATTTACACCCCAATGGAATCCCTACTCTCTCTCCTTAAACAAGCTTAAGGAGAATTCCAGTCTTCCCTTTATTTTACTAGTCTGGAAAATCTGTCTTTCCTATTCATTCAATATCTGCGTCATACTTCAGTATCCTGTCATGTAATGAACATGAGTAATACTCAAAAATAAGAACTAGACTCCAAGTTATATTTTTCCCTGCATGGATTATCTTGATATGAGTCATTCATCAATGTGGTAAGGCAAAATATCTGATATCTTGGTTTCATTGAAAAAATCAAGATGCTCTGGACTGAATTTGTCGTTTGTTGCTCACTAAAGCGGGCAAATATAGTTCACGAAATGAATTTCTAATGTTGTCCTTCAGCAAAAACTCTACTCAGGAGAAATTTATAGTTCTAAAAAGCTGGAACTCTGTGATTTTACTTCATTATCTGTAAATGGGTACTAGAACACCTAGACTATTTTCCATAGGTATCTGAAAGAATGACCTATTATAACGTAGGGAGTAGGGAAGATAAGGAACAAGAAACACTAATATGCATCCAGGAATCCCAACCCATCTATATATCTCAAAACCAAATTCTCTAAGATCTCTTTTCTCAGGGTCAGTTCAATTCAAAGCGCAGCTAGGACGTTCCATGGGCTTATTGAATTGAATGACATACATGTTTTTTAAAGAAAGAAAGCATTTAAAAAATCATCGTATACAAAATGTAAAGACAAAAGACAAACAAAAAACAAATTCACAATATATGAGACTGAGAAAGCCTTAATATCCATATTACATCACAGAGTACAAAGACATCATTAAGCAAAAGATAAATACTTCCATATTAAATTAAGCAATGTAGGGGCACCTGGATGGCTCAGTTGGTTAAGTGTCCAGCTCTTGATTTTGGCTCCGGTCATGATCTCAAGGTCATGAGATCCAGCCCTGCATCAGGCTCCACACTGGGAGAGGAACCTGCTTAAGATTCTCTCTTCATCTGCCTTTGCCCCTCCCCAGCTCTTGTGGGCTCTCTCTCTCTAGCTCTCTGTCTCTGTCTCTCAAAAAATAAAAAGATAAAATTTTTAAAAAGGTAAAATAGGCAATGTATATGAACTATCAACCTCACAAGACAAATCCTCAAGATATTTTTAAATGATCACAGTAACAGAGGTTTGAAAATTAAAATAATAATAATATACTTTTCTCACTTGTCAAAGTGGAAAATATTTTTCCAATGATAATTCTCAGTGTTGGCAATGGAGTAGGAAGGAAGGCATTCTCATATGTTGCTCATCACAAGGCAGCTTGCCCTTCGTAGAAACAATGTTTATTTGTATGATGTGTATACTAATTTATACATGTTTGCAAATGTATACATATTTTAAAGGCAGGTATTATATATTTTAAATACATGCATATATTTATATAATGTATATTAATTTATAATATATATTATTATGCATGTATTTTAAAGCATAAACATTAAAATTATATGTATTATTATATATGTATATGCATATATATGTGGATTTTTATATTACATGGTTATTTTTAAAGGCATATTTCTATTCCACTATTATTTTCTAACCAGCTAATTGAAGATATGCTGATCTAAGATTCTAGCTCTCCTAAAGTGGATGGCTTGCATGGTACATAGACAAGACTCTGGGGATTCTTCTCAGAATCTCTGATGCCATGTATGCTAACAGAGAATGAACAACGGACATCATTCTTCAACAAACCAACAAAACCAGATGTATTTTCAAGCATTACAGACACTCCCTCTACAGGCAGAGTAAATGGAATTTTCTTCCATTTGAATTTCTTCTTAGCAAAATAACGATTTAGAAGAAGTCAATTTTGCAATTTCCAGAAAAAAAAAAGCCCACAAAATGATATCAGTATATGCATAATATGTGAAAATCCAAAAATGAGGTCACTAAGGCATCTGTAGTTTCCTCCAACTGTATGTTGAAGGAAAACGGAGTGGCTTCCAATTCCTTCATTACCCACTTCAAATTATTAGAATAAATGTCAGCAATTCTGGAGTATATGACATCATTGTAAAAGACTGATTTTGTTCTCATTCTGCTCCAAGTTGCAAATAAGTGCCACCATTTCCAGCACAAATGGATTCGCCAAAGTCACTCATTATGTAAGGCTTCTTTTATTTGACATTACAAAAAGCAATTTTGTAGAATGGATCAAAAAGAATATGGATTGGAGAAAACTTTAGTCTTGGTAAAATTCCAGACTTTAAATTGAAACTTCTTCAGATCACATTTTTTATCTGTGTTTTTGACTGACCGATGTAAGGGGCTCATTGGTTCCAAGGGCTTTATGTTTCCATTGTATGAGTTTTTCCATAAAGAAGTAGCTTTTGTGGCCCATCACATTTAATGATAAAAGCAAAACAAGTGAATGCATCAGCTAAATTATGCATTCTTTTGCCTTGACATTTTCAGCATCACCTCAAGCACAATACAAATACAGACTGGTCTCCTTAATATGATCTCCAAGTTGCACTTTTAAAAACCATCTCAATGAGAAGCAATCATAGACATCATAACTTAGCAAAGTGTTGACTGATGGTTCTTGATTGTGTACTGAAGAATTCAATAACATACTTATGTAAAGTTAAACTATAACTTAAATAAAATAATACATTGTTAAAGCTAATTTAACAAAGGAAATATTGAAAATTCCAGAAGGGAATAGGAAAATTTTTCACCTGGCGCAATATGTATCTGAGCTTATCCTGAGAAACAATAGAAACCGATAAAACCCATAGACTAAAGTCCAAAGTCCTCATCATTTTATAACAACCCAAATGACCAAATGTTTATTGAACACCTACAGAGATAACACAGGCATCTATGTCAATTACAAAATTGAAGGACACGGCCCTTACCTTTGAAAAGTTGATAGTCCAGTGGGAGATACGAGTATCTAAAGAGATAATTTTAATATAATATGGTAACCACTAGGATAAAGGTAAGTAAAATAACACAAAAGCCTCGAAAAGGAATATTTATCCCTCAAGAAAAATCTCCTTGAGGAGCTGATGCCTCAGCTAAGTCTTAAAAATGAAAAGATTTCTTTTATCTTTTCGTACTCAGACCAAAAAAAAAAAAAAAATTACCTCATGTCTTCTTTGATAGGTAAGAAATTCAGATGATAAATTATTAGACGTGTACTTTAAAACCATGCAATAGAGGCTAAGCAGTGCCTTTAATATCTGGGCCCAGCACAGGGTGTGCCATCAAGAGGCTTGGCTCTGGAGGAGAAGTGCAGTTTGAAAGAAATGTGCAATACAAACTGAATAAGAACCCGAACTAAGGCACGTAAAAAAAAAATTTTAAGTGTATTTATTTGTTCTGAGAGAGTGAGCGAGAGCAGAGAGGGGCAGAGAGAGAGGGAGAGAGAGAATCTCAAGCAGGCTCTGCACTTGGGGCTCAGACTCACGAACCGTGAGACCATGACCTGAGCCAACTGAGCCACCCAGGCACCCCTGATGAGAAAAATATAAGAGAGAGTAGGATTTGGTAAGTAACTGGATATACAAAGAATTAAAAAAACAAAGGACACAAATTTGTCTCTCTGGGTGACCTGGAAAGAGACAGCGATGATACATCATTAATTAAAGACAGAGGTCTCATGATGCAAAGGCACCCACCTTTGGAGAAAGCTGCTAAGTCTAGTGAAAACATGCAGGCCTACTTCATGAGATCAGTCAGCCTGAAGGAAGAGGGACAGTGATACTGGGAGCTTGAGGAGAAAAACATGACAGCTCAGGGAAAGTGATCCATGAAACAAGAGAAGAAAGTAGTGGTAAAAGCCCAACTAAAATTGGAGATCATCAATCTACAGTGTAATAAATGATTTCACCATTGCATGACTTTCTTCAGCAACATTCCATGACCTAGAAGCAAAAGCACGTAGAACAAGTGCTGCTCAGAGAAATGGTGCCACGGAAAGGCAAAGAGGTAAATAAATCTACGTGCCCAAATTAGTTTCCAATTAGTAGCTCATTCAGTTCTCACCAAATCTGATCCTGATCAGACCTACACTTGTCAAGCCTCCTAGAACCTTCCACAGGCCCACAAACATGGCATCATTTTATAGTTGCAACATGAGTAGACATACTCGATGACGACTCATTACGGTACTTTGTTTAAAATGTTACTTTTGTTCTTATAACAGCAAATAATAGCTTCAATAAGATTTATATATGTGTTCAATAATCTTCACCAGGAGTTCAACTCCATCCTTTGAGAATTCACTTCATCTTGTGAAATAGATTTTTATTTTGTTTCCATTTCAGGAAAAAGTAAGTCGAGACCCAAAGCAGTTAGCTAAGATCATTCCACTACCATTTGGTGGAGGAAGATTGAGGCTCAGACTCTCTGAGTCTTACTCTTTCTGCTGCACCAAAGTAGAAATACAAAGTAGGCAAAGGAGAGAGAAAGTGCCCGTTCCTGAAGAAGGTAAGAATAAGATTTAGCAGATGTAAAGAAATGTCAGGTGAGTGTCAGATAAAAACAAGTTAGTAATCTGTGAGACGGGGCGGGGTTGATCATGACAAAATCCAGGATATGAGAGTGATAATGAGCAGTATTAGGAAGTGGAAGGTAAGGTTGCTGGCAGTATATTGAGTAACAAACTGATTTGGACATTAAGGTTGCTAAATACTGAGTAGGAGATTAGAAAAAATACGAGAGAGTAATGTGAGCAGTAGCATGGTTACAATGTCCAAGCAAACCAATGGCAGGAAATAATTGAAATGCAAAAGGTATTGAAATATAGAGAATAGGCTAAGCCCTTTTGGGTTTATCAGAATAATAAAAGAAGGCAAGATAGATAGATAGATAGATAGATATTGATATAGAGATATATAGTTATATAGCTATAGAGTTATTTATACACATATATATTTCATAATTGTTAGATATATGTATAGTTAGATACAGTCTTATTTGAAGAAGCCACATTTCCACTGAAGGAGTAAAGAAAGTCTGAAGATGACAGAAAGTTTCAAGCAGTGAAGTAAAACTTACATTAAAAAAACAAATAGGGGCGCCTGGGTGGCTAGTTGGTTAAGCATCCGACCTTGGAGGCTCGGGTCATGATCTTATGGTTCCTGGATTCAAGCTCTGCGTCTGGCTCTATGCTGACAGCTCGGAGCCTGGAGCCTGCTTTGCATTCTGTGTCTCCCTCTCTCTCTGCCCCACCCCTGCTCATGCTCTGCATCTTTATCTCTCAAAAGTAAACATTAAAAATTTTTTTTAAATAATAAAATAAAATAAAATAAAATAAAATAAAATAAAATAATAAAATAAACCATGGGAAAGTTTAAGTGAGAGAACAGGAATGGGTAGCCTATGAATGAAATTATTGGATGAGCTGAACTTGACTGAGTGTGTGTGGAGGAATCAGCAAAGAGGAAGACAAACCAGAGCGACAGCAATGAATGATGTCAGAGCTTGGAAAGCACAGAGGAAGAAAGGAATATTTTTGCAGTAGTTTAATTCCAAAGTAAGTACACTATCACAAGAGTAGTTAGGCAGAGACTCTCATAAAATTTCACATAAGGTGCTGACTTTAATGAGCTCTCTTTGGTCATGTACTTTGTACTTTACAGCAAGATCAAGCATTTACCCCGCCTGTTTTGTTCTTAAATATATTGCACATTAGAAGCAAGGTGTGTGCTTACCAGGAACATGTGGTACATCAAACTCTAGTCTATGAATTTTTTATAGGCAGAGAAGAATTAGAAGATCAGATTAAATTCAGAGCAATAACTGAAACCCTGCTCAGAATTAATGGGCCTCATTATTTGAGTGAAGGTTTCAAGAGTAAATACTGCTCATTTCGCAGTCAGAGCACTGAACTGGTGACATTGCTCAAGCAATTCACTCATACTTTAATATGATATTTCATAATTATGATAAAATATTCTAGGATGAAAATTATGTTTGGCCATTTATGTGCAAGTTTCATTTTGTGCAAGTTAATACAATTCATGACCTGGTATGCCTCAGGGCTTAAATATTTAAATGATGTTTAGCATAATCTTTCCCAATGGATAAAACCCTTTTGGGAAAAAAAGCAAGATCTAAGTGATATTAAAAAATGTTTACTTAAATTTATATTTGCTTGATGCTTAGAATAAATGCTTCAATTCATTTTAAAATCTACTCTGTTCCTCTATGCTATTTTTTATTTTTAGTATATTTGCCATTTGAATTTCTCTGTGTTTTAAATAACCATATATCAATCTTTATTAACTATGGTAGGTCATTTGCAAAGATGACCTCTAATATTCACACATACTTGCAATGTTACTCTCTTCTCCCCCCATGGAGAAGTAAAGTTTTTTCTCCACCCTTTGAATCTGGCCTTGGCCATTTGACTTGCTTTGGCCAATGGGATATTAGCAAGCATGAGATGAACAAAGACTCAAAAAAATACTTGCACATTAGGGCATGTTCTCTTTTGACTCCATTTGGAACCCTAAGACCACGGTGTGAATAACCCTGAACTAGCCTACTGGATAGACCATTTGGAGTGGAGCAGAGAGCACCCCATCTGGATAGACTGCTAACCACCTCACTTGTGAGTGAGCCCATCTTAGGCAATTGAGTCCTAGTTAAGCCACCAGAAGACTACAACCAAGTGATTGACCCAGAAAAGGCCATCAGCCCAATTGAGCTCAAAAGTTGCCCAAATTGATGACTCATAGAATCATAAGAATATAAAATTATTTTAAGCCTATAAATTGCTATACAATTTGTTACACAGCAATACCTAACTAATACACTAATATACTTTTATCTTCTGAAAATAGGTAGCAATGGTTCATTTAAAGATGAGTGGTAAAGAAGAGAGGTGGTTAGCAAAGCAGTGCTTTAGTTGCAAGAAAATGAAATAAAAGTATAGGTATTATGTTAATTTTCAGTTTCACACAATTTCAACTTATACTACCACTGATGCTTTCCAGCAAATGCTTAGTCTTCTAAATAAGCTCACAGTATTCAAAAACTCTAGAAACATGTAACTTCCAAACGGTTTCCATTTAAGCTATCCTATTATTCTAATAATCTATTTGTTAAACACTATTGCCTGATTTGTTAATAGTGGAATGCTGGGAAGCAGCCTCAGTGCTGGATTAGTTCATTGCTACATCCCTAAATTGATCACCAGATACCTGTCTCACTGTCATTCACTTTTATCATGCACAGGAAAGGCTGCTGGGGGAGAAGTCTCCACCAAGAGTGAGACCGAGGTTAGGCCACGCTTTCACTAAACCCTGTACCACAAGATAAGTCAAAAATTTATTACTGGTCAGGATCTGTGACAAAGATATTTTTTTTAATTTATTTAATGTTTATTTATTTTTGAGAGAGAAACAGTGTGAACAAGGGAGGAGAAGAGAGAGAGGGAGACACACAGAATCCAAACCAGTCCCCAGGAGGGGAAGAGAGAGAGGGAGACACAGAATCTAAAACAGGTTCCAGGCTCTGATTTGTCAGCACAGAGCCTGACGCGGGGCTCAAACTCATAGACTGTGAGATCATGACCTGAGCCAAAGTTGGACGTTTAACTGACTGAGCCACCCAGGCACCCACGTGTGATAAGGATTTTTAACCAGGGATGGGCATGATAATCACCAGTGGACTTTTTTAAACTACCAATTTTTTTTCCCATCTACTGGAAATTTTAATTCATTAAGCCTGAGATGAGGGGGGGGGGGGGTAACATCTGACTTGTTTTAACGTCACACATAATTGCCATTCACTTGGCTAACTAAGAATCACAAGTAAAAGCAAAGGAAAACATTAACAACGTGATATAATTTGAGGGGTAACGAGGATTTTTTAATAATATAACCCCCTTTGGGCGCCTGAGCAGCAGCTCAGCCGGTTCAGCTCAGGTCATGATCTCGCATTCGTGAATCTGAGCCCCACATCGGCTCCTACACTGACAGTGTGGAGCCCACTCCAGACCCTCTGTCTCCCTCTCTCTCTGCCCCTCCCCTGCTCATGGGCACACGCAATCTCTCTTTCTCAAAACTAACAAACATTTAAAAATAATAATATAATTTATAATAATAAAAATATATAATAATGTAACTAATATAGTGCCTGAAGTTACATTGGCTTTTTTCTTTGGTTAAAAATATATTATCCATAAACAGGGCAGTTTATTCAAGGGAAAAGCCTTGCATCAAAAGACCTGGATTCTCTTGTAATTACTTATCTAACCTTGGTGGAGTCATGTAACCTCTCAGTATCTTCCCTGGAAAAATAGGGAAAGAAATATCTGCTTTCTAGGTTACTGTGAATGTCAAATGAGATGCATGAGAAAGTATTTTGCAAAGTCTAAAATGTCATCTAAAATAAGGAATTACCACCTTTCAGGAGCAAAAGCCATTAACTTCTCAGAACAACCTCACTTACTTGAATCACTAGCCTATTACCTAATAAAATGAGACTAGGCATGGGTAACTTTGGATTGGGAGGGAGAAAACCTCTGAAGTGGAATAATATCCAGGAAGGAGGAACCAAGCTTTTCACCTCAAGGGGGAATCTTTCTCAAGTGGCTTGAGGACAATACAGATTAATGGAAGAGAGTAAGGAAGGTTCAAAAAAAAAAAAAAAAAAAAAAAAAAAACGAGACGCAAGCATTCCCAACTTCCTGATTTAGCCTCAGATCAGCTCAACAAACGGCCCCAGATCAAAATGGTTCAGTGGCTTCATTTTATTCTTAAACGATGGGACAGACAGTGAGAGAAAGAATAAAATAAGATATACTTCCGAGTAACGCATTTGACTGGATATGTTTGATTTTATAGGCAGTTCTTCTCTTCATCTTTTTCCATTTGAAAATCAGGTTATATCCATTTTTCATATTTGGAAGCACAGACCTATAATAACAGAGTCAGAGGAGGAATTTTGCAAATACAGTAAAAATAAAACTGAATTGCTCTTCTAATTGCCTTGCAGACTTAGGTTATATGAATAATTATTCATAATCTTCTTTGATGCTGTAGTGAAATAAGTTTTTTTTTCTTTTGATGGCAATGAAATAGGTCCGTTCATTTATTGAGGTTATAATGATCCAAATGAAAACTTGAAAAATGATGGGCTCGGGCACTAGAGAGAAAAGAGTTTGAGTATTTAAAAATACTAAACAGTAAAATTAAGTATTCTCACTTCAAGTTTTCAAAAATGTTGGATAAAGATGAATCCTGTGCACTTGGTTTATTTTTTTATGTTAATATATTTTTATCCAACCCATTATATCCAAAATATTATTTCAATATGCAATCAATCTAAAAATTATTAAGATATTTTATATTATTTTTTCACACTAAGTCTTCAAAATTCAGTGTGTATAGGCTTGCCGTGTATTTCAAATTGGATTAAGCATACTGTGGGTGCTCAGTAGACACAATGATGCTACCATATTGGAAGAATAGCACAGATTTAGAATATAAGAATATTCTTGGGTGAAGTGACAATTTAGCAAAGAAATTCAGTCAATCTACATAATTGAGAGCTCAGAGGTATAGGGCAAGTAGAATAAGGACAAATGCCTCTACACTTGAGCTTGAAAGAGGGGTGGGTAGGGGAAAGGATAGTGGGCTTTGAGGGGATAAGGTGCTGCGCTGTCTGGCTAAGTTGAGCAGTCAATAGGAGATGAAAAGGAGGATTTTATGACTTTATGAAGTATTAAGGGTCCATGGGTCCTTTGCATAGGGTTAAAAAAAAACCCTCAAGGTTTTGTTATTTTATAATATTTAGGTTTGCATGGACCTCATTCTTTGTCGAGAGAATTGCTGTAGATTACAACCACAAGGGTTAAAGCTTGAAAACGTTAATAAATACTTTAAAGGAGGAGGGCTTTTAGTCAAAGTACTGGAGTGGGGGGTGGGCATTAAATCCCTAATCCATCCTTGTTTTCAGTTCCATCGAATATGGCAGTGAACACTTCCTGTTGCCTTCTCTATGATTACCCATTGGAAGAGAAGCAACTAATCTGAAGGGTGAGAGTCTGACACTCACTGGGGCTCTTACTTCTGGGGAAAGGGCCCAGATGTTCACAGCCACTGGTCCAGCTCTCTTCCTCAATGCTGTCGGCTGCAGCATGGGCTTTCCCTTTGTGTTCCTCCCATGCTTGCTCTTGCTCAGCCTCTCTCGGGTGGTGGTAACAGACATGAAATTCCAGTACAGCACAGTAACTGCTTTACTGAAGCCTTATTCAAAGTAGCATAAGAGCATAAAGGAAGGAGGAAGTCAGGGGTTTGGAAGTCATTCTTCACATCAGAGGGCTGTCTTTCCTACTCATAACACCTTATGCCATTTTCTCATTCCACATTACTATGGAAATGTACTTTTCTCCCAGCTTTATTGAGATATAATTGACATATAATATTGTATGAGTTTAAAGTCTACAACTTAATGATTTGATATATGTATATGTTGCAAAATAATTACCACTAAAAACATTAGTTGACCGTTCCATCATCTCACACAGTTACAAATTTTTTATGTGTGGTGAAAACTCTTAAAATCTTCTCTTAGCAACTTTCAAATACACAAGACATTGTTGTTAACTGTAGTCACCACGTCGTACATCATATCCCCAGAATTACTCATCTTACAACTGGAAGTCTGTACCTTCGACCACCTTCACCCATTCCACCACCTCTCACACCCTGATTTTGGCAATGACCATTCTATCTCTGTTTCTGACTTTGGCTTTCTTAGACTACGCTTACATTATTTGTCTTTATCTGACTTATATCATTTAACATAATGCTCTCAAGTTTTATCCATGTTGTTACAAATGGCAAGATTTCCTTTGGTTTTATGGTTGAATAATATTCCATTGTATATATAACCATTTTTCTTTATCTATTCATCTGTCAATGGACACAAGTTGTTCCCATGTCTTGGCTATTATAAATAACCCTGCAATGAACATGGGGGTGCAGATAATCTCTTCAAGATAGTGACTTTATTTCTTTGGGATCTATATTCCAGTAGAATTGCTGACTTATATGGCAGTTCTATTTTTAATTTTTTAAACATTTTTTTAAAGTTCATTTATTTACTTTGAGAGAGAGGGAGGGAGGGAGGGAGGGAGGGAGAGGGGGGAGAGAGAGAGAGAGAGAGAGAGAGAGAGAGAGAGAGAATATCCCGAGCAGGCTCCACACTGTCAGCATGGAGCCCAATATGGGGTTCAAACTCACAAACTATGAGTTCATGATCTGAGCCAAAATCTAGAGTCAGAAGCTTAACCAACTGAGCCCAGGCACCCCTCTATTTTTAATTTTTTGAGGAACCTCCATACTGTTTTCCATAGTGGCTACACCAATTTACATTTCCACCAACAATGTAAAAGGATTCCCTTTTTCCCGACATCTTCCCAACCTTGTTACTTCTTGTCTTTTTGAGAATAGCCATCCTAACAGGTACAGCTCTGGTTGCTATAAACCAGCTCTGGTTGCTATAAGAAGGGGGGCAGCCCTTCTCTGTTTCTATCTGATTCTCAATGGTCAAGGCCCGTGAGTGATTCCTCTGAAGAAATGTCCAAGTGGGCTCCTTGGAAAGTGCCTGACAATGATGGGGAAGATGGATGTTCACCTTGGGCTCTTTGTTCTCTGCTGTAGAAGCCATAAGTCCAGGGGCCCCTTGATGCAGCACAATGCAGTCCTAGAAGAGGGGCAACAAAGTCAGACTGTAGCCTCTCCTATTATCCTTCTAATGCAGTCCTTCCAGATTTCTGTGATGGGGGAGGGGGTTTGCTTCAGACCATACCTGGGTTTCTGGGATTTCACAATGGTGTCCTATCACTGGATAGTGGTTAGTTGGTCTTCTTGTGAGGATAAGTTGGGAACAGCCCATGTCACCCTCTTGCTCTGTTTCCACTGAAAAAATGAGATGTTTATTTGGGGTAAATATGAAATTTTCTATTTTCTAAAATAAAAAGGCAAAAAATATATTTCTTTCTTCTAAAAGAAGTTCATAGCAATGCTGAACATTTTTCAAATAAGCAAAAAAACCTGTTCACTCACCTCATGAAGAAATATTTTTCCTCCATACATTTTTATCCTATAAACTATCAAAATATGCCTTTTTTACCCTCTCTCTCCATTCCTACAAATGGACACAATGACATATATTCTTTTCTTCATGGGATACAGTTAAGGGCGATAGCAAAAGGTACCTGATAGTAATGTCCAGCTGGACAAGGACTGAGACTTGAGATGTTACCTGGCCAAGTGGTTTTCTTCGCTGCTAGATGTTCTACAAATACGTGTTGCTTTATATGTCTTGATTCTCTGCCTAGGTGTCTATTATAACCTGGGGTCATCAAACCAAGCATAATAAACAGACAAGTTAACAATCAATCACAATATAGCCTGATAGATACTTTCATAAAAGTGTTATAAAAGTGCAGCAATATGACAACACATCATAAGGGCAGTCAGGGGCATGTTGGTGCACTACGTCCATTGAAGGAGGTGCTAGAAGTTTTCTATTGCTGTGAAACAAATTACCACAAGCTTAGTGGCTTAAAACAACATGTAATGATTATCTCAGTTTCTGGGGGGTCAAAGTCCTGGCTCAGCTTAGCTGGGCCCTCTACTCGGTGTCTTATCAGGCTGAAATCCCGACATTGGCTGACTTGCCTTCTCATCTGGAGTTCAGGGTGCCTTCCAAGTTCACGTGGTTACTGGCAGAATTCAGTTCCTTGTGGATGTAGGACTGAGGTCCCTGTGCTCTTGCTGGCTGTCAGCCCAGGGCTACCCTCATCTCCTAGAGGCCACCTGCAGGGCGGTGGCCACCCAGGCCTCTCACCAGCCTTCTCAGACGTGGCGGTGTGAAAATAAATAAAGAAAACCTTGCTTAAAATGGAGTCAGAGCCCTGATGGGGGAGATTTCATGCAACTACAACTCATGGCAGCCTGCTTAACCAGTAGGACGAGGTAAGATAATAATTTTGACCAGGGAGAAGATTTTTCACATAGGAATTTTATCTTCTGCTTTTAAGGAAAAGAGGGAAGATCCCTCTCTGCCTGGCAGCACACAGGAACCACAGCTTGCTGCCAATGAGAAACCTCCACAACCACCAACGTTCATTCTTCTCCAGTGAACTAGTTCACATCAACCCTCCCCCACTTTCCTCTTAAAGTCTAAGAATAGCTGAACTTCCCTCTGTTTCTTCAGACTTGCCTGCAGCCCACCATAGCTGGCTTGTCCCAAAATTGCAATTCCTCTGCCATTCCAGAATAAACTTATTTTTTTTACTTCTATAAAATGTTTTTCACTCTATTCAAAGTCACAGTTTACTTCGTCAAAACCAACAAGACAATCTCTCTCCAGTCTGCTAAGGCAGGGTCTCTATAACTTAAGGTAACCACAGGAGTAACTCTCCCATTCCTTCTCCGTATTTTATTGGCCAGAAGCAAGCCACAAGTTCTGCCTGCACTTCAGAGGAGAGAGTTACACAGAAGCATGACTCATTTGGAGGTCTTTTTAGGATGTGTCTGCCACGAGATGACACACAAATTTCATAAAGATGATGTCTGAGATGAGTGTTGTAGGTTGCCTTCGATTGGACTACAGGGGAGTGAGTGGGGAAAGACATTCCGAGCAAGTTGAAAAGCCTTAGCAACAGAGCAGAGGAGGGAAGGCGCCAAACACATTCTGAAATAGGAATTAGTCCTTAGAATGGAATAAAAGGACCTCTGTTCTTTCTACTTGGGGTGAATTTTGAGGAATTCCCAAAAAGAAGGCAGAGTTTCTGCCAACCCATGTGATGTCTTTGTGTGGATTAGATAAAGACACCCCTTCTCCTGGTGCGTACCCACCACACCCTAGACAGCCCGGTGTGTGGATGGCTGTGGCTGGACTTCATCCCCCATCCCCTCTTCCCAGCCGACGGGCTGCCCAGTTGTCTGCAGCGGCCTTGGGGGAAGAACTGTAGAGGAATTTGGGAAGTGGGTAACCTGGTGCTACTTCCATCATGTAGATTCTTCCCCAGCTGCCTGGCCACAGACCCCTGGGGAACTCTCTGGTGTGGCTCCTTCCAGGCTTTCCACAGGCACCCAGAAGCCGGGCTAACCCTGGGGCACATTTCAAATCTGGCAGAGCCGAGTGAGGAGAGGGATGGCAGTGGGGATACAGAGAACGGACACAAGAAGGAAAGTGAATTTAAAATTAAAGAATGGAAAACTAAAGTTCTGGAGATTATTTCACTTTTTTTTATAAAGGGGCAATTTTCTCCAGGCCTTTGTAGCTCAAAACACAATTGTTTCAAAACAAGTTGGGTATCATATATTTGAATATTCATTAACAAAAATGATTTCAGATCTAACTCTGCACATGGGATTAAGGACCAAAAACATTTTTATTTTTCCAAAAAAATAATAATAACACTATCAAGTACCTATCACATGCTAGGCACTAAACTTTATAAACGTTGCTTTGACTAATCCTTATATCCTTGAAAAATAATTATTAATATACGTATCTTACGGATAAGGAAATTGAGATGCCAGGATACGAGGTCCAACTGAGGGGGTTCCATTCCCACGTATTTCATGTGAACCGTGAAGAGTTCACATGAAATAGTTGTACAGCCTGCTCAGGTCAAGTGTACCCATTTAAATGGAAAAGGAAACCCTGGTCCTTTGGCTCATTCTTTGTACTACACTAAAAAGTAAATGTTCATTGCTTCAGAATTTTGGGGAATTTAACTTTTCTGATTTGAGCTGTAATTTACAGTTACATAATTATTAGGTATCTATGGAGCCCTTACCACATGCCAACACAGTATTTGGTGTTCTACATGTTCTTTCACCTAATCTTCATAGCTTTCTGCTACAGATACTATCAAAGTCCCCATTTCACATACAAGGAGGCTGAGATGACAGGTTAATAAAGCTGCCCGTGATAATCAGGCAGTAATTGGTGGATTCAATATTGAACCCAGGTAATCCTTGACTGATTGTGCAAAGCTAATCTGAGAAACTATGGGGGACATCACACACTTCTCAGGTTGACGTCCCCACAGTAGTTAATCTGAAAGTATCTTCACATTTATCTCTTTCCTATTTAAACTGTCATGCTACTTTGCAATGATTTATCATCACACATCAGATTTTATAGTCACCTCCACACAAATCCGGGGCTGATTAATTAACTAAAATTGGAAGACATTTTGGTGATGAAAAGTGCTAAGCATTGCTATGAATAATAATTAGTATGCTACTCCAACTAAATTGTGTATGTCCGCATTGGGAATCAATCTGCAGGAGGAGGGTCTGACCTCAGATGGCCGAACTAGATAAGATGGATTAGTCAGAGCAACAGAAGTGACTCCAAGAGATATCAGCAGGAAAATCAAAAATAAACAACAACAACAACAACAAAAAGCCTCACTGAACACCTAGTATATGCCATGCACATTCAGGATCCTCAAGACACAATGTTGAACACGACAGAGCTGGCGCCTGCCTCGGGGCGTCTTACAGTCCAGAACACAGCAGACATGAGCGAAGGTCCCAGCACAGTGGTCCACTGTGTTGAGAAAGTCTTGCAGGCTCCAATAGAAAGCAAGTACATGGCCAGGGTCGCTGAGATTCAGAGCCTGCTCTCCAGTCCCTACAAGGGTTGGGATGGGGTGAAGTGTGGTTGCAGTCTTAGAAGGGAACCAGGACAGGCAAGTCTTTCCCTGGGATTCTGCAACAGAAATAAGGCAGTGACCTGCCCACAGGAAGTAGGCAAGAGCTTGGCTACTAGAAACAAATTAGGGCCTGATCATCAGGAAGAGTAAAATAAAGTTAGTCTTCAGGTCTGGAATTTTATAAAGCTCTCTGCGGCCTTCCAGAAACAGAAGTGAACCCAGAGGCTGAGGTACACTGTCAGTCCATCTTCTCCAGGGCAGTGACTGCTGCTGTGGGAACCAGGGAGCCATGAAGGGAGAGAGTCCAATAAGCCACCCCACTTTCCCGTGCTGCTTTCCTTCGAAGACGGCTCACAACATTTATGTAGCTATAATGAGAGATCCTGCCACCAGAAGTCCCAAATTGGAAGTTACCCAAATGATAGTCACACATAGGGCTTTCCCCTTCCCTACCAAAGAAACCTTTTCTGAGCATGAATTAGATAGAATTCTCACAAGCTTTCTTGCCCAGTAATTCTGCCAGGAAGTAATTGCTTCCTTCATTTCTGGAAGCTGGACTCCCAGTACTTGTTCTAAGCAGTGAATTTATTCTAAAAAAGGAAGCAATCCTGAAACAGGTGTGCATGCAGATACGTGGTCTTGGATTTCAGGAGGCCCCTGTGACCCACTCAGTTCTCTGATTTGAATTCTTATTGGGGAATTAATTTCTTCCGAGGTGCCATTTCATCCATATCTAATTCTATGACTAATCCCCTTCTATACTGCATAAGGCAACTGCATTTCTTCGCTTTTGCCTTATTCTCGATAGTTTTTCAGGTGTGGTAGGGGATCATTTTCCTTCTGTGATGCCAGTGGTGACAGACACAAACTACATTTATTTGATCAAGCAAATTAGAACAACCGCCTTTTGCAGTGAGAAGCAATATATTTTCAAAGAATGAGATTTTATTTTTATTATTTTTTTAATGTTTATTTTTGAGAGAGAAAGACAGAGTGTGAACACAGCATCTGTGCTAAGCTGTCAGCACAGAGCCCAACATGGGGCTCGGACCCACAAACCATGTGATCATGACCTGAGCCAAAGTCAGATGCTCAACCCACTGAGCCACCCAGGCACCCTCCAAAGAATGAGATTTTAAAACAGGATGTTTCAAGTGTCGTTTCCCCCATTTTCTTTAAAGACATTTCTTCTCAAGAGGGTAATTACAAACAATAAACTCCTTTGCATCTAAGCTTCGACCCAGACCTAGGTGTTGCCAAAGCTATCGTTCAAAACGTGTATAAAAAAAGCTAAGTGACTCTTCTGTGAGCATATGGTAAATATTCAAGAGTCAAGTATTCTACGCAACTCCTGATGACCAATAACTTACAAGGTTCTTTCATATAGTTCAGAGTTTTTAATCAACAAAACAGATCAGAGTTATGATGTCCAATTGGCATTGACATGCTCATGTTTATACACCTGGACCCTGACCACAGCCCAGATCTCCTGACCATGAGTTCATATTCCCTTCTGAAGTGTACATGTTCAAAAACTATTATCTAAAATACAAAGAGGTATCTGTATCTCCCAAAGGCCCCACCTCCTAATACCATCACCCTTAGGGGTTAGGATTCAACACATGAATTTGGGAGAGGGAGGGCACACTCCAACTATAGAACAGCCCTTTGCAATCTTCTTGCTAGGCTTGTTAACATTCTTCATATGTGAATCTCCTTATTACCATAAAAGAATTTCAAAGAAATCCAGACTTACAGACACAGATAGAAATGCAGAGTAGTACAAGAAGTTGCTTATATTAAAATAGAGAAAAAAAGAAAGCATGGCAGTGAGATAAATTGCTGTTATCCTTAGAGTGGCTGAGAAAGGTGAAGTTATCTCTTGATAAAAATTCACCCTGAAGTTGCTGGGTTCTTTCCAAGAATGCTTATTAAGTTGGAAATGTTTAATATCAAAATAGACCCTTAAGGACACCCAAAAGTAGGCTAAAACTCTTGATTTTCTTCCTCGCCCATCTAGTGCTTCTCAGGTTTCAAACTGGAAAGGCTCATCAGCAAAGACTCCTTGCCACAGAAGGTGACCAAAGAGTACAAAGCTGTCCGGCTCTTAACCACTCCACCATCCCACTTCTCATTGTGCTGTGTAAGTAAGCACACACAAACACACCCACACACAATGTGACTTTCACATGCCAGTCACCGCGGTAAGGACTTTGGCATGGTATTTCACTGTGTCGCCATTGTAAGTGAGGCATAATTTCATTATTTTTGTTTCTATTTTTTCTAGCAAAATTTTCCTAATTTCAGAAATACAAATTTGAGATCTATTAAACTCTCTCTCATCTCTCATCTCATAAATGAGATGGGTTCTATAACTGGGTAGGTAATTAGGCTTTTTTAAAGAGTTAAAGAGGACACTGTCCACAAGAATAAAAATCGATGAGAGTAAAGACCTGACAAAGAAGAAACTTGTACGTCCAAAGTCCATAGATGAGAGTAATTCAAGACCCTAGAATAATGAGGCCATGGAGGCAGTTTCCAACAAGATTTAGGAATAAATAGCTCTGCAAAAGGCTTTGCCATAAACTTCAGAGAAAATAAATCTATAAATAATTTCATTTTCATGCTTGAAAGTGTAAGTATTTGGAAGTACAAGGTTGCCGAATTTCTATTAAAAATCAGATATAGATAACCTCAGATGATGAGTGATCGTAAAACACAGCTTTGCAGTTCTGAACCATGATTGAAAACAATCATTGTTCTCTCCCTTTCTCTCTCTCTCTCTCTCTCTCTCTCTCTCACACACACACACACACACACACACACTTGCACACTAACACACAAAATGTAGTTTGCATTTTTATCCTATTTTCCAATATTCATAGGGTAATCACTGGTCACATTCCTGCATCACCCTGTTTTGTGCTTTCGTTCTATTCTATTTTTTTTAAGTTGATTTATTTATGAGAGATAGAGACAGCATGAGTGGAGGAGGAGCAGGGGGAGGGGCAGAGAGAGAGGGAGAAGGAGGCTCCAGGCTCTGAACTGTCAGCACAGAGCCCAACGTGGGGCTCGAACCCAAGAACTGTGAAATCATGACCTGAGCCGAAGTCGGACGCTTAACCGACTGAGCCACCCAGGCACCCCTAATTTCTTTTCTTTAAATAAAAGTCCCAAATTTACGTTAGGGTATTATTTGGACACACAAAAGAGCAATCTTTAAAATGTCTACACAGACTTTGAGAAATGCTAAACTATGTGAGCACCTTTTGAGACAACCAATCCCTTCCTACTATGTGAGTTGCCTTCCTCCTACATGCAAGGCATTTAGGAGAGTGCATGGCTCATAGTAAATGCTCTGCAAGCGTTTGTTGCTATTGTTGTTGTTTTTTATCCTCCCCAGCACCTCCTCCTCCTACTCCTCCTCTTCCTCTAAAACTTGCCTCACTGCAATCTTCAATAATGGACTCTTGCAGCCATCACCCTGCCTCTTCCTTGGCCACAGATGGTTGAACCAGGAGTGGAAACCTGACTCGAGCCACTCAGATTTCCTCTCCCAGGAATTTATTTGGTGATTCCGCATTGTCTCTGTTAGCATCAAGCCGAGTGGATAGATAGGGGTCTGGGAAAGCCATTTTACAATATGTGCACAAGTAAGTCAACCTGCTAAGTGAGAGGAAAATGAAGGAGCTGAGAGAGAAAGAGAGCAGAAATATCTTGTGGACCCATAGGAGGGGAGACAAAGAGAGTTAGAATGCTGTGAATTGGAATGACTTTCCATTTCTGGTTCCAGCTCTTTGTGAGCTGTGACTTCACTTCTTTCACTAGGTTGGTGTTACTTTCAACATGTTTCCATTGTTGCTTAAATTAATATGAATGGATTTTGATAAATGGCAAAAGTGATTGCTGATTATAACAAGAATACACTTCAGAATAAAAGGTGGCTAAGAAAATTTGAGGAGAAGCCACAAGACCCACATTCTAATTCACTTATTTTAGGAGAAAACACAAAAGTAATTTTAGATTGAAGTTGTTCTTATAATGTATTTGATAGGAATGATTCTACTTTGAGAGCCATTGAGTATACTCTAGTAGTTTAAGATTTAAATCTGTATACTTTCTTAATGGCTTTCTGGAACATTTTTGGGGGGTAAGCAGTGCTACTGTAATGCACAAAATTGTATCTTGGTGTACTGAAAGCATTAAAGAGCTTCTTTTATTAACCAACTTTCTACTAAGAAATGACTGGGGTACTGGTCAAAAGACAGAATTCTAACAAAGACTGCAAATACCTGATACTATTGATGCAACCGTGGGAAGTGTTAATATAAATTTTAAAGCAATAAGTTCTTCAGGGAAGCATATATAAACTGGGGAAAAAATAAAATATCTTCTGCTTCTTCTAGAGTTACTAACAGTTTTTGGTGTCAGTACTGGTAATTACAAACAAACCACGTGAGCCTGTCCCCAAGCATGCCCATCGCAGGTATCCCATTTCCTTGGATTTTATCCCATCACAGGTATCCCATTTCCTTGGATTTTATTTGTCTTACAAGTCATCATTTGCGTACACGGAGCTCTTCTCAACAAATATGCATGAATCCAAAATGGACTAAGTGCTATATTTTCCTCAGATTTTGTTAAATGCCATTGTCTGACTCACAAATCCTTAGTCTGGTGTAGCTGAATTCCCTGTCTCTTGTAAGAATTCTTCTTATGAATGGTTTGGGATTTGAAGTGTGAAAACATATACTTGTGCTATGGCTATAAATGGTGAGACTGATGTTTATTATGAATTTACAATAAAAATATTTTCCCATTGCACGTGCATGCACACACACACACACACACACACACAGCATCTTGATTTACATGCAATTCTTCCATGCGGAGGGCCAGGCTGTAAAAGTTCTTCTTTCCACCTCACCCTAAGTAAAGATCTCCTAGCCTCCCTTTCTTCTACACATGTGCACCTGCTCTGACAGTCCACCACCACCTCCTATGCTTCTCCAACATCCCCTTCCTGTAGCCTCTACCACCAACCTCTGGGATCCCCTGGTCAGCCCTTCATCCAGGCCTGCTGGAGACCTCTTCCCAAACTGTGGAAACTGGATCAGTGACCTGATGAAGGGTCTCCACTCATACTTCTGTGTATTCAGGAAAGGAGAGAGGAAAGAGAAGTTACAGATATCTCAAGTTAGAATTCTGAATGTATCTTCCAGTGGAAGCAATAATAGAAATAATATTACATGTGTAACATAATTGGTATTATTCTTCGGGTTTCTTTCATTCATTTACTTATGCACCAAAATGTTTTTTTGTTATCTACTATATTTCAGGTACCACTTATGAGTCCAGGGAAATGTCCATAACAAATAGATAAAATTATGGGTTTTTTATGGATTGGTCTTAATACATAAACATGATGAATAACATTGATCCTATAGGAAATCGTGCACTGAGTTCATAATAATCTCACAGAATGCAACCATCCCATCAGTCAGCTGAAGAATTCCTATATATATCTATATCTATACATGTATAAATATTAATTTCTTAATTAAAATCTTAAAAGCCTATGTATTCATTCATAGACACATAGCTAAATAAATATGCATGCTTAGTCTCCATTTACTATACCATAGAAACTGGTTTCCAGACCTCGAATCACTGAAAGTGATTTCTGCTCATTATTCCCCAAAATATCACATCAAATTTCTAACATATATTTTAAGTCTAAAATAAAGTTCCAAATCCAAAACATTGTTTAGGTTTCCACCTGGATAAAGCATAGTTGCTAAGGATGTATGCTTTGGAATCAGACCTACTTCCAAATCTTAGTACTTTTGTCACTCTGTGCAAGTTACGAAACTCTTAGCCCTTAAATTTCAGAACTGTAATGAGGATAATGGTACATGTCATATAAGATTAACATGAGTATTAAATGAAATTAAGCAGTGTATACATTAAGCCCACCATGCCTAGTACAAGGTAAGTACTCAAAAACTTATACTTATTAATATAAAATGGCTATACTTCATCTATCTCATGAGCCAAAGAATTAGTTGAAGAATTCGAAAAGAATTAGCTGACTTCAAAGCCCTTGAGAAACAATAGGCTACCGTGTCCTCTTCTGATGAGAGTATATTTAGAAGGTGAAAGTACAACAAATCACATTTTGTAGACAGGGGTTCAATTATATTTTTCTTTCTATCTTTGTTTCTTTTGCTTTTATCATGCCCCATGGTACGTGTTCAAATATTCCCATCTACCATGCTAAGGAAGCAACTATAGTAATTCCATTAATACAAATACATCAGCCTGGTAAGTCATATGAACACTCCAACCAAACTCCAAAGGAGCAACTGAAGGTGATTTTTTAAAATTACATCTCTGAATCCATCTACCAAACCTAGGGGGCAGAAATGGATCAAATGATGTATGAATGGGCAGGTAACCGTTACCCATAAATAATTTCCTTTCAAGACTTAGAAATGACATTGATTGAGAAATGACATGCTATTTCTCACATGAGATATTAGCTAGACGTCTCTTTAACATTCCTTTTTTCTGCCTATCTCCCCAGGGGAGCATTTTAATATACAATGCTAGTCTGGAATGGGCATTTGTTCAGAAGGAGAAATACAGTTACAAGTAGCTCTTCCTGAACAGCTTCTCCGGTGAGGAAACAGCTCATATGCCTTTGTCCCAGGCATCCATCCTCCAATTAGGATGCATCCTCCAGTTAGCGGAGAATGAAAACCATCCTTTTCCCAGTAATAAAAGTCCTTCTAATCCCAAGTGGGAGGCGCAGGGGGAAAGGAGGGTTAATTAAAAGTTAAAAGCCTCAGGCAGAAAGTAAGTCCACATGACCACATTGTTGAGAACTATACCATCTAATTTTTTTTTATGTTTATTTATTTTTGAGAAAGAAAGTCAGAGTGTGAGCAGGGGAGAGGCAGAGAGAGAGGGAGACGCAGAATCCAAAGCAGGCTCCACAGTCAGCACAGAGCCTGATGCAAGGCTTGAACTCACAGACTGTGAGATCATGACCTAAGCCAAAGTCGGAAATTCAACTGAATGAGCCACCCAGGTGCCCCGACAAGTATGCCATCTAATCAAGCAATGCAGGTGCTGGAGGTGAGGATTCACCCAAAGAAGGAAACATTGGCTTACATGGGAAAACTTTCAGATAATAAATAGATAATTCAAAGTTTTTCTGTTTTCTGGCCTTAAGTATGAAATGCAGAGCTGCTTCTTCACTAGAACCTAAAGAATTCATTATCCTTGGGCTGTAACTCTCACACGTGTAATTTTCTTTCCTTATTTGCATCTATTCAACCAGATGTGCAGGCCTTCTAGTGCTACTTTGGAAATAAGAATGAAAACAGGACCCCTGGGTGGCTCAGTCGGTTAAACGTCCAACTTTGGCCCAGGTCATGATCTCACGGTTTGGGAGTTCAAGGCCCACATGAGGCTTTTTGCTGTCAGCACAGAGCCCACTTTGGAGCCTATGACTCTCTCTCTGCCCCTCCCCGTGCTTTCACATGCTCTCTCTCTCCCTCTCTCTTAAAAATAAATAAACATTTAAGAATTAAAACAAACAAGGCTAATAATAATGAAGGGGTAGACATAAAATAAACATAACTGTTTTATCTTGCCCTCATTGTTTCTTTACATCTTGTTTTTGAAGAATCCAAGTCCACGTATGTATCTTTGCAAATGCTGTGCATAGATCAGTAAACTTTATATTGAAAATACATTGAAATGGTCTCTACATATCTCTCTGTCTCTCTCATTAGACTATAAGTTCCTAGTTACAGAATCTATGACTTATACGTCTTTGTAGTATGGCATAGGATAGTGTCTTGGAAATTTTGCCTCAGTTTTTAACCTGTTTACATTTAGATAAGACCTAACATGAAACAAACGTAGCCAAATTCAAGGATGAGTTTGAGTAGGCATTATTTGAAATGAAGGCAGTTTGTGTCTGTCAAATACTAAAGAGAACTTCTAGCTCTGAAACCAGAAATATTTGTATGAACTTTTGACCTTTAAAAATATATTCTTTTACAAAAACAAAGACGGCATTGCAAATTAGTGAGGAAAAGATAGACATTTCTAAATGACATTGGAATAAAGGATAGCCATGTGGAAAAAGAAATTTCATTTCGCCCTAACACCACAAACATCTGAGATCTGAAATACAAAAAATTAAAGTAAGGAAATTATACAATAGAAAAATAAAATCAGGATAAGTTTCTTTACAACTTCGGAGTTGGGAAAATATACCTTATTCACAACTTAGAAACAATAAAAGAAAAAATAAGTTTGACTACACTAAAATAAAAAAAATTATATAAGAAAAAATATCATAAATAAAAAGGACAAACTAAGAAAAGATATTTATAACTTATAGACATAGTGGTGATATTTTTATAACATGAAGATATCCTAAAATTTGAGGCAAAAAACTCTACAACAAACAAATAGAAACAACCAATGTGAACGAACAATATACAGAAGAATGAAACATACGACAAGATGCTCAACACCATCCATACGTTAAAATTTTATTAAGATCTCACTTCCAATTGGCAAAAATGCAATATGTTGGCAATGTATTATTTTATTTTAATGGAACAACCCCATGATAGGTGAGAATACAAATAAAGGTAACAACAATAAAGGATGATTCGACAGTAACTAAAAGAACTACTTATGTACTCACTTTTTGACTCAGCAACTCCACCTCTAAGTATCCATCAAAAAATGGCAGAATTATGAAATATTTTATGTACAAAGTTATTCATTGCAAAAAAAATTTTTTTTAAACCAGAAACAACTTAACTGCTCATCCATACAGACTGGTTAAATAAATTATGGTAAATTAAATAGTGTGCAATCAGGCCACCTGGGTGGCCAAGTAGGTTAAATGTCCGACTTCAGCTCAGGTCATGATCTTGAGGTTCTCAGGTTCAGGCCCCATGTCAGGCTCTGTGCTGACAGCTCAGAGCCTGGAACCTGCTTCAGATTCTGTGTCTCCCCCTCTCTCTGCCCCTCCCCGGCTCATGCTCTCTCTTTCTCTCTCTCCCTCAAAAATAATAAAAACATTAAAAATTTTTAAAAATATAGTGTACAATCATAAAAAGGACTGAAGAAGATTGCTATACATATGAAATTATATGAAATGATATGAAATGATCTCCAAGATACATTAAGTAGAAAAAGAAAAATTCAGAATAGCATATATAGCATGCTATTTTTTGTATAAGAAAAGAATTTGGTTTATTTAGCAAATTACATTTGTAAAAAGAATTTTTTGTACTAAACCTGTACGAATTACAACTTGTTACAAAAAAATTAGTAGCTATAGAAAAAGAGAAGGAACAGAACAGAATAGATTGGAATGGAAGCAAGAGCCCTAAAATATGAAAACTAAAAGAAAAAATAAATTTAATTGTATATCAAGTTAAAGATATAAGCGTGCACACACACACACACACACACACACACACAATTCTTTTTTCACATAGCATTTTAACTTTCAATACTTAATGTAATAGAATATATTTCATGGACAAATACAGTTCAAAAAAATCTTAATGGTAGTTCGTTTGTTGGTAATATTATTGGTAATTTTTTTGACATTATCTGTATATACACACAAATATATAATTAAATTTAATATTATTATATACTAAAATACTCCATGTAAAAGAAACACAATATAAGCACATAATCAAAAATTTGACTCAAATATTTTAATGTTAATCCTGAATTTGAAATATCATAATAAATTCATGATTTCTTCTCCTTTGAAAAAATACAAGTGCCCTAGCTCTGCCCACTGAAGAGGCTGGAATTAATGACCACCAAATGGCCCTGAGCACAGCTAACACCCATTGAGCATATCTAGCATTATGGTTTCCAAACGCCATTTCCTTATAAAAGTACTCAGACACCAAAAATCATAAAATACCTAGGAATAAACCAAACCAAAGAGGTAAAAGATCTGTATGCTGAAAACTATAGAAAGCTTATAAAAGACATTGAAGAAGACACAAAGAAATGGAAAAACATTCCATGCTCATGGACTGAAAGAACAAACATTGTTAAATAGTACCCAAAGCAATCTACACATTCAATGCAATCCCTATCAAAATAATAGCAGTATTCTTCAAAGAGGTAGAACAAACAATTTTAAAATTTGTATGGAACCAGAGAAAAGAATCTGCATAGCCAAAATAATGTTGAAAAAGAAAACCAAACCTGGAGGCATCACAATTCCAGATTTCAAGCTGTATTACTAAGCTGTAATCATCAAGACAGTATGGTACTGGCACAAAAACAAACACATAGATCAGTGGAACAGAATAGAGAACCCAGAAGTGACCCAACAGATGTATGGCCAACTAATCTTTGACAAAGCAGTAAAGAATATCCAATGGAAAAAAGACAGTCTCTTCAGTAAATGGTGTTGGGAAAACTGGACAACAACACGCAGAAGAATGAACCTGGACCACTTTCTTGCACCATACACAATTAATAAACTCAAAATGGATGAAAGACCTAAATGTAAGACAGGAAACCACCAAAATCCTAGGGGAGGAAACAGGCAACAACCTCTTTGACCTCAGGCACAGCAACTTCTTACAAGATATGTCTCCAGAGGCAAGAGAAACAAAAGCAAAAATGAACTATTGGGACTTCATCAAGATAAAAATCTTCTGCACAGTGAAGGAAATAATCAGCAAAACTAAAAGGCAACTGATGGAATGGGAGAAGATATCTGCAAATGACATCAGATAAAGGGTTAGTTTCCAAAATCTATAAAGAACTTATGAAACTCAACACCCAAAAAACAAATAATCCAGTGAAGAAATAAGCAGAAGACATGTTTTCCAAAGAAGGTATCCAGATGGCTAACAGACACATGAAAGGATGCTCATCACTCATCATCAGGGAAATACAAATCAAAACCACAATGAGATACCACCTCACACCTGTCAGAATGGCTAAAATTAACAACTCAAGGAAACAACAGATGTTGGCAAGGATGTGGAGGGATTTTTGCACTGCTAGTGGGAATGCAAACTGATGCAGCCACGCTGGAAAACAGTATGGAGATTCCTCAAAAAATTAAAAATAGAACTACCCTACAACACAGCAATTGCACTACTAGGTATTTATCCAAAGGATACAAAAATGCAAATTCCATGGGTCACATTCACCCCGATGTTTATAGTAGCAGTATCAACAATAGCCAAACTATGGAAAGAGCCCAAATGTCCATCGACTGACAAATGGGTAAAGAAGATGTGGCGTATATATATATACAATAGAATATTACTGAGCAATCAAAAAGAATGAAATCTTGCCATTTGTAACAACATGGATGGAACTAGAACACATTATGTTAAAGGAAATAAGCCAGAGGAAGATAAATATCATATGATTTCGCTGATATGTGGAATTTAAGAAACAAAACAGATGAACATAAGGGAAGTGAAGAAAAAGTAAGATAAAAACAGAGAAGGAGGCAAACCATAATAGATTCTTAAATACAGAGAATAAACCGAGGGTTGCTGAAGATGTATTGGGTGGGGGATGGGTTAAATGGTTAATGGGAATTAAGGAGAGTACTTGTTGGGATGAACACTAGGTGTTATATGTAACTAATGAATCACCAAATTCTACTCCTGAAACCGTATATATGTTAAACACTATATATTAACTAACTTGGATTTAAATAAAATTTTAAAAATTAAATAATAAAAAGTAAAAGGACTCAGGGACTTCTGAAAAATATCTGATTCTCAATGTGGATCTGGAAATTTACAAGATGAACATTCTGCTTTGTCAAGGAGTAAGGAAATTGTCAAAGTCGAAGGGTCATTTCCAAAGGTCACAGAAGCCAGTATGAAGGAGTGCCTATTGGCCAAACTTGAAATGATTTGAGTGTCAAGTATAATGAATGTAATTGTTTAAGGCATTTAATATAGATATATTTTAAATGAGTAAATAATAATAAAAAAGGAAGAAAGCAAAAAAAAATCTAATACACAGCATTTAAAAAATCTTCACTTCAAAAAATGTCAATTAAAAGGATGGAATTAAGTGTCCATCTTGCCTTTACTCTATTAAGTATATTTCAGAGATCCAAAATTATTCTTCTTTATGCAAGAAAGTTCTTTACCTAATGGTGGGGATGAAATTATAGGATTGTGATATAGAAATTACAGATTTCTCAAAAACACATTTTATAACCCGAAATGAAATAATTGATTCAAACCTCATCAATAGATAAAATCATTGGATGACAGGGATATTTACAGTGGAGGGAGGGACCAGGCTGCCACCATCCAAAATCCCCTGATCATTCATGCATTTTGCATCACAAAAATGTAGGTAATCCATTCACCTTAATGTATTGTGACATAAGACACATTATGCCATCTATAAGAAATTCTTAACAAAAAGTGTGAGGGAATTACAATAAGGGAATAGGACATTCTTGCCTTAACTGGGGTGGACACCAAAAGCATTACCAGTAGCCATCACCCAGAAATTTACATGCCACACACATTCCACAGTCATAAAGTTTTTTGAAAAGAACTGAAAATACCCTCCCTGATAACTGTCAGCTCTAGGACAGGTAGCTGTCTCTGAGATCTGCAGTCAAGCAGAAGGAAGGAAATAATAAAGAGAAAAGTACAAATCAATGAAATATGAAACAAAATACAATAGAAAAAAATCAATGAAACCAACAGTCAGAATGATACAGAAAAAAAGAGCAAAGACACAAATTACCAATGTCAGTAGTGAAAAAGGACGCTTCAATAGAAATCTGAAAAGACATTATAAAAATAGTAAGGGAGTAGCTAGCGTTTGCATTACTTGAAAAGCAAAGAACTATAATTGTATGATACTTTTACAAATACACTTAGGAGGGGATGTAGATGGAATGGGATTAATTGCTTCTGGCTTGTCTGAAGACTAAGGACCTCCCAAGAAATCTGCAAGGTGCAAGACTTCTTCTTTCTTCGGAAAAGAAATAGGAATCCCATAGAAATATACAAAATGAGACAAATCAAGATGGAAAAACAGCTTTTTCATGCCAAAGACAAAATATTAATAACACCTCAAAGTGAGCCCATAGCTGGACTTGAAGAAGTACTCCTGGAAAAATACTACTAAAAAGAGCATACAATGAAAAAGGGGGAAATCCCAACTTTTTCCAGGAATGTGATAAGATTTTTCCATTGAGTATGAAATACATTCTTTTTTATATATATATACCACATCTTCTTTTTTTTAATTTTTTTTAAATATGAAATTTATTGTCAAATTGGTTTCCATACAACACCCAGTGCTCATCCCAACAGGTGCCCTCCTCAGTGCCCATCACCCACCCTCCCCTCCCACCCATCCCCCATCAACCCTCAGTTTGTTCTATGTTTTTAAGAGTCTCTTATGGTTTGGCTCCCTCCCTCTCTAACCTTTTTTTTTTCTTCCCCTCCCCCATGGGTTTCTGTTAAGTTTCTCAGGATCCACATAAGAGTGAAAACATATGGTATCTGTCTTTCTCTCTCTGACTTATTTCACTTAGCATAACACTCTCCAGCTCCAACCATGTTGCTACAAAGGGCCACATTTCATTCTTTCTCATTGCCACGTAGTATTCCACTGTGTATATAAACCACAATTTCTTTATCCATTCATCAGTTGATGGACATTTAGGCTCTTTCCATAATTTGGCTATTGTTGAAAGTGCTGTTAAAAACATTGGGGTACAAGTGCCCCTATGCATCAGCACTCCTGGATGCCTTGGGTAAATTCCTGGCGGTGCTACTGCTGGGTCATAGGGTAGGTCTATTTTTAATTTTTTGAGGAACCTCCACACTGTTTTCCAGAGTGGCTGCACCAGTTTGCATTCCCACCAACAGTGCAACAGGGTTCCCGTTTCTCCACATCCTCGCCAGCATCTATAGTCTCCTGATTTGTTCATTTTAGCCACTCTGATAGGCGTGAGGTGATATCTCAGTGTGGTTTCGATTTGTATTTCCCTGATGAGGAGCGACGTTGAGCATCTTTTCATGTGCCTGTTGGCCATCTGGATGTCTTCTGTGAAATACATTCTAAGGAAACGTATTGATATGCCATTTATACCAGGGAATATTAATAAATTATATTATAAATTCTCTCAATTTGAGAGGAACTCCTATTATGATTGGTTTATAAAGACTAATTACGCTCTTATTTAAACTAGCCTAGGGAAGCAAACTCCAAGAAAGGAAAGTAAAAATGCTTTTGAAATGCTGGCCCTTTAAGAACTTGAAAAAGTTGAAATTCGTGAGGAAAGAAAGAAAGAAAAAGAACAAGTTCACCTGAATCATATTAATGGATTTAGTTGCTACATTATAAGATAAAGAGAAAATAAATGCCGGTTTAATCAACCTATCAAAAAGTTTGTCTTTTTTTTTTTTAAGTAGAACTTTTGTTCTTTTAAGTGAAGTTTAAAGAACTTTTAATATTGGTCATGTAAATACAGAAAAATTCCATAAGGATAAGTTTGGGTAATATTCCTAAACAAAGCAAATCCTGCTAAGGTGCTAGTGTGTGACAGTTCTCAGTTACCTACTTCCCAGTTTTCTCTATAACTGAATGACTAAAAGTTGCTTAGGTTTTTTTAAGTTGAAGCTAATATAGATGATATGGTAGTTGCAAAGAGATACTGGTATGGTATGGTAGGTGTGTTTTACATGTTTCTCAAGGTAACCAAGGCAATTTTATTAGGATGGCAAATTCAGTGAGGGTAGCAATTGTCCTGGACCTGCTGATGAGGCTAATATTTTTTTTAATATTAAACACCTAAGTAATTTTATGCCTATTTGTGCATGTTTAAATACATGCATATATAAATGCATACATTAGAAAACAAAGAAAGCTTAAAAATCATAGTTCAGAAAAATATTGATCTTTGAGTATAATTTTTGTGTTTTTTATGCTCTTAAACCATTTTTTAAATTGTTATTTCTGTTTCCAATTGTGGTAAAATACATAGAATTTAAGTCATTTTTAACATGAAAGTTCTTTGTTTCTGAAAAGCCTGTGGTTTCAAATATCTGTTATACTTGCTATCATATTTACTTTAAATATTTTAAATATTTTGCTTTTTCTAAACCAAGTAATAGTTTCCTAACTTTAGGCATCTGTGATTGAGTCTATATCGATGCAATGACCAGTTTCCTCTAACAAATCTCTTTAAAGCTGTCTTTCCCAAGTGTAGGCCCAAATTCAGAATGCTAAAATTCTTAACATACCTTTTTCACTCAAACAATCCTTGGTGCTCCTCAGATAGGCCACTGAGTTTACTACTTTACCTTATAAAGGATGGATACTGGATATAATTGCAATATTATTTCTACATATATTAACAATCTCAATCACCATGAAAGCTAACTAATATAAATGGCCCAGAGACCCTCTCTTGGCATCTAGAATCAGAAAATTGCTTTTCCTTTCTTAAGGAGACCTTACAACAACTCTCAAATTCAGGCACCCCATTTATAAAAACCCTTCTCATTAAAGGTAGAAGAAAAAACTGTGCTTTGTGATGCTTATCTCCCAAACTGGAACCTTGTCATAAACCCATTGTTTTCCTTGGCATTTTTCTTGATCTTGTGTGTTGATTCATCATGTTTACAAGTGGGAGGGCAGCAGCTCCACTTGTTAAAGTCTCCGTAGAAGGTATTCTGGCCTTGCCTGTCCCACTCTGACTCTCTAATAGAGTACAGGCCTCATTACTCCAAACTAGCACCCAGCACTTCCGGGCCAGCCTGACTACCACCAAAAAATCTACTTTGTCTGTTTCTCATATAATTGTCAACTGCTGACCCAATCTAAATCCAGCCACATTACTACTTTCACTTCCTGGTAGAGACGACTTCCATGACCATTTAACAGTTTTCCAATACTCTGTTATACACTTGTAAGTCGCTTAGAGAGTTGATCTTAAAAATTCTCACCACTGTAGAACCAAACTAAAATGGAGTCACTAATGTCAAGGACAAAATAGAGGTGGTCAGCACAGGTGCATGAAGGAAATGTAACCTAACCTAACACGAATTTACAGCTCTTCCCAGAAAGCAGCAGAGGATACCAGCTTGTCCCCAAACATCACATCTGTTCATGCCATCTCTGGACCTTCTTGTTCCCCTGACTCACCTACCCTGATTCAAATAGGGGAAAAAACCCACTAGACAACCAATTAGCTGCAAAATAATGTCCTCACTGACCCCATAAAAATCCCTTTGTGAACAACTCAGGGTTTACTGCTCCCGTAGCCTTGAGTTTTGCAGCTCGCTGGTGGAAAGCCTTGCAAGAAACACCTTTCTTCGTTTTATTCAGTATGCAGAGTTTGGTGGTTGTTTTTTTTTTTTTTTTAATTTTTTTTTTCAACGTTTATTTATTTTTGGGACAGAGAGAGACAGAGCATGAACGGGGGAGGGGCAGAGAGAGAGGGAGACACAGAATCGGAAACAGGCTCCAGGCTCTGAGCCATCAGCCCAGAGCCTGACGCGGGGCTCGAACTCACGGACCGCGAGATCGTGACCTGGCTGAAGTCGGATGCTTAACCGACTGCGCCACCCAGGCGCCCCCAGAGTTTGGTTTTTGACACCACAAAAAAGAAATAGTAATCATGTGATGTGATAGAAGTGTTAGCTAACACTGTGGTGGTAATCATTTTGCAATATATAATTATATCGAATCAACATATTGTACATCTTAAATTTACACAATGTTGCATGTCAATTATATATGAATAAACCTGGAGGGAAAAAAGAATTTAAATTAATAGCTGTTCATAATGCTCCATCTTGATTCAACTCATGTTCTCTTAAAAACCCTGATACATTATTTGTTGATGGCACATATCTTAAAAATAATCAATGTATATTTTGTGCTTGGCAGTGTTTATAGAAGCTACCTCATTTAAAGCTTTAAGTTAACAGCTCTGTTGATAATAGATAAGACTTAGAAGTCATTCATGATTGCAACTTTTTTGGGTCCCCAGAAGCACATTCATCTGTGTAGAATATTTATTAGAGTGTACACTTGCCACACGAAGCACCCACAATGACAAAGGCAAATTGATCCAGACTTTTCAAAAATATTGGAGGGGGGTATTTCCCGAGAGATGTGACAGGTGACCAAATCTTGGCTTTCCTGTAATTATGTTGACCCAGCAAAAACGATAAAAGTATGGTACGACTCCCCTCAAGGCCAGTTTGAGCATTTACAAGATTTCATTTAGTTGCCCCAAAAACAAAGCTTTAATTAAGTTTTAGAAATATATATATATATATATTTTTTTTTTTTTTTTAATTTTCTGGTGAAATTGAAGCTTTCTTTGCTAAAAGTCTAACATTCTAGTTTTTGAGGGGGAAAACTTACCCCCCCCTAACAGGTGAAATGCTTAAGAAGTTATACAAGATTCTTCTTTTACTTTTTTAAAATGTTTCTTTATTTATGTTGAGAGAGAGCACACATGCACATAAGTGGGGCAGGGCACAGGGAGAGGGAGAGAGAATCCCAAGCAGGCTCCACGCTTATCATGAAGTCTGACGTGGGGCTCGATCTCACAACCAAGAGATCATGACCTGGGCCAAAATCAAGAGTTGGGTCCTTAACCAACTGAGCCACGAAGGCACTCCCAATACTCTTCCTTCAAAACAAAACTCATTGGCGGCAACGGGACTCAGCTTTGGCCTCCTGCCACTTCCTCTCAGCTCCATTGATACCATCACCATAGTCCCAGCTGGTAGTGCACTGATTGGAACGGCTGTCATGAGCAGAACTTAGTTTTGAACATGAATAACCATGGCTTTGTGGTGTGTACTTTTAATAGAAAAGTCTCCAAAGTTGGTAATTTCTTGACCAATGGGCAAAGGCAACCAAAGTGGTTGATGCTCACTCCAGGCTGAAGAAGTGCAGGCCGATCATACTGTTTGTGATGGCTGGTTAAGCTGTTGATGACTTCATTGAAAAATTAGTACCATTGTTAGACGCTGGTGACATCATCATTGATGGAGGAACTTCTGGATACAGGGATACCACAGTGTTGAGACCTCAAGGCCAAGAGAATCTTGTTTGTGGAGAGTAGAGTTAACGGTGGAGAGGAAGGGGCCCAGGATGGCCAAGAGGGACAAAAAAGGCGGGCCACACATCATTTTGTGACTGGGTGGGAGATGAAGGAGCAGGACACTTTGTGCAGATGGTGCACACTGGAATAGAGAGTGGGGAAATGCAAACTCATCCATAAGGCTTACCGCTTGATGAAAGATGTTCCAGGCATGGAGCACAATGAGATGGCAAAGGCATTTGAGGAATGGAATAAGACAGAGCTAGGATTGAAATCACAGCCAATATTCTTAAGTTCCAAGACAGCAATGGCAAACACCTGCTGCTGACGATCAAGGACAATGAGAGGCAGAAGGGCACAGGAAAGTGGACCACCATCTCAGCCTTGGAGTACCATGGTCCTGTCACCCTCCTTGCAGAAGCAATTTTTCTTGATGTTTATCATCTCTGAAGGATGAGAGGATTTAAGTTAGCAAAAAGCTGAAGGGTCCCCAAAGATCCAGTTTGAAGGTGGTAAGAAATCATTCCTGGAGGACATTCAGAAGGCCCTCTATGCCTCCACGATCATCTTATGTGCACAAGGCTTCATGCTGCTAAGACAAGCAGCCATGGAATTTGGCTGCACCCTCAACTATGGTGGTGTCACCCTGACACGGAGGGGGTCTGCACCATTAGGAGTGTGTTCCTAGGAAAGATAAAAGATGCATTTGATCAAAACCCATAACTTCAGAATCTACTACTAGATGACTTTTTTAACTCAGCTGTTAAAAACTACCAGGACTCCTGGCAGCAGGCAGTCAGCACTGGTGTCCAGGCAGGTATTCCCGTGCCCTGCTTCACCACTGCCCTTTCCTTCTATGATGGGTACAGACACAAGATGCCACCTGCCAACCTTATCCAGGCCCAGTGGGGTTACTTTGGGGCTCACACTTATGAACTCTTAGCCAAACCTGGGCAGTTTAATCACACTAATTGGACAAGCCATGGTGGCAGCATGGCATCATCTTCATACAGTGCCCAATCGGACTGGTTACCCACCACAATGTCACAGACTGGGACATTCCACTTACCACACAGCTCTGCTCACACAGCCCTCTGCCCTATTTTCTGATCAGACCTCTTAAAATAAAGTCTCATAAGAGACTCCTGAAGGAGCCAACCTGAGTTTACTTGTAACATAGATCTGTGAGAACCACCTTGCCCTCTGCCCTTGCTTCTTAAGACCAACCAGGAGCTGAGGCACTTGGGTGGCCCAGTCGGTTGAGTGTCTGACTTTGGCTCAGGTCATGATCTCATGGTTCATGAGTTCAAGCCCTGTGTTTGGCTGTGTGTTGACAGCTCAGAGCCTGGAGCCTGCTTCAGATTCTGTGTCTCCCTCTGTCTCTGCCCCTCCCCATTCGTGTTCTGTCTCTGTCTCTCAAGTATAAATAAATGTTAAAATTTTTTTATTTATATTAAAAAAAAAAAAAGACCAACCAGGAGTTGACCGTGTGTGAGGTAATGTGAATCAGCTCCGGGAAACAGTTTTCCAAGTATCCCCTGTGGTTAGGGAGTCAGTGGCAGTTTCACTTGATAGAAGCACACATAGATGGGCGCAGTTTCTGTGGAATTTGCTCAGATTGAGCGGAATTCCTTTGTTTCCCTACTTAATAAAAGATCCATTGTAAAGAACAAAAACAAAAACAAAAACAGACACTCATTGGCCTATTAGCATAAAAGCTCTGAGGAGGTAAAAAGAATTAATAATATTTTTAAGTTTTTTACATTTTTATTCTTAAAAAATCCATAGTTACAGGAAAGTCCCAAGAACAGTTAACCCCTATGTGCCCTTCATCTGTATTCACTAATTGTTAACATTCCCACATTTGCTTTATATCTCTCTCCTTTCTCTGTCTTTATATATATTATATATATTCATAAAAATAATAAAATGATTATTATTACTAATGCTAAACCATTTAAAAGTTGATTACAGATATTATGACCTTTATTTTTATGTTTTTAATTGTTGACCCTATATTTTTAAATACTCTTATGTTTCTCTTTTAGGAATAGGTATATTTTCTTACAAAACCTCATTCCAGTGATCAAATTCAGAAAAATCAATACTGGTTTGGTGTCATAATATAATATACTACTCATCTCCTATACATCATTCTTGATCTAGAAGCCATTCTGGAATCACCAGTTGCAATCACTGATTGTCATGTCTCTTTACTTTATCTGTCACAGTTTCTCACCTGTCTTTACCTTTATGAGATTGATATTTTTTAAGCATACAAGCAAGTTGTTTTATGGACTCTCCATAATTAATTTTTAGATGTTTGGCAGGAGAACCAAGTAACTAATGCTGTTTGTAGTGTACCACATCTAGAGACACACGATGGTCATTTATCACTATTGCTAGTGATGTTAACTTCAATTGCTTGGCTCAGTTGGCTTCCACAAGATTTCAAGGTTCCATCATCAATATTTCCTTTGTAATTAATAAGTAATCTGTGAGGAAATACTCTAAGACAGTTTAATTATCTCTTCCTCATCAAACTTTCACCTAGTCATTTCAGCATTTAATGATTATTGCCTAAGTCAGTGATCATTATGGCACTTGCAGAATGATGATTTTTTTCCAACTCTATCTTTCCTCCTACATGTATTATATAATATTCCATGATAAAGAAGAGCTTTTCCTTTTCTCCCATGTATTTATTTATCATAAATACATAATTAATTATTATTTGATTTAATGTGTTCTTTTTTTGAAAGAGAGAGAGCACACACAAATGGGGATGGGACAGAGGGAGAGGGAGAGAGAGAATCTTAAGTAGGTTCCATGGCAGCGCAGAGCCCAATGCAAGACTCAGTCTCACGATTGTGAGAGTTGAAATCAAGAGTTGCTTGGGATGCCTGGGTGGCTCAGTCGGTTGAGCATCCGACCTCGGCTCAGGTCATGATCTCACAGTCTGTGAGTTCGAGCCCCGCATCGGGCTCCGTGCTGACAGCTCAGAGCCTGGATCCCATTTCAGATTCTGTGTCTCCCTCTCTCTCTGACCCTCCCCCGTTCATGCTCTGTCTCTCTTTGTCTCAAAAATAAATAAACGTTAAAAAAAATTAAAAAAAAAAAGAGTTGCTTAACCAAATGAGCCACCCAGAAGCCCCTTTGCTGCTATATTTGTATTGATAGATTGTCCCAGATTTGCCATTGAGATCCCTTCAAGCTGGCTCCTATGTCCTTTTTACAATACCCATTAGTTTTTAGAGCTTCCTTTTTTTTTTTTTTTTTTTTCATTAAATAAGGTCCTTCAGACTTATCTTGAATTTTCTGTGTCCCAGCCCTGGAATCAGGCAAGTCTCTAATCTATTGAGAAACCATCACATGGTTTGTTTGTTTATTTATTTTTTAGAGAGAGACAGACAGTCAGAGTATGAGCAGGAGAGGGTCAGAGAGAAAAGGAGACACAGAATCTGAAGCAGGTTCCAGGCTCTGAGCTGTCAGCACAGAATCCAATGGGGCTTGAACCCATGATGTGAGATTATGACCTGAGCCAAAGTTGGACACTTAACCACCTGAGCCACCCAGGCACCCCTGATGTGGTTTGTTTAAATCTACTTAGAGTGTTGGTTCTGTACAATAATATCAATAAGTTTATGTCTCCTCAACATATGCTCTCAAGGAATCTTTTTCCTACATTTATGTTTTCTCATGCTGACTACATGAAAATGTGGTATATACTTTGACAAGATCATCCTGCCCTAGCTGTTTTTAGTGGAGAATGGTATTTCAAAACCAAACTCTGGGTGTTAACTGCTCATTATACCAGTGTGTAATTGCTTCTTAGCTCAATCAGCAGATAAAACTAAGAAGCATAGACTTTTATTATAGATATGGTGTATTTTAAATCATGAATTAGGAAATGCATATATATTTTTATACTATGAATTTTTAGACATCTAATTCCAATCTAATACCACAATATTCTTTATTTTTTTAATTTATTTTTATTTATTTTGAGAGAGATAGTGAGAGCAAGCAGGGAAGGGGCAGAGAGAGAAGAGGGAGACAGAATATCAAGCAGGCTCTGCATTGTCAGTACTGAGCCCAATTCAGGGCTCAAACTCAAGAACTGTGAGATCATGATCTGAGCTGAAATTAAGAGTCAGCCACCACCCAGGTGCCCCTAATACCACAATATTCTTTTCTACCTTTCCAAATTCTATATTTGTATCTCTCTTCTGCCACAGAGACAAACCTGACTCCCAATAATAAGATTATATTGACTCAGTTCTCAATCCTACTGTATATACAAAATGGTTCCAGAATTTCCACACCCAGTACTATACAAACAAGAACAATTTTGAAATGTTCAAGGAACAGGTTTTGGTTTCTTGGATTCGGAGTTGTTTTGGGTTGTGGGTGGGGGAGTTTGTAGTTTTGTTGTCTTTAAATTGAGGGTATATAATCAAAGCACTGTGTTTAAAATTATGAACTAAGAGTATTTAAAATTAGAACAATTAATATTTACAGAAGAATTTGATCCTCCTCATCTTAAAGTTCTTCCCTAACCTTAATTATGATATAATGTACATCACAAAATCCCCATAAATTCTCACGTTTTTACTAAGCTATCCTTATTACATCTTGATCTTGACAGGTATTTTCAAAACCTAGTATCATATACAATCATACCCAACAGGTGCAAACTGTACTTCCTAAAGAGATACCTGTGCACACACCCCTATGTAATACACAACCGGTAGATTGGTTATATGGGGAAAGACACCGATGAAAATCAGTTTTAGAACTGTATTGAAAACAGGGTCATTCAAGTGTTTCTAACCACTAATGCTGTTCTTAAATTCCAGAACACATAATCCATGGATTTATACTTTCCAATGCAAATGTACCAAGGATTTTTACAACCTAAATATCCATTCCCATTGGAGATCTAATTCAGAAGCAGGAAATTTACAGAAATAAAAAAGACAACTGCCACAGACCATTGCCATGGCTGCCAACATTGCCAATTGTGGAATTTTATATCTGGTCCAGATCCTCCTAAAAAGTATTAACCCAAACACATCTAATGCATAGGTCTCAATCGAACTCTAGGCCTCCCACAATTACTGCTGTTACATATATACCCAGGGCCTCACAATCACCCATATGACGTCAAAAATGGGAAGGGACACGTCACTAACAATGCAAATTATAAGTCAACTGTTTTGTCACAAATCAGTTCAGAACCATCACGTGATTTGTTTAAAGTTACCAAAAATGTTTGTTCTTCACAATTAGACTAATTACAACTAGGCAGAAACTGGTACCGACTGATTATCTTTATGCCCTCTCAGTACACACCCAAGGGACTATTTTTCCTATATAATTAGATGGGCCTTCCATGCTAATGACATCAACATATGACCTATACTTTGAGAAAATCATACTGCTTTTCTAAGGATTCAAGACAAATCCCTCTGCATCTCATATTTGTGGTGAGAAACCTGGCAAGGTAGCTTATCAAAAAAGATCCAAGACACCAGGTACCATGAAAATGTCGTCCTCAGACTGAAATGTGTGATCCACAATTTATAACCGACTATAACTGACAAATAAAAGAGCTTAAGCACTCAACCCACAAAAAAATTGTTGGCTAGACTAGTTCCAGCTAATAAAATTGTCCCTGACTATTTACAGGCCAACCAAATCCTGAATCAATACAATAACTAATGCCCAGGGAAACACTTGAAGAAAAGTGGAATCGTTAATTTGGGGGAGAAGGAAGGGGTTGGAATGGTACATAGATTTTAGGGCTGGCCAAATTTATCCATGAGACTTATACTCCTGGTTGGTTCTAGGCCAATTAAAAATTAGATACGAAGTGGGATTGCAAATATTTCTTTTAATATTATGACTGTCCTCATACATCTTCCCTTTTCTACTGAATCATATTGCTTAAAAGCTATTCCATTGCCACTATGCCAGAGTGACAACTAGCTGATGCTACCACTGTCAAAACAACTGAAGTCACTACAACTCACTTAGCCCACTTTGACCAAAAGGAGGACAGTATTATGATAAGCAAGAAATAGTACAGTCATCGTTTCACTAAGGAGGGGTGTTCAGCGAAATCCAGGCAATAGTTCAGCAATAGTCATATCCAGAAATAAAACACATCATTTTCAGAGTTTTCAGAAAGAGTCTTCAGAAAGCTCATAAATAACTACAGTTACCTTCCCTGACAAATGCCAGTTTGCTTCAAAGAAAATGTTCCCCCTGATAAGTTTTAACTAATAGTTAAATACACATTTGAGCTCAAAGCTAATGTTACTGTCAAATTGAATTTTTGATGAAATAGCTTTTTAAAAATATTACTTAGATCTATTAATTCAATTTCATTTGATAATAAAGCAGAACAGGGGTGGGGTAAGTTCAGAGGGTCAGAGAATGAGTTAATAAATGATTAATGGAAAAATATCCCTGGAAGGCAGTATAATAAAATGCTTTTGCTTTTTTCTTCCCTAATTCCTCCTCATCCTCCTCCCCCTCCTCATCCTCCTCCCCCTCCTCCTGGCTGTGATTTAAAATAAACAAAGTTCTTGGGCAACTCATGTTAATTGTATGTATAGTACTGTGCTCATTGTGGGGCTTCTGTTTAAAAAATAAAATAAAATGGGGCCTATGGGATAAATACAGTGAGTCATACTTCTCCTAGATTTCTCCTCCAGGCATTTCGGTATTATCTCCATTGTGTTCCCACTTGAGTGTTGTAAGCTAAAATGCTGAGTGGAATCCCAAGGGGAATCAACTTCCCAGCTTCAGTGGTGTCCAACTAATGTTCTCCTTGAACTCAAGTTGTAAATCAACTCACAGAGAGAAGGAAAGAGTCATAGTAGTTGCTGCCAAGAGAGCAAACAGTTTTCGAACACTACCAATTTAATGTAAAGATTCAACTTATTAAATTTATTTTGTCCCTTTTATGATTAGAGCAAGTTTGTTCCCAAAAAAGTTCAATTATAAAACTATCAATAGGACTTACTCATCTCAATAGGTCATTTTGTTTCCAGGTAAATTATACTAATTATTAATATGTACAAGTCCCATTTGTACATAAAGAAAACCTTAGGTACAAAAAAAAGGAGATAATCATTAACTAAACATCCTTCATATTTAAATAACTGATCTAAGAGGAAATAATAAGATATGTTCATTCATCATTTCAGAAAACAACTCTAAAACATCAGAAAATTCCTGAACTATATAGATTTCATTATTAATAAGGAATACTCCCCTTTCTCAGGATGACTTCCTTTTAATTAAACCATATTAGATAGTGCTATTGAAGGGCACCTGATTCTTTTTATTCTTTATTAATCTATAAAAGTTTAAGTATACCAAAATAGTCAAAATGTTAGTCAATTAACTATTTTTTCATCTTACTATTTTAGATGCATTACTAGAGATCTTCAGTTATAACTGCATTCCCAACTACCTAAAAAGAAATTTTATGGCTTCCGCTGCTGCCCCCCAAACTTCCTTTGTAATCAACTAATGTCAGATCAAAACAATTAACTCAACTCTAACAATATTTTTTGTATCTCACTAGCTTTTAATAATTACTTTAGAATTCCTTCCCAGACACTTGATTATTAATAGCAGAAAGTCATATGACTACATTAGATTACATCAGCTAAACCTCCAAAGCAACTGTTCCTCTCCACTTTGGAAAGAAATCAACACCTCAGGCTTCCTCACAGAGATAAAACACAATACACTGTAACCCACAGTAATTAAAATCTCTGTTAGCACATCTTTCATTTCCACAGCTTCCTCTTACTACTGTTAAAGATTTTAAAAAATTGACAAAGGTTTTATCCACCTCTGTCCTTTAGGGAATGGGGAAGAATATAAATAAACAATAGTAAACAGCTTAGTAACTGCTCCTGACAGGAGCTATGCAAAGAAATGTGGTTGAAAGCATCACTATGGCTTCACCAGGTTCAATCATTTTGAATTGTTTTCAACCATATTTTATTATTGTCACTGTTAATTCACAAGTATTTATGGACTTTCAACTGTGTGAATCATGAAGCCAAGTACTATAAAGGATATAAAGATATACACTATTCAGTCCATACCCTTAAAAAGTTTAAATGTATTGGAAATGGTAAACATAGTAGCTATAATTTATTAAGTATCCATAGTGATTTAGGCAGTTTATACATGATAACCCTACAGTCTACCCCAAATCCTGGAATACAGGCCTTATGTCACATTGTAGAAACTTAGTACTTATTCCTTAATTTGGGTATCCACCCATCCTTATCAAAATCATTTGTTTCAGGGAAAGCTGATTTTTATCTCCAGGCTTCTGGGGCCTATTCTATCTCTGTAGTTAGATGAGTCAAAAATCCTCTTTTTTTTTTTTAATCAGAGCAACTTGATTGTGTTTTCTATACTTTGCAACCAAAAGCAGTCTAACTGATACCCAGGATATTTATCCTCCAAAATAAATATAATTTTCTTAAAGAGGTGAAGGTTACACTTTCTTTTATTGTGCATTAAAAAATTTAAACATTAAGGAGAAGGTTGGTGGTTTCATAATATAAAAGCCTGAAATTTCACTAAATAAATATTTGTTGGGTGAATAAATTGGCTGAACAAGTGAATGAATAATGAATAAACTATTGAATATAAAATAATTCTCTATTCCTATTTGCCCCTACCCTCCCAGGCCAATATCCATGATTCAAATTGTTACATTAGAAGAAAAGAAAGAACAATAATTGATTAATAAGTCAGCTTTTTTAATTTATTTCGGGTTTGTTTTTTTTTTTAGCCAGTTGATGATAGCCTGCTATCTCTGTATACTATAGTAAATCATACTAACCTACCCTCTTCCCTGCTTGACATTACTTAAAAATCACACAAAGCTGAGGTTAGGTGGCTAGCACCCAAAGAGTCAGAAATAGAAAAGAGTCACACATCTGACACTTGCCCCTATGTATACTGACCTCCTTCTCACATTTCTATCCATCAGTAAGTCATGTTCCCCAAAGGATGAGAGATTAGACAATAGAATGTGTGCGAGTTTTGTTCTGTTTTGTTTTTTGTTTGATCAAAGTGCAGAAAAAGATCTCACTCAACTGCCAGTGGTAGTTGTTACAGACATTAATGTCATGACTTAGGGATCCTGTTCTCCAAGGAAGCTAGAGAATATGTAAACATAATACATAACCTGAGGGGAAAAGGTGTGGTGGGGAGAAGAGGAGTACCATAAAGATTTGAGTCACACAGACCGGCTGAAGATCTCTCATCTCATTACTGGTAACTACTCCACTGAGAAGGAATTAGCTCTCACATTTAAAGTGGGAAATGACCATAGAAAGGGAGAAAATGGCTATATATTTCCAGACCCTGCCAACTTCCATACTGCTCTCTTGCTGTGTCATAGTCACAGACCTGTACAATGACAGGAAAAATAATTTCTAATCTTCCTGTTCAAGAAGTAATTTTATTGATCTCTACTTTATCTTTTATTTTTCCTATGATTCAGCAGGTCAGAATTGCTCTAGTTCCAACAGTTTTCTATCACTCAGCAGATGTCCATGGGGTTTAAATGTCTTACAAGTTAATAGGAGGTGAAGAAATTTATTTCAGCACCAAGGAGAGTGCCTGTTATTTTCAAATAGTTTTATGTTTAAAACTGCATATTATTCATGAGCCTAGAATTTTTGATATATGACTTAATAGAAAGCTGCTAAGAGATTATTTCATTCATTAGAATAATCCCAATCATTTCTATAAAATTAAAAATTTGCCAGGATTCTGTATGTATTCATGATTTCAACAATGTGCTATTCTTTTAGCTATCAACTGCAATGGAATTGGCGATTCTTTCCCTTTTTTAAAATGTCAAAAACCACAATTTCCTGAATGGATCTAGACTAGAGGAAGGCTCAGAGAAATCACAGAAGTGTTAAATTAAAATCGCTATGAGAACAAGGTCTAAAATCTTTTTCACTGTTGTGTCCTCAAAGCTTGGCCTGTGATAAACGCTCAATGAATATTTATGTGAGTCTTCTGAGAAAGAACGAATTAATGAATGACACTCATTAAGTCAATAAGAATGAATTAGTGAATGCCTTCTCTCTAATCAAAGGTCGCTTTTTGCACCTGATCTCACAGATCCTCACATACCACATCGCTCAGCCTGAAACTTTAACACATCTTTCTTTGACCTATATCAATTGGGTCTGCAGATCTCTGAAAAATCATCCCCCAGATCACACCTTTCATTGCCACTTAGCTTTCAGCATGAAGGTTTCTTCTTTGAAACCTGAAAGAGTCACTGGGGTTTCAATCCAGAGATGCAATTCTACATCTCCAAGGTAGAATGGCATTACCCATCTATGGTCCTCCAATACCCAAGCCAATCAGTCAACCCGGTTCTGCCATGTAACCAGATGGAGAGGTCACAGACACTGGAAGCTGGAAGCTGACTCTCCCCTTCCTCCTTGAGGTACCCAGGTGGACCATAACTATTTGTCCCTATTCCTAAGTAACCCAGACAGCCCCTTCCTTCTGTGCCAAGAGTAGAAAACACCAGGCCTCACTCTGCCCAGAGACCTTCAAGAGTCCGAGACATCTGAGTCCCACTGTGCTGAGAGACAAAAGTCAATAATGCAGTTCTGTTTCAAGTTGCTACCATAGCCAGACATGGGGTCACTCTGGGGGACTAGAAACTACCAAAACAGGGTCAAAGGTGAAAGAGAAAACATGAACAAGTAAAACCACAACGTTTAAACAGATGTTTTCACTAGTCGGCATGCTGTGAAGACTTTTCAAAGCTTTAAATCCCTTCACCTTTTTAATGTCTATTTGTGAGATAAAACAAGTGTGAACAAAGTCAATCCTCTTGGCTCCCAGGTAGGCACAGCCCAGTTCTTAGCTCCTAGGAGGCTTCTGGGCTAAGGCTCCACTCTACTTGGACTGTACTATCAGGCCCCCAAAACGGGGGGGAGCTGCTAGGGAAGGACTGATTTCCATTTCAAACTGCATTCTGGTACTTTGTACTCCAGCACCATTGGTCGATCAATATTTAATGCTTGGAGATTCTGACTCTGCGGGAGTCATGTCAGGGGACCTTGGGAGCCAATCTGCTTGAGCTTCTGAGTGATAATTATTCATGGGCTCCTGCCTCTTGCTCTTTCTCTCGCACGGTCCCACTCTGCAGACTCAGTGCCTTATTCAGTCTTCTCTCTCGCTCTCTCCGCTGCTGTAGCTGGACCCTTCGCCTTCTCCACCGCTCAGCATCTGCACATCCCTACAATGGCTAAAACAGCAATGGGTAAGGCATCGCGCCTCGTTCTCCCTCGGCTCGACCTGGAGCCCACCTCTCACCTTCTCTCTTAGAGTTTTGAAGGCATTCAGAGATATTTTATAGAGAAAAAGACGTTAAGGGTAAAACAGGAACCGGGAAGGACGAAGGCAGTTCTGGGGGTTTGGGAAGGGCAAAGAGGGTGTCTATGGAAATCTAAAACTAAAATTTTCTTTTGAAAGGTAGAAGCAGGTAAGTTGCCCTCCCATGGGTAGAGAATTTATTCTGTTTCCATGTTTAAAATTAGGGCTCAATCGTGGGGGGTGGGGGGAGCTACCTTTACTGTTTGCCTTAAATGGGGTTAAGGGACATTTTGGAAAGTGCTTTGTAACATCCTTTATTTCTTCTCTAGTTAAAAAAAGAAAATGGGGAAGAGGAGGGCAAGGTGAGGGAAAGAAAAAACAGAATGCGAAGTCAAATCGGTCCCTTCTAGGCTGTTTGAAAGATGGGTGGAGACTGGGGGGGGGGGAGGGACGGGTGGAGAACGGGGCAAATTTTATGGTATTGTCTCGTCGGAGAAACCGCTAGTCCTGGGGCGCGGTGCGGGGAGGTTAGGGCGGGGGTGGGGGTGCTACGCTCCTTTGTTTTAGGGAAAGGGAGGGGAAGGAGAGAGGAAGTCGGGGAGGGCTTGGAGGGCGCGGGTGGGCAGCTGCAGGGGCGGGGAAGCGCGCGGTGGGGAGGGGTGGAGGGACAGCGGTTTCGAAGGCACTGGGGTGGGGTTTCTTTGTGTGAGGACGAGCGGTCCCAGGGGGAGGCACCTGCAGCGCTGGGCGCACAATGCGGACGGCCCCACCCTGTGCGAAGCCGCGCCGGCGCCCTCACTCCTCCCCGCTGCGGGGTGCAGCAGCATCAGCCGAAAGAGGGCCGGGTGGGGAACGCAGCGCGACGCCCAGGAGCCCAGCCCAGGAGGGACAGCAGGGCCACGCCCCGCGCTTCGCGCTCCTGACTCCCAGCCTCGGTTTCCGAAACAGACCCGACCATTGCCCCAGCCTTCCCGACCCTGGCCTCATTGTTCCGTTTTACAGAGAGAGGAGGGAAAAAGTGGGTTAACATTTTTCTTTTCAAAACCACATAGGGTGGCTAGACATTGACGCCGATGAAGGCTTCTTTGAACTCATTGATCATTTTGGGTAAAAGCTTCGGGAACCTAGGTGTGTGTAGATATAATCATAATACAGATCCAAGAGAGGCCAACTTCTTAAATTGAGCCACGCGAAATACCCGTCTTGTAGGTCAAACAGGGCCGAAAAATGGCAATTTTCATAGGCTCAACCTGTATCAGAGAAACAGTCCAGACACAGAGATCCCCCACCGGTCGTGCGCCTCTAGTGTCCCACGGTTCTGGCGCTCGGTGGCCCCGGGGGTGGACAGGCAGGGAGGGACCCGAGGTCTGGTGGCTGCTGGAAGCACCCCTCCCCCGGGACCCGGTGCTGGTTGCGGAGAAGGGAAAAAGCGATGGACAGGGCTCTCTCTGCACAGCTCCGCCCTGCCCCACCCTTTCCGTGGTGCTGGGAAGACCTCGGGCTCCGAGGCTTGGCAAGGAAACGGAGCTGGGGAAAGGCTGTTGAACGGTCTGCAGTCCTAGAGCCCCTTTTTGCAGCCCCGCAGTCCAGAACAGCCCAGACACCCCTCGAGAGGCGCAGACACCCGGCTTTGCTCTGGGTCCTGGCGCCGAGCCCCTCCCAGCCCGGAGGGTGGCTCTGCAGAAAAGCTGGCTCGAGCCCCGCCCGGCCACACAAAGGCGCGGCCCCACCCCAGCCGGCCGCAAGACCGCAGAGGTGACCCCTGCCCAGGGGTGCGAGAAGGGTTTTTCTCTTCTCGCTCTCCCCCAGCCCTCGGAGCTCAGACACTTTCCCCTAGCTGAAACCCTCGGCCCACGCGCGGTTCTCTATTATTTCCCGGGACGAAGACCCTTGGAGAGTCTCTCTAGGAGGACCCTCACTAATCCAGCGGGGCGCGGCTCGGCCCCACCCCTCCCAGCTGCGACCTAGACCAGTCAGCCGCTGGCCGGATGGGGGCGCACTGGGCGAGCCGGCGCGTGGAGCGCTGCCAGCCCTGCAGAGCCCAGCGCCGCGCCCTGTACTCCCCTCCCCCGAGCTGGGCGCTCGCCCCCGCGGGTGCAGCCCGGGAGACCGGTTTCTGCGCAGTGTCCTGAGCTACCCCCGCTTCGCACAGTTCGCGGTTCACCCGCAAGTCCAGAAAGGTTCTCAGAATGAGGGACGGGGGCGATCTCGCTCTGCGCTCTGCACCCCCACCAAGAGGTTTCTGCTGCAGGAGGGCGGCTACAAACTCATCATTATCAATATTACTTTAAATCATTATCATTACAATATTATTATTATTTCATGACTCAACGGCCTTATGTGTTCAAAAGGTTCAAGTGATTGAATTTGATTAAGGATTATTAACCTTTGTTGCACTCACTTTTCTTCCTTCTACTCCTCCCTGCCTTCTCCCCCACCCCTTAAAAAAAGAGTTTTTTGTCCTGTTGTTCATTTTACATTATAAAGCGAATGTATTTTCAATCCCTGGCCGGATCACGTATGTTCATGTGGGTCGGATATTACGTGCAGGTGCTTACTAAGAGTAGGATTTGTGTGCCAAAGATTGCTGGAAAATTCTCCGCACATAATTGTTACTGCAATGGGTAAAATTATACATATACAATTAAGAGGTTATGATTTTCACTGTATATTCCATAAGGTTATATCTGTCAATATGTAAATACAGGTTATGCAAAAAATTTTAACTGTTTTTTTTTCTTTTTTTTTTTTAAACTGATCTTCCAATCGCTGATTCTTGATACAGTCTCAATTCTGCACAGAAACCTGGATCTTGAAATGGTAGCCACTATCCCATTAATAAAAATCCCACCCATAATATGACAATGCAAGGGTCCTTTCTGCCATGAATAAGCTGTATTTGCAAAACATGAAAAGAAGTACAACCTTCGCAATATTAAAATAACGGATTTTGACATCGTTTCAGTTGCAAAGCCTAATCAATTAATCACCAGGGCGGGTGCTTTTTCCTGATTCATTAAACAATTATTCAGCATGATTGTACTAGGTGCATATAGAATTCCCCATTATCTTCTCCAATGAAGTGGGCGCCTTCTAAATGGATATATAAATAACCAGAAGTGGAAAAATGAGGATTTGGTCAGGATTTCAAGATAAAACTAAAAAAGAAACAGCAGTAGCTTATCAATTAATGATATATGTGATTAATACCTGCTGAGTAAGCTGAGCCTGCAATAAGCATTATGTGACCCAGTGTATTCCTAATATACATGGCTAGTATGAGGGTATAAATTAAAATACCTGGTGATATTTGTCTACACATGTTAAAATTCTCTGAAAGTACATTTTGAAATAATGAATAATTAAGATTGAATGGTTTTTAACATTAAAATCTGGAATTTTGTTCAGTCACAATTCGCAATGGTTTTGTGAAGTAATTTGTAGTAAATTATTCCATCCTAAGGGGGAGGGGAGTATTTTTATTGTTAGAACAATTGCCTCTGCTCTTAATCATTAACATTTTTAGCAGGATTTTATTTGTTGCGCTAAAAACACGTTTGCTCACTTTGGGGATTTTTTAATTATTAATGGATAGATTCTGGAATAAGCATTCAATCGTGTGGCCCAGTATGTCTTCTATCAAATAACCCGTTCTCTGTGATGAAAAGGCTGCAAGAGGTTACATTTTACCCAGATTCAAGAGTGCCCTTCAGCCATTTCAGAGTGCCAGAAAGCTGATTCACACAATAAGATAGTTTTCCTCCCTGTAATTTAGGATCGAAATAGTTATTTAATTCTGTGAATATCTAGTAGTTGCTATCATCCAGAATTTTAAGTTAAATCTGTATAGTTAAAAATGAACTGGGAGATGAATCGATTACATATTTAACTGAGCATTTTTCTCATTAATGAATCCAGACCATCTTTAGGAAAATTCCTGATTTAGCGATCACCACTGTGTTTTACTCCAACTGAACAGAACTGACTTATATGCCCTATTCCCCTGCAATAGCTCCTTGCTCACAAGCCTGGATGAAGCTGGCCCAAAGCTACTTGCTTTGGGTGTGGCTGCTCCCAAGCTGCTGATACCTAATTCCAGCTCACATCAATTTCCTATTGGTTCTTGGGAAAATACACACTATTCTGTTGTCTCAGGGTCTGTGACCTTATATGAAAATGCAAGACATCTGTGAAACAAGAAGAAAAGACCAAATCGGAGAACTGAGGCTAGTTCTCTTTCCTACTTCTCTCAATTGGAAAACCTTGGAGTCCACATTACCTTTCACCCCACTAGAGGGCAATCAAGTTCTCTTAAGAAATAGATGATTGATTTTTTTTTTTTTTTTTTTTTTTTTGGTGTGTATTTTTGAGAGAGACAGAGACAGCGGACAAGCAGGGGAGGGGCAGAGAGAGAGGGAGACACAATACCTAAGGAGACTCCTGGCTCTGAGCTGTCAGCACGGAGCCCGACACAGGGCTTGAACTCATAAATGGTGAGATCATGACCTGAGCAGAAGTCGGATGCCTTACCAACTGAGCCACCCAGGCACCCCTGATTTTTTTTAACCCAGTTTCAAATGCTATTTAACAAAATCTTTTTTTTTTTTTTTTAATCTGGAACATTCAGTTGCTTGTTCAATAAATTAATGGCATACTTTACCCTAGTGGATGAAAAGAGTTTGTTCACCTTTTCAAGGAGACCTACTTGGAAGTAGGTGTAGACCCTGGTTAGTTATTCTGTTACGATTTTACTTTCTAGTTTCATTACCTTGCTGTTACATCACTTATGCTACTTTTGGGAGTTTGTAGTGGATGAATGGTAGAAAATAGTGGTAATAGCAAAATTATTTAGGAAGAGAATGTTTTAATGTTTGAATAAAGGAATAAATTAAACAAAAACATTATTTACTTTTTCATTTGTTTAAAATGTGCTTCAGATGTTGTGGACACACCTGAATGTCAATGTCCACCTTCAGGGAGCCTGCAGGCTAGCAGTTAAAACGTAGACACAAAGTGATATCTGAGGAGAGGTACCAAAAACAGGCAGAAACTAATTTTTAGGATCATCAAAAGTGGATTGTTTTTCATGTTTGCATTGGCAGGGATTTTTTTTTCTCTTATGTTTCATGAAACTATAATCCATCTGTAAAATATTTAATAGTTTCATATTACTGTGTTCTGCTAATTTTAATCTGCATATGAATTACCTGTGATTTGCATTAAAATGCAAATTCTGATCCAGAAGGTCTCATTGAGGCCAGACATTCTGCATTCCTAACAAACTACCAGATGATGCTGATTCTAACCACCAAACATACCAGATTTAGAAGTAGAGAACTGTGATATACATGTTCCTCCCACAATAAGCTTTGATATTAGGTCTTAATATTTTCAAATGCATGGCAATCCTTACAAAATATTTCGTTTCCATACTCATTCTTTTAGAGATTGTATACCTCTGGGAGTTATGTGTTCTCTGTCATCACCTTCTCTTAATTGGATTTTTAAAAATATATTCATATTGTAGCACTCAGCAGAAGACCTTCAAGAGAAAGGTGGAAAATGAGAATTTGGCTCTGTGTGTGTATCTAACACAAAATGAATATGGCTTGTGGCACAGTTGTGAAAGATGATAAATCAATATTACTAGCTTACTGTTATTAGCAAAACAATGCAGAACAAGAAGTTCAACACACAACCTTTTAGTTATGGGATAATCTAAAAGTCTGTAACCCGTTTGCCATATAGCTAATTTGCTACAAATAGTCACATATTGTAGAAATTAAAACAGAAGATGGAACAGTACTAAAATTGCTTTTCAACATATCCCATACTTATTACTTACCCAATTGAATTTCTTTCTGGATAGCACATAAGAAAATTATTAATAATTTAGTGAGTGTGGGTGCATCATTGGAAACAGATTACACATGTGTTTTCTCCTTACTTAAGCCAATAAAGGGCTTCCATTATTTGACACTATTCAAGAAAGTCAACCCAGAGGAAAAAAATTGGTCTTTGAAGAATACTATCAAAAATACCATATGTCAGTCCTCCCATGCAGTGGGTGGCTGACCATGCAAACATTACCACATTTCTGGAAATGCAACCTGAAAAAGTATACTACATAAAATATCTCCAATTAGAAATACATTTCCCAAATAGGGCACTAAAAGCATAGTCCAAATAGAACTGGCCACAGAGTTGGTAGGGTATACTGTTAGTCAACACAAAGTTGGATTAAGCCTCAAGGTTATCCCTTCCTTTGTTGTTGTTGTTGTTGTTGTTGTTGTTCATTAACAGGTTTTTCTCTGCCATTGTTTTCTTTCAAGATTCATTTTTCTGGCGTAGACCTAAACCTTATAGAGTGTCTATGAGAAATGACTTTTATTTATTGATTTGACCCTTATGTAGCATATATAACAGGCTAGGAACTAAGCACTTTGCACATATTAGTGATGTTAATCATCCAATAATCCTAAAAAGTAGGTACTTTTACAGATGAGGAAACTGAGGCACAGACAGATAAAGTGATTTTCACCCAAGGTCACACAGTTAGATACAGAATTTGAGCCCGGGCCATCTGGTTCCAGAATCTGTCCTTTTAACCAGTACTAGCCACTCTTATATGCTCCGTGGCAGAAGTGTTCCCACCATGGAGGTCAAACCTGTGAAACCTCCATTTTGTCTAACAACCCTGAGATGCTCTTATCCTTTGCTAGCACAGACATACTTTGAAGAGGAAATACATTCGACCTGATGATTACTTTTAAGGCCTAACCTGGGATTCATTGAGAATAATTGCCATGATTTAGGCTTTGAGGGAAAAAATGCTCTGAGGGGGTATAATGTATGGAACACATGGCTGTCTGAAGGCTCAGCTAAGAAATCAGCAGGGACTTTGGGTGGGGACACAACAGGATGACCAGGTCTGGGGGGGAAACAAACAAACAAACAAAAAAATCTTGACTTAATGTAATCAATATCATTATGGCTATCGCATTTTAAAATGGGCCCTTACCTCCTTCCATAAACACCAGATATTTAACTTCAATATTTTGTTTTATGAAATAAATCTAGAACTAAAGGAGATATACAACCCAGGCATCCAGTTAGTATAATCATTAGATGTTCTTCAAGACTCTTCATCTTATTACGTCAAAATCAAGCAAGCAGGAGGAAGGCTCTGAATCCCTTGTGAAACATTGCTAATTATCTTTTAATAAAGGAATCAGGTCCTGTCATTTGTCAAGGAGACATTTGCAGTAGTAAAACCTGTGTTTATATAACCCATTTTTATTAACCATGATTAAAGATAACATTTTGTGTACATTTGTTCTCACAAAACACTTTTATGTGAATATAAAGGTTAATTAATGCATTTCAGCAATCATTTTGCTAGTCATCTGGAAATATAGCTTCTCTAGGAATTGTACTTAAGAGAAGCAGCCATACCTTAGACTATAAAACCATAACAAAAATTTTAAGATTTTTCTCACTTGCTGGGCCCCTGGGTAGCCCAGTCAGTTGGGCATCTATCTGACTTCGGCTCAGGTCATGATCTCACATCACAGCTCATGGGCTCTAGCCCCGTGTCAGGCTGTGCACTGACAACTCAGAGCCTGGAGCCTGCTTTGGATTCTGTGTCTCCCAATCGCTCTACCCTTCCCCCACTCATGCTCTGTCTCTCTCTGTCTCAAAAATAAACATTTTTTTTTTTAAATTTTTTAAAGATTTTTCACACTTGCAATTTTGTTGGCCTCCAGATTAAAATATTTAATATTTGGAAAAATTACAAAATTCAAAAAGGTTGACCAGAAGTAGATAATTTTTGTGTAGTACCTTAAAATAATATTGTCTGGGACTGATTTTTTTTAACCAAAATCATAAAGCAATGCCTGTAAAAGTGCTTATTTAACAGTTATTCTTTTAGAATAATTGTACTTTCGATGTCAGAGTTTGTACATCATCCGCAGCACAAGTAATTATGTAATTACAAACAATAGATCATCAGAATAAAAAAAAAACAATAGATCATCAGAATATGAATCTGTTAGTCTTTCAGTTTTTCAGTGGTAAGTCTTTATATCAGGATAAAAAGACATGGATGAAATTTATCTAAACCTAGTTCCACAAATACTCACACAAGAGCATTTTAAACTTTACATTTTTATTAGCACTCTACTCCCTCTTTAGGGATTTTTTTTTTCCTATAAACTGCAGCCACAGTTTGATTTCCATTCAGCAAAACCACTCACAGTAAACCTAATGATAATCTTCTAGTTCAGGCTTTCTAGTAGATAGAAGCCTAATGCACATGACAAAGCTCAACTTAACAAGATATTGACTGTTGCAACACTGGGACCCGAAAATTTTATCAAAACGTTACTTGCTAGTGACTCTACTTGCTAGAGTCACTTCCAGACTCTCACAGGGAGGGGCGCTAAAAGCTAGTCAGGCAGTTGAGCTGACACTAGAGTTTCTGAAGCCTCCTTGGGAACTCTGCTTCCAGACATGTTGTCTTTATGACTGCAAAGTTCTTTTTTATTCCCAATACCAATATCTACTGTGTTATTTAAATCTTGGCAGCTTTATCTGAGAAGTGCCAGTTAGCATCCTTCTCATTATCCTCATTCAAACACATGAAAAATTATGAGTCAATTCTAGTCTTTTGATGCACAGATTACATGATCCAAGACTCTTGTCACTTGAAAATCCTCATTCTACTTCAGACTCACTTTTTCCTTTTATATTAAAACAACAACAACAACAACAAAAGAGCAGACAAACACAGAAGATTGAAAATGTAAAGTGTCCAAAAGAAAAGTTAGATAGCATGATCTATGTTGGACCTTGTAGTTCTTAGAAAATATTTACTTGCTGTATCCTTCTTAATCTTCATATAGTCCCTATGAAATGGGAATAGTATACATGTTGCTCTGTTTAAAATGAATAAATTTAAGCTCAAAAGAATTTACCGGGTCTAGTTCATATGTGTAAGCTTCAGGCCATATACATATACATTTTATATATAAAATATAAATGTATATATATATTATTACATATATGTAAAATGTGTATATATATGATTATAATGGTGTAATACGTAACATATAATATGTGTAATATATATCATATAATTTAATATGTGTGATATATATTACATATTATATATAATATATTATTATAATGATTTTTTGATAAAAAATAAAACTAATAAAGTTTAGCACTTAGTCCTGTAAGTCCTATAATCAAATATGTCCTGTAATCAAAGATGCATATGTGAGGGAAGTCACACACTAAACATATTTGTCTTTAGTCCAATGTCGTTAATAGTTAATGGCAAGATTTACTAACGTAAAATAGATTCAAGCACCAATTCTCCTCTGAAGCCTATGCCAAGTATTGTGAGAATAGAAATGAACATGATTCTCATGCTTGGGGAATTTAGTCTTTTGAAGAAGACAAGATTCTGTACTTACAAAAAGGTTGAATACCAATAGTAGTAACTTAAACCATCACTCGAAGCCTCCACCACTTTTAAGTTTATTTACTTTGAGAGAGAGAGAGAGAGAGAGAGCGTGCGTATAAGCAGGGGAGGCAACAGAGAGAGAGAGAGAGAGAGAAAGAATCCCAAGCAGGCTCCACTGTCAGCTCAGAGCCCAATGTGGGGCTCGAACTCTTGAGCTATGAGCTCAAGACCTGAGCTGAAATCAAGAGTCCCAATGCTCAACCTACTGAGCCACCCAGCTGCCCCTGGAAGTCTCCACCACTTTAATAATTTTGTTATACCACCCTACAATTATTACAAGACAGTACATAATTATACACAAAGAACATCAGTTAGGAAGTACTGTGATCTCCCCAAAGGACAAAATTAAAATATTTAACTAGTCTCCTCTATCAATCAGACCAGCCAGGAAATCCCTTAGTTAAAATGCTTCTCAAATTTTACTGAGCATCAGCAGCACTTGGGAACTTCAGATCCCACCCCCAGAAGTTCTGATTCTGTGGGTCTGAGGTGGGTCTCCTTAATTTGCATTTCTAACAAGCTTCTGGGAGGTGCTGATGCTTCTGGTCCAGAACCACACTTGGATTAAACCTAATGTCAGTGACCAGTGGGTACCTGGAGCAGTGGGGGAAGAAGCATGGCCCTCTGGTGTGAGTTCCCTCCTCTGACCAGCTCAGCAAAGTGGACTCAAAAGAATAGAGGACTTAAGCCCCAACAGCTCCACCCGTCTCCACATGCTGCTGGTGCTGCATTGCAGGAAGAGGCCAGGAGCAGGATCCTGACGCCCTGAGCTCTAGTCTTTACTCTCTCAGCTAACCAACTTTGGTCAGGTCACTTTTTCTCTCTCTGCCTCTACTGCCGCATCTGTAAAGTGGCAACATACTGCCTTGTCTGTTTCAGAGGGTCCTTTTCAGAACCAAGGAAGCAAACGTGAAAGTGATTGGTACCTGTCAAGCACTCTGTAAATATAACCCATTGCATTTTTTTGTCATTAAATAGAATGAGTGGATATTTTACTCGTCAAGATACCAATGCACATTTAGAATGAGTAACAAGGAAACGAGGAGTGAAGAAACTGAGCCTTTTGTTTTTTGAAGAATACTTTCTAAATAATAAATTGAAATAAAATGTTGAGTGATTTGCTTGGACAGCAGTATCGGATATTTTGAAGGGCTTGTGCTTAGGTTTCATCCAAGATTCTTCTTTAGAATTCTTAAGTGAGCATTGGCTGAGAAGCAGCAACTAAGTCACCCAAAGTTTATTACAGTCCCCAACCCAAGGGAACGGTGGTAAGTAGTGACCCAAGATGGTACCCTCAAGCTAAGAGGGCTGCTGGGCAAAGCAGGGGTGCCCCTGCAAAGAGAAATAGAAAATGTGAGAGGGTTGACAAGGAAAAGGTAACACTTAGTACAGATTTTTCTGCTGGTTCCATGATTGCCCCTTGCCAGCACCACCTTGGCCTTCTCTACCCTCTGAGTCTAAGTCTTCCCTCTTGAGCAACTATACAAGCAGGCCCACCTTAGACAAAGCAACCCAAGCCCAAATGTTCAGGTGTGCTGAAAGCTTGGTTTAAAGCTGCCTCCAAAAGTTAAAAACAAAAAGGAAAAGCTCTGTGTAATAGGAAAAAGCAACTTGTCATGGAACTTAAAAGAGTGCAAAATGCTATGAAAATTTAAAACAGTAATATAAATTCCCCCTTCACTCCCCCCCCCCGCCCCAAAAAAAGCTTAGCTCAAGAATGTTGCTGTTATGTAAGAGTGCATTCTGGCAGATTAGAAGTGGGTTGCGTATTAGATGGACATAGTTTTGAACCCTGCACCACTCGTCATTATCAGATACTCCTTGTGCAAATTATCATTTCTATACCACAGTTTTCTCAGTTATGAATGGGGAAAATAATACCATTTAAATCACACGGTCTTTATGAGGATTAACTAATCAATTGAATATCAAGCACTTTTAATAAAAAAAAATTAATCTCCATCCAAGACTCCCTGAACAGATGATGGAAATATTAAATAAAAACAATCACTTAAAGTAAACATCTAAATTCTTGGATTTTGTAAATTTCCACATATAGTAACAAATCTACTAGAAATTACTTGGAATTTAAGAAATGATTGCTACTCAGTAATTCTTTGTGACAGAGGGAGAGCTGATATATTTATGATGCAGCTGCCAGTATAGTATATCTCCAAAGCAAATCCGTTCTGGGGAACATGCCAGAATTAAAAGTACACTTCTCTTGCATTTATTTCTCATTTTATGTTTCACTGTCCTATTTCATATCTCATCCTACTTCAAATACATATAAAATATCAAAAAAATTGACCCTTCTTGCCTGCCCAGTAAGGTTCAGCTACATAAGATGTCACATTCCATAGAAATAAAAACTGATTCCAGAAACATTAAGATGTAAAAGTCTACACTGAGGTCTCTTAAAGGGCAGGAAAGGGGGGGATTATATGACATAACACACACACACACACACACACACACACACACACCAGACACACAGAGTCTCTTGTCCTTACATTCTTATTAAACCATCAATTTCATCTGAACCCCATCACTCCCCATCACTGGGCTGTTGCAAAATCCTTCACTCCTGATTCTCTAGTCTTCTCCCTACCTGGCACTCTCCTGACCTACTACTGCCATTTCCAACACCCTTCTTCCAATTAGACCTTTTCTTTCAGAGATAACTCCAGGAGCTTTTCTCTCTGGATCAATTTAGTCTCCCTCTTCTCCTTCCATTAGTAGATAAGTACAACAAAGACACCAGAGCCAAACAATATGAACATAGTATTCCTTAGATGACTGTGGTGGTACAAGGCTATGAATACGTAGAGTTTCATATTATTCTTCAATCATTCATGACAGTAACACCTTTTCAGTCAGTAGTGTTTCAGGTACCAGTCATTATAAATGTAGAGGATGTTAGCAGAATGTAATGAATAGAATAAAGAAACTAAGAAATCAAATTAACATTCGTTGGGTTTCTGACTTTACAAAGGCTTAGTTAATAATTGACTACCAATATAAAAGATCATTTTAAATATTTTGCCTCTAAAACTTAATATAAATGTGTGGTATATAAACTTGCAACTGTATTTACGACATAACTGAGAACATGATAGAAATATGTGCTTACATTTATAAGTGCTACATAGGTCTTTTTCAAACTAGATTCTGTTGATTATAGCAATCTCCATTTCTCCATACTTTCTCACAAACATAGAATAATGACAAAGGAGGAGCTTTACATGAAAGCATTAAAATAACATAAGTCCTTACAAGCTCATAATACACTGTACAAGTTCATTGCACAGGGTAGGAAAGTTCAGTTTTAAAGAAAATGTAGGCATTTCCTCGTTAAAAAAAAAAAAAAATTCTAGCTAGGTTCTGAAATACCTAGCCAAAACACAAGGTGGAGAGAAAAGAACTGCATCTCTCCTATCAACCAAAAACTTGGCTTGGAAAAAAAGAAAAAAAGTTTTGTAGTAGAACAAATAAAAGAAAACGAAACTCAATATTTAGGATGAAAATTTTTTCCAAGTGGAAGAAATATTGAATTAGGGAGCCTTGAAAGAATTAGATTTCAAATTTTGAAATTTTTCTTAAAATGAAACCTTAAAATGGTGTTCCCAGTTGCAGTCTGTATTGGTCACAAATTGCAGTATATGTTACAACATATCCTAGAGGAGAAATGCAGAAAAGTGTAACTTGAGGAGAACATTGGACTTTGTGCCCTGCCTGCCTGGCCAAATGAAGGCTCACCCATCTAAATACAAAGGGAAGATGTCGCTCATGAAAAATAAACAACAAATAACGAGTAACGCTGAAGTTCTTCTATCCAGAAAACTGCATGTTTTATCACTTCTGATAAATTTTAGAAGTGAGTGGGGAATATGTATTATATAGGGTAGTCAGCTAAGAAGTCAAGTAGGATTTCTCCGAATTGCTTCTGGGAAAGGATTTGTGCTCCTTGAAACAAGTAACAGTAGGTTTCTCAAGTCAACCTCCAGTCCAGCTTTTCTTGATCTTTCCTTCCTGTGAACTCTTCAAACAGATTTCCTATCTCCTAGTATATGGCCATTTATCACCAAATAGCACCTTCTGCTATCATCTACCTTGTCATTTATTGTTCCCTTACTATGCATGAGCCACCCACACGTCACATGTCCTCCCTGTGCTCTTTTTCCTCAATTTTTATGGTAACCCTCAAGCAGGTTTCATTATCCCCACCTGACAAGGAAGGAAAGCAGAAGCCAAGGAAGTTAAGTGACTTGCTCTGCAGTGCAAACATTCAGGGAAGATCTAGGTTTCAAATCTAGCGCTCACTTCACTGCACTCTGGCTTCCTCATCATGAGCGTCCTTACTTTGTTTTGCTGCAGACACTTCTTTGTCTTAGATCCAACTATATTGAGGGCTGTTTTTTAGTACACAATTATGTTTCACTCACTTTGTCTCCCCTGTAATCACCTCTGTGGCTGACAATAATAATACTACTATTGTCTAACATGCATTGAATACTTTGTCAGGTTCTGTGACTATGCCGAACACTTTACAAAGGGTATTATCATTCCCATTTCCACAGGTGAGAAAGGGAGAGAGAAAAAGTCACACACAGCCAATAGATGGTGGGTCAGGATTTAAGACAAATCAGTCCAATCCCAGAGTTCAGCTGGTTAACCACTGTGTCTCTCCTGGACATCGTAGGACCTCTGTGTTCGTTGACTCGATGACATAAAGATGAACTAAGAGAAGCTGGCAGAATTGTACCAAATAAGGTTCCACAACATCTCACTATAGCCAAGCCCAGTAAAGCTTCAAAAGGTCACTCAAAGAATAAAGATTAATTTGCAGAAGACTCATCTTCACTAACAATATCATATCAGTACAGCATTTCAGTTTCTTAACACATACCTAATTCAATCCTCACAAAAATATCCTGTCTCCATTTTGTGGATAAATAAACTTCTGTTCAGGTTTAATAAATTGTCTAAGGTTGAAAAGATCCTGAGCTAGAGCATAAGTCTTCAGCTCCTATTCATATTCTTCCCATGGGGGAGGTGGGGGGAAGCAACACAGCATATAAATGTAAAGGAAACATTGACCTCTTTTTCTCCTTGAATAGAGAGTTGATTACCTGCTATTGTGAAGGATAAAGGTGGTGGAGCTTTCTTAAATTCTGCCAGGAAACTACACAATTATGGTTGTATCACTCACTAGTGCCATTTTGAAACTATCCACATAGCTATAGCTAGGGCTGTAGGGAGAGAAGCAACCAACTTCAAGTATGCAGAAACACCAGTCTGTAGCAGAAAATGAAGCTAATGAATTTAGTGGGGAGAACAGTTGAGCTCAATGTGGCTCTAACATCTGGGCTCTTAACTCCCACTCTATACCTGGTTTCAGTGGGAAAGCCAGCTGGGCCACTGACTGATTCAAGTATCCTTTGCAGCTGATGAACAGCCCCACCCTGCTCAGCAACCCATGGATAAGTGTTTACAGCCCATCTTCTAACAGCTATATGTACTCCTACATGTGGGGGGAAATACAGAAAACATTAAATGATAAGTGTTTACAGCCCACCTTCTAACAGCTATATGCACTCCTACATGTGGGGGGAGATACAGAAAACGTTAAATGATAAGTGTTTACAGCCCACCTTCTTACAGCTGTATGTACTCCTACATGGTGGGGGGGGGGTGGAATACAGAAAACATTAAATGAGACACCTTCCCTCATCCTCAAAAAAATTTAAATATAGTTGGTAAGAAATAATTAGCAGCAAACAAACAGGCAAATAAGGGCCAACCTCTGTGAAACAAGACAGGAGAATGTCTTTGAAAGAAGAAACTCAAAGGCCCTAGAGATGGAAACCATTATGCTTGATTCACTTCTGTTTTTAGGAAGGTACAAACCCAGCCTTACGGAATTGCATGAGTCACAACTGTTGGAGACATTTCTGAATTGGCACCACATCCTAGGACACAGATCTGTCCTGCTGTATTATTACTTGGCAAGTGTTTTGAAGATGTGAGCAACATTCCCAACCACAAGTCTACTCTTTTATGAATAATGTTCAGGCAGAATAAGTCTATAGAAAATAAACCATCAAATAAAATCAACATGATGCCTTTGCATATTATGTATGATCACGTTGTGATTTTCAAAATAACATCAGCAACTTATGCCAAAATCCAATCCACATTTGTCTATACAGACCAAACACTTGATTCCCTTTTCACCTTCAGTTTTTTAGTATTTATCACCAAATCATGTGGTATTTTCTGCCATAAATAAATACAATGCATAAGTTATTCCAATCTCATTCAATCAGTATAGCAACATGTAATCTTCTTCACATCTTAAGATGAGTGTTACGAATTCAAAAGGAGTTCTAGCTGGTATCCAAAAAGTTTACCTTGTGTGCACCATTTATTCTGGCTAATGTTATACATATTGAAAGCCAAACTGAATCTTACATGTAGTATGTGGAAAAGTGAAATTTTCCCTAATGGTTTGACAGTTTGAAACTTAAAACATGAATTGCTTTATGAAGCATGTTCTATGTTATGCTATTTTATGTAATATAAATATTTATTATGAAATGCCAAAATTTGAAAAAAGGAAAAATTTTGCAAAGTAGAAATACCAAGACTAAGGTTTCCTTTTCTTTAAAATGTAATACCTTAAAATAATCTGTTTAAAAAACATCAGTACAGAAAATGCTTACTGCAGAAAATGCAAAAAAAAAAAGATGAATCTGTATGTAATGAGAAAGTTACTCTATTTAAAGACAAAATTTGCTAAATTTGTAGAATCCAAAAATTCCAGAGCTTGGAGCTATTAATTGTAGATGCGGAAAAGGTCCAAATTGCTTAAAGGACTTGCTCAAGGTCTTAAAAAACCTGAAGTTCTAAGAAGATCGTAAAGGCCCTGTGATGCAGTCACCATGTCAATGCTTATTTTCCTAGCTCTCACGTGGGATTAGTTCAGACTTGTGTCACTACACAAGATCATAGTTTCACTTGAAAGAGTCTCAATCCATTTCATAATTTTTTAGAGTAAAAGGACAATCCGTTGTTCCTGACAATTTTGTAACTGGAAGGAACTCCAGAAGTAATAACAGTACACCTATTGCAACAAGTACCATACATCCCAAGAACTTTGTGTCCGTACCTGAGGCGGTCGTCTTCACATGAAGTGAAATTTGCTTCCCAAGAGAAGCTAAATTGTGTGGCCATTTTTGAAGGGCTGTTCCCAAGTGCTCTGAAAGAGGAGATTAAAGATTTCCCAAGTCTGGGGTGAGGGGCAGGGGTTAGAGGGGAGAACTAGGAACTGCCACAATGCAAAATAAATGCTTTTTAAAGAAAGACACTGATTTTTTTTTGTAAAGTCTACCATCACTTCCATTTATGACACCACTTTCCCACCTCTGTTTTCCATTCTGTCCCTGCCACCAACATCGCCCCACCATCTCTCACCCCCCACAGGGGACCTTCAAAGAAATAAAGGTTATTAGATCTGGTTTCTTCACCTATAAAATGAGAATAACATTAAATGATTTAGGAGCACGTGGTGGCTCAGTCAGTTAAGCCTCCAACTCTTGATATTTGCTCAGGCCATGAGCTTAACAGTTGTGAGATCAATCCCTGCATCAGGCTCTGTACTGACATGGAGCCTGCTTGGAATTCTCTCTCCCTCTTTCTCTGCCCTTCAGCTATGTTCTCTCTCTCTCTCTTTCCCTCCCTCCCTCCCTCCCTCAAAAACAAACAAAAATGATTAGATGATTTCAATGATTTCAAGGCTTCCTTCCAGTTCTAAAATTCTGTGGCTGGTGATTCCAATTGCATTAGACTAAGTTGTCTTTTACATTTTAATCCTGTTTGTAGCAGTGGTGACACAAACTGACTGTGCATTGCAGAGGCTTCAGACACCTATGTACTTGCTTTGTATGTTGCTTTACGTGCCCTGCAGAAAATTATTACTAATTCAAGTTCTAGTATACAATCTGATGAATCCTATTTCAGAAAATGAGTCTTTATGTGGCAGAACTTGAGGAAGTAGCATTTAATTTCCAAAACGCAAAAGCCATTTTCATCACACAGCTAGATTAACCTGAATGGTTTCTTCCATGCTATTTGGCTGCCTTGAAAATGGGTACTGAAGATCATCATGCTATGGAAACTGTAACATTAAGATGCTTCATTTTCATCTCAAAGGCTCTGTTACTCTCACAAATTCCCAGAGGCACCCAAGAATAATATCACTATAATAATTTTTTTAACATCAGGTAGTTCTAAACCTGATGCACATACTGTGCATTTTACAAAATTTCATTAAATGAGACCCTGGAATTCTCATTACATTTTTGGAAGCAAGCAAAACGACTGCTCTTCCTACATGAGATTTTTGTGGACTTTGCCTGAAATGGTTACTTTCTGTTAGTTATTTATGTGCCATTCATTTCCTACGAAAACATTTAGGAATACTAGTATAAAGTATAGATTGTATACTATCCAGATAAGGATTCTATCCAGCGAAACCTTAAGAAATATTATGTGGCAATAACACCAAGCTAAAATAACTTTTATTCTCAGTTGATGCTAGTAACTATTCTCAATACTATGTATTTTGTAAGACATACTCAGAAATAAAACAGCAATAGGGAGCTTTTCAAATGCAGAGAAACTTCACACTATTCCAAGAAAGTACAAGTTTACATAGAAACTCTTCAAGAAATACGCTTTCATCTTTTAGCAAGTTTTCAGACTGAGAGAAGAATTAAATCAAGATTAATTTATAGGGCTTGTCACACAAATTGCTGTTGAGTCTCTGCTTAATCCTACTGTGTTTTCATACAGTGTTTTATATAAATTAACGTATTCCAATATATGAAGATGAACAACCCCGTCTTGTGACTGATATATAGGATTTCCTTTGAATTCATTTTCTGTGTCCTCATTTATGTAAACCACTGGTCCATTCAAGGGGAAAGCCAACTGGCCCATTAACAGAGGTAAAGTCATCTGAATCTTATATGACAGGTTTTTTTTTTTTTTGCAGTTGTGATAACAGATTTGCATTTTTCCATTTCTGAAAGTTCTTGCTTTCACTGAGAACATAATAAGTAATTTACTGTATTTGTAGTTTTGTACCACTTTATTCAATGCAAAGACACAAGTCATGGACTTCATTCTAAATCCATATGAAATAGAAGCAAGAACTTCTTTTTCAGGAGAAAGGTCACACATTACAACAAAGTGAAGAAGGAAGCTAACATCCTTATTGATAACCGAAACATTTTTTATTCTAGAAATTGAGCCCACAAATGCAATAATTAGTCTGCATATACACTGTGATCTTTGCTGAATTAGAAATGAATGAAAATGTTTTTCTAGTCTTCCACCAAAAATATTAAGAAGTAATGGGGAGTGATTTAAATTACTTAGGTGCCGCATTAAGCAATTATGGAGACACAATTCAGGTCATGGCAGCCTCAAATGACAGCTGCATCCGGCTCAGGAGACTACAGGGCAGGGAAGAGTCATTCCTATGTGAGAACTGTAGCCAGATGGACCAACTCTCCTGAGTGTCTGAGATGGCTTTCTGTCATTTAAGTGCCAATCAATCGAGCTATCATTTTAAGCTTATTCATATAACCTGGCCATGTTGAGGGCTTAAAAAATATATCCTTTAGTACTCAAAATTAGCTTGGTAAGAAAGTCTTGAAATATAAACAGAATAAAGTGCTTTCATTACTCCTATAAACCAGTGTAGTTTTATCTCCATGTAGGACTATAAGAATTTCTTTCATTAGAGAGAGGGAAAAAAAGGACCAAACTGTGCACGATAAGTAGGATTCTTATTAAACTCAGCCAGAGCTGTAACTGGAATGAGGGTAAGGTAAGGTCTCAGATTGGTACAATTTACTGCTCTTATTACAGTCTTGATCACAAGGACTGATTCATGTCATCCAATTTCTTTTCCTTGTCACAATTGTTTTGCCAAGAATCAACTGAATTGAAATTTAAGAACCTCCTATGTTTCTGTACAGCCCAGTGATGGGTTGTACAGCTTTGACCTTAAATGTCCCCTAATTTGATTTGATACCTATTCCTGCAGAAAAAGTGTGCTGTATCAGCTGATCAAACATTAATCTTTCAAACCCTCCTTGGTCATTATATCTTAGGAAGCCATAATTTGGGGGGTGGGGGAGAGGTGGGTAGAATGAATATAGACTGAATCCATTTCTGTACTAAGCCAATTAGCATTACATCATCATAGCAGAAATATCTAGAACATTATCTCATATCAGTGATCTTCTGGGATGTTAAAATAGATCTTCAAAAATGTGAGATTTATTTTTTCATTTAAATGTTGAATCTTAAATTACATTTTCATCAACCATATTCATCAACCTTTTTTTTAAGGTCCAAATTCAAGCTAATGTACTATACAAGTGTTTTAAATAAAATCCTTTTAGTCTGTTTCATCTTTCAAGAAGCAAATCACAGTGGTAGAGTTCCCAAAAGTATTTCTAAATGGGATGACAGATTTGACTTTTAAAAAATAATCTGACCTCAGTCTCTAGGATCCCAAAGCAATCGAACTACCAAATGCAATTCACACACACACACACACACACACACACACACGATATGGTCAAAATCAAGTTAAAAGGAGGATGAAGGGTTTAATTCATGACCTGGAAAAGAAAGGTACCAGAAACAGAGCTGGAAGATTACTGATTCTGATCTATGTAAAGACTATATATTTAGAAGAGTAGCGAAATAATTATATATGTGTGTTTGTCTATTTCATATTTTACTAAATAAACATAACCTCTCTGTTGCTTTAATCTAATCCAAGATCTAATCTGACCATGAAATCTCTAGTTTTGATCATATTGTTCTCCTTGATGCTCTTTGTTCCTCAAAGGAAAAAATACTCTTCAGATTCACATACACACATACACAAAGGAAAAAGAAAAAAATAGAGAAAACTTGGTAGTCGTCTGCCAAAATAAATCACTCTTAAAATATTCAATAACTGAATCATGGGAATCTACTCCCAAAGCCAAGAGCACACTATATACACTGTATGTTAGCTAACTTGACAATAAATTATATTTAAAAAAATATTCAAAGGAGCTTTTTCCTTAAAATACCGAGGTAACTACCACTTGCTCCACTTGCCTCATTAGCTGTGATACGAATGTTAAAGATATATTCAGTCGTATAAGAATATATACACTCAGAGATCCTTTTGAGAAACTGTTCCTGAGTTTTCTAGCCATCTCTGCACCAATATTTACTATCCAAGCAAAACACACAAGTGAGAAAAAGTTACACTTTCTTTCTGTAAATCTCTATCCTGAATTTATAGTCATGGAGTCAGTAAGTCACACGTGGGAATTAATTAAAGAATAAATGCCAAAGAAAAATGGGAAGAGAAAAAGATCTTGGATTCTTTATTTTGAAAGTGGGTAGTAGTAATATACATCATTTTCTTGTTAAGCACAATTTGTAGATGGCCAAGGTGTGTGTAACGCGTCTGAACAAATAGTTGGAGGAAGTAAAGAGCATTAAAAGCAGGGCACATAGAGTCAGACAGACCTACATTCAAACTGAACTCCACGCTTTACGATCAGTTGGATGTTGGGCAAGTTACTCCACTTCTCTGCATCTTTTTCTTTCATCTGTAAGTCTAGTCTAATTATAATACCTTCTCATAGCATTATTCAGATGATTGAATGAGAAAATTCATGCAAATATCTTAGCCCAGAGCCTGATATATTGTTTGTGCTCAATAAACAGCAGCTGTTACCATTATTCACAGTTCCTTGTAGCCATTTGGAAGAATGGAAAACAATGTTCAAAAATCATTAGGTCACATGGATATTGCAATAGAACCGTTATACATCATATGGGTTACATTTTAAATGAATTCACTAGACAAATACACAAACGTGCACACATTAATAGTTAATAGCAAATGCGACCAACTATGAGAAAAATTATATGGAATTACCTGTTGCCTCCCACATCCTTACAAACATGCTTACAATTCTACTTCGTGTTGGGATGTAGTGAAAAAATTAATATATGCCGAGTTCCAAACACTGATGAACGGACCTATCAATTTAAAGTATGAAATATCAATAGTGAAATGTTGTTAGCACATTTCTAATAGCCTTCGCATTTGCTTGGGATTTTTCGTTGTTGGTAAAAGACGGTTATCCAAATTACATATATTTCAACCCACACTCTATATTCTGCTAGGCCAACTCATTTTACTGGGCTCAGTTTTAGTGACACTTGGAAAGCTTCCCTGACCACCCAACCACAAGGATTTCTTGCTCTTTTCCCTCTACCCTTGGTTCCAAATACAGTTATTATTTACTGTCCATTCTTCTTTCCTAAAGTCTCTTGGATCTTCCTTTTCTTTTTCCGTTGCCATTTCCCACTGTTTTCTTAAGCCACGCCACATTTCCTGCTGAACTTCATTCAGTTGTGTCTTAAGTGTATCCCTTGGTAACAGATCTTTCCTGTATAAAATGGCTAGATAAATCTAGTAAGAGACTTTCATCAGGTCACCCTCCCTTTCAAAATGTTCAATGGCTCCCTATTGCTAAGATCATTGTGATGGCCAAATTCTAAGAGTGAAAGAAGAGATTTTTAATGGCTTCAACCAGGACTTCCAGCTAACTCACTCATTTTCATCTCCGTGCCTCTCAAACTTCTCCACAAAAAATATTCCTAAGAGTGGACTCAAACCTGATGCTTGAGCTTAAATTTCTTTCTGTTTAAAATTCATGATATTCTGACGTTCTAGTTAAAAAATATAACTGTGTTTGCTTTAATGTGAACACATTTTAAGTCACCTTCTCCCTCCCTTGCTTTCCTCAACACTGTTCAGTCCTTACAATCCAGGTCCTTTTGCTGTGGTTGCTGTATAAAATACAAGCCACCCAATTAAATTTGAATTCCAGAAAAGCAAGGAATGGTTTTTAGTGTGTCCCATGCAATTTTTGGATTAAAACTTAACTGGGCTTCCTGTATTTTTACTTGAGAAATCTGGTAATCCTAACTGTAAATCCATTTCCTGCCACTCTCCCCATGGCACCAGGGCTTTGATTCTTCTGAATTTCTAATACAAATCACCTGTGCCTCCCCCAACACCCTATTTTCCCCATGATCTCTGTTTTTATCCATACACTCCATATTTTTATATCCAGATACCCCACTTCCCAGACGCAAAAGCTTCTTGAGAATGAGGATACTATTATATCTCTTTGTGATTCCATAATGCCTCACAGAAACTCCTGATGATTTATGGTCATCAATGGTGACCATAAATGCTTGTTAATGGAGAGATCGACTTAAAATCAATAAGCAATAGCCAACACTATTTATTAAGAAATAGCTTTCTGGGAGCACCTGGGTGGCTCAGTCAATTAAGTGTCCGACTTCGGCTCAGGTCATGATCTCATGGTTCGTGGGTTTGAGTCCCGCATCGGGCTCTGTGCAGACAGCTCGGAGCCTGGAGCCTGCTTTGGATTCTTTCTCTCCCTCTCTCTCTGCCCCTCCCCCTCTCATGCCCTGTCTCTCTCTCTGGGTCTCTCAAAAATAAATAAACATTTTTTAAAAAATAAAAACAATAACTTTCTTTTTTTTTTTAAACAATTGCTTTCTGTTCCATCCAGACCTGTGCTGTGAAATTTTTCATAGATAAGCAAAATGTAGCATTTGCCCTCTAAGAACCTATAGTTCTGTAAACAAAAATTACACATCAAAAAGTAATGAATGACCCTAGACAATATAGAATCACGTAAAACGGTATATAATCAAGTACAGCCAACTAAAGGCAATAGGAGATCAATGTGGGTAGCACCCCCCGAGCGAGGGAAACGCTGGGAGGGAAGATCTGAATTGGGATTGAAATTTTGGCAAGAATTTAGATGAGAGGAGAGGATTAGGAAGGGCAATGCCACCTGGGGGAAAGTTTGGGAAACTGCACCCAGTGAAGAGGAAACTTCTGCCTTTACTGCAGAGCAACAGTCAAGAGTGTTTGGGTTGCAGCTGCAACTGGTTTTAAGCAGCTCCCTAGGATTCAGAGCAACTATATGAGTGAGAATCTAAGCAATGGCTGCTACTGGGTAGGTTCATGCCATGTAGAGTAAAGAATAAATCCAAACCAGCAATACATACAATGTAAAGGGGTGCCTGGGTAGCTCAGTCTGTTAAGCATCCCACTCTTGATTTTGGCTCAGGTCATGATCTCTGGGTTCATGAGATTGAGCCTCACATCAGGCTCAGCACAGAGCCTGTTTGGGATTCTCTTTCCCTCTGTCTCTGTCCCTCCCCTGCTCACTCTCTCTGTCTCTCTCAAAATAAAAGAACCTATGTAAAGAGTCTCTTAAGTAATCACCCACAAAGGTCAATGGGGTTTTGTCCCCAGACCACGTAGCAGAGGAAAGAAGAAACTTTTTATCAATCATGGTTATCATACATTACACATAGGGCTTTAAAGTATTGGCCCCTGACAACTTTTATATCCCCTGCCTTTATTAAATTATCAAGCTTAACAGAGCAGTGGCTTTACTGAAAATTATTGAATTTTGTTCACAAGAAACTGAAGACAGTTATTGAGGAGTATTTTTTTTTCAGTGGGAATTCCTATTCTCCTATAGCTTTAATCAGTTACTACTCTATGAGAAGGAAAATCTTTTATTTTATTTCTATTCTTCGGTTGGCCCTCCCTAATAAAGTTGGTATCTTTAACATATGCTCCTAATATGAGCTTAATTTTGCAAATTACTCTCGACGCCATATTGCTTTATCTTACAAAAAGGCACAGCCTATGAAAACTCGCTGGCTTGGGTTTTATTCTTCATGGAATTGAATGTATTAAATCATCAAATGTTTCTATCCAAAAGAAACTGTGAGGTACACTGAGCATCCATGTAAAGACCTGCTTGGACCTTCATAAGTGACATAATTTCATTAACTAAATAGACAAAAAAGATGAAGAAACATAGTTTTTGCCTTCTAAAGTTCCAAAGGCATCTGATAAAATCTCTCAGAGTGGGTGTCAGGACTGTTATGGCAAAGGGCAAATTGTGTTGCTTATTTTAAAGGAAATCAGCTAAATAAGGAGGGAAATTCTCTTAAAGAGACCCTCTGGATGTGGTAGGTTGAACCATATACACAGTATGACAATATTTGATCTTTGCATATGGTTCAAAGATGTGCGAATATTTGCAGCCCTCTTGGCACATTGAATCTCCTCCCAAAAAGAGAGGTCGAAAAAGGCATCTTGGCAAACTTGACATTGATTCATTTCCTGCATTTTTATCTGGAGGCCGCATATGACTTTATCCTCTGTGGGCCATTGTTATTTGCAAAATTGTTGGTGGGGTGGGTGGACAGTTCGCTAAATGATCTTTTAGGACCCTCCTAATGTAGCATTCTGTAGTTCTAAAGCATCTGGGTGTTGAATCTGTTTCCTCTTAGCCAACAAAAGATGCACTTGTCAATAATGCCCAAATTAACCTTCCGGGAATTCCCATCTCCCCAAGGTACTCGCCCTCCCTTGGGTTGCTGTAATGATCAGAAGCCCCTCCCACGAGGTGAATGTTACCTATGAGACTCAACATGTTAGACCATCGCCCTTTGTTTATACATTTTCACAAGTTAGTGCACAGTATACCTTCATTTTTCTTTCATTTTCTTAACTTATTGATAATCAACAATAGTGAGAAGTCCCCACCTCCTTATCCCCATCTGGTTGTCGTTCATCCTGGGAGGGAAGGAGGAAGGGAATCACTCGCTGAATTCCTGCACCTGCTTGGCAAGGTGGGTGCCCAAGCTGGGTTATACAGAGGAAAGGGGAGCCTCATCAGATCTCAGATTTAGGTTTATGGTGTGTGTGGAAAGAAGTTGCTGCAAGAAAGTGCACTTGGGGATGAAGAGAAAGCAGCAACACGGGTCCTTGGAGGATGTATCTGCTTAATAACCCTCCTGATGGGTTCTCTGCCTATCCCCAGCTGAATACGTGGCCACTGAGGCCGAAGCAGCAAAGGACACCTCCTGAGTCATACTTGTATATACAGTAGACCTGCCTACATTTGTGCTAGAACAGACCTATCTCTCTGCTAACTTTGTCTGTTTTTGCTTCTTCCATGGCTTTTCTGTCTCTCCTCCCTGTCCTTGCTGGATCTCAATTCCTTCTACTTTCCTTTCTTTCTCTAACTCCCTTTCTCTCACTTTATAGTTAACCTGCTATAACATGTAATTTATGCCCTCTGTAATAAGGAATACACACTTGAAAGTCCCGTTTCAGTCTTTCTTTTTGCAGAGCGGGGTCCCTGGCAATATTCATTCTGCAGGAGGCTGTAATATTATTTGGGTTAAAAGAAACATTAAGAGGCAATTCAGGAAATGAAAGACACTAATCTTGAGCCTCTCGTTGTAGCCTACAAGGAAAAAATGAAGGAACTGTCCATGCTGTCACTGATCTGCTCTTGCTTTTACCCGGAACCTCGCAACATCAACATCTACACCTACGATGGTGAGTTCCCTGCAACAGAAATGCTCCTGCTAACAAGATCATTCGGAAAAGCTTAGATACCTTTGTTTCTCTCTCACAGCTCATGGTATAATTAAATCGATATTTTGTAGATCTCACTATTGACTTGTTGTGTCTAGCTATTAGGTCTCATTAATTGCCTATTGCTTGAAACAGCTTGAGGGGCTTTTTTTTTTTTTAAGTAAATTCTACTCCCAACATGGGGCTCAAACTCACAACCCGGAGATCAAGGGTCACACGCTGCACTAACTCAGTCAGCCAGACGCCCCTGAAACAGTTTGAATTTGATGCTAACATCAGCACATTAATGTCTCTTAAGACACATGACTAGATTGTTGTTAGCAGCATAGCAAGACCCACAGCATGTTCAAAACTTTTTTTTGCAAATAATATAATATGCTGAGCTTTAGTGAGGCCAGATCATAATTTGCAAGAAAATGCTTTATACTAAGGAAACTTCAAGAGTAAAAATCAACAACCACCACTGTTTTCCCCTTATCACTGTCTTCATAAAGTGTGCATATTTTGTGCATGCATGTCCACAAGCTGACAAGTTTCCATGATAAATGTGACCTAGGACTAAGGCCCCAGATAACGAGAATTTTAAAAGAAAAGCCTAAAGCATTGGCATGACTACGAACTTCATTTGTAGTGCAACATTTTCAGTTTGATTTATCCAAATTCATTCTATTTAGTGCGGTTTTCCTCCTGGCTCTGCCACTATCTGCCTGACCTCAGGCAAGTTACTTTGATTTTTCTGAGGTTTACTTGTCTCTAGTATTTTCCTCCCGCAGTTGTTGTAGGGTTTAAGTGGTCAAATTCAAGTCAGATGCTTAGGCACCAAGCCTGATCTCTGGTAAGCACTCAAAAATAGTAGCTATCACGACCAAACAATATCATCCTCACTTAGTTCAGTCAATTTAATCCAATGGTTTGATACCGTTATGTGTGTAGCAGATGGAGCTGAGGTATATTTTACTACCTGTGGACTGATCGTTTTTCTTTTCCATATGTGGAAACACATGCAATGAAGATAAGCTGAAGGCATCTGTAGCAGTTAACCCCTTCTGTGCCTTTACAGCCTGTTCTAGGACTCGGGCTTTCTCCTCCCAAAGTTATTCTATCACAGCACACGTGTCATAAATGCAATCATCAACATAACAATTAGCAATTTCATAAGGAGATGTCCTTCATGTGAAAAGGTTTCAGTTGCCAACCAAAACTTTCATTAGAACGCAAGCCCAGTGTCTGCTTTGTGTAAGTTCATTGAGCCAACAAATAAACCAGGGAGATTCTTATTCTGCTGGACACCAGTGACCAGTAATCCAGCCATGTTTATTCTGAGATTCTAATATCTCACTACGTGTTGTCACAGAGGCTCCAAAGATAAGTACAGAACAGGCCTGTCCTTGGAGGAACTTAAAGCCTGGAAGAAGAGACATACGTACAATATACAAATAATCAGTAAGCAGAACACAGTGTGGTTAAGTGTGCTAACCCAGAGGTTACACAAAGTGCACCAGTAAGACAGGAAAGACAGTGACAATGACAATTTCTGCAGCTTTAGGGATTGAAGCCGGGGGAAGTAGAAAGTCAGAAGTTATGTATAAGTTGAGTCTTAAAAGCTAAATAGGTAATTCAACATTGTTCGTGCACTGCGTCCTAGAGAATTTCAAATTTCCAATAAATCTTTGTTAACCTTTTTCTTCATCATTTAGCCTGAAAAATGCTCCAGCCATGGTAATTTTCAAAAAATAAATCTAAATCTGTACCACTTTATTTTCATGTGAAGTTCATGTTTATTCAAGAGAAAAATAAAGTTTAGCTTAAAATCAATTCAGGCTATTTTTTCCTAAGTATGCCTACCATTATTCAACTCCCTATGGATGCTGTTGAATTTCTCAACACTAAATATTTATTCTGTTAAAATATATCCGTCCTTATACTAATGAAAGAAGTCTAATATGTTCAGAACAATGTAGAGCAAATAATCCCATGCAGCATTTTGCTATTTGCCAGAATAAGAACGCTACTTTCAATTGCCTGAATTCAAATTACTTAAATAAACACATGCTTCACACTCTGTATGTATGTTAACATTCTCAAATAATTCATTTCTCAGATATGGAAGTGAAGCAAATCAACAAACGTGCCTCTGGCCAGGCTTTTGAGCTGATCCTAAAACCACCATCTCCTATCTCAGAAGCCCCACGAACTTTAGCTTCTCCAAAGAAGAAAGACCTGTCTCTGGAGGAGATCCAGAAAAAACTGGAGGCTGCAGAGGAAAGAAGAAAGGTAACTTTTTCCATACATTTTTAAATTCTGTCTTTACTCGTTTTCTTCCCTTCCCTCCTCTTTTCCCTCCCTCCCTCCATCTCCTCTCCACACACTCCCCCTCCACGCACACACATGCTGGCAGAGGTTCCAGGAAACAACCACCTCTACACCTGCAACATCCCCAACAAGTGTAGGTCTTCAACAGACACAGAGCCGGGCTAGTTCAAGTAAACATTGCTGCTTTTAGGCTAGTTAAAGCCAAAGCCCTTAGACACTAAAAGTACCTTTCTCCCTCTCCTGGATCCCTTATCATAAAATCTCCCTGCTGTAATACACGGTGCATAACTGAGAAAGCACAGCCTTAAGTAACTTTACTCCAGTGTTTGGAGGTGGGGAGGGGTGCAGGAGTGGTGATTCCTCCTTCTCAGGGTCTGTGTCCTTTCCCCACTGGAACACATGGTTTTCCTTGAAACTACAGACCACCAGATCTTCTGAAATATTTCTTCCCAGATGCTGTTCACCCCGGGATAGGGGCCCCGAGCTTGACCCTGTCCTCCTAAAGGCCTCACTTCCTGCCCTTGAAGTTTGTGCTTCTAAGATCAGGACCCTCTCTGGGATCTATTAGGATCCTCCTCTACTCAGTTCCAAGCCTTGATGGCATCTTTTTCCCTTTTTTCCATTTGCCCTTCTTTGTATTAGAGCACTTTTCTTTTTCCAAATCTCCAATTTTTCACAATCAGGTGACTAAGAAGCCAAAGGTACTAAAAAGGAGGGGCACTCAGAAATCCCAAGGACTCTGCACGTAAAGACAGAAGTTATGTCTAAACACATCTGTACCAACCATGTGATTATTAGAGTTCATCCCATCAAGATGCTCTTAATCAACCCAAATGGAGTTATTTTTAGGAAATTCATTCCTACATCGTATTTTCCACTGACTTTATCATCATTTATTTTTAGAAGCATGTAGTCACTAAAAATACGCTCCATGCATAGTCTTATTTGAATGGACAGTCCGCATTTATAATAACGTATAACTTTATTAGTATATTGCCTATAAAAAGTTAGCCAATACATCCAACACCTCTATGTTGGATAGTTACAAAGAAAACAAAGATACTCTTTCTCCTAAAAACTGAATTCTCTAACAGTCAAAGCGGGACAAAACCAAACACATGTATGTGTATGTACAGTTAACAGATACAGTATGTGTATCTTCAGATCAGGAAGAAAGAGCCAAAGATTAGAAGTCCTCAGATTACATTTTCTGAACTAAAAATTACGTTCTGTTCTGACCTTTGTAGTTGAAAAATCTTCCTGTGTCAGAAAACATCCTAATCACATTTTCAGTTTTCACTGAAGAGTGAGGTTCTCCAAGCATCTGACAAGTACTTCTTTACATGTATATTTATTGTAGTTGGTCAATTACTGTTGTCATAGAGGTGGATTTTAAAAGGAGGAAACTGAGCTACTAACTCAAATCTGTGTACAGGAAGTTGCTTTAACAAATGTTGTTACTTAGAGCTTTCTTCTCATAGTAAAGCTAACTTAACTTGAATTTACAATCCATCAAGACTTTGCTGCCAACAGCTCTAAGTAAGTAAGTCCAGCAGTGACAGTGGGTTGCATCGAAGCAGCTCAAGTCCTCTTAGAGGTAATGGGCACCAGGTACAGATCCTAGGTTGCCACATAGAGATGCTGTGACCTGATTAGAATAGGAAGTCAGTGACTGAGCTGCAATTGAAACTTTGAGATCATGGTTCAGAATGCTGCTGGTGTTTCTAAGGTAATGTATTTGATTTGAAGGATATTATTAAAAGGAAAAGAACGACACAGAGATGATCAAAATTAACTCGCCGTTCTCACAAAACTCCCTGAGTTAGCTAATGACTGATTCCAGTAAAATTCCTACACCCTGGCAACGATAAATTATCAACAATTACACGTTTATACAATTGAATGGAACTAGAAACCGGCCACATGGCTAAAAGACATTTACAAATATTATCTAACATTATGACACTAGGAAAAATGTTTTTTGAAACCCTTAAAATCAGTATTCCTTCACGTGTCTGGTATTACTTGTTAAAATTTTCAAGGCAAAAATCATTATATAGATTATGTCCTTGTAGTAGGGTTTTAATTAGAATAAAATATAATTAACAGAAAGTGCCAACTTACAAAAATCATTAATTGATTTTATTCTGTTGTGCTGACTTAATAAGTGCTCCTTAGAAGAACTGTTAATTCTCCTCAAAGAGCCTCCAGCCAGTGCATATATCTCAGTGATTACCTTAGTGAGGACATGCATGTAACCAAAACTCAATTCAACTAGCTAGAATACAAAGTGGGTATGTGACTAAAAAGTCTAGGAATGGTTACAGCTTCAAAAACAGCTGGATCCTGATCAAGCAATAAGGTCAGAAAACCTTCTTTTTATATCTGTCATCTGTCTCTTCCTGCATCTAATTGGTTTCAATACCAAGAAAGTTTAGTTTTCAACCGTCAGTCCCCATTTCTTTTCCTCACAAATTAGCAACTCCGGCAGAGAGAGGGCTTTTCCTTCCCAATAGTTCTTTTTTTTTTTTAATGTTTATTTTTGAGAGAGAGCACAAGTGGGGGAGGGGTAGAGAGAGAAAGGAGACAGAATCTGAAGCAGGCTCCAGGCTCTGAGCTGTCAGCCCAGAGCCCAATGTGGGGCTTGAACCCATGAACCACGGGATCATGACCTGAGCCGAAGCAGATGCCTAACCGACTGAGCCACCCAGGCGCCCCTCAATAGTTCTTTTTTTTTATGTGTATTTATTTTGAGAGAGAGAGAGAGGGAGAGAGAGAGAGAGAGAGAGAGAGAGAATGCATGGGAGAGGGGCAGAGAGAGAGAGAGAGAGAGAATCCCAAGAAGGCTCCGTGCTGTCAACTCAGTGCCAGTCACAGGGCTCCATCTCATGAACTGGGAAACACGAAATCAAGACCTGAATCTAAATCCAGAGTTGGAAGCGTAACCGACTGAACCATCCAGGCGCTCCCCAAATAGGTAAGATCTCTGCAGAGAAATGTGGAGGTATAGACCCCTAAAAGCAAATTGAGATGTTCTCATCCGGAGAAGGGGAAATAGAATTTAGATAAGCAAAATTGCAGATATCCACAATTTTATCTGTAAACGTTTAGTGTTAGTATAACAATTATAGTAACTATTTAGCTCATAACTGTACAATCGGTGAGCTTGTAGCCCTGCCAACATGGAAAAAAAATAAATGTCTCTAGCTATATAGAATAGCGCTGTCCGATAGAAATACAATGTGAGCACATATGTATTTTCAGTTTTTCTAGCAGTTGCATTTTTAAAAGTAAAAAGAAACGTGAAACAGCCATATGTAACTAGTAGCTACTGAGTTGGACAGCACAGAGACAGATGAACAGACCAGAAAAATTTTAGGGAACCATGGAGGAATTTTAGGCCTTTACTTTTTCAAATTGGTACCAGATAATTATTCAATTTCAACTTTACTATTTTTTAAAATAGTTCCTAATAATAGATGTTCAGCCGAGCCCAGTGATCAGCAACATTTTTGCCCTGGATCCATTTCCTTTCTCACAGTTACAAGTTTCTAAAGATTCTGCCTATTAAACATACTATTAATATTAATAGTAGTATAATAATAGTATAATAGTATGAATACATTAAATAGTATTAATAAATTCCTTTGTCGTGGTTACAATCAAAGGAATCTATAAGTGCCAGTTAATATTTTTATTATCATAAAAATAAGCATATTCTCACTAAATTAACTTAATTCTAACTCAAAGTAAATGTAAAAATAGACAGAGACATACAAGCAAAATAAGATTTCTGATAGGCTTTTAAAACATAAAAAAGTTTGTGAGCTTCTCTCGCCTCCATTGGTACCATTGAAAGGCCTGCTTCTGGGAGTTTAGGGACCACATCTGAGAACCCGTGACCCAGGCTGTGTTGCCTGTGTGAGTCCTTCCGGATTTACAGCTGGAGGACTGCCACGGAGTCATTTCCACGTGGGCCCAAACTCACTTGGTGACAAATGTTTTGGCAGTGTCCCCAGTCCCTCACTCCATCTGTTGACACTATCGCAGCACTGACCATCTGGTTACTGGGTTGGACAACCCTCCCTCAGGCTTCTTTGAACCAGAATTAATGCCCCTTTGATTTGCTGGTAGAAGAAATTTGTTATACAAGAAATAGCCCTTTTTCCTGCTTTTACTGCTTTCTTTGATTATCTCTGGGAATCAGCTTTCACCTCCATGAGACTATATTATATCGTGAGGTCAGCTTGTAGCTCACATTTTGAAATCAAAATTTCCATACCACAACTGGCCCACAAGGGTGAAGCAATATAAAGACTTAAGTCAGCCAGCCAGCCAGCCCGCCATTTATTCATTCAACAAACATTTAGCAAGTAACAGCAGACCTAAGCTAACCGTTTCCCAATCGCCCCAGGACAACTCCTGTTTATTCCTTTTTTTGATATCATCATTATCATTTCAATGTCATAAGTGCCCAGTTTGGACAATAAATTATATGGTCATCTGAGCCAAGCAATAGTTTCTAAGAGCATCTTTAAAGCACAGTGGTTAAGAACATGCTTAAGACAATACCTGTAATCAAAGTCTGGCTCTATCACATAATAGCTGTGTGACCTTGGACAAGTGACTAACCTGTCCATCTATGTCTTATTTTACCCATCTGTAAAATGAGCCTAATGATAGGACCTGGGTCATGGAGTTATTGACCATGGGTCAATGAGAATTAAAAGACCTATCCTACGTGAAGCCGCAGGCAAGTACTGTGAGAGACAACCAGCTATTATTATGCAAAACACAGCTGGTTCCTGCCTGCAGAAACTAGAGTCCAGCAAACTCAGAATCATATAGAGAAAAGAAGTTTCTTGCTAAAAAAGATACTGAAATGTTACCATACATTTCTTGAACATTTTTAAATGTTATAAAATATTATGTATCAAGTTACGAAGGAGAAATAGTTTGACAGGTGACAGGTATATAAATGGGTCTGCCCAACTAACAGTGGCTTGAAAAAAATAAGTATTATGAAAAAAAGATGGCAATTTAAGAATTTTAATGACATTAATAAAATCTCACCCTCAAACAGATTGAATTAAGAAGAGTACTACATAAACAGTACTCACAGTTCAGTGAGATAATTGACACACTGACGATATTGGTACAATCAACTGCAAAGTCCCTGAACCTCTGAAAGAAAGATGCATTGTTTATTTATTTTTTTTTTTGAGAGAGAGAGCATGCAAGTAGGGGAGGGTCGGGGTGGGGGGTGGGGGGTGGGAGAGAGAGAATCCCAAGCAGGCTCTGCACTGTCAGCATGGAGCCTAATGTGGGGCTCAGACTCACAAAGCCATTAATTACATCATGACATGAGCTGAAGTTGGACACTTAACCCACTGAGCCACCCAGGCACCCCTGCATTGCTTTTTTTTTTTAAATAAAATGGTGTAAACTGGGCCATGATTAGTCACCAAACCTGATAGACTTAACTTTCTTGTTTGTTGGCATCTCACATTATAGATGGTAATTACAGTCACATCCAGGAAAAGAGGGGGTGGTTTGTACAGCAACGATTATAAACTCAAGTGCTGGCTTATTTGTGATTCAGCATTCGGGAGGCATCTGCTCCTTGGAGGATGTGACACTTGGTCCACAGAACCCTCACATGTGTCATGTGTTGTCCCTCAGTGAAGAGCACCCCCGTGGTTCTTTTCCTAGGAGTTAACCACAGTAAACGCATTCCAGGCCTTAGCAGAAGAGCTCATTCTAAAGGGCTTGGGTTTTAACCATTTAAAATGTTTTATTATGCTTCTCACTTCAACACACAGTGAATATTGCACACTTTTGTTTTGCACAATTATATTCAATTATCATATTTTTTAATGTTTGTTTATTTTGAGAGAGAGCACAAGCAGGAAAGGGGCGGGGGGGGGGAGAGAAAATACCAAGCAGGCTCTGTGCTGCCAATGCTGAGCTCCACTCAGGACTCGATCTCACCAACTGTGAGATCATGCCCTAAGTCGAAATCAACAGTCAGATGCTTAACGACGGAGCCATCCAGGTGACCCTCAATTATCATATTTTAACAAGACATTATTTATGACTCTAACTGGGTTGCTAATGGTTTTTCACTGTTAACAGTAAAGCCAATAATTAGAGACACATCCTTTAAAGATACTTAGGTACTCAGAGATCTAGTGTCTGATATATGGTTCTAGTTAGTGGCAAGTAATATATCCAGATGATGAAAGGGGACAATAAAATAAAGGGTTAGAAATTGTTCACTCCAGAAAGAAATGGAACACTAGTACTAACTAAAATATAGTCTTAAATCTCATAAGAGTACATAAAATAAAATTGAGTTTTATATATCACTTAACTCAAATTTATCTTCCATTTCATTTGTATAGTAATTAAACTCTTATACTCAGTAATATAAGGCACGGTAATGAACCTCTCTGGAAAATGTTAAAGTGTTCCTAAATGTACAATAACTCTTGTCCCTGTCTCATTATTTTTCCCTTCACGTACCTCTCATGTAATCATTTCGGTGATGCTGAATTCAGTGTATGCTTAGAAAAAGTGGGCACCAATTCTGCGCCTCCGTTATTACAATAGCAAGGTGGAGAAGGTTCCCTGGTCTCCCAGAATGTCATGTTGGATGTCTTAGCTCTATAAATAGTTTGTCTTGACATTTGCATTGTATCAGCTGATCGTTATCATGCCCTAATTTTCCATTTCAGTATTTCAGTGACCTTCTATGTTAGGTACATGCCATTCAGAGATGGTCCTCCGTGGTCAGATCCTTTGCCCTTAAACAATTTATTTTTAACAGCTTTCAGCAAATCCTACCTTTTACGCCTCCCAGTCAAGATTCTTTTCTGTTAATCTGCCCAAGCGAGGAAGAAAATAAAATCACCTCTTCAACCATGTGGTGAGAACGTTTACCAAAATGAAGGCAAATGCTTCCACTTTTGTCTAAAACATATTTTTATTCTGGATCCTCACGCATGTTATGTTTCAGGGCAGTTTTCTGAACTAAATGCTTATTTGCTCACTGAAGCGTAACCAGTTTTCTTCCTTGAGGCTGTGACCGGGAGATTAAAAGGTGTATTGATGACAGAATCAGTCTCTCCCCAGGAATAAAGTCAGAGAAGTTGTAGGCAGTGACATCTGGATGCTAGGGTGTGAAAGAAGGAAAAGGGAGTAGTGCTGTCTTCAGCGGTGGAGACCTTAAGAACTGAGGTAAAGGCCCCGAGACTATTAGCTCCACAGAAGAGTTTGTCTAAGAGTTGAGTGCCTGTGAGGAAAAACCAAAATAGGGTGCCAAAAGTATCTTCTCAGTGTGGGATCCTTTCCGTAATCAATGTATTTTTTTTAACGGATGTGGCTTTAAGTATTTGAAACATAGATGATCAATAGGTCCCAAAAATGTATCAGTGGAGAGGACGGTGGATGCAACATTCCCTCAGTATAGGAAAAGGCACCACAGAAATGAGCAGCCCCGAAGTGGGCTGGCCCAGTTTGGCGGGTCTCCGTCACCTATCAGCAGCCTCACGTGAGAACGCTCTGTACTGCCTTCTGTTTCTGTTTCACCCCATTAATTATGCTAAAGAAATACACTTGACACCTATGCTGGGTAATCTCATTTAGCCCCAATGGCTGCAAAAGTACTAACGCCATTAATTGAGGCACCTCAAACAGAGCCAAATGCTGCGCCCAGTAAAGCAATAGGCCTCTCTCTCCATTACTGGTAACGGGGCCGGTGGGAGTGTTTGTTCACGCAAGCCAAATGTGCCCCACCAAGGCAAGACATTTGAAAAGGTATGTGCTGCGATATTGCCCTTTTAGTCCCCAGGGTTTCCCTTCTCGATTCCCTTCCTCTGCTGTCTCCTGTCTTTAAGTCTCTCACAAAAGAAGATTAAGAATGCAAATGTGAACTGTGAGTTAAATTACAATTTTACAAGTGCCTCAGTAAATTTGAGCCCCTGAAAATTAAAAATTACTCAGTTGCTCATTGATAACCATCCATGGTAACTTTCTCTGTGAGCTGATATAGTAAAGAACGGCAGGCATATGGCCCCTTGCCATGAAGTCCATCAGAGAAAAGCTTTTACACATACACACACACACACACACACACACACACACCTTTAGTCAGTCTGTCTCTCTCATTGAAGTCAGTGGTCCTAGTAGCAGTAAAGAAGCAAATCAATGTAAGATGCTTTACCAATAGTCCCACCTAGAGGCAGAAGGATGAACCAGCTAGAAAATATTTTTTCAGGTTTTCTCCAGAAAGGTGCCGTTTGATTTTGAATTTATTCCGTGTTAACATTTCCCGTTGTTTTTCATATTGGGTTCTACCGTAAGCTATAACAAAGCAAGTATGTGATGTAGTCTCCTAAGGATGTCAGTGAAACCATTTGGGGACTAAAACAAGATGCGGGGCTAGTTCCCCAAATTTTCTAATCTCCCATGAGTCACGAGACCTATTCCTGATAAACTTCAGGATAAACATATCAGCAAAGAGTCTCAAGGCTGTCTGATTTTCCCCTTCCTATCTGAAGAGAAGTTTCTTCTCCGTCAAGCCTCATACTGTATGCATACCAAGATCTCTCCTGTGAGACCCCATGATGGCTATCAACTAAATGTTTTCCTATTAATGCTTTTAACATTAACATTAATTAATCAATATTTGACAAGCCATGAAACACATTTTTAAGCTGCCATTGTTTAGGTGTTCAGAGTTACAGTTACTCCTGCAAAGACTCACCTCAGAGCACCAGCCAGTCCTAAGGAATTACCCAGGAACAATGCCTGTGTAATAATTTAGTCTTCAACCTGGATAGCTCAGCATTGAGTAAGACTTCTCTTAGCTGCATACTGTGAAAGAAACAATGAATGTGGGAAGAAGTTAAATAGCACATCCAGGTCACCAACACAGGCCTGACACCAGAGGCCATGCCAGTGCATTTTCCAAAAGGTACCCTGAATAGCCTGCATTAGAATCACCGGGGATACTTATCAAACATATAGATTCCTGGGGGTGCCTGGTGGCTCAGTCAGTTAAGCATCCAACTCTTTTTTTTTTTTTTTTTTTTTAAACAGATTCAACGTTTATTTATTTTTGGGACAGAGAGAGACAGAGCATGAACGGGGGAGGGGCAGAGAGAGAGGGAGACACAGAATCGGAAACAGGCTCCAGGCTCTGAGCCATCAGCCCAGAGCCTGACGCGGGGCTCGAACTCACGGACCGCGAGATCGTGACCTGGCTGAAGTCGGACGCTTAACCGACTGCGCCACCCAGGCGCTCCATCATCCAACTCTTTATTTCACCTCAGGTTGTGATTTCATGGTTCATGAGCTCAAGCCCCGCATGGGGCTCTATGCTGACAGTGCAGAGCCTGCCTGGGATTCTCTTCTTCTCGCTCTGCCTCTCTCCCCATCTTCTCTCTCTCTCAAAATAAATAACTAAACTTTATATATTACATACATACATATATTACCTATGGGTCTTAACCTGGGTCTTAACCAAAGAACCACAGAATCAGAACTTTGGGGAGTGGATACCAGGCCTCTGCATTTTTATCAACCACTTCAGTGATTGTTAATATACACTGTACAGAGTCATACAGCCTCCTGATGCTGCAGGGAAACTACAGTGCACAAAATGTGGGGGGATGCTAGGTGGGGTGCAACTGCCTCTGGCGTTTCTACTCTAATCATTAAGTAACCACAGGGTTTCAAAGATTACCCGGGTGACCTTGGCATGTTCAAGAGGGGGCCAGAACAAGGACTTTCTGTTTTCTGTGGCCAAGTGGACATTACCTTTACACCGTTCACACGTCTCCAAAGAAAATTTGGGTAATGAAAGTAAAACAGGCAAGTGAGGAGAGGTGCGTGTGGAATAAAACGAGAAAGTACATTTGGAGATTTGATTGGCTAAAGTTGAAAAGCTCAGGACTTAGCCTACAGCTGATGAAAAATGGGGCAGGGGCAAGAGGTGAACTTGCCCCAATCCTCCCATATTTTCCTTAGGCTTCAATGGATGCTGCTATCCAATGATTGATTATAGCATTCCCGGTTGCACAAATGCTTAGCATCAACTTATTCTAAAAAACAAAACAAAACAAAAACTCCTCAATGAGGGTTAAATGCTTCTTCCAAGACGGTGTGTCCAAAAAATCCCCAGCTGAAAATTCAGCTAGCCACATTCAGTAGAAAACTCAAAGCCATGTAGATGAGTACTGAATTGACAGTAGTGCTTAAGGCTAGAACAAGTGTTCATTGGAACACTCAAATCAGTGGACCCACTCTCTCAAATCAGTGGACCATTATTCTGCCAGGTTTGCTTTTGGGTGATTATAAAATGGATATGTTTTTCTTCCCCAGTCTCAGGAGGCCCAGGTGCTGAAACAATTGGCAGAGAAGAGGGAACATGAGCGAGAAGTCCTTCAGAAGGCTTTGGAGGAGAACAACAACTTCAGCAAAATGGCGGAGGAAAAGCTGATCCTGAAAATGGAACAAATTAAAGAAAACCGTGAGGCTAATCTAGCTGCTATTATTGAACGTCTGCAGGAAAAGGTAATCCCGACAAAGTTCTGGGCATAAGCATGCATTCATACGCAACACAGCTGGGTGAAGTTCCAAATGCCCGGGCACCAGGGACTTAGTCAAAACTTGTTTCAAGTACAGAGACAGCTAACGCCTTGGACAGGTTCTTCCGTTGTAGCACTGACTCTGTGGGCACTGCGACATGGGAGAGGAGTGGGAATCCAACGTTAAAGCTAGAATTTGGTGAAATGTTTTAGTAGTGAATGGATTCAGGGAAGCTGATTCATGCTTTTCAAATATATAAAAGACTTGCACAAACTTTAAGAACCAATCCATTAGAAAAATATTAAATTGGAAATATGAAACATGCCATAAAAATATATCATATTAATAAGTAACAATAATATATAACAAAATAATACATTCAATATTTAATTTACTATTTCATTGAGTGTAATATTGAATATATAAATAATAACTTGGAAAAATATATTCAAGAAATGACAGACTACCTAGGAAAAATGGAAAGCCCATTCTGTCTATGTAGGAGAATCTACATGGGAAACCAGGGTATAGTAACATTCATGGAACCCAAGGGAAGGGAAGCTAGTAAGGGATGTTTATTTCCTCACGTTCTGATATCCTGGTGTCTTTCTCCTCACCAACCCTGAAATATACCCATTCCCATCAATCAGGATGAGCAGAGCAGGAGATCCTCTGAAAAGTATTCTCTCTTTCCCTGTTGTTGACGCTATGCTATCTATCCACCACCACCACCACCACCCAGAAAAGTCTCCTTTGAAAATGTGTAGTATAGATATGAATAGTGTAGCTTTTTCCATCTCCAGAAATTGGATTAAGCATTGAGAAATATGATTTTTGAGAAACAATGCCTCAGTCCTTTTCTGAGCCGTTGCCCTCTGCACCAATACTGAGTACTATTACATGTTGGCACTGGAGATACAGACAGAAGTAGGACTGTCCCTGTCATCAGAGCACTAAGAGTTTAGACAAGATCAGCCTCCTGTTTTCTGAGTATTTCTTAGGAAGACCCAGGGATCAGGCAACTCTGTTCTGAAGTTCTGATGACTCTGTTTTTACTCGCATTCTCTGATGACAAATATCAATCCAGAACCAAAGGAAATCAGGCACAAAACATAAATATGTATATATATATATATATATATATGTATAATTTCATGGAGATTTTCATGGGCATCTGTGCTTTTGAGGGATTTTTTTTTTTAATTTTTTTTTCAACGTTTATTTATTTTGGGGACAGAGAGAGACAGAGCATGAACGGGGGAGGGGCAGAGAGAGAGGGAGACACAGAATCGGAAACAGGCTCCAGGCTCCGAGCCGTCAGCCCAGAGCCTGACGCGGGGCTCGAACTCATGGACCGCGAGATCGTGACCTGGCTGAAGTCGGACGCTTAACCGACTGCGCCACCCAGGCGCCCCTTGAGGGATTTTTTAAAGCATTGCCTAGGGAAGGGCCTATGGGCTCTGAAACAGCAGTAGGACACTGAGGCTCCCAGAGGTATGTGGAGAAAGTACTAGATGACCTGGTCAGGAGCAGAGAACCACTGAATACCTTGGTCAGAACCTTAAAGTTAAAATTTAATTTATGCATATAAGCTGGTGCTTCCATACTCTCAGAACAATGTCATTGTGTTTCACCCAACTGCATCAGGTCAGGATTTGAAGGAGGCAGTTCAGCTCTCTGGATGTTACACATGGTGGTACCATAGCAAGTGCTTTGCTGAGATGCAGGAGAGCAAAGTTCCACTGGGCAAAATTTATGTGCCTCACCTTGAACCATTCAGTCTTCCTCCATTTGCCCTCAGTTCACACGTTTCTGTACAACCAAGGAGATTCCTGCTGACTGGTGCTCATACCATGGATAGCAGAAGACCACTGTGTGTTCTGTTTGGGATAATTATGACTCAACCATCTCATATCCTAGGCCCTAAAAAAAAAAAAAAATTAATGAAGTTGCTAGAAATGGGGCATGCTGATCATATTCCAGGCTTTTCAATTAGACCGTAATATCTAGTGCAAGATTTATATCACTGACAACCAGGAGCATTATTGTTTTTGAAATTACACATATGCAAATATATAGCATATCCCTCTTGATTTCAACTATAAAGTGGTACATAAAATTTGCATGTTTTAACTAGTATTTCCAGAAGTGTTGGATTTTAATAGGTAATTTCTTTTTCTCTGTGTATTTCTCTTCACCCACTCCCCAGCCCAGCACCTTTTAGCACTCTTTCCCATTCTCACCCAGATTTAGTCTCCACCTCCTTTCAGACTTGCATACAGACATGCGATTTGTCCTAGAAATAATCAACCTGTGGACGGCTTAACATCCTGACATCAAGCTGCAAAATCTCCCAGTGAGACGCAGGCGTCTATATTTTTTAAAACCCTCCAGATGATTCCAATATTTGGCCAGGTTTGAGAACTAGGGGTTTATAGCCTATTCTGATTTAAATCCCAACTGACAGTATTCTATCCCACGCCGGATAATGCAGCCCAGATCATTTTTAGGACCACATATGTTTTCTTTTTCCTAAATAAGACAGAGTAAGGTTTTTATCCTGACCAATATGTAGCCTTTTGTTTGAATGAAATTACTGCAGTAAGATTAAATTAAAAAGAGAATCAATAATAATACTAATGCTGAAAATGCATGAAACTGCTAACATATATAAGCTGTTCTGGAATCTGATGCATCAAAAGATGATTACTACTGAAAATGACACCGATTAATCAGTTAATCATTCAGTGCGTATTCGTGGAGTACCTACTATGTGCTTAGACACCTGGAATAATATCAAAGAGCATTTACCAGCCATCTCTTTCCCTATGCAGATAATATAAAACCAGCAACAAATAGCATAGCACCAAAAATTAGAGAATAAGACAACACATAATATGGACCAATATAGATAGTTAATACAAAAGCACTGAAAAATGTTAGTAAAAATGAAATCCATGTCAAGGCTAGCACACTAAATTCTCACCACTGTGACAGGCCTCACTTCACTGAGCCTGTCAATTAGCCAGATGACGTGATACAGAGCCATGGTGTCCACGGTTTCCTCAATGTCATTCACTGACAAATTCCCACAAACTTCTTGGAGATCCAGCCATGTTAGCTCAAAGTCTTTAGCTAAAACTGAAAGCCTAAAGCAAAAACAATCTCAGTTGCAGTTTAGAATCTACTGAAGTGCTCTTTAAACTAAGAGATTTTGATTTAATTGTCTGGGGTGGCACCCAGAGATCAGTATTACTTCTAAAGTTTACCAGTAGATGCTAATAGCAGGAGTTGAGAACCACTGAGCTAAAGACTTCTTAAATATGCTTTGTTATATTGTCGTAAATTATGTTTAAGTATTTTTATCTTCGTTCCATAGAAGTGTTCTTTTTTCCTTCAGAAAAGAATGTTACGCTTTTTTCTTTCAATGTCTGTTTCCATAGCACCTCGTCTCAACACCCCAGCTTATTATAAAGGAAAGAATCAAATGTGGAGAAAGGTGTGAAAGAAGGAATGCATCTGCCACCGAGAGTTACACTAGGCTGATCTGTTTATGTCACTCACATCGAAATTACAACTACCCAACAGTCTTCAAATTGAGTGACATAAATAGTCATACCCAGGACTCAAAAGTATAGTCTGTGGACAATGATTGACACTCTGGTGAAGTTTAAAATGTTCTTGTTCATGGAATAATATAATAGAAAGAGACACACTGAGACAGAGACTGAGATGGAGACAGAGACAGAGAGACAGAGACAGAGATAGAAAAACACCTTTTCCTGCCATGCGAAAGGATTAAAGAGACACTTTCTTCTTCCCCCAACATGTCCTTTCTCCCCTAACGCATTCAACAGTATCTAGCAGAAAATTCACTGCCTGGCCCATCAGGAACCCTGAGTAACAGCAGCTCTGTCATCAGACCCAACCAGGATCTGTAGTGGGTATTTTTTAAAAGCCAATTAAAGCAGGTATAATCATTTTCACAATATTGCATACATTCATAATACATCTAACTTTAACATCAAGCATTTAAAGGTACAGCGAATTACCAATCTTTTCATGTAGGCCAAGACCATTTTGAGAGATGGATCAGTTAATTGGGGTACCATGTCCCCCTTTTCCCCATTATCCACCTATATCATATTAGCTATGATTTACAGTTTCAATTTCTTTAAAATTGGGTAAGGGCTAAAGATATCTGCAAAATAATATGAATATAGGACCTTAACAACTTTTCTTTTTTACAAATTTCCCCTAGCTTTTATACTTGATCCAATATCTGACCATACTGCCCTTTCTCAGGTATTTCCAAAGCTTTTCCTCCACCCACACTAGCTTCTATTACTGTATCTTTAATTAAATTATGTAATTAAATTCTCAACTAGCTAGCCGAACAGGGTGGAAATATCATTGACTACAAGTAAGCATGTAACTCAGCCAGTGAGAGGAAAAGTATGTGCAAATAATAAGGAAGAGCCTACTAGCCTCATAAGCAACGCAACATTTAGGTGATACCAGGATGATGGCGGGAATGGAGAGTGTTGGTTAACCTACCAGATCAGTTAAGAGGACTTCTAGTGAACCTTGTTGAATTCTCCACTTAATTCAAATTGTGTCACATGTTCTTGCCTTTATAGCTCTACCCCACGATTCACTAGCCAAGGCCAAGACCACCCAGATCATAATATTGTAACAAATACCAAAGGAGCTTCCCATGGTGTTCAGGAGTAAGAGAAGCAAAAAAACACAGACAACCTTGACAGCTACTTTACCTAGCCAACCCCAAAGGACAGTACTTAGTCAGTAAGAGATGTTGTTTTAGTATATTGATCATCTCACCTCTAACAATATAGAAAAGTTGGTGCAAAAACATTGTAGTCATTATTTCAGTGACAATAGCATCCCATAATATGATACAGCTTAAAACAATAAAAATATTTTGAGGGAATAAGATTCTGTGGTTCTTTTCTGAAAAGGTGGTTTTGATGTTATATAACTCCTTAGATACAGATTTCAACCATTATTAATTTTCATCTGTCATAAACTTTTCTTCTCCTCTGACTTTTGTTTGGGGGGAGGGGTCATTCTTGTTCACGAATGCAATTTATGTAACTATTTACTATCGAACCTGTCTGAGGAATGAATAATGAAAGGAAAAGAGGACGTAAAACTAGCTGTTCTTGATTGCTCCCTGTAGGCCAGCCATTTTGCATGTACTACTGCATTTAATCCGAACAACAACCCTGAAAGGAGATACTGTTATTGTCTCCATTTCATACCTAAGGAATTTGTCCTTAGAGAGATTTAGTCAAGATCACAAAGCTAAGTAGACGACAGAGTTTAGCTCTGAACCCCTGTCTTTTTCATTCCACCCTTTATACTAACCTTTATACTAAGCTGAAGCTGCAATTCGTTGACGATCATCAAACACCACACAGTAAGCAGGCTTAGCAGTACCATTGGAAGTTTACGCTCCAATGGCCACTATCATCTCGATATATGAAAAACGTTCTTTCCTGGCACTCACAGCTCACTCCTGACCCCTCTTTTGTATTGCAAGTGCGTAGCCATTTGTAAAAAGAATTTCTGATGATATTGACCGCGATCCTCATCTTGCATTTAAATCGACTCATGCAACAGAATTTCACAGATGGAGCTGATACTCTAGGTCATCTAGTTCAGATCCCTTGTTTGTATTTGATAACTAGTGAGGCAAAGGAGACCTTAAAAGGTAAAAAGTATACATATAATTAAATTTAAAAAAAAAAAAAGGAAAGAAGAAAAAGAAAGACCTCATATTTCTTGGCTTCCAGTACAGAAATCTCTCTAATCACATCTTCTTAGGGAAACGGAATGTTTCCTAAAGCCATCTTTCATACATTTTTGCATACCAAGGGAGTAGTTACATACAATGCTAAAATATGATCTATTACACTTCCCTTATATTGATGGGAGGAAGGAAGGTAAGACTGGAAAGGTCACTGGGACTCAAGTTTTGAAAGGCTCTGACTAATAGGTTAAGCATTTAAGAAGCATATAAAAAAGTCTTCTTCCTGTGTCTAATCCTCTCAAAGTGTCCACTGATAATTGTAAAGCCCTTAAAATATTCAGGAAGAGGAAAAGCACCATTAAAAATAGGGTAAACAACAGTAGGATGTTCTATTGCCATTTTCTGGATTTATATAGCGATCATAATATTCTGGATTCTCTTGATCATATGACCTTTTTAATAGTTTTACTCAAATACAGTATTAAGGGTTTTTTTAGGCGCTGTAAGTCTTATAAGATCTTCTGTTATGTTATACTTACTGGGTCCCTTGTCCTTTCTCGTGAAGTGAAGAGAATTCCTAATGATAGACATCAAACAACTGGGTGACTTCCAACGAGGCATGTATTGTGTAAAGAAGTAGGCAAGCCTTTCCGGTTCTCTGTGGAGCAGACACCCAGGCTCTGTGACATTACTTCTCCCTTTGGTGTCTTCCAGGAGAGGCATGCCGCGGAGGTGCGCAGGAACAAGGAACTCCAGGTTGAACTGTCTGGCTGAAACGATGGAGGGTATGGCACGCCCCACCATTAGTAAATCCCCCTGCCTATATTATAATGGATCATGCGATATCAGTATGGGAAATGTATGACATGGTTTAAAAAGAACTCATTATAAAAAACAAAAACAAAAAAACAGAATCAAAAATTAAAAAAAAAAATCAATGCGGTCTCTTTGCAGAATGTTTTGCTTGATGTTTAAAAAATACCTTGGATCTTATTTTGTAAATACTTACATTTTTGTTAAAAAATACAAGTATTGCATTATGCAAGTTATTTCATAATCTTACATGTCCTGTAACAGGCTTTTGATGTTGTGTCTTTCCACTCAAATGAATTTGCTAGGTCTGTTCTTTTTGAAGCCCTCATGTCGAACTCCATTCCCTGCCCTTTTCATCCCAACAGAAAAATGAGGTCAGTAGACAGTCTATGGTGCTAGAAACCCACCATTGCCTAATGACCTAGATGGCTTTGTAATCTCTGAACTTGACTAAGACCACACCTAGGTTACAGGTTTTATGACTCCACACGAACCTCCACATTTGTTCACTCATAATCTACTAACTGCCTAGAAACTACAAAACCAGGCTAAGAAAAAAAAAAAAAAAACCACCAATCATAGCATTTACTTCTGCTTCTCCTGGATTATGTGCTACAAATGTGCTTTGGCTTTAGAAAGGGATGGATGAGAAGACAGAGCTGAGATCAACCTGGGTAGAAGCAGAAAGTTAAACCCTTTAAAAGCGCTGAACACAGATTCGAATCCAAATGGTTCAAGCAGCCATGAAATCGCTCTTCATGAAGTGGGCTTAATTCTCTAGTTTAAGTTCTTTTGATGGAATGAATTAATTAATGTGTCAGGTGGCTTATTTGTGGATGCCATGATTGATGATGTTCATTTTAAGCTCTTACCTATAGTACAAGTACATGATGCTACTGAATATTTTTCCACTTGGAAACTGTGAGCTGGTTGTTGCATTGAAACACACATACAAACGAGATCAAAAACACTGCGGACTTTCACTCAAGCTGGTCTTTCTTCCCCAGTGTGAGGCAATCCTGCCTATTAAAAAAAAAAAATTACTCCATCTGTGAGGGCTGATACAGCTAAGGGGGCTAGGCAGGGCATTTGTGCCAACTAAGAATCACCAGACACCCACCATAAGTACCTATCGCAGTTTTGAAGTCGTTTCTCCCCCAAATCCCAACTCCTGAAGGTTGCTGCCTGCATATTTACTCTTCATTAGTGCTATTTTCCTGTATGTCATTGTGAGCAAGCTGTGATTAATAAAGAATTGGAGTTCTGTGAACTAATAAAGGTTCAGTCTGTTCTCTCGCCCCTTCATGTATCTGACCTGGAGTTCAGATTTTAAAAGGGTGGCCAATGGATTAGACAATCTCATAAGCAAAGAGACAATGATTAGAGTTTGAAGGAAACCAGTGCCCTGCTGATTCACTTCCCTTCTGGGGCAGCAGGCAGCATCTCTTTTCTCTCTGCTTCTGACAGGCCAACGCAGCAGGAGAGGTCTTCAATCTGTTTCCCTTGAAAACATTCAGGACTGCAGGAGATACCACAGGTTCAGACTGACGATTCTGAGAACGAGACCCCCTTTCAAAGCACTTGGAAGGTCCCTGGCACCACCTCGTGCTCTCCCATGTGGCCAAAGAACACCTTCACCGGCCTGTTAAAATGAGATTTCCCTGCCATAGTGCTGAATTTTGCACCACCAGTAAGCATACTGCACACATGGACACAGCAGGGTCCTGTCGATGACCCAGATGGATCTTACAGGACCAAAGGAACCCCATCCAGCTTTAGCAGAAAATCATAAATAATTGAAACCACGCAGATTTATGAATAAGTAAACTGGGCTATATTCCATAGGAGCACTAGTGAGCCAGGTTTGAGGATGAGGCCACCTGGTCCCTCTCTTTGTGGGAATCTAACACTGCAACGATCAATACACATGTTTGCAGGCCTGAACGCCACGATCTTCCTTTGGGAAGTCAGTTGGAGCTTCTGATTAGCATAAACCAATCTTCATTTTCATACTGATTTCTATACAACTTAGTTTGTAATGTTTTCGTAAAACATTATTTGAAGGGCTTCCATGGGACCAGACCCTGTGACTGAGCCCCGGAAACACGAAAATGAATGACCACAAGAAGCTCACAATCTACTTGTGAGCCAATGGGGATATTTTGATGTGTCCCTGCAGCATACTGAGGGGAAGCATAAAATTTCTATGAAGCTTTCTGAAATAACTAGAAATAGTTGACAAACATCTCACACTACTTTGTGGGTCCCTACATTGGAACTGTTGACCAATCCAACTGAAAATCCCAAAGGTGGAGAAACTAAGGCCCAGAGAGACAGAAGATAAGTGACTTTGCTCCAGGTCACAATTCCCACTTAGCGTGATTTCTCTCCTTATTGGTAGCTCATCAGCAGACCATCCTCAAATCTTACCACACCAGCAAGGATGTGTTATGTCTATAAAGTTCCCCTAGACTAATGTTTTGCAATATTGGCATGATTCATAGTCATTTGGAGGACTTGCTAAAAACAGATTGCTGAGCTGCAGCCCCAGAATTTCTGATTTCTGAGGTCTGTGGAAGCCTGAGAATGTGCATTTCCATCATGTTCTCAAGTGGCACTGGCATTGCTTGCCTGCAACCTCAGTTGAGAGGCCCCGCTGCAAAATGTAATCGATACAGATGTGTGGATTCTTGGTGATGGCCACGGTGGTGGTATTGTTTCATTCAGGGCATATTCCATGGGAGTGGGGCGTGAAAAGAAACTCATTCATTCAATATTATTCAAAAAAGTGGAACCCAAAGGAATCCAAGAAGAAGAAAAAAATGAACTAGACCTTGCAAGTTCATAAAAGAATAGAAAGAAAGCGTCTAAGAGACAGATGAGGTCAAGGAACCAAAAGCGTTGTCTCTCTCACAACATCTTATTTCAGTAAGGCTTAAAACGCCTCAGATGCTCCTGACCCTTTAAGAGTTGAACTAAGAGATCTTTGCAAAGATGATGTCATTTTGCAAGTTATCCACAGTTTGGTAGTCTTGTTCCACTTATAATTTTTTTTTACAGAGAGCCCGGTATCCTCGGGACTATGTTTAAGTTGAATATATGACTTTAAAATGCACTCTGAAGAAAATTCACAGAAGCTCATCGGTTTACAGATTTACCCTCCTCTCCTATTTCTTCTATACCCAAAATATATGGAACAACTGATGGTGACAAATTCTGTTTTCTCTGGAGGCAAGCACCAGCCTTTATAACATTTCTCAGGAGATAACATATGTAAGAGTGTACTGACAGTCATACTCTGCCACATCCACCCCCATCCCACTGAGGGAGAGAAGAAGGAGGAGATATGGCACCCGTGATTTTAGCAACCAAATAATCGATCATCTTGCGTTCTCAGCCCTGAATGAGACAATTAGCCTTGACTTCTAATCAGGCCATTTGCTGAAAATTCCTAAGGCAAACACACAGCCCCAAACAAAACTGAGATTCCCAAACTCTTCCCCCAAATTACCATAAAGTCATCTTGGATTCTTCACTGCCCCCACCACCCACTTCCAGTTAATCATCAAGTATCATCAGTTTGACCCCCAAATTGTCCCTCATTTCTTGCTTCTTTTCTATTTCCATAATCACTCCCCTACTTTGGGTTTTATTAGACTCTTACAACAACCAACGTATCTCCTTCACTCTAATCTGCAGGCCCCTCTCCACTCTGACCACATCTCTCCAGTCCTCTACCACCTCGTCCCCCTTAGCAGCAGACTAAAATCTATACTCCTCTGCATGGCGGTAAAGTGCCTCACTAGCCCCCTCATTTCTCAAGAACATTACTCCCCTTGGGCACCAAACTATTCACTTTAACAAGAACCTTCTGGTCTCTATGCACATGCTATACTCTCTGTTTAGAATTATGGTCACCAGAAATTAGTTAGGAGATGCTAGACCAGACTGTGATAAAACCTACAAAATCTAAGTGGGGCTAATAAATCACAGAGGCTTATTTTCTGCTCCTGATACATGTCCAGCATGGGTCACTGTGGACTCTGTCATTCCTCACTCTGTGCTAAAGGCCAAGGAGCTGCCTTTATCTGAGACACTGCTGGCCACTGTGGAAAAGGGAAAGTGGGAAGCCGGCCAATTGTGCACTGGCCCAGAAGCAGCAGACATCACATTTCTTTGGACAAAGCAAGTGATATGACCACATTTAACTCCAAATGGGCAGGAAAATACAATCTCAACATAAGCTCTAAAGGAGGAAAGCCATAAATATTTAATGAACAGCACCAGTGACTGCCACCCTACTGGTCACAAAATATTCAGTCACCCTCCTTCCCACATGTAAAGTAAGCTCACACTGTCCCTAAGATAAAATCTCCAGGTCCATTTGATCACAGCAGCAAGCTCAACATCCAGGGTCTCTGGGTAATGCACAGTACTCTCTCTGACAAATGTGGACATGAGTCCTCTTGACCAGAGACAAGTTAATGAAGATGACAAGTTATTTTCCCCAACATAATCAATACACAATGATGAAACATTTCTTGCTTCTGTCTCTATTCTGATTGCCAGAGAGGAATTCTCCCATCTGTGGCTCTAGGCTCTGTCTTCTAAGGAGATGTGCCTGTTCCTTCATTCTCCTTGGCCACATCTTACAGGGTATAGAGAATATGCCTTCCTTGGAATCCGAGGAACTCTCTTGGCTAACTTGCTGCCCATCATGTGGTTCCAAGAGATGCTAAGTCTTTACTGATCTAAAATTGGTCCATATCTTGGCAAGAAATGGACGATACATTATTATAAATGGGTAGATGAAGAGAAATTAATGAAGATTCTATCAGACAGAATAGAATGGTATGGACAGATTAAAAGAAACCAGCTAAAGATGGTAAAGCACTTGGGGCACCTGGGTGGCTCAGTCGGTTAAGTGTCCGACCTCTGCTTAGGTCATGATCTCACGGTTCGTGGGTTCAAGCCCCGCGTCGGGCTCTGGTGCTGACAGCTCAGAGCCTGGAGCCTGCTTCTGATTCTATGTCTCCCCCTCTCTCTGCCCTTCCCCCATTCACACTCTGTCTCTCACTCTCTCAAAAATAAATAAACACTTAAAAATTTTTTTAAAAGATGGTAAAGCACTGAAGGTGTACCAACAGAGAGAAACAATTTCCTCCTATGACCTGAAGACCCAGGAGACAGCTGTACCTGTAGAAGAAGTCTGCCTAATCTGGGGGCTATGACCTTCTGGAGATGAATTCAGCCTCTAACAAATGCAATCTGGCAAGGAGGGATTGGGGAATAAGTGTCTCAACAGTAAGTGTCTCCACTCTCACCTTTCAATCTCTAGCCAAGACCCCTCATTGGCCAAATCCAACCATAAACCAGAGGGCAAAGGAGCCCAGGCGATGCCTGCATAGAAGTCAGCCTCTGGGGCTGAGCAAGAAGAGGAAAGGTAGAGAGAGACCCTGGAGGGGCAAACAGAGAATGTGGCCACCTGCAGTACAGGCCACAGACTGGTTTAGTGAACAGCACTAATGACAGTTATGGTGCCTTGTCACTTATTTGTGATTAGCACTGTTCACTAAATATTTCTGTGTCTTTCCTTTCGAGATAGCTCTCTCCTCACACCTGGAATCAGGTAAGGTTTTGTGACTTACTTTGATCAGTGAGATGTGAGCAGAAGTAATGCGTGTCCCTGAGAGTGGAAGCTTTAAGAGCACATTCATGATTCACCTTCCTGTTTTCCCTCCACCTCTGTGACCTGGAATAAAGACGAAGTAGAGCACAGTTCCCATCTGTTAGAGACACATAGCATGAGTGAGATCAACCCTTTTCATTTTAAGCCTCTGAATTTTGGAGTTGTTTGTCATTCATCAATAAGTATTCATGAATTGAAACTCTTCACCATCACACAAGTCTCTTATCATCCTCAGTCCAAAATTGAATGTTCCAACAGCTTCTGAGTGGCTTCCATATCTTCAATTCATCTAAATGCTAAGTGCCAAGGAATCCAGTTAAAGCCAGGATATTGGGAGGGAGGCCTGATCTAAACACATGAACTCTTTATCTCAGATACTAAAAGGCAAATTAATTTTTTTCATTGGTTTGTTATGATGGCAACTATTGTCACCCACATCGCTTTAAAGGGTAAAAGAGCAAAGAAGTAACAAAAGAAAACTCAAGCATACAAAATGTTCACATGTGTACTTCTGTCAACTACCTCTAAACGTTATCATTTCCTAACGCACCAATTCCCGTGACTGGTTCAGTAGAGCCTTTTGTGTATTAAAGGGAGACGCAAGGTGTATTAACATTTCATGTAAATCCGTGGGTACTTTGGGAAAGTCCTTTCTCCTTGTGATAAATATGTTACCTCATACCCTGAATACCAGTTAAATGTGTCAGTTCAGTTCTGTAAGCTATACGACAGATACTAAGCTAGACCACATGTTAGTACACAGTGACGTACACAATCATGAATATGATCCCCTCTCTCTTGTTTTTGAGTCAAATCCAACACTTCTTTCTTCCTTACCCCCTAATAATCCATCTTGTACCAAGGGGCAAGGATGTGGTGGATATTTTAGAGGCCAAATCCAAATCCAACAGGGCCTCTCTAACTTTCAGGCTAGCATTAAGCACTCAGGTCTTTGAAGAAAAAAAAAATGCTATCTTTTACCCTTTTCCAATCCTAGTGTCATAGTTTTTCTTATCCATCTCAGTCAAGCTTCCAGAAGCTGTTTCTCTTCCTTCACTCCCCATGCACCCTTTAGCCTACCACCATCTGCCTTCTGTTCTCACCTGTCCAGGAAAACTACACTCTACTACTCTATCTATGGTCTCTTTGGTGCTAAACCAAATAGATACTCTTAGTCTGGCCAAATACTGCTAGGGTCAGCCCCACATCTTACCTTCCCTACGAGCTTTCCTTATACCCTTCACACCCCACTAGACTGACAAGACACCTCTTACGTGTTCCCAAAGCACCAGTGCAAAAATATTGTGGTGGTCAAGGGCATGGTCTCTGGGGTTTAAGGTTCCTAGCCCTCTGATCCTGGGCAAGTTGCTTACCTCCTTTAAATTTCCTTACATGTAAGTTGGGGATAGTATAATACTAAATGCCTATGGCTGATTGAATCACTGTTCCCAATTTGTCACTCTCTCCATGTGTCCTTGCAGGACATTTGCCATGTGACTTGCAGGACCTCCAACTAGAGGAGGCAGAGTATATTTTCCCACCCCACTGATGTTTGGTTTGACTATGTGTCATACTTTGGCCAATGGAATAATAATAAATTTGACATGAGTAAATTCTCTAAATGTGCAGAGGCTTGCTACCTTACATTCCTATTAATCTGTCATGAAAACATGTCACAGAGGAACTGCTATAACAACAGTGGAGACACATGAGCAGACCTAAGTCCAATCAAGGAGTCATGGCCAGCTGACTGACAGCCTAAAATACACACACACACACACACACACACACATATATATATATACAAGAGAAGTAAGTATTTGTTGTCATGAGCCACTGAGGTTTGAAATGTCTTATAACACATTATTATGAGATGATTAATACAATGTCTGAGAACATTGCTGAGAAGAGTAAATGAGCTAATATAAAAGATCTCCACACAGCACATAGTACATAGTAAATATTAAATAATTAGTCATTAGTAACCTATATCACACTGCATTATAATTTGTTTGCTTAGCTCCTTTAACCATAAGCTCCTCTAAGACGGAGTTTCTAATTTATTGTTGAATCCCTAGTATTTAGCAAGTGTTACACACACACACACACGTGCACACACACACACACACACACATTTCTGGTGAGTTAGTAAGTCAGTGAACAAAATGAATTTATGAATCCAAATGACAAAAATATTTACGCAGTGCCTGGTGTATAGAGACATTTTAATAAATATTAGTTCCCACATCTTTCCTCCTATTATAGTCTGATAGCGTCTGCTTGGTTTTTATTTGAGCTTGAAATTAAGCTTTATATCATACAAAGGACCATTTTAGATGATCAGAAAAACAAACTTCTGTGATGAATGGAAAAACTTCTTTACATCTAACCACAAGGAAAATCAGAAAAAAAAATCACTTGGGGGCAACCCTTTGACCATAACTTTAACACCAAAACTTTCAGCCACACACCATCAAACCAACGCTGGTCCCAACAGACCACACCACCGGGGCTGCTGATTCTGCTCACAAGTTATGCCATTTCAGGCAGCTCCTAGTACAGGTCCCTGAAGCCAGAAGCTCCCATTTGTTCCTGAGGAAAGGGAGTCTAGCTGATCTAAACTCTCTTCAGAAATGGGAAGGTATAGCATCAGCATAGTTCTTAGGGTTTGGCAACAAATAAATCCCTCACATTTTTGTCCTGAACACCGGATGTGCTTTGTCTCCTTCAAACCACAAATTCCCTCTGTGAACGTCTTTCCCAATAGAGACCTCTCTCCCCTGAGTACACTTCTTCTCTGCAGGTGTCTCAAGGAAACATGGTAAGTATCTACCTTGCTCTTGTTTGCCACTTCTAGATCATTCTACTTCCTCTCTAAAACACCCAGTCTTGAAGTTCATGTCACCCTACTGTTCAACCTCTTCTCTTCATTGTTGGCATTCACTGCCAACCTCCAGGTCACACTCCCTCATTTCTCTATGATTTTTAGTTCCTGGATCACTGTAACTCTCTTCAACTCTACTTCTGTCCCAATGATTGGCAATTTTAATATTCACACAGTTGAAGCTTCCACGGTCTGCTTTGGGTTGCTTGGCCTCCCCTTCTTGAGTGAGCATGCTCCTCCACTTTTCCTGAGTCACTCAGCCTCATGGTTATTCCCTAGGCCTTGTAATTATCAGTAATCCCAATCCCTCCATTATCTCTACTCCTTGCATCTCGCTCTTTGACCACCACCTCCCGTCTTTGCAGTTGAAGCTCTTTAATACCTTGACTCCTCTCCTCAACCACACTGGGACTCCAGTCCCTTGATCATAACTTTTCACGTGCCTTTCCCTCCTCAGTCATCACTTCCCCCTTATCAGCTTATTTTCCAAGGGCAATCATTGCCACCTCTCTCTTATATATCCCTACAACCCCTTCCTTTGATATGTTGTGCTTAGTTGGCCAAACCCATAACCCCAGGTAAATTAACTCTCCTATGGTCCATGCTTGTACCCATACAGATGAACAGAGCTGCAGAAACCACACAACTATTCTGACTTGTCTTTCTTTAAATTCATGAACATGAACTTCAGTTGGGCCCTTAATTTTCCCCAGCAATCATACTTTATTTCTCTGGTTTTATCTTTATGTTCTCTCAAACCTCCTCAAACTTCCAACATGGCTTCCCCTGTGTTCACACTTAGCTGATGATTCTCCTGCCTACTTCACTGAGCAAATGAAGTAATCACGATATAATATCCATCCACTCCCAACAACACATTTGTCTGCCTACCACACTTATGTTCTGCTTTCCTGACCATTACCACAGATGAGCTGTCGAAAGCCAGGCCTTCCATTTGTGCACTAGAGCACATCTCCTCTAACCAGCTCAGATATATTGTTTCAGGAAGTCTCTCCTCTCCCTCTTATTTCATCATTTTTTTTTTCTACAATGTCAGCATACAAACATGCTAATATCTTAGAAAACATCTTAAAATTTTTTCTATTCTGGGACACCTGGGTGGCTCAATCGGTTAAGCATCCAACTGTTCAGTTCAGCTCGGGTCATGATCTCACAGTCTGTGGGCTCAAGCCCCATGTCAGGCTCTGTGCTGACAGTGCGGCGCCTGCTTAGGACTCTCTCTGTCTCCCTCTCTCTGCCCTGCCGTCCACTCACACATGTGCTCTCTCTCAAAAATAAATAAACATTAAGAAAATTTTTCCAACGGGTACTAACATATTTCTCTGCTTCATTTTGCAACAAAATTCTCCTCACTATCATTTCTCTCCATTTCTTCTCTCACGATCCCTCTCCAAAAAGGCTTTACCTCATTCTACTGTACCTACACTATTCTTGTCAGAACCGACTAAGTGCTAAGCAGAGTGAAAGACAAAAGACTATACCCATACAAATGCTGAAATTTTGAAACATCCTATCATTTGTATTATCAAGGGAGGTAAAAACAATGTACCTACAAAGGAATAAAAATCAAATTGCCTCTGACCTCCTGTTGGCAACTCTGAATGCTAAAAGCTAATGGAATGATATTTTTAAAGTCTTGAGGAAATAATATAGGATTCTATATTCATCAGGTAATCAATCAAATGTGAAGGCAAAGTAAAGATATTTTCGGACATATAAAAACCCATAAGAATCTTTGTTCATTTCTGAAAAAAATTACTCAAGGATATACTCTGTTGATATAAGAAGCCAGTAAGATTTATGGATATTCTGGGGCACCTGGGAGGCTCAGTTGGTTAAACATCTGACTTCAGCTCAGGTCATGATCTCACGGTTTGTTCAAAGCCAGTGTTGGGCTCTGTGCTGACAGCTCAGAGTCTGGAGCCTGCTTCGGATTCTGTGTCTCCTTCTTTCTCTGCCCATCCCCTGCCCCACTGCCTTATACTCCATCTCTCTCTCTCTCTTTAAAAAATAAATAAAACATTTAAAAATTTAAAAAAAATTATAAATATTCTAATTATTGTCAAAGAGTATACTAAATATCATCAAATGTCATTCAGCATTCTTGTTCCCTCTTGTACTATTCCCAGAGACTAGAAACTAGTCCCGGAGACTAGAGACATTTCCTTTGCCAGCAGTGTTCTTGATACTCTATAGATCCCGATATGTGCTTACATCAGATTTGGAAGGTGGAAGAGGAGGACAAGGGATGTGTTCCCCTCTGGAAGTAACAGTGAATGTGTGAGCTTCCGTAAACATGATCCTTTGTAGCAGTCACATACCCGTGACAGTGCCTCACTTCAACACAACTGTGACCATGGACATTGACCTTTCCTGCCATCTCCTGGCTCCTGGGTGGCAACAGCCAGTTTGTGATTTTCTGGAAAACGCAGCTAAACGCCTTGCGACTTTCATTCTTGCAGGACTTGCAAAGTTCTGGTAGACACCGAATTGCCTTAAATCTCTTTCCATTTGACATAACTAGAGTGGTTTCCGACTGAATTTTGGCCAATAATGGCCCGTTTTGAAAGTAATAACAAGGGGCGCCTGGGTGGCGCAGTCGGTTAAGCGTCCGACTTCAGCCAGGTCACGATCTCGCGGTCCGTGAGTTCGAGCCCCGCGTCAGGCTCTGGGCTGATAGCTCGGAGCCTGGAGCCTGTTTCCGATTCTGTGTCTCCCTCTCTCTCTGCCCCTCCCCCGTTCATGCTCTGTCTCTCTCTGTCCCAAAAATAAATAAACATTGAAAAAAAAAAAAAAAGTAATAACAATTAGGAAGTAAGTAAACAAATAATAAAGTAATAATAATTAGGAACTTTTTTAAAAATGTTATCCGTTTTAAACGTTTTTAAAAAAGTATTATTCATAAAGAGAAACTGTCTGGATTTCAAGTTCAAATTAAGTTTCTTTTCAAACCTCTTATCAGGCTCCTCCCATGCAGTCTCATCACTTAAGAATTTAGTAAATTTAAGAATACAGGAAGCCTTAGTAAAAAAAAAATAGATTGTTTCTTAAAATTTTACAAAATCTAGAATACTTACAAAGTGTAGTGCTAGATTCTTAAATTTTCATGTCCTCCAGAAACTACAGTAAATTCTAGAAAGTTTTTGCCATGCAGTGAAACTCACTTTGAGTTTTACTTTGAGTAATATATTGGTTAAGAGACCCAGGAATCTCAATTGGTCTCTGCAAAGAGAAAAACGTGTAAGGAAAATTACTGCAAAATGGATTTTGCCGTATTTATCAATTTAGGCTAAATTCCTACTGTATGATAAGCAGGAAGATAATTTTCACGGCAGCACATCAGGAACAAAGCTTACGCACTTTGAAGTAGGAATCAAATTTTAGGAGTGATACTCAGAGGTCAGGGCTTTTTTTTTTTTTTTGGCCCGCAATCATTTTACAGATGAAACCTTATGAAATGTAGGTCAAATCCAGGTATATCAGTGGTGTAGGTCTTTGCGTGGCGCCCACAATCAAGACACTACAGGGTGAGCAGTGCAACACCAGACAGAACAAAAATAGGACTTGATTAATGCAACGAAGGAACACTAAAGAGATGTCAGGATCTGTAGGATTTCACTGCAACAACTCCAGCTCACTTTTTTCTCTGGCGACTAGTCCTAAGGTTCATTGATTCATTCAGCAAAGAGTCACTGGGGATCTACCATGCAGTTCACGCAATCTGAGCAAAACTGTCACCTTTCTCGGTTCTTTGCTCTCTTCCACACACAAACATACGGCCATTCTTTTCACTTATCTTCCACTTGCTCCAATCACCCTCATGACTGCTCTCATTTCACTTGTGTCCTTACTGATTCATGTTTGCGTTTGACTTTTATGGAGTGCTTCTTGCACACCAGGCCCAGCATGGAAGAGAACCTGATCCTCGGCTCAGAGGCCAGCCTTATGGTGATCTGCTTAAGAGACAAATGTAGCTATCTCGTGTTCTTGTAGCGGCTGCCGGTCACCCACTGGAGAGTCTCAGCCATGGCGCCTTCCGACATTACTGATCGTTGCAGCCCAAGCTCTCCATGCGCCTTCCAAGGCCCGTGGTCTTGGTCATGCTATTCGCTCTGCTTGCTTGCCTACCACCCTGTGCAGCTCAGGCATCCAATGTTCCATTTCCCGAACATACCTCCATCCTCTCCCTTCTCCCTAAATTGGCTGGCTTTCCTCTCTGCTTCTATAATCTTGTGTGTTTGCTTCTATCAACAATTATCACGTTACAAGTTAAATGATTTAACTTATCTGTTCATTCAAACATTATTGACAATGCCAAATGCATGGCTAGGTCCTAAATAGACAACAGTGAGCAAACCAGAAATGATGCCTGCTTTCACAGAGCTTAGATGATTGTGAGAAGAAATCGACAACAATTAAATATAAACAAACACACACACGCATTCATACAACTTGGGAAAATGACCATGAAAATGATGAGATTCATGCTCTGTGAGAATAAAGGGATAGATAAGATAAAGTTGTCCAAAAATTTCTGTTGGTAGTGAATCCTGGCACATAGTAGGTACTCAACAAATGTTTCCTTGACTATCAAACTGAGCAAGTAAGACTTCAGTAGAATTATAAAAGTGTATGTGACAGTTATGGTGGTTTAAATAACACGGTAGAAAAGGAAGGACAGTAAGAAAGAAGGTGTGTGTGTCTGTGTGTGTGTGAGAGGGGCACGGGAAGTGGGGCAGAGGGAGAGAAAGAGAGAGAGAGAGAGGGAGAGAGGTGCTCAGGTATCTCAGACTAGAATGTGTTGCATTCAGATTTTCCATTTCTGGAGGAAATACCAGATCACTTTGGACCACCAGGGGGCAATGTCTGATCACATGTAAGGGCAACTCTTGCCTCAGGCAATCTTTGTGTTCTGGAGACACTCCCTCCTGCTCCATCTGTTAAAAAATAAAGGACTTGAACATAACTGCTATTTATTTTTTTACATTACTAATGAAATACACATTCCTCGAAGATAATAAATACTGTAATTAGATTAAAATGTATTAAAATGGAAAAAAAGAGGCGTTTCATATTCATAATTCTATAATTATCCTTATCTAACGGAACAAATCTCCACTTCCTAATCATTTATAATTTTCATCACTCAACTACAGGTCACAGCAGGTATTAATATTGGGTGAAAGGAGTTTTCCGGTTTCTACTCTGCATTTATGCTGTTCAAGCACTTCCAACCGCTGCTTCCTTCATATTGAATAGTCTTGTTTAGCCTCATCATAACTCATTGAGATAGATGAGAGGCAATTATCATTTTTGCTTGGCACATAAGTAGACACAGAGGAGTTCTCGGCTGGTTGGGGCAGAATAGAAAATGGCCACCCAAGTTTGACAGGCTGCCCAGAACTCACTCAGCTCACCACCAGCCAGAATGAACAGGCCCTGGAGCACTGCCATTTCCTGGCAAAAGTCAACGACCAGGTGGTTTCAAGAGTGTGTTATTTGAGACACCTACAGATGTTATTCCTGTCGCAGCACATCAGGACGTGTATAAAGAGCTTAGAGCCCTTGCTTGGCCCAAAGTAGGTTGTTCCCAGAGGCCTCGGCAACATCTTCACTAGGAACCTTTAATGGCAGAGGCCAGATACTGCTCCAGGAAATAAAACAGCCACAAAAGTTGGAAGGAAATAATCCAGGCTTTGCTACCTGATTATTCGATCAATGGGCATTCATCAAACAGTGCTGCAAAAGTCACTGTGCAGTTAGCAATGCATGAAAATTGTCCTTACCCTAAAGGAACTTAAATCTAATTATGAGAGCATCGCATAGATGCATGAAAACATTTGTTAATAATAACATAAAACAGACCTACGTGGCAGAGCTCATCAGAGGTTGTTAACAGATATTTGTTGATTGCCTACTAAGTTCCAAACATGACTGAGATGCAAGAGTATATATACAAGGTATTCCGCTTGCCTTTGCAGACTTTACTCTCTAGTTGTAAAGAGATGGGTTATTCTGTTTATTAATCTATTCAATAAATATTAATGAACCACCTACAACATATGAAGCATAATGCTAAACAAGAGGGATATGAATAACCCACAATCCCACCCGCAAGGAATTCAGTCTGCTAAGGGAGGCAGACCTGTAAACAAACAAATAATTTACTTTCCATATAGTGTATATGTGTAATTATATACATATATAATATATATAAAGTATATACATAAAGATTGGATTAGATTAGATTATATTTTATCATTTATATTTATTGAGTATACATATATTTGTGCATTTATATAATTTATAAATTATATTTATATTTTATTATTTTATAATATATGAAGATTGAATTATTTATAGATAGATGATAGAGATAGATAATGCTTCAGATGAGCATGAGAGCTAGAAAAAAAATCACGAAAAAGTGACACTTAAGGGGAGTCTTGAAGGTGTTTTCCAAGCAGACTCATGAGTGAAGAGTCTTGCAGATAGAAGGAACTAAGTGTGCAAGGGCACAGAGTCAGGAAATGGCATGATTCAGCAATGGCTGAAGCTCATAGTAAAAGTTGAGCAATGAAGGGAGAATAGTAGAAGACTAGATGGCAAAAGGGGAAGGGATTTTATCTTTCCACGGTAGAAAACCTTTAGAATATCAAAAGAGAAGACTGAGACAATTTCATTTGTGTATTAGAAAAATTATTATAATTGCTGTGTGGAGAATGGTTTAGAATAGAATAAGATTAGAAGCAAGGAAATAATTAGGGGTCTATTTCAGTAATCAAGACAAAAACTAATGAGAGGGAGGAAATACAGAATGATTTAGGATGTAGAACCAAGAAAACATGGTAGCCAATCGATATTTGGAATAAGGAATGAGAAGTGTCAGTGATGATGTATTTCTATTGGGTGTTCTTAATTTCTATTGGGCCATGATTGGAACTATAAGAAACGAAATGGGAGGAATGAGGGACAAACAGCTCAAAGCTAAATATGTTGAGTCAAAGAAAAGTACATGTGAAACATCTAATATGCATCCCATAAAACATCCCATAATTTTTTTAAAGTTTTTATCTATTTACTTGAGAGAGACAGACAGCATGAGTAAGGGAGGGGCAGAGAGAGAAGGAAAGAGAGAATCCCAAGCAGGCTCCCAGCTGCCAGGGCAAAGCCCAATGCAGGGCTCAAAAACGTGAGATCGTGACCTGAGCTGAGACCAAGAGTTGGATGTTCAACTGACCGAGTCACATAAGCACCCCAGAGATGACCCATAAGTAGTTGAAAGCTAAGGTAGTCATAGAATATGTCCTGGAAACATTTGCATTAATTTAGATCTAGAAGAATAGATAGTATTTGTGGAGTGAAGGTGGAAATGAGGGAAAGAGTTGGGAATGAAGGATCTTCCAGGTAAGGGAATATTCTTAATGAAGTCAAAGAGGGAGGAACAAGGGTAATTATGAGACCCACCCGAACAAAGCAAAGCATAAGAAAAAAGGCAGTGTTTCACAGACATAATGAGTCCAACATCATGGTGGAAGTGAGCTCTGAGAAAGAGTATTCTGGGAGTGAGATGCAGTCTATGGTTTACAGACTAGAAAATCTGGACCAGGGTGGCAAATGGAGGTGAGTGATTTTTCAGGGCGTGAAGAATATAAGGTAATAATGTCCTTTCCTTTCAGAGAGTAAAGTACAGAACCTCCAAATTTTAGTTCCTAAAGTAGAGTTTCCTGGTGAAAAGCAAAGGTTGATATAATATGTATTATATGTCAGGCGCTGTTTTAAGCACTTCACATGTATTAATATATTTAATCTTCCCAGCAACCATATTGAGTGTATATCATTTTTATTGTCACTTTAATTTTATGGCTGAGGGAACTGAGACACAGAAGTGTCCGGTAACTTGACAAAGGTCATACAACTAGTAAGTGGTGGACAGGAGTCTGGCTATGCAGCCATACCTTCAATTGTTTCACTACGTTGCTTCCCAGAGGAACTGCTCTCAGTTCCTCCCCTTTGAGCCCACCCACCACCACCACCATGCTAATTCCAGGAAGGGTCTGCTCTGTTCCCTTGCGGCACTGACACAAGCCAAAGCTTGTCAAAGTTTTCACTAAATCATAAACGAGAGTAGAGTGGAAACACAGGAAGAATATTCAGAAAACCAACCTGACTTATGAAACACAAGTCTCTAATCCATTTACAGCTAACTAGCCCTGTTTTTCATGATCTCCTCTGCACACCACACCACCCCAAAGGCTGATATCCCTGCACTCCTTCCAGCCTGTTCCATATGGCTAAACCATCTTTCAAACATGTGGTACGGAGCAACTATCTAGACATCTGATTTAAAGATCTTTGTTAGTGGAACTCTTGCCCCATTTCCATAGACTTACCTGCAAGACCTGTTCCTCAAGTGATCAATATCACACGTGACTTCATTCCACCAGTGAGATTTCCTGTCCATCACCCCCATGTCTACAACCTTCACCCTGAAGTGTGTCTCCACTCTCCCCTAGCACAAGAGCATTTCCTAATACACTACACCATTGTGTCCACATGGGAGGAACTACACATCCGTAAAAATGGGAGTATTTCCTTACAAGGTGGCAGGTGTTAGGCCAGGGAGGGGCCAGCAGGCATAGGGAGGAAAGGATTGGACTGGAAAAAACTTGGATGAGTTCCTTGCCATCAGGGTTGAAGGTGATCCCAAAGTTTCAAGTCCAGGTAACAGAGAATGAATGTATTGAGAAAGTCAGGAAAGTTGGTGGAAGAAACTGGTTTGGGGAGTTAGAGTAAGCGTTCTTACCCAAGTTGTCTGTAAGGCGAGGAAGACAGATCCAAGTGCAGATGTCTGATGGCCAACTGGAAACCTAAAGCTATATATAGGTTGGTGCCAGAGATATAGATCAGGGCATCATCAGCATAAAGGTGAGAAATGAAAAAGAATTGATAAATGTTCCAAGATTTTAAAAAGGAAAAAAAAAAAGACTAAGTGGTCAGAACTCATATCTATAGGGAAAAATGAAGAAAAAGAAGAGGAAACAAGGAGATAAAAGGAAAAAGAATCATTCAGAGAAGAAGGGAAAAACCAGGGATACTGCAGCACCGCAGAAAACAGGGGAAAGATTTCTAAAAAGAGAGTGAATGACTTAAAAAATCCATGTGACAAGAGATACCATAAGAGCAGAGAGCAAACAATAGACTGGGAGAAACCATCCGAACTACATGTGGCAAATGAGTTAATATTAATATGAAAAGGATTTGCTGTAGGAAAAAAGGTGAAGAGTTGAATAGGAATTTCACAGAAATAGAACGAAAAATCACCAGTTTATGCACGAAAAAATACTCATATTCATCAATAATCAAGGAAACACAAATTAAAACCTGTCAGAAATGTTGATGGCATCCACGGAGACCAGTATGTGGGGAGTCAGGCCTTTCCATATATTACAGGTGGAAGCATGAATTGCCATAATCTTTTGACAACAATCTGACAACATTTAATACACTTTAAAATGCACTTTCCCCTTTGACCTGATGACACCTCTTTTGAAAATCTAACACATAGCAATAAAAGCACCAATATATCTTAAGATACTTGTATTTGAGTGTTGCAGCATTCTCTGAGAGTGGGGGGAGAAAAACATGAAAAACTGAATCAAGATAAATAAGACAATAATTGAAGAAATTATGCCATATCTGTGTGGCAAATGCCATATGAAATATGGTGTATCCATTAAAAAGAATATGTGTGTTTTAACCTGAAGGAATATGTTATATTTTAAAGCAAAATGCAAGTTTCAAAGTAATAGTTATTGTATGACCCTCTTTTTATAGAAGATAAAATTATTATAGACTATAGAAATGAACCCATATTCACATCAGGTGTGTTCGCATAAGCACAGAGAAAGAGGTAGCATACACATTAAAGGTTAAATCTGGGGTTGGAGGGAAGGGAAATCGATTCACTTTCACTTCACACACTTCTGGATATTACCTGATCTGTTACTCTGTCCGTATATGTTGTGATTTCTTTTAAATCCAAATAAATGATTACAACAAGAAAACTTGAGAAGTATCAGAAGTCACAGTCTTCTAGAAATGACCATGAAGACAAAACCACTAGAGATGACAATAAGGAGAACAGAGTTCTTCAGGAAAACAATTTAGGAAAGTGAGGGTCAGTGGATGGGGCAGGCAGCTGAAAGAATCCTGTTTTTAAGAAATGCCAAAAGGGGCGCCTGGGTGGCGCAGTCGGTTAAGCGTCCGACTTCAGCCAGGTCACGATCTCGCGGTCCGTGAGTTCGAGCCCCGCGTCAGGCTCTGGGCTGATGGCTCGGAGCCTGGAGCCTGTTTCCGATGCTGTGTCTCCCTCTCTCTCTGCCCCTCCCCCGTTCATGCTCTGTCTCTCTCTGTCCCAAAAATAAATAAACGTTGAAAAAAAAAATTAAAAAAAAAAAAAAAAAAGAAATGCCAAAGGAAGTGAGTGGTAGATAAACAGATTCTTAAAGAATGTTCATATTGAACACGTATATGTTCCAGTTTGCATAGGGTTTTTCGTTTATAAAAATAAACACATGCGATTTTTTTTTTTTTAATTAAAACACTTTCTGGTGAGGGTGCCTGGGTGGCTCAGCTGGTTGAGCGTCCGGCTCTTGATTTCGGCTCAGGTCGTGATCTCACAGTTCATGAGTGCAAGCCCGGAGCCTGCGTAGGACTCCGTGCTGGCAATGCAGAGCATGCTTGGAATTCTCTCTCTCTCCCTCTCTCTCTGCCCCTTCCCTGCTCATGCTTGCTCTCTCTCTTTCTCTCTCTCTCTGAAAATAAATAAATAAACTTTAAAACACACACACACTCTCTCTCTCTCTCTCTGTCTCTGGTGCATTATCCCACTTGGCCCTCACAGAAACTGTCCTGTCATCATATTGCATTCCCATTTTACACATAAGGAAACTGAGTCTGATAGTAGAGTGGCTTTCCCAGTACCACACAGCCACTACAAGGCCCCACTAGCCTGGCAATCAGGCTATATTTTCTTCAGCAAATCCCTATATTTTCTTCAGCAAAAGCCCCAAAGTACAAAGGTTCTTTCTGGATCCCAAGGAAAGCAGGCTCTGGCATAAGAGTCATTCCTATTGCCAGATAAAGAATCGATCAGAGGAACCCACTCTGAATCAAAATCAGCCTTTCTGTACCCAAGCTGAAGGCAGGAAGCCGTAACCAAGAAGGCAGCCTGCTAGAAGTTTCCGTTCCTATCTGTCGCAAGCTCCCCATGACCTTAAGAAAATAATGTCACCCATGTGTCTCAGTTTCCCTCCCTTTAAATAGGATACCCTACCTTCTTCCAAAGAAAAGTGTGTTGAGATAAATCTCAACATCTTTGTCTACAATAGCTTTGAACTTGCTGGTGGAAAGTACTACACAGGCGGCTATGATCTTGGTCCCTGAGAAGTAGCTCTTTGAGAACATGTTCAGGAAGATGATTTACGGTGCGGCCACTCCACCATCACTCACCTCATGGTGAGAATAAGCCTTCGAAGAGCGTCTAAGAGACTAAATACAAATTGAAACCACACCTGCTGAACCCTGCTGGGCTGCCAGAAGCTGTTAAGAAAGACCTGATATCTTTAGTAGTCACTATGTGTGCGAAAGGATGTGACAAACCTCGGGCAAGGCCAAAGGGGACCCACCATAACCAAAGAAACCACGCGTGTGTGTCCGTGTATAAAATACGGCCACGCAGACAGGAACCTGTAGGTCCCAGTTCCATTTAGAGATATTTAGTTTATCTTCCATTGCTTCAGGAACACACATTCTAACAGCCTCAAACCAGCTTCTTTGGAGTCATTGACGAGCTAAGGAGTGGACATGTGGTCAGGTGGTGAGAGATGGGGGGTTTGCAAGCATCTTCTATTCGCTGAGCAAGATGGTAAGTTCCTGAAGTCCAAAGAACCTGTCTTGTGATTGTCTTTTTGCTGTATGCTCTTCTTCCTGCCCTGCTCACTCCTCGAATATGATGTCTAATTCAGGGGTCTGCACACAGAGACTCATGCAAGGCTGGTGTTCGTACACTAGTTATTCACACAGCAGAAAGATTTCTGGAGAATTCCACAGGGAGACGTCAAAGCAACGGCAGTTGAATTGTAAAACAGGGGATTGTAATTAAACTGTTACCCCAGCTAGTAGCATCTCTTTGGATAAGTTATAGCCCAAGATACACTATCTTGGTGCCCTGTCATTCTTTTTTTAAAAAAGTATTTTTTATACTTTATTTATTGTGAGAGAGAGAGAGAGAGAGTGGGCACGAGTGAGGGAGGGGCAGAGAGAGAGAGGGAGAGAGAGAGAGAGAGAGAGAGAGAGAGAGAGAATCCCAAGCAGGCTCTACTTTGTCATCATGGAGCCCGATATGGGGCTTGAACTCACAACCATGAGATCATGACCTGAGCTGAAGTCAGACACTTCAGACTGAGCCACCCAGGTGTTCCCTGTCATTCTTTTTTTAAAACTGTAACAAAATAAACAGACTGCCCAATACTCTGTGCCCCTTTATCTACATACACATTCTCAAAGGCAATCCAGGAGCTGTGTATACACCTCAAAAATAAACACTCTCATCACTTGTTGAGCACAGATCCTGTATTGTAGTTTAACTATTGTGCTTTATAATATTTGTATGGGACCTAAAGTTTGGACTGTTTTTTTAAATATTTATTTCTGAGAGAGAGAGTGAGCGGGGGAAGGCAGAAAGGGAGGCTGGACAGAGGATCTGAAGCGGGCTCTGCACTGACAGCAGAGAGCCCGATGCAGGGCTCGAACTCACTAACCATGATCGTGACCTGAGCTGAAGTCGGACGCTCAACCAACCGAGACACGCAGGCACCCTTTAACTTGTTTTTAGGACATGGTTGGTTCTTTCCTTCCAGGATGTCCCAATAGAGTGAGGGAGCCAGGCAGTTTCCATCTCCACGGTCAGAGGTGGGTGGGCATCCCCACTGTGGGAGACACTAGGCTACACGCGACGGGACATGACTGTGCATGAAGCAAGGCCTCTCCTGGAAGGACGGAATTAAGAGTCCCCTCGTGCGGTTTTAAATTGAGTTTTAAATGCCTGGTACACCACCTCCTTTCCAAATTTTCTTTCTTGTCTATTAATGTGGAAGGCAAGGCAGTACATGGCATAAGTATGAAGTGAATACACATAAAAGGCAATTTTTCTTAATCCCTATGCCCATAATCCTCGATAGGCATCATAAAACAGCAATGTGGTATGAACAGAGCACCAGGGTCTCGTAAAGTGTAATGGTTCATTTGTGCACATCCTCTATTTTTCAAGAAAGAAATGACTTTCTTTGGATTCTTTATATTAGGAAATATTGGCAAGAGAGAAAAAAAGAAAGAAGGAAGGGAGAGGAGGAGAAAGAGGGAAGAGAGGGGAGAAAGGGAGGAAGGAGAAAGGAAACAAACAAAAAGAAATCTTTCCATTGTTTTGAAAACTGAATCAATTCTTTTAAAAAAAATGCTATTGATTCCCAGCAGAAACAAAGTCAGTGGATCATCCCTCTGCTTCTGGTGGGGCTACAGTAGTTTAGTTCCAAGAAATATAGGCTCCTTGCTTACGTTAGAGGAGTTCATTATTAATCATCTCAGCCCCTGAATTTCTGTCACCGAAGCTGCTTCCTACCCCTAATTATTGCCTCTCAGGTACCTGTGTCACAGAATCAGTGCCAGGTTTCAGCTTGACAACCTGGTTAAAATCAGAGGCTGTATGGAATATTAACCCAGTTTGAAACTTACCCACTTCACAACTAAAAATGGGACAAGAGACTGGATTCTTTTTTTCAAGTTTATTTATTTATTTTGAGAGAGAGAGAGAGAGAGAGAATCCCAAGCAAGCTCTGTGCTGTCAGCACAGAGCCCGACTCGGGGCTCAGTCTGTGAGATCATGACCTGAGCCAAAACCAAGAGTTAAGATACTTAACCGACTGAGCCACACAGATGCTCCAAGAAACTAGATTCTTATCTAGGAGGGAGTAGGGAGAGGTTGGTAAAAGGGCACAAACTTTCAGCTGTAAGATGAATAAGGTTGAAACTCTAATGTGAAACGTGGTGACTATAGGAAGGAAGGGAAGAGGAGAGGAAAGGAGGGAGGGAAACTAGGTCTCTGGTTGAATGGGGAGCCATAGGGACTTCTGTAGTGCCAGAGACAAAACAGAGGCTGGGAGGAAACTGGAACATCCCTGGTGCATTTCTGCCAGTTTAAAGAGGCAGAATGTGCCCTGGCATTCGGACTTTGAAGAACCATAGCTGGGCCTAAAAAGCAATCTGGAATTGAACACAGCAGCCTCTTCAAACAGTTTTTGTTAAAGTGTGGCTGTCACAGGGCCAGGTCACAGGGCCAAGTCCCGGCTCAGGCAGTAGACAGGCTATCCATCAGCACTTACCTTTGCCCCTGGGAGCCCTGACACTTTGCATGCCCCCTTCCCCCCATCAACCCCAGTTCAGACAGGCTCAGAATTCCTACAGTTATAATTCCATGTCGTCTCAAGCCCGAAGATAAAGGAGAGGCAGAAGGAATGAAAAAGCAGAAGGCCCCGGGCGTAGGACGGAGATCACTGGGGAAAACACTGCAGACCCCAAGAAGATTTTACTCCCAACGTTCAAGCCATGAAAGAGTTCTCCTGAAATATACAATTCCGGCAGCGGGGCGGGGGGGGGGGGGGTGGAACTCCGGGAGATGGAAACACTTTTATTGCCAAAATTGAATCCCTTACCATTCCGACACCCTCAGAGCATTAAGGTTTGCAGTTTGACACCTAAAGCACAGGAAGACGTCAAAGCTTTGACAAATAGCCAAAGGTCACACCTTAGTCTCCGGTGACAATTCCACTAGTGGTCAGAGAGTCACCAAGCCCAAAAAGTCAATGAATGTTTTTTTGGTTTCTTTGGAGATATTGATCTCAAATGATTAAGGATCCTAATGGCAGAAAAGAAGAAGTCCCAATGTGTGTTTGGCAGCTGGAAAGTTGTTTCCAAAATAATTTAAGTAGCCAGTTGTCTTTTCACTGGATTCCTTACTTCACAGCACCTGGCGGGAGGCTCCATTGTTGCCCTCTATTTCCACTTCCACCTGCTCTGTGTGACTAAATTCCTGTTAGTATCAGATATATCCCTTTAGTCCTTGAGCAGTCTCCTATGTCTGTTCAAGAACTCTCTCATTTTTCAAAAATGTTAATTCAAATACTTATGAAAGTGTGGAACAGGGGCACCTGGGTGGCTCAGTCGGTTGAACATCCGACTCTTGATCTTGGCTCAGTTCATGATCTCACAGTTCGTGAGTTCCAGCCCCACACCAGGTTCTGCGCAGAGCCTGCTTGAGATTCTCCCTCTCTCTGTCTCTGCCCCTCCCCACTCATGTTCTCTCTGTATCTCTCTCTCCCTCTCTCTCAAAATAAATAAACTTTAAGAAAAAAGAAAGTGTGGAACAAATACCACCTTCTATTAATTTCTCTGCATCTCTGCAAAGAATATCACAATTTCTAATAACGAGAGGGAACCACAGCCCTTATTTGATCAGTTAATTTAGCAGATGCTAGGATACTAGAGTGACAATATCCAAGGATGGAAACAGGATTTGAATTCTTACCCCATGTTCTCCTCCTAGGCATTGTGTGATTTCCTCTACTTGTCACCTTGTGCCCACTTTTCTTCCATCATTGAAACTACTCTTCAGGGTCTCCTCCATGATGTGATATCTTGTGCACAGCAGCGAATTAGACATGCTCAGAGGACTCTTAGATGTTCTCCCGGGGGAACTCAGAGCTTCCCTGAGGAGGGGAACTGGGCTTCAGGAACCATCCTTCATCTGCCTTTCATCATCCCTCAAACTGGATGATACAAACTCTCCAGGACTTGCCCTCATCCTTGTAATCATCTTAGGAATGTTCCCAGACGTTCGGCAGAAGTTCTCCATTACAGAGCTGGGTATGGTAGCTTTGTTTAAAGTCCACTCTGAGTTACTCAGAAAGTTTCCAGGCAGAAGGATGTCAGGAAGGACCTAAGGAGAAGAAAAAGCTGCTAGTAATGAGAGGGTTTATAAGACACCCCCTGTTACTTGCTCTCCCCCTTCATTACCATTATTTTTTTTTACATTTATTTAAAAGAGAGAGACAGAGCACAGGTGGGGGAGGGGCAGAGAGAGAATGAGACACAGAATCTGAAGCAGGCTCCAGGCTCCGAGCTGTCAGCACAGAGCCCAACGCAAGGCTTGAACTCACAAACTGTGAGATCATGATCTCAGCCAAAGTCGGAGGGACACTCAACCGACTGAGCCAACCAGGTGGCCCCCCTTCATTACCACTATTAAGATAACCTCCCAGTCAACTTTCCTGTAACATTCCGGTAATTCATAGGCCACAAAAATCATAAAGATGGAAAAGATGGCAACAGTGTATTTATCTAATATGCTCCCCTTCCAGTTCACAACACTGTAACCTAATTCTTTTTAAGAATGAAAGCATAGAAGGGAAGGAGAGGAGAGAAAGATGAAGAAATGGTGATTTTTAAATAAAATGTTTGGAGTTGGATATAGTCTAATGTAAAGACGTATAACCTCTAAGGGTTGGAAAGATCATAAAGATATCTCCTCCTAGAACATCTCCCTTGTACTAACATCTCCGCTACCATTTTTCTGCCAAGGGGTCCATATCCTATGTGTGATTGCTACTGAAGGAAAAAATACCCACAGAGGCTGCCCATTCTATCCCTGCTGCTGTGGTCCAGCATCTCAAAAGGGCACAACCCTGGGGTGCCTTCGTGGTTCAGTCGGTTAAGCATCTGACTTCGGCTCAGGTTATAATCTCACAGTCCATGAGTTCAAGCCCTGGGTCAGGCTCTGTGCTGACAACTCAGAGCCTGGAGCCTGGTTCAGATTCTGCGTCTCCCTCTCTCTCTGCCCTTCCTCTGCTTGTGCTCTGTCTCTCACTCCCCCCAAAAATAAAAGAAACATTTAAAAAAAGAAAAGGGCACAACCCTGAGGACGATCTGGACCCACTACCATTACACTGCTGTTTTCAGCATGCAGCCTGGGTTCCTTTTCCGAAGTACATTTCTTTCCTCCATGTTCTAAGTCAAATACAAATGGCCATGGTCTGTTCTTGAAGAATTGCAGTGTATTCTAGAGTCAACAACCCTGCCTTCTTTCTTGATCCTTCTCAACTGAGCTATGAGCTATGCATGAGGCTCTCCTTATATTTCTAATCATAAATCAATACCTAGTTCCTTAAAGTAGTAGTAGCCACCTTATGGACTTGTTATGAGCTCTAAACTAGGCACAAATATAAAGTGATATATAGAGTGTGTCCAACACATAAAAAACCTCTGTCAATATCAATGGCTATTATTAACCATTTTTATGTATTGCGCTTCTCGTTTTATTCCACATACATGAGCCTCTTTCAAGGATGGAGCGCATAAGTCTGAAAACTGGACCTGGCATTCTAAATGCACCGGCACCTATAAGATTCTTAAAGAAAGACTGGCCCTCCCTCCTTCGTGAGGCATCCATCCAAAACAGCCTTGCTCTTTCCCACTGGGAGATCACACTGCGCACATGGGTCCCATTAGCTTCCCATTATCACCGTGACTGCTTTGACATTCTTGTTCTTGTCATTGCTCCTAGAGCTTAATATGTACTTTGAATTATTTTCCTTGAAAGTAAACAAAAGCCAACTTCAAAGGTGTTCTTTTGTTTTTTGTTTTGTTTTGTTTTGGTTCTGTTTGGTTCAAGTCCTTTGCTAGTGTTTGCTGCTCCTTTAGCATCACCTACAAGTTGTGATATACTGATTATATTTATTTTATAGGTTACAAAGGTGCTAATTGGTGTAAATACACATGAAAGCATATATAGAAATATTTAATTAAAACACATTAGTCAGTGGCAATTGGTGCCCAGGGAGTGTAGAGCTCTGTTTTCGTAAAACCCGACTGATACTTAACAAATATTGATTGGTTCCTATCATGCACAAGTTACTGTAGTAGGTTTTCTTATATGGAAAAAAATGTAATTTTATGGGAAAAGATAGTTTTTAATTGAAAATAAATGTACATAAAATGTGTAAGATGCAAACATATACTTGCTATTAAGAATCATCTGAGGGGGCATTTGGGTGGCTCAGTCGGTTAAGTGTCTGACTCTTGATTTCAGTTCAGGCCATGATCCCAGGGTTGGCATTCAGGGTTGGCATTCGGTACAAAAGATATCCCCGCTCCTGACAGGGACTATCCTTGCGCTATTACATCTTCTCCTTTAGAAGATGTAAGATGACAGACGCTTCCTGTCTGCTAATTCGAAGTCACCAGGACTTGAACTTCCAGGAGTCACCAGGAGTGAACAGAGTGGTGATAAAAGGGTAGTCTCGATTACACACTAGTCAAGATGTCTTTGGTGACAAGTTAGCAGAAAATCAGTATAAGCTCATTCTAAATGGTAAAGAAGTTCATTGCCTCACTGTGTCAAAGATTGCGCTGTCCCATAATACCCCATGGTCATACATCCCCCATTATTACCCCAGTGTTTGGCTACCCAGAATAAAAACTACTTTCCCTCACACTGAGTTTTAGCCAAAAAGATATAAGCAGAAGTGTATCTGGCAGCGTCTAAGAATCTTCCCCAAGAGACAGATGGTACATAACACTGCCTTCTTCTTCCTTATGCCTTCCTCTTTCTAACTGCCTGGAAAACAGATGCCATTATCTTGAACCTTAAGGGTAAGGGTCATATCGTAGAAGTATTGGGCTGATGATCTAGAAGAATCCCGGTTCTCTGACTCTTTCAGAGAATGTGGTCACCACACCAACCCTGACCTGCATTCCTACAGACTTTTACATGAGAAAGTGCTAAGCATCTATCCTGTTTAAATCATTGTTTCTTTAGGAATACATGACTCTCAGCAAATCCTGACCTTAATGATATACTCATGTGTTGGGAAGTCCTGCAGCTGGGGAAGCTTCAGGAACGGTGTAATCTAGTGTTTCTGGCTCCATTCCTCTGTGATACTTTTGGTCTCTGTTCTTCTCCATAAGGGAGGCTCATCTCAGGCTAGTAATAATATCGGAGTGGTGGTTCTGGACCTCAGGTCTGCACATTTCAAAAATCTAAAAAAAGATAGATAAAGTGGCTCCCAGAAGTTTTCCCAGAGGAGAGAAAAGAACAAACCAAGTAGTCCTCAACAAACCTCTCTCCTCTTGTACTAGGGCCTGAACTGAATCCTGAAACTATCCTTTTCAAGTGGATGGGAATATCCTTGGGTTACATAGAGCCGTCCCTAGAAGTAGGGATGGGGCCAGCTCCCTCCAGGTCGGGCACGCGAGGTGGTGGGCAAGGGCTAAAGATATGAACAAAACCGAAATTGTGTTAGGAAGGAGGAAGAGTAATGCTCTGGTTGCTTATTAGTATAGCAAACCACCCAAAACTTGGTGGCCTGAAAACAATCTTAATAGCCATCATATTTAGCTTACAAGTCTGCAATTTGGGCAAGACTCAGCAAGGATGACTCATCTCTGCTGCATCTGGCATCAGCTGGGGGAGGGGCTCCTTGAAGAGCACAGGGGGCTCCTCGGCATCTCTACTTCTAACTATATGGTCTCTACTTAGTCTCTCCAGCACTGCAGCTTTCAAGCTGCTGAATTTCTTACATAGCAACACGGGGCTCTGAAGGTACATGTCCTAAGATAGAGTCAGGGGGAGGCTGTGTAGCCTTTTCTAACTTGGCCTCACTTTTGTCACATTCTATTTGTGCAAGAAGTCACAAAGGCCCACCCAGGTTCAAGGGGAGGGAACATAAACTCCACATCTTGATGGTTCCATGGCAAGACTCTGGAAGAATACACAAGACTGGAACTATTGTTGCAACTTCTTTTTGGAAAATACAATCTGTCACAAGCTGAAGGAAAGGTTGATAGGCCACCAATAACATCCACCACTAGGAGATAAGACCTATCTACAGACATCCACCTGCTTGCCGTGCAAAGCGATAGATGCTTTAAGACCTAGGCTACAGGCCCTACAGCAGCTCAGAAATGCAAGAGATTATATTTCTGATGGCAGGGCTGTGCTGAGAAGACAGCACTGGTAGTGGGCCATGAAGAATGGGAAAGGTACGTAAACAGGGAAATGTGGATAAGGGGGTTGGGTGAGACACCAGGTAAGTAAATCCTGAGATGTAAGAAAGGGAATCCCAGAATATGAGACCAGATAAATAAATACAGAAGAGCAAGGACCAGGAACATAAGCAACCACTCATTAATGTCTTCTACTTATTAAAGACTTATAATAATATTTTCTGAGGACTCCTTTTTAAAAAAACTGTTGGGAAAATAATATAAATAAATTAATTCAATGACAGGTAGGCAGGCAGGAAGACAGTCAGGGCACAGACACATGTGAGAGAGAGAGAGAGGTTGAGAAATGAAGCACACACATAGCAGGTGACCTCTGTTGGAAGCTGCCAGCTTACAAGGTTGACCCAAATGGCTGCTTACATTGACTGCTGTTGGCATTATGGCACTCATGTCGACTTTCTGTACATGGAAGAATTGATTTTAAACCACCAGGCGCTCTCAGTCTGTGTCACATTTGAGGCCAGAGGTGACACAGCACTGCCCATGGTACAGATCTGAGAAGATCTGTATCCCACCACCCCTGTGACCCGGTTTCGATTTTATAAGTTGGCCTTAGACAGCATGACTCACCCTACAGCAGTGGGCCCAAGCCTTGATTGCACACGGGGATCCCTTAGAGATGTGCAAAACTAGCGATGCTGAGGCCTCACCAGAGACTCTGATTCAATGGGCCTACAGTGCAGCCTGGCAAAATGGGAAGAGCTCTATGCTGGAAGGGAAAAGCTGGCTCTTATGCTAGATTATGCTAAACTTCCAACTATACGGAAATAACTGGATGATTTTTTTTTTAATTTCTAATCCAGATGTGTAAGATTCCCAGGGGAAAACTCTCTGTGGTCTGGCCTTCCTACTGGGAAGAGACATCTTTGTTAGTAGACACTGAGGAATTTGAACATAAATAAACCCAGGCCGGAAGTGTTCTTTGTGCGTAAATCTACTTTTCCCCAAATTCGTCTCTGCCTGTGACAAAACACGTGTAACATATGATTTTCACCAAGTCCACAGTCCACTTTCCAATTGTTAACTGAGCAGTTGGCATGACTGAAGTTATTTTAGTAGCATGAGCACCTGAGAACATTCCTGGTCCATTGGTACAATCATATCAAGAGTTAAGAAATGATTTCTAGGGCCACATGAGCCAGCAATCAACCATGAATCTTCCACAGCTATTTCAGAGATATCCAAATCAGCACTGAGGGAATCAGAGAAAAGGTCTTAGAGCAGTGGGTCCATAACGCCTGCCTGAGTGATTTGGAGACTTGCTGAAACCGGTATGTATGAGCACTCGCTTAAATGTCAGCTTAGGAATGAGGCAGAAATCAAGAAGTGCGTTCAGAAAACAGGGCTCGCCGTGATCTTTGGCTGGACCTATTTCCTGATAGATGCTGTCAATTCTTGACTCGCCTGGGCTTGGTATGTGCATGTGCCAGACCCTTTCTACCGCATACCCTCAGCTCCGCAGTCCGGTGGCAACAGGTGCTGTGGAGAACCAGACTCAAGCATCACCCAGCGGTGCCCATCTCTTACAGAGGTTGATTCTGACCATCTGACCCCACGGTTTCGCCTTCCCCCTCACAGATAGCAGTTGGACTCCACAAGCTCTTCCACTTGGAGATTCCTTTCCCTTCCAGGCAGCTATCCTACCTCCTCACTGACCTTGGAATGACCATGGTCTAGTAAGTGCTGCCAACATGGCGATTGCCATGCCTATGTCCCTCTACCCATCCGTCCCAGGTTCAGACCTCAGCATGTGCCCCAAAGTAGGGATTATGTCATCCCTCACCTCACCTCCAGTTCCTTCTTTCTCCAGTTCCCTTTCTTTCCTCCTTCTTTCCCTCCTTCCCTCCCTCCCTCCCTCCCTCTCTCCTTCCCTTCCTCCCTCCCTTTCTCCCTCCTTCCCTCCTTCCCTCTTTCCTCCCTTCTTTTTTTCTTTCTTGCTTTCTACACATTGTCATGATTGTCTTCCCAGCTCTCTTTGTGTTTCATACAGTTGTACGCCTGGGTCACATGAGCTGCAAAAACCTGGGCCTTTCCATTCTCCACCTTGCCTGTGCCCTGGGCAGGAACTGCCCCCAAGCCCACCTGTCCCAGAGAGGAGGCCCAGAACCCCACTGCAGCAGCCAGATGCTCAGACACTGGTGCAGAGCACACAAACAGAGAACCAAAGGGACGTGGAGCCATGCCAAGCAAACAGGTTTAAAATGAAACGCTTCCTCGGTGGGAAAAATGGACTAACCACTGATTCGCAACCCCTCCTGGCTGCACATCCTGCAAAGAATCGCAAAGCCCACCTCGTTATTCAAACCCGCATGAACACTGGACCACAGTCACACCTGTGGGCCCCATGCCGGCCTCCTGCTCGGCATTGCTGCGGAAAGCTAGGTTCAAACCTCATGCAGGGGCCATGTCACAGGCGAGGCCTGGCAGAGTGAGTGATCTTCCCACAAGTAGTTAATGAGCCCACAATCATTTATTGTTTTATATGAAGTGAGATGAACTCAACAACAAACTCAAAAAGCAATCAATTGGGGCCCTAATGTTAAGCCAGTCTAAAGGGCTATCTACCAAGGCACCATGAGTATGGCCTTCTGAGTCCTCAGACCAGGACTCCTGGCCTTCAAGTGTGAGGGTATCACTGCATCCTTGTTCTGTAAAATGAAGGGTCCAAACAACGCTCAGTTAGGAAGTTAACAGTGAGTCAGGGGTTGGGTTATGAGGAAAACACCTTGGGCTTCGGAATCAGGCAGTCGTCCATTCCCAGGCTGAAACTTCTTTCACTCCGGACTGGTGATCTTTTTCTAACTGATACAACCTCCTTCAAAACTAGCCTTAGCCTCCCACACTCCATGCATGCTTTCCTTGCAATATTCCCAAAGCCCGGGCTAGCCAGCCGATCAGCAAGTGAGAGGCAGGGTGGCAAGCCGAGTGATTACAGGGACACTGACTTAGCGGCTTCTGGTGCTACACCTGTCAAAATGGCACTGCTTCATCCCTCCCAGAGCAAATGCAAAGGTAGCAGCCCCTGGCCAGGATCTACAAGCACAGATAGCACCCTGCCACTCTTCGGGTTCCAGGGAGCTCAGCACTGTGCCACTCCGATCCCTGACCCCCTCACTCCACCAGAAGGTTACGGTTTTTCCAGATAACTCTCAGCCAGTTAGGTGCCCTTGGCATTCTAGTCATGTGAACGGCAATATGCATCTCTGCTTTTATCACCGGAAGTTCAAAAAGGATCATGTCCTTTGGGGTGGCGATGTGGGCTGCTGGCTGTGGACGGAGATACCAGCTTCGGAGTGACACTGTAGTGAGGCTCGGGGGAAAGAGGGCTGTCTGCAGTCCATAACTTGATTGTAAGATGTTATAATGCATTTGAAGTCAGAATCCCTGGGTTCATGTCCTGGCTTAGCCATTTACTAGGTATACATTGGACAAGTCACTACAACTTTTTCAGCTCCAATCTCCTCATCTGCAAGGTGTGGTTTCATCATTAAGTTTTGCCAATGATTCAGAGATAATAAAAAGGAAACAGCAATTATAGCAGTTTGGTTTCAATATTAAGCTCATCTAAGGGCCAACATACTATAGAGCAAAGCCAATGAGCTTTTGAGTCACAAGATAAAGATAAGGCTCATAAGGACTCTGAGCTTTCGTTTTCTCCTCTATAAAAGGGTAGTGGTGGGTCAAGGGGAGGGAGCTGGGCAATCCTAGAGTCAGAGACCACGCTTGGGCTTAGCAGTATAGCCTTGGGAAAGTCATTCAGCCTCACAACACATCAGTATCCTTCACTGTTCAGTGTGACTAATGTTATCAATTTTTGCACGTGATTATGATTTTTAAATGGAATAACGAATGCATGTAAAAAATCTTCTAGAGAGGTGACTAGCATGTAAGAGACACTTATTAAAAATAAAATGGAGGGCATTTGGGTGTCTCAGTTGGTTAAGCGTCCGACTTCAGCTCAGATCATGATCTCACGGTCCATGAGTTCGAGCCTGGCATTGGGCTCTGTGCTGACAGCTCAGAGCCTGGAGCCTCTTCAGATTCTGTGTCTCCCTCTCTCTCTGCCTCTCCCCCACTCATGCTCTGTCTCTCTCAAAAAATAAATAAACATTAAAAATAAATAAATAAAATGGAAACTATTATTATCATTATATGTAAATATGCCTTTTAATTATGTAAAGGGTTATACGCATATCAGCTATTATTAATTTTCTCTCCCCTCCTTCACAATGCCTAAGGATACAGTGGAGTGCCTAGAATTATTACCTTATAAAAATAAATAAATTAAGCTGTAGTCAGAACACCATAATTCAAATAAACATATTTGGAGAGTCAATTGTTTGAGCTAAGAATCATGTTGCTTGAGCTAAATCCCAGCTGTGTGACCCCAGACAAATCACTTATCCATCCTGCACTTCAATTTTGTCATCTCTAAAATGGAATGATAATTGCAGCTACCTTGCATTGTCATTGCAAGAATAAAATAACCTTAATAAATTGAAACATGAGAAGTCCTTAAAAAGTGTCTAATTCATAGCAAATGTTTAGTAGGTGTTGGTTATTTTATTGTTTTGTGCCAATAGATATGCTAATAGTTGAGTAAATCACAGGTCACTATGGCAGGTTAATTCATCCCCTGAAGGACTCACAATCTACGGAGAAAATAGACCTTATATAACCAGACTTTAGGCTATCCCAAATGGTGCATTGTGCAATTTTGAAAAAGTTGCCCTTTTCTCAAGACACTTTCCTGCCATCTGCCAGAAATTTTTCAAAATAAATGTGCAACAATTATTAGTGTGAATGATGCCCCACAGTCTTGTACAGTACACAATTTTAACAACTATACCCAGGGACCCTGTATAACTGAACGTAAAAAGTGTGTGTGTGTGTGTGTGTGTGTGTGTGTGTGCCAGAGCACACATTTTATTAGTAATGAAATAAAGGATCAAGTGAAAGGGAAGGCTAGGGAGAGAGCAGAAGACTGTGTAGAAAGTGACATTTAAATTGGGCCTTGAGTGATGAGTAGAAATCTGCCAGGTAGAATTGAGGGCTAGAAGGGGACTTTGAAAAAGGAAATCTAAGCAGAGGAAACAAAATAAGCCAAGTTCAGAAGCACGAGCACAACTATGAAGTTTGAGGACCACTGTTGCAAGGAGCAGGGAGCCATCCCATGTTCTGAAATTCAGGAAGACTCCAGAATAAGTTAGTTTAACCTGGCACTTCTCTCTCAGTAAATGGAAGAGAAACTTCATATGATAGCAGGTGGTCCAGTGGGCTTAGTGAGTACTACTTGGCATCATGAGGACGATGGACCCTAATGGGTCCCTGGGTCCCGTGTGGACCCTGGGAGCCCTAAAGTAGAAGGAATTGGCCGATCTGTGGAGGTAGGGAAGAAAAAGGAAACTGGACACAACATCCCTGTTCACTAAGGGCAGAAGGGCTAAGTCAACTACTGTGTGCACACCAAACCAAGGAATATACACAGCTATTAAAAGGAGTAGTATGCATATAAAAGATCTCCAAGAAATACTGTTGATTGAAACAAGCAAGTGACCAAACAAAATACACAGTACGATCTTCCTTTTTATAAAGCAAACAAACAGATATACACACAAAACAATGTCCCATAACCCCTATGTGTGCATATATATGTATGTGAATGCGTAGAAAATGTTCTCAGATGGATCCTCGATGCACTGATAAGAACAGTGACCTCTGGGAATAAGTTAAACTTGAAAAGAGTGGTCAAGGGAAACTCAGACTCATCATACCATTCCATTTTTATGAGGAGAATATACTCATGTATCACTGTATAATTAAAAATTAACTTTGAGAAGAAATCAAAGATTAATATGGAGCTGGCTTTGAAGACGAACGTGTCCCTCTTCCCAGTTTTGTTCCCAAGGTGACATTAACCAACCCCCACCAAGTGTCTCCACCCAACAAATCAGAGATAGAGACCAGACAGGACTAACCCAAGGCGTTCTGGCTCACAATAAACCAAAGCAGCCTGAAGCTACTAATCTCAATAAACACATGAAATAGAGGATTCTTAAGAGTACCATCTCATTCCACACAGGACTGTTTCCGTAACGGTGTGAAATAGTCCTCATTTACTAAGGTTCAGCTGTTGCTGGGCAACGTGGCAGGAAGGATTTTCATTGCAGCGAAAGCTTTACAGCTTTGAAAAAAGGAGTTCGTGACCACACCACCAAGGTAATAAAGAATGTAAAGCTCAAGTGTGCTTTTTTCCCCCCTCATATGTTTTAAGTTCTCTCTCTAGTATCATGGAACTGGAAGGATATCCTGCTAGGAATTGTTCGTGGAGAAGTAGGCCTTCCGTTGGGATTTGCACCAAGGGATATAGCAGCATAAATAGCAAGGTAACACTTAATTTTCTGTGCACAACCATCATTAGTTGATGCGATACTCCATACAAATGTGCTTAGTCAACCCAAGAAAACCTGTTGAAGTCACACACAAGAAACTGCCTAGAAGCCAAACCTTGTTGTTAAATTGAATTAAGTGTTTTATGTGTCACTTTTTGAAAAATAAACTGCATGACACGTTTACCAGACCAGAAACTGCAGAAATACTTAAGATTCCACAATTGAGACTGGTACTTGTCTTGATTCTGTAGGAGGAGGTTTTCCATAGAGGGATTACAAAATAGAATATTTAGGTAACTATGAATTATTACAAAATGGGTCAAAAAATGCTGTTGGTCCGTTTTTCCGTGATACCCAAGGCAGAACGGTTCTGCCCAAACAAGCTCCTAGAGGTGAATCATTGCTTTGCAAATTCTATTCTCATTGCTCTGAAATTGCCAGCATCATTGTTTCTTCCTCTTTCTCCTCTGCTCATTACTTATAACAGAGTGAAACAAAATAAACCTTTAAACAAGAAGGTATTTTGTGCTTTCCTTTTAAGTTACCTTAGTCCATGTTACTATGGATTTTATAAATAAACACCAAGTTTTTCAATACTCATGAAATACAATGAAGTAAGCACACAGAGACATTTTACCAGATGGTACACTAGGAACCAAAAAAGGCAACAATTAAAATTTAAATATTCACGGTTTGAGTTCAGATGCAGAAGAGATGAGCCTTTTAAAGGCAAGATCCAATTAGTTGATGAGATTGTGTACTTACACTCAGTAAAAGTTTTGAACCAACAGTTAAATAATATATGAAGAAAGTCCAGGTCAATTTAGGCCACTGGATATGAAGATGTTTGCAAACAGGGCTCTTGAGAAGTAAGGTAGGCTTCTCCATTCAAGAGTTCATGGAAAGGGGCCCCTGCGTGGGTCAGTTGGTTGAGCGTCTGACTTCAGCTCAGGTCATGATCCCGCTGGTCCTGACTTCAAGCCCTGCATCGGGCTCTGTGCTGATAGCTCAGAGCCTGGATCCTGTTTCGGGTCCTGTGTCTCCCTCTCTCTCTCTCTGTCCCTCCCTGCTTGCCCCCCCTCTCTCTCAAAAATAAACATTACAAAAAAAAAAAAGAGTCCATGGAAATTGTGACCTTCTTTTCAAAAGGCAGTTCTCTAGTAAATTAGCTACAAGAGCGTGGGGTTAAATAGAAGATATCGAAGTATCCTCTACTCTTACTTTACTTTATAATTTTTTTAAATTTTAATTAGGCGCCACACCCAATGTGAGGCTTGAATTCATGACCCTGAGATCAAGAGTCACATGCTCTACTGACTGAGCCAGCCGGCCTGCCCTCTTTTACTTTAGAGCCCTTTCCTCTAGGGGATGCTTTTAAGCAACCAGTAACAATATCTGCCACAGAGAAGTAGGTACTAGTCAGGAAAAAAGTGTGGTTTGGGTATTCCAGACAAAGAAAGTAAGGTGTGCAAAGGCCACAATGTGGGAAATAAAAATATTTCAAGGCAGTGAAATGTGAGGTGCAGGTAGAGGCTGTGACGGGACGGGACTGGATATTCTAGACTTTATCTTGAGAACAATGGAGAGACGTTGAAGAGTTTTAAATCAGTAAAAGCTATAATTAGGAGTTTTTTAAAGTGCCTTATTCAGCAAGTGTTTATTTTACAATTCAAACTGGCTTAGCCAATCACATAGATGTATTGATTCATGTAAAAATCCAGAGATAGAAGGGAATTAGGTACAGTTCTTTCATGGGTCAAACTGAATTTCTGTGTGTTTCTCTTGGTTGTTCCACAGGTCCTATTGACCTCATCTGATGCTAAACTCCTTCAGGGATCCAAAGGGCTGCCAGGAGAAGCCAGAGCTACTCGCAAGCTCACTCAAATGTGGGAGAAAGAGACATCTAGCCACATGAACTAAGTATAGCCACACCCTGAACCATTCATTGAGGCAAAGGGATAAAACACTACTAACTGACCTCTAACAGAGTCTAACCTTGAAGCACATCCAAAGTATGTAACTACTACTACACGGGGACAAAGGTGCCTAAAGGAATAGATCCATAAAGGAAAATCCAAAGAAAACAAGATGGGAAGCAGACAGACCAAGTTGATGTTATAATGTGGCAGACATTGTTGATGTCTAATCCAATAGGCATTTCCTCCTCCTTTGTTGCCAATATACCTCTACTTTGTTCAGGAATTACGTGACCTTTTGCTTCAGGGGCCCTTCTCCACTTCTTTTTGTAATGACTGGTTTGGGCATGGATATGCAACCCAGTCTTAGCCAATGGGAATGGAGAGAGAATATGCTTTGGGGTCTTTTCCTTTCTCATAAAAAGACATTTACTGAAGCAAACGCCAATTTTCTTCTTCCTTTTGTGTCGTCCTGTCTGTGTGTGACACCTGCAACCACCACAGCCATCTTGCAGCCATGGTGGGGATAGCACTGAAATGCTGGGCATGGCACAGCAAAAAGCTGGAAAGCACCTTTACGCCATTATGTAATCACACCAACCCTAGAACTGCTCTGGCTCCAGACATCCTGCTATGGGAAATAACAACCCCCTTACTGTTTATGCCACTTTTGTTGGGTACCCTTCCTTGTAGTTCAGAACATCTTACCTGAAAAAATTGTGTTTGCTCCATTTGTTCTTTTTCTCTCCTCCCTGTCCTCCTCCTCCTCCTCCCCCTCCTCCTCCTTCTCCTGCTCCTCCTCCTCCTCCATCTCTTGCTCCTCCTCTTCTTTATTCAGAGCTTGGATAGCTGAATTTCTCAAACTCTGTTCAGGAAAACAGATCAAAGGTCTTAAGGTCAAAATATCTGGAGAAGTTTGGAGGGATCCCTTTTCCTCCATGCCAAATCACAACACAGGATGCTACTCCGATTCCTTATAAGCTGTGGCTACTTAACAGATAATATATAAAGAGCCAACCAGAACATATTACTAGCCATTTTCTACATCTAAGACACAATGTGGAAGGCGAAAAGGAATAAATCCAGAAACCAGTACTATCTGAGCAGGGTAAAGTTAGTTGTGTATTATTACAGATGTTTTTAATTTAAGATCTTTGGCTATTGTGGTAGTCCTTATAGTTCTACTTCAATCTTCTTCAGACAGATTTCTAACATACAGGCTGCCACGCTTTTTGTAGATGACCCCACCTGACCACGGCTTGAAGAACAGCTCTGAGAACCAGTAGGCCTACTAAGTGCCCTGGCTTAGAGCTCCACCCCTCCTACAGAGGCACATCTACAGAATCAGGTCTGGCCAAACCAATGAGTTCTTCTATCAATGGGAATTTTCACATGACCCATACAAAAGGAATCAACAGACCAGAGAGTTGTAAAGTTCTCAGAGGAGAAGCAACGATGTCAGAATTGTGATTAGTATAGAAGAAACTGTTCTTGCATTTTGTTTTCTTAAATGGGCCGTGATTTTGTTGGATTATATTCCGTTGGAGTCATTAAAATGAGTGATGTGCATGTTTTATTTTTGTGTCAACATTTATAAAATACTAGCAACTAAATCTTTGACAACTATTTAAAATTATGATGAAAAAAGTTAGATCCTTATTTTTAATGTTCAAAATTCAGTTAGAGTATATGGGAGAAAATCTTGAAGATTGGTGGTCAAATTGAAAAACTACGACCCGAGAGATAAAGAGGGAATTTATTGCAATATGGAGAGGCTGATCAACAGTACACTAACAATAGAAATCAGGGGCACCTGGGTGGCTCAGTCAGGTAAGTGTACAACTTCAGCTCAAGTCATGATCTTGTGGTCCATGATCTTGTGGTCCATGGAGTCCCCCCCTCCCCCATCCCCATCAGGCTGTGTGCTGATAGCTCAGAGCCTGGAGCCTGCTTCAGATTCTGTGTCTTCCTCTCTCTCTGCCCCTCCCCTGTTCACACTCTGTCTCTCTCTCTCTCTCTCTCTCTCTCTCAAAAATAAAATAAACATTAAAAAAATAATAATAAAATGATTAACAGTGACCAAGATGGGTCATTTTCTCACCCTCAACAAAGAGATAAAACTATATTGTTCACTAGCTTCACATGATATGTTTCATTTGCCTGGGAAGACAATGTGTTATAAAACAGTTGGACCAAAGTCAGCTGACACCAGAATGAAGAATGGAAAAAGCTCCCAAACATTTCTCTAGCAAACTCAAAAATGAGTTTGAGTCAATCAATTTAAAAAGAAAAGTAATTTGCATGTAGCCAAAAGTCTGGCAGTCACTTTAGGCTTTTGCAACTCAAAAAAAGGAGGGGGAGAGAGGGAGAGAAGCAGGGAATGGAGAAGGAAGGAAGGTAGCAAAGAAATGGGAAATAAGAGACATGCTAGATTTTAGGACTCTATGGAAAACTATTAACAATTAGTGGGTCTAGATTGTCATTTATTCATATAGGTATTTCCTTCCCATTTGATATTACATCCCCTAAATATCTTGCCAACAAGTATCTTAGACAGTTCATTATATATATAATTATACAGAGAATATAATCATGTTATATGCTATATATTATATATGTAACATCCATAACATATATTATATATAATATAAAAACTGTAAAGTATTTTATATCATATAATAATATATATGACACAGATAAGTAAATACATCTTGCAACCAGGGAAATAAGAGTAGTGAAAATCAAAGAAAAACAGAATTTAATTTAATATACTTCATCAGACCCTGTACACTCGCTAGAAATAGGCTAATGATTTGGGTTTAGCAGCCTAGCAGCTAATACAGAAGAAACCTGATCCAAGAAGCCCTACAGATGCCATGGAAGACCTTGCAATCCGAGAAACCTACATTTGATTGCCAGCTCTAATCAGCTCTATGGCCTTGAGAGCAAGTCATTGAACCATCTAGGTCTCAGTTTCTTCCTTTACAAAATGGGAATGATGATAGGAATCCCTTAGCTACGAACTACACAAGTCAAGTACAGGCGTACCTCAAAGATATTGCCAGTTAAGTTCCAGACCACTGCAATAAAGCAAGTTAAATGAATTTTTTGGATTCCCAGCATACATAAAAGGTATGCTTACAGTACACTGTAGTCTATTAAGAGTGCAATAGCATTGTGTCTAAGAAAACAATGTATTCTTAATACCTTAATTAAATACCTTAATACCTTAATTAAAAAATACTTTATTGCTAAAAAATGTGAACCGTCATCTGAGCTTTTAGCAAGTTGTTATCTTTTTGCTGGTGGAAGATCTTGCCTTGACATTGATGGCTGCTAACTGATCAAGATGATGGTTGCTGAAGGTTGGGGCAGCTGTGGCAATTTTTAAAATAAGACAACAATTAAGTTGGTGTATTGATTGACTCTTTTTTTCACAAATTATTTTTCTGTAGCAATGTTGTTTGGTAGCATTTTGCCTGTGGTACAACTTCTTTCAAACTAGGAGTCAGTCCTCTCAAACTTTGCCACTGCTTTCATCACGTTTATGCTTTTGTTTACTTTATTTGCTTAGAATATTTATATTCTAAATCCTTTATTGTCTTTTCATCAATCTTCACAACATCTTCACCAGGAGTAGATCCTATCTCAAGAAACCACTTTCTTTGTTCATCCACAAGAAGCTACACCTCACCCATTAAATTTTTACCATGAGATTGTAGCAATTCAGGCACATCCTCAGGCTCCACTGTTGGTTCTGGTTCTCTTGTTGTTTCCACCACATCAATGGTTACTTTTGTCACTGGAATCTTGAACCCCGCAAAATCATCCATGAGGATTGTTGATCAACTGCTTTCAAACTCCTGTTAATGTTGAAATTTTGACCTCTTGTCATGAATCGTGGATGTTCTTAATGGCATCTAGAATGGTGATTGCTTTCTAGAAAATTTTCCATTTCTTTTGCCCAGATCCATCAGGGGAATTACTATATATGGCATCTATACCTTACAAAATGTATTTCTTAAATAATAGGTTCTGAAAGTTGGAATTGTTCCTTGATCCATGAGCTGTAGAATGGATGCTGTCTTGGCAGGCATGAAAACAACATTAATCTCGTTGTACCTCTCCATCAGAGCCCCTGGGTGACCAGGTACATTGTCAATGAGCAGTCATATTTTGGAAGGAATTTTCTTTTCTGAGCTGGAGGCCTGAATAGTAGGCTTAAAATATTCAGTAAACCATGTTCTAAACAGATGTGCTATCGTCCAGACTTTGTTGTTCCATTTTTAGAGCACGGATAGAGTAGATTTAGCATTTTAGAGTGTTCAGTTTTGGGGATGGTCAATGAGCACTGGTTTCAACTTAAAGTCACAGGCTGCATTAACCCCTGACAAGAGTCAGCCTGTCCTTTGAAGCTTTGAAGCCAGGCACTGACTTCTCCTCTCAAGCTATGAGAGTCCTAGATGGCTTCTTCCCATAGAAAGCTGTTCCATCTCCACTGAAAAAGTCTATAGTTTAGTGTAGTTACTCCCATTAATTATTTTAGCTGGATCTCCTGGATAACTTGCTGCAGCTTCTACAACACCACTTGCTGCCTAACCTGCACTTTTATGTTATGGCGATGGCTGCTTTCCTTAAACCTCATGAACGGGGCTCTATGAACTTCATACTTTTCTTCTGCAGTTTTCTCACCTCTCAGCCATCATAGAATTGAAGAGAGTCAGGGCCTTGCCTTGGATTTGGCTTAAGGGAGTGCTGTGGCTGGTTTGATCTTCAATCCAGGCCACTCAAACTTTCTTCATATTGGCGGTAGGCTGTTTCGCTTTCTTGCCATTCCTGTGTTCACCAGAGTAGCACTTTTAAGTTCCTTCGAGAACTTTCCCTTTGCATTCACAACCTGGCTAACTGTTCCGCACAAGAAGTTTGGCTTTCGACCTATCTTGGCTTTGGACATGTCTCTCTCACTAAGCTTAATCATCTTCAGTTTTTGACTTAAAGTAAGAGACGTGTCACCTTTCTTTTTACCGAAGGGGCCATTGTAGGGTTATTAATTGGCTTAATTTCAATATTGTTGTGTCTCAAGGAATAGGCAGGCCCAAAGAAAGGGAGAGGGACAGGAGAATAGCCAGTCAGTGGAGCAGTCAGAACACACACAACACTTACTGATTAAGTTCGCTATCTTATATGGGCACCGTTCATTGCACATCAGAACAATCCTAAAAGTAACATCAAATATCACTGATCACAGATCCCTATAACAAATGTAATGACAGTTTTAAGAGTCTGAAATATTGTGAGGATTACCAAATTGTAATTGTAACACAGAGACATAAAATGAACAAATGACGTTGGAAAAATGGCACAATAGACTCACCTGGGGCAGGGTTGCCACAAACCTTCAATTTATTAAAAAAAAAAAAAAAAAAAAAAAACAAAAAACAAAAAACAAGGGCGTCTGGGTGTTTCAGTCGGTTAAGCGTCCGACTTCGGTTCAGGTCATGATCTCGAGGTTCATGAGTTCAAGCCCCGCGTCGGGCTCTGTGCTGACCGCTCAGAGCCTGCAGCCTGTTTCAGATTCTGTGTCTCCCTCTCTCTCTCTGACCCTCCCCCGTTCATGCTCTGTCTCTCTCTGTCTCAAAAATAAATAAACGTTAAAAAACGAACAAACAAAAAAACACATCTGCAAAGCACAATTTAAAAAAATGACACACAATAAAAGGAGGTATGCCTAGGGGAGCCTGAGTGGCTCAGTCATTTGAGCGTCTGACTCTTGATTTTGGCTCAGGTCATGATCTCACAGTTTGTGGGTTCAAGCCCCGCATGGGACTCTGCACTGATGGTATGGAGCCTGCTTGGGATTTACTCTCTCTGCCCTTCCCATGCATGCTCTCTCTCTCTCAGAAAAAATAAATAACCTTGAAAAAACTTTATTTAAAAATGAGGTATGCCTGTATCTAATAGGACACCTGGCATTCAGCAAATGTTTAACACAAGTAATCAATTAAACAGCTCATATGGTGCACAAATAAAAAATAAAAGTTGCTCAGGGCCAGGTAGCAAACAGCTAACCCTCTAATACCAGCAGAACTTCCGCAAAGCTCAAGACGGGATGAAGAGCCTCTCCAATTTCTTTAGCAACACTTGAGTTTTGAACCAATCATTGTGAAAAGTAAAATAATTTACACATGGCCAGAAGCTGGCCAGTGGTTTCAGGCTTCACCGTAAGGCATTCGGGTTTGGCTGCACGTGTGCGTTTGCGTGTGTGTGTGCGTGCGTGTATGTGCGTTATGCTATCGTTTTAATTGAGCAGTCCCTTGACTAAAAGTATTTCATCCCTTCACAGATTTGCGCAGGTGGCTTCAACATTGGCCTTCTTTCTTTCTATTTACTTCAGAAATAAACTGGACTTCCCGGCTCCGCTTTCCTCTCCCAGCATCACTGGAGACTGTGAGCTTTCTCTGGCTGAGAAGCCAAGAGAGTCCACTGAACCAGATTAACATCATTTTAATGGATCAACCAGTGACAAGTGCTAGACTCACTAACTAGGTGGCAGACTTCCCTGCCCAATCTCCCGGGAGGATTTCAGATTTCACGCACACCCAGCCCGTTTGGCTCACCACATCTTTCGGCTCCAGATCTTCTGGGATTCCAGTCAGCAGGCCCATGTGTCTCGTTCTACCTCTGAAACCCCCAGCCACTGAGCCATGATGATTTTTCCACACCTCACCCCGGGGTGTGTCAGCACACAAAGCCAAAGCAGAACTCTTTCGAACTCACTAAAATACACGTACAACTGGGGTCTGCTAACTCAGCATCCACTACTCTCGCTCCCCACACCCCATCGTCCCCCCAAACTCACAACCCCAATAGATCCCATGAATAAAGACATGTGTGACTGTCTCTGATGGTCTGGAAACAATACAGTCATATTTAATTCCCACTTGCGCCTGATTATATTTTCAGTAGAGCAATAGCCCATGCTGCCTCCCACATTAAGCATCCCTCTGAGGCCATAAAAGATGTGACTGGAGGCCAGAGTCACACTTTCCCACAGGGGCCAAAATTGCCACATTTCTCAGAAAGCTGTATATTTTTATCCAGAACTGATTTGAAATGCTCGGAGAAAGAAATTTTTAAAAGTGTGGTCAGAAAAGTAGAAATAAGAACAACTAAATGTCCTTTATTTGGTAAGAGCTTCTTGGGAAAGAGATACATTTGGTGGGGAGAAAAATCTCTGGGCCTCAGAAGACAACAGCATGAAAGGAATGCGTTGTGATTATCAGAGAAGTTAGAAGACGATGGATGGGACACTTTTAGCCAAGCTTGTGACAAAGAAACACATTCCCTCAGTCAACCACACAATTTGAATGTACTCCCAGCACTGCTCATGATTGGACAAGCAGGCCCAAGGGCTTGGGTTTTGGAATAGATGTAGGGGTCATTTTCCGGGGTCTGGCTCTCCCACATGCTAACTGCAGGTCTTGGGGTGAGTAATTTAAGAACTTAAACCTCAATCTCTTCCTTTGCAAAATGGGCTAATTATGTCTCTTCCTTAGGGCTGCAGTGAGCTGAACTGACAGCTTAATATTGCACGTAGAATAAGGGAGGGCAAAGACCATTTCTAAGTGCCCATCACGGGATGGACGGTGGTAAAAGAAACGGTCACTGCCCTCAAAGTGCACAGTCTAGTGGAAAAGGAAAGCACACACGTCTAATTGTAACAGAATGCGCACCTGCCTTAGCTGAGGTTGGACATACGTCTCTAGGAGCACAGAACAAGGGACATTTTCCTGGTGGAACCAAGATGCACATGCTGGTGGTCTCCCCCCAGGGCCTCTGCACTTTCTCATCACATCCTGCGGGAGAGGTCCTTGAGCGAGGAGATGGCAGGATGATGAGTCTGGCTCCCGACCTTGCATTCAACGTGAGAAGATCCCAAATACAGTTGGTCACGTTCTGTGACCCCGTTGGGCCCCCTGAACCCAGTTATACCTGTGCCTTTTTCAAAGTCTGGAAGACTCTCATAAAATAGATTCTTCCTCAAAGGACCTTGGTCACTTCATTTATTTTCTCGAGGACTTTTGAGTCCACCTCAAGTCACACAGTCATTCAGCTGGACAGAATGTCTTTCATCAGAATCTTCCCGTGAGAGTGGAAATGTCAAAATCAATTTCCTGGAGAAGAAACAAAAAAAATGCACGTTTTTCCCCTCCCTAAAATTGTCTTGATAGCAAAATTTACGAGCATAGAAAAATGCCCTGAGGGATCAGATGGAAGGCTCATTTGAAGGGTCATTGTCATCTGGACCAGCGAAAGCCCTGGAGAAGCAACTCCGCTGGGCCCCAGAGAACAGACTCTATGTCGAAATTTTTCCTCATTTTTAACAGCTACGATTCTTTTGCAACGTGCTAGTTGCATCTCAAGGCTAGTGGGTTGGCAAGGTGTTTTACATGGGAAAACTGAACAAGCTGGAGTCACAGACAGAGGCTGGCATGACATATTGCAGACAGCCTGGCGATGGGTGAGGTATGTCCAGGTGCCAAAGATATTTGGAAAGGCCCAGAGCCCTGTTAAGCTGTCTGGAGCTTCAACTACAAGGAATGCTAAGATCTTACTGGAATATATCTGCAAGTGTGGCCCATTGGAACTCAGACCACCACTCCAGACTCATTACAGAACGGTCAAAGGTAAACTGGGTCCCTTGCCACAAAAGGAAACAAGGTTCTGAAGTAAAAATCAGAAACGGCTCTTTTCCATACTGTCCCTGTCCCCACTAAATAAGCGTTGAGCAGAATTTAAAGATCGTCGGCTTGAAGAGATGCCAACTCTGTATCCTTCCTGTGCGCCCCAACCCCACCCCAGCCAGCTGGTTCAGAAGTACAGGCAACTGTTACTGAGTCTCAGGATGGAAAGACTGAGCACAGCGTGGGCACAGTGCAGGCAAATCACCAGATCTGACAAACAGGAGTGATCGGAACAATGATCCCACAGCAGATCCCAGGGCAGAGCCCTCGAAAATGGGAAGCCAGGGCCCATCGCGGCCAGAGACCTGATAGCTGGGCTGGATGCATGTGTGAGGGCACTGGTCAGGGCTTGGGTTTAGGGAAACAGTAAGGTGAGTCCCATTCAGAATGGTGACTCCAGAATGACAGTTCAAGAAGGGCTTAGGGGCAGCAATTTTGTTGGAAGAGGGCTAGAAAAGCTGAAGGTAGCTAGTACTTTACAAAGGATTGAGAAAGTGTCAGTTACGTATATCAAAAAATGTAAGTGCTGTGGAGATTTGGAAGGACAGTCAAAGCCTCCCCCAAAACACACTGCAAGCCACCCCTGACCCTGCAGAATCGGGAAGTTGCTTGGATTCAGAATTCTCTATGGTCATTGCTCTAAGGTCCCAAAGGCCGACTTAGAAACCAGGACCCCCAGGGGCGCCTGGGTGGCTTGGTCGGTTAAGTGTCCGACTTCGGCTCAAGTCATGATCTCAGGTCCGTGAGTTCGAGCCCCGCGTCGGGCTCTGTGCTGACAGCTCAGAGCCTGGAGCCTGTTTCAGATTCTGTGTCTCCCTCTCTCTCTGCCCCTCCCCCGTTCATGCTCTGTCTCTCTCTGTCTCAAAAATAAATAAACGTTAAAAAAAAAAATTTAAAAAAAAAAAAAAAGAAAGAAACCAGGACCCCCAGTGGAGGACAGACTCAGATCTGCAAAAGTCAGCTGCCGGTGTCCTTCCCCAGCAGACGGGAGGGAGGGAGACAGGAAGGGCTTGCCGCAGTCCCCAGGCCATGAGGCACTGCAGCAGTCGGCAGAGGGATGTGCGTCCTCGGTGAGCAGGGTGGGGACGGTGTCTGGACGTGTCCCCTGACAGTGTGGGCCGTGAGCACTGGGGCTGCTTAATCGTTTCCTGCCTACAACCCAGACAGTTCTGGGAAGGAGGCGGGGCGGGCTAGAGTTGCAGCTGGGAGGTCTGTGTGGCCAGCTGTGATGAAGCTGGAGGGGGCGGAGGCAGGGGAAACGCACGGGGGTGGGGGTGGCGACGGGCAGGACGCATCGAAACGAATCCTCGAATCCGAATCCTCGAGTGTTCCGAGGAAGAAGACGGGCCACTCAGTGTGGGGAAGGAACTTCCTTCCATCTTTCTGTGTTTTCCTTCCTCCCTCTTTCCTCCCAGGCAACCGGCTAGAGGCAGGATGAGCCGTCTCAAGGAAAGAGAAATAGAAACAGCTGCTAAATTACCGGAGGTCACGTCCTGTTCGAAACCACAGCAAGAGGACAGCGCGCCACCTCGGTCACAGAGGCTGCCGTGATCCCCAGCCAAAGGCATTACGTGATACGTTGGCGGTGGCGTCACAGCCTCGGGTCGGGACGCAAATCCACAAATCACCCTTCCTTTAGAGAAACTGCTAAAGCGCTTCCGTGGCAGCCACTAAAGCACAGATGCTCCAGATGAGTCTGGGAGGTTTTCCTTTGAGAGCTGCGTACGCCTATCATAATCCAAGACGTGGTCCCCGGGACTCTTGTATCTTGAACCCACGTTCCTGCGCATGTGGCCCAGAACGTAAAGAGGAGAACCCCAGTAAGGATAGGACAGCCAGCGAGTGAGCAACGGTAATAGTAGCTTAGCCCCATTTTTCAAGTAAAATCGTTTAGAATTCACTAATATCCGAAGGCACAGCCACTGTTTTTTTCATTTTCGGGTGAAACAGAACGGTCTTCAGGGTGTAAATCTTCTGAAGGTCACCCTTCTTCGATCCAGTCTTCAATCTGGGGAAACACTCCATGCTGCCTGTAGCGAGACAGGACACGGCAGCACTCAGAGAATGCTGTTGTCTGTATTTAGATGCACACCGAAGAAACTCTAAAACAAAGATGTCAGAGAGACTTCGAGAGAGAAAATATAAACCCAGTACCCGGAAAAATAGGCCAAGTACTTTAATGAGTCAGAACCCCTCCCTGAAGATGCCGATCATTTGCAGTGCTGGGTAGAGAAGCAGCAGGGCTGGTTAACCGGCCACAGGACCGTGGCCGTGCCTGACAAGGGAGAGGATGGCCTGTACTCAGCACTGGCTTATGTGATCCAGAGGCATGCAGAGCTCCATGGGAAGACAGGTGCATCAGGCTGACTGGAGCCCAAGGCATGAAACACGCTGTTTCTTTAACTCACCAAGCAACCTCTGCTGATAATCAGGACCCTCCCGTAGGCCCACGGTGGGAGATGGGACACCATGCCGCTGAGGGTCAAGAACTCCACTCTAGATCCTTCAGTGATTCTGCTTCTTAATTTCAATTGACTTGTTTACTTAATTTACAAATAATTTGGTTACTGTAAGTCTGCCTTTGAGAGACTGGGTCTACTGAAGAATCTAGTGCCTATGGTAAACGCAGTCAACATTAACTGAGTGAGAAAATGAATAAAATTAGGCTCTTTTGCCCTGAAGATTGAAGGATTGAAGGGAAATCCCTATAGGCAACGCCTCTCTGTGAGCAGCTGGAGAGGTAGTCTGCTGGCCTCTCCTGGGCTGTGAACAGCCCACCATAATTGTTTCTGGATCAACTAATATGTTCCTAACAGAGACAAGTGCAAATAAAACCAGCTCTTGGGCTGGAGAGGTGGGGGCGGGGGGGATGCAGGGAGGAAGCCAGGGGAACTTTCACACTTCAGAGAATAATATAAGGCAACAAACAACCAACTACATTTCATAGTTCGTGGGCAGGGAAATGACAGCAGCTGACGCTGGGCTTCAGTTGGCTTTGTAGGTTTACAAGGACAGAGGATTGGCCCAAGGTATCCCAGATAGGGATGGAAATGTCTGTGAACTAGGAAGAAGGTGGGACACTTAAAACAGGAAGTTTAGGTTCTGAAGGGCTAGATATGATGCTGGAGACCAAAGGACTGACCAGATCTCGCAGTGTCCCAGATGCCAGGCTGCTACAGGTTCATAAAGCAGAAACAGGCCTCAGAAGACTGACCAGGTAACAGTGCAAAGGCTGAGTCCCCAGAGCAAGGGACGAGAATTGAGAGAACAACTAAAATATTGATGCAGAAGTCTGATGAAAAGGGCGATTGAGTCTATTTGGGGAACTTTGTCCCTCCCTTCAACTCTCTAAATTTTTCTCCCATGCTCTATTATGTCAACTCAGCCCACTGTATTTTACTGGCTTCTGCTGTACACATATGATCTCACTTAACCATCCAACAGATGTGAGGTACCTATTCTTCCCCAATTTGTAGGTGAAGAACAAAGAGGCTATTCACAAGGTAAGAAAGTTGCCCAAAGTCATGCAGCTGATACCAAATAGCTGATCAGAGGCATAGCCCTGAATTCAAACACAGGTCTGCTGTGCTGAAAGCCAACAAGTCTCTGTGTGTGTGTCTGTCAGTGTGTGTGTGTGTGTGTGTGTGTGTGTGCATGTGCATGTGTACAGTTTTCCTGCTATCTAGGGAAATTAGAGAATATGATTTCTTAGCAGAAGCTTTTAAAAGTCAAGTTCTCTCTTTGGCACCTGGGTTTTTAAAATTCTTTTATATAAACATCACATTTAGTCCAGGAAGCATTTGCTTTCAACAAGCATTAATTACACATTAGATAAGTGAAATTCTCGAATATATTCAATCCTCAGTCATACGAGCAGGGCCAGCACTAATTAACACAGTAAATCAAATAGGACTCGTGGCTTAAACCAGATAAAAGCTTATTATTCCTTTACAGGAAGAAAGTCCAGGAAGAAGCAGTCTACGGTGGTGTTAGTGGAACCACAGAACCATCAAGGACCCACACTCCTATCTCCCTGCTCCACCATTCCTAACACAGGACCCTCCATCTGTAAGGTCACTTCAAAACCAAATATATTACCAAAGCTCTAGCCATCCAGTCCATGATCCAGGTAGGCATGTGAGGAAGTAAGGATGGGCAAGAAAAAATGCCCTGCCTCCATGTGTCCTGGTCATCAGGGGCACTTTCTAGAAGACCCTCTCAACAAATTCTACTTGGAACTAATTGGCCATTCCACGCCACAAGGGGATCTGGAAATGTGGCTTATGCTAAGCAGCAATGTGCTCAGTGAAAAATCTGTCACTCAGGAAGAAGGAGAGAATAGATCCTGAGTAGGCAACCAGCAGTCTGTGCCACCTAGATAACCTGAATCAGCAAGGAAGCCAAGAATTAATTTAAATTCAGGCAGTATTCTAGGATTCCATTTGCATGTGAATAATGGAAATCTGAACCTCTTCACAGCACTGTTTCTGCAGGCCAAAGAATGAAAACATTGGAAAACATATTTGAGGCTCTTTAAAAGTTTGTTTTTAATTTTTTTCATGACTTTTGGTATTTTAATGAGAGGTTGCTCCTGTCTAATAAACTTAATTTCCTGAGACCTATCAAAATTTTCTCTTACTGTGTTTCCAGTATACGCTCTTAAAATAATGAGAGCAATATATGAGATGTGAGAAATACAGCTGTAGGGGGTGGGAAGATTGAAGCTGGGTCTAGGAAGTGTTAACCCGTGAAAAGATGCTGCTGTTACACAAAGAACCCCCAACCTGAGGCTTTTCCCTGAGACCTCAGCTTGTCCACAGAACTGTGTTTTACCCTGAGAGTTGCAGGGTGAAAACTGTGCAATATTTTAAAAATCAACCCCGAAAAGGGGTATCTCGATTGCCTAGGACCATCAGAAATGGCCTCTTACTGGTCAAGTACACTTCCCTGCATCCTTTAGCTTATTCCTAAATCAGCCAATATGGTTAGGATTAAAGTGACATTGAAAACATTTCAGGGTTAGAGTCCAGCCATTATGAAGCAATTCTGATTATGAGAACAGGACCAGCTATATCCATGGTTCCCCAGACTTGGCTAATTTAGAGTGACTACATGAAACTACTCCGTAACCATGATTCCACATTTTCTTTTTTTTCATTTTTTTAATGTTTATTTATTTTTGACAGAGAGGGAGCCGGGGAGGGTCAGAGAGAGGGAGACACAGACTCCAAAGCAGGATCCAGGCTCTGAGCTGTCAGCACAGAGCCCGACACGGGTCTCAAACCCACAATCCGTGAGATCATGACCTGAGCCGAAGTCGGTCGCCTAACCGACCGAGCCACCCAGCTGTCCCTCCACATTTTCTGATTAGAAAAGAAAATTCTGCAGAATTTCCAATACCTGCCATTTTTGAAACTTTAACAATAATCTAAGACCATTTTCCAACTAACACGAACTTTGGAAAACCATTGTCAGACAGTGCTGAGTTTGGGTAAACAGCTCCAGTTCACCTCTAAGTAAAATTGTGACCTATTTTTAGAGACCAGGGGTTTCAGTGTTTTGCTGTTCTAGAAATAAACACCATCATCATTCCTTCTCTTTCAATGAGCACAGCTGTCTGGGTGGGGATGTAAACATCCCCTGGCCGTGTTGTGAATCCAAACACAACAATGTCAGGCTGGTGTGTGAGAACCAGGAAATGAGGCTGACTCCAAATTGCACAAGAACTGATCTATTCTCATGATCAAACCTAAATGAAGTAAGACCTACAAGATACACAATACACTTGGGCTTCTTAGCAATTAACCTTTTTTTGGTCAATCCAGGCTTCTTCTGGAACTGATGGAACTCTATATTAATCTTATTGTTTATTTTCTATGTCTTATGATGCCTTGACATTTTCGGGGGCCTAATTAGCCAGGGAGAGACTGCCCCTCCCTGGGTTGGTCAATTCCTAAGATAATAGGAACACACCTTTCATACGCACCAACACTGGTGAATCCCCACGTGGCCATGCAAAGCGTGGCAGGCCTCCTCCTCTTAGGAAATATAGGTAATAAAAATCTTTCACCACGAGAATCTACCCCCAAAACCAAAAGCACACTGTTAGCCAATTTGACAATAAATTATATTTAAAACAAAAATCTTCTTTCAATGGCGTTCGTCTGTCTGTGCTGTCACTCAGTCACTTCTATAAATTAAAAATCCCATGGGCACCATCATGATACAGGCTCCCGTTCACCAGTGCTTCAAAACATGGCAGCAAATGAAGATGGGCAAAGTCCCAGCTCTGTCTTCACCCATCATCCAGTCTGCCGGTTCAGTCTGTGTAGAGTTGGGGAAGTATGACAGCTGACAAGAGAAAAATATTTTCTCAACTGTGTAAAGATATCAGGAAAATCTCATCTCGCAAGGATCCAATACAATTTTCTCCAGCTTTTCTCCTATGCTGAGAACAAGAAGGAGGTTCCTTACAGACAGCACAGCTCTCCTCACCAGGATGTAGGGTGCAGACTCAGACCCTCTTTACTCCCCGCCTGGAGCACTGTGGCCTCCCAGACTCATCTAGCGGTAACCAACCATGGCCTGTGGGCCAAATGTGGCCCACGGATCTGTCTTATTTGGCCATCACCGATCATATGTTTAAATATATTTAAGTCAACATTTAAAAATCATGAAATTTCACACACAAATCTAGATTTCCAGCCTCTTATAAAATTTGATTTCCCACACAGCAACCACAAGCTAGAGCTGAGGAGAGGGTGCCGCTTAGCTGGGACGTGTCCTCTCCAGGCCCGCACAGGCCCCCACGCACTAACAGAGACAGCCTCTCTCGACTCCCCAGTGAAGCAGTGGGAGGTGAGTCATGGGAGGCGGGGATGGGAAGCCGTTAGGAATTAGGAGGAAAAGAAAGCATAACACAGTGAAAACTGGGGCACATTGAAGTGATTGCCAGAACAGGGAGGAATTTTCTCTACATCAGGACCAATAAGACTGGAGGCAGACACATGAATCCTGGCACACAAATGCAGGGCCACTTGAAACAGTAAACCTGCCCACCTGGAAGAAGGTGGGAAGATTTTTTTAACCCTCTCACCCTCTAAAACATGGTCATAAATGAAAATTATGAGAAAATAGAACAAAAGTAACAATATAAAAAGGTACAGCAACCAGGGAATAAATTAAGAAAGCTGTCAATAAAATAACACTCCCTTCTTGAAAAATTGCAAAGACAAAGACATGAAAAATATGAAATTGTTGGGGTGCCTGGGTGGCTGTCAGTTGGGCCTCCAACTAGCTCAGGCCGTAATCTCACACTTCATGAGTTCAAGCCCCACGTTGGGCTCTGTGCTGACAGCTCAGAGCCTGGAGCCTCTTTCGAATTCTGTGTCTCCCTTTCTCTCTGCCCCTCCCCTGTTTGAGCTCTCTCTCTCTCTCTCTCTCCCTCTCTCAAAAATAAATAAACAGTAAAAAAATTTTTAAAGAAATTGAAATTGTTGAGATTATGAATATTTTTCCCCTCTTGTGCTGATTTGTATTTTCTCATTTTTCTAGGACTGCTTTTGTGATAATAAAAAAAATGTAATAAAAAATAAATAAAAATATCATTACTAATTCTAATTTTTAAAATACAAAATAAAATGACATGAGATGTCATATTGCCCATTACAACAGTGAGATAGACCTTTTAACTACCATCTGGATAGCCAACATTTATTAAGTGCTTACTATGTACTGAATAATATGCTAAATGATTTATTACCAACTCAACTTGTCCTCATGCCATCCCACTTACATTTGGGAAACCGAGGTTCAGCAAAATTAAATAACTTATTTCAAGCCCCACAGCTAGTGTTGAAGAGCTCAGGTTCCACAGCTCAGCTCCCACCACCAGCTACACTGCCTCCTCAAGCACAGGCCTGCAGGGGGCGTTAGGAGATACCATCGCGTGCTGTTGAGGGAAGTGAACTGGTACAATCTTTCTAGAAAGCAACGGTGCAACACAAGTCAAGGGCTTTGAAAATGTTTCCCATTCTTTGCAAATGATATCTCCAGGATACATGCTGAGAAAATAAGATTGGTTAAAAAATTTGCGAGCAGGATGTTCACAGTATCATTATACATTATAATGAGAAAATGGAAATAACTATATGTCAAAGAAGGGAACTAGTTACATAAATCATGCTGTTTCAATTTAAAATTGTTTTCCATGACTTCAATGACATAGCAAAATCTTAAATAGCAAAGCATGATATAAAAGCATATTTCATAGAATTCTGTCTTGTAAATATAAGAAAAAAAAACCTCTTTACATATACATGCATAGAAAAATGACTAAGAGAAAAATCACACAGTTATTTATTGTGATGAGGTTATAGATTTTTTCAGGTGTGTGCTTTCCATGTTTATTATGAGGAATGCATTCATATTTATACAAATGAATTTTCTTATACAAGTCATTCTTTAAAAGCCTGATTTATATTCAACTTTCTGGATTACACCTGTTGCCTCAAACACACCTTTATTTAAATGTTTTTATCACATTTATTTATTTTTGAGAGACAGAGTGAGACAGAGTGTGAGCACTGGGAGGCGCAGAGAGAGAAGGAGACACAGAATCCGAGGCAGGCTCCAGGCTCTGAGCAAGCGTTCAACACAGAGCTCGACACGGGGCTCAAACCCACAAACCATGAGATCATGACCTGAGCCGAAGTCGGACACTTAACCGACTGTGCCACCCAGGCGCCCCAAACACACCTGTATTTAAAAGGAATATTTTCTGGGGTGCCTGGGTGACTCAGTCGGTTAAGTGTCCGACTTCGGTTCAGGTCATGATCTCGGAGTTTGTGGGTGAGTTCAAGTCCCACATTGGCTCCCCACTGACAGTGCAGAGCCAGCTTGGGATTCTCTGTCTCTCCCTCTCTCTGCCCCCCCTTGCTCCTTCACTCTCTTTCTCTCAAGATAAATAAATAAACTTAAAAAAAAAAATTCTCTCTCCCTCTCCTTCTGCCCCTCCCCCACTAACACTCTAAATAATAAATAAATAAATAAATAAATAAATAAATAAGTAAATGGAATGTTTTCAGGTTTTTAGAATGTATGGAATATATAACTAAATTTTAAATATTCCATATAGAGGGGCGCCTGGGTGGCGCAGTCGGTTAAGCATCCGACTTCAGCCAGGTCACGATCTCTCTGTCCGTGAGTTCGAGCCCCGCGTCAGGCTCTGGGCTGACGGCTCAGAGCCTGGAGCCTGTTTCCGATGCTGTGTCTCCCTCTCTCTCTGCCCCTCCCCCGTTCGTGCTCTGTCTCTCTCTGTCCCAAAAATAAATAAACGTTGAAAAAAAAATTTAAAAAAAAAATAATAAAAATAAATAAATATTCCATATAGATAACATTACGTGATCATGTAACATAATAAATTTAACTCACATGGAGTCCAAAAAAATAAAATGTGATCATTATTAGAAATAAAATTAGAAACTGTTTTATTTGCAGCAAAGGTCTGTTTATCTTGAATCCAATCTACTAGAAAACTAAGATAAACATAATTATTCCGTGCTGTACAATCAAAGGGTGATTACTGTTCATAATGGTGACTTTAAGGCATCGCAAGATGCTGATGTACCTTCTAAGTCACCAAAGAAAGATTGCACTACATTTAGAATAGCTTCGTTGTTAACACTATTTCATTGTGCCGAATTTTCTGAAAATTAGTTAACCCACATTTGACAGGTGTAGTTACTCTCAGTAAGCTAAAATTGTTTGTTAACCGGAATACCCTATTCCCGAGACTCGGGAAGAAATTGGAGTACACTATATATTCACTGAAAATTGTTCAGAAAGTGGAGAGCACGAGGGGTGCCTGGGTGGCTCAGTGGGTTAAGCGTCTGACTTCGGCTCACGTCATGATCTCCGGGTCTGTGAGTTCTAGCCCCTGTCAGGCTCTGTGCTGACAGCTCAGAGCCTGGAGCCTGCTTCGGATCCTGTGTCTCCCTCTCTCTGTCCCTTCCCTGCTCGTGCTCTGTCTCTCCCTCTTAAAAGTAAATAAACATTTATAAATTTAAAAATTTATATTTTTAAAATATAAAAAATATTTAAAAATTTATATTTAAAAAAATTTTTTTTAATTAAAAAAGAAAGTGGAGAGCATGAAATACCTCTGGGCTCTTCACACTAAGCTTACCCTTATGATGTGGGGGCTGGGAGTTATAAAGAATTTACAGAACTGGTAAAAAGAGAAAGAAATCCTGCAGGTGGCTCAAGAGAACCTGGGAAGGTCCTGTGTAAAGATAATGTGATGTTGGGACTGTCAGGTGCCATTAGCAAAGGGATATGAAGGGAAACTTCAACACAACTGCTAAAAAGAGGTTAGAAGCCAGAAGGATTTTGGCAGGCGCTGGGCTTGGAGCGGGTCCCGCTGTGGGAACTGCAGGATGCTCTCTGCAGAGGACAATGGCAGGGAACTATTCTTCTCAGGGTTCCCTGGTAGAAACACAATGTGCCCCCACGCTGAGACATGGAAAACAAGGCTGCAAGGCCTTCAGGTTTGGGGCAGCAGCCCAAGCAGGGATCAGACATGCTGCCCTGAGGAGCTTCTTCAGGTTTCCTGAAATCACAGGCTTGCTGCCTGGGACCGGGCGGCTCGTGAAGTGTACTGACCGGGACACAGAGAAGCCACAGGTTTCACCGTAGGTGAGTAGTGCCTGATGGTGGTGTTGTTTCCCTCCCCTGAGAGTCAAGAGCCACAGAGAGAATGGCAGGATAGCCAGCATCGCAGATGCATTAGGGCCTTCTGGATTTATTCATGAACAACCCAAATTGAGGAATTAGGGGAGTACTTGTTCTCAGAAATAACACTCTAGTACCAGGAAATCCATGAAGCCAGTAGCTAAATGCACTGTTTCTGTCTACAGCCGCACTGTCCAATATGGCAGCCACTAGCCACGTGTGGCTATTCAAATTAGTTTAAATTAGATATAAGTAAAAATTCAGGGGGCACCTGGGTGCTCAGTTGCTCAGTAGGTCAAGCAACGGACTTTTGATTTCAGCTCAGGTCGTGATCTCTTGGTTCACGGGATCAAGCCCTGCCTCGGACTCTGTGCTGACAGCACGGGTCCTGCTTCGGATTGTCCTTCTCCCTCTCTCTCTTCCTCTCTCTCTCTCTCTCTGTGTGTCTCTCAAAATAAATAAACATTTTTTAAAATTCAGTTCCTCGGTCACTCTAGCCACATTTCAAGTGCTCAATAGCCACATGTGGCTAGTGGTTATGGCATCAGACCGTGCAAATACAGAATATTTCCATCATCACGGAGAGTTCTATTAAACTTGTATTGAAACCAACATTGATCTATAAATGGAGCAGAATACAAGGGTCTTATGATGAATGTTTAAGACAACATGCAAAACTCAGTAAATGTTTGTGCTTGCACCTGGTGCTTTGAGCTAACCCTCCAGGGCCTCCAGGTATACCAATTCATCCTCCCCTTGCTGCGAGTGATTCAGCAGGAAAGGCTGAGAAGCACTGTGATAGCGGTCAGCACCTAGAACATTGCATCAGGCACCTATCACATACTGCTTAATCGGTTTCATGAACCAGAGATAACACGAGATTTTGAGGTAAAGGCTATTCTCTTGGACTCCTTCTGCTTCTGAGCAGCTCCCTACCCACAGGCAATAATAATCAGTGATTTTCAAAGGCGGAAAAGTAAGTTTGACATTTTTTTTTCCACTCCAGGTCTTCAGGACCCTGGCTTCCCTTCCCTCCCATCATTTGGCTGAGCTAAAAGAACTGGTGGAGAATCACAGGCAAGCTTACCCAGTTCCCTCCAGCTTGAAGACAGACCAACTCTTCTCAGAAAGGGGCAAATGTTTTTGACTCAAGGGTTCTTTCCCGAGTAATTTTAGCATTTATTAGTCATTGTGTGTTCTAGAATACTCGGGTGTCTCTAAGGACCTCCTGCTTCCTGCGCCCGATGTTTTAACCTCCACCCCACCTTCATGAGGTTCATGCAGCTCAAGAAGAATGCACTCTAGTGCAACAATTGACTGTATCTTGAGCACAATAAGTCAATCTTTAAAAAAAAAAGGGGGGGTTGAAAGTCAAACCTTGTAAAATAATTCAGACATTTTATAGTGTTGTTCTGATTACATACAATTCCCACAAGAAGGGAAGTACCTTTAAAATAAGGACTATTCAATACTAGTACAGGATTTCCTCTTGTTGTTGATAATTTCCTCCTAACAGAAGACACGACGTAGTCCAAACCAGATTCAAAGGAGGTGTCCAGAGACAACGCGGCATCTACATTCTGCAGGGAACATTGTTCGATCTAATTGATGTTTTCCTTGCAAGGCAATAGAGTGACTGAAACTATTTTTATCCAGAACAAAATAGGTTCCCTCACAACTTATGATTCCTGCATCCCCCGCCCCCAGCTAGTTTTATATATAGTCAGAATCACAACGTGTACCTTTCCAAAGTCAAACAATTCCATGAAACAAGTTATAAACAATAGGAAAACTGAAATGCCAAACTATGTTCTCACTCAGCAGGCAAATCTTTACCAGCCATTGAGTTTTGAATTGTAGAACTTCTGGTTCAAGCATTATATGTTCAATGGATTCTGTCTTCTCAGCCGATATGGTGTCTTGAAAAGGATCCTCAACCTTCATGAAATTGAATATCTTTTTCTTTGCTAGGGACATGGCAGATATATCAATCAGTTTAAGTTACCTGTAGAGGCCAATGCCTTTAGTTATATACGGTCAGTTTCGCTCAGCAGACAATAAACCTTGACTCTTGTACATGCAAGGGCAGTAAATCAGTAAGCACGTTTTGGAAGAACATTTTTCCAATTTCCTCCCTTCAGTCAGAGAGACACAATTCAACCTTCACAATCTGGCCTGACTTTCTAGAAATAGACTAAAGTCAGCCTTTTGTCCAACTGCATAAACATACCTTATGAAGAAGGTGGTTCTTACTTGAGCTTGAATTAGATGAAAGCTATGGTGATGAGAAATACAACTGCCCAGAAGGGGTGGGGAATGCGGCAAAATAGTAATAGGAAACATTTAAGAGCCTCTCATCACACAGACTTTTTAGAATGTTAACACGAGAATGTCATAAAGTAGGACACCAGTCAGCATGGCCCCGAGTTCAATTCTGGGCATTCAAGAAATGTTTTTGAATGAATGAATGAAGAATGAATGCATAATCTGATTCATTTTTCCAGGCATATTATGTTTTCCAGGTTACACCAGCAATCCGGTGGTTAAAATAGACTTACAATAAGAGCATAAAAACATTACTTCTTTGGTTTCATTTACTCCCACTACCATGTACGTAAAAGCTAAGAAGCGGGGCTCGAAATTCAGATAGAATGTTACTCGCTGTACTCGCAATACTTACTCGCTGTGTGCTAGCCCTGGGCAAGTTACTTTCTCTGGAAACTCAGTTTCCTCATCTGTAGAGCAACTATAATCATGGAACCTACTTTATTGTGCTGTGAACATTAAAGGAAATAAGGGTGTAGAGAGCCAAACCAGATGCCCGGCCCATCATAATCATATGCTATTATAAACTATTACATTATTATAAATTTGATTATGTATTATTAAACTATTGTTTTGTGCTGATTATGGTGGCCCCTCTCAACCCCGGTCCCCCCTGGCTGGTTTGTTTTAGTGGCCCAGAGAAGGCTCACATGTTCTTTTGGCCTCAAGGCGATATTGTTCTCTCCTACTTAACAGCTACTATCAAAGTTGTCCCTGTCACCACAACACTGCCAAGACCACAGGAGCATCGTGTCTTCCCTGAATCCCTTCCAGATGCTTTGCACTCAGAAGACTCCCTTTGCAGCACCAGGGACTGTTCCATTGGGCTTTGATGGTGACCTGTGGAGAAAACATTCTTCATCCCAAATCATGCCGGGCTGTAGTTGAGCCTGGAGTTCTCAGTGCTATACGATAATTTCAGTGAAATGCCTTCTTAATATTCTGGACCCTCTTTATTGCAGACCCGACATGGACCCTTGGGGATGGAGCTGGAAGAAAATCTAGATGGCAGATACCACGTTGTATTCAAAACAACCATTGTCTTCTAAGGCTGTTGTCCTTGTCTTATTGTTTCCTCTTCCCCTGAGTTCTGCTGGGAAGTCACCTGAGTCCCTCCTATAAATCATCTTCTCTCCCCTAGACCCCCGACTGGACTGCATCCTTAGGCAGAGCCAGCCTGTGGACCCTGACTGAGGCCTATCACCCGGACCCAACCCTGAGGTCAAAATGAAGAGCAGTTCTTCAAGTTTGGAATTATTTGGCCAAAATATCATGAAATACTACATGAGAAAATACCAATGTGCAAGCCCAGATCCCTGCAGAGTCTGCAGAAGGTTTTAGCAAGTGGAAGATGCCATTTGTCCACATTACTAGTCTTATGCAAGGGGACCGCTGACCTCAACTCATCAAGGTCCCACAGGTTACAGCTTTTCAATCTTCTCACTCCCCAAATAATACTTTTTGCACCAGGGCAGCTTTGTCACATTGGACTTGCAGCCTCGGCTACACACTGTACATATGTCATTGTCACCCTTGCATCCTGAGAGCCGAAGGGATTTATCACTCAGCAAGAAAGGACTTTTAGTAGAAACCTTAATGAAGCCCACTTAGGTACAACCAGAATGTATAGGGCCTGAAGCTTATATAATTTTGGAGGCTACTTTAAGCATAAGAAAATAATTTCTTGGGGCGCCTGAGTGGTTCAGTCAGTTAAGCAATCTACTCTTGATTTCGGCTCAGGTCATGATCTCCTGGTCATGAGACCAAGCCCCACGTCAGCCTCCACACTAAAGCTTGGAGCCTGCTTGGGATTTTCTCTCTCCCTCTCTCTCTGCCCCTATCCCACTTGTGCTCTCACTCTGTCTCTCAAAATAAATAAACAAAATTTTAAATAATAATACTCTCTTTTTACAAGCTTCACAAACATACTTGACCAGGTAGACACATGGCCCTCCCCGGCTTCAGAAGGGGCCGAGCAGTGCAGAGCCCTGAGGCCCTGCCATGCACCCACCTCCCACTTAGCTCTTTGTCCTTGCTGCTGCCGCCGCCCCCTCCCACCCCCCATCCCTGAGTAACCGCAAACACAAACACTCAGTCCCTCAGTTGATTGTTTTAAAGCTGGAGATAGCTTTGTGAGTAGTTGGGGGTGGGGTGCCCCCCCATCATTCATTCTGCCAGCCCTATGGAGGCTGATCACAAACACACCCACAAGTAACATTTTTGTGTCATTTTACCTTGATTTGGTCCAAATTCCTAATTTTCTAGTAGTCTGGAAATTTTCTTTTTGTTTCTTAGCTTTAAATTTCGTTTCTCTGCTGTTATGTATGCTGAGAAACAATCTTTTTTATCTTGTTGCACTGAGCATCCTTGCAGCCCCCTCCCCTGACCGCAGAGGGGAGGGGTGCAGTATTGTTTTGTTTTGTTTTGTTCCTAAACCCTACAAATAATAGAAGAAATGATATTGTTTGTATTGGGTGCACCTGCTTCCCTAAACCAGGGTGAGGTGTTTTGTTTTTTTTTTTCCTCTCCACCCCCACTGTCCTTTTATCTTGGCTACGCATGCTTTGTTGTTTGGTGGGAATTTAAGTGGCTCCTGCTTTCTTAGGGAACTTCCTATCCCAGGGAATTCAGAGATTCTCCCCAGGGGCCCCCAGAGACTGTATTGTTTTATTGCTCCCACCTTACCTCACCCCCATTCCACATAAATCACATAAACACGCACCCAAACATACAAGATGTTTTTAAAGGAGCAAAAGAAATGCAATTTTGAAAAGGTTTCCTGCGTGTGTGTGTGTGTGTGTGTGTGTGTATGGTTGAATATGTGTTTACATACATGTGTGCAGGTTACAAAAAGAGAAAATATAAGTGTGTGTGGTTTTCTGTGTGCATTCTCTTAAGCCTTCAATACAACAAAAGTAAATCTGATCATTTCTTCTATTGCTACCTTTGCTTTTCTCCAGGTTACAAGACAGCCCGAGGTGATCAGCAACTTGTCACACCCTCTTCTTTGTTCCAGGCACTTCTTTCCCCGGCGCCAGTCTCAGCCCCTGATTTGGAGTCTCTGGATAGCACCTACCACAAAGCCGACCCCATAGACTATGCTGGCTGTACAGTACAGCGAGAAAGGCAGTGAGCCCTTCTAATTCCATTTTGTGAATCATGCCAGAATCATGCCCTGCGTCATTTTTGCGCCCCCAGCTCCTGGCGAAGAGCCTCCCACACAGGACATGCTCGATATACATTTGTAGAACGAATATCGAGTGATATGACTTTGGGCTACTCACTTTGTGGCCCTGGCTCTGATTTTCTTCCTGGTAAATAAGTCAGATGATTCCTTGAAATTTTGTTTAACACAATTGTGATGCTCTTTGTCTAAAATGGATTTGGATTTACCTCTTCATATCAGGAGTGGATGCATACAACAGAAAAATATAAAACTGTATCTCAGGTAAGATGAAATTCCCTCTCATGTAAAACAAGTCCAAAAGCGGGCCTTTCGGAGTTCCAAGCTCTCATCCGGGACCCAGCCGCCATCTTTCTGCATTGGCATCCTCAGTCTAGGAGAGATGCGATGGTTAATAGCCAACATGTCCTCCTACTAGATCAGCAGGAGGAGAAAGTGTAGGAAGATAAGAGGTCCCCCTTTGCAGCTGAGCCCCAGTGCTCTGTCCTGAAAATGTCACTCAACATTTTGCTTGTATCTCATGGGCCAAAATGTTGTCACATGGCCAACCTTGCCTGCGAGGACCTATATATATGCTAAATTTAGGTGAGCACAATATTGCCCCAAATAAAAACTGGGGTTGTATTACCAAGGAAGAAAGGGAGAATGGATATCGGTAGCTAGCAGCCATCTTGCCATACTTGTTCATCTCTCTTTGGCCAGATTTGCCTCTGAGGCAGCTTTTCCACTATCTGCCTCTTCTTTAAGATCTTTTTTTAAAAAATTTTTTTTAACGTTTATTTATCTTTGAGACAGAGAGAGACAGAGCATGAACGGGGGAGGGTCAGAGAAAGGGAGACACAGAATCAGAAGCAGGCTCCAGGCTCTGAGCTGTCTGTCAGCACAGAGCCCGACGCGGGGCTCGAACTCACGGACCGGACCGTGAGATCATGACCTGAGCCAAAGTCGGACGCTTAACCGACTGAGCCACCCAGGTGCCCCTTTAAGATGTTAAATAAGGTTTCTCAAATCCTGATGACATTTCACCAGTCCTTGAACAACATGAGCAAAAGGGGGGAAAATGCATTGTACTTTTCTCTCTCTCTCTCTTTCTTTCTTTCTCTTTCTTTCTTTTATTTTTTGCATTGCACTTTTCAAATACTAAGTTTATAATTAAATCTATTTGGCTTAAAGGACTGCCCATTATTTTGTGGGTATATCATTTTTTCCTATCTTTCACATGAAAAGTTGTTTTCATCAAATGTTGTTCAGGGAAGGTGATAGTTTATTTTTACTGATGACCTTAGTGTGAAAAATAAAAAATTGTGAACTGTATGTCAGTCACCTGATTTTTTTTTTTTTTACCCTGGCCCTTCAAATTTAAAAAGTCCTTCACATTTAAAAACGAGCGATGCTTAGGGCTTCTCTCCCCCACCTCCCTCCTCTGAGGAAGAAGGATGAGGAAAGTAGACTAGAAAAGTCTGTGCCCCATCAGTAATAATAGAGAAATAGAGAACAGAGTTGTGGTTCATCCCAGAGGAACATAAATCTTCTCAGCTCTTGATGTCAAGGGAACTGCATGAGAGGGATGTCCTCAATATACAGAAATGAGGGTCTGGTTCCTGAATTCTGCCTACCTCAGATCAAACGCCGCCCCCAGAACATACCCGCTGAGTGATATTAAACAAGTTACTTAACTATGCCTAATTTAAAACTGTAAAAGGGGGATAATAGTCGAATCTCTCAAATGACTTTTATGAGGATTAAATTAGAAAATACACATAAACAGAGGCACCTGGGCAGCTCAGTTGGTTAAGCATCGGACTCTTGGTTTCGGCTCAGGTCATAATCTCGCAGTTTGTGAGATCGAGCCCTGCTAGGGATTCTCTCTCTCCCTCTTTCTCTGCCCTTGCCCTGCTCACTCTCAAAAAATAATAATAAAAGCCTCTGAGGCCAGGACATTATTTAAAAAAAGAAAGAAAGGGAGTACATATAAACAGTTTAGCGTGGTGCCTGACACATAGGATATAGTCAACAAATGTCATGTATTATAGAATTTGAGTCACCTGTGAATAAGCAAAAAGCCAAAATTATCAATGGCTCCAATACATAAATGTTTACTTTTTCTCTCCTGCAATGTAGGTCCAGAGGCGGTCAGTCCAAAGACTGACTGGGAGAACAGTTCCTGGGACACCAGAGACCCCAGTCCTTCTATCTTTCTGTTCTACGGCCCTCCGCTCCTTGCCGCGTGAGCCTACATAGTTCTGGAGCTCCAACCAACACATCCACACGCAAGACGCAGAAATGGCCTGGGGCGCCTGGGTGGCTCAGTCGGTTAAGCGGCCGACTTCGGCTCAGGTCACGATCTCGCGGTATGTGGGTTTGTGCCCCGCATGAGGCTCTGTGCTGACAGCTCAGAGCCTGGAGCCTGCTTCAGATTCTGTGTCTCCCTCTCTCTCTGCTCCTCCCCCCGCCCCGCTTGCGCTCTCTCTCTCTCTCTCAAAAATAATAAACATTAAAAAAAATTAAAAAGAAATGGCCTAAGGAGATTGCACCTCTACTTTGACTTTCGAAAGCTCTGCACAGCACTTCTGATTCTAGCACACTGAGTGGAACTTAGCCTCATCACACCACACCCAAAGGCTTAGAAGCCTGGGTGTATTGCTGTCCTGTAAAAAAAAAACCCCTGAGATTCTGTTAATAAAAAAAAAAAAAAAAAAAAAAAAAAAAAAAGGACAGAGAGAGAAGGAGGGGTGTCACAGGCATACAGTAACCTTTGCCATCAATAGGATTGTTGATGGTGTTATTACGGAAGACAGGACTCTGGGAAAGGGGAGCAGGTGGAAGCCAGAGATTCTGAGAGTCACCCGTGTCACAGGTGGTGAGGAAGCTGATGGGGGCAAGAAGAGTTCTGAAGGAGTGACAGGATCACATATCCCAGAATCATCTAGGGGCTGGTTAAACACATAGGCCTCCAAGGTTCAAACAACTCCTCCTGCCCCCCACCCAGTTCAAATTCAGTAGATCCGGGCTCAGCCAAGCGCCGCAGAGTCTGATGCAACAGGCCCATGAACCAGTCTGGCTCAGGTGCAGGTTACTTCTTTGCCGGCAGTACCTATGGGATTTCTGCTCCAATGCAAGTACAGCATTAGGACTGACCCCAGGCCGTGGGAAGGCGTGATTATAGAAGGGTCTAAGGGCTTTTTCCCTCCCCTAAAAATTCACCTAGAGATCGAATTTTTAATCAAATTAGAAAGAATAGGCATATGTATTGTGTTATTTAATTCCAAAATAATTGATCTAATTATATTACATTGCTCAGAGTGCCTGATATAAAATAGCAAGAATACAGAAACACCTTTATTACCATAAAGATATTTATGTAAGTGTAAAGAGAAACCACGACAGGGGCGCCTGGGTGGCTCAGTCGGTTAAGCGTCCGACTTCAGCTCAGGTCACGATCTCATGGTCTGTGACTTCGAGCCCCACGTTGGGCTCTGGGCTGATGGCTCAGAGCCTGGAGCCTGCTTCCGATTATGTGTCTCCCTCTCTCTCTGCCCCTCCCCCGTTCATGCTCTGTCTCTCTCTGTCCCAAAAATAAATAAACGTTAAAAAAAAAAAAAAAGAGAGAGAGAAACCACGACAGACTTTACAAGTTTTGCTCAAACACCAATGACAGTCACTGCAAAGTGAGGGTTGATGAGACCAACGTTTGCCCACACTACACAGAGCAGTTTGCTTTTGAAGAGATGTCCCAGGGAAAGCAGGGATGTCAGAACTCTTACAAACTGGGCCCGTAGTGGGGTTCAGATTCTTCTGCATGGCTATCAGGGCAGGCTCTTAGGGGGCCACACCCTCCATAGTAATAACTTCCTCACCGCCAAACCCCCAGTGATGCTACCCACAGCCCATGAGCGAAGTTGGCTCCGTCCTTACTGATCTACTGCCGGACGACAGGCCTCAGCTAAGAGAACTGCAGGGTTTTCTCCGGACTCACAGGTTTGGTGCCGAACCCCCTCCTCAGTCCGTGTTCTCCTGCTCCTGGCGGCCCTGGCATCTGACATCGCTTCTCCGTCTGACCTCCCTTGGCCCTTAATACTTCACACCCAGGCACGTTTGCTCATTGGCCCCTTCGTAATCAATAAGTTTCCAGTCCTTCTGTGTCACCTCCCAAATTTAAACCAACTCTGTCTGCCCCCCATCTCGACGCCGCCATGCTTTGTGCGAGGTATCTGCCTGGGTCAACCCGCCCGGTAAGCAAGAATGAGATGCTTTCTGTAGTGACACAACAGGAAGAGCAGGCATACGTTTGTACAGAAAAAATTCCCCAAAGCACCATTGTTCCTTTTTTTTCTGCACACAGTTTTCACTGGTGCTCTACACATAGCACTGTCCTCATAACAGAGATAAGCACAGGAAGGAAGGAAGGAAGGAAGGAAGGAAGGAAGGAAGGAAGGAGAAGAGAGAGGGAGGAGAGGAAACAGAAGAAGGAGAGTAAAAAATATTTACCAAAAAATAGATTTCATTCCCTTTGGAGGTCTTGCAAACCCCAAGCCCCAGAAAGCTAATGTTGCAGTCCCATGATGAGATAAAGCATGTTCGCTTGAAGTGGCTAGTTAACCAAGTCACACATTCCTGTATCCAAATGATACATGCTTTCATGGAAAAGGAAAGTTAGGTCAACTCAAGGGAAGTGCCAGTGAAGATCAACGTTGACAGTGAGAACCGCAGCTTATGTCCTGGACATTAAATGTGACAGGAACACAGAGCAAAGTGAAGAAGCAGGCTGGAGGAGACAGGAAAGGAGGCAAATCTTCTAGACCAGATTACCAAGAACTCAAGGTAGGTGGGATCTTTTATTAAGAATTGGACTAATCCTGGGACATCTGGGTGGCCCAGTTGGTTAAGCATCCGACTTCGGCTCAGTTCTTTGATCTTACCATTTGTGGGTTCAAGCCCTGCGCTGGGCTCTGTACTGACAGTTGAGAGCCTGTAGTCTGCTTCAGATTCTGTGTCTCCCTCTCTCTACCCCTTTCTCTCTCTCTCTCTCTCTCAAATAAATAAACATTAAAAAACAAAGAATTGGACTAATCCTGCATGACTCCTTTGTTAGCTGTTTACCACTTGGCCCCACTTTCTTCTTCTGACAGTCTATCTCTGCAGGGAGTGCTTAGCTACACACCGTGGACCCTTCTGCCGTGTTTCCTTCAGAGGGTAGCTGTTGACTTCCCTCTGCCCAGGAGAAGATGTCTACAAGCCACATGTCCGGAGCTGGGCAAGAGGGCCAGTTTCACAGCTCCTGATCAGCAGCCACAGGTCACTGTCTTCGGAAGGGAGTCAACTCCAAATCTACAGAAAAATGAACTTTAGGTCAACTCAAGGGAAATAGCACTGAAAATCAACATTGACATTGAGAACCACACTTTATGTCCCACCCACCCCGATTGCTGAGCCAAGTATGTTGCTCTTTTACAAGCGTCCTGAGTAAAAGCCCAACATCCACAGCCTGCTTGGTGTACTTGTGATCACCCTCACCAGCAACCTGCCTCTCAGCAACCGGCCTCTCCCCTGTTGCCTGAAGAGTTTGCCCAAGCTCCGCACCACTCTCCTTTCATTTTCCTACAGCACTAACAATCTTGGCTGCACGTTGTTTGAATCATGTGAACGATTTTTTAAAATATTAATGCCACCTCTAGAACATCTGATTTAGCTGGTCTGGGGTGCAGACTGGCCGTCGGGGTTCTCTCAGTCTCCCCAGGTGACTTTCACATGCAGGCAAGTTGAGGTCAGCCATCCAAAAAGACATCGTTAACAGGAAGTTAGTGTTTTCAGATTCTAGCTGAGGTTTGAGGGGGTCATGAAGACATAATTAATGTCAGAAGATGAAAAACAATTCGAAACTCTTGTGTCCTTGAAAACATCCCTCAGTCTGTCCCCTCCTTTAGGCAGTTCTTCCTGCTGCAGAGAGATTGACACCAGCTACCACTCAATTTCACCTCTGCAGGTCCCTCTCTGCCCCACAAGCCCCCTTTCCTCCCCAACCCAAGTGCCCCGCCTTCAACTCTGGCATTTCTTCACACCAACCTCAGCCATAATATAATAAGCAATGCCCCACAAAACCACGGGAACAAGAAGCTGTGAGGTTAATGAAGGGACTAGTTGAACCTCTGTAGCGGGCCAGCTGGGAATCTGGAAATCTGGGAATCGAGCTGTGCCTTCCAAAGACATTCCACCTGCTCGTGGTTTCATGGTCCAATTACAATATACAGGGATAGATCTGGATGCTCGGACTGGCTAGGACTTCCAGGAGTACACAGGGGTTATAGGATCTCTGGTTAGCTGGCACCTCTTTCTTTCCCCCAGATCTGGCGAGATTGGATAGGAGAAGGAAACCCTCACCTCCCAACATTCTGGAATGGGGTGCCTCCCTTCCCTCATCTGTTGTCCCTGCTCCCATGCCCCCTATCCCTCTGCTTCTCTACCCTTTCACCCCAGCCCTAACCACAATGCAGAAGCTGAGGACTTTCGGTGGCCCAGGTAAAAATGAGAGGTGAGCAGGGCAGAAGACAGGCTTCGGTTACTATGCTTTGTTATGAAGAGCACATCGAAACTGCCATGCCTCACATGTCACAGCCACACCCACCCACCACCGTGCTGCCCCCACCCACCACCACACCAGAAGACGCCCTCTCCTATGTGGAATTTGGTGTTCCTTGGAGGCCCTCCAGATCAAACCCAAATAACTTTTTCAATTAGTATTCGTTTTTCTTCCTGACACCCCTATGATATGCCAACCACTGCACTAAGTACTTTAGACACATCATCCTCATTTATCCTCACAGCTACCCCAGCCCCATGAGGAAGCTTCTGTCAATACCGCATTTCTCAGAGGAAGATTAAAGCTTGACAAGTTTATGTAATTCACTCGGTGTTTCAGCTGGTAATCTGAATTCGTGCCAAATTTAATTCCAGACATTTCTCTATAATAAAAGAGCTTTAGGTTTAAGACCATCTAGATCAGTGGTATTAAAGCTTTTTGGATTGTGTGATATTGTTACTTATTATAAGATATACGTGTGTCCTATATTTGGCAGAGTTCCTAAAACCCTTGAAATTCCCTAAGTGATAAGTGCATTAAAGGTCTTTTGATTTCCATAACAAGCCCTTTTCCACCACCCCTGCATTTATGTTAATAAAATGACTTCTGGAAAAAGCACCTAAGGATGTAGGCTGGTTGCCAGAACCAACCAAGTAATTAGACAGCTGAAACTTTCAATCCCACCCCCAAACTTCCAAGGAGGGGAGAGGGCCTGGCTATCGAGTTCAGTCACGAATGGCCAATGATTTAATCAATCGTGCCTACGTAATGAAGCCTTCCTAGAAACCCAAAGGGGTTCAAATGCTCCTGTACGCGGGCTCCTTGTGTACCTTTTCATCTGGCTATTTGTCTGTATCCTTTATAATAAACTGATAAACTTAAGTAAATTGTTTCTCTGAGTGCTGCAAGCCACTCTAGCAAATTAATGCAACCAGAGAAGGAGGTCATCGGAACCTCCAGTCAATAGCCACTAGGTCAGAAGCACAAGTGACAAACTGGACTCGCGATTGTCATCTGAAGTGGGGCAGGGGGTTACAATCTCTTTAGGAATGAGCCCTTAGCCTGTGGGACCTGACACTATCTCCAGGGAGATAGCGTCAGGATCGAGTTAAAGTGTAGGACGCCCAGGCAGTGCCCCCCGAGAACTGGAGAATTGCTTGGTGGCATGGAAAACACACACATTGGAGATTGCTTACTCTGTAGGATGATTTTGAAAAATTATCTCTAACACATTTAAAAATTGACATCTAAAATTTTTCCTAGGTTTAAATAGTGCCAAGTTTTGCAATTTTTATGGTATATCATTGATGTCTAAGGTGACATTCAAGGGCGTCAGGGAAAGCAAGATACTATAATGACTCGATGCCAGCCATTCCCTTTGTTGGAAATTCAAGAACAAGTTCCTCTTAGTGGGAAATGATACATCATTCCATTTTCTCTTTGAATTCCTATTGCCATTCCACTTCCCCACAGAATTTGATCCTAGTAACATTTTTATGTTTGGAAGTATTTTCTTGATCTAGCATAATTTTCTCCATTACAGATGTGCACATATCTGTTTTTATTTCTTGTGACCATAAAGTTCTAAAGTATGGAAAGAATGGAAAGAAGGAAGGAAGGAAAGGAGTGAGGGAGGTATAAGGGATAGGAAGAAAGGAAACAAGGAAGGAAAATTCTAGATTGAGTTATTAGTACTATACCGTTGATCAAGTAATGTTTTGATAACTTTATTATTAAAAGTAAAATGCTATTGTATGTGCATCTCTTTGCCATAAAATGAATAAGGCTTTTGCCCCCAAAGTAGCTCATGTAAAAGTAGATGAATATTGCCAAAAGTCTCATTCTGATGATTCATCACCAAAATTATTAGTAACGTCCCACCAGCTGAGAATTTAGGTCAGTCTTCATTTTAATGAAAGCAAAGAATCGTAAAGTACCTAATTTTCCAAAAATATTTATTACACAGTCATTAGTCAGCCCCTTTCCCAATTTCCAGGAAATATACTAAAAAGATTTACCAAGTCTTATTAAAGGAACTATTAATTATTCCAGTTTCTCTTCTACCTAGAGGGACCTAAAGGCAGAGTATTGAGAATAACCGGAAAGAACTACATCAGTTTAAGGCAAGGGGGGCGGGGGAGCAAGAAAGCCTTCTGGCATTCACATTTCTTACTGATGCTCTCTCTGCTTTGTTCTTACCTGACTCCTCAGAGAGGCTGCAACCTTTAACAGCATGTTGAGGATGTAAGAAGCAAGGTTATTAAATCCTCGTTGCCATCATTCCCACCACCCCCTCGATATCTCAGAATTCAGAACTTATGAACATGAACCAAAACACCCTATTTTATAGCTCATGTTCTGCCCATAACAAAATACATGTTAGACAGGCAGAAATAGGAAACCAAAGGTAAGTTGATGGTGCCCCAATTATCGTTAAGGAAGACTTCCCTGAAACCAAGTTTAAGAACTGTCCCTTTGTTTGGTGTCCTGTAAGTTTCTGTGTCCCCAGGTCTGGGGCCCGGCTTTCTTTTGTAATACAGGGGGAAGGCTGCCAAAGGCAGGGAGGTGGGAAAGTTGAACTTGCAAGTCAAGAATTGTATACCTGTGGTGGTTTAGCATTTGGGGATCGATGCTTACAGAGCATGTGTCTGTGTATCCTTCTCCCCTGGGAAGTCTTAGGAGCCCTAGTCTATTTCCACCTGAAGCTTTTGCACAACATCTAAGGTGGACCAGTGCCTGCTTCGCTGCCCTCTGCTCAGGGAGCTCATCTTCTCCCAAAGGAGTCCGTTCCATTTTCAGGTTACTGAAGTCATTAGGAAGTGTCACAGGAGACCCTCTACCAAGTTGAAACCAATCAACCGATGAACTGAGTTTGTGGGTTTAAACGGCAACAACACGGATTTCTGACCTGCCTGATCGAACCCTGGCTTTGCCTCCTAACGTATGGCTTCGGACAAGTGTCTCCATCTTGCAAAATCTCAGAATCAGATCCTAATGCTGACCTTTCAGGATCACCGCTCTGAAAGATTGAAGATGATGCATACAAAGCCCCGAGCCCAGCGTCTGGCATATTGCAAGCGTTAAATAAAGAACTGTTGTCATTCAACAGATCACTGAACTTTTTAACTGCTCCATCATCCAGCTCACATTTCTACAACTGTTCCGGAAGACAGTGAGACACTTAGTGAAATAGCTCCCTGAAGCACAGGTACATTATTCTGCAGGATGCCCCAATGGCCCAGCGCGGAAGCCTTTTCAAAAAGAATGAGGTATGCAAGGAACAAGAGCAAGTGTTTTTCTTTGCTTTTTATACGTGCTCCAGGTGACGAAGTGAATAATTTGTCTTAAAATTTTGCCTTGTATTAACATTGAACTCAGTGATTTACAGTATAGAAAATCCATTTTCTTAAAAAGATCCAAGATTCTAGAATCTCTTCCTGAAAGACAAAAGGCTCCACCGTTCCCCCAAATCACCAGCACTAGTAAGGCAATCTCGTGCATAAGCTCCTTCCGTTTACTGAGGTCTCCTTCCTTTAACTGTGTGCGCACTTCTCCATGAAGTAAGGAACAATTAATAAATACTTTGGGGGATTGGAGGGGGGTGTTTGTTTTTTTACAATAACTGCCTTCAACCATATTCTGACAAATCTTCTGCTTTCTTCTTTTTTTTTTCATTTTTTTTATAATGTTTATTTATTTTTTGAGAGAGAGAGACAGGGCATGACTGGGGGAAGGGCAGAGAGAGGGAGACACAGAATCTGAAGCAGGCTCCAGGCTCCCAGCTGTCAGCACAGAGGCCGATGCAGGGCTCGAACTCAAGAACTGCGAGATCATGACCTGAAACGAAGTCAGATGTTCAACTGAGTCACTCAGGCTCCCTTCCTTCTGCTTTCTTTTAAGGACATCTTAGACAGAATAGTTTCTCGTCATTTTCCATAAAGGAAGTCAGTCCATGTTAAAACGCCAATCTCCTTTCTCATCTGAAACTTGCCTCCCATTCCATGATCAGCTTGAATGTGGAGAAGGGTCCTTGGGAAAGGGAGGGAAGGCACTGTCTGCCCTTTGTCTCCTTCTCCTCCTCCAGAACCTTGGAAGGTAGGAGTAGGGGTGGTCCATGTCCCAGGCCAGCTCCGCTTCTAGTATCCCTTCACCCCTTACCTTCCCGAGACTGACTACTCTGGTGTTGAGGGGGCGAAAAGAGAGAACAAGACATCTCATATAAGTTGAGGGGAGGGACAGGAGCCCGCTGCTCACTCTGACTCTGTTGCTTTCCCTCTGATGCCAGAGGCCTCTGCTGATGCGATGCTTTCCAAATAGATGACGTGTAGTATTTGGGGGGAGATGTTTAGCTTCAGTCTAGTCCCCTTCATCTCTAAGAACCCTGTCCCATATAGGAGGCAGCTGGCTCTGCCTTCAGCTCTGACAGTGGTCCAAGCCCCAAACCCACTTTTTGTGAATCCTGTAACCTCAGGAGAGCCACTACAATCCCTTGTGAAACCTTTCAGCTTGCGGACTCCCCACAGAGAAGGAAGAGAAAAGTACCCCCAGGCCAGGTCCACATACAGGCATTCCTTTGCTTTTCTCCTCCCTCAGTCTTTTTATGTAAACTAGGATGGGGTGAGCTATGGGGGCTATTGTGGAACATGGCGGGGATAGTTTGGCCTCCTATTAAAAATTGTGAAGGAGTGGGGGCACCCGGCTGGCTCAGTCTGTCGAGCATCTGACTTCGGCTCAGGTCATGATCCCATGGTTCGTGGGTCCAAGCCCCACTTCAGGTTCTGTGCTGACAGCTCAGAGCCTGGAGCCTACTTCAGATTCTTGTTTCCCTCTCTGTCTGCCCCTCCCCTGCTTGCGCTCTGTCTCTCTCGCTTTCTCTCTCTCTCAAAAATAAATAAACATTGAAGAAAAAAATCACAAAGGAGGTATTGGGCCCCAATTGGGCTTTGGTTCTTTAGAATGTGGGGTACCTACTGCTCTGTGCCCTCAGCAGAAAAAAAGCTGCACTCGGAATCCTGCCTCAAACCCATTGCTGCTTGATGGTCAGAATCAAGGTCATGAATGACCTCCCCACACAGTCCAACATTGTCTCTGTTCTCTGTGAGATTGTGGGTCTCCACCTGAGTACCACTGGCCTCTACTTATATAAGGCTCTGTCCTTGCATCTTAAAGCAAGAATTTTCATGTCAGTCCCTCAGCCTCCAACTTATTCCAGACTGTAGTTCCTTTGAACTTGTCACATTGAGTCTAAATATTTCATCCGTGTTGCTCTCCTGTGAACCCTGGGTGGATGTGGTCTGTCCCCATGGTAGAACTTCTGTTCTCTCCATTTCTATGAATGCAGATGCTGTGCTCCCCCACCCCCACCTCAAATGCTTGGACTAAAATGTGGCAAGATCCAAATGCTTAGACCCCTTAACTGGCAAGAAGGTGGAGGCGATCATGAATTCAGAACCGAATGCCTTCAGTGAAGAGTAGGGTCTTTTGTGGGGAATATAAAAAAGTGGCCAAAGTCCTTCAAACCCCACTAAGCATACACAAAAAAGGAAATAGTCTTGAAGAATGGAGATCAAGTTGGATTTTTTTTTAAAGCAGAATTTTATAGTAGTGATGAGAAACTACTGAAGTGAAACATGAGATTACCTTCCCTGGTAGTTTTTTTTGTTTGTTTGTTTTTTGTTTTGTTTTTAACATTTATTTTTGAGAGAAAGACAGAGTGCAAGAGGGCGAGGGTAGAGAGAGAGGGAGACACAGAATCCAAAGCAGGCTCCAGGCTCTGAGCTGTCAACACAAAACCTGACACGGGGCTCAAACTCAGGAACCGAGAGATCATGACCTGAGCTGAAGTCGGATACTTAACCGACTGAGCAACCCAGGTGTCTCCCTGGTAGTTTTGAAGATAAAAGATTGCAGGGGAGTGGTGGATAGAGACATCTGTTCGGATCTGCTTTGCTCTGCTTCTTAGTGGTAACAAAGGGGATGGATTGGAATCACTAATTCATCCAACAAATATTTATTGGGTGTCTCCTATATGTTAGGCACTGTTTAAGGGACAGACCTCTAAAAGTGAACAATCAGGCAAAACAGACATTAAACAGATAATTGAGGAATTGGATATTGGATGTTCTTTCAGATAATGCTACCTAAGCACTCTGGAGAAAAACAAAAGGGGAAAGGGGGTAGGGGGTGGCAGGAGGGGACAGAAGGCTCAGTGGTGGGTTATTGTTTTAAGTAGACTTCGAGGAAGACTGCATGGGAAGGCAGCTTTGAGCAGAGTGCCAAGTAGACTACAGATCATGGCTGGGTTAGAAGATAGCCTGGCGAGGGGAGAGAACATTCCAGGCATAGGGAAAGCCAGTGTACAGACCTGGAGGTGAGCACATACTTGGCATGTTCCAGCAACAGCAAACAGTGAGTACGGCTGCAGCAGAGGGATGGAAGGGTGAGCGATAGGAAACAGAGTCTAAGAGGATGATTAAAGGCTCAGATATGTCATTCTTTAATTTTATGATTCAATTCCACATTCATGAACAATCCTACGCACCACAGACAAAACCATGCCCTAGGGGAGATAGTAAAACACACACACACACACACACACACACACACACACACACAAAACTAACCTAGAAGTAACTACAGAAAATTTTTAGTAATCAACTGTCTCAGGGGGACCCGTCATCTCTTTCGGCCTAATATGAGGTTTTTCAGTTTCTTCTGCTAAATCAAGCCATAGACCACCCTAACAACGGCTAGGAATCATTAAGTTTTCAAATTTAGGCATGGTCTTTTAACTTGAGTTTATGCCAAAACCCAACATACAGCACTTAATGAAAAATACTAATGTAGTAAATAGTAACATAATGGGCAATTTTACAACACAACTCTAAAGAAGCATAATATTACAGCCTATTAACACAAAATCCTGAAACCTGCCCATGTTCCCCAGACCCACCTCGGGACCGCTGTTTACCCTGGATTTCTCTGGGACTTGTGGATCTGGGGCAACGATTCTGCTACAAATACACGTCAGTCCGTACAGACAGCTTAAACAGAGAGGCCTGGGTTTCTTTTTCTTTTGCTTCCTTCTCCCCACTCACTGCCCCTGCCCCACAACAGAACACTAAAGCATCTGAGCGAAAAGCCCTGCAGTTCATCAAGATCAAGGCAGGCATCATGTTTCAAGTTGAGGTTCAAAACAGCTTGCTCTTTGCTGAGACTTCTTACTTCCTGAAATCAGATGGCGCCTTTCAGGACTTGAGCGTGCTGAGTCATGGCAAGCCACACACCCGCTCTTTCATGCAAGGCCACCGGGCTGAGACCCCATCTTCCTCCCTGGTATAAAGTGAACACAAGGACCCTGTGGATGGCACCTTCAAAAGAAGTTCCTGTGAAGTGCCAGACTTACAAGGAGAAGAATGATTCTACCTTCTCTCTCCTTGAGGAAATTTGACAACTCAGAAGTAAATAAGAAAACCTGTGCCCCTTATCTTTACATGATATTCTTTACACGAAACCACCTTCAGCTGCCTGATCACTGCGTTGTTTACGTTAAGCAAGTGTTTTCCCATCAAGCATATTCATAGGCCATGCATGACAAAGATACTAGAAAATTCTAGCCATTCAGATTAGAGCCTAGAGCCAGAGAAGCTGAGAGATGGCTGCTGCCCACAGGCCTGGTCTTACCTGCAGGTAGGCTTTGGTGAATTAGTTACCAACCCATATACACTGGATTGTTTCACATGAAAATCTAAAATTGGACATGTTCTCAAAAACTTGAAAAATCTGGCAACACCGAACCAAAATTCCTATGTAGGAACAACAGGTGTGGCCCTTCAGGCAGACCTTCAGATGGGAAGTGCTGGGAACATGTGTTTGGTCGGCACCCACCGGGCCAATGGCCCTGCACCCTTCCCCGAAAGTGCCTGTCCTTGTGAGCATGCGCCCAGGACCCCCATCGCGTCTAACCACTCTGTCTGACAGATGAGGAAAGCAGGGGCCAGAGAAGTTTAAATGTCTTGCCCAAGGTCATTCAATTAGGTAAAAGCAGAGCAGGAATCAGATTTGGGTCCTCTTCCCAAGGCACCCCCATTCCCCAGAACTTCGTTCAGAAAGAAATTGGGCCACATTTGAAGCAGTGTCTCAGATGATATTAGCTCTGAAGTTATTTTAATTATAAATCATCACTGGAAACTAATGAAGGCATCAAAGCTGGGATACTCCTATAGACCAGAAGGGCTGGGGAAAAGTATAACTAGGAGATATAACATTTTCTGAGGGATTTTAAATATAAGTAATCTATATTTAAAATATCATGATTTTAGCGAGTAACAGAGCAGGGCAAAAAAAAAAAAGAGCTGAATAAAAATCACATCCTAATTTAACTATACTGAATAAATTAGAAATGACACTTCTTGGATTTTTCTGTAAAAGTTTTTTTTTTTTAATGCAAGAATTCTGCCCATCTATCGTTCATGTCATTAATTCATGGTAATACATATAATAATGAAAATAAATGAGTAATTATTGAGACCTTTCAAGATTCTTTGTGATGAGTGATATTATTTTCCTCATAAGGGAAATTTATGGGCTATCTAAAAAATTTTGTTTACAAGGGTAGAAATACTATAAATGTATATATAGTATAAAAGTATGCTGATGCTAAAGACCCTGATGTTCTTTTTTTTTCTTACTGTATCAGTTCAAAATAGAAATGAGTTTTACTACATTCATTTTTCTATATACCCCCGGCTTATCATTATAATTCCATCCTGTTTCCCAGGAAGACCTCATTCCACCTGCATTATTATTTCTACAAACCGGTCACCTTGGAGGGGTTTAAAAAGACACCAAGGGCACCTGGGTGGCTCAGTTGGTTAAATGTCTGACCAACTCAAGTCATGATCTCATGGCTTGCGAGTTTGAGCCCCGGGTTGGGCTCTGTGCTGACAGCTCAGAGCCTGGAGCCTGCTTCTGATTCTGTGTCCCCCCTCTCTCCCTCCCCTGCTTAGGCTCTGTCTCTGTGTCTCTCTCTCTCTCTCAAAAATAAACATTAAAAAAAATTTTTTTTAATAAAAAGTAACCAAAATATTTCTTTGGAAAACTGTGTAATCTCGAAAATGACTGCCCCGCACCCCGCCTCCAAAGACAAAGTACCAGGCGGGTGATGATACAGGGATCACAGACGTGACAAGCGGATGGTGCCACATGTGTTACAGCGCCACAGCGCTTTCCGCACAGCCACCAAAATGACAGGCTTTCCTTCTTACCGCATCAGCAGCCATCTAAGCCTAGGTATGAGTAAGACAACCTAAGGCAGCCTGAGCACAATGCTGCTCGGTAATGCTTTAATGCCATTTGAAATCACGGGGCTAAAATTAAACTGACACTTGGCAGAAATTACCCTAACACTTTCCATCACAGCATTATGATGAGCAGAAAGTACACGGCCCAGGCAGCACTGAGAACAGAACCGTGCAGCCCCAGAGGGGCCAACATGCAAAGCCACACAGAGAAACTTGGAGTGAGAGCTAAAGTTGGAGACCCACAATCACAAAAATGTTGCAGTCTCTGGTCCCTTCCCAGAGACCCAGAAGGCGCTGCTCAAGTTCAGAGTCCAAACTTTCCTCTGCCTTCCTGGCTTCGTTTTTCAATCAGAGCGGGGAGGAGGAGCTCTGTGGCTGGGCAAAGAAAAGGCAAGCTCTATTTTGTCATCTGCCAGAGTGGGTTTTCTCCCTCTCCTCCCCACCAACCTCAGGATCAAGGCAAACTTCTTCCAAGCCAGGAGACAGCACTCCTCAGCTGGCGGGATACTTTCAAGGCAATAGGAAGGCACCCCTCTCCCCCTGGGGCCCGGATTACTGCCTCCGTTCTGGCAGCGTTTTGTTCTAACCTAAAGCATATGTCAGCTTTGTCACTACACAGCTCAGTCAAATGCATCTAAAGGGTTAAGCAAATTCCTTGAAACAAGACAAGGAAAGACTCCTGGAGCTGTGCAGGTGCAGAATTACAGCCTGCCACTGCTCATCAGGCCAGACTCCCCAGCCCCTGCATGGGCTTTCAAAGATGGCAGTGTTAGCTTTTCTTGTTACAGTTAAAAAAAAAAAAAAAAAGGAATTTTCTGTTCTCTTAGCACAGGACTATGCACACAGTAGATGCTCTCAGAAAAAAAAAAAAAAAAAAAATGTTGGTCAACTCGGTTTTAAAAGATTTCAGCAGAGTTCTCTCCCACCCTGCAACTCCCAGCCTGACTTGAGTCTCCCTAGCCCACTGAGGGCCAGACCATCTGACATAACAGTGAAAGGGCAGGGGCTTCTTGCGGGAGTCAGGCCAAAGCCCTGCGCTGCAACGAAGTCACCTTATTCAGTAGCAAATTCACACAGTTTAGAATTCCCAAAATAATGAATAAGAAAACTGGTAACCAAGCAAAATGAAAATGAGAGGAAAATTTATCTTCTTTTAGCCAACAGAGGGAAAGGCCAAGGCATGTAAGACATATACAGAACAGTTTGTTCTTCCTTTTTTATTTAGTCACAACACATCGGTACAACAGAGGTCAAACCCAGTTCAGTGGAGGTCGTTTAAATTACACCTGCTAAAAGGATAAACCTGTGAACTGATGCTTTTATGAACCAAATTAAACCAAAAGAAGGCAGCACACCTTTTTAAATACCTCAACAACCACATTGCCATGCACCAAAAAGGAAAACACAACATAAAGATTTCCAGTTAAAAGAAAACATAGCAGTTTCAGGAAGAATTCGGTTATGCATTTAACAGGTTCCACTGGACTATTCGATTGGACCACTTGCACACCGTGATCATTTATCCATGTTAATGTTTGTGAATTTGAGATCCGTGAGATTAAAAATTCATTGCATTGCGTGGGGCTGGTAAATGCAGGCATATCCTATGCAGTCTCCTCCCCACCAACTCCAAATGGAGATCAACCCCCAAGTGGCTCTCTCCTAACTAAGCCAGAACTGCAGTCCTGGAAGGTGGTCATATGAACTCAGGGCCCCCGATGGGTTATACATTCACCTTACTGCTGCAGGGGGCAGAGAATGAACTCATCTTCTTTCTTGGATAAAGCTGATTGATCATCTGATTTGTCAACGCTTTGTTCAGAAATATAAAATTCAACATAGTTCCCCCCACAAGAGAATATCACCTATACAACACCTTAATTGTCAAACTATTAACAAATAGCATCATGTTAACATTGAACTTAGTGGTTTGGAAAATTAAATCTAAAAACAGACTTCAACTACACAAGAAGAAAAACAGACCAAAATACTAAATGTTAAAATTCCCAAAACTTTGAGGCAAAAATGGAATCATTCTTCGACAGAGAGGTTTACAAAGTAATTAGGCACAGAACAAACCTATTACCAAGTGCTGGTTTATACTCACTATTTGAATTTAATGTTTGGAACAAAATTTAACAACTAGTTTTTAAAAACTGCTAATACATATGATAAAAAAAAAAACATTAAAAAAAAGAAAAAGTAAACCAACAAACCTTTAGTCTTTCAACAAAATTCCTCTGAAAGTGTACCTTTTTCCTTTTTACTTTTACTGACGACTTTAAGGTGATGTTGGCAACAGCCCAGCTCAGCTGGGATTGTAAGTGTTCCCCTCCCTCATTCTACAGCATCAGTTCTTTAAAAAGCTCCAATCTCTGTCCCCCAAGGTCTATAGGGCTTGCCAAGGTTTGCTGCCTGCGTGGGTGCCGAAGGGCTCAGTGCATTGGGAGACAGTAAGTGAAAGGAGCCAAAGGAGAAGGGGAAGGCCGACAGGGAAGCCACGGAGGAGAGCAGGGGCGGCGAGAGTTTGGAGGCGGAGGTGACCACAGGGAGCACCGGTCCGAGGCCGCCGCTAGGGGGCGCACGCAAAGCAGGCGCCTCCGGATGTGCCGAGGTCAACCTGCCCTGGTGGTGTGGTTCCGTGGGCGAGGCGGTGGTTCCAGTGTTCCCGTGGCCGTTCTGGGGCAGCAGCAGGGGGTGCGCGACGTGCGGGTGATGTCCGAAGGCGCTGCCCCAGGGAATGTGTCCAAGACCTGCGTGGGCGCCGCTGGCCGCTTCCCGCTGGGAGGCGTAGTTGTTAAGATGTGAGACCAGTCGAACTCGAAGCGGGTCAGAGGCATCTAGTCCTTCAATGATGCTCAGATAACGGGCAACTTCCGCCAGGCACTCCCGAAACCCCAAACTCCGATAGTCCATAGCCAGGGCGTGTGCGTCAAAATAGCCTGAGGAAAAGAACAAAAGAAAAACCTCAGGCTTTGCTGATTTCCCGCATTTCTTCAATACCAAAGGCAGCCCTTCCTAACAAATACCTACATCCTTAAAAACGGCATACACGGGCTCTTAACGAAGGTCCAAATATTTTGGAGTTGACCGAAGTCTTTGCATTAATCAACATGAGAAGTGTTTGCTAATGTAAGTTCAAAGCCCAATTAGAAACTGCTGAGCAGAAAGTGGAATTATACCCTACCAGCAGATGAAACTATGTTCATTCCTTTAATGTTTTCCCCCAACAACAACAAAAAATACATCAAGGACAGAGAAACCACAGAGCAGTGAAATTCATTAGACACACAGATGTAAGTTATCATCATGGAGCTTTTAGCCACTTGGTCCTGAGCAAAGCATTTTCCGGCTGGAGACAGACACACAGACCCTGGTCTCCCACCTTCTGTTAGGTTTTCTCTAATTAACCACAACAGGTTTCTTTCCTCAAGAGTCATAGGAGCTTTTTTTTTTTTCAATCCTGTAGATAAAATTAAGACCATAACTTTTTTTTTTAAGGCTTTTTCTCAAAATGGCAATCAACAAATGTGGTGAGAGCTACCTGATTTTAATCAGGGCTGTCACAGCTTTCGGGCACCTCGCGGATAATAGGTATTCTCCAAAAGAAGGTGCATTAGCTTAGTTCGAAGAGGACTGGGGTGATGCATTCACTGGAGAAAATCCTATGTGCATTTGCAAACGCACTGACAACTGTACACAACACAACATTCTCTCCCCACCCCCAAAGCACACAGGAAAAATAAGGCAGCGACTGCACCAGGGCTGGCCTGCCGCATCTACTCATTCTACCCAGAGCACTCGGCCGCCACCAGATTAGTGATATGTACCTTTCCCTCCTGCAGTGTGCAGCATTTTCAGGTGATCCACTGTCATCTGCAGAATTTCGGCTTTTTCTAGCTTAGCAGATCCCTGGAGAAGAGAATGGGGGAAAAAAATTGATATGGCACCAAGTGCCTTTGGGGAACAACTTAAAACAGATATGCACCGTATGCAGTATGCTTTGTAAATCATAAAAGTACAAACTAAAACAAAATGAGCTGTCTTCAGAAAATGTGTTGGAATCTGTATATGAATTTATCTCTTCGGCAAAAGCAATACGGTTATTTTTCGAGACACGGATGAGGTTCAGATTAATGAGGGGAGGGATTCAGAAGGTGTGGATGGCTACACGGAGAGCTCTACCCACTTTCTCCATTACCTGCTTCTCAAAAGCACTAGGCACCAGCCTCCGCAGCTCAGACAAACTGTTATTAATCCGGTCCCGTCGGCGTTTCTCAATGATCTGCAGAAAGCAGGCAAAACAAAGGAGGGTATTTCCATCAAGACTGTAAATTTCAAAAATGAAGAAAGGTAGTTCTTTCCATTAATTAATAACAAAACAAAACAAGAAGCACTGTAATGAGACTCACGCCTCTTCGTCTTTTCCTGGCCAAGATCTGTGAAGATGTAGTTGGGGACATGGAACCGAGAGCCGAACTCAAGTTTCTGAATGGGGGGAAAACAGGAATCGCTGTAAGCCAGGGGAGGTGATATGAGGGGTCCCCCTCATCCTCCCCGCACTCAGATTGTTTTGGCAACTTGGGTTTGAAAGGGCCTCCGGCGTCCCTCACCCCGGACAGGGGCATAACCCAGATGCGCAGAGGTCAGTGGAGGGCACAGACGTGCCCGGGGCCCTCGCCCGCTGTCAACCGTGGCCAGCCGGCGCTCGCCTCCTGCCCGGGTTCCGCTCTGCCGCCGCCAACTCACCCATTCTCATCCGCACTCTCCTTTTCCACTTCGATGGTCTCGTCCAGCTCGCTATCCGAAGAGCTGTACTCGGGGTGGGCTCGCTTCATGTTGGTTGCGCGGGGGCTCCGGGGGAGGGTCGGTCCGGCGCGGCGGGCAGGGAGGAGTTAACAGCAGCGGCGCCTCTCCGCGCTCGGGGGCTCGCGTTCCGCACACACTGATCCCTCTCACGCTCTGCCTCCGGTTAAAATTCAACCATCCCTTTCCCACGCTGCGCCCCTACTCAAGTCCCCTGGGAGGGCAGGCGGGGTGTAGGAGGCGGAGGGGCGGAGCGGCGGCTCCTGGGCAACAGCCTCCGCTCCGCCAACCCGGCTTCTCGCTCCGTTGATTGGCAGCCACTCCGGGGAGGGACCGGAGCGAGGCTAAGATCGAGGGCGAACCCTGCCCCCGCCCTCCTCGGCGGCCCCTACCCGGCGGCGGTGCGTCGGCTCCGCGGGGGCTCCGCTGGGTCTCCACTGCGGGGGGAAGGAGGAGGCGCGGGCGGCGGTGGGCCGGCGGCGGGCAGGCGAGGGAGGCCGGGCCGGGACACAAGCCCGCCGGCGGCCGCGGCCCCGCCCCGCCCTGCGCGCCCCGATTGGCCTGGACGCACGCCAGGGCCGCGCCTGCAGCGCCGCCGGTGAGCCGCACGCGCCGCGGGCCGTGGGAAAGTGCCGGCGCCACGGCCGCCAGCCAATCCGGGCGGCCGGCGGCGGCGACGGCGGCCGCGCTGGCGGCGGCGGCGGCGGCGCAGGGCGTCCGCATGAATGGAGAAGAATGGGCAGGCGGGGGAGCGGGGCCGCGCGGGGGCGCTCCGGCGGGGGCTGGGCGGCCGCGGGCCGGGCCCCCCGTGTGAACCTGTAATCGGAGCCCGGGCGCCGGGCGGCCCCGGAAACCGCCGCCCTGCGCCGCGGTAAATCTCGGCTGCGGGGCCACCCGTGCCCGGCGGCGGGAGGCGCGCGCCGCTGGCGGAGCCGGGACCGTTGCACCTGGCCGGGTGGCGCGCCGACAGTTGCGCGGAGGCTGCAGGGCGCCCGCAGAGCGGAGTTCGTGCGCGGCCACAGTGGCCACCACCTCACGGGCCGGCGCTTGGAGGGGCAAGACGAGGTTTCTGGGAATGTCCTCTTTCGGTTTGGGGGACCGTGTCCCCACATACAGCCAGTCTCGCTTCTGCAGCACTTCTCATTTTCCCGAATGGAATGAGTTGCCTTGTGCATCTAATTTCCGCACAAATTGGAACGTTCCACAAAGTGGAACGCGTTTTTTCGGAGGGGGGGGGGAAGACCCCTGGGGATATCCATTATGGAGGGGGGTTTTTTGTTTGTTTTGTTTTGTCGTTGTTTTTTGTTTCCTGGAGTTGGCGGCCAGATCCTCTCAGCGGGCGACTGGGTGGCGGGCCTGGGCATTTGCGTCTGAGGCCGCCCTCACTGCGGGAGCGCACGTCTCTGACCCTTGGACACACAGCACACACATACACACACTGCACACCTCCGGTTTGGGTTCTTGGTGTTTACTGGAAGCTCCGTGGAGTTACGCAAGTCCTCCGTAAGATATTGGCGGAAAAAATTTCTGTATCTCTGGACTGATTCCCTATTCAGAGATTTGTAGAAGCAGCCGGATGGGTGTTTTGAATTTGGAAATCCAGGCTTCTCTATCCCTTACAAAGGAGCAGAGCGATTGGTATTCCTCTCAGGTCCATTCTTGTGGCTGCTGACCTTGCAGTCCTGTCAATGAGGGAGCACTTGATAATAGAGGATAACAAAAATGTTCTCACTTGTGCGAATAGCTTCTCCGTGTCTACCTCTCCTTAATTAGTGATCTCAGTGCCATCTTAACACATTGTAGACGCCAATCCTCTGTATGGCCTGAGCCTAATATGTTTGTTCGATTCTCAGCCCCTCACCTCCCCCAGTATTTCACCTCCTGGCTCCCACTGAACTCTTATTTCACTTAACCTCCACCTCCAGCCCCTCAGCTCTTCATTCGGTCTCCTCTGCTTCCCTGTCTAGGCCGGTCCCTCCATCAAGCCATGTTGGATTTTTTCTTGCTGGCATATCACATGCCCTTGCTCCCTGAAATTCCCCCCCCCCCCGCATGCCACTTGTCAGTTGTCCATCCAAGATCAATTCCTTTGTCTGCTTACTCTGCCCCTACTCACAGGCAACAACTCTTTGGGGGTTGCTAGAGGTTCAGCCTCCCAAGCTCCTTTCCAGCCTCCACAGTCTTCAGCCAAGCACATCACTCACTGCCACCTGCCTCTTCCCCCACCTCCAGAACTGAATGGTCCAGGCATAGGAAACCATCCACTACTCCCCTCTGCCTTTCAGAAGTCCCGCTGACACCATTTCTTTCCCCAAAGTGGCAGGCCACCCTACCCTAGAAATTAGTGTGTCCACTAACCCTCTGTGGTTCTGTGGTTGCCAACCTGTGGAATCTACAGTGAGCGAGACCTTCCGGCTTTGGCCTATTTCTGCTGCCTTGCACGGACATGGATAGGTGGATGAGAAGAAAAGACAAAGTGGGGTTGAGGATTCCTGACTCCACATTGGTACCTAAGCAAACTATTAATCCCACATTCAGTGTTACTTTGCTGTCAAAAATGAGGTCTACATTAAACTGTTAAATCTCTCCTGCTTCTTAATCTTGACTCTCACTCATCCATCCAACTAATACTGAGTGCCTTCTGTGTGCCTGGCCCCGTGCTAGGGCCTGAGAATGGAATGATGACCCCAAAGTGCTATGGCTCCTGCCATCCTAGAACTCACATCCTAGGGGGGAGATAGACAATGAACAGGTAAAATTGTTATAAATGGGTTTAATGCTTGGAAGCATCTTTTGACAAGGAAAAACAAGGGGTGAAGATACTTCATGGGGTCTGGAAAGAACTTTTCTGAGCTTGGGAAGGCACTTAAGAACTAGGTCAGAGTCTAGTTCCGGTTCTAGGTCTAGCTATTTCAGTTAGAACTACAACAGAAGGGGCTGAGGCCCTCCCATCAGTAGTAGAATCAGGCAGTCTGAGAGCATGAGGCCCAATTTTCCAGCACCTGCAGAGTAGAGGGGCTTTATCCCTGGAGGCCTTGAGTAAAGAACTGCTTTAAACTTCTTAGCAGTCCCCTGAGCAAGACACAACCTGCGAAAGCAGCCTTGTCTCCAACCTGAGTGGGGCTGCCTAGGCCTAGCCCCTTAGGAAAATGTTGCTTTTCATAACTCATCTGTCCTGTGGGACCAGCCTTTTCAAATATGCACAAAGGCCCATTTCCTTGCCTGTCTGTGGAAAATGGGTTTACTTATCTACTAATAATAATCCATCAGGTTGCCTTTCTCTGTGTTCTCTTGCAGAAGGGATGCTCAAGATGCCCCAGAAGAGACACATACTACAGATTTAGGAATTCGCTCCCAAGGCCAGGCCCAGGTGGGGCCTTCCCAGAGGTGAACCAGTGATATCTCCAGAAAGAGCGCATCCTCAAACTGCAGTCCCAGCATTTCCATCTGAAAGATTAAGGCCACAACTGGCTGGAAGGGACACAAGCAGTAGCTGGGCAGGGGACCACCCAGGAAAAGGCCCTGAATCTTTGATTCATCAGGTTTGGCCACTGTCGAGGTCCCTACCGTGGTGTCCTGGATGAAGCCCTTTCTCTGTTGGTTTGCTGGTGGGATCATGATTAAATAGGTATGCAGGAGGGCCAAAGACTACACCTGCCGCCTGGATAAAGAGAGGGGCTGCCTCTGTCTGGGCTCTTAAGCAAGTTGCTTTATCCAGTCACAGGCAAAACAGCTTTGTTAAAACCACTTTTAGGTGAATCCAGCCAATGTATGAGACACCTGAGTCTTGCTGGTTCATGCATTCACTCGACACACTTGTGTAAAGCCCCTACTGTGTGCTGGGCACTGAGCCAGGCGTGAGCGATGAGCCGAAAAGCCCCAATCTTTATCAAGCTGCTCACAAGACTGTGTGGTAAAGACACAGATCAGTCTTGGCCACACAACAGTGGGCAAGTTACTCAACCTCTTTAAACCCCGATTCTCCTATCTATAAAATGGGGCATTAATAAAAACAATTTCCCAACGTCATAGATTATATAACATCAGTTATATAAAGCATCTTAATGGTGCTTGGCCAAGAGGAAACACGTAATAAACAGCAGCTATCATTATTAGCTGTTAATATACCTGATTTACCAATGAGTAAACCAAGCATTGGGTTACCCCTCAGTTTTCTTCTGAAACTGTTACACATCTAATGAGGTTGCAAGGGGGGGGGAATCTAGTAATTGGATATATTCAAAGCAGTGTCTCCAGAACGTAATATCCTTGAAAGGTGACGAGAAAGAACCTGTGCTCTTGCTAACAGCACTAGCTTATTTTGAGTAGAGCTTAAAAATAAGCATCTGCTATTCATTATTAGTGAAAGTTGTGCTTTTTGAGTTTCTTAGGAAGGAAGAGCCCCTGAGCATGCAGTGCTATAAATATATGTATAAATAAGTTGCATACTTCTGGAGTTCAGAAATGGCTTCTTTCTGAGAACATCCCAAATCAGAAACCACAAGACAGAGTCGCCCAAAACTGTCATACCAAACTTTTGACTAAATGCCAGTTTCCCTCTGTTCTTCATGCTTGCTGCTCTCTGTAGATGCTGTCTCAGTCACCAGATTGCCTTGTGGCACGTCATGCCACGCAAAAGTGCACTTCCGCTATCAACTCCCCTGATTGAGGTCAGATGTAAGACACCTTGGTGTTCACCCTGAGGGAATTGTTTAATTGGAAACCCAGCCGCCAGCAGTGTGGCCCAATGGGAGGAGGAGAGGATTCCCAGTTGCCTGCCTGGGTTTGAGTGATTCTTTCCCAGCTATGGGCCCTCGGGCCTGTGATCATACCTCTCTCCTCTGAGCCTCCGTTTTCTCATCTGTAAATAAGAATAGTCCCTCAGCTTTTGTTTTGGATTTATTGTGAGAGGTAAAATGAGACAAAGCATTTTGTAAAACACTATACAAATGCTATGTCTTGTGCTTGTGAGTTATGATGACGATGATGGTAATAACACGGGCTTCTTCATCCTGACCTTTGCTGGGCCACCTAAAAGGCCCACCTGTAGGTCTTCTTGTTCCTGCCAGTGAATTCCTCAAGATGGTACTGTCTTTAAAAGGTGTGTGGGGGAGGGGGAGGGGGAGGCGGGGGAGGGGTATTTAAAATGCTGAAGTGCATTTCACAGACCATTAATCCCTCAAGACTCTGTAAATAAAAGAATCTGTTTTCAAATACATTTGGGAAATTCTTGAAGAGCTCAGGACACTTGAGAGCATGCATGCTCTGAGAAGTCCTTAACAAAGAATCCTCATTTACATGTGTCTAACTCAGCACTTCCCAAACTCATTAGCCATGGAACCCTTTGTTCATATAATATCTGCTAATAGGCCACTGAAATAGCATACCCAAGAAACAGACTTTGGGAAATTCTGTCCTAGCGTAAGGACAGATGCATTTTGCTTTCGACCCATAAAAAAATTAAGCATAGGGGCACGTGAGTGTCTCAGCTGGTTAAGCATCTGACTCTTGATCTCCACTCAGGTCATGATCTCATGGTTCTTGAGTTCGAGTCCCACATCAGGCTCTTCACTGACCGTACAGAACCTGCTTGAAATTCTCTCTCACTCTCTCTCTGCCCCTCTCTCACTTGTGCTCTCTCTCTCTCTCTCTCTCAAAATAAATAAACTTAAAAAAAATTTTTTTAATTGAGCATAAGTGAAAAGCAACTTAATAAAAAGTATTGTTGAGTTCTGGTAATATAACTTCTGCTTTGAAAGTTCTTTGCTCACTAATTTTTTTTTTTAAATTTTTTTTTTCAACGTTTATTTATTTTTGGGACAGAGAGAGACAGAGCATGAACGGGGGAGAGGCAGAGAGAGGGCGACACAGAATCAGAAACAGGCTCCAGGCTCTGAGCCATCAGCCCAGAGCCCGACGCGGGGCTCGAACTCACGGACCGCGAGATCGTGACCTGGCTGAAGTCGGACGCTTAACCGACTGCGCCACCCAGGCGCCCCCCCGCTCACTAATTTGAGAGACCAATTCCTTCAAGAAATTTATGCTTTTTTTTTTTTAATACGGAATCTTCATGAATTTGTATGTCATTCTTGCGCAGGGGCCATGCTAATCTTTTCTGTATAAATACTTTTTTAAATTTATTTTTTACTATTTTTTTAAATGTTTATTTATTTTTGAGAGACAGAATGCGAGCAGGGGAGGGGCAGAGAGAGAGTGAGACACAGAATCTGAAGCAGACTCCAGGTTCTGACCTGTCAGCACAGAGCCCGACGTGGGGCTCGAACTCATGAACCGTGAGATCATGACCTGAGCTGAAGTGGGATGCTCAACCGACTGAGCCAACCAGGCACCCCCTGTATAAATACTTTTTGATAACAAACGTTTTTATGGCACTTACCATATGCCAGGCACAGTTTTAAAATTGTTATATATAAGTAATTTAATCCTTACACTAAACCAGGAAGGAGGAATTATTATTTTTCTTAGTTTTCAAAGAGGAAGACCAGGCAGAAAAAGTAGGAAATTTGCCCAAAGTCATATCTGAATCCCTGCTATTGGTTTGATTCCATGAAGCCTTCTTTTCCTCCAAAAGTAATTTATTGTAAGTATTCTCCTCTCAATTAAAATGATGCAAATACCAATTTACAGCATATTATTTTCCAATTAAAGTAATTCAAATACTAATTCGTAGTGTTTTCTATTCACAATTTAAATCATTCAACTCCTTTTTATTTCCACACTTTCAAGACAACTCCGGATATAATTGAGATCTATCTTATGGTGTCCCAAAAGCAAGTCTATGAATCACGACTCCTCAGAACTCACTCGGAGTTGTCTTCAGTGGAAGTGAGAGTCTTTTTCCTAGTTGCCTAGATGCTCATCCAATACTGCTACAGTGAGTCAGACGACTTCTCTAGGTCCTGTTTCTAAGTATTTCACATTTTAGCACTTTTGTGCTAAAATATTTATTATAGATATTTATATGAATATTTGATATTTGAGATTTATTTGATATTTATATGATATTTATTATGAATAGGTCTAAAATGATTTTAAGTTATTAAAATTCGAAGTGTGGCAGGAGGTTCCAGGTGAACCCCCAACCAGAACCCACAGACTCTGTCTTTGAAAATAGTACGCTGCTGGCCCCCTAGGTTGTCTGAGTGCCTGAACTGATATACACTGGAGCTTTGGTGTGCTTTTCTGTTAGTTCTGTTTTTAATTTTTCTTAATGTTTATTTATTTTTGAGAGAGAGAGTAAGCACACGAGCGGGTGAAGGGCATTGAGAGAGAGACAGAGGATCCGAAGTTGGCTCCACGCTGACAGCAAAGAACTGGATGTGGGGCTCGACCTCACGTAACCTCGAGATGATGACTTGAGCTGAAGTCAGAAGCTTAACGGACTAAGCCACCCAGGTACCCTTGGAGCTTTGGTTTTAGATTGAAAGGAATGTTGTTGGTTTTCTGTTTTGTGTTGTGTTATTACCTTTCAATTTAGGGGCCCAGGGCAGAGATGAGGAAGAAGAGAAGAACTGAGGGGACAGATTTTGAGTCTCAGTAGAGAGAAAGATGAGGACCAGAAGCTGAAGGAGGTGTTTGTATGATTAGTCCGGTGAAAAAAATAATGCTGATCAGCACCCCAGTAACAGCATGATTCAGGGTTGGGACAGAGTCGTTCTGCAATACCTACCCCAGCCCTACATGCACACTTACCACCAAATGGCACTGTGAAGGTGCAGGGTAATGCACCGGGGTGGGGGTGGGGGTGGGGGTGGGGTGGGGGGTGGGGGTGGGGTGGGGGGGCTTGGCCAAGCAGCAGTCTTAGGGAGCACCTGGCAGTGGTGAACTCAGCCCTGAACAGCTATGAGGCACTGCCCAGGCAGGGCTGAGAACTCAGAAAGGAGTCGAAGTCTGACAGGCAGGAAGGGTTAAGAATCATTATAATCTGGGTATTAATGTGACTTTATTTATACTCGAAGGCTAACGGGCCCAGGCAACATTCCAATTACAAGAGGAAAAATGAAGTGAAAGATGGGCTGAAGTGCGTCCCCCATAATTCATCTGATGAAGCCCTAACCCCCAGTGTGATGGTATTTAGTGACGGGGCCTTTAAGAAGTAGTTAGGTTTCAACGGGGTCACAGAGAGGGGCCCTGATGACTGGATTAGTGCCCTTATAAGCAGAGACCCCAGAGCTTGCTCTGTCCCTCTGCTCTGTGAGGACACATTGAGAAGGCAGCCTTCCACAGGCCAGGAACTGTGACCAGATACATTTGTGTTGTGTAAGCCACCCAATCTGAGTGGTTTGCTCTAGCAGCCCAAACTAAGAAAACTCCTGTTTCAAAACTTACACAATGTGAATGTATCTTTGTAAGTAGGCATTTCTGTTACGGTTTCTGTTATGGATGTGTCCTATTTCACAGCTGTTAGAATATATTTTCCTTTTCAGTCATTGAAAGAGCCAACCAAAAGGTTTCTACAAATTTCTCCCACTTAAAAGGCCCCGCTTTTACAGCATCAAAGATATTTTTCTATTTTTCAATGACTTTTCTTTTTAAAATGCCTTATTAATTATAAGTTAATGAAATAGGACAAGTTCCCCCCCCCCCCAAACAAATGGCAAAGGACTTAGTATTTCTGGTTAGTATCACCATTTAACAAGAGCTTGGGTCTTCAGTCCGGAATCTTCCTTCCTGTCCCTCTCCTTTTTGAGCTACTCATCAAATGACAATGAAATGAAGAGATGGTTTATCTCTGCTGCAAGTTCCCACTGTAGAGACCTGGCCTTCCTGACCCTCTCACTGGCCCATGAGACAAATGAATGCAGGACCCCCTCTTTAGGTCTTCACCTCATCTCCCTGTCATATGAAATCCCCAGAAGTGGTAGTGAGGTTTCCTTAGGCCAGTCTTACAACTGTGGCCATCCCTCTGTGGACAACCTTCCTGAGTGCAGCAGGCAGATCCTTCACCCTCCTTGAAAGCATGCTCTGGAGAACACAACTCACTTCCTCAGATTTTCATAAGATGTACAATTGAATAAACTTTTCTTTTACCATCTAAAACCGCTATAAGAGAGGGGCACCTGGGTGGCTCAGTCAGTTAAGCACCTGACTTTGGCTCAGGTCATGATCTCAGGTTCGTGAGTCTGAGCCCCACATCAGGCTCTCTGCTGACAGCTCAGAGCTAGAGCCTGCTTCAGAGTCTGTGTCTCCCTCTCTCTCTGCCCCTCCCCTGCTTGTGCTCTGTCTCTGTCTCTCTCTCTCAAAAATAAGTAAACATTAAAAACATTAAAAATAAATAAAAAATAGGGGCGCCTGGGTGGCTTGGTCGGTTAAGCATCCGACTTCGGCTCAGGTCATGATCTCGCAGTCCGTGAGTTCGAGCCCCACGTCAGGCTCTGTGCCGACAGCTCAGAGCCTGGAGCCTGTTTCAGATTCTGTGTCTCCCTCTCTCTCTGCCCCTCCCCCACTCGTGCTCTGTCTCTCTCTGTCTCAAAAATAAATAAACGTAAAAAAAATAAAATTAAATAAATCAATAATAAAAAATAAAATGACTATAAAATACTTAACTATTTTGGCTATTTGGGTTTTATGTTTGTTACATTGTATTCATAATTATAATACATAGCACATAGACTAAAACTAATGTATTTTTTTCCACTGGGCGGGGGGGTGGGAGCAGGAAACAAGTAATAGAAACAGAAATATGAGGGGCGCCTGGGTGGCGCAGTCGGTTAAGCGTCCGACTTCAGCCAGGTCACGATCTCGCGGTCCATGAGTTCGAGCCCCGCGTCGGGCTCTGGGCTGATGGCTCAGAGCCTGGAGCCTGTTTCCGATTCTGTGTCTCCCTCTCTCTCTGCCCCTCCCCCGTTCATGCTCTGTCTCTCTCTGTCCCAAAGATAAATAAACGTTGAAAAAAAAAAAAATTAAAAAAAAAAAAAAAAGAAACAGAAATATGAGTTGGCAGAAGTTTTCATAGGGTTTAACACATGCCATAATTTTTGAAAATCAGAATGTATTTGGCTCTTAGGTAGCTTGATTTGTCTCGGCTTCCTTTTTTTTTTTTTTAAGTTTATTTATTTTGAGAGAGGAGAGAGTGAGTGAAGGAGGGGCAGAGAGAGAGGGAGAGATTGAGAATCCCAAGCAGACTCTGCATTGTCAGCCCAGAGCCTAACATGGGACTCGAACTCACGAACCACGAGATCATGACCTGAGCGGAAACCAAGAGTCAGACACTTAACAGACTGAGCCACCCAGACGCCCCAATTTGTCTTTGCTTCTATGTGCTATCACCCATCACTGCCTCAATTCATTTGCAATTATCATAATATATACTAAAGCACTTCTTAAAGTTTTTAATCAAAAGCATAAAACCTCCAAGTGTAGCTTTCTGAGAATCCACAGCTCTGAGTTAAAAGTTTTTGTCCTCTGTAAAATATATGACTCTCAGTAAATTTTCACACCCGGTTTTAAGAGTTAATATTTTGCCAGTGTTAGTTAAGCAAACCCAAAAATGTTAAGAAATTTCAAGTATTCCTTAAATTGGTGACCCTAACCAAAATTTCTGTTATCAGCCCATGTTTTAAGTGCTTAATCCATACTGCCTTAATGTCTAAAAGTTCCATTCAAAACACGAAGGATTAAAATACATAAACCACACACACACACACACACACACACACACATCATACTCTCTTGGTACCATTTATTGCTAATTCGCAACACTTACTGAGTTTTTCTTCTTGAAATTTGACTAGAAGAATTAATTTTTAAATCAATGTTGTCTAATTGATAAATATTACCTTCTTTCATTCTTTCCCCCAAACTCAATCCTTACTGACAAGCTCCAGAGCACTTTGATGGTACAGCAGATCCCTATTATATCTTACAGAGTTCCTGCTAGGACACATTGCTAGTAAGTACATAGACACGCATGCTTAACAAGTTGAGGTACAGTGAAGGGGAGTTGAGTACGTTGAAAGAGAAGTTTCACAACCAGTTCTTTGTGTTTCATCGTTGTGAACCTTGAGCCCCTTAAAACACACACGCACGCACACAAATTTTGCTTTACAGTTATTAAACATTATGAGTTGGTTACACCAGTCACCATATTATAGACTAGAAATATTATTCTTTCTTGAATTGGACAGTCTGGCCCACAACACGAAGCTGTGTGAACACTAAAAGTCTTAGAGAAGACTGCAAGAGCACATCAGAGTGTCATCTTTCTCAGCATTTTCCCTCTGTCTGTTTATGGGTTTTTTGTTCGTCTTTGTTTTGTTTTGTTTTGTTTTGTTTTGGAAAAAGACCGACAGGTAAAGAAACTACAAGCCCATCCAAATTGTTCTCTAGGAGGAATTTTCACACTGCTGCTTCTGCGTGTTTATCCATGAAATCTGGTTTCTAGGACTCGCACGTGTAAGTGCAAGCCAGGGAGGAAGAATATGTGGATAGTGAATGAAGAAAGAATTGTGCCGGAATAGACACTTCAACACAATGGGTCCAGAGCAATTTGCTGCCTTTATTCCCTCTCCCTGTGCTGTGCCATTTATGGAGTCAGGAGAGAAAACAGGAGAGGGGGTGGTGGTCTGTGCCTCAGTGGGGAGAAGAGGGTCCCAAGTGTACAGAGTCAGGGCAGGAGAGGGATAGTGCAGCACAACGTGATTTCCTCGCCCATGAGGACAAAGAAAGTGACACACGGGACAAGACAATCCAGTTGGGTTCAGAAACAGAAGGGGGAGATTTTGAATCCCCATCACACACAGTTGAGGTGATATCGAAAGAATACACACATAGGAGGAAGAAGGCCTAGAGCTGGAGAATGTGCTAGGAATGAACCTGGATCAAGGCTGTGGTTTCAGGGAGGGAAAGAAGGAGGGAAAGGAATTCTGAAATAACCTGGAACAATAACTTGGCATGTCATTAGGTGGAGAGGAGAGGGCCCCGCCAGGCAGCGAATCAAGAATCATTCCCAGATCTCTTGCTCTATGATGGTGGTTCTCCACTTTCAGCAGGTATCCAATTACCTGGAGGGCAAGCTGCTGCTGCTGCTGCTGCCGCTGATCCAATGACCACACTTTGAGAACCACTGTTCTAGAAGCTGCTTGTCTTTGCTAAGAGAGAAGCTTGGCTCCACCAGAGGACAGTGAAGGAGAAATGTGGTGTACCTTCCAGTCCATCAAAAGATCGTGATGGGATACACAGTATTCGGCGATGTTATCTCTGAGGTCAGTCGGGCTCTTTCAAATGGTAAGAACTTCATGCTTTTCTAATTAATTCAGGACGTATGTTAAATTCCTAAATTGAGCTATTTGAATGTGGGGATGGTTTTCTTGATAGTGGTTTGATGTTTTAAGAAAGTCACTGCCTACTCGAGAAACCATGGTCTCCCAACGTAAATTTCCCATGGGAAGAGCTCCACAGAGAAGAAAGGGACCCGTTGTTCCCCCCTGTGTCAATTGAAATGTACAGACACCTGAAACCCAAATAAATGAGCAAATAAAAGATGAAAGCATACAGGAGATCATCCTTCAAATCCACAAAGGCGAAATAATTAAAAACTAGGTGCACATTACAGTGGTAATAATAAAACTTAATAATATGTAGTAATTACATAAACAGAGAAACTGTGTTCCTCCAGGGCCTACTCCATCATTTTGTCTTGAATTATGATTCACCTAAATATATATATATATATATGTATATATATATATACATATATATATATTCCAACTTCAGACCCTAGAACTATGTTTATATCAGTGGTTCTCAAACTTTAGCAAGCATGCAAATCACAAGGAGGCCTTACTAAAACACAGATTCTGGGGCACCGCCCACAAAGCGTCTGGTTCAGTAGATCTAGGGGAGGCTCAAGAACTTGCATGTCAAACAAATCTCAGGTGAAGCTGATGCCGATTGTTCAGAACCATACTTTAGGAATATATTAGAATTATCTGGGGTGCAATTGCTAAAAATCCCAATTCTTATACCACACCTCAAAACAATCAAAATCAGAATCTGTGGGGTTGGAGCCCAGGCAGCCATCAGTATTTTTTTTTTTTTAAGTTCTCAGGCAATTCCAATGTACAGCCAAAGTGGAGAATGTCTAGTTAGATCGGTAGTTCTTAAACTTTGGCACACGTCAGAATCACCTGGAGCAGTTGTTAAATCCCAGAGAGCTGGCCCTTCTTCTAGAGTTTCTGATTCAGTAAGTATGGGTTGTGTCCAAGAATAAGCATTTCAGTCAAGTTCCCGGGTGGTGATGCTATGAATCCTGGACCACACTTTGAGAACGATCGGGTTAGACCAACTTCAGTTTGACTGCACTTGGTCTGTTGGGGGATCTGGTACAAAACACTGAAGTTAGCTTCCCCTCTGACCCTCCAAAAAACAACAAAAACTGGGCATTGGGACTTACATCTTCTGAGATGGTGTTTGGCCTAAGTGTGCTGTCCATGCTCTCCAGGTGATTCTAATGTGCAGCCAGGATTGAGAGCCACACAAAACCAAGGAAAGGCAGGGATGCGATACGTGTGTCACCTGCAATGCTTGCTGCTCATCAGGTTAAATATGACTTCTTCCAACTGAAACATATTCCTGCTTTAATCACTATATGCAACATACATCTTTGCCTAAGAAAAGTACTACATTGAAATAAATGCAAGATTATGACAGTCATTTCTGAATTTGAGAAATAACTAGGTTAAGCCAGGAGGGGATCCCCCCCGCCTTTGGTTGCTATAAATACAACTTACTGTCTGAATTTTTTTAATGTAACATGGTAACCCACCCCTTTGGTGATCTGTAGCTAGTCATGTAAACAGAAACATTATAACTGTTATTATAAAAGCAGTTTCCTATAAATGAGAATTTATGCTTATATCTAAATAAACTTGAAACCTGATCAAACACCCTGGCTCCAGGAAAATAACTTTGGGTTTGGACAACACAAACCAGAGTAACGTTTTACTGCCAGTTGAAGTTTTTGAATATACAGGGTCATTTTTAATCACATAGTATGAGAATAGCTTGCCTGTCACAGACAGTAGAAGCTAAGATTTGTAAATGGGGTGGGGGTGTGGCAGATGGAGTGAGCTCTTAACTGGAGCTTTCTTGGCCAGCTCTATGATATCAGACACAGGTTGGTAAATAATTACTTTTTACTTCACTTTTCACTGGAAGCAGTAATACTATTGTGTTTTAGCAGCTGGTTCACTGTTACCATTCATGACCCTTCTAGGATATACTATTCAAGGTCCAGTTCTTACACTGAGAAAGACTTCAGAAATTTAGCACTGGAAAGGCTGAGAAACCACTTCACACCCATTAGAGTCGATGTAATTAAAAAAAAAAAAGACAATAGCAAGTATTGGGGACATCTGCAGAAAGTAAACCCTCATACATTGCTGGTCGGGAATGTACGGCCAATTTGGAAGCTCTTTGTTGGGGTGCGTGGGTGGCTCAGTTGGGTAGGTAGAAGCTCTTTGTCAGTATCCTTAAAAGTTAAACACAAAGTGACCACACCACTGAGCAATTCTGCTCCTACTATTCACCCAAGAGAAGTGAGAACGTGTTCATACAAAAACTTGCATGTGAATGTTCATAGCAGCATTATTCACAATGGCTAAAAGGTGGAAACAATTCAAATGTCCATCAGCTGATGAATGGATAAAGAAAATGTGATTGTAGCCCATGCAATATTATTCAGTAATAAAAAGGAAGTCTTGATATATGTTACAACATGGATGAACCTTAAAAATATGCTAAGTGTAAGAAGCCAGTCACAAAAGGTGACACGTGATTCCATCTAGATGAAATGTCTAGGGAAACCTGTAGGAGACAGATGTACATTAGTGGTTGCTTAGAGCTAGGAAGTCAGGGAGGGAGGGATATAGAGGGGGTGAAAGCTAAAGGATGGGATTTTTTGAGAGGATGAAAATATTTTCAAAGTGACTCTGGTGAATGTACTAAAAACCACTGAATTGCCCACTTTAAATGCATGAATTATATGATATGTGAATTATAGCTCAATAAAGCTAACCTATATGGAATATAGCGTACTGGGTAAGATCAGAAGCAAATTTCCATCAGCCCATCTCTGAAACCACGTTGAACAAGACCTCTGGGCGCATGCGCGCACAGCGGCTTACAGCTGGATCCCGGGAGCCCCGTTTAGCGGTACAGGCTCTCTCCCTCCTTGGTCTCTGGCTTGCCTTCGCTGCACTCAGGCCCCTGCAGTAGCACGCGGGGAAGGCGGGTCACTTGTCACACACAGAATAGGACCCGAGCGCGTTCCTCGCGGGAGCCGGCGGCCCCCTGCAGAGGTCAGCGGGGTGCCCAGCCCTCAGGGCGCAGCCGGCGCTCCTAAGCTGGCGGGTCCCTAAGCTGTCCAAGGAGGCTATGTGATGACCGTCTTTCTTCCCTCTCTCTTCCCCAACAAAGGGTAACTGACCTGCCGCATGACCTGGCAAGAGCTGAGATTCCCTAAACACGCTTTCCCCCTATTGTGTGCGGACGTTCCCAGAAGCAGAGGAGCGGGGGGGACCACTGGAGGGACGCGAGGGACAGGGAGGCCCCGGGCGCCGGGATCCCGCTGGCCCTCCCCCGGGGCGGACAGCGAGTCGCCCCGCCGCCGGCCTGGGCGGGGCGGGGCTGGGGGGGTGGCAGTGGAGGAGGGGGGCTGTAATTGCGGCGCAGTCCTGGTTCCCACGCTCCTATTGTTGGCGACTTTGTTTCCAATTCCCATCACGTGTGCTAATTAGTTAGCGCTGCTGGCTGGCTGGGAGGCGTGTGGCTGGCCTAAGAGCAGAAAGATCACTTCCTGTAGGGAGCCGAGCAGGCTGAATAGTAGTGGGGTTCTTTCTCCTTCTCCTATGGGCCTCCTTCTCTGCCTCCCAGGAGGGTGGGAGTGCGAAGGGAAAGGGAAGAAATGCTGATTGTGGCGCAAATGCCACTGAATTGCAATAGCAACCCAAGGGGGGGGGGGGACTAAGGGAGGGAATAGTGGAAGGAGCAGGATTAAAGGAGAAACTCTCCTTAGACTCCTAACGAAATGCTTTACCAAATTACCTTCACAACTTTGTACAGGGAGTCTTTTCCAGAAGGGGATAATAAACGAAAGGTATTTCGGTGCGTTCATTAAAAAAAAAAACAAAAACAAAAAACACAAGGAAACAAAACAAAACAAACCTTTCACACTGTAAATAAAACCAGCTCAGGCATCAGTGTATGATAGGAAAGAAGGATGAAATGTAGTGAGTCATGACTTTGTAGTCAGTGACTTGTCCTTGAATTTGAAATTCTGGGTTTTTTGCACTTTGGTACTAAGCTCTTAGAAGGGGTGGAAAGAGGTGTTAGAGACCACTGACAGAAGATAGTAATAACCTGGACAAAATACATGGGCTCAATTAAAAGAAAAGTGCTTTCTATATGGTCTTTCAGTGAGTTACAAGATTTAGTAATGCTTTGATTTTCACATAGAGGTCTCCACTCTGAAGATACAGTATTACCCATACTTCTTCCCTATAAATAAGAGGAAAGCTGGCTTTTATAAGGATTTACCGAATAACCTTATATGCTGTAGCAACAGGGAGAACGTTCTACCCTTTCCCGTGGAAAGTGGCAGCGAGGTGGAGGAATAAGCTCAAGGGTGACTTCATTCAATATGCATGATTCAGCAAGGATATTTTTGAGTACCTCCTGTGTGCCAGGGACTGGGCTAGGGCTGGAGATGGAGAGACGAAACATCCAGAACCTGTTTTTAAGTAGCTTGCAAATCTAGTGGAGAGACAGATAAGTATGTAAACCAGTAATTAAAGATGACTCAGAAGTGGAGGTCTGTACTGGGGACTGTGAGGGCCAGAGGAGGGACACCAGATCCAGACTGAGGAATTTGGGAAGGCTTCCTGGAGAAGGAATGAGTCGTCTCACACTTAAATGGCAAATAACACATGGCCAAGAGAAGAAGGGAGAAAAGGGCATTCCAAAAGGAGGTAACAATATGTGCAAATGGCCTAGGGGTCTTGACAGAGTATGAGGTGCTCTGCAAACAGGTATGAATGGCTGCAGCACAGGGCTGGAGGGGTAGGCATGGATAAGCTGGAGGGGCGGGGATCGTGAAAAGTCTGATTCAGGACTTTGGACTTTATCCTAAACACCACGAAAAATTTTAAGCAAGGGAGTAGGATCATGAGATCTGTCCTTTAGGAAGGTAACTTGGGCAGTAGTTTGGATAATGGGTTGAAGGGAGTCAGTCAGGCTTGAAGCAGGGAGAGGAAACTGGGGACTAACCCAAAAAGAGACTGAAATGAGACACAGGTTGGAGGAGGTAGGTCAGGTTCAAGAGGTGTGTAGAAGGTGGAATGGATAGAACACGGAGACCAGTGTTACTTTGCCGTAAGCAACTCGCAGGAGTCCGAGACCACTCCAAGTTTCTATCTTGTATACGTGGATGAAGGATGGCAGGATTCCCGGAGATAGGCAACTTGGAGGTCAAAGAACAGGCTTGAAATGGAATGAGATGATGAGTTCGGTTTTGGCCACGTTGTGTTAGAAGTGACTGTGGGGTATCTGAGTAGCGACATCCTAGAGGCATATGGTTATATGACTATGGAACTCAAAGAGGGTAGGGTGGGGCTGGGGTGGATGAGGTAGCCGTAAGGGGCAAGAGGTCAGCAGGGTTTGCCCTGCACTCACAGCGGTCATACTCAGGGACGGGTTCTCCACAAGTAGTTTCCAGATACGCTGCTCCACGAGGGACTTTGGAGACTGTATGATCCCACACATGGGAGGTATCTAAAGTATAAAGTTCACAGAAACAGAAAGTAGATGATGGTTGCTGGAGGTTGGTGGTGGAGGGGAGGGAGAAAAGGGGAGCTGTTGTTTAGTGGGTATAGAGTTTCAGATTTGCAAGATGAAAAATTTCTAGAGACCCTTTACATAACAATATGAACATACTGTGATACGTTTTGTTTTTAAATCACAGTAGTTTTTTAAAAGGAACTCAGGAGGGAAGGAGAGAGCAGCCTGCCAGCTACCTTTGGACAGCACTAAGATAAAATCATTTTACCTCCCACTAATGCACTCCCACCCATCCTTGGTGGGAAGGTTAAGTTGGAACCAGACATTTTAAGGTTTTTTTTTTAATGTTTATTTATTTTTGAGAGAGAGAGAGAGAGAACGAGCAGGGAAAGAGCAGAGAGAGAGGGAGATACAGAATCCAAAGCAGGCTCCAGGCTCTGAGCTGTCAGCACAGAGCCCAAAGTGGGGTTCAGACCCACGGACTGCAAGATCATGACCTGACCTGAAGTCAGAGGCTTAACTGACTGGGTCACCCAGGCACCCCTGGAACAGACATTTTAGAGTAGACAATATGAGGGTTGCCTAGATGGCTCAGTAGGTTAAGCGTCTGACTTCAGCTCAGGTCATGGTCTCATGGCTCGTGAGTTCAAGCCCCTTGTCGGGCTCTGTGCTGACAGCTCAGAGCCTGGAGCCTCCTTCGGATTCTGTGTCTCCCTCTCTCTCTCTGCTCCTCCCCTACTCATGGTCTGTCTCTCTCTTTCTCAAGAATTAATAAAACATTAAAAAAAAATTAGAATAGACAATATGAATCAAGAACCTTAAAAATGTTTATGACTTATGACCTACATATTGTACTGCCTAAAATCAGTTATAAATAAGAAACCAAAAATACTGGAAGAAAACATAAAAATATTAGGTATAATTTTTTAAATGTTTTATTTATTATTGAGAGAGAGAGAAGGCATGAGCAAGGGGGGAGCAGAGGGAGAGAAGGACACGGAATCCGAAGCAGACTCCAGGCTCTGAGCTGCCAGCACAGAGCCCGACGCACGGCATGAACCCACAAGCCACAAGATCATGACCTGAGCTGAAGCCGGATGCCCAACCAACTGAGCCACCCAGGCGCCCCTTAGGTATAATTTTTAAACTAATTGTTCAATAATAGAAAAACAGTGAAATACCATACAACTGTCGTAAATTTTTACAAAGAATTTACCACCACATGGGAAATATTTATAAAGGTAAGTGAAACAAAATTCAGAACACAAAATTGTATCTATGCTTTGATCACAATTATGTCAAACACAACCTGTATACAGAATAAAGGCCTGGAAGAAAACAGACTAAAATGTTGATAGTAGCTATCTAGTTGGGGCCATTGGTGACTTTTTTCCCCATATACTTGGCTATATTTCCATATTAAGTGTATATTCTTTTACAATTATATAAAGTAGTCTGTATAAATTCTCTAATTTTTCTGCAAAATATTCTATGATTCCTTCGACTTTAAAAGACGTGATTTGCATTTAGTTCAGAGCTGCAATAGATTATTACATAACTGATTTATAAATGTGTCAAAAGCCAAAGGGAAGGAGAAATAATCGTCCAGGAAAAACTTAGAAAGTTTCTGAAAATTCCTCCATTTGAATATCCTTTTCTTTTTGATGCTCTTGTGTGGGAAAGAGGAAGCATCAGGAAGTGATGTTGAACATTCTAGCTGATTATAAGTGCTAGAAAGGCAAATTAAGCCCTTCCCTTTAATTGGCTGTAATCAGTTAAACAAGGTAATAGACCACCTGTGGCCGAGATGGAGCCAAGTCTTAAGGAGCCCCTGAGACCACAGCTCTGGCACTGAGCTGCCCTAAGGTCGGCTGGGATGGGCTTTTGATTCCATATCAAGTTACTCAGGCTATGCCACAAAGAAACATTCAATCAAAACCTGACTGTATGGTTTGGTTTAGAATGTGTTGATAAAAGAAAGAAAAGTATAAAAGTTTTAAAAGAAAAAAATAAAGATATATATATATATATATATATATATATATATATATATTCAACAACCAAGCAAGTAAAGAGCATTTCCTATATGCCCAGTGCTTTGCTAAGCACTTCACATCTAATTGACTTATTAACAAGCCTGTGGGATAGATTCTATTAGTATCATCATAATCATCCCTAGTTTACAGATGAGGAAACTGAAGCACAGAGTAAGACTGATTGGGTCACACCGCTTGTAGTTGCACAGCTGGGACCTGAACCCAGACAGTCTAACTTTATCAACGACACTCCCAACCACTACACTACACTACTTCTCAAGATCTCGCTCGAGTTATGCCTTACTAGTTAATTGTGAATTCCAAGCGCACCATAGGCTAGACCTTGCATTCGGAGCAAGTATCTGCAGTATATTCCTACCTCCTTATGGTAGCATCAACTTACAGAAGCAGCATTTGGGAAGTGAAAAAGCCAACTAAAGACGAATCATCAAACCTAAAATTGCCAGGTGACAACAAATGTCACACTTTACTCATGCACCATCTCATTTGAGTTTGGGGCATGACACTGAGATGATTTAGTGAGGAGCAATTAAGTGAGCACTCCTTTGGAAGCCGAAAGATGTTCACATGTGGTTTGGCCACAGTGTGGCAAGACCACTTCTCCCACAGCTAGGATGGAGTCTGGGCTGGCAACAGAAGAAGGCTCCTAAAAGAGTGCATCTTGGGCCCAGACTCTTCTTAGCTAAGGATGGGTCCTCGGAAATTCTCCAGTCATCCAAGTATCCTTTGGACTCTTGTATGACATGAAAACAAATATGAGGATGCAAGTCTAAAAATAAGTTCGTCATCTTCTCCCAAAACCAATTCTTCTTCCCAGATCCCTTAATCAGTAAATGGCACCACCATCACCTAGTTGCCTTGGTTCGTCGACCTCGTGGTTGGCCTCCCAACATCCACTCCACCTGACCTCCTCCACCTCACCCCCCGGCGATTGTAAGTCCACCTTGGTAGTCTTATCCCCCATGCTAGTGATTGATTGGTTTGAGGGTAGGCTGGTCTAAGTCAATCTAGGCCAAAGAAACAGAAGAAGCTTCTTTCAGACTTCTCGGAAAGAGGGGCCAGTTTCTCCCTCCCATCCTATATGAACAAAAACACATCACTGGTAGTGGCCCTCTGTTGATGTGATAGGAAACCAGCTTTAGGATGAAGCCAATGCTGTGGAAGGCAGAATGGAAAGGCAAGGAATGTTGGGCTGATGAACTCATAAACCCCACGGTGGATCCTAACCTTATTAAGTCTTCTGTTGTTTGAAAGAATACATTTCCTTTGTTTCTGCCCGAGTGAGGAAGGGTGTCAATCATTTGTGATGGAAATCGTCCTCACTGATCTATTTTGCACATCCAAACAAGCATCAGGTTCAGTCCATTCTCCTTCCTAAATGTTTCAAAAGCCACACACCCCTCCCCATCCCCATTTCTAATAATGATCCTTTCAGGCCACCTTTGACATCTCATCCGAATTACTGCAAAGCCTCCTTTTATCAAAATGCCTGCGTTCATTTGAATAGGCCTTAAGACAAAGTAAGAAAAAGAATGTGAAAGGTTGAGGCTATGGCAGGCGCATCAAGAATTTCCTCACCTGGTCATACGTAGGGTGAACTTTGAATGCTGCCATGCCTCAACCCGTCCCAAGAGGCATCGCAGGAAGCACCCCTCCATTCTGGGCTCTTCTGACCCTGTGGACACTGTCCTGAGTGGATGTCAAAACCACCTACCTGTGGTCCTGTCACTGCGCTCAAATCCTTATCTGTGGCAGGTCCTTTTCCCGGTCTGTCTGCTGCCTCGGCAGAAATCCCAGATGACACAGCCTCAGCTAGTCCAGGGTATGGTTCTCGGCAGCCTTTGGACCTGGACCAGCCATTACCATCCGGCTTCATCTGGGTGTCCACTCATATACACTGGAGCCACCTGGCCAGGAAACATGGTTATTTCTGTCAGGGCTGATTTCAGTCCAACTCTACAAACACTCATTGAGTGCCTTCTCCATGCTGGGAACATGCTAGGTCTTAGGACCGATAGGGAGCATGTCCTGCTCTTTGTACCCCACCATCTGACACATAGGGTGCTCCAAAATTTTTAAGTGAGTCGTGGAAAGATTCAATGGCAAATGTTTTAGTGTGCACTCCAGCGACTCACAATCTATTGAAAAGATAAACCCAAAGTCAGGCTACCACAGGGCTCACTGGTACATAAAACGCAACAATAGAAGTAATAGTCCATCCTGAGGCGTCAAGCAGTGTTCTAAGAGCTGATATATATTCACTTATTTAATCTGCACAACTCCTGGCGTATGCATTCGTGTCATCCACACTTTACGTAGGAGGGACCTGAAGCTCAGACAGGTCAGGTAAGTTGCCCAGAATCACCCAGCTGGTAATGTGAAGAAGGTGAATTGGAGAATAGGGAAGGGAAATGTTTATTTAGCTGGGAATCTGGAAACTTATCATGGGAGAATGGGTTTTAAGCTAGCCGTTCAGGGAGGAGTAGTAGGTCTTCAACATGCTGGTGGGGGGTGTATATTCCAGATTGGAGAAGAGCATGGGTGAAGACTTAAACGTGGACATTGCAGGGTATATTCTGAGGACAACAAATAGTCACCCACGGCTGAGTATAGGGTATACAGAGGAGGTGTCTATGGTGGGAATTGAGACTGGATAGGGGGTGGGCAGCTCAGTCGTGGAGGGTCTCTAATGGTGCATCCAGCTATCGGTCCTTCCTGTTTCAGTCCATCATTTGTTCTGGATTCTCCCATCCCTATTCAACCCAAATACTCCAACTGAGGCTTCCCCAGTACCCACGTTCAGGGTAGTCCCTAATTTACCTAAGCCAAACAACATTTTCCATTCCCCTGGCCACAAAGATGGGTTCGAGGTTGGGCCTGTGACCTAACCCTGTCCAATCCAGTGAATCTCAAGATTCTTGCCCAGCACCCTGAGACAGCACTCTCTCTCTCTCTTTGAACGCAGTCAGCACAGTCCTACAAGCTGTTGGCTTCTTCTTGAAGGCTGGAGCCAGCTCCCGCCGGTACAGGATGAAGCTGGCATTGTGGGAGGTACAGCAGGGAGACACAGAGAAACTCTGTCCTGAATTACATCACTGGGCCTCAGGATTAAACCATCCAGTAGCCAGTCCTTCCATCTCCGGACCTTGCCGTCACGTGAACCTAAAAAGTAGATATAATAAAAATATAAAAAAATAAAATAAAAAGCTTGAGTCAGGTTTTTTTTTATTATTTGCAACATCAAGAGGGCTAACTCATAAAAGTCTTCATGTGGTTTTAAAGTATTATTCTGGGAAGTGGTTTAGAAAGGTCATGTGGTGGCCATGCAGAGGGTAAAGTGGTTAGAGAATCTCGAAGCAGAGAGGTAGCTAGAGGCCACAGCAACGTGCCCAGTGAGACTTAATGGAGGAAGAATTAAAGCATTGACAGTGGACATAGGGGAAGATGTGAAAGAAGATGCATTTGTGCAACATTTATTTAAAATGGGCTAAGGGGGCGCCTGGGTGGCTCAGTCGGTTAAGCATCCGACTTCAGCTCAGGTCATTTGAATAGGCCTTAAGACAGGGTTCCTGGATTCCAGCCCTGCATCGGGCTCCGTGCTGACAGCTCAGAGCCTGGAGCCTGCTTCGGATTCTGTGTCTCCCTCTCTCTCTGCCCCTCCCCTGCCTGTGCTCTCTCTCTCTCAAAAATAAATGAACATTGAAAAATAAACTTAATAAAAAATAAAACAAAATAAAATGGACTAGGAAATTCATCTGGGACTGAAACCTTCATTTATCCTATGTCATTCTTTTTTTTTTTTTTTTAAATTTTTTTTTTCAACGTTTATTTATTTTTGGGACAGAGAGAGACACAGCATGAACGGGGGAGGGGCAGAGAGAGAGGGAGACACAGAATCAGAAACAGGCTCCAGGCTCCGAGCCATCAGCCCAGAGCCTGACGCGGGGCTCGAACTCACGGACCGCGAGATCGTGACCTGGCTGAAGTCGGACGCTTAACCGACTGCGCCACCCAGGCGCCCCTATCCTATGTCATTCTATAGCAATGAATGCTTGTTTTGGAAAAACAACTCCTAAAGTTGTCAGGTCCCTGAAGTCTGTTTCTTCCTCTCGCCCCTGCAGAAGGGAGACAAAGGAAAAGAGAGTTGTTAGTTATTGTCCCGTTATCTGACTTATGTTTCCACTTCATGCTATTCATTCCTTAATCATATTCCACACTAGATAGCTTGTCATTTCAGATGTTTCTAGCCTTCAGAAATGTGCAGCCTGCTATTACATCCCTCATAATTATCAAGTAGCCCAGTTCCATTTATTTAGCTCCTTTAAATCTTTCTTCATATTTCAGGGGTGTCAGGGTGGCTCAGTCGCTTAAACATCTGACTTCGGCTCAGGTCATGATCTCACGGTCCGTGGGTTCAAGCCCCGTGTCCGGCTCTGTGCTGACAACTCAGAGCCTGGAGCTTGTTTCGGATTCTGTGTCTCCCTCTCTCTCTGCCCCTCCCCCGCTTGCACTCTGTCTCTGTCTCTCTCAAAAATAAACATTAAAAAACTTAAAAAAAAATCTTTCTTCGTATTTCAGTGCTTTTTAACTCCTCTGTGTAAAGGAACTACAATCACAGTTCCCTCCACTGCATTTCACAGTTCCTGAGTGGCAGCGGCCCAGTGTGCACAGCATGCTGGGTGTGGGCGGTCTCAGCGGGAAGAGCGGCATGGGACCATGTGCGGCCCTGAGCATCAAACAGAAGCCTTAAGTGGATGAATTCTTGTACTGGGTCTAGCTCTGCCCAGCTGCGTGATGGAGGAGAGGCCACTTAATCTCTGAGTCTTAGTATCTCAGCTATAGTACGGGAATGATTCTTATCCCATTAGGAGGCTCTCGTCTACCATCTTCTCTTCCTTTATCCCTTCCCATCTATTCCCCAAGGAAGATGAGGGCAGATAGGGATGAATCAAGGACCTATCCCTGGGCCGAGTGCTGAGCTGTAAAGACAGTCTTACTCTCCAAAGAATACTGATCTTTTTCAATTGCAAACCCTTCAGGGCCAGAGACTCAGGGCTGCCCCAGGCTACTCAAGCTTCTTGGATTCTTGGAGCTGTTCTGCTCTGAGGAGATGAAAAGAGCCAAGTCGGCTCTAGGCTTAAAAGGAGTCTCCTTTTCCTCTCCTTTGCTTATCTCCCATTTTCTTGGACCATTCTCTCCTTGGACTCAGAGCAGGAGAACAGAGGGCTGAGAATTAAGTGCAGCTTGCTGGCAAGCACTGAGAAAGAGCCTTGGCCTACTTATGGCATTGCTGTTTCTGCCTGGTCACAAGGAGCCCTCCCAGCAGTCCAGCCTGGCTCCCGGGGGGACGCACCGGTATTCAGAGGCAAAAGCCTTGTGCTAACAGAGGCTTTGAATTCGCCGTCACTTGGCTTCAGCATATATATATCTAGGAACAGAGGCAGGACAATATTGAAATTCTAGCCTCTCTCAGCCTTTTTCTAACTCAACCAAACTAATAGTAGTCTTTAAGAGCACCATCTTATAGGATTATTATTATGATTAAATAAGATTGCACAAAAGGAAATTTTTGAACTCTCCAAAAATGTAAGTAATAATCTCAAATTCTAAACTCTTCCCTATTCCAGTTTTCTCATTTGTTAAATGTTAAAAGCTACTCATGAAGCGTTGGCGGATGGCTAGATGAACAAGAAGTAAAACCCAACCAAATAACCGTGTAACTGAGAGCAGATCTCTTTGGGATTTCTCCAAGGCCTCATCGTGATCATACGCCAGGTGTTGCTGCCCCCGCTTTCCTTCCCCAAGGGGTGCCTTTGCTGAATGCTGTGCCTTCAAGGGGCTGAGTTGCTCGCCCGTCTTCTGTGCTCTTAGTTGGAGATCTCCAGGTGATTCCATAGCAGGATCTACACCAGAGGTGGAAAGAAAGGGGCAGAGCACGAGTTCACCCCTTGCCCGAGCCACCAGTCCCGACTGCCACACGGCAAAGGAGTGCATGCACAAAACTAGCGACTGAGAAGCTGACACCATCTCTGAGGAAAATCACAGTGGAGGAGGACAGCGGACTCGCTGGCACTTGTCAACCGCCCTGCAGCCACATACAGGAAAAACTTCAAGGCACGGCCCCCCAGCAAGGGGTCTTCTCCCGCATGTCGCTTGTCATTTGTTGGTCCCACAACTACTTTTCAAGCATCTACAATATGCCAGACCCCTCTAGGCTCTAGACATGTATCAGTGAATAGAAAGCCCTCGTGCCTGCCCCAGTCCCAGAGCCACAGTGAGAGGAACCCTCCCACTCAGGTTTAAGCTTCCTGAATAGCGAGGGATCCGGATTTCCCATTTCCTCATTCATGAACTTTAAGGACATCTCTTACTTAAGCACACTAGCAACTAACACTAAAAACATTCATTTTTCTCAGCATAACGCCATCTAATAACATACTGACAACAGACAGTTCTTCCAGTTAGCAGGCCTCCGGGCCTGCCCAGCCTCGTGAGGAGGTGCCATGGGCTCCTTCCTGCTAGCCTGAGGCCAACTGTTGCCTCTCTAAGCAACCAACAAAATGGCACTCCAAATAAATTCTTTTGACTCAGATTATCTGTCTGACAAAAGGAAGCTAAGAGCAGCAGCTGGGGTGGGGGAGACTTCTATTAGCATTTTAACGTACAATGGACTTTTTCTGTCTATTTTTATGGGCCGGACTCGAAAACATCACTTGATTAAATTCACATTTCTCAGATAGGCAATTGTAATCACACCTAACTAAATTCTAACAAATTCCATTCTGTCACAGAGTCCGAATCGCTGAGCTCTACTGAACTTCTGTGTGATGGGTGGGGACGCCAGCAGCTCATCAGGCGGAGAGGCTTGACTTCACACCCCATCTCCTGCCCCCTCACCTGGTATGATTCTGGAGCACAGGGTCCACAGGCTAAGCCTGCCTGGAGCAGCCCTGAGACAGGAAGGACATCAATATTCTCTGCAGGACGCCGGGCCCTGATGTGCTCCAGCTACCCCCACTGCAGGGTACGGTTTCAACCCCAGCGCACCATGTAATTCACTCAGTCAAAAGCTACCTGGGGCTGTGGTTTCAAAACTAATGGCCAAAGCCACACAACTTCACAGGTTATGAGCAACGTTTCTTAAAGAGACGAAAAAGAATGTAGTAGAAAATATCAGAGTGCATTGCACATAGCAAGGTTAAGTAGTGTTTCGTGACACTGTCCTTCCGGTAGGTAGGTGGATACGTGGTACATCGTTATTGTGGGTTGGGTCGTAACGTAGAATGAATTTCTACTGAGAATGCCGGTCGAAGTGGACAGACGATGGGCAAGTTATGCTCTCACTACTATTTTTTTTAAATGTTTTTATTTATTTTTGAGACAGAGAGAGACAGAGAGTGAGCAGGGGAGGGGCAGAGAAAGGGGGAGACACAGAATCCGAAGCAGGCTCCAGGCTCCGAGCTGTCCGCACAGAGCCCAACACGGGGCTGGAACTCACAAACCGTGAGATCATGACCTGAGCCGAAGTCGGACGCTTAACCGACTGAGCCACCCAAGCGCCCCTCTCATTACTATTTTTGAATGAAGATATAATTGGCACATAAAATGATATTAGTTTCAGGTGTACAACATAATGATTCGGTATTTGTATGCATTACAAAATGATCGCCACAATAAGTATAGTTAACATCGTTACAAAATTTTTTTGTTTAGAGGCACCTGGGTAGCTCAGTCGGTTAAGTGTCTGACTTTGGTTCAGGTCATGATCTTGCAGTTCATGGGTTTGAGCCCCACTTTGGGCTCTGTGCTGGTGGCTCAAAGCCTGGAGCCTGCTTCAGATTCTGTGCCTCCCTCTCTCTCTGCCCCTCCCCTACTTATGCTCCGTCTGTCTCTCTCTCACTCTCTCTCTCAAAAATAAACTCTCTCAAAAATAAATGAACATTAAAAAACATTAAACAATTAAAAAAAAATTTTTTGCTTATGATGAGAACTTTTAAGATTTACTGTCTTAGCAATTTTCCAGGATACAATAGAGTATTATTAACTGTATCCCCTATTCTGTACATCGTATCCCCAGGACTTATTTGTTTTATAACTGGAAGTTTGTACTTTTTAACCCCTTTTGCCCACTCTCCTCTAACCTCTCATCTCTGGAAACCACCAATCTGTTCTCTGTGTTCGTAGCTCTTTATTACTGATTCCTCCCTTTTCCCATTTTGCTATTTTCAAATCTGTTTTTTTTCAATGCTGGAGAATAAACAATGTGCTTCACTTCTCATTCTCTTGTATTCATATTCCCCAAAACTATCAGTCCTACCTGGTTGGGATTTTTCCTGCCTTGAAGAGGTAATTCCAAGACATATTTTGCTTTTTAAGATGGGAGTAGCCTGGGTAAATAAGTGTCATTCACAAAATTCCACACATTTTGCAGAACTTAACAAACTTATTACACACACACACACACACACACACACACACACACACACACACATTTTTTCTTTTTCTGGTCAAGGTAGCAAATGGTAGAATGTTTTTAGGATTTGCCTGAGATTCGTGAGAGTCCCATGCATCGTGGCACCCGCCGCTTTTAGGCTGCTAGGACTCTGCATATTTACAAAGGCCTTCTGTGGCCATAGCCTGACTGACCCGATGGCCCTCCAGGATGTGCGGTGGCTGAAACAGATCCACTGCCAGTAACTTTGCTGCAGCCAATGGGTTAATCCTCCCTGAGCTGAAGCCTGACATGGTGTGAACCACGAGCTGCGCTCACAGCTGTTTTAGCATTTCATGAGCCTGACAAGAAGCATTTATGTCTGACCTAAAGCTCACCTGTTGCAACGTGACTCCACGTCATTCATTCACCCTGTCAGATGGTCAACAGATACTTTTCAAGCCCCTGCAGTGGGCTCACCGTTGCACGAGGTTCCCAGAAACCCAGGGTGCAGACACTCAGAGCCCAGCCACGGAGACACCATGCTCATAAATCACAAGGCCAGGCTGTCACTTGGGTGATGAAGGCAATGGGACTCATGGTGCACAGGAAAGGGACAAAAAGGGTTGGCCTCAGGAGGTCTGTTTTGGCTCATGGTGACGCTGGTGATGACTTTGAAGCTGTGGAGATGGAGATGGGGAATAGTTAGCATCTTCCCCCAAGAGTAATTTTCCCTAAACCTCTCCTTTGAGTCTCCGGCCCATATTCTAAATTAATTTTTCTTTTTATATCCACCTTTTAGCCCTTTCATCAATCCCATTATTGAAGTCTGTTTATTCTCCATCTCTCCCTCTACAAGGTAAGAAGCTCTATGAAAGTAGGGACTTTATCTATTTTGTTCCCTGCACTTCAACATCTAGTACATTACCTGGCAGTTAATATTTGTTCAATAAATGTATGTAGTCCATTTTCCCTGGGCTTCATTAGGCTAAAGTGGGGGCTGGGACTAATGTTTAAAATGAGTTTGTAGGATAAAATAAAACAAAACAAAACAAATAAAAACAAATAAAAACAAATAAAATAAAATAAAATAAAATAAAATAAAATAAAATAAAATAAAATAAAATAAGTTCCTGTTACAAGTTATGAAACAGACATCTCACTCCTACCCACCGTCGCAGTATCTCCATCCCTACCAGGTCTCTCCTGCTTCTTTCTGAGAGTTCCCAAAGATGTCTTTAGTATGCTCAGGAATTAGTTGCTGTAGGTGTGGCCACCACACTAGAAACCTCAACAAGCTGAATGGGTTCTGTGTTCTGTGACACCCTCCATGCACCAGAGCCATGGCTATGAGCCACAAAGAAGGGGGAGGAACACCTCCCACAGCAATATAGCTTCGTGCTGTATATTTGGAGGATTTGTGATAAAAAGACTCCTTCCCATATTTACTTACAGCTCCTTATTTTCCCCTGGATTCACATACGAGTCCATGAACAGCTCATCTAAAGGCAAGGGGCAGTCTTCAGTATCCCTTCTCTCTGCAGAGCACTGAGACTGAACTTGTGAGCTCAACTCTTCTCTAGGGTAAGGGATTTCCATGAGGCTATTCAGTGCACGCTTACAAGAGGAACCGCTCCATTAGCCCATCAGCCATTACTAGGCATACCTAGACTCCAGTGACCATGTTCAACCTTGAACTTGAGAACCACCACTAAATCTCTTCTTTTATTTTTTTTTTTTTTAAATTTTTTTTTTTTTAAATTTTTTTTTTCAACGTTTATTTATTTTCGGGACAGAGAGAGACAGAGCATGAACAGGGGAGGGGCAGAGAGAGAGGGAGACACAGAATCAGAAACAGGCTCCAGGCTCTGAGCCATCAGCCCAGAGCCTGACGCGGGGCTCGAACTCGCGGACCGCGAGATCGTGACCTGGCTGAAGTCGGACGCTTAACCGACTGCGCCACCCAGGCGCCCCTAAATCTCTTCTTTTAAATAGAAACTTGGGCTGGCATAGAAACTTATCATGAGCTTGACCAAGCCTGTGTATCTGCCATTCATATTTTACATAATATTCTGGAGCTTGTGTGTGGCCAGGAAGTTCAGTGAATTAGATCACAAATCCAGATGACATAGCCAGTGGCTAAATCCTGTGGGAGGACACTTAGCTTTTCTCCAACCCGTGGACATTCTGCCAGTTGAGCTGTCACAAAGGCAGCTTTGAGGGTGTGGAACTAACAGAAGATACCACCAATCCTACCAATATGGCTGCTGCGAACAGACCCAGTGTTACTCCTCAGATCAGTTCACTCCACAATGTCTCAACAGCATGCCAGTCAATTTGCACAGGACACTTACAATTAAACTTTAATGATCTACTACTGTGTGAGTGTTTTATCCACAAAAGAAATGCATTTGTAACAAAGGCAAATCTCAGCTATTTTTTGATGGCTTATTCAACAATCAACCACTAGTTATTGACTGCCTACTGTGTGTTAGAGTTGCTTCTCGTCATGGTCCTAAACAAAAGATAACAAGGTCACCATTGTTATCCATTGTCATCCAAATGTTACACCATTGTGTAGCTTACTCTACATAAGAGCATACCATAAGTAAGAAAACAGATAAATAGCAAGGTAATTTCAGATAATCATAAGTTCCACAAAAAAAAAGTAAACAGGGCAAGATGGCATAAAAGGTGCCCGGTCTTAGCTGCCCCAGATCATTTACACCCCCCATCTCCCTTGCATTCTCTAGTATATGTGCTGGGAAGACAAAATGCTTATGTCCCAGCATCCCTTACTGCTAGGGATAGTGTGACCCAAGGCCATGAGTCCAAGTTGAACACCCTGAGGAGGCCCTCCCTGCCCAATAAAATGCAGAGCCACATAAGGAAAGACTTTGATGCTTTGAACTCTCCCTCCTTCTTGTTTGGGACCTAGACATAATGCCTAGAGGTACAGCAGCTGTCTTGTGACCTTGAAATGATCATTGCAAGGCATAAAGTCAAGATGTTAAAGATGGCAGAATAGAAAGCGAGAAAGAGTCTGAGTCCCTGATAGCATCATTGAACCTTGAACAACCTTGACCTAACTACCATGGATATCTTAATACGTGAGACAGAGGCTTATCAGTTTAGGCCTATACCAGGTTTATTCTTATTCATAGCCAAACACTTTCCTAATTGATAGATGGACATGAGGTTGTGGGTGGGAAGATATTCTAACCAAGGTGCTCATGGAAATCTTCTCTGAGAAGATGACATTTTAGTTGAGACCTGAATGATAACAACGAGACAGTCATGTGGAGATCTGGGAGAAAGAAACCTAGGCAGAAAGAAGAGCAAGTGCAAATGCCCTGAGACAGAAATAAGTCTGCTGTGTTCAAGGACTAGATTTCAATGTGCCTGGAGCATCACAACAAAGGGGACAGTGGCCATACTGGAGGTCTTAGAGGCATGCAGGAGCTAGACCACGGAGACCCTCAGAAGTCATGTCAAAACTCTTTTTATTTCAAAGAGATTTGAGATAGATGGGTTTGAGATACACTTTGGAGGGAAAGCCTTCCACAAGACTTACTGCTGGATTCAAAGTAGGATAAGAGAAAACAAGGAATTAAGGACAACTCACAGATTTTTATCCTGAACAATGGATGGAGCCATTACTTATGTAGGAAAGAATGTGAAAGATCTAGGCAGGGAAAGGGAACTGGAGTGCATATGGAGGACTGTGTACATATTAAGTTAGAGATGTCCATCAGAATTGAATTGCAAGGAGCAATGTTGTATGGAAGCCAGATCCATGAATCTGAAACTCCAGGGAGAAGTCAAGTCTGGAGTCAGAAGTTTGGAACCACCTACATACAAATGGCATTTAATCATGGCTATGGACGTGCTTTCCTGGCCAGAGAATGCAGATAAAGAAGGAAGTTTCAGCCTGGGGTATGTCAACATTTAGATGCAGAATGGAGGTGAGCATGCCAGCAAAGGGGACCAAGAAGGAGCATTCAAGGGATTCAAACAAAAGCCAGGAAGCTCCGAGAAAAGGGTGTTTTAAGGAGAGTCATTAGCTCTGTTGAATGATGCTAAGAGGCTGGGAAAGTGAGACAAAAAAGGCTGTTGGATTAGTTCATCGGATGTATTTGGTCATCTTGCTAAGAGCAGTTTCAGAAGAGAGGAGAGGCTCCTGCCTGACTGGAGTGGCTCCAAGACAAAGTAGAGACCTCTCTTGAGTCCAGAGTAGCTCTGCTATGAAGGGGGGTGGAGAAAGGGGGCAGCGGATGCAGGATGTTTGGGTAAATCAAAGATCTGGGAGGAGTTGTTGGTTACAAGACAAGGTAAACGGAGTTACAGCAAGGTAAACGGAGTGAGGTGGCAGGGTGTAATATTTATCGAGCTCCTAAGACATAGTAGGCACTTTACAAATTCCAGTTCAATCCTCCCAAGGTGCCCACGAAGCTGCCATTTTTCACCTTCTTTAAGGACATGAGGGAGGCACTATAGCACACCCATTAGTACTGCAGGTTTGAGTCCAACAGAACCTGAACTCTGCTGTTTGTTAGCTGTGTGGCCTTAACTAGTTACTAAACTCTCTATGCCCCAGTTTCCTCATCTGAAAAATGCAGATAAAAGCAGTACCTACCTTAAATGATTAGTGTGAGGAGGAAAATAAAATCATCCACGTAAACCAGGTCCACAAGCTTCACACATAGTAAGTGCTCAGTAAATATTAGTTCTTCTCAGAGATGGGAAAAGAGAGCCTCTGAGGTTAACTGTCTTCATTTATTGAACAAATATATTAAGATTCTACTTTTTGTTAAGCACCATGTGAGGCCAGGGAGTATAGCCATGGACAAGATACGAAGTGTCCCTGTCTTCATAGAGCTTAGAGTCGATGATGATAATCATAAGACTAATAAAACCAACAACAGCCAACATGTATTTACTGCGTGCCAGGCAGCAGAGTTTTCACAGTAGTGAGTAACAAAAGCAGAATCTGTCTTTCTCCAATTTGTCGTTCTATTATGTCATCCTTCCCAGGGGTATCATTTTACCAGGAGAAAGAAACCCAACTCCAGTGACATAATCCTGTGGTGTGAGGACATGTTATTGAAAGGAAAACATTAGAGGTGATGACTAACCTTCCTTGCTTTCTCCACCATTTCCCCAAGATGCTATCAGAAACAGGTCGTGAGGATTGTTTTTCTCTGCATCCTGCCACACGTCCCCTTCCCTGGTTTCTTCCCAAGTTGTTTAACCAATGACACAAATGCGACAGGCCCCGTGTCGCCTTTGGGTGAATCAAAGATAAGTGTTATGGGGTGAATTGTGGCCCCTTCAAAATTCATATGGTTGAAGTCCTAACTCCCAGGATCTCAGAAAGTGACTGCATTTGGAGGGAGGCCCTTTAATCAGGTAATTAAGTTAAAATGAAGTCATTAGGATGGCCCTACTCCAATATGTCTGGTGTCCTTATAAGATGAGGAGATTAAGGGCGCCTGGGTGGCTCAGTCGGTTAAGCGTCCAACCTCATCTCAGATCATGATCTTACGGTTCGTGGGTTGAAGCCCCGCGTTAGGCTCTGTGCCGACATCTCGGAGCCTGGAGCCTGCTTTGGATTCTGTGTCTCCCTCTCTCTCTGCTCCTCCCCCACTGGTGCTCTCTCTCTCTCTCAAAAATAAATAAACATTAAAAAATAATTTTAAAAAATAAGAAGAGGAGATTAGGACACAGACAGGTACAGAGAGAAGACCATGTGAAGACACAGAGAAGGTGGCCACCTGCAAGCCAAGGAGAGAGGCCTCAGAGAAAAACCAGCCCTGCCAGCAGCTTGCTCTCAGACTTCTGGCCTCCAGAACGGTGAGAAAATAAATTTCTGTTGTCTAAGCCACCCAGCCTGCGGTATTTGTTATAGCAGCCCTCACACACTAATACAGTAAGTAAAACACGCCACTGGGAGAGAGGGCAGAAGGGTCGGTGGGGGGAACAGTGCAGGGCAGTGGGAGGCAAAGCCAAAGACCAGGGAACTGAGTACTTAGAGGAGAAACTGAGGGATTGAGCAAGGGCTGCGGGCTAGGGAAGTGAGGACAGGAAGGAAGGAAGTGATGGCGTAATAAAAACAGGAGAGTTTCTAAGACTAAAAAATATCCCATTTCAATATCCCCTGTTAATTCCTCACTAGATATTTCTCTTGTACTGTTTCACATAGATATTTAAAAGTGAGACTTATAGGCAAATGAAGCACAGGCAGGAATTTGATCTGTTGCAGTGCTTAAATAGATCATGCTGAGAATACATGGCAGGCGCCAATGGTACAGGTGTGAAGGGGGTGCACTGCTCCTCACAGACATCAGAACTCATACGGTCAAGACAGTCTTCCTGGAAGGCCGGGTTTATCGCTGGGTGCCGCGGTTACCCACGGTATTTGTCACCTTCTCTCTGTACTTTCCGACCTCCTCAGCTGTACCACGTTATCGTGCTTTCTCTGTAGGTTTGATCTTGGTGGGTTTCATGTTTTTAGAATAATCAAAAATCTTTTAAGCATTGCTTGGTTGATGAGGTCGTTGACCAAACCGAGAATTGTACTTTAGGTCAAAAACAAAATGACATTAAAAAAAAAAAAATGAGACTCGTTGGAGAGTACTCACCGACTACTTGAGGACAAATACAGGGGGAATTCTGAAACTGTCCTGAGCAGGACAATGTAAACAGGAGTGTGTTCTCCCAGGATGAATATAGGGAAAGACAACAATCCTTCAAACAAATTAACTGATGTATTTGTTTAAAATCTCATCTCCTTTCTTCAACATGACGCCTGACATGTTGCATTGACAACCTCAGTATTACACTGGAGAATACCATGCCTAAGCTAACAGACACAATGTACAAATGTGCTAACGGTAACACACAAATAAGAATATGTACCAGATGTCAACAGTGAATGGAAACCTGATCTCAATTTAATAAATATTCTTCATAGAAAAATACATCTGACCAAGAAAAAAAAATCTTTAAAATTCCATCTTTAATATTGGGTTAGAGGAGAAATAAAATGTTCTTTCTTATATTCAATACATTTTTTTTTTAATTTTTTTTTTTCAACGTTTATTTATTTTTGGGACAGAGAGAGACAGAGCATGAACGGGGGAGGGGCAGAGAGAGAGGGAGACACAGAATCGGAAACAGGCTCCAGGCTCTGAGCCATCAGCCCAGAGCCCGACGCGGGGCTCGAACTCGTGGACCGCGAGATCGTGACCTGGCTGAAGTCGGACGCTTAACCGACTGCGCCACCCAGGCGCCCCTATTCAATACATTTTCATTCAAGATACTGTTTTGCTAAATTGCTCGAAGTATAGGGGAGAGGATAGTAAATGCTTGTAGGGAATAAGTCTAAGGTAAATTTACAAAAAAAAAAAAAAAAAAGAGCATTTCTCCTCTCAAAAGAAGCTCCTTCTTAAAAGTTAGAGAGGGAGGGAGCCAAACCATAAGAGACTCTTAAAAACTGAGAATAAACTGAGGGTTGATTGGGGGGTGGGAGGGTGGGGAAAGTGGGTAACGGGCATTGAGGAGGGTACCTGTTGGGATGAGCACTGGGTGTTGTATGGAAACCAATTTGACAATAAATTTCATATTTAAAAAAAATAAATAAAACTGTAATGGAAAAAAAAAAAAAAAAAGCAGCTCCTTCTTATCACAGTATCAAGTCCTGATCAAGGAGTCAGAAATTTTGACTAATCCAGAATTTTGGTCTCACCCTGTCACTAAGACACTGTGTATTCCTAGGCAGGTCCCTTAAAGACCCTCTTCAGCTCTCACAACCTCAAGATTAGAAAAAGAGTCACCCAGTCTACCAAGTAAGTCAGCCAGGTGCCCCTCCCTACCTCTCTCTTATCTGGGCTACAAAACTCCCTTTTCTAGGCTATAGGAAGAAATGAGCACCTTTAGTCCCTAATCACATGAAAGCATGTCATTTCTTTCTACATAAAGAAATACCATAAAAGTTATACACCTTAGTTAACCTTCACATGTTAAATCATGAGAAATGATAATAAATTTGGTTCACTGTTATAAAATAAACTCCCTTCCTAGCCCTTTTGTCTGTTTGCTCAATTCAAAATTTGAACAGTATGATCAGTTTATATTTCTGGTATTCATATAAAATCAGTACTTCAGGGGCGCCTGGGTGGCGCAGTCGGTTAAGCGTCCGACTTCAGCCAGGTCACGATCTCGCGGTCCGGGAGTTCGAGCCCCGCGTCGGGCTCTGGGCTGATGGCTCAGAGCCTGGAACCTGTTTCCGATTCTGTGTCTCCCTCTCTCTCTCTGCCCCTCCCCCGTTCATGCTCTGTCTCTCTCTGTCCCCCCAAAAATAAATAAAACGTTGAAAAAAAAAATTAAAAAAAATAAAAAATAAAATCAGTACTTCATAAATATGAATCATGCTATTAACTGCATGTATGCTGATGTTGTCTAATTACTATCATTTGCATACCACACAGCTCTTAAATAAGTCAAAAGACTAAAAGGAAGTTTGGAAAGTGCACTGCATATTTCGGTCTGCAAGTCCACACATTACAACCTGATCTTTAAACATAAGTAACTTGATCTTGAACATATGTAGGAGAGACTTTCTACTTTATAACCATTCCCACCCTAGTCAGCCTACAAACTCAAGGAGAAACTCATAAATAACCCCATGCAATAGGAAGAAGATTATGAATTTGTTTTATTTCAAGCAGAATGAAGATATTTTGAAAACATTTTTAAATTTAGAAGTCTTTTTTCACATGAACCGGATTAAATTTCTTTTTCTGTTCAAATGAGGGGAAACAATGGTGGTAAGTTTTCATTTAAATATAGAAAAGCAAAGGGGCGCCTGGGTGGCTCAGTCGGTTAAGTGTCCTGCTTCCGCTCAGGTCATGATCTCGCGGTTTGTGGGTACGAGCCCAACAAAGGGCTCTGTGCGGACAGCTCGGAGCCTGGAGCCTGCTTCAGATTCTGTGTCTCCCTCTCTCTCCGCCCCTTCTCCGCTCATGCTCTGTCTCTGTCTCTCTCTCTCTCTCTCTCAAAAATAAATAAACATTAAAAAAAATTAAATATGCAAAAGCAAACGGATCATGGAATGAAGATTATGACTTCTGTTTATATAATATTTGAGATAATAAATGATGTGAATCCTTGAGCATCAAGGCAATCAAAAACTACATTATGTTGCAAAGTAGCTTTGGTCAGTGTTTTTAATACTTGGATTCTAAGAAGGGCTGGCTGTGACAGTGGCCATCCACTACATAAAACTCTAAAATAACAGCAATCATATAATAGACCTGGCAGGGGCAAAGCCATTAAGAAATATGCTTGTAGGGGGGCCTGGGTGGCTCAGTCAGTTAAGCACCCAACTCTTGATTTTGGCTCAGGTCATGATCTCACGCTTCGTGAGATGGAGCCCCGCATCAGGTTCTGCACTGACAGCACGGAACCTGCTTGGAATTCTTTCTCTCCCTCTCTCTCTGCCCTTTCCCCGTTTGCACACACATGCTCTCTCTCTCTGTCTCTGTCTCTCTCTCTGTCTCTGTCTCTCTCTCTGTCTCTGTCTCTCTTTCTCAAAGTAAATAAATAAAAACAAAAAGAAATATGCTTGTAGAAGTTATCAACAGAAACTATCTCCTTAAATGATATCCAGCTTTAACCATAGCAGTTTCTTCTGGAGGCAGAAGTCTTATTTTCTTCTTTCACAATAATTCATTCTAAACCAAGAAGCCATTTGAGAATAGAAAAATACCCCAAGAATGTTTATTGTTCTACTCAGACGGAGAATCCTCAGTGAGGAAAACAACAAGAGTTAACAGTATACTCAATTTTTAATACTTCTCGGGTAAACTTCCCTGGCTATTCTGACTTCCCAGTATTTCCTCCAAGTACATGCTGCTGGGTCCACAGCAGATCTCAAAGTGCAATTTCCTGGACCAGGAACATCAGCATCATCACTAGGGAACTTACTAGAAATACAACTTGCCACATCTCACCCAGCCCTACTAAATTAGAAATGCTGGTGAGGTGCCCAAGGACATATATTTTGACAAGTCCTCGGGATGCTTCTTTTAAAAAAAATTTCTTTTTATTTATTTCATATTTTAGAGGAAACAGAGAGACAGAGTATGAGCAGAGGAGGGCAGAGAGATGGAGACAGAATCTGAAGCAGGCTCCAGGCTCCATGCTGTCAGCACAGAGCTTGACGCGGGGCTTGAACTCACGGACCACGAGATCATAATCCGAGCTGACGTCGGATGCTTAACCGACTGAGCCACCCGAGTGCCCTGAGAAGTCCTCTGGCTGCTTCTGATGCTCCCTGAAGTTTGAGAACCACTTGTCTCCAGCACATGGCCGGCCTGACGTTCACGCCATTCATTTTTCCTTCCTGCTGATGCCTTAAATCCCAATCCTCCTCAAGTCTGGCCCAGTTATTTCATCAAACTTTGACAACTTCCTTACTTGAAACAGCACCTAACATTTACATACCACAATTAAGTATCAACTGTATCTGAAGTGATTTGAGCCTGCTGTGTCTTATATTGTCCTCTACATTTTTTCTTACCTATGTCTGTTTTATCGTTTCAACTGAATTGAAAGCCTCTTGAAGGCAGGAACTATGTCTTATTTTACTTATTTTATTATTCTTCCCATAGCATCTGTCCGTGCTCATGGTCTTTTCTTCTTGCCATCAACTCCCATGTATCCAAGTTCTACCTACGTTTCAAGTTTGAGCTCAAATGGCACTTTCGATGACCTGCCTTCTTCTCTGCACGTAAGTATTTTCCTTCCTTGGAAAAACCAAAACTTTATATCTTTTTTGTTTGCTGCCTCATATTACAGTCATTCGTTTGTGTCTTATCTCTCTCATCATTGAAGATGGAGATAATTATTCTAAACCACTGGGTTTTTTTTAACCACTCTTTAAAAAAAAAAAAAGAAAGAAAGAAAATAATCTATCATGCCTCAGGGTAGGCATGTATAATTAGTTTATTTTCCCCCAATATTTATGACTCTGATTTTGGGTAATCCGACTATTTACATAGGAAGTAACTCTCACATTTCAGAGATACAGATACTGTATTTCTCCTAGGCACATTGTGGGTCTGGAAGGGGGTCTGTGCGCTGGAGACAATTGTTACAATTTGTGTGGTCTAATAAGTGGCCTCAGAAGATTAGACATGAAGTAATGGGAATCTGCAGGAAATCGAGCCATAAGGAAATCAGGGCGACTTGAAGCCACATTGCTAAGGAAGAAAAGAGCCTCACCCCAGGGTAAGGACCAGTAGCAGAAGGCTTAATTGTTACCATGTCATGGTGTGAACCCACTGTGTCGCTGCCTGAGCTAATGGGAACCTGATGCAGCCAGCTTCCTGAAACCCGCCAGTCCTGACTTCAAACACGGGCAGCCCATCCTGCAGGATCAGGCAGGCTGGAGTCACAGGTTTATTTCCTCTCCAACAAAAGAGTATCTCCCCGCCCCCATCCCCACTCCCCCATCAGCGAAAATGGGCTACAGCCGCCACCCTGGCTGGGTTTTGGGACCACCCCTCCTGGTTTCCCCACTTCACACTTAATTCTAACCTCTCCCCCTCCCTCCATGAACCTTCCAGACTCCTCTGAGTAGCAGACCCAGGAGCGAGAGAAAGTTCACAGGTCGTTTGCCAACAAATCCCACTTGGCCAACTGGGAGTGCATACCAGGTTTTAGTGAGATCGGGTGTTGAGAATTCATCCTTGATGGGAACGGGCAGTGCCAGCAAAGAGAATCGGTGAGTCAGCTGAAAACTTCGGGGTCTGGCTCTCAGGTTCCTACCTGTGTTTTTCACTTGTTTTGCCACAGGTCTCTTAAGGAGAAAATGCCGAAGTAGCAGGCACAGAATCCTTCCGTTTATGTGACTGGAAAAGTGTTTACAGTCCTCGGTGTCTGGGGTCAGCCCAAAGCCCCAAGGCAGGCAAGTATTGTACCAGGGGCCGTTCTGGAACTTAAAGCTTCCCGGGCTCTTTCTCTGACTCCAATTCCCACAGGCAGCCTTGGTGTTTTGCCTTTGCCGAGATTTCTGCGGTTCCCTTTTTCACATCCCTTATCGACATGTAAACTCCACACTAGGGTGAAAAGGTAGGTGTTTAAGATAGACGGCAACAGCTGGGATTAACTGCCTCTTAAAATGCTGTCTTAATGAAATGCATCTCTTTATATTTGGGGTATTTGTAAGCACAGAATGAGAATGAAACCTGAGAAGATTATGTGATAACCAGACTATATCCTGTCAAGAGGGAGAGTGTTTCTCCAATAACACAAAGATGAGCTTCTAGATAGCCTACCAGATAGCCTCCTTCCGCCCAGCGTCTCCCATCGTAAATCTACATTCTTACCCCGGTTTTTTTGTAGATTTTTGAGGATAGAGCTCATTTCCCTGGAGAGACAGGCCTAAGGAAAGATCTGGAACGCCTCCAGTTAAAAAAAAAAAAAGCCACCATTCTGCTTAATCAACATTTGCTCCATCGGAATCAATATCCTGCAGAGGGTGTTTTTCATTGTTCTCCAGTCTGTTTGCAGGTGGCAGAGCAAAGATTCCGTACGTGATAAAGATTTGCTGAAAAGGAAAAGAAAATATTCCTCAGAATAGCAAACACGCCTCCCAAACGCTCCTTTTACCAATGAGCTTCCTTTTACGAGATGCTCTGTCTGGCTTTGCACACTCAAGAAACTTCAGTAACCTGACAACACCTCTCTTCCCAGAGTTATCTACTGTTTCTCACTGAAAGGGCTCAGCCCTTTCCCATGCGTCTAAAAAGTTATTGGTCCTCTCTAAACCTTAATTTCTCTATCTTTGATCATAGTTCCCTACCCTGTAGTTTGTAGATGAAAAATAGCGTGTCTGAAATTACTAGCCCATGCTGGACAGTCAATAATAGACTCCCCTACTCTACTTAATTTATCCGTGAATAGAGAGGAGGCAGATAGGTTTTAGAATCAGAACTGGGTTCAAATTCTGACCACTTTTCATGAAGTGTCCGTTGACGAATCCCTTAACCTGGAATCCTCCCTGAATTTCAGTCTCCTCATCTATAAAAAGAGGATAACGATCTCTCTCCTCGTTTCAGAAAGAGCTGGTAAGAACCAAAGGGACAAATATAAATCTTGTAATAGACAAGTATTGTAATTTGTATATTTACAAACCGTAAAGCACATAAGTCTTGTGAATTATAGTCGTCAATATCTTCACAACTGAATAAAAATACTTTGAACGCTACTGACATCACAAATATACTTAAGAAAGCAAAGAAAAATATTGAGAAATTTTGAAAGCAATTATCTTGTTATTGTGTTCTAATTTTGACTGGTTTTATCAAAATTTTTACTCTTTTTGTGGAAGGCTTTTCTCGAGAAGTTGTGCCAACTGAGATCACCAGAACTCATGCTCTTGAGCTACAAGGAAGGGATCCAGAAAACGAAGGTCTCTTGAAGTTCAAAATATATGGATACCCAAATAATTTATGAAACTCCAGTTGACTAGAAGATTATTTGTGTTTGTGGCACTCATCTTTCTCTGTTTGGGCTCCCTCGGCTTCCTGAAAGAGATCAGGGCATTCTGGGGTCCAGTGTAGGTGGAACAGCTGGAGATCCTCCCAGCCTCCTGGTGTCACAGCTTATCAGTGTTGACGGACAGAACACATAAGGCCCTGCCTGCCTTGCTGACCAAACAGAAACACACTCCTCTTTTTCTACTGGACTCTTTGCTTCTTGCAAAGGGAAGAGCAACTTCATTTATGATACTGAAATATGAAGCAATCAATGCATTCATGTCACTGGGCAATTTCCACCTCGGATGTCACTAACATAATTCCATGACTTAACCCATTTCTTTGGAGCTGCAAAGTCTAACCCAGCCAACTTTTGATCATCTTCAAAAGAAACAGCGTAGACTTGATGAAAATCATACGCACACGTATGATTCAACAGGAAGAGAAGTGTGAACAGTCTATGAAGAATACACATATTAGATAAAACAAATACATATGATATAAATGGCGTACGCCCCCCACACACACACATACAATCCATGATTGGTAATTTTAAAAGAAGTTAATCTCTGTAAATTTTGACTTGGGGCTGAATAGTTCAGATTTCCAAATATATATAAGATATGTAACAAGGTTTCAGTGGAATGCATTGCTTTTGTTAAGTTAATTTACATCTCAAATGAGAAAATATGCATAACCCTGAAGAAGTCTGAATGTACTTTCTCATAATGAGATTAATAAGTAAAAATCAATGAATTCATTTATTGTTCATCCCCTATTTAGTCAGTACTTACAGTATACCAAATGCTGTGCTCCTACTGAACATACATTGACGAGTCAAACAGACTTGGTCCCTACCCTCTGCATCGGCATTCTGATATTAAAACGGCATGTGCAGCTTCACTGCCGTTGGTCTAAGGAAGGAGAGTCTGGCAGAAGAAAACTATCTCCACACTTATGGTAACCTCCACCTTACACTAGACCAAAAGGCAGGAAAGAGTCTACTTTGTCACTTGTCAAGGCAAATCTGAGGCTGTCAGAGCAGCAGCCTGGCATAACCATTAAGAGCACAGGCTCTGGAGTCAAACTGTCTGGGTTGAATACTGGCCTCTCCTCTCTAGTTGTATGCTCTTTGGCAAGATACTTGATCTCCCTGTAAATCTGTAAAAAAGGAGCCATATTAATACCCCCCTCCTAGGGCTATTATAATGATTAAGTCAAAACATATAAAGTGGTTAGAACAGTGCCTGGAAAAAAGCAGGTGCTCAATAAATGCTGGCAATTGTTTTTCATATCTGACCTCATCTCCCATCAGGGCTCCGCACACAGCCTGGGGTCCGGGCAGGATTACCTCCACTCTTCACATCTGCCACAATTTCCCTGGCCTGCCCTCTCTCCACAGTCCCTCCGTCCTTGTACACATGGTGTTCCATCAGCCTGGAGAACCTTAGTGTGTCTTTTGTTCGCAGCAAACTTTTCATGTATCCTTCAAGGCTTGGTTCAAACTCACTTGCTCTGGAAAGATCTCCTTAACCCCCAACTGCCAGTGGTTGGGTGCCTCTCTGCTCTGCTTGGCTAACAGCTGTGCGTAATTCCAATTCTCTAACACACACTGGATTTGGAGTGCGTACTTGTGTGTTCCATCCCACCAGATGGGGGCTGCTATGAAGCCATAGAGAGACTCAATCAACCTTTGTTAAATGAACAAATAAATTAGTAAATTGACAGGAAGGAGGGAAGGAAGGAAGGAAGGAAGGAAGGAAGGAAGGAAGGAAGGAAGGAAGGAAGGAAGGAGGGGAGGGAGGGAGGGAGGAAGGGAGGAAGGGAGGAGGGAGGAAGGGAGGAAGAATGGAAGGAAGGAAGGACCCCTGGAACAACCTAATTGGGACATTGAATTGTAACTTGTGGGGCAGGCAGTGAGATAAGCTCCCTGAAGAGCTCTGAGCCTAATGATTATTGCCTCCTGCAGACTCTACAGTGCTCTGCTACTGGCCTGAAGACATTAAGGGCAACCAGAGATTGAGCTAAAAGCAGGGAGCAGCTAACTTTTTCTATGACTTTACCCTCCACAAACTCTGACCACACCAGAGACCTATAAGCAGTCTTAAGATAGCATCTGCACCAACCCTCTGTCTTTAAGCACATGAATGCCTGCATTTCTCAAGAGGGATGGTTACCCATAGCTTTTTTCACATCTGGAAAGTGCAAAGTTCCCCTTGGTAGCACTTGCTTTGGGATACTTCTCAACAGAAATGACATTTCTAAAGCTGCAATTCAAGCCCATGATTGCTGTCCTCAAAATTAGTTCACTTTTCATTCTCTGGTTCACCAACAGCATGTCATTTCGATTAACTATTTGTACTCCCAACAAAGAAAGAAAGAAAGAAAGAAAGAAAGAAAGAAAGAAAGAAAGAAAAGAGCGAGCTTTCCACTACCAAAGACCCCAGGCACGTCAACTCTTTCCAAACACTCACACGCCAAGAAGGGAGAGGGAAAATATTATGTTTGAATATCATGTGGACTAGAGTGCTGTAATGAACCAAAAATCACTGAGAACTCGTTCACTGAGATCTCTGAAAAGGGCAGGTATTGTGTTCATTGGCATAGAAATTTCAACTAGCAAGAGCTTTTAATTTCCCCAATCTGAATAGAAACAATTAAATGTTAGAAAAACAAAGTATAGTTTTTCAAGTTTCAAAACAGAGATCTCCATATCCTCTTATTTTCTCTCTCACCTTTCTTAGTCTCCCTCATGTGAACTCACTTTGGGCATGTAATGAGCTACACCCATATCTTGATGTCTGGTGCCCAAGGTGATGGGCTTCCATTTTAAGGTATAAGACTTTCTGATCACTGTCCTTAAAGAAGGTTCATTCTGGTACTCGCTTATTCATTCAGTAATTATGACTGGCCTAGGTCAGACGTTCTCCTAAGAAAAGGGGAGAAGATACTAAACACAATCTGCCCTCTGCCCTGGGAAAGTTTTGACTAGTTTGTAATTTCCTGGTGGGAGACGATTTGCATGTGTGTACCTAACTTTAAATGAAAAAAGCATTTTGAAATTTTTCCACAGGAATTGAAAAAATTTTTGTAAGTAGGCTTCACACCCAGCGCTGAGCCCAACACAGGGCTTGAACTCATGACCCTGAGATCAAGGCCTGAGCTGAGATCAAGAGTCAGAAGCTCAACCAACTGAGCCACCCGGGAAGCCCAAGAATTGAATTTTTTATAAAATTTAATTTTTTTTCATTATTGAATAACTTTTTTTTTATAAAATTTAATTTTTTACAATGCATCCTCTGGCATTGTATCTAGAATACAGTAGGTACTCTGCAAACATTCTTTTTCCCCCCCACCATTGAAAATCAAGTCACGTTTAAGATGAAATTGGGGTCTTGATACTTCTGGCAAAGCATCAAATCTTACTGCACTGAGAAGTGTCTAGCAGAGAATATAAAATCATGGTCTTTGGAGATGGCCTCATCTGGCTTTCAAAGCTGGTTCTCTCTGCCACTCTGTAAAGCAGTAGTGATGGAAAAGAAAGTTGCCTTAAGCATTCTAAGCCTTAAGTTCCTCATCTGAAAAATGGGAGAAATAGTACATATTTCATTGAGATGTAAGTTTACTTGAGATAATGTATGTAAAGCTTTTTTTCATAAAAGTCTGGCATCAATAGGAGCTATTATTTAATGTAAATAATCACCATCCCCAATATATTTGCTTTGGGGGAAGAGCTTATTTATATTTATATATATATATATATATATATATATATATATATATATATAAAGCGGGGGGGGGGGGGATTTTCTTAAGGCAAAGCATGCCTATAATTTGCAACGAAAATCAAATCCAGAGTGGAGGACTGCAGAATTCTGGCAACCTGGTTATTTTTCAAGATGTGTTATGACAACCACGTCTCCCCCCAGGAGTCTTCCCCTGCCCTGTAGAAAGGAGTCTACACCACCACAGGCCAGTGCACACTCTTGCCAAGTGGTAGATGCAAATCTTGCTCTATTTTATCTAACTTCCTTATCCAAGAGGTTAATCAGGTCTGCCCTAGACTGTACGCTCTTTAAGGTTCTCATTTATGCTTTCTCTCTTAGTTAATATGTCCTCCTAGAACACTGCCTTGGGAGTATAACTTCTGGAAGCCCAGTATCAACTGGCTGGACCCACCCCAGGAAGAGCCATACTCCACTCCCAGGTAGTCAGGTGAAGCGCACTGTGTGGGCACACCCACCTGCTTCTGTGTGTCCTCTCCCCGTTACTATTTCCATTCAGTTGCATGAATCAAACACCCAGGTTGCACTACAGCACAGTAGACAGAAGACAATGCATTTGACTTTGCAGGGCCTGTGGGGTTGAGGGAAGCCAAGCACCTCCCCCCACCCCCTAGCTGCCTGTAAAGTCACCTTTGGAAAATCTTTAAAACAGTACTTCTTAAATCTTGGGGAGTCTTGGACTCTTAAAAAGCTGTTGAATATATAAGAGCTCTCTTCCTGGGGCTGTGGAAAATATATAACATTTTTACATATACATTTTTAACATAACTTCAGATGATTCACAAAGTCCCTGCAGTCCTTCCATGTGCCCTTTGGGGTATCCCACCTAATCTAGGAGAATCCAAAATAGCACCTGAGTTCTCAGGATTCTAATTGTCTCTTTTTTGTGAATCCCGAGAAAGCCACCAAAGTGGTGAGCCCCTAAGAATTCAAACATTGAGTGGGAATCCTGCTCAGTAGACTGTCTCTGTTCTGGGTGTCTCTCTCTTTTACCGAGGGGTGATAATTCATCCTACTGGGGACATCCTGGCTGGTTTCCTCAGGCCCAGACATTGTGCAAACTCCAGAAGCTTCTGGGTCCAAGAAAAGGCGCATTATGCAGAAAGCACACGGCATCGGAATAAACACAGATCTTTAGCGAACAGTGGTTTGAGGTCATTTTCTCATCAGCCACAGTAGGCTCAAAATTGATGTGCAAACCACAAGATTAGGGAGCGCTGGGCAGCCTCGGGGTTGTTTTCTGTCTGGTTCAAGGGAAGCGGCTGTAGGAATTTCTGCCTCCAGCCTCTTGTTGAGTGACAGGAAAAGAAAAAAGGATCATTTGAAGGCTCCTCGATTCAAACGGAGCATACAGAATGCCAGGCCCTTGCTGCCCCGGAGAAAGCCACTCTGGTGCCAGCTTAGGAGCAAATGTGTTCCCACTGTCTCCTGGAAAGGCTTTCCCCACCCCTGCTGAGGGAGTGGATTTCAAAGCAGCTGACTTCTTGCCCTTTTTAACAGGACTGCAAGTGTTCCCGTTTTAATTCTAAAACTTTCCTCCAAGTTTCCACTCCTCCAATGCCCCCGCCCCCCCACCACCACCCCAAGAAAAGCTGGTATTCTGGGTCACTGAAATGGCTTCAGGTTATTAAACAGAGAAAGGAGATGAGAGGAACAGTTCCTAACAGCAAACACAGTATCGAGAGCTCACGTTGCATGTTAATGAAATGCTGTAAAACATCAAACCCTAAAGGTAACAGGGAAAGCCACCAAAATCCCTTCTGGAGTTTGCCTCTGCAGCTGTGAATCTAAAAATTCCAAGCCTTTCCCATACTGTTATTCACAATCATGCTTTTCCTCCTTTAAAGATACACACAGACGCACTCCCAAGCCAGGGTGTATTTTCAATGCTGACCGCCCGTCCCATCTCTCCCTGACCCCATGGAGCCTTTCAGTCTAAAACCCCAGAGTCTGCGGAGCCTGGCCCACACGCTGGGGAGAGGTATCCAGTAATTAAGTTGGCTGTTAGCCTCTGTGAGCTGACTTCGGTATTTCATCGCAGCTGCCTGCCTCCGTCTCCCTAGCCGCCCTCCCACATCTTCCTACGAGACCGGCTGTGTGTGTGAAGGAGGTGCTGTTTCCCACAGCTCTGATCTAATTCAGCTGAAATTCAATCTCCGTGTGACCGACCTCAGCCAGCGCTCTCCCACCCGCCGCTAGGCTCCCCTCTCCGGGCTGGGTGTGCTGCCCATTTACACCCTAGTCCCGCCGCCTCCCCTCCACCGGCCCCTGGGTATAAACTTACGGTGTCAGTGGGCCAGCCTTGGGGACTTGCCTGCTGCCCGGAAGCTCACCCCTCGTCCCCTGTGCTCTGAGGGGAGACACCCTATACCTGCCACTCAGCGGCTTGAATGGGGCTTGTGAGTTCTCGCTGGAGAAAAGGCAGCTGAGAACCCGAAACAGATGTAAAAGACATCAGGCTGAGTTTTCCGTGGATCTTCAATGCCCAGAAAGATTTAGGAGCCCTTTTAACCCTCTTTTAACATAGGCTGAACTGGGCTTGTTTTATAGCAAGGAAACAAGCTTGGCAGTCATCCAGAAAATCACCGGAGCCACAGGGCCAAGCCCTGGGGTCTGCAGACCCTTGGCTTCCTTTCTTTCTCCTCCCTCCCTTTAGCTTGATCCTTAGCCTCTGCATTTCATGGGGACATTCCACCACAAGTTCTTTATAACTTTCTATCCCCAGGTAGCCCAAAGCTACCAGTGGCTCTGACCCTAAATGGTGTTCAGTTTTGGTGTGCATCTATACTGAAGAAGGAAATTGTAAATATCTTTTAGAAAGGAGATTGCAAGGGGCCAGCACTGGCCAGTGATGCAGTGGCCCTGGCATTTTTTTCCCCCCTTAATTGTCAAGTAATCACATCATACTGCATCAGGCGCACTTTCTTTTGATGGAGAACGCTTTGAACTTTGCTTTGCACTTCCTGCAAGAAGAGGATTTCTACCTCAGGGCAGGGAGGCACAGGAAGGCAGAAGTTTGCGGGCACTTTTTACAAGCCTTATGAAGCTAAAGGGAAGGGGCTTAGAAAGGCGTTGTAATTAGGAATGATGTGTCAAGGCAAGCAAGCACCTCCTGAACCTGACCCTGCTCGTCCCTTCATGGGCTGCCTCAGGAACCTGGGAAACTCAGCGCAGGTTTAGCACTGGGCAACCAAGCCATTTATTTCCCAATGCAAAGAAGCCCAGTGACCTTTCAATCTTGCATTCATTTTACTGCACACAGTGGAAAAGTGATGGGCAGTCACACCTTTATTTTACTATTACTATTTTTTTATTTAAAAAAAAAATTTTTTTTAACGTTTATTTATTTTTGAGACAGAGAGAGACAGAGCATGAATGGGGGAGGAGCAGAGAGAGAGGGAGACACAGAATCGGAAGCAGGCTCCAGGCTCTGGGCCATCAGCTCAGAGCCCGACGCGGGGCTCGAACTCACAGACCGTGAGATCGTGACCTGAGCTGAAGTCGGACGCTTAACCGACTGAGCCACCCAGGCACCCCTACTATTTTTTTAAAAAGCAATACAATTTACATGAAAAGATTTATTTTGGGTGATAGCATACCAGCTTGCTTATCTTGATCTAGAGATAAGAACAGGCAGGTGGGGCTGGAAAGTGTTTCCCTCACCTCCTCCAGACTCCCAGAGTCAGGGTCATGCTATCCTGGACCATCAAACCTTAATGTCCAATATGGGAAGAGAAACGCTCCATTTAAATTCAGTCTTTCAGAGCGAGTTTAGAGACTCCGGTGTCTCTATTTCTCTCCAATCCCTTTTTTGGGAAAGTAGGTAGAGATGACCAAAGTAAGAGAAATCTTGAGCACTAAAAGCAATTTTTTTTTTTAAACTTATTCTGCTCACAGGCTGTATCATGAAGGGAAGGGTCATAGAATAAAGAAACATGGAGTTTGGGGGAGGAGGTTCACCCCTGCATGGGGAAGGGGAAGATTCCTACAGCCCAGCTCAGAAATAATAGTCTCCCTGAGTCCTGAGAAAACTGCCCAAAATGTTAACACATCAATCTTAAGGAAACAAGCCTGGCTTTTACCGACTTAATTTCATATAATTATTTCAGAGTTTGAGTCTTTACAAGAAAGAGGGAGTGGAGGAGAAAGATCGGAAAATTGAAGGGGATGAGCAGAAGAGGAATGAGATTTTCTTTGTTTTGAAGATTCCTGTTCCATCCCCCCCAACCCACCCCTACCCCAAGTCCAGGGCTCGGTCTGTGCTTTCATCTTTTGGGAGCAAATGCACAGCACACCCAACAGCATGTGGAGTAGCTTGGAAGGTACTGGTTTCATGTCAGGTCTGTTTTTAAGGGGCACTTTGATAAAGCTTTCTCTTGTGTCTCAGGTCCTAGAAACCAAACGTGCAGTGAAATAAGGCTAGAAGACCTGTCCGCCACTCCTGACTCCTGGCCACCAAGTTATAGTGTAGTTTGTCCAAGTCATTAAGTCGTAGGGGCCCAACTGCACCTCTAGAATGGAGGTAATAACACAGTCACACCTCCGAGATACTGCAGGTTCGGTTCCAGACCACTTCAATAAAGCAAATATCATAATGAAGCGCATCAAATGAATGTTTTGGTTTCCCAGTGCGTGTAAAAGCTATGTTTACACTATACCATAGTCTATTAAGTGTGCAAGAGCGTTCCACCTAAAACAATAATGTATAATATATCTTAACTTAAAAATACTTATGACACAAAAATGCTAACCATCATCTGCGTTTTCAGTGAGTCATAATTACTGATCACAGAGCTCCATAACAAATATAATAATAATGAAAGAGTTTGAAATATTGCAAGAATTACCAAAATGTGACACAGAGACATGAAGTGAAAAATGCTGTTGGGAAAATGGCACCAATAGGCTTGTCTGATGCAGGGTTGCCACAAAACTTCAGTTTGTAAAAAAAAAAAAAAAAAAAAAACAAACCCACAATATCTGTGAAGCACAATAAAGTGAAGCATAATAAAATGAGGTATGCCTGTACCTCCCCTGTCCATCTCAGAGGGTTATATTTAGGAAAATACTTTGAAAGGCTGAAAATGCTGCTATGAAAATGAAAGGTATTATTCTTACAATAATAAAGTTTAACTATGATCAGTACCCCACAAGTATTTCAATAAGTTTAACTATTACTAATATTCACATAAGAGTCAGAACCATCGAATTTGGTAAGTAAACAAAAAACTTAGCCACCATCTAGTTGATTTAAAATGCAAATTACAAAGCCCCACCCTCCAGAAACTCTGATTCACCAGGTGTAGAGTGTACCCAGGAATCTGCATTTTAAATAAGCACCTTGGCAGAGAGGAAGCAACCCAACTTAGCAAAGCACTTCATTTTGCAAAATGGGGACATTTCTCATCTCCTCGCTCTCTGACCATGCCTATGCTCCCACTGGGCCTGGATGTGAGAAGACAGCACGTGACTCTCACATCCCTTCATTAATAGTTCAGAACCTAGGCCAGGAAGGACTGGAAAGAAACAAAGCAGATTGGGGGATTATGTAGATGGGTTTGGTTTCCCTTTAATGATGAGACAAATGCACGTCTGCTCTGAGCAGATGATAAACTGATCTAGAAAACGTTGCACAAGTGTTCTTTGCTAAGCTGCAGGGTTCAAAGTCAACAATATAAAATAAAATATGCCTCCATTTAGTTGAAAAGGACTTACGTTCAAGGCATTGCACAATGGGGCTGGTATGGGTTACTCTGTCAAACGGCCCAGTTCACTTAGTTGGCTTTCCACAGCACTTTGACAAAAGAGGACAATGAGAGAGAGGGATTTCGCTCGTGGGGTTGCAGTTTGTTTTTGCACCTGTGGTGCGTGTGTGTGTGTGTGTGTGTGTGTGTGTGTGTTTTAATGACAATAGCTTGAGAACATCATGATAACATTTTTAAAGATAGTCAGTGAAACAGTTTGCATGTGAAGTTGGGATAATGAAATGAAAGACCTCTCAGAAAAAGAATCGTTTCTTAGTAACCATTGCCTGTTCTGGAATAAAGTAAAAACAAAGAATGTAACCTAGAAAGAAGTTTCTAGAGATGGCTCCTAGAAATCTAACGGTAACTCTTCACCAATGTCAAACTCATTTGTCTTGCAACTTTCCATTTCTAAAATCAGCCAAAAAAAAAATTAACTGAAGATGGCCTCTGGGAAACGAACAAAAAAGAAATCACAATCTACTCGGTTTAGTCATAGACAATTCTCAGGTCTGTCTTCATCACCCTTTATACACACAAGGGCACATGTGCATATGTGTGTGCATATTGGTTTTCTACGCTCACAGTAAACACTGAGAATTAGAAAACCAGGGTAGAAGGATTTTCGAAGATAGATATACTGATAACTGGAAGTGGTAGGTAGGGGCCTGATAAAGAGCAGGAAGACAGTCTCTTTCAAAGTTTACAAAATAGCTTCAGGATCACAGAAATCTAGGACCCTTTGTCCCCCTCAAAAGACCCTCAGGGCTCCGGTGTGCTGCAGCAGAGTAGAAAACCTTTGTTCATGGTAGTGATCCGAACACCTCGAGAAAAAGTTAAATTATGTTCTATGTTCTCTGTTTAAGAAGATACTAAACAATGTATTTTGGAAAGATTTCCATTAAAATGGTTAAAATAAAAGAAGTTTCCATACTGAAAGTGGGAAATCCTTACCCTTTCACTAATTCAAAAATACTTCTTTTCCAAAATTTCTGGATAAGCAAGGTTTGTCTAAGGAGGAAAGATTAAGGATGGGGTGGGGGGGGGGAGGAGGAACAGCTGTTTTGAGTTAAACAAGAAGCATGTTAATGACAACACGGGACTCAGGAAGATACTCGGGTTTAGCCTGCTGGTCAAAAAAGTAATGCACTAAATGGTTGAATGAAAACAATTATTCAAGGTCTGTGATAATGGACATGAGGAGGGAGATTCAGAAGACAGCACTGACGAATGAGGTATTTGTGGCATAAAACCAACCTCCCCAAGCCTTCAGTCCACAGCGGGAATCGGAAGCAGGCGACAGAGCACATACATGGGGTGCAGGAGATGGCCCAGTCTAACTTGCCAACGTTTGGGCCTCACAGAGCATTTTCTGAGAAAGCTGATAATCTGAACTGCAGACAAACCATGGCAGGAACAAGAGGGGAGAAAAGAAGATGCTTTCAGCTAAAATACTAATGATAAACACAAAATGTCATGATTGCTGCAAAAGTTATAGGCACCAGAGACATTTAGAAAAAAAACACAGTAAGTCATTTTATCTTTACAGTGGTTTCTAGAAGGGGATCAGCAGGCTGTGGCAGAAACTACCAGTTAATTATCTCCGCGTGTCTCTAAATCAGCAGGATGCCTCCAGTCTAAGAGTTTTGCCAGGAGACCCTGGAGCTTAATGGTGCCGACTGGGAAAGGCCAGGAACGCGGAGGAGGATTCGCAGCACTAACCTTCCTGAGGCGAGGAGAGAAACTGGCATCAGGCCCCTACACCCCTCATCCTGCTTTCCTGTCACCGCTGCACCTGCATGCCACAGACCCTGAAAACTTATCCCCCGAACCTCCTGCGGACTAGGAAACTCTGTCTCGAATGAAATGAGCGTGAGACTGAGCTCTCCCTATTTTAGAAGTGGAGAAGTGTATGACGAACACAGTCCGAATCAAAAACTACTCTCACCGGAACACTAACAGTGTTCCAGCCCTCTCCTAAGCCACTTGACAAGAAGTAGCCACATTTAGGGCTTTGAAACACATAAATCCTTCAAAATTTTTTTCTAGTCCTGTATCACATTATCTGATTTACGCCATAGATTATAGGAAATACAAATGTACAATTATTAAGTTTTTTTTAAGACAAGCAGGGAGGGGGGACACCTGGGTGGCTCAGTCAGTTAAGCCTCCAACTTTGGCTCAGGTCATGATCTCACAGTTCATGAGTTCGAGCCACACGTCAGGCTTTGTGCTGACAGCTGGGAGCCTGGAGTCTGCTTCAGATTCTCTCTCTCTCTCTCTCTCTCTCTCTGCCCCTCCACTGCTCGTGCTCTCTCTCTCTCTCTCTCTCTCTCTTTCAAGAATAAATAAACATTAAAAAGACAACAACAACAAGCTGGAATGTTATGGCCATCAACCACACCCTGTATATAAATAACTCCTAAATCCAGATCTCTTCTCGGCCCTGGACCCATATTTCTAATTGCCTACTGGACAGATCCACCTGGATATCCCATAACTTCCCAACTCTGTGTAGGTGAATTTGCTTTCTTCCCAATGAAGGTCTGTTGACACCCGTTCTTCCTGGTAAGTTCTTGAAATGAGGTAAGACTAGTAGGTTGGATAATCGTAAACACATCTGTCCCACCAAACCATGGAGACAGATGGGTATTGGCTGATTCTCAAGGATACTTATAGAATTTAGAACTCAAGTAGTGGTGCAGACCTACTCAGAGAGGTGTGTGCCATGGTCCCACGTCAGCACTTCTCCTGAATCATGAGTACAGCTGACCCTTGAACACCACAGGTGTGAACTACACGGGTCCACTTATATGTGGATTTTTTTCAATAGATACAGTACAGTGCTGTGAATGTATTTTCTCTTCGTTATGATTTCTTCATAAGATTTTCTTTTCTCTAGCTTACTCTATTGTAAGAATACAGTATATAATGAACATAAGTAGAAAACATGTGTCGGTTGACTGTTTATGTTATCGGTAAGGCTTCTGGTCAACAGTAGGCTATTAGCAAATAAGTTTGGGGGAAGTCAAAGTTATACATAGATTTTTGACTGCACAGGGGTTGGAACCCTTAACCTCTATGTTGTTCAAGTGTCAACTGTACCTGAGGTAAAGGATGACAAGACAGCAAGAGTACAGAGTAGGCACTAACAATAGTTTTTATTACTATTATGGTCATTTAGGTCTACAGCCCCAAGGGTTTTCCTTGACAGAAATATAATATAAGGAAAGTTTGGCATTGAGTGCCAGCCTCTTCATTCTGAGCTCTTTGCCCTGAGGGTAGAAACGTGCTCACTCAGATCCCTATTCTAACAATGCTCCTGCCCACATAGTCATTCCTTACAGGCTCATAGAAAATGGAACCTGAAGAGAACATTGAAGATCTTCTGGTTCAGCCCCTTTATGTACAGATGAGATCATGGAAATTCAAAGAGGGGCTATGCCCTTGGTCACAGAAATCCAGTGGCAAGGCTGCCCTAGAACCAAGATCATCTCTGTGCTGTTCGACACTCCTTTCTGCTTTCCCAACCACACGGTGATGAAGAAAAATTGATATCCTTCCCAGAGATGGTTACACTTCAACGGGGTTCAAAGAATCCAAGTTAACCCAGCCCTAAGGGTAGAATATCAGGGATTGATGACAAAGCAGAACATGTGTTTAGAGGCTAGCTATTCACGAGGGTCCATATTTTAGAATGCATCTTTTTCAATATCACAGAGCTATAACATTTATACATAGCTTCATGGTCTCTTAAACTTTCATAGCTGGAGAGGAAAACACCTAAAGTGACTACATTGTACAACTGCACAGTCTACATGTCATAATGAAAATCATCGTGTAATCTGGGCCTTCCTCTTACATGTGCAATAATCTATATCATTTCCCCCCAAAGAAAATTGAGGCTAATGAGAAACTCTTATTTCATTTTCTAGTTGTTCTTAGTATTTTGTTGTCAATTTAGTGATTGCTCAGCTACAAGTTTGAGCAGGAGGAGGGACTAGTGGTGTGGGTGAAGTCATGGACATGAGCTTGGACCCAAGAGATGTCTGTGTTTACTCACTTTGGTGATTGTCGAGCTATTTCCCATGGGGAGCCTAATTAGATTGCAAGAGAGTCAGCATGCCTAGTAGTAAGTGCTGCTTTTTGAACATGATCTCACTCTCTTCTCATATCCCCATCCTTTCTTCTTTAAAAATTGGAAATAGTGTTGCCATTTCTATTGACCTCTATTTATCCCTGTCTACCTCACTTTCTTCCCATTTATCTTAGCAAGGTAAATGCAAAAGAAACCATGTTTAAATACATATTTAACTTAGCATGTCATAGGTATGCAATGAGCATGCTGAGGTTAATCCTTTTCTCTGTGCCTACGAATCAAGAAGCCCTGGAGAATCTGGCATGGTATTAAATGTCATATTTTTGTGTACGTTGTAGATGGTAAAGATGGAAATATTACTTAAGTGCTAACAAGGGTGAGGATTATGATACTAGCTAGGTTCTTGACATTGTTCATGGAGTTTTCCACAGCTTCTATTAAAGAGCCCACAGGATCTTTTTCACAAAGGATCCCTCCACCAGCATGAAATTCAAGTTCTGTTTCATGTCTTTAAAATCTTGACTGTTTTCAGTCTACTCCATCATAAACTCATGTTTTTTTTAAATATAAAATCCTCCCACAACTTCTAATAAAATTGAAACTTCAAGAAGATGCACCATGTTTGTTCTATAATTCTCAACAGCCCCTGTAATACCACTGCATACTCCAATAAAAGAAATCAGAATTAACCACCAAGAGAACCATTGAAAGAGTCATGCTCTTTGAAGGTTTGGTTTCCAATTTTATTCTAAACTTTTTTCCCCCATCAACTCTAAAATCTGAGAAATGTTTCTGTTGAATACGTGTACTAGAACTTTTGGAGTGCTAGCCAATCCATGTGCCATTTTTTCTATGCTGTTTTCATCCATAGTCCTGCTAAAGGGATAGACCAGTCTGCCTTATTAATTCCATGTGCTAGCAACTGCTCTGGCCATAGCTGATTGGACTGACACAAGCAGATCCAATCAGACACTCTCCTGAGAATTTAGAATTGAGTCCGAACAATTACCTGGTGTTGGGCCCTAGAGCTGAAAGGTCATAGAGAGCCAAGACTGGAGCAGTCTTTTTATACCAGAAACAGTCTGAAGTAGAGCAAGCTAATCAAGAGAGAAAAAGAGAAGAATTAAGGAAAATCCTTATAAAAGAGAAATGAAGCAGCAATAAACAAGTTAAAAAAAATTTTTTTTCTGACCAAAATGGAGTTAAAGTAGAAATAAATAATAAAAAGCTATATAAAAGCTACCAAATATTTAGAAATTAAGCAGCATACTTCTAGATAACTCACAGGTCAAAGAAAAAATCATAAGAGAAATTTTCAAATATTTTTAAATGGATGAAAGTGACAATACAACATATCAAAGGGGCAGAACGCAGCTAAAGCAGTGCCAAGAAGAAAATTTATAGCATTAAATGCTTTCATTAGAAAACAAGAAGAGGGGCGCCTGGGTGGCTCAGTCGGTTAAGCGTCCGACTTCGGCTCAGGTCATGATCTCGCGGTCCGTGAGTTCGAGCCCCGCGTCAGGCTCTGTGCTGACTGCTCAGAGCCTGGAGTCTGTTTCAGATTCTGTGTCTCCCTCTCTCTCTGACCCTCCCCCGTTCACACTCTGTCTCTCCCTGTCTCAAAAATAAATAAACGTTTAAAAAAAATTAAAAAAAAAAAGAAAACAAGAAGAGTTTCAAATCAATGACCACTCAGGAATCAATGATCAATTTCCATTTGAGAAATTTGAAAAAGAGCAAATAAATCCAAATCATGCAGAATATGGAAATAATAAAGGTAAGAGCAGAAATTGATGAAATATAAAACCCAAAAACACCAGAGAAAATCAATCAAATCAAAAGCAAATTCTTTGAAATGACCAATAAAACTGAAAACAAGGAAATAAAGGTGACAATACAAATTACCAATGTCAGGAAGGAAAGTGTGAGTAGAGCCTATAAACATTAAAAGGATATCAGAATATTCTGAATAAAATCATACCCATAAATTTCACAACTGAGACAAAATAGAAAAAGTCCTTGAAGGACACAAACTACCATGCTCCCTGAAGAAGAAATAGTTAACCTGATAGCTCCATAACTATTAAATAAAATTGGATTAATATTTCCAAATTTCCTCAAAGATAAAACTCTAGATCCAGATGGCTCCACCAGTGAATCCCACCAAACATCTAAGAAAGAAATAATGTCCATTGTGTACAAACTCTTTCAGGAAACAAATGAGGAAGCAACATTTCACAGCTCATTTTATGAGTTCAGAATTACCCCAACACCAAAACTAGACCAATATCACACACAAAAAAGCTATAGACTAATATTCCTATGAATATAGACACAAAAATGCTTAACAAAATATTAGCAAACTGAATCTAGCCATATATAAGAAGGATAATACATCATGACCAACTGGGATTTTTTTTTTTTTTTTTTTTTTAGGAATGCCATGCTATTTTGTCATTTGGAAATCAGTCAGCAAGATTCACTGTATTAACAGACTAAGAGAGATAAACAATATAATCATCTCATAGGTACAGAAAAGCACTTGAAAAAATTCAATATACATTCATAATAATAAAAAAAAGAAAATCACAAAAAATAGGAATAAAAAGGAACTTCCTCAGCCTAATACAGGTGTCTACAAAAAATCTAGAGCTAACATCATGTTTTTAAAAAAAAGTTTTAACATTTATTCATCTTTGAGAGACAGACAGAGACAGAGCACGAGTGGGGGAGGGTCAGAGAGAGAGGGAGACACAGAATCTGAAGCAGCTCCAGACTCTGAGCTGTCAGCACAGAGCCTGACGTCGGGCTCAAACCCACAAAGTGCGAGATCATGACCTGAGCTGAAGTCAGACGCTCAACCGACTAAGCCACCCAGGTGCCCCTTAGCATCACGTTTTATAGTGAAAGACTGGAGGCTTTTCTCCTGAGATTCAGAACAATGCAAAGATATCTGCTTTTGCCACTCCCTTTCAATATTGTACTTATAGGTTCTAGCCAGTGCAACAAAGTAAGAAATAAAATTAACAGCATACAGACTGTAAAGGAAGAATTAAAACTGTCTTTATTTTTATATGACATGATTGTGTCTGTGTCAAATTGTAAGGAGTCTATAAAAAAGTTACTAATAAAATAAATTTTAAAATCATAAATGAGTATAACAAGATAAAAAAAATACAAAGTCATGGAGCAAAATACATGGAGCAAAATACAAAGGTGTGGAACACCTGGGTGGCTCAGTTGGTTGAGCAACCAACTCTTGATTTTGCCTCAGGTCATGAATCCCAGGTTGATGGGATCAAGTCCTGTATCAGGCTCTATGCTCAGCATAGAGCATACATAAAGCCTATGTAAGGTTCTCTCTCTCTCTCTCTCTCTCTCTCTCTCTCTCTCTTCCCCCTCCCCCCCCCACTTATTCTCTCTCTCTCTCTGTCTAAAATAAATATATATATGCAAAAAAAGAGGAAAATTCTGCAAAAATACTATAAAAAAGGTTATTTGCATTTTTATTTACTAGCAAAAAAAAAACCACCCCACAACAATTGGCATGATCCACAGGGGAAAGATTGATAAACTGGGCTTCATTAAAATTAAAAACTTTTTCTATGAGAAAAACACTCTCAAGAGAATAAGAAAACAAACCCACAAACTAGGAAAATATTTACAGAATGCATATATGGTAAAAGACTATCATCAAAAAAAGTAAAACACAACAATAAGAAAATGAACAACCAGGGGCGCCTGGGTGGCTCAGTTGGTTAAGGATCTAACTTTGGCTCAGGTCATGATCTCATGGTCTATGGGTTTGAGCCCCGCATCGGGCTCTGTGCTGATGGCTCAGAGCCTGGAGTCTGCTTCAGATTCTGTGTCTCCCACTCTGCCCCTCTCCCACTCACACTCTGTCTCTCTCTCAAAAATAAATAAACATTAAAAACAATTTTAAAGAAAATGAACAACCAGATTTTTTTAAGTGGGCAACACCCAGGATACCTCACCAGAGAAGGTATATGGATAACAAATATGCATATAAAAAGATATTCAACATCCTATGTCATTAGGGAATTGTACAATAAAACAACAATGAGATACACTGCGTGCCTATTAAAATGGCCAAAATCCAAAACACTGACGATAACAAATGCTGATGAGAAAGAGGAAGAACTGGAACTCTTATTCACTGCTGGTGGAATGTGGAATGGTACAACCACTCTGGAAGACAATTGGGCTGTTTCTTACAGAACTAAATATGCTCTAATAAGATCCAGCAATTATTCACGTTGGTATTATCCAAATAAGTTGAAAGCGTATCTCTACGCACAAAAACCTGCACATGGATATTCATAGCAGCCTTACTGGTAATTGTGAATACATGGAAGCAACCTAGAGGTTCCTCAGTAGATGAATGGATAAATAAATTGTGGTATATTCAGGCAATGGAACATTAGCCAGCACCAAAAAGAAATGAGCCATCAAGCCATGAAAAAATATAGAGGAAATTTAACTGCATGTTTCTAAGCAAAGCAAAGCAAAGGTTACATGGCTGATATGATTCCAACTATATGATGTTTTGGAAAGGGCAAAACTATGGAGATAGCAAAAATATCTGTGGTTGCCAGGGGCTAAGGAGGAAGGTAGGAATAAATAAGTGAAGGTAAAAGGATTTTTAGATATTCTGTATGATACGATAATGGTGGATACATATCATTGTACTTGTCCAAACCTATAGAATGTACACACCACGAGTGAACCATACTGTAAACTACAGGCTGTGGGGTGATAATCATGTATTGATACAGATTCATCGTTGTAGAAAACATATCTCTTTTGTACCAGATTTTGATAGTGAAGGAAGCTGTGCGTATGTAGAGTTAGGGGATGTATGGAAAATCTCCATACATTCCCTCATATTTTGCTATGAACCTAATTCCTAATGTATGGAAAATCTCCATACATTCCCTCATATTTTGCTATGTTTATTTATTTTTGAGAGAGACAGACAGACAGAACGCAGGCTGGGGAGGGACAGAGTGAGAGGCAGACACGGAATCCGAAGCAGGCTCCAGGCTTTGAGCTGTCAGCACAGAGCCCAACACAGGGTTCGAACTCACAAACCATGAGATCATGACCTGAGCCGAAGTCAGGCTCTTCATCAACTGAGCCACCCAGGTGCCTCTATAAAGTCCATTTTAAAATTAGAGAGTGAAAATGTTTAAAGTTCCCATCTATAATAGTGTAAAGAAACATGAAATATTTAGGGATAAATCTAACAAAATAAGTGCAGTATTTGTTTTCTGAAAACTATGAAATATTTCTAAGAGAGAGTACTAAATTAATGAAGAGATATACCCTGTTCATGAACTGAATAATCCATATGGATAAGATACCTATTTTCCCTTAGTTGATTTGCAGTTTCAGAGCAATTGTTCTACTTAAAATCCTAGCGAGTTTTTGGTAGAAATTGACAAATAGATTATTAAAATCTACATGTAAATGGAAAGGTCTTAGAATGGTCAAAACAAATTTTAAAACAACAAAGTTAGGAACGTATGCTACTTGGTTTAAAACCTTACTCTTAATCTACAGTAACCAGGATTACATGGTGCTAGTGTAAACACAGACACATAGATCACTGGAATAAACAGAAAGTCCAGAAATAGATCCACATACATATGGTTAATTGATTTTTGACAAAGCTGCACAAGTAATTCAATGAAGATAAAGATTGGCTTTGCAGTGAGTGGTTCTGGAACAACTATGTATCCATATGGGGGAGAAAAGTACCTCAATTCCTAACTCCTGTCAAATATAAAAATTAACTTGAAATGGATCAGAGACCTAAATGTAATACCTAAACCTATAAAATGTCTGGAGAAAAGTACACAAGAGAACCTTCATGATCTTGGGCTAGGCAAGATTTCTGAGGATACATACAGGGATAAAAGGTACAGCATAGGGACTATAGTCAATGGTATTGTAATAGTGTTTGTACAGTGACAGATGGTAGCTACACTTGTGGTGAGCATAGCATACTCGAAGGAGTTGTCCAATCACTGTGTTGTACACATGAAACTAATGTAACATTATGTGTCAACTATACCTCAATTAAAAAAAAAAAAAAGATTCATGGGGCTCCTGGGTGGCTCAGTCGTTTAAGCATCTGACTTTGGCTCAGGTCATGATTTCACAGTTTGTGTGTTTGAGCCCCGCATTGGGCTCTGTGCTGACAGCTCAGAGCCTGGAGCCCGCTTTGGATTCTGTGTCTCCCTTTCTCTCTGCTTCTCCCTTGCTCACGCTCTGTCTCTCTCTCTCTCTCTCTCTCTCTCTCTCTCTCTGTCTCTCTGTCTCTCTCTCTCTCCTTCAAAAATAAATAAACATTCAAAACAATTTTTAATTTAAAAAAAAAGAGGATACAAAAACACTAACAATAAAAATTCATACAATTGTCTTCATTAAAGTTCAAAACGTTTTCTCTTCAAAATGCACCATCAATGGGAAGCCTAGGTGGCCCAGTTGTTAAGTGTCCCATTCTTGATTTCAGCTCAGGTCATGCTCTCACGATTCGTGAGATGGAGTCAACACAGAACCTGCTTGGGATTCTTTCTCTCTCTCCTCTCTCTCTCTCTCTCCACCCCCATCTCTCTCTCTCTGCCCCATCCGCCACTCACACACACACTCTCTTGCTCTCTGTCTCAAAATAAATAAATAAATAAATATTTTTTTTAAATGCACCATCAAGAAAACGAACTGACAAGCTAAAGACCAGAAGGCAATATTTGCAATGCATGTATCTAACAAAGAATTTCTATTCAGAATATACAAATACAACTCAGTAATAAAAGGGCAAAACACCCTAGGCAAAAAATGGGCAAAAGATTTGAACAGACACTTCACAAAAGAAAATAAACAAATGTACAATGCCATAAGGACATTCCAATAAGTACATGAAAAGATATTCAACATCCTTAGTAACCAGATAAATGCAAATTAAAACCACAATAAGATAACACAATATACCTATTAGAATATCTAAAATTTAAAAGTTTGACACAACTAAGGATATGGTACAGTTAAAACACTTAGGCGCTGTGATAATATAATCACTTAGAAAAACAGATTGCCAATTTCTTATACAGTTGAACATAGATGTACCATACAATGTAGCAATTATGCTCTGAGGTATTTATCCACCCCTTCCAGCCAAGGATCTCACAAAAATTTTACCCAAATGTTCATAGCAGCTTTATTAATAACAACCAAAAACTAGAGACAAACCAAACACAGACCTTCAGATGAACAGATAAACAAGTTGTGCTATATTCATACAACAGAAAATTACTCATCAATGAAAAGAATGGCCTGCAGATACATTTAAGAACATTGCTGTCTCAAAGGCATTATGCTAGGTGAACAAAATCAGACACAAAGATTACATATGTTATATATATGAAATTCTAGAAAGGGCAGGACTACCTCATTGTTATAGAAAGCAGTTCAGTGGTTGCCTGGTGTGGGGATTGAGGGGTAGGGGCAAGAGGGAGTTTTTTAGAATGATGGAAGTGCTGTGTGTATTGATTTACGATAGTAGTTAAACAAATGTATACAACACACATCAAGCTATGCACTTAGGGGCACCTGGTTAAGCACTTGACTCTTGATTTTGATCTCATAGTTGTGACATCAAGCCCTACATCAGGCTCTGCACTGGGTCTGGAGCCTGCTTGGGATTCTCTCTCTCTCTCTCTCTCTCTCTCTCTCTTCTCCTCCCCTGCTTGCACATGCATACCCAGGTGGTCTGTCTCAAAGAAAAAAAAAAGCTACGCACTTGGAAGGATTGCATTTTATTAGATATGTTATAAATCAGTAAAGTTGTTTGGTAAAATTAATTTGGTATGGCTAAAATGTAAAATGTTTATGGACAAAATTACCCCCAAAAAGGCTATCTAGGGTGGCAGGGGGTGGATCATGATGGCTTTTCATCCCATGCAAATTGTATATATATTTTTAAATATGTTTTAAAATTTACATGCCAAAAAATGGCTCAGACTATGAAAGACAGTGTGTAATAAATCAGGATTCCCTTTCTGACCATGACCCAGAATAGGAAGAACATTCTATTTCATGACCCACTATACAAATACACACTATATAACAGTGCTTATCCATTTCTACAGGAATGAATATGCATAGAAACATTCATAGCAGGGGCACCTGGGTGGCTCAGTCAGTTAAACCTTGAACTCTTGATTTCGGCTCAGGTCACAATCTCGCAATTTGTGGGTTCAAGCTTTGCTTCGGGCTCTGCAGTGACAGTGGTAGTCTGCTTGAGATTCTTTCTCTCCCTCTCTCTCTGCCCATCCCCTGCTTGTAGCCTCTCTCTCTCTCTCAAAATAAATAAATAAACTTAAAAAAAAAGAACATTCATAGGAGTAGGAATACTTCCTATTCTATCCTTTTTGAAATGCTAGTTTCAACTCTTCATATTTATGTCATGACCCACTAATGGGTTATGACCTTTGGCTTGAAAAACACTATATTAAAAACCTACCTGAAGTGGTTAAAGATTATGGTTAAGCAATTTAACTTTAATTTCTAGATAAGGTAAAACTTCAAAACAAGAGTTTAGAAGGAAGCAAGTGGGGAAAAAAAGAGTTAAAAGGATTAGGGGCATAAATATATAGGGACGGCCCTAGTTGATCCCCTCCAGCTGTGTGGAGGAAGATGCATCAGAGGAGCATTAACTGCCCTTGACAGACAGATCTTCTTCACAGGCCACTAGCTGTGTGAACTCTCTGAGCTTCAGCTCCCTTGTCTTTGAAAGAAGCATAGTAATAATACTTGTCTCATAGGGTTGTATAAGGATCAAGTGAGATAGCCTATAAAGAGCAAGCACAAAGTAACTTTGCTTTCTAATTTTTCATATGACATAGATCATATAGCAGCACATGGACTCTCCTTTATGAAAAAGAAAAGGAAAGTACTCAGAGTGGGCAAAGAATGCTCGCAACATGTTTGAAATGCCCATAAGGCACAAGGAAGGTTGCTTACTCTGCATTTGAGATGCAGGTAGAGTTAGATTAGGCAAGGTTAACTCAAAGTTGGATTTCTCGCAGATAGCAAATTGTATCTTTTTCTCTATAGTTTGTTCTAAATGGAGTTATTTGCTCATAAACATTTATAATTTATAATTAGTAATTTTATAATGTTAATTGCCAATTCCTGTCAGCTGTAGACAAGTGTACTAAAAAACCTGCCTTGGTTTCCCTCACTTCATCACCTTCCCTCTTGGTCCTCATCCCCCTGCCCTCTTGCTTCATTCTGCCCCATCATTCTACTACAATTCCCTTAAAATTAAAAGCACCAATGATGAGGTCAACTCTTCTAAAACTGTGGTCTGCAAACTCTAGAAGGAAGTGGGGAAGGGGATCCAGGGCTAGATCCTTTCAGCAACAGATCCTTTCTGTTTAGAAAAACAATTCTTTAAAGTAATTCAAGACTATAATTAAATAATTGTTTAAAACAATAATAAAGTCCAACAACAGTGGTGAGAGTGGACATCCTGTTGTTCCTGACCTGATGGGGAAAGCTCTCAGTTTCTCCCCATTGAGGATAATAATAGCTGTGGGGCTTTCACACATGGCCTTTATGATGTTGAGGTATGTTTCTTCCATCCCTACTTTCTTGAGGGTTTTTATGAAGAAAGGATTCTGTATTTTGTCAAATGCTTTTTCTGCATCTATTGAGAGGATCCTATGGTTCTTATCCTTTCTTTTATTAATGTGATGTATCACATTGATTGATTTGCGAATATTGAATCAGCCCTGAAGTCCAGGAATAACTCCCACGTGATCATGGTGAATAATTCTCTTAAGGTACTACTGAATTTGATTTGCTAGTACTTGTTGAGAATTTTTGTAGCCAGTTTCATCAGGGATATTGGCCTGTAATTCTCCTTCTTAATGGGGTTTTGTCTGATTTTGGAATCAAGGTGATTCTGGCTTCATAGAATGAGTTTAGAAACTTTCCTTCCATTTCTATTTTTTGGAACAGTTTGAGAAGAATAGGTATTAACTCTTCATTAAATGTCTGGTAGAATTCCCCTGGGAAGTTGGGAGATTTTTGATAACCAACTCAATTTCTTTGCTGGTAATGGGTCCATTCAAATTTTCTATTTCTTCCTTTCAGTTTTGGTAGTTTGTATGTTTCTAGGAATTTCTTCCACTTCTTCCATATTGCCCAGTTTGTTGACATGTAATTTTTAATAGTATTATTTTATAATTGTTTGTATTTCTGTGGTGTTGGTTGTAATCTCTCCTCTTTCATTCCTGATGTTATCTATTTGAGTCCTTTCTCTTTTCTTTTTGCTAAATCTGGTTCGAAGTTTATCAATTTTGTTAATTCTTTCAAAGAACCAGCTCTTAGTTTCATTGATCTGTTCTACTGGTTTTGTTGTTGTTGTTTCTATACCATTTATTTCTGCTCTAATCTTTATTATTTCCCTTCTTCTGCTGGCTTTGGGCTTTATTTGCTGTTCCTCTTCTAGCTCCTTTAGGTATAAGTTTAGATTGTGTATTTGGGACCTTTCTTGCTTTTTGAGATAGGCTGGAATTGCAATATACTTGCCTCTTAGGACTGCCTTTGCTGCATCCCAAAAAGTTTGGACTGTCATGTTTTCATTTTCATTTGCTTCCATGTATTTTTTTTTATTTCTTCTTTAATTTCCTGATTAACCCATTCACTCTTTAGTAGGATGTTCTTTAACCTCCATGTATTTGAGAACTTTTCAAATATTTTCTTGTGATTGACTTCAAGTTTCATACTGTTGTGATCTGAAAATATGCATGGTGTGATCTCAATCTTTTTGTACCTGTTGAGGGCTGATTTGTGACCCAGTATGTGATCTATTCTGGAGAATTTTCCATGTGTACTCAAGAAAAATGTGCATTCTGCTGTTTCAGGGTGAAATGTTCTGAATACATCTGTTAACTACATCTGGTTCATTGTGTCATTCAAAGCCATTGTTTCCTTATTGATTTTCTGCTTAGGTGATCTGTCCATTGTTGTAAGTGGGGTATTAAGGTCCCCTACTATTATTGTATTATTATTAATGAGTTTCTTCATGTTTGTGATTGATTTATTCATTTGGGTGCTTTCAAGTTGGCATTAATACTTAAAATTGTTAGATCTTCTTGATGGATAGACCCCTTAATTATGATATAATGGCCTTCTTCATCTCTTACTACAGTGTTTGTTTTAAAATATAGCTTGTCTGATATAAGTATAGCTACTCCAGCTTTCTTTTGACATCCATTAGCATGATCGATGGTTCTCTATCCCCTCACTTTCAATCTGTAGGTGTCTTTAGGTTTAAAATGAGTCTCTTGTAGGCAGCATATAGACGGATCTTGTTTGTTTGTCTGTTTTAAATCCATTCTGATACCCTATGCCTTTTGATTGGAGCATTCAGTCCATTTACATTCAGAGTGATTATTGCAAGATATCAATTTTGTGTCATTGTGTTACCTGTAAAGTTGGTGTTTCTGGTGATGTTCTCTGGTCCTTTGTAGTCTTTGTTGCTTTGGTCTTTTTTTTTTTCTCAGAGACTCCCCATTAAAATTGCTTGAAGGGCTGGTTTAGTGGTCATGAACTCCTTTAGTTTTTGTTTGTCTGGGAAACTCTTTATCTCTCCTTCCATTCTGAAGGACAGCCTTGCTAGATAAATAATTCTTGGCTGCATAGTTTTCCCATTCAGCACATTGAATATTTCCTGCCACTCCCTTCTGGCATGCCAAGTTTCAGTGGACAGCTCTCCGGCCACCCTCATGTGTCTACCCTTGTGGGCTAAGGACATTTTGTCTCTAGCTGCTTTCAGAATTCTCTCTTTATCTTGTAATTCAAGATTATAGAAAAGAAAAATTTCAGAAACAACTTTTAAAAATTATCATTAAAATCTTCTGAAAAACAAGTACGTCACAGGGATATAAAGTACAGCATGGGGAATATAGGCAATAATATTGTAATAACTTTGTGTGGTGACTGATGGTGATTGGACTTATCATGGTAATCATTTCATAATGTATGTAAATGCTGAATCAGTATGTTGTACACCTGAAACTAATATAATATTGTAAGTCAACTATATTTCAACAAAACAAATCTTCTGAAAATGAAAAAATAAGATACCACATTTGTGAAAGAGGAATGGAATGATTAAAAAAGAAGCTATAAAAAAACCAAAATAAGTGTGCTTTAAAAAGCTTTTTAATGCAAAATGGAAAACTCTGTAGAAAGTTTAAGAGATAAAGTGCACAAATCTCCCAGAGAGTAGTGCAAAAATATTAAGAGATGGAAAAAGGGACCGGGGGAGCCTAGACAATTAGAAAATCAACCCGGGATGTATTACGTGAAAAATAAAAGTTCTAGAATAGGAGAATACCAAAAAGAGAGAATAGAAAACAATCAAAGAAATAATTCCAAAAAATTTACCTGTGTTTCTAGGTAGAAAGCATCTGCTAAATGTCCAGCACAATGAATGAAAAGAAACCCACATACAGGCATATCATACTTAAATTTGGCCTGAGAACAAAGATTTTACAAATGGGAAAGAGAGTGAGACAGAGGAGAGAGAGAGAACTGTTCAAGTACTAATGATCATAAATCGGAATGACTTCAGACTTCTCAACAGCAACTGTGTGAGCAACTCCAAACAATGATGGCTTCTAAATTATTTCCCACCTTGTCAAATAACAACCAAATGTGAAAATAGAATAAAGATTTTTTTAAATATACCTGTTATAGACTGAATGTCTGTACCCTCCCATCCCTGAATTTATATGCTGAAGCCCTAACTCCCAATGTAGCTACATGTGGAGAGGGAATGTCTGAGGAAGTAACTACGGCAAAATGAGGTGATAAGAGTGGGGCCCTTATATGATAGGATTAGTGTCCTTATGAGAAGAGACACCAGAGAGCAACTCTGCTCTCTCTCTCTATGCACATGCACGGAGGAAAGGCACATGAGGACACAGCAAGAAGGCAGCTATCTATAAGCCAGGAAGAGAGCTCTCACCAGGAACAAAATTAACTGGCACTTTGATATGACACTTTGGGCCTCCAAAACTGAGAAATAAATTTCTATTGTCTAAGTCCTCCAGTCTGTGGTATTTGTTATGGCAGCCCAAGCTGACTGATACAACACTCATCCTTTCTCTGGAAGCTACTAGAAAATGTGCTATGTAATGCAAGAGAGAAAAAATTAGGAAGAGCAAGAAACAGCAGATGGGAAATAGGAGCCCCAATGTAGAGAGACAATGAGGATTCTTGGAGAAAGGAGATCTGTGATGCTCACCATCTGTGCACCAGTCACGGAGGGCACTGTCCAGATCAGGCTCCGGGAGAAACTTCATTAAGAAGCTAAACTCAATAGAATACCTAATATGAATCAACATTTTGAGGAGCCAACTAAACAAATGATGGAGATTCTGGGGTTGAATTCCTAAATCCATTTCCCCCCACCCAAATAAAAAAATAAGCAATGGAGAAAAACAAAATACTCATTAACCCAGGAAAAGAGGAAATTCTATAGAAAAGTAATCTCAGTTCATCTTAAATGGTTCCACTATGAACAGCACACAGGCTCACTGTATTGCAATAACCATTTCAAGAAGTGAGTATGGGGCAATAGGAAATGTTTCTGGGTGGGATGGGTAGAGAGGAGAAAAGAGAACTAAAATTCTCATCTTCTGTAATAGTAAGTTCACAGGTAATACCCAACACTGAGGGGAGAATCAAAGGATAGCTCTGCTATCACGTCACTTGGAGGCATGGAGGCCAGCACAGACAGAGGAGGCTGGAAGAGGATATTGATTGCCTTTAGGGATGGGATAGGAGGAGTGCGGTTGGAGGACTGGTGTTTCTCTTAACAAACCTTACAGACCTAGGTGACTTGTCAACTATGCATGTGTATAACTTGATAAAAATACAAGCTAATGCTCGTGCTTTCAAAACCGAACATCCGAGTCTTTAACCCCTACAGTCCAAGTTAATTTCGTAATGCCAGACATAAACCCGGGGACACTAACCCCAGCATTTCCCCCGGCTGCATCATGGCTTGTCATAATCTTTGTTTTGTTCCAGGGTGGTTTCTAGTAAAAGTTGGCTCATTTCAAAATGAGGGTAAGAACAAGGACAAAGTATAGCCAGATTCCCCCCCCCACCACCACCATTATATCTGAAAACATCCAAATTGACTTAAAATGGAAATTACAGAATAATAGACAGGGATAAAGCCAAAGGTATCAGTACCATAATAAATCAGAATACGTTACTAATTTCACAAAGTAAAGGCAGAGATTCTCAGCTGGAGTTAAAACCAAATCAAAACAATCCAACAACTAGAATAACACCACACACACACACACACACACACACACACACACACACTTCTTGGTGACCTTTACACTAAAGTTTGCTCTGCCTGGGGTACTGTTATTCTACTTCTCTCCACATCACCTTCTGGGGAACATTTCTCTCCTCCCTCTCAAGCTTGGCTTACTGGTAGCCTCCTCTGTAAAGTCTTTTCAGAGCCTGCTGACTGAGTTTGTTGTCTTCTCCTGTGTTCCCATAACCCTGTCTGTTTGTGCCCATGTCCACAGTGATTGCTGTGGCAATGGTCCCCTCTGATTGCCCAGGAGCCCCCTAGAGGGGGTTTCCTTCGGTGCCTCCCACACAAAGCTTGACATGCTGGATGCCCTGCCCTTTGGCCATAGTGAACAGGACCACAGAGCATCAGACCAAGGAGATTCAATCCATAGGTGGTCTATAAGACAGTACAGATTGATAAGGTGATAGAGATAAGGTGATTTTACTAGACTATAGCATCCTCTCATTTGAAACATCAGATTGGTACATGAGGGGAGGAAGCTGGAAGACCAAAGAGAGAGCACAGTATTTACATCTCCTGAGACAGCGCAGGTCACTCGTAAGCATCCTTGAGTAAGTCGGAGCCATGGGGTGGAGAAAAGACACACAGGGGGAGTGAGATTATGGAGCAGAAGCAGGAGAAGCAGAGAGGAACTGAATCACCCCAACAGGTGTTCCTGAGTAATGAATGGTTATGAAAGCTTCTCGGGATCCTGCCCCTCTTCCCCACGTTTACTTGGCTTTCCAACTTCCAGAGGCCTGCAGGTAAAGCTGTTCCTGCTCCCATGTGATTCCTGTTGTCCAGAGGGGATACCAAAGAAAGCCTCTCCTAGACACAACCTCTCCTAGCACCTACCACCGTGCATTTGTCATTGTCACTCCTACCTCTCCCCCTCTAGCCGGGAAGCTCACTGCTCGTGCTGTTTGCTGGTATAATCCTCTATGTCTGTACTTGGCCCACTGCCTGGGCCATGGCAGAGCCTGATACTTGCTGTTCGAGTTAAGTAAAAGGAGCATGATCAACTCAATGTCCCACAAGGGTGTGCGGGTCCATGTTGTGGCTCTCACATAGGAACTTCTCAAAGAGTAGGAACTGACTTCCGTTAACTCCTCGGGACAGCGTCTGGTAGAGAACCAAGTGCAAATGGGTGAAGGAAAAACACTTGCTGGTGTTGATGAGCCTCTAAAATACCAGCTAAAAAGACAGACAGATTAGAAAGCTGATCTCTGTGCTGAGATCTAAACTCCCCTGCTCAGTTGCGTACCTCTGCACATAATTAAAGGTTAAAGACGTGTTGCGTAGGCTGTTATAGAAATCAAAAGTACATGCAATTCTTCTGAAGCCTTGCTGATTACTCTTAGCGCATTGTGTTTTAATTTTGATCTCTGGAAAATATCAGGAACAAGGAAAGAACTTCCCACCCCCACCCCACCAACCCCCGGCTCCATAGGAAAAACAGTGTTGAAATAAAACAAACATCTTGGATCGACCCTCTTTTGAACGTCAGAAACTCGCCTCACCCTCCCAACAGGCTTGAAGTCTGCACAATTTGTCCGCCAAGAGAGTGGGATTTGGCAGGACTCCTTGTAAACTCCAACCGCAGGAGGCCTCTGATTGAATTGAAATTGTTTCCTCCGGTCAGAGTTTGTTGGTGGTACACCCCCCCCTCAGGATGTGAATTCATCATGTTTGCTGTGGGGTGAGACTGGGGCGGTGGAAAGTGCACACGAGACTGAATGTGTCCGGGTGCGTATGTGTGTGCACACAGTCCTTATTCCCTACTGTCCTTAGTAAAGGCATTTACACTGCCTAAAATAATTCTGAAAAATTATATACATTCTTATTCATCTTCAGTATCTTTCAAAGTGATTGGAATTTGATCAACAAAAATAAGGAATTGGAAAATGGTGAAATACAAGGGCAAAATTGGCAGCAAATTTCCACAAGTCATTAACCCAGCCTCCCTTGCCAGCATGCACGTACTTTCTAACTTTTGGGGAGCTAACGGTATTCAAAGGGATGAAGACCATGTCCTCTGGCTTCATGAGGTTGAGGTGGGGAAGGAAAGCAGGTTTGGGTGTGAGAAAAGTCTGCCTTGTTATTTGCTGGGCCAGTATCTCCGTGCTTGTTTGAAAAAGATTTCCAAGTTAACCCTACCACCTAAAGAAAGACACTTTTTTTGTTTAACTATGGTAAAACACACACACACACACACACACACACACACACACACACATAAATTTATCATCTTAACTATTTGTAAGTATACGGTTCAGTAGTATTATGTGTATTCACATTGCGGTGCAACAGATTTCCAGAATATTTCATCATAGGATACTGAAAATCTGTACCCACTAAATACTAATTCCTTCCTCCCTGCCCCAACTAGCCCTGGGTAACTGCCTTTATTCTTTCTCTTTCTATGATTTTGTCTATTTTAGATACTTCATGTGATTGGAATCATATAGTATTTGGCCTTTCATGACTGACTTATTTCCTTAGCATAATGTCCTCCAGGTTCAACCATATTGTAGCATGTGACACGATGTCCATTTTTTTGAAGGCAATATCAACATTCCGTTGTAGGCATACACTACATATTCTTTATCCAGTCATACGTCAATGGGCATTTGGGTTGTTTCTATCTCTTGGCTGTTGTGAATAATGCTGTGATGAACATAGGTGTGTAAATATCTCTTTGAGATCCTGCTTTGGGTTCTTCTGGACATACACCTAGAGATAGGATTGCTGGATCTTATGGCAATTCTATTTGTAACTTTTTGAGGAACCTCTGTACAATTTTCCATACTGGCTGCATCATCTTACATTCCCACCAATAGTGCACAAGGATTCCGACTTTTCCACACCCTTGGATGTGGAAAATAACACTTGTTATTTTCTGTTCTTTTGATCATGGCCATGCTGATGGGTGTGAGGTAATACCTCATTGTGGCTTGGATTAGGACACTTCACTTCACATGAAGAAACTGAAGCCCTCTTTGAGGCAGGCAGGTGGGATTTTCCTTCTGGTCGCTAAGTCTAGGATTTGAACTTCTGTACTGGAAAGCATGCCAGCCTAAGTAAATCCCATCCTGGGCTTCTAACAAGTGCTCCTCAGGGTGTGAGCAGCACTCCAGGGAGTAACTGAAGCCGTAAAATAGATGTAATATCTCTTCTAGTCCATCAGTATCATCAGTATTATCAATGATAAGTAATTTAAGGCATTGTTTTTACATTAAAACAAATGCAGACATATCAGGAAACACAATGTGAAATTTGCACGCATTGTTTACAGATAAAACACAGGACTATATGGAACTTCCGCACCTGCCGTGGGATGCTTTAAGCCATACCCATCACAACCCAGAGAGAAGCTCTCTCTTCTCTGCCACTAGGAAACTGCAGTGAAAAGATGTGAAAAGCACTAGCATAGTCCACAGAGTACCATGGGCATGTTGTCCTTAGTTATGGAACTTTGGGGGTGGCAAGAACATTAGAGAACATCTTACCCATACTGTCATTTTACAAATGAGGAAACAGAGGCCCCGAGAGGTGAAGGGCTGTGCTCACATTCCCACAGCAGTGATTCTGTGTGCTCTAACTGCAGTATTTGAACCTGATCACAGCTCAGAGAATATAAGGTACCGGGAGAAAACAATCACAGGCGTAGAGGGACCGCAGATGTACTCACACTCAACTCAGCGATGCAGAGAAAATTAGTTTATTTTTTGCTCTGCATTTGATTGAATTTGGCCCTATCAGCCAGCAAGTGAGAAAACAATGACTGAATCTCGATTTTAAACTTGTAATCCAAAGCAGTGCCCTCAAACAGTGCTTTAGGAGATCCTCAGTCTCTCCCTTTCTATTTCTCTTCCCTCAGCCTTTTCCAGAAGGGCAGCTAGGTACTCTGCGTGGCCCAGTGACCTCGTAGAGGCAGGATGACTGGGTCTTAGGACTGGCCTGCTGTTCTCTGGACCAGCTGCAGAGTGGCTCTTCTGAACTCCACCGGGGAATCTTTGGCTTGAGTGATTCCTGAGCATTCAGCTGGTGTCTGTTGCTAACATCCTGCAGCTGATCAACTTGTAGTCTATTCTTTGTCAGCCCAGGCAGAGCATGGAGCCCCCTCCCCGCTGACTTGGCCTCGCCTTGGCTCTCACTGGCGATTGACCCCTCTGAGTTCCTGCCCCATCCTCCATATGGTCTTCTAGCCCTGCAGTCTCTGGCCCCACCCAGACTTTGCTGCAAGTCCACCTCACCGTCTCACGGCAGGCCCCGTGTAGATTCACTCTCAACATCCATGTCATGTGCAAACCAAGGGCAGCTCCAGAGTGCACTGTAGACTCTAACCACACTGCCCTATCAGTTCTGTCTCTGAAGAACCCTAATACAGAAGCCTAATAAATTCTTACCTGATCTGTAAAAGCAGAAAAGTTCTAGGTCAAGTAAGCAAAAGTCTAACCTGAATCATAAAAACAGAGTCAGAGCCCCTTAATCAATCCCCAGACTTGAGCCGACATATAGACCCAAAGCCTCTTGAATGAAGGAGAGGCCAGGTCGCCTTAAGAAAGGACCCCCAATACACTGCCAAAAATGTATGCTGTTAATGTGTCTCTCAGTCTTCCCCAGAGGCACCTACAGCCTTTTACTAGGGCTACTGTGCATTGAGGGAAAGGAAATTATCAGAACTTCCAGGAACTACTGAACACTGGCTCTGAACTAACTCTACTTCCAAGAGACCCAAAATGTTGTTGTGGTCTATTGGCCAGAATAAAACCTTATAGAGGTCCGATGATCAATGGAGTCTGTCTCACAGTGGGCCTGTGGGTCTCTAAAGCCATCCTATGGTTATTTCCTGAGTTCTGGAAATACAATTGGAAGTGACATACTTGGCAGCTAGTAGAATATCCTCACATCGGCCCCCTGACCTGAGAAGTGGGACTGTGGGAAATGCCAGGGGGAAGCCATTAGAGCTGACTTTACCTAAGAGAACAGTAAACCAAAAACCATAACACATTCCTGGAAAGACTATAGAGATTGTAGCCACCATCGAGGACTTGAAAGATACAGGGGTAGTGATTCCCACCACATCCCCATTCAACTCACCCAGTGACCTATGCAGAAGACGGATGAATCATGGACAGTGACTACTGATTGTCCATAAGCTTAACCAGGTGATGACTCCAACTGCAGCTGCCATAGTAGACGTGGTGTCACTACTTGAGCAAATTAGCGCATTAACCAATTTTCCAGCATGCGGCTATTCATCTGGCAAATGTGATTTTCTCCATACCTGTCCATAAGGCCCACCGGAGCAGTTTGCTTTCAGCTGGCAAGGCCGCTAGTACTCCTTCACTGTCCTACCTCAGGGGTATACCACCTCTCCAGCCCTGTGCCATAATTTTGTCCCCAGGGGTCTTGATTACTTTTCCTTCCAACAGGATATCACACTGCTCCATTACATTGATGAAATTATGCTGACTGGACCTAGTGAGCAAGAAGTAGCAACTACTCTAGACCTATCGGAAAGACGTTTGCACGTCAAAGGGTGGGAATTGAATTAGACAAAAGTTCAGGGTCGTCCTACCTCAGTGACATTCCTGAGGTCCAGTGGTATGGGGCATGTCAAGGTAGCCCTTCTAAGATGAAGGATAAGTTGTTGTATCTAGCCCATCTTACAATCAAAAAAGAGGTGCAACACCAAGAAGGCCTGTTTGGATTTTAGAGACAATATATTCCTCATTTGTTTGTGTTACTCCAGCCCATCTACTCAGTGACCCAAAATGATCCTAGTTTTGAGTGGGGCCCAGAACAAGGAAGGCTCTGCAAAAGAACCACACTGCTGTGCCAGCCGCTCTGCCACATGGGCCGTGTGATCCAGCAGAACCAAGTGGCAGTGGCAGACAGGGATGACGTTTAGAGCCTTCGGCAGGCCCCCCCTAAGTGAAGTTCCGTGCAGGCCCTTAGGATTTTGCTGCAAATCTCTGCCACCATCTATAGATAACTACTATCCTTTTGAGAAACAGATCTTGGCCTGCTACCGGGCCTACATAGAGACTGAACACTTAGCCATGAGCTGCAAAGTTACCAGGCAACCTGAGCTGCCCATCATGAACTGGGTGTTCTCTGACCCACTAAACCCTAAAGTTGGGCATGCACAGCAGCACTTCATCATCAAATGGCAATGGTATATATGTGTTGGGCCTGAGCAAGCCTTGAAAACACAAGTAAGTTACATGAAGAAGTGGCTCAAATACCCAAGTCCCCTCTCCTGCTACACTACCTTCTCTCTCCCAGGCTACACCTCTGGTTTCACAGGGAGTTCAGTTCGCAGGGAAGTGACAGAAGAAAAGACTCGGGCCCAATTTACAGATGGTGCTGCATAACATGGAGGCACCACCCCAAAGAGAATGGCTATAGCACTACAGTCCTTTTCTGAGAGGGCATCCTTGAAGGACAGTGGTAAAGGCAATCCCCCCAGGGGGCAGCACTTCAAGCAGCGTGCCTGGTTGTTCACCTTTGCTTGGAAGGAGAAATGGCCAGATGTTACATACTGATTTGTGGGCTGCGTCCAATGCTTTAGCTGGATGGTCGGGGACTTGGAGGGAACATGAGTGGAAAATTTATGACAAGGAAATTTGAGGAGGAAGAGGTATTATAGACGGGTCTCTCTGGACAAAAAACATGAAGATGTTTGTGTCTCATGTGAATTTTCATTAATGGGTGAACTCAGTAGAGAAGAATTTCAATAATAAAGTGAACAGGATGACACATTCTATGTATACCAGGAAGCCTCTTTCTCCGACCACCCTGTCATTGCCCAGTGGGCTCATGAACAAAGTAGCCATGGTGTCAGGGGTGGAAGTTATGCATAGATTCAGCTGCATGGACTTCTATTCACTAAGGTTGGTCTGGCTATAGCTGAATGCCCAATCTGTGAGCAGCAGAAACCAACACAGAGTCCTGGATATGACACCATTCCCTGGAGTGATCAGCCAGCTAGCTGACAGCAGGTTGATTATATTGGACTACTTCCATCATGGAAGGGTAATATTTTGTTCCTATTAGAATAGACATTCCAGATATGGATTTGTCTTCCTTGCACAATGCTTCTGCCAAAACTACCATCTATAGACTTACACAAAGCTTTATCCACCATCATGGTATTCCACACAGTATTGCTTCTGATCAAGGAACTCACTTCATAGCAAATGAATTGAGGCAATGGCCCAGGCTCATGGAATTCATTGTTCTTGCCATGTTTTCCATCATCCTGAGGCATCTAACCTTATAGAACAATGGAATGGCCTTTTGAAGACTCAGTTATATCACCTGCTAGGTGGTAATGACTTTCAGGCCTGGGACAAGCTTCCCCAAAAGGCCATATATTCTCAGAATCAGCATCCGATATATATTGTTTTGTCCCATTTAGAGGGCTTATGGGTCCAAGAACCAAGGGATGGAAATGGGAGCAGTACAGCTCACTATTACCCTAGTGACCCACTAGCAAAATGTTTGCTTCCTGTTCCCACAACCTTACGCTCTGCTGGCCTATGGGTTTTAGTTCTATGGGAAGAATGCTTTCACCGGGAAACAGAGAAATGATTTCATTAAACTGGAAGTTAAGAATGCTGCCCATCACTTTGCCCTCCACATGCCTTTGAACCAACAGGCAAAGGAGTCACTGTGCTGGCTGGAGTAATTGATCCTGACTACTAAGGGGAAATTGGACCACTATCCCACACTGGAGGAAAGGAAGAATATGTCCACAATACAGGAGATCTCCTAGGAAATGTCTCAGTGTTATCATGCCCTGTGACTAAGATCAATGGAACACTATAAAAATCCAATACATGCAGGACTACTAATGGCTTAGAACCTTTAGGAATAAAGGTTTGGGTCATTCCACCATTTAAAGAACCATGATCAACTGCAGAGCTTGTTGAAGGCAAACAGAGGCTACAGAATGGGCAGTAGAAGATAGTTACAAATATCAGCTACAACCTTGTGGCCAGTTATAGAAATGAGGACTGTAATTTGCATGGGTACTTCCTTCTTGTTTTGTTATGAATAATATCTTTGGGGTTTTTTCTCTCTTGCATCCCCTGCCATGTGACATAAAATGTATTAACTTTAGATCATAGAATTTAAGTATTGTTAACTTCTTGTCGTAGTATTTAAGTTATGGGATATCAAGGAGAAGAACAAACTTCACTCAAGGACTTTACCTCCTCTTTTGAGGAAGACATTAGTACGTTTTTTTGTTGCATGCAGGATAGCTGTGTCATGTTAGGCAGAATTATGACGTCACTGTCTTTACTTGGAGATTAAGCGTGCTTTAAGAAGATGCATATCAGTACCAAGAATCACACTTGACTGGACTACAAAGGTGCTGAGATGGCTGATCAGACATTATTCTGGGTGTTTCTGGGAGGGTGCTTTTGGATGAGATTAACATTTAATCAATAGATTGGGTAAAGCAAATTGCTCTTCCTAATGTAGGTGGCCTCATCTAATCAGTTGAAGGTCTGAACAGAAAAAAAATGCCAACTCTCCAAAATAAGAGAGAATTCTTCCTGTCTTAGAGCTTTTGGATTGGAACATCGTTTTTTTTTTTTTCCTATTTGAACTTGAACAATAACATTGACTCTCCTAGGCCCCTCCCTTGGTAACTTACCCTGCAGATTTGTGGTTTTATTTTTTTTTAAGTTTTATTTATTTATTTTTGAGAGTGAGAGGTGGGGGAAGGGCAGCAAGAGAGGGAGAGAGAATCCCAAGCAGACTCCACGCTGTCAGCACAGAGCCCAATGTGGGGCTCGAACTCACCAATTGTGAGATCATAACCTGAGCTGAAATCAAGAGTTGGATGCTTAACCAACTGAGCCAGACAGGTGCTCCAGCAGGATAGGGGTTTTAAAGCCTCCATAATTTTGTGAGCTGATTCCTTATGATAGATGATAGATAGACAGATAGATAGATAGATAGATAGAGAGATAGATAGAACCAATCATTTTTGGTTTTGTTTCTCTGGATAACCTGTCTAATACAGGAACCTAGAACAATCCTCCTTTCATTGAGGACTCACTTTAATCTACCCTCCTGGCTTGGTTTCTAAAGGGTTGGGAAGCTATCAATAGTGGGAAATATAAAGAGGGAATTTAAGATGCACCAATGGAATATTTGTAAAAATATTATCCCTTGTACATAGATGAGTTCACTATAAATGACCGATGTAATCTCTACTGGAAAACAGTTTCTGCTTCAAAATGCTTCATAATTATCAATATTACTCAGTACTTCTGGAGACCAGCTCTTTCCTGCACTTAGCTTCTCTCTGTGTAGGACCATACCATCTGAATCAAAGTTTGGAGTATCTGGCATGTCAAAGGATTTTTTTTTTAATGTGTGAATGAAAGAAGAGCCCTGGAGGTAAGTAAGAGCTCTTGATCCCAGAAAGGGGTAGGGGGATGTAAATGTTCCCCAATATCACACCACCATTTGAAATTTAGAGGACAAGTTATCCAATGGATAGCTTGATGGATCCTGGGGCCACCTCAAACAATGCCCCCAGGAGGTAGCAGCCCCTCTAATGAAAGTATGGGAACCCAACACTGAGCTCCATAGCTTTGGGGGATGTGGCTAATATCTGAGACTCTTACTTGGCCCCACACTAGAGGAGTCACGTTCCTTCAAGAAGATGAAGAGGCTTCCATAATGAGCTTTTCTTCAGCAAATATATTAAGCTGAAGACCAGAGGCTCTTCCCTATTTCTTCCCTGGATTGTATAAGTCCCAGGAACCTTGTATGATCTCAGTGGAGAGGAATGGAGAACTCTGAAACAATAGCTGAACTGGAGGTATGTCCAACTAGACCGTTAAGAGCTAAATTCATTTAATGTATTTATAAAAATAAATGTGACATTTTTTTGAGTCTCATGGAACAGCTGTTACCCATTACATTTCTTTTTAAATTTTATTTATTTATTTTGAGAGAGAGAGAGAGAGAGAGAGAGAAAGAGAATATGTGCACAGGGGAGAGACAGAGAGAAAGGCAGCAAGAGAACCCCAATCAGGCTCCCACTGTCAGCGCAGAGCCTGACCTGGGGCTCAATCCCACAAACCGTGAGATCATGACCTGAGCCAAAATCAAGAGTCAGATGTTTAACTGACTGAACCACCCAAGAGCCCCTTGACATCATTTTAAATTTCAGTTACCAGGGATTCAAGATTCCACAGAGGTTGACTAGGATACTGTACCACAGGGATTTGGTCAGAAAACATTCATTGTTAAGTGTCCAACTTCAGCTCAGGTCATGATCTCACCGTTGTGAGTTTGAGCCATGAGATGGGCTCTGTGCTGACAGCTCGGAGTCTGGAGCCTGCCACGGATTCTGTGTCTCCCCCTCTCTCCACCCCTCCCCAACTTGCACTCTGTCTCTCTCTCTCTCAAAAAGAAATAAAAACACTAAAAAAAATAATTAAAAAAATAAAATAAATCACATGTTAGCCCTCCCACCCCAGATTCAAGTAGAGAATAGGAGGGAGTCTTCATGATTCCCGTCTCTATTTCCTATGCCCCCGCCTCTAGCCTTCCTCTAGGGCAAAAAGCAGGGAGCCATTTATCCTAATGGCGAGAAAGGCGAGTCCTCTCATGATCACATTTCTTTAATTACAGGAGATATGGCCAGGTGGATCTTAGACTTGAATTTCTCATCCCAATGTTACCTTTCCAAGAGACCTTTTAGGCCCAGTATCTGAAACTTGTCACCCAGGGAGTATGGAACCTGTTTAACTGTAATATCCATGTCTTATTTAATTTTAAACTGAGTAATAGTCATCAAAGACTATTTTAATTATACAGCTAAACTCCCTCTAAAATCCACATAAGTTTTACGTACAACACACACACACACACACACACACACACACACACACACACAGAATTCAGCCTGAATGTTAGTTTCCTAAAAGGAAAAGAAAAATAACAAAAGGAAAATTAAGTAAGAGGTTATAAAGAAGATTTATAAATATTTTAAAATATTTTTAAGCTTTATTTATTTTGAGAGAGTGGGAGGGGCAGAGAGAGAGAGAGGGAGAGAGAGAATCGCAAGCAGGCTCCTTGCTGTCAGCACAGAGCCTGACACGGGGCTTGAATTCAGAAACCATGAGAACATAACCTGAGCTGAAACCAAGAGTCAGATGCTTAACCGACTGAGCTGCCCAGGTGCCCCTTCATATATAAATATTTTAGTTTGTCCAGTGTGTCACTTGTTTCTCCATCACCCTTCCAGTGTACTTGTCTTGCACAAACACCAAAATTTCTCTGAAATGTTTACATTATTGGCAAGTGGATTTTTGGCACATTATCTAATATGAACTTTTTGCTTTTGAAAAATCGATAATATTGTTAAAGCCATGTTGGTTTCTTTGTTTGAATTTGCCTGAATAATCACAGGCAGAAGAAAAAAGATAAGGCACAGCTTGCCAGCATTCAAATGGTTATCCTTGCTCGAAATTTCAGCTAAAGGCATAAACCATAGTAGGTAATTGAGAGCAAAACATCTTTATGCAGATTTTATTACTATTGCTGAGCAGAAAACCTTGGGGGCAGAGGTGGGATGTCATGAAACTTTGGAAGCAATGATAAAACCCAGGTCCCATCTTGAAATATATGCAGTGACCCCAACTGAACCAAAATCATACAAAGCACAATGCTAATAATAAGAATTTCAAATTAAAAAAAATTGAACAATAACATGTATGTCCAAATGTTGCCGTTAGACTATAATAACACCATGCTACCTTCCTTTTTCTTTTTCCTCTGGAATTGAGACCCACAAACAAATTGCATTTGGATCTTGTCTTTCTGTACTTTCATTTGGACAACAAGATGCTGGGATAAACCAGGAGTTGGTACAGGCACAAAATGGGGAGAGAGACAAGGAGAAGTAGCAAGGGCCCCTCTGCCAAATCCCGTCAATAATGTATGGGCTGTCAGTGGTTGATCACCGAGCACGGCCCGCCCTCGCCTTCTGCAGGCTCCTTTCCCAGTGGACAGTCAGGCCAGCTGTCTAGGCAGCAGGAATAGCCCTCCTTTCCCAAGCCCAGACCTGTGGGAAAATCTTCATTGGCCAGTAATTGATTCCACCCTGCCAGCTCCATTACTCCAGGCTCCAGTCAAACTGGCAGCAAGCTGGGGAAGGGAGCCCACTGAAGGGGTGAGGGGGTGGGAGCAAAGGCCATCAGGCCCCCCTGCAATTAACACTAATCTGAAAATTGGCCTCTGACAGCAAAGCCCAGCACCTGACAGCTAATTACTTATGTCAGACTGATGTGCACTTCATATGGAAAGGTTATTTATCAGAGACCAGGGTTTTCTCCTCCTCCCTCCAATCTTTTTTCTTTCTTTTTTTTTCTGTTTGTCTTAGTTGAGAACAGTGGGGGATTGTTCCCGGTTGCTTAGCTCCCAGAAACCATGAAAGTTCTCATACCTTGAAAGGTTCCTAAATATCCTAAGACCCAATGCACATATTGTGTGCTGCTCACCTATGCTGGAGACCAGAGAAAGACATAAGTTTCTCAGAGGGTGGGCTTATTTCCTTGTATAAATGGGGCCCAAATGATAGAGACCTGGGAAATTCAAATGATCAATGTAGATGCAAGAAGGGATTCAAGGAGGACGAACCAACTTCATTCATCTTATTTTCAAAAAGCTAGTCCACAGTGGGGAAGGCCAGTAAATGGACTTAAAAGCCTGCTGCCTTAAATTATTTTAAAATATTTTCTCTAGGGGTGCCTGGGTGGCTCAGTCGGTTAAGCGGCCGACTTCGGCTCAGGTCACGATCTCGCGGTCCGTGAGTTCGAGCCCCGCATCGGGCTCTGTGCTGACAGCTCAGAGCCTGGAGCCTGTTTCAGATTCTGTGTCTCCCTCTCTCTGACCCTCCCCAGTTCATGCTCTGTCTCTCCCTGTCTCAAAAATAAATAAACGTTAAAAAAATTTTTTTAAATAAAATATTTTCTCTAATATTCATAGATCTCTATAGTAAGTGACCCACACAGGTATATTGTCTTTAGGATGGTGATTTGATCTGCCTTGCCAATAATAAAAGTGGTCATTAATGGGGGAGATGGGTTTATATAGGGCTTTCCCCTTCTACTTTCAGTCAACAAACAAGCACTTTTTTTTTTTTTAAAGCTAGGCACCGTGCTGGGTCCTGGACATATGAGGTAGACACATTTCTTGCTCCCAGGAAGCTTAAGGGTTGGAGAGTGATACAGAGAAGTAAGGGAATTACAATGTAGCACGCTACATCTTAGGTATGGTGAAATGTAAGATCTCACCTAAAAGAGGGCCTAATCTACATTTTTGTGCTACAGAAAGTGACCTCTAGACTGAGATGTGAATATATAGGATTTAGACGGGCACAGGAATGAGTGCATAGCGGTGGAGGAAAGAAAAGATAGAGGAAATACACGTACCTAAAACCTGATGTGGTAGACAATTCAGCGGCGTTGAAGTCTAGATAGAGTAGACATGACCCAGATGAAGCTGATATTTAAAGCTCATGGTTAATTCATCCCACAGTTTTCCAAGTAAAAAGTATAAGGCTTCTAGTTTAATGGATGCTTCACTGTTCATCCTTGCTCTCTCCTTTCTCCAGCGTGACCTCACTATAGGTATTTAAGTACCGGACCAGACCATGCCAGGGAAGTTGCCAGGGAAAGCAATGTGGTTATTGGGTATTAGAGCAGCAATCAGAAGACCTGGGACAGTAGGGGTGCCCGGGTGGTGCGGTCAGTTAAACGTTTGACTCTTGATCTCAGACAGGTCATGATCTCACAGTTCGTGAGTTCAAGCTCTGCATTGGGCTCTGTGCTGATGGGCGGAGCCTGCTTGTGTTCTCTCTCTTTCTCTCTCTCTCTGTTCCTCTCTCTCAAAATAAATAAATAAAGTTAAAATTTTTACTAAAAAGAAGGCATGGGACAGTAGACAAGGACAATTTTTTGCCCACCAACTACCTATCTTTCCAACGGGACTCCCTCTCCCCCATCACACGTGAGTCTGGGTTTTCATAAGCATTAATTTATTTATCCAACAAATGTCGAGTGTGTCCTCTGCGCCAGGTGATGGGAGGCACCAAGGATACTGAAGTGAACAGGCAGGCATAGCCCCTGTCTTTGAAGAGATAGTATGTTCTAAGAAGACAGATGTGAAACAGACAGGTGTTATATAAATAATCAATTAATGTCAGTGCACTAAGTGCTAAAAAATTAAGAAGTACGTTATCAAAAATTATCTGTATGCCACTGTTTTGAAACTATATACAATAGCTGAAATGAAAGATAGTGAAATTAAGCTATCCGTAAAGTGAAGTCATGGAAAAAAGAGGAAAGAAGGGCACGCGGGTTGAGTTCTTGCTTTGTGTCTGGACTGGGCTCGTGCTTTACACGTACTGTGTCACTGGTTTCTCATAACAAACTTACGAGGGTTTCATTATTTCCCCTATTTTGCCAACGAAGTTACTGAGATGCTAAAGAGGCAAAAATAACTTACTAAATAAAGGAAGGAATGGTAAGGCCTGGGCTGTGTGTAACAGCTTCTTTCCACTTCTACCCTCCAAGAATGCAACCCAACAGCATGTCCCTAGTAGACTTCATTCTTCAGGACCAGGGAGGTGGTTCCCACCCAAGCGTAGGACCAGTGCAAACCTGACTTGGAATATTCTGGGGCTCCTGTGGACTACCTTTTCGCTTAGTAAAAGTTACTGGCTTGTATCATTTTGGGAAGAATATTTCTACTTCCCCAGGCATGAGGCCCTTTTTATAAGACCTGGTAGACATTGTAACACAAATGTAATTTCTATCCCAATCTTCCTACTGCACTTACGACCAGTCCCTTTAAGAAATGTGATATTGAATATAGAAAAAGTCATCAAACTCATGGCTTCAAAAGGCAGAGAAATTGCTATCAAAGCAGAAAGGCAGGGCTACTCATTGTTTCTGAAAATAGGAAATCAGAGGAATAGATGGAAGAGAAAAAAGGCCTTGCAAACAGATGTATCATCAACGAGGGTTAGCCATCCCACACACAGTTGATTTCAGATGAGTCCCCAGTGGTGAGATTATTACCGTGCAGTCATTACGCCTGGTTATTATTTGGGGAGCATTACAGTTTCCACAGTCACGACCAGGTCTCTGGGCACAGGCACAGAATAACTTTGCTTTAAATAAGTGATGAACAGAGAAGCACCCGTCCGGCTCAGACACAAAAACCTGATGAAAGCGAGCAACCTCACACTTTGCATTATGCCCAACGGTGCCTGGTTCTGAAGTTTTCTCAGGACACGAAGCCCACAGCTCCAACTCAAGTGACCCCTGAGCCGGGGCTCTTGTCAAAACGATGTCAGCAGCAGCTTCTGGAAACCGCAGAAGCTGTGATCTCTGTCCTTAACAGATCATTATGTTTGGGCTTCCCAATCGCCCACTTGGAGGACAGAAAGAGAACACTAACCAGAGTGACCAGGCTGTGGCCTCCACTTGGCCCCCTGCTCCTGTTTGGATGCCGCCTCCCCATGGAGGCTTTTTTTAGGCACTCTGATGGAAACAGTCTGATAGTCTCTTGGCCCCAAGCGAGGTCTCCATTCCACAGCTATTGCTATCTGCTTAGTAAGAACCCGCAACGTGTGATGCACTCACAGGTACTTGTGTTTCCTAAATGCTTTTTCAGTCAGTGTTGAAAATGCTTAAATCTTATCAAAGTCCTGTTTTTCCTTCATCTGTCTATATTACACAATATCTTTTTTTTTTTTTTAAGTAAAACGAAACACCTCTAGTGCCAAGAGTAAGCATGTTCTTTTTTTAATTTTTTTTTTTAAACGTTTATTTATTTTTGGGACAGAGAGAGACAGAGCATGAACGGGGGAGGGGCAGAGAGAGAGGGAGACACAGAATCGGAAACAGGCTCCAGGCTCTGAGCCGTCAGCCCAGAGCCCGACTCGGGGCTTGAACTCACGGACCGCGAGATCGTGACCTGAGCTGAAGTTGGATGTTTAACCAACTGCGCCACCCAGGCGCCCCGCATGTTCTTTTTTTAAAGCTTTGCTTTGTTTCTATGAAATGAGCTCATGCTGATTTTGTTACAAATGGTGAGATGGTATGATTTCTGATTAAAGAGTCTATACCGTCTGTTTTGTAAATAAAGGATTCATGTTTCGGTTCTTCTCAGAGCTTAAGAAATGGTGCCTAACTTTATAGCTTCACTTACAGCTTCACTTTAAGCACGTGTTTCTTGCAAGCCAGCCCACGAATGGCCAAGGGCAAGAATGCCAAATGCCCACCTGGCTCCCCACCACTACCACCAATTTCCATTTCCTTCTGCCTACCGCTTACCACAGATCCCAAAACCATATGTATGCCCAAGACCCTCAAATATTTCTGCATGAGGGGTTCCTTGCACAGCCCTCTGGATTGCTGGAAATCGGCCATCACTCTCAAAGCTTCCGAAGTCCCTGGACACCATCAGAGTGCCCCTCCAAGCTGAGTGACACCTGCTCTCTGCCTGTCTGGATGGGTAGAAGCCTGCTGTGAGATCACTGGCACAGTGGAAGACCCCCCGGAGAACTCCCTTAACCAAATGGTAGGCAGGTGGGCACCAAGGCCATCGCTCCAGGGGCTGACCTGGAGCACTGTATTCAAAATCATAATCGTAAAAAAAAAAAAAAAAAAAAAAAAGAGTATTTTGGCAACCCAATATGTAAACTCTCACCAAGTTTAACAGAGAATTTTTATAGAGACAGGCTTTACTTCAATTATCATTTGGACATATTCTCATCTCTTTAGGGCCTGTTTGGTACCTCCTGACAACATGCATATATTATTTCTCCTGGATTTGTCTCTTTAAAACTGGATTAATTGCACCAAGAAGCTAACTTAGATCAAGATTTTCTTAAGCATGATGATGGTTTTAATAATAATAATAATAATAATGATAACTATGGCTTTAGCTTATATGATGCCTATTCCAACAAAGAGAAATGCACATCTTTCATAATCATTATCTGGCCCTGATATGCAAATCCCCCCTTGAACCGCGCCCCCCCCCCCCCCCCGAGTGCACAAAGTTGTATGCTGCACAGCTGTGAGCCATCAGACATTAATGTGGACTTAATTTGAACTGGTGCTGGAGGTAGCGGGCACAACTCAAATTAGACATGTGGTGGGCGTTTAACCACAATATTACCAATTCCCATTCTGACATCTGACAGTCCTTAATAATTAACTGCATGTAAATGGTCAAACCTTCCCTCCCTGTTGGACCAGTCTCCAGCTATACCAGTTTCTTCATTGTAATTGCAAGTTGGGGCTGTCAATTGCACTTGAGACAAATCATAGGCAAAAGATCAGACAGCTTCAGGAGTCCCGTGCTCTCTGATCTATCTGCCTTTTAATTGGACTGGACGGCCTTCCCAGTAGCTCCCATATGCTGCCTCCTTAGAAAGACACAATATTCTCTCTGGATAAGAGGGAAATTGATTGTGCTTTGAGGCTTAATTGGAAGCTTGGGGGAAGCATGCTTTTGTGGTGGGACTTTCAGGGTTCCCTGGTACACACTGAGGCAGGCACGTTGCCCCCATCTCACACGTTACTTCTCCTCTTCCGAATCTGCATCCTTGTGTGACTTTTCTCTCTTCTCTGTCTAAAATGTCTTATTCAGATTTGAGCCCCAGAGTGACAGGCTGAAATTCCTTTGGGTCCCCCATTGACAAAAGATTGGAGCTCTCTGAAAACCTAACGGAAATGTTGCAAGATGGAGGTGATCAAATTCAGAACTATATGCCCATCATCTCTTTAAAAAATAATATCAAACTGAAACTTGGAAGCCCATGAGCAAAACATTCTACCGCTTCCACTCAGCCAAGCGAAGGTCCTAAAACTGCATTTGTCTTTGTTGGATGACACAAAGATTCAACTGATTATTTAGAAGAGGATGACCTTCCACAAAAAGATCATGTTAGGAAAGGAAACCTTGACTGATGATGCGTATAGCACACATATAGGAACTAATGACACCATTACATTCATAATCAAGTTATAGGTGATGTGGATAGAAACAGAAATGAATTTGACTCTTGTATTATGGATGAAAAAAGAATCTACTGAGCAATGAATGATATAGACCTGATTATAGAATTCGTAAAACAAGTGAAAGCATGACGTTTTCAATGCCGGGAGCTTCTTTGATGTGCCCTGTAAGTACAATTGATACACTGATTATGATGAAGTTTGTTCTCCTTTTAGCCAAAGAGATCCCCTAAGAACTTGTCCTAAATATTATTTTATTACCCTAGTTGGACACTCTTCAAAGCATTAAATTTGCACTCTTTCTTTTTTTCTTTTTTTTTTTTTTTTTGATTTTTCAGTTGAGACTGATTTGCCCAAGCTAGGCTGCAACAGTCAGGTTTTACTGTGGAACCAGAGGCTCTATCACCCCAGCTGCTACTAAGTATAGTAAGCAGACTGATATGTGGTAAGTAGTAAATGAGTAAACAATTAATGTGGCGTCAGGCTCTGCCTGTGTTCTTAATCCTGTATTCACCCGGCGGGCTGAGGAAGCAAACTTGAAGTGTCAGCCCAATTACATCCTAATGGAATAAAAATGAGCTAAGAGGGAACAGGAGTGAGAAACAAAAGGCCATTAAAGAGAGAGAGAATAAAGAGAGAAATGTCCTTTAAAAATCATCATGTGTATTTGTATGGAGAATGCATGAAGCAAACAGATGTGAGAGCCCTTGGAACTTAAAACATGGTTGTGTCCTGGTCATTTCTCTGTCACAGAAGAAGAATAAGCCCTTTTCAAAGCCTGGTCTGAAGGAAGGGCTAACATCAAACAGCCTCAGAATAACCAGGAGATTAAAGCCCCAAGCTATTCAACTTCCTGCCTTGTAACGAACTAATCTACTTAGAGTTGGACAAGGATGAGGGGCACCATTGTACCAGAAAAACTTTCCAGGTCAGATGCAGCGGCGTGGTATGTTGAAAGGAGCCAGAACCAGGGGTAAGAGGACATAAGCTGCTGCCCACCCCACGCCTGCCCCGGTGGCCCCAGGCAGGTTCATACATGTCCCTTCCCCAGATGTGAACACGCTGGCCATCCCCCGCCATGCTGCCCAGTTCAGCACACCTGGGAATAGCCTCAGACACAGGGGGAAGCACAGGAAATGCTTCCTGGCAGAGGAAGAAATCAGCTCCATTGCTGGGGCCCCTTCCAGCCAGTTGTCTGACTGTTCCCCTGACCATTTGCACAGCCAAGGGCACCTCTAACATTTGTGTGTTCCCTGACTCTTCCCTGTTGCCCAGGCTCCATCTTTCACTGCTGGTTTCTAAGCACTCCCACATCTTGCCAGCTCCTGAGTCTGGCTCTCCCTTATTCCATTCCCAGCCTAGACTTGGCAGTCCTTGGTCCTGGCCTCCGGTATCTGCCATAATTCAGGGGCCTGGCATGGCAACGGAACTTTCACTAGAAACATAAAAGTATTTTGGAAAATGACTGTGAGCTGATATGAAAGGGGAAAGCCAGTTCCACAAACCAGTAATGCTGACCAACTTCCACAAACAGTAATGCTGGCCCACAGACCCTGCACGCTGTTACTTGATGAAACTTAGAAGAAACTTTGCAGGATTTTTTTACAATTATTTTTTAAAGTTTACTTATTTATTTTGAGAGAGAGAGAGAGAGAGAGAGAGAGAGGGAGAGAGAGAGAGCCAGCACATGAGACAGGGAGGAGCAGAGAGAGAAGGAGAGGGAGAATCCCAAGCAGGCCCCTTGCTGACAGCGAGATCATGACCCGAGCCAAAATCAAGAGTCGAACGCCCAACCGACTGAGCCACCCAGGTGCCCCACTTGGCAGGAATTTTTAATACTGCTCCTGCCTCCCCCTTGCCAAAAAAGTCAGGTATGTTTATCAGTCAGGCTTACATTCATATACACAGTTGACCAGCTTATAAAATTGAGAATATTGTTAATATTTAAACTAAAAAATGAAGTATTCATTCACCTTGCAGTACCCCCAGCTACTCACCATATCATAAAAAGTAAATTGTTACAATGTACTCAAATTTGCCCAAAAGGTACTATAACAATCTACTTAATGAAAAAATATTGATGAGTTATAAAAGCAATTGTATCATCAAAATCTATGAGATACTATTCTAAGGTAACTTAACATTGAAATAGAACCGTAAGAATTATATTCTGCTTTCTAGACATATTTTACAGGTAAAACATTCCAACCAATCTGTCCTTCTTCCATCCCCCAACTGAATTCCATTCAAGGTGATACTGTTATTTCTCTAATACAGATTATAAATCTTTACCAGACAGTATTTAGCTCAAACCTATTCATTAAATACTTGTTGGATTATAAATAGATGATGAATGAATGAATGAATGAAGATCCAACTGTTGTGATTGCTACTGAAAAATTCTAAACCAATAGCTAGTCTATCTTTTATTTTTTAATCTGGTAGCTCAGAAGACTTTCCTTGCTCTAAGGTGGCATTTAAGTGACCGTCTAGAAATGATTTTCAAAGTGAAAAGAAACATGATTCAGGTTCCTTTAAAAAGTCAAACTAGTTCGACCAGGTTGGTTTTTCTCCTCCCTGTGCACTTGACCCCTGCCCTCCTTGGCTGCTGGAACTGATTAGGAGGTGTGAGTGATCCCACCCTAGCTGGTGTTTGTTCACAGTGATGAACCCCAAGGCGGCCAAACCATTTCTCTAGGCAACTAAACTCACAAAGAGCCCAAAGAAGCAAACTCTTCAATATAAAACTTTCCGTAACTACGGAAGGCTTCTCTTGAAAGTGTCTTTGGTGCTCTATTTGTATTTTATTTTTAGTAAACCTTGAGAGTCAAGTGGCTCCAGGCAGATACGATTAAGATCCCCACCTTCCACCTGACCTCGCTAGAGTCATTTATAAACCCCAGAAAGCAAGGGGAGCTAAGAGCATTTACTCATTTTACTGGGCACGCTAAACTGCAGACTGGTAGTATGCAGTGGTGAAAGAAGGACACCCCAAGAAACCATTCCAACTCTCCATCATCAGCAAGACTGGTGACAAAGGCAGACAGTTCCCACTTTTTCACCAATTCCCATTTACTACATAGGAAGCACTTAGATGTTGTGTCTAATAGTTTTTACCCACTAATTCAAAGGCTCTACCAATGTACAGTTGGAAACAACAACACAGGCACTTGCCAAATAAGTAAATACATAGTTGAGGTTTTACCTAAAAACAATATACTTTCTAAATTGTCTACAAGGAGCACATTTTGGCTAGAAGTAGATTATAATACCTCATTGTACCCCCCGTGGAAAGGAGTAGCAAAAACTCTTCAGATCATCAGAGCTGATCTGAAATCCAAAACCTACTGGCTATGTGATCTTAGGTAAGTTAGAGCAGTTTACTCCATGCCTTAGTTTCTTTGTCAATAAAATGGAGATAATACCTATGTAAAAGTGTTCATAAGGATTAAATGAAAAAAAAATGTATAGAAGGAGCAGATAGCAATGCTAGCACATAATACGCATGTAATAACTATTACTACTAATAATATATTATTGCAAGTATACTAAAGGCTTTGAGAAGTCTCAAGTGGTAGACAAATGTAAAATACCATTGATGACCTCATGCTTGTGTTTGGGGTGTAGACAATGCAGTTCTGAATTTAGAAACAAACACACAAGGAATAGCATAGGAATAGGTAAAGAGATCATGGCACCAGAATAGAGAGTTCTGAAATAGATCATATATATAAGGACAATTGATTTCCAAATTAAAGTACCAAGTTAATCCAATGGGGCAAGTCTTTTTGATAAATGTTGTTGGAATAGCTGAATATCTATATGGAAATAATTAAATCTCTGTTTCATTCCATAAACAAAATTTAACTTGATCTGGATCATAGACCTAAATTAAAACCTAGAACCATAACGCATCTAGAAGAAAACACTGAATATCTTTACAACTCTGAGGCAAGCAAAGATTTCTTAGATTGCACATGAAAAGGACTGACTATAAAAAAATTATAAATCAGACTACGTTGAAATTAAAATTTTCTGCACCATTTAGAAAATTAACAGATAAGCCACAGAGTAGCAAAAGTAACTGTATACATACATGTGATAAAAGACATATCTAGAATATATAATTCCTATTATATATTAACTATAGTTCCTATAGTTCCTATAAATTGGCAATCTACTTTAAAAAGGGGTAAAAGAACAGAAACTTCACAAAGTAAAAAATATGTAAAAGTGCATGTCAATGGTCATCAGGGAAATGCAAATTAAAACCACAGTGAGATACCATTTCATACCCGCTAAAATGCCAAAACAAAACAGACTGACAATTCATGCTGTTGAGGATGGAGAATACTTGAAACTCTCATGCATTGCTGTGGGATGCAAAATATTACAACCACTTTGAAGAGCTGTTTGGAAGTTTATGACTTTAAAGTTGCATCTGCCTTATGCACTAGCAATTTCACTCTTAGGTATTTACCAAAAAGAAATGAAAACATATATCCACAAAAAGAGCCTTATTCATCATAGGCATATCGATCAACCCTAATGTCCATCGGCAGGAGAATGGATAAATTGTGATATTTTCATACAATGGAATACTACTCACAAAAGAACAAACTACTGACATACGCACAAGTGTGGATGAATCTACAAAACATCATGTGAAGGGAAAGAAGCCAGACACAAAAGGCTACATGCCATTTGATTCCTATATGAAATCTAAAAACAGACAACACTGCTCTGTGGTGACAGAAGTCAGAGAGCAGTTGTTTTGCTGGGAACAGGGGCACAGGGAAAGGCTGAAAAGGGGCACAGAGAACTTCTGGAATAATGGAAATGCTCTATATCTTGTTTTGAGTGGTGGTCACACGAGTATACACAACTGTCAAAACTCATCAAATTGAGCACTGAAGATCTCTATGTGGTAAATTTTATTTATTTATTTATTTATTTATTTATTTATTTATTTATTTATTTAATGTTTTATTTATTTCTGAGACAGAGAGAGACAGAGCATGAGCAGGGGAGGAGCAGAGAGAGAGGGAGACACAGAATCCGAAGCAGGCTCCAGGCTCTGAGCTGTCAGCACAGAGCCCGACACAGGGCTCAAACTCACAGACCGCGAGATCATGACCTGAGCCGAAGTCGGACGCTCAACCGACTGAGCCACCCAGGCGCCCCTGGTAAATTTTTTTTTAATGTTTATTTATTTTTGAGAGAGACAGAGACAGAGTGCAAGTGGGGGAGGGGCAGAGAGAGAGAGGGAGACAGAGAATCTGAAGCAGGCTCCAGGCTCAGAGCTGTCGGACAGAGCCCGACGTGGGGCTCGAACTCGTGAACCGCGAAGTCATGACCTGAGTCGAAGTCAGATGCCCAACCGAATGAGCCACCGGGGTGCCTCAAGATCTCTATATGTTAATATCTGTTAATTACACCTCAACTAAACATATACACACAGACAAGACCAGGTGACTCAGTCCCTGACCTCACAGAGTTTCCGCCCCTGCTGAGGACAAAGGGTATTGCCCCATTCAGATTACTGAAGAAATTAAATTACATTTATAAAGTATTTGTGAAGTCTAGATCATTCAAACAGCATGTTGCATGACACACAACAAAATATTTCCTGTGAAGCCAGAGAACTGTGTGATCTGGACAAGGATTTAATGCATACAGAACCTCTTTTGGCCTTCCTTCCCGCTGTTTCTTGCGGTTTACTGAGAAGGAGTTGGCAGGTGCCTGCGAAGGGGGCCATTCTCCTCTGGGCAAAAGAGCCCTGGGTTATTAAATCCTTCCTCCTCCGGCCTTGTTCACCTCTACTGTTTAGTGTTTTGTCTTGTTTAGCTGAGGCTGCCAGCGCAAGGCAAGCCCTTGTCTTCTGTGTACTCCCCATAGGGATTAGCCCTCACTCAACACTCCGTAATGTTTTCACTACTGATCCTAGTGTGGTCACAATATGACTAATACAAGCAGCAACCCTCCCCAACACTCACACTCTTCGTCTCGGGGCCAGAAAGCAAAAATCAAAATCGTTTTTTCCCCTTTCGGTTTTATTCTTATGTTAGCTTTCTGTATTTGTATCTTAGGGCAATCCTGCTTTTTAACTTGTGATGTTCTAATTGATAGTGACATTGGCCAAAACTTAAAAAACACTCAACAGAAAACATTGCTGGCTCCCTGGGTCAGTGGATGGAGGGAAATGTCCTGACACAGTTCAAAAAACACTCTGTGGGGTGCAGAAAGGGAGAAGCCAAGAACAAGTCCTTTATGTGGGGCATTGTTTCCATTTCTAAACCATTCTATCGGTGTCCTCTTTTCACTCACAAATAGAATATTGTTCCCTCCCTGTCTGCCAACAGACCCAGAGGGGGAAGAGGGGGGAGGGGATTTTAAGAAATGGAGCAGGGAAATGGTTTATAAAATGGTCCATTTTATGAGTAAAATACATAGAAATGAGAGAGGGGGAAAGGGCCTGTTCAGTTACACTGTTCCTCCCTCATATAGGGCAGATTAAATTGTGTGGGGCGGATGGACACAGTTTGCAAGGGAAGAGCTATCACTTAGACCTCCCCTCTAACCTTTGGGGTGTGCTCCCCATTCAGTAAAAAACACTTAACATGTGTGATTAAAGGTAGAACACAACCTAACTGATAATCCCCCAGAGGCACCATGTGTGCAGGTGCTGGTTACCATCCACCCTGATTCCTTAAAACCAATGGGGCCTTCCCACTGGGAGATCAGTTCTCTTCTTGCCTTCCATATATCGGTCTTTTAGAGATGGAATCCTTCAAGCTCGTTAGTCATCTGATTTCTGAATTGTCCACATTCGATCCATGCCTCAGGATTCCTGATCAGGTATCCTCTTGTTCAAGAATTCCTTGGCCGCCCCTTTTGTCTCAGCCTCTTGGAAGTTCTCTTGCTTTCCTCTATCATTGCATTTGTGCTCTACTCTCTCAGAGCACTTAGCATGTTCAACCTTATGGATCACCTTTTCTTCCTGCGACTCGCAGCTGAAGTCTTGACTTCTCAGTGAAGCCTTTATCATCTCTTCTAGGTAGACTGTCCCACGATTTCATCACACTTCATGGGTACTTCCATAAAGCAATTATTTTCTTATACTGTAGATGTTTATTAGCTCCTCTGTCTCTGGGCTCCCAGAGATGTCTCTGCCCCACTGTACATCCAATACAATCCCTGACATACATAACACGCATACACAGTCATTGAATTCATCTTTTTGGAGGCCATTTATGGGCATTCCGTTTTGTTTTGTTCTGTTTTGTTTTTCATTAAGGTAGAGAAGTCAAAAATAATATTGAGTGAATATAACGAAGCATAAAGAAAATTAGTACAAGAGGGGCAGGTGTAAAGAAAGTAGCAATGGTAAGGGAGGGGACAACTCTTTTGAGGAATCTGAGCATTAAAAAAATAGAGATGGAAGAATAAAGAGAGGTAGAGGAAGGGCAAAAGTAGAGGCTTGCGGGATTTTTGACAGCTGAGCATGTGTGTAGGCTATGAAGGGGGACCAACAGAGAGAGAGAAACAGAAGATAAAAGAGAGAAGTCATAATGAAGAGATCAAAGTCTTAACCCAGACAGGAGGAGCTGGAATTAAGAGGATAGCTGGAGGGTCAATTTTGAAAAAGAATAAAATACCACTTGTTCTGAGATAATAGGATGAAGGAGAGGATGAAGAAATGAAGAGGAAGAAAGAAGAGAATACCAGTGAAAGTGGAAACAGGAGCTTCCCCTTGATACACTTTCTTAATAAGCAGACTCTGTAGGAAGTAGAAAAGTCAAGGGAAGTCCTAGAGGGCTTGACGAGGGAGGGAGGGTTGGAGCAGCGAGTGGAGAAGAAAAAGATTGCGCAGAAGTTAAATGACCTGCGAGGTCCTGTCTGTGCCCCTTCTGAGCTGTCCTCGCCAGATACACTCCCCCGGTCCATATTAACTATGCAATCACAAATAAAGAGCAAAACTAGGAAAATAGACCATTTTAAGACTTAGAACCATAGATTCAAGTTGAACCAGTAATTATGAAAAAGTCACTATGAAGTTTCACGTATTAAGTTAGATTTCCTAAAATATAAGCAGCTCTCTGGTAGAAACTTTTAGAAGTTTTACTTCCAAATCGGGTAACCTGACGACCAATCCTTGGAGGAAAATCTATCTAGCACTTCAGGTATACTAGGTGCTGTGGTGACCTAGGAGAGAAGGGGTCCTGCAATCTCAAGAAGTACATAGACTACTGGTGGTACATCGGAAAAGGTATTTTTCTATTCATTCAACAAAATCTGCATGCTGCGGTGTGCCAAACATCTTGCCCTTTTGCTGCTAGAGGCAGAGATAGTATGTGCTCTCGCTGTGAGTGCGTATTGTCTCCTAGATGAAACATATATTAAGCAAAAGCCAATCAATTATTTAATTATAAGCTTCATAAATGCATAAATAAAAGAATTTGAGTGCTAAGAGAGCATGAAACAGACCCAGCGAGGGGGTGGGAGAGATTCTTTCTCAGGAATTAAAGAATATAAAGGAACTCTTTAAGCCAGATACATAGTGAGAGAGGGGAGTGCATGCTGAAGGCTCCGAGGCAGCAAAGAATGGGGCGCTGGAGAAAGTGAGAGTGTGCCAGCGTAGCTGGCATACCGACAGGAAGGGCAACGACAGCAGAGTGAGGACTGACCTGACGGGGAGCTCTGTGAGTCACATGAAGGAGCTTGGATTCTATCTTAAGAGCAGTGAAAAGTCACTGACGGTTCTAAACAGATGAGAGTGCACTTTTAAAAGGTAACTCTGCCTGCAGAGTGGAGAATGGATTTGGGACGCAGTCAAGATTGGACGCTGGAAGACCAGTTGGGAGGATATTGTAAAAACTGGGCATGAGCAATGCGGGTGGCTTGGACTGGATGTGGCACTGGAGATGGAGAGAAGCAGATGGGCTGGGGGGGAGGTTTGGCAGGGACACTGACAGGATCAGATAATGGGCACGATGGGGAGAGGAGGGAGAAGCGGTCACCAATAGGCGAGTGAATGCACGACGTGCCGTTAACTAAGACAGAAACCAGGGAGGAAGACCTCCGTCTCTAGCCGTGAAGTAGCTAAGCATGAATCCGAAAATCTTATGCCAGGTTGCCAATCCAGCCCTGCGTAGCACGGTGTGAACACTGCCTCCTCTGGTACGAACACAGACAGTAGCTTGGTTTGTGGTAATTAAAAGGTCAAGCGGTTTGGCTCATATGTGGACTCCAGTGCTACCTGACAGGGTGTTAGTCTTCCTTTCCTTCCTTCTTTCCCTGGTTGATATCTCAGTTTGACAACAGGAACAAACAGAACTCTGTCTTTTTTTTTTGTTTGAGCTCCCAACAGCCATTTTACATAATCCCCAACAATAACCAGGCTTTGAGTGTCTGGGCACGGGCTGTACTCTGCCCCTGGAGACACTTATCTTCCACACTTCGATGAAAAGATAAGCATTTGGTCTATAGATAACGCATTAGGCAGCTCCTAGCACATTAGGCAATGTGTTTTCCCTTCTACTTTTCTGTTCAGCCATGAAAAGGGCCGGCCTCAGGATTTGCCTGGGCTATCTTAATCCCTCTTCACCTACTGTAGCTGTTTACTCTTGGTGATGGGTTTGACACTGAACACAGCATTAAAAGGAAAAGGCAGGGATTCAAGATTCAAAGGAGGAGCAGCTCAGATTCTAGTCCTAAGGAGGAAGTCTTCCTGCTGCTTAACAAAGTGGGGCGATGGCCGACTCTTCACCAACACCCACCTAGAGAACCAGCATATCCTCACCTGTTAGCCTGAGATGCAGATAGCGCTATGTGCTTAGAGTGCACCCCAAACCTACTGTTGGCCATAGAATTCCAAAGGGAGATATAGTGAGAAGACTCTGCCCATGTTCCGGTTCTAGTTCTGGTATTAATTAGCCAAGTGACCTTGAACGAGTTACTGGGTTGTGGTTATCTCATCTTTCCAAAAATGTGATGAAATGGAGTGTACTATCTCCTCTCAAAGTTTATCTCAAAGTTCTTAAGGCTTTAATTGTCTTGGCAGAGTGAAAATGCATCCAGATCAATGTGTCGCTTTTGAGGGTTTCGTTTTATGACCATTCCTTGCTTTCCAACTAAACTGTGCAGACAGGAAGATTCATAATGTTTTCACGGTGTGGAGTTCATGCAGAATGAGATGCGAAGACAGGGATGTCTGCTTGTAGTTTATAATTTCTCTCTTGACAAGGATGAAGACTCCCCAAGAGCAGGGACCCTGACTGTCTTGTTCACCACTATACAGCACCTGTCACATAGTAGGTTCTCGATAAATATTTGTTGAATGGAAGACTGAATGTTTGGGAACACACAGGGAGAATAGGAGGCTTTCCTTCTTTCAAAAAAAAAAATGCATGAAAACTGGAATTTCACCAAGAAGAGAAGAATTCTTTATTTTCATGGGCATTATAAGGGCCTCAGTAACCACTGCAGTTTTAGAACGGGAAACGGTGTCTTGGTGTAGAGCGAGGCTTCTCATACCGGGGTCCAAAGCAGCAAGGTGTTAGAATGATGTGAAACCACAGGATCTTTATGAACATGGGTTTTAAAACTATTTTAATATTAAAACAAAAATGTATATGTCATGAAGCAGAATGCAAAACTATCATGACTTTGAAAAATATGATGGGAGACATTCCACAGGTTTTGTGGAACAGTGCAGGGGAAATAGCAGCAGACTGTTGGTAGAGACCCAAGTCTGCCCCAATAAGTTGGCTATCTGACTTCGGAAAAATTACTTTACTTCTGGCCTCAGTTTCCCTATTTATGGGAAGGAGACTTAATACTTCTTCTAATGTCACATGGTCTGATGATGATCTCACAAGGAAGGGATGAAAACTACTCTTCTATAGTTGTAGCTTCTGTGATATTTTTTCATTGCTCAGACCTGCTTTCTGCCCTTGGCATGACTTGTATTAACCTCAGGGGAACAGAAAATCTCTAAGAGCAGATACTCTGACCCTACGTTTTCCACTCCCCCCTCCTCACTCTCCCTTCCTCTCCTATCTATCTATCTATCTATCTATCTATCTATCTATCTATCTATTATCTATCTATCTATTATCTATCTATCTATCTATCATCTGTCTAGATGTATATATAGAACGCTTCTGGAAAAATGCTCCCAATTAAGTAAGCTAACTCCTTCAGCCACTACTTTGTCTTAAACCAATTTTCTCCTATCGCCAACGTAGGTCTTGGGAAAACCAGTCTGTCCGCCTCGTCTCTCCCTCCACACCACTCCCTTGCACCTTAACTGCTTTGTCTTGCACCCTTATCTCTCTACAAAAGGCGACTTCCTTTTCTCAGAGCAAACAGTGTAATCCCGTGGTTCCTGGAACAATTGCCCTTCTCCTCTCACTTCCCTGTATGGAGCCTGTACAGATTAGACACTGCACGAGCATTTGTGGAATTGAGTTTTTGATTGTCCGAGAATTATTTTATACTTAATGTTATTGAAAGTAACCCTACTTCTCTTCTTAAAGAGCTTTCTCTGCAGGAGAGATAACCCCTGTGGCCAAACTGAATTTAGGATAAAGCAAAGACAGCTTAAACGTAACAAAACTACTCCTTCCCCTTCCCCCAACAAAGAAAAAAAACTTTCTAAGGATGATAGACTTTCACAGATTCAGCTAATAGCTTTTCTGTATCCCAATATCTGTCTCTACCTGTCAAATCCTCACCATGTTTCAAGGCTCATCTCAAATATCTGTTCTCACATAAAGCTTTTTCTTGGCCATTGCTGTGGGAAATATTTTCTCCATCTACTCTACCCTAAGAGCTATGTATTGTCATAACTTTTTTTAGTATTATCTCCCTCATGTAGTATTATAGATATTGATAATCCTACTCAAAAATAAGCTCCCAACCAAACCAGAAATTCTCTGATTTCAAAGGAGGCCTTTTAAAATGTATTTGTTCATGAGTGTGTTTTATGCCTGACTCTTGCCGTTTTCACATTGAGACATATTTTAAATATAAAAATTACATTAAATAAAGTTTGTAAGCTATTTTTTGATTCCCCCTCCTCCCCACCCCACACCGGAAGGAGAGAGAAGTGGAAAGAAAAGGAGCCCTATTTATTTTTGAGGTATGAATAGTTCAAATGTTAGCTCATTGAAGAACGAACACTATTATCTGGAAAGAAATCATGGGGAATGTAGTTTTTTTGTTTTGTTTTGTTTTTTAAAAAGGGAAAGTTGATATGGTGTGCTAAGTGCTTCCTAATTTTCTTTTTCACAAACCTAAACTTTGTGTTATTACCTTATTGTACCTCTCAGAATCTCTCAAACCTCTCAACAAAGGAGTAGAAAGTACACAAATACAAAAGACTCCAAATCCTTTTTCTCTGCCAGAATACAATACCAACCTCTAGTCCAATTACATGGCACCATTCCTCTTTGAGTTGTAAAAAGAACACAATCACGTTTCTTGCACTTATGTTCATCAGGCAAGTCTAACTGCATTTTAAGCAACTTAGCAATAATAAATGAGATACAGACACCTGACTCAATTTCTGGATTGATCTTTACTCTGAAAAGTTTGAATCTTTGCTGAAAAACGGGGGAAAAATAATTCCAAATTTCTGACACTCCACTGATATTCAGAGTCTCAAAACATATTCCATAAATTTTAGATGCTTAAAGACTTGTATGCGTCCAGATCTTGAAGTGAATAAGCCAGTGCATGCATATGGAGTCTCATTCTTGCAGTAAGGCAGATGGGGGAGCACTGGCTGTGGAAAAGCACTGACCCGGGTTTGAAGGCTAACTCCAACACTTTCACTACCCAAGTGAACAAGGGCAAGTTACGTTATCTCTTTAAGCTTTAGCTTTCTCATCTTAAAAAAAAACAAAAAAGCATAAAAACATAATAAATACCTTTCTCACTGGATTATTATGAATACAACCAAGATAGCACCTATAACAGGTCTGGTGCTCAACAAATGTGATAGCCTTCCCTACATTAGCAATGCAGAGAAATGGACTCAGCTATAGTTACTGGAGAGAGGAGATGTTTTGAGTGTGTTTTGAAATAGACATCATCTACTAAAGGGAAAGCACAAAATGATTTTTCAAGTGATGACATATTGTGGTTGCATCTATCTTTTCTTAAAGCAAGGAAACCTTTGGCATTACCAGATCTATGAACATAGCTTTGTGATTACTGCTCCAGGGCAAGCTATGAGCTTTCTTTCCCTTTTAAAGTAGATGTCAGATAAGTATGTATATATATTTAGAATTGATTTTGGAAACATCCATCAGCTATCCTTGCAACTGAACTAATCCAAATGAAATCTTAATCTCAGAATTTCACTTCTGAAACTATATTTCGATTCACATAAGTGTTTCTCTTCTTTGTATTGCTCAGGATAACCAAGTTCTTCTGATCTTGTTTCTTTAAAAAAATTTTTTTTTCATGTTTATTTATTTTTGACAGAGAAAGAGAGAGACAGAGCATGGGGGGGTGGTGGAGAGGGGGACACAGAATCTGAAGCAGGCTCCAGGCCTTGAGCTGTCAGCACAGAGCCCAACTCGGGGCTTGAACTCACGGACCGCGAAATCATGACCTGAGCCGAAGTCGGACGCTCAACCGACTGAGCCACTCAGACGCCCCTGATCTTGTTTCTTTATTTTTATGTTCTCTAGAGAAACCCAGGTATTCTTTTTTCATATTCAAAAAAAATTTTTTTTAAGTTTATTTATTTTTGGGACAGAAAGAGACAGAGCATGAATGGGGGAGGGTCAGAGAGAGAAGGAGACACAGAATCTGAAACAGGCTCCAGGCTCCGAGCTGTCAGCACAGAGCCTGATGCGGGGCTCGAACTCACGGACCGCGAGATCATGACCTGAGCCGAAGTCGGACGCTCAACTGACTGAGCCACCCGGGTGCCCCTCTTTTTTCATATTTAATGGATCAGGGCCAATAATGGTCTGGTATGCTCTGGGCACCTCTAGGGTAATTTTCCAGGTAATTCTTGTGGTTAGTTCTCAGTTTGCATTTCCCAGATGCTTTTTGTAGTTTTATCAAACTGCCTCCCAACACTTAATGGCTTACACAGACAACTTGATGACCCAAATTTAACATGCCTAGAACTCTCGGTCTTTAGCCAACCTCCCCTGGATTGAGATCTCACAAACTAAGCAAAAACAGACCTTGGTGCTTCTTGGATAGAAAACCAGAGGGAAAAAAGGATGTGAGCTGAATTATTTAGTAGATGATCATCTTTCCTGCAATCATCACTGAACCAATCACCCCTTGTAGTCTGAAGTTTAACTGGAGGGCATCCACTGGAATAACACGTAAACCTAAGGTACTATTAGTTTTTCCTATTGCAATGCTTCTTTTGTCTAACATTCTTGAAGAATGAGGAATTCTACTACTATATTTCACGACCAACTGAAACTTATTCCTTTAAATGCTAAAACTTTTATTTTAAATCAAAGTCTTTATGAAAATTACTATCTACTTCCCTGCCTGTCTAAACAGAGTGCAATAGGTATCATTTCACCTTGTCTTAATTATTAAAGTTCATAATTATTGGTATTTAGATTGATATATATGGAACTCAAGATCTTTTGAGCTGAAAAGTTTTCTCACACTCACAAAGGCTCCCGATGACTATTTGTGTTTTAAATTATTTATCACTTCTTTTTGGGGTCTTAAGCTTCCTTTCGGGATTCAGTTACAGTCACCATCCTATCTTCCCCATTCTGTTTATTGCGGGGTGGATAATCTAAAAACCAAGATCATTAGAATCATGCTTCAAGAGAAAGCAAATAGTCTCTGAGCAGAAGCCTGTGTGAATCTCCTAATAATAAGGCATATAACCTGCAGTGCTAGCCTACTTGAGGTTTTCTTCTTTTTTTAATGCTTTCGAATATGATAGCTGTGTGTCTGAGACTTAAGGTTGGCATCATTGTTTGAATGAGGTGCTATTGCACCAGAACATTTCCTTGTAAAAGAATGTGAAGTGTTTAGTTCTCACCACCTCTAGCCAGTGTTTTGACAAGCTCTGTTTTCTCGCATTTATTAATGGGAACGGACCAAATGAAGTGACTTGTGAGAAGCCAGGAACACTGGGGGGAGAACTCGATACAGAAATTGATCTTTTAACTTTTCTGATCAACTCAAGAAACCCAAAATAATTGATAGGACTCACCTCAAAGTTCAACTGAGTACTTCTGGTAAATCAAATGCTAGCGATAGAATGGTACTTGTTCACAACGATGCTATATTTAGTGATTTCCCTAAATGATTCGTTTTCACAAATGGAAAGGCTGAAGGAGGCTTTCCAAAAAGAGAGGATAGAGCTTTATCAGTCCAGTGGATGGACCAGATGCCGCATGCTGCCTGTTTCTGCCACTTGGGATTCAGGGACCTGGACCCAATTTAGACTTTTTAAAAGTGAAAGTTACTGCTAATCATGTGGCCCCTCAAGAATATGTAATAAGGTAAAAGGAGATATGTTTCTTGTCAGCTGCCTATAATTTCAGCTGATACACAGAAAGCATTAAGTTGATTTATTTGATTTTTGGGAGGATAGAATCTATCACAAAAATTCACAGCCCTAAAAAACAAACAAGCAAAACAAACAAAACCCACAGCCCTTTTAGCCCAAATCTTTAGAACACAAAGTTTTTAATAGAAATGAAACAGATTCTATGATTAACAGATTTATTGAGTGTGTGTGCATATATATATGCATATATATACATATATGTACATATACATATATATACAAATATATATATTTTTATATATATGCATATATATATATAATTGTATAATATATATAAATACAAGCCCTAGCCATGCAGGCCACAACAAGACTGTACCCTAAAGACACTATCAGCCCTGAAGATTCTGTCTTGCCGGGGCACCACTGTGACACCTGGGAGCTTCAGAGTGCTGGTGAGCAGGAGGACACCAGGTTGCAGGAGTGGGAGGAGAACTGAAAGCAAGGGGACTCCTGGGTGCCCAGTAGTCTCTCTGTCCAGAGAGAATTGGTGAACTCTTTGTTGTCTCCAAGGAATAAAGCAGTGTCCCGTGACCTGTTAGCTTCACTCAGTGCAATTATTTATGTCTTACGTTAAATTCTGCTTAAGTCTTTTACAATTACTTAAACACAGATCTTTATTTATTCAGATAGGGGCAAGCAAGCACAAAGGAAAAAAAAAAAAACCCTTAAACTTCATTTTGATGCTCTTGATCATTCAGTGAAATCTTTAATGTAGCACAGAAAGAAAAAAAAAAGTGAAATACGAAGCAGCCCAGTTGAAGCTAAGACATTACTTTAATCCGTCAAACTTCAGGGGTTTCCCAGGTTGGAATTTACCTGGCTTTACTCGTTTTTAAGGGGTTGACTTTTATTCTGAACCTAAATCCTACGCCACGTCCCCAAACACACACACATGCACGCAGGCACACGCATATTCACATCAGGTTATATAATGATGCCAAAACAGACAAGGAAGGGAAGTCAAGATTAATAGCCACGAGAACGGGGATGATTACAACAAGCTCGGCAAGTTGTATTTACACAGCATTTTCCTTCAAGGACCGCAGAGCTCTACACAGATATTATCTCACTAATCCTCAGGGGAGCTTTCTCAAAGCGGCTTTATCCAGGCTCTCTCAATGGAGAAAGCGAGGCACAGTGAGGAGAGCTGGTTTAGTCTGTGGTAAAGCTGGAAACATAAGCCAGGGCTCTTGACGTACAGACCATTGTCACTCGCACTCAACCACGCCACCTTCCTGTCAGGTGTCTGGTAAACAGGTTAACTGATCTGGTGATTAGGGTGCCTCCTGCTTACGTGCAGTGACCGGTGGAATGCAGCATTTCCTTATTCTACATTTTCAAGTACAAATCAACGAAGCTAGATCGACTTTGTCATCAAGTGGAGAGGACTGGCCAAACGCAGAGAGGGTGGTGAGGTGGCCCAGCTGGGAGGCTGCTGGACTCCTGGAGAGGGCAAGACTTACGAAGTGCAAGACCAGGAACCGGGGGGGGGGGGGGGGGGGGGCGAAATAGAAAACCAAGCCTCATTTGTTAATTTTTTTTTTTTTAACTCACAAATGCTACCGGCACATTCCTTTATGGAAAAAAGAAAGGGAGGGGGGAAAAAAAAAAAAAAGAAAAAGGTCTTGAGAAACGACCGGCGCTTGAACTTGAGAGCGCGGAGGGAGACGGTGCCCCTTTCGCGGCGGCCCGGGTTGGCGCGCGGGCGCCGAGGGGGGGCGTGCGGCCGGCGCTTTCCCACGGCGTCAGGGGTGCCGAGGGGACTGCGCGGCTCTGCGGCGGCCGCTGCTCTGCTCGCGCGGGAGTCCCGCGCCCGGCAGCTCCCCTGAAAGGGCCCTCGCCCCCGGCGCGGGGCGCCCGCCGCCGAGCAGGCGGCGCGCCGCGGTAATTGGGCACAGGGGCCTTTTTCAGAGTCGCTCAGTCGGTAAATGAAACGTCAGCTCCCCTGTGATCCCGCGTGTGTGGGGCGGCGGCGGCTGCCGAGCCGGGGCGCGAGGCCGGCCGGCCGGCCGCCGCTGCTCTTTCACAGCCCCGAGCCCTGCGCAGGCCGCGCGCGCCTGCCGGCCGCCGTCCCGGCCCGCACGGGGCGCCCCCCGCCGCCTCGGGTCCCCTCCCCGGTGCCCCGAGGGCTCCGGGCCCCCGCCGCGGGCTCCTGCGGGCTCCTGGCCGGGCGCAGCTGCTCCGAAACCCGGACGCCAAGATGGACCCCGAACAGAGAACCGTGGAGGAGAGCCCGACCCAGTCGTCTAAGTCAGCCCTCGGGAGAACTCCACGACATTGACCTTCGCGGATGAGATTCTCCCTTTTATTTAATGCGCACCTCGAGGGGGAGTTTTACCCAATTCAATGAGATGCTCATCCCTTCCTCTACGGTCGTTTCATCGGAAACTGGCTGAGCGGGAGCCCTTTGACCTGCCGAAGCCCGCCCTGCCTAGACTCCTGCCCCCATTGCAGGCAGTAGTAAATGCCACGCACTCTCCAGTCTATCCCCGCAGCAGCAGAATGGCTTCTTTCACCGCCGCCCTCGTTCTGCTTCAGGGCGGGGGGGGGGGGGTGGGCTTGAACTCCTGGGAAAGACACAAGGCCCTTGCTCCTCCCTTTGGGGAACAAGGGGGCACGACTCATTGCTGTGTGGTGTCTGGACTTGCTAACCTGCGCGATGACCTCAGGAGCAGGGCACAGCCGGCAGGCCTGAGTGGATCCTGACCTCCCTCCCAGATAGAGGCGCCAGACTCTGCGCCTCTCTACCAAGCACAGGGCAACACCCTGTACTTGGTACCCACCACGTGCATTTATCATTACCTCATTTATTCCTCACAACAGTCTATTTCAGGGGTGGTAAAACAAGCTTCTGAATCAGGAGGGTCAGGAAGTTGCCCAAGCTACAGTTAGTAGGTGTCAAGTTTGTCTGACTCCATGCTCAAAAGGGTTCCACAGACCAGGGCTGGAGAAGAGTAGAATCAGTCTTGTGTGTCGTAAAGCAAACAAGAAGACAAAAGGGGAGGAAGGAAGGGAGACGTCATTTTGCTTTTTGTTAGCTATTCGTGTAGAACCCCCAGTTTGCAGAAGCAATATTCACATTCTCACTAGAGGGACCCTGAATTAGCTCTTCCCTCCAGAGGCTTCTCGCAAAGGCTTGAGATTTTAACCAGCATCAGAGGTGCCTCTGTTTCTCACATGCTCCACAGGGAAGATCCCAGCTTTCAGTTTTCAGCGAAGACTCAGACGAGCTAATGAGAAGTGTGAAACGAGTTGTATCAGTGAGCTCCAGTGTCGTCACAAAATACCACAGACTGGGTGCCCTAGACAACAGAAATTTACAGCTGTGGAGGCTGAAGTACCAGATCAGGGTGTCAGCATAGCTGGGTTCTGGCTTCAAGGAACTCTTCCTGGCTTACTGACAGCCATCCTCTCCCTGTGTCCTTACCCGGCAGAAAGAGAACCCGGTCGTCCTCTTTTCGCGTCCCGTTTATGACCTCATTTAACCTTAACCACCCTCTGAAGACCCTGGCTCTACATAGGGGGGTTAGGGCTTCAATATGTGAATTGGGGGGAGGGGAGACACAATTTGGCGCATAGCCCTAGCGCTATGAGAAAAGCTAAAAATTCAGCACCGTTCCAAAATTCAAAGCTATATAGTACCTTTGATAGCAACAATTAGATATTGATTCATGCATTGATATTAATGGCAATGGGGTGGGAGTAAAAAGGAGAGAACAAAAATCATGCCCTTGTTGCTGCCATAGGGTAATTTTATATTTCAGAATGCATGACTCAATATTCATTATTTTGCATATACCGTGAAGTGAAGCTTGGTGCCACCTTCTGGGTGGGATACCATGAGGGCATCTTCAGAATAGGATTGTTGTATCTGAAGACGCCTCTTGACACTTCAAAAAGTCGAACTTCTTTCAGGAAAGCCAAAGAAGATCTATGTAGAGAATTGTGTCTGAAAAAGTTTCTTTCATATCTAAAAGCAACTTACATAAATATTTTTACAAAGTCATTTCTTTAAGAGAGCATATTTTGTTTAAGCTAATGTGTCAGAACAATGCCATTTTGGTATGGCTTTCATTTATTTGAATGTCCAGGGAGTCCAGATTGATCAGGAACTTGATTATATTTCTCCATATATGAAAGAATAACCCTACTGAGAAGGCTTATCTTGGTCAAACATAGGGACAACAGAAGCAATGATTTCCTATTTGCTTTCAAGTGACATTTGTGTGGATGTGGTTGATTGTGGCAAAGAGCTAGGAACCGAGGACTGCCGAGGTCTAATAAAATTCCTCTCTGAACTTGATGCCTCGAAGAGAAAAAATGATGCACTAGACCCAGAGCAGCCACGCACAATAAGAAATGACAACAATAGTACCGGCCTAAAGAACTGCCTCCTTCTGCCAGTAAAACCTTCAGGCATTTACATCTTAGTATGAATTTGCCTTCCTTTTAAGCGATGGATGGAGTAAATACGTTTCCCCCACAGTTTCATCTTTTTACACACCACTGTATGTTCTATAGTAGATCTGGTTTCTTTCCATGATCCACAGCCCCTCTGAAAACTATTAGATCACCGGAAGGTTTGATGGGATGGAGCAAGAGGTGAAAGTAGGGATCATTCTGGTTGATTGTGCCTGGCTTTCTGGACAGCAAGCATTGGGGGGGTGGGGGGCAGGGGGGGTGATTGATGGCAAGAGGATCAGGGCTTCAAAACTTCAGGACTGGAAGGCACTTAATGCCCAGTGGGAAGGGGAAGTGAGATTTCAGCAGATGGAGAAGGAGCACAAAAAGGGAATTGGGAACTAGATTTAATTTGCTTTATGGTTTAACCAGATTAGGTCCTGGGTCTGGGCAACAGTCTCCTACGACAAACCTCTTGGTAGGAAGATTCTTGTGGCCCACAGCACTATTAAGTCAGAAATAGAGGTCACTAAACTGCTACTACCATGCATGACTGAGAGAACTATTGCTCAGAAATAATTAAAACACTGAATACTAAATTATAACCACTCCACTTCCTGGGTCTCTAGGCTATCTATACCTCTGGGTGTACACATTTATCTTTTGTTTCCATAGATAGGCCCTATAAAGCCACATTTATTACTGGAAAACTTAGACTCTGTTTCTTGACCAGCAACTACAGAGTAATTTTTTAAGGTGTTTTTATAGTGGTGAAATATACATAACATCATAACATTTGCCACTTTAACTATACTATTTTTAAGTGCATGGTTCACTGGCATTAAGTACATCCGTATTGCGCAACCATCCACCATTCATCTCCAGAGCTTTTTCATCCTCCTAAACTGAAACTTGTACCCCTTAAACAATAACTCCTCATTCTCCCCTTCCCCGGCCTCTGGTAACCATTGTTTTACTTTCTGTCTGTATATATTTTACTATTTTAGGTACCTCTATATGGGGAATAATACAATATTGTCCTTTTGTGCCTGGCTTATTTCACTTGGCATAATGTCTTCAAGTTTTATCCATGCTATAGCATGTGTCAGAATTTCATCCCTTTTTAAGGCTGAGTAATATTGTACATATATACCACACGTCGTTTATCCATTTATCCATAGATGGAAGTAAATTATTTAAAAAAAAATTTAGTGTTTGTTTACTTTTGAGAGAGAGGGAGAGAGAGAGCGTGAGCAGGGGAGACATAAAATCTGAAGCAGTCTCCAGGATCTAAGCTGTCTGCACAGAGTCCGACACAGGCTCAGACTCACGAACCGTGAGATCATGAAGTCAGACACTTAACCGACTGAGCCACCCAGGCGCCCCAGAAGTAAATTACCTTCTAACAGGCACATCAGTACTTACACATAAAATGATACTGTCTTTCAGAATACAGCACTTGGAAAATAACATACTTACTCGGAAATAACTTGTACTATGGGCTGAACTGTGTTTCCTCAAAATTCATATGTTGAAACTCTGACTCCAAGTACCTTGCAATGTGACTGCATTTGGAGACAGAGCTTGTAATGTGGTGATTGAGTTAAGGTGAGGCTGTTAGGGTGGGTCCTAACCTAATCTGACGGCTGTCCTGAGAAGAATAAGAAACTTGGACACAGAGACACCAAGGATGCCTCTTACCAGGGATGCACGTGCCAACAAAAGCCATGTGAGGGCACGGTGAGAAGATGACCATCCACAGGCCAAGGAACGGGTCTCAGGAGAGAGCACCTCTGCCAACATGTTGATCTTGGACTTCTGGCCTCCAGAATTATGAGAAAATACATTTCTGCTGGTTAAGCTCCCTGGTCTATGATATTTTGTTATGACGGCCTTAGCAAACTAATGCAACTTGCTACAAAAAGACATTTTGGGTGCTTTTGTGAAATGGCCTCAGCATCAGTTTAAGGCCATCACCAAACCAGCCTCATTACTTTATGGTCACAAACAATATTACTCTCTTTGATTGCTGGGTTTTTTTTTTTTCTTCTTCTTCATCATTCTTGGCTTTAAATGGTTTTTTGATTCTTTAACAAAAAATTAAATCCTCTCTTAGAGGATAAAATGCCTTCCACTAAGGATATTCAAATGAATGGTCTGCCAACTTTCAAGAAATTCCCAAAGGAAACTGCTTTGAGCAACTGGAATAATCATTTTGTCTACCATGGAAACTTTCATCAAAGGATATACCATTCATTAAGATACGTATGCTATGTTTGCTAAGGAATCCGTCACTTGACTTTATATTCCTGTGTCTTCTATCTAAGTATGAATGTGCATTTGGAACTTGTCTCACACTTTTCCTCCGAGAGCTCAAGCTCTTCAAAGAGTTCCATGACCTGACTCTTAAACCAAAGCTTCAGATCTTTCTGTTTCCTTAATCCGCAGCTTTGATACTTTGGTCAAAAGGATCAGCTCTCAATGGGTCTCAGTTCACGGACAAGCTCCAGTGCAGCCTCTCTCTCCTGCCTCAGAAGAAACAAGTAAAGGTGGCGGTCATGATGAAAACACCCAATGATAAGGAGAAGAGAGCAAGTCCTAGGAAACTAGGCTTTTGTGTTTTGAGGGAAAATAACTGAATTGGAATTGGAGACCTTGAGCCATTATATGCACCTAGCTTGGTGGAGACTCAACATTTGTCAGGCACTTTCCAAAAGCTTTCAATTACATTATTTTATAACGTTATTTTACCAGGAAAGAGGAGGATAGAATAGGAAGCAGGGTCACTGTCATTCTTGTATCAATCTTGAACTTTACTGAGGGTCCTTGTCTGCAAACATCAAAATGAAAAATTTTCAAAAATGATGAATCACTTATTTTTCTAAAAAAAAAAAGTCCTATTTCTTGCTGGGCTGAGCTTCTTGAGGATAGGGTCTGTGCCTTTGTCATCTTTACATAGTTAGCACAGCATCAGGCACATAGCGGCACTCCATACATGTTGAATGAATGCCCAGTAGCCCTTTGGTAAGTCTGCAGTTTCCTCAATTCCAAAGTCCACTATCCTCTGTTGTGGTCCTCATTTGTGTCTAATTCCCACCTGATGGTCTCTCATTCTGTCATCTTCCTGTTGAAGCCCAAATTTATAGTGAAACTATGCTCATGGCCAGAATAGATTTTACCTTCATCATAACCCTGATTTGAACTTGTAAGCTCAGTTAGGGCTATGAAAAGTAAATGGATGCTACATCACCCTGAGTCTGGGTCAGGTGAAAATGGACTTGGACATGGACTGAAGTTCTGCCGTCTTCTTGCTGACCATCTCTTTGCCAGCTGAAGAACTCTGTCATGGCCAAAAGAATCCAGCCATTGCCCTTTGTAGCAACGTGGATGGAACTGGAGAGTGTGATGCTAAGTGAAATAAGTCATACAGAGAAAGACAGATACCATATGTTTTTACTCTTATGTGGATCCTGAGAAACTTAACAGAAACCCATGGGGGAGGGGAAGGAAAAAAAAATGAGGTTAGAGTGGGAGAGAGCCAAAGTATAAGAGACTCTTAAAAACTGAGAACAAACTGAGGGTTGATGGGGGTGTGGGAGGGAGGGAAGGGTAGGGGATGGGCATTGAAGAGGGCACCTTTTGGGATGAGCACTGGGTGTTGTATGGAAAACAATTTGACAATAAATTTCATATATTAAAAAAAAAAAAAAAAAAGAATCCAGCCATTGTAGCTTCCTTAATTTTTGAAGTCAAATGGCCTTAAGGTACTCCTTCAGACTTCAGGTGGTTAATGAAATTAGATTAATGCAAGAAAACTCTTTTGGCTCAGAAAAAGAATCCTATTTCATGATGACAATTCTCTTCATCAGAAAGAGACAACCCAACTAAAACACCCATTAAAAGACCTACCTATGTCTTCCACCATCTTGGAGCTCCATGGCTGATATGAAATTGAAAGAACTCATCAAACTGTTACCCCAAAACATGCCATATACAAAATGATTGTATGTGGACAGACCCTACGAAAGATACTCTCAATATAGGGAAACAAGTTTGAGTTCCTTAAATTTAGGAATGAGCCCTCATTCTTCCAGCAGACCACCGTGCAGGCGAGCAGGTGGGGGTGGTCCTTTGTGAACACCAAAGCCCTAAGGAACTTCTTAACTGTGCCCAAACTTGGCAATCATGCCTATTGTGAATGAGCTTTCTTTTCCAAGGACCAAGGAATGCAATATGAAAAATTTACCTTTTTTTCTTCAGGAGCTATTTTATTCCTCATTAATGGCAAGAGAATGGGCTTATGAGGGCCCCTGACATGTAAACGTCTAATTAGGAAACTTTCAAACCTGACATCATCTAAAATGCTCACATTTTCTTTCTTTAAGAAAAGGAAAAAAAGAATTTAGCATTATACTGCTAAAGAAATCCTCCAATAAAACAAGCTTCTTATTTGTACAGTCCACTTGAGCCAGGGTGAGCTGGTTGCTCTCATCTATTAAGTTAAATGTTCACATTCTCATTCGGCACAGTCCTGGGAGCATATGGTAGTTAGTTATTCACACTGTCACTGTTTTTGCTTGGGCTTCCCCGAAGGAAGGGTTGACACCAGGGCTGCGTGCAGATAGACATTTTGGTGATTGTAGGGAGGGGAAGAGAGATCAGAGCGGGACAGGAAAGGAGGGAAACATGCTGTTCTGGGAAGCAGGATCTTGATCTTTCCAGGGATCACCTGAGAAGCCCACTTAATGCTTTCCAGAATTGTCCTCTTGAAAGATAGGAAGTGAGTTCATGTATGTATTGGCTCCCATCTTACTGGTCAACGTTATCCTCAGGAGTTAACTTCCTGATCTATGCAGATGCTTGGACCAAGCCAACCCTCATTGGTATCTGTGGTGCCCCAGGGTAGAGAGCAATAATATGTGATCTGTTATCTATTGCTGCATAATAGATAACCCCTAGTGGCTTAAAACCCCAAACTATTATTATTTCACAGTTTCTGCAAATCAGGAACACGGGAGCAGCTGAGTAATTCTAGCTCAGGGTCACTTATGATGTTGTAGTCAAGAGGTCAACCTGGGCTCTGTCATCTGACAGCTTGACTGGGGCTAGAAGACCTGCTTCCCAGATGGCTCATTCACATGGCCAATGGCAGGACATCACAGTCCTTTGCTGGCTGTTCTCAGTAGGCTTTATTTACTCATGACATGGGCCTTTCCATACAGCTGCCTGTGTGTCTTTACAGCATGGCAGCCAGCTTTTCCCAGAACGAGTGATCCAAGAGAGAACAAGCAGAAGCCACAATGTCTTTTATGATCTAGCCAATAGTATCTATACTATGGGTCACACAGACCAACCGTGACACAATGTGGGAAGGGACTATATAAGAATGGGAATACAAGAAAGGAGAGATGACTGGGGGCTATGATATAGGCTGGCTATCACATATGGGTATGTGCTCAAGGGTCACTGTCAGCACAAAATGTGCCAAAACCTGTACAGAACCATCTATGCTAACATCAGCTAAAATAATACATGAGGCCATGAAGATGTAAGCCATGGTAACCCAGATGGCTGTTTGAGCTATGCCTACTTCGTGCTTTTTACCACTCGTACCCAGTCATTGCCTTGGCTCCTCAAGTTCAACCCAGGAAGATGTTCAATTAAATGAGGATCTCAGAAAATACTGATGGGAAAAGCTAATCTAGAGTTCTAAAACACAAGCACACTAGATGATCTGAAAATGGTATACATCTTGGATTGATTAAATCATTTAGGAAGTTTATTTCTTGGTTTTCTTTCACCCCCAAGCCACAACAGACAGGCTACAGAAGTCAACACATGACTGTGTGCCTTTTAACAGGGGAACAGAACTGATCAGATGCTCCAGTTTTATGGAACAGGACAAGACACAGCCTTAAGTGAAACAAATCTGTGTTAAACACAAATGTCAATCAAATGCATTCATCACAAGAAGATTCATTTTGGTTTAAGTGCAGTTAATATTACAACAGGCTTCTTCTGACTATAAGGGATGACGAACACATGCCCCAAAGTCATGATTTATTAAAACACATGTAACAAAGTCATTTGCATGGAAATAGAAAAAAGCACGTCCAACCATAGAATAGGCTAAAAAACCTTAGGTTGCAAGGACAACTAATCACCCATCCAACATCCATACTCCCCTTTTTCCTTATTAACAGAAACCAATGTTGATGACCAACTTAAAAAATACTTTTCCTCTTCTCTGGCAACTTGGCATGACACTGTTCTGGCCAATAAAATTCATGCGAACTCTGCTGACATGTTCCAAGCTTTTACTTTCCTGATGCACACATTAGCCCTGCCCTACCTGTAAAATTGAGATAGTGACTGACCCTGGGGCCCAAGCAGCCACCTTGTGGTCATGAGGGAATGGCCAAGAAAATCACAGAGACCTTGAGCCACCAATAGCCAGCCGCCGGTTAGCTTTGTACTTGTGTGAGATAAACCCCAGTGGCTTCAGCCACTGTTGTTGGCTTTTCTCTTACTTGCAGTTGAACTCGATCCCTAATGAATAGAGCTCACACAAATATTTTTAGATCGTCTCTAACCAAGTGACAGTTATTGTGCTGATGGTTAAATTTTCGAATTTTTCATTGTCTTCAAAGAAGCAGTTTCAAAGTTGTCAAATTTGCAAAAAGCATCATTGCTGACGTAGCCCGATGGTCCTGACACCTCTTCACATTAGCATTTCTTCAGTCCTTGTAACTGGACCAGTGCTCACACACTGCTGGGCCATCACATATGACTTTGCTTTTATCTAGATGTCCACCCCCTCTCCCTGTCCCATATTCCCCCTCTTCCTTTCCCATCCCCAATTTCCCCTGATTGCTCTAATCTAAACTGAGTTACCAACTTACATTCCCTTGCAAACTGAGCTTTTTCTTTCTGGAACTTACCAAATTTCTGCTTGTATGTTTATTTTTGAGAGTATGTATACAATATGTTTCCTCACTGAAGTGTAAGCTCACAGATACCAGGGCTGTATTGGCTGTGTTCACCCCTGTACTCATCCCCAGAAAGTGCTAGAAGGAATGTTATGTCCACAGTGTCTTTCAAGGAGCCCCTCGGGCCAAGTGGAGTGCTCCAAGGATTTACAGAATTTAGACATTATCAGAGATGATCCCCATACTGGATTATGCTAATTTAAACATTTAAGCTTTTCTACTTGTTCCTCATTTTTTATTCTAACTGAAAGCCTCTAGGGAGCAGGAATGCGTCCAGGAAAGGCAACCCCCACCCCCCGCCCCCCCATGGTTCAAGGGAACTTTCACACTGGCAAGCCAGTCAACAGAGTTTCCAGAATGACAGGCTAGGTTCTAATCCTTCTTAGTCACCTTAACTGGAGGAAAATACTAAGTGTCCAGAGTTAGAGGCGAGAACCTCTTAATGCCTTTTTTTTTTCTTCTTTTTTTAAGGGCTGCATTTCGAAGAGGTAAATACAGGCTGGAAAATATCTGTTTACACTCTGGTGGCAAAGCAGGCATCTGGAGAGCATTTAACTATGGTGATACTTTGCTCCCAAGTAAAGGCTCTGTTTGTTACAATATGACACAGAGTTATTTGGCTTTTCGGAAAGGCGCCATTCTCCTTCTGAGTTCTATACAAAACGGAAGGCAAGATTTCAAGATAAGCTATTTTGAGAAGATTAAAAACATGGGCAAACCGAAGTGAAAAGACCAGGACCAACTGGAAAGAAATCCAACAAGTCCTAAGAAAAACTGAAAATGTAATACCTGCCTGTAAAATGTATTACTGTTTGCTGCTGATTCTATTTGTTTCCTTTAAGCATTTATTACAATGGAAATGCCTGTAGTGAGCCCTGCCTACCCGGAAAGCTAGTTAAGCCAGACTGTCTGGGGCTTGGAAGACATGGAGGCAGGAAGTGGGATAAGAGAGGCGGGGAGGTAGCGAGAGGCTGGCTGGAGGCTGCACTTCCAGGCACAGGCTACCCTGTGGGATTCTGCAGTCTCTGCAACATTAGGTCAGCCGGAGACAAGGGTTCTGGAATATCTGGGTGCTTGTATATCCAGATTACTCGGGTCCCGAAGGAATCATGCAGAAGGGTTTCAATTGCACAAATAAATTTCTGACTCAGCGGTGATTTCATTGAAAGTAGAATTTTTTATAAGTCACTCATTTTCTCCTGGAATTATGATATAAATCCTTAAAAATTAATATTGTAAATTACTACCTAAAACTAATATAAAAGTAGACTAAGAAAGGGATACCAACAAACTTAACAATCCTTTAGTCATTATTTGAGAGATACCCGCTTTGAGGGGGATGTATGACACAGATATTCCTGGTTTTTAATGTAACCTCAAACCACTAAAAGTATTGTGAGAAAATGTCATTTTAAAAATTCATAATACTTTTCCGTGCCTTTTAGACAAGATTTTGAAAGGTTATTGTGGTAAGTTATCTACCACAGAGGTAACCCATCATAAGAACTGACCAGAAAACATCAGAAACATGGAATTAGTAAATCTAAGATAGAGAATTACATACTTTTGTCCTTTCTGTATCACTATAAAAAGGGTAATAGGTTTAGATCCAGAAAGGAGGAGTTCCTTTCTCCAGAGACAGAAATTATTATCTCTGAATGTTATTCTACTGGGGGAAAAATTTTTTTTTAACATGCTGGGGTCAGAATATCCATCTGGAAGCGATGACTTCTAGTTAAAGTCACTTTCAAGTCCACAAAGACAAGGTGCACTGGTGCCCTCTCATCTATTCCTTGGGGAATGAGTCTCATAAAGCTGAACTGGAGTCAGAGAAAGGAGTAACTTCCAGCACGCAGCTTACATTGGTGCTAATAAAGTACACACGACTGTTGAAAAATGTTTCTTTAATCATTGTTGCTGTTTTAACTATAACTTTCAGTGGACACAGCACAGAGCAGTTCTGCTTATGTGTTCTGAAGTCCTAATAAGGAACTAAGTGAAAAAATCCCTAGAATTTTCCCATGAGAGCATATATAAGAGGGCTGTCTGATGTTAGATGTTTGAGTCTAGCTGGGCCTCTCTCATAGCTTCCATTGCTTGTGTTTTCATCCTTAGGTAAATGGAAGTATTTCACCTGTTACGTCACAGTTTAGTCTGTGAAGCGTGGGCTAGAAGAAACAGATGGAATTGATGGAAGTTTTACCGTGTGGACAATGTGATTATTCACTGTGTTTGAGTGACACTGTTTTGTGTGTATACACGGAGAAAAGTTTAACAAGCCATCATTTGCTATGAGTGCAGGGGCATGTGAGTGGTTCTCAAACCCAAGAGCAGAGATTATCTCTTTGTGAGGACAGATTTGATTAAGAGGCACCCCTTGTCCACTTTTTGTGGTATTGGACAGGGAGCCAAATGTTTAGCTTCAGTGTAACCATCTTTCCAGCATCCTTGAGCAAAAAGCTGCCTGTCAACACTTGGCTAAACAATATCTAGGAGGGATGGAAGGAAAAGAGCTCAGAGGCAGGAAAGCAGTGTGCATTGAGTCTTTAGGGCCTGCATGCATTCATGAAAGAACCAGAAGGCTAAAATAAGGAAAAAGGAATTCTGTGCCTTCCCCTTTTCAGTCTCCTCAAACTGACCACAATCTTTAGACTCGAGAAATTCTTTCCTGGCTGCAGGGAATACAGTGAACACTCCAATGTTTGTGCCAACAGAGAAATAAAAAATCACAGTTAACATAAAGTAATGAGACGTCCCTTCAGGTCACACACACAGTCACCTCCTATTCCTGCCCTCTAGGTCAGCAAAATGCTAAACATGGAGACACGGGCCCAGTGACCAGCTTTTTGCTATAAAATTACCAGGAGATACGAACCAAACTCAGATGCATACTTGAAATCCGGATGCATGAAATCTGTTCATGTGGCATGATCTTTTAATTTTTGTTCAAAGCTCTAAAATAAAGTGATTTACTCAGAAATCATGGGGTGGCAGTACAGGTGAGGAGTTGGTGTGATGACCGGAAGAAAGGAAGAGTGAAACAGAAGGTCATCTGGGAGATCTGAGCCATCTCACGGCTAAAAATGTCTGCTTTCTACCTTGACGAGCAGACTTTGTAGAACAATTCATCTTTCTCTTACTGATGGAAAATCTTGTACAATTAAGGCCACTGAATCAAGCAAAGTACTTTCAACAAATATTGATGAATATTTTCTATGTGTTTGACACTGTGTTGGGTACAGCAGATACAAAAACAAGTAAAAAGCAATTCCCTTCCTGGAGATATTTACAATCGATTAGGAAAGTATAAATGACCCTCTAACAGATAAATCTACAGAGTACTAATTGGCTTCAAAGCAGAAATACTCAATGAATCCAACCCTCCTTTCATCCACTTTTTTTATTTAGACACATAAGGCCTAGGAAGATGTATTAGAACATTCTTAAAATTGATTTTAAAAATAGTCTATTTTCTTATTTGTTTTCTCTTTCTAAAGCCTTTCATTTCAGCGATAGACCGAAAACAACTTTTAACATCTAAAACACAGCCGTGGTTCTGAAAATAATGGACAAAAGGCTCTGAAAGAGAGGGGTCCCTGGGTGGTCCAGTCAGGTAAGCGTCCGACTTCAGGTCAGGTCATGATCTCATGGTTCATGGGTTCAAGCCCCACGACAGGCTGTGTGCTGACAGCTCAGAGCCTGGAGCCTGCTTTGGATTCTGTGTCTCCCTCTCTCTCTCTGCCCCTCCCACACTCGTGCTCTGTCTGTCTGTCTCTCTCTCTCTCTCAAAGATAAAATAAACATTAAAAAAATTTTTTTAAAGACTCCAAAATAGAAAATAGCTATCACAAAATTTGTGCACATTTCTACAATTCTACACAATTACTCTCAATACTGTTAAGTGAGACGCTGAAAAGCACACACAGACACCAATAAAAGTGGCAGCTGACAGCAGGGAAAGGAGGTGGCAAAAATGTTTAAAGCAAACAGAACAACAACAACAACAAAAAAAAAGAATAGTTGTTGAGAGTCAGTTAGTATATAACCAAAAATTAGATTAACACAGATTAAGAGCCCCAAGGGGGGTACTAGAAGCAGGGACATTGACCTTAGTAAAAAATATCAGCCAATAGCAAAGGGAGGTGATAGGTAACAAGCTAAAAAAACAATTTAAAGAGCGCCAAGTTCTGGGGCCATTTGGTAGGAGCAGCAGCTCTAACCCACCTTAAAAATCCCTAGGAAATCACATCATTATGAAATTGTTTTCCATAATGGTAGCCCTGAGTCATCAAGGAAAGCTTTAAATCCTGTTCAGTATTCTCTGTTTTAAAAAGCAGGAAATGTTTTGGGGACAGGCAACTGAGTAATACATTTTAGAGCTTTATAGGCAAGATCTGGCCGGGTAGACATTTACATATTCCCTGGCAGCTGAAATCTCTCTGATTATTCAAGAGTTTACAATGTTTCTGATTAATAAAATTTTTAAAGAATTTTGTCTGGTAAATATCGATTGTGTTATATCATTAGAAAAATAGTAATTATATTTTCCATATATCCCTATAATTATTTGCAAATACTAAACTTGGCCGACACTGGGGAAAGCATTTTGTGTAAAATTTTTATAGATGGAGAGATGCTAGGGAGAAAACTGATATCAGTAGCAGGAACTGGACCTGATAAGGATCACAAGATCTTGGACTGGTGGCAGATATCATGATTAAATGTGCCTTTAGGGAGTGGGAGGCAGTGCTATAGGATGGAGTGAGTTTTGCATGTGGGAGGGATGTAAATGGTCAGGACCAAGAGGACGACTGTGATAGACTAAATTACTCATCTCATCTCTTCGCTGGCCTGTAGTAGAACCCTTGCTATAATCTCAGGATGGATAGATAAGGTGTAGTACCCTTGCCATTGGGAAACTCATTGTTTCTTTAGTGGATGTAGGTTGAAGATATAAGTAAATTCAGGAAAGGTTTAGATCAATCTATGAATGGTAAATCCAGATTTGCATGTTAAAGAAAACCAGAGAGTTTGAAATGAATACTCAAACTTCTGAGGCCAACATTAATGGGATACTATGAGACTTTGAAACCACAGGCTGGTTAGACCATTGGGCTGACCCAGTATTGCATTTCCTACATTCATATCATTTGGTTTTTAAAAATAAATACGCATTTTAGTATGAATTCCTAAGGGAAACATGCAGTTTATTTGAAGACTGTAACTTTCTCCCCATGTTTCTTTTAAACTAATTACAAAGAAGTCATGGATGTTCTGAGCCAAAGGAGGTAGGAAACTCTACGAACAAATGTGACTTATTTTACATTCTCACACCTGCGTTCTACATGTGGGAAGTGCAAAAATGGATTTTAAGGTCCCAGGTAAGGAACTGTATGGATCCTGAAATCACCCTGCAGACAGATGAAATCTTTAGAAACCAAAAAGTGGCTCAGATTACTAGCAGTTGCTTCACAAAATTGCCTGCTTGAAAAAACAATCCAACTCTTTTACCATACTCTATAAGTCTCAAATCATTATGGTTTGGAAAAAATGCACATGAGACTGTGACAGCAATAATTACTTCAGATGAATGAATAAAAGAAAGCAAGATACTGTGTTTTTTTTCCAGGCAACATTTACATGCAAAATCTTTCATTTGAGATGCAGTAAATACCACAGAAGCCAGTAGATAAAGATGATGTCCCAACTCTCAAAACCATACCAAAAGGAGTGGGAATGCAACTCAGGCAGGCAGCTGAGACCAGGACTGTGGGTAAATGCTGCGAGCTTCTTGCTCACAAATAATGGTATGTCTGAGTTATGTTCTGCGTAACTATCTTTTAGACGTATTTAGTGATGCCCAATATACTAGTGAATTTCCAAACATAACCACAAAATGGATGACAATTTAGGATGGTTCCATGCTTGAAATTTTGTTTTTTTAAAAATTCTGGTCCATTAGTCATTTCTATCTTCGTTAACATCTTTCCCTTTCCCGTTCACCTTCTGGTGCAGGTGTTAACGAACTTGGAAATGACTGATGGACCAGAAAAGGTCTTGGAAAATCTATCAAATGGATATTATAATCAGCCTCCATATAATCTAACTTAAATGTTACTTGACAGGTGTGGAGCAGGAACTAGAAAAACCAGAAAAGACATTCCACAAATGGCAAAAAGGAGAATGATCACAAAGTTCGAGCCTCTGGTAAACCAGAAATTCAAGTCTTACTCGTGTGAGGTGAATTAACTTTACAGTGGGTATCTTCCAAATAATTCTCTAAGCCTGCCTCGGGAGGTAGGAAGTAACCTGTCGTGGATGTTTACAGGGTGGACTGGATGACCACTTGAGAAAAGGCTGTAATGTGCAGACAAGACTCGATAGTTTCCGTGGTTCTTGAGGGAAGCAGACACAGAGCTCATCTGTAACAAAGAGCTTTAGCTACTCAGATGAGGCTTTGCTCATCCATATAGGACCCTAGGGGTATATTCTGACTTTGTTTCTGCCCTCCTGCCTCAAGCCAGAGACCAGCTTCTGCTTTCACTAGTGTTCCCTCAAACATATCTAGACCGCTCCAAGTCAAGGCCCAGGAAAATGAGGCCCAGAGGAGTGAGGCTTTCTCTCTCCCCTCAATAAGGGCCTGTTTGTCGGGTTGATTTCCTATACCAACGCCATCTCCCTCCAGATGAAAGATAAGGCCTGTCCTAGGGCCTGACAGTATTTATTTGCATATTGGGACAAAACACTATAATCTTCACCTCTATTGCAGAGGCATGGGGTCCTCCCCATGCCTCCCTTCACCTCTATTGCAGAGGCATTATCTTATGTCCTCCCAACCCTATGGCCTCACCCAGAGACTTGCCTGTGGTGTCTTGCCTCCACCTTCCACAAAATCTCTGTGCAGTCAGTTCACGTTAGCATGAGCAAATGTGCCAAATCACCACGTGTTCCGCACACTGTTTCTATTTGCTGTCACCTTTCTCCCTAGCATCTCTCCATCTATATAAACTCTACACAAGATGCTTTCCCTAGCACAGGCCAGGTTTAGTATTTAAAATTAATTTCAGGGATATACAGAAAATATAATCTATGTTTCTAAAGATGTACCACCGTCAATATTTATTAGAGAAAATTCCTTTACATTTATTGATCAGAAACATAAACTCTTGATTAATCAGAGGTTTCAGCTGCTAGGGAATATGTAAATGTCTACACAACCGAATCTTGCCTCAAAGTCTATACAATCTTGCTCCCTTTCCCTTTATCCCTCACCAGCCTTTCCCTCAGAGTTGCCCTTCCTACTGTTAGCGTCTGCTTCCCAGATGACCTGACCTGACACTAACACCATGAGTTAGTTGTTCCGGTCATTTGTTTGGCATGACTAGTTGACTTGTAAAAAAAGAGTATTGACTTGATTCAAATACTTGCCTTACTTTAATAATATTAAAGGAACAAAGATGGTTCACTGGAAATGGATTTTCTCAGATCTCTCCACCTGGGTGATTTTAAATAGGTGACTGGTGTTTAGGGGGACTGATTCTCCAGATTCAGACCCTGGTGGATTTAATCAAACCACCTTAATTTAAAACACCCTGGTGTTTTAATCAAGGCTGCAAATAGAGGACAGGCTATAGAAAGAAGTGAAGCAAGAAAGACTATTACATGGAGCACAGGAAACCAGGCACGGTACAGGCTCCCAATAGGACTGCGGGGTCAAAGCATGGGACAGATGTGTAGGCTGGGAAATCAATGCCTGACAAGATATCACACTTCTCATATATGCCTGGTGGATCAGCTTCCTAGGGCTTCCATAACATATTACCACAAATTGGGTGGCTAAAACAACAAGATTCAATGTCACATTTCGGAAGGCCAGAAGTCTGAAATCAAGGTGTCATTGGGTGGTTTTCTTCTTGGGACCTCAGAGGGAGAATCTGTTCCATACCTTTCTCATTTCTAGTGCTTGCCAAGCAATTCTTGGCATTCCTTAGTTTGTGGCAGTGTAACTACAATCTTTGCCTCAGTTGTCACATGACATTCCCCGTGTTTCTGTGTCTCTGTATCCAAATTTGCCTATTCTTGTAAGGACGATGTCGTATTGCATTTAGGATCCACTTTAATCCAGAATGACCTCATCTTGATTAGATGTCCAAACGATTTCAAAAAAGTCATCTTTGCAGGTTCTGAGTGAACATGAATGGGGGGGGGCACTATTCAACCCAGTATAACTGAGAACTTGAGTGATTAGTTAAAAACTAGCCTTTAGATTGGTGTCAGATGAATAGGCACTTTCTGGTGATGAGCCTTTGAATATTGGAACGTAGTGTTTGGTTGTGGGATCTGAAACATCTGAGGGTATAGATTCTGTCTTCTCTCCTGACCACACCTCCTCCACAACTGAGATGACACTTGTCTTGCCTTCCACATCTTCAGAGTACGCTGAAATTGTCTGGTCTGGTGCACTGATGTATATGCATTTGCCTTCCTCCTTCAAACCCCACCCTGCCCGCCCCACCACACACATACACCTTCATTCTTCCCATAAAGAAAGATAACAGAATCAGGGCACCTGGGTGGCTCGGTTGGTTAAGCAGCCAACTCTTGGTTTCAGCTCAGGTCATGATCTTGTGGTTCATGAGTTCAAGCCCCGTATCAGTCTCAGCGCGGATAGTGCGGAGCCTGCTTGGGATTCTCTCTCTCTCCCTCTCTTTCTGCCCCTCTCTGCTCGTGCTCTCTCTCAAAATAAATAAACTTTAAAAAATAATAAAGACAACTGAATCTAAACACTAAACTGCCAGACTTATGTTGGGGTTGGAGGGTCACTCTGGATGGAGGCAGGCAGCCACATCATTGAAGTAGAGTGAATGGAGTGAAAAAAGGAATCTAGGTTATTTCTCAGACAGCTTTTACCCAGTCTCCCTTATTTTGTCTTCCCTCTTCCCCCAATTCATTCCCAGATCCAGAAGCAGCCAGTATCGCCACTTACTGAACATCCTGAGGATTCTGCAGTAAATCAGGTGGGTTCCCCACTTTCCCCACTGCCAGCTCAGAATTTGTCTATCTCTGTTCTGCTAAGTCAATGTCTATTCATCCACTTCCCAGACTGCAAAGTTTTATTGCTGATTCCTCTCTTCCTGCTTTTCTCCTACTTGAGTTTTTTGTGTATGAGGTGTTTGTGCATCTATCCATCCACCACTCATCCATCCATCCATCCATCCATCCATCCATCTCTATTAGAGTTTTAGTGAGGCTTTGGAGGGAGTAATGTTAGACGTGTACATTAGTCTGGTACGTTAATCTGGAACTCCAGATTTAAAACAATACCAATCACTATGATAGTGAGGTTTCTCCTGTAATATCGAATTTCTTGGTATAGACATGAAGTAGGTAGACAGATTTCATTAGGGTTGGAGTTTTGCCAACTAAGAAAAGGAGGGTTTAAGATGACAGGACTTAAGAAAACTTGACTTGCAAGGAAATAATTATTTGATGCACCCTGAACTTTCAACCTGGGTAAGGAGGGTAGTGTGAACACGAAGGAGGTGATAAGAGTGAAAAATTGAAAGTCAATGGACTGGAGCCCCCCAAGTTTTGAAAAAGTGTTCTGTTGGGCATACAAAGTGAGGGAGCAGGAAGGTCAGAGAGAAGGATCTCAGATTTCAGATCTGGCATTTTTGGAGGTGGTGATTATTGGGTGTGACCCAGTTGGGGGTGGATGTGGTAGACTATTTTCCAAAGATGAGCACAACCATCTCTCTCATCCCACGTGACCTCCTACGGTGTGAGGCTGCCACACTGCCATCAAGAGGTGGAGGCTCCTTCCTCTCCTCTTGAATTTGGGCTGCCCTACTAACTCGTTTATGACCCAGCGAGTGAAGTGAAGAGGCATGGCTTCCCAGGCTAAGTAGAAAAGGCCATGTAGTTTCTCTCTGGCTGTCCTGGAATGCTCTGGGGAACACCAGCCACCATGCAAGCAGTCGAACTCCCCTGACACATATCATGCTAGAGCGGCCACATATAGGTGCTCTGGTCACGGTCTAGCCAAACCTAACCTTTCTGCCACCCTTGCCAAAATACCAGATGAGTGAGTGAAGCTGTCTGGACCCTCCTAGACCAACCAGCTAAGTGCCCCTGAAGGACTTCGGTGGTGCCACAAGGAATGAAAGTGCCCAGTGGGAGTGCCTAGATTCTTGAGCTACACAGTTTGGGAAGTATGACACAGTGTCTGTGATGTGTACATGTCCGTCTTCTGTCCAGACCTCTCGCATGAACTTCAGACCCATAGAGCCAGCTGCCTCCAAACATCGTCACTTGGGTGGCTAATAGGCACCTCAAATTTAACATATTCTAAATTGAGTTCTCGATAGTCCCCTCAAACCGGCTTTTCCCTATCCTGGTTATCGGCAAATCCATTCTTCTGGTTGCCCAGGCCAAACACCCTGCTGTCGTCCCTCACCACCCTCTTTATCTCATACTCCATATCCAATGTTATGTAATACCACTGTCTGTACCTTCAAAATATATCCAGATTGCAACCACTTTTCAGGACCAGCATTGCTACCACACTCCTCCAAGCTGCCATCACCTTTCATCTGGATTACCCACTAACTCTCTCCTCAGAGGTCTTGCTTTGCTGTTAATCTTCAGTCTACTCAGAAGGATCCTTCTATAATGTCACAGCATATTCCTCCTCCACTCAGACTCCTCCAAGACCCTCCATCTCAGAGTAAATAAAGGCCAAAGTCCATACCAGGACCTACAAGGCCTCTCCTACTTCCCACTCCCTAGGTTTATCTTTTATTCCTCTCTTAGCTGTAATGGCTTCCTCCCTGTTCCTTAAACTGGACAGGCACAGTCCTGCCTCAGGGCCTTTGCCCTAGCTATTCTTTCTCAGGGACCCACGTGCTAGCTCCCTCATTTCCTTCAGATATTATTCAAAAGTGAATTCCTAGATGGGGTGCCTGGGTGGCTCAGTCGGTTAAGAGTCTGAATTCAGTTCAGGTCGTGATCTCATGGTTCGTGAGTTCGAGCCCCACATCGGGCTCTGTGCTGACAGCTCAGAGCCTGGAGCCTGCTTTGGATTCTGGGTCCCTCTCTCTCTCTCTCTCTAACTCTCCCCCACTTGTACTCTATCTCTCAAAGAAAAATAAACATTAAAAAAAATTTTTTTTAAGTGAATTCCTGGAAACTATGTATGGCAACGGATGTGAACTAGACTCATTATGGTGATGTCACACTATACACATATATTGAATCATTATGTTGTACATCTGAAACCAATAAAATGTTATGTGTCAATTAACCTCAGTTAAAAAGATAAGTTCTTAAGAGTTTTTTTCTAAATACTGTATCAATGGAAAAATAAAAATTATGCATTATAAAAAAGTGGATTCTTCTGTGAGGATATCCATTGACACTACTCTTAAATCTCAATCTGTCACCTTACAACCCATTCCCTGCTTTATTTTGTTGTTGTTGTTGAGATATAGTTAACATATAACATCAGTTTCAGGTGTATATCGTAATAGATATTTATTGCAAAACAATCACTACAGTAAGTCTAGCGAACATCATCATCACACATATTTACAACATACCACACATTTTATCTATCCATCCATTGACGGACACATAGGTTGCTTCCACATCTTGGTTGTTTAATTTTTTAATTTTTTTTTAACGTTTATTTATTTTTGAGACAGAGAGAGACAGAACATGAACAGAGGAGGGGCAGAGAGAGAGGGAGACACAGAATCTGAAACGGGCTCCAGGCTCTAAGCTGTCAGCACAGAGCCCGATGCAGGGCTCGAACTCACGGATTGTGAGATCGTGACCTGAGCTGAAGTCGGATGCTTAACCGACTGAGCCACCCAGGTGCCCCACATCTTGGTTATTTTAAATAGAGTTGCAAAGAACGTGTGGGTTCAGATATCTTTTCAAGTTAGTGTTTTGTTTTCTTCAGGTAAATACCCAGAAGTGACGTCGCTAGATCATAGCGTATTTCTATTTTTAATTTTTTGAGGAAACTCCATACTGTACTCCATAGTGCTTGCAGCAACTTACCCTCTCACCAACTGTGTGAGAAGGTTCCTTTTCTCCACATCCTCACCAACATTTGTAACTTCTTATCTTCTTGATAGCAGCCATTTTAATAGGTGATATAATAGGTGATATCTTTCGTGGTTTAATTTGCATTTCCCTGATGGTAAGTGATGTTGAGCATCTCTCCAGGTGCCTGTTGGCCATTTGTATGTCTCTGGAAAAATATCTATTCAGGTCTCCTGCCCTCCCTGCTTTATTCTGTCCTCAGCATAGATCACTGTCTAACGTAGTAGTATGTATGTTATTTATTTTCTATTACCTCCAGTCAAAGGTAAACTCCACAAAGCAAGCAATTTTGTCTCATCTGTTTACTGCTGTTTCAAATAGTGCCATGCACATAGCAAGCACTCAAAACATACTTGTTGAATGACAGAATTTCCCAGAACAGTCTATATTTCCCCAATCAAAGGGAAGAATGGGTGTAAAAGGGAGGAGGGGAGAAACAGCTAAAGAAAATTCTAACAAATAAGAGCCATAATTATAGCTTTTGTTTATTATGTCTTCTTTCAATCATTTATTTACAATTTTCTAATTGCATTCTTGATGAATATCTGGGTTGAACAAAAAAAAGGAGTGAATGCACTAAGCAAAGTTTATTTATTATTCACGATGTTCCTGTTTTGATTTGGCATCTTTACTCTCCTGGAGTCCTAAGAGAATCGCATCAGCCTCAAGTATAGTTGTATCTGTGGTGGCTCCCAGGAACCTAGATGTAAGTTCAAGATCTAATAGACGCAGTCGGACTCTGGTTCCTTTCTGGTATTTCCTGGATAGTAAGAAAAAAAAAATTCCATTAATTCTGCATAGCACAACATGAACAAGTAGTTTAATTTTTTTTTTAATGTTTATTTTTGAGAGAGACAGAGCACGAGTAGGGGAGGGAGGGGCAGAGAGAGACACACACACACGCAAACACACACACTCACAGAATCTGAAGCAGGCTCCAGGCTCCAAGCTGTCAGCACAGAGCCCGACGCAGGGCTCAAGTTCACGAACCACGAGATCATGACCTGAGCTGAAGTCGGACGCTTAACCGCCTGAGCCACCCAGGCGCCCTAAACAAGTAGTTTAAAGTAAAACTCAAATTCTAATTTTAATGTGGTGGCTCAAGATAAAGAATATGTTCTTTTTTTAAAAAAACACTTTATACTAGTGTGTGAGAAAGAGTTGTTTTTGACAGAAAATTTAGTTGTATCAGAATTGTAACCTTGAAGTGACTTTTAAAGATCTTATAAACAAAATTCAAACAAGTCAATTCTTGAAAATAACATTTATTTTAATATGTCATTCATTTTTTAAAATATTTATTTATTTATTTTGAGAGAGAGAGAGAGACAGACAGCATGCACATGCAGGAAGGGCAGAAAGAGAGAGAAAGAGAGAGACTCCCAAGCAGGCTCTGTGCTGACAGCACAGAACCTGACGTGGGGCTCAATCCCACTAACCATGAGTCTGTGACCTAAGCCGAAATGAAGAGTCAGACATTTAACAGACTGAGCCACCCAGGTGCCCCAATATGTTATTCGTTTTTAAAATCAGCGAATATCAAGGGAAAAAGATTTTCAGATACATGCTTTCTTCCTAAAGTTAAGAACTTCTCATTTTTATTTAATATTTTTTTAATGTCTATTTATTTTTGAGAAAGAGAGAGAGAGAGAGAGAGAGAGGCAGAGAGAGAGGGAGGCACAGAATCCAAAGCAGGCTCCAGGCTCTGAGCTGTCAGCACAGAGCCCAAAGCAGGGCTCAAACTCTGAATGGCGAGATCATGACCTGAGCCGAAGTTGGGACACTTAACCCATTGAGCCACTCAGGTGCCCCCCAAATCTTCTTTTAAAGTAAAGAATATTTTACAAAAGCAAAATGGAAAAAGGTCTAAATGTAAATGTAAAGTACTTAAGTGCTGAGGACTGACTGCACTATAATTAAAGTGTAATGACAGCCTAACATGCATGATGGCTCACTTTGATCAATAAAATATTTTATAATACCAAATGAAACTTATATTCATTCATCTTCTTCCTTGATCAAATGTTTTAAGGGTTTAATATCAACATTATGAAAAGCTACAGGTGAATGAAAATATTGCCAATGACTGCAATCCCAAGATCTTTAAGGATCTAAATATACAAGCATACCTTGTTTCACTGTGCTTTGCTTTGCGCTTTGCAGGTATGACGTGTTTTACAGGTTGAAGGTTTGTGGCAACCCCGTGTCAAACAAGTGTATCGCCACCATTTTTCCAACAGCATTTGCTGACCTTGGGTCTGTCACATTTTGCGGGTCGTACGATAGTTCAAACTTTTTCATTATTGTTATATTTGTTTTGGTGATCTGTGATTAGTGATTACTAGTTGAAAGGTCAGATAGGGGTTAGCAGGTTTTAGCAATAAAGTATTTAAAAAAAAATTTTTTTAATCTTTATTTTTGAGAGAGAGAGAGAGAGAGAGAGAGAGAGAGAGATACAGTGTGCAAGTGGGGGAGGAGCAGAGAGAGAGGGAGACACAGAATCCGAAGCAGGCTTCAGGCTCTGAGCTGTCAGCACAGAGCCCAACACAAGGCTCAAACTCACGAACTGCTAGATCATGACCCCAGTCGAAGTTGGGACGATTAACCGACTGAACCACCCAGGTGCCCCGACAATAAAGTATTTTTTAATTAAAGTATATGCAGTTAAGCTTTGAGTAGGGTTTCAAATCATGGGTCCACTTATACATGGATTTCTAATAAATACAGTATAGTACTATAAATGTATTTTCTCTTCCTTAGTATTTTCAATAACATTTTCATTTCTCTAGCTTATTTTATTGTAAGAATACAGTATATAATACACATAACATACAAATTACGTATTAATTGACTATTTATATTATCGGTATGGCTTCCAGTCAACAATAGGCTGTTTTTAAAAAAGTTTTCCATGTTTATTTATTTTTGAGGTGGGGAGGGGCAGGGAGGGAAGGAGAGAGAGAATCCTAAGCAGGCTCTGCACTGTCAGTACAGAGGCCAACGTGGGGCTTAATCTCAGTAACCTAACCATGAGATATCATGACCTGAGCTGAAATTAAGAGTCAGACACTTAACCAACTGAGCCACCCAGGTGCCCCAACAGTAGGCTATTAGTTTAAGTTTCTGGGGAGTCAAAATTGTATGCAGGTTTTCGATTGCACGGGGGGGTCAGCAGCTGTAACCCCTTCATTGTTCAAGGGTGAACTATACATTGTTTTTTTAGACATAATGCTATTATTGCACACTTAATAGACTAAAGTATAGGGTAAACATAACTTTTACATGCACTGGGAAACCAAAAAATTCATTTGACTTGCTTTATTGCAATATTTGCTTCATTGTGGTGACCTGGAACCAAGCCTGCATTATCTCTGAGGTGTGCCTGCCCACCAAGTATTCTAATTTTAAATTAAACAACTTTACATAAATGGAAAGAAACAAAGTTCTCAAAAAAAGTCACTGAAAAATGATTTTTGTAGGCCATATAATGAATAGTCTCGATACAATGTTTAATTAGGTATTCTGAAGGAATTTATAAATGATCTATCAAATAAATATGAAGGCTACTTGGTTTTTTTAAATAAACTTATTTTTCTTTCTGATAATAGAAGTAAATATTCTTTTGTAAAACTATGTAAAATAATGAAGTCAGTCATATTTTCTAGTTCTTCTATCTATTTACACGTATGTATACATGAGTGTGTATTTGACAGCATAGATCTTATTTCCTGTCTTTGTTTAAAAAATTAAAGAGATATCCTAAAATATTGAGCATAGCCTTATAATCTTAGAAAACAGCAATTACAGGACATATTCTATATGAATTATCCTCTGAAAAAATAAGGTTGGTTCATAGGCAAGGTAAAGGTGAACACTATTTTCTATATTACTTGGAGCTATAACTTATGTTCTAACAGATTCTTTCCTTTGTCCTCACAGCATGACTCACAGCGATTCAATCAGCTTTGATTCACGTTGACCCCTCCTTCCCTCCATTCCTGCAATATCCAATTAGCAACTTTAGTTCATTTTTTAACACAGATATTTCTTGATCTTAACCCTACAAGTCTCATTACCCCTTAGCTGAAGCTTGAGGTCTAATCTTCCCAGAGCCCATGTTTTGGGCCCACTTCTCAAGATGGCTTCCATATCTTGGCCTGATGTCCATTCCCACATACTTCTATTCCTCCGTACCTTTGCTTCTATTGCCAGCCTTCCTTGAACTTACTGTCTATCCGCCTGATTCTTAAGTTCCAGGTAGAACAGCTACATCAAATGCAGCTCCCAAGAGCCTTGACATTCTCCTTGTCGGAATGAAGAGTCTGTCACTGGAACTCCCATGGAAGAAAGAGGTTTTGCAGTCATAGACCTGGATGCAAATCTGAGCCCTGCCACTTACTCGTTGGGTAACCCTGAGTGGCTTTCCCTGAACCATAATTTCCTCATCTACAATAAGAGAGATTCCAACCATTTTGCAGGTTTACTGTGAAGGTTAAATGGGATAATATGTTGAAAATGCTTAGCACATGACTGCAAATGTTAGTGCCTCTCACTTACTTGTCTTGGTTATCTGTGCAACTCTCTGATCTCTCTTTAGTCTCTATGCTCCCCCAAGATCTGGCACTGGGTTTATCTCTGTATCCTTCCAGTGCCAATGTAGCAGGTACCCAAATGTCTGTCAATAAATTAACATGACACTTGCTGATAAAAGCCACCAGGTCACAGATTATCTAGAATTTCTACTTTCTTGGCTTTAGCAGCTGTGTGGACTGGTGCATTTACTTAACCTCTCTGAAATTTGCTTGGCATCGTGCCTAGCACATAGTGGTTAATAAACATTGGTTTTCTTCTTTCATTGTTCATTGTCGGCTTATTTCTTTTTACTTATTTTTAGGAGCATTACTCATAGCTGGACTATAAACTTATCATGAGGAAAGGAACAGTGACTTTTTATAAAAAGAGTTGCACATGTCACAAACACCAGGGGCACCAATTCTGGGCACAGTCGCAGTGAAGAGGAAGCTCTCAGTGTAAGTGGTTCTGTGTCATATTAACGGCAAAAATCTCCAATTAAAAAATAAAAACAGGAACACCATTGAGTGCCAGTATGCTTGGTAATTTATGGAATGCAGAAGTTTGTCCCCAGTTTTAGATGCATTAGCCTTTAGTGATATGAAAGCTTTGCCTTCACTTCTAAAAATTATGGAAATTCTGGGAATTATCCAGTGAGATGATAATGGAGATGAAAAGCAAACTGCAGGCTTGTATGTGTGGTGAAATGAGAATTATCCAAATATACACATTGTGCACTACACAAAACAAACAAAACAAACCTTTAAAAGATTCTTTTCTGCTATCTAGAAGTAGCTGTTTCTACTTTTATGGTACTTAATTTTTATTTTGTATTACAGTTGATTGCAAGTAAGCGTTACCTTCTCTATGAGACTGTAAGATCCTCAAGGGCAGGGATTTCATATCTGCCTCTCACAGCCCCATGAAGACATTTCACATAATGCAGCCTTTTGAACAGTGGTTTCCACACTTTCTAGTATACCAGAAACACCTGGAGTACCGGTTAAAAATGCAAATGTAGGGACGCAAGCCTGAAAGTAAGCTGGCAAATCTGGGGTGAGACTTAGGAATTTACCTTTTGAGCAAGCTTCCCAGGTGATTCTGATTCAGGCTTCTCTGGTCACCACTTGAGAAAATCTGGCCTAGGATTAGGTTTATTATATATAATCAAGTGCAGGAAGACAGGACAGTTTATATAAATACAACAGGCCAGGAAAATGAGAATCTCTGAAAAACTCTGTGGCTACCATTAACAAGTTTCAAGAATAACAGATGTTTTCCATAAGTGATGACAAGAGTTGTTTAGGGTGAATAATTTAGATAGACCAAAAGGAAAAAAAAAAGTCAGGAATATATAATATGGAGAAATGCACCTAAAAAGAGTCCCTTGAACAAAGCCCACTGACAGGCTGGAGTAGGGCTGCCTCGCCCACACTGAGACTGTCCGTTCTGGGAGATCCAGGACATGTAAGGGTCAGCATACTTCTCTGACAAGAACAGCAGCCATACAACTAACGTGGAGTTGATCCTTGCTTTAACTTCGAAACACTTTATTAAAGGAAAAAAAATAAGCTAATATATTTCTAAGAACTCCATTTCTTCCAGTGTAATTCGAGGTGAACCTTCACTATTGTAGTCTTTGATAATCACTTACACCACTTAGTTTTCCCATTTGGGTTTCCATTGTTCCACATAATAAGATTTAAAATGAGTATGCCAGTAAACTCTCTTCCCAGATTGTTTATACAACCCTTAAATGGTCACTTTATTCCAAGATGTTGGCCTAAGTATAAAAATCCAGAAAAGGCAATGTAGTGACTGAGAGCACGGGCTCTGGAGCCATATGACTACACATGTGTGTGTGCAGTTGTATCACTTATAAACATGCAACCCTGAGGTACTTTTTCAGCGTCCTCATTTGTAAAATGGGAATCGTTGTACCTACGTCATAGGTTCTTGTGAGCATGAAATATATTAAAACATTCCAAGCCCTTATAAATGCTCAATAAATATTAGCTATCATCATCAATCACCACCACCACCATCATCAAAACAAACCCAATGAAAACCGATACTCTATGTGGGAGTGATGCAGAATAGAAGAGCACCTTCAGTTCTAATTCAGTGATAATTGAATCGATACAAAAGGTTCCTATAGAAAGGAAATTTGGAGGTGGGTTCTCTTCCAATACTTGCTTTCATTCAAATCTTACTTATTTTAATGGCATAAGCACTCTTCTCTTAAAATACAACATAACCGTTCTACAAAAATGGAAACCGTTTCTTTTGAAATGAATGTTGACTTTCCAATGAGATGTGAAGCAAAAGAGCTCTGAACAAAGCAAGTAAGATTCAGAGGACTACGCACCGAATGGTCCACATTTCCTAGCATTGACCACAACATAACCACATATACAGTCAGTCACAAAAGGGTCACAGTGATTTACGTACTCTTGTGCTCTTTCCGGCAGTGGCTCAGGAAGACTGAGGGGCAGGGAGAGGTATCCTAACTTCACCTATCTCCTATTATCACTCTTGCTTCACTAACTTTCAGTGGAGTTACGCCTTTTAGGAATATACTTGTACTTATAGCACACACCATTTCTTAGAAGGGAAAGGTAACAATTTCTGTAGATTCATTATTTGTTTTTCCAAGAAGCAATTTTTAGCTTCATTTAAAATTCAATAGCCTTAACTTCTAACCTAATCAACTAACCCCTTTCATGATTTTATAAACCTGAATCTGTCTCTTCTGTCTTCTTTTTATAATGGGGTTTTATTATTCTTTTATGTATCTAGTTTTCCCTCACTCCTGTGATTGTATCAATGGACTCTGCTAAAAACTGCTCAAATACCCATAAACAAAATTTATTATCTATAATAAAATCGATTATATCTGTATCTATCTATAATAAAATCTATTTATTATCTATAATAAAAATATCAAATACCACTGCCCACTGTAACTTTCCGTGATAATGGAAACACTTTAGATAAGGTTTGAGCACTTGAAATATGGCTAGTGTAACTGAGGAACTGAACTTTTAAATTATATTTAATTAACTTAAATTCAAATTTAAAAAACCACATCACAGTGCAGCTCCAGAGAATTTCAATAAAATTTGACAATAAAAATAGTAAGCATACTTGTCCCACAATATAAAAATATACTCTGGGGGCGCCTGGGTGGCGCAGTCGGTTAAGCGTCCGACTTCAGCCAGGTCACGATCTCGCGGTCCGTGAGTTCGAGCCCCGCGTCAGGCTCTGGGCTGATGGCTCAGAGCCTGGAGCCTGTTTCCGATTCTGTGTCTCCCTCTCTCTCTGCCCCTCCCCCGTTCATGCTCTGTCTCTCTCTGTCCCCAAAATAAATAAACGTTGAAAAAAAAAAAATTAAAAAAAAAATATATACTCTGTGGCAGAAAAGCTATTTTTGCAGGAAAAAATAGTACTTAGAAATAATTTGTTATAAGAAATAACTACCACTAATTAGATCCAGCAATAATAAACAGATACATGTTTGCCATTATTAACCCCTCAAACATTTCTTTCCTTTCTGTTACCTTTTATATTTTTCCTCAAATCTGTGTGACATTGTACTAGACACATAGCAACTGAATTGTCTTATTAATAAGCTATTTTGAGGTTATAATTAAGATCTTCATAAAGATAGCTTCCCTCATATTACAGACATAAAATTAAGATACACAGAATTAAAGTCACTTGCCTAATGCCAAAAAGTGGTATAAAAGGATTCACAGATTTTTTTTTCCCTCTTCCTTTTCTCAAGTTCTCAAATACCTGTGACTTCTGGCAAGAACTATAAATTTAATCCCTTTGGGGGTGGTAAGAATTTACCACTTCATACAATCTTATAATGTCTTCCTTTTAAATAAAATTTAGGCCACACTGTTGTCATCCAACTCATTATTTTAACTGCTCCCCCTTTAGAAAAATGATTGCTTCCAGTGGTAACAAATAATAATACTGGGAAAAAATCTCCATGGCGTCAAGCAATTTCGTCTATTTTTTTTTAATTAGGAAAAACATCCCAGATATTAGTTTCTCAGAAATCTTCTATTTTATATTAAAACCACTGAATACTGCTGTCTTGAAAGGCAAATAGGATGTCTCCAATGAGCACATTCAAAATAAAAATAGCCTGTGTTTTTACTGCTTGGTGTGTTTCTTTCTTTTAACTTCAAGTGCTTGCCTCTGACTGATCTTTGTGAACTCCAGCCTAAATGGATTCAATCCCAGCCTTCACCGTGACTGCTCTCTTCCACTGTGCGCTTTCTCAGACCATATGCTGCAGTAAATGAGCCTGCATGGCTGAGCTGTTTAGCAAAAGGGCAATTAAATCTGGTTTTGCATTTCTTTATTAAGGACATGGTTTAAAGACTTTCCTTTGGAGAGGTTTTTGACATTCTTTCCACAGACATTCTTTAACATCTGTCAGTGCAGGCTAGCGATGGTTCTCATAGACTTAAAATAGAGAGCGAATCCTCTGCCTAGTTCTTTGATACAAATATATTAATAATACAAAGCTGACAAATAATAAGGTTTGGATTAAACCTCAGTATCTAAAGAGAATACTGTGAGGAATTCTGACTTTGCTAGTCAATTTAGCTGTCTTGCTGTAATCATAATTCTCAGAGGTTTTAAAAATAGTTCTTTTGAAATCATTAGGCATCTACATTTTTATCTCAATGAGTTAAAATAGTTTAGAACTTTTTCCAATTTTCTGACAATTCTTTACTTAAAGCTTTAAGACTTTAGAAATAATTTTTTCTCTTCCTTTTTGAAGAGGAAAAGCTAAAATATTTCTATTGGTTCAATTAACACCTATGTGATTTTTTTTAAGTTTACTTATTTATTTTGAGAAAGTGTGTGCACGTGCGCGGGGGTGTAGACAGAGAAGGAGACAGAGAATCCCAAGCAGTCTCTGTGCTGTCAGCGTGTGGCCCCACATGGGGCTCAATCCACGAACAGTGAGATCATGACCCGAGCTGAAAATCAAGAGATGGACACTTAACTGAATGAGACACCCAGGTGCCCCTGATTTTTTGTAATTTATACAATTGTTCACAGTAATGTTGATCTGTATGTGAAGCCACCAACGTGTGTGTGTGTGTGTGTGTTTGAGAGACAGAGAGAGAGAGAGAGAGAGAGAGAGGAGAGCATGTATACATGTGAGTAAGAGAGCACATGTGAAAATGTATACTTTCTTCTTCAAATGAACTGTCCAGACATCAATTTCCTCATCTTTAAAAAGCACACTGTTGGGGCGCCTGGGTGGCTCGGTTGGGCGTCCGACTTCAGCTCAGGTCATGATCTTGCAGTACATGGGTTTAAGCCCAGCGTCGGGTTCTGTGCTGACAGCTCAGAGCCTGGAGCCTGCTTCAGATTCTTTGTCTCCTTCTCTCTCTGCCCTTCCCCTGCTCACGCTCTCTCTCTCTCTCAAAAATAAATAAAGATTAAAAAAAAAAAAAGATCAAAGGTGTTTTACAGTTCTATGATTTAGTTCTACTTTTACACAACGTTAAGTATTTGAAATTTGATACAATGTAGAATGATATTAAGTGCAAAACTGATTAAACTTCTTGGTGTTTAATTCTGGATTTGTCTCACTTTTTTAAAATGCCATCTGCCATGTTTCACTGACCTATCTGGTCTATTGCTTCTTTCTGTCCAATCTGTCAGATGTCTTTAAAGATTTTCTTACCACCATGCTATCCATACTGTATTATCAAGCACAGCAACCAGGGTTAACAAAATAAAGGTAGAAAGTGTTCATAAAGTTCTATAGCTCTCCGATATTTCTACTCATTAAAATTTTAAATGCAGCACAAATCTTAAGTTCTAATTTATTATCCCAGGTTGTTAGGAGATGTAAATGGGAAACAAAAATTATTATCACCATAACTTCTGCTACCTGCATTATTACCAAAAGTCCCTGGAAAAACCTAATGGTTATCCCTTTAATAATACTACAGAGAGTGTGCCTATCCACTAGGCCAAAATAAACCATGCAAATCAACTGGCAACTGGAACTCTCCATGCCATTGTGGCAGGGAGTGATGGACACTGTTCTTTTTTTTTTTAATTTTTTTTTTAACGTTTATTTATTTTTGAGACAGAGAGAGACAGAGCATGAATGGGGGAGGGGCAGAGAGAGAGGGAGACACAGAATCGGAAGCAGGCTCCAGGCTCTGAGCCATCAGCCCAGAGCCCGATGCAGGGCTCGAACTCACGGACCGCGAGATCGTGACCTGAGCTGAAGTCGGACGCCGAACCGACTGAGCCATCCAGGCGCCCCTGATGGACATTGTTCTTAACACCAAACTGCATTCCCTCAAGTTGTAATCGTCCTAGATGAGGATTTAAACTTTTTTCTGTAATTCTAACATAAATGTATGATTTTGTTTTTTCCTTAAACTAAGTTCTTTTTAACCTCTACCCTGCTGGTTAATATTCTGTGTCACCACAAACAGAAGTTTTGTCTCTTGTTCAAGCACTGATTTATTTTATGAAATGTGAAGATAAAATTCATTTTTAAAAAAAAATTTTTTTTTTCTTTTTCAACGTTTTTTTTATTTATTTTTGGGACAGAGAGAGACAGAGCATGAACAGGGGAGGGGCAGAGAGAGAGGGAGACACAGAATCGGAAACAGGCTCCAGGCTCTGAGCCATCAGCCCAGAGCCCAACGCGGGGCTCGAACTCACGGACCGCGAGATCGTGACCTGGCTGAAGTCGGACGCTTTAACCGACTGCGCCACCCAGGCGCCCCTAAAATTCATTTTTTCAAATGAAACTTTTAAATGTAAAATAACTTCACTTAATAATGTAGAATATGCATATAATGTAATATATTACATATGGAATCAGTGACAACAGAATCTTTTCTCAGAGCGGCAATATAAGGTGTATCAAGACATAAGATACTTGAGATGTGCTGATGACTGATACTGGGATCAAACTTGGAGCCAGTATTATGGCATCTAAGCAAAAAGGGATACATTTTGTGGTATGTAATTCTTAAGAAAATATACATATTTTATTGTCAGAGAAAAGTTTTGTCAGTACAGAACAGAGGAAGGAGTAAGAACTTTAGAGAATTATAGAAAGATCTAGATTTGACTGTGACTGAGTGCAAGAAACTTACCCTGAATGGACTGTTTATTTATTTGTAAAAGGAGGATAACATACACTGCCTGGCAAGGTTGATGTGAAGCGTCATGCATCATAAAGTGTGGAAAGTGCCTGGCACATAACACATACTCCATAAATACCAGCTATTATGAAATTCACCACATTCATATTTACATAAAGTGCACCAGGTTACTGAAAGGATAATAACTTCAAATACGGTTTTACTGAAGACACTAGATTACTGCTCAAATGAATAAGTACTAGTAGTAATCTTCAACGTATATAAAAGAAACAAAAGGAAAACAAAACTCATTGAAGACATTCTTTTGAGTTTGAATTTGGAGCTGAGGGAGGGGGCTAATAAAATCCAGAAATTACTTTACAACTTACAGGGACAGATTTAGTGACTCTACAGGGAGTCAGAACTGGGAGGAATAACAGAATTGCTTGTGGACATTTTTCACAATGTTTTTTTCTTCTCTTTTCTTTCTTCAAAATACTGATGCCAGGGGTCCAACCCAGATCTACTCCATCAAAATCAATGGGGTAGACCTGGAGATTGATGCACATTTGGGAAAAAGCTCCTCAAATGGGTCTAGTGTCCTGACCTTCTTCAAAGAGCACTGGTTAATGCGTTCATAAGTTACATTCTCTTGAGTCTTTGTCTCAATCAAATTCCAAATTAATGGTTCATGGTAGTTTCTGGGCCAAGATGAATCTTGCCCAAGTCAAGCTTTAATTTCCTAACAAGTGCATGCAGTACAGACAACATGAAGTCAAAATTAGAACTGCATTTTTAAATATCAAATATGAGACAAAAAAGACAAGTTGTTTTTCCATTATGAATACTGAATAAATTAGTATGTATTTTCACCTAAACAAAGGGCTGACTCATTTTATGTGGGTCATGTAAGATTTACTGCAGTTAAAGATGTATTTTCATGACCAAAAGACTTTCAGGATCCCTTCCACAGTGCTTGAAAACCTAACACTTAAGCATATACAACAAGAGTCACATTTGGCTTGAAAATGACCTTATGGCAGATGTTACCTCCTGACTACCTCAGCTCTAAAATGTCCTTGATTATTTCCTCCAATGGTAGAACCTGTCTCCCGATTCCCTGCACTTTTGACTACATTAAGAGAACAGATTTGTCCGAACCCATTTTCAGAGTTTCTTTTTTTCTTTCAATCTTGTTTCTATCTCTCTCAATTAGTTCCTTATTAAATAAGTATCATTAAATTTTCAACAAACACCTACTCAGCATCTGCATGAGGTAAGGGGATACCAACAAGAAATAGAGAAACTCTCCTGTCCTTTCCCAATCCACAGAGGCAAAAATGTAGTGAAGACCTTAGTCCACCAATCCCTCTGGCGGGCCATAGAACTACTTCAGCAGGTTGGTCCTGATTTCTGTGCCCTTTCAACAAGAGATGAGACTCTCAGATACCTTTTGGAAAGGCAAACACTTCACAAATTGTTACTGCAGTAGCTTATGTGGGCTGGCAAGGGTCAGCGAGGAAAATCTTTCATAAAAGAATCAGACCCATCCTGCAGATTTCATGTAATCCAGAGTGTTGTAAACAGTCTCCAGTGTGAGCCAAGAAGTAGTGTCAGTGAGGGGAGAAAATGAAAGGGGGAGAAGGAAGAGCGGTAGGTGCAGGGGGTGGGACACAAAGACTTAATATTAAGGTAGGTTGCTTTTAAAAAGACCCTTAGAGGGGGGCCTGGGTGGCGCAGTCGGTTAAGCGTCCGACTTCAGCCAGGTCACGATCTCGCGGTCCCGGAGTTCGAGCCCCGCGTCAGGCTCTGGGCTGATGGCTCGGAGCCTGGAGCCTGTTTCCGATTCTGTGTCTCCCTCTCTCTCTGCCCCTCCCCCGTTCGTGCTCTGTCTCTCTCTGTCCCAAAAATAAATAAATGTTGAAAAAAAAAATTAAAAAAATAAAATAAAATAAAAAGACCCTTAGAGCTTAGAATAGAGCTTGTGACTTGACACTTACAGACCTTGGTTGATATCTGCCCTTTGCACCTCCAAATCTGGGTATATTTATTAAACACTCTAGTTCATATCCTTTAATTAAAAACTGAGGTCACAGAAGCTTAGAGAAGTTCTGTGAAACTAAAAATAAAAAAAGAAAACTAGTTTAAAGGCATTTCGTGTGATAAGGTGGTTTTAGATAAATGCAAGCTCAATAAAAGTCAACAATGTGCTTTTGCCCCCCCAAAAGTAAATGTGATTTTAGGCTGAATTAGTATAAATATATATTCCATGTAATAAAATATATATTCCACATAATAATCCCAATCTCTTTTCACTTTTCTGACCATATCTGGGGAACTGTCAGCTATCTGGGCAACACAATTAATTATAGGGTCATTGATATTTGAGGTCCATCCAGAAAAAGACGGTAAAATAACGTTATGCTGAACGATGAATTAAGAGAAGGAAAGCATCAAGCAGGTTGAAAAAAGAAGAAAGTAGACCTTATATCTGCATGAAGAATTTGAAAGACGTTAATATTAAAAAGGTCACAGTATTTATTTTGTGCATCTATTTTAGGTACTTCCAAAAAACAGAAATAGGAAAAATGGGTAGAAATTATAGGATGGCTGACTTAGCACATTTCAGTTTACTACGGGGAAGAACTTCTAACAGAGTTGGCTGGAAAGAGAATTGGTTGTTTTGTATGTAAATAGAGGAAATCACAGGGGATTTGTTTACTTCTGATTTAAGAAAAGAAATTTGTGAGCAACTGGTATCTCTAGAGTGATTTTGCTCTAAATACTAATAGAGTAAAATACTGTCAAGCATCAAACATTTTTGGAATGGAATTCTGCAAAACAAAGAAATATTACATACTTTAGAATCTCTGAATCAAAATCAAAAGCATCTATTTATGATTAAAATTATAAATAAAAGTTTTGTTTGCTTTTGCTTTTATTTAATAGGAGGCTGTGGTTATTTCCTTGGTATTAGATAATGATATTTTAAGACTCTTACAGAAAACAACACTCAAAAAAATACTAAAATTCAAAAAAAAAAGGTGTTAGGTTAACATTTTGACTAGTATAAGTTATCTCTGAATAAATTCTTATGCTTTTAAACTAAAGCAAAAGGATCGCCTGGGTGGCTCAGTTGTTTGAGCGTCCGACTTCAGCTCAGGTCATGATCTCACAGTTCATGGGTTTGAGACCCACGTTGGGCTCTTGTTGACAGCTTGGAGCCTGGAGCCTGCTTTGGATTCTGTCTCTGTCTCTGTTTCTGTCCCTTTCTCCCCGTCCCCCCACCCCACCCCTCCCCTGCTCATGCTCTGTCTCTTTCTCTCAAAAATAAATAAACATTAAAAATTTTTTTTCAAGTAAAGCAAAACAGGATAGAATAGTGATTTAATTTTTTCCTTCACAACAAAAAGGGATTAGGGGTCCTTCATAAGAAATTTTTAACTTCAACAAGCACTCAGTTCCCCTCTCGATTTTTTTTTTTTTTGGACAGGAAGTAGTATTCCTCTCTCAAATATAATTTACTTGCATCTAGCTTTCCTTGCCCACATAAATGGACTTCTTAAATCAGTGCCTACAAAACAGGGGGGAAAAAAAGAAGATCCTAGAGCTTTTAACTTGCCAAGACAAGGTGAATGAGCAGCAAAATTCTGTTCGGAGAATATCATGTCATATTAATAGCTAAAGAAAGCCACAGTTTATTGGTTTACTGACCTGATAACTAAAACTTTGGATAACAAACAAACTGACAGTGTTTAAGTCAGTTTAAGTGTTAAGTCAGTGTTTAAGTGTTTCCCAATTTACCCATTTTATGTGAACAACTCTATGATCATTATGTAATGTTGAACAAGGTTATCTGTTTTATAAGATGGGAATCACCGTAGTACCTACCTTCTGGGATTTCTGGTAAAATTGTACAAGAGAATGCAATAAAATAAAAGTCTAGTCAGGACACACCTTGATTTAACAAAGAAACAGTTCAGGTACATAACTAGCTACTTTCTGTCACAATTAATATAGGTCTGGCTGTAAGGTGTATTGTGGCTGGCAAACTGATGTGTCAGGGGGTTGACTCCTATTGGGGATGGACAGCAATGGACAAAAAATTTTCAAAGATGTCCTGTTCACAGAAATTGGGTTTAACTTTTGATGGACATCAATCAGCTAATCTACTAGATAAGCTATAGCAGCTGGACTTTTGAGGAGGTGTGTTTCTAGACCCCAGAGGGCCTTTCTGTTGAGAGCAGGACCCGTGTGATTAAGCATATGAAAGAGTATGAGCCCTGAGGGAGTTGGGCCAGGCGTGACTCCTTGCTCTGGAACTGGAGCCCCAACCTGTCAATTTGTTCATTGGTTCATTCATTAAACGACTATTTCTTAAAAGCCCACCTGTGGCAGGTGCTGTTCTAGGTGCTGGAGTAACTCATGTGCAAGAAAGACAGGGTTCCATTACTCACAGAGTTTACACTGTGGTAGGGAGAAAACGACAATAAACACAAAACAAACTAGATAGGAGTAAGTGCTGTACAGAAAATTAAAATAAGGTGATATGATGGAGAGGAATGACATTGAAGGAAGGGATCTCTGGAGAAGTGATGTTTAAGTAGAGCCCTGAGTGACAACAGAGCCAGCTGTGTCAAGATGGGGGTAGAGCATTTCAGGCAGGGGCACAGTTAGTTCAAAGGCTCAGAGTTGGAAAACAAAGTTGGCATGATTGAAGAAGCAAGAGAAAAACCAGTGCAGTTGGACAGCCCTAGGTGACAGGGAGACTGGTAGGAGCCAGAGGTCAGAGAGGAAGGGAGGAGGCAGGCCACATACTGCTTCATACACCCAATGGAAAAGGTCTGGGGTTTATTTTAGATGCTCATGGAAAGCCGAGATAGAAGGGAAAGACATGATCAAATTTCTCAAGACCACTCTGGACACTCTTTGGAAAACGAATTATAGAGGGTGGGGATGGAAAAATGTTGGGTGAAGAGGGCTCAAGGGCAAATGCACTACAGCGAGACATAGGTTGTGCCAGCACACCAAATCGAGACTCATCGCAGTCAGATCTAACTCTACTGATAATGTCGTGGTTGTAAGTCATTCAGGATCACAGCGGAGCTAAGCTGATTCTTTAACATACTGCTGTGTTCTTAGTTTAACAAACAATTTAGGCAGGTGCAGAACCACTTATTTCCTGTCATAACTGGCATAGGCCTGGCTGTAAGGTTCTGTGGGCACAGGCAAACTGACTTAGCAATAGAGTTGGGTCCTTCTGAAGACAGACAGCTGCTGACAATTTTCAAAGACGTGAGGTGGGACCTGGGGATGTAGGACTTTTACAATTTTCTAAAGCAATATTTATTCCTGCATTTATTTGTTTATATATGTGTGTATTAGTCTGCTCGGGCTGCTATAACAAAACACCACAGGCTGAGTGTCCTCAACATCAAAAATTTATTTTCTCACAAGTTCTAGAAGCTATAAGTCCAAGACCGAGGTTCTCACTAATTTGGGTTCTGGAAGAGACTATGCTCCCTGCTCACAGACTGCTGTCTTCTTACTATGTCCTCACATGGCCCTTCCTCAGTGCATACAAGGCCAGAGAGTGCTCTCTAGTCTCCTCCTTTTACAAGGATACCAATCCCACTGGATTAGGACTCTACCCTTATAACCTCACTTACCCTGTATTACCTCCTTATAGGCCCTATCCCCAACTATAGTCACATTAAGGGTTAGGGTTTCAAAACAGAAACTTTAGGGGAATGCAATTCAGTCCACAACAATGTGTTATTGTCATATGAATTCCTATTTGTATTAGTATATGAAAATATTTGAAACGTATCTTTGTTAAAATTATGTACCACACAGATACTCAGGATATGAGTAAGTGTGATCTTTACAAAAATTTTTTTTCATTTGAGAGAGCACAAGCAGAGGAGACAGAGAGGAGGGCGGTGGTGGAGAATATCTTAAGCAGGCTCCATGCGGAGTGTGGAGCCTGATGTGGGGCTCAATCCCACAACCCTAGGATCATAACCTGAGCCAAAATCAAGAGCTGTACACTCAACCAGCTGAACCACCCAGACGTTCCAAGAATAAGTGTGATCTTAAGGAGTTTAAAGTCTCACAGGAGAGATAAACAACTATGATGACATGTGGAATACTACATTAGAGGTACATGTAAATGCAAATGGTTTTATTAGGGAAGAAATGTCAGGGAACCCTAGGGAGAAGAACTGACATTTATGTTAAATTTTATAGAGTAAGTGGAAATTCACCAGTGAGGCAGACAAGAAAATCCAGACCTACCTCAAAACCCAATTTCTATGAAAAAGGTCTCCCCCGGACTACCCCAGTTCAAAGATACATATCCTTTTGACTGAATTTCAGGAATAATTATTGTTTATATAGTTCATTTGGCCATTAAAGAAACAGTGTTCTGAGATATGACTTCTACTGTTGTCTTGAACTACTATTTACGTCTTTCGTTATCAACAACTTAGAATGAGCGCATCCTTGTTTTCTAACTAAAATGTGGGTTCTTCAAGGTAAGGATCATAACTGATGAATTCTTCAACAGAGTAGAAGCCTAGTAAACAAATGCTGCTTTGATTTGATAAGACTAAAGGCTACAGAAGAGAGCTTAAATGTGAGAATCAGGAGCTTTATAATCAATCAGGTTCTAACTCCTCATAATGAAGAGAATATTACCGGTTAATTTCTCTGGGTCTCACTTTTTGTTGTCAAAAGAGAGCTGACTAGGTATCTCTGGCTCTTACAAGTTCTAAACCTTCATGAACATACTAGTTCACTATCTTACTCAACAACCCCATCTAATTAGGGGTGATCATAAAGGTTCCAGTCTCTATTACTCTCGATAGTCTCCTTTCTTGTTCAGACTTTATTTAAGCAGCTAAAAGGCCATAAAAATTCATTCAACGTTATATTTAACATAAAAGGGGAGGAAGGGAGGAACAACGAAAGAGAATTCAATGATCAATCCTTAAAGTTTAAATTTTAACCTGAAAATACAGTAAAAATCTATGTTAACATCTGGCACAGCAGAGCTAATTGTTCCCCTTCAAGGAAGTACCATGGAAGACCAGGGCAGGTCATACTTGCAAGCAAATTTAAAAGTACTCACTTTTGCCTTCTGGTGAGTAGGTTTCAATATATGGTTTAAACATTTTACAATATAGTATTTATATATAAACAAAAAATACTCCAAGTGTAAACAAAGAGATTGCTAAACGTAAAACATGTTAAGTTTTGCACTTTCTATTTTGTAACAAAACCTCATCCTAAACGAACAAGTGGGCTAAGAAGAAACAACTCAGCTCAAATGGTATTTTCTCCAACAATTCTGAAATAGACTAGTTTTAGTAATTGTAAGAATGAAAGAAATTTTTAAGAAGTAGTTCCATCTGAAAAGTGGTTACAATTCTAACTTTGTAGTCGCCAACTCTTTTGTTAGATCACATTAAATAAACTGGTTGTTAAAAACTAGTGCTTGCAAAAAGTAATTCCGATGCCCAAGTACGGGACAGGCTCCATGACCACAAAACTATGCCAGCTCTACCTTTTAAATAGAGTTTGCCAAGATGAGTGTGTTATTAGCCAGGCTTGGCTGAAACAATCCACTGCCCACAAAGCTACTTTAATGTACTGTCTCTATTGAAAATCACAGCAATCCAACAATACATGACGATACTTTCCCATCACTGCAGCAATTCCCACCACAGGCAACACTTTGTCTCCAACAAAGAAGGCTCACATTCTATGTCCGCAAAACCCCCAATCCTGACTAGTACTGTATGGCTGCCAAGAGGAACATCTGTGTGCTCAACAGTACACAAAACGGGCTCTTTTTTCTCTGTTTTCTTCTTTTTTATTTCCTCGACAATAAACTGTGTGATTGCTTGGTAAGGAAATTGTCTTTCGTTCCTTTCCTCTTCCCTTTTATTTATTTGTTTGTTTGTTTGTTTAACATGACAGTCAAACAACGACATCTGCCATCTATTACCACTTTGGGTCCAAATCCTGAACACATAGTAAAGTTATTTTCTGATTTCATTTGAACTTAGACTTGTGGTCATCTGAAGATTGCAGACTTTAACGATGAGATCCCTAATAAAAAGGAGCTATCTAATTCTGAGAATATTCTAGAACTTTATTTATATTTAGAAACTCATAAATCCAAATATAATACTGAAAAATGGCAATATACTCTTGAGAATAAAATCTCGTAAACTACACACTCCCTGTAGAAAATCTGTAATATAAGCTATTAGTTCCATAAGAATATTGCCATTTTGGTATCTTATGCCAAGAAAGACTTTTCTGTTATGTTTACCTTTACCTCAAATCAATATTTGGGCTTAAAAAAAAAATTAAGGCATACCAAGAGACAGATGGACAAAAAATATAACTAGGAATTTACCAGAGATAAATCACATGTTAGGCCCACAACTTCTACCTGCTCTCCAAACAAAAAGAAAAAAGTGCTCAATTTTTTCATGATTAAATAGATGCAAATTAAATCTACGTACTTTTGCTATCAATATGATTAATATTTAAAAACAGAATACCTATGTTGCAAAGGAATAGACTAGTTGGGATTTTAAATTAGTACAACCTTTCTAGAGAGCAATTTGGTAAAATGTTTATACCTGTTCGCCCAGCAATTTTACTTTTAGATTTTATCCAAAACAAGTGAGAAGAGACGGTCATCAAGATGTTTACTAAAGCTTTATTAAAAACAATTTAGGCACAGCCAAGTATCCAAACAAAGAGGATTTGTTAAATAAATTATGATACATCTCTGGAAGTACTATACAACCAAGAAAAGTAAAGTTTAAGAGACTATAACATAAAAATATGTCCTGTACAGTTAGTAAATGAAAATAGTAGGTTAGAAAATATGAGATATGATGGCGATCCACCTTACAGGAAGAGGGAATCAGTACTTAAGGGACTGGGAATAGAAAAATCTCTTACATTTATCATTTTAAGTAGTAATAGGCAATCACAAAATTACAGCTCAGAAAGCTTAATGAAGATACAGCTGCCTGACACTGACTTACAGAGCCTGAAAGACCAGGCCATGTGACATGCAGCTCTCAGTTTTAGTGGATGAAACACCAACAGCAGATAACTATTATTATTTGGGCTTGTGTGTGTGTGTGTGTGTGTGTGTGTGTGTGTGTGTGTGTGATTACTGATTCCATTAGAAATGGAGTAAGTGGAAAATAATGAAGTTTTTTATTCCTTAAATCAAAAAGACAATATGGAGTGTATTTGTACCTTCCATAGTTTGACAGTGCCTCCTTACACTATAAAACTGCATTAGTAAGGAAATCACTTTCTGGTTTTATTTAAAGAAGATGAAAAGGTATTCTCTAATACTTTACATTTAATATGCTTACTCTCTTCTGACATCTTGCATACGAGCCAGGAAAGTTACAAAGAGGTCTAGGAGTTCTGAAAGCATGTAAAGTGTGGGCTTGATCCCTTGAGTTATAGTACTCTTTTTCCATGACACCTTTTGTAAACAAGTTTTAAACCACATAGTTGTTTGTGATTCTGCTAACCTATCCATGTATTTCTTTTGGAAAAAATAAAATAATTTGTTTAAAATTGCCAAAAAAAAAAAAGTGTTTCCAAAGCAGCTGTTAAATAAATGAGAGAGACAGAGCTGTACTCTATTAAGTGATAACAGTTTACTACATGATGTTTAAAAACCATCACCGGAGGGGTGCCTGGGTGGCTCAGATCATGAGGTCGTGATCTCACGGTTCATGGGTTTGAGTCCTGCATCAAGCTCTATGCTGACAGCTCAGAGCCTGGAGCCTGCTTCAGATTCTGGCTCTCTCTTTCTCTCTCTCTCAAAAATAAATAAACATTAAAAATTTTTTTTAAACCATCACTGGAAAACTAATTAAAGTATCTGGTTTGTGATTTGATTTTCTCCTCACTGTATACAAGCAGAGTTCATGTTATATTTTTAAAATATTTTTATTATAGAAGCCAAATAATTCATCTCTTTCTTGTGTTCAGAAGTATACCACCAAATCATGTTAATAAAATTAAAGGTATAATAGCAAACTAGATAAAGGAAAACCTGTCAACAAATAATACAGCTTTTCAGGATGTATAGATTGTTTCTGATTTAGGTACTAAACAAATGTAGTGTGGGGGATGCCTGTCTATCAAGTGAAATGGGAATGCTGTGTTACTAAGACACAGGTGGGGAATACACCACAGAAACATGTCTGCCTTCACTAAACATTGGACTTTTTTAAAATGGAGTTTATTTAACTCCTACTGTTTACATGTTATTTCACTTATTCTCACACAAATAACCGGAAAGGTAATGTTAACCATTCTCCAAGTGAAAAAACTCTGCCAAAGTCATACAGGTAATAAATAGTACAGCTCAGATTCAAACCCTGATCTCTCGGATTCCATTCTGTGCTCTTTTCAGTATATTATTGGGTCAAGAGAAGTAAAATGATTGAATGCTAAAATTGTAGGACACATTATGGGTTGCAGTTTTAGCAGTGAATGTTACCAGATTACAAATACTCTACTTTTTGCCAGTGTTTCTTCTCTCCTCAAGTCACTGGCAAAGTCTATTTGTTCAGACAAGTTAGATCCAAATTGTTTCACGTAAGAAAATTGGTAGAATATTGGACATTTTTTTTTTGTAACTCTGTCAAAAAAAGTACATTAGACTGTCAAGTTATGACCTAATTGATTTTTTGAGAAGCTAGACTATCAGTTCAGTGACACGAATGGGTTTCGTGTTCAGGGAACTCTGATTGGACCACATATATAAATTTAAAAAAGAAACAAAATTATGTTTATATGCATTTATAAATATTAAGTAAAACCAAACATTTAACATAAAATCTATGAGTGAAGGACTCTTTGGATATGCTGAGCTGGTTGTGGGAGTGGGGATGATGGTGGCGGGGTGTTCTGCTTCGACTTTTAGTTTCTATTGATTTGCACTAGCAATCATAGTTTCAGAGGTACTTCTTGAAAGATCAGGGCAGAGTTTCTCTACGAATTCCTAAGAATGGATTCAGTTACCTCACCTGATGTCACTAATGATTTTCATTCTTTCCTTCAAGATAATTTTGCTCAGACTGAAAAAAACCCAACATCTTTTGTGGTTACACTATATTCTTACCCATTTAGAAGCAGGACACACACACTCTTTTGACAAAGTTATGACCTAATTGAGGGACATACTGATTCCCGAAGTATTATCATGACACAGTCATGCAATCAAACATTTTCTCTGTCGTCAATCAGCCCATTATTACTTTTTTAATCCTTTGCCTGCATGATGGTTTTATTTTGATTTTACTTTTATTTTTTTTAAACTTTTTTTATGTTTATTCATTTTTGAAAGAGAGAGACAGAGCACAAGCAGGGGTGGGGTGGAGAGAGAGGGGGCCATAGAATCCGAAGCAGGCTCCAGGCTCTGAGCGGTCAACACAGAGCCTGACGCGGGGCTCAAACTCACGATCTGTGAGAGCATGACCTGAGCCGAAGTCGGACGCTCAACCGACTGAGCCACCCAGGCGCCCCATGCATGATGGCTTTAAAGCAGAAAATACACCTAGTGAGAGTTGCCTATAATACACACATTTACTTGCCCATTTGCAAGCACAAGCAATTATTTACTTGCACAAGCAATAAATTACACATTTACTTGCACAAGCAATAAATTACAATATTTTTTAAACGTTTCTTTATTTTTGAGGGAGACAGAATGCGAGTGGGGGAAGGGCAGAAAGAGAGGGGTACGCAGAATCCGAAGCAGGCTCCGGGCTCTGAGTTGTTAGCACAGAGCCTGACGTGGGGCTCAAACTCACAAACCGCAAGATCATAACCTGAGCCGAAGTCAAATGCTCAACTGAGACACCCAAGCACCCCAGTAAGTTACAATTTTTTATTACAAAAGATTACACGGTTTTTTGGTAATAAAACAAAAATATTAGCCTGGTCTCCATCATCATTAAGGAAGTGTTATTAAATACTCCATTGTGGAAATTCTTTTTAAGGAATGTACCTCTTAGTTTTCTGGTCTCTTTCGATAATGTTATCAATTCCTCCTGCCACCCTGGTACCTGCCTCAATTTCCCACCTGGTTTTTAGAAGTAAACCAATTCTAATCTCCTCTTAGCTGGGAAACCAAATAATCTTATTAAGAAATACATGTTAATGAGGATTGATGAAGCTCTTTATAAGGGCCAGAAACATTGTTTCTTCGTTTTTAGTAAGCACTCGCAGTAGTTGGGAGATGTGTTGAAGGCTCATTTCTGGGCCTCATCCCGATATTCTGATTCTTTACATTTGGAGTGAGATTAATGGATTGCATACTGAGCAGAAATGTCTAGTAAGAAGATACCAGGTTTTAATTCAGAGGTTTTGTGGCCACTGTTTTTAGAATGCCACGTTATTTTTAGGTTCTTTCCTCTGTTTTGGAGAGCTGTCATTATAGGAGTCTCATTCTAGACAATTTTTAAGGTTTCTCTTATACATTATGCTTTCAACATCAGTCTTGCAGGATGGGTTATATACTACAAATTTTGAAAGAACAACAGTCAAGCGGTGCAGAAGCCCTGCTTTTATTTCACGGCAAAAGAAACTATGCAGCACAGCCTTTTTCTTCAGCATCTCCAAAGGTGCGTGTCGTTTCCCACAGTATCGAATTGCTGGTCTAAGCACACACACAACCTAGGTGATAATTCACTTAGATTTAAACTACTTTTTTCAAAGCCGACTTTTTCAAACAATGCATCATCTACATTTTAAATGGTAGGTGAAATTCTACCACCACTCTCAAAAAAGGGGGACAAGGAGGTGCTTTGTGCTGGACAAAAGCAACGGAGAAAAGCACTGACAGTACAAGCAATCCATAGTACCCTTGGGGTAGAAAGAATTGTTGAAAAGAGTTTTCTCACACATGAAAAAGCAACGAAGCTCACAACATTGATTACATTTCATGATTTTTTGGACCTAGGTATTGAAATACCTGAAAAGAAGCCGTTTGTAAATATGTATGATCCTTTTTTCCTACTAACAGACAAATCAGTGATATAAACCCTTGATAAAAATAAAATTTTAATTTTAAATCAGATTAGTGAGATGCTAGCCCCAACCCTAGAAAAAAATATGTCTTTAAGAAAAATATGCCTTTAAGAAAAAGGTAGTTGCTTTTTAAATTTAATCATTTAGAGAAATACATGAAAATCCTCAAATCTTCTAGTCCTCTCTCAATCCCAAATGTGGCAGTGTAACATCTTGATCCACTGCTCTCTGTACTCTTCCAGGTCACCAATTAAAAAAAAAAAGATGCTCCAAATAGCACAAAGATGTAACTATTATTCTATTTTCTCTCTATATAACATACTGTGTTTGTCCAAACTTAAAGCCTCCAATGTTCATTTCCAACACTAAACAATTGTTAAGAAAGACATCTGTGGAACAAAACAAACTAAATGTAGTATTAAAAATTACATTCATGGGCACCTGGGTGGCTCAGTCAGTTAAGCATCCGACTTCAGCTCAAGTCATGATCTCACAGTTCATGAGTTCAAGCCCCGTGTTGGGCTCTGTGCTGACAGCTCAGAGCCTGGAGCCTGCTTCGGATTCTGTGTCTCCTTCGCTCTCTGCCCCTCCCCCGCTCATGTTCTGTCTCTCTTAAATCACCTGGAGATCTGAGACTCAACTACTGCACACAGCTTCCTACTGAAGTGACAAGGTATCTGAGCACAGTGAACTTGAAATTACAGGATAAAAATCAGAACATACCTGACTTGCCTGAGGAGGTGCAGGGACTGTATATTAATCCCACAGGAAGAGGGTAAAGAAATGGCAACAGAGTCCTCACTGACTCCCTGGCCGATCCAAACTGCACTCAAGGAAGTGATACATATAGAAGAAGGGTGTAAATAAATTTCAAGAGATTCACAAGCTGTCATTAGCAGGAATAGGGCTTTATAGCTCTGCAGGTAAGCTCAGTTTCAAGAACTGACTCTGTTCAAAGTGAAGACATGACATCTCTGGGACTCTGAAGATGAGTCTGGCTAAATGACCAAGTGCAGGCAACGTCTGTGTCCATCTGGTTCTGTAACACTGGTTCCTCTCATGAAATTTCTATAAACAAAGCTGAGAGGACCAGTCCTGGAAGCCTAAAGTCAGAGCTGTTACAGGGTCAGTGCGGATTTACCCAACAGTTCTAAAGTGTGTTCATGGAGTTCATCAAAACTGATCTCTGGGCAACACGAGACCAGTATTTGTGCACTTTTATCATTTAAAGTTAATTAAACTGGTCTTGAGATTGCTTTTAAAATACTAAAAAATTATATTAAAAATTTTTCTAACAAGCGTAACTACGGCTAATAGAAGAAAAAAACCCTTATATGTTGTCTGCAGATAAAAGGAATTTTGACTGTGTGGCCCATTTTTGAACAACACAAACAAAACCCGCACAGTTGTATGTACCTGTCCTAAATTACTCAGGAAGAGGAGATTCTGAAGAAAGAAAGAAAGAAAGAAAGAAAGAAAGAAAGAAAGAAAGAAAGAAAGAGAAAGAGAGAGAGAAAAAGAGAGAGAGAGAGAGAGAACGCACAAGCCTACCAGAAAATTCAATTAAAACTACTTCAATATCCTTCCATTAATTATCTATATTTTTAGGAGGAATCATTTGAACCAGCCGAGGTCTAAGATTAAAAGACTTCCCCTGCCAATTGTCTTTTTCATACTTCTGTTAAATTTGGTTGCTAATACCAAGTGCTATTTCCCCAGCTGTGAAGCCAGACCAGCAGCTGCCTTAGCAAACCATGCCAACACTACACCAGTACATAACGACAGCTGCCTTGCCTGTCCTTACAGATGAAAGAAGAGTGCTAAAGGCCTAGAAAAATCTCCAGTACTGGCAATGGCTGTGAAGGCAGCTGCTTGCCTGTCATAGTGCTAGAGAGTGTGCTATGTGACAAAAGCTACAAGAGAGGAAGAAAAGAATTTCTACTGATTCTACTAATTTCTACTGATAACACATATTTCTAAAATGTTTTCATTTATGAGATATTATGTTATTTTTGACAATTTTACTTTTAGATTCCTCAGCATTCTATGCTCGGAAGCAAAACATCACTATTTATAATCACTGTTATGTATGTGCTAATTCCTACTTGAAGTCATAAAGCACCTTGAAGATTTATATCCAAAATTTTAAGAGTTACCAACAGCAACTGATTTTTCTAACATGAGCATTGTTATAAAGCTTCAAAAATCTGAGGATCATACCAGGATACAACAGGATTTGAGGCTTACAATGATTTGGTGGGAACTAACATTTCCAAGAAAGACTGCTTCTGTTTCATTAAAATGGACCTCTTTGCATGTATGGATTAAAAGTCTAAATAAAGTTTATAGGCAGAACTGATACTTATATTTGTCTTTTAGGAAATATTTTTACTTAGAAAAATATTGACTATACTTGATCATGATGTCTGTGTCTTTAATATATTTAAAATATAGTATATACATTTCAGAAGGTAGTCAACTATAGTCATAATAAAAATCCATATTCTAGGGGTGGCTACTATAAATGCCTCTCTTGTCTGTATTTCAGCAGACAATTGACCTTTGGCTAATCACTACATTAAATGTTAGAAAAGGGTTCTTTGGTGAAAATAGTGGGCTATAACTAGCATGATGAATATTAAAAATAGGGTCCTATTTCTGAACTAAAGAGTATTTAAGAAATATTGACTGGCTAAATAGTATTTTAACAACTTGCCCCAGCTTTTCATGAAAAAAGCCTAGGAATTCACTGAGGCATGGATACTTTTCCATTACGGATGACACCCTCCTTTAAATTAATACTTCTCTATCCAGCCATAAATGTGGAGGATTCTATTTGCCAGTTGCTGGTATGAATCAGGCAGCATTTTCCTATGGACCTTATGGTCCTATTTCCTTATGGACCCCTTTTCTGCCATGTGTTGGTTAGTCTCTCTGAAGTCTCTCTGAAGACTCAGAGATGGGGTTTCCTCAGGTTCCAAAACCTGCCTTGTGCCTGCTTAATATTTAGTTAATAAATCTCTATGTATGTGCCCATACTGGGCAACAGAATTTGTCTGAGATTTGCTTCAGAATTTGTCTGACATTTTGCTAAAAGCTGGGCATGACCACACTGGCTTAGGTCAGTGTGGAATAGTAGTTAAGATATGTATTAAATACTAAAAATAATCCTACTTAAACCCATGATCTTGCCAAATACAAAATTTTCAATCAACATTATGACTATTAATATCAAGGCACATTTATTAATAATATGGTTAGGCCGATCTGCATTGGAACATATGACTTTACACCAAAACGTATAAAGCATAAAAAGTTTCACTGAAGCCAGTATGTAATTTTGGAAAGTCCCAGCAACCTGGTCATGTGGAAGGCCATTCAGAGATCTGTTATAGTGTATCACGGAAAAAAATTAAACACACACACACACACACACGTATGTATATATACATACACATACATATACATATATGTATGTGTATGTATAGCAAGAGAAAGAGAGAGAGAGAGGAAGAGGGAGAGGGAGAGGGTGAGGGAGACAGAAACAGAGACAGAGACAGAGACCAACTAAAGGGATCATAAAGCCTGGCCAATAAGGCAGTATATTTATAAATGAAAGCAAACTAAGAAGAATAAATAGCCCTTAAAAAAAGAAACCTAAGTATATGTAGGAAACTTGGTATATAATAGAAAAAGAATATTACATTTATGGAAAAAAAAAAAGGATGGGCTATTCAATAAATTGTATTGGGAAAACTGGCTATAAATCTGGAAAAAAGAAATTAAATCCCCATACCAAACCATACATAAAAATAAGGTATATAATGGTACAGGGTTTCCTTCTGGGATGATGAAAATGTTTTGGAACTAGACAGTGGTAAGGGCTGCATAATGTTGTGAATGTATTAAATGCCACTAAATTGTATACTTTGAAATGATTAAAGTGGTAAATTCTATTAATTTTTATTACACTAAGAAAAATAAGTTGCAGATACATTACAAAATGAAATATCAAGCTTTGTATACAGTATATAAAAATAGGGGAAACATCTGTTTGACCTCAGTGTAGGAAAGGCTTTTCCAGATAAGACAGAAAATACTATTAATCCAGGGGCATAACAAAATTACCCTAAAACTCAGTGGCTTCAAAGAACAACAATCATTAATTTCATTCAAGAATCTGAAATGTGGGCAGGGCTTAGGGACAGCTCATCTCTGCTCCACACCACATCTGCTGGAATGGTTTGACTGGGACTGGGAGGATCCATTTCCAGTGTGGCTCACTCACGTAGACGGCAAGTTAGTACTGGTTGTTGGTTGTCTACATATACCTTTCTGCAAGGTTTGGGCTCCCTAATAGGATGATGGCTATATTCTAAAAACATCCTAACAGACAGGAAGTAGAAGCTGCTAGTTTCACATAGCCTAGGCCTCCAAATCTGGCATAATGTCACCTCTGCTATATTCTATTATTCAAGGAATTATGTAGCCCTGATTCAAAGGGAGATACAGACCAACCCCCATGATGGGAGGAATGTCAAATTTGGGGGCCATGTTTTAAGACTACGATAGCAACTCATAAAAGGAAAAGATGGGCACAATTGACTATAACAAAATTTAAAACCCTTGCGTGACATGTCACCATGGAAAAGGTAAAACAGATTAATTAAAAAGAGGCACTTTTAGGGGCACCTGGGTGGCTCAGTTGGCTAAGCATCCAACTTTGGCTCAGGTCATGATCTCACAGCTCATGAGTTCGAGCCCTGTGTCAGGCTCTGTGCCGACAGCTCAGAGCCTGGAGCCTGCTTTGGAGTCTGTGTCTCCCTCTCTCTCTGTCCCTCCCCCACTTGCATTCTGTCTCTCTCTCTCTCTCTTTCTCACTCTCAAAAATAAACATTAAAAAAATTTTTTTAAAGAGGCACTTTGTAACACACGTAAGAATGAATACGCAGAATAAAGAACAATAAATCAGTAAGAAAAAGGTAAACAAACCAAATAGAAAAATCCATGAAGAATATGAACAGTGAATTCATGGGAGAGGAACCTAACTAGACAAAAGATATATGCAAAAGGTATTCAATATCACTTTATAGTGATTACGAAAAAGCAAATAAAAATGTCTCACATATTAGACTGTCAAAATAAAGTCTAAAAACTTTCCCAAAGTTGGTGAATATGTGAGAAAATGGAAACCACCATTAATTTTGAGTGTAAATGGAGTAATAACATTAGAGAGCAATTTGGCAGTATCTAATAAACTAGAAAATGTATACACAGTCTTCAACCCAACATTTAAACTTCCAGACAATAATAGGCAATAAATGCATTTGCCCCTGGAGACATGTATAAGAATGCTAATGCTTATAATGTTTATAATAATTAAAAGTGAGAAACCACCTAAAGGTTTATCAATAGGGAAAAATATAAACAATAATTAGCATACATTTATAGAATGGAATTTATGGTGCAGTTAAAATGAATGAACTAGATCTCAGTGTAGATTCGTAGATTTCAAACACACAATGCTGAGTCAAAATATTACAAAATGATATAAAATTAAACACACATATATAAAATTGATACAGGTAAGCTGAATAAAGTAAACACACCAGAAAAAAACTGTTCACCAAAGATCTGTGTGCCCTCTTCATAAGTTGTTACTGGAAGTCAAGGATTATATTTCCCAGCACCCTTACATCTACATAGGGTCATGTGACTTTTCTCACTAATGGAATATGAACAGAAATGAGGCATGTCACATGAAGACCAAGAAATGTAAACAGTGGGAGTACCTTCCACAATCTCTCTTTCCTTTTCCATTAGCTTTTATACATGAACACTGTGACCTTGGAAACCATGTGCTGAAGATAGTAGAGTGATAAAATGGAAGGAGACTGGGTCTTTATATCCCCACATGGAATGCCAGCTACCAACCAGGAATAGTCACATGGAAGTGATATATGAGTGAGAAACAGTGGTAAGCCATTAGAATTCTGGGATCTATTTCAGTTAGCTTCACCCAACTATATAAAGGTGTGGGGGGAGGGGGGGGGTGTGTCTTCCTTTTTTTTTTTTTTTTTTAATCTACTGATATCTGTTTCTTTGATTAAAAGTAAGTCTGAGTCTTATATCATGATCTTTGGTCTTTGTATCCTTTTTCTTTTCAGCTTCATTATTTTCCATAATTTTATCTTCTATATCACTGATTTGCTGCTCTGCTTCATCCATCCTTGCCATCATGGCATTCATTCAGGATTGCATCTTGGTTATAGCATTTTTAATTTCAGCCTGATTAGATTTTAGTTCTTTTATATCTACAGAAAGGGATTCTCTGGTGTCTTCTATGCTTTTCTCAACCCCAGCCAGTACTCTTTATAATTGTCATTGTAAATTCTACTTCAGACATCTTACTTATATCTGTGTTGATTAAATCCTGGCTGTGAGTTCTCTTGCCTGTTCTTTCTTTTGGGCAGTACTAACTTGCCGTCTACGTGAGTGAGCCACACTGGAAATGGATCCTCCCAGTCCCAGTCAAACCATTCCAGCAGATGTGGTGTGGAGCAGAGATGAGCTGTCCCTAATGTCTCATCAGTTTGTCCAGAAAGAAAAGAGTAACAGAAGAAATGAAAAGAAAAAAAAAAATTAACAAAAAACAAAAAAGCTAGATCCTGGATGTGTTTTGGTCTGCTTGTTAAAAGAATCAGAAAAGAAAGGAAAAGAAAGAAAAGAAAAGAAAAGAAAAGAAAAGAAAAGAAAAGAAAAGAAAAGAAAAGAAAAGAAAAGAGAAGAGAAGAGAAGAGAAGAGAAGAGAAGAGAAGAGAAGAGAAGAGAAAAGAAAAGAGAAAAATGCATATACAAAAAAAATAATAGTAAAAAGTAAAAAAAGGAATTAAGGACTCCTGAGTGGCTCAGTAGGTTGAGGCTCAGTAAGTCCAACTCTTGGTTTTGGCTCAGGTCATCATCTCACAGTTTGTGAGTTTGAGCTCCACATCAGGCTCCACACTGATGGTGTGGAGCCTGCTTGGGCAGGCTGACCTCTCAGGTATTGCTCAGGACAAATGTTAACCAATGGTACATAAATAAATCTTTGCCACTAACCATTCTGGAGTTTCCAATGTGAATTCAGAGCATGAGCCCTTGTGAGTTTCACTTTGGGGCTAATAGCCCAAACCACTGTATTTTCTCTAGTCATGGCATCTTACAGTAGATATCACCCACTCTTCTCTCTCACCTCCATTTCCTCCTTTCTGACAAAGCTCCATTTTGTTCAGATAGCCACTGTGATATTTTTCAGGGGTGACTGGTTATAGGCCCAATCCCAAGGAAATCTTAGTGCTAGTTTAATGGGAGTGAGACCAGGGCAATTGTGCAGGGCCTCATTGCACAGAAGGGCCATGTGCCTGGGGCTTAATGTTCTTTGGTCACTGACTTGAAATTCTTAGGAAATTTTTCTTTGCATTTCTCTTCTATAAGTGAAATATGATGGAATAATGGTGTATGCACCCAGGGCTTGGAGACTTGGCTTACATGTGGTCTTGCCTTCTCAGGACAGGTTCTCAGCTGCCCTCTTTCGTTCCAAGATAAGTGGGAAAAGCTTGTATTACACCATCACCCTCCACCTATACTGGGGGCCTGAACACATGCACACACTCTGAAGAACCTCAGTGCAAAGGGAGTAGGTGGCCATTCTTGATCCAGGCTGATGGTGCCATGGCATGTTCCATGGGTTAACTGGCAGGAGCCTCTCACCCATCCACAATACAGGTATCTCTGTGCATCTTGGCATACAGGGAGCAATCCCTTGGCATTACCCTCCACTGTGGATTGGGGTAATGGGCTCAAGGGAAAAGTAGATTAATTTCCCACCCATGGCTTGGGCACCACATTTTAAGTTTGTGCTGAAGTCTGCAAATTTTGCAACAAGCCCTAGAAGATAGTGTCCAAATCAGTCATGGTGGTCTCTCCCCCAGTCAAGGATTATTTTATATCTAGGCAAGTGATGAAATTTTGGCCAATAATATATGAAAAAATATCTGCAGGGGAGCCTGTGCAAAAGTTTTCTTAGTCTTGAAAGATACAAATGCCTGCTTTTCTGCATCTGTAAATTGTCAATTCTGGATGTGATACCAGACATTGTTGCCATTTTGAGCCTGAGTATAAACCAGTATGGGTGGGAGGGCCAGGTTAGACTAAGTGAGTTACGAAGAGGAGGACCTAGGGCTCTTTTCATAACTGAATCACAACTGCCCTACCTCTGGATTCCTTGTTATGTTAGTTAACAAATTCCCTTATTGTTTAAGACAGTTAAGGTGAGGTTTTCTATTAAGTGCAACTGAAAGCATTCTAAATGCTGAAAATACCTTGATACATAAGATAATGTACTTCTGACAGCAATACAGATTTCAAAGAACCTTGTTTATCAACTTTGGAAAATAACTGCCCATCCGTTTGAGATGTTCTCAGCCTGTCTTTCCCTGAGTGAATTTTATATATTACATGGCCCATACTTTAAAATCAAACCATTCAAAAACACCCCCTTTCAAAGCTTGTTAGATTATTTTCAGTAGTTTCTATGATTACAGATAGATACAATTTTATTCTTACAAATTGAGATATCTTATCATGATGGACTTAACATAGAATATGGGAAAGAAAACTACATTTATAGTAAGCCTATTTTCTTTCTCTTCCTACCCTGCCTTCCAGTATCAAGCTCATCATCAATAAGCTACATACCGTATAAATGGAGAACAGAAACAAACATATTTCCACTGGAAACAGAAATGTCACCAAAGTCTACTTGGCAAGAGAATGACATTAAATAATTAGGTTTCATGTAAAGGTACAAATGTTCTTCCTATGGAACATTCTGGTGCCAAGATCCAAATGAGCTGGAGTCTCATCACCACATGGCAAAATAACCATCACAGAAAGTGTACCAACAGAGGCATCCCACTTCTCACTAGTGGATTTCTTTCTATCTCCTTGCATCAGGGTCCTTGACATGGGGAAGGGTCCTACACCCTCAACAGAATTCCTTATTTCCCATGGGTAGTTTCTCTGCTACAGGAACCAGCTGTTCAATACAATGATTGGGCCTCTCTTGAGAGCTGCCTAGTTCTGTAAAGCAAACTATCTATTCCTGGATTAATAATAAAGAGAAGACTGAATAGTAACAGTTACAATTAGGTACAATTGATAAATCTGTGTTAGGTAAAGCACACCAGCACAGGTCACGGACAAAAATTCATCCGATTTGTGGAGGGGTGGGGATCATCTCTTGCAAAAAACAAAACCGGTTAAAACACATGATTCCAGCTTTCTAAGAGATAACTTTTGGTAGTGAGAAAATTAGTAAACATTCTTCAGAAGCCATGGAGCTGAAGTCAGTGCACTGACTAACAGAGCAGCTGTCAGTGCAAAGGGGGTTCCTGTTATAATCCTGTTCTGACCTCAGACTCAAGCCTGAGAACCTGTCAGAAAGGTGCTCTCACAGTGGAAGACAACAAGCGGCAGCTGCTGGCACTCAGCGGGCTGCAGCCGTTCCTCTCACTTTCAAAAAATACAGTCATGCCACTCTGGTCGTGCATCTCATGATACAAGGGGTGTGCGTAGTTCTCCCCACTGCTGCAGAGGACAGTGAGTTTTCATTCCATTAATATTCCAGTATACTGGAATATATTCATTCCAGTATGCTGTCAAGGGCAGCGGGTCCACCAGAATCTCTCCAGGCGTTGGAGCTGCATCTGTATGTACAGATGCCTACAGTTATGGTCATCGTTACAGCATAGTCAGTAGTAAGAGAACTATCTTTTCCCCAGGAAGTTAAAAATTAATAGTCATTGATCTCATTTACACAACTGAAACAAAAATGACTTTTAAAATTTCTTTTAGGACAAATGTGGAAAGAAATGACATATAAAAGAAATGTTGAGCGAGAGAAGGCACATCATAACTATAAAGAGAGAGCTAGAAAGATCGATACATATAGAGACAGATCATCAATTCAGAGAAGCATATAGAGACATGCTGCTATGTGTTCTTCGTTTTCTTGATGGTCATTTGTATAACCGTGCTATGCTGAGCAAGATCTCTCCCGTGGCAACATTTCCAATGGTTTCTCTCTGATCCTTCCCTTTTATACTTGGCAGCTGAAGACGGGAAAGACACGATGAAGAATAATGGAATTAATGTGCTTATGAATTCTTCCTGACACAACTACCAAAACCCCTTACAATGCCTGATCTGGAGTGGCTGCTTCATGAGTCTCCTTCCTGGGTTTCACAGCCATCTCCCCACAAGTGGTCATTTCTCTTATCTTATAGGCAACAATGCTATTAAAAATATGTGGCTTTACTTGTTCTACACTGATTGGTGCTCCATCTGGTGTGATGGTTAGTTTTATGTGTCAATCTGGCCAGGTTCTAGTACCCCGTTATTTAATCAAACACTAATCTAGGTGTTGCTGTGAAAGTATTTTGTAGAGACTGGGCTAGCTACAATTTATAACTATCTTCAATAATGATCTAATAGGTTGAAGATCTTTTTATTTTTAAATTTTTTAAAGTTTATTTAATTATTTTGAGAGAGAACGCATGTGTATGAAAGGGAGAGGGGCAGAGGGAGAAAATCCCAAGCAGGCTCCCCGCCATCAGCGCGGAGCCTGACATGGCGCTCAATCGCCCGAACCTTGAGATCAAGGCCTGAGCAGAAATCAAGAGTCAGATGCTTAACTGACGGAGCCACCCAGACGCCCCTAATCAGTTGAAGCTCTTAAGAGTAAAACCAGAGGTTTACTGAAGAACTAAATTCTGCTTCAAGATCAACTCTGCAGCATCAGTTTTCAGCCTGACGACTGCACTGCATATTATAGATATGCCAGTCTCCACAACTGTGTGGGCCCATTCCTTAAAATAATCTATACCTATATCCATATCCTCTATTGGCTCCATTTCTCTCGGGAACCCTAACAGAGACAGTAACATCAACTTTTCCATTTTGTGAGTGGAAAACCTAAATTTCCAATCTATGCTGGGTATCCTGTCACCTGATTCCAGGTGCTACAAGGGACTCAGGGGCACACAGACTCCTTGGTCTCATGGGGACTAATAAGTTCACTACTCTCAGGTTTGATTAAGGTTTGAACCTTTCACATCTGATTGGTGGCTTTCCTTACTGGACTACCTCAGCTGGATTTACCCATGGCTGGAGAACTGCAGAGCAAAAGGGACTTTCCTTTCCCTTTCCCTCCATATGCTTTGCTACATTTGATTCTAATTAAAGCTACAAACAAATATATCATATATATTTTTTATGTCATATATTATTTTTAACTTTACTTACCTATCCTTAACTACACATAGTTCTATATATAATAATATAATATATAATATAATATAATATGTAATATATATAATATACAATAATATAAGTATAATATAATAAAACCCACTGAACTACACCAGTTTAAATTGGTGGGTCCACTTATATGGGGATTTCTTGGATAATATCTTTTCCTTATGATTTTCTTAATATTTTTTCTCTAGTTTACTTTATTGTAAGAATACACTATATAATGCATATAAACATACAAAATATGTGCTGACTGCTTAAGTTATCAGTAAGGTTTCCAGTCAAGGTGGGCTATTAGTAAAGTTTTTGAAATAACAAAAGTTATACACAAATTTAATCTGTGCAGGGGTTGGGGCCCCTAACCCCAGTGCTGTTCAAGGGCCAACTGTATACATTTCTATACTTTAACTTTTTAAAATACACACACATACAGAGTATGTGTACTTTTATTTCCTGAAAATATAATAGGAAGATATGTGCAGCAAAACCTTAATTATATCAAAAACTTCAAGGATGGTACCCTCTAGTTAACTGAATTTCCTGGGTTACTGGAAATGAATCTACTTTCTTTGTTAGGCATATTTAAACATAGAAAAGAGAAGGGGAAAAGCAAAGAGTAAAATGTTGATTTAAACCGAAATATATTGGGGCGCCTGGGTGGCTTGGTCAGTTAAGTGTCAACTCATGATCTCACAATTCCTGAGTTTGAGCCCAGTGTAGGGCTCTGTGCTAAAAGTGTGGAGCCTGCACAGAATTCTCTACCCCACTCCCACCCTTATCTCCCAACCCCACTTGTGCTCACTCTCTCTCTCAAAATAATAAACTTAAAAATTTTTTAAAGAAATATATCAATAATTATATGAAATGTAAAAGGTCTAACTACTCCAGTTAAAAGTCAGATTGACAGACTAGATCAACAAAGTCCAAAGAAATATTGCTAAAAGAGTAATACTATGAACAAATGTAAGACAGAAAGGTTGAAAGTAGAAGCATGGGAAATGACATACCACAGGAACACTAAAATAAAGTTGATGTAGCATATTAATGAAGGACAAAATAGACTTCAAGGCATGAAGCATTAGTAGAGATAAAAAGAAATGTTTCCTAATGACAAGTAGATCAATTTTACCAGAAAGATAAAAACGCTGTAAAATTTTAGGCACCTAATAATATACCCTCAAAATATGTAAATCAAAAACTGACACAAACCAAGCAAAGAGAAATGGGCAAATACACAAACACAAACACAGTAGGATATTGTATCAGTATGTAACATACCAAGCACCAAAAATTAAGTAAGATTTTTTTGATTGTGAGGGGCACATGCAAGTCATGTGAGATAAATTTATTTATATTTTTAATATTTTAAAATTTAAATCCAAGTTAGTTAACATGTATTGTAATAATGGTTTCAGAAATATAATTTAGTGATTCATCATTTACATATAACACCCAGTGCTCATCCCAACAAGTACCCTCCTTAATGCCCATCACCCATTTTAGCCCATCCCCTGACCCAACACCCCTCTAGCAACCCTCAGTTTGTTCTCTGTATTTGAAAGTCTCTTATGCCTCCCTTTCTGTTTTTATCTTATTTTTCCTTCCCTTCTCCCATGTTCATCTGTTTTGTTTCTTAAATTCACACATGAGTGAAATCATATATTTGTCTTTCTCTGACAGACTTATTTTGCTTAACATAATACCTTCTAGTTGCATCCACACTGTGACAAATGGTGAGATTTCATTCCTTTTTTTTTTTTTAATGTTTATTTTTGAGAGAGAGAGAGAGAGAGAGAGAGAGAGAGAGAGCGAGCATGAAGCAGGGGCTCCAAGCTCCAAACTGTCAGCACAGAGACTGATGTGGGACTCGATCTCACAAACTGTGAGATCATGACCTGAGCCAAAGTCGAATGCTTAACCGACTGAGCCACCCAGGCGCCCCAGATTTCATTCTTTTTGATCGAGTAGTAATTTCCTATTTTTTAGACTGGGTAATGGTTACATATGTGTGTTCACTTTGGGATCATTTGTTAAGCTATATACTTAGAATTGGTATACTTTTCTGTATGTATGATAGATAGTCTTCAACTAAAATGTTCAAAAAAGAATTAAAAAAGATGAACTACCAAACAAAACTAGTAACTACTCTGACCAAGCAATTTTTCAATTAAAAACCAGCAAGCAGTTGGCACTTAGGGTTCCTCACATGGTTACAGTTAGACAGTGGCTAGGGCTAAAGTCATTTCAAAGGCTTCCTGTGACACAGACATGGCAGGTGATACTGGATGTTGGCTGGGACCTCAGCTGGGGCTGTCACCCAGAATAGCTGTATTTGGCCTCTCCATGCAATCTGGGATTTCTCACAGCCCAGTGGCTAAATTAGAAAAGAGAAAAAGCTGGGCAAAGGCTGTATCACCTTATGACCTGGCCTCTGAAATCATGTCACTCCCTTAGTCACTTCTGCTACATTCTGTTTGTGAAGAGTAAGGCCAATCTATATTCAGAAGAAAGGAAATTAGACTCCACCTATAGATGGGAAGAGCATCAACAAATCTGTGGATATGTTTTAAAATCACCACAGTCTGGGGGCACCTGGGTGGTTCAGTCACTTAAGCGTCCAACTTGGGCTCTGGTCATGATCTCATGGTTCGTGACTTCGAGCCCCACATTGGGCTATGCACTATCAGTGTAGAACCTGCTTGGGATTCTCTCACTCCCTCTCTCTCTGTCCCTCCCCTGCTTGTGCTTTCTCTCTCTCTGAATAAATCAACTGAAAAAAAAATTGTAAATCGCCAGTCTGACACTGCTCACAAATTATTTACATTCCTCTCAGAAGCAAAATGCACTCATTCCCTCCTCTAAGATCTTCACAAAGTCTCATTTACTATGATGGCATCAGACTAAGGTTCAAGGTCGAAGATCTTATCATCTAAATCAAGACCAGGTGCAGATGACGTTCTCTGAGTATAGTTCCATGGGAGCACATCCTTTTTACTATTCCTCTTGATATGAAGATCTATAAATTAACAAATCAAATTATATGCCTGCATACATACATACCCAACATACAGTGGTGGGACAGGTATAGGATAACTGTTAGACATTGTTCTAAAAAGGGGGAACATACAGATAGCATATTCTAGTCCACACCAACTCTGAAATTCACCCAATGTTGCCAGTTGCTTGATTAGCACTTAGTCCTACTGTCCAGGAATGAATGAATCTCTAGGGTTTTTCTCTGCCCTCTGGGTTCCTGGTTTCATCCTTTGAATGATGCTTCCTTTTTCATAAAGTGTAGCGTGCATTTGCAGCTGAGTAGCAGTTTTCTCAGCCTGCTGCCCCTCCTTAGAAACCCAGGGATCCAAATGCATCTTCATTTTAGACTGTCTCTGTACCTTTTAGTCAAAACTGGCAGGGTCTTCTCCACTACAATTCTCTTAAAAACTCTTGTGAGTATTCTATGAGTCATAGTAGGGGTTCATTCCATGATACCAAAGTTAACACCCACAAATCTTGCCAAGATTAGCCCTTCTCTATCTTTAAAACTGCTATGGCGGGGCACCTGGGTGCCTTAGTCAGTTAAGCATCTAACTCCTGATATCGCCTCAAGTCATGATCCCAGGGTTTGTGAGTTTGAGCCCCACATGGTGGGGGGGGGGGGAGGGCTTGCAATTCTCTCTCTTCCTCTCTCTCTGCCCTTCCCCCACTTGCACTCTCTCTCTCTCTCTCTCTCCCCTTCTCTCCCAAAATAAATAAACATTAAAAAAAAAAACTTTTTTTTAAATTGCTATGGAAAAATGTCCTTAAAAATATTAGCCTGAGTGGCTCAGTCAGTTCAGTGTCCGACTTTGGCTCAGGTCATGATCTCACAGTTTGTGAGTTCAAGCCCCGTGTCAGACTCTGTGCTGGCAGCTCAGAGCCTGGAGCCTGCTTCAGATTCTGTGTCTCCCTCTCTCTCTGACCCTCCCCCACTCACACTCTATGTCTCTCTCAAGAATAAATAAACATTGGGGCGCCTGGGTGGCGCAGTCGGTTAAGCGTCCGACTTCAGCCAGGTCACGATCTCGCGGTCCGTGAGTTTGAGCCCCGCGTCGGGCTCTGGGCTGATGGCTCAGAGCCTGGAGCCTGTTTCCGATTCTGTGTCTCCCTCTCTCTCTGCCCCTCCCCCGTTCATGCTCTGTCTCTCTCTGTCCCAAAAAAATAAATAAACGTTGAAAAAAAAAAATTTAAAAAAAAAAAAAAAGAATAAACATTAAACAAAAATTTTTTTAAATATTAGCTCTGTTTAATCTCTAATGAAAAAATCCGTGAGGCACGCCCATAAGATTTCTTCTAAGATATCTTTTGTTTGTTTGAAAGGGTCTATAATACACCACCTTAAATCATTCTGAGTTCTTGACAAAGGGTTTTACAGTGACATCTTTAATTTCATCTTTAGACCATATTTTCCTAATAGCACCCTTGGATTTATCTTTGCCCATAGCCATTTCTTTTTATTGTTTTTTTAAATTGTTTACTTATTATTTATTTTGAGAGACAGAGGGAAAGAAAGCAGGAAGAAAGAAAGAGAGAATCCCAAACAGGCTCCACACTGTCAGCGTAGAGCCTGGTGTGGGGCTTGATCTCTCAAACCCTGAGATCACAACCTGAGCTGAAATCAAGAGTTGGATGCTTAATCACCTGAGCCACCCAGGCACCACCTGCCCGTAGCCATTTCTTAATTTCACAATCATCTACCATCCAGAGAGGCTGAGAATGAGAAAATAAATTTATTTTTGAACCCAGTAAGTCCTGGCTGATTTAGATTTAAAATCTTCTTTTTTAGTTCCTCTTTCTTCTCTCCTCCTTTTATTACAGATAGGTAGAAGAAGCCGGATGGCACTTTTCACCTCTGCCTAGAAATCTCCTGATCATCTGATCAAGATCATCTGATTCAGTAGTTACGTTTTCTACTTTCCATATTATTGCATGTGATTATGCTGGCAAGCTTTTCTTTAATATATAACAAATATCTCCTTCCCTTCAACTACCAATGACATTTAAGCCTTCTTGATGCCCTTCGGGCTTCTGCTAACATATCAAGGCTGTACAGCTTCTGTCCACTGCCTGGTTACAAAGCCAACACCATATTTTTAGGTTATTTTTGTAGCAGCATTCCACTTCTAGGTACTCAAATCTGCAGCAGTTGTATTGCTTTATATGAAACCACTCTAAACTTAGTGGGTTAGAATAAAAACAATCATATAGTTTATAAACCTATGATTCCAATCAAATTTCAAAACAAAGGTTTTGCTCGAAATATTTGTTCTATGTGTGAATTTGACATTCCATAGATAAGGATGGCAATTTTTTAGTATTTCTTTTTTTTTTAAATTTATTTTGAGAGAGAGCTCAAGCAAGTGGTGGAGGGGCAGAGAGAGGGAGAGAATTCCAGGCAGGCTCTGCACTGATAGTGAGGGGCTTGAAATCACAAACCATGAGATCATGACCTGAGCCAAAGTTGGACACTTAACCAACTTTAACCAACTAAGCCTCCCCCCCCCCAGGTGCCTCAATTTTTTAGTACTTCTTAGTTATCACTGGACATTATTAAAAATACACTTCTGAAAACTAAGAATAGCTAACATTTACTGAGTGCTACTAAACCTTTCAGCCTCTGATTTCCCAAAGGCAAGAAACAGAGGACCAACGCTGATGGAATGGGGCTCGAGTTCCAGGTTTCAGTCCTGGTTTTACCTCAGATTATCTCACTTTGGGCAAAGTTCACTGGCCCTTAGTATCCTCATTTAAAAAATAAAAGGCTCAGGGTGCCTGGGTGGCTCAGTTGGTTAAGCTTCCCACTTCAGCTCAGGTCATAATCTCCCATTTCAGTGAGTTCAAGCCCCACATTGGGCTTTGTGCTGACAGCTGGGAGCCTGGAGCCTGCTTCTCATTCTGTGTCTCCCTCTCTCTCTCCCCCTCCCCTACTCATGCTTCTGTCTCTGTCTCAAAAATAAATAAAACATTAAAAATAAATAAATAAATGAATAAATAAATAAAAGGCTATACCGAATACTACGTAATTTCTGCACTTACACTGGGTGATTATAAATAATTAAATAATAAATAAACAGGTCTTAGAGCTGTTCCTTAATGAATTTAGCAAAGTCTTTAAGGTCCTTGGTGATAGAGCCTATCTGCCTTCCTGGGGCAGATCCCCTCCTACCGCAGCTCCACTCATATGAACCCCGAGCTCAGATGTGACCTTGACCACCTGCAATTCTTGAATGGTCTGGGTTATTGGTTTTCACCTGGCCCCTATTCCTTAGCATAAGCTATTCCATCTCTCTACCTAGAGGGCCCTTTCTCTCTGGCACATTCTCTTTTCCCTTCAACTTAGACCAGAGTCCTCTTCTCAACGAATCTCAAAGAAACATCTTGAGGTAGAGCACAGCACTTTCTTTCCCCACCTCCCAAACCCTAGTCGGCTATAAAAGGATAGCCCTATCTTTAAGACATCAAGTATGACACTGCCACACTTTGTGGCACGCTTTGCTTTTGTCTGCCCATTCTACTAATGGTGAACCCTGGAGGGCAGGAACTATACTTGAGTCATCTCTGCATCTTTAACATCTCGACAGTATCTGGTGTACACGAGAAAATCAAAAATACTTGCTAAATAAATACATTTTAACCCTCTTAATAATGTAGCCCAAGAAGCCACAAAGTCTTTTAAACAGTCAACTTTCAGAACTATCCAGATTAACGCTATTATATTGTGGGTACTACTACAAGCTATTAAAATCAAGCTAGGCTAACGGTTTAGTTCACATATGACATATTTACTACTGTCAAGTAGGGTACACTTTGGGAGAGGTTATACATTTTTAGGTTCTTTTTAGAGCAGCAGTCCACTTCAGGTACTAAAATCTATGCCAGTCATCTATTATCTATGTAAGAAACCACTCCAAAACTTAGCAGCTTAAAGCAAAAACAAGCATATAGTTTACAAATCTATGATCCTAATCAAATTTCAGAATGAAGGTTTATAAGCAAAGAATATTAATAATTTAAAAAATTATTAATTGAAAATATTTCCCATTAAATAAGTTTTTTTAAACAGCTCTGAGATATAATTAACATATCATAAAATATATTCATTTAAAATATATAATTCAGTGATTTCTAGCATATTCAGAGTTATACCATATTACCACAATCTAATTTTAGACCATTTCATCACCCCAAAGAGAAACCCTGTACCCATTAACAGTCTCACCCCATTCCCTTCTTTGCTGGCTCGTAGCAATGGCAAATCCATGTTCAGTCTCTATGAATTTGCCTATTCTGGATTTATTCTATTGCTTATTCTGGATCTATTTCATTTAGTCACATAAATGAAACCATATAATGTACAGCTTTTGAAGACTGGCTTCTTTCACCTAGCATGATGTTCTCAGGGTTCAGCCACGCTGTATTACAACTTCTTTGTCTTTTGCAATGTTTTCAAAAGCAAGAGCTAGAAGAGAAGCACGTTATCATCACTTTTGAAAATCTCTCCCAGTTAGCATAATATGAAAAGAGATCCCTGAGTGAAGGAGAAAATGTTGAGATTCAGAGGAACTCGAGAGCCGTTTTAATAATTTTTAAAAACTGGACCACTTTCAGGGTGCCTGACTGGCTCAGTTGGTAGAACGTGCGACTCTTGATCTTGGGGGTGTGAGTTCAAGCCCCACCTTAGGTGTAGAGATTACTTAAAACTAAAATCTTAAAAAACAAAGCAAAACAAACAAAAACCTGGACCACTTTCTTACCATATGCAAAAATAAACACAAACAGATTAAAGACCTAAATGTAAGAACTGAAACCATAAAATTTCTAAAAAAACAAACAAACAAAAAAAAAACACAGGAAGTAAACTCATGGACAGCAGCTTCAGGTGTATTTTTATCTCCCCAGGAGAGGGAAATAAAAGCAAAAATAATGAATTGGGACTAGGGCAAACTAAAGATTTTTGCATAGCAAAGGAAATCATCAGCAAAACAAAAAGGCATCCTAATGACAGGAAAAGATATTTGCAAATGATCTATCTGACAAGGAGTTAATATCCAAATTATATAAAGAACTAATACAACTCAACACCAAAAAGCATATAATCTGATTAAAAATGGGCAGAGGACCTGGATAAACATTTTTGTAAAGAAGACATACAGATGGCCAACAAAGAGATGAAAAGATGTTCAACATCACAATTCATCAGGGAAATGCAAATCCAAAACCACAATGAGATATCACCTCACACCAGTCAGAAGGGATAGTACCAAAGACAAGAAGTAACAGGTGTTGACAAGGATGAGGGGAAAAGGCAACCCTTGTGCACAGTTGGTAAAAATGTAAACTGGTGCAGCTACTACAGAAAACAGCATGGAGGTTCCTTTAAAACTAAAAAGAAGGGCGCCTGGGTGGCGCAGTCGGTTGGGCGTCCGACTTCAGCCAGGTCACGATCTCGCGGTCCGTGAGTTCGAGCCCCGTGTCAGGCTCTGGGCTGATGGCTCAGAGCCTGGAGCCTGTTTCCGATTCTGTGTCTCCCTCTCTCTCTGCCCCTCCCCCATTCATGCTCTGTCTCTCTCTGTCCCAAAAATAAATAAAACGTTGAAAAAAAAAAATCTAAAAAGAGAAGTACCATACAATCCAGTAATTCCACTTCTGGGTATTTACCTAAAGACAACAGAAACACTAATTCAAAAAGATATATACACCCCTATGTTTATTGCAGCATTACTGACAATAGCCAAGATATGGAAGCAACTTAAGTGTCCAGTGGTAAATGAATGGCTACAGAAGATGTGGTAGACAGGCACAGTGGAATATCAGCCACGAAAAGGAATGAGATCTTGCCCCTTGTTAACAACATGGATAAACACAGGGGTATTATGCTAAGTGAAGTAAGTCAGACAAAGAAAGGCAAATATCAAATAATTTCACTTATGTGTAGAATATAAAAGTAAAACAAACAAACAACAACAACAAAATAGAAACAGACTCATAAATACAGAGACGTGATAGTTGCTAGAGGGGAGGTGGGTGGGGAGATGTGTGAAATGGGTGAAGGGGTTTAAGAGGTACAAATTTCCAGTTATAAAATAAGTAAGTCATGGGGATAAAAAGTACAGCATAGGGAACATGGTCAATAATACTGCAATAACTTTGTATGGCAACAGATGGTGATTAAACATGACGAGCATTTTGCAATGTACACACTGGTCAAATCACTGTTGTACATCTGACTAATTGTATATCAACAATACTTCAATAAAAATTTAAAAATTTTAATAAAAATACAAGGTTTATATTGCTAACTAATTTTACTTGTTACACCAAACAGTTTTTTAAAGACATTTACTGAGAAAGAATCACTAATTGACTTTGTCGAGTTTTTCTTGAATGAAAAAAGAGAGGCTGGAGACTTTGCTGATGAGCATATTAACAACACAAACTGATTTAGAGAATGACAGGTGACCTGTTACTCTATCTACTCTGTGCACACAGCTAAAATAATAACACATGTGATGTGTTATCTATACCACAGACACTGGATCCTGCTAGCATAAAGAATCAGGTGAATTCTTCTTAGATCTTATAAGAAACATTTCAAATTTAACCCCCAGGGGTATACCAAAACTAGTTTGGATTTTCTCAGCTCACTTGATTCAAGCAAATTACACGACTACAGTTAATAACAGTTCACTATGAGTCTTAATACCAACACTGCCTTCAGCAGAAACATGGGGTTACGATCTAGTTTGGGAGGCTATGTGAGTTACGGAAATAATACAAGGTTGTCTACAAATGAGTACCAGAAGAAATGTGTGGGATGAACAATGGCAGTATGCATTTTAATGACTGCAGCTACAAAACTGACTTTAAAATGAAATTCTTTTCTGTTTTTCACATGTGAGCATATAAAACATCAGAATGTACAGGATTGTGTTCTCTTAATGCAACAAAGCTTACTGAACTAAGAACATTCTATTGTTAATCTGACTTTAATTGTGGCAGTAAATCTGCTCCAAAATACTGTTATTAATTTTCTTAGGGTAGTAAAATAGCACCATATTAAGTAATCCTTCAAAACACAGGTCATAGGCTAAGTGTTGGAAATATTTGTTACACAAAGGCTATAAAACATGAAAAAAAATTTTTTTTCTCAGGGAGATATTCCACCTATTTTTAAGAGTCTGGGAAAATTGGCTTTTCTAATTAAAAAGACTCTAATGAAGCTTTTTCTAAGAACTAGAAGACTTTAAGTTATATTTTTGTTGCATATACATAGTTTTTTAAAGTTGGATTTCATCCCAAGAGATTAAATAGTACAACTCTAAATAAATGGGACGGAGGTTTCTAATACAAAATGGTTTCCTCTATCTGAAATAATTTTACCCAGAAAATTTTCCTGGCAGATAGAAATTCAAGCACATTTAGAATATGGGTTTTGGTATAAAAGAAAGGTTACTATAGAAGCTTTATTCCTGAAACCTTGAGTTATGAATGATCCAAGTAAGAAATCAATGTACTTTACCCAGTAAGACAAGTAGAAAATATTGAATTACAGTCCTTGACCTTTTTTGGATTTGTATACTTCACAAAACTAGTGTATAATATGTTTTCAAAAATAAGTATTCGTAATATTTTATTTCAAAGGCTCATAATCTTATGACCAATATTCCTTTTATCAATAACAGTTAGTAACATTGAAACTATAGTACTTTCCTTTCTTGAAAACACAGAGCCTAAACATTGGCTGACTGAAACTTCTCAACACTGCCAAATCTCTCCATGAATCACTCCCAAACTTCAAATCCTGACAACATCCTGTTTTATAGGGAACACTGCTCTCCACACGGTGCAGTCTCAGAGAGACGACAGGGCTTTCCTCAGTGGGTTTAAACTAGCCCTTCCTTGAATGGAGCAAAGCACTGAGCAGTGACTCACTACAGAAGTCGTGCTTGATGACAGGTACTCCTGCCTCTTTTTTCAAGAGACAAATACAATAGGAAAGCTGGATGGGAAAATGCCGGCTGCTTTGTCCCTTGTCTGGACAGCCTCTCACTTTCCCACAACAGGTAGGCACAAGCACAGACTACTGCTGAATGCTCCAGACCTTGCCAAGATGCTGAAACCCACTGGTTTCTGTGGTTGTCCCCTTTTCTACTGATCCTGGCGCTTTGCCAGAGTCTAATTAAGCCACTGAAAATGCCGGACGGTTAACCCTCTCTGCACTACACCCACCTATAATTATTTGCGAAACACTCCAATAAGCTTTCACTTTCCTCAAAGATAAAGATATGTACCAGGCTGTTCCGATGCACAACGGGGGCGGAGGGTGGGGGGGGGCGAGTGGTATGTTATGTGCAGGTACCCAAAGTCTAGTACTTGCTACCAGTACTTACTGTAAAGCGGGAGAAACCCAACAGCTGAAGCTACTGATCAGAGAACCACTCCAAAATATATGTGTAGTTTGGTCGTATTTGTTAGGGTTTGGAGAAAAGTGCAGAAGCATTCTAAATTTTAATCATGTCTAATCGTAGGGAAATACGTTTCCATTAAGAAAAAGAAAACAAGTATTTGATCCCAATGTCTGTGGTGAATCCTTTTCACCATGTGAACAAAACATTATAGAGCTTTTTGAAATTCCCAGAGCCACTGCTGTTCATTAAGAAAAGAAAGCGCCCTTTTAAGATGTAGGTGCTTTATCTTTTTTTACAAAATGAAAAGATCAAACATAAACCCTTATTTGTAAGCAAAGCAATAGTGTCTCTGGGTCTCTTGCTAAGATCAACAGCAATGAGGATGAATGAGGGGAAGCAGTGACAATGGTCAAAATGGGTGAAAGGAAACTCTCTGTTGAGGCCAGCCTTCCCTGATTGCAATCTTCAGACCCAAGGCCCATAACTCTGTTTAACTACTATATCCTGAATGAAAAGTTAATTTTGCTCTAATGAGAAGCAAGTAAAGTTACATAAGAGGAACGCTAAGTAAGCTAATCGAGCCCATACAATCTGGTATCAGGGAAGATTTGTATTTGAAGATAATGTGAGAATTTCTAAATTGGATTCAGGAGAAATGCAGGAGATTGATTAGTCAGGCTAATTATTTTCTCTTTTTGACAACAGAGCATCCACTATATACACAACATATAATTAATTTTTTTCTCATTCTATATTCTCTGAGCAACAGACATCTGCTACAGATGTTCAGCCTTCATCTTGCTATTAACAGGAAGGCAATTTTAAATGGACCAAAGTGACAGGAGTCACTTTTTAGCTCTCCAGTGCCAAATTCATATCCACATTTTAACCCAATAGCTTTCCCCCCTTCTTTTTATGTGTTGATTACACGTAGCTACAATTCCTATTACTTTGTAGGAAAGCAGCACCAAAGTCGCCTGCTTTCCCTAATAACTGTCGTGGATACACAGGAATATCCCTATCTGGTGAAGACAGAAAATTTCACACCTATGAAACACCACAAGATGGCCAAAACAAAAGAGATGCTTAATTGGTTGCTGGCCAAGAGCCACGTTCTTTCCAAATCAAGGCTTCTGCAAGATAGCATATGGTTCGTTATTTCTCACAAATATGAAAAGCCTTTTGAAGCCTTTTGTACTTGGTATGTTACAATAATTCTGTATATGAAACAGCAGTAGTAAAAAATTTAAAAAATATTTGTAAGAAAGATTTCATTATAAGAATCTGAAAACAGTTTTCACTTCCAAGGGTTAAGATGATGACTGGCATGCATTTTAGTAAATATTTTAATTCCACACAGTGTTCCACGTAGAAGACGCCAAATTTACTTAGTGACATTAACAGAAAACGTTTTTAAAGTAGAAGGAATACTTCTTCATTATTGGCCCACGTTTCAGAGGCAGAACATATTTAGTATTTGATTTTTTATTGTGTTATTTAGTCTTAAATTCAATCACTATGCCTTTTTATTTGTTTCAAAATTGTGCTTGTGGCCAGGATGGTAAAAAAATAAGGTATTTAATCTGAGTTCCTTGAGGGTTAAGAGTTTTATATTATTCATCATTGTATCTCCAGAACCTAGGATGCAGGAGGTGATGATGAACTGTCATCCTTTGAAGAACTACAAGCTCACAAAGAGCCCAGAGCCATCAGCCCTCGCATGCTAAGCTGCACGCAGCAAGAAGGCATGAGCTGAGCCCAGTTTGCTGGACTCTGATTCAAAAGTTGGCATGATCCGGGCACTTAGGTCTCCTGAATGGTTTTTCATCAAGGTCCCAATGAGATGTGTAACTATCCACTTAGAGAGATACGGCATCAAAACATTAGGAGACAGAAAGGGTCAAAACATAAAAGCCTGGAAGGTACAAAGTCTTAAAATAGTTTTCTTCCATCTCCGGCGTCAGTTCCACTCTCGATACACCTCATAATGCTACTTGTGAGAATGATTTAGGAAAACTAAGACTACAGACCCTTATTTTTTAAGTTATGTCCAATACCTCGCACAAAGTCCATCACCTACCAGGCTTTTAATAACTTTTGTTAAATAACAAAGTGTGGAGGTGAATGAATATATATGAATAGAGTGCTCCAGTGGTAAATGGATTTTCATGGTTGGTGGGAACACATATCTAACTAAACATTTTGTTCTTCTAACAGAAAAGTAGCACTTCTCCAGGACTGATTTGTTCCTAACTTTTGCTCTTTAGAATACTGAAAGAAACTAGAAAGGGTAGACTTTATTAACATAATTAATAGCCATAAGCCTCAATGCAACCCCATCGTACTTGTCATGATCGGGGACCGTGGATCTCTTGCAAATACCATCCTATGCTGGGGGAGCTGGGCAATTAAACACAATGAGCAAAAGCAGTAGGTGAACAAGCAAAAAGAAGCTATGAGAGGCAAATTTTTCCAAGTGACTTAGTATAACGATGAGATCATGCAGGATGAAGACATATCTTTATCTTACACTCCTTAAAAACGAAAACTGAACCAAGATTACTCTGGAGTCATGGGAAAGCCCTGTGTTATCAAAGGAAAAGAGGTGCAAACAGCGATGCAGCAGCTATTTTAAAGTATCCACCCTGTTGATCTTTTAGTCCTCCTAATCCATGATCTATTTTCAGTTAAAAATCATTAATGTCCAGCATATAAGAACCTAGACACAGGACAAAAAGCACATATTTTTTTTTCCTATGGGGCGGTAACCAGATGTCAATAGCTGCAGCTGTGACTGTATAATTACCTGTTTGCATTAACGTAGACCACAGTTTAGATTTAATAGGTCAGATGACAATGCAGCAAAATGCATTTAGCCTATGATTACCCCTTTTCAAACATTCTCTCACTCGCAACTTCGACCCTGGGAACATAGCAGGCACAGACTTAGGTCAATAAGAAACACTGGCCAGCACAATAGGCCTTGCCTCAAACAGCGCTGTTGACAGACACCAGCACAAAGGAAATGAATAGAGTCCCCCTCAGTTCTCACACAGAGCGAAGAATGACTCAGTGTACTGCCGCTTTGGTACTCTGTTTGTAAAGTGTATACAGCTTTTGTCCTCAGCCACTGTTCACAGCTCAATGGGGGCTAAAGAGCCGAGGAAGTGAAGGCGGAAGAATGCTCCGCGCTCTTCCCTGTGGCCAGCAGTTGTATCCATAGGCACATGACAGGTCAAGTGAGAACTGGAAAGTCACTAGATACAACTCCTCCTCTCCCAGCTTACATGAGTAAAGTGATTTCTGAGTTAAAATACAAAGGAGGCATTACTTAGCGTGTCTAGAATGATTACCATTTATTTGATACTAATACAGTTTATTGATCAAATTACTGGTTGCTTTCTCTTTTCTATCGTATTTATTTTTCAAAGGCTTACATTAAGTGCAGAGAGACATCAGGACTGGTTTGAAGTAAGGAAATAAGTAATGGTGGTCAGGACTCAACAAAGACCATTGGAATACGGCCAGGAAGCAGGTGAAAAGGCAAGATCCAGGCAGCGTGTGCACAGCATTAGCAAGGCTGGCAGGGACAGTTCACTCCCTGTGTATATTAACATCATACTGCCCCACGTTCATACACATCTCCCTTTATGCCTACTTCCCAAGTAATGGGGGTATAGCAACAAAGAACCAAACCCAGCGATAAAACAGAATTCTAAGGCAATTCAGTGGAGACTATGAACAGACAGCTTCTGTAAGGCTTAAGACTAGTCAGCTTGGCCAGTAGGCCAAGAAAACCTAGCTGGCTAAAGCAAGGGATAAGCTCCAGTGCTGAAAGAAACGTCATTGCCCCAAGCTAAAACATGCTGGCAGAACTGCATCTGTATTTATGTGTACATGTTTTGGAATAAGAGTGTTCAAATCCCAGCCCTGCCAATTACTAGCTGTGTGACTGTGACTTTGTATAACCCCTCCATATTTTACTATCTGCATTTGTAAAATGGGATGCTGATCCATTTCTTTATTCAAACAGTATTATTGAGATAATTACAGTACCCATTTTACTGGTTACTGAGAAGATAACTTGATACATGCGAGATACCTAGAAGAGGACCTGTTACCATGTAAACATCCAATAAATATCGCCTATAATGAGCATTAGCCCCAATTGCTATTAGTACCGCTGTGGCAATTTTACAACTACTACTAACACTGCAAATACTGCCACTGCTCCCATAGTGAGGTAACTGCTATATTTATGACTCTACAGGAAAATTCTTACCAGTGATTGAGATCACTGAACCTTGAGTCCCTGAGGATATCCCCTTCATACATAGGTTGTTTTTAGTTGTCTCTAGTAAATAGATAAATTCAAGCTTTAAGGATGCTATATATGTAAGATATACATAATGCACAAACCTATTAAAACTTTAAAAAATGTATATAATTAGATTTTTCCCCCAAATCTACATCAGTGTACAGCCTGATGTTTATTCCAAGAGGAGAAAACGACAGCAAACATTAATTGTTTCCTATTCCACGAGCAAGATATTCTTCTAAGAGATTTATCTGAGATACTGTTATTTTTACAGTGAAGAAACTGAAGGACAGAGCATTAAGTAACTCACTTAAGATCACATTGTTATAAACAAACCAAGGCAATGTGACTTCTGATCTTATGTTCATAAACACTAGACTATACTGTCTCATTAATATTCTTATGAGAGCCTCTCTAACAACCTGCTAAGTAGTACTATCATTATTTTTACAGTTAGCAAAGAAGTCACTTTCTTAAAAGGTTCTGGCATAGAGTCAAACCACATATCCACAGTAGCCTCATAAATAATAATATACTGTAAATTAGAATATGCTTAAGATATATCCTTTTATCATTTCTGAAAAACAGGCAGTTGCTAACCACAGCTAGGCTAGTAGGAGTCAAAAGTGAAATGCTTTAATTGTTTTCATAATTCTTTATCACCATACAACCATAGTTTCATGCTTATGAAACTTATATGTTAATTTCATGCATATGAAACTTATATGTTTAATCTTATATGTTAATTATATATGCAATGATTCTGAGAATGCAAAGTAGTTAATTGATGAAAAAATTACTTCAAGGATCAATGCTTTAAGTATATAAGTGATCACTTAAAAGAAAACAAAGTCCCCCATTTCAATAACTCTGAGAATGCCTCCCCATGTTTAAATCTCTCACAGTACTGGTCAATGGGACATCAATATAAAGCAAGAACCATGTTAGAAGTTGAGTAAAATTTTCCACTTATTTAAAAGTTCATTCTGTATGGCTGTGATTTAATTTATTCTTTAAAATCTAAACTTGTAAATATATGCAAGTATTCATGAATGGTCTTGGTCATAATTAAATTACAAATAAATGTAACGAACTTCCATATCCAGCAGTATGTTACATCGAGTAAACTGACCAAAGTTTTTGCTAAAAAGAAACAAACATAGTGGTTAAAATACCAAAAACATTTTCTTTAATTGTATCATTGAGTCAGTAATTTAGAATGGATTATAGAAAGGCAGAAAAAGAAAAAAGAGCTGGAACTCAAAAAATAAACAGACCACTGAAATCAGATTTTGTAAAACTCGAGCTTATTTTAACATTTCTATGGTACAAAGGGCCACTACATAATAAAAAAGGAGAAAATTACCTAGAAGACGGAAAATTCTAAACTTATATGAAAGTGGCAAAACAGCCTCATTATAAACTATAAAAAATAAAAGAATCACCATCAAAACTGTTTTATAAATGGAACAGTTACAGAAGTTGACCAGATACCGAACTCAGAAAGTTTTAATACATTTCAAAAATTGGTGTTATTTCTATAATCACAATTATGCTAAAAATTAATAAAAAATTCCCACTTGCTTGGAAATTTAAAACACATTTGACTCAGACTCTTCAATACCCAAAAAAACAATCCAGTGAAGAAATGGGCAAAAGTCATGAATAGACACTTTTCCAAAGAAGACATCCAGATGGCTAACAGACACATTAAAAGATGCTCAACATCACTTATCATCAGGGAAATACAAATCAAAACCACAATGAGATACCGCCTCACACCTGTCTGAACGGTTAAAATTAACAACTCAGGAAACAACAGATGTTGGCAAGGATGTGGAGAAAGGGGGATACTTTTGCACTGCTGGTGGGAATGCAAACTGGGACAGCCACTCTGGTGAACAGCATGGAGTTTCCACAAAAAGTTAAAAACAGAATTACCCTACGACCCAGTAATTGCACTCCTAGGTATTTATCCAAAGGATACAAAAATGCTGATTTGAAGAGGCACATGCACCCCAATGTTTATAGCAGCACTATCAACAATGGCCAATTAATGGAAAGAGCCCAAATGTCCATTGACTGATGAATGGATAAAGAAGATATACATGTATGTATGTATGTATGTGTGTGTGTGTGTGTGTGCATGTGCGTATATGATGGAATATTACTCAGCAATCAAAAAGAATGAAATCTTGCATTTGCAACAGCGTGGATGGAACCAGAATGCATTATGCTAAGCAAAGTAAGTCAGAGAAAGACAAACATATGATTGATTTCACTCCTATGTGGAATTTAAGAAACACAACAGATGAACATAAGGGAAGCGAAGGAAAAATAAGATAAAAACAAAGAGGGAGGCAAACCATAAAAGACTCTTAAATACAGAGAACAAACTGAGGGTTGCTGGAGGGGTGTTGGGTGGGGGGATGGGCTAAGTGGGTGATGGGCATTAAGGAGGGTACTTGTTGGGATGAACACTGGGTGTTATATGTAAATGAAGAATCACTAAATTACACTTCTGAAACCATTATTATACTATATGTTAATTTAAATTAAATTTAATTAAAAAATACATATGACTCATGAGTCAAAAAAGAAATAATGGAATTTAGAAAACATGAAAAAGTAGATGAAAACTATGTAAGTTAGCAAATTTGCTCAATTGTACTATATAAACTGTATACTAGTAAAGCACTTTGATGTCTTGTGAGGTAATTTATTTAACAGCTTGCAGTTTGTCTGGCTTTAGTTCTCTTACTGCCTAAAAAGAATACTTGATTAGCACAGTATAATCACGTATGATATACATAAAAATGTGACCAATATTTTTTCATTACAATCAATTCTTTTTTTAATGCTTATTTATTTATTTAGAGGCAGAGAGGCAGAGAAAGAGGGAGGGAGAGAGAGGGAGGGAGAGAGAGAGAGAGAGAGAGAGACCGACCCCCAAGCAGGCTCTGTGCAATCAGTGCAGAACCCGACACAGGGCTCAAACCCACAAACCGTGAGATCATAACCTGAGTCGAGGTGGACACTCAACAGACTGAGCCACCCAGGTGCCCCTATCTTACTTTCTATCTGTTAAGAGCCTTCATCAACTGGGCTATCCCGAAGTATAATCTGTGTAAGTGTGACACCTTAACACTTTCTATCTTGAAGGTATACATGGCTTCTTTTACTCCAACGTACATACGCTTTTCTAAAAATTGCCGAGCAATTGCAAAGAGGCATTTAAAAGCAATCTTGGGGCGCCTGGGTGGCTCAATTGGTTAAGTGTCGGACTTCAGCTCAGGTCATGGTATCGTGGTTTTTGAATTCAAGCCGCACAGCAGGCTCTGTGCTGACAGCACAGAATCTTGCTGTCCCCTCAAAATTCCTATGTTAAATCTTAATGCCCAAAGGTGATGGCAGGAGGAGGTGGCCTTTGGGAGGTGATTAGGTCACGAGTGTAGAACCTCAAGAAGGGGATCACTGACCTTATAAAAGAAACCCCAGAGAGCTCCCTTGCCCCTCCGGCCACGTGAGAATACAGCACATCCACAGCTGTCTCTCGACCAGGAAGTGGGCCGTCACAACACCAGCCCTGCCAGCGCCTAGACCCAGAGACTTCCCTGGCTCCAGAGCTAGGAGAGAGAAAGTGTTTGCTGTTTAAGCCACCCAGTCTGTGGTATTTTTGTTAGCGTAATCCATTTTCTCTATCTTCATGAACTGGTTACAATACTTGGCAAGAATCATTTGAAAATAAGAAGGTAAACAGAACAATTCAGAACACTGAATTAAGTTTTAGAGACACAGCAGATATTTACCTGAATTTAAAAATTTGTGTTGGCGTGCACACCACTGCATTTCACACTCTAAAGTACTAATTCTAAAGTTCAATCCAAACACGTACACTGGACTGAAAATATGAAGGCCTGACCTGTATTTTGAATCAATGATTCCAAGTGCATTGTCTAAAGGCTAAATACTTTTCAAAAATGATAGATGGGCCTTGTATGTCTGATAGCACATCCTGGTGCATCAAAAGATAGCACATCAAAAGATAGCATATCTTTTGACAACAGCCAAGAAGGAAAATGAGAGCAGGAAGTATTGGTGTGTGGATAGACTCTGGACTCCCAGAGACAGAAATTAATTTAAATGAGCTCAAGAGACAGAGAGAGAAAATGAATTCATTAGAAGGATACATGAGTAAGATTTGAGAAGCGCTGGGCCCAGAAACTGAGAAGTCACGAGATACTTGGACATCTCTCTCCTGATTGTCACCTCTCTTTGCTCCGCATGTCTGTGTCATTCTTTCTTTGAACCAGCTTTCTCTGTCTTCCAGTCTGCATGGCTTGCTCATGCCCTTGATTTTACATGGTAAAGGCCCACCTGTGAGAAGACTAATTATCCTTCTCTTATAGTCAATTCCAAACTCCAGGGGATAAAACTCGGATTGGTGCCAGCTTGGGGTACCTACTCCGTCTAATTCAGATGGAAAAGGCCACATGGTTTCAACATGGTTGCCCACAGACCACTGCTTCGGTGGTCAGGGGTAGTTAAAAGCGCTGTTATATATACTGAAAACTGCAAAAGACACTCAGCAGGAGCAAGAAACAAGTGCCATGCCCTAAGATGCTGCCAATTCTTCCTCTCTACATTTGGCTAGGACAGAGAGATTCTTCTGAAAGAACTGATAAACCACTTCTTCCTGGAGCCTTTACTAAATATCTTTTTTATTTCCTATACTATACGTTGGGCCTCGCTTCAATTCATATACGTTGACACATATTATTTATAATGTTGTGACTCAGCAGATTTAAATAAGCAAAAGTTAGTGCGGCAAAATGTTTTGCTCGTCTGTCAGGTAAAGAACGGCTAACCACCCATTTGCTCTTTAAATTCAGTCTTTAAATCTTAACATTATCCTTTATCTCTTTTTTATCTTTCCTGCTTGCTCATTATGGATTCTTACTCTGAAATACCTTATCTGTCCCCTCAATTCTATCAACAATACCATAATCTTAATTTAAGATCTTATTCTCTTTTGAATTTTTAGGATAGCTTCCTCATTGATCTTGCTGCTCCTAAACCTCCAGCAGATATTGTACTAGCTTCAATAATTTCCATTCTAAAGCAAAATTCTGTCCTTGTCACATCCCTGTTTAAGTCTCTTCTGGTTTCTCACAGCCTTCAGCAGAGCTCCCAAGCATGCCTGTCCATCAGAGCCACCTAGACTCCTAGCCCTCATCCTAAACTTTCTCCGTCAGAGCGTCCTGGAGTGAGGCTTAGGAATTTGCCTTTTTAACAAACTCCCCACTTGACTCTGAGTTAACCAGCCCAGCATCAATCTGGGTTATGAAACTGCTCTATAATATAAAGTCCAGCCCCTGAATATAACAAAAGTCAGTTCACAATCTGATTCCAACCTATCCCCTTCTCTTCTTGTCCCCTGCAACTCGCCCTTCTCAACCTTCCTCAAGGAACACAACTTTCACACTGCTGGCTATCCACATATCTGCCTTCTTCTCTACTTTGGGAACTTCTACTCATTCTTTAGGAATCAGTTCAAATGTGACCTCCTCTGTGAAGCTTTCTTGGACTGCCTCTAGTATTTATTTATTCTTGATTATAGAGGGTTAAAAGGAAGTCGTGTGGCGGGTAAGGGTACAGGCTCTACAACCAGACTGCAAAGGTCTGAATCCAGGCTCTGCAAATTACTAATGAGTAAGTTGAGTAACACGTAGCCTGGGACAAGCTATTCAACCTCTCTGTGCCTTCAGTTGCCCTCACTGTAAAACAAGAATAAAAATAGTGTGTGTCCAACATAATTGTGAGGGTCTTAATGGAATTAACACATGTAAAGCATTTGCCTGGATTGTAGCAATTGGTCATTATATACTAGCTTCTTGTTTAGAAGTTATTCCTATCTCTTAAACGATGAACCAGCCTTTTATATTAAGCCAATCAATTTAAGATTTTTCTTTCTTGGCTGTGGTACAAAACCAAGAGAAAAAAAGTAATTTACACATAAGTTCCAATATAACTTCTTTTATTTACTTCTCAAAAGATGACTAAGGATGATGTACTAAATCTATTTAAGAAAATAAAGTTATTTATATGGAAGGACTGTCTTTTATAGTCATTCACTAGGGAGGCAGAAACAACTTGGGAATCTTAGATACCTATTTGAATTTCAAAAAAGAAAGGAAGTAGTGAGTCTAGCTTTGGGTCATTATTTTCCAAATGTATAGAAAAAGAACTGAAAAATCTGGAATGGAGTCTCACAGAACAAAATTTCCATTACTTATAAAACCAGACTTTTAGCCAAAAACATATTTCAAGAAATCCTGTAGTTTTCAAAATAACTAGAAACAGTACAAAAACTTTGTATTAAGCCTGCTTTTTCTTTGATTGCAAAGGTAATATTTGACATGGAAAGGACAGAGTGACAGGAAAACTTGCTTGTCTGCAATAAAAGAAAAACAAATCACAGTTATGCAAGGTGAGAAGTAAAGAGGAAAGCTAATTTTGTGCTTGGACGCAACATGAGCATCTTCTGTAATGTTACATCACTGCTAGAAGCATTCCTACCTATTTTTCTTATTCTGCCTCCAACATATCAGTTACCAAGAAACAGTAGAAACAAACTAGAGTGAAATGAGCTCTTCTGCACAACCCATTCATTCCTCCGATAAATATTTACCAAGCACCTACTATCATACATGCTTGCATACAGCAGTAAACAAAAGAGCCAGGCATGTGCGAGGCATTCCTATGCTGCTCATCTTGGGAACAACCTCTATCTTGACCCAAGGTCAGCAACACTGCATACCCTTTTACACTGCTGTAAGGAACAGAGGGGTCCACCTCTAAATCATCACCATTTGTGACTCCAGAAGAGAAAACCCATCATGCTCCCAGACCTCCAGATCATGGGTTTTCACCTAAGTTTATGGGTCTCTACAGGTTAATGGGTGTGTTGGGGGAATCTGTGAACCCCCCCAAGATTAAATGTTAAATTTGTGTTTGTATATTCATGTATAAATCTTCATAGACAATGTGCCTCAATGCTCTCTCAAGTGGGCCCATTACCTCAAAAAGCATGCACAAAAGCTCTAGGTGTAGGAAAATCCCTGACATCTGTCCTGCCGAAAAGGCTGCCGCCATACAGCAACATGGAGAACACTTGGCAAATTCCTCCTCTGACATTTTATAGAACAATGTTCAACAATGTTACCATTGACAAGTTGTGTTTGCTCCTCTAATTTCTGTCCTTCGATGTTTTGAGTACCAACAATCTAGTCAGTCTCTTAGGCAAAGACTTCTTCCAAAGAAACTGTTTACAGAACTTGGGCTCCAGCAACTCTTGCAATATAATCCTTGTGTATAACTAAACCACAGAAAAATAACTCCTTAATTTGTGGTTAGAATAACCACTGCAGAACAACCTATAGTGGGTGGCATGAAACTATCACAATTATAAAGTAACCAAGCAAATAATATACCATGTCTATAACAGATAAAATGTTATAAATCCAAAACATACATTGCTATAAATAAAGTCTGTGGTTATTTGCTGAGATACTCTGACTAACATTGCAGCACCAAGGGCTACTCTTAGCATGTTTTACAAAGAAGTCACTCAAGCTATTACACAGTAGACTCAGTGGCACCACATGTATTGTTTGGGCTAAAAAATGAGGTAAACTGCACTGTATAGTAATGTTGGGAAAATGCTGCCTTTAATATAAACAAACAATGGACTTTCCTTTAGGAGCTATGATAAGAGAGAGGAGGACAACAGGATTAGTCCTACAAAATCAGCATGGCTACAATTTGGGAAAACCCTGAATAAGAGCAATCAGTGTGTGGAAGGGCATATTTGTTAGCCGTTATAATCAGAGCATTTCCCCCCAAATTAAAATCAGAGCTTTTGGAGCTGGGAGGGTTCTAAAAATCAATGAGAGAATAGGACTAAGAACCACAGAGGGTGCACGACTTGCTCAGGTTCACAAAGCAGAACAAAGAAACGACGACTTTTGACTCCTTTACGTAGCCATTCTTACACTGAAGAGTTCTTTTTTGACTTCCCAGTTTCCCCCCCCTTTCTTTTTTTTTTTTTTTTTTTAAGTAATCTCTAGGCCCAATATAGCGCTTGAATTCATGACCCTGAAATCAAGAGTCACATGCTCTACTAACTGAGCTAGCCAGGAACCCCCAAAAGTTCTTTTTAAATAAATTAAAATTATATTAAAATATAATTTAAAAAATTTTTAAATTAAACTATAATTCACCATACACTTCACCCATTTAAAGTAAGCACTTCAATGGCTTTAAGTATGCTCACTAAAGAGCCACGCATCCAATATCACAATGGATTTTTTAACATTTCATTGCTCCAAAAAGAAACTCAGTATCTCTTAGTTATCACTCCCTTAAGGCCCTCTCCTCATCCTCCCACCCCGAAGCACAACTAATCAACTAATTTCTGCCTCTATAAATTTGACTATTCTGGACATTTCAAATACATGAAATCATGCAATATGTGGTCCTTTAGACTGGCTTCTTTTACTTGCCATAATGTTTTCAAGGTTCAGCCATGTCATGTTGTGATATATCAGTACTTCATTACTTTTTGTGACTCAATAGTACTCTATCGTATGGATCCATCTATATATATCAGTTCATCAGTTGGTAGACATTTGAGTTGTTTCTGCCTTCTGGCTATTATGAATAAATCTGTTTCATTTCTTTTGTTACATCCCTAGGAGTAGAAAGGATGGGCCATATGGTAACTCTGTTTAAGTATTTAAGGAACTACCAAACTATTTTCCAAAGTGGCCGAAGCATTTTACATTCCCACCACTCAAAAAGTTCTTACTTTTATTTAAAATTTTTTATGTTTGTTTGTTTGTTTATTTATTTATTTATTTATTTATTTATTTGAGAGAGAGAGAGAGAGAGAGAGCAAGCATGTGAGGGGCAGAGAGAAAGAGGGAGACACAGACTCCAAAGCAGATCCAGGCTCTGAGCTGTCAGCACAGAGCTTGACATGGAGCTCGAACCCACAAGCTGTGAGATCATGACCTGAGCTGAAGTCGACCACTTAACCAACTGAGCCACCCAGGCGCCCCAAAAAGTTATTGCTTTTAGAATCATTAACAGAGGAACCTGCCTGGCTCAGTCAGTAGAGCATGCAACTCTGCATCTTGGGGTTTTAAGTGTAAGCCCCACACTGGGTGTAGAGGTTACTTAAAACAAAACCTTAAAAAAAATCATAACAATTAATCATATCATAAATATAAACTCCTTATTTTTTGCTAAGAGGTTACTGAAGAAAAAACCCAAGTATTGATAAATGTTTTCTAAAAACCACACACTACTAGTATATGAAATTCAGATGCAGAGTTCAGAACGCACAAAGATAGCTTTAAAAGGGTTACCATGTAGTAAATATTCCCTTTATTATTTAAGCCATATGAAAATATTACACATGGGCTACAGATATATGTCAAACATTCTAAAATGTTGGAAAATCTTAAGTATGAACAAAAAAGAAAAGATTAAATTTTCTCAAAACTGAATTAGAATTTATCTAATTAGGTGATATCTATATACTTTCATTCACTAGAAGGAAAGAAAAAACGATTTTTTAGAGGAAAAGTGGATGGGTATTCAACAGGGCAGAGAAAATGCAGTATGCTGCTTTGGAAAAGAAAATGAAAGCTAGCTTCTACAACTATTTTGTAAAGATAACAGTTATTGTCCCAGTGGGTTTGTGGTAAGCAATCTGGGAGCAGTTTTAAACTCTGCTGTAAACTATACATTCTGAACAGTAAGGGGCTTTGCTTCTATCTACTGTGCTTCTGGGAGGCCAGGGCAAGTTAACATCTATAAGTACAAAGTGTGAAGCAGAGACTGGAAAAATCTGGCCAAGCATCACTAACCCCCATAGGTGTTTCTGCCAAGCACAGTCCAGAACTTTGGTAATAGCAGCAGGTAGATGAATGGCCATGAGGAAGGGTGACTAAAAGCAGAAAGAGAGGGTGAAGATCCTCAGAAGAGACAGGCAGCTGGTACACAGAAGTCTGAACTTTTCATCACATTCCAGGACCTGCCATTTTGTCCTTTCTTGTTGGTAGTGGTTACAATTTTCCATAGTTGCCTTGGCCTCACCATTACAATCACTGGACAATGGTGGCTAACAAAGTAAGAAACAATTTATATCACAACCCAGCTCCCTCATAAAGATCCCTTTCCACACACATATTCACACAACTGAAGTAAGTTTCCCAAAAGCAATAACTAGTTTTAATCTGTATAGTGCGTTCTCATATTTCCTAATCTATTTTACTTAAAAAAAAAAAAAAAGAGAGAGAGAGAGAGAATGACCCAATACATGTAATATACAGCTTATCAAGGACATTATCTCAAAATAAACAAAAAAAGATAATAATGTTTCCCCCACTATACAAAAATTTGCCTTAAACCACTTCACTTTTACCAAAGACCTACATTAATACCTGTTTTCACTAACCAAAAGCAATCCAAAGATTTCCAGTTTATGAAATGGTAATTGCCTCTTCACTTAATGCCATTTCAGCATACAAAAGTTTTCAAAGAAACAATCTACATTCAGGTAGCAGGGAGAAAAATGTAATACAATCAAAACTAAACTGGCATATGGGCAGGCAATGACAATTATGTCACAAGTGTCACCTGCCCAAACAGTGATTTCAAGGAGGTAAGGGAGATTAAAATGCAAAGAAATGTGGGTCTTAGGAACAATGAAAGAAGGTTCAGTGAATATTTGCAATTATTATGGTGAGGGGCTCGGGGGGAGATGAGTTATTACAAAATAAATTTCAAATAGTTTAAAATAAGTTAAAACTGAAATATAAAACTATAAAATACTAGAAGGAAACATATGCCAATATTTCCATGGAGGCAATGGTCCAAGTATGACAACCAAATCAGAAACTATAAAAGAAAAAATATATAAAATATATGCTAAAAGAAAAATTTTCTACAGCAAAAGTAATGAACAATAAACTGAAAGTAAACAGTTTCAATCATTTTGAAAAAGGGTATAAAGTGATAAAGTGATTAATAAAAAATATTAATGATCAACTGGAATGAACTAATGAAACCAGAATATAAAATTCATGTCAGAATTAAATAAATGGCAACATGTTCATCAGTGCCTCAAAAATGCAAATTAAAACAATGACATATGGGGGCATGTGGGTGGCTCAGTCAGTTAAGTGTCCAACTTCAGCTCAGGTCATGATCTCACAGTCCATGAGTTCGAGCCCCATGTCGGGCTCTGTGCCGACAGCTCAGAGCCTGGAGGCTGCTTCACATTCTGTGTCTCCCTCTCTCTGCTCCTTCCTGCTTGCACTCTGTCTCTCTCTCTCTCAAATATAAACATTAAAAAAATTTATAGAAAATAAAACAATGATATAACATTAGATTGACAAACATGAAAAATAAACTAGCACCTAGTATTAAAAAGAGAAATACTTTGTGGCAAATTGGAAATACGCACAAATTTTTAAATAATATACATCCTTTCTAGTTCTCTACTCCAAAGAATTTAATAAAAAAAAAAAAAATCAGATGATCATCCCAAGATTTACAAACAGAATTGTCACTGAAATGTTGTTTATGAAAACAGAGAACACTGGAAAAAACATCAATATATATCCATAGGGGACTACTTAAATAAGTTATAGTAATGGAATCCTATGTATTCTTCAACACTTTTGTTTATGACATTAATTACAGATCTACTGGGAGGAAAGTAGTTATAAGATAGTATTCAAAAATAAGATTTTTGTTCTTACTCAACACATCTCCAGAGGCAAGGGAAACAAAAGCAAAAATGAACTACTGGGACCTCATCAAAATAAAAAGCTTCTGCACAGTGAAGGAAACAATCAGCAAAACTAAAGGCAACCGACAGAATGGGAGAAGATATTTGCAAATGACATATCAGATAAAGGGTTTGTATCCAAAATCTATAAAGAACTTATCAAACTCAACACCCAAAAAACAAATAATCCAGTGAAGAAATGGGCAAAAGACATGAATAGACACTTCTCCAAAGAAGACATCCAGATGGCCAACCGACACATGAAAAAATGCTCAACATCACTCATCATCAGGAAATACAAATCAAAACCACAATGAGATACCACCTTACACCTGTCAGAATGGCTAACATAAACAACTCAGGCAACAACAGATGTTGGTGAGGATGCAGAGAAAGAGGATCTCTTTTGCATTGTTGGTGGCAATGCAAGCTGGTGCAGCCACTCTGGAAAACAGTAGGGAGGTTCCTCAAAAAACTAAAAATAGAATTACCCTACGACCCAGCAATTGCACTACTAGGCATTTATCCACAGGACCCAGGTGTGCTGTTTCAAAGGGACACGTGCACCCCCATGTTTATAGCAGCACTATCAACAATAGCCAAAGGATGGGAAGAGCCCAAATGTCCATCGATGGATGAATGGATAAATAAGATGTGGTATATATATACAATGGAGTATTACTCAGCAATCAAAAAGAATGAAATCTTGCCATTTGCAACGATGTGGATGGAACTGGAGGGTATTATGCTAAGTGAAATGAATCAGAGAAAGACAAAAATCATATGACTTCACTCATATGAGGACTTTAAGAGACAAAACAGATGAACATAAGGGAAGGGACAGAAAAGTAATATAAAAACAGGGAGGGGGACAAAACAGACGAGACTCATTAATATGGAGAACAAACTGAGGGTTGCTGGAGGGGTTGTGGGGGGGGGGATGGGCTAAATGGGTAAGAGGCATTAAGGAATCTACTCCTGAAATCATTGCTTCACTATATACTAATTTGGATGCAAATTTTAAAAAATAAAAAATAAATTATATAAAAAAAATATGGAGAACAAACTGAGGGTTACGGGAGGGGTTGTGGGAGGGGGGATGGGCTGAATGGGTAAGGGATACTCAGGAATCTACTCTTGAAATCATTGTTGCACTATATGCTAATTTGGATGTAAATTTACAAAAATAAAAAATAAAATAAGTTAAAAAAATAAGATTTTTGTTAGGAACTTTTTTTACACATATATTAAAATGTTTTCACAAGGTGATCTTTGTTTTCTTCCATTAATTTATCTTAATTTGTATTTTACAATAAGCCTCAATTACTTCCATAATAAAACAGTATTTTTTTAAGTGTATTTATTTATTTTGAGAGAGAGTGGGAGAGGGGCAGAGACAGAGAAAATCCCAAGCAGGCTCTGCACTGTCAGCATGCTATGTGAGATCATGACCTGAGCTGAAATCAAGAGTCAAGTCACTTAAACGACAGAGTCACCCAGGTGCCCATAAAAAAGTATTTTTAAAATAAAAGATGAGCAATATATTAAATCAAGCCCATATACCCTTACCAGGAAGACACTATAATCCCAACAGATACATAAGCTAAGTAAAGAAACTGACAATTTACCAAAAAATACTACTAATAAACATAAAATGCTCAATCTATTCACATAAGACTGAAAAATACCAAAACCCTTCATCCTAGTTATTCCACTTAATCCTTCATAAAAAGATAATCCTAGGGACACCTGGGTGGCTCAGTCACTAAACATCCGACTTCAGCTCAGGTCATGATCTTACAGTTAGTTCATGGGTTTGAGCCCCACATCCGGCTCTGTGCTGACAGCTCAGAGCCTGGAGCCTGCTTTAGATTCTGTCTCTGTCTCTCTCTCTCTCTCTCTCTCTCTCTCTCTCTCTCTCTCTCTCTGCCCCTCACCTGCTCATGCTCTGTCTCTCAAAAAAATAAATGTTAAAAGAAAAAAAAGATAACCCTAGAAGTCTTATCCATGAAGATGTTCATAGCGGTGTCACTTATAAGAGATAGAAGAGGCAACCTAAATATCTAATAAATAGAAACATTTAAAAAAACTGTGTTATATTCAGTGAGATATAAGGCATCTTTTGCAATGAAAAATGCTAGGCTATAAAACTGAGAAATTCATGACTTTGAATCATATAAGAGAGTATGATTAAAACCATATACAAACAAAACAAAAATCCATGTCTACATGAAATGACTGGAAGGACTGGTGGGCCTGTGAAGGTGTTTGTTTTAGAGTTTCAGCAGTAATTTTTTAATGGAGTTATAACTGACATATAACATATATTAGTCATATGACAGATATTAGTTTCAGGTATACAACATAACGATTCAATATATGTATATATTGCAAAATGATCACAAGAAGTCTAGTTAACATACATCAAAACACATGAAGTTTTAAATTTTTCCTACTTAGGGAATTTCCCATAGATTTTTTTATGAGAACGCATTACTCTTACAAATACAAACAAACAAAAAACTTAGTAACAGAAATACCAACATAATATATCTTTAGCAGTTTGGCTTGGTCATTGAAGAATATTAGCTTTGACACTGTATAGTGATAAATATGTAGAATAAATATGCAAATAAAAGTTTCAATCTAGAATGAAGAAACTGGGGCACCCTGCTGGCTCAGGTGGTGGAGCATACAACTCTTGATCTACAGGTTGTGTGTTCAAGCCCCACATTGGTATAGAGATTGCTTAAAAATGAAATGAAATGAAATAAATAAGAAAATGAAGAAATCAACAGAATTAATTGGGTTTGGTTTGCTCAATAGCATTATTTTTATAATAAACAAAAGAGCATACAGTAAAATTAGAACCTTGTATAAATTGAAACTGATGCATTTTCAGTAAGCCATAAAATTCTAATGTAAAAGAATATAGTATTTGATGATATTTACAATGATAAATGTATAAATACATTTTTAACTTCCCTTTTTCTTATAAAAATGCAACTAGAGGGGCGCCTGGGTGGCTCAGTCGGTTGAGCGTCCGACTTCGGCTCAGGTCATGATCTTGCACTCCATGAGTTCAAGCCCCGCGTCAGGCTCTGTGCTGATAGCTCAGAGCCTGGAGCCCGTTTCGGATTCTGTGTCTCCCTCTCTCTCTGACCCTGCCCCGTTCATGCTCTGTCTCTCCCTGTCTCAAAAAATAAATAAACGTTAAAAAAAAATTAAAAAAAAATAAAATAAAATAAAAATGCAACTAGAAATATTTTGGTTAATTACCCAATTTAAAACATGAACCTGAAAATAGAGCTATGCACACAGAAATGTAGATAGACCATATCAGGATGTTTTTTAGTTAAAAAGACATATTTTGAAATTCAGATTAGAAAGGTCAAAGGGAAAGAGTTCATCTGTTTTATCAGTCAATGACAGTTCATGGTTGACAATGGTGTGGCTGAATTCAGCTGAACTTAGATAAATATTAGTTGATAACATCTCCAGTAAAGTAATTCAGTAAAACAGAAATCAGAAAGTGTGGCCTAAGATAAACTATGACTTACACTTAATTATGTTTCTTAATTATTTCCCAAAACACTATTGCAACAAAAAGTTGAAATGTAAAAAGCGATATGTAGAGGTATATTGTGTTTGATAAACATGCCATTTAAATATCTTAAAAGAGGGGTGCCTGGGTGGCGCAGTCGGTTGAGCGTCCGACTTCAGCCAGGTCACGATCTCGCGGTCCGTGAGTTCAAGCCCCGCGTCAGGCTCTGGGCTGACTGCTCAGAGCCTGGAGCCTGTTTCAGATTCTGTGTCTCCCTCTCTCTCTGCCCCTCCCCCGTTCATGCTCTGTCTCTCTCTGTCCCAAAAATAAATAAACGTTGAAAAAAAAAATTTAAAAAAAAAAATAAATAAATATCTTAAAAGAAACAGAAAGATGTGTCCTAAGCGGACAGACTGTTCAGGATTTCGGCCTTGTGATGAGCTGTGGAACAGGTCAGGCTCCAATCCAAACTGCGGTATACTAGCTTACTGACTCTGCCCAGATTTCACACTTCTCTAGGCCTCAGTCTCTTTGTCTACAAAATGTGGATAATGTTGCCTAGCTCAAAATGTGACTCCATCTTATCCCTTTTTCCTCTATAAAATTCAATGCCATTTACCTCAAATATGAACAAGACAGAATAAAACAGTAATAAGCTATGGTTATGTCTCTGAGGACTGAGTAGAGAATTTGAATTGTGACCTTAATTTCACCCGCTTTCACCCCACCCCCATCTCTGAAAAAACAAAACAAAAAAATAAATAAATATGCAGTTTCCAAGAATTGTGACATAATTTTATTTTCCAGAAAATGAAATCAGTGGATAACCACCCCTTAGGAAATGAGCATAGAACAAACTCATTTACCATGAGCTAAACCATAATAATTAGAACGGAAAGAGACAAAAATGTATTACTTTAATTATGTACTATGGTTTTTTTTCTATAGAAAGTTGAAAAATGTTATCAGAAATTCCCTGAAACAAACATATCTTAGTAGTCATTTCTAAGATAAAAAGCATTCAGTCACTAGTTTTTGTTTTGTTTTATATTTTTATTTGAAGATAGGGAGAAACACATAACCTATAACCTCAAAATTCAGCCAGCCTAAAGACGTAAGTAATTTTTATTCAGAAAAATACAAAATTTTAAGAAGAAAAACTGTACCTATGTAGATGTTGGATAGTGTTTATTCAAAGTGTTTGTAATGTGGGTATGTTGAGTTTTTGAGGGGCAGAATTGGAGAAATAGGCCTCTGGAGTGCAATACACCTACATCTGTACCTCAGTTCTGCCACTGAACAGGTGGAGCTCAGACAAAGGGGCAGAGCCCGCTGGTTAGGTAAGGGGAGAGTTATTCATTCCTCTTCTCCCCTGCAGCACAGCACTATGAAAAGGCGAATTGCTTGTTTTCAGAGCCTTCCCTGAGGCTAGGGGAGGGGCCAATTTATACAGGTCTGATCAAAGAAAGGTTGGCTGAAGTCTGGAAGAGATTTCTAAAAAACTTTTGTTTTCCTGATAAAAAAGACAGAGAAGTTAACCAGGCCCACCCCATTCTTTTCCTTGTCTTGAATACAGATAAGTTATCCAGCAGCCTTACTGCACCCAAGACTCCAGAAGCAGGAAGCCGGTGCTGACATTGTCAACTGCTGAAGCAAGCCCCAAAGCCATCAACATCCAGAAATCTTACACAAGAAAAGTAAGTCTCTATACATTTAAACCACAAGATGTCAGGTTTTCTGCTATGTGCAACTGACATAAGTCCAAGTGATTTAGAAAGCCACTTAAGTTCTCTGAGGCTTACTTTCCTCATGTGTAATGTAGGCATAATGATAGTAAGATATGAATTACAGTATCTGTCTGATATGCAGAAAGCTTCAATAATGTCAGCTGCTGATGACTATGATGGTGATGATGATGATGACGACGATGACGATGGGGACAGCCTCATTTAGTTCTCACCAACCATTTGAGGCAAGTCCTATCAATATTCATCCATTTTAAAGACCAGGAAATTGAGACTCCAGTAAGTTAAGTAACTTGCCCAGATCACACAATTAATAAATAATACCGCCAGGATTCAAATGCAGGAATTCAGGGCCAATGAGCTTAAACCACAATGATGCTTAAAAGTGACTGGCTCAGTTGGTTAAGCATCCAACTTCAGCTCAAGTCATGATCTCATGGTCTGTGAGTTCAAGTCCCGCCACAGGGCTCTGTGCTGACAACTCGGAGCCTGGGGCCTGCTTCAGATTCTGTGCCTCCCTCTCTCTCTGCCCCTCCCCCACTCACACTCTGTCTTTCTCTGTCTCTCAATAATGAATAAATGTTAAAAGTGACTAAACATAGTAAGAGCTAACAGCTGATAATTATTGGTTATGATTATGATAATCTTAGACAACTATGAAGAACAGATAATCTCCTAATTTCCAATTCTGGAAAATAATAAATTCTCATTGAATTCAACGTTAGTTTTATTTTTCTTAACAGTTCTCATTACTTCTGCAAGAGGAATACTTACACCTCTTCAACAAATGTAATTGTGTTCCTTTGTAACACCAATGGAAAATGAAGAACAGTACATCTCAACCAATAATCGCAACCCCCTACTGTGAGCTAAATGCTTTTATGACTCCTGTCTATCAAAAAGGTAAGCAATGAATATTTATGGTGAATTTATCAACTGCAAGGCGCTATGCCAGACACTTAAAAATTATTTTTGCCAAAAGATATGGCATATGTTTGTTTTCTTAAAGTGACTTAAGATTCCTTTGGAGGGAGAATTTCATTATAGTTCTAAAAATCAGGAACCATTACTAACTAATTTTACCATTGCTAACACACATAGAACTTATACCACAAATTAGCATATGTTAAGCTTTAATTCTGGAACATTTTCCTTCAAACTTCAGATGCTTCCTTCAGTAAAATAAATGAAACAAGAACTTAAAAAATTCATGATGGAGGCACAGCATTTGAAAAACAAGCTAAATTCAAAATTAAAGTTTCTAAACCAATTACATCCAGGAAACAGGCAAGCTAAAATATTTGCAATTGCAATTAAGGAAAAGATACTTAGTCTCTGGATTAGATTTTGAGATTTAAAGAGTTTATGGTTAGCTGTTAACTTTCAAGAACAGTTTGGCACATACTGTTCCAGTAAATAAAAAGTAAATGTAAAGTCCAAAGCAAAATGGATGGTGAATCAAACCAGAAGTTCTGAGGTAAGGTTAACTCAAGTAAAAATGCTGAGTCTCAGAATGTATACGCTCACAGCAACATATTTTCGAAGCCAAATAACTTCAAATCATATATATCCCGCACTGAAAGAGGTATAGTCCTCTCTACTATATACCATAACAAGTAATCGGTAACTCCATTTTCAAAAAAGTACTGTATATAAAGGAAAATGCTTTTAAGGAAAATACATCAAGGAAAGAGTTGTTTGCTTAATAAATTCAAAAATGACACAGTCAACAGCATACAATCCACATGAACATTATAATAAGCTCAATCAGTACTAATTAAGGATTTAATTATACCTATTTAATACTAATTTGCATTTTTAAAAAAAACACAAAGTATTCTATTTTAGGCCCAAAATTAAGGTTGTGAATTAAAACTTTAAAAGAAACATAACTGTAGTATATTTATGGAAAAATTTCTGCTTAAAAATTAAAACAAGCTAAAAACAAAGCATCGTATTTTTAAGTATAGGACTATGTTGAACCTGAATGATTTCTAATTTACCCACAATTAAAATTTTTTAAAAAGGGACACGTATAAGTGGAGACATTTATAAGGGTCATTTACAGGCATATAAAGTGTTTTTCAGTGATGATATAGAATTAGAACCAAGGCCTCTTACCCTCCACTCCCACGTTCTTCCTGATACTTGCCCTGCTTGACTTCCCTACACACGCCAAAAACTACTGTATCTCCTCTTTACCATGTTTCTCCTCTAAGATTTTATATAGCATTTTTAGAGGAATGCATAAAAAGAACAAGGAAGTCTTGAAGGCATATGACAGTTTCAGAAAAGGGAAGAGCCAACAGTGCTGAATACTACGAGTATTTGAGTCAACTGCTGGGCAGGTGCCCAGGTCACTGACAAATTTACAAGGGTGCTTTCAATTAGTAGGATGGTGAGGGCAGAGCCAGGCAGGCTGACCTGAGGAATGAATGGAATCTGGAAAACAAGGGCAATTTGGAGGTCGGGAGGAACAGAACCACAGTTTGAAGGAGAAACAAAGTAAAACCTTTTTTTTTTTTTCCCCTTAATTTATTTTGAGAGGGGAAGACAGAATCCCAAGCAGGCTCTGCACTGACAAAGTAAAACTCTCAAATTTTATCAAATTCTGTAGAAAAGATGATTTAAGGTTGGATAGGAAATCCAGGGGTATTAAGTTGAATCAGATATTCAACTTTTTTACTTAAAAAAAAAAAGCAAAAAAAAAAAAAAGCAATTTCAGGGCACCTGGACAGCTCAGTTGGTTAAGCATCCAGCTCTTGGTTTTGGTTCAAGTCATGATCTCACAGTTCATGGGGTCAAGTCCCGTGTCGGGCTCTGTGCTCAGAGCACAGAGCCTGCTTGGGATTCTCTCTCTCCCTCTCTCTCTCTCTCTCTCTGCCCCTCTGTGCTTGCTCTCTCTCAAAATAAATAAACTTAAAAAAACAGCAATTTCATATGGATTAAACTAATGTACGAATTTGATTTCAATAAAGGAGGTAAGGTTATCTGCTAAGAAGTGAAGAAAGGAAAAAGAGGCACAAGAGTGAAGAAGGTAAAGCAATAAGAAATTTACTAAAAATGAGTGAAAGAATTTTGAGAACTCTGGCCAAAGCTGAATGATATGAACCTGTAGTGAATATACCTCGAAGGTTATGCTACTTCTCTAGGATCTCACCTGTTACTGCTATATTCACATTCCACTTTTAGAAATAAAGCTATTTCAGTTCTAAAAGGATGCCTGAAACTGAACACTACAAGGTTTCTTCAAATCAGTCACTCTCCCTTAATGTGGCACAAACACAAATCTGCACTGATGCTGTTGCCTTTGTTTTTTGTTTTGTTTTTGCTGATAAAGGCAAAAGATATAGAAACTTATAGTCCAATATGAACTTGCTAATTCCAGATCCACTGTTACTCTACAGCCTAACTTTTCACAATTCCAATCCCACAAAGGCCAAATATCTACAGAAAATCACAACACGTTTAAAACAGAACTCCACGTCCTGCCCTATGAACAGCAGCTCTGCCCAACTTCTCTATTGCTGTGCCCTCTATTTTTCTAGCCACTAGGCTGGAAACCTCAAGTATCAGTCATTTCTGTGAACAGTCTTTTCCTTTCCTGTCTCTTCTCACTCTGGCCAGCCCCTGCCTGAATTATTATGACAGTCTCAGAACTTCCCTTGCTGCATCCATTCCCTCTAGTGTCATCACCCAAAAATACCATTTCCCAAATGCCACTCTGCTGTCTTTCCATTGTCATAAGTTTTTAGCCTGAAATTCAGAGTTTTCTATAAGGATCCTTGCCTGTCTAACAAAGCAAGTATTTCATTACTCCCTAAAACTTCAACCAAGCCATGGGCTCCTGACCACTGTGATGGTTTAAAAGTATATCCATATAAGTTGGACACAAGTCCCTCTAAAAGGTGGAAACTGGGGCGCCCAGGTGGCTCAATAGTTTCAGCATCCAACTTTGGCTCAGGTCATGATCTCGCAGTTCATGAGTCCGAGCCCCACATTGGGCTTTGTGCTGACAGCTCAGAGCCTGGAGCCTGCTTCAGATTCTGTGTCCCCCTCTCTCTGCCCCTTCCCTGCTCATGCTCTGTCTCTCTCTCTCAAAAATAAGTAAACATTTAAAAAAGATTTTTAAGGTGGAAACTAATTCCCTTCCCCTTGAGTGTAGGCTATGTTTAGTGACTTGCTTCTAATGAATAGAATAAGGCAGAAATGGCAATGCGTGACTAGGTTATAAGAGATATCACAACCACCTCAATCTCTCTTAAATTATACACTCTGAGGGAAGCGAACTACTATGTTGTGAAGACACTCAAGTAGCCCAGTGAAGAGGTCCATAAGATGAGAAACTGAAGCTTCCTGCCCACAGCCAACACTAACCTGCCATGTGAGGGAGCCACCTTGGAATCAAATCCTCCAGTCTCAGTCAAGCCTTCAGATGACTGTAGCCTTAGCCAATATCTTGTCTGAACTTGATGAGAAACCCTGAGCCACAACTGTTCAGCTAAAACACTCCTAGATTCCTGACCCACAGAAATTGTGTGAAATAATAAATTTTTATTGTTTTAAGCCACTAAGTTTGACTATGATACACAGATACAGATAGCTACACAGATATAGATAGCTAACACAACCTCACCAAGCTCATTCTCAATTCTATGCCATTACTCATGGTGTTTCCCCAACAGATGTCTTCTTAATATCTATTTCCTAACACTCCTTCCCTTATCCTTCAGAATCTAGCTAAAGTTTCACCTCTTTGAGGAGGCCCTTTTTGTTTGTTTATGAAACCATTCCAACTTTCATTTCTCTTGCTTCTTCTTTGATTTCTATTTGACCACATCATTCATGTATTCCGTTACTGCGCTCTATGTATGCACCTTTCCTCCTAAAGACATCATACAGTTCACTTAAAGTTTATTTATTTTTGAGAGAGACACACAGCGTGAGCAGGGGAGGGGCAGAGAGAGAGGGAGGCACAGAATCTGAGGCAGGCTCCAGGCTCTGAGCTGTCAGCACAGAGCTTGTGGGCTCGAACCCACGAACCATGAGATGATGACCTGAGCCAAAGTTGGATGCTTAACCAATTGAGCCACCCAGGCGCCCCATCATACAGTTCATTTAAACTGCATTCAGCACACTACAATTAAAATAATCAATGAATATTTGCTGAAAAAACTAACAAATCATACACACAAACTCCCTGGAAGTGTATTTGATTGGTATGAAGTAATGGTTAACAATATGGAGTGACACTGTCTCAGGTCTGCTTACTTGCTAGTTGCTACCCTGGAGCAAGTGACTTAAAAATCTCTGTAAGCCTTTGTTTCTTCAATGTTTTTGTTTGTTTGTTTGTTTTGTTTTGTTTCTGTGAAGATTCTAATAGTATCTACCATAGAGCAACAAAAAGATTGAAGAAAATAATAGATGCAAAACTCTTAGCAAAGTGCCTAGCACAGCATGCTCAACAAATGTTAGCTATTATTGTTCTTATTATTAACCACAAATTACAGAATACATAGTGAAGTCCTGTCCCTGAGAGTCTCTAGATGTTATAAAGTGGCAATCTAAATTAATACAAAATTCAACAAACTAAAATAGATCTCACACTTTCTATTTAAGATACCTTTTAATTTTTCTAAAGTCTCCTCTTAAGTCAATAGAACTACAGCCTGAACCAATTGTAGGAGTGCAGCCTTGACTTTTTCTCCTCTTCATCCTATTAAGATATTAACTTCAAAGCTTTTGTGGGAACACTTAATTGCTTTCATTCCTTAACAAGCAGCCATCATAGTAGTTTCCAGATTCACTTTTAACCTTTACAATCCTGGCAAGGCATATACGGCAAACTTAACAGACATATAAGTTTACAACTCTCTGGACTAATACCGCTATATATATTTGAATATGCTCCATGAAGCAAATCCATTTTGCACATCAATCAAAATAGAATCCAATAGAATAGTATAACTGGTATAACATGATATTAATATCAGGTATACAACATAATGATTCGATATTTGCGTACGTTGTGAAATGGTTACCACATTAAGTCTGGTTAACATCGTCACCACATACAGTTACACAAGAATTTTTTTCTTATGATGAGAACTTTTAAGAACTACTCTTAGCAACTTTCAAATAGGCAATACAGTATTATTAACGATATCACCATGCAATACATCACATCCCCATGACTTATTTATTTTATAACTGGACATTTGTACCTTTTGACCCCATCACCCATTTTGCCCATCCCCTATCCTCTGCCTCTGGCAAACACCAATCTGTTGTCTTTCTCTATGAGCTTGGTTTTGTTGTTGTTGTTAAGTCTAATGCTATTCAAAAGCCTGATTACGTGTGTTTCATGAACTCAGAACACTTCTGAGATCATATTTTATAATTTACACATACCCTTAAGGCTTCTTACTAAAAAGTTAAATATAGTGGATGCTCTTTTACTTGAAAAAAACAGTCCGAGCTCTGTTAAGAAAATCTGATAGTATGAGTTTCAATCACAAATCTATTTAAAAAACATGCCATACTTTTTAACTGTGTACCTACCATGTCTGCTGGAATAAAAAGAACTACTCAATTCAAATTCTTTATATTCTCTTTTCCCCCACCAATACACCTTGAAAACTTTGGTTTTTGAAACATTCAATATCCATCCCACTCTTTATTTGACCCCATATATCACACAACCTGAAATAGAAACAAAGCCTGGGAAATTAGCTCATTTTTTCCACCTCAGTGTCAAACAAAAGTACAGATAAAATTCAGTGCACGCGCTAGTTACCTTAGAACTGCCAATCATGCTTGTTTTGAAACTCTTCGATTTTCAGAACTGTCACTCATGTGTGTTTTGATAGAGATGCCAATGTAGAAATAATGCTTTAAAAGACGTGATCTTCATTAACACGTTAACAAATAAATCGATTCCATTTGAAAACTGGACTTCCGGATTTTACAGAAATATATACAATTCTTGAAAAATCAGAATTAAAAAAGAACAATGAAATTATAAGATTTAGAAAGTTTGGCTCTTTAACCAAAAAGATAAGCATGGCTTAACCACAAGGAGTTTGTATTTCAGTAAAAAGAGAAATGTTCCTTAACTGATACTAATCAGAAGTAGTCTATGAGTGGGCATGAGAGAATCAAAACTGATCTAAATTTAGGCATGTAATTTATATTTTTGAAGCAGGAAAAAATATCAATATAATACATTCCCCATCTCCACCTCCCCAACACAACCTGACTTACTATCTGCCTGGTCACTCATGTCTTAAATCAAACATCATTCAAAACTTCTACCTTACCATCCATACTTAGTCATCAAGACCTGTTTCTTCTATCTCCTAAATTGCTAATGAAAGTCTCTTCTTTTGACCCTCAGACTTAAGTCAAGTTCTCATCACTTCTTTCCAAAGCTTCATTATTGGGCTCCCTAACTCCAAGTTCATTCTTCCAATATATGCTCCACCACCGCCAGAATGATCTCATTGAAACACAAACCTGGCCCATGTTTTCATGGTTCTTTGTCACTTTCAAAATAAAACCCCAATTTTTTAGAATGGTATATAAATACCTTGAAGATCTGGCTCTCCATCTCCCCACTCTCTCATCACTTTTAAACTTAAGTCAACTAAGCCACTTCAGTTCCCAGAAAAGCCAGGCTCTCTCTCACTTAAAACTCTCCCAAGTGCAGCCATTTTCTGCACTTTGTATCTCCTATCCTTCATCCTTTACAACTCAATTCAATTGCTAGTTCCTCTGGGAAACCATCTCTGACAATCTAACAGAATCATCTATCCCCTCTTCTCTATTCCTGTAGGATACAGTAAATAGAACTTATATAGTGTTATATATATTGATTTGCTTCTCTATCCGCCTGGTTGAATCCTCAACTCCCTGAAAGCAGGGACTGTCTTTAATCTGTACATCAATAGCATTAAACACAGAGGTGGCATATAACAGCTGCTCATTAAACGTTTGCTGACTCAGCGAACAACTGCACCATGACCTAGTTTATTTAAAAATAAAATTAATGATGGGGAGCCTGGGTGGCTCAGTCAGTTGAGCCTCTGACTCTGGGTCAGGTCATGATCTCACAGCTGGTGAGTTCAAGCCCCAAGTCGGATTCTGCGCTGACAGCTCAGAGCCTGGAGCCTGCCTCGGATTCTCTGTCTCCCCCTCTCTACCCCTCCTCTGTTTGTGTGTGCACTCTCTCTCTCTCTTTCTCTCTCTCAAAAACAAAAAAATAAACATTTAAAAATAAAATTAATAGATAAAGAAAATGTGGGTGTGTGTGCATGAGTGTGCACGTGTGTGTATCTATATATAATGGAATATCATTCAGTCATAAAAAAGAACAAAATCTTGCCATTTGCAACAAATGGATGGAGCTACAGAGTATAATGCTAAGTGAAATAAGGCAGTCAGAGAAGGACAAATACCATATGATTTCACTCATGTGGAATTTAAGAATCAAATTTAAGAAACAGAGAAAGTTAGAGAAAGACAAACACCATATGATTTTATTCATCTGTGGAATTTAAGAAACGGATGAGCAAAGGAAAAAAAAAGAGAAAGTAAACAGACTCTCTTAACTATAGGGAACAAACTGATGGTTACCTAGGGGAGGTGGGTGGAGGGAGGGGTGAAACAGGTGATAGGGGTTGAGGAGAGTGCTTATGATGAGCACTGGGGTGAGGTACAGAATTGGTGAATCACTATATCATACACTTGAAACTAATATATCACTGTATATTAACTATACTAGAATGAAAATAAAAACTTAATTAAAAAAATAATAAAATCAGCAGCTTAATTCTTGAGACTGATAAAATATACTATAGGTACATTCCAAGCCAATAAAACTAATCAACGCCATAAAACAATACTCTGGGTTTTACAAAGTTCTTAAGGAATTTACTCATTTATTTACAAATTCACAGTAAGAACTGATAGCATCTCAAATAGTATTTGCGGCCCACGAATCCCATCTTATTTTCACTACTGTTTCTACTGAAGGTGTTAAAATCTCAACCACAATAAATACTCATCCAAGACGCTCAGCACATTGACTGGTTCAACAAACACTGTCCTGACATGTGACAATCCCTATCAAAGGCATCAGTGAACAGGCAGTGAACACAGGCAAGACGCCAACCTAGTTACACTTCACTTATCAGGAAGTTAGTTATCTGGTGACATCAAGTCTCCACAGAACCCAATGAGAACTAAGCAGAGGAGTTTAGGAGCTGTCAAAATACATGTTGAAGTCCATGTACTGAAGTACATACACTTTACTTCCACAAGAGGCTCAGAGGTTATTACTCAGACACTAGTTGTTCTTATTTTAAGCACAACACATTTGGTGACCAATTTCCTGGGCATCAGAATATTAGAAGAAAAGTTAAAAGTTCAAAAAAACCCTAAAAATGCAGACCCAGGACAACAGCAGAAAAGAATGATGACATGGAAAGGTGAAACACAAAAACCACAGACCTGGAGGGTTGTATGGCTAAGGAGCAATAATTCTACATATTTGAATTATGATACAACACACATTAATGTTTATAATTATGACCCTGGTTCATCAAAAAACAAAGATCATAAAAACAGATTAAACTACTTTAGTAGTGACAAGGTGAAAGTAGATGACATATTTTACAAAAAGAAACAAAGAATTAAAAATTGAGTATTATATGTATCAAGAGTCAACTTTCTACTATTTGCAGAATAAACTTTTCTGAAATAAAGCATTCCCAAATAACATGAGGCCTGCTGTCTCTAAGCTATGAATCACTGTCAGCCATTAACCAGTTCCTATGGCTACAGGTCTCACCATAATTATGTTACACATCCACTCTGAAACAAGCCTGGACCCAGTGGTCATTAGCTTATTAGTGGTAACAACTATCCAAACATATTAGACCATGGACACCATAGCCAAGGACACTGTAACAGGCTACCTACCATTCTTTAACAGACCACCATAGAGCTTCATGACCACACTGCCTGCCTCAGGGACCCTGGTATGAAAACTTGCTCATATGTGAGATCATTTTAAGGGGCTCTTGTGATACTTAGTAACTATATGTTGTGAGATTTAGAGAACAGCACAGTAGAGTGAAAAGAACATTCAGGAGCTATGTTGGGTACACACAGCCCTAGGTTTGAATCCCTGCCTTATTAATTACCAGCTGTATCACTGCAGCACATTATGCTTGGAAACTCACTTTCTTCATTTGGATAATATCCTCTACTTTCTATGCTTCTTATGAGGAATAAATCAGACATAAAGCGTCAATGTAGGTTTTCAAAAAACTAGCTATTATGATTATCAGATGGACTACGAAAAGGGAATAATCTTAATTCACATTAGCACAAAATTAGTGAAACCGTATGCTGTGTTAATGACAGAAGAAAAAATGTCTAAAGAAAAGGGCAGGCAGGTTCACATGATGGAAAAGTCACAGTAGAAGCCCTTGGACTCATAGGTTGGCTCATGGAAAAGTAGGTTAAAGTGAGAACTCATTAAAAATGTCTACACATACTCTGTGAAGACATCAATTTACAAGTAATGCAAATAATCTGATAGAAGTCCAGGCTTTCTTGTTGAGGAGAGGTCCACTTACTGGAGCTCTGCACTGATTTCCTTACATAAACAATACCCATACTACAATGTCTGGGATTGCCAGATCAGTCACTTTAAAGTAAACCAGGAACAGAAAGACATTTGGAAAGCAATTCCTTCCAGATTTTCAGGATTCCCCCCGACCAATCTTTATGGTTTACTTGCCCAAACTAATTCAAGAGTAGTTTCTTTAAATTAAAAAAAAAAAAAAAAAAAAAACCAAAACTCTCCTTTATGGGGTCTTTCCAAAACATTAAAATGAGCTTTCTTAAAGAACAAAAACACTTTCCATGGTCATATTTTATTAATTTATGCAATAATTTAAAAAATTACTTAACGATAATATAAACAGATTTTGGAACAAACACAACTAGCTTTATTTAGCTAAAGATACAGCTGAACTGGAAGAAGTGAAAGTGTCAATATAGCGGAGGACCACAAATCTCTTTTCCAGTTAGTGTCGGTATCAGTCAGTGGGTTTTATAGAAGAGAATGCTGATTAATTTAGCAATCAGCTGATTCATAACTGCCAAAGAAGTTAATGCCTGAGGCATTCTAATTTGTCATAATCTGATTTCTGATTTCAAGTCATAATTTGACATGAAAGAAAAATAATATAATGTTTAAAACTTTTAAGGTTGGTACTATTAGAATTAGGCGCCATCCACACCTTCAAACTCTCTGAATTTACTTATAACATTTTTATTTTGCAACTGAGTCTAAGTAGATCACAATACCACTGTGATTATATTCTGAATGTAATGCTTATATGCTGAATGTTACCATTAATATGTCTTTCTAGAATAAATTTTCTTTTAAAAGTGTTTTTCAAACTTTTTTTTTGGTGGTAGAAATACTACCACTATTTCCCATACATATTTTAAACAAAATGTTCCCAGAACTGTAATAAAATAATGAAAGTAGAGCTGCTCTGAAAGTAGGGCCTAATTTCCCCACTACCCCCAGAACAATCTCTGAAGCCTTTCTGCAGAATTCTAGAGTTTCTTGGGACAAAGGTTGAAAACTGTTATTTATTTATTTATTTATTTATTTACTTACTTACTTATTTACTTATTTACTTATTTATATTATTTTAGAGAGAGAGAGCTCGTGAGTTGGGAAGATGGGCAGAGGGCGAAACAGAGAGAGAGAGAGAATCTTCAGCAGGCTACATGCTCAGTGTGGAGCCCAACGCAGGGCTTGATCCCATGACCCTGGGACCATGACCTGAGCTGAAATCAAGAGTCAGATACTCCACTGACTGAGCCATACAAGCACCCAGAAACTGTTCCTTTAAGCTATAATTGGGGTGCCTGGCTGGCTCAGTGAGTTGAGCATGTGATTCCTGATCTCAGGGTCGTGAGTTCAAGCCCCACATTAGATGTAGAGCAAACTATAACCAAAAACAAATATTAAAACAAAAAAGTTGTAGAACTTACTAAAAGGACATTACTTAGCTAATCAGAATATTCAGTTAACCAAAATTATTTCTGATTCTTATCAACTGCTCTAAGTTTGAAATACCATCAACTATATTAAAAAGCAATAATGAAAGAAACAACAACTGCTGGTGAGGAAAAGGAACCCTTGTGCACTGTTGGTGGGCATGCAAATTGGTGCAGCAACTGTGGAAAACAGTATGGAGGTTCCTCAAAAAGTTAAAAACAGAACTACCCTGTGATCCAGTAACTGTACTACAGGGTATTTACCCCCCAAACACAAAAACACTACTTCAAAGGGATACATGCACACCTATGTTTATTGCAGTATTACGTACAATAGCCAAATGATGGAAGCAGCCCAAGTGTCCACTGACAGATGAATAAAGAAGATGTGGTATACATGTATATACAAAGGAATATTACTTAGCCACAAAAAGAATGAAATCTTGCCATTTGCAACAATATGGATGGAGCTAGAGAGTATAATGCTAAGTGAAATAAGTCAGTCAGAAAAAAACAAATACCATATGATTTGACTTGTGTGGAATTTAAGAAATAAATGAGCAAAAGGAAAAAAAGAGAGAGAGACAAACCAAGAAAAAGACTCTTCACTACAGGGAACAAAGTGATGGTTACCAGAGGGGAGGTGGGTAGGGGGATGGGTGAAATAGGGGAACAGGTGATGGGGATTAAAGAGTACACTTATCATGATGAGTACCGAGTAATGTATAGAATTGTTGAATCACTATACTGGATACCTGAAACTAATATAACACTGTATGTTAACTATACTGGAATTAAAACTTAATAAAAAAAATTAATAATAAATAAAATGAAAAAAATAAAAATGAAAAAATAAAAGTAAATTAAATAATTCATAAAAATAATGAAAAAAATTAAAACATTTTGCCAAATTGGGTATTTTGTTAAATTGGAGTATTTTTCTTTGCATGTCATTAAGCTGTCCTAAAGCAGAATAGATTCAACCACAACAAAGTCAAACTAAAGAGAGAAAGAAAACAGGTCCTCAAAAGGGATTTTAAACAGCAGGTCTGATGAATGCTGAATGATGAACAAATTATGTAAATATCTACATCTTATTCGTTGTCTCTTAAGTAAATGTATCAAAGCAAGAAGTTCTGCCATTGTCAGAATTACCCTCCTAAAATCTGCTCAGTCACAGCCTGACAACATGGAGATAGAGAGCAAACGTGTCCAGCCCAATAAGCTGTTCTATCAGATAATCTAAACTTGTAGGTATGAAAGGGGACCAGAGACCTACCTGGATCTCATTACTTTCTGATTTGGTGGTATCATCTTTCTACCAATTATAAAGACAACAGGTAACATCTGAATAAAATAATTCCCCCACAAACTTTGCCTTGGATACAGGTAGAAAAGCAAAGTAACTGAAACAGTAATTATGCTGATCTGATACCTTTCTATAATACTTTCAAAACATAAGTGACAGGTAGCTATAAGAGACCTAGAGAAGGGTTTTGGAAAGAACCTAAGAGTTTCTACACACAGAATTCAGGAAATTTAATAAATATTCTGTGAAGGGTAGAAACCTTCTTTTCAGGATGAATTAAAAACCAGGCAACAAGGGGGTGCCTGAGTGGCCCAGTCGGTTAAGCGTCTGACTTCGGCTCAGATCACGATCTCATGCTTTGTAAGTTGGAGCCCCGTGTAAGGTTCTGTGCTGACAGCTCGGAGCCTGGAGCCTGCTTCAGATTCTGTGCCTCCCTCTCTCTCTGCCTCTCCCTCACTTGTGCTCTGTCTCTCTCTCTCTCAAAAATAAATAAACATTAAAAACATTAAAAAACCTGGACAACAAGGAATTTTCTAAGATAGAAAGTTTCTCCCCCAAAAACAACGTATGTAAATATGGAGCTGCAGTTTTTACCTGCATAGCTATGAGGATGTGGAACAAGAGTAACCAAACTATTCAGATCACATCTTGGCTAAAGTGAACTCCTCCTTTTAGCACACTGTTGGAAATAATATTATCAGTCTGTAGGACCAGAGAGGAATAGAACTTAAGCCTTGACATTTGTTTATCATCAAAAGAAAAAAAAAAAAAGTCCTCAGAGGGTATTTCAGACTTTAAGCAATAGAAGAATAGAGGTCAAAGCCCCTTTTCTAACTACTGTTATGTTCTACTCGCCATTTTTTCACCATATTATCCCTTTTTACTCATGTAATTACCAATTTTTAAAATTGATTTATATACTTGTTTACTATCTATTCCCCTTATCCTCCAGTAGAAGTCACCCAACTTCATGAGGGCACCTAGGAGCTCTGGTTTACCAGCCCTTCCCAGGTAGAACAGTAACTGCCAAGCTGAAGAGGTCCAATAAATATTTGCTGAACAAATGAATGAACAAACAAATTAATCAACTCCTCCTGCACTGGTATGACTGACCCTTCTTCATGATCCTCAGTCATGAATGTATTGATTTGGTGACTGATTTGGAAGTTAAAGTGGGAACTTCTGGTGAATGGATCCTGGGTAGACCGATGGGGGCAGGAGTCGAAAGATAACTACAAAACAGAGGTGCAGGCATTTAACTGTGCTAAGTACATGAAAAATTCTAATACGGTGACTGCTCCATAGGCTAGACAATTTACTTGCAAAATTATTATGAGCCATCCCTCACACTCCAAAAAACTTTTGTTAAATGGACTGCTTCACTGGCAGAGCATATGTGGAGATGAAGGTTTCAGCCGTATGGTAATTTCTGTGATAGGATATGTGTATGTGTATAGTTTTCGATGAAAATTTAAGATTTAATAAATGTTGCAATAATTTCTAGTATTTAACTATTTTAAGCTATACTGTACATAAAATATTCAAACCATATTATAGCACTTATTAGAGAAATACAGTCTCAAACACTGATACTTAAAATTCTGTGATTTAGTCAGTAAGGCCTGAGAATCAAATTAGAACTTCTAGTCTCTAATGCATTCTGAAATATTATGCTCAAAAACAAAACATAATGACCAAACTGATGTTTTAAAATGTTAATGAAAAAAGGACAGTATACATAAAAGAATACCCACAAAGACATAAATACCCATGAAAGAAGTAACATAAACAAAACTCCATCCACAAACATAAGGAAAAGTGTACATTGCATTTGCTACTTATAATACATCTACCTGAGCAGGAGACATATTCATAATCCAGCAGAGTTACCTGTAAAATGCATTTTTTATAAAGTTAATACCTGATGTTCTAGCTGCAAACTAGGTTGGCTTGTAAGAATAAAGATGGCCACCGCGACTAGGTAGCGCCCATGGCAGTATGAGGAAAAGCTTACTGATTGTAGGGAGGAGATGAGAAAATTTCTTTGTATAAAATAAAACAGTACTTCATTTTTAAATTACAGATATATGTTCTATTAATGAAAAATGACCTGCCACAGCTACTGCTGACAGCACCCAAGAGCTCAGGATGCCTCTCTTGAAGGATAACTTTAGGACTGCCTATCTTCGCACTTGCCTCTTGCACGAATCCTCATCAATAGGAATTCTTGAGGAATGTCACCGTCAGTTCTCAAAAATCCAAATCACCAGGATTTCAAGAACAGCAGTAATAGTAGCATCTATTTATTATACACCAGTCACTGTCCTAAATCTTTCCATACATTATCTGATTTAATCCCTTCGATGACCCATTACACAACAGACATACAGTATTAATATCTGGATTGACAAACTTATCCTACTTAGAAATTTCTTGAGGTCTTACTCTTTTTGACCAGCTTGTATGTTATTTGATATACCAAGACAGGCTATGCCTGAGCCATTACCTCTCGATGCCAGGTAGCATAAGAGGTCCATTTTCTCCTCCAGGATGTCCCGGTTCATGGCACTTACCTTGCAAGATACTGCTTAGCTTCTGATTATCTGAGGTAGAGGTGTGCTGGCTCCAGACTGCACCAGCTTGTGGGAGCTGGACTGTGTACAAATATTCCCAATTCTGCATTCAGTGACATTACACTGGTGACTTAAAATTGACCAAGGTGGGAGTGTTTTACGCCACAGAAATTGGCAAATCGGGGCCTTTTTTTAATTGGACAACTAGTCATTAAATATTTACTCAAATGCCACTGATCTAAGGAAATTTGTATTCACTGGACCTTTAGGTATCCAGAGCTCTCAGGAGAGAGGCAACCAATTCTCATAATTGCTCTCTTAGATCTAGAGTAGACTCTCTTCCTATTCATTTCTACAATATGACTCATCCTTGAACATCACAAACTTTTCAATCACTGTAATTCATCCTAAGATGCCACTCAGTACTAGACTCACCATTACTTTAAGAATAAAGAACACTGTCAATTAAATTGATGTAACATCAACTGTAAGTTGCATCCTGATACCAGAAATACTGAAATTTTAAAAATGTACACATTAAAAACTGATGGGAAAAAATCATTCCTATTTTGCTTACTATCATTTTCCAATCTCAGAACCTTTGTTCCACATCTCCCTTCACTCTCGATACTCTACTCCTAGATCTGTCATCTTAATGGTTTCCCCAGTGCATTATACTCACAAATATCTTTACCCATAAACAGAATGAATTCTGTTCCATAATAGGGAAAATTCTAATTCTGAGAGTAGATACAGAATAAGAAAGGAAAATAATAAAGCATCAGAATTTGGTAGTGGGAGAGAAAGGAGCACGAAGAAGTAGAAAGGGAGGCTTCTCTGAGAAGCAGAAGACTGTGGAACAGAGGAAGAGGCAAAAAGGTTACACGTAAAATCGCCTGAGCAGCATATATTACTATAAAGTTGGTTTTCATTTTATGGTGGGGATAGTTTATTACTAAGACGAACATTCAGATCTTCCCCAAAACTGCTCTCACGGCTTTGAGAAGATATGAATCTAGGCTAAGGTGACTAACATAACATGACACGAATCTGGCCTAACTTCCCTAACTAGCATTATGAAGAGAAATAAAGCATATTTTCTGTCTTTTAGAAAATCACCAATTAAAGTCCAAAAATACTTTTGAGGTATCTCAACTTTTATGAACAGTATTAAAAAAAACTTGGAAATGATTCTACTTACTCTCCATCCACTTCTGGTCTTCTACACACACAATGAAACTTGCCACCAAAATCAATATAAAGATCATTCTCCACAATATGAAAGATTCGTCCAATAACTAGTTTATCCTTGGCAGGTCCCATCTGTGTAAGAGGAGAATGTCTCAGCATAGACGCAAAGGATTCCACATTTTTTGGAGAGCCCTAAAAATAAAAAGAGATATTTATATGCATATAATTCAATATAAACATATAATATGATAGATATAAGAAAATCTTACAGAAGAAAATTTTAAAAGTCAATGTGCCATATATATTTACATTTTGTAGCAATACTAAAAAATATTTAAATGGAATTGGGGGGGTATTTGTTTTTTTGAGGGGGGGAGCACAAATGAGAGAAGGCAGAGAGAGAGAGAGGGAGAGAGAATCCTACAAGGGGTAAGAGAGAGAGAGAGAGAGAGAGAGAGAGAGAGAGAGAAACGGGGCTTACCCAAAGCGGGACTCGTGTTTTACCCAAAATGGGACTCGTGCTCACCTGAGCCGGGGCTCATGCTCACCTAAAGCGGGGCTTGGGCTCCTCCAATGAGGACTCAAACTCACAAACCGTGAGATCATGACCTGAGTCAAAGTCAGATGCTTAACCAACTGAGCCACCCAGGCACCCCTGGAACTTTGCTTTAAAAAGCTAGATATAGTCTTCAACTTCTTCTTCCTCCCTTTCCTTCTTGAAGAAGAGACCAAGAAAAGCCCTTGGTGGCAGATAATACAGATGTGGTGGCTCAGAGTAGAATCTGGAATGTGAACAAAGTAAGGAGTATCCTTAGACAAAGGCTCCTAGCATGGGGACAGAGGGAGGTCAGTCTGAGCATGTGAGTACAGTATCCAAGAAGGTGACTCACTTTATTCCTAATATTGATCATCTGCCAAAAAACAAAACAAAACAAAAAAACCCTTCAAATTCAAGTTTAATGAGAGTGACTAAACAGTATGGAGGTTCCTCAAAAATAGAACTACCATATGATCCAGTAATTCCAGTACTGAGTGGAATAAAATGAAAATACTTGGGGCGCCTGGGTGGCTCAGTCGGTTAAGCGCCCGACTCCGGCTCAGGTCATGATCTCGCGGTCCGTGGGTACAAGCCCTGCGTCGGGCTCTGTGCTGACAGCTCAGAGCCTGGAGCCTGTTTCAGATTCTATGTATCCCTGTTTCTCTGACCCTCCCCTGTTCATGCTCTCTCTCTGTCTCAAAAATAAATAAATGTTAAAAAAAAAAAAAAAAAGAAAATACTAATTCAAAAAGATACATGTACCCCTAGGTTTATTGCAGCATTATTCACAATAGCCAAAGGATGAAAGCAACCCAAGTATCCAGTGACAGATGAATGGGTAAAGAAGATGTTGTATATATACATACAATGGAGTACTATTCAGTCACAAAAAAGAATGAGATCTTGTCATTTGCAACAACATGAGTGCAACGTAGAGTATATAATGCTAAGTGAAATAAGTCATATGGAGAAAGACAAATATCACATGATTTCACTCATATCTGGGATGGAATGATTTCACTCATATGTGAAATTTAAGAAACAAAACAAACAAAAGAACAAATAATAAAAGAGACAAACCAAAAAACAGACTCCTTAAATAAAGAGAATAAACTAGTGGTTGCCAGGGGGGAGATGGGTGGGAGGATGGGTGAAATTGATAAAGGGTATTAAGAGTATACTTAATGTGATGAGCGTTAACGTATAGAATTGTGGAATCATATTGTACACCTGAAATTGATATAACACTGTATGTTAATTATACTTAAATAAAAAATAACCCAACAAAAGGGTTTTTTAAATTTAAATATAGATTAGGAATAAACATGATTAAAGGTCTTTCAGTTACCAGAATGAACATGAGTCCTTGTTATATGATATTTTTAAATAGCTTTGTTACAATTTTCTTCTTCTTCCTAAAGTAAAATTTCAACGAAAAATAGCTTCTTGTTTTGTGCTGCTCATTTTCCAATCTTTTTACAGACTGAATTTACCTGAGGTAAGACTGATCCTATAATGCAGGCACCTTACCTTTTAATTTTTTTTAAACTTACAAACTTTTTTCCAAACACACGCTTTTTCCGAAATCCATGAGTACAGACTTGTACCTTCTACTCATCTTTAATTTGTGCACGTGGTATGCGCATTCTTTGGCTCAAACTAAGGGAACTACTAAGTTTCTATTTGTGAGAACCGATTACAGAAGAATACTAACAATTTACCTACATCCTGTATTTGGAGTAAGTTTTACATCTGTTATTTAAGAGAGAATTATTAAGAGTTCGAGAGAATACTTACCTTAAAAACTATTAAACCATACTTATGACTCATTTTCAACGCATGTAGTACTCCAAGGATTACAAACTCAAATGCCAGGCTGGGTGGGGACTTGGTAACCAGCAGAATACGTGCCAGTCTAAAAGGTAGAGCCACTACTCAGCTCTAGCTGCAATTGCAATTCAGGTCCAGTGTTGCCACATCTTTTGATTTTCCAAGAAAAGCCAAAAATCCAAGTATCAATGTAAAATTTCTAATTTTTCAATGTTCGCACATTGAAAAAAAGCCTTTCATTTTATAAATCTGATGAAACACACTTTGGCCCAAAGACCAAAGCTTATGACCTTTGCCTCAAGAAAAAGAAAGTCAAAGGAAATTAAAGTCGAAACATTTGGCTGATACCAAGTCCTTTAGATGCTAGAAGGAAGGGATGGTGATGGGTTTGTTTCAGAGGATTGAAACACACTGGGAAAGAATCCTGAGTACTAAGTGTCAATCTAAACCAAAGACAAGTCAGAAGATCTAGATGGCAAACAGAACCGAAAAGGTAGCCAGGAATATTATGCTTTGAGCCATAACACTAGTTTTATAACTCTACAGAATATGATATTAAAGGTCCTTAAACAAGCACCTTGAAAAAATAGTTCTCTCTTGCAGACAGCCAAGGATGAAACACATCCTACAGGCTCAACACAAACAAAGGCTAGGAGTTGCCCTCTAGAGGCCGTGCAAACAGTAACACCAACCCAGCAGTGGCAAGAGCAGCTACTACTACTATTCGACTAGCCAGCCACTATGTCATCCACAACAGCTGCCACCAGGGCGGCTGAAAAGAGCACCACTCAAAGGAAAAAACAGAATATCAACGCTGGGCTCTCATCCTGCCTGCAGTCAAAGAGGGTCCCTCCCTTTGTCCCTAGGACCTGCTTTCCCAGTACCTCACTCCTGTGGTTGACAGCTCCTCCTTCCTCACTCCTCCCCCTCCTCCTCCTCCTTTTCCTTTCCCCCCCTACTTTGGAAGGCTTCCAATTGAAGCCAGGGTCTAATTAAAACAGCCTTAGATGACAGGGAGATCCAGTAGTAAATCTAATGGTTAAACATTTATTGAAAATAATTTAGCCACCACTAGGGCCTGTTCCTAAAATAACACAATTTCCTTCATAACTGTGAAGAGATTTTTGGGCTAAGATTAGTATGATAGTAAAAGGTGTTTCCTAAGTTTCAGAAAATAATTGAATGTTATCGACTAATTATTTAATAAGATCTCAAGACTTTTAGTTCTGTCGTGAAATATTTATACTATAAACTTTACAAAGTTATGAATATTTTATATTGAAGTATAATTGACAAATAACATTATGTTATGCCATTAAAACAATTTCAGGTATACAACATAATGATTTGATATTTGTGTATACTGTGAAATAATCACAATAAGCCTACTTAACATCCTTCACTATACATACAAAAAAACATGATGAGAATTTTTAAGATCTAGTGTCTTAGCAACTTCCAAATATACAACATAGTATTATTAACTATAGTCACCATGCTGCATTCCCTTGACCTATTTATTTTTTTAAGTGTAAGTGTGCATCTTTTGACCCCATTTACTGCCCCCACCCTCTAAACTCCTACTTTTGGCAACCCCAATCTGTTCTCTGTATCTATGAGCTTTTTTTAAATGAGATTTTTGGTTTTTGTTTTAGATTCCACATATAAGTGAGATCATATGCATTTGTCTTCCTCTGACTTATTTCACTTAGCATAATGAGGCCCATGAATGTTATTGCAAATGGCAAGATTTCCTTTTTTTCATGGCTGAACCATTTATGGCATTCCATTGTATATATGTATATGCCCATATATACACACCATGTTTTCTTTATTCATCCATCAATGGACACTTGGGTTGTTTCCATATCTTAACTATTATAAATAATGCTGCTATGAACATGGTGGGTGGTGCATACATCTTTCTGAGTTAATGTTCTGACTTTCTTCAGATAAACACCAGAATTGAAATTGCTAGGTCATACAGTAGTTCTTTTTTTAACTTTTTTAGAAACCTCTGTACTGTTTTCCATAGTGGTTGTACCAATTTACATTTCCACCAACAGTGCACAGGGTTCCTTTTTCTCTACATCCTCACCAACATTTATTATTTCTTGTCTTTTTGATAATAGCTATTTTAACAGGTGTGAGGTGATATCTCATTGTGGTTTTGCTTTGCATTTCCCTGATTAATGATGTTGAGAATCTTTTGCATACTTGTGGGCCATCCATGTCTTCTTTGGAAAAAGGCCTACTTAAATTTCCTTTCCATTTTTGTTGTTTGGGGATTTTTTGCTACCAAGTTATAAGAGTTCTTCACATATTTGGGATATTAACCTCTTATCAGATATATCACTTGTAAGTACTTTCTCCCATTCAATAGAATGCATTTCACTTTGCTGATTGTTTCCTTCCTCTGCTGTAAAAAGCTTTTTAGTTTGACGTAGTCCCACTTGTTCGTTTTTACTTTTGTTGCTTTTGCTTTTGGTGTCAGATTTAAAAAATCATTGCCAAGACCTATGTCAAGGACCTCACCACCTATGTTTTCTCCCAGGAGATTTATGGTTTTAGGTCTTACATTCAAGTCTTCAATCCATTTTGAGTTACCTTTTGTGTATGTTGAAAGACAGTGGTCCAATTTCATTCTTTTGTATGTAGCTGTTCAGTTTTCCCATCACCATTTATTAAAGAGACTGTCCTTTCCCCTTGTATATTCTTGGCTTTTTCATCATAAATTAACTGAACATATACCCACACCTAGAAGTGTGGGTTTACTTCTAGGCTCTCTATTTTGTTCCACTGGCCTATATGTCTTTTTTTATGCCAATAACATACTGTTTTGATTACTACAGCTTTGTAATATAGTTTGAAATCAGGGATTGTTGTGCCTCCAGGTTCTTTTTTCTCAAGATTGCTTCGGCTATTCAAGATATGAATAATTTATATATATATACATATACATATATATATAAATATATATATTTATATATGTATATGTGTGTATATATATATATTTATATTTTTTTTTAATGTTTATTTTTGAGAGAGAAAACAAGTTGGGGAGGGGCAGAGAGGGAGGCAGGATCCAAAGCAAGTTCTGTGCTGACAGCAGAAAGCCTGATTCAGGGCTTGAACTCACAAATTGTGAGATCATGACCTGAGCCAAAGTTGGACACTTAACCAACTGAGCCACCCAGGCACCCCATGAATAATTATATTTTAAAGAAGATTTTAAATTCAAGTAGTAATGGTACTGTTTTTTGTTCCATTATTTTTGCCTCTACTTTGTCACATTTTACAGTGGAAGTCAATGTATTTTCAGTGAGTGAAATGATTTTACCACAAGCATAAGATCCCTGGATTAACACTTGAATTTGCTTTTAAATTGTAAACTCCTTATACTGTTTGGATGCTATGTCAAGTAATCAGACAAAGCTCTCCTTCAAAAATCATAATCCAGAACCATTTCTGAATTCCTCATTTACTTGTCAAATGTTTTCTAAAAACAATAAATGTAGCAATTCCTTCAATCCATGTTGACAACCACCATTGTTAGCTGAAGCAGACTACAGAGACTGTAGGCAGACTGTCACCTGCAGGGTATATCATGGAGCTCAGTGTCTAACCCTGGTTATGGAAAATGTTGCTATAAACCTCATTCATAGAGTTGTCATAGATAAAGCAGGTACCTAAGAGTTGACTGCTTCCTTTAAGAATTGATTATAGAGCATGGGCGCCTGGGCAGTCAGTCAGTCAGTTAAGCATCTGACTCTTGATTTCGGTTCAGGTCATGATCTTCCAGTTCATGAGTTTGGGCCTCGCATAGGGCTCTGCGCTGACAGCTCAGCTCAGAGCCTGGAGCGTGCTTTGGATTCTGTGTCTCCCTCTCTCTGCTCCTCCCCTCCTCTCTCACACACACACACACACACACACACACACACACACACACTCTCTCTCTCTCTCTCTCTCTCTCTCTCTCTCAAAAATAAACATTAAAAAAATTTTTTTTAAATGTCATGTTCTATGATCCTATATAACTCAGTACTATACAAATTCTTTTTTTCAATTGAAGTATAATTAACATACAGTGCTACATCAGTTTCAGGTGTAAAATATAATGATTCAACAATTCTATACATTACTTAGTGCTCATCATGGTAAGTGTGCTCTTAATCCCCTGTATCTATTTCCCCCACTTTCACCCACCTCCCTTTTGGAAACCACCAGTTTGTTCTCTGTATTTAAGAGTTTGGTTGTTGAGTTTTTGTTTTGTTTTGTTTTGTCTTTTTTCTTTGTTTACTTGTTTTGTTTCCTAAATTCTATATATGAGTGAAATCATGTGGTATTTGTCTTTCTCTGTCTTATTTCACTTAGCATTATACCTTCCATTTCTAGTACTATACAAATTCTTTGATAACATTCATGACATGTAAAATCAATCGTTAAATGTTTGTCTTCTTTACTTCAAGATGGAAAAGATGTCTGTTTTGTTCACTACTAAAAAAGTTTACATAAATATATTATCTTGGTTCCTGGAAGAAAAAAAAAATAGGATAGAGTATTTGCTGACGATTCTAAAGAGAAACTTCTGAAATCAATTTCCATCCTATCCATGGCACCATCCCTTTCTATATTGTCCATATTCCAATGTTTAACAAACAATAGTCAAAACTTGCTTTCAGGGATCTCCTATAAAATGCTACTGCTATCTACTTCTACTTTTTATTCTAACCCTGCACAATAAAAACACAGGGACAACTAGTAAAGAATGTCTAGGAAAAGTATCCAGGGCAGGAACTGGCTCATATATAGGCACTCGAAAAAGTCCCTATGGTAAAAGTCTCTGTGAACACAAGATGAGACTACCAAAATGGTTCCACAGGAATACAACTGTAAGATGGGTTATCTAAATTAATTCTGGGCTATCTGGGGTTCATTCTCCGAATTCATTCAATCTAAAGACATTCACGATCCCATTTTCATGAAAAGAGATACTGATAGCCCACAGTGTAAACGATGTACACGGCAAAGCAACTACTTAAATTAACATCTGTAGAAACATAACGACCTATAATCATGACAAGGTTTTGTCATGAAGAAGTATCTTCTGCCTCATATCAATTAGGTCAAAACACAGAAGTATAAAAGTGTCATTTGCTATTAAGTGCACTGGAAAATGATAGCCCCAGGGCTTTAAATACCAGCCTAGAGGTTAACATAAGGGATCTGAAAGTTTGTGTAACTGTCCTAAAAGAAATCTTTATCTCCTTTGGCCTCAGGCCCAAGATTTCAAAACAACAACAACAACAACAAAAAACCAAAACAAACCCAAAACAAACAAACCCAAAAAACCCAACATCTAATTCTGCAGATGGCTTAATGGCAAGGCAAACTGAGTTCCCAATTTCACAGGTTCTCTAGTATTAAAATTGGGGCATTGATTAGGAAGGTGGCGAATCCTGAAATTTAGCACGGGACATATGGGCAAATGCTGATGAACCTGCAGCCCCTAGGCCCCTAACCTGTGCCAGGTATCCTCTGCCAGTAGAAGCAGCCCTTCCATCCCAGTGTGAGGAGGTTGGTCTTCCCTTTCCTGAAGTACCAGCAGTGGTCAACACTGAGGTAGCTGTAGGGGCCCATTGGTCCTCCTAAGTATCCATCTCTCCCACTTCTCAGTGCTTGCAGACCTGCACTGTTCAATATGGTATCCACTAGACACAGGCAGCTATTCAAATTCAATTAAAATTAAATGAAATTTAAAATTCAGTTCCCAAATTGCACTAGCCACATTTCAAATGCTCAACGGCCATATGCAAACAGCACAGACAGTATATATTTCCATCATTACAGAAAGTTCTATTGGATAGGACTAGACCTATAACCAAATTCAAGTCTCAGCAGACCTCAAGGGGTGAGATATAAAGTATAGTCCATGAAGGGGTATAATACACACCAAAAGAACTATATGATTTTGTTAACTGAAATCAGTAGAAACTAAGGATCTGTATGGGAATAGATCCTAAGGGTCCTGGGTCAGGGTGAAGGGAAGACAGTATGGCCTTGGGCCAAATTGACTGATATGGGCTCACCGAGCAGAGATTCAGATACAATGTCAGCTTAAGAGGCTAGGTGTGGGTTTTCAAAGTTTGCTTGGTTGGCTGAATAAAATCTGAACCAAAAGATAGACTATACTAGACGAAGTTGAAATACCAGAACTTCCTTAGGATACCACAGAAGAAGGTACCCAAATGCTTGGAGAGAACAGAATGTTGGAGTGGACCTTTTCACCTAGCCCTTACTGTGGTCCCCAGGAGGATCTATAAGATACTCAGTTCACCAAACCTAAGGGAAAGGCATTTGTGAGGGGAACACCAGCATTTCTGAACTGCTGTGTGGTGACTGCTCTCTGCAGGACTGACTGGTGGGAGCTGCTGCCATAAAGAGCTCTCTGAATTCAGTGGAGATAATGAGACCCTGAAGTGGCAGGAGTCAGGTCAGCACTTACTAGCCAACAACATGATGGGCACGGTTATCATAATGCAACAGAGTGTAAACAGTAATCAAAACAGTCTGACTTGAAGAGCTCTCTGGTGTTGGCTGATTGATTATGGTGTCCCAGAAATGAAACAGATAGGAAAACGCTATAGTTCTAATGAACAGCCTGCCCTGAATCACCACAAATGACTGCCAGGGCCACTCAAATTCCCAAACTTGAACCAATTCCCAGACACTGAGTCCTCTGAATGAAGAGGAGATCATGCAGACTGAGGAAGGATCCTGCTACATAGCTAAAAATGTGTACTGTCGATCGTCCTACTAGCTCTCCTAAAGGGAGTTGTGACTTTACTAGGGTGTCCACTGGGGAAGGAGAAATAATCACACTTTTCAAGGATTATGTGAACTGACATAACTCTTGAAGACCCAATTTGCCGCTAGTCAGAATAGAGGCTTATGGGGGCATGGAGGAGGAGAATGGAGTTTTAGCTCAGGCCCATCCCCTGAACTCACTTTGTGGTTGTTTCCCAAGTTCTAGAATGCATAATGGGAATAGCTTTACTCAGCAACTGGCAGAATGCCCACATTTGTTCCTTAATCTGTGCAGTGAGGGCTATTAAAGTTGGAAAGGAGAAGCAGAAAATATTAGAACTTCATCTACCTACCAAACAAGTACATTGAAGGTAATACCACATTCCCGGAGGCACTGCAATGATTAGTGCCAAGGACCTAGAAGATGCAGGATGGTGATTTCTACCATATTCCCACTTAACTTGCCTATGTGGCCCTATAGAAAACAGATGGGTCTTAGACAGTGCTAATTTAGTACCATAAACTTAATCAAGTAGTAACTCCAACTACAGCTGTTATTCCAGATGTGGTTTCATGGCTAGAGCAAATCAAATACCCCCTATCACCTGGTATGCGCTAAGTGATCTGACAAATGCTTTCTTTTTCTAGGTCTGCTAGTAAACAACACATACTTCAGAGTTACATCAATTCACCAGCTCTGTCATAAACTAGCATACAGGGGCTTTGCCGCTTCATTCCACTGTACATCATATTGGTCTGTAACACATACTGATTGGACTTGGAAGCAGGAAGTTGCAACTACTCTAGATACATGGTAAGACACATGTATGCTAGAGGGTAGGAAATAAATCTCACAAAAATGCTGGGCCTTGGTGAAATTCCTAGGAGGCCAGTGGTCTGGGACATTTTTACCACTAAGAGAGACGTGCAACTCTTTTCTCCAACTCTTTTACCAAAGTGACCCAAAAAGCTGCCAGTTTTTTGAGGAAGGCTCAGAATAAGACAAAGCTCTACAATAGGTCCAGACTACCAGGCAAGCGACTCTACTACCTGGGCTTTAAGACCCTGCAGATGTGGTAGTATTTCAAGTATCTATAGCAGATAAAGCTGTAGAATGGAGATTTTGCCAGACCTCACCAGGTGAATCATAATGCAGAACTAGAGTGGCCCTGAAGGACAGGGATAAAGGAACAGCCTCCCAGGGGACAGAACTTTGAGCAGTGCACCTGATCTCTTTGCCTGGAAGGAAAGATAACCTAAGGTATGGATCTATATTATATTAATCTGTGTGAAGTGACCAATGATTTTGCTGGGTGGTCAGGGATTTAGAAGGCACATGAGTGAGAAATAAATGGCAAGGTCTGGGAAAGAGGTATGTGGATAGACCTCTCTGAATGGGCAGAGTGAGAAAATAAATGAGTCACATGTAAATGATCTCTTTAGCAGAAAGAATCTTAATAATCAGGGGATGATAACCAGTCTTGTGGATGTCAACCTCTTTCCCCAGCTATTCCTGTCCCCCACCAATGCATTCAATAACAAAGGTGCCACAGGAGCAGGGATGTGCTTCTGTCTTAGTGGTAAGAGGGGTATCTCAACATATCCCAGAGGCCACAAACCAATGAAAAATTTCACCAAGGTGGCAGGTCCCTGAATTTTCGTGGGATGGAGGTTATGCATTGATTCAGAAACACTGACTTCTAGTCACCCATGTTAATCTGGCTACAGTCACTGCTAAATGACCAATATGCCAACAGCAGAGACCAACAATAAGCTTCCAATATAGCATCGTTCCCTGAAATGATCAGATTGCTACCTGGTGGCAGGCTATGCTGAGCCATTCTACACAGAAAGGACAGTGATATATTATCACTGGAATAAACACTCTAAATATGGATTTGCCTTTCCTGCCCACAAAGCTTCTATCAAAACCACCACCCACCTTACAGAATCTCTTATTCATTGTCATGGTATTCCACACAGCAGTTTCTAACCAAAGAAATCATTTTATGGAAATGATGTGGGATCATGGGCTCATGTTTAGGGAATTCACTAGTCTTACCAGTGCTGGGCCTGACAGACTAGGGAAATAATCCTTTTTTAAAAAAATTCAACTTTCTATTTTGAGATCATTGTAAATTCACATGTAATTAAAAGAAATAATACATAGAGATCCCCTGCATCCTTTACTCAGTTATCCCAAGGCTAACATCTTGTGAGACCACATAAGATACCAAACCAGGAAACTGACACTGATACAATCCACCAACAGTATTCACATTTTTACCAGTTTTATACCCAATTACTTGTATGTGTATCTAGTTCTACACAATTTTATCACATGTGAAGATTCATGTATTCACCACAGTCACGTTACAGGACAGTTCCATCACTGCAAGGATCCCTCATGCTGCTCTTTTATAACTCCCCATCTTCCTTCTGATCTCCACCCCCATCTCTAACTTTTAGCAACCACTGATCTCCATCTCAATAATTTTGTCATTTCACGAGTGTCATAAACAGACTCATACTGTGTAACCTTTCGGAATGGGCTTTTTTCACTCAGCATAATTCCCGTGAGAGTCATTCAATTTGTTATGTATATCAATCATTTATTACTTTTTACTTCTAAGTAGTATTCCATGGTATGGATGTACCACAGTTTGTTTTACCATTCAACAGTTGAAGAACATCTGGGCCGTTTCCAGTTTTTGGTGATTACAAATAAAGCCGCTATGAACACTTATATACAGGTTTTTATATGAACGTAAGTTTTCATCTCTCTGGGATGAATCCCCTGTGTGCTGGTGCACACATATCTCCTTTAGTAGAACACAACCGTCTCAATTTGGGTAACCAGCCAGAGAAGAGCTGCTGAACTGTGACTCCTGGAATGGAAGTCCACCTCTGATTATCTGACAGTGGCCAAGAGCAGAGTGCTTTAAAAAGCAAGGCAAAATCCAAAATGAACCCACACTGCTTAATTTTATTCCCAAATCCCTACAAACCAGGCTCCACTCAACTGTGATAGTTTCCTTTATTTCATTTGTTATTTAACGCCACCAGATAAAAGCAAACTTAAGGGACATAATCATGGTATTAAAATTATTATTGGGGCGCCTGGGTGGCTCAGTTGGTTAAGCGTCCGACTTCAGCTCAGGTCATGATCTCACAGTCCGTGGGTTCGAGCCCCGCGTCGGGCTCTGTGCTGACACCTCAGAGCCTGGAGCCTGTTTCAGATTCTGTGTCTCCCTCTCTCTCTGCCCCTCCCCTGTTCATGCTCTTTCTCTGTCTCAAAAATAAATAAAAACATTAAAAAAAAACAACTTTAAAAATTATTATTAACATAGGGGCACCTGGTTGGCTCAGACGGTAGACTATGCAACTCTCGATCCTGGGGTTGTGAGTTTGAGCCTCACACCGGTGTAGAGATTACTTAAAATAAAAAAGTGTTTAAAAAATGCTTTAAAACATTTTTAAAAATTATTACATAATCAAAAGAGGAAATTTCAATATAACCTTGAAAAAAAAAAAGAATACCTAAACACCTTAAAAGAATGGAGATTTCTGAGCAAAAATGAGAGTTAATAAAGATACACAAAGTTAATGCTGCCTTGGGAAGTCACTAAACAACCTGAAAGAGTATGATCCGATCATATGACCACCCATGACACAAAATACATACAGAATATATTTAGAATATATTTATCTTTTACTTTAGGAAATGTATAGTATTATTTATAAGCATATTATAAGTGTTGACTTTTTCCTAGAGATTTATACCTACTTCAATTCACTCCTATCGTTTTTTTATTGACTAGTAATTTTCTCTAAACATGCTTTGAAAATGTTAGACTCCACTGTGAAACTAAACACTTCAAAAGACTTTTCTTACTAACTTAGGGATAACTCACCTAGAATTTCATAATGTAAAAAACCAGCTGGCACCATGGTTAAAAATCGGAAATCTTTTTCAACATTCCTTTACATATTCGTTTTTAATTTTTTTACTGTTTTATTTTGAAAGAGACAGAAAGAGAGAGACAGAGGAGGGGGGCTGAGAGAGAGAGATGGAGACACAGGATCCAAAGCAGGCTCTAGGCTCTGAGTTGTCAGCACAAAGCCTGACAAGGGGCTCAAACTCACGAATTGTAAGATCATGACCTGAGCTGAAGTTGGTCACACAACCGACTGAGCCATCCAGGTACCCCTACATAAAATACTGGTATAGGGTGCCTGAGTAGCTCAGTTGGTTAAGCATCTGACTCTTGACTTCAGCTCAGGTCATGATCTCACAGTTCATGAGTTCAAGCCCCGCACCGAGCTCCACACTGACAGTGTAGGACCTGATTGGGATTCTTTCTCTCCTCTCTCTGCCCTGTTCTCTCCCTCTCAAAATAAATAAATAAACTTAAAAAAAAAAATAAAGAGAATAAAACATTGGTACAATTTTTAAGTCATCAATATAAACCTAGTGAGAAAAAAAGGGTAAATAAAACTAAAGAATATTACTACTATAGGAATTTAGTAGACTTAAAATTTACTCTAAAAATAAGAGAATTTTCCCCCTGATATTAAAACAAACCCTTTAAATAAGTTATATTTTGGATTTTTTTGGTATTCTGGGAGAAAAAAATATCTGATTTGTATGTTCTGTCTTCTGGAATGTTCCAACATTTTGAAATAAAAAATACCAGTAAGAAATATTCATGAAAAAGTGAAAAACAATATTTTTTAAAACCTGCATGAAAGCTAATATATTGCTAAAATAAAAATATAAACTGTCTTGTAACATTACTATTCTATGTAAATAAACTAACATAGTAAAGTGTTATTCTCTTATCTTAAAAGAATAAAACGTTCTACCGTGTGGTCTCAAAACCTCTCGCAAACCATTTTTCAATGTGCTGAAAATCATATGCTACCCTCTACCGTTGAGAAACAGTATTATTCACAAAGCAGAAAACTAAATATTTGCTCAACTATTGCCACCTTGTGGCTAAAAGATGGGTCATCTGCTATTGCATAGCTTCCAATTGGCTTAACAGATTCTACATATCTCTACTGTGTAAGTGACATAACAGGATCAGAGGTTTTAAAATATTTCTTTAGAGACGCCTCGGTGGCTCTGTCAGTTAAGCATTCCACTTCGACTCAGGTCATGATCTTGTCTTGTGGTTTGTGAATTGGAGCCCTGAGTCAGGCTCTGTGCTGACAGCTCAGAGCCTGGAGCTGCTTCGGATTCTGTGTCTCCCTCTCTCTGCCCCCTTCCCACTCAGTCTCTGTCTCTCTCTCAAAAATAAATAAACATTAAAAAAAAAAAATCTTTAGAAAATAAATAAAAAAAATAAAATATTTCTTTAAAAAAAAGAGGAAAATGTATCTAAGTTAAAAAATATATACATAGCAGGGGCACCTAGATGGCTCAGCTGATTAAGCGTCAGACTCTTGATTCTTGATCTCTAGGGTTGTGAGATGGAACGCTGCATAGGACTCTGCGCTGACAGTCCAGAGAGTGTTTGGGATTCACTGTCTCCCTCTCTCCCTGCCCGTCCCCTGTGCATACTCTAAATACACACATACATACATACATTTAAGAAAAACAATAAAAACATAAATAAAAACATTAAAAAATATATTTTATATACATGCATACATACTTAGCAAACATTTACCAGGTCGTCTATACATAAGAGTATGTCATGCTGGGGGCACCTGGGTGGCTCAGTTGGCTAAGCATCTGATTTCTGTTCAGGTCATGGTCTCATAGTTCATGAATTCGAGTCCCACGTCCAGTGAGCTTGAGCCCCACTTCAGGATTCTCTCTCTCCCTCTCTCTCTGCCCCTCACTCGCACTCTCTCTCTCAAAAAAAAGAGTATGTTGGTTACAGAAATGAAAGGAATTGGTTCCTACCCTCAAAAAAACCCCACAAAGAACGAGTTGAAGAGATAGCTAGATAAACCAGTATTAAAGGTAATAAACCAAAGAAAAACAGAAGTGGGTAAGTAAGCATGGGATGAGGGTGGCACTTACAAACAACAGCATTTCAGGTCCTTTAAATCTGAGATCCCTCCAACTAGTAGCTTCAATAAAATCTTAGGATAAGTATTTCATGATGAACTGCCCTTGATTAAATCACCCCCACAGGGAACGTTCCTTTTTGAGAAAAACTTGCCTCACTCTTACTGAATAGCACTTACTTCTGGAGGTACACATACACATACCTACGTTGGCATTACGTTGGCAAGGATAAGAATTACATCAATGGGTATAATTTCAACCTACATTGTTGAGTATACACACATATTGTTAAATCTAATAACAGGTCACCCAAGATATAACTGTATAAATTTAATTCCAATTTGAATCAACAAATACATACTTAGTCCCTAACTTATGTGTAACGGATTATGCAAAGAATCAAAAGAGTGAATAAAAAAATGATTCCTAATCTCCAGGGAACTACAATCTAAAGAACAGGATAGAACAAGTACTCCAATGACTTCAGTATAACTTAAGAGTTGTGTGTGTACCATAAAGGGAATATCAAATAAAGTTCCAGGACATTCAAAAGGAGTTTTGCCTGGTTGATGAGATGATAAACGCCTCGTGGAGAAATGATTTTTACAATGGAATTTGCAGGTACAGAAGCTAATTCCAGGGGAAATAACAAAGACCAAAGGGGGGAAAAAAAACAACAACAACAATGATTTGTTTAAGCAACAGCAAACTACTTACACGGAGAAATATTTTTGAGCAGAAACTGTTTTACAAATGAAATCTTACATATAAACCCAATATATATGACATAAATGTAGCATTTTCTTAGGATAAAGTATATTTTATGGCTCAAATTGATAGCACTTACTTATTATGAAGTCAAAAAACATGATCATGGGGGTGCCATGGTTAAGCAGCCAACTTCAGTTAAGTCTGAGGGTTCAAGACCCGCATCAGGTTTTAGGCTGACAGCTCAGAGCCTGGAGCCTGCTTCTGATTCTGTGTCTCCCTCTCTCTCTGCCCCTCCCCCACTCACACTCTCTCTCTCAAAAATGAATAGTTTTAAAAAGTTTTAAAAAATGTGAACATGAAGTTATTGTGATAAAAATCACAATTTGATATCAGTGGTGAAGAATAACAACCCCAGTTCCCAATTTCTGTATTTTGTTTTAAGGGCTCAATATCAAGAAATACCCGATATGGAAAAAGAGGTGAGGAAACAGGCATTTTCATGCATTCCAAGTGGGAGTGTGGTGCAAACAGGTTTTATCTACCAAAGCTCAAATTACCTGTACACTTCTGCCCCAGCATATATCCCATAAGTATGCAAAAAATATGTAAATGCTCACTGTAGCAGGTCTGTATTTAAAAAAAAAAAAAGCAGAAAACAATCTAGAATCTCATTAATAAAGGCCTCATTAAATAAATTACAGTACATCCATACCATGGAAAACCAAGCAAATTTTTTGCAATGAGGTGTATATACATTACACATATGTAATGATAAGAAAAAATATTCAGTTATACTTCCATGAAAACAGCAATTTTCAGCAGCAGCAACTAAAATATACTGGGTGCTTACTAAGCACCAGACACTTGCGCTAAGTGTTTAAATAATAAATTCATTTAATCTCATAATAATTTCATGACAAAGAATTTTTACAAAAAGGGAAAAGATATACATATATTAAGTAATTACCCAAGAAAACACAGCTAGTAAATGATAGAAGAACCAGGATTCAAACCGAGACTATCTGAATCCAGAACTTATGCTTTTTCTTTTTTTTTTTTTTTTAACATTTATTTGTTTATATTGAGAGAGAGAGAACGCAAGTGGGGAAAGGGCAGAGAGAGGGAGACAGAGAATCCCAACCAGGCTCCACACTGTCAACACAGAGCCCAAAACGGGGCTCCATCTCATGAACTGTGAGTCTCATGAATGGTGAGATCATGACCTGAGCCAAAATCAAGAGTCGGACGCTTAACCGACTGAGCGAGCCACCTAGGAGCCCCCAGAACTTACACACTTAAAACAGTAATAATGTAATTCACAACAGTACCAACCAATTTGTGGGTTTTTTTAAGTATATATATCAATAATTAGCTTGCACTTATAAATGTACATATAAAATCTCTGGAGGTATGAAGTATGCATTTTAAAAATACACTCCAGGGGCTCCCGGGTGACTCAGCTGGTTAAGCGTCTGACTTTGGCTCAGGTCATGATCTCCCAGTCTGTGAGTTCAAGCCCCACATTGGGCTCTGTGCTGACAGCTCAGAGCCTGAAGCCTGCTTCAGATTCTGTCTCCCTCTCTCTCTGCCCCTTTCCCACTCATGCTCCGTCTCTCTCTCTCTCTCTCTCACTCAAAAATAAACATTAAAAAAAAATTTTTTAAACACACTCTGAAGGCATTCCTTATTTGCTGCAAATAGTTTCCTTTGTGTGACAACTCAAAAACAACAACAACAACAACAACACAGAACAAACACACATACATACTCCCAGCCTGGAAAGTGAGGGGAAAAAAGGAAAAGAGGGCTTTTACATTTCACATTTATAATCTTCAATGCTATTTGAATTTTCCTTTTAAAGTAAGCAAATACTATTTTTATACTTTTTCAAAAATTTCGATCATAGAACAAAGATGAACTTTATTCATCTTGTAAACTCAGGATATTTTTCCATTAAATAGATTCAGAAACTTCAAAAAGTAAAGCAAAAGCTTTTTCATAAAGTTGAATCTCTTTTAATACCTAACAACCACTCATATTGCTCATTATAAATATAAGTCAGAAAAGCACTAAAAACTTCCACTAAACACTAAAACTAATGTATTTTCACTTTTATTACTCTTAAAATTGTTTTTGCTCAATTACTATTCTGGACAAGCACACTTAATAGATGTGCTCAAACCTGCACTATTCTTAGCTAGACAACTGTTTGTAAGCAGTTAACACAGATTTCAATTCAGACAGCCCAGGCATAATAAATTTCAAATATGCACTATGTGCACTATTCTTCCATTCACCCATTTAGCAAACATTTATTGAGTGCCCATTAAAGGCCAAGGTGCTAGGGATGTAACAGAACAAGTCAGACAAGGTGTCTTCTCTCCCCTCTGAAATTTATATTCTAGTGGGGAAAAAAGCCAGGAAAAGCTTTGTTCTGAAGTATGCACGTTGCTCTGGACCCACAAGTTAACATACTAATGACTACAAATAACCTTAAATTGAGATTAAACAGAAGGACAGGTTTTTTTTTTTAAGTTTAAGTATTATTAATTATTTAGGTAAGCAGTAGGATTTCATTCAAAGAGCATGCAATCCTGAAAGCTAAGGCCACAGAAGAGCTAAAATGTACTGAGTGAGCTAAAGTTGACTGCAACAGTCACTGGGCTAAGAGCACTTCAAATGTTTTATTTCATGCAAACTCTCCCATAACCCCAGTGAGAGTTATGCCCATTTTGAGATAAGAAAGCAAACTTAAGATAGGCTAAGTAACTTGTCCAAAGTTAACTAGTAAGATGGCTGAACCAGTCTCTGAATACTGACCTTCTGAAACTGAATGGAAACTCTAATATCTGTATTGGACTGGGTCCTGTACGGCAGGCAGCAGGCTGATGATGGAATGATGTGTATTTAATCTTGCAGACAGTGCAAAGGAAGCTTTACAAGATTCTCAACCAAAGCAAAAAGAGTATCTCATTAAATCTGCCCAACTTTAGGAAGGTAACTGTCCACTGTATATAATGACCTAGACCAGGGAGCAACTGGTCAGCAGCATCAATTAAAAATGAGTAAAGGCGGAGCGAGGGGGGAGTCTGGGTGCTCAGTCGGTTAAGCGTCGGACTCTTGTTTTCAGCTCAGTACAGGATCTCAGCCCCAAGTTGTGAGATCCCACCCCAAGCTGGGCTCCTCACAGACAGCACGAAGCCTGCTAAGGATTCTCCCTCTGCCCCTCTCCTGCTTAAACACTCTCTCTCTCAAAACAAATAAACTTTTTTTTTTTTTTTAAGAACGAGTAAAGGGATCGTTGTAACTGTAACTGTAACATGTAACTGTAAATGCTCCAAAACTACCAACTCTTTGAATGGAGACTACGGCCCAGCCTCCTGATTACCCCCCTCCCCAGGGAATTTTCCTTCCTTCCATTAAACCAAGATGTTGAAAAATCCTGAATAATAAGTGAACCAGCATGTCACAACCAAACACATTTAACCTCCACCTAGTAGAATAATATTTTCTAAACTGTGTTAGGTAGAGAACAATTGCCCAGAGAGACTCCACTCAGCCTGAGCTGGACTGAACAATTCTGATATGCTGGGAATGCCAAGAAACCCTCCAGCCTCCTCTTGGATGCTTAACTGACTGAAAAGTTAAAGGGAAAGGAAGGTAATGGAATCCTGATCACTCTCAAATACCTTGATTGGTTCCTTCATTAAACAAACATTACTGCTTACCATATGAAATCCGCAAGTACGGTCACCATTTGGGGCTTCAAATACGATACATACAACGCTACAATTTCACTCTTGCCACAATTAACTCAGCAGTTGAGAAGTATTTTCTGGTAGTTTCTGAAGGTGTTTGGAATGTAGTGATAAAGCATGGAGGAAGGGGTATAAATGAGAAATGTTGGAAGATGAGAAATAGGGAAATCCCTTATCTACATAAATATCTGGGGAATGGAAATGAATTACATTTATGTTTCCTACTTTACCACACGTAATCCTCAAAGCCATCCACCAAGGATGGATCTAAATCCATCCAACAGTCAACTTCAGGTCAGTCACTGGCATTCTTCTCGGATTTTATGACTTCTCCAGGTACGGTAGACAAATAATTGTCCACATCCTCATCCCTGGTATTTGTGACTATGTTACAGACTTTGGGTGGGCCCAAAGTCATCACAAGAGTCTTTAAAAATGGAAGAGGGAGGCAGAAGAGAAGTCAGAGTGATTGGATGTGAGAAGAACTCAATGGGCTGTTGCTGGCTTTGAAAATGGTGTAGGGGGGACAGTAAGTGAAGGAATGCAAGCATCCTCTGCAGGCTGGAAAGGCAAAAAAACAGATCCCACCCACAGAAAGGAACCAACCCTGTCAACATCTCGATTTTAGCCAAGTGAGACATCAGTCAGACTTCTCACCTACAGCACTAAAAATAACAAATCTGTTGTCTTAAACCACTAAATCTGTGGTAATTTGTTAGGGCAGCAAATAGAAACCTAATGCACCAGGCTTCTCCTAAACCCTGGATTTTAGGAAATTTTTGTCAATAACTATTAACAATTATTTACTAAATTCCAGGTAGTTTTCTATAATCCAGGACACAACCTGTCTGTGAACTGTTTGGTGCTGGTCTCCAAAGAAAGTACAAAAATTGAGAGTGTTTATTTTTACATAATTTACCATGGCCACACATTCAATTTCATGTCTGCTGAATTTAGTAATAAAAAATTGTGTCTCATTGGGGTGCCTAGGTGGCTCAGTCGGTTAAGACTTCGGCTCAGGACTTCAGCTCAGGTCGTGATCTCGAAATTCACGAGTTCGAGCCCAGCGGCCGGCTCCGTGCTGACAGCTCGAAGCATGGAACCTGTTTCAGATTCTGTGTCTCCCTCTCTCTCTCTCTGCCCCTCCCCCGCTCGCGCGCGCGCGCGCGCGCTCTCTCTCTCTCTCAAAAATAAAAATAAACATTTAAAAAAATGTGTCTCGTATTTATGTCTATCACTTCCAGTTCATTTATCTAGTAATTTCATCGTATTTTACAAACTATTGCCTGAAACACATGGAAAAAAATTTTAACGTCATTTACAGAAAAGGAAAGCGAAGCATTGATAAATCACTTGCTCAAGTTCGTAGAGACAGTAATTCTCTTCCACCTATCCACTGAATTAACAAATACTTATAAAGAGCCTCGTACACCAGACACCAAGCTCCACGCTGGAACTTCTGTGTATAAAGGACTCCAATAGCAAAGAGGCCTGCCTCTCCCGGTGTAGAGCCCAATTCGTCTTTGAGTCCCAGGAGTCTCCCCAGATCGCCGAACTGGTAGCGCGTCCTGCTGTTTTCCCTTCCAGCACTCACCCAGGAAGACGCGCGCAAAAAAGAGTGGGGACAAAGCAGGTAAAGGCCGCAGGAAGTACAACCAATGGAGAAACATACCAAGAGCTCTCTTGGTTCCAAGTAGCCCGCTGCAGGGCCAAGACACACCCCTGACCCCAGCTCCACCTCCCAGACCAGGCTCCGCCCCGACTCCCGCCCCACCCACCACGCGGGAGCTCGCCTCAAACCCCAGCCCGGTCGACGGTATGTCTGGCGCAGTTCCTGCAACTCACTCTCTTCTGCGGGAGTTCCCCCTTTCGCCACAGCTCTGAATGCCGCTCCAAAGCGTTCGCGAAGCCGCCTGGGCGCCTTTTAGGCTCTGGGGAGTCGGAACTCTCACCCCCGGAGCTACTCTCAGTTCCTGCGCCTCGACAGGGCCGAGAGAAGAGAAACACTCGCAGGAAATGGCTTTCGGCAGTGACTGCACGGGTCCGGCACAGCGCCGCCATGACGGCTCCGAAACCTCTGACCTTGTACCTCTCCGCAAGCGCGCAGGTCACGGGGCGGAGCAGCGAATGGCCCACCCACTTACAGAGCACTGATGATCCCTGGGCATGCTGTAGTCAGTTGATGCAGGGGAGGAGTGTGGCCACCGGGGGCGGTGGGGCAGATGGTTAAACTACAATCGGTGGATTAAATCGTTGGTGCCCGAGGGGCCGCCTGCTGACCGCGGTCTGCTAAATTTTGCGCGGAAAGCGTTTTTGACTCGTAGGAATTTCGTTCCCCAGGGCATCGCTTGAACCTTGTCCTGCTGTAAATTCTTATAATGCGACACTTGCTAGCCCCGCCGCCTGGGTTTTTTCTCCAAATGGCCGGAAGACCGGTTTTTCGGGTCTCTGCTCAAATAGGTTCTCCTTGATTACCATATTTAGAATTGGAAATCCAAACACACTGTCGGACTCTCCTGGTTTCCTTTATACCAGGTAGCATTTTCAGTATGATCTATGGTTTAATTATAATTTGTTTCGCGTCCGCTGTCCCAAATTTGTAAACTCTTTGCTGTTGGGTTCCTGACACTGGGCACGTAATAAGGCTCAACGAACGTTTATGAAATCCTGGAGCCAAGGTTGTTTTTTTCACTTCTGAGATCAGTCCATTGACGTTACAAAATTTAATCTAAGACGTTTTTATCATTTGTTAGAGAACTACAATTCCATCTAAGGAATTAAAGTTCAGAATGTGCCTAAACCTGCACCACCAGAGACCACACCATCACTTATGATTTTCTCCCCTTTTCCCCACCAACGTTAATTCCCAGAATTTGTCCCTTTCCAAAACCCAGCCTAACACCATATTTATACATTTCCTTTTACCATTAATAATAAGTCTTACCTGAAACGTGTTTACATTATTATCGGTGGCTATTTCTGCTTATACTTCCCTTCAAGAAAAAGTGGTAAATTGTAAAGTGCATTGGCCAGGGGACCTTATGAACCCCTTAGTTCTAGGTCTGACTGTAATCCTGATCTCTGGCAAACCAATTTAATGTTGATTTGACTTCCTCACTTGTAAATCCAATCCATTAACCCCTCTGCTAAATTTTAAGTGCTTTGTAAATTTAACTAAATCAGTAGCTATAGAACACATGGGATTACGAAGGTCCCAGCCCTAAATTTCAATAGATGTATGATATTCATATCCTACCTCAGTCAGATGACAAATTCCTTGAGGATTATGAGAATGGGCATTTTAGGACAAATCCTGAGGTTTTTAATGTATAAATGCTTGTATCAACTGACTTCAAGTTATGCTTAGTTCTTTACCTTTGGTAGAGCATCAGTAGTTTAAGGACTGGACAAATCTAAAAGGAGATACCTACACACTTTGTCCTAGCCTATACCAACTGTAACACCAGCTCTAATGGGAGTATTTTAACATCTTGATGGCACCTTAGGGATTCTGATCCTGTTCTCGTTGCACTATGCGTTCTTTCTTGCTTTATTAAAAATACAGGCCTCTCTTTCCCTGTAGCTTGCAAATTGTTACTACGTAGCTTGCAAATTGTTAGCACATTGTAAAAATATTAGTAATGGTGGATGGCAAGGAAAATAAACAGAAAATGGCTCCTTACCTAGTGGTTGTAATTTCATTTATAAAATGGTTACACTGCCACATCCTTGAGGAAAGAATTAAGGGAAATGAGTGAACATGCCCAACACTTACTGAAAGCTTAATAAATACTGGCTATTAATGTCTGGGTGGAGGTGACCAGGAAGTGATTAGAAGTTCATGCCTCTTAAGCATACATAAAAACCTGGAAAGTAAGATAGGACTAGTGATACACTGGGGAGATAACAGTATTACTCTAAAGATGGTCATTTCAGCCATAGAGATAAATAAAATCATTGAAAGAGTCCACGTAGATCAATAAGGATAGGGAATAATATTAAGGAAACTGGAAGAGATTATCAGAAAATAGTCAAACTGAAAAATAAGAATAGAGAACTGATCCTAGAAACCAAGGGGAAGACCAAAGCATCATAAGAGTATTAAAGCAAAAGATCATACCCACTTATAAATATTCTTTTGAGCCTGTTCTTCTGAGCCTATTCTTTTGAACTGACAATTACAAAACTGTCAGACTTTCCTGTATGCTAGGAAAACCACCAAATTAAAAGAATCACACTACCAGCCAACCTCATTATGTAATAAAATTTACCTAGGAGAGCTGGCAAGAATTTTAGTCACCAAATAGCATCTATTTAAGTATGAAGTCCTGGCAGGTGATAGGTACCTGCGGGCCCTGCCCTCTGGAGGCTTACAAACTAAGAGTGAGTTCTTTTGGCTCATTCTGATTTGGTTCACTTTGATTTCAGAATCAGAATATGGAAATTACTTGTGTAAGGTTTGTAAATTTATTTAAAACTGATGCTTTAAATATATATACTTAAGTTTATTTATTTGGGGGGGGGGGAGGGGCAGAAAGAGTAGGAGAAAGAGAATCCCAAACAGGCTCAGTGCTGTCAGCACAGAGCCTGACGTGAGGCTCCATCTCATGAAATATGAGATCATGACCTGATCTGAAGTCAAGAATTGGATGCTTAACCGACTGAGCCACCCAGGTGCCCCCAAAGGGATAATGCTTTATATTAACTCTAACCCAATATGGTCTCTACAATTAATCCAATTACAATGGGACAGTCCCGAATTAATGGCCAAATGTTTCTTCACAAAACAATCTGATTTTTCATCTGGGTCTTAAGAGCTATAAAGAAACACATGTGATCCTGACATAGGACTTTATGCAGCAACTCCTCTGCCTAGATACAGCAAATAGTCACTTACAGTCAACATGTAGCTTATTCAATTTTGTTTGACACACTTGATTCCATACAGCTACTTAGGGTTTTTTTTTCCGTATCTGGGATATGAAGTGTCTAGACAGAAGTTGTATAATGGACTCACCTCTTTCCTTGATAGGTAATACATACAAAAGGACCCATACCCAAATTACAGAATTTTTATTGTTTTCAAATACTATACAAAAAAAAAAAATACAGTGTGCATTTAATGAACAGATCCAGAGACAGTGATTCCATTTAAAGATGTATTTTCTCTATTTCAATAGTTTAAGTTACTAAAATGATAATCCAGTGAATTCTCCTCTCTTTTATTGATTCCTTTGGCCTCATAAACATAAGAATTCTTGCTTTATTTTCCACAAACTCCATAAATTGAAGACATTGTTTTGTAAAAACGGGTTAATTTCTGGGATTATTTTCTTCTATTACACTTCTTGAATTCTTCAGTATGTGAGATTTCACTCTCAAGTTGCTGTTTCCTTACAGTGTCAAACACAAAATTCAATAGAGTGACCAGGACCTCTCTGGTATTCTTAGTAATCGCTATGATAATCCAAATTTGTTAAATATCTGTGAATTTGTAATATTGAATCTTCCACAAAGACTATTTTGAATAATATTTCTAAGTCCAATGTTTGTTTTTCTAAATATCCTCTCGCTTTTTACTCCTTCTTTTAAAATGCAGAGTACTTTGCAATCTGTTAAATCATTTTAAAAGGTACAGGTAGATGTCTTGAAAAGTGATTCCCCAGTTTTTTTCACAACAATCACCAATACCCACATACACCCATCCCATTTTCCAACCCTTGTGCTATCATTTCTCACTAAAAAAGTAAAAAGATTTGAGTATATTTCACTCAGCTAAAGAAATTTCCATCTTACTCCATTTTGTCTTGTTGAAAGATAGTAATGGGGCAGGACACCCAAGAAACAATGTGATGAAAAGATGATGTTGTGATTTTTTTTTTTTAAATGAAAGACTAGTTGGAAAAAAATAACTTAACAGTTATGCTGAGTAACCAGAGTATTTCTATAAAAAGACAAATTTCTACAGATCCACTCCTCCAGGACAATGCTTCAACAACTAGGACATTTGCCTTAAAGCCTCTTTAAGGAAAGAATTTATATGTTAGTCTAACACCATTAAGCAGTGATTTAAAGCAGATAGTAAAAATAATATTTTTGTTTTTTTTGCATAGACACCAGTTGATTATTTAATACAAGCTGTTTCCAGGCCATTGGTCTCACAATAAATATTGAGACCTATACTACTGATATACAGAATTTATTAGGCTTTTCACATTTAATAGAGCATATTTTCAGTTGCATCTAAAGTGCTATAACAAAAGCTCTAGCAATCAAGAATGGTAGCATGTTACTTATGACAATCGACACTTGTGGCTTTTCAAATTTGGTTTTCATAAGATAATTTATCCTGAAGTAAATCTAGTCATGCTTTTAAAAAATGCCTTAGGTCACTCCAAGCTTGGCAATTAACATTTGGCATAAACAATAAAACAATCACAACTTGATAAATAACAAATACAACATTATAGGCCATAACCATACACAGAATAATGAAAAGGTAATAGTGATGAATAAGTAGCTATTAGAATAGAGTACCTTGGCCTCCATGCAGATACTTTGAGAGGCTTTGGTTCATTCAGCCCTGCCATTTTTTCAAAATAGGGGGCAATGTCTACAGTATCATTGTATAATTTCTAAGACACTGAAAACAAGTAAGTAAAAAACAATGAGTTGATTTTCATTAATGCATTAAATCCTCAGGAGTTACCACCAACCCCTTATTATAAAATCTTTTCAAGTTTTTTAGTCCTACAACTATGTGTGCTTATTTTTAAACGGTGCTGAATGAATTAAATGAAGACAGCAATGTTTCCCCTAACGTGATTGATTACAGCTAAAAAATCTTCCAGGCTTTCGAATGGAACATTTGTTGAGAGTGTTCATATTTCAGCTTACTAAGAATTACAGTATGCTTGCTTCAGAATGTTATTTTGCAATTTACTCTGAAACTAAAAATTTAATCTTGTGAAAAATAAGTTTATATAAATGGCATAATAACAAATACACTAAAATGGTTACTGTCACAAAGGGTGACACGGATAAGATGGTTCCACTCTGGAGTCACCTAGGAGTTTGAATTGCTGTACATGTTGTCACTTACAAACCATAACAAATTGGATGTAGAGCTGATTTATTTAGTCTGCTGTCTTCAGACACACACGATAGAAGATACGTCATACCAGAATGTTTACTCAAAAATATTTTTTGTAGCTGGTAACTCTTCCCTTGGAGGTAAAGAAAATTATGCCAAAACTTTTAATAACCAGAATTCAGAGAACTTTAAATTTTAGTTAGCAATCAAATATACAGAGGTTCAAAGAGAAAACAAAGAAAATCGTTTTGAAGACAAAGATCAAACTGACATCCCAGAGCCAGAGCAGTTTTATAAAGTAGGAAAGCAGTTATGAGAAACCTGACGATTCTTGGATCATTCTAATGAGGATCCCCAGGTATTACATGTGTTTTTACAACAGTGTTTCCTATATCGGGGGCCTTAAATGCACATGAAAGGGTGTTTCCCAGGAACAGAGGTGAAGATACTTTTATGGTGTTCAACCCACAAACTATTTGGTCAGATGAACATGTAAAGCTAAGTAAAAGCACATCCGGTGGGAACTGAGAGCAATGAGTGTTGACATGATGTGCTTGGATGCTGCTTGCAGCGGCTGGCAGTGGGCGGCATCACACAGGTAAGCACCTCACAGGCCCCCCTGCGTCTGCTCCGGAAGAGGCTCCGAGGTGGCACTGGCATTTGCAGTTGAATTCAAGACTTCTCCGAAATCCCCACCAGCAGGCTTGGTTCCCCCTACCTTAGACTTTTAAAAAAAAAAAGTGCAAAAAGGACAAAACATCATGAAACGAAATGCTCAGCTGACGCTGCAAAAAAAAAAAAAAAAAAAAGTAACTCGGATTTTACTTTGAGGAACACATAAATCAGGCACCTAGCAGCCCAGTGGCTGTTCTCCACATGTATGGAATTTAGTACTGTTGCAACACTCGGTGCGGCGTAACAGAAAACCGTGCAGTCTTCTCTGCTGAAATACTCCCACCCCTCCTCTTTTTTCCCACCTGCTCAATGCTCTTCACAGGGAAATTTGTCTGAAAACCTTTTTCAGATCTCTTATTCTAAAATACCTACTGAAGTCTCTTTATATTTGGATAGCACTTTGTATTCTCCAATTGTTCATTGAGCTACACTCATTCAAGAAATACTAAATACAACAAAGGAAAGAAATATATATATATATATATTTTTTTTTTTTTTCCCACCTATGGTGTAAACTTTCTAACCCAGTGCTACTTAAGGTGTGCTTTAATCGTAACACACAGACTGACTCCGCGACACCTGGGAGTTTGTTAGGAAGAGTCTCAGACCAACCTCCCCGCCTCCAGCTACAAAGATCTCCAGGGGCTTCTTGACAAGTTAAAGTTTGTGGAGCATTACTCCAATTGATCTGGCCTGATATTGTCAATAAACATTTGTCTGCATGAAGAGGTCTACCATACATTTGGATAATACTTTATGCTTTTCCAAACCTTTATGATGTCACTTCATCCTTAATAACACTGATGTATCTATGCTCTCTCTGTTACATCCTTAATGACCAGCAAGACAGCTGACTAACATTAAGAAACCAGTCAACAGGGGTGCCTGGGTGGCTCAGTCGGTTAAGCATCCGACCTCGGCTCAGGTCATGATCTCAAGTCCCGCGTCGGGCTCTGTGCTGACAGCTTAGAGCCTGGAGCCTGCTTCCGATTCTGTGTCTCCCTCTCTCTCTGCCCTTACCCCGCTAGTACTCTCTCTCTCTCTCAAAAATAAATTAAAAAAAAAAAAAAAAGTCAACCAACAATGAAACTCATAGGTTTCACTTGACCTGCTCTTAGCTCAATCTTAACCGACTAGCCACAGACACATTATCGGCTGGAATCTTGTTGAAATTTTCTCTCCTTCTTTTTGGTCTCCCATCCATAATCTCTGAATTGTCTGAAAAATCTGCACAACTTACGTCCACTGTATATTTGTTAAATTTATTAAAACACATTTCTTAATTATAGGAAAATACTAAGACCCTTACACATGTCTAACATTGAACACCTCCCTCCACAACTGGTTCCTTCTCTATTCTTAAGACTTTACATAACTGTAGCACTCACCTAGCTGCCTTGGCCAGACACCTGGGAGTCATCCTTGATCCTGCTCCATCTTGTTCCACATCCAATCAGTCACTAACTTTTTGGCTGTCACTTCTAAATTCTAAATATCTCTCAACTCTGTCCCGTCAGCACTACCTTAATTCACTCCACCGCCATCTCTGGCCTGGATTACAACTCCTTCCTCCTAACCAGTCTCCCTGGCTCCAGATCTCCTTAGATCTGCAGGGCACCAGTGACCTTTCTAAAATGCACAGAATACACCACCCACATTGTTTAAAATCCTTCAGAAGCTTCTCATTGCCCTAAGTCCAAATTCTTTAGTGCAGCCTCCCCATCACTCGAGCTTTATCTCCTGCCCACTACCCTACAGCACAGCAAAATGCCTGGTATTCCTCAAAAAGGTGTCAAAGCTTTTAAAACATTCTCCTCAACCTAAAGGCCTCCATTTATATTATCTTGTCCTGTAAGAAACCCTCTCTTACCTTCCTTCCTAAGCTAGGTCAGACGTTTCTGCATCCCCAAGTCTCCCCGTCACGGAGCCTTACCTTACTTTTTGCTTTTTTTTTTTTTTTTTAATGTTTATTTATTTTTGAGAGAGCGAGAAAGAGCAAAAGCAGGGGAAGGGCAGAGAGAGAGAGGGAGACACAGAATCCAAAGCAGGCTCCAGGCTCTGAGCCTCACATGGGACTCAAGCTCACACACCGTGAGATCATGACCTGAGCTGAAGTTGGACGCTTAACTGACTAAGCCAACCAGGTGCCCCCACTCACTTTATTTTCAATGGCCATTTAATTGCCTACACATCTTGCAGAAAGGGTCTGTATCTCTCTTGCTCACTGGGGTATCTCCAGGGCCTACCATTCATCATCTGGCACATGGCAAATGCTCAATTATCACAGATAAATGAACCAATCCAAAATCTAAACGTAAGTACATGTAGACCCAATATTTAATTGAACATAAAGGTAATTTAGCAAAATTACATCCCAAGTGTACAACTATATTTTACAGCTTTTGGGGGGATAGCTGTTTGCTATTCTATACTTCTAAAAATTACATGTTTTTATCTGAATGGTGCCTAGTCATGTTTCAAAAGCAAGTTTCACCACAATTTATAGAATCTAAATACACTCAGAGACAGAATATATAGTAAATGACCTGGAAGTTTCTAGTCCTCTTCAGTGTCTAAAGAATACAGCTATCTGTTTTTTCCAACCCGTCATTTCAAAAACTAATGCTTAAGGCAGATTTCAAGGAGAGACTCAGGATAATCCTAAATAGTGACAGCTGACTTCCTATAATGTACAGTTTAATTGCAAACACATGACTAGGCATTAAAAAGAATAAAGCAGGTCTCCTACTGACCTAGAAGAATGACTAGGATATACTTGTTGCTCATCAAATATGTATTAAGTAGCATCAATGTGCCAAGGACTAATCCAGGCCCTTGGGAAGCATGAGTGAGTAAGAACAGGTCCCTGTGTTTGTGGGATCATACAGCACATATGCTAGTGGGGGCTGGATGAACAAGTTATAGGACTGTGTGTGCAGTTGTGATTCATATCTGCAAAATGTTTATACATATATGTGGAAACAGACAAGGTGTGTATTAGTGTTTGTATGGGCAAGAAAAAAAGATCCAAACCACACTACAGTGTTTGGGTTCCTTTCCATAAGTAGCCCCTACTTCTGTAATTTAAAAAAGATGCATTTAAAAATAAGTAACTCAGGGGCGCCTGGGTGGCTCAGTCGGTTAAGCGTCGGACTTCGGCTCAGGTCATGATCTCACGGTCCATGAGTTCGAGCCCCGCGTCGGGCTCTGTGCTGACAGCTCAGAGCCTGGAGCCTGTTTCAGATTCTGTGTCTCCCTCTCTCTCTTTGACCCTCCCCCGTTCATGCTCTGTCTCTCTCTGTCTCAAAAATAAATAAACGTTAAAAAAAAAAATAAAAATAAGTAACTCGGTTACGATTATGAAAGACTAAATCTGAATATTTGTTTTTAAGCAGATTTATACAAAACGCTTAAGATAATAATTTTAATCCTTAAAAAATACCCACAGTTAATTATCAGGATTTGTTTAGGAAGAAATGAAACACTGCTTTGCCCAAACTGAAGGCTGGGAACTGGTCAGGAACCAGACAACCTTTCTGGTTGCTTGTGATCCTAAGAGTTAAGAATTTTATAGTTTTGAACATAATTTTGAAAATATAATTTATAAATTAATAAAAATAATCACTGAAAATGCCCACCTTCACTGTAATCAAAGCAATCAAAAAATAAAACAGTGAATCATCAATAGTGATCACCATCATAATACAAATGTCTAATGACTGAGGATTGAACAATCAATATCTGTCACAAGGTACATGTAAACATCCATTAAACATAATATTGAGGAAGAATATTTAATGATAAAGGAAAATGTTTATGTTGTATCTGGTTAATCCCTTCTTAAAGCATTAACATTATAGTCCAACTACATACATATCACTGGCTCCGGGTGACAGGACCAACTTTTTGTGTGTTTTTTTTTTGGGCTTTTCGATGTTGTTGCTAATTTTCTACAATAAAATTTATATTAAATTTTGTTAAATTATAAATGTATTGGAGCAGTACACACTTCTCAAGTACTACTGGCTTTTTAAATTACACATTTCCTTTTAGCATTTAGCATCTACCATGCTACAACATACACTCAAAACATTGATTAAAAGAGTACATATCACCTATAATAACGTAAAGAATAAAGTCATCAAGGCTCTAAATATTTTAGAAAGAAAGAGTAATGTGAATAATTTACCCACAGCATAAAAATTTAAGGCACCAAGCAAGACATCACTAAGATTCTATTCATCTCTACTTGCCTTTAAGTTTTCAACTTTTTCTTCAAATGATTTGAAAGTTGGGGAGTTTCTACGGAGAGAAAGAAAAACAGTAAAATTACAAACACTGAAAAAAACTCACTGATTTTGAAACATCATTAGTTGATTGTATTCCTCTTCACAGTTATTCTCAAATCAGCAAAGAAACAGATTTAGCTGTGTATGTCTGTGCAGGCATAGAGGCAAATATGTATTATTAGGTAAGATGATCAAATTCTGGTCTAAGATTTCTACAACAATGCCTTCAGTTCCACAAACAGCCTGTCTCAGATATACATGATATAGATGTAGTCAAGTACATGTGTGAGGAGAAGGAACAAAGTCGGTAAAACACGAATTCTGTCACTTCTCTAACCATCTAAGTGTGCCACCCTTAGATCAGTTTAATTTTGGTTAAGGTAACTATACTCTAAAACTCGTGTTTAAATTCACATATTGCCTGGCAAAGAGTCCTACATGAACCCCCATCACCAAGCAGGACAAGCAGACCACATGAGTTTCCACAACAGGGATCCTGGTTCCCAGGGAGCAGCAGTAGAGATGAGGAAAGAGAGACCAAAAGGAAGGAAGAAGCACAGAAATGTGGTTTTGCCTACATCACAAAGCTGCCCCAACTGACAGAGCACTCTGAGCCCACGGAAAGCCTCTCCCATGTCTTCACACTCATCCATATTAATCAACGAGGATCACAGAACCTATGTCACTCACGTCTGGGTTTCCGAAGCTTTTAAACTATCCACCTGACCTCAAATATCCTTCCTATTACATAGATGAAAAAGGTGAAGAAGGGAACAAGGGGTTCTCTCCTTTCCACAGTGGTGCTGGGCAACCAGGCCCAAGGGGTAGTCCCCCAGATGCATCCATAGCTCTTGGGAAGTTGTGGGCAATGCAAGTTCTCGGTTCCCACCTCAAGCCTATAGAAATCAGAAACCAGAGGGGGCGGGGTTCAGCAAGCAGGGGGTTTAACAAGCTCTCCAGGTAGTTCTGATGTATACTAAAGGTTAAGCCAAGCATGTGTTGTTAAAAATCCCCTGCCTCTCTGGAGAGGTTAATGAGACAGTAACATGCACTGCTTGCACGTTGTTTCCTGATGGAAGAGGATGGCAGAATTGAATCACAGTTGGCTCCAAATGTCAGAATAGGATGAGGGAAGTGGAAATAGGGAGGTTGGAAAGCCGAGTAGCTTTAGCAGACAGAGGTGGTGGGACAGCTGTTATCTATGAAGAGCTTTATTAGATGGGTAGTGTTCACTTTTACAGTTAAGCAGATTTAAAATATGAAGCAATTTAATAGGTTTACAAAATAAAGTAGAAATAATAACTTTTTTTTTAATCACAAACCTTTATTGGATCACTTGCACCCACCTTAACACTATAGAAGGAGCAACTGAAAACTGATACAGCGTTAAACGCGCAGCTTGTTTAGAGCAGAATCCTAGCTCCCCGCTTCAGAACAGTTCAAGTTACACATTGAAATAAAGAATAAGAAAGAGTAAGATCAGCTACATTTTGTAAAAATAAAATACTTTACCTCATAGCAGGCATGCTAATTGAATGTTGAATGGAGCGGATACTAAGAGGCAGCATTAAAAAGAGATAGACATGAAGTTAGTATCGTGATTAGACATTATAAAACGCAGCTTTCTAGGGGCTCATTCCTTTGGCACCATGAAGATTTATCTACTTTTTGAGGTGGAGGGGATAAAAATTATTCCAATGCACTTGTATCCATGAGCAAATTATTTTTGATTCAATTTTTTATTGTTCTTCTAAAGTTATTTATTTATTTAAGTGATCTCTACACCCAACGTGGGGCTCGAACTCAGGACCCCAAGATCAAGAGTCGCACGCTCCAACTGAGCCAGCCAGACGCCCGTTCATGAGCCAATTTAACCCATGTAGTTGACAGAGCTAATAATTCAACCTTGCACTTTTATAGCACTTTGAAAATTCTACAGTGCTTTTCACCTGTATCTATGGGGCATCAAGCACCGAGGCTCAGAAGTTAAGTGATTTACCCAAGGTCACAGTAGGACGGAACCTGGGTCTTTGGGACTCCTGATTCAATGTTCACCGCCTCCCCTCAAAAAACGAAGCGCACATACAGATACACACACGCACAAGTGAGGCTGGTGAAGGGCGCCAGCAGCTGCCTTTCTCCCACATATTTGTGACCAGACCAAAACAGGAAGGCTTCAAAATAAATCACCTATTTGACAACTGAAAGTGATTTAGAGATCACTCCTTAGTAGTAGTTATCAATTTTCTAATAAGAGACACTTGTACTTCAGCCCAATGAACTAAATGTTCTTAATGGTCATTTTTGGCCCTTTGTTTTACTAGCACCAACTTCTTTCTCAAAGGCAATGCAGTTTACCGACCGTTCAGGCTCAAGGTTATCTACTCTCAGCCATCTCCCATAGAGACCACCTCGCAAGATGAAAGCACTTTAATTCGTGGGCTCACAAAGTCACTGTAAATTGCTGATATGATTACTATGCTTACAGTATTTTGATCACTGGCATAGCCGCTTTGGTAGGAAATCTTTCCTTCAGGTAAGCTGGACAGTCCAAGGTATTCTTAATTATACTGGAATATTGCATGTGTGATTTAAGTTTTCTCAAAAAACCAGTTGTTACACATGACAGTGTGTTTTAAGAGTAGCTCCCCAAACCTAGTTTTGCACTAATATGTAGTGACATGAAGTATGATCTAGATATAAATCAAAATACACTGGCAGTTCACATAGTCAAAATAACCAGTAAAGTATCTGGACATCTTCATACTTAATGTCATATGTAACACAGGAAAGAATACAGGCAGCTCACCATTCTCTCTATACTATAACAGTGGTAGATACCTTGGGTACAAGACTACATTCTAGGAGAATTGGCTAATGCTTTTCCTGCTTAATCTATTGCAGTGGGCTAGATCCATACTTGAAGGATAGAGATTCATAAAAATCATCCTTCTTAGTTTACAATACTATTAGCTACTATTAATTAACAATCATTTACACTAGTTTAGAGCCTTCTAAAGAGTCTGTCTAATCACATTTCCACAGCCCCCTTCCATCATCATCAGTAATGATAACTGCATCAGTAGGACTCCACCCACCACAACTAATCTCCTGGTAATCTGCAAACTGTTTGGAGTGAATGAAAAGAAAGACAAAACAAAAAAAGAGGACAATTAAGATTCTTATCCTGGGATTTTGTACACTAAACCACTGGTTAATGGCTAGGTACATGAGCTGAAAAGTTATGTGGGCTTAGACGTTGAGGAAGGCCTTTCATGGGACCAGGAGGTACAGGGTGCAAGAATGCAGAAGCAGCCAGTTCCCCAAGAAAGGACTGAATATAGTGCACGGAGAGGTAGAAGAAAGGAAGCAGAGATGACCACACAAGGAAGAGGGCAGGGTGAGAGAGGAACAGCAATTTCCTTGGCTTCTGGAAGCAACCTTGATTTTACCAGCTTTCCAACCAGCAGGGCTAGTCTGGGTGGGGAAAGGGCTTGCTACCTTTCTTCTCCTCAGATTCCAAAAGAACTTTCTATGCGACACATTCTCCTTCTTAGGGAAGCTGGTTTACCTAATTTTTTGTTCCTCATAACCAAGACTCTTCACTAGAACATTCATTTTGGCAGAATTACCAAATTCTGGCAAAAGAAGGGGAGTGATGGCTTGGATGTATGATAAACTGCTTGTTCATGGGACTCCCTGAATGAATTCAATAGTATCAACAAAATGAGGAAATACGTAAAGTGCAAATTTCGGAAATCCATAGCTAATTGTAGCCACTGTCCCTAAACACCCACTTAAAACTCATTCCTTCCAATGGTCATTTTCTGGGTTCTGTGCCCCTTGAACCAGCATACAAGCTAGTTAAGAGGAAACAAGTCAAAGGCAAAGTGGAAGAAATGATCATAAAATGAATTCTAAATACATCAAGTTGACTGTAAATTCAACATCCAGGGCACAAATTACTTCAGGATTATCCTACATAAGAAATAAACCAAGGTGATGAGAGTTGGAAAACTGAATAGTAAACATCGCCCCAAATTATCAGGGGATGGAGAATGAAAACAAGAAGTCAGTGCAGAGCTATGCCTGTGTGTAATCAAGGGGTCTCCCCTGATTAGGTAAGGGATGGGAGTGGAACATTAATGTAAGGAGGTACCAGGAAGAAAGGGGAAACTCACAAATAAGGCAAATAAGAGAAAACAATAATGCTGGAAATACAGCAGTCTCCGTCTCAAAATAAGTAAACATTTTTTTAAAAAGTTATTCTTTTGGGGCACCTGGGTGGCTCAGTCAGTTAAGCGTCTGACTTTGACTCAGGTCATGATCTCACATTTTGTGAGTTTGAGCCGCATGTCAGGCTCTGTACCAACAGCTCAGAGCCTGGAGCCTGCTTCAGATTCTGCGTCTCCTTCTCTCTCTGCCCTTTCCCCTTGTGCTCTCTCTCTGTCTCTCTAAGATAAAAAAAAAAAAAATATGTAAAAAAAAAAAAAATGTCATTCTTTTAAAAAGCTGAATTGATTTTTTAAATTTTCCTGGTTTCTTACACAGTTCCTTGATCTTTTCATCCCCAATCACAATAAAAGGGGAGACATAAAGGGAGGAAAGAGAAGAAAGGAAGTGGTAGGTACTACACAGAGAAAGAAAAGAAAGAGTTAATGGTTAGCATGTTTGAATGCTTACTAGGTGCCAGACACGCTTTTGAGAGCTATCTGTGTATTATTTTTCCATTGTGCCCTCACAATAATTTCTTGACTGTAAGTGATAAGCCAAAGTAACTGCTGGCCAGTGCCTGGAGGGGCCTATTGTTAAACCTTGATCACTTTGGGGAGGCAGAACAATGCAGAGAAGAATACAGGCTCCAGAACCAGGGTGCTGTCTGGGTTCAAAGCTTGGGCTTCAGCCACGTAGCTGTGTGATCTTGGGGGGAGTCACCTAACCTCTCTATGGTTCAGTTTCCTCCTCTGCAAAATCAAAAAAACAACAGCACTTACTTCGGAGGGACTATATAGAGCCTTGCCTGGGACAGAATTATTCACCATTATTATTACTACAGATGACTTTAACAGAAACACACATTAACATTTATTTCATATTACAGTGCAGTCTTTAAAACGTTTGCATTGGGGCGCCTGGGTGGCGCAGTCGGTTAAGCGTCCGACTTCAGCCAGGTCACGATCTCGCGGTCCGTGAGTTCGAGCCCCGCGTCAGGCTCTGGGCTGATGGCTCGGAGCCTGGAGCCTGTTTCCGATTCTGTGTCTGCCTCTCTCTCTGCCCCTCCCCCGTTCATGCTCTGTCTCTCTCTGTCCCAAAAATAAAAATAAACGTTGAAGAAAAAAAAAAAAAAAAAAAAAAAAAAAAAATAAAACGTTTGCATTGCACCCAGTTGTTATTTCAGTTGGTAACTCGGACCACACAGTCTGGACCAAGGTCTGGCACATGGTTAGTGTTCAATAAATACTTCTGAATGAAAGCATGAACGAACAAAAACTTGTAACTAAAATTAGGAAATATGGGCATGAAAGGTAGAAAAGTTCAATAAAGCTTTTCAAATTCTAATCGAAAAGTACTCTCTGAAAGAGAAGACATCATTTCTGTTCCCGTTAAGGGGTGAAAATTTTCAGCAAAATAGAATGGTCTGGAATAACCTTAATGAGTCCCAAACAAACAAAAAAAAGATATCTAGAGATTTATACGAAGAAATACACACATAAACAGGAGAAACTTCCTTTGGAAATAAAAGCAAAGTTAATTAGCACTTCCTCTTTAAATATATCAAAATTCTTGACTAATGAAGCTGCTGAATTACTATACTATACTATTAGTAACACTGAAAATGAAGTTTAACACTGGCACCAAGGAAAATGAGAAGGGTTTCTCTCAAAAAAATTCCAAAGTTTCTCTCAAAAACTTAAAGGCATGAATCAATGCTCAACACATACGTATAGACAATGAGCAAATATGAGATGGGTGGATATGAACACAACACCTGAGGGGAAAGGCTGGCTGTCCCTGAAGAGCTTCCCACGATAGTTCTCATTACCATGTCCCACATCTGGCCCTCGACCCAGCTGTCACAGACACCTAATTCTCAGGGGACTAAAAACCGATCTCTTTTCTCCTCCACTTCCTCCTCCTTGCACACCCACCTGGGGTGTAAGGAACATATCTAAATCCCAAGTATCAATTTATTAATTGACAATGTGACCTAAAAACTGTTGCAGGGTCTAACAATTCATGTTAGCAAATCAACCACAATTCTGTCCGAGAGTGAAATCATTGCCACAAGCTTGCTGGGTACACAGGGACTCAAAACAAAGGGAGGTTGACAGGATTAAGCAACTATTTCAAGCACTTGGCAAAAGAGGCCTCTCACATCGTCTCCATGGGAGCAAAGGCCTTGCTGCTGGGACTGAAACCCTCAAAATCTACTTTCCAAGCTTCCTCTCCTTGGACAGTTTTTGGGCCAGTATTTGCCACCGTGACTCACTGATCTCAAAGGTGCGGTTTTTCTTCATACAGGTTTTCTGTTATGTATGTTTTTATGTGTTTCTGTTTTATATGTTCTCATATACTTTTACATGTGAACACACGAAATCAGATCACAATCAGGGCTTCTTGGCCGAGAAATTTAAGTGACTTTAGCCAACTTTTAATCTGTGAGACTTACAAAATTTAGCTTTCAGAAAATAATCTTGTATCTCTCATTTCCAGGTTTTAATCAAAAGTCTTACTTAAACTTGCACGTATGGATACACAATATATTATTAGAAACAGGACTAAAAATGGCAGAGTGTAATCTCAATTATAGTTTTTAAATGAAATAAAAAAAGTTGACTGTATAAGGAGCTAGAAAAGAGGGGCAATACCTAATCTGTTCCTGGTCAATTAATAAGACAGCACATCCTGAGCCATCTTATGTGAATTTGCTTAATCTTAAAACTACAGAGAAAGAACAGGGATGTGTACTGATGAAATATTCCCCAACAGCACATACATAAATATTTTTACATTTTTATTTCTATCACATTGTTATATAATCCAGGGTTAACAGGGCTCTTCCACCTTAACTTATTCCTAGTCCCAACCCCCTTCCCCTACTCCATCCACTCAAAGATTGTAAGGTCTTTCAGTATGAGAGCCATATCTGATGTATGGTTATATTCCGTGGGCCTGTCCACAAAATGCAGTCTAACAGGAGCAGAAAGGATCCTGTGACTGAATACGTATTCACACAACTCAAACGACTGTGGATAAAGTGGTCTTAACAGCTGCCTAAAGCACTGAGGCCATTTTTAATTGAATACCAAAAATACAAAACCACCTATTTCTTGATCTTCTTATCCCTATGGTTGGCTCTGACTTCCTGGGCCAAGTGTCACTAGGCCAGAAAGGCCTCAGCGATAAGTTTAAGTTTCCTTACTTAAGCAGACAAACAGCTAGACTATAGCAAGTGACTGAGAACATAATTCGCACTAGAAGAACAGAGATGGAAGCAGCAGACCATGTTGTCTTTCCTGCTTACACTCTAAAGACCTTTCTCCAGCTTAGTTTTCTCTATTAATTGGATAAACAGTCTGTATGGGAGACAGAGAAGAGGTTTGCTCAGCATCACAAAGATTCCTTCTATAAGGCATGGTTTGGGCTGACATCTTTTTAATGTGTGTGTGGTTGATTGTTTGTTTGTTTGTTTTAGCCTAATAGGCTATTTTTCCTTTTGCAACCATGAAATTTCCTTACCTGCATATGCAAAGAGTATAGTGTAAAGAAATTTAAAAAATAGTAAAAACTATAAGCTAGTAAAACAAATACTGGAAAGTGCAGAGTAATGGGTATATTTTATGTCTACTTTACCACAATGAAAAAAAAAAAGTGATCAGAGTAACCTGTAGAAGACGGAAGACTGACATCATGAGGCAGTACATGTGCACTCTATTACAGAAGCATAATGGGACCCACGTGAAGGAGAATTCCAACATCCTTACAAAAGCACCAAAGAAATTAAAGCATCAAAAACAAACAAAGTCAGACATTAAAAGGGAGGAATTCTGTATGCCATGGTTGAGCTGTTTCTTTTGACCACCACCACCAACAAAAAAGTAAGAAATGTCAAAATCATTTCCATATCCCTGAACCACAATGTCCAATTATTCTTCTTTTAATTTATCTGTTACCCACGGTATACAAAAACCCTCCCTTAAAAATAGGTATGCACTAAGGAAAAAGATATTCCAAACGCAAGAAAAGTATGCAGTGGACGAACACAACCATCCAACGTGGCATAATAAAGTCTAATTAAGCACACTTGTCTTAGACACCGGCTACAGCTGCAGGGATGGTTCAAGCTGTCCTTACCTAAAGGAATGTGAAAAGGCTTGCATTCTGTAAGAAGCCACAGTAAGCATTAAAAAAGAAAGCAGGTTCTGGTAAATCTAAAACAATGGAATAACCTACTTTTTAAAAGTCGTGTAAGGCTTAAACTGGACTCTAAAGGTCTAGACAATCAAGCTGGCATAGAGAGACATGAGAGCACCTCAGAGATGTACATAAATTGCCAAAAGAAAGCAAGTAAGCTATGTTTATTACACAGACGCTTAGAATGATGATGGTCCAAATACAAGAAGTCCTTTGGATTTTTGGGTACGTAATAAATATACATTGGTTGCGAAACTTATTCAACCAACAAAATTCTGGTTGTAAAAGCTACATTCCCCACAAATGAAAAACACAAAGTCATGCAATCTGAGGGTTTTGTTAGTAAAACAAAAACACTTTCATGCCAACAGAAGCACAGCAAATTTAAACCATGTTTGTCACTTTCAGTGCTATTTGAATCAACATGGCGGGGGCAGGGCCGGGGGGGGGGGAGCAGGGTGGATGCACAAAAGCACTGTGAAGTGGTTTTATTAAAACTGCCAGGAAAATTCTGCAGACTCATCTGAAATATAGATGCAAAACAAAAAGCAAAGCTCAATATCAAGATGTGGGCCTAGGCATGAACGTAGAGAGAGATTACACATTAGTACAAACCAGGACACGGATGAGCATGTGGTAATCGCACCATGGTATAACAGTGTACCACGCAGAACTGAAGCCGGTCTCGGTCCATGCGTGCAGGCAGCACTCCTGGACCTGTCACCAGGAGGACCACAGGCTCGGCCCACAACCACAAACTTGCAACCACAAAAGACATACTTACCCTGCATGATCAGGAAGGACTAAAAGGACACAAATGCACAACCAGAATTTTCCAACAACCTTAAAAGTACTCACAAGATGATTATTTTGAACGCTATGCCTAAGAGCCAGAAGGCTACGCCTAAAATAACTGAGACAATATTTCAGGTCCTGGTTTGAAGGAGAGGCCTCCCTCACTTGAAGACAGGAGAATCCAGCATTATCCACAAAGTCAGGAAATACATGCAACCACAATGTATTTTAATTTGCCTCAGCTACTTAATGAGCAAGGAGAAATGAGGACATACTTTACATCTTCCAGCTTTTTGGTGATGACCGATCCAACAGATGAGAAAGCAGCCGATGCCTTCTGTCCAGCTTGAGATAAGGTTTCAGAGGTCTTTTTGTATCTATATTAAATTATAAAAGAACAGAGTAAAGAAAAGGTAAGCTAACCTTTTCTAATAGCAATAATTTAAAGAATGATCACCACCTCTTGGAGAGCTCTCAAAAACCTTTTAAAAAAAAAATTGTTTTTAGAACATCCCAAATCCTTCATAACCACCAGGACAACATCATCACATCGTTATATCGTTAACCATCATGCAGGCTCAATCTTCGGCAGTGCCCTAGGACAGCCAAACAGACGCCTATAAAGGCAGGGCCAAGGAAATCGGGGTAAGGGGTAAAAATAGTCATAGAGAAAAGCTGAAAATCAGCCAGAGGCTGAAATTATACCTCTTATTCTTCTCCACTAAAGCCAAACAAAAATGAAATCAAATTCCTCACATGCCTTTTATATCTTTATTCCCTAAAAAGGGACCAGAAGCAAGGTAAGGTCCCTGTGTACTTTTTATCCAAGTAAGTTATATGGCCGCAAAGAATTTTTTTTAATTTTGCATATCTGCAGAGCTACCACATAAGGACTTGTGGACTCTTGACGGAATACTGAAAATGACTCAAGTATGATATTTGCTATAGCATAAAGCTATCATTTACCACCTTCCTCTTCCCATCTACCCAGGGATTAATGAAGGACAAACAAAACCAAACGAACATGGTAGCTACAAAGAGGTTAAGATCCTCCTGTTATTGACAGGGATGCTCAGGCATTTTTACTTATCCCATCAAGAAAAAATACTAAAAATAAAAAGCTTATGGTGATTCACAAAGAATCTTATATGGACTTATATGGGTCAGAAGTGGACCAAAGGGGGTAGACACCCTAGTGTGTACCTAGTGTCCTAGTGTCCTAGTGTTGTCATGTCAAGATGCAGTCAGCCACACTGCTGCTGGTAACCAGCTCAGCGCATGGATGAACACAGACTTCAGGTGCACCTGGGTGGCTCAGTCAGTTAAGCGTCCAACTCTTGATCTCCACTCAGGTCACGATCTCCTGGTTTATGAGTTCGAGCCCCACATCGGGCTCTGTGCTGATAACATGAAGCCTGTTTGAGACTTTCTCCCTCCTTCTCTTTCTGCCCCGCACTCATGCACATGTGCTCTCTCTCAAAAATAACTAAGTAAACTTATAAAAAAAATTTTATAGAACATACTTCAGAATCTGTTACCAGAAGCTTGCTCCTCCTTATGCTAGGAAACAAAACTGCATCATGATTAAGGCCGTATCAAAATGTATGTGATCAAAAAGACAAGAAGATTAAGGGGTGGGCCTCTGCCACCAGCACATATCAGAGACGATGAGCCAAGAGTCTTATGAGGAAGTAAAAAGAAGACTGGCTCTGTACTTGGTCAAATCTGAGTTCAAATGCTGCCCTTACATTTTGAGTTTTGTGACCTCAAAACTTATCTGATCCGTTTCCTTCTCTCAGGCTATCTCACCACCCACCCTATTTGGTTATTCTGAGGACTAAGTGACATAGGTGCATTTCTGGCAAGTCAATATATAACATTTTTGGAACGTAAATGTTAGTTCTTCAACTCACATACGAGGCTGGTTTTCTTTCTATCCCCTAGAACAGTCTGAAAGACCAAAGTTAGAGAAGAGTCAGGTACACTTGAGAACTGGGCGGGGGGGAGTGCCCTGTGTAGTATAAAGAAGAGTCACAGAAGCATCCCTCAGCCCCTTTCAGTTCCCCTACCCAGACAAAAGGAGCAAAAGTGTCCTTTACATTCTCTAGAAAAATGTATGATCAAGGGGACATACGCAGATGTTGCTGTCACATCCTGCCAGCCTTTGGCAATGTTCTGTTTTAGTTCCTGCAGTGAATTGATCCCAAGTTTCCGTTTGATCTCTGCTAGATGCTTCTCTTTTGCTGCTAACACTTGAGACAGAGTCTGGATTTCTTCTTCTACCTATGAGGAAGGGAGATGGGGTAAAAATATAGCAAAGTTAATATTATTAGTGCAAAACTATACTAAAAGTTCTGGAGAAATTTAAAAACTTTTTTGATTCACTGATCTCTTTAAAAACCAGTTAATAAGTAAACTGGTTACGTGCCGATCTCTCCTGTAGAGCGTCTCTTCTCTTCCTTATATTTCTATCTTGAATTGTCCTCAGCCTTCTCCTCTCTCTGCGTGTCTTTACTCAACTATGTCATGGAAGCTTAGGGCTCGAACCTCCACACAGAAGATACTCAAATTATTCTAACATCCACTCTTCTGACCTCTGGTCTGCATTTCCGGCTTGCCAGTTCTAGTAGAAAGCCCCCAAAACTCCTATTTGTGTACCAAATGAAACCTATCTCTACTCTCCACCAAAACGCGCATAGCCAAGCCAAACTGAAAGCCAACCTTCCCATATATTTCATGTGAGTTTATCTGGAAATGTCCGTCCCAGGGCCTGCCAAAGCCACAGACATAAACAAATCAAACTATCTCCCCCGGAGAGCCCCACAGAAGTCCTGTGTGGACCCCCTGACACTGACTGACCAGCCTTAACTGGGCAGTTAGAGGTGGGCCCCTAACCCAAGGACAGCCAACCCATCAAGTAGCCACCAATCAGTGAGTGATGTGCCTGATGTAAAAAGAGATACTCCAGTCTCTCTCATTCAGAAATCCAGCTTGAGAAACTGAGATAACATTGGGAGAAGAAGCTGGGAAGACTTAGATAAAGAAGCCCTGAAGTACAGGTAGGGCACAGTGAGATTATGAGAAATGGAAGCCTAAATATACTCGATGAGGCCAAAAACTCTATGCAGAGGCTAAGAAGGACAGTAAAAGACTTACAGAGTAGGCCAACAAGCTGAGCCAGAAAAACAGAGGGAAAGAGGCAGACCCACAGAAAGAAACAGACCTCATGTGGGAGAGACCTTTTGTCCCAGGAAGCTGAAAAAGTGAGATAGTCATTAATATTCAACCCCTTAGAAAGATGCTTCTCTTGGCTTGTTGCAAAACCATATTCTCAGCCTTGACCTCACACTTCTATGATTTCAAAGACAGCATGGACTTTAAAAAACAACATGTAGTGCTATTAAACTGTTTTCACTGCTGATTAAATCTTTAAAGAACACAAACTGAAGAAAAACAGTACTCGACAAAAGGAGAGAAGGATAAATCGAATGTGATGTGGCTACCAAAACAAACAAAACATAGTTCTGAAGATGGCATTATTAGAAGATAGGTCCAGAACAAAGATAATCCTCTGTGCTTCTCATTCTGCACCAGTTTTAGAAGTCATTTGTAATTGGAATATGGAAAGAAAAAGGCAACAATGAATGAACGAGGTTCAAAATCAAGTAAATTAAATAATTTGCCCTAGGTCATCACACTAATAATGTAGGAACCAGAATTTCAACCCAGGTTTTCAGATTCTACTTCTCAGTTTACTGGTTAATTCTCATTGCACACTATTAGCTTTCCAATACCTCCTTCTCTATCCCAGCTCCGAATTTTCAGACGCTCCAAAGAACTGACTTAAAAGATACATACTCTACCCCGACACTTGTCTGAAGTTTTCACTTCCCCTAATGACAGCTGGCAAGAAAGAGCACTATAAATCTTACTGAACAATACATGACCCAGTGTATTCCCTACCTTTGTCGGTTAGATTGTGCTACCAATATACCTGGCTCAGCACATCACGGCTACAATTCCTTAATTCAACATATATATTATGTATCACATACTATGTATATAAAATATACATATTTCAAAATGGAAAAATACATATATATAAAAGAATGACCCTTAAAGCACAAAGAATATATCTGATAAGGATCTAGTATCCATAACACAGAACACACAACTCAATAATAAGGACAAATAATCTAATTAAAAATGGACAAAGGCTTTAAATAGACATTTCACCAAAGAAAATATACAAATGACCAATAATCATATGAGAAAATGCTCAATACCATTCATTAGTGAGAAATTCAAATGAGATCCTACTTCACCTCCACTAGGATGACTATAATAAAAAAGATCACAAGTGTTGGTTGGCAAGGATGTAGAGAAATTGGAGCCCTCATATATTACTAAGGGGAAGATAATGGTGCAGTTTGGCAGTAAACCACTCTGGTGGTTCCTCAAAAAGCTGAACAGAAGAGTTATCATAGGACCCAGGAATCCCACTCCTAGGTATATAGAAGGAAAATTGAAAGCATACAACTGCACAAAACACCTGTACACAAGTATTCACAGTGGCATTATTCTTAACAGCCAAAAAGTGAAAACAACCTAAATCTCCAACAACTGAAGAATGGATAACCAAAACATGGCAGATAGCTATAAAATGGAATATTATTTAGCCAGGAAAAGGAATGGCGTACTAATATGTCTTACAGCATGGATGAACCTTGAAAAAATACTACGTGAGGGAAGCCAGTCCCAAAAGACCACACATTGTCTGACCCCACTTGTATGCAATGCCTAGAATGGGGCAAATCTATAAAAATAGAAAGTAGACCAGTGGTTGCCAAGGGTTGGAGACAAAGGGTAGGCTGGGAGTGACTGCTAATAGAACAGGGTGTCTTTTTTGGGTGATGAAATGTTTTGAATTAGATAGTGGTGATAACTGTACAACCTTGTGAATACACATAAACGAAAGAGGTAGAATTTGATGGCATGCAAATTACATCTCTAAAATTAACCCAAAAAATGAGAGGGGATTTTTTTTATCCCTATTTTATTTAAATGTCTACAACGATCTCAGGCAGTGACTCTGATGTAAAACCTTTCCAAACTGAAAGCTATCATTTGTTGGGGCACCTGGGTGGCTCAGTTAAGCATCTGACTTCAGCTCAGGTCATGATCTTGTGGTCCGTGAGTTTGAGCCCTGTGTTGGGCTCTGTGCTGACAGCTCAGAGCCCGGAGCCTGTTTCAGATTATGTGTCTCCCTCTCTCTCTGCCCATTGCCTGATCACACTTTGTCTCTCAAAAATGAATAAATGTTAAAAAATTAAAAAAAAAAAAAGAAATAGATCAAAGGCTTAAATATAAGAGCTAAAAGTCTGAGAAAAAAACATAGGGGTAAATCTTCATGATCTGAACTTTCAAAATGGGTTCTTAGATATAACACCAAGAGCAAAAGCAACTAAAGAAAAATTAGATTTTATCAAAATTTAAATTTTTTTAATGTTTATTTTTGAGAGACAGTGAGCAGGGGAGGGGCAGAGAGAAAGAGGGAGACACAGAATCTGAAGCAGGCTCCAGGCTCACAGCTGTCAGCACAGAGCCCGATGCAGGGCTCGAACTCATTAACCACAAGATCATGACCTGAGCCGAAGTCGGACGCTTAACCGACTGAACCACCCAGTCGCTCCAGATTCCACCAAAATTTAAACCTCATGAGCATCAAGACACTGTGAAGAAAGTGAAAAAACATACAGGAGAAAATATATCTGGTAAGGGTCTAATACCCAGAATATATAAAGAGCTCAATATCTCAACAACAAAACAGACAATTAAAAGAAAAACTGGGCAAAGAATTTGAATAGATATTTCTCCAAAGAAGGTGTACAAGTGGCTAATAAGCTCACGAATGCTCAATATCATTAGTCATGAGGGAAATACAAATCAAAAGCACAATGAGATACCACTTTACACTCAGAAAGACAGAAAATAACAAATATTGGCAAAGATGTAGAGAAATAGCTGACTGGGATGTAAAATGGTGCCCCTGCTGTGAGTAGTTCGGCAGTTCCCCAAAAAAGTTAAACGTGGGGGGGCGCCTGGGTGGCGCAGTCGGTTAAGCGTCCGACTTCAGCCAGGTCACGATCTCGCGGTCCGTGAGTTCGAGCCCCGCGTCAGGCTCTGGGCTGATGGCTCGGAGCCTGGAGACTGTTTCTGATTCTGTGTCTCCCTCTCTCTCTGCCCCTCCCCCGTTCATGCTCTGTCTCTCTCTGTCCCAAAAATAAATAAAAAACGTTGAAAAAAAATTAAAAAAAAAAAAAAAGTTAAACGTGGAATTATCATCTGATGTAGCAATCCTACTTCTAGATATAGATCCAAAGGAACTAAAAACAGGTATTCAAACAAGTACTTTTAAACAAACGTTCCCAGCTCAGTGCCTACAATTATAAAAATGTGGAAACCACACAAATGTCCATCAACACACAAAGAGAGAAACAAAATGTGGAAGACACAAAAAATGGAATATTATTCAACCATAAAAAATAGTAAAGTACCAATACGTGCTACAACAAGAATGAACCTCAAAAAACATTATGCTAAGTGAACCTAAAAAATATACACAAAGTAACATATTATATGATTCCATTTAAATAAAATATCCAGAATCAGTAAATTCATACAGACAAGACATAAAGCTGACTATTGTTGCCAGGGTATGAGGGAGGAGAGATTGAGGACGCCAGTTTAATGAGTATGCGTCTCCCCTGGGAATGATAAAATTGTTCTGGAACTACACAGAGGTGATAGCTGTACAACAATGTGAATGTGCTAAATGCCACTGAATTGTACACTTTCAAGTGGTTAATTTTAAGAAAAAGAGAGAGAAAGGGATGGAAGGAAAGAGGGCTCAAAGTGCCTATATCCACAACACAGCAAAGGAGACGCCAGAGTCACTGATGGAGGGGCAAAGCCAAGGGTATCAGACTTAGTGCAGCCCCTGAGACGGTATCCACTATTCCTCCTCTCATCCATTTCCTCCATCACACTCTACTTCTCAGACTCCCTTCACCCATTATAGACCCTTTTTCCTATAAAAACAAACTGGTATCATGCTCTTGTATTTCTTCTCCCCCACTCAAGACCTCTAGGAAAAGTAAATGCATGTTGCTTTCTCTCCCCTGGAACCAATGATGCATTGTTACCTTGTGCTTTATTTATTTATTTTTTTTTTTCAACGTTTATTTATTTTTGGGACAGAGAGAGACAGAGCATGAACGGGGGAGGGGCAGAGAGAGAGGGAGACACAGAATCAGAAACAGGCTCCAGGCTCTGAGCCATCAGCCCAGAGCCCGACGCAGGGCTCGAACTCACGGACCGGGAGATCGTGACCTGGTTGAAGTCGGACGCTTAACCGACTACGCCACCCAGGCGCCCCTACCTTGTGCTTTAGAAACACAAATGACACTGTAAGGGCAAAACAGGAAGTTCCGAAAGGAATGCTTCTTTACCTTTGCAAGTTCTCTTCTTAGTTCTTGTTGCTCCTCCTCTGATAGGGTCTCTGTGGCACTGATCGTGGCTGCAACATCTTCTCCTTCCTCGGGTACTGGGTCTGTTCTCAGCAGACCTTGTTGGGGATTTAAAAAAAGAGTCCGTAAGGTATGAAGGCTGTGTAAAATTCTCCCTTAGGCTTCTTTACTGCCCCAATGAGAATAAAACCAATTAGACCGGATCCACACATCAACTTTCTATACCTTCAAATGACCTGGCTCTCCCTCTACAGGACAAAAGAAAGTCTGAGCTACCACTAAAAACCGCCAAATTGCACTCTGCCAAAATACGAATTTAAAAAATACAGCATTCGCTCAGATTCTGTTCGTTTCCACAATATAGTTACTGCAAAGGAGAAGAGTTAAGAGGCCAAGAATGGGATCTTGCCAAGGCTTCAAATGTTAAACTAGTAAATCAGACTAATTTACACTAACAAGGAAAGAGGTTTGTAAATGTCTCTAATTTCCTCTGCTAATCAAATCCAGCAACTTAACCTCAGTCGTGAACTGAACAAACTCAATGCCTACAAAAATTTTATTCCAGAAAAACTAAAATAATTTATTACATTTCTTTCCATTGTTAGTGGAGGTAGGAAACACCTTCCTGTAGCTTTTAAAAATATATATATATCATCCAGATAACCTTTAAAAAGTCCTAACGTATGCAGAAATGACCAACACTCACATAAAAGCTTTCCAAGTTATTTAAGACCAACATGGCCACACTCACTCCTCTGGAAGAGGGCCGACCACAGTGGTCCCTTCAGGAAGAATCTGGTATTTCTCAAGTGGCCAAGAAGGCATCTGACCCTCAGCAACCCTTCCGTCTCTCTGCCAACCAACCATGCCCAACGCTAGGGTTAGGTCAGCAAGGCCCCCAAACCTTGGGCGCAAAATGTAAGGTGGCACCAAAAAACTCAATATAAATAATTTTAATATTTTCATGCAATAGTTTTCAAATATCAAAGTTAATTCAAAGAATCTATGATGCACAAAATATCAAAATTTTAAGTAGGCTCAGTATTACTGATTTTTCCTTCCACCTCAAGGCTCCAAAATGGCTTTGCACAGCACTGTTTCTCATCTTGTTTTTTTTTTTAAACATTTTTTTAAAAGTTTATTTATTTATTTTGAGGGGGGAGGGGCAGAGAGAAAGGGAGACAGAATCCCAAGCAGGCTCCACTGTTTGCACAGAGCCCAGCGTGGGGCTCTAATCGACGAGCCGTGAGATCGTGACCTGAGCAGAAATCAAAAGTCAGACACTTAACTGACTGAGCCACCTCTGATCTTGTCTTCATTTAACTTTTTTTTAAGTTTATTATTTATTTTGGGGTGGGGGGGAGAGGGAGAGAGGGGGAGAGGCAAAGAGAAATGGGGGCAGGGAGAGAGAGAGAATCCCAAGCAGGCTTCACATTGTCAGCACACAGCCTGACACAGGGCTTGAGCCCACAAATCACTGGATCATGACCTGAGCTGAACCAACAGTCAGATGCTTAACCGACTGAGCCACCCAGGCACCCCCTGATCTTGTCTTTATTTAAAAGGTTAGGGGGCACCTGGGTGGCTCAGTTGGTTAGGCATCTGACTTCAGCTCAGGTCATGATCTCGCGGTTTGTGAGTTCGAGCCCTGCATCAGGCTCTGTGCTGGCAGCTCAGAGCCTGGAGCCTGCTTCGGGTTCTGTGTCTTCCTCTCTCTCTGCCCCTCCCATGCTCATGCTCTGTCTCTCTCTGTCTCTCAAGAATAAATAAACGTTAAAAAAAATTTAAAGGTTAGTATTTTGTTCATCCTCATTTCATTTTAATTTTTTTGAATATTGCATTAACATTGTCTGTCTTGATCACAGGGCATTTTGGTGCCCTCTTGAATTTTACAGCTAAGGCAGGGGGCCGCTGGCCTCACTTGTTTTACCGTAGTCACAGAGGTTTGGGTTTTCTTAGTCTCCTCTGGCAACAGAGTTTTTGCATAGGGAACTAGAGAAAGGTCTCCTCCTTCTCCTGCTCTTCGCCTCTTTCTGCCACTGGGGATTAAAGCAATCACGGTTCCACACCACCCCCACGTCCATTTCTGAGACGCGCTAGTTCAGCCATAGCAGCAATGTGGCATCCAGCCCAAAGCAAGATGCCAGGCAGCAGATGACAGACTTCACAGGCAGGCGGAAAAGGAAGGGGTGAGAATAACCACGCTGTTCAACAAGCAGCCAGCACCATGGCAAAGCTAAGAGAAGTATGTGGATCAATGACACAGCATGTATGGACATTGTGTACAAGGACAAAGACACCTGTTGCAGGGTCCGCTGCATATCAACTGCTAACGGTACTTAATAATTATTACAGCAATAATCATTAGCACAACAGTACCAAAACAGTGCCCACCGGAAAGGTGTTTACAGAACCGCTAAGGGCATAAACTACAAATAAAACAATTCCAAAAACCGAGAACCAGAGTTGCAAACAGAGAATGAGTAAGTCTTCTAATGCACAGACAATGTGACAGGTACAGTCCGTAGACGGAAAAGCTCAATGAGTAACTGCTTCTACAGGCCCCCTCTAAAATGTCTTCGGATGGCCCAAGTAACACTCCTGTGATAGAAACCTGACCATGTCCCCCTTTCCAGCTTAGAGTCCGTTAGTGGTTCCCTGCTGTTTTCAAGACAAAATCCAACCCGGTACTTTAGCACACAGGCCTTACTGGGCCCACCCCCTGCTGTCTGTCATTGGAACCCTCACACGCCGACTCCAGCCAAATCCGACTGTGGGTAAGTCGTGTATGGTCAGAAATCACTGAAGAGGGTCCATGTGTGCTTGCAAATTTATCCCCTGTACCACATTATGTGACGAAGAGTAGGAGACTGAGGACAGAAGAGGACTACATGGTGACAATCATATAAGGCAATACAGTACGAACCGTAACAAAGTTAATTGTAAACATTCTTTATTTTTAATGTTTTGCTCAGACTTCTCAAATCTCCAACTAGAACAAGACTCAAAAAAAAAAAAAAAAAAAAACAAAAAACCCTGGCTCTAAACCATGCCTTAAAACACAAAGCCTCTTTCATGCTTTTTAATAAATACTAGTTTGCAAATCTGCTTAAGAAGAAACATTTAATATGTAAGTACTAACAGTGGTTTATGCACAGCTGCCCAATTCCAAAAAGAATCTAGAGGGATTCTGATACGATTCAAGCATTTAGTTAGGCTACCAGGGAAATTAAATATCTCAGAAAAGGGGGTCATAGAGTTGTCCACAGTTGGCCTCAAGGCCTCCAAGATGACCTTTGAGATTTTATATTCCCAATCTAAGTAATTTAGTAATTACATGTTCTGCTTTTTCCATATTAGCCTCTAGGTGGCAGCAAATTATCAACCTTGAAATTTAAAGGCGAGGTTTGGGGGCGCCTGGGTGGCTCAGTGGGTTAAAACTTCTGGCTTCTGCGCAGGTCACGATCTCACAGCTCGAGAGTTTGAGCCCTGTATCCAGCTCTGTGCTGACAGCTCAGAGCCTGGAGCCTGCTTCAGATTCTGTGTCTCCCTCTCTCTTGTCCCTCACTTGCTTGTGCTCTGTCTCTCTCTCTCTCTCTCTCTCTCTCAAAAATAAATAAACATTAAAAAAAAAAGTGAGCTTTGTTTTGGGATAATCAACTCAGCAGAGAAAAATGAAAAATGAAGAACACGGATATCAAAATCACTGGCAAAACAGGACAGTCATGACTTCGGAAAATTATTAATAAGCCACAACCACACCCCCATAGAGTGCATTTCATTCTATGTATATCCAAATCTGAACTAAGTGGTCCAAATAGAAGTACAACACTTCTGTGATGTGCGGATTACCATTTACAGATGACAAAACCGAAGCTTACGGAGGTTAAGCAACTTGCCTGTGGTAACATACCTGAATACATGGAGTTGTGATTTTGAACCTAGAGGGTTTGATTTGAAAATACATGTTTAGGAGTGCCTGGGTGGCTCAGTTGTTTAAGCGTCTAACTTCGGCTCAGGTCATGATCTCATGGTTTGTGGGTTTGAGCCCCGCTTCAGACTCTGTGCTGACAGCTCAGAGCCTGGAGCCTGCTTCGGATTCTGTGTCTCCCTCTCTCTCTGCCCCTCCTCCTATCCCTCCCCTGTTCATTCTCTCTCTCTCAAAAAAATAATTAAAAAAAAAATTAAGCATATGCTTAAAGTCATTGATGTCCAAAGTACACATGAAGAGTAGGGGCTGAAGATCTGACTTGTAAGATCTCTAGAAACAACAATGATTAAGACTGTATGAAGGAAAAGAGTCTGGCAGACTAGATCAAAAGCAATCTCTGGTTCCAAACGTAAGGTTTCTCCAAACCTGGCACCTCAGAAGTTTCTCTATATATTATCCAATTTCCCATATGTTAAGTAAGAGTGCAATATTTATTGTAGAGGCAGAGTCTGCCTTTGGGGAGAAAAAAATAACTTCTCATTCACAACGCAAGTTGGGAAATGGCAAAATTTTAACATACAGGTTACTTAAAACTGTAATGCAAAAAAATCTTATTTAATCATTCATTTTAATGTTCCTTCCTCAGAATCTGATGGAAAACTGTTTTTAAAAGATGGTAAAGAGGGACAAAATACGATTAATATTTATTGAGGTCTAATATACAACCAGGGAGATTCATGTTACCTCCTTTTTGAAAAAGCATCTTACAACCAACATGTGATGAAAGGAGTACTTTTTATTCACACTACGAAACTGAGGCCCTCTGCGGTTAGTAATTTGCCCAGAATCACAGGTGAGATTAAAATGCAGGTTTTTCTGACTCTCAACTCTTGCTCCTTCGCCTACACTTTTTTACTTATTTATTTATTTTTGAGAGAGAGAGAGAGAGAGGGAGGGAGAGAAAGTTGGGGAGAAGCAGAGAGAGAGGGAGACAGGAGATACGAAGTAGGCTCTGCACTGTCAATGCAGAACCTGATGTGGGGCTCGAACTCACTAACCGTGAAATCATGACCTGAGCTGAAGTCAGATGCTTAATATCGACTGCATCACCCAGGCACCCCTCACCTACACTTTTTCTTAAGGAAATTCCAACCAGTGGGGAGGATAGAGAGCAGGTGACAGAAGGGACGAAGGGCATGCTGGAAGCAGAGGGCCGGGTCCTTCATTTTTTAATTTTTTTTTTTTTTTAATGTTTGTCTATTTTTGAGAGAGATGGAGTGTGAGTGGTGAAGGGGGAGGGGCAGAGAGAGAGAGGGAGACACAGAATTTGAAGCAAGCTCCAGGCTCCGAGCTGTCAACACAGAGCCCTACACGGGGCTCAAACCCAAGAACCACGAGATCATGACCTGAGCCAAAGTCGGGCAGTTAACCGACTGAGCCACCCAGGCACCCCCGGCCAGGGTCTTCTCCACAGGGACTTCCACTTCACTGAGGGTCACGAACGTATGTGGATCCCAGGCTGAAAGTCACAGATACCATCACTGAGCCCACATGACCAAAAATCGGAGATAATTTGTTCTATCTGGTTGTTTCTACATTAGCCACTTCCTCAATTCCTCTCGTTGTGCAAACAGCCCACCCGTCTCCCCCGGCACCCCCCTGGAGAGTTAGGTAGCAGGGAGAGCCTGCAGCCCACTGACAGGCAAACTGTTGGGTGCCCAGGTGAGAGGCCCACTGCCAAGGGAGTGACGAGGAAGATGAACAGAGACCAGGAAGATGATGCCCCATCAATCCTAAGACACAATTGTTTATTATACATTTACAACTTTGGACTTGAAGTGCACTGACAGCCAGCCAGTTAGGCAGTCCTTGTGGCAAAGCTGTTTATCACCTGTAAATATGCTCCAAAATTTGCAAAATGGGTGCCAGGTACTTAGAAAATCGCAGGCCTCTCTTTTAAGAAAGTCTGCTTCACAGACATCCTGTGTGAGGAAAATAAAGCAAGACACGGATTACTCCCAGTTGAAAAGCAATTCTGGTAAGTTACTGCATGTGAAGATGTTTCAGGAAAACCGAAACTTGGTTTACTTAACTACTATGCACAGGAGTGTCACAGTCAACATATATGTCTGATTAAATAAAAAACAGTGTTAATAAGCATAACATGTTTAAGTAAAATTAAAGCATTGCCTTTTCGTCTTTTAACTTGCAGCACTGTTTCCCTTTAACGAACAAATACTATTTTTTTAAATGTTTATTTTTTAAAGAAGGGGGGAGAGGGACAGAGAAAGACAGGGGGACAGAGGATCCCAAGCAGGGTGTGCACTGACAGCAGAGACCCCAACACGGGGCTCGAACTCATGAACCACGTGATCATGACCTGAGCCAAAGTCAGACGTTGAACTGACTGAGCCACCCAGGCGCCCCAATGAACAAATACTATTAACAGTACATCCGAGAATTTGCGGTTTCTTAGAAGAGATGAAATGCAACACTCCAGATTCCTGAAAACTCATTAGTAATTTGAGGACAACGAAGCTCTCGGGTCTTTAGCTTCAGTGGAAATGTGTGTGATGTGCTCGCATGGTAGGGAAGAACAGGAAGAATGGAAAAAGATTCCAGTCTTGACCATGTCTCTAGTTCCAGACTATAAAGCCCTGATGTCACACCCTTATCTTTTCATCTCGATACTACAAGCACCAAGAACAGAGCAAATGTTATTAATGCTTTATTTGAACAGATTTCCTGGTTAAAGATTGATTCAAATGAAGTTTCTCCTTATTTTCCGATGCATAGCCACCTCTTCGACACATACTCCCCAAAATTTCAACCAGGAAAGGAAGCAAGGCCTTTTTTTAAATACAAACTGTTTGTTTGTTTTTTTAATTTTTTTTAACGTTTATTTATTTTTGAGACAGAGAGAGACAGAGCATGAACAGGGGAGGGGCAGAGAGAGAGGGAGACACAGAATCTGAAACAGGTTCCAGGCTCTGAGCTGTCAGCACAGAGCTCGACGCGGGGCTCGAACCCACGGACCATGAGATCATGACCTGAGCCGAAGTCGGACGCTTAACCGACCAAGCCACCCAGGCGCCCCACAAACTTTGAACCTACAATTAAAATTAAGCCATGATGAAGGGTTGGGTGAGTACCTTTCTGCTCGGGTGCTATGGATGCATCCCAACCTACCCCACAGCGGAGCACCCACCGCAGTGGTTCTCTCCTCCCTGCAGTTCAGCTTTGACCTTTTACCCAATTAAGACCAACTGCTTCCCCTCAAGAGTTTCTATGATGGTCAGTTGAAAACTTTTTAGCCATTTTCACATCATTTCAGATCTGAAAAAAAACTTTGGATCATTTCATCAAAATACTTTATTGAATAAGATGAGGAAACTAGGGGCAGGGATTTTTTTTCTAAAGAGTAGAAGAAGATAAGCATGAACTTTGAAATTAGATGGGCTGTAGGTTGACTTGTGTCCCCCAAATGGATACATTCCATTTCCTAAGACCCTGCACCTGCAAATGTGTTATTTGGAAACAGGTTTCTGCAAATATAGTCAAGATGAGATCACAGTGAATTAGGGTGGGCCCTAATCCAATGACTGGTGTCCTTATAAGAAGGAAATTTAGACACAGAAACCCAGAAAGAACATCATGGAAACGTACAGAGCACACAGAGACGCAGAGACAGCTCCATGTGCCATGGAGGAGGACTGGAGGGATACAACTGCAAGTCAAGGAATGCCCACAACCAGCAGAAGCTAGGATGAGGCAAGGAAGGGTTTCCCTACAGAAGGTGCATGGCCCTGCTGACGCCTTCATTTTGGACTTCTAGCCACCAGAGCTGAGACAGAACACATTTCTGTTGTTTAAGTCACTCAATTTGGGGCACTTTGTTATGGCAGCCCTAGGAGACTGAGCACCACCCCCCAAAGAAAACCCATTACCTCTTTTAAAAACAACACACGGGGCGCCTGGGTAGCTCAGTCAATTAAGCATCCAACTCTTGATCTCGGCTCAGGTCGTGATCTCACCATTCATGAGTTCGAGCCCTGTGTTGGCCTCCTCGCTGACAGCACAGAGCCTGCTTTGGATTCTGTCTCTCCCTCTCTCTGCCCCTCCCCTGCACTCTCTCTCTCAAAATAAATAAACTTTACAATAAACAAACAAATATTAAAAACATGCACTACCACCTAGCTCTCCAGGCTTCTGGAAGAACAGTTTAAAGGATGATGAACACAGAGAGTGGGCACATATTAGATGTTCGGTAAGGACATGCTATTGCCCCACTTTTCCATGTGCTACATGTATTACATGCATTCTCTCCTCTTCCATGAAGCATGGTTCACAGGGTCCCCTCATTTCCCATCTCTCTTCAACCCCCTTCCACCTGTGTCTGCCTCTCCTCTGCATCCTCAAAATGACAGCTGTCAATCATCATGTTATTTGATACCTCCAAGGCATCAGCACTGAACCTTGGTCTGGAATCTTCCCTCCTGTGACACCTCCCCCTCTGCCCTCCTGGGATTTTTCTTCTTACCTCTGAGATATGGCTTTGTCTCACTCCCCCCACCAGGCATCTACTTCATGCCTCCCCTCTGAACCCACTGCTCCTGCCTTGATTCAATCTCTCATGATTTCTTGCTCAGAATCTTGCCCCTAAAGGTCCCTGATGGTGTCTGTCCCTCCAATCCATTCACCACCCTGCCACCAGAGTGAGCTTCTAAAGTAAAGTATGACTCTGACCATAGCATTCCCTTGCCTTAAATCCTTCTAGGGTTTCCCACTTCCTAGTAAAGCTCAATGCTCTTGACAATCGGGAGCCCACAAACTCCATCTCCTGCCCAACACAGTCACTGCATCTTCCAACCTGCGGTTCCTACGAAGACATGCTTTTTATTGTGAGTAATGCATTAACTCAAAAAGTAAAATAAACTGCCTTCCATACACTTTTGCCCATTTAATTTTTTTGTGGTAGAATATACAACATAAAACCTGCCATCCTAACCCATTTTTAAGCATACAACTCAGTGGCATTAACAACATTCACAATGTTCTACCGCAACCTCCACCGGCTCTTTCCAAATCATGCCCTCTTTTTCTTATGTCTCTGCACCTGTTATTTTCTCTTCTGGAAACCCCCTCCTTATTTCCAAGTCCCATTCATTTCAATAAATCAGTGTTAAGAGTCTCCTGTTCTTGGAGGCTTTCTTTGGACCCTGCGCCCATGCCCTGCTCTGGGTATAACACTCTGTATGCAATGTCTACTGTACTTAGAACACAGGCTTCGGGGCTGAGCAACATTCGACCTCAGCACTGTGTTATGATCCTGCATCTTTAGCCCAGCATTGCATCTGGTACACAGATGCTCAGTAGTACTCTCAGAATACATTAATTACAGGAAGGTACACAGTTGAGTTAGGGAAGAACTCAGTCTCCCTTCACTGTCTACCTTCTATCTTGAGCTTTTAATTTTGTATCTCATTCTTATTTCAGTGCCTTCACCTACAGAGGTTTTCTATTGAAAACACAAAAAAAATAAAATTCTTTTAAATAAATAAAAACCTGAAACAGACATAAGATGTCATTTTTCTAAAGAAAAACACAACTTCTGTCTCATATATAATCTATACAAAGACTGTTACATTTGCAGCAGGTCATATACCTTCACGTTACGAAGCACATTCACAGCCACACACACCGTGGCTGTACACGTGGGACACGAGTGGTATTACAGGAGGAGGAATATGATGTCAGCTGCTCCCAAGATATTCAGTTAGGAGGGAAAAAGCTGCAGAGGAGGAGTCTAAGATAATGTGCTATTTAGTTAACACCGCCTACTCAAGAGAGAAGTTGTTAGAGTATAATGGAGCCCTAGAAGCTTCTCTAGGAAATAAAACTGTATACACCTCTCTTACACAATCTTCAGAGGCAACCATGGCTTTAGGACCAGGGTAGGAATAGGAAACTTAAATCTCTTTCCCTGTGCCCCTCCCTAACTTGCACATGTGCTCTCTCGCTCTCTCTCTCTCTCTCTCTCTGTCAAAATAAACTACACATTAAAAGAAAAATTAATCTATAGCACTTAGGAGCTGGAAGGAACCATAAGAACCCATTTGGCCTAACACTGCCTTCTGGCAAGTGAGTGTCAAAATCGTTCAAGACAAGGTAGGGAATTTGGCCTTTTAAAAGTGCAGTATTTTACAGAGCTGTTGTCCAAGCATGGGCAAAGGGAAGTAAGAGATTAAACTTTACGGAGAAGCTCAGAGGCAGACCAACCTTCCCTTCTCCATTCCCTGGTCCTCTCCAGGTAACAGCCTGAAACAGCAACTCGGGCCTTCCCAGGCCGAGGCAGGTCCCGCCCCAGCATCGCCACCTCACGCTGCGATAACCTCGCTTCCTTGGGTGTTCGGTCCACATATTTTTGCAGTTCTGTTTAAATAGGGTACAAATACTATTCCTGGTCTCTTTTAAAGTTTATGATATTAGATATTTGGTCTGCTTTTCAGCATGATTGCATTACATTTTTTGGACCCAACTATCTGTTTGTAGAAATATTTAAAATACACACTTTCCATTATGATGTTGAAGGAAGGAAGGAAGGAAGGAAGGAAGGAAGGAAGGAAGGAAGAGAAAGAAAGAAAGAAAGAAAGAAAGAAAGAAAGAAAGAAAGAAAGAGGGGCGCCTGGGTGGCGCAGTCGGTTAAGCGTCCGACTTCAGCCAGGTCAAGATCTCGCGGTCCGTGAGTTCGAGCCCCGCGTCAGGCTCTGGGCTGATGGCTCAGAGCCTGGAGCCTGTTTCGGATTCTGTGTCTCCCTCTCTCTCTGCCCCTCCCCCGTTCATGCTCTGTCTGTCTCTGTCCCAAAAATAAATAAACGTTGAAAAAAAAATTTTAAAAAAAAAGAAAGAAAGAAACTTAAGTCCCTAAGTGTTGTTTTACTTAAGCACAAGCAAAAGGAAATATGTGTTCTTTTTTTTTAAACCCAGAGATACAACATACAGTTTGAAATGCCTTTAGTGGTAATATCCAAAAAGAAAAAAAAAAAAAATCACAAGGTAAATGTATTTTTCCTCTTAAAATTCTGAGCTTGGGGGTACCACTCTCTGGGCCTTCTTGGTTTCCAAATGGAACAAAATCCCAGCGGAGGTGGGAGGAATATGTGGAGGTCCCCACAATGAAGTGGGACGCTAAACAAGCGAGACCCTTTCTCTCTTTTAGGAGACCCTAAAAACAAAGGACCTACCTAACAGGGCTTCTCAATGGCGGCACAAGGGGCATTTTGAGCAGGACAATTCTTTGTGGCAGGGCCGCCCTGTGCGTCATCCACGTGGCATGCAGGCATCTACCCACTGGATGTCAGTGGCAGTCCCTCCCCACAGCCACAAGCAGTTGTAACAACCAAAATCATCTCAGAATTGGCTCTAGTTGTGGCCAGATGCCTGCAGGAGGCAAAACTGCCCCAGGTTGAAAACCAGTGACTTACGGCAAGGGAGTACCTGACTCCTGCTATTTGACACAGATTTTCTTCAGAAGAAAAGAGATTCAGTAGCACAAGCCATGAAAACTTCCTATTTCTAAGGCTATAATTTTCCCATATTTGCCCGTGGTGATAACAGTACAACAGAGTAGGAGAGAAAAATGAGTCGAGTACTTGTCATCAAGGCAGCAAGGAACAAAAGGCTTAGGAAACCTGACCCACTGCACTTGAGGTAAGACCCAGAACCTTAACTGGAGATTAACTGGGCAACGTAAGGGCCACTGATGGGGGTGGGGGGGAGGGTGGGCAGTTCGAAGGCCAAAAAGGAAAAGAGAGCTGGCGCCCAGATGCTCCCAACACTCACCTCTGAAAGCAGGGCCCTGATCAGCGGCCAACTTCCTACTCAAAAAGGTCACCCTCCCAAAACTTCACAGAAAGAGCAGAGGAGGAAGGAAAGATCACAAAGGTAGAACACATCAGTATTTTCAAATGCTTTACTCTCCTCCTCCAGAAATTCCTAAACTGACCTCTGAATCTCTTTCATCTAAAAAAAAAAAAAAAAAAAAAGGCAGGGGGTGGATCTTCAGTGGATTACTTGAGAACCATCCGACCTCTCAATCCCAATCAAGTGTAACATGAGTAACTAGGGCACTCCACAAAAGTCAGCCATGGAGAGATTTGGGGATCCCCAGGGAGGAAGTCACTTTCATTCTTAAATTTCCTCTGTGGGAACAAGGAAGTTCTCCGAAACTTCAACTGTGCTCTCATTTTTATTTTGTAAATCATATTGTGTTTGCCATTTAAGACCTTCACAATTAATTCTGAAAAACTCTCAAGAAGTAACAATAACCTTTTCCCTAAAAAGAAAGATGACACAAGTAGAAACCAAAAAGGTAACGGAACAGAATGAAAAGGACTCTGAGCTAAGGAATCTGATGTTTTTTCAGTGTTTTTACAGGTTCAAACGACAGCGATGTAACCAAAAGGTCAGATTTTTCAATGGCTCCTGATCCTATTTCCCGAACTCACTAGAAATAACCACAGATGTCTTCTACAACAGGGCTGCATCATTCTGTACATTAGGAAATTTTTAAGAGGAAGAATGACTCTACATAAATAGCACATGGGAAATTATCTCTGTAGGTATTCACTGAAAATGCAACAAAGGACGCTGGCTGAGAGATGGCTGTGCTGACCAGCAAGTGCAAAGACAGAATGGAATGTACAAGTCCATGCAGCACATAAATAATCACAAAATACCCCCATGGTAAAGCCTGTGGTGGCAGGAAAGACTACACCTTAAATGATTTTTTTTCTTTTCTTTTCTTTTTTAATGCTTATTTACTTTTGAGAGAGAGAGAGAGAGAGAGAGAGAGAGAGAGTGCGAGTGGAGGAGGGGCAGAGAGAGAGGGAGACACAGAATCCGAAGCAGGCTCCAGGCTCTGAGCTGTCAGCACAGAGCCCATTGTGGGCCTTGAACTCAGGAACCACGAGATCATGACCTGAGCCGAAGTTGGATGCTTAAATGACTGAGCCACCTAGGTGCCCCTTAATTCTCTTAATTCTCTTTTTTGAGATAGAGATAGCGTGCAAGCAGGGGAGAGACAAAGAGAGAGGGAGAGAGAGAATCCAAGCAGTCTGTGCACTGTCATCAAGTTGCCCAATGCAGGGTTCAAACTCACGAACCTTGAGATCATGACCTGAGCCGAAATCAAGAGTCAGACACTTAACTGACTGAGCTACCCAGGTGCCCCTACACACCTTGAATGATTAACCTGTTCTATAATATCTGTCACCAAAGAGGCCAAGATGGTGTGATAAAACAACAACAACAAACAAACAAAAAAGAAACAACAAAAACATTGGCTTGAGGACTGAGGGATGAGTGTGAGTCCCAATGTGGGTCCCAACACCTCTCTTGGCCTCAATGTTCACATCTAGAAAATGAGCTAGAATGTGAACTAGTCCCTGACAGTTTCATTTGATTCACTCACTCACTCACTCACTCACTCATTCATTCATTCATCAAATATTTGTTGAGCCACAGGTGTCAAGGACTATTTCAGGTGCTAGGGAAGAACAGTGATCCCAAAAGGCTAACATCCCTAATGGAACTTAGATCCAGATTCTGAAAATTATACATCAGCTTTTCAAACCATGGGCTGTGAAATCCATTTAGCAATACCAAATGAATATTTTAAAAATAAAAAATGGTGGGGCGCCTGGGTGGCGCAGTCGGTTAAGCGTCCGACTTCAGCCAGGTCACGATCTCGCGGTCCGTGAGTTCGAGCCCCGCGTCGGGCTCTGGGCTGATGGCTCAGAGCCTGGAGCCTGTTTCCAATTCTGTGTCTCCCTCTCTCTCTGCCCCTCCCCCGTTCATGCTCTGTCTCTCTCTGTCCCAAAAATAAATAAACGTTGAAAAAAAAATTTAAAAAAAAATAAGAAATGGAATAGTATAAAATATCAGAGGATATCACAAACAGTAAAGTTCTGTTTTCACAGAGTTCTGCTTTAGTTATTGATATTTGTATTTACAAGGTTTGTGGGTCAAGAAGTATAAGGTGTTCTGAATGTGGGTTGGTTGTATCAGAGTTTAAACATCCCTAATAAAAGACCTCTCTCTCTTTGTTCCAGCCACTGGCCCTCATCCTATCCCCCACCCAGACTGCTTCTTAGGAACATTCTGCCCATAGATGAAATCTCATTACTTTCTCACTTGCCCCATCATGGCTTGGATAAATATCAAAGAATATGTTTTTCAGATCAGCATTCCCAACCTTTCTGAGTAGGATTCCTTTTACCATCAGTCCCTTTTGTGCACTACTTGTTTGCTGATTAAGAAAATGCACAGTACAGGGCGCCTGGGGGGGGGGGTGGACAGTCAGTTAAGCGTCCCACTCTTGGTTTCAGCTCAGGTCATGATCTCACGGTTCAGGAGGTCGAGCCCCACGTCGGGCTCTGTGCACACAGCCTGCTTGGGATTCTCTCTCTCTGCCAGTCCCCCACTGGCACTTTCTCTCTCTCTCTCAAAAAAGAAACATGAAAGAGAAAGAAAGAAAGAAAGAAAGAAAGAAAGAAAGAAAGAAAGAAAGGAAGGAAGGAAGGAAAATGCAGAGTGACCAAAAGCCACGTGAACTTTTAAATGTATTTATAATGTATCTTTCCTAAAAGCTCCTGCATAGAAATACAAAGAGTACAAATGCACCCAAGACATAGTATTCTTTCCATCTATGCCTCATGCTTGATGTTCAAACAGATTTGCAGGCTTCTTGTGCCCTGAGGGGTCCAGGGCACAGAGACTACTGATTACTGTTCTAGATCCTCTTTTACGTGGTTATTTTAGAATCACCATGTTCTTACTAAATGACTGCTTAGGGTGGTTTCTGTTTGTTTTAATGCTTTCTCCCCCTCCTTTTTTCCAATTAAAGAAAACTACTAAACTTGAGCACTAGTGGGTACATGAGTTTGTTTTTAGTTTTTGTTGTTCACTTGTCTTTTCTTTTCATATACAATTTTGTTTTTAATATCATGAGCCCAGACTCCTATAGACGGCAACTAAGAATTGGGAAGGCAATTGTTTGAAATTTGCCGAGACACATATTCAGTGTTCCTAACTGCTTTATTTTTAACAGCAAATATCCAAAGGCAGCAATTACTGCAACTGGGGAAAGTGAAAGGAGGTAAAATATGCCAGGAGAGAAAAGAACTAAAACATGCCGGGTAAATCCTCCCAGGAATCTCAAACCCATGCATACCGATCGCCAAGATCTACTTGAAGTCACGTAACTACAGCCCTGACTCCCCATAGCCCTCTGTCGCTTGGGCTTTACTCTGTCATCGAGCTTGAACTTCCTACCCTGTGCTGCTCTTGAAGCATTTTCTGTAGTAGGATTTAGAAGTTTGGATGGACGATGCCATCCTTTTAGGGGCTAGGATCTTCTATATTGCAAAGGTCCAAGGTTGGCCACAGGGGTAGGGGAAACGGAGCGGGGGAGAGGGCTTCCCAGCAATCTGACACCCCCGGCAGACGTCGAACAGCTGCCTCCCAGTCCCCAACTTCCAGAAACCAGCGTTAACCTATTATCTTCAACATTCCCCTTCCTGGAAATCCAAACTACACCCCACAGGTGGCCATGGCTGCAACCAACAGAGGAATGTCGTTTCAGCACGTGCTCTGCTGTTAGCAACTATACAACTCAAAATACTTACAACTAGGTTTCCTGCTGTACCCTTTACCACTTCGTTCTCAACTACCCACTTCTTAGGCTTACAAAGGGCAAAGTATGACCTTGTCTTCATTAATAAGGAAAAAAATTAACTTTCTAGGAAAATCTGCTGACTTCTCTGGCGAGTTAGTTTTACAGAAAAGGTCGTTCAGTGATGTCTAAACTTTAGCTGCAAAATGAGAGAAGTGACCTGGACGGTGTGGTAAGGCTGCGTCCAGCCTTGGGCTGATAAACTAAGATTCTCCCTGCCGGTACCTGGCTTTCAAGTCAATGTCATACGGGCACATGTCAAGGAGTGACTGCTTCCAAAGGTACAACAAGAGTGAATTCTTTAAAAAAAAAAAAAAAATCTCTTGTCTAGGTATTTCTGTATGTTGCTCTCAGTATTCCGGAACAAAATCCAGGACAGCCACTAACAGGACCTGAAATGTAGTCTTAAGCCTCATCTTAACAAAGACAAAATCAGGGTGCATCCTCATAATTTACATACAGATGACCACAAGCAAAGACCTTCAGATTCTCCCTTTTTTGTTATTTATCACCTAAATGAACTCACTGTGATCAGAAGAACTCGAATGTTCATATAAATAGTATGACCTTTAAAGTCAAAGTTCCTACTTTACATATAAATAAATATTAACTTAGTTTCAACACAGCAACGACGTGGTACATCTTTACCCTAATAATTTTAAAGCCAAGCAAACCAAGCAAACCTCAAGTTGTGTCCAGGTTTAATGACAGCACATTTAACTTTGGAAAATTAATAGTTACCAGACTTCTGCAGAGTAGGTGATCCGGATGGAGACGAGTTTCCACTAGGAGACAAGTAGAGATAGTTTTTGTTCACTCCTGTGTCAAAGTCAAAGGGGGACTGGTAGTCTTCATAAAAATCCATCTCTCTACAGTCCGTTCCAGACAAAGGCAGAACGCATGGTTTTATGACCGTCTGATATGCTTCAGGTGAGTGTGGCTCTGGTCACATCGCCATGTGCAACCTTGCTGAAGAAATCAACCCCAGGGCTTGAAGAGCCTGGCTTCCTGGCCCAGGTGTGGCATTTCTTTCTCAAAGCCCTCACACCCTCAGGACAAGCAGGCCTGTTTAATAAATGACTTATCTCAAGCAACCTTAGGGCTCTTCACCACCTGCTGTTAATTTCAGTCAACAAAGAAACAACCAGCACAGGGGAGCGGAGCTTTCTTGGGTAAACAAAGGAGGGCCAGGTTTTGCAGTATCTCCCAGATGTACAAACAGTTCAAGCAAACGTCAGACACTGGCACAGTTACAAGAAACTACATTTTTTTTTTTTTTTACACCGGTCAGCTGACCACCACTACCACCAGGCCAGACTTAATCTTCTAGGACAAGGAAGGATTACCAGGCAGTAATCTCCTACAAATGCCATCTGGGTGATAGTTTTTTCCACCCTGGATTACAGCAGAGTTCTGAAAGCCAAGCTTCCCGGTTTAGTGATCAGCTTTCTAAGTATAACTTGGTATAGAAATAAAGCTGTATTTCCATTATTACTTTATCTAAAGTAATGTCTGGCTTAGTGTAACAAAAATTTGTCTGTCCTCCCACCCGCCCCTCCTTTTCTCTTTCTTTCCCTTTCTTTTCCTTTTCTGGAAAGATGGGTGTTTTAGTTACATATACTGCAAAGAGAAGAATCCGCTCTGAAGGTAAAGCTCCCAGATATTCCTGCACCTTCTCTGTTTAAGCCATGTGCCTGCAGGTGCTACAATAAACCTGTGTGCAAATTGCAGGAAAAACCTATTTCCATTTGTACAGCATGCCCTGCAGAGTGACTGGGTGTCAGCTACCTTGTAAGCAAAACGTCTTAGTCACCAAATTCGTTTTCTTTGACACAAGTCTATTAGCAGATTCCTTCTATGTTAACCAAGGCTTTTGCTCAAGTGATAGCTCTAGAACTTTCTATGAATGGCTCATCTACTATTAAAGAGGTAAACATAAAGGCAACCCTTCTCTTAGGTGGGTAACAGTCTATCACTACATAACAAAAAAAGGCAGTATCCTACCTCTGCAAATCAACCTGATAAAAATGTACTCTCCCTGGGGGCAAGTAGGTGGCTCAGTTAAGAATCTGACTCTTGATTTTGACCCAGGTCATGATCTCACAGTTCATGAGTCTGAGCCCTAGCCGGGTTCTGCTCTGACATAGAGGAGCCTGCTTGGGATTCTCCCTCTGCCCCTCCCTCGCTCATTCTCTCATTTTCTCTTTCCTTCTCTCCCTCTCTCCCTCTCGCTCTCTCTCTCCCGCAAAAACAAATTTAAAAAGCTTATTTTTAACAACAAAAGTCAATCCACCTTTTTTTCCTAAAAGATAGCAAAATTTGAGCAACTATAAATGCTGTCAAGTCTATATTTAGAAAGAGAATATAATGACTTCTTTATTATTATTATTCTTTGAAAAAAAAAATGAATTGTCTGGTTTCTTGAAATCCAAGGTATCTCTTACCTCAATGGGATGGGCATCATGCCCCTAGATTAGAGTGTGGTTGACGGGGTCCCTGGCCCTCTCGATGTGGTTGATGAGGTCCCTGGCCCTCTCAATACTCTCTGCATTTGGCCACTAAATAACTGGTAGAAAAAACAGTTCTCCCTCTCAATACTTGCTCTTCCTCCTAGAGCCACAAGTATTACAAAGTGTTACGGGCTGAAAATTCATATGCTGAACCCCTCACTCAATGTGATGGTGGTAGGAGCTGGGACCTTTGGGAAGTGACTGGATTCAGATGAGGCCAGGAAGATGGCACCTCTAGATAGAGTAAGTGTCACTGTAAGAAGAGAGCTAGCTCTAGCTCTCTCTCACCACCATGTGAGGACACAAGAGGACAGCATGTGGCAACCAGGAAAAGGGCTCTCACCAGGAATCTAATCAACTGGCACCTTGATCTTGAACTTCCCAGCCTCCAGAACCATGAGAAATAAATGTCTGTTGAGATAAGCCACTCAGTCTATAATAATTTATTACAGCAGTCCAAACTAAGGCACAAGATATTTAATACTGACACACATACAATGCAAACCATGGCCACCTCCACACTGCTCCAAAATCCCTCCAAACGGATTTGGAGGGTGGGATCCCTCCAAAATCCCACGTCCTTGACCTTCAGTGCAGACATCCAGGTTACATCCTCTGCCTGAAATGCTGCCTTTTTTCTGCTTGCTGAAGTCATTCATCCTTCAAGACTCAGACAGAAATGCTACCTTTTCTCAGAAGCTCTCCCACTTTCTGTACCCTCCCCACCCCCCAGCACTCACTGCAACAGCAGCACACAGTGTGGCAGTCCCCCTTCCCAGTCCCCCTGTGCCTCCCTGTCCTCCCCTTCAGGGGGGGCGCTGAGTTCTCTATTGTGATGCCTACCCTGAAGTGCTGGCTCTAACCAGTGTGAAATGAAGAAATCAAATAACGGCTCATGCTGACACTGGAAACCTTATTTCTAAAACATGAGGATTTAGCATTTAACTGACATCTGAAATCTCTATCCTACCTGCTTAGGTGCCATCTTGGGGTAACATCATGTCTCTCTGAGCCAGCCGTAGCTCTCCAGTCAGATCCCAGTCAAGACATGCTAGCAGGTAAGAAAAGTGAGAATGGAAGACCAGAGGTGGGAAAAGCATGGGCTATGTGAACGGAATGGCAAAAATTCAGTTGACTCAAGATTCATGTACCAAGTAGAAGGGAGCTGTAAGATATAAAAACTGGAAATGTAGCCTGAGGACAAACCATTAAAGACCTTGAGTGACAAACTTCTATACTTAATATAGCGTGCAAAAAAAACCCTCTGAGGGTGTCTGAGCCAGGTGGAGGGAGGATAAGAAGCTTTATAAAGATGACACCGGAAGTGGCAAATAGGACGCACTGTAAGTAGAGGCTACCGGGAGGGCGCTCTGAAGGAGTCTACTGGCACAGCCCAAGGAAGGAAATACCAGGTAAGATGTGGTTCTGTCCTGCTGGACCTTTCCACTGGGAATTCCAGAAGTACTTCAAAATTAACAAGCCTACGACTGAATTCCCTGCTTTTCCTTCTCCTATTCCTGACTCTAAATGTGCCATCCTGACTCACCTAGGCCTGACCTCACAGGAATCACTTCCAAGCACTCCTGCTCTATAGAAGGAAACACTACCAGGAGCTGTTCGTCCAACTCGTATTGTATGCTTTCTTCATCCTTTCCCTCTTTTCCCCCCTCTCACCGACCACACCCTACTTTCACACTGACCTAGAATGTTCTGGTAAAGACGTGCCATGACTGTCCAGGTCTGCAGTGCCGTCTATTTAAACACCCTCTTTTCCTCGAGGAATTTCATGTCTCGTGCTCCCCTGCTCCCTGGGGGATGGTCTGCCATAATTCCCACCTACTCCCTGGCCTTAGGCATGGGCTTGTGCTTCAGACCTGGTCCACCTGGATACCCTGGCCCCTTGTTTACAGGGACTGCGCTAGTGGCAGACAGCTGACCCAAACAGTGCCAACTACAGGCCTTCCCTAACACTTACTCAATGAATAGTGGGGGAAGTGACAATTCCTGTGACCCGAGCTGTTGGATATCTATTGTGAGGGTCAGGTTCTTCTCTCCTCCTGCCTAGAGGCAAGAGAATGAGTGCTGAGACTGGGACGAGATGACAGGAGAAAGGAAACCAGTAAGGGATGGAGCACCAGCATCTGAACCCCTTGATCCAGCTACCCTGGAATTCCCATCAAACAAGTAAATTTCTGTTCCGCTTCACTTGTAGTTAAAATTGGAAAGACTCCCACAATACCTACTTTCCAACCATTTCTCACTATTGCTCCACCGTGGATCAGCCAAACTTGATTTTCCGGTTTCTTGAAAACATCCTACGCTGGGATTAGGCAATTTTCCCAAACTGGAATGTCTTTTCTCTGTATTTTTACCTGGCAAATTCCTACCACTAGTCAAGCTCAGCTTAATAAGTCACATATGAGTGGTCAGCACTCAAGGGTGTTATGAACTGAATTGTGTCCCAACACACAAGTTCTATGTTCAAGCCCTATGAGTGGTGTATCACACAAGGAATATTCATTTTAGTGCTCTGTAAAATGGGGAAAAATTGGGGCACCTGGGTGGCTCAGTTGGTTGAGCGTCCGACTTCGGCTCAGGTCATGATCTCACAGTTTGTGAGTTCAAGCCCCATTTCAGGCTCTGTCCTGACAGCTCTGAGCCCAGAGCCTGCTTGGGATTCTGTGTCTCCCTCTCTCTGTTCTTCCCCTGCACACATGCTGTCTCTCTCTCAAAAATAAAGATTAAACAAAATTTAAAAAAATAAAATGGGGAAGATATAAATACAAATGCCTACTAAAATGAAGTTATTTAAATGTTAAATTTAATTCATCTAATAGGAAATTATCCAAACGTTAACATGATGATGTAGAAATGTATAGATTTATAAGGAAATATATTTTTGAGACAAATCAGGATCCAAAACTGTTTGTACTGTATGATCCATAATTGTGTAAAAATTGTAGAGTAACAAACCAATCAAAAGAGAAAATGGGCAGAAGAAATCTATCCCACAACCCCAGGAAAGTGTTTATGCACTGTAGTGCCTGCAGAGGGAGCCTATGGGCAGCTCAGAACTTAATTTAGTACAGCCAGGAAAATGCATACTACAGAAGAATAACCCATTAGATGACTCATGTTATTGCAAATAGAAACAGAGTAAGTAAAAATGACTGTAAGGAATATTAAGTTTCTAACTTCCTATTAGCACTTCACTCATCCCTAATTTGAAGAGATATTTAAGGGATAGTCTGATGTAAAAGCTACATGACACATACAAAAATTTACCTAGAGGGACCTTGAAGGGCACACAGGCAATGTAATTATCCAATAAAAGGGCAGGCCACTGATACTAGACATTATGGACGAATCACACTAACACAGCAGACAGCTGGAAGGAGCTCCAGCTGGCCAAATATACAACAATTTAACCACCGACATAATTAAAGAGAGCAGTGGATTATAAATCAAGAATCCAAGAGTCCATATGTGACGCTTAACTTTGTGTGTCAGTCTGACTGGGCCACAAAATGCCCAGATATTTCATTAAACATTATTGTAGTTGCATCTGCAAGGGTGTTTGCGGATGAGATTAACATTTGAATCAGTAGACACTGAGTAAAGCAGATTGCCCTCCCCAAAGTGAATGTGCCTCATCCGATCTGTTGAAGGCCTTGAACTAAAAGGAAAAAAGAAATTCTATGAAGGACACTACTGGGTCAGTTACAAAAATGGGAATAAAAAGGCAGATTAGATAAAAGTATTCTATCAATGTCAAATTTACCAAAGTTGAAACTGTACTGGGATTATATAAGAGAATATCCCAACTCTTCGGAAATACAAACCAAAAGATTTAGCAGCAAAGGGCCATATATGGATGTATGCAACTTCCTCTCAAATGATTCAGAAAATACTATATGAGTGTATATGCACACACACACACACACACACACACACACACAGAATGATAAAGCAGATGGGGTAAAATGTTAACAGCGAATGAGTAACATAGAGTATGCAGGTGTTTTTACCATTCGTATTCTTGCAAACTTTCTGTAGATTTCAAAAAAAAAAGTGTTTTTGAATGACTGAGAAGACCTCTGCATCAGATCAAGCAGCCTTGAAGGAGCTGGGGCAGAGAGTGGCGGGTCCCTTCTCACGACAATATAAGGGGAGGCAGCACAACAGAATTTACTTATGGTCACAGATCAGATACCCAGGCTCTCCTGGTTCCTAGCCACTTCTGAGACCTGAAAGAATCCTCTCCACCTTCCACTGAAGCAGCAGCTCATGAACCCTCTCCCGAACAAAAAGTCTCACCATCGCATCCTTTGCAGGTCACATCTTTCCTGAGGAAGGCCAGGAGGACCTTGTTCCACAGTCAGGACAGAGAGGAGGGAGATGGAGGGGGGCAGGTGTCAGTGAACACCACCTTCCTTCCCCCACTAGTGCCACATAAGCAAACCTTGACCAAAACACACACACACACACACACACACACACACACACACACACACACACACAGAGTACCATGAGCCAAGAACAAAAAAGTACTTAGTTTTAAATCTGAAACTCAACTTACAATCACAAAAGATGATGCTCCATTTTTACATACTTCCTCAAGGAAGCCTCAAAATCTCTGGGAGGTGGGTGTTATGGGCTGTTTTCTGATGGGAACCAAGGCAGAGAGTTTTTGTAAACATCCATACCCACATGAAGCTAGCAGGTGAAGCAGCTGGCATCTGGAAACAGGTGGTCTGCCTCCAAAGCCTGTATTCTTTCTGTAGCAGGAGAAAGCCGGACAGTAGTTAAGAACCCGGTGATGAGCCAGAACCTCACATTCAAAGGGCCTGAGGATCTAATTACAATGCAGAGGCTGCATCACTAACAAGCCCCAGGTGATGAAGGCTGCGGGCACGTGCGATATAAGAAATGCGGATTTGGCCATTCACGTGACCAGGTGTATTTGGTCTTCAGCCACAGTTCCAGAAAAACGCTGCGGACACAGCCATACAGGTGAAATGGGTGTCTCTTGTTTGTAAGGAAGGTGACTTTAGGACCCCACCCCAAAGCAGTGGCTGATTGCCAGAAGAACCAACCATGTGACCAGAGGGTTAGAACTTTCGGCCCCACCCCCACCCCACCCCTGATCACTGGGGAGGCGAGAGGGGCTGGAGATTTAATCAGATAATGGCAGCCTTAGCCAATCATGATTATGCAAAGAAGCCTCCATAAGAACCCAAGAGGTCTTGTCTCAGTACGCTTCCAGGCTGGTGAACGGTGGACTTGGGGAGAGTGGCACATTCTGAGAGAGCATGGGCGCCCTTCTCGAACACCTCGTCCTAATCTCATCATCCAGCTGTTGATTTATATCCTTTACTGTACCCTTTAATACACTGGTAAATGTGTGTCCCTGTGTTCTGTAGGCTGCTCTAGCACATTATTCAAACCCAAGCAGGTCAGTGGAACCTCCAACCTGCAGCAGGCCAGGTCAGAAGCACAAAGCACAGGTAAGCACCTGGCATCTGAAGGGGGGCTGGAGTGACAGTGTTGTAGGGCTGATCCCTTAACCCCTGGAATGTGACGCTATCTCTGGGTAGGCAGTGTCAGGCCTGCTTGAACTCTTGGACACCCTGCTGCTGTTTGAGAAGTGTTTCGTGTTACATGTGGGGTAGGTTCCTCACACATTGTTAGAGGGTCTGGGAACCCAAAAAGAGCACAGGACCGCCCTCGGAGTGACAAAGTGATGGGGGACCTCAAACGGCAGGCTGAGGAATGTGAATGTAATTTTTTACAATAATAAAACCATAACTACTCATTAGCATTCATTTCATCCTTACAGAAACACGGGGGTAGTAATGTTATCTCCCATCTCCAGATGAATGAACGTAAGGAATCGAGAAATGAAAGTCCCCGAAGTATCCTAGCAGTAATCCTCCTCATACTGCGTCAGAGCAGTGGGAGGGAGATGGTCAGAGCTGCACTTTGGAAAGATCATTCCTGCCTCCATAGGAAGATGGATACAGAGGGGATATGGGAAGTCAGTGAAACCGTCAGCAGCACCAAGGGTGTTATGAACTGGATTGTGACCCAACACAAAAGTCATATGTTCAAGCCCTAATCTCCACTGTGGCTGTTGTCTTGGATACGGGGCCTTTAAGAAACTAAGGTTAAATGAAGTCCTAGGGTAGGGTCCTAACCCAATAAGAATAGTATCCTTATAAGAAGAAGCCAAGACACCAGGGAGGCATATGCGCATAGAGGAAAGGCCATGTAAGGACACAGCAAGAAGACAGACATCTGGGAGCCCACACCAGAAATCGACTCTGCTAGCACCTTGATCTTAGACTTCCAGTCTCTAGTGAGAAAATAAATTTCTGTTGTTTAAGCCACTCTGTTGGAGGTATTCTGCTATAGCAGCCCGAGCAAACTAATACAAAGAGTGTGTTCCAGGGAATAACACTGGGAACAGAAAAGGAAAGACATATTGCAAGACACCACCAAGGGATCATCAACAAATCGTGGAATCCAATTGGATGACCAGGGTGTGGGGGAAACAGACTAAACTCTGGACTCTCCCCAGCAGGAGCTGTGAAAGTTGGGGACTGCATTAATTAAGATGGTGACAAAAGAGTAACAGTGGAAGGAAGGAGGGGGGGCTTTAGAAGTACACAGAATGGGGGCACCTTGGTGGCTCAGTCGGTTGGGCGGTCGACTACAGCTCAGGTCATGATCTCGCGGTCTGTGGGTTCGAGCCCTGCGTCAGGCTCTGTCCCGAGTGCTCAGAGCCTGAAGCCTGCTTCCGATGCCGTGTCTCCCTCTCTCTCTGCCCCTTCCCTGTTTGCTCTCTGTCTCTCTCTCTCTCTCAAAAATAATAAATAATAAAAAAATTTAAAAAAAAAGGAAGTACACAGAATGAATTTCATTTTGGCAGGTTTGTTATAATGCTCAGGAGATTTCTGTGTGCAAACCATTAGACTCTGGGGCTCAGAAAAAGGTTAGGGCTAAAGATATCAATGTGGGAATTTCAAGACTGTCAAGAAAAAGCCCAAAGAGAAGGGCAGTCCAATAAAAGAAAGAAAAAAGGTAGGAACGCCTGAAAGTAGAAAGCAAGCCAAAGAGGCTGCAAAGGGCAGGAAGTGCCCTTTGATGGTGGTGGTGGTGGTGGTGGTGGTGATGATGATAATGGTGATGGTGACGATGGCAGAACCAACAGTTATGACGATGGCAGAACCCAGAAAATCCTTACTATGTGCCATTCTTCTTTCCACTTCACACCAACCCAATGGGGCAGATTTTATTCTCTACTCCCATGTTACAGATGAGAAAACTAAGGCACATGAAAGCTAACTTCCCCAGGCACATGGCTAGTAAGTGGTGACGGTTGGTTTTGAACTTTGGTAGTGTGGCTCAAGGGCTCTGAAAAAGCAAAAAGTATCAAAGAAAAATCCAAGTGACCAACATCACAGGGATAACAGGAGGAAAGAAAGTAGGTAAGACCAAATGCTACAGACTTACAAAGAAGCCACGGGACCTGGTGTCCTGGTGATTTTTCAAAGAAATTTTAGTCAGAGTGATGGTGCATGACAGATGAGGGAATTAGAGGCCAGTGGAGGGGGAAAAAGGGTAGAACTCAGTGGAGACAAGGTAGGGCTTGTGTGCCTGGTATGCATGAGAGAGACGGACAAGGGAGGCAGGGCAGGGACGGGTCCCCAGATGAGAAGGGGGCTTCAATTCCTAAACTGAATCATTTTGGCTTTCTTTTACAAATGTCAGCCCTCAGAGTAGAAACCACACTAGAATTTTAGGAAATACTGCCTTAGGAAAATGCCATTATTCTCCTTCTTTCTTACTGCAAGAGGAAAAAGATCTTTTGTAGCACAGTATAAGAATACCCTATCCTCTCCAGTGTCCCATCTCCAGAATAAAAATGCCGCAATTAGCAAACACATTCAAATTATTAAGACCTAAATGCAAATACTCTAAGTGACAAATGAGTTCCTATAAAGTACAAATCCATGTTCTTGGCCCACTGACTTGCAAAGAAAGTCTCACTTGGCAGGAGCTCCTAATATTCTAGGTGAACAGGTTTCTGCCCTCTCAAAATGACTGAAATTGAAGTTCATGTCCAACAGACAAGCCAGGGACCGTTCTTCTTCCTAAGAAATGTTTTTGGACATATGAAGAGAGCAAGAGTTACACTTATAATGACAGTGAGACATCATTCCCTCTCTCAACCTATTACCAAACATATGTTCTGGGTGGACCTTTAACTGAGGACACCACAACCTGTTGAGAAAACGAATGAATGCCTGAATTTTCTATCACAAAGGAGTCAGAGACTAGACTCCAAAAACACAAAAAGGTCTCACTGTTTCACTGAGGTCATCTTAAAAAAAAAAAAAAAAAAAAAAGGTATTTTTATTTATTTATTTATTTATTTATTTATTTATTTATTTGGAGAGAATGTATGTGAGCAGGGGAAGGGCAGAGACGGAGAGACAATCCCAAGCAGGCTCTGCACTGCCACCACAGAGTCCAATGCAGGGCTCGAACCCTCAAACAGTGAGATCACGACTGGAGCTGAAACCAAGAGTTGGACGCTTATCCGACTGAGCTACCCAGGCGCACCCCCCAATGAGGTAATCTCTTATTCTTCTGGGACATGTTGCTGCCACTACTGTTCTCAGACTGAAGATGTTTCATTAGCTCAACATTCATCATGTACCCAGATAATTAATTTCTAATGTACAGATTTTTCACTTTATAAATACAGTTGGAGTTAAAGTCTTATGGCCCCTCACAACCATTGGTGGCTTCCATGATTACAGGCTCAAGTAAAAGTTCCCCAACCAATGCTCCTCAAACTTCAATATGTTCACAAACCACCCGGGGACTGTGTTAAACTACAGATTCTGAGTTAGGAGGTCTGAATGGGGCCTGAGATTCTGGCCCTTGGATAACTCCAGGTGTTTACTGACGTTTGCTTTAGATAGCAGCTGCTAAGTTTGCCTTAGGATAAAAGACTGAATAAATTCTAAATATTTGTCATTCCACATGGCCCTAGCACTTTCTAAATATATATGTTTTTTAATATAAGAGACAGATTTTGTAGCCAAAGGGGTTTTGCTTTTTGGTGTTGATTTCTGTTTTTCTGTTATTGTAATGATGCACGAAGCAAGCAAATTCAGACAGAAGACAAAATTGGCTATGTCACAACAGGGCATACACCTGCAGGGCCTTTTCAACAGGATAATTACTTCGAGTCTGGAATTACAATAGTATAAACAGCCTAGAACAGTGGCTCAGTAATAAGCAAATGAAAGGCCACTCTATCTAAGAGTATTAAGGATGTATTTAAAAGCAAGGCCGGCCGGTCCCTATGGTAAGAGTACTGAAGATAAAGAGGTTTTGCCCAAGCTAAATGTCTCCAAATTGCTGACAGTGTTTAAAAAGAGCTCTGTAGGGGTCCATAAACACAACCAATTGTCAAAGCCCTAAAAGAAATAAATGAACTGGTGGGCCAAATTTTAATTTGGAAAAACTTCCACAGTGCTTACACAGCTATTCTCAGCAACTAGAGGCTCAAAGGAAACACTTTTCCTTAAGGGAATGAGAGTTGCCCGAGAACAGTAGGCACTTACTGAAAATTAATATTTGACTATGAACTTCAATCATCAGTGAGCGGAGGCATACTAAACATGCTCAAAATACTCTCCCACCAAGCCATGTAGGCAGCTGAGCTTGCTTCTAACTATAACAGGTCAGTGAGATAGATCCAAAGGATCAACCATTTAAAAAGCACACACCATAAATACTGCCCATTTTTTCCTAAATTTCACTAAGAAATAATCTTATGACAAAATGTATAGCATTTCTATCTGAAACTGCTACTCTGGTTAAGAAAAGCCATTTTTAATTACAAATTTCACATACTTTACTTTTTTAAAAGATAACAGTAGAGGGGCACCTGGGTGGCTCAGTCGGTTAAGTGTCCGACTTTGGCTCAGGTCACGATCTCCCGGTTCATGAGTTCAGGCCCCATGTTGGGCTCTGTGCTGACAGCTCAAGCCTGGAGCCTACTTCAAATTCTGTGTCTTCCTCTCTCTGTCCCTCCTCTGCTCACATTCTGTGTGTGTGTGTCTCTCTCAAAAATAAACAAACATAAAAAAAATTTTTTTAAGATAACAGTAGAGTACCCATGCAATGGGAAAACCCAAGAAAAGCCCATTATCTTGAAACCAAATCAGTACTAGAGGGCTTCTAAGATAAGCCTGTCTTCTGACACAAGACTAAGAGCCAACCAGATATTTTTTAAATATCTCACTTAATAACAACCATACTTACGGTTACTAAGGCTTCTTACTGACTTTTATCCATTTTTTAAAAAGTCATTACCCAACAGGTACTTATGGAAACAGCATATAATTTCATTTATCCCAGTAAGCTCTCTCAGTGGTAAAAGGATAGGATAATTCAAGAGGCAATGGGAAAGGGGCATAGAGTAGAAAAATGCTTTCCTGAAAAGTATCCAGAAATCATGTAAGTACTGTTTCATTGTCCCTAAAAGATCAAAATAAAGAACTATGTGTATGATTTCATAATTGAACTAAATACAGCTAAGACTGCTAATTAATCACTCAACAAGTTTCCTTATTCCTACACACATAGGTAGACTACATTTCCTAACCTCCCTTACGGTTAGATGTGGCCACGTGACTAAGCTCCAGCCAGATGAAAATGATATATATTTAACATGAGGGGGATATAAAGATTGTTGATAGCTACTGAGATTTGGAGGTCTTTACTGCAGCAAAAGTTAGAGGAAGTTGACTGATAGAAATATTTTGCCAAATAGAGCTTCAGATAGATTTTTAAGGTTTCTCTTCTATTGATTTATTTACCTATTTATTTAGAGAGAGAGAGCGTGCACACATGAGTTGTAGAGCAAGAGAGAAAGAGTCCTAAGCAGGCTCCATGCTCAACACAGACACCAACATGGGGCTCGATCCCATGACCCTGGGATCATGACCTGAGCCAAAATCAAGAATCAGATGCTCAACTGACTGAGCCATGCAGGCTCGCCACATTCCTTTTTTTAAAATGACCATATCCATGGATGAAAAAATTTTGGAAACAGTGTGATAGCTGCACGACAATATAAATGTAATTAGTGCTGAACAACAGTACACCTAAAAATGGTTAATAGAAATCACAAATTTTGTGTTAGATAATGTATTTTACCACAATAAAAGTAATGATCATACAATTTTAAGGGTCGAGACCATCATTCACACTTTACTACCAGAAAGACTCAAATAAGAAGTTCAAATGGAGCATCAGGGGAGAGATGAAAACACAGCAACCATAACTAAGGAGTATTCGCTCTTAAACATTTTAAGTATTCCTTCCTGAGACCACAATCAAGATCTCTGTGTTCGGAGTGGTTCAGAAAGTATTTCCAATGAAAAATAAGCAGCCCCTGGCAGACAGAGGTAGGCTGTTTAGGTTATCACAGTAGGGAGGCCATCGTCAGCAAGAGAACAGTCACTAGGGAACAAGAGTGTACTGCCAGACCAATAACCTATTTCAGATCCTGCCATCATGCTCCCTGGTATTTATTAAGTGAGGTGAAGTCTTACGTCTACACACAAACCTGCATACAGAGGTTTATAGAAGCTTTATTCGTAATTGCCAAAACCCATAAGCAATCAAGAGGTCTATCGATAGGTGAGTAGATAAACTGTAGTACATCTAGACAATGGAATATTATTCAGCAATAAAAGGAAATGAGCTATTAAGCCGTGAAAAGATATGGAAGAACCTTAAATGCGTATCGCTTAGTGAAAAGATCCAGTCTGAAGAAGACTACATAATATATGGTTCTGACTGTATCACGTTCTGGAAAAGCCAACACTAGGGAGGCAGTAAAAAGCTCAGTGCTTGCCAGGGACCAGGAGGAGGCCGAGATAAACAGGCAGAGCGCAGAGGATCTTTAGGGCAGTGAAACAACTCTGCATGATACTCTAACAGCGGATACATGACAGTATGCATTTGTGCAAACCCACTGAACTGTACAACACAAAGAGTGAACCCTAATGCAAACTACGGACTTTAAGTTAATAATGAAGTGTCAACATTAATCAATTATAACATGTACCACATAAATACAAGATGTTAATAATGAGAGAAACCAGAGGGGTGGGTAGATACGGGAACTCTCTCTATTATCTGCTCAATTTCTGTATACGTACTACTGCACTAAAAAATAGTCTATTAATTTAAATTAAAACCAGGTGGGGAAGAAAACAAACAAACAAACATGTTTCACCCACTCTGCTATTCTGCCCAGGGGAAAACAGGGCACTGAAACCCACCTGCTTGGACTGTTATCCAGGCTTTGTAAGTATCTGAAGGACGACCACAGAAGACACACTGCTATGTAGTTTCCAGGGCAGCTCTGAGCTCACGATAAAAGAAATGACTTAATTGTCAAGCTCCATTATTAATGCAAAGTAAACCTGAGCAGCAGTCTAGTTAAATTCGCGTGTATTGGGGCGCCTGGGTGGCACAGTCGGTTAAGCGTCCGACTTCAGCCAGGTCACGATCTCGCGGTCCAGGAGTTCGAGCCCCGCGTCGGGCTCTGGGCTGATGGCTCAGAGCCTGGAGCCTGTTTCCGATTCTGTGTCTCCCTCTCTCTCTGCCCCTCCCCCGTTCATGCTCTGTCTCTCTCTGTCCCAAAAATAAATAAACGTTGAAAAAAAAAAATTAAAAAAAAAAATTAAAAAAAAAATTCGCGTGTATTAAAGAAAAACAAACAAACAAAAAAATCATAGTGGTTTGAACATCGGCTCCCCAGCCAAAGATGCTGCAAATTTATGGAGTACTTTCATCTTCAAAGAATCTTCCATCACAGGTGAAAGTGGACTGCAAACTGGCTTGCGGTCTAACATCTTTCTAAAACTAAACAGAAACAGATAATCTGTTGAATACAGAAGTAGGGCGCCAAGTTTGAGGCCTATACTTGATCCTCAGTCTTTTTTTCTTGGCAAAATTCAGTGAAAACAGCCTAGCAAGATGGCAGACCCATCACAGCCCAATGATACAATTAATATTGGCAGCCAGCCCTTGTTGCCTTCCATGGATTTCTAAGGAGGCAAGTGAGGCCCCAGCATCTCCATTAAGTAGTGTTCTAAACATTTAAACAGCATGTTGATCGAAACAGAGAGCAATTCAAATGTAGATTCTCCATAAGAGGATTTGATTTAGAGAGATAATCCTCTGGAGAAATCTGGCCTCCAAATTTGAGAGGTGGAAATCAAAGGCAGTAACCGCACAGGGACAGAGTGACACTCAGAAACGAGCTCGGAAAGACCGGAGACCATGGTAACACTTGCTTCACAGGAAGATGATGCCTTTAAGGAAGCTGATGCGAGATTTTTCTCCGCCACGTTCTCTTACTTTTAAACAAAACCAGAACCACTGTTCCAACTGACTTCCCTTTATAGAGTTTACTCAGCTGCTTACGAACAAGCAGAGGGAGAGAAGAAGACAATGTGAGGCCTTCTGCCCTCTAGCTGAAGACCAACAGAGTTTTTACAACAGAAACTAGAAGCCACTTCCCTGAGAAACTATCTGAATCAAGGCTCATTCTGGCTGCTGGCAAAGGACAGTTCACTATGTGGCATCTCAGAAATGGGTAAGAGTCCACTCCTTTCAGCCAGTTGGCCTGCTGTTTACTGCGTGCTATGCTTAGTATTACAGTGACAAACTTCCTATTAAATATATCTTAGCACCAGGAAGCCAGTCAACAACATACTTAGCGGGGAGAAAGAGTGAAAGCAGAGATGATCTAGATAACAAACATAATATAGGAGTAAATTAGGCAACCAAGTGAAATACGTGCGTGTGAATGTGTGTGAGAGCTGAGGGGTCCCAGGAGGTTGGGAATGTAAGGGCATAACTCAGAACTTCATACTAAAAATTAGAGCATAGACTGGTGACCTAAGGCTTTTTTTTTTTAATGTTTATTTATTTTTGAGAGAGAGAGAGAGAGAGACAGAGCGTGAGCGGGAGAGGGGCAGAGAGAGAGAGAGAGAGAGAGAGAGAGAGAGAGAGAGAGAGAATCTGAAGCAGGCTACAGGCTCTGAGCTGTCAGCACAGAGCCCAGCGTGGGGCTCGAACTCACAAGATGTGAGATCATGACCTGAGCTGAAGTCGGTCGCTTAACCGATTGAGCCACCCAGGTGCCCCACCTGAGGCTTTTAAACAAATTATTACAAAATTCAGCAGCTTAAAACATCAACCGTTCATTATTTCACAGTTTGGGAAGCCCAGGTAGCAGGCAGCAGCTTAGTGGGGTGGTTCTAACTCAGGGTGTCTCTGATATTGCAGGCAAGGCATCGGCCAAGGCTGCAACCTCCCAAGTCCTAACTGGGCTGGAGAAGCTGCCAGCAGGAGGCTTTCGTTCCTCCCCACATGGGCCCCTTCACAGAGCTGCTCACAACTTGGCAGAAAGTTTCCCTTAGGGCAAGAGACCAAGAAAGACACAGAGAGAGAGAGAGAGAGAAGCCACAGTCTTTTACAACCTCATCTTAGAAGGGACATTACATACCATCCTTTCTGCCATCTGCGAAACCTGGTACCGATCAGGAGATGCCTACACAAAAACTGAATACCAGTATCCCTGGAAACCATCCTGAAGGCTGGCTACTATGCAGGGTGTGCTAGTTTTACAAGTGGTGCAGAAAACCCCCTCAGTAATGAGTTGTGACCCATGAAACTTGCCAACAGAAAAGCTTCTAGCACATCTTGTAAAGACAAAAGTTTTCTAAGTTCTCAATCATGTAGAATGACGTAACTCACCTGCCACAAATACTCATCTATCACAAATAAACCACTGAGGTTTATCTCCAGTATGGCAGCCAGAGGAATCTGCACAAACGCACAGGAATATCAAGTATACATTTGCAAGATAAAAAGGCTGAATAACTAGAAGATGATGTCATAGAAGGAGCAAGTGCTCCAGAGTCGGGCAGAGTGGGCATAAATGACAACTCCACAGGTCCCCGGCTGTCTTACCTTTGGCAAGTTTATCAGCATAAGCCTCTGTTTTCTCATCTGTAAAACTGGGCTGATATCTCCACAGGGTTATTGCAAACAGCCTAGAACATGCTCAGCATAGACACCCAGTAAACAATGGCATTTATTGCTAATAAACCACTCTATCTGGAAAATTAAAACTAAATTAATTGACTCATAGTCTAATAAAAATCACAGGACTGGAAGTATTAACAGTATTAACAGTATATCCTGTAGAACATGAGCAAATGAGCCACCCAAGGTGACTATTGAAAATTAAGTCTACCGAGGTACCTGGGTGGCTCAGTTGGTTAAGCGTCCGATTTCAGCTCAGGTCATGATCTCATGGTTTGTGAGTTTGAGGCCCATGCCGGGCTCCCTGCTGTCAGCACAGAGCCCATTTTGGATCCTCTGTCCCCCTTTCTCTCTGCCCACCCCCACTCTCGGGTGCTCTACCTCTCTCTCAAAAATAAATAAACATTAAAAAAGAAAAAGATTACCGGCCTCACCTTCAGAAATTATGATTCAGTAAAAACAAAACCAATTGTATCTAAAACTAAATGCTTACACAATGTGACAAGCAGTGTTCTAAACTTCACATAAATTAATGTATTTGATCCTTACCACATTAGGACACAGATATAACATAGACCACCCATTTAAAATCACACTATACTCTTTCCTCCCCTCCCCCCGCCTGCACACATAACCCTTGATTTTGCTCTATTTAATCTTTCAGTGGTATATATTAACTAACATACTATATAATATACTTACCCTGCATATTGATTATCGACTATCTTCCCCCACTAGAACATAAGTTATACAGAAGGAATTTTTTTTTGTTTGGTTTATTTATACATTGGTATATCCCTAAGTGCCTAGAACAGTGTCTGACACAAATGAGTATTTATTAAATGAATGTCCGGATCTAAACCTTTCAGTAGCTCCACTGATTATCAAAGTCCAAGCATCCTCTCAAGGATTCTGGACACTGACTGACCTTTCCCCATCCTTACTCCCCTTAAGTAAGACCCAGAAATCCAGGGAATCAGCATTTGTCTTTCTTCATTTTTGGTCCTTGTTCATAGACCCCCTCCTCCAGGAATGCCTCACCCTATTCTAGAACACTTTCATCTATCAACATCACACCTGTTTTGGCCATTCTCCAAGACCTCTGAAATGGTGTCTTTTTCAAATATTTCAAAGACTTTGCAAAGGTCCACTCCAAGGAGACAATTTCTGGATTTTCTACTAACCTACCTGCAGAGAACAGACCTATGGACTAATTCCCAGACTATGTCCATGTTCCAACAACACAACCTGATTGTGTGGCTTATCCTATTTTTCCTATTCTCTGTGAATTTTTACAATAAAAGCCATCAACTGAGTTAAACCGAGCATATCTGTTTCTTCAAGCCTAAAAGAGCCTAATAACACAGGAGGTATCAATTAACAGTAGTTAAGAACATGAACTTGTGGGGTGCCTGGGTGACTTAGTCGGTTAAGCATCTGACTTTGGCTCAAGTCATGATCTCGCTGTTCGTGAGGTCGAGCCCCACATCGGGCTCTGTGCTGACAGCTCAGAACCTGGAGCCTGCTTCGGATTCTGTGTCTCCCTCTCTCTCTCTGCCCCTCTCCTGTTCACGCTTTGTCTCTCTCTCAAAAATAAATAAATATTAAAAAAATTATTTAAAAAAACAACATGAACTTGACATAAGCCACAGCCAGAAAGGAATAGGCACACAAATCTAACCACATAAAAATATAAAACTTCTACAAAACAAAAATATCCAATGAGGTTAAAAGAAACTATAAACAGGGAAAAAATATTTAGAAGACATTTCACAAAATCTAATTTCCTTAACAGAACAAAACATTTGTTAAGATCAATAACCCAATAAAAAAGAGTAATGGATATAAAATTAGTTCTAGATAAACATAAATAACCCAATATATGAAAAAAATTTTAATCTCATTAATGAATGTAAATCAAAATAAGACAAAAATGTTCACAAATCAGAGGCGCAAATATAAAAAAGTTACATTATTCTCAGTGCTGGCAAGACTGAAAAACACTCTCATACACATTGGTTCAAACTCAAGGAAGGGCAATTTGTTAATTACTACTAATACTGACCATGACAAACGTGACATCCCTTTCACCTAGCAGATCAACTGCTAAAAACGTACCCTCAGACACACAGTGTCACCAAAAATACACCAAAATATATAAAAGAATACTAATTGAGGCATTATTTATAAATGTTAATATCACAAATAGGTTAATTATGGAATACTATGTTGTTAAAAAAATTAGTTAAATCTTGTTAAATTTCTAAAACATAAAGCTTTAAAAAGCTTGCTTAAAAAAGCAAGGCAAAACTAAAATGAGAAATAAAAGAAGGTCATTATTACCAACAATAACAATAAAAAGGATTATAAAGGAATACTATTCCTTTATATGAACAATTACACACCAACAAATTAAAGAACTTAGGTGGAATGAACAAATATCTAGAAAGACACAAAATCCTCAAACTGATTTAAGAATAAATAGAAAGTGAAAAGAACTCTAACAAGTAAAGAGATTGAATTAGTAAACAAAATACTACCCACAAGGAAAACTCGAGGCCCAGATGGCTTCACTGGTGAATTGTACCAAATATTTAAAGAGGTCATACCAATTCTTTACAACCTTTTCCAAAAAAAAAAAAAAACTGAAGAGGAAAGACCACTATCCAACTCATTCTGTGAGGCTAGTATTGCCCCGATACCAAAATCAGACAAATTTACCACCAAAAAATTATAGATCAATATCTCTAGAATAAACATGACACAAAAATCTTCAAAATACTAGAAAATCCATACCCAGCAACACACAAAAGGAATATATAACATGAACAAGTGGGGTTTATTCCAGGAATGCAAGGTTGACTGACCATCTAAAAATCAACGTAATATATCATGCCAATAGTAAAAGGCCTAAAAACATTTGATCATCACAATAGACACAAGAAATGCAGAAAAGGCATTTGACAAGATTCGTCACCCCTTTATAATAAAAACACTCAACCAACTCAGAATGTAAGAGAACTTCAACCTGATAAAGGGCATTTATATGAAAACCACAGCTAGGGGTGCCTGGGTGGCTCAGCTGTTGAACCTCTGACTCATAATTTTGGCTCAGGTCATGGTCCCAGGGTTATGGGATTAAGTCCCTCATCAGGCTCTGCACTGAGCATGGAGCCTGCTTAAGATTTTCTCTCTCTCTCCCCCTTTTCCTCTCCCCCACTCAAGCACTTTTATGTCTCTAAACACACACACACACACACACACACACACGCACAGATAACACCTTACTTATTGGCAGAAGATGGAAAGATTGGTTTTCCCCTAAGATCAGGAAACAGATAGGACGTCCACTCTCACCACTTCTATTCAACATTGTACTGAAGTTCTAGCCAGGACACTTAAGCAAGAAAATGAAATGAAGGGCACCTATCATGAAAATGAAAACTATCTGTTTGCAGATGAAATGATCTCATACATAGAACAACTAAGGAATTGCCTATAGAACTATTAAAACTCATAAATGAGTTCAGTAAGTTTGCAGAATACAAGATCCATATAAAAAAATTAACCCATATCTATATAATTACAATGGATAATCTGAAAATGAAATTAAGAAAAAAGTTCCATTTCATAATAGCAGCAGAGAAGCACCTGTCTGGCTCAGTCAGAAGAGCATGTGACTCTTGATCTCAGTAAGGTTAAGCCCCTGCATTGGGTGTAGAGATCTCTTAAAAAAAAAAAAAAAAAAAAAAAAACTTTAAAAAAGGAATGCCACTTAAAAAAAATTATACTTAAAAATGAAGTATAAAACTTATACTCAAAAACTACAAAATATTATAGAAAGAAATCAAAGCCGCTGTAAATAAATGGAAAGATATCCCATATTCATGTATCAAAAGACTTTTAATATTGTTAAGGTGGCAATATCCCCCAATCAATCTACAGATTCAATGCAATATCTATCAAAATCACAGCAGATTTCTTTGCAGAAATTAATTTATACGTTAATTCTAAAATTCCTATGGAAATCCAAGGCACTTAAAATAGCCAAAACAATCTTGAAAAAGAGTAAGTCGGAAGACTCACACTTTCCAATTTCAAAACTTACTACAAAGTTACAGTAATGAAGATAGCGTGGGGGCGCCTGGGTGGCTCAGTTGGTAAGTGTCTGACTTCAGCTCAGGTCATGATCTCACGGTTTGTGAGTTCGAGCCCTGCATCGAGCTCTGTGCTGACAGCTCGGAGCCCGGAGCCTGCTTCGGATTCTGTGTCTCCCTCTCTCTCTGCTCCTCCCCCACTCACACTCTGTCTCTTTCTCAAAAATAAATAAACATTAAAAAAAATTTTTTTAAAAAGATAGTGTGGTATGAACCTAAGGAAGAGTGTATCAGTCTGCTAAGGCCATGTGACATATGAAGAAATATGTATTTGGTCTCTACCCTCAGTCCTTGACACAGAGCTCCTAAAACCCTTGTAAGTACCTGAGTGATGGGGGTGATTAGTGCATCTTACAAAGAGTTCCTAAATCCCTTGGAATTTCCTAGGTAATAGGAATGTCTTTTGTTCTAATGAGGCAACTCTTAGTGGGCTTCTGGATAGCTTCAGGATACAGACTAGTTACCAGAAAGACCAAGCCATGATCAGAAGCTTGTAACTCTAAGCTAACCCCTGATATCCCAGGGAGGGGACAGAAGCTGAAAACTGAATGAATAATCATTCATGCTTATATGATGAAGCCTCCATAAAAATCCATAAACTAACTCTAGGGCCTGGGAGCTTCCAGGTCATTGAAAACATGGAGGTGCTAGGAGGGTGGTATGCCCCGAGAGAACATGGAAGTTCTGTACCCCTTCCCCATACCCTGTCCTATGTACCTCTTCATCTAGCTGTTCATCTGTAACTTCTATTATCCTTTATAACAAACCAGTAAACGTGTTTCCCTGAGTTCTATCAGCCATTCTAGCAAATTATGGGACTTGAGGAGGGGATCATAAGAGGTCTAAACTTGCAACTAGTGTCTTAAGGGCAGGGAGGTGTAGCCTTGTGGAACTGAGTCTTTTAACTTGTGGGGTCTACACTAACTCCAGGGAGTAAGTGTCCTAACTGAATTGTAGGACACCCAGTTGGTATCCGGAGAATGAGAAAACTGGTTGGTGTGGGGAAAATCCCCCTACACTTGGCATCACAATTGCTAGGAGTACAGAAAAACAATTTATTTCCTTTCAGGGTGCGGTAAGAAAATACAGCAGGTGCGTTAAACAAGAGAAATTTATTTTCTCACAGTTCTGGAGGACAGAAGTCCAAAATCAAAGTGCCATTAGGGCTGGTTTTTAATGACGCCTATCTTCCTAGCTTATCCAGTTACCTTCTTGTTGCGTCTCCGCAGGATTTTTCCTTTGTATGTGAAGGGGAGATGGCAGAGTGGAGGGAGCGATATCTGGTGTCACCACTTGTAAGAACACAAGTCCTAGCTGATTAGGGCCCCACTCTATAGCCTCAGGTAACCTTATCTCCTTAAAGGCCCTATATCTCCAAATACGGTCATATTGGGGGTTAGAGCTTCAACATGTGAATTTTGAAGGGATACAGTTCAGTCCATAACATCTAGACATATAGAGATCAACAGAATAAAAGTGAGAGTCCAGAAATGAATAGTCACATTTAAGATCAACTGAGTTTTGACAAAGTGCTGAGACAATAAGGTGGGAGAAAAGGCCTTTCATCAAATTATACTGGGACTACTGGATACCCACATGCAGAGGAATGAAGATGGACTGTACCTCTAACTACATACTTAGAATAAAAGACTTAAAAATCAGGGCTTAACTATAAAACTCTTAGAAAAAACAGAGATAAATCTACAGGGCCTGGAATTAGGCAATGGTTTATTATATACGACGCCAGAAGTGCAAGCAAAAAAAAAAAAAAAAAAAAGATAAATCAGATATCATCAAAATAAAAAAACTTTCATGCTTCAAGAACCATATCAAGAATGTGAAAAGCTAACCCACATTATGGGAAGAAATATTGGAAAATTGTATACATATATGATAAAGAAGTTGTATTTAGAATATATTAAAAAAAAAACCTCTTACAATTCAATGAGAAAACAACCCAGTTAAAAAATGGACAAAGGATCTAAATAAACATTTCTCCAAAGAAGATGTACACAAAGCCAGTAAGTACATAAAAAGATGGTCAACGTCATTAGCCATCAGTGAAATGGAAATTAAAACCATAGTGAGATACCACTTCACACCTACTAGAATGACTACAATCATAAAGGCGGGGCACTTGGGTGGCTCAGTCCATTAAGCATCCAACTTTGTCTCGGGTCATGATCTCACAGGTCATGAGTTCCAGCTCCACAACGGGCTCTGCACTGTTCAGATCCTCTGTCTCTGTCTCCCTCTCTCTCTGCCCTTCCCCTGCTCACATGCTCACTCTCTCTTTCTCTCTCTTGCTCTAAAATAAACATTTTTTTAAAGGCGATACTAAGTAGTGTTCGTGAGGATATGGAATAACCAGAATTTTCATACATTGCTAGTAGGCACATAAAATTAGTGCAGTCGCTTTAGAAGACAGTCTGGCCGTTCCTCAAATGTTGAACACTGAGTTACCAGACTCCAAGGTATATACCAAAAAGAAATTAAAACATACATTCACACAAATATACAGGAGTATTCAAAATACCCCAAAAGTGAGGGGCATCTGGGTGGCTCAATTGGTTGAGCATTCAACTTGGACTCAGGTCATTATCTCACAGTCTGTGGGTTTGAGCCCCACATCAGTCTCTGGGCTGACAGCTCAGAGCCTGGAACCTGTTTCAGGTTCTGTCTCCCTCTCTCTCTGCCCTTCCTCTGCTCACTCTCTATTTCTCAAAAATAAATAAATGTTAAAAAAAATTTTAAATACCCAAAAAGTGGAACTAGCCCAAATGCTCATTAACTGATGAATGGATAAATAAAATGTGGTATATTCCTACAGTGGAATATTACTTGACAATAAAGAAATTAAGTATTGATACATTTTATACTACAGATACATCTTGAAAACATGCTAAGAGAAAGAGGCCAGTGACAAAAGACCATATAGGTATGAATCCACTTATGTGAAATGTCCAGAATAGGCAAATCTGTAGGAAGTATACTATTGTCTGCCTATGGCTGGGGGCACCAGGGGTGAAGAGTGACTACTAATGCATAGGAGGTATCTTTTGGGCTGATGTTCTAAAACTGATTGTGCTAGAGACTGCACAAGTATATGCTAAAAAAAACACTGATTTGTACCCTAGATGAGTGAGTTGCATGGTATGAATTTTATTCCAATAAAGCTGTTATTTTTTAAAAAGCAAGGTAAAGAATAATAAATAGTATGACCCCATTTGTATACATTTTTACCCATAGGTAAGTATGTGTGCTGGAACAGGAATAGAAGTTTTCTGGGGAGGGGCTCCTGGGTGGCTCAGTCAGTTGAACCTCCGATTATTGATTTCAGCTCAGGTCATGATCTCACTCAGTGAGTTGGTGAGTTCAAACCCTGCACCAGGCTCTGTGCTGACAATGTGGAGCCTGCTTGGGATTCTCTGTCTCCCTCTCTCTCTGCCCCTCTCCCTCTCATGTGCTGTTTCTCTCTCTCTCAAAAATGAATAAATTAATAAATATACATTTAAAAAAGTTTTCTGGGGAACAAGTCAAGAAATATCAGTAATTAACAATGGGAAGGGAGACTATGATGAATGAAAGAAAGAAGAATTTCAATTTTCATTTTATCCCTTGTTGTTCACTTAAAATTTGTTTTCCACCATATAAAAGGAAATGTAAACTTTTTTAAATTAAAAGAATATGAGTTTTGTCTGGTATTAAAACCACACAGTATGGGCATAAGAATAAAGAAACAGATCAATGAAATAAACTCAAGTCCAAAAACTTTGTACACAAAGGAATTTAATATATGATAATAGCTAATATCAGCAGAAAAAAGATACACTATTCCTTAACTCAGGCCAGAAATTCCAGATAAAATAAAAACATTACCACACACACACACACACACACACACACACGAAAATATGCCCAATAAAAATCTTAGAAAAACTATAGGGGGTAGCACTCTGCCCTGTAACTATAGACTACTTTCACAATAGATGGCTTCTCTAGGACACAAAATCCAAAAGTTATTAAAAGACTGATAAATCTGGTTACATATAAACTTAAACTCTGTTATAATAAAAGATAACATTAGTTAAATGAAAAGTCATATTTGTCTTTTAGCAACAAAATATTTACAACAGATGGAAGTTTACATACTTTGCACATACATATAATATGAATTCAACAGATGGTATCTTAACATAATAAAACTGAAATTAAATTCGTATTTTTCAACAAAACAATGGATGGAATGAATTACAGATTTATTGTGAAAGTTATTAATGGGACTTAAATACAATATATGTATGTAAGTGAAGTGTAGCCTTAATCTTAAAAATGGTTTGGGGGTCCCTGAGTGGCTCAGTCAGTTAAGCGTCCGATTTCGGCTCAGGTCATAATGTCGCGGTTTGTGAGTTCGAGCCCCGGGTCGGGCTCTGTGCTGACAGCTCGGAGCCTGGAGCCTGCTTCAGATTCTGTCTCCCTGGGTCTCTGCCCCTCCCTCATTTGCACTCTGTCTCTCTCTTTCTCTCAAAAATAAGCAAACGTTAAAAATATTTTTAATGGTTTGTATTTTTATCAACACTGTCATCTGACCCTCTTCAGTGAGCAATATAAAACAATGTTATAATCATTTCAGCTTAAAAAAAAATCTAAGACAAGTATTTTTAAGTAAGCAGGTTTTCTTCCATTATCATATGCCTTACAATCAGAGATATATTCATGCGGTGTTTAAAACAAAAAAAAACTCTGCGCTAAAATAAACATTCAAGTTTATGTTGGTTTTCTCCTCCTCTACCCACAAATATTTATGAATATATCCAGCTAGGTACCAATTTCCCACTAAGAACAAATAATCTATTTAAAACTAAGTGTTCTTTAAGGTGAACAGAGCAAAACTACCACCTTTCACACCCCCAGAAAAGGCAAGACACGGCAGAAGCTTCAAGTGTACATGAAGTGACACTTTCTCCTCTCCCTGCAGGATGAGATCACATTATTCAATTCAATTCAAAGATTACAGTCACACAGAGTGGAGGTTTTGACTGAATGCTTTTATAATGAGCTCTCAGAAAGTCTTAGGCTTACTCTTACTTAATGTAGTCATTAATCCTCATGAACACCTTATTGTAAAAACTAACAAATACACCGGATAAAAGTAATCAAGTCCAAAGAGACCAGCCACACTAATCCCCTGAAACTTCAGGAGTCACAAGGAAAAATGTAATGTAATTTAATAACCCCTCCTCCCCCCGAACTCTGTACATTTGTTACAAGGAGTTCCTACTGGGATTACATTCGCAGTATAAATGCCTGACTTTCAAGCCCAGACCTAACCATGCTGCCTTAAAGACACTAAACGTGCATTAGTTGATCACTTGTTGTCTCCTTTCACACAGCCAGGGTGGTTTACAGACAAGGCTTCAGTCTGACTTTATCTTTTTCTTTATTCATTTGGGAGATTTTCACTGGTTTCCAGCTGAGTTCCTAGAGCTATGGGTAATAATAGCTCTAGATGGTGAACTGAATAAAAACATGGTGAAAGGCTTTCTTTTCAATTACTATTAATTATATAATTAATAATAAAGGAGTTAGGTTTATCATTAGTATTATTATGATTATTTCTACTTTACATATTCCCCTCATACTTTCAACACATTATCCCATGTAAGCCTTCAAAAAAAAAAAAAAATCCCTAGCCAATGATGTTTTATCATCATTACCGTTTTATAGATGAGAAAGCTGAAAATCAAATAAATTACTTAGCTAAAATCCCACAAGAATTCTTTCATGCAAACTAGAATCAGGTCTGGCACTATGACTAGGACTGTCTCCATTGCAAATCACTGCATCTCAAAACGAAACAGGGGCACCTGGATGGTTTAGTCAGTCGGTTAAGCATGGGACTTCAGCTCAGGTCATGATTTCGTGATTCACAAGTTCAAGCCCAGGTTAAGGCCCTGTGCTGACAGCTCAGAGCCTGGGGCCTGCTTCAGATTCTGTGTCTCCCTCTCTCTCTCGGCCCCTCCTGTGCTCATGCTCTGTCTCTCTCTGTCTCTCAAAAATAAATAAACATTAAAAAAAAAAAAAAAAAAAGAAAGAAAGAAAACAAGATTAAGTTGAGTTAGAGTGCACAGAGGAAATAAGGCATTGAATCCGAAGCAGTGTCTGGCCTAAATGAACGGCGATAAACAAGAACATGACAGTTCTAAGGACAATAAGTGAATTAGCTAGATGAGCAAGAAAGGTATGGGGAACCTGGACTTTTGCCAAAAGCCAGTGAAGAGCAGGCCAGGAGTGGGGCGCCTGGGTGGCGCAGTCGGTTAAGCGTCCGACTTCAGCCAGGTCACGATCTCGCGGTCCGTGAGTTCGAGCCCCGCGTCGGGCTCTGGGCTGATGGCTCAGAGCCTGGAGCCTGCTTCCGATTCTGTGTCTCCCTCTCTCTCTGCCCCTCCCCCGTTCATGCTCTGTCTCTCTCTGTCCCAAAAATAAATAAAAACGTTGAAAAAAAATTAAAAAAAAAAAAAAGAGCAGGCCAGGAGCAAAGGGCAGGATCAAAAGGAAAGCAAGCACAGCAAGCGGTCAGGGGCACCATCAAGGCCTTCTGGGCAGGAGGGCACCAGCTGAGACTCCAGAAACATAAGGGCAGCGGAGATGAGGGGAAAGGAGATAGGGCTGGTGATGTACAGGCAGAGAAGTGACAGTTCAGATTTGCATCTTAGATGAGTCCCTTTGGTGACTATGCAATTGGAGCGGGCCAAGCCCAGAGGCAGGAGCCCCATCAGAAGACCCCGCAGCATCTACATGAGGATGAGGTCCTGAGCCAGGAAGCACCCTGGTGGTCTGTGAGAGAGAAAAAGAGAAATGCTGAGAAATATTTAAGACATAAAATTTGCAACCCTTATCAGATGACTGTATGCAGAGGGAGAAAAAGATAGAAGGATGACTCTCAGATTTCTAACATAGAAAACTGGGTGGATGGGGGAGCCGAGACAATACAGAAGGTTAAACAGCCTTGAAGAAAAACAAACTACATTTTGGTCAGGTTCATGGGATATCCAAGTAGGTATGCTGCATGGGAAGTCAGAAACAGGACTCTGATACTTATCAGAATAACCAAGAAAATAGGTTGATAAATCATTAACACAGAAAGGTAACTGACACGATCTCATGGTCTGTGAGTTCGAGCCCCGCATCGGGCTCTGTGCTGACAGCTCAGAGCCTGGAGCCTGCTTTGGATTCTGTGTCTCCCTCTTTCTCTGCGCCGCCCCCCCCCCCTCCGTGCTCATGCTCTGTCTCTCTGTCAAAAATAAACAAACATTAAAAAAATTTTAAAAAAGAAATAAATAAATTCCAGTTAGTGAACATACAATGTAGTATTAGTTTCAGGCATACAATATAGTGATTCGACACTTCCATACGTCACCCTGTGCACATCACAAATGCACTCCTTTTTAAAAAAAAATTTTAAATGTTTATTCATTTTTGAGAAAAAGAGAGCATGAGCAGGGGAGGGGCAGAGAGAGAGGGAGACACAGATCTGAAGCAGGTTCCAGGCTCTAAGGTATCAGCACAGAGCCTGACACAGGGCTCGAACTCACGAACCATAGGATCATGACCTGAGCCAAAATCAGACGCTTAACTGACTGAGCCACCCAGGCTCCCCAACAAGTGCACTCCTTAATCCCCATCGCCTATTTAACACACACCCCCCCCCCATCCACCTCTGCTCTGGTAAGCATCAGTTTGAGCTCTGTAGTTAAAAGCCTGTTTCTCGATTTGCCTCTCTCTCTTTTCCCTTTGCTCATTTATTTTGTGGAAACAAGTATCTTTAAGAGACAGAGAACCTAGAGTGTTTAAGCATGGTTAAAGAAGTATGAGGGGGAACACAGGGAAAGTTCAAAACCTGGAAAGAATAGGAAACAGAGTTTCACAACAAGGAATGGGCAACGGTGCCGGATGCAACAGAAATACCCAGTAAAACAGGGAAGAGAAATCAGCAGTAAGCAGGTGGTGCCTAGTGATGTCAGCAGGCACCTCAGCAGAGTGGTGAAAGAAGAAAGCCTCATTACATGGGCTGAACATGACCGGAAGGTGAGGAGGTGAGGACTAGGAGAGCTGCCCCCTCTTTGGAGAATCGGGGAGATGGGGAAGCAATGTATTAGACAATACTAGGGAGGGATCTATGGGCAAAGGAGGGGTACAGGCATGTTTCATAGGCTAAGGCAATGCTTCTCAACCCGGGCCACACATCAGTCATTTTTAAAAAGCTTGCCTGGTGGCGTGCCTGAGTCAGTTGAGCATCCGGCTCTTGATTTCGGCTCAGGTCATGATCCCAGGGTTGTGGGATCAAGCCCCAAATGGGGCTCCACACTGAGTGTGGAGCCTGAGTAAGATTCTCTCTCCCCCTGCCCCTCTCTCCTGTCACATGCTCACTCTAATAAAAAAATTAATGAAAAATAAAATAATAAAAGCTCCCCTGGTGATTCTAATGTGCAACTGTGTTAAGAACCACTGGACTCAGAGATAACAGTTTATGAAGAATGGGAGAACAAAGACTCAAGAAAGAGGGAGTCTGAAGTAGAACAAGAATCTGGAAGAGTACAGAGCCCCAAGGAAAGATGAAGATACAAATCCAGTGCAGTTGGGAGACAGGATATTGGTGTTTCTTTTTCTAAGTGGTGATTAATAAGCAGCCAGAAGTTTTAAGAAATTTTGGGTTTTAACAAAATTACTGCATTTCATCTACTCTCAGATGCTACTATGGTAGCTACCCTGATTTTAGAATCAATAAAATACCGTATTTTTGTAAGTGTTCGTTTCCACTGCATCATTCCAATACCATGAATATCACATCCAATTTTAGTTTCAGGTCCTAAAGACTGCTGAATGATTGAAATTTAAATATGAAATATGACAATCAGCAACCTAAGTACAAAACTTTTAAAGATAAGCTGTGGGGCGCCTGGGTGGCTCAGTCGGTTAAGCATCTGACTTCGACTCAGGTCATGATCTCACAGCTTGTGAGTTCGAGCCCCAGATCAGGCTCTGTGCTACAGCTCAGAGCCTGGAGCCTGCCTCAGATTCTGTGCCTCTGTCTCTCTCTGCCCCTCCCCCACTTGCGCTCTCTCTCTCTCTCTCTCTCTCTTTCTCTCTCAAAAATAAATATTGAAAAAAAAAAAGATAAGATTTTAAACATCACCAGTCTCTGAAGTAATCCCGCAAAGTTCCACATAAAACCACTGCTGGCCTAGGCTCTACCACTTTCGTTATCAAATCCTATCCCAGAACCACTACCTCTAGTCACATGAGTATGTCAGAAGGAAAGGAACACTCCAGGCTGGCTTTCATAAACAGTCACGCCAAGTGGCACATTCACTCGGGGAAATAAGGAGTACCATGAAGGCCACACTAAGTAAACAGAGCCAGCATCAATATGGCAACACAATCACGGACAAGCTCAGTTCTGCACAGTCCTCATAAAATCAAATGCCCACACTCCTACTTACAGAGTCTAAAATTCTCCTATGTGTTTGACGTTTGCTTCATTTAACATTCGTGTTTTGTTTCATTGAAGTAATTCTGATGTTGGTTCCATTTTGCACTAATTAATTTCTGAAAACCTAAGTACAAACTAGTATCCAAGCTTGAGACTAAATTTTATACTATTTTGAGATAGGGAAAATGTGCTATCTAAAATGCCACCATCTATTATTATTTCAGGTTTTACTCTTTTCTTCTAAAGGGAACGGGGTTTTTTCTTTGTTTTTATTTTTGAAACCTTTGAGTTTTGGGGGGGTTTTCTTGTTTTTTTGCAAACATGCTCAGTTTACCCTAAATGGATTTTAAATAGTCATTATTCCTCTCAGGCTGAAACAATAAAATAATGCTTCTGCTTTTGAAGATAAAGGTTTATAATTTTGCTTCTAAATTCTTTAGAACATTTTCATTTCAGACAGCACATTAAAAGAAATCTTAAATGAAAGAAATTCACAATTAGAAACGATTATCAGGAACCCCTGGGGGGCTCATTTGGTTAAGCATCCAACTCCTGAGCTCGGCACAGCTCAAGAGATTGAGCATTTGATCTATTGGAATGATTCCTGCCCATCTGACAGTGCAGGGCCTGCTTGGGATTCTCTCTCTCCCTCTGTCTGCCTGCCCCCTCAACACTCACATTCTCTCAAAATAAATAAATAAAACTTAAAAAAAAATGAAAACATTATCAACTAACCTGATTCATCAGTTAACTATGAATTTAAAGAGTCTTTTTTCATACAACTTAAAACATTTCAATACCTGCTTGTTCTCAATTCCAACGTGCTGGCTTGGATATTTTCGATACATTATATTTCTCCTGCTCATTGCACATTCACTTCATTTACACATACTTTGGTAATCTGACAATGATTTCATAAATGCATGAACTGTGAAATGAAATTGACAAAAAAATTGACAGAATGTCATTTATTCACAAAATCTAATTACTTATAAATTCAGAAGATATGTATGGCAGTATGGATACAGGGCTCTTGGTTCTTTTCTCGAATTCTGGAACTAAAATTCTCTATAATAAAAATGGAACCATGCTAGGCCTGAATACACATTTCATTCAAATCAACTTCAATCTACTACAAATAAATTCATTAAAAGAATGTCATCAATAATTAAAGATAAGTTACTGGTTCCATCAAGATAGCTAACTGAAGAAGCAAAGAAATGACAGCTGATTCAATAATTATTGCTGGGGACTATGTGCTAGCCCTAAGGAAAAAATCTTTCATAAAGCTTGATCCCCACCTCCATAATTCCTCAAATATTACAGATGGAAGAAATATTTGATTGTGCATTTCTTCCATTTACAAAAGAAATTATGGGTGGATTTTTTTTCTCATTTAAAAAAAATTAATCTTGGAGTGGAAAGGACTTTCAAAAATGACAGAAAACTCATTAGCCATAAAAGAAAAGATGGACAAATACTGCTTCAGGAAGATTTAAAACTTCTATTTGGAAACAACTACCATAAACAAAACCAAAAGTCCAATAACAAATTGGACAGGTATTTGGACTATGTGACAGCCAAAGGGCTCATTTTCTTCATATAAAAAAAGCCACTTAAACCACCAAGAAAAAGAAAAATTCTAAGAGGAAAATGTGATCATATTAGGATGTCAGACAACAGGCACTCTAATTTGCTACTGAAGATTTAAATCTAGTTAAACTTTTTGCTGGCATTTGATGATATCTATAAAAATGTTAAATACATAGACCTTATAATGCAACAATTCTACATCTAGGAGTTTATCCTGCCACTAGAGTTACACCATATGCAAGGGTATTCCTTTATAGCACTGTTGATAATAATAAAAGGAGGGAGGAAAGTTGTGTCTGCTATGATACTGCTATACAATGGAACAGTCTAAATCCAGTTTTAAAGTGAGATTGCTATAAATATTAATATGAAAACATGTTAATGTTGTTAAAGTAGAAAAAGCAAAGTTCTATGGCAGATACTTCTATTTATTTACCAAATCATATTTCTTCTTCCTCCAGGGCACATAGCTAGACTACATTTCCCAGCCTTCTCTGCAGTAATGCAGGGCATGTGACTAAGGCTGGCCAATAGAATGTGTGCAAAAGTAATGCCTGACACTTTCAGGCCTGGCCCAGGAAAACCTGCCTTGTGATCTCTGATGCCCTTTCACATCCCCACCGGTGCGAGTAAAGAGACCAAATGAAAGGAGCCTGGCTTCCCAAGTTTCCAACTTAATACAAAGCTGCCAAAGAGTACCACCCAACCAAAGACACCACACATGGAACCATTATGAGAGTGAGAATTAAAATTTTATTATGTGAAGCCACTAAAATTGTAAGGTTGTTACAGGAGTTATGTTGTAACTTGTAACCTGACAAATACAGGTCCCATTTGTGACTTCTAAATAAATACACACACACACACAAACACACACACACGCACATGCACACACACACATACACACACTGATACACCATATAAAAACATAAAGATGAATATTAAACCATAAACAGCTGTTCTCTCTGAGAAATGGGCCTAAAGATCAGGGAAGTAAATAAGGATGCTTTTGCTTTTCACTTTCTACTTCTTTGTGCTGTTTGACTTTTGTTTCTGTTATTTTACATTCATTAAATAAGAGTTTGTGAAAATCAGAGAGCTGTTAAAAATGTCAAAGTTTATCTGAAACAAATTGACAGCTTATATTTATATTTAATTGCCACAGTACTATAGACTGCCTTATATCACTATATCAACCAAAGAAACAATTATCTCATTTATAATGCTCTACATTTCAGCCTTTATTATTTCCTTTCAAATTTGTTCATTTTGTACATATTAGCTTAAGATTTATAAACTGAATTTTTTTTACGTTTAGCTTTTATTCTGACTTTTGTCTTTAATATCCTAATATTTACCTTTATGCACAGCAGAAAGACATATCATGCTTCAAAATGCTAAATTCCATTTTCAATAAATATTTGTGAACTAAAAGTGCATTCCATTTCTTCTACCTTAAATGAATAAATAATAACTTATTGAATGTTTTACATTTTCTCTCAAAATTTGCAATAATTTTTAAGACATTCACTTTTTCACCCTTTCATGTTTTCTAAATTTCTCCAGATCATTTTTCCATCTGGATTTTTTGGGAGGAAGGAAGGACAAAATACTACCGGAATGACTTCATCCTTTGTAATGTCATATTCCAAGTATAAAAACTATATATTATAGGATTTTTTATAAAACTTTAAGCCTTTGAGGTTTGTTTGAATGTCCTGTTTAACTAGCAAGTAAATTTTGGTTGATATGTTCCCTCACTTATTTTTGATAATTCGCATGTGTAAGTAAGATCCCTGCTTGACACTTCCTCATGTTCATCTCCTATTTACCTTAAATATACATGAGTTTATTACTAATGAAAACTTCTTGATCCTACTACTCATACCTGCTTGCCTCAGAACATGAACTTTAAAAAAGAGAACAATTTTTAAATAATTGCAATTATTTTAAAAATCAAACCAGACACGAAATATTAAACAAATGTTTCATTAAAGCATATATGTTAAAATTTAAATTATATTAAAATTATATTAAAAGTTATCCACTAAATTTATATGAAATTCACATACAAGCATTACAAAATTTGTTAAGAAACTGACATGAACAAATTCTGTGCACTATCAACAGAATGCCAACCAAACAGAAATGTCAACATTGGAATTTTTTGGCTAAGATATATCTAAGCACTCATAGCTTTTCTTTGCTCTTGTATTCTATGTTCATGTTTTTGATGGTGTTGCTTTATTTTTCCCTAAGGAACCACAATTTACGTTCTATTGTTTACACTGCTGATTTCACCTTGGGTGGGAAATGGCAATTCCCCCATAGCTCTCGAACCCCAATTTCTAAATGTTTACCTTTGATAAGAGGATGGTGGGCTCACACATATTCTGAAGAGGGAAAATGATTCAGCTTTAAAGGCAAATAGCTGAGGAGCTCACACCTGACTGGCTCAAATCTGGGTGAGGAGGCAAGAGCATCTGCTAAGAGGAAGAAGAGGCAGGACTGAATATGGGGCTGTACAAGTTTGGCAAAGACACAATGAGAAAAGAACTGACAAAAAGAAAAGCACAGAAAGTCTGTATTACAGGCTCATGAAACCACTTTTAAAAATTTCTAACTCACTTTGCGATGCTTAGTTGCAAACAAAAGCTAAATCATGTCATTGCATTACAAAGGCTTTCATTTACTCCTTACTGTGGCACAGAAGACCCTCAGCCCCCTAGTTCCCTCTGGCTTCTGCGTATCAATCCCATCACTTTTCACATGCGAATCATCTTGGTTGGTGAGCAGTTTTCCAAAGAGTTACTAACCTTCAGGACATTGTACATGCTGTTCCTTTCAGAGCACTCTTCTTTTCTACAGCAAGGATTTTTAGTTACCCTGTTGGCTTGAGATGGACAATATGAAGTCTAGAAATCACAAGCAAGATACTAGAAAAAATTCGCAAATTTATAGCTTGAAGTAATATTCTGTGGTATGAGTTAAACATTAAAATGCAGAGCAACCACATGGACTATTCAGAGATGCCTAATTGAGGCTAGCTGAATCTTGCCTGCCTCAACATAGAGTTCGTACCTTAATCCAATCCACTGGGAATATTTTCTTCCCAACAAGAGTCTTCAATTCACTACCACATCAATTAAAGGATAGGAAACAAATATCTGATTCTGTGGTTCTGTTAACCAAAAAAAGAATCATTTTAACATGTCTAAACTGTTTTCACATTCAAAATTTCAACCTAAGAGCTAAAATTATATGTGTGTGTGTGTGTATATATATATATATATATATTTTTTTTTTTTTAAAGAAAGAGACCAGGGTGCCTTGCTCAGTCAGTAGAATATGTGACTCTTGATCTCAGGGTCATGAGTTCAAGACTCACACTGGGCCTACAGAGAAGGAAGGAAGGAAGGAAGGAAGGAAGGAAGGAAGGAAGGAAGGAAGAAAAGAAAGAAGAAAGAAAGAAAGAAAGAAAGAAAGAAAGAAAGAAGAAAGAAAGAGAAAGAAAGAAAGAAACTTTTTAAGAGCTAACTTTCAAAGAAAGAGAGAAAGAAACAGAGAGAGGGGGGGATGAAAGAAAAAATTACTTTTCCCAAAAGTTCCCCCAGAGTTTTCCCAAGTACTTACTGTTCTTTTCCTTCCCCCTCACATACAGAGTATCTTCTGGAAATTGTTAAAGGTGCTGAGAAAAAAAGAGTGGTATTTTCAAGAGTCAGTGACTGAATGGTATTTAAAGCCACAGTCCTGGGAAAGATCACCTACAGAGAAAGTGTAAACAGAATGGAGAGGAAGGCCATGAAGAAAGCTTAGTTTTGAAACAATGAGTAAGACTCACAGGCTCACTGAGATATCCAACCAAAATGGCTCTCCTACCAGAAAGGAAACAGTTGACTGACCAACCCAATGAGTCCATTCTACTTGACTGTTATGTTTCTCTTTGGTATTACTAAATTATTACTTAGATAGGGGCCCCTGGGTGGCTCAGTCTGTCAAGCATCCTACTCCGGATTTCAGCTCAGGTCATGATCTCACGGTCAGTGAGTTCGAGCATCACATCAGGCTCTGCACTGAGAGGGCGGACCCTGCTTGGGATTCTCTCTCTCTCCCCTTCCCTCTGTTCCTCCCCCGTTTGTGTTCTCGCTCTCTCAAAATAAATAAACTTAAAAAGAATAAAATAAAGTGAAAATAAATTATTATTCTGATAAATCTGCTTTGTTACTCACAGTATGCATATACCACAGCAGAACCCCTAGCACAATATACGCCCTCAAATACTAACTTGTACGCTAAGAAAGACAGACTCCCTTTTAAGTGCTCATCTGATATTATCTAATATCCAGGTAGAATCCTCTTCTTTTGTCAACAAAAGACTGTCTCCTAAATCCTCCATTCCTACTATCCTGGGCCAGACTCCAGCTGAATTTTCCAGAGTTAATAGCTGGTACTATCAACAAATAGCTTTTGTAGCAAGAGTCCCTGGGCCACTGTTAAACTGTTCATTTTTTTTTTCCAGCCCGATACAACAGTGCTCAGTTTTGGCCACGGCCAGTCTTTCCTGAGACCAGGTATCCTTCAGGGAAAACTATGGGAAGATTTAACCCAAAACGACAAGGTACTCCGTGGCCAGTCACAGCCACACATCCTTACGGCCGCTCCGTGTGGCAACCACCTATACCGAATGGTACAAGCACAGAGGTGGATGGGAAAAGCTTCTGTCTGGGAAGAGCTTTTGTTTGAACAGGCAATTCAGCATCCTGGTTAAGAACACAGCCGTAGGGTCAGAAACACCAGGAATGTTAACCCACCTCTACCACTTACTAGATGTGTGAAATTCTACAACTTAAACTCTCTGAACCTCAAGTTCCTCATGAATAAAAGTGGAATAAAAATCTATCTCATATGGTTGTGAGGATCAAATCTTTCTATGTGTGCAAGTCACGAGGTGCATGGTACATGTTCCATAATTGGTTCCTGAAATAATCAATGCTGACCACTACTATTGTGAAGATTCAGGTTTCTAGGGGCAAAGTGATCTGAAAACCTACCTCCACACTGACCTAATATGATGGCCAATCCCAGTGCTTCTGGGATTGAAATATACCATGTTGAGGATGGGAGCGGTACCAAGAGGGAAGGGGAGTTACTGAAGACTGAAAGGTTTTATGGATAGGATTTGAAAGTAGATATTCTTTTGCTGTTCTCCGCCACCCCCTACTGATTCAGAGAAACAAACACAGGTCTCCTGCTTCAATAACATGGGGAACAGTGCCGATAAGGAGGTACAGTGCCACGTGAGGAAGTCCCCTAGCAATTGAACGCACGATGGGCTGGAAGAAAAGAAGGGGCAAAAAAACATAACGTGGCAATTAGTTACCCCGAGTCACTAGTGCCCAGGGGTCCCCTGCCACTTCTGAGTTACTTCATGGTTTTCAGATTCTAGCAATTCAACGGGCCATATGCCCTTTGATGCTCATGGAAAAAAGAAGATTCATTCATTCATAAAGGAACGTTCAAATCTTAGCTGTAGCACCTACTAGCCACATGACTTTGGACAGATCACCTGATATCTCTGATCCTTTTTTTCTATATTTGTAAAACTGAGAGGACCACACACTTCCCTTATATAGGTGCTACTAGACATAAATAAGACATTTAAAAGCACCAGTCCCTGACGCTCAATGTTTGTCTCCTTCACTTTTCTCCCATAAACTATAGGTCCCTCTTCCTGAATCACTCCAGATGTTATCTTAGGGTACGGCACACTCTGGCCAACAAAGATTTTACATCCTTGGTCTGACCCCAAGAGGTTCCAGGGATGGCTGCGAGGAGCACTCTGGCCAGCCACGGGCAATCCATGGATAACTGCCTTGTGGACACCAACTTCCCTCAAATTCAAAATGGAAGCCGAGTTTTACTTCTTCCCTCCAAAACCATATATTCTTTCCTCTATTCATCTGTGTTCCTCCTCACTTCTTATTAATAGTACCGTCACTTTCTCCAGTCTCCAGGCTTAAAACTTCCATACTTTTTATTTCTTTGTACCATCTACCAATTCAACAGAATCCTTCCTTCAGTCTCCTTTGGGCTCATTTCTTCCTTCCATCCCTCATACCACACCTAGCCCTAGTCCCTTCACCTCCTCAACTGTAAATGAATTACCTGTAGAAACTGTCTCAATGTTCCCACCTGGAGTCCAAGAACTTGACGATATCAATGATGTTTATAAAAGGAAATGAACCCATATTGTTGGTACATCTGGGGGAATGCAGCCAATGAGGAGAAGGACAGCTAAAACACAGCAAAGAAGGACAACAGGATTAGTTTTCTTTTTTGAGGACTTAAGTTTCTGTTGCCTTGTGTCAGCATAAGAAGAAGATGAAGACACGGGTCTAGAAGCTACGGTTGGAATTTAGATTGGGGAAGTCATCCAAATACAAAAAGTAACAAATAAAAACTCTTTCCCTATACACAGTGTGTTTCCCTATACACACTGTGTTAGGTGACGTACATGTATTCTCTCCCTTGGCCCTTACCACAACCCATTAAAGGCTTCCACCTCTCTGTCTCTCTTGATCCCACAGAGAGTTGTCACGAAGACACTCAGATCCATGCCGGGGTTCACATAGCCAGGAACCTAGGCCTCCTTCCAACAAGCATTTGAGTCAGCCATCTTGGAAGTGGATCCTTTGGTCCAATCAGCCTTCAAATGACTACAGCCCCAATCCTCAACTTGACTGCATCTCACGCATCTCATAAGAGACCCAGGTCAGGCCACCCAGATAAGCTGCTCCAAGACTCCTGATTTATTCTTTTTTTTTTTCCTTCCAAGATTTTATTTAAATTCAAGTTAGTTAATACATAGTGTAGTATTGGTTTCAGGAGTAGAATTCAGTGATTCAGCACTTACATGTAACACCCAGTGCTCATCCCAACAAGTGCCCTCCTTAATGCCCATCACTGATTTAGCCCATCCCCCCACTGACCTCCCCTCCAGCAGCCCTCAGTTTGTTCTCTATAATTAAGAGTCTCTTATGGTTTTCCTCCCTCTCTGTTCCACAAGGGAGAGAGAGAGAGAGAGAGAGAGAGAGAGAGAGAGAGAAGCAGGGCTCACCCAAACCAGAACTTGAGCTCACCCAAAGTGGAGCTCATGTTCATCCAAAGAGGGACGCTAGCTCACCTGATGTGGGACTCGAACTCACAAACTGTGAGATCGTGACCTGAGCCAACATCATATTCTTAACAACTGAGCAAGCAACCCAGGTGCCCCTGACTTATTTTTGACATGCTAAACATTTGTTATTTTTAGCCTAAGTTCTGAGGAAACATGTTAGGCAGCATACAGCTGCCCAGTCCAGAAACCAAAGACACAGGAAACCTGAAGGTTCTCAACATGAAGAAGCTGGAGAAGAACTGGGATGCCTGCAGAGTCAATGAATTCCCCTTCTGCAGATGTAGACAAGTGTAGGGAGAAGAACGATCAGAGATATTACAGCAGGGATGTATGTAACTTCAAGTTACTTCCAAACACAATATCCAACAAATTTAATCATTCTAAAGTTCTCCCAGTGTAAATATATACGTTGTTCTAAAAATAAAGCCAGAATAGAATAGTTGATAAACTGGGGGCGCCTGGGTGGCGCAGTCGGTTGAGCGTCCGACTTCAGCCAGGTCACGATCTCGCGGTCCGTGAGTTCGAGCCCCGCGGCAGGCTCTGGGCTGATGGCTCGGAGCCTGGAGCCTGTTTCCGATTCTGTGTCTCCCTCTCTCTCTGCCCCTCCTCCGTTCATGCTCTGTCTCTCTCTGTCCCAAAAATAAATAAAAAACGTTGAAAAAAAAATTAAAAAAAAAAAAGAATAGTTGATAAACTGACTAAAATGTATCCAAAGGCTCCTCATTAGAACTTTGGAAATAATTCAATATTCTGACAGAGAAAAAGTAGTCACACAGGAAGTTTTCCTGAACTTTCTCATTTCCACCTCCCACTCTCCCAGACAGGTGGTTCACCTTCCCAGCCAATATCCAACAAATGTTTATCTCAATGAACTGCTCTCCTTTAGTCTTCTCATCTTACCTGCCCCCAGGAAGAGTTCTAGTACAGCTCAGATGAAGAGAAAGCCTGAATATAACCTATTTGTTCCCCTGACTGAGAACCTAACTCCTAGGGCACTGACTTTTCAACATTTCTAATGTTTACATCACACACACACACACACACACACACACACACACACACACACACACTTCACAATTAAAACTGAATTTTCAGGGGCACCTGGGTGGCTCAGTCGGTTAAGCCTCCAACTTTGGCTCAGGTCATGATCTCCCGGTTTGTGAGTTCGAGCCTCACATCCGGCTCTCTGTTCTCAGCACAGAGCCTGCTTCGAATCCTCTGTCCCTCTCTCTCTGCCCCTCCACCACTAGTTCTCTCTCTGCCCCTCCACCACTAGCTCTCTCTCTCTCTCTCTCTCTCTCTCTCTCTGGATAAATAAACTTTAAAAAAACTGAATTTTCAGAAAACAATGATCACCATTACAGTAAGCACAGCATTTAAAAAAATTTTTTTAACGTTTATTTATTATTGAGAGACAGAGATGAGCAGGGGAGGGGTAGAGAGAGAGGGAGACACAGATTCTGAAGCAGGTTCCAGGCTCTGAGCTGTCAGCACAGAGCCCGACGCAGGGCTTGAACTCACGGACCGTGAGATCATGACCTGAGCCGAAGTCGGATGCTTAACCGACTGGGCCACCCAGGCGCCCCGTAAGCACAGCATTTTAGTATTGTTCTGTTCTACTTCGTTTCTTTAAACAGCAGATGGTTAGCATCCACAACCCAATAATGGGTGCCACCATATAGTTTGAAAATATATCCTAAGACATACTCCTGAACACTTGGCAACTCCTGAAATCCTCCTAGTTAAAGGTTAAGTAAAAACAAAAATGAACAGGGGCGCCTGGGTGGCGCAGTCGGTTAAGCGTCCGACTTCAGCCAGGTCACGATCTCGCGGTCCGGGAGTTCGAGCCCCGCGTCAGGCTCTGGGCTGATGGCTCAGAGCCTGGAGCCTGTTTCCGATTCTGTGTCTCCCTCTCTCTCTGCCCCTCCCCCGTTCATGCTCTGTCTCTCTCTGTCCCAAAAATAAATAAATGTTGAAAAAAAAATTAAAAAAAATAAAAAAAAAAACAAAAATGAACAAAAATAATAATAAATTCCCCTCAACTTTGCGTAAATACTTAATTCCACTCCCTCACATCCATAAAACACACATTACTGGCTTGGGCTTCCACCTAATTGAGGATGACCTTGGGCGGTTTCTATTCACATGTAGATAATCACCCAGGCCCTAAAATTCTTCCAGTCCAACAGCTAGTCACTGGAAAATCTATAAACAACCTTCACTAAAATTCCCTTCTCATTTGTACCAAGTCTGGCTCAAAGGCAAATTTTCAACCTTGTCAAATCTTTCAAAAGGAAGTAAGAAGGCAACAAAATAAAACATCAGCAAAAAAATCCCCATTTGCTTGGATGGAGACCTTCAACACGTTTTTTTATACTTCCACAAAATGGACCACTGGTTGCAGTTAAAAGAGTAAAATCAATCTACAGAGACGGAAAGTAGATTAGTGGTGGCCCCGAGGGTGGGAATGCAAAGTGTGTCTGCAAAGAGGCTAATGGAAATGTTCTAAAACTGGATTGTGGTGATGGTTTCACAACTCTGTAAGTTTACTAAAAATTCAATCGTACACTTTAAACAAGTGAATTTCAAGGTATATTATATGGCAATTATTTATTGCAAATTATACCGCAATAAAGCTGTTTTTAAAAAAAAAGATGTATCCATTTGTGTTAGATGAGGGAAAACATCCAGGAAGATACATATTAGGTGCGTGTATGACATGTTGCCATTTGGATTTTTAAATGGTTATGCACATTACCTACATGGACATTTCTTAAAGGACATCCAAGGAGCTTGATTACAACAAATGTCTCTGGGAAATGAGTCAAGGGGGAAGAGATGTGATTTTAGCTGTGTACCCCTTTGTACTGTCTGAATTCTTTTTGCCTTGAGCATGTATTATTTTTCATAAATACAAAAATAAGTTGGTTAGGAGTCCTCAGAAGCAGGACTCTCACCGTAATTACACTGCTATTTAACACTGTCTTTTGAGGAAGGGGCTAGCCCACTCCTTCAGAATTTAAATATTTCTCAGAAGACTATAAAAAGGTGACTGTCTTGGACAATACAATACCAAAAGTGACAGAAACCTTAGTCTGAAATCTTACTGCATAAAACCCAACAGGAAGAGAATTTGAATGCCCTCTGAGGAGCAAAATGTGGTTTTTCAAGATTTGGTAGTCAGCTTCTGCAAGTGCTAGAACAAAATAGAGTGGTTTATGTTGTGCGACTATACATCTGACAAGGCATTCAATACATTCTGTACAAAGATAAGACTATATGCATCTAGAAAACTGAAAATATACTCCCCCACAAAATTTATTAAAAATAAAAAGAACACAAGTGAAAAAAGCTAAAAATGAGCCCAAAAGGTCTCTGAATACCACACTCCCAAAGTCTGTAACCAGATCTCTGTTAGCTGCCCAGACCCAGGCCTGGATTCTGCCTTCTTGCCTCACCTCATTTCTCGGCTTTTGTTAGTCCGATTACCTGATCGGGCATTCTACCTTGCTACTCAAGGTCACAGACACTCTGACAATTAAGAATTTGCGGCTCCCTGAATCCCCCTCTCCCCAACTTTCCCAAAATGCAGCCACCCTCTGACCTTAAGCCCACTCTGTCATCACAGTGTTTCCTGATTTAGAAGGCCAAGGTAACCAGAACGTGGACCACAAACTAGCAGCATTCCCAACTTCACGCGGAAGACATATCTAGGCCGCACCCAAGATTATTTGTGGCTCTTCCCACCCGGATCCTCACTTGTTTGTGGGGCGTCTTCTTCTTCCCTCCAGAGCCACGCCTCACACACTGCCAGCACTGCCAGATCTTGACACAAATCCCCCCAACTACCAACCAACCCCTCCCTGCAGGGCTCACCCCTGGTTTGACCCCCACCACTGAAGCCCTATTTCTACTCTCATCTCACTGTGCTACTTGGATGCTTTCAACTACATCGTTCATTCAGTCACCTGTAAGTAAGTGCGGAACAAATGCACGGTATGTCCTGGACCCTGGGGGGTGGGGGTGGGGTGGGGGGAAATGACAGAATTTTCTTAGATCACATTGAGGACAGGGTTTTGCTTTTTTAACTAAGATAGCTTTACTGACACCTAATTCACACACGATAAAAACCACGCTTTTTAACATTTTTCGCATATTCACAATTGTGAAACCGTCATTACAATCTAATTTTAGAACTTCTCATTACCCCTGAAAGAATACCCACTAGCGTCTAGAGTAGTGTTTTTGTGAAAAAAATAAAACAATTTGTCAGAGTTCCAGACTTGCCAACTCTTAGAACATTTAAAATTATAAAGCGCCCATGATGTCCAAAGACTGTACAGTATGTGATCAAGATTAATATAGCTAATAATTACCCGCTGTTGGACCTATGCAGTTTAAAGGACAGAGGTAAAGTTTTCCCTTGGGGAAAAAAATTCAGCACAACTATTAAAATAACAAGCAACAGTAAAGAGTGGTTTGTATTTGGATAGCGCCTCATGGCTTTTAAACGTACTCAAATACAGTGGCTTTTTTTTCTATTCTCCCAAACCTCTAGACAGGCCTACAGAGCACTTACAGGCCGGAGCCTGAAGTTCAGGGGCACATGCCTGACCCACACAGTCACCTAGGCAGGTCCCCCAGCCCAGCTCTTTGACCCTCTGTCTTTTTCCTGGACCCACGCTTTCTCCACTATTCTATCACGGGAGAAGAGCACAAACGGTTCAATGAGCAGGCTGTGTGTTACCATTAAGCAATTCCAATTTCATATCTGCCTAGGAAAAAAAAAGAAAAAAGAAAAGAAGCTATTTATGCTCTCCACACAACAAAACGGCCCTTTGTTATATGCCAAGGCCCTGGAGATTTTGTTAGCACTGGTCCAGCTGTGACATACAGACATTGGTTCAATGGCCTATGTAAATGTCCTTTGTTTAGTGTGGAGACCGTGAGCCCTCTCTAAAGCCCAAGTCCTAGGTTCTCCCGAGGCCACCCTCAAAGTCAGTAATAGACCCTGACTGACAAGAAGTGCCTGTGCCTTGCTCAATGGTTGGGAAGATAGGTTAAAGTTAGAAATTTTTAATTAAAACGAGGTAAAAGTCTAATTACTTAACAGTTGTCTCCAGAATAACATCGTTTCTTACTCACCAAGGGCTTATTATAGCCTGAACCATTGGGAACACCCGGCTCCACCTGGTTAACCAGAAAAAACAGCTCGATTTTTCCAGGAACATTAACTCTTTTTTCAGACATAAGGCAGTATTTACTGGGTTTGCTCATTAGTCACTAAGCCTTTAACGGCCTTAAAGAGATCAACGAATTCAGAAAAGTAATCTATTGTGGGTAACAATGGTGACGTCTTCCCTATGGCTACAGAAAACAACCACAGTGCAGGACACATAACACTGATGCTCAGTCAGATACACACACACACACACACACACACAAACACACGCACGCACAAATACAATTCCCTACAGTTACTATAGATTTATATGCACTGGTCACATATGGTAACAAATTTTATACGACATAAATAAAATGGTTAGTACACTATACTCTAAGAAATTAAGCATTTCTACCATCATCAATTCTTGCTCAATAATAGAAAAAAGTTGGAAGGGTCAAACTATCAAACCAACTAGTGAAGTTACTTCAAATTTAACCTTAAAATACAGTATTCATTATAGGTTCTGTCATCCTGGTAGGAAGAATAAACCAATTGAGAAAGAAGTTAACAGCAGTCCACAGTATTATAAGTCCACACCACCTCATTTCAATGTGAGCAACACTCGGACCATTACCTTTAAACACAAACGCCACGTCCCCTCCAAATCTGACTCTGCTCCCCCGCTAGAGGTAACCTCTGAACTCTTGTGTTTGTAATTCATACCTCTGTATGCATTTTGCTTTCCACCTGGAATCATACTTATGTACAAAATATAACTCCCCTATAGGATAAGCTGTTTGAAGGTTAATTCTACATCACATTAATCTCATGCAACTTACGCCATATCGACACCAACTTCACCTCCCAGGTATCATTCCTCATTGCCTCAGTTTCAGGTATGGAGGCTGGAACACATTACACACCAGATCGTCTCTATGGTGATCTACAAGATGGCCTCCAAGATGGCTTCAATGATTGCTGGTAGTGTACCAGGGACAGTCTGTAGGACCAATAAAATACAGCTCTTGGGTTCTCTCTCTGTAGGATCATTTACTCTGAGGAAAACCAGGTCACTGGTAGCCTTATGAAAAGGTCCACGGAGTAAGAAATGGATACCTCCTACCAAAGACTACCCAAGTCAAGCTTTGAGGTACCTAACTCTCCAGCCAACAGCTTTACTGCAAACTCATGAGACACCCCGAGCCAGAACTATGTAGCTAGCAAGTCTCAGACTTCTGATCTTCAGAAACTGTGTAAGGTAATAAATGTTTGGGGTTTTTTTAATGTTTATTTATTTGTTGAGAGAGGGAGAATATGCATGTGCACACATGCGTGGGGGGGGGGGAGGGGCAGAGAGAGAGGGAGAGAGAGAATCCCAAGCAGGCTCTGCCCTGTCAGCACAGAGCCCGATGCAGGGCTCAAGCCCACGAACCGTGAGATCATGACCTGAGCCAAAATCCAGAGTCAGACACTCAACCAACTGAGCCACCCAGGTGCCCCAATGTTTGGTTTTTTCAAGTTGCCATGTTTTAGGATAACATATGAGGCAACAAAAAAATTCATATGAATTTGTTACCATACGTAAGGCAATCTCTATACCACTTTTATCTGGAATTTTCTTTCCTGGGCTCACCTATCAAAATTACCAAGGCTGAGATTCGGTGGAGTTTATCTTTTATGAAAATGCTTTAGATTCTCCCTTCAACAGAATTACCTACTCTTTTCCCTTAATTCTAATTGTGTGAGTCACTTTCACAGTGAGATGAGTCTGTCTTACGTAGCAGTGAAAGTTCACAGACCTGCATCCCACACAAGCCATTAGCTCTCCAAAGCACAGATCAGGTCTCGATCGTCTCTTCAGCAGTCTGGCCTATTCAAGTTAAGGATCCTCAGCCATCCCACACCTGCATACAGAAAAAACTAGGAAGTGATGCTATTATCAGACATTAGTTAGGGTTAGGCTGATCCTGAGTAATAAAGACCTGATTAAGTGGGGAGAGGCCCGCTGTAGTCAGGGACCACATTTGGAAAATGGGGAGAACTGGAAAAAGAGAAACAGAGACTGGTCCTGGGCTGAACTCAATTCTTCCTTCCTTTCCCTACCTCTACATTTCCCTGGTAACCCCAGCAGAAGAGAGTGGGGAAGGAGACATAATGCATAGAAACACTGTGTTCACACATTCACAGAGGAAGTAAGTGCAGCAGGTGGTTGAGGAATCAGTAGAATAACACCCTCCAAAGTCAAGTGCAATGGCTTCCAGCAGCTGATGGTAGGGGTCACAGAGCATGAACCTGGCAATCAGACCGATCCAGGTTTGCATCTTGATTCCACATTCAGGAACCATAAGACCAAAGAAGAAAAGCATCCACTTCTTGGACACTCCCATGCACTTTCTCTCACACTCACTCTCTTGCTCTCTCAAATTAATAAATAAACTTTAAAAAAAAAGAAATTTTCATCTCTAGAACTTACAGGTATTACAAAAACCTATACTCTGGGGTCTAAGAATATGTAAGAATTAAGAAAACCTACTAAGAATTGGGATAGTCCAATTTTCAACATGAAGCACATGTATTAAATGTTTATTAAGATTCTAGTACATTCCACCATATTAGGCACCAAAGCAGAAAACGCTTTTCCAAAAATGTTATTTATGCTCTCATAACATTTGTGAAACATACAGATTAAAGTTTTAATGTTTCTAAGTTTTTATTTATTTTGAGAGAGTGAGAAAGAGTGGGGTAGGGGCAGAGAGAGAGAATCCCAAGCAGGCTCCTGTCAGTGCAGAGCCCCACGCGGGGCTTGAATTCACGCACCGTGAGATCATGACCCAAGCCAAAATCAAGAGTCTGACTGATGTTTAATCAACTGAGCCACCCGGGCACCCCCAGATTAAATTTTTGAACCATCACAGAAGTCACAGTTTATTTTGTAGACTAATTTGTAATGTGAAATCCATGGAAAACATTCCAAAATTTCAGTTATATATGGCAAATTCTGTCATCAGCTTTAAAGAAAAAATTTCAAAGAACAGTCAGAACCAAACAGGTCATGACACTTCTTCAAATGAAAGTGACCCTTGTCAGGCAAATGTTTCCTGTAATATTCTGTCCTTCTTACTACTATGAAGAATACCATGATAACATTACAAATAATTAGTAAATGCACGACATCTTAATTTTACCAACATACAAGGCTAGGATTCTGCAATAGGGTGCCAAATTCCAGCTAAAATAATACAGTACTTTAAAAAAAATTCTGAACAGGTAAAAACGGTAGGCATTTTACAATATAGGAGACCACAAAGAAACTGATCAATACGCATCAGAACCAACAGGGCTCTTCAAGCTGAGGTTAAATGACCTGCTCCCACCCCTCTTCCTGAAGGGCCTGCAGTGTGTCTGTCACACAGCTGAGACCAGCGCCAGCTTCTCCATAGTAACTGCAGCAAGCCCTTTAGCACTAGAAAAAGCATCAGATGCCTCCTCTTATATTAAATATTTATGAATTTTCAGGACAGGGGTCTCCCTGGGGGGGAAGTTCATGGGATGCACACACCGCTCAGAGCCCACCCCTCTTTCTTTAAAATACCTTTTCTCTCAGATTCACTGAAATAAGCCCCGGAGGTTGTTGGACTGCCTTTATCATGGTGTTCAGTGCCCATTTCAACCAAACCCAAGGGTTTTCCATTTTTTTAGGTCATCCCAATCCCTTCAACACCTCACCCAATTAAGTTGTAACAGGAAAAACAAAACAAAACAAAAGACTAATAAAGCACTGTATCTATTTAAAACCTAGTAAGCCCCTTAAATCTTAGATGTCTGGAAAGAATTAACATTGTAATGGGTTACTCTGTGGGTTATTTCTTAATTTGTTTCCACACACCACATGAGGTTCAAAATGCACAAGTGTCTCAGGTTCTGCTGAGGTACTCTTAGAGGAGAAGGATCACTCTACACCTGGGGAGCCCTGCTGTTAAAATCAGCGCATATTTTGTCATCATTGATCGGGTGTTTTCGCATCCCAAAGAAGAAAAGCACAAAAGTAGGTAAGAGACGTTCAGGTATCCTTACCATAGAAAGGGTTCCTTGGCTTTAAAAGGAGATGTTCCCAAGAAGCTCCAAGATATGATAGCAGCTTTGTCTAAGCACAGCTTGTAGGCAGAGTGACCAACGTCAGATTTTGATGGCAAGGGACCTTTGAGCACACATGCAGCTGTCACCTTAAAAGTCTGAGCACATTTTTGTGGGAAAGCAGTCTGCATGCTATAGAAGCAGCAGGACTATCAGGGAGCCGCTGAAATGCAAGAACCCCTTCCTCTTCTTTTTATCTAGAACCTAGCTCAATGCCTGGCACACAGCATTTTTTTGTGAGTGCTCCAAGAGTGGCAATGGGTGACTGTATGAATCCTAAGAATTTTCCTCCTTCCAGAAAACTTCACATTACAGGACCACCCCCATGTCCAGTGATCACTACTGAGAGCACATTACCAGCATGACAAACTAGGAAAACCTAATACAGAACCACGGTTTTTTTTTTAACGTTTTTATTTATTTTTTGAGACAGAGAGAGAGACAGAGCATGAACGGGGGAGGGGCAGAGAGAGAGGGAGACACAGAATCCGAAGCAGGCTCCAGGCTCTGGGCCATCAGCCCAGAACCCGACGCGGGGCTCGAACTCACGGACCGCGAGATCGTGACCTGAGCTGAAGTTGGACGCTTAACCAACTGAGCCACGCAGGCGCCCCCAGAACCACATTTTTTTACTCAAGGAATGGCAGGTTCCTCTACATACTAGGACAACTCCAGACTAAATCAACATTTTCACTTGCCTGAGGCAGAGGAGGAAAAAAAAAATGTTTTCTTGAAACTGAACTTAAAAGTAATGTCCTTTACCCTGAGATAATGTTGTTCATGATTTGGGAAGGTGTAGAGGGGTGTTAAAAACCTCACACTTATGGGGCACCTGGATGGCTCAGTGGGTTGGGTGTCCAACTCTTGATTTAGGGTCAGGTCATGACCTCACAATTTGTGAGATCGAGCCCTGCATCAGGCTCTGCTAGGGATTCTCTCTCCCTCCCTCTCTGCCCCTCCCCTGCTTATGCGCGCTCTCTCTCTCTCTCTCTCTCTCTCTCAAAATGGGTAAATAAACATTTAAAAAGAAATCCCACACTTATAAAAGATGGTGGCTTTATGTTGGTTGATTTTAATGACTTGGCAAAAAGGAATTAGCAACCCAGCTCCCCACCCCTAATTTCACCCATCCACGAAGTCAAATATATTAGCAGTGGTAGCGCTGGGCTGTAACTCCCACTGACCCAGCCACAACTTACCTAGGACTGCAGCCCCACCTAGTACGTGCCAGACTCACCTAACACATGTCACCGCCAAGGGCAGAACAGAAAAAGAGGCATAACTGGTTTCGAAGGTGGAGGACACAAGAAATGCTACATCTGGCTATCAATACATAGTCTAACATGAAGGAAGAACACCCAGATTGGAGAAGTCTAACAATGACTTCACATAAAAAGATACATTTGGACCTATACCCACTAGGAATTTTCTGTAAGTGAGCCATGGTTACTGAAGGCAATTCTTATCCATCAAGCGTACTGAGAATGGACTATCAGTTTTAGGAAGTCTACAAAAAATGAAAAAAGACTGGCCAGCAGCCCAAAGCCCCTTTCAGGCTGAACTTCCTATCAGCACATTTTTATAATTTTCCTAGCAACTCTGGTTTAGCCCCAGCTTAGAAAGATAATAAAACAAATTACCCAGAACTAGGTGTTAATGCAGTGAGTATTATAAAGAGTCAGGGTGACATTACCAATTAGAACAAAAATAAAATAAAATATACTCAGCAATTTCACTTCTCCATGTTCCCCTAGGCAAACATGTTTTGCATAAAGGAGGAATAAACAAAGATGTTCGGTGCGGCATTTATTTATGATAGTTTAAAAAAATACTCTAAAAGAATCAAAACACCCATTAATAGAAGTTAAATTAAGGCATATTTATTATACTCTGGGACACTATGCAGCAGTTAAAAAGAAGGAAATCTGGGCACCTGGGTGGCTCAGTCAGTTAGGTGTCTGACCTCACCCCAGGTCATGATATCATGGTTCGTGGGTTTGAGCCCCGCACTGGGCTCTATGCTGTCAGCACAAAGCCTGCTTCAGATCCCGTTCCCTCTCTCTGTCCCTCCCCCGTGCCTGTTCTCTCTCAAAAATAAACATTACAAAATAAATAAAAGTAAATAAAATAAATTTTAATATAAAAATAGAGAAAAATTAAAAATTAAAGAAAAATTAAATTAAAAAAAAATTTTTTTTAATAAACAGAATGAAGTTATCACTATGTGGTAGCACAGCAAGCTCTCCACAACACAGAGCTGAGGAAAACTATAGAAGCACATACAGTGTGATAGTATTTGCCTTTTTAAAAGGCACACATATGCAAAAATCAGTGCTACAACTGTTGCCAACCTGTGGTCCCTGAACTAGCTGCATCCAGGTCACCTGGGAACTTGCTAAAAATGCAAATTCGCAGGCCCCATCCGGGGCCCACTGAATCAGCAATCTGAGTCTAGCAGGATGTGTTTGAACAAGCCCTCAGATGCCAAACAAAAAGCTTGAGAACTGCTAGTCTCCACAGGTCTATATACAGGTTCCTGAGAAAAGAGCAGGCCTCTCACCAACTGAGGTCCAAGCAAGTACCTTTATCTATAGTTTTTTGCCCCCCACCTTACCTTTTTTTTTTTTTAACAAGGAGAGTGTATTCATGCATTGCTCCCATAAATTAAGAGTAACTTTTGTTTTAGGTACTACCGGTGCCACGAGGGGATTGGAGAAATGGTTAACCATGCAATCATGGTGGAGGGAAACCTGATGGAATAGGAGGACGGAGGTTCCCCATGAGCTACTGAAATGCCGGAGGTCACAACAATCATGAAAAACGGGCCAAGTAGGAATTTGAACCCTCAACAGAGTTCAGCTGATCTCACCAGTGTCTCCCACAGCATGTGCACGACAGTCTACTCTAGGAGGAAGCGCAGCGAGCTACCCGTGAATATGAAAAGAATAAGGCAGACGCCATTTTGGAAAAGCCACAATTTTACAAAGTCTTCTGTTGCCCTGTTTTGTTGATTCCTTAGCACTACACGCTGTCAGGCCCAGCCCCCACTGGGGGCCTCCCCTCTCCTCCGTCTGAAGATGAGGGGCCAGCTTCGTCTTTGCATTTGCTGTGGCTGTTTCCCTGGCCAGCAGGGAAAAGGCAACAAGAAAGAGGGCTTTGAAATTAAATAACAAATGTTAGTGAGAAAACCCAGCCACCATCTTTCTAAGCCTTGACATCCCCCTTCCAGGTTGTAGGGCCTGGAAATGCATACACTCACACGCACCCAGGCACACAAACACACACACACCCCTGCACTTAATTTCTTATTAACTTCACAGAAGTACAATCCACCATTACTGTCAATATTTAGGAAGATAAACACACAGGTGTAGTCTGGAATCCGCATCAAAATAAGGTTATGGAGGGGGGCCTGGGTGGCTCAGTTGGTTGAGCGTCCGACTTCAGCTCAGGTCATGCTCTCATGGTTTGTGGGTTCAAGCCCCACATCGGGCTTTGTGCTGACAACTCAAAGCCTGGAGCCTGCCTTGGATTCTGTGTCTCCCTCTCTCTCTGCTCCTCCCCAGATCATGCTCTGTCTCTCACTCCTTCAAAAATAAATAAACATTAAAAATTTAAAAAAATTAAATAAATATAATAAGGTTATGGAAACCTGTAATATAAAAAGAGGATTAGCCATAATTAATTATCAGCTGAGAGATGGCAATAAGAGATAACCTTCTAATCTCCCTATTATTGCTACAAGTCATGTTCCCAACTAGGAAGAAAAATAACTGGTATTTTATAAGGAATTATGAATTTTCCACTTCTAAATTTTTTAAGCAAGAATATCGCTGATTTGGTTACCAAAAATGCACAGCATCACCCTTTGACACATACATACCCTACGACAGCTTAAAAAGCCAACATCTAAAACAGCCCAGATATTCTTACCTTAACTTGGCGATAAAAGATCAAGTTGAAGTTTCACTGCCTATAACAAGTACTCTTCAAGTTTCACTGAAGAGAAAAAGTGGAATGAGAGCACATTCTCACTCCTGGACTTTGGAAACATCAGTTCCTTCGGTTTCAAGCTTTATTCTCTCAGATATTGTGAGGTCATCACACCCACTTGTTCTCTGACACAAGCCCATGCTCAAAAGGACTGCAGACCTACAAAGAAACAGCTCTGTGCCATTCAATTATCTGGGCCATGCTTCTCCATGGTACAGAGAAAAGTAATCTCTTTTTAACCTTAAAGCAGGCACAGTTTTCCTTCTCATCTCCCACCATTCAGCCAATTTTTGTCTTCCTTTAACAAGGCCAGATTTTTAGCTATACCCATTTAAGAAGCTTGGGTTCTTTAGAGAAAATGAAGCAAAAAGTTATAGCCTCATATAATAGAAACATCCAATTAAAAAAAATTTTTTTTTAATGTTTATTTCTGAGCGAGAGAGAGACCGACAGAGTGAGAGCTGGGGAGGGGCAGAGAGAGAGGGAAACACAGAATCCGAAGCAGGCTCCATGCTCTGAGCTGTCGGCACAGAGCCTGATGAGGGGCTTGAACCCACAAACTGCGAGATCATGACCAGAGCTGAGGTCAGACATTTAACCGACTGGGCCACCCAGGTACCCCGAAACATCCAATTTTTAAAAAAAGAAAAGATTTAACACTACCTCAAGAGTCATAAAGAAAACTAAGTTTACCTCTAAAGAGAACAGACTTAAAACTTGAGGGAAAAAACAGAACAACACAGCACAAGGTATAAGATATATTAAGAGATCGTTTTGTATTATGTCCACTGTAGTAGATCTCTTCCTAAATGAGTTAGGAAGCAAGTTAAGTTAAAAGCAAGACAGGAGAGGGGCGCCTGGGTGGCTTGGTCAGTTAAGCGTCCGACTTCGGCTCAGGTCACGATCTCCCGGTCTGTGAGTTCGAGCCCCGCGTCGGGCTCTGTGCTGACAGCTCAGAGCCTGGAGCCTGTTTCGGATTCTGTGTCTCCCTCTCTCTCTGCCCCTCCCCTGTTCATGCTCTGTCTCTCTCTGTCTCAAAAATAAACGTTAAAAAAAAAAAAGCAAGACAGAAGACAATTGCCTTTATGACAACGTTTGTCAGAGAAGGCCTAAGCATCTCCTGATCAGCAGCTTTCAAGAAACACAAGAGCCCTACACCTCTGTTACTTCGATAACAGAATGCTGTGTCCCTGGGAAGCCTCTACCTTCCTGGGGCACATTCTAGAACAGACATTTCCGAATGCTCAGGAATCTGCCTCTACCTGCCCCCCCACGGCCGCCCACCTCAGGACCAGGTCAATCCTGAACATCTTTTTCCTTCCCCTCTCCTCCGTCTGAAGATGAGGGGCCAGCTTCATCGTCAGGAAGGCCGGAGGAGCAGGTCAGCCTGCAACAGCGACTAACAGAGTCACATGCGCGGAAGTGAAGTCCACCTGGGCCGGCCTGAGGCGACCTCAAGTATCTGCAGCACAGAGTCGAGGCACGAAACGCTGCTGTGGGAACACCCTTCCTTAACGCCCACCCCCACCAAACACCAACTAGATTTCATATCCAAAACTGCGACTGGCAAACCCAGCTTTAAAGAAGATCTCTTCTGTGAAAGAAGTCGGGCACAAGCAGGTCTCGGGTTCCCTTTGAACAGAGGAAACTTGATATCCTGAAGGCCTGCCAAAGAAAGCAGCCTGTGTTTCAAGTACATGCTTGTGATTAAGAACCTGAATAGTGACTGGACAGGGTGTGTGCAGGGGAGAGGGAGGAGGGCCAGCGGACAAATTTCAGCGAATACAGGAAATGCGGTCTGTACTTTGGTTTCTACTTTCTTTAAAATGTGTTTATGCTTCCCTGGGTATATCTGTCCCTTAATTAACAGGTATATTCAAAGGAAGGACGCTGCTGAGACACAAACAAATGTGGGAGAAGGGTGCTTAAAATTACATAGGTCTCCAGTCCCTTTTATTTAAAAGAAATGTCTTAGGGGTGCCTGGGTGGTTCAAGCTGCTTAAGTGCCCGGCTGTTGATTTCGGCTCAGGTCATGATTCCAGGCTCAAGGGATCAAGCCCAGCGTGGGACTGCACTGAGCATGGAGACCTGCTTGGGATTCTCTCTCCTCTGCCCCTCCTGCACCCACTCTTGCGCTACCCCCCTCTCCAAAATAAAAAAATAAAAAATAAAGTAAAATAATGTTTTATTGTTTTGCTTTTATACATTTTTGCCCACTAAGGTTATGTTTAATGTATGGGAAAAAAATGATAAATTACTGCAAAGCACAGAAAAGTACTAAACACAGTAAGTAGAGATGTTTTAATCTTGAGATGCCAGGTAACGGAAGGAAGTTAATGATGGTCACAGTTGCTTCCCAAGAAGCCCCGGGGAGGCTGCGCACTGGCTTCTGCTGGAATAAGCAGAGGTGTACTTTTCAGGAGGAACGATTCCTCAAAAGGTGCTAAAGCTCCCTGAAGCAAGCGGGATGGGGGTGAGCCGGAGGCTTCCTTGTCAGCACCTCCACATCTCAGCAGGCCTCCCCCCAACACAGCAATCTCAAGACTGTACCTGCAGACCCAAGGACTCTGCTCCACTGGCATCCAAACATTTCATTCATCCACAGTTAACACAGAGATTCACAAGCAAAATTCCTCGCATTGGAGACCTGGCATAATTAACTAAATCTGCTCCATTTTGGCAAATTTATACCTGGAACAAATCCATTTAAAATAAAGTCTCGAGGGGCGCCTGGGTGGCGCAGTCGGTTAAGCGTCCGACTTCAGCCAGGTCACGATCTCGCGCTCCGTGAGTTCGAGCCCCGCGTCAGGCTCTGGGCTGATGGCTCAGAGCCTGGAGCCTGTTTCCGATTCTGTGTCTCCCTCTCTCTCTGCCCCTCCCCCCGTTCATGCTCTGTCTCTCTCTGTCCCACAAATAAATAAAAAAACGTTGAAAAAAAATAAAAAAAATAAAATAAAATAAAATAAAGTCTCGAAAGGGGCACCTCGGTGGCTCAGTCAGTTAAGCATCGACTTCGGCCCAGGTCATGATCTCGTGGTTTGTGGGTTTGAGCCCCGCGTCCGGCTCTGTGCTGACAGCTCGGAGCCTGGAGCCTGCTTCAGATTCTGTGTCTCCTTCTCTCTCTGCCCCTCCCCTACTTGTGCTCTGTCTCTCTCTATCAAAAATAAATGTAAAAAGAATTTTTTTTTTAAAGTAAAGTCTCAAGGGTCTCCTGGGTGGCTCAGTCGGTTAAGTGTCCAACTCTTTATTTCGGCTCAAGTCATGATCTCATCTCATGGTGGGTTTGAGCCCTGTGTCGGGCTCCTTGCTGACAGTGCAAGGCCTGCTTGGGATTCTCTCTCCACCCCTCCCCTGCTTGATCTCCATCTTTCTCTCTCTCTCAAAATAAATAAACATGAAATAAAATAAGGTCTGTCTACATGATTGAGAGGGGGTAAAATATTATAAACTAGATGATATTGAGTAGTTTTTTCAGCCCCCTACACTTCATACTCCCTCATCAGTAAGATGGAAAAGGAAGAGTCCACCTGAGCAGAGCTGAAGTGAGACTCAAATAAGGCATTTGCTGCCCTGAACTGCTTGGCGGGAGCCAGGACCAAGGGTGCACTGAGTAGACTGTGAGCATCACTGCCAAATAAAATTCCTCCTTCCCACAAGGTACTGGTTGAAAAGAACTAAGAATTTCAAATCTTCCAAAGCTGAAAGGCCAAAACCATCCCCATCTCACCTTCTGGATCCTTCCAGTCACCTTTCCAACCTCTAAAGAAAAGATGCACAGTGGCAGGACGCACTGTGAAGGACCCACTGACATTTTTCTTCTGTTCAGCACAGAACATACAGATGTGAGGTAGTGGTATTAATGGGAAAATGATCATATGTTAAAAATTCCCCAAAACTGCAGTTTATTGGCAAAAGCAAAAGGGTGACTGGGAGATGAGGCTCCCTGGTCAGGAGAAGCAAGAGAGTCAGGGAGCCTGGAGGCTCCCATTGTGCTCTGGGGGCAAATGTGGGAGAAAACGCCCGGAGCCCACATGGAAGGGGCCAGCCACCCACAGCCTCTTCCTCAGCTCAGGGAGCTAGAGCACTTGCTGGTGGTCACCATGTCCAGAGTTCAAGGTAGAAGTGACAATATGACAAACGTCCGTACTCTGGGATGGCATGGGTTTAGAACTGCAATTGACTAACCACGTCCCTCAATTCCTTTGAGAAAGAAAAATCAAAAGTTCCTCTTCATCTTCTAGTACATTTTTAAAATGACTACTTTGCCCAGTGTTTCTACTTTGGCCAGAATTCATACAGAGACCTAAAGTCTATTAGTTTTAAAAATGTATGAGTTTTCAAAATTCCCAATTAATAACTTGAAATATTTTTCCTAAGCTTTGAATCATTACGCACACACCGAAAAACGAGAAAGAGAGATGTAAATTAACTTTGCAAAAGCAATGAAATTAATTAATAATAAATGAACAAGCTAGGAAATCTGTTTTTCAGGGTTTTTTTTTATTCCCATAGAAAAAAGTTAATACTAATAGGAAACATAAAATATATTGAATTAATCCATGAAATCCCTTAAGGCAAAATAAAAAGAACAACAAAACTCTTACATTCCATTTTGTGACCCAAAATGGGGAAAGATAAAAAGAAAAAGGAGAAGATGGAAATTTGGTGGAGAAAAAAGTCAGGAAAAGAGAGAAAAGCTAAGGGAAGGAGGAAGGAACAGCAAAGCTGGACGAAAAACACCCAAAAAACCACAGCACACAAAGAAGGAACGGAAGGGAGCGGACAGATGGATGTGTGTGGTTTGTTTTTTGGGTTTTGGGGTTTTTTTTTTTTAGCTTTACACATCACTTGCATTTCAGGGAATTATCAAAGTTAAGTAGTGCACTTTGAAAAGTTGGTTGTTTCATCAGAGCTCACTGCTTTGAAACTTAACAGCTACAGTTGCCATTATAAATAGAATAATCAGAGTAGGAAAACATCATCAGACCAGCTGCAGTGACCACAGCCCCAGCTAGAAGCAAGCCAGCAACACTCCAGGACTGGAGTCCCTTCTGGAGGTTAAAAAGAAATCTGAAAACAAATTATAATTCTGGGAAAAATAAAAGTCCCTAAACCAAGAGACATCTGTCACGTTACCTTTGTTATTAGTCAAAATTTTCATTCAATCCCTGAAGCCATGAGCGATCCATTTAAAAACCACCATAGAACAGACTGAAAGGTATGTTTTCCCTTCCAACAATGACCCAAGGAAAACAGCTGACGGACTCCACTTTGGAACCTGCCGCTCTGGAATGAAAATCCTTTCTAAAGAGAACTGAGTGAGAATATTTGACAAATCCAGACACACTGCATAAATGACTCCCATAGCCATGACATTCCATGATGAAAGTGAGCACTCACAACTTCAGATTTGCCCTGAGAAACCACCACTTAAAAAAAAAAAAAAAAAATCACAGCTTCACTATGATTTGGCTCAAATGTCACCTCTAGGCAAAATTGCTTCTCTGGCTTTTATACCACCCAGAGAATGTATAATACTGCACTTTCGTTCTACAAATACTTCATAAGCGCTTATTCTCTGCAAGGCTCTTACCATTAAGGTGAATTATTGCTCATAGACTTGAGCTCCTTGAAGGTCAAACTCTAGGATATGACTATTAAAATACATTTTGCATTAAAAGCATCTTAACTAAAACCAGTGACATATATAGTAATAGCAAAGCCAGTCATTCTCCCCTGCCTCTGGTTTCTTCTCTCATTTTATGAATATGCACGTGGTCAAATTACCACCCTCTCTGCATTCAAAAACAAAAACCAACACTCTATACAGGCAAGCAAATGCAACCTCACCCCAACCCACAGAGCCTAAATCTCTCTGCATTACCCACGACTGGGACTCCTCACCAGTCAGTATCCACTTTTTCTGCTCAATCCACTTGGCCTCTCCACACCCTTTGAAAGTTGAACTCCCTGCGTCTTAACCTGCACTTCCTCTCCCTGCCCTGAAATGTTCATATTCAAGTTCTGTTCTCTTTTTACTCCACTTTTCCTCCTGGGCCATCTCAGCAACTTAATAGCTTCAAACATCACATGTCTCCCAAACTTTGAAATCCTGCTCGGCTCCTTCTCTCGGAAATCCATATTTCATTCCTGAACCTATCCACATAAACGTCCCATGAGACCCGGGTAGTAGTTTAAAACATGTGCACACAGTCACTGACACTCTTCCCACCAAAAGTGGAGCCTCATCTCCCTCTGCTTGAATATGGGCTGGACTTTGCAGCACATTTTTAACAGAATGAGGAGGAAGTAACGCCTCAGGCTATCATAAAAAGCCACCAAGTTTCTGTCTGACTGTCTCTTAGGAGTCACACCTTGGGGGACCCCAGAGAACACATCAGAAGTCTGGACATCCTGAGGCTGCCTGCTGTTGGGTCAACAGCACAGGCTCCGGCAAAAAACAATACCCAACACAGGCAAGGAAATAACCATCATCAAACAGACCCATGCTGGGGTTTCTTCTGAAGACCATGCAGGTAGAAACAGGTGCCGACGAGCCCCAGCTGCTTGGGTCTTCCAGTACACCTGCCCTCAGGAAGTGAGTAATAAGCCTTTGTATGTACGTATGATCCCTGCCTCATACTTCAAGTCACCCCAGCTGAGGCTGAGCAGAGACATGCTGTCCTCGCTAAGCCCTGCCCCAATGACAGATCTGTGACCATAATCAATGCTTTGTTTCAAACCACTAGGTTTTAACACGGTTTTGCAGCTTTGGACAACTGGAACGACCTCAAATGCGACATGGCCCAGACGAAGTTCATTATCTCCCTCCCTCCATCTGCTCTTCTTTCTATGCTTTCTATCCCGGTTCCTTTTCCACGCAATCTGAAAGCCTCCTCCACTCTTCTCTACCCTCAGATCCCCTCTACCCCAGACATCTTACACACCATAACCCAGAGGTCTCTCAGGAATCCAGCACCCCCACTTCTGGTTTGAAAATTAATAAAGGGAAACCTCACTAAAATAGAGCTATTAGGCAGCTAGAGTTAGGCAGAGGGAGGTCTCTTGCCTTACCACTCATAGTCAATTGCAGACCCAGCAGGAAGAGATAGGACGCTGCACATAATACTACTTTACTATCCTAGTCGGAGGAAGACTTCCTCCTGTCCCAACAGGAGGAGGAACCGATGACAGAAAGTCACAGCTGGGCCAATGAAAAGCCACTACACTTAGAACTCCCAGCTTACTCCAGTGGATTTTTGTTGATGACAGTTTTCCCAACTTCCCACTTTCTTCTATAAGAGAGTACTCCTCTTCTTTGTTCCATGGACTTACCTATGCTTTTGCCATAGTTGGCCTGTCCTGAATTGCAATTCTCTGTTTTTCCCAAATAAACCCATATTTTGCTAATAAAATAACCAGCAGTTTTATTTCTTAAGGTTAACCCTGGCTAGGAATACAGTGACAGTGACACCCCTTACCTGGTTAACCCAGGCTAGGATTACAGTGACAGTGACAACCCTCACCTGGTTTGCTAGCACCTTCTACTCAACTGCCAAAATAATATTTTAAAACTAAACTCCCACACACCTACCACCTGCTTATCACGTAGAGCATACAGTCTGATTCCTGATCCTAGTACAGAGGACTGCTCACATCCCCCCAGTGACTACCTGAGACTCTGGCCCCAGGGGAAATTCTGAGGATTCGCAAACACCTTTTCGCCCTTTCATGCCACTGTACCTTTGCACATGCTGACTCTCCTCCGTAAAATTCCCTTCCTCTCCCTTCTTTCTCTCACCGCTTACAAAGAGTTCTACGTAGTCTTCCAGTCCAAGTTCAAAGGTCATCTACTTTGAGAATCTTTTCTAATGACCCAGCCAGAGTAGCTCACTTCCTCCTGCATCAGTTATGCAAGCCCTTACAACACCCACTTCACTACCGCGATCCAGTTCTGTTTCTCCAGGGTGGCCCGCGAGCCTGAGGGAGGCATCATGTCCTGTTTGCCTTCAAATAAATGTTTAATTTGAACTGGAAACCACTAAGTTAGTATTTCACAGAAATACCTAATATTCTGTTTCAGAATCAATACTGTTGAGCACCAGAGCTAGTCACAGAATTTAACTTAATTTTCTCAACTATTTGGAGTATTATCAGCCTCCAAGAGGTTTAGTGACCTATCTGGTGTCTCATAACCACAAAATGATGAAGCCAAATTTTGAACCCAAGTAAACTTCAAGTCCAGGGGTACCTGGGCAGCTCAGCCGGTTGAGCATTCAACTTCAGCTCAGGTTGTGATCTCATGGTTCATGGGTTCGGGCACTGCATCAGGCTTTGTGCTAACGGCATGGAGCCTGCTTTGGATTCTCTGTCTCCCTCTCTGTCTCTCTGTTCCTCCCTCCCTTGCATTCTCTCTCTCTCTCTCTCTCTCTCAACAATAAAAAACATAAAAACAGAAAAGTCAAAACTTCAAGTCCAGCACTCTCTGCCCTAAACATTTATAATCAGTTCTGATGTACAAGGACAGACACACAGCCATATTCTGGCACAGATACACCCCTTAGTGCCCCACTCCCACGGCTGCCACCACGGCACCCTGCTCCCCCAAACAACACCTTTGAAAGGAAAAAAGGAGACTGCATATAACTTTCAGGTAGCGTAATATGTTGTGTAAGGATGTGTATTCTATAGCCAAATTAAATCCCAGATTTAAAACCCAGCTCTGTCCGTATCAAGCTAGGGGCCCCTAGAGAAATTATTCCCTCCACCCCTTCACACCTTGTTTCTTCACTTACAAAGCAGGGATAGTGTGAGCACTGCTCATGGGTTTCTTGTGAAGATATTTAAAAAAGAAACACGAGGGGCGCCTGGGTGGCGCAGTCGGTTAAGCGTCCGACTTCAGCCAGGTCGCGATCTTGCGGTCCGTGAGTTCGAGCCCCGCGTCAGGCTCTGGGCTGATGGCTCAGAGCCTGGAGCCTGTTTCCGATTCTGTGTCTCTCTCTCTCTCTGCCCCTCCCCCGTTCATGCTCTGTCTCTCTCTGTCCCAAAAATAAATAAACGTTGAAAAAAAAATTTTTTTTAAAAATTAAAAAAAAAAAATTAAAAAAAAAAATTAAATAAAAAAGAAACATGAAAAGCATTTAGAACATAACCTGGCATATAAAACACTCAGCAAATGCTGTTGCTGGTTTTAGGCAGAGTAGAAGGAGTATTTGTAAAAGTGACTGAGTAAAACTCTAGCTGGAAAACGTAGGTAATTATAATGCAGGGCTGAAGCTGTGTCCCTGCAGATTCCAATTTTATTTTAATTAGAAAAAAACATTTCTAGAAAGTACGAAGTATCCCCAGGGCTTTAAACTGGTTAGCAAATGCAACTTAAATTTTTCGTGGGCTCCTGGTGATCCTCTTAGGACCAAGTTTTTGTAGCACTCCCCACAACTAACACAGTATGTATGGGGAAGTCATGATCATTCAGCTTCTGTTTACTCATATATAAAATGAAAATGATACCAGTCCTATCACCCACCAGCATTAAAAGATTCAAATGAAGCAATACGTAGAAAAATCAGTAAGAGCTTTGCAAAAGCCAGGTGGTGGTATCACCATCATCACCAATATCATTCTGAGTTGTAATAAGGTGATATACTGAAAATGATATATGAGATCAATACCAGAACGATAGGTTGGTCATCCTTTTGCTAACTGCCCCAATGGCCAAAATGTTTGCATTTTTCTCTCTTTCCAGAATTCTCATTCTGGTTAACTAGTGGCATGTACTTTTTACCACTGTCAACATACTTTTGCTCTTCTCAGCTGTGTTCAAAGAAAACTTCTAAAGCGTACTGAGACCAGGGCACCTGGGTGGCTCCGTCGGTTAAGCATCCGACTTTGCTCAGGTCATGATCTCGCGGTTGATGGGTTTGAGCCCCACGTCGGGCTCTGTGCTGACAGCTCAGAGCCTGGAGCCTGTTTTGGATTCTGTGTGTCCCTCTCTCTCTGCCCCTCCCCTGCTCGTACTCTGTCTCTCTCTCTCTCTCTCTCAGAAATCAATAAACATTTAGAAAAATTTATTAAAAAAATAATAAAATAAAATGTATTGAGACTATCCATGCCTCCTAAGCTCGGGACACATTGGAAGCAAATAACTAACCTTGGTAGAACAGCATAGGAAATGTATCTATGAAAGTATTTACTGAGCATATGTCCAACATGCTTTGGGGAATAAAAATGTAACCATCACTGTCTCTTCCTCTGTCTGTATATGTATTCACACACAGTTAACATAATACTTAAGAAGTAAAGTATCAATTTGGCTTCCACTTACAGATTTTCAGTGATTATGTATAAAACTATAAGCATATGTGGAGCATATATTCTTGTTTCCCTGCCAAATTGTTTCCCCTAATTTTTAGCCATTCTATCTAATCCCATCTGACTCTACCTATGCTAGAAATCTTTCCAATTAATTATGCACAACAGGACAAACACTTAGGGCATATCTACGACATACACACTTGACTGAGGGTGAGGAACACATATGTAAAAACATTCTTCTGTTCTGGTAACATTTTATTTCTAGCCAACGACAGATCCTAGTGGATTGGATAAACTACTACCTTTATTCCTATAGCCTTAATGATTGCACCAGAAGTTCCTTTTCATACCACAATGCCTCCAACAAAGCTCAGAAAACAATGGGTAAAGTCTGATCTTAGCAGTAAACTCCCAATCCAAAACTTTATCAAGGTCACATTTTATAAAATTTTTTAAACTGACATTTATGTTTGCATAGCTGTAACATGAAATACACCATGCCTATAAGCCGAGGCATGTAAATTAACAGTCCTGCCTAAAACCACTATTTTTAGCACTGACTGATTACAAAAGTGTCTAAAGAGAGAAGACACAAAAACACAGAGAATGAAGAACTGAAAGCTACTCAGAGCCATGCAAATTACTCCAAAAAATGTCACCTAGAAAATATTTGCTCTTAATACTGTATTTTGTTAGTAAAAATGACATTATAAAGGTCCAACATAACCAAAAGGAAAGTAAGAACAGGAAAACTAAATATGTGTCACAAAACACAAAGGTTTAATATGAGCATGAGAGGGGGAATGATGAGAAGAGCAAGACTTACTAAGATCCCAAGAGTGAAAAGTGAGTAACAATCCCAAGAAGGGAATAAAAATGGCTAATCAATCTATAGCCTCTCTGGTAAATGGTGAAATTTCCAGTGAAAAAGGGTGGCATTTTTCCCCTATAAAGTTCATTATTCTTTTTTTTTTTTAAGACAATGACATCTGTGCAGCAAAGGAAACAAGTGAAAAGACAACGGAATGGGAGAAAATATTTGCAAACCATTTATCTCATAAGGGTTTAGTATCCACAATATATAAAGAACTCCTACAACTTGACAATAACAAAAACAAATAATCCGATCAAAAAATGGGCAAAGGATTTGAACAGACATTTCTCTAGATAAGACATGCAGATGGCCAACAAACATATAAATATATATTTAAAAAAATGCTCCACATCTCTATCATCAGGGAAGTGCAAATCAAAATCACAATGAGCTATCACCTCATACCCATTAGGATACCAGTATCAAAAAACAAAACAAAACAAAACAAAAACAGAATAACAAGTGTTGCTGAAGATGCGGAGAAATAACCCTTTCAACCGCCCCGTCCATTTTTTGCACAGCCCCCCACCCCCAGCCTTCACTCTTCTTTTTAAAATAACTGTTGGTGGGAACGTAAAATGGTTCAGCCACTCAGCCATATGGAGAACAGTATGGAGGTTCTCAAAGAATTAAAATTAGAACTACTATATGAATCAGCAGTTCCATTTCTGGGTGGGACAGCATAGGAAATGTACAAAAAGAATGATGAATTGCTGTTCAATGGGTACAGGGTTTCAGTCATCAATATGAACAAGTTCTAGAGATCTGTTGTACACCAAGTTACATAGCATTAACAATAATGTGCTATATACTTAAATATGGTTAAGACAGTAGATTTTATGTTTTGTGTTCTTTACCACAATTTAAAAAAAAAATGAAAAAAAAAAAAACAATGACAATTATGTTTTCCAGAAGGTGACTTGGCAACAGGAATCCAAAGTCTAAACATATTCACATCTTTGAGTTGTTTCAGGAAATCTATTTTAAAACAATTTCTCTTAAAATATTCTAACAGCTGAAATGGAAAGTAATCCATAGTCCAGCAAAGAAACATCTAAATAACCATCAACTAGTGAAGGGGTGTGGTCATCAAAAGTTATAGTGTGGAGAAACTTGTTTAAATGATCTGTTAACATTCTCATTATTTAGTAGTATTCAAAACAGAACATAAAACTATGTATGGTGTATACAGTTCGACCATAATGAACATATACTGGACATTCAATAAAGAAAAAGATGAAATTCTAATAGAGGAAAGAAAAGGGGGGTATGGGAACAGGGAAATCAAGAGGGGGAGGGAGAAAAGCTATACCAACAGGATTTCTGTTGAATTTTCATCTGGACAAATTGATTCCAATGTTCATTTGGAAATGAAATCTGGCAAGAATAGCTAGGAAAAAAAACCTAACAATAAAAAGAAAAATAGAGGGGTGCCTGCTGGTTCAGTCAGTGGAGCATGTGACTCTTGATCAGGGTCATGAGTTCGAGCCCCATGTTGGGCATGGGGGCCTACTTAAAAAAAAAAAAAAGAAAGAAAAGAAAGAAAGAAAGAAAAGATAAAAGAAAAATAGAATAATCAGGAAAGACCAGTCCTTCCAGATATTTTTGCATAGTATGAAGGTACAATAACTTAGTTTAGTCGCTGGGAATGAACAAAAATGTAAAAAAGAAAGAACACAGGAATTTAGTATATGACAACAGTATTATTTCAAATCAGTAAAGGAAAGATCCATTATTCAGCGACTGGTATAGGGTACCTGAGCAGCTAATGGGGGTATGATGGGGTTAAGATTCATATCTCACACTTTTTGTCAAAATAAGCTTCAGGTGGATGAAAGATTTAAATGTAAAAAAAAAAAAATACGCCACCTGGGTGGCTCAGTCGGTTAAGCGACAGACAGATTTTGGCTCGGGTCATGATCTCGCAGTTTGTGGGTTTGAGCCCTACATCGGACTCCACACTGACAGTGTAGAGCCCACTTGGGATTCTTTCTCTCCCCCTCTCTCTGCCCCTCTCCCACTCATTCTCTGTCTCTCTCTCTCTCTCTCTGTCTCTAAATTAACTTGTAAAAAATGTAAAAAAAATAAAACCATAAAAACAGAAACTCAAAGTGAGGAAGGCATTTCCAGGAATGATTCAAAAGCTATAAGCTAAAAATTAAAACAGCCATCAATTAGTATTTCTCCTTGGGAAAAAATCACTGTCAAGTCAAAAGAGTAAAGACAAGGGGTGCCTGGGTGGCCCAGTCGGTTGAGCATCCGACTTCGGCTCAGGTCATGATCTCACAGCTCGTGAGTTCGAGCCCCGCGTCGGGCTCTGTGCTGACAGCTCAGAGTCTGGAGCCTGCTTCTGCTTCTGTGTCTCCCTCTCTCTCTGCCCCTAACCCACTCACATTCTGTCTCTGTCTCTCTCAAAAATAAATAAACATTAAAAAAAATTTTTTTTTAAAAAAGAGTAAAGACAAACTAGGAAAAAAATACATTAGCAATTCATATTGTGGACAGAGGGCCGCATTCTGCAAATGGAAGAAACAAAAGACAACACAACAGAAAATTTGGCAACGTATAGGATCTGACATTTCACAGAAAAGGAAATCTAAATCTTAAACTTACCAAAAGAAGTACAACCACCTTTGTATTAAGAAAAATACATAATAAAAAAAAAGAAAAATATATAATAAAACCTATGCCAAGAAACCTCTGTTCCGTGTAAGATCAGCGAAGATGAGAAAGTGCGACAACACCCACGCCGAACGGTGGAGGGAAGCGGATGCCCACAGGCCTTCCACCGAGCAGGATTCAGCACCATCCGAACTGAACAGTCACATTCTTCTAAGAATTCTTCCTACGGACAAACTGGCACATTTATCAAATGACTTGCATGCAAATTTATTTGCTGCAGATTTGTTTAATAGCAAAGTATCAGGGAAAACCTAAATGGCCATCGACAGGGAACAAGCCAAATACCACCTATTCCGCTACGGAACATGGCACATCTACAAATAGCTATTAAAAATGAAGGAGCTCTATATAACGTTATGTTGAATAATCTCTAGAACATATACTGTATTTAAGTGGAGGAAGTCAGGTGCTAAAACAATTTGTATGCTACCATTTATATAATACACACACACACACACACACACACACACATATATTTAAATATAAGTGTATGTATACCTACATGCATAGAATCTGTCTGGATGGACAGAGAAGAAACTGGTAAAATGGTGGCATTGCTACCCAAGGGAAGTAGCCTGGGAGACAGGAACAGGAGGAAGATTTACATTTTGCAACCTTTTAGTCATTTGAATTTTGATCAAATGCTTTAATTACCTGGTTACACTAGTCACAATTTTGGAGAAGTACATTTTTTAGATATATTGAGTTTTTATAAAAGGAGTTATAAAATGAAATGTTCAGGACCGCCTGGGTGGCTCAGTCGGTTGAGCATCCAACTTCAGCTCAGGCCATGATCTCAAGGTTCACCGGGCTCTGTGCCGACAGCTCAGAGCCTAGAGCCTGCTTTGGATTCTGTGTCTCCCTCTCCCTCTGTCCCTCCCCTGTTCCTGCTCACTCGCTCGCTCTCTCTCTCTCTCTCTCTCTCAAAAATAAACATTAAAAAAAAAATGAACTACTCACAGCTACCTAACAGTATTTTTAAATTATTATTTTTTAAGCTTATTTATTTTGAGAGAGAGAGGGTGCATGCGTGGCAGACGGGCATAGAGTGAGGGAGAGAGAGAGAGAATCCCAAGTAGGCTCCAAACTATCAGTGTGGAGCCTGACACGGGGCTTGAACCCACAAACCACGAAATCATGACCTGAGCCAAAATCAACAGTCAGACACTTAATTGACTAAGCCACCCAGGTACCACAAATTTAAACGTTTTTTTTTTTTAACTTCCACTAAACACTGAGTCATTTGATCCCTTGGATATTTTTCTCATAAACATACATTGCTACGATTATGGTTTCTGTATACCTGGTACCCACCTGGTTCAAATAAAATTTAGGAGAGTCTCAGAAGAGGGATTTTACAACAGTCGACAATTAAAGCAGAAATAATGAGCCCCAAAGGAAAATAAAATAATCTTAGCCTACAACAAAAGGATCAGTAACACATAAATTCAGGGGATTTTGCTGTTCTTTCTGGTTTCGAACTATGAGTATATTTGTGTTTATTGTGTGCATAGACTATTCTGTTTTGAGATCTTGCTAAAAGATCACAACCCCTCCTACCACTCAGCTTTTGCCCTAGAGACCCGGCAGTCTGCTGCATAAAAATAAATGCAGGAAGTGAATTGGAGCTAACAAATCAGCTGATGACATTAGCACCATATGGAAAGCAAGACTGGACCAAAGAAACACAGAACTGGGGGGGGTCAAACCCTGAGATTTGTGACCAGACCCTTGATAGTGTTACCCACTCATCTACATTTGTTTTACTTTAAAATCAGTGACATTCTGGGGCACCTGGGTGGCTCAGTCGGTTAAGCGTCCGACTTCGGCTCAGGTCATGATCTCCCAGTTCATGAGTTCGGGCCCCAGGTTGGGCTCTGTGCTGACAGCTCAGAGCCTGGAGCCTGCTTCGGATTCTGTCTTCCTCTCTCTCTGCCCCTCTCCTGCTCACGCTCTGTCTCTCTCTGTCTCTCAATAATAAATAAATAAATGTTTAAAAAAAAACTTTTTTAAATAAAAACAAAATAAAATAAATGACATTTCACTGTTCTATTATTTCTAAGGCATAATTATAATGCTGAAATTACAGTGACATATCATTGGGTCACTTTTCTTGTAGCGTTCTCCTCTCCCAGGTTTTTGGCCCCAACAACCTTCCCTCACTCCCCGAAACAAAAGTTTTGGGTGGGCTTGTGTGTGTGTGAATTCAAACACAGATAAAATGCACTACTGGCTAGGTCCCTGCCGCTTCAACAGAATAGCGCTAAACTACAGGTTATTACTACCATAAGGGAGTACTCAAGTATAAATATTTATTCAGCACTATAAAAAGTAGTCAGGAGGTTTTTTTATACAATGCATGCTCTAGTTAGCATGCCATGCCGCACTTTCAAAGTGGGAACTACCACACACATTAAATGTGCTATGCTGGGCTTAATGTGTAAAGAAACTCTTAGAGGCACTATGCAGTTTAAGGTATGTTTCAAATTGATTAATGTGGACTGGGCTCTCAATATAAGCAGAATATTGTGTTCAAAATCCGGGCACAGGAGAAGATGGGGAAAATATTAGAATCTGAGCCGGGTACGGAGGAGTATTAGAATACATCATATAAAACACAAGAAAAACTGTTCTAAAACTTTAAAGCTCTGCTAAATATAAAAAGCAGCAAAGGATAGATTTTGACAACTTCCTATAAGGAAGGTCTAAGGAGACATTTTCAATAGAGAAATGCAGTGAAGACAAGACATAGGGCATTTAATTTTCCATCTAGAGTCGGACAGACAAACGTGACAAACTCCAGGCATACTAAAAAGTTAAACAAATTCTAAAATGTTCTTATTTGGTTTTAAATACTCTATGAAAACTCACAATTCAAGAGACAATCACAGGGTTTCATAAACTGTATGTCAGCCACCATTGTTCCGTAGTGAACATGCAGGTTTACAAACCCAGGCTCCTCCTCTTTAAGTCGCCTCCTCAGAAGTCTCCCTACAGATTCAGTGAAGATGGAGCGATCCACTCCGCTCGTTCAAAACCTTGCATGTACATCCAACCCTCCAAGTCCAACACAGACTCACCACCAACTTTCTCCGCCTAACCGCAGAGGTCTGCTCCTTTAAAATACTGAGGGAAATACCAGGAGTTAGGAGTAAGTGGGTAGCAAGAGAGGACGTCAGAGGCTCCAACAGCTGGAAGGCACTCTTGGTCACTTTTCCTTTCCATCCTAGGCAGTCACCAAACATTTCTGAGCATCTACGTTGTGCCACGGGAACATAAAGATGAAAATACAAAAGAGACAGGAAGATGGAAATGTAAGGACAGGCCGCGTGGCTGCAACACAACAAAACTGAGTGAGCCACCTGACCTTCCCGAGGCAAGTGACTCATCTTTCATACTAAGCTGAGCCTCCAGACTCCTCACTTTAAGAGGATGGATTTCCTTTGCCCTCGAGGAATAACAATTAAAAACAAGAACTAACATGACCCACCGAAGAAAACACCTTAAAGTTAGAAACAGAGAAACTCCTCTTATAAGCCAAAGAATTTACAAAATAGGTCTTAGACATACACACACAAAACTGGTCCAACAAAAACCACACTAAGTGCATCAGGACAGAGGTACTAATGACTGTGATTCTCACCAGCCAAACTAAAATACCAAATCTAGTAAAATTAGTCACTCCATTCACCTAAGTCAAATACAGCTACTTAATCTAGTTTGACGAGTACCAAACACAGCTATTCTAAAAACACCATTATGTTAAATACGACAATGTAAGGCATACACAAATATGCATGTTGACATGTTTGACACCCCCAACGTCCTCTTTAAAAGACAGAATAATGCTGACTTACATGGTGGCTCCTGGCCTTCTCCTAACAATACATTTAAGACCTGAGACCAGCTTTCTGACTCAAACATTTAAATACCTATCATGTTCAAACACCAAGGTTACCCAACCATGGATAAAGATGAATGAAGTACATGCTTCTAACCTCAATAAGCTTAAAATCCAGACATGTGTGCATACAGATATATATGTATTTAATATATATTACATATTGTACATTATACATATATATCTATTACATATTGCACATAACTTTATAGTATAAGCACTCATATGCTAAGTGTGAGATCAATTTGACGAGTGTGGAGAAAGGAAAGGTTGGAAGGTTCCAAAGAGTCCTACAACTTACCAAAAGTAAAATACAAAACAGTATATATGGAATACGGTTTTATTTACATAAAAAGTATGCATAAAGATAAATACAAACAGTAATAAACAAAAAAGAAAAAAACGAAAACTATTGTGTCTGAACTCAAAATGTGAGTAATTCCTATCCCTACTTCCTAAAATTTACGTTAACATTGTTACCTTTTTGGGGTTAGCACTTATGTATCTTTTAAAAAGTGAGCTACGCATCTGTATTACAGTTACTGGGTTATTATCAACAGAGATGAAGCGATATATAAACATTTAGTATTTAAATCTTAAAACCATGCCTTCCTATTTACATCTCGCTTAAACAATGATTCCACTGGAGACAATTTCACTTGAGATAGTTTTCAGAAACAAGTGCATCCAAAGCGATAGTAACAAGACTACAGGGTCTTATCTTGATGAGTGAAAGAAGACCTTTACTACGGAACGCTCCCTTCCCCCCGCGCCGCGCCAATAACCCCATAAACAACACACCACAATTTGGGGACACCTCGCATGTTACGTATCTACGTCCAAAACCATCGCCATAGGATCAAACGCCACCAAAAATCCTAACCACGTAAACTACAAGACGGCAGAAAGTCTCAACGCTGGGGGAGTCGGGATGGGGGGAGGAGTCATGTTCCCATCCTGAGCAGCGAAACCACCCACTGTCGTTGGATCCTCAGTTTCCACCAGTTACAAACAAGATCTAGCTGTACAGTACTCCCTTCGCGCTGCCTTCTACCCAAAGCGCATCACCGTCGGCAGCCCTGGCTCCGTGAGCCTGGTGCCAGCCCCTTCGCCTCCACCCAGAACCTTCTTTCCCTCTCTCCCCACCTCCTTCTCTGTCTCTCTGTCTCTGTCTCTTTCTCTGTCTCTCTGTCTCTCTCCCTCGCTCTCTCTCTCTCTCTCTCTCTCTCTCTCACACACACACACACACACACACACACACAGCCGCGCGCGCCCGTGCGCGCGCGACCCCAACAGCCCGCTCCGCCCGCCGGAGCCGCTCCCTGCGGCTCGGCCAGACCAGGATGTCAGACCCCGATCAGGGAGATGCAACTTGAGGAAGGCTCGGCTCCCGCTCCGGCGCCGGCCGGGGACACTGTGCACCTGCTCCGGCGCCGGGCCGCGCGCAGCCCAGCGCCGCGCCCGACCCCGCGCCTGCCTGGGAGACGCCGCGCCGGCGGTGCCCGCGCCCTCACCTTGCTCGCCGCGGTCCATGTCTCCCGCCCACCGCCTTGAGTCCTCTGCGCCTCCGCCGACTGCAGCCCGTCCCGCTCGGATCGCACGCCCGCCCGCCGCGCCGCACCGCGCCGCGCTCCTCCTCGCCTCCGCCGCGACTCCCGCGAAGTCCCCTCCCCCGGAGGCGTCGGCGCGGCGGCGCCGCCCGCCCTCGGCGGGGAGCGCTTTCCCGGGGCGTCACCCAACCACCTGACCCGGCCGACCTGTGCGCTCGGCCACGTCGGCGCGGCGGGCGGCGCCGGGGCGAGGAGGGCTGGGCCGGCCGGTTCGCTCGGGTAGGAACCCGGCTGCCAGGGGGAAGAGCGGGGTGGCGCGGAGGCGGAATCAACCATGGAGGCTGCGTGGAGACCGCTCGCGAACCCGGCTGGCATTGGCGTCCCACCCTCAAGTTATTTATAATATCAAAAGTTTCCCCAGGCATTGGAGATGCCCTTTCTCTGCCTTCCCGAGCACCTGCTCCTGTGTACTACTGAGTGGAGACACTGGAAGGTTATCAGAAATGCCAATGGCTCCTTTTCCCTCTGAGTCTTCATAGGCTCCTCTTGTCAAAACAATATCCTGTGACATTTTCAATAACTAGGTCCAAAACAGGCAAGGGGGGGGGGGGAATTACAAAGAATCTCTCGAAACATTGTGTAGTCCTGTCTCTTCACAGACAGTGAGTGTTTTTCGGTGACAGAGTAGGAAGGTTTTCACGTAATAAGGACTGTTTTGAGTGCAGAATTAAAGCCAACGTTCTGAAATGAATTAAATTAACCAAAGGGCAGAATCATCAAAGGGGATCTTTTGAAAATGTATTTTGAGGTTTCATATTCACTGATCAACACAGTTTAAAGCGTTTGAAAATAATACTTTTATTTATCAGCACTTTTTTTTTAAGTTTATTTATTTAGAGAGAGACAAAGGGCCTGAGTGGGAAAGAGGAAGAGAGAACCCCAAGCAGGCTCTGCAGTGTCAGCACAGAGCCCAATGCGGGCTCGAACTCACAAACTGTAGATCATGACCTGAGCCAAACCAAGAGTCAGTCGCTCAACCCATTGAGCCACCCGAGCACCGATCAGCACTCTATTTTCGAAGTGTTTTTGCATTTACTCATTTTCCATGAAGTCATTTTGAATATATCCTTGTAAGGTGGTACCTCATTTTCACAGACCATCTAGGTCTGTGAGAGAGGCAGCTTTCCCCTTGTGTTTTATACCCGGAGACTCTAGCTTGCCCGTCCTCTCTCGGCGTTATATAGTACTTCACCTGCACTAGGCTTTTGTTAATATGCTTAAAAATTACCCGTAGGTACTCGAAGCAGCTCCACGTTCTCTATCTCCGCGCCATCGCGCTGTACGTGAAGCGTAGCTCCTGCATCCCCAGCATCTTCTCCATGAAGTTCATTCTGTGTACCCCGACCAGGTGAGACTTCTCTTTGCTGTCTCCTCCTCCTGCTGCACTTGGCCTTCTCTCTGGTAGCACTCACCCCGGCATTCGTCCCTCAAGCCAGCCTGCTACAGCCATAGCTTTGTGTGTTTCACAGCCCCACTAAGGTAGAACCTGGTGGTTTATACGCTAGAGAAGGTCAAAGATCATTTTGGTCATCTTTTCATTCTTTTAATTATACCATGCATTTAGTAAACATGTTAAGTTTAGCTCTCAGGTTTAACATTTAAAACAAGGTATACTATATATACTAACAATCTAGTGTTTGTAACAAAGAGGTACAATGCTAGGCTATTTTTTTTTTTTTTTAATGACTTTTGGGCTCCTGAGTGGCTCAGTCCATTAAACATCTGACTCTTGATTTCGGCTCAGGTCATGATCTCATGATTGGTGAGATCTAGCCCCAAGTCTGCCTCTGTGCTGATGGCAGCATAGAGCCTGCTTGGGATTCTCTCTCTCCCTCTCTCTCTCTCTCTCTCTCTCTCTCTGCCTCTTCCTTGAGTGTACTCACTCTCTCTCTCTCTAAATAAATAAATAAACCTAAAATAATTTGTACATGATTTTTAAAATTTAACGGCAAGGTAAATTTTGGCATTGGAAAAAAGTTCTTTAATGTGGTAAAGAATTGTTGACTACCTGCTATTTACATCTATTGTAGAGAGATAAACATTTGGAGAGATAATCTCTCAACCTATAGCCTAACTTGTGGACAAATAAATAGCACTTGAAAATAGTGTTGGTTGAAAATACTATTTACTCAATTTTTATCTATTTAACTTGCCATATGGTGATGACTTTAACTATATGTTGGAAGAAAAATAAATGCCTTCTTTTTTTTTTTTTTTGAAGAATTTATATGCTTGTTCACGTCTGTGGCAGAGACGGGTAATAGCCAACCCAATATCCAGTTTTCCTATTTTCCTTCCTAAAAGAACCCAAATATTGTTTGGGATAGCGTGTGTCCAGCTGAAACACTGGCCACTTCAGGCTCCCTTGCGGCTGGGCAGGGCTCTCTGACACATTAACGACCAATGAGATATGAGCAAAGCTTGCTAACTGGAATCTTCGAGAATTTTTTTTAATTATTATTTTAGAGAGAGAGACTGCAAGCAGGGGAGGGGCAGAGAGAGAGAGAGAATCCCAAGCAGACTCCACTCTCAGCACGGAGCCCTAGGTGGGGGTCGATCCCAGCTTATGGGCAGATGTGCCCATAAGTGACCCGAGCAGAAATTGGGAGTTGGAGGCTCAACCCACTGAACCACCCAGGCTCCCCAAGAAATCATTTTAAAAGAGGACAGACTTGGCAACATTATTTTGCTCTTTACTCTCCCTCTTCCTGTGAGAAGGGCAGCAGCCATCTTGCAAGCATGAGGAAGAAAGCCACAAGCCAAGGATGGCAGAATAGAAAGACAGAAAGAACCTGGGTCTTCAGTGGCATTGTGGAGCTTCCTACAGGAATAAAATAAACACCTGACTTTTTTAAGCCACTATAGTTGGGTTCCCACTCCATGGAGCCAAAAGAAACCCTAAGTGATACAACATGCCATTTAAAAACCGCCTGTCTGCCCTGTACCAATGCAGTTAGGTTCATGTAATCCTCAACCTTAGGCAAATATTAACTTCCTTTTCTCTATGAGGTGAAATGAGCACTGTTCATACCATAAACCACCTCATACGTGGTATTTCCACAGAAGCCTGCTTTTCTCTTGTGTTTTCTTTCTACTTAATTTTTTTTTCCTGACAAACAGAATCTGCACTTACAACTCACACTGTCACTTCTGATATAAACAGAACTTATGTTTTAGCACTCTGAGGAATCTCTGGAGAGTAGCTAGCATGTAAACAGAGCACCTGGGTGCATTTAGCTGAATCATCCCTTAAAAGGCTCACTCAGTACAGGAGAGAGACACTAGATTTCCTTTGTTGTGTTGTTGTTGTTAATGGTGACATGGATTTTTTTTTTTTAAGTTTCATTTCAAGGGGCGCCTGGGTGGCTCAGTCGGTTAAGTGTACAACTTGGGCTCAGGTCATCATCTCGTGGTCTGTAAACTCGAGCCCTGCGTTGTGCTCTGTGCTCACAGCTCAGAGCCTGGAGCCTGTTTCCAGATTCTGTGTCTCCCTCTCTCTCTGCCCCTCCCCCGTGCTTGCTCTCTCTCACTCTTTCTCTCTCTCAAAAATAACATTAAAAACAAACAAGATAAACATTAACAAAAAATAAACATTAAAAACAATTTAAGTTTTTTTCAAATACCTATCCATTGGTGAAATTTATAGTTTCCCCAAAAGCAAATGAATTGAAGCAAATAAAAATATTGGAAAGGTTAGAAATAGAAGCTCTATATTATAAGTAGAAACTTCTACACTCTGCCCTCATTGTACCCATTCCCCCATCAGATAGCAGAAAGCACACAAAATACGTGTATGGTCTGATGCTCTCTGCAGGCCCACTCTTCACATTTGTGGGGCCTGGGGCAAGGGTACAAATGGAGGCCCTGGCGTTGTCTTCTGACTCAGTCTTTTCACCTAGGGCTCTGTCCTAGATCCAAGCTTCTCTGTAGGAGTATCCTGGCTATATATCCCTTCTCTATCTACCCTTTCCCATCAGCCACCCCATGGTCATACTTCTGGACCAGGGCTGCACTCAAAAGGACCCTCTTGGGGAAAAGGTCAAAGACCCTGAACACATAGGTTCAGGTGGGAGATGTTGCAGCTGCAGGTAGCCAGTGTATGGTCTATATAAAGGGGAGACAGGAATGGATGGGTATGTCCATTTGGCTCCAAGGACTCCTCACCCTCAGGTGAGGCACAGGTGAGCAATCTCTAAAAGGGCCCAGTAAGGAGACTCCTCAGTAGCTAGTGTCTAGGGTTGCCAGATAAGATATGGGACACCCAGTTCAATTTGAATTTCAGGTAAACAACAGATCATTTCTAGTATAAGTATATCCCCTGCAATACTTACAACATGCTTGTACTAAATATATATATGTGCGTGTGTTTGTGTGTGTGTGTGTGTATATATATACATATATATACACACATATATATATGTGTATATATATACATATATATATACATATATATACACACATATATATATGTGTGTATATATGTATATATATATATATATATATATATATATATATATATACATATATATATAGTTTGTTATTTAGCTGAAATCCTTAATGGGGTCTCCTTTTATTTGCTAACTCTCTCAAGCCAAAATGTTTCTAAGGGCAGTTCTGGCTCCCTGATTGGTCAAATAACTGAAGGCATATGATACCACAACTTTGAAAAAGTGATCATATTCCAGCAGAAAGACAAGACGCTTACTGCTTAAACTGTGCAGGCAAACTAGATACATAAGGTGAGGGTTAGGAAGCCCAAGAAATCAAAAACAAGTTTTGGAGAAATATTGATGTAATGTCTGGTATTTAATATTTAATCGCTTAAGAAAATATTATGACCAACTTGTATTCTCCCAGCTATGTAAAAGACTGACTGCGAGTATGAAATAAGTCTTCAAATGTGTAAAAATGGGTACTGGCAGGAAAGAGTACTTCACACTAATGGAAGACAGACATGTAAATCCCTGAATGTTAACAGGAAGTGATCTCACATTATTGATTTGGGCTATCTTAAGAAAAGTCATAGACCACTTAATCTTCCTTGTATTTTTTTCAAGCCATTTTGAATTCTGTGTGTTTATCAAATTACATCATAAGAGCTGGGTGGGGATGGGAGCCACTATCGTTTTCCTCCTGGACTCTCCACCGTCAGTATTTGCAAATATTTTCATCTATTCTTTAGACGACTGTATGGTATAAATTGCATTAATTATATGTAGAGTCAATAACAAAGTGATTAACAACATTTATACATGTTTTTAACTGGCATTTGACTCAATGACTTGCAGGCCATTCCATCCCTGTAAGGATGGTTAGTTTTCCAGGGCACCAGTGTTCCTCTCCTAGAAATGGTAGAGGCTAGAATGGCAAGTGCCCAAGGTCAGGGCTGAAGAATCGAAGTCTGTGTCACTGTCACCAAAACACAACTGTGCAAGGCCACACACAACTCAGAACACCTAAGCAGATTTAGCTGAACTCTCACTTAAAAGTAATCACTTAAAACCATCACCAGGCTCACTATTCTCATCTCCAAAATTAGGAGGCTCGTGTTGGGATAAATATGGCACATTGCACACATTCATTCATTTTAGAAATTTATTTTTTTTTGAGATATAATTCTCCTACCGTAAAGTTCACCCTTTTAATATACATAAGTCAATGGTCTGAATGAACATTCATCTATTCTTACCCCCTCCCAGTGCTACTAAAATTACAATAAAAGGATAAGTCCACAAGGACAAAGAGAATTCGAGAGGCTACCTAATGATAATTGACCTCGCACATCTGAGGAAGCTGGTTGCTAAGCTAGTAGTGGGGAAAGCCAAGAAGAACCTAATTCTACTACAGAATTTCCAAACCCTCAGGACTGGGCACCAGGTATCTGTGGATACAGAAAGCGAGGTTCCAAACGGGAAGATTGGTTGAAAGTCTACCTAAGAAGGAATTTGTTTCAATTCCTTCCCCAGATCTGCACAGAAGTCTGAGGTGATGTCTTTTTTTTTTTTAATTTTTTTTAATGTATATTTATTTCTGAGACAGAGCATGAGTGGAGGGGTGGGGGGCAGAGAGAGAGGGAGACACAGAATCAGAAGCAGTCTCCAGGCTCTCAGCTGTCTGCACAGAGCCTGACGCGGGGCTCGAACCCACAAACTGTGAGATCATGACCTGAGCCGAAGTCGGTCACTCAACCGACTGAGCCACCCAGGCGCCCCTGAGGTGATTTCTTTGGGAAAGAAAACTGGACAATCCCTTGGTACAGAACAGTAAATGCACATGAAGGTGATTTACTATTGTAAGCAGAGAAATTCATTAGCTGTTCACATCATGAATGCTAAGATTTCCCACATTCCCCTTCCTTGGTTCCCTGAATGTCGACAGCCAGGCCTATAAACGTAGGAATACCCAAATACCTGGAAAGCAGGGGATTGAAAGATCCATCTCTCAAGAATTTCACCACCCCAAGAAAAAAGCAAAACAAAAAACCCCCAAAATATTGATATTGAGTAAGCCAGATCACCTTACCCTCAAACCCAGGCCCTACAAGTCTTGTCCAGGAACCCAGAAAAAACAATCAGCTGTTTATTGCCCATTGTAGGCAGCCACAAACCAACAGATAGTTTCCTAATGGAAGACAAGGACCAAAATAAACATAACAAAGAGGCAACTTACAAAAAACAAACTATACAGGGAGGAGACATTTTTTAAAACTATCATTATTACATTCAGAGAGAGAAGTAAAGACATCCCAAACATGAAACAAAAATTAGCTATACAAAGGAATGTTCCAAGAACAAAGAGTTCTTAGAAATTAAATATATAATAGTGGACATTATAACTCCTGTGGTAGGCAGAATAAGGGTTCCCAAAGATGTCTAAATCCTAAACATAAACAAAAGGGACTTAACAGATGTGACTAAGGTTAGAGGTTTTAAGATGGGGAGATTATCCTGTATTGTTAGGTGGGCCCAATCTAGTTACATGAGCTCTTAAAAGCTGGAAACTTTTCCAACAGGAGACTGAGAGATGCCATGATAGAAGAAGAGGCAGGAGAGATTAGAAGTATGAGAAGGATTCCATTCACTGTTGCGGGCTTTGAAGATGGAGGAAAGGAGTCATGAACCAAGAAATGTGGGTAGCATCTAGAAGCTAGAAAAGCCCTTAACTGAGAGCCATCAAGAAAATGCAGACCTACATTCACAGACCAACTACAAAATGCAATTCTACAATCACATGAAACTGAATTTTGCCAACAACCTGAATAGGCAAAGAAAAATTCCTCCCAAGATCCCCCAGAAAGGAACGTAGCCCTCCAGATATCTTGACTTTAGTTTGGTAAGACTCACATTAGACTTCTGATCCTTATAACTGTAAAATGATACATTTATGTTAAGTCACTCCATGGAATATAAAGTGAAGCAAATTTCCTAGAAAGCAGGACAAAAAACAAACAGCTGGAAAACAGAGGAGAAAATATAAGGAAATTAGAAGTCTAATCCCAGCAATCCAATATCAAAAAAAAAAAAAAAAAAAAAAAAAGCTCAAGAAAGAGAAGGAGGAAACAGAAGGAAATCACCAGGAAATAATTCAAGAAATTTCTCCAAGTGGAATGACATAATTTTCAGATTTGAAGGGCTCACTGAGGGCCCAGAACACAGCACATACTTATTAAATACAGAACACTGATGACAAAGATCCTATAATTCCCAGAGATGAAAAATATTTGGTCACTTTCAAAGTAAAAGGAAAAAGAATGATTTTGACTTTTAAACAAGACTAGTGGGCAACAAAGGCTTACCCTTAATTTACTGGAGACTCATTGCTTCTGTGAACAATCAGAGCAATGTTTCCAATGATGGGAATTGTACAAATAAAAAAGACTGTAAGAAACATATCACCAATTCTGGCAAAAGTTATTAATAACACCACCTCTGCCCTTGATGGATACAGATCAGTCACAACTCTTTGACACAAGTAGAGAGAGACAATAGCATGACTCTAGATTTCCTGTTTGTCTAGACATGGGGCCATTTGTATTATCACTAATACTGCTTGCTGCACTTGGGCCAATAAAGCAGGTAAAATAAAAAGACTAAGCATCCTTTGTAGGAAAAAAAGCTACTTGACTTTCTAAGGTTGATCCTCAAGGCCTATGGGATTTGTTCTCTTGTCCTGGGGTGGGCAATTGGAGTTATTGGTGTTGAAGTATCTTACAGGCAACAGTAATTGTTCTTGTTGTTGTCAGAGTAGTTGTGATATTAGTCCCCCTTATTTTGTCCTGTTTTAAATGCATCTTCTCAATCACTCTCTTGCCAGATGATCTCTCAGTACACTTGGCTATGGAGACAACTGGGCAGTTCTCTCTTGGAGATTGGGTAAAGATCTGGATCTCAAGCATATCCTGAGTTGGTTAACTTCTCGAAAGTGAGAGAATGACCAAAAGACAGGCCTGAGAGACTGAGTATAGAAATGGACAATGGTCGGATTACATATGACAACAGAACTCTGAACCACAACCAGTTCAAGAAGCCAAATCATTGCAAATCACAAATCTCTGCAGCAAACAGCACAAGAACAGTCAGGACTTGGTCAATGACTGCCAGCTTCCCTATTTTTTGTCCCTGTTTCTAAAAACCAGAGAAAGCCAAATATGCTGAGTGTATCAATCATGTGACTAAAATCTTTCACTAAAATCTACACATGGCTTTCAAGATTTAAACCGTACTTCTTAGCATATCTTACAAATTTCTACTGTATTCATCAGTACTCTTTTAATTAAAAGTGATAGAAACCCAATTGAAGGAAGTTTACATAAAAAAGGTAATTACTGGTTCATATGACTGGAAATAAGAGGAGAAAAGTAGAATTCAGGTATAATTGGGTCTTGATGAAGCTAATGAGCCTTGGGCATTATTCAAGGTAGGGAAAAGAAGCTAATGTGATCTTCTGGGTAGAACCCTATGGGCTACTCAATGTACTGTTGTGTTTTCCAGGGATGATGTGTAATCAGTATGGATATGTCACGTGCTTGTACTATGAACGATCATAAAGTTCAGAGGAGATTATCATGGTGGAGAGAAGCCAGACATACTAGTTTCTTTGGAACCCACAACCCTAATAACAACTTTCTGGCATAAGTCTCTTTGATGATGTCACCAACTGGAGCCTTTGATAAAGGGAGGCAGCCTCTATGTGGAGACACCCCTTTGGTCTTGGAACTGTTGCCCCTCTGACTATAAGCAACTAAGAACCCATAATTTGTCTCCTAAAGAAACTGAATGCCTGACCTATAGAGGCTTGGAACCGTTTGCCTGATCTTCTCATTTTGAGCAGGGTCAACATGGACTCCATGACTAACAGTGTAGGAAGGGGCCCAACAAGCCTCACTGATGAAATGCAAATGGTGTATTCAAGAATACAACCAGCCTGGACTTAGTAGTATCTTAACTTTACACACAAAAAAAGTGGCAGCTACCCCTTTAGATTGACATGGCTTAGATCGTAAGGCTAATGACCACTCGTTTGAGTACACTGCTCATCATGTCCCCCAACATTAGACATGTGGGCCAAAGTAGGGACATAATGGGTCCCTATAAATTTTGAAAAATTTACTTGTAATGAGAGAGGTTATGCCTATGTGAGGGTAGGAGAAATACGGAATTCTCTGTACCTTCTTCTCAATTTTGCTAAATTGCTAAACTGTTCTAAAAAACAAAATACTTTTGTCCTTCTTGCATCTGCCCCTTCTGGATTAAAGGTCTAAATACAAGTAGGGACACTTGGGTGGCTCAGTTGGTTAAGTGTCCGACTTTAGCTCAGGTCATGATCTCACAGTTCGTGGGTTCCAGCCCCACCTCAGGCTCTGTGCTGATAACTCAGATTCAGAGCCTGCTTCAGATTCTGCGTGTCCCTCTCTCTGCCCTTCCCCACTCGTACTGTGTCTCCTTCTAAAAAATAAATAAAAACATTAAAAAACAAAGAAATACAAGTAGAGGATGATTGGATAAAGGCATATTTGTAGCTAATAGAATGGAGCACATTGATTTTTTGGCAGTAGAGGGAACATCTTAAGATCCAAGGGCCATGGGAAAGAAAGGACATTAATGATCTTTCTGTTTCAGAACTGTACTGGAGTTCACAAAACCTCTCTCAAACTCTTGCAAGTGTCTTAAATTTAACTGTTGAGTCTCACATTCTCCCCCAGACAGCTCTTGCCACTCTTTGGGCACTATTCCCTTTAATCCTGTCGAGACATCTATTGGGAATGGCAGAAGATGGCCTCGGTGTCTATAACTCCCAGGCAAAAACAAAAACAAAAATCCTGTCCATCCCATTGGATGTCTTCTTCACTCACACTTCTATAGCTATCACTCCGTCATTCAACGGGGCAGAAAAATGCCACTCGACTGGTTGTATGAACAAACTGGACAGGTTGGGCTGACTGCTCTTAGGTAGTCCCTCCAAAGGAATGCCTGGACTCAATTACTCAAACTGAACTGGGAGCCCTGAAACCTGCCAGACAGCTGGGAGACCACACCAGCTGCACTGTTGCCCCTCTGACTAGAACCAGATTTAGGGGTCCCAACAATTGTAAACAACATTTTCTTTCCAGGGGCACCATGTGTGCCCCCGGGACTGTGCTTCCTATATGGAAACTGGGCATTCACTTGCCTCTCTCCAAAAATCTTGCTGCTTTGCACATTAGGGGTAAACATAAGAGACCTTTAATTATTCAAGGAAACACCATAAGTAAGTCATGTAGCCCTTGGGCAGCAGCAGAGATCTCTCCAAAATGAGGCTTTGTTATCTCAGGAAAATTTCCAGAGGGTGAACTGACTTATTATTGATGTGATCCCTATGGTGTAAGTCATCCTATTAGATTAGAAAAGATGATTCAAAACTTGTTCCTGAAAATACAAATCAAAACCACACAGAGATATCACCTCACACCAGTCAGAGTGGCTAAAATGAACAACTCAGGAAACAACAGATGCTGGCGAGGATGCAGAGAAACGGGAACCCTCTTGCACTGTTGGTGGGAATGCAAACTGGTGCAGCCGCTCTGGAAAACAGTGTGGAGGTTCCTCAAAAAATTAAAAATAGACCTACCCTATGACCCAGCAATAGCACTGCTAGGAATTTACCCAAGGGATACAGGAGTACTGAGGCATAGGGGCACTTGTACCCCAATGTTTATAGCAGCATTTTCAACAATAGCCAAATTATGGAAAGAGCCTAAATGTCCAGTAACTGATGAATGGATAAAGAACTTGTGGTTTATATATACAACGGAATACTACTTGGCAATGAGAAAGAATGAAATCCTGCCATTTGCAGCAACATGGATAGAACTGGAGGGTATTATGCTGAGTGAAATAAGTCAGAAAAGGACAGGTATCATATGTTTTCACTCATATGTGGATCTTGAGAAACTTAACAGAAGACCATGGGGGAGGGGAAGGGGAAAAAATAATTACAGAGAGGGCAGGAGGCAAACCATAAGAGACTCTTAAATACAGAGAACAGTGTGAGGGTGGATGGGGGGGAATGGGTGATGGGCATTAAGGAGGGCACTTGTTGGGATGAGCACTGGGTGTTGTATGTAAGCCAATCTGACAATAAATTATATTTTTAAAAAAATAAAAAAGCAAAAAAAATAAATTGAACAGCATTAAAATTTAAAAAAAAATTGTCCCTGACTCTAGTGGAGTGATCACTGACACCACCTTGACCCTGGAAGGTATTCAGGTCATCTTCAGTTCACTGGCCAAGGCTGTCATGGATAAGTTACCCTAGATGTCTTCTTTACAGACCAAGGCAGAGTCCGTGTGGTGTGTAATACTGTACCTGTGTTAATACCTAAGGCCAAGTGGAAAAGTCAATACAGAAACTAAAGGAGAAAGCCATATGGCTATGTAAGACTCTGATGGCTTTTGGAATTTGTTTTGCTAGTTGTATCCAGGATCCTGGGGGTATGATTGTGCAGATTTGCCCCAACCCGCTGCAATTGGAATGCTGTGGATAGCAGCCTTAATTAAATGCTGTGAGAGACAGATTAAATGGAGTCAGCCCTCACCTCGGTAGGTGGCTGACAGAGTGCAATACTCATCGGAAACTTCTCCGCGGGTCTCTCATGTTTCTGCACATCTTGTTCCAGACTGTCCTTTCAAAGATGACTGTATAGTGAGCACTCTTGGAAGACAGAGAGAGTAGAGTGTTTCCTCTGAAGCAAAGGGTAGATTTGCTTACAGCCTTGTAGATAGTGTTTCCCTCGAAGGCAAAAGTCAGGCAAAGTTACTGCCCATGTAAGATGTGGGTGCCCCAAACTCAGGTTTCTTCTCCTGTAATGCCACCTGCTGTACGTGCGGGCCTCTATATCATCCGGTGGGAGTTGGGATTCAGACTGTTGCCCCTGCTGAAAAAAAATGTCAGTACTATGGCTACTGTTTCTCTGTGGATAATAAAGCTCTTGGTCTCTGATCCAGGAATATTGTAACAACATCCACAAAACTGTGGCAGGCTAGTTTGCTAGCTTGTAAGCAGGATAAAGTCTCACACCCTTCACAGTGCTTAACCACCATATTCTCAAAATCCTAGATTTTTTTTTTAGATTCCTTCTCCTGTATTCAGTAATGATCCTCAAGGAGAGTGTCAATAGTAAGGAAGGTACAATTTATCTATCAGACTGGAGGAGCTGGTAGGGCTTCCAAGTGGAGATGACCAATGCAGAATTGGATATTGTAGTATTTGGTGTATGAGTGATATTAAAGCCATAGTTTTGATAAAGGCTACCCAGGAAGAACATATAACGTAAGTGGTGTGCCTGGGCCAGCTCACACCTGCTCGCAAGAGCCAATTTTGTATACATCTTCCTAATCCTGTGTTCAGTGACTTCATGTTGGTAGCTTGAAGTTGGCCATATGAGGATATTAATGCCATGGAAATTAGCAAATGCTACAAATCAAAGGTTTCCCCCAACTCTTGTGAGAACTAGTTGTTACCAGCATGCCACAATGGGGGCAGGTTCCTTACTCTATCCTCCTGTCCAATGTGGAGAATAATTTTGCCTATATCATGGGATTGCTTAGAGGATTAGGCAAGGAAATCTATAAAGCATGTAGAATAGCCTTGGTATATATTGTATTTAATTGAATCTAAGATGCTACCAAATTGAAGATGCAGCCTTATTTTACAGCAGACTGTCTAAATGGAAAAAAACACTGCTGGGGCGCCTAAGTGGCTCAGTTGGTTGGTTGAGCATCCAAATCTTGACTTTGGCTCAGGTCATGATCCCAGGGTCATGGGATTGAGCCCTGCACCGGGCTGTGTGCTGAGCTTAGAGCCTGCTTAAGTTTCTCCCTCTGCACCTCTCCCCTGTTCATGCTCGCTCTCTCTCTCTCTCAAATTAAAAAAATAATAAATAAATAAATAAATAAATAAATAAATAATGGAAAAAACACTGCTAATTAAACTATGCTTTCTTACCACATGATTGTAGGACATGTCTCAATTTCAATAATGGTAAAGTGTGAAAAAATGTCTGTCTTAGAATGAATAACGTACAGTAGCTTGTTTATAAAATGCTTCACTGTATATTATCATTGCGATGAGCCACAATGGGTGTATGTGTAGTAAAATGTCATCTGTCTTATTCTACCATTTTAATCCTTAATCTATTCAAAACTTCTAAAAATAAAATAGCTGAGAAATCAGATAGTTTGTATTAATGAATGCATGGCATATAAGTAGGAAGGGAGGAGGAGATTGGAAATATGACTATATTTCAAAATAAAACCAAACACAAATTTCGCTGAATTTTAAATTTAAATATTATTTTTTAATGAGAATTAAACATATGAGAAACATCAGTGGGATCCTACAATAATACTTACAATCATAAATAAGTGAATGCAAAATTAGGAGTCCTCTGAACAATTTTTGCACATTTAAAACAGCATGTAAACTTATATGAAAATGAGGGGAGTATTAAGTGTATTTATTTGACTAATTATGTACATCCTGAGAAAAGGATAAGAAACTGGTAAATAATTACAAAGGAAGAGGGCTGCCTAAAGTGTAATTATCTCAAGTCTGTGGGAATGAATTTATATTGTATAAAGAAAAATTCCTGGAAACAAATGAATACAGGCTATCAAACTTGGAGAGAGAAGAGAGACTACTACGTTTGTACAGGAAAACGTCAAAGGGAAATGTTGGTTATTTTTTTTTACACCACTGCAACTAAAAATAAAATAGAAGAGCCTAACATAATTATGTGAAGAATTTGCAGCTATTACCCAGAATACAGTTTCAAGCAGGCTACACAATACAATGACCTTCAGCAAAACTTGACTCCAAACCCCATCGAAGTAATCTCCAGTTCCCTCTGTGGAAGCTTAATGTTCAGCATAAGATCTGGCTTTTGACCTCAAAATAACTCCAGAGCTCAGCACACTGTTTCCGGACTCACTGCCTAATGCACATGTGCCAGCTGCCCACAGCCGAGGCACTCTGCTAGAAGTGGTTTGCAAGCCACTTTTCAGACCATGTTGGGAAGGACACTCCCAGAGACCAGGGTAATGGACAAGGCATGACATTTTCAATCAGGAGATGTATTTCGGGTATGTCATTTAGGCATGTGCCTGGGGCAAAGCAGCCTGTCATCCCCCGAGTTCTCATCAAAAAGGAAGTAGTAAAACTTGCCTTTGAGAAATCATGAGACTCTTGAAAGCATCTATTTTTGAAAGTACTTTTTAAGTTTTAAAAGTGCTTTACAAATATAATAAGGGATTATTATCACTATGACCACTACCACTCTTGTTTTCCCTGCAGAGCTGGCAAAGTCACAGTCACCATAGCATTGTATTATGAACTTGGGACAGGATTCCACACAAAATGAGTAGTAAATAATTATTTGATAGTGAAGGTATATTAAGATGCCTTCTTTTTTTTTTATTTTATTTTTGATTTTTTAAAATTTACATCCAAATTAGTTAGCCTATAGTGAAATAATGATTTCAGGAGTAGATTCCTTAGTGCCCCTTACCCGTTTAGCCCATCCCCCCTCCCACAACCCCTCCAGCAACTCTCAGTTTGTTCTCCATATTTATGAGTCTCTTCTGTTTTGTCCCCCTCCCTGTTTTTGTTATTTTTGTTTCCCTTCCCTTATGTTCATCTGTTTTGTCTCTTAAAGTCCTCATGTGAGTGAAGTCATATGATTTTTGTCTTTCTCTGACTAATTTCACTTGGCATAATACCCTTCAGTTCCATCCACGTAGTTTCAAATGGCAAGATTTCATTCTTTTTGATTGCAGAGTAATACTCCATTGTATATATATACACCACATCTTCTTTATCCATTCATCCCTCGATGGACATTTGGGCTCTTTCCATACTTTGGCTATTGTTGACAGTGCTGCTATAAACATGTCCCTTCGAAACAGCACACCTGTATTCCGTGGATAAATGCCTAGTAGTGCAACTGCTGGGTTGTAGGGTAGTTCTACTTTTAGTTTTTTGAGGAACCTCCATACTGTTTTCCAGAGTGGCTGTACCAGCTTGCATTCCCACCAACAATGCAAAAGAGATCCTCTTTCTCCACATCCTCGCCAACATCTGTTGTTGCCTGAGTTGTTAATGTAAGCCATTCTGACAGGTGTAAGGTGGTATCTCATTGTGGTTTTGATTTGTATTTCCCTGATGATGAGTGATGGGGATTTTTTCATGTGTCAGTTGGCCATCAGGATGTCTTCCTTGAAGAAGTGTCTATTCATGTCTTTTGCCCATTTCTTCACTGGATTATTTGTTTTTTGGGTGTTGAGTTTGATGTTCTTTATAGATTTTGGATACGAACCCTTTATCTGATATGTCATTTGCAAATATCTTCTCCCATTCTGTCGGTTGCCTTTTAGTTTTGCTGATTGTTTCCTTTGCTGTGCAGCTTTTTATCTTGATGAGGCCCCAGTAGTTCATTTTTGCTTTTGTTCCCCTTGCCTCCGGAGACATGTTGAGTAAGAAGTTGCTGCGGGCAAGATCAAAGAGGTTTTTTCCTGCTTTCTCCTCAAGTATTTTGATGGCTTCCTGTCTTACATCGAGGCCTTTCACCCATTTTGAGTTTATTTTTGTGTATGGTGTAAGAAAGTGGTCCAGGTTCATTCTTCTGCATGTCACTGTCCAGTTTTCTCAGCACCACTTGCTGAAGAGACTGTCTTTATTCCATTGGATATTCTTTCCTGCTTTGTCAAAGATTAGTTGGTCATACGTTTGTGGGTCCATTTCTGGGTTCTCTATTCTGTTCCGTTGATCTGAGCGTCTGTTCTTGTGCCAGTACCATACTGTCTTGATGATTATAGCTTTGTAGTATAGCTTGAAGTCTGGGATTGTGATGCCTCCTGCTTTGGTTTTCTTTTCCAAGATTGCTTTGGCTATTTGGGGTCTTTTCTGGTTCCATACACATTTTAGGATTATTTGTTCTAGCTCTGTGAAGAATGCTGGTGTTACTTTGATAGGGATTGCATTGGATATGTAGATTGCTTTGGGTAGTATCGATATTTTAACAATATTTGTTTTTCCTACCCAGGAGCATGGAATCTTTTTCCAATTTTTTTGTGTCTTCTTCAATTTCTTTCATAAGCTTTCCATAGTTTTCAGTGTATAGATTTTTCACCTCTTTGGTTAGATTTATTCCGAGGTATTTTATGGTTTTTGGTGCAATTGTAAATGGGATCGATTCCTTGATTTCTCTTTCTGTTACTTCATTGTTGGTGTATAGGAATGCAACCGATTTCTGTGCATTGATTTTATATCCTGCAAATTTGCTGAATTCATGAATCAATTCTAGCAGTTTTTTGGTGGAATCTTTGGGGTTTTAACAAAGTATCATGTCATCTGTAAAGAGTGATAGTTTGACCTCCTCCTGGCTGATTTGGATGCCTTTTATTTCTTTGTGTTGTCTGATTGCAGACGCTAAGACTTCCAATACTATGTTGAATAACAGTGGTGAGAGTGGACATCCCTGTCTTGTTCTGATCTTAGGGGGAAAGCTCTCAGTTTTTCCCCATTGAGGATGATATTAGCATTGAGTCATTCATATATGGCTTTTATGATCTCGAGGTATGATCCTTCTATCCCTACTTTCTTGAGGGTTTTTATCAAGAAGGGATGCTGTATTTCGTCAAATACTTTCTCTGCATCTATTGAGAGGATCATATGGTTCTTGTCCTTTCTTTTATCGATGCGATGAATCACATTAATTGTTTTGCAGATATTGAATCAGCCCTTAATCCCAGGTATAAATTCTGCTTGGTTGTGGTGAATAATTTTTTTAATGTATTGTTGGATCCGGTTGGCTAATATCTTGTTGAGGATTTTTGCATCTATGTGCATCAGGGAAAATGGTCTATAGTTCTCCTTTTTAGTGGGGTCTCTGTCTGGTTTTGGAATCAAGGTAATGCTGGCCTCCTAGAAAAAGTTTGGAAGTTTTCCTTCCATTTCTATTTTTTGGAACAGCTTCAAGAGAATAGGTGTTAACTCTTCCTTAAATGTTTGGTAGAATTCCCCTGGAAAGCCATCTGGCCCTGGACTCTTGTTTTTTGGCAGATTTTTGATTACTAATTCGATTTCCTTACTGGTTATGGGTCTGTTCAAATTTTCTATTTCTTCCTGTTTCAGTTTTGGCAGTGTATATGTTTCTAGGAATTTGTCCATTTCTTCCAGATTACCCATTTTATTGGCATATAACTGCTCATAATATTCTGTTATTATTGTTTTTATTTCTGTTGTGTTGGTTGTGATCTCTCCTCTTTCATTCTTGATTTTATTTATTTGGGTCCTTTCCTTTTCCTTTGGGATCAAACTGGCTAGTGGTTTATCAATTTTGTTAATTTTTTCAAAGAACCAGCTTCTGGTTTCATTGATCTGTTCTACTGGGTTTTTTTAATTTCGATAGCATTAATTTCTGCTCTAATCTTTATTATTTCCTGTCTTCTGCTGGTTTTGGGTTTTATTTGCTATTCTTTTTCCAACTCCTTGAGAGACAGAGAGAGACAGAGCATGAGCAGGGGAGGGGCAGAGAGAGGAGGAGACAGATTCTGAGGCAGGCTCCAGGCTCTGAGCTGTCAGCACAGAGCCCGACGCGGGGCTTGAACTCACAAACTTCGAGATCATGACCTGAGTTGAAGTCAGGCGCCTGAGCCACCCAGGCGCCCCAAAATGTCTTCTTAACACACGTGTTTCAAGATAGAAGTATCACTTTTTTCTTTGTTTTTTAATTTTTTTAATGTTTACTTTTGAGAGAGAGAGGAGGGGCAGAAGTGGGGGAGGGGCAGAGGGAGAAAGTAAGAGACAGAATCTGAAGCAGGCTCCAGGCTCTGAGCTGTCAGCACAGAGCCTGACGTGGGGCTCAAACCCACGAACCATGAAATCATGACCTGAGCTGAAGTCGGACCCTTAACCAACTAAGCCACCCAGGTGCCCCCTTTTATTATTGTTATTATTATTATTATTATTATAAAGTCTAAAGGAATGCTAGAAAAATCATGGGCTTTTAATTCAGACAGACTGGGATTTGAATCAGGATTTAACACCTTACTAGCTGTATGATAGTAGGCAGTTTACTTAACCTCTCTGAGTTTAGGGAGCCCCACCTCCCAGGCTTATGGGCATTTCAGTGTGTAAAGTGCCGACCTAGCTCGATGAATTCTAGCTTCCTCTCTCTGGTCTTAAATACTTTGTCTTTTTTCCTTACATTTTGCAGGGAGCTCTGGAAGAACTCAGTGGGGTTACGGGTGATGCTGTGTAGACTGGTAACAGCATTTATTCCATTCTTTCTATATATCAGGCACTGTGCTGAGTCTTCCCATAACTGTTTTCATTTAATCCTTACACAACCCTATAAGAAAGGCATTAACGAACGTACTGTATTAGTTTACTATTAGTGTTGTGGCACATAACCAGAATTTTAGTGGCTTAACGTCCATGCGCTTTCCAGCTTCTAGAGAACACTCGCTTTCCTTAGTTAGAGGCCCCTGCCTCGCTCTGACCTCTGCTTCTGCTGTACCATCTTTCAGTTTCCTGCCTCCCTCTTTCCTGTATCAGGACCTTAGTGATTACATGGCACCCACCTAGATAATCTCCCCATCTCAAGATCCTTAGTCACGGCTGCAAAGTCCTGTTTGCCGTGTGAGGTAACATACTCACAGGTTCTGGGGATTAGGAAGTGGACTCTTGGAGGAGTCATTCTGTCTACCACACAGGCCTGTTTAACAAATGAGGGAACGGAGGCTTCTCAGCTCGGGCACTTCGTAATCAGAATCCACGTTCTCCATCTTTGCTCTGTACCCAGAAGCAATGTAGCCATTTGGTATGAGCAGGCGTGCCTCATTTTTAGGCGTGGTTATCACATTGATTGTGGTGACGACATTCGATAAGTAAGGATCAGACATGAGTTTATTTTGTCCATTGTCTTGAGCTCAGAAGCCGTATTTATTATCTACTACCCAACTGATCACCTTCAAGAAAAACTTAGTATCTACCTGGCATGGTACCAGTTGTTAACAAAGAATTAAAGACCCAATGCATTTTGTCCCTGAGGGAATTTCCAAAACAAACAATATAAAAACACAAAAGTATATGTGTCAGACTGAAGCCCAGTGGGGATTGCTGCACCTACTGAGAAGGATAATTAGCACATTTAGTAGTTTGGAATTCTTTCCTGAGTCTTTTGTAATGGAGTTGTTGACTTACTTCAGTTGCTCTATCTTATTTACTATTAGTTCATGAAACTATTGACTGAGGTTGAAACTTTGCTTTAAATTTTTTTAATATTCATTTTTGAGAGAGAGAGAGAGCACGCAAGCAGGGGAAGGGCAGAGAGAGGTGGGAGGGTAGAGAGGATCTGAAGCAGGCTCCCTTCTGACAGCGCAGACCCAATGCAGGGCTGGAACTCGGGAATCATGAGATCATAACCTCAGCCCAAGTCTGATGCTCAACCAACTGAGCCACCCAGGAATCCCTATATAAAAATTTTCAAGTTTGGAGACTCAGGGGCCCAACTGTACTGACAGCTCAGAGCCTGGAGCCTGCTTTGGATTCTGTGTCTCCCTCTGTCTCTGCACCTCTCCAAAATAAATAAACATTAAAAAATATTTAAAGTTTGGATGTTCAGCCTACTTACTGAATTCAAGCAATAATGACTGCTATAGAGATGAGTTCTGCTGAAGCAAATCATTCAAGTTTTCCTCACTAAAAATGGATGAGAACATTTCACTAAAGGTTGGAATTCAGAGAAACATACAAACAAGTCCCCCAATAATAAGTGTGCCAAGTCATTTAAACGTTATCTCTTTTCATTGCTTGTTTTTGCCAGTTTTTAAAGCAGCTTTCTTTCTGGTAAAAATGCTGGTGCCATTTACATCTGGTGCAGAGGAAACCTGGAAGGGAAGGAAGAACACACAAGCATTTGAGGTGTCTGCAAATGTGGGACCTCAGGAAAAGGAAAGAATCAGAGAAGAGAAAGGGAAAGGAGAGACAAAATGAAGAAGGCTGCAGGGAAAAGAGGCCTCAGGGAGGGAGTGCAAGGAAATCCCATGGAACAGCATAACTCCCAGCTTCCGTTGCTGAGAATAAAGGGACCACAATTTCTCTCTTGAACACTGTTGATTTTTTTTTTTTTAATTTAGAAAGAGCTAAAAGGAGACCATTTTAGGTGATCAGGTCCTAGGGCCATTTGCCACTGCTAACACTTCTCTCAGGCTGTTCTCTGCACCTACAGTCAGGATGAGAATATTCTAGGGAGGAGAGAGGGAAGGAAACATGGGAGGAAGTGAGAGAAAGAGGAAGAGAGGGAAGAAAGAACTCTGCCTTGCTGGGGCTGCTGGTCAGGTGCTGAGTTGGCTGAGTGCCCTTTGACCTTTGAGAACAATTTGAATCACGGCTCCCCAGTCATGTTCAGATTGCACGTGCATATTCAAAAGTGCACAAAAAAAGAAAAAAGAAAAGAAAAGAAAAAAAAAGTGCACAAAGTACCTTACAGACGTGGAAGAAAACGTGTCTTTGACCTGGGGCTCTGAAACCACGTGTCACTCAGGGAATCCGGAAACTGAACTCCAGACCTGTGAGAGGAACTGAGCCTCCAGAAGCCCTATGAGTTCCTGTCCGTGTCAGTGGCTGGCAGTACAGCTTCGGGAGGATTTGGAAAAACACCGTATCTCAGAGGTGGAAGGCGTCAGGCAAAGCCACGTATGAAACAGAGAAAGTATTCTATCCTGTGCAATTCGTGGATAATGAGGCCATTATTTATCTGATTGAACTTGAAGCTTCACGCTCTCTCTGCAGCTTTTCTTCTCCAGTTTGTCCATGTTTATGGCTTTGAAAACAATTCATGCCTCGACTCCAATGCCAACATGACACTTCTGTTTATATACAGAAGACGCTTCTGCACTGTAATTCTATATTCATAATTCTTAAGGTATTTATATCTGGTAAGTTTTTTGCTTAGCTCTTCATGTAACTCAATAGTACTATATTATCTACTGAAGAATAAAGGAGTGATATAACAAACAGCTTTACTCTGGAGGATTACCTTTTGCATGTTGCCAGATCTTAATTGTCCATCTTTCAGTTCTCTCTCTGTATGACCACAGTGAAGTGTTCCAGAAGGGTTAGCTAATGGCCCGCTGGCTTCAGTTAATTTCCTTCGAGAAGATTTATCTTTATTTGTGTCTGTACCAGTGACTGGATAGCAGCACTTACAGGTTTGTGAAGCACTCCAATGTACCATCAACACAATGATAAAGAACAAAATGCTATCGTTTTTCTCACAATACGTCACTGACAAAAATGAAACATTTGCTAGGTATTTCACACGAAAAAATTTTTACTGAGAACAATGATAAACTATGGAAATTTAATAATTGATGCATACCTTGTAAGAGAAACTTTCTTTAATAACATTTCTGTTATTCTGTTATTCTGTTTGTTGACATTTGGTCAAGAATGGATCTTTTATTTTTTTAAGATTTTCTTTCTTTATTATTTATTGATTATATTTTTAGGGAGAGAAAGAGTGCAAGTTAGGGAAAGGGTGGGGGGGGACAGAGAGAGATTGAGAGAGAGAGAGAGAGAGAGAGAGAGAATCCCAAGCAGGCTCCACGCTGAGCATGGGGCTCCATCCCACAACCCCGGGATCATGACCTGAGCAGAAATCAAGAAATCGAGAGTCCGAAGCTTAACCGACTGGGCCAGCCAGGTGCCCCAAGAGTGGATCTTTTACATCTAACTATTGACCTATTCCTCTGAGCTAATTTAAGAATTTGGTGGTTGTTCAGAAAGAATCCTCTATGCACTGATGCGGGGAACTGAAGATTTGCTTCTTCTCCATTCTCTGTGCCCTCTCAGAAGTTTTCCAGGAGAGGCAAATTTGTAATGTAATCACCATTTTGAGGCCTACCGTGAACCAGACCCAGCTGCGCGACTCCCCGTACAGGAGTTATTTGACTCCTCACAGGAATTCTCTGAGGTAAACAATACCCCTATTTTACTTCTAATTGATACATTCAGATCTCATGAGCCTTTGATTGCAAATAAGGTTGTAATTTTAAAACTTTTTTTTTTTTTCAACGTTTATTTATTTTTGGGACAGAGAGAGACAGAGCATGAACAGGGGAGGGGCAGAGAGAGAGGGAGACACAGAATCGGAAACAGGCTCCAGGCTCCGAGCCATCAGCCCAGAGCCTGACGCGGGGCTCGAACTCATGGACCGCGAGATCGTGACCTGGTTGAAGTCCGACGCTTAACCGACTGCGCCACCCAGGCGCCCCAAGGTTGTAATTTTAAATGCTCGAGTTATCTGGGGCGCCTGGGTGGCTCAGTCGGTTAAGCAGCCGACTTTGGCTCAGGTCATAATCTCGCAGTCCATGAGTTTGAGCCCCGCGTCGGGCTCTGTGCTGACAGCTCAGAGCCTGGAGCCTGTTTCAGATTCTGTGTCTCCCTCTCTCTGACCCCCCCCCGTTCATGCTCCGTCTCTCTCTGTCTCAAAAATAAACGTTAAAAAAATTTTTTTTTAAATGCTCGAGTTATGATACCTCTGACTAGGGACAAGAAACGACCTGACACTGTATTGTCCCTGGTATGTGGTGAGTGTCTTGGGTGCATGTGTTGGCCCTGGAGCAGCCCTGGTTCTTCTGCTCGAGCTTCCCTACAAAGTCTCCAGCCCAGGGCTGTGCTGCGGCTGTCCCTGTGGAGGAGAAGAGGAAGAAGAGGAAAGAAGAGAGAGAAAGTACCTACATGTGTCAGGCAACAGGCTGTGTGTTTTAGCCGCACTACCCTTTGGTCCTCATAAACGCCCTGTAAAAGAAGTCCCGTTATTATCCCCATTTTATGGGCTGAAGGAAGGAAAGCGGCCTCCGAGGGGCTGAGGAACACGTTCAGAACGCTGGCAACCAGCAGGCATCAGCCACACACTTAGGTTTGTCTCCTCCCGTGCTCTTCAACTGCTGTGCCAGAGTCAGTATTACTACATTGCTGGTAGATTATAGTAATAGATTTATTGCCAAATACATGCTCTTAAAATACTCGTTTTATTTAATTCTGCCTCAGAGTAGTACAAGCCCATATAGATTCTACTCAACATGATTGTCTTCGCCCACTCAGGCTGCCATAACAAAATATCATAGATTAAGTGGCTTAAACAGCAGACATATTTGTCACAGTTCTGGAGGCTGGAAACTCTAAGATGAATGTGCCAGCCAGTTCTGTTCCTTGTTGAGGGCTCACTTCCTGGTTCATAGAGGGTCATCTTTTCACTGTATCCTCATATGACATGGAGACAAAGAAAGAGAAAGAGCAAGCAAGAGACAGTGAGACAGAGAGAGATCTGTGTCTCTTCTTAGAAGACACAAATCTCATGAGGCTTCATCCTCATGACCTAATTACCTCCCAAAGGCCCTACTTCCAAATATCATCACATTAGGAGTTAGGGCTTCAACATATGAATTTTGAGGTGATGCAAACAGAATGCAAACATTCTGTCCAGGACAACGATGAGTAAAGAAAACTATTTAACAAGAGATGTGTGTCTTCTTCTACATCACAACTATCTTGTCCTATATATTCTTACATCTGGGAATATTTTTAAATACCTTAAATATTACAAAAGTGAATTTGTTCTACGGTGACTACAAGCCCTGGCTTCCCCAGTACAGTTTTGGCTTATGCCTGCTGTCCTGGTAGAATTATTAATAACACTCCTCACTCTCAAAAGTGTCCTGGTTTGAATAATAAATTATATGGGCATCTTTTTTGTTACCAACATTTCACAATGTTTGTAGATTAGAAAGTTTTGATAATTTTTGAAGCTGGGTGATAGGTATATGGGGATTTATTTAATTTTCATGCTAAAAATCTTAAATACATATATTTATAGTTAAGTTTCTATAGTTATGATTTAAACAAATGAGGAGTATTAATTTGTTTTTAAGTTCAAGCAGTTGTATCTCTTTCAAATATAAAAAATGAAGCAATAATTTATACTTCTTTTCTCATGTACAAAAATTGCATTCCTGAAGAGTTCTTGTTACTGAAAGGACACAGATTGAACTATTGTAATTGAAAGTTTTTTGAATGAATTAGGAGTATTTGTTACATTAAAAGACCAGAGGGAATACTGTCACTCAATAAAGAATCTCTTTGTAGAGGTGCCTGGCTGGCTCAGCTGGTAGAGCGTGTGACTCTTGATCTTGGGGTTGTGAGTTCAGGCCCCATGTTGGGTGTAGAGATTACTTAAAAATAAAATCTTTAAAAAAATCTCTTTGTAAAAGTATTATTTTTTTTTTTAAGAAGGCAGAGGGAGGATAAGACACAAAAATTTCCTGAAGGAGATGACACTAGAGCCAAGGATTATAGGATGAATGAGAAACAGTGATGTGTAGGGAAATACCAGCAAACCAAGTGCATTAGAGACTTCTAGTAATTTAATAATTAAAAATGGGCTTTGAATGATTGGTCAGATTAGGAAGAGCTAATGAAGGTGAAACAGAAATAGGACTTTGAGAATTGAATTGGAAGTAAGTTAAATGGAGACAACTAGGGGAAATGATCTAAAAGCCAGATCTTTTTAATTTTATTTTATATTTTTATGTAGTTAACATACAATGTTATATTAGTTTCAGGTGTACAATATAATGATTCAACAATTCTACCCATTACTCAGTGCTCATCACCACAAGTGTACTCATCCCCTTCACCTATTTCATCCATCCCCCCACTCACCTCCCCTCTGGTAACCACCAGTTTGTTCTCTACAGTTAAGAGTCTGTTAAAAAAGAAAAAGTCTGTTGAGGCACCCGTGCAGCTTAGTAGGTTAAGTGTCCCGCTCTCGGTTTCGGTTCAGGTCATGATCTTACAGCTTCATGGGTTCGAGCCCTGCATCAGGCTCCGTGCTGAGAGCTCAGAGCCTGCTTGGGATTCTTTCTCTCTCTCCCTCTCTCTCTGGCCCTCCCCTACTCATGCTGTCTCTGTCTCTCTCAAAATAGATAAATAAACTTTGAAAACAAGAGTCTGTTTTGGGTTTGTCTGTTTTGTTCCCTTGTTCATTTTTTTGTTTCTTGAATTCCACATCTGAGTGAAATCATATGGTATTTATCTTTCTCTAACTGACTTATTTCACTTAGCATTATACCCTCTAGGTCCATCCATGTTGTTGCAAATGGCAAGATCTCATTCTTTTTTATGATTAATATTCTAATATATACATGTGTAGAACCTTAAATTGCGAGTGACTTGTTCTGCAAGTGTTCTGCAAGATGAGCAAACATTTTCTAATAAATTTTAACTTGGTAAACGAGTGATGCCGTGCAATGCAAGTATTACGTGATGTCAAATGTTACGTGATCACCACTGAGCCAATGGTTCTTGAAATTTGCTTTGATATACAAGTGCTTTGGATTACCAGCATGTTTCTGGAACAAATTGTGCTTGCGAACCAAGATTTTACTGTATATACACACACACCACATCTTCTTTATCCTTCATCTATCGATGGACACTTGGGCTGCTTCCATAATTTGGCTATTGTTAATAATGCTGCAATAAACATAGGGGTGTTTGTATCTTTTCAAATGAGTGTTTTTGTATTCTTTGGGTAAATAACCAGTGTAAAAGGATTGTTAATGTCCTCACTTATGTTTTGTGCAAGGATGTATATTTTACACAACTCGAGAGGCAACCCAGTAGTTTAGTTTTCTCATCTGTAAAATAAGAAAGAGAATACTAGCTACTTAGAAAGCTGTTGTGGGGATGAATTTTTACATTTCATGTAAAGAATAAAGCTCATTGCCTGGCACACAGTAAGAACTCAATAAATGTTAAAATTTTTCTTTGTGGTAAGGTGACGATGTATTATTTCAAGTAAAGTGTTAAATAACAGCAGCAACAAACACTCTTGGAACGCATTACTTTGTACTTCCGTACTTCTGTTTTGTAATTGAAGACAGAGAATCAAAATATTCAACATGTCTAACTGGGCAGTATGAAAGTAAAACTTATATCAGGAAGATACATAAATTAGGTTTGCACTCTCTCGTTAATTCAGCCAGCCAGTCAGTCATGAACTATTTACCAAAAGCCCAGTATGTGCAAGCTGGGACCTGTGCAATTAGAGCAGGGCAAAGCGTGCAACTTGAATGCAGGATGCAATAGAAAACCGATGTGGTCATGATATTGCAGTTCAGGTTAACTTTGGTGGAATTAAGAAGTACTGTTTAGAGGCGCCTGGCTGGTTCAGCCTGTAAAACATGCAACTCTTGATCTCAGGGTTGTGAGTCTGAGCCCCATGCTGGGTACAGAGATTACTTAAAAATAAAATCTTTACAAAAAAAGAAAGAAAGAAAGAAAGAAAGAAAGAAATCCTGGTTAAATTATAAATCCTCTCATTAATCAGTAATACACCTTTCCACCCTGGCCATAGAGTTATTTTCCACATGTTTTAACAAAGAACAAAGATGTCTCTGATGTGCTTTTCACTTGTACATTTTCTATGCCTAGAGGCATAATGCAGTCTATGAAAAATCTTTCTTTTGTTCTTTTCATTGTCTCTCAAAGCCTCAAGCCTTAGGGCCTTTGAAATAAATCAATACTGAATTCATTGACTTAGGCATTCCAGCGGAACAAAGAGAACTTCAGAGACTAGACAAAGTATTAAAAACATTTGGAATATTTTCTTCCCAGAGTGCCCACGTTTTTCTTATTGGAAAGCAACAGTTAACAGCATTCTTGTAGCTGAATCGCCATTGTTTTGCTTGCATACAAACTAAAAACGTTGTCAATCATCTCCTTCCCAAATTAATTTTGTAAATAACAAAGTTAGCACCTTGTCATTTAAACAATAGCCACAAAAAAGACGATGATGATAAAATGCTTAATTTTGGACACTCTCCTATTACTCTACGTTTTGAATAGTTTTCAGACAACATACGTACTTGAGTATATCACAAGCTAAATACTATCTGGATAATTTAAAATATTTAACAAGTTTTCCTGAATATGCAAAGACTTTGACCTATTCCTGAGAAGCTTACAACATTTCAGAAAACAAAATCAGGAGAAAATAAGCTTACACCTGTGGTATGAGGCCGTTCAATAGCCTTAGGGTTGTTAAATATGCTCTTTTGGCTTCTCAATCAATAGAGAGCAGGAAGCACTGACTGGCTGGCTGTCTATTAGCATGTTTTCAGTTGTAAGACAGAAAGCCCAACTCATACTGGTTAACAATAACTAGAACTGGTTAACAATAACTTTAACAGTAACAACTTTAAACAATGGTTTAAAGGTGAGATAGCCTTTAAAATGATTCAGCAGCTCTGTGGTATCAGAAGAACCCCTTTAGGGAAACAACCCAAACGTCACACTTCTTCCTCTATATACTCTCTCCTTTCTTTGAGTCTTACTGTCATAATATATACAATCCCGATACAGCCTGTCTAGAATCAAGCCTACCTATATATATGATTTCCAGTAAACCCTCAAATCCTGTTAGCCTCAAAAATCTCACTCCCTAACCTATCACCCTCTAAAATAACACTGCCGTTAGAATACCTTGTTCAAAAAAACTGCATGATAGCGGGAGCAAAGAATTTGGTATCAGAGGATTACTGCTACTACCCCACTGCATAATTATGGGATTTAGAGCAAGCTATTAACATCAATGATTTTCAGTTTCCTAATCTGTAAAATGGAGCTTACAAATAATGTACTCGTACACCTTATGAAGAATACCTGGCAAAATCCTATCGCAATCACATTACTGAATGATAATACGTTGGGAGCATTGTTTGAATGTCTCCAGAAAGCTCTTTGTTTGCCTGTTGTCTGTGGCGGCTTTTGTGATACTATGGCAGAGTAGAGTGACTGTAAAAGAGACTCAATGCTTAAAATACTATCTGGCCCTATGGGAAAAGTTTTCAACCCCCACCCCAGAGAAGGAAGGTTTTATTACCTGAGTTGCAGCTTTACAAAGAGCCTCATTTTGGGAACCCTCTTGCACTGTTGGTGGGAATGCAAATTGGTGCAGCCACTCTGGAAAACAGTGTGGAGGTTCCTCAAAAAATTAAAAATAGACCTACCCTATGACCCAGCAATAGCACTGCTAGGAATTTACCCGAGGGATACAGGAGTACTGAGGCATAGGGGCACTTGTACCCCAATGTTTATAGCAGCACTCTCAACAATAGCCAAATTATGGAAAGAGCCTAAATGTCCATCAACTGATGAATGGATAAAGAAATTGTGGTTTATATACACAATGGAGTACTACGTGGCAATGAGAAAGAACAAAATATGGCCCTTTGTAGCAACGTGGATGGAACTGGAGAGTGTTATGCTAAGTGAAATAAGCCATACAGAGAAAGACAGATACCATATGGTTTCACTCTTATGTGGATCCTGAGAAACTTAACAGGAACCCATGGGGGAGGGGAAGGAAAAAAAAAAAAGAGGTTAGAGTGGGAGAGAGCCAAAGCATAAGAGACTCTTAAAAACTGAGAACAAACTGAGGGTTGATGGGGGGTGGGAGGGAGGGGAGGGTAGGTGATGGGTATTGAGGAGGGCACCTTTTGGGATGAGCAGTGGGTGTTGTATGGAAACCAATTTGACAATAAACTTCATATATTGAAAAAAACAAAACAAAACAAAGAGCCTCGTTTTCCTGGATCAGTGGAAAAAAGGGAGAGCAATTTGGAACATCCATATTTTTAACCAAAAGATATGAGTCAGAGTCCCAACAATGAACAGATGGCTATTTGAACACAGGTAATTTGAGGAGGGTCTATTGATTTATTTAGTTTTTGTTTTTCCTCTTTTTTTTTTTTTGAAGTTAACTTATTTATTTTGAGAGAAAGCACAAGTGGGGAAGGGGCAGAGAGACAGAGGAAGAGAAACCCGAGCAGGCTCTGCACCACCAGTGCAGAGACTGATGTGGGGCTCGAAACCATGAACCAGGAGATCATGACCTGCATGGAAGTTGGACGCTTAGCTGATAAGCCACCCAAGTGCCCTGAGGAGGGTCTATTTAAAAAGGAATGAGGGGCGCCTGTGTGGCTCAGTTGGTTGGGCGTCCGACTTTGGCTCAGGTCATGATCTCGCGGTCCGTGAGTTCGAGCCCCACGTCGGGCTCTGTGTTGACAGCTCAGAGCCTGGAGCCTGTTTCAGATTCTGTGTCTCCCTCTCTCTCTGACCTTCCCCCATTCATGCTCTGTCTCTGTCTCAAAAATGAATAAACGTTAAAAAAATTTTTTTAAAAGGAATGAATTTAGGAGCTGGGGTTCACCACCTGAAGGGGTGAGGGAACAGTTGCTAGGAACTGGGAAAAGACAACAGTGTAGAGTTAGTGGCCCTGAGAAAAATGAGGACTTCTAGTCCAGAGACACAGCCAGCTCCAGGAGACTTTGCACAGAAGGAGACAAGGGAATAAATACTCTGACTTTGCTTTCCTCTTCTCTTTTCTTACTGGGACTTCTCCCTGGCTAAATGCAATCAGAGGTCCTCAGTGCCATTGGACCTGAGAACAGATCATCATAGTCTATACTATTCAACCTCCTGGGCAGAGAGCAGGGTGGAGAAGGCTGTAAACTGGTTAGAGTGAGACAAATAGAAAATATTTGGCACAGAGAGCTACCTTGAGGGTTTCTGTGAGCAGAATGAAGAAATGTAGCAGTAAAACAGATTGCGACTCAGGCTTTTCTTAGAGGGTGTCTAGATAGAATGACATCCTGGTGGCAACGAGAATACTTAGCATCCAGATCTTGGTTTCTTAATATCTTCCTCTGATAAAAGGGATTAGTGCTCCTTAGAGAAATGTCTTTCTGGGACATGTAGGTCCAGCACAAGGTAAATACAAGATGAGCTTGGAGGACCTTGTTTTGCCAGAGTAAGGAAGAGCTGATACAGGAAACGGGAGTCAGCTGAAAGGGGCTCCCACTGGCAAACTCTGAACCAACCTGAATATCAAATACTAATAGTTAAGAATGAACTTCAGACTAAACTAGGAGAACATGAACACATCACAATGTAAATAAATGGGGAGAAAAGAAAGTTCTACCTTACAGTAAACGTCTTAGAATATATCCCTATCAATTACTTATTAATCAGTGAACACAAAGTACTCATTAGTTAATTTTACAGTGGAGAAATATGGCAGACATCACATTAACCAAGTGACAAATGTCATCATCAGTAATGAGACAAATCACGTGCCCCTCATATGATGTAATGAGGGAAACACAGCGTCACTTCTATGGTATTCTTACAAACGTGGGTAAGAAGAGATACCATGATAAAATATCAGACTAACCCAAACCAATAGATAATTAAATGATTAACTAGCCCGTGCATTTTAAAAAAATGATGGGTTTTAAATTTGTTTATTTATTTGTAAGTAATCTCTCCACCCAACGTGGGACTGAAACTCATGACCCAGAGATCAAGAGTCACATGATCTACCGATAGAGCCAGCCCGGCACTCTAAAAAATGACAGGGTATTTAAAGACAAGGAAGATCTAAGAAAGTTACTTATTGAACAAAGCTAAAGAAGAATTATAACTAAACCCAACACCTGACATTAGGCTGGATCCTGGATGTTTAAAGGAAATTATGGGGATAATTCTCAGAATTTGAATGAGGGTCTGTGGATTAGGAGGCACTATTGAATCATTATTAATTTTCTGGTTGATGATGACACTATGGCTACAGTCTTTGCTTTCTTAGGAAATACACACTAAAGTATTAAGGGATAATGAGAATCATGCCTAAAACTTAAATACAGAGGGAAAAGGAATATGTGTATGTGTGTCAGCATGTGTGTGTGTGGGGGGGGGTGTGTAGAGAAAAAGAAATGATAAGGCACATGTGGTAAAATGTTAACAATGGGCAAATCTGGGAGAAGGGTATATAGGGCTTTTCATACAATTTTTCTAACTTCTCTGTATACTTGAAATTATGTCAAAATAAAGAGTTAAAACATACCTGAAAATGCTGATACCTAGGGGCTCCTGGATGGCTCAGTGGTTGTACTTGGGCTCGGGTGGTGACCTCATCGTTCGTGAGTTCCAGCCCCACATCAGAGTCTGCTGTCAGCGCAGAGCCGGCTTCAGATCTTCTGTTTCCCTCTCTCTGCCCCTCCTCTGCCCCTCTCTCTTTCTCAGAAATAAACATTAAAAATTTTTAAAAAGAAAAGAAAAGCAAATGCTGATGCCTAGACGCCATCCAAGATCAGTTTAGTCAGAATTTCTGCGGGTAGGGCTTCCAAGCTCCCCAGGTGAGTTGCACAGGCTGCAGAGGCTGAGCTCTCATGGTTGGTGTAGCCCCTTCTCTCTCAGCCACTATCCAGGTTCCACAGCTTACAAAAGAAGCAGCAAGCACTTCCCATTGGTTCATAATGTGCCAGGCCCTGGATTAAGGACTTTGGACACAGAAAGGAATGAGACTCACATGGTCCTTGGCATATGGCAGGGGCAAAAGTGTACTGGAAACAGGCTGCTGTCGGGCCCTCTGCCTATCCAAATGTGCATGAAATTGGAATTGTGGAACTATGAGCCAGGAGCCTTTTTCTCACCCTCAAAGTCGAGAGGGGCCCGTACCTTCTGATGTGGGTTATGTTAGAGAGGCACAGCACTCTGGGCCTTGCCCCTTCTGCAAAAGGCTTGAGCAAGCCTGGGTTTTTCAGAGGCTCCCCCTCTGCCCTCAGAAGAGCTGTTACCTGGCATAGTCCTCCTCTTCTTTGTTCTTACTGTCTCCACCTGTGAGTTTAACATTTTACCCACACATTTTAATTTCATCATAATTTTGTATCTCTTAATGTCTGTTTTAATCTTTTACCTAATTGACTTTCAGCATCTTTACCACTCTAAATATCCCTAGTTTATTTGATTTTATTTTTAATATATATGTTTTTGAGATTCAAGTTCATGGTTAGTGTAAAAAGTTAAAACTGTGCTGAAATAGATAATGTAGAAAGCAAACTTCCCCAAATCCCATCAGCAGAGATAATCATTGTTAATAATTGATGTATATTTCTCTAGATCTGGTTATATGTATATGTATATACGTAAAGATACTTTATTGATGTTAATAGTAAGAGAAATGGTACTTGACTTTATACACCATTTAAAGTCTTTCTCTTTTTTCAGTTAAGATATCATGGGAAATGAAAACAGGATATTGAAAAGATGACTGAACTTCTGTGTTTATTGTAGCAGTATTCACAATAGCCAAGATATTAAAAAAAGCTAACAACCTAAATGTCCATCAATGGATGAATGAATGGGTAAAGAATGCATATATATGTGTTTATATATATGTTTATATATATATAATGTTTATACATATATATATAATGCTTATACATATATATAATGATATATAATGTTTATACATATATATAATGCTTATACATATATATAATAATATATATAATGTTTATACATATATACACATATACATAACATTGTATTACATATATGTATCATATACCACTATATATATGTGTATATATATATCTATACATATGTATACACACACACACACACACACACATGCATCATGTTATTCAGCCATGAGAAATAAGGAAATCCTGCTATTTGGGACAACATGACCTTGAGGGCATTATGTTAGGTGAGATAAGTCAACCAGAGAAAGGCAAATATTCTGATATTACTTATATGTGGAATCTAAAAAAAAAAAAGGTGAACTTGTAGAAACAGAGAGCAGAGTGGTGGTTACTAGGGCTTGTGGGGTAGGTAGAGGAATGGGGAGATGTTGGCCAAAGGGTACAGACTTGCAATTAGAAGATGAGTAAGTTCTGGAGATCTCATGCACAGCATAGTGATGATAATCAATACACTGTGTTATATACTTCAAAGTTGCTAAGAGACTAGACCTTAAGTGTTCTCATCACAAAAAAAGAACTGATATTTATGCAATGTGATAGAGGTGTCAGCTAACACTACAGTGGTGGTGATCATATTGCAATATATAAATGTATCAAATCAACAAATTATATACCTTAAACTTACACAATGTTGTATGTCAATTATATCTCAATAAAAATTCACATTTTTTTTAAGATTTTATTTTTTAGGTAATCTCTACACCCAACGTGGGGCTCGAACTTACAATCCCAAGATCAAGAATCACATGCTTTAACAACTGAGCCAGCCAGGTGCCCCAATAAAAGTATACATCTTGAAATTTTTCTCATGGATTCATTCAAATTTTATATATCATACAAATAATAAACATATACTAAGATATTTATTAGTATTAATATTACTAGGACTTGACTGTACATATCAATTTGAAGCTTGCTTTTTCTTTCAGTTCAATATAAAATGTGAAAAATTTTCCAGCATTCATTCATTCATTCAAAAAAATATGAACACCAGGGCACCTGGGTGACTCTGTTGGTTGAGCATCCAACTTTCAGTTTCAGCTCAGGTCATGATCTTGAAGTTCATGAGTTCAAGCCCTACACTGGCTTCTGAGCTGTCAGTGCAGAGCCTGTTTGGTTTTGTCTGTCTCCCTCTTTCTCTTTGCTGCACTAAATAAACAAACAAACAAACAAACAAATAAATAAAACTTAAAAAAAAATACTAACACCAGGATGCCTGGGTGGCTCAGTCAGTTAAACAACCAACTCTTGATTTCGTTTCAGGTCACGATCTCACAGTTCGCACTGACAGTGCAGAGACTGCTTGGGATTCTCTCTCTCTGCCCCTCTCCCACTCAGCTCACTCTGTCTCTCTGAAAATACGTAAATAAACTTAAAACAAACAAACAAACTAACACCTATTATGTAGCAGGCTTTGTTGTAGGTGCTAGAGAGACCACCATGAAAAAGATGATGTCTCTGGGGGAATGCAAGCTGGTGCAGCCACTCTGGAAAAAAGTATGGAGGTTCCTCAAAAAACTAAAAATAGAACTACCCTACGACCCAGCAATTGCACTACTAGGTATTTATCCAAGGGATACAGGTGTGCTGTTTCGAAGGGACACATGCACCCCCATGTTTATAGCAGCACTATCGACAATAGCCAAAGTATGGAAAGAGCCCAAATGTCCATCAATGGATGAATGGATAAAGAAGATGTGGTGTATACACACACACACACACACACACACACACACACACACACTGGAGTATTACTCGGCAATCAAAAAGAATGAAATCTAGGGGCGCCTGGGTGGCGCAGTCGGTTAAGCGTCCGACTTCAGCCAGGTCACGATCTCACGGTCCGTGAGTTCGAGCCCCGCGTCGGGCTCTGGGCTGATGGCTCAGAGCCTGGAGCCTGTTTCCCATTCTGTGTCTCCCTCTCTCTCTGCCCCTCCCCCGTTCATGCTCTGTCTCTCTGTGTCCCAAAAATAAATAAACGTTGGAAAAAAAAAAAAAACTTCAAAAAGAATGAAATCTTGCCATTTGCAACTACGTGGATGGAACTGGAGGGTATTATGCTAATGAAATTAGCCAGTCAGAGAAAGACAAAAATCATATGACTTCACTCATATGAGGACTTTAAGAGACAAAACAGATGAACATAAGGGAAGGGAAACAAAAATAATATAAAAACAGGGAGGGGGACAAAGCATAAGAGACTCATAAATATGGAGAACAGAGGGTTACTGGAGGGGGTGTGGGAGGGGGGATGGGCTAAATGGGTAAGGGGCATTAAGAAATCTACTCCTGAAATCATTGTTTCACTATATGCTAACTAATTTGGATGCAAAATAAAAAAAAATAAAATTAAGTATTGTGTTGAAAAAAAATAAAAAATATAAAAAAATTAAAAAAATAAAAATGCTATGGTAAAATAAAAAAAAAGATGATGTCTCAACCTCAATATACATTAGTAGAAGGGGAATAAAGAAAGCAAACAAATAAATAAATAAATGGTAAGTTCTACAAGGCAAATAAAACCTAGTGAGAGTGCAGAGATAATGGGAGAAGTTTTATTCTTCTTTGGTCACAAGAGAATCTCAAGAATTTGAACTGGAGCAGATAACCAAGTAATAAGAAGATCAGATCGTATGATGATCTGGGGAAGAACATTCCAGGTAGAGGCCAGAGCTGGTGCTAAGTGCCAGGGATGGGAGCAAACTTGGCTTGTTTGAGGAACCCAGACAACACGTGGGGTTGGAATGGAGCTAGGAGGGGGAATGGTGGCTGGTATGAGTGGTCACTAGGCACCATGGTAAGAGGTTTACAATTTATTCTGTGTGCAACAGAAAGTCCTAAAAGGTTTTAAGCAGGGATGTAATATGAACTTATCTAGGATGTTACAAGATCACTCTGACTGCTGAGTAGCTAGTGGACTGGACTATAGGGAAGCAAGAACAAAAGCAGGGTGACCAGATGGGAATCTATTCCTGAGAAAAGCTCTAACTCACTGAGGTTCCAGGAATATAATGAGGAGTGGTCAGATTCAGGCTTAATAGTAAGTGTTGAACTCATGGGTTCTTCTGATGGATTGAATGGAGGAAGGGTGACAGACAGTAAGGGAGAAAGAAATCAATAATGAATCTAGGCGTTTGGCAGGTGTCATCTTTAACATTTGGATGACTGGGGATGACATTGGCTGAAGTGAGAGAGCCTAGGGGAGCTCAGGTTTTGAGAGAGAAAAGGGGAGAAAATGAAGAACTCTGATTTGGATATGTTGAGATTGAATGACCTATCAGACATCCAACTACAAATTTTAAGTAGGTGGTTGAGTTTTCCCAGAGGAGATAAGAGGATTATTGGGTTTGGAGATACATATTTAGAAGTCATCAACATATGGATGTTATTTAAAGCCATGGGACAGGGTGAGTTTATTTTGGAAGAGAATACAAGTACAGAAGAGGAGAGAGCTTAGATAAGAGCCTAACATAAGGGCTTCCAACATTGAGAAGAGAAAAAGAACAGGAAAGTGGTGAAGAAGGAGGGGTTGCTAGAAATCACAGGAATGTGTCTCATAAAGGTCTGCTCAGTCAAACTCCTTTGATAAGTTAAGATGAGGACTAAGAATTGTTATAAGATTTGGAAAGATGGGAGGTCAGTGGAGAACTTGACCTTCAGAGAGTGATGGGGATAGAAACTTGAGTTGGATGTTACACAGGAAAGGAAAGGTGGGCAAATAGAAACATGTGGGAGAGAAAACACTTTCAGGTTTAAGGAGAAAGATGGAGCAAATGGAAAAGGACTAAGGTGAGGAAGAGTTCTGGTTTTTTGTTTGTTGTTTATTTACTTTTTTTTAATGTTTATTTTTGAGGGAGAGATAGAGACAGAGATAGAGTGTGAGTGGAGGAGGGGCAGAGAGAGAGGAAGGCAGAATCTGAAGAAGGCTCCAGGGCTCTGAGCTGTCAGCAGAGAGCCCAACATGGGGCCTGGGCCCAGGAACCATGAGATCATGACCTGAGCCAAAATCAGACATTTAATTGACTGAGCCACCCAGGTGCCCCTTGTTTGTTGTTTAAATGACAATGACATCATGTTTTACAATAATGGGAATGGTCCAACTGAGAAGAAAATATGAACGATGTATGAGAAGACAACAGCAGGAGCAAAGTGCTTAAAAATGTGAGAAGGGGGGGGATCTCAGGCATAGATGAAGATGTTATAAGGGACTTCATTGGTGCCCAATAAATCTTATAGGAATTTAGGTTGTGTCTAATTTTTAATTTTTAAATGTAATACTTTGAGGGTGTCTGGCTGGCTCAGTTGGTAGAGCATGAGACTTAATCTTAGGGTTGTAAGCTTGAGCCCATGTTGGTGTAGAGATTACTTAGAAATAAAGTCTTTAAAAAAAAAAGTAATACTTTGGATATCCTTGTATATTTATCTCTATATACTTATGTGAATTACTGAAGGATAAGTATATTTCTTGGTCAAAAGATATGACTAGCTTAAACTTTATTAGATATTAGAATATTCCCTTCCAAAATATTTCCTTTTTTAATTCTTAAATCTGAATTTGGAAATGTTAAGCCTAACCATCTAATCTATTGTCTTTTTCGTCTCTTTTAGGTCCCACTTTAGATATTATTGGTTTTAGGTATTTAATTTCTTTCCCCTCCCTATCATTTCTTCTTTATTTTTCCTATATTCCTTTTGATGATTCATCTTTATACCATTCGGCCAGAACCCAGGCCTGGAGGAGTATGAACCATGGAAGGTTCACACTGTGAAGAAACCTCCTTCCCCCAGCTGCTCAGACACCTGCTCCCTTGGCCTCCTATGAAAACAAGTCCCCTGGTACAGTTAATAAGACTCTCTCCAAAGAATTTCCTCTGATGAGACTAAGCTGAAGGGTTAAGTCTCTCCAGAACCATAAATTCCACAGTGAAGATGACATATTTGATTTGCTTAAAAAGTGTTTTTGACATGTTACACTATCTGATATTTATATTTAAAAATTGCTTGCCTTAAAACCCATAGACTCCAGTTGGATTTTAGGCAAATTGTCAGTGTTAAGCCACAAGACAGAAGGCGGTGGTAGCGTGGGGGAGGGAATGCTCAGCTAATGGCCTGGATTTTGACCCTGCTCAGGAAGCACTTGCTCAGGAAGCAAATGGTGGTGAACCTTTTCGGAGACTCTGAAAGGAGGCGGCACAGGGGAAGGAAGTAGAAAAGTATGCAGCTGAATTATTGGCACCACTTCTAAACCAACTGCTTTTACCCTTTTATTACCACAATGACTCCCCTCCTTTAGCTGCAAAATCACAGGAGGATTCTCTTAAAGGATAGGTGTTTGAAACCCTCTTTTCTTATCTTGGAGACTGAAGAAAAACTGGTTAAAGTGAAGGCTATCACTCAGATACTTAATGGGCTCATTGTTCTTCTGGTGGGTGTTTCTTTTCATCTGTTAGGTTCTGTGTAACTATTTAGAATGGTCTTAAGGACAGGCACCTGGGTGCCTCAGTGGGCTGAACAGTTGACTTTAGCTCAGGTTATGATCCTACAGCTCAAGGCTCGTGAATTTGAGCCCCGCGTTGGACCCTCTGCTGTCACTGCAGAGTCTGTTTCAGATTATCTGCCCCCCTCTCTCTCTGTCCCTCCACCACTTGTGCTCACTCTCTCTCAAAAATAAATAAAAATATTTAGAATGGCCTAAAGGACAAGTTTTAAGGAGAAGGGACCCTCTCACATTCTAATCATTAGCCATGGTTCCACTTTAGAAAGCTCTTGAGATATGGAGACATGGCTGATGCTGCACTGTTAAAATTTTTTGTCCATTGGGGGCCTGGGAGGCTCAGTCGGTTGAGCGTCTGACTTTGGCTCAGGTCATGATCTTGCAGTCTGTGAGTTAGAGCTTCACGTCAGGCTCTCTGCTGACAGCTCAGAGCCTGAAGCCTGCTTCAGATTCTGTGTCTCCCTCTCTCTGTCCCCCTCCCCTGCTCACAGTCTCTCTCTCTCTTGAAAAATCAATAAATATTTAAAAATTTTTTGAATAAAAAATGTTTTGCCCATTATTTAAGAAAACATGATAATCTCCAGGGTAAGTAGAGTATCTGAAGACAGGTTTTTTTTGTGTGTGTTTGTTTTTGTTTTTTGAGAGAAAGAGAGTGAGAATATGTGTATGAGTGAGGGGGAGGGTCAGAGGGGCAGAGAGAGAATCTTAAGCAAGCTCCACACTTAGCACACAGACTGATGTGGGGCTCAATCCCATGACTGTGGGATCATGATCTGAGCCAAACTCAAGAGTCAAATGCTCAACCGACTGAGCCACCCAAGAGCCCCTGAAGACAGGTTTAAACAAGTTTTAGGATCTAGGCCTCACTGAATGTCCCTGATGTTTTATAGTTGTCACCCCACAGATAATTTACTGGGTGCATTAAGCAAGAATTTTCTAAGTAGTGTGACTCAAATGGTTACCTCAATATTGAATTCCTCTGCCCTCAGGGAAATCGAGCAGAATCTAAATCAGCCTGAGCTCCCAAGATGGTCATCTCTGGCAATAAGTAGCATCTTCAGTTTATCTAAATGTGTTATTTAATGTGTGCCAAGATGTGAAAAATTTGAGTTCAGCCTTTTACCAGTTTATCTCTTCATGGTACATATAGAAATACCCAGCTAATTCACTCTAACTTGTTCCACAAGTGTCCTAGAAGCTGTTTGCCTACTTGTGGAGTTGGAACTTGGACAAGTACTCTTGAATGGGGCCACATCACAATGCCTGCCCCCAAAGCTCAACGCCCTTGAATCACTGTGCCTTTGTAGCTACTTTTTAAGCCTGAGTTGGAGTAGCTGCCCACTAAAACCCGGCCAGCCTCAGGGATGTAACTCAGACTCTTGTGGCTCAGACTCCTGTCCAGCTCAGGTCATTGCTGATGCTATTTCTGCTCATTGTTTTGCACATTACAGTCCCTCCCTTCCATCACAACCTTTGTTAAAGATTCTCCACACTGAAATCAGTCTTCAGATGCACTTAAATAATTTTGTTCCTTAGGGGTCAAGTTTGTCACCAGTTTGTTCCAAATCCAGACCAATAATAGTTCCTTTCCCCTATAGACCATAGTACAGAAACCAGCCCACTAGTCCTTTCTCTTCCTACCCTAATGGTGAGTTATTCTTCTAGGATCTATTCGTCCTTTCGAGGCCTCTGCCTAGCCCAGTCCAGATTTTTGACCCTCAAAGAGAGTGCGTGTGTGTGTGTGTGTGTGTGTGTGTGTGTGTATAACCACAAGGGAGCAATGAGATCTTTTAAATATGGATGTTCTATCATGAATATTTCTATACCATTTACCATCACCTGGGAAACAGATATTATTGGATTATTTGAGGTTTGAATTGTTTTTGCCTCACCTTTTGACTTTAGGTTTGGGAATCTGGCTTAGGCTAAACAGCATGTGCTCTGGTTAGAGCACCATTAGTTGGTGATTATACAGAATTGGAACTGCACCAGTACCACGATTTTGGAGATCAAAGGGGAGAGCTTCTTGAGGAGGTCCTATGACTTCCCAGTGAGTTATGGAAGAGATGTGTTTTCTCCCTCCTTCCCTTTCTCCTACTTCCTTTTTAAAAAAAATTTCATTTTAAAGTTTATTTATTTATTTTGAGAGTGAGAGAGACATGGGGTGGGGGAGGGGGAAAGAAAGGGAGAGAGAGAGAGAGAGAGAGAGAGAGAGAGAGAGAGAGAGAATCCCAAGCAGGCTTGTGCACTGTCAGCACAGAGCATATGGGGCTCGAACTCACGAACCATGAGATCATGACCTGAGCCAAAACCAAGAGTCAGACACTCAACCAACTGAGCCACCAAAGCACCCCAAAATTTTATGTAAAGAGAAAGTGTGAGTGGGGGAAAGGGACGGGGGGGGGATAGAGAGAGAGAGAGAGAGCGAGCAAGAGAGACAGAATCCCAAGCAGGCTCCATACCCAACATGGAGCCTGACACAGGGCTAGACCCCACAACCCTGGGATCAAGACCTGAGCTGAAATTAAGAGTCAGAGGCTCAACTGACTGAGCCACTTAGGTGCCCCATTCTACTTCCTTATTTTTTAAGCCAGTTGTGTATTGACTGATGACAAGTTTTGGAGAAACTGGATGCATGCTTGTCTTCTAAAGAGAAGAGAAAGACAGGTGTTCTTCCGTTACAAATACTATCTTGAAGTATGAATAACCCAAGTAGATAACTGACCTGCTGGGTAATTATTACCAGAAAGGAACATTAGAGCTCAGTTTGCTTTCAGCTTTCTCAATTTTTATTGCTTGCCATAAATAGTTGTTTCACTTTTAACTGGTTTATAAGTAACAACTTCATGTAATAGCTTTCCTTGTTTATCTACCTTGGAGTCCATTTTCCAGGGAGTCTATGGGAAGAAAAACGCCAGGAAGTAGCACTACTCAGTGCAGGGTATTGTATGAATGGTTTACTGAAAAACATTTTCTTGTTGTTGACAATAAGGTTTGGATACAACTGCATTAAAAATTGCCCAGGCTATAAATATGAAGTAGAGCTCTGAGGATTGACTGTCTGTTCTTTTGTCCAGTGGAAATGGGTGAGCCTTCTGGTGAGACCTACTCATGTCCTCAACCTTCACAAAACCCTATATTCAGGCTCATCATCTCTTGGCAAAATCAAGTCACTGTAGAGCAGATACTTACCAGTAGCTAGCTATGCAGCAGGTGCCAGCTCATTCTCACTCAACGGTTGAGAAAACCTATATTCTTGTAGAGCTACTTGAAGGGAACACAGTCCATTCACTCTTTAGGAAAGTCTACCATCTATTCCTGGACCAAGCCAGACCAAAAGAGAGCTGGGTCCTATCAAGTCGATTAACATGAGGCATAGAAGTCCTCAGCACAAAAGAAGATCCCTAGCCCTGATCTGAAATGGGAGTGGAGGGAGGTTTTCCAGAGAAAGCGATGCTTAAGGCAAAACCTGAAAGATAAGTAGGGGTAGTAACAGGCAAAGAAAGACGATGTAAAAGAGAGCTGAGAGGTGAGATAGAGAGCACAGAATGTTGAAGGAACTGAGGACAATCCAGCGTGGCTACAACATAGTGTGTAAGGGAGGAAGTGGAAAGAGTGCAAATAGGCAGATAGGAGCCAGATTGTGCAGAAATATAAAAATTATGTCAAAGGTCTGAACTTTGTCCTAACAGCAATGGAAAGTCACTGAAAAGGACTTTATGCAAAGGAGGCGACAAGCTGAGATGTACCTGTTTGGAAAATCATTCTGGTTGCACTGCAATGATAGAGGGGATCATTGGGAAAGACAAGGCTGGAGCTAGAAGACCCCTTGGAGGGCTGTCCTGGTAATCCAGGGAGGAGGTGAGAGTGGTTGTAGAGAAGTTGTTCTGTCCATTGTGGGGCACACCATCTGGGGGCCCCAGAGCTCCTGCAGTCACAACCTCCCACTTGGTTGCACCTGCTTTTTTTGAAAATAAGGATCACTCACAGTAGTCGTAAAAAACGCAAAACCCCAATACTTGGAGACCACACAAATTACAGGCAACTTAACTTTGTTTGTTGGGGATTTTTGAGGAAAGGAAACATTTCACTTTCCCATTTTATTTTTTTTTAATTGGGGTTCACCTTTATTCAATATCTATACCATACTCAAGGTATGCACAAACTCGATAATTTGACAAATTAGGAACCACTTTTGATTCCCGTCTCTCCTTTATCCTTCACATCTGAGGAACCACAGAGTCCTGTAGACTCTGTCACACCTTTCTACTTTCTTTTCCACCCCTCAAGCTCCTACCTCCACCGCCACCCCCACAGCCTGTGTCACATCATCTTTCACTTCAAAAGCACCCTAACAGGCTTTCCTTTCTTTGTGTTGCTCTCTTCTATCCATTTTCCTCCATACAGACAGTGGTCCTTTCACATGTAAACCGATCATGTCCACAAGGCTCCCATCATTCTTTCAATGCTCACAATGGCTCATTGACCTTGAGATAAAAGAAGGCCCCATCTTGCCTCCTTCTCTAGACTCAACTGTTACCACTCAACTCTTGCATTCTCTACTAAAGGTTTTCTGAACTTTGTTCTCTTCCTACCTTTGTACCTCAGTCCCAGGATTCACAAAAGCTATTCCTTGAAATGGCTTGGCATGTAGCATATTATCTCCTTTTTTGGTTATCTCCTCTTCCTGACCAGTTCTCATCTGAATTTGTCTCTTCAGTCCATCTTTCATAATTCCCAGATTTGGCTAAGTCTCCCTATTATGTTTTTATAAGTATCTTTAAGTGCCCTATCACAACCTCCATCATACATTGTTAATTCTCCTCTAAATGTATCTTTCTCCAGGCTGACCAATCCTGTCTTGCCCCCCTCATATATTTCCTGGTATAAAGAAAAGAGTGTTTCAAAAAAAAATGAATTATAAAACAATCCTGAAAAAGAAGAACAAAGTCGGAGGACCCACACTTTCTAACTGCAAAACTTAATAAAGTTGTAGTAATCAAGACTGTGTGATACTGACATAGGAATAGACATATAATTCAAAGGAATACAGTTGAGAGTCCAGAAATAAGCCCATGAATCTATGGTTAGTTGATTTTTTGACAAGTGTGCTAAGACTATTAAATGGGCAAAGGATAGTCTTTTCAACAAGTGGGGTTCAGACAAGAAGATATCCAAATGTGAAAGAATGAAGCTAAATATCTACCTCATACCATATATAAATTTAACTTAAAAGGGATCAAAGAGCTCAATATAAGAGCTGAAACTATAACCTTTCTTTTCTTAATTTTTTTTAATGTTTATTTTTGAGAGAGACAGAGACAGAATGCGAGTGGGTTGGGGCAGAGAGAGAGGGAGACACAGAATCCAAAGCAGGCTCCAGGCTCCAAGCTGTCAGCACAGAGCCTGACACAGGGCTGGAACTCACGAATCGTGAGATCATGACCTGAGACAAAGCCGGATGCTCAACTGACCGAGCCACCCGGGTCCCCCAAAGCTATAACCTTCTTAGAAGAAAACATAAGAATAAATCTTCATGACCTTGACTTTGGCAATGGGTTATTAGGTACGACACCAAAAGTATAAGCGACAAAAGAAAAAATAAACAGGGCTTCTTCAAAATTAAAAACTCTTGTGCTTCAAAGGACACTAATGAAGAAAGTGAAACGACAATGCACAAAATGGGAGGTTTTTGCAAATTATATATCTGAAAAGGAACTTGTATCTAGAATATATATACTTTTAAAACTTTTTATAACCTGATAACAAAAAAACACCCCGATTTTAAAAATGGGCAAAATATCTGAATTTTTCTCCAAAGAAGATATAAAAAATGGCAGATAAGCACATGAAAATGTGCTTGATGTCATTAGACATCAGGAAAATACATATCAAAACCACAACAAATTACCATTTAATACCCACTGGGATGTCCATGATCAAAAAGACAGATAATAATCCTCGGTGAGGATATGGAGAAATCACAATCTTTATACACTGCTGGTGGGAATATAAAGTGGTAAAGGCACTTGAAAAACAGTTTGGCAATTCCTATCTTATCCTATCTGACCCTAAACTTAAAAGAAGTTTAACATAGAGTTATCATATGAGCCAGTAATTCCATTCCTAGAGAAATGAAAATATGTGTCCACAAAAGCTTGTATGTGAATATTCATAGCAGCATTATTTGTAACAGCAAGACAGGAAACAATTCAAATATCCATTAACTGATAAATGGATACACAAAATGTGGTATATCCAAATAATGGAGTATTATTTGGCCAGAAAAAGAAATGAAGATCTGATACATACTACTATTTGAATGAACCTTGAGAACATTATGCTAATTGCTAAGTAAAAGAAGCCAGTCACAAAAGACCACATATTATATGATTCCCTTTATATGAAATGCCTGCTATAAGCAAATCTGTAGAAACAATTAGTGGATTAGGATTTGCATAGGGCTGGGAGAAATGGGAGGTCTGGCAAACGATATAGCTAAAGGGTTAAGGATTTCTTTTGGGGATGATGGAAATATTCTAAAATTGACTGAAGTTGTCCAATTTCATGAATATAGTAAAAACCATTGAATTGTTCATGCTAAATGGGTGAAATGTATGGTGTGTGAATTATATCTCAATAAAACTGGTACAAAAAATTAATTGTAAGTGGAGAAATGAAAATAATATACAGAAAGTATGTGGAAAGGGACCAGAGGTGAAAGGGAAAAGAGAAAAAAAAAAAAAAACACAGAAAATGAAAAGTCAGAGTGGAAGAGAAAAAAACACCAAGAGGCATAGCTGGAAAAAAAAGAGCAGGAAAGTAGTTGAAAGAAAATATTGAATGAGAGGAAGAGAAATTAGTTTATCAACAGACATATTTGTGACCCAGTAGGTGATCTATTCTGGAAAACATTCCATATTCACTCAAAAAGAATGTGTGTTTTGCTGCTTTAGGATGAAATATTATCAATATATATGTTAAGTACATCTGGTCTAGTATGTCATTCAAAGCCATTGTTTCCTTGTCGATTTTTTGCTTAGATGATCTGTTCATTGTTGTAAATGGGATGTCAGTGCTATAAGTCACCTACTTTTATTATATTATTATCAGTGAATTTCTGTTTGTGATTAGTTGATTTATATGTTTGGGTGCTTTCAAGTTGGTGTCATAAATATTGATGACTGTTAGATCTTGTTGGATAGACCCCTTAATTATGATGTAATGCCCTTCATCTCTTGTTACAGTCTTTGGTTTAAAATCTAGTTTGTCTGATATAAGTGTGGCTACTCTGGCTTTCTTTTGACATCTATTAGCATGAGAGATGGTTCTCCATCCCCTCACTTTCAATCTGCAGGTGTCTTTAGGTCTAAAATGAGTCTCTTGTATGCAGCATATAGATGGGTCTTGTTGTTGTTGTTGTTTTTAATCTGTTTTGATACCCTGTGTCTTGATTGGAGCATTCAGTCCATTTACATTCAGAGTGATTACTGAAAGATATAAATTTAGTGCCCTTGTGTTACCTGTGAAGTTGGTGTTTCCAGTGATGTTCTCTGTTCCTTTCTAGTCTTTGCTGCTTTTGGTCTCCCCCCACCCTCACCCATACACACACTCAAAGAGTCCCCTTTAATATCTCTTGCAGGGCTGGTTTAGTAGTCACAAACTCCTTTAGTTTTTACTTGCCTGGGAAACTCTTTATCTCTCCTTCTATTCTGAATGACAGCCTTTCTGGGTAAAGTATTCTTAGTTGCATATTTTTCCCATTCAGCACATTGAATATATAATGCCACTCCCTTCTGGCCTGCCAAGTTTCTGTAGACAGATCTGCTGCAAACCTGCTCTGTCTTCCCTTGGAGGTTAAGGACTTTTTTCCCTTGCTGCTTTCAGGATTTCTTCTTTGTGTATTTTGTGAATTTGATTATGATTTGTCTTGGTAATGGTCAGTTTTTGTTGAATTTAATGGGAGTTCTCTGTGCTTCCTAGATTTTGATGTCTGTGTCCTTCCCCAGATTAGGAAAATTTTCAGCTATAATTTGCTCAAATAAATCTTCTGCCCCTTTTTCTCTCTTTTCATCTTCTGAGACTTCTATGATATGAATGTTATTACACTTTAAGGAGTGGCTAAATTCCCTAAGTCTACATTCGTGACCCAATACCTTTCTTTCCCTCTTCTTTTCAGCTTCATTATTTTCCATAATTTTATCTTCTATACCACTGATTTGTTCCTCTGTTTTGGCCACCCTTGCTGTCATGGCATCCATTCAGGTTTGCATTTCAGTGATGGCATTTTTAATTTGGGGCTATTTTTAGTTCTTTTATCTCTGCAGTAAGGGATTTTATAGTGTTTTCTATGCTTTTTTCAAGTCCAGCTAGTATCCTTGGAATTTTTTATTTAAATTCTAATTCAGACATCTTACTTATATCTGTATCGATTAAATTCCTGGCCATCACTTCTTCCTGTTCTTTCTTTTGGGGTAAATTCCTCTGTCTTGTCACTTTGGAAGTTAAAAAAAAAAAAAAAAAAAAAAGGAAGCTAGATCCTAAGTGTGTTTGGTCTGCTTTTTAAAAGGAGCTTGAAAAAAACGGAGGAGCTTGATCCGGAAACAATAAATAAAATAATATTTTAAAAAATTGCTTTTTCTGTAGTCTGTATCTATATCAAAAACAAACAAACAAACCCAAAGGGAGCTAGATCGTGTTTCCCCTGGAGCTGAAGCTTTGCAGCACTATGTGATCAATAGACTTGGTACACACCAGGAGCTTGTGCTGGTCTTCTGGGGGAGGAGCCTGTTGCTCTGGTTCTCAGACCTACTTGCCCTAATGGAGATGCACCTGTAGGGTGCAGGAGGCCAGAGTTCCACTTGTTGGCACTGTTTTGCTCACTGAACTCAGAGGTGATGGGCAGGGGGAGAATGGCTTCCTCCCGCTCTCTCGTTTCTGCAGCAGGGAGCTCGCACCCACCACTCCTTAGGAAGCCCTCACAGACAAGCAAACCATCACCCCTCCTGTGTCCCTGGCTTCTGTCAGATCCTTGCCTTCACCCTATCTGTGTCCAAGCTGTCCACCTGGCAGGCGGCACAGCACTCCTGTGTTTTCTCTCAGGGGTGGCTGAGTTTTAAAACTCCAAGCCTCAGAGGTCCTTCAGGGCTCAGACCCATGCTGGTCCTCTTGGGGAGGGTCTGGCTGTGCTGTGGCTGATGCCAGTTTGTCCCAGAAAGCAGTCGCCCAACTGCGTGGCAGTTGGGCGTTTATAGGACATTGCAGCACAAAGCTGGTGCCAGGGTTTGCTGTCCTCAGCCGGCATCTTTGTTCCTGCGCTGGTGAATACAGCAGCGTAACATTGCCCACCGGTTCTTTTGCCCCCAAAGAGGTATCACCCCTACCAAATGCACTCCAAGCCGGGGAACTGCTTCTTCCCCTGTGACCTTGGGGATCCTCGGACCACACTGCCTACTCCCAGGTCTCTGCCCTCCTTCCCCACTGGAGTACTGCTAATGATGCCAGGCACCACCCTGGCTATGGTGCTGACCTCTGAAACTTCAAACTCTGTTCTGCTGTTTATACAAAAAACTTGCAGTATTTAAACCTCTCCTTTTCCCACTCAATAGTTTGGGGGAAGAGTTTTCTTGTGCAATCCTCTACACGTGTTTTCACTATTTTTTTTTAAACTCTCTCTCTCTCATTCCTCTCTCTGCGATCAGGGCTGTCTCCCCTCTGCAGCACCCACGGCTCTTTCCTCCCCCAGTCAGTTCTCTGCAGCTCCTACCTTCCACGAGCTGGTCTTTTTTTCTGCTCGTAGACATGCAGCTTTGTTCTCTCAGTCCTCAGAGCGGGATTCTTGGGTGTTCACAATGATTTGGTATTTATCTAGTTGTGTTTTAGGGAGGAGGCATGCTTAGGGTCACCCTACTCCTTCACCATCTTAACCCCCCTCTTCCTGCTTCTTTTCATGAATAATTTTTGATTGGTTCCTGGTTGTTCTGAGTTTATGTTATTGGTATGCTAGATTTTGTTATAGCCCCTTAAGGAGTTTTAAACTGTGTTTCATCATGCAATTAAGCTGCTTGTGGATCAGTTGGCACAGGAAGGACTTTTAGGATAAAGGATGGTGTCCTCTTTTTAAAATCTGGGTGCTAGTTACATAAGTGTGTTTATTTTGTAAAATTTATTGAACTCATGATTTTTGCATTTTTCTGCATATATGGTATGCTAATATACATTCTAGGTTATTTTTTATTTATTTAATGAGAGGCAAAACAAGAAACAGACTCCTGTTTTAAAGTTTATTTTTGAGAGAAAGTGGGGTAGGGGCAGAGAGAGAGAGAGAGAGAGCGAGAGAATGAGAAAGAATCTCAAGCAGGCTCCACACTATCAGTGTGAAGCCTGATGAGGGGCTCAAACCCAGGAACCATGATATCACGACCCGAGCCAAAGTCAGCCGCTTAACCGACTGAGTCACCCAGGCACCCCACATACATTCTACTTTAATAGGTTTACCTAGGTGGCACCTGGGGGGCTGAGTCGGTTGAGCACCCGAGTTCAGCTCAGGTCATGGTCTCGCAGTTTGTGGATTTGAGCTCCGTATTGGGCTCTGTGCTGACAGCTCGGAGCCTGGAGCCTGCTTCAGATTCTGTGTCTCCATCTCTCTCTGCTCCTCCCCTGCTTGCACTCTGTCTCTCTCTCTCTCTCAAAAATAAATAAATATTTTAAAAATAATAAGTTTATTTTTTTTAAATGTAATGGGGAGAGAGCACCTGCCAGTCTCTTTGTCCTCCACTTGATTCTCCCCAGATGATGTGAGAGGCTTCTTTGTTTGTGAATATGAAGACCTGACTTAGCATCACTCCATTTTTAATTCTTCCAGGGGGCTGAGGAATGGTTGTGTTTGGGTCCATTTTCCCATTTCCATCTGGTAAATATAGTAACTTCAGGCATAGCTTGCCTTCTAAAAGGCCCACTCTTCTCTCCCCAGTAGTGGAGCTCAAGCATATGCACTCAAAGGAGTGATTCTGAGTGGGTTTTCAGAATCTCTCCCGGGTTAAGTCATCCCATGATCTAGGCTTGGAACAGACTGGATTGTGACCAAAGATTCAAGCTATCATCCTCGATTCAGTTTTATCAATCACAGGATGGATTATTTTATCTTTATCTGACAGACTTTGATGCCTCTTTCTTTATTGGTTTGACACTCATAAGGTAAAGAGTATTTTATACTAGCAAATCCTAGTAACACCTAAAATGCAAATCACACATTTTATTAAGAAATATGACGTGGCATCTTTGACCCCTCCATATGACTAAAATTTGAATTTCATTTTAAAACATGAAAATAATGATGTGTCTTTTTCTGAACCACTGGAGTTGAAATTTTGTGCATGGATAAGTTCCATTGATTTCACATGATTAATTGGTCATTAAGATGGTTACCTTAGCAACTACTACACCAAATAACAGTTTTTACAACTTTGACACACAGAGAAAGCTTTAAAGTAACTCAATAGCATTAAGTAAAAAGTGATATCCTCAAAAGCTACTAAAATTTTCACATATCAAATAAAAATTGCCTATCAAGTATGAAATTCTCAACACTGTAGACATCAAATACATAACATATAATTATCCTTTTTTTAAAAAAAAATTACCCTTTATTATAGCTAAGTGAGTTGTTCTTATGATTTGTGGTATAATAGCCAGATTTTTTACCTGGTATTTTCTGAACAACAGAAAAAAAAAAAGGATTCTGTTGGCATAAATTTTTAAATATGCTGTTTAAACTTCTATAAATATGCTGTCAATACAACAACCCCCTTTCAATAAACATTTATTTTGCCAATTACACAGCTAGGATTTTGAGATATAAAACTGATTAAAATGTGGCCCAACATCTTAAGAAATTTGCAAGTAGGAACCTTTCACTTGTTTATTCATTCATTCAACAAATACAAAACACTTACATGATGCCAGGCAATTTTCTAAGAGAGGGGGTAGGGAGGCATGCACAGTGAACAAAATGAGCAAAAATCCCTGCCCTCAGGGGAATTTATATTCGAATGGGAAAAAAAAGAAACATGAAACAAATTAAAAAATATCCTGTTTATCGAATTGTAAAACATGCTACTGAGAAGAACAAAGCAGAGAAGAGGAATAAGGTAGGGGTGTGTGTGTGTGTGTGTGTGTGTGTTGAGGGGCACAGCACAGTTGTAATTTTTTTCTTGGGTCACAGGAAACTATAATATATTTAAACCCAATGAGCTGGAGTCCATTTAACTGATACAGCTTTTGTTGGCAGCATTGAAAACATCATGGTAGGTCTAGTCTAAGGTATGTCTTCTTCTCTCATTGAGGTATTGACTTGGGCCACATCACAGTAGGAGAGCTTCTTCATGGCTGGCCGGGTCTGCCCTTGACAACCACAGTGAGCACTATGGGTTGCTGCTCTCCATTTCTTCATGACCCACTCAGAAATGAGAGGCAACCTGATGGTGGCATGATAGTTAAGCTTATTCTTCCTGGACCTTCTCTTTTGGGGTGCCTGGGTGGCTCAGTCAGGTTAAGCATCTGACTTTGGCTCAGGTCATGATCTCATGGTTCCTGAGCTTTGGGTGAGCCCCGCTTCTTTCTTTCTTTCTTTCTTTCTTTCTTTCTTTCTTTCTTCCCCCCCCCTCTTTCTCTGTCTCTCCCTCCCACCCTCTGCCCCTCATGGGATTCTCTCTCTCCCTCTTTCGCTCCACCCTCGCTCACTTACAACCCTCTCTCTAAAATAACGGTCTTCTCTTTTGCTTCAGTTTTAGGAAAGCTGCTTTCCTTTCTGAATTATTTTCTTAGAAGGGACAGTTGTAATTTCGAATAGCGTAATCAAAGAAGTCTTCTAGAGAATGTACTATTTAAACAAAGATTTGAAGGAGGTGAGAGAGGTAGGTGTGCAGATATGTGGGGGAAGTGCAAAGGCCCTGGGGTAGGAGTGTGCCTGGTGTGTTACAGGTATGTGAGGCAGACATAAAAACAGATTTATGATAAAATGTACTTGTGGTAAAAAAGCACCCCTAAGAAAAGAGTGCTTAGAGTTTACTTTGTGTAACTAACCCATAAAAAGTACTTTTGCCTTAAGGGTCTCAAATACATTTATAAACAGTGACTACTTAACAAATATGATAATAAGGTAGACGTGTCTATTATGTCCATTTTATGCATATGAGGGGAGAAGATAAAGAAGAAAAAAATGTTAAGCAATTTGAATAAAAGCACAAGCATGGAAGCTATTTTGCCTGCGTTAAAAGTCACAACTTTGTACAGGGCAAGTTCATTAACTTCTCTTTGCCTCGGTTTCCCACTTTAAACTGGAGATAATAATAATACCTCTGTCACAGGATGGTTATGGATATTGAGTAAGACAATACATGTGCCTCTGAAACTTTAATGTGCATACAAATCTCTTTAAAGTGCAGATTCTGGGGTGCCCCCTGCGGTTCTGCTTGTCTAACAAGCTCCCAGTGGTGCTGGAGATGCTGGCCCACAGACCACATCTTTTATATTGAGGTTGTAAAGCACTGAGAACAATGCCTGGCATACGGTAGGCACTAAATAAATTTGGCTATTATGTTTGCACACCGTTGAGCTGGCAGGGAAAAGATGAAAACCAACAATTTTCCCTCCTTTTCTATCAGATGTTTCCTGACAATACTTGCATCTTGAATAGAATCCAATATGATTCTGAGCTCAAGTGACGAATGTAGATATGGATGAAACGGGCTTCATTTTCTCAATCTGACAAGGGCAGCCCTTGGGTGTCTCTTTGGATTTATAGTTTTAGGCTGTGTCAAAGGACTCTGCACAGTAGGCATTCATTTACTGGATGAAAAAAAAAAATGTCCAGACTGTCTCAATAAACATCCTTCTAGGAATTAACAGTGCTGCTGCAGTTTGGTTTTATTTTAATACCGTGGCATGGTTGCTGAATCATTATTTCAAGAATGTGGCAATTGTGTTCTAAAATCTAAAGTATGTTGTTTTAGTCTCAGAGCGTTAGATTCTAATGCCCTGCAGACTAGCTCGACTACTTCAGGCTTCCTGTGCCCTTCAGCCCAGACTTTACGTGCTAACAGTGCCCTCTACTGCTCAGGAGCAGATCTTTGCTCCTAAATCCGACCAAGAAAACGGGACTCGCTTACCACACGGAAGCGGTTGGCGTCTGCCTTTAAAGGAGAGAGGGCGGCAGTGCAGCAGCTGTCCACGCCGCGAAGAGCTGGTCGGTAGGTCGGCTGCTGAGCAGACCACCGGGACCCACGGAGGGGAGAGAAGAGCGGGCTTCAATTTGTTGCCAGACCCCTTTCGTGCCCTCACGAGCACCAATCTGCTCTATTAACCTTCCTTTTTTCCCACACTAACCTGATCCTCCTCCGCCTCCTCCTTAAGGTTAGCTGTACTGTCTTCCACCCGCCAAACCACGATGCTCTTTTGGAGAAATATACGGGGACACAAACCAGTCGTCAGGTGAAAGGCGCTGCCTGCCGAGCAGAACAGCTCTTCCTTCACTGTGATTGGAGCCTTTCATTTGTAGCACCGTCTCAGCTTTCTTCCCATGCCTTTGAGTACACACAGCTGTGTAACTGTCACCATAATCTTTTTCCAAATTATATTAAAGTTAATTATTTTACTTCATTTCTTTTATTTTATGCGAGAGAGCGCATGCGAGCAGAGGAGATGGGCAGAGGGAGAGAGGGAGAGAGAATCATAAGCAGGCTTCACACTCAGAGTCCGAAGGGGGTGGGGGGGCTCGATCCCACCACCCTGGCACCACGACCTGAGCTGAAATCAAGAGTCAGAGCCTCAACCCACTAAGCCACCCAGGCACTCCTGTTACCATAATCTAATCTTGGAACATTTTCATCATCTCAAAAAGAAAGTCCTTACCCATTACCATTCACTCCGCATTTCCCTCACACTCCTCAGCCCTAGGCAACCTGCTGTCTTTAATCTGACTACCCTACACATTTCACAGAAATGGAGTCATACAAAACGTGGTCTCTTATGAATGAGTTGGTTCGCTAGCATGGTTTCAAGTTGTAGCCTATCAGCACCTCGATCCTTTCTACTGCTAAGTAATATTCCATTGTATGAATGTACCATGTCTTACTTATCCATTTGCCAATTTATGGAAATTTGGGTCGTTTCCACTTTTTGGCTATTATACATAATGCTTCTATGAATATTCATATATTTTTGTGTGGACGTATGTTTTAATTTTGCTTGGGTAGCTACCCAGCAATGGAATTACTGGGTAGTATGGTAGCTTTATGTAACATTTTGAAGGACTACAGACTGGTCACATCCCTTCACCTTTAAATGGGACTTCACAATCCACCCCCACCTGAGAATAAAAAAACATTAATAAAGGGGGAAATTTTTGTTAGCCTGATGACTGCTACATAGAATATACTAGAATTATGATCAGGAGGTTTCTAACATACGAATTAGTCAGTCTTGATTCTCGAAGAGCAAAAGCCCCAGTCCTAACCCAGAGAAGTATTCTTCTATATTATTCACCTCTTGAGACTGTCCGGTATTTTCTTTCTTCACAGTTCTTCTGAACACGACCGCCAGCATAAATGTTTTTACATTCTTTTGAAGCTTATTTTTCTGACCCACCACTTAGAGCTACTCTTGTTTGGAATTGTATGCTTTCTAGGCCTTCCTGGAAGCAAGCATAGTAGTCATCCCAGTAGGTGATTTGCAATGTTTAGTTTTTTAAAGCCATAATATCAATTAGTCAAATAATCACAAGTGTTTCTTGAGCATTTGCTCCCCATGCAGCAAAGTGGGAACAGCAGAAGAAAGGTAAGAAAGTTCTTGTTTTGGAGAAGTTTATAGTCCATTTGGAGAGGAAAATAAAATTATAACTCAAAATATCACACTAAGTGCCCAAATATCTTCAGTGATGCATTGTCTATAGGGCAGTGAAAGCCAAATGTTTCCAAGTCATGGCAAACATACACTATGATATTTGCGTGGAGACAGGGATAAATGAGTATGGACACTGGGATGTCTAGGTACCCCCAACCTCCCCAAAGTAGGCCACTACCTCCATTCACTTATAACCCATGGTGGGACATCCCAGTGTGGGTGGAACACCCTGGCCTACAGGATAAATTCCAAACCTTTTTTTACTTGGCATTCAAGGCCCTCAGCAAACTGGCCTTAATCTACCTTTCTAACCATTTCTCCTATGAGCCTTTAACATCTAACAACCTGGCTAGCTTGCCATCTTCAGGGCACTCAGTGCATTCCCTAGAGTGTATGTCTTCTCCAAAATGAGGCCACATTAGATAATTATTGATGGGCTGTTTGATTCTCACCCCCACATCTTCTCTCACATAATTCATGCCAACCATTCAAACGTTCCCCATCCCTTCAGGCCCCCACTTATTTCCCTGTCCTTTGAGACATTCCCTGACCCCTCCAGCCCACAGGGCTTCCTTCTTTCTCTGCGTGCCCATGTCGCTCAGTATTTAATCTACATCTTGACTTGTAACGGTACATTGCCTCCTAGTTATTAAACCATGTCAGACACATAATTGTGCTCTGTCCAGCTGGAGCCTCCTCCTCCAGGCCTTCAGGGCAGATAAGGTGATCCCATGTGGGTGTACGTGGCACCCTCAGGAACTCTGGAGAAGAGGGAAGATGAAGGAGGGCCTGCCCAGGGGGTGTTGATAGCAATGGTACCGCATTGTTCTATAGTCTGCTTTCCATCGTACACCTGTTACTTCAGGGCTTAGGTATTTCGGTGCTTTCTCAGAATCTTTAAGCAAAAACAAAAACATGATCTGGAAGGAATAATATAACTTGACACTACTCTGGGCTGTACCGAGATACAAGGCAACAATATTAACCCACTGAAGGCCTGAAACAGAGTACAAACTAACAGGCTCTTTGACCTGCTCTGCAACAGCCCGACAGGAAGAGGAAGAGGAGGAGCAGCAGGAGGAAGAGGAGGAGGAGGAGCAGCAGGAGGAGGAGGAGGAGCAGCAGGAGGAGGAGGAGGAGCAGCAGGAGGAGGAGGAGGAGGAAGAGCAGCAGGAGGAAGAGGAGGAGGAGGAGTGGCAGGAGGAGGAGGAGCGGCAGGAAGAGGAGGAGGAAGAAGAGCAGCAGGAGGAAGAGGAGAGCAGGAGGAAGAGGAGGAGGAGGAGCGGCAGGAGGAAGAGGAGGAGGAGGAGCGGCAGGAGGAAGAGGAGGAGGATGAGCAGCAGGAGGAGGAGGAGGAGCAGGAGGAAGAGGAGGAGGAGGAGTGGCAGGAGGAGGAGGAGCAGCAGGAGGAAGAGGAGGAGGATGAGCAGCAGGAGGAGGAGGAGGAGGAGGAGTGGCAGGAGGGGACAGAAGTTAAAAGGAATCATCAAGCAACTGAGATAAGTGCTCTCCCTCCATTCTATAATACAATTACAAATTACACTTCTCTGTTCCTAGTGGATTAATATCCTCATATGCTTCTCCATTTTCATGTCATTTTAGGCCATATTGGGAACATGTAATATTTCATTTAATTTCAGTTTACTACAATTTTAAACAGCAATTTGTTTTCTGGTTACTCATCTAACGCCTTCCCAGAATGCTCTTGGGATCCCAGGCACCCCAGGGCCACAGGCTGGCCACTTATCTCAATCCCAGCATCTTCAGTGACCTGAAGCTTTATACTATAGCTTTTTCTCCCTCCACCCCCAATGTGGCCAATAGATGTTGACTCAAAAAGGAAATAATGAACTTTAAAAAACAGATTTAGAAAAGCTAGCGAAACAAGAAGGGAAATGCTGCTGATTTGGTAAATGCTCCTGGGTTTACTCTGGGTCATCCGTGCACTGTGGCAGGACCGGGGAGACCCATGTGAGGGGGAGCCTTCAGCGAACTCACGGTGCAGATGGGTGGAGTCGTCTCCCAGACATTTTAGCTGGGGAACAATGGCTCTTAAATACAGAGAACAAACTGAGGGTTGCTGGAGGGGTTGTGGGTGGGGGGATGGGCTAAATGGGTAAGGGGCATAAGGGAGGACACTTGTTGGGATGATCATTGGGTGTTATATGTAGGGGATGAATCACTGGGATCTACTCCTGAAATCATTATAGCACCATATACTAACTTGGATGTAAATTAGAAAATAAATAAGTTTAAAGAAAAGAAAAGAAAAGAAAAGAAAAGAAAAGAAAAGAAAAGAAAAGAAAAGAAAAGAAAAGAACTGGGACCAAGAGCTTGACCCCTTTCCTTTTTACTTCAGATTTCTTAAATTTTGTTTGATGGGGAAAATGCGTCTGGCAGGAAGCCCCTGCGAGGAGTAGTGTGTGGCGTCAGCACCCAAGATTTGGGATTAAAAAAGGGCTGGGGGTTTGGTTCCGCAGCTGTCCACGGAACCTATGTCCCCCCGCCCCATGTGCCCCCTAACAGCTGCACTGAAAATGCTGGAATGCCAGGATCCCTAGCCAACTTGGCTGAGTGAGACCCTAAGGGAAGTAGCATCCCACCCGCCCACGTCAAGGACACATTGCCTTGCTTAGCACGAGAGGTGGGACCGAGCAGGAGGCTCAGCCCCAGCATTCTCTCCCCACCTGTCATACTTCATCAGTCACATCAGGCCTCTGGCTTCAGTGATGACGGTGGCGGCAGCAGTGATGTAGAGGCATCCCTGGAGCCATCGAGCAATCAGCATCAGTGTGAGGGGCCATCCAGCCTCAGTTTGGGCCTTAGCAGTGAGGCGAGAGTAACCAGGGCTACCTCTCCGAACGCACATGTGCATCCGTGGCACTCAGGTTCGTGGCAGGGGAAGGGCCTGACAGGGTGAGGAAGCCCAGCCTAGTAATCAGGGAAGATGGGACCCCATGTGGAATGACATCATTTCTGCCCCAAGTAAGGGAAGCAGGACATAAGGATGCCATATATATAAATATCAAATACATTACATTAATTAATATACCACAGCATAAAATAATGAGTGCAAGACAACTCTGTACAGGACCCCGTGGGTCCTGTGGGTGCTCAGAGGAGGTGGACCTAATCCAGGCCACTGCGCATGACCAAGTAAACTGACACAGCACAGCTTGAGCAAGAGGAGACACTCAGAAAAACTGTGGTGTGACTGGAGCCCCCAAACTGCCTTGTACAAGGTGGATCTGCACCCAACCACCTATTTGGACCCCAAGTAGGTTAAGTATGTAAATTAGCCCCATGGTGACAGGTAGGGCATATTGTGGCAATATTATGCAGATTCTGTGATGAAAAGAAGAAGAGGAAGAAGAAGAAGAAGAAGAAAGAGGAGGAGGAGGAGGAGAAACAGAAGAAGCAGAAGCAGCAGCAGCAGCAGCAGCAGCAATAGGTGTTGGGGTTGAATCCTGGTCTGTCATGTATTCACTGTGTGATCTCAGACAGATCCTAATTTACGTTCTGTAAAATAAACTCTGGGTAGCGAGGAAATAAAGCAAAATACTGGAGGAGAGAGAGAGAGAGAGAACGAACCAACCCAGCATCAGAAACCAACATTACACAGCAACTTGTCACAGAATTACAGGATTCCTTCTGGGGATCCTGGCTGTAGTAAGTAGGGGTAAAGGGCGTCATGGGAATCAGATAAAGGGTATGAAAAAGGGAGACTGCATGTTGATTAAATGCCAATTCTTTGTATATAGGATCATTTTATGTATGTACATCCTGTCCAATAAACCTTAAGACACTTGACTGGGCAATTCGATTTCTGAAAAGTGTACTTTAAGTATGGGCATATAAAAATTTCTATTCTTACTTCTATGATTTCCTTTTCCCCAAAACTTCCCTTTTTCAATTACAGATTTTTTTTTCATTTTCTATTTTCCTACACCTGCTGCAATTTTCTACTTCCTTATAAAAATACTCCTTTCTCTTGGAACCCAGAAGTCTTCAGATTATATTTAGATTTCTTTCAGCTCCTCCTTCACTTAGTTATGCTATAGGTACTCCGATGTGGTACCTCTCGTCTTTATTTGCATATCAGTACCCCAAATTCTTTATTAGCTTTGGTCATCTTGGAATTTCCACCCAAATGTTGGTCACTATGAGACACTCTCATTGATGAGAAAGGAATGTGTGTGATCTATATTGTTTTCACTGAATTTTTTTTTTTTTTTTTTTTTTTTTTTTTTTTGCAGAGTTTCTTACTCTTACAGCCTGGAAATCAAGATGCCTAGCTTACCTTTTATTCAATTTAAAAACCATCTGGTTCTCTCCCTGGCTCTCTCGGTCATACTGATCTGACTTTACCCTGTCCATATCCCGTCATAATTCATGACCATCAGGAAAAGGACCTGCAGAAGTGCCCTTCATTCCTAACAGGCTTGGGACAACAATTTGCTGGGGCTGAAATTAACATCACTTCAGTAGAAAATCACAGTGAAATGCAACAGGGAAGAAAAGATTTTAAAAATATGCCTTCCCTATAGAAATTCAGGCAGTAATGTATCGACAGATGGAGAGCCACGGGCATCAGTTAGAGGAAAATTACTCAGAACTACTGCTGTGCAAGGGGCTGGCACAGGAACTACAGCTTTGCACGTTGGGTATTTGAACAATGAACAATTTTTACAGGCTATTGTATGTTGGTTTCTCTAATTAACAGCTAATTAAATGTCTATTTTATTGCACATCTAGTTTTTCAAATTTCTCAGGATTTCCCCAAATCCATAAAGCTACTTGTACCACATAACCTAAGCGTCGACTCAGAGGTATACATATATATTCCACTATTTAGAATGGAAAGATAATTTTGAAAAGGAGCATATAAGCCAAAGTGTGGAACCGAAAATGTTCATAGTTTATGAATACATGAATATGTGAAGAGGTACCAAGTATAATATCAATCTTCCCGTATGCCATAATCATGTTCCTAGTGATGAGAAGCCATATTATTTTTTAATTAAAAAATGGGGAGTATAAAGTGAAACTAATAAGAGGGCAGAAGGAAACTTTTGGACGTGGAGAGGTTAATAGCATAGATTGTGGTGATGGTTTCACAGGTGTATACTTGTCTCCAAGCTCATCAAGTTGTATACATGAATTACATACACCTTTCTGGTATGTCAAAAAATTAAAAGTAAAGTTTTCAAAAATTAAAATTTTATACCCTCTCCATCTTAAAGACATGTAGGGGTGGTGTGTGTGCGTGTGTGTGTGTGTGCGTGTGTGTCTAAAACTCCAAGTAAATGAGGCTCTCCAATAGGACTTTTAATTAGCAACCAAAGGGATGGGGCATTCTGTTGTCTTACTGATGTACTAAGGCAAATTAACCTATGTCTCAGGTCCCCTCACCTCACTTCTTACCATTCCTCAGGTGTACCTTCCATTCCTACCTCACTGAATTACAGTGCTTGAGTTTCTCCAAATTTGACAGGCCTCCAAGACCTTCCTTAAATCTCTCTCTCTGTTCAAAATGCAAAAGAGTGCTTGCATTACTCCAAATTTGGCATGCCTCCAAGACTTCCTCAAACTGTTCTTTTTCCCAGTTTTGTTCACCTGGCCTATTTACCACAGATTTTTGAACCACTATTGGCTTAGTACTGCCCGTTCTCCACAAAACACTGGCTGAATAAATGAAATGTCTCAGGGGAAACATACTGTCATCATCATAATCAATAAATTTCTATAGATCAAGACATTGAGGTAACAAGGTGCCAAGGTACTAAGAGATCTACATTAAAAGATCCATGATAACTAGGGGCGTCTGGATGGCTCGGTCAGTTAAGCATCTGACCTTGGCTCAGGTCATGATCTCATGGTCTGTGAGTTCAAGCCCCATGTCAGGCTCTGTGCTGACAGCTCAGAGCCTGGAGCCTGCTTCGGATTCCCTTTCTCTCTGTTCCTCCCCTGTTTGTGCTCTGTCTCTCAAAAATGAATAAACGTTAAAAAAAATTTTTTTTTAAATCCAAGATAACAAAATTCTAGAAAAAATAAAAGCTAGAGTCATTTGGAAACATTCTGAGTGTCAGGACAGTCAGAGAACCATACATGAAGGAGGAACGTGCCATTTCTTAAGGGTTATGTTCATGGGCATCCTAGACTGTTCACTTCATCTAATGGAAAACCCAATGATAACGAGATTATTTAAAAACAGGAGGGGACTCTCAGTCCTGGGGTGGAGGATGCACAGAGTCAAAGAGGGTGGAAATTGTGCAAAAGCACAATCCACCAAGTTTTCACAGGGAAGATCTTATCAAGGGAACCCCCTGCTCCATCAGGCTTTAACTCGGGTTTCCCTTAGCAATGTTTTATGGACCTATTTCTTCAAGGACCACACAGGACACAAAACAGGTAATCCTGAATGACCTAGGGAAGGCTAACAGAGTGAAGTGTTGGCATTATCAGCCCGTGCCGTAAGTTTTAAAAAGTACTTTAAAAGTCTGCTCTGGCTATTTTCTGTTTTCTAATGAGTTTGTTCTTCAAAATGCTTGTGGCCATTTTCAGATTCAATAAAAACATATTAAATAGTGTCTTACTTTTTGGAAGGAAAGCAGCCCACAGGGGTTAACGAAGAGGAGGCTGGGAGGACAGAGGCAGGGCCGGGTCTGTGCCGGTCACTCAGTTGTCCACAATGACAGCGGTGTAGCCAGGGCTTGTGTGTTAACAAGGCATTTCCTACTTGTCATCTGCGAGCCTGAGAGTCAGCTTTTTAAGCCAGCTGGCAGCGGGGCCTGTCAAACTGAGCAATTCCTTTCCGATTCAGCCCAACTGTAGGACCAGAGTCATCTTTAGCGGTTAGAAACTACCATATATTCTTGAAGACTTGATGTGAATTGCAGTGGTTTCAGCCTGGCGACCTGTGCCTGCCCTTGGACCAAGAGAAGTGGTCGGAGGTGAGGAAACACATGTCCTTTCCGGCTTCCGAGGGGAGTGAGGAAGCAACAGGCTGCCTGACAGGGGTTCTGACGCTGTGAAGACTCTGCCTTGGACATGCAGAGGAGACAACATCCTTCCGACCTCAAACACAAAGGGCAGCCTCTTCCTCTGGGGAGGCAACCCAATATTCTCTGTCCTGCAGATGGCTCGGCAGGAGCCACACCATGGAACTCTCTCCGGCGCTCCTCTTCCCAGCTTCTTGGAAGTGACAGTTGACTGTGAAAGCACAAGGAAGTCCACATATCCTCTAATATGATGAGATTTGTGTCATAAAAAAGTCATACACATTTCTTGAAAGTACACGATCAGTACAAGCCTCACTGGCTAATTGTCTGTTGCAAATGGTAAGGATGGAAGGGTCTTTGCTTGTTTTTCCCCTCTTAAGGGCACTCTTAATGAGCAAGGACTATCGGATTCGGAGAATCTGTGTAAATAGCCACATAGTATTTTTACCTATGTGCCCTACCAGAGACGCTTGGATATTGTTTTGCTTTGTTTTGTTTAACATTTATTTATTGATGAGAGAAGGAGACAGATAGAACATGGGTGGGGGAGGAGCAGACAGCAAGGGAGACACAGAATCCGAAGCGGGCTCCAGGCCCTGAGCTGTCAGCACAGAGCCTGACACGGGGCTCAAACCCACGAACCGTGGGACCATGACCTGAGTGGAAGTTGGGCGCTCAACCCACTGAGCCGCCCAGGTGCCCCCGAGAGGCTTGCATATTTAAATAATTCTTACAACAAAATAGAAATGATAATTGACATAGCAGGCCAACTAGTACATCTTATACTGCTTGTCCATCTTACTCTTCCTGGACAGCCTTGCGGACTGGTGTGACACAGTTTTAGATTCAGAAAGGCAGATAATTAAATCCTAGCTAGCTCCATTGCTAACTTGCTCACTCACAATGAGTTCAAAGGAACTTGAACTAAATACTTTACCTCTCAGAGCCTGTGGAATGGGAGTAGTAACACTGTCTCACAAGATCAGTGGTAGTTGTAAATAATGTGACTGCTCTTACCCCATTTTCTGGTCTCATTTTCTTGACAACATTTACCACTGTCCGAAATACAATAGTACTTGTTTATATTCTGTCGATTGCTCCTTCGCCCCCCCCCCCCCATAAGCTGCTGAGGAGCAGGAATCCAGTTCAGTACTGTTTTCCCATTTTCTGGGGCAGTGCTTGGCACATAGTAACTGCTTGGTAGGTATTTACTGTATGAATAAAGGTGAAATTAGAACTTTTATAAAGCACATAATAGCAACTCAATAATTGGTAGTTTTCTTCCTTCCTAAGAGTTTAGGTTTACCTCTGTGTTCACTGTAGCAGTACGTAGCTCAGAAATAACCTGGACTCTGGAGGGAACTAAAGGGCATTATGCTAAGCGAAATTAGTCAGCTGGAGGAAGACAAATATCATATGACTTCACTCATATGAGGAATTAAAAAAAAATTTTTTTTTAACATTTATTCATTATTGAGAGAGAGAGACAGAGCATGAGCCGGGGAAGGGCAGAGAGAGGGGAGACCCAGAATCTGAAGCAGGCTCCAGGCCCCAAGCTGTCAGCACAGAGTCTGATGTGGGGCTCGAACTCACAAACCGTGAGATCACGACCTGAGCCGAAGTCAGACATCCAACTGACTGAACCACCCAGGCGCCCCCATATGACGAATTTGAGATACAAAACAGACGAACATAAGGGAAGGGAAGCAAAAATAATACAAAAACAGGGAGGGGGACAAAACATTAAAAGACTCTTAATATAGAGAACAAGCAGAGGGTTGCTGGAGGGGTTGTGGGAGGGGGGATGGGCTAAATGGGTAAGGGGCATTAAGGAATCTATTCCTGAAATTGTTGCACTATATGTTAACTAACTCGGATGTAAATTAAAACAAAACAAAACAAAAACATAAAAAAAAAAAAAAAGAAAGAAAGAAATAACCTGGACTCAACACTACACAAGTCAGGGCATGGAATTCAGCAGAGTCCTCATTGTTTGGGCCAAACAGATCTTTTCCAGATTCTTTAACCTCTTACAAGAAGGCTTTCTGAGTATTACCATCTGGTAATGGCCTGGATAAGAACTCAGCTTTAGGTTCAAGGTCATTTGTTGGGAAATTGGCTTTCCTGTGGTAGGTCCATTTCTGAAGCTGTTCTGTCCCATTGTCTTGGGTGTCCCGGATGAAATACTCCAGCTGTGGTGATGGCCATTCCTTCAATAGGTGGCACTCTCTCCCAGAACACCGTCCTTTTTCACGGTCCGGATGATCTTATTGATAAATCATTAGACTCCAGTAGGATGAATAGCAGAGTTACAAGTACAAAATAGCCATGCTGATTATTTTGCAACTGTTCTTTCCCTCCCATACGCCATACCCCACTCCCTGCTCTTGCTTCCTCACCTCCTTTAGAATTTAACCAATGTACTGAGACCTTGAACTTAAGGAAGACATACTGGCCCTTTTCCTAAGAGGAGGAGGGACAGAAGGGAGACATTCATGCTAAGCCCTGTGCTTGAAATCCGGTGCTGATTCTTCTTTTCATTCATTCACTCATCCGTTCACTTTTTCACGCAACATTTACTGTAGGCCATCGCGCGCCTTAGTGTGAGAAGAACAGACTGAGGGTAACGACCAGAGTTTGAAGCTCAGATCTGCTACTTATTGACTTGGGGAAAATTTCTTAATGTGTCAACACCTCAGTCTCCTGATCTGTAAAGTGGGGGTGATAATAGTACTTATGTCACAGGTTGTTTTGAAGGATTTCAATAATTAACATTAATTATTATTTATACCATGCTAAGAACAGTGTTTGGCACACAGTAACATCAGATAAGGGTTAAATAAATACTAGCTGTCTAATAACGTTGTCTACAACAACTTGCTTAAACTTTCAGATGGATGTAATAGCAGTGCTTTTTAAATATTGAATATATTGCACATTTTCCCCATTTTAACATCTCTGAAATCAGGATGGGATGTCATAGTTTGTCAACATCTGTTCCTTCTTATTCATCTTCAAATGATGGCATATTAGGTTTGATGAAATATGACAATTATAAATGGTATCTCTCCCCTTTTGCTGGTCCCTCTCAGTTTACCATGTGTGCTCGTATTTTCCCAATTAAAATAAAAAAGAAAGAGAGAGATAAGGGACAGGGAGGGAGGGAGGGGGAGAGAGACAGAGAGAGAAGGAGGAGGGAAGCAGGGAGGGAGAGAGAGAGAGAGAGAGAGAGAGAAGAGGGAGGAAGGCAGGGAGTGGGGGAGAAGGAGTCCTGGTCTACCCCAAACTGTAGCAGCCTTCATTAAACTCTAAAATCCTCACTTACACATACTGGAGAAGATCCTAGCCTTCCCTGCTTCACCTCCCTGAACTTCTCAGCCTTAGGTGTGCGGTTGGGGATTGGGAGGGTTCTTTGGTCAATAAAAACTTTCTGAGCAGCAAGCCCTACATTAGGTCCTACACCGAACTCACCTTGCAGTACAATTGGTAGGATGTGAACTCCAAAAATTCTTTGAGGAAGAAATTATAATACAGGCCCTATGTAATATACTCATGTTGTTTAAAAAAGAAAGCCAGTAGTTATTTATATTTGTTTTCCTATTTTTAATTGTTATATTTTCATAGTCAGGATTCTGTCCAAGCCTCAGGTCTGGGTGGAAGCCCCTCTGGGGCTATGAAAGGGCAAAAGGGCACAAGGCCACAGACGAGGCCTCGGTTCACTGCTCCTGCGGGGATGGGGGTGGGGGGGGCCGGGTGGGACCTCAAACAAACCCTGAGCCACACTGTGGTGCTCTCCTCACCTTCCTCCCACCTTTCCCCCAGCCCCCAACACGGGTGTCTGCTGAGTCACACCCCCTCTCTTCATGGAAGCTGGGTGGGAGATGCTGTCCAACTTCGGCTCAGGTCATGATCTCGTGGTTTGTGGGTTTGAGCCCAAAATCCGGCTCCACACTGTCTGTGTGGAGTCTGCTTGGGTTTCTCACTCTCTTCTCTCTCTCTCTGACCCTCCCCCACTTGTGCTTTCTCTGTCTCTCAAAATAAATAAACTTTAAATGGATGAATGAATGAATGAATGAACGAATGAATGAATGAATGAATAAAAATAACTGTTACCCTGGCAAACACTGCCAGTTCTAAGCACCCCAGAGGAGGTTTGTTTCTTACAGAGCTGGTTCTAAGCAGAATAAAGGGGAGCGGTCATGATCAGAAAACCTATGATCCTCAGAGTCTTCATGGGCTGCCTGGGAAGAAGGCAGCTGTGGAGCAGGAAATGATGTGTACTCACTGCACCATACATGTGGGGTGACCCCTTCTCATTTTTCAGGTTGGAGTAAGTAGGTATCATTTGCTTTGCTGGCCCACCTGCACCGAAAGGAGTGGATTCTTCACTCTCCCTTCATCTTCTTCCCTAATATTTGTGCCCTGTGGTTTATATCTGGTCATAACCAGATGTACAACCTTGGGTACGTTTTCTAACTATGTGGCCTCACTTTCCTGACCAATAAGATGTAGAGTGTGGCACTGCCCAACTCAGAGGGCTGTGCCCAGGGTGAATGAAGTAATACACTTCTTTGTGAACTGCAAAATCCTAAACAAAGACTTCTTGTTTTTACTGTACTTATTCTTTCACGGGATAGTTTGAAGGCATCTGCTTCAAAACGCTCTCCAAGCATTGTTCGAAGGCACATAGTGCCGGGCCCACACTAAAGTATAATAAATGAAGACTGTGTCTCCTAGAGGGGCCAAAGCATTAAACGAATACCTTGGTGATGCTGGTTATCTATCATTATCTCCAGTGAAGAAACACTGGTCACTAGTCGGGAAAAGAAAATGCCTTCCAAAGAGGGAAAGATAAGAATCAGGAGGAGTCTCCCCTTCAAATGATTTTCCTGCCCCACCCCACCTCACCCCACCTCACCCCACAGTGCTCCCTCACTCTCAACTTCCCTCAGACTCTTCCCCACCCTACCCTTACTGATTCCCTGCTCTCTGATCGCAAACCCTCAACTTTCAAGATAACATACCATAAAAAGCACGCTGTGATGAAAATGGTTGATATGGCTGAGTTGCAAAACGAGGGCACTCGATTCAGCCTTGGAGACAATATCTAATGCGACACTTCTGTTTTACAGAGAGGCACCCAAGGGTCATGCATTACCTCTACCTCTACTGGGGTGTGGGTCGTGGGGTATGGTGTGGGGTGTCCCCACTTCTGCCCACATCCCCACAAACCTGAAACCTTATCCACCCCAGAAGGGGGTGTTAGGGCTCTATGGAAATGGAATACTTCAGGGCTTCTGTCTCAGTCCTTGCATCCCCCTTAAAAACATAATGAATTGCTTTCAAGCTTAAACAATAAAATAATTCTGTTTAAAACAGGCTATGATTCTTCTCCCCTCCAATCCCCCCAGCAAAGAAAAACAACTAAAATATTTCCAAGTCTTTGCTCACACATGAGTCATCTTTGGAGCCTTCCTCCCCTGTTTTGAGCTGCAGTGGTGGCCTGACAGTCACGGCCCCTGTGCCTGCTTCCACACTTACTGTCTGTCCCCTTCGGGACCGGAGCCTCCCTGAAGACAGGCCATGGATTCTTGGTATCTGAGGCTCATCACACAAACCAGGCATATCCTGGATGCTTAATGCTGTTGAATGAGTGAATGAGGGAGGTGGAGTAGGAACAATTAGCAACTTTAAGTTTAATATTAAGATGCTGACTGTAGAAAGCCCTTCAGAAAATATATGACATAAATATTTCCTTACCCTGATTTGGAAGAAAAACACCATCTCCGACTACCAGAAGCAAAAGTACCTCCCTTCCCTAGACCCAGCTAATTGACTCAGTAAACATTTTAGAGCTGTCTATCAGGAACAGGGACAAATTCTCCATGTGCAAACTGCCTTCTCTAAGACCACCTTGTCCCTTGTTCTTGGTCACCCTTAGACCTTCTTCTTTTCCTTTTCTCCCCTATTGGAGTATGGACATAGACCTCATTAATTATCTTAGGGACCAGCCAACAGAAAACTATACTTTCCATCTTTTCAGAAAGACTGGGGGAACCCAGAGTCTCCTTATGTCCTGCCTAGCAACCTGGTGTCCGAGGTTTGCCTATGTGTTTGGGAGAGAAACTCAGAGACAACTGGGATGCAGAGGGGAGAATGGCTTAGTATCTGGGTCCAGGCTGCTCAGGGGCCTTTGGGTCCAAGTGCTGCGGCCACACCCTCCATACACTCTGCTGGCTCCATTGCTGGCCTGCGCTCCCCTAGCTGTCGCAAACCATTTTCCTTAAGAACGCCCAAAGGAGACAGTAAAGGAAGCAATATCTAACTGTGGAAAGGATCCCTTCCCCAGCACTACTTGGTTCTGGTGGGGTCAGGTGGAGTAAGGAGTCACCTCGAAGGTATGATTTAGGCAGCACAGGAAGGCCCCAGCTCAAAAATAAATTCCACATGCATGCCTGAACTGGTGACTAATTCATCCCTTTATTCACTGACCAAATATTTATCTACTACTCCCCAGACAACCCCTCCCCCATTCAAACAGAAATGGTGTCTGTCCTCAAGTTAATCAAGAAATAGCAGAAAATTCTGACACAAATAGAGTTTACCCGGTGCAAGGTGAGGCTCCTGGAATTGCGGGGAGAGCCTTGCTTTGGAGCGTGGGTTGTTGACTTTCACGTCCTGTCTTCCAAACCTAGCTGATGACCGGGGACAAGTTACTCAACCTGTTAGAACCTGTTTTCTTACACGTCTAAGAGCGATGATGACAGTAATAGCTTACCCCTTGTTGTGAGAATTCTGCGAAACACATGTGACGCCCCAGGAAAAGTACTAAATAAGAGCTTCTAGTAAGCAGTGAGCACGGTATTATGGGAGTGCAAAGGAAGTAGCAATGACAAGTGCCTGGAGGCTTTGGGGAAAGTTTCATAGGGGAGGTGGCATCTGATATGGGTCTCGAAGGACAAGAAGGAATTGGCTAGGCAGAAAAGACAGGTGGGTAGGGATCAGGGAAAGGGAACAGTGTATGCAAACCACTGAAGCAAGACATTGCATAATGTCTTCTCAGACCTTGAGGGGTTGTCTTCAAAGACTGGGAATGTTGGAGGGCTGGGGGGGTTTCATCCACTTGCTGTTCTGCTTTCCCTACAAGGCCTCACTTGCTTTGCTCAAAATGGTACCCCGACCTTCCTACATCAAATGGCTCCTCCCCCTGCCCTTTGGTCCCCTTTCCTGCTTTGTTTATCTCCAAAGTATGTATGTATGTATGTATGTATCTTTGAAGGAAGTAGAGAAAGAGCACACACATGTGAGCAGGGGAGGGGCAGAGGGGGAGAGAGAGAACCCCAAACAGGCTCCTCGCCGGCCCATGTGGGGATCCATCTCACCAACTGCAAGATCATGCCCTAAGCCCAAATCAAGAGTCAGACCCTTAACAGACTGAGCTACCCAGGCGCCCCATCTCCAAAATATGTATTATCACTGATAATAGAGGTTTACTTATTTTATGTATAGACCTTCTCAACACGCTCATCCCCTTTCCCTCACTACTACAGGTGCAAAATGGAAGTTCCCTGAGGAGAGGAAGCTTTGAGTTCTCTTCACAAACATGTGTGCCCCATGTTTCCCACCATGCCTGGCACAGAACAACAGAGACAGGATGTCGTTTAATTCATTCCACACGGATTTGTTTCCTGTCTACAGAGCACCACAGCCCAGCTTGCCATTGGGCTCTGATGTTGAACAAAACTGGGTCTCTACGCTCTATGAGCACTGTTGCTGTGGATGTGTGGGGACCTTCTGAGACGCCTCCTGGGTCATTCTGTGATGCCTTGTGAGAGACCCCCACTAAGGAATTTTGGCCATTCCCTGTGTCTTTTCCTAACCACTCTGTAAAGATTTTCAAAATGTAAATGCTTCTGGGGTTGAGTTCACTTTTAGTAAGTCTTCCTTTTCTGTGACTAAGTATGTGTGTCTCGTGCTAGGAGAGGTGACTTTGGGAATCCAAGGAGGCTGCCAGGTGCCTGGGGGGAGGAGATGTTGAAAGGACAGGGTGGGGGTTCAGGAATGGAGGCGCCCAGAGACACGTAGCCTCTTTCACAACTTGGCCTGGGGCTGTTCCTGTGATTGGGTGTCTCCGCCAAGAATGTCCCCAGAGTTCCAAGTCATCTTCAGATACAGTTTTCTTATCCTATGTTCGATAGCCTTCAGTAAAGTAAGTTTAAGATCAGGGAAAGAAAGGGGTTTGTGGAGCTAGCTCTTTTAGTCCTTGAGGTGAGGGGAACAAGGGCCAAAGTTTTTTGTGGTGTTTATTTTTTATTTTCACTTCATGAAATAACATAAAATATAAAAAAGAAGAACTGTAACAGGCTAACACATACTCGTTTACCAGTTAAATGTCCATGTACCTAGTTTGTTTTTTTTTTTCCTTAAAGCTAACATTGGGCTTTATTTGCCTTTTTGAACTCTTTTCTTTTTCTTTTAAATGTTTATTTATTTTTGAGAGACAGAGACAGAGCACAAGCAGGGAAGGGGCAGAGAGAGACAGAGACACAGAATCCCAAGCTCCAGGCTCTGAGCTGTCAGCCGAGAGCCCGATGCAGGGCTCAAACTCACAAACCGTGAGATCATGACCTAAGCCTATGCCGAGGTCGGACGCTTAACCCACTGAGCCACCTAGGTGCCCCCTGCCTTTTTGAACTCTTACAGCAATAAATAAGTGCACAACTAAACAACAAAAAATACCAAGAAATAAATGAAAAGACAAGCCATAAACCATAAAGAGGTATTTGCATGCTTATAACAGATAAAAGAATGATTATTCCAGAATATATAAATAGCCCTACAAATCAATAATAATAATAATAATAATAATAATAATAAAAAGATAACCCATTCATGTTGTTTTGTAGCAACTGCAAATCTGGGTGAATCTCCCCAAACCTTCCTTCCCTCGTCCTCCCCTCATCACTTACTCCCTCTGCACAACTCCCAACAGAAGTTCACACCTGAGGGCAGAGGGAGCTTGAAGAGAAACTACCCCAAGTCCCTTTTCCTTGCCCTGAGCCCATCCTCCACAAAGCAGGACACCAACAAGACGAGATAAATTGCTGTGGGAATCTTAAATGCCATTATTTCTTTATACTTCTACCTTTTTTTCTAACAGGGAAAAAGAATGCTGGTTGTGCCTTATGTCTCCTTGTGAAAGAGGAGGGGCATGTTTAGTGCAAGAATCTTTCTTAACTCTCCCCCACCCCCCAGATTTGCAGGGTAGGTATCAGGAGTTCCACTTAATCAGTGAAAAAACCAAGCCCAGAAGGATCAAATAACGCTCAAATGTCCCACAGGTAAAAATACAGAAATTGCATTTGAACCCAGGACTGTGTGATTCCAAAGTGCAGGCCTTTCCCCCTAAACCACACTTCTAAGAATGCAGTGATTTCATCTGGACTTCAGGAAGTGAGTGTGTCCCACGAATCAACATCACTGTGAACAAGCATGACACTGTGACAAGGCTCTGTGCCAGGCGGTGGAAGTGGGGACAAGGGTGGACTCAAGAGGGGAGTGCGACATGCGACGAAGGAAGGGGAGCTGGTAAAGGTCAGTGGGATTACTGGACACTGGGAGGTTACTAATCCTATTTGGAGTGCAGAAAAATCTTTTTTTTTTTTTTTTAAAGAGAGATTGAGAGAGACAGAGAGACAGAGAGAGAGAGAGAGAGAGTGGGAGAGGGGCAGAGGGACAGAGACAGAGAATCTTAAGCAGGCTCCATGCTCAACATGCTCAGCACAGAGTTCAACCTGGGGCTCAATCCTACGACCCTAGGATCGTGGCCTGAACTGAAATCAAGACACAGATACTGAACCAACTGAGCCACTCAGGCACGCCAGAAAAATCTGTTCTCACCTGGTGCTGTACACACAGCCTTCCTACATATCTGGTATTCAAGCTGGTGTTTGAGAAGCAGCTTTGCAGTTCTGCAGGCTGGAATTCAACCCCTGCTCTGCATCTTGCCAGTTGTGTGAACTCAGGCAGTTCACTTATCCTAAGCCTTGGTTTCCTCTGATTTGCGAAGCAGGACTAATACATCAGTCATAGGAGGCCCCTGAAACATTAAAAGAAATATGAAGTACTAAGCCCAGGGCCTGGCCTGTAGTAAACTTTCAATAAAGAGTAGCTATATTTGTTTTGTCATTAAGATCATAATTTGGCAGGTAGGGATTACAAGGTGCAGAAATTCATTCATTCATTCAACAACCAGTCATCGAACACTAGGCTGTGTCACAGGCACCTGGCTGGGTCTTTGCTGTGCATCAGTGAATAGCACAGACTGAGATTCCTGCTCTCCTGGAGCTGTGTTCTGGAACAGGGAGTCAAACAAGCAAAATCACTAAGTACATGACATGATATGCTGAAACGTGATATGTCTCCCAAAGAAAATATAAACAGAGGTTTAGGTGACTATTTAAGTCACACATTTAATGTGAACACTCACCTAACTTGAACCATCATCAATGAATGCAGACAATGGTAGTGAATTTGGTTGGAAGCTAATGCTGATCTGGAATCTGACCTTTTTTGGTAATAGCACATCATGCTTTCTCCAACCATCTAGTGTCGCAGATAGAGTAACCTCGTCACTCACTGATAGTTAAGGGAGACCTTAAAAATTCTAGGTGCTGCTTCCAGAGAAATGGTTTCTTATTAATAGTTGTTTTGTTTGCAACAAGAGTAGCACCCAGTGGTTAAGTTGCTAACTGCGTTATTAAAAATCAAAAACAAAAATCCGAAGCTATAGGTATAAGTGATGGTATTGTTCTACTGGTGGTTGAGGAGAAAAGTATCTCATAACTTGAAAAATCTTCTGAAAAAACAACCAGTCTTAGGAACTCCAGGTTGTAAGGGATCTTTAAGGTTATGCTCCAGTTCCAAAGAATAATGTGGTTCAGACATGACTGGTTTGACTTGAACTGTATTGGACTGGAGCTCCATTTTCTGGGAATTATAGATTGATAGAAGTTGATACTCAGAAAAGGGAAGATGTAGTTATCAATAGATCTTTAAAAAAAATTTTTTTTAATGTTTATTTATTTTTGAGAGAGACAGAGACAGAATGCAAGTGGGTTAGGGGCAGAGAGAGGGAGACACAGAATCTGAAGCAGGTTCCAGGCTCTGAGCTGTCAGCACAGAGCCCGACGCAGGGCTTGAACTCATGACCTGTGAGATCATGACCTGTGAGATCATGACCTGAGAGATCATGACCTGAGCCGAAGTCAGACGCTCAACCGACTGAGCCACCCAGGTGCCCCATCAATAGATCTTCTTGAGAACACTTGCTAGGAGAGAAAGGAGACTTTCCTTTACGAAGATGCTACTAAGAAGGCTGTTGGTGACATATGGTTTTCTTTTTTTCTGCCACATACGTCAAGGCAGGCAGAGCTGGGAGAGATGCAACCAGAAGCAGAGCTGGGAGACCAGCCCTACAAAGCTGGTGTCTGTCCCACTCTGCCTATTGTGCTTGACTAGGAAAAGTTTCAAACACACAGAAAAGTACAGAGACTACTGTTACAAAATATCCAAAATACCTACCCCAACCCAAACTTAACGTATTTCACGTATTTCAACAACATTCCTTATTTGTTGCAGGTACCTATTTAATATGGATAGATAGTAAATAGATTTAGTTGCAACTGATGTCCCCTTCATACTATTCCCAGCCCTGTTCTTCTCCCAGAAGCAGCCATCATACTGAAGTTAGTGCATATACTTCCTGTCTATATGTTTATATTTTTATTCATATATATGACTCTAAAAATACGGCATTGTATGTATGCTTTTAAAATTTACTTAAATGGTATTTTATGTCATATATTTTTATCGTAGCTTTCAGGATCTCCTTTGAGGTTTGTCAATGTTATTATAGATGTTATTATAGTAATAGTTTATTAGTACTCTTTCTTTTTTTTTAATATAATTTATTGTCAAGTTGGCTAACATACAGTGTATACAGTGTGCTCTTGGTTTTGGGGGTAGATTCCCGTGATTCATCACCTACATACAACACCCAGTGCTCATCCCAACAAGTGCCCTCCTCAATGCCCATCACCCATTTCCCCTCTCCCCTGCACCCCCCACCCCCGCAATTAACCCTCAGTTTGTTCTTTGTAGTTAAGAGTCTCTTATGGTTTGCCTCTCTCCCTCTCTGTAACTATTTTTACTAGTACTCTTTCTAAAACAATGACCAGTTGGATTTCTGACCCCTGGGACCCATCTGGAAGGTTAACATGATATATTATTCCACATTGTGTGGTCTCTCTGATGAATTCTTTACCTTATTCATCAAACTGTCAACTTCCTAAGACCAAAATGCCAGTATAGGAGGTGAAATTTGCTGAGACAAGGACAAGAGCTACTTGAAGAAAGTAGGTAAAAGGCAACTAAGCCATGTAACAATTTATTTTTTTTTTATTTTTTTTAATGTTTTATTTATTTTTGAGACAGAGAGAGACAGAGCATGAATGGGGGAGGGTCACAGAGAGAGGGAGACACAGAATCTGAAGCAGGCTCCAGGCTCTGAGCTGTCAGCACAGAGCCCGACGCGGGGCTCGAACCCACGGACCGTGAGATCATGACCTGAGCCGAAGTCGGACGCTTAACCGACTGAGCCACCCAGGCGCCCCTCCATTTAAGCGTAAGGTGCAGAAAGAGGGGAGCACTGAGCTGCTCTATATACTTTATGACTTCAGGCTCTCAGAGGTTTTTTTCTCTTTCCAATCCCTGTAGAAGCAACCAATATTTCAAGTATTTCTACCATAGGTTATATCTGCCTGTTCTAAAACTTAATGAAATTAGAGTCATATGGTGTAGGTTTTGTGTTGTGTTTCTTTCATTCAGCATATTTTGGAGATGCATCCAAGTGGTCACATGGTCATGGTTCATTCTTTTCTTATTGCTGCATAATGTTTTGTTTTATGGCTATTCCAGTTTCTTTATCCATTGTCCTATTTATGGATACCTGGGTCCCTCCTAGTTTTTGGCTATTATGAATAAAGCTTTATGAACACTCACGTACATGGTTTTTGTTGTTGTTGTTTTGTTTTGTTTTTGTTTTTGTGGACATATGTTTTCCTTTCCTTTTGGAAATCCACATTCTTGCCAACACTTGTTATTGTCAGTCTTTTAAGTTTTAGCTATTCTTGTGGGTTTGTATCTCACTGATTTTTTTTTCACTAAAAACTTAGTAGCTAAAACTAATTTTAGGGGTGCCTGGGTGGCTTAGTTGGTTAAGCATCCAACTCTTGATCTCAGCTCAGGTCTTGATCTCAGGGTCACGAGTTCAAGCCCCACGTTGGGCTCTGCACTGGGCATGAAGCCTACTTAAAAACAAAACAAAACAAAACAAAAACAAAAACAAAACTAATTTTAAAAACACAAGCAACATTATATATAACATATATATTTGAAATATATCTGTATATCTTTCAAGGACAGGTATTCAAGAAAATCTAATAAATATTGTTTGAAGAATATATTCACAACATTGTATGCAGCAAACCAAATTTGAAGAATGATGCCACTATATATCCTTATAACAGTTCTAAACTTTTATGTATCTAATAACATCACTTCAAAATATCTCATTATGGGGGTGCCTGGGTGGCTCAGTCAGCTAGGCTTCTGACTTCAGTTCAGGTCATGACCTCATTGCTCATGAGTTCAAGCCCCACATTGGGCTCTCTGCTGTCAATGTGGAGCCTGCTTCAGTTCCTGTCTCCCACTCTCTGCCCCTCCCCAGCTCGTGCTTTCTCTTGGTCTCAAAAATAAATAAAATATGTATGTCATTATGGTTTTAAATTGCTCTTCTGTGATGACTAGCTGTTGAACTTCTTTTCATTTATTCATTTGTATTCATGTATCTTCTCTTGTGAACTATTTGTTAAAATCTTTGGCCAAGCTTTGAAAATGTGCTGTTTATCTTATTATTGAGTGGTGTCTTTCATAAACTGGGTCAGATACATGTTTTGCAGAAATATGTCCAGTCCTGTGGTCTATCTTTAAGAGCAATAATTTTTAATCTTGATGAAGTCCATTTATCATTTTTTTTCATTTATAGATTGTGCCTTTGTGTCCTGCTTAAGTAGTCTTTGCCTAATCTAATGTCACAACCATTTTCTTCTAAGAGTATAATTAGTTTTAGCTTTTACATTTAGGTCTATGATCCATTTTGAGTTAATATTTATATGGTGTGAAGTGAGGGTCAAGGTTAATTTTTTTCCATAATTTTTTTCCATATCTAGTAGTTCCAGTACCTATTATTGAAAAGACTCATTTCTCCATTGAATTATCTAATTTGGCACCTTTGTTGAAAATTAATTGACCATATAAGTGTGGGTCTATTTTTGGAAAGTGAATTCTGTTCCAAATAAAAGTCATTTTCTTTTTCCTCTTCTTGCCAGTATTTTGAAATTACACTATTTAAAGAGCTATTTGTTCATATTTATTCTTGCGTTTCTGATAAATATTTCCTTACTCTGGTTACCATCTATGGCAATGGTCAAGCATTTGGTCTTTTCTCCTATCACTTCCTGCCTTTCTCCTGCCCTCAATCAACACTTCAGACACATATGTCAGCATCTGTGACTTTAAACTAATTAAAAAGTTGACTTACTCAAGGTTCTCACTTTTGTATTTTTCTAATCCTTAACAGATAATGAAACTTCAGTAGGTCTGATGCTAGTGACACTAAGCTAACACTTCAACATGTGTTATGTGTCAGCACTGATCTGAACACATTAAAAATTATTTAATTGTCCTAACAACCTAATGAAGTGGGAATTATTATCCTTCTTGCAGAAGAGGAATCTGAGGCCCCCAGGGGCTATTGTAATTTGTCCAAGATCTTACACATGGTAAGTAGCCGAGCTGTGTATTACACCCAGTCTGTCTCCAGAGCCTGTAAACTTTACCAAAATGCTAAATTACGAAATGACTTTGGTTGTAGATTGCATACCATCTATTATTATTCTTAAGTTAATATTTTTCTATTAAGTGGAGCTGTAAGACGTCTTAGAAGGCATTTTTCAGATGAGGAAACTGAATCCAAAGAGAACTAAGCTGGAGGCAGAGCCAGGCCCTAGCCTTGGAGGCCCGAGAGCTTTTTCTTTGCTCACACTGACTTCCTGGACTTCCGGGAGTGCCTCAGTTTGGATTCCACCGCCCTGTGGTGTCTCCCAGCAGTGGGGTCCCCAGGATGTAGCCCTCTGTGCTTCAGAGAATTGATCCTTTAGCCCCCCTGCCCCACTCACCAGATAATATGGTCCTCTCCTCATGAGGCATACTCTCAACTACCTGCCATGGCAGGAAAGTTACCCAACACGTTTATCCTGTGGTCTCCAGGCATAACAAATGGACATTTACTGAGCCCTACTATGGAAAACATTGTATTAAACTCTATTAAAATATAAGATACAATAATAGCATGCCCTCCAAAGGCTTATAAATACTACCAGCAAGTAATATTTATTATATCTCTAAAACATTTCTTTAGGGGCGCCTGGGTGGCGCAGTCGGTTAAGCGTCCGACTTCAGCCAGGTCACGATCTCGCGGTCCGTGAGTTCGAGCCCCGCGTCGGGCTCTGGGCTGATGGCTCAGAGCCTGGAGCCTGTTTCCGATTCTGTGTCTCCCTCTCTCTCTGCCCCTCCCCTGTTCATGCTCTGTCTCTCTCTGTCCCAAAAATAAATAAACGTTGAAAAAAAAAAATTAAAAAAAAAAAAATAAAACATTTCTTTAAAACTTTTTTTAATGTTTATTTATTTATGTATTTATTTATTTATTTATGTATTTATTTATTTTTGGTGCTGCTTTGCCTTTTATTTTTATTTTTTCCAGTATTAATTTTTAAGTATAATTTATTGTCAAGTTGGCTAACATACAGTGTGTACAGTGTGCTCTTTGTTTCAGGAGTAGATTCCCATGATTCATCACTTACATACAATACCCAGTGCTCATCCCAACAAGTGGCCTCCTCAATGCCTATCACCCATTTTCGCCTCTCCTCCACCTCCCCATCAACCCTCAGTATGTTCTCTATATTTAAGAGTCTCTTATGATTTGCTTCCCTCTCTGTTTGAAACTATTTTTCCCCTTCCTTTCCCCCATGGTCTTCTGTTAAGTTTATCAAAGTCCATGAGTGAAAACATATGATATCTGTCTTTCTCGGACTGACTTATTTCACTTAGCATAATACCCTCCAGTTTCATCCACGTTGTTACAAATGGCAAGATTTCATTCTTTTTCATTGCCAAGTAATATTCCATTGTATATATAAAGCACATCTTCTTTATCCATTTCATCAGCTGATGGACATTTGGGTTCTTTCCATAATTTGGCTATTGTTGAAAGCACTGCTGGGGCGCCTGGGTGGCTCAGTCGGTTAAGCGTCCGACTTCGGCTCAGGTCATGATCTTGCGGTTCGTGAGTTTGAGCCCCGCATCGGGCTCTGTGCTGACAGCTCGGAGCCTGGAGCCTGCTTCGGATTCTGTGTCTCCCTCTCTCTCTGGCCCTTCCCCTCTTGAGCTCTGTTTCTCTCTCTCTCTCTCTCTCTCTCTTTCAAAAATAAACATTAAAAAAATTAAAAAAAAAAAAAAGAAAGCACTGCTATAAAAATTGGGGTACGTGTTCCCCTGTGAATCAGCACTCCTGTATCCTTTGGATAAATTCCTAATAGTGCTATTGCTGAGTTGTAGGGCAATTCTATTTTTAATTTTTTGAGGAACCTCCACACTGTTTTCCAGAGCGGCTAATGTTTACTTATTTTTGAGAGAGAGAGAGAGAGAGAGAGAGAGAGAGAGAACAAGCTGGGTAGGCGCAGAAAGAGAGGGAGACACAGAATCTGAAGCAGGCTCCAGGCTCCAAACTGTCAGCCCAGAGCCCAATACAGGGCTCGAACCCACGAGCTGTAAGATCATGACCTGAAGTTGGATGCTAAACTGACTAAGCCACCCAGCTGCCCCTCGAAAACATTTCTGTACAGAACAAATTTTATAAACATAGCTGTCCCGAGTGTCCTCTTCACCCCATCCTTCTACTAATGTTTGTTGTCTCTTCACATAGTTAATAAAGGTATTGGTGGTTTCTTGGTCCAACATTATTATATTATAGTATAGAGGAATGAACATTTATTTGGAGGCAGTGATCTTGATTTCTAGGGTCCTCTGTGTCACTTATTAGCTGGGTGAACTTCTGCACATCATTGAGCCCCTCTGAGCCTCTTTCCTAATCTGTAAGGGGGATGGTGATAGTACCCACTTTCACTGGGCTGTTGTGGCAGTCAAATGAGATAACAAAATGGTTTGAAAATTCAAATCTTTTTGAGGGCTATAGAAGAAAGAACTTGGACTTCAGAGTCAAAAGAGGTAGATTTTGAGCTTCACTGAACACATGGCAGAATCTAATAGCGAAGTCATGTTGAGGAGGTGGGTGGTTGGGAAGGCTAACCCAGGAGGTAAGGGACTAACCCTGACCTGGCCCTATACCTGATTTTCATTCTTTCTTCAGCAAATCACAAGTTATTACAAGTCATAGCCCTTCTTCAACAATCAAACCAAACTGCCCATGATCAGATTTCAAAGATTTAAATAGAAGGAGGCCTTGATTGACAGGAAGAGAGCATTCTCAAAGACTGATACAATAATTGAGTCCTCTCTTTCATTCATCCCTCAACCAACTTTCACTGACTGTCTACAGTGTTAGCTGCTGGGCATTATCTTAGATGCTGGAAACATAAAAACCAAGATGGGTTAATGGTGCTTCTAAAACTTCTCAAGGGGGCGAGGAGAAGGAGGGGGAAGGGCTCAGGGGAGATAATCTGGTTGGCAAAATCTGAGAGAAGGAGTGGAGGAAACTTGTCTTGGGGAGAGATGATGGAGATGGGGAGCAGGGCTAAAGAGTTTATTAACTAGTGGGGAAGACAGACACAGAAATTAAGAATGACAATGCAATGTAATAGTTGTGTGAAGGAAATATGAGTATAGTGATATAACATCCCCCCCTCCCGAGCATGAATTCAAATTGACAGGGATACCAAGGGAAGAGCTTTGCAGCCTCAGGGAAGACACAGATTTATGATTTCTTAGACCATTAGTCTATGCATTTAGTGCTCCTCAGCTCGCTTTCAACAATACCTTACTTTGCATGACACTTTACATTAAAAAAACACTTTCAGGGGCACCTGGGTGACTCAGTTGGTTAAGCCTCAGATTCTTGATCTTGGCTCAGGTCACCATCTCATGGTTTGTGAGTTCCAGCCCTGTGCTGGGCTCTGCACTGGCAGTGCGGAGCCTGCTTGGGATTCTCTCTCTACTGTCTCTCTCTCTCTGCCCCTTCTCTCTCTGTCAAAATAAATAAATAAACATAAAAAAAAAAAAAAGATTCTCTCTCTCCCCCCCTCTCTGTCCCTCCCCCACTTGCACTCTCTCAAAATTTATAAATAAACTTAAAAAAAAATACTTTCACATTCTGCGTTTCTTTTGGTTTATAGAAAATAGGAATGGAAAATGGGATACTTCCCATTTTACAGATGAGGAAATAGGCACAGAGCAGTTACTAAAGTCGCAAGTCTTGTCAATAGTCTGGTGGGAATTACAATGTACTCTTTTAGTATGAATAAATAACTTTATTGTCAATCTAATAAGGGCATTATCTGACTGTTCTTAACCTTCATTGATCTAATTCTCTTTCGGTCCTGTTGTGTATTTTGTTTGTTTGTTCTAGAACATAAAGTGTTTGTGTAGTCCTTTGCCACTGTGATTTGAACAAGCAAAAACATGAATAATATTCTGGGACCCAAAGGCCTCATATTTTCAAAGCAGCTGTAATTATAGTCCAGCCATATTCTACCCTTAGGAAAGAATCTTGCAGTTTCTGCAACTGTCAGATGAAGGGCTTCGGCTACAATCGCTCATTGCTAACATTCTAGGATTCGCTTTTATAACCATCAATGTAATTTTAAAGTATTCATTAAGAGAACACACACACACACACATACACACAGAGAGATTTTTAAAATATGGTAATTACAAACCAAAATATTAATAATCAGTATCTTTGGGTAGTTAAATCTTATTTGATTTTTTTTCTTCTTTTTGCTTAAGTATGTACTTTTTTTTTTTTTTTGCAGTAAGCATGGATAGCTTATATAATTTAGGTAATAAATATATAATTCCACTAAGAACTGAAACTATGCCAAAAACGTTATCAGCACTTGGCAAAATCTACCACACTTACACACAATGGAGTCTTTACAAGTCCGTGTTTGAAATTTCAAATTCATTGATGGGACTAAATATTACCAATTTTTGACAAATGTATGTTAGTTCAGTAAGTTTTGATATATAGCCAAAGAGAATTCCCTAAAAGAGAGTGTTGGGCTCATTATCGCCAGAAGATACAGTGATTTCTAAATTATTCTGTCTTTATGACTTATGACAACACCAAGATGTAAAGACCCTGATTTTGCCTCCAAGTGCTTATATCATTTAGTGGAGTTTAATCTTATGGGGGTGGGTGGTAGTGGTTAGGTTTTGAAGGTAGAAATTATCCCAAGTCTCCACAACCCCTGCAAATACTTAAATCAGCTTCTAAAAATAATATATGGTTGCATTTATGATGGAGTAAAGATGCTACTAACTCGAGACTGCTTTTCTGGGGCCCCCAGTTTAATTCTTTAGTTTCTTGCAGACACAACTACTGCCAGCTTTCCTGGCTCTGGGATCCTTAATGCCACTCATTATCACTGCCATCAGCCTGTGTGGTGACTGGCTTGCTTTACTGCTTAGGAACATCACTGCTCATTACCTCGTTATTTTCCTTCCATTCTTTCTCTCCTTCTTCTCCTTTAGTCCTTATGAGCCACAGAAGTTCACACTCAGAATATGTGGTGCCATTTTAAGCGGGTAAGATATATTCACAAATAACCAATTGAACACGACCATGTGAGTTGTGTTAAAACAGACCAGCAGCTGAGGCAGGGTGGGAAAAATGGAAAACATTAGGAAACAGTGTTATGTCAACTGGGCTTCTATTACTGGAATGTGGTTTCCAATTGCCCACTCTGGGCTTTAGGCCCTCCGCTGCACGCCAGGGTCACAACACAGCCCACAAGGACAACTGTGCCCACTCCCCTCAGAATTCTCAGTCTAATGTGGGAGACAGACATTCATTAGGCAATCACACAACAAAGAAAGGCAAAGTCAGGAAAGTGCTCAGTAAGTTTAAGAATAAGTCATCCAATCTGGGGGCAATGTATGTAAGGCGGAAATAGAAATCACACTTTGTGAGAGCTCACCATGTGCCAGGCTCCCTGAAAGAGGGTCTTTCCTTCTGCCACATGCAAACCTTAAAACATATTTGACAGGTCTGTAATATGGGCCACAGTTTCTAAATGAATAATGGAGGCCCAGAGAGGGTAAGTCATCTAGAAAAGTAGAAAAGGCCAGGAAAGAGACCCTCAGTGGCAAGCTTTGGAACTGGGCCATATTTGGCTGGCAGTGAAGGAGTTGCTGGAGGCTTCTGAGCAGGCACAAGGCTTGAAGGAAGGTACGCTTAGGAGGGTTTGAGGTGGGGAAGGAAAGGCTGGTGGATTCAATGAGCCAGGTGCAGGGCTGGCTTAGATAGGGGTGAGGAACACTGCCCCTGAGGGAGAGAGAAAGCCTCCAAGGAGGCTTCTTAGATGCAGCCTTACCAACCAACCAGGTGGGGAGGGGGTTGGGTACAATAATCATATTTTATTTTTAAAAATGCCAATGCGCAGCATAATGTAACAAAGGAACATGCATCCAACACCTTAATTTATGCTGCTAAATTCTGTAGCTTATAAAATAAAAATATTTAATATTCTACCAAAGACAGAATTCAAGTCAAATGTGGGTAAAAGCATAGACCAGTTAACAGGTAAGACTGGAGACATTTTTCACTTGTTTTAAGCCATAATTAATTCAATTGATTATTTAAGGAATAACTAATCCCTGGGGCTCCTGGGTGGCTCAATCAGTTGAGTGTCCAACTTCGGCTCAGGGCATGATCTCGCGGTTCGTGAGTTCGAGCCCCTCATGGGGGCTCTGTACTGACAGCTCAGAGCCTGGAGCCTGCTTCGGATTCTGTGTGTCCCTCTCTCTCTGCCCCCCCTCCCCCACTCATGCTCTGCCTCTCTCTTTCAAAAATTAACAAAAAAGGAATAACGAATCCCCACATCTTATAAATGCCAGTCTTTTTTATTTTCAATTTAGTATTTTCTTTTTTCTTTTCTTTTCTTTTTTTTTTTAAAGTAGGCTCCATGCCCAACCTGGGACTCAAACTCACTCCTGGGAGAGCTCAAGAGTTGCTCGATCCACGGACTGAGCCAGCCAGGAGCCCCCAGTCTTTATTTTACATTCAGCTTTGGGCTATCTCACTTGGTGATGTCCCCAAATAGCTGTCTTTCCAAAGCAGTGGCCATGATGATTTTGAGAGATTGCTGGATGGCAGTTCTCTGGGGGAAAAATCTAGGCCTCACGGTGTGGGGGGAGGAAGAGTGTAGGCTTGACCATCCCCACCCCATTTCCCCTACCTTGCACCACTGTGCTGCAGAAGGGGGTTAGCAGCCTCTCCACCCACAAGGGGGCTCCTTAGAGTCCTCAGTCACAGAATGTGTGGCTATCTCACCAGTTCCTGTAGCCCTGGGAGGAATTTAAGCACTGTTTGCCCAGCCCTGTTCTTGCCCCGAGGGTTTAAAGATTCTGAGACAGTCTCCCAACCACGTGTAAGCTAGGACTGCGTCAAGCCCCTGTGCATGGTGATCTTATCCACTTTCGCAGCGTGTTCAGAGAGTTTATGGTGAAACTGTTTAATGTTTGGTTCAGGTTCCCAGCTGTAAAGCACTGAAGTGAGGCTCTCTGAACTTCGGCATACCTTCCTCCTTTGCTTTATTTCTGCCTCACCCAGAAAAGCCACCCTGCCTGGTGATAAGCTTTGGGTTTGCTATCCCCTGTGCGGTCCTCTGGTCCTCCGAAGGCAGCCTTGGTATCCCCCAAGAGCCAGTAACAAAGGCAGACAATCGGGCCCCACCCAGACCCCACCCAGACCTTCAACCTGTCCCCTAGGTGATCTGTGTGCCTGACCAAGCTGAGGAAGCCCTGGGCTAGCACTCGGCAGATAGGTTCCTAGAATCATTTCCCAGACTGGGAGAACAGCAGTTCCACGGGAGAAACATGAATACTGATGAAGTGCTGCAGGGTGCATCAGAATTTCAAAGGGGAGAGATATCAGGCCACAAGTTACATTTCTAAAAGGTCCAAAGTAGGACAAAGAAGGGTTTATAGTCCTAGAAGCATTTAATTGACTGCATTTAAAACAAAACAAAACGTTACAGGAGGAGCACGTGCCAGGCCTGGGGCAAGTGGGCCTCAAAACTTCTTTGCCCCTCGGGATAAACCTACTGAAAGAACGTGTGAATGGTTTTAAGAGTTTCCCGGACTCTTGGACAAAAAAAGTGCCTTCTCAGAATTTGAAAAACTCTTGTTGGAGACAAAAGGGGGAGAGATTTTTTTCTTCTATTTTTATTTTTTAAAGGATTTTTATTTATTTTTTATATTTTATTATTTTTAAAAGTTTATTTATTTTGAGAGAGAGAGGGTGCGGAGCCGGCGAGGGGCACAGAAAGAGAGAATCCCAAGCAGGCTCCTTGCTGTCAGTGCAGAGCCCCAGACCAGGCTCAAACTTACTGTGACATCATGACGTGGGCCAAGATCAAGAGTCGGTGGCTTAACTGACTGAGCCATCCAGACGTCCCTCTTCTATTTCTAAAGACGGGATTTAATAATGGTTCTTCAGCCTACTGTGAGACCTGGAATCCTAGTCAAGTGTGCATTTCAAGTCCTGCTGCTGTCAGCTGAGTCACCTTGGGCAAGGTGCTTAATCAGTTTAGGCCTCCGTTTCTCTCCGAGAGATGCATAAGAATACCTACCTCACAGGGTTGTTGTAAGGAGTCCGTGCATGGACGTGTACAAAGTAGTCAGACCGGGGCCTAGCACAGAGTAAGGTTTATATTCCTTTTGTTTACAAAACAATGAACTGAAAATGTCTAGCTTTGCATACTCCCTCAAAATTGTTGCCCTCAGGATCAAATCCCCACCTCTTGTCCCTGCCTGGGCCCAATGTGACCTGACCCGTCCTATCTGTGACCTCAGCCCCTCCCGTCCCTCTCCTCCCTGGGACCCGAGGCTCCAGCTGCACCTGTCTTCCTTCTGCCCCTCCAGCATGCCAGGTTCAGTCCCATCTTCTGGCCTTGTCCCAGCCGGTCTTTTCAATCTGCTTCTGCACATGACTCCCATGTCACCTTGGTCTCAGACCCACATCCTCTCCTAGAGAGGTCTTCCTTTTTGAAGAAATAGTCAAGCATTACTAATGGCTATTGCCCCTTTACGTTTTCTTAGCACTTACCATTACTGAATTCGTTTTGGGTTTGCTCATTTACATTTTTACTTCCTGACTCTCCCAGCACGAGAATGTTAGACTCAAGAGGTCACAATCTTGTTACCACCCGTTCCCCAGCGCCTAGAACAGGGCTTCCACTCAGGCGGGGCTCAAAGAACATCCGTGGAATGAAAGAATGCATGAGTGAACCAATGGAATAAGAAATGTCACTGGAAGAAACACTTGAAGCTGAACCCCCAGGGAAATTCAGGGGTTGCTGCCTTTGTCTTAGGTAAAGGCAGAGGGTCAGAGAGAGAAGTGGAAAAAACCTGGGAGAAAACTCCCTGGCCATCCTTCCTAGGCTGCCTTCACCCCTCTGCCAATCTGCCCCTAACATCGAACTGGGGGGGTTTTAGGTTGGCACTTGTCTTGTCTCCCCATGGGCTTCCTGTTCCTTGAGAGAAAAAAAGCCTGTTTTTATACAACTTTTATCAGTGCACAACACCATACCAGGCAGGCATATAATAGAGGCTCATTAAAAATACTAGGTGAATGAATATATACAAACATATCACATGCTATTACATTTCAAATTAATGCTAATAAAGTTCTCGATGCTTGTCTTTAGAAAATATTGGGTTTTTAGTAAATGAAAAAGTTTGTTTCGCCTTTCTATGTTTTGGAGTCTCCTTAAAGTAGGGTATGGAAATGGAATGGAAGGTGTGCTTTGGTACACGGTGGCCCAGAGTGGAAAGCAGTTGGAGGGCAGGGAGGATCCAGGGGCGGGACACCTGGGAGCAAAGTCCAAAGCTGGAGAAAGTTTGCTTGCAGCTTATTGTGGGAGGGCTGGATAGAGAGAGGCAGGTGAGGAACCTGGGATTTCCTGGATGGAGGTGGCCTGGTGGCCCTGCCCAGCCTGTCCCACCTGGGTCTTCAGTGTCTGGTAACAGGCCCAGCAGGGACTCATCCTGGGTGCTGAGGGTGTGGATGGGAGGGGTGGGGACTGCGGGCTGGATATCTGCGGGGAGTCTGCAAGTAGTCTCTGAAGTACCTTTACATAGATAAATGAGGGTGGGAGAGGGAGAGGGAGAGAGAAAGAAAGAGAGAGAGACAGGGAGAGAAACCCCCCCAGGGAGAACAGAGGAAGGTTCTGTAAAAAAGGCACTCAGGTGACCCCTAAGAATTCAAGTCTTTCATTAAGCCCCACCTGAAGGCCAATTCTTCTGCAATCTACAGGGTGGTTTTGGCTCTAGGCTTATCTAAATCCAGTTGGGAGTGTGGGGGAGTGGGGGGTTGTGTGGGGAAGGGTTTCCTCCTTTAAAGTGGGAGGACTAAGGAAACAGCTCAAACAACAAAAGCTTTGCCGGAATTGAAATGCTTCAAAAATGAACTGGCTACCAAAAAAGGAAAATTTGCCTTTGCTTGAAAAATGTATCTTTCTCCTCGCCCCAACACACGTCCATAGTATGTACATGTCACACACACACATGTCCATAGCACGTATGTGTGCAGGGCTCCTTTTAAATCCTGTGTGTGAGCATAAAATAGAATTAGACTCTTCTACTCCTGCTTCTCCTGGGAATAGCAATTCTAATGACAACATGCTTGGAAACATTTTATCAAGCAAGCACACTACGTGCCAGCAGGATACACAGAGATCTGGACCATTTGGTAGGATTAGGGAGTTATGGGTTATAGCTAAATCAAGAGTAAAACTAGGCCAATGGTTGAACCTAAGGAATATGTGATGTTCCACATGGAAGAGTGTCTTAGGACAGGTCACTTAACCTCTCTTCGCCCTGTTTGCCTCATTTGGAAAATGGAGATAGTACTGGTTCCCACCTCACGCTCTCATGTCCATTAAATGAGCTAATGTGTGGAAAGCATTTGAGGGAGTGTTTGGCCCACTGTTAGCACACATTAGAGCTTGTGTATCCAACAGGACTTGGGTGCTGTATTACTGGAAAGCGCTCAAATTCATTTCCATTCCACAGATGATCACTTCAGGGTTTGGGACGTAAAGCGAAAAGAACACGTGCCAGCCTTCAGGGAGTCCGGTCTAGGGTGAAGACAGACATGTGGACAGGTGATTATAATCCTGTGTGTTGTGTAGTGAACAAAGTGTGCAGCACGTGCTGGGGAGCATCAGCTGTGTTTCCCTGTGGTCTGCCTGTAGTGTGGCAAATGAAAGGGGGCCCTCTCTTAAGGTAGTCTACACTATCTATTCGTTCCAGCACCTAGCACAGTACCCGCCATATAGAAGGACTTGAAAAAAAGACTCGCTGAATGAATGGAACTCATTTAGACCTTGTCTCTGTCCGTTTCAATAAAAGAACAAACCCGTGTCACAATATTGGTGCAACACTTTAAAACCGAATAGAGGGGGGAAAAATCCAAGGTGGGTTGGGTAGAGCAGGCTGGACCCAGTGGTCTCTATGCAACATTATTTTGGGGGTACTGTCTTTTCCTAGACCCTGGGCTATGCAGTGGGCTGACAGCATGGAGAAGAAGTAGAGGAAGGGAGGGCCACACCACCAGGTACACTCAGGCCGAGGGCTGGGCACTGGACACAGGGCAGCAAAACTGAAGGGCCACACAGCCAGTTGAGTACAGAGAGGACTCAAAAAGGTACTCGAGGGCCACGTGGAAAAGCTAAACTTTGTACATGTGTGGTTCTCCAGGTGTGTGAGGGGACACGCGGCAGCTGTCACAGCAGAATCGTCTCAAAGCTCTTTTAGGCTTCATTTCGTTTTCTTTCCTCCCACACCTCATTAGGCCTGACTTTCTCTACTCTCCCCAGGGTACAGTGGGGGTGAGAAGCACACACCCTGGAGTCAGGTGCATATCCCAGTCCCATTAGTTCTGTGTCCTTTTGACAAGTTATTTCACCTTCCCGTGCCTCGGTTTCCCCTAACTGTCACGTGTACAGTTGTTGCGAGAATTGAGTTAACACAAGGGCAGAGGGCGCAGCCTGGCAGGGAGTAAGTGCTGGTTACACTCCAGACGTTAACATGTCACCCAGATGGTGTGGCACTGTCTTGGAAGTGAGCCACTTTACCAATGGGAGTGTCCTGGCTACCAGCCACTCATGGGCCCTGGGAAGGCATGGTGTGTTCAAAGTAGAGGCCTTGTGTAGTCACGTTTGCATTTTAGTCAGAGGCAGATTTAAAGAAGGGGGACAGACCGTGAGGAGGTCAGAAGCCAGCAAAGAGGCTGGGGCAGAGCCTCCTTGACAGACAGGAGGTTCTGAATCCAAGAGGTGAAAGGGAGGGAAAGAACTGGAGGTCAAATCGGCAAGGCTTAGTAAGTGGTTAGAAGTGGGCACTAAGGTGAATTCCCCAGTTTCCAGCTTACTGACTGGGATAATGGTGGTGCCAGGGCTGAGACAAAGAATGGAGGAGAGGCTGGCTTGGGAGAGCGTTCATGATGACTTCCATATTTCATGTAGGAACATCCTGCTTACACCGATTCCACCAATTCAAAACCTGTCGATGAACCGCTATTGCCATTAGATAAATGGGGATTCTAGTAGTGCTTACCTCCCAGGCTGATCGTAAAGATTTGTTAATGCAGGGGCGCCTGGGTGGCTCAGCTGGTTAAGCATCCAACTTTGGCTCAGGTCATGATCTCACAGTTCATGAGTTTAAGCCCCGTGTCGGGCTCTGTGCTGACAGCTCAGAGCCCGCAGCCTGCTTTGGAATCCGTGACTTCCTCTCTCTCTGCCTCTCCCCTGCTCACACTCTGTCTCTGTCTCTCAAAAAATAAATTTTTTAAAAAAATTAAAAAAAAAAAAAGATTTGTAAATGCAAATCAAATACTCAAAACATATTAAGTGTGCATGGTATTATAGTATTATGTGTTTACTATTATGAGTCTATAACTCATACCCTTTCAAAGCTCTTTTTTTGGTCTTCTCTTCATGACCCAGACCCACCTTGTTGCATTACAGTTCCCCAATTTACAGAAAACACTGGCCTTCTCTGTCTCCAGACTTGAGAACTCTCCACCTCCCCTTTTTTCTATTTAACTTGTTCTCCTTCGTGTCTCAGCTCATATGTCACTCCTTCCAGGAAGTCTGAGCTGGGTGAGGGACCCTTTCTATATATTCTCAAAGACTTTATCACATTGGTGTGCGTCTGTAAATCTCTGCGTTGGGAGCTGCTAGAGAGCACGATCATGACTATCCTGTGGAACACTGTCTTCCAATCATAGTGTCTGGCCCACTGAAGGATAGTCTATACATTTTGTTTAGATGGATGAATAAAAGAGTCAGAAGTTGGAGGAGAGCTCCAGATGAGAGATATAGACTAGGAATCCTCAGGGCTCCTGGCTAGCTCAATCAAAAGAGCATGTGACTCTTGATCTCAGGGTCATGAATTTGAGCCCCATGTTGGGTGTAGAGATTACTTAAAAATAAAACATTAAAAATCAAAAAAGAGGAATCATCAGCACATTGATGATGCTTGAATCGTGAGAGAGATGAGATAATCAAAGGTGAGCCATATTTATTCTTGAGCTCTCACATTTGACCACTTATGTTTTTTCTGGAAACTTCCCCATGGCTCCCAAAATACCATCCTATTCTACTTTTGCTATTTTGGCGATAGATACTGTATGGTCTCTTTCATTGGTTTCTTTTACCTTACTCACCCCTTGAACATCTAGTTTCTTCCCATAATTTCAACTATCTCTTCTTGTTATCTCCATGTCCAGTTTCAACTTTGCTCCTGAACTCCTGACTTGTATTTCCAACTGCTCATAAATCCTCCAACTGGACCCTTTCACAGTTAGCCAACTGGAACAGATCATTATTTCTACCTTCATTCCCATGCCTCAGACTGAGCTCTCCTCCCTTATTTCCTAGTTTGGTTAATAGGCTCCCTGTGCACACAATCACCCAAGCTAGGTCTTAGGAGTTTCACTTCCTCTGCCCTCTCCACCCCCACATCCTTCCTCTTATGTATCTTGCCATTTCTGATTCTGGAAGTCTTGAATTTGACTTCTCATTTCATCTGCACTGTCACAACCCTAGCTCTGGCTTTCATTATCCATTGCCTAGACTATTATCATAGCTTCTTAACTGGCCTGTCTCCAGGTAACTTTCCAGAACACGAGTCTGATCATGCCACTTTTTCACGCCAAGACCTTCCAAAGTTGCACAGCCTACAAAGTGAAGTCCAAGTCCCTCACCAGGGCATTCAATGTCTTCATAGTCTAGACCCCATATATTTTTCCAGCTTCATCTTTAGCTGGCCCATGCTCCCAAAACACACCATGTATATCTCCACGTTGTATTAGAGTTAGTTGTTTAACTATCTCTGGTACTCCCAACTCCAAGGGGTCAGGACCAGCCCATGTTAATCTCTGCATCTGAAGAACCTAGCAGAGTACCTAAGAAATGAATGCCTGTAGAGTAATTGGCTATCATCATTCCAAAGACAGCATCTCATCCAACCCTCTTCATCTAATATCTAGCTCTGTGCCTTCTACACAGAATGCACCCCATAAATGTTTGTGGGAATTGTTGACTTATTTGGAACACAAACCCCCTGAGAGCAGGAACATTACTCACTTATTTTTTAAATTGAAAAAATATATTTGACATATTACATTATATAAATTTATCTGATACATTTATATATTGTTATGTGATTGCCACTGTAGTGCCATTGTAGTAGCAGGAACTTCATTTCATTCGTATTCATATCTCTTGTCAATAGTACCTGACACAGAATAGGTGTTGAATAAATATTTGTTGAATAGAGGCAAGAATGAAAGATCCCTCCTTTGCTATGGCATCTACCATCTCAGACTTTACTTTTATTTTATTTTAATGTTTTAGACAGAGAGAGAGAGAGAGAGAGAGGGCATGAGTGTGACCGTGAGCAAGTGGCATAGAGGACAGGAGGAGAGAATCTTAAGCAGACTCTACACCCAGCTCAGAGCCTGATGTAGGGCTCAGTTTCACAACCATGAGATCATGACCTGAGCTGAAATCAAGAGTCGGTTGCTTAACGGACTGAGCCACCCAGGAGCCCCTCAGACTTTATTTTTAGTAGTGCAAAGGTAGTCAGTACTACATATGTCATATCTGTGCTTTTGTTTGTTAAACTTCTGAATCCTGTACACCATCAAAGAAAATTACCTTTCCCCACCTCCACTGGAGTAGAACTCCTCTTGGACTGATGGGGGCATTTGTGGATTTTGCAGGTGTAATGAGAGGAAGGGGAAGTTAAAGTTATCCTGATGTTAACTTGAATTGATTTAATGAATGTAAGTTTCTTCTAATGTTAGCCATGTTTTGGGGCAATAAAAGATAATCTGTTGTCTCCCATGTGATATGGTCCATGTTAGAAATACACAAGAGAAACTAGACATCAAATGAACTTACATTAAGCATTTTGTTTGGGGGGAGGTTTCACTTACCTATAAAACAAAATATACCAGTGCTTCTCAAAACGGATCTACATCAAATTCAGGTATACTGTGAGACGTGTAGCTTTCTGGGTCCCATCTCAAACTGATAAATCTGAATCTCCGGGAGTGGGGCCCAGGAATCTGCATTTCAGCCCTATGACCACTTATCTGGAAATTCTTATCCATGGCTTCAAGGACTCTACTCTTTTTCTTTCTCTCTTTCTCCCACTCTCTCTCTCTCTTCTAGTACCTTGGTTATAGATCCTTTCTATTCTCTTTTATTGGCTGCTTTTTCCTTTATCACTCTGGAGATTTCCCCATAACTTCAACTATCACTGTAACTATTGGTCCAACTACTCTCTTGAACTCAAGCATTTCCAGGATTCACCGCTGGGTCCTCTGCATGATCAGCAGAGGCTCCAGGTGATCCTTCTGTACTCTGAAGTTCAAAGATAGCTTGAAACTTTTTTTAGTCCCCTCTTCTCCCTTTCTTTCCTTCCAAATGCTGACTGATACAACAGGAACGTTGAGTGAGTACAGAGAAGGACACACATATCAATACATATCATCCACTACAGTCAATTTAGTGGCAAGTATTACTTCAGTGGCTACAAGACAATAGCTACAAAGTCTGTATTAAAACTCATTAATAATATGAACATATTGCTTCTTCATTGATAGACATCCTCTGTGTTTTTGACCTATGTTTCTCATTGATTATCTAATTTCCCAGAGCACAGGTTCTAGCCTAGGCTCAGGTTGGGCCTGGGAAGTACCTTGAGGTGGGCTGGTCTGTAGTGAGGGCAACAGAGAAAAAGGAGCTAAAATGAAACTGAAACCAAAACCAGGCAGTTTTTTTTTTCCCCCTAGCAAATCACCAAGCTGAGGGATTGCCAGTAATGCTCCACTCTAGCTACACAGTCAGATTGCTGGGGGAGCTTTTAATTGGCCGCACCCTGTACCACATAAATCAGAAACTCTGAGAGAGTTTGAAAACCACTAAGGCTGGCTGGAATACGGGCCCACTGGAACACAGTTACAGCCATGTAGTTGGGGTGGCTACAGCCTTATTTGTTGGGCAGGATAGCACTGTCAAGGGTACCAACCCAAGTCAGATCTCAACCTCCTTTTTGCCTTTATCATAGTTGAGCATTTACTATGTATAAGGCACCGTATAAACACTAACATATAAAGAGAAGTGGTAAAACAAATGCTTTTTGAAAGATATATCTTTTTTTTTTTTTCCAACGTTTATTTATTTTTGGGACAGAGAGAGACAGAGCATGAACGCGGGAGGGGCAGAGAGAGAGGGAGACACAGAATCGGAAACAGGCTCCAGGCTCTGAGCCATCAGCCCAGAGCCCGACGCGGGGCTCGAACTCACGGACCGCGAGATCGTGACCTGGCTGAAGTCGGACGCTTAACCGACTACGCCACCCAGGCGCCCCTGAAAGATATATCTTGAATATATACATTATATCATTTTATTCTCACTAAAGGCTAATGCTCATATTACTTAGCATCACCCCCACTTTACAGATGAGAAAACGGGCTCAGAGTGGTTAAGGTACGGTAAGGTCAAGGTGAGAACCGGTAAGTAGCAGAGTCAGGATTCAAAGTCATACTTGCTGGCTCTAAAACCCATATTCTTTCCACTGTATTTTGTTGTCTATTATGTCAAAAGAGGAAGAAAACATTTTGCCTGTCCTCCTGGAGTTTTCATTCTGTTTAGGGAATAAAGGTATGGCTCTAAAAATAAAAGATCATGCTAAGAGAAGTTTAAGCTCATTGCTCAAAGAATGAAGGCAAGGTTGGAAATCATTCCCTGCTGAAGACAGGCTCTTCTGGGATGGTTCCTGGGAAAGGGTGTTCAAAGCAGGTCAAAGCCGGCAGATAGAGATGCTTGACAAAGGCTTATGTCCGGTAGAGAAGGCAAAAACAGGGTGTGGGGAGGACACAGACTTTTTTGGGGCATGGTGTGTGTGGCCTACTCTGATTGAAGCAGAAAGTTCTGTAGTAGATTCATGTGATGTTACCTTGGAACAACAATGTATCCATGGCCCAGAAGTTCTTGGATGCCGTGCACAGGAGGTTAAGTTGTTCACCAGGCAAAAAGAGCCTCACAGAGATTTGAAGGCCAGGAGCGTGACGGTGCATGAGCTTGTGAGACAGTGTTGAGGTCTCAGAGTGGCTGGTGGTAGACTGAGGTGGACAGAGACTAAAGGTCAGATGACTGACAGGGAAACAACTGAGGCACACATATCAGGCGGTGCAGAGAGAGGAAATGAAAAGGAAGGATGGGCAGGGGGAAGGATGAGAGACATTTCAGAGGTGAGGCACACAGGACTTGAATTGATGTTGTAGGTGGCCTGGCCGGCAGGAAGGGTGGGATCACGCAGATTGTTTCAAACTTGGGAAGGACCCCAAATTGGGGGATGGGTATATTTACTTAGGGCAGGAAGAAGTGAGGATGTGGGGACTGGGTGTGTGGAGCTCAAGGTGATGGGAGGAGATGGCTCATGAGGCAGATGACAAGTTGCTGAGAAAGGATCGAGGTCCTAGCCTTCGGTTCAGATGTAGCAGCCATTTGCCTGGGCGTGATGTTTGGAGCAGCTGGCTCCGGTAGAAGGGTTCTACTTGACTGGATTCCTATCAAATGTTAACTGCATGAACACCACTGATTTAAAAAAAAAAAATGGTATCAGAAAACATAGGGTAAAAGGAGTTTTGGAGTCATATCCAGCTAAATAAAGAACAAAGATTGCTAGCTGGTTAAACAACTAAAAAGCTATTTAAACATTACTAAAAAGTTACTTAAAAGTTAATTGAATCAATTTTGAAACACTGACTTGGAGATTTTTCCTATAGACTGGAGGGATCATAATTAAACTTAATTGTAGTCATGCTAGATTTCCTCCCGATGTTTATTTTTCTTCTAGTTATATTTCAGACAATTAATAGCATCTAATGACTCAGAGTTTTGTGTAATTACCACCAATGATTATAATCTCTCTCTTATGGAATGTTCTTTTCACACAGGCACACTGGAACTGAGGGAAATTTATAATTATTCATGAAAGTCCCTCTACAGGCTGTAAAAAATTTATCAGACTTTAAAACAAATTTATTATGCATTTATATTTCTATTTGTAGCTAGAAAAAAGATGATAAAAACTAAGTATACTTTTAAAAGTTCTAATAGTTCCCTCTCCAACAGACCCTTTCTTTCCTTTAATTTTAGAGTATTCAAGAAAAAGGAAAATAAAAAGGGAGACACTTTTTATTTTTTAATTCCTCGAAATGCTTAGTTTATAGGTCTCCTTTCCCCTTAAGTGTGAAAGCATTTTAGTGAAAGTTTCACCTCAACTTTGTCAATAATTAATCCTCTGTTTCTTTGAAAAGTCTGACAATGTAAGAGTAACAATAACAGGCCATAAAACACTCCCCCCTAATTGTGTAAGGGCTCATTCTTCCCTAACCAGGTTCGGGTTGACTGGAATGTGCTGAAGTCACATTCCAGCACCTACCACCAGCCAGAACCACACAGGACTCCAAAGGGAATGGACAGGAATCTTTATCTCTAGTTCTCCACTTAGCAAGGAGGACTAGGAAGAAGGGCTAGAAGAGGGAGGGAGGCACAGTGAAAATGGAAACGGGGCTGGAAAACAAGGGCAAATTAACTAGGGAGGAGAACTGGTCTGTGTGTAGAAGGATGGGGCAAACAGGAAAGAGAAAATCAAACCAAGGGTGAGACCAATTAAAATAAGTCAGGGAGGATGATAGAAAAGCAGATCAGAGATCAGTCAGTAAGGACAAAAGCATCACATGCAGAAAGAAGGAACACATTTCAGAAGGTAAACAGTGTTCATTCCCAGGGATCCATCCCTTCCCCCTTCCTCTCTATCAAGAAAACGTAGTTGGAAATCCAACTGGAAGACTTCTTCATTTATCTGGCTAGTGAATGACTGAATGGAAACTTAAAAACCAAATCTTTAAATTCTTACTGGGATCTACTTAGTAACTCTTTAAGACAGGGTTCTATCATGAATTAAAAAAAAATTTTTTTAATAAATTTTTGCTTTGAACTTTTTGTTTTAATTTGCTCTTGAGTGATGGGGCTGGTTTCAAGAGAGGGAAGTCACTGTGACATCTTGGCCCAAAGTCCTCAGAGATCTTTTTTCTTAATAATTTTATTCAGGTATTATAACATACCGTAATATTCACCAGTTGTAAACATACAGTCAATTATCTTTTGTTAATGTACCTGGTTGTACAACTATCACCATGATCTGATTTTAGAACTTGGGTCATCACCCTGGTAAGACCTCACTTGCCCATTTGGCAGTTAATTTCCATTCCTACTGTAAGCCCCAGGCAACCACTGATCTACTTTTCTATTTCTGTAAATTTGACCATTCTGGACATTTCATCTAAATGGAATTATATAATACATGGTCTTTTGCGACTGGCTTCTCTCACTCTGCAATGTTTTTGAAGTTCATCTATGTTGCAGCAAGTATCAGTTTTGCATTTTTTTATTGCTGAACAGTATTTCATTGTGTAGCTATTCCGCATTTCCTTCACCTCTTCACAGGCTGGTGGACATTTGGATTGTTTCCACTTTTTAGTTATGATGAATAATGCTGCTGAGAACATTCCTGTGCAAGTCTTTGTGTGATCAATGCTTTCATTTCTCTTGGTTAGATGCCCAGGGATAGAATTGCTGGATTATATGGTAAAGTTATATGTACCATTTAAAAAAACCTGCCACGGTTTTTTGAAGCAGCCGCACCATTTTATATTCTCAGCAAGATAAGAAGGAAGAACAATGTATGTGTGCTTATCTTCATATTTTTGTCAACTTATGTTATTATCTTTCATTTTTATACTTTTATTTTTAAATTTTCAGCTTTATTGAAACATAATTGACATAAAATTGTAAGATATTTGAGGTGTACATTATGGTGATTCGATACATATAGATACATTTTGAAAAGATTCTTCCATCTAGTTAATTAACATATCACCTCACTTTTTTTTTAAGTTTTTACTTATTTAAGTAATCTCTACACCCAGCATGGGGCTTGAACTCATGATCCTGAAATCAAGAGTTGCATGTTCTTCTGACTGAGCCAGCCAGGTACACCACCTCACTTTTTTTTTTTTTTTTAATGAGAATATTTAAGTTCTATTGTCTTATCAAATTTCAATTACACAATATGGTGATATCAACTATAGATCCTCATACTTTATTCATCTTATAGCTGAAAATTTATATCCTTTTACCTACTTCCTATTTCTGCCACCCTTCGGATCCTGGCAACTACATTGCTACTTTGTTTCTATGAGTTTGACACTTTAAAAAAAAGTTTTGTTTTTTTTTTTAAGATTCTACACGTAAAGGATGAAATGTAGTATCTTTCTCTGATTTATTTCACTTAGCATAATGCCCTCAAGGTCCATCCATTTGTTGCAAATGGCACGATTTCCTTCTTTCTCTTGGATGAATAATAATCCTGTGTCATTTTCTTCATCCATCTGTTGACAGATACTTAAGTCATTTCTATATCTTGGCTGTTGTAAATAATGGTGCAATGAACATGGGAGTGCAGATATCTCTTCCAATCCATGAGCATGGAATCTTTCTATTTATTTGTGTCTTCTTCAATTTCTTTCATTAATGTCTTATGGATTTCAGTGTATAGGCCCTTCACATCCTTGGTTAAATATAGTCCTAGGTATTTTATTATTTTTAATGCAGTTATAAATAGGATTGTTTTCTTAATTTCTCTGATAGTTCATTACTAGTGAATAGAAACACAACTGATTTTTATCTATAATTTTATTGAATTAGCTGATTAGTACTCTAACAGGTGGAGTCTTTAGAATTTTCTCTACATAATACATCATCTGAAGATAGAGAGTTTTTTATCTTCCTTTTCAATTTGGATGTATTTTCTTTTTCTTGCCTGATTGCTTTGGCTAGAATTTCCAGTATTATGTTGAATAAAAGTGGCAAGAATCTTGTTACTGATCTTAGAGGAAAGGCTTTTAGCTTTTCCTCATTGAGTATGATGTTGGCTGTGGGCTTGTCAAATACAGGCTTTATTATGTTGAGGTATATTCCCCCTTACCCAGTTTGAGAGGTTTTTAAAAATCATTAATGGATATTGAATTTTATCACATGCTTTTTCTGGATCTATTGAGATGATTATAGATTTTTATCCTTCATTTTGTTAATGTGATGAATCACATTGATTAATTTGTGGATGTTGAACCATGCTTGCATCCCTGGAATAAATCCCTCCTGATTATGGTGTATTATCCTTTTAATGTATTGTTTAATTGGGTTTGCTAATAATTTGTTGAAGATTTTTGCATCTATATTCATCAAGGATATTGGCCATAATTATCTTTTCTTGGAATGTCCTTATTTGTTTTTCATATCTGGATAATGCTGGCCTCTTAAAATGAGTTTGGAAGCATTCCTTCCTCTTTAATTTTTTTTTTTTAAGATTTTATTTTTCTTTGGCACCTGATTAAGCATCTGACTTTGGCTCAGGTGATGATTTCACAGTTCGTGGGTTCAAATCCTGCATCGGGTGAGCTCGAGCCCCGCTTAGGGTGAGCCCTGCTTCTCTCCCTCTCCTCTCTCTCCCTGTTAGAGAGAGTAGTATATTGTTTAATTCCACATACTGGCTCACTTGCACACATGCATGCATGCACACACACACACACACACACACACACACACACTCTCTCTCTCTCTCCCTCTCTCTCTCTCTCTCTCTCTCAAAAAAAAAAAAAAGATTTTATTTTTCTTAAGTAATCTCTATACCCAATGTGGGGCTCGAACTCACAACCCCAAGATCAAGAGTTGCATGCTCCACCAACTGAGCCAGCCAGGCACCCTCCCTCCTTAATTTTTTGTAGAGAAGAATTGGTATTAATTTTTCTGTGTTTAGTGGAATTGGCCATTGAAGTCATCTGTTCCTGGACTTTTGTTTGTTGGGAGATTTTTGATTACTGATTCAATGTCCTTAGTAGTAATTGGTCTGTTCAGATTTTCTATTTCTTCATTATTGCCTTGGTAGGCTGTGTGTTTCTAGGGATTTATCCATTTCTTCTAGGTTGTCTAACTTGTTGGTGTCAATTGTCCATAGTAGTCTCTTTATGATGCATTGCATTTGTGTGCTATGAGTTGGAATGCCTTTTCCATTTCAGATTTTGAGTCCTCTGTTTTTCTTAGTAAGTCTAGCCAAAGGTTTGTCTATTTTGTTTATCTTTCCAAAAAAAACACAGCTCTTAGTTTTATTGATCTTTTCTATTGTCTCTAAGGAATTTTTTTTATTTGAGAGAGAGAGAGAGAGAGAGAGAGAGAGAGAATCCTAAACAGGCTTGACGCTCAGCATGGAGACTGACATGGGGCTGGATCCCAGGACTCTGGGATCATGACCTGAGCCCAAATCAAGAGTCAGATGCTCAAACAACTGAACCACCCAGGTGCCCCTCTATTGTCTTTTCTATTCTTTCATTTATTTCTTTTTTTCTTTAGTAAAATCTTTCAAGATTTATATGACCTGAAGAGAAACCAGAATATTTTCATTTCTTTCTCTCTACTAATTTGGGGCTCAGTTTTCTTTTTCTAGTTCCTCAAAGTATGAAGTTAGGTTGTTGATTTGAGATTTTGGTTTTTTTTTTTTTTTAATTTTTTTTTTCAACATTTATTTATTTTTTGGGACAGAGAGAGACAGAGCATGAACGGGGGAGGGGCAGAGAGAGAGGGAGACACAGAATCGGAAACAGGCTCCAGGCTCTGAGCCATCAGCCCAGAGCCCGACGCGGGGCTCGAACTTCCGGACCGCGAGATCGTGACCTGGCTGAAGTCGGACGCTTAACCGACTGCGCCACCCAGGCGCCCCTGAGATTTTGGTTTTTAAAGTAATCTCTACACCCAACACGGGGCTCAAACTTACAACACTAAGATCAAGAGTTGTGTACTGTACTGACTGACCCATCTAGGTACCCTGAGATCTTTTTTTTTTTTTAATCTATGCATTTGTTGCTATGAACACCCCTCTTAAAACTGCTTTTGTTAGATCCCATAACTTTTGTATGTTGTATTTCCATTGTTTTTCTCTAAAGTCGGTTTTTTTTCTCTTTTTAAAAAAATACTTATTTGTTTAAGTAATCTCTACCCCCAATATCAAAGTCATGACCCTGAGATCAAGAGTCACATGCTCTTCTGACTGAGCCAGCCAGGTGCCCCTTGATTTCTCTTTTGATTTTTTTGTTGACCTATTGGTTGTTCAGTAGCATATTGTTTAATTTCCACATATTTGTAAATTTCCCAGTTTTCTTCTTGGAACTGAGTTCTAGCTTCATACCATTGTGGTCAGAAAAGATGCTTGATATGATTTCAGTCCTCCTAAACATATTAACACTTGTTTTGTTGCAGAACATTTGATCTATCCTGCAGAATGTTCCATGTGTGCTTGAGAAGAATATGTATTCTGCTGCTATTGGATAGAATGTTCTGTAAATATCTGTTAAATCCAAATAGTCTAAGATGTAGTTTAAGTCCAATTTTTTTCTTGTTAATTTTCTGTCTGGATGATCTATCCTTTGTGGAAAGGGGGCACTGAAGTCCTCTACTATTATTTTGCTGTCTACTCTCCCTTTGGGTCTGTTCCTCTTGTCAGACTGACCCCTTTATTATTATATAATGACCTTTTTTTGTGTCTTATTATAGTCTTTGGCTTAAAGTCTATTTTGTCTGATATAAGTCAGTTACTTCTGCTTTCTTTTGGCTTCCATTTGCATGGAATATTTTTTTCCATCCTTTTATTTTCAGTCTATGTGTCCTTAAAGCTGAAGTAAGTCTCTTGTAAGCAGCATATAGTTGGATCTTGTTTTGTGTGCGTGTGTGTGTGTGTGTGTGTGTTTGGTTTGGTTTTTAATCCATTCAGCCACTCTATGTCTTTTGATTGGAGAATTTAGTCCATTTACACTTAAAGTAATAATTGATAGGTATGGACTTATTATTGCCATTTTTTTCATTGTTTCCCAGCTGTTTTGTAATTCCTTTGTTCTTGTCTTCCCCTCTTTGTGATTTGATCATTTCTATTGTGGTCTGCTTAGATTCCTTTCTTTTTATCTTTTGTGTATCTGCTTAATATTTTTGCTTTGTGGATACCATGAAATTTATATAAAACATCTTATATATATAATAGTCTGTTTAAGCTGATAACAACTTAACTTTGAACACATACTAAAGCATTACACTTGTACTCCCCAGCTTTATGTTTTTGATGTCACAATTTGTCTCTTTTTACCTTTTGTATCCATTAACAAATTATTATAATTATAAATATATAATTATAGTTATTTTTAATGCTTTGTTATTTAGTCTTCATACTAGATTTATAAGTAGTTTATCCACCACTGCAACATTAGAGCATTCTGGATTTAACCATATTTTCCTTTTATCAGTGACATTTATACTTTCATACAGTTTCCTTTTACTACTTAGTGTCCTTTCATTTTAGCTTGGAGAAGGTCCAAGCTTGGAGAAGGTACATTTTTTGTAAGGCCAAGCTAGTGGGGCTGAACTCCTTCAGCTTTTGCTTGTCTGGAAAATGTTCTCTGTCTTTCAGTTCTGTAAAACAACTTTGTTGGGTAGAGTATTCTTGGTTGGCAGCATTTCAGCACTTTGACTACATCGTGCCACTTCCTTCTGGCCTGCTGAAAATCTGCTGATAGTCTTATGGGGATTCCCTGTATGTAACATGTTAATTTTCTCTTGTTGCTTTTAAGATTCTCTCCTTGTCTTAAACTTTGACAATTTAATTATAAATTGTCTCAGTGTGGGCATCCGTCTTTTATTTTTATTTTATTTTTTTAAATGTTTATTTTGAGAGAGAAAGAGCATGAGTGGAGGAAAGGGGCTGAGGGAGGGAGAGAGAGAACCCCAAGCAGGTTCCATGCTTGTGTGGAGCCCAATTCAGGGCTCGATCCTACAACTGTGAGATCATGACCTGAGCCAAAATCAAGAGTTGGATGCTTAACTGTCTGAGCCACCGAGGTGTCCCTGTCTTTTAAAGTATAGCCTTTCCCGTGGATGTGAAGTGGTATTTTGTGTGGTCTTAATCTGAGTTTCCCTAATGATTAATAATGTTAAGCATCTTTTCATAAACTTATTAGCTATTCTTATATCTTCTTTAGTAAAACATATATTCAAATCTTTTGCCCATTTTTAAATTGGATCGTTTGTCTTCTTACTACTGAACAATAATCGTTGTTTCTATCTTCTGGATACAAGTTATGAGATACATGATTTACAATATTTGCAATATTTTCTTACATTCTGCATCTTTTCATTTTCTTTTTTTGTCTTTTCATTTTCTTAAGCGTGTCTTTTAAAGAACAAAAGCCTTTAATTTTTATAAAATCCAATGTATTAATTTTGTCTTTAATGTATTGTGTTTTTTGTATTGTATCTAAGAAGTCTTTGCCTAAGCCATATTCACAAAGATATTTTTCCTATGTTTTCCTCTAAAAATTTGTAATTTTTATGCTTATATTTAGGTCTCTGATCTCTTTTGTGTCCATTTTTTGGTTAGGGTGTAAGATAAGGATCTAAATTCATCTTTTTCATCTAATAACTTTTATTTTATTTTTTATTTTTTAAAATTTACATCCAAATTAGTTAGCATATAGTGCAACAATGGTTTCAGGAGTAGATTCTGTAGTGCCCCTTACCCATTTAGCCCCTCCCCCTCCCACAACCCCTCCAGTAACCCTGTTTCTTCTCCATATTTAAGAGTCTCTTATGTTTTGTCCCCCTCCCTATTTTTATATTATTTTTGTTTCCCTTCCCTTATGTTCATCTGTTTTGTCTCTTAAAGTCCTCATATGAGTGAAGTCATATGATTTTGTCTTTCTCTGACTGACTACTTTCACTTAGCATAATACCCTCCAGTTCCATCCACGTACTTGCAAATGGCAAGATTTCATTCTTTTTGATTGATGAGTAATACTCCATTGTATATATATACACCACATCTTCTTTATCCATTCATCCATTGATGGACATTTGGGCTCCTTCCATACTTTGGCTATTGTTGATAGTGCTGCTATAAACACGGGGGTGCATGTGTCCCTTCGAAACAGCACACCTGTATCCCGTGGATAAATGCCTAGTAGTGTAATTGCTGGGTCGTAGGGTAGTTCTATTTTTAGTTTTTTGAGGAACCTCCATACTTTTTTCCAGAGTGGCTGCACCAGCTTGCATTCCCATGCATCTAATAACTTTTAAAAATTTAGAAAAATACTACATTTTTTGATAACAATATTTGGGATTTATGACACCATGTTCTTTAAACTACCTGATCTTTTCTCATTTATTAGTTTTTTATTCTTTGTTATATCCTCCTTTAGGACAAAATACTAGAGGTACAAAGTGGCCTTACATGTGTTTTTCACTGCTATATCCTCAATACTCAGTAAATATTTGATGAGGGAATGAATGAATGAATGAATGAATGAATGAAATACTAGGGTAGTAAATCAGTCTGGATAAACAAAAATGTCTTTTACTGCCCGAATGGGAGAGGGGGTCTAGAACAACAGTCCTACGGAACATACTTGAGCACAGTGCTAGGGGTAAGGGCTCACCTTAGGTTTGGGTCTTTATTCATGCCTCTCTGACTCAACACCTGGACCTGCCGCTGGAAATAATGCTGATACAGTGCCTTCTGCCTACCCCAAGTATAGCTCTGGGGGGGTGGGATTTAGCGTAGTAAATGGCATGGGCTTTATATCAGATATTCTTTTTTTTTTTAATTTTTTTTTTAACGTTTATTTGTTTTTGAGACAGAGAGAGACACAGCATGAATGGCGGAGGGTCAGAGAGAGGGAGACACAGAATCCGAAACAGGCTCCAGGCCCTGAGCTGTCAGCACAGAGCCCGACGCGGGGCTCAAACTCACGGACCGCAAGATCATGACCTGAGCCGAAGTCGGCTGCCCAACCGACTGAGCCACCCAGGCGCCCCTATCAGGTATTCATTTATTTGCTAAATGTATTCATGTCTCTTGCCATGTATCAGGCAATTTGCTAGGATGTGGGGAGTCTGGTAGACAAGGCAGATGTTTAGCTTGCCCTTATGAAGAGGTCAGCTCCAAGAACTTACTAACTAGTTGTGTGACCTTGTGAATATTATATAATCTCTCTAAACCTGTTTTCCTCATTCATAAACTGAGGATTATACTGTACTACCTCCTTTGATTTTGGTAAGTATTAAATAACTACATAAAGTAATGATAACAGCTATGCCATATAGTAAGTGTTCAAAATGGTATTATACATTTATTATACACACAGCCTATTCAGCCTCAACTTCCGTTTAGTATCTTTATGGATAGCTTTCAGTAAATCACTAAGGGACAGAAAATTAACATTTCTTTTAAAAAAAATTTAAACTTTTTTATTAAAATGGCATTATATGCACTAGGGTCAAAAACAAATTCAAAGAGTACAGAGGCATGTACAATAAAAAGTTGTACTCCAATCCTTTCCTCACAAGTAATCACTGTAAGCAATTTTTTCCCTCCCCTCAAAAATCTTGTGCTTATAAAAGTATATATATGTACATCCCAAGAAAACCAACAGCAACGGAATTACATACTACTAATTGGTTATCAACAGCATTTTCACTTAATAGTATATATTTTGGAGAGTTTTCTAAGAGCAGCGTATATTGTACTTATTCAGAATGAGTATTTCGTAATACTCTCAACAGAATTAAAAAAAAAAAAACTCTCTTAAGCTTTGAGAAAGTTTGTGGGCTACACCCTCCTTCCCTCTCCATCCCAGGAAGTCCCCAGTCTCAGCCCCAACAGCTTCTAGCAGTCGGGGACTGGTACCTGCCCACCCACATTTTTTGGCCTGTGACCAGCTGAGGTCAAACCAGCAGGAGAGAGTAGGGGTGTGGCTGGGGGTGGCAAAGAAGGAAGAGAAAACAAGTTTTCTATGAGTCGCTGGGAAAAAGCAACAAGAGTAAAATCAAAGTGACATAAGACACTAGCACCTAGAAGTGTTTTATTACATGTATATTTAAATAAAAGGTATCAGGAAGAATGTTCCATAGGAGTTTAAAAGGCAATGGATACAGGAACACCAGTCTCTCTTTTTTTTTTTTAACTTTTTTTTTATGTTTATTTATTTGTCAGAGAGAGACAGAGCATGAGCGGGGGAGGGGCAGAGAGAGAGGGAGACACAGAATTGGAAGCAGGCTCCAGGCGGTCAGCACAGAGCCTGACATGGGGCTCGAACTCACAAGCTGCAAGATCATGACCTGAGCCGAAGTCGGTCGTTCAACCGACTGAGCCACCCAGGCACCCCAGCACCAGTCTCTTTAAAGCAGTAGCTACAGCTACCATGCATCTGAGTGCATAACCTGTGGATGTGGGCAGTGAGAAGAGACTTGGGGTCCCTGTGGATAAACGTGCCCCCCTGAAGTGCCAGGGGGTGGGTGGCGGGGGTGAGGAGAGAGATCCCTTCAGAGAAGGGAAAGAGCAGAAGATCAAGGTTGGGCCTACTGCCATATGAAGGAGAGGGAACACTCTGCCCTTCCTCCCTGAAAATTAGGCTTCACGCTTCCTCTATTTTCCACCTGTTTGTGTCTTCTCCCACCTCACTGATCTTAGCCCAGTTGCTTTGACTTCTGTGAAGAGCTTTGCTAGAGCTCAGCTCCCAGCCATGACGCTAGATAACTGATGTCTATTTCTGACCAGAAACCCTTCTTAGTGGTTGGATGCTAAAAGCAAGTAAAATCTAAAACAGAGATTCTGATCATCTTAGGGGATGGAGAAATAGGTCTTTGCCTCTTTCTCTTGGCTTATTCGTTTCATCTCAGTTCTCTGTATGGTTTCTGGCCCACCTGGGCCAGAAAATAAGATTACAGAATGGCTTAAAGCTTCTAAATTAGTCTGTTACAGAAAGCAGCACCTCAGGCAACAGGCCTGGCTCAGAGCCCACACTCAAGAAAGCAGAATCTCTTCTTGGGTGGGGCTTTCCTAGACATAAAGGTTTTACCATGCCTCTAAGCAGGGGAAGCTTGGGCCAACATTACATGGGGCAGGTAACAAAATTAGGGACAATGAAACCAGATAAACCACCTCATTAGTGGCAGCTTACTAGTATAACCCATTTTAACAAAGAGAGGTAAGACAGAGGACCCAAGGTACCTGCTGTCAAGTTCTTTAAAATAGTCTCCTCTGGGGTGCCTGGGTGGCTCAGTCAGTTGAGCTGCCGACTTCGGCTCAGGTCATGATCTCATGGTTTGTGAGTTTGAGCCCCACATCAGGCTCTGTACTTGACAGCTCAGAGCCTGGAGTCTGCTTTGGATTCTGTGTCCCTCTCTCGCTGTGCCCCTCCCTCACTCATGCTCTGTCTCTCTTTCTCTCAAGAATAAATAAAACATTTTAAAAAATTAAAAAATAATAAAATAAAATAGTCTCCTCTGCAAAGGCAATGTTCTTTCCGGCAGTCTTGGTTTAGTTGAGAGGTCACATATGCCTTCATCCAACACTGTGTGACAGTAAGTAGCAGTTCAGAGGGGGAGTCTCTAGAATTTGGTCTCCTCACTCCTGCTATGAAAGATCACCCCTGAACAGCTGAACCTCTTAGAATCTTTTTATCAGCCATGGAATCAAGAGAGTAGAGGTCTAGGACCAATCTGTCTACACTCAAATTGTTGAGTGTTGATTTGCACATTAAAAATCACACTTACTCTGTCAAGATACAATCATTTTCTTAACTATGCACATCATGGTGATACTGTGTTGCTTGCTTTTCAGAAATTCAGAAAAAATATGAACGATTAAGCATATTTTCAAAACTGCCTGACATACACACCCACATGCACAGACATACCCACACACATATACAGGTAAAATAACTGAATGAAGACATAATTCTAAATAGCTTTTATCTTTTTAACAATTAGGAAAAAACTCTATGAATATTTGCCTTTTCAATTTCTACAGAGTACAAACTTCCCCAAGTATCACTTGGTGATTGAGTCTCTAAAGATTAAATAAAATGTCTTCCTGATACTTATAAACTGCATTCTCTAGCTAAGACAAGGCACAAAAGATTCTGTGACTGCATTATTCTTTGGAGCCAGGATTGTGGTTATGTGGGCAACCAGCCCTTTAGGACACAACAGGCTGGTGAACCATTGATTCATGAAACACTGCCAGGAGTGGCCTTAGGCCAGACCCCGGGGCAAGTTCAGCCAGCACCAGGGCATAGCCCAGGCCAGGAAGGAATAGTCAAATGTATAACTTCCTGTCTTTGTCAGAAACCTAAGAATCTGGAAATTATTCTCAGCTCCTTCCTTTTCCTTTATATCCTCCAGTCAATTATCAATGTCTCTCAACTGGTTGTACCTCCTAAACACCTCTCCAACTATCCACTCCTCTTTAACTCTATTGCTTCTTTCCTAGGTGATACTAGTTGGATTTTTTTTAAAATTTTTATTTGAATTCCAGTTAGTTAACAATGTAATATTAATTTCAGGTGCACAATATAGCGATTCGGCAACTCCATACATCACCTGGTGCTCATCACAACAAGCGCACTCCTTAATATCCATCACCTATTTAACCTAAACCCCACCACCCTCCTTTTTTAGTAATCAAAACAGTACGGTACCGGCAGAAAAACAGAAACATAAATGAATGGAACAGAATAGAAAACCCAGAATAAACCCACAACTATATGGCCAATTAATCTTCAATAAAATAGGAAAGAATATCCAATGGGAAAAGGAATGTCTCTTCAACAGATGATGCTGGGAGAACTGGACAGCAACATGCAAAAAAAAGAAACTGGACCACTTTCTTACACCATACACAAAAATAAATTCACAATGGATTAAAGACCTAAATGCAAGTCCTAAAACCATAAAAATCCTAGAAGAGAACACAGGCAGTAATTTCTCTGATGTTGACTATAGAAACTTTTTTCTGGATGTCTCCTGAGGCAAGGGAAACAAAAGCAAAAATAAACTATTGGGACTACATCAAAATAAAAACATGCACAGCAAAGGAAACAATCAACAAAACTAAAAGGCAACCTATGGAATGATAGAACATACTTGCAAATGACATGTCCGATAAAGGACTAGTATCCAAAATCTATAAAGAAGTTATAAAACTCAACACCCCAAAACCAAACAATCCAATTAAAAATGGGCAGAAGTCATAAACAGACATTTCTCCAAAGAAGACATCCAGATGGACAACAGGTACATGAAAAGATGTTCATCATCACTTACCATCAGGAAGATGCAAATCTAAACTATAAGGAGGTGTCACCTCACACCCATCAGAATGGCTAAAATCAACAACACAAGAAACAACAGGTATTAGTCAGGATGTGGAGAAAAAGGAACACTGGTACACTGTTGGTGGCAATGGCTGGTTTTCCCAATGGGCTATATCCATCCACTTTTGTCCCCTCCACCAAGTTCCTGTACTATGGCCAGGTGGATTAAAAAAGCAAGTATATATTGAGCAATTCTCCTTCAGACTTCAATGATTTCCTTTCTGCTCTTAGACTGAAGATGAAAATCCACACCATGATCTAGCGGCCATGAATGAGCTGCCCCCTGTTCAACTCTCCGGGGCGTTCCTATTATTCACACCACTATTCCCCCATCCTCTCCACTGTCCTCCTGCTCTCCTCAGGGCTCCCTACAGCTCAGGAGATTTAGAGACAGGGAAGACTCAGGTACCTGAATTCTCCCTAAAACTCGTTAGGTAGTTGTGAACCACCACTATGGTTGAAAGCAGCTAGAATGAAGGCAGAGCCAATCTGAAACTTACTCCTTAAGATCAGTTTAAACTTGTGAGCATCAGGGTCTGACTCCGGTTTACAAAAGCCAGGAAAATTCCCAAAGCGGCAAGTCACTGGGCAGAATTTCTGGAAGAGCAGGTTACTGCTGCTGCTACCCCAAAAGGGTTTAAACCCACTGGGTAGGGGGGTGTCTGGGTGGCTCAGTCAGTTAAGCATCTGACTCTTGATCTTGGATCAGGACATGATCTCACGGTTCATGGGTTCGAGCACCGAATTGGGCTCTGTACTAATAGGCTAGAGCCTGTTTGGAATTCTCTCTCTCTCTCTCTCTCTCTCTCTCTCTCTCCCCACCCCCCCCCACCCTCCACACACAAGTACTCTCTGTCAAAATAAATAAATAAACTTAAAAAAAATCCACTAGATAGATGCTCTTTTACTTTCTAGAAAATCTAAACCTAGCTAAAATATGAAATTATGAGGCTGAGCATGCATTCACAAAAGCACTGAAACATGATCTTCGATGGAGCAGATGTTTCTACATAAGCAAAGTCAGCTGGGAAGGTCTTTCTTTGGAGGAACAGAACCGCAAGTTTGTAGATTCTGTTTACTCCTGCTACAACAGGGCTTGCTAAGTGAATTTGGATGAGCTATGGGTCCAATCATGTTCTAGAAACTAGACAACTAGGAAAGGCAAAGGCTGGTCAACCTGGGTATTGCTCCTCTCTTCCAATTCCATTACAGAATGTGTATCAAGTTCACTATTTTGCAGATATCTCATGAATTGCATTTTTAAAGTAGGATTGATTTTATTTGTCCTTGCTATATATAGCACACACTGAGTCCTCAGCCAGCTGTGGGAGGATATGGCTGCGTTTAGATTCCCATCTGAGTTGTGTGTGACAGTATCTGGCACGCTTTCAAAAACTGCAGTCATTACTTGGAAAGTAAGCACAGGGGGAAATAAATCAACTTTTAATGTCAGGATATCACACCCTTTCTAACATTTTTTTGAATATGAATGAAGCAGTAACTATACAATTAACCTTGATACTATCACTCTATAGTCAGACAAGTACTTTACCAAAAGGTATTGTCTACCACAAAGATATTGTATCTAAAATTTAAAAAAACCAAAGAGCTTTCCAGGCCAGACAAAAATGTCTTTGTTAAAAATGATGATTGTATGTAAGTAATATATGCAAAAGGTCCCAAATAAAAGTGTTCAAAAGAACATACAAAGAAAAATCTATCCAGCTCCTACACCTGTACTTCAGCCATCCAATTCCCTTCGCTGCAGGCAAACAGAATAAGCACGTTTTTACTTAATTGTCCAGAGAATTTTTATGCATTTGCACACACGTGGGCACATACATGCTATTGTACACCTTGCTTTTTTCCTTTTTTTTTTTTTTAAATAGTATGTGCTGATAGCTCCACATTGGCATACAGAGACATGCTTAATTTAATTGTTAACAGCTATGGGGCACCTGAATGGCTCAGTCGGTTAAGCGTCCAACTTCGGCTCCGGTCATGATCTCATGGTTCATGAGTTCAAGCCCCGCATCGGGCTCTGTGTTGACAGTTCAAAGCCTGGAGCCTGCTAAGGATTCTGTGTCTCCCTCTCTCTCTCTACCTCTCCCCTACTCACATTCTGTCTGTCTCTCTCAAAAATAAATAAACATTAAAAAAATTTTAATTGTTAACAGCTGTGTTCCATGCAATCATTTCTTGACTGTCCAGTGAACCCTTCTCTACCATAAAGACCTCTTGTGGCTTCTCAGTGTTCAGGTATGATACAGAAAGGCCTCTACAACACATCCCAATTGGCAACCATTCTTTAGCCTTAGTTCTCCACTTGAATCAAACTCACCTACTGTGGCTCTTGAATGGTGTTCTAATCCCTGCTCTTTTGTTAACTTACTGGCTGGCTATAGACAGGTGATCTCACCCTTCTGGCCCTTGGTCTTCTCATCCATGAATGAGGGTTGGTACAGGGAAGGAAAGAGGTGCGTCCATTATAAGATCCTTTTCAGCTCTCACATTCTGTGAATCTGTGACTAGACGAGGTCAAAGGGCCTTTCCAACTCTACACTTTGATCAGCAATTTAAATTTTCACAGGTTTGATCTTGTTTCCTCAGTTGTACATGAGCTTATTAAGGACAAGACTATTTATTTGTTACCCCTAGAATGTCCTGTTAGAATGGTTGCTCCAAAAATGTTTGTTTTCTGGGTTGTCACTTCAAGTGCTATGCTTTAATAATTGCTCCAAACCTACTGCTTGAAATAGGTCAGTTAACCCAGTTTCTTTCTTTTAGGACAAGTGATAGAAATTACAATGTTGGCACTCTATCAGAACAACTGGGAACAATTCTTGATTTTAGCTTTAGGTCCTCAGCAATACATCTAACTTATGCAATCTACGCATTACTGACATGACATATAGAAATACTATTAATAATTTGAAAAGTAAAAGTATAGAGTTTTAGAAATAAAGAGAACATTAGGAAAGGCAAATTTCAACCTTTTTATTTTATAGATATGGAAAAATAAGGCCTAGAATTTAAGTGATTTGTCTAAGGATTGTGACTGAGCTGGTGTTAGGTTGAAGCAGGGTTAGAATCTGGGTCTCCTGACCCAAACGCTTTACAGAGTAAAGGAAACAGAACCTTTACAGAGTGTTCATTAGATGCCGTCATTAATTGCTGCTGCTTTATGTGGAATTTGCTACTCTAGAAAACTACGTACATTTAATTTATTGATTTAACAACAGGTTTGACTCTTATTGCACTTCCTCATCTGAAAAATTAGATTAATAAATGTACTTACTTACATGATTGTAGAAGGATCACATGAGATAATGCCTGTAAGAGCCAAGACCAGATGTTATCTATAATTATTAAAGATCCTCATAATGAAAGGTCATTTTGTAATATAATTTCCCCTTCTGTTGATTTTTTTTTAGAGGAGAGGCAGTTGGATTTAAATATCAGGTTTCATTGAAGACAGGTACACCTCTATATTACCCTAGCTAAGGTCACATCCCCTTAACTGACTTATCCTTTATCTTATTTTTTTTTAATTTTTTTAACATTTATTCATTTTTGAAAGGCAGAGAGAGACAGAACGTGAACGGGGGAGGGGCAGAGAGAGAGGGAGACACAGAAACAGAAGCAGGCTCCAGGCTCCGAGCTGTCAGAACACAGCCCCACGCGGGGCTCGAACTCACGGACCGCGAGATCACGACCTGAGCCGAAGTCGGCCACTTAACCGACTGAGCCACCCAGGCGCCCCTATCCTTTATCTTAAAATGGGAGAATTACGCTGGTTTTTGCTCATCTTTCAGTGACTATAAGGATTAGGAAAACTTCATTCATGCACACATATCTTTATGAATTATGCCAAATCTGCATACCATCTCTGTTATTATTATTTACTTAGTGTTTTTATTCAAATCTACCAAATTTTAATTTAAGTCTATTCATACACCATTTAGGGAAACACTAGTACAGTTAAGTGCACTGAGCTGAAAGATCAAAAGATTTGAATTCAAATCCTAGCTTTGCTCTTTACTAGTCATGTAATTTTGAGCAAGTTATCTATTTCTTTATCTATAGAATAATGATTAAAGTATATAATTCACAGTGTTGTAATGGTGGTAACTAGGGTAATATATATGATAACACTTTGAAAAATGTGTCACCAATATATCTTAGTTATTGCTGTTAAATAAAGGGGAGATTAGGTTATTGGGAGAAGAAAGTGGTATTGTTTTAGTAGTGAGCAGTTTATTCAGAAGGGTAGGAAAGTGTATAAAGCATTTAAAGAGTGGATGTACAACAATGCACTATTACATAGGTTAGAAAATGGCAGAAAATTAATAAAATACTGCAAAAAGACAGAGGCAAAATCCACTCAAATTCACTTTGATGAAAACAACATTCTTAGTACAGGCACAACATAAAATTGTGGCAAGTTTATGTGAAGTTTTAAAAATAGAACTTCAAGCATTAAAATGTAATTATACATATAATGAATCAAAAGATGTGTTAATAGTAATTAGTGTTTTATATATTCTATTGCAATCATTAATTTTCTGAGACTAACATAATTTTCTTAATTGATCTCCAGAGTATAATGTAAATCATGTCAAGGCAACTAGTCCCTAGTTGTGAAGTGTATGAAAAGTCAAGACTACAAGCTTCTCAGACCCAAACCATGCTTACTTTAATAAAAAGCTCTTCGAAACATATTCCAACCCTTCTCCACTCTCTTCACCTCCTTGACTACCTGCTGTCCCATCACCTTCAACCTCACACGGAAACTAGAGTGGTTTGACTAGATTATTGTCAACTTCCTATCCCCAAACCTCTATGATGACCGTCTTCCTCTTCTCTCTGGACCTCCTTCCTAGTCTGAATCATCCAAGTCTTTATCAGAGCTTTGTGCTCTCTACATCTTCTGTTCTCCCTGGGACTCGAATCTTGCCCTCTGCAGCTTTTATGAATCAGTATTAAATACTTTCACACCTTCCCTAACCGCAGGTTCCCATATATATAGCACAGCTTTGACGCTTTATCACTTACGGTCAGACGTGTCCAAAGAAGTCTATTTCTAATGACCTATTTTGTCTTCTGCATTCTTCACATCCCAACTCAGTGTCCACATTCTCTGTCCTCTAGGAATATTTTTCCCCCAAAGTATATCCAGAGATATTTTTATAGATTATTGCACAAATAGTATAAATATAAAATTTGCCTGTAGTGCCACTACATAAATTGTCCATATGCACCCATTTCCCCTTATAAAACTTTTTTTCCATGTAAGTAGGTTTCTTGTAGTCATAGCACTCACACTGACTTCTCGATCCACTCTAGGAATAAAGCAGAGCCTGCTACAAAAACTGGCTGGTCTGGCTTCAAGAGGCCTTTCACCTTCTACCTGAGAGATTGTTGCCTCCACTTATCTGAGTATATTCCTATTAAGATCAACAAAGACTTTCATGCTGCTATATCTAACGTGTTCTTAAATCCAGACTTAAAGCTCAACTTCTTAGTAGTGTTTGACACAACTGATCACCCTTTGTGACACCTCCTCTTTTGCTGGGTTTGTGATGTCACACCCTCCTGGTGACTGCCTACTTTGGTGGCCCCTTCTCAATTTCCTCCAATGGCTCTTTCTCCTCTGCTGTTCATGCCATTTGGGAGTTCCTAAGGACTCCAACCTGAGCTCCTTAGCTGCCACTTTACAAACTCTCCTTAGGGGAGATCATAAACTATTGAGGCTCCCAGGGCACCTGGGTGGCTCAGTTGTTGAAGGTCCAACTTCAGCTTAGGTCATGATCTCATGGTTTGTGGGTTTGAGCCCCACATTGGGCTCCATGCTGACAGTGTGGAGCTTGCTTGAGATTCTCTCTCTCTCTCTCTCTCTCTCTCTCTCCCCCTCTCTCTCCCTCTCTCTCTCTCTGCCCCTCCGCCACTTGCACTTTCTCTCTCTCTCAAAATAAATATATAAACTTAAAAAAAACTACTGTTGAGTCTCCCATTTCAATCTTTATGCTGGTGATTCTCAAATTCATATATCCAGCAAAGACCTTTCCCAGAACTTCCTGTCTATCTATTGGTCAACTGGATATGTCTACAGGATTTTTCATGATAGGCATGCAAAGTTCAGTGTTTTCTAGAACAGAACTCAATGTCTTCCTACTTCCAAATTTTATCTTCCCAAGTATTCTTTGTATTGGTAAAGACCACCACCATCCACTCAGATGCTTGAGCCAGAAGTCTAGGTTAAATCATCATTGATTTATTCTTTATTTACCTTTTCCTTACCATGCCCTCTTCCAATTCATTAATTACCAAGACTTTTCCAGTCTATCTCCTACACACTTCTTCAATCCATTTACTTCCCTAAATTGTCACAGTCACCACAGCAAGTCCAAGGCACCATCATCTTTCACCTTCCCACTAAAGTACCTGTGACTATGTCACTTCTCTCCTTACACTCTTTAATGGTACCCCATTGCCTTTAGGATAAAGGCTCGAATCCTTAATACCTACAAGGTTGTGTGTGATCTTCCTTCTGTCTGGTTATAGAGGTTCATCACGTGTCATTCTCTCCCTCACTTTCTCCATTCCAGAAACTGGTCTTTCAGTTCTTTGCAATTGAGAAGCCACATTCCTTCTTACCTTGGGACTTTGCCTGGAGTACATTAGCTTAATTTCCAGGCCCCTACTGCTGTTCCTTCTCTGTCATCTCCCACAACTCTCTAGACCTCCCTCTGCCCCAACTTTAACATAGTTACCTTTTTCTTTAGGTCTTGGTGTAAACAAGAACAATTTGTTCTCCTTCTCAGTATTATCATAATTACATCTGCAGAAATTTTCAGTGTCTTTCCAGCTACTAATCTGTATGCCCCATGAGGACAGTGAATTTTCCTGACAGATACATATAGAATAAATATTTGTTGAAGTAATTTATTTTTCAGGCATCTTTCTGGCTATTAACTTAAGATTTCTTTACAGTAAGACATTTGAATAACCCCTTTCACTCATTAGATTGAGATAACTGGAACTATGAGGATTTTTTTTTAAAGCTTTTGAAAAATAAAGTCTAAATTAATTGAAGGTTTAAGAGAAAAAAAAATTCATTTTCCCCTGAGGCTTTATGTGGAGAGACTTTCACCTGTGAAGAAGAAAAAAAGATTTCCAAAACCTACTTAGGGAGTCAAAAGCAAATTGATAATACCAATAGCTGCCATTTATTTGGCACTTGCTATTTTCCAAGGTGATACAGTGAGAGTATATCAATTAATTTAAAATAACTATACGGTAGTTACTATTTTTAGCCTTACGTTAGAGGGTAGTTGTTGTTTCTGTTTATTGCTCTAAGAGAAGGATGAGGGAACGGTCTCACGCCTCTTAATTAGGTCATATTTTACAGTTACACTAGATTCTGATAATGACCGGGACTCTTTCCTGGCTGGCTCAGCTAGACCCCAGGCCACGCTGCCAGAGGACTGTCTCTCACCATGTGCCGCCTCTTGCATCACAGATTTTTCTCGGATGGATTTGGCTCCATCTTATTACTGCCAAAGGGATTTATCTAGTCATGCATTGCCCTTGAGGCCGTGGTAACTAGGCCTGTGATTTTTTTTGGACACTGTGGTTCTTCAACAATGTTCAGTAAAGAGAACTCTGGAAGGGGACCACATGTAGCTCCTCGGGAGGCATAAAGGATGGCAAGTAGTGAAGGTATAGGAGGGAGCCGGAGAATAACATATCTTGTTTCATTCATTCACCCATCCACTTATTAATGAAATGTATTGTACAAATATCTACTGCTTATCTACCATGTGCCAAGTAGCATATTAGTGAATGAGAAGTTCCTGTCCTCAAGGCGTTTATAGCCTAGTTGTAGAAACGGCTAAGTAAATCTAGAAGATACTGTTGAGGGAGCATAAAAGAGGAGTATTCTAATGGTCAGAACTCTTAAGGTTACAAGACATGAACCCAATTCAAAAACTGATTAGGCAAAAGTATTAATATTTATTGACTTAGGGAAAGAGGGCTGGAATAACAAAGCTCTGAGAAGGACAGACCCACAGCAAGAACTTGGTACCAACTGGCACCCGGCACTAGAATATTCCTAGGAGTTTTGGAGTGTGTGTGTGTGTGTGTGTGTGTGTGTGTGTGTGTGGAGAGAGAGAGAGAGAGAGAGAGAGAAAGAGAGAGAGAGAGAGGTGGGGGAGGGGCAGAGAGAGGAGAGTGAAAATCCCAAGCAGGCTCTGCACTGCTAGCACATAACCTAATGTGGGGCTGGAACCCCTGAACTGTGACAATATGACCTGAGCTGAAACCAAGAGTCGGACGCTTGACTGACTGAGCCACCCAGGCGCTCCTCCCCAAATGTCGGCTTTATTCTCCCTTACTGCAGGCCAAATCTCATCACAGGTCAAGAAGCAAAGGGTTCCATCAATTCTAAGCCTCACATCAACCCAGGGTCTGACTCAGAGAGGATCGGATCCTCTTTTTCAAATACAATCTAAAAATCCCCAGGGAAGAACTCAAATCAACCCACTTTGGGTCACATGCCCATCTCTAGACTGGTGATTCTCAACTTCAGGCAGTTTTGCCCCTCGAGGGATATTTGGCAACGTCTGGAGACATTTTCTATTGTTATGACTGGTGGGGGTGGAGAGGGTGCTATTGGTATCTAGTGGCTGGACTCAAGGAATGCTGCTAAACATCCTACAACACATAGGACAGCTCCTCCCCCCCACAACAAAGAGACATCCAGTACAACATGTCAATAGTGCTGAGATTGCGAAACTCTTCTACATCAATCAGTTGTGGTGTGGGGGAGGGTCGAGAGGGGCATCAAAGGCTCTCTTTAAAAAGTGAAGTATTGGGGCGCCTGGGCGGCGCAGTCGGTTAAGCGTCCGACTTCAGCCAAGTCACGATCTCGCGGTCCGTGAGTTCGAGCCCCGCGTCGGGCTCTGGGCTGATGGCTCAGAGCCTGGAGCCTGTTTCCGGTTCTGTGTCTCCCTCTCTCTCTGCCCCTCCCCCGTTCATGCTCTGTCTCTCTCTGTCCCAAAAATAAATAAACGTTGAAAAAAAAATTTTTTTAAAAGTGAAGTATTGGCTGATACTTAAAGGATGAGTGGGAATTAGCCAGGGAACTAAGAAGCCAGGGAAAGCTGATCCATGGAGGGAAGTACCTGAGCAAAGAACAAGGACTGCCCAGAGCAGGCACCCGTGAGTAGCACTAGTAACTTTACCTCTCAGTGCTGGTATCTTCATCCTGCAGAGCAATTACAATAATATTAAGCACAAATAATAGGTCATGTATATTTCCTCCACTATATTAAATTTGCTATCAAGGGCTAGTGTTTTATCTGAAATTTATTCCTATTCATCAGGAGATTGCTTTAGTCAGGTGTTAAAACACATGAGTTGACAAGACCTAGTGGGTAGTAGCACTGACTCTGTAACCAAACAGCCCTGGCTTTGAATTCAGGCCCATCACTTCCTAGGGGTGTCCACGGCCACCACAAGTGGAACAGGCCAGTGCTAGGGAAATGCAGAAAGGAGGACGTCACTTTGGACGGGAGTGGATATGGCCAGCCACACGAGATCGGGAAGAGGAACCTAGACCTTTTAGGATGAATAAAATTTGGTAAATAGAAGTGAGTAAGGGATACTAGGTAGAGAAAGCAGTATGTTCCAAGGTTTGGAGTTAGGAAGGAGTATAAATGTAGGTAAAATAAGTCAAAAGTAATTCTAGGATATAGTGTGTGTGTGTGTGTGTGTGTGTGTGTGTGTGTGTGTGTGTGAGAAATGGGAAACTAGAAGAGGGAGTGGACTTGAGCAACAATAAGAAGTTTAATTTTGGACACAAATGAGCATTTCTTATGGAAAGTGTAAGTAGAGGTGTTCAGAGAAAAGTCAGTATCAGGCAGGATATACATTCAGGTGAGAAGTCAAGAGTTGGAGATTTGTATGCATGAGAAGGAACTCTTCCTTCATGTAAAATCCTTAGAGAGGAGGAGAAAAGAGAAAACAAATGCTTGTTGCAAGAAAGAAAGGAGGAAGAAGGGAAACGAAAACAGATGTGTAAATAAAGACAGAAAAGAATAAAATCAAGATGATGTGGTGTCATGGAAACCCAGGAAGGAGAGAATTTGAAGAAAGAATGGTCAATAGCCAAATACTGCAAAGAGGCCAAAGGTGGTCAAAGCTGCTAAAGAGGTGACTGGACACGTACAGTGCAACTTAAATTTTGTATTTCTAGTTAGAGAGTGGGGGTAGGCATGCTTTGGAGGAAGCCTGGAGTAGAAGCGAGGTGAGGACGTAGAGACCACTAGGATACGACAGCCTTTAAAAATTTGGATGCAAGACCACAATGCCCCCTATCATTGCTATTATTTCACGTTAATTTGAAATTCTTAACCCAACGCACAAGTGCAAGAGAAAGAGGAATAATAACTGAAAATAAGCTAGCAAAACACATGCGCTTGTAAATTATATTATCTTCTACCCACAGTGCCTCAAAGATGTAAATAAATTAAAAAAAAACTATTAAAACTAAAAATAAAACAAAACAAAAACAAAACTATTAAGGCTAATACAATAGCTCATAAGCTGACTAATTACAAAGTAAACATACATGGCCACCAGTTACTAAAAAAAAAAATCCAATTCACAATTGAAACTCAGAATGACTAAAAAGAAGGATTGAATAAGTAGAAAGATATAAGATCTCCAATATTGTATATGTATCAATCAATCACCCATAAATTCATATAAATGTTTAGTACAACTCCAATGAAAATTCCAATGCACCTTTGGGATCATTTGACAAACCAATTCTAAATAACATTGAAGATAGAGGCTGGATCCTACAGAAAGACGTGGTAAAAAATTCTTCTTGGTGAGTTAAAGGATTTTAGGAAAGGGATATTAATATTCAATTTTAAGACTCATCTATTTATTTTTTTTTCAACGTTTATTTATTTTTGGGACAGAGAGAGTCAGAGCATGAACGGGCGAGGGGCAGAGAGAGAGGGAGACACAGAATCGGAAACAGGCTCCAGGCTCTGAGCCATCAGCCCAGAGCCTGACGCGGGGCTCGAACTCACGGACCGCGAGATCGTGACCTGGCTGAAGTCGGACGCTTAACCGACTGCGCCACCCAGGCGCCCCAAGACTCATCTATTTAATATAAACCCCTTCCATTTTCTCATTCAGGAAAATCTGCCAAAAGTAGGAATGTCTTGTGTGGCAGTTTCAGGGAAGAAAAATTCAAACCAAAGGGGGTAGAGTTCCACCTTTAGACTGGTGGTGAATAAAGGGAAAAGAACAGCTTGAGAAGGTGAATTCATGATTAAATTTGGTAGAATCAGAACTGGGAGCCAGAAATGACTATGAGACTAGGAACCCATGGGAACTTGAAGCAATCTTAGAAAATGAACCGCAACTCCAGTGTGATGTGGGAGAGGTCTTGAGCCAACCTACTCTATAATCTCAGAGTTGAGGGTAATGTCAGTTGACATCTCAGTTACATATGTGAAATCTTAACTTTCCTAGAAATTCCTAGGGGAAAAAAAAGACACATTATTCCTAGTGCTTATCTCTGTAGTATTGAATTATAGACAATTTTTATTTTGTTTTTATGCTTTTCTGAGTTTCCTGAATTTTGTATAATAAATGCAAGTTACTTTCATAAGAAAAGTTTAGGGGAGCCTGGCTGGCTCAGTAGAGCATGTAACTCTTGATCTTGGGATTGCAAGTTTGAGCCCCACATTGGGCATAGAGATTATTTAAAAATAAAATCTTAAAAAAAAAAAAAGAAAAGAAGAGTTTGTCAGTGAAAAATAGAATTGAGAAGAATGCTTGGGTGCAAAGCAGGGTCAAGTAAAGCTTTTGAAGTTCACTTGCTTGGTGGTTTCCAGAAGGGTCATAGCAAATGATTCTCTCAGTGTCTCATCTTCAGCCATAATTAGTGATCATGGTTCTCACTCTGTTTTGCCATCATCACCAAGCACTAAGGGAGAGCAACATATCTTCACCCATGATCCCTCCTTCTGACTTCCCATACAGATGATGCCTATTATATACTTTGAGCTGTCTAGTTGTTTTATGTGCTTAACTATTATCTTATTAATTAGGTTGTTGGCTTGTCTAGAAGCTTGTCATGTCTTCTATTTCTGCTGATTCTCCTATGGTACCTAATAGGTATCAGATAGTGCCTTTCCTGGGTAAGTTCCTTGAAGGCATTCACATCTGTATTCTGCATCTGTTATAATGCTTGGCACATAGCAAGAACTCAACATATGTTTAGAGGCAGTGACCTCATTTGGCTTCCAAACAACTCAATAAGAGAGAGAAAAAAAAGATAATAATGATCAAAATAAAATATCAAGAATTACTGTTTATTGAGTGCATCCCATGTGCCAGACATTATGCTAAACATTTCACATAGAGTATCTTGTTTATTCCTCAGAATAACCCCAAGAGATAGGCACTACAATTATTTTAGTTGGTGAATGGGGACAGAGCCTTAGAAGGTTCAATGGTGGGCACCTAGGTGGCTTAGTCAGTTGAGTGTCCAACTCTAGATTTCGCCTCAGGTCATGATCTCACCGCTGTGAGATAAAGCCCTGCATCAGGATCTGGGCTGGGCATGAAGACTTCTTAGGATTCCCTCTCTCTCCCTCATTCTCTGCCCCTCCCCTGCTCTCCCTCTGAAAGAAAGAAAGAAAGAAAGAAAGAAAGAAAGAAAGAAAGAAAGAAAGAAAAGCGAAGAAAAGGTACAATGGTTTGATCAGTGTCTAAGAAGTTACAGAGGCGAGAGAAGAACTGAGGTCTGAGGTTTTCTTCTTTTTTTTTTTTTTAATGTTTATTTATTTTTGAGAGTGGGGAGGGGCAAAGAGAGAGGGGGACAGAGGATCCCAAGCAGGCTCCACGCTGATAGCGGAGAGCCCAATGTGGGGCTCGAACCCATGAACTATGAGATCATGACCTGAGCCAAAGTTGGATGCTTGGTCAACCAAGCCACCTAGGCACCCCAGAACTGAGGTCTTCTGATGAAAAAATCAGGGCTCTATTATCTTCTTCTGCCTTTCATAAAACCAAATTTGATCTCAATATTTAGAATCCTCTCCTTGCTCAATTAGAAAAAAATCTGAGGGGCACCTGGGTGGCTCAGTCGGTTAAGCATCTGACTTCAGCTCAGGTCATGATCTTGCAGTTTGTGAGTTCGAGCCCCGTATCGGGCTCTGTGCTGACAGCTCAGAGCCTGGAGCCTGCTTCGGATTCTGTGTCTCCTCCTCTCTCTGCCCCTCCCATGCTCATGCTCTGTCACTCTCTGTCTCTCAATAATAAATAAATGTTTAAAAAAATTAAAACAGAAACAAAGAAAAAAATCTGAGCTCTTAAAAATGAAATCTAAGGAGTCTAAAATAGGTAATAAAACCACTCTGAATAGTACAAAGGGATTACTATTTAGTACTAAAGTCATTTTTTACTTTAGATTTTAGGCCAATAGAATATTAGTTTGATTAGAAGAATGACTTTCTAGATCATTAAATTTAGGGGGGAAGGTGGAAGAGCTCGATTCCAGTTTGAACATGACCTATCTACCCCAACACCCCATCTTTATATAATATTATCAAATTTAATCTCTATTTAAAGTGATGAAGGCCATATTTGTTATTAAGTTTGTCGGCTATGAAGCAGACTGGGGCACCTCCAAAACGCATCAAATAAATTATGCCTTTATTCCCTAGACTTTCTGAACTGGTTCTTAGATCATTTTCTACTACTCCTTGAGCCAAAATTTGGGGTGAGCATGGAAACAAGTATTTATCTTTGTTTAAAAACCTGTGACAGGTAGGGGTAAATGGGTGGCTCAGTCGGTTAAGTGTCTGACTTCAGCTTAGGTCATGATCCTGTGGTTTGTGGGTTTGAGCCCCATGTCGGGCTCTGTGCTGACAGCTCAGAGCCTGGAGCCTGCTTCAGTTCTGTGTCTCCCTCTCTCTGCCCCTCCCCCACTCGCACTCTGTCTCTCTCTCAAAAATAAATAAACATTAAAAAAATTTGTTTACAAAAAAAACCTTCACAAGCAAAGGTCCTGTCTGTGCCCCCCACCTGCACCACCATTGTTTGCCAGCCCCACCTCCAAGACTCTAGTGTGCTGGGGCCCTCAAGCTTGCTGGCTTACATAAGGAAAACATCCAGGGTAGGTATCATCCCCTTGTCCCGCCTCACAGTTCTCAAAGGTAGGCATAGAGCAAGGGCAGGTTTGCATGAGCAAAGGCAGCTCAGCTGGCAGCTGTATGCACTGCGGGGGGGTGGAGGGTGGACCACTTGGCTGGGTGTCGGAGGAAGACAGACTCTTCTCATGCCCAGACCCCTGGCATCTGCACGAGGCTGGTTCGTGCCCAGAACCGCACGTGGTCTAAAAAGATGGCGGGGTGAGAGGCAGTGGGCACGAGCGGGCAGAGAAAGGAGAGGGAACTGGAGGCGGATTTGGCAATACCTAGCTTAACTTCCTAAAGCCCTGGGATGTCAGCGGAACACCTGACCGGTCTGTTTTACTGCACACGTCCTGCCACCTCCCATCCTGGGAACTGGGAAGATTCTCACCTGCTCAGAATCTTTCAGCTCCTGAAAGCAGCAGCAACAGTGGGAACTCTGGGAAATTTTAGAATAAATTCTATACCTCGGGGATTCAAAGCCCTCATGTAACATGTGTATTAATTTTCTATTGCTACTGTAACATATTACCACATATACAATGGCTTAAATATGACAAATATATTAACTTATAGTTTGTCAGAACTATAGGTCAGTAGTCTAGGTAGTTGTCTATAGGTCTAATAGGTCAGAAGTCTGAAATGAGTCTGCTGGACTACATTCCTTCTAGAGGCTCTAGGGGAGACCTGTTTCCTTGCCTCTCTCAGCTTCTGGAGGCCCCTTCCTCCATCTTCAAGGCTAGCAGCCTAGCCTCTCCTCTCCTCTCTGATATCCTGCTTTCTTATTAGGACACTTGTGATTACATTGGACCCACCTGAATAATCCAGTATAATCTCTCTAGCTCAAATTCCTTAGTTTAAAAAAAATTTTTTTTAATGTTTTTAAATTTATTTTTGAGAGGCAGAGACAGACAGAGCGCGAGTGGGACAGGAGCAGAGAGAGGAGGAGACACAGAATCCGAAGCAGGCTCCAGGCTCTGAGCTGTCAGCACAGAGCCCGACGCGGGGCTCAAACTCACGAACTGTAAGATCATGACCTGTGACGAAGTCGGACGCTTAACCGACTGAGCCACCCAGGCGCCCCTCAAATTCCTTAATTTAACCACCGCTTCAAATTGCTGTGTCCTGTGTAAAGTAATGCATTTGCAGGTTCTGGGGATTAGGATGTGGATGTCTTTGGGAACCAGTAATCAGCCTATTACAATATGTGAATATGATTTTCTATTTTCACACATCTGATCTTCAAACACATTTACAGAAATGAATAGAAACAGTTATAAAAATAGAGGGCTGCAGGCAGTGAGGTAAAAAGATGTTTCATTAGAAATAAAAGATGACCTGCTCCCATCATATTAAGAGATGCTACTTGGGTTTTTTCATTTTTGCTTTTGTTTTCTAAAACCTCTCCTCCTTTTTTTTTTAATATTTATTTATTCTGAGAGAGAGAGAGAGAGAGACAGAGAGAGAGAGGGAATCCCAAGCAGCCTCCATGCTGTCAGTGCAGACCCCGACTCAGAGCTCAATCTCATTAACCATGAGATCACTACCTGAGCCGAAATGAAGAGTCAAATGCTTAACTAAGTGAACCAAATCTCTCCTCTTTTTTTTTTTTAAAGATCATTTATTTATTTTGGAGAGAGAGAGCACAGGAGGGGCAGAGAGAGTGGGAGAGAGAGAAAATCCTAAGCAGGCTCCACGCTGTCAGCACAGAGCCCGACGTGGGGCACAAACTCACAAACCATGAGATCATGACCTCAGCAGAAGTCGGATGCTTAACCAACTGAGCCACCCAGGTGCCTCCAAATCTCTCCTCTTTTTAAATGGAATGTGGAATTGGAAAACTGGAAAAGCAGGGGAGACTCTGGGAAAAACAAAACTGCTACCAGATATTCTTTTTTTTTTAATTTTTTAATGTTTATTTATTTTTGAGAGAAAGAGTGTGCACGAGAGAGTGCAAGCAGGGGAGGGGCAGAGAGAGAGAGAGGAACACAGGATCTGAAGCAGGCTCCAGGCTCTGAGTTGTCAACACAGAGCCCAAAGTGGGGCTTGAACCCACAAACCGTGAGATCATGACCCGAGCTGAAGTCAGACGCTATACCCAGGGAGCCACCCAGGTGCCCCAAGGAATGCTAAGGAATTTTAAATCCCCTTTTGGGATAGGTTGAATTTACTGAATCTTCAATATAATATATTCACTTTAGGGAAAAATCTTTACAGGTAATCATGGTCACATATAAATCATACTTTTTTCTGCCTTCACCATTTCTTCCCCTTACCCTGCTCTATTAATCTAAACAATAATAATATTTTTTGTTTGTGCAGCGTTTGTTCTGTTTCCACAGGGCTCTGAGCATTTTACATACAATGTTTCATTTGATCCTTGCAATGCTCCTGTAAAATGGATACTGTTATCCTCAGTTTATAGATGAGGAAATCAAATTTAAGTAATTTTTCCAAGGTCATACAGCAAGCAGGTGACACGGCGAGCTGGAGTATCAATGTGCTCCAAATTCCACACCATTAACCACTGTACTTACATTCTGCATCTTTCAAAAGAACATGATTTATAGACTCCAGGTGGAATTTTTGCAGTGTAGACATTAGTAAGGAATGCAAATGTCATGGAATTACTGGTTAAACTATCTTTGCTTCCCACTACCTTGAGCATGAGACAAGAGTCCACCCCTCCTGGATCTGGAACATGCTTCTTCCTCTCCATTATCTGTGAATAGAGCCTTCCAGGCAACAAATCACTCTGTGGTTTTCCTTCTCCCCTATTGACCCACAGAGGCCTGATTCACACTCCGTGAATTCCTTATACATCAGCCAGCTTGTAAGCAGTGTGGCTGTCACTAAAGAAACAAAGTCATTTTACACTCTCTTTCAAAAGCAAACAAACCTGGACAGCACCACGAAGCACTACAGAGGGATGGGGAGGGAGGCCAGGTCCCAAACCGTGAAAGTGGAGCCTGTAAGAGGGAAAGGCAATGCTGCGTTGGGGAGTTCACAGGGACATTCAAAGCTAACTTTGGTTCCTTTTTCTGGCAACCTGTTTCCCCAAACCACCCTCTGCTGCCCAATCAGACGCGAAACTCTGGCGATTTGATATGCTTAGTTCGAGGAGCCAGGACTGCCTAGATGGCATGTGTGACGCAGGACGTCCACGTGGGGTTGGGCTGCGTGGATACACACAGGAGATCTCAGTCTGTGTACCACCTGGTGTTACTGTATATCAATAAAACCACGTTAAAACAAAGCTGCAGAGCCTCTGGGTGGCACATTGTGGGTGGGAAAAAGCGCCAACCACACAGCTCCAATGCTAAGGATGAAGGCTATTATAGGCTGATTGTGCCGCTGGCAGCTTCAGGTCCTAACGGGTGCCGGCTAAACCTCGTCCCCCTGCCTGCCTGCCTCCTTCCCACGCTGCCCAGATACCCGGTTTCAAAGTTTGGAGCCAAGGAAAACGTAGGACTCAGTACAGATGGCGGTGTGCAGGCCAAGATCTGAGAGCACGAGAAGAGAAAAACCCTAGTCCTGAAGGCTCTCTCGTTCTCCTTAAGAACTACCAGTTAATCTTTTTCCTCTTTTTTAAAAATTAAAATGTTCACTCTCTGTTCAGGAGCAGAGAATAACTTCATGGGTGACATTGAAAAGGAACAGCATTAGACACCACAAGTTCTTGGTGCTATGATTAGTAGTTGCTGCTGCTTGTCATAATACATCAGAAGAACAGCAACCCATCTGTTCCAAATTGATACAGCAAAGGCTCAGTAAGAAGTGTTTATCCAGATTCTGTGGGGAAGTGTCTGCATTTTATGGCATATTGACGTGTGTGCCCGGGCGGTTAAAAGATGTCAAATGCCAGCTTTCTACCTGGCTGTGTATTATGTAACATCTGTCACCAGGATAGCTAAGGGTTTTGACAAGTGGGCTGTTTTAGCACGAAAATGTCCAAGTGGGAAGAAGAATATCCTCTGCTGAAAGTTTAATGCCACTTCAAATCTACGACACCACTTAGACTACACCATACTGAGGATGTAATAGGAAATGGAATCAAACCACCACTCCAACCCACAAAACAAATTGCTATTAACACCCTGTGTTGGCTTCTCCCAGGCACTTCGCACTAGTGGTAATTAGCAGCACATAATTGCTAATGACTAATTACCTTGGCCTGTGTAGACATCAGGAGAATCAAAGTAAACTATTGTCCCAAAGCCTGACTTAACAGATACATAGATGGTAAAACTCCAAGTTTTAGTAGCTTCCAAGAACTCCTGGGCTGGGGAATATCAGCCGGAGCGGAGAGCTGGGGGGCAGGGGAGAGGAGCTGGGAAGGAGAGGTATGTGAATAAATTGTTATTTACATTTGAGGAGGGAGAAATGGGCAGTTCTCAGCCTCTGTATGCTAATGTCTCAGAAAATAAATTTCATTCACAGAGGCTTAAGAAGTCTCTGTATACACTTACTTGAAGGTCTATTTTTCCTTTAGACTGTTGTCTGAGGGTGTGATACCTAAAACTTACTGTAGGAACATCTGGTATCCTTAATAAAACATGTCAGGTAAATGGGTGGCTTCTGGGCAGCATATGTGGCTATAAGAAGATATAAATATTTCACTTTTCTGGAAAAAAAAAATCAAGGTCAAAGAGATGAGTCTTTGCTGCAGGTGTTAATGAGGTGTCACAAGAACATGGGGTCCTACCTACTAAATTCCCCCTTCTTGTGTCCTTGAGTGAGAAGCCATGAAGACTCCAGAATTTATATAAAGAAGGGTTTAGGGACACTGGTGGAGTTAGCAAAATAGACTGGAGAACTCGTTTTGAAGCTGTTTGGCCAAACAACCACAGTTTTGACTTGTAGGTTTGCTTGGTTTTGGAAAACGACTTTGGGGAAGGGGAGGTTATAGGGTTAAAGTCCATCTCCTTCCTTCCCCCCAAGCCACTCCCTGGAGCTGCCACTGCAGGGAAGGGAGAGGATTCTTCGAACATTTGTGTTTCCTTCTGGTTTTCTTCATTTACCTGATGTATTGACTTTTCGTAGAGCAACCAGAGGAGGGCATGAATTTATATCAGTTAATCTTACCTACATTTAATTGCCTGCATTCAAACCCTGTGGATTTGTTTTATATAACTGAAATGCATATCTTTCTATTAAAAACTTAAAGTTTAGTTTTACTTTTGTATTATTTTTAATACTTTAAAGGGGTTCAAATGGTTCTTTGGGGATTAAAACTTTATAATATATATAACCTTTGCCAATTCTATCCAAGCACCACAAAAACTGAAGAGCACACTTTTTACTCACTCAGTCGTACCATTTTATTTTGACTACACAGTAAGAAGGAGGTCTAGGATCTTACACCTTAAATACCACATTCTGATTCCAAATTCACACCAGACTCATCATAAAATATGTACATCTTATAACAGGGCACTACCAGAATTAGTGTGGGTTTTCTCTTTCTCTCTCTCTCTCTTTTTTTTTTTTTTTGAAAGCTATTCTGTTTATATTTTCTGGAAGATGTTGTACAGTAAACACTGTACTACTGAGTGATTCAGAATCATTTAAAAGTTCTGGCTATTTAGAATGCAACTCTATTCTGACTACCCTGTGACCCAGCCATTGCATTACTAGATACCTATCCAGAGGATACAAAAATGCTGATTCGAAGGGGAAAAAGCACCCCAGTGTTTATATCAGCACTATCAACAGTAGCCAAATTACAGAAAAAGCCCAAATGTCCATCAACTGATGAATGGATAAAGATGTGGTACATATACAATGGCATATTACTAGGTGACCAAAAAGAATGAAATCTTGCCATTTGCAACAACATGGATGGAACTGGAGGGTATTACACTAAGTGAAATAAGTCAGAGAAAGACAAATATCATATGATTTCACTCATACGTGGAATTTAAGAAACAAAACAGATGAACATAGGGGAAGGGAAGCAAAAATAAGATTAAAAACAGAGAGGGAGAAAAGCCATAAGAGGCTTTTATTTTTTATTTTTTTATTTTTTTTAACGTTTATTTATTTTTGAGACAGAGAGAGACAGAGCATGAATGGGGGAGGGTCAGAGAGAGGGAGACACAGACTCTGAAACAGGCTCCAGGCTCTGAGCGGTCAGCCTAGAGCCCGACGCGGGGCTCTAACTCACGGAGTGTGAGATCGTGACCTGAGCCGAAGTCGGCTGCTCAACCGACTGAGCCACCCAGGCGCCCCCGTAAGAGGCTTTTATTTTATTTATTTATTTATTTATTTTTTTCAACGTTTATTTTTTTTGGGGGACAGAGAGAGACAAAGCATGAACAGGGGAGGGGCAGAGAGAGAGGGAGACACAGAATCGGAAACAGGCTCCAGGCTCTGAGCCATCAGCCCAGAGCCCGACGCGGGGCTCAAACTCCCGGACCGCGAGATCGTGACCTGGCTGAAGTCGGACGCTTAACCGATCGCGCCACCCAGGCGCCCCATAAGAGGCTTTTAAATACAGAGAACAAACTGAGGGTTGCTGGAAGATAAATGGGTGAGGGGCATTAAAGACTGCGCTTGTTGGGATGAGCACTGGGTGTTGTATGTAAGTGATGAGTCACTAAATTCTACTCCTGTAATCACATTACAATATGTGTTAACTAATTTGGATTTAAATATAAACAAACAAATAAATAAAAGTCACAAAATAAATAAAACAAATTTATTATTTGTATTATTTTGTATTAAATTCAAAAAATAAAAAAAATAAAATGAAATACAACTCTATTCTGACATGTCAACCAAACAACCTATCACTTCTAAGACCCTGGTTACAATAAAACTAAGGAGATAAGTTGATATTCTTAGGCTCCTACAAGTCAGGCATTAATTCAGAACCCTAATAGTTTAGAAAAATGACCTTGAACATCCGTGTAGATGTCTCCCATCACACACATCACAAACACCAGTGCCAAATGGAGGCAGAATAACAGGTTAGCACCCTTTCCAAAGGATATCCTGTAAATATCTGTTCACTGTTTATTTTGAGGAAAGACCGGGTAAGGAATGATGCAGAAAGTGGACCACTGGCAGGCATTCTGAGCCTCACATTTACTGTGTTAAGCAGTCCAGCTATGGCTCCAAGCTTGCACACCCCACTAGAACACAATTACCCTGAATTCAATGAGACGCATTCTCCTTAAAAGGCAGAGGGTCCCTACCCCATGGTGCTTAGTGGAGTAGTTCTCTACATTTTCTGTGAAAGAAATTCTGACGAATACTATTTACTATGTTCGTTTATACTTTTAGTGATGTCTTAATGCTCAGTAACCTTTTTTCGCACCCCTTAAAGTTTGACAACTAAATGGCTGTCAGCCGACCCACCACTTACTGTTGCTCCTGTCCATACCAGTCCCCCCACCCCCACACTCCATTCTTGTGGTCTTATGCAAATGAAGTCATTTGCCTGGTGGGGAAGCACAGTATTTTAAAGTTTTGTTTTGATTTTTTAGCTCTAGAACTTTTTTATTCCCACTCTTTTTCTAAATATGAGGTGTATGGGCTATCTTGCCCCCATTTTTTTACTTCAGTCATTAAAGTCTTGATCAAATTCATGCTTGTCTTTAATTGTCTCAGTTTTAGCTTTTCCAATGTTCTTCTGCCTTGTGTCAGGAACTTTTTGTGAAAAGACTCCAATCAGGAAGAAAGTTTAGAAATTGTACAGTAAGAAGCCATTTTTTATAACTTGCTGCATAAAGTTGTCATCTGATTTGTCCAGACAAACTTAAGTTTCCATCTGTATTAGTTTCCTATTGCTGCTGTAACAAATTACCACAAATTTAGTGGCTTAAAACAACATACATTTATTATCTTATGGTTTTGGGGGGTGGGAATTCTGAAATGGATCTCAATAGGCTAAAATGCAAAATTTGGCGGAGTTGGCTTCTGTTTGGATGCCCTAGATAGAGAAGCACATATTTCCTTTTGCAGCTTTTAGCAGCTTGCCCACTTTGCTTTTGACACACTGTCCCTTCCTCCATCTTCAAAGTCAGCAATGGCAGGTCTCACATCACTCAGACACTGACTCTTCTGTTTCCCACTTCCACACTGAAGCGCCCCTGTGATCATACTGGGCCCCCCTGGATAATCCAAGCTTATCAACCACTGCAAGGTCAGCTGATTAGCAACCTTAATTCCAACCGCTATCTCACTCCCCTTTGCCATAACATATTCAGTTTCCAGGAATTAGACGTGGGCATCACTGGGAAGCCATTATTCTGCCTACCGTCCCATCTTAAAGCACTCATTTAAATATCACATGGCTTGGGGGCGCCTGGGTGGCTCAGTCGGTTAAGCATCCGACTTCGGCTCAGGTCACCATCTCGAGGTCCGTGAGTTTGAGCCCCGCGTCGGGCTCTGTGCTGACCACTCAGAGCCTGGAGCCTGTTTCAGAGTCTGTGTCTCCCTCTCTCTCTGACCCTCCCCCGTTCATGCTCTGTCTCTCTCTGTCTCAAAAATAAATAAACGTTAAAAAAAAAAACCATATGGCTTGGAGTATTCTCTCTTTCAGTATTTATTCCTGACTGACCGTCTACTCATTAGAGTTCTGGATTTGTTTTCCAAAGAATTCCACAGTGGGGGGCCACTTCTTACAAGGGAATTGGAAGTAGAAAAAAAGGAAAATGGACAGGGATCGTCCAATTCCTTTGAGTGCACTGAAACACCCGAGGGAGAAGACTGGAAACGACAGACCAAAAGACTAAAAGTAAACATCATTGTCTACTATGACTCATCCCATTGCTAGATATAAACTGAGCAAGTCATTAAATGTAATCCATTTCAATTTGATTCAGGAAAATGACAACAACAAAAATAAAACACGAAAAAGGAGAGAATATTGGTGAATATAAAGCTGGAGGTCCTTGTGTGACTTCCTGTCACCTGGGGGAGATGAGACAAGTTCCAAAAAGAAACTAATACAGGCAAAGTAAGGTGATGTCATAACGGATATACCACAGAGCAACAGATATAAAGGAGGGAAGGGATATGTTTGAGGAGATGGCTTTTGAGATGGACCCTGATGGATGAGGAGGTATAGATTATACAGGATAAGCTGCCAAGCAGAGAGGTTGTGGGAGCAAAGATACAGTCACTTGAGTACTTAGAGATGCCTGCATGATCTTCCAACTGCAACAAACCCTTCTAAATCAGGATTTTATAACCTCATTTTGTTTTCCATTTGAGGCCAGATAATTATTTGATGAGGGAGACTGTCTTGTGCACTGTGCAATGCTTAACAGCATCTCTTGCCTCTACCCACTAGATACTCAGCAGCACTCTGTGAACAACCCCCTGCTGTGACAACCCAAAGTATCTCCAAATATTGCCAAACGTCCCCTGAGGGGCAAAATTTACTCCCTCACCCCTGTTGAGAGGCATCCACCCGCATTCACGTTTAATATTTATCTCAGATTATGATTTGGGACCAATATGAAGTTAACAGCTAAATCAGTCACAGCTGTGGGTTGACAGTGTTCAAGGAGTCTTGTTTCTTTAGATACTGTGTAGACTGTTCAAGATTTACTGGGCAGCTCTGAAAATGTGTAATTATTAACTGTGGCGACTCAGCCAGTCCCAAGCACCCTAGTCCAGAGGTAAAGACATAATGTATGAAATAAAAGGCGTAATGTTCAAAGGGCAGAGCCCACCCCGCTGCCCTTTCCAGGGGACAGGTCTGATGAACCCAAGGCGGGATCCTGCCCCTTTCCATTCCTACTTCAGTCCCTCATCCCCCTCTCACCTGCATTTGGCAACACCCTCTTAACTGGTTTCCCCTCTCAAGCCAGGTAAATGCCCTTTCTCTACGAGATGTTTGGCTTAGTTTTAAAAGAATTCTCGGTTTTCATTACCAGCTGTTAATGTGTGCTCTAGTTATCCTCACTGCATCCCTGACTATCGCTTTGACTTTTATCCCTTTAGGTAGCCCAAGGATGCTAATGATGCCACCCCTTGTTGAGAAGTGAAATGGGAGTCAGGAATGGGGTGAGCTTTAGGAACGGGGTGGGGGTTAGAGCTATCTATGGAACATATTACTTATTTAAAACATAGTAAAACAAACAAAATTATTCCAACTCCGTCCCCCTGTGGACGCTGTTGGTGCCCTCTCCAAATTGCTTCCATTGTTTTCAGCAGCTCGGTGTGTGCACCGCCAGCTTCTGCAGGCTTTGCCAGTACCTGTAAGTGAAAGAGGACTGTCCTTCGGCAATGGAGCTGCATGCCCATAGGGAAAACAGGAACTACCCAAGAGTCCTCATTTCCCCTACGGTGGACGGTAGATGACGACTGACTGATGTGGGCATACAAAAACCCAGCATCCTGCCTTAAGGTGGGGCAAACTCTGAAATGGAGTTTATATTCCAGAGCTCCTCACAGCATCAGGCTGTCTGGGACTTAACTGGAAACTGCTCTTCTGCTTGGCTTCTTGCCTCTCCTTATCCTCATTGCTTCCACTTCCTTACTAGTTTCTTCCGGGATCGTTTCCTTAAAAAAATTACTTGAACTCAAGCCCTTGGTTCAGGGTCTGCTTCTGGGACAATCCAAACTTACATTCGCCCCTAAAACTCCTTCACCAGAAATCTATCTCAACTAAAGACTTGAGCACATCCCTCCCCTGCTAAAGCTTCCGGTAGATGCTCCCTACCCTACTCGATGCCTTCATATAGCGTTCAAGGCTGGCCCCAATCAACCCTTGCTGACCTCTCCAGCTGTAAGTCTCAACCCATCCCAATTTCCTACTCTGTGGTTCAGAAATGTTAAACGCCTTTGGTTCCTCATTCATCTCCTTGTCCTCTGCTTGGTTTCTGGTGTTCCCATTATCTAAGAAACTTCTAGTAGCCTCTCAGCCTGCACAGAACCTCCAGGTGGGCTAAGGATAGGTCTCAGAACCTATCAATCACTTTCATTGCATTTACCACATATTGCAATTCTCTTCTTGTTTGTCTCCCCAACTAGACAGTGACATCCCTAAAAGCAGGAAGCATGCCTTCATCTTTTTAAAATCCCCATTGGCTAGCACAATGCCTGACACATAGAAAAGGCTGTTGTTAAAGCTTTTGTATGAATTCACATAACCATATTTTTTTTTCCTGTAGAGTAACCAGAGATATTGAAGGTAATTACAGCAGCACGTACTTCAATTCTAGCACATGGAAACTAGAAACTCACTCTTAGAATAAAAAAAATGGCGACAACTTTCAAAATATTTATGCTCCTGGATGTCAAGGCATAACTGCAGCGGCTGAACTGATTAGACAAGGGTATTAAGGCTTCATCCTACAATATATACCTTGGGCTTTTTTGCTAACAATTCTTGTACTCCATCTCAGATGATATAACTGGCCAGTCAGAGCCTTTATGTAACCCTTGTTGTTTTTTTAGTGGCTTTGTTTACAAAGCATTTTTTTTAACTTTGTGGGTTTTGTGGATTCCACAGGACTGCTCCCTGACCTACCTCCTGGATTAGGAACACAGCCTGCTAGCTCCACGGCAGCCACTCACCACCGTGCCTCATTCCTTAGCTGGGTTGGCATAAGAGAAAATGCCACAGGAAAAACAACGGAGAGCTAAAATAAGCTCACTTGGTTTCATCCTGCCAGAAACTATTTGGGAGAATAATTCAACATCCATCAAATGTGAAAATGTCAGAAATTAGGAGAAAAAGAAATGTATTTGCTACTTTTAAGGAAAAGTCACATCCCATAAATTGGAGAAGAGTGTTTGCAACATTCAGAAACTTGGCAATAGGATTTGTGGCATAGACAGCCAGGGTCATAATGAGGTGAGAGGCCATTCAGTTGAGCAAGGGGAGGTTTTTCTTTATGGTCCACATCTGGAAGATATCGAGCCAGAGCTGCAGTGGAAGCACCCAAAGAATCACAACATATGTGTCATTGGAGGTCTGATTGAGGGTCCTTTCCTGTTTCATGTTTCTCAAATTATGGCCTGTCTGCTACTCACTCCCATCCCCTCTTGCCAACTCAAAGACATTGTTCTGATACTTTTCCCTCCCCTTCCTTGCATCACCAATTCTTCCTCTCTCTGGGTCATTGTCCTCAGCATCAAACCTGTTACTTCTTTTATTGTCTCCCAAATCCTCTTTTGATCCCTTCTTTTCCCTTTGGTTCCTGTCATTATAACAACAGTCACTTCTGTCATTATAACAAGAGTCCTTTAAAAGTTTTTCCATTCTGTTGTTTCCAATTACTTTCCTCACATACTCATTTTAACCCTCTCCAATGGGGCTTTGCCCCCTTACTCCACCAAACTGCTTTTGTCAAAGTTACCGTTGGCTACCACGTTGCCAAATCCAATGGTGAGCTTAGTCTTCAATTACCTGATCTGTCGGCAGCATTCAGCACAGATATTCACTCCATCTTTAAAAACACTTTTCCCCCAACAAGACTGCTAGGAAGTCTTGGCTTTCCTCCTTTCTCATTGGTCTGTCCTTCTGTCTCTAAGCTGATTTCTCTTCTTCTCCTTGGCTTCTTGACATTGAAGTGCCACAGGCTCCGTCTTTGGAACTCCTCTCTTTTCTCAATCGACTCCCTTGGTGAACTCACCCAGTCTAGTGCTTTCAAAGCCATCTATCTGGTAATGACTTCTAAACTCCTATATTCAGTCTAGAATTCTCCTCTGAACTCTAGATTTGTATCTGCCTACTCAAGATCTCTACTTGGATGTCTAACATACATCTCAAACTTAAAATGCACGAAGTGAATTCTTGGTCTTTCCCTGAAAAACTCCATGAAGATTTTCCCCATCTCAATGATATCTTCACAAGGCCCAGGCTTAGTATCTGGGACTTGTGCCTAACTCTTCTCTTTTACTCATACCCCAAATACAATTCATGAGTGAATCCTATTGGCTCTGTTCTCAAGATCTATCCAAATCTGATCACTTTTCACTATCTCCACTGCTGCCTTTATGGTCTAACTAAATCATCATCATCTCTCTCCTAGATTATTGCAATAAGCTTAAAAAAATTTTTTTTTAATGTTCTATTTATTTTTGAGAGAGCACAAGCAGGGCAGAGAGAAGAGGGAGACAGAGGATCCAAAGCAGGCTCTGCCCTGACAGCAGTGAGCCCGGTGTAGGGCTCAAACTGAGGAACGGCGAGATCATGACCTGAGCCTAGACAGATGTTCAACTGACTAAGCCACCTGGTGCCCCTACTGCAATAATCTCCTAATTGGTGCCCCTGCTTCTACCTACTTAAAAATGACATCAATACCATATTCCCATGCATTCCCCACCTTTATTCCTTGCTTTGTTTTGCCATTTACTAACATTTAACTTTGTATACACACATATACAGAGGTACAGTTTATATACAGCTCAAAACACTCATTTTAAGTATGCCTTTTGATGAGTCTGACAAATTTATACACATGTAGCTACTACCACAGTGAAGATATAGAACATTTCCATCAGGTCAAAAAAGTTTCCTTTTGCCTCTGTCTTCACTGTAAATTTCTCTCTCCAACCCTGGCTCCAGGAAACAACTGATGTGCTCTTTAATGATGGGTTGGGAGTGGGAGCAAGAACAACATGGTTTACTCTAATGGGAAAGATTCAGGAGAGAAGGAAAATAGATGATGTAAATCACTATAGATTATCTTTGCCTTTTCTAGAAGTTCATATAGATGGAATTGTTAGAGTATATACTCTTTGTGTCTGGTGTCTCTCATTCAGCATACTTTTTTGAGATTTACCCACACTATTGCATGTATCAGTAGTTCATTTTTATTTCTCAGTATTCTATTTTAAGGATGTACCACGACTTGTTTATTAATTCATCAGTTTATGGCCATTTCATTTGTTTCCAAGCTGAGACTCTTATGAGTAAAGCTGAATAAACATTCTCAAATGGTTTTGAATATAACTTTGCATGGGTATGTTCTCATTTCTCTTGGGTAAATCCTACAATTGCCAGGTCATATGTTAAGTATATAGTTAACTTTGTAAGAAACTGCCAAGCTGTTTTCCAAAGTTATTGTACCATTTTGCATTCTCACCAGCAATGTATGAGCATTCTAGTTGCTCTCACATCCTTGGTAACACTTGATATTTTCAGTCTTTTTAATTTTAGCTACATTCGTAGGTGGGTAGTGGTATCTCCTTGTGGTTTAAATTTGCATTTCTCTATGACTAATAGTGTTAAGTGTCTTTTGATTTGCTTATCAGCCATCCATATATATTCTTTGATAAAGTATCAGCTCAAATCACTTGCCCATGTTTTTAATTAGGCTACTGTTTTCTTCTTGAGTTGTTAAGAATTCTCTATATATTCTGGACACACGTCCTTTGTCAGGTATCTGCACTACATACATTTTCTCCCAGTGAACAGATTGCTTTCATTTTCTTAACGGTGTCTTTTGAAGAGAAAACATTGAAAAAATTTTGATGAAGTTCAACTCATCAACTTTTTCCTTTATTATTTGAGCTTTCTGTATCTCAAGAAATCTTTGCTTGACTGCAAGTTGTGAAGATTTTCTCCCCTAACAAAATGTATATATTCTCTTGTTTTATTTTGTCTCCCACACAATTAAAAAAAAAATGCTATTAAGTGGTATAAAGTGCTCGAGAAATATTTCAATATCACCCAACTGGATATGTCAATACTTTCCAACTTATAGCTTAACTAGGCTGCATTTTCTTAGCTTGCTGATGAATTTCTATGGGGAGCAATATAACATAGTGGCTGAGAGCAAAGATATGCAACCCAGAGGAACCTGGAGCTGAAATCTGCAGCCTGTGCATAGTGGCCGTGATTGGGCAAGTCACTTCACTTCTCAGAGCCTCTTTCCTCACAGGCAAAATTGAAACGATGAAGATTTTATGACATAATACACATAAAGCCCCTGACCCAATTTGGGGCACATGGATAGGACTTAATGAATGTTAGATGCCATTATTATTATTGCTGTCATTAAAGTAAATTTGAAGCCTCTCATGTGAACTTAGCCAACAAAATATGGTAAATAGTACTTATAAGACAGTCAGAAGCTAAAAGATTATTATTAAGTTATTATAGAAGCGTCTTCCCAAATAGTAACGAGCCACATGTTTCACTGTTGGCAGTATGTTTTCCTAACAAAAATTTGGGGGTGTTTGTAATTTGTTAGAGCCATATGTGAACAGATTCCTCCCAAACTTCTAAGAATAGAATAACCTCAAATTATTTTTACCACAAATGGGCCGTCTAAAAATGTCTTGGCTGATGCTGCTTCTGTTTCATAAAGTCAGGTCCTGAAGAGTTTTTGTGAATTTAATGTATTTGTATCAATTGTTTGTTCTCTTCTCATCCTTGACCATGGCAGCCATTCATCACTCACATGCTGGGTTTTAGGACAATATAGATTTATCTGCTCTCTTTTCCATTCACTTTCTCTGACAATGTACTACTAACAAAAATTTGTTTCGGAGCTTTTGGGCGCATTAGCAACATAGCTAAGTCTCCCACATTATTTGTATGTCATTTATAATTAAGTTAGCTTGTCACATTTCAAATCCTGGAGTCAATATTTAATAGAAGATCTGGGCTCAACCGCTGGTTGCATTTAATGAATATTTTAAACTAGCCACTCTAACATTTTGGACGACTTTTTGGTTTCTTCTTCTAACTGCTATGCCGTATGCACAAAGGTCTCATTATTTGTTCGGTGGTGACTTTCCCAGAGGATGTAAACTCAGTAAAACTGATTTTGATGTAAAGAGGCTGTGATGACCAAGGGGCTTTTGCCGTTTAGACTGTTTGAAACCTGCATTGTTTGGGCAGCAGTGCCCGTTCTCCAGTGAAACATCCTGAAAGCATGAAATGACTCATCCTTTACACTCTCGCTGATCTACGGGCTTCAATTCAAACCACACAAGATACGTACAGTTTGGTTTTGACTGTTTATCATATAGTTAAGTAGGATATAGCTAAATAGTTATTTGCTTTCTTACTCCCGAATTGTATTCTACCTCTCTATGTTTGCTCAGGGTATAATATTCCTTTTTCAGGGAAAGAAGAGTTGGTCCTTGGCTTAACAGCACTTTTCTGCTTTCTAATCACTTTTATTCTTTTTTTTTTTTTAACATTTATTCATTTTTGAGAGACAGAGAGAGACAGAGCGCGAGCAGGGGAGGAGCAGAGAGAGAGGGAGACACAGAATCTGAAAGCAGGCTCCAGGCTCTGAGCTGGCAGCACAGAGCCCGACGCAGGGCTCGAACTCACCGACCGCGAGATCATGACCTGAGCCGTAGTAGGAGGCTTAACTGACTGCGCTACCCAGGAGTCCCTCTGATCACTTTTCAAGTCATATATCAACACGTACTTTTTCCTGTTTCCCTGCTTCTTTTAGCTTTTGCAGAGTTTGCTCCCAAGGGCACCCAACCAAGACAAAGTTGTGTCAGGTGAAGCCTGCAGAATCAGGACCGGTAAGGCAAAGGAAGCAGGCTTCTGCTGGCCAAACAGATGCTACTTTTCCTAAGCATGGATGCAGTGGAGGATGTGGCATGGGGGGACCCACCAAAGCTCATTGTTATGGTAAATTAAAACTTTATTCCCTTCACTGTATTCCATAGTATGCATCCATAATATAGCAATGCCCCTGACAGAATGATTATTTTAGGTTATCAGTTTTATATATTTTAACGTAAATGGGTTCCTAATCATTTCTCCTGAACTGATGTCCATAGGAGAGGAAATACAGGTGAGAGGCAGAAACAAATGGAACATAAGAGTACTGGGTATGTGAAGAGGGATGGAGAAGGGTTATTGAAGGTAGGAAAGGAAAAGGGTGCCAAACCCCAATCTTCATACTCTCCAATTTTTATGAATGATCATGAAAGTGGGGTGCAGGGGACTCTGCAGTGATCAGTCAGACAGCCTAAAGCAGTGGTTCTTAATTTCTACTATATATTAACCTCAACCAGAAGGTTCTAAAACAGCCTAAGCCTGGGCTCCACCACTCATCTCCAGCCAGGTGATTTCATTGATATGGGACAGGTTCCAGAGATCAGTATTTTATAAACTCCCCCAGTGTTCCTCAAATGTGGTATGGGTCAAGAACCGCAGCTTAAAGGAACCTTCAGGAGTCCCCAACAGTGGGGATCTCCATTTTGGTACCTTCTCTTAAGGAGCCTGGGGAAGTCCTAAGGACTGTTCGGCAATGGAAGAAATCCCCACTTCTATCTTGTGGGAAGAGAAGGAGATGGTCTGTCATCACCCCTGGAAACTCCCTGTGGCCTTATGACTCTTCCTGGTCCTCCACATCAGCACTAGCCACCGAAAGCCTTCCTAAAGGGGTGTGGCCTGCTGTTCATGCCCATTTTTTCAAATTCTTTCAGGACCAAATTCCTTTGGAGATATTTACAATTAACCTTTTTCTCAAGTTAGATTTCAGACAAGTTGGTATGGATGGTTACAACATGATTTTCCAGTTTGGTGTGCATTGAAGCCTACTTCCCCAACAGCAAGAAAAGCCTATGGGGTTTTATGGCATGTTTCTTAAATACAATCATAATGCAGTTTGCAAAAGCCAAGGGTGTGGACAAAATATGTAGAAATATAATCCACTTAAAAATCAGAAGCATAATTCTGAGCCTATAAATTAGAAGAAAAAAAAAAAAAAGAAAAACCACCCAAAAAACAAACCACATATCTCTTTTGAGATCTTAGTAAGCATGTTAAACGTGTAACAATTAGAAAACCACTCTGGCATAGTGAAAAAAAATCATATTTGGCCTCAGTTTTCATATCTGAAAAATGGGATTGCAAATACCTGCCTTTCCTGGCAAAATTTATGAAGATCAGATAATTTGAGTATACTTTATTTTATTTTAGAATATTTATTTTGAGAGAGAGAGAGAAAGAGAGAGCTCAAGTGGGAGGAAGGGCAGAGAGAAGAGAGACAGAATCCCAAGCGGGCTCCATACTGTCAGTGTGCAGCCCAATGTGGGGCACAACCCCATGAATCATGAGATCATGACCTGAGCAGAAATCAAGAGTCGGTGGCTCAACCCACTGAGCTACCCAGGTGCCCCTAAGTGAATATACTTTAGACACTATAAGAATACCCTTCAGATGTGAAATACTGCTCTAGTCCAGTTCAAATATGTTTTTCAATTTAGAATTGATTGCATTGAAAAAAATCACTTTATTTAGCCAGTTTCCAATTTCAAAAAGGCATAGAATATGAAAATGCCTACAGTAGCTCACATATATATACATCAAGATTTGCTACAAAGGTCTTGCATTGGTAAAGACTGTAAAGTTTTTAAAAAAACTTTTCAGAGGTTTTGGTCATTTTATCTAATTTTATCCTTATGACCACTTAACAGAAAATAACCCCCTCTTTCACTCATAAGTTATTCTATGTTTAAAACACTTTTTGAGGTAAATGGTAATGGTTTTAACAATAATGAATGTGGAAACTGAGCCACCTTGGCAACTTGCCCAAAGTCACATGACTTAGTAGCACTAGGACTTGAAACAAGCCCTTTTGATTTCATGAGAAATAAGCAACACTTTTTTTTAACCTCATTAAAAAATGTATCATATCTCATGGGTAAATAGGTTTTGTTAAAGACAATACCCAGCTTGTATTGTTCAGGATTGGTGCCCTTGAATTCGAAGACAAATACGTTGTATAAATGAGTCATAAAGCCAGAGAACTAGATGGGACTTGGTTATCTTGTCTCATCCCTCATTTTAAAGATGAGGAAATTGAGGTCCATAGAGATTGGGATTTTTTTAAATACAGAAATGCCTGTATTCACTGTCTGAAATTTTATAGAGAATTGTTGACATTTTGCAGAGATAAGACAAAAGATTTCAGTGGGTAATTAAGAATTTGCTTTAATGGAGTTGAGAATTTAAAGTTTGTTTGTTTGTTTGTTTGTTTATGGGAGAGAGAAAGAGAGAGAGAGGAGGAGAGAGAGACAGAGGGAGAAAGTGACTGCACACACAAGCAGGGGAGGAGCAGAGAGGGAGAGAGAGAATCCCAAGCAGGCTCCACACACTGTCAGTGCAAAGCCCCACATGGGGCTCAATCTTATAAACTGTGAGATCATGACCTGAGCAGAAATCAAGAGTCAGATGCTCAACCAACAGAGCCACCTAGGTGTCCTAAGGAGTTGAGAACTTAAATGAATTCTACAAAAATTTTAAAAATTTTATACTTTTTCAATATTGTGTCACAGTGACACTAGTATTGGTGACTTTAAAGGTGAACAAATGATGATGATGGCTAACTTCCCAGACAGGTTCGATTCATTCTAGAGCCAATAAAATAGAACAAAGATCTCCATGGAGCAATGATTTTAGGGTAAACAGACATGACAGGATATAATTATATACAGAACACATCAGATCTGAAAGATTAGGTTGTAGAGAGGAAAAGTCTGTATTTGGGGGGAAAAACCAAACCCAGTAGCATTTAATGCTTTTCCATAGAACCCAGGTGGAAGGGTGTGCGTGTGTGTGTGTGTGTGTGTGTGTGCACTTGTATCCAGCCACAGACAGGGGCAAGCAGATTAGCATGAATTTTAGTTGCAGAGCTATGGGCTCAGCATCCCATAGGCTAGTGTCATTCATGGATACAATAGGCAGCAAGAGTTATGGTGCCAGGGCAAGCAAGTCTGATGGGGTACCAAGGTGAGCTTCCAGGGAGCTGTAACTCTGCCAGCGTTCTCCTGAACACTGGGGTTTTCTAAATGCAACATCAGCAGAGTTACTGCATTGATTCTGTTCTGTTCCTTCAGAGATCTCAATTGCCTACACTGGTTAATCTCAACCATGGGGTATTTAACAACAACAATACAATAAAAAACAACACTGATGCTTGGGCCATACTTTCGGAGATTCTGATTTAATTAAAATGGGTGCAGCTTAGACAGTGGTATGTTTTTATATGCTCCTCAAGTGATTTTAAGGTATGACTAGGGTTGAGACTTGCTGGATGAGATGATGAGGAGCCCTTTTGGACTGGAGCTCTTCTGGAGGATGAGGGATTGCCTTCCTATAACCAGGAGTCATCCACATCAGTGCCTAGTGGTGGTGCTCTACTCTCCGGGAGGATGTAGGGCTCTGTGGGGATGGGGGCTTGTGTGGCATCTGTATACTCTCATTAAGTTGACTCGCCTCAGGTGGGTGGTCAGAGTTCAACTGTGAAGACCCCTCTAGGTCGTCAGAGTTCTAATCATTATAGACAAACATCCTCCAAAACCAGAGGACAAAAATACTTTTAGGTCAGATCTTAACAGAAGACTTCTCAGGTCAAATTTCTATTCTGTGTCTGGCCTAGATGTAGCCATCAGGAAATAGTTGTCAGATCAGGTCAAAGCAGTTTTGTACTGCCTAAAAAGAACTGAATATTATATGCCAGCAAGTTACTGACTGAAACCAGGCTGTCTCCTCAGGACACACAGCCTTATCCCATGGCTCCTTGTGGCTAAGCTTAGATAGAAAACATTATTTCCATGTTAGAATGAGAACTGAGAAGGCAGATGATTTCTCTGAATTTGTAAGAATGAAGCAACGTCCTTACCCTTTTCACCCATAATCAGGAAGAGTTTCTTTTTTTTTATTTCCTATGACAAGATGTGTTCCTTATCAGGACAATGACATCAACTTTGGTATTGTAAGCAACAACTCATATCAACCAATGACTTTCCCCTTTAATACTTAAGTTTAAATATTTTTCTTCTGTTTGTTTTTGCATTAAAAATGTATTCACGCTTCATCAAGAAAGCTTACATAACTGAGAAAAGCAAAATGAAAAAGAAAGAATAATCTTACTATTCAGATGATCATATTTACCATTTTGGCTTATGTTTGTTTTTGTTTTTTAATTTCAAGGAAAACACATTCATTCTTGGAAGGGGAACTGACAAGAACGAGGCAGAACCCAATCTTAATAGTGAATTATAATAGTTGAAAGATTGTAAAAATGGAAATTAGTAAGGGATCGAGTCAAAGCTCAATTTTAAGAAAAAGTATAGTAATCAAACTTGGGTCCCACAAAGGACAGACCTGATGCTGACCCTTTGAGTTATATAGCCTATAGGCTAAGAAGTATTTAATTTCTGAGATTAGAATAGGTTCTGGTAACTAGGATCAGGTAGGGATTTATACGGCTATGTCTCTGGGGAAGGGGGTGCTACACAGGTCAGGGAACAAGCTGGGTCAAACAAGTATTTTCTTTTGTATTACATCACGGCCATTTCTTCTTCTGAAATATCTCTTACAGCTAACCCTCTTTACTCATCTTAAGTAAATGCAGCCTGGCTGTCTTCTCAGAAAATCTTCCTTCTTCCAGATGACCCTATCTATATATTGCTGCCAGGGGAGTCTCTCTAACCTGTTTAACACTGTCTTTCTCCTCCTTGGGAATAAAAACTGGTTCCTACTGTCTAATGGGGTCAGTCCCAAATGTCTCTCCCTTGCTTTCACAGTTCTTTATAACTTAGCATGAACCTTTATACTCACCTTTGTTTTTCATGTCATATTCTCATTCTCTCTCACTCCACAATGTATTAATTGTTCTCTAAGTGCATCATTCTCATTACTGTTGTCCCTACCCTCATCTCCATATTATCATCTTGTCTGAAAGGTCCCACCCCTTTCTTCCTTCTGTCTATTTATTGCCAATCCTTCCAGGCCTGGATCTAGTCACAGCTCCTTCCTAGTACCTCCCCCAGTTATCCAAACCCACATTGATTTATGTTTTCTTAGACCTATCATACAGGTCCTAATTTACCATTACTTACTTACTACCTTGTATTTAGTCACCCTTTCATTTTTGTTATCTGTCCCTCCTCAACTTGATTGCAACTTTATTTGGAAATGAAATCTATAGCTTGATCTTTTCTCATCTATTATACAGGGCTGAATTTCTTTAAATACATACATAAATCCTTAGCTTATTATATAGGATGTTGAGATTATATATAGAAAAATTTAATATTCAAACTCTATTACCATGAACTTTCCTGGGATTTTAGAAGAAATTATGCTTTATTTTTCCACTCACTTAAATAGCTTTCTTATTTATACAACCTAATACAGCAGATGCAGCTTAACACGTAAGTATTATACAACAAAATGCATCACTAATAAAACTTAGGAAAGATTGTAACTTTAACTGTTTAATTGTCTAATAATCAAACTTCAATATTTTATCTCTCTTTATCATATTCATCAATGTCATGCAAACAGACTCACTAAAAGTAACCCAGTTTAGATGTGAATTTACCATCCTCATGATGACTTTATGAACTCAAGGATAAAAAGTAGTATTCTTTATCTAGGGTCACTTAACTAATACAATTTTATCTATGCTTACCTTCCATGATTATACCAGAATTTTATATTTAGAAAAAATAGAATCTTCAAATCATATTTGAAGAAAATGTAAAATAGTAATGATTATAAAATTAAATAAATAACAAAATAACAAGCCCATGGGTGCCTGGGTTAAGCGCCCAACTTCGGATCAGGTCATGATCTCACGGTTCATGAATCTGAGCCTCGCATCACGCTGTCTGCTGTCAACACAGAGCCCACTTTGGATCCTCTGTCCTCTTGTCTCTCTTCCCCTACCCCGCTCACGCTCTCTTTCTCCTTCAAAAATAAATAAACATCGGGGCACCTGAGTGGCTCAGTTGGTTGAGCATCTGACTTCAGCTCAGGTCATGATCTTATGACTTGTGAGTTTGAGCCCTGCGTCGGGCTCTGTGCTGACAGCTCAGAGCCTGGAGCCTGCTTCAGATTTTGTGTCTCCCTCTCTTTCTGTCCCTCTCCTGCTCATGCTCCGTCCCTCTCTCAAATATAAATAAACATTAAAAATAAATAAATAAATAAATATTAAGAATAAATAAATAAACATTAATAATAATAACAAATAAACCAACATTCAAAAAAATCACAAGCCCAGCCATAAGATAATACTAGCACAGATAAGAACCATCATCCAGGTACCATTTCATCCAGGAAGACAGAAACAAAATATTATTTACTTGAATAATGTTTTTCAAAGTTGTTTATTATTGTTTGCTGGTTGTAAAATTAATACATGTTTAGAGGAAAAAATTTAAGAAACTACTAAAGTATATGTTAAGGGCTGAATTGTGCTCTCTCTCCCCACTCCCCAAATTCATATGTTGGAAGTCCTAACCCTAATACCTCAGGGTGATTGTTTTTGAGATAAGGTCTTTAAAGAGATGATTAAGTTAAAATGAGGCCTTCAGGGTAGGCCCTAATCCAATCTGACTGGTGTCTTAATCTCCGAAGAAGCGGAGATTAGGACACAGATAACCCATAGACCTAGGGATTCCTGTGTGAAGACACAGAAGGGGAAGGTGGTCACCTGCAAGGCTAGGAGAGAGGACTCAAATGAAACCAACCTGCTGACACATTGATCTTGGACTTCTAGCCTTCAGAATTGTGAGAAATAAATTTCTGTTGTTTAAGCCACCCAATCTATGGTATTTTGTTATGGCAGTGCTAGCAAACTAATACAGTATAAAGTAGGTAAGTTAAATTTTCCTCAAAATCCTATCCTCAGAATGTAACAGAATACTTCTAAGAATTTCATATGTCCTTTCAGTGCTTTCTAACATAAATGGGTTCACACTATACATTAAGTTATGTAACATGTATGATGGACATTTTCTCATGAAATACATGCAAATATGTAACATCCTCTTTCATAGGCTCATAGTCTTGCAATGAGTTTAACCAATCCGTACAAATAGATATTAGTTTGATTTGCGGTATTCTATGGTCTTAACCCTTTTTAACCATTCAGTTTTCTTATTTGTTTTGTTTTTGCCCTAGTATAAAGACTACACAAAAAAATACAGTTATTCTTTATTCATTAAAATGCCATCTATTAAATATATATTTAAAATTAAATTCATATTTACATATAAATTGATGAGTTGAAAATTGATTCATTTGAGAATTCTTTTAATTTTTTTCCTCCAAATTTTTATTTAAATTCCAGTTAGTTAAAATACAGTGTAATATTAGTTTCAGGTGAGGATATAGTACCTACATCTGTATGCTCTTGACAAATTAAGAAGCATGATTTAAAATTTTTTCTTCTGGTTACTTATTTATTGAAAATAATCACAGAAATAAGTGAAATCTCAAAGAAAAAATCACCCATAAACTCAACATTCACAGATAGCCACTCATAACATAAAGATTTCCATCTTTCCAAATTCTATCTATGATTTAAAAGGATAGCTTATATTTATGTATTTCTCAAGATCAAATGGTAAAAAAACTCCTTTGTTCCCATTGTATCCAATGATGTAATTATGAACTATCATGGAAAAAAGTGTTGCCTTGGAATATATTCCTAGAACTGAATGTCTTAGAAAATGTATGTGCATGGGATGCCTGGGTGGGTCAGTCAGGTAAGCATCTGACTCTTGATTTCGACTCAGGTCATGATCTCTTGGGTTTATGGATTCGAGCCCTGCATCTGGCTCCAAACACACCGCGAAGCCTGCTTGGGATTCTCTCTCTCTGCCCCTCCCCAATTTGCTCTATCTCTCTGTCTGTCTCTCTCAAAATAAATAAATAAAATTTAAAAAAAGAAAATGTACGTTTAATTGGGAATGTTGCTTTTCTGTTCCTTTAAAGCCCTTGGATTCCAGGGCAGCTGGGTGGCTCAGTCAGTTAAGCATCCGACTTTGGCTCAGGTAGTGATCTCACAGTTTGTGGGTTTAAGCCCTGCATCGGGCTCTGTGCTGACAACTCAGAGCCTGGAGCCTGCTTTGGATTCTGTGTCTCCCTCTCTCTCTGCCACTCTGCTTCTTGCACTCTGTCTCTCTCTCTCTTTCTCTCTCTCTCTCTCTCAAAAATAAACATTAAAAAAAAAAATAAAGCCCTTGGATTCCATCTGTTTTTCAGTAATGAAAACATCTACAGTCCTGGAGGTTGAGCCACGCAAGGCATTGGTGAAGACAAGGTGTGGCAGAAGAGTAGAGGCAGCCAAAGAGATGCACGAGCTCATCTGTAAACACCTCGGGAGAGAAGCCAGCTTACTGCTTTTTCCACGTTCTGTGGGGAGGTGGGAGTTGGGCTTCTCTATCCCAACACAGAAGAAAAAGGGCAATACTGTGGTATCCAATCCTAACTTCCACCTTTCTCATTCCCTAGGAAAGATGGTTTGGAATGAACTCAAACTTCCATTTCAAGTACACACAGCACTTTGACAGAGAATAAATGATAATTTATAATTTAAGGTAGGTGGCTTGATCCTAATTTACTTAATGTGTATGAAATTTCTCATTTATCAAGAAGTTTCATCTTCTATAAAGTGAGGAACACGGGCCAGGTGATTTATAAAGCTGTTCCCAGCTGCAAGCTATGAAATTCCAGGACTCTAATCCTTACCTATTTGAACAATAACATCATACAGTGTATAAAGTAGGCTCTATCTGATAAACATTTGTTGAGTAAAATCAAACTGGGACAGAAAAGATTACAGTTAACCAAATTTATTATATTGTAAAAAAATTAAACTGAGACTCTGTATAGATTACTGAAAAAAGCAAATTCCACTGTGGCAGGATGTCTGGTAATTATATTGCTCTTAATTAGTCTTAAGTTGATGATTTCCAAAATGTTGACTAGTATTAGAATTAGAGACTCAAATACAACCAGAGTGAGGAAAGAAACAGTAAGGTTCATTCTAATTGCATGCTGAGCTATGGCAAATCCGGGCAGAATTCACTGCAGATATTCAGGGGAGATGGAAGGGCACCGGATGGATAAAAAGAAATGGCCCCATGTTTATAATTCATCTCACACTTGCTTATCATCAAAGCAGAACTAGTAGGAATTTTTCTCCCTCCCACACACTAACATCTTGTTCTGCATACTGCCCTTTGATGACTTCTTGTCCTGAAGACTGTTCACTTAAACAGGCTTCCTCTCTCTGAATACACTGGTGGTGATCCTGGGTAACCCGAACACACCATGGGATCTATTCCAAGTCACCCACACCTCAACTGAATTGAAAGAGAACTGAAGGCACCGGTGCTGAATATCACCAGGCTTCAGCTGCATGAACACCCAGACTGATTAAAATCTGAATATCCTCAATGATATATTAGCATACTCTTATATTGTGTCTTTAAAGAGTAAGTGTGTCAAAAGGAAAACTTAAGTAGTTATGGAATCTAAAAAAACGCATCTCCAAACACTTTAACTCAATCATCTGCAGTTAATTTTTTGTTTTTAATTGAAACGAAACTGGAGGATTGTCTCAGTGCTTTACTTTTCCCTGCATGCCTGGTTTCAGCCTGTCTAACTCAGTATCTCAAATATCCATAGGACATATGACCTTCAGAACATGAATGCCAAACACTGTTATCAGGTCAACTCTGAGTATAAGACACACTGCATCTTACCAAGCATTTATAGTTGTGAGGTAGCTCCTGGTGCCTTTAGTCTTTGAAAAGATTTGTGATTATCTATAGGTGGTATATATGCGAGTATTCACACAATAGATGAGATTTGCATCTTTAGAAAATATGTCTTGTTTGCTTTTGTTGTCAAGCGTGTCATAGCAAACCAGTACAGTTACCACAAGAATTCCCACGAGATTCCTTCATGGAAAAAAACCTTTCACATTTTACCTGTTACCATGGAGTATTCTGTCCTCCTATGATAGACTATTTGAAAAACAGAAATGTAATTACACTGAAATAGACCCCATCTACCAGTGTGATATTGTCAGTCCAATTAGTACAATGTGTATCTGTAGTACGTAGTCTGATGTCAGTCACGAAGATGATTTCTGCAAATTATACTCATGCTAAACTCTTAGAGAAGTCTATTTACTTGCTTCCCATTGTAACTCTTAGGATTTCCAGACTGTGCCAAGTGGGCCATGTGAATTCATGTGCTGAGCGTACAGAGTCTTTGAGGTGCTCTCACGCAGTTGACTATCTGTTGGTGGGGAGCCTTTTTGGAATGTATAACTGTGTTCACACTCTCTAGGAGGTTCTTTGCAACCAAGGTCATGCTGTCTGTCTCCCCTGCCAGCCGTTAAGCAAGATGAGTTCAGGGACTATAGCCTCAGCTTCTTTCCCTGGCACTTACATTCACTAAATAAATGTTAGTTGAGTAAATAGTTATATCTACAAGCAAGAATAATTAGCAAATTTGCTAAAGTTCATTCATTATTTTCCTCTCAAGCTTGAAGTAATATGTTCTGCTGCTAACAAGGGCGTTAGTGCTTGAGATGAAGACTATTTTTTCCTAAAGATAAATGAATAAATATCATCCTTCTTAGGACTATTATGTAACACAGTATCTGACTCATCTTGGGTTTAATAAATTTTTATTGACTTAAATGGACTTGGCCACTGTATACATTATAAAGATCCATCCAGATGATAATAATTTTATTCTGCTGAGTACTCTCAAACTGAAATTATATAGGGAAATTATTTTAAGTAATTATAATATCTAAAGTGCCTACAAAAATGCTTGGCATCTAGCAAGTACTCAATACATATTAATTCTTTCCCTCACATATTTTTAAAGAATAACAAAAACCCTAACTCTAGAGCTTGGTGGAAAATATAAAATTAATTTTAATAGAGGACAAATGGAAAAAAGAAAACGTCAATATTATCTTTTGACCTTGCAACAAAGTTCAACTATCTCATCAGAATTTTATTTACTTATTTAAATGTTTATTTATTTTTGAGAATGCATGAGAGAGAGAGATAGAAAGAGAGAGAGACAGAGGGAGAGGGGGACAGAAAATCCGAACCAGGCTCTGTGCTGACTCAGAGAGCCCAACGTGGGGCTTGAACTCGCAAACTGCAAGAACATGCCGTGAGCCGAAGTTGGATGCTCAACCGACTGAGCCACCCATGCTCCCCTTCTCATCAGAAATTTAAAATGTTACCCTGCCCTTCTCATATTTCTTGGCATCATAGTGAAAATGCATCTAAATTAAAGCTGCCAAATAAAATACACAACTAGTGAAATGTGAATTTCAGATAAACAAGAAATAATTTTTAGCATAAATGTCTCAGGTACTAAATATTATAAATAGTTAATATTACATGGGACATACTTATGCTAAAAATTATTTCTTGTTTATCTGAAATCCAAATTTAACTGAATACCTTTTATTTTTATTTGCTAAATCTAGCAACCCTACTCTAATAGCAATGAGTACCAACAATTTGAAACACGGTAATATTTTGGTGAATGATTGTTAGTCAACTAATTTAAAGTTTTTAAACTAACTTTTTCTTTATCCTAAACCTATAGTTAGCTTGTATAATGGCACTGTGATTTCACCTTCCTTTAAAAAACGTTCTAGAATCAAAACGTCTATTTTGACTCTCCATGGTCACCAGAATGTGGCTTGCAGAAAGGGAACAGTTGTTAGTCCTGGCTAAAAGCCAGACATTTGGTGTAGAATTATCAGTTGCTTATTCTACTAGAAGTTTCAGTGGAAGCTTGTAAAGCAGGCTTTCCTGATTGGTTTGGATTGAGTAGCCAGGAGACCATTTACATAGTTGTTTATTTTCACTGCATAGTGAAGAGCCCAAGCATTCACACTGAAGAAGACAAGGGCAAAGCTTGATAAGCAGTGTGGCTATGATATAATAACCAGTTGTGACCTCCCCAGTGAGCTGTGGGTCACAGAGCACAGGAACTGTGAGCCAAGTTTGGATGGAGGTCTTGGCAGGGTACCACCAGCAAAGAAAGAAAAACCAGAAGTTTTACGAAATTGGTCTTTTTAGGGACACTTTTCCTTCATTTATTCGCTGCTCTCAAGCAACCATATAAATCATCCCATGCCTGAAATCTAAAATTCCAAAGAGTTGGTAGGTGAGCAGCTGTGGAAGGCTGAGGCCTCTTGCCAACATAAAACTCTAAGGACATTCCGGGTCTTTAGCCAGCTCCCAAAAGCCTTCTTTCCTTTCTTCTCTGAGCCCTAGGGATTGGCCAGCCTGTTTCCTTTCCACTGTTACCACCTGTTATTTCCAACTGTGTTTATCTCCTCCCTTGGTACAGTGTGGGACAGAAAACAGTCTCACAACTTCTGGCCTACCTTGTTCATACCAATTGCCATTTATTGACTCCTCACTGTGTATCAAGCACTCTACTCTGCACTTTAGATCATAATATTGTTTAACTTTTACTATACCCTTGAGACAGGCAGGCAATGTTGTCTTCCATCTTACAGATGAGGAAATGAAGTTCTTAGAGGTCAAAATATCTGACAAGACCATAAGTAGTGAAGATGTTTTGAACACGTTCAGTTATATTATCTCAGTTCAGTTCCTGAGACCAGCAATGTCCCTGTCTAAGTGACACTGCCAGTGAGACCATAAGAAATGGGTTTTCCCTAATGCCATACCAAGTCTTCTCACAGGAAAATACAGAGACCACAATGGTGACAAAAGTGGATCTTTGAGTCTCACTGAAACTTTCTGAGGTGAGATAAGAAGATAGATAAGAGATCTGGTGAAAAAGTGGTTTTCAAACTTTCACATATAGAAGAATCATCTGGAGGATTTATTAAACACAGAAGAAAAGCTTTAAGTGTTAAAAAAAAATCTTTAAGTGTTAAAAAGTGTTAAAAACGAGAACCATAAAACTACTAACATAGGTGAACTTCTATTCCCATATAGCCTTAAATTGACTTAGCCATGCTATGAACATTTAAAACACTTGATGGCGGGGGAGGGGGGATGGTAGTTACTTTATCCTGTTGAGTTTTCTAGCTGGAATTACACAGCAAAACATTTTTAAAATAATATAATATGTGAAAGTGCCAATAAAAATGCCTGGCATCTTGCTAAATATAACTCAACTCTAGAAAACACCAAAGAAAAGATGGATAGTTTTGACTTCATAAAAAGAATTTTGAAGTATGCGGGGCATAAAAACAACACAAACAAAAAGATATAAATGATAAACTGTGGTACAATATAGTAAAAACCATATATGTCACGGTATGTCCATTCAGTGGAAAAATAGGCAGTCATAAAAAAGAATGTAAAGACTCCTTTGTACCGTGGCACCCGGGTGGCTCAGCTGGTTGAGCGTCTGACTTCGGCTCAGGTCATGAGCTCGTGGTTCATGAGTTTGAGCCCCACATCAGACTCTCTGCTGTCAGCCTGTCAGCGCAGAGCCCACTTTGGATCCTTTGTCCCTCTTTCTCTGCCCCTCTCCCACTTGCACTCTCCTCCCCTACCAAAATGACTCCCTTGTACTAATATGAAAAGATTTCCAAGAGATGTTAATCAATGAAATAAATCAATAAAGCATCATGGAGAGCAGTGTGCATAGTATGCTTCTATGCTTTCTTTGTGTAAAATGAGTGGGGAGGATAAGGATAGATAGATAGACAGATAGACAGACTGACAGATGATAGATAGATAGATGATAGACAAATAGATAGACCGACTCTGAAAAGACACTTAAGAAACTAGTGACTGTAGTTGTCTAAAATGGAAAAATTGGAAAACTGGGAAGGGAGGAAACAAGAGTGGAAGATTTTCACCATATACCTTTGCATGTTTTTTGAGTTTTGAATCACATGAATATATTATTTCTTCAAAAAATAAAATAAAATAATTAAGAAACCATACAAACAACCTGACACCCTAAAAAAATTTTCACAGTCCGCAGGGCCTCAACTTTGGAGATTCTGATTTCATAGGCATAGCTCAGAGACCTACCTTTTTTAATAAGCTTCCCCTGGTGATTTGCTATAGGTAGTACGAAGAGGATCACACTTTGAGAAGCACAGATATAAAGAGTAGAAACTGATTAGGACATCAAAGTAGAGTTCAGAGAGGTAGTAGAAGGGAAAAGAGGATGTCACAGAAGTTATTTTTCTAACTTCCCTTTTCCTTTGGTACTTTCATCTTGCCATCAGAGATTGTTCTGCCTATCTAGGCAGTAGGACAAGGCAAATAATTTTGAGCATGTTCAGGTAGCCGCAGATAAAAGGAAGGGGAGAAAGAAGAAATTCCAAGCTAAGTAAGAAGGGAGAAAACAACCTCTATGACCACCCAGCCATCCATTTGGGTGACCATATCTATGGAGATTTGATTTGTTTAATATAATGTTTAACAATACTTGTAATCACCTTTCTTTTACCATGATTCCGGGTTATCCCTCCCTATTGTTCTCGATCTTTCTTCCTTTGTTTATAAAACCAGAAGACAACATGTCATGAAAACAAATACACACACACACACACACACACACACACACACCCCCCTCTATCTAGACTACTGCCTTCTCTCACAATACACTATCTATCATTAATTGCCACTGGTCATAACTGAACCTTGACTTTTCCTTTCTTGAGCCAGAACTTAGTAATATGCACTGTTTGGAACCTGCGTGAGTGTGGCAGCAGCAGTGAGAGTAAGACATGCTGTGGAAGACACAAGGCCTGCCCATCAGCATAAAAGATTTCCATTTAGCTGTCTTCCCTTATTTTTTCATGCCTTCCGTCCAGTCTTTTATTTCTCTCTTCCATAAGTATTTATTAGATCTGTGTTAGCTGCTGGGCACACAGAGTTAGAAGACGTGGCTCCAGTTATTCAAGAGTTAAGTGGTGGAGCTGTGATTCAAACCCAGCTGTGACTTGCTGCAGTCCTGGGAGGCAGGAATGTAAAAAAGGAAATGCAAAGGAGGGTAGTCATGTTTTCAAAGTAGTTTGCCTGAGCCACATATATGGTAAAGGTGGAGGCACAGAGGCAGTAATGCTCTGGCAGGGAGGTGGGTGAGGTGAGATCAGGGAAGGCTTGAGGAGGAAGTGTCAACCACTTCACCTAATTTAACTTTATTACTTTAGCTACAACTCAATCTTGTTCCCTTTTTGAGGATGTGAGGTGTTTTTTGTTTTTGTTTTTTTGTATTCAGCCAAAAAAATCATGCTTCCTCTCATGGATACTAGGAGATCCTTTTTGTGCTTCTTGGTGTGACAGTCCTATCAGTTCTTCTAATTTCCTGGTTCTTCATTCTACACTATGAGAGGTGTAAGAGCTGGTGGCAGTCCATGGACCAGTGTCTTCCAACACAACAAAAACTTTAACAACGTTCTTTGCAAATCTCTACATTCTATAACCTACCATAGATCTGCAACAAAATTAGTTTACAACATAGGTTCTTAAAGGAAATGTTCCTCTTTCCAAGTATTTTTTAAAACATTCCAATAAAGCTAAATAATTTTGAAAATCACCTATTATTCACAGAAATAGAAATGGAATCACAAAGAGATCTAACTGGTAGATAAAGCTGATACTGGCATAAAAAAATCTATGTAGATTTAGTGCCCAGAAGCTGGATTTTGTGTGTGGTGGTGCACATATGCTGTTACCAGTTTGCTCTTAAAATCCAACATCTTCAGACTACCAGCCTTCTCTATGCTGAGGATGTTCATTCCCTATCTTATTTAATCTTCATCATCATCTTTTGGTGTAAATGATATTTTTCTGCACTTTGTGTCTGATCCTGAAAACCTCACAGGACAGTTTCTAGTTAATTACCCAAAAGCAAAACAGAACAACAGGTTGTTTTTATGTGATTCAGGAAAGAGTGAAGTTAATAGACTTTCACTCTCTTTTTTTTTTAATTTTTTTTTAACGTTTTATTTATTTTTGAGACAGGGAGAGACAGAGCATGAACAGGGGAGGGTCAGAAAGAGAGGGAGACACAGAATCTGAAACAGGCTTCAGGCTCTGAGCTGTCAGCACAGAGCCCGACGCGGGGCTCAAACTCACAGACTGCGAGATCATGACCTGAGCCAATGTCGGCCGCTTAACTGACTGAGCCACCCAGGCGCCCCTAGACTTTCACTCTCTTATAGGTTCTTTCTGGACTTAGCTATGCAATAGCAAAATCATACAACGTACAGCTATTGAACCATATAAAAAAAAATCCAGCAGGCGACAATTTGTCAGTGTTTTAGAAAATGACATCAAGATACAGACAGGAGGAGCATTCCAGTGGGAAAGACTGAGTATGTGCAAAGGCCTGGAGGTATGGAATAATGGGAAAAGGATAAGGAAGACTGCAAATGATTCAGGATTACTACAGAGCAGGGGTTGGCAAACCATGACCCACAGGCCAAAAATAGCCAACGGCCTGTGAACTAAAAATGATTTTTACAACATGAGGAAGTGTTTGAAAAACAATCAAAAGAAGAATACTTTGTGACACATAACAAACTATACGAGGTTCAAATTCCAATATTTGCAAGTAAAGTCTTACTGGAACACAGACACACTCATGTGTTTGCACATTGTATATGGTTGCTTTTGTGCCACAGCTGCAGAGCTGAGTACTTGAAACAGAATATATGTGGCATTCTCACTGCTGCTCAGTGCACAATAAATCACATGGATGCTATTTTAACTCCATAGCTTTCTGAGTGCCACACACATCACTATACCAAAACATTTAGGTTTATTACTGGTGCGTACCTACCACGTCAAAACAAGAAAAGAAGAGAAAAGTAGGTTTCAAGTGTTATGGCTTTTTTTTTTTTGTTTTTTCCATTTATTTATTTTTGAGAGACAGAGTGAGACAGCACAAGCAGAGGAGGGACAGAAAGAGAGGGACACACAGAATCTGAAGCAGGCTCCGGGCTCTGAGCTGTCAGCACAGAGCCTGAGGTGGGGCTTGAACCCACGAACCGTGAGATCATGACCTGACCTGAAGTTGGACACTTAACCGACTGAGCCACCCAAGCAGCCCTCAAATGGTATGTTTCAAGGCAAAATGGAGGGTGGATTATTTTGTTACTATGTGTCAAAGCACTGCATTTATTATGTGACCACACAATGGCTGCACTGAAAGAATATACTACACATTGATGTTACTAGGCTAAACCCTTGTCTCAGCATTCCAACTCACAGGAAAGTAAGAGAAAAAAATAGAGAATTTTAATTTAAAACAGAGTGTCTCATCACAGCAAAATTTCTGCACAAAATAAAAAATGAAAATGAGGCTGCAATTAAGTAACTTTCCAAGTGATTTGTTATTCAAGCAGAAAGCCATCTACCAATATGAATTAATTAAATTGTGCTTGATTCCAGCATTTAACGAAATGTGCACTTACAAAAAAAAAAACAAAAAACAAAAACATGTTTAAGACTATTAGCCTTTCTGTGAGAGCAGTTGCTTGCAGAGTTGAGAGCATGAGGAACAAGGTCAACAACCAATTTAAAAACAAGGCAAATGAGGGGCGCCTGGGTGGCGCAGTTGGTTGGGCGTCCGACTTCAGCCAGGTCACGATCTCGCGGTCCGTGAGTTCGAGCCCCGCGTTGGGCTCTGGGCTGATGGCTCAGAGCCTGGAGCCTGTTTCTGATTCTGTGTCTCCCTCTCTCTCTGCCCCTCCCCCGTTCATGCTCTGTCTCTCTCTGTCCCAAAAATAAATAAACGTTGAAAAAAAAAATTTTTTTAAAAAAAAAAAAAAAAAAAAAAAACAAGGCAAATGATTTTAAATTATTTCCCTTGGCTCTTGATGAGTTGGCAGATGTTACTCATACTCCTTAATGATTGGTTATTCAAGGAGCCAGGCCACGTTTGAAATGACTGAAGGATTAGCCTCTATGAAAAGTAGGCCTAGAAAAAGGATAGGCAAGGTAATTGAGAAAATGCTAATTCAGTATAAGCTGAAGTGGAATCTACCATGATGTGTTACAGCTGATGGTGGTAAAAATACATGTGCAGCAGAAAAATGCTCAGTTGGAAAAATTTACACAGTTTTGTAAAATGGTAAGGTTGTTCATTGTATTGTTCCATCAGCAACTATTTTGCAGAAAGTCTGTGAATCTATTGTGGGCTACTGAAACAGTAATGTCAACAGTGAACTTCAATTGCTTTTAAGAACTTAACAATTGTTGGTTCCATGAACTTTTGTCAGAAATAGAATCTGAACATCTTGACTTGCCTAATTACACATCAGTTCAAAGGCTTAACAGTGAAATTTTATTGTGATTTTTTAAAATTTAGGGATAAACTTATTTTTTTTTCCTGAATGAGAACCATCCTCAACTACTAGTTGTTGTTTTGTTTTTTTTTTAATGTTTATTTATTTTTGAGAGAGAACGCAAGCAGGGTAGGGGCAGAGAGAGAGATGGAGACCCAGAATCCTTAGCAAGATTCTGTCTGAGCTGTCAGCTCAGAGCCCGACGTGGTGCTCGAACCCATGAACTGTGAGATCATGACCTGAGCCGAAGTTGGATGCTTAACTGACTGAGCCACCCAGGTGCCCCCTGCCCAACTACTATTATTGAATACCAAATGGCTTTGTAATAGATTTTGCTTCAAATCTGATGATGTTTCTTAATAAAATGAACCTAAAATTACAAGTTAAAAGAGTTTTCTTATGTGAAACTTATATTGCAGAAGAGTCTTTTTGAAGACAATATTGTTTAAATAGTAAATAATGAAAAGTTGCTTTATACACTTCCCATGTTATAAAAAGTGAAACAAGAAGAAAAATCTCTATTTCTACATAAGTCTACACAGGGTATATCTTCCACGTTCTAAAACCAGTAGCATTTTTTTGCATCTCAGTGTAAGATCCAAAGGAAATTTCCATATTTTGGTATCAATTTACCTGTGCAACTGAGGAGCTTCTATACTTCAATTAGAAGTGATTAATTTTCTGGTGAAGCCACTCTGGAAAACAGTGTGGAGATTCCTCAAAAAATTAAAAATAGACCTGCCCTATGACCCAGCAATAGCACTGCTAGGAATTTACCCAAGGGATACAGGAGTACTGATGCATAGGGGCACTTGCACCCCAATGTTTATAGCAGCACTCTCAACAATAGCCAAATTATGGAAAGAGCCTAACTGTCCATCAACTGATGAATGGATAAGGAAATTGTGGTTTATATACACAATGGAGTACTATGTGGCAATGAGAAAGAATGAAATATGGCCCTTTGTAGCAACGTGGATGGAACTGGAGAGTGTGATGCTAAGTGAAATAAGCCATACAGAGAAAGACAGATACCATATGGTTTCACTCTTATGTGGATCCTGAGAAACTTAACAGGAACCCATGGAGGAGGGGAAGGAAAAAAAAAAAGAGGTTAGAGTGGAAGAGAGCCAAAGCATAAGAGACTCTTAAAAACTGAGAACAAACTGAGGGTTGATGGGGGGTGGGAGGGAGGGGAGGGTGGGTGATGGGTATTGAGGAGGGCACCTTTTGGGATGAGCACTGGGTGTTGTATGGAAACCAATTTGACAATAAACTTCATATATTGAAAAAAATAAAATAAAATAAATGTTTAAAAAAATTAAAAAAAAAGAAGTGATTAATTTGCAATGTAATAACATTGTTGAAAGGCAAATATTAAGAAAAGAATCTAATAGAATTCTTTAAATGTCGTCTAAGCAATAAATATGTTTGATTAAAAGTGTATGTTAATGGGGGCGCCAGGGTGGCGCAGTCGGTTAAGCGTCCGACTTCAGCCAGGTCATGATCTCACGGTCCGTGAGTTCGAGCCCCGCGTCAGGCTCTGGGCTGATGGCTCGGAGCCTGGAGCCTGTTTCCGATTCTGTGTCTCCCTCTCTCTCTGCCCCTCCCCCGTTCATGCTCTGTCTCTCTCTGTCCCAAAAATAAATAAACGTGGAAAAAAAATTAAAAAAAAAAAAAGTGTATGTTAATGGATTAATAACAGTATTTGGCAATATCTATCTGCAAAAGACATTTCAAAGACACAATCCATAAAATCTCATTATAGAGTAGCATCAACAGATGAAAAATTGCAATCAATTTTAGTAATAGGGAATGCCCAATCAAGCAAAATGTTATTACCCCCCCAATTCCATTCTTCTCATTAGTAGACAAAATTGTACTCAATTATTATTACTGTTTTTTAGATATCATTAATAAAATTTTGAGGAAATTTGTTTTATCTCTCTTTCTACAAATATGTACATAATATCATCAATTTTGTCTTTTGGGCTACAGAGCCTAAAATATTAACCTGCCCTTTACAAAAAAAAAAGTTTGCTGACCCCTACTATAGAGTTATAGGTGAAGTGTAAGTTCCTCCACTGGCAGAGTAGCTTGTACTAAACTAGCCTTCCCACAAGTAACGTGTACAAAATACAAAAACCAACTATTTGAAGACACTGGAGAGCAATTAAAAGTGGGCAGACCCGGGAAGGGATTAAACCACTGAAAGATGGGACCTTCTGTGTGAGACTCAAGTTTATGTGGCATTTCCGTGAGGTATTTCCCAGTCTACATGACTGCAGTGCAAGCCTACTTGGCTTGAGATGTCAGCTGGCAGAATTCAAAGCTGCTAGAGTACTTTGGAAATTGTAGAGGTTATCTCAGAGATGAGGGAGTCACAGAGGAAGAGTCCCCCAATCCCTGTATAAATGCCACTCAAATTCAGACTTTGTTACAAGAAATGCCAAAGGAAGTTCTTAAGCTTGAATAAAATGTTATGAGAAGAAAATCTGGATCTCAGATAAAAAAATCAAGAGCACTAAAAATTTTCATTATGTGGGCAAATAAAAATATCATATATTTTTTCTCCTTTTAATGTCGTTAAAAGACATGAGTGGTTAAAGCAGAAATTATAATGCCATTCTGTGGGACTTATAATGTGTATAGATTCAAATTAGTGCAAAGAAGACTGTTTCAAGGAGCTTACATTTTACGCGAAGTGGTACTATATTAACTCAAAGTAGATTCTTTTTTTTTTTTAATTTTTTTTTCAACGTTTATTTATTTTTGGGACAGAGAGAGACAGAGCATGAACGGGGGAGGGGCAGAGAGAGAGGGAGACACAGAATCGGAAACAGGCTCCAGGCTCTGAGCCATCAGCCCAGAGCCTGACGCGGGGCTCGAACTCACGGACCGCGAGATCGTGACCTGGCTGAAGTCGGACGCTTAACCGACTGCGCCACCCAGGCGCCCCTCAAAGTAGATTCTAATAAGGTAAGGATGTGTCTTGTAACCCAACAACAAAAAAAAGGCACCGATATAGTAAGCCAACAGAGAAATGATTTTTATCAAAAATGACCCGATGAATACAAAAGAAGACAGGAGAGGAGAAACAGGGAAATGGAGAACAGATGGAACAGATAGAAGACAAGCAGTAAGGGGCGCCTGAGTGGCTCAGTCGGTTGAGTGTCCGACTCTTGATTTCTACTCAGGTCATGATCTCACAGTGTCATGAGTTTGAGCCCCACATCAGGCTCTGCACTGACCCTGCAGAGCCTCCTTGGGATTTTCTCTCTCTGTCCCTCCCCCACTCACGCTCTCTGTCTCTCTCAAAAATAAATAAGCTTAGAAGAAAAAAAAGAAAACAAGTAGCAAAATTAAAAACCTAAACTCAACCTTAGCAATAATTACATTTTTGTGAGTGGACTAAACACTCCAATTAACAGGAAGATATTTATACCCTGGGTTAAAAAGCAAGACCCAACCATCTACCGTTTATGGAAGATGCACATTAAGTCTAAAAATTGGTATGGTTATATTAATACCAAATACAGTAGACTATAAGATGAGGAGTAACACTAGAAACTAGGAAGGATATTTCAAAATGATAAAAGGACCAATTTATTAAGAGGACATTACAATAGTAAGTATGGATTACCAAATGATAAACCTTCAGTATATACAAACTAAAAGAAACAGACAAACAATGGCAGTTGGAGATTTTGCCACCAACCTCTTAGTAAATGATAGAACAATAAATAAAAATATTAGTATGGATATGGAAAATCTTAACAACACTTTCAACCACCTTAACCTAGTAGACATGTATAGACGACTACCTCCAACAACCACAGAATATATGTTCTGTATGGAGAATACACATTCACAGAGCATGCACCACAATAAGCCATATGCTAGGCCATAAACACCGTCTCAGTTAATATCAAAAGACTAAAATCTCACATAGTTTTAAAAGCGAATTAGAAATCAGTCATGATAAGAAATCCAAGAGAGTCTCAAATATGTGGAAATTAAACAGCACACTTCAAATAACATCTTGGTCAGAAAAGGAATCACAAAGAATGTTATAAACTATTCTGAACTGAATGATGAAAACACAAGCTAACAAAATCTGTGTTTTATAGTTAAAGCAGTGTTTAGAACAAAATTTGTAGCTTGAAATGCTTATGTTAGAAGATATTAAAGTTTTAGGGGTGTCTGGGTGGCTCAGTCAGTTAAGTGTCCGACTTCAGCTCAGGTCATCATCTCACGGTCAGTGAGTTCAAGCCCCGTGTCGGGCTCTAAGCTGACAGCTCAGAGCCTGGAACCTGCTTCGCATTCTGTGTCTCCTTCTCTCTCTGCCCTTCCTCCACTCACACTTTGTCTCTCTCTCTCTCTCTCTCTCTCTCAAAAGTAAATAAACATTAAAAAAAATTTAAGGAGATAATAAAAGATCAGTGATCTAAGTATCTATATTAAGAAACATGGAAAACAAAAAGAAATTAAGATAGAAAAAAAGGAAATAATATTAAAGCAGAAACTAAAAATAGTAAACATAAGTAGAGACCATTACCAAAGCCAAAATTGATTCTTTGACAAAATTAATAAAACTCATAAATACCTAGAAAGTTTGAACATGAAAAAAAGAAAGAAGATACCAATTGCCAATATCAGACGTAAAACAGGGAATATCACTGTAATTCCAATAAATTAACAATTTAGGTGAAAGGGACAAATGTACTAAAAAAGGCAATTTATAAAGACTGATACAAGGAGAAATTTTTGTATAATTCTATATCTATCAAAGATATTTAATATACTATTAAAAATCTCCCCACATGAGTTTCACCTCAGTAAAATTCCTATAAAGAAAAAAACAATAACCTCCCTCCCAAACCCACTCCAGGTCCCAAGGATTTCTGGTTAATTTTATGAAACATTTAGGAAAAAAAAAAATGGGGGTAAAACAATTCCAATCCACACATAGAGGATGAGGGAACACGTCCCGACTCATTTTCTGAGGCCAGAATTAACCTACAACGCCAAATGCTTTACAAGAAAAGAAAATGACGAGCAAACATTCCCCATGAATCCAGATGCAAAAATTCTTAAGAAAACATAAGCAAATCACATCTAGAAATGTACTGAAAAGATAAGACATCATGACCAAGTTGGGTTTGCTATAGGAATCTGCTTTTGAAAAATCAATGCAATCTACTATGTTAGCAGAATAAAGGAGAAAAACTATATGCATATCTCAATAGATGCAGAAAAAGTGTTTTACAAAATCTAATATCCATTCATGATAAAAATTCTTAGCAAAATAATAGAAAGGAATTCCCTGAATCTGATAAAGATCGTTGTTAGCTATTATACCTTCTACTGAAAAACTGAATTCTCTCCTTTTAAGATCAAGAACAAGGCAAAGAAGGATGTTCAGTCTTACCACTTTTATTCAACATTACATGAGACATGCTAGTTAGTGAAATAATACAAACAAAGAAATAAATGACTATACATAGAAATGAAAGGAAAAAAAAACCTGTATTTCTTCATACATTAACATAATCATGCACATAGAAAATCCTAAAGAGTTTACCAAAAGCTGTTAGAGCTCATAAATAAGTTTAGCAAGTTAGCAGGATAGTCAATACACAAATATGTGTGTTGCTATGCACTATGTGCACAATTGTAAATTGAAAGTACTTAAAATTGTATTTATAGTAGCACTAACTTATATAATAGCATCAAAGAATATTAATTACTTAAGGATAAATTTAACAAACTATGGACAAGTCTTGTACAATGAAAACTATTGAAACACTGCTGAGAGAAATTGAAGAACTAAATGAATGGAAAGATAAATTTTATTACTGTATTGAATGACTCAGTATGGTTAAAAATGTCAACTTCCAGGTCTCCTGGGTGGCTCAGTCAGTTAAGCATCTGGCTCTTAGTTTTGGCTCAGATCACAATCTTACAGTTCCCGAGTTCAAGCCCTGAGTCGGGCTCTCTGCTGACAGTGAGGAAGGAGCCTGCTTGGAATCTCAATCTCTCCCTCTCTCTCTGCCCCTCCCTTGCTCTCTCTCTCAAAAACAAAAACAAAAACAAAAACAAAAACAAAAACAAAAACATAAACTTAAAAACAAAAGTCACCCCCAACACTGATATATAGAATCTATGCATTCCCAGTCACAATCCCAAAAGGATTTACTATAAAATTGATAAGTTTTTTCTTTAAAAACACTTTTTTTTTTAAGTTTATTTATTTTGAGTGGGTGAGGGGCAGAGAGCATGCACTGTCAGCACAGAGCCCTACTCAGGGCTCAAACTCATGAACCATGAGATCATGACCTGAGCCAAAACCAAGAGCTGATGTGTAACTGACTGAGCCACCCAAGTGCCCCAATAAGTTTTTTCTACAGTTTAAACAGATATGCAAAAGATGTAAAATATCCAAAACCGGGGTGCCTGGGTGGTTCAGTCAGTTAAACATCCCACTCTTGTTTGATTTAGGCTCAGGTCATGATCTCACAGTTGTGAGAGCCTGCTTAAGATTCTCTCTCTCCCTCTCCTTCTGTCCCTCCAACTCGTACATGCTCTCTCTCAAAAAAAAAAAAAAAAAAAAAAAGTAAAAAAATGAAATTAAATTAAAAAAATAGCCAAAATAATCTTGAAGGTAAAGAAGAATGTTGGAGGATTCATACAATTATATTTCAGGACTTAATATAAAGTTACAATATAAGGCAGTAATCAAGATAGGGTGGTGTTACTGGCATAGACAAAGATAGTTCTATAGATCAGTGAAACAGAATAGAGTCCAGAAATAGACCCACACTTATATGGTCAATAGATTTTCATAAATGTACTTTTTCAATGGGAAAATAATATCTTCTCAACAAATGATTCTGGAATAACTGAATAAATATGTAAAAACAATTGGAGTATGATCCCTATGTCATACTACATATTGAAGCTAATTCGAGATGAATCTTAGTCCTAAATGTTAAAGCTGAAACTTATAGAGTTTCCAGAAGAAAACATAGGAGAATATTTCTGCAAACTTCAGCAGGCAGATTTTTTTCTTTTTTTAGAAAAAGTACCAAGAAAGCACTAAACATAAAAGAAAACTAACTTCATAAAAAATTTAAATTTTAAAGGCCTGCTCTTCATGAGTAAATGAAAAGGCAACTAACCAAAGACTAACAAAAGTCTTGTTACCAGAACATATAAAGAATTACAAATCAATAATAAAGAGACAACCCAATAAATAAACACTCAAGACTGAAACAGGCACTTAGCAGAAGATGACAAATCGTCAAGAAAGACATGAAAAGATGATCAACATTATTAGTCATCAGAGAAAGGCCAAATAAAACCACAAATGGATTCCATTGTATCCTATAGAGTAACTAAAATTTTAAAAACTGACAACACTAAGTACTGGTGAGGATGTACAATACCTGGAACTGTCATACATTGCTGATGGGCATTACAGTGGCAGAAACATTTTGAAAAACTATTTGGCAATTCCTTATAAAAGAAACCTAGAAATTCTACTCCTATGTGTTTGTTTAGCCAAGGGAAGTAGAAACAAATGTGCACTGAAAGACCTGTATAAGAATGTTCCTAGTAGCTTTATCCTTATTAGCCAAAACATGGAAACAACTCAAACACCCATCAAAAGAAGAATGGATAAACAAATTGTGATATATTTATACAACATGATATTTATTCTGCAGCAACTTAAAAAAAGTGAAGTATTGATACACAGAATAAAATAGAAGTCAGGCATGATTGAGTACACAGTGTATGATTCCATTTATAGTAAGTGTAAGAACAGGCAAAACTAAACTGTGGAGATGGAAATTAGAGCATGTGGAATGGGCATCAACTTGTGGGGTGATGGAATGTTCTATATTTTGACAGGAAGGTTGATTACATAGACACATTTTTCAGAACTCATTGTACACTTAAGTTTTGTGCATTTCATTATATATTAAGTATTAGCTCAATTAGGCAAGTGCAAATAAGTAAGAATAGCAAAGAAGAGACTGGAAAGACAGTTAAACATAAAGGGCCTTGAACACCATGCTAACGAGGTCAGATTTAGCTCTGTAAGCAACGGGGAGCTACAGACGGGCAACTACTGACAGGCAACAAGTAGGATGGTGCCTTAAGGACTACATTTTAGAAAGGTTACTAAGGTGCTTCACATGCAGAAAGAAGGTATTTTTCCTAATATTCTTTTTTTAATTGAGAGAAAAACAGAGAAAACACGAACGAGTGCACACAAGTGGAGAAGGGGCAGAGAGAGAGGGAGACAGAGAATTGCAAGCAGGCTCCACACTCAGCACAGAGCCTGACTCTGGGCTTGATCTCATGACTGTGAGATCATGATTACCTGAGCCAAGCTGGACGCTCAACGGACTGAGCCACCCAGTCGCCCCTTCCTAATACTCATTTTCTTATGTCACTGATGGAAATGTTTGAGATCTTTGTTGTTAAGCGTAGGATAGCACACAAATCCTCATGCTTATTCTCCCTCCACCACTCTATTCCCAGGAGATCCTGTGTATATCCTGTAATTTTGTTTTCCAGATAATTAAACATTACAATTCCTATATCAGAATTATTTTCATAAGTGTATTCTATAGGCTGATGTGGAAATCTGGCAAGAGACCCAGAATTTCATTTATTTACAGAATGGAGTAGACGCTACACTCCAGAAAGCAAAGGCTTTGGATTTAGAAATGTAGTTTTAGTTACAGTCCAGGAGCCTTATGGGGAAAAAAAAAAGAGTCAACATAAAAAATGAGACGATTTTACATAAAGATGTAAATCTGTGGTAAGTTCTGTGCCCGTACTCTCCACTTTGTAGCAGCTCCCTCCACCCTGCTCTACTCAGACCTTGTCCCTCTCTTGGTTGTCAATGGCATAGAGGCTGTGGTTTCAAAGGATATGGTGCTGCCCGGAGCAGCCTTCACAAAGCCTCTGTGGGGTTATTTTATTTTTGTTAGTGTTGTCTCTTTCGTTTATAGTTGTAGAGAATGTAAATTAGGATTAAAGACGTGAGGGAGGCCTTGGGCCCATATGGCTCACAGAGCATGGTTTGGTTAGGTCTGCTCTGTTTTATAAATATGCAATCAAACTGGATTTCTGGAGTCACTGCTGTGGCTCTTCCATAATTTTCTGGAAACGTCCATTACCTATCCATCTTCTCCTCTGATAAGTTTGCAGAAGTCAAGCCCAGCAGGCCACCAGTTCTCAATGAAGTAGCTATTTCTATGAGGTAAAGCAAAACTTCTGGTTAAAATGAAACAGGTCTGCTCACTCAGCTGTATCACTTCAAAGAGAAAAACAAATAAAACCCAGCTTCCTGTCATCTCCCAGCATTAAAGGATGACAAACTACAATTGCTTTCCATTTTGACTAGAAGCAAAACTACAGATGAATAACAGAATAGATTAAAAAGCCAAACACACTGAAGTAACCTCTTCATCAGCAAAAGTTAACTAGTTAAAAAGAGTGAAAGAGTCCCACACCAATACCTCTCCACCTCCCAAAGAAGGTAAGAAAATAAACTTTTTTCTAAACATAACCTAAATAAAACCTTCTAAATTATAACCCAATACTATACCTAAGCTACTTAAATCTGCAATACTTTTCAACTATCTACAAGGGACAAAAAATAAACTACTAAAATAATAGAATCGTACAAGCTTATCCTATTCTAAAGAGGACTTCCTCTTCCTGCTACCTGACAGAGGTTTTGACTATTAGTGACCACAATGGGGACTTTTCAGGCACTCTGAGACACGTCACCACTCTACCTGAATGTCTTCCATCCTGACTCACTGGCCACTCATTCATGTATTCACCATGTACTCATTCATTCATTCATTCAGTGTCTATTCTCTGTCCCCAAATACTGTTAAAGGGGCCACATGGAAATATTATACACACTTTTATGGTCATTGCCTTAAAAAAATTTTTTTTTAAGTTTATTTATTGTTGAGAGAGAGACAGAGTGTGTACAAGGGTGGGGGAGGGCCAGAAAGAGGGATACAGAGGATCCAAAGCAGACTCTGTGCAGTGAGTGCACAGCCATACACAGGGCTCGAGCTCATGAACGTGAGATCATGACCCGAACCAAAATCAAGAGTCAGCCCCTGTGGTTGTTGCTTTTGGATGATGCCCACATTTGATTACTCTGTAGAGCAATAGCATGTGCTTTTTCACAACTTTCCAACCCCACCCTGACCCCTTAAGGCAAGAATGGAAGCTTTTCATGAGAAGGCAACCACGTTTTGATCCCTGTTCTTTTAGAATATAAGTTAGAGGGATGTCAAGAACAGCTGTGGAAACACTTTGATGACAATTACATTAATTAGATCACCAAAGATCCTGGGCAAGCCATACTTTCTACCCTCCGCATCCTTACCTATAGAAGAGTTGAGAGTAATTAAGGGTATTTTTTGATGTGTGGCTCACAACTACTTGGGGTGCTTTTTTTTTTTTTAATTTTTTTTTGATGTTTTATTTATTTTTGAGACAGAGAGAAAGCACCAGCTGGGGAGGGGCATTGAGAGAGGGAGACAGGAACTGAAGCAGGCTCTGCACTGACAGCAGAGATCCAAATGTGGGGCTTGAACTCAAGAGAGGTGAGATCATGACCCAAGCAGAAGTTGGGATGCTTAATGGACTGAGCCACCCAGGCACCCCTGGGGTGCTTTAAAGAAAAAAAAAGTACATTCCTAGACTCTACTCCCAGAGTAGAGCACCCCAAAGAGAGTCTTATATGCTGCAAAGTTTGACAACCACTGAACTAATGATCTCCAAGGTCACCTCTAGTTCTAAAGGTCATGACCAGGTCTGCCATGTAGCAGAGAGACTGGCACTGAGAGGGTGAGATTTTTTATTGAGGTTGGAGACTTGGGGGTAGGGAGATAATTTTGGAAAACAGAACTTGAGAAATTATACAGTTGAGTATACATAAAAAAATTATACAGAAACAAGTGTGATATCTACCCCTCAGAAGAGTAAAAACAATATCATTTTGAAATGAATACTTCTGGTGTGTTTTGTAATGGAGAATGCTACTAAGAATAACCATTTTAAAAATGTGTGGTTGATAAATTAAGCTATAATTAGAAGGAGAATAAGAGAATAAATTCCAGATGCCTCTATTTCATGTAGCAGCACCACGACACTTAAGCAAGGGCTGTTGTACTGAAGTTGGAAATGACAAGTGTTTGCCACAGAATGGAGTAAATATTTTTGGTAGAATGCCTTTAATCATCATTCTGGTGGTGGATTATACTTCACTGGTGAGAGAAGGAAAACAAACTGAAGAATCTTAGCATTAACTGAGGAAACATAACATTTTGATTTACAGTTAACGGTGATTGTTTGGAAACTGTCATTTATTCAGCTGTTTTGAGAGCTGCTGAAATAAAAAGCATATTTCTGGGTCAGAAAAATTACAAGAAGGAAAACATTTTAAAATCCAATAAATCCTGTCGCTAAGTAAACCGACCTCTCTAGGCTGGAAGTAGCCATACACATTCGCTGGGATTTTCAGTCTCTCCCAGAAATATGATTAATTATTGAAGAAGCAGGGTTAGATGGGTTAGATGATGTCCTCAAAACAGACACAGTGAGCTCTTGCCATATCAACACTTTAGGCCACGTCTATTATCTCTTTCTCTGACCTAAAAATTACTTTCGAAAATACACATGTCCTTCCAAGTTTTGATATGATGGCCCTCTAGAGGGGTCTAACCTTATTACATTTGCAAACCTGTGCATCTTTTAGAGCTCCCAGGACATCCTGACAGATGCAAAATTTATATAATTATTTTCTACTTAGAGCTCAGTGAGCACTGCATCCTCTCTGGTAGCACAACAGCTATTAACTTGTGGAATATGTTGCACGGTACTTTTGTAAATAATGTTATGCATCCCAATTCGTATTGTTGCCCAGAAAAATCATGTACAGCCCAAATTTCAACTACTTTGTCCCACTGTCTGCTTAAGAACACTATCTGCTTATAGCACCATTAAATATAAAAAAGAGTACAGGTCTCATTTCAATCTTCAAAAAAAATTTTTTTTCAGTTTATTTTTGAGAGAGAGAGCCAGCGCGTGAGCGGAGGAGGGGCGGAGAGAGGGAGACACAGAATCTCAAGCAGGCTCCAGACTCTGAGTGGCCAGCACAGAGCCGGACACGGGGCTTGAACTCACGAGACTGTGACCTGAGCTGAAGTCCAACGCTTAACTGAGCCATCTAGACGCCCCACGGGTCTCATTTCAATCTTTTACAACGGATCTTTAGGTAACCCCCTCACCATCTCCCCTTTGCGTAAGTCATTCTACATTTCCGTTGCCTCCTCGATCCATACCTTCTTTGGATCAGCCCTCAACCAGTTGAAAAAAAAGAAAAAAGAAAAAAACACTATCTACAGCACTAGAAGGGTGCCTGTTATTCCACAAGAACTCAGCAATGCCTCTCCAATAAATAAATGGGTTATACTACTTATCACATTGCTATAATAATTTGTCTCACATGCCTCTCTTGGTGAGAGCTGTTCTATTCATAGTTATATGACTAGCACTTAGTATGATGCCTGTACACAGTAGGCAGTTAATAAAATATCAGTTGAATGAATGAGCTGCAGTCAGCAAATCAGAAGAGCTGTATCTTTTTACCGAGCTCATGTAGGCATCTCTGACTCACTCACTTTAAAGCCCTCAGTTCCCCTGCCTAGGAGTGTAGACCCACGGGTCATAAAAGTATGTTATTGTCAATAAAAATGGATTTCTCCCACTGGAAACCTAAGTTGGTTCAAGTTTGGTTTCTCTCTCTCAGTCTTCAAACGTTTTGAGAGTGACATTAAATTATAGGTTAGTCTTTGTCCAAAAAGGAGTGGGTGGAGAATATGCCATAAAAAGAGTATCAAAGGAGAAGGAAGACAAGCGGAACTAAGATCTAATATTCGCACTATGAGCCTAACTGTACTACCGTGAGGCAATATAATCATGCTCATTTTCACAGATCAGAAAAATAATGTTCAGTTGGTTGGGAAATCTGATGAAGACAGGTTAGCCATTAAATCTCATACTTTTGCTACTATAGCATACAATGTAGGCACAAAAGACGCCTTCTTACTTCAATATCCTCTTTCGTGTTGTACTTCTTCCACTTATAATTACTTATTATCCAACCAAATTAGCTAACATTTACTCAGAGCCTACCATGAGCCAGATACTAAAGCTCATTGCTTTAGATATATATTATCTCTGAAAAATCGTATGAGCTTTGTACTGTCCCCATACCATTGATATCAAAACTGAGTCTTAGACTTACTTTGAATATAGTTCATAAGCAGTAAGCAACAGAACAAGAATTCAAACCCTGATTTGTATGAATATAACCCCTGGTCTTCCCACTTTACCACGGTGAGCACTGCATTTTTGTTAAAATAAATAAGGGTGAAACTTCAGATAACCCACCCAGAATTGTCTCTGAATCTTGCCATTGCCTTGGAAGGGAAGGAAAAGTTCTGGTAAGGGAAAAACATTCCAGCTCATCAGCCGGTACCTTTGACCTCTTCAGTGTACAAACCATGTCATAGTAATAAGCCCTCGGCCTTTAGGGCAGAAAAAGGATGAATGGAGTGGAGAAGTTTTGTGCAAGTCACTTTATATAGAATAAATAGGAAAGTGAGTTTAAGTCGCCAGATAACAGATATGTGATGATGCAAAGTACTTCATGACAGGTAAATATTAGTTCTGAACAATAACTGAAAAACACAAGGATGATCCTCAAAATGATATCACCATAACTTGCAAAATATAATAAAATATTGACCATCCTTGCAGAATACACCTAATAAGCTTTGAACTCTTTAGTAAGTTTAATATAAATAAGGAAGTAGCATTTCTGTATGCTAAACTGCCTCTTTTCAAAAGCATTTGGAATTGATAAAATTAGTTTAAAAGCATTTTGAAATTGATAAAATTTTTCAAATTGTTTCATGACTTCTACCTCTACAGAGACTATCTGAAGCTTCACTTTTAATCCAAATCAGTTTTCAGCAAGGTATGAATTTCAAATTAAAATTTTGACCCTTTTTCATCTAAAGGCATTTTTTCCCCATGTGACCTATGGCCATTAGAATCAAGAGTAATCTAAGTATCATACTGTTCCTGATTAGCAACTTTGTATCATGTACATTCCAGAACTTCCTTAAGAGTTTCTTTCAGATTCTAAGAAACAGCAACAGCAACTGCGTTACACTAAAATGCTACTTCTCACATGCCCTTCAAAAATACTTCTGTGCCTCTGCATGTTATGCTGATGGAATTGGCAATCATAAAGTCCCACTGCAATAATATGAAAATTGCTCAAGTAATCATCAGTCTATGCCCAAGAGCTAAGCTGTTCAGGCTGCTTTCCCATAATGTGTAAGAATGGAATTTTACTTTTCTTAAGATAATTTTTTTAATTTATATATATTTTTAAAAGTTTATTTATTTTGAGAGTGAGAGAGCACATGTGCATGTGCATGCATGCAAATGAGGAAGAGGCAGAGAGAGAGGGAGAGAGAGAATCCCAAGCAGGCTCTGGGCTGTCAGCACAGAGCCTGACACGGGGCTCCATCCCACAAACCGCAAGTTCATGACCTGAGTGTAAATCAAGAGCTGGACACTCAACCAAGTAAGCGACTCAGGTGCCCCAAAATTTATGTAATATTTTAAAAACAATTTCTTTGATTCTGGAAACTATTAAATGCACTAAGAATAACAATGAACTTTTAAAAACATATTTTCCAAATCTGATGCACAGACTGACAAAAAGGAGTGTAATTACAGATATCTTTTTTAATGTTTATTTATTTTTGAGAGAGAGAGGGAGAGAGAGACAGAGCATGAGTGGGGGAGGGGCAGAGAGACAGGGAGACACAGAATAAGAAGCAGGCTCCTGGCTCTGAGCTGTCAGTACAGAGCCTGACTTGGGGCTTGAAGCAAGAACCATGAGATCATGACCTGAGCCGAAGTCATACACTCAACCAACTGAGCTACCCAGACGCCCCAAAAGGAGTGTAATTAAAGGATAACAAGGTAGAATTTTTGAAATTGGGACTGTTCTGAAAAATCTTGGGACTTAAGAGTGACCATGACAATCATATAGCATTTTTCACTTTTCATTATCCTTTAAACAAGTAGTCTGCAATTCCTCAATGTTAGCAATGCAGTGCTCTGAATTTAAAATGATAGTAGTAAATCATCAGAATCTGTTCTTTATGTCTGAAAAAGAATTAAGTCATGCAGAAAATGCCTTATGGTGTCTTTGAGTGCTCATGCATCAGTACACTCTATTGCTCTGAAAAACTTCTTGGAGAAGACGCAGAGGCAGATTCATATTTGCTTCTTAAGAGAGTCATAATATGCGTCCTCTACTTTCAAGTTTATTTCCATTTGCTCAATCAGTGATTCTGCTTCATTCATAAGAATCTTAGAGTTAGGAAATCAGAAAAGATGAATCTATAAGCTGTTTGCTGCCACTTACTGGATAACCACTCTTCTTGCCTAAATAAATGGAGAGGAATTTTTAACTATTTCCTGACAGTCATATTTATGAACGTTCAAATTTCTACAAGGGTCAGAAAAATGTCTGGGACAAAATTGATAAGAAAATTAATTTTCAAATCTGTTATATGTCTTCTTGATAAAATACATACTCCCTCCTGGTATCTAGTTTATTTTTTGCCCAGGAGAAGAAAAGGAGAGTTTGTATCTAAAGGAGAAGATCTAGGAAAGAGACGAAGGGTAGAATACCCTACAGAATAAGGAGCGAAGAAGAACATTAGCAGTTAATTATAACTCCTAGAGTGTTCCGACAGCACAAAGCTACAAAATGGGAAGCTCTTCTCTGAATGAGTATCGTCTGTTGCCTCCACCACCGATGTTTGTACAGTTTATTTGCTTTGGTACAGAATATTCCAGTCGCATGGTCACGTCATTTACCGCAGGTCAGCTCCCCCACTTATGCAGTCCCCAAAATGTATGAAAAAGAAGCCTTTGACCACTGTCACAAACAGGTGTCTAATCTTTCTACTATTACATTTTTTTGCTCTTGGTTGTGCCTCAGCTGTTACCGAGGTCTGCATACTTGAAGCTAGGAACATCAGCTCATCCAAATATCCTACTTGGGGGTGGGGAGTGATTTTGGCTTATGAGGTAATTGTAGTCTTTTATGGACATCTGTGTAAATTTAGTCAGAATGCCTACAGTTCTCATCCCCAAAAAAGTTTTATCAAAAAATGTTATCAGAAAAAAAATTTGAGTTAAATCAGCCCTGCATGACAGAATATTATATATCTGAGCTGGAATCACCTTTAAAGGCAACTCATAATTCTTAGATAATGGAGTAGTTTCTTCTCCAAGAAGCTAGTAGTTTCTTTCTCTCATACAGGAAGATGTTTTTGAAGTGAAGGACAATGCTGATATTGATGATAATTAACAACATGGAGCTCTTTGCATGTGCTAATAAGCATCATGCATAGACCATTGCATTTACTCTGTACAACACCATGAGTAGGTAGAAGAATACGATTTGACAGATAAAGAAACTGATACTCCAAAAGGCAGAGCAACTTTCACAGGGTGCACAGCTATGTAAGTGCAGAGATGGGACTGTTACTGATGTTGACAACAGAGCACACCTCTTAACCACTATGCTTTCTTACATCCCCAATTAATTTAGGTAAGTATTAATATTCTTGGCATAATAATTTTCTGTCTACAATTTGTCGATATTACAATTAATGAAATATATTAGCTTGTATATTTTTTAAGATATGTACAGAATAAGCATCTATATCTCTAAACCAGATACATTTGGGGGGATTATGACTCTCACTGGGCTACCTCTACTCTTGTCTCTCTCCTCACACTCAGTCTATCCCAAGCAGACTTTGTGCTGACCCTCAAGGGTGCTCCTCATTCTGCGCCCCCGTGGCAGCAAAGGCAATGTCTCTACTAGAGAAAGAGAAGAAAGATTGTTGGATAGATCTGGTACATTTCACAGTGGGGACTGGCATGACCTGCCAGCGATTTGGATGCGGATGTTCTGGAAAGGAAGGAATAAAGGCTATCTCCAGGTTCTTGGCCAAAAGTCCTAAGTGGGCCATTTTATGAAAAGGGAAGCTTGGGTAAAGAGCAGGCTTAGACTCCAAAAACTTTTTTTTGAACATGTTAAGTTTGAGGTGTTTATGAAACACTGAAGTGGAAGAGTCAAGGAGGCAATTGGTTTGGGGTGTGGAATCAAAAGACAGGACTGGGTCAGAAATTAAGAGTGGGGATGTGTATTCACAGAGATAGCACATGTAAACACCTCCAGCAGTCTTCTCCTGACTTCCAGTCTGGGTTGGAACCTCCCTGTGTCCAGCATTGCACTCTGAACTTCCCCCTCTACTGTGAGGATGATTTCCTCCTTTACTGACACCATCCCACAGCCAGAAAGTGTCCCCCATTCAACAGTGAGCTAGTTTCATGGGGCCAGTGACTGGTCTCCCAATCTGGTTCTGTGAATGCTATTCACCCAAAAAGAAAGTGGGTATCCAACATTAGCCCACACTCAAGGCAAGAAAAATAAGCTACACCCCTTGAAGGGAGGAGTTTTAAAGAATCTGTGGACGTGTCTTTAAAACCACCGCACTTGACAAAACATTCTTATGCTTTCGTTGGTTTTGAGTTTACACAAGCAATCTCTGAGTGAGTTGAACACTGAAATTTCACTCTCAATTTTTGAGATGACTAGTTATGAACCAAATTCTTAACTCTTCTCAAATTTGACCGCAGGGTTATCTTTGCTTTGAGACCAAACTTGGAATTACAAAAAACTTTATCACTTACAGAATTGTTCTTACTTCTAAACAAGTATACATGAAAGAATACTCAAGATTGATTAATTTCATTATTAGTTTACATTGATAATCAGAATAATACTACCTTTCTGCCACCAGACTTCTAGGAGAAGACAAAAAAGATTAAAAACAAAAAAAAGAATGCTTGCCAACTTTGCAAATGCTGAGTTTTAATTGCTAATTTACTTTTGTTAATTTACAATGGGCAGTAAAATGGTTAAGTGCTGTTCTTATCAATATCTGCTCTTTCAAGAAAGTTTGCTGAGAAGTGGAAATACTACCGCTAGTCATGAGGTTTTTGTTTGCTCAAGGATTAGTAAGGCAAAGAGAGGCAAAGGCCAGCTCTAGAATCTGTGTGATGTTATATGTTATCCTAATATATCATTAAATGAAGGCTCTGCTAAATCTTTTAAAAAGAAGTTGGTACAAGTCTCTTTTTTTTTTTTAATTTTCTTAATGTTTATTTTTGAGAGAGAGACAGAGTACTAGTGGGGGAGGGACAGAGAGAGAAGAAGACACAGAATGCAGAGCAGGCTCCAGGCTCTGAGCTTTCAGTACAGAGCTGGACGTGGAGCTCAAACCCATGAACCGTGAGATCACGACCTGAATCGAAGTCGGATGCTGAACCTACTGAGCCACCCAGGGGCCCCTAGAAGTCCCTTATTTAACTTCGTTCTTAAGAAACTATTTTACAATGTCATAAAATCATTTTTTAAAATATTTTTATCAAGTCATTTTTGCCAAAGTACCAATGGAAATACAAGATCATCATTTACATGCTATAAATCAGGTGTTAACTTCCTGTTTTCTTCTGAAAAGAATCATTAAATTTTTTTGCACTCCATTTTCTCTGCCATCATTGAATTTTCCTATATTCAACTACTATTAGTATTTCCTGCTATTTCAGACCTGACCTGAGCTTTTCTCTTCACTAGGTAAAGTGCCAGATTACAGAATACTGTCATGTAGATATATTTTCACTGGTTTAAAAAATGTACTCTGTGAGAGCAGCAAAAAAGAGTAATTCCAGACCCTCATCTGCTTTTGTGTTGAGGGTCCCTGGACCTCTTCCCATTAGATGAGCATTTGCTTCCTGCTGGAATACCTAAAGAGGTGGGAAGTTGGTGCCTCACATGGCAGCCAGTTCCATTTTGGGACACCCATAATAATTTTATATAGAACATTTATTTTTAAATAGACCGATCTACATCCCCCATTATTATTATTATTATTATTATTATTATTATTATTTTGAAGGGGACAGAGAGCGAGGGAGAGAGAGAGAATCCCAAGCAGGCTCTGCACCGTCAGTGGGGCTCAAACCCACAAACCATGAGATCACAACCTGAGCCAAAATCGAGAGTTGGATGCTCAACCAATTGAGCCATTCTTCTGAGTAGCTGATTCTAACTGATTTCTCAGGCTGTGCTGCATGATCTCATTCCTCTTCTCTGACTCAGGTACTTCAACCACTCCACTCTTTTTCTTGTAGAACAGTGTTCTTCCAGCAGTTTCTCATGTGTTAGATTTCCTCAATCCTCTCAACCCAGCAACCTGTATCCTTCAGGCCCGCTCTTTTTCAGTAATGGACTGTCAGGAATCTGTTCCCAGCTCAGAGTTTGGTCACACACAGCCAGATCTTTCCCTAGCCAGACTACGCATAGGTCCAACCCCACGGAATGATACTGCCCTTATCTACACACACTGGGTGGGAGGGAGGCACTAACAGCACAGGACCCGAGGCTTGTTGTGTGGAGGGAATCGTGTGAAGCATTTAGCCCAGAAGCTGATATATAGTAAGCATTTAGTAAATATTAGCCATGTATGTAATTTAAACATCGAATCCTGCTCTATTGTCAGCGTCTGGTGGTGGAATGTCTCACAGGAACTTCTCTGCTCCCAGGCATGGGTCCTTGGGCTTCCTGCCTTGGAAATGTAGCAGCCAGAACCACTGGGAAGGTGAAGAGCTTCCCCAAGGATGACTCTTCCAAGCCTGGCCACCTCCCTGCCTTCCTGGGATACAAGGCTGTCATGGCTCACATAGTATGAGAGGTCCACAGGCCAAGATCCAAGGTGAACAAAGAAGGATGTTGTGGAGGCTGTGGCCATTGTGGAGATGCCACCCACGGTGGTTGTGGGCAACATGGACTGTGTGGAGACCCCTGGAGGCCTCTGTGCCTTTAAGACCATCATTGCCATGAGCACATCAGTGATGAATGCAAAAGGTGCTTCTATAAGAACTGGCCTAAGTCTAAGAAAAAGGCCTTCACCAAGTACTGAAAGAAGTGGCAGGAAGATGATGGCAAGAAGCAGCTAGAGAAGGACGTCAACAGCAGGAAGAAGTACTGCCAAGGTGATCTGTGTCATCGCCCACACTCAGATGCACCTGCTTCCTCTACACCAGAAGGCCTGCCTTACGGAGATCCAGGTGAATGGAGGCACTGTGGCCAAGAAGGTGGCCTGGGCCCGTGAGACGCTAGAGCAGCAGATGCCTGTGAACCAAGTGTTTGGGCAGGATAAGATGATTGATGTCATTGGTATCACAAAGGGCAAAGGCTACAAAGAGGTCACCAGCCACTGGCATACCAATGAGCTACCCTGCAAAACCCACGGGAGGCTGTGTAAGGTTGCCCGTATTGGGGCATGGCATCCGACTCAAATGGCCTTCTCTGTGGCTCGGGCTGGGCAGAAAGGTTACCATCACTGCACTGAGATCAACAAGAAGATCTACAAGATTGGCCAGGGCTACCTCATGTAGGATGGCAAGCTCATCAAGAAAAATGCTTCCACCGACTATGATCTGTCTGACAAGAGCATCAACCCTCTGGGTGGCTCTGTCCACTACAGTGAAGTGACCAATGATGTCATCACGCTGAAAGGCTGTGCAGTAGGAACCAAGAAGCCAGTGCTTACTCTCCACGAGTCCTTGTTGGTGCAGACTAAATGGCGGACCTTGGAGAAGACTGACTGTAAATTCATTGACACCACCTCCAAGCTTGGTCATGGCTGATTCCAGACGGCGGAGGAAAATACAGCTTTCATAGGACCACTTAAGAAAGACCAAATTACAAAGGAAGAAAGAGCTTAACGTCAGCAGCTGATTGTGCAGCTGGTGGAATCTCAATAAAAATTATTTTCCAGTGGTGGGGAGGCGGGGGATAGAATCCTCTTTTTTATCAACATACTGTGGGAAAGAACTGTCACCTCCTGCATCCTGAATACCAGAATACTCTGAATGTAGCCCAAATCCAGATTCAGCTCCCTCATTGTACATGGCTCACTCATACTGAGATCATCAAAACTCCTGAGTCTTTTATATACATGCTCCTAGCTGACCACATCTTTCTCATCTGCACTCGAACAGTTTGTTTTGCTGTTGTTATTCTTAGTGTGGTTTTCAAAAATTACTTAATTTTAATATGTTAAGCGCAACCTATGGAAATCATTTTGGATTCTGTGTACTCACTGTACTTTCCAGCTGAATGGAACTCCTGGAAACTCCAGTTGTTGTTTGCATCCCTGCTTCTGAGACTTTACAGGATACAGTGTATTCTTTGCCAAAAAGAATAGCTTCATTCCTCACAGCTCCTTGCCCGGCTGGCCTGGGAGCAGCTGCAAGTTCCCAGTTAGCTTCAGGCTTTGCATGGTGTTCTAGGCTTCCATGAATCCTCTGGTGGTTCCTCTTCCTTATGCAACCCATGTGTGTTTTCTGGTGGGGCCACTTTTCACATATTGTTTGCTCAGTAAAACTGTGGGTCATGTCAATGCCAATCAACTCTCACCCTCCAGTTTACTGTATCAGTTAGCATGTCCCACCCATCAGGCTCATGGGAGGTGATGGAGTTGCTAGAGAAGATATTTATGAGGTTTATGCAAACCCCCATTCCCTACCTCTAGCATTAAACTTAGACTTCCAAAACACATGCTCACTTTCTCCCTTTTGAGAGGACAAAATACTTACAAGTCAAAATTCTAGTTAATTGGGTTATCTTGGACAAATTTAGGAACTTTTCTGGACACAATAAAATGGGGGGGGGTTGGACTGAGATTACCCCAGTTGCCTAAGGAGCAGAGAATTCTGTAATTCATCTTAGTTCTGTTTCCACTGAAAAATTAGTCTCGTGTTAGGGTCTCTCCAATCCTGTGGGATTATAGTATCAGTATTGTCCAGCTTTATTGTTTGTTCGTAGCTTTGAACCAACAATGCAAAGTGATCCATGATGATCATAATTTCCAACACAAGCCCACAGCAAATACCTTGGGTGTCTCAACATTTTCAATTTTCTGGGGTGAAATACTCACTTCCAAAAAATTATTTGCATATAGAAAATTATTGCTTAAATGATATGCAATCTGAGTTCCACACTTAGACATGTATATACTTATTTACTGGAATTCCCCATTGGTTGCCCCATGAGACACCTCACACCTAACATCTTTCCACACAAAATGCCTCCTCTTCCTGAATGGTTTTGGTGAGCAGCACTACCAGAGCATTGGTTGAAGGAGTCAAACCAGATGTCTTCCCTTCCCTTCATTCCCCCTGCTCATCCTGCCTTTGTCCCTCTACCATTTGGTCATCAAGCACTATTGAAACAAGTTACTCTATATCAGTCAAAACCACCTCCTCTTCCTCTCCTCTGCCACTGCCTGAGTTCATGCCTTTCTCTGTAACCGCCTCCATGCTCACAGTCCTCCTGTCTGTCCTCCACTGTGCTATGCTGCCAATGCAATCAATCAAAACAACAAATCTGGGGGTGCCTGGTGAGCTCAGTTGGTAGAGCATGCAACTCTTGACCTTGAGGTTGTGAGTTTGAGTAACCTTATCCTTTAATTCCAAGCTCATACACTCTTCCTTTGTGAAGCCTTCCTAAGAGACACTCAGTCTCTGTGTCCCACTCCTTCATTAGAGAGTAAATATCTGCTTCCTCGTCTGACCCCCTCTTTTGTTCACAGTGGAAACTGTGGGGGCCTTTTTTTTGTCTTTGTATTTGTAAGATTAGTACAGGACCTGTAACATAGTAGGGCTCAATAAAAGTCTGTTAAATAAAAGAGAAACCAAACAAGAATGTCTAGTGGACTGACACTAAATAATTAAAATCATTAGCTCTGCTGATCACATGATTTGCAAGGCCTATGACAAAGTTCCAGAGGAAGAAGGCATCACTGGTGTCCCTCATTATGTCATCATTTGCATGCCTGCTTCTAGAAAATACTGTAGAATGGCGTTTGACTAGGGTGGCAGTGCTAAGCCTCTATGATTGGGGCATGGTGACCTGCCAAAGATATCCATCCCATCAACCTTCTTGAGCACTTTATGCATTGTCATTAAGAAGAAAAACAAGCTCTTCTCATTGGAGCAGGTCAAAAGTAATCACCTCTCCCTAGTGATAGGTCCCACTAAAATCTGCTTTGGGGGAACTTGGCTGCACATGGATATTCAAAACACACAAAAGCAATGAAATACATAAATAAATATACATATAAATAATCTCAATCTCAGAGAAAATGTACAAGTACAGCATAAGAAAACTTCTTTCCTTTCCCATTTGAGAGTAAGTAAATGGCTGGCATTATGCCCCATTAATCTCCAACACTTCAGCGTGTATTTCCTATCAAGTAAGACATTCTCCTATATAACCACAATATAACCATTAAAATCAGGAAATTAATATTGATACTTTACTATAATACAATTCTCAGGGTCTACTCAAGTTCCATCAGTTATTGCAAGCATGCACTTTGTAAGAAAAAGAGGCAGTCTTAAATTCAGATCTTGCAAAACAGACACCACATTTAGTTATCATGTCTCCTTAGTTTTGTTCTATCTGGAACAGTTCTTGGTCTTTCCTTGACTATCCTATCATAAGCATGACCTTTTCAATGTTTACAGGCCATTCATTTTGCATAATGTTCTTCAGTTTGGGTTTGTCTGGTTCATCTTCATGAGTAGGTAGGAATATCACAGAAGTGATGGTGATGTATTCTCATTTTATCCTATTCAAGTGACATGTGATTTGTATTTGTACCATTACGGTGACATTAACTTTGATCACTTAAGTTCCTATCTGCTTGGCTTCTGCACTGTGAAATTATTTTTTTCCCCTTTGTAATTAATAAATAGTTTGTAAGGGGGTTTTGATATTATGTATCACTCCTCATCAAACTGTTAACTTAGTCATTACTTTTTTTTAAAGCTAATTTATTTATTTTGAGAGAGAGACAGAGAGTGCAAGTAGGGGAGGAGCAGAGACAGAGGAGAGAACCCCAAGCCCGCCCTGCACTGTCAGTGTGGAGCCCAATGCAGAGCTTGAATTCACAAACCGAAAGACCATGACCTGAGTTGAAGTTGGAGGCTAAACCAACTGAGCCACCCACACACCCTTAATCACTACTTTTTAAATATATGTTTGAACTCATGGTTTTGTACTTTATTCAATGCATTACAAATTTTTTTTAATGTTTTATTTATTTTTGAGGAGGTGGGGAGAGGGGCAGAGAGAGAGGGAGATGCAGAATCCCAAGCAGGCTCCAGGCTCTGAGCTGTCAGCACAGGGCCCGATGCGGGGATCGAGATCATGTACCATGAGATCATGACCTGAGCCAAAGTCGGATGTTTAACCAACTGCGCCACCCAGATGCCCCCATTTTAGTCTGCTACTATTATTATTCGTTTTCTTTCTCAAATTGCCCTAGATTTTTCCAGTAAAAGTCCTTATAAGGTGGTCTCTGTGTCCCCATTATTCTTTGAGCACTTCTTTATTCCAGGCTGTACAAGAAGTTCCAGACTCATCTCGTACTTTCTCTACAGCAGTACTGAAGTCAACCAATTCTCCAAGGACCTCTGAAGAGGGACACTTAGAAACCAAGATGTGAATGCTAGATGTATGCAATGCTATTGGGAGTGCCACTGCTCCCAGACCCTCTCAGGGGACAAAGCTAGGAATATACATATTTGAATTTGAATATCTCGCTCCCTCTCTTTCTTTTGTCTGTCTATTGAAAACCATGAGTTCACACCCCAATCTTCAATTCCAGCCCAACACCATTATCCTTAATATTTTCTTACTTGTCAATCAATGTTATGATTCCTCTATAGCTGACACAACTACCTCCATCCCTGTGGATGCCCTCTTCACCACCCACATGCCAGACAGCTCCTTCACATGGACACACTCTTCACTTGCTTAGGCTCTGACACCCAACCTGGGCCACCAGGAATCTACTAGTGCACCCACATCATTCACCACCTTGCTCAATCCCACCTAATAGGTTTTGGACCAAATTGAACATGGCTCAATTCCTAGTCTCTGGACTGTGTCTGTGACCTCTTGCTTTCTAGGTATACATCTTAGTATAAACTATAGCTCTAGACTACAGATTTTGTTAGCCTCCTCTCAAGAACATTGGAGCCCTATTCCAGCCTAAGGCTTTAAAAGCTGAAAATCTAATACTTCCCCACTACCTCAGATGGGGGGCCATCCTTATTCTCTGTTACCATATAAGAATCACAGTCCTGGCCTGACCTGCTTAGTAGCAGGTCACAGCTTTATCATGCTCACTGCTCTAAGTTTTCTTCTCATTTTTGGCCCACAGACATTTAAATCTTGCTTGGGCACAGCAATATATCCTTACAGATTTCTCTTTTTATACTTTATGTAACATTGCTATGTATTTGGAATACAGAAAACTAGACAAAATCTGGGAAGAGGTAAGAAATGGGAGAGAGTTTCTGTATCTTTCAACAGGATGATAATATAGGTAGAAAGGGTCATAAGTTAAAGTGCCAAAATCCTTTTAAGAAGCAGTATGGAGTTTGACTCCTTTGTTGTAATTTTTATTATTAAGACTATGAGTTCTGTGGGAGAGAGTAAGAGGGGTGCTGCTGAGGGGCTCCCTGGGTCTGGCCCTCAGCTTTGAAGGACTGTGCTCAGAGCTGATGGGCACTCAGAACCTGCACTAATCCAACTTCAATGCCTTTATTTTGATGCTGACTAAGGTAAAGTTTCAGATATGTATTGCACTGGTCCCTTTTAATGCCCTGGAAGCAATTTCATATTTGCCATTTTATATTTTTTTTTCTCAAAAAGAGCCCCCCTAATTCTAAAAATGTTTACAGTTCTGGATCTGTCCCTCACAAATTCTGGATCTGTCCCTGTAAGGAACTTATGGTTAAGTCTCAGTGTAAATTTCCAATGAAGGAAGGTAATTTTCTAGAGAGCATATGAGTTAATGGAGGCTGAATTAATCCTCAGAAGGTTCCTAGGTTGCTTTGAGAGCAAGAGAGATGGGTGACCTTGGGGGTAGTTTATGTCGACCATGTAAATTTCAAAGCTATTCTGACCCACATATGGAGTGTGTCTATAATTCCTGCGTGATCAGTTTTGTATCTCTTGACTATCTCCTTCCAAAAGAATACTTTATTAACTGTGCCTCAAATCTTACTTTTTCTTTCTTTAGGATTCCATATACACCACCTCTTGCCAGTTCTTAATTAACACATTCTTTTTTTGTTAGTGGGTAAAATAATTGATTAGGTAACAGCTTTCACCTCATCTTCCCTGCTTGCCCCTTGATCAAAATCTGACTGTTCCCTAATGCTTTCAACTTTATATTCACTAATCATCATCTAGGCTGGATTAATTCTATCATCTACTCTACAGATTTGCTGATCCCAGTTTAGTTCTCTGAAGGCCATCTTGTTTCCAGGTTACAGGGTCATCTATTGTCCCCGTGCATTAGGCTTTGAAACTGTAAACACAATTTGAAATTAAAAATTGTTAAATAATTTAAAAATTGGGAAAAAATCCTATAGAAAGTAGACATGTAAACGGTTTCTCCCTTTATTAAAAGCTTTACTGGGGAAAGCTTCTGGAAGGCCTCAAATATAGAAGAGGCACCTACATTATACTACACAGACAGCAAAAGCAGAATATCCACAGATAGGCAGAAGATACACTTTGCACTTTCTCTGGATGAAACATCAAGCGTTGTGGATTAATTCCGTCGCAGGCAACCACTGCTTTAGGTACACGGTGCCCACGGCAGTATACCTAAAGCAGTAACAGAAGACTTCTTTCCAAAGAGCTTAAATCTAACTCAAGAGTAAAACATACAAATGCAACATGATTCTGGTTATTTTCAAATTATCAGTAATTGTTAATAATTATTGGAGATAAGCCAAAGAGGTGAAGCCTGAAAGAAATTAATAACAAAAACAACAATGATGGCTGTCATTTATGAAGTCCAACTAGGAGATACTACCTGTGGTGGTATTCTTAATATCTACATTTTACAGATGAAGAAACTGAGGTTCAGAGAGGTCTGACCAAGATCACATGGCCAATGGAAAAGGAGAATTATCATTCAAATCATTACTCCACATGGGCAAGTCAAGAGTTTGAGAAGAGTTTGAAAAGCAATCCAGGGGAAATGAGGTGAACAAGGCAGCCAAGGACCACCAGGCTGATTTAGTCAGAGGGCAGATCTAAAGTGGAAGACAGGAGGCAGCAGAAGGGTAAGGGAGGGGGTTAGCTGCCAGCTGAGAAGAGAAGGGGGCTGAGAGGTTCTCAAAAATTTAGCCCTTTGGAGTTGATGTGATAAGCATGCAAGAATCAACCAGGGAGAGTGGTCCTCTTCTCATATAGCATTTTGCAGACCTGGCATCTAAAGACCTGGTGGGAAAAAGAACAGTCCTTGCAACCAGTAGTGTCATTAAAAAAGAGTCTACGTTGAAGAATATTTACCCATCATCTAGGATGTGCCTAAATACACAGTAAACAAAGATATCAGCAAAACAGTAACAGTGCAGTGTAAATGCTATAAATGCAAGAAACAGGGTGACAATAGGGTAACTGGGGTAGGGGAACCAGCTTTAGATAGAGAGATATTGGTCAATGTACCTTGTAACCACTCCCTATTCACGCAAATAGGAAACATGAATGAATCTCAGTGACTTTTTCAGAAATACATAAAAAGTGAAATATACATATGAAATGTACCTCATATATATGTGTGTATATATTAATTAAATATACACATATTTAATTACATGAAACTACAAAGGTGTTGCATATTTTTATAAGAAGTGTTCCTTATTGTAAAACTAGCTATAAGGAATGTGCCCTTGAAAACCATCAAAAAGAATATAAACTGAATTCAAAGTCTATGATTTCATAGGGAAGTTTCCAATTAGAAGGAAATATTTGGAACACATTTTGAAAGACTTAGAGAATAGTGGCATTATAAGGCAACGTTTCCATTTCAAAGTACAAACAGAGTTTGAAATATGCTGGCTTCACTAGAACATTTTTTTTAATGTTTATTTATTTTGAGAGAGAGAGTGAGAGCAGGGGAGGGGAGGGGCAGAGAGAATCCCAAGCATGGTCCAGGCTGTTAGCAAGGAGCCCAACGGCAGGGCTTGATCTTACAACCGTGAGATCATGACCTGAGCAGAAATCAAGACTCAAAGGCTGAGCGGACTGAGCCACCCAGGTGCCCCTTCACTAGAATATTTGTTAGTGAAAGTTGTGCTGTTAAAGAATAATCCCAGAGGTATCTGAAATTCCTACAAACTCCAGGAAATGCAAGTGCCCTTGGAGCATGCAACCTAAAAGGAGTTGGTTTCCTAAAAGCAAAACACCCTCAGATGTATCCCAGGTGTCCCACACTCAGAGAGAAAAACATGAAAGGTCACAGATGTGAAAATTACAAATGAATCAACAAGATCCACTCAGTCTTGATAGCAGGCACCCCCGACTCCAAGATGGCATCATCTGTACCCGGGAAGGAGAAGAAGCCCATGGATGTCAAACTAGGAGGGCTGCCGAGCTGGATAATGATGTGGGATTTCACCCCAAAGGTGCTGCTGGAGCATTTCAAAGAGGTTACTACATCAAGTATGTCAATCTGAAGAAAGGGGTATCGCTGGGATTTCTATGGTGCTGGCAGCTTATGTGCTTTTCAACTACTGTCGTTGCTACAAGGAACTCAAACAGGAGTGGCTAGGCAAGCACCACTGAAGAGGGCCCAGCATGGAGGCACATTCTGCATTGCTGACCATGATCTTTGCCTGGCACTCTTGAATCCTTACATATTCTAATTTAGAGTTAATACCTACTAAAAGATGACTTGTACATGGAAAAAAATCCACTCAATCTTTCTTTCATTAAAATAATACTAACTACAACAAAAGAAAAGAATTATGGAGCAGAGGTGGCTATACCACAGGGCTACAGGAGTTTAAGCTTTGGGATCTCCTACCCCCCTGCCCCTGCCCCCCAATTTGCAAGACCCCCTTCCAAGATCCTATAAGGGATCTAGCAATGTATTTCTCAAGATGATACGTTTTTGAAAATTTAGAGAAAATTTTTAATTCGATTTCTTTTTTTTAATGTTTTATTTATTTTTTTAATGTTTTAATGTTTATTTTTGAGAGAGAGAGACACAGGGTGCAAGTGGGGGAGGGACAGAGAGATGGAGACGCAGAATCCAAAGCAGGCTCCAGGCTCTGAGCTGTCAGCACCGGAGCCTGATGTGGGGCTCAAACTCACAAACAGCGAGATCATGACTTGAGCCAAAGTCGGATGTTTAACCAACTGAGTCACCCAGGCACCCCTCAATTCTATTTCTTACCCTATATTGTATAAACTTTAGGCTCTAGACCCTGGATCCTGCTGACAGAATGCCTGCCTTGTACTACACACTACATTCAATGCTGGAGATACAAAGATGAACAAGGCACATCCTTCCTAGGGAGAAGCTTGGTGTAAAACAGAAACAAGAAAAATAATTGCAGTGGGACACCTGCTTGGTTGTGGACTGTACAATGGGAACAGAAGCCCAAGGAATGCTCTTCTGTTGTTGTTATTAGCCTATTCATTAAAAATTTAAGCTTGGATTTCTTTTTTTAAGTGGTGAATGTCCATTCACATGACACTTAAAGTAACACAGGAACTTGGGACAGTCAGGAGAACCGAAAGCACCAAAAGTATTCAGGTAATCCATATGGTTCACATATAAGAACATACATAAGGAGATAAGAATGGAAAAAGAAGGGCAAGAGTGTGGGGCTTGGAGTTCCAGGTAAGGGACTCTCGCCTCTGTTCCAGATGGGCTTTCAGCAGAATATTACTATAAATAAGCACTGCTTTAGAATGGCAGTTGTGTTGGGGTGCCTGGTGGCTCAGTCGGTTGGGCGGCTGACTTCGGCTCAGGTCATGATCTTGGCAGTCTGTGGGTTTAGGACCCATGTCGGGCTCTGTGCTGGCAGCTCAGAGCCTGGAGCCTGCTTCCGATTCTGTGTTTCCCTCTCTCTCTGCTCTTCCCCTGCTTGCGCGCTCTCTCTCTCTCTCTCTCTCTCTCTCTCTCTCTCTCAAATAATAAACATTAAAAAAAAAAATTTAGAATGGCAGTTGTGCATGGAGCTGAGCTGGTTGAATGGAGACGTGCTGGCAGAGCAGTTAAGAAAGTCTGGTCCAGGTAGTAGCAGCAGAATGAAAAGTAAGGGATGGGCTTAATAGACACAGGAGAAGAATCAGAACTTCAAACCTGATTTGGATGTGATGGCGGGAGGCCTAAGAAGGAGCCTCACATTACTCCGAGGCTTGGTGGACAATTAATAAGGTAAAAATTAATGACAACTCAAGAGGAAGACTGTCTGATTTGGGGAGGAAGATGGTAAGTTTGAGCTCAGCTTCATTACTTCTGAGATACTAGTAGGTCAACAAAGTGAAAATGTCTCATTCTTTGCTACTCAGTGTGGTCTGTTGGGCAGCATCATTGGGACCCCCTATGAACTTATTAAATATGCAGTGCTTAAGCCACAGTCCTGCTGAATCTAATCGGTATTGTAAATCTGCACATGTAAAGCCCTGGGATCTGTCTTGGGTCCAAACTGCTCAGGACATCACCAAACTTCCTCTATTCTGGGGGTTAAAATGTCCAGGATTTAGGACCTGTTCTATAGATGTGATTGGTACAAAGGAACCACAGAAAAAAATAGATTTTTAAAGTTGTGTGGGACCCTTTAAAAACTTCTGCCTATGCAGTGTACCAAAGCCAAACAAACACCTGCGGACCATGTGTACAGCTGTCACGGCCAGCTGACTCATCTACCCATCTGCCTGTTGCATCACACATTTTCCTCTGTAATTAAGGGCAGTGATAGTAACATCAAAGAGAAAATAACTTACAGGGATTGTAATGAACTTGTCAAATTGTAAGAATTTGGGTATAGACAATAAGTGAGAATTTGAGTATAATGCCATAATTATAAAATCAGTATCTTATACTCTTCAAAACTCTCCATGTTTATAAATACTGATTTTTCCTTGTTAATCACATAAGTCAGTTCTTCAAGTTCACCCTAAGACAGATATCTGTGTGTAAGAAATCACCTCCCAAACTCACCAGAAAAAGCAAACATAACTATGACATTTTCTAATATCCAGTTTTTGCAAATGCACAAAAAAATCCTTTCCTTTTCTTTTTCACTTCTGCTGTCTGAAGAGTATTTATACAATAGTGCAATGCTATCTTTTAAACTTGGAATATGATTTGGCATGCCAGTTGAATGTGTTGGGAATGGGTTTTTAAGGAAAGTTCACTCTAAGTAAAATAATGTGTATAACAGCATGTGTAACCAGTAAAGACCATATCACAATATGCTACTATATTGCGATTAGATATACTCAGACTAGTGACCTAATCACTCAATTATTCTGAACACCAACCAGGTGCCAGGAATTTGGCTAGACATTTTACACATATGAACTCTTTATAAGCACGTTAAGATCTCAATTGCACAGAGTTCTTGGATGTTCATATTTTCCTGAAATCTTCAACAAAAGGAAAAAAATTAAAGGTGACCCTCATTTGGAGAATATGCAAAGGCAATATGTTTACCAATGGTATGAATTTTATTTTTATTATTATTTTTTTAATTTTAGAGAGAGAGTGAGTGAGCAGGGAAGAGGGGCAGAAGAAGGGAGTGAAAGAATCTCAAGCAGGCTCCATGCTCAGCTCAAAGCCCGAAGTGGGGCTTGATCCCACAATCCTGGGGTCATGACCTGCGCTGAAATCAAGACTCAGATACTCAACTGACTAAGCCACCCAGGCACCCCATGCCAACTGTGTGAATTTTAAAAGAGGGTGTAAATGAAATGTCACTGTTTCATGGGCATAGACTGCTTCAATCAGCACCAGAACTATTAGGACAAACCATATATGACATTGCTGCCCAATGTCAAACTGGCATTTAGCAACCAACTGTTGGCCAAATAGAATTTCATATGGTTCAGCTTATACTGTAATTAGGTAATTTCTCTTGGGCCAACTCATGCTGTAAGTAGACAACAAAATCAAAAGTGAAGCCCAGAGTGAACATCTAAGATTATTTTCTTTCCTGTGGTTGATTTTCAAAGTACAGTCATCTCTCTAATGCTATTGCTACACAGACTCGTAGTGTCAACTCTGAAACCTGACTGCCAAGAGAGAACCTAAATTTCATGACGAACCACGGGTCAGAATGCCCTTGTCTGATCATTGCTCCAATCATCAGAGAAAAGTTGACAGATAGTGTGATAGGGTGGATGTCAACCCCACAGAAAAAACATTTTTTGTTTGTTTCTTTGACTGAAAAGGTACATGTGATTTTTCAGCTTCTTTGAACTAAAAATCTAAAAACTTAGAAGGCAGGGGAGCCTGGGTGGCTCAGTCGGTTAAGTATCCCACTCCACCTCAGGTCATGATCTCATGGTTCATGGGTCTGAGCCCCATATCAGGTTCTCTGCTATCAATCAGTACAGAGCCGGCTTTGGATCCTCTGTCTCTCTCTCTCTCTCTCTCTCTCTCTCTCTCTCTCTCTCTCTCTGTGCCGTCCTCCGTTCATGCTCTCTCTCTCAAAAATAAATAAATACTAAAAAAATAATAATAGGGGCACCTAGGTGGCTCAGTCAGTTGAGTGTCTGACTTGGGCTCAGGTCATGATCTTACAGTTCCTTGAGCTGGAGCCCTACATTGGGCTCGCTGCTGTCAGCGCAGAGCCAGCTTTGGATCCTCTGTCCCACTCCCTCTGTCCCTCCCCCACTCATGCTCTCTCTCTCAAAAATGAATAAACATTAAAAAATAACTTAAAAAACCCTAAAATGCAAAGACCTAAGGGTAAATGGTATCTCCTTGTCTAAAATCTGTTGCCAAAAAAGCTGACCTGACACAAATAAGAAGCTAACTATGTTTATTTTCAAGATATCTTATTTCATGAAATCAAATATTGAATGCATGGCCAATTCATGCCTGTGAGTGTAGGGCTAATTTTGTATCGTGGCAGGATAATGGGATGAATACATTCTCCAACAGTTACAGGGGGGGAGAATATTGTTTTCTGGGAGGGTTTTTTTTTTTTTTAGGAGATACTATATATATCACATTTTAAATTGTATAAAACCTTAAATGGTCAGACAAGGGTCAGCAGAGTGAGTGTAATTAACTCATTAATTACAAAATCCTCCAAATGTATTATTTCCAAGTTAAAAAAAAAAGAAAAACAGGACAGGAAATCAAAAATGGATGACACTGAGGGTGGGGTGGGGGAATGGGCAAAATGGGTAAAAGGGAATGAGAGATACAAGCTTCCAGTTATGGAATGAGGAAGTCACCAGGATAAAAGGCACAGCCTAGGGCATATAGTCAATGGTATTGTAATAGTGTTGTATGGTGACAGATGGTAGCTACACTTACGGAGAGCAAAGCATGTTGAATCACTATGTTGTACGCCTGAAACTAATGTAATATTGTGTGTCAACTATATTTAAAAAAATAAGTGACAGAGATTAGTGGTTATGTTAGTATGAGATATAGAAAATAGCATAGTACTAGACAAAATAAACATTCAACAAGTTTAACAAACTATTACTATTACTACAATTGTTATTATTGAATGTGCAGAATTGTCTTTGAAATAATAGCTCATTTTATTTTATTTTTATGTATGTTCATAAGGTGTTAGTTTGGTTTCAGATTTCATCAGTCAGGTCAAGAGAGTAAAGATGCTTTTTTCTGTAAGAAATTATAAAATTAATTATGCATGCAACACATTATCTTATAACTTATATGTTGCAATAGTCAATTCTCATAGCAGAATCTGTACAAAACTGGAATCTGAAAACCTGGATTTGAGTGTGGGCTCTGTACCTAGTGCTAACCAAGGAAAAGTTGCTTGAAGTCTGTGAGCCTTAATTTCCTTATCCACAAAACAATGCCGGCCTATAGCAGCAATAATAGCTAACTTTCAGAGTATGATGTTTCTTCATTGCCAGGGCTTTTCTAAGAACTTTACACACATTAACTCAGTTACTAATATTTCATCTAACATCTAGCATTTACTTAGCAAAAAAGGGGGATCGTGCTGGTCAGTCTCCATTGTCCTCCAACACCTGCCTTGCCCTGCCCTACCAGGAAGCTGACTCCCGCAGATCAGACACTGGGGCTCCAGCCACCAGACTTTCAGTTCAGACAGGGGGTGGCACCAGGAAGTCCCCAGAAGCTGGGAGGAGAGAGATGCTGGGGTATTTCTTCTCCGCTTCCTTCTTGATTTAGCAACCCTATTCTAATTTATGTATGTTGTGGTGTATGGCAGGGGCGGGGGATGGGGGGCTGTTCCCCAAGACTAAATTTCCTGCCTGACAGCCTCTTTTCCATGGTTCCTCTTCTCCCTAGGTTCAGTAAACACCATTTTCTTCTTCAGCCTCTTAGCCCCCTTGGTAACAACTTTCTACGGTTGCCAGTCTTCTGGTACCCCAACATCCCTCTTTTGTTTCCTTAACTCCCTTCCCACATCACCCTAAGGAGTTGTTTCATTAACATGTCTTGATTTGAACCCTTTAAGTGGAATGCTCTTTCTTGCTGGGACCCAGACTCTTACGGGGCTTTACTATTTCAGCATTTTAGTCAACTACATTACTTAGTATGAGAGTATGTTAAACAGAGCTTTGTTTTATTTCATTTTGTTTTTAATGAATTGGTATGTTAGGAAATATGATCTTGCATTTCAGTTGTTTTAAAAAACTAAAAGATTTGTTTCTAATCTGAACTAGTTCACTTTTTTTTTTTTTTTTTAACAATCTCTTTCATTTGGTTCACACTTGAAGGAAAGGGTATTTGGGATTTAATTTAGTTCTGGAGTTCAACACATTAGCCTGCTATATTCCAGTTAATGGTTCATGGCTTGGTATGGTTCAGGTTCAAGCATAAAACCTCGAAATACTGGAAAAGGCAAGTTGGCAAGTTGAAGTATGGTTTCTCTGAGTGGGGCTAATGCACACACTACAAATATGAGGCTACATTCCTACAATGATAGAAACTCAAGGTCATCCTAGTAATAAAACAAAGTTAGTGATTCTCACTTAAATGAATGGTTCATTGGCCCCTGGATTTCCCTGTGTATATAGTTGAGCTTCCTAAACAAAATTATGACAGTGTGTTCATGTTTTCTAAGTGCTATTATATCTCATCTGTTTCTTTCTCAATGAATTCCCTTCTCAATTAGATCAGTATTTCTCAAAGTATGGGCCCCAGACCACCACCTGGAATTTGCTAGAAATGCAAATTTTTGATCCGCACCCCAGATCTACTATATTAGAAAATCTAGGGGTGGGCCCAGCAATCTGTGTCCTAATAAGCTCCCCCGGTTGATTCTAGTACCCAATGAAGCTTGAGAAATACTGAATTAGATCATACGTTTCTTGAAGTCAAATCCTATCTAGTATTTCTATGTTAGAATTGGGCTCTACTCAAAATCATGTTGATATTATCAGTTTCATGTGTGTGTGACAAGATAAAAGGGGCAGCTGATGGACTGCCCAAAGACCTAAATGACAGAGCCAGCATTTGAACTTGGGCAATCTAACTCCAGAGCTTAGCTTACTGAGCACAACTACGCTAGAATCCCTCCCTAATGGCCACACAAGAGGTGAGACATGAAGCACTAGGACACTTTGAGCAAAATTTGAGGAACAATATTCATGTAAATTTTTTAACTCTCAAATATCCTTAATATGAAAATGTGATACGTATTTAGAATAATATATATTTGCTTCATTTTTTATCCAGTAGAAAAAGTCAAGATGTAATTTTGTTAATATACATCTAAATTTTCAAGCACAAGTCTCTGGTTATCCTGAAACCTAATGAGTTTTTACATTTTTGCTATTGAAAGCCAGTTTCTTTGCTTAATGAAAACCAGGCAGAGCTGAACACGAAGAGTACAGCTACAGTCTGTGATAAAGCCATGGACACATAGTTCTAAGCATTCCAAATGGGTTTAACTGTATCTTCTGGCTTTCATATTTCTTTCTTTAGGACAATAGGTCTGTTTTAATTATACCTACTTTTGTTTGTTTGTTTTTTGTTTTTGTTTTTGTTTTTTGTTTTTTGTCTGGAGCCAGATCTCATAGCTTCCTGAGAAAAGCATAAAATGGACAGGAAAAGCATGGGTGGGAGTAGGTGGGGTTGATTTCTAATCTAGGGATTCCCTTAGTTGAAACGAATGATGTTTCACTACGCAGGCACATCTTCAATGTCACAATGAATAATGTATAATGGTTTAGAGAAAGATATAATAAAAGATCCCTATGTTCCAAAGCCAGTAATTTGGGCATTATGCTAGTTCCTCCTTCTCTCGCCCCCAAACACAATCTGTCACAAAGCCCTACGGATTCTAGCTGCCAAACCATTCTCAAACCTGCCTTTTCTTTTTCAGTCATATTACAACTGCCTTAATTCAAGACCTGGACTCTCTCCTGCTCCCCTTTGCCTCATTGTCATCACAATTATACTTTTCTTAAGGTCATGCTGTTTCCCTGTTTTCAATGTCACCAACGACCCCCTCCCACACCCAGTTGATTAAGTCATTATCAGGCAACCTCCTGTCTCTTCTCCTTGCTTAACAATGTGCTGTACAAACCAACCTGTTTCATACTTTCCAAACTTTGCTTCCCAGCCTTTTCTCCTACCTGGATTCCCTTTCTCCTCCTGGGCCAAGAGAGCAATACATTGCATTTCTTTCAAAACCTAGCTCAAAGGGAGCTTTCTTCACCCCAGAAGCAGGAATTTCTCTGTCCCTTGCCATCACTACACCTTGAACATTATCTCACAATTCATCGCTGATAATTTTAGTTATTTATTTGTATGCCTTGCTCAGTTCGGATTTCCAGACATTGCACACAATGCCTAACATGAAATAGGACACATAATTTAAGGAATGACCGTATTCCTCAATACTGGATAATAGTCTTTAGCTATGTTAAATGATATTGGGTATGCACACAACTTGAAAATCTTTTAACTCTCATGCAAATGATTTCAAAAGCCAGATGCTTGGAGTTGAAATAGCTTCATTGCCTCTGTCACCAATAGCATTTGCTCATTCTTTATCTTCAGTTATGAAGTAAGTACAAAAAATGGTTTTATCAACCACAAAAATCTTCTTCCTATTGTTGGAGTTTTATAACAGTATGGCACAAAGGAATCATAGAGAAAAGCTAGCTGACCAACTTATTTGCCTTATTCTGCTTAAATCACATATTTTGGGTTTTAGTCCAGATATGTCTAGTGTGTCCAAGAAATTTGACCTTGAAAATGAACTTGAATTGACTAAATTATTTGGTGTAGCTATTAACCTCAGAAGTCATATTATAAAAGCTTGAGATATAAAACAAAATGCAAATGTATTAATTAACAATAAAAGATATAGATGTGTTTAGAGACCTTACTATTCCTATCCACTCCTGTTAAACAGGAGGCAAAATTAGAAATCAGAGGGCCATATGTTAAGTGTGGAGTCATAGGAAAGGGAAACTGCCAGTCTTATGAGATGTTTCTTCCAGACTAGAAAAAAGCCAAATGAACCATCCCTGACTTCGCTGTTAACAGAGCACACTTCTTCTCCGGGACCTGGACGCACTGCGTCTAGTAGGGTAAATGACTTTCTCCTGACCAATGCAGGAGAAATACTACCAACTCTCTGTTTGGGGGGGATGGGTTTGGTCTTTCCTGCTGCCTAGATTCTTGCTTTCTGCTTGCAATTTTCACTTGTTTTTGTTTTGTTTTGACAGGGCATAATAAGGCGACCTCAGAACTCACCCCTCTCACTCTTGATGTTCGCTCCTTGGCCTTTTGTCCTGGCCTGGCCTTGTTATCCTAGTTATGATTTTCACTTCCTCTTAATCACATTACAGGTAGACCAGAGAATAAAGCAATCACCCTGGATAAGACGTAGTCACAGTTTTCTCAGGCATACAGTTATTATTTATCTCATCTATAGGTGACAGGTCTCATCTGCCATACTTTCATACTTTCTGATTTTTGTTCTCAGACAATGGCATTCTGGAAGCACCTAACAGTAGTCCCCTAGATACTGACTATACTTGACACATGATGGTTTTAACAGCTATAGTCCCAAAATAATGCTTTGAAAAGGAAGAGGTAAAATTAAATATGAAGAGCTGAATCTTTCTCATACTGACCCTTCAAAACACTTCTCTTTCTGCCTCTACTCAAAAGCAGAAGATGGGAGGTGACCTTCATAAAGTTATATTGGGTAGAAAAATTACTCACTGCCAGAGGCTAGGAAGAGAGGCTCTCTGTTCACATGATCTCCCCCGTGATTTTCCGTGGTTGCAGAAGCTCAGAAAAGTGTGTATACAGGTATTCTCTGTGTGGCTCAGGAGTTGACTTCATTTTTTTTTTTTTTTAATTCTACTCATGGGATGCCTGACTTCTTTTCCAAGGTTGGCCACAATCATTCATGGCCTTGAAGGACATAACTTGTGCATTATCTGTATTATGTTTCATACCTATATAACAGAGATAAAAGATACTTTTGAGTATAAAAGTAGGTTTTGATCTACTATATAGATTGAAACCAGTGTCAGCTTCCAAGAAAAAAGAAATTATTCAATGTATTTTTTAAAGGTTTTAATCCTAGTTGCTCTATTTTGGGCACTTTTCTGAAATGTGATTCCAATTATTTATATAATAGAAAAGAAAAAAGCTAAGCCTCTTTCAGTATGTGACTCACAACTCACTACCCACACACAACTTTTAAAATTATCTTTACACAATATTAGCATATTTTGGCGCTTAACTATACTATAGCTGGCCACTTACTAAAACTTTCAGTTGTTTCTGTGAGGATCACTTGTTTTATGGACCCTTTTCAATAGGTTCATTCACCTTCCCCTGATCTAGATTCTTGATTCTTCCTCCTCATCATAAAATACTCAGAAAGATTGCTTATACATTTGCATTAGGAACTATAAAAAGAGCACAAAAGAAAATGGGCCTTAAAGAAAATTTTAGAGTACACTGACATGCAATACACGAACAGCAAAATAAGGAGAGTGAGTCACTATAAAATTAGTCAATTGGATTCAGAATGTATGTTTTAGGGATAAGTGTATTTAAGGTTCATAAAAGTAGATGAGGCAGATAATACTGACTTACATGTGTAGAATGTGTGGCATATAATCCAGTGGTGAAGACAAAGGCATTGGAGCGATAGGCCTGGGCTCACAGTCCAGCTTTCCAAATTACTTGCCATGTGACTACTAATGTGACAATATCTTTTGGACCTTTGGCATTTAACTGATCTAGGCCTCCAATCACTCCTCCGTAAAATGGGGTTTCTAATACCTTCTTGTTTGTTGACTGAATGATATAAAGTATAGGAAAGTACTGAGCACAGTGCCTGGACATAGCGAGAGTTCAACAAATAGTTGTGTTTTACTCATATGTGGAACTTAAGAAACTTAACAGAAGACCATGGGGGAAGGGAAGGGGAAAAAATAGTTTCAAACAGAAAGGGAGGCAAACCATAAGAGACTCTTAAATACAGAGAACAAACTGAGGGTTGATGGGGGAGCAGGTCTAGTAGAGGGGAAAATGGGTGATGGGCATTGAGGAGGGCACTTGTTGGGATGAGCACTGGGGGTGTTGTAGGTAAGCAATGAATCACGGGCATCTACCCCCAGAACCAAGAACACACTGTATACACTATATGTTAGCCAACTTGACAATAAATTATATTAAAAAAAATAGTTGTGTTTTAGAATCACTGTGCTTTCTACTTATTCAAAGAGTTTTTAAATGCATCATCTTTTCTGATCTGGACATCAGTTTGGTAGAGAAGATCAACAGGTATTATATACCCTTTATAACCCCCCCACACACACACATCCATCTTCCAGTTAGATGAGGAAAGAGAGATGCATAAAATGGAAATGATCTGCTTAAGCTATTGACAGCATCAGCACAAAAACTGAACTAGAACTCTTTCTACTCCGTCTCACCAAATAGGAAGCATAGCCATAGGTGTTCTCGACTCCAGACAGAGTGGCACCATGTATGCAATTACTGTTCTCTGACCAGACTAGGAAAACTTTATAGAAAACATTAAAGATTTCCAGGACTATTTGAGCGGTGGGTATACAAGGTGACTTTTTAGATGAGGTGTAAGATTGGTGCTTAGCCCTGCTTGGGGAAAATCTCACCAGGGGTGTATTCTAAGGGGATGGACCCTTTATATATGCCAGAGAAGAATAGAGATACATCAATTTCTTCTGCAAGTAGGACATACCCACCCATAGAACTGTAATAAAGATTAACTTGGTTAAAATGCATGAAGGAATTTGTACGTGGAGCTGTTACAGAAGTTGAGACTCTGGACATAAAGAAAGTAGGAAAAATTATGCAGCTCCGTTCTTTTTCCCTTTAATATATGCTATCTCAGATTGTGTAAAATCCTTTTACTTTGTTAGATTGCCTGAATTTAGGTTAGGGAGTCACTGAGGTTAATAGGCATCCATTTATAAGGTATACATAGTTCTAAAGTTTACTTATTGACCAGCCATTTATAAATTAATATGTTGTTTAATCAGATTGTTTTCCTAATTTTTATTTATTTTTATTTTTTTTATGTTTATTTTATTTTGAGAGAGAGAGAGAGAGTGCAAGCATGAGTGGGGGAGGGGCAGAGAGAGAGAAGGAGAGAAAGAATCCCAAGGAGGCTCCACAGTGTCAGCACAGAGCCCAACACAGGGCTCAATCCCACAAACTGTGAGATCATGACCTGAGCTGAAATTAAGAGTTGGACATTTAACCAACTGAGTGCGCCCCACTTTTTCTTTAAATGTTTATTTTATTTTGAGAGAGAGAGAGAGGGAGAGTTGCTTTCCTAACTTTTAAATGACACTGAAGAAAAATCAGACTAATTCTGGCAAGAAGAAGAGGCAGATAATTTGAGGATAAAGAGCAATTTGGGTAGTACACAATATTGGGTGTCCAAGTAACATAAGAGTACAGTGTTTTTAAAGGGCAGAGAGTTGCACAGAAGGAGATGGCAGAGTCTCAATATTACTATATGGCAAAATTTTCCAGATTTATGCCTATAACAAGAGAAAGCACAGAAATATTTTTATTCTTCATATTCCTCTTGCATAAGGAGGCCCTTATGCTTCCTGTAACCTTAACTTATGGTCCCACTCACTAATATTTGACTCTATAATGGTTAAACAGATGTTTTGGGCTGGCCTGGGAGGCTATATTATTTCTATGGGAAAATTAGTCCCAAGTTTTAAGTAAACAGCCTACAAATGACATTTTTTAAACATAGGAAATATCTATGTTTATATTATACATATTGATTTAGCATGCTAGTATCTTTAAATAAGAAAAAGGCAATTATAACATCCTTTATCTTTAGCTCTCTACAAATTGAGTACATCTCTTGATTTTCTACTGTTATTGGCCAGTGTATTTTTCTGTATTACTTTACAAATGTAATGAAACAGCAGTAGAAACTGATATGTTTTATATATTTTTAAGGATAGTTCCAGTTATTTAATTACCGCCAAATTGGTTTAGGGGAATCGTCCAAAGCAAGGAGACCATCCTCTGGAAATACCTACTATAATGCTTCACAAAAATAAGCTACTGAATAAATTCATATATTTAAAAAAATATAATTAGCAGTATTTACTTGAATCCTTGCTAATCATCAAACTATAGTAAAGATATTGGATCTCTTTTTCTTTTTTTTTAAGATTTTTTAAAAAGTTTATCTATTTATTTTGAGAGAGAGAAAAAGCATCAATGGGGGAGAGGCAGATAAAGAGGAGAGAGCAAGAATCCCAAGCAGGCTCTGTGCTACCAACGTGGAACCCAATGTGGGGCTTGAACTCATGAACTGTGAGATTATGATCTGAGCCAAATTTGGAAACTTAACCAACTAAGACATCCAGGTACCCCTGACTTCTTTTTCTAAATATACTATTTTTCTTTATTTGCAAACCTGACTGCAAAGCCCCAAATATGAATAGCACCAAATTCAGTACAGAAGTTTTCAGAGAAAATGACATTTATTTGGCATCATTCTTATCCTAGATGATGTCCTTCATTTTTCATTGAATTTAAATCACGGTTACAAAATTTATGAGTTAATCTGAGCCAGCTTCTAAAGTATCACATTAACACTGAAGACATTTAAACACAAGGATTTAGACCAATACATCACCACTCAACACGTTTCAGGCCTCTCCCTCTTCATCCTAGTCCAAGTTACCATTATCTCTCATCTGGCATTTTATAATAGCCTCTGAAATTGGATTTCTTTGCTCTCACTCGGCCATCTGCAATCAAGCCCCAACACTGTGGCCAAAGTGATATTTTTAAATAAATTAGATCACATCACTTTTCAGCTTAAATTCCTCCAGGTGCTGCCCACTGCACTTAAAATATTAATTCAAACTTCCAATCATAGCCTATCAGGGTATCCATGACTTAGTTTACCTTTTTTCTTGTCCTTCCTCCACTTATTTCTACCTTCCAACCCTACTGGCTTCTCTGTGTTTCTCAAGGAAGTCTAGTCTGTTTCCTACCCAGGTCTCTGGCACTGTAACTTCCATCAGGAATGTCCTGGCTCTTGGATTTCACAAACCTGGATTCTTTTCTTTCTTTAGGTCTTAGCTATTCCCTGCTTGTCTCTGTAATGTTGCCCCAGACCACCCAGTGCCTCTTTAGAATATGAGCTTGTCTTATTTTCTTCATAGTTTCTGCCACTGCTATGATTATTTTATTTATAGCTCTGTTTGTCTTCCCTCCCCACTACAATTTAAGCTCTCTGAGAACGGGGATCTTGCCTGGTTCTTAGACACTATCACTGAGATCTGTTCCTAGTTACTTAATAGTAGTTGAACTCAGGGTATTTTAAATTCTTATAACCTATATTTTACAATAGGAGGAGACCTTAAATACTACAAAGCAGCATCTTTTCATGTTATGGATAATAAAGCAGAGCACAGGGAGTTAAAACACATATTTGGAAAGTTGTAAGACCAGTAGTAGAATCCAGTTCTCCTAACTCCACAACTGCACATGGTCTCTCCATTATAGCTAGTTGTCCTGAATTTCCCTAGTTGCCTAATTCTTCAGCTAGCTTGATCATTATTTCTTCCTCTTCCTTCCTTGTACAATTTTTTTCTAAGATTTTGTTTTGTCTATTCATTACTGCTAACATAATTCATTTATTTCTGAGGCTTACTAACTCCATGAAGTGCTTTGTGATGCTAGTTATGAGAAATATCTTATGAAAATAAACCATAATGTGAAAAAAGCCAGTCTCCAGCAGTACTGCACACAGTACATATAACAAAGGCTCAGTTGTGTTGTTGCAGGGAAGAGTCAATAATTAGTAACACATTTCTAAAGGTCTCTCTTGCATAATTTTTGTGTCCAGATGTCTATGACATTTGGGTTCTAAAATAGAGTTCCAAATACCACACATTCATGCACATTTTCCAAGAATAATTGGATGATTTTCGAATCTTTCTATTTAATAAACATCAGGACTAAAGATGGACTACTTCACAATATCAAATTTATTCATTTTAAACATCCGTTTTGATGTGGAAAGCGTTTGGAATAAACACAATTAAGAGTGCCCAATTGTAAATCTTTTGAGGTTTTTGTTCATGATATGTCTCTTCCAACTGCTAGTAGTGTAAAAATGGAAAGTAATTTACATAAAAATTTTCAATTCACATGTTCTTGGAGATTAACTATTTTCCCCCCAGTCTTATTGAGAAATAATTGATATACATCACTGTATAAATTTAAGGCATACAGTGTGATGGTTTGATTTACATATATTGTGAAATGATTACCACAACAGGTTCAGATAACAACCATCCTCTCATATAGATAAAGTAAAGAGAAAGAAAAAAAGAAAACTCTTAGGATCTACTCTCTTAACAACTTCCCTATCTATGACACAGCAGTGTTAGCTGTAGTCATTATGTTGTATATTACATCCCTAGTACCTATTTATCTCATTATTGCAAGCTTGTACCTTTGACCACCTTCCTCCAATTCCCTCTCCCTCCTCCTATTCTTCACCTCTGGTAACCACAAGTCTGATCTCTTTCTATGAGATTTGTTTTCTTTTTAGATTCTCTGTATAAGTGAGCATACAGTATTTGTCTTTCTCTGTCTTATTTCACTTAGAATAGTGCCTTCAAAAAAAACTAAAAAAAAAAAAAAAAAAGAATAGTGCCTTCAAGGTCCATCCTTCTTGTCACAAGTGGTAGGATTTTCTCCTTTTGTTTTGTTTAATGGCTGAGTAATATTCCATTGTGTGTGTGTGTACATATCCATATGTAGATATATACACATGACAATGTCTGTATCCATTCATCAATTGATAGACACTTAGGTTCTTTCCATGCCTTCACTACTGTAAATAATTCTGCCGTGGGGCACCTGGGTGGCTCAGTCGGTTAAGCATCCGACTTCGGCTCAGGTCATGATCTCACAGTTTGTGAGTTCGAGCCCCGTGTCGGGCTCTGTGTTGACAGCTTGGAGCCTGAAGCCTGATTTGGATTCTGGCTCCCTCTCTCTCTGCCCCTCTCTTGCTCACGTTCTGTCTGTCTGTCTGTCTCTCTCTCAAAATTAAAATAAACATTACAAATTTTCTTTAAAAATAATGCTGCTATGAACATGGGGGTACAGTATCTTTTTGAGTTAGTGTTTTCACTTCCTTTGGATATATTCCCAGAGAGATTAACTATTAGCAATGCCCATGAAACCCTTTGGTAGATCTCCATGGCCCAGAGTATAAAGTCCAAGTGCCCTAATAAGATACAAGCCTCCTCTTCTGCACCTGGCCCTGACTACCTCTTCCACTCCCCCAAATTTATGCTCCAGGAACACTGAACTGCCTATGTTACCTGGAACACAGTGATGTGCTTCTTGTTTCAGTGCTTCTTGTCTTTGCGCACACTGGGCCCTTTCTTTCCACTTCTCCCACCTTAGTTCTATGCACCCTTTAAATTCTAGTTCGTGTGCCAGTTCCTGTAGGAAACTGTCTCTGATGCCCTCAAGTTGGTTGTGGTAGTTCTTGAAAGCATAACTCCCTCACTGGACTACACTGAATTATAACTGTTTATGCAGGTTTCCTGTTGGGCCATGCACTAACAGGAGCTCATCTTTGTCTCTAAGCATCTAGTACAAGGTAAAGTTAAATAAGGCTTTCACATAAGAAAATTAAAGTACAGAAAAATAAAGGTTAGACTTCAGTGAGAAACCTGAATTAATTACAACAAACTAACTACTTGAATTTACTGGACTTTTAGACTGTTTATATTTTTAAAAGTCTCAGGAAGATGTTTTTACCTAGGATCTCTTAAAAATGAATGAAAGAATGAAAAGACAATTTTCAGGATATGTCATAGCATAAAGCAAGATTTGGCACAATCTTTTAAACCTTCAACATCTATTCCAGTGGCCACCAATCCTTGGAGAACTGAGATTCCTCAAAACGAGTTAAAATAATCTTTAATCCACTATTGTAGTTTGAATATCTATGTATGTATAATTCAATAGTGATGCTGTATGAATATTTGTCTTTATTTTTTTTTAATGTTACTTATTTTTCAGAGACAGAGACAGAGTGTGAGCAGGAGAGGGGCAGAGAGAGAGGGAGACACAGAATTCAAAGCAGGCTCCAGGCTCTGAGGTATCAGCACAGAGCCCGACACAGGGTTGCAGCTCAAGAACTGTGAGATCATGACCTGAGCCCAAGTCGGACACTTAACTGACTGAGCCACACAGGCGCCCCTGTATGAGTATTTCTAAATGTATGTTGATATTAATAAAATATAAACCCATTTAAGCAATAAATAATTCACAGAACCAACACCAAATATATTTTTCCAATCCACGTATTCATACTTCATTGAATAAATACATACTGAGAACTAGTACCTGCCAGTCCAGGTACTGGGGATTCAATAATGAACAAGTTAGATGTGGCTCCTGCCCTCAAGGTGTTTACAGTCTAGTTGGAAAGAGACAACAAACAATAACAAATTGGGTGAGACTTATGAAAGGAAAAACTAGGAGTTATGTTAGAGAAAAATAGGAGAGAAGGAAACATATTCCAAGAAGGCTTTTCCAGGAAAGTGACTTTTAGACTAAGATCTAAGGTCTATGAAGCAGCCAGCCAGGAAAGAGGTGAGAGAATAGCATTCCATTCAGATCAGCATGAGCAAAGGCCCAGCCAAGTAAGAATCTTAAGTGTTTGAGGACATGAAATGAGGTCAGTGTGGGTGCAGCATACTGGGCGATAAGTGAGATGGAGTTGGAGAAGTAGGCAGGAACAGATCATTCAGTATGGGTCGTTATAAGATTAACTTCTAATCACAGTAGGAAAAACTAGACGGGATAGGCTACTTACTGTCTATCTACATTACTAGATACAGTAAGTGCTATCTTATGCTGCATGTAAATAAGCATTTGTGTTTCCAGATACTCAAGTAATATTTCTAAAAATATTTCTTTCAAAATGTAGAAGGAACACTGGCATACTGAACAGTTTCCTAAAATATGGACAATTTCTTCTAACAGATCTAGTCAATTATGCATTGATAGAAACGTGGACCACCACAGTATCCTCCTAAACCAACCTTAAACAAATATCCACAGAAAAAAAGGGATTATTGAAATTAGGATCCAAGGGGCAAAAATTTTTTTTTCTTTACCTCTGGGCACACCAAATGGCAACATTCTATCGAGTTCACGATAGTCCAGCCAACTCAAAATGGTTATGACCTGAGATAGAGCTCATAGAGGAAGCAGATGCATTTAGCCAGGGATGGATGTTGCCGCCTTCATACTTGAATTCCAGAAGATCACTATTCTGTTTGCTAGTCTACACTTATTCTCATTGTTTATTTTCACATAGCTGAGTTTTTGTGCTTCCAAGGTATTCTCGCATATGAGGGGGAGGCTATGCTTCTATGTCCTTTTGTGTTTGAAGGACAGTCTTAAATTTGAAATAAGAATATGGTGATCATAAACATATACAGTATTTTATGATTTTTTTAAATGTTTATTTTATTTTATTTTATTTTATTTTATTTTATTTTATTTTATTTTTGAGAGAGAGAGAGAGAGAGACAGAGCATGAGCAGGGGAGGAGCAGAGAGAGGGAGACATAAAATCTGAAGGAGGCTCCAGGCTCCGAGCTGTCAGCACTGAGCCTGATGCAGGGCTCAAACTCACGAACCGTGAGATCATGACCAGAGCTGAAGTCAGTTAATCAAATGAGCTATCCAGGCGCCCCAGTATTTTATGATTTTTAAGTACCTTTACCAATTTGTGAATGCATGGATCCTATAACTGGAGGCATTTGTCCTCTATAGTACTTTGAGAAGAGATTGAGAAATCAGCTGTCAGTGACTTCCCCGGGGTCTCCAAAGTTTTGGTGATGTAAGCACTTTTCTTCATTGAGTTAAATTTAGGAGGAAAGAAAAATCTGCTGAGTTTGTGTTTTTTATGGCAATAAGCCAATTTTCTTTTCCATATGTTGTTTGCCCTAGGGCACTCATAAGGTACATGGGATTCATTTCCACTGAAGGAGAAGCCTTAGAGCATGGGGGAGAACATGAATGAGACAAGATGCTATGAGTAGCTGTTTACTATGATCTGCAAAAAAATATATAAAAATTAGGACCGAACCATAATTGCACCAAAAACCATAAAATGCCTAGGAATAAATATAACCAAAGAGGTCAAAAATCTATACACTGAGAACTATATAAACCTTATGAAAGAAAATGAAGAAGACACAAAAAAAATGGAAAAAGATTCCATGCTCCTGAATAGGAAGAACAAATATTGTTAAAATGTCGATACTACCCAAAGCAATCTACATATCCAATGCAATCCCTATCAAAGTAACACCAGCATTCTTCACAGAGCTAGAATAAACAATCTTTTTTTTTTTTAATAATCCTAAAATTTGTATGGAACCAGAAAAGACCCCGAATAGCCAAAGCAATCTTGGAAAAGAAAACCAAAGCAGGAGGCATCACAATCCCAGACTTCAAGCTATATTACAAAGCTGTAATCATCAAGACAGTATGGTACTGGCACAAGAACAGATGCTCAGATCAATGGAACAGAATAGAAAACCCGGAAATGGACCCACAAACGTATGGCCAACTAATCTTTGACAAAGCCGGAAAGAATATCCAATGGAATAAAGACAGTCTCTTCAGCAAGTGGTGCTGAGAAAACTGGACAGCGACATGCAGAAGAATGAACCTGGACCATTTTCTTACACCATACACAAAAATAAACTCAAAATGGATGAAAGACCTCAATGTAAGACAGGAAGCCATCAAAATCCTCGAGGAGAAAGCAGGAAAAAACCTCTTTGATCTTGCCCACAGCAACTTCTTACTCAACACGTCTCCAGAGGAAAGGGGAAAAAAAGCAAAAATTAACTATTGGAACCTCATCAAGATAAAAAGCTTCTGCACAGTGAAGGAAACAATCAGCAAAACTAAAGGGCAACCGACAGAATGGGAGAAGATATTTGCAAATGACATGTCAGATAAAGGGTTCGTATCCAAAATCTATAAAGAACTTACTACCTCAACACCCAAAAAACAAATAATCCAGTGAAGAAATGGGCAAAGACATGAATAGACACTTCTCCAAGGAAGACATCCAGATGGCCAACTGACACACATGAAAAAATGCTCAACATCACTCATCATCAGGGAAATACAAATCAAAACCACAATGAGATACCCCCTTACACCTGTCAGAATGGCTAACATTAACAACTCAGGCAACAACAGATGTTGGCGACGATATGGAGAAAGAGGATCTCTTTTGCATTGTTGATGGGAATGCAAGCTGGTGCAGCCACTCAGGAAAACAATATGGAGGTTCCTCAAAAAACTAAAAATAGAACTACCCTACGATCCAGCAATTGCACTACTAGGTATTTATCCAAGGGATACAAGTATGCTGTTTCAAAGGGGCACATGTACCCGATGTTTATAGCAGCACTATCAACAATAGCCAAAATGTAGAAAAAGCCCAAGTGTCCATCAATGGATAAATGGATAAAGAAGATGTGGTACATATATACGATGGAGTATTACTCGGCAATAAAAAAAAAATGGGGCACCTGGGTGGCACAGTCGGCTGAGCGTCGGGCTTCGGCTCAGGTCATGATCTTGCTGTCTGTGAGTTCGAGCCCCACGTCAGGCTCTGTGCTGTCAGCTCTGTGCTGACAGCTCTGTGCTGTCAGAGCTCTGTGCCTGCTTCAGATTCTCTATCTCCCTCTCTCTGTCCCTCCCCTGTTCATGCTCTGTCTCTGTCTCTCTCTCTCTCAAAAATAAATACAGATTAAAAAAAAAATGAAATCTTGCCATTTGCAACTACACGGATGGAACTAGAGGGTATTATGCTAAGCAAAATTAGTCAGAGAAAGACAAATATCACATGACTTCACTCATATGAGGACTTTAAGACACAGAACAGATGAACACAAGGAAAGGGAAGCAAAAATAATATGAAAAGAGGGAGGGGGACAAAACATAAGAGACTCGTAAATATGGAGAACAGAGGGTGATTGGAGGGGTTGTGGGAGGGGGGATAGACTAAATGGGTAAGGGGCATCAAGGAATCTACCCCTGAAATCATTGTTGCACTGTATGCTAACTAACTTAGATGTAAATTAAAAAATAATAATAATAATTAATTAATTAAAAAAAATTAGGACTGAAGGCTGGGGATTAGGAATGTGCACAAAGTGAGGCTGGCATTCATATAAGCCGGCAGATTTTCTTGATTTGTTGTGCAAAACAGGTTGCTGGAAAGTCAAGGCCAGGAAAGCTTGAAGTACAGGCCCTTACAGAGATCACAATCCATTGGGATTTCAGACAAAGAGGTAACCCAGGGTTTGATTAAGGGCTCTGAAGAGAGAAGAAGAGGGGTGCCTGGCAGGCTCACTTGGTAGAGCATGCAACTCTTGATCTCAGGTTGGGAATTTGAGCTGCACATTGGGTGTACAGCTCACTTAAAAATAAAAATAAATAGGGGCACCTGGGTGGCTCAGTCGGTTGAGCGTCCGACTTTGGCTCAGGTCATGATCTTGCGGTCCGTGAGTTCGAGCCCCGCGTCAGGCTCTGTGCTGACAGCTCAGAGCCTGGAGCCTGTTTCGGATTCTGTGTCTCCCTCTCTCTGACCCTCCCCTGTTCATACTCTGTCTCTCTCTGTCTCAAAAATAAATAAACGTTAAAAAAAATTTTTTTTTAAATAATAAAATAAAAATAAAAATAAATAAATGAAGAGAGAAGTAGAGATTACTGTGATGGTATAGCACATAGGAAGGATTTGGGGCTTGTGGGAAGGTAAGCCTCCTAGAGGATGTCTTTCTAAGCTGAGATTTAAGTAATAAAGATGGCATTTCAGGCACAGGAGTGGGATGGGTGGGTGAGAATGGGGACCATGGAGGAGGAAGTGTTTATGCAAAATATTGTTAAATTCGAGGTACATTCCAGGAACTGAGTGTAATTCAATATGCTGAAGCACAGTGTGCAGGTGGAGTGGGTAGGGAGTGATTAAGAGCGAGGCTAGAGATAGATACCCAATTACAGAGAGCCTTATAGAACAAGGTAAAAATTGATATGGGGGCAATGGGGATCCAATTAGGATTTTAAGGAGAATGATCAATTGAAAAAGAGCAGTTAGGCATCAGTGTGAAGAATGCATTTAAGTGAAAATAGTGAGATTTGATAATTGGTTAGAAGAAGGAGGTGAAGGAAAAGGAAGCCTACCTTTCTCTAGTTTCCTGGTTTAAAGAGCTGGTGGATGATGTATCAGTTCTCTAGCAGGGAACCAGAGTCAGTTGGGCTACTGTTCTTGGCACTAAGTCATACTATCTCCCTTCTATCACAGATCATGCATGTTGTCTTGAGAGGGAAATTGGGGCAGCCAAAATGCAGCTACGTATTGGGAACCATAGTTGTGATTTGCCAAGTTAGTCCTGTTTTATGCCTATTGTCCTGACATCTCATCTGCTGAAGCATTTTTCTGGAGAAGAGTGTCCTGGTTTGGACCTTACTAATGGGTGACATCCCTTAGAAAGAAAAATAAGTTAGCTCTTTTCTTGAACACAAATTTTACTAGGGTTGCAGTCATAAGCTAGTGTGTAAAAGGAATGAGTTGGCTAGAATAATATAGTAATGAATAATTCATTATTCATATCACTTATCTGAGTAAAATTACTGTAGGAGACATTCTAAGTTATAACTATCTTGATTGAAAAAAGTTCAAGTACTTGTTGAACCTGCCCATTTGAATTTTCACCCCAACTTGCCATTTTAATTTTTAAATTGTAAGTATAAGTTATTCTAAATATTCCAGAGAGGGTTAATAAACCATAGACATGGCTACAGTACTACACATGTTTTGCAGAGCTTTTTTTTCACAAAGATATGATTTATTATAGGTAAGATTATTCTCAGGATATAGTTAAGGAAGCCCCATTATATCCTAAAGTAAATAGCTGATTTCAGGGCTATGGGAAAAAAAAAGATCTTCAGGATGTCTGAATTTGGTGAAACTATACTATGGCTCTGTCTTAAAAATTATCTATCTAAATGTTTTTATCTATATACCTCATTTATATATTTATAGCCCATCTCTTTCCAAAAAATATGTAAGATAGCCACAAAAGACTCATCCACCACTAGAAAACATTTTTGCACAGAAGCTGATATGTTTCTAACTGCAAACTCTTTCAAAAGATAACTTATACAGGCTGCCTGGTTATTTCACTTTCAAACAGATTGTATTCCAAAAATGCATTTGAGGGTTGGCTCTTTGGAAGTTGGAATAAATTTTTCTTTCAGAAACACTATGATGGTTGAGTTCCTAGGCAAGTGCACAAAAACCTGGTTAATCTTATATATATACTACTTGCTTGAATTCTGGGTCCTAGAGGCATTACTGAGGGCAGCAGAATAAAGAGAGCTTTCCCCCCACTTTCTATATAAAGAGGAAAGTTCTAGAAAATTTGAACTCTATCTTGTTCTCTCCACCTTTTTCTCCCTGTTTCTTTCTCCACCTGGTGATTCTTCAAGGTCCCAGTGATGTCCCAAGTCCTCACTACTTCCCTCCATTTGGTCCTGTTCCAATTCCTTGAAAATGTCCAATTTCCTAATGATTGCTTTGTTCTTCCTTAATACAACTCCCATGCTTTCAGTGTAGTTGTCTTAACTTCCCATTGAAACATTCTAGTTGTGAATAACTAATTAACTCTGGATATTTGAAGAGCTCTTTTAAAATATGAAGGGAATGTATATTATTTCAAACATTTATGTTTTAGGAGGAAGAGCATAATGCAATTTAACAACAGGCCTCCAAAGTTTGATTCTTTTTTTTTTTCTTAATTTTTAAAAATTTTTCCAAAAACATTTCTTAACATTTATTTATTGGGGGGGGGAGGGGCAGAGAGAGGGAGACAGAGGATCTGAAGCAGGCTCCATGCTGTGAGTACAGAGCCCAATGTGGGGGGTCAGCCCATGAACTGTGAGATCATGACTTGAACCGAAATCAAGAGTTGGCCGCTTAACTGACTGAGCTACCCAGGCAGCCCAAAATATGGTTCTTTAAATTCCTACTTTTATTTTTTTTTTCCAATGTTTGCCCTTACTTTTTAACATCTGTTGTTGCCTTTACTTTTTTAAGTGAATGATAGCAATGATGAACATATCATTTTATAAAGTACATTGGTATAATTTTGAAACCTGTTAAGGTATTGTTCTTATTTAACAGGAAGGGAAGACAAGGCTCAGAGAAGCTAAGTAAGTATCTTGCTTAGAATCTCCAGCTCAGGCTGGAAAGGACCCAGGTTCTGAGATTCTGCTTTTGGGCCAGTTCTGCTGCATTCAACTGCCTCTCCAGTTTCCAAAGTTCTCAATATTTCCATACTGACATTGAAGGTCCTAGCACTATTCGTGAGGGGAAAAGCTTAGAAAGTCAGGGATTTAGTGTAGGACTGTCATTCCTTGAAAACCATTTTTTGTCAGACTGTAGATGTGTTTCTTCTTGTAAGAAATAGTCATGTTGCTAATAGCTGACATAAACCTGAGATCTGGTCAGAATAGACGGAGGACGGGGCGCCTGGGTGGCTCAGTTGGGTGAGCGTCCGACTTCAGCTCAGCTCCTGGTCTCACCGTTTGTGAATTCAAGCCCTATATGGGGTCCTGCACTGACAGCTCAGAGCCTGGAGACTGTTTCAGATTCTGTGTCTCCCTCTCTCTCTGACCCTCCTCTGTTCATGCTCTGTCTCTCTCTGTCTCAAAAATAAATAAATGTTAAAAAAAATTAAAAAAAAAAGAATAGACGGAGGGAGACATCAATAAATGGAAACTTTGCCCATTCAGAGGATATATTTATATTCATATATATGTGCATATCAGAGAACATATATCAACATATACTATAATTGTTTTTCAATTTTCCATTACTGATGAGACAAATAATGTAAGCTATGAATGTCAGTATTTAGGAAACATTCAGAGATCGAGAACATACACTTGACCAAATCGTGAAGAAATGAAAAAAAGAAAAGGAGGTACAATCCAAGAGGCCATAATATTAATTGTTGTAATCAGAATTAAAATGAAGCCTGTCAAAATCAAATTTAGAAAGAGTCTGTATCTTTGGAAGAAAGAAAGCCTTATTGACAAGGTCTGATCATGCATTGGAAACTCTTTCCCTATTCCCTAATAACTTGTATGGATTTGTAAAGAGGATTTAGTTTACTTTCTCCTTTGGGGCCAATGTAACTAATCAGCAGTGAAAAAGATTACATAGGAAAACAGACATGCTCAGAAGTCCTAGCCACAGCTTTTGGCATGAAGCACCAAGGAGACCACTGGGATACCCCTTGGGGTGGTTAGAAGCATGAACCCTTGAAAATCTTGTTTTGGTCTGTCTAGTACTACAAGTGCTCTGAAAAAGCAATAGGGAAAGAACAGAAATAATTAACTCTCTCCATATTAAAAAAATTAAAGAGATAACTGAATTTAAAAATAATATTAGACAAACATTTATCAAAGCTTTTCAACAAGGAAAAACTTTTGCAAACCTGAGATCTGGTCAAAATAGACAGATGAAGGGAGACATCTGTGATTAAAGGAACTGTGACTAAAGTAAGTTATTAGACTATCACCAGCATTAAAAAAAAAAAAAGAGTCAGATGATCTCGTGGGAAAGAAAGTTTTGGGAATGGGGGTGTGAAATGAGGAGAATGAGCTATGGAGGGCTGTGGTGGGTTTTTTTTTTTTTTTTTTTAAATTACTGATAATCTATCAAACCTAGATAGGAGAAAATCTCATCAATGAAAATGTTAATCCATTTACTTTAAACAAGGCTAGAACTTGAAGTAGGCAGATAGGTTAGACTTTATCATTATTTGGGAGTGATTGGATATACTTGTAATTCAGAACCTCCTCAAAGAATGCTGAGGTTAAACTGGAGCAAAAGAAGCATTTTTAATTTTGTTTTGGGAGCTAGGGAAACTTGTTTGTCTAGAAGCATACTGGGTCTTACTGAGGTATAGGAAAATACACTAAGATTAATTTACTGTACTACATGTTATTAGTAAAATAAAGATTCTAAAATCAAAGATCTGGGGTACCTGGGTGGTTCAGTCATTTGAGTGTCAGACTCTTGATTTCGGGGTTCAGTGAATGGCTGAATGATAGTTTGGGGTTCATTCACTGAATGGCCACTGGCTGTTTCTTCCTCTTGCCACACACCTTTGTTGAGAAAATTACTTACTAATAGGAAAAAAACTGAGAATAGTCATGGAGCATGAAGAATACACATGATAAATTTGTTATTTTCTATACATGAGCAATGAGTAGACCAAATATAATATCTGCAAAGTATGCAAAAATTAGACTGGAGAAGGCTTTGAACTTCAGGGTAGAAAGTCTAAATTTTATTTGGGAAATAATGAGCAGCCTGTGAAGGGTTCAGAATAGAGAAAAAATATTTACCAAACAGAACTTTTGAATATGCAAAATGTGTGAGGTTAGTGTATCATAGGGATATATGGAAGGATACCCTCTAAAGGACATACTGCTATTTGATTATGTGCTTGGTCAAATCACGTCCTTCCTGTACAGTGTCAAGATGATGAAATGAGGAGAGTCCAGAACCAGAGAAGAGGTATCCCTGTTCGAGTCCCATCACTAACTACCTACCAAAGGTTGTCATATATCCTGAGTCTTTCTAACCACTCAGATGAATGGCTTGTGTTAAATAACCTCTAAGCTTCCGATTCTAGCATTGAGGAAAGTGTATAGTGAGCACTAAACACATACTTACCTATTAAGAGAATTAATGAATAAATAAATGGAACCTATAACTACATTTGTCACATTTCAATATTTATAGTTCCTTATAGAAACTTTGACGTTTCAGAAAAGTATGAAGAAGGAAACAAATCACACATAAATCTCTGCTCCTCCCGTTCTCTCTCTTAAAATTAATTAATTAAAAATAAATAAAAAATACAATATAAAATTATATGTGCCCCTGTACCATCTTTTTTAAAAACCATCTTAGTACAATCATTTTGTCATATTACTAAAAATTCTTCAGAAGCATGGTTTCTAATATCAGTAAAATAGTGATATACTTTTTTTTTTAATTTTTACCTATTTTTGAGAGAGAGACTGAGAGAGAGACACAGAGCATGAGCAGGGGAGGGGCAGAGAGAAAGGGAGAAATAGAATCTGAAGCAGGCTCTAGGCTCTGAGCTATCAGCACAGAGCCTGATGTGGGGCACGAACTCACAAACTATGAGATCATAACCTGAGCCAAAGTCCGATGCTTAACTGACTGAGCCACCAGGTGCCCCTGGGTACTCTCTTTTTAAATGAACCAGTACCTGGGGCACCTGGGTGGCTCAGTTGGTTCAGTGTCTGACTCTTGGTGTTGGCTGAGGTCATGACCTCACGGTTGGTAGGATCAAGCCCTACATCCACCTCTGTGCCAACAGCATGCAGCCTGCTTGGGATTCTCTCTCTCCCTCTCTCTCTGCCCCTCTCGGCTGGTGCGCACACGCTCTCTCTCTCTCTTAAAATAAATTAAAAAAAAAAAAAAAAAGAACCAGTATCTCACTTCATGCCCATCAGTCATCTGAAGTGACCTGTTGAGCATACACTGTGTGTTGTACATGAATACTACCATCAAACTCAGGGCGTTCCCCCCAATTTTATTTTCCTAGTATTTATTACTCATCTTTTTACCCTGGGAAGACATCCTGGACTTTTACAATGTCAGCAGAATTATGTATTCCCTCCTCTGTATTCCTATTTCACTGTGTTTATCATTCTATTACTATAACTTTTATATCATAATTAGCTATCTATTTCCTTCTGTTAATTATGGGCTCCCAGAGGGCAGAGACGATTGTTCATCCTTGTGTCCTCAGGGCCTAGGACAGGGCCTGGAACTAAACTGGGTTGGGTTTGGTTTGGTTTAAATCTCAATTTCAATGTATCCTGTCGTATAAATAGCCATCTGTCAGAAATTTTCACCTTTCAGGACTTACCATCGTTTCAGCTCTACATACCTAAAAGTATTAAAACTCCTAGCTCCTCCTACAAGAAAACAAACAAAAACATCCCTACTCCTTCTGTAAGAATATTTCTCCTTGTTATTGGTACCTTATTATCTTGGTCAAGCTTTAAACCTTGAAATTATTTTGACTATATTTGGTTGCTTATTTCCAGTAACAATTTATTCTTTCCACAAATATATTCGGAGTGCTGCTTTAGGCCATGCCTTGTTCTGGGTGCTGGGTCTATAATAGCAAACAGGACAGACATGATTCCTTATCTTTTGGAGCTTACTTTCTAATGGAAGGAGGCAGTTAATAATGAAGCCGAGGAGAAAAATATCAGATAATGGTAAGTGCCTCGTGGAAAATTAGAACAAAATCATAAGTAGAGGGTAACTACTTTAGGTTGATCATCAGGAAAGGCCTCCCTATAGCATATTTCTCCTGTCTCTCCCCTTTCTTTCTAGTCCTGCCAACAGGCCCTCCTCACTTCATGCCTGCATCAGCGTAATAGCTTAATGGATAGGCTTCCTGGCTCCAGAATTAACTCTTTATCTTACCACTAAATTGATCTTCTATTTGATTGTTGTGGGAAAGACAGGATAAGATCCATGGAAAATTGTAATTTTCTCCTTTGTTAAGCACACAGATAACAGCCTAAATTACAGAACTCAGATCCAATTTTTACTCACCAAACAAAAAAACTTAATTACTCATTAAGCTAATAAGGCATTAAAATTGGAGAGATCTCTTTGAATTTAGGCTCAGAAACCTATCTGATTAGTATTTAGGGAGAAGGGATTCAGAATTATACCCTGAAGGGAGCAAAGATTGACTCCTTTTTCTTTAACTACTGAGGCCAGACAGAAAAGAACATTCATGGAGCTCCAGCTAGATGCTATGAACTGTACTGTTTTATTATCCTTCTAATACTTAAACCTCAAGATAACCCTCTAAAATAGATATAATTAGTTAACTTGCTTCAAATCTCCACAATTAGCAAGTGGTAGATAGTACAGTGACTAGCACTCAAGTTTGGGTAGAAACCCTAACTTTACAAATTGTTTGGTTATAAATGATATCCTGAGAAACAAAAACAAGAACTACAAATCAGCTGAAAGAGTGGTACCTAGAATAATTATTTTATTTACATAATAAATGAATAAACAAATGAGAACAGGAAGAAAAATTTATACCCAAAGTAGTCATTTAGGGAAATGGGCAGGGGATAGAATTAACCAAAGTTAAAGATACTTATCTATTCACCAATGCAACAAATAGTCAGATGCTGTGTTCGGCACTAGGGACATTGTTCCTTTCTCTTGAACCTGATGAGCTAGTGGGCCAGTAGATATTAATATATATGTGCTTTGAAACAAAAGCACAGGCTACATTGAGAGTTGGAGACCTGAACTATTCTAGAGGGTCCTTAGCAATTGACATTTAGGTTGGAATCTGAAAAGTAAATTGGAGTTTATCAGGCAAGTAAGCAGATATTGAGCGTTGAAGACAGAGTGAACATTACATTCTATATTGTACCATTACATCTTAAGGCAGAAAGCATCACAGTATTTGAAAACTGGAAGGGAACCACTTTGGGTGGAACATGAAAAAAGAGAGGGGGATGTAGAGTAAGGGAGATTGTGCAGGGACTTAAAGATTTTGAGCTTTATCCTAAGAGTAATAAGTAGACATTAAAGGGTTTTAAACCAGAGAAGGAAACACCAGATTTGTATTTTAAGAGATCACTATGTCTGCTTGCTGGAAAATAGGAGGGAAATCAATTTGAATGCAGAAAGACTACTAGGGACAGGATGGGTGGGTGGTGTCATTACAATAGCACGGGTGAGACTTGGTAATATATCTCACTGGATCAGAGAGAACTGGGATGGATTCAAGAAGTACTTAGGAGACAGAATAGATAGGACTTGGTGACAGATCGTATTAGCATATGAGAGATAGGAAGGCTTCTGGAATTATTGGCCATATTTTCAAAGTAAGTAAGAAGGTGTTGTTAATTAGTGGCTCTTGGACCCCAGATGGAAGAAGAGTGTGGGGAGTGAATACCATAAAGAAGTAAGCAGCTGAAGAATGTTTGGGATGGGGTGTATATTATGCCCACTGTGATAAAGGAAAGTTTGGAACTCATTGGCTGAGAATAGTAATCTCTAATTTCTTTTTCAGAGAGGGGACCCTGGGGCTATGGGACCCTGCCCTCCTGGGGGGAGTGGGGTAGGGGCCAGATTGCTCCTAGTTACAGGTCCCTGGGCCAAGCTTTTTTTTTTTTTTTTTCCATGCCTATTAGTAAAAATAAATTTTTAGTAAGTAGTCCCATAAATTATACTTATAATTCACCAAATATTGGTAATCTCTACATTGATTTATTTTATAGATAAAATAAGTAGAAATAAAAATGATATCAATTTCTTCATATACCCCAATAAATCATGATACTGTGGACGTTAACTCACTCGAGTGTTTTGAAAAACAAGGTATTACTATTTCAGACATACAACTCCTGGAAGAACCAAAGCCACCCTAAATATTTTAATTTAAATAAAATTAAGTTAAATTTTAATTTAATTAAATTGGTGGCCCAGTCAGTTAAGTGTCCAACTCTTGATTTTGGCTCGGGTCATAATCTCACCATTTGTGAGTTCAAGCCCCACTTCGGGCTCTTGCACTGACAGTGTGGAGCCTGCTAGGGATTCTCTCTCCCTCCCTCCTCTTTCTGCCCCTCCCCTGCTCACACACTCTAAATAAATAAATAAATAAATAAACAAATAAATAAATAAATAAACTAACTAACTAAAAAAAACAACCAATCAAACAAACTAGATAACAAAGGAAAGCCTATCAAATACAGGGGTGCCTGGATTGCTCTGTCAGTTGAGCCTCTGACTCTTGATTTCAGCTCAGGTCATGACCCCAGGCTCATGGGATGGAGCCCCATATCAGCCTCTGCACTGATTGTGGAACCTGCTTAAGATTTTCTTTCTTTCCCTCTGCCCCTCTCTCCTGCTCATTCTCTCTCTCTAAAACAAAGAGAGAGATAAACAAACAAAAAACCATCAAATACCTTACCCAAACTGAGAGGCTACCACCCTGGAGCCCAAATAGCAACTCTAGAAAAGTAACCAATCAAAGACAGGTTGCTCCCAGCAGACACATAACAAACTTCAAATTCACAGGCTACTAAAGTGGAAGTACATGTTTATTAGCTGGCACTGTTTTAGCTGCAAGAGACAGAGATACAAATTTTAACCTGTTTAAGAAAAAAAGGGGAATTAATTAGGAGGGTTCTGGAGTGTTTTATGGGACCTAAAGAGAGTAACATGGTGAATCAAACCCAGGAACTTGAATCACATCAGTCCCTACATTTTCAAGTCTCTGTTCTTTTATATATCTTCTTTCTTCCTTCTATATTAATTACTTTAATTTTCATAACCTATGAAGTAGATACAACTAACATTTCCATTTTATGGATGAGGACGATGACCCTGAGTAGGTTGTTCAAGGTCATAAACTTAAGAAAGTGGCATAGCCAGGATTCAAACCCTAGCCATCTATTGCCAGGGTCCATTAACTTTCTATTATGGAATATTTTAAAGATACACAAAAGTGGAAAAACTAGTACAATTAATCCTACGCATGGACTAATCTAGCTGTGACAATCTAGGATACACACACACACACACAAGGCTATAACAATCATAAACTTATGCTCACTTTGTTTCATATATACCCCTACCAATTACTCCCCATTGGTACTGATTATTTTGAAGGAAATCCCTTAATTTCATTTCATCCATAACTATTTCAGTGCATACCTCTGAAGGAGAAATTTTAACATAATGGCAACATCCGTATTAGTCCTAACAATTAACACTTTCTTGACATCATCAAATATCCAGTCCATATTAAAATTTCTAGTTGTTTCATAACTTTTTTTTTTCTACAGGTGATTAATTTCTATTGGGATCCAAATGGTATCCAAACATTACATTTGATTGCCATATCTCTTAAGTCTCTCCCTCTCTCTCTTTTTTAAGGGCCTATACTTATTTAGATAAGACCTAAATAGTTATATTTGAAGTAGAAATTGACAGATGGCATAAGACATAGAGAACTAAAGTAAAATGGGAATTCAGAAATAACTTTTGGTGACAGTTACCAAGAATAATATTCTCGATCTAAAAAAAAAAAAAATTACAGGGCACCTGGGTGGCTCAGTCAGTTGAGCATCCAACTCTCAATTTTGGCTCAGGTCATAATTCCAGGGTTGGGGGATTGAGCCCTGTGTTGGGCTCCACATTGAGTGTGGAGTCTGCTTAAGATTCTCTCTCTCTCTCTCTCTCTCTCTCTCTGTCTCTTTGCCTCTGCCTGTCTCCTCCGCCCCACTCATGCTCTCTCTCTCTCATAAAAGAAAAACAAAAATACAGTGGAAGAGTACACGATGCCTATTAACATCCCTTGTAAAAGACAAAGAATTCTTATACCTTGTTGTCTTTGAAAAAGAGAGAGAGAGAGCATGAGTAGGGGAGGGGAGTAGAGGGAGAGAAAGAGAGAGAGAGAATTTTAAGCAGGCTGATATGCTGGCAGTAAGTAATGATCACTGTCCACAGCAGCAGATAAACATAATATGAGCCACATATGTAATTTTAAATGTTATAGTACCCTTATTTGTAAAAAAGTGAAAACAATTTTAATAATATATTTTATTTAACTCAGTATGTCGAAAATACTGTCATTTTGATACTTAACTAAAAATCATTAATGATATATCTTATATTCTTATTTTCATACTAATTTTTCAAAGTCTGGTGTATTTTTTCCACTTATAGCTGGTAGGTGTTACAGTCTGCTTGCCCTGGCCCATGAGAGCTGACTGTGAGCATCTCATCCCATCTACATTTAGGACATTCCACTGGTAGCTCAAAATGGCTATGGTGATAGTATTTACACCACAGCAAACATCACAAAGCAGGGTTTTTTCCACCTCAGAGAGCCAGTTATTAAACACTTAACAGTATACCACTGGTTAAATCACATCTCATTTCGGACCATCCCCATTTCAAGAGCTCAATGACTATGTACGGCTAGCAGATATTGTATCACTTAGCCCATTATGGGGCATGGAGTTGAGTGTAATCTATTCTATCATTTCTTCTCTGCTAATTAGCTAGAATAGTCCTACAGAGAAAAATTTTCCTCAACTTTTTAGTTATCCTAATGTATAGTAAATTCAAGGAAGGCAACATACAGCCTCAATTATTTTCCTTTATTAACTAGTATTCACAATAATGAGTTGATTCCATAGCAAAAGTAACCAATTAGTATTTTTTGGTAGCATTATGAGTTCATAGATTCCAACATATTTGATCGTTTCAATCCATTGCATTTACTATTTTTATTAATGCTCATATTGTCCCATCTTTGGCCACTGGAGGCTTCTTTAAGTTCAGAACCCACATTTTAGACTGCTAAGCCACCACTAACACCAACCAGACTTTATGTCTTTTAATTTCAACCATTAGAAAGTAATTGACCTTATTTTCTAGATGAAAAGTACAAAAATCTTGGGATTCATTGACCTAGCTTGTTTCAAGGTCCCGCCACTATGTACAGCAATGTCACATGGGAACTTGGCAACTCTGTTAGGAATCAAGGGTGAGGCTATCCTAGAAGAACAATCACTTGGTAGACAAAACAATAGATGTCCACCATCACATATTTAAAAGATTACCCAGAAAATTTTAAAGCACATCATCCTTTTCATGTCATTGATTGGTTGCTTTGTTTATTCATTCAACACATATCTATTAAGAATCTGTGATATTCATGGAACTATTATTCTGACTGTAAAAGTTAGTTTAAAAAAAACATAAACCTATGTGAAATTCTTATTTTGTTTTATTTTTATAATTTTTTTCTTTTTATTTGTTGCTGTTATGCGTTTATTTTTTTTTTAATTTTCCCTATGTGAAATTCTTGAATCCCCAAAGATGTTTGACTCTATCAAACTGAAAGAGAATGAGTGTTAAAAACATTGATATCCTTTAGAAAGTACTCATAGGCTCTTTAGAAAGTAGCACAGAAGGCATAATTGCACATATGTAAGGAGACAGCATCTTTTTGTTTCATGTGAGTTCAAGAAAGAGGCACTTTTTACTCAGTTCGTCCCTGAGATATGAAAACTAAATTTTACATTAAATGACCTCATTTAAAATTTTCTATGCCAAAATTAAATGGGACAACAAAGAGTTCTAACAGAGCAAGTGTGGCCCCTCCAACTTCTTAGTATCCCCTCAATGAAATCTCTGAGAGCAGTAACATTCATCCAACATCCCTGCTAATCAACTGGAGATTGGGCAGATGAGTATTTTAGTCATGGTCATATGCTTGCATAATCTTCAGTGAGCAAAATATGAAGAGCCTATTTTCTAGTAAAAATAGAATGCACAATAACCAAAACATTCAAAGAATGAATTGTTAAAATTCACCAGGTACTCCAAAACAAGCAAAGAAGTACTTTCAGGATTTTCTTTTTAAAAACAAAAATATCAGCAAACGTTTCAAAACTGAAACTTAACTGACCTTAAAATTGTAGTTGTCTTGAAAAAAAGAAAAATTGTAGTTGTCTTATAATATTTATGGTTTTTTAATAAACTTGTACACTTGTAGACAATTTAACAAACAAACACAACCATAAAACATGCTAGCAGGGAAAATAATTAACCTGAGGGAATAAATGGGGAAAGTTACCAAGCAAAAGAAAGCCTAGATTCCAAGATCCCTCCAAATAGGAAATTGTTATCCTGTTCATTTTATTTTAGAATCTTGCTTCTTTTTTGTGGGTGGTGGCTACAGGGAGGTCTAGGAGATAATGTAAGGAAAATAAAAATATTATGGATTATATTTAAATTTTTTCATTCAAAATAGAAATAACATTGAGAGAAAAAATGTGTACTTTTAGAACTCAAATGATGTGTTTTATTGAAAACTGTCAATAAAGGAAAGAATATGGTATAACTAGTCATTCTTTTTATTTTTGTAATACTGATGACTCTAATTGTCCTGTGCTTTGAATAACAGTATACATTCCTGGAGATTTTCCTTCTAAGAGGTACCTGTACTTCTCTGGGAAATGTTTTTTCAGTCTAATATTTAGATTTTCATTTACAAGTGTGCTACTTAGCAATTCTGATTTGGTTAGCAACATTTAAATATATTACTTAGTCATTTATGATAATTTAGCACTAAAGATAAATAATCATACTTATTCATATTTGCTATATTCATTTGAATTATAGACTTCAGTGATTTTTAGGGGACTTGGAAGTATAAATGAGAGTTATTCTTCTGGTTTGGTCACTATATTTTATGTTATCAGTACCAATATAATCTGTTGCAAATTCAAGTTGATGATACTATTGCTTCTAATTGTATTCTATTGTATACACTAATAATAATACACTGTCATTTTTTCAGTCAACATCTACAGAAAGATTGCCAGTGTAATAGACTATGTTAGTGTGTTATAGACACAAAAGTAGATATGACATAATGTTCCTTTAGAGAGTTCATAGTGGTGGTGCAGAAAAATCCATACCTAGCCATATTAACATAATGTGATAAGGGGGCAAAGATAGGCAGGGGTCTTGGGTATTACAAAGGCACAAAGGTGTGGGGGGGGGGTAGGTCGGTAGGTAGGTAAAAGACTTTCTAGGAAGAGATGATAACTGAGGTAGGTTTTATGAAAGAATTAATTAAATGATGAGAAAGAAGGAGGGTGCTCCAGACAGAAATAGCACCACTGCTAGAGAGCAAAGTGAAAGATAAGAAGTAGAGGGAGATGATAAGAGATTAAAATAGAAAGTCAGATGGAGGCCAGATCATAGAATTATTGAATTCCACGTTAAGGAGCTGAACTCAATCTCACAAACGATGATTCACTGAAATGTTTAAACAGGGAAATGAGGGGTGCATGGGTGGCTCAGTCGGTTGAGCGTCTGACTTCGGCTCAGGTCATGATCTCACAGTTCGGTTCCTGGGTTTGAGCCCCGCGTCGGGCTCTGTGCTGACAGCATAGAGCCTGGAGCCTGCTTCGAATTCTGTGTCTCCCTCTCTCTCTGCTCCTCCCCCACTCATGCTCTATCTCTCTCTCTCTCTCTCTCTCCTTCAAAAAATAAATAAAATAGTTTAAATAAATAAATAAATAAATAAATAAATAAATAAATAAATAAGGAAATGAGATAGTAAGCTATGGACAGGGCCAGACCAGAGACTAGAAGTGTAGTTAAGAGGATGTCATAGTATTCAGGATGAGAGCTGATGAGAGCCTGAACTAGGAGAGTAATAGCAGAGTTGGGGGTAGGAAAAGGATTCAAGAACTAGTTAGGAGGTAAACTGCATAAGAGTTGGTAATTGATTGAACATGGGACATACAAAAAATGCAAGAGTTAAAGACAATTGTGAAGCATAGCACCACACCAAGTACAACAGAGAATACAGGAGAATGAATAGGCTTCACAGGAAGTGATGGCTTCAATAATTTTAGATTTGAGTGTGAGGTGTAACTGTAGCATACACATAGCAGCCAATCAGCGCTCTGCAGAATGTTTTGACATATAGCTCTAGACTTGATGTCATTACCAAGTGGCAGTTAAAACCATGTCAATGGGTCAAGCAACTCAGAATGTAGTGAGAATTTTTCCCTCTCAACTCACTGTGAAATTATACTTTTAGATGCTTATCTTCACTTTTAACTGTGAACTTTAGATCTAGTACCTATCATGAGTGGATCAATCTACTTGATTCATCATTGATTTATGTATCTTTGAGGTTGTCTTCAGAGTCTAGACATGGAGGCTTATGTTAAGTGAAGAAGCACAAAACAAAACAAAGACAAGCAAAGTATCTAAAATTAAATGTATTGGCAATTCTTCAGGATTATTTCTTACATTCCAGTGGCTCAACAATAACCCCCAACATATTGATTTCTTGTGGAACTTTTAAAGTAGCAGCTGAATTCTTTGATTAGTTAAAAGCAACTCTATTATTTTTGTTGACTTTTAAGTTAAATCAAAACTATTTTCTGTGCAGGCTTCAAGGGAAGAACATGAATAAAACTCTTACAATGACATTTCAGAATCATGTGTGGCAACCATGCAGATTAGCACTGACACACTTTCCAAGAGCTACTAAAGACAGCCTTTATGCAACTGGGCAAAATGAGTGGGTGAATAGTTTTGTGTGTGTGTGTGTGTGTGTGTGTGTGTGTGTGTGTGTGTGTGCGTATGTGTGTGTGTTTCATTTTTTTTTTTAATTTACATCCAAGTTAGTTAGCATATAGTGCAACAATGATTTCAGGAGTAGATTCTTTAATGACCCTTACCCATTTAGCCCAACCCCCCTCCCACAACCCCTCCAGTAACCCTTTGTTTGTTCTCCATATTTAACAGTCTCTTATGTTTTGTCCCCCTCCCTGTTTTTACATTGTTTTTGTTTCCCTTCCCTTATGTTCATCTGTTTTGTCTCTTAAAGTCCTCATATGAGTAAAGTCATATGATATTTGTCTTTCTCTAATTTCGCTTAGCATAATACCCTCTAGATCCATCCACATAGTTGCAAATGGCAAGATTTCATTCTTTTTGATTGCCGAGCAATACTCCATTGTATATATATACCACATCTTCTTTATCCAGTCATCCATCGATGGACATTTGGGCTCTTTCCATGGTGTGTGTGTGTGTGTGTGTGTGTGTGTGTGTGTGTGTGTGTGTGTGTTTTAAGTGGAGCCATGACCTCTGAGATTTTCTGTTGTTTTCACTATGATCTATAAACTGAACAAAGTGCTATTTTCTTTCTCACAGAAGCAGTCCATTACTTGTCTGGCACTAAGGCACTGTATCGGAATGAAGCCATAGCTCCTGTTGCTTTTAATGGCAAATACGGGCTACCTGTGCCTCCTTTCCTATGTCCCATGTCCAAGGTAAACAATTTGATATAGCAATTCACAGTTCTAATTTTCGAAAATTCTAATTTGCCACAACATTTTTTCATGATCTAGGACCCTGCTTCAGAATCCTTCTAATCACATTGCTAAGCAGTAATTAAATTACCACCAGTCAACTGGAGCTGACAAGCAAGAAGGAATTTGAGTGCTACTGCTGGTCAAGACCTTCCTTTTCCACATTTGACTTAAGGCAGGCATCAAGTGTGATTTTCCTTGAGATAAAAAAGTGAACTGAGAATATAAAGATAACCAGAACCGTGTTCCTTCTTCAAGGAGCTCACAGTGGAGTAGGGGAGATAGACATGTGAAATAACTGAGGATCCTTCACACTAACGGTTTAATCTGACTCTACAGTTTAACCAAGAAAGGGGAGATGAAAAAGAACAGATGCTTCATCTATGTCACCCTATGCAAGTACATGGAGTACAGAGCTTTTACCTCCTACCCAAACTGAAACCAAGGCAGGTAAACTTATTTCATTCAATCACCTAAAGGTATTGAGAATAATCTCTTTGAAATGTCACAATCAACATGGATTTAATGTTAACAATAAATACAAAAATTTAGCCGGTTACACATAAATAGCCAAAATAATTGGTTTACTAGAAATCCTGTATTTGACATGAAGTCCAAGCATAGCACTGGGATACATAAAGTTACCACATAAAAATTTAAGAAAATTCTTCCATGATCCTCAAAGTGAATTTCAAAAACACATCTAGCAACGGACTCCACAGTTAAAGAAGGATGTGGAGAAAGTGGAAGGGATTTGAGAGTCACAGAGATGATTAAAGGGTTGGGAAGATGGGAGCTAGAAATTATTTAGCCTAAGTTAGAGAAGACTACCGGGTTTCTTAATAACAGTATTCAAGCAGAGGAAGGGTTGTTATATACAAGATGATGAACAGCTGCTTTCTATCTCAACTGGAGAGTGGACAGAGGAAACAGACTTTGAATACAGCATGATATACCTAAGTTAGACATAAAGAAGAACTTTTAAGAATGAGGATCATTGGATAAGAGACCTCAGGATCCTCTTATTATTTTTTTAATGTTTACTTATTCATTTTGAGAGAGAGAGAGAGAGAACGCACATGTGTGAGCAGGAGAGGGGCAGAAAGAGAATCCCAAGCAGGCCCAATGCTGTCAGTGTAGAGCCATACAGGGGGCTCGATCTCACAAAGTGTGAGATCATAACCTGAGTGGAAATCAAGAGCCGGATGCTTAACTAACTGAGCCACCCAGGCACCCCCAGGATCCTCTTATTGTACCTATTCCTTAAATGATGCTGTTTCACAGGGTCCTTTTCAAATTCTTTATCTCTTTTCACTTTATATATTGTCCTTAATTTATTTCATTTACTCTGATTTAAATTACCTAGTATAAGCTGATAATCCCCAACATACATCTATATATCTTTTTCTCTATATCTCCAATCCAGACCACTTTGCAAATGGCCTCCTGGACATCAGGCTTCTGTCTTTTACTTGTTCAACTGTCATAACTGATAACCCTGTCTCTCCAGTCTTCAATTCCATTCTCTGGTCTATATGATGTTCTGAACCTTGGTTTCAGCTGAGGTCATGATCTCACAGGTTTGTGAGATCTACCCCTACATCGGGCTCTGTCCACACAGGGCCCACTTGGGATTCTGTCTCTGCCCTTTCTCCACTCATGGGCACACATGTTCTCTCTCCTCCAAAATAAATAAATAAACTTAAACAAAAGATTTAAATAAATAAATAAATAAATAAATAAATAAATAAATAAATAAATAAATATTAAAAAGCAAGTCCAGTCATTTCCCTGCTTACAATTTTCTGACAGACCCCATCATTTACTTGCTTTCCAACATCTTACTCCTTAACCTATCCAATATCATCCCTGTCACTCACCAAATGTTATTAATTCCAAGATAATTTCACCCCTTTCATCCCACTCTGTCTTTACAAATCTGTGCTTTTTTAAGTCTCTGTATTATTCACTCTTCCTAGAACACACTTATCTCCTTCTTTCTCTGGTTCAGCTTCAGTTCTAGGAATTTTTCATTGACCTTACCACATTGGACTAGTGGCCATGAATAAATGCTCATGAATTTCCATGAAAACTTGCCTTGAATAATTTAATGTTGTAGTCAGTATTAATAAGAGCGTTTCCAGACTTCAGGTTCAGTAATTGCTCATTTAGAAAACATTTAAGTAGCTTGCTAACAGAATCTAATGATCAACCTTCAAAAGTGGTATATATCAGACTATTGTGTTTATCACACTAGCCTCAGGCTGCTGTTCGTCCGACACCTCTTGCAGCATTTCCTCTGGCATTTCCATATCACTCTCCCATTACCGTACTAGTGCCTTTTCTCCATCTCTTAGCCTGGCACAATTATTGATACATATTTAGACACTTTATGTGCAGCCTCTTGAACTCATTTCTTACAATACTCCTATGAGGCAGGTAGTGTGCTCACTTTACAGGTGAGAAAGTCATCACCTATCCACAAACAACATATATGTATGTGCATGTGTGTGTGTGTGTGTGTATATATATATATACACACACACATGTATATTCTATGGGCTCTGGCCTACCTAACATGTCCTCTTAAATACCTCAAAAGAATCTCAAAATGAAATTTCCAAAACATGAATTCATAACTTTACTCCCAAATCTTGCTCTTCTGATGTTACCTGCTTAGTGAATACTGGACACTTAAGAGTCATCCTCCACACTTTGCTCTCTTTTAATCCCCATATCCAATCCATCCCCAATTTATATATATAAGATTTTCTTCCTAAATATTTCTTAAATTTGTCCAGTTCTCTCCAACTTTACCATTATTAGCTGAGTCCAAGTTTTCATCATCTCTTATAACAGCCCCTATATCCTTTGGTCTTCTTCTTATCCATTTTCTACAGCCAAGAGGATCTCAAAATCCAAATCTAATCATGGTACTTCACGCTGTCCCTTCCTCCCACCTCATTTAAAAGCTCTTTAGCAGTTTCCCATTGTTCTTATCAAAAAGACAAACTTAAAACTGCTATTCAATGGATCACATCCATGCATCTCAAATTCACCTATTCTCACATCCTGCTCCGCTTCCTCAATTGCTCCAGGCACTCAGGATTGCTTTCTGTCCTTCAAACCCGTGATGACACATTGTTCTGCAGGCCTCAGCACAGACTGGAAAGCCATCTCTCTTCTCCATTTCACCAAGTTAACTTTTAATCATCCTTCAGATACCACTTTCCTGGAGAAATCTTCTCTGATTACCCTCAAAAACCAAGTCTAATCTTTCTATTTCTAAAAGCCCACTTGTTTCCTTCTTCTCTTCTTTGTATTTGTTTTTGTGATGATTTGATTATCAACCTCCTCCATTAGATTGTAAGCTTCACGAGAGCAGGAACTGTTTATTCTTGTTCACCATTTTATCTCTAGTACTTATCTCTACTACCTGGCATGCAGTGTTGGAAAAATTGAATAAATTAATTTGTTGATTTATATTTGGTAACCACTGATCTAAGTGCTTTACATATATACTTTCATTAAATTTTCACAACAGACTTACCAGGTTACTACCTTTCTATTATTAACTCCATTTAGAAATGGGAAAAACAGGGTCTAAAGATATTAGGTAATTTTCCCAAGACTCACAAGTTGAAAAGTTAAATCCTCTACAGTAAAACTATATGCCCAACATTTTGTGGATACCTTTGGAGACATTAATGTATTAATTAATGTAACACTGAGCACATGAGCAGGAAGAAGTCTCTGAATCATGAATTGATCATTTGTGTCTCTTGAGCAAACCTGAAAATCCTGAAATATTTAAGAGTCAACAACAGAATCCCACGGTTGTTAGGTCAGGTTACTTAAACAGAAGAAAAAAGTAGGCTGGACCTGAATTGTACTTGTTCAGTGAGCCTAATTGTTCCACTGACCAGTGAGGCATAACTTTGCACAGTACAACACTGACTGTGACTGGCCTAGGGGAATGTATCTCAGAGCAGACAAAAAAATTTATCAAGCCAAAATTAATTAATTGATTCTCACTTCACCGAAAGAAAACAACTTACCTCACTCACGTTCACTGTCTTTGTTCATGCAGAAGACTCTGCTGAGCCATTGTAAGTAGTGCAACTACTTTGAGCAGTTTATCCAAAAGTGCTTCTGAGTTTTTCCTTCTCCACCTACACTGTCTGGTCAACTCCTTTTGAGAACAGAGGTATAGTGGCATAGCCATTCTTTATGGGTCTTGTTGCAAGAGTAATATATCAAAGTTCAAGATGAATTTTATGTTGGTTGATCACGAATGTTCGGAAGAGCTTCACCTTCATTTCTGGAAGTTGTGTTAAGGATTTTTAAATTATCATTACCATCTTTTATGAAGTTATTGTCATCATGACTACTGAATTCTTACTACATGTAGGAGGCTGATAGATATGTAATGTTCAGGTTACTACAGAGAAAGTCTTCAGAATTCCCACTAGCTTTTCAAGCAGGACTTGAAGAAGTAGAAATAATTTGTTGATCTCAGTAGTATTTTGTCAGATCTGCAACTCAGGTTTGGGCATTCCCAAACTGGGCTTGTTCACTATATTTTAAATACATTAGAGTTTGGATACTATCTCAAACCAACTCAGAATAGATTGCCAATTATTTTTCAATAGAACATTTATCTGGAAGGAGAACTTAGCTTGTTTACTAAGAGAATTTCTTCCTAGTGAATGAATCTACATAGGAGGCCAAATTAAAGATCAGATTGTTGGATGAGCCTGTAATTAGGAATTAGATGGTATTAAGAAGTATCCGATTTAGTCATTTCCTTGCTTAAAAAATCTTTCAGTCTTGCCATTGCTTCAGGAGAAAAAACAAATTTTGTATTGGTCTCTCCCCCTTCTTTCTTTTCAAATCTCACCTCAAGCATTTCTATAGTCCAAACACACTTGGACTACTTAAAATGTTCTTACTTCTAGGATAATTTTCCTTATATTTTGGCAAAACTCATGCTTTCATCTATATTCCCTAGCAATTCAATTTTTAAAACCAGCAATAATCATTCTATCCTCCATGTTTCCACAGCAATTTGTACATATCTCTATCAACACTTAACCATTATAATTATTAATTTTACATGTTCCTCTCCTTCATTGAAATGGGAGTTGCTTGGGGGTTGGGACAATCTTATTTACCTATTAAATCCTGGTGTTTGGTACACAGTAGAAATTCAAAACATGTCTTTAAAATGCTTGTTGGTTACGTTCACTAAACTAGGTAGTAAAATGAATATCTCCATTCCTCAGTAAGTCCAGAATATTCTGTTTTATAAAATAAACATTCCTATTTACATTCTACTAGACTGGTGTTTCTCTCAGGATTTTGAATCTTGTGAGTTAATAAAAATAACTTTTTAAACATTTTAGGAAGCAATGAAGCAAAAAACATTAAAAATAAAGCCACCATTTGTTAACATCATAATTTTAAAATATATCTTAACTCTAAACCATGAGAAAGGATATAATTTAAAATAATAGCCTTTTAAATTGAACAAATTTAACTTTATGAAAAATTTTCTAGGTTATTATTTTTTTTTTCTTTCCCAACTGGTGAAAATTAGCATTTGGGACACACTGAACTAGATCAGTGTCCCCCCCAAAATAATTTTAAAATACTAGGTACCCTTTCATACATTTCTAAGATAGCACTTGACATATTTTCATTGTAAATTCACATTATTGTAATGAATGTCATTTCTGGCATGTGATAGATATTGACACTACAAAATAAAATATCTTCTTAGAAAAATCCATTCAAGGGTAACTGGGTGGCTCAGTTGGTTAAGCATCTGACTCTTCATCTCAGCTCAGGTCCTGAGATCAAGCTGCTCATTGGGCTCTGAGCTGAATGTGAAGCCTACTTAAAAAAAAGAAAGGAAGGAAGGGAGGAAATCCATTCAATGGAATCTATATACTACAACTGATACCCATCATTATTCATTTAAAAATATATGAACAAACTGTTGGAAAATTTACCTTATTCCTTTACTTCCATTTTACTTCCACACAGTTTTATAATATGACACTTATATTCAGAAGTCCGTTATCAATTAAAACTTAATTTCAAAATTTCTATAACCCTAAATGTATAAAATATCCTGAAATGAGTTACCTTTATAATTACTAGTGAACATTTGGTCAAAGCAACATAAATATATTGATATTAAACATGTCATAAACATTTACTGAAAATACATTTCTTAATTAGCTGAGTTTCTTCAACTAATTAATGTGGTAAGAATTTGTTTGCTAGGATGAGAAATAGTTTGTCATACATTTTATTCCCTTTTTTCTTCTTTTTAAGACGTGCTGAGAATATTTGTTCACAAAAAATTATGGATGAGGGAAATAGAAGGGGTTTGTTTTAACTACGTCACAAATTCTTTAAACTCCTTGAAGTTACATGCAAAAAACCCTTAGTGATCTATTGTTGAAAACTATTTTTAATGATTAGCCGACACTTTAGTTAGGTCCTTCTTCATTTTTGTTTAAAGGAAAAGCTGAAAAACATTTGTACAAGGATAGCTACCAAGTAATTAGGGACATTTTACTTTCTGTGTCTGGTGTCCCTTTTCCATCCTGGGGCAATATAACACAGTTAATATTAGGGATGCGTAAAATGTGTTTGCTTTTTTTTTTTGTTTTCTGTTTTTGGGGGGTTTGTTTTTTGTTTTGTTTTGTTTGGTTTGGTTTGGTTTGGTGAAGGGGGAGAAAGGTTTGTGCAAGGTGGAGGTAGGACCAGAAAACCAATGGGGGGCGGGCTCTCTAGTGGCTCAGTTTTAGAAAAACAGTGCACATGGAAATTTAAAGGCTGACAATTAATTCTCTTAAAAAAAACAAAACAAAACTACATGCTGGTTACATAGTTCTTAGAAATTCCTTGGAAACCTCCAGAGCTGAGCATACTCCAGTTTGAAGAGCACTGGAATATACCTGAAAGTATATTAATTCTATTAGCTTTAGTTTCAAAGTGTGGTATTTTCTGACCTTGACACTACCTCCAAATTCTGGGGGAAGGAACTTATTTGCAATTTTTAAGCCCTCTGTGAAATCATTATGTGAAGTTGTGTAGAAAGTCCTGCTTTAGGGGCGCCTGGGTGGCTCAGTCAGTTAAGTGTCTGACTTTTTCTCAGGTCGTGATCTCACGGTTGGTGAGTTCGAGTCCCGAAGTCAGGCTCTGTACTGACAGCTCAGGGCCTGCAGCCTTCTTCGGATTCTGTACCTTCTTTTTTTTTTTTTTTTTTTTTTTAATGTTTATTTATTTATTTTGAGAGAAAGAAAGAGAGTTCACCAGAGCAGGGGCGGGGGAGAGGGAGAGAGAGAATCCCAAGCAGGCTCTGAGCTGTCAGCACATGGCTGTGACATGTGCTCTCACATGAAATTGACATGGCTCTCAATTTCATGAACCATGAGATCCTGACCTGAGCTGAAATCCAGAGTTGGACACGACCAACTGAGCCACCCAGGAGCCCCAGCACTGTACTTTTAGGATCTTGGCATCTTTCTCTCTTCCATGTTTTCTCACCTGGTCCTTCTGAAGGGAACCGGTTTGTATTTGTAAACTTATGAAAGAGGTGGATTAGTGTGAAATCTGTGGCTACTGATCAGAGCCTAATTAATCAACCTATCAGGGAAATGAATTTGTGAACCAAACAGTTATCTGTACACTAAATATTTGAGATAGACCTCTTACAAAAATTGATAATGTTTATGTGGTTTTAATAATTCAGTGTTCAATAAAAATAAATATTAAGCCTCTGCTCCTACTTTATTGTTCTCATTCTTTACAGTCGATATAAAAATTCATATTGTAAACATGATCTATTTTTGTACAAGTCATACATACAAAGAAGGCCTTTTACTTTTTAATTCATCTGAGTACAGTGAACTCTTATTTGTGATCAATTAAAAGACAAATAAACTGCAATGACAAAATGGTTAGCTATCATTAAATTCTGAATTTCAAATATTTTTTTACATAGTACTCACCTAGGGGCACCTGGGTGACTCAGTCAGCTGAGCCTTGGTTCAGCTTGGGTCATGATCTCATGGTTCATGGGTTCAAGCCCTGTGTCAGGCTCTGTGCTGGCAGCACAAAGCCTGCTTGGAATTCTCTCTCTCTCTCTCTCTCTCTCTCTCTCTGTCCCTTCCCTGCTCACACTCTCTCTCAAAATAAATATTTTTAAAAAATTTAAAAAAATAAATGATACTACCTAATTTTTTAAATAAATAAATAAATAATAAATTTTTAAGTACACTCCATGCCCAACATGGGGCTTGAACTCACAACCCTGAGATCAAGAGTCATCTGTTCTACCGACTGAGCCAGCCAGGCACCCCTGAATTTTCAAATATTTTTAATTAAAAGCAAAACTTCACAGATAAAACATTTCATTTATTTATATTTTTAAAGACCTAGTAGTTTAGTTCTTAAAAACTTCAAAACAATCTTCCTACAACTGTACACTTTATAAAAATGCCTTACACTGTATAGCAGGTACGTATTATCAACACTTAACACCTATTGTATTTCTGTTCTAGTAGTTCATTTTGATCTATGTTTTAGTCTTTTGTTGAAAGTTCAAGGTTGTACATACTTAGTATTTGCAAATTTGCACACTCATACATGATTCATTCAACAAATCCTTACTAATTATCTGCGATGTCATAGTCACTGTTTCTACACACCATTGAGTCAAGCCAGAAAGAGTCCTTGACCTCATGGAGTTTTCGGTTTATTGGGGGAACATGCAAGAATCAAATAATTACACATGTTTAAAAACTACAATTATGACAAGTGCTGTGAAGGAGAGTTAAAAAAAAATACAAGAAGAATCTTCAATAGCATATATGAATGTTGGGTGTGTGTTTGGGGGGGGGTGGTTAGGGAAAGTTGCCCTGAGGAAGTGATATAAGGATGAATGTGGGTTAATTAGGAGAAAGGAGGGAAAAGCATCACTGACCTAGAACAACAGCTTCTACAAAGGCCAGACAGGTATCAAAGCAAACATGAAGGACAGAAAAAGGCTACCTTCTAGAGGAGAGTGTTAGAGGCAAGGGGAGCCTCTAATGAGATGAGGCTAGAGTATGAAAGGCAGCCAGATCTTTCTGGACTCTACAGGCATTTAGAAAGTGTTTTTACATGTAGACAAACAGAAAATAATTGAAACCTTTGTAGGGTTTTAAGTGTGATTGTGGGTGGGGTGATAGGATAAGATTTGCATTCTGAAAAGATTACTGGCTTCACAGTAGGAATGGATTAGAGGGCAGGGCAAGAATGTATGGTTTACTGAGATAGACTCTTCTCTGAACATTTGCATATAAACTTCAGACTTTGAAAAATCAGGTTTTAAAGGGATTGGGATTTTCTAAGAAAAGAAACACTGTGTTTTTAGCTTTTAAATATTTTGTGTTTATTTTTTAGGAGCAAAGCAAAATGGGTTCACAGTGAGTATAGAAAAAGAAAAATGAACAGTACACCTTCCCAGAAGTCCTGGGAAAAAGTTTGTCATTGATTATTGATGTTAACTTTTTCTCCCCAAATGAAAATAGCTTTATTGATTTTTTTTATTATACACCCAATATAAGTTATATTTTCACTATAAAGCAGTACAGAAAATGTGTTAAGAAAGTTTTTTAGAAACTGAAGTTCAACTACTGACTAAGTATTGTCCCCATTCTGGTGAATCTTTTAAAACTACTCTCCATGCTAGTATTCACATATGAACTTATATATACATTTTAGGGACCATGGCTATCAATAAATATTAATAGGAGGAATTAATTATTCCCATCATATGTGTTAATATATTGCTTTCTTCACTCAACAATAAGCCTTGGACTTATAAAATGCCATATGAACCTTTTTAATGGCTAGTGAATAATTCATGGTAAGTGTGTGCCATAATGTATGTAAACAACCCCACAGGATGGAAGCTCAAGTTTTTTAGGCTTATAAACAGTGCTACAGTGAATATCCTTGCACAGACATCTTAATAAACCTGTCTAGGATAAATTTCTAGAAAGGAAATTGTTGGGTAAAAAGATACATATATTTTTTTTGTTTTGATACATATAGCCAGCCTAATGTTAAGCTATTCCTATTTACATTTCTAATTATATTTATTTTGCTATACTTCTAATGGACTAAAAAATTACTTATTCACTGGTGTTTTTTATGCACACTCCTCTGATTACTGGCCAAGTCTGCACATCTTCCCATATATTTATTACTTACTTGTATTTCTTACATAGTTTAAAAAATTTTTTTTTAATGTTTATTTTTGAGAGAGACAAGCAGAGTGTGAGTGGGGGAAGGGGAGAGAGAGAGAGAAAGAGAAAGAGAGAGACACGAAGAATCGGAAGCAGGCTCCAGGCTCCCCAGATCCTGACATAGGGCTCAAAGCCATGAACCAAGATCATGACCTGAGCCAAAGTCAGACACTTAACCAACTGAGCCACATAGGCACCCTTCTTCTTATATAGATTTCTATGTCCTTTGCACATTTTTTTCTTTTACTAGATATGTGTTTGTTTTATTGATTTATAAGAGCCCTTTGCTTATTAGTGGTATTAAGCCTTTGTCTGCCATATACACCCCAGACTTCTTTTTCCTAGTTCACTTAAAAACATCTTTGTTATTAAAAAAAAAGTTTTAAAATTTATATAGTTAGTTCTGTCAGCCTTTTTCTTTAAAAAAAATTTTTAACATTTATTTATTTTTGAGAGACAGAGTGAGACAGAGCATGAACAGGGGCATAGAGAGAGAGGCAGGACCCAGAATCTGAAGCAGGCTCCAGGCTCTGAGCTGTCAGCACAACACCCAACATGGGGCTTGAACCCAAGATCATGACCTGAGCCAAAGTCTGATGCTTAACGGGCTGAGCCACCCAGGTGCCCCAGTCAGCCTTTTTCTTTAAGGCTCTTGCTTTTGTGTTCTACTTAGAACTAGGTCTTTCACTGTCCAATATTATAAAAATACATCCCTACTTGTATTTTCTTTTGGTACTTTTTACATTTTCATGAGCATTAAGGGAGGACAAATGATACTGACTTTATTAAAATTTTTCCTTTTATGAGAAATTCCTCTTTTAGGATTTATCTTAAAGAAATAATAGACACAAAGTTTTAGTTTCAAGGATATTCACTAAAGAATTATTTATAATGACCAAAAAACTGTAAGCAATGATAAGTTCAACACCAGAAGACTGATTACATCAATTATGGTATATCCATAGCCATTAAAATGACACTAAAAATATTTAATCATATTAAAACATATTAGTAAACATAAGCACAAATATGCTAAGATGTAATACATAAACACCAAAAAACAATTTTAGCTAGGCACAGAAGAGTAAGATTGTATTTACACGACAGTGGTTAGTTTTGGTACCGGAAATAATGAGTGATCTTTTCTTATTTTTTTCTGCCATGAGCATGTATAAAGTATGAAAAAAGTTTAAAATTTAGTGTACCTTGTGATTACACAGTGTATAGTGGTGTTTTCGTAGCTACGGGTGCCTTAGAGATTGTCTTCAACCTTACAAATATAACTTTTGCTTCACCCAATAACCTTGAGCAAGTTGGTTAACCCTTTTGTACTTGAGTTTCCTCATCTTTTAAATAAGGATAATAATACCTATCTTGATTTCATTCAAAAGGAAGGTGTGTAGGGGCACCTGGGTGGCTCAGTCGGTTAAGAGTCTGACTTTGGCTCAGGTCATGATCTCATAGTCTGTGAGTTTGAGCTCCCCCCGCCCTTCAGGCTGTGTGCTGACAGCTCAGAGCCTGGAGCCTGTTTCAGATTCTGTATCTCCCTCTCTCTCTGACCCTCCCCCTGTTCATGCTCTGTCTCTCTGTCTCAAAAATAAATTAAAAAAACAAAAACAAAAACAAAAAAAAACAAAAGGAAGGTGTGTAAACTGTTCATAATTCACTGTAAGCTATATAGAAAGTATGATTTACATTCAACTACATAAACATCATTGCTTTTTTGGCTTAAACCCTTTTCTTGAGGTGTGACTGACATACAAAAAGCTGTACATATATTTCTTAAAGCTTTTATTTCTTTTTTAAGTTTACTTTTTTTTTTTTTTTTTAGTAATCTCTACACCCAACATGGGGCTCGAACTCATGACCCTGAGATCAAGAGTCCTATGCTTTTTTGACTGAGCCAGCCAGGCCACCCACAGTACTATTGAATGTATACAAATTGGAGATAAATACACACCTGTGAAACCATCACCACAATCTATTCCATAAACATATCCATCACCTTCCAAAGTTTTCTATTGCCCACTTTATTACTACTTTTTTTGTGATACAGACATTTAAGACCCACCTTCTTAGCAAAATTTTAGGTATACAGTACAGTATTGTTAAATACAGGCACTATGCTATACAGGAGATCTTTAAGACTATTCACCTTATATAACTGAAATGTTGCACCCTTTGACTAATACCTCTCATTTCCCTCTCTCCCCAATCTCTGGCAACAATTACTCTACTTTCTGCTTCTGTGAGTTTAACTAAATACCTCATAGAGGTGGTATCATGCAATATTTTTCCTTCTGTGTCTAGCTTATTTCACTTACCATAATGTCCTCCAGTTTCAACCACATTGTTACAAATGGCAAGATTTCCCTCCTTTTTTAGGACAGAATAATATTCCATTGTATGTATATGATTATTGTTTTTAATGTAAATTCGATGGAAACATTAGTTCAATATCTTTACTTAGCTAAAGAAAGAAAAAAAGAAGAAACAGAAGAAAAAGTTGTCTACCAAATTAAACTGCAAGGGAAGATAAATTATTCAACAAACATACTAATCCCCTCCTATGTGCCAAGCACGGATTGGGATAGGGAATTATAAAAGTGAGTAACACATAGTCTCCATTCTCAGGTACTTCAATCTGGTAGATGACACATGTCAATCCCACAGACAGAATCATAGGCTATTGTCCCTAGAACTAAAGAGGCAAAGTGCCCCCACCAAAGCAGTAACTGACTGTCAAGTTTGACTATCAAAGATCAGATGAACCAGGTATAGGATGTCAGCCTCACAGCAGTTATAGTGAGACAGTATCAAGGTAACCCACAGAATTTTACATAGCCTAAAGTGAAATTAGGGGATAAATTGGTTGGGGAATGCCCCATTCTTGAGGGGTTCCCCTGGTAAGCATAAGGGGGAATCCCCTTAAATATGGTAGAACCCCCAACAGTAAATGTAGGGGCTAAGGGGAGAACAGATCCCTACTTGCTAGCAGGAGACTGGAAGGGGTGGGGGAATTCTTAAAAACTCCATTTACAGAACAGGAGATCCCCTTATGTTACTCAAAGTTCCCTCATACATACAGCTGTTTTGAGACGTTTGTGATTACTATCCTCTTGAACTTTGATTTTGATTCCATCTCCCTTAAGGTTTAGAGGAAGACCTTAATATTTCTTTATATATATCAGGAAGACCTGTACATTTATATAGAAAAAACAATAAAAATATAAATACATATACATACATACACCACACACTCACACTATTTGGCTGTTAGGAGTTCAATAGTCCTATAATTTAAGCCATTTACTTGTACCATTTGAATCTAAAGTTCATTCCCAATTAATCCATGTTTAAATATAATTCCAGACAGAAGACAAAGTGGATTTTACAAAATATAAGGTAAGATATATGTCTGAGAAAAATACAGTCCTGACACAATTCACACCAGTAGGGATTCAAACATTTTTGGTGGTTCTAGTGCTACCAGAAAGCAAAAATAATACTAGCAAAATTCCTATTATGTACTAAACATATAAGATGAAAAGAAGCAAAGATGTTCATTTAACAGTTTGGAATGAAAATAATTTGTAAAGTTGAAATAAAAATTCTTAAACCCACTTTCACTTACCATTACCTTAATCCTAGATGAGCAATTAACTTTAGTAACTCTTTTTATGGGAGAGGCACTGGTGGTTAAAATACAGTAAATAATGTATTTATTTGCAAAGTGCCTGGAATTGAAAAAATGCATTAAGGACAAAGTACTGTATTGTTATAGCATTCTTCCATATATTACATGGAAGCACATATTATATGTACCCCAACAGGCAGAATCCTATCTTCTCCAAGGTACAGATTAGGTCAATGTCATGAGCCTACTGTCTCAGACTTTCCAATAACTAAAACAAAGCAGGACAAAATGAAGAAAAAAAAAAAACACCAACAATGCCAATCTGAGGATTTGTATCAGAATTTGAAGCTGTTGATCACATGGATAGGTGATAATATGATCATTACTGGAAAAATAATTCAAAGCCAAAATCTTTTTGTGGCAGGTTAATGTATCATTCTTTACATTAAAATTACATTTCATCTAAAAGATAGAACTAATATTTTTTTGTTTCATATACAGCACTGTTCATTTATACTGGTACTAAAATTATAGAGAACTTAAGTGGAAGTTGCTTTGAATAAATCTATACAATCAATAGCATATATGAGTCTGGATGTGCATGCATAGGTATAGCCATTGAAAAATATTAATATTAATGGTATTTTATAATATGTCTGGGAAACTGCTTTTTAAAGCTAATCTTGAGAAACATACCATATTCCTTACTCCACATATATATTCAAATTTTTAAATAATTTTCTTACTTGAAAAATAGAAATTTCAAAAGAACAGAATCATCAAACTTGAGGACCTAAAAATTGTAACACATGCTTTTATTAAACATAAAATTTCCCATTAATATTTAATGCAGATTATTAAGGCCTCTAACCATAGATAATTTGTAACTGTAGAGTTTGTATTTCCAATTTTTTTTCTATGCACATTCTAACATATATTAATGTAAAAAGTGTACCCTGTCATATAAATGTCCTTTTTCCCTTTTTCAAGAGTAATTATCTTGAACATATTTCATATTAGTTTGTGATTAAACTTTCAATATATTTCTTAAAAAAGTTAAAAAGCCTCGCCATAGTTTGAGAACATCTTTTTTTAACCTGAAATAGGTTTGAAAAAAAATAATTTAAAATTTCACATTTTAAAACAATAAAACGAGTCTAAACACTTTAGTATTAGCTAAATTTAGCATACTAAAATTTCAAAAAAAAGAGAAGGGCTCTAAATTGGAAAACCTTCTTCTGAAAAACTCGACCAAGATTATGAGTTTCGTTTCCAGCTCAATCTGTTCTTTTAATCATTCTAAATTCCATACGCAATGTAAACAATTAAAAAATAAGTCTGAAAAATTAATTCTTGTCTTAAGACACACAGTCCTTGGAGTCGCACACAACGTCCGTAGAAGCAGACTCCTCCCCGCTCCTGGGGAAAACCCTGCCTAATATTTATAACGTTATGACATACTGTAATACTCACAAGGTGGTTGTAGAAGTATAAACACGACTGGAGTTATCTGATTGGCTGGTGGTGATGTAACACCCATGTCAATACTTCCCAGTGAACGCACGTGTTCGACCTTTTATTTAAATTTCCATTTCATCACAGCAATAAGACACTCGGGGCGGTGCATTTTCTGTGAAATGATTATTGCCTTGGGCCTGAGGTGGTGCCTCGCACACACAATGCTGCAGACGAGGAGGTGTCGGTGGTTGTAACCTCCTCGCGTGAAAGGCACCGCCTGGTCCAGTCTTTGTGAAGGAACAAAATAAGTTCACTTCCTTGGGTACCGCCACCCACCCCTAGGCAAATGACAAGGCTGGAGCGCAGCTCCCACCGCACAGTTATTTCTAAAGTCCCAGGTGAACTCGTGGCGAGAGAAGGAAAATGTGCGTCCCGGCCGCGGGTAGGTGCGTGTGGGCAGCGGGGAGGCGGCCAGACCCTGACACTCGCCAGCTGTTTGTCCTCCGCGTAGCCCGGCCCCGGCCGCACACGCCCGCCCCCTCCCCGAGACCCCCAGCCAGCCGCTCGGCCTTTTGTCCCCCGCCCCTCGGCCGACTTCCTTCCCCCCCGGCCGCACCCCCGCCCCCAGGCCGGAGGCGCGGCCCAGCCCCTTTCCCGGTCCCCTGGCGCCCCCACCCCACCCCAGCCCAGCCCCAAGCCCAGCCCCCCTCCCCCAGCCCGGCCCCCACCCTTTCCCCCTCCAGCGGTTACTGCTACCCCGGTGCATTGTGGGCGCACGGTCCGTTGTTCATTTGCCATTCGACCTCCGCCAGGGCCTGGTCGGACGGAAACGCTCCGCCGGCTTTATTGTCGGTTCGTTATGTGGCGGAGCCTAGCAGTTTAACGTGCCTCTCGCCCTCAGCGCCTGGGAAGCCGGCGGCGGCGTCGGGACTCCTCGGCGCACCGGAGGAAGGATATCTGTTTGGAGGGTCGGTGTGTGCGCGCGGCTTTAAAGAGGGGGCAGCGGAGGGTCTCCCCGCACTCCGCCTCTCAACTTCGAAGGCCCCACGCGCCCCCGGCTCGCTGCTCACCTCTCCGCCGCCCGCCCCCTTCTCCGCGCGGGACGCTGCCCGGAGCACAGCGGGGCGGGGGTGGAGGACGAGGAGGCGGCCGGAGGCGGCGGCCCGGCGGGCGGTGGTGGACGCGTGAGGCAGCCCCGGGAGCGAGCGCGAGCCGGGCGGCCGGGCGGGAGGGCGAGGCCGAGCCCCGCGAGACCGGAACGCCGGGGGTGGGGGCGGGGGCGAAGCCGAGGGGGAGCGGCGGGGAACGCGCGGGACGCGGCCCGAGGCCGGGCGCGAGCCGGGGCACCGGGCGGCGGCGGCGGCGCGCGCCATGTCGTTCAGTGAAATGAACCGCAGGACGCTGGCGTTCCGAGGAGGCGGGTTGGTCACCGCCAGCGGCGGCAGCGGCGGCGGCGGCAGTTCCACGAACAATAACGCTGGCGGGGAGGCCTCGGCTTGGCCTCAGCAGCCCCAGCCAAGACAACCCCAGCCGCTAGCGCCTCAGCAGCTCAATGGGCGGGGGGCCGACGAGGAAGTGGAATTGGAGGGCCTGGAGCCCCAAGACCTGGAGGCCTCCGCTGGGGCGGCCGCCGCCGCCGAGGAAACCAAGGAGTTGCTGCTCCCCCAAGACGCGGGCGGCCCCACCTCGCTGGGCGGCGGTGGCGCGGGGGGCCCCCTGCTAGCGGAAAGGAACCGTCGGACTCTGGCCTTCCGAGGAGGAGGCGGCGGCGGGGGTCTCGGCAACAATGGCAGTAGCCGCGGCCGCCCCGAGACCTCGGCGTGGCCCCTGAGGCATTTCAATGGGCGAGGGCCAGCGGCTGTGGATCTGGAGCTGGACGCGCTGGAGGGGAAGGAGTTGATGCAGGACGGCGCGTCCCTGAGCGACAGCACCGAGGACGAGGAGGAGGGGGCGAGCCTGGGCGACGGCAGCGGGGCGGAAGGCGGCAGCTGCAGCAGCAGCAGGCGGTCGGGCGGAGATGGCGGGGACGAAGTGGAGGGCAGCGGTGTGGGAGCTGGCGAAGGAGAGACTGTCCAGCACTTCCCGCTCGCGCGGCCCAAGTCCCTAATGCAGAAGCTACAGTGCTCCTTCCAGACCTCTTGGCTCAAAGATTTTCCCTGGCTGCGGTATTCCAAGGATACTGGCCTTATGTCTTGCGGCTGGTGCCAAAAGACCCCTGAGGATGGGGGAAGCGGGGACCTTCCTCAAGTGGGGCACGATGAGCTTTCGCGAGGGACCCGAAACTACAAGAAAACCCTTCTTCTGAGACATCACGTCTCTACCGAGCACAAACTCCACGAAGCCAACGCCCAGGTACAGTATATCCTCCTACTTTTTAAGGTCTTTAAAGGAAAGATTTATCAGCTAAAAAAAAAAACAAAACACTTTCCTGGGTGAAGGCATCATTCCAGTTGTGGCAATGAAGGGAGCTCGTGCGTGGGGGTTTAGAAAGCCTGGGAACAAGTTTTCAAAAGTTATCTGTGTTGGGGGTTGGGGGGAAGGAATGACAATTTTCTAATCGTAGCGCTGAATTTTTTTGATGACTCCTTTCTTTGTCCATGGGATTGAATTTTTTAAAAGTTTAATAAAGTGAGTTTGAAAGTTTTAACCCCAAAAAGTTGATTTTGCGGTCAAAAATTTTATTAGCTGTGATTTTAGAAAAGCTGCCTTATGTTTCAGTCTTTCAGCATGCTGTTGGAAGTCAAATCTGGCAACTCTTTGAAGAATGAATTAAACAATTTCCTTAACCTTTGATGCTAACCCTTTCAGGAAAACGTTCAGCTGAGAAAGTTCTTTATATCAGGTCAGGATAATGTGAATTATGAGAGCAGTGTGTAAATGTAGAGCAAGCTATTTGGGTAACACTCCCCATGAATAATTTTACTCAATTCATCTCTGTTGAACTTTCTTACCAAAGGCATGCTTTTGGTAAATTACTGTAGTTTTTCCTTGTTTCCTCCTACCCAGATTTTTGTGCTGAGATTTTCTCTAATCCTCCCTTTTAAAAACCTTCTTGTAAATGCAGTTCATTTTACACTTGCATATTAGAGATGTTTCACGTGAGGTTATTTCTATCAGGTAGTAGGTTGGTAGAGACTTTATTTACTAAACTGCTTGAAAACATAAGTCCTTAGTTACAAAACATAAGCTGTACCTTAGTTATTTCTTGTTTTAATATTTCCAGACTAAAGATAGTAGTCTTAACATTTTGGTAATCCCTTTTCAAGCCAAATAGATGTTGAGCACTTCTCGTTTAAGAGTTTTTGGACAACCAGTGTGGTGGATGGAATTCATTTTTTTGTATTGGTAGCCATTCATTGATTTTAGAAAGTCAGCTTTTAGATACTAGTCTCTGTGTGTGTATTGGAGTGATCTTACTGTTCACAGCACTGGAGTTAATTAGGCACTATCCAATAACCCCCCATAGCGCAGCAGTTTCTCAGAAGTTAACTTTAAAGCATAGGGTTATTTTTCCCAGTGGAGAATGGCAATAGTCTTCGTACAAATTTTAGTTGCCTAAGCCCTAGAAGGAAGGTCACTTAAAGATATATGGCCCCAAAAGGTTAAGTAAATTGTCCTAAGTCTTAGAGTCCTCGATGACAACTGGGACTAGGGCCTATAAAGAATGTTGTAATGGAAAAAGAATGGGTTTTAGAGCAAATCTGGGTTCGGATCTCAGCTTTCTACAATTACTAGCTTTATGAGCTTGGGCAATGGAGTGAAATATAACTAGCATTTCCTTGTGTAATGTATGCCGAACACACATCACCTTACTCTGCAAAGTCATATTATTTTATAGAAGTGGAAGTAGAAGCTTTAAAGAGTTAAGTAATATATTAAGTTATTTTGTAAGATGATGGAGGAGGGGGACTTGTGAAAATGAAAGCATATTTTTCTAAATAATCATAGGTTGGTTATTCAGAAAACTACAAAAAGACAATGAGAAGGAATACATATTCTTAATATACATGTGGACCCAGTTACTTTTCTTGTCAGCATAGTCTGTCTCTCTAGGCAAATCTGAATGGGAATGCAAAATATAATTAGCTGCTTAGTGAACCTGAAATCAGAGGAAGGGGAATTAGAATTAGTTGGATAACCTTATGATAGACTTAGTATGGTGTAACCTTCTCCCCTAGGCATTATCTGGATCAGGGGATTCATTCCCTAGGTAAAATCTTTTCTGAATTTGATCTCTGATTTACCCTTCCTTTTCCCTTTGCCCCCTCAAAAATTTTTATAGATATAAGATACCATTTTTCTCTTAGGACATACTTTCATTAGGCTGAGGATAATACAGTTTAGTAAGTATGTCCTGTGTGTCTAAGGGTGTATATACATATATTGGTTACCTTGATTGAGTTTCAGATGTTTCCCCTCTGAATTGATCCTGATTTTTTTTGTTTTCATTCTAACGTTAGTTTGTGGGTGTTAACCTTGCTGTTTACCCCAGATACCACCTACATATCTGTCTTGTTAATATGAGTGACCTGTTCAAGAATTGAGTTATTCCTATGGACAGAATTCGGGGTTTTTGGTTGTTTTTTTTTTTTCTTATCTTGTAGCCTTTGATTACCTGTAGGAGGCAGTATAACACAATCTGTAAGAGCATTCTTGGGCTTAAGGTTAAGGGGACCTGAATCCTAATCCTCTACTTTCTTGGCAGGCAAAGGAGTTAACTTCTAATTTCCTTGTGTATGAAAAGTATATATGCCAGCACATAATCACTTAGTAAATGCTAGTCATTATTATCATTGTGTATATTTATCATAGATAATCGTAAGGGTGTGTGTGTGTGTGGCCTGGTACCTCATGTGTCTTCAGTGTTACCAATTTTGACAGTTTGGAAAGCACTTTATCTTGTGGAATCAATCTTGATTCTAGAGAATAAACCATTTCTCCATTTCATACCTTCAGAGACTTGGTTATCCAGTTCTTTGAACATTCTGAGATTTTCTCACATAGGCAGATTTTTTCACAGCTTCATAAGAATACTTTGCTTTCCTTTCTCCTGTCTTAAAAATAATGAAATGAGAGTTCTGGAGTTCTTCAGGCAAGAATTGAATTTGAGGCTAAGGGTAGTTCACTCCCTTTATTCCTTTCAACTCCACCCCTCCTTTTTTTCAAATTTTTTAATTTTTTTTTTTTAAAGAGGGATTTTTTTTTTTAATTTTTTTTTCAATGTTTTATTTTTATTTTTGGGACAGAGAGAGACAGAGCATGAACGGGGGAGGGGCAGAGAGAGAGGGAGACACAGAATCGGAAACAGGCTCCAGGCTCTGAGCCATCAGCCCAGAGCCTGATGCGGGGCTCGAACCCACGGACCACGAGATCGTGACCTGGCCGAAGTCGGACGCTTAACTGACTGCGCCACCCAGGCGCCCCAAGAGGGATGTTTTTTGAGAGGAGGTTGGCCAAATTTTAGACTATCACTAAGTGTTACTTTTCTTATGCTTTCTGCAAGTACAATTCATTAATTCTGTAGTGACCAAAGAATTACAGTACATTCCTAAAAAGTTTGCTATACCGTTAATTGGCTGTTGGTTGTTAAGACTGCTCATGGGAGAGTCAAAATATGCTCTCAGAATCTGTTCTGAGCCTTCTATTTCAGAGAGATACCTGTATTTATAAGGGTGTAAGGGGCAGCATACAGGTTTTTTTGAGTAGTAATTATCTTCTTTGAGGCAAGTTCAATGATTAGCTCATACAGAATTTGACCATTTGGCCCAGAGGACTTTAAAATTGCTTTAATAACAGTGATTACCACTGTATCTTGGTTCAGATCACTTTCTACCCAATTGTGACATTTTCATAGCCTAAATCACACATTCTGTCAACTCTAAATTTGCTAAGTCTGAAACATACACTTAAATATATTATAAATTTAGTTAACCTTTCTAGAAAGTAAGTACTTAATTTAGATCAGTGATCTGATTGAAATTACTAATAAGAATATGTTGAGTTTAGCAACTAAAGCAAAAGTGACAAAGTGACAGTCTACCCAGCCTTCTTTGCATTTGGCAAAAATAAGGCTTAAAGGTTTGTTGTTAACAATGTAGGAAGAAAGTCTGAAAGTTTTCACTAAGAAATCTTAAAGATGAACTTATGGCCCATTAAAGAAGCATTTTGTATAATATGTAGGTTCTAACATTCATTGTGTTTGGTTTATTGAGCTGGTTCATTTCCCTTGTGTTTGACTTTTTAGTAGTGTCTTTGACTACCTTATAGTGTATCTAGGATTGGCTTCTTTCTCCTTCTCAAATTTACTTATATTAGGTACATCCAAGGCACTGGAGATAAACCTGTAAATCATTTTCTCTGCCATCAAGGAACTTGTAGTCTAGTAAGAAGAGACAGACACGACAATAAAATGATAGATACCATGTTAGAAGTATGTTCAGATTACAATGGAAACAGTAAAGGAAGGGAGTCATAAATTCTACTTGTGAAGGTTGGGAGAAGCTTGTATAATTGGCTCTTGAACTTCATTGAGTTAAATGAATAGCTGTTGAACAGGGAGGGGAGGGCATTGCAGGCACTGCAATTGGAAGCAGCATTAACAAAATGAAATTGATGTGTCTAAGAAGTGGATAATTTGGTTGCTGACCAGAATGAAAAATCAAGTTTGAATAGGTAATAGACTATGGAGGGTATTTTGTCATGCTAAAATGATTGTATTCTATTCTAACAAATGGGCAACCATTTAGCAGTTAAATTTAGCAGTTTTAAACAGGGGAGGATCATGAAGAAATATGTTGCTGTTCAGAGACACCTGGGTAGTTGTGTTTTTAGAAGAGAGCTGGTAATAAAGCATATCTTTAGTATCTAAAATTGAAGATTTCCACTGCTAACCTATAGAATTAGAATTTCCATTTGGTTTTAAAATTTGGATTTGGAAGTGAAATTGACATTTTCATTCTTTCAGTATAGTGTTGTAGTGGGTTGCTGCGACAAAAGCAGTAAAGATTTTTGTTTTTAACACTTTAATTTTATACTTTGTTTTGCATTGGAAATGCCTTTTTTCTGCTAATCCATTTATTTAAAGGACTAGTTCTGGATAGGGAAAGTAAATACTAATTGTTGATTTTTAACTAATATTTTCTTATGATTGGTGGATTAACTACAGATGAACTCACTGTAAATGAAGGTATCCCCAACTCTTCTCATAAGGGTGTGGAGATGGGTGGTGGTCTTGGATTCTTTGCAAGTTGGTGGCATTACCTAGCTCCCCAAGTTAGAGTGCTGAAGACCAACCCTATGATCCCTACCCCCTCAACCAAATCTAGTTGATTATTCAGGTTCTGATGATTTTTATCTTCCAGGTATTTTTCCAGGCTGTGACTCATCACCCCTCCCCCCATTAACGTTATCCATCTTAGGTTAGTTAGGGTCCTGGTTTCTTGCAAGTATGTTGCACTATTAAACAGTAGCTTCCCCTGGTCACAGTATCTCTAGTTCTAGTTCCCTGATATTAATCCCCTACTTTGCTATCATAACCATCTCTTATATCTTCTAATCCAATCAGATCACTGCTTCTAAGGCTCTGTAGGTACCTATTACAGTGGTTCTTAATCTGGGGGTAGGCAGGGGACAGATTCTAATCTCTTGGTAACTGATGGAAGCTATTGACATATGCCTCAAAAAATGTTCGTAAGTGTATACTTGTATTTCTTGGGCTTTTTTGGGATCACCTTCAAGTTCTTTCATAAATCTGTATTGTGAAGATTCTTGTAGACTGTCTTGTTTCTTTTAATGTTTTATTTGCTTAGAATGTTCATCCTCCCATCCCACTCTTTTGTCCTGTAAGGCTCTGCTCAAGATCTTTCTTCCAAAAAGCATAAGCATCCCCCCCCACCACCAAAAAAACAAAACAAACAAACAAAAAAAAACACTGGACTGTATACACCTCCTCTCTGCCCTCATAACAACTTTGTTACAATCTTCAGTACCTTAAGAGTCTTGCCCACTAGTGATAGTCTTCAAATTGGGAACTATACTTCCTCATTTTTGATCCCCAGTGTAGAACTTGTGTAAAGTAGGCATTTGTTTAATGCTTATTTAATAATTGAGTGAAGTCAGAATTTTTCAAGCTTTTAGCAGCTTTTTCCTCTGTGAGTAAAAGTACTTATATAAGCTTCTTTGGAAGTAGATTTGAAGATACATGTTATGAGGATTTTAACTAAATGGACACCTTTTTATATTTTCTTGATTATAGAAGAGTTAATTCTAAGGTCTCTTACAGATGTAAAATTGTAATTTTACTTTGGGCATTTTCACAAGTAAAAAACTTGAAAGCTTTTCACATTTATAGAATCTTCAGTGTAACAAATTGTCTAACTTTTGAAGTCTGAATGTCCGTTTCCTTAAAATATCGTTCAGCCAGTTTAGACTGATGTCTAGGCTAAGTTGTGCTTTCCATTTTTGGGAAAGGGAACAGAAAAGGTTCCCAACATTTGAAAAGACCACTTCTGGAAATACTTAAATCTTTTCATCAGTATATTTTTACATATCACTGAACTTATATTACCGTATACTAGGAGTGGACATTTAGAATGTTAAAGAACCAGAGACAGATGCCAAGAGTTCTTAGGAAACTACTTTAAAGATTTTTATATTTAGTACTAAGATTTTTCTTAATTTATTTAGTTCAGCATATAATACCAGCAATTTACTTTAATGCTATGTGCTTATTGAAGCTCTGTTTTACCCAACTGCCGAAACTACACGTATTCTTGACTTGCAAACCCTTCATTGTGAAGAGCATGTTTAATAGGTGCTACAGAAGCAAGACCTAGTGCTCTACTCAGTAGCGGAAATGAAATTGCTGATGTTGCTCATAAAATCAAAGAACATTATTATTCTTGTATAACAGTAATGAGAGAAAAAATGGGTGAACAGTTGTGTTTGATTTGTATAGTTTGTGTTAAAATAGTATGGGTAAATATTTTGGTGGATAGGCTTTTGTCTGAGTTACTGTTAAAAGTTAGGACATTTGGTCTGATAATGCCAGAGGACTTCAGAAATTGGGACTGGCCCAGAAAATCAGAAAATGCAGAACACAGTGACCATAGCCTAAAATGACTGCCACAGTTAGATATAGCTACCTCCTTCTTAAAGAGTTTGAACTGCGAGTTTGAACTGCCAGATGTATAAACTCTAGGTGGGTTCTTGATTTGTAAATGCTAGTTCACTGCTTCCACAAATACTTCATGATGTGCTGCCAAATTTTGATCAGTGCTTAAATTTTTGCTTCTTCCAAGTATTTATACTGTTACTACAACATCAGAACTTTGAACCAAATGAGCTTTGCTGGGCAGGTATGGCATGCATAGCAAAGCTCAGTTTCAGGCCTGCATCAAAGGAAGATTTTTCGAGTTTGGAAATTTCTGTAGTGAGTCGAAAGCATAAGGATATTAGTAAAAAGTCTTATTCAAATAGTCTCATAAAAGGGAGATCAAGTAAGCAGTATGATGCTTTTGTAGAAAATTATACCATAGCATTGATTGTAGGTGTTTCTAGTATTGGTTTAGTTCTTTATATATTTATACGTGTTCATTCCCCTCTGCCATAACTTTAGTGATGCTAAACATGCTGGTTTATGTACAAGCTCTAAAGGTTGAAACAATGTCTTTTATCTCACCTCCTTCCCTGCACACCTTCAAAAGCAAAAAAAATTTGGACTTGAGCATTATTTGTTTTGATTACTTCACACAAACCTTAGCTATTACCAGTTTTTGCTGAAGATTGGGTGTTTGGTAGGGAAAAATAGCTAATTTAGAGCATGAGACTTTTTGGTATGGTAGATCGAGAATGTGAGGGACTAGGCATACAGTATAAGGCATTCTGTATGTGAGACACTGGGACGGTGATAGACTGCCAAGGGTCAGTTGGAAATAGAGGAAAATCTCTACTTGCCATTTTTCCTTCTATATATAGTGATCCTGTATCTCAGATTTGCAAGGTTATCTTGCAAATACTGAAGGGACCTGGAATTCTAATTTTGGTTCTTTTCAGTTGACTTCTCATACTTGGAAACACACAAATTCTTAAGTGGACCATGTGACCTGGTTTAGTTTCAAGAGAATTGGAATTGTATGTATGGCTGTGTTCAGTACTCAAACTTTAACCTAGTATTTTTGTGCTTTAGCCTTACCCCTGTGGGGTGGGGTTAATTAAGGAAGTTGTGGGATTGTTTAGGAATCTTACCACCAGTTAGAATATTATTTCCATGAGAATTCTTTTGCAGTCTTAACTGTGTTTCCAACACCCTTCAATATTTTTCCCTAATTCCCCCTTCCTCTCTTCTCTCCAAGCATATCAGTCCTCCCAGCATGTTTACAATCTAGTATGTATCTTTCCATGTTTTTCCCATGCTCATATAATCTTAGATTTGTCTGTGTGTCATTATTTCACAGAAATGGACTAACACTTCAGGTCACAATTTTCAGTTATCTTTTCTACTAGAAATGTCTAAGCACTTTTTTGATTGGAAAAAGTGATTACTTCAGTTATCTAGCGAAGTTATTAAACAGTGTGCTGTGGCTCTAGAGGAAATTACCATAACTTTAGTGATGCTAAACAGAACTCTAATGAGTACTTGTCAGATTGAAAGAAAGAAAATTATAAACTTTTGAGAATTTTGAGTTCAGGAATTTTTGATAAGGTATTTTGAAAGTTGATTGGGAAATTATATAGCTGGATATTCCTGTAGTTGAAACCCATTTTCCTATTAGGGTCTTAACTTTATCTTCTTGAATTAGATTTAATTAACTTCATTGACCTAAACTATTTGGATGTTTGCCAAGACTTAAGATTTACCTTTTTAGTAGTGTTAAATAGGATGAGATGCCCAACATACTGTAACTTGAACATTGTTAGTTCAATTAGGAAGGCTGCTGCATTCCTATCAGAGATAAAGCAAACTAATTTGATTCATATATAGGAAATTTTCTTTTCATAAGAAAGTATTATTATGATTTTAAGTAATTCTTAATCTATATCCTTGGCTTATATGAAAAAAGTAACATGATTCATGCTATTCCTCAAATGAACTCCTGCTGATCCTCATTCAGATGTGTTTGACTTAGAATAGCAGTGGCTTGCACCAAGCTCTTCACAACTTTACTCTCAGTATTTGGGACCCCTGTGAACACTATGGTCTCAAAATACATCAGGATTACTAACGTTAATGTGTTTGGTTAGCACTTTTTAAAAAGTTATATTGATGATACATGTTTTCCTTTGGGGTTTTTAAAAAGTAGATAAAATTTAATATTGATGTTTTCCATCCAATTACAGGAGTCAGAAATACCATCAGAGGAGGGGTACTGTGACTTTAATAGTAGGCCAAATGAGAACTCTTATTGCTATCAACTTCTTCGACAACTAAATGAACAAAGAAAGAAAGGTATTCTTTGCGATGTCAGCATCGTGGTGAGCGGAAAAATCTTTAAAGCCCATAAGAACATCCTGGTTGCAGGCAGCCGTTTCTTTAAGACTTTATATTGCTTTTCAAACAAAGAAAGCCCTAACCAAAACAATACTACCCATTTAGATATTGCTGCAGTTCAAGGTTTTTCAGTCATCTTGGACTTCTTGTATTCTGGTAACCTGGTGCTCACAAGCCAAAATGCCATTGAAGTGATGACAGTGGCCAGCTATCTTCAAATGAGTGAAGTTGTTCAAACCTGCCGAAATTTCATTAAAGATGCCTTAAATATAAGCATTAAATCAGAAGCTCCAGAGTCTGTTGTCGTGGACTATAATAATAGAAAACCAGTTAATAGAGATGGTCTATCTTCATCACGGGATCAAAAAATTGCCAGTTTTTGGGCGACACGGAATCTTACCAATTTGGCAAGTAATGTAAAAATTGAAAATGATGGTTGTAACGTCGACGAGGGCCAAATAGAAAACTACCAGATGAATGACAGTAGTTGGGTCCAGGATGGTTCACCTGAATTGGCTGAAAATGAATCTCAAGGTCAAACAAAAGTGTTTATTTGGAATAATATGGGCTCCCAGGGAATTCAAGAGACTGGCAAAACAAGGAGGAAAAACCAAACTACAAAGAGATTTATTTATAATATACCACCTAATGAAACAAATTTAGAAGATTGCTCAGTGATGCAGCCACCTGTTGCCTATCCAGAGGAAGATTTATCATTCATCAAGGAAGAACCAGGTAAATATTTTATATACAAAGGTATCTGGGTTTTTCATTCTAATTAATTCTGATTGGATATAATCTTGAAGTATATTTTTAAAGTATTTTTTAAATCATAAAAGTAATCCACAAGTAATACTAAATTTGAGTGTTTATAGTAGAAGGGAGAAAATTACTCAAGCATATAATTCTGCTGTGTCTTTTTTCTCTGAACATGTGTGTGTGTGAGTTTCTCAGAGTTTGTGTTAATCAGGTGTTTGTTTATATTATTATGTGTAATGTGGACTCAGCTTCATTTATAGTTCTTAGGTGTTTCTGATCTTTATGCTCTGATCACTTTTTTTGCATCCAGTGCTGGAAAGGATAAAGTCTTTGTAATCTTAGTTAAAATCTTAGTTGTAATATATAATCAGTTTGTCATTTCAGAACATTTTTGAGACCTAGTTAACATTTTTTATTCCCAATTTGTGGGGGGAATAAACATTTGTTTTATAGAATTTTGCAAATGACAGTGGGATTATTCTAATTTGTTTAGGGCTACTGTTCTGTTCTCACCATAAATCTTACAGAAGCTAAATGTTTTAAATTTGTCCCATTGTCCCCTCATTTTCATTCTCATTTGCCTGTTACTAAGAGGACTCAGACCTTTCTCCTCATTATTTAACCTAAATGTATACACATACAACACAATCTTAGCATATCACATTTGTACTATGGATTTGTTTTTTTTAGTGGAGTGGGAGACCATTGTTACTGTGTGTGTAAATAGAAAGATTTGAAAATTTTCTTTATCTTTAATTGCCTGTGCCTAACTAACTTAAATATATTTGAAGAAGAGTTCAGTGGATTTGAGGTTTTCCTTTGCAGACCCTAGACTTGAGGTATATATCTACCACTGTCACATATGATTTGATATTTGTTTTGTTGCTTTCAAAGCTCTTTCAGTGTCTGATTTTACATCATGGTGATTATCTGGGGATGGAGTACTTTCTGTTAAAGAGAATCATTGTTTTTAGATCTCAAAGGGCAAAATGCCATAGTAATCTTATGAAATGAAATGGTTTCTCTGGCTTTTTAGGTTTGGATTTAGTTTTCATTGGTTTTTACATTTACTTTTGTAAAAATCAGCATACCTGTGTAATAACGATTTACTGCTCTTTTCCCTCCTACTTGTCAACTGTTCAGTAAGAAAAGCCCAGAGGCAGTTTCCTTAAAGTATTAAGGGAAGATAGAATTTCGTAGCGTCACTTTATTTTGGCTTAATTAAATTTTTTTTTTTTACAATATTTATTTATTTTTGAGAGAGAGACAGAGCTCGAGGGGAGGAGGGGCAGAGAGAACGGGAGATAACAGAATCCAAAGCAGGCTGCAGGCTCTGAGCTTTCAGCACAGAATCCAGTGCTGGGCTCAAACTCATGAACTGTGAGATCATTACCTGAGCCAAAATTGGACATTTAATCAACTGAGCCACCCAGGTGCCCCTTGGCTTAATTTTTAATGTACAAGCCCTTGAAAGCAGTTCTCAAAAAATTAGAGCTACATTGTCTTTCCGCTGCAGGGATTAATTGTTTAATAGTATGTTGGGAACCCTGTAGTGTTTTTTTAAATAAAATACATATATACACAATTTAAGGAATAAGCAGGTTTTGGGGGTAGTAATTGGCAAAACTAATCAGAGCCAAACCCATTCATAGTCCCACATATAATTGGAATGATTCAAAGAAAAGCACTCATACTGAACCACAATGCATTCTTTAAAAAATAACATTACTGGCTATTATTTTGGCAAGCCCCCCCCCCAGCTGAGTTTGCATCAATGGAGTAGGCGTATCATAAATTAATTTTTAGTAGTCTAATAGTATGTTTTCAGTTTATCTCTTACATCTTAGAAAAGATTATTACATTATGAGTATCACTTTGGTTTTGGACCTTGTTTAACTGACAAATTGGTTTAATCAGTGATGTGCTATATTTCAGTTGTTAAACTTTTTGCAACTTTTCAAGGCCTCTAGATCCAAACTCACTGAATGGCAGGAAATAGGGTCTTATGAGATTATTATGGTTCAGACATAATAAAACGAGCCAGGGGTTGGCAAATTTTTGCTGTAAAGGACCAAAGAGTAAGTATTTTTGGTTTTGCCAGTTATAAGGTCAGTGTCTGATTTACATCATGAAAGCAGCCATAGACAATAAACACAAGTGAACATGGATATGCTTCACTATAAAGCCTTATTGCCAACCCTTGGTATCGAGTAGTGGATCTTAATTTTGGCTGCATATTAACATCACTTGGGAACTTTACAGACCATGATGCTTGGGTCTTTGCAGTAGGGATTGAGTTAATTGGTTCTGTGATGTGTCCTGGTTGTTAGAATTTTTATAAGCTCTGTAGGTGATTACACAGTGAGCAAAGGTTGAAATCCACTGACAAAGAGGAAAGAGCCCAAATGGAGTTATGATTTGAAAATGAGCTGTTGTATTTAACATTTAACTACAGTGTAACCATGATCAAATTAAACTCTTGCCTTTGGTTTCTTTATCTTTAAACTATGGTACTTATTTCTAGGATTATTAAAATTAAATGACAAAGCACACCTATCCTAGTCATCCTAGGTCCCCTTAAAGTTGAGACTATTGAGATTATTTGAAGTCAGTTTTTCAGTGCAGTGCACTTTCTACTAAATTCTACGAAGGATGGTCTTATTGGCCTCAGCTTGACCTTTTGTTTGAATATTTAGAAAGAATACTCTTTTAAGCAGCCCATTCCAGTGTATGATGACTGTTAGGAAGTTATTTTATATTGAGCCACAATTTGCTTCTTATAAATTTCCTGATCCTTCCATTTTGAGTAGTATAATCTGAGCTTAACCTAATCTCTCCAGATCTACGTGATAACTCTTGAGATATTATAAATAATTTAAGTATTCCCCTAAAGTCCCTTTTTCTTCCAGGCTAAGTGCTATACCACCCACCTTCTGAATTCCAAACCTTTTTACCATCTTTCTTACAATTAACCCCCCTCCCCTTTTTTTTACCCAGAAATTGTGGTGTACAGAATTAACTACAACTCTTCAGGCAAATTCTGACCAATATAGAACACGGTGCATCTGTGTTTATCAAGGTTAAGGCCCGTCTCAAGGTCAATCAGCTAGTAAAAATAGAGGCAGGTTTCATGTTAAGGACTATCTCACAATAAAACTTTGCAATTAATGAACTAGTAGACTCAGTCTTTTAAAAAATTGGTCCCTTTTAAAATCTCATTTTTATGAACTGTACCATCATTGGTTATACTTTGACTTCCATTTATTTAGAAATGGTGAAAATGTTTAGTGAAATAGTTTTAAATGAATTTAAAGCTCTATACGTAAATATTGAAAAGTCCTAGTAAATTATATAGTCTACAAGCAATGCTTGACATATTTGGATTTGTGGATCCTTTATAAGAACTATGACTTCCCCCAGATTCTTAAGTCTACAGTTTGTAAACCACAGCTCTAAATATCTTCTTGCCACATAATGTTGAAGCTGGTGTTCAGATGCCTCATTCAGAAAGGTTGTAAGATATTGAGATAAGATGTACCCACAAATATCAGGGATTTTATTTAGGTGGGTTTTTTTTTTTTTATCTTAAACTAGCATGTTTGTTATTTGAGTCACTAATGCAGTTTGCTTCAAATTATTTTTAATATAGGAGGATACTTGAAAATAGAACTCAGGAGGGGTGTCTGTGTGGCTTAGTCAGTTAAGCATCTGACTGGGGCTCAGGTCATGATCTATCTCACAGTTCATGAGTCCTCTATCAGCTCTGTGCTGACAGCTCAAAGCCTGGAGCCTGCTTCAGATTGTGTGTCTCCCTCTGTCTCTCTGCCCCTTCCCCACTTGTGTTCTCTCTCTCAAAAATAAACATTTAAAGAAAATTAAAATAATAAAGTAGAACTCAGGAAAGGTTAGAAACTTCTGTCATTTTTATTTTATTAAGGTTTATGGGATAATTAAAACTATTGGGAAAGACTAAATTCTAGGTAATAGGGAAAAAAAGATGTCATTAATGAGTTAGTTCCTCTGCTAATATAAAATTTTCAAATACTTGTCTTGCTGATACACAGCCAGAAAACCAATTTCAGCTAAACGAAGTAGATAAAAATCTAAGATTAGAAATTAAATTGTATGAGTAAAAATAATAACTAAATTATTTAACAGTGTGTTCACAGAGCAAGTCAAGTGTTAATCCTATTTTTGATCTTTTGATGCTCTGGGACTATAAGGAACATGGTTTTCTGAATCTAGATTCTTCTGTTATTTCATTCACACTAGCAGGTTGCACCCATTGTAAATACTGCTTTGCTTGTATACACATTTAATTTATGCATGCATATATACCACATTTTGTACAAACATTTTTTGAAATGACTGACAAATCAGCAAAACAATTTAGCAGTAAAGAAATTAAGTGTGCTAGTCAAGGGTGTTAATATGGTTGCCCTAATTAAGCTTTTAATTGGCTCTAAGATACTAAGCCTCTCTCAAAAGGAGGAAACATGCCAGTTCTGGAGGATGACAAACTTTTCTGGTACTGAATTCTGAAAGGAATCTCTCCATTGGGGTTTTATATAGTTGATACCATGTAGCATAATAACCATTTCCTCTGTAAATGAAGCCGTAGATTATATAACCTGATTTTTATCTTTAATAAAAGCTGATACAATTCTGTATAGATGATTGATTTTTTTAATGTTTTGTTTATTTTTGAGAGAGTGCCAGCAGGGAAGGGGCGGGGAGAGAGAGAGAGGGACAGGATCTGTGAGCTCTGCACTGACAGTAGCAAGCCACCTGAGCCAAAGTCTGATGCTAAACCTACTGAGACACCCAGGTGGCCCTGGATTTTTTTTTAATGTATACAGGATGCAAGGTGATTTTACCTCAGCAAAGAATTTAACAGTTCTTTTAAATAATCTAAAGTTCCTTTCTCTCATCTGAACTTCTCAGGGAAAACAGCTTTACAACATTTGTAAATTTCTATAAATCCTTTACAAATAGAGTTTTAGCTTTAAAATTTCAATTTGCATATTTGCCTTTTGGTTAAAAAGCAAATAATTTTTGAGTATTTAGAAGACAACTTGGAGAACAGAATGTTCAAGCTAAATATCTTTAAGATACTCTAATGGGTCATGTTTGGACTAATGAATTATTCTATTTATATTGAATTCTTCAGAGTTTGCTACTAACCAGCACTTCTGCTTTTTTCTATGTTTTGGATGATAATAGGTATATGCATTACCTTCAGTCAGATGTTGCAGAAACTTTAAAAAAAATTTTTCTAATGTTTATTTTTGAGAGAGAGAGCACAAGAGGGGGCAGGGCAGAGACAGAGAGGGAGACACTGAATCTGAAACAGGCTTCAGGCTCTGAGCTGTCAGCACAGAGGCCAACATGGGATTTGAACTTACGAATGGTGAGATCATGACCTGAGCTGAAGTTGGATGCTTAACCAGCTGAGCCACCCAGGTGCCCTCAGAATCTTTTTTAATGTTTGTTTTTGAGATAGGTTGAGAGTGTACATGCACCTGTGGGTGCGTGTGTGTACATGCAAGCTTGTGCATGCAAGGGAAAGGCAGAGAGAGGGACAGAGGATGTGAAGGAGGCTCTGCATTGACAGCGAAGAGCCTGATATGGGGTTCAGATTCACCAGCCATGAGATCATGACCTGAGATGAAGTCTGACAAACAACTGAGCCACGCAAGTGCCCCAAATGTTGCAGAATCTTAAACTGCTTTCTAAATGATTAACTTTTTACAATTTTGAAAACTGGCCATCACATTTGAGAGTCCTGTTTTGACCATGCCATATAAATTTACTGTATAAACTATTAAATATGTTTAAAAACCATGAAACTTGGCTTTATTTAAAGAGATGTGGGCTTTGGACTAGCTTTTGCCACTTAACTGTAACTGGTTCTGATTGTATCCCACATAATGTCTCTAATGGGAAGAAAGAAAGGAAAATTTTGTAATTCTGAAATCTTGAAATCTGTAAAAACTACCCAAAGCTTTTTCTTAATCATTTTGGCAACAAAACTTGATTCTTAGCTGGCAGCAAAACCAGCTATTTATATCTTTTACTCATTTTTTTAAATGTGAATATTCATGTTTCTTTGCAGAAATACTGTTCTGATTATAGGATGCTACCCCTAGACACCACTGGGAGTATTGTAGTTATTACTTTTATAAAATCTGAAAATTGCTGCCTTCTACATCTTACTGTAAGTAAGCATTTCAGATAGATTGATGGATCTAGATTAGTTTTCTTTGTTAGGGGGTCCCAGATGTTCTTTAACTTTGAGGCATCCTTTTGGTTGAATGTGTTATGAAGGATGATCTATAAGTGATAATATCCAGTCACTTTTCTTCAGAAACTGTTACAGTTGGGTGTTAAATGATAGTTTGAAGGCCTGATGATCATTTTAAAAAGTAAATGTCCACCAGTAGTGAATGGATTATAAAATACACTAATCCATAAGAATCTTCCCAATGTTTAATCTTAAAAGGATGATAGTAGATAGCTGTATGGTGGTAGGAATATTCTGCCATCTTTTCTCCCCCTTCTTTTCATCTGCCTAGTGTTCCTTTCCTTCCCTGTCTGCCGTATTTGTCCCAAGAGATGACTGTAGTTAGGATTATTACCAATACGTTAGAAACCCTAAAGAAATAGAATCTGTGTGGCCAGACTAGGTACTGAAGAAGCCTTGTAGATCAGTTACAAAAGCATTTTTGTGAGTTCTGCTTGAGAGTATCAGATTGTCTAAGTGTCAATCCCTGAGAGTTCTATAAAACTGAAACTTTGGTTTCTGACATAGTCTTAATATTTATTCTGGGGTGACTAGAAGGCCTTAAATCTTCATTCAAAGATTTACTCTCCAGAAAAGTTATATTATAACCAAATGTTATTTTTCTGAGATACCAGAATAGCTTTCCACATCATAACAGGAAATTTACTAGTAAATTTTTTAAAAATGTTTATTTTGAGGGGCGCCTGGGTGGCGCAGTCGGTTAAGCATCCGACTTCAGCCAGGTCATGATCTCGCGGTCCCTGAGTTCGAGCCCCGCGTCGGGCTCTGGGCTGATGGCTCGGAGCCTGGAGCCTGTTTCCGATTCTGTGTCTCCCTCTCTCTGCCCCTCCCCCGTTCATGCTCTGTCTCTCTCTCTCTGTCCCAAAAATAAATAAATGTTGAAAAAAAAAAAATTAAAAAAAAAAATGTTTATTTTGAGAGAGTGAGCAAGCAGGGGAGGGGCAGAGGGAGAATCCCAAGCAGGCTCCAGGCTGTCAGCATAGAGCCTGACGTGGTACTCCATCTTGTGAGATCATGACCTGACTTGAAATCAAGAGGGCTGCTTAACTGAGCCACTCAGGTGCCCCTGATAATAAAATTTCTATTTAAGTCCCCAAAAAAGTAAGTATCATGTCAGATGACGTTGATGTCAAGATTGAGGATTACCTTACCTGGAACTTGTTCATAGTAGGGTCGCTGTAGGGTAGAAACGTACCCAGTGCGTTGGAACAAATGTTTAAAATAAGTAGGATGAGCAGATGCAATGGGAGGTTCCTAACTGCTCAGAAGAGTTGGAGAAGGCTTCATGGAGAAGGCAATAGTAAGAACAGGGTCTTGTGTAAGACTTTGCCAGAGGAGTGGGAGGGCGTTCAGTGACTACAACATGGCAAGAAATCAGGGTAAATAGGTAAAAGAATAGAAGGAGTGTAGTGGGAAGATGAGGTTGGGTAGGTAGGTTAGAGCAGATTGTAATTCTCTTTGTTTTACATGGTAAGTTTGTCAATTTGGTTTCAAAAATAGACTGAGGTAGTGAGAGGTTTTTAACTAGAGATTAGGTGTTTATATTAGCCTTTAGGAAAAAAAAACATTTGGAGTGTGTTGTTCATGGATTGGAGTGGGGAGTGATCTGGGTAGAACTTTTAAGGACTAGTGAGGGCAGAAATAACAGCCCTAGTTGAGTAGTGCAAAGAAAAAACAGAAGAACTTAATCTAAGTAAAGATGGGGCAGTCACTTGAGTCAGTGGGGGAAAGGAAACTACTATATGTTGAGTCTCTATCCTACTACAGGAACTGTCAAGGGCATTTTATATGATACATTTATAACTGACTACTCTCCACTGAAAAGCAGAAAAAAACCTGATCACAATCAAGAGAAAAAAATTGTACCTGTTTATGAAAAAACAGTTCTGAAACTGTCTTCAGAGAAGAGAAACTTGATGTTGATATATTTATATGAAAGTGGAATATATCTTACTGGGTCTTTTAAGGGTTTTTTGTACAGTTGAGTTAGTGACTTCCAAAACCTTGATTTCTGGGGCACCTGGGTGACTCAGTCGGTTAGGCTTCCGACTTCGGCTCAGGTCATGATCTCACGGTTCATGAATTCAAGCCCTGCATTGGGCTCTGTGCTCACAGCTTGGAGCCTGGAGCCTGCTTCAGAATCTGTCTCCCTCTCTCTGCCCGTCTCCGCCTCATACTTTCTGTCTCTCTCTCTCTCTCAAAAATAAATATTAAAAAAAATAATAAATCTTGATTTCTGATGTTCTCTATCATTTCATTGATTTCAAGAATATCTGTCTTTTAAGACAGTCTGAGTAAGTTTGTACCTACTTCATGTTTGGAATTTTGAGACCCAGAAGAAAATTGTTGGGGAAACCTTCCAACTTGGTTTTGTTTATTTAGCATTTACACGCAAGTGCCGTACCACTCCCTTTACCAGATGATTTGGAAGCATTGCCTGCCGTGGTCCAAGAGAAACCTGTAACGATAGGCCCCAAGATTAATCACACTTACTGACACCAGATTGATATTACATACACTTCACAGTTTACTCAGTATTTTCATTTACTGGTGTCACTTTTATTCATTAAAAAATTTTTTTAATGTTTATTTTGAGAGAGACCGAGTGCGAGTGGGGGAAGGGCAGAGAAAGAGGGAGACAGAATCTGAAGCAGACTCTAGGCTCTGAGCTGTCAGCACAGAGCCCGATGTGGGGCTCAAACTCGAACTGTGAGGTCATGACCTGAGGCGAAGTTGGATGCTTATAAACAACTGAGCCACCCAGGCGCCCCCTGGTGTCACTTTTCACAGCAACTTTGTGAAGTGGGCAAACATTGCCACTCTTTTTTATGTGAGAAAAATGAAGTTGTGATTGTTATAAATTAAAGAGGGAGTAGAGACCAACATTTTACTTTATTTTACTTTTATTTTTTTAAATATTTATTTTGAGAGAATACTTGCAGGAGTGTGGGGGGAGAGGGGCAGAGAGAGGGAGAGAGTGAATTCCAAGCAGGCTCCTCACTGCCAGTGCAGAGCCCCACGCACAGGGCTCAGTCTTAATCTCACAACTGCAAGATCATGACCTGAGCTGAAATTGAGTTGGATACTTAAACGGAACTAACTGAACCACCCAGGCACCACACCATTCTTTTTTTTAATCTCATTCTCTTTTGTTTGCTTGTTAATCTGATTTTCTGTTAATCTGGTTTTTTAAAAATCCATGAATAAAATGTCATCTTTTTAAACATGCAAAAACATGGTTAGTCAGTTACTTAAAAATAAACCTGAAGAGAAAATTGCCTTCAAAGACAAAAATGTAATACTTACAAAGAACCACAATAGCTGATACCTAGGTACATTTAAGATTTTGGAAATGGTTTTATTAAATAAAGTTACTAAAGCAAATGTTGATTTAGCATGGAGTGTAAAGTTTATTTTTTTCATTTAGCAAAAAGTATAAAGTATCACTAGGAAACTAAGTTAAAGATGGGTGTACTTCTTCACTCATTTCTAGCATTGCAGATTGTGTTTTTTGTTTTTTGTTTTTTTTGCCTCGTGTGCAGCAAGTCCATAGGTTTGGAACTTATATATTCTCAGGAGGCAATGTAATATAGGCAATAAATGTAGCACTCTGCCACTAGCTTATCTTAGGTTCCTCATAAAGCTGATAATATTTTTACTATTCTTCCATAAATTTGTAGTAAAATTTAAATGAGATACATAAAGGGACTTACAGACTTGAATGCGTAAAATCTGGTGTTTGGTTTGTGTGGGGGGGGGAAGAGGTCTGTAGTTACCTGTTCACTGGAGAAAAAGCAGCTTATAGCCATTTGAATTCAATCATTTAAATTCATTCAGTCATTTGAATGATAATGCATAGTGTACCTATACCTGCTGTAATTCAGAAAGATGGCTATCTTGTGAAACTGTTTTAATAGTTCTTTAAAAAAAGGTCTTTTGTTTACAGGGATATCTTAGCCCTTTTTGCCAAGTTTAAACGAAAAAGATTTCAGTAGGAAGGTGGCGAATGTCCTAAAACCAAATATAGTAGAGTTTATTCTTTAATCCTATAGTTTTGGAGAAAAATGATGACCCAGAGTTACTGCTTTTGCTTGCTAGTGAAACAAAATTCATTTCTGTTTGAAGTGAATGGTTAGCTGCCTCCTATCCCATTCACATCAACTGATTAAAAATGATTTGCTAGGCAGTTTGGCTGGTTTTGAATAAGGTACCAGCATGATGTATTGATTCCTGAGTTAAACATGCTTATTGTCAACCTGGAAGAGCTCACCTATTCTAAGAATTTGTGTGTGTTTGTTTGCTTGTTTGTTTTGTTTTTAATGTTTATTTTTGAAAGAGAAACAGTGTGATAGGGGAGGGGCAGAGAGGGAGAGAGACAATCTCCTGAGCCATCCAGGCACCCATGAGAATTTGTTTTTGATATCAAGAACTAAGTAGTACCTTTTGAAAGAGATTTGATATTTGTAGCATGGTTATGATTTTGTTTTTGAGAAGAAATATTGTCCACAGAAAGAATATATTTGCCATCTGTTAAGCTTTCAGGTTGAGGTGTTCTGAGCTTAGGGTAAAGATCACAAATTAAATTCTAATACTTAAGAGGTAGAGTAGGAGACAGGAAATGTCTATTTTAAGAACTAGCTGAGGAAGCCTTCAACAAATCACTATAGAATGTTACATAAATAGAAACGCCCTGCCTGTATTTACAAACCCACTTTGTAGTGCCCTCTGAACAGGCTGTATTCTTCAGAATAGTGACTTTAAAAAAAAAAGATATTGGGGAAACCTAGTACAGTTGTTTGAATAACAATTTAAATTTACTATTGAAATACATTCAGGTTTTCATAGGAAAACAAAGGCACTAGATTTCAGTTAATTATTTTCAGTTACTGGTTATGTTTTAATGTTACTGTACACCAGAAAACTGAGAAATTGTCATTTAAATGCCATTAATTAAACTAGTAATAGAGGTTGCAGAAGGCAGAATATTCAAACCAACATTTAACAACACTTGTTGAAAAGCATTTTGTCACTCATTATGACAATGCTGGAAAAATAAAACCTAACCAATATCCCGTCTCTCAAGGAACAGGTAAAGGAGTCTGTGTCTATTTCCTTTTCCTGCTCTGCATATAAAGTACTTGTTCATTCTCCTGACAGCCAACATTTACTGTAGGCAATAACCTCCTATTTTACTATTCCACCTTATGGAGAATATAAAAGCCAATAGATGAATGCCCTTAAGTACTTGTCTTCAAATTTATCTCTATATGTTGATTATCCTTTCTCTCTCTCTTAAGTACCCAAACATTTGCTTCTGGATTCCAGACTCCTCTTTGCAGTATTTCCTCAATATTTTTAACTTTTCTCTTTCTTAGTGACCTCTTCATTTCAGCATTCAAAGATGTTTATTACTTTCATCTTTAAAAAAATAAACTCTTACTCTATTTCTCACTATTCCCTTTTGCAACCAAATCTCTCAGATTGTATTGTATATCATAATTCTTCATTTTCCATCCACAGCACAGGCCACTCTTGCTCTTTCTCCTTGCCCCACTGATAACACCAGTGTTACTCTAAGATCACTAATGATGTCCTAGGTGCTCAGTATTTATTGAATGAAAGTAATGCACATTTCAGTCCTTAGTCTTGAAGTTTTGGCAGCATTTCAGCATTGTCATGGTGGAGTATTTCTTGAAATACTCTTTTTCCACAGGTGCCTGGGTGGCTTAGTCAGTTAAGCGTCCGACTTGGGCTCAGGTGTCCCGTGTCAGGCTCTGTGCTAACAGCTCAGAATGGAGCCTGCTTCAGATTCTGTGTCTCCCTCTCTCTCTGCCCCTCTCCCTCCCTGCCTCTCTCCCTCTCTTTCTCTCTCTCTCTCTCTCACACACACACAAATAAACATTAAAAAAATTTTTTTTAAATAATCTTTAAGTCCTTTTATATCCTTTTCAAGTTTATTGAATGCTAGGATTCCTCAGCATATTGGTCATATTTTTTTCCTCATGGTCTCCTCTGTTTACTTCCGTGGTCTTATTTACCACATATATTCTGACAACTCATTTTTATCACCAGTTTAAGCATCAAATCTGTATAGCCTTTGGTACTAAATTTCTTCACTTGGGAGCTTAAATTAAAAAAAAAAAATTAAAAGTTTGAGTGTTTGCTATTTACCAGACAAAGAGCTAAGCACTTTTCATTTATCTAATTTGGTCCTTTGAGATAATAAATGAAAAGTGCTTAGTTCTTTGCCTGATAATTTCCCCATTTTTATAATAGAACAGTTCTCAGTCTCTAGTAAGCATCAGAATCACCTAGAGGGCTTTTTAAAATGCAGATTTCTGGGCCCCACCACCACAGTATCCTGATTCAGTAGGTTTGGGATAGGTTCTGAAAATTACATTTCTAGCAAGTTCCCGGATAATGCTGATGCTGCTGATTTAGGAGCTATACTTTGAGAACCACTACGTTAGAAAAGCAAAATAAGCTGCTTCACAACTGTCACACAGCTGGGAAGTGGCACAGATGAGATTTGGTCCCAGGCAGTATCTAGAGTTTACCCATTTAACCCCTATTCCTACTCCAAACCTATTATTAAATTACCTCTTTCTTAGGTATGTCAAACTCAGTATCTTCATAACTATGTAAGCCTCCAAAACTGGTCCTCTACCCACCAGAGTTTCCTAACTGCCTTTAGTATAGGCTGGAAATTTCCCTCATTACCTTCAAACCCTGCCTTTTCCATATTCAGTCTGTCACCAAGCACTATTGGTTCTTCCTCCACAAAGTTTCCTTACTTATCTACTTTCCCCCATTTGTTGCTCTCGTCAGTCAAGGCCACCATCAGTTCTTAGCTGAATTTCTAAAATAGTTTCCTAGCTAGTCACCTTTTTGCCCTCTTTTAATTAATTCATATAATACCAGGATTTTTTTTTTAAGGTAAATGAAATTAACACCTTGTTTAAAATCCTTCTATTGCTTTTAGACTATAGGCCAGAATCCTGACCATGACCTGCAGGGCTCTATATGACCTATCTGCACCTGCTTGAGAGGATCAATATATACTCTTCTCTCCTTCATTATGCAAATACGTAATCCTACTGGCTTCTTAGACCAGACCATAAATGCCAGATCCATTCAGTGATTTGAGGTTTTATAACTATGCACTAGAACCATTACTGGGTGGAATTCCATTGTGTAAGTGTACCACAGTTTCATTTGCCCACCATGGAGTTTTTTGGTTTTTTATTTTTGAATCAAGTATCTGCTTATGTAAAGAGGAAGGATTTCTCTTTTTGTTATTAAAAAATTTTTTTTTATCTTGAGTGTTGGGAAGCTAGATCAATAAGTACGGAGTGGTATTATCAAAAATGAATATTGGGGGACACCTGGGTGGCTCAGTCGGTTAAGCGTCCGACTTCAACTCAGGTCACGATCTCGCGGTCCGTGAGTTCGAGCCCCGCGTCGGGCTCTGGGCTGATGGCTCAGAGCCTGGAGCCTGCTTCAGATTCTGTGTTTCCCTCTCTCTCTGCCCCTCCTCCATTCATGCTCTGTCTCTCCCTGTCTCAAAAATAAATAACCGTTAAAAAAAAAAATGAATCTTGGAAGTAGAGGACAGATTGTCCATAAAAAGTGGCATTTAAAAAATAAAAAATTTTTCTCAATGTTTATTCTTGAGAGAGACAGCATGAGTGGGGGAGGGGCAGAGAGAGAAGGAGACACAGAATCTGAAGCAGGCTCCAGACGCTGAGCTGTCAGCACGGAGCCTGATGCTGGGCTCGAACTCACGGACCGCAAGATCATGACCTGAATGACCTGAGCCAAAGTTGAAAGCTTAACGGACAAAGCCACACAGATGTCCCCAATTTTTTTTTTTAAGTTTATTGAGAGAGATAGAGGCAGCATGAGCAGGAGAGGGGCAGAGATGAAAAGAGAGAGAATCCCAAGCAGGTTCTACCTTACACGGGGCTCAAATCCACAAAACTGAGATCATCACCTGAGCTGAAACCGATAGTCAGATGCTCAGCTGACTGAGCCATCCAGGAGTGCCAAAAGTGGCATTTTTAATGTTTATTTTTGGGGCTCCTGGGTGGCTCATTCAGCTGAGCATCTATCTGACTTTGGCTCAGGTCATGATTTTGCAATTTGTGAGTTTGAGCCCCACATCTGCTCTGCACTGACAGCTCAAAGCCTGGAGCCTGCTTTGGATATTGTCTCCCTTTCTCTCTGCCCCTCCCCTGCTTGCATTCTGTCCCTCTCTCAAAAATAATAAACATTAAAAAGTTTTTTTGAAGTTTGAGAGAGAGCGTGCCTGTGCTCACGAGTGGGGGAGGGGCAGAGAGAGAGAGGGAGACAGGATCTGAAGCAAGCTCTGCACTGTGTATGACCTGAGCTGAAGTCGGACACTTAACCAACTGAACCAACCAGGCGCCCAATAAAAGTACCAAGAGGATGCCTTGATTTCAACTTCAGGTCATGATCTCATGGTTCATTAGTTCCAGCCCTGGGTGAGGCTCTGTGCTGAGGATGTGTAGCCTGCTTAGGATGCTGTCTCCCTCAAAATAACATTAAAAAAAGATAATAGAACTATGAGCATTATATTTAGAAGCAAGGAGACCCAAGAAACTGTTTCAGTAATTCACTAATCCAAGAGAATGATGATGCCTGAATTAAGGCAGTGGTAGAGAAACAGAAGGGATGGAACAGACTTAAAAGAAATTAACAGATTGGAACCAAAAGTATTGGTATCATTAGTATGTCATTTACGCTGCCTTTCCACATCCTTTCCATATATCAAGGTTAATTCTAAGGAATTACCTCTTCTCTGAAGCCTTGCTTTACTATTCTAGCTTTAATTGGTCTTTTTCACTTCTGAATCAATACAGAAACCATGTTTTACACACCTAGTACTTGGTACTAGCAGCAGTAGCAGCTGTCATTGGATGCCAGACACCAAAACTCTAACACTTGACTTGCATTACCTATATATATCAAATCTGTGATCTAGTTGGAAGCATATGAGGAAACTGAGGTACTTGCTCACATAGCCAGTAGCCTAATTCACCCTGTCTCTAAAGCTTATTCATGTTCAGTACAGTGTACTCACTGTTGAGTGTGCACTTGTTCTTGTGGTTGAAAACCATGTCTTAACGATTTTGTACCTTAATAGCATTAAGCATATAGCAGGTATTTAATACTTACAGATATTTTTCTATTTAGTGTTGCATAAGAAACAATACCAAGAAGGGAGTGGTGTTTTGATGATGGCTATGGTATGGTTGTAAATAACCGATTAAAATATCTCCTTTTCAGACCTGGATGGTGCTCTCCTCTCAGGGCCAGATTGTGATAGGAATGTGAATACAAATTTATTGGCTGAAGCCAGCTCCAATCAGGATGGAGGTGATGCTGGTAGGTGCAGTAGGATTTTATTAGTAAGAGTATGTTTAAGAGGATTTAAAGATTTGGCATTGTTTGTGTATATGTTTAAGGACCTACTGCAGTTTCTTTACTGTCTGTCTGTCTGTCTAATCAGTTTATCTATTTATTTTTAAGTAGGCTCCACACCCAGCCAGGCGCCCCTCAGTTTCTTCCCTTAAGGAGAGTAGCTATGTTTCTGATAATGCTTTGGAAGCCTGGTAAACACAAATAGATGGGTGTTTCTTATTCTTTGTGGGAGGCATTTATTTAGAGATTTTAGAATTCTTAAATATCAGAATAATTAAGTTAATAGAGATGGTGGTTTCCTGCTAGTATATACATGGAATGAGAATGGTAATTATCCAAATGGCTAGTTAATGTATTTTAATTAGCTTTGATATAAAATAATAGTATGATTAGTGATGGCAATACAAAATGTTAATTCTGAATAGTAATATTTCTATCATTTGAACTTTGGGAGAAGTAAAGGCAAAGAATCCATGAATATTCCAGAGAATAACGTGAGTCTAAGTAAATTAGGAGAGGGAAAAGCTTTCTTAACAGAATGCCAAGCTAATAAATACAGAATGATAGAATTGAAAAATAACCCACAGGAAACAATTCAAGATCATCCATGGATGTTAAGACACTGTTGATGGGCTTATCCCATAATGACTGGGCAAAAGACTGTTGTAATAGCATATTCACATGGTCTCCGTGTTATCCCATAGATTATTTCAGTTACAAAAAAGAAAAGATTTCTTTACAATAAAAAAACCAGAAATAACCTGCCTCTTGCCATAATGCAGTAGCAGGTGCACAACATCACCTATGCCAAAATGTTTAACTCAAATCTGATCACGAGGGAGATATCAGACAAGCCTACAGAAATCTAGCTACTCTGGGTTTTTTAAATGTTAATGCCATGAAAGACCAGCAGAAGAACCACTAGACTCCAGGAGACCAACCAAAAGGCATCAGTCTTGATAACATCAGGGTTCTAAAATGAGTAAAGGGGCATTTGGGGAACAGTTGGAAATTTGAATATGTAGTATGGGTTAAATGGTAGTTGGGCAATTTTAAATTTCTTGGATGTGATAAAGGTACTGTGGTTATGTTTGAAAAAGCTCTAGAAGATACATGCTATATTGAGGGGTGAAGTGAATTTCTACACATAAACATTTTCAATGGAGGATGGTCCATATAATCTTTTCAAAAAAAGTAAACCCTTGATTTAAAGCCGTTTCTCTTAGGGGTCATTTTGATCCGTGTGCTTTTTATGACTGAGATCAGCCTTTGTCTTAGGATTTGAGTTCAGAAAAACGCTGCTTTCTTCTTAGTTATGGAAAAATGTACCCTGAAGGATATTATTAAACAGTGAGCACAGTTTTGAAGTAGATCTTTAATTACCTTAATGATCTTCCAGTGTATTGAATTATAAAGGCAATACCTTTGTCAAACTGCTCATATACTTCCTATAAATAGTAATTTCTACTGTTATAAGAATTGGGACAGGTGAAAGAAGTTTGGGTTGAGGTTTTCTTAATTTGAATTTTGTATTCTAGATATGGTGTCTCTTGTCTGTTATCCTGGATGTTTATCAGATCTTTAGATTACCTAGAGAAATACAGAATTTCGAGTATTAAAAAGTTTTAATTTTTTTATGTTAAGTATTTTGAGGAAGTAAAAAATAGTACGTGTGTGTTAGCATTCACTAGATACATTTATTCAATAAATAGTTGAAGGGTATATGCTTTGGACATTAGCAATACAAAGGTGAGTAAAACAGGCAAGTTCTTGCTCTCAGCTTTTTTGTACTGATTTCATCAAGAACTACAAGTCAAAGCTCAGGCTTTATGTAGAAGTGTAAAACTGAAAATTGATAGATTTGTGTTCCCAGGCTACCACCCCCATCCCAGTCTCCACCCCCCCCACACACACACATGTACACGCATGATGTCTCACTTTAGGATTCTGAAAACTTACCCTTGAACAGAAGTACATCATAGTTTAATTATCTAATTGTCAATTCAGAAGTCTTTCCTGACATTAAAAAGGTATAAAGGTATTCCAAGTATAAAACAATTTACATTAATAGAAATGAATTTTTTTTTTAAGTTTTTTTATTTTGAGAGAGAGGGGCAGAGAATCCCAAGCAGGCTTTTGCTGTCATTGTACAGCCTGATAATGGGGCTCAAACCCAAGAAAGGAGAGATTGTGACCTGAGCTGAAATCAAGAGTTGGATGGCTCAACCAACTCAGCCTCCCCTGTGCCCCAATAATAGTGAAATTTTAAAAACCTTAGAGACCTTTTGCATTGTTGGTTAGTGATACTTCCACTGAAGAAGAAATATTAAGTTATTTTAATTTTTTTAAATGTTTATTTTTGAGAGAGAGAGAAGGAGAGCATGAATGGGGGACAGGCAGAGAGAGAGAGGGAGACCACAGAATCCAAAGCAGGTTCCAGGCTCTGAGCTGTCAGCACAGGGCCTGATGCAGGCCTCAAACTCCTGAACCATGAGATCATGACCTGAGCTGAGGTCGGATGCTTAACCGACTGAGCCACCCGGGCACCCCAAGTTATTTTAATTTTTAAGAGAAGTAGTATATCTGGCAGGTAGATACAGGAAAATAAATTTTTACAAAGTCCTTTTTAACAAGCATTGTTTTGTATAAATCCATGGTTTTTGTGGGAGGAAAATTAATTACTGCACAAGTGAGTGAGTATATAGCCTGGAAAGGAGTGTTCAGGCAGAGGAAAGAAGAGTTTAAGTGCAAAGGTCTTGCAGAGAGGGACCCATTTTCCCATGGAGGAACAGTACAAAGGCCAGTATGGCTGAAACAGATTGACCAGGGGGAGTCGTTAGAAGCAAGGGCTAGAGTAGGTAAGGCTATGTAAGATTTTGGAAGTCTTTGGTTTTTACTATGAATGAGATATGGGTAGTCCTTGCAGGCTTTTGAGCAGAGCAGTGCCAGGCTCTGAATTAAAGTTCTGAAAGAATCTCTAATTGCTGTGTTGAGAGCAGACTGTAAGAGGGCAACATTGTGAGCCTGGATACAAACTCTGATGGCTACTGAAAATAATCCAGAGGCAAGAGTTGATGATTGATTGGATCACTGTGGCAATAGCTATGGAGAATTCTGGATATGTTTACATTGCCACAGGATTCCTGGATTTAGGGAAATACATACAATATTCAAGAAAGAATCTTGTCCAGGGGTGACTGGCTGGCTCAGTCGGTGGAGCATGCAACTCTTGATCTCAGGGTTGTAAGTTCATTCAAGCAACCACATTGGGTTTAGAGATTACTTAAAAAATAAAATCTTAAGAAGTAAAAAGGAATCCTATCCAAAGGAGGTAATTTTTCTCTTAGCTAGTCTAAAGGTCCTCTGGCACAAATTCCTTAAGGGATATTGACTATTCTAATTCTACTTTCTGGATTTAAGGATGGAGTTAGAGAGGTTTTGATGAACTCCCTAAGAAGGCATTCAGTTACCTTGCCCAGTGTGTCTGAAACAACAAACGGGTGTAATAATGTGAGAACCTTGAATTTGTAATTTCCTTGTATTTATTCTTCATTCTTCATCTGTTTTTCTATACTGATTAGTCTTAAAAACAAGATTGTGATTATTTGGGGCACAATAAGGACACTATTCCATTCCACAGCTGGGCTTCAGGGCGATAGTCTCAAATGATATAATAATTAGGAGTAACAATTAAGAGTGCTGTTTTGAATGTTTGAAATACAGTATAAAAGAGCACTTTTCTTGTGGCCTCCATGCAGTATTAAATAGTATTTAGATTTATTTCCCTAAATTTTTCTCTACCTGTGGTTGAATTGTGTTTTAAATTTTAGTTTTTCTATTTCAGATGCCTGCCAATCAGGGTTTTATGATTAGGATAATAAATTATGGAAAAAAGTGCAATAAAGTATGCAGACATGTCATTTTAGACTAAAATGTAGACATTTTTATTTAGCTATTTATATTAAGCTTCTCTATCATAGTGCTCATAAAATATAAATAAATATTTTTTTCTTTTAATTCTAATAAGAGGTGTTTATTACCACCATTATATCAGAATGACTTTTCAATTGTATTAGGTACTTCACATGATTTCAAGTATGGCCTGATGCCTGGCCCTTCAAGTGATTTCAAGTATGGATTGCTACCAGGTACTTCAAATGATTTCAAGTATGGATTGATACCAGGTGCTTCAAATGATTTCAAGTATGGATTATTGCCTGAATCTTGGCCAAAACAAGAAACTTGGGAAAATGGCAAGTATTAGTCATCTAAACATCTACAGATTTTTAAAATTATTTTTAACAATTAAAAGCTTCCATATTCTGGGTTTTAAAAAAATTGAATAGTATGGTAGCCCTATAATAATCCCTGTTCTCAGGGATAGAGACAAGGTTTTGATAGCAAATTTTCTGTTTAACATATAATTGCTTTTTGTGTGTGTGTGTTTGTTTCGTTTTGTTTTGTTTTTATTCTCAAAGGTGAATCATCTCTAATCATGAACAAGTTAAAATGCCCTCATTGTAGCTATGTAGCCAAATACAGACGAACACTAAAAAGGCATTTGCTCATTCATACGGGAGTCAGATCATTTAGCTGTGACATTTGTGGAAAACTGTTTACTCGCAGAGAACATGTGAAAAGACATTCCCTGGTAAGTAACTTTAAATATAAATGATCTTTGAGATAAACTATATTCATGTCAGGGAAATTTAAGATATTTTAACACTATTACCTGAAATTTAGGGAAGGTTGATATTAAATAAATTGCCTTAAACGGAGAATGTGATTTATGAACTGAACTTCATACAGAAAAACAAGGTATATATTCACTCATTGTTGAATGGGTGGTTTGAGTGGTTCAAATGCATTATTGTCTGTACTATCCTTATATTGGATTTTTCCCCCCTTCAATTAGGTGCATAAAAAGGATAAAAAATACAAATGTATGGTGTGTAAGAAGATCTTCATGTTAGCAGCCAGTGTTGGAATAAGACATGGATCTCGACGCTATGGTGTTTGTGTAGACTGTGCAGATAAATCACAACCAGGAGGGCAAGAAGGTGTAGATCAGGGACAGGATACAGATTTCCCTCGGGATGAAGAATATGAGGAAAATGAAGTAGGAGAAGCTGACGAAGAGCTGGTTGATGATGGAGAAGATCAGAATGATCCATCTCGATGGGATGAATCAGGAGATGTTTGTATGTCTCTAGATGATTAACTGACCTATACTCCTCAAGGATGCTGCATTTGGACATAATATGAATCGACAATTTGAATTGTTGAACTGAAGGCTTGCAAAATATGGTACATGCTGGATGGTAGTTATGTTGCTGTGAAAACTGTAGGGTCAAAAAGCCTTATAGCAAAAAAAATTTTTTTTTTTATATTTGCACAGGACTGTACAGCAAACAACCTTGTGGTTGGATTACATGGAGTCCCATCTTCAGTCAGTTATCAAAAATATTTTTTATTTATAGGATATACAGTAACTATTTGGGTCCTATGAATATATAGTACGTGTCCTTAAAGAGCTTACATTCATGTGCCACTTTAACATGAATGAAGAAAACCCATTTATGAGACTACAGTGACAGCTGACCCAATTCTCTGTCCATCAAACCACTCAGGCTAGTTTGTACTAGTAGAGTTTTGTTTCTATTTTTATTTTTATTAATTTTATTTTTTTTAATACAGATTTTCAGTGAGGGGCCTTTTCAACCCCATGGGTTCTACCTTTCTGTATTTTTCCATTTTAATTTGCTTCATAACTTAAACCAAGTCTCTTCTAGTCTTAGGTATTATTTCTCAATTTTGTGCTGATGGGCATGTTTATAAGAACTGGAGAGGTAATTTATTGGAATGAACTAACTGACTTCCTCTATTCCCCCTTTCCTTTTTGACATGAATTTTACTACTTTACAAATGAAGAAATGATGTTGCAAAGTTAACATGGCGAAGTTGACAAATACCACTAAAATGATTATGATCTAGAAGTAACTTTCTCCTGCTGCTGTAATCGATAAATGGTTACTATATGACGTTTTCTGACATGGTATTCGGTTTTGGGTATCTGTTACTTTGGCACTATTCTGGTTTGCCTCTTTATTTTTGCCAGTGTACTATACCTCAGTCCTATATGAAAAGACAGAAATCTAATCGAAAGAAAAGTCATCATAGAAACAATAAGGAAAATGATTTGTTTCCTAATTTGACCTCCATGTCCAGTTTGGTTAGCTTGTTATGCAATATAAGTGAAATATCAGGTTTTTATTCCTGTGCCCTTTTTATCATTAAAAATAACACAAAAAGTGCATTCTCTTTTGTTTGATACTTACTGGGATATTGAACGTTTTGAAATTATGATAGATCATTATTTTTTCAATTCCTCAAAGTTACTACATCTTCACATATAGTCTTTCTGGTAGTCACCATGATTCAACAATCTGCAAAAATCTTACAAATAAGATATTGAGAGGCTTTACAATTATTCTGTTAACTAAATTCTTCAGGGTACAAGGGGTGATGTATTAAGTTGAAATTGTCAGATTTATTTAGCCTAATGACAGATGAATTAGCTGATTGTTAAACTCACAGCAGCATTTCACATAATTAATATTAACATGCATGACATTTATCAGGAACATATTGTATATTATATAAGATTGAGGGATATCATATTTTCAGCTTTCTTTTAAATAGAAATTGAGTATATTTTCCTATTTTATATCAGGTCACTAAATTATGCTATTTGTGTGGAAAAAATTGCAAAGTATACTTTGACAGACATAATCCTTTTGGTGCTCCATCTGATCAAAGTTGAAAAGCTGATAGGTTTTTTAAGAGACAAGCTTTCTCATGGTCTCCGACTTCAGTACTATAATGGTTTAATGTTAGACATTGATGTTTTTGCTTGGATAAATCAAAGATATAAAATACAGTTACATGGTTAGATACATCTTTTGTCATCTAAACTTTATTGTAGTTTCTACATAATTGTAAAACTGACATGAATAGTTTGGTTTGATTTTTGTTTAAGACTGAAGAGTACATCTTATTCTCAGTGTTCTAGACAAATGAGTATAATGTAATTCTGGTGGGGTCCAAAGTAGACGTTAGTTGGGCAAAGATACTATGAATGAAAAAGTATTTTAAACGTAAAATGTTCTGCTTTGTGAATATGTAAGTATAGTATAAAGATTTCTTTCATCCCATTATCCCCCTCCTTTAAAATAAACCATAGTTTACAATTGGTAGATCTGTCTATATATAAATATATATTAAAGAGAAAAGATATATATCTGAAAATCACCTAAATCTGCTTTATTAGACTACAGTTCACTTATTGCATAGAAACTGGACTTGGCTTTACATTCTTAATGTACTTTTACTTTTCCTCAAGATATGAACTTACTCTCTTTAAACTGAATTTTCTTTTACTACTTAAATCATTTATGTATATCTGGTAAATTATGACCAAATTTTTGTTAGATTGCATACAGTAAATTGAAATACACACTTGGTACACTACGGGATTGTTGTGCTTTTGTTTTGGTTTTAGTTGGAAACAAGGTTTGATGTAGATGGCTTGTTACTGTTAATTTAAAATATTCTATAATTGTCCATTACTTTTTATGTTGTGTTGTGACAGATTTGGCTATATTTTTAGTCAACTGAAATATGATACTTTAAAAGTTTGTTTTTAGAAAGGTAATCCAAAGGAATAATGTTTATACTCTTGAATATATTAGCCTCAGCCTATATAAAAATTTCTTCTTTAAAGTAAACATTTTACCAGAAACAGAACTGACAGATTTTTCTACTTGCTGACTGCCTAACTTATTTTGTTTCATGATCTCGAGGGACTGCCTTTTCCCTTCTAGGTCTTTTTTTAAAAATAGTTTTAGTACTAAGGTATACTACTGGACTTTTTTTTTTTTTTTAAAGTATATTCTTTTTCTGACTTACAGTACAATTTCAGGAAGTTGATAGATAATAAGAACTTATGATTGGTCTCAAGGTGACAATGAAATACTCATAATTTTGTCTGTGGAGCCCTGGCAGAATTATGTGTTATACATTTGCTGAATTTTTCTCTTGTAACTTATATTTTAAATGAGAAGCATATTTTAGAGCTTGTAATTTTAATGAAGAGGAAGAATATAAACTTTCTTTCCTATTTGCTCTAGTAACAGACCCTCTCATATAAGTCAAGATCATGTATTATTTCTTAGAATTCTCAGAGACAGTTACTTCCATATGGTCCCTGCATTGTTGTTATTGGCCCTCATTATTCATATTCACTAGATGTTTTGCTAAATTTTAGCACCCTAGCAATTAAGAGCTTAAAAAAAACTGTAGGAAGGGGAAGCTGAACACTAATGAATAGCTTTGAAATTTGAGGGGGGAAGGGAAACACTAGCTGGTTTTGGTAGAGCCATCCTGCTGGAGAAGAGAGAAATGAATGAGTTAATTCATGTAAAGCGCTTAGAACAATGTCTGGTGCATAATAGGATCCTAATACATCTTAGTTTAATAATAGATGTGAACCAAGAGGAAAGGGGGAGAAAATAGAAAATGAAAGGATCAGGGTTGGGAAATTTATATTCATACAGTACAGTTGTAAAAGGCCTGAAGATGACTGGAGGAGTATAATACGGGGCAAAGTGTGATGGAAGAGGAGTTTTAAAAAATAAATTTAAAAACTTCGGTAAGCTTTATGTATATTTTAAAGATTTTGTCAACATAGAAGAGTTTATTTTTCTGGATGATGATTCAAAAGCTACCATTGTTTTAGTGCCTACATGTGCCCTTGCGCTTTACATTATTTTGTCTAATTCCCTAAGGTGGGTGCTATTGTCTCCATTTTATGGAAGAGAAAAGGCTCCAAGAAATTTGCATAACATAACTTGCCCGATGTGACACAGCTACTAAGTGGTAGAGCTGGGTTTTGACCAGATCTGATTCTGAAGCCCATGTTCTTTTTAGGGGGCTCTATTAACTGCCTCATTGAACTTTTGTAGAATTTCAGTGCTTTAAAAGCAGTTTGTGTATGGAGACATGTTCTCCCCATAAAACATCATACGTTAGGAATTTGAGTGTCTAATCTTTCCTCCCCCTCAAATATCCTTATCAGTCTTTTCCTCCTAATACAGCAGTTTTGTCACCTGACTATAAATAAGACACCTGACCTCAGTGTAGCACATGCTGTTAATTGGCTGTGGCATTTTTATTTTTAAAAGGATGGTCTTAAAGTGAAGAACTAGATGCGAACCCCAGTTTTTGTGCCGTTCAGTCACCCAGATCCTTAAACTTAACTATGGTACATAATATATGTGCTTAGAACTAACAGGTGTTTTTTCTTAGTCACTTTAGGATTTAAAATGGAAAGTTTTTTCCTGCTGTATCCCTGCTTTCAAATGAAGTTGAACAGTTCTTAGATAGTTTAAAATGTGTTAGGGATAAGCACACTTTAAAAGATGTTTTCTGGCCCTGAATTTTATGACATTGGGTACTTAATTTGGAGTACACTGGCTATTGAGAACAAAATTTTGGGTTGAGGAGAGGGATGGTTGAGGCCATTATGAAATGGGAGAATCAGCATTTTAAACACTGTAAACATAAAAGAACGCTTTCTTCTGCCTGCTGTTTGTAAAAGCTCTTGGGGAAGATCTTTTACGAAGACCAATTTTTTAAATGTAATTTACCTACCTAGTATAAGTGTCCTAAGACATGTATGTAAACTTCCAAAACTGTTTTGTCTGTGTATTTAGAAAATACACAAGAATCTTTATCAAACCTAAAAATATAAACTTGTGAGCACTAAACTTGCTTCTGGCTTTGTGAATTTTGTTGACTCTGACATTTAATTCAGATTTCTTTGAAAGTGTATTAATTTGGAGTATTTGGGGTAGGGGAGCACCTTTGTAAACTTTGATTTATGTATAATTCAGATATCTTTGTACTTAAGGTTTACAAGTTTGAATTACATAATAGGGTTTTTTGGTTTGTATGTTTTTATATGAAGTGCATAAATGACTCAAACTACCTCCTCGTAATGCTTGGAGAGCTGCTTTAATTCATAGATAGCAGTGATTTGTAATCAGCATTTCATCTATCTTTTAATCTTTATTACTTTTGGGATTCTTTACAGGTTTTAGAAAACATTAAAATATTTCCCCTCTAATTTACACGTGTGCATAATTTTGGAAGTGGATTGAAAAGCGAAGGTAAACTACATCCCATATTTACTGCGTATTAGTAGGCTAATGAATTACAAGTAAATCTATGTTTTGGGTGTCTGTAACTTTAATAATATAGAGAAAACATACTTGTTTTATTATTACTTTTTTAGGTATTTGTGTTTGTGGTGTTAGTAATAGAACAAAGGAAATCATAGAGTGACCAGATACAGACTTCACTAAAGAAATGAAGAAGGGTGGCCATGTAATGTGTAAAAGCCTAGTGTCTTAAAATTACAAAAGCCATCATGTGGCAGAATAATTACATATATTCTGTATGGTTCCAAGAGGTTAAGACTGGGACTATTTGACTCCAGATTAAAAACCAGCTTTTAGTAATTATCCAAAGATGAAATGTAATTGCTTCAGAAAGAAACCAGATGTCCTATTGCTGGAGATATTCTAGAGAAAGTGGAAGATTACCTGATAAGCCTTTTGGCTAAGGTAGTAATTGACCAAACATTTCTATCCAAAGGTGTTTTGTTTTTCGCTTAAAAATTTTTGGACCATTGTAGTTAACCAGTTTTTTTATCTGGTTTAGCAAGAACATTGATAAGATTATGCGTAAGTATCTCATGACACCAAAAAGGATACAGTGGAAATTAAGAACGATTGGTTTAGCTTTATGGAAAAAATTGCTATTTGAGCTTTTTTCTTTCACTTTGCACATCACCACAGACCAATGTTTGGAAGGCAGTATAGGAAATTAAATTACTGGGTCCTTGGTAGGATGAGAAAATTAAAGGTCCTTCAGGTCTTCGTCTGTGTTGTAACTTTTTCTCAATTTTGAACTAAAGGAAATAAAAAATGAACCACAAGAAATCTATTCAGTTAATTATAGGAATTAAAAAATAGGTTGTATTACTGCATGGTGCCTTTACATGCTATTGATACTTTCTGATTGCCAGCCAGATATTTCTTTTTTCCAACCCAACCAAAGTTTGGCAATAAGTAATTATTAATCTTCCAGGCATAATTTGGTATGTTTTAGAATATTAGTGAAAGATACACAGGAGACAATCATTTCTTAGCACATGTCTGAACACTCAGCGACACAAAATGTTTCAAGATAATTGTAGAATTTTTTAAAAAATTTGTTTGTTTTGAGAGTGAAACACTGTGAGCTGGGAAGGGCAGAGGGAGAGGGAGAGAATCCCAAGCAGGCTCTGCATGATCAGTGTGCAAAGCTCAATGCAAGGCTCAAACCGACAAACTGAGATTATGACCTGAGCTGAAATCAAGAGTCGGACACTTAACCAACTGAGCCACCCAGGTACCCCAATTGTATAATTTTTTAGGTTGAAGGAAATTTTTTTAATGTTTATTTTTTAGAGAGAGCACACAAGCAGGGGAGGGGCAAAGAGAGAGGGGGACAGAGGGTCTGAAGCAGGAGGTTCTGTGCTCACAGCAGCAGTTCGAACTCCACACCGTGAGATCGTGACCTGAGCCAAAGTTGGGCACTCAGCCGATTGAGCCACCAGGATCCCCTAGGTTGAAAGAAATTTTGACAGACTGATAACTGATCCCCAGAGAGGTTACAACAATGACTTTGCAGTCAGTTTTGGGATCTAGGATTTGGGAAAACTGAAATTAGAGACTACAAAGTGAACTTAAATGTAATTTCTGGCACGCATTCTGAGCTCAAAATTATTTACTAAGTGATTAAAAGACCGTCAGCAAATTTTTTACGAATTTGCTTGCTACTATCTAATGGCATATAGTTAATAAGCTAATTTTGTTTACAAGTAGTTTGTGTTGCCAAGCACAGGATGTGTGGGATTCCTTTGGACCCTTTCCCACAATACCCCCATAGGTGACCACTATCTGAAGACATAATAACCAAACCCAACTTATAGCAGGTATCATGATAGAAATCTCAGTGCACATAGCCTTTTGATTTTTTTTTAACCTACACCATCCATATAACTTGGAATAGTTAGTGACAAGATTAAGTATTAGCCATTTGCTGTAAAATATTTGTTTTAAAATGACTGGCATAGCCCCCACTAACATCTTCAAGTATCTAATATTCTGTGTATGTGAGGAAGATGTGAAAAACCCTATTAGAGTTTATACTTTGATGTAGAGTGCAGCAATGCATCAACAAAGATCATTCAGATCTGATGCTTTTGTTGCTGATGATGAGTTTTATATTTGTAAAGAGACGTGTAGGCATTTATATTTTGCCATATGAAAGATTGTGTTCATGTGGAAGATGGAGATTAGTAGTTTTGTCACCCTCTCCCCTGTTGATGAGCCATCCACTTGGATTATGGTAAGACCTAGATTCCTAAACTGGGATGTTGGCATTTTCATGGACACATGGGTAATTCTCCAAAGTAGGTTTTACTATGTTAATTTTTAAAGTAATTGCCATCTAAAGGATTAGATCAAATAATTAACTCATTCCAAAGAATCGCAGTTCTAGGAACGGAATCCATGTCCAAGAGCTCTAGTCCAAGGAATTATCCTCACCTGTGGCAAGGGAGATTTGAACAACAGCTTTATATATGTTGATGTGGATTTTCTTTTATTGGTAGTCTTAAATTTACCTTCTTTTAGGATTTTGTTACTTCATAGGTCTAAAGCTGTTTATTAGAATCCTACATTAGATTTCCGGCAGTTTTTTGGAGTCTTTCATTCTAAACTTCTGCCCTTATGTGGGTCTTCTGAAGGTAGGTGACTTACTGGCATCCAGTCTGTTTTCTGGCCCTTCTTTCTTTGTTGCTACTGGTGACTTATACTATATTCAAAAATGTGAGCTCCCATTTTAGCCTATGGACGCTTCTTTAGTTATATAGATATATATTGAATACCCATTTGTGAGAAAATGGTTACCTGTGATGGATGAGATCACACTATATTCTGTTCTCAATTATTCTTTTTTTTTTCTTAAAAAAAATTTTTTTTTACGTTTATTTATTTTTGAGACAGAGACAGAGCATGAATGGGTGAGGGTCAGGGAGGGAGACACAGAATCTGAAACAGGCTCCAGGCTCTGAGCTGTCAGCACAGAGCTTGACGCGGTACTTGAACTCATGGACCGCGAGATCATGACCTGAGCTGAAGTCGGCTGCTTAACCGACTGAGCCACCCAGGCGCCCCTGTTCTCAATTACTACAAGCCATTTGCAAAGGGAAAAGATTCAAAATTAAGCAGGGAACAAAAAGTCCCTTCACATCAGTGGTTTTAAAAAGCAGGAACGATTGGGAGTTGTGAATAGGTAGGGTAACTAAATATGTAAAATGGAGCAGATTAAGTTAAGAAAATGCATACATGGCACTTTTTTAAAAAATGTTTATTATTTTTGAGAGAGAGACAGAGTGAGCGGGAGAGCAGAGAGAGAGGGAGACACAGAATCCGAAGCAGGCCCCAGGCTCTGAGCTGTCAGCACAGAGCTCGACGCAAGGCTCAAACTCTTGAACCGTGAAATCATGACCTGAGCTGAAGTTAGACGTTTAACCCACTGAGCCACCCAGGCACCCCAGAAAATGCATACATGGCACTTTGTATTGTCTCCTTTCATAATAAGGAGAAAGAAAACTTTCTCCTTGAAAATATATCTTAAGGTTACTGCAGAAAAAAAAGATGTTTCCTGTATAATTTTTGAATGAACTTTAATATTTTTGTCTTAAGTGGCAAACAAAAATGTTTATGTCCGCTATTTATCTTTTTCTGGGATAGGAATGGTTACTCTTTAGGTGTCTCCTAGTTCTATAGGACAAGAAGTATACTGGACAAGTCTATAGGATTAGACAAGCTCTTCTTCAGAAGGTCCATTTATGTACTCCGGGAAACTGAGACCTTAACAGTCTACCTCCTATTTGGGGAAAGGAGGGGATGATGAAGTCTTTGACCTAGAGGAGTTTTCCCTTCTAGTAAAGCAGTTCAGTACACTTGCACACACTTAGGGTTAATGTTCAGTCCACTTATTTTTGGCATAGGGAAAGAACACCTTTCCTCAAAGGATGAAACTGCAAGCTTCTATACTTCTTTCCACTCCAAGTTATTCTTCAACGTTTATTTATTTTTGGGACAGAGAGAGACAGAGCATGAACGGGGGAGGGGCAGAGAGAGAGAGAGACACAGAATCGGAAACAGGCTCCAGGCTCTGAGCCATCAGCCCAGAGCCTGAGGCGGGGCTCGAACTCCCGGACCGCGAGATCGTGACCTGGCTGAAGTCGGACGCTTAACCGACTGCGCCACCCAGGCGCCCCCACTCCAAGTTATTCTTAAGGAAAGTATCCTTATTCAATTTTGATGTGCTCTGTTTTTAGCATAGTATATTTAAACGTCACTAAAATTAATCTCAATATCAAATATCTGATCAGTGTTCAAAATTCCAAGCTTCTGTCACGTGTGCGCTTATGTATTTTACAGTTTGTTTTTTGGCCAGGATTCTAAATTGTAGGAGCCCGCAAGCTTTTTCTGTATATGGCCAGATAGTAAGTATTTTTGACCTTGTGGGCCATAAGGTGTTCAGTCCAACTAGTCAGCTTTGCTGTTGTATCATGAAAGCAGCCATAGACCACATGTAAATGAATAGTGTGGCTGTGTTCTGATAAAGCTTTACTTAACAAAATTAGGGTGCAGTTTGCTGACCCCTGATCTATAAATTCTCCACACCTATCTTCTCTCTCTCTTCTTTGTCCTTGCAGTACATACACTGAAGAATCATGTGCCTTCTAAATAGCAATGAATTATTTTCTTTTCAGAATTGCAGACCTGGAGCAGCAACAAGATTTAATGTCCTGGTGGCACCATTTTAGCTGAGAAGCATAAAAACCTTATCATCTTAGCTCTGATTAGACAGTAAGACCTTAATAGGAACAAGAATACATCCAACTCAGAAATACATTCAGAGTCTTAAGAGAGGAGACTTACTGGCTGATTAAGGTATATACTTTTTATTTTTATTTTTTAATTATTTTTCATTTATTTATTTTTGAGAGACAGAGCACAAGTAGGGAGGGGCAGAGAGAGACACACAGAATCCGAAGCAGGCTCCCGGCTCTGAGCTGTCAGCACAGAGCCCGACATTGGGCTCAAACCCACAAACTGAGATCATGACCTGAGCCGAAGTCGGATGCTTAACTGACTTAGCCACCCAGGCACCCCAAAATATATACTTATTAATCTAGGCCCTTTCATTGCCACTTTATCCCATATTAAAAGATTGTTTTTACATCAGCCTCAGCCTTAATCAAGTTATGTACTCGAACATACTATGTACAAAGTACTATGACGTTTATTTTCCACGGCCTTGAGAATGTAAACTATTTGGGAGTCTTTCATTAACATCTGCATTCATAAAAGATTATGATTAAATTAGACTTGTCAGTCATCTTGGATATAGGTTGAAAATGCTAAGCTTGTGAGTAAATGAGCCAAAGTATCTGAACTGAAAAATACTTTCCATCAAATCCCTTAGGAAATATTCCCAAGACTAAAGACTCACACTGAATCAGAAGACTAAAGACTACCAAACTGAACCAGAAATCTGCCATTGTTTCAAACCTACGAATTCCCCATTGTAAGCCCTACTGAGGCCCTTGTGGTCTTGTGTTTCTCAGTCTCTTGCAATAGTAGGCTATTACTAAATACATGTTAGATGAACCAAGTACTGAATATAATTCTTCATAGTCAGAACTTCCATTTAAAACGCAGTTTCAACATCTAAAATATAGTTCTACGAGTTTTTTCTTATTAAGGCTAAAATTAATTAGAACAGAGGTTTGATTCTAACGAATTTAGAAAAAGTTCTGTTGCTCTTCTAATAAGATACACTCCCCCTTCAGGGGGCACCTGGGTGGCTCAGTCAATTGAGTGTCCGGCTTCAGCTCAGGTCACAATCTCAGTTTGTGGGCTTGAGCCCCATATCGGGGTCTGCTATAGCTCAGAGCCTGGAACCTGCTTAAGATTCTGTGTCTCCCTCTTTCTGTGCCCCTCCCCCACTCGTGTTCTGTCTCTCTAAAAAATAAACATTAAAAAAATTTAAAAATACTGTGCCTTCAGGAACATGAAATCTATTCAGAAAGGACATATGTAGAAAGTCTGAGAAGAACATAGCCACAGAATTCAGGAGGGGTTGCACTATTCAGTGCACTGCAATCTGGATTGCAAGTTAAATATTTGAACGAAACTATTTTCATAAAGGCCGCTAATGACTAGTTGCTAGATCCTTACCTCTGCAGCATTTGATTCTGTTAATGACTAATTTCCTTCATGCAGCTCTCCTCATACTTGACCCCATAAGTATTGGTATTCCCTTAATTCTGTGCCGGGCACTCTCCCCATCTTCTTTCACTTGGCGTTCTTCAGTCCCAGATGATCACAATGACAAGCCTGGGTGACTCTCCTCACTGACCTCTCTTTCGAGTTTACAAATAATTAGTTTAAATGACACCACGCATTGTTGTTGGAAACCAAGGATTTTCAATCACGATCCTAATTTGGGTCACAGTTCTTTCATTTCTCTTGAAAGTCTTTACGCTGACATTTCACTGTATGGGGTCTCACCATGAGCTGATAGTACATAGCAAAGTCACCATTAGAAAAACTGTAATCTTGGTTTTCCAGAGACATTTAATGCATCCAACCATGTTAACGCTATTTGATGAGGTGGTGTCTAGCTGGCTATCCTATCAACATGTATATACCTCTGTTAACTAGACAGACCAATAGAATCTTTGAACTGAAAGAACCTTAGACACAATTACACTTGTTTACCCAGCCTCTGATTGATTTCATTCCATAAATACTCCTCCCCAGCTCATTACCTCATATTGCAGTTCATATTAGCTTGAGATGCTTTTCTATTCTCTGAACTGAGCCGAATTGAAATCCACTTCTTCCATCTCTTAATGCCGCACAGAAACTCATCCTTCCATGTAACAGTCTATGTAACAGTGGAAATTGGAAGTGGGGGAGTATACTATATTTTAAGAGTGCTTAGGAACTTAGATTTTTCCATTGCTAGAAAACAGAACTGTATGGTTTCATTCCTGTATAACATCAGAAACCCATGTTGTTCATCCTTTTCCCATTTAATGTTTCCCTCTTAAGGCTAAGAATTAAATATTTAATATAAAAAACCAATGCCCAAAAAGATGTTTTAAAGAAAAGCATCCAGAAATATTTCTTAGAAAGTAGAATATTAATTTACTGGCACTTGTGTAGAACACTTAACATAAGATTAAACATGATTCTCCCAAGATAAGATTAAGTTTGCAGCTTGATATAAAAATTTAAATGTTGCTTAATCCTAGGCACTCAAGAATTTCACAATCAACTGATTTTTAAATGCAGTATAATTTTAACATGTATAAATTTAATGATTCAACTCCCTTAAAATGTATTACAAGGAAGATGAGAGTTATTTCCTTGGATTGCATTTTAGATCATATTCTTAAGTGAGAAATATTTCATTTTTATTAAATTCTTATAAATCTTTAGGTCCTGCAGGCCCAAACTATTCCTCTCCTTAAGCAGCAGGGCAGATTTATAATTATGGCTGCTTTTATTTTTATACTTAATTTGAAAAAGACTATGGTTACTGTCCTAGTGCATTTATGTCACTAAGATGGAAAAATGGGAATATTGTCCTTATTGGGTAGCCATTAAGTCTTGAAAATTACCAAATGCTCCTTAGCATAATGTTTTCTCAATGCTTGAACGTTAAAAATAGGAATCAGGAAATTCCATAAAAATGGTTACCAAAAACACATTTTGTAAATTTTATCACATGCTGTTGAGAGTTACCATCCTATCCTTCATCTTTGTCTCAGCAAAAATCCAGGAATAGGAGATATCGAAGAATCCTAGGACATTTTGCCTGTGTAGGTGATGAATGTCACTGCCATTTTCAGCCATTTATGGATATGAGAGAAAAAGGGGATGTTTTTACTCTTCTAAGCATTTATCACTCACATGCCAATTTGTTAAAACTTTGGTTTAACGTAAGCAGTTTCTCTATAATATTGTGATTCTAGACCTCAGAACTGCCATTTTTGGGAAACCAGGCATAAATGATGCAGATGTAATATTTTCTGCAAGCAGAAAATAAATTTGAATTAGCTTGCTTGCCACTGTAAAAGTGTTTTCAGCATATTATAAAGGAATTGACTTGAAAAATCTGACTTGAGAATTTTCCCGATATATCATACTGTCATTAATGTCCTTTTTAATAGAATCTTTTTTCTTATATTAGCACCTTTATTAACAGTCATTGTTGGGGATGATTAATGAGACAATTGCATTTTGTATATCTTTTTTTTTGAGAGAGAGAGAGACAGACAGACAGACAGGATCCAAAGCAGGTTCTGCATTGACAGCACAGAGTCTGATGCAAGGCTCGAACTCCCAAACCATGAGATCATGACCTGAGCTAAAGTTGGACACTTAACTGTGTCACCCCTGTATTTTGTATATCTTAAAAAAACAAACTGTTAGTATTTTTTTTTTTTTAGCCACAGGTACACAGAAGCCAAACTTAAGCATGACAGTAAAATAAAATCTTAAGCAACTGAAACTGAAGATTAATGTACTATATAATTGAATTCCATTGTAATAATTTAAGTATGTTTAGAATATTTTCATTGTGGGATTAGTAATCAGAATATGGTATATATTTAATCCCTTTAGTTTCAGAGTTGAAAGTTTTCCAATGCTTGTAAAAAGTAAAGCTATAACTCATTTATGTGGCTCTCATTCATGGACATTGGAGAAAGGATTTCCATAAGCCTCATGAGGTACACTCCATTGCAAAGAGGATTCCTCGAGAAAAAGTTTTCATGATTTGTAGATGTGATTTAGAAAGCTTTCAGAATAAATTATGGAGTGTTATGAATTTTACATGTTTGAACAGGTAAATTTGGTAATTAAAGAATGTTTTTCTTTAATGTGTTCATTTGGTATATGGGATCATTATTATTATTCAGATCATGTATATTTCTTTAGCTCTATTAGAGACCCTTTGTTTTTTCTTTAGTAAACAGTAATCAAAATTACCATACATGCTGTTGTATTCTACAGTGACTAATTAGCAGAAACTCCTCAAACACACCAAGGCATTTCTATTTTAAAATCCAACCTTGGGGCACTTGGGTTAAGCGTCTGACTTCAGCTCAGGTCACGATCTCATGGTTGGTAATTTGGGGCCCCGCATAGGGCTCTGTGCTGACAGCTCGGAGCCTGGAACCTGCTTCGGATTCCATCTCCCTCTCTCTCTGCCCCTCTCCTGCTTGCACTCTGTCTCTTTAAAAAGCAAATAAACATTTAAAAAAAATTTTTAAATAAATAAATCCATCCTTAAACAGAAAATATACTTTGTAGGATAATTGCTAGTAACAATATTCATTTTTAAATAATCTAGTAAAATTATGTGAAATTGTAAAGGAGTGCATTGTTTAAACATTTTATTTTCCCTTTCTGCATTCATGCTTGACAGGTATTCACACATTGTTTACCTTCATCTCTTTGAGTTCCCTACTTTAGCAGCTCCTTGTTTACTTTTATCTGATCTTTGGCTAATTCTTTCAACTACATCCATCTTTGTTTTAGATATAAATACAAAGCTAAGGATCCACTTCATGCCCAAGCTAACCTGAAGGGAATTTTAATCCTATTTTATTTGCAAAAATAATGTCAATTAAAATTTTTTTTATTATAATGGTAACCATCTAAATTTACTGCCTGATTTCCAGTACCTAACTTCCAGGAAAAGTTTCTTCATAATGTATTTCTCTGTACCATAAATTTGACCATTTTGCCCTATGACCTTTCTTATTTAAGCCTAACTGGCTAACAAATGCAGCACAAACCTCAAAAGAGGAGCATTGTTTTCACTTCTAAATAACCTTCTTCAGGGATTTTTCAAACTGTGCTGTAGGATTGTAGGGGTTCTTTGAAGATGCCTCTCTGGGTATGGGGTTAGCTGGTGCAGAGTAGGTGGGGCCCTGGGCCTTCAGCCAAACCTCTACAACAGCTTCACTTTTGTCTTATTCCTTAGGCTTTCATGGCCTAGTGTTTTTTAAAAAATTTTTAACTGCCAACTTAATCTTAAAGTATTAATGGACGATCATAGTTAATAGTAGCTTTTATTTATAGAGTGCTTATATGCCAGACCCTGCTTTAAATATTTTCTTTCATGCATTAATCCTTTAAAAACTTGTAAGATGAAGCATTTTTATTATCCTTATTTTACAAATGAGGAAACTGAGGCTTAAGGGAATTAGCCCAAGGGGTTATGGCTACTGGGTGACAGACTTTGGAGTCAATCTTGGTGTGCTGATTAATGCCTTAGTTTAAGTCAGGAATGGTAGATACAAGGTCAGTGTGCCACCACCCCACTCTCCCACATTTGAGGGAGACAGAGCCAATAGCTAAAAACTATTTCTCACAGATCACCAACATAGCCTTAGAATCCTCCATGAGGTGCTATGGGGCAGTCATTCCTGATCCTTTGGTGTTGGCATTCAAGATAAGACTTATTTACTTCTCCCCGCTTTAAGGTGAGATATCTGTGACCTCACACTTGTGATTAGGAGGTCTCCCCCAAGTCTAAAAGTGTTGCCAATTGCAGTTTGAATATTGGTAGTCAAAAAACAAATTATCTTTGATCCAGATGTAATTTTTCATGATGAAGCTGTTCTATGAATAAATCCCTCACTATATCATCCTCATTCTCACCAGCTTCTAAAAGAGGATTTTTGTTTCTGTATTTATATATTTGTAATCTAAGTTGATCATTATAAACACTATACAATCCTCATAATTACAATAGTTGGGATTTTTAAGCTTCCCTTTGCCTACTAGAATAAAGACCTAACGTAATTAATATTCTGAGACCTAATGTTTTAGATGTGGGGTGGAGGTGGACGGAGAGGGTGGAGAACTTATGCTTGGGGGGTGGGCCTGCCAGTTTCCATATTGTAGAGAATTTAGTGGTTTGAATGACCTTCACTATTTCCACTACCAGCATGCCCTGCCCAGGAATGCCATAGCCACAGGACTGGGCGAATGCCCAAACATATAAAAAAGGAGCGTGCACACACATACACACCCAACCCCTAGTGGATTTTCCCTTGCTCAAGCCAGGAGGTAACCAGAGTTCCTGTGCTGTGCCCATTCTTACCAGGGAAAGCTGGGTGCAATTAAAGTTTTTCCTGTTATGTGCAAGACTTTTTAAATGACTCATAGTAGTTCCTGTGCTCAAGACAGGGTCAAAAAGGCCCAAGCCTATATTTAGGAACTTTCTGAAATTCCCTGTCGGCTTCAACCAATTTTTTCAATACAGTATGTATGGAGACTTAGTGGCAAGTGATTTATTACTTTCAATACATGAAGAAATCTTAAGTCACTTTTTTGTTGTTGTAAACAGGTATTGAAATCCAGATTTTCTTAAATGGATGGAAATTCCTTTTTGTGAAATTATTTAACATTCATTCAGCAAACACATTAGTATATTGGAATGATCTTCATATGACCAATATCATGGAACCCATTAAATCCTTGTTCATAAAAATGTTTGAATATACGTCTTAAATGTTCTCTATACAAATAAAAAGTTTCTAAGAGCTATTTCTTACGCATTCTCTTTCCAATTGTTTGTAAAATTAGAAATCGCTGACCAGTGTTAAGGGTAACGAATCGTACTAAGTCCAATGACACTTAGTGCTATCTAGTGAATTTCTTTGAAGAGAGTTGAAAGAACCACCTTCTACTGGTGAAGGTGTTGCGAAGTTCTATGGTTGCAGTGTATGGTCCACATGCCTCTTTTCTCCAGGTTTTTGCTTTTGTCAAATGAGAAAATAGAACAGCCAATTGTAAGTTGTCCTGTTGGTAGCTGATCAGGACCTCCCGAAAAAGTCAACCAAAGCCAGTGATTCAGTTATATGAAAGAATACTAATTAGGATTGGTAGCACACATGAAGTAGAGATAGAAATGCCCACTAAAGAACTATGTGATGCTAGATAAGATTCTAGAAATGTAATATAAGTTAAGATGAGATGGTATCGGGATTATATTAAATGGTGTTTGGTAGCACTTAAGGTTTGGTGAGAAAGGTTTAGTTATCTGTTTCAAAAGCTTGCTCCACTTGATAGTTCTAAGTCATTTCATTAAAGCATCTAAGCCTAAACATTAAGTTTTGGTATTTACTTTTTAAGTAAACAACCATGCCACTGCAGGTTTCTGATGCTACCACATACTAAGTGCATGAAAAATACTCCACAGAACTAAAAAAGTCCTTTTGAATGTTAATTTACAAACATACATATCAATGGCAAATATGCTATAAATAGAACATAGGTTTTTGTTTTTTTTTTCCCTTGACAGTTTAGTAGAATGATTATGATCTAGGTCTAATATAAATGCTAAAAGTTCTTTATCACTAACAACTGAAATTAAAATACTGTAAGATCAGAGTAGTCCCATGTGGTGGATTAAGAGAAGGCCATCACTTTTTTGGAAAAGAAAAATCTACAGAAATAAGAGTTACAGATAAAGTTCTTCCTTAAAAACCTATTGTTAAAATTTTTTTTTAAACCTTTCAATAAAATTTCAGGTCCATGATTTACTGTACAACCGTCATCAGGATAGTGCTACCATAATAGCACTTGCCATCAAAATACCATTTACCTGGCAAATATACAAAAGTAATTCAACTAGTTTTCAATGTTTTTTCTAGAAAACGGATGCCATTATTTTGAAAAACTGTAATGTTCTAAATTGGCAAGTATGAGGTTAATTGAAATTTTCGGGACTCCTAGAAGAGGCTCTCTGGAAAGCAATTTGGTAATAATTTTGGTTTCAAGAGTTATTAAAAAATGTGTATCCCCCCCAAATGCACTTCTAGAAAACTGTACCACAGGAGAGGTGATTTTTATACAAGGATATTTTTCAAAGTGTTATTTATAAGAAAGAAAATAGGGGCACCTGGCTGGCTCAGTCAGTAGAGCATGCAATTCTTGATCTTGGGATTGTGAGTTTGAGCCCCACATTGGGTTTAGAAATTGCTGAAAAATAAAATCATAAAAAGAAAAATAACATTTCCAGTCATGTAGGGATAAATAAACTATGGTAGGTTATCATTATATTAGGTACCCGTTAATATTTTCAAAGAACGTTTGATAATTTAGTGTATTATCTTGTCTCAATATTAAGACGAGATGGTATTGGGATATAAATTAATATAAAAATTAAGATAAAAAAATGAAACCTAAATAAATACACAAAAATGTTAACTTTTAGGATAATTTATTATTTTTTTACCCTGTACTGTATTTTCCAAATTTTCTTCAATGAACATTTATTTTAATCAGAATATTAAATGAGGGTTGCCTAGGTGGCTCAGTAAGTTAAGCGTCCAACTCTTGATTTTGGCTCAGGTCATGATCTCATGGTTTGTGGGATCAAGCCCTGCATGGGGCTCTACATTGACAGCAGGGAGTCTGCTTGGGATTCTCTTCCTCTCTCTCTGCCCCTCCTCACCCTCAAAGTAAGTAAACATTAAAAAGAAACAAAACTATATGATAAATATAAATCAAGGCATTTCTTATTATTTTAGGAAACATCATTTCCATTTCACGGTTTTTGGAAATTATGCTATTTGATAAGTTGGTTGCTTTATTGCATTTTCCAAACAGACATAGCTTTTTTTCCCCCAACTGTAAGGATAATGGTGCTGTTAGTTAAAAAAAAAAAAAAGACATGAAATACAGAAAAGCATGAATAAATTAAAGACATGAAAAATTACCCATAATCTCACCACCCAGAAACAGTCATTGTTAGCATTTATTGTATATTCTTCCAAATAATATTTATGCATATATATCTATTTCCAGGACTGGTTTTCAGGGATATACAGTGATAAATAAGCATATCAGTTATTTACAAACAGCAGCTGTTCTGGTGGTTTGGTGTCCATGCCAACTGGTGGCAAAATACATTATCACCCTTTCACAATCTATCAATTCGTCGATCGAGCAATTGTTTGATCTATTTTTATATTTTAATTTTTTTTTAACATTTGTTTATTTTTGAGACAGAGAGAGAGAGCATGAACAGCGGAGGGTCAGAGAAAGAGGGAGACACAGAATCTGAAACAGGCTCCAGGCTCTGAACTGTCAGCACAGAGCCCGACACGGGGCTCGAACCCACAGACCGCGAGATCATGACCTGAGCCGAAGTCGGACGCTTAACCGACTGAGCCACCCAGGCGCTCCTATTTTTATATTTTAAACAATGTAATCGTATTATATGCTCTGTTCTATAATCTGCACTTTTTTTTCCCATTGAATCACATCATAACATCTTTTTACGTTAATGAACAGTATGGGTCTACTTCATCATTTTAACAACTGCACTATATTTGTGTGTTTAGAAAGAACTTCTCCAGTTCAAAATTATTAAAATAGCCATCTATATTACTATCCAGCTAAGCTTATGTCAAGCCCAGCAGTCAGCAAACTTTTTCTAGAAAAGGGTCAGGTAGTAAATATTTTTGGCTTTGCGGGCCATATGGTGTCTATCAGAACTGGTCAACTCTGCCACGGTACTGGGAATACAGACACTACTTAAGCAAGTGGATGTGGCTGTGTTCCTTTAAAATTTTACTTAGGCACACTGAAATTTGATTTCATGTAATTTTCACATGCCATGAAAAATTTTTTCCCACCATTTAAAAATGTAAAACAATTCTCCCTCTTCTTAGTTTGCCAGTCATTCAAAAATGACTGGCAGGTCGGATTTGGGCCGGAGCTTGCTGACTCCTTCTCTAGCTGAATGCTTCCCTTCAAATATTTCATCTTCTGCCATGAAGTATATCAGTGTCACATGTAAGTTTCCTTCAGTTAGATGCAAACCTTATAGGAAAATGTTCTTTTGATGGTACAGAGGATCCCGAAAGATGTCCCACATTTCCATCCAAATCCTAAAACCGTAAAATTTAGAGGCAGGGTGAACACCTTCATTTCAGGTCTAGAATCACAATGACTTCACTTTTTCAGAAACCAAACATGTTCATGGAATGCACTAGTAGATTTTATAAATTCCATTTCTTTCTTTACTTGTAAATTTTTCCAATTGCTTTTATAACTTTACTGAGACAAAATTGACTTGTTATTGAAGACCTTACCTTAGTGTTGTCCTGTGGAAACTCCTCAAACTTCATTATACATGCTTCTTTTTTATAATCTGTCCTGCTTAAGTATTGCTGTTTTTTTTCTTAAATGACTGCCACAAAGGAATATTGAGCATTAATAGTGGCCACATATTCAGAAATGTTTTGCTTGCCAAGTACTCTCTCAAAGGCCTAATATACATTATGTCATTTAATCATCATCATTTAAACTTTGTATGGTAGGTATTTAGGTCCAGGTCATATATTAAAAAACTGGGTCATAAAGGTAATAAACTGCCAGCTAGCAAGTATAGGATTGGAATTTAAACCTAGATTTGAGAGTCTTTCAAAAGCTCTGAGTGCTCTTGAGCAGTGCTAACCTGCATCCTTGTAATTTACCTGCCACCCCAATTAAGTATAATTCTTGGTATTCAATAAAAACTTTGTTAGAAGTTATTTTGATGTAATTACAAAAGCCTGTTTCTGCAAGATCCATATCCCACCCAAAACAGATTACAAATTGGCCAGCATAGACAGAGGCATAGAATGAATTAAGCCCAACAAATTAATTACATTAAAAAAAAAAAATCCCACAGGGGCACCTGGGTGGTTCAGTCTGTTGAGCATCTGATTTAGGCTCAGGTCATGATCTTGCAGTTTTGCAGTTCTTGAGTTGGAGCCCCATGTCAGGCTCTGTCCTGACAGCTCAGAGCCTGGAGCCTGCTTCAGATTCTGTGTCTCCCTCTCTCTGCCTCTCCCCTGCTTGCACTCTGTCCCTCTCTGTCTCAATAAATAAACATAGAAAAAAAAAACCCTTTTAAACATTGTTTTATTTATCTGTTATCTTACCTTTTTGCTGTATAGATTTTTAATATAAAGGCATAGACCAGTTTTTTAACATTTTCACATTTTTATTCTCTTTATGGTGTCTGCCTTTGGTGTCTTATATAGAAAGCCCTTCCCCAATTCAAAATGATTAAAATAGCCATGTATTTTCCTTTCAATATTTCTCTTAAAGTAAGCATATCCCCAAACTGTAAGATTGCTTGGTGATTTATTTAGAAGAATTCCATGTCAGAGGATCCAAGTTTAGTACGCTTTCACCTTGTTTTCAGTCCCAACGAGTTAAATAATGATTTTACTATCACATTCTCTTCTCCATTACAAGGCTTGATATCTGAATTTATCATGTTCAAATTTAACTTTCCTTTTCAACAGATTCAGTTACCATTGAGACTGTGCTTCATGTTTATGAACTGCAGAGGAACCCATGAACTGTGGGAAAGACAGTTCCTAGAGATTAATCTCATATTACTCTAAGTAATCTTAAATGATTTCTTAGTCTCTTATTAACTTCCCATGAGAGATAAAATGTAATTCATAAAGTGCCTATTGTATAGCTTATGTGTGTACTTGTGACACTTTGTGGAGAAACTAGCTAAAATGTCAATCTCCTTAAAGCTCCAGTGGGTTCTTTATCTGGTTTTATAATTGAGACTTACAGTCCCCTAAATGAGATCTATGGGTTTGCAGGTAGGAGTTGGCCATTATAAAATTTTGTTTTGTTTTGTGTTGTTTTCTGATTCCACAGACATGCTCTAGTTCTACAGCCCTCCTCTTCTGCTCAAGGTGAAACCAAAAGGTTTCTGTATTTATGATTTAGAAGACTGTATTAACTCTTTGAATACAAGCACTGTGATTATATTTCCAAATATAATCCAAATTACCATTTGGAGATATTTATGTATTGAGTGAGCATATTTAGAAAACTGGCCTAAAAGGATCTCGAATGAAGCCAGTCAAGACCTAAGAAAACTTTTTAAAAATTCAAATGTTATGTTTCATTTCTTGATCTTGGTGATAGTTATATGGGTGTTTTCATTTTGTAAACATTCATCAAGCTCTATACTTAAAATGTGTGTACTTTTCTGTATGCATTACATTTTAATTAAAAAAAAAAAAACTTTACTTGAAAAAAATCTCACCACAGCTCTGCTTCTTTCTGCAATGCATCATGGTAACTCTGGTGTTTGGTTCCCCAGAATATTACTTTTTATCCCTCCAACTCAGGACTTGGCCCATCAGTGTCCTTCCTTGGTCCCTTCTCTGCGTGTTATGAGGGAGGGTGGAGAGCAGAAATCTAGGTGGTTGAATTGGTGTTAGTGTGCTAATCCTGTATGTAATTAAGAAATATAGTCCATGTGAATATAATATCTGGTCTGTTTGCTCTCATGGGCTTCATCCTGCCTCTAACTTAGAACAAAGCTAGATTGTTCTTAAAGTTTGGTGATAGGGTTTGTGTATTTTAGTATTTCTCTAGTTTTTTGTTTGTCAGACCACCTGTTTTCATGTTCTCAGGTTTCCAAAAGCTGCCTCCTTTTTTATTATCTTTCATAAGTTTCACTCTTTTTTGTTTCGTCTGGATTTTTAACTAGTTTCCCTCTGCATAATAGGTTGAGCTGCAGTTTTTCCAGTTTCCTCAGCCTTGTCACATCTTCTATGGAGAGCATTTTCTCTTTTGTGTTGGAAATCTAACACAGTGTTAGCTAACATTACTGAACCCTTACTTTTTTTTTCACTTTTTCTCTAAAAGTTACTTTAAAAAAATTTTTTTAAACATATTTTATAGTTTATTTACTTAGAGAAAGAGAGAGAGAGAGAGAGAGAGAGAATCCCAAGCACACTCCACACTGGCAGAGCAGTACCCTATGTGGGACTCGAACTCACAAACTGTGAGATCATGACCCAAGCCAAAATCTAGAGTTGGATGCTTAACTGACTGAGCCACCCAATGTTTTAGTTGAAGTATAGCTGACGTATATTACTATATTTTAGGTTTCAGGTGTACAGCCAAGTGATTTGACAATTATATGTAATACAAAATGCTCACCATAAAAACTGCAGTTACCATTTGTCACCAAAGTTATTACAGTATTATTGACTTTATTCCCTATGCTTTACTTTTCATCCCTGTGATTTTTATAAGTTTGTACCTCTTAATCCTCTTCTAAATTTCATGCATCCCCAACCTCTTCTCTCGTCTGGCAACCACCAGTTTGTTCTTTGTATTTATAGTCTGTTTCTGTTTTGCTGTTTTTTTTTTGTTTTTGGGTTTTTTGTTTTTGTTTTTGTTTTTAGATTCCACATATAAGTGAAATCATATGGTATCTGTTTTTCTCTGCCTGACTTATTTCAGTTAGCATAACACTCTCTAGGTCCATCATGTTATTGTGAATGGTAAGATTTCATGCTTTTAAAAAAAATTGTTTATGTTTATTTATTTTTGAGAGACAGAGAGAGACAGAGTGCGAGCAGGAGAGGGGCAGAGAGAGAGGGAGACACAGAATCTGCATCAGGCTCCAGGTTCTGAGCTGTCAGTACAAAGGCCGATGTGGGGCTCCAACCCACAAACCATGAGATCATGACCTGAGCCAAAGTCAGACACTGACTGAGCCACCCAGATGCCCCTAGATTTCATTGCTTTTTATGGCTGAGTAATATTCCATTGTGTATCTACACCACATCTTTATCCACTCATCTACTGATGGACACTTGGGCTGCTTCCATGTCTTGGTTACTGCAAATAATGCTGTAATGAACGTAGGGGTGCATATATCTTTTCAAATTAGTGTCTTCATTTTCTTTGAATAAATATCCAGAAATAGAAATATCTATTTTTAATTTTTTGAGGAACCTCCATACTATTTTCCATAGTGGCTGCACTAATTTACATTCCCATTATCCACTTATTTAATAAATATGTATTGAGTATCTACGATATGCCAAACACTGTTCTGGGTAATTACAAAATAGAAGAGACAAAAACTTCTGCTATGTGTCTGGCTCTGGACTGGATGTTTTCTACGTATATCATCTTATCAAGTCACATGTTGTGACACTTCCCAAGTGTCATGGTGCTCGTTAACCTAGAGAACTGGGAAAAGGTCCTAATTTACATTAATCTCCTTTAATTTACTCTGAGTGACACAAGAGACCATGAAATTATCACTAACTGTGCCACATCCCTTTACATATAAAATTTACCAAGTTCCTTTCCTGGCTCATAGCTCTTCATTATTTACCATTGAGTAGGCACTCATGAAAATTATATCCTAGCCCATGGGCTACATCCAGCTTTGAGTGTTTACTGGGTAAGGTGACTAATAATATTTTGCACCCAGGCAGCAGCTTGGATAAGACCATGAAAGCTCATGTGGGCCCAGTTCTTATAACTATTATTTTTTGGATGATAACCACATGGCATATAACTTTGAAATACCTGACTTGATTTGTAATCCCTTGTTGAGTCTAGGGCTACTGCAGAATAATGAAGAGATCATTTATCTAATTTTCCTACTTAAATAGTATTTTAAGAAACACACATGATGAGGGGCACTTGTGTGGCTCAGTCAGTTAAATGTCTGACTCCTGATTTCGACTCAGGTCATGATCCCAGAGTCATGAGATTCAGCCCCATGTCAGGCTCCATGCTGGGCGTAGAACCTGCTTAAGATTCTCCCTCTCCCTCTACTGCTCAAGCTCTCTCAAGCTCTCTATCTCTCTCACACTAAAAAAAAAAAGAAAAAAAGAAAAGAAACACACATGATGAAGCATAGGTTTATTATGGTAAAAAAGACAACATAAAATTTACCATCTTAATCATTCTTAAGTATTTAGTTCAGTAGTGTTAAATATACTCCTATTGTTGTGAAACAGATCTCCAGAACTTTCTTATCTTGCAAATCTGAAACTCTGTGCCTATTAAACTCCCTTTTTCCCCCTCCCTGAAGTATATTTATAGGGCTTTCACATACAAAGCTTATAGTGTTCAATCTTTTTCTTGTATAGGTCTCTAAAAGCACAATAGAAAATAGTAAAGGCAAAAAAAATTGCTGTCTGGTTCCCTGTCATTTTATCCATCTGTAAAAATCAGTGGCTGTCAGAGAGCTCCCTGAGTGGCTTCAGGCCTTCACAGATGACTCAGGCCGTGGATGATGCCAGGGAGTTGGAACACCTTTTGCTTGTTTGTGTGATTTGGGAGAACTTCTAGAGACATGTTCGAGGAGATAAAATGGCCTCAGAGCTGTGGGTTCACCAACCCCCTCCACCCCCAGTACTGGCGTTCCTTCCCTCACATCTCAGACAATAATCACATGGCCTATATCAAATAATTCCAATGACAGAAATCTCACCACACCTGAAGTCAATGTTCCTTCACTGTCTTCGCTTTATGATTACAATAGGTTTTGAGAAAACAGCAAAAAACTGCTCTCTTATGTACCTGAAAGGAAAGTGTTTGGAGTTACCAGTCTGGTCTGGTTCTGTGTCTGACTGCTTCAGGTTTTCTTTCTTCCTAAATGCAATCTGGATGTAGGAGATCTCAAAAGAAAATGTTTTTAATAAACAGAACATCTGAGCACTGAGCCTTCCACCTCAGTACAGTTAGTTCATTCATGCATTCGACACTCAGCAGCCTAGAGAGCCGCTTGGTGTGCGACGGAGCCTGGAAGCTGGGAGACCTCCTAGGGGGATACATTTGTTTGTTTTGTTCAGTCTTTTGTCTTTCAAGATCTCTGATGTCATCCTTCCTCCGATTCTCAGTCCATGTGATGCAGGTAGCGCTAACCCAGCCCTGTCTCTGCGGGCAAGCATGCCATCCCGACCTGCTTTCTCAACACCACATTCCATGTGATGATGGAAGCCTCCGCATGACCCCTTATCTCTGTCTTGGGCTCTGAGAATTGCCTCCTGTCAGACACGGGTGTCCAGAGCAACTACAGAGTAACATGGTCAGAGAGAGTCAAAGTGAACAGGCCACAGTGAAGGTCACCAGCTCAATCTGATTGGAAGGATAGCAAAGAAATTAGATATATTAAATGAAAGGAAAATGCGATTTCATTAAGAAACTGCTGATGAATTAAAACGTAAAGGCAGACCTGATCCTGAGAACATTTTTAGAGAATTGAGAATCAAGGAAAAATATTCCTAAACTATGTTAAATGACATATAAGTATCTGAAAGACACTGAAACTATTTTCTTGGCAAAGAAAATAAGTCGTGCATGCTATCTTCACTCTGAGCCCTGTAGAGTGTGTTGTTTGTACCACTGGTACATTAATATATTCTATACAGATAGTTGATTTCTCTATCTCCTGTTTCAAGAAGTTTTTCTGGACATTTCGAAGTGAACTGTGCCTTTGAGTTGAAGATTAACTTGTTTAAAAGACTTTGTGCTGCCAAAAATACCAAAAGATAACACAAAATAATAAAGAAATAAGCAGCTCAAACTTTGCTGATCTTTATGATAACCTAATTTCTCTCATGGCTGTCCACCTTTTGAAGTTCCATTAACTCTATCTTGCACGGACTACTAAGGCAGTATCTTTCCGGTTTTTGACCCTGACATTCATAAAAAATATTTTAAATTGAAATCTACAACAGGCATTTACATGCATATGTACAACTGAGAAATATGAAATATTTCTTTCCTTCACCACCTGCAATTTACTGATATTTTATTTTGTATTCCATTCCATCTTATTCTGTTCCTCTATTAGTTCTATTAGTTCCTCTATTTGTTCTATCCTATTCTAATTAATTTTAAAATGTCAATTGTGACTCACAAAGTTGATTTCACAACTTACTAATTGATCTTAATGAGTAGTTTGAAAAATATTGCTCTGGTTTAGGGTGCAGCAAAGAATGAAAACTGGAAATGTCTTATCTATGTACCAGCTCCAAAAATGTTGCCAATCCACTTCAGATTCACCTTCCACACTTCTTTTTCATTCATTCACTTATTCCTTCATTTCATTTATTAGTGGAAGACCTATGAAGCCTCTGCCATGAGTTAGGCACTTGGCCATTTATTGAGAATATGGTGGTGGGCAGGATAGACCTCAGAGCTTACAGGAGTAACCAACTCTAAGAGAGCCTGAGTCAAAAGAGATCTAGATCCCAAAGGAGGGGCAATGGTGGAGTGAGGAAGGAGGTAGAATGTGCTCTTATGTCATGGCACTAGGGGGGTCATTTATTCAAGAGTTTCCTGGTGGTAACAACGAATGCAGTGTTCAGAAAGGAAGATACTGTACTTGGTTCTGCTAATATGGTGATGAACAAGTAGGATGGTCTCTTCACTGCTGTTAGTGTGATAGTGTGGGGGTGGGCAATACATAATTATAGTATAATATATTAATGCATCAGACCAACATAACAACATTTAGTTGCATGGAGTTAACAGTTAAAAACAGAGGAAATGAAGACGGCAAGCAGGGGAGGTATGCCAAGGGACAAGAGCAAACAATGGGAAAGAAGCCTGGTTGTTGGGAGATCTTCTCCAGGATTGGAAGAGATTTGAGTATTTTTACAGGTTGAAGGTAAGGCACTAGTGCAAAGGCCAAGACCAAGCATGATTAATTGATGTAGTTAAGGTGTTGGTGGGTTTGGGGGGCGGGGAATCAAGTCCAGAGGTGGAGGGATTCACCTGGGAAAGATTAACTAGCACAGTGACCACTTTAGGAGTAAGACAAACAAGTAATAGCCAAGGCCTGCAATATTGTTAAATTTTCTATGAAAAGCAAAAATATTATTGATATGGTGGAAATTTTGCCATTGGCTACCTTTACTTATTATCGTAAATGATATACAGATAACATTTTATCCTGAAACTACTCAAATTACAAGTCCTCTTGCCTCATCCCTTTATTTCATTGATTTCTTTGATTTCATCATCTTTCACTCCAGGGCCCTTTATTTTTTAAACTTGGACTTAAAGAATAACATAATATAGAAAAGCAAAGGCAAAAATGGTATAGAGCTTCACGAATTTTCACAAAGTAAGCACATCTGTGTGAAACTTGCACCCCTTTTAAGAAACAACATTACCAGCACCCAGAAGCCTGTCATCCTCAGGGACTCCTAACAATTATTCTGTCTCCATCCCAGGGTAATCACTGTCCTAAGTTCTAACAAGGAGTACACTTTGAAACAAGAAAACAATCCAAGCTCTTCAACAGAGAAATCCACATGCAAGAAGGTTATTTCTTTAAAAGTCCAAATATGGGGCACCTGGGTGGCTCAGTCAGTTGGGCATCCAACTTTGGCTCAAGTCAGGATCTCATGGTTGTGAGTCCGAGCCCTGTGTCGAGCTCTGTGCTGACAGCTCAGAGCCTGGAGCCTGCTTTGAATTCTGTGTCTCCCTCTCTCTCTGCCCTTCCCCCACTCGTGCTCTGTCTCTCTCTCTCTCTCTCTCTCAAAATTAAACATTAAAAAAAAAATTTTTTTTAAGTTGTCCAAATAAGGATCCTATTTCCAACCTGTTCTCAACTGTTTACCCAAAATGTTTCCCTCACTCCTATACTGTTTGCCTAGCTGGAGTAAAAGTAGGGTGAATAAAAAGCCAATCAGAAGGCTTTTTTCTGGAAGACTCCCCTTAGAAACAAACAATTTTGAAATGAAATGGGGAGCAGAATTAAAACCAAGTGTGAACAACCTACTTACATAATACGTAACCCATCCCTGGCTATCTTATTCATCCGATGCATTGGTATCTTTTTAAAAACCAAATTATATTTTTCATGTTACTTACAAATGAAATTTTAGAAAATACAGCAAAGTCAAAACAATCCACAGTCCATCATCCAGAGATACCATTGTTTGTAGTGAAACACTAGAAACATTTTAATGTCCATAAGCAGGGAATGGTTAGATTATGGCACATACATCCTAAAACACCTTATTAGGTAGGTTAAAAAGAATGAGGTGGAACTATATGAACGGACATGGGAAATATCCCCATCAATTTATAAGTGAAAATGTCTCAGAATTACATGCATAAAATGACTTCATTTATGCTAAAAATGCATAGATGAAAAATGATTTGGTATTATTTTTTATACAAAAACATCTTCTTTGATCTCACATAGACATGACTTAAGTTTGTTTTAAGAGTAATTAAGGAACACAGTGGGACGCCTGGATGGCTCAGTCAATTAAGCATCTGGCTTAGGCTCAGGTCACTATCTCACAACTCGTGGGTTTGAGCACCGAGTTGGGCTCTGTGCTGACAGCTTGGAGCCTGGAGACTGCTTCAGATTCTGTCTTCCTCTCTCTCTCTGCCTCTCCCCCCTTGCGCTCTTCTCTCTCTCTCAAAAAAATAAACATTAAAAAAAAAGGAACATATTATACTTGAGAGTGCTATTTGAGAACAATGACAAATGGCTATTTACTCATTGATTCAATGCATATTTGTTGGTAAATAATGGTTTGGAAACCAATACTCTAGTGTCTTGTGGAAATGTGAGGTATTTAGAGGTATTACATTCATAACATTTCCTATTATGTACTAATTCCTGATTTGTAGTGTGTCATTCTCTTTTGTGAAATATTAAAGTGTCACTAAGTCAATTATGACCTATTCAGATATATTACATGAGAAATTAAACTTAAGATGCAACCAGAATAAACTGAGTACAAGATCATCTATTTCCAATAGGCTTAAATTTGGTGTCCTCATTAGAAATATAGCTTATGAAGTATCCTGTTTTCACTACTATAAATAATCCCTTCCCCTCCTTTTTTATGACCACACTTTTTAGGAGCCAGCATAAAAAGGTCCTCCTGTGTGAAGGCATCTATGTTTCACTAGGGGTTAGAGGCAGTTTTCCTTTCATATACATATTAATATACATGTTGTTGCATTTATCACATATAATTGCAAATGTTTAAGAGATTATACAATCCTTAAAGGCAAGGATAATGCCTTATTCCTCTTTAGAACCCTGGTCCCTAGTACAGTGCTAACATATACCAATACTCTCCCTGAGACAGTGCCAATGTTTAGACAATTGTACTTAGATATCAATGGTAATACCTAAATATTTTCAAAAACAGGTCTGTTTAAACAATGAGTATTTCCATCTGACTGATTCATTTAACAACTCTGGAAGATTTTATTGTCCAGAGATGGCCACCACAATATACCCTACCCCACATGCTTATGCAGTGAGACCTGACACTCCTCCCATCAAGTAGGGTGGCCTAGATCTCCTCCTTTTGAACCTGGCTGGACCTCTGTGACTGCTTTGATCAATACAATATAGTTATAAGTGATTCCATATGACTTCCAAAGGTAGGTCATAAAAATGCCATGGAGGGGCACCTGGGTGGCTCAGTCGGTTAAGCATCGACTTCAGCTCAGGTCATGATCTCGTGGTCCGTGAGTTCGAGCCCCGCGTCAGGCTCTGTGCTGACAGCTCAGAGCCTGGAGCCTGTTTCAGATTCTGTGTCTCCCTCTCTCTCTGACCTTCCCTCCGTTCATGCTGTCTCTCTCTGTCTCAAAAATAAATAAACGTTAAAAAAAAATGCCATGGAATTTTCTTCATCCTTTCAGGACACTTGCTCTTAGAACCCAACCAGTATGTGAAGAAGCCAAGCAGGCTTATGGAGAGGCCACATGCAGGTATTCCAGCCAGCAGCCCAGCTAAGGTCCCAGATTCTAGCCGGCATCAATTGCTAGATGTGTGGGTCTTGGATGATGGTTCCAGCCCATAGCTGTTGTCACCAGCTGATGCTGTGCAAAGAAAAAGGCTGTTCCTGCTGAAGCCCCTCAAAATTGCAGATTCATGAGCAAAATAAATGATTGTTGTCTTAAGCCACTAAGCACAGGTAGCTTGTTATGCAGTAGTAGGTGACCAGACAGTTACCACTAGTTCACATGACAATGGAAATGGAGGGAAGGCCTGGGGCCCCGGAGCTCTGTCTTCTATTTCTGTGCTTAATCCAGGTATAGTGAGAAGCAGCACGGTCAAATGCAGGTAGGATCAGAACCAAGAAGATGACCCAAACTTGGACAAACAGTCCTAGGAAATGAACTAGAGCCATGAAAGTTCAAACAGACACACTAAAAATGCATTTGTGATGTCTGGATTTTTTTTTTTTTTTTTGAGGAGACAGAACAGAATATTTTAAGCAATTATGAACAACAACTCTACTATTACCTTACTGAATTGTTAAGAATCATGTTATAGGTGTGGGAAATTTAATTATCTAATGCTGGTGTTTTGTGATGTTAGGATGAAGGACCTGTTACTTGCTGCAGGATGCTTCAAGATTTGCCTACAGTTACTGAATAGTCAGTTTGAGCAAAATGTGATTCCTGACCTCATCAATGCTTTTGTCACAGTAAATCATATCGTGGTGAAAAAATTACACAGGACTTAAATGCTTGATGCAAGTGCAGATGAGTTAACTGGCTGGTTCATGGACATAGGCTGCTTTCTTTCCTGGGAAATTATGTGTGACAGTTAAATTAACCTGAAGGGACTTGGAGGTTGGCAAAGATTTGCATACTTTTTCCCCTATTCTTTTATTTATGAACTGCCAAGTTCTTTTGAGAGTACAACAGTGCACTTTTATATTAACAATGAAATACACTATTTGGGAGGAAGCAATGAAGAATGAGACTGAAGAAACCAACTTGGAGCTTATCAACCATTTCAATCTATGAAAGTACTGCAGCATGTAATCTTGAGTAGCACTGCCTTCGTTTTTTAATAAAGATAAAATGTAAACTATTTTTTCAAAGGTTTGTTTTGTTTTATTTATTTACTTATTAATTTATTTATTTATTCATTTTTAAGTAATCTCTGCACCCAACATGGGGCTCAAACTCATGATCCCAAGATCAAGAGTCTCATGCCCTACCAGATAAACCAGCCGGGCACCCCATGAAAACTATTTGTTATTAAGAACAAAAGGTTATTAGATTCTAATTTTCCTTTTGTTCCCATTTAAGTCAAAGTACATATTTTCGACCTTGGAAGTAGCAGATGTCAAGTCCACAGGAGTCTGATATTAGCTAACAAAGGTGCATTCCTTTGGATATCTCATTGAACAAATGTGAACATTTCTACTTGCTCTCTGGTCGTAGGATACCCTCCCTGATAAACTTGGAAGAAATGAATTTCAAGGCCCTCTGCTCCTCCCTTTGATGTTTTTTTTTTTCATCTTTTCTCTTTTGTATGTAATTCTGAGTGGTTGCTGACTTAAACAAACTACAAATCTGATTCCTTAAAAAAAATTTTTTTTTTTTAATTTGAGAGATTGAGAGATAGAGAGAGAGCTCGCAAGCAGGGGAGAGAGGCAGAGGGAGAGAGAGAAAGAATCTCAAGCAGGCTCCACATTCAGTGTGGAGCCTGACACGGGGCTTGATCCCATGACCCTGGGATGATGACCTGAGCCGAAATCAAGAGTTGGATGCTCCACCAACCGAGCCACCCAAGCACCCCCAAATCTGATTCTTAATCCCATTAAAAATTTTTTCTTAAATCAGCGCAAATTTCTAGGAGAAAGTTGGCATCCATCGTCACTATGGACTTCCTCCTGGAGTCCCATTCTGCTGTACTACTTGAGTCTTGGAGGGCTTGAGTCTTTAAGATTCATTAAAGATAATTATTAAACCCCAAATATTGATAGAGTATATGCAGAAAAATGCTCATCACAGTATTGTCTGTGATTTTTTAAATGTCAAAAAATCCAAGATCATCAAGTATATTGTATTATGCAGAGCACTAGGATTACGAAGAACATTTAGTAACCAGAATCTTATTCTATAGAACAGAACCCCAAACTTTAAGTAGATTGTGATTATAACTCTGCAAAAAAGAGCCGATAGAAAAAGGAAGGAAACATATTAAAATGCTAACAGAGGTTGCATTAGGGTAGTAGAACAAAGCATGATTACTTTTCTCATTTTTCTCTACATTCTGTGAAGGTGATTACATAATTGTTACTAAAATTATTTAAAACAATTGTTAAGTAGTTAACAATGCTTGGATCCAGCAGGTGAGAATAAAGATCGCTTTAAGCTAATGAAGTGACACATAAATACGGACAAAGTCTTGACAGGGGTCCTGCTTTTGTCATAGTACCCAGATTCAAGAGGCACATAGAGGTGACTTCTATCAGGGGGCAGAGTGCCCTTACAAATAAGTTCTATCCCATCCTTCAAAGGAAAAAGTGTTTGCCAGACTTCTCCATCTAGCTCTGTCACATCCTCAACTCTTCACACAACCTGGAGTTAACTTAAGGCATTCTGTTTATAAGTAGGAGTGAAAAATATTTTACTCTTTAATTCAGAAAACAGCAAACGCACATCAGAAATTGCAAAACTGTTTTTGAGAAAACAAGATGCAGTCAACATAAAGAGGTATGAAGAATATATGACGATGTGATACCATCAGAGGAAAGCCTGGTTTTGAGGGGAAAGCCTTAAAACTAGCATTAAAAAAGCCAGTAAGGCGTGGAAGTAGAGGGGCGCCTGGGTAGCTCAGTCGGTTAAGCGTCCGACTTCAGCTCAGGTCACGATCTCGCGGTCCGTGAGTCCGAGCCCCGAGTCGGGCTCTGGGCTGACGGCTCAGAGCCTGGAGCCTGCTTCCGATTCTGTGTCTCCCTCTCTCTCTGCCCCTCCCCCATTCATGCTCTGTCTCTCTCTGTCTCAAAAATAAATAAACGTTAAAAAAAAATTAAAAAAAGAAGTGGAAGTAGAATTTGCAACATAGAGTTGAAACCCAAACTTTATAGACAAGTGTTGGTATCAACAAAAGTGAAATTACAGACAAAAATTAGATTGACCTGGATGGGGATGGATGGGAGAAAGGGGGTATTTTGGCTTTCCAAAGTGGACTGGGGTTCCTACCTGCAGGCTTTTTGGCTTGTTCTTCTGTCATAAGCATGTTATTTAGCTGTAGTTTACATGTGTACTTGGAACACAAATTCAGATTTCAGAGATCATCAAAAAGTTCTTGCCTTCTCCCCTTGTGTTAACAAGGGGAGTTTTCTCCTCTTGCTTAAACAAGTTTAATCTTGGATGACTTTCGTTTTCTAGTTCAATACAAACTTTGGTTTAAAAGAATATTCTAGTTACAAGTGACTATGAATAGATTAATGCAAAATTTATATAAAATGGTGTTTAAAAATGTTTTTTTTTTTTGGCCTTCTAGCTGGCATGCCCCTAAAATAATTCCATCAAAAGTTTATATTCACTTTCCAAAAGTGAAAACCAACACTTCTGAAATTCCAGCTGGTATCTTTTGGGCTCATTAATATTATCTGCATATATTTGGAACAAAGACAAAGGACAAATAACATTCCCTGTTCCATTTCATAATCCAATGGTGTTCCATATAGATATATGGTTGTAGTAGTTCTTTGTTAATATGGTTATAAGAAATTCCTCACAAAGTAGCCAACTGGATATAATAAATCCTTTATCCATTTCTCATTCCCACAATCATTTCTCTCTTTGACAAAAAGTACCAAATACTTATTTGCAGAGTATATCTTGTTAATGCTTCTTTTAAAAACTCCTCTTCTCCTTCCTTATATAAACAATTCTAACCAAATTTTCATCACCTCAAAAGTATCCCTTGTTCTCATTTGTCATTACTTTGAATTCCCACCTCCAGCCCTAGGCAACCACTAATTTATTTTCTGCCTTTATAGATTTGCCTCTTCTGGAAATTGTACATAAATGGACTCATACAATATTTGTTTTTTGTGTCTAGCTTCTTTCACTAAGCATAATGTTTTTGAGGCTCATCCATTTTGCAGCATATGCTAGTACTTCATTTCTTTTTATTGACAAGTAGTGTTTCATATGGATATACCTCAATTTTTTTTTATCTATTCATAAGTTTATGGGCATTTGGATTGTTTCCATTATGAATTTTGGCTACTGTGAATAATGCTACTGACCATTCATGTACAAGACTTGGTGTGGATATATATTTTTATATGTTTACTTACTGGGTGTATACTTAGGGTTGAAGTTGTGAATGACATGGTAAGTTTAACTTTTTAAGAACCCCCCAAACTGTTTTTGCAAAGTGGCTGTACTATTTTGCATTCCCGCCTGCAGTGCATGAGTTCCAATTTCCCCACATCTTCACCAACTAGTCATCGTAGTGGTACATGGTGGTATCTCAGCCGTAGTTTTGATTTGATTTCCTGATGGTGAATAATACTGAGTGGCTTTTCATGTGTTTATTGGCCATTCATATATCTTCTTTGCTTAAGTGTTTATTGGAATGTTTTGCCCATTTTAAAAATGGGTTATTTCCTTTTATTATTGTGTTGCAAGGATTCCTTATAGTCTGGATACAAGACCTTAATCCAATATGGTTTGCAAATATCTTCTCCTTCTGTGGCATATCTTTTCACTTTCTTAATGGTGTCTTTGTAAGCACAAATATCTTTCATTTAAAAAACTTTTTAGTGTTTATTTTTGAAAGAGAGAGACAGAGTGCAAGCAGGGGAGGGACAGAGACAGAGGGAGACACAGAATCCAAAGCCGGCTCCAGGCTCTGAGCTGTCAGCACAGAGCCTAACACTGGGCTCGAACTCAGGAACAGCGAGATCACGATCTGAGTTGAAGTCGGACGCTCAACCCAGATGCCCCAAATATTCTTAATTTTGATAAAGTTCAATTTGTCCATTTTTTTCTTTTATTGCTGTGCTTTTTTGTCATATTTATTCAAGTCATGACGATTTTGTCCTATGTTTCTTCTAAGAGTTTTATAATTTATCTCTTACATTTAGATGAATGATTAATTTTGGGTTAAATTTTGAGTGTGATGGGAGGTAGGAGTTTAAATATATCTTTCTGCATGTGGATATCCAATTGTCCCAGCACCATTTGTTGAAATCACTATCCTTTCCCTATTGAATTGCCTTGGCACCTTTGTTGAAAATCAATTGAGCATAAATGTAAGAGTCTTTAATATGTTAATGTATGTTGTGAATCTCCAACAGGGAGGATATAAAATGTTTCCCAAATGTTTTTAACAAGGAATCCTACCTCCTCCCCCTACTCTTTGAAACAGGCTTCACACAGGTCTCACTGCTGTCCACAGAAGGAACTTTAAGGAATGCTTCTCTAAGGGGCTCAGGGCTCTAACTGTTACTTGCAATTTTACTGCTCCTTGTTAGAGGCTGCGAGGCCGAGAGTTGTATTTGAAGCTGCAAACCAAGACATAATTTCTAGTAATATGCATAATTTCTAGTTATAGTAAGTACATTAAGACATCTCATTATGCAGAAATGTATGTAAAGGCTGCAGAAAATACTTGTTACTGAATTAGCTCTGTATTTTACACATACGCAGTAATAAAGGGGAGTTTTCTTATAGGCATAATAGATGGAAGTATCAGAATTTTGCAACTGTGTGTTCAAATTTTTAGGGCAATGCATCTTGCTTGACCATGGTATCTGATAGGAATAAACATAAGTATTAAGGTGTTAAAGTAAAGACCAATTTGTATACACTTTAGCATATATATACACATACACACATATATTATGCACACGCATATATACATACACACACACATATGTTGGAGGTATATCTTTTCCTTTATACAACCAGTAGGTTTTGTCTTAATGTTCTGTTTTAACCAAATATAATGCAAAATGTTGGATAATTGCTTAAGTAATCTTCTTAAAATGACAATACAATCACTTTGGCATGGTATCACTACAACAAACAAAAAACCTTAGTACAAAAATAAAAGGTGAAATTAAAATTAGTATCTTTTAACCACTTTGTATTTATCTGCAGAACAAGAAAAATACAGATAAAGGTCAATCAATGATGAGAGGGAAAAATGTACAAGCACTTTGATAGGGGAGGAGGTGTCATCAAATCTAGAAAAGCAGATCAAAAAAGCTTCCTCAGTGCTTTGCTCACAGAACTTGGAGAATGTTGCATACCTACTAATAGGCAGCTGATTCCAGTGAATGCTCAGGGTTCTAGAATCCTCAGAAAACGACAGCATAAGCCAAACATATAGGTATTCTACCAATGCACACTAAACTGCATTCAATTACCTTAAACTGACATGTTGACTTTCTAATCATGCCTCTTTCTGCTAGAGCTTTATTGGTTCTTTTTTTTTTTTTAATGTTTATTTACTATTTCTGAAAGATAGAGTGTGAGCAGGGGAGGGGCAGAGAGAGAGATATACACACACAGAATCCGAAGCAGGCTCCAGGCTCTGAGCTGTCAGCACAGAGCCCAATGCAGGGCTCAAACCCACAAACCAGGAGATCATGACCCAAGTCGGATCCTTAACGGACTGAGCCACCCAGGGATGCCTATCAGTTCTTTTTAAAAGCATAAATCTGTTTCTGAATATTTAAGATGGCTTTATCGTGCCTTATACATTAAGAAGTGATTGTATACAGAAGTTTCCAAATATGTAACAATAATATGTTGGGTTTTTTTAAATATTCTCTTATGCCAAACAAAATTTACAGAAAAGAATATTTTCTTGGAAAACTTTAGCCATGTTTAGAGCAGAATTTAGAATGTAAAGCACCTCCTCCCTCCATTGGTCAGTGTTTGCGACCATCTAGTTTTGCTTGTTTTTAACGTTTATTCATTTTTGAGAGACAGAGACAGAGCGTGAGCGGGGGAAGGGCAGCGAGAGGAGGAGACACAGAGTCTGAAGCAGGCTCCAAGCTCCGAGCTGTCAGCACAGAGCCTGCTTGACACAGAGCTTGAACTCATGAACCTCGAGATCATGACCTGAGCCAAAGTGGGAGGCTTAACCGACTGGGCCACCCAGACGCCCCTGGACCATCTAGTTTTGAGGTTTAACAGCCCTAGTCCACTTTTATTCTCACTTTATTCTTTAAGTAACTTGAGTGTTCATCTTAGTTTAAATCTCAGAATTTTTTTCACAAATGGATTTCAGTAATTTAGCAACTAATTTAGGAAAATTTACTAGTATTTTATTCTTTGATTTGTCACTTGAAACCATGCTGGATGTTTGCTCCGTATTTTAAGATTTTTTTTTCTATGATATTTGGAAACTTCCAGGCTACTTCTCTCTAAGGAGGCGATTTACAGATTTTGTGTTTAACTGTTTTCGCTTTGGCCTGTGTGTGTCATTTTTTTCTCCTAGGATATGTTATGCTTACCTATGAAGCCCTGTCGTCGAAGGAGAAGTGCTGTGCGAGGACTGTACCAAGTTAAACACTTACAGCTCTGCCCCCATGACCTTGTCAACCTCCAGCGCGCGGTGGGCGGATGTTGATGACGTCACGGCCCATTTGCTCTTGCCTGTCTGGTGGTTAAATCCTTACCTCCAGGCTTTGCGGCTCTGGGTGGATCGCGGATGGAGAAAGTAAGGGTTTCAAACAAATATCCCGCATCCTCTTTCTGCTCGTGGAGGAAATCTCTTTTCAGCCCGGCCCCCAATTGTGCTACAGGAGAAAAATAAAACTTCCCTCTCATCTGTGCAGCTGGACAGTTTCAGAACGAGTGGGGGAAGAAGGCTGATTAGAGCTTGGTGCAAACAGGAAGCCAATTCCCCTGGAGCTAGAAATGAGGGGCAGGAATTCACATCTTTTCCCATGAGTATCAAAGTCTTGGACATTTTCCTCCCCAAAATAAGCTTCCCTAAATTGAATTCCTAAAGCTGCTTCCCAAGAACTACCCTGGAGGCAGCTCCCCTGTAGAGGACAGGAGAATTTGGGTAATATGGGAAGACGAATCCACCCACTGATGGGATTATTCCGTTGTATAATTGGATAAGATTTTTATGAGAGTGAAGTAATTTTACTGAAAAGTAATATCTTTGTAGTCACATGTAAGCCAGGTATTGTAAAATGCATGTACTTCTTATTCTGCCCTGTCTGTTCAATCATTACCACACAGTTACTCTTTTTGTTATCTTCATAAAGCTCTGAGGTAAAGAACTCCTACTGTGTTGTTATAGATAAATGTCTGGGCTGGTGAAACTCCCACATCCCTGTAAGTAACCAGTAGGCTGTTTTCCGTCTGTTTACTTCAGTACAACATTTTGCACATGCAATAACAAATACAGTCAATGAGTGATGACATGGGTAGAAAATGACCACCAAGTCTGTAAAGTAAATTCCAGTAAATTGACAATATATTCCTACTTAATTACTTGCACTCTTCACATCTCCACTCCTTCTATTTGCTTTTCAAAGAGAAAAGCCCTTTGAACCCAAACATTTGTCAAGCCCAGTCCTAGACAAGTCACAGAAGAGGCCAAAGGGAAAGGCAATTCTCTCAGCATCTACTTCTATCATAAGTAGAATTGCAGGGAGTAACCACTCAGGAGCAGTTGAGCAAAATTGGCAGTTTTCCCCATACAGCTAAAAGATTTGACTCGAAAAACATCTTCATACAGCCATTCAAAATATAAGTACAGTCTATTTACCAAATTGAATGTGAGCGATTTTTAAATTGTTCACATAACTACTTCCCTCTTGTAGATTCTCTTTAATTACCTTAAATAAATGCATACATTTTGATTAAATAAAAAGGAGAAAAGAAGAAGGAGATTGTGAAATAAACAGAAATAGAGGCACCTATTCTGAAAGTGTCTTAATACTCTGGGAAAATGTTTCAGAGGTACAGGAGATTAAATTAAAGGAGGAAAGGTTCCCAGGTAGGTTAATTTAAATTTTTTTTAATGTTTATTTTTGACAGAGAGAGAGAGAGAGAGAGAGAGAGAAAGAGACTGTACGAGCGGGGGAGGGGCAGAGAGAGAGGGAGACACAGAATCCGAAGCAGGTTCCAGGCTCTGAGCTGTCAGCACAGAGCCCAATGTGGGGCTCGAACTCACAGACCACGAGACCATGACCTGAACCGAAGTCTGACACTCAACTGACTGAGCCACCCAGACGATCCTCCCATGGTAGGTTAATTTAAACTGTGCTCTTTATTTGCTTAGATGCATTTGGGATGGGAAAAAAAAAAATCTCATTTGTAACCAATTTATTGATAGTTCTTATAAATTATAGCTTGTTTTTTAAATTTTTTAAATGTTTTATTTATTTTTTTGAGACAGAGAGAGACGAGGAGAGAGAGACAGAGAGACAGAGCACAAGTGGGGTAGGGACAGAGAGAGAGGGAGACATAGAATCTGAAACAGGCTCCAGGCTCCGAGCTGTCAGCATAGAGCCCAACAAGGGGCTTGAACTCACAAACCCTGAGATCACGACCTGAGCGGAAGTCAGACACTTAACCAACTGAGCCACCCAGGCACCCAATTATAGTCTGTTTTTTAACTTAAAAGTGTGGACAGAAATGTCTTTACTCACCAGAAAATGAATTTTAATATCTAAGAAAGTAGAGAATGTGAGCACATCTATGTGCTCTATGGTTTATGATTGTTAAACTTGATTTCAGAGTGTTGTTTGAAAGGCAAGTAGTGTATGTTATGTGTATATCACTTTATAATCACTTACTGTCTGTCTGAACCAGCTCTTAACCTCAGTGTTTCCCTGCTTTGGGGAAATAGCCTACTTTTTATACCCAAGGAATTAAAGTTTATTCCAAAGGATAGTGAATAGGTTTTGAAACCTCAAAGCACTTGTTCTACATAGAAACTAAAAGGAACTCTCTTGTTTGAGAAATTGTTGCGAATTAAAGATGTCTGCAAATTCTTTGTCACCACCTCCCCTACCTCAGAGGTGGAATTTATTTCCCCTCACTTTGATTATGGGCTGGTTCTGGGACTACTTAAGTAATAGAAGATGGAACAGGGATGGTATGCCAGCTCTCAGATTAAGCCTTAAGAAGGCCTGGAGGTTTCCATTTTCTGTCTCTTTTGGGAGCCCCAAACTACGTACATGTGCCCTGCATGGAGAGGAAGGATGCTCAGCCTGCTGGCCTCCTGGGGGGAGGGAGGGGCCCAGATGCCTCCAGCTACAGCCATCCTTTGGAAGATGCCAAGGGAGACCAACAGAACTGCTGGTTGAGCTGTCAACCCACAGAAGCTAGAAGGCAAACAGAGTGGTTGTCATTTTAAGCCACTAAGTTTGGGGTAATTTGTTCTATAGCAAAAAATAACCGAAATAGAAAGCAAGCCCTTTACTGTCACCTTTAACTCTTGGTTAACAGGGAATGGCTTTGCTTTATGAGACAGACAGCTAGACTTGCTTCTCTAGATTGGGTTTGGATGATTTACTGTGAGTTGCAGAGGGCTCAGGTGAGGGTTCCTGCAGTTAGGGAGGACGGGGAGATGGGGTCAGAAAAGACAATGCAGAGCTGAGTGGGGAAAAGGAGGACGACCTTCCGAGCCTGGGATGCTGGTGGCAAACATGAGGAGCCAAATAAATTCTTTTTTTTCTTTTTTTCTTTAATTTTTAAAAATATTTATTTATGTTTGAGTAAAAACAGAGTACAAGTGCGGGAGGGGCAGAGAGAGAAAGGGAGACACAGAATCTGAAGCAGGCTCCAGACTTCGAGTTGTCAGCACAGAGCCTGATGCGGGGCTCAAACCCACAAACCACGAGATCATGACCTGAGCTGAAATCAGCTGCTCAACTGACTGAGCCACCCAGGTGCCCCTAGGAGCCAAATAAATTCTGTGAGTAAAACGAGTGATCCCAAGGCAGAGTGTTTGGGGGGTGAGGCAGTAAAAAATGCATAGTTATTCAAATACAAATGTTTATTCATATGCACTATGAAATTATCTACCATACTACACTTTTGGAAATGCTGCCTGAAGTAACACACTTTTTATGTCTCATGGCTCCTTCAGAAGTCCTTCAGGAGGAAATAAGTACATAGGGATATTCCCATTTTTTAAAACTGACCGGACCATGTTTTCTTATATAAGAATGCCAAATCTTTCTTCATTGCTTTCTGTGGCAGTTACACTTAGCCCCATCAAGACAATTAGACGGACACACACACAGAGAAACACGACACACACACAAGCACACATTCTTAAATAGAATTTTTTTAATTGCCAAATATGAAGAAAAATTTTCAGCTTTTAAAATTAGGTGAGTCTCTGGGGTACCTGGGTGGCCCAGTCAGTTAAGCGTCTTGACTTTGGCTCAGGTCATGATCTCACAGTTCGTGGGTTCGAGTGCCGTGTCAGGCGCTGTGTTGACAGCTCGGAGCCTGGGGCCGGCTTCAGATTCTGTCTCCCTCTCTCTCTGCCCCTCCCCCACTCATACTGTCTCTCAAAAATAAATAAATGTTAAAAAAATTTTTTTTAATAAAAAATAAAATTAGGTGAGTCTATTTGATACCAGTTTTGGTGGGAAATAAATTTATTCATATTTTTAAATATGTAAGCATAAAACTGCATAATTTAATAGTTGTATATCATTTTTGATTTGCAAAATTATTTTAGCATTTAAATTTTTTTTTAATTTAAATTTTTTAAAAGTAATCTCCACATTCAATGGGGGGCTTGAACTCACAACCCCAAGATCATGAGTCACATGTTATACTAACTGAGCCAGTCAGGATCCCCTTTTAAAAAAAAAAAAAAAAGATTTTTATTTTTAAGCAATCTCTACACCCGACATGGGGCTTGAACTTACAACCCAGAGATCAAGAATCACATGCTCCACTGACTGAGCTAGCCAAACACTCCTGTCTTATCATTGGTTAAATGGAGATTAGCCTTTTTAAAAAGAATAAAAATGAGGGTATGGTCATTAGACAAAATAAAGCTTCTCTTGATATCAGAAAATTCCATTTCTATCCACCTATTGAAGCCTTGGATTATAATCTCATGAGCATGCTATTATTATTTTTTTAATCCAAGTTAGTTAACATGTAGTATAATATTGGTTTCAGGAGTAGAATTTAGTGATTTGTCACTTACATGTAACACCCAGTGCTCATGCCAACAAGTGACCTCCTTAATGCCATCACCCATTTAGCCCATTCCTCCCAACCTATACCCCACCAGCAATCTTGTTTGTTCTCTGTATTTAAGAGCCTCTTATGCTTTGCCTCCCTCTCTGTTTTTATCTTATGTTTCCTTCCTTTCCGCTATGTTCATCTGTTTTGTTTCTTAAATTCCACACGAGTTAAATCATATGATATTTCCTTCTTTGACTGACTTAGTTTGCTTAGCATAATACATTCTAGTTCTATCCGTGTTGTTGCAAGTGGCAAGATTTCATTCTTTTTGATCGCCGAGTAATATTCCATTGTATATGTACCACATCTTCTTTATCCTTTCATCAGTTGATGGACATTTGGGTAAGCATGTTATTTTGCCTGAGTCCCATTCCTTTGAATTCCAGTGTCCTCATTTATAAAATGGTTATAAATATTTTATCGTTGCCATGAGGTAATCTATGTTTAAGAGCTTCATAAGCTGCAGAGAAGAACAGCTTGCCTGTGTTTTAAAGATTTAAAATGTAGAATTTTATTTCACAATTTTAAAAACAATTTATTGTTGAGACTGTTTCTTCCCTTCCACAGTGATTACAAGAGCATTTCCTCAAACTTCTTAAACAGTTGATTATTTGGGCTATTTTTAAAAATGCCCAGATTTTTAAAAAATTACATTTAGTCTGAGGGCTTCCTATCGATCCCTTTTGTGTTTTGATATCCGATGAATTTCTCCTGTTCTTCTTATATATTTGTCCTAGAATCTTAGAGCATCAAGCAGTCATGGAAGTCACTTAGTTCTTATCCAACCATTTAATTTGGTAATGGTGGCCCAGAGAGAGTTATTTGTGCATGTGATTTCTCTAGAAGATCCCATTTCTCTAAAAGAGCTGATGTAGCAGCTCTTTCAGCCTACGAGGTTTCATTGTGCAATAAAGGTGGGCAGTATCCCAAACAGGATCACTGGCCTTTCTTGTGAGTAAAACCTCTCTAGAATTCAGAAAGACTTCAACTAAGACTACAGCTAAGACCTGGTCATCCGAAATTCTGCCTCTCAAAACATCTGTATGATGGCATGGCATGCATGTGCCAGAGGGACCCCATCAGTAAAGGTTGCCCACTCTGAGCTAAGACATAGGCTGGTGAGGTTCCTGCTGTTCCTTTTCTTATTCTGTGCCTTGGACCCTGATATACTAGGGTGAGAGGCAGTGTGTTAAAACCAAAAATCCTGTACAGAGAATTCAGCCACAAATGAGACAAGGAACTTAACATCGTTACTTCTTAATGGACAGGATCAGCTGACCTCTAAAATTAAAGAAACAAATATTTAATGTAATCCTAAAAAGGAGATTGTTTTCACTTCCATCTTTAAAAGAATATACTGTACTTGATTATATCGCAACAATTCAAGCGTCCTTCCTGCCTCTTACTCCAGAGGCAAGAAGACTGGAGTGGGGGTTCACAGAAGAGCAAAGTTCTCTTTGTGTTGTGCCTCTTTGAGTTGTGAAGTTGGGCTGAGAAAAGTAGAGGACACGTTAACATTCTTAAAGTAATGGAAGTAAGTAGCAGTTAACCTGGAAAAAGGGAAAAAGTGTATTTTAGAGAATCTAGAAGTCATGATATGAGAAGTTAAAACATGATGTAGAAAGCCACAGGGAGGGGCACCTGGGTGGCTCAGTCGGTTTAGCGTCCCACTTCGGCTCAGGTCATGATCTCACGGTCTGTGAGTTCGAGCCCCGCGTCGGGCTCTGTGCTGACCGCTTACAGCCTAGAACCTGTTTCAAATTCTGTGTCTCCCTCTCTCTCTGACCCTCCCCCGTTCATGCTCTGTCTCTCTCTATCTCAAAAATAGATAAACGTTTAAAAAATTAAAAAAAAAAGAAAACAAAAAAAAGAAAGCCACAGGGAGTCTGTAGGAGACTGCCTGCCTAGCTCATATCAAACCTCGTTCTCAGAGAGGGAACTCTCTTCCTATTCAAAATCAACATTCTCAGTCATGATGATTGGCTCAAAGACGAACACCTGACGAATTGGATCAGTCACATTTTTGCTCTCATGTTTGGAAATGAGATACAGTGGGTAGTATTCCTGGAACTGAGGTGATGGAAACCGAGCTTTTCTGTGACCTCATTGATCACATGTTCATGGGAGCAGTAAAGTAGGTCTGCAGAGGTGAAAAGTTCAGAGGTGTGATGAAAGAAATAGAGACAAAAGGCAGAAATGGTGAGGGTGTTCTGCCTCACTCCTGATGACTTTCAAGTTTGGGACCAAGTCCCTGCTGGGGCCTGGGAGCACTTGCCCTTGGGCACCGTGAAGTCTGCCTATGTCCCTGAATCCCTACAACAAATTCCTAAGGGTAAATATTGGGAAGGCAATGTATAAAAAGGGGCAGGAACATTGTCTACTTTAGGCTAATGGGGAAAATCAGTGCAGATAAAACATGTCCTTGGTCTGGAAGTTTGGTTCTTAGACAAAAGATGAAAGGGTGAATCCCAGCAAAATCGAATCTGTCAGCTTCACAGACTCTTTGCACACCTCCACCCCAACCTCTCCTCCTCCTCCTCAGTGCTCCCCAAGGTTGGGTCCTTCTTAAACATCAAGCTACTGCAAAGTCACCACTGGGGGACATCTCTTCTCCCCAATTTCAGTCTCTCTATTCCTGATTTCCCCCCAGGCCATAAAGAAATAGGCTAATGATTTACAAATTAGCAAATTCCACAAAACAAGGTTTCTTCAATTAGCTTTAACAGTAAAAGTATTAACATTGTCCTCCATCTTTATTTCAAGTTCCAGCTAACGAATCAACTAAGAATTTTTCTCTTCCATTCTGTCAGTTCTCCTCCTAAGCAGTGAACCTCCCCTCAGTTCTATTAGGCCAAAACTTTTAGTTCAAAACTGAAAACTGTGGTCAGTCCTCTGGAGATTTCTAAGCATGCCTGGATGCTGGGAGATAGCCTCTACTTTCCATCTGATTCTAGGTGAAAGAGATGACATTAGCTAAATCTGCCCTCCGCAAGGAAAGCCAGCAACACCTTGCTGCTCTGAGGTTTCTTCTGGTCACATGAGTAATAGAAAGTAGCCGATGGGGGGGCCCTTGCTGGCTGAAATGTGCTTGTCCAAGTGCACTTTTTGGGGGGAGTCTGGGAGGGGTTTCCCTCTACCCCCCACTCACTGATCACTGTGATGGAAGGATGAAGAAAGAGAATCCAGATGGAATGCCACCTTTGCCATTTAGGACGTGGGTGATCTTGGGTCAGTTATCTGGTCTCTCCAGTCCTCCATCTTCTTACCTGTATAATCAGCACAATATTAATACAGTAGGTAGCTGGGCCTTCTAGGTTAAATAAGAGGATTGCAGGTAATGTCTGTAACTTTATTGCCCAGCATCATGCCATTATGCGCGCGCACACACACACACACACACACACACACACACATCAGATGTTCTTTTTATTTAGGCAGAAGGCCCAGATGGAAACTTTAGGCTGTTACTCTTGTCCTCACTCAGACTTCTTTGCTAGCACAGCTCTCCTCCCAAATCTTTTTTATCCCTGGACTTTATTACAGTTTCTGCTAAATAAAGTGTCCTGCCCAATAATGTTTTCTAATGTGGCAATGCCATGAATTGCACTGTATCAGGCCTTTTTTCTTTACCTCATGCTAATGAGGTCCAGATACAGTGCTGTTGGTTTTATTTTTCTAAGAAAATATATTGCTTCCTTTCTATGTGAATAGCACATATGCTTAGTTTATTTGGTGATCAATACTAATTAGGTATTCTGTTCAGTGGATGCTTAATGTTTTCATTGCAGACTTGCAACTAGTCACTTTGAATTGGTTGGCCCAAACTCTATATTGTTTCAATTGCCTTCGTTTTGTTTGACTTCCTTAGTGAGGAAAAAAACTCTATTCAGTTGTATTCTTTTAACATTTTTATGCTTTTATTTATTTTGAGAGAAAAGAAAGAGAGAGAGCGAGCAGGGCAGGGGCAGAGAGAGAGTGAGAGTGAGAGTCCCAAGCAGGCTCCATGCTGTGAGCACAGAGCCTGATGTGAGGCTTGACCTCACGAATTGTGAGATCATGACCTGAGCCAAAACCAAGAGTTGGGTGCTTAGCCAACTAAGCTACCCAGGCACCCTTAAATTTTTTAAAAAAATATTTATTTACTTTTGAGAGAGAGAGACAGAATCCAAAGCAGGCTCCAGGCTCTGAGTGGTCAGAACAGAGCCCAGTGCGGGGCTTGAACTCACAAACCTAGAGATCATTACCTGAGCTGAAGTCGGATGTTTAACCGACTGAACCACCAGACACCCCTCAGTTGTATTCCTCTAAGTTTCAAATCTAAACATAAGTCTGTGGATATAAAAAGAAAAATGAGGCATGCAATAACATTATGGAAAAATGCTCCTTATGAATTCAATGAAAATTTAATTGAATTTAAAGAAATTAAATTTTTCTTATTGAGACAAAAACTAGAATCCTGTGAAAAATTCTTATAGTCTCCCTCTCTCTCTCCTTATCTGTTTTCTTCATTCTTATTTTCTAATAAATCTTATTTAGACTTGAGACCCTACTGGGAAATTTCACTTTTAGTTTTGGGAAATGTCAGTTACCAGTGGTGGGAATATCAGAATATGTAAGCAAGAGAAAATAATCTTTTCTCTCTCACATGTGTTAAAAATAGTCACAGGGTATTCCACCCCTGCCCCCCATCCTGTAAAAGGGGAAAAAAAATCACCTTTGGACTAAAGTTTATGAGGGAGTGTTTTCCTAAGGGGGAAAAATTTTTTTTAAAGAAAATTAAAAGAAACAAAACGATTTGAAATTGCAGTCAGTCAAGGAAGAAGGACAGAGTTGGCCAGTGGCATCTGCTCAGGCAGAACACGATGCCCCCCCCCCCATCCCCCGCCTTCTTCCCTTGCTCTCCAGGCCTTTGGACAGGCACAGGGGCCATCAGGGAAAAAGGCTCTGGCCATGAGAACCACCCTTTTTTTTTCCCCTTCAGCTTTTCAGTGGGAGGAAGAGAGAAGAGTAAATCCATACTCTGAAATTTCCTGGAGGCCTGGCCTCTTAGGCAAGGGTCTCATCCCACCCCCAGTGAGTCAGCTGAAATTCAAACTTGACCCCTAAGCCAAACCTGCAAAGAAGCGCTTCCCTCTAGTTCTCAGCCTAAAAAAATGGGCCTGAACCACCTTACTTGTCCTCACTCCATTTCCCCATCTCTCCCCCAACCTGCCCTGCCCATTTTCGGCTTCCAGCATTGCTGACCCTGCACAGGGAAAAGTTAGTTCTTTGCTTGCTTTTGTCCCAAATGCTCCACTTTTGTTTCTTTCTAACTCCTTTCCTCCACCACCCACATCTGCGTTCTTCCCCTAGCTGAATCAAGTGAAGGACTGACTGTAGGACTGATTCAGACAGAGGACAAAAGATACAAAGGCAAAAGATTTTAGCGACAGGTGTATTCTTGTTACCCATTTATAGAAGCTGAATTCAGCAGAGAACTTTCAAGCTCCACTTGACTCTGAATGCACAGACAAACATCAAGTAGTGCTTAGTGTTTTCCTCCTCAATTGTAGGTGCCTAAGGATTTAAGATTAATCCTAAGATTAAGATTAATGTGGCCAGACATTAGATAGAAAATAAGGAGGTCTAAGTTATAAGCAATAAGACAATCCTAAACCTGGGGAAACTTACTTCCAAGCTCTGTACAAAGAAAAGGACCCAAGGCAAAGGTAACTAAAATAAAACCACTCATGTGGTCTACAGACCCTTACATTTTACTGACTTCCATGGTTGTCACCTTTTTAGTCTTGAGCCACAGACTCTAATGGAAATTACCAGGAGGTATTCATGATCCCAAATTTACTTCCTTTGGCAGATCCCTAATCCCCCAAGTAGAAATAAGTGTAAATGAGGCTATGATCAGGAACCTTTCCTTGACTCTTGAAGGTATTGCAGAATCTGCTGTTAAAGCAATAGTTGCCCAAGACTCTGGCCAAGTTGTTCTCCATGATAGGATAGCCCTTGCTCACCCTTTAGCTGAGCAAGGAGGTGTCTGTGCCATGGCCAGCACTACTTGCTGCACTTAGATTAACACCTCTGGGGAAGTTGACACTTGGCTACATGACATCACTGAACAAGCCACTTGGCTTAAGAAAGTGACTCCTTCAATGGGAGTCAATCTATTTGACATAAGTTGGTCTGGGTAATGGGGACTGTGGCTTCAGAGTCCCCTCCAAACTTTGGATATTATTCTGTTTACAGTCATTCTAATAGTTTCCCTGCTTCGCTGTGTTCCCTCAAAAGCTTTAAATGCCTGTGTGCAGCCACTGGTGAACAGACGAATGATCTCCCTTTGCCTAGAACACACAAAACGGGATGATGAACATAGCCAACTAAGGGAACAAGGCTTCAGTATCCTAACCTATGTCTTCCACTCTGAGATCCAACCTGACTCCAACATCAACAAGACGCGGTGGATCCAAATGGTGCTAGTACCTTTTTTTTTGATGAACGTTCTCAGTACGACTGACTGGAGTGCTGAAGGACTACTGTGACTTCTTCTGGCAAATAGTGAACAATTGTGTTTGTGAGCAAAGAGTTAAATACAAAGTCAAGGGCTTGATGATGCTGGGCTCTGAAGACTGTCTTCCCATTCTACTTCTTAGGACTGAAGGAAGGAATTGTTCAGTTTACAGAAAGCCAATTACCAAATTCAAAACCTATTTTAACTGAATAGGCTAATGAGATACGTGAAATTCCTTGTTAACCTGTTACTTTGGGGGGAAAGGCATTTAGCATGGCATGCAGGTGTCTTTGCTATTTTTCTCTACTTCTATGCGGCTCCTGGTTCGTTTTCCACTTTTGTTCAGAACAAGTTTGCATGTAGTCTTAAATGCAATATTTGTTTATTCCAAAAGAACATATTCATGATAAAAATCATTGTAAAAGGAAAAACAAACCCCAGAATATTGATCAAAAGAGGGGATTGCCCCAGTGGCCTGGGCCGCATCACAAATCTTAAACCTAATTCAGATAGATAGATAGATAGATAGATAAGTAAATAAATAAATAAGAATAAACCTAAGTCAGCTTGCACTTATAGGAAACACCTGTCAAGGAAACCTAACATGCACCAGTTACAATCTTCTGTCTCAGCTTTAGTTATCTAGCTTATCCCAGAAAATAGGACCTACTAGCCTTACAAGGAAATCCTCAGTCTCCCAGTCAGTCTTGCCCTGTTTCTGATTTGCTTCTTCTAATGCTCTATAAAACTCGCTTTTGCCCCAAATCTCTCAGGAGCAACATGGCACTGCTTGCGAGACACTGTACTCCCCCAATCCATGTATTGTTTTCGCTTGAATAAAGCACACCAAACTGGTTACTTAAAAAAAAAAAAAAAAGTATACGCAACAGGATATAAGCAAGTTAAAAAAATATGGTTTATTACTGAATTCAGAATATGTATTTTTAAATATTGCCACAATCCTAAATATTTATGTGAAACTCCATTAACAATTTGTGCCTGGTAGATTTAGCCCTGGAAGTTTGTTGCTTTTTATATTTTTGAAGTTTATGATATGTACACAAACTTATTAGAGGAACACTTTAAAAAATAAGAAAACAGGGGCACCTGGCTGGCTCCCTCAGTAGAGCCAGTGAGTTCAAGCCCTAGCTTGGACATAGAGATTACTTTGAAAAAACAAAACAAAACAAAACAAAACAAAACCAATGAATTGTGAATTTTGAGAACTTACATGTTTACCTAATGCCAGAAAAAAACAGGTAAAATTGAAAAATTCAATTGATCCATAAATCTATTTGACCCTATATTCAGTATAATTCTAGATGAGATGTGAGGAAAGTCCCTCTCTTACAGAGCATGTGGTCAGGGAGCAAACAAACTGCTCAGTGATGACTTGAGGACTTCATCCCAATCCTGCCCACCATGGCTGTGTGAATCTGGGCAGGTTATATAACCTAAGCCTCAGTTTCTTTATCTGTAAAATGGGATAGTATTAATACTGCCTTTTCAGTTTAAGAAGATTAAATCGAATGTTAATATCTATGAATTGCTGAGAACAATGCCTGGAATGTAGTGAGCCCTCAAAAACGTTATGTATCAACTACATGGAAGCAAAGACTAGAAGTTATTCATTTTATGTCAAAATAAGTGAATATTTAGAGTTTTATATATATAGCTGGATGTTTGCCTACATTTTTCATCTTTTCTTTTTGGTCAAAGATAGATCTGAAACCGGATGGGATATCACATATTATAGACCTACAAATTTCCTGTTTCTTTTAGATTGGTACCCAATCTTGGATTATGCGGGTAGAAGAAACCAAAACATACTCCTTAGAGTAATACCTGAGAGCAGGAGTTATAGATTAAGACCTTCAGAACAAACAACAAAAGCCCTGACTATATACACAGAAGCAGTGTTCTTTAAGGCGTGAGAGGATTTTTTGACCTTTGCTTTATGAAACATGGACAATCTTACATTTGATTGGTGAATTTTCTCCGAGTTGCTTTTTTTTTAACCACGTTCCCTGCCTGAAAGCTAAACCTATTTATGGTGAGCACTGTTTTTTCAATTAAGTTTATTTTCATTTTCCCATAGGCCATGTTAGCTGAGAACGTCCCAAAGTTTTTCTTTCCTTTACTTTTCATAAAGGTTTTAAAATAAATTATACAACACTTTTATCTATTGGTCTCTTGAAATACTGTGAATTTTTTTCTCTCACACATTTAACGCCAGGTAAGAAGAACTATTCTAAAACTTTTCAGAGAGTAATAGTAATCCATTTTTGTGGCAAACTCTCGGAGAGCAAGGATCGCAGCCGTTTCGCCAACTTTGTGAAACGTCTTATGCAAGTTGGTGTTCAGCACATAGTACTTAAGATGATGTGTTTAAGATTTGGCTTTTTCCAAACATTTTCAGCTGGGTATCAGAAAATACTATTTCAAGCTCCGAGCTCGATATTGGTAATAAGTTCTCTCCCCGAGGCCGCTCGTGATGGGGGCGGGGGCAGGGGTGGGGGAAGGGAGTGAACTCAGAACAAATCTCAAATCACCTTTCTAACAGTTTTGCAACAGAAAATATTGTCGGCTGCAAACACTTGGAGACAGCGAGTCTTAGCTAAGAACTCTCCACGGCCGGAGCGCGTCCCCCCGAGCCTAGCTTGCGGAGCCTGGCTTGCCGCCCCCGGGGACGTCTGCGCCTCCCGGGAGGACTTCGGGCTGCTCCGGGTCTGGGGAGCCGGCCCTGGGGGTTGGGAAGGTCGACGCAGCTGGAATGAGGTCCTCCAGCCGAGGGCGGGGCGGGGAGAAGGGAGGCCTCGGCCGGCACCCGGGGCGCTCCACCCGGGGCGCTCCACCCGGGCCGGGGTGGGCGGCGAGCCGCGGCGGACCAGCCCTCTCCCCGTCGCCCCGCGCGCCCGCGGCTCCGCCCCGAGCGCGGTCTCCCCTCCGCCAGCCGTCGTCCCACTCCGCCGCTGGCTCCCGCTCCACCTCCCTCCAGTAGGCGTGGGGGCAGGAATTCCGCCGGAGAACGCGGCCGGGGCTCAGTGCCCTGGAGGGTGGGGCGGGGCCGGGCGGCCCGGGGCCGCGCCCTCCCCCGGGCCGCCGCCTTGCTCTTCCCCCTCCGGAGCTCCAGCTCTCCTTCACCCTCCCTACCCCCCCCGCCCACCCCGGTCCTCCCGCGCAGCTCCCAGCTCCTCCGGTTCTCCGCCTCCCCTGCACTCCTGCTCCCTGCCCCCTACCCACGCTCCGGCTCCCGTGCTTCTTTCCCCAGGCTCCTCCCCTGCGCTCCTCCCTACTCCCCTCTAATGTTTCCCTCCTCTCCTGCCCTGGTGCCCCTTCTTGCTCTCCCTTCGCCCTTACTCCCCCTCCCTCCCCGATTCTGTTCCCTTCCTTTCCTCCTTACCACCTCCTCCAGATCCCCTCCTCTCCACCACCCCTCTCTCCAGCTCGCCTCTCGTCTTCCCACTCAGCTCCTCCCGCGCGCCCCTTCTCCCACCACCTCTCCCGCTTGGCTCCCTCTTTCCTCCAGTGTTCCTCCTCCGGACCCCTCCTCCTTCCTCTCCCTTGCCCCTCTCTCCAGCTCCCCTCCCCTCTTTCCTCCCCTGCTCCTCTTCCCGGTCTGCGGAGCTCCCACGCGGTTGCTATGGAGGCGCCAGAGGCTGCCTGCGGCCGGGCGGGAGCTGCCCTGAGGCCCCGGGGATGGAGCTGTGACTCTGCCCTGGGCTCTGGCGCCTCGCCCCCTCGGGGCCCCGGAACAAAGAGCGCCCTCCCCCATCTCGGGAGTGCACTGAGACCTCCAGGCGCCCCGGGCCCGGAGGCTTAAGACCACCGCGGATCTTCTCTCCCCCAACCTCTGTTGACTGGACCCCTGGGGTCGGAGTGACAGCTGTGCGCTACCGAGCTACCTTCCTGGTCCCCCGAAGATCACTCCCGCTCTCCCCATCCCCACCCCCGTGCTGGAGGTGTCAGTGAGGCTGGGGGACGGCCAGATGGCCCCATTTAACAGGACTGTCCCCTTTTGTTGGGGGCCGAAGCAGCGTCCAGGCCAATTTACATAGGAAAATGGGGTTTGTGTCCCCAATTCAGTGCAGTGCCCCGACAGCTGGTGGCTCTGTCATCATGTCAGGACCCCACAGCTTGATGTTTAAAGTGGCTTTATGTGTGCAGATGTGTGAGTGTGAATAGCAATTGATTGGGAACCGGTAGCTATTAGTCTGCCTTGGAGAAACTCAGCGTTCCTAGAGAAATTTTATCAGCCTGGTCACCGCATAAGATCATGGAATGGAAAAGTCTTCCGAAGACTTCTGATGCTCTCTTATAGAACTAAGGCTTATTTTCTCCAGAAATCTAAGAAGCCAAACAATTGGGATCTGAGGAGGATTTTTAAATCGTTATCATTTACGCTTTCCTGCTTGTAAAAGTTGTAAGGCTGAACATGAAAGGCATAAGAAAAACTGCCAGGACTTAAAAAAAATTGATGAAAAGATCTCATCTAATTCATTTGATTAAACTACTTTAACTCTGCTAGCTTGTGTCCAGGGCCATAGCCTGCAACAGGCTGAACATTACCATTAGTTTGTAATCAGTAGTTTAAACCTGTGCACTTAAGTGATAGAATGTTAGGGACTTTAATTCTTATTTTACTAGGGAGGAATTTGAATCTCAGAGAGGTTAAGTGATTTACCCAAAGTCATACAATTCTGGAATATGATCTGTTGTTAGAATCCAGAAAAGATAATGGAAAGGGAAGATTTAAGACAGGAGATTAGAAGCCCCTGAAAATACCTTAATCAGGAAGCTCTCAAACCTTTCCACCAGTCCGCTGGAGCCACCAACAGGTAACTCCCCAGAAGACAAGGGATTGAAAAATTTTTCCCCTCTGCCTTTATACATTCAGCTTTAGCTCAAGACTGTACCAGAGCCAATTCTAGCCACTAGAATCTTCCAGAACTCTGAACTGGAACTGTTGACTTTGTTTCTGTCAGTGTAACCATTTTGTGATAAGATGAAAATTGCATGGTTAAAATGGAATGAAATGGGAAATCAAAGCTGGCCTGGAACCCTCTGGTTATGTTTTCAGGTGAGTGGACAAAATGACTACAATGGAACCTGCATTCACCTTGCTAGAAGGTAGGGTGGCTAATTTGGAAAGGCTTTGATCTCCACAGAACAACAACACTAGCTACATTTATAACAATTGGAAAGAATCCTTGAACCCTCTCCTTACTTCAGGGACTGTGTTGGGAGAATTCTATTGGCTAAACTTACAAATAGACTCCTATTCCCTACCTCCGCCTTTAAACCCTAAGTGAATTTGTGATAAATTTGGAGAGTGCCTCTGGGGAAGATTTTAGCAGAGCCATAGTGAACCACAGGGTGCCACATTAAAAGAGAAGATGAAAACCGTAGTTCTTCCTAATACTATCCTCACCTCTGGAGGTTTCTGACTACCAAGAAGATAACACATCTAGTTACAGGAGCCACATTTCTGAACATTGTCCAAAGCGGCGACTTTGAGTCTGAATTTCAATCCCAGCGCTGCCAACTGATTCTTACTCTGAGCTTTAGTTTCCTCATCTGGGGATGAGACAGTTCCTGACTATTTTTGTGAGGATTAAATATGCCATTGCTTGCGAATGCTTAGAATAGCCCCTGGCACATGGGAGAGAATGGGTAGCTTCATAATTATTATTTTAAATAACAATTTACTCTCAGTTCCAATTCTAAACGTATTTTAAACATATTTTAAAGCATGGGTAATTTGATTATCCAGGTCCCAGTGCAAAAAAAGAAAAAAAAGAAAAAAGTTCATACACTGCGTTTCAAACATGAGAAAGAGCAAGAGTGTAGAACTGGATTGAAACCAGAAATGGGGGTTAATTTCTGCTCTGCTTCTTATACCAGAACAAGTTAGCCAGTTTTTCCTGCCTCTCATTTGCTGGGCTCACATAGTAAGTACTAGGATGAGAGTGCCTAATATGTGATAAGGATTTTAGGTAATAAACATAAGAACCTGTTAATTCTTAAAACAAAACAAAACAAAACAAAACCCTGTCAATTCTTGAAAAGAGAATGTTTTAAGAATCACTAATAATGTGTTATATTTAAAAACTATACAAGGAAATTATTTGAATTTGACTCCCCTCTCACCACTACACACAGTCCCTTAGCCTTTTTTACTGCTTTATTTTGACTGCTTTTTAGCATTTGCATTGGTTAGGTATTGAGGTATAACAAACATCCTCAAAACTCAACACCAAAATGACATTCATTTATTATTCTAGCTCGCGCATCTGTGTGTCAGCAGGAGGTCAGCTGACCTAGGTTGAGCACATTGGGTGGTCCTGCTGAAGTTGGCTCAGCTCATACATGCATCTAAGGGTCTCCAGGGGCTCTGCTTTTGACTGAATTTGGTGGGGGAAGCTTAGTCTGAGTGGCTCTGCTCCACACCCTTTACCTTTCTCCTGTGACCAGCAGACTAGCTTGGGCATATTCTTATGGCAATGGCAGAGGAGCGAGAAGGGCATTGGAATCATGAAAGCCTCTTAAGGTCTATGTTTTTCTGGAGTCAGGAGCTGGCCTATCTACCTTATTCTATTGGCCAAAACAGGTCACATGGTCAGGCCCAAAGTCAAGGAGAAGGGAAGAAGTCCAGTTCACCACAGAGTACATGACAAAGGAAATGAACAGAGGGAGGGTAAAAAAAATTGGGGGCCATTGATGCAGTCAAACACGGCACTTGTCAACATCTGGCATATTGTATATTTTACTATATAGACTTTTGTTACTCTTCCTGCTAGAATGTAAGCTCCATATGGGCAGGGATTTTTGTCTGCTTTGTTTATTGCTATGTTCTCAAGATCCAGAACAGTGGCACATTATAGATGTTGAATAAATATTGGCTGAATCAATTCGGAGGATTACATTAATTATTTTGGCTTATGTATAAAACCCAAATTCTCTAGAGAGAATGTAATTTAGTAACTTTATCTTCATTAAAACAATTTTTTGTAATGTTCACTTATGTTTGAGAGAGAAAGAGTATGCGCAGGGGAGGGGCAGAGAGGGGGAGACACACAATCTGAAACAGGCTCCAAGCCCTGAGCTGTCAGCACAGAGGCCCACGTGGGGCTGGAACACGTGGATCTGGAGATCATGACCTGAGCCGAAGTCGGTTGCTTAACCGACTGAACCACCCAGGCGCCCCCGTTACTTTATCTTCTGATTTAAGGATCATTGTTCATGTTTGCTGGCTAATGAAACTGCTGGCTGCTTAGAATAAACATTATTTCTTAAACTTTAAAAAAATTTCTAAATTTTGGGGCACCTGAAGTAGTTCAGTCGGTTGAGCATCCAACTCTTGATTTCAGTTCAGGTCATGATCTCACTGTTGTGGGATTGAGACCTGTGTTGGGCTCCATGTGAGCATGGAACCTGTTTGGGATTCTCTTTCTCCCTCTGCCCCTCTCCCTCACTCACATTCTCTCTCTCTCTCTCTCTCTCTCTCTCTCAAACAAAAAAATTTCTAAATTTCAAAATGGTGTAAAATTTCTCGAGGACATATAAACAGGTACTATATAAAGGTAGATTATTGGGCAGAAGATTAGCAGTAGGGAGAGGAAGAACTTTACATATATTTTGGCAGAGAATATGTTGCTTCTTCCTATGTGGGAATAATGCTAATATAAATCTCCAACTTCCAGAGTCTGAATCTGAGAAACTCTCAAGACTGTTGTATTTAAACTGTTCCAAGAGGCATGGGATACAAGACAGTACCTACGCAGATTACTTTTGATGGGCTTTTGGGTTCACGGAAATTCAGTCATTTTTCTCTCTACCCTACTTTACCTAATCCAGAAGACGTTGAGCAAAATAAAATTTTAAAAAATTTATTTTTAAGTTAGTTAACATACAGTGTAGTCTTGTCTTGAGGAGTAGAACCCAGTGATTCATCCGTTACATATGATACCCAGTGCTCATCCCAAAAAGTGCCCTCCTCAATGCCCACCACCCATTTAATCCACCTCCCCCCCACTGCCCTCCAGCAACCCTCAGTTTGTTCTCTGTATTTAAGAGTCTCTTAGGGTTTGCCTCCCTCTCTGTTTTTATTTTATTCTTGCAGAGGAATCTTCTTAAGGTCACGCTTTGACCTTAATATAATAATAATAAAATATATTTTTTTATTCCCTTGAAATTTGGATTTGTGCTGTCGGTTTTTGACTGTGACAGATGATGAGGTAGGAGATAAAGTAGGCGTTAATGCTTAGTTACATAAAGGGGAGCTTTATGTATGTCCATTCCTAGCAGTAGGCGAATTTGGGACTCCCACAAGAAATCCAGGTCTTGAACACTGGAGTGAGTATCTGAAGTTTCATCATGCCAAGTGACTAACTTCTCAGATGGGCAGCTTGTAGACCTGAAAGCTTGATTATGTGTGGATGTATTATTTTGGATAAGAGGCAGAGTTAGTCCCAGAGGCATCCTGAATTGTAGTCATTTCTCTCTCTTTCTCTTTTTCTCTCTCTCTGCATGTCACTCAATACAGTCCCCGCACCAGAAAGTTGCAGTTTATAAATTTAAAATGCTATAAACATTTCTCAGAAAGGTTTCATGGATAAATTTATATGAATATGTTTGCTTTATTATTAGTGAGACCCTACAGGCATTCAATTCATTTAGTTTAGTTTAGGTCTTTTGGGTTGGGACCTTGGATATTTAGAGGTTCATTCATTCAGCAAACATCCATCAAGGGTCTACCGGTGCACCAAATGCAATTAGACAAAGCCCTTGGCCCCAGGGAGCTCACAGTCTTGGGTAAGATAAGAGTGTCCATGGGCAGTGTCAACACAGTGGAAGAAAGCCTATGATTGGGGAGAAGGTGAGGTGGGAAGTCAGAGGAGAGGTGCCAGGGACTCCAGGGGAGACAAAGAAAGCAAACTAACTTTGGCAATTGTGTAATGCTTCTGATCTGCAGACTCTCTTTTGCCTGTATTGTCTCTTCTCATTCTCCAATTTCCCTACCTGCAGGCTAAGGCAGGGTGCTATTCTAAGGATGCTGAGGAGAGGTGATGGCTTAAGGATGTGCAATCTCAAGGTCTTACGCTTTGTAAGGGGTGGATCCTGCATCCACACTTGGGTCTCCAGGTGCTCTCTAGGAGGCTGTTTCCTTCTTGGTCTTACCCCCTCTTCCTCTCTTGGCCAGGCTTGGGTGGTCTCTAGCTGTGTGTCTGGTCCTGGTCTTCCCAGGCCTTCCATCCCTCAAATGTAAAAGGAGGATATTGTCCAGGATGATTTTAATACCTTATGCCTCTAATGGTCTGTGATTCCAAGAACCTTTGCTTTTCTGGTAAATCTGAGAAACCTTGATGTGAAAGTAGTGTTAGTTTTTTATTCACGTGTTCCAGAACCCTTGTGATAGGTTGATCTTCATAAAAAAAAAAAAAAATCTGTTTCAAAATGAAGATATTGAGGAACTAGGATCCTGCCACTTCTCTGTGGTCCCGCAGTACCCTGGCAGGGTTCTCATTCACACTTCTGGCTCCTGAGTTTCTGATCTCTTATTCCTCTGTGTGAAATGTTTTTCCTAGGACCTCTTCATTTTTATTTTACTTCCATTTGTAGTGAGTGATGCTTAAAACTATGTTCTATAATTAAATGCCCCCCTAAACGACTTCTTGCTCTAGAGGTTTTAAGGTGTGTGTGTGTGTGCCTGTGTGCACGAATGTATTCTGTAATTTGCCTGTTGTTGGAAAGAGGTGGCAGACTGAAAGCTGGAGGGCCAAATGTTTACCTGCAGACATATTTTTAAATTTATTTTGAAAAATAAATTTATTTTGAATGAGTAGCACTTGAAAATGGTACAAATTCCAAAAAGATCTTCACAGGACTTTTAAAAAGTTTGAGCCGATATTTAATGATTGGAAGATTTCATATCTAAAAATGTGGGTTTATGACTTAAAAAAAAAAGTTTATGTATTTAGTTTGAGAGTGAGCGAGCATGCGTGCACGAGCAGGGGAAGGGTGGGGGGGGGGAGAGAGAGAGAGAGAGTGAAAATCTTAAGTAGGCTTCACACTTAGCCCAAATGCAGGGCTTGATCCCACAACCCTGGATCATGACCTGAGCAGAAATCAAAAGTCAGATGTTTAACCGACTGAGCCACCCAGGTGCTCCTCAGCTTTATGACTTTTCATGAAAATCAGATCTGGTAACATTAGCCCAGATTTCCTATAATGCCACCAGTCAGCCTTACCTTCTTTTGGCAGACTGTGGGCTCACCACCCCTCTCCCTGACCCCCATTTCCAAGTCTTCACCACTGACAGCCTCCAGCAGTCATTTAATCACCGGGTGGTCCCTCTAGACATTTGTGTTTGCACCTGCTTGCCTCAAGTATTTGTACTTTTTTTTTTTTTTAAAGTAGGTTCTACGCCCATTGTGGGACTCAAGCTCACAATCCCTAGACCAAGAGTTACATGCTGTACCGACTGAGCCAGCCAGGCACCCCAAGTATTTGTAGTTTATTTTTTTTTTTTAATTTTTTTTCAACGTTTATTTATTTTTGGGACAGAGAGAGACAGAGCATGAACGGGCGAGGGGCAGAGAGAGAGGGAGACACAGAATCGGAAACAGGCTCCAGGCTCTGAGCTGTCAGCACAGAGCCCGACGCGGGGCTCGAACTCACGGACCGCGAGATCGTGACCTGGCTGAAGTCGGATGCTTAACCGACTGCGCCACCCAGGCGCCCCGAATATTGTAATTTAGATGCCCCACCTACAGGGGCGGGAGGCTGGTGGATCTGGGGCAGAACTGCCCCTAGACAGCTGGTGCAGGAAGGTGACTTCCTCTGACAGTGTTAGGATGTGGATGGGCAGAGTCATACAGGAGATACCTCAGGCCTGAGACGAAAATGCCAATCAGGAGAGAGGTTTAGGATTGGCTGGGATGTTTGTCTTCTGGACAGCAAACAAACAGTAACAGCAACAAATAAAGCAGGGAGACCGAAGGAGAAAGAAAAGAAGAGAATAGGACTTATTGAAGGACAAAATATGCCAGTGAGGGTAAACTGAAGAAATACACAAAATGACAACCATGAGCAAATTATTACTCTCCTTAATTCTCACCCACAAAATGGGGGTATGTTTCTTAGAGAATAGTCATGAGTGTAAGAGGCAATATAATTAAAGACTGTACCATAATGCCTGGTTTTTGATAGATTATAGAGGATGGTTCCATAACTGCTAAATGGAGGTGTGGCCGCTTCACTTCATGCCCTAGGAAGCAAAAAAACAAAACAAAACAAAAAACAAACAAACAAAAAACAAAACATAATTTTTTTCTGGATAAAGGTCTACTTTTTAATTTATTTTAATTCATTAATTATTTTTTTGAAAGACAGAGAGCAAGCTGGGGAGAGGGGCAGAGGGAGACAGAGAATCTTAAGCAGGTTCCACACCTAGTCCAGAGCCTGACTTGGAACTTGATCTCACAACCATGAAAGAGGCACTTAACCCACTGAGCCATCTAGGTACCCCAATATTTACTTTTGTTTTTTTTAATGTTCATTTGTTTTTCAGAGAGGAGAGAGAGTGAGAGAGACAGAGTGCGAGCAGGAGAGGGGCAGAGAGAGAGACACACAGAATCCAAAGCAGTCTCCAGGCTCTGAGCTCTGAGCTGTCAGCACAGAGCCTGACGTGGGGCTAGAACCCATGAACCGCAGGATCATGGCCTGCACCCAAGTCTGACTCTTAATCAACTGAGCCACCCAGATGCCCCTCAAAATTCTACCTTTTAGTAAAGCATCCGTACTCTTTGGGCATTGAAAACGGGTTTTTGAATATGACAGTGTTTTTCTTCCCAGTTACATGTGGGCCACCTGGTCCCTCAGTGGTTATATATGTATGGCCTATAGAAGAGGCACCTGCACAGTTAGGGTGATAGCTTGAATTTCCGGAGTAAGTGATTTTACCATTCTCACAGTTGTAATAAGGGCTCTGGCTAAGCCCCAACTGGGTTCAGAGTTAGGCTATGTGTACACCTAGCAGGAAGGTGAACATCTATTTCAATGGGTTTATTTGATGTCATTAGGCTGTTAACATCTGTTCTCATTCTCTTTCAGCTAAGCATATGATAAAATTGTGCTTTCCTGTTGCCTTGAGTTCAGGCATGCCCATGGGACTTTCTTTAGCTGAAGAAATGCATTTAGAGGTGATTTGTGTCACATCAAACAGCTGCCTGACCACAGAAACCACAGAGGCATGTCAAGATGCTCCATCAGCTTGGTTTCCTAGGTGACTCAGATGAGCAGAGACCCGGTGACAACCTGCACTGAACACACAGGAAGCACGAGGAACAAACTTGCTATGCTACATCACCGTTGGTTTTGTTTGTTACTGCTGCATGACTTGGTCTCTCCCGATTGGCAGGTATGATATTTTAGAGTTTTGTTTTGCTTTGTTATTTTTAACTGAAGGAGAGAGTTTTTATTTGCTTCTCTTGCTTGTGTTGTGGAGAGAAGATGGGGGAGTGAAGGGACAAGGACAGTGGACTGTCAGCTTGACGCTGTCATTTTTCCATGTATGCTATCTGGTGGCATGGGTCCCTGTGTATTTTGTCTAGCAGTCAAACTGAATATATGACATATCCATTTCTTGAGGAAGAAAGCCACAGTGTTTAATATTATTTTATAAACCACCATAATTTCTGGGCTTTATTGTAGGACCAGGTTTCCTTTTCCTTTTCCTTTTCTTTCTTTCTTTTTTTTTTTTTTTTGATGGATGCTTAACCGACTAAGCCACCCAGGCACCCCTCCTTTTTCTTTCTTTTATGTCAACATGGAAAACAGCATTTATTCTCTTTATAATCAATGGCAAATTAGTTTGGGGAGAGAATTTGGGAGGCAGTTTGTCAAACTACATTGACCGTGTCTCTGAAATGACTTTAAAATGCCATCACATACTCCCATACAGACAAAGTGGTATAGAAGCACAGGTATCTTTGTGAGTCTACATGATGCAAAAAAAAGAGAGGGAGACTGTTTTGTTGTAATTAAACTTAAATTGGGTTGGGAGAGTTCCACTTTAACACCCTTCGCACACCCACCAATTCATTCACACTACTGTGGGGACGTTACCAACATCTTACATTCATCTTAGGTATTCTGACCCCAGTAGGTGACCTGAGAGGATTGATTCCTCATCTCTCTTCTCTATTTTATTATTTTTCTTTCTGTCTTTAGGCAGCAGTGTGGGCTTTCCTGGTGACACCTGCAGTTATGACCCTGGCTTGAGAATCCATTAATTCTTCTCCATCTGCTTGGATCAATACCTTAGGCAACTCTGGGCACTATGGTTCTGTGAAGGGCAGAGCCACGTTCCTGTTGAAATGTCGTGTAAAAACCTGCGACAATGTCAACATGGAAAATAGTGCTTATTCTCTGTATAGTTAATGGAAAATTGTTATATTTGTTAATAATGTCACATCTCTTTAACATTAATATTAACATAAGACCTTTCCAATAAATTAACACAATTTCTCACCCCAAAGTGGAGAAGTCCTGAATCTTGCTCAAGGTCACCAATTAGCAGCAGAGATGGAACTCAAACTTAGGACTTCATGCTCCTTGACTATGCCCAGCCCCCTTCTCTTGGGGAGCATTGTAAAGTAATTAAAGGGTGACATTTTCTACAATACTTTTAAGCTTCAACACTGTTATTTTGCTTCTATAGAAAGGATTACAGAAAAAATGTTTCTGTGTTGATGTAAAGTATGATGGCATGTTGCTAATGCCATGAATGTTGCATTTTCCTTAGAATAAAAAATATACAAAGAAAAGTAAATAGTTTCCTGGATATCACTTCATCCAAACCCTTCCTTCTTATCTCTGAAGAGAGTAATCATAATAGATTAGTAGCAAAACCATTACTGAGTGACTATTCTGGGGCCAAGCACAGTGTGCAGCCTGATGTCTAGCTGCTGACATTTAATGCTCACAATGACCTGTGATGTCAGTACTAGGTTAGACCCGTTTTACTGATGAGGAACTGAGGCTTACAGAGCTTATGTAATTTGTCTAAGTTTTACAGCAGGCAAGCATCTTAGTAGTACTCACAATCACACCGTTTATTTTACCCTTGTACCTGAGGAAGTCTCATATCTGGGAAAAAAATAATTTCCACAGATGAAAAAAAAATAATTAAACCAACTCAGAAAGGAGTTGAAGTAACAGATTTAAGCTTTGCTTTTTGGAAGCTGGCTTCAATGGAGACATGTTAATCTTGTCAATTTCCCTAGAAAATTAATTTGCTTTGCAGCAAAGTCTTGGGATGGTGTATATTAAACATTACAAATAAGCTAGACCCAGTCTGCCTTTAGCCAGGCACAAATTGCACACTTTAGAGGGGGGAAAAAAAGCAGTAAATTAAGACAAAGCAATGTGAAACATTTTTCATTTAAAGAAAAGCTAGCCGCTTAATATATTTTCTAGCTACAGGGTCTTGACCCTTCGAGGATGTTGAAAGGGAAGGAATAACAGGATTGATTACGGAAGGGGAAAAACATCAACTTTAGAAAGGTTTTGGCAGATTAGATGACATTATGATGCCTGTCATGACTTCCTCCTGCCAAAATGAGATTCATTAAAGAAAACTCTTCGCTAAATTAAAACTCTCCTCACCAATCTCCTCCCCTCCAGATGTTAACAACCCACTGCAGCCTGTTGGACAGCATGGCTGTAGGTGATCAGTGGAGATGCTTCGTAACATTCTTTATTTTTTTTTTTAATTTTTTTTAAATTAAAAAAATTAACATCCAAATTTGTTAGTATATAGTGCAAAAATGATTTCAGGAGTAGATTCCTTAGTGCCCCTTACCCATTTAGCCCATCCCCCTCTCCCATAACCCCTCCAGCAGCCCTCCATTTGTTCTCCATATTTATGAGTCTCTTATGCCTTGTCCCCCTACCTGTTTTTATTATTTTTGTTTCCCTTCCCTTATGTTCATCTGTTTTGTCTCTTAAAGTCCTCATATGAGTGAAGTCATATGATTTTTGTCTTTCTCTGACTGACTCGTTTCACTTAGCATAATACCCTCCAGTTCCATCCACGTAGTTGCAAATGGCAAGATGTCATTCTTTTTGATTGCCGAGTAATACTCCATTGTATGTATATACCACATCTTCTTTATCCAGTCATCCATTGATGGACATTTGGGCTCTTTCCATACTTTGGCTATTGTTGATAGTGCTGCTATAAACATGGGGGTGCATGTGTCCCTTCGAAACAGCACACCTGTATCCCTTGGATAAATACGAGTAGTGCAATCGCTGGGTTGTAGGGTAGTTCTATTTTTAGTTTTTTGAGGAACCTCCATACTGTTTTCCAGAGTGGCTGCACCAGCCTGCATTCCCACCAACAATGCAAAAGAGATCCTCTTTCTCCGTATCCTCGCCAACATCTGTTGTTGCCTGACTTGTTAATGTTAGCCATTCTGACAGGTGTAAGGTGGTATCTCATTGTGGTTTTGATTTGTATTTTCCTGATGATGAGTGATGTTGAGCATTTTTTCATGTGTCACTTGGCCATCTGGATGTCTTCTTCGGAGAAGTGTCTATTCATGTCTTTGCCCATTTCTTCATTGGATTATTTGTTTTTTGGGTGTTGAGGTGATAAGTTCTTTATAGATTTTGGATACTAACCCTTTATCTGATATGTCATTTGCAAATACCTTCTCCCATTCTGTTGGTTGCCCTTTAGTTTTGCTGATTGTTTCCTTCACTGTGCAGAAACTTTTTATCTTGATGAGGTCCCAGTAGTTCATTTTTGCTTTTGTTTCCCTTGCCTCCGGAGATGTGTTGAGTAAGAAGTTGCTGCGGGCAAGATCAAAGAGATTTTTGCCTGTTTTCTCCTCGAGGATTTTGATGGCTTCCTGTCTTACATTGAGGTCTTTCATCCATTTTGAGTTTTTTTTTGTGTCTGGTGTAAGAAAGTGGTCCAGGTTCATTCTTCTGCATGTCACTGTCCAGTTTTCTCAGCACCACTTGCTAAAGAGACTGTCTTTATTCCATTGGATATTCTTTCCCGCTTTGTCAAAGATTAGTTGGCCATACGTTTGTGGGTTCATTTCTGGGTTCTCTATTCTGTTCCATTGACCTGAGCGTCTGTTCTTATGCCAGTATCATACTGTCTTGATGATTACAGCTTTGTAGTATAGCTTGAAGTCTGGGATTGTGATGCCTCCTGCTTTGGTTTTCTTTTCCAAGATTGCTTTGGCTATTCGGGGTCTTTTCTGGTTCCATACAAATTTTAGGATTATTTGTTCTAGCTCTGTGAAGAATGCTGGTTACTTTGATAGGGATTGCATTGGATATGTAGATTGCTTTGGGTAGTATCGACATTTTAACAATATTTGTTCTTTCTATCCAGGAGCATGGAATCTTTTTCCTTTTTTTGTGTGTCTTCTTCAATTTCTTTCATAAGCTTTCTGTAGTTTTCAATGTATAGATTTTTCACCTCTTTGGTTAGATTTATTCCTAGGTATTTTATGGTTTTTGTGCAACTGTAAATGGGATCAATTCCTTGATCTCTCTTTCTGTTGCTTCATTGCTGGTGTATAGGAATGCAACTGATTTCTGTGCATTGATTTTATATCCTGCAAGTTTGCCAAATCCTAATAATTCTAATAAATTCTAAATTCTAATAATTAATTCTAGCAGTTTTTTGGTGGAGGCTTTTGGGTTTTCCATATAGAGTATCATGTCATCTGCGAAGAGTGAAAGTTTGACCTCCTCCTGGCTGATTTGGATGCCTTTTATTTCTTTGTGTTGTCTGATTGCAGAGGCTAAGACATCCAATACTATGTCGAATAACAGTGGTGAGAGTGGACATCCCTGTCTTGTTCCTGACCTTAGGGAGAAAGCTCTCAGTTTTTCTCCACTGAGGATGATATTAGCGTTGGGTCGTTCATATATGGCTTTTATGATCTTGAGGTATGCTCCTTCTATCCCTACTTTTGAGGGTTTTTATCAAGAAAGGATGGTATATTTTGTCAAATTCTTTCTCTGCATCTATTGAGAGGATCATATGGTTCTTGTTCTGTCTTTTATTGATGTGATGAATCATGTTAATTGTTTTGCGGATATTGAACCAGCCCTGCATCTCAGGTATAAATCCCACTTGGTTGTGGTGAATAATTTTTTTAATGTATTGTTGGATCCGGTGGGTTAATATCTTGTTGAGGATTTTTGCATTCATGTTCATCAGGGAAATTGGTCTATAGTTCTCCTTTTTAGTGGGGTCTCTGTCTGGTTTTGGAATCAAGATAATGTTGGCTTCATAGAAAGAGTTTGGAAGTTTTTCTTCCATTTCTATTTTTTGGAACAGCTTCAAGAGAATAGGTGTTAACTCTTCCTTAAATGTTTGGTAGAATTCCCCTGGAAAGCCATCTGGCCCTGGACTCTTGTTTTTTGGCAGAGTTTTGATTACTAATTCGATTTCCTTACTGGTTATGGGTCTGTTAAGATTTTCGATTTCTTCCTGTTTCAGCTTTGGTAGTGTATATGTTTCTAGGAATTTGTCCATTTCTTCCAGATTATCCATTATATTGGCATATAATTGCTCATAATATTCTGTTATTATTGTTTTTATTTCTGTTGTGTTGGTTGTGATCTCTCCTCTTTCATTCTTGATTTTATTTATTTGGGTCCTTTCCTTTTTCTTTTTGATCAAACTGGGTAGTGGTTTATCAATTTTGTTAATTGTTTCAAAGAACCAGCTTCTGGTTTCATTGATCTGTTCTACTGGGGTTTTTTTTGTTTGTTTGTTTGTTTTGATAGCATTAATTTCTGTTCTAATCTTTATTACTTCCTGTGTTCTGCTGTTTTGGGGTTTTATTTGCTCTTCTTTTTCCAGATCCTTGAGGCATAAGTTTAGGTTGTGTATTTGAGATCTTTCTTCCTTCTTTAGGAAAGCCTGGATTGCCATGTACTTTGCTCTTATGACCACCTTTGCTGTGTCCCAGAGGTTTTGGGTTGTGGTGTTATCATTTTCATTGACTTCCATATACTTTTTAATTTCCTCTTTAACTGCTTGGTTAGCCCATTCATTCTTTAGTAGGATGTTCTTCAGTCTCCAAGTATTTGTTACCTTTCCAAATTTTTTCTTGTGGTTGATTTCGAGTTTCATAGTGTTGTGGTCTGAAAATATGCACGGTATGATCTCGATCTTTTTGTACTTACTTAGGGCTGATTTGTGTCCCAGTATATGGTCTATTCTGGAGAACATTCCATGTGCACTGGGGAAGAATGTATATTCTACTGCTTTAGGATGAAATGTTCTGAATATATCTGTTAAGTCCATCTGGTCCAGTGTGTCATTCAAAGCCATTGTTTCCTTGTTGATTTTTTGATTAGATGATCTGTCCATTGCTGTGAGTGGGGTGTTGAAGTCCCAGACTATTATGGTATTATTATCGATGAGTTTCCTTATGTTTCTGATTAATTAATTTATATATTTGGGTTTTCCCATATTTGGTGCATCAATGTTTACAATTGTTAGGTCTTCTTGGTGGATAGATCCCTTGATTATGATATAATGCCCTTCTGCATCTCTTGATACAGTCTTTATTTTAAAGTCCAGATTGTCTGATATAAGTATGGCTACTCTGGCTTTCATTTGTTCACCACTAGCATGATAGATGGTTCTCCATCCCCTTATTTTCAATCAGAAGGTGTCTTTAGGTCTAAAGTGGGTGTCTTGTAAACAGCATATAGATGGATCTTGTTTTCTTATCCATTCTGTTACTCTATGTCTTTTGATTGGAACATTGAGTCCATTGATGTTTAGAGTAAGTACTGAAAGATATGAATTTATTGCCATTATGATGCTTGTAGAGTTGGAGTTTCTGGTGGTGTTCTCTGGTCCTTTCTAATCTTTGTTGCTTTTGCTATATATATATATATATATATATATATATATATATTTTTTTTTTTTTTTTTTTTTTTTCGCATCTTTTCTCCCCTCAGAGAGTCCCCCTTAAAATTTCTTGCAGGGCTGGTTTAGTGGTCACAAACTCCTTTAATTTTTGTTTGGGAAATTTTTAATCTCTCCTTCTATTTTGAATGACAGCCTTGCTGGATAAAGAATTCTTGGCTGCATATTTTTCTGATTAAGCACATTGACTATATCCCACCACTCCTTTCTGGTCTGCCAAGTTTCTGTGGATAGGTCTGCTGCAAATCTGATCTGTCTTCCCTTGTAGGTTAGGGACATTTTTTTCCCTTGCTGCTTTCATGACTCTCTCCTTGCCTGAGTATTTTGCGAATTTGACTATGATATGCCTTGTTGATGGTCGGTTTTTGTTGAATCTAATTGGGGTCCTCTGTGCTTCCTGGATTTTGATGTCTGTGTCTTTCCCCAGGTTAGGAATGTTTTCTGCTGTGATTTGCTCACATAACCCTTTTACCCCTATTTCTCTCTCTTCCTCTTCTGGGACCCCTGTGATTCTGATGTTGTTCCTTTTTAATGAGTCACTGATTTCTCTAATTCTTAAATTGAGCTCTTTTGCCTTCATCTCACTCTTTTTTTCTGCTTCATTATTCTCTATAAGTTTGTCCTCTGTATTGCTGATTCTCTGTTCTGCCTCATCCATCCTTGTTGCTGCTGCATCCATCTGTGATTGCAGCTCAGTTATAGCATTTTTAATTTCATTCTGGCTATTTTTTACTTCTTTTATCTCTGCAGAAAGGGATTCTAATCTATTTTTGACACCAGCTAGTATTCTTATTATCATGATTCTAAATTCTGGTTCAGACATCTTGCTTGTATCTGTGTTGGTTACATCCCTGGCTGTCGTTTCTTCATGCTCTTTCTTTTGGGGTGAATTCCTTTGTTTTGTCATTTTGAAGAGAGAAAAGGAATTAATGAGGTAGAAAAATTGAAATTTAGAAAAATTAAGATTAAAAAAATTAAAATTAAAAATTAAACACACACACACACACACACACACACACACAAATTGAATAGATGATGCTAGATCCTAGGTGTGTTTTGGTCTATGTTTTTAAAGTGGTTTGACAGATTAGAGAAAAAAAGGGGGGGGAAGAGAAAAAAAAAGGAAATCATTTAAGAATTTGAAAAAATGAATACACTGAAGTAGACTAAAATGAGATGATGGGGGTAAAATAGAATTTGAAAAAATATATACAAAAGTAAAGAATATAGTAGAAAAAAATTAGAGAGAAATATTTTTAATAAAAATTAAAAATAAATATTTTTTTCTGTATTTAAGAAAAAAGAGGGGCGCCTGGGTGGCGCAGTCGGTTAAGCGTCTGACTTCAGCCAGGTCGCGATCTCGCGGTCCGTGAGTTCAAGCCCCGCGTCGGGCTCTGGGCTGATGGCTCAGAGCCTGGAGCCTGTTTCTGATTCTGTGGCTCCCTCTCTCTCTGCCCCTCCCCCGTTCATGCTCTGTCTCTCTCTGTCCCAAAAATAAATAAACGTTGAAAAAAAAAATTAAAAAAAAAAAAAGAAAAAAGAAAAGAAACAAAAAAGAAAAAAGATAAAAAAGAAAAAAGAGAAAAGAAAAAAATCGTTTGAAAATTTGAAAAAATGAATACACTGTAGTAGACTAAAATAAAATAATGGAAGTAAAATAGAATTTGAAAAAATTTACATAAAAGCAAAAAATATAGTAATAAAAATTAAATAAAATATTTTTAATAGAAATGGAAAGTAAAAATGAAGTTTTTCTCTTTCTGCATTCAAGAAAAAGAAAAGAAACTAAAAAGAGAAAAAAAGAGAAAGAAAAAAAGGAAATTGTTTGAAAATTTGAAAAGGTGAATACACTGAAGTAGACTAAAATAAAATGATGGAAGAAAAGTACAATTTGAAAAAATTTACACAAAAGTAAAAAATATGGTAATAAAAATTAAAGAAAAAATTTTTTAATAAAAATTGAAAATAAAAATGAATTTTTTCTCTTTCTGTATTCAAGAAAAAGAATTGTAAAAGAGAAAAAGAAAAAAAAAAGAAAAAATTGAATAGATGAACCTACTAACAGATTGACGTAGGACTGAAATTACTTCGTTTTCCCCTAGAAGTCAGTCTATGTAGCTCTTTATAGTCCATAAATTAAGCGGGCAGTGAGACTTGTGTTCTTCAAGAGCGAAGTTGGCCCAGTTGGGCGGGGCTCAGTGTAACAGCTCCACTGTCCACTAGATGGCGCTGCTAGCTTACTGGGGTGGATTGTTGCGGGGCTTGTAGGTGCGTATGCGCATGCGCGGGATTGGTGAAAATGGCGCCAGCCAGCTATCCAGTCTGTTCTCCTGGATTAGCAATCACGCACTCGTCTTCGTGTTCAGCTCTCGTCCACTCCCCGCTTTTTCACTCTCTGTGACCAGGCCCCAGGCAGTATCGCTCTCCTGGGTTTTGTCTCAGATGCGGCTGTTTCTCCGGCCCCTTACTTCCGAAGGACTGAGGCTTTGACCCGTTCTGTGCCTCTGCGGGAGGGTCTCACCGAGCAATGGCTGAATGCCGGCTGCACACAGGAACGCTTGCGGGACCCTGCTGCTGCCGGTGCCCCAAGACTGTGTCCAGGTGCCAGCCGGCCCCAGAAAAAGTTTGTAAGACAGTGTAGGAGCAGCATTTCAGGGATTATGGAAAATCACAACACACATCCGGCACCAGGCTTCACCCTTAAGGACCTTGTTCCAGCACCAGCGAATGTGGCCGTCTTCTGGGCTGGGACCAGGTGGCTTCAACAGTCTCTGCCAAATGTCCTTCCAGCAGTGGAACCGCTTTTCCCTGTGTGGCCCAAGAACCTCCCAGATCCCATTCTGCTCCTGGGGATTCATCGTTCCCACCAGAGCACCGCCAGGTATCGAGCTGTGGAGTTGCAGGCTTTGCCCTCCCCTTGTTTACAGTCTTAATGGAATTTAAACCCTCTCCTTTCTCCTTTCTCATTTCTCCCTTTTTAGTTTAGTCCCTGCGGCTGTTTCCAATTTTCCACTTTCTCTCTAGCTGCTTTTGGGGAGGGGTGTTTTCCCATACCTCCCGCCCCGCCAGTGTCCGACCTCTCTCAGCTCGCAAAAGGACCTCCCTTCCTGCACCTTCTAGCTCCTCAAGTTCACTTCTCCACGCCGCGTACCTGCTGAATTCTGTGGTTCAGGTTGTGCAGATTGTTGTGTTAATCCTCCAATCAGTTTTCTAGGTGTGTAGGATGGTTTAGTGTTGGTCCGGCTGTATTTCATGGACGCGAGACACACAGAAAGCTTCCAGGCTGTTCTGCCATCTTGGCTCCTCCCCTTTGTAACATTCTAATAGGAGGGATGACAAGAAGCACTGGGAAGTGTTTTATTTACTTTTAACCAAAAATGATGAAAACAGACGACTGATGACTTCTATCAGGAATCCACAAGGGGATGACAATGCTTTCGTTATGAGGGGTGATTGCTCATGAGTTCAGATGTGCACCAACGGGATGCTGTTATTATCCCTTCCTGAAGTGATGACAGCGCGACTGAGAGAGTAGTCGCAAGGAGAAGCACCCACTCAGGGAAGGTCAGGACCCCTGGTGAACTGTCATCTTTTCTAGACTGACTGCCAGGGTAGCCTGTGCTTTGGGACACAGCAACAACTCCTCCTGTGGGAATTTCAGTTTCTGGAAAGCGGCAGAAAACAGAATGGTGCGTGTCAAACCAAAATAAGCCTATAGGTGTGCTGTTTTGAGTGCTCTCTCAAAGGGCACATCTGGTTTGTGGAGCTACTAAATGACAAGGCCGCTTCCTGAGGTGGTAGGTGGGGGCCTGCGCCTGGAAGAAGACCGTGTAGGTCGCAAATCTTGTATTTCATCTCGTTCTGAGGGAGAGTTTAGAGTGTCCCTCTGTCACCTACATCCCAGGGAATAGGAGCGTTGATATGAGTGAAAGTAGCATTTATTTGCGTGAATCCTTTACTAGATCATAAGGTCTTTAAAAGCAGGGGCAGAACTTGCTTAATCATATTCCCCAATTCTAGTTTAGTTCTAGTTTAGAACATTATAAATATTTTGAATAAATGAATGGGTGGATGAATGAGTTGAAAATGGAGAAGGCCACTTTCTTCACTCTCTCTCCCTGCCCTCCCCCCGACCTCTTTCTTCTTCACTCTCTCTGAGGACGCTTTGGTCAGACAGAGTCCAGGGGGTGCCTCTTGCTAGGGTACAGTCCTCACCCTTAGAGACTAGGTGTGTCCCATGTGCAAGGGGGAAGGAGGCATAGGGCAAGCTGCTTTGCTCACTCTGGCCCAGGGTTTGGGGGAAAGGGGGCTTTATAGTTTTAAATGTGTCCAGAAGTCAGTCTGGGGCTGAAACTCCCAAGTCAGAGTTCTCAAACTCTTGGCTTTGAGGTTTGCCTTTCACAGAACGATCTGGGATGCACGTTAAGGACACAGATTCCTGGATCCTCTCTATATTCACTGAACCAGACTCTCTGACAGAGGGGGCATGGGAATTTGTAGTCTGGAGTAGTTCTCCAGGTGATTCTCATGATTAGGAAACCATTAGGAAAGATTAGGGAATCTTTTCTAGATGGGTGTTTCTCAAAGGGTGGCCCTCAGACCAGCAGTGTCAGTACAACCAGGGAACTTACTAGAAATACAAATTCTGGGGCACCTGGGTGGCTCAGTCAGTTAAGCATCCGACTCTTGACTTGGGCTCAGGTCATGATCTCATAGTTCATGAGTTCGAGCCCCAAGTCGGGCTCTGTGCTGACTGTGTGGAGCCTGCTTGGGATTTTCTCCCTCTCCCTCTCTCTCCTTCTGCCCCTCCCCCCAATTTATCTCTCTGTCTCAAAATAAGTAAATAAATAAACATTAAAAAAATTTTTTTTAAAAAAAGAAATACAAATTCTGGGGCCTCACTGTAGACTTACTCTGGGAGTAAGGCTCAGTGCTTTGTTATTTAACAAGTTCTGCAGGTGAGGCTGATGTCCTCTCAAGCTTCAGAACCACTGCTCTAGTTCCTGGCTTCTCAAAATGTGGAAGCCAGACAAATGGCATTGACCTTGCCTGGGAGCTTGTTAAAAATACAGAATCTGAGGCCCACCCCAGACCTAATGAGTCAGGATTTACAGTTTAAAAACACCTCCAGGTGATTCATACGTGCACATTAAGGTTTGAGAAAGTCCTGCTTATTACCAAAATAAATATCACTTGGCTGTGGAAATTGAAAAATGTGAATGCCTTTTAATGGGAAACAGAATCCAAAATCAGTAATATGTCTCTACTTAATGAGAGAGTAACTGAAACAGAACACGTGGAACTATGTGAATATAATAAATAAATCCCAGCCCTGTGTTCTTAATTAGGCTTAAGTAATGGATTCAAGTAAGATTAAATATGAAGATTAAATATGAAGATCTTCTGTCCTGTATTAGTTTTTCTTTCCACAGTTTTTCCTAATTCAATATAGAGTCTATCAAGTTATTTTACTATATTATTTTATATACACGTAAATGTATTAGGAAGAGAGAGAGAAAGAGATTGGATTGAGAGAGGCACTTTAAGGAATTGGTTCACACGCTGTCACGAGACTGGCAAGTCAAAAATCTGTAGGGCAGGGGCGCTTGGGTGGGTCAGTCGGTTAAGCATCTGACTTCGGCTCAGGTCATGATCTCACGGTTTGTGAGTTCAAGCCCTGCATCAGGCTCTGTGCTGACAGCTTAGAGCCTGGAGCCTGCTTCAGATTCTGTGTCTCCCTCTCTCTCTGCCCCTCCCCCATTCATGCTCTGTCTCTCTCAAAAATAAATAAAACATTAAAAAAAAAATTCTGTAGGGCAGCCTGGCAGCCTAAAAATTCCAGCAAGAGCTGATGTTGTGGTCTTGACTCCAAGGCAGTCTGGAGGCACAATTTCTTCCTTTCTAAAGGATGTCAGTCATTTTTCTCTTAAGGCCTTAAACTGATTAGATGAGACCCACCCGTATATAGAGATTAGATGAGACCCACCCATGTATAGAGGGTAATCTACTCAAAGTCTACTGATTTGAATCTGAATTAAAGAAATAGTTCCTGACAGTTGTAACTGAAAACACTTGTCATTCATGTTGGTCTCCCTTTATCTTCCATGTTGCCCTTTGGGGTTGAAGTAAACTCAGCCTGAACCCATGTTTCAAGGCCTGGGTCAGTCAAAAGTCCTTTCTGCTCTCTCTTCAAATTGCCAGCCTAACTTCCTCACTACTTCATCGGCTCCACTTCTGTGTCCGAAAGGGCCATGTAGTTGTGGCCCCTGCTATATGGGAAGACAATTTCAGACCAGGCAAAGGCGATGGAACACTGTCTTGAGGATTGACATCTTTTAATTTTGAGGTGTTTCCCTTTAGGGTATTATTTTAAAACAAGATAAATGACTTCTGAGGATAGTAGGGAGATCATTTTCCATAGGCAAGACTCCGAAGATACAGTGGTTTTGCATGACCCAAAGAGGGAAGAGAGGATTAATTTGTCAGATGATGTCTAAGTGTGGTCCTTGATAGTTCCCTGGGGTTTTGCTTCAGCCAGTCTTAGTTGCTATGTGTGTGAGTCACCTTATACCACCACCATTGAGGCAGCAATCACTGGCTGCAGGAGGTCATGCAAAATACCGAGGAAATGACATTGATTCTGGAGATGCATTTGGGCCACCGTTTGTTTAGGTGGGTGATGCTTTTACATGAGACTCTGCATCAGAATCTCGACCACTACCAGTATGCTGATACTCAGTTGTCCCAGAAATGGCTCCTTCAAGCTGGCTCCTGTGTCCTTTTGACATGGCTCTGTCATTCATTCTTGAAGCATTTCCCTGATTTCTGGTCCAACAAGATATTCTAGGCTCCTCTTGTACTTTGTCTGCATCAGCCCTTCAATCAGCTATTTCTGCAAGAAACCGTGGTTTATTTTGAAGGAGAATGGTATTTAAAACAGGATCTGGGTGCTGAGATGGTTATCACTATTGGGCTGTGCTTATTGGGGTTCATTGCTCCCTGGTCCTTTCAGTAGAACTAGGGAACATACACACACACGTTTCTGTATCTAACTGTGTCTATCAAAAACCGTAAGGTCACATAGATATTGACAACACCATAGGGTTTGTGCTGGCTCCCATTATCCTTAATATACTTGCTTATTTGATCAATCACCCTGTGTGTAACCAACCCCCCATCACCTCTGCTGCCTCCCCCTCCGCATGAATACCTCCTGATCCAGCCAGTCTTCCAGCCCTCCATGCTGCCTCCATGACCCTGGTGGGTACCTTCTCCACCCTGCTTGGGCTCCAACACCTGTCTGAAAGCTGCCCTTTCCACCCTCATGCATGGGGGCACTTTTCACCTTTCTCAGACTGTGACACCACTTGCTGAGAAATCCCTCTGCATGGATGGAAGGTTTCTTTTAAGGGAGAAAATATGAGAAGTGGTTTCAGAAAGAATTGCTTCCTGGGCCTTTCTGTCGTAAGTGAAAATCATCATAGAACACAGATAAAGCAGAGCAGTCATTGGAACTGTGAAAGTGGCACGCTAGACCACCATGCAGCTAGCTTACCATGCAGCCACAAAAGAGCCAGAACTATTAAGCATTACTTAGCTTTCAATGCAAATGGGCTTCTGGTGACTATTTTGTCCTTGAGTGGGTTGCTCATGTATCATTTTTCCTTTGATTTTGTCCATACAAACACAGACCTCTCTCTTCCAGAAAAGCATTGTTATTCTGCTCTGACTGTCTTATATTCCTAAACTTGTTTCCATTGGCAAGTGGAGCCTTCCTTGCCCTTGAACCCTAATGGAAGGTTGTTAATGAGAACCCCCTCTGTCAATGCCTCTGTGCCTTGAGGAGACAAATTCAGAGATGGTGATTTAGCTGAGCATGGAAAGGCATTGAGAGGAAGCCTTGGACACATCTCCCCACAGCAGATCCCAGATGGCTTCTGTGACTTTCCCAAGCTCACAGAGGCAGTGGGAGGCACAGGCAGGGCCAGCAGCCTGGTTTCTGACCTCCAAGGCTGACACTCTTACTTCAACGTATCTGGTTGTGATGGTTCATTTCATGTGTCAACTGGGCCATGGGGTGCCCAGAAAACTGCTTCACTCTTATTCTGGGTGTGTCTATGAGGTTGTTTCTAGAAGAAACGTTTGAATTGGTGGACCGAGTGAAGCTGATGGCCTTCCCCGGTGTGGATGGGCATCCTCTAATCTGTTGAGAGCCTGAATAGATGAAGAGGCAGAGCAAGGTTGAATCCTCTCTCTGTCTGACTGAGCTGGGACACTGACATTGTCTTGCCTTCTGTGCTGCTGGTTCTCAGGTCTTCAGACTTGGACTGGGGCTGCACCATTGGCTCTCAGGCTCTCAGGACTTCACGCTACACGGTCAGCTTTCCTGGGTCTCCAGCTGCAGACAGCAGGTCATAGGTCTTCTCAGCCTTCGGGTCACCTGAGTTAATATCTTCTAACAATAAAAATAATAAAAACAATATCATAATAAACATTATATCATCTCATATTGGTTCTCTCTCTGGAAAACCCCGAGTAATACATCAGTCATTACAAGTTCAGACTGAGGGTGGTACTCCATGACTGAGTTTTTATTGAATTTGGGAAACCATGAGAGAAGGAAAAGACTAATTTTTTTAAACGTTTATTTATTTTTGAGAGAGGGAGTGCGTGTGTGCGCACGAGTAGGGGAGGGGCAGAAGGAGACACAGAATTCGAGGCAGGCTCCGGGCTCTGAGCGGTCAGCGAAGAGCCCAAGGCGGGGCTTGAACTCACGAACTGTGAGATCATACCTGAGCTGAAGTTGGATGTTTAACCGACTGAGCCACCCAGGTGTCCCAATAAAAGAATAATTAAACAATATTTGGAGGTAAAAATATCATATATGTCTAGGGAGCAGGAATGAAGCAGAAACATGTTAAGGGCAGTCTTTGATTCAGCATGTGGCTATTAGTGGAACTTACAGTCAAACAAGGACTAGGACATCAGGTGAAATGTTATAGAGCAAAAGTTGAGGCTCTTCAACTTTTGGAAAGAAAAGTAGATGTGACATAAGCCCAAGACAGAATTCAGTGTCTAAAGAGAAAGTTCATTTTTTGGATATATAAAGTTGTCAAAAAAAAAATCCATAAAACACTTTGTTGCCATTCAGAAACAGAGTAGGAAGTAAGTGCAGACCCTAATAGAAGTGAGGATAAGAGAATCAGGCGAAAGGGAGGCCTGGAGTTCTGCACACGCCAGTGACATTCAGTCATTTCAGGGGAGACAGGCAGAAAACACAGCTGCATGCTATGCTGTGTAGAAAACAAACAGAACAAAGAAATTTAAATTAAATGATAGTAGCGTGATAGTTTAAAGCCTACGTAAAAGACAATTAGAAGGTACAACAATCAGGGGCCTATGGCTGGCTCAGCCGGTACAGCATCTGACTTTTGACCTCAGGGTTGTAAGTTTTTTTGTTTTGGTTTTTAAAGAGGTATGACTATCAGACAGCCAGAAACCAGAGTTTAACCTATTCCTTTTTTTTTTAAACGTTTATTTTTGAGATAGAGACAGAGAGCCACTGCATGAGGGGGAAAGGGGCAGAGAGAGAGGGAGACACAAAATCTGAGGCAGGCTCCAGGCTCTGAGCTGTCAGCACAGAGCCCAACATGGGGCTCCAACTCACAGATCAGGAGATCGTTACCTGAGCCAAAGTCAGCGGCTTAAGTGATTGAGCCACCCAGGCGCCCCTAATCTATTCTCTAGCTTTACAAACTTTGTTTTAAAAATTATTAATATTTTTGCTGAAAAAGCACATGGTAAAAATTTTAATTACAGATCACAATCCCTTAGTTCCAGTTTCCAAATCCTCAGACTCTGAAAACTGAAGTTAAGAAAAAACATTTTTTAAGGATTTTTTAAAGTTTATTTCTTTATTTTGAGGTGGGGGAGGGATAGAGAGAGAGGGAGAGAGAGAATCCCAAGCAGGCTCTGCACTGTCAGCGTGGAACCCGAACCCTGAGATCACGACCTGAACTGAAACCAAGAGTCAGATGCTTAACCAACTGAGCTGCCCACGTGCTGCAAGAAAATTTTTTTCTTTTTTTGTTTGTTTAAAAAAATTTTTTTGGGTTTGTTTTTGTTTTAGTTTTTAAGAATTTTTTTTTAAAGCAGTTCCCTTAAAAAGGAAAATCCTAAAGTGTGGGTGAAGCAACTAGGTTGTTTTGAACAGCTGACCAGCATGCTAGGCGAATTGTGTGGCCAAATACTGCAGATGAGTCAGAACTATGGAGACTTTGAGAATTTTAGATGTAGATGGGCTCTCTACAAAGTACTTGCAAAACCTGGCCTGAACTGACATGAAGCTGTTTTAGTTCTTATTTTCTCACCTCATGTGATTATTTTTTCTGCTGCAGAAATATTAATGTGTTTGATTATGGGCTGCTTCTTGGCTGTCTTTTCAGATACAATCTGTTGCCTGTGAATTAAGGAACAGCCATTTGAGATATTTCTTAACACTTTCTTTTCCTGATCCTGACTTTTGGCTTAAAGCAGATGTTTCCATTATCCCAGAACTCGTGCCCCAAGATAAGATGGGAATGAACAAATACCTCGTGGAAAGGAGCAATGAAACACAAGGAATAATTTGCCACGTTCCTGATCTTTCCCCACTTGCCTTCTTTCATGAATCTACTTCTTTAGTTTTCAGAGTTCACTAGAGAACTCCCAAGTGAGAAAAGGAATTCTTTCCCATCCAGAACTTTTTCCTATCCAGAAATAGTAAATCATTTTATATATGTATTACTAATATGACCTCCGCATCTCATGCCACATGGGCTCCCTGCCCACGCTTTCTAGGACTCTTCCTATTGTACCTGGGAATTGTTACCTGCCTGAGCAGCTTTGAAGTGTTCTTCCTTAAATGACCTTCCTTGTCAGTATTCTGGCACTGAATCTGTCATAGTATTAAAATAATAGAATATATTATATAACACGGGCATGAATGAATTTATATACAATATATTGAATGAGATCATGTAAATAACATATGTAACTTATTTCCTGGCATTCTACTAAGACTCCATAACTGTGCATCATTATCGTTATGATGACGTCATTGTCCCGTGTTCATTTCCCTCACTGGTGACCCAAGGCTCATCTCATGCTTGTTGCTTGGGCCAAAGCAAACAAGGCTCCTTCATTCTCTTGCAGCCTCATGAAGCAGACTGATTCCTGGCACCTCTAGGTCTTACCATAGATTGTGTCCTCGATCCAGGTCGGTGACACACTGCCTCCCTGGAACTGACAATTTTGTATAGCATGCACTTAGAGGGAGAAAAGCGCATCAGATTCATCCCAGAAAGGGGGGGTCATGTTCCTTTTTCATAGATTAACACTATCACTACCCTTTTTTTCTCTCTTCCAAGAAAGCCCACATTTCCCATTCCACAAAAGAAAAACAAACCTTAACTCTGAGAACACCTCCACATGTTCCAAATTTGGCTGCCTTCTTGACTCCCCAAAGCAAAGTTTAAAAATTATACCTTTATTCTCCCAGGAATTTTTTTTTAATGTTTATTTATTTGAGAGAGAGAGAGCACAAGTGGAGGAGGGGCAGAGACAGAGGGAGACACAGAATTGGAAGCAGCCTCCAGGCTCTGAGCTGTCAGCACAGAGCCCGATGTGGGGCTCAAACCCACAAACCATGAGATTGTGACTTGAGCCAATCGGATGCCTGACTGAGACACCAGGGCGCCCCTCTGAGGAAAATTTATATGACCCGTGAATTATTTAGCCTTCAGAATCTTCATACATTTTATTGTGTTAATAATTAATGCTTATTGCAGACAACTAGAGAACAAATATGAATTTGCATAAATTAAAAAAGAAATTGTGTATAATTTTGATATCTAGGATTTGCTCTGTTGGCATATAAATGTGGTGACTTCCATATTTTCTCATATAGTCCAGTTCTTGGGATGGGATTGTTATGTGCATACCATTTTTTATTTATTTATTTATTTATTTATTTATTTAAAAAAAATTTTTTTTTCAATGTTTTTATTTATTTTTTTTGGGACAGAGAGAGACAGAGCATGAACGGGGGAGGGGCAGAGAGAGAGGGAGACACAGAATCGGAAACAGGCTCCAGGCTCTGAGCCATCAGCCCAGAGCCTGACGCGGGGCTCGAACTCACGGACCGCGAGATCGTGACCTGGCTGAAGTCGGACGCCTAACCGACTGCGCCACCCAGGCGCCCCGCATTTTTTTTTTTTTAAAAGCAGCCTTTATTTTTTAATTTTTTTGAGAAGAAAAAGTGAGCTCATGAGCTGGGAAGGGAGAGAGGGAGAGGGAGAGAGGGAATCTTAATCAGGCTCCACACCCAGTGCAAAGTCCCATGCTGGGGGCTTGATCTCAGGACCCTGAGATCATGACCTGAGCCGAAATCAAGATAGGATGCTTAACCGACTGAGCCACCCAGGTGCCCAGTGTGCACACCATTTTTGACCTGAATTAAAAAAAAAAATTTTTTTTAAACATTTACTTATTTTCGAGAGACAAAGCATGGGCGGGCGAGGGGCAGGAAGAGAGGGAGGTACAGAATCTGAAGCAGGCTCTAGACTCTGGGCTGTCAGCACGAGGACCAATGTGGGGCTTGAACCCACAAACCATGAGATCATGACCTGAGCCAAAGTTGGATGCTCCACTGACTGAGCCACTCAGGCGCCCCTGAATTTTAAAATTTTGATTTAATATATTTTGAAAATCTTTGCCTGTTAATAAATAAAAGTCTGATGTAATTCCAACATTGAAGTCCAATCTGGAAGGGAGGGAAGATATGCCGAATAGCAAATAGTCATACTGTTGGAATCGTCAGCATCCACGTGGAACTCACTATGGCAGAGAGGCCCCTGCATCTGTGAAAGCTGAGAATTTGTTTCATTTACTGTTATATCCTAGCACTAGAACTATATCTGGCACAAAACCAGCACTCAATCTAAGTTTATTGAATTAATTAGTGAAGAATTCACACTACAATCTCAGATGATCTTCTCGTCTATTTATTTAGTATCTTATTTATTGTCTAGCATTCTCCACTAGGATGTAGGTATGGCACCTGACACATAGTAGTAGGTGTTTTTTGCTGACTGAGTGAATAAGTGAATAAGTAAATCCATATCCTCACTTGATGTGACCATAACTAAATTGATTGTGTCAGAAATAGTGTTTACCAAATGTCCACGGCCTCCCCTACGTTTCCCAGCATCCCTTGCAGAGGGGTGGTAGTAGCGATGTGACAAGCTCTGGTGGGTGGATTACGGTGGAAATCACTGGTGTTACTCTGGGGATGAGGCAATTATGAACCAGTGTGCTTCCTGAACTCCTCCTTTCACATCAGATTTTAGGTAAGTGAGAAGCAAAGGTTTTTTTGGGTTAGGCCACTGATATTTTATAGTTTGCCTTTTTATAGCTTACTGCAACATTGCCAAGACTATCCTGATTTGTGTGTGTGTGTGTGTGTGTGTGTGTGTGTGTGTGTGTGTGTGTGTATAAAACACCATATATAATAAAGATATAATATGCAATTAGAAATGTGCTCTTTGGCCATGGAATTGAACACATTTAATTGCCATAAACTAGGATGTCGTCTATGACTTTGACCTCATGGTTTTATTTGTTTGTTTTTATGACACCCATCCTGAAGTGCTTGGCCGAAAGCAAAGGATATGAAGCCTTAAAATGCTCTGAATATAAATAAAATTTCTTTAGATGTGTTAGGGGCTTAAAATAAAATATTTTAGTTTAGTATCCTATATAGTTGTGCCTGCTGTAAATTCTCATTTCACCTAACCCATAGGTTGTTTATAATTTCTGAACAGGAGCAATTCCTTTCGAGCTGTAGTAAGAAACAAATTCTTGGACTCTGGGGGTGTCATATTTTCAGGCTGACAGCTGCAGAGATGGCAAGTATGAGGAAGAGAGTGCTATGGGCTTGCTGAAGTCCATCGTTTACCTATTGCAGGTGTTCCCTAACTTTCTCAGCTCATGGTTATAGTCAACTCAGTAGTTTATTCATATGCCCTAGGCCCAAAAATATATAATAACATTTCAGATTACTAAGTACATGGGCCCAAATGAATTACTAACAGTAATTTGTACCTGCCAGATGTTGCCACGTTTCCCTCAAAAATTTAAAACCAACTGCAGGGCCCATCTGATTCACTGCAGTGACTTACGGCACCTCAGCACACATAGTTTGGGAACTCTATTTCTTTGATTTAATATTTGTGAGGATTTGAGGAGCCCTATCTTTTGAAAAAACCATAACCTTTTGTGAACTTCTGTTTTGTTGTAGAGAAATCTGAGTATCTACTGACAACATATCAAAAGGTAGTAACTTGAGCTTCAGGTGAAATTTGGAGCATTGTGGTCATTGTCACCAGAGTAGATGACAACAGGTGAGGTCACTAGACGAAAGAGTGAAGGGGGTGAGCTAGTCCTGAGGCTTCCAGTCTCTGTTCTCTTGGCTTCCAGGAGTCCATGTTCTTGAGCATTTCCTGTGACCTCTCTGGATAGTCCTTCACTGCTTCTTTGATCAGCTAATCCTTGCATTGGAGCTTCTGATTGTTCACATTTTTCAAGTCTTAATCTTAGATTTCAGTTATAGTCTATGAGCAGATGGCTTCCCAAGTCTTTAATTTTTTTCTTTATACTGTGTTTCCCTTTTAAAATCACTCGAGTCCTTTAATACGAGAAGGTTGACCTTGACCGCCATGTGTAGAGATCTTGGGGAGACAGAAAGGCAGGGTACTCAAGGAGCGCCTCCTCAACTTTCCCTCCCACAGGTCCCACAAAGGGAACTAGAACCTATGAAGGAAATGCAGATGTTGTAGGTCCAGGTGGTGACCAGCAGTATAGTGAGAGGGACTCACGGTTAAATAGGACCCAATGGAGGAGACATATGGCATCTGCACACAGTGTCTGAGGAGACAACTCCAGAGAAACTTGAGAGGCAAAGCTTCTGCTTTTCATAGTATGCTGGGTCAGGGGTTCTTCACTCTGGATGCACAGGAGAATCACCTGGGGAAATTTTTTTAAATGCCAAAGTCCCACCCTGACCAATAAAATCAGATTTGGGAAGAGAGTTGGTATCATTTTAAAAAGCTCCTGAGAGGATTCTAATGATTAGTCAGGGTTGCGAACTGCTCTGCTAGAGGAAGCTGACCTGAGAAACGAGTGAAGATGAGGGTGGGGAAGATTGAATTTGAACCTCTCCTGGTCTACCAGCAGGTTCAGGGGATAGGGTCCTGGATCGGTAGGCAGACATCTTGCCTTGGAAGCTTAGGAATAACCCCAACATGGGAGACTGTGGAACTGAGATATGGAAAAGAGCCAAATCTTGATGACATTATTTGAGACGTTCCTGAAGCTAGCACTGTGTTTAGAAATTTCAGTTTTGTATCCCGTACCTTCTCTTTTACCTAAGCTAGTATTGCTTGGGTTTTATGCCTTTGTAAGGGAAGACAATAGAGGTCTGCTTGCATGGCTTTTATTCCCTATCTCTCGTTTCTTCACCAAAGCCTTCAAGAGCTGTTCATATTTTACGCCTTATCTAAAAGACTTTGGTTTTGCTTTGGTTGGTAGAGGCTACTCACTGTACCCCAATGTTTGTTCTCCCTTTCTTCCATGTAATAGCACTTCTAGCTGAGCTGCCTGGAAAAATAAAGAAAATTCTTAGTCTCCATTGCAGCTCTGGCCACAAGACTAAATTTTGGCCAACAGGATGCAAGCAGAAGGATAATGCAGGCAGAGTCCTTAAAGACAGTCAGAATATCCTTCCTCCATTTTGCTCTCTGAAACGTGGATGTCACCATCCTTGGCTTGAGAACAAGGCCATACCTTAGGAATGGGACAAATGCAGAGCTTGGGTCCTGGGAATTCCAGGGAGCAGAGCCACCACATTGACTCTGGCCTGACACTTCCAGAGTTCATTTACGTGAAAGAGAAATACCCTTGTCTCTTATTAAGCCAGTACTATTTTGGGTTTTCTGTCGCTCAAAGCTGAATCTAATCCTAGCTAATATGCCCTATTAAGTTTCATCTTGATAGACTTGGACCATCACTTTGTGTCTTTGGGTACTGATGCCATCATTCAACCTCTCCACCCCATCCAGTTCTCTGTCATCTGTTAATGAGATCAGTGTGCCATCTGTGCCTTCATCTGAGTCATTAATAAAAATAGGATCAGGAGAGGGCTAAGGACAGCAGTCTCCAGCCTACTCCACAGAGCTCTCTCTTGGGTGATCTATCCATCTTGCATGTGACACAGGTGTAAGATGGTGCAGGGGGAAGTCGAGGAGTGTCAGCCAAGGATCTGTGCCTCTTAAGCTTTAGTGAGCATCAGAACCACCCAGAAGGCTTGTTAAAACACAGATCTAGACCTCAGCCTCAGAGCTTCTGATTCAGTGTATCTGGGGTAAGGTCCAAGTCATTGGGTTTCTAATAACTCCCAGGTGATGCTGATACTGATGATTCAGGGACCACACTTTGAGAAACATTACTCTAGACTATGATTTTTAGTTGGGAAGGTGAACTACAAAATAATATTTAAAAGTGGTTTGGCTATGGAAGACAAGTCTTTTGAGGAGACAAGCGCGGATAGATTGTAGAGTATCAAGGAAGATTGGACTCTGATAGGACTAGGACACTGAGTTGTGGCTTATAGGAAGAAGGCCAGCAAGGCTGGGTGCAGATGAAGGTAGACTGGTCCATTTGCTTTGAGGAGGCTGTGGGGACTCTTGTCCAATGGCTTCTATTTCCTCAGGGAAGATATGCAAGAGCATTAATTGATGTGAGTGACATTAGCTATGTGAGGAGAAATTACGAAATAGTTTTGGCACATGCAACGTACCAGGGTAGTGAAATACACACTAGGTGTAATACATAGCAGGTGTAATACATACTAAGGAATGATAGATTCAAGCAGGGTTGAGTACCTCTTTTTTTTTTTTTTAATGTTTATTTTTGAGAGACAGAGATAGCAAGCATGCATGCATGGCTTGGGGAGGGGCAGAGAGAGAGAGACAGAGGATTTGAAGTGGGCTGTACTGACAGCTGAGAGCTCTGATGCAGGGCTCAAACTCACCCATTAGATCATGACCTGGGCCGAAGTCGGATGCTCAACTGACTGAGCCACTCATGGGTTAAGTATCTCTTTAAGGAGTTAATTGACTAATGTTTATATTTTTATGTTACTATGAACATCTAAATATTAAACTTTCTGCACTTCCAGGGAGGATAGGGCGCTGTATCCATCAAGATGTCTCCAGGCCCAGAAAAGTGCTTGGTGAATGTTCAGTTCGTGTTTAACAGTAAAGGAACATGTGAGGTTCAATTTGTAGTTTAGATTGAACCCCTGCAACAAAACGGCCATTTGTTCATTTTTACATGGGTATAATTTTTGTTACTGTGTGATTATCTCCAGAGAGATAATGTTTTATACATTGTTGGAATATGACACCTTAATAAAAAAGACTCCCAAGTGGACAACTACCAAATCCTGAAATGCAGTGTCTAAACTTCATTCTTTCTCAAGTAGTTACAAGAAATTCCAACAGGTGCCACTAATGTTTGCACATTTCATCTTACGTCTGACACATGTGAACAGCCAGAATCATGGTTTAGCAGCCTTCTTTTTGGGCATATGAAAAGTAGGGGGATAAATCTGGGGGGCATTTGGAATGGCTTCATGCCCCACCACGGAGGGAGGGGTTGGCCTGAGATCGCTGCTGGTTCTGAGAGGAAGACATTCAAAGCAGTAGAAAAGCAGAGGACAACTCTGTCACTAGACCATGTCCACACAGAACAGGGTGGTGACCAGCTGTCCCCATATGCCTGGGACTAAGGAGGTGCCAGAGACGTGGGATTTTCAGTGCTAAGCCTCTGATAGTCTAGGACGAAGCAAGACAAGTTGATCCCTCTAGCAGGGGCTGGCCATTGTGGGGGAAAAAACCCCAAATCATTGACAGCATAGCAACACTGCGGTTTTGACTGGTGGGAGGAAACAGGGCTGGCTTCATAGGTGTGGGACTGGTGTAGTGAAGTCACAGGCAGTCCTGCATGCTGAAGAGCCCTGTGCTGGGTATAAGGCTCTGCTGTCTTCACTGGGAGGTCTTAATAACTTTTGAAGAAGGGGCTTCTCATTTTTCTTTTGTATTACATCCTCCAAGCTACATAGCCAGTCTGCAAGTTCTGTAGGAAGGGAGTTGGGGTTTGTTTTTATTTCTATATGGCCTTATTAAGAGATGAAGACAGGTTCTCCTTCATCCCTCTCCGTTTCCCCTCTTCTCCCCCTTCCCTCTCTCCACTTTCCTCTCTCCCCTCTCTCTCTTCTTCTCCCCCTTTCCTCTCTCCTGCTCCTTCTCTCCCCCTCCTCCCTCCCTCTCCAGCTTCCTCTCTCCCCTTCTCTCTCTCACCTTCTTTCCCCATCTCCTCCCTCCCTCTCTCCCCCTCCTCTCTTCTCCCTCCCTCTTTCTTTCCCCCTCCTTTTCTCCCCCTCCCTCTCTACTCCTCTCTCCCCAAATTCTCTCCCCCATTCTTCTCTTCCCTCCCTCTCTCCCCCTCCTCTCTTCTTCTTTCTCCCTGCCTCCTCTCTCCTCCCTTTCTTCTCTCCCTCCCCACTCTCTCCCTCTTTCCCTCCCTGTTTTCCCACCCTCTCTCCCCCTCCTTCTCTGCACCTTTCCCTTCTCCCTCTCTCCTCTTCTATTCCTACTCTCTCCTCCCCGCCTTCTTCCTTGTCCCTCCTTCCTCCTCTCCTCCTGTCCCTTCCTTCTCTCCCTCTTTCCCTCCCTGTCTGCCTTCCCTCTTTCCTCCTCTCCCCCATGCTTTTCTTCCCCCACCTCTCCCCCTTTCCCTCCTCTTCCTTCTCCCTTCTCTCCCCCTCTCCACCCTCTCCCTGTCTCTCACTCCCACTGTCTTCCCTCTCCTGTTTTTGGCTCAGCAAAACCTATGCAAGATATTTCTTTATCCGTTAATTTTTTAAAAGGCCACACCGTCTTAGCACAACTGTTAGTGTATTAAAAAATCAACTTGGCTCAAATGGAACATTTTCACCCTGGATGCGTTTCTCCCGGCAAGGAAAAGTGAGCAGGAGAAGCAACAGATAAGGTATTTAGAAAAGTTTAAGAAAGTGTGGCAAAAATACCAGCTAAGGAATCTGCAGAGAGAAAGAAGCCACACGGAACTGGGCATCAAAAGGGAAAAGCTCAGGGAAGATGAAAGGGGTGATAATTGTAAGTTGAGAGAGAGTTTTATAACTGAGGTGATAATAACAGGCACTTAGCGGAACAGAGGGAGCTTAGTTAAAACTGGGGAGGCTGGTGGTGGCCTGAAGGGGGTCCCCTGACTCATTTCTCCTATGGTAATTTATATTCTCTGAAAGCTATTTTACTTTCCTTCTTGGATGTTGACATCAAGGTGTTTGTGGTATTTCCTTATGCTTTTGTCGTTTTAAATATGGACCGCAAGGAGGCCCGGGATGGTTAGTTGGGCAAGGGTAAAGGACGCGGAGTTGGGCCTGTGAAGCCTTCAAGCCGGTGCCGAGCTGGTGCATGGCTGTGGACGTGACCTTCGAGAAGGGGCTGAGCTCAGCCGCATCCTCCCCGGACCGCGCCTCCTAACGGGGATGCAGAGCGCGGCACGCACGCGGCTGTCGGGCGGGGAGGGTGACGTGGGTGACCTCCTGGTCCCTGCGCCTGTATGGCCTCCGGGGCCGTCGTATCACCTGGGATGCTCTGGCCCAGGCCTCCGGCAGCAGGGCGCCGCTCCGCAGCTGCGAAGGGTAGGTTGGGGGGGCCTGCCGTGAAGAAGGCTGGCTCTTTGGGATTTCACGTGCATTTTTCTTCCCGTCTTTCCCGGGGAGCTGCCAAAGCCTTTGAGGGCAAGAGGCCGGGGAATGGGGGTCGGAATCAGACAGGGACTGCGCCCCAGGGGCTGACAGGATGCTCAGGGCTCTGGTGCCTGCAGGTAATGGGATTAAGAGCCGCTCGGGAGGAGGTCTAGGCAAAGCTTTCTGAACTTCTGGGGGTGGGGGAGGGGAGAGTGTACTGTAGACACGAAGCATGATCTGGTCGGAGAAGAATAATTTTTAAAGCTTGGAGAACTTGGCAGCCTGTGTATGTTTGGGTCCCAAGTTATATTAAACTAAGTGACGAATGACTTCCAGGCAATGAAGCAGAAAGGCAAGACAAAAGTTTCCAAGTGTCTGCCGATACCAAAGCAAGGGCATCAAGCTCAGGTGCCCTCCTGCTTTCTTGCTAAAATGACCTTACATAGTAAAAGTTGCTCCTCTTTTAAGCTCTGCTTTAACAATATTAAGACTCAGGACAGGATCGCTGATATATGATTTTAAAATTATTATGACTGTCTAGACAGTTATAGAGATAGCTTTTATGAAACTATACATTTAAACAGTTTATTGGGGTGCTTGTGAAGTCAACTCAGGTCTGCCTTGGAAAACAGACCACATTTGTGTGTTAAGGTAAATGTTTTCTAGCAAAGTAAATATTTAAAATATTTAAGGAAATGATGACAATGTCAACATTTTATGAAGGGCAAAGTTAACTGAAATTGCAGTTCGATGGTGAAAATTTAATTTCAAAAGATGTGAATCTATTATTAGTGTTCTTTTGAAACATCTTTAGCCTTAATTAAAATCTATTTTTAGAAGGTTTTTCACTGAACAGTCCACTAGAGGGCAGCATTTGATAAGGGTTTGATAGAAATATACATTATTTTATAGATATCACAAAAGTTGAATTTGTTTTATTAACAATGATAGTAGTAGAAAGTGCTTCTTTTGCATCCATCAGCACAAATGAAGTAACGAAGCTATGCATGCTTGGTTTCTACATGAGGCAAATAGTTCTTAAAGCAGCAGATCCTAAGTTGGAAAGGGTGTGTGTGTTTTGCAGTTTTCAGGATGAAGAAAGCAATCAAAGGAACTAAAAACAATTTAGTTAGTACTTTACAAGCCCTGGATTGATCCCATTGGCTTGCTAAAAAGGAGTTTGGTTGTTTTAACTCAATCTCCAACACACTATTTACCCTCCCTGGGAAACCATCCAAATTTGGCTGCAGTCCATATGCTAGAAAAAGCTCGGAGTCAGAGCCAACTGTGGGTTTGACTGAGGTGGCAGAACAGCATGAGGAGAGGTTTCAGGCTGTTTTCCAGGGGCTAGAAACATCACAGCCACGCCCGCGGGGGCGGTAACAGTTGGGAGGTGGCCGAGAGGTATGCCTGGTGCATAGAGGTTAGTCAATAAATGTTAGTTTCTCCTCTGCTCACTGCAGTTGTTTCCTACTTGTGAAATTGCTTCACTTTTGTTTGTTGTATTTACAATTAAAAAAAAACCTAAAGGAACACATGCACATGGTAAACAAATAGTGTAAGATAATATATGATTAAAAACATCTTTCTGATTCCACATGCCAGACCTCTCCAGAGGTAACCTCCAGCAATGAATTTTTGTATTATTATTTTTGTATCATTCAGAAAATTTCTATGCAAAAACATGTGTATATAGACATATGTTTGTAATATATACATTTTATACAAATAGGAGCATATTACATTGATGTCAGTCTATCTCTCACTTTTTAAAAAAAATTTTTTTCAGTTTACTTATTTATTTTTGAAAGAGAGAGAGAGGGAGAATTCCAAGAAGGTTCTGCACTGTCAGCACAGAGCTTGACTTAGGGTCTGAACTCACTAACCATGAGATCATGACCTGAGCTGAAATCCAGAGTCAGATGCTTAACTGACCGAGCCACTCCGGTGCCCCTATATCTCTTTAAAATTCCACAATGCATCTTAGATATCTCTTTATCTTATTGCTTAATTTTTTCCATTTTATTTCTCAATGGCAGGAACTTCATGGCCTGTCCTCTTTGTCTCATAGTGTCAGAGAGTACTATCAACATATTAGGTGTTTAAATAACCATTCTGGGATTGATTGGCTGAAAGGTCAGTCTTTCCCTGATGAGATAAGACAAGAAAGAAGGGGTATAGTCACATGGAGAAACAAAGCAAATGCTTTGTTCATTTCCAAAAATAAATTAAAAATCAAACTCCTCCCCCTAAGAACTAGAAAAGATACATTGGGTGACCTTGTCTAGTATTTTTCTTAGCCCCTAACACTTGAAATTGACTGCAAAAGCCTTGCATTATTTTGGTCTGTGGGCTGTCCCTGCCCCTTTCATTTGTTATTTTATTTGTCCACTTGTCAGGTGTTCATAATTTCATTACTGTGGCTGGATGGTGACAGTGTCCTTAGAAGCCAAAGGTGGCATTCATATGGTCTAGTGGTTCCATGCTATGTAGCACTGATAATGGTCCTCAGTTTTTTCCTCTGTTGGGCCTACTATCACAAGGACCTGGGCCTCTCATCCCTCATGTCAAATATTGTGTATTAGGATAGACAAAATCACAAAAAAAATCTTAGTACTTCTTACAATATATCCTTTGTGTAGCTTTTTGAGCCTTGATTTAAGAAACTCTTTTTTTTTTTTTTGTTCCCAAAAGACCTATGTATTTTACCGTTTAGAAATAATCACACCTAGAGACTTGACTGTGGCATAACCTCTTAGTTTTTTTTCAAGTCTTTGCAGAGTTTTCACTGTGAGTTACAGCCATTTCCCACTGATAAAGGCTAAGTCTCTTAGGTTAGGATAGGATCACAATGAATCTGAAATGTCTGTTTCCTTCCAAGGACCCAGGTGTCAGCAAACTGGACTGTTGAGCCTCCACTTTCTTGCTTCTGGGCCTTTTACTCCTTGTTTGTCTTAGAAGCTCTACCAGTTTCTTAAGGCACAGCTTCAATGCTACCATTTGCAGTGAAGCCAGTAGACCTTGAGGTACTCCATGTGCAAAGATGTATCCATGGCTCTGGAAAGGCAACATGGATAGGGCTTGGCCTTTTCCTTGCAGCAGCTCTGCAGGTGATGGGAACCACAACCCCATGGACAATGCTGCAAGGGAGGCCTCCAGTGTGCTGTGGGAGAACACGGAGGGAATGATAGGTTTGTCCTGGGAATGAATTTGTGTCTTCTTAGAGGTGATGCTTGAATTGGTTTTTCAAGAGTTTGAAGCTCTTGGTTGACCGGTTGTTTGTCAGTAGAAGGCTATTCCAGGTCTGAACAAAGGTTCTAGGCTTTTTCTAAGGATGGCGTATGGGAGGATGACAAATAGTCTTTGCCTAACGGATAGGGGGCTATGGAAGAGTCTGGAGGCAGACCAAGTCTAGGTTCTGAAGAGCCCTGATTGTCATGCTCTGGACTTTGGAATTGGAAGCCATGGGAAGAATTCCATGCAGAGGATGATTGGATGGATGATGATTGTGTTGGTTAAAACAGGGAACATAAAGTGTCCAAGGAAGGAGAGAGGGGAGAATTATGTGGGTCTTGTATATACTGAGTTTAGGGTACATCAGAGACCTCTCTCTCAGGGCGATTTCCAATAAGGGGTCAAGAATGGGGATTTGTGTCTCACATTCAGGTCCTTTATTCATTTTGAGCTTATTTTTGTGAATGGTGTAAGAAAGTGGTCTAGTTTCATCCTTCTGCATGTTGCTGTCCAGCTCTCCCAGTACCGTTTGTTAAAGAGACTGTCTTTTTTCCATTGGATATTCTTTCCTGCTTTGTCAAAGATTAGTTGGCCATACTTTTGTGGATCCAATTCTGGAGTCTCTATTCTATTCCATTGGTCTGTGTGTCTGTTTTTGTGCCAATACCATGCTGTCTTGATGATTACAGCTTTGTAGTAGAGGCTAAAGTCTGGGATTGTGATGCCTCCCGCTTTGGTCTTCTTCAATATTACTTTGGCTATTCGGGGTCTTTTGTGGTTCCATATGAATTTTAGGATTGCTTGTTCTAGCTTTGAGAAGAATGCTGGTGCAATTTTGATTGGGATTGCATTGAATGTGTAGATAGCTTTGGGTAGTATTGACATTTTAACAATATTTATTCTTCCAATCCATGAGCATGGAATGTTTTTCCATTTCTTTATATCTTCTTCAATTTCCTTCATAAGCTTTCTATAGTTTTCAGCATACGGATCTTTTACATCTTTGGTTAGGTTTATTCCTAGGTATTTTATGCTTCTTGGTGCAGTTGTGAATGGGATCAGTTTCTTTATTTGTCTTTCTGTTGCTTCATTATTAGTGTATAAGAATGCAACTTATTTCTGTACATTGATTTTGTATCCTGCAACTTTGCTGAATTCTTATTCAAGTATAAGCTCCATAAAATCTTATCATTTCATTCTGGTATTTAGTGTCATGGGGAATGTTAAGATCACCTCAATTTCTGTAAGCTGTAGATAACCTGTTCTTTTATCTGTTTAGATTTTTAAACATTATTTAATCTTAAAAATTAAAAAAATTTTTTTTTCAACGTTTATTTATTTTTGGGACAGAGAGAGACAGAGCATGAACGGGGGAGGGGCAGAGAGAGAGGGAGACACAGAATCGGAAACAGGCTCCAGGCTCTGAGCCATCAGCCCAGAGCCCGACGCGGGGCTCGAACTCCCGGACCGCGAGATCGTGACCTGGCTGAAGTCGGACGCTTAACCGACTGCGCCACCCAGGCGCCCCTAGGACTCATTTTTTAAAGTAGATCTTTGTAACTTGTTTTCAAGGTTATATTTAAAGCCTCAAATTTTCTTATCTCTCTCTTTACTAATCACTCATTATCATCGTTCTCTTCATTATCATCATTATCACAGTTAGCACTTATTAAGCACATATTATGTTTGCCAGGAATGGTGCTAAGTGATTTATGCGGATTATTTAATTGAATCCTAATAACAGCCTCATTAGGTAATTACTAAAAGTATCCCCATTTTACAGATGAGAAAACTAAGTTGGTGGGACCAGGATTCAAACGTGAAGTCTGACTCCAGAGCCCCCTTGCTTAATCACTCTGCCCTTCTGTTTCTTGCCACTATCAACTCAGTGATATTTAGGTGAAATATACACTAAGCATTTATCTACTTGGGTCACAAAAAGGACAAAGATACATCTTGTGTATGTCTGGAAGTCAATGACAGTGAATTATTCTTCAAATGTCTCATGTACAGTGGATCTAAGACTGATGTACTTACTAAAAATGTCTAGTTCTTATTTACAAATCTACTAAGTGAGGAATCACTTAATGTTCTGTGTAAGGCTTTAAAAACACACATGAAGTAGAACAAAAAAAGTAATTTAAAAATTGGCAAGGACCCGAATAGACATTTTGCCAAAGAAGATACACAAATGGCCAACAGGCATTTGAAAAGATGCTTAACATCACTAATCATCAGGGAAATGTAAATAAAAGCACAATGAGAAATCACGTCATACCTGTCAGGGTGGCTAGTATCAAAAAGACAAGAGATAACAAGTGTCATTTAGGACGTGTAGAAAGGGGAGCCTGTGTGCACTGTTGGTGCGAGTGTAAACTGGTATAGCCACTATTGGAAACAAAACGGAGTTCCTTAAAAAACTAAAAATAGAACGGCCATAGGAGTCAGTAATTCTACTTCTGAGTATTTATCCAAAGGAAATAAAATAACTATCTTGAAGAGATATTTACACTCTCATGTTCAACATTATTCACAATGGCCAAGATATGGAAATAACATAAGTAGTTTAAAAAAAAAAGCCAAACTCCTAGTAACAGAGCAGAATGGTGGTTACCAGGGACTGGTAGGTAGGGGAAATGGGGAGGCAATATTATATTATATGCTTGAAATTTGCTAAGAGAGTAGATCTTAAGCATCCTGACCACACACACACACACACACACACACGGTAAAAACACACACACACAAACAAAATGTTGAATCTAAATTTAGAAATCAATGCCGAATCATATATTTTAGTTAAAGCTCAGGCTACAGAACTTTTGAGTTTACCTTCTATGTGGAAGTTTGGTTTTATTGTATTTTTGTGAAAGTCTCAGATAATTTTACTTTAAACTTTAATTATGCCTGGAAAATTTGTAAGTGTTATTACAGGTTTAACTGTAGTAGAGTGTTCTGCATTCTAATATTGGATTTTACCAAAACAGAAGCGGAAAGACATTTAATCTGTCCAACTTTTTCTTGGGAATACTTGAGAATGCCAGAGAAACTATATTTCTCTTTCCTTTTTGGTAACTGGCTCTCTCCCCCTCCTCTCTCTCCCCACTTTCACCCTCCCCTAGTTTATTTGGGGGAAGGGGAGTTTGGTTTCACTTCTGGCCTGGCCGCCCTGTTGCCTGGTCCGCCATGTTGCTTGGCTATTCTGCTGCTGATTCTGCCTCCCCCTCCCCCCAGCTCTTGCACAGGGCTGCTAGGGAGAGGTGATGGGGAAGTTGAAGCTTGTCTTTACATTCCTTTCCCAGATCTCTACACCACCACCAATACAAGGCTATGTGCATAAGAAGGGAGTAGATATGATACATTGTCCAAGTGGGACACTTGAGAGTAAAGCAGGACTGTTAGTAATTACATCAGGACATCAGACACAAAGTGGCAGTCCCAGGCAAGCTGACATGAATGGTCACTTCAGCATAGGAGATGTTTATGAAAGGTTTGTGGATAACAGAAAGGAAACAGAGCAAGCAGCAACTTAAAATTGACTATCACTCACTCATTGCCTTCTTGAAAGTCCTTGAGTGTCCCTACCCTGGGAGATTCTTTCTGGAGCTTTCAGGCCTCTCCTTGCTGTTTGTGCCTCAGGTCTGGGGAGGGTGAGGGGTTGATGTGAATCCTCTTTTCTGCAATATCCAGTAGGATTATCATTAGCTAAATGTGGCAATTTAGATTAAAATTAAATAATTAAAAAAATTTAGATTTCCAGTCATGTTGCCACATTTCAAATGCTCAACAGGCCAATGGCTACCACACTGAGCAAAACATCAACATTTCCATCATCTTAGAAAGTTCTATTGGACAGCACCGAACTCTCCTCAGATCTCCCTGCCTCCTTTCCCAGTCCCAGGTCCTCTATCCTCTACACACATGCGCACACACACACACACACACACACGCTGCCCAACTGTCCAAATTCCATTTGTGTATTATGCAGAAAAATTGGCCATTCAGGCTTGCCCAAACAGCCTCCGTTCTTTCTACTAAAAAGAACTGTCAAAGCTCTCTGAAGTGTTTTCCTCAAAACCAAAGACCTGTCTACCTAGGGATGAATGGTCCCTCTGTCCTACAAGGCAGAAGTATCTACAGCCAGTTCTGGTCTCTCTAAAGTTATGACACTGATTTTCAAATGTGCCATTTGGAAGCACTTTTATTACATTATCATCATATGTTGAATAAACATGTACAAGAGGTTCTAAGTCAAATCCTTGGTTTATGTGGCTATAAAAAGACAAGAGAAGAAAATGAAAAAAGAATTACATCCCAGCCTTAGGCACAACATCAACCTTGAAACAGAAAATATTTGACTCGTGCTGAGGAAGAGTCTGTCTGCATTGTGTTGAATAATCTTGCCAGATGGCCTTCCAAACAAATGAACTGAAGCAAAACAGGCCAGATTTATGGTTTCATTGCAGTAAAAAAAAAGCACTTTCCTATTATTAAGAGTAAATAAGTTCGTGTTAAGGTGTTGTGGCTTACATAACAGTTTTGGATTGTGAGACTTACGTGAAAATAGTGGTGTTGCAGAAGAGGGCTGACATTTGCCAGAGAAAAGAGATTGTTCATTCTGTGTAGACAAGGCCAAGGGTGTATGCTCATAATGCAGTTTTTCCAGATTGTCATCAGATTATAAAAGGTCTAGGGTTTGAGCGTTCAGAGACATTTATTGCTTGAGTTTTTTCAGAAAACCGTCTTCCTTCCATTGCTACCACCTCAAAAAACGTAGCAGATGCTGCTCTTTGTGTTTTCTATTTTTGGATGTCCCCCTCCCCCACATTTTTTTGGCTGAGAGCAGGGGGAAGACCAGTTTCCATGTAACTGAAGTAGCCTTGCAGTTTTTTGTTTTTTTTTTTTTGTAAGTTTATTTATTTAAGTAGTCTCTAGACCCAACTTGGGGCTCAAACTCACGACCTCAAGATCAAGAGTTGCAGCCTCTTCCGACTGAGCCAGCCAGGCACCCAGTTTTGAGGTTTTTATTCTGTTTGTTCATTTGATAAACTTTCAAGTACATTTTTTTTAATGTTTATTTTTGAGAGAGAGAGTGCGAGCAGGGAGGGCAGAGAGAGGGAGACAGAGAATCCCAAGTGGGATCTGCGCTGTCAGCACAGAGCGCCAGGCAGGGCTTTATTCCACAAACTGAGATCATGACCTGAGCCAAAATTGAGTTGGATGCTTAATAGACTGAGCCACCCAGGTGCCCCTCAAGTGCATTTTGATGTGTGTATCATTCTAGGCCTAATTGCCCTCTTTCCCTCCTACGTTTGTTTAGAATTTACTCTTCCATTTCTGCCTCTGGTAGAATAGGTAAATAGAAGCTGTTGGAATTATGTATAAGGAAAGAAATATGCCCAATTCACTACTGGAAATTCTGATCAACCACAAGCTAAGTGTCATAAACTAGGGTGCATGACTTGGGAAAATAATATTTAAGAAATGATGACTGATACTGAATAGAGACAGATGGGGTGCCTGGTGGCTCAGTCAGTTAAGCATCCAACTCTTGATTTTGGTTCAGGTCACGATTTCACAGTTCATGGAATTGAGTGTGTCAGTTTCTGCGCTGACAGTGTGGAGCCTGCTTGTGATTCTCTCTCCCTCTCTCTCTGCCCATCTTGTGCTCTGAAAATAAATAAATAGACATTAAAAAAAATAGAGGGGCACCTGGGTGGCTCAGTCTGTTAAGCATCTGACTTTGGCTCAGGTCATAATGTTGCAGTTTGTGAGTTCACGCCCCGTGTTGGACTCTGTGCTGACAGCTCAGAGCCTGGAGCCTGCTTCGGATTCTGTGTCTCCCTCTCTCTGCCCCTTCCCTACTCACACTCTGTCTCTCTCTCTCTCTCAAAAATAAATAAACATTAAAAAAATTTTTTTAAATTAAAAAAACAGAGACAAATGTTTCTATTTGGATCTTCTGCATCCTTGCTTTATATTCATTCATTCATTCATTCATTCATTTCTTCATCCATTAATTCCCCATTGTATACTACATACCAGAGAAGTAGCAAGTAAGATCAGTATAGTCCCTGTCTTCACAGAGCTCTTGGGCAGTGACTATGAGAGACTTAAGCTCTGATGAGGAGGAAGACTTCCTCTCCAAGGACGTGATGAGTAAGCCAGATGAAGGGTGGGGGTGGAGGTGAGGGCAGGGAAAAAGACAGTAAAACTTCAGGGGAGCTTCCCAGGCAGAGGAAGGAACATGGGTGAAGGCGCTGGAATGGGGGGAGGATGAGTCTGTAAGGACTGAGGCTAGCAGGTAGAGAGAAGGTTCCATTGGACATGGCCAACATGGGCAGGGACTCACATTTGCTGGCCTTGCCAAAGTGCACAAAGTAAGAATTGTGTGATCAGATTTGTGTTTTAAAGAGCTCAGTGGCTTCTGTGAGGAAAACGCATTGAAAGCATGCAAAAGTACCTGAGGGAGACCTGCTAGGTGCCATCGAAGAAGTACAGGCAGTGAAAGATGGGTTCTTCCACCTGGGTGGGAGGGGAAACACAGAACTGAGTATATTTATGAGATGTTTAGTAGGTGAAATCCAATAGGCTTGGTAATGGACTTGTCACAAGGAGTGAAGGAGAAGGTAGGGTCAAAGATGACATTGGGCTGGGAGGGGCACAGGATTCTGTAAGGTAGAGACTAACTGGTGGAGGGGAGGAGGAAGAAGAGTTTAGAGAGGCAGAAAGGAGAGCCACAGGGCAAACCTCTGGTGTAGTCTCCCCAAAGTTACTGTGGGAGTGGCAGGTGTGAGCAATGCCAAATACATTTAGGGAGACTTCAAAGTCGAGTGGGTCTGTGCCCTGCTTTCCAGAGCTTACTGCAGTGAGAGGCCATCGTGGCACTGGAGAGGCCACATAAGGGAGGTAAGGTGGCATGTCAAGGTCTGGGATGACTTGAGACAGACTTTCAAGTCTCCCAGGATCCCAGGAGAGAGGCAGAAGTGTTGAGACAAGGCCAGGAGCCTGGAAGGGTCCTGGAGGGAGTAACATGGGGCATTATCAGTAGATGTGGATGGTCTATACCAGCTAGAGGCCACGCGGGATCATGGACATCAAGGGTGAATGATGGGATGGTAGAGACAGAAGTTCAACAACCAGATGGAATGAAGTTCTCAGCAGTCGACACCGGATGACTTTCCTGGACCAGATTCTGTCTGCCTCACTACGTCCATGCCTGATCTTGTGCAAATGCTCAAAGCAAAAGGAGGCAGGAGATAACTTGGGTTGACTGAGTTTAATCAGGAACAAAAGAGCCTTAGCAGATCCTAATATAACAATTCAGTAACTAATGGTAATACAAATCTGGAGAATGGCTGGGTTCATCATAAATGAGACTGGGACAATTGGTCAGCTGTTGGGAAAGAAAAAAATACATTTTTGATCTTTACCTATAACAGAATATTGTTTTTATTAAAAAAAATGTTAAGTTTATTTATTTATTTTGAAAGACAGAGCAAGTGGGATGGGGGCAGAGAGAGAGACGGGAGAGAGAGAATCCCAAGCAGGCTCCACACCGCCAGTGCAGAGCCCGATGTGGGGCTCCAACTCATGAACTGTGAGATCCTGACCTGAGCTGAAATCAAGATTTGGATGCTTAACTGACTGAGCCACCCAGGTGTCCCACAAAATATTTTAGATAGAAAAAAAACCCACCCTCTTCCCTACAATAGTATTAAAATAAAAGGAAAAAAATGTAAAAGAGGATTTTCTAGTAGCTGAATAAAGGGACCTAAGCTACAAGAAAGATGTGAAATTTTAAGGAAAAACATCGACAGATTTCATGATATAATGATTTAAAAATTTGTCTGCAAAAATGTCTCTGAATTGAAAATGCACATAAATTGGGAAAACTATTATAACAAAACAGAAGTTTACATCCTAACAATATAGAGAATTCCTACTAATACGTATGGAAAGGTTAAGATCTCAACAGATATAAATAGGCAAAGGACATGAATTGGCATATTGTGAATAGGAATTTTAAATGGCTGACATGGAAAAATATTTAATATCATTAGTACGGAATAAATACACATTAAAACAAGAATGACATGTCTTTTAGTACCTACCCATTTAGGAAAGATTTAAAAAATGATAATACTCATTTCAGGTAAGTATGCAGGAAGACACTCATTCATTTTGCTGTTGGGAGACTAAATTGAAGCAAATAATTTAGTAATTTGGTAATCTGTATAAAAAGTATGAGAGTTTAAAATTAGAAGCAACAAGAGGCACCTGGCTGGCTCAGTTGGTAGAGCATGTAACTCTTGATCTTGGAATTGTGAGTTCGAGCCCCATGTTGGATGTAGAGATAACTTAAAAATAAATCTTTAAAAAAATTTTTTTAATGTTTATTTATTTTTGAGAGAGAGAGAGAAAGAGCATGAGCAGGGGAGGGGCAGAGAGAGGGGGAGACACAGAATCTGAAGCAGGCTCCAGGCTCTGAGCTATCAGCACAGAGTCCGATGCGGGGCTTGAACCCACAAACTGTGAGATCATGACCTGAGCTGAAGTCAGCCGCTTAACCGACTGAGCCATCCAGGCGCCCCTACTTAAAAATAAATCTTAAAAAAACATTGGAAACAACCTGTGTTTTCCAAGTAGGGGAATATTTCAGGAAATCAGTTTATATCTACATGTTGTACTATTACAGAGCCATTAAAGTGGAGGCATTTGAAAATATTTAATGATATAGGAAAAATGCATATGTTATAATGTGAAGTGGCTAAAAGCAACATGCTGAATTATATATACAGTGTGATCACAACTATGCACATAAATATGCACGGAAATAGTTTGAAAAAATGCATCAATCTACCCATGCTTTTTTTTTTTTTTTGAGTGTTGTAATTATCAGTTATTCTTATTTTCTTTTTACTTTTTTTCTTCTATAGTGCAGAAGAGTTCTAAGTTGGAAAAATTAGAAAATAGTTTTTGTTAGAAATAAATACCTACTTTTAGCTTTCTTGCAACTTAATGGCTCCTACTCTGATGCTTTGATATGATTTTGTTGGCTAATGCATTTGTCTCAAGCTATTTACATGTATTCACATGATACAAGTATTTACATGATGACTCACCTAATACTTTTATGGCTCTCAGTATGTGTCAGGCACCGTACTGCACACTTTACACATATTAACTCAGTTAGAATGCACAGTACTCACAGGAGGTAGGTCATACTATTATTCACATTTTATGAAGCTGGAAATTGGGGCACAGAGAGGTTAATTAACCCCCCCAAGGTCACATAGCCAGTATATGATGGAGCTAGGATTTGAATTCAGCTAGAATATGAATGCTCCAGTGGCCCTACCCTGTATGTGCTGCATGGCTATGTTTAAGAGAAAAGACAATTTTGTTTTTCAGAAGACAAGCAAACAAGAAAATCTTATGAAAACAAACTAGCATCAAACAACAATAATAAATGCAAAATGACATTCTTGGGTCATGAATCTCATTTATGAAGTACAAGAGTTAAGTAGGATGATCTTTAATACTCCCTTGGCTGTGAATTCTACAATTGTATTTAATAGCTAGAAAAACTGGCTTTTGTATACTGTAGTAGGAATGCTACTTATTTCCTGCACCCATCATTTCCTTCCCAACTACACACCTTTTTATTGGGAGCCTCTGACATTGATCCCTAAGCCCACCCTTCCCTCCATGCCCTGTTGATCGGAACAGGGGAAAATATCTCAACCAAGCTGGGCCAGTGATTTCTGAGTTTGGAATTGGTGCTCCAGGATTCTAGACCACTCTTGACCACGTGTACCATGAGTTCAGTGTAAGCCTCTGGATTGTTCACCACTGCAGTGAGGGGATGGGACTGGAAAGGAAGTATGGTTTTTGTGTTTCCCAGTGGCTTTCTCACCCTTGCTTTTAGGCCTCCACAAGACCTTGCACATTATCCTTAGATCCTACAGGACACCCTGTGTCCTTTCTATAAATTCCCCACTTGTGTTTGCTTAATCTAGTTTGAGTGGGGTTATTACTTGCTACCAACCTTGTACTGGTTCCCAGCATGTGTGGTGTAGCCTCAAGGTGAATAAGGAGGAACTTTTGCATTGAGGCATTTTTCAAAATCTGACTTGAGATGTTTTCCTGCGATGACTCAGGCACTACTATGATGAAGTCAGCTAAACAAGGGTTGTACCGAAAACCAGGCATGCTGGGGAAAATACTATTAAAAGAGATGGTGGAAGACCCACTGGCCAGCTGAAGGGTCTGGTCTGGAGTGGAGGCTAGTTTATAGATTTAACTTAGAGGAGAGGATGCTTGACTGTTTTCAGGTTGCCCAGGGCTTACCATGCTTTGGGGGGAAACTGACTGGTAGCCAACTCATGTGAGACTCCTGGAGCAGCTGGACCAGTGCTTAAAAACAATTTTTTTTAATGTTTATTTATTTTTTGGGGGGGGGAGGGGCAGAGAGAGAGGGAGACACAGAATCCGAAGCAGGCTCCAGGCTCTGAGCTGCCGGCACAGAGCCCGACGCGGGGCTTGAACCCACAAAGTACGAGATCATGACCTGAGCCGAAGTCAGACACTTAACCGACTGAGCCATGCAGGCGCTGGGGGGCCAGCCACATGCATGTCTTGCTCAGATCGTTAGATCTAGACTGTGTGCAAGGGCCCCCTTGGAATTGAGAGACTTGCCTGTGCTGGGCACTTTGTCCACCCCTGTGCATCTATCTGCAGCCTCATGCTGGGCATGTCCTCTTGGTCTTAATACAGTGGACACCTCTGCCTGTGCTGGTCTTCCTGTTTGTCAGGCAATACTTGCATATCGTTTAGAAAAAATGGAGTTGAATATTATCAGAAGAAACAATAAAGTGAGTTAGAAATAGCGACTTCTCAGTATATGCCGAAGGGGTAGAAACGGGCAGAGCAACAGGGGTCTGCTTTCCATGTAAACTTTTTATTGCCATAATTTTTTTTACTATGTACATATATTGCTTAGATACAAACAAATAAACAGTCATTATAATACCCAGCTCCCCATCATAAAATAGTGTCTGTTATGTCTTAGTGCCAGTCTACATCCTCTCTCCTGTTACTGACTCAAATCCTAGTGGTCTCATTCCATTTACTCTGCATGCTTTTAATAGCACAGACATGTTTTGCAATTTATTTCATTTAGAGGCATTCTTTTGGTTTTGTTTTTATTTAGATGCTTATTGGATTCTTGGCTGTGTGCAAGGAATTTGTACAATAAAAACGGTGGATGTTAGTATCCACTTTGTCTTGTATTGGGTAATTATTAGGTAATCAGTATAGTCATTGGGCGTTGGCAATTTTGAGAATGTACATATTCTATAATTTTTTTTAAATGTTTATTTTTGAGAGAGAGAGAGACAGAGCATGAGTGGGCGAGGGGCGGAGAGAGAGGGAGATGCAGAATCTGAAGCAGGCTCCAGGCTCTGAGCTGTCAGCACAGAGTCCGACGCGGGGCTTGAACCCATGAACGGTGAGATCCTGAGTCAGACGCTTAACTGACTGAACCACCAGGCACCCTGAGAATGTACATATTCTAAAGAAACTTAAAAAAAAATGCTGCTTAGGCCAAATAAATGTTTATGGCAGTCTTCAAAATGTTCACTTAATTTGTCCTCCTTTGCTTTGTTTGGACAATGGTAGATTGAAAGCAGAGAGCATATCCAAAGCCTGAAGAAATGCTCTGATCAGTTTGTTCATTCATTCATTAACAAATTTATTGCTCACGTAGTATATGCCTGGTAGCGTATTGTACACAAGTAGGACATAGTCTGCAAGCTCAAGAAATGGAAGGTCGTGGAGGATATTTTTTGAGGGAAAGGTAGCTTTCATTTTTTCATTAAGATAATTCATTACTTCATAAGCTTTTGCTGTTTAGCATCCCTTTAGATAAGAAGCGCTTGGTAAAAACTTGCTTGCAAATAGAGGATCTACATATAACCTTGCAAGACAAACCTATAGTCCAGATTCTCAGTATTTTCTCTTGCTTCCTGCCCCTGAGGCTACAGCCTCTGCAAGTGGCTCTCAGAGGAGAGCTTCCTGGAACCTTGGAGGGAGAGCCTGAGAGAATCAAGAATGTACGGTTTGAGGGGTGCCTGGGTGGCTCAGTCAGTTAAGTGTCTGACTTCAGCTCAGGTCATGATCTCATGGTTGGTGAGTTCGAGCCCCACGTCGGGCTCTGTGCTGACAGCTCGGAGCCTGGAGCCTGCTTCAGATTCTGTGTCTCCCTCTCACTCTGCCCCTCCCCTGCTCACGCTCTCTCAAGAATAAATAAACATTAAAAAAAAATTAAAAAAAAAAAGAATGTACGGTTTGAGCACCACTCACAGAGGTTGCTATGTCCATCCTCTTTCACCGCATAAACGTAGGCACTGAAGGTTAACTGTGTGGAAGCCATCTTCGGGAGGCCTGAGGATGCTAAGGCTGTGGAAGGAGGGCTGGCGTCCATGTGGACGTGCGCCTGGCCGATGTGTTGCGGGGAAGCATGGGAGAACTCTGACTGTTGGATGTGAATACAGGGCCCAGCTGTCCTGCAGTGGCTTTGGATTCTGGGGAGGAACTGGAGCCAGAAGAGATGAGAATGAACAGCAGCAAACACGTGGACAACAGGGAGGAGATGGGAAGCAGTGATGAGGTGAAGAGGAGCCCACACCTGTTCAAGAGCAGAGGAAAGGCAAGAGGGAACTTAGGACTTACCTGCTTTAGATAAGTCACAGTACACTCATATGCTAGTAGCCCCTAAAAACACAGAACATCCAGTGGGCAGGGTCAGAGGTAGGGGATGCCAATGTCCATCTGGGCTGAGTAGTCTTGGGTCAGTTGCTTAACTTTTTTGGAAGATACTTCCTTTTGGAGAAAATGAGGGTGACAGTTCCCACACGTAGAGCTGTTGTGGGAACTCAGTGAGATGACCACGTGAAAGCATCTAGCACATTGCCCAGCACACAGTAGGAATTCGGGAAGGCTAGTCTTACTTGCTGTTCTACTGCATCTCAGGAAAGGCGAGGGGCTCAGTGTCCCCTGTGCCAAATACAAGGAAATCACAGAGGTTCAGTGGCCGGGAACTGAGCTGGGGCTGGGGGCGGCATGAAAGAAAGCAGTGGGCTTCCAATGGCACAGCCCTTCAGTTCTGGGATAGGCCGAACTATAAAACTGTCTCCACTGCACATTCGATTGATGAAATAATGGTGATCAGGAGTAACCAAGAACACATTTAGATGTGCTGTGTAAGCATTTAATAAGGCAGGACATTCTTATTTCAGAAATAATGTTTTTAAGAAGCTGAAAAGAAAATTCTGGTATTTGGAAGCACTCACTCTGGATCTCTGAGGGTTCCAGTGTTTGAGTATTTTGGCTTCCTTTTGTGGACTACTTCTCTATGCATTGTGACGTGTTATTTTAGGTCATTCTCACAATAGCCCCATTTGTGGAAAATTCTCTGGGCCAGGTGGTAGGACAGGGGTCATAATCCTGCCCACCTCAGCTAGGGATGATTGGACTAGGAGTAGATAAAGATACTGTCCAAGCCAGGCTAATTAGTTCTCCTCTTTTTCATTATCGTGTCCCATGGTAAGGATGGCACTTAGAAGGGTTAAATCACTTGTCCAGTCATTTACCTTGCAAGAGGCCAAACTTGGATTTGTGCTCAAGTCTGTTGAACTCCAAAGCCTCCTACTTGCTGCGCACATATATATGCTTGGCTCTTGTAGGTGAATATATCAGGTTTTAGTGGACCCAGCGTTGTTCTGGGGTAGGGGTAGGCTGGCTTGGGCTAGAGAGACATCGCCTTTCGACTAGCAACACAGGGTGAGCAGCTAACTTATCTGGGCAGTCACGGCCAAGGGGATGGGTTTGAATTGTAGTTATAGGGGATGAACTGTAGAAGGAAGGTGTGCCTTCCACGTTCCTAAAGATAGCCTTGATGGTGAACGTTGATACAGGGAAGACATCCCTTTGGTTTTAAATTATTTTTACAACTGTGGTAAAACCTCGAACCCTCGGTGAGCCTTTCTTGGGTATTTAGTTATTTTTTGCTTAAATAAATAGCCCCCAAATAGAAGCAGGTACACAAAAACTTTTATTAAGTGGAAGTTAGACTCCATGGTAATTAACCAGTTACAAGTGCATTTAAATTCATGTGTGTGGACATTGTAGAAGTCAGAATGGTCTTACTGAAAGTCCAGTGTTCTGGCGTGGCATGTGCCAGTGCAACCCAAGGTAGAACCATACACGCGGTAAGTACAGGTCAACGATGATGTCAGACTACATTGGCAACACCATATTCATTGTTACAGCTAAGCATCACAGAACATGAAAGTCCAAAGACCAGAAGACTATTACTAAATTGATTCTTACTATAAGCCTTTACTTCTACTTCAATGCTTCCATAGGACCAATGCGGCAAATCCTCAACTCTGGGGGGACAGTGCCATTTTTGTATTTTACACTTAAATGGGCCACAGAGACTGTAAACATTCAGTGGTCCTCCTGATGCCCATTGCAGGTAGATGACAGCTGTCCCCGCGGGAAAGTGCAGTTTAGATAGTTTAACTGGTGTGAACATCTTATATTGTAAGTCTTCAAATCTGAAATGTTTCTTCTATTTCAATTAGCACCAGTTTATTTTAAATCTTTTTCCTGGTGTTAAATATTTAGGAAACTTTTTTTTTTTTTTTTTTAAATCAACACACAAAGTCCCGAACAATGGAAAGCAAAAAACATTCAAAAAGTTGTTTTAGAGAACAGCATTTAGAAAAACAACATCATTGAAACATTCAACAAATCTATGTACAGTGTGCCAACAGCTGGCAAGGAGCATGGCTGAGGAACAGTCACATGAAAGGTTTATTAACCTGAACCTCCACAGGCTGTATTTACAGTCAGATAGGTATTCAGAAGTGGAGTATCAGAACATCTGAATTTGGCTAAAAATCATATAAAAAGACACGTCCCCATCCCCAATAACTTCTAAATAGGTAGCAAACATATCCAGTATAACCATAAGTACCAGGCTTAGAAGTGCGTTTTTCCATATTTTCCGTATTTCTACGAACAGTTGAGAAACTTTCTCAACGGACGTAGAAGAGAGCCAGAATGGCAAGAGAACTGGAGTTCTTTATTTCAACCTCGTCAGAAGAAGGAAAGAATATGTTTTCATGCTGAGTAACGTAGGAAGTTACTGATTGAGGAGCAAGGATAAATTATTAGGGGAAAAGGTTTCACAGAAATACAAAATCAACAAGAGTGCTGAAGAAACGTGTGTATATTCTATACGGACGTTCCAGACATGTAAAGTAATTATCTCCATGTGATTTTGAAAAAAGCTCAATGATTTGCTTTGCTGGACAGAATTTTTATATTTTGTTCTTTGAAACTGTATAACCCAAACCCTTTGGAGAATAGTTTTTGTTATTAGATTGAGAAGTAAACACAACAGACACAACCTATGCTATGTTTATCCAATGCGATGCTCATTAACCTTATGCAGTTTTGTTTGCCTGCTAATCCAGTGTTACTAGAATATCCACCTTTAAAAAACCGGGCACATTTGTAACAGCCAGCATTTCTCATTTCTGCTTACGCAGTAACATATAAACCATTTCCCATTTATTTACCTTACTGGCTGTATTTGTTTAGAGCCTGAAGTTTCAATGCACTGTCTTTAAAAATATCAGCTGGAAGAATATAGATGGGAGTCCCACATTCCCACAATGTTATGCATTCAAGTTTATTTTCATAATTTGTGGTTGTGATAAGTATATGAAAACAATTTACTTGGATTTGATATAAAATACACGTTACTCTTGGAAGATGCATAGTTTGTAGCTTCATACATTCATTCACTAATATTAAAGATTTTTGTAAGCAAGTACTTACCCCCAAATGGTGGTAAGATTGTATTTCAAAAGATCTGTAAAAATTGGATAGCATCGCCACATTGCTTTGAATTAGTGCCCAGTTACTAGTTAACGCCTGTCATTTTACCCCTGGCATCACACAGAAGGGACTGCTTCTTTCTCTTCCGTCCATCTTTACCTGTTTAGCAGGCACTAAAAAGCAATGCTTTCTACTGACAGCATTTCCAGTAAATACCCCATTTGAAATATTTTATAATTTCATTTTAATATTTTAGATTTGGTATAGAAAACAATTTGAAAGATGGCTTAATTTTTAAAAGCAGAGTTTTTTAAAAACCTTATCGTGGACTAAGGGCAACGGAGGGTTTGTGATAACTGTTGTTCTCTTACTCCCCAGGCCCCTCATTTGAAAAAGATGACCGCAGGCCACTTGGCAGTTGCATTTGATGATAGTCATGAACCCTTTGGGACCTAGCGATTTTTTTCTTATCCTGAGTTCTTCCTCTAAGTATATAGATTTTGAGACACGAAACACTTTGGAAACTACACTAGTATCTGGTTATTCCAGAGAGCATATGCTTAAATGGTTGACCATCGTCCAACCGTTAATTACAAAAATAGGAGTTCTAGGTCGCGTTGTAGGAAAATATTGATTAATGACATTTTTTTAAAACATAAATAATCCACATTCCTGGGTTATTTTACACCCAGAGCATTTTCAGTTATTGAAGTCGTGGAACATTTGGGGGTATTGAGCTCTTTCCTAAAAATCTAAATCTATTCTAAAGCTTTCTACCAGTGATCACAGAGGTTCCCCAAACAGTCGGGATACTTTGGAAGAAGGGGCTTTGCTATCATCACAGGGCTTGGTCAAGTCACAGTCATTGATTTCCAATTAGCAGAGTATAGGATAAAAAGGCGAAAAAAGCAAAGCAAGGGTTTGTAATCTGCAAAGAGATGCATGCTGTTTTTGGAGGGGGGCAGTTTATAATTCCACTACACTTGTAGATCCCTGAGGGGTAATCCCAGCTCTGGCACTGCTGGCCCCAAAAGCTCTACCATTTCCCCCTTTGTCTTGGCCACGTGTGCCCAAAGCATGGGAAGAGGGCTCCGCCAGGGTGAGGGGCAAGTGCTTAACAATGAGAACTGGAGTAGTTTTCTCCTTGCGTAAACACCAAGTTAAAACAATTATACCTTGAAGGGGCCACTTTCACGTAACAGAGGACAAGTCCATTCTCATGCTGTATAATTGTGGGCGGAGGCCAGGGCCCAGAGAAACTAAATGTGAAGCTCTCTTCCTCTGTCCTTCCATGTTGGTTCTGATCATGTAGCCGGCACACCCCGTGGACGGGCCCAGTGAGCAGGTGACTTGCGTGGAGGCTTTGAGTCCAGGTGAAATGATTAGGTATCTGCCTTGTCATTCTTTCTTGGCAAGTCTGTTCGAGTCTTCTGTGATGAGCGTTGCAGGTTGGGTGCTGACTGACCTGCCCTCTGAATCATCACCCAAAACTGTTTAGACAGATGGAAATTTTTCTCCGAAAGAAGAGGGTCGCCTCACGGAGCCTCCCATACGAGTCGTAGTGATGTTTGTCCCCCTGGACCTTAACTGAAGAGTGAGAAATCAGCACAGAAGCAAACGTGCTTAATCTGGAACTTTTGGAGGCGAACATACATAATAACAGTGTGGCCTCAATAAGGTCACACCAGTGGACACAAGGAGGTTGCCAAGAATGGGGAAACAAAACTAATCACCAGAACAGGAACTGTTCTCTTTAAGTTCAATTTCTTCTCGAGAGTCCTGGTTTTCCTCTTTAGTCAGAGATGTAGAGAGAATTCAGAAGAAAATAGATGAGCAACTTTTATTATTATTATTATATATATGTTTTTTTTTAAAGAAAATTTTGTTCTTTAATGACTGCTCTTTTGCTTTTTTCAGGAGTTGCTACTTTCTACGGTGGTGAAACTTCTGAATTAAAAATTTAGGGAACCGCCCCTAGTAAGTAAATGTAATAGTTAATCGGACTCAAGCATTGAATTCTTAACATTTTCATAACATAAATAAAGGGGATTCTTTCTTTGGAAGCTGGCAGTTAAAAATTATGTGAATGGCGCCCACTATGAAATAACTTTTTTTTTTTTTTTTTAAACGAGGACCTTAATTTGAGCATCGAATTCACAGTCTCTACCTTCTTTCAAAATCTGTAGTTATTTTCTTTGGGAGCCTCAGCTTTCTCCTTGTTCACTCAGCCCCGCCACTGACCTGGCATTGGCGCTAACCATTGCAAAACGGACTTCTTTTCCTACAGAGGAGGAGAGTCCTCCCCCAGCACTGTATTTCCAGACAAATAATACAGGTCTCATTTATCAAAAAGCCTGTTACTGAAGTAGGTGGCAGGCCATAATGGTTTAGGCCCCTTCTAGCTCCATGACTAAACTTCCCGTGAGTACCCTAACCTCATGATGTGAAGCCTGGCCAACGACAGGGCGAAGGCCTGAAGCAGCCTGTTCATCGCTGGACAGCCGTTTAGTCCCTCACGGTGACAGAAATCTCAGGCGTTGACGGTGTTGTTTAAATTGCATTCGTATTTAAACGTGACTTAACCATATTACCAGGTGTTTCCAACTTTGAGTTGACAGTACCTGTTGATTGGATCATGAAAAGTTGTAATTTTGAGCTGCTTTAAAATTTTCTGGCATCAATTTGCCTTTAGATGGATAATAAGCGTTGCATGTTAGCAAAATAATTTTTTTTTCCCAAGGAGTCAAAACGTTTACTCAGAACATCACATTAGCTAAGAAACTCCTGTAATTAACCACTTAGATGGTGGGAACTTAGGGAGTGGGGGCACGGCAGCACCCTAAAGGGATACAGTCGGGAGGATTGAGTTTGCATGTGACTGTGTGAATGAGTCTGCTCTTTGTTTCCATGCGGAAAGATGGGCTGAAAGGATGGGAACGTGGTGGGTCCCTGGGTCTTTTCAGGGTTAGTGTCTGGAAGACTAAGGTCTGAGCCAGTGCTTTCCAAGCGCTTCCCCTCCTCCTTTTGGGCAGTGATAAGGCTGACTCACAGATTTAAGACTATTGTGGGTTGGCCTTGGAGGTGATCCTAAGTATCCCTGTTGTGCCTTGGATGCTTAGGAAGGTCAAATGAAATAGTGTCTCTGAAAGACCCCTACTTTATTATATGTGTGAAAGGGTTAGCGACGATGCCAACACCATCAGGACTCTGGTGTAAGACACAGCCGGAAGTCATTTAGTCCTCCCAAGCAAAAGCAGCAGCTTCTAATTTTTTCCATGACACATTTATTCCCATTTCGTCTTTGCCCTCGGACAAAGATGCTAGGGTTCTCTATGTGGAAAAACTCCATTTTGGGGTTAGTGGACATTCTAAAGTACCTACCAGGTCTGAAGCCAGGATGTTGCTATATGGGAGATGAAACAATGGAAATTTCACCCTGGAATGAAGACTCACGAGGCAGGATGGAGTGGGAAGGAGTGTGGGGGTGCTGGCACAGGGCTTTGGCACGAGGAGGCAAAGTGGGCTGTCTTCAGCTGCAGGGGCTCCTGGCTGCCTTCTTGAAGGCATAAGGCTGCTCTTTGCCAGCCCCTCATCACAGTGGTCACGGTAGTGAAAACTGAAGTTGGGATGACAGTTATTCAACCAATGCTTTGGGGCCTGGCCTGGGGGGGAGCTGGATAGTACTTCAGCGTATTTTGATCAGAGGCAAGGCTAGTTTAAGGATACTGTATTTTTATATTCAAGTCTTCCATGAGAATGATTTCTTTGATTTTCGTTGCCCAGATTGTGCCCACGAGTGAGTTTGTAGGGCTGAGGGAGGAAGTTGACCCAATGGCTGTGGAATGTGAGATGTGCCTTCCCCAACATCTCCCACGGAACGCGAGATGAAACCGGTGGCCGAAGGCTGCCGTCTGCCCCGTGTGGGTTCTCTTTGGTCTGTACAGTGTTGGCCAAGAATTTGAGTTAGCTGTCAACACTTAAATGTCACGTAACACCGTATTTCCGAGTCAGAAGATCTAGCAGCCCTGGGCCTGATTTCTGCATGGTTCTGATTGTCTGGAGCTGGGTGCCCCATGCAATGGGTGCATGGGCGGTCTGGCTCACAATGATCTCTACCATTCTGTGGTGTCCCTGTTTTGCCTGATCTGAATTGTTCATTTACAGATACTGCCTGGCTTTTCTAAGGCTTCTCCTATAAACCATTAGGAAGCCTCTATTGAAAAATGAAGCAAGACTCATTTGCTTCAAAACCATACAGCAGTGAACACTTCTTGGGGATTTAATGCTAACAGTGGAGATATTCAAGGGACGATAAAGATAGAGATTTGCAGACTGCCTCATCTCAGAGACCAGGAGCCGAGGCTGTGCGTGGTTTTCCATATCTTCGTGCATTTCTAGTCCTCATGGGTGCACATTCTAAAAGCTATTTGAAAGCAAGGTCTGAGTGACCCTCTGACCACTCCACAGGAGTTGCCCAATGGATATACGGTCATTCTATGCCAGCTTGTCTTTTGATGTTATCTGCATACTGCTAATTAGCTTTTGAGTTACTGACATCTTAGAAAGAGAAGATGCTTTATTTATTTATTTTTTAACAGTGAGTGGGCTAGAAGAAACTGTACAGCATTATGAAATGGTTTTGGCAAAGCTCAAAACTATTTGTGCAGTTAATAGACTCTCCATGGCTCTCTCCCTTGGGAATACAGTGACTTTCTGATCGCAACCTGGCATGTCTGCTCCTCTTGTGAAAAATCAAGCACTTGCTTTGATAAGAAAATTAAAGTTATTTAGTTAGTGCTGAGGAAAAAATTATCTCAAACACCAGTGATCACCTAAAAATTCTATCTTTGGGCTTACAATACCATGATTTCAGGAATTATCAGCAAATGATAGTTGCTAGTTAAATGCAGGTTTGTGGTAAGCTGGTCTTTGTGACAGAATCTCATTTTACACTAAAGAATTTAAAGAATGTTTCTCCCATTGCTTACAAGCATATCTATTAATATTTTCCCATTTAAGATACATACGGTTGATTCTTAAAGTGTCTTTTCCCATAATCCTTTGAAAACACACTGGCAATGATAAAAGGAGTAGCTGTTGCTATCTTGATTCTCTTGTAATAATCTTTCCATCTGATCTGCATTTCTACCCTTGCTGCAGAGGGTTAATTGAAAAGATATGCATCAAAAACACTTGCTTAAAAGAGGCATAGCCCTTTGTTTGGAGAGCAGGAATTGCTTATAATATTAAGACTTCCTGTCTGGTAAGTACTGTATTTTAAAAAATAAGCTACAATGTATAAAACCAAGGTCATTTCCCACAAAATGTTCATGTTCTTTGTGATTACAAAACACTGCATCTTGTAAAATATTTCCAGTTCTGTTTACTTGAGAAGTACCAATGCTTATTATAAAAGTGTCATGTCTCTCCGAATTGTAGAAGCCTAAAGCAGTATATTTCTTGTCTTATTTGGAAAATTAAGTTATAATTGCTATTGTATTTAAGATTACATTTTGATATAACACATTACCATTGTGATTCTCAGACCCACATGAGAAGTTATAAAACATGAGATTGTCTTCAAAAAAAAAAAAAGCAACTATTTACAAAACAGGACCAGAAGTAAGATTGCCACTTTGATTTCTGGTCCTATGATAGGTACACCTTTTAAAGCATGTATATCATTGGGTATGGGCTTTTTCAGAGTCACTCACAATAAGCAAACCGGTCGGTCTTAAATGCAGTTTATACTTCCTTGCTCTATTGGTGTGCATTACATAGTGATACAATTGGTACCTAAAAGTGCTAATCTCATTTTATTTACCAACTTCTGCTTTGACAAGTTACAATGCAAAAAGACACAACAGAACAGTTCCAGTAGAGAGGAATCCCCACAGGTATGAGGAACAGGGAGAGTGTATGTGCCGCTGGTAGGGTTATTTTCTTAGAGAAATGAAATTTCCAGTTGACCCATGTACCCAGCGTCTTCTCCAAAATGATCCACAGCCTCATCCATATTCATGAATTTGGCTCTGTTTCCATTCATTTGTATGCACAAATCCTTCCCTGTCTTCATACAGGTCAATGCTACAGTTGATGTGGTCAATAGAAATTCTACAGGGTCATGAGAAAAAGCAGCACCTTGTCCGCAAAAGTCCATGGAAGTTTGCTCCTTAACATGCTATTAATGCAAAGTGCACATCTTTAACACCTTCGCCTACAGAATTCTGTGTACAGTCATCAACCGGGTGATTATGAAAAGGAACACCGAGGCTTCGGACTCACAATTACATTCAGAAAAAGCCTTACACCAGTCTGTGAATACCCACCAGGGACTGTGCCTGTGGTTCAAATGTCAGCCTTAGACTGCAGGTCAGCTACAAAGAAACCGCTTGTTTCCATAGAGCACTGCTCCTCAAAAAGTTGACATCGTCCACTTCATGTAAATTTGTCTTGAAATAATTATCATGTTCGTTAAAAACAAAAATACCACCCAAACTGTTCTGACTGGGAAAGACTCTAGAGATAATAAAAGTCTTTCTAGTCTTAGGATCTTCCAGATCTATCTTTCACATACCCTTTAATTTTCCCTGAGGAAATGAATATTATTTACAGTATTTTGCTACTATTCTCAAGGTATCCTCTCCTATACGTACAGTTCTTGCCACCTGCCTCTAAACATTCGCAAGTGAATGCTGCTCTTTTGTTTTCCGGTGAAGCCGGATGAAGGAGGACTCAGGTCAGCCGTGCTGGCTACTACGGAACCCAGGGCGGCTTTCAAAAGCGTGGCTTGGTGTGACACCGCAGGCAGCCGACTTAAACGCAGACAATCTTGACATGGGATCGAGGCATTTCGGTCTCAGAAATCTTTTGCACCATTCGTGTGACTATTTCTTTAAGAAGATTTTGGAAAGCCCAGGAACTGCAACACCCATCGTTCTCTACTGAAAGTGTTCATCTGCAACACAGTTGTGACTGGACAGGGAATCACCTAATAAAGGGCACCCCGGTGCACGGAGCTGCTGACAGGCACTTCACCGCGGAGCCCGCACCCGTTCAGAAACCCACTGCCTTCTTCCTGACCCTGGCTTTTACCAACCAGGAGAGGAAACTTTCCGGCAAGTAAGGTGGAGGGAGGTCCGTGCCCACTAGAGACGTGCACGGGAGTGGCAGCTGCTCCTGGAGGGACGACATGACAGCTCCCTCCGAGGTGTCCAGGGACAGTCACCACTGGCCGATCAGCATTAACAAGGTGAGTGGGAGCCAGATGTCCATGGACCTCTTGTCTCTCCTCTCTGGCCTCCAATCCACCCACTTGCTACCTGGGTGTCTTCTCCAGCTTGTCACACTGCTGCCCATAAATTGGGTGCACGTCCTCTGGGAAGGACTAAGGCTTAAAACTACTGCTGGATGATGAACTCTCTTTGCTTTGCAGCTACCTGAAGAATGCCTGTCCATTATTATGAAATGCCTTCTTAGACAGAGATGAGAACTGTTTTCTGAAGGAAGAAGTATCAAGGGAGAGAAAGGTCAAAAGGCTAGAGCACGCCTTATTTAGAAATACTTTGGGTCCAGATTCCATAGTATGGCCATTCCTTTTGAACAGACAAGTCTCTGAGATCCGTGGGATGGACGGAGCTCTGGTTAACCAGCCAGCATGCTATGGGACTGCCCTTTGCACCCACCCCCTGCCTCCCCCTGCCAAATGAAGACATAAAAGAACGTGGTACCACCAGGATGGCATAAAACGAATGTCGGGCTTGATTTGGCACTTAATTTAGTCCCAAAATATAACAAAATGGCTGTATGTCTTTTTTTTTCCTGTAATTTTGACTTTTACAATCAGTGCTGTATATTGCAATTCGTAGCTTTCTGGGTGGCTTGCAAAGAAGTTAGTCACTTTTTTCCCAAGGCCAGCCAGGTAATTTTGATGGTTCTCCAGTTATTACATGCCTTGGTACCAAAAATGGATGTCTGTGTGTGCAGGAAGGGACTGACGGTCTGTGCACACCTGTGCCAGAGAAGAAAGTACCCAGAGACCGGGGCCAGTAGGCAGAAAGGAGTCCCCGCGTGACTGGGGATGCAGAAGAGTATGTGTAGAGAAGCCTTTAGAAAGGACAAGAAATCCCAGGGAAGATGCATTCAGCTGTACGCTTCTGCTTATACCTGTGCATTGGCAAAAACCCAGGTAAGGACTGAGCATGGCTCCTCCAGGCCAGAGCTCAGAACGAATCATGTGCTGCATCTCTAGGGCGCAGCCACAAAACCTCCCTCCAGGACAAAGACCTCTCCTTCCCTGTGTCCCAAAGTTCTGGGTGGTGGGGAGGATGGATTTAGCCCCTCATCACTGTAATTGTTTTTGATGAGGGACTTAATTAATCCAAGGATCAAGAGCCAGGGAGATTTGCCGAAGAGAAAAACCTCTGCTCTAGGATTGCATCCCAGCCATCATTTCAGTACACGGAGAACCTGCTCGAGTGGTTCACCGGCTCTGGACTCATTGTGGCCACGGGGCAATCCACCCACAGCTCAAGCCTCCCGGACCAGGCCAGAGGGAGCATCATGGCACAGCAGAGGGTGCCTGCAGGGAAGCAAGAGGACTCCAGGGAGGAGAAAAGACATGCTGGGGTTGAGGATACGAATACACTTCTGCCCTTAAAAAAATATGCCCTTTCCTGGCTGACCTCATAAATACTAAAACACACATTATAGCTGGTGCTGTGGCTACTATTGATTGGAAATCATGAAATTAAACATGATTTTCAATTACCCATGAAGGTAAAGGAAGCTCTTTTCCTGCTCTCTTGAAATACATGTTTTTAAGAGAAAAATAAATGAAGGAGGAAAACCGGATCTCTTTTGAGGAATAATATTTAAAAAGTCACATGAAAGCTTACAAAATAAAATTGCCAAAATCTATGAATGTATAGGTTGTGGCTATTACACTGTGAAACCTCCTTCTATTTCCCTTGCTTCTAAAAGGAAAAGGATTTCTGCTATTCCTAACTGACTTCTTTCAACTCTAAAACAAACGTGTATGTACAATTTCTAAACATATATTAACCTCTCCTCTGTGCAATTTCACTGAACATTCCTATGGCTGATCGTCGGCTCCCCATCCTGACACAGTGCATCCTATAAGGTGCTCTTAATCCTTTGCATAGGTATAGGAGAAGTAACTCTTTAGCAGGGCAATCGAGAGTGGGACAGACAGACAATGAGCGTACATATAGAACGTGACAACTACTCCCTCCCCCGCACCACTACCACCAAAACAAACAAACATACTAGGCTAGGAAACCTGCTAAATGCAACACAGTGCAAGCCCTGGTCCTACTAAATTGAGAGATTCCTATACCCACATGCATTTTCCTTTTGGTGTTCTGTATGTTCCCCTCTGAGCAAATTCTAAGCGAACAGTGCCAGTATTTGAATAAGAAAAACAAAGTTTTGGACCTTCCATGTACTCAGATCACGCCTGTATTGTCCATCAACCCATCTCCCAGACATGCTAAAGCATAAAACCTGTGAAAGTGCACTCAGAATGGATGTCGGTTTGCTGACTTCACATGTCTTTCTGAACAGAGGGGGATGTGTTAGGCTGTACTCCGCTGTCTACAGCAAACCTGCTGGGATTGTCGGAATTCTCTACCTGTTCTGAAACCAGCCAGTGGTGGGGTTTTGAGGGACGGCCCGACAACCCACTAACCTGGCAACAGCACTGTCACACAAGCAGTGACAAACGGATCTGTGCTGCGGCTCGCGTTGCATCCCTGAAAGAAGCATCGAGGCTTACCCAGGTGGCTACCTGTGCCAGTCGTTGATCGAGCTGTGACAGGTAGAGAATGAGCTGAGCCACCTCTCGGAGGAAGGGCTTCTTAGAAATCTGAGGAAGACTCCTAGATGTTCCCAACGTTACAGCGGGATGTCCTGAACTCAGCTTCAGGGTCTGAGGTCTGCTGGTGATCTCCTTTCGGGTTTATGCCATCTGGGACCCTCCAAGCCACGGTTCCGTCTGGGGCCATTCTTGCAAACACAACAAACAAACAAGACATAGAAGAGATACCCAGAGTGCTGCACTTTCCGGCAACACATCATGATGTGCACTGCTCCAGGAAGTCAAATGGAAAACAGGGAAAATAGTATTCACGATGAAAGCAAGTGTTGTTCTCTGTACAAATGCTACTGAATAACGCGTCGCTTTTTTTTTTTTTTTACGATGTCAAAAAATCTCAGAAATGGCATTATTCAGAAAGCTTATCAAAATATGCCTCCTTTCTAGGTAAAAGGGGCTTTGTTGGTTCCATTGCTATGGAAGTCCACAGTTTGCAGACCTAGGCATACAGCAAAAAAAAGCTGACTTTTCTTTTCAAGGAAAAAAAAATAGTTACAGCCGCTCCAGGCTGGATTCTCAGCAGGAGCAGTGGAGGGTGGTGACCTTATTTTTTTGCTGTAATTCCACCAAGTTTCCTGGAAGTGCTTTTCCTGGGCTTCAAGTGTATTTTGTTCAGAAGCAAAAGTGCTTTCCCAAACCCGCAGTGGAAGGCGAGGGCAGCAGGGCCCTGGGCCGCCCGCTTGGTGAGCCTCTCTCCTCAGTCCGTGAACCTCTGGCAGGCTTTCTTCCAGCGGCAGGCCGTGCACCACATGTCTCGGTTCTCCATGCCGTATACCTTCCGGCACTTCTTGCCTTCTCCCCTGGGCTTTCTGTAAGACAGACACGGAACGTTTATTCTGTGGGACTGATTCAATGGGCATTCATTCTACGGAGGGCTTGAGATCCCTTGAAAGAGTAAGAAACAATGTTAAGAAACAAAGTAGGGGTTTTTACCAGGTTTGGACTTTAACGTGCTGGATGTTTTCATGGCCACTACACTTAGCTATTACAATTTGCTACCACAGCTCTTTAATTTTTTTTTTTTTTTTAATTTTAGAGAGTGAGAGAGTGTGCGCAAGCAGGATAGAGGGGCAGAGGGACGGAGGGAGAGACGGAGAGAGAGAGAGAATGAATCTCAAGCAGGCTCCACGCTCAGCTTGGAGCCCAATTTGGGGCTCGATCCCACGACCCTGGGATTATGACCTGACCTCAAATCAAGAGTCAGACGCTTAACTGAGCCAGCCAGGCACCCACAATTTGCTACTATAACTCTTAAGCTTCTACTTGTTCATTTGTGGGCACGTCCATTTGGCCATCTTCATAAAATTGAATTAAGCAAGTAAATACAAAAAAATACCACTAGAGAGGTTTCTTCTTTTACATTTTAAATAGGTATTTTCAAGTGCTCTCTTGCTTTTCAAATTTCTAGCATTCTGGTTAAGGGAATCCTGAGGATTTTCTCCTTGATCTGTACATTAAAAACTATGCCTTATAGTTCTCTTAATACAGGGGTTAGTGCAAATATGGCTTTAAATAGACCCAGTAATCACCAGTACCTATTCTGCGAGAAAACTCACTGCAAACTGTTACCACCCCTCCCCCCAAAAACAATAAATCTTCATTAATAATTTCTGGGTGGGGAAAACCAAGGGAACAAAATAAAGGGTGTTTTGTCCATTCCAGAGAAATTTTATGGAAGATCGTATGTCTGGTTTCTCTCTTCCTTGCTGTTCTTCTGTTTCTCAGCAGATTCCCTCGAGATGAGGAGTGTGGAGCTTCAAGCAGTCATACCTCAGGCTGACCGTCCCTCTGGGTGGCGAGGACAAGACGGTGTGTGTGTGCTGTCTCTGCTCTCCCGTGCCCACTGGACGATTATGCGTTGGTGACACCTGGTAAGTACATGGAAAAGAAAGTTGATGGGGCGGGTTCTCCTCACTGTGCATTTATTTAGCCCTTGCCACATGGGCCATGGCACCTGACCATCAGCCACAGAAATGATGTGCTTTGTTCTCAGAGACACAGGTTAAAGGTGAATTTAAATGCCTCCCCATACAGGAAAGACTCGACAACAATTAATACTTCAAAAATCTTCATGACTTCATGCGTGCATTCCAGGTTGCCCATAGTAACATATTTTCACTTGAATAATATTCCAAACCTTAAAATATAGTCTCACCTATTGTAAGGCTTATGATCTACCTTTGAAAAAAGGCAAATAGCTAGAGAGGTGAAGACAGTTATCTCAAATTAGAAGGCTAGTCAATGGGAATACCACAACATGGACCTTGGCCTCCTGTTTGCTTTAAGAGATCATTCACACCCCCTAAATAAAGGGCTTCTTGCATGAGACATCCACACAGCAGACTGTAGGATCCAAACAGGAATAAAGTCTAGAAGCAAAGAGCCCAAGAAAGTCAAGAACAAAAGTCATCCATTGACTTTTGAAATACTTACTGAGCATTTGCTATGTGCCAGGTTCGCTGACAATAGTTTTCATTTTCACAACTACCCCACGTGGTAAGTACGATGCTTGTTCCCACTTTATAGATGAGGAAACCAAGGCATGGGGAGGTTAAATAACTTGGCCAAGGTCATGGAACTTGTAATGGCAGGGCCAGCTCTGTGTTGAGCTCTACCTGATGCCAGAGCATGTGTTTCACCCTGTTACACCTCTGCCTCTCAGTCACAATAGCAGGAGGGCCTCTTGTTCTGGATTCCTCTGGCATTTCTTACCCGTCCCTTTGCATCACCTGCTCTCATAATGCTAAAGATTTTCCCAGCACCAGGGATTCTCAACAGCTACAAAAAAAGAATTTTTATAAGAAAAGATAAATGGTATTCCAAGTAAATATATGACATTGCCATAAACAGAAGTGCAGACCTTTAATGAATTTAGAAACTTAATTATCTAGAAGCCAACATGGCCACAGAAGTACCAAAGTACCATGACCGACTGACAGTCATGGGAACATTCCTAAAGCATACTTTTATGCTGAATTTCTGAATTTCTCTAGTATAGATACTAGAATTCTGAATTTCTGAATTTTTCTAGTATAGATACTAGCACTTTTTGTTTTCTTCCAATTCAAAGGAATATACGTGCTTTGTTCCAATTCAAAGGAATATACATCAGTATTATTTTCCTAGACATTAATTTAAAAAATTAAAAAGCTAAGTAAAAACCTAGCAGTTTAAACCACTGTTGCTCTGATTCTGAATTATTCTGTACCATTGGTCTTTACTGTTTTGCTAAGGCTGGGTAGGAGTGAGGGCCAGAAGAAGTGAGTTAACACACATTTTTTTTTTTTTTTAAAACAAAAGCTTTGGAGTTCAGTATATGCATTTGATTTAGACAGCTATGTAGGCCTTTCCAGGAGCTGAATCTACCCTCCCCCCACCTACTCCACATCCCATCCTTGACCAGTGTGCATAGCAGCAGACCAGAGGGAGTGAAGGCTTCAGAGTTCACAGCCACCATAGTGATCTAGAATGTGCTCATATGCATTGTTAAATGGTCAAGACAATTAAAAAAATTTAAAAATTGTAGAATTCATAGAATCTGAAGAATACTGCCTTATTAGCAAGAGAACTAGGAGAGGTTTAGTTGACATAACATCAGCTGGGGATAATGTGGAAGGTTCTAAATTGTGCAGAACTGCCACACCCCTTTTGTGTTGGGTGATATGAGATGATAGGGCGCTCTTCATTCAACAGGTATTTATGAAGTACTTACTATGCACCAGGCACCGTTCTAGATTGTGGGTACCTAGCTGTGAACAATACCAAGTCTCTGCCCCTATAAAGCATACATTCTAGTGGGGAGACAGACAAGAAATACAAACACATAAGATCACTTTAGTGATGAGTGCCTAAAGAAAATAAAATAGGCCAAGAGACAAAGCATCATCAAGGGAGAGGACGTTTATTTATTGAAGGTGGTGAGAGAAGGCCCCTGAGGGGTTGCCTTTTATCTCCTGGGCACTCTGGAGAAAGGGAGCACAATGGCACAGGCCTGCAGATGCAGAGTGCCAAGGGGGCCAGAAGACACACGGTGTGGAAGTTGGGGGTGGGAGGGCAGGAGGCGGTAGATTCAGGGCAAGCCTCCTGGCTGGGATGGATGAATTTTAGGTGAATGTCATTCTTTTTCTTTTTTATGTTTATTTTTGAGAGAGAGAGAAAGAGAGAGGGAACGCATGCATGAGTGGGGGAGGGACAGAGAGAGGGAGGGAGAGAGAGTCTCTCTCCGACTGAGCCAGGCATCCCTGAGTTGAACACCATTCTAAGGGCCAGAGAAGCCATTGGAGAATTTTAAGAAAGAGAGACGTCTGATTAATGCTTTGGCTCCTTTGAGAGTGAACTGGAGACAGTATGGAGAGAAGCCCTGCAGTCTAGTTTAGAGGCTTTTGCACTATTTGGGGGGAAAGAATGTACTGGCGATTTAGACAAGGGGATGGCAGTGGTGGTGAGAAGTGGCTGGATTTATGGCAGGATCAGGCAGGATCTAGGACTCGGTGAAGGATGGGAAAAAACGAGGACAAATCTTTAGAAGAATCAGGGATATGCATCGAGAGGGATCAAGGGGGAGTCCTAGGTGCTGGCCTGGGCAGCTGCAGGGACGGTGGGCCACTTACAGACATGAGAAAACTGGTGGTGTGGTTGGTTTGAGAAGGGAGTGAGGTCCAGGTGTTTGAAAATTCCAGGAACACCATTTGAGGAATACGGACCGACTGCAGGAATAACCCCTCTCTACAGTCTTCATTCCTGCCGATGGCTTTCTTAACTCGGGAGTTCTGGGCATGCGTGTTATTGTCCTGTCCAGCAGCGACAGACCTGGGTTTTCCGGGGCACGACACAGGAGAAACCAGGACCCACATCACACGCTGGCGTGTAGATCCGTTCTGCGTGAGGATCAATATGACCTCACTTGTGGGTTTTTCTCGACAATTCTAATAGCAAGACAGTCACGGTTCAGCTTTTCGTTTTAGTGGGGGCTGCGGGTGGGGCAGAGAGGTGGTGGCCGGTGCAGGGAACTAACGTGTATTTAGCTCTGGCCAATGTGAAAGGCGGGCTACTAGGTGATTTATGATTTCTTTTAATCCTCACAAAACCCCTGCAAGGGAGCGCTGTTATCTGCATTTTGTAGATAAGATAATTTAGACTTCGAGCAGGGAGGTGGCCTGCACAGCATCCCAGAGGAAGTAGCAGTAGTGGTAACTTGCCGAGCGCCCTTAAACCAAGTGCCTGTGAGTGCTATCTGCTTTCATCTCCACAGCGACCCCAGGGTAAGCAGCACTGCTATCATTTCCACCTTCTCAATACGGAAGCGGAGAAGTGAAGTGAAGTGAAGTAAGCCACCACACGGTAAGTGCCAGGGCGGCACCTGAACACAGGCTGTCTCCTACCGGCTGACGCTGGAGCTGTTCTGAAGGAACTAGAACAGGCCCTGCTCTTTCCGTTCTTCCATCCTGCCACGCCGCTGATGGAAGCGTGGTGTGCGCTGAGATAAAGCCCTACGCAGCATTACTGTGGCCCTCTCTCCCAGTGGTCTCCACTTGTCAATTCTTATCGGTTTTATATCTTAATCATTTCTAAGTTCTATGTGGGGGCATGTTGTATAGAGTACATTTTATTTTTTTTTTCTAGAGAACAGTTTTTCTTCGGTCCTTAAGGACTCAGCTCCTTACGTGGGCTTCGGTGGAGGTCGTGGGGCAGCGCTTCGTGGGGCTCATCGGGGTGGGGGTGTTTGGTCCTTCCGTGCTTCACATGGGCTGAAGACTCCCGGCAAGACTACCTTGCTGTGAATGGCACATCTCACACAGTAATGCAGTTTCCCACATAGCCTGGGAAGCATGGAGGACTGTATATGCCTTAATCTTTCTGCTGATTCGATATGATTTCAGTTGAAAGAACTTCAGTCTGCAAAAATCATGGCTAATCTCTCTCACAGGTTCAGTATATGTGTGTTATATCAGTCAATCCCAAATAGAGAGAATCCACCTCTGACCTCTGTTTTACAGCAATGAGACACGTCCCAGGCAGCAATGATCGTAAGTGCTCCACAGTGTCAGCCAGTGCCAGGCGCTGTGCTCAACGATACAACTCTATGAGGTAGATTACAGTTGAGGACATTGATTAAGAGAGGTCATGTGAGCAGCTAGAGGTCACAGTTTGTAAATGCCAGAGTCAGGATTTGCATCTGAGCCTCAAACCAGAGCAATAATAAGAATGTTGTGTCCATCTGTAAACACGTTGGGGAAGTTTCGTTTCTTTGTGGTTTTCTATCTCTCAAATGGAAGAAAACCACATCCTTGTCTTGGTTGTAACCTCTTATAACATACTATTCTGAATCCTCCATCAAGGTGTTAAAAAAAAATACGGGTAAATATCTAACAATTAAGCATTGCTATTTTAGGTTAGGAGACCCTCCTTTCAGCCTGAAGCCTCCAGGAATGGCCTTTAGATAGCAGGTTTGTTAGCTCTTGCTTGCCTGGGCTTGTTGTAGACTGCATGTTTGTGTTGTCCCCGCCCCGCCCGCCCCCCCCCCCCCCCCCATTCATATTTTGAAGCTCTAATCCTTAGTGTGCTTATATTTGGATACGGGGCCTTTAAGGAAGTAATTAAAGATAAATGAGGTCAAAAGGGTGGGACCCTGATCCAGTAGGACTGGTGTCTTTATTAGAAGAGATACCAAAGGGCTCTCTTTCTACCCCACCCCCTGCCCCCACCAACAGAAAAGGCCATGTAAGGACACAGTGAGAAGGTGGCCCTCTACAAGCCACGAAGAGAGCTCTCACCAGGCGCTGAATTAGCCAGCACCTTGATCCAGGACTCCTAGCCTCCAGAACTGTGAGAAAATACATTTTGGTTGTTTAAAGCAATCCAGTCTGTGATATTGTGTTATGGCATTATGGGCAGACTCATACAGGGGCCAAAAACTCTCAGCTTTTTGTCATGAAAAGACAGAGAAAAGAATGTAGATAATTAGAAGAAAAGACGGGGTCATTTGGGAAAAACAGCTCAAAGAATGCTGTAATTAATGAGGGTCTTCTGCCTACCTGTACATTTGCAGCCTTGGGCTAGAAAAGAGTGAACCTCCAGTTACATTTGTAAATACGCAGAACAGCCTTCTCCACAACACACCTCAGGGAAGAGGTCTTACCCAGGGAACTTATTAAAGCCCAATGTTCAGGAAATCTAGTGTAGGCAAATGAATAAATAAAATCCTGCAAACCTTGGGATTTCTCAGAAGGAGATTATTTCCATTCTCTAGGAAGCATATAAAAGCATCCCCCCCTCCCCCCATACCAGGTCTTCAAGATACGGCGGGGGAAAAAAACGAAACCTTAAATAGAGTTGACAACCTCAGGGCATTTGTTTTGGGGTACAAAGAGAAATGTGTTCTTTAAAGAGCATTTTATAAAATGGAAACTGCTTTGTTCTTCAGTTTGGATATGGTTGAGGCCATCACCAACACTAATTCATTATAATTGAAAATGTTTAGAGCTTCTGTCTGAAACCCTTACTACATTAATTTAGAAGGTAGGAATTCATATGCTCTTAAAGTCACCCTGGCTCCCCATCTTCTAGGGATGGACTAACCTTCCTGGACAGTTGTTGGCACCTAGTCAGTGGACGTGTGCCAGTCTTGTGTCTGTGTGGCGTGGAGTTGTAAGATCCAGCCTTCAGTCAAAGGAGACACACAGTATGCACCCACTTTTTCGTTTTTTTTAAAGACTTTTTTTGTGTTAAAAAAACATTTAGTTTTGAGAGAGAGAGAGAGAAGTGGAAGGACAGAGAGAGACAGAGAGGGAGACAGAATCCCAAGCAGGCTCTGCACTAAGTGCAGAGCCTGATGTGGGGCTCAAATCCACGAACTGTGAGATCATGACCCAAGTTGAAATCAAGAGTCAGAGGCTCAACCGACAGAGCCACCCAGGTGCTCCGTACCCACTTTTTTTTTTTTTTTTAAAAGGATTGATAGGTAATTTAGCAACATAAAGAACGTTTTGAATAGTGAGCCTTCTTCCTAGGGTAAAACAAAGCCTTGGAAAATAGCATTCCCTCCCCATATCTTTATTTTTAAATAGGAATGGCTGCTAAGACAGTCTAAAGGGTTGGCTGAAACATTACACAACCAGATAGATTGAGAATTCTCTGGTGAAAGAATAAATCAGAAGCTAAATTAGGATTTGAGTGGGATACCTAGTTAACCTAGCCACTCTATATACTTTACGTCAAAGTTCTTGTCTAAAATGTCCCTGGTAACCAATGAAATTAGGGACTTTGAAAAATCTAGGGCATTGAGATGAAGGTGGAGATAGACACCGTGTTCACAGCAGAGAAGATTTCACTGCTGGAAAATAAACAATAGAAGGTGTCCTGGCTGGTATCTTACTGTGTAAGACATTTAGGAACTCTGGAGGACATGTAGCTAGTACGAAACCACTCAGAGTGATTTCTCTGTATTTCAGAAGGAGATGATTTAATTAACAGAGCAAAGGCAAAGAAATTGCATTTTGGTTGGTCACAGAGGTAACCTGACAAGAAGCCTGAACTGGACTGTTCCACCCACATGTTACACTTGTTTATACACCAGGTAAGCAATAAGGTGTATACTCTTGAAAATTCTTCTCAAATCAAAGATGGGAATTAACAGGATTCAGAACAGTGAGTTTCTATAATTCTATAATTATAGCTGCCTTTCTAGGTTAGAAGGGTTGTCTCAAATGTGATATCGAGAACCACTCTGGGTCTTTTTATGTCTACTAAGAAAAAAAAAAGTCCCCCAAAGGACTGATTGCTGACCTCTGACACCCTCTTCAGTAGATCACTGTTCTTGCCAGGAGTAAAACTGATACTACTATTGGATGAGGCAGGCGACTTTCATAATTACTCCAGACCCTCGATTATTATTTAAAAATCAAATTCCAGGAGTATTTTCTGGAATCCACAAATTCCCAAATTGCTGCCAGCAGGATGCTTTTTATTGTTGGCTATTCTCCTTGGGAATTTAATAAATATTCATCGACAGAGCACAGCATAACTGACTGAGCCGCTTTCATTTTTATCAGCCCTGTAGGAGGCCTTAGTATTTTCTGGAAACCTCTGGGAGCTGCCAGTGGTTGACAATAAGAAGCTTTTGTGAGGTCCTTGGGGAGAGGGCGGAGAGGCGAGAATAAGGTTAATATCTGTTATCATAAGCCACTTTGTGAACCTTATCAGGAGTTCTAAACCACTGTGGGCATCAACAGTGGGTAGGCCTGTGGATATTCTGTGATAAGCTATAAAAGACCCAATATATTTTTAAAGGAATGGTTAGGAATCAAGTTAATTCATGGTGATTTATCAGACAGCAGTCAATATGTCAAACCAATTCTTATATACTACTAAAACCTGATTGCATAGTTCAGCACTCATTTATTTTCAGAGTATCCATCAGCATGGATTATTCAAGCTTTGGAGGAAAAAACATTATTTAAATTTATGTTATTTTTGGACTTCCAAATTGGCATACCCACAAATAATAATTTCAAAGTCATAAGTTTTATAAAGTTACTTATAATGGTAAATATTATTCATTACAGGGTCTTTTTCTTTTATTATGTTCAGCATCTGAGTTCAGCTTGTATTGATTCTACAGAGCCTTTTGGAAACATACAACTATGCCACCAACACAAAAAATCTTGATATATTTCTAACAAGTTGTTTATCAATAGCTGCAGGTCTCTCCTAGTTTTCCAAAATGCCAGTCATCACACCTTTTTCACAGAGAAGCTGGGCTGGTCTGGGCTATGAAACACATTGCTGAAGAGTTTACAGATACCAGTTAAGAAATTGAGTACTTCTTGGGAATGCAAATTGGTGCAGCTACTCTGGAAAACTGTATGGAGATTCCTCAAAAAACTAAACATAGAACTACCCTATGGTCCAGCAATTGAACTACTAGGCATTTATCCACGGGATACAGGTGTGCTGTTTCAAAGGGACACATGCACCCCCGTGTTTATAGCAGCACTATCGACAATAGCCAAAGTATGGAGAGGGCCCAAATGTCCATTGATGGATGACTGGATAAAGAAGATGTGGTATGTATATATATATATATACATGTATATATATATACAATGGAGTATTACTCGGCAATCCAAAAGAAAGAAATCTTGCCATTTGCAACTATGTGGATGGAACTGGAGGGTATTATGCTAAGCGAAATTATTCAGTCAGAGAAAGACAAATATCATATCACTTCACTCATATGAGGACTTTAAGACACAGAACAGATGACCATAAGGGAAGGGAAACAAAAATAATATAAAAACAGGGAGGGGGATAAAACATAAGAGATCTTAAATATACAGAACAAACAGGGCTGCTGGAGGGGTTGTGGGAGGGGCGATGGGCTAAATGGGTAAGGGGCTTAAGGAATCTACTCCTGAAATCATTGCTACACCATGTGCCAACTAACTTGGATGTAAATTATAAAAAATAAGTAAATTATGGAAAATAAAAAAATTAAAAAAAAAAAGAAATAGAGTACTTCTGGCATTGTGAGTTTTGCCTTTTCCTTGCGTGTTTTGACAATTTGTTCTCCAAATTTATGTTCAGCTTTGACCAGATTTCTGGCTTTTTATTTTTCTACTTACTGGAATGCCTGTGAAGGTAACTGGAGGAGACTGCCAAGAAATGCTGAAGCTGCTGCCGTTGGGGGTGAACTTGGCCGACCCTGGAATGGTCACAGGGGGTGTGGCCTGTTACACAGAAAACAGAACACTGTTATGAAAGAACATTTTTCCTCAGAGTCTTAAGCCATCATTGCCTAGGTAGGCCCTCAAACATGATTTCAGCTGTATTAATAACTTAGACTAAATATCCAACAGGAGGAGATTAAACATAGTCAAAGAGAATAGCTAGAAATCAACTTTTTATGTGTCTTGGCAGTCTAAGGAATAAAAGGAGAAGGTTTTTGATTATTTCTGAAAACAGATTTTACTATACATACATATACTTATTTTAGAACATATAACTATTTGTGTGAAAAACACAATGCCTCGCTATCAAATTGGGAAATAGTTTTATACAGTGATGCTGGGTTTGTAAATTGGTACATTTCAGGAGGGTAATTTTTTAATTTTTATGAGGATGGTCACTGCCGAACTATGTATTATGCAAAAAACTGGAAACGTAAATGTCCAATAATAGGGAAGTGGGTAATATACCCACAGAGCCTGATGTTGTTGAAGAATACCCATTGGCATGGGAAAATGTTCATTCTATATTAAATGGCAAAAACAAAGCACAAGAGAAACAGTACTACAATAAATTCCTTTTTTTTTCACATTAAAAAAATTTTTTTTAATGTTTATTTATTTTTGAAGGAGAGAGAGAGAGAGAGAGAGAGAGTGTGAGTGGGGGAGGGGCAGAGAGAGAGGAAGACACAAAATCCAAAGGAGGCTCCAGGCTCTGAGCTGTCAGCACGGAGCCCAACGCAGGGCTTGAACCCACAAACCGCGAGATCGTGACCTGAGCCAAAGTCAGACGCTTAACCAACTGAGTCACCAGGCACCCCAATAAATTCCTTTTTTTTTTTAAAAAAATGAGTGTATATACACACACACACAACACATTGAAGGACATACAAAAAGTATTACCCAAAGGGCTTTCTTGTTGTTGGGATTAGGGGATGAATTTTCTTTATTTGCTTGTGCTTTTAATATTTTCTATGCTAGGGGCGCCTGGGTGGCTCAGTCGGTTGAACGTCTGACTTTGGCTCAGGTCATGATCTCGCTGTTCGTGGGTTTGAGCCCCGCATTGGGCTCTATGCTGACAGCTCAGAGCCTGGAGCCTGTTTCAGATTCTGTGTCTCCCTCTCTCTCTGCCCCTCCCCCACTCATGCTCTGTCTCTGTCAAAAATAAACATTAAAAAAGATAATATTTTCTATGCTGGACATTTATGATGTCTATGAACAGAAAAATCCCAACATTATGAATAAATGGTTTGGGAAGGACCTTTCAGATCACCTACTACATGTTCCAACTGTCATACAGATGAGCAAAATAGTTTCAGTTGGTTCAAGCCCATGATTTTGAGCCAGTGTTTCTAAATGTAACACTGACAAACAAGAAAAATTATTCTTTTTGACCAACATAACAAGAGTCAGCAATGAGATTCATTGCATCTACTACTTTAATAATTAGCTGTATTCCATTGCTCTTGAGTGTAAGTCTACTAAATACATATCTGAAAGCCTCCCCCGCAGGTTTAGTTTTAATAATTATAAATATAGGTGCTAGTGACAGTGGTTTTGTAACTGGCACCACTGGAAAATATTTTGGCAATACATAGCAAGATCCATAAGCCGTTCGCGTTGTATCCTCTGACTCAGTAATTAGTCTTCTGGGAATTCAGAAGGGAAGAAAAAGGTACTGGCACAGAGGTTTCACAGTACAGTTAGTAATGATCGTGGAAAAACTGGAGAGGCTAAAAAGTATACCTAACAATAAGAGAACGATTAAAACAAATTTGGTGCCTCGATTTAGTCGAATACTATTCAGCTATATGGAAAGTGTTTATAAAACAAAGGTAGGAGAACACAAAGTACAGACAGGAGATTTTTTAAAGATACTGCATAAGGCAGTTTGAGAATTATGGAAAAAATGCTCTCTTAAAATCTGAATATTATGAAATATCATTGACAAATCAATGTTTATTTTTTAATTTTATTTAACATTTGTTTATTTTTGAGAGACTGAGAGAGAGCATGAGCAGGGGAGGGGCAGAAAGATAGGGGGAGACACAGAATGTGAAGCAGGCCCCAGGCTCTGAGCTGTCAGCACAGAGCCTGACACCAGGGCTTGAACCCACGAACCGTGAGATGGTGACCTGAGCTAAAGTCCGACGCTTAGGAGCCACCCAGGCTCCTCAAAACAAACCAATGTTTAAAAGAGTTAGTAACTGTGTGGGGAAAAGGAGCCACGTCCTGTGTTTGCAGGGTTTGTCTCTACGATCTTATCAGACTTTAGAGTGAAGCAGATCCCGGAGGGTCTGTTCCAATACAGATGGGGGGGCCCCACCCCTAGCTTCTGTCCAGTAGGTCTGGGACCGTCCCAAGAATTTAGATTTTTAACAAGTTCCCCGGTGATGCTGACACTGCTGATGTGGGGAACACTGATAATCACCGTTCTGATCCATGAGAGTTAGTTACTAATTCAGAAGGCAGGGCATGAAGTCCCAGATCTGGGGCGCAGGGCCATTCTGAGCTTTTCCATGCTCACCTTTTCATTTATTTATTTATTTTTGTTTAACAGATCGTGTGCCAGGCACCCTTCTGAGAGCTTTACAATATTAAGGATTTTAATCCTATGAACATCTCTAAGGGGTTGGATCTTCAGTCAGCACTGGGGAACCAAAGAGCCCCTAGGGTCCCATTTGTGTGAGATCCAGGCTTTAAAAGGAGAAGAAATAACAAACTCAGCTACGGGGCTCCGTGTGTGGTGCTGTTTTTCCCCTGGGTTACCCTTTCCTCACAGGTCAGAACACTACTCCTTTTGGTCAGGGGTCAAGGTGATTACCTTCACGGTTCTTTGCAAGTTACCTGGTAAGCATGGTCGGTGTGCACGAGGTAGAGGGTGGTGGGAGCTGAGCGGCTCAAGGGCGTCATCAATTTCGTCTCAGTTTTGGCACAAGGAGCTTCTGTTCGGCTTGAATCTGGGATGGGGAAAGTAGGCGGTGAAGCCAGGGACTGAGAAGGTGAGACCGGGGCCAGGCTGCTCAGTCCATCTGCCACGGAGTCTGTGTTGAGCTTGATCTCAGTGTAGTAGAAGTCCTCTTCTCCATCACTGTAGTCGGAGTCCCCAACACGTCTAGAGTGAAGAAAGTGACAAGATTACACAAACCCCTCTGGCTTTCTTACCTCGAAATCTTGCACATGCTGTTCCCCCTGTCTGGAATGCTTTTCCTCTGTCTTGTCTGCCTGGCAAACTCTGACTTACCCTGTAACACTCAACTGTCCACTTGCAGGGAGGCCTTCTTGACCTCTTAAAACAATTCCTTCAATCAATCAAGTATTCAGCAATTTATTGAGAATCTGTTATGTCCAGGCACTTTTCTAGGGTCTTCTGAAAGTAAGATGAACAAAGCATAGGGTGTGATTTGATGGAACTTACATTCTAGTGGGAGAGGCAGACAAGAAACCCGGAGGGAAATGCACTTTGAATATGTCAGGTAGTGACAGATCCCAGAAAGAAAAATTAAGCAGATTTAGTGTCCTTTAGTAGAGTAACTGATGAGGGGAAGGCATTCTTTTAAAGAGAGTGTTTGAAGGAAGTCTCCTGGAAGAGTGACATTTGAGCAGGGGCCTGAGTGACATCAGGGAGAAACCCTCGCCAGAATGCATGGGAAGATCACACAGTGAAGACCAGCCACACGGCCCTGGGGTGGGCAGGTTCAGTGTTCTCCACAGAGGGCAGAGAGGCCAGCGGCTGGTGCTCCGGGCACCGGGGACAGTGAACAAAGGCAGGGGCAAGATCGCACAGGGTTTTGCAGCCCATGGAATGGCTTTGCATTTTATTCTCAGTGTGATAGAAGCCAGGGTGGGGGGCAGAGGGGAGGTTGTGAGGAACCTAAGTCACTTTTTTTTTTTTTTTTAACGTTTATTTATTTTTGAGACAGAGAGAGACAGAACATGAATGGGGGAGGGTCAGAGAGAGGGAGACACAGAATCTGAAACAGGCTCCAGGCTCTGAGCTGTCAGCACAGAGCCCGACGCGGGGCTCGAACTCACGGACCGCGAGATCGTGACCTGAGCCTAAGTCGGCCGCTCAACCGACTGAGCCACCCAGGCGCCCCCTAAGTCACTTTTTAAAAAGATCACTCTAGCTGGGGCGCCTGGGTGGCTCAGTCCCTTAAGCATCCAATGTCACTTAGGTCATGATCTCACGGTTGGTGAGTTTGAGTATGAGGCCATTGGTGAGTTTGAGGCCACTGATTGAGGTCCACATAAGGCTCTTCACTAGAAAGCCTCTTTTGGATTCTCTCCCTCTCTCTCTGCCCCTCCCCTTTTCTCTCTGCCCCTCTCTCGCTCGCTCCCCCCACCTCAAAAATAATAAACATTTAAAAAAAAAAGGATCACTCAGGTTAATGTATAGAGAATAGTGGACAGAGGGCAAGAGCAGGAGGCCAGAGAGGAGGCTGTTGTCACTAATAATCCAGATGAGCTTTGCAATATCTGGCGACCAGGTGGTCATGGAAGTGACCAGGAGTCAAATTTGGTTTGTATTTTGAAGGTTAGGAATCAGGACTTAACTCCTAACTGCTAGATCCTCTATGCTCCTGTTGAAGTGTATCCATTCTGTTTAATTCACTTTATTGAATGATTTGGCACATTTCTGTAATTTTTTAAAACCCTCGATCACTTCCCTAACACTGTGATTTCACTCCCCATGCATATTGATGTATCTGGCATAGAGTAGGTGCCTATTAAATGTTGAATGGATGAAGCTGATACTGTAGCACAGCGATTATGAGCATGAATCCTGGAGTCAGATCTCCTGGGTTCGAATCCTGAAACCCTCTAGCTGTGTGTGGGATTCTGGCAGACTCCATGGCCCAGTGCTTCAGGCTCTTTACTGATAAAATGGGGATAGTCATAGTGCCTGCTTATTGTGAGGATTAGGCAAATAAACATACAGGGCGCAGAAGTGTAAGTACTAAGTGCTTATTAAATTAAAATAAAGCTGACGTTAGAAGGCTTCAATTTTTACTGTCGACCAGAAAAGTATCTTCTTGGTGCTTTCAAAGTTCTCCCTGAGACACCAGAAATTGTACTCGTCCACAGAAAGTTTTGAGTAAAATAAAATAACTGTCCATAACCTTGGAAAAGATTTATCCGATTTGTCAACTTCTAGGGAAGCGGTATACACCCAGCAACCTAGTTTTATAGGACGGCCTCTGTCTACCTCCCTTCCACGAGGTATCCCCAAATTTCCTGAACATATCCACCAGTAGTAGATCATGACTTGGAATCAACTTTTCCCCCCACTTGCAAGCCCTCTACAGAACCTAGAATAAAAACCTGCCCTTCACCTTGGCCTCTCCGCTCGGTCAGATCAGCGGCTTCTCTCGGCCTTGCCCCATCTCCCCTGAGCTCTCGGGCTGAGGCGTCTGGGGAGGTGCCTCTGGGCTGCACCAGGTCCGGCAGGCCTTGGCTTTCTGACAAGCATACCATTAAAGACCCCAGAGAGTGGGCCCAAGAATGTGTGCCTGTTCTATTCCTGTCCCCACTTCCTTTCCAGTAAAGGGCAGGCCAAGTTGCTACTGGCTGCCGAGTGCTACTAATAGACACACGGGCCTGGGGGAAATTGTGTGTCCCACGCGGGGATAAATCAGGATCAGCCCCTGGTGTGCAAGAGTGGAGTGAGGTTTCAGAGAAAAACACTGTACTTCTTCTACTCTTGGTGTGCACCCCAGAAATATGGGACGGCATATATGTTTTGGGGGTCCTGTGGGATGCTCCCCTCCCTCCCTGCCATCCAACCTGCATTAAAACGATTCCATCATCCGGCATCACATAATTGAGCTCCTGGATTACGGCAAAGGTGATGTCCCTCTCCCAGGCCAGGAGAGAGCTTAGACCCAGGCTTCACAGACACAGACTGGCCCTAGCGTCCTGCCAACCCAGGCCCATTCCTGTGCAGCGGCTGGCGGGGTGGTGAATTCTAATTCATCAAGGCAATTTTAAGAGCACGGAGTAAAAAGGGAATCCTAGGGAAGCAAATACAGTGGCTGCATTTTTAATTTTACCCACCATGAGAGCAGCCTGGGGACCCAAAGAAAAATCGTGAGATGCCACTCACAGTCTATAAATACGTCTATATGGCATGTGCTTCTGTGAGGTACATGAATTGAATTGGATTCAATTTTCTGGGCAGATGGACTTTAAAACAAATACCCTAGCTCCTGATTATAGCTTCGGGAAGTTTTTTTCTAAACCTTTAAATAACTCTGAGCTATTTACATTATGAGTTGTCCTGACAGTGAGGTTTGAGGGGAGACACTGCAGAATTTCCTTCCCCTGGAGACTTCAGCAACAGGAATGAGGGTGTTCTGCCCTGCAGCGTTTCAGTGTGGTATTTCTTGGAGGGTGAAGCTGGACCCTCTGGTGAGGGGAGAAGCCTGGCCTCGCTGCGCCACACACACGGCACTTGGTGATCTGTGCGCTGTGCCCTGGAAGGGCTTGGCGGTGTCCCCGAACATCAGCGCTCGCTACCCGTGAGGGTGGTGGGTCCCTGCTCCTCTCCACAGTCACTGAAGGAACTCGCCTGCACAGATCAGCGCAATCACCTAAGAACCCACTTTGTTTTCTTTTTATACCACTTTTTTTTTTTTTATGGATGCTGCATTTTCTAAATTTATCCCTTGTTGGGCAAAGTGACTATAGTGTTTATTTCTCAACATTCATCTTGTTGAAAGGACTTCTTTGTCCAAGCACTTGGGGAGTTGGTCATGTGTTTCGATTTGTGTTGTGCACACTGACTATGACTTACGGCCTCCCGAGGTCCCTTCCAGGTCTGAGGTCCTTGGGCAGGAGACCCAGAGAATAAATGACAGGACTGCTGAAGGTCCACTGTCTCTCTGGTGTGACCCCTAATCTCTGCTGCTGGAAACTTTGTGTTCTCCTTCCTTAGAAAGGTTTTTACGTAACACAAGGAAAAGCATAGATTGTACAAATAAAGGGCTTATTTGAGCAACAGAAAATGATGGAGCCAAGTCATCAGGCATCATGAGAACAGAAACCACAGCACTGATTGACACAGTGGTTCTTAACCTCTTTTAGTGTGTGTGTGTGTGTGTGTGTGTGTGTGTGTATACACACACACACACACACGTACTTCTCAGGCTCAAAGTCACCAATACTCTCCATTGGGGAAAAATGCACATTTAATTTGACAGTTTCAGCGGGTCCAATGAACCTACCCTACCCTAGTGTTTTATATTTTATAAGTCACTCTCAGGTACATTTTATTTTTTGACCCTTACCCATGACCTTGCTGGGCTGATATTACTATTAGCCTCATTTTCAGAGGGAACTGAGGCTCTGAGAAGTGACTTGCCTAAAATCACTTAGTAAGTAAATTAGGGAGGCTTTGCAAGTTTAAAGCATTTTCTTTCCACTGTGCCACACAGGCCTATATTCTCTAAGTGGCCCTCTCCACAGTGATTAGGAAGACCAACCAAGCCCAGTCTCTATTCCTGTGTTCAGAACTTTTAAGGAAGAGTGTGGTATATAATTTCTGAGTGCAGGGGGCCTTAGACTGAACTCCTGGAGACTACATCAGGCTCTGAAGGGAGGGTTGCCTTACCCAAGATGAATGGTCCTTATGTGTTTCTGGATACCTGCTGCGGTGCTCAGCACTTTCCCACAGTTTTTCCAGAGGCATTTGAACATCACCTTCATAGAATTCTATAAACAGGACAGAGTTACATTAAAATGATAACTAACCCATCAATATTTTCTTTCTTTCATCTCAACACATTCCCCACCCCCCTTCATTAGAAAAGTAACAACTTCCCATCACCTTTATTCTAACTCGGCGCACCGTTCTAGGAACCACCATGCCCCCAAAGCTGGTGAGGGTCTTGGTGACTTCAGACATTTTCCTGCATCCTTGACAGATACCAAGCTCCCCTGAATATTTAGTTCGGTTTCATTAAGGTGGTCACAGTGGGGTTAATGACTGTATCTAACATTAATTGAGCACTTACCATGTGCCAAGTGCTGTTAAAAAGAGTATCTCATTTAATACTAAGAGATGGATAACCTTATAACCAGCATTTTATAGATTCACAGAGAGCTTCAGTAAATTGTGTCCAGTCAATAAATCAGCTCCTAGCAAAGCTGGGAATCCAGCGAGTTCAGCTCCAGGAACTGTCCTTTCCACTAGGGCACAATGCCACCTTCTTGTACAAGGGTCTCAGCATTTTCCCAAAATAGTCCAGCACAGTGATTGAGAGCACTGATTTGGGATTTACTTTCTCAAGCCCTTAGTTTCCTTATTTTATCAAGTAGGAACAATAATAGTACCTGTCTCATAGGGTTATTATGGGATTAAATGAGGTCACGAAAGTGAATCGTTTAGCACAACATCAACAGGAATAATCATTCAACCAATGCCAGTTGTTATGGTGTTATGATTATGCTTCCTGAAATGAATTTGACAGGAAATTAGTTTTCTCCTGAGAGGGCCCTGGTCATTGGGATGCTGCCGCTTTGCTGATTATTCCCATGGCCATGGTGACAGTCACTTCTGTGTGCTCATCAAGCCCCATTTCCTTTTCCTCCTGGGCACACAGCTAGACCTCATTTCCCAGCCTCCCTTGCAGTCAGGTGGAGTCATGTGACTGAATCAGGACCAATGGGATACTGGCAGAAGTGCTGCATATTCCTCCAGTGCCATCCGAGCACAGGCTGCTGACCAGATGCAGAGGACACTTGAGGCCTGGGGGACAGCAGAACCACTCGATCAGGGGTCCATAAATTTCTCTTTGCTATGAACCCTTTTGGCAACCTCATTAAACCTATGGGCCCCTTCTCAAAGCAGCATTTTTTAACACTTAAAATAAAACATAGAATTACAAAGAAAAGCCAGCAGAATGAAATACAGTTACCAAAATATGAAAAGTATTTTGTGATATGGAACTGTATGTGCTCTTTACGTACCATATTAAATAACAAGATCTTGAGGTGAGTCTAATAGCTACCATAATTTCAAAGTGGTGTTAAGCTTAAATGATATTTCATGATGTCGCCTAAAATTATCATGTGATATGAAAACATCTATGATTTCTATTGGTAGTAAAGTCACAGGCGGCATTAATACTGTGGTTGGATGCCATCAGTCATAACTGCAGGAAATGCTGAATTATAGTTAAGAGGTCAATGATGATAAAGATACACTTTTCCCCCCACTCCAAGTTCCCAGACCCCCTGAATTCTGCCCACCCTTCTGGGCACTTATAGACTCCAAGTTAAGAACCCCTGCATTAGGAGGAAGGAGCGTGGGTCCCTAGAGGACCGTGGGGAACAGAGACACTCCCTTCACCACTCCCACTGAGCTGATTGGACTGTGACACACAAAACAAATACACCTTTATGGTGTTAAGCCACTGAGGTTTGGAAATAGGCTGTTCCCACAGGAAGCCTACCCTTACCAATAAACACAGTAGTGGTGGTACCTTTCCTGAACTGATGAGATTGATGCAGACTTGTTTAGGAGTCCAGCAGGATTTCTGCCGTCAAGTCCTTGTGGGGCCCACCAGTGTTCGCCCTGTTCTGTGAGCAATCACTTACACGTTTAGAAGATGACTTATTCAGGTATTACTGATGGGATTAGTATCCTGATCCAGACAGCCACCCTCACGGAAGACTCTTCCTGTTTCCTAGTTGAGAAGACACTTGGAAATTTCCAGAACTGAGGACGATTCTGTGTGTTGGGGACTGGCCACTTTCAGGATGGCAAGTAGAGGACAAATCACAGCAGCCCACGGCTGCAGTCCGCTAGAGCAGAAGAGCAGCAGCAGGACAAGCCCGCTCTCCCTGTGGGCGTTGTGACCCAGGCGCCCGCTGTGTCCCAGAGGCTGCTCCCAGGGGGCTGGCATTCGTGGCGCAGCAACCCAGCCACTCCTGTCTTGGCACTGAGGCTCCACACGCAGTGCGGGGATGCTCGCAGTGGGAACGGGCAGGGCTGAGCTACGGAGGAGCTGAAGCTACAGAGAGGTGGGGCTGGGGCTGAAGAGGGGCCTGAAGGAAGCTGAGAAGCAAATGCATACTTAGGAGACTTTATTGTTATTTTTTACAAGTTTGTTTATTTATTTGGAGAGAGAGAAAGAGCGTGAGCAGGGGAGGGACAGAGAGAGAGGGAGAGAGAGAATCCCAAGCAGGCTCTGCGCTGACGCCAACGTGCACGGACATGGATGTGGGGCTGGAACTCACGAACTGTGAGATCGTGACCTGATCCCAAATCAAGAGCGGACACCTAACCCACTAAGCAACCCAGGTGCCCCTAAAAGGGAGGGTATTAAAGATGACTTCCGTAGCTAGGCAAATTGTTCTGTTTTGAGTATGTTAACTTAGAGATACCTACTATAGATCAAGAGAAGGTGGCAAGTAGGACACTGGACATATGAGCCTGGAACTTAGGGAAAGTCAGGGCGAGAGATACAAATTCGAATTTGGAGTCAGCAGCCAAAGGATCACTTAAAACTCAGGTCTGGATGAGATCATCTAGGCAAAAATGAAGGTAGAGATAATTAGAAGGCCCAGGACTTTACAGCATCCGGTATTTCTTATTGGAGATAGAGCAGGAGCAGAAAGAGAGAGAGAGAGGGAGAATCAAGACAGTGTGGTATTACTGCACAGTCAGAAGACTGTTCAAGAAGGAAGATGTGGCCAACTGTGTTGAACAAGGACTGGGAAGAGTCCTGTGGATTCGATACATGGAGGCTGTCAGTGGCCCAGACAAGAGCAGGTTTCTCAGAGTAGTGGGAGGAAGTCCAACCGCCATGGCTGGAGAATAGGTGGGATTTAAAGAAGTGGAGAGAGGGGTGCCTGAGTGGCTCAGTTGATTGAGCATCTGACTCTTGATTTCAGCTCAGGTCATGATGCCAGGGTTGTGGGATCAAGCCCTGCACTGGGCTCCACAAGGAGCGTGGAGCCTGCTTAATATTCTCTCTCTCTGCCCCCCTCTCCTGCTCGTGCTTTCTCTAAAATAAAAATAAATTTAAAAATAATAAAGAAGTAAAGAGAGTAAGTGCCACCTTTTCAAGAAAGGTGGCTGATATGAGAGCAGTAAACGGACAGCTTGTAAAAATGAGTCATACTAAACTGAGTTTTTATGTTGATGGGCACAGTTGCAAAGGAAGGAGGGACAGACAATGTAGTCGAGATGCGGGGGATAACTACAGGGTGAGATCCTGAAAAAGAAAGAGGATTCAGCATTAGCAGCCCCTCGCACAGTGGTAGGGTTGCCCTGAAAAGAAAGACCAAGTGATGGATGTAGATTCAGTTAGTTTGCTGATTAAAAAAAAAAAAAAAAAAAAAAAAAAGCATTCCTGTCTGAATGCTTCCAATTTTTCAGTGAGGTAGGAAGTGAGGTCAAATCTAAGGGCAAAGTGGGGAGGCTGTGTGAGAGCAGACGAGGCTGAAATGGCTGCTTTAGAGACTGGGAAAGGACCAGGCAAAGCATGTGATACTATTTTCATTTTCATGGGGGGAAGCAAGAATCCAAAAAGTTAGGAAACTTACCCAGTGTCCTTTGATGGTTCCACCAATTGGTCAGTTAGATAAAGGCTTTCGTCATTAATGTAATAGTATTGTGCAACATACAGAGCCAAATTCCTTCTGCATATTAGGAATTATTTTAAAGGTTCAAATTGCTGATTGTTTTAGGAAATGACTATCACTCTGGTATTTTTGTGCCACAACAAGTATTATTTATAAGATTGCTGTTCCCAGTCCTTGCAGTAATATGTCAAACACTTTTTTTTTCCTTTTAGAGAGAGAGAGGAAGCATGAACAGGGGAGAGGGGCAGAGATGGGGGGGAAGGGGAGGGGAGGGGGAGGGAAGGAAGGGGAGGGGGGAGGGGAGGGGAAGAGAGGAGAGGGGAGGGGAGGGGAGGGGAGGGGAGGAAAGGAGAGGAGAGGAAGCAGGCTCCATGCCCAAGGCGGAGCCCAACACAGGGCTCAATTCCGTGACCCTGGGATCATGAACTGAGCCAAAATCAAGAGTTGCATGTTCAACCAACTGAGCCACCCAGGTGCCCCAAACACTTGTTTTTTTTTTTTAATTGATAAGCAGTAAAGCTTAATACAAACTGTAGAAAAATAAACATCATTGGTATAATTCCTTTCCTTAGTCAGGAGGAAACAGCTGATACAGAGATCAAATCCAAAAATTACAATGAAGATGACCAATATCCTTTCTAAATTCTTCAGAATTAGGATAACCACCAATCACAATTGTTTTGAGTATCATCTCCTCAATAGATTCTCACTTTTTGGGTCTCTGGTATGGGCTCCCCAGGAATCAGTTGCCCAAAGAAAATTAGGTAATGCATATGAAAAATGATCAACTTTGCTTCCTCCTTGCTTTGTTCTTTTGCTGGGTTTCTAAGAGAAACGCTGGGGATAGGCCAGTTTTTATCACGTAAGCTCTCTGAGAGTAGGAGCCATGACTTCTTGCCCAACACTCTACTCCTGTGCCTAGCATAACTTATTAATTAGTATTGGCTGTGCTGAATCTTGGGAAAGTTGCATTTTGGGGCCCACGGCAATGAGCCGTATTTGAGACATCTTAATTTACTTAAGCATTTTGGAAGCTACTAGTAAATACTCTATGTTCAAAGAATGTTTGTCCAAAAGATCATTATTCTGTGAAATTCCAGAAGATTTCCCAGTGTGATTACCACCTGATGATCTCATCTGGCTGTAAATTAACTTCTTAGCACAGGCCCATGGCAGGCATGGTGCACACTGAATTATAGATGGTTTTCTCTTCACTCCATATAGTAATTTTTTCTTCCAGACTTACACCCCCTGCAATGCTAGGTACTCAAGGAAGGTCTAAGTTCACCAGAAGAAAACAGAAAATGTGCAGCAGGAAAAATGACTGTCTAATTTACAATGATTTGGGTCATTAGCATAAGCAATTGGGAGGACTTTATGCAGTATTATACTCCAGAAGCATAGAGAAAGTTCCTGCTGATTTGCAAGGTGGTTACAAACACAAACTCAGAAACATAATTACACATAGTGGGGAGACCTTTAACTGGGTTTTGGGAGGGGGCAACCCCAAACTCCTTCACAGAGGGAAAGCCCTGATTTCTCTTCTACCTCTTCTTTTTGGCATTTCCTTCGCATGACATCTTTCATTCATTATCCCATTTTATCCCAACCTGCCAGAACCCTGCCCTCATAATTTACCCATGCACAGATATTTGCTATCTAAATTTAAGAGCAATACAGATGAAGCTTTGAAAACATCTATCATTTTGACCCAATATCAACGTTTAGGGGCTCTATCCTAAGAAAGTCATTTGAAATGTCTCCAAAGACATGTATAAAGATGCTCACGGCACTGATTTTTAGACCAGTGAGAAATCAGAAATAATGTCAAGATTGCTGAGGGGATTATCAGATGACTGGTTAAATTAATTCCATATACTGAATATTAAGGAGCCTTAAAAATGAAGTTGTAAGAAAAACTTCCTTGATGTGAAAAAACAAGCTCCTAGTGCAGGCCCACACCATCCTCCACCCTCCACCCCGCTCAGTGCCTGGAGGCTGACCTTCATCAGCGGGTACCCTGGCCAACTGGTTTCTGGTTGAGTCTGGCCAATGGAAGGACTGACAGAAGGCGGGCAAGCTAGGGAAGAGACTGAAAGGCAAGAGGGTATGGATTCCCTCAACTTCCTGTCTGCCTGGCCACAGGTGGGCAGTGGCTCCATTTCTTCTCCAAAAACTAACACTTCTGTTGGTATTTTCAGAGTTTTGGTAACCCCCTGGGTTCTGGAAACCTCTCTGTTTATTTGCCTCTTCAGGCTTAGGGGTGGTAATGTTGTTAGCTTTTGGGGTAACTTCTCCTGATGTCTCCGAACCCTGTCTACACCTTTGTCAATAGCTTCTTCATTAAACTCTTCTCAATTGTTCCACTTGAGTACAGCACCTGTTTTCTGCCCGAACCTTGACTGATACAGGGGAAAAGCAGCTCATAAAAGTATCTGAACATTATCTTTTTTGAGGAGAGGATATGTCCTGCAAATAAAAATGTACTATGCCATGGTGGAAATATTGGGGAGGGGGATCTTATTTTTACATTAATCTGCAAATGTAAAAATTATCCTACTTTTAATTTTTAAAAGTTATTTATTTAAAAATGGAGTCACCCTATCACACTTGCTTGACTAATTTGGGAGAATAACAGTATATTAAAAGGATATCTCAACTCGAATGAAATCAAGTGGCTTCTCTCTACGTAGGTGAAGGATGTGCTTGTGTCAAACCATGGGGCCCCTTAAATAGTGGGTAAGTACTTTTCAAAGTCCCCTAACGACATCCAATGGAAACAAATCCTTTGTCTACAAACAGACTACTCACTGTTACATGAAAAGAAAAAACAAGCCATGGGAGGAGGAGGACAGGAAAAAATAGCTAAGTAAACGTCACCCAAGCTGCCACATGGGTCCTAGCTCTCCCAAGGAGGCCAAAGCAAGCAAAGTTGCTGGGGCAATCGCGGGGCCGAGTCTGAACGTGCCCTTCAGTGCTTCTGCCCCGGCTGCCCCTCGCAGCTCTAACAGAAAGACGTTCACAGAGGAGGATGTCCGAGGGAGACGAGGCCACCCTTGGCTGGGAACCACACTGTGCTAGGGTCTTCCATACACGTGCCTAGTTTCACACTCACAACAACCCCACAGGAGTGAAGCTCTCAGCGGTTACAGGCAGACTCCTGGGATCTCAAACACGCCCGATGTGAGCTCCTCAGCAGCTTCCAGGCAAGCTCTTCAGAATCACCCAACTTCGGTGCAGTAGGCTATGAAGGCTGGAGACAGCTTCCCGGAGATGTGTGACCTTCGCAGCGGTTTCCAGACTGTCTCGGACGCCAGCTGCTTTGGGGCGACAGGCTGAGATCTCTGGCCAAGGCTTCCCTCATCTTTTCTCTGCTTGCCCTTCCCACGGCAAGGCTCAACCCTGCTTCTGAATTTTTTCGTATCTGGAATACATGGAATGGCTTCTGTTTTCCTGAAGAAACCCAGACTGGTCCACAGGACTGACAAGGTGACTGCTGAAGGTCACCTTCAGGTCCAAGAGTGGAAACATGGCTGAGTTTTGAAGTATTACATTACCCGTCTAGGGATAATAAGTTCAATGAAAGTTATGTTCCAGAAGATACATGAACATCACTTTACTGTCCGCTTTACCACACAGCAGCCTGGGGTTAATACCAAGTTGCTTTTTCTGAGAGAAAAGTGTGAAGATCCTTGGGTATGTTTCATATGGCGATTGAGGTGTTATGTGTAGGCGTACGTGTGTGTATGTGTGTGCACGTGCGTGTGCACGTCTGTGTGTGTGTGCTGGGGGTGGACATTGATACATCTAAGCCTCCCCAGAGAGGACCAGGGTCCTTGATGGAAGGGGAGCATCCAATTATTCTGTATACCTGAGTTTGCTGTGTTATACATGTCTCCCTAGCCTGCCTCACGTGGGAGGAACGCACACTGCTTGGCAGAGGCTCCAATGGCTCTTTGGGGACTAAGAGGTCCACTCAACAGCTTCCAAAAGACTGGCAAGGGAACAGACATATTTAAAAATTCACTACCTACCTAGAAACTGGTAGGGGTTCCAGTTCTTTCCTTTATTGGAAAAGCAGCCTTATACACGTCACCTCAGCTTCAGGGCTTTATTTATTTGTACGACAGGAAGACTGAACAAGTAATCTGTGTGTGTGAGGTTAATGCGAAGTGATGGGTGAATTCAAATGTATACCAAATGTGGATCAAACATCTCCCATCTACAGGCACTGCTTATAGATGCTGTGATGACAAATAAAATTTTAAAAATAAGAAAAAGATTTCTTCTAATGGAATAATAGAGAATGCATTCTTTTGTGTCAGGCTATTTTACCTCAGCATAATGTTTTTGAGATCTGTCCACTGTTTCACGTATCAGTTTATTTCCTTTTGTTGTGGTGTAGTATTCTGTTGAATGAATATACCACAATTTGCTTATCCATTTACCTCTTTATGGACATGAGGGTTGTTTGCAGCATGGGGTGATAATGAATGAAACTGCTATGAACCATAAGTCTGCAAGTCTTTTTGTGGACATATGTTTTCTTATCTCTTAGGTAAATATCGAGGAGTGGAATTGCCGGGTCATATGGTAAGCGTCTATTTAAATTTATAAGAAACTGCCAAACTGTTTTACAAAGTGATTGCACCATTTTACATTCCCACCAGAGATGAATGAGAGTTCCTGTTGCCAACACGTGGGATTTTTGTACACTACACAGCACACACTGTAGGATTCCATCTACTGGAAAGTCTGCAATGTGCGAAATGGACCTACAGTGACAGAAGTCAGGTCACTAACTGGCTGTCTGTTTTTGCAGGTGTTGTGAGGGGCATCTGAGTTCAGAGGGGCATGAGGAGTGCTGAACTACTGGCCTGATTACAGCGGGGGTCACCCAGATGGAGAAATTAGTCAAAACTCACTGCACTGTATACTTAAAATGGGTTCATTTTATTGAGTGGCGATTATGCCGAAATAAAGTTGATTTCAAATGATTTGTAGAACAACGACAAAAGCATTCACGAGTTAACAAAAATCTGTACCCATGATCTGTTTTCTCAATCAGTGGCTTGTAAAAGTGCATCTCATCCTTAGGAGAATTTGTACATATCTGGATGTGTTCAAGCAGTCCTGTAACTTGGAACCAGGTTTTGGTGGGTGATTTCTGAAGTCCTTCGAGGTCCAATACTCCAGATCTTCTGTACTGCGTGGTAGATTATTCTGAGGTCCTATCACTAAAGTGCCTAGATCTCACTCTTCTGTGTCCTGATTTTCTCCGTGGCCAATCGGCTCCCCTGATCTGGCTGGCGATGCTGTGTCATCACCATGAAATCCGTACGGTGTGACCCCGAGCTGCTTTTCTTAGCACCGCCCTCCCCAGCAGTTCTAACAGATGGGTCTATTTCTGGAACAGCGGTTCTTCTTGCAGAAGGCACTCTCTGCTCAGAATTAGTGGGCTAGGAATTAAGTCAGTGCAGAGACTGGGAACAGCTTATGCGTGAGGGCTTTACGCATTTGTTTTCTTTTCAGAGCAGTCATTCACAATTTAAAGTGACTCACTGCTTTTTTGGTTCTGAAAGACTGAAAATGCAGAGTGGAGCAAGTGATTAATTCATTGTTTACTACTCGCAAAACTATTGCTGGAGCACCTTATGATCACTCAGCATTTTTTTCTCTGACTTGGGATTCTCCCTAGTCCCCGGGTAAGAAGGTTCGTGGTCAAGACACTTGTAAAATCAATGAGAATAATGAAGGCTGGAATGTAGTTATTGTCTTTGAGTTGCTGCTGATGTTCTGAAATGTGGAGTCCTGAGTCAGGTTTCCTTGTATGGCCCCTGATTTCTGCCCCTGTCGTCGTTGTCCTCACCCCTCACCTGAACGTAGGCTGGCCTCTCCCATTAACCCTAAATAAGTCCAAGGTGGCCGAAGTGGCTGAGGGATCCAGTGTCTTGAGCTGCAGCAATACTGATACAGTCAATGTGGGGACAGGATGGAGAATGGAGGTGAGCACCCCCTTCTCTCCACACCCACGCTTCTCAAATTTCTATTCAGTCAGTTGTCACATGGGTAGAAAGGAAAGCAAAGTATTAGCAGCCAGCATGAACGATATGTTCAATATGAACAATAATGTTCATATAATCCTCAGAACAACCTCATCAGTGGGGTGCTATCATTATCCATATTTTAGAAACGAGGAAACCGTGCCTTAGAGAAATCAAGCGACTTGCTCAATACATAAGTATTGAGCTGGGGTGCTAATTCCAGAGCCCGGACTTTCTTATCCTGTTCAGGGATGGACAAACTTAGAATCTGACAGAATTAGGGACCTGACATGGAAAAAAGCATATTCCTAAGTAGTTATCAGCACTTCTTGATTTTCTAGAGGTCTTCTGGGATTGATGGTAAACTATAGAGACTGTTTTCTCCCAGGCTCCCAGAGTGTCGGTAGTTAGGGTCACTGCGTCACCTTGTGGTCATGACCGGAACTGCATGTCCCCTGTAGTCTGGGTCCTGGCTTTTCTCTGAGCGTGGAAGAACTGCCTGTCTGTTCGTCTGAAATCCCAGAGAAAAAATTCTGCTAGCACTGGGCTTGAGGTAGTTGGTTGGCTGATCTCCAGAGCCAGGAGAAAGAAGGCTTTCATTTCTGTTTCTCCCATTTCCAATACCTTGGCTAAAGGTCCTCTTAAGAGCGATGGGTACTTCATTCAGGAAGTAGTGGGCTGTGGCAGACAGCCTGGAGTTCTGTTCTCTGCCCTTGGATTTCTCTCTGGATCCTTTGCACCCCAATCCCACCCTGCCAAATAACGTTGGCTGTAGCTGCATCTGATTATTTTCTTTCCGTGTTATTCTCCTCTGTGGGCAGAGGGAAATGTGGATTCCTTGAATTTGCTTCCGAAATTTCATCTTGGCTATTTCAGCTAGGCTGATCTTATCTCTGCCACGTTATAAGCTACAGGACCTTGGGCAATTCATGTAACCTTAGTGAGCCTCTTCTGCAGAATGGGGATACAACTATGCCAAGGTATAGCATAGTTGTTAAACTGCTAAAAACATGTTAAAAGCATGTTGTAAATTATAACTAAATATGCAAATGCAGTTGTTACCAGCAAATGTTTCTCCATCACTGCTGATAGTAAAAGATAATGCCTTGTCTAGGCAGCACATCTCATACTCTCTTCCTCCTTCCGTAAGAGGAACATGGATCACCTTAAGAGGTCAGAGTGAGATGTCCATGTGTGGGAGACGTAGGAGAAGAGATGAGAGAGCTTTCATAAGGAGGAGAAAGATCAGGACCTCTGCTTCATAATCCCATCTAGGGAATGTTGCTTCCCCCTTTGTATAGGGTCTAAAAATGTCTGTTATAATGATGCTACATTCCAGTACATGGGGTTTTAGGGCTTGTACATCCTTTCTACTTATGGTCACATTTAATCTTCATGATTATCCTGAGAGAGGTTTGATAGTACCTGTTTGCCTGGTTTGTAAGTGAAGAAGCTGATAATCAAAAGGGATACAGGATCTTCTTAAGTTCTCAGGGTGGCCAAGTTGAGTTTAGGATGTGGAACTTGATTTCTGTTCAGTGCTCCTTCGTTTACCACTTACCATGTTATCTCTTTACAACATAGAACAGGAGCCTCCAAACTTTTTAAACCATGAGCCACAGTAAGAGGTAAATTTTTGTACATTACCCAGGTAAGTGCATAATTGAAACAAAAACATCAAGAAACCACACTTACCCTGATTGAGTACAATGCATCCTATTCTGTCCTATTCATTAAAGAAGTGCTATTCACAGCTCATTAAATTGACTCATAACCCACTAGTGGATTGAAACCTGCAGTGTGGAAAATACTGATCTAGAAGGTTCTCAATCCCCACAGGACATATGACCATCACAACTGCCCATGGTCTTAAATGGATATGATGCATCTCACCAACTAGAACATAGTGTCTAATGGATTATGCAAACTAACTCTTAGAAATCTTTAAAGGATTTTAAAAGCTCTAAAACAACCGCATCACAGTTACCGTGTTTCTACCACATTATGAGCACAGCATTTTTCACCCCAAGTCATTATTGCCTCTTTACACATCAGTGTCCACCCACCCAGCATCCAATCTTAAAGGAAGTGGCTGCGTCTCAATCTCAAGACATTGTGCTGGTTCACTTAATAAATACAAAAATAAGCAGCAACCATCCCACATTCTCATTACACTATTCAAAGTAACTTTAAGTTATAAAAAGGCAACGTCTATGTAAGATCCCTGATTTAAAAGTTAGTGACGGTGAGCTTCAGCCAGCAGGGGGTACTCCTCTGGGCAAATCCAGGCTCTGATTAGCTGGAAAAGTCAGAAAGAAAGAAGGAAGAATATGGCTTTTATTCCTGTGTTTTTTTCCAACTACCCCGTATACTGCAGAGTGGGTCTTCAAATGAAGCCACTTTGTAATGAAGCTTTTTTGCTCTTTTGGTGACTTGACTATCCCCTAATTTAGTCGAAGCTGACAGACCTTAAGTACAAATGTGGCCAGTGCAACTTAACGTAATGCAAGAGTGTGAATTTGGCTGGTGTGGCTCCATTAGAGACGAAAGGCTGGGGCAGGCTTTCAGCAGCGCACCTTATGAGGCGGGGGTTCCCCGGGGCCGGGAGTCCTTGCCACAATGCCAAGACCTGCTTGATGGGAGCCACAACTACATACTCAGGTGACCCCAGAGAGAAAGTCTGTGCAGCCTGAAGCACAGACCTGCAGGCTTTGGGTCCAACTTGCCTGCAGGTTCCCCCGATACAAGTGCCAGCCTGTCTCCCTGACTAGTCGAGTGAAGACTCAGTCCCTGGGGCCCCACAGGATGCTGGAGCCACTCCAGCCTTCCCCCTCCACCTAGGGGACTTGTATGTAAAACAGCAACTCTCCATGCCACTGCCCCTGGGAAGGACAGGAGACCACATGAATGCCCTGTTCTCTGGGTAGAGAGAGAGCCTGTACAACCTCTACGGTTACACATGCTGAATGATGCTGAGAGAGAAGCAGGGAGGGACAGTTGGACTGATGCCATCTCTTTGTTTTGCTCTTTGGAATGAATTGGGGGAAAAAAAACAGGTTGCATTGCAGTACTCGGGGCTTTGCTTTGGATTTTTGTTTGTGAATAGTCATTAAGAAGGAAGCTACCAATGACAAATTAAAATACCAACATATCAAGTAACAGTTTCACATTTATACGGCGATTTAAAAAATAACGTTAAAGTGTTTTCTAGATGTAGCAGTAGCATTGTTCTATTCTATGAAATAGCAATGCTTTTCAAAAATTGTGAGTAAACATAATAATTTCAATGTATGTGAAGAAAATGAAAAGAATCTGAGCTTTAGGTCCAGGCAGACCTGTGTTTGAATGGCAGGTCTAGCCCTTTCTAACCTGCATGACAGCAGTGAGTTGATGCATAACCTCTCGCTCCTTAACCTTCTCGTATCAAAATGGGAATAGAATACTTACCAGCAGGACTGCTGTGAGGATTAAATGAGAGTATAATCAATTAATTAGGTCTCCTTTTTCACTTTTAATTTGGCAACTATATCATTTTTAGCATGTAGGTATGTACATAGGTTTATATGTCAGTTTGCACGTAAGTTTCAACCCGGTTTTATAAAAATTAGACGCAAAATAGTCTTCCCAACAACCCTTCAGGGCTTACGGAAGCAGAAAAGAGAAAATAGAGTATTACCTTTATTTTATATACACACACACAAAAATAAGTCCCACGAAGAGTGAATCACCAAACCAAGCCTGAAGTGCAATCTGAAGCCTGTTGTTAATTCTTACACCACAGGATGGGGGGGGTGTGGGGGGGGGCATGTGTACTTAGAAAGAACATGTCAGTGATTTGATTATTTTTGTTTTTAATCCTGACCCTTAATTTACGTTGAAACGTACACAGGATGGGGCCGGGGACACGTGTACTTGGAAGAAACGTATCAATGATGTGATCATTTTTGTTTTTAATCGTGATCCTTAATTTATTTTGAAACGTCAGAGAACTTCAGAGGGGGAGCACGAGCTGTTTCTGTGGCTCCCAAGGGACGTGGGCAGCAGGAATGCAGAACAGCCACGCCAGGCTCACACCGGCCCTTCGAAGGCGGCCGTTCCTGCAACCAAAACCCGAAAACGGCGTGGCCGACACCCACCTTTCTTTTCCTGGGAATGGGCTCGTCGAAGAGCAGGTTGCTGGCCTCCGCCTCGTCGATGCCGTCGTCGGGCTGCGGTTGCGGCTGCGGAGCGGGGCTGCGGAAGGGCTTGAAGCTGTCGGCCGACAGCGGCGGCGACGGCGTGGACGGGTTGGACTGGTCGCTGGGGGCGCTCCAGCTCCAGTAGCCGCTGCTGCTGCTGCTGGAAGGCACGCCTCCTCCCTCCTTCCAGGATCCGCTGAGGCCCTCTGTCCGTGCACACAAACACAGTGTCAGTGCTGTCAGCGCGAGCTGGCTGTGTTCCGGGCGGAACGTGGGGGGTGGGGGTTGGGGAGCACGGGGGGGGGGGGGGGATCCTCGATTCTATGCTCTTGAAAGCGCTTGCAGCCCACTCCATACTTTGCAACGGCTGCGTATGTAACATTTACTCAGAATCTCAAAAAAAAAAAAAAAAAACAAACAACAAAAAAAAACCCCGCATCGTATTATAGTTGATAAACATTTCGCTATTTTAATCACATAACAGGTTTTTCTAACAGTTTTCTGACGTGTGTTGTTTTGTTCAACACTAGCTTCTCAGGATGACAGTGGAAATTATATGAAAATGAGAAAAAAATAAGATGTTCTTGTTCACTAAGTTTGGGGAGCCCTGTATGTATTTATTGACTACATTTCTAAGAAAGAAATCATTGGCACTGGTCTCCCCCCACCCCCCATCCCCTATTTTAACTTTTTAAAAGGAATTTCTCATAGGTCTGTGGTCCTTGGATTACACGTATAGAAAAAGTTAGTCTAAGGTTTAAGAACCTAAGAGAATAATTTCTGGATAGTTACCTAAAGCCATCTACCTTATTTTAACAGCTGCTTATTATAACAAATGATAGTGCCTTACATTTGGTGAATGTTTTACATTTCACAGAAGTCATTCACACAATCTCATGCATTCTCACAACATCTGTCTCTCAGAGTAAGGACTGTTACGCCTACTGTACAGATGGGGATCCTGAGGCACCAGGATGTTAAGTGACTTGCCACATGACTACTGTGTAACCCTGTGGGCATGAGGCCCAAACCCTGGTCTACCCACGGGTCTTTCTCCTTCATGCCTGTGGGCCCCGTGCTGTGAGCAGCCTCCTTTGTCTCCAGCAAAATGGAGATCAGAGGAGAACTTATTGGTAATGATTACTGGTAAGACTGGTGTTGAATTTTACCTTTCCACTCATGGGGAAACATTATGAAATGTCTGCTAATGTAGAGAGATCTTTGCCCAGTTAGGATGTCTTTGGGCGGGGGGGGGCTCAAAAGAGGGGCTCTTTTAATCACTGAAGATTTGCTTTACCTTTGAAGATACCCAATCTTAATTAGCACTTGCATAAATTCTACCTTCTTTTTAAAGGATAATTTCTGCTTCATATTTATATGCATTCTGAATATATTAAAACTATAGTCTAAGTACATGGGGGGAAGAATCTCAAAATGCCTCATTAAAATATGCTGCTAACGTCTGTGTAATTAGTAATGAAGGTAAACAGTAGACTAACATTCATGGAAAAATTTATTAACCACTTGCACATAATTATAGATTTCTAGCGTCTTCCTCAGCCAGGTCAAACAAAAAGTTCACTTCCGAGACTGAAGTTTGAAGTTGAAATGCCAGATGTAAGTTACCCATATCATTAAAGCAAGGCTCTAACAGAATCCAGTGGTCATTTATGCGGGCTCACACCTCGCCGGCCTCAACAAAACCAAATTAGCATCTCACCTCTGCAGTCTACACAGAGACTGATGTACTGACGGGACCCAAGTTGCCTGTAGAAAATAAGAAACCTCCGTTCAGGACAACACGACTTCAAGAGGAGCCTAATGTAAGGCCTTAGTAATAGAACCTGGTGTGAGACACTTGCTTGGCAGGCTTATGAAGCTTATAAATACACTGCAGTAGGCACTTACAAAACAAAATACGTTCATGGTGCTAGATGTGTAATCATGCTCGCTGTGAGGAACTGAATTTATTTTGAGAATCAACTATGATTATAGTGTGGTTACCTTGCTTCGTGTCAGTGCCAAAAGTTAATCTGTTTACTTGTGAATGACCTTTAGAAACACTATTTAAACAGAAGGACAATGTGATATAGAATATAGAAATAGATTTTTCAGAAAAAAATCAGAACCAATTCAGAGTTTTCCTTTTTTGTTTGTTTTTTAAGAGGATCCTGCCTTCTTAAATAAGTATTTGCCCAAAATGCAGACATATACTGCTGGACTCTTACTCTCTTTGCAGACCCACATCCTGACAAAATGATTCTTCCCAGAAACAGAAAAGGATCACGACGGTTTATTTCTAAAAAATGTGGTAATTCCTTCATTATCATAAACTGCTCTCCTTTTTTAAGAATTTGCTTCCTGTTGTAGACTAAATGAGAGATAATAGACAATTTGGGATTATTAGTTGGGTAGTTATTTTTTAAATCATAATGAACACTGAATTTCTTTATAACTATGCTAACAAAAGTTTTCATTGAAGAAGTGAACACTTTATTTTGATTCTAACCTTTTAATACAAAGGAACGTTAAAGATGTTCTCAATTAAAAAAGAATGCAATAAATGGTATTTGGTAAAAATGATGAATACATTAAAAATATACTTTTTCTCCGCTGAGGACTCCATGAAATTCTGCAATTCCTTTCTCCTATGATTGCTTTTGGGGGTGCCTTCAGTTTTGCTCTCACTGTACTCTTTCTTTAGTGGCGTTGCCAAGCTGAGAAAGGGAAGTCAGGATACCTATTTTCCAACATGCCCCGATCAGGTCATTTAATAGGGACAGTTAGGGGCACCTGGGTGGCTCAGTCGGTTGAGCGTCCGACTTCGCTCAGGTCACGATCTCACGGTCCGTGAGTTCGAGCCCCGCATCAGGCTCTGTGCTGACAGCTCAGAGCCTGGAGCCTACTTCAGATTCTGTGTCTCCCTCTCTCTCTGGCCCTCCCCTCGTTCATGCTCTGTCTCTCTCTGTCTCAAAAATAAATAAATGTTAAAAAAAAATTTTTTTAATAGGGACAGTTAGGCTCATTTCAAGAGCACCTTATACCCCAGGTGGATTGGAGTAAGTTGTGGTCAGGACTCACTGGACGTTCAACATACTTATTTTAACACCTCCTGCTTAAAACCAAATTATGTGTGAACCATAGCTCAATCCCGTAATTGACTAGACTGGCTTTTAAGAGAAGGTTTTCTCTTGCTGCAAAGTTTCATCCAGTGGTCTCAGTGGCTGACATTTTAGTGAACTGAAGTTCAGTCTGGCTTCCGCCCAGGGGTTGTCCTCTGTGAATAATCTTGCCAAAACCACCTGTGACCTTCTACTTGATGCAAAATTTAGTCCTTCTCATGGTTGACCTTTTGCAGCATCAGAGTCTCTCCCTGAAACACGCTTTTCCCTTGGCTTGCATGAAACCACACTCTCCTGGTTCTCCCTTACCTCTGTGGTAACCCGTCAGGCTCCCCTCAGGCTCTTTTCCCTCTGCTGGTCCCTTACTTGATGAAGGGCCTTACCATCCCCCTTAGCCATCCTCTCTTTACACTCTTTTTACACAACTCCCTCGAGGTGATCTCATCTCTTTGTATGGCTTCCCAGTTCCACACGGAAAGCCCAGGCCTCTGTCCTAGGTTGCACCCAAATCTCCACCAGACATGGACCCTTGAAAAATCCTCAGGTTCTGACTACTAAACATGTCTCAAACCAGACTTAGCATCATCTTCAGAAACCCCACGTCGTGCTCAAACATTTGCCCATAGATCTATTTCTCTACTCTGTTCTATCCTGGGGAGTGGGCCTCTTCCGGAAGCACACCGACTGCCAGGAAGTCACCCTCGCTGTTCCCTCTCCTTCATCCTCTCTGTCCATCACTCAGTCGTCGACTTTACCTTCTTCACATTTCTCATTTATGTCCTATTCATCCCTACTGTGACCACCAAGGCCCAGGACGCTCACATAGTTCTGTTTTTTGGTTTTGCCTGTAAACCCAATCATAACTTTCCAGTGCCCACATCATAGCTATCCTACAGCCTCAGATTAATGTCCAAACACCTAGGCAGGAACACATAGCTCCTCTTGATAGATCTTGGGTCAAGCTTTCCCACTTTATTTCCCTCCTAATTTATCACACTGAATTATATGTGTCAATATTATATCACGACTAAGCAGATCTGGAATTAGAAAGATATGGAATAGAATTTCAGCCAGCTCTGCTGTTTAAACGTCAGTTAATCCACATGTGCCTCAGTTTACTCATCTGTAAAACAGTGATAATAATATCTCATAGAGTTGTGAGAATTACATGATAAAAAGCAAGCTTAGTACTTGGCATACAGTAAGTGCTTAATAAATGCTAGCCATTAATATGATAGTTGGTTTTTTTTCCCCAAAGGAACTGTACAATATGAATGATTATGAACACTGTTTTCAATGATGTATTCAAACCATCTAGCATGGTACCTAATAAATATATATTGAATAAGTGAATGGACTACAAACTTTTATTTAATTAATAGTTATTATTCTATTGGGACAATACTTTTTCAAAATATTTAATATTCAGAGTTCTTTGATCCAACTGCCTGTCCAATTGAACAGAAATAATGCTGGTGAAAATAACTTCATTGGACCAATCTCCATTTATCTAGGAAAAAAGGAACACAGGCACTGAAAGATATGTTTTGGACAGGTGATGGAGCTCAGTAAATGTGAGCTGAATGGATGGATGAGATGCTGTGAGGTCTCTGGGGAGATGAGCAGGAGGCTGATAGCTGTGAGGTCTCCCTTTCTTCTACACATACTTCCCCTTGCTTTCTGCTAATGGGTGGCGGTTACTTGTTTATTGTGTTTGATAGGAAAGGGAGCCCTCAAAGAAAGGCTCTGTTCTTGGTGTCAGGGGGCCCTTCCCTGTGCCCCAGACCCCAGGCTTACCATTTGGCCGCACAGGAGGGCTTCGAACCAAAGGGCTGGTGGACAAGCTGGTTAGTACCATTGCTGCTGTCACCTTGTCCATGTCCAGTTCCTCTGAAGATTTCCTGTCAAACAGGGTGGGGGGGGGGGACACTGTTATCTGTGCTTACTCTGCCTACAATGGGCCACGTACCCCACAAGTACCATGTATCACATGCTACTACACACATTTGCTCCTTTAACTTATCCCCGTGAAAACCCAAAGGATTGTTAGCTTTATTGTACAGATCAGGAAGCTGAGGTCCGGAGGTTAAGTGATCCAGTCAAAATCCTATAGGATGAGGAAGAGAAGGATTCATTCATTGGATATTTATCTGACAAGTGTTTTATTGAGAGTGTAGGTTAGACCTATAACTACAGGTTAGACCTTGTTCTAGGCACAGGTGACACACAGTGAACAACAGACAAGGCTGGTGGGGAGAAACACAATTATCAGTAAACAGAGAAACGGGAAGAATAATTTCTGATAGTAACAAGTGTTATGAAGGGTATAAACAGGTTGGCGTGACAGTGACTGAGGGCGGTTGCACTCAGGGTGGTCAGGAAAGGTTTCTCTGAGGAGATGACATCTGAGGTGAAGTGTGAAGGGGGAGGGGTCAGTCCTAAGGAGGTAGGGACATGCCCTCCTAGCAGAAGGGACAGCTGTGTAAAGGCGAAGTGGCAGGAATGAGCGCCAGATATTTGAAGAACCACCTACTTAGGGTGAGAAGGGGAGAGGGGTGCAAAGCTGGTCATGTGGAGTCCTGTGGCCATGGGAGCGACTTCAATTTTATTCTAAGTGGAAGGCGTTAAGCAGGCCTAGTGACACAATATGATTAAAAGTAACTGCCTGAGCTACTATATGGAGAATGGACTTTAGGGAAGGCAGACCAGAAGCAGGGAGGCCAGTAGGAGAGAACTGCTAGGAGTCAAAACAAGAGGAAAAATAGCGGCTAGGACTAGGGTGGGGACAGTGGCAGGTAATCTGGCAGGACTGGCTCATGCACCGAGGGTGGGAAACGAGCAAAAGGGAGCAATCCAGGCTGGCTCCCAGGCTTTTGGCGTGAGCATTCACTAGAGCCATTTATTGGAGTAGGAGAGAGTGGAGGAGAAAGGCAATTAGAGGTATTTAAACTCCTGTGCTCTGCTTTGCTGTACTCTCCTAGAGGAAGGATAGGTCATAGGAGTAGTTACCATGCTGTTACAGTGAAGAGCCACTGGTAATCATTCATTGAGATGGAGAGGTTACTCTGGTTCATTAATTCTGGCCGGTGAACCCCGAGTGAAGGTTCCTGAGATAATGGTCATTGTGAACTGGAGTCAGCTTGTTGAAACTTATTTCAATAAAGAAGTTAATATCAAGAGGCAAAGACTTATGTAATACATTGGCATCAGATAAATTGTGCCACCTCCTGAGAGATGAACATTTTCCATTTTCAAATTAGGGAACAGTTGAAGAAGTACAACAGAGGATTAATAAACCATACTGACAAATGAATGTCACGTTGGCAAATACGGCTTTCATTCAAGGGGTGCCGTATAATTTGTAACAGCGATGAACTCTTAGAGATTGAGACTTTATAGCATCACTTCACAATACACTGGGAAAAGAGACTCATAAATTGGAGAAAAATCAAATTATCCCCAAAGTTAGGGGCTGCTTAATTTATTTCACCACGAGGTCATAAAAATCATTACAATTCGGCTCTCCAATGTCCACGATGACCCTGAATTACTAAACAAAGCTTACTCTTTCCATCCTAGGTGCCAAAAGAGGAGAATCTTTCAAATTTCCTTCTATAGTTCTTCTCAAAGCACCTTCCCCTCTTTCTTGGCAAATTGTTCTATCAAAAGACAAATTAGGTGTTATTTTTTTTTTATTATTTTTTTTTACAGAGAATGGCAATTCAATGCTTCTAGAAAGCAAGCTTGAAAGTATACAGTGAAATTCACTTTGCAGGAGTTTTCAAGACAATTTCGTACACTTACGGGGAAAAAAAATGCTCATTCACTTGGCACACAATTAAAAGATTTTACAACATCCATAATTTACACGAGCCTCATACTTGGGAGGAAAGGTGATGCCAATGTCTTACAGAAACAAAGCTTCCTGAAACAGCACCAGAGAAAGAACTCAAAGTGCCTTAAGATAAATTTGAGTGTGTTGTTGACTCTATCTCCCTATGTAGTCACAGGGGGAGGGAGTAATTGGAGGCCTTGAAGGAGAAAGGTTTGCTCTACAACCTGCTGTCCAGACCTTGGGGTGCCCCTGCCGGTCTGCCCTCCCCAGAGCCCAACTGTCAGGATCACTCCATGCCAGTGGGGGGCACACAGGAGCAGGCTGCTGTCGTGTCTTTCAAGACTGGATTACTGGAGAGGCTGACTTCTCTTTCCAACCGTCCACCTTCTCTTTCTCTTAGTAACAAAAGGCTTGAGAACCAGGATAAGCAGTATGAGCTTGGCACAGAGAAATGGCATGACCAGAGGGAGAAGTCCCCTTGCCCTCTGGGGTTTGCTATACAGTCAGGCCTCTCCCCCCACTTACATCTTCGTTTCAGGGACCTTTATTTTTCCTTCCTCAATCTGCTTTGTATCTTTTTGGATTTTTTTTTTTTTTCACATCTAAGGCGAACATTTTGTTTTAGAGGTCTGACTGATAATTAACTCAAAAGCCGATCTATTTTTTAAATATGAAGATCAACAGGGAATGTATCGTTATAAAATACGCACTTGTTTTGCACTGCCGAAGTCTACGACTACATTTCAAAACAATTACTGAGTGTCATAAACTGGATTTCTGACCAAGAGTGAAAAGAGTAATAAACATTAGAACGATCAGAGCGTTTTTGTGTTTGTGTTTCCTCTGACTTTCCCACTGGCATTGGAGGCCACTGACAACAATAATAAAAAAAAAAAATCTAAAGAATACGTTGTTACTGATTCAATTAACCTGTATCTCTCTGGGAGTATTTTCTCACGCTGCATGAAATGTTACCAGATGATGTGGTCTTGTGCTGAGTTGTGTTTTTGTTTTTATCTTTGTTTAATTTCTTTTGGTTCAGTACTATCTAATTACTGATTAATTTGGGCTGCAAATTCAAATCCTTATAATTAAACAGGAAGAGATGATATACAAAGTAGAGTTTGTTACACTTTGAGAAAATTGCCAGAAAGGCCTTCTGGTAGGTTTACAGTTGTCGAGGGAAAAAGAAACCCACCAGAGGTGATGTGGAATATTCTTTCCTGATTTGAAACTGAATTTGAACCTACTGTTGAAAACCTTATCCACCCCATGTTTGCAAAAGGCTGAGGTCTTTTTCAATTAATCCTTCCTCTCAGACTTTGTTGAACATTATGGAACGTAGTAAAATTTAGAATTATTTTAAGATGATAGTAATACTTGTTGTCATCATATACAGGATTTGTTCCTCACGTTGACTTGGCTTGGGTGGATGAATAGGATTTCAAGATGACAGGATCCCATTTCAGGCAGGAAAGCAGGCAAGTCTTTGGCCTGCCGTCTGCTTACAGTCCTATTTGAAGGATGTAGTGGGTGATGAGAGAGGACACCCCTGGGCCAGCTCACGGGGCCTTGTGCCAGGCTAAGTGGTTTGTCGTATTCTTTTAAGCAGAGAGAAGCCACCGAACATTCATCAACCTGGGAGAGAGATGATCAATCTGTATTTTAGAAATGAATCACAACTGAAAATGTTTGGAAAGGGAAGGAGCTAAAGGAAGGCTATTTAGCTATTTATAGTTAAATCTTGACTCAAACTCAAAGTGTCAGACTAAGGGACAACTACTCTATGAAAAGAGGTATTTAGTCTATGGGGACAGGAATCCCTTGATATCTGGTAAGGATGTATCCTGGACCTCTCTGGGAGAGGTGATAATGGTAATGGTCAAGAGTGCAGGCTCTGGAATTAGATCACGTGGCTTCAAGTCTACTCTGTGCCATTACTAGCTATGTGACCTTGGGTAAATCACTTGACATCTCTGAATCTCTGTTTCTTCATCTGTAAACGGAGGATAAAAAGAGATCTGTTGAGAAGATTCAGTGAGAAAACACACACGAGCACCAGGACACAATCTCAGCCACTGTCGGAGTTCCATAGATGTTGGCTATTATCGAGCGTCAAATTCACGAATATGACCGTCGCATACCTCCCCCCTGAAAGAGGACAGTGTTAGATTACTTCACTTGCTCTTCTTATGAGGCACCAGCACTAGCAGTTGTTGCTTTTGTGGGGGGGAGGGTGTTATTATCTTTCATGGTGAACAGAACTGTTGTAAGTTCTTAGGAATTACTCTGTAAGACGTGGCAACTGGCTCATGGAGGGCCAGCTGCTGGTCCCGCACTGGAGCTTCACAGGACCTTGGCAACCACACAGCCCATGACATCATGGCTCTTGAGGGCTGTTCTCAAATAGCCAAAGTCTGGAAGGCGGTTTGGATTTTATGTGTAAGAGTTTCTGCCTTCAGTCCTCAGTCTTGGGTACTAGCCATGTGCTAGGGGCTCTTCTAGCAACTGGAAACACGGTCTGAAGGAAAATCAGGCAGAGTCTGTGCCTTCCTGAGCTCTAGTCTTGAAAAACCAGTCCTTAATCAAACACACAGCAAATAAACATTAACCTACAGATGTGACAAGTGCAGGAAGGAGCGGTATGGATTTGAGGAGGCTCTATCTAGGCACCGCTGGGGAAGGGGAGACCCCTGGGCTGAGGAGAGAGCTTCCGGCTAAGGGGGACGGGAAGCGAGCACTGATGCCGCCTAAGAGAGCTCTGGGCTGGGTAGTGCAAAAGCAAGGGCAAGACTCCTTCACAAAAGGAACAGAAAAAGGCTGAGCACAGTAAGTGTCCTGTGCACTTGGAGAGGAGACAGCTGGGTGGGGCTTTCGAAGTTCTGTAAAGGTTTTAACCCTCATCTTAAAGGCCCCAGGAATCACTGAAGTGTTTTGAGCAGGGTGGGGTTGGAGAGGTCACGGAGGTTGGGGCGATGCTATCAGACTTGCTTTTCAACAAGCTCACTCTGGCTGTCGTGTGGAAAATGAGTTCCTTTGTTTGACAACCAATCTTTTATCTGAGGAACCGACTGCCTGGTGACTGTGGCAGCAGGTTGCAGAATGACATCATCTGCGACATGAAGAGGCAATCAGGAGTGTGGGCAGCCTCAGCCGACTCGGCCCCGGGCCCTGGGTCTTATGCTGGTCGGGCCCTGGGCGCTCGGCCGTGGCCTGTGCTGACAAGGCCACCTATTGTTTATACTGCAAGAAGCCTTTTTAGTTCTTTTGAGTCACTTCATGCCTGAATGCCATCTGCTTCGAGGGTGCATGCAAACACGGTCTCCCCTGGCTAACCCACCAGCTAACAGACAAACATTTTACACCCCGGAGAGCCATAAAAGACATTTATCTGCAATTAAAGCACTGTAGTAACAAACGGAAATAAAAATGAATAATACATTCCTTAGATTAGCACTAATCCAGTTCCTTAGCAACTACAGAAATCTGCTGTCTAGACCAAGTTTGATTACTTTTAAAACTTGTGATAATCCTAAAACAAGGAATGAAGTCAGAAAATGAAATCTCTTGTACAGAAAAGCCCACGGTAACCAGCTCTAATCTTGGAATTCTGGGAAGCTTTTACTAAGGGTTTGGAAAACTGGATTCAGTTAACTTTTAAATGCGATTAAGCACCAAACTTTGTTTCCTTTCTAAAGGCATCTTGTAGCAAGAGCAGGAATGTCGTTAATGTTAACCCTTCCGATTTCATTTTAGTTTTGTTTCTTTTAAAGGCTCTAGGGAAGATTAAGGAAGCTACCTATTGCATAAAGTGTCTGGTGGGCTTGATCAAACGAGATGGGAAAATTAGAGCAAACACATCACAATACATAGGCAATACAGACTAGTACTTCTGAAGCTACCTGTGGTGAAGGATCATTTTATTTATTTTTATTTAGATCCAAGTTAGTTAACATATAGTGTAAAATGATTTCAGGAGAATTTACTGATTCATCACTTACATATAACACCCACTGCTCATCCCAACAAGTGCCCTCCTTAATGCCCATGGACCATTTAGGCCATCCCCCCACCCAACTCCCTGCCAGCAACCCTCAGTTTGTTCTCTATATTTAAGAGTCTCTTATAGTTTGCCTCCCTCTCTCTTTTTATCTTATTTTTGCTTATGTTCATGTTTTGTTTCTTAAATTCCACATGTGAGTGAAATCATATATTTTTCTATTCCATTGTATGCATGTATGTATATGTGTGTGTGTGTGTGTGTATATATATATATCACATCTTTTTTATCCATTCATCAGTCGATGGACATTTAGGCTCCTTTCATAATTTGGCTGTTGTTGATAGTGCTGCTATAAACATTGGGGTGCATGTGCCCCTTAGAATCAGCATTTTTGTATCCTTTGGATAAATAACTAGTAGTGCCATTGCTGGGTCATAGGGTAGTTCTATTTTTAATTTTTTGAGGAACCTCCATACTGTTTTCCCAAGTGGCTGCACCAGTTTGCATTCCCACCAGCAGTGCAAAAGGGTTCCCCTTTCAGTGAAGGATCAGTTTAAAGGAATCTCTAATCTGTCATGGATCGATACTTCTGTAAAATACAAGACAAACCGGCCCATGGCAATTGTGGCTCTGTCATATTGCTACGCGAGCCTCTAAACTATTGCTTCTCCTCAATTTCTGCACCTAGCTCATGGTAGACTGGGGACAGAGTTTGAAGACTGTCACTGGCCCATGCTGAGTAGCGTGGAACCAGGCAATTGCTGTGATGTCCAATTCATTTTGCCGAAAAAGATGACATTCAGTCCTGTTTTGCTCTTTCTCCCACCTGCTGCTCTCTCCTCCTGGATCCTCACCATGACTTTTCTCCTGACCTTGGTCGCTCTGCTCACTGCACTCCGTATTCCACTATGAATAGCCCCTCTCATACCCTCTCCCCTTTTACTGTGCCTGGGCTTTCCCCTAGGGTCACTCCTCCTTTCCATTAGAGTTACTCACCCTGTCCCCCATGTCATCCCCCCTGCCCCCACTGTTGGCCTTCAACCTGCTCCCCTAGACCATCCTTCTTTACTTGCATGTGGAAACCCTAGCCCTTGCAGATCAAGTGTGCAGCTATCTTGTTCTCTGTCTCTCTTCCTGTTTGAGTGTCTACCAGCCCTTCCATTAGCACCTCTTTCCCCTAAAAGTCACCAAATATTTTGGCACCGAAGTTACAGCCATTATTATTATTTTTTCAACATTTATTTATTTTTGAGAGACAGAGAGAGACAGAGCATGAGCAGGGGAGGGGCAGAGAGAGAGAGAGAGGGAGACACAGAATCCGAAGTAGGCTCCAGGCTCTGAGCTGTCAGCACAGAGCCTGATGCGGGGCTCCAACTCACAAACCGCGAGATCATGACCTGAGCCAAAGTCGGACGCTCAACCGACTGAGCCACCCAGTTGCCCCAGCCATTATTTTTTACCTCATCTGGAATTATGATCCTAGGAGATGTAGGGAGAGCATCCCACTTCCTAACTTTGTAGTTTCTGTTCCCTTTGCCCCAACAACATTCAGCAGAGTGCTGAACTTGACAGGAAGGCCGCCACAGTCAGATGGACTGGGGTTTAATCCCCAGCAACTGTATTTACGAGCGGAGTGATTTTATGCAAATCATGTGGCTTTGTATAACTTCATATTCCTTGTTTATAAAATGGGAGCGATAATAACAACAACCTCACAGGGTTTTGGAAGAATTAAATAGTACATATAAAATATCTGGCATATACGAAACACGTAACTGTTTTCATCACTCTTTACCCAAACTCTTATTTTGGTGAACTGCTCTCAGATTAAAACCCCAAATTTTATCTACTGAAGTATTTATAGGTGCAATAACATGAAAACTAGGACTCGCTTTAATGTACTTCAGCCTCCCACTCCCCCACCCCCAAAAATATGAGTTGGGGGATGATTAGATGAAATACGATGGGTAAAAGGCTGACAACTGTAGAAGCAAGGTGATGGGTGCTGAGGGATTCATTGATCCTCACACTTCGTGCTTACATGAAACTTCCATAATATGAATAAAAATGAGAACACAGATCTCATTTTGGCCATAGCCTGTCATTCCTCTTCCCCAGCCTCACGCTGCTCCTTTCCTTCTAGCTCCCACCGTCTCACTGCACCTGCACTTACATCCCCCAGAGACAGCCAGTCTCTAGCTTCTTGCATTTTCTCCCAGGTCACCAGCTCAATGCCGCCTACTTCTTCCCTACAGTTTGGGTTCCCCGGTTGAACACCTGGACCTCTCTCTCACCAGCAACCTTGAATCCCCAGCCTTTTGAGCCTTTTGCTTCACTGGCCCAGAACAACCAAACCCTGACTGGACCCTCTCCGGCTGTTCTCTCCTCCTCCAACCCGGGGCAGCCAAGTGTTGATGGAAAACACCGAAGACTGCTGAGTGGACCCACCCTCTGCATAGACTCTACCCTCGCTTCACTCCCTCAGATCCTTCCCCTGTCCTTGGCCAGCTCACCTTCCCATTCACACTCAGAATTATCGCAGGTCTTCACCTCGCTCTCCAAGGTTCAACTCCCACAAACCCAAAGAGCAGATACTCTTACCTCCTACATTATAGAGAAAATTGAGGCCACCAGGCATGGCCTTTATTACATTCCACCTTTTCACCTCCTTTCTTCAGTCTCTCAGGTAGGTAGGCGGAAATGTTGCTTTTCCTGTTTGAAGCCATGCCTCCACCTGTGCTATCCGCACCTGCCTCCAAGACCTCGCTCTTCCCTCGCGTTCACACCAGCTTTTCTCTGTGTCTGCTGCCGTGCCCAAGCTGTTTTCCCACCTGCACGCAGGGACACGGAGCAGGGGTGCACAGCATGGTAGAAAAGAACTGAGGAGAGCAGTTAGAGGGTTAGAGGGTCTAAGAGAGGAGAGGATCTCAAGGAGGGCATCCTCTTTGAGGATGTGGGAGACTGGCCAACACAGATCAGGACAGGGTCCCCTGGAACTAGCAGCCTGGAAGTAGGCAGAAACTTCAGCAGGAACGGAAGCGGCATGGCTATGGGTTGAGGAGTGAATGGGTAGTGAGGTTGTGACTATAAATGACTCTTCAAAGAATCTTCGCCATGAAGCGAGGAAGAGTGTGGTTCCTTGGGGGAGTCAGGAAAGTTTTCCCTTCAGAAGAATGGAACTCTAGCACATTGAAAGGCTGACAGGAAAGTGCCAGTAGCCTTGGAGAGGCTGCAGATGCAGGTGAGAAGGGATTATGAACGGACAAGGTCTTTACCGACGCTGCAGAGTGGGGTCCTGGGCTTGGGTGGAATTAGCTTTAGAGTTATAAGTGGAGCGAGGAGAATGAACACGGCCTGGGTGCAGGCACATTTGTAGGTGTGGGGCTCGGGAGGTGGATGGCGTTTCTTCTTGGAGGTCTCTGCTGTGGTTCCCTCCTCAGAAGCAAACACGTTTCCACCTGGGAAGTGGGAGGGGGGACTCTGGCATGCAGAAGGTTTCAAACAAAACTGACTGGGATGCGGGAAGTCTGATAGGCAGCAGAGCAGGCCAGTGGAGGTGGGAAGCCGTGGCTGTGTCATGTGACCCATCGGGGTTCTGATGGCTGAGCCTGGAGCCTGGAGCCTGGGGCTGTGAGGGCAGGCTGCTGCCTGGAGACCCCACTGGGTTTTCCTGGGAGGGCTCAATGAATAAGAGCACAGGCAAAGTGGAGAGTGGTGGTAAACCTGTGTAGGGGGAGATGGCCATGGGATCGCGGCCAGATTAGGAAGCGAGTAGAGGCTGGAGGGGACTGAAATATGGGGGATCAAATGGTGAGAAACTAGAGATCCTAATGAGCTGAAAAAAAACAGGTGTGGTGGAAGCAGAAGAGACAAAGGTAAGAACAGGAGGTTATGAGTAGAAGAGGGGTGCTGGAGATGGGGGTGTGATACAGAGAGGAATTCTGGGAGATGGCAGGGCCCGGAGTGTGGCCATAGGAGTGGGGGTGGAGGCAGAGTAGGGGTGAAGGTCACTGGATCGTGAATAGTGAGGCTGCATATGAGATGGGCACTGAGGTCATCCAGGATGATAGCAGGACTCAGGAGGAGAGGAAAGCTGTGACCAGGTAGCTCAAGACATCAGTAAAGAGTTAATAATGACCAAGGGGCACCTGGGTGGCTCAGCTGGTTAAGTGTGCAACTCCTGATTTCAGCTCAGATCTCACGGTTCGTGGGTTTGAGCCCCGCGTTGGGCTCTGCTCTGTCAGCCAGGAGCCTGCTTGGGATTCTCTCCCTCCCTCTCTCTCTCTCTGCCCCACCCCCCCCTTGCTCGCAAGCACGCTCTCTCTCAAAATAAACAAAAAAATTAAGAAAGAAAGAGTGAATGATCAAGATGGCAGGAGAACCAATCAGGGATAGAGGTGGATGATGCCCCAGTCATGGGGGCATGCAGAAATTCTGGGGAGATTCCCCACTGCCTTCAGGATAAGATTCAATGCTGGTGCAGGAAGCACTTGGCCCTCTCTAGCTGGGTCTCTCCACCTCCCCCCGCCCCACCCCAACAGGTGTTCTGCAGGACAGCTCCACACTCGTGGCAGTTCTCCATAATTCTCCTCCTCTCCATACCTTCGCACAAGCTATGTCCTCTGCTGGGAACAGGCTTCCTCCCCTTTCCACCTGGCCTGTTTCACTCACCCTTCCACAAGCAGCTCGGTGCCTCTCCAGGTGGTGCCAGGCGCCTCCTCCGCTCCTGCCCTGTGTCACCTGGATGGCTGTGCTCTCACCTCCTCCCATCTTGTAGATCAGGACTCAGTCTGGCTTCTATTTCCAACATCTAGTACAAAACCCTGCCTAAGGTACATTCTTAGTAAAGGGTTTTTTTGCACAAATCGGCATTTAGTCATGGTGGTTCACAGTTGCTGAGGGATGGCAGGGAGGAACATAAAAACTTCTGCAGTTGTTCTCTGTTCTTTCTCTCTCTCTCTCTCATCTTATTTGATCTGGTAATTTATTCAGTTCTTCTGGTGGAAAACGATTCCTCAACAATGCAGCTGTTAAATAAATCATTTACATAAAATTTTTTACCAGGCCTAAAAGATGTTGGCCTATCTATGCAAAATTGATTTCGTTCCAGTGTCTGTGATAATTCTTCTATATTCACAAAGGCTCACAGACCTATCAGTGAACTCTAGAATGGCAGCAATAACATTATTAAATAATAAGTTCCAAATCCCCTGAAAACAATTCTGTGTGATTAGCTGGACTTCTTGATGTGAGCAGGCTGCAAAGTGTAGTTCAGGGAAGCATCGTGAACATCCCTAGATGGCCTTTGTGCTTTGTACGTTTGGCGTTTTTGATTGTAGCTAACACGCTCTCTCAGGAGTCACAAGGCCAGTCTTAAATCCATGAGGTTCTCTCTGAACACAAAGCCCTGTGTGCACATGGGGTGTCCTTCTGGGACTGCCATTTAGGCACCAGGTAATGAGATCAGAAGTGAGTTCCCTCCTGTAATAACGTGTGATTGTGTGGTGTGTGTGTGTGTGTCCATATGTGTGTTATGTGGGTTGATGTCCTGTGTGGGTCTGTATGTGTCTAAGTGTCTGTATCTGTGTGCATACCTCAGTGAGTATATGTACTATGTGTTGTGTGCGTGTGTGTGTGTGTGTGTGTGTGTATGTGTGTGTGTGAGACTGTCTCTGTGTGAATCTAGGTGCTTATCTGTGTCTGTGTACTGTGTGTATCCGTGTGTGCTCATCTGAGTGTCTGGGTCTGTGTGTGAGCATCTCCATGTGGACCTGTGCTCTGCGCACAGGTGTGATCTCTCTGTGGGGGCGGGGGATGAAAGGAAGTGGGTGCCTGTGCCCTCAGGCCCTGTGTCCCGTCCTTGGGCGGCCAGCCTCTTTTTTCCCAGCACTTTGGGATGGCAAAAATCCTTGCTGACTTCTTTCTGTTGCACTAAACATCTGCTGCTACTCAGCAATGGCCAAAGCCAAGTTGTCAGACTCTCTGGAAAGAGCTTGTGGATGTTTCAGAAAGCATTTGGCTGTCCGGTCAGTCTGGAGTCCTGGGGAGCACCTCATCAGGAAGGGCCTCCATGTATATAGGGCCTCCGTGTGTGCAGAGCCTCCATGTGTTCAGGGCCTCCATGTGTGCAGAACCTCCATGTATGCAGAGCCTCCATGTGTGCAGGGATTCCACATGTGCAGGGCCTCTGTGTGTGCAGAACCTCCGTGTATGCAGAGCCTCCGTGTGTGCAGGGATTCCACATGTGCAGGGCCTCTGTGTGTGCAGAACCTCCGTGTATGCAGAGCCTCCATGTGTGCAGGGATTCCACATGTGCAGGGCCTCTGTGTGTGCAGAACCTCCGTGTATGCAGAGCCTCCATGTGTGCAGGGATTCCACATGTGCAGGGTCTCTGTGTGTGCAGGGCCTCTGTGTGTGCAGAACCTCCGTGTATGCAGAGCCTCCATGTGTGCAGGGATTCCACATGTGCAGGGCCTCTGTGTGTGCAGAGCCTCCGTGTATGCAGAGCCTCCACATGTGCAGGGTCTCTGTGTGTGCAGGGCCTCTGTGTGTGCAGAACCTCCGTGTATGCAGAGCCTCCATGTGTGCAGGGATTCCACATGTGCAGGGCCTCTGTGTGTGCAGAACCTCCGTGTATGCAGAGCCTCCATGTGTGCAGGGATTCCACATGTGCAGGGCCTCTGTGTGTGCAGAACCTCCGTGTATGCAGAGCCTCCATGTGTGCAGGGATTCCACATGTGCAGGGCCTCTGTGTGTGCAGAACCTCCGTGTATGCAGAGCCTCCATGTGTGCAGGGATTCCACATGTGCAGGGCCTCTGTGTGTGCAGGGACTCCGTGTATGCAGAGCCTCCACATGTGCAGGGTCTCTGTGTGTGCAGGGCCTCTGTGTGTGCAGAACCTCCGTGTATGCAGAGCCTCCATGTGTGCAGAGGTGGTGGGGCCCAGGCTAATGGGGTGAAAGTGCACAGAGTCGTTTGGGCAATCTGCAGGTTAATAAATGTCACAGTTGTCCTCAAGAAGAAAACCATAATTAAAACTGCATCTCTCACTCTTATATTTGCGTCCAAGTTGGGTCATTCCAGACTTATCAGTACAGTTAATTACATTATTGCTTAGAGGTCTCAAATCCTTTTAGGCTTCAATAACGTAAAGAACTCTCAGTTACACTTTATAGTGATAATAGTTATTTCATGAGGACAGTTGGGAGAAAACAAATCTAGTGTTTTCTGGTTTGCCAATTAAAGAAAAATATGATGATTTTTATCCCCCTAGATTAAAAAAATAATAAGATTAAAAAATGCTGTCTTTTTTATTTCTGCTGCTTCTCTTACCTGAAATAGTAACATTATGTTGGCAATAGATCTAAATGTGGGCTAGAAGTGACAGCCGTAGCCACTTTATTGTTTTTTCAAAGAAAAAGGACTCATTATTCTCTACCACGCCACCCAACAGGCTCCCTGGGAGTGACAGGGAAAGCCCCCCTTCTGATAGAGCAGGTTTGGAGTCATCACTGTCCACATATTGCAAAGGCACTGGGGTACGAGCTCTGAGGGGAAGGTGCCGCCCTCCAGGAACATAATCTCGGCACAGGATAACTGACAGACATGGTGAAATGGGTTAATTCGCTCTCATACTCTATGGTGAAGGTAAATGTAGACTTTTACTTATATTTTAAAATTTTGGTTATTTCACGTTTAACCTATCTGGGCACAGATTTTGGCCACCTCTGGCTACACCCGTGGCAGGGCTGATGCCTCCACTGTCTTATGCTGCGAAGAGGGGAACAAACTGGTAAGTGATGTAGGCTGAATTAATCCCCTTTAAGCTGCTTAAGTTACAGATTTGGCTTAAAAAGGAGAAAAAAATTGTAATCTTTTTTCAAAAACCACATCTTCTTTCTAATAATAGCTAATATTTAATGAGCATTCCCAATGCCAGGCTTTTTGTATATACTATTTTAGACTGCCATCATGGGTTGATATTATTTCCCCATTTTACAAATACAGAGACTGTGGTGACTTCCTAAGGGCAGGGGCCAGTCAGCCAGGCCTGCCTTATTTGTGGCTCAACGGGATCTTCATGTCACATACTAATGCTATTTGCATGATCATCTCCATAATCTTGTTTTATTTTTATTTTTAAAAAATGTTTACTTATTTTTGAGAGAGAGAGACAGAGAGAGAGAGAGAGAGAGAGAGAGGGAGGGAGAGAGAGAGAGAGAGAGAGAGAGAGAGAGGGAGAGCAAGCGGGAGAGGGGAAGAGAGAGAGAGAGGGAGACAGGATCCAATGCTGAACTGTCAGCACAGAGCCTGATGCGGGGTTCAAACTCAGGAACCTTGAGATCATGACCTGAGCAGAAGTCAGACGTTTAACTGACTGAGCCACCCAGGTGCCCCTCCATAATCTTGTTTTGAATTTGAGACATCAATGTCATCTTCAGTAACTGAAACATATTTGTAAACTAAACGCAATTCATTGCAGATTATGCTTTTCTGTATTACGTTAAAAGTTATCTTCTAATGAAACAGATTTCTTTTATATATGTGAGTGATTACAAATTAATGAGAACATAGCATATAAAAGATCAAGTTGGCAAAATAGATTGTTATAGTTTTATTACTCATATTAATAAACGGTGTTTTGCTTTCAAACGGATTCTCTGTGGATTTTCTTTAATGGGGTTCTCATAATATGCTTAAAATGTTTTGAATGATTAAATTTCAACTCAACTCACATACCCAAATCCTGACCTCTCCACCAATGCCTCTTAAATACTGTTAGGTTGAACCATCTGAAATTGCTGATAGGCACTATTTTTTATCTACACAAGTGGCAGTTTCATATGGTTCAATCTGATATTTACTCTTATTTTAAACATTTATCTTTAGTTTCCCAGGCTAGAAGTGAGCCAATTTATCCTCATTTTAAATTGATTGTTTCAGATCAATGAGCCAGACAATAGTTCTCTTTCCTAAGGTGTGTACTGTAGGTAATTTTATTTCTGGAGCTGACTTTCATTGAAGATAATCTGCTATTAGTATAGTTCAAGCAAGCTTCAATTCGATAATGTCTGGTGTGTGCAAAGTATTGCTCTAGGCAGATTTCCCTGCCCCATACTTGTCAATGTTCTACATAAGGCTCTTGGAATGCCCACGTTCTGGGAAATAAGTGGAGGCATCTATCCTGCCCTCTGGAGAATTCTCATACACACACAACATTACTGGCTCTGCTTCCTGTGTTTTCATTTATATTTTAACCATGTTACCAATATATGTTTCAGTCAATCCATATAGCTATTATTTGATGACAGATCAATTCAGATGGTCTTGTATCTAGAAAACAGTAATTCCATCATTCTTAAATTTGTTCCTAACAGTACCACCTAACCGCTATGAAATCAAACCTATTTGTTGAACACCCAAAGGCCGAACAATCGCACATTTAGTTATGTATACTCCGTGCACAGGGAACATGACTTCCCCAAGGGAATAACCAGGAGAAACTGATCTAGTGAGGAACACAATGAAAAGGTTACTGCTGGGCATAACAGCAGATCAGTAACATGGCTGGTTGGCTCCTGGCCAAGGCATATCCAGTTTCCTGTAACAAGAGGTGGATGAATACAGGTTTGCAATGCCAAGCAGGGCTTAGGCTAAAGCCAAGTGGGGTCTACAGTCCAGGCAAAGCATTGCAGCTACTATTTCACATTTCTTCTGAAAACAATATAAATGGCTTATAAGCTTAGGATGCTAGAATGAATAATGTAAGAAGCATCACTGAAAATGCTTGTATAGCTATCAGGTATAAATAATAATTTCCATCGCTGCTGGTAATTTTTCACTCATTTAGGGTGTCATATTAGTGTAGCAACCGTTTATAGGTGCACTTACTGTAACAGCATGTTGATTAAACCATGGTGAATTGCCAATTCAATATATCTTCAATTGTGTGCCATTACAAAGTTGTAAGTATTTCAAATGCAAGCAGGCCCCTAGTTCAATGGTAACCTGTCTTCTTTCCTTTTTTTTTTTTTTTTTTGGAATCATCAAGAAGGCTTATAAATTTGCCTTTCTGCGTGCTTGAACCCATGAGCCTATGATAAAGAATTAACAAACATAGAGACTACAAAATCTGGATTTATATGAAATTTGATGACAAAATGATCCAATTAAAATGATTATAAAAATATGGAGGAAAAAAAGCCTTTTTGGTATGACATGACACTAACTCCATGGACGTTTCTTTTCTGACTTGGTATTTCAATGAAGTTTCATCCAGCATAGACAGAAAACAGCACCTGCTGTCATTTGCAGGCAGGTAACCTTCTAGAAGTTCAGAGAGGGAGCAAAATAACAGCTGTTCTATCAGTCTGAGTCTGCTGAGGGGCAGTCACCAAGACAGGATGAGTTCTTTAAGCAACTTGCTGGGGAAGAAGCCTATGATGGATAGGGTGGAGGGGGCACCAGAGACTATAACGAAGCTGCATCTGGGGAGATGGGAGCTGACAGTGATCCTGATGACAGTGGCGGGTCTGATACTAGCAGCAGAAGCAATGGGAGTGAACAGTGGTGAACAGCAACAGTCTCGAGGACACTGGGACTAATGATGTTTTGGTCACCTACCATAAAGATGGAGAAATCCATTGTGAATGGCAGGTCAGGTGTAAAATCTGTATCTGGAAAGAAAAAATGTATATATACATGCACACAAGATTTTGTATATTGTTTCAGCAGGTTGATGGGTTCCTTGAAATTGATCCATAACCTCCAGTAGGTTAAAAACTCACTATATTAAGGGAACTTAAGGGAGGACCTGTGGAGCTTAAAATATATAGCCTGTCTTTAAATGGTCTTGTGTAATTGTTTTTTAAGGAGGATTCCCAGGGGATATCAGAAACCACCGTTTACTTATTCTGAGAGAAAGAGGGAGGGAGGGAGGGAGGGAGGGAGGGAGGGAGAGAGAGAGAGAGAGAGAGATTGAGAGTGGGGGAGGGGCACAGAGAGAGGAAGGGAGAATCTCAAGGAGTCTTTATGTTGTCAGCAGAGCCCCACGTGGGACTCAATCTCACAAACTGTGAGATCGTGACCTGAGCCAAAATCAAGAGTTGGACGCTTAACCCACTGAGCCACCCAGATGCCCCCAAAATCACCAACTGTTGAGGCACGGATTCTTTTTTCCTTTTATGCTGATGAAATCAAAAGGGTGGGGCCACAGAACACTAAGTACATGACTTGACTTCTGCAAAATCAAATTATGCCTGATTCATCTATTATAATTCTTTGAAGAGATAAATATGCATGTGGGTGAAGGGGAAGCAGTGCATGGAGTGGCTCACTGCCCTCATCTATGCTGCTGTAGCACCTAGCAGGTTAGACCATGCATGCCTTTCAAACCAATTCAAATTGTGGCAGGAAATACACTGAAGACAATCCCTACAGTCTTCAAAAATGCCTTTAATAAGGTTCCATCTTATGTATTATTTGTTTAAAATGGAATTATCATGGAATCGAGGGAGACTTGTCATGAATAAAGAACCAGTTCAGATAGAAAAAAAAAAAGGTAGAAATGAATGGTTACTTCTTTGGAAGGACACATGTCAACAACTGAGTTCCTGTGAAACTGCCACTTAGGACCACTTTATAAATGATCCGGACAAGGCTACAGAAAAATTTCTGGGTTTGCTGATGATCATGATTTCTAATTGATAAGGATGGATTTCAGAAGATATTTTAAGAATGTATTAAATAGCAATTGCTATCAAAATTACACCAGCATTCTTCACAGAGCTAGAACAAACAATCCTAAAATTTGTATGGAACCAGAAAGGACCCCGAATAGCCAAAGCAATCCTGAAAAAGAAAACCAAAGCTGGAAGCATCATAATTCCAGACTTCAAACTGATTACAAAGCTGTAATCATCAAGACAGTATGGTACTGGCACAAAAACAGACACATAGATCAACAGAACAGAATAGAGACTCGGAAATGGACCCACAAATGTATAGCCAACTAATCTTTGACAAAGCAACAAAGAATATCCAAAGGGAAAAAGTCAGTTTCTTCAGCAAATGGTGTTGGGAAAACTGGACAGCAACATGCAGGAGAATAAACCTGGACCACTTTCTTACACGATACACAAAAATAAACTCAAAATGGATGAAAGACCTAAACATAATACAGGAAGTCATCAAAATCTTAGAGGAGAAAACAGGCAACAACTTCTTTGACTTTGGCCACACAAATTTCTTACTTGACATGTCTCCAGAGGCAACAGAAACAAAAGCAAAAATGAGCTATTGGGACCTCATCAAGATAAAAAGCTTCTGCACAGTGAAGGAAACAATCAGCAAAACTAAAAGGCAACCAATGGAATGGGAGCAGATATTTGCAAATGACATATCAGATAAAAGGTCAGTATCCAAAATCTATAAAGAACTTATCAATCAATATCCAAAAAATAATCAAGTGAAGAAATGGGCAAAAGACACGAGAAGCCACTTTTCCAAAGAAGACATCCAGATGATGAACAGACATATGAAAAAACGCTCAACATCACTCATCATCAGGGAAATACAAATCAAAACCACAATGAGATACCGCCTCACACCCGTCAGAATGGCTAAAATTAACAACTCAGGCAACAACAGATGTTGGCGAGGATGTGGAGAAAGAGGAACACTTTTGCACTGCTGGTGGGGATGCAAACTGGTACAGCCACTGTGGAAAACAGTATGGGAGTTCCTCAAAAAATTAAAAATAGAATTACCCTATGACCCAGCAATTGTGCTACTAAATATTTATACAAAATAGAAAGTGCTCTTTCGAGGGGGCACATGCACCTCAATGTTTCTAGCAGCACTATCGACAATAGCCAAATTATGGAAGGAGCCCAAATGTCCATTGGCAGATGAATGGATAAGGAAGATGTGGTGTATATATATATACAATGGAATATTACTTAGCGATCAGAAAGAATGAAATCTTGCCATCTGCAACAATGTGGATGGAACTAGAGTGTGTTATGCTAAGCAAAATAAGTCAGAGAAAGACAAATACCATATGATTTCACTTATATATGGAATTAAGATACAAAACAGATGAGCATAAGGGAAAGGAAGCAAAAATAAGATAAAAACAGAGAGGGAGGCAAACCATAAGAGACTCTTAAATACAGAGAACAAACTGAGGGTTGCTGGTGGGGTGTTGGGTGGGGCGAAGGGATGAAGGGGTGAAGGGCATTAAGGAGGACACTTGTTGGGATGAACACTGGGTGTTATAGGTAAGTGATGAATCACTAAATTCTATTCCTGAAATTATTATTACACTCTATGTTAACTATCTTGGATTTAAATTTTAAAAAAAGGAATGTATTAAATAGACAAAAACATTGGTGCATTTTAATGTGAGCAAGTGCCAGGTAAGAAACGCTTTAAGGAAAAAAAGTATCACAAACTTCCAGGCATAAGAGATCCGAGAGATCAGTTACAATCAGAAGAGTTTCCTGGGATTAAATGATAGAATCCACTAATAGGAAAACTATCTCAGGGTCAGCCAGTCCAACGTGTCATCCGAAGCCACTGGCTGCTTTTCACTGCATCCTTAGCCCATGAACACTGAGCCTTTGCTCTCCTAGTGAGGAACATCATCCCTAAAGGGACCTCTTTCTTTTTCAGATAATTCAGTGTTTGAAAGCTCTCCTTTGTATTGAGGCACCATCAGCGTTTTCCTTAGGTACTTCAGGGTTCCAGGATGACAGAGGGCAATTCTGATCCCTATTCCACACAAATGTCACTCAAATTTGAAGGACGAGAATGCTCCCTGTAAATCTCCTTTTTTAATTGGGTTAAACATTCCATATATTTTCTATGTTTTATCCATAACAGTCTACGTGTCCTAATTATCCCAGCTGTTTTTCTATTGGTGAGCTAACTTCTTATTTGCTTCTGTCTTATGCCCAGGACTTCCAACTTAGTATTTTAGGCATGATGTGATCAGGGCTCTATGAAAGGAGAGCTGGTTCTGGGGGACTTTTTTTTTTTTAACAGCTTTATTTAGGTATAATATATAAATCATAAAACTTATGCTTTTACAGTGTATGATTCAGTGGTTTTTAGTATATCTGCAGAGTTATACCACCACCACTTCTAGAACATTTGCATCATCCCTAAAAGAAATTCTGTACCCATTAGCAGTCACTACCTATTCCTCATCCTCTGGCAACCACTAATCTACTTTCTGTCTCTACGGATTTGCCTATTTTGGACATTTCATCAATGGGCCGACACAATATGTAATCTTTTGTGACTAGTTTCTTTTACTTAGCATAATGTTTTCAAGTTTTATTAATGTTGTAGCATGCACCAGAATAATATCATTCATCAATAAAGAGAAACGAGATATTCCATGGCATGGATATATCACATTTTCTTTATCAGCTGATGGCCATTTGGGTTGTTTCCACTTTTCTTGGGTATTATGAATAATGTTTTTATGAATATTCATATACAAGTTTTGTGTGGCCATGTGTTTTCATTTCTCTTGGGTATATGCTTAGGAGGAGGACTTGCTGGGTCATATGGAAACTCCATGCTTAACCTTTTGAGGAACTGAAAATTGTTTCCCACAGATTCTGCAACATTTTATGAGTCTACCAGTTATGTATAAAGGTTCCAATTCTTCCACATCCTCTACAACACTTATTTTGATAACGGCCATCTTTTTGGTCATAGTCATGATGGTGTGTGTGAAATCACTTTGATTTGTATTGCTCCAAAGACTACTGATGTTAAGCATCGTTATATGCTTATTTTCCATTTGCATATCTTCTTTGTAAAAATGTCTATTCAACTCCTTTCTCCTTTTTAGTTTTTTTGTATTGTTTATTATTGTGTGTAAGCGTTTTAATATATTCTGGATAATGGGCCCTTATCTGATACAGGATTTGCAAATATTTCTCCATTTGATGGGCTGTTTTCACTTTCTTGATAGTGTCCTTTGCAGCATGAAAGATTTTAACTTTGATGAAGCTCAGTGTCATCTAAATCATTGCCTAATGCAAGGTTATGAACTTTATGCTTATGTTTTCTTCTAAGAGTTTTTTTTTTTTTAATAGTTTTACCTCTTACATTTAGGTCTTTGATCCATTTTTAGTCAATATTTTGTATGGTTCAGATGGCAGTCTGGCTTCATTTTTGTGCATTTGAATATCCAATTGTTTGAGCACCATTTCTTAAAAAGACAATTCTTGAATTATCTTGGCCCCCTTTGTTCAATGGACTGTAAAGGGGAGACTCACTTCTAGTAATGATAATAGACATTTGCTCTTCACTCTGTTGACTCATACTGACTTTACTGTCAACTAAATCCTCTGTTTCATAGGTGTTGCTGTTAAGCCAATTCTCCTACGTCCTGACCCTGTGCAGATAGTAACTGTCAACCAGGTAATAGACTTCATCTTTGTTGCTCTTAAATGTCACCTTTTTCAGTTCAGTTGGCCATTCCACTACATTGAGAGCTTTAGGATGTAGAGTCTGATGTCTCTCCTAGGTTCATATCATCTACATCATCAATTTTTCAGCTCAGTCATAGAATATTTAATAAACTTCATATCAGGCAACTGGTCTAGGTATTGGTGAATAAGACAAGGCACCTGCCTTTTTGGAGGAGGCATAGAGAAGACAGATAATACAGAAGTAAGCTAATAAGATAATTTCAAGTAGTGAGGTTCTTCAGTAATGAGTCATTTAGGAGAATCCCTTTAATCTGTAATTTCTTTTAGTTGCAATTATGTCTTCACTGTCATCTTAGAAGCCAGTCATGTCTCAGTGTCATTGCTGAAGATTTATTTCAGTGAGTGCTATACTTTGAGAAGTGCCCTGCTAGTATCTGATGCTGATGTCAACGAGAACACCTTCTTTGGTACTACTCAAAAGGCCACACCACAGGGATGGTTGCACCTCAAGCTCACCCAACACAGTCTTGCTTTGGGCTCTGGAAGAACACACTGCAATCCAAAAAGGACTCCTTCAACTTGTTATACTTGAGAGGGTCTGCTAACACTGCTGCCACTTTTTTCCTAGATAAATAATACCAGCTGTATGAGGTTCTCATCTCAAATTCTTCCACTAGCAGCTGCATCAGGATACGCATGTTCTTCCTCTCTGTGAAGACTGCCGTCTTGCAGGAAGTTTGTAGAGTCAAAGGAGAACAGTATTTGACTTGGGAGGAAGTTCTACTGAAGCTTATGAAAATGAAATGTACCAGAGGGAAAATCTTTTCCTGAACCTCTATCACCTTTTATGAGATGAAATTCTATCAAAACTGAAGAAAAGCAGCCTTATCTCCAGTGCTAAAAACAGTGCCTGACATGTCCTAAACATATTTGTTGAATGAATGAGTAAATCAAGGAAAAATTCTGCATGGTTCAAAACTTTGACCTCTTCTGCAGGTTATTTTGTCCATGAGACTTAAAAAAATTTTTTTTTAACGTTTATTTATTTTTGAGAGAGAGTATGAGTGGAGGAGGGGCAGAGAGAGAGAGAGAGACATAGAATCCGAAGCAGGCTCCAGGCTCTGACTTGTCAGCACAGAGCCTGACATGGGGCTTGAACTCAACAACCATGAGATCATTACTTGAGCCAAAGTTGGAAGCTTCACTGACTAAGCCACCCAGGCACTCCTGTCCATGAGACTTTTTAAATGTTCATCCGAGGATCAAACTTTCTGGGTTATTGTTGTTGTTGTTCAAATTTTTTTTTTAAATCCTTCTTGGTCAATGAACCATTGACTGCTCCCAAAGCTGGAAGGAGGTATTAGTGACTACCTGGAAGCTTCTGGTACCTGTAGACACTCTCACTCTGTAAGACTACTGGACACTCCTAATGATCTCCTCTGAAAAGTTTCCTCTGCATGCCTTTGATCCTTTTCTTCCTGGCTTGACATATTTACCTCAGCAGTTTTCTTTGAGAAAAGAGAGCTCTCCAACTATTGGTTTCCATTTGATTGATAAGTCATCTCAGAACTGCAATTTTGAGTAGCATACAGTTCCCCTTATCGGTCTTCTAAAGGGGATGGTAGCAGAAAGCTGATAGGGCTGGACTGTGATATTTCAGTATAAATATCTTGTTAAATACAAAATCTCTCTATTGCCACTGATCTTTCTTGTCTGCCATTTTACTTCTATGCACACAAGGAAAAGCCAGATTTAATATTCATCATCTCAACCGATTCCATGGAAACAATAGTGATTTCTAAGATGAAAAAGAATTATAGATGCATACTGATCATATTTCTTGGCTGCAAAAACCAAAATTCTGACTCATCAAATTAAATGACTCATTAAAATACAGACCAAATACATATCCTCTGAATTCAGGTACTGATGTCTATCAGATGGAAAAGGAATGAGATATTATTGCAAAAGGATAATTTACTACCCTGTTCTCATGGGCAGAAATATAGGATGTATTTCTAGGATCACTATTAATTTACTAAGCCCATACAAGATGTGAATTAAATTGCCCTTGCCCTTTGTTTTCAATATGACTATCTAAGATGCAAGTTTTTATGTTCCCAACGTGAGCATTTTATTCTTTCTCTTGTGAGAGGGGCACTGAGACCCAATAGGAGGGCCCTGCAAGCTTCAGAACCTTTTCCAGAGAGCAAGCACTTTGGATGACATCCACTGGCCGCAACTCATTTATGGGAGTGATTTTGGTATTTGGATTAGAGTGGCCTACTCCTAGATCCTCTGTTCTGTGGCCTACAATTTCTGTCTTGGGTATATGAGGTTATGGAAGAGCAGGAGGCCCAAGTGAGGGAGTGAGGCCACAGGTGACTCCACTCCCATCTTCCAGGGACTTCCTGCATTCCTCAAACCTTCCTGCACATTGGACTCTGTTGGAAAAATTTTAACAGTAATATAGATGCCCAGCTCCACTCCTTATTAATTAAATCATAATCTCTGGGGTGAGCCTGGGGCATTGATATTTTTAAAACTTCCAAGGAAACTCTAGTGAATGGCCTGGGTTAAGAACTACTGAGTCTGTTTTGGAGCTTGATAGATGAAGAACTCCTCATGACAAGAAACTGGGACTTCTACTGCCTCCTTTCAGAGGGCCTCTTTTGATATCATCTGATTTCTTTTATCTTACATTATAAACACTAGGAATATGGGCATTAAACCAAGTCACATGACATATTGGAATTATGGGAGTTTAATTTCAAAGGTGTTGGTGCTTATAGGTTAAGTAACTTTAGGATTCTTTCCAACACTTAAAAGATCCATATCCTACTGCCCAGTCTGCTTTCTTTTCTTTTTTTTAATTTTTTTTTAACATTTATCTACTTCTGAGAGAGAGAGAGAGAGCACGCGTGTGTGCACGCACGCAAGTGTGGGAGCAGAGCACAGAGAGGGAGACACAGAATCCAAAACAGGCTCCAGGCTCTGAGCTGTCAGCACAGAGCCCAACGAGGGGCTCAAACTCACTAATTGTGAGATCATGACCTGAGCCCAAGTTGGACACTTAAAAGACTGAGCCACCTAGGTGCCCTGCCAAGCCTACTTTCTAAAATATTTCTTTTCCTTCAAGTGTTAAAGGAAATCAGGTCGCTTAAAAAGAAATCAACAATTCACAGAAGGACTTAGTTCATCCGAGACCCCCCTCTATCTTTGAATCACCCAAAGACATCTTCCCTTAGTCTTCTAGCATCTGGAGCCAAAGTATTCAGGACGGCATTTACCATTCTTAAGCGCTGTAACTGATACTGATTGCTCACAGGAAACTTACTATGTCAGGACCTAATCCACAGAAGAAGTTTTTGGACAGATGTTTAATTGCATGTCCAGAAAGCTGCTACTAATTCATTTTGAGTCATTTAAACTGTTTTTGTTTATAATAAAGAAATTTCAAGCAAAACAGTTATATTTTTGGCATTCATCTCTGTTCTGAATCCTTAAGTTTGCATGTCTGTTGCTAAAATCTGAACACAAGAACTCAAGAGTCTATTCAAACTGGGATTATATTCATCAGTTTTATCTACTAAAGGAGCTTTCTATTAGATTCTACACGGAAGGCATGTGCTGTCAGGAACAATACCTAAGTCCCAGATCATCAAGATTTATTACTTGCTGTTATTCACTGTCAGCTTCTTCTGTTGGTTTTGGTTTATCTGCCTCAGGGAAAACTAAGAAAGGCCAATTAAAACACTGCTTAAACTTTATCACACTTCCAGTTTTAAGTTGCAAAGGCATTCCATACTCTTTAAATAACTCCACGAGTTAAAGCTTCTCTGAAGACTTTTAGCTAATATAAAAGCTTTATCGACAAGGAAAGGTTTAAGTAGAGAACATATGTGTGAAATGTCCGACTATGGTCCTCCTATCATTCCATAATTCTTGTATTAACAGCAGTGCTATTGTTACTTATCGTGAGAAGGCATTCAAATATTTCATTGCTCTGTCAATACCATTCACGGACACAGCAGCACTTATTCATTTAATTATTTCTTGGGTAAATATGTATTGGATCCTACTATGTGCGACTCTGTGCCAGGCACTAGAGGACACAATGGAAAAAACCGGAGAGCAGAACTCATGAGACATAAACTTTAGCAGGAGGATGGAGTGGAACAGAGACTTTATAGCCTACACAACTGGGTTATAGTTTTTGTTCTGCTACTTACTCTGTAACTCAGCTTCTTCCCTCCCTGTATCCATGCCCTTCACAAAGTGAAGGAGGGTGAGAGTCATGCAGAGCAAACCTGAACTCAACCCTGCAGTTTGAAGAGCAGCCCTGCCAAAGCTAGTCTAGACCAGCTGACCCCCAGCCAGCTTGCGTATGAAGGAGTGAAAACAGATAACTGTTGCTTAAGCCATTGACATGGGAATGGTTTGCCCCTCAGCCTTGCTGTGATGACAGTTAACGAAATAGTGTTTGTGCACGTTTGTATCTTTGTTTTCCATGTACACAGGCCTGTTCCTTCTAGAGGACAGTGGCCACACTGTCTTGATCTTTGTGCTCTTTAGTGATTGAGTCTATTTCTTGCACAGAGTGGGCACTCTCTACATTTTTGTTGGTTTCAATCAGACAACAAACAATTTACAAAGGTTTCAAATCAACAGAGGGAGCCATTGGTTAGTGACGTCTTGATTATCATCAAAGACTACCCAGGGTGCTCCCCATGGCAGGACCAAAACAGTTTGACAAGCTTCCATGGCATGCTTCCAGGAAAGATCAAACTGACAATAACTACTGATCAGTATACAAATAACTATTAGTTGCTAGGCCAGTAACGGCAGGGTTATCCTTTTCAAAATGTGACACAGGTCAATTATCACAAAGCTTGAAGGAGCTAGGACAAAGGAACTCCTACTTGTCTTCTAAACAGCAGATTTGGGGGGGTCTCTGACATATACTCAAAAGGTTTCTTGCTTCTACAAATCTTCTTGGGAGGTATTTTCTTTCTTTTCACCAAGGATTTGGGCCAGTTCATGGCTGTTTAACTTAAAAGAGGTTTGTTTATCACTCTGTTTTTAGGGAATGTGTTAGAAGCTGAGGGCGGGTTAGAAGCTGAAAGCAGGTCACTGTTGCAGCTGGTAGAAGTAGGTTACTGAGTACATGAGAAATGAGCAGACTCCATATTGAGAAGTGGGTCCGCCTTCCAGCCCAGTCTGGCTTCCACGTAACCAACTGTGTGACCTTAGGAAATCACTTAGCTTACTTGACATGGAAGGAACTAATGTTGATAGGATGTAGTCAATCAGTCTACACACATTGTTTCCTTTAATCCTCACAGTAATACCATGGGAAAAGTGAGAAGATTTAAAGGTGTTGATTTGTCCAAGGTCACATAGCTATATTAAATGGCAAAGCCAGGGTTTGAATTCATCTGAAATCCATGCTTTTCCCAGGACTCCAGTGCCTCCCCTTGGTGATTCCAGCTGCCTTTCCCCATCACCCAGCTGTGACTCCTTGAATATCTAACATATCCCAGGTTGAGTTTAAGGTTGACAAGCCCCCTGTACGAGGAGATTTATATTTCTGTGTCCCACCTCCATTTTAAGTCAGGTTTTCAGCCCAAGCTGCCAAGCCACTTCTGCTTTTCTTCCTTTTTCTTCCCACCTATTCTCCAAGTTTCACAGCCTAGGCCATGCAGGTTTTGAGAGAACTTCCATACTTTCTTTTTACAGACGTTTAGCATAGGAAATGCTAATGTAGGAGGTGAATTTTCAAGACTAGTTTACAGAGCAAATCTCTGTGTTGTAGCCATAGGAATTTCCTGTGGCTTCTTCCTGTACTAGTCCAGAATGTTCCATTTCAGGTGCCAGTATGGAGGAGGCTAAGTACCTGGGTAAGGAAGGGAGTCCTTCTCCTGCTCCGTGTGTTCTTTCCCCTTTAGCAGTAGCAGGGACAGTAAGAGCTGCCAAAGCCAGACGAGGTGAGGGCACCAAGAGCAAGCTCCTCAGATTCTCCTCAGTGGTAAAGTAGAAATAGCAGGAAGGGCTGTTTTAAGGGCCCCGCTTTCTCAGCTAGAAGGGAAAACTTAAAAGCTGGAACCAAAGCCCTGGTGTTACGCGTTGAGAAGGTTAACCAGCAACTGCCCTTTGGTTCCTTCGGTTCCTCTCGTCAATCTCAGTCATGCGGCCAGTCAACAAGGGAGTCAGTCATCAGTCAGCCAACCAGGCAGTCAGCCTCCCCTGGGCCAGGCGGAGGTCAAGCATTTACAACACAAAGGCTGATTTGCAAAGGCTCCTCTACTAGGTCTTGCCTGGGCACCATTCACGCAGTGTGTCCAGCATCCCTCTTGTGTTGCTTATCCCCCTGTTACAGTGATTGTGGCTCAGCTGCTTCCACCTCTTCTAGACGAAGTCTCTGTGAGGGAGGAAGCACTTTCTTTTTTGCTCCTTGCTTTATATAGAGCCTAACGCAGAGTCTGGCCTGAGGTAATGCTTGAACAGAGATTTGCAAATTAAGTGTTAAATCTTGAGAAAACTAATTTTACTTTGGAATGCCGTGTTAACTTTAAGGAAATGGAAAGAGGAAGAAGCTTGAGATTCCTTAAATGAAAAGGAAGGAAAATGCAGATGTCACAGCCTGAATAGCTTAGACACGCTAAGCGAAAGCAAGGAATTGGGGAGGGCATGGAAGATTGGCAGAAAAGGATGGAAGTGGCCACAGATGCTTTGTATTAGAAGCTGCACAGGGGTTTGTCTGTTTCATTACAATATATGGATATTTACACTGTTAGCCATACTCCATGATGTACCTGAAAGTATTCTGAAAATTCTTCTCCAAAGGCATACTAAGATGACAGAAATAGATAATTGGTTAGAAATGAGAAGAACTTGTTCAGAACTGCTTAAAACTTTTTAATATCCACTTTTTGCCATGTATACGATGACTTATTATGTTTTTGTAACCAAACTGATGAAGCAGATTTTGGACACTAAAAGATGCCCTGCATCATTCCCGACTTAGAGTTTCTAAGACTATTATTATCATTTAGCATTTACATTCCAGGGGAAGAGCTCTTAACATGCTTGTTTGGTCAGTTAATCAAAAGGGCTTATTAAAGAGAAAAATCATAAAAAGGCTAAATATGGATCCTACAGGTCCATATTTATTTAATCAAGATCTTTGAGTAAAAGCTTACTTATTAAGAACACAGACTCTGGTGTAAAACTGCCTGGTGTGTCACTTATTAGCCATGTGATCTCAAGCACGTTATTTCCTCTCCATCTCAATTTCCTCATCTGTAAAATGGGAATGAAAAGTTATGTACCTCTTGGGGCTGTTGTGAGGATTAGCTAGCAAGTGAAAACTAATTAAAAACAAAAAAGGACAGGTCCTGGTACACAGTGACCTCTTAATAAGTGTTCATTATTGTTGCATAAACCATGAATTATATAAAATATTTAGTTATGATTTAAAGTGAAGCAAGAGGGGTGCCTGGGTGGCTCAGCTGGTTGAGAGTCCAACTCTTTTTTTTTTTTTTTTTAATTTTTTTTTCAACGTTTTTATTTATTTTTGGGACAGAGAGAGACAGAGCATGGACGGGGGAGGGGCAGAGAGAGAGGGAGACACAGAATCGGAAACAGGCTCCAGACTCTGAGCCATCAGCCCAGAGCCCGATGCGGGGCTCGAACTCCCGGACCGGGAGATCGTGACCTGGCTGAAGTCGGACGCTTAACCGACTGCGCCACCCAGGCGCCCCAGAGAGTCCAACTCTTGATTTCGGCTCAGGTCATGATCCCAGGGTTGTGGGATCAAGCCCTGTGTTGGGCTCTGACCTGAGCCTGCCCCTCTCTCTCTCTCTCTCTCTCTCTCTCTCTCTCTCTCTCTCTCTCCCTCCCACCCTCTGCCTCTCCCCCAGCCCACTTGCATGCATGCACTCTCTCTCTAAAATTAAAAAAAAAAAAGTGAAACAAGAATTTAAAGACATTTACCAAGCAAGAGGAGTGCAAAATTTAAAGATTTTTCCATTTTTATAATGTTTTATAGCACCTACGGTGTCCTCAATTGTTAAAGCAAATTGCCTTTTTCAAAGCAATTAACCAAGTTTTTATATTTTATAATTCATTATTGCACTCTTTTCAACGTGCATGTACACTTTCTACAACTGATCTGAGAATATATTTGCTGCTGGGAAGAGTGGATTTTCTTTGTCCACATCTCCAAACTGCCCTCTCTTACTTTATGTAAAAAAAGACAACCTTTCACCCTTCTTTCTATAAATTACCCATGTGACAAGAGCTCCAGGCTGGCAATGAGGAGTCAATTAGCAAAATGAGTGTTGGTGTCACTAAAAAAAAAAAAAAAAAAAAAAATGAATGACCCTGGGTACTAGATGAAAAAAAATTCTTTTGAAATTCAAGTGATCTCTAACTCTTTGGTTTGAAGAAAATGAAGGAAAACCTAGTCAAATTAGGTCATTAAAAATAGTTTTTGCTGCTATGGTACTATGTGATTTTTGGCATTTCAGCTCTTGAAAACAGTTCAGATAATTGAGTGAAACTGATATAATACGACTCCTTCCATTCCTGTCTAACCATCCACGTGTACAAGTTTTTTTCAGTGCTCACATTAAAAATGATAAGTAGGAGTAACATTAAACTGAATATGTCTCATTCTAGTAATATGTAAAATTTACTCACAGATGAACAAATTAAAAAAAATCTTCAATACCATTAAGAGATGTGATTTTAAATTTAATTTTATTTGTTTAATGTTTCATGTTTTTATTTAGATTCTAGTTAGTTAACATGATTCATCACTTACATATAACATCCAGTGCTCAACACAAGTGCCCTCCTTAATACCCATCACCCATTTAGCCCATTCCCCACCCACCTCCCCTCCAGCAACCTTCAGTTTGTTCTCTAGACTTTAGAGTCTCTTTTCAACATCGCTCCTCATCAGGGAAATATAAATCAAAACCACACTCAGATATCACCTCACGCCAGTCAGAGTGGCCAAAATGGATAAATCAGGAGACTATAGATGCTGGAGAGGATGTGGAGAAACGGGAACCCTCTTGCACTGTTGGTGGGAATGCAAACTGGTGCAGCCACTCTGGAAAACAGTGTGGAGGTTCCTCAAAAAATTAAAAATAGACCTACCCTATGACCCAGCAATAGCACTGCTAGGAATTTACCCGAGGGATACAGGAGTACTGAGGCATAGGGGCACTTGTACCCCAATGTTTATAGCAGCACTCTCAACAATAGCCAAATTATGGAAAGAGCCTAAATGTCCATCAACTGATGAATGGATAAAGAAATTGTGGTTTATATACACAATGGAGTACTACGTGGCAATGAGAAAGAATGAAATATGGCCCTTTGTAGCAACGTGGATGGAACTGGAGAGTGTGATGCTAAGTGAAATAAGCCATACAGAGAAAGAAAGATACCATATGGTTTCACTCTTATGTGGATCCTGAGAAATTTAACAGAAACCCAGGGGGGAGGGGAAGGAAAAAAAAAAAAAAGAGGTTAGAGTGGGAGAGAGCCAAAGCATAAGAGACTCTTAAAAACTGAGAACAAACTGAGGGTTGATGGGGGGGTAGGAGGGAGGGGGGGTAGGTGATGGGTATTGAAGAGGGCATCTTTTGGGATGAGCAGTGGGTGTTGTATGGAAACCAATTTGACAATAAATATCATATATTAAAAAAAAAGAGTCTCTTTTATGGTTTGCCTCCCTCTCTTTTTTTTTCTTTCCCCTATGTTCATCTTTTTTGTTTCTTCAATTCCACATGAATGAAATCATATGGTATTTGTCTTTGTCTGATTTCTTTCATTTATTTTTAAATATTTATTTTGAGAGAGCACAAGTGTGCATGAGCGGGGAGGGGCAGAGAGACAGGAAGAAAGGGACTCCTAAACAGGCTCCACACTGTCCGAACAGAGCATGACATGGCCGAACAGAGCATGACATGGGGCTCAGTCTCACGAACTGTGAGATCATAACCTGACTCGAAATCAAGAGTCGGACACTTAACCAAACCGAGCCACCCAGGTGCCCCTTTGATTTATTTCACTTAGCTTAATACGCTCTAGCTCCATCCACGTTGTGCAAATGGCAAGATTTCATTCTTTTTGATGGTTGAGTAATATTCCTCTGTGTGTGTGTGTGTGTGTGTGTGTGTGTGTGTGTGTGTGTGTGTACATATACCACATATTATCCATTCATCAGTTGATGGACATTTGAGCTCTTTCCATAATTTGGCTATTGTTGATAATGCTGCTATAAAAATCAGGGTGCATGTGCCCCTTCAAATCAGTATTTTTGTATCCTTTGGGTAAATATATACTAGTACAATTGCTGGATCATAGGGTAGTTCTTTTTTAACTTTTTGAGGAACCTCCATACTGATTTTCAGAGTGGCTGCACCTGTTTGCATTCCTACCAGCAGCGCAAAAAAGAGATCCCCTTTCTCTGCATCCTCACCAGCATCTGTTGTTTCCTGAGTTGTTAATTGTAGCTATTCTGACAGGTGTGAGGTGGTATCTCCTTGTGGTTTTGATTTGTATATCCCTGATAATAAGTGATGTTGAGCATCTTTTCATATATCTGTTAATCATCTGGATGTCTTATTTTAAAAAATGTCTATTCATGTCTTCTACCCATTCCTTAACTGGATCATTTGATTTTTAGGTGTCAGGTTTGGTAAGTTCTTTACAGATTTTGGATACTAACCCTTTATCAGATATGTCATTGGCAAGCATCTTCTCTCATTCCATAGATTGCCTTTTAGTTTTGTTGATTGTTTCCTTCACTGTGCAGAAGTCTTTTTATCTTGATGAGGTCCCAATGGTTCATTTTGGCTTTTGTTTCCCTTACCTCTCACTGTGTGTCTAATAAGAAGCTGCTCTGGCTTATGTGAAAGAGGTTGTTGCCTGTGTTCTCCTCTAGGATTTTGAGGGTTTCCCACCAGACATTTAGGTCTTTAATCCATTTTGAATTTGTTTTTGTGTCTGGTGTAAGAAAATGGTCCAGGTTCATTCTTCTGCATGTTGCCGTACAGTTTTCCCAACACTGTTTGTTGAAGAGACAGTCTCTTTTCCATTGGATGTTCTTTCTTGCTTTGTTGAAGATGAGTTGACCATATAGTTGTGGGTCCATTTCTGGGTTTTCTATTCTGTTCCACTGATCTATGTGTCTGTTTTTGTGCCAGTACTATACTGTCTTGATGACTGCAGCTTTGTAATACAGCTTAAAGTCCAGAATTGTGATGTCTCCAGTTTTGCTTTTCTTTTTCAAGATTGCTTTGGCTAATTTGGGGTCTTTTGTGGTTCCATACAAATTTTAGGATCATTGTTCTAGCTCTATAAAAAATGCTGGTGGTATTTTGATAGGGATTGCATTAAATGTGTAGATTGTTTTTGGGTAGTATAGACATTTTAACAATGCTTGTTTTTCCAGTCCATGAGCATGGAATGTTTTGCTATTTCTTTGTGTCCTCATCAATTTCTTTTTTTTTTTTAATTTTTTTTCAACGTTTATTTATTTTTGGGACAGAGAGAGACAGAGCATGAACGGGGGAGGGGCAGAGAGAGAGGGAGACACAGAATCGGAAACAGGCTCCAGGCTCTGAGCCATCAGCCCAGAGCCCGACGCGGGGCTCGAACTCATGGACCGCGAGATCGTGACCTGGCTGAAGTCGGACGCTTAACCGACTGCGCCACCCAGGCGCCCCTCATCAATTTCTTTCATAAGTGTTCTATAGTTGTCAGAGTACAGATCTTTTACCTCTTTGATTAGGTTTATTCCTAGGTATAACGGCTTTTGGTGCAATTGCAAATGGGATCAATTCCTTGACTTCTCTTTCTGCTGCTTCATTATTGGTATATAGAAATGGAACAGATTTCTGTAATTTTATTTTGTATCCTGAGACTTTACTGAATTAGTGTATCAGTTCTGGCAGTTTTTTTGTGGAGTCTTTTGTGTTTTCTAATAGTATTAATAAAAAGGTTAAGAACCACATGATCCTCTCAAGAGATGAAGAAAAAGCATTTGACAAAGTACAACATCCATTCTTGATACAAACCCTTAACAAAATAGGGAACATACCTCAACATCATAAAGGCCATATATGAAAGACCCACAGCTGATATAGTCCTCAATGGGGAAAAACTGAGAGCTTTTCCTCTATGGTCAGGAACAAGACAGGGATGTCCATTCTCATCATTGTTATTTAACATAGTACTGGAAGTCCTAGCTTCAGCAATCAGACAACAAAAAGAAATACAAAGCATCCAAAATGGCAAGGAAGAGGTCAAACTTTCACTATTTGCAGACAAAATGATACTCTGTAGAAAACCCAAAAGACTCCCCCCAAAATTGCTAGAACTGATAACACAAATTCAGGAAAATCGCACGATACAAAATCAACTACCAAAATCTGTTGCATTTCTTTTTTTAAAAAAATGTTTATTTATTTTTGAGAGACAAAGAGACAGAGCATGAGTGGGGAGAGGCAGAGAGAGAGGGAGACACAGAATGTAAAGCAGACTCCAGGCTCTGAGCTGTCAGCAGAGAACGCAATGCAGAACCTTGAACTCAAGAACTATGAGATCATGACCTGAGCTGAAGCGGGACATTTAACCTACTGAGCCACCCAGCCACCCCTGTTGCATTTCTATACAGCAATGAAGAGATGTGGTTTTAATACAACTTTATTTTTATATTCAACTGCACATAAAATTTTTAATGGAAACATGTTGTGTTGGCCAAATGTGGACTACTGGTAATTATAAGAATAATTTATACCAGAAAAAAACATGTTACTAAGCACTGAGAATCATATGGTCACAAGAAACACAAAATATTTTAATTAAAATAAGTATATTTTTGTTACAGAGAAATATGGTAGGGTGATTGATAAAAACCTTTAAAGCATACATATATTAAATTAGGATAAAGTTCTGCAAAGAAAGTGGAGTGGAAACAGGGTTAAAAAGAAAAGGAACATATACAATTTCTGCAGTTAAAAAAAGCTTATTTTTGTATTTAAAAAATGGATGATGGCGGATTTCAAATCTCTATGGTATTTAGATTCCAGTGGATACTTTAAAAGTGATGATATGGTTTTTATTAAAATATCAATATTGGGGCGCCTGGGTGGCTCAGTCAGTTAAGCATCCGACTTCGGCTCAGGTCATGATCTCATGGTCCGTGAGTTCGAGCCGCGTCGGGCTCTGTGCTGACAGCTCAGAGCCCGGAGCCTGTTTCAGATTCTGTGTCTCCCTCTCTCTGACCCTCCCCCATTCATGCTCTGTCTCTCTCTGTCTCAAAAATAAAGGTTAAAAAAATTTTTAGGAAAAAAAATCAATATTATTACTTAAATTACTATCTAAATACAACATTACTATTTAAATCTATATTGTAAAACTGAAGATGCCAACTTTAACATGTGTGAGAGGGTGCACAGTTTTCAAAATTCTTGTAGAGAATTCATGAACAAAAAACATTGGAGACCCTCATCTGGAGAGTAGCCTGTCAGCTTTGAGTTTTAAGTATCAGAATGAAAAACACTGTTTAATCCAGGGAGTCAGTTAATAGGTATTCTATTGTTCTAACATTTCAAAAGAGCTTTATCATCATCACTTAGTTATTAATGAGGGGAATGCTACTTGGTGGTGACTCACACACTGATTATTATCAGCTTTTCCACTTTCAAAACCACTGTAAGCCCTTAGGTGGAATGATACTATATTTATGCGTGTACCTAAAAGATGGGGCTGCTATGGAGATTCTTAGAAGAGATTACTTTTTTTATAATATTTTATCATCATCAATAATTATCTTGTATGATATTTCATCACAGGAATTTTCATTTTTTCCTATTCCACGCAATTCAAAATATTTTATCTACTGTATTCATTTGGCCTTTAACAAAGCCTGATGAAATATGTAAGAGGTAGTCAGAAAAGGGCTAAGTGACATTTCTTTAGGGAGTCATGGATGGTGTCAATAATAGATCGAATAAAATCAATAAATTTTCTCTTTTAAAAAACATTCTCTGTGTAGAACAGCAAGGCCATATTAATGACTCACTATTCCTTTTCCAAGCTGATGCTGGGTTTGGGTTCATTCAACCATGTGCAAACACATATACATATGTATATGTACATGACAAACACATATCTGCAAAATGACAAATACAAGTATATATCTACAAAGTGACATTTCCCAGGCCTCCCTCAAATTTAATATTATATGCTTTCCCTGGCTGACTCCATCCATCATCATGGCTTTATCTCTCACTACTCACTAACGATTCCTCCCAATATCCCTCCTGTCCAGCCCTTCTACAGCTGTCTCCCTGTGTGCCACACAGGAACCTCTGTCCAAATGGTTGTAAAAGCCAGAAACCCGGTAGTTGTCCAGGACTCATTCCTCTTCTTGACCCTTTTGCCCAAGTGAACCAAAGTTGTATTGGTCTTGCTTCAGAAATAACCTAAAATCCTTCTCCCATTCTCATTTTTTACTACCACCGCCAAATACAGACCATTAGTTCCTCTCTGCTGATTCCATCCTTTCAAAACAATAGTCACTTAACTAGTCCCCCTGCCCTAGTCTCCACTTTATTTAATCCATTCTCCACAACACCATCCAAGCAGTGCCTTCACAGAAGTTAAATGAAATCATGTCATTCCAGGCTTGAAAACTTTTCAGTGGCTCTCCACTGTTTATAATTTAAATTCACATTTCTAAGTGTGGTTTATAAAGCCCTTCATGATTCTGCCTTCTGTTTACTTTTAGAGCAACGCCTCCCACACTTTGCCCAGGCCATTCCAATCTTCCTGCCTTTCTCCGAGTACACCATGCTTGCTCTCATTCTCCCATTCAATGATTTATCAAGTGCTTCCTTTGTGCTAGACACTAGTCAATGTATGGGGCTTCCGGGAGCAGATGGCCAAGTCCTTGCCCTAACAGAGGTTACATTTTGGGCTTCTGCATAATCTGTTCCTTTGCACTGTCCAGTTGTCTCTCTGGAGTGCCAATTTCCCATCCCTCATCTGTCTCGCAAATCCTCCTCTTCCTTAGGACTCAGCCTGTTCATTAGATATCCTGAAAGGTTACCCGGACCTCTCACTCACATCTACCAATTGGATATTCCTTCTTCAGGAAATGAACTCCAGGAGAGCATGGACTTTCCTTGTGCACAGCTGCATGCCCAGTGCCTTAAACAGTGCCTGGCATATAGTGAGCTTTTAATGAATATTTATCAAATAAATCCTACCTATGTGTTTCTGTTCTGAGACCACAAGCTGTGAGTTCCTAATGGTCAGAAACTTATCCAGTTTACCTCTTTACCTCCACTGCTCATCACAGTGCCTGGTACACTGTTAGCAACCAGTGATGGCTGCTTCAAGATTTACATGAAGAAAACCGAAAAAACAATTCACTGGGAAAAATGTTGTGATGGGTTAGTGCCATCTAATCCCTGGAGTGGAAATGTTAAACCCAGAACTCTAGGAATAAGACGAGCTGTCTGTGTTACAAAATGGTAGGGAGACACATACACTTATGATTGACTTTAAAATGTTGGTGTGCTCATGTATTTAACGAGAGGTTCCAGCAAAATTCTATAGTAGCAGGGTGGGAGGCTATCGGAGAAGGCTTCCTGGAAGAAAAGCCAGCCCTTGAAGAGTTTCCTTAGGTTAGCATTGCCAGATAAAACACAGGACTGCCAGTTACATTTGAATTTCAGAGAGAAAAACAAATAAAAAAAATTTTTATGTATGTCCCATGTGGTATTTGGGATATACTTATACTAAAAATGTATTTATTGTTCATCTAAAATTCAAGTTTGACTGGGCCTCTTGTATTTTTATTTACTAAATTGGGCAACTCTCCCTCAGCTATGTGGGATAGCTGGAGAGCTAGTACAGAGCCTCTTACTTTAAAACAAATCATTCAGATTAACAATTGACAAGAACAGATTAGCAATGTGTTTTTTTTCTACTGTATAAATAGAAGCACAGGGACAGAGAAGCACAAAGAGAATGGCTAGTTGTCTAACACGGCTGCAGCCTCAGGTGTACCAGGGTCAGAGAAAAGAGGAAGTTATGAGAGACACTGTCAGGAAAGTAATGGGGCCAGATCACACAGCCTTCAGAATGACCTTGATTTGCCAAAGAAAAATATGATGTCATCCTGGGAAATTATGTTCAGCAATGAAACAGACTATATCTTTTGTGAAAAAGAGAGTGTACACATAAATTTTTAGGAACATAACTCATGCCTCCTTGGGGACTTACTGTTAACACTGATTATATGAATTCTAAACACATCGGGAGCCATACAGAGCTTGCCTTTAAATGGAAAGAGATATATTTTTGGAGAGTTAAATTAAATGTTTACATGTAACCAAGAACAGCTATTGGCAATACTGAACATTAAAAAGTTTCAAAATAGGGGTGACTGGGTGGCACAGCTGGTTAAGCGTCTGACTCTTGGTTTCAGCTCAGGTCATGATCTCACAGTTCATGGGATCGAGCCCTATGTTGGACTCTATGCTGACAGTGTGAAGCCTGCCTGGGATTCTCTCTCTCTCTTTCTCAAAATAAACAAGTAAAAACTTAAAAAAGCACAGTTCTGTGCTTACTAATTTTTTTCTAAACAAGTTTCTTTTTTTTTTTAATGTTTATTTTTGAGAGCAAGACCGAGCATGAGTGGGGGAAGGGCAGAGAGAGAGGGAGACACAGAATCCAAAACAGGCTCCAGGCTCTGCACTGTCAGCACAGAGCCCAACCTGGGCTCAAAAATCACAAGCCATGAGATCATGACCTGAGCTGAAGTTGGATGCTTAACCAACTGAGCCACTCAGGTGCTCCTAAACAAATTTCTAATGTACATACTGATTTATAAACTTTAAATTAAGACGGAACAAGCTCATGAATATCTGCAGCAGGGAAAGAATCAATAAATTATGATCTTGTTTATACACTAAGCGTTGGTTTAAGTAAAAGCATGTGTTTAGAAAATGAGCACATCAGAATATTGGCCCTCTGAATAACATAAAAGTAATGATTAATGATTAAAAAATTAACACATATTTATTATTTGTTACCCTAACCAGTACAGAGCCTCTTACTTTCAAACAAATCATTCAGATTAACAACTGACAAAAACAGATTAGCAATTTGTTTTTTTCTACTGTGTAAGTATCAATATTTGCATTTTTAATGTTTGCAATTTAGTTCTGAAAAACAATTCATATGCCATATTTAGAAATCCTTTTTAAAAATCTAAGTATTGAGAAATATTTTCCATGATTTTTTTAAAATGGTTAGCAATTAGGAACATTTGAATATGGACTGGACATTATTGGATGATAAGGAATTATATTATTGTTGTAGGGTGTATAATAACTGTGGTTGAATTAAAAATAAAATCCTTTTTTGTTAGAGGCACATACTCAAGTATTATGGGTGCAATGATACGATGTCAGGGATTTGCCCTTAAAATACTCCACCTTAAAAAAAAGCATGGGGAGTAGATGAAACAAAGCTACCAAAATGTTGATGATTGTTGAGGTGGGGTGATGGGTATATGGGGGGCTCAGTATATGATTCTATTTCAGTGTTATGTTTGAAAATTTCCATAATAAAAGGTAAAAACCAAAACAGTGAATAATTTTTCTTTATGAGTGAATAATTTCCTTGAAAGTATATATTTATATCCTTCCAATTCATATTTAAAATATATATTTATATAATATATCTATTCTCTTGCTGTAACTGGTTAATAAAGCAGTTGAGTATGTGTATCTTACTAATGATCACTCACATTTATTGAGTACATTCCATGGACCAGGCACTGTCTTTAGTGATTACCATGCAATATTCATTTAATGTTTGCAACAGTCTTTTGATCTAGGCTTGATTATTATCTCCATTTTACAGATGGGGATGCAGAAACTGAGGCTTGAAGAAGTGACCCAATTCTCCCCTGTGTCTGTGTTGGGATCTAGACTCAGGCTGCCAGCTCTAGAGTCTGTATGTTTAACCATTACCTAGTCTACTCCCAGGTAGACTAGGAGGAGTATAAACATAGTCACAATACATATTATCTGAAAAGAGTGTGGGGAATCATTCACGTTTCTTCCCCAGCTACAGCCACATGGCTTAGGGCCAGATGTGATCAGCTCGGCTCCTGCAGGGGTTTGGTCATAGATCAAGCTGTTGTTTGAGGTAGAAAAGGGGGAAAAGACGCTGCTCTCAGACAAAGGAGGAGAAGCAAAGAGAACCAACAGAAGTCTCTTCTCATTGGGAACAGCAGTTCTGCAACTGCTGTTCTTTGTTTTTGTTTTTGTTTTTTTAAGTAACACAAAATAACTAAAATGCACAATTTGCCTTTCTTGTGCCTTCTGACGCCTGAATCTATTTTGCAGGACTTCGCCTCGATTTTCAATCATTCATCACGCAGCGCCTCCTGTTTGGTGCAGGCGGCAGGGGGTGGGTGGAGGGGGTAGCAGAGAGAGGCGAGCTAGAAGGACGCAAGTGAGGAACCAGCACAGCTGCAGCCCTGCGAGACCCCGCCCCATGAGCTCATCCCCTGGCAGTGCAAATTAGGATGACATAATGTTTCTGGAGAGCTCCTTCCAGCCCACTGCAGCGGGAGCGCTCTTGCTTTTCCTGAGCACAGGAAAAATTAGCATCGGTATTTCTAGCTGTTCCTGAGGAAATGGCATTTTATTCAAAGGTATTGTGGAGAACATAACACATCACCTGCATTAGTATCAGCTCCTGCATCAAAGGAAAACAGAGCTTATCGGTAAATAAGTCATTAATCACTGCACTTATCAGACTATTGAAGGTAATCAGCACTCCTCAAAAACAGGGTCCAATTATAATGGCAAGAGATAGTCTCTGTGTTTCTTCAAAGTTTTTTAGCCCAAGAGTATAAAAAGATAATTACGGAAATAATATTAAATAATAGTAATAATCATTATCACTTACATAGCTCTTGCTGTATGTGAGGAACTATGCTAAATGTTCTACATACATTATCTAATTTAATTCCTAATCACAACCTTACAAAGTAGACGAAGCCCTCCATCCCCACCACATGCACGCAGATTCAGACACAGACACATTTACAGATGAGGAAACTGAGGCGTGGAGAGGTAGGTAATTTGCCAAGGTCAGACAGCAGCAACTGGCAAAGCCAGCTGGACTCTGGTCCAAAGCCTGAAATGTTAATCGCTGTGCTACATTGCTCTGTAGGCCACAGTGTTTAATAACAACTTTTTTTTTTTTTTTTTTTGAGAGAGACATAGAGTGTGAGTGGGGGAGGGGCAGAGAGAGAGGGAGACACAGAATCCAAAGCAGGCTCCAGGCTGATAGCCCAGAGCCCGGCGCGGGGCTCGAACTCATGGACTGGGAGACTATGACCTGAGCCAAAGTCAGACGCCCAACCAACTGAGCCACCCAGGCACTCCTAATAACAACTTAGTAAAATATAGAAGGAAGTATTGTTTCTACCAAGAAATCACAAGTGACTAAAGCTGGGCTATCTTCTATGCCTGGCATTTCTCACTTCAGTAGACACATTAGGACTCACATCATTAGACACCCAACTTGTAAAGGTTAAAGGCAGGGAGAGTAGTATTTATTAAGAACATACTATGAAATAGAAAAATTATGTATTGATCTCTGCCCCTGGTTCCTAGCACAGAGCTCCTAAAATTGTAATTTCATAAGTTATAAGAGCACAAGATCATCTTTTGTTCTAAGTGATCCTTGACCCTGGTTCCTGACACAGATCTCTTAAATCCCTTGGAATTTCCAGGTTGATAGGAATGTTTTTGTTCTAATGAGGTGACTCTTGAGGGGTTCCTAGAGGGGGTGCTGATCACCAGAAACACTAAGCAATGATAAGAAGCTTGGAAGTTTTAGTCCTATCCCCTAGTTTTCAGAGAGGGAAGAGGGGCTAGAAATGGAGTTAATTCCTATGTGATGAAATTTCCATAAAAATCCCCAAAGTATGGTGTTCAGAGAGTTCCAGGATCATGAACACATGGAGATGCTGGGAGAAGGGTGCATCCTGAAAGATCATGGAATCTTCTTGCCCCTTCCCACATACCTTGTCCTACCTATTTCTTCCGTATGTACCCTTTAGGGATCGCTGTATAATAACCTGCTAAATAGTAAGGAAACTGTTTTCCCGAGTTCTCTGAACTGCTTTAACAAGTTAATGGAACCTGAGGAGAGGGTTGTGGGAACCTCCAGTTCCCAGCTACAAGCTGATTGGTCAGAAGTATAGCTAACAACCTAGACTTATGATTGGTATTTTAGTTGGGGGGCAGTCTTGTGGGGTTTCAGATGCCAATGGAGGAGAGGAGAAGGTGATGTGAAAACTACTAAAAGAAAAGGAAATGTAGCATAATGGTTGGGGAATGGGATTCTAAGGTCTTAAGGATTTAGATTTGGGTACAGTCTCTACTACAAAGGCTAGGTGACCTTGTATAATACTCAAAGGTTTTGAGCTCCAGTTTCCTCATCTATAAAATGGGGTGACAATATACTTAGAATAGAGTCATTGTAAGGATAAAATAAGATAATGTACAGCTCTGAACCCAGTGCCTGGTGTACAATATGAGCTCACTTAAGGGTAGAACATGATGACTAAGGATAGGGATATAGAATCCACCTGCCAATAACACCTGAAACCTGGCATCCTCTTGGGTCACCCTGTCTCACAGCATTAAATAGGAGCCTATCACTTTTCTGTGAATTGGGAAGGGGGAGATTTTCCACCAAAACCCTTTCATTCTCAGTCCACCCCCTCTCAAGCATTTTCATTCCAACATTGGTTGCAGACTGGGGAAGTGCCATCTGGTTGGCAGGTAACTGAGCGCTTCAGCTCAGCTGTAGCACTGATCGCTGATGGGAAATGCAATCATGGCTCTGGGGGATTCCAATTGGAGAGAGAATCTATTCTCCACATGTGTGATTTCATTAAGTCTGGCATGATTAAGTATAATGAAATCTCATTCATGGAGAATAGATTTTGATTACTGCTAGAGCTGCCCCCCTCCCCCCACCCGACCAGGATCAAATTTCTGATGAGTCTGATTGCAGAGAATCACCTGGATGGTGGCTTCTTATCTGTGCCTAAGATATCCATAAAATTACATGCCTGATTCTAACACCTATTAAACAAATTATGTAGTTTGATATTACCAGCACCAAAATCTATGCCATAGCATGCCAGAAACAGGACACTCCCGGGGAGATGCTATACTGGCACTAAGAAAGGAACTTGGCAAGGAAGTAGACTTAAATAATGTAACTCCTATGAAAGTATTTCTTCTCTTACATTTAAAAGGAGCAATACACACACATCCAGAAAATATTATTTGTACATTTCATGACTATGTCTGAAATCATGCTGTATTAGTTTAGCGATCCTTTACAACAGTTGTAGATTTAACTAATTGTGGTCCCAGGTGACCACGTACAATAATTACCAACAGCAAAAACATTTTTAATTTCTAAGAAAGAGGTTAGTTTTTTTTTTTCTCTGTGGGAGCATCTAGTTCTCCATCATCTCAAACCAGATGTTTGTAAACAACATTACTTCTGAACTTTGCCCAGGTACAGTGAAGCTGGTGGCTTATACCAGGAAGAAGTTCATCTCTGTAATGAAACAGAAAACCACTTGAACAATACAAGTTGAATTTATTATAAATTGGGAAATGAAACTGTAATATGAATGCCTCACAGGCCCAAGTTCTGATTTTTTTTATTGAGGTATAATTGACATATATTAGTTTCAGGTGTACAACGTAATGATTCGATATTTGTATATGTTGGGAAATGGTCACCAGAATAAGTCTAGTTACCATCAATTTTGGTACAAAGTTACAAAAATTTTTTCTCTTGTGATGAGAACTTTTAAGATTTATTCTCTTGTCAACTTTCTAATATATATATATATATATATGTGTATATATATATATATATTTAATTTTATTTATTTTGAGAGAGAGCAAGTGGGGAGGGGCAGAGAGAGACACACACACAATTCCAAGCAGGCTCTGCACTGCCCGATGCGGGCCTCAAAACTCACAAACCATGAGATCATGACCTGAGCCTAAGTTAAGAGAAGCTTAACCAATTGAACCATCCAGGCGCCCCCTCTCTTGTCAATTTCCAACTATGCACTACAATATTATTGACTATAGTCACCATGCTGTGCATTACATCCCCATGACTTATTTACTTTATAACTGGAAGTTTATACCTCTTGAGCCCCCTCACCTATTTTAGCCACTCCACAACCTCTCTCCCCTCTGGCAACCACCATTCTGTTCTCCGTATCCATGGGGTTTGTTTTGTTCATTTGTTTTGTTTTTTAGATTCCACACATAAGTTAAATCATATGGCATTTGTCTTTCTCTGTTTTACTTAATTCACTTAGCATAATACCCTAGATCTATCCATGTTGTTGCAAATGGCAAGATTTCATTCTTTTTTTATGGTGAAATAATATTCCATGGGGTGTTTGTGTGTGTGTGTGTGTGTATGTGTGTGCGTGTGCGTGTGTGTGTGTGTGTGTATTTCCTCCATCCATTCATCCATTGATAGACCTTTAAGTTGCTTCCATATCTTGGCTAATGTAAATAATGCTGTGATAAACATAGGGGTGCATATATCTTTTTGAACAGTGTTTTTGTTTTCTTCAGATAAATACCTAGAAGTGGAATTATTGGATAATATAATTGTTCTATTTTTAACTTTTTGAAGAACTTCCATACTGTTTTCTATAGTGGCTGCACCAATTTACATTCCCACAACAGTGCATGAGGGTTCCTTTTTCTCCACATCCTCGCCAGTACTTGTTATTTCTTCTCTTTTGGCAATAGTCATTCTAACAGGTATGAGGTGATATCTCATTGTGGTTATGATTTGCATTTCCCTGATGATTAGTGATGTTGAGCATCTTTTGATGTACCTGTTGGCCATCTGTATGTCTTCTTTGGGAAAATGTCTTTGCAGATCCTCTGTCAATTTTTAAATCAGACGAGGTATTTTTTGTTTTGTTTTGTTTGCTCTTGAGTTGTAGGAGTTCCTTATATAGTATGGATATTAACCCTTTATTGGATATATGATTTGCAAACATTTTCTCTCATTAAAAAGATTGCCATTTTCTTGATGGTTTCCTTCTCTGTGCAGAAGCTTTTCAGTTTGAAGTAGTCCCATTTGTTTAATTTTTTGCTTTCATTGCCTTGGCTTTTGGAGTCAGATCCAAGAAACCATTGCCAAGACCTATGTCAAGGAGCTTACTGCCTGTGTTCTCTTCTAGGAGTTTTATGGTTTGAGGTCTTACATTCACATCTTTAATCCATTTTGAGTTAATTTTCTGTATATGGTGTTGACACAGTAGCCTAATTCTTTTGCCTGTGGCTATCCAGTTTTCCCAGCACCATTTACTGAAGAGACAGTCCTTTATTCTTACCTCCTTTGTCATAAATCACTTGATCATATATGCATGGGTTTATTTCTAGGCTCTCTATTCTGTTCCATTGATCTATATATTTGTTTTTATGCCAATATCATACTGTTCTGATTACTGTAACTTTGTAATAGAATTTGAAATCAGAAAGTGTGTTGGCTCCAACTTTGTTCCTCTTTCTCAAGATTGGTTTGGCTATTCGGGGTCTTTGTGGTTCTATACAAAATTTAGGATTGTTGTATTTCTGTGAAAAATGACACTGGAATTTTGATAGGGATGATATTGAATCTGTAACTGCTCTGGGTAGAATGGAAATTTTAGCGGTGTTAATTCTTCTAATCCATGAGCACAGAATATTTTTCAATTTATTTGTGTCTTCATCAATTTCTTTCATCAACATCTTATAACTTTTCAGTGTACAGGCCTTTCACCTCCTTGATTAAATTTATTCCTAGGTGTTTTATTCTTTTTAATAAGATTGTAAATGGATTATTAATTTCTTTTGCTGATAGTTCATTATTATTATATGACAATGCAATAGATTTTTGTATATTGACTTTTCATCTTGCAACTTTACTGAATTCATTTACTAGTTCTAATAACTTGTTGGTAGAGTCTTTAGTGTTTTCTATACACAAAATCATGTTGTCTGCAAATAGTGACAATTTTACTTCTTCCTTTCCAATTTGGATGCCTTTTATTTATTTTTCTTGCCTGATTGCTCTGGCTGGAACTTCCAATACTATTTTGAATAAAAGTGATGACTTTCTATAGTATTACACCTAGGTTCCTTTCTCATTATCTTTTGTGTATCTACTACAGGGTTTTGCTTTGGGGTTACCATGAGGCTCACATATAATAGCCTATATATATATTATAGTCTATTTTATATTGATAGCAAGTTAAATTTGAATGCATTCTAAAACTTTACATTTTTACTACCTTCCCTTCCATGTGTTATGTTTTTGATATCACATTTTACATCTTTTTATTTTGTGTATCCCTTAATTAATTATTGTGGTTATAGTTATTTTCGCTACTTTTGTCTTTTAACCTTCATACTAGCTTCATAAGTGACTAATCCACTACCAGTACCAGCGAGATTTATACTTATTTATATGCTTTCTTGTAATTAGTGCCTTTTCTTTTAGGTTTAAAGGAGGATAGTTGCTGGGATGAGTACTGGGTGCTATATGTAAGTGATGAATAACTAAATTCTACTCCTGAAATCATTATTATACATATGTTAACTAACCTGGATAAAAAAGAAAAGAGAAGAAAATAAAAGAAGAAGTCCCTTTAACATTTCTTATAAGGCTGATTTTGTGGTGATGAAGTCCTTTAGGTTTTTCTTGTCTGGAAAACTTGTCTCTCTTTCAATTCTGAATGATAACCTAGCCAGGTAAGTATTCTTGGCAGGAAGTTTTTTCCCTTCAGCACTTTGAATATATCATACCACTTTTGACATCTTAATTATAATGTGTCTTGGGTAGATATCTTTGGGTTCATCTTATTTAGAATTCACTGGGTTCCTTGACAAGGATGTCTGTTTCCAAGGGCAGGCAAGTTTTCAGCCATTATTTTTTGAAATAAGTTTTCTGCCCTTTTCTCTCTCTCTCTTCTACTTCTGTGACCCCTATAACGTGAATGTTATTCCTCTTGATGTTGTCCCATAGGTCCCTTAAACTATCTTCACTTGTTAAAAATTCTTTTTCCTTTTTGTTGTTTCATTTGGGTGAGTTCCACCACCCTGTCTTCTAGATCACTGACCCTTTCTTCTGTTTCATCTAGTCTGCTGTTGAACACATCTAGTGTATTTTTAGTTCAGTTATTGTATTCTTCAGCTCTGTGACTTCTCTTTGATACTTGCTTATATTTTCTACTATTGAAGTTATCACTGTGTTCATCCATGCTCAAGTTCAGTGACACCTTTATGACCATTGTTTTGAACTCATTATTATGTAAATTAGTTATATCCATCTCGTTAAACTTCTTTTTTTCCCTGAGATTTTATCTCATTCTTTCACTTGGAGTATATTCCACTGTTTCCTCATTTTGCTTGACTCTTTGTATTTATTTCTATGTATTAAGTGAAACAGTTACTTCTAGTATTGAAGGAGTGGCTTTGTGTACGAGATTAAACATCATTCAACCTTGCCCTTGCTCTTGGTTGTTTCTCACTTTGTGATTATCTAAGCAGCCAGATTTATTCTTGATAGGTCTCAGTTGTTGAGGGTTTGCCAAGACTTGCCAGTGTTCCAAAAGAAGGAATCTCAGTCAGCACCTGGTTTCATGCTGATTGGAAGCCAGACCCTCAGGCAGCAGCTTTTGAAGTATGTAATCATAAACCCTGCTGGCCTCCAGACCAGGTGATCTGGAGCTGTCTTCTGACTGACAGTTGCAATAGTTGGGGCTCCAGACGAGTGGATAGCTCCTTTCTGAAAGGTACCAGAGAGCCACAGTGAGGCTGAGGAAGAGTGCAAAGATGGTGTTCCCTCCTATTTTCTCTGACAGCACTTCTGTAGCCTCTAGATGTGTAAGAAACTTGAAGCCTACCCTTTAGGCTAAAGTTCTAGGAGAAGTAAATTTGCATTTTTTATAGCAAAATTGGGGGTGCATTTCAGTTTGCTGTCTGTGCAGTGCCCTGGGGGTGGTGGCCTGCCAAGAAATGCCTCTCCAATTGTTACAGTCCCATGGGACTATCTTGGGTCCCATGGGCCCAGGAATGCAAGGGTCCCATGGGTCCCTGGGCCACCAGAGCCAAGTGATAAAGGGGTGTCTCCTATGTGGACAGTGCATGCCTGCTGGCTTCAGCAGGGCCAAGGAGATGAAGGCCAGGGTGTGCCACCAGCTTTAGCAAGACAGTGGGAGAGCACAGAGCCGGGGCATGTTCACTGGCTTTAGCAGGGCAGCGACAGTTCAGGGACTGTGCATGACTTCCAGTGTGCTTGCCAGTGTCCCTGTCTCTGGAGAGAATCTCAAAAGGCCCCTGCTCCACTAGCAGATGCTTATTAGCAATTAAATCGCTGCATATAGTCTAGGCACTGTTGCTTTTGGGTCCTTAGGCAAGTGAGGTTATATGTGAGTCCTTTCAGAGAAGCATCATAGTTCTTGACAGCCCTTTGGTTTTCAAAGACAGACATTTTGGGGTCTTGTCTCTCTGGTGCAAGTCCCAAGTGCTGGGGTGCCTGATGTGAGGCAAAAAACTCTTGCTCCTGAAGGAAAAGTCCTAGATTTGTGAGACTGATCCTGACCATGGGTTGTAGTGCCAGAGGTAGAGTTCTTGGTGAGAATACATCTCGGCCTCTCCTACTTATCTCGATGTGCCTCTGTCACATTTTGTCATTTGTTGTGATGGAGCTATTTGGCTAGTTTTCAGGTCTTTTTTTCCAATTGTTCCACATGTAGATGTAGATTTTGTATGTTCATGTGAGGAGGTGAGTTCAGGATTTTCCTATGCTGCTATCTTGGACTCCCTCATGTTTGTATTTAAACTTTGAAGAAATAAATAGAATCATGTAATTTAATAACTGGATCTGACTTCTTTTTTTGAACTTATTTATTTTTGAGAGAGAGAGAGAGAGAGAGAGAGAGAGAGAGAAAGGGAATCCCAAGCAGGCTCCACACTGCCAGTATGGACCAACATGGTACTCAAACTCACAAACCATGAGATCATGACCTGACCTGAAATCAAGAGTTGGACACTTAACCAACTGAGCCACCCAGGTACCCCTGGACCTGACTTCTTTTTTTTTTTTTTAATTTTTTTTTTCAACGTTTATTTATTTTTGGGACAGAGAGAGACAGAGCATGAACGGGGGAGGGGCAGAGAGAGAGGGAGACACAGAATCGGAAACAGGCTCCAGGCTCTGAGCCATCAGCCCAGAGCCTGACGCGGGGCTCGAACTCCCGGACCGCGAGATCGTGACCTGGCTGAAGTCGGACGCTTAACCGACTGCGCCACCCAAGCGCCCCGGACCTGACTTCTTAAGACCCTTATTCTGAGTGCTTATATTTGGAGAAAAACAACTTCATTTGAGTATTTTTTTAAATGAAAGAAACCAGTCCAAGAGATAATGGGTTAAACCCAATCTGCTTTCAGGTAGTTGTTTTCTTATGACAGCTACCAAATCTCTATTTGACTGGAGTGGCCATCTGTCCCCACCTGTTGTGAACAAGGACCAGATTCCATCTCTAGATGGACAGCATTCACTGTTTCACAATCCATATCAACACTTTGGGAGCTTAATGCTAATCAAAATTTCTATTGTTAAATGCTTGCCATTATGTAAAATGCTTGCCATTTAAAAACAACTAGTAGAAGTAAAAATGGCAGTTTTTCTAAACAAAAGAGTCAGGTCTATAGCAAATGAACTCCTGCTAATATAATATGGCCAAGGAATGGTGTGTGTGGTTATTTGGATACTCAATTAACAATGCTATATATACACAATTTTTAAAGAACTGGATTATATAATGATGTATTTAACCCTAAAAAATAGTAAATACTTAACATTAAAAGAAAGATTCTGATGGGATTTCAATACTCCAAAATCATTTCTATCCATTTCAACTATCATTGCTTTTTAAATGTATAAAAGTATGAATGAAGTATGTATGAAAAAGTTAGAAATAGATGAATGCTAGACAAGTGAATAACATCAAGTTAATGGGAATTTTGTTCTCTGTTACAACGTACACTTTCCCGACATATAGTGCTTCAGGCTGATCCAAAGCTAGCAACCAAGGACTACGAACAATTAAGAATGAAACACAAATGGGGACCTGGGTGGCTCAGTTGGTGAAGCATCTGACTCTTGATTTCAGCTCAGGTCATGATGTCATGGTTGTTGAGTTTGAGCCCCGCACTGGGCTCCATGCTGATAGTGTGGAGCCTATTTGGGATTCTCTCTTTCTCCTTCTCTCTCTGCTCATCCCCTACTCACGTTCTCTCTCCCTCCCTACTTCCCTCCCTCCCCCTCTCTCTTTCTCTCTGCCCCACCCCAAAGAAAAAAAAAAAAGGAATGAAATACAAACAGTACCAAAATCTCCTATCACATTAAGGAAGTACTTTCCAAAATTACAAAAATGAACAGCCACATTCAAACCAGCAATAATGTCTTCAAACACAGGCTAAAAATATTAAGTTAGGACTAATTGTATGTGCATATATGTGGGAGAGTCTACATTTTGCACTTTATCCTGCTTGGAATTCACAGAGCTTCTTGAATTTGTGCCTCTATATCTTTCATTGGTTTTTGAAGACTCACAGTTGATATCTCTTCAAATACTGCTTCTGCCTTAATCTCTCCTGTTCTCTGAAAATTCCATTATATATTGTATCCATACTCCCTCTTCTGCATTTTCGATCTTTTTGTCTCTTTGTGTTCTATTCTGTTTACCAATTCCCTTTTCCTATTTATTAATTCTTCTGCTGTGCCTACTCATGGTATCCAGCAATCAAGTCCCCCCCCCCCGCCCCCCACCTCCTCCACCAATGATCTTCACCCTCTAGTGTTCACATTCTTAGGTTGTTTCCTCTCACATTAGATCAGGGCTGATCTATATGACCAATAGGGAATGGCAAAAAATGACATCAGGAGCACACCCAAGCAGCTCCCTGGAGAAGCCCATATTGAAAGGAATCAAATTCCCATCCATATTAATAAGCCCCCTTCAGATGGCACCAGGTCCAAGTTAAGTCTTTAGATGACTGCCCCTGGCCAGCATCTGATGACAAACTCATCAGAGACCTCAAGCAGGAACCAGCCAAATTAGTTACTCCTGAATTCCTGACTCACAGTAACTAGGAAAAAGATTAGATAATTATTACTTCTTCAAATTACTAAGTCTGCCCATTTGTAAAGTTTTTAATTTCAGTTCTTGGATTTTTCAATTGGCTCATTTTTATAGTTTCCACTTCTCTTCTAAAATTTCCAGTCTTTTTTTAAAATCTCATGGAACATATTAAAAATACTATATATAGAAAACCCAAAAGACTCAACAACAACAAAAAACTGCTAGAATTGATAAACAGTTAAGTCACAGTATACAAAGTCAATGTACAGAAATATGCTGCATTTCTATACTCTAAAAATAAAATAGCAGAAAGAAATTAAGGAACTAATCCCATTTATACATGCACCAAAACCAAAAAAATACCTAGGAATAAACCTAACCAAAGAGGTGAAAGACCTGTACTCTCAAAACTATAAAACACTAATGAAAGAAACTGAATATGACACAAAAAAATGGAAAGACATTCAATGCTCATGGATTGGAAGAACAAATATTGTTAAAATGTCTGTATTACCCAAGGCAATCTAATGCAATCTCTTCACAAAACTAGAACAAACAATCCTAAAATTTGTATAGAACTATAAAACACCCCAAACAGCCAAATCAATCTTGAAAAAGAAAAGCAAAGCTGGAGGCATCACAACTCTGGACATCAAAGTATATTACAAAGTTGTAGTAATCAAAACAGTATGGTACTGGCACAGAAATAGACACGTAGATCAATGGAACAGAATAGGAAACCCAAATGAACCCACAATTATATGGTGAATTGATCTTTGAGAAAGCAGGAAAGAATATCCAATGGGAAAAAGACTGTTTCTTCAACAAATGGTGTTGGGAAAACTGGACAGCAACATGCAAAAGAATGAAATTGGACCATTCTCTTTCACCACACACAAAATAAACTCAAAATGGAGTAAAGACCTAAATGTGAGACAGGAAACCATCAAAATACTAGAGGAAAACAAGCAGCAACCTCTTTGACATCAGCCTCAGCAATTTCTTACTAGACACGTCACCAGAGGCAAGGGAAACAAAAGCCAAAATGAACGATTGGGGCTTCATCAAGATAAAAAGCTGTGAAGTGAAGGAAACAATCAACAAAACTAAAAGGCAGCCTCTGGAATGGGAGAAGATATTTGCAAATGACATATCAGATAAAGGGTTACTATCTAAAATCTATAAAGAACTTATCAAATTCAACACCCCAAAACCAAATAATCCAGTTAAGACATGGGCAGAAGACATGAATAAACATTGTCTTATAGAAGACATACAGATGGCTAATAGACACATGAAAAGATGCTCAACATCTTTTATATTGTATCCATACCCCCTCTTCTGTATTTTCAATCTTTTCATCTCTTTGTGTTCTATTCTGTCTACCAATTCCTTTTTCTTATTTATTAATTCTAATGCTGTGCCTACTCATGGTATCCAGCTATCAAGTACCCCCCCCCCCCACCTCCTCCACCAATGATCTTCACCATCTAGTGTTCACATTCTTAGGTTGCTTCCTCTCACATTAGATCAGGGCTGATCTATATGACTCAGACATGAATAGACACTGTCTAAAGAAGATATCAAGATGGCTAATAGACACATGAAAAGATGCTCAACATCAGTCATCATCCTGGAAATACAAATCAAAGCCACAATGAGATACTATTGCACACCTGTCAGAATGGCTAAAATTAACAACACAGGCAACAACAGGTGTTGGTGAGGATGTGGAGAAAGGGGAACCCTCTTGCACTGTTGGTGGGGATGCAAATTGGTATGGCCACTGTGGAAAATAGTATGGAGGCTCCTCAAAAAGTTAAAAATAGAAGTACCCTATGATCCAGCAATTGCACTACTGGGTGTTTACCCAAGGAATACAAAAATACTAATTCAAAGGGATACATGCACCCTGTTTAATGCAGCATTACTTACAATAGCAAAATTATGGAAACAGCCCAAGTATCCATGAATAGATAAATGAATAAAGAAGATGTGGTATATAGATACAATGGAATATTATTCAGCCATGAAAAAGAATGAAATCTTGTCATTTGTAATGACATTGATGGAGCTGGAGAATATTATGCTAAGTGAAATAAGTTAGCTGGAAAAAGACAAATACCATGTGATTTCCCTCACATAGGAATTTAAGAAACAAAACAAATAAGCAAAGGGAGAGAGAGAGAGAGAGAGAGAGAGAAACAGACTCTAAACTATAGAGAATAAAGTGATGGTTACCAGAAGGGAGGTGGTGAGGGTTGTGTAAAATAGGTCAAGGGTATTAAGGAGTACACTTGTGATGCACACTGGATGATATATGGAATTGTTGAGTCACTATATTGTACACCTGAAACTAATATTGAACTGTATGTTAACTAACTGGAATTTAAGTAAAAACTTAAGGGGTGCCTGGGTGGTTCAGTCGGTTGAGCGTCTGACTTCGGCTCAGGTCATGATCTCATGGTTCATGATTTCGAGCCCTGTCTCTGGCTCTGTGCTGACAGTCTGGAGCCTGGAGCCTGCTTCAGATTCCTTGTCTCCCTCTCTCTCTGCCCCTCCCCCACTCACACTCTGTCTTTTTCTCTTTCAAAAATAAACATTTTTAAAAAATTAAAAAAATAAAAACTTAATATTTTGTAAACATCTCTGTGTGTTTGCTAAATTTATTATATAGAGTCCCATGTGTCCATTATCTGTTATTTTTCTTGTTTCTTCATCCATACTGTCTTATCTCCTTGTGAACCTGATTATTATTAGTTGAGTAGTGGACACAGTATATGAAAATCTGTAGAAATAATTTGAGACTTTGATGAATTCTCTTCCTTGAAAGATGCTTTACTTTGTTACTGTTAGTTTTAGGAACCAGCAATCTGAGATCATCTTGATTCAGTTTCAAGGATTAGTAATGACTTGAAATTGAGCTTCAAGCTTGAGAGGACAGTCTACTTACAGTTCCTGCTTATTCCTAGTGGGAGACATTGAGTGTCTTAATTGAGAGCCTGGGGTATTTACAAGCCTCATTCCCAACTTTGGTGCATTCTAGATTCCCAGTTTTATTCTTCTACAGGGCTGTCATAAGTCCCATTCAGTTTCTCAGCCTCTCTGTTATATCTTCCAGGACCAGCAGACTTCTGAGTAGAAAACTGGCCCCTTATGGCAGCCTCAACTCTCTAGTCATTTTCCTATCTTTCCCATGATTTTGCCTTGTTAGATCTCTGGTGCCTCCAAGTAATTCCTTGTAGTATGTTTTGTCCAGATTTTGTTATTCTCAGTAGGAGAGTTGGTCTAAATTTTGACCCTTATAGAAGTGGAGGTCCTTGCATGATTTTATTAGCTAACTGAGATTTATAAATACCTCAGAAAACAAAAATTATATAATATATGTAATTAAATATATATTATTTTATTTTATGATTTTGGTTAAGGGTCTAACAGTATCACTTCTTTAAACTACTCTCACACTACAGGAATCAGTATTCCTTATTATTTTTTTTAATGTTTACTTATTTTTGAGAGACAGGGAGAGACAGAGCATGAGTGGGCAAGGGACAGAGAGAGAGGGAGACATAGAATCCGAAGCAGGCTGAAGGCTCTGAGCTGTCAGCACAGAGCGGGACACAGGGCTCAAACCCATGAACTGCAAGATCGTGACCTGAGCCGAAGTTGGACGCTTAACGGACTGAAACATCCAAGCGCCCCATATAGGAATCAGTATTCTTTAAATTAAGTTGTGAACAACTGCCAATCCACCCATTTGTGACAAGTCAGCTAGCCACAGCTGAATGTGAAGAAACCCTATTGATAGAAATAGTTTCTAGAGAATGTCAAGCAAATTCTTCCAAGGCCAAATCACTAGACAGGCCACTGCTCTTCACATTTAGCCTTCAGAAAAGGGCACAGGCTGGAGCTCTGTGGAGAACCAATAGCCATGTTGAGAGGACACTCAATCAGCACTGTGGAGAGGACTACAGGCCACTGAGAATATTCTCTGCTGTTTTCTGGATTGTTTGATACAATCATTATTTCAGAAAGCTTACCTAAAAGTTAGTTACTGAATGAAAGGTAGTAAGAAATGTCTCAAACACATAAGGAAATCTTATTTTTAGGGGCAACTGGGGTGACTGACCCCAGTTGGTTAAGTGTCTGACTTCAGCTCTGGTCATGATCTCATGGTTTGTGAGTTTGAGCCCTGCATCGGGCTCTCTGCTGTCAACACAGAGCCCGCTTCAGATCCTCTGTCCCTCTTTCAGTCTGCCCCTCCCCAGTTCATGCTCTCTCTCTCTCTCTCAAAAGTAAATAAACATTAACAAAAAATTTTTAAAAGGAAATCTTATTTTTGAAGTGATATGATTATTTGGTAACAGGAATTGGATGTCTAGCATATGCTTGAACAAGATAAACTAGAACTTAAAATGTTAGGTACTTCTGATTAGAAATGGAGAAAACAAATTCCTAGATGTAACAATGTCATTTTTAAAGAAATATGTTAAGTATATATTACAGACAAAACTTTATTCCTATAGAAATGCAGTTTGAGTTTACCTAAAATAGAATATTTTATAAAAGTACCTTTGCAAGTTTTACCATGTATCCAAATTGAATTATAGAATTTTACAGGGATTATAGAACCACATTCCTGATTTATAGATTTGGATTCAAATGTTAAAAGTAGGTTATTTGTTGATTGTATGTTACTACCACCACTATCTTTTGATGGCCATCCACCACCTAATGTTAGCCCTCAGCCCAACACATATCTGCTAAAAGGAGACCATGAATCTAATTAATCAACAAGTTCAAGTTTTTCAATTCATCCCTACCATGTCTCAGATTTGTCTATCCCTCTAATTTTCTACTTTTTCCCAAATAATCCTGAATTGCTTACTTCTACCCTCTCCTCTGAACATAATCCTTCAGTTTGAGTGAGCTCAAGGACTTTCAATGGTTTCTGGGTACTCAGCCTGGACTTCAATGTTTCAGTATCATCTGGTTTTGGTCTACTTATTCAAAATCACTTCCCATTACTTTTCAAATAAACCTACACTTTATATAAGTCAATCATTTCACTATTCCCCACATGGTGCTTATTTTTGCTTTTGTGATTCTCTTCCAGTTTAGATACTCTTCTCTCTTGTTTATCCAAACTATATCCAAGTATCAGGAATCTACCTAGCACTCTTATTTATCACGACCAAACACTACCTTTTCCTACGTATCTTCTCTGTCAAAACTGATCCAAACTTGTCAGCCTTTTTTAAAAAACTTATATTTTGTTCATAGTTTAAAATGCAAAAATTTGGAGTGCATTCTATACTTGCTTTCATTTTGTCAATGGTGTTGCACACCTACTGAGTCGGGGGTGGAATCTTCATAATCTTCTAAAGCGCCATTCGGAACATGTATGCTGAACAAATGCCTTTAAAATATATTCAACCTAGTATTCAGATCTAAGTAACAGACCGCAATGGGACTGCTTAGTCCAGAAATGACCACTTTCTTCATTCCTTTGCCAATGAACTAACCAGATGACAAAATGGAAAAGTCAAAACTTTTTTTTTTTTTTTCCGAAACTCATTTTGATAGAGATCTAGTTCCTGGTGGGTTGTTTTCTTCCTTGGGTTATGCAAGATGAAATGACAAACTCTTCTACATTAATTATATGTTCTCTTTTTTATGGCTCCATGCTTTCAGTATAAAATATGAAAATGTTTTAGTTAGAGGAAGAGAAATACCATATGATTTCACTCACATGTAGAATTTAAGGAGTAAAAAACCAAAAGAGCAAAGAAAAAAAAAGAGAGAGACAAACCGAGAAACAGACTCCTAACGAGAGAGAACAAACTGATGTCTATAAGGGGGAGTTGGGTCGGGGGAATGGTGAAATAGAAGAAGGGGATTAAGAATTAAGAGTACACTTACCATGGTAAGCACTGAGTAATGTATAGAACTGCTAAATTGTTATAATGTATGCTTAAAACTAATATAACACTATATGTTAACTATATTGGAGTTAAAATTAAAAACTTAATAAAAAATAAACAAATATGAAACTTTGGGGGGGGCAAATAAAGAGTATTTCAACAAATTTGTAATGTATTTTTTCCTAGATGCCTTAAGCAGATAATTCTCTTAGATTCTTATGCAGTAAATGTTGTTTTGGTAGTTATGCTTGACAGAAAGAAAGAAAATATAAACAGGAAAGAAGGAATTCCAGTTTAGTACATTAACCAAGGAAAACATTAACTGTCCTTTGGAGTATAGTCCACAAATAGTCTGTTTTGCAGCTGTAAGGTCAATAGAATTATCCTGTGGTTTCTCTGCCTAGTTGATAAACTCCTTTAGTTAAAGATTGCTTCATTCCTTTCAGAGGAGGCCATATAATCACATGCTATTTCAGTGGACAGTTTTTGAATTTTTTGGTTTTTTTTGCAACACATTCTCCCTAGATCATAAAGCCTATTTTGATGAGATAGCAAGAAATACAACTTTATGCTCCTACTTTCAGAAGCCTTAGAAATTTTGTAGCCCCTATTTAAATGTTGCTGTTCCTATATCAATGATCCTTTAACCCTGGCTGTCTATGAAAATTGCTAAGGGAATTTTAAAACAATACAGATGCTTGGGGTACATCCTAGAATTTTTATTTAATTAATCTGGTCTAAGATTTTGGGCCCTAGTATATTTTTTAAAAGCTCACAAGGTGATTATAATGTGTAGTCATGGTTAAGAATCACTGTTCCAAGTGGAAAGAAAATGGGAGGTCTAGAACAACAGAGGAAAAAATAATCATTTCCGAACAACAACAATAGAAAACTACGCTTTATTAAGTACTTATGTATGCTAGACAGTATGCTAACCATGTTTCATACTGTATTTGTTATCTATTGCTGCAAAACAAATTACCATAAAGCTTAGTGGCTTAAAACAACATAGTTTCTGTGGCCAGGAAATTGGAAGCCACCTCCTTCAGTGTCCTGGCTCTAGGCAAGATATCAGGCTGCAGTCATTTGAAGGCTTGACCGGGGCTGGATGGTCCTTTTATAAAAAAGCTCAGAGGTATGGCTGTTGGCAGAAAAACTTAGTTTCTTTCTGGCTATTGGAAGAAGTCCCCAGTTCCTTACCTCGTGGGCCTCCTCTTAGAGCTACTTGAGTGACTTCACAGTATGATAGCAAGCTTCTCCCAGAACAAGTTATACCACAGAGAGCAAGGAAGAAGTCACTTGTCTTTTATCACCTGGTCTTAAAATTACATGTCATCGATGATGCCACATTTTCTCAAGAGAAGTGAATCACTGAATACAGTCCACTCAAGGAAAGGGCAATCAAGCTCCATCTTTTGAAGGTAGGAGTATCAAAGAATTTGATGCATTTTTAACATAAACTTTTCTGGGGGAATAATTTTGCTGAATGGGTTCACAGAACAGCTGCAAAAATAATACATAATTTTCCATATGCCCCACAATGGGTTTCACTTTCCCCTAGTGTCTTTATCTCACATCACTTTGTTACATTTGTCAAAGCTAGGGAACCAACATTAATATGCTATTAACTGAATTCCAGACTTAATTCAGATATCACCATTTTCTTTCATTAATATCCTGTTTTCTTTTCCAAGGTCCACCCAGGATACTATATCGCATTTGGTTACCGTGTTTACTCTGGTCTCTGACAATTTCTCAATTTTTCCATGTTTGTCTTGACCTTGACAGTTTTAAGGAGTACTGGTCACTTATTTTTTAAAATGTCACTCAATCTGGGTTTGCCTGATATACCTTCTCATGATTAGACTAGGGTCATGAGTTTTTAGAAAGATTGTCACAGAGGTAAAGTGCTCTTCTCATCAGAACACTTCAGGGAATATATCATACCAACATGACTTCTCTCTTATAGTGTTAACCTTGATCATTTGGTTAAAGCAGTCTCTACCAGGTTTCTCCACACATTTAGTATTTTTTCCTTTGTATACTCTCTTCTTTGGAAGTGAGTCCCAAATCTAGCCCATACTCAAGGTGAGGAGAGTTAACCTTTACCTCCTAGAGGAGTAGATACTTAAATTATCTGGGATTCTTTTGTAGGAGAGATTTATTTGGACCTATTTTAAAGTTGCACACATATATTCTCTCTTTCAGTTTTTATGACAGTCCTACAAAGAGTATTGTTATTCCTACAGGTGACAGTGCTAGTTAAGGCCTGGCATTTGACACAAGGTTTGTTTGATTCCAGAGTCTGTATTCTTTTCACTGAACCCCCTAACCTTGGCAATAATAAGAACCTGTTTTTAGTACCATTCAAGTATATTTTTAATATTCTACAAAACTCCCAAGAAAATGTTTAAAAGGGCAATACAGGGCTTGCTTGATTAAATCTTGTTGCATATTGCTTCCCAGATGTACATCTACTTCCCCAATCCAGCTTTGAAAGCAGTGATGGAGTTTTATATACTTTTGTTTCCTCTGAGCACCTAGTACTTAGCAGATACTTACTAGCTGAGAATAAAATGACTCTTCTCCTTCATAGTTTCCCACACTGTCCTGAATGTCTACTATGGGATGCCAAAACTTAAAACGGTTGATCTCTTAATGCTCAGATCCAGGGTTAAGAGCTGAGACACAACAGGGCTTACACCAGAATGACTGAATAGAACCTGGGCATCAGGGCAGAACCATAGGATAAGAAGGAAATGTTAGTTTAGTCTTTCCCTGCTCCCACTTTGATGAGCAATTATGACTAAAGACAGATACCAATTCAGGTTATTTAGCAAATACCCAGCCCAGATTCCTCTCAGGCAATGGTGCAATTGTTGCATTTCTAAAGTACAGGGTTGTTTTCATCCCATCAAAGGTTAAAAATCATATTTCTGGGTCCTACCTAATAAGTAATTTTCTCCAAATCTTGAGTATTTGGAATTCTAGATTCCAGGAGAACAGCGTTTGAGCCAATCTTTTCTTCTATGGTGGATATCCAGATGGCTGAGATAGATGTCCCACAGGTTAGTTTAACTGGAATGTTCTTTCTAAGATACAAAGGCAAATCTACGGAGAGAAAGGCAGCAAACCTCCAATCCTCTCTCCCCAACCTTCCTGATCTTGTCCTATTTGCTGTGTAGATGCACAAGTGGATGCAATCCAAAGGAAAGGGCTAGTTCTGGATATGGTCAACACGCTAGCAAACTTAGGGCTTATCAAAGTCCTCCACAGGAAGATGGCAGCTCATCAGATCAATTACACTACAAAACGTTTTCCTTCTCCTCAGCCTTCTAGCAAGAAAGTATGTTCAGAAGCCATATCTGATTTTCCTCTCCTTCCTTCAAAGTACTGTTTCCTAAAAAAAAAAAAAAAAAAAAGTACTGTTTCCTGGAGCAGCAGAGAAGGAGGGATAAATCACTTCCTCACCTATATTCATAGTTAAGAGACTCCCAGGTTCAGATCCTTAGAGATTCCAGGGAAAAGAAAAAGCTTCCTCCCCATCAAATAATATGGGGTGTAAGGACTCAGCAGAATTTATAGATACCCTTAAAGATGTGTCTCTATGATGTTAGTGGGTAAATATCCTCACATGACCCACTAAATAAACATGAACTAAAGCGTGGTCTGGGAAGAGAGAAGTACCTGCCCGAGGATGTTCAGAAGAGCAGGTAGTTTTCAGAGCTGACTTAGCCGCTTTCTCAGCTGCTGGCTGTTGTTCTGCACAATCTCCATTCTGGCCCATCTGTGAGGGCTCCTGGCATATCAGTCAGCCGTGAGCCTCCAGCCCACTGTGGTCAGCACAGTTAGCTGGGGGCGGGTGCACAAACTGGGATTCAGATCTTGACTCTGTCACCTACTACCCACGTGACCTTAAACAGGTGAATCAATCTCTTTGTATCTCAGTTTCCTCAAGTATAACACAGAGATATCAATGCCTAAGTGCCTAAGGTCATGTGAGAATTAAATGAGAAAATGAATTAGTGTGACTTGCCTATTAGTACTGTGGTCAGTTCAGTAAGTACTGGCTTTTGTAATGATCAAAACTTCCCTTTCTACTCAACCACTGACCTTATGTAGACAAATGAGTGGGGCTGTGTTCCAATAGATGTTTAGGGACAATGAAAATTAAAAAAAAAATCCTTTTCTAATGATCTCAAGACTTCAGGATAGTGAAGTGTGGCTATAAATTAAGGAGAAAAATGTTAGGAATTTTCATGATAAACCAAGTGAGTGGTTTACAGGCTGTAAGATAAGAAGCTCTTCCTAGACTTGAAATGTGGCTAGTCTGAATTAAGCTGTGTCGTAAGTGTAAAATAAACACCAGATTCTGAAGATTTAGTTTGAAAAAAGAATCTAAAATATTTCATCAATAATCAAAAAGTATTGATTACACATTGAAGTGCTATTTTGGAAATGCTGGGTGAGATAAAATCTATTATTAAAGTTAATTTCAAGTGCTTCTTTTCTCTTTTTAAAATGTGGCTACTAGAAAACTTAAAATTACACGTGTCTTGCAAGGTATTTTTCTGGACCTTGCTATTCTAGAACACTGAAGTAGTATTGAGAGAAGTACTTCACAGGATTACATCCTAGGGCGATGAAAGAGTTAACACATCTCTCTGAGGCACTGCTTGAAAGTAACTCAATCACAAAGGAACATGAAGCCAAATATGTCACAAACTGCTAATCACATCATTAAATATTGTCTCCCCTGTTGCAGAATGTAATCACTTATGAGTGTAGAGAGCTCAGGGACTTTCAAATCATGGAAAATTTCAAATATCCATTCAAGGAATCTTCTTGTCATCCCTGCTACATTTGTCATGATCTAATCTGGCTGCGATTTAGTGCATGACAGTTTTATCACAACCCACAAATGCGCTCAACTGGCACAAGTATATTTAGTTATGCACAGAGCCAGGGAAAGGGTGGTCTCTTTTTACAATAATGCGCTTAACTAATGGACTACCCCTTTTACTGCTGGCAAGCCCAGAGGTAATGAAAGACAGGCACAAACTAACCAATATTAAATGTTCAGTTAGATAGTCACATGGTTTATTTAAACTTGAGGATAAATGGATACTCTTTATTGTTCCCCAAAGCTCAGCAGCTCCTAAACTTTTAACTTACTCCCTTGTGGTAGTAAATTGCTATAAAAAAATTAAACAATACAAAGCAAACAAACAATATTTGTATTGACGGACTCTAAAAAAATCTATGGTCAGTTATTTAGAAAAAAACATTTACAATTAGAACAATCAACTTTTTAAATGTATAGGTAAGTTAAGAATGAAAAATATCTTTTTTTTTAAAAGACATTTTTTTCCTAAATTTTTCTATACTACAACTTAAGTACAGGTATCATCATCTCAATATGCTTGATACAAGAATTTTGAAATTCCCAAGCTCATAATTAAGAAGCTAAATAATTTTAGTTCTTTTCCAGTTCCCTTGGAATTCTGAAGCAGTGTTGTATTATATTTTTGATGGCAGCCCCTGCAATGTTATTATCCACTGTTAAGTTTGAAAGATAGTCACGAGAAAAAGAGAAATTTCAATTCAAGGAATTCCCCTTAACACAGAGGGAAATTCTTTAGCTTTGCTTGGTAGGGCTGTGGAAATTAAGCAACTAAGTTCTAGGACTAGAAAAATGCTCTTAAAGGGAAATTTTACAGCAGGTAGGAATGAGACTTTCCAGGAGAGATAACACCCTGTGTTTATAATGTCCAGTGTTTTAATAGACTGGCCACCCAACTCAACCCAAGTTTTAAGAACGAGGGAGGTACCTTATGGTTATAATAAATAGAATACTCTATAAAATTTGCAAAGTTGCCATTAAACATATATATCACAACAGGAGGGATTCCTATACATGAGTGTGTTCATTAAAAAAACTTACTTTGCAATTCTTCTTTCTATAATTTTGGAAGTGCGTTCACATCGTAGAACACCAGTAAATGTCATAAGCAAAGGCCAAATTCCACACACCAGATTACAGCTGAAAAAACGGTGCACCTCAAAATGAAGTACAACATGAGCTGAGAACCAGCAGATTCTAAAGGCAGTTGGAGGGTACAAAACAGAAACAAGCAGCCCTTTGGAAAGATCAGGAAAACATCAAAATCGTCTCAAGTACTCTTAGCTGATTAAACGTATTTCTGTCAAGGGAAAGTAGATTTTACTTCCTAGTACAACTCACACTTTCTCAGGACTGTAGTGAGGACTGCAAACATGATGCAATCACTTTGGAGGGCTGTTTGACAGTTTCTTATAAAATTAAACAAGTATCTCCTCTATTCTTCTGGGTATTTATCCAAGAGAAATGTAACTTCATGTAAATGTAACTCCAGGACTGCTGTGAACACGAAATGAGATTATATATGTGAAAGTGGCTTGTGCAGAGCTGTGCATGTGGTAGGAGCTTATTACATAACGCTTTTTAAATTTCTTTTCATGTTTTTGGACATGTTAGGAAGAGCACAGGATTTCAACAGTGCAGATGTGTGTTTATGTCCTGGCTCTGTTCTGCACCTGTTCTCTGAATTCATTCAACATTTTTGAGTACCTTCTAGGCACTCTTCTACATGTTAGGGATATTATATTGAATGTGGTTGTCCAAGTCTTTACTCTTATGGGGTTCACATTCTGGTGCCTTGGGCAGGATGTTTAAGTTTTCTGAGCTTTAGTTTCCACCTCTGTAATTCAATTCAATTCAATTCAATTCAATTCAATTCAGCACCTTCAACATGTTGCATGCTGTGCTAAATTAGGGAGCACAAGAATCAAGCAGATAGAACTAGACAGATAGGACTGTGTTTTCTGGTAGTTAACAGGTTCAATGTGGGGCAGCAGACGGTGGAGGTAAATGCAATGGAGAATAGTAGGTGTTGAGAGGGATAAGGACTCAGTGCTGTGGAGGACAGTGAACCCAGTCCTTGGTGGTATGGATACTGGTTACAGAAATAGGTCATAGAAGTCTTCCTGGAAGAAGAACATTTAAATGCAACATACAGGGTAAACCAGATAAGACGTACTCACAATTTCACCATATTATTAGGAAGATGAAATGAGAATATAGTTGTGAAGGCACTAATCAGTCCCTAAAGTCCTTTGTAATGTAAAGCAGAACTATTTCCATTTTAAGGGCAACAGTGTTAAAATAGAAAATCCTTGAGTAGTCCTGAATCCAGTTTATTGTTTCTTTGACAATATGTTGTTGTCCTAACACATGTGCTTAATCTGGGTTTTCCACATCTGTTTTCTAGATCCTAGCACTTCTAACTTTCTGCCTGAAGGAGTCGAGTAATTGAATAAATTGTTTTTAATCATACGGGGCCAATTCTGACTTCCAGTTAAGTTTCTGGGTTTGCTAAATTCGCAGTCTGTGGTATGGCTCTGTGGTAGGCCACACTGGCCTCTAAGCATGAAATAGGTTTTTGAAACAGCTAAGATTCTTGCTCTTCTGGAACCCATTGAGCACTTAATAATTTTTTTCAATTTAATTGAAAGGCTCTGTTTATGGGACTTGAATACAGTTTATACCATAAATAAGCAGCACTATAAAGTGGTACGGAAAACACTAACTCTGCTGCAGAACTTCTGATCTTCATTTGCTGCTTTGTTTTATGTGCTACACAAACCTCTGAATAAAAAGAGATGTAGGACTGGGGACAAGGGCTTAGGAAATTACTCTTTCCAAATACTGTGGCATGAAAATGAACTTGGATAAAGCATGTCATTAAAGAAATACAGGCTACCTTCAGCACATCCTCATTCCATGGTGTGAACTTAGGCCAAGTGAAGGCTTTCATGATTGCATCAGCAATTAAGATGAAACCACTCCAACTCCATGAACTTTAGCCTATTTAAGTAGATTTTGAAAAAAAATGTTTAAAGTACTTCATTTTCCTCTGGCCGGTTGCAATAGCTGTTAAATGGAGTACTATTCCTATTCATGGCAAGGATCTATGCAAATGTTATACTCCATCTTCAGAAACATATAAACTACCATCAGAGGTGAAAGATGTTTTCTGGATTGTCAGAAAAGTGGGGTTGTTATATAGAGATTTCCACTCCAAAATAATGGCAGATAAATAGGCAGAAACAAAATCACTGGTCTATCCAACAAAAGTGGGCCCCATGCAGAGTCTAGTGGAACCCTCTCCCCGTCCTGGGTGTACCCAAGAACCCTTTCGTGTGAACAGGGAAAGTGTGTATGATGAAATAAGAATTAGAGATGTCTTTATTCTTATGAAAGGACAAGCTTGTCAACAATAAAAAGTGCCTAAGGTATCTGGGTCAAGGCCATCCTTCAGCCTTCTAGCCTTGGTATCAATGCCTTATATTTGTAAGCAACCAGACTTCTGAGTTTAGAGGCCTATCTCTACTCTGGAAAGATCTCACAGGATCCTCTCATAACCTTTGGGCTCAAATCACAGTATAAAGTCCACATTTTAGATTTGGCAATGATCATGGGAAATGGCAAGAAAAGAAGCAACTTGTTTTTGGGTGGGAAGAAGAGAAGAGTAGGAAAAAGTTCTAGAAAGAGAAAGAGAAAGGCAGAGTGACTTGGCGTAAAGTCAGAAAAGACAATAAATCTTAGAAGAAAATTAAGAAAGGAAAAAGAAAAGAAAAAAAGCATGGGGGGGGCGTGGGGAGAAGGAAGGTGACTAGTTTGATGTCTTCCCCAAGCTTCTAGGCCCTCAAGAACCATATTGTGCTTATTTTTTGGAGAGGAATGGAGTATGTAGGAATTTCATCCAAACCCTGGTTCATTTAGCAAATATGTATTCAGGACTTAACAGTTCCAATCATTGTTTTTGGTGCTGGGGGTTCAGCAGTCAACAAACAGAAACAAAAATTCTTGCTCTCATGGAACTTAGATTCTCTGGGAAGGTGTAAAGCGGCCAGATATCTAGTATCATTGCCCAGTGACTGAGGTGTGCATTCAGCTACTTTGTCACAGAAGAATGTCCCCAGCTACTTCTAAGGACTATACCATTCAATCTTCAAATAACAAACGGCCTTTACCTGCTTAGTAGATTACAATCCCCTTGAGGTCAAAGACTGTATCTTACTTGTTTATTTCAGTATTTAATGCCCAGTAAGAAACCTAGTATCTGGCCCATAGTTAGCATTTAATAAATGTGTACAGTTGACTCTTGAGCAACATGGGGGTTAGGGGCACTGACTCACCCACACAGTTGAAAATCTAGCATCGAACTCTAACTCCCTCAAAACTTATCTACTAAGAGCCTACTTTTGACAGGAAGCCTTACTGATAACATAAACAGTTGATTGACACATATTTTATATGTTATATATTGTACACACTGTATTTTTACAATAGAGCTAGAGAAAAGAAAATATTATTAAGGAAATCATAAGGAAATGAAAACGTGTTTATAGTACCATACTGTATTTATTGGAAAATATCCATGTATAAGTGGGCCCATGAAGTTCACACCAGTGTTAAGGGCCAACTACAGTTAGCATTTAGTAATTATCTTTCGGGGAAAACTGTCCCCGTGAAGAGCAGCAACACATGGGCACCTCGGACCCTACCTGTGTGGTGTCAGTGACTGGTCCAGGGATGGGGCGCTCCCTTCCCCACTCCATGCTTCCTTCCCTCTGCACCAAAGGTGATTTTTTTGAGCTGACTTTAACCAGCCTGGTTAATCCCAGGTGTGCAGACTTTCTATCACCTGCACCGTGTCAACTCTTTAACGTGTTTGTTCTAACAGAAACACCTGAATTTTGGCTTAAACTTAGTCTACTGCCTTAGAAGCTTCTGCTCAACTGGCCTTTAAATGGATAGAGAATTCCTCCTGGGTGAGCAAAGAAGTTCAGGCCAGGAGTTCGGGGCACACTTCCCCACTCAGCCAAGGTATGGTATTTCTTCTCAATACATACCCTCAGGAAGCCCCAGCATTGATGGGGTTGGCACAGGAAATAATTCCTCAGGGCCACTCAGGTCAATCCAATCTACTCCTAGAAGGGGCAGTGAGTGCCAACTGGTGTGGAATTTGGGGCTGGGTATTCTTTCTCACTCACTGACTCAGAGGGATGGGATCTCCTCATCTTCTAAGGAAGTGCTGCTTAACAGAAATACAACGCAAGTCCCATGTGTCAATTTGAATTTTCTAGTAGCCACATTAAAAAGAAGTAGAAATTAATTTTAATAATGTGTTTAGTATAACATACGCAAAATATTAGCATTTAAAATGTAATCAATTAAAAAAATTATGAATGAGGTATTTTACATCCTTTTTCCCATACGAAGTCTTCAAAACCCACTGTGTATTTTAAACCTCGAACATATCTCACTTTTGACCAGCCACGTCTCAGATGCTCAGTAGCCACAGGAGGCTCATGGAGACTATGCCAGACAGCACAGCACTAAAGAGTTCAGTGAAATCTCTGAGGACATCTTGGAGTGGTTGTTCCAAAACAAATCGTTTTGCATAAAGATCAATTAGGGAAAGATAAAAAATGTTTATGAATAGTTCTAATAAATGCTGTGTGGGGAAAATGTTTATTCTTGCAACACAGACTACTAACTTTTTTTTAACAAAAGAACGTTAATGAAACAAATTTTACTTCCTTTTAGCCGCTGAAATCTTAGTACCTGGGTACACTGAGAAGTGGCAAAGCTGAGGAAGTTTTTAAACTTCCAGCTGGCAATGATTACATTAATGGTCATACTGCAAAGTGAAGTGGGCAGCAAGATGCTTTTCACCACTGGGGCATTCAGCCCTGACCAAAGAATGACTCCTTGGTCAGTCTGCTGCTTCCTTCCTGTTCTTGGCTTCCAGGGGCAAGACAAGAGTCCGATAAAGAGGCACTGAAACAGACTGCACTTTGGTTTCTGAACTGCAGGTCCTGAATTTTTTGTTGGCCTGCATGGACACGAACAATTGTCCATCCACTGAATAATGTTTAATTTTTAGTTGAAACTATTTACTGACTACTGATTATGAGACAAAAACATTGTTTCAGGGGCTTTAAGTTGTCTACCATGTATTTGTACTATTTTCCAAATACACATGGAAGATAGTATGACAAATAAAATAAAAATTAATATGGAAGCATCAATCAATTACTAGTAGCTGTCTCTCCTTGACATTTTCCCAGTCGATGAAATCTGTCTCTTGTGAGTGGTACGGCCCTCTGTCAGTCAAGATTCTCCTGAGACGAGATCCTCCTACTCCTTTGTTATTGAGTTAGTGGTCTCTGGTTAAGAAACATTGGGTTTTAGAACCAACCTCATGCTCAGTTTAATTGCTCAATGTTAATACATTCAACATAGATGATTTCATTATGTGACATGCACTGGCTACTTTCCAGTATTTCCTTAGGCATAATAAGCTTTTACCATAAAAACTAAATCAATGTTAATCTGCAAAGCTGTCATTTTACGTCCACTGCCAAGAAGAAAAGAAAAAAAAAAAAAAAAACCAAAATGAGATAAAGTAAACCTTTCTCAAGGACCTGGACTCAAATAATTACCAAACCAGCTCTCCCCAACCTCTTGCAGCAATCTGATTCATAAGCTGCAGTTTCACAGTATATGTTATTTAATTGCTGAGGGCAAGAGAATAGTCGGCATTTTGGGGCTAAGCTCTTTTTAGGGTCCTGGCCTGCTCTGCTTTGGGGAAGAACTGAAAAGCAATCTTTAGTGTTTTCAAGCTGGTCTACTAAACCTACTAATGCTACTTCCTCTCAGTTGCAATGAGAGTAAACAGGTATGACAGAGCAAAAAGCCACCCTGGTGAATAAGCAAAAAGCAGTCAAGTTTCAAAGCTGGCTGTTAGACAGTAGCCAGCAACATCCTCCTGTTATTTCCAAGCCAACAGAGGCAAAGCAAGCTTTTTTCTACCTCTTACAAACAATCTGTGTTTAAACAAGGCATACACAATGCCTTTTTCCCAGTCTCTTAAAGCTGGCCATTGTGATGTGTTTAATTACACTCCTAAATCCTAAAGAGCAAAACAGCCGGCTAGGTAGTGACTGTTTGATCTACACATCTTGGCTGGAGATATGATTGCAAAGCAAACCTGTCCAGGCTCATGTTTCTATAGTCTTCCCGTCAGACGGAGAGCCTGCGGCTTGAGGTTTAGCAGAGCCAAACTCGCCCCTTCCCGTGGAGGATGGCGAGAAGTAGCACACACCAGTTGCATTCATGAGGAAACAATCTTCCTGCCCACCCAGCACTATATTTAGAGTCATCTCTTGGCATGCAAACTTATATTTCTGGGCTTTCTGCCACTCAGACAAAAAAAAGGGGGGGGGGGACGAGAAAAACTGGTTCGGTTCCAGTGCCGAACCCAAACAACAAACGTTAAATGTGGCCTTTCCCATTGATGCATTTCTGTGTCAAACATCACTCCTCCAAAAGCAGCGAGCACTGGCTGTGGCTCCGAGGAATGCTTTTTGTCCCCTCCTAATTCTAATGAGTAAAATGTGTCCTACTCAGGGGATATTTTGTAAAGCAGGAAGCAGTGAAGGACATTTCTATGAAGAGGGCAGAATGTTTTGAAATTTTTAAAGTAAAATCACAGGTGCTGGGGGCTGTCGACTTCCCCCAACATGTGGTAGTCCCTGAGAAAAGCTGAACCCCAAAGTAGCTGCAGAGTTGGTGGAGGAAGAACATGCAATGTGAGATCGCCAGGCCTCCCCAATCCACTGGGAAATGCTTCCTAGCATTTTGCTGCTTCGGCCCAAGAACATCAGGCATTTGGGAATACCAGGGCTCTTTACCAGGAAGAGAAGTGGCACGGGCAGAGACCTTGACGCAGACTTCCAGAGCGAGTAGCTGCAAGTCTAACGCTGGTTCCAAACCACGGAATGTCACGCCGTATCAGAAATGAGCAACACGGATGTCTCTCCCGTCTACCCCCACGCCTAAAGAGCCCTTCCCTCCTCTTTTCTTCCAGTGTCTTTTTTCTTACAATCCTATTTTCTGAGTTAATTTCAACATTTCTTTCAGCTCAATAGTCTGTCATGGCCCTGACTGCTTAGAAATGTAGTGGTATACTAACAGGACAGCCAATACCTTCCGTCTAGGCACCACTAAGCAGGACAGCCATTTAGTGATTTGGATGAGTATTTCCTCCCCGTTGGCTCATGTATAACAAATACATAAGAGGAAACAGTAAAAATATCTGCAGCTAGGCAGCTCTTCCCCCATGCTGTAATTACTATAACAAAAGTTAAAACGAGTATTAAATGTAAAGAACCTCCACAACATTTCTTACTACTAAATGATATGGCTGCAAGGTACTTTCACTGGACAGGAAATGTGAATGTTTCTGAAAGTGGTAGTATAGTTCTATATAATACTATCTATTCTAGCTTGAGATTTCATAAATGGATAAATGCAAGGAAACTGACTTGCTGCCCAACAAAAAAGCATTCTGAGTGTTTGGGTCTTTGGGACTGTTCCCAGGCCCCCTCCTTCCAGGGCTATGGTGCAATTGCAAGCCTTGCTCTCTTGAAGACAGGCATGGCCACACAGTTTGCTTGGGTTGGTGGAACGTGAGTAGAAGTGACACGTGTCACCTGCCTAATGCTGGTGCCTGGTCCTCTATATTCTCTTCCTCACCACAGGGACCTAGATGAAGCATAAGCCAGAAATAAACCTTTGTTGTTTAAATCTTTAAATCTAGGGGCGCCTGGGTGGCTCACTCAGTTAAGCCTCTGACTTTGGCTCAGGTCATGATCTCGCGGTGTGTGAGTCTGAGCCCCACATTGGGCTCTGTGCTGACAACTGAGAGCCTGGAGCCTACTTTGGATTCTTTGTCTCCCTCGCTCTCTGCCCCTCCCCTGCTCATGCCCTGTCTCTCTCCCTTTCTCAAGAAAAAAAAAAAAATTTAAATCTAATGAGATTTGGGGATTGCTTGTCACCAAAGCAAACTGAGTCTAATGTGACCAATAAGAAAATGAGTAAACATTAATAATAATTATCAGAAGACAGTTGTGTGAAAGTGCCTCACAGGTCCTGGTATCCACAAGGCACTCAAGTTGATCCTTACATAGTGACCCCCATCCCACCACAGCTTAAGATTCATCTAGTCAACTCCTGTGATACCCTCTAGTAGCTCTATTGAAACCAAAAGCAAATAAAACACTTAAGAAAAAAAAAAAACATAATGGGTCCAGCTAAGGAAAATAGACACGACTGCTGAGAAACAAAGTGATTTCCAGAGCCTCTAAATCTGTGGTTCTCAATAATGAGTGGTCATCTGGGCCCAGCCACAAAGATTCAGATTTACATGGTTCCAGGGGGATCCAGGCATCTGAACTGCTTCCCAGTCCTCCTCCCTGCCATGACTTTAGTCAGCACTGAGGCTAAAGGACCATGGCTTCACATTACTGGGGTCTTCTGTTTTCTAAAACTCAGTCCTGGGGCATTAAATAGTAGGAAAAAAGAGAAGTTCACAAACACCAGTACCCCCCAAATAGCATGTTCATGTTACATGAAATGAACGCCTTCAGGTACTGGGGTTGCTGATTTTCCCCTGGTCCAGCAGAACATGTTCTCAGTTCCCAGTTTGTTAGTCATCTCACACTGTTAGTATTCTATCCCCGGAGTAACCAGAAGCAATAGCTCTACTACCAACACTGTAGTATAGGACGGCCCGATAGTCAGGGAGTCTGTTAGCTGTCCTACAGGACAATGAACATGAGGTCAGTGTGGATTCAGGATCAGGGCAGTAAGTCAACTGGGCCTAAGAAACACTGCAGACATATGGAGTCTATTAGCCCAGAAAATGTAGCTGAAGAGCTATTGTATCATTGGGGCCCCTCCAAGAACATGTTTTGCTGCATCAGAAACCCAAGTGTTTTGGATACCAGCAGAGAAATATTCAAGGGCACTGTACAATCTCATTCCCCTTAAGAACATCCAAAGTCTCTCCGCACCCAGATACACGAAAACAAGGGTTTCCACTATGATGACCATATGTTGTTTACCATTCATTTACTGCTTACTATGCACCAGGAACAGTATTAGGTATTTCATTATTATTTTTAAAGTTTTACTATTATTATTATTTTATTTTGAGAGAGAGAGAGCATGAGTGAGGGAGGGGCAAAGAGAGAGAGGGAGAGAGAAACCCCCAAGCAGGCTCCATGCTCAGTGTGGAGCCCAGCATGGGGCTCAATCTCATGACTGTGAGATCATGACCTGAACTGAAATCAACAGTTGGTCGCTTAACTGACTGAGCCACCCAGGTGCCCCAGTATTAGGTACTTTGAAGATATGGTTTCCTCTTATCCTCACGTCAACCCCATGAGAAGGTATTTTTATTTCCATTTTATAGACTAGGCAATTGAGTCTACAAGTTTAAGTGATCTGCCCACTGTCACATGGCTTTGAACATCACTGAAGAATAAAGAGGGTAAAGAGGTTCCCATGCTGCCCTAGAATATGGAGTAAAGAGAGACAGGTGGTTTATAACCATTTCTCTATTGCTATTCTAGGTGTCACAATACCTATTTCCTAGGAACTTGGTTTAATCTAAAGAACAAGCCTTATTGATGGGAGACCATAAAGCATAATTTTGAAAAACATATATTGAATAATCATTTGTATTCAAATTCAAATAGATTTATTTTATTTAAATTTCGATAAAGTTTGGCATCATTATACATAATTCACTGCTCTGCCTAAGGTTAAACAGTATCCACTAAATTGTCCAGTGAAGATTTTAGAACCTTCTGAGTACCAGTTACTGAAGATATAATGTGAAGGAGGATGGACACACTTATTACCCCCTCGGAGCTTACAGCTCAACCACACAGGCAATTAAATAGCAAAAGTAGTGTGCTAAAGGTTACGATGGGACCAGTATTAAGAAGCCTTTCAAGGTGTCCAAGGAGACAAAGGGTGGCCAACAATTCTTCTGTATACTTGAAATGCACTGGCCTTTCCTCCTTAGACCTGCAGCCAATTTAACAGATACCCTCTCTGTCTAGACTTTGTCCTTCTCTGGTGCTATCTTACAGCTGTTCCTTTAGAGCAACTGGTATCAATATCACGTTGCTTCAAACAGACCTTCATTGTCATTTGAAGTACAGCCCGCTTCATGCATAAAGGCCTTCCTTCAGTTCACTATGGAGCAATTGCTCAGCTAGTCACCAAATTGTCGTCTATCAGAGAACAGGCAAGCAGAGCAGAACTGCTTCAAAACCTGGCTCTCGGTCTGCTGAATTACTAAGCATAATTCGGGCCTTATTCTACCTTCGTTTAAGAGATGGAATGTAGGAAACACACTTTCCACTGAACGGCTTTTGTCAGTGTCACAATTATTAAACTTTTGGACAGAACCACAGGACTGAGACAGCCATTTTGTTAATATCTCACTCCTTAGGTGCAAAAGTCAACACTGGTTGTGCAGTTCTGTTCTACAACCCAATTTCAGTCACTAAAAAAAAAAAAAGAAAGCAAAATATAGTGATTTGTTTTAGGATTTGCAAGATAACCAAATTGCTAATGATAATTAAATAGCTAATACTAAGTAAGCTCTTGTTATATGAAAAGTACTGTTTGCCAAGTGTTTTTTGCATGCTATCTTATTTAAACCTTATTAAAAAAGGTATGCATTAGCATGATACAATGATTTTAAAGTACACACTCCCCCCCCCCATTCTAATATGTTTGAAATCAGGGTACATCTTATAATCAATCAAATGATATCATAGTTTAATTGGCAGCCATTTTTCTTTATGTATTACACAAAAATAATGTTGTATCCTAAAATTCATGCTGTCCTAGATGTTTTAAAACATGGCATTAGTATCCCCATCTCACAGATGAAGGAGATTGAGGCTTGGAGAATTTGAGTAACTTGTCCAAGGTCACATGGCAAGTAAATAGCAGAGACAAGGATACAATTCCAGGGTTTGTTTGTTTTTTTTTGGCTCCAAAGTCCATGCTCTGAACTGGTACACTATATAGCTTCCCACCACATGGAAACAATAAGTTTAAAAAAAAGTTCATCTTTTAGCATTTAGCATCTATTATGAATTGGCCACCAAACTAGAAATTCTGGTGGTATAAAGGTGAGTAAGAGAGCTTTTCATATGACAAATTAGAGACTGTGGGTATCTGAGCAGTTAACTAGAATGTTCTTAACTTTATACACTTTTGATGGGACTTTAGAATAACACCAGATCTAAGCCTGGGCTTTCTTTACAGAACCATTTTTTTTTAAACTAAAAGCTGTTTTTTCACTAGCTAAATATCTCACTCCTACACACCAGCCTTACACTGGGTGAGTACTATTTAAATCAATATTTTGGTGTGACAGACAGACCCTAAGATACTATTCACACTCTTGTGTAATGCCCTTCCCGTGAGCCAGTGGTACCTGTGACTTGCTTGTAACCAATAAAATATGGCAGAGTTGATGGGATGTCACTTTCATGATTAGGTTATATAAGATTATGACTTCCATCTTGCTAGCAGACTCCCCATCTTCCAGCCTTTGATGAAGCAAGTTGCCATGTTGGGAAGGCCCCCATGGCAAGAAATGAGGGCTGGTTCTGGCCAACAGCCAGTTAGGAACTGAGGCCCTCAGTCTAACAACCCAAAAGGAAGTGAATCCTGGCAACAACTTCAAAAGTGACCTGGAGAGAGGATCCCTCCCATTTAAGCTTCCAGGTGAGACCACATCCCCTGCTGACACCTTAAATGGAACTTTATGAGAGAGACCCTGGGCAGTCAACCTAGCTAAGCTGTGCCCAGATTCCTGACCCATAGAAACTATGAGATAATAAATGTGTGTTGTTTGATACTAGTAATTTGTTATGCAGTGGTGCATAACTGATACATTTGGTTAAAAGGTAACTTTCTTTGTGTCATCTTTGGATCTATCTTTATGGTACTCTGAAATAATTGATACCAAAAATTCTAATTGTAATTTTAATTTCTTGGTTAGATCATAAAGATAACAGGTACCTATTGAGCCTATTGAGTGGTAACAGGTACCACTGAGGCGAGTGGTAAATTCTAGCATAGATTAGTGAAACTATGGCCACATTTACTAAGCAATAGTTCATTAGTGTAGTTACTGCATACACAAGAAGTATTAAGTATTTATTTCATTTAACAATTTTTAAAAAAGGCTAGTAGACTTTACCATCTTTTATTGTCCAATTTCTACTCCTTCCCTTCTTTCGGTAAATGTAACCTTCCATTCTTAGAAAATGCTACTCCCTTAAACTCAGTCTAGCTAGTGGGTCTTTATCTTATATGACTTATTTCCTGCTCATAGTGGCTGATACAAGGTGGGGCATCTCATCCAAATTGGGCCAACAGGCACTTTCCCCCCAGGATTTTGTTTTAATGTAGGGCAGGAGAGAGTAATGCAGAGTCCCTGAGTTGTAAATCTGTGAGAATCAGGCATGAACCCTCCATGGCCATGCTGCCTGCTGAATGCCGGAAGACATTCTGCAGGAGAGAATGGCATGGATACTCAGAAAGCAGCAGAAACAGACAGGGACAGCCTGGTTCCTTCCAGCACTTGCTGCTGTAGTTCCCGAAGCCCAGCTGCACCCCTGTCCTTTCTGGGGGTCACAGAGCCCTTACCAGAAACTCACATTGAGATCCCAGCAAATGTAAACTGATATTCACTCATCTCCATCAAAAGAGATTCAGCTAGGGGCACCTGGGTGGCTCAGTCGGTTGAGTGTCCAACTTCAGCTCGGGTCATGATCTCATGGTTCGTGAGTTCAAGCCCCACACTGGGCTCCGTGCTGATGGCTCGGAGCCTGGAGCCTACTTTGGATTCTGTGTCTCCCTCTCTCTGCCCCTTTCCTACTCACACTCCATCTCTTTCTAAAAAATAAATAAACATAAAAAAAAAAAAAGAGATTCAGCTAATACATGGATCAAGATTTTTCACTATTCTGAACTACCCTTTCTTGATCCATGTTACTGATGTTTTGAAACATCTGGCTCCCTCATATTTGTTTATAAGCAATCATTCTATTATTAAATTACACCACACCCAGCTGATTGCTGTATCATAAAATGTCAAAGTGAGAGAGAGACATTAGGGGCTATCCAATCTGACCCTCATTTACAAATTAGGAAACCACCATATGGAGGTGAAGCTACTTTCCAATATAAAAGTTAGTTTGTGCCAGAATTTCCTGAAACTTGACCTTCTACACCCATTCCAGTGAGTGCTGTTCAGCCTCTGGCATTACTCCAAGAATTTACAGATGCTCAATTTAATTTTTTTTTTTCAACGTTTACTTATTTTTGGGACAGAGAGAGACAGAGCATGAACGGGGGAGGGGCAGAGAGAGAGGGAGACACAGAATCGGAAACAGGCTCCAGGCTCTGAGCCATCAGCCCAGAGCCCGACGCGGGGCTCGAACTCCCGGACCGCGAGATCGTGACCTGGCTGAAGTCGGACGCTTAACCGACTGTGCCACCCAGGCGCCCCCAGATGCTCAATTTAAAGAATTTTACCTTTGTTATAAAGATCCCTCACAAATCTGGCATCTTTCAAAGACTTAAAATTACCTTGATTAATTAATAACTTCAAAAAATTAAAAACAGTTTATTTGATTTCACCCATAAAAGTGTTCATTCCTGATTCTAACCACATGGAGAAACACATGGTCACCAGTGTATACAACTTATTTTAATAAAAGGAACTCTGTGTTTACTAATCCAACTCTGGCTTGGTTTAACTATTTCACTTCTAGACTGTGTAATATTTGCTACAGAAACACAATAATTATCAATAATACTGTTTCATTTTTCTAATAATGTGTGGTTTTAATCATAAGTCATGCGTATTAAAGAAAACATGGAAATTTAGAAAAGCAGAAAGAAAACACTCATGCCTTACGTCTGAAATTGTAATAAGCAGTGGCTTTGAATCACATAATTCGTACACTAGTTTGTAGAAACTTATTAATACTGAACAGCTAACATCCAATGTCTCAAAGATATAGACCTTAATATGTTAATCAATACCCCAGGTTCTCTTATAACCATGTTTACCACTGCTCTCTATTCAGCCTCTTTGCTGCTTTCAAAATTACTCCTACAAGCCAGAGGCATCAAACCACTTTCCTTAGGGGTTCCTTTGCTTACAGCACAAATTTTAAGAATATCTGGGTCTACTAATCACTGTGAGTTGCAGAAGATACTAAGCCAGCTTCTCTGAGGTTTTCTCGGACAGTTTAGCTCACTTGAAGTCTCTATGGCAACCCAAACGCACTGGTATCTTTGGAACAAATAAAGCATGCCAAAGCAAGCAGAGATTATGGCCCAAGGGCATGTGTGTTGCAACACAAACTTTGAGTGTAGATTATATGGCAGCTGCAGGATAGAGTGAGGAGAAAATATTGTCTTTGAGACAGTTTTCAGAAACATTCAACAAGACTGAAAACAAGCAGAGGGTATGTGTGATCACTCAGATGTTAGAAATGAAGTTCTAATACTGAGAAACAAGTCCAATTCACAAAGTCAAGTGGAGAGATCCCTTAAAAACACAAAGATTTTATATTGTATGCCCTTTTAAGTATATCTCTTATAAGCAATCACCCCCAAGAGGAAATAAAAAGGCTACTCAGGAAAAACTAGCCTGCTTCCATCAAATTGGACACTGAATCACGATAATTCACACCTTCCTTAGCTCCCTAGATGAAGGTCCTGTTCATCGCAAAAAAGTCTGTATTCACGAACAATAAGCCGTGTCCTTTTTTATTTTTCTTGTCTAGGGGGAGATCATGAGTTTGCTTTGAACTGACTGCTTACTGATTCTCAATGGATCTCTTAAACCAATATAACATCTTTAACAGTACATGTAGAAGAGATAGGCAATAACTCCGGGCCCGGTTTTCTTTATAATTTTAACTGGAATACATAAGGTTGGTATCAGAAAATAAGGGCACTTAGCATCACGCACTAACACTACCCAACTCAGTCCCAGCCGGTGGTGTGCTGGAATCAGCTCACAGTGGCTCCCGAAGGGCGATTGTTAATATCTTTTCCTGAGTGTTTAGAGTGTCACTGGTTGAAATTGCTTAAGTAGGAGCATTTATACCAGAGAAATCAACAAATGATACAAATCAGAGCTTCCTTTTTCTTCTGGAGAGCTAATTGTTAAACATTTATGGCGAAACACTGGTTTCAGCCACTCATCCAACCATCTAACAAAATAGTTATTGAAATCTAGTGTGTGCTAGGTAGAACTTGTAAACATTGAGGGTACAAAGACCACCTATAGTCTGCCGTAAACTTACAGTTTAGTGTAATGAAATGTATGAACCAGTTAAAGTTGTAGTATATGATTATTCTTCCCGGCTGATTCAGATGGTACACGATGGTGCTAGCATTTTGAGAGATACAAAAAAATACCATTAGACAATGAAGTAGAACCTAAGAAAACTGCACTCCCCCCTCCTTTTATATATATATATATATATATATATATATATATATATATATAATAAAGACTTATTAAAAAAATTTTTTTTAATGTTCATTTTTGAGACAGACAGAGCATGAACGGGGGAGGGTCAGAGAGAGAGGGAGACACAGAATCTGAAGCAGACTCCAGGCTCTGAGCTGTCAGCACAGAGCCCAATGTGGGGCCCAAACTCATGGACCGTGAGATCATGACCTGAGCTGAAGTCAGACACTTAACCGACTGAGCCACCCAGGTGCCCCTAATAAAGACTTATTGATGATGAAATATTTGATTTGGTGATTCTTCAGGGGCCGACTTGCTCAGCTATACTTAATTTTTTTTTTTAATTTTTAGATAGTTGTGGATGCACATGAAGTTGTAATGAATGATACAGAAATCTCATGTATCCTTTACCCACTTCCCTTTACCATTTCATAATATTGTGCAAAATCACAGCACAGTATCACCATCAGGGTACTGCCATTAGTACAGTCAAGACAGAGAACATTTCCATCACTTCAAGATTCCCTCATGCTATCCTATTATAGCCACACCCACTCACTTCCCACCCCGACCCTCTCCTTAACTTCCAGTAACCACTTATCTGTTTCCTATTTTTGTAGTTTTTTCCCTCTCAAAAATGTTAAATAAAAGGAATTGTACAGTATATGATATTGGAGGATTGGCTTTTTTTCATTAGGCATAATTCAGGGGCAATTCCTTTTGACCTCTGAGTAGTGTTCCACGGTATGGATGTACCACCATTTTGTTCAATCATTTATTCACTGAAGTCATTAGGCTTGCTTCCAGTTTGGAATTATGAATAAAGTCACTTTACAAAACATTCACATACAGGTTTTTGTGTGAACAGAAGTCTTCATGTCTCTGGGATAAATGCCCTGGAGTGCAATTTGTTGTGTCATATGGCAGTTACATGCATACTTGTAAGAAATTATTTTCCATAGTGGCTGCAACATTTTACATTTCCACTGGCAATATATGAATGATCCAGTTTCTCTGTATCCTTGCTAGCATTCAGTATTGTCAGACTTTTTAATTTTGGCTATTTTGACAGAAATGTAGTAATATCTCCTTGTAGTTTTAATTTGCATTTCCCTGATGGCTAATAATGTTGAACACCTTTCCATGTACTCATTTGCTATCTGTATGTCCTCCTCAATGAAATGTCTGTTTGTCCTTTGCTCAAGTTCTACTTGGATCATTGGTTTTTTTTTCCCCACTGTTGAGTATTGGGAAAGTTTATATATTCTAGGTACTAGTCTTTTGTCAGATATGTGGCTTGCAAATATTGTCTCCCATTCTGTATCTTGCCTTTATATTATTTTAACAGGTTCCTTTGCAAAATAAAAGTTTTTATTTGTGTTTAAGTTTATTTATTTTTGTGAGAGAGAGGGAGGGAGAGAGAATGTGTGAGGGAGGTAGAAGCAGAGAGGGAGAGGGAGACAGAGAATCCTAAGCAGGCTCTGTGTTGTCAGTGCAGAGCCTGATGCCCAGCTCAATCCCATGAACCGTGAGATTGTGACCTGAGCCAAAACCAAGAGTCAGACACACACCGAACTAAGTCACTCAGGAGCCCCACAAAATAAAATTTTTTAATTGTAATAAAGTCCAACTTGCAATTTTTTTTATGAACTATAATTTTGGTGCCAATCTTAAGATTTCTTTGCCTACCCCTACATCCCAAAGATTTTCTCCTATTTTTTTCCTAAGAATTTTACAGTCATACTTTTTCATTTTAAATTCATGAGACATTTTGAATTAATTTTTGTGTAAGATATGAGACTTAGGTGAAGGTTCTTTTTTTTTCTCCCCTTTGCCTATGGACATCTAACTGCTCCACTACTATTTGCTGGAAATGTTAAGTTTCCTGCCCTGAATTGCTTTTACACCTTTCTAAAAAATCAGGCATTTTTGTGCTTGTCTGTTTCTGGATTCTCTATCCTATTCCATTGATTTATGTGTCCATGTCTCCACAAATAGCACATAGTCTGATTACTGTAGCTACATAGACTGAAATTTATTCTTTCACTTGATTCTTCTGTTTTTCAAAATTATTTAAAAATTTTTTAATGTTCATTTATTTTTGAGAAAAAGAGAGACAGAGCATAAACGGGGCAGGGGCAGAGTGAGAGGGAGACACAGAATCCGAAGCAGGCTCCAGGTTCCAAGCTGTCAGCCCAGAGCCCAATGCGGGGCTCAAATTCACGAACCATGAGATCATGACCTGAGCGAAGTCAGACGCTCAACTGATTGAGCCACCTAGATGCCCCTTTCAAAATTATTTTAGCTATATTTATTTGAGTTCCTTTGCCTTTCCATATGAATTTTAGAATAATATTATCTTTACCTATAAAATACCTTGTTGGGATTTTGATAGTAATTATGTTAAATCTGAGTATCAATTTGGGACAACTGACATTGTTCGGTTGAGTCTCCTAATCCACAAACATAATATGTCTCATTTATTTAAATTTTCTTCGATTTCTTTAATCAGTTTTATAGTTTTTAGCATATAAGTCCTATATATGTTTTGATAGATTTACACTTAAGTATATATTTTTCCCTTGAGGAATTATAAATGATATTGTATTTTTAACTTCAGCGTCCATTGCTAGTATATAGAAATACAATTGATTTTTGTCTGTTTATCTTGTATCTTGTATTTATTTTTGTAGATTCCTTGGCATGTACTACACAGGCAATTATGTCATCTGCAAATAGTCACAATTTGTTTTCCTCTTTACAATATGTATGTCTTTTAGTTTATTTTCTTGCCTTATTGCACTGGCAAAAACTTGGGGCAATATGTTGAACAAGAGCATTGAGAGGAGACATCCATGCCTTAGTTCCAGTCTTATAGGGAAAGCAACCAGTTTTTCACCATTAAATACATTAGTTACTCTTTGTCAGATTCAGGAAGTCACCTCTATTCCTATTTTTCTTGGAGCTTTATCATGATTGAATGTTGAATTTTGTCAAATCCTTCTTCTGCACTCATATAATCATATGATTTTTCTTCTTTAGCCTGTTAAGGTAAGTGGATGACATGGCCTGATTTTCATATATTAAATCATCCTCACATCCCTAAAATAAACCCCACTTAGCCACAGTATAAACTTTGTTTTATATAACTGCTAAATTCTATTTGCTAATAGCTTGTTAAGGATTTTTAAGTCTATATTCATGAAAGATATTACTCTATAGTTTCCTTCCTCCCTCCCTCCCTCCCTTCCTTTCTGCCTTTTTTCCTTCCTTCCTTCCTTCCTTCCTTCCTTCCTTCCTTCCTTCCTTCCTTCCTTCCCTGTCTTTCCTCTTGGTATCAGGGTAATATTAACCTCAAGAAGAGAAGAAAAGTCTGTTATATTTGCACATACTTTTGCTGACCATGTTCATTTTTCTTTCCTGATGTTTCAAGGCTTTTCCTCTATCTAAGAATGCCTTGATTTCTAATTCATTACTGAAGGATATTTTTGCTGAATATGGATGCTGAGTTGATACTTCTTTTAATACATTAAAAAATATTATCTTTTTTTCCTTTTAATACATAAAGAATATCTTTTTTTTTAATGGTTTCTTCTGAGAAATCTGCTGTCACTTAAGTTGTTTTCCCCCTATAGATAAGGTGTCATTTTACTCTGGTTGCTTCCCAGATTTTTTCTTTATCTCAGGCAAAGAAAACTTTAAGAAGTTTAATTCTTGATGTGATAATGAATTATATCTGTCAACTTGGCTAGGCAATGTTACCCAGATATTTGGTTAAACACGATTCTAGATGTTTCTGTGAGGGTATTATTTGGATGAGATTAAAATCAGTTGTTTTTGAGTATAATGTTGATGGGCCTCATCCAATCAATTAAAGGGCTTAATAGAAAAAAGACTGATTTCACCCTCAGAAGAGGAAATTCTGCCAGCAGACTGCCTCTTCTCTCCTTCCAGGGATCTCCAGACAGGAATGCTAGATCTTTTATTTTAGTCCCATGGGTTCCTGAGGAACTGTTCAGTTCTTTTTAGCCTATTTCCTCCCCGTTGTTCAGACTTAGTAATTTCTATTGTTCTATCTTCCAGTTCACTAATTCTTTCCTCTGTCCCCTCCATTCTGCAATTTCCATTTGGTTCTTTTTTATATCTTCTATTTCTTTGCTGAGATTTTCTATTTTTTCTTTTGTTTCAGGGATGTTCATAGTTTTTCACTGAAGCACTTTTAGTGATTGCTTTAAAATCGTTGTCAGATGATCCTAACATCTCTGTCATCTTGGTGTTGGCCTCTACTGATTGCCATTTTCATTCAGTTTGAGATCTTCCTAGTTCTCTGTATTATGAATGATTTCCAACTGAAACCTGGACATTGCATATTTTGTGATGAGACTCTGGATATCATTTACACCTGTTTTAACTGGTTTCTTTTGATGTGCCTTTGTTTAGGGAAATAGGGAAGTCCTGCCTTATTACTGCAAAGTGGGGGTAGAGTTCCAGTTTCCCCACTTGGGTTTGTTGACATTTGAGGAAAAGGGGACTCCTGTTGGGTAGGGACTGGAGTTCCAATTTCCCACATGGTCTCCACCAAGGGGGTCATTACTGTCCAGTGGGGATGAGAATCTAGGCTCCCTACTTCACCTTCTCTGAAACCACCCTGGCAGGAATGTTGGGGCCCTCCTTATAGCTTCACCAGTGTGGAAGTCTAGGCTTCCAGTGTGCTTTTGCTGGTATGGGTGTGGTTGGGCCTGTATTTTTGTCTGAGATGTTTGGCTAAAGGAAAAGGGTTATTATCGAAAAGTTTTGTCTTTTCCTGTCTTTTGGCTAGGAGAGAATAGGCTTTTTTGTTGTTGGAGCTTTTTCTGTCTTTGTAGTTGGCATTTCTGGTTTGCCAGCTTCTTCAGCAAGTTTGGGGTATATGAAGCAAGAAGAAAACCCAGGGAACTCACCACCCTGTAGTTCCTCTGGTACTGAGGTCTCTAGCTAGGCTACTTTCTTCTTTCCACTGTTCATCTTTATGTTTGTTTAGTATAAAATGTCCAGAGTTTTTAGTTCTTAGAGGAAAGAATAGGGAAAAGTATGTTTACCCAATCTTCTGGAGAGCCGAAGTCTCCTGCTCTCCTGTTTTGTTTTGTTTTGTTTTGTTTTGTTTTTTAATGCCACTAGACCTCAACATATCAATTGATATTTTTGCCACAATTATGGAGCATCAAATATCTTGCTTATAAAAACACAAATGTGCTTACATCAACTGCAAGGAATTTACTGATAGTGTATGCGTATGTAGAGAACGTAATGGGTTTTGTGATCTTTGTTTCATTCTCTATTTACGTGACGTGGATTAGTTTTTAAATTAGAATATCAACTTTTCCACTTATATTTGGATAAAAGCATGGATGCTATTGATTTTGCTGCCCTATTGGTCTGCCTTTTCTATATCTATAGCAGTGGTACCTGAGAAGCCATGCAAAATACTTAAAGATAAAATAAGTTATAAAGTTGTTTTCAACAAGTTATTTTCTGTGTTTATACAGTAGATTGGTACAGACTATACTCAACTGTGTGGGTAGACCTGTATAACATGTATACAGATGGGTCAATCTGTGGCAGGTAAAAATTTTATAATAGTAACCATTACTTAGCGGAATACAGAGTTCCCCTGCTATCAGAGAGCTGAGATTCCGATTAAACCTTTCGTAAGCTGAAATGGTGTGAAACAAAGAAGCAATTACCATTAATTTATATGGAAACCTTTTGAGCATTCCTAAACTCCCCAGATAACCTCTTTTCTGATACCTTAGGACCCATCTTGCTAACGATGAACAAAATAAATCGAGATAAAGCACATATGCTCACAGACACAGTTCAAAGCTGTGGCAGCTGGATGCCTGGATGCTGAGTGTAGTCCCCGGGGAAGGAGCTTGGCGGGGCCACCCTCACTGCTTGGGGTTTGCGCTGCCTCTGTAACAGTTCACTGCAAAACAAATGCTGAATGCTATTTTTGCTTTTTGCCTTTTTTCGTAAAAGCAAAAATCTACTTTGGATTTCTTTTGGTTAGCAAAAGCAGGCACTAATGTAGGTCTTTTGTAAAAGCAAAGTGGTGTACTTTCAAAAAGAGGGGGTACCATATCTCAAATACATCATTCTCTGAGAATATTTTCCCTCTGTCTGCTTTCTTGATTTACTCAGTATGGTAAAAATGAGAGGGTGGGAAAAATGAGAAAATTATATAGCAAGAACAACAATGAAATATAATTGTTTGAATCCCTATCTTTCTGGACAATTCTAGACTAAAATGGCAAGTTACAAAAATTTGCTCTAATATATAGATAAATGCTGCTTTACATGGGAGACTTCACTGAATTATTTTTCTTCCTTGATAGGGAAAAGAAGATACACTATAAAGGATACAAACTTGATTCAGGAAGATGAACGAATATTTACCATAATTGATAAAGGGTAGCTCAAAAAGTTGGCTTTAAAAAATATCACTTGTAGGGGTGCCTGGGTGGCTCAGTCAGTTAAGAGTCTGACTTTGGCTCAGGTCATGATCTCACAGTTCATGAGTTTGAGCCCTGCCATTGGGCTCTGTGCTGACAGCTCAGAGCCTGGAGCCTGCTTCAGATTCTGTCTCCCTCATTTTCTGCCCCTCTCCCTCTCATGCTCTGTCTCTGTGTTGGTCTCTCTCTCTCTCTCTCAAAAATAAATAAAAAGTATTAAAATAAAAAAATTAAAAGACAACACGTATCATTTGTATTATGCATGTAATTTTTCAACATTTCTAAACTTCACATCTCAAAATAACTTAATGCAAAGTCCATAATCATTATTTTATTTATTTTTTAAAAGAAACTATTTTTAAATTATTTTTTTTTTATTTTAGAGAGAGACAGAGAAGGAGAGAGGGGCAGGGGAAGAGAGACAGAGACAGAGACAGAGACAGAGAGACAAAGAGAGAATCAATCCCACAACCCTATGATCATGACCAGGAATGAAATCAAGAGCTGGACCTCAATTGACTGAGCCACCTGGGCACCCACCATAATCATAATTTTAATAGCTGCATAATATTCTTTTGGGCACTATATAATAATTCGCTGAAGAGTCCATTATTGTTAAACATTTAACTCAATTGCAATGGTTCATTTTAATAAGTAGTAATATGAGTGACAAGTTTTTGTACACAGTTTTCACTGTACCCACTATTTTAGTTTCCTTAAGCTAGAGCCCATGAAATACAATTACTGAATCAATGGTATAATGATTTTTATGCCTCATAGTAAGAACTGATAAATTATTTCCCAACAGAATTGTTTGGCTTTATAATGTCACCAACAACGTAGGAGCTTATCTCCATGCTCTCCTGCAAATCATTGTTCTTTAGACATTAGAGCTGAAATATTGTTTAATTTACAAAGATTTAGTTAGTTGTGGTTTACTAGTTTCATTTGTGAAATGTCTATGACCTTTGCCATTTATCTCCTTGGATTTGGGGATTTTAATAAACTTGAATTAATTCTTTAAAAAAAATTGTTTTTATGTTTATTTATTTTTGAGAGAAAGAGACAGAGCATGAGTGGGGGAGGGGCCGAGAGAGAGGGAGACACAGAATCTGAAGCAGGCTCCAGGCTCTGAGCTGTCAGCACTGAGCCAGATGCAGGGCTTGAACTCATGAACTTCAAGATCATGACCTGAGTCGAAGTTGGACACTTAACTGGCTGAGCCACATAGTGCACCTGCATTCTTTATAATAATAAAAAATATCAAGCTGTTAACTGTTTTCCGAACCAGTCTCTTAACACTTTTTTAATTTTTTATATAGTTAAAATTTCTGACTGTTTCCTATAATTTGTTCTGTTTATTCTAGGCTTAGAATGTTATTCACTATTAATTTTTTCTTTTTCATTTTGTATTTACTTATATTTTTTACTTTCTGTCCAGTATAACTCAGTGTCTGTTTTGAGAGAAAGGGCAAAGTTGATTTTTTTTTTTTAAATCATGCATAATCTTGCCCTTCCCCACTGATTTATCATGTGAGAAATGCTTAGTTATGTCAGGTACTTCTCCTGTCTGCTTTAGTCCATTGATCCCTCATTAGCTTTGTGCCATTACTGCTTTACTAACTGTAGCAACACAGAACATAATACCCAGTTAACTGTGTATATTTGTATATACACAACACACGCACCCACACTTTTTTTCTGAACTATTTGAGAGTAACCCAGACACATTATGACACCTCACCTCTAAATATTTCAGTATTTATCGCTTAAGAACAGGGCATTCTCCTTTAAAACAACACCATTCTTATATTCAGACTATTATCCAATACAGTCAAAATTTACATTTCCTCAACGCTCCCACAATTTATAGCTTAAAAAAAAGAGAGATCTGATCAAGAATCACCCATTACATTTAGTTGTTGTCATGCGTCTTTAATGTCTTTTAATATAGGTCCTCTGACCCATCTTTCTTCTCTCTCTTCCCTTCCTTTCTTCCCACCCTCCCTCTCTCTTTATCCTCTTCCTTCTGCTTTGTCTCTCCATCTCTCTTTGTCTCTTTTTTATGTTTCATGATATGGAATTTTTTTAAAAAGTCCAGGCCAGGCGCTTTATAGCATGCTTTTAACTTTGGGTTTCTCTGATGGTTTCCTCACCATTCTTAATACATTTTGAAATCCTTCTTTTTTTTTAATTTTTTTTTTTTATCATTTATTCATTTTTGAAAGACAGAGAGAGACAGAGTGTGAATGGGGAAGGGGCAGAGAGAGAGGGAGACACAGAATTTGAAGCAGGCTCCAGGATGTCAGCATGGAACCCGATGTGGGGCTCGAACTCACAGACCGCAAGACCATGACCTGAGCAGAAGTTGGCTGCCCAACCTACTGAGCCACCCAGGCTCCCCATTTTGGAATCCTTCTAAGCCCCAGTCTCATCTTTTCCTTTCCTCACTTGCAGTTCTACCTCCAAAATCCTATTGGAATTTTGATAAGTACAATAATTATACAATAAAATTTTTGAAATATTCAAGAAAAAACTGCAATGAACCTTAAAATCAATTTATGAAGAATAGACATCTTTATATTATATAAAATAAGAGTATATACTTCTCTAAGTCCACTTTTGTATCACAAAATTAAAATAAATCTTCATACAGATCATACACTTCTCATTAAAAGTACTCTTACATTATTTTGTTGTTGAGATTTATTTTTCTTAAGTTTATTTACTTTGACAGAGAGAGCGCACGCACGCTAGTGGGGGAGAGGCAGAAGGACACGCACGGAGAGAGAATTCCACGCAGGTTCTGTGCTGTTAGTGCAGAGGCTGACTCAGGGCTCGATCTCACAAACTGTGAGATCATGACCTGAGCTGAAATCAAGAGTTGGATGCTTAATGGACTGAGCCACCTAGGTGTCCAAGAATTTTTTAAACTTATGTCTTCTTACTGGTTATAAACTGGAATCATTCTCTAACTAGAGGCAACTGCTTTCTTTCTTTCTTTTTTTCTTTCTTTCTTTCTTTCTTTCTTTCTTTCTTTCTTTCTTTCTTTCTTTCTTTCTTTCTTTAGTGGTCTTATTTGCAGTCACTTTACTGAACTCTAGAATTACTTTTATTAGTTTCTCATTATTTTAATTTTTCTAGGTATGTGATCAATACTCATAGACCACGCGCTCGTAGAGGAAATGCGATCAGTGCACTTAAAGACAATGTCCAGGGTATAGTCGAGTGACAGTGTCACTTATAAAACAATGTGCCAGCAGCTACCCCATACACCGCCATCTCTCCTCCATCCCCACTCCAACCCACCCCTGCTTCTCTGGTCGACATTGCAGTCCCATCATCCCACACAAATCACCTCATCTCTCTTGCTTACATCACCATTTTTCCTCCCATAAAAAGAGCATGCACAAGCTGTGTTTTCTCTTTTTACCCATCACAACTCATCAAAGTCATCAGAGCAACTGCTGCTCAGGGCACAGGTGCCTTCACACGGGCTCTCCTTCCCCACTCTGACACTCTTTCTTAGATATCTCAGGAAAATCATTCCTCACTTCACTACATCTGCAAATTGAAAGGCAAGACAGGTGCCAATAAGACTGTACTGTAAGAAACGAAGTGAAATGAGGCCTCATACAGGTTTGGTTCCTTGAACCTTTCACGTTACCAAAAAACTGTGTTTCCTGTCAACTCTCACAAATGTACATCTACATTCTTACCCTTTATGTTCCTCTGTTTCAACTTCTTTTACTTTTCTTGTCAGCATTAAGCATAAGAAAGTTCACCTTATTGGCTTTTTGTTTTGCTTTGCTTTAATGAGTATTGAATCGGTTTCAGCGTTAGCTCTCAGGAAAGTTAGGGGACCCCATTACCCGTATGGTGCAGGCCAGGAGGAGAGGAAAATGGATGTGGATGAGGGACAAATGGGAAAGGCTGGGGTTTTGGAACCCCCAGGGTAAAAGTGGCAGCTCTGAGGAAGAGTCCAAAATCCCAGTCAAGTCTAAGTGAGGGCCAGGGCCATTCAAAGGCCAATGGCTGTTCTAGATAAATCAATGGCAGGCTGTGGGGCATTCCTGGGAATGTGGCATGTATACAAATCATTTCCTTGAAGTCATAACAGAGTGTTAAATGCAAGTTGTGGTAGACACTAGAAAAATGCATCTAAGATTGCACAGGGAGAAATGATGGGTGGTCATATAGTATCCAGAGTTTAGACACTAGGGATAGACTGCCTGGGTTGGAATCCTGGGTCAGGTTTTGTTGGCTGTTTGATATTAGCATCTTTATTAACCTCTCTAGTGCCTTGGTTCCCCTTATGTGAAAAATGGTGAGAACAAATCTCATAAGGTTTTTGTAAAGGTTAAATGAATTAACATATGTAAAGCATTTGGAACCATAATTGGTATATAGTAAGTGTGCATTAGTTATTATTTCTAAAGTCATTATAATTATTATTCTTTAGGCACCAGAGGTCCCATGTAGGCTGGGTGAAAAGCTCCATATACCTGGACATAAACTTGGCCTCTTCCAAAGGAAACTTCCATCTGATAGTGTCCCTAAAATCCAGACAGTTTCAGCTTTCAATCAACAGACTCTATACCTCCATACAAGGAGAGACTTGGAGAGAAAAAGTAGTTACTCAGCTATTTTTCTCTGGTTCTTTGAGGGGGAGGCTGTCTGCTAGGTATGGATAGCTGGGAAAGGGCACGGACTGGAAAAAAGCATATTTTTAAGTATATTATTGCCAGTGTACTACATGTTGGCTACATCGTGGGTTAGATTTGCTCTGCTTTTTAAATTTATCCTTTGAAGTAAAGTTAGTAACTTTGCTTCCACGGAAAAAATATACATTTAATTCCAGAATATATGACTCCTAAATAAGTACAGTCCATTTGTTGGAGAATTTATGTATGTCTGTAAGAAGTTTAACAATATCTAAGAGCTGCCTGCACATAGGATTACTTGGTAAAACACCATAGAAGTCTCAAAGAACAAAATTCTGTAAGAGAGACCAGAAAGTCCAACACCAAAACACAATATCAGGTTAATCAGGTCCCTACTTTATAAAACTGCACAAAATCCTATTGGGGAGGATTAATCTGGCATTGCAATCCAACTGTGTGGCCAGGTTCTAGAATTATAGCAACTCCTCTTTAAGTTTTTTCAAAATCTGGTTCTAAGCCAAAGCTCTGCCCACATTCCTTTACTACTTCCTACCATGATACCTAGACCTGATGTTTTGAAGACCACGTTTTAAATCCTCTTTAGAACTATGTCCGCCCAACTGGACTAAGCCACCTACCTCTAAGCCAGTGCAGTCTAAGGGTACAGCCACCAAGAGTGCTCTCTGCCTAGAGCCCCTTTTCTCACAGCAGAGTGTGTTATGTCACGAATCATGAAGCAAATGCAGTCTTCAAGGGCCATTTTTTATTCTCATTTTAATCAGTATTTTATTTTATTTTTCATTTTTGTTTTTTAAAAATTTTCTTTAAATCCAAGTTAGTTAACATATAGTGTAAAATGGCTTCAGGAATAGAATTTAGTGATTCATCACTTACATATGACACCTAGGGCTCATCCCAACAAATGGCCTCCTTAATGCCCATCACCCATTTAGCCCATCCCCCCCCCAACACCACACCAGAAACCCTCAGTTTGTTCTCTGTATTTAAGAGTCTCTTATGGTTTGCCTCCCATTTTGTTTTTATTTTATTTTTCCTTTCCTTCCCCTATGTTCAACTGTTTTGTGTCTTTAATTCCACATGAGTGAACTCATATATTTATCTTTCTCCGACTTATTTTGCTTAGCATAATACACTATAGTTCCATCCACATTGTTGCAAATGGCACAAGGTTTCATTCTTTCTGATCACTGAGTAATATTCCATTGTACATCTTCTTTATTCATTCATCAGTCAATGGACATTTGGGCTCTTTCCATACTTTGGCTATTGTTGATAGTGCTGCTATAAACATAGGGGTGCATGTGCCCCTTCAAATCAGCATTTTTATATCCTTTGGATAAAAACCTACTAGTACAATTGCTGGGTTGTGGGGTAGATCTATTTTTCATTTTTTGAAGAACCTCCATACTGTTTTCCAGAGTGGCTGCACCAGTTTGCATTCCCACCAGCAGTGCAAAAGTGTTCCTCTTTCTATGCATCCTCACCAACAACTGTTGTTGCCTGACTTGTTAATATCAGTCATTCTGACGCGTGTGAGCTGGTATCTCATTGTGGTTTTGATTTGTATTTCCCTGATTCAAGGGCCATTTTTAATGAGATTTGCCACAGGGGTGCTCTTCATTATGAGCATCACTATAGTCTGAAAAGAAATCTATAAATGTACTAGTTACTGACAGGTATCATAGGCCCAAGGTTCCTTTCCTTTCCCCAGATGCCCATTCCTTTCAATGGACTTCATAACAATGAATGTCTCTACTCTTTGTTTATTTACTTCAGGACACAAACTAAGTTATATGATAGAAACCACTAAAAAATGAAAATCATATTTAAATACCAACTATACATTTGATGAAAAAAATAGTATCAAACAGAATATTACAACAGAATTTCTAACAGTACTCACATCCAGCAAAAAACAGAAAGCTGGTTTATTTATGGTGGTTCTTGCTAAATACACGTCATACCTAGAGTCGATAAACATGGGGTTTGAACAGAAAGACTCAGGTCATCTGCTTCTGGTCTCAGGTTTGAATTTGATGATATAAACTTTATAGGTATTTACTTAGTACCTACTTATAGAAGTCCTTTTCTGAGCCTTCAGGAAACAGAGATAAGACAGACAACAAAAAGCTGTGGCGCCTGGGTGGTTCGGTTGGCTAAGCATCCGACCTCAGCTTGGGTCAGGATCTGGTGGTCTGTGGGTTTGAGCCCCACGTCGGGCTCTGTGCTGACAGCTTGGAGATTGGAGCCTGCTTCAGATTCTGTGTCTCCCTCTCTTTCTGCCCCTCCTTGCTCATGCTCTGTCTCTCTCTCTCTCAAAAAACAAACAAACATTAAAAAAAACAAAAGGCAGACAACAAAAAGCTAAATGTAGCAAGTTTACTATATTCCAGGTACTTTACGAACATGTGATCTCATGTGATCCTCACAGCTCTAGAAAGGAGTTATTATTCTGTATATTTATGATGAAAACTATTCTTAAGAGATTTTAAATAACCTGCCCAAGGATCCAAGGCTGGTAAGTGACTGCAGTTGGACCTAGCAGTCTGATTCCAGTTAAGTCTAGTTCTTAACCACTTGAGTAGACTGTCTCACAATCCCTGACCCAAGGAAGTTTATATGTAGAGCCAGGACAGTGCCAGTATAGACCTTATAACATGAGGTGGGATAAGATAAATGCCATCACAAGTGCAGAAGTCTCAGAGACTCATATCCAGTGGGAAGAAGCAGTAAAACTCTTGTGGGGAGGAAGGACCTCAAATGAGCTTTGAAAGATGTTTGTGTCTTAGGTGATGCAAGGGCAGGATTAGTGATGGTAAGGATGGAGGAAAAACTAGTCTTCCAGGAGGAAGGAACAGTGTAAGTGAGTTCAGAAACAAGACAGGAGCAGGGACAATAACAGCAAATGGTACCGTGAAGGTAAAAAACAAATAGGGAAGGAGAGGGAGAAGGAAATGGAAGATACTGATGGCAGTATTACTATAAAAAGCCCCTACTTCCAGGGTTAGAAATGTATTGTAAATTTTTCAAAGAGTAGGACACCACTATAAATTTCTAAGTAAGAGATTCCTGTGGACAGAAAGGAATAAAAATGGTACCAGTAGGACTGGAGAGGGAGGGATGGAATCCTCAAGACTTGGAAGCTGAATGGTTGCTGGAGCAAGAGGAGAACAATGGCCTCTGTACTGGGTTGAACGGTGGCCTCCCAAAAGGTATGTGCCTGTTCTGATCCCTAGAGCCTGTAAATGTGACTTTGTTGGGAAAAAAAGTTCTTCGCAGATGCAATTAAGTTAAGGCTTTAGAGATGAGATCATCTTGGATATCTGTGTGGGTCCTAAATCCAATGACAAGTGTCCTTTTAAGAGAAAGGCAGAGGAATATTTGAAGCAGACAGAAGAGAAGACATGGAGAAGAGGAGGCAATGTGGCCATGAAGGCAGAGATTGGAGGGATGAGGCCACAATCAAAGAATGCTACCACCCACAGACACAACAAGAGGCAAAGAATGCACTCTTTCCCAGACCCCCCAGAAGGAACGATGGCCTGCCGGCTTTTAGACTTCTGGGCTCTGGAACTGTGAGAGAAAAACCATTTCTGTTAAGTTATCCAACTTGGGGTAATTTGCTATGGCAGCCCTAGGACACTAATACAGCATTCTTACTACAGAATAGAAAAGTCTGGAAGACAGCTGATTTGCAGAAGTGTTTAGGAACTGACCAATATAATTTATACAGTCTGAAGAAAACGTACATCACATGGGATAAAAAGACAGTAAGTTGGGCAGAGAAAGCACTGCAGAATCTTTTCCTGTGCCATATACTTAGCTCATTATCATTAGTTTTGTCTTAGCATTTGTCAAGATGTGAACCACACAAGCTAGCTTAAAATGCACATTCTTGGGCTTTCACTCCAAATTCTGATGCCTTTGGTCTGGGGTGGAGCTTAGGAAACTGGTTTCAAAAGCATCCTAGGTGAGTCTGGCGCAAGTGATCCTTTAACACAAGACTGGCAAACTCTTTCTATAAAGGGTCAGGGGGTAAATATTGCAGGCTTTGTGGCCCTAACCTCTCTGTCACAAGTACCCGCGTCTGCTATAGCGGCACAAAAGCAACTGGTGTCAACACAGAAACAAATGAGGGTGGTGTGTGTCCAGTGCGCTTTTATTAAATTTTCTTTTGCATTTTATTATATGAGATTGAATTTCAAATCATTTGCACGTATCACGAAATACCATCCTTTAAAAAACTTTTTCCTCTTATCCATTTAACAATGTATTAAAACAGGTGGTGAGCCGGATTTGGTCCATGGGCCATAGTTTGCCAGATTTAACATGCTGCAGCTTGCAAATCGCCGCTTTAAATGTTAGAGCTGAGATTTTGCGAGCCAGGGGCATGTCACGAAGCAGCAGGAGACAGAGGAATAGGGGAACATCTGATGCACTAGAATAACCCCCAGCATGCTGGCAGCCTCTGCTACAGCAGCAGCTCATAATGTACAACCCCATTTATGAAAGGGTGTCACTCACGGGAACAGAATCCTTCAGGCATGCTGTGGACAGACTGCGGACCACTGTGTAGGAGCAGGGCTGGGTAGACCCGATGCAGAGACTGCAGCCTCCATGAGAAGGCCAGGTTGCCAGTAGTTCAGTTCTGTCCCCTTTTGTCCCATTGAAGATCGTCTCTGAGAATGTAGGGGGGGGGTGGGAGGGATGACAGTCTCAAACTTGCTTCAATTATAAATCCTTCAGAATCTTCACTTTCTTAAATGCAATTAGTAACAGATGACTTTCAATGTATTTTGTGATGTTGGATTGTGACCGGGCACCAAAAATGTCAGAGAATTGGTACACTGTGAGAGAAGGCAACTCACCTTCCCCATTCCTGGGCAGTCATCACTGCTGTCCCCTCTCTGTACCTCTGGCTTTGAGTTAGCCCAGCCGGGGTAGATACACCTGCAAGCCGCCTCTACTTGTATCATAGACACAAACAAGGACACATAACAGAAATCCGTGACAGAACCAAGATTCAATAAGATTTCAATAAGCTGGAACTCTGGGCTCAAAATAACAAGATGAAATTTAACTAGGACAAATGTAATTGTCTGCATTTACATTTAAAGAGATTCAATTATAAAAGCACAAGTTGGAGGAGAGACTTTATGAGCAGCTGCGTGATGCACCAGTTCACAGGACGAAGGCCTCAGGGATGTTTTAACTACGGTCTCAACCAGAGCTGGTGAGATGGGGCTGCTAGGGCACCTAATATAATTTTAGACTGCATTAATGTAATTACAATGTCCAGATGAATACAAGAGTCCACTGTAGTCTGAAATAATCAGATGACATGTAGAGCCCTTCAGCAGTTCTGGGCACTTGGTTTTAAAATGAACGTTAAAACAAAGTAGTGGGAAAGGTATTCATTCAGTAATGGGACTGTAATCAGAGGAGGGCCAGGGTAAGAGAGAGGCTGAAAATAGATTTTACTGCGAATATTTGAAGAAGCCGGAGTGGTAAGCAGTGCTGTTGAGGGAGTGCTTGCAAATATTTGGAAATGAAGCGTCACATTTTGAAAGTTAAAGTACGCAATCAAGGCAACATAGGTCAAAGCCATGAGAGTATGAAGTCTACATATTTGGATTCCCGGAAAGCAGACCCGAAGGTAACCTGAGAGAGTGTAATGTGTGGCTTCACCACACGTGTGTACATCTACCAGGAAGTGGGATCGAGAGTGGGAGTGACGAAAACAAACATTCCTCTTGCCCATCCTGCACTGCATAGGGAGAGAAGTCCTGTCCATCTGAGAAAGATGAGAGCGTTCTATTATCAGAGTCTGAAGCCATCAAACATTTAAGTCATTCAATTTAAGTCTCTTCTTGTTCTGACTCCACGTTCTGGCAACCTGCTTAAACTTCAGATAATCTGACTTCCATTCAGCTTGACTACTGGAAGGGGGTGTAATATGGTTCTTATTGGCATTTTTAAAAATGAATAAGCCTTACTGTTTAGAATAGTTGTAGGTTTGCAGCAGTACTGAGTGGCAAGTACAGCCAGCTTGCATACACTCCCTGCCTGCTACCCCCCTACCCTACGGACAGCCTTTCCCATCACGGACATCCTGCATCACAGGGGTACCTTGTTACATTGGCTGAATCTACACTAACACATCATTGTCACCCACAGTGACAATAGTGTCCACTTTCAGTGTTGTACATTCCATGGGTTTTGATAACTGTACCCACCACTGCAGTATCATACGGTGTAGTTCTACTGTCCTCAAAATTGTCTGTGCTTTCCCTATTCAGTCTTCCTCATCTTCAACCTTTCTCAACCACTGACATTTTTACTGTTCCTGTAGTTTTGCCTTTTCCAGAATGTCATATAATTGGAATTACGCCCTGCGGAGCCTTTTCAGATTGGCTTCTTTCACTTAGTAATATGCATTTATGTTTCCTCCATGTCTTTTCATGGCTTGGTAGCTCCCTTCATTTTAATGAAGAGTATTCCCCGGTCTGGATGGACCACAGTTTAACCGTTCATCTACTGAAGGACATCCAAGTCTTGGCAATTATGAATAAAGCTGCTATAAACATCTGTGTGCGGGCTTTTGTGTGAACATGAGTTTTTAACTCCTTTGGGTAAATACCACAGAGCGCGATTGCTAGATCGTATGGTAAGAATATGTTTACTTTTGTAAGAAACAGGCAAGCTGTCTTCTGGAGTAGCAATACTGTTTTGCATTCCCACTGGCAATGAATGAGAGTTCCTGTTGCTCTTCATTCAGCATTTGGTGTTGCTAGTGTTCCAGATTTTGGCCATTCTAAGAGGTCTGTAGCAGTATCCCATTGTTTTAATTTGTGATTCCCTCATGACCTAATCTGGAACATCTTTTACACATGTTTATTTGCCATCTGTATATCTTCTTTAGTGAGCTAGCTGTTAAGGTTTTTTGCCTTTTTAAACTGGGTTGTTGTTTTCTTATTACCGAGTTTTAAGAGTTCTTTGTTAATTTGGATACAAGTCCCTTATCAGATGTGTCTTGCAAATATTTTCTCCCAGCCTGTGGCTTCTTGTCTTCTCATTCTCTTGACACTGTCTTTCCTTGAGCACATGTTTTTAATCTTAAGAGGTCCGGCTTATCAATTGGTCCTTTCATGGATTGTGCCTTTGGTGTTGTATCTAAATAGGCATCATCATACCCGAGGTCTTCCAGGTTTTCTCCTAGGTATCTTAAAAAAAATTTTTTTTAATGAACCTTATTTCTTAGAACAGTTTTACAGAGAAATTGAAAATATAGTACAGAATTCCCCTAAACCTCCTCATCCAGTTTCCCCAATTATTAATAACTTCTGTTAATATGGTACATTTGTCACCATTAAAAAAACTAGCATTGATCCATTATTATCTACTAAATTTCTTAATTTACTCAGATTTCCTTAGTTTTCCTAACGTCCTTTCTCTGCTCTGGTATCCAATCCAGGCTACCTACACTAAATTTAATTGTAACATCTCCTTAAGCTCTTCTCGGCTGTGATAGTTTCTCAGACTTCCCTTGTTTTTGGTCACCTTGTAGTTTTGAGGAGTACAGGTTGAGAGTTTTATAGAACATCCTTCAATTGGGATCCATATAACTTTTTTTTTTTTTTTTTTGCAGGATTATAATGGGAACACTGGTTTAGGGGAAGAAGATCACAGAAGTAAGATGTCATTTTCATCACATCACATCACATCAGGGGTATATAGTAGTAACATGACTGTACTGCTGATAACCTTGATAACCTGGCTGAAATAATATTTGTTAGGTTTCTCCACTGTAAAGTCACTACATTTTCCTCCTTTATACTGTTCTCTTTGAAAGGGGGTCACCATGAGCAGCTGACAGTGAGGGAGTGAGGAATTATGCTCTATGTCCTTGAAATGAGAATATTTACATAAAATATTGGAATTCTTCTGCACAAGAGATTTTCTCCCCTATAACTTATTTATCAAATTGTTTATTTGTATCTATATGGACTCATGGATATTTATTCTTTATTTTGGGTTATCATCCAACACTATTGTATTGTATTGTTTAAACTGTGTCAGTTTTGTATATTAGAAGCTTTTTCTGTTGGAGCCTGTGGTCTTTGACATGCACCCAGTAATGTGGCTTTTTAATTCTTTACTTTCTGGCATGACAAGTTTCTTCAGGCTCATCTCATGTATTTCTTTTCTTAGTCCTAAAATCAGTCATTTTTCCAATCCCTGGTTCCTTTTACTGGAGAATGGGATTGAAAACCAACATCTGGGTGTTAGGGTATGCTTGTGGCTACCAGAGTATTGTTGCTTTTAAGTCATCTCAGCTGACGGAGGAAGGAAGTATGTACTTGTATACTGACCCCTGTTTATACACATATCTAGAGATGGGGCATCTGAATCTAAACCCCTTTCTCATGTGCTGACTTGCATTCAGCTACCCTGTCAACTCCAACACATAACAGCTTCTATGTCTGTCAGGAACCCATTGGCCTTTACTTGAAAAAATGTCCTGCCACACTGCCATACGCTACTCTTTCCCTGCTTCAAACATCCATGGGGATTTTCAGTCTGGAGAAGAAAATATTTACAAGGGATATAATAGTTGCATTCAAATATTAGAGTGACTGTCACAGAGACGTGAGGCAATTTGGGGTTGCTCCTTAGGGCAGAGCCAGAAACAACCATGTAGGTTATATGGAAGACAATTTGAAGTTAACATGAAAAATATGTAAAAATCAGAACTTTGTTTTAAAAATGAATGGGCTCTTCTTGAAAAGCCATAAACTCCATAGAAATAGGTGGGCTCCTAGACTGGGTCACCATTAGCTTGTCCTGGATGTTATGATGGAGATTCTTGTACTGGGTCACAGATTAGACTTAACCAATAGCCGTTGTCTCCTAAGGCAAAAAGTCTTAGTTAACCTTTTTAAAAGCTACTTTAAAAAAAAAATGGTCTTATAATATAAACCCATGTGCTTATAGCTCAGAAGACTAGAATGTATTATCAAAAAAATGAATAAATAAGGCTCTGATTATTATTATACAAAAAGAACACATTTTTAGGAAGTCCCCCTTAGCTGTTAAACACAGAAGTAAAATATACTAAAGAACAGAAGAGTCTTGTTTTTATTGAATAAATGTGACTGAAGTAGAGGTGGATAGTATACGCTTTAATTGCAAAGATTACAGCAAATATTTGAACCACTGCAATAACCTCATGTAGAGAAAAGATTTTGAGCTCTATTCTACATCTGTTCTATGCTGTGTGCTAGTTCATCTGATGAGAAACTTCTGGGATAGCATCCAAGGAAATCAGGCAATTCTGAACACCTTTTTCAGAAATGCTGCCAGATTCTTTTTCTTTTCACCTCCCCTTTTCTTCTTGACAGTTATGCATATGGGAGCACACGTGTGTACACGCACATTTGCACATGTGCATGCACACTCACACACTTTCACTCTCCTTAAATAAGTGGTAAAGGTCTAGTCATGTCACCAACATGTCATCAGCAACTCAGGTGTTCCTACTCAGAGAAAGAATAACACACAACCTACAACCATCAGAAGATGGAAGGGCTTCCTAAACTAAGCTTTCCATAAACACAGCCATGGCATCAAGCGGAGGGTAACTGTATTTTGCACATGCACCTATATTCTTATAAACTGTGCAGAATGAGATCATCAGGAATTTAAATGAATAAAATGTATTTCTACTGACTCAATGGAATGGCTGATTCATCTAATTTTCTTTTCTTTTTTGTTTTTTTTAAACAGCAAAGCAAATTTTTACTGCCTTGTGCTCACTCCTTCCCAGTATATTTTCTGGTGACAACAATCACAGCTCAGTTCCACTCTCCCTCCCTCCAATTTCTGAGGTCTGTGGTTCACAATGGAGCTTGTGACTGAACATGACCAATGGGTACCACCGGTATGTTATGAAGAAAGAAGAAAAGAATTATAAAAAAATTATTTCTTTTATAAAATTCTCTTATATAAAATCTTAATTACAATAAACCTTTCATCTAAAAATGACCACTCTAATGGAGGTGGGGGGGGTGAGTTTCTTCACCAAAGTGTAGCCATAACGATTCAGAGGGTTCCTATTTTCTCATATTAGCAGGATTTCAAGTATATTTTCAAATTTCAAAATCAAAACATATTATTTTTATTAGTAAAATTCCATGCATGACAATAATCAGCATTTTGTACAAATGCAGTGACATGATTTTTAAGAAGTGTTAGAACCATTAAAATAGTTGAATACTTCTATGAACATAAAAAAAGGAAAACCAATAGAGTAAAACTTTACTCAGTTGAAGCAAACTCATTCATAATTTGTGAAAATCTCACACAAAAATCTCTCACAAAAAACTCACGTCTTGAGTTAGTAACTCTTCCTGACTTTTAAGACCATCAAATTCATAACTTTTAACAACAAATGATGAAAAAAATTGATCATTGAAATAGAATGGCAGACACTAACAGCTGCCAATTCTATAACCAGTTTCCCCTTCTTTCGTACTCTCAGAATGTTTGGCATATTTGGGATGGCAACATTCCCAGCTCAGAAAAGTACTCTTCCCAGGGTGTAGGAGTGGCCGAGTGACAATTCTGTTCAATGAGATGTAATCGGAAGGCACAAGGTGGGCTTCAGGAAAGGGACCTTCAGAGAAAGCTCTTTTAAAAATGCTTCCCCTTCTGCTCTGCCTTTCCTCTAGTGTCTGCCTGGAAAGAAGTACAATGTCAGAAACAACAGAAGAATGTTAGGTCTAGGAGGATGGCAGGCATCTATGAAGGAAGGTGGAGGGCAAAGCCCCAAGGAGCATGGGCTTATTATAACATCCTGAGCTACTCTATAAAGTAGGAAGTGCTTTCTTTAAGACTTCTTATTGCATGAAGGGGAAAAAACGAATTTGTTTAAGACACTCCTACGGAGGTTTCTACTACATGTTGCAAAACCACTTTTAACTGATAAAAATAATGTTTAGCACCCTTAAGTGATTTAAAACTATCCACTTAAAACAACTAATATACTCACTACTGCCCAATTTTGTTCTGAAAGCAGATCTCTTAAGGTCCTCTACTCTGAAACATTGCTGGCTGAGTTTGAATAAATATGGGCTCCTGAAAGTAAACTTTCATTAAGAAGAGTTTAAAATTAAAATTGTCATTGTCTGAGGGATGAGGTACATCAAGGCATTACAAAATGTTAAAGCAAAGTGAAATAGCATTATATGTCTCACTAACTTCCGTTCTGAGCCCTCCCATCTGATGACACAATGTGTAATCCGGGGGAAACTGTAAATATGCATACTCTAAAAACAATCATTAGGAAAAAACCAGAATGATTCTGTGAAAGAGAAAAACAGCATTTTGATGACTGTTTTAAAGTGAAGAGATGATTAGAAAACTGGCCCAACACTGCGAGGAGCTACACGGCGTGGACGTCAACACGCACTTCCGAGAGGGTCTCTGCATCACTGTGTCAGACGCTGGTGACGGAGGAACTAGCTCTTAATTATCGTGTCAAATTATAGTGACCATATTTAGATAGGCAGAATATATCGTAAATTTAGACAAAGTATTGTAATTGACTGAATTAAATTGGTTGTTAAAGATGGCAAACACCAAGAACACTACAAAGATCATAAAGAATAATCTCCCCCCCAAAAAGCCAGGTGGTTCAGCTTCAACGACTAAACACTGGATGAATACAATGAAGTCAGTGTCTCCAAAGCTTCTGCCATTATCCCAAGGTTGTGCTTTGGTCTCTGATGGGGATAAGGATTATTAGACTCAACAAAGGTTGTCAAGAAGAAACAGAGGAAGGGTAAATCTTTATGAATGCGCTGTTTAAAATCAAGTGACTTATCAGTCAACAGATATTTACTGACAAGCATGCACGTCAGCCTCTGGTCACAGAATGAAAGTAAATGAAGTGGGTAACAGGGTGGAAGTGTAGGGGGCTGGTTCTAAGTGCTGCACCATTGCCCATGTGTTGTATCAGCTAGAAGTTGCTGTTATCACTGTTTATTTAGTGTGCATTATTATCAAGTGGGGGGGGGATTTGGAAATGAGAAAGCTGCTTGAATCCCACCCCCAAGAGTTCAGGTTTCAGCTGTTCCAGAATCAGGCCCAGGTAAAATATTATTTGAGAAATACCGCAGGTGACTCTATTGTGTATTTAGGGTGGAGGTTCCTTGGGATGGCCCTTGGGGATGGGCAGGATATCGGATCAGTGGGGAGAAGGAAGACAGGAAAGGGATGGGGGAAGGGATGATCAATGGCAAAAGACAGGGATGAACATTGAAGACAATGTGTCAGAAAATTACAGGAAATAAAAATCACATACGTACATAGGATGGGGCCAGTTTATCGAGTTTAAAAAAAATGGTGGCAAATGGGAAACTATGGGTGAAGAGTTGACCAAGTGACAATGATACTAAAGAAAGACTGCTGTGGCAGGAGCCCAAGGGATGAGTTCCAGCACAGGCAGAGAAGCAGGAAGAGCAGCTCAAGACAGGTGCCGAGGTCCCAGGTGAAATGATGAGGCGCAGGCTTGCGTGGGGGCACGCTGGGCACAGTGGGCAATCTCCGAGGGCATGTAACTAAGATGACTGAAGGATGCTGTGTGATACCAAAGGAAAAGGGGAAGGACTAACTTAAGAGGAAACACAGAAGTTGCTGCGGACAACTAAGGAAGACTTAACTAAAAATCCAGGTTGAGAGATCCTTGTGAAGAGGGAAAAAGAAAATGTACATCACAAGGCCCATACCTCAGGGTGGAGGGGGTGAATGAAGAAAAGAGCCCATGGAGTATTTAAGATGCAGCATGAGGTTGGGGGTGGGGCAGGAAAAGTGGGCACTAGAGCAAAGCATTACAAGTTGAAGTGCAGCTGGTTTAGTACATACGTGAGATGTTTCAGCTCATTAAGAGGAAAAAGGGATTGCTCTGCCCAATATATTCAGGTGAAACAGAATTAAAATGAGAGTGAGGAATATAAAAGAGTGTTTTCCATGTGCAAACCTCCTTGCACTTTTGGGTAAAATAGGATGGTTAAGGACCTTCTGCTCACACTCCACACTTGTGAGAGAAGAGTATGTGTAGAGGGGAAATGGAATGATACCGTATTTGTAGCTAGAGCAGTCCTTGTGCTTGGAGATCCTTAAGCAGAAATAAACAGCAGAATCCTCCCAAGAATGGGAAGGAGATTTCCATCACCAATCAAAGCAGGTGATAAATGCAGGGCCCAGAGTTATACATTATCAGAGGAGCAGGCTATCCCAGGTGCAGGAAATGACTAGAACCTTGGAGGCTCATTCTTAGTATGGGAATAACTACTGAATCTCAGTTATGGGAGCCATAGTCTCATTAGCAGACAGATTCATTGGAAAACATGGTTCACTGAACTCCCCTACTCCAAAGGTGACTACTATCTCTACCTCCAAAACTCTTCCTTAGTCTGTGCAGGGAGAATCCACCAAGGCTCCCACAGATGAGTTTTCTCTCCGTGCAAGGTCACCTGGGCTGAAAGGACGGTAGCAGTACTGCCAAGAAGGAAGCGAGGACCAGCTAGGAAGGGAAGCAAGTGTTGGGAGTAGAGGGCCAAGGAAAAGATGTGTTTAGGTGGACAGGTTAAGTTTGAAGTATGTCTGGGACATTCATGCAGACACATCGACAGGTGGCTCGAACTATGGGAACAGAATCCAGGAGGATGGCCAGGTTGGACTTTTGCTTGGGAATCAGCTCACGGGGGGCGGGGGGGGGGGTGCCTGACCTTGGAGTAGGTGAGCTCACTGAAGGTACGGGACACTGTCTGTCAGCCCTCAAACATTTGCTGAGTGACTGGAAAAGAGAAAAACAAGGCTGAAGAGCAGAGCCCTGAGGCACCATCCTATATGGGAGTAGAAAGAAGAGGAAAGAGACAGAAAGGAAAAGGTCAGTGAGCAGGAATGCTGGAAAGTTCAACACCATGAAAATCAAAGGAAGGAAATTCAAGGTGGATTCATTTTCACCTATTAGACTGATAAAGACTTTAAACAGAACTGCTCAGATTTTCTGGGAGTGCAATTGCTGGTGGGAATGCAAGCTTGAACAACTTCTGCAAAGCAATTTGGCAATAGATGTCAACACCCTCCTAAAGTATGCATATTCTCTAATTGGGAATATTTTTTCTCAGGTTTATCAGTTAGAAATATGTAAGAATGTGCACAAGTCTTAGCTACAAGATAGTTAACATTGGTGGCATACTCTAAAATTACTCCCCATGATCCCTATCCTCCTGGTATTCATACCCTTGTATAATCTCTTCCTTTTGAGTGTAGGCTGGCCTAGTGATTTGCTTCTAAAAAACATAATACAGCAAAGGTGATGGTATGTCACTTCTTTGATTAGGTTACAATATATATTTTAAAAGTTCATGGGGTACCCAGGTGGCTCAGTCGGTTAAGCGTCCGACTTTGGCTCAGGTCATGATCTCCCAGTTTGGGAGTTGAAGCCCTGCGTCAGGCTCTGTGCTGACAGCTTGGAGCCTGGAGCCTGCTTCAGATTCTGTGTTTCCCTCTCTCTCTGCCCCTCTTCCGCTCGTGCTCTGTCTCTCTCTGTCTCTCAATAATAAATAAACGTTAAAAAAATTTTTTTAAGTTCAAAAAATTACATGTTATAGGAAACTGTTACTTGGAGTACGTATGTTTTATGTATGTAAATATAAAGGAATGAACAGAAAAATACATACTAAGGTGTTAATAGTAGTTATCATCTGATGACTGGTTTATGGGTGCTTTTTGTTTTGTTTCTTCTGCTTATCTATACTTACACATTGTTTAAAATGATTGGGTACTGCCTTATAATAAAAAGCACAATGAAATGCATGAGTAAGAATAAAAGAACAATAAGCAAAAAGGATCATCAACAATACAGACCACCACAATAAATTAAGGACATCTCATTCACTCTTTCGTCTCATTCATTCTTTTTATTGATTGCGTTCTATGTGCCAGTATGAAAACTGAGAAGAGTTAGTTGTTTTGATTTGGCAGGGAAAAAGCAACTGGTTATCTGAGACAATGCAGTGTCGCTTCTTCATCAGTGGAAGAAGGGTGATTTGTTCCTACTTGCTAAATGCGTTGGATAAAATCCAATATAAACAAGAAAGTAGAAGAATTTCAAATAATGTGGCAAAGACATCGTAAGTGTCGCAACTGGGTGGGAATCACTACACAGTCAACATGTGAAATCTATACTTGATGTAAAATAGTAAGAAAATTGACATCAGTTGGACAAAACTGAACAGTAACACAGTCACAAGAATGAGAGAGTCTAGGCAGTGAAAATACAAATAGACCAGATGTATGCACACCACAGAGGAAGAGAAATGTATTATTGCTATGGAATTATTTTATTTTACTTTATTTATTTTGAGATAGAGAGTGTGAGCAGGGGAGGGTCAGAGAGAGAGGGTGCGCGAGAGAAACCGTAGCAGGCTCTGCACTGTCAGCACAGAGCCCGATGCAGGGCTTGAACCCATGAACTGTGAGATCATGACCTGAACCCAAAGCAAGAGTCAGGCACTCAACTGACCGAACAACCCAGGTGCTCCGCTACAGGATTCTTAATATCGTTTTGGTATGTTGGGACTTCTGTGCTTGGATGACCTGTTTCTTTCAAGTACAAGTAATTTTAGGGCAGAAGCTTGAGTTCTTCAATTCTGTGATCCTTATGAAGAAATATACCCATACGGTAATAATTCAGAGTTTGATTCTAATGGTAATTAAGTAAGAAAACTATCAGGTCAAGTTGACTGTCAAAGAAAACTGCTGTTCATCTTATAGCTCAACATTTCAAAGATCTTTCTTAGAAACAGCTCACGAAGAGGCAACCACCCAATATAAAAATACTCTTCAGAAGAAAAAAGAAAAACGCTTTGGGGCAGCAAGATAACACACTGAAAGAAACTAAAAAGTTATTTTAGTTTCCAAACATGGCTCACTTACTCCCAGGCAGAAAGCTGTACAACATTAAACCAAAGCGCCTAGATAAAGGAGATCAAACAGTAAAACTGCCAAGGTTTTTACAAACAAATGCACAGTTAATTACAGATTCGGCTTCTGTTTGGACACACACAAAGCTGGGCCTGGGTTGGTTGGGTACAACCAACAAGTGGATGTGTAATTACCATTTTGAATAAGTGACCCAGTGATGGTAGATGTGTAAGATGATGAAATGGCAGTGAAAGTTGAGACTCAGGGTTGGAGGAAAAACTCTGGCATTATTTTCCTTGTCTGGTCTCTATGGTCCTGTGAAGAAAAAGTCCAAGGAACTTTTTCATGTAAGTTTATGAAAACAAAAGTGAAGGGCCATGGGGTCAACATTTGGAGCATGAAGCAGTGTGTGGGGATGGAAGTGCAGAGGGTGAACACGGAATTGAATAAGTCAGTATTCAGAACCAAGATGAGTGACATATCTTATTTCCAGGATGCAGAGAGAATCCAGATGTGGGGAAGTCTCTCCCCTTCCCCGGCCCAGCCCCTATTTCTACACACGGAACTATGAATAGCAGGAGAGATACTCAGCAGGGACAGACAGGAAGTACCAGCACCGAAAAACGTGGAGACAATGCAAATCAAATGAATAACCCTTGGGTTTCTGAATGGAACTTGCCTTTTCCTTTTTAAAAAATGCTGTTCATTCTATTTAAATGGCACACTATAAAAATGGGACTGTAACTTGTAATTTTGAGATATAAAATGTGAAACATAAAACAAGGGGTGATAAATCAGCTAGAGGCCAATTAAAATACTTAGACTGTCATTCAAAGACATTCCACCAAATGTAATAAAATGAGTGGGTGGTTGGTTCTATTTTAATAACTGAAGGCTGCAGGAAGATTTTATTTCTTCAGACTATCAGCCAAATATACCCAGGACTGACTGGAACATGGAAAATACACTTTTACATTATGTTAGCTATAAAATGAAATAAAATGTCTCGAAAGACAGCATCGGAACAGTGTTCTGATTCACAATAAGGCTCATCTGAGGTTAAACGATACTTTATCTTTGGTATTTTATAATGATATTGATAAACAGTATTTGTGTAGTTACTGTAATAATCATATTATGTTCAACATTATTCCACCATTTTATCATAAAGATGAAATCAACTGATGTTTTTCAATAAGGGTGTACCAGTGTTTGGGGCAGGAGAGTTATTCACCATTCAGAACTACTTTTGCACAACCAAAATTGCCCCCTAGATATTTCCAAATGTCTCCTGTGGGCAGAATGGGGCTTGGTGGTGGTGATGATACTAATCATCCATCGGGGGCATCTGGGTGGCTCAGTCAGTTGAGCCTCTGACTCTTGAGTTCGGCTCAGGTCATGATCCCAGGGTTGTGGGATCGAGTCCTGCATTGGGCTCCCTGCTGAGTGTGGAGTCTACTTACGATTCTCTCTCTCCCTCTGCCCCTCTCCCCTGCTCATGTTCTGTTGGTCTCTCTCTAAAATATAAATAGAGCTCATTTGCTTAATTAAAAAAAAGGGGGGGGGAGCACCTGAGTGGCTCAGTGGGTTAAGCATCCAACTTTTGATTTTGGCTCAGGTCATAATCCCCCACTTTGTGGGACTGAGCCCCACATCTGGCTCTGCACTGACAGGGTGGATCCTGCTTGGGACTCTGTCTCCCTCTCTCTCTGCTTCTCCCCTGCTCCTCACTCTCTCTCTCAAAATAAATAAATAAACTTAAAAAAAAAGATTCTCTTTCTCCCTCTGCCCCTCTCCCCCACTCTCTCTGTAAAATTAAAAAAAAATTGATTCTGACTGCTATAAAACCTATGTTTTTTAAATGGCATAACCCTTTGATTCTTTGAAAAATTGATTCTTATCTAAAAGAAAACAAAACCTGGAGATTACTGTTAACATTTCAAATTATAGGATGTTATCCAATAATACATATTAAAAGTTGCAAGAAAAAATAAATATAATAATGTGCTATGCTTAAGCATTAAATTAAGTCGTAGATTGTTTTAGAGTTGATTGGGTTTATCTTTTCATTGTAGACCTGAACCCTAAGGTAAATGCTGATTTCTCCTGAGACAAGGCAATATTTAATGATGAATCCTAATGTTTCTTGACAGTCTATTCTGGAAGAGATTTTAAGAGCTCAATTTGTCCAAGTGCCTAAAACATCTATAAAAACAGATGTCAAAAGGGAGGTTTCTGCTTACCAAGGGTATATAGTTAATAGAATGGAAGAAACCAAGTCTCTTGACTTTTAAGGCACAGTTCTTTCTTCTAGTTTCCAGACTTTGGAATTTTAAGACCTCAAAATATTTTTTAAAAACTGGGAACAAACATAGAGTTGCTAATGTTTAAAGTTGCCCGCAATTTAAGTATTAAAAACAACCTTTCATCTATCACCATGATTCCATAAAAGAAAAGCCATTTTAACACCAAAGAAGTAGGAATTACTGTCCATTAGGCTGAAAACTTTCATCATGGACCAATGTATACAGGCTGTACTATACCACTTGATTTTTTTGTGTTTAATATTTGTTTTGGTTTTGTTTTTTTCTAACTTCTCTTATTTCTTTTTTTTAATGTTTATTTATTTTTGAGAGTGCAAGTATGAGTGGGGGAGGGGCAGAGAGAGGAGGGGACAGAGGATCTAAAGTGGGCTCTGTGCTGACAGCAGAGAGCCAGATGCAGGGCTTGAACTCATGAACAATGAGATCACGATGTGGGCCGAAGTTGGACGCTCAATCGACTTAGCCACCCAGGCATCCCTCTTCTTATTTCTGATCACTATTGCAGGCATTCAGCTAGTGACTATTAAGGTTTATGATTCTACCTGTGAAAATGCTATGGGGATATAACTATAAGTAACATGATCCTACTGTAAAAATCAAATATCTTACCACTGAAGCAGGCAAAGAGTAGGTATATAAAACCTCACCTTTCATCAGTAGACCAGTTGCCTGCTGTGGAAGTTTCAAGCTTATGGATCCACCTTGTCACTTAACAGAATTATCACTGCCTTTAAATGCTTTGCCCAAGAATTCTGGCTTGTGATCCTGCAGCTCTGGAGAGCATGGAGAACAAACCGGGGCAAGGAACTCCTTGTTCACTGACGAGACACAGCACTGCATTCCCAAGCCCACAGTCTGGAACCAACGCCAACTCAACTGCAGAGTCTTTAGTGGAATCATGGGGGACCCAGCCTTGATCTAACATGTCCTCCCAGATAACACAGAAAATCGCTTGGGGACAATGTCAGTCAACTGAGAGAAATGAAGCCCCTGAGGGTCAAAGAAAGAACATTAAAATTAGATACCATCTCTCTCATTATAAGATTTTTAATTTTCTTCTTTCTCACTAAATTTGCTTAAAATGTATCCATTTTTTTTTCAGTGTCCAAAGGTACAGGAATAAGAAAATAAAGATGAGGGTGCCTGGGTGGCTCAGTTGGCTAAACATCCAACTCTTGATTAGAGTTCAGGTCATGATCTCGTGGTTCATGAGTTTAAGCCCCACATCTGGCTCTGTGCTGGAAATGGAGGGCCTGCTTAGGATTCTATCTTTCTCCCTCTCTCCCTGCCCCTGCCCTGCTCATTCTCATGTCACGTTCTCTAAAATAAGTAAACTTAACCAGCAACTGATGAATGGATAAAGAAGATGTGGTATATACATACAATGGAATACTACTTGGCAATGAGAAAGAATGAAATCTGGCCATTTGGAGCAACATGGATGAAACTGGAGGGTATTATATTAAGTGAAATAAGCCACGCAGAGAAAGATAGATACCATATGTTTTCACTCATGTGTGGATCTTGAGAAACTGAACAGAAAATCATGGGGGAAGCAAGGGGGGGAAAATTTACAGAGAGGGAGGGAGGCAAACCAAAAGAGACTCTTAAGGACCGAGAACAAGTCAAGGGTAGATGGGGGTCGGGGAGAGGGTAAAGTGGGTGATGGATAGGGAGGAGGGCACTTGTTAGGATGAGCACTGGGTGTTGTATGGAAACCAATTTGACAATAAATTATATTTATTTTTTTTAAATTTTTTTTAACATTTATTTATTTTTGAGACAGAGAGAGACAGAGCATGAACGGGGGAGGGGCAGAGAGACAGGGAGACACAGAATCGGAAGCAGGCTCCAGGCTCTGAGCCATCAGCCCAGAGCCCGATGCGGGGCTCGAACTCACGGACCGCGAGATCGTGACCTGAGCTGAAGTCGGACGCTTAACTGACTGCGCCACCCAGGCGCCCCATTAAATTATATTTAAAAAAATAAAAATAAATAAAAAAAGAAAGATAAGTAGCTCCTGGGTGGCTCAGTCAGTTGAGCATCCTGACTCTTGATTTCAGCTCAGGTGTTGATCCCAGGGACATAGGATGAAGCCCCACATTGGGCTCTGCATTGAGTGTGGAGCCTGCTTGGGATTCTCTCTCTCTCTCTCTCTCTCTCTCTCTCTCTGTCCCTCCCCCATGTGCAGATCTTTCTCTCTTTCTCTTTGTCTCTTAAACAAATAAAATTAAAAAAAAAAGAAACAAAGATGAGTTATTGTAGCCATCGAATTAAGTATCCCTGATCTTAATTCTGACTATAGTAACAATGGCCTCCCCTCCCCCCACCTAGAATGACCAGATTCACATGAAACTGGCTGTCTTTGATTTTTTGATCCTAACTCTAGGATTCTCACTGGGCTCCTGTGCTTCTGCGCATAGCAATGCATCATACTGGTTGCACTGATCATCACCTAAGCTGCCACCTGCTATCACCTCCCACCTCTGATCTTTTGCCATCATCAGCGTAGTCTTCAAAGAGCATTGCTGCATCCTAACTGCAAACACCAGTGCACTCCTTAGCGGAAAAATACCACATTCCAGCTTGGTGAAGCAGGTGGTGTGTTTCATAGGATGGAGCAGAAAGCAGCATCTCTTCCTCTCAAACAAGAAGGAAGACTATTAGCACATCAGCAAATAAAGTCGGGCTGGATGAATTTTAAGTGCTGCCTGACAAACGAAAATGTGGCAAGATTTGAAAAAGCAGCTTCTAGAAAGTGTTCAAGTCCATTATTCAAACTCAAACTCTTAGCTTTAAAGAAAACCTGATTTCCCCAACTGTCAAGTAATGTGGATGGACCAGATGATTTTTAAGATGCTCATAATTCCTTTCGCTCTGGGAGATATAAAACCTGACTTTGGCATAACACAGGGACCATTGCACTCCGCACTACCACGGCACATACAGTGTAGACACCCAGTATGCTTTGCAGGGATGATCTGGATAAAACATTCTGCTTTATTTCTAGCCCATGTAGGCCGAAGAAAAGGTCTGTGTGTTTTCTTTATGTGGGTAATTAGAGCCAACATACTGAAATTACTCAGAGTCTGGGAAATAAAGAAGCAATAAACATGTCTGGACCTTGAAGTTTCAGCCACCGACTCAGAAAAAATCAGTGTTTTAAATTTTCTAGTCTTGGAAGATTTTTTCCCTCGTTAAGACTGGTTCTTCTGAAACTAAGTAGGACATCTTGAGATTTGATAACATGGAGACAAAATATCGTAACCAAGAGCGCAAGCCATCCCCAAAGCCGCTAACTGATCTTTGCAAATAGAGGGACTTCTGCCCGATTCTGAACAGGGTTAATAAAGAAGACTGACACCACAGACAGCAGCATCCTTTATGGCAAATACCTTTGCCACTGGGTTACTTCTAGATGTGACAACTGCCACTCAGGGCCATGTTGTCCTCGGGCTGATGCCATGCATACACGAAGAGACTGTTTCTCATTTTGTACAGCTTCACCACGCATGGAAGGAAGGACTGAAGCAGAAGTTCCGCAGCTTTGGTGCGGATGCTGGAGCACGCTTGCAAACTGCTGTGGTTTCACTTTTGAGATCAAAGGAAGCCAAGGGCGGATTCGGTGAGCTCAGCTGGGCATGATTCCAGAGGAAATGCACGCAGCATAATTCCAACATAATAATGTCTCCCTGTATTTACGAGGGTGGCAACAGAAGGAGTGACTCAATATAGAAGACTCTGAGCCCAGGAACATCACGCATATCAGTGAAGAGCTGTGAAACCTGTTCCTTAGTAGACGTGTTGACCCGGCCACTTGCTTGTCCGGAGGACAGGTGGTAAACTTGTCTCTGGGTCCCATATTCAGATGGCTCGAGGGGCTTCATCACTGCTAAGTGGAGTTTGCCATGATCTGATGAACGAGGCAGGAAGCCCCCACAGCCACCAGGAAGAGCTAAGAACTGATTTCACTGGACTCCTACAGAACACCTATCCAGTGAAGAAAAGGATGCTTTTTAAATAATGAAAAAGAAATCTTACTGGATGCTATATAGGATAGGCCTTGGGACAACATACCACAATTGTGACTTCTAAGTGGACATCCAATAACCTTTTAAGTGGTTATCCAGTAACTGACCTCTCCCTTACCCCCAAATTTAGCTAATACACAATGAACCAACATTCTTAGAGTAGCAAAAGTGGACAATACCCATGCCAGGTTAGCTTCTTTTGACTAGATCATCTCTGCCTAATATATTTTTCATTTGTTTGTTTATAAAAGTAGTTGAAATACAAAAAAATATAAATGTGTATATATACGTGTGTGTGTATATATATGTATATACATATATATATATAGAGAGAGAGAGAGAGAGTTCTAAATCTTTTTGGGTTTTCTCTATCTAGCCTGATTATATCTAAGGGAAGTAAAGGTTACTCCATTCATGGTGGAAAGTGTTGTGAGAAGGTAGACTCCCCAGCTAGGTGGAGAGAAACGGGATATGGCCAGAAAGCAAAGCTCCTATGGAGAAGAGGTTCATGTGACACGGGGCCCTGGATGCATGCGTGTAGGTCACAGCAGAACTCCCCAATTCTTCCCTTCTAACTGCCAGTTCTATTTTCTAAGCTATTTTAACTCTAGTATAGGAATACACTCTTCACATGACCCCTGATTTGGGTAAAACATGAGCCCTGCTTCAGGTGAGCCGTGCTTCCCTCTCCCTCCCTCCCTCCCTCCTCTCTCTCTCTCTCTCTCTCTCTGCCCCTCGTGGGACTCTCTCTCTCTCTCTCTCTCTCCCTCTCCCTCTCTGACCCTCGTGGGATTCTCTCTTTCTCTCTCTCTCTGACCCTCACTCCTCACTCGTGTCCCCCCTCAAACAAAAAAAAACCCACACTCTTCAAGAACTCTTATTGTTTGAAATTGCATTCTTCCCAAAGAGATCTGCAACTGACAGCAGAAAGAATTTTTTTTAAGTTGAGAATTTTACTCTATTTGTTTAAGTTGCCTACAAAAAATAAATAAATAAATAAATTGCCTACAGAGAAGGGGTCAGTTATTAATGAATGACAACATGGACTGCAGACTTAACATATCACAAAATGCGTTTCTTTTCAGGTTTGTAACAATGTTTCCCTGCAGCTGCAAATGTTAATTTTCAGGTTGTATCATTATCTGTGAATATGAGGAAAATAATGACAGTCCTGTCTATGTGTTAGGACTGAATCAGAAGTGACACTTGTTAGTCTTCAAACATAAACACGTGGAGGAACACAATTCTTAAAAAATATATAGCTTTCAATGGGGGGTAATGTCCCCCGTTCATGCTCTGTCTCTCTCTGTCTCAAAAATAAATAAACGTTGAAAAAAAAAAGGGGGCGCCTGGGTGGCGCAGTCGGTTAAGCGTCCGACTTCAGCCAGGTCACTATCTCGCGGTCCGTGAGTTCGAGCCCCGCGTCGGGCTCTGGGCTGATGGCTCAGAGCCTGGAGCCTGCTTCTGATTCTGTGTCTCCCTCTCTCTCTGCCCCTCCCCCGTTCATGCTCTGTCTCTCTCTGTCCCAAAAATCAATGGGGGGTAATGCTTTCTGTTAAAGTTAAAAGGCGCAATGCGAGTCGAAGGCCAAGTTCCTCATGCCCCCGCCCCTCCCTTGTAAATGTGCAGCTCTCTGGCACTTCCAACAGTGATAGTTCTGTATGATCATTAACACTACCTGCTTAGTATTTGTGAGGTTACATTGCATGTGCAAAGAACTGAGGTGATATTTTGAAAACCACATGGTTAATGGATTTACCAACCGTGATTAGAGAGCACAGTTCCTCCAAAAACAGTTCATGGTTTCCAGTATTTAAGATTCAGTGCTGTGTTGTTTTTTTTTTTAATTTTTTTTCAACGTTTATTTATTTTTGGGACAGAGAGAGACAGAGCATGAACGGGGGAGGGGCAGAGAGAGAGGGAGACACAGAATCGGAAACAGGCTCCAGGCTCCGAGCCATCAGCCCAGAGCCCGACGCGGGGCTCGAACTCCCGGACCGCGAGATCGTGACCTGGCTGAAGTCGGACGCTTAACCGACTGCGCCACCCAGGCGCCCCAGTGCTGTGTTTTATTTAGTGGTCGTTGAAGAACCTGATAAAGCCTGGTCACATCCAAGCAACATTATAGATGAGAGCTATCCTGGTGTAATCAATCCCAAGGAACAAAAATGTATGTTTCTGCAGTGATTTGACGAAATCACACACTCTAGATGAAAGTCCCACTTTACTCACTTTTTAGTGCATGGTAGCAAATTGGCTGTAGAAAATAGCAGATGACCTTATGAGATGTTATTCTTAGAAAGGGGCAGCAAAATTAGGCAAATCTATTATATGACTGCATACTATCTTTGGGGTTGATTTAGGAAAGCTGAGTTTATGCAGTCCGTTGAAGAAGTGAATGTTTGCCAGATCCAGTCAAAACAAATCCTGAATGAGGAAGAGCAATCAAAATCTTTTCATCATTGAGGGATTTAAGCTGTGCAAGTGAAGCCTGCCTTAAGAAAAGCCAGTATGAGATGAAAATCAAGACGGAGAGAAGTGGTATTTACTTTAAAATAAAATATCTTAAAATAGCAAGCACTTGCAGTACAGTTGTTTACATTATGGTTATGATTTGACTACTGAAGTTGGTCTGTATACCATTGTTCATGAATACATGTATTGTGCATTTGATGTGTTCAAAGTATGCAGGTCTTTGTTACAGTTTTATTGTAGAGGCAACTTAGAGGCAACATGTCTAAAACCAAGCGCCTTATTTCCCTCCACCCACGTCTATTTTCTTTTGCATTAGTTCCGAATTATTATTATTTTTTAATAGTATCATCAACCACTTTCTCCCTGAAGATGCCCAAGTCAGCATTTCTGAGCACCCTTTCATCTTCATTAAGCTCCCATCTGCTTTATTCCTTCCAAGTTCTATGCAGTCCATACCTCACAGTATCTTGAATGTAGCCCTCTTACCCGAGGGTTCTGTCCTGCTTAAAGGTTTCATGATGATCTCTCTCAGATTCTACATATGCCTCCTAATTATTCTTTATGGCTTCAGTGTCAAAACACGTATGCACTTCCTCCCTGACTCCTCATCCCCACGCCAGACCAGACGACTGCTTGGAAATGTCAATCTAAAGTATCACTAGAATAGCTCTCCACAACCTAACAGATAAAAATCAAATTCCAAATGTATTTCCAGTTAAGCCTAACTCTCCAGTCTTATCCCTTAACACTTCTCCACCTAGAACTCTATTTGTAGGAGAAAAACCCCAAACAAACACAAGTTAATATTTAAAAGGAGAATCAGTAACAGTTTAAGCTAGTAACAAAGTAAACCCTTTGTACTTAGGAATCTTTAAAAGTTTTTTTTTCTTTGAGAGCGAGATAGAGAGAGAGAGAGAGAGAGCGCGAGCGAGCTCGAGTGCAAGTGAGCAAGGGGCAGAGAGAGAGAATCCCACAAGGGGCCGAGAGAGAGAGAGAGAGAGAGAGACAGAGAGAGAGAGAGAGAGAGAGAGAAGCGGGGCTCACCCGAGGCTGGGCTCGTGCTCACCTGACGTGGGACTCGAACTCATGAACTGTGAGATTATGACCTGAGCTGCAGTCAGATGCTTACAGAGTAAGCCACCTAGCCACCCCTAAAAGTTTTTGATACATTTTTTTGCATTTCCTAGTTTACAAGTAGTATGTGTTAACTATTTTGTTACTCTACCCAAAAGCATAAGCAAATGCACTGAAGATGGGAACCTGGGTCCAAGCCTCAAGCACCCTGACATGGCGTGTCTGCATTGCTCTAACCGCTGATACCATAGGAAATGTCAGGGGTACATCTCCTAACAACCGAAGAGGCACTCTGAAACTCTGGAATGCAGCAGCCCTTATGTTTTTTTAAAGAACCAGAACGGTGACAGTACGGATTTAACCTTCCTTTGACTTAGAAGGAATTTAAACATCTTCATAATAATAATTGTACAAAACATCAGTTACTGACAACTGGGAGTCATTCTCCCTTTAGGAGATGTTCTGGAATCGTGCTGCAGAATTTTGCAACTAAATGTTCCCTGACCCACAGAGACTGAACTGTCCCCTCTCCTTACTGGGATGCTCCTTCCTCCCTCATGACCCTTAAGAAATATTGACGTAGGAAACCACTGTCCCCCTTTATGAGTGTGAGTGAGGAATTATCTTCATGTGTGTCCAGGAAGGACAAAGAGAGAAAGCACTGTCTCAGGGATAAATGATAAGCTGGGCTGAACTGTGTAATTAACAGGTGCTTTATTCTAAAGCTGCACTGTCCAGTGCAGATGTCACTAGCCACATGTGATTACTGATCACTCAAAATGTGCCCGGTCCAGATTGAGATGTGCTGCGAGAACAAAATATACACTGGACTTGGAAGACTCAAAAAAAAAAAAGAAAAATAGCTCATTGATAACTTTTTTTTACTGATTACATGAAATAATTTTGGCATACGCTGAGTTAAATAATGCAGTATTAAAATTATTTTCTTTTTCCTATTTTTAATGTAGCTACAAGATATTTTTAAATAACATACACAGCTCACATGAAATTTCTACTGGACAGTGATGCTCAAACACGATTCTTTTCATTTTATTTTTATTCATTTTTTTATTGTCTTAATTTTAATTCCAGCATAGTTAACATAGGGTCCTATATTAGGTTCATACACTTCCACACATCACCCAGTGCTCCTCACAACAAGTGCACTCCTTCGTCCTCACCCTCTATTTCACCCATCCCCCACCCACCTCCCTTCTGGTGACCAGCAGTTTATTCTTTACAGTTAAGAGTCTGTTTCTTAGTTTGTCTTTTTTCCCCTTGTGCTTCTTTGTGTTGTTTCTTAAAGTCCACATGAGTTAAATCATATAGTATTTGTCTTTCTCTGACCGTGATTACCATTATACTTTCTAGCTCCATCCATGTCATTGCAAATGGCAAGATTTTCTTCTTTTTTGTGACCAATATTCCACTGTGTATATATACCACATCTCTTTATCCATTCATCTACTGCTGGACACTTGGGCTATATTATGTTGTATTATAAATAATGCCGCAATAAACATCAGGGTGCATGTATCCATTTGAATTAGTGTTTTTGCATTTTTGTGGTAAATACTCAGTAATGCGGTTACTGGATTGTAGGGTAATTCTATTTTTAACTTTAAGGAATCTCCATACTGTTTTCCACAGTGGCTGCACCAGTTTGCATTCCCACCAACAGTGTTAAGAGGGTTCCCTTTTCTCTGCATCCTTGCCAACACCTGTTGTTTGTGTTGTTAATCTTGGCCATTCTGACAGGTGTATCTCACTGTAGTTTTGATTTGCATTTCCCTAGTGATAAGTGATGCTGAGCATCTTTTCATGCGTCTGTTGGCCATCGGTATGTCTTCTTTGGAGAGATGTCTATTCATGTCTTCTGCACATTTTTTTATCGGATTATTTGTTTTTTGGGTGTTTTTTCATTGAATTATCAGTTCTGTATATATTTTGGACACTAACCCTTCAAAGTGATTTGCAAACATCTTCTCCCATTCAGTAGGTTGCCTTTAGTTTTGTTGATTGTTTCCTTCACTGTGCAGAAGCTTTTTATTTTGATGTATTCTCGATAGTTTATTTTTGCTTTTATTTCCCTTGCCTCAGGAGAACTATCTAGAAAAATGTTGCTACAACCAATGTCATAGACATTTCTGCCTGTGCTCTCTTCTAGGATTCGTATGGTTTCAGGTCTCACATTTAGGTCTTTCATCTATTTGAAGTTTATTTTTGTTGTATGGTATAAGAAAGTGGTCCAGTTTCGTTCTTTTGCATGTAGCTGACCAGTTTTCCCAAAACTATTCGTTGAAGGGACAGTCTTTTTCTCATTGGATAGTCTTTCCTGCTTTGTCAAGGATTAACTGACCATATAATTGTGGGTTTATTTCTGGGTTTTCTATTCTGTTCCATTTATCTCTGTGTCTATTTCTGTGGTGGTACCATACTGGTTTTTTGTTTTGTTTTTTGAGAGAGAGAGAGAGAGAGAGAGAGAGAGAGAAAGAGAAAGGGAGAAAGGGACAGGACAGGGAGAGCAAGAGCAAGAGAGGATGAATGTGAGTGGAGGAGGGGGGCAGAGGGAGAGGGAGAGAGAGAGGGAGAGAGAGAGAGAGAGAGAGAGAGAGAGAGTCTTAAGCAGACTCCACACTTAGTGTGGAGCCTGACTCGGAGCTCAATCCCATGACCTTGGGATCATGACCTGAGCTGAAATCACGAGTCACATGCTTAACTGACTGAGCCACCCAGGTACCCAATACCATACTGTTTTTTTTTAAATACATTTGTTCAGTTTTTATTTAAATTCTAGTTGGTTGACACACAGTGTAATATTAGTTTCTGGTGTACAATTTAGTGACTCAACACTTTCATACATCACCCAGTGCTCATCACAAGTGCTCCCCTTGTTCTCCACCATTCATTTAACCCATCCTCCCACGCACCTCCCTTCTGGAAACCATTAGTTTGTTCTCTATAGTTAAGAGTCTATTTCTTGGTTTGCTTCTCTCTCTTTTCCCTTTCCTCATTTGTTTTGCTTCTTACATTCTACATATTTGTGAAATCATACAGTACCATACTGTTTTTATTACTATAGCTTTGTAATATAACTTAAGTCCAGAATTGTGATGCCTCCAGCTTTGCTTTTCTTTTTCAAAATTTCTTTGGCTACTTGGGGTCTTCTGTGGTGCCATACAAATTTTAGGGTTGCTCGTTCTAGTTCTGTGAAAAATGCTGTTGGTATTTTGATAGGGATTGCAAAAATGTGTAGACTGCGTTGGGTAGCATAGACATTTTAACATTTGTTCTTCTAATCCATGAACATGGAATGTCTTTCCATGTCTTTGTGTCATGTTCAATTTCTTTCATCAAAGTTTTATAGTTTTCAGAGTATACGTCTTTCACCTCTTTGGTTAGATTTATCCTAGTTATCTTATTTTTGGCACAATTGTAAGTGGGATTGTTTTCTTAATTTCTCTTTCTACTGCTTCATTTTTAGTGTATAAAAATGCAACAGATTTCTGCACATTGATTTTGTATCCTGAGACTTTACTGAATTCATTTATCAGTTCTAGAAATTTTTTGGTGAGGTCTTTTGGGTTTCCTATATATAGTGTTATGCCATCTGCAAATAGTGAAAGTTTTACTTCTTCCTTACCCATGTGTATGCCTTTTATTTTCTGTCTAATTGCTGTGGCTATGACTTCCAGTACTGCATTGAATAAAAGTGGTGAGAATAGACATCCTTGTCTTGTTCCTGACCTTAGGGGGAAAGCTCTCAGTTTTTCCCCATTGAGCATGATGTTATCTGTAGGTTTTTCACATATAGCCTTCATTATGTTGAGGTATGTTCCCTCTAACCCTACTTTGTCAAGGGCTTTTATCATGAATAGATGTTGTACTTTGTCAAATGCTTTTCTTCCATCTACTGAAATGATCATATGGTTTTCATCCTTTCTCTTACTGATGTGATATGTCAGGTTGACTGATTTGCAAATGTTGACCCAACCTTGCCTCCTGGGAAGAAATCCCACTTGATCCTGGTGAATGATTTAAAAAAAATTTTTTTTAACATTTATTAATTTTTGAGAGACAGAAAGAGACACAGTGTGAGTGGGGGAGGGGCAGAGAGAGGGAGGCAAAATCGGAAGCAGGCTGCAGGTTCTGAGCTGTCAGCACAGAGCCCAATGTGGGGCTCAAACCCACAAACCGTGAGATCATGACCTGAGCTGAAGTTGGACGCTCAACCGACTGAGCCACTCAGGTGCTGCTGAATGATTTTTTTTAAATGTGTTGTTGGGGGGGTGCCTGGGTGGCTTAGTCAGTTAAGGGTCTGACTCTTGATTTCGTCTTAGGTCATGATCTCATTGTTCGTGCAATTGAGCACAGTGTCAGGCTCTGTGTTGACAGTATGGAGCCTGCTTAGGATTCTCTCTCTCCCTCTCTCTCTGCCTCTCCCCTGCTCATGCTCTCTCTCTCTCAAAATAAATAAATTAACTTAAAAATGTATTGAATTTGGTTTGCTAATATTTTCAAATGTGATTCTTTTTAAATAGTAATGACCAACATCTTGTCTCATTATCGTTTGTCTTTCTGTGACAAAAGCAGAATACAGAATCTATATAGGCAGGAAGAGGTGGGGAGTAGGGAAGCAGTAGGAATCCAATGATTTCTACTACATGTTTAAATTTTGAACATACGTAGGGAGGAAAAAAGATGTTATGTAAAATCTAAAGTTTCTCTCTTTTTTTTAAAGTTTATTTATTTGAAAGAGAGCAAGCATGAGAGTGAGCGGGGGAGGGGTAGAGAGAGAAGGAGAGAGACAGAATTCCAAGCAAGCTCCACACTGTCAGTGCAGAGCCTGACATGGAGCTTGGTCTCATGAACTGTGAGATCATGGCCTGAGCTAAAATCAAGAGTCAGCTGCTTACCCGACGGAGCCACTCAGGCACCCCGTGTTATGTAAAATCTAAATGTAAACCAATTCCGCAGAGGCAACCTATGGCACTGGTACTACAAAAGCAGAAAACTGGTAAGCATTTTGGACCATTGCCATTTACCCAGCCTGTGCAACAAAGCTAATGGTCTACCTAGCACAGTAGTGCACCTCGTCCCTGAGATTTCAGTTGTCAAGTCTTCTCCATCTTGTTGCCAGAAGTGGTTTAGATGGAAAGGCATTTATTAATTATCCAAGGTCTCTTTGGAGGTGATGCCTGCAAATGCTTGAATGTCATACTTTTGGTATTTTACATCATAACTACCCAGTGGATCAAGAGAGTATATATCCTTTTTTAATAGCAAAGTGGCATAAATTATTAATTCTTTTAAAGATTCATATTAATGGCTAAAACCCAAAATTCACAATGCAATTCTAAATAGGTGGCATATTCTAATTTGGCACTAATGTGCGCTTATAATAAAGTGATATAACACACAGTTATTGGAAATTGATTTTCAATGTCATATTTAAAGTCAACACATACATGTATATAAAATTTTCTTACACACACACACACACACACACACACACACACACAACCTGGGCCAAATGTATGTCACAAAACACAAGCTTTCCTAAGTTATAACTAAGAAAATAAAGATAACACTAACCAATGTTATCCGTGTTAGTACAGGAAGGAGTGCTGGTTTGGAAAGCTTCTCTATCATACCTTACTAATTTCCTTCAGATTTCAGAGGATATTTGGAGAGTGGAGTTGCAGCACATGTGCATTTAAATTAACAGAAATTCTACTTCAACGATAGGCACTTGGCAGGAAGAGAGAACTATTTAAAAAAAAAAAAAAACAACAGAAATTCCTCCCATTCCATTCAATGAAATTTTGTCCCAGAGTAAAAAGGGGAAGAATTCTCTTTTTTAATTTGTTTTAGATCCCAAGTCTTTCATGGTGGGTTCTGGTCTCACAGGCATTTTAAGACATTGTAAGGAATAATTTTGTCTTGATTGAGTCTTGACTTATTTGTTGACTTTTGAATCTAAATCCCTGGCAAAGTATGACTTGATTGTGTAGTGATGGCATAATATGTTTCATTACATCATAATATCAATTATATTGGTTCCTAGCATTTTTGTGTCTCTATCCCTCTACCCACATGATTATACTTGGTTTTAGAAAGATCATTTTGGCTGTTGTATAAGAAACAGACTATAGCAAGAAAATTGGAACAACAGTTACTTGCTGACCTGAATCACTAAAATGATGGGAAGGGATGGAAATGGATAAAGGTTTCCTAGAAAAGACGGTCTTTATAGTTACTTTGTGGAGATTGCTTCAGTTCTTAACAAGGTCCACAAATTATATAGTATTAGTATTTCTCCATCATAGGTAGGTACATTCATAGTCCCCTGTCAATATAGTTTAAGTTTTTATTTAAATTCCAGTTAGTTAACATACAGTGTAATATTAGTTTCAAATGTACAATATAGTGACTCAGCAGTTCCATACAACACCCAGTGCTCATCACAACAGGTGCACTCCTTAATCCCCATCACATATTTAACCCATCCCTCCACCCACCTCTCCTGCCAATATAGTATATATTTTTAAAATGTTCAGTAAGCTAAGCTTAAACTGACCTTTTAGCCTTCTCTCTTTTTTTCGGTAGTTTCATATTGGCTACAGAGTTTGTCACCTGTAAAGTTTTTAACACATTTAAACATTTGCTCCAGGAACTGCTATGCTTCTGGAGATTCAGAAATAATGTCTGCAATTTTGCCTTATCTCTCACTTAATTCCAAATTTGACACAGGAGACTTTTTAATAGTATATGGTACATAACACACAAAGGAGAAACTGTCGACAACACTGTTGAAAATGCTAGCCAAGTTAGTTTACAATTTCCCATTGTACATGTAGGATATTGCTTGTAGCTCGGGTCATTTCCCAAATGTGAACTCAAAGGTTAAGAAGTTTCTGAAGTTCCTTCTAGACTAGACAGTCTTCAGAATGGCATCTTACAAAGAGAAGATGATTTTTATCTTATTCAGCATGTGATAAATATGACATCATCATATTTTAAAACCTGCAAAACAAACTACCTTATGGTTCACTTTTTTTTCCAACAGTAAACTAACAATCTGGAGTATTCTAATAAACTGCTGTTAGGTCTAGGAATATTTTTGGCCAAATTTCTCTTTTTTCTTTGTTACAACTAGTTTGCTAATAGATTTCTTTAGCTTTAGAGTTATAATTAGAAGACAGTTACTACTTTGAATAATCAAATTGTAATTGCTGTTTGGGTGAAATCCAACCAATTTAAGCATCAGCACTTCTGAAAAAACAATGTCTGGCAAAAAGAGAATAACAAATGCCATGCTCTAATAATCTAGGTTATCTAATAATGTTTGCCTGACTGTCGAGTTTCTTTTCTTTCTTTTTTTTTTTAGCGTTTATTTATTTTTGAGACAGAGAGAGACACAGCATGAACAGGGGAGGGGCAGAGAGAGAGGGAGACACAGAATCTGAAGCAGGCTCCAGGCTCTGAGCTGTCAGCACAGAGCCCGACGCGGGGCTCGAACTCACGGACTGTGAGATCGTGACCTGAGTCGAAGTCGGACGCTTGACGACCAAGCCACCCAGGTGCCCCTCGAGTTTCTTTTCTAGAGACTAGATAACAAGTGATATTAGAATTACCAATGTGTTGGGGCACCTGGGTGGCTCAGTCGTTTAAGTGTCTGACTTCGGCTCAGGTCATGACCTCACGGTTTGCAGGTTCAAGCCCCATGTTAGGCTCTGTGCTGACAGCTCAGAGCCTGGAGCCTGCTTCGGATTCTGTGTCTCCCTCTCTCTGCCCCTCCCCTGCTTGTGCTCTCTCTCTCTCAAAATAATAAGTAAACATTTAAAAAAAAAGTTTTAAAAAAGAATTATCAATGTATTTTAAGGCATCACATTTGTAAATGACAATAAATGAGTGTTTTCTGATAAACACTAATGGTGGTAATAAGGAACAAAAATTCACTTGGGGTCAGAAACCTAGCCTAGTCTTAGGTCTGCCATTTGTTAAATGTGTGCTCCTGGGTGATCATTTAACATTTCTGAGTCTTTCTGCTCATTTGTAAACTGAGATTTATGATAGACATCAGTCAATTTTCTGGATGCCCAGTGTCTTCGTGCATCTGAGGAGTTTCCAAGCACATACAGTTCTCACTTTAGAAGCCACAAAGCCCAGTTGCAAGTCCTGATTCTGCACAACGAATGAACACAACCATGTTCCTGGCTGTCCACCCTCCTGTCTACTTTCTAACCTGGTTCTCCAGCCTTCCCAGAAACTTTGTTAGTCTTTAAAAAAACAATTCCATTCTTTGTTAAATCAGCCATTCATTTTCTGTTGCTTACAACCAAGAAGGCTCACTTTTATTTCAAAAATAGACCTCAAATCTGTCCACTTCTCTTCATCTCAACTGCCACTGCGTTTGTCCAAATTTCCATACCTTTTCTGCACTAATGCAGTAGCTTCCCGACTGGTTTCCCTCCATCCATTCTTGTTCTCTTCCGTCCTAATCTACATGTAATAGATAAAGTGATCATTTCTAAATACAAAAGGGATCGTATCATTCTTCTTCATAAACTTCCTCTCACTGACCTCAATACATAATTTAAAGATCTTTAACAGAATCCAACATAGCTCAACATGATTCAGTTTCTTCAGATTCTGTCTACCTCTCCAACCTCATCTTTTGCCACTCTCCACTGTGCTCTGTGCTCTAGCCACACTGGCGGTCTTTCTCATCTTGGGGCTTTCACGCGTGCTCTCCTCTACCTGGAACACTTCCTCCCAACTCAGTCTGGCTCCTTCTCATCCTTCAGGTGTCAGCTGAAGTGTACTTTCTTGAAAGAGGCCTTTCCTTATGCCTCAACCTACAATAAGTGTTCCTCTTTATGGCCCTCATGATATCCTGTACATTCCATTTATTAAAATTACTAGAATTTATGATGATGTATTTATACATTATTTTTTTAGAATATCTCCTCAAATCTATGAGGGCGGGAAATCTGTCTAACTTATTTTACCCTGTATTCCAGTATCTGATATATAAAATCCACTTAGTTAATAAATATGTTGAATAAATTAAAGAATGAAAGGGTATTCTGGTGACTTAGTGCTGGCAGAAATTTTGTCAGGTCACTCTTATTCTTAACATCTTCTTGGTCTTATCGGAACTGAGTAATATGGTACTATTTATGCTAAAGAGAAGTATACATGTGTGTATGTACTTATACATTCTTGGTAATAGACATCATCCACAAACTATTAGCAAGGTATACAACTAGCTTGTTGTTGGTTATAAGCCAATTAATAGAGTTAGAGTCAGAAAACATGGCTAAACTTTTAGTGAGTCTATAGTGAGAACTCTATATACATGAATGTTGTAATAATGTTAAGCAGAAAGACTTTTTTTTATATACACACATATATTTGGTGAAGATAAAGGGGAAGATAATCTCTTGCTTCTGGGCTCACAGTGAACCTCTTGCCTATAAGCAAGTGTTGGAAGGCAAAAAAAAAAAAAAAAAATCTGGTACCTCTTCTGTTCATCGTCTCTACTAGGTGGAGAAAGCCATTGGTAATGCAGAGAGAATAGGGGCCAGGCAAAGAGAGAGGCTCAATGATATCAATATGTAGATAAATATAAATTTTTATTTAAAAAATTTTAAAGGATAATTGATTATACTACCAAACTTTAAAGAAGAATTAATACCAATTACTTATAAACTCTTCAAAAAAAATAGAAGGAAACACTTTGCCAGTCATTCTCTATTATTCTGATACAAAAACCAAATAAAGACATCACAAGGAAGAAAACTACAGATCAAAGTATCATCTATAAATATAGATGCAAAATCCTCAACAAAATACTAGCAAACCAAATCAGGCAATATACAAGAAGGATTATACTCCATAATGATATTTATCCTAAGAATGAAAGATTGGCTTAACATTGAATATCAATTACTGTAACATGTAGAATATAATAAAGAACAAAAAATATGTGATCATTTCAATAGACACAGAAAAAGCATGTGACAATATTCAATACTCTTTCATCAGAAAACACTCAACAAACTGAGAATAGAAGGGAACTCTTTTATTTATCTTTTTAAGTTTGTTTATTTATATATATTGGAGGAGGGAGGGGCAGAGACAGAAGGAGAGATAGAGAATCCCAACCAAGCCCCATGCTGTCAGAGTGCAGAGCTGGACGTGGGGATCAAACTCACAAACCGTGAGATCATGACCTGAGCTGAGACAGAGTCAGACACTTAACCAACTGAGCCACCCAAGTGCCCCGGAAGGGAACTTTCTCAACCTGATAAAAGGCATCTACCAAAAATCCACAGCTAACATCATACTTAATGCAAAAGACTGAATGCTTCTCCCTATGATCAAAAACAAAACAAAATGTCCACTTATATTCAACACTGTACTGGAGAATCTAGTCAGAGCAATTGGGAAAGAAAAAGAAGTAAAAGGCATCTAGACTGAAAAGGAAGAAGTAAAGCTATCTATATTTACAGATGACATAATCTTCTACATGTAAAATCCTAAGGAAGCCACAAAAACTGTTCAAACTAAAAGGGAGATTCAAAACTAATTCAGGGAGGTTGCAGGATACAAGATCAATATACAAAAATCAGTTTTATTTCTATTCACTAGCAATGAGCAATCTGAAAATAAAATTAAGAAAATTATTTCGTTCACAATAGCAACAAAAACAATAAAATATGTAAGAATAAATTTTAAAAAAGAAGTACAAAACTTGTACTCTGGGACTATAAACCACTGTTGAAAAAATGAAAGACCTTAGTAAGTAGAAAGAAACCCTGTGCGGGGCGCCTGGGTGGCGCAGTCGGTTAAGCGTCCGACTTCAGCCAGGTCACGATCTTGCGGTCCATGAGTTCGAGCCCCGCGTCGGGCTCTGGGCTGATGGCTCAGAGCCTGGAGCCTGTTTCCGATTCTGTGTCTCCCTCTCTCTCTGCCCCTCCCCCGTTCATGCTCTGTCTCTCTCTGTCCCAAAAATAAATAAACGTTGAAAAAAAAAATTAAAAAAAAAAAAAGAAACCCTGTGCTCATGAATTAGATGCCTTTATCTTATTAAAATGGGAATACTTCCCAAATTTATCTATAGATTCAACGCAATTTCTGTCAAAATTCCAGCTGATTTTTACGGAAAATTGACAAGCTGATTCTAAAATTCATATGAAAATGTAAGGGACCTAGAAACAGTTCTGAAAGAGAGCAAATTTTGAGGATCACAATTCCTGATTTTAATTTTTTTTTAATGTTTGTATTTATTTTTGACACAGAGCTACACAGAGCATTGACTGGGGGAGGGGCAGAGAGAGAGGGAGATACAGAATCCGAAGCAGGCGCCAGGCTCCGAGCTGTCAGCACAGAGCCTGACGCGGGGCTCAAAACTCTCAACCACGAGATCATGACCTGAGCCGAAGTCAGACGCTCATCTGACTGAGCCACCCAGGCGCCCCTTACAATTCCTGATTTTAAAACTTACCACAAAGTTACAGTGATCCATACACTGTGGTGCTGGCATGAAGACAGACATACAAATCAGTGAAAATGAGAGTCCAGAAATGAGCATCTACTACTATGGTCAACTGATTTTCAGCAAAGGTGCCAAGACAATTCAGTGAGGAATGAGTAGTCTTTTCAACAAATGGTCCTAAACAACCAGATATCCATATGCAAAAGAATGAATTTGGACCTCTAATACCATACACAAAAATCTACTCCAAATGGATTATAAACCTAACATAAGAGTTAAAAGTACAAAACACTTTAGAAGAAAAAAATAGGCTTCAGTCTTCATGACCTCGGACCAGACAATGGATTTTTAGATATATCTCCAAAAAACAGAAGCAACTAAAGGAAAAAATAGAGATACTGAATCTCATCAAAGTTAAAAACCTTTGTGTATCAAAGGATGCTATCGAGAAAGTAAAAGACAATCCACAGAATGAGAGAAAATATTTGAAAATCATGTATCTGATAACATTCTTGTTTTCAGAATATATAAAGAAACCTTACAACTCAATGATAGAAAGACGAAGTAAAAAATATGGGCAGTATATCTGAATAGACATTTTTCCAAAGCAAATCTCTAAATGGCTAACAAGAAAAGAAGTTCAATATCATTAGCCATTAATGCAAACCAAAACTACAATGAGGTATCACTTCACACCCACTAAAATGACTATAGTAAAAAAGACAGATAATAACAAGTGTTGGTGAGAATATGAAGAAATTAGAACACTCATATATTTCTAGAGGAAACGCAAAATAGTGGAATTCCTTTGAAAAACACTTTGGAAGTTTCTCAAATACTTAAATATGGAGTTACCACATGATCCAGCTATTTTACTCCTAGATATTATACCTAAGAAAACTAAAAACGTATGTCCACTCAAAAACTTGAACATACATATTCATATAGCATTATTCATAATAGCCAAAAAATGGAAACAGTCCAAATATCTATCAATGCATGGGTAGATAAATGTGATATATCCATGAAATGAAATATTATTTGGCAATAAAAATGAATGAAGCACCGATAATTCTAAAACATGAATGTTACAGACTAAATGTGCCATCCCCCAACTTATATATTGAAATATTATTCCCAGTGTGATAGAATTAGGAGGTGGGGCCCCTGGGAGGTAATTATGATCATCTCTGAGGTCATAGGAATACAGCCTTCGTGAAGGGGATCGGTGCCTTACAAGAGTAGTAAGAGTTTGCTTCCATTGCTCTAGTCTCTGCTACTTGAGAATACAACATGAAGTCAGCAATCTGCAACTCAGAAGAGGGCCCTCACCAGAACCTAACTATAATCTCAGGCTTCTACTCTCTAGAACTGTTAAAAATAAATTTCTGTTGTTTATAAGCCACCCAGTTTATGGCACTTTTTATTTTATTAAAAAAATTTTTTTTAATATTTATTTATTTTTGAGAGAAACAGAACAGAGCATGAGTGGGGGAGGCACAGAGAGAGAGAGAGAGGGAAACACGGAATCAGAAATGGGCTCCAGGCTCTGAGCTGTCAGCACAGAGCCCAATGTGGGGCTTGAACCCACAAACCGTGAGATCATGTCCTGAGCTGAAGTCTGATGCTTAACTGACTGAGCCACTCAGGCGTCCCTATGGTACTTTTTAATAGCAGTGTAACAGCTAAGACAGTTATTGAACCTTGAAAACATGCTAAGTGAAAGGAGCCAGACACAAAAGGTCACATATTGTATGATTCCATTTATTTGAAATGTCCATAATAGCTAAATGTATAGAGACAGCAACAGCACAATAGGCTGGTGGTTGCCTAGGGTTCGGAGGCTGGGGAAGAATGGAGAGTGACTGCTCATGGGCAGGGGTTTTTTGGGGGTGGTGGTGGTGGTGGTGGTGGTGAAAATGCTCTCTAATTATGGTGATGGTTACACCGCTTTATGAATGTACTAGAAACATTTTAAGTAGGTGAATTGTATCATATATGAATTATATCTCAATAAAACTACTTTAAAAAGGGATGACTAAAGAAAAATCAATAAATGTAATTTGGGGATTGTAACATTTAGAAAAATAAAATTTATAACAAAAATAGTGCAAAGAACAAAAGGGGAAATGGAAGAATACCATTGTAAGATTCCTGCACCAGATGTGAAGTGATATAATATTAAGATAGCTAAGGTGGCCATACTAATAACAGACAAAGTAGATTTCAGAATGAAGCATAATATCAAGGATAACTAGAGACATTTCATAATGATAAAGAGGTTGATTCCTCAAGGATACAAACCAATTCTAAAATTCATAAAGCAAAATCTGACAAACTGAGAAGAGAAAGAAGTAGACAAAATCAGTAATGAAGTAGACAAAAAAAATATCAGTAACGTACAGAACCAGTAGTCACAAGTAGACAAAAATATCAATAACTATGCAGAATTCATGAACAACATTATGAAAGAGAAAAAGCAGTAAAGCATATTTTAAAAAAGAAAAAAGGTGGCAAAACATTTTAAACATACAAGTTTAAGTATAATGACTGTAATGAATCAAATATCCTATTTCAAAATATGCTATATATCTCTGTTTTCTGGATTGTTTTCACAACTATAAATAATAAGAAAAATGTATTTACAATAAAACCTAATTCTAATATTCTAATTTTAAGAAGAAACAACCAAACAAAATTTGGGAGGTATACACAAAGAAGTGTGTAGAAAGAGTTATTGTTGCTAAAAGAGAAAAGTGTTAAATGCCAATAATAGAAAAGAAGAAAGGTTTACAATTAATGATTGAAATTCTACTGTAAGAAGCTAGCAAAACAGGGAACTTAAAATATGCAGAAATAAGGAAATAACAAAGATGAAAAAAGAGACCAATGAAATAGAAAATGGACAAAAAACAGAGAAAATCAATATATACAAAGGTTGCTCTTGGAGAAGAGCCATAAAATTGATAAGCTGCTAGTTAGATTGGTTAAAAAAAGGAAGACGACACACTGACCAGTATCAGAAATGAGAGAGGGAACACTACTACAGAATCTACAAATATTAGAAAAAATAAGGCGTTATTATGAACAACTATATGTTAAATAAATTTGACACTTAAATTAATGAATAAATTTATTGAAATCACAGATTATAAAACTCACTAAATAAGAAACATAAAAGATAAACAGCATTGTATCAATGTTAAAAATTGAATCTGTAATTAAAAACACTTCCATAAAGAAAACTCCAGGTCAAGATGGCTTCACTGGTGTACCTATCCTTTTAAGGCAGAGTAATCCCAGTCCTAAAACAAACCCAGAAAATAGAGGAGGAGAAAGGGACACTTCCTAATGCATTTTATGAGGCTATCATAAATTTATATTAAAATCAGACAAAGAAATCGAAATAAATAAAATGATAGGTCAATGGATGAAAATGAATGAATCTTAACAGAATTTTAACAAAAATGGATCCTTCAGTATGTAAGGGGGTTTTACCTCAGGAACACAAAGTTGATTCGATGGTCCAAGACCAATCAATGTAATCCAACATATAATAATTTTTAAAACTATGCTCATGCAGATGGATGTAAACATTTTTAAACTATATTCAGCATCTATTGATGACAAAAACTCAGCAAATAAGAGTACTTTCTTACTTTCATAAAAAAATTAAATATACTGACAATATCCTGGGTTGGTGAACACATAAAGCCACTACAACTCTCATACCTTACTGGTGGGAATATAAAATGGTGCAACTACTTTGAAAAAGTATTTCAATTTCTTAAAAAGTTTATTATACAATGGCCATATGACCTATGAAGTCAACTCTTGGGTATTTAAAAGTGAAAACTTATTCCACACAGGGGCATACATAGATATTTATGGCAGCTTTATTCCTAATAACCCCAAACTGTACACAGCCCAAATGTCTATCAGAGGCGAATGCATAATCAGATTATCATACAATCACAAAATAGAATACTATTTGGCAATAAAAAGTAACATACTACTGACAAATGCAAAAGAAAAATATAGATCTTAAAAAAAAACCATGCTGAGCTAATGAAGATACCTGAAAATATATCATGCATGATTCCATTTATATGAATTCTAGAAAAGACAAAACTAATCCACAAGACAGAAAATAGAATATTGGCTGCCTAGTGCTGAAGGTCAGAGGAGAGGTGGAGTGGGAAGAGGCGCAATGAAACTTTTTTGTGGGGATGAGTATGTTCTATATCTTGATTATGGAATTAATTACATGGGTACATATATTTGTTACAACTCATTAAAGTGTATATTTAAAGTGGGTACATTTTCTTACACATGAATTACATCTCAATAAACTTGATTTAGAGACAAACTTAATAAATAACCACAAGTTGAATAGTTACAGAAAAAGCAATGATAGTGTCTCTCCCTGAGAGGCATAGATGATAACTAGTCATGTTATTAAGCATGTCTTAACTTCATTACTGAATGTGAATAATTATTCTAGTCAAAGTAAATGTATAAGGCAAGACATAGATGTAGTCATCAGCAATAACAACCTATATTAATTTTCCTAGAGGGGCTGTTAACAAATCACCATAAACTGGATGGCTTAAAACAATAGAATTCTATTGTCTCACAATTTTGGAGGCAAGAAGCTGAAATCAAGGTGTCAGAAAGCCGTATTTTCTTAGTCCTTTTGTGCTGCTATAACAAAATACCATAGATCATGGAGCTTAGAAACAACAGAGATTTATTTCTCACCGTTTTGGAGGCTGGAAGTCTGAGATCAGGGTGCCACATGGTAGGCTGAGGTGGCATACTTCTTGTATCCTCAACGTGGTAGAAGGGGCAAGGGAGCTCTCTGGGCCTTTTTCTATAAGGGCACTAATCACATGCATGACAGCTCCACCCTCATGGCATAATCAGCATGCAAAGGTCTTACTTCCTCACACCATCACATTGGGGATTAGGTTTCAACAAATGAATTTTGAGGGGGTCATATTCAGACATAGCACTTTTTCTGAAGGCTCTGGGGGAGAATCTGTTCCATGCCTGTTTCTTAGCTTCTGGTGTTCTTTGGCTCATAGACCAATCAATCCAATCTCTGCCTCCATTGGCTTTCCTCCTTGTCTTTTGTCTCTCTCTTTTTTTCTTATATGGATACCAGTCATATCGGGTTACCACCTACCCTAATGACCTTGCCTTAATTTGGTTACATCTGCAAAGACCTTATTTGCAAATAAGCTCACATTCTCAGGTACTGGGGGATTAGGACTTTGACACATCTTTTGGGGAACACGATTCTATTCATGCGTGCCCCATCAGGCACACACAGACCAAAACCCTTTATGTTTATTATCATCATTTGTACTACCTCACAATTTACAACTTCTCTATAATCTCTCAGTTCTTACATGATGATGCTACTGAGTGCCCAGCACTTGCTTCTCCCAGTTTCTGTTTTGGTAAGTATCTACATGATTTACTACAAAATCAGCAGATTTTATAAAATTATTTACCTTAAAAGCAGTATATTTCAATTAATATACACCAAAGAATACTACACACAATCTTTAAAATATAGAGAACTACTAGAGCAGTCTTTAGGAACCATGGTAGAAGTCCACACAGTGGCATCCCCAGCAACGCCCTACAACAGGCAGAGCTAACACGAATGGAAAGTTCTCCTCCAAAAGGGACTCTCCTGAGTCCTTCATGTTCTCTCTTCTAATACTCACAGATTTGCCCACCATGCCTAGTTACCCTTTGGGTCAGTTGAAACACTCACTTTCTGGACTGTGAAAGAATGTGGTGTTAGCAACTACATTCAAGCGAGTCAACTCATAAGAAGTCTCATGTTACTCCCAACAGCTTGGCACACACTCCAAGAACTGAAAAATTCCTTCCAACTACTTTTATGCCTCATATCCCGGGCTAATCTGTAAATTTCCTACACTGTATTTCAAATCTTTCTTTCTTTCTTCCCAGATTTCTACCACTAATCTGGGCATGAATCAGTTATTATCTGGCCCAGGTTCATCATCTTTTTTTGAAAAACAGGCTAAAATCACTGTCTTAGTTAATGAGTTGCTGAGCTCTGCCCACAGGAAACCACTGACTAGCATTTGTTTTACTTACTGACCTTCGGTCTCTTATTCATTTCTTGAGCCAAACCACAGTATTGGAATTCCTTTCTGGAGGGACTCTTCACTCACACCCCTGTCTCTATAAATACTCTGAAAGTTCATTTTCCTCAACTCTCCATAGAGATCAAGACAGCTAGCATTTTTCCCCAGAGATTAAAAAAATACTTAAGATGACATATCTATAATTAGTAACTCTTCATTCTCCATTCACAATCTCTTTCAGAGGGGGTTGTCATCTTTTATAACCAGACATCGCTAAGTGAAGAAGTGATGAAATCTTCAGAGACAGACACATTGTTTAGAGACTGTTGTCCCCACTGTTATCACTGATGCTCCTGGTAACCCCCAACCCAAATCCTGCTCCCCAATAATCCTTAAAAACTGCAAAGAATTTTCTGTTAATGATAGATAGCTCTTTAGTTCCAAAGAAACGCTGCACATTCACGTGCTCTCTGACACACTCTTGCTCTGTTTAGTTTCTCTACTGAAGAACTTGGAATACTCAACACTATGATGCACTCACCTCCATCCCCACGCCCCCCCAAAAGAAAAGGCTGCTTCTTCCTAAGATCAATCAAGCAATGTCCCACAGGTAAGCGCACTCCACTGCATTCATATAATGCAGGACTCCTGACGATCTTGCAAGGCCGTCTAGCACACTTCCACCCAACCTTCCCTGGCTGTCTCACTCTCGGGGCTCAGCCCTGCACCACAGTATGACTTCCTTCCACAGTATCTCCCTCCTTCCATGCCTCTCGCCGCACCCCTTTTCTCCCACATGCATCTGTCCCAATAAAATGCTTGGATTTAATCCTGCCTTGGCATTTGTTTCTCAGATGACCCAGCCTAACACATCGGGATTAGTAACTCATTTAAATTTATATTTTCCTGAAACTAGCAACTTTCAAATGGGTCCTCAGAAAATGGGTAAACAAGCATGGATTTTGTAGAGTAGATCTCAGAGTTCCTCCTTCTCAATTCCATTCATCCTCATCTTGAAAAAGATACTAACAACAACAAAAAACTAGGCTTTTGAATAGTTGTATCAAATTAATAACTTCCGTAATATTGAGAGATTCTCCTTTATGTACAAATTCGTTCAGTTCTAAAAAGAAGGGAGCAAATTAGGAACTGTTACTTGATATTAGCTACTTAGGTGTCTGTTTCCATGATTCAACTGTAAGCTCGTACAGGGTTGGCATCCCATTTCATTCCAATTTTCTTTTACTGAGTGCTGCGTTCGTAGCAGGTACTCCATAAATAAGCTACTGAATGGAAGCAGGAAATGCTCCATCACAATGAGATATAAAGATGGGGAGGGTAGTTCCCAGATTCTTCCAGGGATATGAAAAAGCAAAATATATCTATTATCTTCATTATATAAACCACAGAAAATAAACATCAAGTACCATTTTAGAAAATATAGAAAGCAAAGGTCAACAAAGATCCTTTTGCCTATACTGGGAATAAGCAAAGGACAGAGTGAGAAAGATTATAAAGAATTGATTTTAAACTGCCAAGAAACTCTTTAACAGTGATACTCTATTGGTCAAAAATGCCTTTATAAGAACTGGCCAAAACATAACATCTGGATTTAGGAGAATACGTTTCAATAATCAGGTGGATAGAGCTACGTATTTTATATATATATATATATATATATATATATATATATATATATATACACACACACACACATACATACATACATACATACATACATACATATATTATGTAAGATATAGCTTTCCTTATACCAAAAAACTTCATAGTACTGTAGACTCACTCAAAATTCATTATCTATACACTGCCAATAGACAGATTACATTTTGCTTTTATAAACAAAAAGAAAAGTCGCATATCTTCCTACCGTGTCAGGAAAAGGAGTTTTCAAAACAAAACACCGACTTACTTAGATGATAGTGGAAAGTCGACGTTTACAAAATAATTCCATAACAGTACATGGAAATAGAACCGAAAGAATTGAGAGTTTGATAGTTAAACCCCACAATTTTCTGATTCCTTCATCATCATCAAGAAAAAGGGCAATTTATTTCACCAACTGTTGGCATATTTGTGATGATTAAATACTATAGCAATGAAAACAAGTATATTAGAGGAAATCTCGAACAATGAAGCTTTAACTAGTATTTCCCAAAATAGATGAATATGTCTGAATTATATCTTGTCATTGGGGAATTTTTGCTGTACATTAATGGATTCAAAATCTAATTAACTTTCCTATACTGCTTAAGAACCCTACAATAACACTGGCTTGACTCGTAACTTTTAAGTACAGTTAGTGAATTGGAGAAAGTGGAAAAAATATTCCACATGCCAGAGTCAGGAAAGGCAGAAAACATTTTACTTCCTTTCCTTTTCATTATTTTCCCCAGAAACTATTGCAATGGGGTGAAATTAAAGAATAAAGATATATCTAAAACAATCTATGGTAATTTAAAATGATTAATTCCAGGTCTTTTAACATATAAAGTGCTCTAATGGAATTTTTAGCTGCAGTAAATCCTGTGGAAGTACAAGTCATCACTGACGATCTGACATTGGGAAGTCTAATTTTTTGCACGACAAGCTCAGAAAGAAAATAAAACCATAGCTCTTCACATTTCAACTCAACGTGTCACTTGTCCTATGAGTCAACCAAATAACAGCTATGCACTGAGGTACCTACCAGTTTTAGGGCATGATAAAACATTTCATAACAAACCCCCAGTTAAAGGAATTAATCCTAAAGAATTTAACAAGTGCTTTGTATGAAAAAATTAGAAAAGCAAATAATTCCAAGTGGTTAAACAGAAGCCATGAATATATGAAAATTTTCAACAAAGGTTAAGGAAAACAAAGAGAACTATAATTTTAGAAAGTATGACAAATTTGGTAGAACAGAAAAATACATAATTTCCTAGAGGAGATACTTTTGATTTAATATAGAAAGCAATGAAATTCTACTTATAAAAAGTAAATAGGCAAAAAAGAAACATTTATTCCTTTTCCAAGGATACTATATTCCGAGTTGAAACCATTCAAACAAAATAGAGGACTCCTCAAAAATCTGCTTATAATTCTCCATTCACAATCTCTTTTGGAGGGGGCTGTCATTTTTTATAACCAGACATCACTAAGTGAAGAAATGATGAAAGCTTCAGAGACAGATATGTTGTTTAGAGACTGCTGGGTTTTGGTAACAAAATATGGTTTACATATTAAAAATAAGCAGGTTTTTATGCTACAGAATTTTCTTTCTTTCATCCAACAAATATTTATGGAGCCCCTAGTACATTACTAAGCATTATTTTAGTGCCATTGATACAGCATGAACAAGATGGTCCAAAATCCTGGCCAACGTGTAACTTATTTTCTAGGTGAAATAAATGACAAGCAAGAAAATAAGTAAAAGGTCTACTATGCTCCATTTTACTACTGTTCCACGTCATTCTGCCATAATGTTGTGCTTTGATTGAATGCTACTGGATATATTTTAAATAAAATTACAATGTGATAAAAGTCTTTTGATACTTCAAATAAACCCTCTTGGACCAGTTCTGAGGTAGATCTGTCTTAAAAGGATTACCAATGCTATAAACCAGGGATCATCAAACTTTTTCTGTGATGAGTCACATGTAACATTTTAGGCTTTGCAGGCCACCTGTGATCGATGTCACATATTCTTCATTTTTTTAAAAAACCCTTTACAAATGGAAAACCACTCGTACCTCACAGGCTATACACAAACATGCCAGGAGCTGAATCTGGCCTGCAGTCATAGCTCTCCAACCTCTGCCCAAAAGATGTGAGTATCCCTGCTTTTAAGTGGTTACGCTCAGTACTACATTTCACGTTTCTTTTTTGACATTTACTCTCTCGTTTTTTATTATTCATTTTCCAGAATCGAATAAAACATTCTTTTCTACAGCGACAATACTCGCAACTAGTGCAGTCATGAAGTCAATTCCGAAGAGCAGGGCCACCTGCTCTATTTCACACAAGCAACGGAAAAATGTTCTTGGCAGAAAGCCCCTCCTAAGTCTATATACTCTGGAGAAATATGGTAGAGATTGTACACACTCTCCACAGGCAAACACATAGAAAGGCTAATGTTCCCTTACCTTGCTGGAGGAACATCAATATTGGAAGAAACAACTTTTCGTTTTTGCTCAAGGAGACAGATGGAGCGTGTGTTTTCTTTTTCATGGTCAAGGACTCGGTTGGCTTTTTTGGTGTCTGCCGTTTTCACATCTTCCTCCATGGCCAATGGAAACAAGTGTTGATGAGACATTTTTTTATTAGAGTCACGTTTTAAGTCCTCTGGTTGAAATGTGAAGGTCATTTCCCGCTTGATGCTTCCCACCTGTGAAATGGAACACAAAACTTCTTACCCACACGAAACAGCAGCTTGGCACAACTACATGCAGATGACCCTGAGAAGAGACTACAGACCAGAGCCCTCCTTGTTCATCTTGAAGATTTTATAGGTTGAGTGAGAAAAATGTAACATGGAAATAAAATAGCTGACATTACAGAGTAATATGCAATTGATACATCACACATCATAATGCAAACACGAAACACCACAAATGTAAGAGGAGCCTTTCAGGCACATAAAAATGTCGAAGACTTCAAAGCATAATACTTCTATGATAAATCTAAAAATTTAAAACATCACTGTTTTCTCTTCTACAACACAGAAAGCTCAAGTAAGTAAATAAATTCTTAAATATTTCACACTGACTATATGGCATAGAAGGGTGCAATGAAACACAAAATGAGCCTTATCTCTGAATATGAATACTGATCTTAACCATACTCTAGTTCGTGAAGAACTATTTTTTATCTTTTATCTAAAGCAGTTAAGATCTCAGTGAAATCCCTCGTTAGTATGATGATAAAAAAGTCATTAATTTTTCTTATCATTTTTGACTAAATGCAACAGTGAGTAAGGTTTAGGACAAATAGAAAAATTATGCCTCAGGGCACTGAATCTGGCTATTTCAGAATTTGTGATGACTGAGAACAAAGACTGAAGTTAAAGAAAGGTTTCTGTAAAGGTGGTGGGTGTTATAAATGAGGTCTGGAGTGAACTTCTTTAAAAAAATTTTTTTTAACGTTTATTTATTTTTGAGACAGAGAGAGACAGAGCATGAACGGGGGAGGGGCAGAGAGAGAGGGAGACACAGAATCGGAAGCAGGTTCCAGGCTCTGAGCCATCAGCCCAGAGCCCAACGCGGGGCTCGGACTCACGGACCGCGAGATCGTGACCTGAGCTGAAGTTGGACGCTTAACCGACCGAGCCACCCAGGTGCCCCTGGAGTGAACTTCTTAAAGTCATGAGTGTACAAGGAAGAGCCTCACTGACCGGTGGAGTGTTTCAAAATATGCACACCTCTAAGCCATTTCACAGGCCCATTTGACAGCTCATGCCTCTTGTGGACTTAGTTTGTCAAATCAATAAATCTTCATTTCCCCACTTAAATAGAAGATATGCTTGTTCCTTTGTTTTTAATTTTAGGTAGGAGGAAAAGTGCAACAAATTTGGTCAAATAGATTTATTATTAACAGAGGCTAACACCACAAACAAGGCATTTTCAGAATAAAATCAGAATATGTGTTCAATAATAGCAGAGACTGCCAACGTATGATGTTAAAGACTAGAAATTCTCAGACTAAAGGGAAACTCTGAGATATGCATGTTAGAGTCACAGGACCTGCTCACACAGGAGAATTTCCAGAACCCAGGGATGACTTATGCCTTGGAATCCAGTTAGCTGGAATGTAATCTTTCATATGAACATAGAGCTCTCAACTGAGCTCTTTTCTTCTTTCCTTGGCCGTCACTTCTCAGGGCAAAAAGATCTTTTTCCCGTGGTGCTCCTGTCAGACCTACCTCTAGGAAAACAGTCAGCCACTTTTGGTCTACTCATTAAAAACTTCCAATATTTCTTAAAATGAACGCTTTTTTAAAAAAATTTTTAACATTTTTATTTATTTTTGAGAGAGACAGAGCATGAATGGGGGAGGGGCAGAGAGAGAGGGAGACACAGAATCTGAAGCAGGCTCCAGGCTCTGAGCTGTCAGCGCAGAGCCCAATGCAGGGCTCGAACCTCCAAACCGTGAGATCATGACCTGAACCAAAGTCAGATGCTTAACCAACTGAGCCACCCAGGCACCCCTTAAAATGAATGCTTTTAACAACTGTTTTAATAACATCAATACACAATAAAAAAAATAAGAAAATATTTCAAACTTCAAGAAATGCAATGAATGTTCAATAAAAATGTAGCTTGGAAAATCAACAAATGTAATTACTAATACTGTAAATATCCACCATGAGTCACTTTCTAAAATTCTTTTTAAGTTTATTTATTTTGAGAGAGACAGGGACAGCGTGAGTTGGGGAGGGGGGGGAGAGAGAGAGAGAGAGAGAGAGAGAGAGAGAGAATCCCAAGCAGGCTCTGCAGTGTCAATGCAGAGCCTGACGCAGGGCTTGAACTCACAAAACTGTGAGATCATGACCTGAAGCGAAATCAAGATGCTTAACTGAGCCACCCAGGCGCCCCACCATGAGTCACTTTCTATGCAACTTTTTCTGCCTGAAGGTAGGAGAGAGAGGTGCTTTTTCACTCCCATAGCACTTCATTGCAAACCTGCGTTCCAAAAGGGATACACTAAACACCAGGCACAGAAGATGAAAACAAAGGCCTGGTTTCGATGATTATAAATAGTTTCTCCGTAAGTGTCAAGTATTACATTAATTAAATATTTAAGTAGTCATTAGTATTAAGTTGTAGCAATAATTGACATCTATACCTCCCTTGGGGCAAATGTACTGGTTAAATGAATTCAATCCAAAGATAGATAGGGTTAGTGGAGAACATTAGAGGAAGCTCAGCTTTTAGTTTCAAAATTTTAGGGGAAAAAAAACCCCAGCATTCTAAAGCAAATTAATAGAAAGTAGAATAGATTTCCTATGGAAATTATATTATAATTATATATCATGCAGTTAGCCAAGACTTCATAAAAATATAGTAACATTCAACAATGTAAGCTATAAATCTTCCACAATACATCCTAAACAAGAAACTACTCTGTCAATAGTAATCAGGGAATTTTAGCGATGTAATGGATGTCAGAGACTATTGAGCCTAGACTCCTTGTTTTATTTTTTTTATTTATTTTTTTTTCAACGTTTATTTATTTTTGGGACAGAGAGAGACACAGCATGAACGGGGGAGGGGCAGAGAGAGAGGGAGACACAGAATGGGAAACAGGCTCCAGGCTCTGAGCCATCAGCCCAGAGCCCGATGCGGGGCTCGAACTCACGGACCGCGAGATTGTGACCTGGCTGAAGTCGGACGCTTAACCGACTGCGCCACCCAGGCGCCCCTCCTTGTTTTAAAAGTAGACTTAAAAAGGAGTTAGAGGGGCACCTGGGTGGCTCAGTCAGTTAAGCGTCTGACTCTTAATTTCTGTTCAGGTCATGATCTCACAGTTTATAAGGTCGAGCCCCTCATGGGGCTCTGTGCTGACAGCGTGGAGCCTGCTGGGGATTCTCTCTCTTCCCCTCTCTCTCCCTCTGTCCCTCCCTGCTTGTACTCAGTCTCTCTCTAAAAATAAATAAACAAACATTTGGGGGGAAAAAGGAGTTAGAAATGGGCCAAAGAGAACAAAAAATGTAGTGATGAGTAAGAAATTTCTGATACTTGGAGTCATGGGTTCCACTGTGGGTAAAGCTGGTGGAAGGAGTGGATGACAGGTGTAGACCTTCATTGTATCACTATTACTGTATTGCTATTACTGTATTACCTTTAACATTCTTTTATTCATACTAGGTAGTATACAAAATTTTTTTCCCGAGTTTATTTATTTAATTAATCTCTACACCCAACATAGGGCTCAAACTCATGAGCCCAAGATCAAGAATCGCATGTTCTTCCAACTGAGCCAGTCAGGCACCCCTAAAAACATTTTTTAAAAAGAGAGTTCACAGGAGAGTAGAGAGTGGGAAGAGCACATGAAGTCAAACCTTGAGAAGCTGGGCTCTGAAGTGGCTCAGAGAAATGGGGTGGTGGCTGGAGAGGATGCTGGACAAGGGAGAATGTTCGAAGACAAGAGGTAACAGAGCATGTTTGAATGCTGAGGCAGAATGGAGGGAAAGGGATGAGTAAGGGCCAGCGGTAGCAGAAGGGGACAGGACTGATATCCAGTTGTTGCACCCCTCGCAGATTAGCAGAAGAACACAGCAAAAAGAGCATCGGGACCGTGATTAAATTTGGGCCCTTACTACTTTAGTAGAACAAAGCAGCTAGAGGAAGATATGGTCCCATTTCTATGAGATTTGCAGAAAAGGCAAATCAATAAAGACAGGAAATAGACCAGTGACTGCTTAGGGCTGGGAGTAGGAGCTAGAACTGAAAGCAAATGGGCCCCAGAGAACTTTTTGTGGCGGCAGAAGTGTTCCAGAACTAGACTACAGTGATATTTGTATAATGCTGTAAATTTTTAAAAATAATTGAACCATATTCTTACAATGAGATGAATATTATGGTATATAGATCATACCTCAATAGAACTGTTGACAAAAAGAAAGAAGGAACAAAACCAGGAGTAACTGGTATGGAAAACGTATTCACAAAATCACTTAGACCAGATATTGGGTAACTGTGCTTGTAAAAGAGGTATCCATAAAGTCTATTAGTTTGTTTGTTAAAAAATAAGTTATGCTATGGCAATCGAGGCCACTGCAAGTAATTGTATGGTTATATCCTGCATATTGGTAAGATGAGACTAAAATCCCTCTCCCAATCAAGCCATGTGTCCTGGTTTTTCCACCCATGGAAGAGGGACACCTTTCTAATTTTTCCACCTGAGGAGGAATTTTTGTACTTTTTCTGTCCAAAGAGGGCACTCTTATTTATTTTTCCCCCACTTTGCACAATGTCATGGTGACAAAAGGAAACTCTTCTGATGATCCATGGGGCCTGGGCCAAAGTAGCTTCCTTCCTGGAAGCAGATATCAATTAATTATGTGACTCATATGAGCTGATAGTTTTGATAATAAAAAAGTTGAGGCTATTGGAAGAATCACTCTATGCTACAGCTCAGAAGGGGGCAAAGGGTTCAACAATGGAAGACAGCCAGAAAACCAACGAACACAATCTAGAAGTTCTGTGGGATAAACAATGAAGAAAAACAGCAAGACCGTTAACTAGTAATTTCTAGGAGAAAATACAAGGCTAAGGTTTAGGAATAATCTTAGTCTAGGCTAAAAAAAAAAAAGTGTCCCCTGCCCAGGGAGGGATTAATCTGATTATCTCACACTGATAAGACTGTAAGTTAGAAGGCAGTAGCATTTTCTGGTTGTCACATTTCAAGATGGACACTGACAAAGTGGAACAAACACAGCAGAATGATCAGCATGGCAAAGGATATGACTGGGAGGAACTGGGAATATTTTGTTTAGAAAACAGAGGGTTATGCCCCACACAGCTGCTCTCACATGAATGGAGAGCTCTCTTGAAGAAGAGGAATTTGAGTTCTGTGTTCCTCTAGAAACAGGATCAACGGTGTCCACTTCTGCTTCCCGCTAACTCCTTTCCGACTTTATGGTTTACTCTCTCTTCCTCTTTTATTCTTCTTACTCTTCTGCCACATTGTAAATGAAGCCACTTGTATCTATAAGAAATTCCTCCTATTTATTTTTCAGTTAACTGTGTTTTCATGGAGTCATAAACTGTTAAGTAGGTAGATTCTTGGAACCTACCTAGTCTCACTTAAACATTTTATTTTTCACTGTTTCACTATAGTTTAAATGTACTTTTCATGTTTAAAAATGTTTAAGGGGCTCCTGGGTGGCTCAGTTGGTTAAGTAGCTGACTCTTGATTTCAGTTCAGGTCATGATCTCACAGTTCATGAGATCGAGCCCTGTGCTGGGCTGCACACTGACAGCGCAGAGCCTGCTTGGGATTTTCTCTCTCTCCCCTCCCACCCACTCATACTCTCTCTCTCTCTCTCTCAAAATAAATAAATAACTTAAAGAATGTTTATTACAAAATGTATTCCATCAACTGACAAATGGATAAAGAAAATGTGGCTTATATATACAATGGAATACTACTTGGCAATGAGAAAGAATGAAATCTGGCCATTTGTAGCAACGTGGATGGAACTGGAGCATGTTATGCTAAGTGAAATAAGCCATACAGAGAAAGACAGATACCATATGTTTTCACTCTTATGTGGATCCTGAGAAACTTAACAGAAGACCAGGGGGGAGGGGAAGAGGGGGAAAAAAAAGTTACAGAGAGGGAGGGAGGCAAACCATAAGAGACTCTTAAATACTGAGAACAAACTGAGGGTTGATGGGGGGTGGACTCTTAAATACTGAGAACAAACTGAGGGTTGATGGGGGTGGGGGGAGAGGGGAAAGTGGGTGACGGGCATTGTGAAGGGCACCTGCTGGGATGAGCACTGGGTGTTGTGTGGAAACCAATTTGACAATAAATTATATATAAAAATAAATTAATTAAAAAGATTAAAAAATTTAAAAATATATATGCTTGTTATTAAATTTTCAATAAGATGTATATAAAATAAAATGAGGAAAGCTTTCTATTCTATTCCTCCCCACTCTTTTCCCAGCCCTGCCCAGTCAGGTCCAACCCCCAGAAAGAAAAGCTTTTAACAATTTACTGCAAAACTTCAAATTACTTAAAAATGCATAAATACCTGTTTAGATGGTATTTATCACCATAATGATGGTGATTATACTATATGTATTATTCTGCAACTTATTTGCTCACTTCACAATAAATCATGGGCAACCTTACATGTTAGTAGTAGAGCTGCTGACTTTTTAAAACATTGAAAACTATAACAGTCATGAGATCAGATTTTTTTTTTTTACCTGATGTCTTCTTGGACAGACATTGAGGCTCTTTTCAATTTTTCATTATTAAAAATAATTCTACAATGAACATCCTTGTATATGTATGCGTACAGCTTTATGCACTTGTGCAAGCATTTTTTTTGCAGAAAAAATTCCTGGAGGTTAGAATTTCTGAATCAAACAACCAAAATTTTAGTCATGGGGGAACAAACTACAGAACACCCATACAATGGGCATAGCATGACATCACCAAAAGAAGGTCATCAGGATATATCCATGATCTATTAAGAGGAAAACATTTGTCCACGATCTATAATGAGTAACAGTCAAGTTGCAAACTAATATGTTAGGCATGATTGCACTGCATTTAAAAAACAGAGTAGTTTGCTAAATAAGCTTACACCTTAAGGAACAGAAGACTGAATGGGCCAAGAGGGTTTTTTTCTTATATAATTAGACATACCTATGGATGGACATCTGCATGCATACTTGTGCGCACGCACGCACACACACACAATTTTTAGGTGGTGTTATTATGGGACACTTTCATGTTTCTAAGGTTTTCAAATTAAAGTCAACTTAAAAGCTAAGATTTAGCAAAATTATGAGGAATAATGCCCTGTTAGTCGACATATAAGGAAACTGGGATTCTTAATTATTGTTGGAGAGAAGATACATGCTGTAGGAGGCCGACCTGGTGAAGGTAGCACATTTAGTTGTGCATCCCTTTGTGTTAGAAATTCTATGTCTAAGGGAAGAAAAAAGAAAAGCACACAAAGCTTTTTGTCACAGAACTTGTTATAACATTTAAAAAAATGGAAATTCCCTAAACATCCATCAAGAAAGTTGGGGTTAAATATGCATAAGTAAAATATATGGCTAAAACTAAGACATATCTCTATATTTATTAAAATGGAAAGACATTTACTACATTAACTGAAAACAAAGAAAATCCAAATGAGTGTATGTAATATGATCTCAGGGAAGAGAGATGTGTATATATATAAAGAGAGAAAATTCTGAAAGGACATTCCAAAATGTTAAGAATGGTTTCTCTTGGGAGCAGATTTATAGGTCAATTTTGCTTTCTATCTTATTTGCCCATAGTTTGGTATTTAAAAACCTAAGAAGTTATTCTATGATGAAAAAATACATATCATTTTTATCTAATTGTTTCTCAAGTATCTGGCATTTATATAACGAATACTTTTCCTTCTACTAGCTTTCAATTATTAACATATATGCATATATTAAAGGGAAAATGAATTACTTAAAATAATGCATTCACATGCACTATTAGTTCCATTGGTTATCAGCACCACTCAATCATATTGTACTACAATAACTACCAATGAATTCCTTCTCCCTACCCAACACAGAAGCCCTTCATACAGCATATCAGAGACACATGCATCATCCAGTGTAATTTCTTGCAAGGGAACAAAGCTTCAGTGTTCAATTATATGAGAATGCTACCAATTACTGAGTTAACTAACAAATAAAACTCAAAATTTTTATTGCAATGAACAGCTTTTGTTTTCCTAGAAAAAGATAAACAGCGTAACTATAAATATGATATACTTGGGAAAATTGCACTATTTTAAACAAGAAGTTAACAGTATCTATTTAAATCTTGAATTTCTCTAAATGGTGTCCTTTGTAGACTGGATGCCACTTTCTAAGATAGGGACAGAAGCTCATCAGTTTTTCTCAATACAAAAACATCTGGTTTTCATAGGAGGATTCTAACAGCTCATCAGAAAAGAAGATGGCTTCTAACATCAGCCCACTTACTTGATCAATTCTTTCTTCTGTCTACACTGAAGTGCATCCCAGGCCACCTTAATCCTAACACCCTCCCTATGGATTTACAGCAATAAGATGCCAAAAAGCATGTGTCAGCACTCCCTCTTGGAAGCTGTCCTTGCTTACTCATCTCAACCCAATAAAATGTGAGGAGTTGGCTCTGTAGATTAACTGGATTTCCAGGAATAATTTGCAGAAAGCCAACCCATTTGCCTTTTGGGGCTTTCTGCATAGTAAAAAAGTAGAAAAGAAATTCTGGAAAAGAGAAGAAAATTCATGCCACAACAAAACCACTTTTGGAGAGCAAGCCTTAAAAGGCAAGTGAACGGTCTACTTGGCCTAGCAACTCGTTGACTCTTCCATTCACCAGCAAACCACACAGTTGCACCTGACAAACTTTGCAAGAGAATCCTTCCTATTTCAGACTGTGTTTCCTGACAGTAGGATTCATTTTTTAAACTTGCTTTCAAAACACATAAATATACATTACATATTTTGTAACTGATGATAATGGCACATTAACCACAGTGTGGAATATGTAATCAGACCCAAAGATTTTAAAACATGTCACCAAAAAAGCAAAGGTTATATTAATAACAGGGACAACTGATTGTATCTTAATTTAAAATACTACCACTAAAGGTCATGCTCAAAGAAAGATTGGACTCTTGAGTCAATTGATAAAATGTATGTCCCAAACTAGTCAACAGAACTCTACTCATTTTAGATTAAATTCTTCAAATTTCATGCTAGGTACACAGAAAAATAAGTTGGATGGCAAATCTATCCAGTCCTAATGAACGGCTGTAATAGAAACACTTTAAAGACAATTGCTTCCAATTCCTAGCCCTTTGTTTATATTATTCCCTTAGCCCTCTGAAACCAATGAAGTGTTTGACTGCTTTATCCTCAAGTATATTATTTCTCTATACCAAGACAGAGTAAATGGCAGATGGAAGTCAGACTGGTTTGATGTACAAGAAGCAAAACGCAGTACAACAGAGTTGAAACCCTGTATTAGGTTTTGGCATCATGCATTCTAACCATACAGCTACAATATCTCAGCAATCAGTGTTGTTAATGCTGGGTTTACTAAAGCAAGTTTTAACTTTAATATCTTGACAATTTAATATTCAACAAAGCATGACTTGGCTTGCCTAATGGCAGATTAGTCAGCTGCACATTTAGCAAAGTTATTGCAAAAATCTTTGGTGGAAGACTTCTTGGCTGAAGCTTCAAACCTTCTCTTAAAATTATGCAAGTGAGAACACACAACTGAAGTATTTTTTTTTAAGCCTTTCTGAAAAACCCTGAATAAAAATACCTATTTGTATAAAGTCCGATGTGGACTCTGGCTCAGCCGATGTTACCTGCACATTTTTTCCAACCAAATGTAAGGAGAGGGGACATCAATATCAATATGGGTCCAACTTATTGTACTTAACTTCAGTATACAGAATTTTTGATTTATGTTTATTAGGTACTCCATTTGTTTTATATAAGTCAAAGTTTAATTCAACCAATCATATCCAGTTGATGTGAAAATCCTGTGGCCTTTACCTTCCAAATATATCCAGAATCCAATCACTTCCCACCACCTTCCACAGTCAAGCCATCATCACCTCTTGCCAGGATTTGTACAACAGTTTCCTCCCTGGATCCCTGTTTGCATCCTTGCCTCATCTCCCATACACCCCAGTTCCTTCTCAGTAACAGTAGGCCATCTTATCCCTTAAAAACAAGAGTCAGATCAGGGGCGCCTGGGTGGCGCAGTCGGTTAAGCGTCCGACTTCAGCCAGGTCACAATCTCGCGGTCCGTGAGTTCGAGCCCCGCATCGGGCTCTGGGCTGATGGCTCAGAGCCTGGAGCCTGTTTCCCATTCTGTGTCTCCCTCTCTCTCTGCCCCTCCCCCGTTCATGCTCTGTCTCTCTCTGTCCCAAAAATAAATAAACGTTGAAAAACAAGAGTCAGATCATGCCTTTCCTCAGCTCAGAACCCTCCAATGCTTCCCATTTTGCTCAGAATTAAAGTCAAAGTCCTTGTAGTAGTTTCCAGGGTTCCATTTGAGCTGGCCCCCCTCTATCCTTCCTTGTCCCTCTCCAGCTTCCTCCTCCCACTCTCATCTCTCCCCCAACCCTTGCTGGCCTTGAACATGCCAGACATATCCCTGCCTCAAGACCTTTCCACCAGCCACCCCATCTTCCAGGAATGTTCTTCCTTTTTATATCCACATTGCTTGCTTCCTCACCCTTTCAGTCTGTGCAAATTCTCCCCCCTCAGTAAAGCTATCCCTGACCACCCTATTTAAAGTTACAGTGCTTTTCTTCCACTCCACGTCTATCACATTCTATTCTATATTGTCATTCTATAGCACTTACTGTTTAACAAAAAACTGTATAGTTTACTATTTATTATGTTTATGGTCCGGGCTACTCCCCCAGAATAGCTCTATGAGGGTAGACATTTTTTTGGTTTGTATATTGATGTTTCCCAGCACCTAGAAGAGTGTCTGAAACACAGTGGGCCCTCAATAAATATTTGTGGAATAAATCAATGAATGAATTTTCAGGTGATTATATGTGCTCTCTGGTAGCACTTACTAATAAATGTCTAAGAACGATGGATGCCAAATTCCTGAGGCTGCAAAGTGTGGGGTTCCTCAGTCTAAAAGGTAGTTCCTAAACTACCAGAAAGAAATGGTGAATTGTGCTACATCCAGGGAAAAAATTAGGTAAAGCACAGAATGGTCATCATCTTATTCCCTTCTTTATCAAAGCACTCAACTTTATTTCATGGAGGACTTTATCTCCAGGAATGCAATCCTTATTTTGTAATAAAATCTATAGCGGAAATAGAATTTATTTTATTTTTTAAGTTAAGGGACTCTGAACCTTCCTTCTACAAATATCACCTAGGTTAATACAGGACAAACCTGTAGAGAGATAATATGGCATAATTTCAGAAGCAAGTCACAGTTAAAGTTATATGATTTTGAAACTCCTGGGACGGGGGGTGAAGATTCCTGGAGGGTAAAGTATTAGGGGCAGATCACCTCACAGCCTGATCCCCAGGGATGCCCAGGGACACTTCCTCACACCTGCCTGTGGCTCCCCACAGATCCAGCCCACTTGCTCTCCCAGCACATCCTAACATTTGTGGTCAAAAATAACAATGATAATCAATGCCATTTTTAGTTTCTTCCGCATTTGGTTTACAGTAAATATGTTTGCCACTGGAATTTGGGCCCCACTTGAAGTTTTTTCTTAGAAGCTTCTTTCTGAAGGGGTACAGGTAGCTGTTCTACTGAGGGATAGCTGACCTACAGAAGACTTTTCCATACTAATTGCTGGGTCAGAGCCTCACTAACTGTCACTGCCACTGCCAGGAGGAGCTGGGGTCTCTGTGCACAGAACAGACCCTTGTTGTCTCTGACCTTTCCGCCTTGGAGCCTCTCCCCAAGGGACTTGGAACCTTACCTTGCCCCATCATGCTGAACCAAGGGGCTCCTCTAGAGGCCACAAACTTCACAGGGCCTTTCCTCTACCCCTATTGGACACCGTCCCCCATCTCCCTGAGGGCCCCTCTGCTCCCATTGCAGAGCATTTCTGAGCTCCTTCGTCCCCACCTGGCCCGAATCCTAGGCACAAACACACGGCAAGAAAGAGGAGACTCGTGGGAAATGAAGCAGTAGGGTAAAGCTCATTTTCTTCATGGGTTAAATAATTATTTGCCACTGACCTGAGTATCAAATAAGACTTTAAAACATGGTTTCTCTGATCAAACCACACATTTCCCAAAAGTGGCTGGAAAAGAACTTTATGGAAAGTTGTTGAATGTAGTTGTGACATGTATAAATGAAAAGGCAAAGTCAGTTCTTGAGGAGAATATTGTATAATTTCTCTGGGGCCCAAACAGGGCCAAGAGCATCTTTTCGTTCAGGAATCTGATCAAAGAGAGATCGAGACTGATGTCCATTAATGGCAGTGGTTGGAAACGACGGGGCTGGTGACCAGGCCAGGCCACGTGCACATGAGAAACTAGAGGAAGCCAGGGAAGAGTAAGGAGGAGGGTGGAGCGGACTCTGGAGAGAAATAGGAACAGAGGGCAGAAGGATCCTCAGACAAATGGGGGCTGAGTGCTGCCTTATCCCCCCACACTCTGGTGCTACACCCACCCACATGTGCGTGCTAACCTTGCATCTCTCCTGCTAAGGGCCTTGAAACATAATCCCCACCCACCTTACCCCACCTTTCTTTTCTGTAAAACCTACGCTGCTTTCAACTTCTTGCAACAAAAAGCAAAAGCGTTAGACTAACTAACCCAATACCTCAAATTCCTTTGGCAACAGAACTCTTAAGACAGCTTTTCGCACTCATCAGTGGTTGCCACAATCTGACACAACTTGTTTAATTTTCAGAGAGACAAAGAGGCAGATTTTAAAATAAAATAGAATATTGGCTACTGAAGTTTCTCCCTTAAATATACATTTCATTTAAAATACAATTTATTCCTTTGAGCAGTAAACAGCAGGTGAAATTAAAAACTGAAGTTGAAAACTAATGAATTTACATTTTAGCTTGGGTGGTGCTCTTAATTCACAGCCAGCCAATTACTTTAACTAGCTGTGCAGATGACTAAATAAAATCTGTTAATAAATGCAGCTCGAGTGTATTCAAGAAATTAACCAGTACATATTAGAATAAATTTGTATATCTGCTGATTATAAATTTAATTCTTTAAAAATCAACTGGCCTAGAAGGGAGTAGATAGGATATGAGGGAAAAATACCTCCCACAGTCTTTCACAAGAAGGTAGGTGGGTCAACAGAAGAGCTGGGCAAACCCATGACAAATGAGAGCAGGTGGGCCTTAAGACAAAAAGGTGTGCTTGTGCCATTTCAGCCTGTTCATGATCCTTCCTTTCTGCCTTTCATGTTTACTTAGCCAGCTATAATAAATGCACAAATATGTGTGTGCATGTGTGTATATATGAACAAATAAATACAACACACATACATATTTCCTAGCAGTTCTGCTCCTGCTAGAACCGGACTGCTACAATATAAAACTTGGCATAAAGTATTCATGTTTTACCCATCTCTCTCCTCGAGTGGTCCAGAAGCAACTGGGAGGCAGAGAACAAGTTTTGTTTAGTTTTGTATCTGATACATACATCAGATATATTTGACACCTGTGATAGGCATACTTGGTACACGCTGGGTGCTTGATGAATGTTTACTTCATCATGAAGGATAATATGGCAATGGGGCTGGTCTGCAAGGGCTGAAAGGGAGATCTGTAAAATCAGGAGACCGAGTAACTAGTATTCCATATTCACAATATTCTAAAATATACAGAAGACAATAGCAAACGAGAGTAGTAGTAGTAATAATGTCTAAATTTACCAAGCCATTACTAAACACAAGACATTGCATTGAAATTTCTTCATGCACATTATTTCACTCCAATCCCAAAACATCCTAAGAGAATGATCCTGTAACCCAAACTTTACAGGTAAGGAAACTAAGACACAGAGAAGTTACATAACTGACTCAAGTTCTCACAGATGTTTCACCTGCTCTCTCCTGTCTACCCCTCTACTGGTTACTTCCAGTAATCAAACATGCTCCTGTATTTCTTAGCTTCACCTCTGATCCTGCTCAACTGCTTCACCTCTGCCATATTCCCCGTCACAGTCAAGGTCCCCATAAAGATGTCCACACTAGCTGTCTTCACTTCCCTACCTGCTATTCCCTACCTCTGACTTACTGTAATTGATTTCTACTTCCACTGAAAGAAAAGATGCTTTTGCTAGAGTCACAGTGAACTATATTCATTGAATTTAGTAAATTATCACCTTGAAATTCCCATTCTCAACAGTACTAAACACAATTAGCCTCCTCGAAGCATCATCTTTTCTTGGCTTTGTGATAGCAGGACAAGTCCCAATTCTTATTTGCAGAATAAAACAACAGAAATCTCTAGCTAGTTTAAACAGAAAGAGAGTTATTGACAGTTCATAAATCTCCAAGAAGCCTAGACAGTCAGACGGGGGGGTGTTCAACAGGACAACTCCACAGAGAAACCACTGTGACAGATGAGCAGGAAGCACATGGCCAGGAGAAAAGGCCATCACAAAACTGAACTGGAAAAAGTACCACAACACTGCCCCCCCGCCACTCAGATCCCATGACAACAGATACTGAAAACCAGAACTTCCATGACAGATGGTCCAGCAGCACCAGAAAACTTTGACACTGTCTGTCAGAAGATCTCTTCTGCACATGGCAGCCCCTCACTGTTTTGCTTGTGCCTCTTGTCACAGGCTGCATGTGGAAGCGCTGTGTTGGCACAACCTAAGTCACACAAAGTCCTAGCTGCAAGGTATTCTGGGAATTCTGGCCACACCAGCATAGGAAAATAATAGAGAAGGGGATGGCAGAGGTGTTGAATGAACCAATCTACAGTATTTACCACACCTCCATCTATTTCTGGATTTCCATATTTTTGGTCTTTTGTAGCCTCTTCTGTCTGCTACCCCCAGCACATATTTTTCATTTATGTACTTCTCTCTTTTTCTATTGCCGACATCATTTTTCACCTGGACTACTACAATACCTTCCAGTCTAAACTACCCACTTCTACTCTTAACCCCCAAGAATCCACATTATTCAGAGAATCAAGTAAGAAAGATTTTATAACTTTAGTTATAATTTTATATACCATAATTTTATATACCATAATACCAAATTTTATGGTAATTTTATATACCATATAAAAATGATTTCTAATAAATGATTGTTCTTAGTTACAACTTTTATTTATTTATTTATTTATTTATTTATGTATTTATTTTACCTTTTTTTTTAATGTTAATTATTTTTGAGAGAGAGAGAGTAAGACAGAGTGTGAGCAGGGGAGGGACCAAGAGAGAGGGGGACGCAGAATCTGAAGCAGGCTCGAGACTCTGAGCTGTCAGAGCCTGATGTGGGGCTTGAACTCACAAACCATGAGATCATGACCTGAGCCGAAGTCGGATGCTTAACCGACTGAGCCACCCAGGCGCCCCTTAGTTACACTTTTAAACCTTTAAAAACATCATTTAAGTAGGCAGCTACCTATGTGTTACAACTTGGAGGTGCTAGAAAGATCCCTGGTCGAGATCTATATCTCAATGGCTAAGGATAATGCCAGAAATTCTAACAATGGGATTAAGTAATATGTACGTCAACCTTTAAATTATAAATTTCCCAGGAAAAGGAGTCTATGCATTGTGTGTGTGTGTGTGTGTGTGAAATCATATAAAACTGGAATCAAGTCCTCTTTCTGCACTTTAAGGTTTGGTCCTCTTCTATAAAATAGGGATAACAGGTTGGTAGAAAGGATTAAATGGAAATATCTAATAAAGTATGGTAAATAGGCAATGAACTATAGCCCTTTCTCTCTGGCAACACCTTATTGAGAATTAGTTTGTGAGAGTGATCAATATCCAGTGTGATGGCTAATGAAAGACAAAGGGTTGTAGCAACCTGATATAGGCTTAGTGTGTAAAAGGGATTACAAACACATAGAAAAGGAGGCCCCCTTGGAGGACCATGGAGCTCTGCCCAGAAAGAACAGTATGGGCCACCAGGGACAGCCATAGGTAAGGCTTCTGGGAGCCTACAGTGGGAAATGGGTCATAAGAAAAACAGAAAGAGCAATAAATAATCAGGAACAGGTCACTAAATCCATCTCACTTGCTTAAAATCTGGTGCTTGGAGTGAGCCCATTGGGGTGCCATCAATGTCTCTGACCACTGTCCATATCACCCCACTTGCTGAGCTCTATCCTGACTCAGAAGAGCCCAGGAAATAGGAACCACAGTGAAAGATGAGCAGGGAGAGTAAGTGCTCAGCAATGGTACTTCATTCCTTGCTTGACTCTTTGTCCCAGAGCTCATTCAACAACAGCAGCAATCTTCCTCAGATCAATGGAATCCTACATGAGTCTCCTTAGCAGAGACAGAGGACAGGCCTGCAAGCTAGGCAACATGCCAAACAGAGGTCTACCTTCTCACCTGCTGATGTGTGCTTTCCTCTTCAACTTAGGAAATGAGCCAAAAGAGGACCCTACTTTGGCTGTTGCTAAAACGTACCCGTGGCTGTTTACCACTGCTAATCATGTAGAAGAAACTATTTTCCACCAATATTCCTTATATATTTGGCCTATGGACTAACTCCACTTACAGTTTTTTTTTTTTTAATTTTTTTTTCAACGTTTTATTTTTATTTTTGGGACAGAGAGAGACAGAGCATGAACGGGGGAGGGGCAGAGAGAGAGGGAGACACAGAATCGGAAACAGGCTCCAGGCTCTGAGCCATCAGCCCAGAGCCCGACGCGGGGCTCGAACTCACGGACCGCGAGATCGTGACCTGGCTGAAGTCGGACGCTTAACCGACTGCGCCACCCAGGCGCCCCAGTTACAGTTTTTTTTAAAAACAGGAACCTTATATTATTATAAACTTCACTGATTTAGTAAAGTAGGAACTTTGTATTCGTTCGCATATTCTAGAAGGGTGCTATTTAATTTAGTGCTTTCAAAGACAGAATTTGTAGGAGACGGGATTTTGTCAGTGGTTTACAAGCTTTGTAAGCTAACATTCTCCTTGAAAACACACCATGTGGCCCTAACACTCCTGGTACAAGAAATGAAACTTGGCTGGCAGCCAAGTAGTGCTTTTCACAGGACCTTACACAGTGTAAAGATACGTGTTTATGAATGTCAAAGGTCACATATTCTGTTTTTTTAAAAGCCAAAACTTTTTGCTCATATGTTAGCTACTTGAAGATATTCTATAAAAAGAAGGTAAAATATGAATAAGCCACAATTTATTCTCTAGCTTCGAAAGGCAAATAAGTTGTTTACAGCCAGAAACATGTACATTCTTCCAGGAAAACAGCAGACAAGTGATAGACACTATATAAACACCTTCTGTATCTCTGTATAACACACAATTTTTAAGTATATGTTAATACATTAATTCCCAACTAAAATACCTCCTAGTTTTCTTATTTAAAGATCATTCTCATGGAACTCTTTATAAAGAGGTTGTATAAAAGCTTCAAAGATAAAAATTCTAAAGCTTGAATATTTATTCCGACCCACACATACACCAGTCTCCTTTCTCCCAGTGATAATAAGAAATGAAGATACTTTAGTAAATCTTTGAAAAGGGTGTTTGCTTGAAAAATATTCATTCAATAAATATTTTCACTTGGTATTGTAGACAAAGAGCATAATAATGTGTGTGTGTGTGTGTGTGTGTGTGTGTGTGTGTGTATACACTAAAAAGGTACAGGGGTGCCTAGGTGGCTCTGTCAGTTAAGCATCCGACTCTTGGTTTCAGCTCAGGTCATGACCTCACAGTTTGTGAGTGTGAGTTTGAGCCCCTCAATGAGTTCTGTGCTGACAGTACAGAGTCCCCTTGGGATCCTCTCTCTCCTGCCCCTCCCCTGCTCTCACGTACACACACTCTCTCAAAATAAATAAATAAACTTAAAAAAATAAAAAGGTAAAAAGGTCGGTACACTTATGGAGCTTGCAGATTAGTGGGACTGAGGGGCCTTAATAAATGAATTACACAAGCATAAACAATATTACAACTGCAGCAAATGCTCTGATACAGACGTATGTGGAAAAGCTATGAACACATAGAAGGAGAGAAATTCGAGAGTATGGGAAGATAACTGTGAGAAAGTATCTGTGTTGGTTTGGGCTGCTATAACAAAAATGTCATAGACTAGTTGGCTCAACCAACAAATATTTGTTCCTCACAATTCTTGAGCTGAGAAGTCCAAGATCAAGGAGTGGGGGATTTGGTGTCTGGTGAGGATTAGTTTCCTGGTTCAGAGAGAGCTGTGTCCTTACATGGCAAAGAGGGAGAGCTCTTGGGATCTTCATCTCTTTATAAGGACATCAATTCTATCATGGGTGTCCACCTCCATGACCTTATCTAAATCGAATTACCTCTCATAGGCCCATCTCCATATACCATCAGTCAATAGCAGGAAGTGATGAGAGGTGGAGCTATTTAGACGAAAGGCTGTTGTGACAGAAAGGCATGGCAAGTTTAAAAACTTGGGGGAAAAAAGTCACCAAAGCTGGAGACCGGAATAAGGGATGGTGTAGGCATGAGATGAAACCAAAGAGATGGAGAGGCCCAGACCACACATTATGAGCTGAACTGTGTCCTCCCAAAACTCACATGTTGAGATCCTAACCCCCCAATACCTCAGAATATGACTATATTTGGACATAGGGTCTTTAAAGTGGTACTTAAGGTACAATAAGGTCATATGGGTAGACCCTAATCTGACTGGTGTCCTTATAAGGAGATAGGACACAGATAACACACAGACCAAGTGATGATCATGTGCAGACACAGCAAGAAGGTGGCCATCTGCAAGCCAAGGAGAGAGACCTTAGAAGAAACTAAGGCTGCCAGCACCTTGATTGTGGACTTTGAGCCTCCAGAACTGTAAGAATATAAATTTTTGTTGCCAAAGCAACGAGTCTATGTTATTTTGTTACAGCAGCCTTAGAAAACTAAGGCCATAGAAGAAATGGTAAAAAATGTAGTCCTGATCCTAAGACTATGGAATCCATGGATGGGGTTTAAACTGGGGGAAGAAGGGGTTATAGATCAGATCACTATTTGCTCTGGCTACTGTGTCAAGGGGAACTGCCGAGAGACTGAGTGTGGCAGGGTGTGGTAAGCTGAATACTGGCTCCCAAAGGCATCCTCATCCTAATCCCTGGAACCTGTAAAGGTCACCTTAATAACTCTACAGATGTGATTAAGTTAAAGATCTTGCAACAGGGAGAGTATCCAGAATTATCCAGGTGGGCTCTAAATACAATCACAAGGGAGATTTCAGAGTGGAGAAGGGCATGTAATGACGGAGGCAGAGAATATAGCAATGTGCTCTGAAGATGGAGGAAGGGCGTACAAAACAAAGAATACATATGGCCACCGGAAGCTGAAAAAGGCAAGGGAATGGATTCACCCCTAGAGCCTCCTGAAGGAACCAACACCACCCATACTTTGACTTTAGCCCAGTGACAACCATTTAGGCCTCTGGCCTCCAAAACAGTAAGAGAATAAATCTGTGTTGTTTTAAGCCACTAAGTTTGTGGTAATTTGCTACAGTGGCAACAGGAACCTAATACATGGAGAGACCAGCTATGAGGGGGCAAGCATTAATTAGCCTGGTAGAGAGATGCCTGGATGGTGGTGGCTGCAATGGTGAGGAGACGTACTTGAGAAATTCTGAGAAAGTAAAATCAACAGGAATGGATGCCAGGTTTGATCCGGAGGGAGGCGAAGGAGAGGGAGCCAGCGAGAAGAACTTGTGGTCTTCACTTCCTTACCACAATGACAACCAGGTACTGGCAGAGTAGTCAATTTAGCATCCCACTCTGGCAGTGAGGATCTGACGACGCATTTAAAGATTCAAAGACGGGAAAACAAAAGATGTTTTTCTCATTTTACTTCATCTTGGAGTTTTCAAATTTTAAAAATCTACCTCCAAACTAATTATGCTATTAAAATTTTATGTGAAGATGATCAAACTCTTAGTTTTAAAAAATGCTTCTGAATGTGGACTATTTCTCGACTTTGATTTCAAGAACACATGGAGCCCGTGAGGTACTCAACCATGAAGATAAAAGAATGGAAGTTATAGAGGACCTATTCTATGTGCTTATTATATATTTAGGCTCCCCTTCATAAAGTTTTAGCCTCTGAAGACCACCAAAAACTAATATTCATAAAATGACACATATTATTTAGTAACATATAGCCCTACAGCACTGATGCCACACCCTTCCTTTTTACAGTGATTCTGATCCCACAGAGCTCCACGCAAACACAGTCATCAGGAGGGCCCTGCTCAATGCCAAATCTAATGCAGAACATTTCCTGCACTTGCACTTCAATTTCCTCACACCGGAGTCTGACCCTGCTGATAAGAAGAGTCTTGGCTACATTTATGAAGTTCAAGCATTTGATTAAAAGCAGTGCTGTGGGACTTGTGCTATTTACCTTTCTCACACTAATTGCCTGGCTTGTATCAGAACAAAAAAAGAGCTACCATGCTCTAATACTCTGCATTCCTCTTTTAAGGATGGGATATTCCACACATCTAAACTTCTGCAAACATGGCCGAGAATTTAGACGGTCTTTCAGCACTGATGAAGGAACCGTCTTAAAGATTTTGCATTCACTATCAGTAAAATGGTAAGGAACTATCCTCAGAACCATGAATTTAGATTTGCTTATGGGGTAAGATTTCAAAGCAGAAGAGACACACTCGAAAATCCCAACACAGAGGAAGAATACAAAAAACTCTGAAAAATTATAGCAACCTGAGGCTATTTTACTCAGTGGTTAATGTTGCTGAATGACACAGAGTCTCCGTGTTAAAACCCCAGTATGCGATGCTCCTAAATCATCGGGTTAGGGTTAGGGAGGTGTGTACCTTAATTTTAGAAGTTTTTAATAAAAATTCCTAAAGTAAAATGGTTAAGCTCCTAACCTCTGCTATACTAAAAACTATGTGGCACTATTCACGTCCAGCAATAGTAAATAAATAAAAGGAGAATGTCTCTTTGTTTTCTATACTGCTGGGTGTTGTGTTGAATATGCAAGATTCTGAAGCTGGGCCATGAAGCTACCTTATTCCCTGAGTCTTTTCCGGAAGTGCTGCTCATGAATCATGCATGACTAAATCAGCATTTTGGTTTTGCAGAGATTTACATCCCTACCTAGGTAATCTAGGGCCATACTGATATCACTGATATGTTCAATTCACTGACTAATGACTTGCATGCTCTTCAGTGGTGTTTTTTAGTAGTTGCTCTTGAGTGAAACCCACATGTAGTTTCTAGCAGCAACTATTCATTTCCTAAGCAGACACATTAAAATAAATTGATATTTTATCTTGGAGGAAATGTACTAAAAGGCATTTCAATTTATTGAGTAACCCAGCTTTTAAAATACAGAGACTTAACACACACACACACACACACACACACCTTAAATCTACTCTGAGAACGCTGTTATTGGTATATTTTTTAAATGAATCAAGAGATATTTGGGGTTTACTGGGTACTAAATAGATTATCTAAAGTCAAGCAGTATGTCTTCCACAAAAAAAACTAATTATACCATCGTCAGAGCTCTCAAAGAAGGAAGTATTTTCTAAGTAGTCTATTGAAGCAGTCATGTTTCTGGGTAATAAGTTCTTCTTTTGGTTGGGCTTAACCTGGTTTCCACTCCTAAAAAACTTAACCTGGCTTCCACTCTTTCAATCTTCATTGGAAATAAGGAATAATTGGTCAATATTCTTTCAGAATTTCAGAGCTAAAAGGACTTCTAAAGATATCTAGCTCTGTAAGATCACTGAATACAAGAATAATAAGACAAAAAAATGTGCTTCTGTATACTTATAACAAACCCATGGAAACTGAAATTTAAAACACAATTACAAAAAATAAAACACAACTACAATCTCTCCAAATAAAATAAAATACTTAGGTATAAGTCTAGTGAAAACATGCACAGGATTTGTTTTCTGAAAATATGAAAGTCTACTGAAGAAATGAAGGAAGACTTAAATAAATGGAGAGACGTTATCGTGGCAATGGGTTGGAAGACTCAATACAGTAAAAGTGTCAATTCTCCCCAAACTGATATATAGGTTTATCAAAACACTAGCAAGATTTTTATAGACATAGACATGCTCATTCTAAAATGTGTATGCAGGAGCACCTGGGTGGCTCAGTTGGTTGAGCATCCAGCTTCGGCTCGGGTCATGATCTCACGGTTGGTGAGTTTGAGCCCTGCATCAGGCTTGTTCCTGTCAGTACAAAGCTGGCCTAGATTCTCTTTCCCCCTCTCTCTTTGCCCCTCCCTCACTTGTGCTCTCTTTCTCTCATAAATAATAAACATTTAAAAAATGAAATGAAATGAAATCAAATAAAATGTATATGGAAAGGCACAGGATACCTAGAACACCTAAAACATTTTTAATAAAAAAAAAAAAGGTATAAAGTGAGAGGAGTCACTCTACCATACACAAAGGTAAAGGCTTGTTTTATAGCTACTGTACTCAAGACAGTGTGATATTGACAGAGCGAGAGACACACAGACCAATGGAGCAGAGCTAAGAGCCCAAATATGGACCCACATAAATACATCCAACTGGTTTCTGTCAAAGGTGGGAAAGCAATGCAATGAAGGAAAGGCAGCTTTTTAAAACAAATGGTGCTGAAGCATTGGTCATCCATAGGCAAAAACATGAACCTCAACTTACACCTCACATGTTCTATAAATAGTAACTTAAAATACATAGCTGGTGTGAATATAAAATGACACAGTCACTATGGAAAAACTATGGCAGTTTCTTAAAAAACTAAACATGCACTTAACCATAACTGATCCAGCAATTGTACTCTTGGGAGTTTATCCAGGAGAAAGAAAAACTTACATGAATGTCCACAGTAGCTTTATTCATAATAGCCCCAAACAGAAAAAACAGAAATGTCCTTCACTTAAACTGTGGTACATCCATGGATGTAAAAAATGTTTTAAATTTTTTTAATTTATTTTTTTAAGTAAACTCTACACCCAACGTGGGGCTCAAACTCACAACCCCAAGATCAAGAGTTGCATGCTCCACCAACTGAGCCACCCGGGCTCCTTGAGGTCATATCAAAGTTTAGAACCAAAAATGTTAATATGTTGATGTGGAAAGAAACGCAACAACTTGGTGTTGGTTCAAAAAACCTCAGGAGCTTCCCAAGGGAAATGTGAAACTGGCCTTGATATATAGAGGGCAGGAAAGACTGAAGAAAGAGGCAGACAATTCCAGATAGGGAGGGAGCAGGTTAACAAGCAAGGGAACTTACAATCCAGGCTTATCTTGGGCAGCCACGAGACAAGTAGATCTCCACATCTGCCCACCAGGATCTTAAAAGCTTAAACGAGGCCTTAACTGGGTTCAATCACATATACCATCCAGATGGTCTCAATAACACCTTCCTCTCTCAAACCTACATCCTTAAAACAGCTCCTAGTGTGGGAATGGTGAGCAGAATGTGTATTTACATTCCAAGAACAAGGGAGGAGGTGAGGAGTCTCTGATTGCCCAGGCCCAGCTCTCAGGTCAGCTGGAGGCCATGTCCTCTCGATTACCTTCTCTAGCACTTGGATGGATCTCAAGGGAACTATGTTGTGTGAAAAGAGTAGATCTCAAAAGGTTATACACCATATGATTCCATTTATATAACATTCTTGAAGGACAAAATTATAGACATGGAAAACAGATTGGTGGTTCCTAGGGGTTAGGGATGTAGGGTGGGAAAGAGGTAGTAGTCTCCATAAAAGGGCAAGAGGAGGGATCCTTGTGATGGGAACGATATCTATCTTCACTGTGGTGTTAGTGACAAAAATCTACACATGTGATAATATTGCATGCACATACAAACACAGGTGCATGTAAAACTGCTGAAATCTGAATAAGGTCAGTGGATTATATCAGTATCAGTTTCCTGGGTGTGATACTGTACTGTAGTTAAGCAGGATGTTACTCTTGGAGGAAACTGGGTGAAGGTTATACAGGGTCTCTCTGTGTTATTTCTTACAACTGTGAGTGAATTTTTAATTATCTTTTGAAGTTTTTTTAAAGCTAAAAAAAAGATGAAAAAGACATATAGTCCACCTCTGTTTTACAGGTGAATAAAGGAACAAGCACAATTTACTCAAGATTGCACGGTTAAGAGCTACATAAAAAATAAGACTCAGGCCTCTGAATATTCTACTGTGCCATAATACTTAACACAGATAATTAAAAAAAAGCAATCACTACTGTTCCATATCTTACTGGGGGATTAAAATAATAAAGATCAGGGTGCCTGCCTGGCTCAGTCAGTAGAGCATATGACTCTTGATCTCACGGTTGTGAGTTCAAGCCTCACACTGGGTATAGAGCTTACTTTAAAAAAAACTCAGAGGAGGAGCCAAGATGGCGGAACAGAATGGAAGCTTTTTGTGTGTCTCATATCCATGAAATACAGCCGGACCAACACTACACCACCCTACACACCTAGGAAACTGACTGGAGGATTAACACAACAATCTGCACAACCTGAACTACAGAATTCAGCAGGTACGCCACGTGGGGAAGTGAACTTGGGGAGCTAGAAGGCGCAGGAAGGGATGTGCTTTTCCAAGCTGAGAGAGCTCAGCTTGGGGGGGGGGGTTGGATAGGGGAAAAGCACCCCTCCCCAAAAGCAGCTGGAGAGAAAGTGGAAAATTGGAAACAGCCACAGGGACTAAACTAAAAAGGGAGAAAGGAGAAAGGAGAGAGTTTAAATTCCATTAAGACTGTAAACAAGGGGAGCGCAAAGGCTGCAACTCCACAGCTTGATACCTGGTGGTGCACTGGTGGGAAGGGTGAATCCCCAAGAGCGGAGTGGGGTCTGGCTGGGAGGTTCTTGGGCCACAGAAGGAAAAGCAGTTCCACTGCTGGAAGGACATTTGGTAGAAACTGTTGAAGCCACCTGGTCCCAGTAGACCGCAGAAAGTGGCCACATTCGCTGGTGCTGGGGCAAGGTTGTTAAGGGTGGTGCCAGATATGTGTTGTGATTTTCCATAATCCCTGAGATGCTGCTGCTACACTGTCTCGCGAACATTTTCTGGGGCCAGCTGGCACCTGGCCACAGTCTTGGGGCACCGGCAACAACAGAGTCCAGAAGGCGTACCTGGGTGCAGCTGATATTCTCGGTGAGACCATTCTCGGTGAGCCATTGCTCAGTGAGACCCTCCCACAGAGGCGCAGAATGGGTCAAAGCCGGAGTCCTTCGGAAGTAAGAGGCCGGGGAAAACAGCCGCATCTGAGACAAAACTCGGGAGAGAGATAATGCCTGGGGCCTGGTCAGGGAGAGTGAAGAAGCGGGAAGCGGATGAGAGCTGAAGACGGAGGGCAGGAGAACAGACTGGGTAGCTGGCTAGCGCCATTTTCACCAATCCCGCGCATGCGCATCCGCACCTACGAGCCCCGCAACAATCCACCCCAGTAGGCTAGCAGCGCCATCTAGTGGAGAGCGGAGCTGTTACACTGAGCCCCGCCCAACTGGGCCAACTTCGCTTTTCAAGAACACAAGTCTTTACTGCCCGCTTAATTTATGGACTATAAAGAGCTACATAGACTGACTTCTAGGGAAAAACAAAGTAATTTCAATCCTACGTCAATCTGTTAGCACGTTCATCTATTCAATTTTCTTTCTTTTTTTCTTTTTCCTTTTTCTCTTTTACAATTCTTTTCTTTTTCTTGAATACAGAAAGAGAAAAAATTCATTTTTATTTTTAATTTTTATTAAAAATATTCTTTAATTTTTATTACTATATTTTTACTTTTGTGTAAATTTTTTCAAATTCTACTTTACTTCCATCATTTTATTTTAGTGTACTTCAGTGTACTCACCTTTTCAAATTTTCAAACAATTTCCTTTTTTTCTTTCTTTTTCTTTTTTCCCTTTTTTATTTTTCTTTTTCTTGAATGCAGAAAGAGAAAAACTTCATTTTTATTTTCAACTTCTATTAAAAATATTATTTAATTTTTATTACTATATTTTTTGCTGTTATGTAAATTTTTTCAAATTCTATTTTACGTCCATCATTTTATTTTAGTCTACTACAGTGTATTCACTTTTTCAAATTTTCAAATGATTCTTTTCTTTTTTCATTTCTTTTTTATCTTTTTTCTCTTTTTTGTTTCTTTTCTTTTTCTTAAATACAGAAAACGAAAAAATTCATATTTATTTTTAATTTTTATTAAAAATATTTTTCTTTAATTTTTTCTGCTATATTCTTTACCTTTGTGTTTATTTTTTCAAATTATATTTTACCCCCATCATCTCATTTTAGTCTACTTCAGTGCATTAATTTTTTCAAATTCTCAAATGAATACCTTTTTTTTCTCCCCCCCCCGTTTTTTCTTTAATCTCTCAAACCACTTTCAACACCCAGACCAAAACACACCTAGGATCTAGCATCATCTATTCAATTTGTGTGTGTGTGTGTTTTTAATTTTTAATTTTAATATTTTTTTAATTTTAATTTTTTTTAATTTCAATTTTTCTACCTCATTAATTCCTTCTCTCTCTTCAAAATGACAAAATGAAGGAATTCATCCCAAAAGAAAGAGCACAAAGAAACGACAGCCAGGGATTTAACCAACACAGATACAAGCAAGATGTCTGAACCAGAATTTAGAATCACAATAATAAGAATACTAGCTGGAGTTGAAAATAGATTAGAATCCATTTTTGCAGAGATAAAAGAAGTAAAAAATAGCCAGGATGAAATAAAAAATGCTATAACTGAGCTGCAATCACGGATGGATGCAGTGGCAGCAAGGATGGATGAGGCAGAACAGAGAATCAGCGATATAGAGGACAAACTTCTAGAGAACAATGAAGCAGAAAAAAAAGAGGGAGATTAAGGCAAAAGAGCATGATTTAAGATTTAGAGAAATCAGTGATTCATTAAAAAGGAACCACATCGGGGCGCCTGGGTGGCGCAGTCGGTTAAGCGTCCGACTTCAGCCAGGTCACAATCTCGCGGTCCGTGAGTTCGAGCCCCGCGTCAGGCTCTGGGCTGATGGCTCGGAGCCTGGAGCCTGTTTCCAATTCTGTGTCTCCCTCTCTCTCTGCCCCTCCCCCGTTCATTCTCTGTCTCTCTGTCCCAAAAATAAATAAACGTTGAAAAAAAAAAAAAAAAAAAAAAAGGAACCACATCAGAATCACAGGGGTCCCAGAAGAGGAAGAGAGAGAAATAGGGGTAAAAGGGTTATGTGAGCAAATCACAGCAGAAAACATTCCTAACCTGGGGAAAGACACAGACATCAAAATCCAGGAAGCACAGAGGACATTAGATTCAACAAAAACTGACCTTCAACAAGGCATATCATAGTCAAATTCACAAAATACTCAGGCAAGGGGAGAATCATGAAAGCAGCAAGGAAAAAAGTCCCTAACATACAAGGGAAGACAGATCAGGTTTGCAGCAGACCTATCCACAGAAACTTGGCAGGCCAGAAGGGAGTGGTGGGATATATTCAGTGTGCTGAATCAGAAAAATATGCAGCCAAGAATTCTTTATCCAGCAAGGCTGTCATTCAAAATAGAAGGAGAGATTAAAAATTTCCCAGACAAACAAAAATTAAAGGAGATTGTGAACACTAAACCAGCCCTGCAAAAAATTTAAGCAGGACTTTCTGAGGGGAGAAAAGACAAAAATGTAGATATAGATATAGATATAGATATAGATATAGATATAGATAGATATATCTATCTATATCTGATTCTCAAAAGATTAGAAAGGACCAGAAACTCCAACTCTACAAGCATCATAATGGCAATAAATTCATATCTTTCAGTACTCACTCTAAATGTCAATGGACTCAATGCTCCAACCAAAAGACACAAAAGAATCGATAAGAAAACAAGATCCATTTATATGCTGTTTATGAGAGACCCACTTTAGACCTAAAGACACCTTCAGATTGAAAATAACGGGATGGAGAACCATCTACCATGCTAATGGTCAACAAAAGAAAGCCAGAGTAGCCATACTTATATCAGACAATCTAGATTTAAAAATCAAGACTGTTTCAAGAGATGCAGAAGGGCATTGTATCATAATCAAGGGGTCTATCCACCAAGAAGACCTAACAATTATAAACATTCATGCGCCAAATGTGGGAAAATCCAAATAAATAAATCAATTAATCAGAAACATAAAGAAACTCATCGATAATAATACCATACTAGCAGGGGGCTTCAACACCCCACTCACAGCAATGAACAGATCATCTAATCAAAAAATCAACAAGGAAACAATGGCTTTGAATGACACACTGGACCAGATGGACTTAACAGATATATTCAGAACATTTCATCCTAAAGCAGCAGAGTATACATTCTTCTCCAGTGCACATGGAACGTTCTCCAGAATAGACCATATACTGGGACACAAATCAGCTCTAAATAAGTACAAAAAGATCGAGATCATACTGTACATATTTTCAGACAACAACACTATGAAACTTGAAATCAACCACAAGAAAAAATTTGGAAAGGTAACAAATACTTGGAGACTGAAGAACATCCTACTAAAGAATGAATGGGCTAACCAAGCAGTTAAGGAGGAAATTAAAAAGTGTATGGAAGTCAATGAAAATGATAACACCACAACCCAAAACCTCTGGGACGCAGCAAAGGTGGTCATAAGAGGAAAGTACGTAGCAATCCAGGCCTTCCTAAAGAAGGAAGAACGATCTCAGATACACAACCTAAACTTACGCCTTAAGGAGCTGGAAAAAGAACAGCAAGTAAAACCCAAAACCAGCAGAAGACAGGAAATAATAAAGATTAGAGCAGAAATTAATGCTATCAAAACAAACAAAAGAAAACCCCAGTAGAACAGATCAATGTAACCAGAAGCTGGTTCTTTGAAAGAATTAACAAAATTGATAAACCACTAACCAGTTTGATCAAAAAGAAAAAGGAAAGGACCCAAATAAATAAAATCAAGAATGAAAGAGGAGAGATCACAACCAACACAACAGAAATAAAAACAATAATAAGAGAATATTATGAGCAATTATTGCCAATAAAATGGGTAATCTGGAAGAAATGGACAAATTCCTAGAAACATAAATACACTACCAAAACTGAAACAGGAAGAAATAGAAAATTTGAACAGACCCATAACCAGTAAGGAAATCGAATTAGCAATAAAAAATCTGCCAAAAAACAAGAGTCCAGGGCCAGATGGCTTTCAGGGAAATTCTACCAAACATTTAAGGAAGAGTTAACACCTATTCTCTTGAAGGTGTTCCAAAAAAATAGAAATGGAAGGAAAACTTCCAAACTCTTTCTATGAAGCCAGCATTACCTTGATTCCAAAACCAGACAGAGACCCCACTAAAAAGGAGAACTATAGACTGATTTCCCTGATGAACATGAATGCAAAAATCCTCAACAAGATATTACCTAACCAGATCCAACAATACATTAAAAAAAATATTCACCACGACCAAGTGGGATTTATACCTGGGATGCAGGGCTGGTTCAATATCCGCAAAACAATTAATGTGATTCATCACATCAATAAAAGAAAGGACAAGAACCATATGATCCTCTCAATAGATGCAGAGAAAGCATTTGACAAAATACAGCATCCTTTCTTGATAAAAACCCTCAAGAAAGTAGGGATAGAAGGAGCATACCTCGAGATCATAAAAGCCATATATGAACGACCCAACGCTAATATCATCCTCAATGGAGAAAAACTGAGAGCTCTCCCCCCTGAGGTCAGGAACAAGACAGAAATGTCCACTCTCGCCACTGTTATTCAACATAGTATTGGAAGTCTTAGCCTCTGCAATCAGACAACACAAAGAAATAAAAGGCATCCAAATCAGCCAGGAGGAGGTCAAACTTTCACTCTTTGCAGATTATGTGATACTCTATATGGAAAACCCAAAAGATTCCACCAAAAAACTGCTGGAATTGATTCATGAATTCAGCAAAGTTGCAGGATATAAAATCAATGCACAGAAATTGGTTGCATTCCTATACACAAACAATGAAGCGACAGAAAGAGAAATCAAGGAATCAATCCCATTTACAGTTGCACAAAAAACCATAAAATACCTAGGAATAAATCTAACCAAAGAGGTGAAAAATCTATACACTGAAAACTACAGAAAGCTTATGAAAGAATTGAAGAAGACACAAAAAAATGGAAAAAGATTCCATGCTCCTGGATAGGAAAAACAAATACTGTTAAAATGTCGATACTACCCAAAGCAATCTACATATTCAATGTAATCCCTATCAAAGTAACACCAGCATTCTTCACAGAGCTAGAACAAATAATCCTAAGATTTGTATGGAACCAGAAAAGACCCCGCCTGAATAGCCAAAGCAATCTTGGAAAAGAAAACCAAAGCAGAAGGCATCACAATCCCAGACTTCAAGCTATACTGCAAAGCTGTAATCATCAAGACAGTATGGTACTGGCAGAAGAAGAGACACTCAGATCAATGGAACAGAATAGAGAACGCAGAAATGGACCCACAAACATATGGCCAACTAATCTTTGACAAAGCAGGAAAGAATATCCAATGGAATAAAGAAAGTCTCTTCAGCAAGTGGTGCTGGGAAAACTGGACAGCGACATGCAGAAGAATGAACCTGGACCACTTTCTTACACCAGACACAAAAATAAACTCAAAATGGATGAAAGACCTCAATGTAAGACACGAAGCCATCAAAATCCTCGAGGAAAAAGCAGGCAAAAACCTCTTTGATCTTGGCCACAATCAGCAAAACTAAACGGCAACCGACAGAGTGGGAGAAGATATTTGCAAATGACATATCAGATAAAGGGTTAGTATCCAAAATCTATAAAGAACTTACCACCTCAACACCCAAAAAACAAATAATCCAGTGAAGAAATGGGCAAAAGACATGAATAGACACTTCTCCAAGGAAGACATCCAGATGGCCACCCGACACATGAAAAAATGCTCAACATCACTCATCGTCAGGGAAATACAAATCAAAACCACAATGAGATACCAGCTTACACCTGTCAGAATGGCTAGCATTAACAACTCAGGCAACAACAGTTGGTGAGGATGCGGAGAAAAAGGATCTCTTTTGCATTGCTGGTGGCAATGCAAGCTGGTGCAGCCACTCTGGAAAACAGTATGGAGTTTCCTCAAAAAACTAAAAATAGAACTACCCTACAACCCAGCAATTGCACTACTAGGCATTTATCGAAGGGATACAGGTGTACTGTTTTGAAGGGACACATGCACCCCCATGTTTATAGCAGCACTATCAACAGTAGCCAAAGTATGGAAAGAGCCCAAATGTCCATTGATGGATGAATGAATAAAGAAGTTGTGGTATATATATATACAATGGAGTATTACTCGGCAATCAAAAAGAATGACATCTTGCCATTTGCAACTACGTGGATGGAACTGGAGGGTATTATGCTAAGTGAAATTAGTCAGAGAGAGACAAAAATCATATGACTTCACTCATATGAGGACTTTAAGAGACAAAACAGATGAACATAAGGGAAGGGAAACAAAAATAATAAAAACAGGTAGGGGGACAAAGCATAAGAGACTCATAAATATGGAGAACAAACTGAGAGTTGCTGGAGGAGTTGTGGGAAGGGGGGGCGGGCTAAATGGGTAAGGGGCATTAAGGAATCTACTCCTGAAATCATTGTTGCACTATATGCTAATTTGGATGTAAATTTTAAAAAATAAAAAATTAAATTAAAAAAATAAAAACAAAACAAACATAAAGAAAATAAATTCTGAAGTATTTAAACTAAAAAAAATTCAACAATTAGACAAATAGCCCAATTACAAAAAAGAAAAAAAAATAACAAAGATGAAATCTAGTTAAAGATACATAGAATAAGTGGGCACTACATTTAAGTATTACATAGTTCTAACAGAAACATCATGAGAATGCAGAGAAAAAAAGGCACAAACGTATCTGTCGTACAATGCTACTGCAAATCTGAACAAATCTAAGGCAGACCTCATTTATGCAGAAAAATCTTAAGTACTTATCTAGATGCATAGCCTTACCCTCAAATGCATTTTATGCTTCAGATACCATGTTATAGATGGAAGGAGGACCACCAGAGGCGAAGTGTGGCTAACGGTTACCAGGCCCCGCTCTGCTACCCTGCCCCCACCCTCCTCAGTGGTAAGAACAGCGACACAACACATCCTAGGAAACACATGGGTCCTCTTCTTCACAGAAGTAGGCCACGCACAGCAAATAAATCTAGTCCAGCTGAGGTGGAATTTATTATTTACCTCAGAGTCTAGTTTTAAATTTATTACTGTTGTAGTCTGTGGGTCAAAAGTGACAAAAGTGTTACTTAATACTGAGTTCTACCTTAATAGTTATCAACTTTGCAACCAAACTCTGCAAAGGGACTACATCGGGGCCGACTCGATCTGCACTGCAGTGAGTTCCAGTAGTGAAGGGGATCCTTGGGATTCTGGCAATGGTGGTGGATTTTCAGGTTCTGTTTACCTGGCCCTGAAGATGATGTATTTTTACGGTCTGAGGGTGAAGATTAAAACTTTTATGATAGTTTTGTACATTCGGGGGACCTGTCCTATAGCTTTAATGTTCATTGAAATATGTTTCCTTTTAGAATTTAGTTGGTCTTGCTCCCGGCAAAGTATCTGCTTTTTTTAAAACTATGAGCATAACACTGGGATTCAGTTAAGTTTGTTATGTTTTGTTATCAGTTTTTCCTGAAGTATCATTTTGCATTAATAAGCAATGGTAACTTGCTGGCATTTTATTCAAATGTATTGAGATTTTGCTGATTTTGTACCTTTATTCATATTTGCATTTTAATCATGTACTATCTGGAACTTCATTCCTAATTGTGGTTAATATTGTGGCTTGCTTTTTCATCACAGCCCCATTATTAGCTTCATATTACATGCATGGTATGAGATTAAATTCACCAGAAATTTGTCTTTTTCGTTTGCTGTTAGTATTCTCTGACATAGAAACTTAGCTGTTTGCACATGTTTCAGAACGGGTAGGCTATCGTGATCTTTCCACAGTCTGTTATGTCTGTATTTATAAGCACACGACTTAAAATTCATGCCCAATACAAGCATGGGATAAAAAGTATGTAATCGCCTCCCTCCCCCCAAAAAACCCTCCTTATGAAATTGAAATGCTTGTTTAAAAAAATTTTTTTAATGTTTATTTATTTTTGAAGGAGAGAGAGACAGAGTGCGAGCAGGGGAGGGGCAGAGAGAGAGAGACACAGAATCCGAAGCAGGCTCCAGGCTCTGAGCTGTCAGCACAGAGCCCGACGTGGGGCTCACACTCACAGCCCTGAGATCATGACCTGAGCCAAAGTCAGATGCTTACCCGACTGAGCCACCCAGGTGCCCCGAAACTGAAATGCTTCTTATATGATGCATGACACTGGCAGGATGTGTCCCCAGCAAAGTCAGCAAGGCCGAGATCCTAACGCTAATGGTTGCTTCTAACACCCTCATCTCCCTGTCCTTCCACCAGGCTCCTTTCTGTCCCCTGGTCTCTGCACTCACTCTGTGCTTCCCTTGTTGTTTTGCCTTGCTTTCTGCTTGGAGTACCATTCACCTCATTCTCCACTTTACAATCTCTTTGTCAGCCTTTAGAATTAGTTCTAACATCATTTACTCCAAAGCCTTCATGGACTCCCCTAAGTAGTTAACTTTCCCTTTTCTGTGTTCCCAGAACACGTTTGAGCTCAATACTACAGAACTCAGAAGACTGTACTATAAATATCTGCAAATATGTTTGTTTCCTCTATGTGACAGGAACACCTCACGTGGGGACCATGGGAAAGTGCCTGACATAAAGCAGGTGACAAGTAAAGCAGGTTTGCTTCCTGATTGTCCCTAGCCATCAGCCTCCTAGGTCAGGCTATTGTTTCATTTTTGGAAAACAGTGGCAAGTTGATTCTCATGATCTAGGGCAAATGCATGAGCCAAAGTCAAGGCAGGGACATAATTATTTTTTCCAGCTGACTTTGGCAGGGATCTCTCAGGATCCCCATTTAGACAGCAAAGGCTGAAAGAGAAAACCCCTGCCTATTCAGGACCCTGTATGTTAAGAGGCGCATGAGGGCTGGGACTTATTTTTCTATAGGTCACTCTGACTTTTAGAGCAACAGCTAAGAAAGGAATCCAGTGCCCTCTGTCAATAGCGACCCCTTGAAAAACACACTATATGTTATATGTCCAACATATTTTGCACACTAAGGTTAGAATATCATCTCTTGGATCTTTGAGATCTGCACCTGGAAAGGAATGTCAGGAGAGCAATTTGGGGCCTTACTGACAAGGCCATAAACCCTTAGACAACTGTTGGGAATGAGTGAAATCATTGGCAATGTACTTCCATGTTGTTGTACTCCTGGTAAAAGCAACAATCCCATCAATGTTAGTGGACATATGCCACATAAATTGGTTTTTAATAAAAGAAGTTTCTACCCCTTTGACTGATCAACTTTAATAATTTTTGTTGCAAATTTCTCTCAAATGTATTAGTTGCCTTCTTGTCTCTCTACTGAGCATAACAAACTTTTCCTGATGGTACAAGGTCATGGAAATATTAAACTGCAATACTGAGTGATGTGCCATCAGGGGCTCCTTGCTACCACATTACGTGGACCCAGAGTGTAAAATTTCCTATTTCACATGCTCACTAGCACAGTACTTGAAATATAGATTCCAGATCCTCCATCAACATCAGTTCATGCTTGTTGCTCTTCAGACACTGACTGTTGGTAGGGAGACGTACTTTCTTCCTACTAATTCCCGACTTTTAATTTGCTGCAGTCCAAGAAACCACATAACCACATTTGTGGGGACTGTACTGAGTAAGAGTGAATAAGGTAAGGGGTGCGTGTTTCTCACTGGACTGAAAACTCCTAGGAAGTACAAAATAATTATTGCTATTTTTGAGTTCCCGACATGCCTAGCATGGTGTTTTGCATACCACAGCACTAAGTAAATATTTTCTAATTTTACTTAAGCAAGTATGAGCTGTATTTTTATGTCTCTTTCAGCTACTCTAGCATTGTTAGCTGGTTTTTTTGTTTTAGGGTGGGTCACCAAGAATAGTTTGCCAGATATGTGATCTCCCTATAAGTGATAGAACTCCTGTTGATCTGGGAGGATATACACAGCAAGATGAATGAATGGTGGTTACCTGTGAAAGATAAGTGGAATTTTAGATGATTATTAGTTCCTTTTTTCTTATCAGCACTTAAAAATATTCTACAAATATTGCCTCTATAATAAGAAAAAGTTATGTCAAACCTAGGATTATTTTATTTATTTATTTATTTTAATGTTTATTTATTTTTGAGAGTGTGTGTGTGTGTGTGTGTGAGCAGGGGAGGGGCAGAGAGAGAGGGAAACACAGAATCCAAAGCAGGCTCCAGGCTCTGAGTTCAGAGCTGAGTTCAGAGCTCCAGGCTCTGAGTTCAGCACAGAGCCTGATGTGGGATTCAAACTCACGAACTGCAAGATCATGACCTGAGCCAAAGTCAGACACTTAACCGACTGAGCCACACAGGCACGCCAAACTTAGGATTATTTTAGATAGAAATATCAATTTTCCAATTTCCAAATGTCAGATTTCCAATTCTGTGAAAAATGGACTTCAATGAGGAGGAAGTGCAAGGAAACAAAGTAAGCAGTGGGGATACCATAGGAATGAAGATAATAATTATTGGGGAAGAAAACAACATGGCAGAAACACAAATAGGATGTGGTAATAGATGAGATACTGAAAAGAAAGGTGATAGGGGAAAATGATCAGAGAGAATCCATACAATAACTTGCTTGTTCTTTCATTTTCTGTTCATTTGAATGTTTACTGAGTTTCTATTCCTACACAAGCACTTTGGGGGGTGTGTGGTTTGTACCAATAAGATGGGGCAACTGTGAATTAACAGATATTTTGGGGTGAAGGGGACACAATGATGATGGCCTGGAAGTTACTGAGAAACAAGATGGGTATCGCTAGTTTCACATGAGTAAACCGACTAAAGCAAGAATGAGTCTCAATGGAAGATATCAACATGAAAATCTACAAACCCATGACAAATGAGATAAAAACAAACAAGGAGGAAGATCAGAGAGAAAGGACTCAAAGTCATTCATTACATGATCTTGAAAGAACCATTTAACCTCTTGCCATGGTTGCCTTCTGATAAAACTGAAAGGATATTATAAGAGGTCCCATATATGGAATGACCGTAAAGAGTGTAAAACACTTTAAGAACACAAGACATAATCAATGTTTTGCTGTCACCCATCAAAGGGTAGAAAGAAGAACAAAACATTAATTTTCCATTACATATTTAGAAAGTAAAGTCTTCTTTCCCACGTGATAAGCTCCAAGTCCTATATTTTTCTCTGCTTCTACTCGCCAGTGCCTTCCTGTCCACTTTGCCAACTTTTTAAAAAGGATACACCAAAAATACTTAGCAAAGATTAGAGGGGCTGCCTGAGCAGAGTTCTCCTTTCCAACTCACTGGGCATTACATTACAAGAGAATATAATTAGGGAAACTTGCCTAACTTTGGTGTTGGTATCAGAGTCTGAAAAACTAATTTTAAAACAGGGCTGTTAAGACAGCAACATTAAAATGGAATTTCTTTAAATAGCTACACTTCTATTTCTCTTTGTAGTAAACTAAAAACATGAATACCATTTACTACTTGATCCTAGTTACTAAGCTTAAGTTTTAAATTCCACTCTTTTTGCTTAAAACAACAGGGAAAAAAAGGGGGGACAGGAGAATAGGAGTCAGCAAATATGAGCTTAGACTGGCTTTGCAACTTAGCAAATTATTAACCACTTCCAGGTTTCTACATTTGTAAAGTGAAAACTGCAATATGAGTCCTATGCCTTCATTATCCTTGCAGTTATCATTTCATAATATTTATTAGTTTGACTATTCTCCCACCAAATTGAATGTTCCAGGAGGACTGAGTCCTTCTTGTTCAATAGTATATTCTCTGCATTCAGCAAAGTGGCTGGTACAAAGTAGGCATTAAATGAATCTAATGTTTGGCTATCCCAAGATGAAAGTGACAGCAAAGGAAATTCACTTAATTATTGATCTATTTTCTTGTGTCTTTTGATGAACAAATGTCTTCAATTTTGACTGTCTAATTTACCTATTTTTCTTTTACATTAGTACTTTCTAGTTTTTATCTGAAAAACCTTTGCCTACCCTAAGATAGCAGATAATCTCTTCTGTTTTCTTTGAGAAGCTTGATAAGTTTTAACTTCTCTATTTGTATCTGATTCATTTTGAATTAATTTTTGTGTATGGTACAAGGTAAGGGTACAGGTTTTTTGGGGATTTTCTTTCCATATGGGTAGTGGTTGAAAAGACTTCACTCAATTTCTTTGGTGCCTTTGTTGAACCATTTTTGTGTGGGTCTACTTTTGGGGCTCTCTATTCTGTTGCCTAAATCTGCCTATTGTATAGCACCAGGAGCACATTGTCTGGATTACTCTCACTTTATTATTATTATTTTTTAATGTTTATTTATTTATTTTGAGAGAGAGTGAGCATGAGAGAGAGAGTGGGGAGGGGCAGAGAGAGGAGGAAGACAGAGAATCCCAAGAAAGCTCCATGCTCAGCCCAGACCCTGATGCAGGCCTTGATCTCACAATAGTGAGATCATGATCTTAGCTGAAATCAAGAATTGGTCACTTAACTGACTGAGCCATCTGGGTGCCCCAGACTACTCTCACTTTATAGCAAGTCCCAAAATCAAGTAGAATAAGTCCTCCAATTTTATTCTTATTTTTCAAAATTGTTTTGACTATTATAGTTATTCTGCATTTCCACCCATTTTATATTAGCTTGTCAATTACTGCAAAATTCTTGCTGAGATTCTGACTGGGACCATGCTGAATCTATAAATCCATTTGTGGAGAACTAACATCTTTTTTTTTTATGTTTATTTATTTTTGAAAGACAGAGACAGAGTGAGAGCAGGGGAGGAGCAGAGAGACAAGGAAACACAGAATCCGAAGGAGGCTCCAGGCTCTGAGCTGTCAGCACAGAGCCTGAGGCAGGTCTTGAAACTCATGAACCATGAGATCATGACCTGAGCCGAAGTTGGATGTTTAACTGACTGAGCCACCCAGGTGCCCCAATGTGGAGAACTGACATCTTAACCATATTGAATCTTTTCATTGAACATGGTATATCAATACATTTACTTAGGTCCTTTTGAATTACTCTTATCAGTGTTTTAATCTTACACATTTTTTGTACATTTTTATTTAATTTTATTCCCAAATGTTTAGTTTTTGATGTCATTGTAATTTTTAAAAAATTTTATTTTACAAATGCAATTGAATTTTATAAAATAACCTTGTATACTATTACTTTGCTAAATTCACTAATCAGTTCTAGTAGTTTTGCCAAAATCCTTAAGGGTTTCTCTGTATGTGATCATATCATCTGCAAAGAAAGACAGTTTTACTTTCTTTTTTTTCTAATCTTTATGTCTTTCATGTATTTTTCTTGCCTTATCACACTGGCTAAACCTCCCAACACAATGAATATAGGGGTTAGAGCACACATACTTGCTTGTTCCTGATGTTGGTGAACTGATTTTTCTATTAAGCATGATGTCAATTATAGGTTTCTTATATACAATCTTTATCAGTTTGAGGAATTTCTGTCCTATTTCTAATTTGTTGAGAATTTTTTTTTTATTACAAATGGGTGTTGAACTTTGTTTTCTTCATACTTCTTGAGATGATCATGTGGCTTTTTCCTTTCAGTATACTACTGTAATTAATTATACCAGTTAATTGTCAAGTATTTCACCAAAAGTACATTCCCAGAGAGGGAAAACTTTGATCATAATGTATTATCCATTTTTATGTGGCTAGATTTGATTTGTTAATATTTTGTTTAGTATTTTTGTGTCTATTTACATGAAAGTCTATAATGTTCTTTCTTTGTAAGGTCATTGGATATTTTCAGTATCAGGGTTATGTTGATCTCTTAAAATGTACTGGGAAAATTCCATATTCTTTTTTGGTAAAAGTTTTTGTAAGACTGGTATTATTTATTCCTTAAGTATTTGATAGATTTCACTGGTGAAGCCATCCAAGCATGGAGTTTTCCATGTGCAAAGGTCCTTAACCATAAATTCCATTTATTTAACAGATGGTGGGTTAAATATTCTGTTACTTCTTGTGGTCAGATTTAATTTATGTTTTTCAAGGAATTTTCCCATTTCTCCAAGCCATCAAAAGTACTGGCATAACATACTGGCATAAAATCCTCTACTAACATAGTATGTCCTGATTATCCTTTTAAAATCTGTAAGATCTGTAGTGACATCCTTTCATTCTTGACATTAGTAATTTATACTCTCTCTTTTCAAAATCAGTATAGCTAGAGATCTATCTATCTATCTTCTTCCATTCTTATCTCTGTAATGCACCACCAGTAAACACAGTTTATTATCTGTCTCAAATAATGTGTGAACAGGAACTCTTTCCAAGTCTTGTTCTTACCTATGTTCTTGCAGCTGGCAAAGAGTAGGAGCTCAGTGAATATTTGTTGAATGAAGTAACTATGGGATTAAATGAAACAGCCAAATAATTTTTTTAAACAATAAAACCATCAACTCATCACTGAAGGTAAACAAGATCTTTGAGGTATCTTAATTTTTTTAAACTTTATTGATTTTTGAGACAGAGAGAGAGAGCATGAATGGGGGAGGTTCAGAAAGAGAGGGAGACACAGAATCTGAAACAGGCTCCAGGCTCTGAGCTGTCAGCACAGAGCCCGATGTGGGGCTTGAACTCACGGACTGTGAGATCATGACCTGAGCCGAAGTCAGACGCTCAAACGACTGAGCCACCCAGGCGCCCCTGAGGTATCTTAATTTTAACATAAAAACAAAGGCGTACAATGAAACTACATCATTTCTATTACATTTTTTTAAAGTTTATTTATTTTGAGATAGAGAGAGATAGTGCACACAAGCAGGGGAGGGGCAGAGAAGGAGGAAAATGGACATCTGACTCCATGTAAGCAATGAACTAGTAGCATCTTAGAACGGGAATGAGATGGTTGGCAGTGAGAGAGGAGCAGCTTGACAGTTTGAAATGACCCAAGATAGGGTTTACAGAAAGAGCAGGGACTGCTATTTGCATTTCTTGTTACATGAGTGCTTGGTGGGTGTTCAAGAGGTTCTGAAAATGTGCTTTTAGCCATATGTTGAGTGATAGTATTTTTTTTTTTTTTGTAGCTCTTTATTCTTATTCTAAAAGAAATTTCTGTTCAAAAAGGTCGTTCTTTCAACTTCCTATAGTGATTTTGGTCACCTGATTCTTCTTGCAATCTAGCATAAAGGTTATTAGGAAAACCTATTTTTACATAAAAAGTTATAATAGGGAGAACCTGGGTGGCTCAGTAGGCTAAGCAGCTGACTCTTGATTTCGGCTCAGGTCATAATCTCAGGAGTTCATGGGATCAAACCCTGCATGGGGCTCCCCACTGACAGCACAGAGCCTGCTTGGTTGGGATTTTCTGTCTCCCTCTCTCTCTGAATTCGTTTCTTAGTTCCAACTTAGTGCCAACTTAGTTCTTCAGGGTTTTCTATATATAAAATCACATCATCTACAAATAGTGACAGTTTTACATCTTCCTTTCCAATTTGGATGCATTTATTTCTTCTTCCTCCTTAAAAGCTATGGCTAGGATTTCTAGCATAATACTATGTTGAATAAAATTGTGACACTGGACATCCTTGTCTTCTGATCTTAAATGAAAAGTTTTCAGATTTTTGCCACTGAGTATAATCTCAGCTTTGAGCTTGTCCTATATGGCCTTTATTATGCTGAGGTATGTTCAATCTATACTCACTTTGAGATTTTTATCATAAATGGATGTTAAATTTTGTCAAATGTTTTGTGGGTCTATTGAGAAGATCATGTAATTTTTACTCTTCATTTTGTTAATGTGGTGTATCCCAGCAATTGATTTATAGATGCTGAAACATCCTTGCATCCCTGGAACAAATCCTACTTGCTCATGGTGTATGAGCCTTTTAATGTGTTGAATTCAGTTTGCTAATGTTTTGTTGAAGATTTTGCATCTATGTTCAACAGGGATATTACCCTGTAATTTTCTTTTTTGTGGTGCCCTTGTTTGATTTTGGTATCAGAGTAATACTGGTCTTGTAACATGAGTTTGGAAGCATTCCCTTCCCTTCAATTTTTTAAAAAAAATTTGAAAAAGATAATATTAAATCTTTAAATGTTTAGTATAAATCACCAGTATAAATCACCTCTTGGTCTTGAATTTTTTTTGTTCAGTTTTTTGATTACTGATTGAATCACTTTACTAGTAATCAGTCTGTTAAGATTTTTCTATTTCATCATGGTCTTAGAAGATACTATGTTTCTAGAAGTTTATCCATTTCTTCTAGATTGTCCAATTTGTTGGCATAGTAGTCTCTGCTGGTCCTTTGTATTTCCTTGGTATAGCAGTTGTAACTTCTTTCATTTCTGACTTTATTTATTTGAGCCCTCTCTCCTTTATCCCTAGTGAGTCTAGTCACTAGACTTTGCCAATTTTATCTTTAAAAAAAAAAAACAGGTTTTAATTTCATTGATCTTTTCCATTGTATTTTTAGTCTTTTTTTTATTTATTTCTCCTCTATTATTTCCTTCCTTCTACCAACTCTAGACTTCATTTGCTCTTCTATTTCCTTTAGGTGTAAAGTTAGATTATTTGAGATTTTTCTTATTTCTTGAGGTAGGCATGTGTTGCTATAAACTTCCCTCTTAGAACTGCTTTTGCTGTATTTCACAGACTTTGGTATGTTAAATGTCCATTATCATTTGTCTCAAGGTATTTTTTTTATTTCTCCTTTGATTTCTACATTGACCAAGTGGTCGTTCAGTAGGTCTTTTATTTTCCACATATTTGCAATTTTTCCAGTTTTATACTTGTAATTGATTTCTAGTTTCATACCATCGTGGTTGGAAAAGATGCTTAACATGGTTTCAATCTTCTTGAATTTATTAAGACTTGTTCTGTGGCTTAACATATGGTCTGCCCCAGAGAATATGCACACTTAAATTCCACATGCATTCAAGAAGAATGTGTAGGGGCACCTGGGTGGCATCCAACTCTTGGTCTTGGCTCAGGTCACGATTTCACAATTTCATGAGTTTGAGCCTCACATCAAGGCTCTGTGCTGGCAGCACAGAGCCTGGTTGGGATTCTCTCTCTCTCTCTCTCTCTCTCTCTCTCTCTCTCTCTCTCCCTCTCCCTCTCCCTCTGCCCCTCCCCCACTCACGTTGTCTCTGTCTCTCAAAATAAATAAATAACCTTTAAAAAAAAGAAGAAGGATGTGTATACTGCAGCTCTTGGATGAAATGTTCGGTATGTATCTATTAAGCCCATCGGACCTAATATGTCGTTTAATGCTGTTACTTCCTTATTGATTCTCTGCCCGGATGATCTACCCATTGATATAAGTGGGATATTAAAGTCCCCTTGCATTATTATATTGCTGTCAATTTCTCCTTTAAATCTGTTAATAATTGTTTTGTAAATTTAGATGCTTCTATGTTGGGTGGATAAATATTTATAAATGTTATATCTTCTTGCTGGACTAACCCTTTATCATTATGTAATGCCCATATTTGTCTTTTATTATAATTTTTGTTTTAAAGCCTATTTTATCTGATAAGTATAGCTACCTCAGATTTCTTCTGGTTTCCATTTGCATGAAACATCTTTTTCCATCCCTTTACTTTCAGTATATGTGTGTCCTTACATCTGAAGTGAGTCTCTTATAGACAGTATATAGATGGGTCTTGTTTTTTAAATCCATCCAGCTACTCTGTGTCTCCTAATTGGAGAATTTAGTCCATTTACATTTAAAGTAATTACCGATAGGTATGTATTATTGCCATTTTGTTAATTGTTTTCTGGCTGTTTTGTAGTTTCTCTCTGTTCCATTGTTCTCTTGTTTTCTTCTAATGATTTTCTGTAGTGTAATTTTCTTAGGTTCCTTTCTCATTTTATTTTTTGTGTATCTACTATAGGTTTTTGCTTTGTAGTTACCATGAGGTACATATAACAGTGTATGTATATAACAGTCTATTTTATAACAAGTTAATAGCAAGTTAAGTTTGGACCCATTCTAAAACTCTCCCATTTTACTCCTTTCCCCCAAGTTTTATGTTTTTAATGTCACATTTTACATTCTTTTGTGTATCCCTTAATTAATTATTGTAGGTATAGTTTTTTTTACTACTTTTGTCTTTTAATTTTACATAAGCTTCATAAGTGATTAATTCACTACATTTACTATATATTTACCTTTACTGGTAACAGTTTTACTTTCATATGTTTTCTTGTTACTAATTAGTGCCCTTTCTTTTCAGCTTAAAGAAGCTCCTTTAACATTTCTTGTAAGGCTTGGTTTAGCAGTGATGAATTCCTCTGGCTTCTGTTTTTCTAAAAAGCTCTCTTCTTCAATTCTGAATGATAACCTTCCTTGGCATAGTATTCTTGGTTGAAATTTTCTCCCTTTTAGCATTTTGATTATATCATGCTACTCCCATCTGGCCTGTAATGTTTTTGCTGAGGAATTTGATAGTCATAGGGGCTCCCTTGTATGCAACAAGTTGTCTTTCCCTTAATGCCTCAGAAGTTTACTTTTAAAAAAAAAATGTTATTTAAATAAACTTTGGGTCCTAACCTAAATTAACGGAAATTAGTGAGTATTGATTGGCCTTTACTAAGCTCTTGTAGTTGACTTGTAAAGCATGCACAAGCTACATGAAATGTTTATGACAACCTATAAAAACTGCATTTCATATTGTTTTTATAATTTACCCCAAAATACTCCTATCTCTTTAAATTACCACTGTTGCTTAAGTACCAGATTTAAGTTCTTAAATCTGTTGGTCCTCACTGTTTTCTCCAGTGTTTGACAAATATCTATGTTATTTGGTACAAAATTATGATAGATAGACAGACAGACAGAAGAAACTGACCTATTCTTCTCTGGGGTTTATTTTCCACAAATATAAATGGGGATAATAATATTCACCTTCCAAGATTACAAAGAGGGTCAACTGACGTTAACTCTGAGGTTCCTCCATGAATTATAATACATTAAATGTTGGGTAATACTGAAATAAATATTGAACAATAGGAGTCCTTATACAATGTATTCAGTGTTCACAAATGCTTAACTCCTTTATGCAACAGTCACACTGTTGCTGACAGAAAATGTGTCAATCCGAATATCCTACCCACTGTATATGCTCTTTTCATTTAGACTATTCTGCTATTTTAAGTCATTTTCCTTTTAGAATGTGGAAAACATATTATCAGATACTCTTTCCTGGGTATAAACACCTTGTGATTTTCTGTTCCCTTGGCACTTTTTAATTCTGTTATGATGGCACCTCTCACAACTGCCATCTCCTCCACTTGACCCTTAATGGAGACTGATATACCAAGAAAGGTAGTGTTCTCTACCAGTTTTTAAACTTCACACACAAGGATGGTATTCACAGATACGCAGGTGAAAATTTACCACATGAAATACTCTTTTTTGTTTGTTTGTTTTAGAAACTTGACACTGAAAAAATTATCAGCTTTATTAGGGAAAATATTTCAAAGGTTGCATGACCCACAAACAACACTTTAATCTTTCTCTGCATGTGTGACAGTTTATTTCTTTAATAATGCAGCTTTAGGGGCACCTGGGTGGCTCAAGTCAGTTTAGCATCTGACTCTTGGTTTTGACTCAGGTCATGATGTCACTCGATTTTAGGGTCCAGCCCCATGTTGGGCTCTGTGCTGACAGTGTATAGCCTGCTTGGGATTCTCTCTCTTTCTCCCTCACTCTGTCTCTCTGCCCCTCCCCTGCTCACACTTGGTTTCATTCTCTCTCAAAATAATTTTTTTTAAATGCAGTTTCAGTTATTTATCCCAAATATAAGATACTTATCCACAGATTTCTCATTTATAAAAATAATTATAAACCAGTATTTTCTAAATGTATCTAAATGTATTCACCTTCTTAGAAACTCAAAATGGCCATTGGCATCTATGATCAATAACTTCTTTATATATTTATAGGTATATGGGTGTTGTACTATTCTTCAACTTCCTCTATGTTTAAAATGTTTTGTAACTTAAAAAAAAACTATGTCTCTGTTCTTAACCAGAATTTCCCCAAGTTGTTTAACCATAGTGTCCTTTTCTCCTCCTTCTGGATCTCTCCCTAATAGTAGAAGCAAGTAGGTACCAGAGTTGAAAGGTACACTTTGGGCTACACATCCCAATCTACTGAAAGAACAAAGAATGACTTCTTGACCAAACAAAAGTGCAACAGGTCCTAGACTCAAATGCAGAGGAGAACAGGAAGGACAAACCCACACCTCGGAGATTCTTCGCCATATGAAGTGAGAGGTGGTGGAAGATGACATTACTGTTATTTTCACCACAGCTGTTTTAAAAAAAAATATTTTTTAATGTTTATTCTTGAGAGAAAGAGAGAGAGAAAGAGTGGGGGTGGGGGGGAAGAAGCAGAGAGAGAGGCACAGAATCCAAAGCAGGCTCCAGGCTCTGAGCTGTCAGCATAGAGCCTGACATGGGGCTCGAACCTACAAACTGTGAGATCATGACCTGAGCTGAAGTCGGATGCTTAATCAACTGAGCCACCCATGCGCCCCCTTACCATAGCTTTTAAACAACGCACGTTCAATGCATATGATAAAACTCTTCTCACCTCTTTGGATAGTAGTGTTTATTCTAGTATAAGAGCTATGGATCTGAGCAGACTATGAACCTAAGAGACAGAATATCTGTCCTCTTTGCACAAGTATATAAATGGCTCACAGCTTCCTGAGATAAAAAGCAAGATTCAAGCTCACCACATATACAATGGAACCAGAGAATTCAGATGAACGAAGTCACTTCAGGAAGGAGTTCTCTTAAATACCTTGGTAACATAATAAGGAGGAGGTTGTAATAGTCAAAATAACTGTGGAATTTTGTATCCTTGAGCAAAATTTTATAAAAGATTCTCTGAAACCACAAAGAGATAAACTGCCATCCACTTCAAATTTCAGGAGGTCTTTGGGCCATATTCAATAACAACAGGCAATGACAAGACAACATTGTCCTGATTTTATAGATGCAAACAAAGCATACAGATGTTAAGCAACTTGATATGGCCATACAACTAGCAAATAGAGAAGCCAGAATTTGAATCCAGACCCTGTGTTATATCACTTCTTGATCTATCTACAGAGAGGTAAAGTGGAGTCAGGGGTAGCTAGCAGGAACACCTGCTTTGACTCAAGCCTGCTTTCTCCCATCTCACTGAAGAGCCCACAATGAAGGTCACACTAATGGACTCAAATTATTCTGTCTGCAGGTTTGATCAAACGGTATTTCAAGGCACACCACCTCTTTAAAATATGGATTTCATTTAAAATGTTGGAGCACTTTTGACATTCACTTATTTTGACGAGCCATCCCCAATTAGTCTGAATCAGGAAGATTTTACTTTCACTTAATCTTCCATTATGACAAAAACATAAGGAAGGCAAGTGTGTTACTGGTAACTGTAGGGCAGAGCATCAATACAACACGCTGTAAGTCAGTCCTCATAGAGCAACATAAAGGCAGGATCCCTTTGTTTCTTTGCACCTCAAGGCCCCATGTTGTTCTGCAAGTTGAATGTACCCCCTCCCCCCCATATGTTACTGCTAACCTCTTTACCCTAAACTCCCAGACCTGCCTTCAAAACTCTAGAGTTGAGCCTGTTTCCCCTACATAAAAATCGTAACACTGGACTTTCCAAAACAGTATCTTCGACGAAGCGTAAAAATTTAATCACTTTAATTCTACTACACCTATCTCACAGTGATACTCTGTTCCATTTCATCCAGTGAGAGCAACCAAGGTTATATGCCAGATTCAGTGATTTAAACTCATGCTTGGACTAGCTACTCAGAAATTACCTTCTGACCAAACCACACAATCTTCTTAGTATAGATTGTTTGGCTACAATTGTTTTAGGGTACGTATCAAAATTACATCCCAGATTGTGGTAGACAAGTAAAGTCTCTCAGCAGATCTAATTTTGATCTTAGGGATAAAGAAGAAAAAGGGCTTCAAACTTCTTTACAGACAATTTGGCAGGAATTTGTTAGACTGTGGGCTCCCTGAAAGTAGGTCTTATTCACTGTTATTTCCCACATGTGTATTAGGGACATGATAAGCAAGAGCCCACAATAAATTGCTACAAAGGGAATGGACAGGAACATGAACAACAAACCCAAAGAAAATCACCCTTATTTCAACAATAGAGATTTGGCTAGGCCAGAATTCTGGCTGGTTATGAGAGCCTCCGAATATTCTCAAATACTTCAGAAAGTCTAATGGAAACCAGGCATTCACCTTAAGGTGAGATTGGACAGGACAAATTTCCTTGACTTTAGCAGACTTTGTATCAAGTCACTGTCACAAGACCAGTAGCTTAGGTCAGAAGTTCTGATCCTGCACACTGAAGGGGGAGGGGAAATGCTCCCGTGCCTCTCTCCTCTCTGAACCCTTCTTGAGGTGGAAGACACAGTAATCTGACTGGGACAGATTTAATGAATAGTGTCTCTGTGTTTTAAGAAGTCAAGCACACACAGGGCTGTAACTGCCTCTGCCTCCTTCTCAGTAAGAGTCAGGGGTAAGAAGATTCAAGATAGGTCTTGGCTTCTTGCTTTTCCCCCTCTTTTTTCTAATGCTTCTATAATCAACTAGTAGGAACATTTCGGCGAAGGAGGAGAGGTCCCAGTTAAGGGCTGAGTACACATGTCCTTTGGAAACTGCACAGGGATGAGGGATTGGCCCAGGCAGGATTCTCAGGGGGTCCCGCCCAGCCTATCACATGCGACCACAGCCGCGGTGAGGTCACCTCTGCCTGAGGTACTTTATGTAGGAAGGAAGAACTTTCCACAAATAGAAGTTGATAAGCAGTGGCAGATCACTTCAGAAAGTTGTGATCTCTCTAGCCACAGTTCTAAGGGAGTGAACGGCAGAACATTCTTAGCACAAGAAACTAACTTGAGGGTCATAACTTGAGGTTGGCAGATCAGGGTGCTAATCCTAGCCCCACCAAACTCGCTAAGCAGCCCTAGCTGGACAAGGCATTCCACCTTTCATGGTCTCCGTGTCCTCAGTGGTCAAATGAGGGTACTGGATTACTAGATAATCTCTGTTTCCCTTCCAACTCCAGCAGTCTATGATTCAGTGAATGACAACTCTGTCTGGTATCTTAAGCACATGTCTTTCACTTGAGCCAACACAGAGCATTTGTAAGACACATGCTTGTTAGCAAATTGGAATTCAGTGTTTGCTGCACAGACTCTGCCAAAGGATTCTTAAAAGTCATCTGATATTCCAGATATAGTCTAATAGATGTGTTAACCATCCTTGAAGAGCTGGCACCTAGGAAGCAGATTCCATTCAATTAATATTTATTCAGTACCGAGAGTAGGAACTTTGACATGTATTATCTCATTTAAACATCTTTCTTCATGGTTTTTCAATAGATGAACTCTTTTATATATATATATATATTTTTTTTTTAATTTATTCACTTTTTGAGAGAGAGAGTGTGAGCAGGGCAGGGGCAGAGAGAGAGGGAGACACAGAATGTGAAGCAGGCTCCAGGCTCCCAGCTGTCAACACAGAGCCTGATGCAGGGCTTGAACTCATGAACCATAGGATCATGACCTGAGCCAAAGTCGGATACTTAACTGACTGAGCCAGCCAGGTGCCCCAGTAGATGAACTCTTGACAGAAGTACTACCAGTCTTTCATATCCAGTTTTTTCCTAAACCATTATGCCAACAAATGATCAATCTCTTCAGATGCTTCAGTTCTTGTCCCTACACTAAGGCACAGCATCACAGAGCACAACCCTGGGCCTCGTTATCTCTGCCCCTGCTGTTTTGCTTAATTGAATAGCAACTTACTATTGAATCCTTCCTCCATTTGACATTGTCCTTGTATTTTTTTTTTATTAAACTCTGGATAAAGATACTATTTACTGTGCTTAGTGTTCCTTATATAGGAGCCTAGGAGGTTCACATTTTTGGGGGGTGGAGGGCAGAATCTCACTACTGCACATAAATACGTAAGCTTCCTTTGATCAGAAACAGAAAGGTGCAGTACAAAGTTTCTTTGTTATCTCATTTAAAGCCTAGATTAGTGTCCGTTACAAAAATCAAGCAATACATCTCAGATACTTCATAGCACCTATTCCTCAATCTCCTTGGCCATCCCAAGTCCTCCTGGGGTATATAAACCCCAAATAAATTATGGGAGATTCCATTTAGGTGACTAGAAGCTCAGGCCACGGATGTGAACCATGCTCCCAGTAGGTGGCCCCCCTACCTCAGGTGTGGTATTTCATCTCTATCCTCAGTTGTGGAGAAAGGGCCATATTGATTCCCAAATTATAATTTCTAATGAAACCTTCTTTCATATACAGCATTTAGTATACTTCTTGGTTTAAAAATATTTGGCAAATATTCATTCATACTGATGATATTTTAGAACCCAAACTGTCCTGCATTTATTCCATTCCCATTGTTTTATTGATTTTATTGGTTAACTCTTTGTTTTCTCCAACCCACTAACCTATGACCTCTTCACCATCCCTCACCCCCCCCCCCTGTCCTTTTCTTAAATCACAGCTTACTTTTCTTAAGTCACAGGTATACCAACTTCCTCAACAGTATGATCTTCTCTTTCTTTCCATTGCTCATCCAGCTGGCTAACCGCTATCCCTGAGGAATCCTGCTCTCTGCTTTGTCTACAAGGAGACAATATGGTATAAGGAATAAGGGTGATAGCTCTGGAGTTCAACTTCCCAAGGCTCAAACACCTGCTCTGCCACCTAATACCTGTATATCTTTATGTTGCTTAGCACCTCTGTAAAATGAGGATGATAATAATAATGCCTGCCTCATGGATATGAAATAAAGTTGAAATGAGACTATACATTTAGACTTGTACCAACTGACCATACTAGATAATCAATAAGCATTATTTATTACTATTATTCCATGCATGAGTCATGGAATGAATTTGGGACAATCACATACCAAGTCAGACTCGCTTGCACCATAAGTGGAAAACCACAGATATCAGATGGGCCCTTGATACTCTCTGGCAGCTCTATTTGCTTTCTCAGTATGTTTGCTCTCCTACTCTCCCACAGCACTGTGCCAAGCCTTCAACTCTCCTCCACTCTCAGTTGATGACCTTCCCTCCTGCTGCATGGGGAAAATAGAAGCCATAAGAAAAATACTACTTCATTTGACTATCATACAATATATGACTACCCATTTTCCCTACCTTTTCTTTAATTCAATGGAAGAAGTTTCTTTGCTTCTGTTAAAGGCAACCCCTGTGATTGGGTTACAGGTCCCCTCCACTGTGGCTTTCCCAAGGACTTTCCTTCTGCAATTTCTCTCTTCTCTCTGCATCTTTGGTTCTTCCCTAACATGACTCCCAAGGATCCTCACCCTCTTCCAAGGGTATTCATGCCCTTGTATATCTCCTTCCATTAGTGTGGGTGGAACTTATGACCCAGTACTAACCAACAGAATATGGCAAAAATAATGGCGTACTGTTCCTGTGATTATAGTGAATTATGAGAGATTCTACCTTCCTAAGAGAGGTGCTAAGATTCCCCTTGCTGGCTTGATGAAGTAAGAGGCCGTATTGAGGAAGTTCAAGTGACAAAGCACTATGGGGAGAAAAAGTGTGGGTGGAGCAAAGGGGATCCAAGCAATAGCCAGCAAGAAGCTGGGACCGTCAAACCTGCAAATGCATGGGAATGAATTCTGCTCACAACCTGAATGAACTTAGAAATGCATTCTTCTCCAGTTAAGCCTTCTGGTGAAAACACAGCGCACTTAACACCTTGACTGCAGCCTTGTGAGACACTGCAACAGACCCAGTTAGGTGGAACCTGATTCTTAACCCATAGATACTGTGAGAACTGCTGTAAGCCAAAAAGTTTGTGGTGATTTGTCACTCAGCAATAGAAAATGAAGGCATCCCCCTCCCCCAAAAGAAATTCCCATAATGCTGTAGTCCTTACACTAGAGTCTACTGTACCCTATGTTAAAAAAAATATAGACCATATGCCCTCCAGATAGTCGCTCTCTCTGCTCTCTTTTCCAATAAAACTTGTTAAGAGGGTTTTTCAGATGTGTCACTATGTCCTCACCTCCCATTCAGTGAGAGGTGAGGACATCACTGCCTTTGCATTCTGCCTTTGCATTCTTTAGTCAAGAATACCAATAAGCTCCACATTATCTAATCTAAGTGGATATATCTCTATGCCTATATTACTCAACATCCCAGTAGTATTCAACAGTTCAGCACGCTCCACCTTTTGAACTATTTCTTCTTGGCTTATGGGACTTTACATTCTCTGGTTTCCATCAATTTGTTTGGCTGCTGCTTCTCATTCATCTTTGCTGGTTTCTCCTCCTACACCCAAACTTAAATAGTGACGTGTCCAAGTCTGGCCCAAGGCTGTCCTCCTTTGACCTACACTCCCTTTCTAGTCCCCAGCTTTAAATGACATCAACATGCTACCGACTCCCAAATTTTTCTCTCTAGCCCTGACCTCTCCCCTCAGCTCCACATCCTACAGCCAGCTGCCTAATTGCATCTCCATTTGCATGTCTAATTGTCATCTCAGACTTAACATGACCAAAAAGAACACTTGATTTTTCTTTCACAAAATTGGTTGTTCCCCCAGTTTTCCCAATCTCAGCAAATGGCACATTTAACAAACCTCTACACTGTGGCCTCTCATTCCTTCACCTCTCACCAGACTGCAGCAGTAGCCACCCAACTGGTCTCCTTGCTTCTCCCTGCTGTCTTCTATACTCTATACAGCAGGAATTTTTTTTAAAATGCAAACCACCTCGTATGCCTTTACTGCCTACGACTTGCCAAAAACTTCATACTCTACTTTAGAAAGGCCCACCAAGCCCAATGTTGCTGGCTCCTACCTGCCTCCCTGACATATCTCGTACCTACCAAGTTCCAGCCACATTCACCTTTTTCTCCTTTCCGCCTCAAGACTTTAGCAACTGTTATTCCCTCTGCTGGAAAGATCTTCCCAAACTACATGTGTCAGGCCTCAGATCAAATGTCCCTTCCTCATGGAAGTCTAGCCCGTACCACAGCAGCTTTCTCTTCTTTCGCCTAGACTCTGTGACATCATTATTTCCCTCATAGCACGCAATCACAATCTCAAGTGCCATACTTGTTTGTTGTTGCTATGACTCTTTTCACTAGATGTGTGCATCTGGAAGGCGCTCACAGCTACGTTCTAGAAGAGTACCTCACACACTGGAGGTGCTCAATAAATATTTGAATAAATGAATGCATCAGTATATGCATAAGTTGTTGACACTGTATATGCATTCGAATAAAATATTAGGAAAAAATGACCTATTAGAAAATCTCTTCAGATGCAGTCTCAAGATGTCATGAAAGCAGTAAAAAATAAAAATAATTATACCTCAAACTATTCAATGTATACATTACAGCAAAGCTGTGGGCAAACAATGCTATAAAATGAAGCCCATTTTAAAAGAATTTAACAGAAATTTGTCTGGAGATGTAAACAATCTTTTTTGATAATGTGAATCATCACACCCTAGTTATTCTGTGTCCATAGGTTTGATTTTTTTCCTACATTGGGTTTACTTTGATCACAGAGCATAAATTACAATTAATTTTTCTGTCAGTATTTCTGGGCAAAAACACTAAGGAATCACTACTCGCGTTACTCAGTGTCACTGATGCATGTGACTTAATTCCAATCCCAGCTATATCCTGTAGCCATACAATGCAGGCTTTTTAGCAGACCATGGTAATGAGTAGCTCATGGTCTGGATTCCAACAAGCAACTGTCAAAAACTATCATCCCGAATGACTACTTGCTGAAAATTTCTCACTCCCAGAGCCCGTACTTCCAGGGTGGTCTAGGAAACAAATTTGTGCCTATGTCTATTCTGGGATATTCTAAATGCTGATGTTTAGCATTTCTTTGGAATTGCAATTTCATGCTTTGAGGAGTTTTTTTTTCCCCCCAAGCCCCAGAAGATAAATAGTCTCTATTAAGCTCACTTGTTTATGTATTTCTTTTCTTCCTGATATACCACTATCCTCTGAAAACTCCAGTAAATAGTTACTCAGTTGATTTTAAGAACCACTCTTGAGGAAAAACACTAACTTCATCGCTTACCACTTGCTGCCCTCAAAACTTCTTAGCAACATACACTGTGCATGAACCTCAACGTGGTTTGCTTTGTCCAATCGCATGCCTGAAAGCCCAGCCAGTCAGTTGTGTAATAATAAACCCCTTATCTCCTGAAGATACACAAACGGAAAAATCTCTCTGTGCTTCAGTGCACAAGACACTTCACTAGAATTCTCAGCAGAAATTCACATCCATTTTAAATGCCAAATTATCACCCCCCCCCCACTTTTCCCAATTTCCTCTTTTTTCCCCATTTGCAATTCCGAGGAGGGGAAAAAAACCCAAAGGCTAAACAATGTCGAGTTTAAATGGGGGGCTCGGGGGGGGGGGGGGTCGGGAGGGTCGGGAATGCCAAAAGCTGTCAGCTAAATGCAGGTAGAAACCAAGGGCTTGGTTTTTGCTTTGGGCTTACCGGTTCCCTTACAAACATCTGTGATGGAAACTCATCAACAATTGTTCTTGGATGAAGAAGGGATTGAGAGATTGACAAGAGAAGCTGCTTGCTAGTTTCAATAAGCTTGGCTAGCCCTCAGAATACGGAGAATACTCCTGCTTCCTCGGGAAGAATAAAATCTCACTCCCTCTCTTACCTCGCGCGTCCCCACCCGGCGTAAACCCGCGCCTACCTCGTCCCATCTCCAAGTTCCCTACCTCACTGGGGAGAAGTGTCCTTTTCCTGCACCCACACGAGACAACAAACCCGACCCGGCCTTTGAGGAACTGGGGGGCGGGGGGGGACCGCCTCGAAAAGGTGCTGGGGGCCCGAGGTGTGAGCTAACCAGTTCCCTCGCTCTGCACCGGCGCCGCCTGACACACCCCTCCCGGCCCGGCCTCCACCGGTCGCCAGTCCCCGGCCTCAGCCCGCTCCTAGCCCCGGGGCCGGGGCCCGTCTCCCTCCCCGGGCCGGCGGGTCCCGCGCGCGCCGCTGTGCCCAGCACGCACCTTCAACGCGCCCCGGGCCGGGCCCTTGAGGACCGCGCGGCCGGGGCCGAGGGGCAGGAAGCGCTCCTCGCTGTCCTCCTCGTCTTCGTCGCCGTCCACCACCTCGACGACCACCTCCTCGTCCTCGTCTTCCTCGTCGTCATCCTCCTCCTCCGCGCCCCCTCGGGGCTTCTCCTCCACCCGCCCGAGCCCCCTCCGCCGCCTGCTCCCGCCTTCCTCGTCCTCGTCTTCCTCCCCCAGAAGCAGCAGCACGGGCGACGAGGCGGCGGCGGCCCCGGCGGCCCGAGGGGGGCCGGTCCCGGCGCTGCGCGGCGGCGGCAGCGGCGGCCTCCAGCTCTCTGGGGCCGGGGCCGGGGCCGGGGCCGGGCCCGGGCCGAGGGGCGGGAGCCCGGGCAAGGTGCCTTCCTTGGCGGGCGCGGGTCCGGGCGCCTGCAGCGTGGCGCCCCCCCGGCGGCTGCCCAGGCTGGAGCGCTTGGCTAGACGCCGCGCCTGCATGCCTGACCGCGGGCTGCCAGCCGCGGCTCGGAGCCGGAGAGTTTGTCACCTCCTCCTCCTCCTCCTTCCCCTCCTCTTCCTCCCCGGGCGGCCGCTGTGGTCGCAGGCGCCCGGGGCGCGGGGCTGCGGGGCGCTGCGGGAGCCGCCTCCCCGGGCTTGCAGCTGCCACTGGCTGCAGAGGCGCGGGCGCCGCCTTCGCTGGACCGGCCCGCGGGGACGCCGGCGGCCGGCAGCTACGGCGGGGCGGCGCGGCGGCCGCGGGCGGGGGTGGGTGTGAGCGAGCGGCGCGCTGCCGCCTCCGCCGCCGCCGCCGCCGCTGCCGCCCGGGAGCCGCGGGCCGCGCTGCGCTCCATGCGGCCGGCGGCCGGGCCCGCGCGCGCCTCTCCCGGCCCGCTGCGCCCGCGCGGTCCGGGCCTACAGCTGCCGTCCCTCGGCGCGAGCTGTTTGTGTTGAGTGTTTTCCACCACCGCCCCCCTCTTCTCGAGCCATTCCTCGCAGCTCTCCGGTCCCCCCGTTCAGACAAAACCCGGACTGGATTTATTTTCCCTACCCACAGCCTCCGCAAATCTGGTGCTTCTAAGCATTTGGCCCAGACGCTGGGGCAAACGCTAACCCGCCGCTGATTCTTCCTTCTGCAGGGTGGGCGGAAGACTTCGCTGGAAGTAAGGCTGTTGGTCAAACTCAAGAGTTTGAAGGAAGAGATTTGCCGCAAGTCGTTTCAATGGTCTCTGCGGTGCATGGCGACTACTCTTGTCCTTCTGTGAAATCCGGGGAGGTGTATCAATCTGAGATTTGGGGCCACTTCCCAATATGAATCATCCGGCTCACTTGGGTTTTCAAGATACCGTTTCATGACATTACCTACCAATCTTAGTCTTCGACAGAACCAATCTAGGCCCTGTCCATTGAGCTCTCTTTGCACTGTGCTAAGTCTGTAAGTCTTTCAGCTTTCACGCCTGCATACTTACCTTAAGTACCTGATTATAACGGCCCCCTTCCAGGAAGCCTTCGGCTTCACCATTCAGTCTGTAGACCTCTGGCACTACTGAGGCCTTTGGAGAAACAAACTGGGGCAATGGTTCAAGATGGCCTGAGTTTGTTATTTTTAAAAGCTAATATGAAGTAAGAGTCTGGAAACCAAGCACATAACGAGGTTACCATATAACTAACGACACTGAGGATCTCCAGGTGTGGCAAAGATAAGTCAGGTGCTACTGTTTGGGCTTAGGCTATATGGTAAGCCATACTCTCTACATACAAATCCTATGCCAAATTCCATCTTTGTAGCTGATGGCTGAGGAGGATCTAACTCATCAAATACTCAGGCAGATGCCGTCACCAGGCCAATGTAAAAGATGTCCTCACCGTCAGCTTCCTTTTGTTGTAATTACTGTAGGAGATTTAACATCATGTGCCCTGTTAGACACTTGAAGGGAGCTCATTAAATGCTCACTTATGGTGTCTTGCAACTGGTGAACATTTCCACTGGGATGATGACAAAGATTCTAAAATGAACTTTTTGTTCTCCCTGAATCAGATTAGCTTCCTGATATACCTATTTCAGGTAATGACACTCTCATTATAATCAGTCAGGCCCAAAATAGCGGTATCATTTTAACTCCCTTCTCTACCTTATCCCTAGAGGCCGTTTTGCCCACAAGTCCAATCCATTGTTCTCTCTGAAATGCCTCTTGCATCCACCCCTTCATTTCCTTTTCCACAGTTCCTATGGCATTTCATGACTTCAAACATCAAAGTTTCTAACAGAGCTCTCTATACCCAGTTTCTCGGCAGCACACCCTCCCCTAAGCCCCCTCCAGACCCCACCACCAGATTCATCTTCGCAAACTCCATTTGGATTATAGCATTTCTTGGTTGAACTTTTCATTTGTAGTTATTCCATTCAAGAATTCGGAGAGAGAAAATAGTTTGAGCATTTTAAGAGATGGGTGTGTTTGATCAAAGCATAGAACAGAAGGGGCCAGCCAAGAACAGAACTAATCAGCATCAGTATTTCCAAAGAATGAAAAGAGTCACTGAAGTGGTTTCATCCCAAATGCAAAAAGTCTACCGTGGTCGATTTGGGAGATGATTTTAGAGAGAGGAAGCAGGGTCCTTCTTTGATCAGGAAGAATAAAGATCAAGGGCAAGGGGCTGGCTGACAGGTATGGGGACGGCGATAACAGGGAACAAGGCTGGAGCTCCTGGATGGCTCAGTTGGTTAAGAATCAGACTTGGGCTCAGGTCATGGTCTCGGGTCTCACAGTTCATGAGTTCAAGCCCCACGCTCTCCCCTGTCAGCATGGAGCCCACTTCAGATCCTCTGTGCCCCTCTCTCTCTGCCCCTCCCCCCTCCCAAAAATAAAGGGAGCAAAGCTGTGAGACAAGTAGGCTAATGATTAGGTACACGCTCTCAGGAGCCAGAGTGCTTGGGTTTGAATCTTGGCTGTAGAACTTACCAGCTACATGCCTTTAGTCACTGCCTCTCTGTGCCTCAGTTTCCTCATCTGTAAGATGGGGATAATAGTAGCACCTACCTAATAATAAAGTTCTTTTGTATGATAACGGGTTAATATGTGCAATTATCTTAGAAGAGTGCCTGGTACAAGGAAGGTCTATATAAGGACTTGTAATATTCAATGTATTGATGGCAGTATATAAACACAATAGCTTGGGTTACTCTCAAAGGATAACAAGGTAGATCTCTTTTTAGCAAACTAAGAACTGTTAATAACTGTCAATAACTAGCAATAATACGCTTTTAAAAGCCTAATTACATCTTATCAAGGGGCTATGGTCAGGCCAAGGATAAAGCTTTTTGTGTCTGAAATTACCCTAGCTGAAAGAATGTAAATGTTTTCCTGAGAACTGAGCAGAAAAACAGAGCTAAGTGAGTTGAGCGACTGGTGTGTGTGGAATGGTAGAAGAGGTACTAATTTACACTATTGTACTTTCTTTCAAAATTGCTATATATGCTTTGAAATCAGCTTGTTCTTTATCTCAGGCCACCTCAGCAGAGCTCATACACACCTATTCCCTGGCCCTTTTGGGTCTAAGTGAATTCCCTCTGAATGGGAGAAAAAGATTGGCCTTAATATTGGGACCATTAAGTGAAAGCTAATGTCACAAAAGCACTTTGGATCAATCTAGGCTTTGAAGGATCAGAAGGTTCTAGATGGGCAGGAAAAGCAGCATTGTGCAGGCCACTGAAGACCAGCCTCATGAAATAAGAGGACATTTAGTGGGAAGTAAAATCGAATTACCTAATTCAATAGGAATCAAGAAATACCTCATGATGGGCTTATGACACACTGTGCTCATGGGGTAGGAAGTCAAAAAATATCTCATGATGCCAAGCAAATGGGGAGAAGTGATTGCTGCTTTGTCCCCCATGTTCCCTAAACGTAGCACATTTTTACTTCCAAAACTAGGAACGCTTACCACCTAGGATGAAGTGTGCCTCTAAGCCATAGGATAAAGAAGGAACATCTTCCAGACAGTCTAATTTAACAGGTCATCGTCTGAAACATTCCATCATTCATTCAGTATGTATTTATTGAGCCCCGATGAGGGCCAAACCTTTTCTGGGCACTGGTATGCAGTGGTGAACAAAATAGCCCTCAGTGAGGAGGGAAGTAGGCAATAACCAAAGAAAATAAATGAATTATATGGTTTCATAGATCCAATAAGTGCTATAGAGAAAAATAAAGCAGAGGAGGGGGTAAAGAGTGCTGGAAGTTTAACATAAATAACATTTCATATTTATTTACTATGTTTAATTTCTTATTATATGACAATTGTATTTACAATTGTATATAATTATATTTACTACAATTTATTATTATATGCATTTCATATGTATAATATTTCATATATACTTACCATAAATAAATATCTTAAACATAAGAATAATATGAAGTATAACATAAAATCTGAATGAAAACTCGCAGCAGCCAACATGTCAAGCATTACATTGAACTCCATCTTCTTAGCCTTGGATAGGATCCATTCTCTGGATCCCGTATGCTTTGGCTGAACAGTTTGAGAAGCGCCAATGAGGAAGACCAAGAATGGGTTTCACAGCAAGTGTCACTCCTTAACCACAGAACGACTGACTGCCTCATGACTGATTTCTTGTAATCTTAAAGGATTCTTGAAACTTTGAGTTCTGAGCCCCAAAGATACCAAGAGCAATTAAAAAACAAGTTTAATGTTTATTTATCTTAATTTTTTTAATGTTTATTTTTGAGAGAGAATGAGATAGACAGAGTGTGAGCAGGAGACACAGAATCTGAAGGAGGCTCCAGGCTCTGAGCTGTCAGCACAGAGCCTGATGTGGGGGCTCAAACCCATGGACCCTGAGATCATGACCTGAGCAGAAGCCTGACACTTAACTGACTGAGCCACCCAGGCGCCCCCCAGAGCGATTTTTAAATACATGTATCTGAGAAACTGTAGCAAAAAACAAACAAACAAACAAACAAAAAACTCATGCTCAGTTTGACATTCTGTTCAATGTTTTTAAATTCAGTCTTCAGAAAAACAATAATCATGCTCCCTCAGAAATACAACAGACTTTTACTAATCAGCAATAGCTCTTTCTTGTCTTTTTGAACCTTAAATTGTTGGATTCTTTGAGAATAGTAGCTCCTTTTAAAAATTATTTTAAAACTAAAAGTAAAATTTGGCCCTTAAGCTGTTTATAAAAATAAGATTAGGTTAGTTTTTCCACACTTCTGGGAAACTTAAAAATAATTTCAGATGATGACTGTCATCCCACCATATGAAAAATAGATTAAGGCTAAGAGAATCCCTCATTTATTACAACCTTCAGGCTGAAAGTAAGCCAAGCATAAACCTCCACCCAGATAAATGTTTGTTCCATGAGCAATTAACTTAAACCCTCTTTAACCACATAATACACTTTCAACACGGTTCTTTAAAATACCTCCCAGAGTCTTGAATTTTTTTTTAAGCAAGTATAAAAATGATAGAATAACTGTCTTTTTAAATATAACACATATTTGCTATTTTGGTGTGTATGTGGTGTGTGTGTGTGTGTGTGTGTGTGTGTGTGATCACTTTAAGACCTCTCATATCGGCACTTGAAAGCAATGGAAAGAACACGGGACTGGGGTCCCAGAGGCTTGGATCCAAATCCTGTTCTGGGGATTCCTAGCCACGAGATGCTAGTTAAGTCCCCTAATCTCTGAAGGGTCCACAACCCTAAGATGAACAAGTTATATTCTTTCAGGTCTTCCAGCTCTTGAGTTCCATGATATGAGCTATTGACCTAAAGTCTGTTTTATGATTAAGCCAAATGCCCGTTATTAAAATCCACAAATGAGTCTAATGTGTACTACAAAGGTATGCACGTATGTTTATTTATAGACATCTCTTCTAAGCTAGTTTGAGGTGCTGTATCTTAAGACCACAATCTGTTTCTGTCAACATCACCCTTAATATCATGGGTCCTCTCTGCTTTCCCGGGAATGCAAAAATTTTGAACTTATGCATACACTTGCTACCATCTTATTTTACCAGTTATCGTTCCAATTTTTGTATATGCGCTGCTGAAGCAAGCACTTAGTTTACCAGTTATCTCTTTGGTGATAAGATGCTCTAATGGCTACAAACCAAGTAGTTGCTATTTTATATTATTTGTGTTAATGTCCCTTTCTACACAGTGAGGATTGCTTTAGCCTAAATGTATATTTACTTCCTCCTAGTGATATTTGCATATCTCTGAAGCTTTTCTCTCATCTTCTTTTCCTACATTTTTTTTTCCCTCCCAGCCTCCTTGTTTTTTTCCTCCCAGTCTCCTCCAATTACTTGGTACAAGTAACTGAAATCCTACTCACCCTAAAGGAAAAAAGAGGGGAAGGGATTTACCAGCCCCGGGTAATTGAACCACAGATGAGCGTGAGCTTGGGGAAAATTAGATCACAGGGCTTACGTGATGTATCGTCCCCTGTCTTTCTGTGTCTATCTCCCTCTCAGTGTGTTTATGTCATGTGTTTCATGATCTGGTCAGCTAGAACCAGGTCTGTAGGCAGCCTTGGCCACACATGCGTCAGCCTTCGACCATGGGCAGGGGAGCTCTTGGCCATTTCAGGCCTGCCTTGTGAGCCTACATCTGTGGCCCAGAGGAGTGTTGTGATTGGAGGTCTTCACCAGACCACGTGGTGAAGGGAAAAAAGGATGGTCATTGTATTGAGCAATTAAAAAAAACATAAAAGGAGGCAGCTGGGTCACCCAGTCGGTTAATCAGGTTAAGTTTCAGGACCCTTGGTTTCAGCTTAGGTCATGATCTCGCGCTTTCCTGAGTTCAAGCCTGGCATGGGGCTCCACCTCACAGGGCAGAGTCTTCTTGGGATTCTCTGTCTCCCTCTCTCTCTGCCTCTCTCCACTGGCCCTACCTCTGTCTGTCTCAAAATAAAGAAATAAACTAAAAAAAAAACCTAAAAGACCATCAGGTGTTAATAAATGTAACCAATACCATCCAAAATCTGAAACATAGAAACAGTCCGAAGGGGGAAAAAAAAATCACATCTAATCTCCCTACCCAGAGACAATTCTGTTATTGCTTTCATATATTTATTTTAATTTCTTTTCTATGTATCATCGGGGTTTTTTGTTTGTTTCATATTGTTTTCCACCTGGTTTTATAATGTAAGCTTTTCTCTCACACACTGCACTATAACTTATAGATGGATTACGAGCCAGTAGAAAAAAATAAATCATGAAAATATTACAAGAAAATGTGCATAAATATTTTTATGATCTCTGGGGGAATGACAGCCATTTAAAAAATGATACAGGGGCGCCTGGGTGGCTCAGTCGGTTAAGCGGCCGACTTCGGCTCAGGTCACGATCTCGCGGTCCGTGAGTTCGAGCCACGCGTCGGGCTTTGGACTGATGGCTCAGAGCCTGGAGCCTGCTTCCCATTCTGTGTCTCCCTCTCTCTCTGCCCCTCCCCGATTCATGCTCTGTCTCAAAAATAAATAAACGTTAAAAAAAATTTTTTTTTAAATGATACACGTCAGAACCATGGCAAAAGCTGGTAAATTTGACCACAAAAAACCATGTAAACTTTATGACAAATGCACCACTAAAAAGTTTTAAAATAAGTGAAAGGTGATTAGAAAACATTTTTGATATAAAACCAAGAATTAATATATACCAAAATACAACCACTTCAGTATTATTAAAACAATTATACATAATATTCACCTGTCAGACAGAAATCTTAAAGCTTTGATAATATTCAGTGTTACTGAGAGTATGGATAAATGGCTACTTGTAGATACTGTCGTGATATCAATCATAATTCTAAAATGCACTTGTCATCTGAAGTCAGCAATTCCACTTATTGCTAAGTATCCTGAAGAAACATTGGTACATGAGCACCAAGAAGCACAGGGAGACTTGCTACAGCACTGGTTCTAAGAGCAAAATATTGAAAACAACATAAATAGTCAGCCAAAGGAGACTTGTTTAGAAAGAAGCCTTTGACAATGTGTGGGACACTATGTGGTGGCTGAAAATAGTGAGGGAAGTCATTGTGTAACGTAAGAACAAGGGCCCAGATTTGAAGTGAAAGGGGCAGGTTATAAAATAACATTTAAACATGATCTCATTTGTGTGGAAAGCAAAACCCCACGAAATATGCTATATACACCTACATAGTGTGATTTCAGATGGAGAAAAGTATAGATGGATAGGAAAGTGTCCAAAGGATATCTTCCAACCTCCAGGAGGTGAATGGGATTGAGGGAAGAGGCAAAGGACATCCCCACTTTCTGTATTTTTGACTTAAAAATACAGAGTTCACTTTAAAATAAAGAGTAAAAACTCTTCACGGCATAATTCTTAGTACAGAATTTTCTGTCAAGCCATTGTGCCACGATTTCACCACATCTTGGTATTTTATTTTAATTTTTTTTAATGTTTATTTATTATTTTGAGCATGAGAGAGAGAAACAGAGACAGAGCGTGAACAGGGCAGAGGCAGAGAGACAGAGACAGAGAATCCAAAGCAGGCTCCAGGCTCTAAGCTGTTAGCACAGAGCCCGATGCGGGACTTGAACCCACAAACTGTGAGATCATGACCTGAGCGGAAGTCAGACGCTCAACTGACTGAGCCACCCAGGGGCCCCACATCTTGCTATTTTAGATAGAGTGCCATCAACCTTTGTATGGAAAGTATTACACATTTTTTTGGATTCTTTCTTTAGGCTCAGAGCCAGAAGTGGAATTAGTGGCCAGAGAGTGTGCACATTTTCTTGCTACATTTTACTAGATGGCTTTCCAAAGGAGTTGCCACAATTTACATTCTGACAACCATGAGAAAGTGGTTGGTTTCCTGCATTCGCCCTTGCTTTGATCATGTCACACTCTTTCCATCTTTCCCTCTCTTTGCTACTCTGATAAATGTTCCATCAAACCTCATTTTGTTTTAATTTATTTCTTTGATCATTAATGAAGAAAAGTATTTCCCCATGTGTTCGAGTTTTCGTTCCCCTTCTGCAAATTCTTTTCTTATCCTTTGTCCATATGCCTGTAAGAGTCTGGATTTTCCTTTCCACTTGTATAAACTCTCCATAATAAAAATCCTATTGTCATATTTTTTTGCAAATACTTCTCTAGTATTTTGCAAATACTTGCCATATTCTTTGCAAATGTTTCTCTAAATTTCTTTGTTACCGTACCCAAACCTTTAGATTTACTCCTGGGCTCTTCTACCCCCCCCCCTTTTTTTGCTGATCTTATTTACAAATTCATATCACTGTTTACCTTCAAATTTTGTACTAGTAGCTTTGCTAGATTTCATCCCTTATCATTTCCCTTCAATTTTTGTTTTCTTTTTAAAATTTTTTTGCTGCAAAGCTTCATTTTAATGTTGTTTATATGCTTATCCAACATAATAATTTCCTTACAGTCCAAGATGTACTGTTGCTGGGATGAATTCTTAACATTAAGTTTTCAGATCTGATTATCATTTACTTAGTTATTGATTACATGCCTTCCTGTTCTGTACCTTAATTAAAACCTCATGCTTAACCTTTCCATCCTAATAGAAATATTTCCAAGTTTAACTCAGCATCATCACCACCATAATATCTCTCGTAAATAATCTTCTCAGAATATTAAACCTAACCCCTTTCACATCTTTAACATAATACAAGTGTAAGCACACAGTGTTCACCTGCTGGCACATTCTGCAACAACAGAAATGGCCTATACCTGCACCGTACAATATGGTAGCCACTAGCCCCATGTAGCCATGGAGCCCTTGAAATGTGGCTAGTACAAATGAGGAACTAAATTTTTCATTGTATTTAATTTTGATTAAGTTTAGTAGCTCTGTGTAGCGAGTGGCTATGTTGTTGGACAGTGCAGGCTCAGACCTTTCCCAAGCCTTTTTTGCTTTTCAGATTCATTTTTAGGTGAACCCCACTAACCTAATTAAGAACACAGAAATCACACTTCGCTGCAAATCCAAAATCAATACTACCGTGTTTTCTCATCTACCTACCCACTTTTAAAAACCTAACATTTTTCAATTGTTAGCTTATATTTAACACTTCTCATTCATTACCTTCATCGGGCTTCCAATTAGGCTATTTTCAGATTTGAGGGTGGAGAGCTGTTGAAAGCTCCTGGGCTATTTTTATCGACACCATTTTAGTTCCTATGTTTGTTATTTTATTCTCAAATTATTCCAGGGGAAGAAGTACCTGAATTAACCCCAGCCACCTATAATAAGAGTCTCGAAAGCCATAAAATATAATGAGATGTCAGCACATGCCCCTGGGATTTCTTAAATGCTAATTGTAAATTTCTTTTCCTTGTTGTTATTGTTATGCCTGTTAATATGGGGGGAAATGGGAAACAGAATTTTGTAAAGCATCTAAAAATTCCTCAGTGCTCACCATATCGTACTAGGCAATAGAATTTTCCCTAAACCGTGGTAGGTGTGAGGACTGTCCATCTGGCCCACAGGCACGGATGAAGGAGGGCTGGAGGTGCGGAACAGCAGCCTTGGTCGTCTTCCATGCCTTTTACTATGGTACAGAGGTTACTTGCAATTTTTTTTCTCTCATCGCTGTTAAAGCCACGTCTGTCCCACCACCTCCTATTTATAAACCCCACTCTCCCCACGCCCCTGGTCGCTCCATCTGTTTACCTAGTCACAGCCACTACCGACACTCTATGTCTTGCTTCCTCTTGCCACATGGCAGGCAAAGCTGACTTTCAAGACTGAAATTTCAAACAAAACCTCATACAAATACTGTTGTTTCTCACTCCTTCCCTGAGGTTGAGAGGGGAGAAGAGAAAAAAACAAAACAAAACAAAACAAAAAAACAAAGAGGAAAAGAAAAGGAAGGAGAAGAAAGAGGAGGAGACAAGAAGGGTGAGCCACCAGAAAATGTAAGAGTTGTCTTGGCTGTTTGGTAATTTACTATTTTTATATGGTAATCCACACATAAAAGGTTTTCTTCTGTTTAGCTTAAGTGTATCCTTCAGAAATTTAGGGTTTCCCCCTTTATTCAATTCTCAGCGAAGAGTAAAAATAGCTAGTTATGGTGCAGGGTGCCTGGGTGGCTCAGTCGGTTGAGCTTCCAACTTCAGCTAAGGTCATGATCTCACAGCTCATGAGTTTGAGCCCCACGTTGGGCTCTGTACTGAGCTCAGAGCCTGGAGCCTGCTTCGGATTCTGTGTCTCCCTCTCTCTGCCCCAATCCGCTCGCATTCTGTCTCTGTCTCTCTCAAAAAAATAAACATAAAAAAATTGTTAAAAAATCGATATAAAAATAGCGATTTTTACTCTTCACTATTTTTTTCTAAATCTTCCCCCAAAGATTTCCTTTTTCTTCCCCGCCCCCTCCCGCATAGGTTTTCAATACAGTTTCAATTTCACCCTTGTTGTTTTAGGAGGTTTTTTTTTATACTTCCACATGATCCTACTAGTAGTGATATTTTCCTACTGCTTTAAATACCTTTCTCCCATTCTCACTTCATGTGCAGTGTGTTGTCCTCAGTGGTCTCTTTATCCCTTTTACATACCTTGCAAATCATGAGTCATTCCCTACCCAAGATTTTCTAGACTCTAAAACTCTGATGTCACTCTAAGTATATGAGCTACCATCTTTTAGAGCTACCGTCTTTCAGTTCGTGTTGTTTAGGCACATAGGTATTCCCGGCCAGGATTTGCTACATAATTTGTGGGCCTCAATGTAATATGAACACGTGGGGCTTTTTGCTCAAAATTATCTCAGATTTCAAGACAGGGATAGCAGAACATTAGACCAAACATGGGCTCTTCTAAGCACGAGGCCTTGAGTGATAGCTCGCATGCCATGACGTGAGCCTTGTTTCCAGCTTTATCATATGACGCTGGGAAGGGTGGGCACAATCACTCGAGGCAAAATTTCGTGTCTTAGGGGTCTCCTCCACTTCCCTTTATCCAGATTCTTTTCTTTCCTTGGAGAAGGAGAGCCCAGTGTTTGGAGTTGAGTGTTATTTTGTGCTTGGGCCTACAGGGATTCAGAACTTACCTGTCTACCAGCACTCCGGATCTTGTTGGGGAAACCAAAGAATTTTGAGCAGCGGAGGAATGTGGTTCAATGTGCATGTTAGGAAAGTTACTTTGGCAGCAGCATGGAAGATAGAAATGAAGAGAGTCTGAACAAAGCTGCAACAGAGGGTAAAGTGAAAAGAGGGTGGTTATGGGAAATACATGCAAAGCAGAAATCAACAAAACCTGGTGTCCAGTAGGATTGGGCTGCACCAGAGAAGGAGCCAACAACAACTGTCTGGTTCAGACTCATGGAACCAGGTCGATCTTAGTGATAGTTACAGAGGTAGGAGAAGCAGGAGGGAAGCAGGCTGGGTGGAGAAGAGAGCACTATTTGGGAAAATGTTGAGTTTAAGGTGCTCTTGGGCATCAGGATCCGGTTGTACAATAGTTTTTTTGACATTTAAGAGCTAGATTTAGAAAGGGTATACTGATTTAGAAGCTGTGCTGGTCCCTGGCCAGTTTGCCATCGTGTGTTTCCCCTGCTCTGCTCTTTACAAGAGGTTGCTGACCTCTACAGGCTCTGTCTCAGGCTTGCTTCTCAAGGGCTGTTGCCTGGTTTGGCCAGACAGGCACTGGTGGGATTGAATAAGGCAGAAGCTAGGAAATTTCTCCCCCTTCTCTGCTCTAGGGTGTCCCTCCACCAGGCTCCTCTCCTCCATGGCTCCAGTGGTCCCATACAAACCAGTGGCTCTAATTCCCATGGGCCGCAGAGCCATAGTATAATCCCACCTTTTCCTTTCACCCCTCTAGCCAGCGGGTGGCAGCTTCCTGTCACTAATTTCTGGGTTGTCTCAACACCCCTTGTTTGTTTTCTCAGCTCTTCATCACCTGTGGGAACGAAATTCCTTGTATGTTTAAATTTAGAATGTTTTTTCTTTTCCTGCCTGATACAGGACTCATTAACATACATAGATGTTTGCTAAAGTAATTGAATGTGTTTTGAGACTGTAGATGAGGACTGAAAATTGAGCCAGTTTGGTAACAAGCTGGCGATATTAACAAAAGCATTTCCAGGGGACTCCTGAGGGTGGAAGCCAGATCATGGTGGATTTTTTTTTGACGTCTGAGAATTTAAGAAAGTGAGGAGTACACATTTTGGGTTTTAATTTTTTTTCTAGAAATTTAACTACTGAGGGAAGGAAGGAAGGAGACTGTATAAAGAGGATTTTTGAAGAGGAGAAAGATTTGGGTATGATTAAAATAAAAGAAAGAAGAAATAGGAATTAAGAGAGGTAAGTGAAGAAGAAAGATCCTAATGGTAGGAGTCGTAAGATCCAGATCCCAGTAGATGTGTTGACCATGTATAGGCAGAGGGCCATTTATTTGTCTCTTGTAAGAGAAAGGGCCTCAAGAATGATGTAGATACAGACATTTTGGGAGGCAGAAGGCCAGACAAGAATTTGATTTAGTTCATATCCAAAGGCTTCTGTGTTCTCTGTGAACTAGCAGAGGGTATGCTGGGAGGTTTACAGAAAGTGGTGGAAATTGGGGCTAGCCTCTAAGGGGGATAGAAGAAATAGCAGATACAGGTCAGGGCCAAGTCACTGCAGGACTGAGTGGTGTTTTCCACCTTCTCTCAGAGCTGGTAGAGGAGTGAGTAGGCACACACGTTTCATATGTAGCTGTGGTTCTCCGTGGACCAGCAGAATCACCTGGAAACCTACCAGGTGTGCAAAATCCAAAGCCATGCCCCAGACCTACTGAATCAGGAAACAGGCGGTTGATTTCCAGCAATCTGTGTTTTTTTTTAAATTTTTTTTTTCAATGTTTATTTATTTTTGGGACAGAGAGAGACAGAGCATGAACGGGGGAGGGGCAGAGAGAGAGGGAGACACAGAATCGGAAACAGGCTCCAGGCTCTGAGCCATCAGCCCAGAGCCCGATGCGGGGCTCGAACTCACAGACCGCGAGATCGTGACCTGGCTGAAGTCGGACGCTTAACCGACTGCGCCACCCAGGCGCCCCCCAGCAATCTGTGTTTTAAGAAGCTCTCCAGGTAATTCTGACACACTCTACAGTTTGAGAACTGCTGTGTAGACTGTGGCCACCAGAGGTGTGGTCTGCAGACAAGCAACTAATTTGAAATGCAGAATCTCAGCCCTTCCTCTCCTGAGATAAGAACCTGAATTTTAACAAGATCCCCAGGCGGTTTGTATGTACATTTAGTTAAGAAGAACTGAACTTGGTGGTTTACTCTCACCAAGGGGTTTTGGATATTTGTAGGTTAGCCACTGGATTCTTGAAGGCCTAAACTGGATGGTAAGTTTTAGGGGAGTAATTTCAGGTTCGATTTAGATGGTAGGGGATCTATCATATTTGGAAGCTAAGAACCCCTTCTGACATCATGTAGCTGCACATTTCAAAAGACACCATATAGCTGCATGTTCTGCCTCGTTCCATGGATTACACATGAGACCAAATTGAAAAATACAGAACCAGATCTGTTCAAACACAGCCCTGAAGTCTAGTCCTTCAGCAAAGGTTATTGAGTGTCTACAGTGAGGGCTTTGCTGGACTCCGAGATGCTCAGATCATTCCCCTGTCCTTTTACTAGAGAGCTCTCATCTACCTGAGGACACACTGACAGAGGAACACAATACTTCAATGCATCTGGGGAGGACAAGATCCTGATCCACAAGCAGATCACAGAGGAGGAGCAAGCCAGATGGCCAGGATGGGTCAGGGAAGGCTCGTGGGATGAGGTCCTGCCAAAGTCAAGTGTCACAGGGTGACTGGGGTTCCACCAAATGGTGAAGTGGCAGGAGGGACATTCCAGAGAGAGACAGCCTGGGGAGCAAAGGCACAGGGCCTGCACGGGAGTTTGGGAACGCTACATGGGGGATGGGGACATATTCATTGCAAGGCCAGGACACATTTCATTAAAATAACTGCTCTTTTTGACATATTCAGTCCAAAGTCTTGCCTTGGAGCACAACTCTTTGTGTGGGACCACAGCCAAGCTGGCGTGAGGGAAGGATCCCCACACTTCCTACAGGAACCAACAGTCCAGAGAGAGGAACGTCACGATGTGTTAGACGATCTATGGAGAAACCCCTCTGCTGTCACATTCTCTCTTCTCAATGCAGAAATCATGATTTCAGTGCCCCAGAACAATGGGAATACTCGTGTTGGAAGCATTTGACCATCTTATTTCTCCACTCAAATCCACGTGCCTACAGGCACCCTGAAGTGTACCCAAGCCAGCAACACCAGCCTTCTCTCTGCATCTCCTGGGTGACACAGTCTCCGCTTCACTCCTGTCAGAATACACCAGAATGAACATCTGAGAATTGTTCCCCAAGTACCTCAGCTCTTCTCCCTTTGCGGGGGATGGGTACGAGGCCCAAGGCCCACGTATATTCTGCCTGCCGTTCTTTAGCTGTTACGTATTTCTGCTGAAATGCATGATACTTTATCTCCTAAATCATCCCTCAAGAAAGAGGCAGATAGCTTACATTTGAACTTTATGACGCCTCTCATTTTATAGGGTTGCTTCCTCAAATACTTAATTTGATCAGTGGAGGCAAAGAAATGTAGCTTAGATTTGGAGTTTTTCCTGGGGTCACCAGTGCTGGGCGTTGCTGAAAACAAGACTTCTAAACATCACCTTACAAAGCAAGGTCGTGTGTGATTTTGGTGTGGGGCTCACAAGCCGCCGATGGATTTCTGTGGTTGGGATAAAGTGTCCAGATCAACGTCATAGACACATCTACACGGCTCAGCAGTCAGTGAATGTCATGTGCTCTGGAAAACTGTTAGAAGACTGGAAATGTGGTTCCAGTGGCAGAAAAGACACTGTTGTAGAAGACCCATGAGGAAACTTTGAATAAAAAAGACTCAAAGAGGGGCACCTGGGTGGCTCAGTCGGCTGAGCACCCGACTTCAGCTCAGGTCACGATCTCGCGGTTTGTGAGTTCGAGTCCCACGTTGGGCTCTGTGCTGAGAGCTCAGAGCCTGGAGCCTGTTTCAGATTCTGTGTCTCCCTCTCTCTCTGCCCCTCCCCTGCTCATGCTCTGTCTCTCCCTCTCTCTCAAAAATAAACATTAAAAAAATTTTTTTAAAGACTCAAAGAGTGTGAGAATGGAAAATGCAATTTTTTAAATAAATTATTATTTTATACAATGCTTATTTTAAAATATTTGCCTATTGGGGCACCTGGGTGGCTCAATTGGTTAAGCATCTGACTACAGCTCAGGTCATGATCTCATGGTTTGTGAGTTTGAGTCCCGCATGAGCTTGAGCCTTGCTTTGGGTGAGCACAAGGCTGCTTCCGGTAAGCCCTGCTTTTCTCTCTCTCTCCCTCTCTCTCTGTCTCTCTGCCCCTTGTGGGATTCTCTCTCTCCCTCTCTTTCTCTGCCCCTCATGGGATTTTCTCTCTTGCCCCCTCTCTCTGCCCCCCCCAAAACATAAGATAAAATATTTGCCTACAGTTTATTTAATGAATAGTGTTTTTACTTAGCTACACACACTATAAAGTCCAGTTCCATCTACCCATTGAGTAAATAACTCCTATATCTGATGCCCTGCTCTACTTGGATGTTATAATCAGCATCACAAATATAACATGACCAAAACAGAATTCTTGGTTTTCTTGGCAGAGTGGTTCTTTCTACAGTTTTGCTCCTTGCAGTAAATGGCACTGCAATTTACCCAGTACCTTATGACAAAAACCTAGAAATCGTTCTTGACTCCCTTTTCTCCTATATCCCAGCTTTCTCCTCAAAATAGATCTTAAAGTTAACCAAACTACCACTTCGACCACGACCATGTTTATCTAGCATCCATCATCTCTAAGTTGGACTACCGTGCTAGTCTCCTAACTAGTCCTATGGCTTTCACTTGTGTCTTCCTGCAGGCAGACCTTCTCACAGCAGCCAAATTGCCTGAAACACATAAAACCAAGTCTACCTCTCTTCTGTCCAACAGCCTCTGATGAGTTCCCAGCACACTCAGAAGAAATCTAAATTTCCTTGAGAGTCCTAGAAGACGCCGAATTATCTGGCCCCACCCCACCTCGCACTAACCTGCTCTCCTGTGTCTCTTCTATCTATGCCACCTTCTCAGTCTTCCTTGATCACACCAAGCTCCTGGTCATGTCTGGCTGTCACACCTCCAGTCCCGTCTGCCAGAATGTCCTTCTTCACATCTCAGCATGGCCTGCTGGCTCTTGTGCCTTCCCTCAGGTTCTACTCAAACTCTCACCACCTTTTCTCACCACCATGCTAAAACTGCTCTCCAAATCTGATGTGTGTGTGTGTGTGTGTGTGTGTGTGTGTGTGTGTGTGTTTTCCTTTGGAGCACTTATTACCAGCAGCTAGAGTGTAACCTCCATGAATGTGAGATCGCAACCTTTTTGCTCATCCCTCTGTCCCTAGAACGGTGCCTAAAATTCATAGACGTTCAAATGCTTCTTTCCTAAATTTAAAGTAGTACCTTACTGTCCCATCAATATCTCTATAGGAATGATTCTCCGTGCTAGTGGGCTGGCGGATTTATTTTTGCATCTTTTTGTTCAAAGCTCTAGCGGTTCTCAAATTTTACCATTCCTCAAAATCACCCGGGGGGTTTAGTTTATGAAAACACAGATTCATGGCACACAATCTCAGCTTCTGAATCAGAAAGACGTGGGGTGGGGCTGGAAGTTTTGCATCCTAACAAGTTGCTGGGTGCTGCTGGTGCTGCGATCCAGAGAGAGAGACCATGCACGTGAGTGAGTGGGGGAGGGGCAGAAGGAGAGGGACAGAGAGAAGCTTTTTTTTAAAGTTTATTTATTTTGAGAGAGAGAGAGAGAGAGAGAGAGAAAGATACAGAGTGAGCACAAGTGGGGGAGGGGGGGCAGAGGGGAGAGAGTCCCCAGCAGGCTACACGCTGAGTACGGAGCCCAATGTAGGATTCCATCTCACGACTATGAGATCATGACCTGAGGCAAAAACAAGAGTTGGATGCTTAACTGACTGTTAACTGACCAGGTGCCCCCAGATACCATACGTTAAGAACATGAGAAACACGTGCATCAGTTGTCCTCTCCAGCATGTCACTCCTTCACACCTTTCTCCTCCCGACCCCATTACCCTTCTGCAATTGCCGGTAGCACCATGGAAAGCCAGTAGGACTGTGCCTGGGCTTTGCTCCCCTCTGTAGAAGGGCAATCATGTGAGATAAAGCACGTGAGGATAAAGGCACCCACTTCCCTTCTCCCAGGATTGTGTGCTGTAGTTGTCAGGCTCTCTTAAATGTTTGTGAACCATTATACATCCTAATGGTGTCAAAATTCGTAAAGGAGTGCTTTTCACCCTCGGGCCCTGCCAGGTGTTAAGACAGTGTGTCCTGTGCCTTATAGAACATATTGGGGTCATCAGCACTGAGGGTTGTGTTGGCCACGGAGAGTAAAAGGGGGCTCTGTGGTAGCAATTGTGAGTCTGGGCGTTGACTGATGGTTTTTCTGCCCTGTGCTACCCAGAGGGAACAGGAAGGAGACCCAGTTCTTCAGCTGCAGCAAAGAGAGTTCTTATTTAGTCCAGCGGGTCATGGGAGGTGGGGGAAGAGAAGTTCCTGAAAGGTTTCTTATTTTAAAGGAGTACATGTTGTGGTACAAACGTTTGTGTCCCCCAAAGATCGTAGATTGAAATCCTAACCACCAATGTGATGGCATTAGAAGGTAGGGCCTTTGCAAAGTCATGAGAGCAGAATCCTAAGTGGGATTAGTGTCCTTTATAAAAGAGGCCCCAAGGAGTGACCTCGTCCTTTCCACCATGTGAGGACAACACAAGAGTGCCATCTATGAGGAAGCAGACTCCCTAGACATTGAATCTGCTCATGCCTTGATCTTAGACTTCCCAGCCTCCAAAACAGTGAGAAATAACTATCTGTTGTTTAAAAGCCATGCAGTCTCTGCTACTTTGTTACAGATGCCAGGGGTGCCTGGGTGGCTCAGTTGGGTTAAGCGTTGGACTTTAGCTCAGGTGATGATCTCAGGTTCATGGGTTGCAGCCCTGCATCGGGATCTGTGCTGACAGCTTAGAGCCTGGAGCTGCTTCAAATTCTGTGTCTCCCTCTCTCTCTCCTGATTATGCACCTACTCTCTCTCAGAAATAAATAAACTTAAGAAAATTTTATATAGATGCCAGAACAGAGGCTGTGTGTGTGTGTGTGTGTGTGTGTGTGTGTGTGTTTTAACTTCCACTTAGATTGATCAGCCTGGAGCACATTGGGTTCTGTAAGAGGCTTCCATATTTCTTCCCCACCCCAAACCTTTTTCATGCACATTCAAATTTGAGTGATAATTCTGAGTCCCATTTTTCTTCTGCTTGCAGGGATAGTCTACCACTCATTCCCCAGAGTTAAATCATTAAATACAATGCTCTTGGTGGTATGTCCACCAATACCCTAGCCAGAATTATTTCTGATGGGCTAAGCATGCACTTAGCAATTCTTGGAACTTAGGAAATAGAAGGTTTGTGGGGAAAATGGTGGGGAGGTGGAATCAGGGAAGGTCTGGGGTAAAAAAAAAAAAGTCATATACAAGGGACCCTTGCGATAGAACTATTCTAGTTCTTGACTGTATCTTGACTGTGGTGATCACGCAAATCTACCTGTGTGGTAGAATTGCGGGAAACTAATACATTTACACATGCATAAATAACTGCATGTAAAACTAGTGAAATCTGAATAAGGTGCGTGTATCCATGTCACTACCCTCATTGTGATATTGTACTATTGTTATGCAAGATGTGATCGTTAAGGGAAACTGAGTGAAGGATCCACAGGCTCTCTCTTCATTATTTCTTTGTTTTTTTTTTTTTTAAGCTTATTTATTTATTTTGAGAAAGAGAGAGAGCACATGCGCTCACGTGAGAAAAGGAGGAGCGGAGAGAGAGGGAGAGAGAGAATCCCAAGCAGGCTCCAGGTTCAGTGCAGAGCCTGATGTAGGGCTCCACCTCAAGACCATGAGATCATGATCTGAGGCAAAATCAAGAGTCGGTTGCTTAACTGACTGGGCCGCCCAGGCGCCCCTCTGCATCGTTTCCTACAACTGCGTGTGAATCCACCGTGACCTGAAAATAAAAATTTTAAAAAGAAGCAATGGAGAGGACAGGTCTATTGAACTCAGAATGTAGAATTCTGGGCAGCCAGGGCATCGAAAGGATGTTAGGAGCCCAGACAAAGGAGAAGAGCCAGATCTAAGGGAAGAGGGGCACAGAACGGAAGACAGCATGTTCCTAACGAAAACCTCACGCTCCCCCTAGCCTTTACAGTCCCTGCAAGGAGAATGTAATCTATCACCAAGCCATATATATATATATTTTTAAATGTTTTTTTATTTACTTTTGAGAGAGAGAGAGAGATAGAGTGTGAGCAGGAAAGAGGCAGAGAGAGAGGGAGACACAGCATCCGAAGCAGGCTCCAGGCTCTGAGCTGTCAGCACAGAGCCCGACGCGGGGCCCCAGCTCACAGACTGCGAGATCATGACCTGAGCGGAAGTCGGACGCGCAACCGACTGAGCCCCCCAGGCGCCCCACCAAGCCATAATTTCTAAAATGATCCCCCTTCAGTTGCTGAAAGCAATAACAACAATAGCTGACATTTGTTGAGTGCTGCCAGGCGCCAGTTCCTTTACTCAAGTTACCTCGTTTGATTTTTTCGATAGTCCTGCGGGGTAGGTACTAATTATATACGCACCGCAGAGAGGAGGAAACAGGCATGGAGAGATGAAGAGTTGCCCTAACTGGTAACTGGCACCAGGATTTGTGTGGTTTCAGCAGGAGCATCACCAGCGTTAGCTGCGCGCTCACCGTGTGCCATGTATTTTATGCGAAAAGCTTTCTCTTCATGAGGAAGAGTGTGCCTGTCATCATACCATTTTTTTTTTCCAGAAACTTCTCCATCATGTGGTGGCATCAAATAACCCCATGTGTTTATTGTACCCTTAGGAAGTGCCAGCCACTTTCCTACACAAACTATCCCATTGAATCTTCATAACAAGTCTGGCTATGTTATCTTTATTGATAAGAAAATGGAGGCCCAAGGACATCTTCTCCCAAAGCACACGACCGACACCAGCAGAACCAGGGGAGGCGGTCAGGTGGGCAGACCCCAGAGCTATCATTCAGCCTCTGGACTCTGCCTCCAGCCCAGAAACTACAAACTCAAAATCATCCCATTTTCCTTAAAGGCTAGATGCTTTTCAGTCTGCTGGTGGCCACTGACCAGGCCTGAATCTGTTTTATTTTGCCTGGTAGGTACCCAATACACATCTCGCATGCTCACTTTGCAAAACACTCTGGGTCCTTCCCTTGTCTTGTCAATCCATTCACTACTCAAGGCCTGGACCAGCTACTTCTATTTACATGGCTCACTACACCACCACAGCATGCACAACTCAGCGTTGAACAAGCCCTCTTTAACGACGGTGTCAATGACATTTTGCTTTGAAGGTTTGCAGGAAGCAGTCAACATTTCTAACACATAAGCCATCTCCTCCTTCAGTTTCTCTCCCGTGTGTCACTTCGGAGCAGCTGCTGGGGGACTGAGGACTTAAATGGTTACCTATCAGCCCCCCTGAGCGAAGGGGTGACATTCTCTGTTACTTTATCTCCCTATAATCACAAAGACCTTACACACAAAGTCAGAAGGAAATTTCTTGCAGGAGTTAAGCAAATGAATGCACAGCATCTAGCCTCAGGCTCTGGGTCCGGGTGGCTTGCTCCCAAGCTGCGGGCAGCTCACGCTTTCACTTTACTCTAGGGGCGCACGCCCACTCCGAGCCGACTCCACGTCCTGGTTTTCCCCCTCGCTCCCCTCCCCGCAGGCTGCAGGCTGCCTGTAAACACGCGGGGCTCCCAGAAAGGGGCGACCGCTATTGGAGGAGCCGAGCCTGGCCTCCGCTACGCCAAGCTTTGGAGCTGTCAGTTACTTGTACAGTGTGAGCTAGATTTTGGCGCCACAGCTGGGAGTGAGGCTTTTGTTCCATAACAAAAACAAGCGCCTGAATGGCAGGGCTGCCAGCGCCCAGCCCGAGGAGGAGGCAGGCATAAAGGAGCCTGCCTGGTGAATGTTTGTGACCTGTCATTAGAGACAGCTCCCTCTGCTTCCAAATGATCACATGGAGACAATATGGCAAATTATGTTTGTACCAGCCACGACCCTGCTCCCGCGGTGGAGGTGAATATTATGCACCGGGCTCTAATAATGGGCCTGTTAGCTCAGGTGGAAATGTACATTGTTGGTAACCAACTGAGTCATTTCCAGCGCTTTTTGCCTCGTCTGTCAAAGAACTTCTGTTTTCCCTCTGCGACTGAAATGCTGTGCTTCTGCTTGGAACAAGTTAAATGATGGACTCATTTATTCTGGGAGGAAAGGCAACGCATTAAATGTCATAATGCAGTTCACCCTCCTTGTGGTCCCTCCTTGTAAGTAAGTAGATGCAGCTTCTAGTACATTATCTGTTTGGTTTTTGCTAAGTTACAACACATCCAGATCCAGGTTGTTACCTACTTTGAGAAAATCCGTATGTGAAAACCTGAATCACAAACCAGACAGGTTAGGGGAGAGTATTCTCATTTCACAAAGGATTGTTCAGATTTCAGAAGTGTTCAGAAGACTTGAACACCAACCCTCTTCCAGAAAAACAAGACAACACAAAACCCCCCTCAGTGTTGTTGATGTCCAAGGTGCAACAAATCAAAATCTATTCCTTCAGCTTTCTTTTTTGTTCAATATATGAAGTTTATTGTCAGATTGGTTTCCATACAACACCCAGTGCTCAAACCAAAAGGTGCCCTCCTCAGTACCCATCACCCACCCTCTCCTCCCTCCCTCCCACCCCCCATCAACCCTCAGTTTGCTCTCAGTTTTTAAGAGTCTCTTATGCTTTGGCTCTCTTCCACTCTAACCTCTTTTTTCCTTCAGCTTTCGATTCCATCTTGTTGGAGTGAAAATTCTTTTGAGGAAATTATTCGGTTGAAAGTTAGTCATTTACACCTCAGTGTGAATGAGTTTAATGACTTCTTGAGAGCTGGTTTTCAAGAAGGAAAGAGACTAGTGGCAACTGAGTGCGGCAATGAATGCAGAAAAAGAGAGTTTGGGTGCCTTAGCAAATAGATGTTTGTTGCCTCACAATTCTGGGAAAAATCAGCTTTTTTCAGAGAGGGTTTTGTTTTTTGTTTTTTTTTTTTTTTTTTTTTTGTCTGTTTCATTTTTATAGCAGTAATAGAACTTTCTCTGACACGGAATTGTTGTGTATTTGCACTGACCACTAGAGTAGCCACTAGCCACATGTGGTTATTCAGCATTTGAAATGTACTTAGTGTGACTGAGGAATTGATTTTATTTTTATTTTATTAAAACATTTTTTTAGTATGTTTATTTATTTTTAAGAGAGAGAAAAAGCCAGGGGGGTGGGAGGGAGCAGGGACATAGGGAGACAGAGAATCTCAAGCAGGCTCACCACTGTCAGCACAGAGCCCAAGGTGGGGCTTGAATTCACAAACTGCGAGATCATGACCTGAGCCTAAATCAAGAGTTGGTCACTTAAATGACCGAGCCACCCAGGTGCCAAAGGAATTGATTTTTAAATTTTATTTCATTTAAAGCCATGTGTGGCTGATGGCTCCTATATTGAACAGTGTAGCTTTAGAACACTTTAAGAGTAGACTTTCCTCACAATTTTTCAGGAATAAAAAACTGAGTAAAGTTAGTGTGGTGGACAGCCTGTAAGAGTCCCCGGTAATCCCACTTCCTGGTATTCATGACCCTGAATGAGATCCTCCCCCTCTGAGCATAAGCTAGACCTACCCGATTGCTTCTAACAATAGAATATGGCAAAAGGTGATGGGGGAAATGTTGCAGGATTTTTTACCTCAATACCCAGGTTCGTTGTCTCGCCACTTCGAAGAATGAAGAGGTGGACACAAAATGAGCAGCAGGCAGAAGTTTATTAGAATATAAGATCAGAGAGTAAGGATAGTATGAAAGCTCTCTTTACAGAGAGGGGATATTCAAAATGAATGCCCAAGGACTGTAGGCAAGGGTCCTTGTTTTATAAGGTTCTGGTCAACCTCCTTTCCTTCCCACTGGTTCCTTCTCAGGTTCTACTCTTATTGGCTGGATGACTCTAGGTGCTGGGTTGTCCATTCCTGATTGGCTCGTTTCCATTATATGAGGGGTGGTCTGTGGCCATACCGTTCATTGTGGGTCATATGTTTTATGGTCTAATACTGATTTTTAGCCAGGTCTTTTGTCAAATTCCTGAGGGGAACCTGAGGGGGAGTAGGTGGTTTCTGTTACACCTTATGCCCGTGGGGGTTTGCTGAGTCAGACACTTCCAGTATTATTCCAAAATATGTGTTTTCTCTCACCCAGGGATCTCAGGTCCTTATCTTTCCCTCTCTACCTACTGAATCCTATCGTTTCCTATCATAATCACTTCCAAGATGAGGTTATAAAGAGACTGTGACCTTGTCTTGAGCCCTTTCTTTGGCTTTCTCTTTGCTCCGAGGCAAGCCAGCTACCAAGTCATCAGTTAATCAGCTACCCTACCCACAGACCCCTCAGCAAGGAACTGATATCTCGAAGTTCCTTGGAGAACTGGAACAGCCAGCATGGATCCGAGGCTCCAAGTCCAACAACCCTCAGGGAACTAACGGCTGCCAACAGCCCCAAGAGTGAGCTTGGGAATAGATTCTCTACCAGTAGAGCTTCAATATGACCACAGTCCTGGCCCACACCTTGACCGTATTCTTGTGAGTCTCAGAAATAGAGACACTCAACTGATCCATGCCTGAATTCCTGACTCACAAAACACGTGAGGTGATAAATGTGTGTTGTTTTAAGTCACTACGTTTTGGGGTACTTTGTTACGCGGCAATAGATTTTACCCTGGTTAAGCTCATTTGAAATACATTTGTGCTAGTTAGCGCATCATGAGATTCAAGAGAAACCGCCAAATATCAATGTCTAATGCAATATAATTTCCATTCTTTTTTTTTATTTTATTTTTTTATCTTTTTATTTAAAAAAAAATTTTTTTAAACGTTTTATTTATTTTTGAGACAGGGAGAGACAGAGCATGAACAGGGGAGGTTCAGAGAGAGGGAGACACAGAATCTGAAACAGGCTCCAGGCTCTGAGCTGTCAGCACAGAGCCCGACGCGGGGCTCGAACTCACGGACCTCGAGATCATGACCTGAGCCGAAGTCAGCCGCTCAACCGACTGAGCCACCCAGGCGCCCCTAATTTCCATTCTTTTAACAGTCCAATGTGGGCATTCTTTTGATGGTGATGCACCTGGAAAGGGAAGCCGGCCCCTTTGCCTCTCCAATGCTATCTTTAGTTTATGGCTGCTCGGTTTGTCCTGGAAGCCATTTCCATGCCAGCCAGTTAGAAGGTGAAAATTGCAGAGTGGATCCTGGGGACGAGGTCTTTTGGTAGGGGAACAGACATAGAGATGGAGTGTATCGTTTCCGCCCCTTGTCCACAGACCAGACCCCAGTCAAACGATCCTACCTAGCTGTAAGCCAGAGTGGGAGACATACGCTTTTGTGTCCAGGTTTAAAGAGAAGCAGATTCAGGGATTAGCTGGCAGGTTTTGCCAAGGCAAAATCTCCTTTTGGGTGGTAAGCTCCCTGACAAAACAGGCCTTTTCATGCCTTGCCAAGCCTCAGGATCACGCAGACAAGGATCTTTTCACAGATAAGTGAGGGCGATGACAGAATGGGAAAGAGACTGACTATATTCCCCAGTTCATGATAAGAATTCACCAAAGTTGTCAGAATGTTCTAGTCCTATAATCTAGTCCATAATTCCCCCAAATTTAACCAAATCAAAATTGTTTAAAGAAAGGCATGGACACATTCTGGAAATGACTATGGCAGAATTGGGGAAAGATGTCTGTGCATGTTCAAAGGGGACTTCTGAACCACCGGGGGGGGGGGGGGAGGGGGCGGGGATCCAGGGTGGAATTTTATGAGCTGAGGAATCCCTCAGATGTGATTCCAAAAGGATGTCAAATCTATTACTGCTTCTGAGGCCTAGCTGCCCTCCATGCCACCATCAGTCTTGGGGTGCATAGATAAAGGCAAGAAAGAAAACATTGGTTTACTTGATTTTGTTGTTTTAAATTGAGCAGCTACTGCTTGTATATACATTTTTTAAGCGTCACTCTTCCTGTCATCTCCTTGGGTGCTTCCACCTACTTGTCTTCACCTTAAACTGTGAGCTTGTTGCCAGCAAATGAGTCAGCGAGGATGGAAAGGTTAATTTCACTTCATATGTATCTTTCAACATTATTTAAAAAAAATGTTGGCACCCTGCACTAGTCACACACTGAATGAAGGAAGGGAGGAATGGAGTGGGGAGCGAAGGAAGGAGAGAGGGAATGAGGGAAAGAAAAGACAGGAAAGACAGGAAGGAAGGAAGAAAGAGAGGGAGGGAGGGAGGAAGGAAGAAAGAAGGGGAGGGAGAGATAAAATATGGAAGGAAGGAAGGGAGGGAGGAAGGAAGGAAGGAAGGAAGGAAGAAAGAAATGAAGGAAAGGAAACATAGAAGAGACCATGGTATGGGGCATATCCAAGGAGCTGCAAAGCTCATGCTGCAGGGCTCCTGGCTCGTAAGTGCTCCTTCCTAGGCTGAGTGCTCTCCTCCAGAGAGAAGGAAAAGAAGCAGCAGCTCTAGCATGTTGCCCAAGGCTCGCAGTGCTGCCCCAGCCTGGGGTCCCCTGTATATTCATAATATTTAACAGCTTTATTGAGATCTAATAAACACAAAACATGCCCATTTAAACTGTACAATTCGGTGTGTTTTAATATATTCACAGAGTTGTACAAAAATCACCATAATCTAATTTTAGTACATTTTGATTACCTCCCCCAAAACCTTGGGCCCACCCATTAACATTCCCACTTCCACCCCCTAAAACCCAGGAAACCACGAATCTACTCTGCCTCTATGCATTTGCCCATTCTGGACATTTCATACAAATGGAATCGCATGCTATGTGCTTTTTTTTTTTTTTTTAATTTTTTTTTCAACGTTTATTTATTTTTGGGACAGAGAGAGACAGAGCATGAACGGGGGAGGGGCAGAGAGAGAGGGAGACACAGAATCGGAAACAGGCTCCAGGCTCTGAGCCATCAGCCCAGAGCCTGACGCGGGGCTCGAACCCCCGGACCGCGAGATCGTGACCTGGCTGAAGTCGGACGCTTAACCGACTGCGCCACCCAGGCGCCCCGCATGCTATGTGCTTTTTGTGAATGGCTTCCTTCATTTGGCATAATGTGTACAAGGTTCACCCACGTTGCAGCATGTATCAGAACTTTATTCCTTTGTGTTGTTGAATAATAGTCCGTGGTATGAATACACCACATTTTATACATCTAGTTGGCAATTGATGGGCATCTGTGTCGTTTGTATAGTCACTTTTGTATCCATTTCGCACATGCCCTGCTGGTAGGCTCAGAGTTGTGGACAGGTTGGCAGACTGCCAGCACTGCCCTTCTATCTACTGGGCCTCCTGGGACGGCTTGCCTTTGGCAGTTGTCAGGGAGCATTGGGACCCCATCTTTGAGCCCCAGAGAAGGATGTGAAACAGAGGCCGCCCTGCGTCCCATGTCTAGGCTTGCTTCCAGGTGGCCGGAGGGAGTCTTCAGCCCAGGACTAGCCCAATGTAGGTAGGAGTATGGGGGAGACGAAGAGGCGCACCGACCTGACCAAGCCTAACCAGATGCTAGGGTGCCAGATGCAGGAGCCATGCATCTATGGTCAGACCATGCAACTATGCAACTATGACCATGCAACTATGGTCAGAGAGCTGGAGCTTCTCTGAGGGCTTGCCCTAGCAGGAAGCCCTGCTCGAGTAAGAAATTCAAGGAAACTATAAATGTGGTATTGCTCATAAGCTGTAAGAAATTTCTCTACACTATTATTTTTTTTTTTACAGTTTAGTCAATGGAGCTAAAGGCGACTGGATCATTCTACTTTCTCAATGGAAAATTGTATCAAAATTGTCACATGAAGAAATAATAAAAGAGTATATAGACAGGAGGGATGTCAGTGAAAATGGTACAGTAAGGAACTCCAATATGCTGTCCTTTCATTAAAGGAAACAAAAAGTTGGCAAAAACTGTCCAAATCAACTTTTTCAGAAACCTGGAGATTAACTGAAGGCTTGTAGCAACCAGGGAGTGCTTATTTAAGGACAATGCTGATCTCAGTAAGAATAGTGAGGTTTGTGGCCTTTCAACTTAGCCCAGGCTCATGCCCACACCTAGCTTAGAAATAGTCTTGAAAAGAACAGCCTACATTCGCCATACTGGGGGGACAGAATGGGCCTCCTTTGCAAAGAATTATAATTATTTTATTTTCATCTGGTGACTTCACAGAAGACCATTTCAAAAGGCTTGTCTTTATTTGCCCTGATTTAGAACTGGCCTAGTCCAAAAGCCACGGAAAGGAGGAGTTATTTGTCCAAAGTATTTGCAGGCAAATGTTTTAGTTGCTGCTGCCTGAGGCTATAGATAACAGTTGGTATAAATCAAAAAGCTTAGAAGGCAAGGCTGGGAAATGAGATGTCTATAAAGACTTTGAAAAATTAACACATTTTCCTGGTAATCTAGAACGCCATGCATGCTCAGGAATGACATAAGACAGCCCTAGGGTCTGACCTCTGGCTGACCTTGAGGTACTGCACAAAGAGAAAGTGAACACAGGCAGAGTTGTAAACTGCCAGGCTGAGTGTTGAAAGCGTGCACCAACACACACACAGAACCTGTTTGGCACAAAATTATTTTTGGAAAGTTTTGAAAGTTTTTTTTTTGGAAAGTTTGGGAAGGAAATATATGTCCAAACATGAGCTGACCACTAATCTAATAGAACAGTGACTTAAATGGTCACAAAGAATACTTTATAGAAATAGTTCATAAAAGTCAATAAATAAATATACAACAATAAATAAAATAAGAGCAAACAACAAACCCTGGAAAGAGGAGAGAATCTGATTTCCTGAGTTGTCACATTATAATATTCAAAATATTCAATTGCAACCAAAAGTTATAAAACATACAAAGAAAACAGAATACATGGCCCAAGCACAGGGGAAAAAAAAAAGAAATTAATAAAAGCTGTTCCTGAGGAGGCCCAGACATTGGGCTACTAGAAAAAGACTTTAAATGAGTGATTTGAGGGGCACCTTGGTGGCTCAGTCAGTTGAGCATCTGACTCTTGATTTTGGCTCAGGTCATGATCCCAGTGTCATGGGATCAAGCTCCACATCAGGCTTTGTGCTGAGCATGGAGTGGCTTAATATTCTCTCTCTTTCTCTCTTCCTCTGCCCCTCTCCCCTCTTCCCTGTCTCTCCAAACAAACAAACAAACAAACAATTTGGAATATGTTCAAAAGCTAAAGGAAACCACATCTAAGAACTAAAGGAAATAGGGGCGCCTAGGTGGGTCAATTAGTTAAGCGTCCAGCTTCAGCTCAGGTCATGATCTCACCATTTGTGAGTTTGAGCCCTGAGTCGGGCTCTGTGCTGACAGCTCAGAGCCTGGAGCCTGCTTCCAATTCTGTGTCTCCCTCTCTTTCTGCCTCTCCCCTGCTTGCACTCTCTCTCTCTTTCTCCAAAAAACAAACATTAAACATTAAAAAAAATAAAGAACTAAAGGAAATAATTAGAATGATGTCTTACCAAACAGAGAATAGCAATAAAAAGCTAAAAATTACATATTTAAAATAACCAAATAGAAATTCTAAAGCTTAAAAGTACAATTGAATTAAAAATTCACTAGAGGGGGTCAAACAATAGATTTGACCAAGTAGAAGAATTAGCAACTTGAAGACAGGGCAGTTGAAATTATCTAGTCTGAGGAGCAAAAGAGAAAAAAAAATGAAACAAAAAATAGAGTCTTAGAAGCCTCTAAGACTTATAGCATGCAAGTCCTAGAAGGAGAGAAAAAAGAGAAAGTAACAGAAAAAATATTTCAGAAAATAATGTCAGAAAACTAAAATTTGATGAAAAACATCATCTACACATCCAAGAATATTCATAAATTCCAAATAGAATAAACCCAAAGAGATCCACACTGAGACATATTATAATCAAATTACCAAATTATCAAAAGACAAAGACTAGTGCAGCAGAAGAAAAGTGACTCATTACATACAAGGGAGCCTAAGTAAGATTAACAGCTGATTTCTATTTAGAAACCAGAGAGGCCACAAAGTAATAGGATGATACAAAGTACTCAAAGATGAAAAAAGTCGACCAAGAATTCTATATCTGGCAAAATGTATCTTTCAAAAATGAAGAAAAATTAAGATATTCCCAGATAAACAAATTGTAAGTTTGTTGCTAGCAGATGTATCCTACAAGAAATGCTAAAGAAAGTCATTCAGGCTGAAACAAAAGGGCCTTAGTTATAGAAGCCATGTAGAAAAATAAAGATCTCTGATAAAGGTAACTACATGAGTAAAAAAAAAAAGAAAGAAAGAAAGAAAGAAACACATGAGTAACATACTGAGTAAAGGCAGTATGAATGTATTCTTTGTTTAGAACTTTTTTTTCTATCTGATTTAAAGACAATTGCATAAACCTCTACTTATCAACCTATATTGATATGTGCACAATGTATAAAGATATAATTGGTAACAATAACAGCATAGAGCAGGTGAGGAGAGAGAATTGAGCTATGGAGGAGCAAAGATTTAGAACACTAAAATTAAATTGGTATTAATCTGAACTTGATGGTTATAAATTAAGAGGTTAATTGTAATCCCCAGGGCAACCACTAGGGAAAGAACTCAGAAATACAGAGTAAGAGAAATGACAAGGGACTTAAAGTGGGGCACTGGAAAATAAGTATTTAACATAAAAGCAGGCGGTAATGGGGAAACAACAAATATATAAGACACACAGAAAACAAATAGCAAAATGGCAGAAGTTCTCCTTCCTTCTCAGTAGTTCCGTTAAATGTGAATGGCCTCGTATTATGATATCAATTTGTATGAAATGACCAGGATAGGCAGATCTATAGAGACAGAAACTAATTAGTGTTCACAGGAGAGAGTGGAGGGGGTGGGGGGCTTGGGACTTACTGCTAATTCCAAATAGAAGTTTTGGGGGCCGATAGAAATATTTTGCAATTAGGTAGTGATGATTGTTGTATGACCTAGTGAATATATTCAAAATCACTAAATTGTATGTTTTAAAATAGTGAACTTTATGGTATATAAATTTTATCTCGATAAAAGAAGAAAAAGAGTATTCAGAGAAAAGATAAAGGGGAAAAAGTGTTGTAGAGGTGTGCCCGCAGTTAATTAATAATGGTCATGATAAAATTCTTATGCCATTTTTTCTGAATTTTGTAGTGCTTTTCAGTTTTTTATTGTTTGTAATTTGTTGTGATTTCTTCTCTAACTCTAAATGAATATTCACTTTTGTACCTATTTTGTATTTTTTTTTCCCAGTAGGGTTCTCAAACCCTCATCCTCCTCTGAGGTACCCTTCTAGTCCCACTTCTTACAATGCCACTGCCTTCCTGTGGGTTATTACAGGCCACTCAGAGTCAGGCAATTGCCTAACTTTTCTACAGTGTTACAAGCCACTACCTCCAACCATCCTCCAAACAGCTGCCACAGAAAATCTCGCCGAAGCTTGTAGGAGCCCTCCCTCAGCTGCAGGTTTTGCTTTCTGCAATCTCAGGTTCCTGGGCTCAATCACCGCCGGGAAACAGATGATCCTCTTTCTGGCCAATCCGCAGAAAATCGGCAGTAGCCTAACTCTAGGTCACAACTCTAGGTCATTCCCCTCGCGTCCGCTCTCGCGGAGGCATTTCATCATCTCACAGCAACGCAAGGAGGGTGAGTACAGTACAAGATATTTTGAGACAGAGACCACATGCACGTAACTTTGTTACAGTGTATAGTTATAATTGTTCTATTTTATTGTTGTTCATCTCTTACTGTGCTTAATTTATATGTTGAACTTTATCACAGGTCTGTATGCATCGGAAAAAACATGGTATATATAGGGTTTGGCACTCTCTGCAATTTCAGGTGCCTTCAGGGGTGATGGGACTTGGCCCTGTGGAGAAAGGGGAACTACTGTGTTCTCTTCTAATCTCTGCTGAGAAACTCTCTGACGCTCTTTATCTGTAGGATAAGGAACAAATTTCTCTCTTTTTTTAGGAACAAATTTCTTAACAGAGCTCAACCTGTCTTTCCGGATCCGTCTCTTAGTCTTTCCCTCACTAAGTCGTGTTTCTGCATCAGAAGTCAGATCCAACTCTTCCCTGTTCTCCAGAAGCTCAGGTTTTTTGTTTTCGTTTGTTTTTGTTTGTTTTCACTTTTGTGTTTTATCTCCTGTTATCCTCTGTGTGGTCCTTCCCTTACCTATGATGACCTTCCTCCACCTGCTCTTCTTGGGGGAATTCTTCATCTATCCGTGCTCAGCTCATGTTGCCGCTGTAAGGTTTCCCAGCTCCCTCTGTGCCCTGACAATCCTGTATGGTTGTGATCGGTACAAATATGTGTGCCTTCCATACGTTTACATATATGTTTACAGATCAACTAAAATAGTTTGAACTATTTCCCATGCATATGAATATATATAAAACCTATATATTTGTGTTTTATCATATACATATGTTTTAACACATACATGTATATGTTTTGAGGTTGTTTCCTAAAGAACTAGGCGTCTATGAACATATCCAGGGTAGGGACAGTGTCACATCTATTTAAGAAATGTTTTTCTCTATAGTCACTGTATTTTCTAGGCACAGTATGCATTTACCCATGTGCCAGGCACTGACACAATGGAATAAATGCTTTCTGAATTTAACTGAATTGGATGTATATATGGGTGTGTATGAACATTCTTCCCTTAATGACTTTAGACATTGAATAAGAAAGAAGCACATGAGAACAATTAAGAATATTATTATAAATAAATCAAGTGGTATACTACAAAGCAATTAAATGAGCCCTGATGGCCCACAGAGCACAGTGGATTATATCATCATCATCATCATCACAAATGGGTTAAAGCTGATCAAAGGCAGACTTACTGGAGTGGAGAGGATTCAGGTGAAGGGTGTTGGTTCAGGGTAAGGAGGTAAAGTGGTTCTCGTTGGGAAGGAAAGAACTTGAAGGCTCCAACATGTGGGGAGAGAATTTTAAAATTTTCATGTGGAGACAAAGGAATTCTTTGATCCTGGTAGGAGGCCCTCAAGTAATTTAGTGTTTTCTTTGGATTGACTATCTTCTTGTACTGAGATTAAGAGACATAATAATATAAGAATATTTACTATACCAGTGAAAGTTTCCCCCAAATCCCATTTTGTGAGGAAGAAGGAAATGGGGACCCAGTTAGGTACACTAAGCCAATTCATGGAACCACAATAAAAAGTAGGGAAAGTGGACTTTGTTTTCCTCTCTTGTTCTTTCTCACTCACTGAGCACTTTGAGGGCTTCCCAAGAGAGGTGGCCGACCGTGCTCTGCCAGAGACTCATTGGTGCGTTGGTAGAAAGTAGAAGACACTTTTTCTCACTTTATTTGACTAGACTAGAATTCCCTGAAGATCATGAGAAAAAAACAAGCACACTGTATTTCTGTGTGAGAGAGAAAGACGGGGACATCATCTCTTCTCTGGCATGCTGATGAGGAGATTTGGGGGAAGCATTGTGGTTTGTTTATTATGCAAATTTTAATCTAGTGTCTTATGGTTTTCTTCCTCTCTCTTTCTCTCTCTCTCTCTCTCTCTCTCTCTCACACACACACACACACACACACACACACACATAGCTTCAGAAGGTTTGCTTTGATGCCTGTTCCCTTTCTTTCTTGCTCCTCGTGTCCCCAAGCCTGCTGGTGGCCAAGGTCCTAAGTGCCACATAGACCCTTTGGGAGGATTTGACTCTGCTTCAGTGTGTGAACACTGACCTGCCCGGAGGACAAGATGCTCATTAGCCTGGGAGAAGGACTCTCTAATGGGAGAACTAAAGTCATGAGATGAGCCATGGGAGGTATTTTGGGGATTGAACAGAAAATCACAAACCTCAGCAAAACCAGTGACTTTGATATTTTGTTCCTTCCTTCCTTCAGCAAATCACTGAATGTATACCATGTGTTTGGCACAGGGTTATTTGAATGACATTGATGAGGAACTAAAAAAGGGAGCTTTTGGAGGAGCTAGACCATCAGTGAATCATATAAGTAAATGTAAAGTTGCCACTGTGTGTTAGGAAAGAGAATTTAGGGCTTGGGTGGTGGTGAGGGGTGGTATTTCTAGGGAAAGAGGACATTAGACTCAAAGCCCTGCAGCCAGAGAGAACATAGCCAGTTGGAGAAATTAAAAGAAGGTCAATGTGGCCATTACAGATTCGAGTTTTTAAAAAATCGCTCTGCCTGCTCTATAGATATAAGAGCCAAAGTAGGGGCGCCTGGGTGGCGCAGTCGGTTAAGCGTCAGACTTCAGCCAGGTCACGATCTCGCGGTCCGTGAGTTCGAGCCCCGCGTCAGGCTCTGGGCTGATGGCTCAGAGCCTGGAGCCTGTTTCCGATTCTGTGTCTCCCTCTCTCTCTGCCCCTCCCCCGTTCATGCTCTGTCTCTCTCTGTCCCAAAAATAAATAAACGTTGAAAAAAAAATTAAAAAAAAAAAAAAAGAGCCAAAGTAGATGAGGACAATTCTTCGGGAGCTTATAGACCCTGAAGTTTGGCACAGCTGGGCCTCAGGAAAGCCTGGAATCTAGCTCTGAAAGTTTCTGTCTCTCAGATTCCCTTTGTCTCTCCCTCTCTCCCCATCCTTTCTTCCTCTCTCCTTCTGTTTCCTCATATTCTTTCTCTGCCTCCTTCGCATAACTGCATTATTCTTTGTTCTTTCTGCACCCAGATCAGACCTTACCTGATCTTCCACTTCAAAGACTCAGAGGAAAGAGGAGGTTGCCTAGAATCTCTGTTTCCCCTTCCCACCCGTGTTAATTCCTTGCTGAGCAGCTGAGACCTACCACCTGGGAGGAGGAGTGGGCGGGGCATCATGTGTGATTTTAGTGACTCACCACCAGAATTCTCAGGGAAGGGGGTTGGCTGGCCAGCCGTGTATTTTTCATTCATACACAATTATTCATCTCCATGTTCATATGCATTGATCAAACACACAGATTTTTAAAATAGCCACATGGTGGGGGGAGGTCTATTATCCTAAGAACAACCATCATTCATTTGGCAAACGTATTACTTTGTACTAGGCACTGTGATAGGTGCTGGAGAAATGGAAACAGCCCCAGACCTCAAACTGCTCATAGCTTATGCGGGAGGCAGGCAATTTAACTGACTACCCTTCACCTTCCTGAGTGCTTTGCAGAATACTTCTTGTCTTTAGTTCAATTTAACTCAATTCTGTAACCATATTATGGACACCATGAAAGAGAACACAAAGATAAATGCCTGAACTCTACCCTCAAGGAGTTCAGAGTCCAGCAAGTGAGACAGACGTATCAATAAATATTAACGATGCAGAGTGGTAAGTCAACACTGTTATGTGAAAGATTCACAGGCAGAAAAGAGAAAGGAGTGATTATTACCCCACCCCAACACACACATGGGTGCACGCGTGCACACACACACACACACCAAAATAATCATAGAAGACTTCATGGAAGAGGTGATACCTACTCTGGGCTTTGGAGGGCATTCCAGGCAATGGGGTTGGGGCACAAAGAACATAGAATGATATTGCTGGAAGATGAAGTGATGGCAGTGGTGAGGGGCTGAGAAGGTGGGCAAGGCAGCAATGATGAGATTGTGAAGGGTTTTGTGTACCCCAATCAAGAGGTATGCAGATGATGGGCAGCTATAGAAGACCACAGACAGTAGAGAAATGTGAATGGTGTAAGCCCTCTGGCAGGAACATGGAGGACTGATGATGTGGGGGCCACGCTACAGGTAGAGGAGACCATTTGGAAGGCTATGACAAAAATCCAGGTAAGAGAGGATGAGAACCTAAGGCAAGTCCATGGGGGATGAAGTGGAGAGGCTGGACACCAGTTTGGTGACCGGTTGTGTGTGTGTGTGTGTGTGTGTGTTGGGGGTGGGGTTGCGGATGTCACAAAAAAATGCAGAATTGATCCCAGGCTTCTGCCTCAGGCCGAGAAGGAATATAGAAGGAATAGGGACAGTGGGAAGAACAGGAGAGAGGAGAAAACCATTTAAATTGCAGGAGGTTGGGAAGCATTTAAGTGTAGGTTTTCAGAAGAAAGTTGAGTATATATGTCTGGAGCAGGAGGAGAAAGCAGAACTGAAATGAAATATGAAATTCTCTGGAATTTACGTATCAGAATGAAGGGAGAGGATGAAATCTACACGAACAAGATAGAAGAACCCAAGACAGGACTGTTAGTCCCTCACAGGGCTGGTAGAGTAAAATGATTAAGGGAAAGACATTAACTAGGAAAAAGTGTGCTTCTCAAAATCAAAAGGGGGGGGGGAGTGGGTGAAAGTGTCAAGTGCTACAGAGTGACCCTGAAAGGCTAGACAAGGATTTGGCAGTTAGGAAATTGTCAGAAACCTTTGCTTGGGTATCTTTCCCTGCATTGTTAGAAATGGGAGACCAGTTACAGGGCTGGTGAAGAAGTGGAGTTAAGAGTAGAGATTATTCCATCAATAAACTTGACTTTGAAGGCGTGGAGAGAGAAAAGTCAGTAGCTAGGAGGGGGGCACTGGGTTTAGGGAAGGGTTTTATGTTTAGAGTCTCGAACACGTTTATAGATTGAAGGAAAGGTGTCTGTTGAAAAGGAAACTGAGGGCGCCTGGGTGGCGCAGTCGGTTAAGCGTCCGACTTCAGCCAGGTCACGATCTCGCGGTCCGTGAGTTCGAGCCCCGCGTCGGGCTCTGGGCTGATGGCTCAGAGCCTGGAGCCTGTTTCTGATTCTGTGTCTCCCTCTCTCTCTGCCCCTCCCCCGTTCATGCTCTGTCTCTCTCTGTCCCAAAAATAAATAAACGTTGAAAAAAAAAATTAAAAAAAAAAGAAAAGGAAACTGAAAAGTGAGGCCCCCAGAGAGACCGACGGGATGGATTCTAATGCACAATTGGCGATGCTAATCTTCAACCAAAGGAAGAATACATCTTTCTCTAAAATTGAAGAATGGCGATGAATGTAAAAAGGGTTTTTTGTCAGTTGGTTGCTGTAAGGAAAATTTAGGAATTTGAAGCCTGATGGCCACCATTACTCAAATATGAAGAAGGGTATATTCAAGGGTGAAGAATCAAGAAAAGAGGCACTGCAGGGCAGACAATGCTTTTTTACATTTTTGGTGGACATTAGAGGAAAGAAACTTACGATGTGGAACTAGCAGGGCATCGAAACCACTGGCGAGATCGTAAATTGGTGGAGGTGTCTATCAGCGGTCCAGAGACTCAAGGGTCTTGCCCACATCATACTATTAAACCCAGTGTGACACAACTTGGACTAGATGGCCTGATACCTAGAAGCTCAGGGCTCTTTCCTTATGAGTTAAGTATTCAAGTTAGATGAATGAATATAAAAGCCAATGCAAAAAGAGTCCAGTAATATCACTGAATTCGTGGATTCTGCCAGTGGTTACTGAATACAGGTTTTCCAGAATTAGGAGAATGCTGTCTAGCTGTTCGGTCTCCATTGAAGAGTAGACAATAGGAAATGCCCTTAAACTGCAGCAAAGTGTCAATAAAGAGAATGTTCTAAGAAAGGATGGGCTCTGGGGGCGCCTGGGTGGCGTGGTCGGTTGAGCGTCCGACTTCGGCTCAGGTCATGATCTCACGGTCTGTGGGTTCGAGCCCCGCGTCGGGCTCTGTGCTGACAGTTCAGAGCCTGGAACCTGTTTTAGATTCTGTGTCTCCCTCTCTCTGTGACCCTCCCCTGTTCATGCTCTGTCTCTCTCTGTCTTGAAAATAAATAAACGTTAAAAAAAAATTAAAAAAAAAAAAAAGAAAGGATGGGCTCTGAGAGGATAGAGAATAACCTGATGAGGTGATCCTTAGGAATAAATATATCTCAGGTGGTTTTACTTCAGTTCTGGGAGGATGGTTTATTTAGATTTCTTACATTCCCTTTCAGCTCTATGCCAGTTTGATGTTCACCAAGAAGAATATATAGTAGCACACAACATATAATGGGAATGGCACATAGTACTTTGTTTTTCTTTGCCTTACAGTTTATCTTACTCTCTTTTATAATGGGCATGTTAGAAGTAGCTACTAAGTAAAAATAATCTGGACATTAAAGTGAAATAAAGTCATATGTAATTATTAATTGTGTCATAGCCCAATCAGAGAGAGAGAGAGAGAGGAGAAGAGAGGGGAGAGAGATATTCATAAACCCCCAATTCTCTATCCAGCCTTGTTGGTTATCTCTAGCTTGATTAAAGGGAATGATACTCATTTGTAAATGCATTTGGCAAACTTACCCTGCTATTGTTTCCATTATTTTGCAAATTACAGACATTGAGATGAAGGCTCTGTAATTTCCTAGCGTTCCCTTTATTCCTGCTTGGAAAACTGGTGTTGCCCTGGCATACTTCCACTTTGCTGTTATTTCATTTGAATACAGCAAATTCTTTATTATGATTAACAAAGACTTCTGCTCCATTCCTCTTTGAATATCAGTCTGCTCATGGAGATGAGTTGATTTTGAGCCCTGCTATCTACTTGAATCTCTCTGCTTCGCTGATCTCAAAGATATTCAAGACAACAGACACCCCAGTATTCCTAAATGACATGTTTTTTGTGTGTTCTCCCTTTTGAATTTGTTATATGTTTAGTAATTTTTACCATCGTCTGGAACTTTTTTCTCTTCTTCCAATTGTCTGATTCTAAATGTCTCCTTCGCTCACTACTTAAAAGCCTGAAAATATGCAAGCAGTTGGGTTTGGTAATCTTGCTATTTTTAAGCTTCTTTCTCTTTTAACATTTCAGTTTTCCTTTTTCCTCATACATACATCTATCAAGGCTTTACAGTACTTTGTAAACAATCTCGATACCAGGGCATCTGGAATATAGAGATGGCTTTCCATGAGCACTATACGTTACTAATTCATTCATTAATCATTGCGCTAGAATCATTTTTCCCCCAAATCAGGCTCTCCTTCTTTAAATATTGCCTGGATGTCCACCCAATATAATAGCTGATGTAGCGGTCCTTACATGTAGAGAGTACTAATTAAATATTTGCTTCCTAAGATCAGTCATATTTAGAAGAAATCACATTAAGAGAACTCTTTAGGGCTCAGTGGAAAATGCTGGCACAGGACTGTGACTTGGGACCATGCTCCATGATCAGATATTAATGTACAAAATTCTTCTCTTATTCCTTTTTCCCTCATTTCCTCTTACCTTTTTTTTCTATATCTCCTCTGTGTTGTCAGCATCTCTGGTCACCCTTTGTCGCTTGAACTCAGCCGGGCCAAATATTGGAAGGAGTATGCTGAGGTAAGGGTAGCACAGTCCTTTCTTTCATATTGGGTAGATAGCATTGTGGAAAATGAGGCTACTAATAGCAACAAAATAAATCCCTCGCGTTTATTGAGAGTTTACCAGGCATTGTTCCATCTGCTTTATGTGTTTTTTCTCAGTTAATCTTAGGAATCTTATGAGGTAAGTAATACCATTGGGCCTGGAATCTGATAACTCTGAGAGGTTGGGGAACATGCATAAGGCCCACAGCTAGCTACTAAGCAGAAGGTGCAGGATTTGAACTCAGGATGTCTGACTGCCAAGCCAGAAGTACACTGTGCCTGCACAAAGGAAGCGCTCAATGAATTGTTAGTATTTTATGGCAATTATTATTCAGATGTTTATCTTCCCATATAGAGAGTGCTACTCTCTGACCCTTTTGTTTCATTTAATTTAATCACAGTAACTCATGGAATCGTGGTTTCCATCTTACAATCAAGGAAAGCAAATCTCAAAAGACTTTCTGTAACTTGCCCAACATTACTCAGCAGGTAAAAGGGTGGCCCTGAACACTCCAACTGGTTCCCCCTTTTCATCCCTCTTCAGGGTTTGCTTGGCAGAACATGTTGAACTTTCCCCCATTGGGCTGTAGCGTCTAGTGAGGAATCTAACTGATGATAATAATTTGGATGTCAGTGGTTGATGCTCTTTCCTGAATGAGCAGGGTTCGCATATGAGCTGGGAGCTTCTCTTGCTTTGTGGGGCACTGCTGTCTGCACGAGGCCCCCCTCCTTCAGGGGGGCATATTGAACAACGGTGGTTTGTGGCACATGGGGAAGAAGCTCACACCAGCCTTAACTCTCCCAGTGCCCTGGTGCTCTGATGGCTAGAGCTGTTGTTTTAATGCTTTCCTAAAAACGTATTTACAAAAAGAAAAAAAGTTCTTTCACTTTTCCTTTCCAGCCCCTCTGCTGTCCACAAGACTCAATTATGAGCGTAGGGGGGCCAGGCTAGGGATCAGAATCATGTGACAGAGGCCATTCTACATTCAGAATCATCCTTCTGTCCGTTGACTAAGAGGTAGGCTTGCTCCCAGGTAGAGGTCACTGAGCCTGGATCTTTCTCTCTTTTGTTGACTCCTTCCAGGGGAGTCCTCTGTCAGGGTCCACATCATCAATTTTCTAAACATGTTCTACACATGTTACCTCAAGTGTGGAGAATCTGTAATGGCTGCTTTTTGGTCAGCATCCAACCTTTCGACCCTCCAAAGTCCCCATTTCCTTTGGGGAAATGCCTTTTCCCTAAATTGCATGGCCTGGGTGGAGGATACTACCTGCCTCCCACCAGGGAAGCTGAGGGGCCAGAGGCCACTCTCATGAATCCAGGGAGTGAGCCCCTGTCCCCATGTGACCAGTCAATGTTCTCCTTCATGTCTTGGAACCGTGAGTGGCACAAAGATGAGAGAGGTAAGGAACAGTGAGTGTTCCAGTAGAAATGCTGCTTACTGACTCAGCAGGTCGTGCTGTGAGTCCGGAGGCCTGGCCCTCATGCTGCCCTTGGCATTTGCGGTCTCCAAGCCTCCAGCTGATTCTCTGAGCTCCTCCTAGCCTTATAATAAATGACCTCTTAAGTAAAACAGCCAGAGTGCCTTTCTGTTGCACACCATTAAGAAGCCAGACTGAAACACACAGAAATGTGCACTGTAAATGTAGCAAAGAGCATCTTCCTGGACCTCTATTCTCTCCTTTTCACCCCCCTCCTTGTTCTCCTCTGCTTCCAAACCCTCATGGACCCTGAGCTGCCCTCACCGCTCAGGCCCTCTCATGGAGCTCATTTTACTCAGCTCACCCTCCCCAGAGCCAAGAAGTCTGCATTTCTTTCCCTGCCTTTACCACAACCCAAATAGCAACATCTTCTGTATTTTCTTCAGCAGGGATCATGGTCTTGGTTGTAAATCATAGCATACTCTTGATAAGAGCCTGATAGGAATAATATGCCTATCAGGTAAAGGAGCAGCTATCCTGGCCCACACTGAGTTTGAAAACCAATGTTTTAAGCTGATCCGTACTCCCTTCCTCCTTCCTCCAAGAATATTCATAGCTGATGGTGGTTCTGAATGGGCAGCAGAAAGAGTATTTGACTGCATCTAAGGAAAATTAGGCTCTTCTCCCATCTCTGCCACCACCTCATTGTGGAGCTTTAAACAAGTCACTTTCTGAGTTTGGAAAAATAAGGGCATTACATTAGATATTCTTTAAGTTCCTTTCTGTGCAATGATTTGAGTGTTACCTGTTCCATTGGCATTTGTATCTTAATAGAAGACTCTTGAAGATTTCATACTTTTGAGTTCCAAACAATAAATGATCACCATTCAGAGACCAAACTTTGTAAGAAGCTAGAAAGAGCCTCTTTTTTTTCAGTTTGCTGGGCTGGGGGTGGGAGAGAAGGGAAGGAGAAAAGAGGAGCACTATCTCGAATTTTGGTCATGTTTCCCAGCAATGGCAACTCCACAAGCAATTCCTTCTCTCATTAGACTATGAGTCCAACCGCCATACCAGCGTGGTCAGAAGAGGCTCACTCTTCCAAAATTGCCCCAAACACAAGACAGATGCCTTCCTGGTGCTTGTGTACATTACCCATTTTTGCCCAAATTTAGCAACATCAACTCCCCTCAGAGTCCTTTTGTCCAAAACACATTTTCTCCTTAAATAAACAAAACCCTCTGCTTGCCACCTTGCACAGAACAGGGTGGTTTTTCTCTATGTGGGTACATGTCATTGTATTTATGTCCCTTGCCCCAATGGGGATGTTGTGTATTGTTTTCTCAGTTACAGCTCACACCAATGAATGTCAGCTGTGATAATGCCTGAAGTATAGTTATCATCTCTTCAATATTTACCCAGTGGATACAACGTTTGTAAATAATTTAGAAATATTACCACGTGTTTCAACGATTGTCCTGGAGAAATATATTTTTATTTACATTTTAAATGAAGCAGCTGGGCAATGAGAGTGTCAGTCACCTTTCTCAAGTAACAGGTGTACCTGGGCTGTGAACCTGTGCCCATCTGTCTTGAAATTCTTATTGCTGAAAGGAATCTTGGAGGCAAAGGACATTTTTCAGAGGACGGGCAGATCACCTCAGGAATTGGAGGAAAACAAGGGCCTGTTTATCTCTATTCATTTAGACTCAGGCCTGCCTACAAGCAGGAAGTAGAAGGCACGAGTGTTGGCCACAATATTTTCAGTTCGTAAGTTAGAAATTAGCAATCAGCCCCTTTTCACGTAGGACACTGTAATAAACACTGACACAGGCCCTGCAATTTGGTTATGCAAAGAAAACAGGAAACAAGTGCATTTTCACTGAGCCTTCAGTCTGAGGAGGGCTGGCATCTGCCCACGTGAGGGCTAGATTTTCTTGTCAATATTGTATTTACTATCCTGGTCACATGAGCAGAGACAGGAGGATGAGTCACAGTTAACTGACTGCTAAATTAGGCAAATGTAATCCATTTGTTTCTTTCAAATTAGCCCCCCCCCCCACCAAGCATTTTAAAGCTTTTTTTCTTCAATAGTCATAGTCACAACCTAAACAGCTAATGCATTCCCAGTTTGTGCTAATCTGGCTCTCAATTATAAGCAAATAAACTATCATTTTGCAGCCTTCTCTTCCTATGGGAGGGCAGGATTTTGGATATATTAATCTTGACCCCAAATGCCAAACCTCTGTAGGCCTTCTGCCGTAGCTTTCTTCATGTCCACCATGTCTACTTTCTTTGCAAAGCCATCAGAATACAACACATCACGTTGGATAATTTATATTGTCAGCAAACAGTAGCGTAGTCCTTAAGCAATACGAATCACAGATGAGCAGCTCCGTGAGAAATCTGGTGGGCCATTCAATACAGCTTCCTAATGTTACAGATAAAGCTGAGACCCAGCAAGGCTGAAGCAGTAGGGCGAAATCAGGTCTTGGGATGCCCGATTCCACATTACAACCCCTTTCTCCCTGTTGCATGACGGCACGCCTGGAAATCAATGGCACTCAGGAGACCCTGGTTTGGAAGTAAAATGCGTGATGGTCAGAACAAACCAAACAGCTGATCTGCATGCTGTGACAAGGTGGCCAGCACTCAGGAGAGTTCCCTGGGGGTAAAGCCACCGGCTGGGATCTCTTCCATAGAAAGTAATTCAGCTTAATCTCCCGACCTGCACCCATTTGCTTAATGTCCTTAAAAAATGTACCGCCTTGAATCAGAGCCTCATTTCTTGTTTTACCCAAATTTAGCAATGAGGTCAGAGAGACCTGGTTTTTTTTTCAAGAAGAGACACAATGTTGTGGTTTTGATCTTTATTTTCAGGGTGCTCTGTGACTCTTTGGAAACCTCTGATGGTCTTTCTCCAGATGAACAGGGCTGTATTTATTTCCTCTTGCTCTGCACAGAGGAGGTACATGTCATCCCATGGGAAGGGACCGCCTTTGCGGTAATGCGGGCAGGAGAAGGGTACCTCTGGAGACCATTATTCCTTCTGTGTCATCGTGATCACGTGTATCTCTTGCATTTATGCGGGCACTCTGTTAGGGTCTTTACAAGGATGCCTCACTTAATGCCCACATGACATGTTTTATAAATGAGAGAACACTGTTTTGGAGAGGTTAAGACACTTGGCCCAGACCACACAGCTGAGAAGAAATTCAAGCCCGAAAGCAGAAATTTGACTCTGGAGCAAGTGGCCAAAGCACTGTCCCATCTGGCCTTGGCTAATTCACTCGGAAGTTAAGTAGCCCAGCATTTTCGGCAGCATTTACGTATTGAAAGAGAGCATCTACGCGTCATATAGGTCCAGGTTGTGGTTCAGCTATACCTCCTTTCTCGCTTGGGCATGGAAGTTGACTTTACTCTTTTCATTTCATCTCCAGTCTAACAGTAATAAAAACGGGAATTGCTGTAAGGGTGAAATGAAAAACTGCATCATCTGTGAAGATCCCAGGAGCAGTGATGAAGACTTGGCACATTTCAATTTCCTCCCTTTCTTCAGGGAGATGCCTGGACTAATCTAAAGGAATCATTCTTAATTTTTAATGGTGATTTCTAAAAACACTGGGGACCAGTCCTCATGGACAGACATTTTTGGGTAAAAGAGCCCCAGTGTAGACTCCTTTTAGCCATTTTGAAGAAGGAGGGATTTGCAAATTGTGGACCTCTAGTGAGGGAGCAAAGAGCTCAAGACTCAGATTGCCTGGGTTTAAATCTCAGCCTCATGGTGTATATACAGATGGCCAAAAAGTACATGAAAAGATGCTCAAACTTTAGCCATGAGGGAAATGGTTAGTGTGGGCAAGGATGTGGAGAAATTGGAATGCCTGTACATTGCCAGTGGGAACGTAAGAGGGTGCAGCCTCTGGAAGAATGTGATGGTTTCTCAAAAAGTTAGACATAGAATTACCGTATGATCCAGCAATTCCACTCCTAGGTACAAAACCCAAAGAGTTAAAAACAGGTATTTATTTATTTATTTATTTATTTTTAATATGAAATTTATTGTCAAATTGGTTTCCATACAACACCCAGTGCTCACCCCAATAGGTGCCCTCCTCAGTACCCATCACCCACCCTTCCTTCCCTCCCACCCCCCATCAACCCTCAGATTGTTCTCAGTTTTTAAGAGTCTCTTATGGTTTGGCTCCCTCCCTCTCTAAATTTTTTTTCCTTCCCCTCCCCCCCGGTCTTCTGTTAAGTTTCTCAGGATCCACGTAAGAGTGAAAACATATGGTATCTGCCTTTCTCTGTATGACTTAATTCACTTAGCATCACACTCTCCAGTTCCATCCATGTTGCTACAAAAGGCCATATTTCATTCTTTCTCATTGCCACGTAGTATTCCATTGTATATATAAACCACAATTTCTTTATCCATTCGTCAGTTGATGGACATTTAGGCTCTTTCCATAATTTGGCTATTGTTGAGAGTGCTGCTCTGAACATTGGGGTACAAGTGCCCCTATGCATCAGCACTACTGTATCTCTTGGGTAAATTCCTAGCAGTGCTATTGCTGGGTCATAGGGTAGATCTAGTTTTAATTTTTTGAGGAAACTCCACTCTGTTTTCCAGAATGGCTGCACCAGTTTGCATTCCCACCAATAGTGCAAAAGGGTTCACGTTTCTCCATATCCTCTCCAGCATCTATAGTCTCCTGATTTGTTCATTTTAGCCACTCTGACTGGTGTGAGGTGATATCTGAGTGTGGTTTTGATTTGTATTTCCCTGATGAGGAGCAACGTTGAGCATCTTCTCATGTGCCTGTTGGCCATCCGGATGTCTTCTTTAGAGAAGTGTCTATTCATGTTTTCTGCCCATTTCTTCACTGGATTATTTGTTTTTCGGGTGTGGAGTTTGGTGAGGTCTTTATAGATTTTGGATACAAGCCCTTTGTCTGAGATGTCATTTGCAAATATCTTTTCCCATTCCATCGGTTGCCTTTTAGTTTTGTTCATTGTTTCCTTTGCAGTGCAGAAGCTTTTATCTTCATGAGGTCCCAATAGTTCATTTTTGCTTTTAATTCCTTTGCCTTTGGAGATGCATCAAGTAAGAAATCGCTGCAGCTGAGGTCAGAGAAATTTTTTCCTGCTTTCTCCTCTAGGGTTTTGATGATTTCCTGTCTCACATTCACGTCCTTTATCCATTTTGAGAAAAACAGGTATTTAAACAAAAACGTGGACATTAAATTTAGAGCAGCATGATTTAAAATAGCCAAAAGATGGAAAAAAAAACCCAAATATCTAGCAACTAATGAATGGATAAACAAAATCTGCTATATCCGTACAATGGAATATTATTCAGCCATAAAAGAGAATGAAGTACTGATAAATGCCATAACATGGATGAATCTTGGAAACATTTTGCTAAGTGAAAGAAGCCATACCCCAAAAGCCACATATTGTATGATTCAGTGTATATGAGAAATCCAGAATAGGTGAATCCATAGAGACAGAAAGCTGATTAGTAGTTGCCAGGGGGGAAAGGTGGGAGGGTGACTGCTTACTAGGTATAGGGTTTCCTTTTGGGAGTGATGAAAATGTTCTGAAAATAGATAATGGTGACAGTGCTACGACACTGTGAATGTACTAAGTGCCAGTGCATTGTGTAATTTAAAATGATTAAAATGGTAAATTTTATGTTATGTGAATTTTACCCCAATTTAAAAAAAAGAGAGATCATGGTAACACATACCTCATAAAATTATTTTAAGTCTTTTTAAAAAAATTTTTTTAAGGTTTATTTACTTTTGAGAGAGAGGCAGAGACAGAGTGTGAGCAGGGGAGGAGCAGAGAGAGAGGGAGACAGAATCTGAAGCAGCTCCAGGCTCTGAGCTGTCAGCACAGAGCCTGATGTGGGGCTCGAACTCACAAACTGCGAGATCATGACCTGAGCCGAAGTCGGACACTTAACTGACTGAGCCCCCCAGGCACCCCTATTTTAAGTCTTAAATTGCACAGTAAACACAAAGTAATGACTGTCAGTGATGGTATTGACAGAGACCGAGGGTGGGAGAAGGTAGAAAGGGGGTCATAGTAGTCAGCCCTGGAAAGGTGGACTAGGGAAGAAACAAGTTGAGGCCTGGTGGTGAGGACATAAGAGGTAAGTACAGGACTTGTGTAGGAGGACATGGAAGAGGTGGTGTAGACAGACAAGTGTATATCTGTGTATATTAAATGAGGGAAAGACATTTCAGCTTTTTCATAAAATTCTAAGCAATGAACTAGTTTATACAAATCCCAAAGTCAATGGTGTGGTTAATATTTTGTGGTGATGAGAAAGTCAATGAACGTAGTGACACATACATAGCTTTGTAAACCCTGACTTGTGAAGAAATCAAGTTTCAATTTTATAATGTTCATATCAAGGGACTTCCCCCAGCCCCCCCCCCCCCTTAACTTTTCCAGGTTCAATAAAGAAGAGTAGTCAAAGGCACTTTGGTGAGCATGGGCACATTTGTTAGGCAGTAACATGGATTTCAGGAGATGAGGCTATAATACTTGGCCCACTTCTGTTGAGCCACAGCTCTAATTCTAGAGTATTCTCCATAAGGACCTTCTTTTTCTTTTGTTTGTTTTGTTGTTTTTATTTTGTTTTGTTTCTGAGCTCTCTGTCTTTGGCTTTATTTACTTATTTATTTATTTATTTATTTTATTTTTTTGTTTCTGAGCTCTCTCTCTTTGGCTTTATTTATTTAAAATATAATTTATTGTCGAGTTGACTAACATACAGTGTATACAGTGTGCTCTTGGTTTTGGGGGTAGAGTCCCATGGTTCATTGCTTCCATACAACACCCAGTGCTTATCCCAACCTCGGCCCTCCTCAATGCCCATCATCCATTTTCCCCTCTCCCCCACCCTCCCCTCCATCAGCCCTGTTTGTTCTCTGTATTTAAGAGTCTCTTATGGTTTGCCTCCCCCCCTCTCTGTTTGTAGCTATTTTTTCCCCTTCCCTTCCCCCATGGTCTTCTGTTAAGTTTTTCAAGTTCCACATATGAGTGAAAACATATGATATCTGTCTTTCTCTGACTGACTTATTTCACTTAGCATAATACCCTCCAATTTCATCATCGTTGTTGTTGCAAATAAGATTTCATTTCTTTTTATTGCCAAGTAGTACTCCATTGTATGTATAAGCCACATCTTCTTTATCCACTCATCAGTTGATGGACGTTTAGGCTCTTTCCATAATTTGGCTGTTGTTGAAAGTGCTGCTATAAACATTGGGGTACACAGGCCCCTATGCATCAGCACTCCTGTATCCTTTGGGTAAATTCCTAATAGTGCTATTGCTGGGTCATAGGGTAGTTCTATTTTTAATTTTTTGAGGAACCTCTACACCGTTTTCCAGAGCAGATGCACCAGTTTGCATTCCCAAGAGGGGATGCAAGAGGGTTCTCCTTTCTCCACATCCTTGCCCACATCTGTTGTTTCCTGAGTTGTCAATTTTAGCCACTCTGACTGGTGTGAGGTGGTGTCTCAGTGTGGTTTTGATTTGTATTTCCCTGATGATGAATGATGTTGAGCATCTTTTCATGTGTTTGCCATCTGGATGTCTTCTATGGAAAAGTGTCTATTCATGTCTCCTGCCCATTTCTTCACTGGACCTTCTAAATGTGACTCCAGGGGGAAAGGATAATGGGCCCATGGCCAGTACTGCAACCTAGAGTGGTTCTGTGGGTTTTTAAAGGAAAAGATGCCTACCTCCCACTTCCACATCACACCAACCCTTCTTCACCCCCCAGTATTCTGGCCATGTTAGGCTGGGTGTCACATATGTTACATATGTCACACATTCTTAAGTTCAAAACATAGAAGAGAGAAGGAAAAAAGAGCAAGATATGAACTGTTACAGACCCCTGGGACTCATGCTTATTTTACTCCTTGCTCTTTGGAGCATAGAATCTTCTTTCTGGCAGATACTCTCTTACAAAGGGAAATAAAATGCAGATTTGCAGCAGATGAGGGTTCAAGAAGCCTTGATGGGTGCTCTAGAATCTGGGGGAAAGTATGGTATCAGCTGTGTTTGCAAGTTGTGCTTTTGTCTTTTAAGTGTGGTGGGTCCAGTTGTATACTGGTGAATGTTTCCACTTTCTCCACCCAGGCCCTCACCTCATCCACAGATTTCTGCTCCGCCCTTTCCACTTACTAAATGAGAATCCAGTTGGGTTCCTGGATGGTTCATGAGGCAAAATTGGGAGAATGGAAGAGAGTGGCCTAAATGAAAAAGGGGCCAGAGAAGTCAAGATTGAAATGAAAAGTTTGGAAGAAAAGGAGTGGGGTGGGGCAAATTGCTTAAAGTGGCAATGATGATCTGCATAATGAGGAAAAGGGGAGAGAAGGGATGTGGGGAGAGAAAACCTAATGGGCTATGCTGAAGAGGTAATTGCAAATTTTGCATGTGAGAGGTTCTGCAGGAGTGGGTGAGACTTGGTAGGAAAGAAGGGCCTTTGGGGCCTCTTAATTAGAACCCCTGAAGGAGAGGAAAACAGGTTCAGATCCTCTTAAATTGCTTTTTGCCAGCTGGACTGATGTTCTTTGAATATAGAGATGAGACCACAAGAGATCAGCTTATAGTTGGGTTATGCAATAACGGTAGAGACTTGACTATCCTCTGGTAAAAATTGTCCCTTTATTCTAAGAACAAAACCCAAATGATGCAAAGACCGTTGACTAAAACAAAGATTGATGAGAAGCCAATAGCTCTAAGAAGCTAAACTGTCCTATGAGACATTGGAATCTTGTGTATCATTTAGACCCAGATGCTGCAAGGTTTTGCTTATCTCTGCAGCAGCACCATTTCTGTGTGTGTGTGTGCGTGTGTGTGTGTATGTGTTTAAAGTTTGTTGAGAGAGAGAGAGAGAGAGAGAGAGAGAGAGAGAGAGAGAGACAGGGCTGGGGGGGAGGGGCAGAGAGAGAGGGAGACAGAGAATCCCAATCAGGCTCCATGCTATCAGTGCAAAGCCCGACGTGGGGCTCGAACTCATGAACTGTGAGATCGTGACCTGAGCCGGAGTCAAGAGTCAGATGCTTAACTGACTGAGCCACCCAGGCACCCCTCTCTGTGGTTTTATCAGACGGAGCTGTATCCCTGAAAATCATGTGGTTTCTTTCAGAGAAATCTATCCGCCCCCACAGAGAACATGAGTTAAAACAGATCCATAGCTATTGAAGCAATGAAATCCTGGGAAATTCAAAAGCTAAGAGAACTCTTAAAAGATCTTGAGACCAATTGATTTAGGAAAAATACATTCCAGTGACATTCATTCAACCAGTTACTTCCTCCTTGCCCTCCCAATGAAATTTCAGGGAAATTTAAGTTCTTATTATAATCTAGGTAAGAATTTCATTTAATCCATTCACCATAACCGAAGTTACAAAGGGTCCTGATCATTTTGAAGTATCCAATTTTTCCCCCTTGTATTCAAAAATGGATGTTTGCTAATCTAAGAAAATAAAGCCCCTCAGAAAATAACCCTCTAATTACTGCCTTCAGTCTTTCAAAATGTTACAATGAGGTCATCTGAGCCTCTGTTCTGGTGAAATCATCACTTCTTCAGATAATTTCTAGCTGTTGTCTCATTTATTGTGTGATAAAAGGGATTGCTTATGAAGTACCTCTTTCAAACTGAGGTGGGCTGAGGGAGCCACAAACAACTATTTATGAGGCCTTGGTATAATAGAGTTGCTCGGGTATAACTGAAAATTCCTATATATGGATGAGGTAACATATCTTATATCTTGGTTTTAAAATCAGCCTGGGACATGAAATCTCTCAACTTCCCACTCTCTCCTCCTTCCACGAACTCTGAGGTACAACAACCAAGCCACGCCATGCCACGCCATGCCACGTCATGCCACGTCATGCCACGCCAAGCCAAACTCAACTGAACCCAACCCAACCCAACCCAACCCCAAACTGTGCTTTGAATTCCAGTATCTTTCAGAACTCCCAAGTCAGAGGAAATTGTTTGCAATGATTTACCCTAACACAAATAAACGTTAAGGGAGAGGGAAGGAAGAAAAACTTGCCAACTCATGAGATCACTTTTCTCTACTAACTGCCTGTTTTGGCTGATCTGACAAAAATACTTTATTTCCTCACAGCGTTTCTTACATGCTTGTGGCAATATTTTGAAACATGAAGAAGTCCTCTTTGCTTCCACACGCAGGCCTCTCGGACTCTGGTTCCTTGGGTATGATCCTGAGTTTGGAGGTGCTCCAAGCGACAGAAAATTGGCAGGTTCCTCATCACTGATTCCTCACCGGCTCTTTGGGTGGGGAAAGGAGTTCTGCCTGGGACTTGGCTGAGTTCTATGCTTGGCATCCTGGCCAGTTACTCCAAGTTCAAGGAACTTGACAGACAGAGGCTGTTTGTCTGGTAAAAGATGTGAACGGGCCAGGTTGGGCCTGCCATCTCACGCCAGCACATTCTGTCTTCTTCTGGGGAAGCTTAGTTTCTGATCAGGCTTACTGTGGCTTTGTGGGAAGACTGCCCACCAGGAGTGGCACTGGTCTTGAGGTTGGGATGAGCCCTGGACCCCTCAGGTATCCCAACCCAGACAGTCTCCCAATGACCTACAGTCGTAGTGGCAGTGTATGAGTGTGTGTGTGTGTGTGTGTGTGTGTGTGTGTGTCAAATAATAAATAGTTAAAAAAAAAAAAAAAGACAGAAGGCTTAGACAGTGTTCCAGGAAACAATCTGTGATAGGCTAGACTAGTAAAACCCAGCCAGTTTAATTTCTAAATTTGTGATTATTATTCTGTATTTTCTATTTAACCCCCTATAAAGAGTTGAAAAGTGAGAAAAACTATGTATGTATGTATAGCTTTCAAATACCAGCCAATTTCAACTGCTATGAGGTCATCAAGAGAGTTAGTATTCCAAGGATTAGAGATTATATGTTGTTTTTTATATAAAAAAAGAAACTTTATGTGGATTTTTTAAAAATCCTATTTTTTAACAGCAAAAGCAGCATATGCCATTGTTGAAACTTTGGGAAAGAAAATAAACAAAAAGAAGAAAACTGAAGTCCTGTCTAATCTCTCCATCTAGATATAAGATTACACTGTTTTGTTTGGCAAGAGCTGGCTTTGAATTAGGTAGAACAGAATTTAAATTATGGGCCTAACAGTATGACTCAGAGCAAGTTCCTCTCGCTAACCACTGATTTTCTCAGTGAGACACCTATCCTATAGGGGTGTTGGAGGATTGTGGTAAAGCTTTGGGCACAAAAAATAATTGCTGATTGATCATATCTGTATTTTATTTCTTAGACTACTGATCATAGCTCATTATTAATTTTGTTTCAGAAAATGAGCTCATTTAATTAGTATCAGACTCCTTTCTTTCCTGTGTTGCTATTACGTGAATTTATGGCTTCAGTGTTCTCATTATTGCTTCTATTGCTTGTAATTGTTTAGGAGAAGATGTATATAGGGCCATATTTTATAGTGAGCAAGCCTGACTTCATGACTCCATTATTTTTGGCAGTAAGTGATGTTGAGGCAAGTCTGAGACCAACTTGATTTTCTTCCTTACATGTAGTGTATTTTGCCTGATAGATGCCCGGAGATTTTCATCAAGTTCAGTGGCATACTTAGGATAAACTTTGAAATTGACATTCTAATTTAATTGTTCTAGTTCCTGGAACACACTTTTCACCTTCATCTATAGTTTCGTAATATCTTAAAATTCAGATAATTCTCTTGTATTTTTGAATATATGGTCTATTTTGAGAGTTTTCAGCTCAGATGTACCAACTGTTCTTATATTGGATTATGTTTATCTACCATATATTGTCTTTTATATAATTGCTTTAATTCTTTCATTTGCATTTACTGGGTCAATAATTTAATTTTCAGTTGTTTTTAATCTGTTTTAATTTTATTAGCTCTAAAATGTTACTGCTTTTGTCTTTCAATTTGTTTTCTTCATCTAGACATTGTCTTTGTTAATCTCAATTCTTTGCTATCTTACTGATTGGTTATTTTTTATTCATTCGATCATACTATAGTGAGAAGAGAGTGCTTCTGTTGCTTGAGTTAAAGTTTTATATAAGTTAAGCTTTTTGTCTTTTGTGTGCGATGATCTTTTTTTCCCTTCATTTTCTTCTCAAATCTTTTAAGCCAAAAGTTTTATTTTATTGTATTCTATTATATCTTTTTAATTAAAATTTTTATTTTGAGATAGTTATAGATGCACATGCAGTTGTAAGAAATAATACAGAGATATAAAATCTCTGTATTATTGTCAATTTCCCTCAATGATAACATCTTGTAAAAACTATAGTACAATATCACAACTAGGATATTGACATTGATACAGATTTCCCCAGCTTTACTTGTATTTCTGTGTGTGTGGGGGGGGGGTGGGTGTGATTTATTTCTATGCAATTTTATCATTTGTAGGTTGGTTTGTTCACCACCATAGTTCTATCACTGTAAAGATCTCCTGGGTTGTCCTTTATAACCAGAATTTACCTATTTTGGATATTTATATAGATGGAATCCTATAGCATGTGATTCTTTGTGGCTGATTTTTTTCCATTAATGTTTCAAGGTTTATATATATTGTAGCATTTATCATTACATTATTTTTACTGCTGAGTGACATTCCATTTTATTGATATACCACATCTTATGAATCCATTCATTGGTTGATGGGACATTTGGGTTGTTTCTCCTTTTTCACTATTATGAATAATACTGCTGTGTACATTCATATACAAGTTTTTGTGTGCAGATGTGTTTTAATTTGTCTTGGGTATATTCCTAAGAGTTGAATTGTTGGGTTATATGGTAACTTTGTGTGTAACTGCTCGAGGAATGGCAAGACTGTGTTCAAAGTGGCTGCACCAATTTACATCCTCACCAGCAATGTATGAGGCTTTTTTTTTTCCTTAAGTTTATTTATTTATTTTGAGAGAGAGTATGAGTGGGTAGGGGCAGAAAGAGAGGGAGAGAGAGAATTCCAAGCAGGCTCCGTGCTGAGTGGAGAGGTTGACACAGAACTTGAACTCACAAACCCTGAGATTGTGACCTGAGCCAAAATCAAAAGTAGGATGCTTAACTGACTGAACCACCCAGGTGCCCCAATATATGAGCCTTCTTTTTTTTTTTTAATTAAAGATTTTTTTACATGTTTGTTTATTTTTGAAAGAGAAAGTGAGAGAGAGAGAGAGAGAGAGAGAACAGGAATGAGTGGGGGAGGGACAGGAAGAGAGGGAGACACAAAAGAAGCAGGTTCCAGGCTCTAAACTGTCAGCACAGAGCCTGATGTGGGGATGGAACTCATGAACATGAGATCATGACCTGAGCTGAAGTCGGACGCTTAACCCACTGAGCCACCCAGGCACTGCTCCAATATATGAGGCTTCTAATATCTCCACATTTTCACCAGAATTCATTAGTATATATTGTTTTTGTTTCCTTTTTTTTTTTTGCCTTTAAAAAAAATTTAACTCCATTACAGTTAACATACAGTGTTTTATTAGTTCAGGTGTCAGAATGTTTCATGTAAACTTGAAAAGAATGTGTATTCTGCTGTTTTAGGATGGAATGTTCTGAATGTATCTGTTAAATCAATCTGGTTCACTGTGTCATTCACAGCCACTCTTTCCTTGTTGATTTTCTGTTTGAATAGTCTGTGCATTGATCTAAGTGGGGTGTTATAACACCCCACTATTATTGTATTGCTATAGATTAGTTTCTTTTTTTTTTTAATGTTTATATTTTGTGAGAGAGAGCATGAGTAGGGGAGGGGCAGAGAGAGAGGAAGACAGAGGATCCAAAGCAGTCATGGTGCTGACATTGACATCAGCCAGCCCCATAAGCATCTCAAACCCACAAACTATGAGATCATGACTTGAGCCACAGTTGGATGCTTAACCAACTGAGCCACCTAGGCGCCCCACTATCAATTAGTTTCTTTATGTTTGTTATCAACTATTTTATGTATTTGGGTGCTTTCATGTTGGGTTCATAAATATTTATGGTTATTATGTCTTCTTGTTGGATTGTCCCCTATATTGTGATTATAGTGTCTTTTTTGTCTCTTGTTACAGTCTTTGTTTTAAAGTTTTTTGTTTGATATAAGTATTGCTACCCTGGCTTTCTTTTTACATCCATTTGCATTATAAGTGATTTTCTATCCTTTCACTTTCAACCTGCATAGTTCTTCAGGTCTGAAATGAGTCTCTTGTAGGCAGTATAAATTTTTTTTTTTCAACGTTTATTTATTTTTGGGACAGAGAGAGACAGAGCATGAATGGGGGAGGGGCAGAGAGAGAGGGAGACACAGAATCGGAAACGGGCTCCAGGCTCTGAGCCATCAGCCCAGAGCCTGACGCGGGGCTCGAACTCACGGACCGCGAGATCGTGACCTGGCTGAAGTCGGACGCTTAACCGACTGCGCCACCCAGGCGCCCCTCTTGTAGGCAGTATATAGATGGATCTTGTTTTAAAAAAAATTTTTTTTCAATGTTTATTTATTTTTGGGACAGAGAGAGACAGAGCATGAACGGGCGAGGGGCAGAGAGAGAGGGAGACACAGAATCGGAAACAGGCTCCAGGCTCTGAGCCATCAGCCCAGAGCCCGACGCGGGGCTCGAACTCACGGACTGCGAGATCGTGACCTGGCTGAAGTCGGACGCTTAACCGACTGCGCCACCCAGGCGCCCCGGATCTTGTTTTTTAATGCATTCTGTCACCCTATGTCTTTTGATTGTAGTGTTTAGCCCATTTACATTTAAAGTAATTATTGATAGGTATGTACTTAATGCGATTTTGTTACTCATTTTATGGTTGTTTTTATAGTTCTTCTCTGTTCTGTTCATCTCTTGCTCTCTTCTCATGGTTTGCTGGCTTTCTTTAGTGATGCAAACTTGGATTCCTTTCTCTTTACTTTTTACCTATTTATTATTGGTTTTTGATTTGAGTTTACTGTTAGGTTTATATGTAACATCTTAAGCGTATAGCAGTTTATAAGGTGATGGTCGCTTAAGTTTGAACCCATTCTAAAAGCACTACATTTTTAATCTTCTCCCCCCTAACATTTTTAAGAATATATTGTCAGAATTTATATCCTTTTATTTTATGAGTTCTTTAACTGATTTTTATAAATATACGTAATTTTACTGCTTTTGTGTTTCCTATTTTTTTTTCTTTACCAAGGCCTTTATTTTTCCAAGTGTTTATTTAAATTATAGTTAACATATAGTATAATATTGGTTTCAGGAGAGTATAGTGATTCATTACTTGCATATAACTCCCAGTGCTCATCACAAGTGCCCTCCTTAATACCTATCACCCAATTAGCCCACCCCCCACCCACCTCCTTCCATCAACCTTAAGTTGGTTCTCTGTCATTAAGAGTCCCTTATGGTTTGCTTCTTTTCTCCCCCTCTCCCATATGTTCATCAATTTTATTTCGTAAATTCCAGATATGAGTGAAATCATATGGTATTTGTCTTTCTCTGACTGACTTATTTCACTTAGCATAATACACTCTAGCTCCTTCCACATTGTTGCAAATGGCAAGATTTCATTCTTTTGGATGGCTGAGTTATATTCCATTATATGTGTGTGTGTATATATATATATATATATGTATATACATATATATATACACATCCATTAATAAATGGATAAAAAAGATGTGAGATATGTGTGTCTATATATATATACATATATATGTACACACATATAGACACACATATCTCACATCTTTTTTATCCATTCATTAATTGAAGGACACGTGGGCTCTTTCCATAGTTTGGCTACTGCTGACAATGCTGCTATAGATATCAGGGTGCATGTAGCCCTTTGAATCTGTATTTATGTATCAATTGGGTAAATACCCAGCAGTGCAATTTCTGACTCATAGGATAATTCTATTTTTAACTTTTTGAGAATCTCTGTACTGTTTTTCAGAGTGACTGCACCTGTTTGCATTCCCATCAACAGTGCAAGAACGTTCCCCTTTCTCTGCATTCTCGCCAACACCTGTTCTTTCCTGTGCTGTTAATTTTAGCATTCGGACAGATGTGAGGTGGTATCTCCTTGTGGTTTTGATGTGTATTTCCCTGATGATGAGTGAGGTTGAGCATCTTTTCATGTGTCTGTTAGCTGTCTGGATGTCTTCTTTGGAAAAATGTCTATTCACGTCTTCTGCCCATTTCTTCACTGGATTATGTGTTTGGTTGTTTGTTTGTTTGTTTGTTTTGGTGTTGAGTTGGATAAGTTCTTTATAGATTTTGGATACTAACCCTTTATCAGATATGTCATTTGGAAATGTCTTTTCCCATTCCGTAGGCTGTTTTTTAGTTTTGTTGATTGTTTCTTTTGTTGTGTAGAAGCTTTTTATCTTGATGAGGTCTCAATAGTTCATGTTTGCTTTTGTTTCCCTTGCCTCTGGAGGTATTTCTAGTAAGAAGTTGCTACAGCCAAAGTCCAAGAGGTTGCTGCCTGTGTTCTCCTCTAGGATTTTGTTGGTTTCGTGTCTCATGTGTTAAGTATTTCATCCATTATGAATTTATTTATTTTTTATTTTTAATTAAAAAATTTTTTTAATGTCTGTTTATTTTTGAGAGAGAGAGACAGAGCACGATCTGGGTAGGGGCAGAAAGAGAGAAGGAGACACAGAATCTGAAGCAGGCTCCAGGTTCTGAGTTGTCAGCACAGGGACCGATTCGGGGCTGGAACCCATGAACCACGAGATCATGACCTGAGCCGAAGTTGGATGCTTAACCAACTGAGCCACCCAGGTGCCCTGCATTTTGAATTTATTTTTGTGTATGGTGTAGGAAAGTGGTCCAGTTTAGTTCTTTTGCATGTGGCTGTCCAGTTTTCTCAATGCCATTTATTTAAGAGACTGTCTTTTTTTCATTGGGTATTCTTTCCTGCTTCATCAAAGATTAGTTGACCATATAGTTGTGGGTCCATTTCTGGGTTTTCTATTCTGTGACATTGATCCATGTTTCTGTTTTTGTGCCAGTACCATAATGTCTTAATGACTGTGGCTTTGTAATATTACTTGAAGTCTTGTATCGTGAAGCCTCTAGCTTTGCTTTTCTTTCTCGGGATTTGCTTTGGCTCTTCAGGGTCTGTTGCGGTTGCATACAAATTTTAGGATTCTCTTTTCTAGCTCTGTGAAAAATGCTGGCGGTATTTGGATAGGGATTCCATTAAATGTGTAGTGTAGATTGCTTTGGATAGTATAGACATTTTAACAATGTTTGTTCTTCCAATTGACAAGCATGGCATTTTTTCGCCATTTCTTTGTGCCCTCTTCAATTACTTTCATAAGTATTCTGTAGTTTTCAGAATACAGATCTTTTACCTCTTTGGTTAGGTTTACTCCTAGGTATCTTATGGTTTTTGGTGCAATTATAAATGGGATCAATTCCTTGATTTCTCTTGCTAGTGCTTCATATTGGTGTATTGAAATGCAACAGGTTTCTGTACATTGATTCTATACCCTGTGACTTTGCTGAATTTGCTGACTTTGCTGAATTACTAATTCTAGTAATTTTTTGGTGGAGTCTTTCTAGTTTTCTACATAGAGTGTCATGTCGTCTGCGAATAGTGAATGTTTGACTTCTTCCTTGCTGATTTGGATGCCTTTTTGTTGTTGTTGTTGTTGTCTGATTGCTGAGGCTAAGACTTCCAGTACTGTTAAATAGTAATGGTGAGAGTGGATATCCCTGTCTTGTTCCTGACCATTAGAGGGAAAAGCTCTCAGTTTTTCCCCATTGAGGGTGATATTAGCTGTGGGTCTTTCATATATAGCTTTTATGATGTTGAACTATGCCCCATCTATATCTACTTTGTTGAGGGTTTTTATCAAGAATGGATGCTGTATTTTGTCAAATGCCTTTTCTGTGTATGTTGAGAGGATCATATGTTTCTTATCCTTTCTTTTATTAATCTGGTGTATCACGTTGATAGATTTGTGAATATCAAACCACTTCTGTAGACCAGGAATAAGTCCCTCTTGATTGTGCTGAGTAATTCTTTCAATGTACTATTCAATTTGATTTGCTACTATCTTTTTTCAAAAAATTTTAAATACTTATTTCTGAAAGAGAGAGAGGGAAAGAGAGGGAGAGAGAGAGAGAGAGAGAGAGAGAGAGAGAGAGAGAATAGAAAGTGAATGAGTGGGGGAGGGGCAGAGAGAGAGGGAGACACAGAATTCAAAGTGGGCTCCAGGCTCTGAGCTGTTCAAGCTCTGTTCAAGCCGACACCAGGCTCAAACTTATGAGCCATGAGATCATGACCCAAACCAAATTTGGACGCTTAACCGACTGAGCCACCCAGGCACCCCTGAGTTGCTACTATCTTGTTGAGAATTTTTGCATCCAAGTTTGTCAGGAATATTGGCCTGTAATTCTCATTTTTACTGGGGTCTTTGCCTGGTTTTGGAATCAATGTAATGCTGGCCTCAAAGGATGAGTTTGGAAGTTTTTCTTCCATTTCTATTTTTTGGAGCAGTTTGAGAAGAATAGGTAGTAATTCTTCTTTAAATGTCTGGTAGAATTCCTCTGGAAAGCCATCTGGCCCTGGACTTTGGTTTATCGGGAGATTTTTTTTTTTTATTACAATTCAATTTCTTTGCTGGTTATGGGTTTGTTCAAATTACATATATCTTCCTATTTCAGTTTTGGTCATTTGTATGTTTCTAGGAATCTGTCCATTTCTTTCAGATTTCCAAGTTTGTTGGCCTATAATTTTTCATACTATTATCTTAAAATTGCTTGTATTTCTGTGGTGTTGATTGTGACATCTCCTCTTTCATTCGTGATTTTATTTATTGGGGTTCTTTTTCTTTTCTTTTTGATAAGTCTGGCTAGAGGTTTATCAATTGTATTAATTCTCTCAAAGAACCAGCTTGTAGTTTTATTGATCTGTTCTACTATTGTTTTTGTTTGTTTGTTTCTATATCATTTGTTTCTGCTCTAATCTTTATTATTTCCCTTATTCTGCTGGCTTTAGGCTTTATTTGCTGTTCCTTTTCCAGTTCCTTAAGATGTAACGTTAAGTTGTGTATTTGAGACTTTTCTTCCTTCTTGAAGTAGGCCTGTATTGAATATACTTCCTTCTTAGGACTGCCTTTGCTGTGTCCCAAAAGTTTTGGACTGTTGTGTTCTCATTTTCCTTTGCTTCCATGTATTATTTTATTTCTTCTTTAATTTCTTGGTTAACCCATTCTTCTTTAGTAGCATGTTCTTTAATCTCCATGTATTTGTGCTCTTTCCAAATTTCTTCCTGTTGTTGACTTCAAGTTTCATAACATTGTGGTCTGAAAATATGCGTGTTGTGATCTCAGTCTTTTTGTACTTGTTGAGGGCTGATTTGCGACCCAGTATGTGATCTATTCTGGAGAATGTTCCATGTGCACTCAAAAAGAATGTGTATTTTGCTGCTTTAGGATGACATGTTCTGAATATATCTATTAAGTCCATCTGGTTCAGTGTGTTATTTGAACCCATTGTTTCCTTGTTGATTTTCTGCTTAGATGATCTGTCCATTGCTCTATGTGGGGTGTTAAAGCCCCTTACTATTATTGTATTATTATCAATGAGTTTTTTTAATGTTTGTTATTCATTGATTAATATATGTGGGTTCCTTCAAGTTGGGAGCATAAATATTTACAATTGTTATATCTTCTTGATGGATAAACCCCTTAATTATGATATAATGCCCTTCTTCATCTCTTGTTACAGTCTTTGGTTCAGTTTTTCTGATGTAAGTATGGCTACTCCAGCTTTCCTTTGACATCTATTAGCATAATAGATGGTTCTCCATCCCCTCACTTTCAATCTGCTGATGTCTTTAGGTCTAACATGAATCTCTTGTAGGCAGCATATAGATGTGTCTTTTTTTTTTTTTAAATACATTCTGATACCCTATGTCTTTTAATTGGAGCATTTAGCCCATTTACATTCAGAATGATTATTGAAAGATATGAATTTAGTGCCATTGTGTTACCTGTAAAGTTGGTGTTTCTGGAGATGTTCTCTGTTCCTTTCTATTCTTTGTTGCTTTTGGCCTTTTTTTCCCCCCGCTCAAGGAGTACACTTTAATATTTCTTGCAGGACTGGTTTAGTGGTCACAAACCCATTTAGTATTTTTTTGTCTGGGAAACTCTTTATCTCTCCTTCTAGTCTGAATGACAGCCTTGCTGGATAAAGTGTTCTTGGTTGCATGTTCTTCCCATTCAGCCTGTTGAATACATCATGACACTCCCCTCTGGCCTGCCAAGTTTCTATGGACAGATCTGGTGTGAACATGATCTGTCCTTCGTTGTATGTTAATGACTTTTTTTTCTCTTGCTGCTTTCAGGATTCTTTCCTTGTGTTTGTATTTTGTGAATTTGACTGCGATATGTCTTGGCGATGCCCAGCTTTTGTTGAATCTGATGGGAGTTCTCTGTGCTTCCTGGGTTTTGATATCTGTTTCCTTCCCCAGATCATGGAAGTTTTCAGCTATAATTTGCTCAAATAAACCTTCTCCTTTTTCTTTCTCTGCTTCTGGGACTGTTGTGATACAAATATTATTACACTTTGAGGAGTTAACGGAGTTCCTTAAGTCTACATTCATGATCCAGTACCTTCCTTTCCCTCTTTTTTTCAGCTTCATTATTTTCCATAATTTTATCTTCTATATCACTGATTTGTTTTTCTGATTCATGCATCCTTATTATCAGTGCATCCATTTGGTTTTGCATCACAGTTATAGCATTTTTTATTTTGGCCTGACTAGTTTATAGTTCTTTTATATATATAATATGGGAATATCTTTTGTCTTCTATGCTTTTCTCAAGCCCAGCTAGTATCCTTATGATTATTGTTTAAAAAAAAAGTATTTATTTATTTATTTATTTATTTAATTTGATTTTTTAAAATTTACATCCAAATTAGCATATAGTGCAACAAAGATTTCAGGAGTAGATTCCTTAGTGCCCCTTACCCATTTAGCCCATTCCCCCCCCCACACACACACAACCCCTCCAGCAACCCTCAGTTTATTCTCCATATTTATGAGTTTCTTCTGTTTTGCCCCCCTGTCTGTAAAAAAAATTTTTTTTAATGTTCATTCATTTTTGAGAGAGAGAGAGAGGGCAAGCGAGCATGATTGGGGGAGGGGCAGAGAGAGAGGAAGACGTAGAATCTGCAGCAGGATCCAGGCTCTAAGCCAGCAACACAGAGCCTGATGCAGGGCTCAAACCCATGAACCGCGAGATCATGACCTGAGCTGAAGTCAGATGCTTAACTGACCGAGCCATCCAGGAGCTCCTGATTCTTGTTTTAAATTCTGGTTCAGACATCTTACTTGTATCTGTATTGATTAAATCCCTGGCTGTGACTTCTTCCTGTTCTTTCTTTTGTGGTGAATTCCTCTGTCTTGTCATTTTGTCTGGGTCACTGTATTTTATGTTTGATTTTTAGAAAAGCCTGTTGTGTTCCTGCTCCAGAGAGTAATGGCTATAATAAGAAGAGGTCAAAAAAAAAAAAAAAAGTAATCTAGATCCTATTTCCCCTAGATCTGAAGTTTTGAAGCACTCTATGATCAGTAGACTTGGTGCATGCAAGAGGTTTGTGCTGGCTTTCTGGGGGTAGGGCTTGCTCTGCCAATTCTCAGACAATGTTGCCCTTACAGAGATATGTGTGCAGGGAGGTGGGGCTTGATGTAAGCTGCCCTGGCTTCCACTGGATTGTGCTGTTTTGCTCACTGAAGTTGGTTAGTGCTGATTGGTGGGGAGGAAAATGGCATTGCCCTGCTTTCTCAACCCTAGGGCTGGGAGTTCGCTCCTACCACTCTTCAGAAAGACCTCACAGAAGAGCAAACAGTCACCTCTCTTGTATCCCCAACTTCTACCAGATCCCTGCCTTCACCCTGCCTTCATCGCTCAAGGGACGATGTAAGCTTAGGGTCCCGCTACCCCTCCACCATCTTAACTTCTTTCCTGTGCCTTCTACTTTTTTTAATCCTGCTTGTGGTCTTTCCTTTCCACTCAAAAGGTTCCCTTTAACATTTTTGGTAGGGCTGGTTTAGTGGTCATAAATTCCTTTAATGATAGTCTTACTGGATACAATAGTCTTGTCTGCGGGGGTTCTTTTTCCCCTACTACTCAGAATATATCATGCCCCTTTCTTCTGGTCTGCAAAGTTTCTGCTACAAAATCTGGTGATAGCCTTATGGGGTTTCCCTTGTACATAATTGTTTTCTCTTGCTGCTTTTAAAATTCTCTATCACTACTTTTTGCCATTATAATCACTATGTGTTTTGGTGTGGCCTCCTTGGCTTGATTTTGGTGGGGGCTCTCCATGTCTCCTGGATCTGGATTTCTGTTTCTTTCCCCAGATTCGGGAAGTTTTCAGCTATTATTCTTCAAATAAGTTTTCTGCCCTTGTTTCTCTCTTTTCTCCTCCTGGGATCCCTATAATGTGAATGTTATTACACTGGGTGGTGTCACCAAGTTTCCTTAATTTATTTTCATTTACTATTATTGTTTTCCTCTCTTTTTTAGCTTGATTGCTTTTAGCCTGATTCACTTCACTGTGTTGTCCAAGTCACTGATCCATTCTTCTGCTTCCTCTGGTCTACTGTTTATTCCCTTTAGTGTATTTTTATTATTATTATTTTTTTCAATTTTTTTTAACGTTTATTTATTTTTGAGACAGAGAGAGACAGAGCATGAACAGGGGAGGGTCAGAGAGAGGGAGACACAGAATCTGAAACAGGCTCCAGGCTCCGAGCTGTCAGCACAGAGCCCGACGCGGGGCTCGAACTCACGGACCGCGAGATCATGACCTGAGCCGAAGTCAGCTGCTCAACCGACTGAGCCACCCAGGCGCCCCAGTGTATTTTTAATTTTAGTCATTGAGTGTGTCATCTCTGGCTACTTTTCATGCTTCCTGTTCATTGAGGCTCTTACCGAGGTCCTCCACTCTTTTCTCACATCCAGTGAGTATCTTTTTGACCATTACTTTAAATTCTTTATCAGGCGTATTACTTATCTCTGTTCCATTTAGCTCTCTTGCTGTGATTTTGTGCTGTTCTGTCATTTGAGATAGTATTCTTCTGCCTCCTCATTTTTGTCTAAATTTCTGTGTCTGTTTCTGTGTGTTAGGAAAGTCAGCTATGTCTCCGGGTCTTATGAAGAAGAGGTCCTGTAGTGCCCTGCAGTGCCACGTCCCCTGTTCACCAGAACTTTGCACTTCAGGGGTGTCTCCTATGTGTGTTGCCTGCATCCTGCTGTCGTGGCTGAGCTGCTTTTTCCTTCAGTCCTGTAGTCTGCAACTGTGTGTGTTTTTAGTGGGCCAGTCTGGGGCCAGCCTTGGGCTTGAGGTGTGTCAGACCAGGTACGTGCCAGAGCCACGAGCACCAAAATGCAGGGCACTTTTCCCTGTGTTGTCCCCTGAGGAGCTTTTGTTGTTAGGCAAGACCTACAGTCGCATTCCATGTTTGCCCCTAGCCCACGGCTAGGGCTGCAGTCTTGATGACTGATGTGTGTGGTGGCCTTCCCATCTTGTGGCAGAAGTCGCCTTGGAGTGATGCTGGCCCCTGTCCAGCTGCTTGCACACTGCCAGGTTTGTGGCACCATTTTGGATGGACTCCTGCTGAGGGCATGTTGGAGAGCATGTCCACAGGGGAATGCAGGCCAGGGCACGCTGTTAGCAAGATGGGCGGATAGTGTCTGTGCTGTGCTCGTTTCTGCAGGTGTCCACGTATCTAGGTTGGGGGCAGGAGAGGGAAATGGTCCATGCCAGCAACTTTGTTCCTGGAAGAGTCTCCCAAAGATCCTTGACCCTCTAGCACATGCTCTGAGATTAGTAAACAAATCTTCCTCCCACATCCTCCAGGTGTTTTTCAAACTCCTGTTTCTGTGCTGTATCTGGTATCTCAGAGGGGCTGTTTGTTATGCTGTGTGTTTAAGGGTGGGGACTCAGTTTCCTATCACCCTCTAGCTTTTCCAGAATGAAGCCTGCTGATTTTTGAAGTTCCAGGTATTAAGTCCTACTGATTTTTTTTTTTTCAACGTTTATTTATTTTTGGGACAGAGAGAGACAGAGCATGAACGGGGGAGGGGCAGAGAGAGAGGGAGACACAGAATCGGAAACAGGCTCCAGGCTCCGAGCCATCAGCCCAGAGCCTGACGCGGGGCTCGAACTCCCAGACCGCGAGATCGTGACCTGGCTGAAGTCGGACGCTTAACCGACTGCGCCACCCAGGCGCCCCAAGTCCTACTGATTTTAAGAACTCATAAAGTTAGGCCCCTCCAGTTTTCAAAGCCAAATGTTATCGGGACCTTCTCGGTGCAGGCCTGCTGTGCCTAGACAGTTCTATAGGTCAGTTTGTATCCCAACGATGTCTCCACCCATCCTATCCTCTTCGATGTGGCCTCTTCTCTACATTTAGCTGTGAAGAGTCTGTTCTGCCAATCTTCAGGTCATTTTTTGGGGTTATTTAGGTGTGTCTGTGGGACGAGATGAGCCTGGGCTCCTACTCTGCCATCTTTTCCAATAGTCTCCTATTATCTACTTTTTAAATTAGAGACATCCTGTTGCGTGTGAAGTAGTAGGTTTTTAATTTTAATTTGCATTTCTCTGATGGCTGACAATGTTGAGCACCTTTTCATGTGCTTTTTGGCCATTCATATATCTTCTTTGCCCAAATACGTATTCAGATTTTTGCTCATTTAAAAAATTGGGTTATTTCCTTATTATTGAGTAATACGAATTTTATATATATTCTAGGTATAAGTCTCTTGTCAGTTACATGATTTAAGAATAATTTGTCCAATTTGGGGGTTGTCTTTTTACTTTCTTGATGGTGTCCTTTGAAGCATAAAAGTTTTTAATTTTGATAAAGTCCAATTTGTCTATTTTTTTATTTTACTGCTATTGCTTTTGTGTTATTTTTAAAAAAGCATCTATTCCATAGTCATAAGGATTTATGCCTATGGTTTATTCTTTTTTTTTTTTCAACTTTTTTTTATTTATTTTTGGGACAGAGAGAGACAGAGCATGAATGGGGGAGGGGCAGAGAGAGAGGGAGACACAGAATCGGAAACAGGCTCCAGGCTCTGAGCCATCAGCCCAGAGCCCGACGCGGGGCTCGAACTCACAGACCGCGAGATCGTGACCTGGCTGAAGTCGGACGCTTAACCGACTGCGCCACCCAGGCGCCCCACCTATGGTTTATTCTAAGAGTGTTGAGTTTAATTTTTTATACAGGGTCAGGCAGGGGTCCAATTTCATTCTTTTGTATGTTGATGTCCAATTGTTTCACCACCATTTGTTGAAAGGACTATTCTTTGCTCATTGCATTGTCTTGGTATCCTTGTCAAAAATCAATTGACCATAAATGTGAAGAAACTCTCAATTCTGTTTTATTGAGCTATATGTTATGCTTATGTCAGTTGCTGATGTATCTTCCTGGCTGCATGTGCATGTGTGCATTTTTCCTCATGCCCCTGGTTCTCCGGCTTATGTGACTACTTTTATTTATTTATTTAAAAATTGTTTTTTTAATGTTTATTTATTTTTGAGAGAAACAGAGACAGAATGCAAGTGGGTTAGGGACAGAGAGAGAGGGGATACAGAATCTGTCAGTACAGAGCCTGACGTGGGGCTGGAACTCACGAGCTGTGAGCCGAAGTCCGATGCTCAACCGACTGAGCCACCCAGGCGCCCCATGTGACTACTTTTAGATGTCATATCTCCTCTCTCTGCTCTTCCTCAATCCCTGGTAACCACCATTCTACTTTCTGTCTCTAGGAATTGCCTGTTCTAGGTGCCCCATATAATTAGAATCATAAAATATTTGTCCATTTGTGGCTGCCTTGTTTCACCCAATATAATATCTTCCAGTTACATCCATGTTGTAACATGTCAGAATTTCCTTCCTTTTTAAGGGTGAATAATACACCATTGTATGTATGTGGCACATTTTGTTTATTCATCTGTTAATGGACGGTTGAGTTGTTTCTACGTTTTGTTGGCTATTGTGAATATCCTGCCACAGACACTGGTGTACAAATATTTGTTCAAGTCCCTGCTTTCAATTTTTGTGTGTGTATATGTCCAGAAGTGGAATTGGTGAATTAGGTGGTAGTTCTATGCTTAATTTCTTGAGCACCTGCATCAGTATGTTTTAATATTCCCCAGGTGACTCCAGAGTGTAACCAAGTTGACTCCCATTGTCATAGAGTCTTGCCTGATTCCTTCAGCTAAATGTAACCTCTTCCTCTTCTGATCTCAGCTAGCATTTTAATGAACTTTTCTTATGGTGCCCGTTTATTTATTTATATTATTTATTTATTTGTATTATTTATATCATTGTATATACTATTTGTACTCAATGCTGAGTATATGATGACAAAAGCACCCCCCCCCAAAAAACCCTACTTTCATGAAGCTTGCAGTTGAGTGGAACAGACAGATATTAATTATGAAATCATATAAATGTATAATTATAAACTGATATATATAAAATATAAATTATATCTGCTATAAGAGAAAGAAACATGGTTCTTTTGAGGGCAAATTAACAAAGAAGCTGACCTAGACTGGAGGAAGGGGTTGGGAGTCTTCCCTAAGAAAGAAATGCTGGGGTTTAATTCTAAAAGATAAGGAATTATGTAAAAATGTAGTGAGAAGGAAGGTCATTCCAGGTAGAGCAAACACAGATTTTATGGATATAAAGAAAGTCAGTTTGGCTAGGATATGGGTAGCAAGGGGCCAATGCTGCAAGATGAAACCAGCTATTTGCAGGGGATGGACCATTCAAGACCTTGAAGATAGTTGAATGATTTTGGTCTTTATTCTAAGAGCAATGGGGAGCCATTGAAAGGTTTTGAATAGTGGGGTGACAAACACAGGTTGGCATTTTGGAAAGATCTTTCTGCTGCTGTGTGGAATAGGGACTGAGTGGGGTTAGAGTGGTCCAGGTGAGAGAGACTGGTTCCTTGGACAAGAGAGGTAGCAGTGGTGATGGAGAAGTGTCAGAGTTGCGAAGTAGTTAAGATTGATGGTCCTTGATGATGGATTGATATAAGCAACCAGGGGTCAAGGATGATATCTACTTTTCTGACTTTCCCAAAGCTTTGAGATTGTAATTATGCTTGATTACACTTTGCATGCTTTCGGAGTGCCCTGCACAAAATAGAGGTTCACTGAATAATAATCTTCAAGTGAATTAATGAGTCAATAAACCAACCATTATATTATATTGAACACACCCATATCAAGCATCCCTAATAGAATTATCCTCCAGATTATTTTTTTCTGCCGATGGGTATGTGCGTCATTGTCTCAAGTGAGTTAAATTCAGAATGTTTTCTTCTGCTATAGTCAGCACTGTGCTAGGCACTGGGAATACATATATAGATAATATATTATCTGCCTATGGGTAGCTCTAAATACAGTAGAGAAAAAGACAAATAATTACAACAAAATATAATTATAGTAATGTACACTTTAATTGCAGAAGGAGTACAGAGGAAGCAATGATTAATTTATTTTCCTAGGAGAGCTAGTAAGGTTCCCAATGTAGAAATTTAAGTAGAGCATATTCCAAGTGGAGGTTTTGTGTGTGTGTGGTTTTTTTTTAATGTATGTAGATGTTTTAGGGAATGGCAAACTCACTATGGTTAGAGCATAGGCAATATCACCAAGGTGGGGAAGGAGGTAGGAAAGAGGAAGGGAGAGAGAGAGAGAGATTTGGCCAGGGTCCTGAGCATCATGGTAGCATAGGGACTGGGAAGAGTGAGAAGGCCGAAGTATATTCCATGGCATACTGGCTCTAAGATACTTTTCTAAGTCAAAGGGTTTCATGGTCAAATAACTTTGGTAAACACTGATAATTACATCTTGGAGGTTTGTATGCACATTGGCATATGAAAGGCTCTGCAGAATAGAAATTAGTTTTAATTTGTTCAATCCAGTATTTCTCAAATGTATTTGATAAAATTCCTTTTCTCTCATATTACGTATCACACATATTGACATCCTGAAGTAGGTAGCATTAGGCAAATGGTATATTGGGCTATGGATTAGAGATGGTTTATGTGGTTTTGCTGTCATTAGGGTCAAGGTGTAGAATATAATCATATACTGGTGAGTGTATTTGGTATTACAATAAATCTTTCAGATGGAATTTTGAGCTGAGCAGGGCGTAGTATAGAGCAGGGGTTCAGCCCTGCTAGCAGGAGGCAAAAGAGGAGAGCCACAGATTGAATGTTTACTAAAACACACAACATGCTACTCCAAGAGTAGAAAAGACCATGTGGTTAGACTCCTAATTACCAGTGACCGTGTAATTAGAGGATTGTTTTATAGACACTGTGAGACATTGTTAAACTGAAGTAGTGACCATGTTGTCATTATCGCTAACTTATTTAGTGTCATTTTGAACTCTTAATACCTTTACCGCCCAAAATTCTAGTTTTCAAAGGGTTCCACGAATAGAAATAGTCGAGTCATTGTTACTTCTTTGATATAATGTTTGAGGGACACCACAACATCAATCCCAATTTTCAGTAATCAGCAACAGGGTAGATGAACAGATCCAGGCAGACGGGCAGAGCTCAGGGGCCAGGGATCTAGGCACAAGGCTGTTGTTTTTCCATGTCCAGCATCCATTTCTCCATCTGGTAAAATGTCCTGATTTTCCTTTTGGGAGTAATTTCCTGATATTTGTTGTGGGTACTTGAGTATACAAGAGCCATCGTATCCCTATATAGGAGAATAGCACATCATTCTTCGTCAAGCTTCACTATTGCTCTTCTGTTTATAAAATCTTTTGCCATCCAATGACTCATGCATTTCTCCTATGAAGATTTTGTCCTAGGGAGCAAAGCCTTTTTACATTTTACAAGATCCTTCCAATGGGCCCTAGACAGTATAGGTCACATTACTGGGACTAAGAACAATTGAATTAAATGACTAGATCTAGCATAAAATATCTCTTCCATCAGTTACAGAATCGCTAAGTCACTTGACTGCAATGTAAGGAATTAGAGGCGTGCACACCAGAGTCTACCCAACTCTTTTATTTCCTTTGAATATTAGTCATATAGGTCTTTTCTTTCTGGCTTCTTTAGGATTAACCATAAATTCAGAACATAGGGCACTCTGGCAGCCTCACTATTATTCTCTGAAAAAGATAATATTGTCTTGGAATTTCACTCACTGAAATTTGCTTTTGCTTTTTCTAGGATTAAAGTTTGTAACTCTTAGGGTGCTTTCAAACATTTATTTGATCTTTTGAAGCTCATGTAGTTACTTTAGGTCTAGAGTAAAATAGTTCTTCCCTCTTTCCTTAGATTGTTTTTAAAAAACAAGAAATTTTTATTTTATTGTCCTCTATGCCTGGCATATGGCTGGGAGCTCATCTAAGAAGATCAATTCTATCTGGTGAGTTAGAATTTTGGAGAGAGAACTTTGGTTCCAAGATGCTCCTTTCTTTCACAATTGTAGCATGATCCAAGCTTCACTTTACATTTAAATTCTCTCACTTGGGTGAGACAAGTTTATTGAAAATCATATGTACTTTTAGATGAGTCATATACATTTTGTCCTTAATTCAGATACTACTACATTAATAGAGACGCAGGAATAGAATTCTACTAATCCATTAGGAAGGGTCCATTTTTCCCAAAGTAAAATGTAAAAGAAATATAAACAAGTCCTTGATCCAATAGAATAGATCTGATTTCTGCTGTTGGGAGTGATAATAATCGTAATAGGGAGGATGTTAGACAAGCACAACTTGTTTCAATAAAACTCACTGGGATTTAGGAAGAGAAGACCATGGCTTTATAGATGTCTGAAAATGTTGGAAGGTTCTAGTGCCAGGGAAAACAGAAAACAGACACAGATGTCATCTCAGATTTTTTCTAAAGGTCTCAGAGACATTTACCCTTCATGCATTTGTATTAGAGCACGAGGATGGACTTGATTCTGACTTGCATGTAGGCAGGGAAACAGAGAAGACAAATCACCAACACAGAAGCTTCCCAGACCAAGACTGGATTAAGTAGGATATTAACATGCTGTACTTTATATGAGAAAGCGGGTCATTGAAGGGATCCGAAGGAAATCTATAGCATAGCAGGTGGAGTAACACCCCCATTGATTTGAAACCAACTGGATTTTCCTAAGAAAAAAGAGACATTTCACACTGGTAAAAAAAAAAAAGGTCTAGCTCATTTATTTAAAAAAAAAATTGTGAAATTCCTACCGGGCATGGTTGTAGGTGATAGAAATAGAGTGCAAAGAGATACTCCCTGCCCTTGTGCGGTTCACATTCTGGTGCTATTATTTATATAAATATATATAAATTATAATTTTTATAATTTTATTATATATTATATAATATAATTTTATTATATATTATATAATTATGATTATGATTATATTATATAATTATATATAATATATAATTATGTTATATATAATTAATTATATAATATATATACTATATAATTATATACTATATAATTATATAATTAATTATATTATGTAATATAATTATATATAATATATAATATATAATTTATAATTAATATATAATATATAATTATATATTATAATTCATATAAATATAATATTATATAATATATAATTTTATTATATATTATATATAATTATGATTATATTATATATAATTATATACAATATATAATTTATAATTTATAATTTATAATTCATATATAATATATAATTATATATTATAATTCATATAAATATAATTTTTATATATTCATATAAATATAATTGATATATACATTCATATAAATATAATTTATATAAATTAAACCAATTTTTTTCTTATTGGCAACAGTTCCTATCTGAGTAAGAAAATAAACAGAGGAACAGGATGGGACATGACTAATAATGGCAGGAGTGAAGTGTAGACGTGATAAGGACTACCGAGGATATCTAGGAAAAAAACCTCTCCAGTGATCCCACCTGAACTGAAGCTGAATGATGAGAAATGGCCTGTCCTGCCAAGGGTAGCAGTAGAACATTCTAGGTGCAAGAGCAAACACTTTGAAGTCAAGACTAAATGAAGACAAATGAGACTAAAGAGGAAGGAAAGATGGGGCACCTGGGTGGCTCAGTCGGTTGGGCGTCCAACTTCGGCTCAGGTCATGATCTCGCAGTCTGTGAGTTCGAGCCCCACGTCGGGCTCTGTGCTGACAGCTCAGAGCCTGGAGCCTGTTTCAGATTCTGTGTCTCCCTCTCTCTCTGCCCCTCCCCCCACTCATGCCCTGTCTCTCTCTCTCTCTCTGTCAAAAATAAACATTAAAAAAATTAAAAAAAAATAAAGAGGAAGGAAAGAAGGAAAAAGAAAATGAAAGATACCCATTTAAGTACCAAATTTGGATGGATTTTTTGGTCAACTTTATTGAAGTATAATTTACACAAAATCAAATGCATGTAGTCAAAGAATGAAGTTCTGACATAAGTGTTCAGTTTTGCTTCCTCCAAGATCTCATAGATTTTCTCTGGTTTTCTTTTAGGAGTTTTATAGTTTTTGCTCTTACACTTGTGTCTATGATCTACTTTGAGTTAATTCTTGGGTTTAGTTTAAGGTAAATGAAAATGTTCATTCTTTTCCCATAAGGTTATCTAGCTGTCCTTGCATTGGTTGTTGAAAAGACTATCCTTTTTCCATTGAACTACCTTGGTATCTTTGGTAAACACCAGTTGACCCTATACATGTGTCTCTGTTTCTATTCTGAACCATTGATATATGGATTTATCTTTACACCTAGTGCCACACTGTCTTGACTACTGTAGTTTTATAGTAAGTCTTGACATTAGGGAGTATAAATCCTCCAGTTTTGTTCTTTTTATAATAAAATTGGCTATTTGAGGTTCTTTGGTTTAGGATATGAATTTTAGGATCGGCCTATCAATTTCTACAAAAAAAATCATGCTGGGGTTTGTTGGGGGTTGGATTAAATCCACAAATCAATTTGTGGAGAGTTTACATCTTAGTGATATTGAGTCTTCTGATCCACGAACACCCTATATCTGTCCGTTTATTTGGGTCGTCTGTAGTTGCCCTCGTCCACAGTTTGAAATTTTGGGCTCATATGTCCCACGTCTGTTTTGTTGAATTTATTCCTAAACATTTTATGTTTATTTATGCTACTGTAAATGACATTTCCTAAAAGTTTATTTTCCAATTTCTCATTGGTTGTATATAGCAATACTATTGATTATGAGTGTTGACCTAGTGTCCTACAACCTTTCTAAATGTACTTATTTGTCATGGTAGGTTGTATTTGTTTAAAATATATTAGAAAACGTGCTAGTTGAATGTTCAGGCTTACATGTTTGTAATTGAGGTTTTAGGCAAGAGGCAGGCTGTAATATTCAAGGTTCAGCATATCTGGGTGTATCTGGAGGCCTACATAGGTCCAGTAGGGGGGCTGGGTGTATATGAATTCAAGAAGCCTCCTGGGAAAGTCCTCAATCTATAGAGCTAACTGATGAGTCACATTTGGTTCAAGGATTATGAGTTTTTGAAATGGGGACACTGATAAGAAGCAAGATCCTTATCTGCAGTAAAGACTCTAAAAAATTATTTCACTAAAACCTTTTAAGGCTGATAATCCTTGGTAAACTATTTGGGATACAAGGTAACCACAACTATAAAGACAAAGATGGGGATTTCATTTTCTTTCTATGGTAATGTGCTGTGTGTGTGTGTGTGTGTGTGTGAGAGAGAGAGAGAGAGAGGGAGGAAATTTAATTTAACAAGACTTTAATGAGATAGCAGGACTAAAAACTAATTGCGGTTAAGTAGCTGGCAGAAATTCCATACCTCTCTTCCCTCGATGCCACCCTACTCTGCAAATATTGCCTACCACATACACATATACTACAAATGCTTAAATGAAGTCTATTATATTAAAAAAAATATAGACTTTTTTGTTGTTTGAATAGTTAAATTTTGTAGATGATTGCAGAGGCATGAGTCAGAGCCGACAATGGTCATGAGAATTAAAAAAAAAAAAAAAATGGCAGCATTTTAGACCTTGCAGGGCATGGAAAAAGGGTCAGCCTGACCTCATCTATAGCTCCTGGGCCAGGCAACTCCAGCTAACACTTGGAATTGACAAGTAGCAACAAGGACTGCCTCTTTCTATCCCATCTTATTTTTTGTTAGCATAAGATGGAAGGCAATCCCACAATTACAGAGTCTTAGATTTCCCAGTCCATTTTTCCACCTGCTGGGGGAGGAGCTGCTCTCAGAGAGTCATGCGGGGAAACTCCCTGATCTCTCTCGTCATTTTAATGTCACGTCTGAGACTATGCCCAGATTTTCTGTTCATTCAGGCATTTATTCACTTACTAATTTAAAAAGTTTTGAGCTCCTCTTATATTCGAGGCATTGTTTTAGGGAACATTGTGCTGGGGGTTCAGCAGCAAATAAAACAGACAAAATTGTCTTCATGGGGTTTATATATATTAAATATATTATAATATATTAAACTATTACTTCAACACCCACTTGTTGTACTAGGGTATGATTTCAGTTTCACTAGGGGGAGGAGAAAATAACCACATATCACACAGGGTGGTAAATGCCAAAACAGAGGTAAACATAGGGTTCTGTGGAATTAGAAGCTTCTCCTGGGGAATCAGGGCGGGCTTCCCACAGCTGATGTCTGACTTGGGTAGGATAAGTATGGAGGGTAGGCAAAATTTTCATCCACTCTCCTAAAGGCTCCAACTGGGACCAATATAAGACAGATTAACAGGAGAAAAGTATAGGAATGTTACTTATATGCTCATGGGAGCCTCCAGAGAAAATTGAAGAAAAAGAAGTGAGCAGGCCAAGTGCTTATATACTAGGTTGAACACAGAGTTGCAATTGTGGAGAGGTAACTAAGATACTTGAAAGGAGGGAACCACTAAAGGAAGGAAGAGTTATTTTAATAAGGTGTGTATGTCCAGATTGCTCTTAGCTTGGACTCCCTCTCTCTGATGATAAGAATGTTTCTTTCTCCTATTACAGCTCACCCGTTTACGTGAGAGTTTTATCTTTGGCTTTTAGGAAGAGAAAGGAAGGTCAGAGTGTCCTTGCACCTGCTTTTTTTGTTTGTTTGTTTTTTTTTTGTTAAGGGCCTTTAACTCAAAAATAATCAGTATACCAAAGGGGCATATTTTGGGGTGACATGTCTTGAACTCCTTCAAATAGGAGCTAGCTAGGTGAGGACACGGGGCAGACGTTCCTGGCGGAGGGCTGGTAGTATGTGCTGTGGCCTGGGGAACTACCCCAGCATGGCTCTGGTGTGGGTGGGAGAGGAGGGGTGGGGGCAGTTGAAGCTAGAATGGTAAGCAGAGTTTCATCCTTGGAAGCCTTGTATATGATGGAGTAATCATTTCTTCTTGCTGCTGCAATATATCACCTAATCCCCCAAATTACCATCTCATAGTTCTGGTGCTCAGAAGTCTGGTGTCTCAATGGGCAAAACCCAAGGTGCCTACAGGGCTGCCCATGTTCCTTTCTGGAGGCTCTAGAAAGAACCCGATTTTCTTTTCTTTTCTTTCTTTTCTTTCCTTTCTCTTCTCTTCTCTTCTCTTCTCTTCTCTTCTCTTCTCTTCTCTTCTCTTCTTTTTTCTTTTCTTTCTTTCTTGCCTTTTCCAGCCTCCAGAAGCCACATGCATTCTTTTGCTTATAGCTCCTTCTCCATCTTCAAAGCAGGCAGCATGGCCTTTTCATGTCCCTCTGTGGCTTCTGCTTCCTCCTTCCACTTTGAGGGTCCTTTCTGATGAGATTGGTCTCATGGGAATAATCCAGGATAATCTCCTCATTCCAAGGTCAGTTGGTGAGCAGTTTTAATTTCATCTGCAATTTCAACAGCTCCTTGGACATCTAAGTTTCTACAGATTTATAGATTTTGGGGATTAGGGTGTGGGCATTTTGGGGGAGCTACCATTCTGCCTGCCACATATGGGGAGCTACTCACGGGCATAAACAGAGGAGCAGTATGACCGGGTTTAGAGGAAATGCATTTAGAGGGGCTGCCATTATGGTTGTGTGGAGATTGGGCCAGGGTGGGGTTGGGAAGGGCAGGGCACAATGGAGCTGCTGGGGCAGAGGCTGCAATTAAAAAGCCTAGGTGAGTGACAAATGACAAGCATCTGAATGCACATAATGTAGATAATTTACCCCTAGAATTCTTAGAAAAATTTAATCTAATTAAGCTTGAGACACACTCCATAGTGTGGAGAAAAGGCAATTGATTTTTAATCCTGTTTTAAGGCATGAATCACTTTGGAACAGAGGCTATGTCCTTGTACAGAATTTCCTTGCTTTTCCCAAGAAGGAGGAGTGTTTTCTGAACATTGTAAAATGGGGCTGTTGGATTGGGGCACCTCTAAAGTTTTCTCTACACAACTTCTCTGACTCTATGAAAAGGAGATGTTTCCACCTTCTTTAAATTGTGACTTTACGGTAAATTAACCACAAGACTGAAAAGACCTTTGTGAATATAACAGAGCTAATGCTAAGTGCCAGCGTTTTACCGAACTATAACAGGAGACTAGAACAGATGCTTCAGTGTAGGAAATATGAACAACTCTGTGGATCCCAAGAACGGGGAATCTCTGAAATCCCCAGGGTGTGTTTTCAGAGGAAACACAGCAGGCTTTAGCTTCAATTCTTTTCAACCTTGCGGGGGGGAAGAGTGGACGGAGGAGTGGATTCATATGGTGTCCATCAGGACTCTGGGTGGCAGTTGAGAGGGGCCGATTCGCTTTGGGAGGATTCTGAGGATGCAGATTGGCTGGGGGCTAAAGTCTGGGCTGAGAGGACCACCAGGAAGCAAGGGAACACAGACACCTCAGAGCTGGGAGCACGGACGAGGGGACGCTACAGAAACGTCCCGACATTGTGCCACCCCTGCTTCTGCCAAGTGCCTGACCTCAGTCCTTGTGTTGCTAGCTGGAGAGTCAAGCCCCGGGACGAACATAGGGTTGGTCATGTGCCCATTCCCTTAGCTGGAGAGGAACAGTCCGGCCCGTGGAGCTCGGCCTGCTGTGTAGCCCACAGTTCACACTGAGAAATCTCCCACGAGAAGAACAGATTCCAGTAAGTGTGTGTATGTGGTGGGAGTGTTGTGTGTGTACGTTGTGGGGGGAATGGTTGGCCACCAGATAGCAAAACAATGACAAATGTCTTCTTTTTTTTTTTTTTTTTTTTTAATTTTTTTTTTCAACGTTTATTTATTTTTTTGGGACAGAGAGAGACAGAGCATGAACGGGGGAGGGGCAGAGAGAGAGGGAGACACAGAATCGGAAACAGGCTCCAGGCTCCGAGCCATCAGCCCAGAGCCTGAGGCGGGGCTCGAACTCCCGGACCGCGAGATCGTGACCTGGCTGAAGTCGGACGCTTAACCGACTGCGCCACCCAGGCGCCCCGACAAATGTCTTCTAACCCAACCAGCTTGGCTTTTCTCTCTGGCCCCTTGGCTTCCTCTTGGCTACTTTTTAGTTTGTTAACTTACTCTATGGGAGGTATGTCACATCCGTTTAGACTGGTGACCAATTGCCAGGGTGAGTTAGAAAATAAGATTTTGAGTCACTTTGATTTTTTTTGAGAGTGCCATCCTGTTATAGCATCCTGGATGCTGCAAGTCTAAATCCCAACCAAGGTGAAATTTTTTTTTAGCAATTTCTAATTTGTCTGTGTGGTGCTGGCATAGCTTCTGACTGCTTCCCAGATAAGGCTGTGTGGAAAGAACATGCACCAAAAAAAGTGTGGAGAATAGTGTGGAAGGACCCTTGCTTTGGGAGGAGGCTGCATTTGCAGTAGTGATGTTCTACTGCAAACCCCTGATGCCATCCAGTTCAGTATGATTCTTGTGTGTATGTAGTAACTCTTCTAGTCAGTGCTCAGTGACGGAGATGAGCTTGAACTGACTGCTTTGTTTTTTGGACATGTGCTTTTACTGCTAATAGGACCAGAAAGGGGTAGCCTTGGTACCAAATTTTACCATCAGTTGGTCCAGAGTGAGAAAATAAGATGAGGGGCGCCTGGGTGGCTTGGTCGGTTAAGCGTCCGACTTCAGCTCAGGTCATGATGTCACGGGCCGTGAGTTCGAGCCCCGTGTCGGGCTCTGTGCTGACAGCTCAGAGCCGGGAGCCTGTTTCCGATTCTGTGTCTCCCTCTCTCTCTGCCCCTCCCCTGTTCATGCTCTGTCTCTCTCTGTCTCAAAAATAAACGTTTAAAAAAAAAATAAGATGAAATCTAGCCACTTGGGAAGGAAAGGTCTGGCTTTCTAGGGGCCCCTTCTTGTGCGTCACTGGCTGAGGGTTGGAACAAGCACACGCTTGCTGGTAGGAGAGGAGCCAGAGGGTCAGGCTGCATGACTCCAGTTCTATGGCTGTCCCAATGTGGGGTGCAGAGAAGCAGACAGAATAACTACTTTTTCCTCTTTCTAGACTCCTTTGTCTATTGGTTTCTGGCTGGGTTCAGCCAATGGGACACATGGGTAGGAGATTAGGGGGCAGGAGGAAGGAAGGAGCCGGAATGTGTCTGTCTCTCTGCTTGGGGTGTCGTATTAGGCGGCAGCTACAACCCTTCCGTGGGGGCTCAGTAAAGCACCTCCCCCCCGGCTCTGCCTGGGCTCTTGCTTCTACCAGGTGCCCGGCCTCTGATAATGCTGCCTCTTCCCTCTCCCCTCCAACCTGGAGATGGTGGTGCCTTTCCTGACCTTGAGGGCCTCCAGAATGCCTCACCATTCCCTGGCTGGCTTCTCAGCAATTCAGTAACATGATCAAGACCCTTAAATTCCGTCTTGTAAAAATAAATAGATGGTTTCTGTTTTCCAAATCAGATCCTGACTAATACTACCAACGTGAGGCTGTGGGGTATTTTCCGGGGGCAGGAAATGAGGCCAGCACAAGTGGCTGCCACTGGGGCAACGCCGATGTCCCCTTCGACCATCTCTGGAGGTCCCACTAATTCTCTCCCTCGAAGAGCTACCATCCGGATGCCCGCCATGACAGAGTGATGGGACCACTGGGTTCAAGGTGTTTCCCTTCTTTCTTTTTTGCCCCCCTTCGCCATGCTTTCACTCTCGTCAAACCCCGGAGGGGCCTGAAGTAGCAAGCAGAGGTGAGAGCAAGAGAAGCAGGTGTGGGGAAGGAGAGGGGAAGACAGACTCCCTTCTGCCACTGCTGAGCCCACGGAGAGCCGTCCTCAAGACAGAGCGCTGCTAGTGAGTCTGGGAAGGATTAGATATTAGTGGACACGTAGGTTGGGAAATCGTGGACTAGGTCATAGTGACTAAGAATCTAACTCAGGTTTTTAAACAGTCTTTGCAAGGTGGGATCACACATGAAAATGGCTAGATGTGACTGCGTCATTTCCATTCATTTATTTGTTTATTCATTTAACAAAATATTTATTGAATATGTATCAGGTGATGGCCATATCTACGGAACAGATCTTTCTGTATTTAGCATTGGGAAAGTGCCAAGCTCCTTCCTGGCTTTCTGTGGCTGTTCATAAGATTCCCCTAGTGGCTCTCGGAAAGATCCATACTGAAACATCAATGTGTCCTTTCTCATCAGCAGCAGCATTGTTTAATCTGAAATGCACACACCATAAATCGTCCGATTCTGTATTGAGGAGGCAGCATCTTATTATACACTGGCAGTTTATTTTCTAAACATTTCTAAACACACCAGGTACCCACAAATGGTGAAACTCCAAATCTTTGGAGGGTGAATCCCTCCAAATCTTGCCTTATAGGTTCGGAAGTAAGAACAGCACTCACCACTGTGTTTCTGCCTTCGATCCCTGGGACAAGCAGGCTGGCTTCTCACCTCTCCAGTGCTCAACTACAAGTTAACCACTTTCTACAGCTGAATTAGAGCCTTGTACTGCAGCCAAAACACAGTGCGGATTAGACAACTAAAGATGTCTTTTCAAAGTGAAACAAAGAAATTAATTAAAGCCAGACAGGAAGCGTCTTCGGTGTGGTGTCTGTCGTTGTAGCCTTTCTCGGGCCCGCAGGCTCTCGCAGGGAGGGTGCAACGTGGCAGGTGCTTATTGGGAACCGCGGCCAGACCTTGTAGTCAACAGAGGACCCCTCGTGGGATCCATGGTGGGCACCCCCTTGGTGCTGGCAAGCAGGCTGGGTGGCCCCGGCCATAGGGAGGGAGTCAGAGTTGCGTGTGCCTGTGTGGGGGCCTCTGGGGGGCCTGCGTGGAGGAAGGAAGAGGCTATTAGAAGACATGACCAAAGATAAACGGGTACCTTGTCTATTCCCCAGCGCAGAGGGACAGGGTGTCTGAAGGAAGGAACGAAGAAAACTAAGCGTGTCAGGGAGAATAGTCAGTCACTTGCATCCATGTCGTTTCATATGTCATGCTTTGAGGTGAGCACCGTCCCGTGTTCCCGGAGGAGTAGACCGAGGTCGACGGAGTGGCTAAGCTCACCTGACACAGGTTAAATGGTGGGCAAGTGGCGTTGCTGGGATTTAAGTTCTGGTGTTCGACACCAGGCGAGCCTGCAGCCGGCCCTCTCCCCACACTGACTCCGCAGGGCCTTCTTTCTGCGGTTCCTCCCCAGGGATGTGTCGCCTGGGGCCTTCCTAAACGAAACTCAGGAGGGAAATCTCTTTGCCTCATGTCTTTGTCGGTAAAAGGAGACAGATGAATCCGGTGAGCTCAGACTCCTTCTGGCTGTAACCGTTTGTGAAGCCCGAAGGATTTCAGGAGAGGCGGTGGGGTGACCTAGACTCTAGACGAAGTTAGTCATGGTGGAAAACTTCCCTCCTCATCAGTTCCAGACACACATAGTGGTATTTAGTTTCTGAAAACTGACTTGGAATCGGGCACTAGTCCCCACGCTCTTCAGCTGCAGTTCTACTGTTTTTAGAGGGAAATCGAGTGCCTGGCACATTAAAAGATTAGTTATTATCTGGTAGATGAAAGAGTGAGTGTAAGCCAGCACTCTTGTGGCCGAGCGTTGTACGTATGGGAAAAAGGGAAGGAGCTGTGTACAGAGGAACAGAAAGACACATTTGTACGTAACAGAATCTTAAATATTTACTACCAGGATCATGTGGCGAAGTCTGGATTTTTTTTTTTTTTTTTTTAAAGCAAAGAAAGATCTAGTTTCGGTGGGTTGGTTAAATGGCTTCCTTTGATGCGGCTACTTTGTTGACCCAGATACGCAGCTCCTCAGAGGCTGTTTTGTGGAAGGCAAGAAGCGAAACTTTAACGCCGCTGCCTGTTTATCTTTTCTGAGAAGAGGGAGACCCAGAGTAGATGATCTTTTGTATCCAGGAGGCTGTTAATTAGTCTTAGAATATGTAACGGAAGGTCTGGGGCTCAGCTGTGGTGCAGAACGGGATTGTACAGCATGTTCAAATGAGGAGTTTGGGAAGCAAATGTGTTCAGAGGAAGAACATTGCGGGTGGACGCCTGCGGTTCAGCTGAGATGCTTAATATTCAGTTCTAACTTTTTCCTGCAGCGACATCTGTTACCTTCATGAATGCTCTGTGTGAATGATTTCCAGGGACATTCAAAAGGTGGGGTCTGAGTCACCATAGAACAGGAAAGAGAACAGTTGTAGGAGCTAAGAAGACAGTGAGATGGATGGTTTAAGGAGCAAGAGCCATGCATGCCGAAGGTCCCTGGCACTCCACAGATATCTTGGGACAACCTTGGACTTGCACTGTATATGGGTGCCATTTGCTGAAATTTAAGAGAACACGACCTTCGTTGATTGTAAGGTCTTGAGTGTGGGGAACATCGCGAAGGCAAGGAGAGAGGGGCATTTGATGTACAAAGCAGAGTGAAAGCAGGGCCCACAGTACGCATGGCTGCTTTATTTCAGGACTCAGTGGGAAACCACTGGTGCCAAGGGATATGAATATTTAACATTTTCTCAAGGAAACAGTCAATCTGTTAGTTCTACCCTTCCCCATTTAACAAGATGTGGATGATAAACAAGTGAAAGACACTGGGGACAACTGAAGGTCACTGGATCCAACTAGTTATGAAAAAGAATGAAGTGAGAAGCGCCAGGGGATTGAATACCATGGAGGAAAAAAAACGCTAATAATAATTGTAACTGACAACAAGGATCTCAGAACCAAAAACGTGTCGTTTTCAAAAGCTTCCCAGTAATTAATGAGTAATGGATTAAAGGAGAGAGCGGGGAATATGTTGTTTTTTTTTTTTTATAGGAAAATTATTTTTACTGGGCTGATCAGTAGCGGTAATTCCCTATGCATTCTTTCTTCCCTCTATCTGCTGGCTGGCTCCACTTAATTGAGTCTCTCCTCAGTTACTATGCTAGTCTTCATTCAAGAGTTAGTGGAGTTTTTCATCCAACATTGTCTGTGATCCTAATATAACATAACACGTCTTCATTGGGACTGGGGTTAATGTAAACTAAGTTAATGAAGATAGCTATGAGTTTTCAGTAAACCCTCATATGGAAGGACCCACTGATCCGGCTCATGTCTGGTTAATCATCGTTCAGTGGAAACTCCGTAGTTTTCCAATTTAGTATAATTGGAGAGTTTAAATCTCCTTCTTTCCTCCACCCCCAGCCTGGTACATGATATTACCTAATATCTTTTACTAGGAACTCAAAGCAATATTATTGAATAATTATGAAACCAGTAGGAAATAGGTGAATATTATATTCCCAGTTGTGGAAATGGAAAGGCTGATATTATAAACTCAAACTGAAATCCTTATCTACCCCCCTTCTCACCCTCTTGCTCTGTATTTGTAGTTCATCAATTTTGTCATCTGTCCAGAAACCCAAGAGTTGTCTTTTCATGTCTGTACCTCTAATCCCCGACATCCTATCAGTTGCCAGATCCCTTCTGTTCTGCTATCTGCTTGTGTCTGGAATTAGCATCTGTTTTTCCTACTCCCTCTGCCCTGGTCCAGCGCTCATCACATCCAAACTGGTCTCTGGCCTCTGGTCTCAGCAGCCCCTAGTACAAATTCGAAGTGCCTCAGATTGGAGCCTCTCGGTGACCTCCCATTGGATCTGCACATGTCACCTGCGTCACCTGGAAGGTTGGGTGCTTAAGGGAACAGAACAAAATCCATCTGATTCACATTCGTGCTGTCAGAACATAGCATAGAGACTGGAACATTGGCTCCACATAAGCCTCCACCCATCCATCACCCACCCTTTCCACATATGTTTATTGAGGTCCTACTACGTGCAGCTACACTCTAGGTGAATGAGACTATGTCAGTGAATAAAACAGATACTGCTGCCTTTGCATATGTTCCTTCTTACCCTGATGCATATATTTAAGCTTTTATAAACGGGTTTTGTAAACATATGGAGTCAAACATATCTGTGTTTCCTTTATGATTTGTACTTTTTGTGTATTGCCTAAGACATTCTTTGGTTCTAAACCATAATAAAAAATCTTGCATAGCGCAATTATGATTAAGAACTCAGGCCTTGCGGTGGCTGGGTGGCTCAGTTGATTGACCATCTGACTCTTGATTTCTGCTCAGGTCAGGATCCCAGGGTGGTGGGATTCTCTCTAAGATTCTCTCTCTTTCTTTCTCTTCCCCACGCATGCTCTCTCTAAAAACAAATAAACAAAAATCCCCTCAGGCCTAGAGTACAATGACCTGAATTCAAATTCCATCTTGTCCACTAAAAGCTGGGCAACTTAGCTTAGGATTCTGTGCTTTAGTTTGCTCATTTGTACAAATAAGAGCATTTAAGGGTATTTAACTTGTGGAGCTGTTGTGGAGATTAAATGAGCTAATACAATGACATGCATATAGAGTTGTATCTGATGAGTTGTAATTTGTACTATTATTCTATTATGTTCTTTTTTATCATCTCTCTGATCAATTTGAAATTTGTTTTCATTTACAGTGTGTAAGTTGGGAATTCAATTTTATGTTATTTTTCATATGGAAAACCAATTGTCACTGAATCCTTGTTTCTACTTTTTCAATGGTTTCTCTTTGCTCCTAGAATCACAGTACAATTCCTTATTTTAATCTTTGCTGTATAGGATCTGGCCCCCACCTGCTTACAGAGATCCCTTTTTACTACCCTCCATTGTTGTGCTATTGCTGCCCTTGCCTCGTTTGTGGCCCTGGAACATACCAGCCTCTTCCTCCCCAGGGCCTTTGCACTTACTGTTTTCTCTTGTTGGAATGTTTTCCTCCCCAAGTTTTATAGGGCTGCTCCAGGTCATTCAGGCCTTGCCTAACCACCCAGTATAAAACCTATCATCCCTCCCACCCAAACCTAGGCACTATTTCATCAGCATTACCTTAGTCCAACTTATTCATTTTATTCATCACATTTATGATCTGAAATTTGTTTTGATAAACCACTTCTTCCTCCACTGAAATGTAAGCTCCATGGGAACAGCAGGCCTTGCCTGTTTTAATGTATTGCTGTACCCTCAGAATCTAGAATTGTGCCCAGGAAAGAGTAGGTACTTAATAATTACTTTATGGGGTAGCCTGTCCTTTTCTTCTGACCAAAAAAGGCTTGGTTTTGAAAAAGATTATTCTGAGTATAATGAAGTTTGATTTGAGGTATCACAGAGATAGTTAGGATGGGAACTGGATGGACAAGGGCAAGGGTGATGGAGAATGAGAAATGCAGGAGGCCCGGCAGGTTGTATTGCCTCAGGTCTACTTGTGGGAGAAGAGCTTGGTTTGTTTGCTTGGAGCGCTGGTGCTGGCCATGCTGCACGCTCCGTGCCTGGAACACTTGTTCTCTGGCTTATCCTTCTGGCTTCACCTGAACTGTAACCTGTTCCCAGAAGCCTTTCCGGACCCCTGCATCTAGAGTCCATCTCCAAGGACTTGTTACAACTGGCTGAGGTATTGAGTTATTGGGCACCCTGAAAATTTAAATATGTATGCCAAGCCTTTAAAGGTAAGCATTGAGGCCATTCGAAGGGGAACTCCAGGTTGGGGCTCCTGGGTGGCTCAGACTCCCGATTTCGGCTCAGGTCCATGATCTCACGGTTCCTGAGATAGGTCCCTGCAGGATCTGTGCTGACAGCGCGGAGCCTCATGGGGATTCTCCCTCTCCCTCACTCTCTGCCGCTTCCCCATGAACTCCAAGGAGGCAGGAGTTTTTCTTCAATCGTTGCTGGTTTCAGCAGCTGGCACATAGGAAGTGCTCAGTAAATATTTTCTGAATGAATCAATACATGGTTTTTCTATAGTTTCTTTTATTTTCCGGTTAACTTGTTTTCTACTTCGAGGCTGCAATTTATCTATCATCTGTCTACCTATCCATCCATCCATCCATCCATTTTATGCTGGACCTGAGCATTTAAAGCTGTTTGCGTTGAATGACTTGTCTGCTTTACAAGACAACTGCCAGGTTGTAGGGCTGCTCCGCTACATGTCAGATGCTTCCCTTCCTCTCCCGGCTGCTGCTTCGCAGGCCGGTCTAACTTGGAAGACACTCCTACTTTGTTACTCCACTGTCTCTTCAGAAATTCGCAGTCACAGAGAGGTGTAGGGGAAGAGCTCAAGTGTAAAACTCTCAGGGTTTACACATGCTAGTCCAAGGCAGGCTCACTGGGCTACGGTTGATAGAGAAGTGTGAGAATTCAAGTCAGATCAAACATTTATTTAGTGCTTGCTGTGTGCAGGAAACTGTGGTATGTGCCACGGGGGACACTTCAAAGCTCAAATGTGCCCCGTAGGGCACATGAGGCTGGTGGGAAAGATTCACCGCACTCCAGGATGATCACGTTTTGAGATGACCTCAGGACATACAGATGGAGACATCTCAGAAGAAGATGTTGGCTTTGGAGCGCCCGAAGGCCAGCCTGGAGATTTTAGGAATTATCTAGGATGAAAACAAATATTCGCAATGGTGACCTTCCAGGAAGGTTCTGAATCATTAACAAAAATAAAAAGAATCATAGTGCAGATTGTATTTATAGAAGTAGAAAGATGGACCAATGAACATTTTTTTTTTTTTAAACCATGACAAAAAAGAGTGGAGTATATCTGGCTCACCTGAACTAGGGCCTCATAATACTCTACTCCCTGTGATGGGCAGTTGTTAAATATGTCCTAAGAATATGTCCTAGCATTGGCAGGGCGCCTCTGACGGAATTGCAAAGACCACTGCATTCCACAGGTGACAGCAAATGTACCAGATTGCTGAGCTCCAAAACTTCAATTTCCTCAGCTCGTCCCGGTGGGAAACCAGGTTCTGTGATCCAGAGACTCCAAACAAATGTTTAGCCCTGACCCTCTGCACACAGAATGGAGTTGGGACTAATATCTCTGGAAGGGAGAGGAAATTCTCCCCACGTGGTGAGAAACGAAGCAGGGGTTTGAACCGGAGGTGGCCAGGCTCTTCCTGCATTTGCCTTGACGAAAGCAAAGGTGGAAGAGGGAGCAGAGACCCTTTGGCATGGGGCGGGGCAGGGGATGGAGGGAAGCAGGCATGGCCTCTGGGAAGGCACAGCAGAGCATTTTCTGATGAGGCAAATGTGCTCCCTCCTTTGCCTCCCCCATCACTCCCCGCAGCCTCTCATGGGTTTGCAATGCCCACAGTGAGAGTTACAGGTGGTTTTGGCTCAAGACTGTGATAGGCAGCAAGCTCCCTAAATCATAAACAATCCTAGGAGTAGTGGGCACGGTAACCTACCACAGGGAGGAGTTAGTTCCTTAGCCCCAGATGAGCCCCTGGGAACAGGGGATTTATAATTGTGCAGATGGGGTGTGGCAGAAGGAGGGAGGAGGGAAAAAGTCCCAAGAGAAGCGCCAGGTTGTGTGTGTGCGTGGCTGGGTGTGGGGGGTCTAGTAAGAAGCAATGCGTGAGTTTGGGGGTATCCAGGAGTTAAAGGGCACAGACATAAAGGAATCAGGAGCTTGCCAAAGAAAATCCTCGCTTGCTTCGCCTTTGGGCCCCAAGGCCAGTCTCCTGTCATCAGAAAGGGGGCAGCCAGGTCGCTGATTTAAAAGCTGTTTGCTCTGAGATTCCTGCTGGGGTTAGACCACCCTCAGCCACCAAGCAGGTGGGTTTTCCTGATGGCCTGGGCACTATTTGCTCTCAGGTTGCATTTCTTCACCAGAGTGGCTGGCAGTGTGGGTAGAGGTCGTCACAATTTCCCCAGGCTTGTGAAGATGGTCTGTTTGCATTTATAGAGCATTTAGCATTTGCGGGGTACCATGCTCAATACCACATTTAATCTCCAAGACAACCCTGTTAGTAGGTTCTGAATTACCGTCCCTCACTTTTTATGTGGAAACAAGGGCAAGGAAAAGTCCAACAGCTTCTTCAAAGTCATCATAGAGCTGGGACTCAGACTCCTTTTCTGCAGTTTGCGATTCTAACCGCTACACTCTGTAGCCTGGTCATTGTCTTTCCTTTCACTTAGTGAACCGATCGCTAAAATCCCCAAACCCTGGTTATGCACGGAGGCATATAAACTAGCATTCCTGACCTTCCCACAATACCAAATGAGTTTTAACAAGCTTTTATATAAAACTGACTTTTATTGCAATTTAAAAAGAACAAAGACAATTTGATAAGTGCCTTTAATTACAATGTACCTGCTATTTACATGTAATTATACTTTTATACACAGCTTGAATAAGGTTCATTACATGTAAACTATAAGGTATTACAAGTTAAACTCCAGCCTTTTGGGAACATTCAGAATAGAAACACTACAGGCAGAAACACACAGAAATCAAATACCCATTTCAGTTCCTTAGGTACCATTACTGGATGAATGATCAAGATTTGGCCACAGAAGAGAATTGTAATTATGCACTGAGTTGAAACTTATTCTTAACATGACTAATAGTATTGCTATTATTTAAACTCTAAACATAACAATTGGATCATTAAAAACAATATAACTGTAATTTATATAGCACCTTTCTTCCAGAGATCAAAGCATTTGTATTTATATTATCTCATTTGTCCCCATAACATCCCCATGAGGTAGGCAATGGTTGGTATCATTATCCCCATTTTGCACATGGAGAAACTGAGGCACAGAGTAGTTAATTTGTTCAAGGTCACACAGTAAAGTCAATGCTGAAACAGGGATCACAGAGCTGTGAGCTCATCTCTGAATCCAATGTTTCTCTTTAAATTGTCGTCTCTTAGAATTTAATTCAAAACCTCAATTCACTTTTCCAAGAAGTGTGCATTTTTTTCTCCCATAAAAATTGTTGAAATACTATAGGTAAGAAACAAGCACTCTGGGGCAGATGACAGACTGATACCACACTCTTTTACTGAAGTCTTTTTGTTGGCTTTTAAAAATTATTATTATGAGGAGTTTCTTTTCCCAGTTTTACAACCAAGTTAGGTTTTTAAATGAAACACATGTGAAAGGATGTATCTGGTTGCCTAAAACTGTAGCTTTGGTAGCCATATTATGCTATCCATAAACCAGGCTTATTCCTGAGTTTACAAAGAAGAAAATGCCTAAAAATGATCGAAATCTTTGAGGTCATCCTTCTCATTTCTACACACTATGGTTTGCTCCTTAGGCTACTCAGGGTGGTAGACAGGGAGCTGGGATAATCTGTTTTCCAGAGACACAAACTGAGACGTGAGGAGTGGGAAGTCTTGCCCACGTCGCTTAGTTCAGATTTTATTCCTGCTCGCCAGGCCCCCCGTATCAAGTATGTAGTTGCTCCTCAGAAAAATATTTTTTAAATGTCAAAACCTGAGGCATAAATGCTTGTTGACTTGAACATAAAATTCAGCTTGTCTGACACTTTGCACATGCTTTTCCCTAAGAGGCAAGCCCTGCTAATGGTGCAGCCACACGTCCAGGACACCAGTAGTCAGCCACGGAGGAGCCTGTCGGAATGGTCTTAGTGTGGCTCCAGGAAAAACAAGAAAGCCTATCATCAAAAAATAAATGCAAAAAAAAAAAAAAAAAAAAAAAAAGGCAAGCAGGCTTACGGGACAGGTCAGAAACATCATGTCAGATTCATGTGTGGGTTTTACATTAAAAGTACCTAAAAAGGAATCTTCAGAGATAGACTTGGGCTTTTGGTTCTCGCCTCTTTACCTGGGGAAGGAACTGACTGCTGTCTTTCAGGGAAGCCTTGACTACCTAAATGGGAAGTTCAAGTTAAAAGTTTTTTTCTCCTTCTTCTGCTTAAAAAGGGAAAAAGAAAGTTTGCTTTAAACTCATGATTTCCAACTGCTGAGTTAAAAAACAAAACAAAACCAGACATTGTAATAAGACAGTTCTGAGGTATAAGACAGCCCCTGAGGCTCCAGGGGCTAAGACTGGTCTCGCTTTTAGTCTTAACCGCCCTAGCATGGGTGCCTAACTGGTATACTAGGTGAACTTTTAAAAATTAAATGTGTAAAGAGAATATCTGTTCTTTTAACTTGGCGGGGGGGGGGGGCGGTGGTGGAAATTACACTCTGGAATACCCATCCAAATAATTAACTATGACAACTTAGAGTGAAGTTAAAAAAAAAACAAAAAAACCCCAAACACATCCTGGATCCTTAGCTGTGTGGAAAGTGAGTGCTTAAAAGGGATCTGGTTTCTCACTTCAAACATCAGTTTGTCTACAAATGGCCAAGTTATTCTCAATATCTGGTAGCTCCCCGGTGAGATGCTTGACCATTCTTGTGTCCTTGAAGCCTGGCAAAGCAGACCAAACTACTTATAACTACCAGAATCCATAAGCACTGTCTCCCGAGGGAGGGAGTAAATGGCTATATGGCTAAAGAATATTACACTCAGCTTACTTTATAAGTGATTACGTCTTATAAGAAAGGGGTGTTTTTCCTTGAAAGGCTCAGCATCCTCCTACTTTACGGTCAAGTTATTGGTCTGTTATTCCAAGGATTTAACTCCACTGGAACTTAGGAGACACAGGCAGTCTAAAGCCTTATGAGGGACAGTGAGCTTACCCAGTTAGAGCACGGTGCTGATTTTTCTGCAGTTGTGACTCTGATTCTGGAGAATTTTTTAAAGTTCTTTTCCACGGCCCTGTAGTGCCAACCATTCTCATGAAAAATGTGGGCAGGTATGAACATGGTTTAGCAAAGCTCATGACCGTACCACCCAGCATCTGCTTCCCCAGGTGGACCCATGATCTTATCTCGGCAGCCTGGGACATAGGAACATGTGAGTCGGGCAGAGCTGTCCGCCCACCGGACAGTGGCAGGGAATGGTTCCATGCTGGCAGGCAGGATCCGTGATCTGAGGAGTGTGTCCATTTTGCAAAAGATGTGTTGGAACGGCCTATGAATAGCAGAGAGCAGCCAGGGTGGGGAGGGGGAACAGGTGTGGTGCTGTGCAAAGTGACAGAAGGTCACCTGTGCGGAAGGAGCCGAGGTAAGATCGGAAGAAATAGTGGCTTTGTGTCCCCGTTCTTTAGACTTGCTCCTTAAAAAGACTAGAGTAGTGGAGGGGAAAAATTAGAAGATGTTAAAGCCAGTGAGATATTTTCAGACTTAAAACAAGGTTTAAAAATGCCCAGTATCAGAAACAACTTTTTCCACTCTCTTGTGAATTAGACAACTTGACCATTATAAAGACCTTTTGAGACAATGAGTCAAAATGCCATTGTCATGAATTATTTTTGAGTCAGAGGAGCACTTTGAAACTGATCAGGACCACCTATGGGACAGTATGTCGCTTTCTTCTGAGAAACTATTTTTATGAGGAAAAAATGCATGGACAGTGAAATGCAAATTCCTATTTGTTTAGCTTTCAAACTTCCCCTGAAAACTTGAGGTGCATTAATAAAACAGGATATTTAAAAGGTAACAACAATGAAACCGTTGCCAATTTCATACACAGAAGTTTGAGGAATGACCATTACCAGCCTTTATCATCCATTACAGAAGGTGATCTAAGACAACCAGAGCATAATATATTTTTAAAAAATACCCACGGTATATAAGTGGTGAGCAAAGAAAAATCTAATTTGACTGCATTAAGATAAACAATTACCAAATGGAATGCTTAAAAGAGTTTCCTTTTTAATAAAAGTTACAACATTTCTCATTTCATCCGGCATTAAGAAAAACTGAAATAAAGAAGAACCTGGAAAAACAATGACTACTTTATAAATACCAGAGACTGGACGTAAACAGACCTAAAAATGAGCGATAGGAAAAAAACCCACTTATGAATATTTGTTCTCTTCTGGACCACGGTTTTTAAAATTTACTTTCATAATTCCAGATGAAGACTAGTCTATCACGGTTTCTGGACTGGTCTCTTTACGTCAAACGCTTTCTAGGTGTGTTGAACTTGTCCAATGCCACTGTCAAGAATACCGTGTTTACGAAAAGGTACAGCACACAGAGCACTACTACAGGACGAGGCGTATAGATTTCACTGCAAAAAGAAGGCGTATCTGAGATTATAGACACACGTTCCTATTTTTCACATCAGTCACTTACACCAAACGATACACTCGAGCTTCTCCCGGTTACACAGGACAGTAAGCCTGTCAGGATTTCCAGGAAAGAGCCGTCAGTACAGCTGTGCTTCCAGGGCCACCACGAAGCTGGCCGGGTACCAGACGCCGACACTTTTGGAAGAATGGCATCACTAGATCACACGGATTCAGTATTAACTAGTACAAGGAGCACTGGAAAAAAAAATGTCATTTACTCATTTACAAAATCCTAACTCAGTCTTGAACTGAAGCTCTGGGATGAGAGCATCTCAGAGCGGTTTTCTGCACGTCATGCTACATCACCGCTCGCTGGTTCTGCGGTAAACTCACACGGCCTTCTAAGGAAAATGAAATAAAATGCAGCCATGTGATAACGGGCCTCTGCTTCTGCTACCAGGTGTGTGTGGGGGGGTGGGGGTCACCTCCCTGTGGCTCTGTCCTGGCTCACATGGCTCTTGTTGCTTTCGGCCGAATCTCTTCTCAACACTGAGAACACTGAGAAGGACGCCTATTTACATTTCCTCCTGTCATGCTGAATATGCAATGAGCCACACACATTTAAAAAAAAAAAAACCAAGACAAAACTATTTTAAAACACCATTGGGTTTCAACGAAGAGAATTATGGACACAACTTAAAACCTGAATTTATTAATAAGAAAAATGTTATGAGGGTAACCTAGGAAGGCTTTCTTGTAATTACTGAGTGAAAACTATTGGGTAGCTTTTTTCTATTTTGCTTTTATGACAATAGTCATCACACTAGTAGGGGAGACATTCCAAAGACATCTTTATATATGTGTGTGTGTGTGTGTGTAAATATGTATAGGTATGTATGTATAGTATATGTACATGTATACACACAGTGTGTTACTGGTTAAAGTAAATAAATGCTCTAATTAAGAGAACGGAAGTCAAATACGAGAAATAGATACAGTGACAGCCTGAGGTTAAATTTTAGTTCTTTGTGGTGGCTACCTCTTGTTAGCACTTAATTAGAATTAACTCTTGGATTTTGAGGGCAGATACATCAGTAATTAGCCTTCTTCCACAAAAGACAGCAGTACCTTCAAAAGCTTTAATAAACCTAATGACGTAATTTAGTGGACAGGAAAGAAAATGTATGTGGCCCACATATTTGCAAAAATTACTTTCTTCTAGAATTTAAAATTTCCTTAAACATTTCACGTAAAATAGGTCATACTTTCCTGCTGACTGCATTTGAGAAATAGTAAAAACAGCATAAAAATTCTTCTAAACTTTCAAAATATCTGACTAAAAACAAAGATCCTGCCTTTAGGCAAGATGAGTTTACAATTCTGACTTACAGGACAAAAAACACTTCCTAAAACTTAGTTTATTTGTGTAATTTCACATAACGTAAGTTATAACAATGCATAATATGGATGTCAAAGTTGAATTTTAAAAATACTGTAAAAACTTTTCATAACTACCTTTCACAGATTTAAACTGTAACATTTAGCGGAACATGAAACTTTTTTACAGAAGCCATAGGCTTTTGTCCAACTCAAACACTAGCACAGATTTTCAATGAATAAAGTAAAAGTGACAAAATTTATGAAATACTGTACTTTAAGGTCAAAACCATGAGGATACATCAATACTGTAGTTCAGTGAGGTACCCAATGGTCTAAACAGCAAGCCTGCTCCCAAAGTTTACTCCGCTTCTCCCTGCCCCCCACCCCTCATGGATTGTGCTATTACTTCTTTTAGCATTTATGCCAGAGGGCCTTCTAGTTTCTTTTAAAATACACTTATAATACTTTAAATCACAACTTATTCTTAGCACAGATTCTCAAGTCAAGAGAGAGTTCGGTGCATATTTTATGGCTATATTGCATAGCCTTTATTTCAGAGCTTCTGGGGGAAATTCTGATAATGAAATTTCAAGATGATAGGACTATTTATAAAGAACTTTCCTCTCTGGAAATGATTTTACACTTTAGAGGTCATTCTCACCTCCCTGGCAATAAGTAAAGACATTATGAAATACAGTAAAACTTTGGAGTGGTCAAGCGCTCATAAAGGACATCACTGCAGCATGCACAATACTAGGTATGCGATGTGACAAGGCCGTCACCAAGTGCTAAAGGAACCCCAGGATGTAGAGATTGTGGGGTCAAACTCATTAATACCAAGTAAGCAATGAAAATCACCAGGCAAAACAGTGCTCATGAAAGATACGAATTCAGAGAACAAGGCCCACTTGCGGCACCTTCCTGATGAACCTTCCCCCCAATCCAAGGGTATTTCTGCCCTTATCTTCTAGTCAATGATGATTGTGCTTAGGCTCGAGAGGTCTTCATGGGAAAGACCAGGATGACCGAAACATAATGACAACCGACCGGTTTACCCCAACAAAGCTCACTTCACAATTTTCAGAAATGTATCACAGAGCAGTCACAAAATCAAGCCATGAATGCAAGGGATGGGAAAAAAACACGCCTGTGAGCTGGTCCCTACCGTTTGCAAGATGCCTCATCCTCCGAACGGCATCCTTTGTCATAATGAGTGAAAACAGCAAGAGTATTCAACCTGAAAAGCCAGACATGTCGCAGCAGCATTGAATAACTGCCTCTTTTTTCCCCCTTTGTCAGTGTAGGAAAAGGTCCCTTTCTGTAGCCACACTGTATAATAGCAGGTTCCTTTTAAAATGAAAAGTGAACAAGTTGCCCAATGTTGGCCTTATAAAGTCTAAAGAGATGATTAAATTCAAACCAGGCTGAGCTCTTAATCAGAGTTATTTCAGCCACTGATTTTTGTAAAATGAAGGGGAAAAAAGCCCCAATAGGCAATTTGCATTTGCAAGGACTGGCTTGCACAAACCATCACTGTTTTCTTAAACACGTAACTGAATCTTAATGGAATTATAAATACCTTCATGAGGTTAATAATGCAGACATCCCTAGTCATATTTCGTTCTTTCCATTGTTTTTGACCATTTCAAATATTTCAGTATTGCCCGCTGAACTCACTGAAAACGATCCTTTGTGTTTATTCTGCTGATTTCTCTAGTGAGCCAGATGACTTTGACCAGGAGCTCCAAGTACCATTTGAAAAGTTAAGTCTTGAAAAAACCTTCAGTATTTTAAACACTTGATTAGAAAAAAGATAACAGCTATGTGTAGTTACCTAGCTTATGTGCTTTATGGTGTCTTTTCAAAATGAGAGTATAAATCATTGTACACAAAATCAAAATAGTTAATATACATTTTTTTTCCGGCACTTTCTAGAAATTAGGCGTTAAACATAAAACATCTTATAAATTTATATAACAAAAATAAATGTTTACATTTTAATTTTAGATAGATTACCTTAGGGTAGCAGTTAACTTATGAAATCTCACACTGTTAGTGTGGCAGCAGAGAGCATCAGAAATACACATTCAAGTCCGCAGCCCTTCAGAGACGGATGCCATGGCTGCCGTCCAAATATGTGGTGTGTCCCAACATGGAGATTAAGGCTCTCTGTTTCAGAGAAATGAGCTCTGGGCTAAAACAAGTATAGAAGTACCACAATGTTCATTGAAAATACTGAAAAGGCTCTGAAGAGTTTCAAATACTGGGGGGGCACGCTTTGACTAGAAAAATAAAATAAAGCATCTAAAAATGACTTCAAGTACTTTGGGAGAGGCTGCCAATGTGGAGTGCCTAAATCAGAAGGAATGAAGACCTAAACCTAAGAGGCAGCCCCGGTCCTGTCCACCTGTAGTGGTCGTTTTTCCAGGTGCGGCTCTTGGAAGAGGCCTGTGAGCTGACAGGAACCAGCAACCACAGTTTCTTACCATCTTAAAATCCCTAAGTGGAAGGCAAGGGCCAAGCCTCGGGGGAGAATTTTCTCGGAATGAACCATTAGAAATCGGAAGATTTCACGGGGAAGAAATATTAGGGGCAGACAGGAAAAAAAAAAAAAAAAAGAAAGGAAGAAAAACCTGGCTCTTCTGAATGGCAGTATTTTAGGCAGGCGGGGTCGTGGTTCTTGATGAACGCAGTTCTTCCTTTCATCTTGGCTTTCCTCACGAATAGGATGAAACCACCGACAGCTGGGACCTTTCCAGAGGGCGAGGGTGCATGAAAGAGATGTGCTTGGGCGTGCGAGTGCCCCCTGCAGGCAGGGACGCACTCGGGTGCACTCGGTACGTACCTCACTGTTTCCGACCCTGCTAAACAGTCTCCACGTTTTCAGTCGTCTTCAGGTTACTGGAGCAGCATACAGAGTGTGGGTTGACAGAGCTTCTTGTTTCCCGCAGGAGTGCCCCCCAGGCGGCTGAGCCCTCCAGGCGGCTGAGCACACGGCATCTGGGGTTGGTTGTCTCCGGGGCTGCTAGAGCCTGGTGATGTCTCTGCACTGCTGCAAATCCCCAATGCTCTCATAGTCATTCTCCTTCGGGAGAAGGCCGCGGTGGCCATTGGTCTCTGGGGTGGCCTTTTCTTCCTCTCTGTTTAGAGCCTGTATTGCTTCATAATCGGGCTCGGGTTCCTCACTGGGTCTCACTGCTGCTGGAAGCATGCTACCGCTGTTTGGCGTTTTCTCGAAGTCTTTAACAGTCGCGTAGAGATCGTTACAGGAAGAGGGGGATCTCTGAGCAGCGCTTTGGATGGAGGTGTAGGTGGACTCTGGAGCTTTAAGAGACTGTCCCGATTTATTCCCTGACTGCCCAGGTTTATTTACTGATGAATACATGGCTGAGATCTAGAAAACAAAGGGTGAATTAAATAAATAAGCCTCAAGTTTGACTTCTTTCTCCCCCTTTACAGTAACAAGCTAGATATTTAGCACTATAGGCATGTGTATGCCCCTTTAAGATTTTTTTTTTGCCAATTCTCCCCAGCTTTAGTGAGATATTATTGACACATAGCATATGTAAGCTTAAGGTGTACAACATGGTAATTTGATACACATATATACTGTGAAATGATTACTACAAAGCTTAGTTAACTCCTTTGTTACCACTATGCGTGTGTGTGTGTCTGTATGTGGTGAAAACAATTAAGACCTACTCTTTCAACTTTCAAGTATGATAGTATACCACTGTTAATTATAGTCACCATGCTCTGTATCAGATCCCTGGAACTTACTCAGCTTACAGCTGGGAGTTTGTACCCTGTGACCAACATCTCCCCTTTCCCCTACTCCCCAGCCCCTGGCAACCACCATTCTACTTGCTATTTCTAAGAGTTTGGCTTTTTTAGATTCCACATCTATGTAGAACATATAGTATTTGGGTTTCTCTGTCTGACTTATTTCACTTGCATAATGTTCTCAAGGTCTATCCAAGTTGTCACAGAAGGTAGAATCTCTTTCACGAGTGAATAATATTCCACTGTGTGTGTATGTACATGTGTGTATACACACATTATATATATGTATATGTATATATTTAAAATGTATACACGTGGATATGTATCTCACATTTTCTTTATCCATTCATCAGTTGATGGATACTTAGGTTGTTTCCATGTCTTGACTATGGTGAATAATGCTGCTAAGAACCTGAGGGTACAGGTATGTCTTCAACACAGTGATTTCATCTCCTTCAGCTATATACCCAGAAGTGGGTTCTTCATGTGCTAATCCTGAAGTACATTACTAGAGAACAATTATATATGTTCAACTTTGTAAGTAGACCAGTCCTATGAACATAACCCCATGACAACCAGGTTCTCTCTGGGTCTTCGGGAAGGAGGAGAGCAGGCAGAATGAGGCCCCCAGGACCTGACTACAGTATCATGTTTTACTCGATTTCCACATCAGAATAGTTCACCTGGGGAAAAAAAAAAGCTCTACTGCTTTAAGGAAAAAGGAAGAAGACAGATGTTAGATGAATGGTTCTCAAAAGGCAGGCTTCGAACTGGCAGCAGCAGGATCTGGGTCCCATCCTAGAAGCACTGAATCAGAAACTCTGGGGACGGGGCCCAGCACTCTGTGCTGATTTTGATGCCCACTAAAGTGTGAGAACCCCCGAATTAGACCGTTTGGTTCACTCTTTCTGCATCGAAGTGGTCTGAAAAGTAGCTCCTGGATTCTGGCTGGCAATCTACTTCTACCTGTAAAAGCCTCATTTTCCATTAATTTTCAACTTCATTGCATATTACTGGTTAAATAGACATTTACAGATGGGGATAAGTTTTCACCAGTGGGAAAAATCCATTCTTACTTGCAACCAGCCAACCCAGAAATGAAATTTGGGGACAATTCACTTACAGGGCCCTCTTTCCTACTGAAAGCGTGGGCTATTTTCCGGACACCCCTACTCAGTCTCATTAACATACTCCATATAACCTCTACTATCAAGAGGGATTTAATTTTCTTTGGTAATGATAGATTAAACACACTGATTAAGAGACATTTGTGTGTGTGTGTGTGTGTAGGGGGGGGTATTATTGTTAGAAACCACGGCTGGAAATAAGTAGAAATATCCTTCATTACCTTCATTGGCCATAATGATTGATTTATTCAAATACCCAGGAAATAAATGAACATGCCTCCTGACAGATGCTTGGCTTCCCAAGTGCGGAGAGATATTTCCTTGCTTTCACATATCTTACATACTGTGGATGAAGTTTCCAGCTGGCCTCAAAAGCTTCTTAAGACAGGCCTGCCGCATGTTAACTGGTCATTTGCATGAGAACTTTTCACTACAGGCTGGTGGCTCTGTTTCGCCAGGCCTTGACAATCCGAAGATTTAAAACCAGAGGAATCATCTTTGGGAAATTCTGCCATGCTGGTCTGACCTGTCTAGTGAATAGTAAATTAACATTCTCACCTTAGAGATCTGAATGGAAAATTACTCTTGAAATGAAGAATGATAATTTCTTTGAAATTAGGAAGAATAAATCACCTGCTTTTCACAGTGAGGTGCAAACATATGGAACTTATTATCTAAAAGGTCGTCCAAGCCAAAAATGTGGACAGATTATAAAGGGTGAATCATGGATGACAGTGAAGAGGGGAGCCAGCAAAGTAGAAATGCACTCTGTGCCCTCAGGGGCAACACTGAAGAGGACAAACACCATTTCCTGCCCTGTACCGATGACGGGGGCACACTGCAGCTTCTCTCCTCAACTTTCCTCCCCACGATGCCTGCCATTTAATGTTCCACTCTTTGCAATTACTTGGGTTTTCTTGGCCTTTACACTCTTTTTTAAAAAGTTAAAGGCTCTTTCATTAACTTGCAAGTTAATATTGTCTCTGGGCATGAGCCTAGTGTGCAGAGAATGTTGAGAATCTTTCATAAGTGTTAACATTTACAAGTCTTCTGATGTTCGGGTATCTACCTTCTAGGACTATGATTTCCATTTCGTATACAGGTTCCTTTCAAGCCCTGCTGCTATTTAGTGTCACAAGTTTTCTCTTTTAAATTTTTTTTAACGTTTATTTATTTTTGAGAGAGAGAGAGGGTATGAATGGGGGAGGGTCAGAGAGAGAGGGAGACACAGAATCTGAACCAGGCTCCAGGCTCTGAGCTGTTAGCACAGAGCCTGATGCGGGGCTCGAACTCACGCACCGCGAGATCATGACCTGAGCCGAAGTCGGACGCTTAACCGACTGAGCCACCCAGGCGCCCCTACAATTCTTCTCTTTTAAATCTCTCATCTTTATTATTTAGGCTGCAAATTGTTATTATGTTCTTATAAATTACCCTCTTCCTTTCCCCCATTTCTCTTCCTATAACCAACCCTTTCCCATCATTCTGTTAAATTGGGATAATTGTACTTAAAACTCATGTCTCAGTGTCTGTCTGGACTGGCTAACACTATAGTACAAAAATACAAAAAGAAGTGACTTCCATAATTATTTTTTGTAAAGCAGCTTCCTAAAATGAATACATGTGAATCACCGTTCTTTAATCTATGTTAAAAATTCATCAGTATAACTAGGTCCTATTTTCCCAAACCACAAACAATGTAAGATTAGAAGAAAAGTAATTTAAATTTTTACATAGTCTCAACTTTATTTTAAAGGATTTGTTTCCAGATCTCTCATATATTCTTCTTTTTGGTCCCAAGTGGGATGGCCCTGGTGCAGTGGGGACAACAGACTGCTAGAAGAAGGTGAAGGCGCCACCAGGCTGGTGAGGGGCGGGCACAGTGGACACGGACAGAGCAGCATGTGAAGGAAACCCTTTGGAGGTAGAATTCAGGGGATCTGCTACTGCCTGAGTCTGAGGACATAGAGGAAATGGGGGTGTCATGGATGATGCCCAGGATTTTGGCTCATATGAACAGGTGGCTAGATCGCAGGTCCTTTCCCTGGGGCAAGAAACACAGAAGCACGTGGGCAACATTGCCTATGGGAAGCTCTCTGCTCTTTGAACTCCCAATGTGGGATTGTAGTCTATTTCATTTTTTAATACTCTACACAAAGTCCTATGATGTGAGGGGATGTCCCTGCATATGTATGTCATTTTCCTACATGCACAAAATTTACCATGCTAGGAATTCCAGATAGAAGCTATATACAGCCAGATAAATTGAGGTGTTCAGCTCTCTGAGCCTAGCTTGATATAATAACATATATACCGGCTTGTACGATTTTGACGCTTCACTGAAAAGTTTAGCTGGTGAATATTTAGCCTAGGTACTTGGAAGAAGACGGTGCTTTCTTGTTGGCTGCTATGTCTGACTGTTGCTGCAGCCTGGAATTGTACTTCCCGGAGTTAGTTACCTGCTCTCTGCCTCCATATTCCTCATTAAAACCTTCCCCCTCCACTTCCCAGGCTGGATTAAATTCCTTACACCCACCTGTTCCAGTTTCCTGTGTTTTCCAACCCATGATTAAGTGCCTTCGAAGGTGGACTTCCTTCCTGACTGCTCACTAAAGCTCTCGCACTTAAATCTCTCTCTTGTCATTCTATTTTCTCCCCTCCTCTTCCTACCTTTTTTTTCTGTTCCTTCTTTCCTACTCTGTTTCTTTCACTTAGATGACCTGTTCATCCTGTCTTCCTTTTTCTCCTACCATCTCCCAGTCACTTGAGCCACTATAAAGCCAACATTCCCAAATCCTGGCCTCCACACATATGCTTAAGAGTATTTCAGCTTTTTCAGAGAAGAGTCACATAACAGTGCATTTATTCAGGGAGAAACGCTCTATTCTTTAAAGTTTTCTGGTTATTTAAAAAGCAACAAAACTCACCTCCTCTTCTGTGAGAGTTGGGTCCTCTTCCCGGGACTTGTACGACAATGAACTAAATCTCTGTTAAAACAAACACAGACCAAGGGAAGATATAGTTTGAAGTCAATAATCCAGCCTTTCTTTTGCATTTGTTTTGACACATCTATAAAAATGTTTTCAAATGATTTTTAGGGAAGATATTATTTTCTACAAAGAAATTATGTCAAGGGGTGCCTGGGTGGCTCCGTCAGTTAAGTATCCGACTTGGGCTCAGGTCATGATCTCACGGTTTGAGTTGGAACCCTGCATTGGGCTCTGTGATGACAGCTCAGCCCTCCCCCACTTGCACTCTGTCTCTGTCTCTCAAAAATAAACATTAAAAGAAGAAACACTAATAAAAGAAATGCTGTCAAGCAACTAACACTTACAAACACTTGTAAAAAATCTATTGTGTTGGGGCGCCTGGGTGGCTCAGACGGTTGAGCATCTGACTCTTGATTTCGGGGCAGGTCATGATCCCAGGATCGTGGGATCAAGTCACATGTCAGGCTCCGTGCTGACTGTGGAGCCTGCTTGAGATTTTCTCTCTCCTTCTACCCCTCTCCCCCTCTTGTATCTATTGTACAATGTTTTTCAATACCCAGTAGTATTAAATACCCAATGCCCTTCCTGGTCACTGGTGAATTCAACCTTCAGGTGGGTTCTTAGCACTGCTCTGTGTTGGACCACCCTTGCCAGTATACCTGGTCCCTGCTCAGCTGTTTACTTCCCACCTTCCCCTCCCTCCCCAGGCCCCAATACTTCCTCCCCCATCCTCACTCTTACCTGGTGACCTGGAGAAAACTGAAGAAATCAGAAATTTCTAGGAACTTATACCCTACCCCACCCCCATCTCTGCATTCACGAATTGTCCTTCCTCCCTGTCACCAAAGAACTCTTCAAGCCCCTCTTAAAGGTGATCCCCTCCTCTTATGCAGGAGATCCTGCCCCCTCACATCTACTCATGAACATTCACTCCAGCAAGTCTCCCATTCAGTTTATATCATCAGCTTTTCCCTCACTGTGAAATCATTCCCACCCACGTGAAACCATGCTGTTATTTTTCTGACTCTGAAAACAAAACAAACCAACCCTTCTTCCAGTTCCATCTATGGCCTCATCCCTTTATAGCAAAAGCTCTTAAAAGACTTGTCTAAAAAAGTTGCTCAAATAATGTTTCTCCTCCTATTCTCTCTCTAAACCATTTCAGTCAAGTTTCTGCCTCTGACACTCCAGGACACCAATGTCCATCATGTGACTAATGTGACTGTCAATCCTCAGCCCTCATCATTCCTGACCCGTTGCTGCGTTTGCCACAGTGGCCACTTCCCTGTCCCTGAACCTTCTTCAAATGGCTTCCAGGACACTGAACTTTCCTGTTTTTCTTTCCTATTTAGGTGTCCTCTGCTCGTTCCTTTTCTTTCCTAGACCTGCGCCCTGGGAACTCTTCTAGTTGTCATTTACACTCAATCAGTGATCTCATTCCCCCCTTAAAGCAATGTCATGGCTGTAAGAAAAAATTTCTGCCGATGACTTCCAAGTGTACAAATCCAACCCAGACCTTTTCTCCTAAATCCCCTCATCCATCCAGCTGCTCTCTGCTGTTTCTACTCAGACATCCAGTATGTATCTCAAACGAAACATGTCCAGCACCGAATACGCAATTTTCTCCAAAAACCTGCCTGCCTGCAGCCCTCTCCATTTCAGTGAATGGTGACTCCATCTTGGTAGCGGCTCAGGCCAAACCTGGGACTCATCATTATCTTTTCTTTCTTTCATCACACATCTGGTCCACCAACCAATCTCTTGGCTCCAGCTTAGCTTCTCCCATTACTTCTGTCCTGTTCTAAGCCACCATCATCTCTTGTCTGGTCTGTGAGAATGGCCACCTGGTGTTCCTCCTTGCTCCTCCCTTTACAGTTGAATCTGACAGTACAGTCAGGGGCATCTTTGCCAAAGATCCAAAGAGTCATCCCTTCTTCTCAAGATTTTCTAATGACCCCTGTTTTATTCAGATTATGAGTAAAGGCCACACAGGATTGGGCCCCTAGTTACCTTCCTCTCTACTACCCTTTCCTCTCCAGCCACACCTGTCCCGCTCCTCTCCCTTGGACAGGCCGGCCGGGCTCCAGCCTCAGGCCCTTCACACTGGCCATTCCCTCCGCTCTTCCCCCAAATGTATACAACTCATTCTCTCACCTCCTTGAACGTTTTATTCAAATGCCACCTTCACAGTAGGCATACCCTGACCACTTGATTCATAATTGTACTCACTCCACTTTCCTAATCCTCCTTATTTTGTTCTAATTTTTCCCTATAAACCTTAAAGCCTTCTAAAGTGCCATATACTTTAGTTTTGTGCATATTTATGTCTCTCCCCACTAAAATGTAAGCTCCACTGGAGCAGGAAGTTTTGTTCAGAAGTTTTGCTCACTAGTGGATTCTCAGCACCTAGAAGATTATGTGGCACGTAGTAGGTGCTTGCAAAAATCTTGTGCATGAATAAAAAAATGAATGAATATTAAATATTTCAAGTTATCTGAGTTGCTTAAAATTAAGATTGTTTATATGAAGATGATGGGTTATTCATTCTTGTATTACTATTGATTCCCAGATGGGTATTTCCATTTTCTAATGGGATATCTGGAGAACTGCTTAGTGGTAGTGGTTAGACAATTGACCTTATCTTTCAAGTGCTTATAAGTAAAAAAAGCTTGAATTTTTTTTAGGCATAATAGACTTTACATTAGTTTTATTATCTCTGGTTATATGAAGGGCAAAACAATAGACCGCACTTTTGCATTTAGGACTAGGTTCATGAACACTCTTATTGGGGCTCTCAACAGCTGATTTCACAGATAATATGAAAAGTTGAAACGCATTCAGAGAATACCACAAAGAATGACTTACTGGGTATAACCTATATAGCCACAGCCAGGGTTCACATTTTGATCATAAACTCCAGATGTTTTTTTAAGGCTACAACTGTATTGACTGACTAACCCCTACTTGTCCTTCCCACCAAAACCTGAGATGAGAACCTTGCTTTTTCCTGTGGAGAGGACAGAAATCAGATAATAGTTGACTAAAGAAGACTGGGCCTGGTTAAATCCCAAGGAGATACTGACAACTGGAAATGTGAATTTCAAGTTATTGTGGCTCATACATCCAGTTATCAGAAACAGGTAAGGCCCGGGGATTGTTAATACATTTGAGAGCTTTGTTGAGTATCTAACCTTAAGAGTTATTGGCTATTGTTTTGAAATTGTCACAAAATAAAATCTTTTACTTGATTTTATATAGAAGTATGCATATAATCAGATACAACCAGTGGCAACTGTGAGTCTGTTCCCTCTGTGTGTGTTCCTATGCTCTGACTTCTGGGATCACCATGCTGCTTGAGGCAGCAGCAAAAGAAAAGGCTAAACACGGGGCAAACAGTCTAGTTTCCATTTAAATTCCTGGTCTTCAAAATGAAGACAGTAATACTTAGCCCCAATTAGATAGGATGTAAAAACTGGAAAATATCCAAGTAAGGGGCCAAGAGAAAATATTTTACAAACATGAGTTTTTAGCATTTTATTATTTGGAAGGGCGGGGGGGGGGGCGGGGAGAGCCACACACAGAATGATGAAGCAGCTTTCATCATTCAACGAACCTGAAAGTGTTTATATGTATTTTCCAGAATGATGTGCCAGTAAAAGCCCCAAGATCAGCTAGATTCCTAATCGTGACAAAAGCACATGAAGCACAAACATGGGGGCCTACCTTGTTGGTTTCACTGGTCCCCTCTGTGGCTCCTTCGTCTCCTGTCTTGCTCTCTCTCTTCTCCTGAAGGTTTTCATTCTCATCCAGAAGTTTAACGGGGACAGGTGGTGGGGCTTCCTCTTCCAGATCGCATGAATTTCCAAGAACAGTCTCTGCATTAACACTCTGTCGACATTTTTTGTTTCTGTCCACCGAGGCATACTCAGCAAAGTCTGCTTGGGGGGCTTGAGGCCCCGGAAGCTCTTTCAAAGCGGAAGTTGACTTTGACCTGCTGCCATGGCCTTTCCCTGGGTTCACAGCTGCCGCCACCTCCTTAATTTCTTTCACAGTTTCATACAAGCAGTCCTCCACCATATTTTCTTGGGAGGAACTATCCTTGAGTACTTCGTACGGCCCTTCCGTCCCCAGGCCCTGGTCCCCATCCACGGCTCTCGCGTTGAGCATCATGTCCACGGCGCTGTCAGGAGGAATTCTGGGCAGTTCCCGGCTCTGATGACATTTTGGCTTCCCTGAGCTGTCCTGGGAGTCCAGCAGATCTGAAGCTGAGGTCTGGACTTCCTCATAATGTTGCATGCAGGTCAGAGTACTGTCTTCTGAAAGAACTAAGGCAGCAGAAGTATTAAAAATGAGGAAAGACAGTTCTTTAAATAATTATTACAGTGAATTGGATAATGCAAGGTTAGGTTAAATCAAGGTGCTTTTTATTGGACTCTAAACTGCAAATTACAGATGGTATGATTGTTACTTGATATTCTTATTTCAACCACAGTTGAAACTAAAACCAGCTATTACATCTTTCTGATACAATATTTAATAAGTTGTCTTGGCTATTAATTTGGTTCACAGTTACTTTCATTGCTTATTGGTGGGACTCTGGTAGGCAGAGTGCCTAACGTGACCAGAGGAAGAAAGTGATATTCCCTGGAGCCAGACCGTGAGTGGCTGGGCACCAAAATGGGGGGCATGTATGGTGGCCACTTTCCCTGGCCTTACCGGCCTCCTCCCGTTTGGAGGGAATAACTGGAAACCATTCCCTTTCAGTGGTCACTTTTGTTTGACAGACATGATGGAAACAAGGGGGCAAAAATGTGCCCTAAACCAGTGTAACAAAGGGACTGCACACCTGTGCCTCTTCCTTCCATCTCACTGCCCTTCCCCCTACCATTTCTACCTCAAATTAGAAAATCCAAATGTGAAATCCTTCGATTTGCACAGAAATGTTACTGTGTGAAACCATTCAGTCATGTTTTCTGAGTGCCTACTGTGTGCCAGAGATGGTTGGAGTACATCAACAAAGCCAGCCCCGCCCTTCTGATACCTACATTGTAGTGAACAAGTTATTAAATTACTGTTGTTCTATTGTATGTTCTTTATATACTATCTATTCTTCATGTGTAAGCATAAAAAGTATAAGTATATACGAATAAATGTGTACTAAAATATGTATATTTATATTCATACATCTATCTTACATGCTCCTTATATAATATATAGTTCTTATATACGATATATAGTCTTTACATATGTACGTATGTGTGTGTTTATAACTTATGAGTTTTAATCTTCATGGACTAGACTGGGATTCTCTGAGACCCCTGCAGCCCAGGACAGTGTCTGACACAACGGCAGGTACCACCCTAGGTTTACTTACTCATCACAGAGGGGTTGAACTTTTGCCCTCTGGCCCCAGACATGTGTCATGGTGGTCAGAGAACAAGCACTGGAGTCTGCAGATTCTGGGGTAGATACTGCCCCCCCCCCACTCCCCGAGTTTCCTTAGCAGGACACGGGGTACAGGACAACCTCCTACCTCAGGTGAAAGCACTTTGTAAACTGGACAGTGTGAAGCAAGTGTAGTTGCTATTTTTGTCAGGGACAGCACTCCGTGCGTGCAACAGGCGGTGTGCAGAGTGGATCCAGAGGTGTGCCCAGCACTCAGATTACAGATCGTCAGCACACTGACTGTGATCTCAGGCAAATTATGAGCCTCTCCATGGCGGGCAGAATTATGGCCTCCAAAAGGTGTCCATGTCCTACCCTCTGGAACCTGTGTATGTGTGTGTTATGCTACGTGGCCAGGGAGGAATTAAGGATACAGGTGAACTATCAGCTGACCCCGAGAAGGAGAGTAGCCTGGGTCACCCAGGTGGGCCCAACGTAATCATGAGATTTTTTTTTTTTAATGTTTATTTATTTTTGAGAGAGAGTAGGGGAGAGGGGAGAGAGAGAGGATCTAAAGCGGGTTCTGAGCTGTCAGCACAGAGCCTGATGTAGGGCTCTAACTCATGAGCCGTGAGATCATGACCTGAGCTGAAGTCAGATGCTGAACCAACTGAGCCACCCAGGCGCCCCAAGAGTCCCTTTAAGTGACAGAGTGGGGCAAGAGAGTTGGGAAGGCTAGGAATCAAGAAATGCAGGCAGTCTCTAGGAGCTGAAACAGGTAAGGGAACAGATTCACCCCTAGAGCCTCCAGGAAGAAGTGCATTTCTGCTGGTACTTTAAAGCCGTAAGTTAATACATTTCAGTTCTTCTAAGGCACCAAGTTTGTGGTGATCTGTCGAAGCAGCAATGTGCTGCAGTTTCTTCACCTCTAAGCTGTGGACAGTAACAACAGCTATCTTACAGGGAGTGAGAATATTAATGTCAGTAATCTTATAGTAGTTGTGTGGATGAGTTAGTATACAAACAGATCTTAGAGCAATGGCACAGAGAAACCAATTAATAAATACTAGCTTTTCATCCAAATGAGAGGACATTCACTAAAACTGGTAGAATACCAAGAGTGGGCAAGAACACATTTGCTCATTTTTGAGCTACGTTTTTTGAAATGTGATGGGGTCTGCATGGAAAGCTCGTATTTTTGCATAACTTACTGTCCCCATTGGTGAGTATTCCGTTCTGTTCACTGCTGGCAGGTGCATCTGTGGCCAGGCTAGTTATTGAGCGGCTGAACATCTCCTTGTCAGAAGGCTGCAAAACAAACATACCACATGAACAATCAGACTGCGGGCAGAGGAGAGTGGCCATGGCTTTTTCTAAAAATTAAAACCGCAGCAACAAAAACCCAAATCCACTTAAACTAAGTGAAATTAAAATTGAATTGCTAGTCACACTTTGAATGCTCATCAGCTACGGGTGGCTAGTGGTTACTGCAGATCAGGTACAGACCACTTCCATCACCGTGGAAAGCTCTACTGGACAGAATTGTTCTAGAATCTTTGGGGGCACTGGGAATCTTCAAGACCATTTGCAGAGCTTTCCACCTGGGGTCTCCAACCGGGCTACAGGTAGGTCATGAGGGATCAGTCCCCTTAGCTTAAGGTGAGAAGGTGGCCAAAAGGCCCAGTGCTGGTCAGAACTGACCCCAGCAGAGAGCAGCCGCATCCTTCCTTATACCACAGGCTCTGTAAAATGCTGTTTTTTTTAAAAAAATTTAATTTTAGGGGTGCCTGCATGGCTCAGTTGGATAAACGTCTGACTTTGGCTCAGGTCATGATCTCATGGTTCATGTTTGAGCTCCACGTCGGGCTCTGTGCTGACAGTTCAGATCCTGGAGCCTGCTTTGGATTCTTTGTCTCCTTCTCTCTGCCCCTGTCCTGCTTGTGTTCTCTCTTTCTCAAAAGGAAACATTAAAAAAATTAAAAACATTTTAAAAATTTTATTTTAGACAGAACATGTGCGCATGTGATCAGAGAAGAGGGGCAGAGAGAGAGAGAGAGAGAGAGAGAGAGAATCTTAAGCAGACTCCACACTCAGTGAGGAGCCTGATGTGCATGGGGTTTGATTCCATGACCCTGTTATGACCTGAGCTGAAATCAAGAGTCAGATACTGAACCACCCAGGCGACCCACAAAATGCTATTCTTAAAGGCATGCCACACCAAGACAAATATGCCATCTGAAGGGAAGAGGCTTAAGTCTGGTCGAAGACAGATACTATAATCGATTTCTGAGACTTTCATAACCAGCCAAGTCTCTGCTTTAAGGTTCACAAGAACAATCACGTTAAATAGTAGGTTTGCAAATCTTTCTCATTCTCACAAATTCTGGATGCTTGGAGGGAAGAAAGTCATTGAAGGTTTTTTCTACTGGGCTCGAATACGGAGATACTATATGGAATAAATAAGTAATCAGAAAGCACATGTTTCTTTAAATGCCCAACTGGTTCCATGTAGCAGCCTGAATCACTGCTAATGTGACCTGTCCCCAAATCCTTCTCGCAGAATACAGTGTGCATGACCCAGGAGGCCACACTTGGCCTATGTTCCAGGATTCCACAGGGAAATTCTGATATAAACAGCACCAGAAGCTTGGCTAGTTGGCCTCACAAATTCTCTGACTTCTTACTGGGAACCAGGTAATAATAATAATAATAATAATAATAATAATAATAATAATACAGCAAATAGCTCATGCTATGTCATGAACCCTTAACTGAGAGTCCGCTGTTTCAGTTTCACGCTGCTCCTGAGTGAAGGGTGCCAGGAGGTGGGTCATTGCGTAAGGACGCCAGGAGCTTACGGTGCAGGCTCTCATATCCCAGAAAGGTTGCACCCAGACAGGAGTCAGGTGTGAGGGGGGGAAGCTCCCAGTTCGGCTCATCACAGCATAAGTACCCATCGCTGCTGAAGCAGCATAACCTGGGTCCTAGCCACCACTTCTCCTCTCAGCTTCCATGAGAAAGTGCCCCCAGAGGAGCCTGGAGTGAGCCTCCCTCTCTCTGTGGCACAAGAAGCAAACTTCAGGACACCCCCATGCCTCTGGATCTTTTCAGGCTAGGCTTTAGTGGTGGCCCATCTGGGGCTTAGGAGGGAGCAAGGATGTACAAGAGCTGGGATCAGGCGAGGCTGACTTGGGGGGCTTCTTTGGTCTAAGTGGCGAATCTGCAAGTTGAATAAGATCGAGCAGCTGAGAGAGAAGCTCTTAAAGAGAGCCGGGTGGAAGGCTGTGGTGGGTGTGTGTGAGCTCACGTACCACGGCCCGTGTGAACACGTGCTTTTGCGTGCTCTCCCCCACACGTTTGTAGAAGAGAGGCTGTGCGGTTATTAGTTAAGGATACGGCACGGAACGGCCTGCGTTTTCCTTTCATCCCCCGTGCCACTACCTTCGACCTCGTCCCTGACCCTGGGCCACGCAGGCATTGAAGGTCTGCAGCAGGAGTTCTCACGCTGGGGCACGCATCAGAACCACACGGCAGGGGGGCTTGCTGACGGCTCCCTGGGCCCCACCAGGGGTATAGCAGCACAGGGAAGGAATCTGGGAGGAGGACAGAGACAGAAGCCCTTCCTCTAGCCCCAACCGGCACCAAGGAGCATGGGGGGTGGTGAAGAAAGCCAGGACCAGGGACCTACGTGTGGGAGAAGCAACCGCAGAGCTAACTCCCCATCTCCCCCAACTTTTTAAAAAACATTTGTTATTTATTTAGAGAGAGAGAGGGTGCACACGTGTATGTGTGCATGGGCTGGGGAGGGGCAGACTGAGGGGGGATAGAGAGGATCCCAAGCAGGCTTTGCCCTGTCAGTGCAGAGCCCGACATGGGGCTCGAACTCACAGACCATGAAATCGTGACCTGAGCCTAAATCAAGAGTTGCACAGGGCGCCTGGGAGGCTCAGTGGGTTAAGCATCTGACTTCAGCTCAGGTCATGATCTTCCCATTCGTGAGTCTGAGCCCTGCATGGGGTTCTGTGCCGACGGCTCAGAGCCTGGAGCCTGCTTCACATTCTGTGTTTGTGTGTGTGTCTCTCTCTCTCTCTGCCCCTCCCCTGCTTGCACTCTGTCTCTCAAAAATAAACAAACATTTATAAAAAAAGAGTGGGAGGCTTAATCGACTGAGCCACCAAGGCGCCCCTCCACCCTCTCGATGCCACCACAGCAGCGATCTGTGCTCTGTGCGCTGGACGGGGGCGCTGTGCACAGCTGAGAAGTGGAGTTGACAGCCAGAGACTGGAATGGGGGTAAGAAAGAGGGTAAAGGGAGAGCTGAGAACACAGAACAGCAGCGGGTGAGGTGTGCGTGCAGAGGAGGAGGCAAGGACACCCCAGGGGCTCCCGGAGGAGAGAAGCCCCAACAACTCCAGCCTGCTTGGGATACAAGAGCCTTGCACGCCCTTGGTGGGGGACGGTGACTGGGCCCGGAGACGCCTCTGTCTGCTGGCTGCCTATTTCACACCCTCTTCCCGACGGCAGATTTTGCCTGATCTTAAGGAATTATGTCAGCGAACGGAGACACCTTCTCTGTTTTAGCACCTCCATGGGGCTCGAGCAAGACTGACGAAGTCAGCCCTGTGAATACGGGGTGGCCCCCTCCCCAGCTGCTGGAAGTGCTCAGCCAGGTAAGGGCATGACCCCGACACTCAGGGTGCTCCTCACCAGGGTGGGTCTAAGAGCCCCTTGTGGCTCAACAGCACCCCATGTGAGAGCTGTGGAAACCCAGCCAGGCCACATCGAGGCCGACGGGGGTCCTACCTTTTGGTTAGCTTCATGACCAGCTGTTACTGGTTGAACTGGATACTCCCCAAACTTCAGAGGTGAAGTCCTAACCTCCGATACCTTAGGAATGTGACCTTATTTGGAACAGGGTCCTTGCAGATGAAACTCAATAAGATGAGGTCACATTGGAGTCCTTACCAAACGAGGAAGCTTGGACAGAGACATGCAGAGGAAAGACCACATGGAGAGACACAGGGAGAAGACCACGCGGAGCGGCAAACCCCCAGAAGCTGGGAGACAGGCCTGGAACAGATTCACCCTCCAGGCTCTCAGAAGAGCCAGCCAACCCCACTGATACCTGGATCTCCATTTCTGGCCTCCAGAACGTCAAGACAATACATTTGGTATTGAAGCCCCACTGTTTGTGATCCTTTGTTATGCAGCCCTAGCAAACCAATACTAGGCTGGAGCTGGGCAGGGGCTCCCTGCAGTAGGTTGGCGTGCTCTCAGGATCCTTCCGGCAACAGCACGATTGCATCCATTTCTGAAACTCTCCCAACCAACCCGGCTAATTGCACAGGCCTCTAGCCACGCTGAGTAACAGTCCTTCAGAGGGAGGACTCTAGGCAGCCAGTTAACTCTGGTGAGCTCCTTCCCTCGGTTTCCCTCAGGTTGCCAGCTTGTGGGAACACACTTAGATAAGTGGCCGGTGTTCGAAAGCACACACAGACATGTGTATATGGGCTCACCACGTTCATCAGGTTCTCGTGGTCCCCGCTGTGCTGTCTCGGCTTCTTTTCTCTGAAATGGAAGAGAAAACATTGCTGTAACGTCAAACGTGCCGTCTAAGATCAAACAGATGCTCCCCTTGGCTATCTGAATATTTGTCCACATTTAAATCTTTTAGGATCCTGGTTTGTTTTGCCAAAGAAGCAAAAGCTGGATCGTGACTCCATCAGTCCTTTGCAGGCATCAGGGTCTGAGGGGGGTCAAGTCACAGCATGAGACCCGTCACCTCTCTAGCTCTCTTTCTCCCAGAGTAGAAAATACAAGTTCACAAGAGGACTGAGGCACATTCCTGAGCAGAAACTTGTCTCGACTCTACAATGCTAGAAATAATTTTACCTGTTTTTTCCCTTTTTTAAAAGAAAATCCAGACAAACTCAGAGTCGACTACCCAGTGCAATGGGACTGGGAAAAAAATGAAAGAAAACACAAATTTTGGCACGTTGGGAAGGATACATGCTCTCAGGATGAGTCATATGTACTTCCAGTCTATGGAAAAGTCCATCGAATAAAAATAGAATTTATTTTTACTCAGGACAGTCTAAGGAAAGCCATCCGTACTAGAGAATACATGTCCCACATTTGTCAAGGCAACAGTGACGCCTAGTGGGAGTGTAAATAATTACAGGCAGGCCCTCCCTAGTCCAGGGGAGCAAACTCCACCAGCCTCTATTTTTGCACCTTCCTGAGCAGACTCAGATCCAGCTGTAGAGCTCCAGGTCTAAACTGGGAGGAGACTGGAAGGCTACTTGGTTGGGAGGGTCTGACTTTCCTCTTCTTGACAGAGACTTCAGGGTAGGAAATCCTGTCAGATTTGTAAATGACCCTTGTTGGGTCTCTCCTGAAGTTACTGAGAGGAAGGTTTGGAGGTAGACTGGCTGGTTTGCTCCAGCCCCACGGCACCAATCTGCCAGGAGGCTGCATGTATCCTTCTTATTTTACAATTTTAACATTTATTCATTTTTGAGAGAGCGAGAGAGAGAGCAAGCAGGGGAGAGGCAGAAAAAGAGGGAGACACAGAATCCGAAGCAGCCTCCAGGTTCTGAGCTGGCAGCGCAGAGCCTGACATGGGGCTCGAACTCACGGACCACGAGATCATGACCTGAGCCGAAGTCGGATGCTTAACTTACTGAGCCACCCAGGCGCTCCTGCAAAATATCCTAACAGCGTCTGAACACCTGGGAAATCACTCCCAACATGTTAGAAAGACCTCTGGTTCTGAGCAAAGAGCTTTTATTGGGGGGGGGGGGGTACAGACATTCCAAATGAGGGAGACATGGAAGGGGAGAAGAAGCATAACTCTAAAAACAACCAAGATGATTATTTCATCTCTCTTCTAGGAAAATTAATGTTTCTTAAGAAATTGCAGTTCTAGATCACAAAACTTGAATGGTCCTTTCAAACCACGTAATAGCAATTATAATCAGTAACTGTCAAGTGGCAGCAAAGAGTATCTTTCATGCACATCATACTAAGATTTCCAAATGTCCATCGACAGGAAAACACAATATAAATTTTAACAACGATGTGCTCAAAAGAACGGCAAGAATTTCATTTTGGGAAGTTTCGTATACAAGGGTTCTCCCAGTTGCTCCTGAGCAAAATCAAGCATGGATTTTCATTCGATGAATACAAAAAACGTCCTGAGATGCTCTGCAGCACAGAAGCTAGTTAACTTTAGAAACACAGGGGTTTCTGTCAATGTCTGTGTAGCGGGATTCTGTTTATAACGTGCTTTTCCTACGAAGAATCTTCTGGGCACAGGGAACGGGTTATTTCAAGGTTCTGGCAGATACACAGGAGATCTCACCTGTCACAACTGGAGCACAGAAAGACGAGGAAACTGATGAGGAAGAAAGTGACGAGAGCCGCCAAACTGCCCCACAGGACCACCTGCATCTGTCCGCTGCTCAGCACGCTCCCCGAAGGTCCCATGGCGGGAGCAAGAAGTGGCACAAGCTGGTGGGTCAGTCAGTCCTTCACAGGTGGTAACATGGGCACAGAGTGCTTCGTCCTCCTGCGGAGAGACCACTGTGTTTTGAGACAGCTTCTCACGTGAAGTGACACAATCTTGTGATTAGTGCATGTCAGGAGGAGGCCTTAGAGCAAAGGCAAGGATGTGTGTGCGGGACGCCCTGCACTCACCTGGACACCTGCCTCGGGGCAAGTCCCCTCTGTTGTCCAGGCCTTTGTTTTCCTAACCTAAAAACGTACAGTGGGAATGCACGAGTACCCAGCAGTGCTTGAGGCAATGCGTGGCTTGTTAGTTTGCTATGTTTGGGGACAGATTCTTAATGTCCTCAAATAAAATTCCACATAGTCCATAGCAAGTAAGTGCTTGGATTTTTTTTTTCCACAGAGCGGTGTAAAGCATTTATTATAGCTTTCACAAAAATGCAGTTCACATTTCCCCACCTATCTCCCTAGCTCCCAAACCTACTTTTCTTCGAGAAGGTCTAAGGCCAATACAATTAACGAAAGAGAATGTCTTTTATTCACTTCCGTAACAGTTATCTACTGTGAATATGTAACTGTTTTCAGGGCCGGCTCTCACTGTGCTTCTGCGAGCCCTCAGTAAGTACATTTTCAAATGAACAGATGAAAGTATGTGCTAAGAATACATCACCAGCAGTAAATAAGACCTATTTATAAGCAACTACAAATGAGGCATGAGAGCTGTATCTAGTACATTTTCGGACCCGGCATGTCCTGGGACTCTTGCTATAGGCTTTCCTCACTGAACTGCTACAAGACGGTGAGAAGGCCCTGCTCATCCCCATTTTTCAGACAAGGAAGTTGAATGGCGGAGACACTGAGTAAGTTCTCCTACGATGTCACAGATGCTAAGTGGCCGGTGAGGATATGAGTCGAGCCATTTCTGACTCTAAACCTGTAGTCTCAGCCCCGCGAGGAAGGTCCTTCTCAACGGGGGTACAGCTTGCTCCCCATCCCGGCGACAATGCTTCTAAATGCAAATGGCCACACGAGTTCTGGGAAATATTTCAAGAGTGACAGATTTTGAAAAATAGAGCCATATACCAAAAATTAATGATTGTCATGGGAGATACAGGCTTCCAGTTATGGAATGAATAAGTCATGGGAATGAAAGGCACAGCAGAGGGAATACAGTCACTAGTACTGTAAGAGCGTTGCATGGTGACAGATGGTAGCTACAACTGTGGTGAGCACAGCATAACGAATAGGAATTGAATCGCTATGCCGGACACCTGGAACTAATGTAACACTGTGTATCAACTATACTCACATAAAAAAGAAAATGTTTAAGTTTATTTATTTATTTTGAGAGGGGGATAGCAGCGGAAGGGCAGAGGGAGAGAGGGAGACAGAATCCCAAGCGGGCTCCACACTGTCAGTGCAGAGCCTGACATGGGGCTCAAATTCATGCAACTGTGAGTTTATGACCTGAGCAGAAACCAAGAGGTGGACACTTACCCCGACCGAGCCACCCAGGCACCCCTCAAATAAAAAAATGTAAGAAAAAAAACTTTTTAAGTTTATTTATTTGAGAGAGACAGAGATAGCGCAGTGGGGGAGGGGCAGAGAGAGGGAGACAGAGAATCCAAAGCAGGCTCCGCCCTGTCAGCTAGGAGCCCGACACGGGGCTCCAACCCACGAAACCGTGAGATCATGACCTGAGACGAACCAAGAGTCGGATGCCCAACCGACTGAGCCACCCAGGCACCCCCTCCCCCAATTTTTTTGAACAATTATCTCTTGTCAGAGAGGCCTCATTTATAGAACGTCTGCTTTGCTCAGTTCTAGAATATTCCATCTTAAAAGGAATAGCCTATAACTTAATATCAAGTTTCACGAATAAAGTAAGCAAATTATTGTGTTAATGGATGAGAACTCAAAAAACTTTTTTGTCGTGCAAAAGACTGTCCACGTTTACATTTTCATTTGCTTCTCTGAGAGAGCCATAACTGCATCTCGGGAGCCCTGTGCTGTCCGCATCCAGCCAACGCCTGGAGGGCTTAGGGCCAAAGAGGAGCACACCTTGAGGGCTCGGAGAATAAAAACCATTTCAGCAAAGGCACTTGAACTGGACCGGATTTTCTCTGAGTGAATCACATTGCATTTATCCGCATATTTAAGGTTGAAGAATAATAAAAAGCTGGAGAAAAAGAAACTTTTGTCTACAATGTATGCAGACTATTCTTGATGAAGTCCATGTTTTCCTCAGGTCCCTGAATCAACACGAACACTTCCTAATGCTCTGTAAATATAGAAACGTACAACTTCCGGTGTGATAGGGACCGTCTTCCTATGTCGGTTTGAAGTTGCACCTGCAAACACCACACGCGTGCAGTAATGGATGGTCAAATTGCTCTTGCGTCGTTGCCCCTGGATGGCTCCCACCGAATGAAAATGACCAGCACGTCTCTCCTGATTTGTTGAGGCAATGAATAATTTACTTTAAATTTAGACTACAAATTGGCACCACCGTTACTAAAATATAGTCAAGCAGGCACATAAATCAAGGCGACCTATGAATACACAGGGTATCAATTTTCATATACAGGTCCAAAGGATAACACGGTTTAGGAAACACAAAAGGTATCTGTTGCGCAGGCATTTGTTTGTTCCTTCCTTCCTTCGCTCATTCACTCATACAACAGATTTAATCAATGTCTATTTATAAAGTGCCAGATTCCTAGAAAATAGTTTGCTGTGTGAATTATTCAAAAGCCAGATATCCATCCAGGAAGCGAGTGTGTAATCTGTAGGGCCTTTCTCTGTTTCTGTACACGTTTCCTTCTTTTCTCTCTCCCTCATCGGGGAAAGCCGGTAGAATACAATGAAAATACGTGGGGTGCCCAGCCTACCAGCGCAGTGTAGGGAGAGAGAGGATGAAAGCGGGTTATTACGAGATACTGAATAAAAGATGTCACTCAGAGAAAATGTGTCAAAGCTCCTGGCACTCTCCTTCAACTAAAATTTGTTGAAAAGCTACTGAAAGGACTACTTTTAGGTGGACAAGAGTCTCCCCATGGGAAGAATGATCATCAGCATGTTTCTGAGCCAGATACACTGTAATCCCTCAGGATGGGGGCTCCTGGTTTTGGGGCTGCGTCCACCTCTCAGAAGCCTTGAAGTGAAACTCGACAGGAGGACCCGAACACCACCGGCCGCAGCAGGCCTGGCAGAGTGCAGGGGTTTACACATACATGACCTCTGACTCTCACTCACAGCAGGACCTCCCGGGTGGGTTTATTCCTATTTCAGAGGTCTGCACTCGTAAATTCTTCTCTCCTGGTCTCTTCTTTTCTCTGGACTTCCATTTCCAAATTCTCTTGCCCATTCCTTCTCTGGTCATCTCCTTAAATTTTGGTGTCTTATCTACAATTAAGACAGGACTGTCCCCCCGCCCCCCGTGCCTACCCCCCCCCCGCATGTGTGTAGATGGGCTGCCCCCTCCTGCACAGATGCACATGTGACTTCCATGTTCTTTTTTCTTGGTGGGGATGGGAGCACAGGCCTTGTGTGGATGGTCCAGGGCTGTCCGAGCAGTGCAATGGCCTGTCTCACGCACTGGTTTCACTGAGGTTAAACGCAGGGGTCAAGTTAGTGTGTTCTGAGGAGTGAGCGGGTCAGTGTCTTTCCATGTGGCCAAAAGGCTTCTCTCAGGATTAGCAACAGAGAGTCAGAATAAGAGGACAGGAGGCACAGTGTGTGGGAAGTAAAAAGTCGCCCTGAAAAGGAACACTCCTGCCACAATGATGACATTTTCCAGACCACTCACTGTGCCCTTTTACCGACCAGGTTCCATGTGGAAAAGATGATCTAAGGCTCCAAAGTCCATGATACTGTTACTGGTCCTGAGGACCATCTAATTTTCTGCTAATGCCTATATCAAGCACGGTATTTTCTGAGTACCTAGAATCAATCCATACCACCAGAAATACATGAACAATTTGCAGTGATCTCTCATTTAAGAGAGATTTAAGCCTATTTCTTTTAACCCTGTTCTTACGTGACTCAATACAATTATATCCAACTATAGAATATTATTTTCTCGAAGCTTCAAAGATATTTCGTTGTCGGACCACATGTATAAATATTCTGAGTTACTTAACATAGGGAAAAGGAACAGCATTCATTGCACCTCAACTAAAATTTATGATGGCACCCAAATGCCGCACCAAGATGAGTTGCAGAAAATCATAATATTCACTTAGAGTAATAGTTGCACATCAGTTATTTTTGTTTTAGAACAGACTTCATTATTGGCTGCACTGATATACAGTCACGGCTGAAACTGTCACTTAAGACAAATGTGTGATATCGTTGTAACATAGGCAATGGTTCCATCCATCCACCCCAATTTTATAGAATTCAAACTACTGTGGGAATTTGTCATTTGGCCAAGAAGGGTCAGTACGTGAGGTTATAGAACGTCTGTTGAGGAGCCTCTGGAAGGATCTTAAAAGTATGCATGAAAAATTATTTTGAGCAAAGTTATTCTTCTCCAGAATCTCTTATCCTTTTACATCCATTTATGTTTCTAACCAATAGGTGATTCCATCAGTAGAAACACTGATGGCCTTTTACTTTAAAAAGCAGGTGCCATTATTAACCACAAGGTGGCGGTATAATCCTATTTTCAGCCTCTTCAAGGAGCGACCGCTATACCTGCGGTTGGTGCCTTGTGCTAGGCATTTTGTCTTCATTAGCCTAGACTATCAGCCACCAATATCAATTCCAACAGGAAAGAAAACAAAAACCAGATGAAATTAATGAAAGGTGACAACCAGATGACAGCTATTCTTATTTTTTTTATTTTTTTATAACACTCTTAACAGGTAGGTGCTCTGATCACGGCAAATTCTGCAAGTAATAATTTGGTAGAGTTGGGATGGCCGGTGAGATTAGTTGCAGAAGCAGACACTTTAGTTCCTCCGAAGCAGGTTTAGGTTGGTAATGACAGTCATTACCATTTTACAGCCGTCCTGCTCAACTCATAATTAAGTATGATAGAAACCGCCTCCTCTCATGACCCCTCACTGATGAACAAAATGAGGACAGGACCCAACCCCATGGGAATATTCCTCCTTCCTGGCCATTACCAGGTGTGGGAACCATGAGTTAAAATGACGCTTTATGAGCTACAGATTAGCCGAACAAATTTCACAATGGCTGAGGAGCTAAATTCCCTGCAGGGCTCCTGTCCTGTGAGGCACATTCGCAGATGCACGTGCTAAGGCTAAATTAACCTCTCAATAGAATTCTCGAGTGCCCTGAAAGAGTGTGAAGCTAAAATATTGAAATTCAGGTAGATTTCAGAGTAAGGAGACTGTGATACAGGCAAGCCTGTATGCTGTACTCTGGTTGAGTGTTGACCAGCCATCTAAGCAAATGTTTGCCATCCCTCTGGCTAAGGAACAATGGTTCTCTGCCAAATAAGGTCATTACAAAGATGTCCTGATTTCTGGGGCGCCTGGGTGGCTTAGTCTGTTAAGTGTCTGACTGCCACTCAGGTCACGATCTCACGGTCTGTGAGTTCAAGCCCCACGTCAGGCTCTGTGCCGACAGCTCAGAGCCTGGATCCTGCTTTGCATTCTGTGCCTGTCTCTGCCCCTCCCCCATTCACACTCTGGTCTCTCTCAAAAATAAAAACATTAAAAAAAAAAAACAAAAAACAAAGATGTCTTGATTTCTCTTTTTTCCTGAGTTGGGGGAAATATATCCAAAGAGCGGAAGGTGGTAAAGGTAAGGTTTTCTTGCTTATAGTTTCTTGAACTATAAATTTTAAAACATCACTACGGAGCAATGACTTGACATTTCTTTGGTAGCCGCCTAAGGGAAGCACACTACCTGTGAGCACAAGAGACAGGAACCTGGAAACCTTTAGCGTCACTGGCTGATCCTGTTATGGAGGGGTTGCTGCTGAAGACAGCAAGAGCCAGGCATTCATTTGAAGAGCGAGTTATAAATCCTTAAGGCCATCTGTCAGTGTAACCTGATTACTTTTCGTACATACCAAACGTATTGATCCAAACAGGAAACGGGAAAGCTGACCCTTTCAGGAGGAGGGGTCTGTGTGGCTCTCACTTGTCTTCAAAAATACATTAAACTTACACTACAGAAGTAACATCGTTTACTGTTTATAAAAGCCCCGTCGCCATTTTGGTTTTTTGCCTTCAGAAAAGCCAAAAGGTAAGAGACTTTGATGGATGAGGAATAACTTCTAAGGTTGCTTTTGCTCATATCCTGACTTGAAAACCAATTGCCAAGGTTTTTGGTTTTTTCTTTTTGTTTTTTATTTTTTAATGGCAAATCTCAAGACAGAGAGGGAGGAGAGGGAAAGGGGGAGATAATGATTGATTCTCAGAGACCAGAGGAGGTACACAGGTAAAAAGGGGTTTCATTTTGCATAAGCAAGTCTTCATGCAAAATGTGCAGTTTTGGCTTTAGGGTCTATATCTCCTGTGCCTTCCATGTTTGTTCATCTGATCTGAATTCAGAGCTCCCTGAGGGTGGGGACGTGTCCACTTCATCTCCCACCCTATTCTCAGCATCTACAATAAACTGGAAAGTAGGAACCAATCAAGACATTTTTATTGAATACTTATTTCTGTAGGAACAATGAGGAGTAAATTCCCAAGCTGACTCTCAAAATGCAACTTGAATAATTTATAAGGCAAGGGAGAGGAGGAGAATAAAAGAGACGAGCACATCAAGCAAATAATTAAAAAATACGCCAAGTATGTCTTAAGGCAAAGCCTTAACTCGGGAATGAACACAGCCACCTGGCTTCTTTGTCCTGTCATCGAAGCAGCTGAACGTCTCTCGAGAAAAGGCACAGCAGTGAGAACGCCGGTGTCTGTGTGCATGGCTGCTCACCAACTGTAGCGTCCAAGCTTGGTGTTCCCCTGACCCCTTCTCAGCAACCGTCTTTCATGCCTTCCCGGCTCTTCTAGCCCTCAAAAGGTGCTAAGTCTTACATGTCTCAAGGGAAAGAGGAGCCTTAACTATTCTTGGCTCTTCTTCCCACGTTTTTCATCTGATGAAAGCCTCACCATTCTTTAGATCTCAGTGTAGTGTCACTTCCTTGGAGCGACTTTCCTGACGATGCACTTCAATCCCCTTCCCCCCACACTGCTTTAGTTTTAGGCCTGTTTCATAAAAGCCTGAAGAAGCTTTCTCCTTCGTGGCATTATTCAACATGGAAATGAGGAAGCTTGGCGCTGTCTCCTCTGCCGGCCTAAGTTCCAAAAGGTGACGCCATGAACAGACCTATCCGGTTCGCAGCCGCAGCCCTAGTGTGCAGCACACACAGTAGGCATTTAATCATCCGAATGAATACACAGTTGAAGGAACTAACAGATCGGAAGAGAAAAAGCATCCATGAAGGGGTGGATATTGACCAGGCCTTCAGAGACAGGAAGGACCAGAAGAAACCCCTTTTCTCAGTATTTTCGAATGATGTTGAAATTCCATTGGGGACGTGAGGGGTTCCAAAAGTCTGCTTGTCAGGCTACCAGGCAGACGGACTTCCACGGTACTGGCTCCATCCTACTAATGATCATCTTGACCCTACCCAGGTCCTGAAGAGACCTACCGCACACCAGTTTTGACTCAAAGGCTTGAAATTAAAGACAATGAAAACGCCTGAGCACATGCAACACGCCAGCCACTTTCTGCACGTTATGCTATTTAATCCTCATGGGCCTTTGGGGTCAGGCCACTGTATCTATTTATGGATGAGGAAACCGAAGTTCAAAGCTAAGTACAATGTCTAGGGTCATGCAGCTCTAGGTTTCCTGACTCAGTGTCCCTGGCACTTTCTACCCTAGCCTAGTGCCCAGCAGCGTGTTCTCACAGATGGGGCGGTGACCATCCCCATGGCGTTCATAATCCCCAGGTGGCTGCCTGTCCGGGACACAAAAGCCTCACCCTCTTGGCAATCTGAACCTCTCTCTATCATGACTTGTCTTTAGCACCAGAGAGAAGAATGTTCCCTCTCTTCGGGTTTGCCCACTCCTCACTCCCAGCCACGCATTCACCATGTGTCCTCCTTCCAAGGGATCGGGAATACTTTATGGCCCTTGCCCCAACAGCCTTGCCCGTGTCTTGTGAGGATCTGGTGTTAGCACGCAGGCCAGTTTACTGAGACCAGGATTTCACAGTACTGCTCTGTTAAGCATTGTTTTGCACTGGTTTCGTTTGGCTTCTTGGGCACGGTGATTCAGCCACCTTCTCGTTCATAATAGTACAAGACTTAACCAAGAACAACTTCAGTGTCCTTGCTGTGAGGTTCAGAAATTTACCCTTTGACATAAACATCTCTCAAATCCTCCATTCACGGCTGATGACATTTAGGTGATCACATTCACTAGTTGGTTGGACTGTGGTCGGACAGCTAATTATAAACGCTCCAGTATCCATCACACGCCAATTAGCTTTTACCAAGCCCTCACCCGAACCGTGCTGCCTCATTGAGACAGCACATCAAAGGGTGCTTACCCTGGGAAAGGTAAACTCTCAAGATGGAAGAGATGCAATTTAAGAGGAGATGGCAATTTGTCGCGTACCAGGGGAATCCCACTTTGTAGCGTGGGTTTCACTGTGAGCCACAGCAAGGCCGGACAAAGCAGTTGGCTGTCTCTACCGCACCTTCTGATGTATTTCTACTTGTTCATTACCGTAAGCTCGGCTGACTTCAGAGTTCCTGTTTTCCATGGACGCCGGCGAGCATGTGGCTCAACGTGCCACCCGGCGCCTGCTCCACCACGGTCATCTTCGTTCTCATCTTGACTAAGTCTTATTTTTATTTATTTATTTTTTAAGTTTATTTATTTTGAGAGAGACAGAGACAGCATGAGCAGCAGGGGGGTAGAGAGAGGGAGAGACAGAATCCCAAGCAGGCTCTGTGTCGTCAGTACAGAGCCAGACACGTGGCGCGAGCTCACGAAACTGAGATCATGACCCGAGCCGAAACCAAGAGTCGGACGCTCAACCGACTGAGCTGCCCAGGCGCCCCTCTTCTCGACTGCATTTTAAAAACACCGTGCGTCCTTTGTATTATAAAACCAGCAGACAACAGACTTTTTATTGACTCCCAAATCTTCCAAAAACATGCATGTGGGTCACTTGCTGCTGTTACCGGGAACTACTCGGGGCTGGGACTAGCTACGTTAGAGTAAGTCAGAACTTGTATTTGAAAGTGGAGGTTCTCGGGGCTCATCCTCAAGACTTTCTGCCAGGAACAGGCTATAGAAGATTCCCCAGCTCTGTGCAGAGAAGCGGCCGGGCAGTGGTTCTAGTAGGGCAGCGCTTCTCAAAGGTCGGTCCTGGTCCAGAAGCCTCAGGGTCATTTGGCAACTTGTTAAAAATGTAGAATTCTGGGTTTCCCTGAGGCTTATGAATCAGAAAGTCTGGGGTGGGGCCCTCAGTTTTTAACAAGCCCTCCAGGTGATGGTGATGCAGGCTGAAATTTGAGAAGACTGTTCAAGAACAGCACTTCAGTGTGTCTACAGATCACCTGGGGATCTTGTTAAGGTGCAGATTCTGAATTCTGCGTTTGTAACTGGCTGCCAGGTGAGGTCTAGGCTGCTGGCCAAGGACCATTATTTGGAGTCGTACTATAGCGTAGACGTTCATCTTCCTTCCAACAAGGATGGAAGGGTCATCCAGCCAGATCCCTAATACTGAAGCTTGGACTTCGTCTCATTCAGAGTTATGTGAAAATGAGGTCACAGAGCCCCTGCATCTTAGGACTCTCTTCATTCCCATATAAGTACTAGCTCTTTACCAATCCAGGGTCCCATAAAATGGCAGTGAGTGGACACATCATCTGTTCTTTTCCACATAATTAACCAAGCCTAAACCTCTCGTGCCTCAGTTTCTCCTGAAAAATGAGGCCACTTACAAAGTTTCTTTCCAGCTCTGAGACTATCATTTTATGAAAGTAGCCAGAAATTCCTCAGGTCTAAAATAAAAATTCAGGACTCTCCACCCAGAGGGACTTGCTGTCGACCCAGCAAGAACGTGAAATTCTCAGTGTGATCAATAGTTTCAACTCCCCAGAAAGCACAGTCTTAGTAATTCCCAGGAACACCTGACAAGGCTACAGCAGTTACAGGAATGTTAGGAGGAAGAATCGCAGGCAGCCTTTTTAGTCCCATGTCCAGTGCCAGGAATCCATCCCAACAGTGCCTGACTGGAGAGCCCAGCACCAAACACTGGCTGCAGGGATGACTTAGGAGTCTCTGACTAGAGTCATCAACATCTAGTTGGCATAGTTACACATCGATAATTCCTATTTATAACAGCCTTTAAACAGAATGCAAAGACAAAACCAAAAATATGCAGATGGGCATACACAGGTAACGGAGAGAGAAAATGCTGCAGCTGGAAGCTTCTGAGGCTTTTTAAAGAGGCACATGCCCAAATTTAGGAAGATCTTACACAGAAAGCAAGTCTGAAAGGCATCTATCTAATTTCCAACCTCAGTACTTGATAAGCCTGAAGAGGTTCCAAATGTAATAGAACATTCTGGAGAAGTTCTCAGTCTCTGTTTTTAAAAATAGTTCTTTGGGTTGGTTTCATTAGTTGCTTGACGAATACCTCTGATGTTTCTTACTCTTTAACACTAAGGCACAAAATGTATTTTACTCTTTGACACTCTGTAATTCATTGAAAAAATAATTGCTAAACCCCTACTATACACTAAACACTGTTTCATCTTCTAATCGCCCCTTGAATATGAGACTAGACTGGTTTGAGGCAATTTAATTGCAAAACTCAATATGCAAGAGGGGAAAAGTGTTTTGAATTAAGGTCTTAATACAGAGCTATATTTTGATCAAAGATTAAGAAAACCCATTGTTGAATTCCAAGCATGTGAAATCAGAAAGAAACAAAAAGCCACAAGCCCTTTCCCTTCCACCATATTGCATTAGTCACAATAACTGCAGCTTGATTCTGTGTAGCCTGGTGGCAGAGGCCCCATGACATGGACACAGCTGCAGTGCCCTTGGACTGATGTTGTTTCAAGCTGAGAACTGTCCTCAATGTGTCTGGTGGATTCCAAAGACAGCCTTTGCATGTTCACAGGGTGCGAAGGACCATTTCCCTGCACGCACTCAATCACAGTCAGGGTCGGCCAGCCCCTGGGGACAGGCCAGATTTCAAGGACCAGGGAAGGCACGTGGAGAGCCTCACCATGTCCCTACTAAGTGGGAGAATAGCTGCTTTCACTTTATGGTGAGAGGAAGCTTAACAAATATTCACGCAAGCGTTGGCATGTGCATTTAAAATCTTACGAAGGCATAAATTACTGGAACAGACCAAGTCAGCTGGTAAGGAACAGGGAGGGGAAGGAGAAGGATGAGAGGGGTGAGGCCAAAATGCAGGCACTGTGTGTCTGAGGTAGGCAAGGGGAAGAGATTTGGGGGCCTTTTTTTTTTTTGTCATTTTACCGACAGCTGGTCTTAACCCATGGGTTACTTTGTGAATTTAAGAATGACGTATGTACGTACCTGTCTACATCGATACATTTATTTTCCTCTCTTCCTTTGCCCAATCTAGGGAAGATAAAACCATACCGGCAGAGGTAGGGGAGCAGGTATAACAGAGTGACTACACCTTGGAGATTCTGTTCTCACAAGGTCTGACGTGACCAAACAGGGAACTCCACAACCGGAATGAGTCACCTCCTTCGGAAAAGGTCCATGCTCATTCCAGAGCCACTCGTATGCTAGGCAGCCAGAAGACTGGACTAGATATAAAAGGCAACATGGAGTGAACTATAGGATTCTGAGGACAGACACGGCAGGATACAAGAGTACTGCACTTCTGAGTAAGAGAGTGTTTCCTCAGCTTGGAGGGAGGAGTATTTTGGCTGTGACCTTCCCGAATAACTACCCCCGATGTATTAAAGTGCACGGTTCCAGGTCCCTCCATCCACTGGCCTCATCGCTTGGCACATGCCTTCCTTCCCAGGCCTTGGGAGAGCGCCAGCCATTGCACAGATGTCCTCCAGAACCCTCTCTCAAGTCCTGCTTCACAACGCCCAGGGCACTTGCTATGCTGCCAATGCCCAGGCCTGACCCTCAGATATTCTGACATGATAGAGTTGGAGTGGGGCCCAAGAATCTGTATTTTTAAATGTTTTTTTTTTTTTTTTAACGTTTATTTATTTTTGAGACAGAGAGAGACAGAGCATGAACGGGGGAGGGTCAGAGAGAGGGAGACACAGAATCCGAAACAGGCTCCAGGCTCTGAGCTGTCAGCACAGAGCCCGACGCGGGGCTCGAACTCACGGACCGCGAGATCGTGACCTGAGCCGAAGTCGGCCGCTTAACCGACTAAGCCACCCAGGCGCCCCATGAATCTGTATTTTTAGCACGTATCCTAAGTGATTCTGAAGTGAGGAGTTCACCGAAAACCCTTGGCTCAGAGTTTGCTACGAGCCCAGTGGGAATCCTAATGAGGTGGAAGTCACTCATCAATTTTTCAAAAGTTCAGAAGCCCTCAAAACTGACACAGCATTTGGCCAGGGAAATCACTGTGGGAAGAATTAGGGAAGGACGAGAGGAAATGTTTTTGTAAACATGGCTTCTATATGCTGTATCGTTTCTATCGGTTCATCCCGTGAAAGGAAAACTCGAATCCCGTATTGAGTCCCAGCGTACAAGAGGTAGTGAGACTCCAGGGAAATCCACAGGGGGATCTCCGCAGGGCACCTCCTCTCCTTACAATGTCATGTAGCTAACGTGATTATAAGACCTAATGAACTGAAACTAATGCAATTTTGAAAATCTTCATAGCTAATGAAAATCACATCTTCTCCCTCCAGATTTCCCATTTTCTCTGTTTGTAAATCATGAATAAAATGGAAGTTATAGGTTGAGGCTGTGTTTATGGAAAGTCTTAGTGTAATTTGGAGAGGGTTTTTTGTTGTTGTTGTTGATTTATGTATTTTGAGACAGAGAGAGCATGCACAAGTGAGAAAGGGGCAGAGAGAGGAGGGGAGAGAGGATCCCAAGCAGGCTCCATGCTGTCAGCACAGAGCCTGATGTGGGTTCACTCCCATGAACTGTGAGATCATGACCTGAGCCAAAATCAAGAGTCGGGCACTTAACTGACTGAGCCACCCCAATGCCTCAAATTTGGAGAGTTTTATATTTTGAGTGTCACAGTGGCTTCCAAGATGAGGGATCACATTTGGAATTCACATTATATGCCACAGTATTAAGAGATGTGTGGGAGAGACCCAGAATATGGTTCCTAACACTGACATTTTAGAGATAGCCTTCTTCCCCTGCTGATGTCAAAGCACTCTGTACCTTAAATAGTCAGTGTAGTCCCTCTGCCCCAATTTCCATTTTCTCTGAAAAGCAGAGAACAAGGAGAGTCTTCAGATTGCACAGTAAGAGCTAATTATCAGAGTAAGGCTTTGACATCCCCCACCCTTCATTTCCTTATGCCATGTTTTCACCTCTTTGGGGGAAGAAACATTTCAAAGGCTTTAAACTGAGAGGCAGGGGAGTGGCCTAAGGTGGCAAGCTTCACAGGATGGGAGAGGCACGTGGTAGAGATGTGCTGTGGTAAGATCCAGAAAAAGGTGCTGGCCTTTTTGGGACACATCTTCTGCGTGTCCAAGTTACTCAATTTTAACTCTAGTAAGAAAAGAAATACAGATATTTATGGAGTATAAGGTAAAACTATTAGTAACTCAAAAAATGGAACATGGGAACTCAAAGAAATTTTGCACATGGAGTCAAGAATGTGAGTTCACTCTTCTCTGCCACTGAGAGTCTGAGTGGCTCTGCTTGTGCTGAGAGCACAGACTGGACCATGTGAGTGGTGCCTCCTAGAGGTGTGGGGGGTGCACTGCACAGCCACAGCAGCAGCTCTGTAAATGCATACTGTGGGAAATGTAATAGTGGGATCTGATCTCGAGAGGATCATTCCTTTATTTCTCATGCCTCTATGACAGAAAGACTTCAAGAAAAATATACTTACATAAGGAACAAGAAGGTGTGTTTTCAGGACAAAAAGAAAACTCATTAAAAAAATCAAAATGGTGACTGACATCTAGTTATTACTATTGGGGAAAGACGTTAGTATTTATCATTTCAATCCTATTGGATTAAATAAGCTAGGCCAGGCTTCATTCCAGTTGTTTTTGTAAGCAATTATTTATAGTGGATATGAGACTTCTCAATACTAATTGTAAAACAATACATTGCTATGGCTGAAATTTAAGAGAAGCAGTTAACCTTTTTTTTTTACATAACTTTTCTTAGACCTTTCTTCAAACTCTTTGAAATCCGACTTCATTTTATTTCCTGATATACTGGAATATTATATCAGGAATAAGCAAATTTTAGGGACAACTGGTCCACTAGCAGTCACCTACGTCCTATATTTCATCTTCTTGAGAACATGATTAAAAACAATCTGAGACATTCCGAAACATTCACTAATCTATCACAAGTCTTTGATTCTGCAGCCAGGATCCATCTAAGACACCGTGATTTCAGTGAAGTCCTCACACTATAAATATTCTCCCAAGACTGTTTCATAGTACTACCACCCTAAAAATTGTAAAGGGTAGGGATAGGCTGAAAGATCAAATTCCAATCTTTCATTTCCTAACAGAGTTGTGACCTGATGCCTTTTTCCATAACCTATTATTGGATATGGCTTTCAGGCGGACTGAAGGACAGTGTCCTACCCTGGTTAACTGGAATATGAACATCCTCCATATTGTCACTGACGTGGTTCTGTTGTCATGAATGAGGGCTGCATTAGGTAGCAGCTGAACCGATTGACTGATGTCTTAAAGAAGTGGCTATTATAAAACAGTAATATCAGAAACTGTCATGATTTGCTTATCTTCATCTTTTGGTAAAACTATTAATGACATTGTTCTATTGTGTACTACGTAAAGCTTGGTGTGTTTGTGTGATAAACTCAGAGATTTTAGTGCCTGGAAAAGGTTTTTTATCCTGATAGCTTAGTTTGCCTTTTTAAATAACTCAACTATACATACGAAAAGTCATATTTCCTTTTCTCTTCCCTTCTCATATAGCTGGCTGGAAGCTCAAAGATGTAATTATCCTCAATTATCGCAATTACCGTAGTCTAGCTTTTTCTTTCCTCTCTCTACACCAGCCCCAAATGCAAGTCTTTTATTTCATACATTTGGAAGAGTCTTACATGAATGTCTTTATTATAACAACATCACTATTTCTTAGAAGTAAATCTTAATTTCTAAATACTGCATACATGAAGTTTTAAATTTAATTATCATGAACTATTTATAGATTTTTAAAAGTTTTCAATGTCCAGAATAGGTTTTAGAGGAAGAGACATTTTTTAAAAAGCAAAGGATAAAAGAAGGAAAAAGGAAGGAAGGAAGGAAAAGAAGACTTTCCCACTACGTTAATCTTTTGGATCGTAAGTTCTGATCTTTAAGGAAATGTTGAAAGAAGTATCCAAATGATATATGAGATGCAAAGACTAAGATAATTAAAATCAAACCAACTTTATCCTAAAGGCTATACAGAATTATTAAATTCCTCTGAATTAGACTAGAGTTTTCAACCATGGCTATACATTAGAACCACTTGGGAAACTTTTTACAACATACCAATGCCCAGGCCTAACCCCAGAAATTGGCTTCAGTTAAGCAGGGATTGGGCCTGGACACTGACATTTGTAAATGTGTCCCCATAGCATGTGAATATATAGTTAGCGCTGAGAATCACTTAGCTAGACTCTTCATTCATGTTTCTAAACTCTTAACTGGGACCTGCTACTTCATGTTATTTCTTGTAGTACTGAATCATGGCATAGTCAGGATGTGACCGTGTCAAACAGATATAGCTCATTGTTCCTCTCTCCATATGAGTCCACACTGGTAACCACATAAACCAAGTTTTCTGCACATGTATATCCTCAGAGCTTGGGCCAAAAGACAGCATGTATAGAGTCTATTCCAGAAGGTGGCATTTGAGCTTGCAATACAGAGACCCAGACTCAGAAGATGTGGGCACTGAGTCATGTTGTCTGATTGTCCGCTGTAATGTCTACCTATTTTTCTCTGCGTCCCTCAAACACTAATCTAAAAGTTGTATGGCTAAACATAATTGGGTAAATTAAAATAGAATTATTTTACAGTATATTCAAATATGAAAATTTCACCAAGAAAAAGAAAAAAGTTCTCCTGGTCCGTTATTCTCACATACCACTGGTTTTAGATTACATGTCAAAGTTGACCTAAAAAATACATTCATTATCCTCCACTTGCAAAATGATCTATAATTCTTAGAGGAAGAGCGTCCTGGCAATCAATGCATTATTAAAACAATACCTTTCTTTATGCTTTAGGCTACTTTAACTTTTCTCTTGATCTCCATTGTTTAAGTGGACACAATACACTTTGTTCACCTCAGTTTGACAAACATTTATTGAAAGACTACCACGGCTTTTTCTTTCTAGCTCTTGAACATAAAGAGTTTGTCCTTACCCTGGATCTTTTATAACTAGCTGTTTACCTCCTGGAATGATCATCCTTCAGGTCATAACAGAGCTGCTTCCTCTCCATTTTCTTCTATCCTGTTCAAGCATCATGTTCTCAGAGAAGTCCACTCTGAGCAGTCATTCTAAAGCTCTCCTGCCCATCCCTACCTCAGCCTTATCCCATGATCTTCTCTTCCTTTCCCTATATGAAAGCATCTTACATACTGGCCTTTGTATTTATGGTTGCATGATTCCCTTTAGAATATAACCTCCATGAGCACAGGCACTCTTTGTCTGTGCAGCTATAACTCCAAAACCAGCAAGAGTGGCAGTCACTCAGCAAATATTGACAGAGTGAATGAATGCATACCTTTGCAGTCTGACCAAGAGTGTTCTGAATACAGTCTTATATTCTTTAAGGTTGAAACTACTGATGTTAATAGATCATAAATGAGTATGTACAGTTGCAATTTTAACATGCAGTTCCCCAAACAATATGCACGTACTGGGATTTTAATCAGACCCACAAAGCCAGCCACTTTTGCAGAGAAGGTGATACGCACCCTGTGCCTTGCTGGCTCTAAGCTTCTGCCAGAGAGCTTCTCTGTTTGCACATCTTGCAATGTTGGCTGTTTCTTTCAATTCCCAACAGAAAGCAGCTAGACGTTAATGTTTGAAACTGCACTTCCAATCTTCTGTTGGGGTTTCTTTAGACCACTTTATTGGGGGTAACACCGTGCTTATTTGGCATAGGATCCTCAGTGTACCAACGAAAAGTTTTTAGATCCCTTGTTATTGGTCATTCCTATACACGTCTGGCTTGGGACAGGAGTTACATTGCAAAAAGCATCCACTTTATGTTGGTGGATTTATTACAGCCTGGGATCTTTTGTCAGTAATCTTACCCTTCCATCATTACCACATGATACTAATAGATCTGGCCAGGAAGTCAGCTGTAATATCTTCAGGACAAATCCTACTGACATATGGAATCGACAGTTGGACACTACCTCTATTTTGAGGCGCTTCTGTTGGGTCTAGATTAGCACTTTAAGCCATATTGATAACACACTCTGCCAGCTTTCCAAATATGTGCTATGCTTGCGTGTCAGCTCCATTCAGAATCTTCAATATTTCAGTTATCCATTCAGTAGAGAAAAGTATATTGGATATCACTATCAAAGTCAGCTACGTTTGTATCTTGTGAAACATGCAGTTTCGTGCCCTTGCCCAGAAAAGGCACCTGATAAATACTAGTTCCTCCTCCTGCTTTCCTCGCTATTTATATAAGAAGAATATGCATCTTAAAAAAATTCAATGTATATAAAGTACTTAAATCTATAGCTTGTATCTGATTATTTCTCTTTTTTAAAAATGTTTATTTATTCTGAGAGAGAGAGAGCACAAGCAGGGGAGGGGCAGAGAGAGGGAGACACAGAATCTGAAACAGGCTCCAGGCTCTGAGTTTTCAGCACAGAGCCCAAAACAGGGCTCAAACTCACGAACTGTGAGATCATGACCTGAGCCAAAGTCAGACGCTTAATGGACTGAGCTACCAAGGTGACACTGATTATTTCTTTTTTAAATAGAGTTAAATTCAAATGGTAAACTGTAATCATTATCAATATCAGAATTAGCTGATTCAAATGAAGAAAGTTTGCTCACACTATAAAGTTCTAAGAGACGGTGTTATCTTGCTTTAACCACATCCAATACATATAAATTTCTATTTATGAAAGAGTGAAATGAAATGAAATGACATGGATGTTTTTATAAAAAATATTATTTTAAATCATGACCAATTCAAATTTGTTTAAAACATAATTCAATTTCAAATAGACTTTCATAGAAACTTACAGGAACCTATGTAATGCATACAGTAGGCCATAAATAGTCACAAAGCCAACACACAACTAACCATTATTTCTCAGCAATGATCATCCAAGCCTGTTCAAACTACAGGGTTGGGCTGATAGGAAACTTTGTAGTAAGTGAGTCAGGATGATGACACCTGAACCCAATGATTAATCTTAACGTCATGAGTGGAGGCACAATCAGACATGGGGTTCTATTGTGTGAGAGGAGGCACTAACTATGAAGTCTTCTTGCCAAAAATGCGAACCTGAACTGATTAACCCTCCAGATATAACCACCAGGATTTTACTCATTTTTGTTGTTGTTGTTGTTGTTGTTTTACTTCCATCACTGAAATGATCAAATTACAATCAAGGATTTTGTCTCCCCAGGTCAGTTAACTCACACTCACAAGATTGTGAGGTTTCTGATTAAGTTTATGTATGTGTCTATCTATGAACAAGAAAGAACAAATTTTATATATGCCACTTGTATAACTATCCATAATGACTGTCATCAATGTGTCAACTAAAATGCCATGGACTTGTAAGGAAATGAAAATGACAAACTGTGGCATTAACCATACACTGAGAAGACACTCCTAGGGCCTTTCTTGCTCCTTTCCATGGTTGTGTAATTTTGTGGCTCTTCTTTGAGGTTCAGTCTTAGCTCCTTTTCCTTATTTCCATCATATTTACTTCCTGGAGTCTTACGCAACAAAATATGTATTATGTACGTCCGACTTGGCACTTTTTATGGCAGACCATAGAAAAAAGGCAATAACCACAACATTATTAATAACACAGGAGATGTACATGGGTTCAGGGGTCTGACAGACACAGGTTAAATCCTGCTCCACTGGTAAAGCACCCCATGATCACCCCACGATCCAGGTGGAGTCTCTTAGTCTGAGTCCTTTACTCATCTACGAAGACCCAAGAGTCCTCACCTTCCCTCACCCCACAGGGCAGAGTTTTTTTAACTCTAACTTCAGAAAACCACAGCACACAGGGCATGGTGGTTAACACTCAGCTTGAAGTTCAGGGCAGCCATTATTATCACCTTATTTTTGTGTAATACTCCAGATCTTATCAAACATTTTCACAGATTTTACTTTTTGACTAGCTCAACAATCTTATGAGAAACCTTTAAGGCAGCGTTCTCCTTCTTTTAAATCATTATTGGTGTTTTACAACAAGGAAACAATAGACCAGAGGGAGTAAGAGGCTGGCCGAGACCCCACCTAACCCAGGAAAACAGCAGTGCCATCCCTGTCTTCCACTCTAAATCTGATGTTCTTTCCTCATGGTGTTGAAAATGCAGTATTTAATACACGGTATTAAAAAAATGTGGTTTCATACAAAACGATGTTCTCATCAACAAGCCAGGAACGCAAAGAGCACACAGCTGTCCCAGCCACCAACTCCAATGCCACAGCGGCCTGGCGGGTACTGCAAAAACAGGGGCAGGCCAGATGGGAATTCACCATGCTGAAGTATTTTCTCTTTCACAAAGACACGTAATGTTTCTCATTTTTCTTTAAAGAAATGTTCATTTCTTTTAAACAACTTGTTCATTCTATCTTCTGCTTTTTTGCTTAACTCGAACTTAATAAAACCACGGCACACGGGACATGGTGGTTAACACTCAACTTGAAGTTGGGGAATAACAGCGTAGGGTGGAGCAAACCATGACTCCACACCCTCCCACTTTGGGTGTTGGTTGCCGTTCTTTTAAAAGGCATGACATCCTCTCGAAGGGACAAAGTTCTAGGTCTTAAAAGGTAGAATGGTGGTGTATTACTCAGTGTCAGCCTGTGAGAACTTGCATTAATACTGGAGATGTAGAAGACAGAACCAGTATTTATGTCTTACTAATCATCTAAAATCTGAATAAGACCAATTATGCCTCCTAAATCTGTCGATGGCTTTCATTTGAATAGGGTTTCCGACAGCTTTCAAAGTGTGTGTTTTAGGTAAAATGTTTAATATACTGTAAATTCTTTATAGTAACAATACCAAAAACCTCAGGATCTCCAGGGATCTCTGAGACGGAGCATAGCACATGTGCATTTAATTTTTATTTATAAAAAATCATTGCAGTAATTTAAGATATTTGCAGGGTAAACTTCTCTGAATTGGGTTCAGAAGCCTGTATACAACTTCTAGTTTGCCAAACAAAGTTAAAAAATATGGAGATCCCCTTAAAGATATTAGATATAAACAGAGCCATCAAGTTGAGAATAGCAAGCCCCAGATGGTCTATTAGTATCAACAAAAACCACTGTCCTTGCCAACATGAATTTCATAAAGCAGAAATCACTCTCAGGCATGCACAAACAGACATATCACGTCCATGAATACTTATTACCATATGCTCGGTACCAGGTAAGGTACTTTATTACACGGTCCATAAAACATTACTTTAAACACAAACACCAAGTGTTCAAATGAACTGTTTACTCTTACGGCAAAGGCACGGCACTCCCGTGTCTTAGGGTGAGACGGGGTGGTGATTATAGCTGGGACTGGCAGGCTTTAAAAGCAAAAGCAAGGCCATCAGCAAACGTGTTTGTGCTGGGCTGTCTTGAATGTTTTAACTTCTATTCTCTTTTTCTTTCTGATCATCTAAATTTCCGGGAGGCAATGTTTGTGTTGTTAATAACCTAATGACTGTAAATATGATGGAGCGGCCATGTAAACCTAAGTGTCTTTGTACATTGTTGGTGAAATAAGGAACGGAGGCTTCTAGGGTTTCAATAGCTCTTCACGCCCATCACTCAGAGAGGAAGAAAGTGAGACAGGTAAGGATGAGGACCATCGGTCTCAATCACTCTGCCTCAAGAATCTTCTAAAATCATAAAAGGAACTACAGTACAGTGGGAGCTCGGCACCTGGAAATTAGTGTTGTCAGGTGGACATGGCCTTTTGAGGGCCTTGGGGCTTCTGGAGGTGGACGGCTGGCTAATAGAGGCTGGATTTGGGATGCAGGGCCCAATGATCATCTGAGATCCTTTAAGGAGCTTAGAAGCACCACAGATGTAAAAAGCAGACACCATCCTCAATGAACATTTGCCATTTTTCTATACTACACGTTCTTGAATCACCTCTGATGTCCTATTTATTTCAAAGAACATAGATTTTTTTTTTTGACCCAGTTCACATCACTGATTAGAGAGAGTCTAGCTGTCAGACAAATAAATCTCCATTGAATCCAATTTATGGGATCCAAGAGCAGTTTTTGGATCAATCTGGAACTATATGGGGCTACGCTGGTTTTGTGAAAATACTTATAAGGCAACAGTGAAAGAAATCAATAAAGATTTATTAAGGTTTTCATTCTTTGCATAGGTTTAAAAATGGGTTCTAACCCATTAAAAGGGCCTTTAATATTTTTGGAATTGAAATACTACACTTTACTATCTCTATTTTTTTTTCTGGAGTTGACTCTTCTCATTAAGTATATCTTTCTTCCGGGCAGCTGTGAAGATGCCTGGCCCCACTGCTAGGTTTTGTCAGACCCATCAGGTGACAATTCCTGAATACTGTGCCAAGATACACACGCACTCATAGGCAGTGAGCTTTTCTCTACTTCTATTACTTTTCTGCGACAGGGAAAGAAAGCATAACATTTATGCAACCTTTGTGAATACCATTTGGTGGTTCATCTGATGCTCTTTAAAATAGGTAATTAAAAGAATCTTGCTGAAACTCTGGTTTCTAATATATGTAAGAAAAAGTTAATGGCTTCTACTTACTGAACATCCACTATCTGCCAGACACTTTTTAACTTGGAGCCTCATCTAGAAAAATCAAGTTACAGTTAACTTATTCTTCACAGGACTGTTGCGAACCATAGGCAAGGGGAGAAGGTTGTGTAAGTGGTTACAATTCTTCTCTTCCCTGCATCCTCACCCCTAGCAATATGACTTTGTAGCCCCTTACAGTAAAAAATGCAGCCCATTTCTCTACTCTTAATTCTCACCTAGCCTTGCAACTCACTTTGTCTAATGAAACGCATTGGAAGCAACAGTGTGTCAATTGTGAACCTCACCCATAAGCTTTGCGGGTTTCTGGTCTCATTCTTGGAAGCCTGGGGATCCTCTGTGTGACCCTCTGTATGAATAAGCCCAGACTAGCCTACTGAATGAGAGGCAGGTGCCCAGGTATCCTCACTATACCCCCAGCTAGGTGCAGACACCTAGCTGACTGTAAGATGACTACAGACACATACGTGAGCCCAACTGAAAACCAGCTGCCACGCTGGGCCAGCCCAAACTATAAACTTACAGAGTAAGGAGTCCAGTAAATGGCTGTTGTTTTAAGCCATTAAGCTGTGGGGTGGTTGTTATGCAGCAAAAATGAACTGATACAAAAGACATTACTCTCTTCACTGTACTAAAGAGAGCTACAGAAGGTAGTAACTTGTTTAAGGTCACCCAGATGATAAGTTATAAAGCTATTAGATTATTACATCTGTCTTATGGGCCCACCCAATTTGATGTAAATGATGTAAATGCAAATGAAAAAGTACATGCTGAGTGCCTTCTAAATGCTCTGTATTGGGCTAGCCATATTTCCTATATTCAGGAAATTTTACAATCTCCATTTTGTTTTTCATTAAGGAAACCGCAACTTGACAGTTTCACTCATGCTATTGTTTTCATCTCACACTGTTTGTTTTCCAGGTTTGAACCTGCTCAAGTCATCTCTCAGAAATCTCCCTTAACGTCCCAAGACAGAATTAGAATTTCCACCTGTGGTTGATTGCAAAAATAACCACAATTACTCTACTCTTTCCTTTATCCTCACCCTTTGTAATAGAACTTTTCAGGACTATCCATCAAGAGATAGAGTCTATTTCCCTAGCTCTTGGACCTAGACCCAACTTGTGACTTGCTTGGCCAAGAAATGTGGCAGAAGTGATCGTGTGCCAGTTCTGAGATGAGGCCTTTGAGATGAGGTGCCTCATAACCCTGCATTCATTCTCTAGGTAACCCTAACTCCCTCAAGTGATGAAGACTAGGCTAGCCCTGTTGAAGGATGAGGCAGAATGCTGAAGGATGAGAGATAACATGGACCAGAGTTCTGTCAACCAGGTTATCCCAGCCCACACCCCAGACACGTGAGAGCCCAGCTAAGATTAGTAAAGCCTAACCATAGCTGAACATTGTTGTGTGTGGGAGCCTGGTGGGGACCAGAGGAATTCCCCAACTAAGTCCAGCCTTCATTGCCAATTACAGAACTAATGGTCATACTGAGTCACTAAGCTTGTTATGAAGCAAATGATAGCACAAACAGATCCTTCGTACTTTAAAACTTAAAGTACCTTTAAAGCTTGTTTTTGGAACAGCACATATATTCAATAAATGTTTATTGAATGAATGAATAAATGATCAAATATCCAATTACACTGAGATAAGATTTCTCTGACAAAACAAAACCCTGGCTTTTTACTTTTATTCTGAAGTGACTAACTTTTTCTTTCCTGGCTGGGAGGCAGAATGATGTATAGTACAGGGACTGAAACTTACCGGATGTGCTCAGTAAGTGTTAGCTCTCACTGAGCTTGTATGGGAACTAAAAAACCACGTAAAACAAAAGCCACAGCAAACACTGTAGCACTAAGGCATGCAATTTCAAAGTCAGGGCAAACTCTCCTGGTATTTGTGAGGTGGAGATTTAGGGCAAGGGACATGCTTTTGTTCCTTACTACTGGCAAACTTCTTTCTCTTTGGAAGTAGACAGCAGTCCCCTCTTATCCATGGTTTGGCTTTCGCGATTTCAGTTATTCACAGCCATCTGTGGTCAGAAGCAGATGACCCTCTGATACGTTGTCACAAGGTCAGCAGTAGCCTAACGCTACGTCATGATGCCTCAGTCATTCCCCTCACTGCATCTTATCCAGAGGCCTTTTAGCATCTCTCATCATCATCACCAGAAGGGTGAATATAGTACGACAGGGTATTGTGAGAGAGAGAGCACATTCACATAACCTTAATTATAATGTGGTTATAACTGTTCTATGTATTATTAGTTATTGTTGCTAATCTCTTACTGTGCCTAATTTGTAAATTAAACCTTACTGTAGGTATGTATGTTTAGGAAAAACATAGTATATCTAGGGTTCAGTACTACATGTGGTTTTAGATATGGAGGGTCTTGGAACGTGTCCCCTGCGGACAAGGAGGGGGACTACGGTTCACTCTTTAAGTGACTAATAGCTGCTCAAGTCACCCAATTTCGAAGGGCTGGGGAGTTCTGCTGGACGGAGACCATCACAAGGCCTCAAGGCCAGGAGTCTCAATTTTTGCTGCATATTGGAAGCACCTGGGAAGTTTTAAAATAATGCCTCCAGAGATTGGTTTAATTAGTTTGGGGTACAAACTGCACACGGGCATTTTTAAAAGCCCCCTGAGTGATTTTATTGAGCAGTCAAGGTTGAGAACCACTATTCAATTGTTCCGGGAGTACTTCCATCAGTCAAGTGGTTATTATTCGATTTAACTTTCAAGGCAGACCTAAGTAACCTTTCTTGTTTTTATATGCCTCTACTCAAAATACAGCACTGAAATACTAGAGCTAGGAACTAATTTCTTATGGACAATGGCTGACTCAAAAGGAATTAAGAAATAATTATCAGATGAGTAACTTCCTAATGATTAACTCAACAAGCGTAATATGGATACTTGGCAGGATCTTAAGTGTGTTTAGAGGCCTTAAGCATAATTAGGTATTCAAAATTTTATTATCATAAACTAGAATACCACAAATAAGCTATCAATTATATTAAATAATAAATTCAAACTAAATTACATTTAAGTGTATGATCCAAAGGCACATTAACTGAAAAAATTTGGTTTGAGATGTACCTTATATTTACTTATATGTACTTCATCACAAATTAAGGTATAGTTTAATATTTTAATAGGATTTTTAGTTCAGATTTGATGCGGGTATTTCAAGAAACTGTGGTCTTGTCTTCTTTTAATGCATAAGTGACTCTCACGTGGCAACAGTATCATTTTCAGGGACTATTTCTTTTTTGGCAGAGTTCAAAAATGCTGAGAAAATGATGGATAATCTCATGCTATAAACTATCATAAAGTATGCAAGTTGGCTTAGTGCCACCATTTTATCCTCAATAAATTCCATAGCTACGATCACAAACAGACCTGTAGCACACAGGATCAGAAGTTTGTACGCCACAGATTCCCCGAGAGAAAAATCTGATTTGGTCCTCTGACTTCCTAGAAATGGAAAATGAGGTCCAAAGAGGTTAACAAGTCAAGTAGAGCCGCTAACCAAACGGCTGGGAATCCAGCCCGGGGAGCCTGAGCCTGCACCCTCTCAGCCCTCTGGAGACGGGCACGAGAAAGAAAAGCAACGCATGCGCGAGCCTGACACAAATGGCAGCTGGCTGGATCTGGCCCCAGATGTTGCCAACCCCTGCTACAGACAGCTATGTTCAAAGAGGACCTCGGCAAAAACAGAACCAGTTATCACTCCATACTCTAATTATTCTTGTCACAAAACAGACTGCAGTCAACTCTGCCATTTAATACATTAGCTATAGTTATTGTAATTTTTCTAGTTTACTATTAACTTTGTACGTTAACATGGTACATTTGTACCATCAATGAGCCAACATTGGTACATTATTATTAAGTAACATCCATACATCATTCAGATTTCCTTCGTTTTCAGCACTGTCCTTTTTTTGTTTTAAGATCCCATCCAGGGTACCACATTAGATTTAGCGTGCTCTATTTTTTTTATTAGTTCAACACTCTGTGTGTGTGTGTGTGTGTGTGTGTGTGTGTGTGAAAGAGAGAATGAGGGAGAGAATATGAATATCTCTCTTCTGTTCAGGCAAGTAAGAGCAGAGAATTACTACTCTCATATTGTCTAAGGTAAAAGGAAAGGGCATATTTTAATAAAGTAATCTGGAGTTTTAATTATGAGAAAAACACTGTGGAGACATTTAGATTAAAAGGAACTTGACATTTGGAGGGACCCAGAAACATGGTGTCTGATTTCAACATGGGTTAACAAAATCGAAAAAGCAAGGAATGGGGCAGAGTAGTGTGAGAATTTAACGCAATAAAAGGCAGTTCACATAGAACTAGAGTAATGCAGAAGAAAGAAGTAATATTGTGCAATTTGTCATTTTCTTTAGGGGAGTTTGCATTTTTAAAATCCACAGAAATGCAGTTACAGTTTCCTTGCCAATATTTGTATAAAACATTTTCCAAACAAGACTGATTCATCTTACTCTGAAATGAATTGTTAGATCACAACAGAGAATGTTAAAGAGTTTGCATCCCTTATAGAAATGCCAAACATTTTACTCTGCCTGATGCTGTACTATAAATAGGGAAATTCAAATGCTAAAAATGTTCTCCAAGTTGCCAAACATAGTTCTTCAGCATCTACTTCCTAGTACAAATGACTCATTCTTCCAAAGTTTGAAAATGAAAGCTAGTTACAACTCACAGAGAAATAGTGTAGCTTACATCAATTAATTAAATGTAAAAGAGATTTCATTTATATGTATTTCTTTTTCCTTAGGTCCAATCCATTGAAATGCTTTTTCAGACTTTTACTGAAGCTTTATTAAAGAGTAGCTATTTCGATGAAGGTGGGTTTTTAAATGAACAATTGGAATAGTCAAGCAACATTAAGACTGTTGGAAAATAATGATGCTGATTGAAATCATTTTGAAATGCATTAGCTGCATTTGAATGTAATAAATGTAAAATTTATTTACTGTACTAAAAATAAGTTAATAGTGAAGTTGGAACATGAAAACTAATAAACTCATCTAACAAGACAGTACAAATAATACTCCAGTGACCAAGAACACAAGGAAATGAAACTCTGAGAAATTTAATGTGATTAAGAAAATTAAGACTTCTTAGGAAGAAGTCACCTTTTGTTGTAAAAAGAACAATAAATAGTGGAAATGCCATTGATTTATGGTTGGTATTTCAAAACAGTATATGTATGTATGTGTATCATACAATAAGTAAAGAGAACATAATCAGTACGGGGCAGGGGAGGTTGGAACACATCTGAGGTCAGCACTCCCTGAAAGAGGTAATCGCTGACTTTCCCTGAGAGCTGGAACAGGAAACTACAGCAGATGTTCCTGTCATGTAGGGCGGGGGGCATGAGGCATGCAGGGCAAGAGTGGTTTCATAACATTTTCTTCTAATCAACTGACTCTACCGGTGGCCTTTAATCTTCTTTCTGCAAATCACCATACCTCATATTATCTCATTACCAACCATTTACTCCAGAACAACAAGATTCTCTTTAAACTGCACACAAATAATTATCGCAGCGTCTTGTCCAGGCTGCACTAAAGTCTTCACCTGTTTTGACTTGCATAGTTCTATTTTTGCAAGCCTCCATCAGATATGTTTTGGTTAAAAATTTTATGGTATACAAGACAGAGATGACTTAAGTACAATTATTTGATTTTAGATGGGTTATTGTGAAAGTTTGTATTATTATGCTCATTTACATACAAACCTTAATAATTCTGAGTGTTTCCTATTTAACAAGTGATGTGCTATTCAATGAGCTCTAAGTTCCTTTTATAATAAAATACATGACTTTCAGACAAATTTTTGAAAAGGCATATTGGTGTATATCGCATATATAAATATTTTCACATGTAAGTTTCAAATATATAGGTTCCAAATTATATTTAATATGTTACAGTACCAAAACAGACAATAATTGCTTTCATTAGCTAATGTTTGGATATTCAACATTTTGGACAAATATAATCGACCTATGATAATTTTTGTGTTTACTGTTAAAACAATGAGACAAGATAAAAAGGTTGAGGCTGCTGTTTGTAAGCGTTTCTCTGCAACAAACATATATTTTGTCTGATCTGACCATGTTGTTAGCTTGCCAACAGGAGCTTGAGGACATATATATTAACGGTATGGATGATACTTAATTCTAATAAATGAAAAGCCAGATTATATGATTGTCACTACTACTTTTTCTTTTTTTAACATTGAATTTTATACCATATTCCTTTTTTTGGGGGGGGGAGAGAAAGAGAGAGGGAGATCAGGGGAAGGGCAGAGGGGGAGAGAGGGGGAAAAAAGAAGAGAGAGAGGGAGAGAGAATCTCAGTTAGCCTCCTCACCCAGCACAGAGCCCAGCACAGGGCTCAATCTCACAACTGTGAGATCATGACGTGAGCCAAAATCAAGAGCCAACCAAATGAGCCAACCAGGCAGCCCTACCATACATATTCTAATAAACTAATACAAAACTTACCAAATATATTAAGATATTTAAGATTCACAAAAAGTATGATATAACAAATACTCATATAACCACTACCCAATTTAAAACATAAAACATTATCAATACTATGATAAGTATATAAGAATTTTGACCAGATGTTTGAAGCTTATAATATAACATTGATACTTCTTATGCCTATTGTCTCACTAATCAGCTATCTGGTGTGTGTATATATATATACATATATATACATATATATATACATATATATACATATATATATACATATATATACATATATATACATATATATACACATATATACATACATATATATATACATATATACATATATACATAGACATATATAAATAAACAATACATGACTGTATTAATTAAAACTGCATTGGAAACTTGCAGCATTTGAGTGAGCATATTTGTTCATCTGACTGTCATCAGTGGCTTTCTATGCTCTTAGAGGTCCTCCAACAGTTTTGTTTTCTTTAAAAATATTTACATAATCATGCTATTTACTAATACTTTAAAAAGAGGCCTTAGACTTGAACCTTTACCACCCTAACAGTGTAAAATCCCTGGGACACCTTTGAATCCCAAATATCTTCTGAAGAGGCTGTAGGGAAACCCTGATCCAGGCTACGACAAAGGGTAAGAAGTTGGACATGAGTGGGGGACAAGGGGATGAGCGTCCTCAAAACTGAATGGATGTAATGACAGCGTACAAGGGAGGCCACACAAATGGGCTCTGCTGTATACACCGTGTACCCCAGCACAGCAATCCAGATCTTGGCCTCCCACCACACAGCCCTCCAGGTTCTAGAGAATACTCCAGAGTCCAGAGAAATGAGACCCAGACACCTTCACATACAGCAAAGCAGAGCTGGTCTACAATGTGTAATGATTTAATAAATGAGGACGATGTATCCACAGCTACCTATGAAGCACATTTATAGACGGCCCAAATCTCTTTGGGACCAGCCTGTCACAGAGCCAAAATTTCTATCTAAAAGAGTAAAAGGCCACAAAATATAAACATCATGAGAAAAATTTGGTCTCAGAACTAGGAACAGTTGTTTCTGCAGGAAAAAAATGTGTTTTTAGCTTAGGACCCTATTAATCACAAGGCTATGATTCTAGTTTTCTCTTCAGACTGTTCATCAGAAAGCATTGAACAAAACTTGGTTCTTTCATATTAACCATGAAAGATTTCACAGAATTCATTCTGCATACTAACCTCCCTCCTTCCTCTGTGTTTCCTACATTATATTCCCTGTGCCTCATTTTACCTTCACCTGTTTTTAATCCACTCTGTCTTAATGTGTTATATATTGTGCCTTATTCTTACAAACCCTTCTGGAGCAAGCTAGGATATAAACAAACAGTTGCCAGCTTTTCATAAAGATGAAAAGAGCTTAGAGATAATCCAGTTCTATCCTCCATATTTTACGGATGAGAAATCTGAAGTTCTAAGGTTGCAATGATTATTGGTTTAAAGACGAGCTGGAATTTAGGGATCCCAAATGTAGCTGACTGAGCTTTCCTCAATACCTGATTACCTTCTATGACACATCTGTTGTCTCTCCTTTTCTTTTCTTTTTTCTTTTCTCCTTTTCTTAAGGCAGCACTGCCCAAGGGGTGCTGATAGACATTTCTCCCCATCGGCGGGAATAAAAAATTTAGGAAATTCTGCATTCTACATCTTGCTCTGGAGAGTCCCAAGAAAATTCTGAGAAACCTGCAGTAAGTACATCGATTTAATTTCGTTTAACCCACGTCTCTCAAACATCTGATCGTAAATAAAACGTTTTTTCTTTTCTCTTTCAGGAGCAGCAGTAGGGAGCTGAACCTATTAACATCTCTCTTTGGGAAGTGCTGGGTTAAGTAAGACAAGACCGACCTCCCAAAGCCAGCTGTCTAAATCCTCACGGCGGGTGAGAGGAGAGTGGTCAAACATCCAACTGACTGACATATCAGCTTGAATAGCGGCGTCTCTCAATGTTGGCAAGTCCAACACTGCTGGCCTCACGGCTGGAGCACATCCCACCCAGTGAAAGAGGTGCGGAGGCAGAGGGACAGTGGCCGCCCTTGGCCTTCCTCCTACTGTTGCTGGGGGCACCCTATGCAGGCGTGCTGCGGAGTCCAGCTCACCCTGACGGCCGTGGAATGTAGTGGCTGGAATCCCGGGTTTACCACACAGCATTAACCTGTACCCACTCTGAATTCTAGAAGGACAGAAATCAAAAATGCTTCTCCTGGGGCGCCTGGGTGGCTCAGTCGGTTGAGTGTCCGACTTCGGCTCAGGTCATGATCTCGCAGTTTGTGGGTTTGAGCCCTGCATCAGGCTCTGTGCTGACGGCTCAGAGCGTGGAGCCTGCTTCTGAATCTGTGTCTCCCTCTCTCTCTCCTCCTCCCCTCCTTGCACTCTGTCTCTCTCTCTGTCTCTCTCAAAAATAAAAATAAACATAAAAAAACATTTTTTTAAAATGCTTCTTCCACCGATGTAAATAAACGCCAAGAGACGAGGGTGCACAGTTTGAAAACCAACAATGTAACACATCACGTGCACTTCCATGGGGATGGCATGTGTGTTCACAGATCCCCAAGGGACATGGCTTCGAAGCAAGCTCTGTCGTTGGTACATGTACAGGAGGTACCTGTGATTGGGCGCATGGAGCCCTAACACACTCTGGCACAGACAGCCCCAGTGCACATGCCATCTTCCCTTACCACCTGCGGAACCATGGATAAGTCACCCACACTCTGTGCGCTTCAGTTTCCTCTTCAGTAAAACGGGAATAGTATTAATGGTAGCAGTAGTGGGAGAGTCAAGTGGATTAAATGAATTAGGATCTGCAAAGTGCTTAGACCACTGCCTGTCTCACAGTAAGAGCAGTTTAAGTGTTTGTTAAATAAAATAGTTAAGCATTTACTCCAATTTCCCTCTATTGGTATAGGTTTCCTTTTGCAACAGACAAAGATGAGCTGTAACTGGTGAAACAAGACCCTTGCAACTCCTCGTTTTAAGACAGTGATAGTCCTTGTCTCCTAGTTACAAGCCTATGAATGAAGCCAGACCAGGCGATTCTGCCTCTAGAGGTGCACACACTGACTTAGCTGCCTGGGAGCTCTCACTGCTTTCCGGCAGGCCGTGGCCGCATGCTCTGGAGAGCCAGTTGTCACTGGTGCATGCTAATGATCAGGCCTCCAGTGCAGCGGTTACCGGGGATTCCAGCAGAATAGGAACAAGAAGGCAGGATGGGAGCCGGGGCCACCAAGGCACAGAAGCGCTAGCAATTCCTGCAAACTGTCTTCTGAGGCCCGTGGGTCATCTGCCCCAGGCAGCGTCTCCAAGGAGCCGTTGCGGGGACAGGAGGGACTGGCTGCACCTTGGCCTTACCTCCCTGGGTAGCCCTTCACTGGGTTGTTAAAAATAATATAAAATAAAAACGACTTTAAGAACGGACAATATAAATGTACCCATATACTGAAGCAATAAACAGAAACAGTCCTGGTTAATTTTTCTTGGTTCCTTTGGTATTTACTTGAAAATATCATCATAGAAATATATTTTATACATTTTTAAAAGGTTATACAAACACATCTTTGAAAAGATTGCCAAACACACTTTAAAAGACTGAGAAATTTAAAAATTAAGCAGATAATGTACCTGAATGATGTCATAAGTAGCAGAGTAAAAGATCTGCTTTCGGTATTTCAGGCTGACCCTTATATAGGTTACATAAAAAGCCGAGAAGGGTTTGCAATAATCTAATGACTGAGTGTATTGTGACATTATCACAACTATAATTTTAGAAATGTCATAATTTACGTGATATAGTCCTTATAAAAACATGCAGAGAGTTCTTACAAATATAAGCCAAGACTGGGGAATATGATAAATCTCTCTTGCAGCATAAGGACGAGAGGCCCTTGAACCTGGCTGGGAATGGCCCCAGCACACCTGCTCTTGGAGCTCTCCTGGTCTGGCTCATGTGCTCTGTCTGAGAACATAGGAGCCTGCAGCCTGACAACATCTTTTTCTGCTCTAGTAAGAAACACACAAGCACACATATGAAGTCCCTGGACACCAGGGGCTGTTGGGGACCATCGCACCACACAGTTCCTGTGCTGGCGGGGGGAGGGGGCAAGTGGGGTGAACATAGAACCTTAAGAAGAAGAAACACTGGGCCTCAGTCTTGCTTTGCTTTCTGCCGTTTCAGTTTCCAAGGCAGGATTTGTACACTGCTTTGCACTTTCACTTCTACAGTTGTTAACTTTAAAGTTCTGAACATTTGGGGCATGGCACCCTCTCACAGAGTCCCTAGCAGTGTACTTCTTACCTCAAAGCGTATCTTCTAATGGGTCTTTTTTCTCTTACCTTAGGCAGCCCACACCTGCTTCTGTGAAATCATCAGATGATGCACATAGGTTATTTTTCATTTACACTGACATGAATACAAATGCACAGGGAGCAATCTCAAAGCAGGTCTGGTGTGTTCATAAACTTTCATGATTGCAATTCTTGTTACTACAGTATTTTAGATAGGCACACTGCTATCTTGAGCCTTTTTAATGTAATACATGCATAATGTAAGGTAAGGAAAACTATCACTTAAAGGAAACTATTTCCCCAAATTGTGACTTGCATCTACAATGAGAAACTACTGAAATATATTATATTATATTATATTATATTATATTATATTATATTATATTATATTATATTATTATATATATATATTTTTTACAAAACCTCTAAGCTAATCTGTTGCTCAGGATTTTGAGATTCTCCACTGCTCTGCTATTTTCCCATTCTGTATGCACAGCACAGATTCCTGCCAAGCCTATTACAGTGAACAAACAATGTCTTCTCTGTCAGAACAGACAATGAATAGTATCAAAAAATTCTCCTCTAATGTACAGCCTCCATTTCCCCCACTCAGCCCCTTCAGAAAAGAACCACCAGGATGAGGACTGATGAGGAAAACATTACTCGCTCCTTGCCATCTGAAATTGCATTCTCACAATCTAAGGACTAAGTAACGTCAGCCATTTATTAACTGCTAAACAGAGAAAGCTGACAAGTTTATTTTCTTTTAAATTGGATCGTATATTTTTGCATGTCTGTGGGTTGTGTACATGGGTATCTTTATCAGGAAGGAAGGAGGTGTTTTATCAGATGTAATTTCAGGGCTTAGCAAAAACAGCTTTTGGCTAAAGACTGAGCAGCAACAGGGGAACTTCATAGAAATGACACAGCGATTTGTGTTAAAATATTGGCAGCCAATTCATGAATGCTAAAGCTGACGGTGAATTCAGCTGCTTCTGTTAAGCCTTTATTCCCGCTAAGCTCATGATTCATAAAGAAAGCGCCTGGAGTTACTCCTCTGAAATGTACAGTATGATGCTGACAGACTCCTTTTGGGGGTCTCTCTTTCTTCTTTTCTCTCTCTCTCTCTCTCCCTTTCTCTCATTTTCATTTTCTCTCTCATACGTGTACCCCTCCCCCTCCCAAAAGAGGTATTAAAGATATGATTTTCCCAACCAAGAACTTCATGAAGTATTTGTCACCAACCAACCACAGGCTCACTTAGTAGGTAAAAGGACAGCATGGATTTTCTTTACAATCTTCCACACATTTGTAAGTCTTCGTTGGTGTAAAATACTATGATTCCGCTCCCTTTCCCTTTGTGACACGGGCACAGCATAAATGGTCTGGTAACCTCTAAGAAGAAGGATGCCACACGTTCCCCATAAAGGACAAAATGCTATTGTAATAACCAAACTACACCGCCTGTCACTTTCATGAACACCACAGAGAGATTAACACGAAGCGAAAAGTACAGCTTCCCCTTTCCTCCCTTCCTTCCCCCCACATTTGAAGCACAACTCCATGAGCTCCGGGTTCGGCCGCCATTCTCCCGGGAACACAGTTAGGAGACACTGCAGGGTGTCCCCACGGTCCTGCTTTCTTCTCTCCCTCCCTCTCGCCATGGCACTCTGAGCCTGTGTTAGGCTAAACAATCCGGCCTTTGTGCAGGACCCCCGCAATCTGCAAATCCTAATGACGGGCCCCCTTCTTGTTACAATGGGAATGTTTACCTTGGAGAAATGTTTGTCCAAATAAGTAGCCAATATTCTGGCAATGTACTGCCTCGGAAATGTGCTGAGAGGCCTCTCTTCCTCCCCGACCTATAACCAAAGAGAAAGAAAGTTAGGGGAAAAAGGCAGACAGACATAGACTTTGAAAGACACCTGTCCAGTTTGCTGTACAAATGCTCGCAAATTTACGCCAAATGCTGAGTTTTTTCATTCCTTCCTGAGCAAAGCTAGCTGCGAGGTCGAGGAAAAAGTACAAACAGCAGTAAGTAAATAAAAAATGTTTTCTAATACTCAATGGCGAATCAAACACACATCAACTTATTGGTTCTTTCCATATTTCCCCTAATATTGTGATAAATAAATCTATGTGTTATTGTGGTTAATATTAAAATTCAGTTCCTGAATTTGGGATAAAAAGCGATTTATTTGAAGAGTATGTTTTCGTTTTTTTTTTTAACATTTATTTATTTCTGAGACAGAGAGAGACAGAGCATGAATGAAGGAGGGTCAGAGAGAGAGGGGAGACACAGAATCCGAAACAGGCTCCAGGCTCTGAGTGGTCAGCACAGAGCCCGACGCGGGGCTCGAACTCACGGATCGCGAGATCATGACCTGAGCCGAAGTTGGAGGCCTAACCGACTGAGCCACCCAGGTGCCCCGAAGAGTATGTTTTTAAATAAAATAAGCCACAATTTAATTATGAGAATGTCATATTAAAAGGAGCATTATGGGGGCGCCTGGCTGGCTCAGTCAGTTGAGAGTCCGACTTCAACTCAGGTCGCGATCTCACAGTTCATGAGTTCGAGCCCCGTGTCAGGCTCTGTGCTGACAGCTCAGAGCCTGGAGCCTGCTTTGGATTCTATGTCTCCCTCTCTCTCTGCCTCTTCCCCTGTTCATACTCCCTCTCTCTCTCTCTCAAAAATAAATAAAATAAACATTAAAAAAATTTAAAAGGAGCATGATGGGTACAGTGTGAACTGTGTGGCCTGAATGACACGCAGATCTCCTAATCCCAAATTGCTCCTTCGCCCATTCCACTGTGGGCGTAAGGGAGCTGTGCACAAACAGAGGGATGACAGGCAGGGATGCTTTCCCTCATTTCCCTCCTGATTCATGAGCACCCTTCATCGCATCCCACCCGTGGCTTTGCTCTAGTTTCGGTGCCCAGCCTTTCCTCTATCCCCCTTTCCTCTCCAGATCTCTTCCCATCCCCTAACAAATATCCCCCGAACTGAACCTCTGTTTGATGGAAGACACCGCAGTAAGTGCAGTGGGGGGGGGGGGGGGAAGCACGTAATGAATGAATGACCTCACACCCTAAGGGAGATATCCTAGCTGTTAACAAAGATTCAGAGCTTCTCAATGGTTTTAACAGAGATTCAATTCCTGATTTATAATATAAAAAGCTGAGTAGAACATGAGACTTCCAGATCTGCATGTAGTGATGTTCTATTATGAGGACCACATATAATCATCTTAAACTGTATGTTGCTTTCTCCCATAGCAGAGTCAGCAGATTATTTATATTATCTCAAGGTACATCTATTGTTTGCCTGACAGTTACTAAGTGAGAAGTGGCTGCCTTTTGTTTGCCGCTGCATTCAGCTATTATAATTTTCTTTTTTTTAGTAAGTCTAAAAAGACCAGAATAGGACACACAATCATGGGCTGTCTTCTTCCAACTCGACTCCAGGTCTTTCCACTGTCAATCACGCAAACTAAGAGAGGTCTGGGCGGTTTCACTGGGTGAGGGCTTGACAGACAAGAGCCTTTCCCAAACCACCTTTCACTCTTTCATTAGATTTTAAAACAAACCTCCTCCTGAAACCCTGCCACGCAGATATCTCTGGATGCGGATTCCAACTGTAAACACCTCCACTTCCGCATGTCATCATGGTTGGTCCCAGAGAACTCTCTGGGATTTGTTAAAAATAGAAGCAAGGTTTGATTATCTAAATCAAATTGCTGCAGCAAAATAAATAAAATGAGAAGAATATTCTTCTTAAAATGCCAAATCTTATTAATATGTATTAGAAATAATATTTTTGCATATGCTTTCTCTATTACTAGATGGGAGTAAAGAGTCTAATTTGAAAATTGAGCACACAACTTGACAGTTATTTTAATAGCCTAAAAGTGGTGCATAATTTTGCACTTTCAGAATATGCATCTTGTGACTCAAAAATATTTCAAAGAAGCAAGGTAATCAGGACACGGTGGTACTGGAATAGGACAGACATACAGTTCAGTAGAAGAGAATTTACCATCCAAAAACAAACCCATATATCTATGGCCAATTAATGTTTGACCAGGGTGCCAAAATTGTTCAAATGGGGAAAAATACTCTTTTCAACAAAAATATCTGGGACAACTGGATAGCCATGTGCAAAACACCGAAGGTGCACCCTCAACTCGGAGCATATGAAAGTTAACTCAGAATGAATCAAATCTACATTTAAAAGCTAAAACAACAAAACTCTTACAAGAAAGCATAGGGATAAATATCTTCATGAGCTAAGATTTGGCAGTGGAGTTCTATATATGACATAAAAAGCAAAAGCAACAAAAAATAGCTACATTATCAAAATTAAACACGTTCATGCTTTAAAGGACACTATTAAGAAAGTGAGCTGGAGGGGCACCTGGGTGGCTCAGTTGGTTAAGCGTCCGACTTTGGCTTATGTCATGATCTTGCAGTCTGTGGGTTTGAGCCCCGCGTCAGGCTCTGTGCTGACAGCTCAGAGCCTGGAGCCTGCTTCGGATTCTGTGTCTCCCTCTCTCTCTCCTCCCGTCCCCCTCTGTCTCCCTCTCTCAAAAATAAATAAACATTAAAAAAAATTAAAAACAAAGTGAAGGCAACCCCCCAAATGGGAAAAAATATGAGAAAATTATATCTGATAAAGGACTTTTGTCTAGAATATATAAGGGGTGCCTGGGTGGCTCAGCCGGTTGTGCGTCTGACTTTGGCTCAGGTCATGATCTCGTGGTTTGTGAGTTCGAGCTCCGCGTTGGGCTCTGTGCTGATAGCTTGGAGCCTGGAGCCTGTTTCAGATTCTGTGCCTCCCTCTCTCTCTGCCCCTCCCCGGCTTGTGCTCTGTCTCTCTCTGTCTCTAAAAAATGAATAAATGTAAAAAACATTTTTTTAGAATATATAAAGAACTTTTATAACTCAATAATAAAAAGACAACCCAACCAAAAATAGGCAAAAGATCTGAATAGACATTTCTCTGAAAATACATACAATGGCCAATGAGCACATGAAAAGATGCTCAGCATTATTAGTTATCAAGGAAATCGAAACAAAAACCACAATGAGATGAGACAGCGCTTCATCTCCAGTAGAACGGTGTTAATCAAAAAGTCTACATGGTAACAAGTGTTGGTGAGGATGTGGAGAAATCAGAACCCTCCGTACTGTGCTGATGGGAATGTAAAATGGTACAGCCACTTAAAACACAGCCTGGTTGTTCTTCCAAAAGTTAAACATAGGAGTTACCATGCGATCCAGTAATTCCACTCCTAGGAATATCCCAAGAGAAATGAAAACATATGTTCACACAAAAACTTGTATATGGATGTTCACAGTAGCAGCATGCATAATAGCCCCAAAGTGGAAATAATACAAATAGCCATCAACTGGTGAATAAACAAAGAAAATGGGTGTACCCATATAAAAGAATATTATGTGGCCAAAAAAAGTGGAATGAAGCACCGACATGTTACAATATGGATGAATCTTGAAAATATGGTAAGTGGAAAAAGCTAGTCACACAAAAAGCCCAATATTACATGACTCCGTTTACATGAAATGTCCAAAATGGTCAAATATATAGATAGAAAGTAGATTAGTGGTTGCTTAGGGCTGCAGGAGATGGGGATGATAGCTAAGGGGTGCAGAGTTTCTTTGTGAGGTAATGAAAACGATCTAAAATCGTGTGGTGGTTGTGTAGCTCTGTGAATGTACTGAACACCATTAAATTGTGCACTCTAAATGGGTGAATTGTGCGGTGTGTGAATCATATCTCAATAAGGCTGCTACCAAAAATAAACTCCAAGAAATGTGAACATTAAAACATCAGTCATTTTCCAGGTCAATTTGAAAGAAATATGGCAAACCCAAGTGTAAATCTAGCTGGAATCCATAGGTTTCGGCACGAAGCAGGACCACTGGGGTCCACTGCCAACTATCATATTCTGAGACAACCTGAGCATAATTCTGCGTGGATCAAGTGTCCCTTTTAGATTCTCTTTTGTGTTCATGACTATCTGGAAGTGTGCACAGCAGTTAGTCACTGCACACGATGACAGATCCAATCAAATAGAAATCATATGCTTTCCATGTTGATTTCTTTTTCCACTGAATGGAGTTTTAGGACTTCTGAAATGAGGGATCTACTCAAACATGACCACCTGCCACTGCATATACTATGTCAGTGGAATGCCTAACTCAGCAATGTTTCTTCTATACCTATTGCACTGACAGAAGTTTTCATTAGGGCTGTTAGCAGGTTCTTAACATGGATGATGACATTCATAAGGCGGCTCAAACAAGTGAACTCTGATAATTCATGATGCATTTTGTCTGCTAACATGAAGCCTTGTTCTAGCTAAAGTCACTCAGAAAAACTGACACAGAGTTCAATTTCTGGGCCACTGGGACCCTGCGGGTTGGGATATGCACCTGACAGATGGCTTGGCCCAACCCACAGCTGAGTTGAGGCATTGCTGAGAAGAGGTACAGGAAGAGGAATGTTCTTGTTGTTTTGTTTTTTGTTTTTGTTTGTTAAAGTTACGCCCTTACAGTCCCTTCTAGGGAAAGAGTGATGACGCTGATAGCATATTCCCCTGCTATCTGGGTAAATACAGGGACTTGGTAGCAGTGACTTGAGCAACCCAATTCCCAATTCACATCTGACTTTTAAAAACTATACTTGGAGGCAGGTAATCCGCTCACTGTGGGACTAGAATCATGAAGCTCAATTAGGGATTTTTAAATTTAAAAGAAATTTAAAGATGATCTACAAATCAACCCCACTTGATACTTGGACCCTTTTTACAATGTCTGTGACATTGTAGGTTATAAATACAGTATCGAAAGGACTTGGTCAAACATAACAGTTACACGTACTGAGCACAGAATGAATCACAGTGCCTAACATATAATAACTACTCTTTGACTTGTGGTAGGGTCCCCTCCCTAAGAAAAAAAACAAAACACAAACCTCAAGGCAACCTGGCCATACGCATACGTGACAACATCCCTTGTACACGACCTTGTAACATGAGACCACTTAATCAGACTACATGTTTGTGTGTTACCATATATGGGAGACAAAGAAGCAGAAAACATATAGAAAGAAAAAAAAAACTATGCCATGTGGCGTTCAGGGCTCAGTTCTTCGGGTACGAACCCAACTGAGCGGTGCCAGTACCAATAAAGTTGCTTTTTGGAAAGAAAAGTCTCGATGTCACCACTCTCTGTGTGAGAATCCTGGTACAGAGTGAATTAGTTTAAAAAATTCAGAGTAGATTTGAGGATATTGCTATAATAAAGCTGCTCTCTCTCGCAGTCCCTGTGGACAAGGAAAGGAAGGAGTGGGATTGGGGATCACTCACGATTGGCGTGTGACCGCAGCAACCTATCACACATGCAAACGCCACCCAAGTAAACACCATTTTTATCCACGTTGCAATGGAAACAAACTAATAAACAAAACTTAGATCTGCTAATTGAACCTATGCCAGAATTCCTTCCCTAATGAAGGGTCCCCAGAAGGCATTCATTTCTGTCTCTGGGAAATGCTGTTAGATTTGGGCTGGGGTAAGGAAGGTTCTTTTTCACCCAGCGACTTAGTAGCCTCAACCTAGTTGGAGTCCTGGTTCTAACTTCTAGGGCCACACAGACCAAGTCCAATAATTTCCCTACATGGCAACCTTTCAATGCTCAAAGACACATATTTAAAGAAGTTCCTCTTCTCCTGACCTTGAGCCTCCCTTTCTCCATTTTAGAGAATATAGTTCTGAGTACCAGCTACCCTAACTCAAAAGAGCACACAGGCTGTAAGAAGAAGGGAGCTAGGCCCTGGCCAGGCCTGCTCACAAGAACAGAGCAGGCTGAGAGCTTATTCCAGCTGTAAAGCCCAACTCAGGAGAGTGGCCAAGCACAATGTCCAATGGACAAGGTAACCTTGATCTCATTTAGGAAACAGTCCTTATGTGGGTTTTGGTAATAGTGCTAGGGGGATGCTTGGGGACCAGATATCATAAGGAGACAAAGCTGTCAACAGGGAGCAACAGGCTGGTGAACCCAGAACAGTGCCATTATCACCCTGGGGTCTAGTCACACCTGCAGAATCTGGCCACTGGGCACTGATTCAGGGTAAGAGCCACAATTCTTGAGAAGACCTCCTGGCAACATGAAGACAGACCATGGTACCCAACATAGACGGTCAGTCCCACACGTTTAGATACATAGGAAGAGAAAGAGCTGAAACTTGCAAGGTCAAGGAGTGAGTATCATGGGAATCTGGAAGTCATTCCTGAGACACCAGATCCTACACGTGGGTGGCAATACAGGCCACTTGGAACGCAACACTGGTCATCTCAGCGGTCAGCACTGGGGCAACACGATTGTCAGGATGGGAGCTTAAAATTCAACAAACAATTTAACCAGTACGGAGCAAAACTGTATTGTGGGCAAGGCATGGAAAGAACATGACTAGAGATGTGTTGCACTGCCCTGGGGGCTAGGTTTCAACATCTTTAGTACTTCCTATTTCAGTGAGAACAAGCTCAGACTCGGGGAGGGCAAGATGATGCATGCAAGAGGAACAAGGAGAAGAAACAGGGGAGGCAGGAGGAGACATGCTGGGGGCCAACACTTTCATTTTTGAGTTGTTCTCTTCCAAGTGACCAACCTCAAAGGCAGTCTCTAAAAGAAGTAGCACTTTGTCACTGAAGAGTACAATAGGCTTATTCGTGTCAGTGCAGACACTATACTCTTATTTAGGAAAACCTGTGATCACAGGAGCTTTTTGCACCAGCTACACTGTACTATTGGGATATATGAATCTTATACTTGACTTAAACAAAATCTAAATTTCTTTCATATATGAGGATTCTAAGCCATACCTCTCCTACTGTCCTTCTGCAATTTCATTGGTGGTGGTGGTGGTGGTGGTGGTGAGGTGCTTACATCATCCGTGTACCCTTCCTGTCTCTTAGATCTGGATCACTGAGGTAAAGGTCAAGATGTCCTCAAATTCGGTTTCTCTACTTTGTTATTACATTAGCCATCTCTCCCAACTTTGGGCCAAGCATTGGTACAGTTTCACCCAAGTGAGGCTGAATGTTGACTAGGACAGGATTTGGTTCAAATACCAGAAACCTTTCTCTAAGGACAGAGCAATTTATTAATCAGTTCCCTCTGGATATACATACCAAACCAGTTATTAATCTAGCTAATTACACATACCCCTATTTGTCCAAATGATAAATGTTAGCAATTTGATATACTTTGGGTACAGAAAACCACAAATATATCTATAAATTAATGCATATTTCTTATTAATCCATTTGAATTTTTTTTTTTTAATTTTTAAATGTTTTATTTTATTTTTGAGAGACAGAGAGAGACAGCATGAATGGGGGAGGAGCAGACACACACACACACACACACACAGAATCTGAAACAGGCTCCAGGCTCTGGGCTGTCAGCACAGAGCCTGATGCAGGGCTCGAACCCACAAACTGTGGGATCATGACCTGAACCCAGTCTAACCGACTGAGCCACCCAGGTGCCCCAATCCATCTGAATTCTGTGATAAATTAGTAAATCATCAATAAAATAGAGATCAGTCTCAAAGCACAGACTCTTGCTTCCATGAAAATGTCAATATCCAGTCCTTCACAATAATCATGCAAGAAAATAATACCGAATATGCTCAATGGTTAGAGCAATTAAAAGGGTAGCTAAAGCCAATGTATATGGGTTATGATGTCCTGAACAATACTGGATTACCATGGAAGCTTCTTCCTCTCTCATCCCAGGATTCTCGATTCCCTCACTGCACTTCTCCCCTTGCTAAGCTCCCTTGCGTTTTCTAGCCATTTTTTTCTTGCCAGCTCTCCCAGCTGTGTCTCCGGTCTCTTCCACCCCCCAGCTGCTTTAGCTTACACTTCCAGCTTTCCCGGGATTTTCTGTGTTAACAGTTCTGGTTTTCATGCCATCTGATGTCTCCTGCCTCATTTCTCACACGTTCTAACAGCTGAAATCCTTCATGTATGCGAAGCAACAGTCCATTAAGAAAAGAGTGTTTTCAGGGAGTTAATTTTCTTTAGTGAGAACAGAAAAATGGGAGAGGCAAGAAAGGAAAGTTCAGAGGTGCCAAAGAGAGGCTACTATGAAGATAAGATGAAAGCAAAAAAAAGAAAAAAAAATCAAAAAATTTTTAGGCCTCAGAAAGATGTACGTATGACACTGGGATAATAATTCCTTCTGAAAATCCTCTTAAATGGTGTGGTTTAATAAAAATAATCCTCTTTCCAAGGAGAACATATTTTTCTTGAATTCTGGGGAACTGATGATAAAAATCCTTAAACACGTATCCTCATACTATCTACAATATACAGAACCCAGGTAAGCACACATACAGTTATAATACACACACCGAGTTATTAACAAATGACATTGTATTAGCAAAAACCTTCTTTTCATAAGAACATTACCTGGAAAGAGGTCTAAAATGACACTATTTCCAATAAGCCTTATCTGTAAGCATGCATCCTAAGCCAGGCTTGGATTTGAATTCCTGGCAGTTTCAATATTAACAGAGAAGAAAACAAAATGACCAAAGTGCTCAACAGGAAAAAAAAAATTCTTTCTTCCTGGCAAAAAATCGAATAGTTTACAATATGCAAATTTAATGTATTTAAAGAAAGGTGCATGCTTCTCAGACATCTGAACATAAAGCAAGGTAGCACAAACACTAACAATAAAAAGATTAGCTTTGGGAACTTAAATGCTGCTTTGGTGAGCAGAAAATACATAAATTGACTCCTCTACTTACTAGTTAGTGAATTGGTAGTAAAATAAATAAAGACATCCTCCTTTAGGCAGTGTAAATAAGCATGGAATAATAAACAGGGCAATTAAAGAAGTCGGCCATTCATTCATTCATTCATTCATTCATTCTTATTCACCTTTCAGCGTTATTTTCCTGCTACAAACAAAAAGTAAACACTACTCCAGTCCCTTCCACTCTGTTTCATCTGAGAATCTGCCTTTTGCACTGGAACTTAAGCTGCCATTCATAGAGCCTAGAGCTTTGGCTTGTCTTTGCCTCATGATGGGTACCTGACTGTGTACCCGCTTGGCACACTTCACTGTCTATCACAGAGCCTCAGATCGGCCTTCAGACATTTCTTGGTGAGGGGTAATCTCTGTTCTATCTAGTCTTGGGATCATCCAAGAGATAGTGGAGTTGGAGGATCACTGATCACCAAGCCTTCCCAGACGTTGTTTGAAGGGGTGGGTACGTATGGGGTGAGGGAAGAGGGCATAGGCAAGGAAGACCTCCCCTTCCCCAGGAGGCTGAGGAAGGTGTGGGATCAAAGACTAACTTGACCTTTGCCCAGGAATGCTTTTGAGAAATCCCAAAATTCACAGAAATCCACTTCCTGTTAGAAGTCCTGGCTGCAGAGTAAGTTCAGGATAGAAAGAGCCATTCCGCCTATTATTAAGGTTCTGCAGAACTGGCTGTATTATTTATGCTGGCCTGAGGTGATGGCTCTGCCTGTGGAGTCAAGAAGGGGGATACATCTAAGCTCTGGTTGTCCTCCTGGCAGCTTTCCACATTACTAAAGATTGCTGTCTGTAAAGTGTCTTACAGGACACTTTTAAAGGAACGCATTTTAAAGGAATGCGTAAGGGTGTGTGGAGGGGGCAGGTGGGTTAGCATTTTGCAGATGGATCTTATAGGACCCAATAATTCACAGTGCCCCCTTCTTTCTGTATATGTATATATATGCATGTATATTATAGACTATAAGTCTATATCCACCTCTCTCTGTATACATGTACGTAAATAGAATATATATTTTGTATATATGCAGAGGGAGTATACACAGACACATTTGACTTCACTCTGAGACTTTCAACACTGCCTATAGATAGCACGCCAGGACTGTGTCACTGGTATACTCATGTGGCCATTCTCTTACAAACTGAGGTAGGTTTTATGAGATGCTATCGTATGTATGACATTTCAATCTTTTCTCTGACGGAAAACAACTACTAAATGACCAAAGTTGACCTTTCGAGAAATTCTGAGACACTTAGTGAGATGTAATGCTCAGTATCCCAGAGAAAGTCAAGGAGATTCATTTGAATGGAAATAACGTGTGACCTAATCACGTATGCTTAAGCACACTAGCAAGAGCCTTGCGACTGTCAATGCTCTATTATGATTTGTGAACGTGGTGCGTTTAGAAGAACTGAAGGCATCATGATGGACTCTGATCTACTAAGCTGCATCTTCTCTGCGGGGTGGCTATACCTGGAATACTGGACTTTGCATGTGTAAGCGTGACCATGTGCTGCCCTTTTAGCCTGTTATGGGTTGAAAGGTCATCCCCAAAGGTCAGCCCCCAGAAGGGCTGAAGTCCTAATCCCCAATACCTCAGTATGTAACCTCATCTGGAAATGTGATCATTACAGATGTAGTTAGTTGAAGTCATAATGGAGAAGGGTGGACCCCTGATCTAATGTGATCAGTGTCCTCATAAAAGGGGGAGATTTGGATACAGAGAAATGTATACAGGGAGAATGCTCTGTGAAGACAGGAGGTTTGCAGCCACAGTCCAGGGACGTACCAGCAGCTTAAAAAGAGGTGTGGAACAGACAGAACCTTTTCCTGCGCCTTCAGAAGGAGAATGCCCTGCTGACACTGTGATCTTATATTTATAGCCTCCAGAACTGTGAGATAACCCACCCAGTCTGTGGTACTTTATTATGGCAACCCTAGGAAACCAATACAGAGCCAGGGCATGGAAAAAATGGTCAAGTTCTCTAATATGGAGTCCTGACTTAAATGCACAGAGGTGAGGGTGAGCAAGGCAGTGGTCATTACTCTGCATTTCTCATATCAAGAAGGTTTACACATCAGCCCAGCTGCTATACCAGAACTATTTCTTAATTATATAAATTCAAGTGAACACTGAAGTAACAGGGATGTTCACATAACTCGTGATACAATCTCAAAGAGGGAATCTGTATTTTTAAATGCTGTTTTCAGTAACAGATGAAGGGAACAGTCACCGAAACAATAGGAAGTAGAATTAAAGAGAAAACTTTCAATATTTTTTTTTAATTGTGAGAAACATTTTGAAGGGGCTCCTTAAGAATTTGGACTGATCAAAACTCCTAAGGTATTTCTGACTTCATTGGGACGTATTATATTTAGACTGATATGACAGATCATTTACTTTTTCTTTGACTCCTGCCCTTGCTTAATTTATGCTTTTCTTTGTCGTTGAAAAGTCCCTCAAAATTCATGCTTAAAAGCCTGCTCTGGCTCCCCGTCCAGTGTTCTACTGTGTAGCACCTGTGCCTATTTCAGAATTGGATTAATATAATTTTAGAGTTAAAAGTAAACCCACAATATTTCGGCTCAACTAATTTTGGCAATAAGAAAACCAATGCCCAGCTGTGATGACACAGCTCTTTAGGGTCTGAGCCATGAACAGAACCCAGGTCCCTTTTCATTCATTACCTTTCTGTAGTGGTGCCCTCATCATGTCTTATGTGTCGAACACATGTCTACCTGTGTCGTGTTCTCCCTAATCAGCTGATTTGGCTTCAGGGACGGTGTCTCTTTTTGTTTGTTTGTCTAGACGTCTCATCCAAAGACTCTGCTACACTGCCATATCCAGAACAGGCATACCAAAATGCCTGTTTAAATATGTATTATTTATGATCTAGCTAAGTTTCTGTAATAAGATACTAGCAACGGATAGTTCATGACTGCCCTTTAGCATATGGTTATTTTAAGTCCCTTCAATTTACTTAATATCTAGAACATATGTCCACTAACCTGCCTTGTATAACTAATTGGCATTATATATAACCCAGGTTTTATTTTCTTCATTGTTTTGATTTCCAGACCAATGGCATTTTAAGTGAGACGTGAAATATGGGCTCTGCTACCGTGGCCCTTTGTCTGTCTGGTCAAAGAAGGAACATAAACCCATCTAATTGATCAAGTAGAAGGGAAAAGGAAGAGGGAAGAAAAAAATGAGAGAAAAAGAGAAGAAAAAAAAAAACCCAGGCTTTCAAGACTGTGAACTCCTTGGAACAAAGACACAATCTCTATTATAGTTGATAAAAATCACCAGGAAACAAATGTTCCAGGAGGTTGTATCTTAGCATATAACACAGAGAGAGCTAAGAGCAATTTCCATATCAATCTGCCCAAATGGAAAAACTGGTGTCACCTACAAGCCTAGAAAGAAACAAATACGTCCCCTGAACCTAACTGTGAGAGCCAGAAGCAAGAAATACAGAAGCAGCTTCCTCATGGCAGAATTGCATTTTTTTTTTTTTTTTTTTTTTTTTTTTTGGTCTGCCATCAACAGGTATTACCATGGTAACTATCCTGTAGTTAAGAAGTAGTAGAGGAAGGGAGATCTATACAAAACCACCATACAGGAAAAAATAAGAAAAATGTGCCGTAGCAAAACTAACCTCAGACCTAAAAGAATGAGCAGCAAGAGACTTTCTTGGCCATTTGTCAGATCTTTATGTTGTTTGAAAGGGATGCTGCAGGGGGAGGGAGGGTCTCAGCCCAGGAGCATATTCCTTGGAGGAAGCAGGGAACTCTCAGCGGGGACCCTTGTGGCTCGCGATTTTATTTCCGGTGCTAATCTATACGCCCATTCCCATGTGCACATTGTAGCTTTCTGAAGATGCTGCGGGGAAGGTTACAGCTGAGAAGTGTTGTGTCTGGAAACTGCTAAAAAGTGAACATCTATCAGCGAATGACTTCCTTACTGTACTTCTAACTCCTGCAGGGAGTGTATTTAGTGACATTTTCTCGCTTTAGCCTTCAGATAGAGAAGCTGGGTTTGCATGCTATGAATTAGTGAAACAGTTGATAGTATTTCTTCATATGAACAAATATAACCAATACCTGTAAAGCTGGTGTCAGGAAATCCCTCAGAGCCTGGCTAAAGCAGAACCCCATAGCTACAATCATTCCTTCATTGCTCATGGCTTCTGATAACACCCTCTCTATGTTTAGCATCATGAACGAGGAGACAACTATTTCTGAAATTAAATTCTACATTTTTGTTTTGTAAGCTATTGTTGGTTCGCCCCCCTCAAAGGGCACAATCTATCCCCTTTTATGTCAGGACTTTTGTTGTTCAAATGACCACTCCACTCAGTAAGTGACATGAATTAATATACTCTGCTAACTTCTATGATTCTTCCAAGTTAGGACAGCTGACAAAACAAGTTTTTGAAGGGTAATGTCTGAAAGGTTTAGCTTGAGAGACAAATCAGTGTGGTATTAAGGATATTCTGCTAAGCCAGGCAGACATCAGACTGTCGTGCACAAGAGACAGCTGAGATGTGAGCAGATAAGGCTCTGAGACCTAACTACCTCTCTTGCCCGTTTGTGAGACTCGGTATCCCCTTTCATAAAGAGGTGTAAGCACTCCCTCCTTCAAAGGGTTGATATGAGGCTCACATGAAATAATGTGACGAAAGCGTTTTGTTCATAAACAGTAAGTAAGAGCGGATGTTGGAAATACTATTGTCCCTTGTTTTTCAAGCTTTCTGCAGTGTTAATATTACTTATCACATTTTTGATGCTAAGTAGACCACAAAATTTTCACATAATGTTCTTGGAAGAAGATCTCTTTCTTTATCATTCTTAGGAGGTGCTTATCTGATTCGGATGTCCCAGTCTTCTATTAGTTCTTTTTCTTTTACCTGTGTTTTCAGTCTGGCAGATTTGTATCACAGGCACGGGTGTGTGTGCTTGTGTGTGTGTGTGCGCGCGCGCACGTGTGCACAAAGGAGGAAGGGGTAAAGGAGGAAGACAGAAAAGAGGGAAAAGTGAGAGGAACGCATGAGTTAAAGGGGGAAAGTTTTCCTTTCCATTCCACAGATAGGCACCCATCTCTGCTAGTCTAGTCTGTTCTTTTATCTGCAATCGGTAAGTGGCTAGCACTAAGTTACTGGTGGCCTTATACACTCTTCAGGAGAAGCAGTTCTGGGGATGACACCAATTTCTGCAACCAACTCTCAGCTCATGGTGCTCTGCTTCTCCATTTTCATGGTGAAGGGCTTTGCCAACTGTAGCTGAAGATGAAGAAATCCTATTTCTCAAACTGTAACACGTACATCTTTTTAACGGTAAGTTACACCTCCTATCTTTTTTGTTTGCTTCTTTTATTAAAAAATAAAACAGCTCTCTCTCTTTAAAATGTTGCCCCTTTGCTTCTGAGGGGTTTTGAATTCTCGCCTCCCCATTATCCCTTCCATTTATCTCCTGCTTTCCCTGTTCCTTCCGTCCTGCTGTTCAGCACATTCAGCTACTGACCAAGTCTCATGGGTTCTACCTCCTTGAATGTTTGTTACAGTAAATTTTCAGTTGTTATAATACCTGCGTATTGAAAAGGTTCACAGAATACAAAAAAAAAAAAAAACCAAAAACACCTACTATGAAAAATGAAAGTTCCTTTTTACCTTATTGCCCTAATCCTATTTCCTATCCTACAGGTAAGCACACTTAGAATTGAGTAAAACACTTAAAAAAGCCTGGAAAGATATAAAAATCTAAAGTTTTTTTTTCTTTCTTTGCTACATATTTGGTAACATAAAGCATCCCTACAGTAGGCATTTTTCAACAGTTTCATTGTACTCATTTGCTGTATGTTAGAGAACTCATTCTAGCACATATGGAGTTATCTCATTAAAAAAAATTTTTTTTAAACGTTTATTCATTTTTGAGAGAGAGAGAAAGCATGAGCAGGGGAGGGGCAGAGATAGAAAAGAGACACAGAATGCAAAGCAGGTTCCACCCTCTGGGCTGTCAGCACAGAGCCCGATGTGGGGCTTGAACCCACAAACCATGAGATCGTGACCTGAGCCAAAGTCAGACACATAACCAACTGAGCCACTCAGGCACCCCTAGACTTATCTCATTTCTTTTAATACCTACAGAGCATTCAATGGTATGGAGATACTATATTGGGGCATTTCCACGCCAATGGATATTTACATTGTTTTTGGTATTCCTCAATTAGAAACAATGTTATATGATTGCTCTTGCCTATATATCTCTGGTTGTGAGTGAGGATATTGATAGGACAGATTCACAGACATGGAATTGATGGGTCAAAGGGCATGTGTACTTTTCATTTCATTCTCCATCTCCTCACTGACCTAAAGCCAATGTGGTATTAATATACTGTCTATGAGGCTGTAAAAAAGAATGTACTTCTCTGTTTTGTTGGGTTTTACCACCAATCAGATTAATTTATCTTAACACCTTCTGGCATTCTTGGGTATCTTTGTCTGCTAATGGTATATCTGCCTGGCTTTCCAGTGCTGCTGTGGATTTGTTGGTCTCTCTCTCTCTTTTTTGAATTTGATGAGAGAAGAATAAAGTAACACCTCATTTACTTGATCAGACATCCAAGATCCATAAGACTTTTTGCCTGGACAAGGTCAACAGGTTCCTAACTCTTCCTGACTCCTTTATATTTATCCTCCACAGCTGACCAAGTGACTTACTAAAGTGCAAATATAGTCACTTAATTTCTTTGCTTAAATTCCTTCAGTAACACACTAATGCTTGGTGGGCATTACAGTTTGCATTTTCTCTCCTAAGAAATGGATGTTGATGTCTTAATCTCCAGTACCCCAGAATGTGACCTCATTTGGAAATAGAGTCTTTATAGAGGTAATCAAGTTAAAATGAGGTCATATCCAATATGACTTATAAAAAGAGGAAATTTGGGCACAGAGACAGACATGCATGGAGTGAAGATAAAGTGAAGCAGCACAGGAAATACATCATGTGAAGACAGAGGCAGAGAGTAGAATCAGGCTGACCCAAGTCAAAGACTGTCTGGGGATACCAGAACTAGAACTAGCAAGGAAAGGTCTTTCCCGTACAGAATTCAGTAGGAGTGTGAACCTGCTGACACCTTGATTTGGAATTTCAGCCTCCAGAAATGTGCGATAATGAATTTCTGTTGTTCTAAGCCACCCAGTTTGTACTACTTTGTAATAGCAGTCACAGGAAACTAATGCAGAGGGCCAAGTTCAACCTCCTAGATACCTCACATAGCACCTCTCATGCAGTGTGGCTCACTGCCTCCGTATCTTCCTTCCAAACCTTCCTATGAACAACACCCTACTGCCTTATGTCTCACGTGCAAAAGATGCTTCCTACCTCCTTGACTCTGAACCTCCTTGCTTCCGAACACACTGGTCCCTCTACCCAAATGCCGTTCTCCATGCCTGCATGCACTGCTAATGTGCCTCAGCTGATCTCCCAGGGCCACCTCCTTCAGGAACTGTTTCGGACATCCCCCTTCTCTGCCAGGCTTCCCGGGCATATCTGACTGTCCCGTGAGTCCCCTCTGTGCTGTATTCAGAGCATCTGGACATTATTTTGTAGCTGTTGTTTACACACATCCATCTCCCTCTTCTCTGCTGTGAGCTCCTTGAGGGGAGACCCATTACCTTAGCAGCAAAGTCCCTACATAAAGAATGTCCAAAATGGTATTTTTCTTGGTAAACAGTGCACAGTGCCATGACTATAGCAATTTATCATAGACTTTATCTTATTAAACATGTCTTGTGGAAAGAGTGGAGGTTGACTGCAAATCTGATGCACACAACAGATAATGACCAAGGAGTACTTTTCCACATATGAATATGCGACTGCACTCGGGCTTGCCATTATTTTTTATGAGATTCATTCTTTTAATCTGTCACACTTAGAAACTTGAGATGATTGCTTCCTTCATTAGAGTCTTCATTAGAAACAGAAAGTATATCAGTGCTTGCCTAGGGCTGGGGGGGAGTGCCAAAGATGGGGACATTGTGTGACAGCGAAGGAACGAGGGGTTTCCTTTTGGAGTTATAAGAATGCTTTGAAGTTGACTATGATGATGTTGCAAAACTCTGTGAATATACTGAAAGCCACTAAACCGTATAGTTTATTTTTTATTTTTTAAAATGTTTATTTTGAGAGAGAGAGAGAGAGAGCGAGAGAGTGAGAGAGAGGGAGGGGCAGAGAAAGAGGGAGAGAGAAACCCAAGCAGGCTCCCCGTTGTCAGCAGAGAGCCCGACGCGGGGCTCAAACTCACGAACTGTGAGATCATGACCTGAGCCAAAATCAAGAGTCGGACGCTTAACCGACTGAGCCACCCAGGTGCCCCTAAACTGTATAGTTTAAATGAGTGAATTGTAGGACATGCGAATTATAACTATTTAAACACGTTTAAAAAAAAAAAAAAAGCATGATACATTTAATTCAATCCAGTCTGCAAGAACTGCAGTCAAAACAAGTTAACTCTTTAGTTGCCAAACACCTGCATAGATAAAATAAATCTTCTGCACTAATTCAAGAGAAAACAAACAAAAACCATATCCTGTGAAGTGTACAACATCCTAAAGAAATCACGACAGACACCGGGACGTATCACACCAGGCCCGCACACTCTGACCATCCTGTTGCCAACATACAACAACATCATTAGGCCTCGGAACTTCTTCTTTCCCTCTGTATCATATTAGAGATATATTTAGTTCAATAAATACAAGAACAAGGAAGGAACCAAAATGATGAATGATAGCCAAGAAGGGAATTACTCAAATCTACCAAGTCTTAGATAATGGAGGGGAAATCAGTTATGTGTTGAATCCAATGACCTCTGTACTAAATCAAGACGGTAACATTTGTCAGGATGTCAGGCAAAAGAACACAGTATCTTCAACACTTGCCAAACGGTTCAATATTTTCTGAATAGACAAGGCAAAGAATGACAAAAGCAGACATCCTGGCACTTACTCATATACTATTTGTATTTACCACCTATGATGCAAATGCCAGTCACATTTCCCCAATGAAATTTCAAATTCTAGAAGACAGAGAAGGTATGGGGGGCCTGGGTGGCTCAGTCGGTTGGGCGTCCAACTTCGGATCAGGTCATGATCTCATGGTTCGTGGGTTCAAGCCCCGCATCGGGCTCTGTGCTGACAGCTCAGAGCCTGGAGCCTGCTTTGGATTCTGTCTCCCTCTCTCTCTGCCCCTCCCTAACTCACACTCTCTCTCTCTCTTTTTTTCCTCTCTCTCAAAAATAAATAGTAAACATTAAAAGGCAGAGAAGGTAGCTAATGAGCGTTCTCTGCTCTCACCATTCCATCCCCAGAGCATTCAGCAAAGAGTTAACAACTGCTTTATGGGGTACAGGATACAACCATCTTAGAATCTCATTGTACTAAAGGGATTTTTTTTTTCCTTTTTAGTAACTAACACTGTTTTGAAGAAAATGTGATTTACTACATGGAATAAAAAATCTATGTAATAAATGACTCCATAATTGATTGTTACTGTTTTGAGGCCCCATTTCTAAGGACTTTATTTGGGAGAAACGTAGGCTATAAAAAACCCTTCAAGATCAATAGGTTGTTGGCTCATGAACGTATCTGAGCATGACTCAATGAGCAGGATTCCACTGGGTCCACCCAGATTGACACATTCTACAAGTTCAGCTTTGAAAACTACCTCAGAACTAAATCTATTTTAGAGAGCGCTTTTAATGTAACCACAGAGATGTGCATCATGGAAAGGGAGGGAATAATTACGCTCTGCAGCATGTCCTTATATAGGTCACATACTCCAAAAATGATACTCTTTGCCATTGAAATCTGATGATTAGTTACCAAGTTCAAGACATATCTGGAAAACATACAGGTACACGTAATCAGCGAAGATAAGTTATAGAGAGAACCATGCAAATATATGAATACCCCAAAACATTCCCAGAGTTCAATGCAATCAAAAAAAAAAAAAAAAACACGTCTCACACACATTCACAAAGAGATACTCAAGTGTGCCACTTCTGAAGGCTCCTCAGTTCCTATGGAGGGACTTCCCAGCCCTCTGTAACCTCCCTTCCACACAATCACCTTCCCTGTGCCTCTGCTGATCCCATTCACGCCAGGAATTTTCTCTCCCCTTCTCTCCTGTCCACTTAGTTCCAAGTACTGAAGGTCCTTCTTTGTAAGGCATATTCTTTTCTTTCTGTCCTTAGATTCTGCTCAGCTCATTTGGCATCAAGTATTATCTTACCTGTCCTATATCGGGAGTGAATCCTTTCTCTACACAATTCAAGTAGATAACACTCTGGGTTTTTCCTGGGTCTTTCTAATGGGTGACTGGAGAAAGCACGAATGAGGTACCCTAGGCTCAGCAACTCCCTTCATCCTCTAGGGAGTGGGGCTGACCTCTGGGAAGATGTGTTTTCCTCTGATCTTCATGACATAGTTTGAATTTGCTCCTTTGGGCCCGCACAAAGCCCTGTCCCTGCCAGTGTGGCCTGTACTTACTCCTGGGTTTTGGTATCAGCACAACAAAAAACCCTGCACTCCAACCTGAGCTTTACTAGTAACAAAAGTGATATTTAAGTCTTACCTGCCAATTATTTAACCCTATCTCTTATTTTTTCAGAACTTGGAAGGGTCTGAGAGGTTTCACTATTGTGGTTTTCATCAAAGACTCCAGCAGCATTCACATACATGAGAGTGTGTGCGTGTGTATAGATATAGATATAGATATAGATATAGATATAGATATAGATATAGATATAGATATATAGATATATAGATTAGATAGCTTAAAAAATGGATGTGAGGTTGTGTACCATGTCCCTGCCTGGACACAATTTTGCGTCATGTCTCATAAGTCTTTGCCACCCAGGGCTTCGCCACAATGCCCAGGGTATGGTAGAAATAAGCTCAGAAGGGGTTAATATGAATACATCATCCAATTTATATAGAAGATTAAAAGCAAAACCCAGGACTACAAATACCTGCGAGTCCAGCTAATGGTTATGACCTTATTAATGCATTTTTGGTATCACTTAGCAGTGTTAGCATAAAGTTAATACAGGCAACTAATAAATGCTAAACACTGTGATCCTGCAGAGCAAGAAGAGAGAATAAAATATAAGACAGATACTGATTTTTTTCATCAAAACCCACAAGATCTCATTTCAACAAAACCCTGTCATTGAATTTACAGCACATCTAAGAGTGAATTGTATGTGGGGTGTATGCAGGTGTATCCATATCTAATTTCCAAAGCAGTAATGGTAATCCATCATAAGCCAAATTTTCATTTACCTGCACCTTACACCTTCCTATAATATATCACATTACCCTTTGCTTGCTTTTACATAAAAAGCCTCACATAGACATATAAAGCTACTAATGTGCAATGTTACTGGGGAATAACAATTTGATTTTCTAAGTGTATGTTTGTGTCCTCCATGAAATAACAAAAGTAAATTAAATGCAGAAGTGATTACAATTATGTAAAAAAAGAAACACAGTATTTCAATACAACTTTAAAGGTCAATTAATGTGATAAATGACCAATTCCTCTTCATTTTTATTTTTGGCATGCAATCTCTTTTTTTACTTACATATGCATTTATTGAATGCTAACTGGATGCTAGAACCAACAAACATATGGTACTAATGAGCAGTCTTATAACGCAATAATGCTAGTAAGGACTACTTATAGAAAGCCCTCTTCAGTTTTCAAAGATGTGTCATGCATTTTTCTTTAACTCTCACAGTATCCCCTGAAACAACAGGGTAAATATTATCATATTCACTTGACAAGTGGGGAAACTGAGGCTCAGAGAGGTTCAGTGATATTCCTAAGAATTGGCAGGACTGGTACTCCATTTCAGATTGCTGATTCCCAGTAGTTATTCATTTGGAGAATCAATAGTTACTGAGCACCTACTGGATAATAAAAAGCACGTTGGTGCTGGGTTAAAGATGTTCCCTAGCCTCTCCCTAGGTCATCCTATTTGACATAGGATCAGTCATCAACATTCATATGGCATATTCAATGTACTATTTTAATTTTATATATGGGTAAAAACATATAAGCTTGCAAATATTTTTCCTATAAGAGCAAAGCTAGGGAAGACTGCTTTAAAATTAATACAGCTTAATCATTTACTTTAGCAATTAAAAACATGTTTCATTGTTACTCCTCAATGCTCAAATTCAAATGATAGTGTTTCAATTAAAATTGAAACTCCAAATTAAAAGTATCCTTTGGCATTTTTAAATGAATCATTTAATCTATCAAATGAATGAGAATTTAATCACATAAATTAGTCTACCTCATTCATGTACCAAAGTGTCAAAATTTATCTAATGAAACAAACTTGGATTTAAACATTCACAGGAACAGTGACGGGAATGTTGCCGGAGAAGACCCTTTTTGATGTTCCGTTGTGGGTTTTCACATATCCGAAATCACAGGGAAGCACTCTGTAGCTTTCAAGCCACAATTTTAATGTGAGATTGCCTCTTCATAAGTGCAGTGGTCATAAAATGTCAAAGTATGAGAGAGAAGACCCGTGTTTAGTCCTAAAATGAAAAGGAATGGCATCCCCATTGTTTTTTATCTATCTTTGCCCATAAATTTATCAATAAGTGGTAAATACGTTTGGATTTAAGGCAGGTTCCCTGCCAGGCAGGAATAAAGACCAGCAAGCATGATGTAGAGAAACCCAATGAAGCAAGGAAAAGGAGTGGAGGTAACTGACTCAATCGGCCAGTGAGCTGACCCCACAAGCGTGGCCTCGCTCTCGCTGATCAGCTGGCAGAACACAGAACTTGCGCTCATTACAAAGAAACAGCGACCGCCACCTCATACCTTCACGGGTTATCAACCTTCTGGAATTGAACAAGGAGAGAGGTGCACCCAAGTGTGCTGTACCTGTCCATCCCTTCCACCACCTTCTTCCTCTAGAGGACTGTAACTTTATATTTGCCTTATGCTTTCCTTGTCTTGAGATGAAGTCCATCTACGGTTTAAAAAACTCTTAATAAATGCAGCATTATATCTCAGTGTGTATTCCCTGTCAATCTGTAAGCTACCTCTGATATTGTCTGAATGCTGGGGTAGGTAATTGTGATGCCAAGGTTATCACAAGCCCAAGTATCATGCATGGTGCCTGAGGGCATGGCTCTCTTATGTAAACTGAGCACAGCCACACTAGAGTCCCTGTTAGATGTGATGAGAGGGAAGGAAAAATGAGAACACAGTGAAGTCCTAATTTATATAAATCACTGTCAGCTGCCCTTTAAAAGACTACTTAAGCTTTTTCAAACCATCAGGTCCCAAATTGCCACATAAATTACTACAGAATGGTACATCTACTTATGCATTTCTCTATTTGTATTGGATTAATTAATTGGATAAATCTTCTGTTCAACTTTCCCACCTTCTTTGGCTTATCAGACACAGACAAGATTTTGGCAACCCAGAAAAATAAAAAACAGAAGAGGGGTAATTTACAAAATAATTTCATTCCAGAGTTCATGTTCAAACCTGTCATTAGGAACACAGAATGCATGTTCTCATTGGAATGAGTAAATGAAAGTTATTTACATTCTTAAGACAGGTCATAACATTTATAAAGTTAAATAACTTTGTGGAAAATAAAGAAACCAATGAACATTAAGACCCTGCTTATCGTATTCTGAAATTTCCTTTGCTCTTTAATTTTATAGAAATATTTAGAAAGTTGCCATCGGCAAAAAAACACCGTAATACACCATTTTCAGTTATTATATCAGATATGCAGTTCCATGTTTCAAAACAGCCTCTATATGCCATTTTAAAAATTATAAAATATTATCTATTTTTATACCCTTGGCCATGTCCTCATTGTTGAGGCAAGTAGTTTCCTCATCTTCATTTTGCAAACACTGTGCTGTTATGAATATCTGCATGACTTCAGCACATTTTTCTCAATGATATGAAGTCATGATCTCATACGATAGAAAATATGGCATCCAGGAAGACCCATTTATTCAGAAAGATTGAGATTACTCTTCCTTCCCTCAGCTCATGAGAGCACCTGTGAGTGACAAGGCTGATACCAGAAGACCGAACAATTGTACAAGATGTACAATTAACGAGTGTATTGCTTCCAATATGGCTGTGGCGGTTGTTACTGTTGCTGCTGTTGTTGTTATTATTGTAACATCAACCACCACTGCCACAATTTCCTAAGCATCTATCACCTGCCAGGTGCTCTGCAAATATTATTCCTATCCTTTACAACTTTCATAAAGTAGGGATTAATATTCCCCTTTCAAGTATGAAGATGAGCTAAGGGGCCCATCTAAGGCTACACAATCTCCATCAGAGCCACACTTGTAACAGAAGCCTCAATCTCTTTGTTCTGCCCCAAACTGCCTAGTTCTCAGAAAAAGATGACTGGAAGGGACTATCAACCTGCTAAAATCTATTCACTGAAGACATTGATTTTTATGTGAGACCTTGTAGGGAGACTCTGTGGGGCACCCTCCAGCGTGGGTGGCAGGTCCCGGGGGTGCCACTACCACAGGTGGATGGAACAGTGAAATGGTAATACAGGGCTAGCAGTCACCTTCGCTGCACCAGGCTGCCTGACCCTCAGGGTATTGAGACAATAGTTTAGCTTAATGTCCTCAACCACTCGCTTTCCTTCTCTAAGTACTTCAGCTATTTTGAAGTCTGACGGTGGGTGGCATTTTTTTCTAAATCAGAATGTAAAATCATCCTTAATGTGACAGTAATTGAGCTACATTGCTTCTTTACATGTCTGATCAAAATATAGCTTTGAAAGTCTACAGATAATTAAATTTTCAGGAAGTATTTGGAGAAGCTTATTAATATATTACATAATCATTAACCAAAGAAAAATATTAATCTTTAAGATCACCGTTCAGCACGGGGAACTATTATTCTTGGGATTATTTTGTGTGAACAAGCTCAAATCCTAATGTTACACAAAGGCTAATGTCTTTGCTCAGAGGATTAGAATTAATTTATGACCTCTGCTTTTGACGTAAATGCTGTAAACATTTCTGTTGTTCTTGAAAACAAAGACTGCTCCTGCATAATTTTTCAGATAGAGAAACTGAAATTAAAGCACTATGAAAATATTTGCCAGATAAAACAAACGCCAAGATCAAAAACGCTAAAACACTGAGTGGATATTTATTATCCCCACTAATCCTTTTGCATTTCAAAGTTTATTTATTTTTACTGTGCTCTTCTATGGTCCTCATCAGTTATTATAAGCATAATTTTAAATTCATAAAGGAGAACGCAGAGTTAATAATATCATGAGCTTTAAAACAATATTCAAGTAATACTGATGAGGATAGAAATGCATTTGTTATCTGAATATGTTCTTTGGATGAACCAGAAAAAAAGGGTAATCCAATGTTAAGGTTTTAACTCCTCATGCCCCAGCCAGTGAGGCCCTGCATAAAGAACAAAGATTTAATTTTAAAACATCAATGAATTCTTTTCTTTTTTAAATGTTTATTTATTATTTTGAGAGAGAAGACAGAGCTCACACGGGGGAGGGGCAGAAAGAGAGGGAGACACAGAATCCAAAGCGGGCTCCAGGCTCTGAGCCATCAGCACAGAGCCCTATGTGGGGCTTGAACTCATGGACCGCGAGATCATGACCTGAGCTGAAGTTGGCCGCTTAACCAACTGAGCCACCCAGGCACCCCAAAACATCAAGGAATTCTTTTAAAGTTCCAACCCAGTAAATCAAATAGCCATGTTGTCTTCAGCGTATTCAAATAATAAACATACAATATTCTGACTTCCCAGCACATCTAAATCCTTATTTGTGACACAGTATCTGAAGTTCAGAAATGGACCCATTTTTCCATGACTCAGTTCATGAAAACATTCCAATAATTCCTTCTCACTGAATATATCTTATGGCAACTTCTAAAAGGCCGAAAAAGGGACTTCTAGTCTAATTGCAGGTGGGGCCTGAGAATATAAGAATGACGAGCACGGGTTAACTAAAAGCCTAGATTACGGTGTACAAGGCACTGGTGTATTCTGAATAGTCAATGCACTGGCTTCAGTGACAGATCAGGCGTGAGTATAAAGGAGAGAAGCACCTTGGGCATATGGTGGTGCCATTAACTGAGATAGGAGATTCCGACACAGCAACTGATTAGGGTGGGAAATAAACAGAGGAACTCAGTTTGGTTATGTGTTGACTTTATGGTGGATGTGGGGCATGGGGGTAAAGGAATCTGCTGGGTAGCTAAATTTAGGAATTAAGATCTCAGGAGAAAGGTTGGAAGTAGTGAGCAATATCAGGGTATGCAACTACTTTCTGTAAGGGTTAATATTTTAGGCTTTGCAGGCCATATGATCTATCACAACTACTCAACTCTGTCACTGCAGCAAAAAGGCAGCCATAAACAACAGCTAATGAGGGTGTCTGTGTTCTAAAAACTTTATAAAAATAGGTATCAGAATGTATTTGGACTGGCGGTCACAATTTGCCAACCCAAGTTAGAGGACAGTGAAGTCCTGGGACTGGATATGATCACCTAGAAAGAACATATATATGTAAGGCAAATTCATATGATACAAATTTGAAAGCATTTAATTTTCAATTTCCATGCAGTTCAGTAAGGATATATTTTTACTTTTTTCCTTGACATGTGAAACAATGGCTAGCATAGGGATACACATATATGGTAGTAAGAAGTACAAGAAAAGCCACTAACCTAAAAAGAAAACATAATTTAAGTTATAAGCAAAAATAATCAATTTCTATATTCTATTTTACCAGTGATACTATTTTTCCATTTTTTTAAAGTTCAATAATCACACGAAACATACTGGATTATTAAATATATTTAATTACAAATTTTTGTTAAAGTCAGTTTTTAATTTCTCCAAAAGCATATGAACCCTAGGATGAATTGTTCCCACCCATGAAAGGGATGGAGTATTTCAATATTAAAGAAAAGCCAAGGAAGGCACAGCAAGAGAAAATATAATGATTCGGTTATGTAAGGGCAAACAGCATTCATAACACTTAAAGTGTGTCTGCTTATTTCTATAATTATTTCATATAACTATAGATAGCTTTATAACTATTTCATTAATAACAGCCAACATCTTGAACATAGACTCCATTGCTAAAGGACTAAATAAACTTTGTGTCTATTTAAATGAAACTCATAGAAACATTCAAATAGGCCTTGGGTGCTATGTTAATGCCAGGAATTAAATGACCAGTATTTATAGCACAAAAACGAAGCACCAGCTTCTACTTAGAAGGTATAAGTCAGGGTTTGTTACCTGGGCCCTAGAGATAGATAACTCCACAGGGTTTCTGGCCAAATTTGGGAGAGTCTGTAAACGACCTGCAATTATATGCAAGGCTTTCTGTGCATGTGTCCTTCAGAGACAGTCCAGAATGCTCATTAAATTCCTGAAGGAGTCTATTACTTCTCCAAAGCTAAACTGGGAGCTGTAAAAAGGTCTCTCTAAAAAGCACATTTATCTTACTTTAAAAGCCTAAGTATTTTTTTCTAACTTCCTATTTTTGAAAACAATAAAAGACGAGGGGTGCCTGAGTGGCTCAGTCGGTTAAGCGTCCAACTTTGGCTCAGGTCATGATCTCACGGCTTGTGGGTTCGAGCCCCAGGTCGGGCTTGCTGCTGACAGCTCAGACCCTGGAGCCTGCTTTGGATTCTGTGTCTCCGCCTCTCTCTGCCCCTCCCCCCTCAAAAACAAACATTATTTTTTTTTAAATAAAAGAATAAAAGACTAGATTAGTAGTCCAAATTAAGCAAATAAAATTTTGTGTTTCTGCCCCAGACCACTGGCATCAGATCCGAACTCAAAACTGTCCATTAGTGAGAAACCAAGTTTCTGTCACACTATTTACCGAGAGAAACTTACTCCTAGAATTTTTAAACCACCCATTATTTTCTGGGATCTAAGACACCTTTTTATAAAGCTCAAAAATAGAAATAAATAAATATCCCAAGAGCTGAGCACTTCTGAAATGCTGGACTATTAATTAGTAGACCTTATCTATAAATTAATCTGTAGAGGTAATTCTTGTATAAGTCAAAGAACGTTGCAGTATCAGAATGTTTTCCTTACATGTTGATTTTTAAAAATTGAGAATCCTCCTATTCCATTCATAGGCTATAATCCACCTCTTAAAAATGAAAGGCATTTTGCATCTCTTGGGAAAGTAACCTATTCTTTCCAGAACAAAATAAATTTCTCTCAAGTGTTAGATTTTTTATTTTTTTAATGTTTATTTTTGAGAGAGAGAGAGAGACAGAGAGAAAGAGCGAGAGCGCAAGTGGTGGAGGGGAAGAGAGACAGGGAGACACATTCTGAAGCAGGCTCCTGGCTCTGAGCTGTCAACACAGAGCCTAACGCAGGGCTCGAACTCACAAATTGTGACATCATGACCTGAGCCAAAGTTGGACGCTTAACAGACTGAGCCACCCAGGTGCCCCAAGGATTAGATTTTTGAGAGACTACAGCATTTACAAAAGGTTTTTGATACACCCTCCTTGCTGATTTAATTTTCTGCTTTTTCTGTATTAAGAGCTAAGATCAATTTGGAACAACTTTTCCATATTATTGAAAATCAGTGAGGAGTGTCATTTAATGCTTTCAAGGTAACTAATATGCAAGAGATTACTACTTCAAAGTGTAAAAGATGTTGACCTTTCTAAGACAGGAAGCAAGTATAAGTAGCAAAGGCCCTGAAATTTAAAAGCTGTTTTCTGTCCACCTAAAACTGTCCAACAATCATCTTTGATGACCCCAGAACCAACATCTCCTTGGTTAACCTGAAGCAAGGGCCCATAAAATTGTATGCAGGCTCTACAGCAGCGTCTTTGTTGCCTGAAAGAATACTTCGATTCATACATGTTCCAATTTATATCTATTCTGCATAAATGAAGCAGACTTGTAGAAAAGACTGGATTCATTATCATGTAAAATACAGCCATTAGTAGAAAATCGATATTCCCAGACATAACAAGATCAGACTCAGGCTTCTGGGCTGGAGCTGGGGGTGGAGAGGTGGAATGTTTCCAAAAACGAAAGCCTTCCTTCTAAAAGAGTTATTCACAGGGGTAAGTTAAATAACACTACCAAAAAAGGAAGTTACAACAAGCCATTGCTTAAGTCTACCATCAAAGCAGAGCCCTCTACCCAGTTGACCTTTAGTATTAATGCCAGTGCATAGGTAGTTCTTAAATGCGTATGTGTTTACCTCTCAAAATCTTTTGTAAGCTATCTTGTGGTTGGAAAACTTGATAGGACTCACGCTCCTGAAATGCCTATCATATTAACACACAGATGTATTATTATCGCACAAATCAGATGCTGCAACCAGGAAGCAACCACCGGTTAATTACAGAAATACAGAGTTTCAAGTACCGTGGACTCTACAGCTAGGGGAGGTGACAGTAAAGCCTGCTTCCAGGCAGTGATGATGAAATGGTTTCGAAGATGAGCAAGAGGGGAAGATCCAGAGAAGAAAGCATATTCAGAACATCTGGGTGCTTACTACATGCCAGGCACTGCTCTAGACACTGAGGATATAAGATAAACAAAACAGATGAAGAGTCAGCTTACTTCCCTACAGGTGAAGACTGACAAAAGGGATTAACACTAAAGTATCAGATGGGGAAAGTAAATTAAAAAGGTAAAGGAGGGCGCCTGGGTGGCTCAGTCGGTTAAGCATCCGACTTTGGCTAAGGTCATGATCTCACAGTTCGTGAGTTCGAGCCCCACGTCAGGCTCTGTGCTGACAGCTCAGAGCCTGGAGCCTGCTTCAGATTCTTTGTCTCCCTCTCTCTCTGCCCCCCCCCCCCCACACTCTGTCTCTCTCTGCCTCTCAAAAATAAAGAAACATAATTAAAAAAATTTTTAAAAAAAGGTAAAGGAAAGGGGTGCCTGGGTGGCTCAGTCAGTTAAGCTTCCGACTTCGGCTCAGATCATGATCTCACAGTTTGTGAGTTCAAGCCCCACATTAGGCTCTGTGCTGACAGCTCAGAGCCTGGAGCCTGTTTCGGATTCTGCGTCCCCCTCTCTCTCTGCCCCTCCCCGACTCATGCTCTGTCTCCATCTCTCAAAAATGAATAAACGTTAAAAAATTTTTTTTTTAAAATAAGGTAAAGGAAAGAGGCACCTGGGTGGCTCAGTGGGTTGAGCATCTAACTTCAACTCAGGTCACCGTCCATGAGTTCAAGCTCCACATCAGGCTCGCTGATGTCAGCACAGAACCTGCTTTGGATCCTCTGTCTCCCTCTCTCTCTGCCCCTCCCCTACTCTCACCCTCTCACTCAAAAATCAATAAACATTTAAAAAAAAAAGGTAAAGGAAAAAGAAGTTGATAGAGTATCTTGAGGGATTCCTAAGCTATGGCTGCTTGGGGAAGTCTTTTTTGTGAAGGTAACATTTTTTTTAACGTTATTTATTTTGAGAGAGAGAGTGTGCAAGTGAGGGAGGGGCAGAGAGAAGGAGAGCCTGAATCCCAAGCAGGCTCCATGCCATCAGTGCAGAGCCTGATGTGGGGCTCGAACTCACAAACCATGAGATCATGACCTGAGCCAAGATCAAGAGTCAGATGCTTAACTGACTGAGCCACGCAGGCACCCCTGAGAAGGTAACATTTAAGTGGAGATCTGAAAGACAAGAAGGAAACATCCTCTACACTTTCAACCTATAAAAAACTATCTTTGATGGGAATAGGGCATCGCGTGGCAAATTGGAGAAACATAATTTACTCTTGGAACTCAGCAGTTTTCACCATTTTTTTGTGTGTTTGAGGCACACAAAATCTTCAAATATTAGAATATTCATCAGATTATATAAAAAAGATTGTGAGACAAAGCAATCTGAAATCAGTCAACAACAATTGGATCTCACAACAATTCAACCAACAATGCCTCAGTCATCTGTAACGGCGCCCACACTCATCCCACCGTCACCAGTTGGCTTCCTTTCTGAGTTGCTATTTGCAGCATACGTCACAGTCCTATATCGAAGAGGCAAAAGTCTCCAGTTAAAGTAAACAGGAGATCTTTCTTTAGTAGAGGTTCAAGCACACATTCAACTAAAAATTAAACTTCCCTTATCTTTTGCAAACATAACCTGTTTGGCTTAATACTTGCCTAATACCACCTTAAATTGTACATACACATTTTATAAACCATATATATTCAAATGTGGAAAAATAAATTTTAAACATTAATATCTGGTAGCATGCTTGTGTGCTGTGGGGCATTTACTGGGCGATGGCAAAGGATTATGTTAATGAAATGTCAAACCCTGGTTTGCCACTCTCGAGTTCTTATATTTTCTGTCTGTCCCACTAGAAGATATTTCAGTTTCACAGAACTCTCAACCTTGTGGTCGTTCCCCTACAGGAAGTTATAGGAAAAAGTTTTAAGCTCTTGTCTTTCTCCCTGTTTTCTGAGTGTTCATAGTTAAGACCATCAGAGACAGGCTCTCAGAATAACTTGCCTGGTGCCTGAAGACATGCGTGAGGCACACACAAAGAAGGAAGGCCCCCCGCACAATGCAGCAACATATTAAAATCAGTAGAAATCATGGCTGATCCCAGAGGTACACCACTCGGAATAACCATGTGTTAACTTGGACGCAGGGCCATCTAGCTGTGACACCTATCACTCCCTTGATGACCAGCGCTGATTTGGTTGAGTTCAGAGGACTCTGAAACACAGGGCAAAGAATGACGTTCCTAACCAGCTTCCTAGAGGAGTGCAAAATTGATTTTAAAAGATAAGGCAAAAGGGTAGCATTAAAGACCATGAAGCCGATTATACTGGAGGAACGTCAGCAAGACTTTGGAGGACTTTGCGAAAGCTGTTTAGAAAACATAACAAATAACCTTAACATAATGCTTAGAGTCTAAACAGCCAACTCCCTCTTCATCCGTAGGCCCTGGCGTGTGCCTTTCACATCAGGCAACCTGGGTGTCAGCTGAAGACCAGATCTCAACCTCTGTGCTCCAAGAAGTAGCTCTCAGTATCTTCTCATTTTTGCCAAGTAGGCCATGCACTCATGAAATGAACAGCAATGTTCTTGGAGTTAATGGGAGAAACCCTGTAACACTGATATGCCACCAGGTTGTGGGGCAAAGGAAAACAATTGTGACCAGCTGCAAACAGTAACCACGGTACACAGTTTTATATCCTTTCCTTTCTAGTTCCTAGAACCCTCCTCTGAAGAGGTTCTCATTGCTGCTACCAGGAGACAAGAAACAGGTGAGATCCAAAAGGACAGTATCTCAGAGACTTCTCCCAGAACTCTGGAGGGGGACTGGGGCCCCCTGAGAGCTACAGACCTGGCTGGAGCAGGTGCTGATGAACACATCCCAGTCTCTAAACTTAAGATGTGTCCTCAATGGCTCTGAGGTTTCTAGAGAAACTGTGGCTATTGGTAGCTGAGCTAATCATCTGAAATCTTTTCACAGAAAATCATGGACCGTTGAAACTGGAAAAAGATTTCCCAGGAAGAAATCATCCTCATTTCAACCAGCCATTCTTTTCTCTTTTGTTTCCTCTTTCCTTCCTTCCTTTTTTTTTTTTTTTTTTTAAGTATCGACTAAGTTACTTTTAAAGGAGAAAAAAAAGAGTCTTGATATACAGAAGATGATGAAAGTCAAGTGAATGCTGGCAAATTTCACAAACCTTCACTTACCTTCATTTAAATGGACAAACAAAATGACACTATACACAAAAACTTTAGTCCTTGAGAAGTTCAGAAATTCACCGTGGGTCACCTGCAGCTAGAAGCAAATAGTGAAGCTAGCGTCTAGGTCATCTGATGCCCCAGCCAGTTCTACTGGGCTATAAGATCAGATAGCTAACAGAAAATTGGTATTTACAATTCAAGATGGTGACATTCTAGCCATTAGATACATTTTTAATCTCCTAAGAACCAGCTGATGCTAAAAAATTTAGAACAAAATAAAAATACCCATACCCATGTATGAACAAAAAGTGAATACTTTCAGAATTACACATGACTTATACAGCCTAGCTATGCAGAGAGCAGTCATATATTCTTTTTTAAAAAGATACATATATTTTAAAACTTATTTATTTATTTTTGAGAGAGTGAGGGAAGGGCAGAGAGAGGGGGGAAAGAAATCCCAAGCGGGCTGTGCACTGTCAGTGTAGAGACAGACGCGGGGCTGGAGCCCACGAACCATGAGATCGTGACCTGAGTCGAAACCAAGAGTTGGACGCTTAGCTGACTGCGCCACCCAGGTGCCCCGAAAGAGCTGTCATATATTCTTAAAATACCACCAAGTACTCAAAAGTAGTCCAAAGTGAAGGAAGTATCCCCCAAAATAAACACAATTGTGTTGCCTGCCCCTTGTGTAGAAAAACCCACGTTCTGGGGTCCCTGGACTATGAGGCAAAATTACAGGGTTTAGATCAACAGGGCCAGCACATCTTTTGAGAGTAAGCTGATAGATTTGGTGTCAACAAGGGACCGTTGCTGAGGCTTTGATTCTATCCAGCCTGATGTCCCAATTTTAGTTACATTTCATTTAGGTTCATTTGAAGAGTGGCACAAAAAAACAGAGGAATGAAAGTTAGCCATATGCTGAAATGTCCCTTTCACACGTGGGAGCACAGCAAATGCACTTTTTCAGGCTTCTGAAGTAACCCTCTAGCATCATTGATTTTTGAGTCTTGCAAAAGCTCTTTGTATTGTGCCTGCACCACAGATTTACACTGCTATAACTCCTGTCAGACATCATCTTAGCTTTATGAATAAATAAAACTATGCTCTAGGGAAACATTGATTTAAGAGGAAAAATCAATACCCATCTAGCACGTGATAGACTGGAGCTTTAAGGCTACTGATTGCCAAAGTACGATGCAATACTGAGTGTAAAATCATACTTTTTGCACCCTAATAAAAGATAAGTGAGGGTATGTGAAGTTGGCAGGCAGGAGCTTGCCTTCCATGGTGCTAAGTCTATCAGGATGCCCCCTTTCCTTTACAAAGCAGTTAGTGGATACTTCCAAAAGGGAAGAGAAAGGGAAAGAGAGAAAAAGAGAAGGATGAACCAATGGTGGCAAAATCTTGATAATTTGTGAACAGGCATTAGGAGTGTATGAGAACTCACTATATTATTAACTCTGTGTGTGCAAAATTTTTTGTAAGAATTTGAAAAGTACATATGTTTGCTTGGAGAAAACTCTATAAAGCTAATATCAGCCAAGATGCGGACGATGGTTCTCTTTGGGTTAGAGCCTCCTGTGGAAGCTCTTTTCCTTCCTAGGGAGCTTTGTAGTTTTCAATTTCCTTAGTGAATATGCACATGGCTTTTGTAACTCAGAAAACACACACACAATAAATGTAGGCATAAGGATAACAAAAAAAAAAAGGAAGAAAAGAAAAGAAAAGAAGAAGATTAGAGTGACAAGTATTTTGTTGACTACTGGCCTAGAGAAAGCCAAGATTCACAATGTAACACATACTTATATTCAACTCTTTCTTACTGACCTTGGACATTTTTCAGGGCACAAGCAGGTTGCTATTAAAATTAACTGATTTAGGGACACTGGGTGGCTCAGTCAGTTAACTATCCAACTTTTTAGCTCAGGTCATGATCTTGTGGTTCGCAGGTTCGAGTCCTGCGTTGGGCTCTGTGCTGACAGCTCAAAGCTTGGAGCCTGCTTCAGATCCTGTGTCTCCCTCTCTCTCTCTGCCTGCGCCCCACTCGCACTCTGTCCCTCAAGAGGGACAGAGAGAGAGGCAGACACAGGATCTGAAGCAGGCTCCAGGCTCTGAGGTGTCAGCACAGAGCCCAACGCGGGGCCTGAACCTATGAACCTCAAGATCATGACATGAGCCGAAGTCTGAGGCTTAACTGACTGAGCCACCTAGGTGCTCCTAAAAAAATTTTTTTTTTAATTGACTCATTTAAAAAATAAAGCTAACACCTTATACTGCAAGTAACCTCATCTTTGTGAGCCAAAGATCAAACTAGACATAAAAGTGGGCTACAGTCATCAATTCCTCAGCCCTGCATTCACCCAACAAGAAAACCTATTTTCACAGTGAAGACAGTTGTTGAAAGTTCTGACAGGCCTGTGGTAACCTTTGATTACAAACCTTTGACTCCAGAAAGCCACGGCCTTTGCTTTCCTGCTCACAATTAGTTGGAATTAAAAATGAATCCCTTCCTTTTTGTCTGGCTCCTCGAACATGCAGCCTATTGCTAATTGTGTTAACTGTGGTCTCTCAAGAAACACACTTGTTTGTGGAATTGGATCAGGGGCTCCCGTCTGACCAAATAGTTACTGTTGCTCTTTGTTCACATCGCTGGTTTTTCTGATAAGTGGAAAGAACGCTGGAAGTTTAAAACACACTTCTAAGCCAAAGGCACATTAGAAGCCTGAAGATGGGTCGGCATAATTTAAATTTTGAATCTCAAATTCAAATATAATAAAAGTAACTACTATCATCACCCAAGGTGGTGAGAATATTGGCTAAATCCACTTCCAAGGTGGAAATGACACACAGTTACAAGTTTCAAAAGTACATAGCTACTGTGTGAGTGCTATTAGCAGCAGAAGAGGGAGATGGACCACAGGTTGGTTTTAGTGGCTCATCTTTAATGCATGAATATGAAAAGTAAAATAGAAAGTAAACATTACTATTGATAAAAAAATGTTTATACTTAGAGAAAAGCAGAGCTTGAGATTACTTTTCACAAATATCACCTTATTTTTTATTACAGTTAAATCTTACCCTCACGCTCAGTGTCCACAGGAGGGTCAGACATACAAGAGGATAATTAAGTACAGTACGACCAGAGATACAACTTAAGAGTTCTGGAAGCCCAGCTCTACTGGGGGATAGAGAGAGCTTCTCAGAGGACCTGGAAATTGAGGCGGACCTTGAAAGATGCAATGCACAAAGGGGCAAGGGCGTTCTCAGAAGTGAGAACAGCATGTGCAAAGGCCTGTGTGCCTAAAAGGACATTCGGGTGTTGGAGTATCCTGAGAAATTCTGTCTTAATGAAGCAGAGATGTCAAAGTAGGGGAAAGTAAGCAGTGCCCTGTGTGTGTGTGTGTGGGGGGGGGGGGGTGCGGGGGGGGGGGTGTTACAGAACCAGCTGTGGGGCTCCACACCAAAGTGTTTAGATCCATTCTCAAGGTTGAAGGGCCCACAGAAGTCACTGAGCAGGAAACAACGTTATAAATTTGCAAGCCAGGTACCTAGAATGGGTACAGTCTGTTGGAAGAGAGCTATATTCGCTCTAGCAACAGACTGATGCATAGTTATGAGGGCCAGAGCTAATGTAGTGACGGTGGGGGGCAGAGCACAAGGCTGGAAACATATCTACAATGAGCATTTGTGGCAGCTGGCAGTTAATGTGTGGCCTCATCAAGCACCAGTCACTGTTCTTGGAATTTTCAAATGTTATCTTAAATCCAGAATCTGATGTGGACCTGAATGCAGAGGGTGAAGCAATTCCAGGTCGAAGATTTCTGGCTTGAGTGGCAGGGTCAACAGTAATGCCTTTAATTGAAATATTGATTCCGGGAGAAGGAGCCGAAGAAGGAAGCAGAAGGTGAGAGAGGCGGGCAGGGGGAAGATGTTTCACTGAACCCATATTAATTTTCAGAGCTGCTTGGAATATACAAATGAAGATAACCAAAACATTGGGGTCAGGAATTTGGCAGGGAGCACACTGGAAATCTGACAGAACAACAACAACAAAAATCCTCAGTAAAATGTAAGCAATCAGCCACATACAAAAAAGTAGCACACAGTACAATGCTTTCCAAAAACTCAAGAGTGTGATTCCACTATAGAAACATCTGAGACCTATTCTAGAATATATAGATCCTTGAGTTAAATCTTAATTCCCCCCAACTGGAAAATGCTCTGTGTTTCAGGCCCACAAATAAAATGAGTAAGGCAAGAGGCTCTAGTGGAAATGGATGTGCATTAGAGAAAATATTTAATCCCCGAATCGAGATTCTTGTCAAATGTTGAGAGATCACAGGAAGGCATTTTTGGAGGGTGGATAATCAAAGCTCTTAATGCACTGATTCTTTAGACTAAGTTAACTAACAAAAGGCAGGCTGTTTTCCAGGATCTGTAGTTATATTTAGAAAGACCTTAGAGGGGAACCAAAACGACCCTGAAATTGCTCCCTGTTCTCCTAAGAGGAAGGGGTTACTCTGAAAGAGAAAGAAATTCTCAACAACTTGAAAGAAAGATTTAATTAAGAGACAGTGGCCTATTTTATGAGATTCATTTTGTAAAGAGATTGGGAACATTCAGGCCAGATGTACTCCTTTCTTTCTAGCCCATAGAGGAATTGGATAATGATGTATAATGGATGGGGGTCAGTCAGGTCACAGTGTTTGAGGTTTGTAAATCTTTTAAATGGGTGAACATAGCACTTCAAAGTCCAGGATTCGTTATAAAAATTGATAATCATGTAGGAAACTAATTGCTAAAATTAAAAATGGAATGCCTTTGTGTTAACTTGTCCTTTATTTAGGTTGGATGATTTTTTTTCTGGATTTGGTTCTGTTCAAAGATGAGCCAAGATCATTAAAGAAATTTGATATAACTTTATCATTAGCACTACCTGAGATTACTAACACCATTAATAACAGCAACAGTAAACACAATCTCATACATTTTCATTTGGGGTGGTGGTGATAGCGGTGAATAATGTGGTATCCGAGTAATCTCTCCAACAAACCCATCAGACTATCTAATGATTATCCCCATCTGAAAGACAAGTAGAGAGACTGACAGGGTAGGCATCTTGCCCGGTCTCCCGTTGGCATTAGAAGGCAGAGTGTAGTGCCCATCACCAAAGGGAAAACCATACTATAGAAAGCATAACCATTGGTGTCTCACAGTCTCTATGGCAAAAATCCATGGTGCCAAATTTGAAATGGCACAAGCTAATATTCTTGAGATTTTTCAACTTCAAGGGGGTGCCTGGGCAGCTCAGTCGGCTGAGAGATTTTTCAACGTCAAAGCTGTGTCTGCAGTCCTATGATGCAGAGTCCCCAAATACTCTATTGATGCCTGTCGTAAGTTAAGCTCAAAGCAAGCTTGACTAAGCAAGAATGTAGAAAATATCAGATACCATGAATACCTTGGAAACGTTCTTTCCCAGCTCTGAAGTTACACCCAACTGCTGGAATGAGAGAATGACCTCGTGTGTTCTGGAAAGGAAACACAAGGAGAAACAATCTCAAAACTCTGAACTGAAGGAAAATTACAATAACTAAGGGTAAAAGGATTACCTTTTCTTTTACGTATTAAAGTTTTGAGCAATAAGTAAAGCAACTGACAAACAACTATACAATGAACCTTCAGTATTTTCATGCTATAAAAAAAGAATGTTGAAAAACAAAGGTTAAAACTTGCTTTTAAAATGTTCACAGACCAAATATTTACCCTAAATTTTATATATGTAGAAAAGTAAAAATGGCACGAATCATATGTGCTCCCAATGATGAATAATTATGCCCATGCTGTTTTACACTCACTGCTTCGATCTACCTCTCTCCCCCAGACACGGACAGTGATAGTGGGTTAGTATCGCACACCTCACACATAGACCTTTACAATTCTGCAAGGTCCCATGGATTAAAACAAAAAGGGTTGCATGTCTCAAGAAGACAACAGCCTTATTAGAACAAAGGTGGCTGGAACAAAATTGAAAAGAACCATGTGATAATTATTACAACATAGTTAGCCATTTTATTTTGTTTTCTTCTTGAAACATGCTATGTGTTGCATGGTTTCTCATGTGAAAATAAAAACTGCATTACTTATAAAGATCACTTCTTCTGAAAGGAAGTGTGGTTCAAGTTTGAGGAATGTAATCAGAAATGGAAAATTCCGTTTTTGTTGACTATGGATCTAAGAAGGCACCTTACAGTACGCTCAGTGAAGTAAGCAATGGTCGTGAAAGAATGACCCAATGACTAGACTGAATATTCTCAGAAACAGTATCCACTGATATAAACCAATGCATTTTTTTTTCTTTTTTGGTTAAGTTTAAAAGGGAAAAGAAAGAGCCATTTCTTAGAAAAAAAAAAAAAAAGATGAAAAGCAAAACAATGCTAGAGATTAAAAAAATAGTAAAATTGACAATAAGCAAGGCTGTGGTCCCTCCATGACCTGCCAGGTCAGACTCTCCAGTGGCCAACGGGACAAGAGCTCCCAAAACTCCTCCTGCACCGCATGGGGCTCCCATCTACATGGTCTAAGAGCCTCTTGGATATAAGTTCCAAGAGAAAAGCGCAGTAAAAGGCAAGGGAGAGTTACATGTTGAGGGAGCAGGAAAAGAGTAAAGATCACATTGGCCAACAGTCTGCTTTCAACAAAGAATGACAATGGAAATTCTTTCCTCTCTCCCTTTTGCTGGGAAATTCCCCATTCTGAACCACTAAGCATTATAGCTCAGCAATATTACGGGTTCTGGTAGGTTTCCTGAAAACTGATCATTTATAAAACCAGGAAGATGCATTTCAAGCTCTAATCAACTGCATCAGAAACAGATGTTGGAAACAGTACCTGTTCAAAAGTGGAGAACTATTTTTGAGATGCTGCTAAATCTGTCTAATAAGCCTTATTGATAAACCTCTGTGCCAAATAAAATCGACGATGATAAGTCTCAGTTCAAGAGACCGAGTTACCAATATATATGATACAGAGATACAAGTAACAATAAAAGTACGTACAGATTGTGAATACAGTACAGATAAGAGCATGAGGGCTCCATATGTAGAACTCTCCACAGCTCTTGGGATGAAACCCGAGCCACTGGCACGGTGTGACTAGCTCCCCACCGTGGCACCTGCCACCATGCCCAGCACCCTATTTCAACATCTGTCTCATCTTCCTTACCTCCCACCCACGGTTCTCCACGCCTCTGCCACACTGTTCATTTGCCTGTTGTTTTTTCAAGCAGCTAAACAACTAATCTAGAAATGAGTATCTAATAAAGCACTTTTTAAAAATATTCATTTATTTTTGAGAGAGAGAGAGAGACGGGGGGGGGGGTGGGGTGGGCAGACAGAGAGGGAGACACAGAATCTGAAGCAGGCTCCAGGCTCTGAGCTGTCAGCACAGAGCCCAACACAGGACTCAAACCTGTGAACCACGAGATCATGACCTGAGCTGAAGTTGGATAGTTCACTGACTGAGCCACCCAGGTGCCCCAAGCACTTATTTTTAAGCTGGAAACTATTTGTAATGTGCTTATTAAGAGTAAGCGGATCCTGGTACCCAGCAGGTGGGTCCTCTAATCTGTTCCAACCTGGGTCCACCGCCTGTCACACCCTTCTCAATCTTGCCCTTCTTATACTTCGAGTCCAGTGGAGAAATAAACTATAAACACCAGTGGAAAGTACAGAGAACTGGCATTTGGGGCTGGATAATTCTTTGTTTTGAGGGATTGGTGTTCCTCCACCCCTCAGCTGTGACAACCAAAAAGATCTCCGGACTTTGGCAAATGTGCCCTGAAGGGCAAAATCATTCCCCAGTTGAGAATCACTGGTCTCGAATGAATGATGACTTATTAAAACATAGTAATATTTATATCTTAACCCATACTATGCAGAAGTCAACAATTTGGATGGGGACCATCAGAAAGGGCACAGATGGGGGTAGAGAGAAGGAGGAAAACATATATTGAACAACCTCTGTATTCTCAGTCCTATGTGAGGTCAGTCATCTAATTTAATACTCACAAAACACACTGTGCTTTTTCTTCCTATACTGAAGCTTTCCTACAACCTTGAGAGGCAATGATTTATTCTGGCAATGTTATTAAAAGCAAAACTCTTCAGAATAAAATTAAACTATTTCTAGAACTTCACACAGACACCGATATGCCTTTTCCTTCACTTGCAACAGACCAACTGCCTAAATTCTCATCCTTGAGAATGAGTAGCACCACCCATTCTCATGGTGAGTGCCTCTATTGTGGCTCCATAGTATATTTCCTCTACCAGCTTAAAGCCACGTGGTTGTTTTCACAATCGTAGGCCCAAATGGCCCCAAATACCCCCTTTCCTAAATGTACAAGTTAACCCGTGGAATTGTCAAAGGCTAACTGATTACAGCTCTTTGTCAGTGTCCCAAGTGAAGACAACACACTCTGTAGCCCAAAGCAGGTGGTTTGGCTATATCCTGACTTAACTACCAACCTTCCTGAGAGTGTTTAATGAGAGAAAGACAGGAATTCTTAGACCGAATTGGATGTTGCTCATTTTCCCTGCTGATCTCCCAAGGACCTAGCGGGCTCAACAATCTCTATTACATTCAACACAGTCAGGTCCAAAAGAGTCCCCAAACAGGGGTCTCCCGTAGCCCTGTGTATTCAGGAAGGATGATAGTGTCTTTTTAAATATATATGTTGATATGTCATTTTTATTACTTGGCTTTTTTGGACTCTGTTCAAATATAATCACATCTTCTACTCTAATGTATCTGCTATCTGTTCAAATACTTCATTTAAGGAGAGTTTCCATGTGCTGGACAGCATTCTAGGTGAGGTTTCAATACTGACCAAGACAGACAAAATTCCCAGCCATCATGGAACTTTCTAGCAGAGGTTGGAGACAAGCCATCCATCTGGCAAAGCAGTTCTGATAATTACTGAACAACTGAAGCTAGTTCGGGGCTGGGTACAGCCCTAGGGGAAGGCATTACTTTAAGTGAGGAGTTGGGAAAAACCTCACAGAGAAAATGCTGGCTGAGCAGGGCCCTGAAGGCATGCGGAAGGTTTGGGTAGGGATGTGGGGGAGGACAGAAGTGGCCAACTGGAGGCAATGGCACATGCTGGACTGTGGTGGGAAAGCAAGTCAGAGAGGAGCCAGTCATGCCGGCCCCTCAGTGTGACCATCATGATGGCACCACTGGTACAACTGGAGCATGCCCAGTGCCCTCATGGCTCCTGCAGGGAGGACACCAGACATGGGCCCACATGCAGACATGTGGGTGAATCCAGCAGAGGGAAAGTCAGAAGGAAGGTTATCAGCTGAGAATAAGGATGGGGAAGGAAGCAGTGAAGGTTTCATAGGAGAGCAGAAAGTAGAAAGAAGTCTTCTGGGAGAGGGAAAGCATGAATGGACAAGGGAGGCAGCAGTCTTAGGGGCCCACTGAGATGAAAGTGAGACCTATCAGCATAGGGGTGTGTGTTCCTCCAGCCACATCAGCAGCCCAGGTGAAGAGATGGGGCAGGTAGAGAGTCGAGTTATGCAGGTCAGTACAATGAAGAAAGAGAGAAAGAAGCAAAGAGCCTGAGGATGTATGCAAAGGAGTGTTAGAGAGACAACGGGAGCTAAGCTGGGTACCTGGAAAAGAACCGGAAGGAGTGACAGACAGTGGAAATTAGGAGGACCGATGGACCGTAGGTACTGGCAGAATGCAAAAATGACTGGAATTAAGGTATGGGGGTACAAATGAACAAAAAGAGGTGGTGACTGGAGGATAGGAAGCTTGGGGGGGGGTTACACCCTCACTATTCAAAGTGTGGTCCCTGGACCAGCAGCATCAGCAACACCTGGGACTTTGAAATGCAGAATCTCAGATCTACTGAATCAGAATCTACATTTTAACATGTGACTCGGGTGCACAACAAAATCTGAAGGAGGACTGGCTTGCTTTGAGCCAAGTTAGCTCAACCCCCACCTGACCAGAAGCCACAGGCACCAGACAGAAAAGTGCTACTGAATAGGTTTCTGAGGTTAGGGACTTCCCTGGGGATCCACTTCCCCCTCCTCCACTTTAAACGGCTCCTTTTGGCTTCTTGGGTCTTTATCCAGCTCCTCACGCCCTTGCTTCGTCTTGCCCTAGAGCCTTATGATATCGCCGGCAGGCTTTAGATTCCATTTACCGAAGAATGCTGGCCCCTCCAAGTGCCTCATTCATATCCCCATCCTTTCTGAAGGTAAGTGGCATCCCCTTGCTTCCTGAGACCAATTTCCTGTTGGCCCCCTCTGCTCGAGGTGGCAAGCTGACACTCAGTGTGCTCCATCAGCCTACATGATTCCACGCGCCTACAGAGACTGGTTACCAGGCACTGATGCAAAACACACGGTATTGGCAAAATACGTAAGACGGCTTTCTAAAGGTTTACCTTCCTGCTATCATAATTACTCAGGATTTTGTATCTCCTTTAATATGAGCAGACTGCCTTCACTATAGCTAATTTTATAAAACAAAGAAAACAGCGGCTGTACACGACATTACGGAACGAAAGATGAGGCTGGGCCTAATTAATGTAGGCTCTGCTTCAATAACAGCTTTATTCCTAATAAACAGAGTGTGACACTTTCATTAACCCAGACACAAACTCTCGCACAAATACGCACGCATGAAATAATATAAAAATTCCAAATTTAGAATCTCTTCTCTTTCAAGACCTAAATGATTCCAGAGGCTGCACTTCCAATAGTTTCATGATTACTAAAAATTGCAGTTGTGAATCCTACTATTTGCAGTCACTGTGCTCCACACCCCATACATTCTCATCTCATGCAATGCTCATGAGAATTCCATGGGGTCTGTGCCGTTGTTATGCTGCAGATGGGGAAACTAAGACTTGGGAAGGTTAAGTAACACAGCCAGTGAGTGAGCCAAGTTTCAAACCCAAGTTTGATCCAAAGCGTGGCCTCACTCACACATACCATTTCAGACTAGATTAACTTACAGCCGTCACCTAAGAGTATGGCCATATGATTTCCTCTGTGTCTCTGCATCCCAAAGCATATGCACAGTCACTGCGAAATATTATATGTGCCTACACGAATCAAGAAGGTCTAAATCAATGGTCTCTAATCCCATTATCAGTAAATATTTGATGATGACCCTCTTGGTTAGATGGGACCATTTTCTAGATCTGTGATAATTCTTTTAGCTGTTTCTCAGCTAGAATAAATGAACAAACTGAGCCAATCTGGCATCACTCTGATAAATTTTGATATGCATGCCACAAACCTATTCATTACTACAGGTACCTGAATACACTTCCCGGCAGGTGGGGAGCCTGGCTTCGAGGAACAGAATCTGTTCTGCTGTCAGAAGAAAGTACTGACAATGGTCACTCGTCTGACCCCTTCCTCCAGCAAGGAGGCAGAGACCTCAGGTTGGTTTAGCAAGCACACAGAAAAAAAGAACAGAATCCAAACCTTATTGTGTGAATTAATTGCCACAAGACTTCAGACACACTGGTTTCCTTCCCTGAATCACTGAACTGCCCACGAGGCAGAGGCCACAACGTCTGGCCCTGCCCACCCCCCTAACCCCCTTCCTGGGGGCAGTGTGACGATTTGATGGGCCCAAGGCCCTTGGATGAGAAGAGCTGAGGTTAAGGAGACTGTGTCCACACACTCAGCACTGAGCAATGCAAAATCTGGCCAGGACACCTGCTCATGGTAATCAGAGTTTGGCATGTGAGGCTGATAAAATATTTCTTTTGAAGTTAGTAAGGCCAAAATAAACAACAATAACAACAAAGGAAGCCTCAGAAACTGACCTTCCCATTCCCGAGTCCCTATCCATAAAACAGAAACAGAAACCTCTTCAAATACAATTACAGAACAACCCTTACAGTTTCCCAGCTTTTCAAAGGAACCAAAGCTGTAAGAAAAGAAATACCTTAAGGCTCATGCTAAATACATAACCTTTTTATTTTAACATGTTCTGTATCTGGATGAATATTTATCACTCAATATTTATGACTGTCTCTATTGCATATTTCTCCATCTGTCTTAGGTTGTCAAGTCTGATAAGGCAAGGGCCAAACCTATTTAGTTCTTTTTGTAAAGCATGTGAAATTGTTATGCGTAATTAGGCACTTAAAGGGCTTTTGATGAAGATGATTATGAAGAATGAGAACAGTTAATACCATGGCAGGCATGTTTCCTGAAACCTTCCTGTCTTTCTGAAATGTCGGATGATCACACTCCCAGCCTTGTAGAGCTAATGGGCTTGGGGATCGTGCAGAGCTAGTTAAACAACATGTGGTCTGTGGCCTAGCAGCAGCGTTACCGGAAGCTCGTCAGAAAGGCAAACCTCAGGCCTCAGATCTACTAAATCAGAATCTGCAATTTAACAGGATGCCTAGGCAATGTGTCTGCACATTAAAGTCTGAAAGCACAGACCAGAGAGCCATTTGGTTCAACAAACTTCATTTTATAGTTGGGGAAGGAAGACACCCAGAAAGCCTCAGTGATGTGCAAGCAGCAGCAGATCCTGAACTGGGCCTGGTACCTTGCGACCCCAATGTTCTACCACGCCTTGCTCCTTCAGGCGTATTCCTCCCAAAATTACTCTTCTGTGCATCTACAAATACATAGCAATCTACAGCTTCTTGAGGACACCGGATGCATTTATTTTCCACCGGAGGCCTTTATTCTTTCAACATTTTGAACACACTTATAAAGATGCTGGAAGCAGATCTAGAAAACCATCTCACAGTAGCAGGCTCGCTCACTACGCGCGGCAGAGATGAGACCACACCATGGCTTCTTGACCGAAATCCGGATTTCAGGTCCAGGGATGCAGCCCAGGCTGACACGTGGCTCTGCCTTGGACTCCAACTAAATGAATAGAATTCAAACCCTCAACGATATGTATTCCGAGCAAAAAACAGAACGGCTTGAGAAACGGCAAAAGCTTCTTTGAGTTGCTGTTAACATGCTGGCTTGTCACTGCATCTTTAAGTTTATTTATTTATTTTGAGAGAGAGAGAGAGAGAGAGAGAGAGAGAGAGCACGAGCGGGGGAGAGGCAGAGAGAGAAGGAGAGAGAGAATCCCAAGTGGGCTCTGCACTGTCAGCGTGGAGCCCGACACAAGGCTCCAACCTGCAACCGCGAGATCGTGACCTGAGCTGAAGTCGGACGCTTAACCGGCTGAGCCACCCAGGCGCCCCTTGTCACTGCATCTTTTAAGCCAGTTCCCTGCACACCTTCCTGGACTAGCCAGATTACATATTTCCTATATCAGATTAGGAACAATTTCTTTTTTTTTTCTTTTTTTAATTTAATTTAATTTTTTATTTTATTTTATTTTTTTTTAGGAACAATTTCTAATTAAATTAGGGGAATTTTATTATGGGTTTCCCCCTAGACTTCAGCCACAAAAAGTGTTTAAAAATATTCAGTATTCAAATTCCATCACCGTTGTGCAATTATTATTTTGCAAAAGGCTGAAAAGGACTGACACACACTTTAATCAGATCTGGACATGACGGACATCTGTCTCGACCCACACATGAATACGAACTGGCACCCTCCCAACATATGGTGACTTTTCTGGAAAAAACAAAACAAAACATGAATTTCTCCAGGTATGAAAAAATTGGCTATATTCTTTCAACAACTCAGAGGGGTTTTTTTTGCACATTTAGAAATCAGAAAAGAATTTGTTGAACATAAAAAAATGCACTGCATTGGAGAAGGCATGTTTTAAAAACACAAAAGATTAACCAAGTAAGTAATTCAACGTTTAGGCTAAAAGTCTGAGAAAAATGTGAAAATTCTGCTGTAAGTAGAACATTCAGATTAGTTGGGAGCCAAGAACAGACTGACCTATGTTGTAGGTACCACCTCCTAAATAAACCTTGAGAGAAACCACCATATGAGAGAGAGCCAGGCTCACCCAGAAGCATTCGCCTCTCTCTCAAGGTAACGTCCTTCATAAAAGAACATCATTTCATCACTTGAAGGTACAAAGTACCCCAGAAAATACCAGAAAAGATGAAGGAAAAAGTACCAAGATACTGCTTGCTGAAATGCATATCCCAAGAAGCCTATCACAAACTAGTTGAGGTATCAGGTTTTGAGAGATTTTCATTGCACTTTTGAGCCTGTGTTAAGTCAGTATATTAAGCACTAAGAACAGGGCCTATGTCAGTAAAATCTACCAGCATTAGACCAACATTCCCAAATTCCCCCAAAGCAGCAACTGAATGAAACTATTTAATTGCTGCCCTTTTAAAAATATGTTTATTTATTTATTTTTGAGAGAGAGAGAGAGAGCACACACAAGCCAGAGGTGGGGCAGAGAGAGAGAGAGAGAGAGAGAGAGAGGGAGGGAGACATAGAATCTAAAGCAGGCTCCAGGCTCTGAACTGTCAGGACAAAGCCCGACCCAGGGCTTGAACCCATGACCTGAGCCAAAGTCAAATGCTCAACTGACTAAGCCATCCAGGCGCCCCTTAACTGCTGCCCTTTAAATAAAGCCTATGTTCCCTGTTTGCCACAGTCCTTACCACTCCCTATCATCTCCCAGATACCACACCCAAGTACTAGCTGCTTTTGAGCACTGCATGGCACTGATGTTGTTCTTATAAAGAAAGGGGATGTCATCTTACCCACCTCTTTACCAAATCACTGACCTCCTGGGAGGGCTTTGAGATGCTCTGGCTCACTCAACTCATTTATGGCACCCACCTGAGCTTGTGACTCTTGCCCTGAATAATGCTATCAAGCTGTTACTTCTACCAGGACCATTCTCTTTTCCCCTTTCCCATCTGCCCAATTGGAATTCACTTTGCAAGGCTTCTGCAGTCTTCCTAACCTCATCAGTCAGAACCTACCGCTTCATTATTACGTGTACTAAAATCTTAGAATGAGTTCTCTGGACTATGAATCATTTTAGGCCAATGGTTGAATCTTTTGATCTTCTTCCTCATAATGTAAGGTCATCCATTACAACATCCAGCGGCAACTTCTCAACCTCCTTTCTACTGGAGCCATAGTTATCACCATCCTACACATACACACATACCTCAGAATGGACTGGAAGTGTGAGTGCATATGTGGTGGTGGTGGTGGTGGGGGCTCTGCTGGAAGGGATGTAGCAAACAAGGAGGTAGGTAAAAAGGGAAAAGGAGGCATTTGTATGCCTTCTGGATTTGGATCTCTTATCCCCACAGGACCTATAAAGAAATGCAGTAAGTAAGGGAGACTGGAGAAGACGAAGGAAAAAAGTTGCTTCCTTTTCTTCCAATACTTCTGAACTCCCCCTCCCCAGCTTCCACTCTGCAGGTCAGGTCTACGTGACAAGGTAAGATCAAGAATGAGGAAGAGGTGGAGGTGAAGGCGGAGGAGGCAAGAGATAAGAGAAACATCCCCACTTTGGTTCCTCATGACTTTCTAAGTGACTCTCCATAATTCCCCACCTCCGAGATACAGCAGCTCTTGAAAGAACAAGAGAGATGCCAGAGAATAAGGGGCAGTCAAATCTCCTCACACCAACCTTGCCTGCCATCTCAAAAGCCTTTAAACCTCCTTCATTCCTATGTCCACTTCTCAGTGCCAGGCTTCTCCCTGACAGCATGAATGCCTCTTCCCACAATTCAGTCTGCTCTTTCCCTTCCGCCTCTAAATGCACTCCAAGAAGACACACCTGGGGCTCAAGAGCAGCTCCTTGAAGACCGGACTCACATCTTGCCCAACAGGTGTGTATAATGGTGCCTACCATTGCCTGGCCCAGGAATCAAGGCCACGTGAATGGAATTGGATCGGTGAAAATTCCTGAACTCAAAAATACTTTTCCTTGTGGGATCACTGTTATAAATGTACTTAGCAAACCTCTTGACATATTGAAGTAGGAAAAGAAAGAAAGAAAGAAAGAAAGAAAGAAAGAAAGAAAGAAAGAAAGAAAGAAAGAAAGAAAGAAAGAAAGAAAGAAAGAAAGAAAGAAAGAAAGAAAGAGAGAGAGAGAGAGAGAGAAAGAAAGAAAGAAAGAAAGAAAGAAAGAAAGAAAGAAACTGTCTGCTAGTATATTTATTTTAATGCTAGAGTTTCTGGGTTCAAATTGCTCAGTTACATGTTTTTTCTCACATACTTGTTTCTTGAAATAAGGTGACAAGTTTTTTCATCTGTATAATAAAATCAACTGCAAAAAACATTTAAGTCTATTACTAAAGATGCTTTAAAAACAAGCGTCTTGTGGGGCACCTTGGTGGCTCAGTCAGTTGAGCGCCCAGCTTTGGCTCAGGTCGTGAGGTCGTGTCCGTGGGTTCAAGTGCCACATCGGGCTCTGTGCTGACAGCTCAGAGCCTGGAGCCTGCTTTGGATTCTGTTTCCCTTTCTCTCTGCCCCTGCCCTGCTCACGCTCTCTTTCTGTCTCTCAAAAAATAAAAAGTTAAAAAAAATTTAAAATAAAAGAAGTATCTTGAAAAGAATTGAGGTCACTTTCATAGTTAACATCAAGGTTTTTCTCCTCTAGGCCTTAGGCAAGTGGGGATAAGAACTAAGTCTTTTTCCAACAGGGGCAAAGATCATCCTAACATTATATAAGTCATGAGTGGCTGTATTTTGGAAATGAGCAGATATTTGGGTTTACTACAAAGACTAAATCTGAAAAAACATCTACGGTTGGAAATAGGTCTTCAAAGAGACGTCTGAGAATGCTCACACATTGATAAGGGTCCCAAAAGCAAGTGTTGCTTTGACTGTCATTCTTTATCCTTCCTTATTTTTATCTAAGTTAGTTCCCAGGCTCCTGACTCATTATATTAAAAGACAGGCTGTTTCAGATGACCTTGTAGGTACAGAATAAAAAGAGCAATTGAGCAAAAAGAAAAAAAAAATGTACCGTGCAGAGATGTTGCTATTTCTGAAAGGAAACATTGACTGGTGCAGGAGAGAGCAAGCATGTCTTCCCCCTTTGTCCCGTGAGCCTTCCCTCCTATAACAGCCAACACTGCCAGTGGGCTGACAACATACACCAGGCACTGTTCTATGCACTTTTCATCTGACAACAACCCTATGAGGGAAATACGATTATTATTCCACTCTACAGATGAGAAAACTGAAGTATGGAGAGATTATTTGCTCAATCACAGAGCGATTAGGGAGAATGGAAGGTAGACATACCAAAAATGTCTGGCTCCAGAGTCCAAACTCTTATCCACTCAACGTTTACTCTATTTGACACCCTTTTGCTCAACTCTCCATTATGTTCCTTCCCTCTTGCAAATGCTCGAGTTTTGCCCACGCTGGCATTACGAGCTAAGCAGATGCTGATCCCCTGATTTGGTGAAACCCCAGCCAGGTCTCAACCTTCTTAGACCTTCCCTTCGAATAAAGATAGCACAGATCAGAAGCAAGCTGTGAAATGAGCAGGGAGGGTCCACAGACTAGATAGAGCCCAGGAGACTTTCCATTCCTGGAACCTCCCCCACTTTTCTATCAGCACCAGTCACATGCCCAGCCTGGAAGGTTATCTTCTTCATGGGCTAACACAACTTATGCGGACAAGGCAGCCTCCTGCCATCTCCTCTTTGATCAGGGAACAAACATAATTGTAATATCGTTTGCAATACCATTATCCTCATACCATATTGAATTACGGAGGAGTTCAATATCGAACATAATCAGTTCTCTTCTGAATGTGTGCTCTGTACCAAAAACGTGCTAAGTACTACGAAGTATATCAATATGAATAATGTATTAATCCTTCCCTCATGGTAAATTTCCTTCTGTGAGATTCTTTACTCCTATTTCCTACTAGGTCACCTAGTTCAGATTGAATATCTGAGAATGAGGAGATACACCGTGCATTGGGCCCCTCAGGAAACAGTTGGGGCCTCTGAGTTGTAAAACTGAAAACACCCAGAGTACTTTGTTAGAAAACCAGATGCAGAGGAAATATCATGCATATTGTGTGCCATGAAACCAGATCAATTTATAAGCACCTCACTGAAATTCCAGATAGAACTATGAGAAAGTCTTCAGCAAGAAATGTTAAAGTGACTATAACAACGAAGAAGTAACTACACAATACTCATTATTACTGATTTAAGAAATGCCAAAGGAGACATATTTTCTTTCACATATACCTATTTCATTTTAGTGAATAACTTCCATAGATGGTTAAATGCTCCTCCGATTACATCAAAATCTTAGAACAACTGCAAATTCTTTAATAATGGAGATTTTCAGAAATACAACTTTATAACTGGGGAAGATACAAATTACTAAGATAAAAGGTAGAACATTAAAGCCATGAGAAAGAAATGTAACGTGTGTGTGTGTGTGTGTGTGTGTGTATACACACAGCAATAAATTCTTACTGAAGAGATCAGAAAGGCTGCATAAACTCTGAAGAAGTCCCATTTGGGCAGGTGAGGTGAGGAAAGGTAGGAGAACACGGTCCCAGCAGAGGTTAACAGTGTTGCAGTATCATGAAAGCCAAGAGTCATACATTCAAGTGCTGACCCCTGTCATGCAGGAACCATATATGAGTGAAGTATACATGAACTCAAAGCCTTGTCAGGTCCATGATTTGGTAGAGAGGTGGGTAGAAATGTGACTTTCCTCTACTCTGCCTTAAGAAAAACAACTGTGCCACACAATGATAGAAGGGCAGCTGATGACTGGCTGTGTATCTGCGAGCAATAAGGTGTGGTGAAAACTGAGGCGAACATTCCTCATCTAAAGGGGTGAGTCACTGAGCAGACAAGCAGACGTATCCAACTTCTTTGGGGGAACTTGGAAATGTTGGCAGATTTTCTGTGTTTTCTTAAGAGAAGCTAGAAGTTTGGATTTTTACATGTCTCACAACGTTTTAAAATTTTTTTAATGTTTTTATTTATTTTTGAAGGAGAGGGAGAGAGACAGACAGAGCATGAGCAGGGGAGGGGCAGAGAGAGAGGGAGACACAGAATGAGAAGCAGGCTCCAGGCTCTGAGCTGTCAGCACAGAGCCAGATGCGGGGCTCAGACTTGTCAACCGCAAGATCATGACCTGAGCCCAAGTCAGAGGCTTAACCGACTGAGCCACCCAGGCGCCCCACATGTCTCACAATGTTTTAATAGATACTAATATAAATTTTAAAATACTACTTAACCATTCAACACTAAGTAGGTCAACAAAACAGCACTGAGGGTCAGGTCTGAGGGCCTTATTCACTTAGCATAATTCCATGGAGCTTCATTCATGCAAGTTTTTTGTATCAATAGCTTAAGTTCCCTTTCACTGTTGAGTAGTATAGACCAAAGTTTGTTCAACCCTTCATACGCTGAAGGACATCTGAGTTGTTTCCAGTTTGGGCTATTACAAACAGAGCTACTAAAAATACCCATGCATAGGTCTTTGTGAGAACATAAGTCTTAATTTCTCTGGGATAAATGGCCAGGAGTGCAATTACTGGGTCGTACAGTAGTTGCATATTTAGTCTTTTAAGAAACTGCCAAACTTTAAAATCTTTAACATTTTACATTTCCACCAACAATATATGAGTGACCCAGTTTTTCTACATCCTCACCAGCATTTGGTGTTGTCACTATTTTTTAATTTTAGTCACTCCGGTAAGTGTGTAATTATATTTCAGTATTGTTTTAATTTGCATTTTTCTAATAGCTAATAATGTTGAACATCTTTTCATGTGCTTATTTGCCATCCGCAAACCCTCTTCAGTGAAATATCTATTCCTTTCATTTTCTAATTGCATTGTTTCTTTGCACTGTCGAGTTTTATCAGTCCTTGGTTCAACACATGGTTTGCAAAGATTCTCCCCCACTCAGTAGCTTGCCTTTTCATCCTTTTAAGAGGGTCCTATGGAGAGCAACAGTTTTTAATTTTGATTACATCCAATTTATCATATTCTCCTTTTATAGACTGTGCTTTTGGTGTCCAGTGTAGGACCTTTATACCCAGCTCTAGATCTTAGAGATTTATTCCTATATTTTTCCCAAGAGTTGTACAGTTTTACTCTTTACATTTAAATCCATGATCCGTTTTGGTTTTTACCCATGTGAGACAGGTCAAAGTTCATTTTTTAAAATTATGGATATCCAATTGTTCCTGCAGGATTTGTTGAAAAGACTTTTTCCTGAATTGCTTTCGCATCTCTGTCAAAACTCAGAATCTCTTTATGTTGTTTATAAGCCACAAAGTCTACAGTATTCTGTTAACAGCAGCCCAAACAGACTAAGACAATAGCTTAAAATATCTGGGATGCATCATCTTACAGATCCGGAAATCAAAAGATGCACAGCATTCCATCCAGAGGTGTGAGGGGAAAATTTATTTTCTTGCCTTTTCTGGTGCCTTTTCTGCAGAGGCTGCCTGCAAACTGCCTTGTGACCCCAAGCCACACTGCCTTTATTCCCTCTGCTTCCATCACCACATACATCTCCGTCTGGCCCTCCTGCCCCCCTCCCCCACGCCTCTTGTAAGAAGTCTTGAGATTATTTTGGGCCGGCCCAGATAATCCAGGATATTCTCTCCATCTCAAAATCCTTAATCACCTCTGCAAAATCCCTTTCACTATGTAGAGTATCCATCTCAAAATCCTTAAATTAATCACCTCTGCAAAAATCCCTTTTACTATGTAAAGTAATGTATTTACAGGTTCTCATCATTATAATGTGGTATCTTTAGGGAGCCATTACTCAGCCTACTACCCTTAGCTTCCTGCATCTGTATGCTTTAATCTTTTGCCAAATTTGGCAGGTTTGCAACCATTATTTTTTCAAGTACTTTTTCAGCCCCTTTCTCTTTTTCTTCTTCTCCCTGGATTCTAAAGACACAAACATCAGGTCTTTAGTTACAGTACCACAGGTCTCTAAAGTTCTGTTTTTATGATTTCTTTAGTCTGTTTTCTTCTCTTTGTTCAGATTGGGTAATTTTTATTGTTCTTTCTTCCAGGGCAGTGATTCTTTCCTCTTTCCCCTCCAATCTGTTGTTCAACACATCTGCTGAGATTTTTATCCTGGTCATTGTATTTTTCCAGTTTAAGATGTCCACTGGTTTCTTCATTATATTACCTATTTATTTGATGAGATTTTCTATTTTTTTTTCATTTGTATCCGGCATGTTGATAATTGCTCAGCAAAGCTTTTTTATGACGGCTGCTCTAAAACCTTTGACAGATAAACCTAACATCTCTGTCATCTCAGCGTTGGCTTCTGTTGATTGCATTTTTTTCATTCAGTTTGAGATCTTCCCTGTCTGGGGCATGACAAGTGATGTTTATGAAAACCTGGACACTTTGGGTATTATGAGACTCTGGATCTTATTTAAACCTTCTGTTTTAGCTTCTTTCCTCTGAGACCACTCCGGCAAGGGAAGAGGAAGGCTGTGTTATCATTGCCAGGTTGGGGAGGAACCAGTTTTCCCTACGCCCCCACTGACACCTGACAGAGAGAGAGGTTCCTCCCTACTGCTGGGCAGGGAGTTGCTGTGGCTTTCCACTGGGCCCCTGCTCACCCCTTCCTGGCTGGGAGGAGTAGGGTTACTGCTTCCTACACAGTCTCTACTGATACCACCCCGGTGGTTGGGAGGGGTGAAAATCTAGACTCCTCTTGTGGTTTCCACTTAGAAAGAGGTGGAGGTGGCAGATTTTGTTACTGCCCAGCAGAAATCAAAGTCTTGGCTCCTTACGACTCAGCCTTCTGTGACATTACCCAGCGGAGGCGGCTGGGGTGCCTCCTTAGAACCTGGCAAAAGTGGAAATCTCAGATTCCCAATCAGCCTTTGCTGGCAGGGTGGGGCCCTGGTTTTTGCTTGTTTGTTTGGGGTGTGTGTGTGTGTGTGTGTGTGCGTGCGCACATGTGTGTGTGTGTGTGTGAGTGACGTTTGGCTAGAGTACAGAGTTTGTTGTCTAAAAGTTTTCTGTCTTTGTAGGGTGTCTCTTCTGGTCCTTTGGCTAAAGAGGCCACGCTTTTGTTGTTTTGTTTGTTCCCATTGGTGTTTGCTGATTGCTGGCTTCTCTAACTCCGAATCTGGGATATAGGAGGCAAAAAGAAAACCCATGTAACTAATCACTGTCATTCCTTGGGTCTTGAGGTCCACGATGCTCTGCTCCTTCTCTCCACCTTTCTCAGTCTTCTTCCATCTGTTTTACATAGACTGCCTAGGGGTTTTAGGTGCACACTCTGGGAATAACAGGTACAAGGATGTCCCCTCCATCTTCCCAGAAACAGGAATGGTCCTTCCTTTCATTTTGAAGTTAAAACTAGAAACCTTATCAAGTAAGGAGATTGCACTGACTATGCTTGAAAAGCTACATTAAGTAGTAGCAAAAGTTGACATGAAATCAATTGAGAATACTTACCAAATAAATTTAAAAGAAACTTTAGAGTTTCCATGGCACTTAATTTGTAAGAAAAACTATTTACAAAGAATATGTTTTAAATGTTTTCAAAAATATCCAAGTTGTATTAGTGAACTTTGTATTTTAAGTATTTCGAGAAAAAGAAAGGGACTTTATCTCTGTGGCTGATGTTTTGCAATTAATTATGTAGAATACTGAGGTTTTTAGCTTCCCCCCTCTCCCCACTTTGGTAATTATTTGCAGGTGTCTTTCTTTCCTAAGCTGTCTGTATGAAGAAGCTGCACAGGTCTTATGCATGATTATATATACATTATCTGAAAGCTTTTCTCCCAAACGACTTCTTTATAGAATTTAAGAGAACCAGATGTATACTAAAGGATGGCAGGCATTATTAAAGAGAAGACAGAGTCCTAACATTTCATCTATTTTCCTCTAATCAATCCTGTATTTTATTTTATTTTGAGAGAGAGAGAGAATGCAGGGGAAGGGCAGAGAGATGGGGAGGGAGAGAGAGAATCCCAAGCTGGCTCTGCACTGGCAGGACAGAGCCCGATGCAGGGCTTGAACTCACAAACCATGAGATCATGACCTGAGCTGAAATCAAGAGTCGGACGTTTAACCAACTGAACCACCCAGGCATGCCAACCCTTTATTTTAGATGAAATGGGCAGAGTGGCGAAAAAACCAGTAAGAGTAAATAAAAGAATGCCTAGAATACACTGAGATAAAGTCTGTTTTCAACAGAAATTCTTTTTTACAGTTCAATATAAAAGGTTACTCTCAAAAAATTTAATTAAGAAAGTGTCAGAATCAAATAAGACACAGACAGCACCAAGAAATGTGTAAATTAGAATAACCTTCAAATTGATAAAGCACTTTAAACAATCTAAGAACAGCTCTGAGCTAAGACAGCTGGGCATTTACTTGGAATAGTTCTGGAAAAAACCAGGGTTTGGATTTTGTGCTCCACTTGCCAATTAGAAGCAAATGGTGATTCCGTAGGGTAGAGTAGTAGTCTCCAAATTCATCACGTTATTACTTCACAGAGCTATTTTCTCCTCCTTGGGTGAACAGAAGGAAACTGCACGGTACAGCACTCAATGGAATGTAAAATAAGGATTAACAAGCCATTCTGGAGATTTAGCAAAATTAAGCTTCATCAACCAGCTTGACTCACAGCCAATCTGGCAAAATGCATCCTAGAAAGAAAACTCACAGTGAAGTGACACGTAGCACAAAAAATTTAAATAACTCACAGAAGCATTAAAATCATGAAAAGGTGCATTGTGTTCTGTGATCAAGCAAGTCCATTACTAGAATAACAAGACTCCATTCTGTACTCAATATGCAGTGCGAAACAGCCCACTGTCAAGTCTGCTTGGGAAACCCACAGTATGTTCCCTTACCTCTCTCCACAGAAGACAACTAATCCACAGAGAGCATCACATAGGAGGGTGTGGAAACGTACTTTCCCTTTATGTGAAAAGGACACTGAGACATCCTTACAGAGCTGAGGTGTGCCAAAGGCCATCTCTAGTTGCCTGGCAGCTAGAAGACTGAATAAACTTGGGGTCTGTTTAGTCTGAGTAAGTCTTTCCTATACACAACCGAATTATTAATACGGACAGGTAAACTTTACACAATATATGAAATCTTTGAATGCTTAAAAACTAAAGCATGCATTTTGGTCAGTTATGTTTCTTTATGATTTTTTTCATATACAATTATAATTCTTATGGAAAGCAGTCATATTTTTTAGTCTGGCCAGGATATATGGGCTATTTAAGAACAGGCTTTTGCCCTACTTTAATAGCTAATGCATACTGTAAATCAGAATTTAAGCTCGGACTACCGTAAAAAGTCCTAAAGTTCATTTTCTATCCTCGGGCAGGACAGGCCCAACATGGGTAGTTCTTATTCTCACTGATAGAGAAGAAGAAAAAAAAAAAAGTATGTATGTATGTATGTGTGTGTTTATTTTTCATGAATTTATTTATGTTTAACCTAGAATCCATATGCTCTAACTTAAACCTATTTCCAAGTATCCATGTCTCCTAGTCTGAAAATAAATCAATAATATCTTCCTTTTTTTAATGTTTTTTGTTTTTGAGAGAGACAGAGCACAAGTGGGAGAGGGACAGAGAGAGGGAAACACAGAATCTGAAGAAGGCTCCAGGCTCCAAGCTGTCAGCACAGAACCTGACGCGGGGCTTGAACCCACAAACTACAAGATCATGACCTGAGCTGAAGCTGGATACTTAATCAACTGAGCCACCCAGGCGCCCCACCAATATCTTCCTTTAAAATGCTTATGTATTATTAGTAAAAATATTAGAGCAACTAGTTAGTCATGTAATTGTTAAATCCCACCACACAACCTTATACAAACATCAGTTTCTGGTAAATGAAGCATTTTAATGTAGAAGGCAAAACCACAGAACACTCAGAGGACAACATGGAAGTCTTCCTATGACCTCGGGATCAGAAAAATTTTCTAAAGACACAAAAATATATAAGCTATATTCTTTTACATATATACATGAAATTATGTAAGATAAAATCACTATTAACTGGGGATTTTTTTCACCTGTGTTTTCCTCTAATGAATATAATCCTAATGTACTTCTCCTTGTTATGGGTAAATTGCAAAGTGACTACAATACCTTTAGGTGCAATCAGAGAAAAATGGGTAAGAAGACCTGGAAAAATAGTTGGAAAGCGCTAAGCCTTAGAAAGAAACCAATTAAATCTGCCTTGCCAAACAAACATTTAAACAAAACAAAACCACCACACACACATTCAGAAAAAAAGCTAGCTTAACAGGACATTAGAAAGAACCAGAGATGCTAAGTGCTAGGAAGGTCATGAAAAGTTATTACCAAAAATGTCAAAATGAAAGGCTTTGGACAAACTAAAGAGGTTCACTTGTCATCGTTGGAGGGGAAGTGGAGTTGTATCAGGAAAGAACGGGAGTCTTTTTGTGGGCAATAGCTGGTCTATTTGTTCTTATCTATTTGAGAAACCATTGTACCAAATTCTTACCATTCCCTCTTGAAATTCATTACGCTAAATTATGTTTCTAAGTGGAGATATATCACGATGCTTATGTTAAGAACTGTGAAGGCTCTGAGATTTTATCCAACTTGTAAGCTAACAAATTTGCCTGCCAATTTTCATGAATGCTGTAAGAAGACACAAAACTCCTGGGTCAGAGACAAAGGATTATATTACTTACAGCATAGCAAATGACATGAGTTTCATGTTTAGTCATTTCTGCTTGGTGTTCAAGTTCCAGGGGGTACTATGGAGAGGCTTAGGTGGATGCTGTGTTTGCAGTGGGCTTGCATTACACCTAAAGAACCGTGAGTTTGAAGAACAGGAATTGTTCATGATGGAGCCTTCCCCTGAAGGAAGACATTATATTTACTGTAACGAACAGTAAATAAACCTACCCTTTGCTATGAATGCAGACAGGATCTCTATCTTCTAAGGCCATTCATATTACAAACATCCTTGAAAAAATAGTTCAGAACGAAAAGGCAGTTCAGAACGAAATGTCCTTGCTAGACATGTAGAAATGTGAGAGAATCCCTGCCCCCCCAACACACAACACTCTCCTATGAAATAAAAAAACAACAAAACCTGTGAAGACTTTGATGAAAATTGCATTACAGTTACAGATTAATTTGGGGAGTGACTACATCTTTCTTATACTGAGTTTCTCAATCCATGAACACTGTCTTTCCATTTACTTAAGTCTTCTATGTGTTTCAATAAAATTTTATAATTCTCTCCAAAAAGGTAAGATTTTCCTATTCTTGACTCTTCTGTAGTTTCTGTTGCTAATGTGAATGGTATTTTTTATATTACTTAAAACGATCTAAAGCAATTATTGAATTCCCTTGGTGTTTAGGAACACGATGATCTATCTTACAATCTTTTTCAACTGTTTCCCAGGTAACTTCTGGAATTCCCTCTCTGCTTTATTAATCAACAGCATTCCACAAATATTCAGTGAGTACCTTTATTATATGTCCTTGGAGCGGCCATAAAAACAGTCAAGCATTATGTAGCTCTTACTATGTGCCAGGTTCTATAGTGATGTAGTAGCTCTTTTATTTCTCAAAACAATATGAGATGGATTCTGTTATTCAGATGAGGACAGTGAAACAGATAGGATATGTTACTTGTCCCAGGTCACATGTTGGCAAGTGGAAGAACATGCTAAATGCCCTCAAGGAGTTTCTAGCCTAGCCTTAAGATTTATATACATCTGAAAACTTCCATTCCTGAATAACAGTGACTTTCCTCTATAGTAGGGAGTTTCTGGGATTGGTGAAAATGTAACTATGGACTTCAAGTCTGGAGGTTGGAGTCCTGCCCCACAAACTCCTAGCTTTTTGATGTAAATAGGCAAGTAATGTACCAGCTTTAAATCTTCAATTTTCAATGCCACAAAGAAATGCTCATTGTTCTACGAATTTCACAGGTTTAGCAGGGGAAGCAAGTGAGAAAATGATAACAAATTGTGTAAAATGTCATAAAATGTAAGTACAGTGTAAATTGTCATAAAATTGCAGGCATTAATCCTTACTCTCCTATTTAGGCAGTGTCTATATAACATCCACCCATCCTATTTTTATCTTCAGTTCATTTCAGATCAATTTAGCAACTATTTGATTGGTTACTAAAGACTAGATTCAATGCTAGACACTGGGGAAATAAACATTATAAGGTGTGATGTCTGCCTTCAAGGAACTCACAGTCCAATGGGAGAAAGAGAGACCACTAACCAGGCAATTACAAGAATGTGAGTCACTCTTTAAAAGGGATATAATAGAGCATTATAGGAATACAAATAAGAGACGTCTACATCAGATTAGGTTAGGGTGGTTGTACAATTAGAGAAAGGGACACCTGAAGGTGAAGCAGGAGTCAGTCAGTTAAGGGATGTATGGAGTAGTTTATGCAAAGTCTCAGGCCACACTGGAGGGACTCTGACTTGATATATAAGTAGAACACATAGGAGAGTGTAAGAAATAAGGCTGGATTGACCATCAGGGTCCAGATCACTAAGGACTTTGTATACCATGGTGAGGAGTTAGCACTCTTTCCAGGAGGCCGCATTCCGAAAAATCAATGGAGAGTTTTAAAGAATAACATGGACAAACCGGCATATCAGGTCATCTTCCCTGTTATTAGAGTGGAAAACAGTACAGTTGTGGCTACATCTGGCAGAATGGAGACGAGTTAGAAGACTTCAAAAATAATATTGGGCCATATGTCATCTAGAAGATAACATTCTAAACTAAGAGAATGGCAGAGGGATTTGAAATTAAAAGATTCAATATTTAATAGGTATAGTGTACAAACCTTGTTGGCCAAGGGCTATGAAGGTGAAGGAAAAAGATGCATCAAGACCTAAATGTGAGACCTGAAACCACAAAAACCCTAGAAGAGAGCACAGGCAGTAATGTCTCTGACATCAACCAACAGCAGCATTTTTCTAGATGTGTCTCTAAAGCAAGGGACATAAAAGCAAAAATAAACTATTGGGACTTCATCAAAATAAAAAGCTTTTGCATGCTGAAGGAAACAATCAGCAAAACTAAAAGGAAACCTACTGAATGGGGGAAGATATTGCAAATGACATATCTGATAAAGAGTTAGTATCCAAAATATATAAAGAACTGACACAAGTCAACACCACAAAAACAACCCAATTTAAAAATGGGCAGAAAACATGAACGGACATTTCCCCAAAGACATACAAATGGTCAACAGACACATGAAAAGATGCTCAACATCACCAATCATCAGGGAAATGCAAATCAAGACTATAATGAGATATCACCTCACACCTGTTAGAATGGCTAAACTAAAAAACACAAGAAACAGCAAGTATTGGTGAGGATGTGGAGAAAAAGAAAGCCTTGTGCACTGCTGGTAGGAACGCAAACTGGTGCAATCACAGTGGAAAACAGTATGGAGGCTCCTCAAAAATTCAAAAACAGAACTACCCTATGATCCAGTAATCATACTACTGGGTATTTACCAAAAACATACAAAAACACTAATTCAAAGGCCCCTATATTTACTGCAGCATTATTTACAATAGCCAAATTTTGGAAGTGGCCAAGTATCCATCGACAGATGAATGGATAAGGGAGAATTGGTATATGCACACAATGGAATATTAGCCATAAAAAAACAATGAAATCTTGCCATTTGCAACACCATGGAGGGTCTAGAGAGTATAATACTAAGAAAAATAGAAAAATACATCAGAGAAAGACAAATACCATTATGATCTCACCCATATGTGCAATTTAAGAAACAAAACAAAATGGAAAAGAGAAAGAGAGAGACACCAAGAAACAGACTCTTAATTACAGAGGACTGATGGTTATCAGGGCGGGGGGGGGGGGGATGGGTGAAATAGGTGATGGTGATTAAAGAGTACACTTATCAAGATGAGCATTGAGTAGTATACGGAATTGTTGAATCACTATATTGTATACCTGAAACTAATGTAACACTGTATGTTAACAAACTGGAATTAAAATTAAAAACTTAATTTCAGAGAAGAGTGACTTCCTGTGTTATTTGCCCAGTTTACTGAAGGGATGACAGTAAGAAAGGCAAAGACCACAGGAAAAGATACGATGTGGCAGAAGGAGGCATAGGAGGCAGAACGACCAGGTGCACATCTGAACATGTTAAGTTAGAATGTCATGTAGCAAACACTCATTTTGTGTCAGGCACCCAAGGGGAACTCCAAAAAAAGACACGAAACACAATTCTTCTCCTCCATGACCTGGTTGAGAATGTACATATATGGATAAACTATTCAAAGCAGGACTTGAAAAATGCTAGATGCAATGAAACCCTAAAGAGTGAATAGCAAATTGTATCAATAAGTTGTGCCATAACAGTTGTATCACAGAGTGAAGCAAATAACCCTGACAATATTAGTTTGGACACATGTTTGAATAAAAACAAATCCATTTATGAATATTAAAATGATATCACTTCATACAATAAGGCTTCAGAGAAAGATATTTATCCTGAATATGATTTCATCTTTGCCAAAAATGACAAATCCAAAGAATCTTTGCATCTCAGAGCAAAGGGGTTTCTAAATAGCGACCAACTAACCATCAAATGTTTGATGTCCCTCTACAGATTCAGCAACATTAGCTTGGTCCAAAATTGTATTCCTTGCAATGGAACTGATCAGAGAACTCTAACAGTGTTACAACTTCATAAATTAGGCCCATCACTTAGCAGTATGCTTTTCTCAACATCATACAAGAAAAAGCAACGAGAAAACTATTTCTCAAGTCAAGTCTGTGGTATACCATTTTAACTAAGTCAGAAGGACATGTCATCTGATTGAATAATTCATTCTTTAACCTGTAGCTGATCTCAAAACTAGGATCTATTTCTTGTAGTGGTGAGCTTTAATAGGAGAAATCACAAGAAAACAGAGGGAGTAAGCACAGACTGTGACTTCTATCGATCTCCCTTTAAGTCCCAACTCAGAGACTTTCTAGCTTACAGGCAAGTCATGCAAGCTTCAACTAGATTTCTTCCCTTTCAAAATGGGAATTGCAGGGCCTTGATGATATACATTAATGTGTTTGAAAAACGCTCGGTTTTCAAGAAATGTTTGATGAATGAGGCCTCCGAGACATAGACTGAACAAAACAAATTATAAAACGAAGACAATAATATGCTAACAATACACAGCCTTTGGGGCACCATCAAAGCTAGCTGCGCAGAAACAGAAGTGATTATGTCCCCGACCCGAGGCCGTCCCAGGTAAGTTGTCCTCCCTTCCTTCAGTAGGTGACCCGGGAATCAAGGATGCAGCTGGGGCTTGGGGGGCAAACCAGTACAATTAACTTTTTAAAAAGCTTGAGGGAGGTCATAAAGTCTTGAGTACAGGGATGCCCAGGTGCCTCAGTCAGTTAAGCATCTGACTCTTGATTTTGGCTCAGGTCATGATCCCAGGTCGTAGGATCAAGCCCAGCGTTGGCCTCTGTGCTGAGAGTAGAGCCTACTTAAGATTCTCTCTCCCTCCCTCCCTCTCCCTCTCTCTCCCCCTCTGCCCCTCTCCATCGCATGAGTGCTCTCTCTAAAATAATAGATTAGATAGATAGACAGAAAGAAGGAAAGAAGGAAAGAAAGAAAAAATTGTGAGTACACATAACAAATGGCATATTATTACTTTACAAGACAGACTATATTCTAGGATATACATATATATAAATATGAATATATATATATATATATCTGTCTCCAGATGTTACAAGCTACATAATCAACACATAAATGCTTTAACTAAGATCATGACGCCAGTCTCTCTCTTTACAAATCCACCATTCTTTAGACTGAAGTTAAACCTTTAGTTTTCTTTCCCTTTGAAGACCTGTCACTGAAGTTCCTCTTTCACTTACACACATATGCAGGCACAGATGGGGGACATTTTGCTTTCACAAGAGGATGCCCTGTCTTGCATGCTATATCCCCAGAGGTGGCTCTGAGCCCACCTGACACCATCGGTGATGGGAATGAGACCGACCACCAACACTGGGCAACGAAATGTCCCCCTGGGAAGACCTGTACACACGAAATGAGCCTCTCTGGACAGTCTGCCCCACACAGTAGCAAATGAAGCTGATGGCTGCTGACAAAAATAACCTTAGGAAAGAGTGTTCATCTAATGTTCGTCACCAAAGCAGCAATCTGTACTGTGACAATCATGGTCGGGTCTATACACAAAAAGGCCTGCCTCTCCCCTGTCAATTCTACACGACCTAGCCATCCAGCTTCAGGGAAGAGAGTGCCTTCATCGCTTCCAGGAAGCTCATTCCAACTGGGTTCAATCCTGAGCCAGGCAGTCACAACCGGAGTCTTCCCGTTTTCATGCCTCAGCCTCTGAAGGGGGAGCAGGGCAGTGCAGGACATGGTATGAGTGGGGTGACCTTGCTCTGGGAGAATTTTTTTCTTGCCCAGTTTTCATGCTCTTCATCTCTACATATTCACCTGGGAGTGTGTGTGTGTGTGTGTGGGGGGGGGGCTTTTATGAGCTGTACTGTGTTTCCCCAAAATTTATACACTGAAGTCGTAACCCCTAGTCCCTTAGAATGTGAGACAGGACCTTGCAAGAGGTAATTAAGTTGTGATGAGGTCATTAGGGGAGGCCCTAATCCAATATGACAGGTGTCCTTACATGAAGACGAGATTAGGACACAGAGAGACACCAGGGACACACATGCACAAGAGGGACAATGATGTGAAGAGGCAGCAAAGTGACAGCCATCTTCAAACCACGGAGAGAGGAGGGAGAGTGGCCTTGGGAGAAATAGAACCTGCTGACACTTCGGTCTTAGACCTCCAGTCTCCAGAACCGGGTGAAAATAAATTTCCGCTGTTAAGGCCAATCTGTCTGTGGTATTTGTTATGGGAGACCTAGCAAATGAATTCAGGGTACTTCCTAAAAGTCAGGCCACTGTACCCTTTATTATGAAATTAAATCTTCCAGACAAATACATTCAATACCCTATTAACAGAAGAAAATAAAGCTGGAACCTTCCTCACATGTTCAGATGGGGGCAGGCAGGTAATTCATTTAAGTAAATGTGCTTTCAAGCCAGCTTTTAAACAAGAGTTCTAATCATCAGTGGACTTTTCACTCAGCAACCCTCCTCCACCTGTTCAATATCGTTTTTACAACTCTCAGTTCAAGAGCCACTTAAGAAATAAATGATTCATGGCCACTGAAAGCATGATAATTTTCTGTGAGGCATAATGGTTGGGTTTCTACGTCCACAAGTAATAAAAAATAATGCTACCCCTTAACCCTCTTAACTTCTTTCACAGAAAAAAAGGCAAAAAGACCCCCAGAAAGACCCATAAAGACCAAGTCTCTCCTTTGCAATACGTATTTCCCCCTTGGGCTTAAAATTCTACCTTTAAAAAACAAAATTAAACTTGTCCTTTAGAAAATAAAAGCTAGTTAACAATGAACATTTCTGGTTTTATCTGAAGATGGGATGTGTTGAGTCTCGGATTTGAGAAGGACCATATTCCTTCATAAAACGCATTAACCTGCAAAGGTTTTCTGAATTTTGCAGGGCCAAAATTCCCATTTCCATACAGGCAGGCCTATCTGCAGAAAGGGGCAGACTGCTTTACCAGTCATAACACGCCCCGGCGGTGTCACCTTGGGCCAGATGCCTCATCACACTCACCCTGTTTCCTAATCTGTAATCTACGGAAAACACACTTCTCTTACAGGGCTGTTGAGAGAATTAAATTGGATACGCAAGTAACAGCACAGTCCGTAAACACAATATTTCTCAAAAATTGGTCTACAGACTTCGTGCCTCAGACACCTGGAAGCTTCATGAAATCGTGGGTCTCAGTCCACACACCACCAGATGGGGATGGGGTCTGGAAATGGGCATTTTTAACAAGCATTTTAACAAGTGAATTAAGGCTCATGTCCTTGACAGGCTGTGAGGCTCAATCTGGGTCTGGACAGGGGACAGAAGGGGAACCCAAGATCAGCTTCTTAGCATCCAGCTGGCATGCTGCCTGTTTTGTTCTCAGTAGGTACCCTGGTTCTGGGATCTGGGTTCCAGCCCAGGGCCCCACCATCCCTGTCTCTGATTCCAATTCACCTTCTGTCCTGCCCCACAGTGACTGTCCTAAAATACACACCTGGACATGCTGCCCCCTGCTGCAGAGCACCCAGCCTTCCCACCCCACCCCCAACCCCATCTCTTCTGACGGCCTGAGTCAGAGACGGGGGCTGGTCTCTGAATTCCAGACAGCCCTGCTTGCTTCGCTCACAGTTCAGCTTAAATGTCTTCTCCTCACAATGGCGCTCCCAACTGCCCAGTCATTCCTAATAACATAAGTATATGTTACGTCTCTGCCCAGGACCTAATACCTGCCAATATTCCCTTCTTTGTGCAGTTATCTGTTCCCACCATAAAGTCAGAAGAGGTAGCTTGTTGGCCACCATATGCCCTGCCTCTCATGGTACCTGGCGCACAGTAGGAACTCAATAAACACATGCTGAATGGATGAACACGTTAATGAATTTCTGGCCCATACCGCTGCCAGACGTGGTGAGGTTCTCACACTGTATGTGTCAGGCTGATAGACAGAAAAGTTCCATTTTTCATCATGCAACAGGATGACTGTGGGGCAGTACTTTCTTTGTGCAAGATCTGTGGCTAAGGGGAAAGTGTTAAATACGTTTTCTGTAAACTGACCCCCTTATATTAAAGAAAGCCAGCATTTAAATCGCTCCTGTATCTTCACGGTTATTTGTGAAGTGAAGCATTTTTTTTTTCCTCGCACAACCAGATTTTCTATAAATTTCACAATGGATGTCCTTAAAACAGTTAGCTGTGTATACTTTTTATGAGTACCAAAACCGCCTCACTTAAATTTTCCTACTTATTGATAAAAATAAAAGTATTGTCTTTGGAACAAAATATCCCTTAACAACAAAACAGTCGGCTCCAGACAGTATTATAAATCTATTCATGTTATGACCGTTCTCAGCCCCTTTAGAAACTGTGGAACAATGGAGCCCATCCAAAGGCTCTTGTGTGCTGCTCTCTGGAAAATGGACAGGCATTCCGACCACGGAAAGTCTAGAGAAGAGGCTTTATAAAGAAGGCTATCTGAATGCATTTCTGCCCAAGTTCTGAATTCTTTATTGTGTAAGGAAGAATTTCAGAGACCCACAGGTATACTAAGGATAAAAGAAAACTATGAATAGATGCCAGTTCAATTTTAGTAGTGGCCTCCCCTCACCCTTAATTCAGAAAAAATTATATTCTATACAATAGTTTCCCAGCAAAGACCCTGCCACCCATCTTTCTCACAAGGGAAAGGCGAAGTGAAAATCTCCACCTCGGAACTTTAATTGGTTATCCTGTATGTGTCTTGACAGCAATGAGTTTCAAACTAACAACAAATGAGGGAGGAGGGCAATGGCTTTGGTCTACCGAGAGTCACGGAAAGGAAAAATGGAAACGGTCGGTTGCAAGACAGGAGGCCATAGTTACGAAAGGAAAATAAGGCCCCTTATGGTCAGCCTCATGAGGAGATAAGTACACACTTCACCTCAAATGGTTTCTTGCCTGCCTGGGGCACATGGCCACCAGGGATTTACAGTTGGGAACATAGTCCACACTGGGCAGGTACAGTGGCACTTACAGAAACCCATTCCTCTGAGCTGAAACGGAAAGCAAAAAAGGGACAAGGGAGTGTTGCCATTGTTCAATCTTTCTCCAACCTTTTTCAGACTTTCCTGTTCTTCCTTCCATAGTGGCTTGATACCTACAGCACCCAACAAGTATCATGCCCTCTGAACAGGTGGTTCTCAATGATGGCTGCAATACCTGGGGGGGGGGGGGGCTTTCAAAAACCACCAAGGTCAAGGCCCCCCCAGGGCACACTAATCAGAATTACTGGGGGCAGGCCCTGGGTATCATGAAGTATTACACCTCTGCAGGTAACGCTCTTATGCAGTCAGTATGGTGAACCATTGCTCTGAAGGTAGCTAGAGAGAAAAAAGGAGAAAGATAAGGTGAGACAGATCAGATGATCCGGCCCAACAGAGGGGAAAAGCCTTCGCCAGAACACAGTGGGGGAGCATACTTAAATGAGGAAGGGAATGCAGCAGCCACAAGGTGAGGCCCCTGTGGGCTGTCAGCTCTTTAACAACAGGAAATGTGGTAAGAAGAAGAAATGCTCGCAAACTCAGGAAGATGCTTGGCAAGAAAACACAGGTGCAAAACCAAGGCAGGACAAGTTCAGCTCTTTAAAGTTGGGAGATAGGAGAGAAAATGATATTTGCAAGGAGGCTGCAGCTGGGGGAGGAGGTGGGTGTAAACCAAGACACCAAGAATGAGGTCTGCAGACAGGAAAGGCGAGGTATGTACTTCCACTATCACGTGTCAATGATTCAACATCTTTTCATGTTGATGGTTCGCCTTCAGATAAAAAGTTTGGTATTACTCTGAAACAATGAAGAACTTTAAAAAAGAGGTAACAATAGCCATATAGTCCCTAAAACATGCTCCTGAATACCTACACAAGCATTCAAAATTACCAACTTATTCACTCAGCTGACCTTTAGCTCACATTGATCTTCAAGAACTTATTACTGTCTTAATGATGTTCTCGAGTCCTCAAAAGGCAAAATTCTTGGATGGCCCTATAAGCATGCAGTTTTCCCCCAATGCTACTGTAACACTCCACTCTGTTCTCTCCTCTGATTTACAAAGATTGGGTTCCCCTTGCTGGTTAGTGGGTTGCACAATCTGTGGTATATTCTGCCTAAGTAACATTGCCATAGGAGTATGCATACTCACATGCAACAAGAGTAAATTTTACACATTGATCGAAATATTCATTCACATTCATAGCCACTTAGAAGTGCCATGGAAAATCAGTGAAACCCCAGGGCCAAACAGTTACAACTTTCTGAGTACCACCATTGGAATCTGGAAATTAACACAGATCAAATTTATGTGAAATAAATAGATATGAAAATAAATACATGTGAAAAAAAAACTAACAAGACTCACTAAGTAACTTTAGGCAAATTATATTAAGATAATGGAGAATTTTTAAAAAATTGGAACAAGTCTGAAATATCTCACTTTGTACTAGTGTCTTACTTCCAAGCTGAGAACCCACTCGATAACACATGTTACTTTCTTCATGTCTTTATCTTTTGTCTCACTGCCCAAGATTTTGGAATGGGTGTGAGGGTTACTTAGCATGAGTCTGGGGAATGATAGCTGCCATTGTTCCCTTTGGATTCTTCTCCAACGACATCTTTTGGACCTAATAAAACTATCTTCATCTTCTGGGACCCTTAACCCCAGGAGTGGGGGGGGAGTGGGGGAGTGGGGGGGGTGGGGGGGTGGGGACTGGAGTAAATGAACATGGCTACAATCCAAGCCTAAAACAGGGAGGTGAAACCACAAACCACAAGAGAATGTAGATCTGGCGGCCATAACACATCCATACCTGGCCTTCTTCCACCAAAATTGAACAGCTAACTTGGCATTTTATCAAGTCTGATGGGAAGCTAATGATGTGAAAGAAAGACAAGTACACTCAGGGCTAAATTGCATGAAATGTGTATGTGGCAGAGGGGACAGGAGGATGGGAGCTGGAAAGAGGATGGAACAATTATTTGGAATGTAATCTCCTGGCATACACTGGGACAAGTTCACAAACCTTTTCCCACAATTCCGAAATGCAAAATTTCCTGAAAAGAGGGTTTCTTTGTTATTTTGCTACCAAATGAATTTACTCCAACTTGAACTGGCATCAAGTTATTTGGTCATTCTATGTCCTCCTAAATGTGAACATTCATCCACTTTGTTATAGAAACTACTGTTGCCTGGATCGAATGAGACTATTACATAGCATACAGTATATAAACTGTATTACCTTTCTAAAAGCTGATTTCTGTAAAGCATTTGGCCCCAACGGGATTGCTGACCTCTGCACAACTCTCCAGACCAGTGAGTTCTCTGGATTTAATCCTTTTGTAGTTTCCCCACATCGTGCAGGTATGTTCACCCGACCTCAGTCAGCTTATCAGTGATTTCAATGACATTATTTTAGTAGACAGATTCATAGGGAACAAAACTGTACAAAGCTGAAAATCAGGCATACCACGGACTCTTTAATGTAGCATACATGCTGCATTAAATACACATGCTTATCTTCTCCTTTGCCACATTTTTCACCTGATTAGTCTGAGAATTCTGATAATGAAGTATACCCACACCTGCCACTGTAGCATGGGTACGGCACGAGTAATATGAAAAGTATAAACGTGATGACCTTCAAAAAGAAGATATCAGGGGCCCCTCAGTGGCTCAGCTGGTTAAGCGTCCTACTTCAACTCAGGTCATGATCTTGTAGTTCATGGGTTCGAGCCCTGCATCGGGCTCTATACTGACAGCTCAGAGCTCGGAGCCTCCTTCAGCGTCTGTGTCTCCTTTTCTCTCTGCCCCTCCCCACCGCGCGCGCGTGCTCTCTCTGTCAAAAATAAATATTTTAAAAATTAAAAAATAAAATAAAAGTTCTTAAAAAAGATATTAAACTACATTTTTACTTGCAAAAATTAATATCCCAAATGAAATGTCCAGAGACTGGCTAAAAAGCAAATCTATAGAGACAGAAAATGAGATAGAAAAGAGCAAGGGACAGAAAGATCAGTGGTTGCCTGGGGTGACCACAAACAGGCACAAGGGATCTACTTGGAGTGATGGAGAAGCCCTAAAACTGGACTGTGATGATTGTTCCGTAATTCTGTACATTTACTAAAAATCAGTGAATTGTACACTTAAAACAGGAGAGTTTTATGGCATGTAAATCATACCTCAATGCAGATGTTAAAAAACTAATATCCGAAACTTCTAAAATAACACTTTTTATGTCCCTACCTCCTCTTCTTTCCTGATGTTTCAAATTAATACCAGTTGAAATGGAGAGAGAAGAAGGTAATAAACGACCTATTCCTGATTATCAAGGGAAAAACAGAAATTTCGCCCACAAATGATTAATTTTAAATGTAGCCAGAGAACATAATTTCTTCCAGATAGTCCCTTATATTTAGCAAATAAAATCAAAATTAATTTTTAACATGTCATACATTCCTCTAATTACAGCATATATCACATTGAATAATAGTATTTTATTTGCCAGTCATCTTCAAAGAGAGTGTAGGGGCACCTGGGTGGCAAAGTCAGTTAAGTGTCCGACTCTTGATTCCGGCTGAGGTCATGATCGCACAGTTTGTGAGCTGGACCCCATGTCAGTCTACGCGAACAGCACAGAGCCGATTTGGGATTGGGATTCTCTCTCTCCTTCTCTCTCCCCTCCCCCGCTTGTTTCCCACCCCCCACCCCTGTCTCTCTCAAAATAAATAAATAAACCTAAAAGAAAATTAAAAACAACAAACAAACAGAGAGTGTAAACTCCTGAGGGCTGGGACGATGTCATGGTTTGTCCTGTACTTTCAGGACCTTTTATTTTAGGTGCTTAACAAACAATTATATTGATTGCAAGGATTTCCTCCCAAGGACTATCTATCACATTTCCATTTGCTTGAACAATATAAAGACAGGCCTTGCCTTCTAGATCAGAGTTTCTCAACTTCAGCACTATTGACATTTGGATCAGATCATTTTTCTCTGAGGAGAGCTGTTCTGTGCACTGTAGAATATATGAGGGCAACACTGGCTTCTGCCCCTACATGCCCATAGTACTCTACCCAGCTGTGACAACCAAAAATGTCTCCAGACATTGTCAAATGTCCCACGGAGGGCGACGTCACCCGTCGTTGAGAACCACAGCTCTAACTAGAAAGAGTGTAAGACATCAACAATGCCTTTTGCGTTATCATTTTCTGAAGCTAGCAAGAACCCTGAGAAAGAAAAAGCGTATGACTAGGAAATGATAATTTTCTGACCATAGGTTTTGGCATATTATAGGGAGAAAAAAAGGAGAAAATGCTCTTTATGCTTCTTATAACTGTGGAGATGGAAAAGGCTTATTCTAATCCAAGGCTGACAGTTTTCAGGATATGCAGAGCTGTGAAGATACATAAGAGAAGGGTCCAAATCCCAAATGGCCCGTGGTTATAAAACAGTATAAAAGAAGCATGTTTATTACCAGCACCAGGCTGGTTATTATGAATTGTATCTAGGAGAACAATTTTGAAAATGCTATTGAATATTTATTAAAAGCAAAGATCTATAATATAATAACTCAGGTCCTGGACATGCCACTATTAGCAAATCACTCGGCCAGTGAGAAAGGTTAAAAACTGTGGTGACAGAAATTAAATTAAGTGTTAAGTTTAATACTTCAGTGTTTTATTTTTCTCAACAATGATAGTGTTTACTAATCCTGTTCCAAATATTCCACCACAAGGCCTAAAAACCTGTTATCCATACTGTATGTTTTCGATGAGACTCCAAAGTTTTTAGTTTTAATTCTACGTTGGAGATACTGAGCATTTCACACTGATGTTAAAGTTCAAGCCACACATTCTGGGCAAAGTGACTATTACATAATGAAGTGAGAGGAAAATATTCTTAACATCATCCAAATATGTTTGAATATTTATGAAGATTCATACTTTGCTTGAAAGCATCTTTAGTTTTTATTTAGAAAAACAAAGGAGTACGTTTCTATACTCAATACCAACAATTTGGGTACTATATATGACAATCCTAGTTTTCAACCACTTCTGCATTTTCAATCTGTTACATATAAGCTACGGTATACAGTTACATGTCAATTCCTAACATTTAAAAAGGCAGTATATCTTTTAAATTCTGTTTGTAAAAATGTTTATGTTTTTCTCTCTGCCTATTGGTAAATGTAACCAGGTTTAGGACTCTGAATATTAAACATGTAATTCCTAAATCCAATAAGAGAAAGAATATATACAATATGCAAAAACTCTCTATTCAATCAAGCCCTGACTGTACACATAAATATGGAATTGAAATTAGATTACTAATTTAGACATGTTCTATCATGTCAAGTATACACTAGCATAAAAATATCTGAACAAAATTCAGGAGGAGGAAAAAAATTGTTCTTTTTAGCAAATGAAAATTCCTAGTACATAACATTAAAATATATATACTCATAGATGGGGTAGCCTGGGTGGTTCAGTCAGTTAAGCATCTAACTTTGGCTCAGGTCATGATCTCACAGCTTATAGGTTCAAGCCCTGCATCGGGCTCTGTGCTGACAGCTCAGAGCCTGGAGCCTGCTTCAGATTCTGTGTCTCCCTCTCTCTCTGCCCCTCCCCTGCTTACACTCTGTCTCTCACTCTCTCAAAAATAAATAAACACTAAAAAAAAAATTAAAATATATACTCAGGGCAAGACTAGTAGGAAACGTAGCTTAATCAAATCAACTCAACAGAATACCAACTCTGTGCCCTGGATTATCATATTTGCATTTGGATGAAATTGGGACACATGAGGCATGAAATGGCCAAATTAATTTTCATTTTACTTGAGTTTCCTCACATATTATTATAAATATAAAATGCAATAAAATCATATATAAAATACCATATTACTTTGTATTATTCTCTAAATTTTCATATGCCTCTACCATAATTTCTCAATGACCCTGGACCAAGGCCACTATAATACACCAAGGGTAATGGTAATTACTAGAATTAAGATAGTTGCCTAACGTTTTTATAAAACTTTTTAAAATTTATAAATGTATGGTTATTTTTCAAAATAAACACCAATAACAAACGACCAAACCATGAAACGTCACAAAAGCATAAGCCCCTTTGGATTCAACTTTTCCTACAGAAGCTAAAATGTAAAATTGGTGCCGTGAAGCTTGAAATTGAGATTTAAGGATAAGCACTGGTACCAGCATTTTGCTACTTGCTAGAAATTGCTTTCATCTGGAAATTGCCATTTGGCAAGGTTCATAGATATTTTTTGGTGAAATAAAAAAAAACACAGCATCATAAACTTTTCAGTCACGAAATTCCATGTTTGCATGATTCTAACATTCCTGTTTATTAATAGCTAATATCTGATTTAATGTAGCAAAATTAGGTAAATCACAATTTTAGAATATCAGGAGCCAAAAGAGAAGCCGTAAAACTAAAATAAACCCTTTAGATTTATCCTGCATCATTCTACACTGCTCAAGTGCGAAATGCTCAAGACAAATGTTTTACTACTTAGCCTTAAATGGGTAACATAATAATAGCAGCTTTGGCCAAGATAAAGCTAGCTACATCATTCAATGTATTTGGAATATACAAGATTAATATCATAAAGAGAAAACCAACAGTTTAAGCCTAATTTGACTGATTTTTGTTTCACATGCACACACACACCCACACAGAATGCTTCTCACATACAACAACCATTGCAACAACTGAAAACAAGTTTCCATTGCATCACAAATACCAAGTTTAATTACAATAATTTTGCAGTTTAAAATATTAAATTTTTTTATTTTATAACTTAGATGCTTTTTTTTTTTAACGTTTATTTGTTTTTGAGACAGGGAGAGACAGCACTAACAGGGGAGGGTCAGAGAGAGAGGGAGACACAGAATCTGAAACAGGCTCCAGGCTCTAAGCTGTCAGCACAGAGCCTGACGCGGGGCTCAAACTCACGGACCGCGAGATCATGACCTGAGCCGAAGTCGGATGTTCAACCGACTGAGCCACCCAGGCGCCCCTCAGATGCTTTTTTTTTTTATGCTTTTAAGATAATGAAAGAAAAAGATGCTCATTTTGTGAAGAAAGATTTTTTTCACCCAGTCTAACTTACTTACATACATTTACATAAATAACCCGTGGCCCATCAAACACAGACTGCAAACACAGTTTGCAAACACAGTTCCTACTGCTGGTGCTTTAAGTAGACTAATGAAAACAATCTCTTAAATGTTCCACCCTCTCATTTTTCTTTAGTAGCTATTCACGGAGACACAGGCAATGTGGTGGGATGGCCAGAAGCAACAATGTGAAGTCAGATGCCTCAGGTTAGGTCCTACGAGTTCTACCATTTATCAGCTGTGTTATCTCCACACCGTTGTCTGAACCCTGCATCTCAGTTGTCTCGTCTCTCTAATGGGAGTAATTCTGCCTGTAGGTCAAAATCAAAGCCAAAATGGGTGACGACTAAAATATATGATCTCAACTAAAATACATGGTCATTATTTCCATCATGCCCAAATATTCTAGGTTGTCTATAATGTAATGAGGCCTGTTTTTATGACAAGTGGAAATTATAGGAAACTACACTCACTAGATCTCAAATAGACCAATGAGCCAAATGATTCATTAATAACTATAAAAGGACTGGTTCAAAGGTCCACACCCTCTAAAGATGCTATGGCCATGATCAAAGCTTAGTGTCTGCAAACTGTCAAATAATATGCCATTTCTCACTTTTCCTTCCAGCATGCTCATTCACGGATACAACGAGACATGCCTGTTGGAAGAACCAGACACTTTATCCACTGAGAAAATGACTCTTCCGTCCTTCCCACTTTCCCAATGTGCCCTCATCCTGCTGTCAAGAAAGGAGAGACATGAATGGAAATGAAAAATAAGAAATGGCAAATTTATCCTCTATGCAGCTTCAGATCCAGGAGCATGTTTTTCAGGATTTCCTTTTTTCTTTACCCTTATCCCCACCCACTTTCCAGACGGTAGGCCTTCATGTTTATGGAGGGGGACAGAAAGCTCTATGAGAATGCACCACCATCATCTGTGTAGATGCAAGCAAGTTGAGAGGCAGACCTGCCCGTCTGCTTGCTGCCTTTTCTTTCTCTTTCATTCCTGTTGTTACCTGGCTCCCATTCCATCAGGCACCTGATTTTGCTTTGCCTCTGGCTCCTGCCACTTTGTGTCCAAGCACTTGTCAAAAACTTCTCTCACTTCATCTCACTAGCCCTTCTCCTTTTCTTCGGCCTGCCACCTTGGCCCTCATCTTTCTTTCCCACTCCACAAGTGCTCCCAGGCAGATCACTACCTCAGTAACAGTGTCAAACACACAGAAGATCTGCAAACTTACGTCTTCAGCTCGGCCTCAGTCTTGAATTCCAGAACCCCAGGCCGGTACAACGGCCCACTGAATCTCAAGCCCCGGATGTCCCTCTGGTGCCTCACATTACATAAATCCACAGATAAATCTGTCAGCTTCCCCTGCAAACTGCACCGTCCTCTGGGTTCATGATCATGACCAATGGCACCTCTGTCCACTCAATCACCCAAGCCAGAGACCTGGGAGTCATCCTCAGAGTCACCACTCCCTCCCTGCTTCTTCCCCTCTCTCCCTCTCCCCACTCTTATGGGTCTGAGTTCAGACCTCAGAACCTCACTAGGGTTCATTGAGCCAACAATTTATTTATTTATTTATTTATTTATTTATTTATTTATTTATTTATTTATTTTTACAGGGCTCCTCTTTCTGCCCCACGTCCCATTCATTCTCTACAGAACACCCAGAGTAATCGTTCTGCAGGAACAACCTAAAGTGCTCCCACTCATCTGGACCAAATATGGTCCCCAAGACCCTCCCTGAACCAGCCCCAGCCTCTGCTCTCCACCTCCAGCCTTGTGCACTGCCCTCCATGTGGACCAGCCATGTGGAACTACCAGCTGCTCTACGGACACACAGCCTGCCCTCTTTGGTACTTGCACTGTGCTCTCTGGTCCCTCTGCTCAGAGTGATTTCTGTCGGCCCGCTCCCATCCTCAGCTGCCCGGCCTGCTCTGACTTGCCTGCCAGGCTCAGATCCACCCTACTTCCTCCAGGAAAGCCATCCCCTTAGGGTCAGGTACCCCCGACAGAGCCCAGCATCTTTTACGCACTGGTTCCAACTGCATCTTTTCCCCTCCCTTCTGCTGAGATTCTTGAGGGCTGCGCGAGGATTCTTTGTACGTTTGAGGTTTCAACATCCAACAACATGCCTGGTATCATATCAATATATGTTCGGTGAATGCATAGATGAATAAATATCACTCCAACTCCATCGGATGCAAATACTGCCATGCTGCTAGTGATTGATTATGTGTGAATTAGAGGTTCACAGCTCTCCTTAGAAGGCGTCAGAGAAAAAAATACTAAGGCCACAGTGGTTGCAATTCCCGAATGCTGAATGCAGAGACTATAGTATTCTTGTGAGCAACTGTGTTACAGGTTGGTTTTATTCAATTAAAAAAAAATCATTGTGTTGTGTGGTTTTACTGTCTCTGACTTATAGCATAAGCTGCCTCAACATTAAAGTTTCCAGATAGCTTCAGCATGTTTAACCATTAAAGTTTCCAGATAGCTTCAGCATGTTTAACCGTAATGGGAGTGATAGAGGAATGGGTACAGGGCCAGAGCAAGCACAAGTGACATTAGCAGCAATGATCGAATCACAAATGAAGTGAGACCAGATGCCCAAAGACTTACCTGATCACCCTATGTCACTTAGAGAATAAACCCACAGAAAGGCTTATATATGCAACGCTGGGAACCCTCTGAAGACTGGAACGACAAATGGTAACAATACTGATTTAGTCACACCTTTGGGTACTTTTACAAAATCATCAGAAGCTGATAACTTGCAAATGAATATGTGACATGGTATGCAGAGACTGGGCCTGGGTCCTATGAAATTGTAAAGAAAGGTACAAAGCTGCTGCTGATCAATTTTAAAACTTTTTTTTTTTTTTACTTCCTTATTCCATAAAGTTCATAGGGTTTCAAGTGCTCTGTATTTTAGGCAAAGGCCCTCCAGTCAGGCCAGATTTCCCTTGTCCTTTGCAATTAAGTCTATATCTGGAAAATTGAATTTTTCATAAGCTTTTAGTCACTCACAGGTTGGAAAATTGTACAGTCCTATAAAATCAAGGAGGGGGAGTGGATGAAACACCAACACAGTATGCCAAAATGCTGTTACAACAAAAATAATAACTCAAAACCCAAGGGATATGAAGAACTTATTGAACAAACGTTGGCTCCAATGTGAAATCTAGAAAAAAAATCGAGGAAGTGGGGCTCAGAGGAAGGGTTTTGAAAATATTACAAGTTGGTTATAAAACCTGTCTTTGTACTCTATGTTTGGACTGAAATTAGACTATAATGCAGGCACAGAAGATTGGATGCAATGTTCCAATTCTGAGACAACACACTGGAACCTTGTTAGACATGCATTCATTTACTTTATAAACCATAGATTCATTATGAATAATGTACGATACTGCTGTAGTAATGTTCATAACTGATAATTTAAAAAACTTTTTTCTAAGTTATTTTTATTTATTTTGAGAGAGAGAGAGCAAGCGGGGGAGGGGCAGAAAGAGAAGGAGAGACAGAATCCCAAGTAGGCTCTACGCTGTTAGCGCAGAGCCTGATGCAGGGCTCAAACTCACGAACTGTGAGATCATGACGTGAGCCAAAGTCAAGAGTTGGATGTTTAACTGACTGCGCCTCCCAGGAGCCCCCAGTAACTGATACTTTTTTACTTAAACTTTTTTTTTTAATCACCGGAGAAAAATCTCAGGTCTCTACACTTCCCCTTTCTTCAATGAGAGTGACACAATCAAGAATATGACCCAAACACAGACAAAGTTAACATGCCTCTCTATCGTGAGGTTCAAGGCTTTATGCTTCCTATTTCACAATGCTAACATGTGATCTTCTTTTTCAAGCTTGTTGCATGAACTAAGCTTAAGCTCTTCCTCCACAAAGACAAGAGAGACAACACTATTTGTGCAGTCAATGTCAGCTGCTGGCCATGGGCAAGAAGGTGGGCAACGAGCCTTCCCACCATCCCTTCAGCTCCATCCCAGGTTCACTGTGGGGACCAAGCGAGATATATGGGATTATTTTGAGAAGCACAATATTGGACACCTCGGCAGCACAGCTGAACTATCATAAAGGCTCCAAAATTGGGTGCGGAATGTGCTGTAAGGAGCCCAGGCCTCATTGGACAGCCGTGGGCTCCATTCTTGGCTCCATAGCTCACTAATGTGACCCCTGGACAGGTGCCCTGACCTTTCTAGGCCTCAGTTTCCACTTTTGAAAAACAGGATAATAAAGTAACTACCACATAAGGTCACTACGAGGTTTAAAGTAAATTCTGTATGTAAAGTTCTTAGCATGGCAGCTGGCACATGGTAAGCGCTCTGTATTATCTATTCACTCCAATTCTTATCCAGAAGGCATGACCAATAAGGACTACAGATGTGGCAGATAAATCATTCTCAAAACCATCTCCCCCCATCCCCACGCCTTGTCCTTAAATTCAGCAATGCCCCAGCCTTGAGGGATTGTTTCTGCCATGTTGAATGCAAACTGCTTGCTTATATGACCATAAACTTGTCTCATCTCATGGATGAGACATCTCTCATGGATGTATGAAACTCCAATATACATGGATGTATGAAGCAAGAGCTCTAGAAACAGAATCAGCTCCTAACTCTCCAAGCCAGAAGAGAAAATAATTCAAAATAGTAGATATGACCAGGGAGAGTAAGTGATCTTCATTTGCTTTAATCCATATTGAAATTAGCGTGTATTTCCTGTACATAGATCTTCTGGCAGCAAGAGAAAGCTGGTGTCAGAGAAGTTATTTGGAGATATAGAGGGGGCCACAGATAAGCCAATCAATAGTTGACACAGACAAGAAATAAAACAGAACTATGTAAATTCTAAAGAATGAGTTAAAACTAAATTATGGAACTAGCTTAAGTCATAAAAGTGGTCAAGGACAACTTTTACTACAGAATAACACAGAAAAGAGGAGCATCTGAAATGTAAATATTGATGGGGTAAAAGGGAATATCTGTACTCTGACAAGAGGGGTTAAAATTGAAGTAGAAGATATTTCAAAGATTTCAAATCAGCAAGGGCTCTTTTTGGCACACTGTCTGTGGGATTGTGCCTAGGCGTACTGAGGCCCTCTCCTGAAAGCTCATTCCCAGAAAGTTCTGAGATATAATTGACACATAAAATTATATCAGTTCCAGGCATACACCATAATGATTTGATGTATGTACATATTGCAAAATGACCACAATAGGTCTACTTAGCATCTATCATGACACAAAGTTTTCTTGTGATGAGAACTTTTTTTTAAAGTGCTATTTTTTAAAGTTTATTTATTTTGAGAGAGAGGGAGAGAAAGAATCCCAAGCAGGCTCCACACTGTCAGCTTGGAGCCTGATGTGGGGGCCAATGTCACGAACTATAAGATCATGACCTGAGCTCAAATCAAGAGTCAGATGCTTAACCGACTGAGCCACCCAGGTGCCCCTGTGATGAGAACTTTTGAGATCTACTCTCTCAGCAACTTTCAAATACACATATGGTATTATTAACTGTAGTCACCATGCTGTACAGTTTTGATTTTAAAAAAGAAAGCCAACGTAGAACATCTGCCTTGAAGTACTTTCAGTGGCAGAATACGTTAGCTAAGAGGTTATAGCAGTCTGTTGCTTATGTGCCTTATATGGCAATTAGATTTTAATATTTAGAAAAGAGAATATTTACCAAGAGCTAGAACACTATGTAGTATCTGGATGATAACCTAAGAAAGCCACACGCGTGTACACACACACACACACACACACACACACTCACAAAGTGGCCTCTCAATCATTTCCAACCTCTGAAGTCAGGTGAATTCAACAGGCTCTGGAGTAGACTTTTAACAAAGTACTGCTCACAAAGGACCCCCTGAAACTACTTCCAGTGACACTAGTATTAAGGCCTAGAAGAAGCATGCTTATCTGATGTAACAAATAATTTCCATTTCTGAATATATAGTAAAATGTGCGGCAAAGTACAATCCTCTCCCTGCCTCCCCCACCTCTGCCACCCACGGTCTCTCTGCCCCATGGCTGTTCCTCAGCTGGGAATGCATTCATGCTCAGGTATGGTGCTCTTTGTGGATACATGACAGCTGCTTGTGGTGGTTTACTAGGCTAAGTGGATCCCTGTAGCCACACCTGCAGGCAGGAAACAAAACAGAGAGCACCTTCCTCCAGCATGAACTGTAACATTACACCATCCCCCCACCCCCTTGATTCTCTGAATATATGAATGAGGAAGTAAAAAGCAATGGAATCCACTTGAAAGTAGAGGAGAAAACATACTTCACCTGCTGGCACATCTACCTTGCGCTAGGCTAAGCAAGTTATTTAACAATAATTATGGTCATAATAATAGCTCCCAGTCTTGGAGAACTATGTTGTGAGTGCTGTTAAGCACTTTGCATACTTTAATGCTTAACGTGAACTTCCTCATCTGTAAACTGAAGATAATAATGCCCCTATTTTATTATTATGAGGATTGAAGGAGGAAAGATGCCTCACTTTGCAAGTTGAGGCAGCAGGGTCAAAAAGGACATGGTTTGAAAGAAACAGACCCGTGGGTTAAAATCCCAACTCTGATTTGATCTCGCTGAGCTTTAGTTTCCTCATCTCCCAGGTGGAGAGGAAACCAACCACCTCAGTGAGGAATTGAGGGAGACGATAAATGCAGCTGGTCTGCATCACTAGAAGGTGTTTAATAAATGTTTATACCCTCTCTCCTGTTATACGTGTGACCTGCTTCTGGTAACCTCCATCAGTAGCCATTCAATGTCCCCGGTACCCAATGATGCATTTCCTTTCAGAGCAATGATAATTTTATCAGTTTAATATGCCAACATTATGGACTTATTCAATCCTGCTCATAAGAGGAGATAAAGACACTGAGACACAGAGTTTAGGTAACTTGCTCAGATTCAAACACATGTTCCAAAAGCCAGCAGCTCAGCTGCCTAGTGTACCCTCCTACTATAATCCAATAGCGTCGATGGGGGTGAGTCAATTTGACATTCCATGCTTGGATGTATTCTATTCTAGACATAAGCAATGGATGCTGTCACAAACCACAACGTGATGACTAGCTTTCTAACTTTTGAAATAACATTGTTGTCTTTTCCTAGAATTCTTTAAAAACCTATGATGTTTTTAAATGAAGTGCCTAAAAGTAGCTCATCTTGTTCTATGTGTTGGGATACCATAAATAAATGCACTTCTCTTTCTAAAGATTACCTAAATCAATCTTACGTGAAAACACACTCCTGAGTTATGGTTTAAACATTTATTACAAGTCCAAATTATACATATATATATACATATATATATGTATAAATATATACATGACTAATGACTATGACACCAAATAGTCTGAAAATTCTCCTTGTTTATAATGTTCAGTCTTAACAGTCATAGCAGTACCATATGTATTTCAAAGTATTCCTTTTACAAATTTAATCAACTCAAATATTAAACATCAGTGATCATAATCTATTGCTTTGCTTAAAAGGAATCGCTAGGAGATAGATGAAAAAGAAAGGTTATAGAATTCTATCCTTCAAAGTAGGACAGGGCAGCTACCTATAAATTATGCTCTTTATTTATTAAGATAATTAAGCCCATTAGTACACTTAACTTTCAGACTCAACAAATGTCTGGGACGAACAATTTCCACTTTTTCTAAAACAAAGGGGATGTGTTCAGAAAGGGTCTTCTGCAAGCTCTCTGCACAATGCATGCTATTTTAAAACATGATTTATGTGTCTAATTCCTGAAGCTGCCTTGAAAAATATACTGGGTTTTTCCTCTCATGCTACCTATTAGGAGAAGACACTCCAATTTGAAGAGTGCACTGTTTGAGACTATAGGACGCTCTATCATGTCAGCATTTTCATTAAATACTGTTCAAGCTGGACCTTAAACAAATGGAATGGAGAGCCACAGCTGCAGCCACTGCAGACACAGGTATCCCGCCGGGAGGCTTATATAAGAGGCGCAGGACAGTCAGGGTGAAACCCAAGTGTCATCATCTGAATCCTATTTCTTTGAGACTTGCCCACATTCTTCAAGTGAATGAAATCACATACAATGAACGGATTTCTCATTTCATTTGCCTTATGGCACAAAACGCTCTATTGACTTAAAGTAGCTTTTTCCCTAAAGGACTGGGCTCCGATTTAGGGAAACGTTGGCAACTTCTGCCTAGGGGGAAGAGTAAAGTGGGATGCGCGGGAAGCCCGAAGGGCTGGGAAGGAATGGCTTAGCTCCCATCCCCAAAGACCTATCTCATCCAGGAATATTACACAAGTCACTCCCCGGAGGACTTAGGATAGAGGTAACAAGACCCTACCCGCACAGCCCCCACCCCCAAACATATAGTCTAGGAGCTCGGAATGTGCAATCAGCAGCAGGCGAAATGCCCTCGGAGCACCTGTCCTCTCACAGCACATTTCCAAGTGGCACATTAATCAGAGGCTGCAGCCAGCCCGCCCTGGACTGCCTCTCCCCGCGTGCAGCGTCCGTTTCTTCGCACCCTGAACTCGCCGAGATGTAGCCCTGCTACTAACAAGAGGGGCCACCCCAAGCTTCCCACAAGAAGATAATAAAAACGCACCTCCCCTTCCCAGGCTCCCTCCAACTTCAGAAACTACAGTCAACTTACTGGGACGCAGGAGACAGGGAGCCTTCCAGGGGGACCGAGCTGCGCAGCGCGCAACCCCGCTGGCCTCTCACTGCCCGGGCGACAGCGGCGGGTGCAAAGATAGGCGCTGTCGCTCTGCACCAGCCGCCTAGCTCCGCCGTGCCCGGGGTCGGGCACTCGCCAGGGCGCACCGTCCGGCGGCGGCGGCAAAGGCGACCGAGGATGCACCCGGCCGCGCGGACCCGAGAGCTGCAGATGCCACCGACCCCGAAGTGCGGCGCTCCGAGCCCCTGGTGCGTGTCGCCGGCTCCAAGGGAATGGCGACTCAACAAGGAACGCGGCAAGGGAAGAGCCGAGGCGCTGTTGCCCGCAGAACCGCCAGCCCGCTACCAGGCGGTCGGTCACATCGCGGGTGCGCCGGCGGGGGAGCTAGCGGGCGTGCACCGCAGTCCGCACTCGCCGCCGCGCCGCGGAGAATGACAAGCGCCGAGGCGGAGCAGCCGTGCGGGGCGCGGGGCGCGAGTGCGCATGATCCCGGTCCGCTGCGGCACGTCACGGGGGAGGGAGGGGCGGGGAGGGGGCGAGCTGGGCGGGGCCGGGGTGGGGGCCCCCGGGGCGGACCCGGGCATAGCGCCCTGCTCCCTCGCGGGAAGGTACAGGAAGTCTCCGGCCTCGGGGTTTGTAAACCTGAAGCTGTGTGGTTGAACTTGTCTCCCGAGTCCATTGTCCCTTAAAAACCACTGTTTACTCTAAGCGGTCCTTAGGGCGCTGGGCAAGGCCAGAAAAGCCAGTTTAACTCAGGTTATAGCCTAATCATAAAGGACTGCCATTTAGGGCAAATTGGTCCTCTACCTGGCTGTGCCTTAAAATAACTTGGGAAGCTTGTTAAGAGCTCTTTGCCCAGACCGCACCCCCAGACACCAGATTAAGTACAGGAGAAATCCTTGGGCGCAGGTATCAGTAGGTTGTAAAGCTTTCCAGATGATACCGAGGCACAGCAGAGGTTTTCAAGCCTGTAGTGTGTGTCAGAGTCTTTTTTCTTCTTCTGAGGATTTTGTTAAAATGCAGGTTTCTGATTCAGTAGGCCTGGGCGCTAAGGGAAGATTCTTCATTTCTAACAAGTTCCCAGATGATGCCAGTGCTGCAGGATCAGACCATCTTCTCTTTGCCACTCAAACCGTAGTGTAGAATTTTGGAGCAGAGCTTCTGAAACGTTGGGCTGTGTGAGAATCACCAGAGTAGTTTTTGTTTTGTTGGTTTTTTTTTTTTTTTGGGGGGGGGGGGTGTTTGCTTTTTAATGCACTGCACATTCCCAGGCCCTATTCATGTGGTACAACGTCTGGGGCTCTGCTAATTACAGCGGTAAGGAGCACTCAGGTAAGTCTGATAATGGGGGTTGTTTGGACCAAACTTCACAATGTTGGACCAGCAACCTGGAGTTGAGCATACGCTTTTGCACTGAGAAGAGTCAAGCCAGGTCTAGAACTCAGAACATCTGACTGCAAGTTCAAGTCCAAGCCTAAATGGTGCTTTCTCTGACTAGTCCAAATCTTCTACAAGTATTATACATTACTTTACTTAGTAGGAAATATATATAAATCATATGAAACACACAACACATTCTGTATTCTTGACACGTATCATTAAAGTGAGCTTCAAGTTGGCTGAAGAAGGCTCATTAGAATGCAAGGGGTGGAATAAGGGAGTTTAGATGGCCTGTACCATTGCACATTGCAGAGGAAAGGGTATGTAGGAGGAAACAAATCTTAGGTTCACCCTAGAGCGTGGGAAGGCACCTTGGAAAAGAAGATCCAGGGATCTGGCTTGGCCTCTGGCCTCATAGCACCGTATGAAACTCAGGTGTTCAAGAGCTTATGAATATATGGCATGTCACATGTATCACCTCATTGAAATCTCACAATGCTCTTGTAAGTTGGATAAAAAAAAGATAATAGGCCCATTTTACAGATAAAAAAGGATGCTCTGGACGTTAGTTGACTCGCGCAAGCAGTGGAACTTGTACTAGACACAGATCTAAATGTTGGATGTGGCTTCTGTAATTCTAAGGAAAACAGTGATTCCAGTCTTACAAAGAAAATGGTTTCTGTGTTTATTGTTCACATCCTTTAAAGACTGTGCCTAAGTTTTGAGTTAGAAAGGGTTTCATTTTTTTGTGTAGAGAAAAAATGCATTTTGTGTCTTCACTCCAGTTTTGCAGCTCTACAAATTGTAATGCAAGCTGTTGTTCTAAGAGCATCCCAGTCCTGGGACATTGCGCTTACATAAAGTCGGCTTCGCCAAGAAGTTCAAAGAGCAACACTCTTGTTTTCTGGTGACAAGTGTAATTACCATCTTCATTTTATCCAGGCCCAAAGAAGTAAAGTGATACAGATAAAATCCAGGCAAGAGCCAGTCTCTAGCCTCTGTCCTTTTCCTCTGCTCTCCTCTCACCAAATGACATACTGAAGATTATTTTTCATTTCCAGATTTTTCAAACCAAGATTTACCATCATTAAATTAGAACCCAGTGTATTTCAAAGCCACTCCTTGATACCGAACCGGAAGTGTGAGGAATAATTCTTGGGCTAGTGGTAAATGCTATAGACTATATTCCCAATCTACATGAAGTTGTGGAAGAGAGTATGTGATACTTATACACCGTCTCTCAATGCAGAGGTTTGCCTTGGAATCCTACCCGCCTTTATCTTTGCTTTCGATGTAACTTTTCCTTAGAGCTATTCTTCTGTGTGATTAGGAAATAATAAATGAATGTCTGGTTAAAAGAGAATTCTCTGTAAATGAAGGAGCTAGTTGTGGAATTTTGTTAGTTCCGTTTTTAATAAGAAAATACTTCAAATAAATTTTAAAAATAACAGAGGTAATATACTAGTCATCTTGAGACTTTTAGAAGAAACCAGAGCTGTCATCCTATTTTTTTAGGTGTCAGAAACTCCAATAAAAATATTTTTCTGTGTAGTGTATGAATTCATTTTTAATTATATAAAAAGTTAATTGGTATGTCCTACTGCCATTGTATTTTGAGCCACTGTAATTGGTATTAAACACATGAAATGTGTAATATTGGCTTAATATTGACTGTCTTAATATTGACCGTGTCTGAACTTAGAATTTGCTTCTCATTAGCTGGTAGTGGTGGCTGGCAGGAATAGCAGCTACATTTTTTTCCCCCCTCGGAGGTTTACATTCCTTACGGGTCAGCAAAATCTGCTCTTTGGGTGAGAATTTCTTCATTCAATGCCTTTAAAAGTCCCAACAGTGAGGATTTCAATTATATAGACACTAGCAATACCAGCAAACGTATTCTCTGCTCATTCAAGAAGCTGTACCTGGAAGAGATTTTTATTAAACTCTTTTGGCTAAGAATCACAGGCTTGTCACCTAACTGAGAAGTCTGGGCACCCAAATTCTCCATATGTGCTCATTAGATATCCTCATCCATTCACTCAAAGGGATACTTTGACATGAAAATCTTCCAACCTCTGCCTACTTTATACTTGTAGTCCAGATAAGAGAACTGTGGGGAATCCAAGGTGACTGGAGAAGCTGAGACCCAAGTGGGGACATAGGATTGGATTTCACTAGGCAAAAACTTAAGGTTGCCGTAAAAATTCATACAAGTTGTGCTTGATTTGTTGGACATGGCTTATTACAGTTTGCTTTGTTTGAACGCATGCAGCTGCTAGGAACTTCACTGGAAACCATAACCGAATCCCTGGTGGAGTGTTCAGGGGGAGGAAGCGGGGATAGGAAGATTAGCATTCTGTCTTTTTCTCCTGGGAAACTTTGGAAAACTATTGGAAAGCTCAATTCCTCTTGCTCTAACTCAGGAAATTTACCGAGTGCCTGAATTTTTACTTCTAAATTGTTTGTTTTAAAGAATTTGTTTAGAACTTAGAGCAGTCAATTTGGGGTGCCTGGGTGGCCCAGTCAGTTAAGCGTCTGATTCTTGTTTCAGCTCAGGTCATGATCTCACTGTCATGAGTTCAAGCCCCACATCGGCTCCTTGTTGACACAGCAGAGCCTCTCTCTCTACCTTTCCCATGTGAGCATGCTCTCTCTCTCCTCTCTCTCAAAATAAATAAATAAACTTAAAAAAAAAAAAAGAACTTAGAGCAGTCAATGTAATAAATGATCTGTATTTTCAGTCTAGCTCCAAAATGTTTTTTAAACCCACAAGTACATTAATATAGGGTTCACTGTCACCCTAATCCTGAAAGGAAATAAATTCTGGGTGAGAATTCTGGCCTAACAGTAAGAGTAGGGATTGGAGCTGGAGAAGATGGAATTTGGGAACTGAAGAGGGAGACTGGCCGTGGACTTTAGTGACTGAGGAGCAGAGTCTGGTGAAGAGTGGATTAGCAGCATCTGAGATACAGTTGGGAGAAGTGTGTGACCTCGTGACCAAGGAGAGAAAGAGGGTTGAAACTGTGCCTGGAGCTTAGTGCTTTTGCCTTTACTTCAAGTTCTTAAGGGCCCCACGTTTGACTTAAACCGCAGGAAAGAATGATCAGAGATGAATAGATTATGAACCCCTTATAAATAGATAACAATAGGTTAATGCTTTAAAGAACTGCTGAAGGAACGGACATTCAATTGGAATCTCTAAGAATTGCCTGCACCACCCTCCCAACCACGTTGTCCACTAGCAGAAGAAGGTAGCTGGTGGAGAAGCCAGCTCGGAACCACACTCGGAACCACACAGAATCATCTGGCTCCCGCTGCCCTCGTGTCCTTCTGTCCGCCGAAATCACATGGCTGCCAACCACAATCACCTAACATGGCTTCAAGCACATAGTAGGTTCTGAGTAAATGCTAGTTGTTAGTATCAGCTTTTTTTCTCCCCTAGAGTTGAAATCTTTAGCTAAATGTCTCATGTCCCCTGTATCATTTTAATGTAAGCAGTGATTAACTGTAGATTTTAATGGAGTGCTTTCCTTTTCTGACAGAAGACTTAAGAGTGACTTCAGGGCTCTTCTGAGAACAGGGGAATCGTGTAGAAAAGGATTTCAGGGGAGATCAAGACAAGACTCTGTGGCCTCACGCTGTACTGCAGAGGAAAACACGGGGCTTAGGACTTGACATATGTAGATCTTTCTACTGGGAGAAAGAAATGATGGTGGGAAGAGAGAGGGTACCTAACAAAAGTGAAAGCAGTGCCTTCAGGAAATGTCTTTACATTACAGATTAAAGAATGGATATTCCCACCACCTTGTCACTCCGACCTTACACTTTCCTTAAATTTCTATCCTGACATCTTCACTCAAGATTTGTGGCTGTAAAACTAATGTGGATTCTCATGATTTCAGAGATTTCTTAGGCTTGCTTTTTAATTCTTCCGCCTTTGTTACCTCCATAGAATATAATTCCTTTTTTTAAGTTTAATTTATTTTGAGAGGCGGTGGGGAGGGGGAGGCAGAGAGAGAGAGAGAGAGAATCCCAGGCAGGCTCCGCACTGTCAGTGCAGAGCCTCAGGTGGGGCTCAAACTCATGAACCGTGAGATCATGACCTGAAGTGAAATCAAGAGTCAGATGCCTAAACTGCTGAGCCACCCAAGCATCCCTTCCATAGAATATAATTCTTACAAACTTCTATTTTAAGTAGGCATCAGAGAAAACTGTGTCTCATTCGTAAAAATCATTTATTAGTCAACAAATAAAAATTCAAGATTGAGAAAGGAAGATGTATAAAATGAGCAAGAGTTTTACTTCCACAGTGTCCAAAGTCAGAAAGATGTGACAGCCTTTAGCGGCTAATGCATGTCTGTCATTTCTAGCCCTACTGTACATTTTCTTCCTCCATTCCCACTCTCTCAATACTTCTTCAGAAAACACACTTTTCTGCTCTCAGACTCACACTCTCCCTGGAGTAGAAGCTGTCTCTTGCTACGGAGGATAAAAGATGACAAGAAGAGGAGATTCAGCACGCTGTGGTTCTCTCCTTGAGCCAGAAGTTCATGTAGAAATGCAGGAATAGGGACTGTTTACATGGCTTTCTTCCTCAGTCTACATAAGGTTCCTTAACTTGAAAATGAGGATAATGGTAGTAGCTATTATTAATCTCTGAGTCAGCCATTTACCGATTCCTACTTCCCCATGTAGAAGGGGGATCCAGTTTCTGCTAAACTCTTTTCCCTTCCCTGCCCATCCCCCAAAAGAACCCCTTCTAGGGACAAATGGTGGTTAATACTAGTGAATGCTAGTGAGAGTGAGGGCTCCCCAAAGTTTCCACACACTTGGCAATGGTCAAACCTACTACTGTTCTGAACAGGCGACAAAAATTCCTGAAATTTGAGATGTTACTGGTGTGGTTGGTGGTCAGACCCTTAGTGGAGTCTCAAACATATTCTTCGGGGAATGAATAAAAACACAATCATGTAGCCTGATGGGAAGGCAGAGGACCTTGGAGATTTCACAGCAATTCATATAGAGAGAAGAATTTGCAAAGGAAAAAGCCATAAAGTAAACCATCACTCCAAGATGTCTTGTAAAAACAGCAGTTGGTTTTAGAAATATTTAATCCCAAATTCCACTGAAGTGCACATGGTATTTCCTGTTTCTGGAAACTTGGAAAAAAAATTAAGCTCTGTTTGAAAGCAGGCAGGCAGAGCCAGATGTTGGTGTTGGTAATGATCCGCAGAGCCTAACACTCGTGTGGCAGCAGTCAGGGAAATGCATGACAGCTGTCTGAAGCCATGGGAGCCTAATTTCTCTTGGCCAGAAAAGAAACAAAGTGCAGAGTCTGTTTTGTTTATATATCCAAGAGGACAGCTGAGCCCAATGCACATTATTTTGGTTTCCAGAGCCAGTAACAGCAATTTGAAAAATTGTTTATGTTCCTTTGACATACTTTGTCCAAATCACTTATTCAAGGAGTGTTCAGTATCTAACCAACTCCAGTGCCATTCTAAAGTTTTGTTGCTGCCATTGTTCCGGGTATTGTTGGGTTTTTTCGTTTTGCTTTGTTTGTTTCGTTTTGGTTGTTTTGTTTTGGTTTGGTTTAGAAAATACTAGGCTATTAAATTTTGCGGCCAAATATAGGCAATCTGATAGTAGTTTTCTTTGTCCATATTAATAATTAGATTTTTTTTCTGAAAATACATGATTGAATTTCTTGATTAAAAGAGCCTTGGGTATACAGGAGTGCTTACAATGGACTTTAACTTTCACTATACCCCATCATAAATCTGCTTTGGTCTAACTGGTTTGCTCTTCATTGCTTCACTATCCTTTGTACTTTCTTGCTTTTATGTTTTACTTTTGTTTTTTTACTCAAGTTTTACACTTACATCTCTGTTCATCAAATGCTAGCCATACTCTAGTGGCTAATTCATGTCTCACCCCATTCATGTAGTTGACCTTGATCACTCCAGCTCCCCTACTGGAGGAGTCTCTCCTCTCATGAGCTTCTGCAACACCTACTGTCTCTATCATCCACATAGCACTCCTAAATTGTCCCTGTTGCTGGCAGAGAACTTCAAAAACCCTTGGAATTTCTTGAGTGATAGGAATGTGTTATGATACACATAATGAACCCCTTTGGACCGTACTTGAGTTTATGCTAATGAAATGTGGAGGAGAACCAACTAAGTGCTTAGAAGGTTGGAACCTTCAGCCTCGTCCCCTGACCTCTGGGGAGGGGAGGGCAGCTGGAGATTGAATTTAATCACATGGCCGGTGATTTAATCCATCATGCCTATCTAATGAAATAGCCATAAAAAACGCAGTACACCCAGGCTTGGGGAGCATCCTGGTTGGTGAACACGTTGACATACTGCGATGGCGGTGCACCCTGACTCCACAGAGACAGAAACTCCTACACTCGGCACTCTTCCAGACCTTGTGCTATGTACTTCTTCATCTGGCTTTTCATTTGTATCCTTTATAACAAAACGGTAACCGTTACCTGTGGTGCTTTCCTGAGTTCTGTGAGTTGTTCTACTGTATTAGCAAAGCTGAAGGAGGGTTACGTGACCTTCCGAATTTGTAGCCAAGTCACACAGAAGTGCAGGAAGCCCGGGGACCACTTGCAGCCAGCATTTGATACAAGGGCAATCTTATTGCGCACCCTACCCTTTAACTTGTGGGATCTGATGCTAGCGCCAGTTAGTTAGTATCAGAATTTAATTGAATTGTGGGACACTCAGTTGGTGTCAGAATGCAATATTACATAGTGCATTTAAAATCACACCGTGTTCTTGCCTTGCCTTATTTATAGTTTTGATTAACATATAGCAGAAATGACATCACCACCTCAAGATGAATAGAGCAATTATATCAACTGTTTATGTCTATGTCAGTCAAGCTGCAAAGTTGACTGATGGTCAGTTTAGTAATCAACAAATTTTAGTATGTGCATCCCATCCCTTCAGCTGGACTGAAGGCTTCTGGGAATCAGGTTCACATTTTCGACCTCTTTGGTTTTAAACCATGCCTAGTGAATTGTCTTAAGAGTCCTAAGTGCTAATGACTGGCTTTATGGCTTATAAGATGATGTACAAGTAAGTACTTACTAATTATAATACTCACCTTGCATTACGTGCCTATTTAACAGTCTCCCCTCTGTAGACATTACTTTAGTACTCTTTTTTCTCCTTATTTAATAAACAGGAAACACTAAGCCATAGATAAGGATCTTTCCTAGGATCTCAGAGTAAGTCAGAACCAGAATTGAAATTAAAAGTCCACCTCTGCTGGATTAAGTATTAAGAGATTTTGGTCATTTTCAGTTCCAACCACTGTATGGATGATGATAGACAGTGAAGTAGCCATTGAAGTTCAGAATCAGATTTTATTATGCATAGTGTGCTTGCTATTCTTCTTAGAAGTGTTCATTTAGCCTTATGTTTATGCTAGTAATTAAATCCAGTGCCTTCTTGCCAAATTAAGTCAGTGAACCATTTATGATGCTGGAAAAGTTTAGGAATCTGACTTAATTTAACATGTACACTTTTTGAAATGATGAGAAATAGACTTCAAGTAGTGACAAAAATAGAAACAAACATTTAAAAAAAGAAATCTCGAGAGTACAAAAATAATTGTATTGCTTATCTAGCAGGTTAAAATTTAATTAGCCCTATTGAGTTGGAGCTAGACTCACTCTTTTTGAGTCTTCTTCATGTTATAAATCATAATTGAAACAGTAACTTTAACAGCCAGAGTTTTTAATGGCTATGGGGAATACCAGCCAACAATTTATTGCAGACTGGAGAACAGAGAGAAAAATCTCATTTTATTTTATCTGATTTAATGTTACTCTTCAGAAGTAATTACTTGCTTTTCTAACACACCAAACTTTTACTTTATTACTAACAGAATCTCTGAAAATGATGGCAAATGGAGTTAGGGAACTGTCATTACTGTATTTGACATCATGCATTCATGTCCATTAAGAGCTTTAAATTCACCTCAAACGTGTGGTAGGAAACTTCAAAGTTTATTTAACCCGGTGCTGAGTACACAACAAGCTTAATAATAAACATGTGCTGATAAAATGATTCTCAACCCATTTCCCTAGGAGCTTTATCTAAACGGCAAACACTGGCAGAAATAATTGTTTTCCGGAGTCTTAAGTTTAGACACCACTTGTGACACTTTCTCAGAGACAAAGCAGATGATTTCAGTGGCCATTTTGTAGTTGAGGGAAAGGTCCATGGTCCTTCCCTCCTAAAATACTCTTGGATAGTGACATGCTCTTGACCCTGGATGTCTGTTCCATATAAGCTTTTGTATACGTATGCTCTTGAATGGAAGCCACCTGCGTGATACTCAAGAAAAGGCCTCAGACTTGGCCCTATTCTAATTATTTCAACACTATTTAATTCCAGGGGAGTCCATATCATGAGTTTTCTTTTAAGATCCACTTATGGGAATTCCAAACTTTCAGAATTTCAGAGCCATGTCTAAGCCAATCTAGACGCTTCTGAATTAGGGATGATAGGGTTCCCGGTGGGCCCACCCTCCTGGAACCACAGGAGACTTGATGGAGGCTTGGGTAGAAAAAAGTAGCTTTGGTTAGAATTTTGTATCTGCTACAGTAGGGATCCCAAAGCAGTTTGTCTTTTATGTAGAAGAGAGCTGATAATGAGGTTTGGCCCCCAGCACAGGGGTTGGCAGCAGGGGCTCTGGCGGAAGATAACCCAGGTTTATACACCTCCATTGACAGGTACGGAATCCTAGCCCAGTTGCTTATTCTCTTCATGTCTCAAAAAGGCTCCTTTATAAAATGTAGCAACAGCTTATCTTATTTAATATTTAATAATAAGATACAAATCAAAACTAATGGTTTCTAAGCATTTGGCACAGTTTCTGGAACCTAGAAAGTGTTCTAATAGTAACCAATAGTGCTTAGTCTGTGATGGGGAGGTCAGTGCGATATATTTTATTTATTTATTTATTTATTTATTTATTTATTATTTATTTATTTATTTATTTATTATTTATTTGACAAAGAGTGTGAGCAGAGGAAGAGAGAGAGAGAGAATCTCAAGCAGGCTCAGCACTGTCAGCATGGAGCCAGACACAGGGCTTGATCCCATGATCCTGGGATCATGACCTGAGCTGAAAGCAAGAGTCAGTCACCCAACCAATTGAGCCACCCAGGCCCCAGGATATCTATCTATATCTATATCTATATCTATATCTATATCTATCTATATCTATATCTATATCTATATATCTGTATCATCTATATCATCTATATCTATATCTATCTATATATATATACATATACATTCATATACATGCTTAAAATTTCACAGTGTGAGATACCACATTCCCATATTACGGATGAAGAAACTGAGGCTCATGCAGGCTAAGTAGCTTGTCCAAGATCATACCACTAGTAAGTAGCGGATTGCCTCTACACATTTTAATTCAGGCCATGTGACTTCAGCGTCCATGCATTTAACCACTATTTTCTGCTGATTCTCTAATCAATAAATGCGATCTTTCATTATTGTTATTTTCCTTCCTGTAAGTCTTTCCAACTTCATGACACAGACATGCCCTTTGTTCCCTCAAGTCTTGTGTTCCATGAGAGGCAGCCGCTGCCTCCTCCTATTTCCAAGCCACCCATAACTCATGGCAAGCCACTTATCGCTTGCACGATTCCATTGTGAAGGGGAAATGGTAGCAGGAAGATCGGAAAGGCCACACATGAGGAGTTACATTCTTGTTTGGATTGGACACTCTCCTGGCTATTTGAATGTGAAGATCTTCTCTGGGCCTTAATTTCCTAAATTATAAAATGACAGATTCAAAGTGGAATATTTCTACATATCTTCCATATCTAGGATTTCATAATTGTCTATTTACCTAAACTTAAATATTAACTAAATACCTACTAAATGAGAACACTGTGTTCTTTGCTAGGACAAAAAAAGTTAGTAGCAATAAAAATGATGGAAAAAATGAATAAATCGAAACCATGATCCCACCCACAAGTAATTTTTATCGAACATGATAGACACCTGCATAAGTAAACAGGGTGGAGAACCTGTGAGGTAGGAAGACCTGGGCTCAAATACAGTTTTTCTTTCCTACCTGTGTGTTATCTTAAACAAAATATCTATCTGAACCTAAATTTTCTCATTTATAAAATGGGCTTGATAATACTTCCCTTGTAAGATTTGGATCAATGTTATTAAAAGTGTTCAACAAAGGCTCAGAATAAACACTTATTAAAAAGAAAGAGGGGCGCCTGGGTGGCGCAGTCGGTTAAGCGTCCGACTTCAGCCAGGTCACGATCTCACGGTCCGCGAGTTCGAGCCCCGCGTCAGGCTCTGGGCTGATGGCTCGGAGCCTGGAGCCTGCTTCCGATTCTGTGTCTCCCTCTCTCTCTGCCCCTCCCCCGTTCATGCTCTGTCTCTCGCTGTCCCAAAAATAAATAAACGTTGAAAAAAAAAATTAAAAAAAAAAAAAAAAAGAAAGAATATAGCAATTCAGTAGGAAAAATATATGCTGTGGAAATTTTAAAAACGCATATGGAATCACGGATGAACTTGATTTCCATGCTCTGTTTTCAAAATAAACTGAAAAAGGTTATGTTCCAAAATTCATTATAAGCTGGTTAAGAATTTAAAGTCAAGACACCAGCACATGATTTTTACAATTAGGGTCTCTTCCTTCTCATGATTAGCAGAAATGTCCTCATCATATGCTTTGGCAGATGTGTTTGTGCTCACCTGTGGTGTGTGTGTGTGTGTGTGTGTGTGTGTGTGTGTGTGATCTTTTCGTGGACGTAGCCAGACAATGCATAGGTTGTCTGCTATCTCAAAACCCAAATCCCTGTAAAAGGCAGTCACATATGTATAACCAAAAAAATGTGTTTTTCAATAGTGAAGAAGCTGTTCTTTCTTATCCTGGTACTATCTTCCATGTAAAAGGGGTTCCGTTAGCCTAAACTGTCTGGACTCTTTTCTCCCTGTGACTAGTTCCCCAACCAAGGAGGGAGAGTGACATATCTAACTGGTGAGGTTGACAGAAGGAACAGGGTATGTACAGCCCATCCCCTCCTCTTCTCTTTTAGGTATGAGCTGCCTGTAGGAAGTGAGTGTTTTGCTCTGTTCTGCTCTGCTCCTTCTCCTCTTTTGTGTTACGGAGACTGGTCTGTTCCCAAAGTCCAGCACCTTCTGCGACAGAGAGAGTGAGCCTGCCATACTGAGATCCTTGCCTGCCCATGGATGTATAAGTCACATCCTCCCATGACATCTTTATTGGTAATAAATGTTATATTGTAGCCTCCATCTACCTAACTTCCTTATGTCTTAATTTACTTGGAATTCAAATGAGGAAAACAAGGGTGTTAACTATTGAGTACCCTTGATCTCCAATATTCAAGAAGTAGTTGCCCCTACCCCAGGGGACGTCTGGTTTTCCTGCTCCAATAGATGGGTTTATACTGAGTCATTTTCATTGTCTTCGTTCATCACTCCCTGATGGTGCCATGTGGTTTTCAGCGTGACTATAGACGAGGAGAACAATTTCCCACATAGGTTTTGAATACTTTAAACCTGAGTCAATGAGTGGGAAGAATTTAATAATCATTTCATTCTCTGCATGTGAAATGTGCTATAAAGAGATGTCAATGAATACTGCCATAATTACAAATACATAATTTTAATATATTATTTTAATACTAAAGGAACATGTTATTGTCAGACACTTGATAAGAATAAAATGTGTATTAAAGTGGGATACAGCTATGAGACATGAGAAGCATGTCATTTAACCAATTTATCAATAAAAAATGAAGTGGAAAGAGATGAGCTCAAAGACACACTGCCCATTGGTGACCAAGCTGGATGCAAATGATGGCTTTGTGAATGTCCTGATTAAGCCCTGACTCTGGTGCCCTACCTGAACATCACAGTGCAGAGCTGACACATTGATGACTTTTCAACTCAAGGCTCCCACAATAATGTTATCTGTTCAGCTCAATCCAACAAATATGTATTTGACTCAAACTTTCTATATGCTATGTTCTATGTTCTGTTTGGGCAAAAGAGCAATGAACTAGACAAAATGTGGGCTGTGCCCTCACGGAAAATAATGGAAAGGACCTAACTGTACTTGTTAGTTAAATTTGTAATCCTTAGCAAAGAACTATTTTTTAAAAATAAAAATGCCATATTTTCAATGTATGTACTATGATTCTTATTGCTTTGTTTTTTTATAATGGGAAAAAATAAGGAAAAATACCGTGAATGTCTATCAACAAAAGATGGTTTCATAAATTACTATACTTCTATTCTATGGAATATTATGTACTTATTTGATAGAATGCAGTAGATCTATCTGAGGAGATTTAGGACAGCATAATGATTCATTGTTAAGGAAAAAAAATTAGTTATGTGTACCATTCCATTTTTATAAAAACAACAATAGTGGCAATCATATTTATATGTATCTTGTATGCTAGTTTAGCAAAGGAAAAAGTAAGGAAAGTGCATACCAAAATTTGAATAGTGGTTACATAAATCAGGAAAACTTTTGAACTGTAACACAGGGAGGTAGTAACCCTCAATTAAAGGATTGGAATAAATGGTTTACTGGTAAAATAAAATACTTAATGTCAGGTAGAAAAACAGATTACATCTCAACTAAGAAAAACAGGAGTATGGTGGAGATGAGAGTGTCAAAATGTTAACATTTGCCTCAAGGTAGTACAATGTAAGGAAGATGTTCGTGCCCTTTGACTTGCTAATTCTACTCTTGAGTTCCTTTCTGAAGAGAGAATGTATCAGAAGAATCAAAATAAGAATAGTTTCTTTTAAAGTAATTACAAGGGAGATAGTGTTGTTAGTCCAGCAATGATTATTTAAAACCATTTTTGCAACTTCTTTTGGATTTGCCAGTGTATTCAGCAGAATTGTTGTATGTTACACATCCAGTTAAGCAGAAATTTATCTTTGAGCTCATCTCTATGAGCTAGCCATGTTCCAGTCATTCTGGATAAGACCCACTCTAATCTGTGGTATCATGATGTAAATGCATAAGAAAAAACGCACATCTCAGAAATTACACAAGACTTTCCCCTCTAGCTATTACCTATTTAAAAAGAGGCATCCTCTAAAGCCATCGAAAAATAATAAATAGGATGCTTCTTATACAGAAATTTGTATTCTCAAACCTGAGGAGCTTAAAACTCAAAAATGTGTTTTCCTGTATGAACACAAAGCACGAGGGTAGAGTAGACAATCCATTTGATAAACACCATTGGTTGCCCACCACGGTTTATCTTCTCATCTTTGGGAAATGCAATGGCAGGTGTGAATAGAAATTACACCAAGTGTGGTTGCTAGTCACCCAGACCACTTCTGAGGCACTTGGGCTGGGCACCAGGGAGTGAGATGGAGAGAAGGGAAATACACAGGGAAGTGGAAGCTTAGTTCCTACCTGGAAAATCTAGGCTGTTAACACCTGCACATGTGACAAGAAGAGCTGAGGTGGAGTTTTGTCACTGCCAAAGTTTTTGAACTTGAACATGTCAGTTAATGTTGGAGCAATGATGACACTCTGAGTTGCTCTACACCGGAGTGAAAAAAAGCTGTAAAAAAAATATGCAAGTGTTTTGCAAAATTATTGTGAGGGTTAAAGGAGATAATGTATGCAAAAGTGTATTTTATAAAGTGTGAAGTTCAATACATAAATTTGATATATCAATAACCAAAGGTATATTTATACTATTGGGGACACCTCGTACAGTGTCTTCCACTTGGTTATTTATTGAATTTGGTGAGAGAGGACATATGTTGGTGACGAAGCGACGTTTTGACAGCTATCTTCATAGAAAAAGCTAAGGTTCCCTGGGTAGTGTAAAATCAAAAGACAGTTATCACACTTCATATGGGCACCGAATACTTAACATCATTCAATTTTAGAACACTTGACTCAAGTTTCTATTGGTGACTGGTGTTTTCTCATCTATTCTTTCCTGGAGCACCAATTCACTAATTCAGTGTGACTCATTTTTTTAAAAAATTTTTTTTTAACGTTTTTATTTATTTTTGAGACAGAGAGAGACAGAACGTGAACGGGGGAGGGGCAGAGAGAGAGGGAGACACAGAATCGGACTCAGGCTCCAGGCTCTGAGCCATCAGCCCAGAGCCTGATGCGGGGCTCGAACTCACGGACCGTGAGATCGTGACCTGAGCTGAAGTCGGATGCTTAACCGACTCAGCCACCCAGGCGCCCCTCAGTGTGACTCATTAATTCAATTATTCAGCCAGGAAATATTACTTGAGAACTGACTGTGTTTCAGACACGCTATCAAGAGCTGTTGATTCAATGGTAAGGAAAGGCCTTCATACTCCTGTCCTTAAGGAGGTTACATATAGTATGTGAGACAGATAATTGTCAGGTAATCACACAAACCCTTGTAACCATGACAATTGCTCAGAGGGAGAAATATGTAATTCCACAGGAATCTATAATTTCTACGTTTGATTTAGTCAGGAAGTCTAGTAGTACCCAGAAGGTGAAGATGAGAGAGAAGAACATTCTAGACAGAGGGAAAGGCTTGCACAAAAGCCCTGAGGCAACAGGGAGCCTGGCAGTATGAGTGAAGGAAAGAAAGCCAGAGTGGCTGAATCCAGAGTTAAAGAAGAACATGAGGTTGGAGAGGTCCAGGGAAGCACGAAAGCATGTAAAACTTGAACACTATGTTAAGGAGTTTGCAATGTTTCCAGAGAGTAGTCGAAAAGTAATTGGGGTTGTAAACATGTGTGTCTTGACCAATCTAAATCACTCACATGGTGCTTGCATGACTAGACAGAGAGGTGGGCCAGGGTTAATGTATTGGTTTTCTATTTCTGCCAAAACAAATGACCAAAATTAAGCAATTTAAAACAATATCACAGTTTCCATAGGTCAGTTTTCTGGGCACAGCATGGCTCAGCTGGGTTCTCTGTTTATGATCTTAGGAGGTAGAAAACAACATATTGGCTAGGGCTGAGGTTCTCATCCCAAGCTCATGGGCTGTTGCCAGTACTCATTCCCTTCTCCTGCTTTCCAGGCAGCCCCTCCCATCTTCAATACGGTAAAGCCACCAGGTCAAGTCCCTGTCATGCTTCCAATCTCTCCAACTTCCTCTCCTGCTGCTTTCTGCTGGCAGAGAGCTTTGCTTCTAAGGGTTCATGTGATTACATTGGGCTCAACTTGATTGTCCAGGATCATCTATGTAAAAGTCAAATTTGTTAATAATCTTCATGACATTTGTAAAGGCTCTTTTGCCACGTAACATAAGTTATTCATAGGTGTGACATCAGGGGCAAAGGTTGTGAGGCCAATGTTCTGCCTACTGCACTTGATATACGGATCCCAATTAGGAAGTTATTCTAATAGTTCAAGCGGGAGAGGTTGGTTACCTGGACAAGAGCAGTGTTGGCAGAGGTGGAAAAAAAGCGAATGTGTTAGAGGAATCTTGGGGAATGAGGGACAGAAAGGTGTAAAGGCATACTCCCAGATTTCTTGCTTGCACAATTGGATGAATGGGAAGCTCACTACCTCACAATGCAAGCTGTTCCATTTTGGGACAGTCTCCATCATGATTCTTCTTTCTTTCTTTTTTTTTTATTAGCTATAATTTATTGTCAAATTGGTTTCCATACAACACCCAGCGCTCATCCCAACAGGTGCCCTCCTCAATGCCCATCACCACTTTCCCCCTCCCCCAACCCCCATCAACCCTCAGTTTGTTCTCAGTATTTAAGAGTCTCTTATGCTTTGCCTCCCTCCCTTTCTGTAACTTTTTTTCCCCTTCCCCTCCCCCATGGTCTTCTGTTAAGTTCCTCAGGATCCACATATATGATTCTTTTTTCATGAGCCTTCAGTCTTACTGCTAACTTTCCAGCCTCTCTCTATCCTGCATTTCAAACTGTTTCTGCATTTCTTCATTTCTGCATGGAGGCAGCATTCCGGCAGATGCTCCTGGCCTCCTACCATTATTTAAAACATACACCAGAGAAGATATGTTTCTTTAGCAATTTGTTTCTGATTGCAAATGCAATATATATATATATATATATATATATATATATGTATAGATTGTAGAAATCCATTAATACCAACCTTCAAGTCTAAGAGAATAAAAGCCCCAACCTCAGAACCACTGTTTATAAGTTAGAGTTTATTCTTGATTTTTTTTCAATGTATATAAATATTTTTTATAGAAAGGAATAAAAATATACTCTTCTATTTTTCTTAGTGCTGTATCTTGGCAATCCTTACATGTCACCATATGTGGATTTTTCTGGTTCTTTTAAGAGTGGCATAGTATTTTCTTTTTAAATAGATGTGCCATAATTTATACAACACATCTCTATTAGTGGCCTGTTTTCCATTTTTGCTATTATAAGCAATGCTTTCATCAATATCTAGGTGCAATGTCTTTGGTCACTTATGTGACATATCTCTGAGATAACTTTCTAGAATTGGAATTGCTGGATCAAAAATTATACATATTTAAATTTTTAACTGTTATTTCTTTCACTTAGCCTGGTAGACGAGAGTATGATTTCATTTAGAACCAAAGGAAATGAAAATCTAAGATAAGACCAAGCTTATCTCTTCAAGGAGTCTAGGAAATGTAAGTTTTTACAAAGATAACACATTTGTCCCAGTGTTTCTGGTACTATGTTAGGTTCTGGGAATAGTGTCATGATAGTGGGGTGATTCAAAGAATGGAATTGAGTCTTTTCCTCAAGGATCCCTCAGGCTAGGTGGTAAGTGTAAGGCTGGTGGAAAACATTAAAGAAGCACGAGGGGAACTTGGGAGGTAATGAATTTAGAAGAGTTTGAGCTGAGTCATTTTGGCAAGCAGGATTTTGGAGGGAAAGCATTTTTGTGTCCATCTCTAAATAGCTTCATGAGTGTGCAGGATACAAGTAGACTTTATAACTTGAGGAATAGGGTACATACGATAATGAGGCTGGAAAAGCAAGTGATCTCAGTCTGTTTCAGTCAGGAATGCTTTTTATTGCAAGTGACAAAAAAAGAAATAGCAATAGCTTAAACAAATACAGGTTTATTTTTTTTCTCCAAGTCTAAATGTAGGAGGCTGAGGAGCTGGTTTGGTGACTAAGTGGTGTTGGGGCCGGTGCCTCTGTAGTTCTCTTAGCCTTTATCTCAGGGTAGCAAAATGGCTACCTCAGTTTCTGGTCGCACCTCTGCCTTCAAGGAAGAAGGAAAGGCTGGCACTAGAACGAACAGCTGCCCCCTGCCTCAGGAAAGCAAAAGCTTCTTCAGGAGCCCCCACAGCAGATTTCTGTTTCTGTGTTACTGGCTACCACTCGCTGCAAGAGAATCTGAAAGTATGGAAGACAGAAAGCCGTAATTTGCTTGGGCCAGCTACGACCACTGCCAGGAAAAGGGCACACAGATTCCCAAACAAAACTAAGACTCCGACAGCCCAGAAGAAGAGGGATATAGATGTCAGGAGATACCGAAAGCTCTCCTTGTGGGTTAGATTTTGAAGGGCCGGTGCACTCTGCTGGACTATGAACTTCTCGGGAGGCCAAAGGCAACCAACCACTCAATTTTCCAAATGGATTATAAAGGTTTCCGGTAGTGACTGTTCTTTTCCAAGCAATTCAAAGACTCTGGACTTGGTGGAAGATTATTTCAGAGTGACAGCCACTGATCAAATGAACAACTCCCTTTATTTACATTACAGTATGAAAGGACAAGATTGTGCTATCTCTTTCATCGGCAAAGCTTTCCCGACTTCAAACAGAATATTGTAAACAAAAGCACTTCACAGGATGTTGAGATGAAAACAAGTTATGAAACCAGTTTACATGGCACAGTTTAGGAAGAATCATAAGACATAAACAAACAGCCCTTTTGGATTAAAAAATTCCATATTTACATACAGATGTGTAATCACTATCAGGTTATTATAAATCTTGAAACATCCTTAATTCGGTAGGCATACAGTTAGCTCAAATGTGCCATGGTTTTTATGGTTCCACATAGTTTATTTTAAACATAAAACAAATTTTGTTCTCATCAAATCAGAGTAGCTGAGAACTATAACTAAATGCTCCATATTAGGTTATCTATAATTCATATTCTTTCACTATGATTGTTGATATATTTATATTTAGTAAACAAATGGGGACATAGAGAATGAGAATAGGAAGTCCACTATGAATCTTATGTAAGTTTACCTGTTGGGGCACCTGAGTGGCTCAGTCCATTAAGCGTCCGACTCTTGATTTTGGCACAGGTCGTAATGTCATGGTTCATGAGATCAAGCCCCGCGTAGGGCTCTGTGTTAAAAGCACAGGTGCCTGCTTGGGATTCTCTCTCTCTCTGTCTCTTCCCTGTGCGCTCGATCTTTCTCTCTCCCTGTCAAAATAAGTAAATAAACATTAAAAAAAAGAGAGAATGTTTGGAAATTATTGAATTGGCCTTATATATTAGAATTACTATTCTCTTGTTAAACATTAAAAGTATTTTGCAGGGGCGCCTGGGTGGCGCAGTCGGTTAAGCGTCCGACTTCAGCCAGGTCACGATCTCTCGGTCCGGGAGTTCGAGCCCCGCGTCAGGCTCTGGGCCTGGAGCCTGTTTCCGATTCTGTGTCTCCCTCTCTCTCTGCCCCCCCCCCGCCCCGTTCTTGCTCTGTCTCTCTCTGTCCCCAAAATAAATAAACGTTGAAAAAAAATTTTTTTAAAAACATTAAAAGTATTTTGGGATAAGAGAAAGAGAATTATTTTCTTAAATAAATTATTGCCTTTTTAAACTAAGCCCAATTATAAAGCTATAATTTCTTACATGAAAATATTAGTAGAAAGATTATAAGCCTAGCTGTATTCTCCATAGACACTCATCAGAGTTATGCCCACAGCATACGAATAAATGGCTGTAGTATTCTTTAGTAAGAAAATTTTCATCATATGAATTGTTATTTCATGTTATTGATATCCGACAAAAGGCATAAATGTTTCAAACTTTCAACAACAGACACTGACCTGAGTTACTAGGTCAATTCCACACTAAGTTACTATAAACACAACTAAGGGACCAAAAAGAGGAAAAAAATAAAAAACCAAACAGGCAAAGACTCAGCAGTGATAAAAACATTGATATGTATCCATCCTCCACGCCATAGGTGAAAAATACACTGATGATTGAGAGATTTCAAGGTAATAAGCACAATCCCCACTCTCAGAAGGATGTTGGAGATAACCAGGCAAAACTTGTTCTTTTTGTCAGACAAAGTGTTCCCTACCCCTTCCCTTCCCGGATACTTCCCCCTTGCACCCTATTGGCGCTGACCAGTCTGCGGTACTCTGGAGAAGACCCCTAACATGGGTCAGGGCTGCTCATTCTTCTTGCTTCATGATTGTGTCAGCACAGGTCCTCTGGGAGGCCGACGGCAAGTGTGCAAGAGGTTTTTCTGGGGCGTTGTCTGTGGCAGGAGACAAGGGGATGCTTCAGATCACCCTACAGATCTGACACCTGTGAGAGGAGAGAGGAAGAAGAATTGGGCACACAGAGCCCACGCAGGGTTGGGACAGTCTCAGTCAGGCTGATGGGAAATACTCACAGCAAAGTCTCCCATTGAAGGGGTTCCCTGCTGGTCAGAAAGAGTGGCTTTGGGGTATTTACTACTGGGGTGAGCCCATTTACAACTGCTGGAGATCATCAATCATGGCTACTCCCCAAGAGATTGTCTCGGAGGGAGATCTGAGTAAGGCATTTCTGTGACCATCACACCAGCATCATCTTTTTTATTCTGGATCAGCTCATGTCACTCGCCTATCTGAAAGTCTGCAATAGCTCCTTGTTGGCTACAGAATAATGTCCACTATGCACTGAAGGTTTCCTCAACCTTGACATAGGATTCATTCATACTGTCTACTTTCCTTTAAGTGTATCTCCTCCGGATTCTTGTTCTCCAGCCAGACAACTTAACACCATTCCCCAGAGCTCCAGTGCAGTGTGGTGCCTCTGAGCTTTTGCTCCAGCTGGTTCTGCACCTCCACACTCTCTTTCTCAGCTCCTCAAAATACCATTCGCATTTCCATGTCCATGTAGACTCCTTCTCCCCTGAGGCATCTTTCTTGAGCCATCTATTCGGGATGCAGCACCCTTCTTTTGTGTTAAAACAGCATATTGTGCAGATGTGTATTTGGCATGGATTTCATCTTACTTTGTCTTATGTCTTTGCTTCAAAAAGCTAGGGGACAGCGACTATATCTCTAGGACCCTTCCTGAGTCTTACACATAGGAGGGGTAAGTCGACAAGTGTTTACTGAAAAGAAATTAATCCAAATGTGGGAAAAGACATTTGTTTGTGAGAAGAGAGGATGGGGGAAGAAAGGTGGCATTATCTAAGTGATCCCCAATACATTTCTGCACACGTGCTTGCTAAATTCTCTTTGCTTCTCATGGAGAGATAAAATATCCCCTTCCCAGAAACCTGAAGCACATAGTGTCTAGCAAAGTCGAGAAATAAGGGGCAAGGAAGCAGATGGAGCTCCCTTTTTTATGCAGCCCTTAGAGGGCTCAGCCCTAAAGAAGACAATCCAATCTGTGTTTTCCTGTAGAACTCTTCCCTTTCTTACTTGGTGTATCTGTGTGGTCTAAGATTCCCCCGCCTAGCTCTTACGTGAAGACCAGACAACGAGGTTTCTCATGCCTTCTCATGTTTATCTTTGGGACCCTATCACCCAGCAGAGGACCTGGCAGAGATTTTGTGCAGAATAAACGACCGCAGCAAGCTGCATAAGCGTGATGTGCGCTAAGCAAGAAAGCAGACACTCTTACAGAAGCAGAGATCTAATCGGCAGAGGTGGTTGCCAAGAAATCACATAGAGAATTACAGAGACAAAACCGGTAGCAGAAGGTGAAGGCACAGATGGCAGCAGGCAGAAAAGAAACAGAGGGGAGACACTTGGCTTTGCAACGGTCAGCTGGATCGGGCTATTTCTGACCACAGTAGAAATAAAAATATTGATTGAATTCAAGTTAATAAGTCTTTGTTGTGGGCTCATTTTTGCAAAAGGCCATCTTCATTTCAGTAGCTGAGACGCCCCCCCCAAAAAGTAGGATATAATTAATTTCTGGGTGCAAAGTAATTACAGTCCAATTGAGAACACAGATAAAAACGCACATTAAATAGCTTAATTATGACAGGATAGAAGACATATTTGAGTTTCTTTACTCTTCTACATTTAATTTACCAGTAAATCCTGATGGCTTAACTGACAAAATATATCCTAAATTTGTCAGCTTTTCTCCATCTTCACCAGAAAACCTTAGTCTAAACCTCAGTGCCCCTGACCCGCAATAACCTCCTGGCTCTGATTTTTGTCTCCCTCATGGTCAGTAGACAAAGAGATTTTTTTTTTTTTAGTTTATTTATTTATTTTGAGGGAGAGAGAGAGAGAGAGAGAGCACACGCAGGGGAGGGGCAGAGAGAGAGAGAGAGAGAGAGAGAGAGAAAATCCCAAGCAGGCTCCACACTGTCAGTGCAGAGCCCGAGGGGGAGCTCGAACATACAGACTGAGATCATGACCTGAGCCCAAGTCAGATGCTTAACTTGCGCACATATGAGTCAACCAGGAGCCCTGACAAAGAGATATTCTAAAAACCATAAGCCATATCCTATCTTCTCCTGCCTGAAACCTTCCATGGCTTCTGGATACACTCAAAGTAACAGCTGAGGTCCTTATGTGATCTAGCACTAGTCTTCCCCTTAGATCCATCTCTACCCAACTTCCCTTTGCTCGCTACCTCCTATCCATACCTTCCCTCTTTCTGTTCCTGGAAACTGCCATGCGTGGGCTCTCTTTAACACATTGGTAGCTTTTGTTCATTCTGCCTGGACCATTTGCACTCCATCTTTGCAGGGCTAGATGCATTTTTATTCAGGTCTCAGCTCAAATGTCATCTCAGGGAAACCCTTCCTGACCCCTTAAGACCCCTTAATCTAAGCTATCAATCCCCGCTTCAGGCACTTTCTATTATCACCCTGTTTCTAATGGATCTTCCTAACACTGAGCAGCATACAAAGTAATCTTTTGTTTTGTTTATTGTCTGTGCTTCCCCCAGAGAATGTGAGTTTTTCAAGAGCAGCGGTCTTGTTTTTTGTTTTGTTTTGTTTTTTTTCATTTCTGTATCTCTTTTGCCCTAGTATCACAATGCCTTGTGCATTGTCCATTCTCATTAAGCAGTTGTTTAATGAATGGATGAAAAGTACGAGCTATTGAAAGACAAAGAAAGGAGATTGTAGCTCAGCCTAGTTGGGAGGAAGAAGTACTCAAAGGAGTTCTTGGAGGAAGATAGATTATTTTAGCTGTGAAGAATGGTATGGGGAGCCAGGACTCAGAGACATGCACATGTTTGTCAAAGGGAGGACTCCGGACCTGGCTGGAGCAGAAGGTACACAGAGATAAAGGCAGGTGTCACGTCAGGCAGTGGAACCTGGAGGGAATCAGAAAGCAAAGGAAAGTCATCACAGGGCCACATAGTATATGTGCATTTTGCCTCAGGTGGCAATGCCCTGGAATCCCACGGGGTGCGTGAGAGTTAAGATGTCTATTTATCATCTTCCTTCCAATTGCAACAAATATGGAACAAATGACGGTCCCCGAATCACAAACATAATGAAAAAGATTTAGTAAGCCCTGTATACTTCATATTTATATTAGCAATGGTGTTTTTATTTTATTTTTTGGCTCCTCTGCTTCTCATGAAGTGGTTCACTATTTTGATAGAGCTGCTCCCTGAATTATTCGATCTAAGAATAGTTTTCATTTACTTGACATTTTATTTTCTCTCAGGAATGGCCCTTATATAATATGCATTTCTTTTCCTTGAATGAAATAATATATGTGAAAGTACTTTGCAAGCCATCAGGCACTTCCGAAATAGAAGGTAGAATGATTATTACCGCTAAAGGTCTTAAGGGACATTACTGAAAGCGTCAAGTCTCACTGCCCTGGTTTCCTTGCTTTTTATCGCAATAAGGTGGACTATTTCATTATACCTGGAGATTATTTTCTGTTACAGTCAGGAGGCAAACATTTTTGTCTTTATATCTCCCAGTTATTAACTCAAGGAAATTAACAAAACCCGTGTATTTTGAGAAAAATCTTGGATGCACAATCGATCACCTAGTATATTGTTGTTCAGAACAAAAAAGAACAAAAATTCTGCTGATTTAAAAGAGCACTTATTCCTCGCATTCCCACTTGACTCCTCTCTCATTAGTACAGAATGTCTACACGCAGAGTCAGGAAGAATGGCAATTGCTGTGAGCACCTGAGGTGGCGATGGACGACTGTAGAGATTGGGAGACTTTAGTTTTCTGTTCTAATTAATAGTGAAACGGTTCCATTACAGATTTTAAGGAACGTACTTGAAATACGAAAATGTCTTCTGAAATAGGATCCATCTCTCTCTTTGTCCTCCATGTTTAGCTCAATCATGGTTCCTGAGCGTAGTATTTCTGTGGTCACACTGATGCTGTCTGTGCAATATTTTATAAAGTGATGATTTTCTCATTTTATAGATATCATAGGGGAAAGGAGTTCTGTGAGATCCTGGGGCTCCCGGGGCCTTCTCCAATAAAAAATAAAACTCGGCTTTCGGTTAGGAAGCAAAGGTCAGTTAAAGATAACAAGGAAAAGAGTGGTTTGGAGTCCTGACCTGGATCGAATTCCAATGAAATAAGCTGCAGTAGCAGCAGAAGGTGGTGGGGCAGATCCAGCTGAAAAAATTAGGGAAATAGGGATGCAGAGAAGGGTTTCCATTGAAGAGTCAAGTCAAAGGAAACTGTAGTGTTTTGGGTGGAGAAGTAAATGGAATCTAAGAGCAAATGCAAACTTCTAAGAGAATAAGGGGGACTAGGATCCTACCTACTTTAAGAATGGACTGGGTTAGGGGCGCCTGGGTGGCTCAGTCAGTTGAGCGTCCGACCTCAGCTCAGGTCATGATCCCCTGGTTCATGGGTTCAAGCCCCGCATCCGGCTCTGTGCTGACACCTCAGAGCCTGGAGCCTGCTTTGGATTCTGTGTCTCCCTCTCTCTCTGCTCCTCCCTTGCTCACACTCTTGTCTCTCTCCCTCTCTCAAAAATAAACATTAAAAAAAAATTAGAAAAAAAAAAGAATGGACTGGGATTAAAATTTGTCTGATAGGGCCAGATAAACCTGGACTTTGAATGCAAAATAATAATAATAATAAAAATAACAAATATCTACTGATATTGTTATTAGATTATTACATTTTTTGATTTCTAGATTATTATTAGATTATTAGATGATTATTATTAGACTTCTTTTTATTACACTATATGTTTTCATGAATCATTCTGCATTATCTTATTAATCTTTACTAACTCATGATGTAAGAACTAAAGTTATTCATATTTTATAGTTGAAGAAGGAAAGGTTTATGAATCTAGGATGCTCAAGTGATGGAGCCAGGACCCAAACTATGCCTGCCTGATTCCAACACTCATGATCTATCTATTTGCCAAAGGTATAATACAGTTTGGGATATATACTCACTTTGAAAAAAAAAAGAGAAACACATATAAAGAAGTTACAATTCACCATAATTTTACCATGTAAAAATAATGTGACATAATTCTTCAGATAACCCCTATTCCTAAAAGCAGCTGCTGTTAACACTTCAGTTTATATAACTCCTGTATATATATGCAGTTGTTTGTTTAGTGTACATATTTCTTTTATTTTTTTTCTAACTTTAAAATTTTTAAATTTTAAATCCCAGAGAGAGGGAGACACAGAATTGGAAGCAGGCTCCAGGCTCTGAGCTGTCAGCACAGAGCCTGACGTGGGGCTTGAACCTGTGAACCGTAAGATCTTGAACCTGTGAACCGTAAGATCATGAACCAAAGTCGGATTCCTAACCAACCGAGCTGCCCAGGCACCCCCATATTTCTTTTCTTAATGTAGAAATGTTTTACGTTTTTCTTATAAACAGTGTTCTGCAATTTTCTATATTGAAAATGTATTAGAGTAAACCCTTCCATATCTGTGTGCCTTTTTCCCCTGAGGAAAACAGTGCTACAAAATATGTACATACGCATGTGTACATTATGTATATGTGTGTGTACGTATAACTATATTTGTGCACACACAGTACATATATATTTTAATTGATACTGCTATAGGAAGTGGTACCAATTTATATTTTCCTCAGTGTATGATGTAAGATCTCCCCTTTTCTCACATCTTTGTGAAAACTAGTGGTTATTATTTAAAAAATTTTTTTCTCATACAGGGGGCGCCTGGGTAGCTCAGTCAGTTAAGCCTCTGACTTCGGCACAAGTTACGGTCTCATGATTTGTGAATTGAAGCCTGTCCTTCTCTCGCTGCCCCTCCTCCCTTCTCATGCACACACTCTGTATCTCAAAAGAAATTTTAAAAACTTAAAAAAAATAATAAAATAAATAAAAAGCTTTCTGGTTCTAATAGTGGAGAAATAGCTCATGTTTTGCATTTTTTTGATTACTATTGAAGATGAACGTTTTTCACATATTTGATGACCTTAACATAAATGTTTCTCTTAAATATACTAACATAGTTATATTTTTTCTCTTAAACCTGTACTGTTCTGTGTATCTGTAGTTTTACACATGTGCATAATATGTAATCTGGGAAGTAGGGATGGATAGTATTGGGAAAGAATGAATGTGGTGGAGGTTGGTGTTCGTACAAGGGGAGGAGGGCATCGAGACAGTACTTGACTATTTTATAGAGCTATCCCAAATATTTGACGGAAGGTAATAAAAGAATGTTTAAAAGCACTGTTTCCAATCTTTGATCATTTATACTCGTTGGTTGTGATGTGTTTTTTTTTCCACATCTATATCTCCTTTCTAATTTATAAAATGGGGATAAATTTTTATTTCCTTTTAAAAGGATATTTTGAACATCAAAAAAAAAAAAGACACGAAAACACTTTGAAATCATCATTACTCCATAGTATGATAACTACTTTTATTTTATTTTATTTAAAAAAAAATTTTTTTAACGTTTTTATTTATTTTTGAGACAGAGAGAGACAGAGCATGAATGGGGGAGGGGCAGCGAGAGAGGGAGACACAGAATCGGAAGCAGGCTCCAGGCCCTGAGCCATCAGCCCAGAGCCCGACGCGGGGCTCGAACTCACAGACTGTGAGATCATGACCTGAGCCGAAGTCGGACGCTTAACCAACTGAGCCACCCAGGAGCCCCTAACTACTTTTATTTTATTTTGTTTTATCAGTGACATCCTCTCAGGTCTGATCTAACCCATTTCAAATCCACCTACACACTTTTTTTTTTTATCCCTCTTATAAAAACACTTTTTAAAATGGTGAAAATAACACATCTTTGCCATTCTTTTGGATTGCCATTCAATTGTCTTTCAGGCTTAAAGAAAGATGTTTTATTCTATTTTTAAGTATTTTTATTTATTTTTGAGAGACACAGAGAGAGAGAGAGAGAGAGAGAGAGAGAGCTAACAGGGGAGGGGCAGAGAGAGAGGGAGAGAGAGAATTGAAAGCAGGCTCTACACTGTCAGCATAGAGCCTGATGTGGGGCTTGAACCAATGAACCATGAGATCATGACCTGAGCTGGAATCCAGTTAGACGCTTAACCAACTGAGCCACCGGAATGCCCAAAGGATGTCTTCTTCTAAAGTCAAGAGTGAATTATCTGAGTTATCTTTTAGTTAAGGATGAGAGTAGGAGAGTTTTACAAAGAAATGTAAGGCTCTGGAATATTGATTTCTTTTGATTCAGAAGAATCTAAACCTGTTGTCCTCCAGGGCATTACACAAAGCCTATCTGTTAAATCAGGATTTTCCTGATAAAAATGGATATAAATGGGCGCTCTTGACAATTTGACCTATTTGTATTCTGCTGGGCTGCTAAGCATATGCCTGGAGGGTCCACCAAAGAGTAGGTATTATAAATCAAAATAAAAAAAAATCTCCTTGGCTGTATTAGAACCATTATCCATGATCCATTAGAAATGATCCCCCAAATCTTCATCTAATCAAGTGCAGTTTTATTAACGGCTATACATTCTTAATAGCCAGCTCTCTCTATTCATTGTAATTCAAGGTTGTGCCTCTGCTGCCATCGTAAATCACTTGTTATGCTCTCCTGCTTAATAATACCAGTGTAACCTTTTGCTATATCTTGCTTTCAAAACATTCCAGTCTGATTTGATGCAGTTTTATTCCACACGCATCCTTCTCTAACCTACAGGATAGCAGACACGATCGAGCACATCTGAGAAATTTTTTTCCCAAACACCTATAATAATTGAAACTCCAAAAGAAAATGGAAAATTCTTGACAATTGTGTTTATCATTAAGAACTTCTTTACACAGGCATAGCAAACAAGATCTGGACTGTGTACAATAGCTAGTCAAAGATGGATGAATAATTGAAGCTTTATTTCCCAAGCATTCCAAAGGATCCCATTTATGAGACAGCTAAAACACGATTCATTGGATCCATTAGTGGTTCCCACACCAGTGGCAGACTGGCAAGAAAGACCCACATTTCCAGGCCTTATGAAATGGTGGTCTTTATATTGCTTAAAACAAAAATAGTTTCATACTACTTTTTATATAGATTTGCAGACTTGCATTGATTTTTCCCAGGTTGTTTTGCAAGACATAGATCTTCTCCAGATGCTTGGGTCACACTTGCCAAATAGGTGCTCAATCCAAGGGTCTCTGCCCTTCCATACCAGCAGTTATTAGGGAGATACTCTAAAAAGCATACAAACTGAATGCGTATTAGAGATTTAACTAATGGTGTAGCCTTTTTTTCTCTTACCTCACGCTTGAAACACAATATGATATATTTTGGCTGAGAAGCGTTTTCTCTTACTTTCTATTTTTATACACAAACTATCAGACAGGGGCACAGGAAATCTATGGCAGCCCAACCCAAGCTGTTCTGAGATGAGACTAGAAATTAGGCTTCTAGCAGGAAACCACATGCGTTTTGAAATCCGGTATAATATGCAACAAAAAACGTCTCTTCCTCTTCTCTTTCCCATACCAATGATCATTATCTTCTTTTACTGGAGAAATTGGCCCTTCGCTTCTTCTCTTGTTCATGGGGGAGCATGAGGTATCTTTAGAATGAGACAAACTTTCTTGGCTGGTACTGAAGTGTTTGCTCTCTTGATGTACTTTCCCACCGTTCAATTCTTTGTGAAAAGCTTAATTTTCTTTTTAATATCCCTTCTATTAGTACAGAGTCAGATTTCATTATTTTCCTTATCTATAGTTTCCCTAGCCATATCAAAGATGCTACCCGGGAACCAATTCTTTAAGAATAAAAAAAGGGCTTAAGGCCTTTTATTGCTTCTCATATTGAAAAAAAAAACAAAAAAAAACACTAGAAGCCATGAAAAAGAAAGATGTTTTGCTTTTGCTTATCTAGGAAAGCAGTGTAATGTCATTGAAGAGAAGGACCTCAAATGTGTCACAGTATTTCTGCAGGAAAATTGGACTTATCCCTGATGCATGGCTGGGTGCAAAGGACCCAGATTAGAAGTACAAAATACTCCATTTCTGGATCCCTCGTACCGAGTGGAGAGGGATGTTGCTTTGCTAGAGAGGCCAGGCAAGACCTCTTTGAGGTGACATGTGAAGTGATCATGAGATCAGGAGAGGCAGGAAGCCAGGCGGACAAGATGTAGGGAAAGAGGGCTGCAAGGGCAAGGAAGAGCAAGTCCAAGCCTGAGAAGGAAATGAGTGTGGTGATTCTCAAGAGCCAGATGGGCCAGGGCACCCGGAATGAATTGTCAGAGCAAGAGGTGAGGGTGTGGGAGATGTCAGCTCACAGAGGACCTCACAGGCCGAGGTAGGAAGTGTGGATTTCATCACGGTCTCAAATGGAAGCCACCTGAACATTCTCAGCAGGGGACTGGCATGATGTGACTTGGGTTTTGCAAAGTACATCTGCGGAGTTGTTTGCAGTTACTGTGCAGGACGTGGTCTGGCAGGAGGCTCAGGGAGACCTGGTCGAGGAGTCTGTTAGGAAGTGTAGGAAAAATGTGATTGCAGCTTGGACTAAGCTGTACCAGTGAGGTTGGCCAGAAGTGCTTGGAGTTGGGGTACATTATGGAGGTGGAACGGGCAGGACCTGGTGAAGGATTTAATGAGGAGCTTGAACAGCTGAATTAGTGAGTGACCGGCAGAGGTTGGACAAACAGGTTGGTTTTACTGAAGTGGAAAATATAACCAGGACATTATAGGATATGAGCACAGTGAGCTTCCTCAAGCCTGTTCCTTGGAAGTTTGAGTCAATGAGCGAGTGAAGAGGACTGATCTGGAGGTCACATACCTAAAGGAGACTGGAATTTGATTCCTTGTGGCCGAAATGGGCAGAGCATATGGGAAGCTAGCATGTGAAGGTGGTAACCTGAACTTGGGGAGGATAGAAAGGAGTGCTGGAAAGCATAAAGCTGAGACACGTTACAGGAAGTTGGTGGCCCATCCGTTGTGCCAGGAACTTCCAAAACAGCGGTCTCATCTATCAATTCAGAGAAAAATCATTTAAAGCTGGTGGAGCATCATATAGATGGGCAACCAACTGATTGACTGCATTCCCCACATGTTGTCTACTTGTCTCTATACCTACGGACACAAAACTTTTTTTAAGGATTGGATGGAATAGATGAAGCAAGGAAAAAAATCTGGATTTCATTTCAGACTTGGTTTCAAATCCATGCTGCCTTCTATGACCATGAACAACCCTGGAGGGAAAAAAAAGGAAAGTAAATGGATGTCCTTTCATATAATAGCTAATGAAAAGCCTTTACCTTCGGCTTCTGCTTAGGGAACATTTTTATGTTTACATTTAAAGACAAGTGGGTGTGGTTTTCTGGAAGTATTATATTTAAATATAATAAATCAGTGGAGTACAAACCAGACTCAGGAGATGCTGGGAAGCTACTTCGCTTCTCAGCATCAGTTCTGCACTGGAAATAGATTGCTCTCTCAGTTCTTCTGGAAAGATGATCTTTCTTGAGCCTTCCTGTGAAGATTACGGGAAGAAGCTGTGTGTTGTGTTTAACATCATGAAAAATGAGTTGAGAGGTCAACAAAGCTATAATAAGCTCATTCGTGTATTCACTTGACGCATAGGAATTACGCTCAAATCCAAAAGTATGTGATAAATATTCAAATGTCTTTGAGGTCAGGAATCCTATCTGGTGCGTCTTTGTATCTCTTACAGCACCAAGCACCAGTTGGTGAATGAAATGAATAAGGCTGGCCAAAGGAAAGGCAACTGTGGTTGGAATGTTTAGAGAAGCCTCATGGATGAAGTAGAATTTTAACTTGTCCTTTAGCTGAGGGAGAGTCTATCTCGAAATGAACAGAGGTAAGGAGTTATAGGAATTGATAAATCTGTAAGATTTGTCTCCTAATCCAAATGTGAGCAGACGGACTTAAAATCATTCACTCACTTATTCAACGATTCATTTAGGATCCACTATGTTTAAGGCATTGTGCTATGTCCTCAGCATGCACTATAAAATAAAATATTCATAGTCTCTGCCCTAATGAAACTGAGAATCTAGTGGGGGAGATAAGAAACAAATAAATTAGTAACTGAATTGAAAAATAAAAACAAATAAGCCAAAATAATCCAATTTTTTCCTTGTGATGAAAACTTTTAAGATCTACTTCCTTTGCAATTTCCAAACATATGATATAGTAGTATTAACTATAGTTACCTGCTGTACATTACATCACCAGAACTGCTTTATTTGATAATGGGAAGTCGGTACTTTCGTTACAAAAAGAATTTGTAATGGCGTGGGGTGATGAATGTTGAGTAGACTTATTGTGGTCATCATTTCATGATATATAAAAGCACTGAATCATTATGTTGTATACCTAAAATTAATATGTTGTATGAAAAAAAGAAAAGAAAATCTAAATTGTTCTGATAGAAAATAATGAGGGATTGGTTGATTGGGGGGGGGGAGGTGGGTAGGTAGGGGAGGTTGTTGCTGAGGAATTGACATTGCATTTGGATGAGAAGCAACCAGCCATCTAAACAGCAAAGAATTTGGTGGGAGAAGGAGGGAGTCGAGGTGGTTGATGTTCCCGGCCGAGGAAACAGCATGCAAGAACTGTGAGACAGCAGATATCTTGGCTCTTTTGGGAGCTGAAAGGAGGATTTGTAGCTCAATTTTTGAGGCTTGGTTTTGAATAAAAATGCGTTATCTAAGTGGAGATCTCCTAGAAAAGAGGAGGAAATTAACAGCCTAAAAGGGAGTGAAATGTCACTGGTAATATTCATTCATTTCATAAATATGCACGGCGTCATTCTGGGCATTCTGGAGGTAGTGGTAAGAAGAGCTGGAAGGGGATGACAAATCAGAAGACAAGTAACTCAATAAACAATTTAATTTCAGATCACGATAAGGTGCTATGAAGATGGCACACGGCATGGGAGTGACGGTAACTGCTTTAAGTAGAGAAGTCAGGGAAGGCTTTGGAGGAAAAGACACCAGCTGCATAGCCTGGAGTAAGAGCATTTCAACAGAACATGTGCAAAGGCCCTGAGATTTGTGGTTCTGTGAAGCTTTTTCCAGTGTCACAAAGGCTAGGAATAGCCTCATGGTCCCTCTGTCTCACAAGCATGTAGGTACATCTCACTCCTTTGTGTCCAAAGGCAGCCTATAAGCCAAGGTTGTCCCCACATGCTGCATTTCCTCTCTCTCCTTGACCTTGGTCTTTCTTCCTGTCACCCTGTGCCACTTATCTCCCCTCCCCCCACCCCCAGCTACACTTCCAGCAACATCTTCTCCTTCTTGAAATGGGCACAGTGAAGTGCTGTGGGCTATAAGCTGGGAGGGGCCCCCAATAGCCAAGAACAGGAACCCTGTGTGACCAAGGAGTCTGGGTCAGGAAATGAGTGTATGTAAATATAATCATGGGCATTGCTCACTGACAAACCCAAGATTCAGTTCAACAACATGTCACTGAATTCCTGCTGTGGGGGCTCGTGCTTGCATCACCCTAATGTAGGTATGCACGTGTGGCTGAGAATGTGAGGTCTAAATGTGGGAACAAGTGCTGTGGTAGACTGAAGTAAAGTAGAAAATTATGTTCTCAGAGACACTGAGACTTTATCAAGTTGCAATTAAGGATGAACTGAGATGTTATCAAGATGCTATTTAATGAGGAACTATATAAAACAGGCAAATATATTTTCTTTATAGAATTAAGTCATACAAGAGTCAGACTCAACAAACATTAAATGAGCATCTATTATATACCAAGTACTCTGCTTAGAAAATAGATTTGATTCTGTCCTTTGCGATAAGTTTAATTTCCCCATTTTACCAGCTGGGGGGATGGGGGGGGTGGGGAAGGGACAGCCTGACACATTGGTCATGTACTAGAAAGAGCAGAACATCTTGTGAGAACAGGTCTTTTGATGCCAGATCCTGGGGTCATCTCGTGAGGCACCAACTGCCTATTCGGCATAATGGTGGCAGGTTGGGAGGGAGCCTGGAGCGCAGTCACGTCCTATGCTGGGTATCCCCGGACTACAAGCGTGAGTTACAGTCTGTTTTATCTCTTTCTAGCCATGTATGATTGGGCCAGTAACTTTACCTTCCCAAGCCTCAGTCTCCTGATCTTAAAATGGGAATAATAATAAAACCTACCTTGTAGGGTTGTTCAAGGACTAAAGGAGCTTCTTACATCAAATATCCGGCATCACGTCTGGCACATTTGGCACTAAATAAATGGCAGCTACCTATCGTATCAGAGGACAGAAGTTAGCATTTAGGGTGGTCTTTTTTATATTTATTTATATTTGAGGAGAGAGAGAGAGATTGAGAGGGAGAAGGTGAGCAACAGAGGGACAGAGAGAGAGGAGACACAGAATCTGAAACAGGCTCCAGGCTCTGAGCTGTCAGCACAGAGCCTGATGCGGGGCTCGAACTCATGAACCACGAGATCATGACCTGAACCAAAGTCTGATGCTTAACCAACTGAGCCACCCAGGTGTCCCCTAGGGTTCTCTTTTTAAGCTTGATGACATCCACTAGCTTATTGTATCCTCCCAGACTGGAGGGGGTGGTTCAAATGGAGCTAGCTGATGGAGGAAGGGGTCTCTCAATAACATTGTCCCCAAACAGGTGCTCTTGGCTCTCCCACCCTCTTCATGGAGGGTGAACATCCCAGTTGCCCTCATTAAAACATGCACTTCCCACCACCCAGCCTCCTGGTGACAGAGATGTCAAGGGGACATGGGTGGCAGTCAGCAGTGACACTCATTATCTCAGAGCATATCTGCAACCTGAAGTCTCCTGTCAGAGAATGTTGAGGTTTCCAACAACTGAAAGTCCTCATGTTTGAATCAAGGTGCTGCCTTCTAACATAATCGTCGCTTCCCTGTACCTTCTAGATGGTTGAATAGGACGATTTACATAAATATCCTGTGCACTATGTCAGAACATTTAAATGTGAGTGTTTGAATCAGGCTCTTATTAACAGGAAATTCGTTGCTAATTTAATTTAATTTAAATTTTTTTTGCATGCTAACCTCATCAAGTATCCTGCCTAATAAATTATTGAACAAAAAAGTTAAATATAAGTGAGTCACGTGACGTTTGCAGTTAGAAAATAAATCAGAGAAGAAAAAAAGGGAAGTGAATTGTTGTAAGTATACTAGAAAGGCCTTATGTATTCAGAAACTCATTTACTTTTCTCCCAATCAATATGCAGTGCTCAGCACAGAGAACTATCCGAGACCTACTGAATATAAAGCACACCAGATAACAGCAGTGATTACAACATGCAATTGTGCAGCTGTGATCCAGCCCCTCCCCTTCAGCCCGGTCGCCTCCATCAGATTGGCTGCTGTGTTAATATTTTAGGCTTAAAGGACCAGAATTAATGCATTCGGTTTTATCTCTGATGTGTTCGTTTTCTGTCAAAAATTCCTGGCAGAATTAATAACCAAGGAATCAGGATAATTAGATGGAGTGATGTACCCCATGCAGTCCTTGGAATCACCGGGCACACCATCTCCTCCTGCCTGGTCATGGAAACTTGGCACAAGACGATATCCCCTCCTCATTTTTCTGCAGGGCAACAATTTTCAGCTATAAATAGGCTACCATTTTTTCCCCTCCAAATAATGAAGATAGAGGATAATTTTTCTCTGTTTTGATGAACAGCAACTACAGAATCAGATGAAATCTGGGGAGGAAACTGGAAGAGGTGTAACAAAGTCTCTACCACTGACAAAGTTTAAATTAAGAAGAGTATATATAGCCTGATCATTTTACTGCCTTTTTTTTTTAATGGTGATGAAGTAGTTGTCTATTAATAGAGAGCCTGTGAAATAGGCAAAGATCCTCCAGAGAATGTTCTAGTTCATTCAGCCCAACAGTTAAAAAAAAAAAAAAGGGAAGTTTTTAGGGGAAGACAACAGAAACACAGGAAGCTGACAGCTGGAGAAGATAATATAAAACTATAGCAATTTCACCCCCCCCTTCCCACTCCATCTCCTTCTTTTCTCTGATGCCCTTACTCTCGAACAGGAATGTGGAGGAAGAAAGAAGGGGAAAGAATTATAGAAGTATCTGGCAGCCAATAAAATGAACACCTACTTTATGGTCAGAAATGATTAATCTTTATGATCTTTCTTTCCGCCATTTACCCAAGAATGGTAGAGAATTCGGAGTCCTGTTGCTGTCACAGGCTAAAATCTCCCTAATCCAGTTCTACTTCTGGTTTCTAATCTCCCGTTGGTTGCTCTGAGCTAGATTTCTTTGCTTGCCTCTGAGAAATTTACTTAATCCTGAAGACGTTCAGAGGGAGAAAATGCTACCACAGATCATTCTGTGTCTAAGCTTGTGACCGCTGTGGAAGGTGCTTTTGAAGCTCCGAAGGGAAGGGCACATCTTAGGTGGCCTCTGACCTGAGCCTCCAAGAGCGTTAGGCTTTGTCAGGAACAGCTTGCTGAGGTCAGCTGAGGAAGTCAGCATCAAGCTGTCCTCAAAAAGGAGGTGAGGGGCGCCTGGGTGGCTCAGTCAGTTGAGCGTCCTCCTTTGACTCAGGTCACGATCTCACGGTTGGTAGGTTTGAGCCCCGCGTGGGGTTCTCTTCTGTCAGCCTGGAGCCTGCTTCGGATCCTCTATCTTCTTCTCTCTCTGCCTCTCCTCCACTCACTCATGCTCTCTCTCTCAAAAATAAATAAACGTTAAAAAAAAAGAGGTGAGCTGGGGGAGCAGGAAGGTGAGAAGCAGATGAAACTGAAAAAAGAAGATCTCTCTCTTTATTTCTTCTTAAATCAGCAGAGATGGGTCAGCAACAAAGGTGACAAATACTTGGTATGTCAGAAACAAAGTTAGTGTAAGAAGTTAAGAAACTGGCTATAGCAAAAGTCCGATGAAATATACCACCCACCCTTAGAAAGATGATTTCCCTTTGCCCTGGGACGTTGTTCACAGTAAGAAGTTGAGTAATACCCACGCTTTAAAGCAACCCGTTACAGATTTCCAAATGCCCCGTCACTGCCCCAAAGCATCTGGCCCTATCTACTCTGATTTACTGTCCTGGGAGCAGTGACTGACATAAATAATTAAATAAAAGTACCCACATAACTCTTGTCTCCAATCCCTTATCTAAAATTTTCACTTTCCCGGGGCACCTGGGTGGCTCAGTCAGTTAAGTGTCCAACTTCGGCTCAGGTCATGATCTTGCGGTCTGTGAGTTCCGGCCCCGTGTCGGGCTCTGTGCTGACAGCTCAGAGCCTGGAGCCTGCTTTGGATTCTGTGTCCCTCTCTCTCTCTCAGCCTCTCCCCTGCTCTCTCTCTCTCAAATAAATTAAAAATAAAATAAAATAAAATTTTCACTTTCCTAAAGAGTGGAGAAGATTAATTTTTAATGTTGTTAAATTAGTTAGAATAAAACCTAAGAATAGGCACATTTGAACATTTGATAGAATTGTACTTTCTTCCACTCATAATGAGAGTAGCATCTAAGGCCCCCTTCTCATTCAACTGTTACTAAAACTTTAAAGGGAAAACAATCCATTAAGTAAAAAGGGCTAAGCATTGAGAAAGTATCAACTGAATTGTCCCTTAATATTATCAAATTCAGTTAATCAGAAATATGGTCAAAAATAAAATATACCTCCAATTCTTGGTTATCCACAGAAAGCAAAGCAAAGCTGAGAAGTGAATCACAATATAGTGACCACATGATTCTAAAATGTGTTTTTATTTGATTTTTAAATATATTTAGATACATTTTCATTGCAGGAATAGAGACTATGTTGTTGGACCATGTTTGGTGTTAAATCAGATGTGACTGGCAGATCTCATTCTAAACTTTTGTACTTCCCAAGATCACTTTTTTTATTTAAAGGTTTTATTATTTTTAAGTAATCTCTACACTCAATGTGTGGCTTGAACTCACAACCCTAAGATCAAGAGTCGTGTGGTCTTCTGACTGAGCCAGCCAGGCTCCCCCAAGATAACTCTTAATTATAGGACCACCAGACTACTAAAGACTCTTAGGGTCTGGAAAAAACTTATGGGTGGTGTGTGTGTGTGTGTGTGTGTGTGATCACTCAGAATAATTTCGAAATATAATTTTTCCCATACCATTTCCTATTGTGGTAACAATATAACACCTATGTATTTAAGCATTTTTGAGTGAATTTATTTTATTAAGTATGATTTAAAGTATTTTAAAATGATAACAACAACAAGATAATAGGTTTCCAATTCTGGCCATTCTTAAATCTCCATCTTAAAAAAACATTTTGGGAACTGTAGCACCAGTCTCAATACACTAGTGAGTCCTTTGATCTTTTTGTTTATTTAAAAAATCTAGATGGAACTAAAGTGTATTATGCTAAGCGAAATTAGTCAGTCAGAGAAAGACAAATATCGTATGACTTCACTCATATGAGGACTTTAAGATACAAAAGAAATGAACATAAGGGAAGGGAAGCAAAAATAATGTAAAAACAGAGAGGGGGACAAAACATAAGAGACTCTTAAATATGGAGAACAAACAGAGGGTTACTGGAGGGGTTGTGGGAGGGGGGGGGATGGGCTAAAGGGGTAAGGGGCATTAAAGGAATCTACCCCTGAAATCATTGTTACACTATATGATAACTTGGATGTAAATTTAAAAAAATAAATTAAATTAAAAAAATGAAAAAAAAAAGAAAAAAAAATCTAAAAGAAAGTGAAACTGGTAAGAATGGGAATCCATATTCCCAAGCATACCTTACTAGAGCAATATTGTCATCCAAATTTCTGATAAAGACATTTAAATGTATAAAAATAGACCACTTGTTTTACAAAATATTGATTTCCACAAAGTTTTTGTCAGGAGAATTTGATGAACCCACCAAATTTCATTCAAACTGAATTTGACTAGATCCTAGCCGGAAAAGCTGATTTCTACTGAGACAGAACTGCTATAAACTGCATCATAATGTGTTCAAAGTATGGACTCTCCCAGATGGGACTCAGGTAGCAACATAGGCATCTAGAAGCAATTTAAGAAGTGATGAAGGCCCAAGGGCACGGTGAAAACAACAAATAATGAAGTAATGGCTGAATAAGATGTGTTCTTCTTAAGTCCATCAAAGGTAATGATAAAAAATATCCTAGGGATGGAGTTGATTACCTCTTCTTAAGATTAAATTCTTTCATTAAAACATCTTTAAAATATTTATTATTTATAAATGTTTTAATATAGATTAACTGGGGACATACTCATTGTTTAAACTGATAGGAGACACCAAATGCTTACAAATTTTCCAGAATTTCATATTAAAATAATTTAATGATAAGGCATCTAAAAGCACACCTTTTCCACTCAGCGGCAAACTCTGAAAGAAAAAACAACAACAACAAAACCAATTCCTAAAGAACAAGAAAGAACGGTAAAGCAAAAAATAGCATGGACAATTTGGCTTATAATGTCATTCGCTATAGTCTTGTGACTCCTGGAGATTATTTTTAAAATGCATGAGAATTTACGCATTTTATTTTTTTAATTTATATCAGTTTTACATATCATTTTTAAACTATTAAGTCTGGGGAAAAAAGATTAAGTCTACAGGGGGAAAATTTTTGCTGGTTATTTAGTTCAGTGCAATAAAGTCATTTCATTTAACGTCCCAAATCTAACTCCAGGGAAGTCTGTGCATTCTTTTCAAGGCCTAGGAATAACATTCCAAATAAGCAAGGGGACCCTAGCTGCAATTTTGACTACCGGTGCTCAAAAGTCCACAGTGATCTTGATTTGCTTTCCTCTCCTTTTTTTCCTGCTCTGTGGTTTCTATGATGGTGAGTTCCTTTAATGCAGGTCGACCAGTACCCTCTTCCTTGGACTCCAACAGTTCCAAAGGTGCATCTCAGCAGGTCTCTGTGAAATCCAATCCCAGCAGGGAGAGATCTAGAAATCTACCCCCAGAAAATAGATAAGCTTCCAATAATTAAAAAGGGAAATCAGGTTAAACGATTTAATGAGGTTTTGTTCTCGAAATTAGTCTCGTCGTTTTAGGAAAAAAAAAAAAAAACAAACTCCAACGAGCCTTCTGTGCCATAAAAACTCAGATTTGCATGGTGTGTGCAGGTTTACAAAGTTTTTTCCCAGATAATTTTATGTTAAGTTATATAGTGCCTGTTTAATCTTCCATCAGATTACAGAATTCTGTCGTGATCACAGTCTGAAGTTCATGGCTGACTACAGGCACGACCTGGTCAATAGCCGTTGAGTTGTCTTGGATGAAATATAACACAGACCGATAATGGAAGCCCCAGAAGGCACTTGTTCATATACTATTCCCTCTCTAGCATGATCTCAGAGCCAGGACTTGAGAGTTAACATCACTGTGAGACTTCACTGTGCCTAATTTGATTTTTCATTATTCAAAATCATTTCCTGGGAGACCACATTCTTACTTAAGTTTAGTTTTTAAAACCCCTTTGTCTTCACCACTGTTTCTTTTAAGCTTTCCAGATTGAATTCTCACAGGAAAGCCTCTTTGCAGCCAACATCCACAGAGAGGAAAGAGGAACAATTGATACATACATGGGTTTGATTTTGAAACATTGATATGTTAAGGTAAAATCAAATGCTTCACATTGTGAAAGTAGCTAACATTCTTATTTCTAAAATTCAAATAAGCATTTCCTAATCATTTGTGTAGATCCAGTTTTGACTCATAATTTCCAGACTGCCACCTGGATGCATTCAAGCTGTTCTGTGACACAGTTGAGCTAATTTTGAAGGTTCCTCCTTTGTCTCTGGGCTCCTTCTCTTTTATCCCCCTAGGACTCTGCCTCAAATTATTTTATCTGAAGCTATGTCTGAACATGAATAGACAAACGGAGAACTGAGGCAATTATGCTATTAATTCAAGCAGAAAAAGAAATACGCTTTGCCTGAGTTATCTGGAAATTCCTGGCAAACGTCTTTTTCTGTTTCATTGATCTGGAAGATTGCCTAACTTCTTTTTTGGGGAGGTGTAGATCTGGTTGATGTCACATGGCTCTGAGCATTCAGCGTCCACACATGATTGCCTCATTTCCTGCCGCCTCAGACTGTATCTATTCTAGGAAGGCTAGGCCATGATAGAAGGGTTCAGCGGTCCTGAGGTACAGTGCTTGTGAAGATAACCCTGTGACCACTTGGACTGATATTTTAAGTGCTTAACTGACCTCAGGGACTGTTAAACCACTCATGGTGAACTGGACCGAGTGACGTTTTTATTCATTCATTCTCTCATTCTTCATTTATGGGCGCTCTGTGCCAGGTCCCGAGGTTATGAAAATGAGGCTGTCGGCACAATCACTTGCAGTGTTCGAAGACCCATTAAAAGGTAGGTACGATACAATGTAATAAATGTGAACAATGAATCTACTGTGCGCAAAAGCACACACCCTCTAGAAGTTTCAAAGACAGAGAAGCAGAAGCCACAAAAGCAATTTCCCATGAATCTATTTTTCATGCTTATCTTGTTTTATCTTTCTCCTACAATCCCTTAAGAATGAGATAAATCAGTCTTACTGGAGACTCATTTGCTACTTCTCAAAAAATATTCGGTCTCTGAGAGTTCTGGGGTAGACATTCTCAACACATGAGGGCTTGGCAGAGGTTTGTCTAGTTATTTCTGCCAAGGGCTCTGCCGGGCAGATGGCAACAGCTGTTTGTGATAGATTCAAAGAAAGTACAGGAGGATGTCCTTTTTATTACACGAATGACTTTTTCCCCAAGAGTGGTTTCTCACTGTATCAGTGCATAATTGTTTTTGCTAATGCATTTGCTCCAATCATACAAATATGTAATAACTCTGTGTAATGAATCATTAACAATTTCCTTAAATTCATTTCAGTGTTTGCATGTTGGTATTCAGTTTATGCTAATAAACCTAAAATATTCATGCCTTTAAGTCTAAGATTGCAGACTGTGTTAAAAAATTTGTTTTAGTAAATGTACATTTTAAATCTGCATTTGGTAGAATCATAAAGTGTCAACTCTGCGGGATTATCCTTGAAAACAGTATTCTAATTTTCTATTCACTTTTTAAGCAGAATTCTTTTATTTCCTTCACACCCCGTGATCACTTAGCTACAACAAAACGACACATGGTCATGTTTAACTTAAGAGCATGAATTGGTGTTTGGTAATGGAAGAAGATCAAAAGTGATTGATGTTGACCTTTTTTCACTTTGATTTACTCACACTGAGATGCAGGCTCTGATGCATTTGCTGAAACAGATATTGGGAATAAGTACCTTATTATCATTGCTTTTAATCAAAGAAGGGGAAAATAAACTTTGAATTCAAGCCATAAAACGACACCACTATGAAGTACAGAGGTTTTCTACATTATTATTCTTATTAAACATAAACTGTGCGTCGGGTACTCTGCTTAATACTTAAGGTTCCCCATCTCATTTCATCCCCGCCCCCCCCCCCCGAAGTCCAAGTGGTCCGCACTATACCCTCAGTTGTGGTGTTGCAATAGTGTGTCTCAATTGAAGGCGATGTTGCCTCCCTGGGGACATTTGGCAGCGTCTGTAGATGTTTTTATTGTCACAGCTGGGGAGGGGACAACTGGCATTTCACAAGAAAAAGCCAGGGGTACTACTAAACGCCCTGCAATGCACAAAGCAGTGTCCATAACAAACAATTGTCTGGTCCCAAATGTCAATAGTGGGTCGAGAAACCCTGGTGTAGCAGCAGCTGGGTGGGATGCCCGCGTCACAGTTCCTCGGGGGGCTCACTTCAGAGCAGCTGTGCCGGACAGCTGTGGTGGTCACTGGGCCACGATGGCCAGCATCTCGCCACCACGAGACGTAGTGGCTCTTTGCTTTTCTGCCGCAGGGCTTTCTCTGAAACACCCGTGCAGGTGCAACCGGGGGTGGTTCAGGCATTAACACCTGGAGACAACTCTGTATCCACGTGCAACCTCCCTGTTCGCCGGCGGGATGATTCTGAGGGCCCTCTATACACTTCCTCTGCACATCCCCGGATGGACTCAGTCTTAGTTGCCTACAGTGGTAACCCTCGTGGACAGCAGGCACTGACTGACCTAGTGCCATCTCCCACCTGCTGAGGGTTGCCCCAGGGTTGATAACAATCTCTGCAGTTCCAGGCTATGTGTGTTGCTGAACCTCAGAGAAAGCTTTGGGGGCAGCAACACAAAGACACTACCACCTGAGCTTGAGGAGGAACGCTGGTTACTGCACTGAACCATGCGTTAGCTGGGGGAAATCAGGAACATCCATGTTGTGGGTCTTATCACTTCCCTGTCTCCCTTCCCATACACTTTCTTCTTAGACTTGCCTCCCAAATAAAATACCTATCACCGGAGTCCATATTTTAAGTTCTGCTTTCAAGGAAACTCAAACTAAGACACCATGCTACCACGTCTGCTATGGTATATGGAAAATCCAATAAAAATAGAACCAAAAGCTGGCTGTATCACCGGATGAGCAAGGGAAATCAGTACACATTAGCGCCTTTTGGCTTACAAGCCCCTCTCTACTTTAAATTTCATAGTCAACTACTTAATATTGCTTTACTAGGGCTCTAAATTCTGTCAGTAGTTTATCTTTTGCAAACCCAATAACCCATCTCCAGTGACGGAGTCAACCTTGTTGTTGTTGTTGTTATCTGTGCAGACGTCATATTAGCTGGTGGGAGGAAGCCAGTTGGCCTGACCTATTGCAGATTTATGCTTGAAATTGGCTTTTGCTACTGTTTGGAAATCTTTTGTGAATCTTTTAATAACTTTGTCACCTATTTCTCATTCCTTTTTAGCCCCTAACCTGACGTCATTAGCTCTTTTCTCCATGACCTTTTTGTACCATTTGACATCTTCTTCACAATTTTTTTTCTTCTTTCAACTGCCATTTCTATACTACATTTACTACTCCTTTGATGTCTCTGACAGCTCTCTCTCTCTCTCTCTCTCTCTCTTTTAATCCACTAGTTTCTCTTTTTACTCCTTCCTCCAATCTGAGGACAAGACCTATCATCTGCCTTTTTTCTACACTTACTCTCTGGGTGAGCTCATCCACTTCTATATGAGTGACATCTAAATATCTGTTTTCAGCCCTGATATTTCCCCTAGGTCCCAGGGTCATTTCTCACTGTCCACTTGATTAACCTGTCAGCTAACCTTCTCCTAGGTGGCCCATATGGCTCAGAAGAAGTTAAATCCTCTCCCAAGGGAGGGTGCATCCAGGAATGCACCAGAATGGTCTAAGGAGATTCTCCTTCTTTTGCCCAATTGGTCCAGCAGTTGTCATGCAAACCAGTTCAGTTCCCTGAGATTCAAGAAAAGATTTATTGGGGCTCTGGGGGAAATTCTTCTTTTGTCTTCTGAGAGAGCTTCTAGAAGCAATTCTTTTTCCCTTGCTTTTTTTTCAGGGTATATTCACGGGTGGATGTGACATCTGGAGTGAGGGAGGCGCAGAGAGAGAGAGGGGGAGAGAGGATCTGAAGCGGGCTCTGTGCTGAACTCACGAACCGTGAGATCATGACCTGAGCCAAAGTTAGGGGCTCAACCGATTGAGGCACCCAAGTGCCCCCCACCCCCCCACCCCCCGCAACCAGACTTGTTTTTAAGACTTTTCATAGTCAAACTTCTTTTTATATACTCAATATGGTTTCTCTGTGTTCCCCGGTATTCAATGACAAACTTTCTTCTGAATATTCTCTTAGCTGGGAAGTGTTTCTCCAATGAAATTCAATACGCGCTTTCAGTCTCGATTCAAGTCCTAGAATCTCAATAAACTCCTTCTGAATAGAGCTAGCCTCTATTTATTCAAATAGTCTTTATTAGGTGCATATTATATGTTTTAGGCATTCAAGAGGCAGTGGAGCTATACAGACAAATGTCTGGAAAAAAAAGTGTCCAAAAAAGTCTCCCTAGGGGAGCAACAGAAAAAAAGAAAAGTTGAGAAGCACTATTCTAGATACTGGGTAAATAGCAGCGAACAACAAGGAAAAGAAATCCCTGTTTTTATGGAGCTTATACATGGGAGGAGGATCCACAGGAAACAGCATAATAAGTAAAATGCATAATGTAGTAAAAAAGCAGTAAGTAACAAGGAAAAAGTTAAAGGAAGGAGATAGGAAGTAGATGTATGGATGAAATGGCATTGACACTTGAGATAAGGTGGCCAAGAACATTTGAGTCAAGGCCTTTTTGAGCGAGGGAGTGAGTGAGAATGTCCCTCCACAAATGGAACAGACTGTGCAAAGGCCCTGAAGCATGAACAAACCTGGCATATTGGAGGAGGGGCAAGCCAGCGTGGTAGGGGAGGAGTCGGGAAAGGACGTTAAAAGGCCGTGTCAAAGTGTTCACCGGGCCCAAGTCACGAAGGACTTTGTTTTTAACTCTAATGACAAAAGAAGTCATTAGAGTATTCTGAAAAAGAAATAATGTAATTGGATTTACACTTTTACCGGGCTCACTGTCACTGCTGTGCTGAGGATGGACTGAACAAGGGAAACAGGGCACCAGGGAGATTAGTTGGGAGGTATATTAGCCTGCTTAGGCTGCCATAACAAAATATCACAGGCTGAGCGGCTTCAACAACAGAAATTTGTTTCTCACACTTCTGGAGACTAAAGTCCAAGATGAAGGTGCTGGCAAGGGTTTATCCTGAAGCCTCTTCTCTTGGCTTGCAGGTGACTGCCATCTTGCTGCGTGCTCACACAGCCTTTCCTCAGTGTGTGTGCACGCTGAGCGAGAGCAGGCTCTTGCTCGAATCTTCCTGTAAGGGCACTAATCATCCCAGGGCTCCACCCTCAACACCTTACCCACACCTAATCACATCCTAAAGGCCCTAACACCAAATACCATCACCATGGGGTTAGGAATTCAAGACACGAATTTGGGGGGTGGGTGGGACACAACCATTTAGTCCCCAGCAGCAGGTTACTGCAATAACTTGGGTGAGAGGTGATGGGGAGTTCCTATGACATGGTGTGGTAGTAAAGGACAGAAATGAATACAGTTTTAAATATATTTTTTTAATGTTTGTTTATTTTTGAGAGACAGAGCACACGCACAGTGTGCGAGGGCACACACAGACACACACACACTCATGGGGGAAGGGCAGAGAGAGAGGGAGAGAGAGAATCCTGACGTGGGGTTCGATCCCACGACCCTGGGATCATGACCTGAGCCAAAATCAAGAGTCTGATGCTTAACTGAGCCACCCAGGCACCCTCAATACAATTTTAAAGGTGGAGCAGACACAATGTGTTGTTTGATCTGCTGTGGGAGGTGAGAGAGAGGAGTCAAAGATATTCTAAGGGACTGGATATTCAGAGTATTATATTTTTACTGAAGTTTTCAATATTGATACGTTGAAGAAAACAAACCAAAGCCAGTAAGATTCTTGGGAACACTGGAACTTGAAAACATTTGGTCTAATGAGTCTCAATTTGTAAATCAACGTGTGGGGACATTTTATTATTATTATTATTTTTTTTTATTTTTTAAAAAAAATTTTTTTTTCCAACGTTTATTTATTTTTGGGACAGAGAGAGACAGAGCATGAACGGGGGAGGGGCAGAGAGAGAGGGAGACACAGAATCGGAAACAGGCTCCAGGCTCCGAGCCATCAGCCCAGAGCCTGACGCGGGGCTCGAACCCACGGACCGCGAGATCGTGACCTGGCTGAAGTCGGACGCTTAACCGACTGCGCCACCCAGGCGCCCCTGGGGACATTTTAAATGAAATTAAATTTTAGGGGTGCCTGAGTGGGTCCGTCGTTGTGTCTGACCCTTGGTTTCAGCTCAAGTCATGACCTTACGGTTTGTGAGGTTGAGCCCCATGTCATGCTCTGTGCTGACACTGCGGAGCCTGCTTGGGATCCTCTCCCTCCCTCTCTCTCTACCCCTCTCCCGCGCTCTCTCTCTCTCTCTAAAAATAAACAAATCAACTAAATAATTAAATAAATAAATAAATGTAAATTTTAAATTAAATTGAGTTAAATTTTGTTTAACACAATAGTTAGGTACATTGGCATTTAAAAGACAAGGGCCTGGAATTGAAACCATCTTGCAGGGCATGGGACAGTCCTGCACAACTGAAGAACTCTTTGCCAGGGATTCCATCACTGCTGTTAAGAAATATTGGTGCAGTCTTTTTTTTTTTTTTATGTGTGTATTTATTTTTAAAATCTGTTATTGCACGTCAAGGCAACAGAAGACAGAGTATTTTACTGCCAGCTATTTAGGTCCATTCCCTCCCCTCCCCCACTCAGCTGTGGTCTCAGTGCCTTGAGGGCAGATGTGACCTCATGTATTTCTTTCACATCCTCCTAGAGAGAATGGCAGAAGATGCCTTTACTTTGGTGTGCCTCTCTTTGTCTCTTCCCTTCTTCCTCTGTCTCTTGTTTACTGTCTCTGTCTCTCTCTCCACATACATGCGGTATATACTCTCATTTTATACTCTAATTTCTTACCGGAGTGCATGGAATGATACATGCAAAGATGATTCCAACCATGGTTAAGGGCTGACTTTTGCTTCAAGGACTTAGCATACAGGAGATGGTAAATAAATATTAGCTTTTATTTATTATTATTTTTTAATGTTTACTTATTTTTGAGAGAGAGACAGAAAGAGACAGAGCGTGAGTGGGGGAGGGGCAGAGAGAGAGAGGGAGACGCAGAATCCGAAGAAGGCTCCAGGCCCTGAGCTGTCAGCACAGAGCCAGACATGGAACCTGACCCCCATGAACTGTCAGATCACGATCTGAGCTGAAGTCATGCTTAACCAACTGAGCTACCCATGCGCCCCAATATTCCCTCTTATCAATGGTAATAACAGGAGGCATCTACAATGATTTGATGGAAGCAAACGCATCCTTACTTAAAAAGTCTTCTAGCCGCTATCACTTTGCCTACTGTCTTAAACTCGTATCTTAATAATAGAATTTAAAAATTATTGTCAGAGTGCCTGAATGGCTCAGCTGGTTAAGCAACCGACACTTGATTTCAGCTCAGGTCATGATCCCATGGTTCGTGGGTTTGAGCCCCGCTTTGGGCTCTGCACTGGCAGTGTGGAGCCTGTTTAGAATTCTCTCTCTCTCTGCCTCTGTCTCTCAAAATAAATAAATAAGCTTAAAAAATGTAAAAATTATTGTCAAATTAATGAAGTTTATTTTCTTAATCTTAACATAATCTCAACTCGTTAATATTTATTTCTTCATATTCTCTAACAAATTTTGTTCACGTGTAGTTGGTTTTTTATTAGAAATAATACTATTGAATATGTATTATTCACTTATCATTTTGTAAGTATGTTTCGATGTTTCTACCTGATTATCATAGTTACCATTTTAACAGCTGCATAATAGCCCATCAAATTTACCGATAGTTCCTTCCTTTTGTGTTGGACCATTTGTTTCTCCTCTTTAGTGAGTTATATATGATGTTTCTGCCTAGGCTTTCTGACACTGATTTTTCTTATCCTCTATTACACATAACCCCTCCTCCATGGATTATTGTCTATTTTCTTGGTTTCTGACAATTGTGATTTACAGATACATGCTGACATCAATTCACCTATCTGCTTTAGCTCTGATCAATAATAGTTGCTTGATCCTTCTAGCTTTTCTTCAATATTTACATTCCTGTCTCCCAATAGCTAGTGCTTCGGATCTCTGTGGCTCAAGAAGGATTTGTTATAGCTTGAGGCATGTGTGGGAAATCGGTTGGATGTTTCATGGTAGGAGAGAAAACCTATCCCAGAATAATTGAAACTTTTTAAAAATAAAAGCCACATATTTCTTCTTTCAATGAAGTTCTAAATTATAGTAAATATACTTCCAGGGTACCCATGAATTGCCTGATGATAATAAAAAAATAATAGCTGAATATTGTTTTCAATATTGAAGAAAAGCAAACAAATCCACAGCAATCATAACATTACTTCATGTGCCTAAATTAGGAGAGAGTAATGCTTTCATAGAAGATGTGATCTGGGCTCAAATAACATTCATCAGATGCAAAGGATTTGCTCTTGACTTCAAGGCACATTAAATCTCTCAAAGTTAAGGTTCAATATAGACATAGGTCAGATTCCATGACAAAAACTCAAAGAAAGCAACCAAAATAAGATAACATAGTAAGGTTGTAGGTAAATAGTCTACAGAAGTCAATTTTATATATTTGATAAAAAGGAGGAAAAAACTCTATTCAACAAGCAAGATGAAATGTTTAGGAATAAGTGTGCAATCTATGTAAGGATCTACATAAAGAACATTAAAAAAATTAATGTCTATTTATTTTGAGAGAAAGAGAGTGGAGGAGGGGCAGAGAGAGAAGGAAAGAGAATCCCAAGCAGGCCTTGAGAGAAAGAGAGTGGAGGAGGGGCAGAGAGAGAAGGAGAGAGAATCCTAAGCAGGCCCCACACTGTCAGTGCAGAGCCCGATGTGGGGTTCGAACTCATAAACTGCAAAATCATGACCTGGGCCAATATCAAGACTCAGACGCTTAATGGACTGAACCACCCGGGCACCCCAATAAAGAAAATCTTAAAATGCTACTGAAACACATAAAAGAAGATGAATATATGGAAAGGTATTGCACTTCTTTAATAGGAAAAATCCATATCGTAAAGATGTGATTCAATAAAAATAGCAGCGGCATGTTGGAATTATTTTGGAATCAAACAAGCTAGTGCTGAAGTTCAAATGGAAAAAGGAAAAACAAGAATCGTCAAGAAAAATCTGGAGCAGTCTTGAGGAAGGTTAGCTCTTCCTCGTATTGAGACGATTGAAGATTTAAATCTTCAATAATAAAAATAATGTGATACTTGAGCAGAATGACAGATCAGTGGAACCAAAAAGAAAAGAAAAGAGAATTTAGTATATAAAGAAGGTGGCGCCCCAAATCAGTAGGATGAAGATAGAGTTTTCAGTGAATGATGATGTTCAGTCAATTGGTGACGTCATAAGCAACCTGTAACTTGATAGCGCGTCTTTGTATCGACCTTCCTCCTGTTTCTCTTCTCCCATCGCTCACTCCTCCTCTAGATCACACTTTACAGTAAAGTACTTGCATGAAAGGCTTTGTTGCAAGTTCTGGTTTCTAGGAAACATAGGCCAAGGCACCTTTTCATCTCTAACCTCTTCATCCCTCTGCCCATCTACACTTTCTTCTATCTTTTATAACTTGTCAGAGGTTATACGTTTCCTAGTCATCACTCCCTTTCCTGTATTTATTTAAGTCTTGGTCTTAACAGTCATTTAGATGCAGTGCTCGCTGTCAGTAACTGGCTAAAGATTTTTCTCTAGCTGATTCCTTAGGAAGGGTTTCCGGGGACGATATTCCCTGAATTCTCAAGAGTTCAAAAACAATCTGTCCGTTGTCCTTACACCTAAAACCCAGTTAGACTGGGTATAAAATGTGTAAGTCACAATTTTTCTCTGAAGACTTTGTAGGTGTTTTGTTTTGTGTTTTGGCATTGGAAGGTGTAGAAAAGTCTGAAAGTAGTCTAAGGTCTTTTTTTCCTGAGTGCCCAAAGAGTTTTCTTTCTTTTAAAAGTTTACTAACTGTGTTAGTGTATTTCCCAGTATGGGTCATTCTGGGTTGGTTTACTCTGGGAAGCGGTGCATTGTCAGTGTGTGGAAAGTCATTTATTTCAGAGAAGTCTTCCTGACTTTTGTTTTCATTTTGCTCGTTAAAAAAATTTTTTTTTATCTCTGTGCTTATTGTGGGACTTTTACCATGTTTACTTCCCTGAAATCCCCTCCAAATTTTACATTTATTTCTGTTGTGATGATAATTTTATTTTGCTTCATTCCTAAACTCCTCTGGCTCATGTTGCACCCCTCTCTGTTATCTTGATATCTCTTCTCGAAGTTATTGTATTTCTGTCTTATGCCCTTGTTACATAGAGATGATGGCTTCATTGGCCTTCTTCCCCTTGCTTTAATTCATTGCAAAATATTTGTCCATAATTTTTTTCTGCTCCATGGCAACTTCTTTCTGGTGAGATTTTCATCTTCCATCTGTTTTTCTGTTCCACTTCTTATTTATTTTTCCTCCGAAAACTTTTTGGTATGGATCCCGTTTTAGTGCTTTTTGAATTCCATATCAATAAAGTATGCACATTTTTCTCAGGTAAGTTATTTGTAGGAGGCTCATGATATCATGATATGGATGAGTCAAGCCTATATACCAGGCTAACTTGAATTTTTCTTGTGATCTAATACAATAAGTTCTTATTTCTCCCTAGCTTGTGGAGATAAGTTGATAAGCTGCTATGCTTTTTTTTTTTTTTTTTTTATCATGAAAGGTCTTTCTTTTCTTCCACCGCAAAAGAAATGGACTGCTTCCTGCAAATATGGCAGTGTGTATGATTCCCCATCTAATCTCATGTTCTCTGCCTCTTGGTTCCAGGCCAGGTCCAGGAACCTCATGCTGCTCTTTGGTTGCCCCTATTCTCATCACAGCAAAAGGTTTACATTTAGCATCTCATGTGGTCTCCCCAACTTCAGGAAATTTATTTTGTTGGCTCTTTGTGAGATCTGCTACTACTGAGCTCCTTCTGTGTGGTATTCTAAATCTGCTCCTTCCTCCAGTCTCTACTGCTTTGGGCAGTCTTCCCACTTTTTAGAGCCTAGAGTTTTAGCTGTCTCCTAGTTTTACTAAAAATGGCATCAGAAATAGAGTTTGAGCTGTTTTGTTTTCCTTCCCCCATATTTCTTGTTTTTTGGATAGTTTTCAAAAAGAGAAGAGGTAAATGCTGACTTAATGTCACTATGTTCCAAAAGAAAACCCTAAGTTTCTCTATAAGCAATTTCCTCATGAATGCCATCAACAAACGTTTGATTCTACCTACACGAAAATAGGCTTTGTTCAAGCGCCCAAAGAGTTTCCTTATCCAGATTCCATTATGACACTCTTTTATGCCCATGTTCTTATTACATGAGTACTATGTGCATAGACTGTATGATCCCCTCGTGGTGCCTTAACTCAGGTGATCCACTCACGCACCATAGTCTATGGTCTCTCGTGTTCTTTCACTTCGTATTCCTACTACAAATATTCTTGCATCTAGCTGATATCTATTCCCTTCAAATTTAATTTTCTCCCAATTTATCACCATGATAGATAGAAGTTTCGTTCTGTATCCAGCTTAGGCCTGCACATGATGTTCATTTTAACAGTCTCTTGGTAGTACATGAGTTCCATAACCATCTAGTATATCTGCCAAGAAAAACCCAATCTCAGATTAATCTAAATGCATCTTCTCTTCTCTAATACTGAGAACTGAGAAGAAAACCAATATCACACAACCAGTGAGATGTGTTACCAACACAGATATATGGTTCCTACTCTCAGCCAAGCAGTAGTTATGGTAATCATCATCATACTAACACTAACTGGTTAATTTATTTAAAGCTTTCTCATGGGAAGGAAGAGAGACTCTGCAGTCTTTCCCATTCCATACTCATGTTGCTTTTATTTGAAATCTAGCTCCATATCTTTCTAGCTGTGTGATTTAGGTAAGTTATTTGACCTCTTGGTCTCAGTTTCCTCATCTACAAAATGAGTAAAATAAGAGCATCTACCCCTTAGTGCTGTTGGAAGGATAGAGTGAGATAATATGATTAAAGGAGAAGATTAGTATATGTGGAATTTAAGAAACAAAACACATGAACATATGGGAAGGGGGAAAAAAGAGAACGTGAAACAAACCATTCATAAGAGACTCTCTACGATAGAGAATAAACTGAGGGTTGATGGAGGGGAGTGAGTGGTGGATGGGCTAAATGGGTGATGGGCATTAAGAAGGATGCTTATTGTGATGAGCACTGGGTGTTATATGTAAGTGGTGAATCACTAAATTCTATTCCTGAAAACAATATTGCGCTATACGTTAACTAACTAGAATTTAAATAAAAATTAGAGAAAAGGGATAAGATTGTGTCACACACACAGTTTATACTCATTAAGTGGTAGCTAGTGTCAGTATAATTTCTATATATTTTTAAGACACGTTTTTCAGACAAGACAAACTGAGACACAGACTAAGTAATTTCCATGGAGTAAAATTCCACAAAGGCAGTGTTCTTAGTCTGTTTGAGCTACTATACCAAAATACCACTTGGTGGCTCATAAACAACAGAAATTTATTTCTCACAGTTCTAGAGGCTGGAAGTCCAAAAATAGGTTGCCAGCAGGGACAAATTTTGGTGAAGGCCCTCATCTGATGTATAGACTGTTGACTTCTCATGTGCACTCACATGGCAGAAGGGGTTAGGGAGCTCTGTGGGGTTTCCTTCATAACAGCACCAATCCCACTCATCAGGGTTCCTTCTTCATGACCTGAGCATCCTCCCCAAAGCCCCACCTCCTAATACCATCACACTGGGCCTTAGGATTTCAACATATGAATATTTTGCACAATACCTGGCACATATGAGAGTCTATTACTCAACAAATAGGTGCTAAATGAAAGAATGAATGAATGAATGAGCAAATACACTTTCCACAGATCATACAGCTAATAAGTGGCAGAGCTAAAATTTGAACTTGGATCTTGTAGGCTTGTTAGTCACGTCTATTTCAGCCACATTGTATTGCTCAGAGCAAGGCATAAGACCAACTGGATTTCAAGGGTTGGGGAAAGAGGCTCCAGTCCTTGCTAAGAAGAACTACAAAGAATGTGTGGCCATAAGTAAACAACCACAGATATTCTCTCCCATTCCCTACTCAAATCTTTAGCACTCTCCTTGAGTCTCCTTGCTCTTCATATATGTCCACTTTGGGAAGGTGAATAATCTCTAACTTATGGAGAAAATGGAGAATCTTAGACAGAAATTACTTTTGTTTCCTGTTTCTACCTGGCACTTAATTCACTGTAGATTGTGCCTCTCCTATCCCCCAACTCCCCTATCCTTGGCCCCACTCCCAGGAATTAGTTGTTCTGATACTTACCTTTTTATTCTTAATTCCAGGGTCACAGATGTACAGGTCTTATTCATGAAAAAGGCTAGTCTCTTTACTGTTATGCCTGTTCCCTACTTCCACTTTTTCTTCAAGAAACTTCCATCATCGCTAAAATCTTGGAGTAACTTAAATATCTGTTTTTAAGCTTCATGCCATTTTATAAACATGCTGGTATCTTTTTCATATTTTGGGGAAAAAACACTCCAACTTTACTTTATCTTTTGCTTTTAGTCACATGAATGTATTTGCAAAGAGATATCTCCATTCACCATCTGTTTTTCTTCGCTTTCTACTGATGTGTCAACCCGTCAACAATAGGCTTTTACACGAACGTTCCAAAAAACACAAATTGTTTCCACAAAGGTTACCCATGACTTCCCAGTTGTTTAACATAATGGATTTGCTTGAATCATTACTGGATGCTTCTTATAATTTCACTAATTTCTTTTCTCTACTCATGTCTTAAATGTTGGTTTAAATTAATGGTTTTGCTCATGACTGAAATAATATGATCTCATACTGGATGATCTCATACAGTCCCTGGTACTGACCATCATCATAATGGCCATATTATCTCTGATATGTGCTCATAGACTCATATCCAACTCCCAAATGGACATTTTCCTCTGAATATTCTACTAGCAATATATCAGTTCTCCACTGCGGTATAATAAGCCATACTAAAATAATATCTTTAAAAAACAGCAATTTATTTGCTTATGATTCTGTAATTTGGAGCTCAGATGGGTGGTTCTTCTGCTGGTCTGGCCTGAGGTCACTTAGGTGGCTTTAGTAATCAAATGGGTTGGCTGGGGATTGGCTAGTACAGAATGGCATCATTCATGTATTGGGGGGGGTCTCATCTCAGAATGCTGGGATGGCTGCAACTCTCTCTATGTTCTCTCTAGTCCTCAGGAGGCTAGTTTCTTCACAAGGTGATGACAACCTTCCAAAAAGTTGAGAATAGAAACTGTAAGACCACTTATCGTGGGGACTTACCAGTCACATGTTACTTCTGCCATATTCTCTTGGTCAAAGCAAATCATACAACCAGCTATATCTTAAGCGGGAAAATAGACTCTATGTCTTGCTAAGAAAACCTGTAAAGAATTTATAACCATATTTAAACTATCACATACACCTTATATTTAACATCCCCTAACCACTGTTTATCATCTTCCTTAAATTTTCTAATACTCCCAAATTTTCTTTTTTAATTCACATGGTCTCCCAGGCCATAAATCTAAGAGCATTTATTGACAACCTTCTTTTGTTTATCAAGTCCAATCAATCTCCAAATTCTGTCAAGTTTATCACCTCACTTTCTCTCAAATCCATTTTTTCCTTCCTATCATGTTAGCTTCAAGTTTTGTATGGATCTTCGGATTGAAACTCCAGTTTGGCTCTGTAATCTACTTGCAAGATTCCTGCTAGGGTGATCTATCTGAAGTGCAAAATGATCATAATGAATCAAAGTAGATGTATACCCTTTTTTAACAAACTTATTTTTTAATGTCTGGCATCTGAATCTCATTCCCATGCTTGATTTGTTTTATCTCTTTCTACATTTTTCCCCCCTCTTGCTGTTGAAGCTGGAAAGAATTATCACTGTTTCCCTAGCCTGTGGCTGCTGGGGTGCATAACCATAGCAGACATGCCTACTACAGACTTTGAATCTAAAGCAAAAAGTGGCAGCAACACCCAGTCTCCCAGGCAACAGTACCAAGAGTTGCCTCCAAAGTCCAGTGCTGGGAGTTCCAGCATCTGACCATCAGATGTAGGGCATCGACGTTTTTGTCCAAACAGTTTGATGTCATGGTCCTGCCGTGTTTTGTTCCTGCCTATTTTCTGAGCCTCATTCTAGTCTTCTACATAATTCTATGTACCACCCAATGGCTTTTCAACATATTGGTTTTTCTTTTTCTCTTAAAATTGGCCAGGGTTGGTTTTTGTTACTTGCAAATCAGAATTTTGCATGCCTCCTACAATTTTGCCTCATATCTTTCAATGAATCATTCAAGAACTAATGTCGAGTAAACATTTATTGAATGAATTATTGAACCTGGTGTCTGACTTGGAGGGGCAGGCAATCTGTAGAGGGAGAAGAGACCCATAAACATGAAAAAGTTCCATGATATTGTTGTCAGTAGTTTGTAGTTGGATAAATTGTAAATTACTTTATGAAGTTCTCTCTGGGCTTTGGCATGTGTTCTATGTTGGTGCTGTTAAAGAAAAACCATTATATAGGCTTGGACCTTAGGGCTAGCATTTAAGAGAGTTCAAGGACACATAAAATTATTTTAATTTTAAGAGAAAGACAGTGGTGCTCTCTTTTCTTAATAAACTGTTGGTAGAAAGTATAATTTAATCAGTTAAGCCTTGGACTATTTTACAATGGCAAGAAAAACAAACAGCTACATTCAGTGCCACTCTGTATTTTATTTATTTTTTTAAATGTTTATTTACCTATTTTTGAGAGAGAGAGCGAGAGCAAGGAAGGGACAGAGAGGGAGAGAGAGAGAGAGAGAGAGAGAGAGAGAGAGAGAGAATCCCAAGCTGAGAGCACAGAGCCCAACACAGGGTTCGAACCCATGAACTGTGAGATCATGACCTGAGCTGAAATCAAGAGCCAGACGCTTAACCATCTGAGCCACTTAGGTGCCCCTCTCTATTTTAGAGTATAACAAATTTACTCTGGCCCAATCCTCTTGGCACAATATGGTTAGAATCAGTTAATTAGTGACCGACATTCATTCATAATTCTAAATGACATTATGGAATGTCCAGAAGTTTCCAGTAATCTCATTCCATTTTAGCTGATTCCTGCTGAGTTAAGTTTTCATTGGTAGAAAATACAAAGATGCATGTTATTTGTTACTAAATAAATGAAGCAAGTAGCAAGTATAATAGTAGTTCCGAAAACTTTTATAAATAGTATCCTTCACTTTTCATTCCAGACTAATATGGCCTTTGAATTCATTGTGCCTTTGAATATATGTGCTGGCAACACTTTATGAACCAAAGAGATCAGGGAAAATCTATTAGAAATGCAAGACTTGATCTGGGTTGTGACACATGACAAAGATTTAGATACGGATATGCAGAGAAAGACAAAGGAGGTCATTAGTGAGTGGAAAGACAAAGGAGGTCATTAGTAAGTGGAGAATGGAATGGGCAAGATATATGGAAGAGGGACTGTATTTGGCATGTTAGAGTGAAAGTAAAATCCCAGTTCAGTTGAGGAGTATTAAAATAATGCAGTAATTAGAGAAGGGGTTGGGGAAGGTAAAGTTAAGGATAAGGAATAGCCATCGACAATTTGTGAGTGGAAAAGGAATGGATGTATTGTATAGACAGATTAATTTGACAGTCATGTGCATGATGGATGGAAATGAAGAGATATTGGAGTCAAGAAGAGTAGGTAAGTTGGTTAGCGCAATTATTACCGCATGGAGTTATTGTCATTATCAGCTCACAAAGATCTGGCAGTGAGTCAGGTAACAGTAATGGAAAAAAAGCAGAGAATTTTAAAGATGTTATGAAGCATAAATTCACAGAATTTAAAGATCAGACATGGAAGGAAGTCCAGAGAAAAATAAATGAAGAGTTAGAGAATTGGTAGCTTGTTGGTTTATTAATGTAGAGAAGCATGGCTTCACTAACACATGTGAAGTCAGAAGAGGACAATTTTAAAGGCAAAAAGACCAATCTGTTTGCAGATATGTTGACTTTGAACAGTTAAGTGGAAATGTTCAAATTCCATTTGTATATTGTAACCTAAAAGAGGCACTCTGGGCTACAAATTATCCTCATGGAGAAGATGCTTTGGTCTAGGATGAACGAACTAATGAGAAAAGTAGGTCTCTGGGAAGTGGCCATTCATTAGAGATTGGAGGAGAACAAGAAAGCAAAGAGAACTGAGAAGGAGCTATCTGAAAAAACAATGGAAAAGTGAAAATGGAATCTGGATTTGGAGGGCTAAGCAAGAATGGATACATTAGTATTGTTAAATTCTATTCCAGCATTTCCCAAACATCCTTAAGTTTATTGCATTTTATCTGTATGAATTATCTGCCACTATAGAACAACACTCCCTAAAACAAAAACAAATATTTGCTACAGCAAACCATTTCTGCAGGTTAGGAATTCAGAAGTAGGTTAGATGCAATGTTTTGGTTTGGGGTCTCTCCTGAGGTTATAAACATGATGGCAGCTGAGTTTGTAGCTATCTGAAAGCTTGACTGGGGTTGGGGAGTTTTGCCTCCAAGATGGCTCACCCACATGAGTAGAAAGTTGGTACCGGTTGTTGACAGAAGACCTCAGTTCTTCTCCACATGGATCTTTCCAGGGGGTACTTTGCTGTCTGTGAAGCATGGCAGTGGACCTCATCCATAGCAAGCGAGCCAAAGAGAAAACAGGAGAAAAAAACACAGTGTCATTTATGACCTAAGCTGAGAAGTCCCACTCCATCATTTTTTGCAATATCCTACTGATTAGGCATATCAGCCCTATTCAATATCACAGAGGACTAGACAAAGGTATGAATAGCAGGGGGTGAGGATCATTGAGGGCATTTTAAAGGTTGGCTACCACAACATGCCTCTTCCTGTCACCAATCAGAAACTTAGAAATATTTAGCCTTTCCTATAAAACTACTGACTTCTAAGAAATCAAGTTGATGAAAAATTTCCTAAAATAATGAGAATACCCTATCTTTTATAATTAATTCTTTTCTTCTTTCTGGCTCATTCGTTTTTCATCAATACCTGCTCTGAACTTGTAACTTGGAATGCAGTATTATGAAGTAATTGGTTAAATCCATGGGGTCAGTCACCAGACGCCGACGTTATCCTCCTTAATGAGACATTTAATGTAAAGCAGATGGATTAGTGATGTTCCCAGGCTCATTTGTTGATTATTAATGCTTGCTTTTCCTGTCTTCCCAAAGCATGTAATCTGCTTTAAAGGCACATTGATTTTTTAAATTTTATTGTAATTTTATATTTATCCTTTTATCATTTTTTTAAGGAGGCTCCACACCCATCACGGAGCCCAACATGGGCCTTGAACCCACGAGTCCAAGATCAAGACCTGAGCGGAGATCAAGAGTTGGATGCTTAACTGACTAAGCCATTCAGGTGCTGCTATCCTTTTATCATTCTTAGATGCTCTTCCAGTATGATAAATAAGCAAGGCCTTAATTAATTAATTAATTAATCAATTACATTAATATTTAGTGAAAACACAAATGGCATTTTCAAAATAAGCCATTCTTCTCAAATTTGAATGTGCAGAAGAATCACCCAAGAAGCTTGTTTACAAATGCAGTTTTCAGGGCCCACCAATAAAAATATACTCAGTAGGTCTGGTATAGAGCCCCGGAAATGGAATTTTAAATGATTAGTCAAGATGATTCTGAAATTAAAAAAAAAAAAAAAAGATGAGTCTGAAATAGGTGATCCATAGAATGATAAAGTGTTGCATTCTTATGAAAAACTTTCATTAACTTATAATGTTTATATCCAGCATTTTGCCAAATAAATTGGAGAGAATAAAAGATTTCTGAGAAAAGTAGCTACCAAATATTAGTTCTTAATATATTTTAGGCACATACCTAAGGGAAGAACAGAACTTTCCATAGTTACTAGCACAGGCTTGAAGAAAGAGGTAATGTGCAAAGCAGCAAGGTGTGGAGATAATACCAGTGTTTCTCCCAGGGTAATTGTAAGGATTAAATAATTAACATGAAGTGCTTAGAACAGTAACAGTCACAGAGTAAAACTTTCATAAAATTTTCTTGATGATTTTGACACTCTACATTTTATCGTTTAGACTGGATCAGAACATGTATTATTCTTCTCTTGGAAACAGTGGTTAAAGATGACCACCCATTAATCAGTTAGTAGGAACTAAATATTGCTGTCAGATTCTATTGTGTATATACTCTTAATAGTTTGCAGTATATAAATATGAAGAGTGAAGTGTATGTAGTTCTTACGTCCATGAGTTCAGACATCTTCCAAAAATACCTAGCTGCTTCAAGCTGAAAAACACAAAAGAGAAAAACAAACAAAAGAACTTCTGTATTAGGGCTTCCTAATACAGGTTTCCTGGGGCTGCTGTGACAAAGCACCACAACTTTGGTTTTGGTTTAAACAACACAAATGTATCCAAGAGTCACATGCTCTCCTGACTGAGCCAGCTAGGTGCTCCTCCCCTATTATTAACATACTAGTACATTTGTCACAACTAATGACTTGTTATTGATACATTATCAGCAAGTAAAATCCATACTTTATTCATATTTTCCGAGTTTTTATTGACAAGTTTTTACCTAATATCCTTTTTTCTGTTCTTGGATGCTATCTTAGGTACCATACTACATCGGGTCCTCATGTCTCCTTAGGCTCCCTTTGGTTCTGACAGTTTCTTAGACTTTAGTTTTTCACGATACAGACAGTTCTAAGGAGTACTGAGCAGATGTTTTGTAGAACCTCATTGGAATTTATCTGATGTTTTTCTCATCATGAGAATGTGGCTGTTTGCTGAGAAGGAACCTAACAGGATTTTGAGGGTCATCTAAAATGTACAGGGGGAAAAAAAAGCCCATCAAGTAGATTATATAGTCTCACAGTTCTGGAGGCTGAAAGACTAAGATCAGCCTATTGGGAGCGTTTGTTCCTCCCGAGGGCCATGAGGCCCGTTCCAGGCCTCTCTCCTTGGCTTGTAGATGTGTCAAGGGCACAAGGCCCTATATGTGTCTGTGTTCAAATATCCCGTTCTTATAGGACATGCTGAATCAGGGTTCACCCTTGTGACTTCATTTTAACTTAATTACCTCTATAAAGATACCAGGGGTTAGGATTTCAACACATGGATTTGGGGAGGACACAATTCAACCCCTAACAGCCTCTCTCCAATCTCCTTGCAAGGTTTCGTCTTGTTTACAAACTTTCAGATTGGGATTGAGGGTCCCTAATGAGTAGGTTTAGAATACACACGTGCACACATACACACGTACAAAGATAGTCAAAGCCTGCTTTTCCCACATACTGCTTTTTTTTTTTTAATGTTTATTTATTTTTGAGAGAGAGAAACAGAGCATGAGCAGGGGAGGAGCAGAGTGAGAAGGAGACACAGAATCCAAAGCAGGCTCCAGGCTCTGAGCTGTCAGCACAGGGCCTGATGTAGGGCTGGAACTCACAAACCTTGAGATCATGACCTGAGCCAAAGTTGGACACTCAACTGACTGAGCCACCCAGGTGTTCCCCCACATACTACTTTTGTAATAAAGCTTTTTTTTTTTTTTTTTTTTTTTTGAGTAGGTGGAGGTGGTAAAATTGGCGATATAAAGGAGTGAAGTATCTTGTCCTTGCCCTAGCAGGGCTTACACTCACAGGGCACACAAGGAATAAATGTGTAGAAAAAAAATGAAATAACAGTATAGAAACGTCTATGAGCTGAATTGAATTCAGCTGAGAGTGTGGCCGCATGATTTGGGGGTAGCACAGAGGAGGTGCTCAGTAAACCATACTTATCACTATTTCACCACTAACTTGGTGTTCTTTCAGAAAGACTTCATATGCAATAAGAATGGGCTCTAAAGGCCAGTAAAGTAAAACTCGTAGGGCATATTTGTCTGGAGTCGGTTCTTTTGTTTATAATCTTAATAACAGGGACTAAGTGGTCAATCATTTTCACTTTTTAAGTAAATCAGATTAGAAAGTCTTCCCTTTCGTTATTCTTATTTTCTTTGGCTCTGAATTTCTGTCTCTTTTAATATTGTCCTACTACTATACATCACATTGTAAATCTTTCATTTTTTTTAATGTTTATTTATTTATGAGAGAGAGACAGAGAGCAAGCAGGGGAGGGGCAGAGAGAGGGGGAGACACAGAATCTGAAGCAGGCTCCAGGCTCTGAGCTGTCAGCACAGAGGCCGACACGGGGCTTGAACCCACAAACCGTGAGATCATGACCTGAGCCGAAGTCAGATGCTCAACCAACCGACTGAGCCACCCAGATGCCCCTGTAAGTCCTTTCAAATAGTTTTTGGAACAAGATGAGATATAAATACAGTAAAAGGCTCTGAAGGAATTGTCTTATTTTGTTTGCCATAAGGAAAATACTTTTAGAGGTCAAGCTTTCAAAAGCTTGAAACTATAAACAAGAAATATGAGCTAAGGAAAGGTCAAATACTGGATAAAACTAAATCATGTAATTTGGATGTGTGTGTGTGTGTGTGTGTGTGTGGTGTGTATGTTATGAGAGAGTAGAATTGTGTCAATTTAGTCGAGGGTGGGTTTACTAGGAGAAAAGGTCACCAGTCCATAGCTGCATGCACTTCATAATAAACTAAGAAACGGAAGTGAATAATAGTGATTTATGGGATTCCTGTTGATCCTGACATTTCATTATTTTTATATGGAAATAACGTTTCTAGTGCATGCTTTTGGCATTATGTTTCCTCATCCTGCTCTGAAATAATATATACATTGCCATGAACCAACTCATTTTATAGTTTTCTGACTTCTATCAGGAAAATAGTTGTACCATAAACAAGGTTCTTGATCTATTTTTAATTGTGTTTCTGAAGGTATGAAAAGGAATGGCATGAATATGAAACCTAAGACTCAAACCTTACTTCTTACAAATTATACACACACACACACACACACACACACACACACCATTCCACTAACTGGTAAACACAGTTTTGAAAGAAATAACAAAATTAAAATGATAAACTTTATTCTTCCTCTTTAGCTGAATTTTTACACCAAAAATTTAATTATGCTTTTTTTAGAATTTTTTTTAATGTTTATTTTTGAGAGAGAGAGAGATAGAGAGAGAGCATGGAGGGGCAGAGAGAAAGGGAGACACAGAATCTGAAGCAGTCTCCAGGCTCCAAGCTGTCAGAACAGAGCCCGACATGGGGCTCTAACTCACGAACAGTGAGATCATGACCTGAGCTGAAGTCAGACACTCAACCAACTGAGCCATCCAGGTGCCCCTAATTATACTTTTGAAACAGTATGATTACTTAAGAACTAGAGAACAGAGCTTTATTTGTAGCAAGATTTTAATATGGTTCTCCTCATTGCCTACCAGTTTTTTGTTTAATATGGAACTTTGTCATAAATGATTCAAGGCACAGAATTTTAAGAAGGATGGAGAAAGTTTGTTGGGTCTGGCAAAAATCTGTGGCCTATATATTATGATTTGGCTACAAACTCATTATATGGTTATGACTCTGACCTCTAGTCTACCATTTCAGGATAGGAGTGTTGTAGTCAGATTGGACGTGGGATTAAATCTTTATTTGACACTCAGTTGGAAGAGGTACTTTATCTCTCTAAGCCTCAATTTCTCCATCTGTAAAATGAAGACAATGATACCTATCTTATAAGACCTTGAAGAGAATAAAATGAGATAATAATATATGTGATCAATGCTAGGCATTATCTCTTGGAGCACTTTCCAAGCATAGTTCAAAGGCTAACTGAATGAAATTAGAGTGTTTAAAAATAAGACTTATTGAAGATTAGACTTGGAGGGAACAGTGGTAGTTAGATTGGCCAATGCCTTCTCCAAGTAAACATCTTTTGACTTTATAGCTTCTGCTCTAAGATCGTCGGTAAAGAAGTATTCGCCATCTGCCAGTGTGGTTGGCTCAAAGCTGAACTGTTTTAATTACTGCCACATTTGCTATGTCATTTTATGAATAAAATATTGACATGCTGCCTCTAAAATCACATTGGAAAAGGAGATCACGTTATTGCGATACAAGGCTGTGGACTTTACACTCGTAATGACTATGGTTCACATGGCAGGAAAATATGGCAACACCATGGTGTCTAAATGAAATATCTCATGCCTGGGAGTGCATCCTTTATAAAACAGATGGTTCTTTGTTGAAAACAAAATATGATTATGGTGTTTGCATGCAAGAAATTTTATACTATCTAATTATAGGAATCAAACTAGTTGTAACTGTTTTGGAGCGCAAAGCTTCTTCAAATGTGTAGGAAAATTTTGTACTCTTAACTCTATACAATTGAGAAAAATGAGATACAGGTAAACTATCACTTCAATGAATACTAATATGATGACCAGATCTACAAAACAAGACCGTTTGCAGGTTCAGACACACGATCCGTTGTTACTGTATCCTGTTAATCTGGCTAGTCTGGCTTCAATATATACTACTGAGCCAAAAAGTTAGCATAACTGATGCTATGTTCACTAGGCCCTTTCTATTTAAGACTTTATATTTATTAATATTGCCTTGACATTTATCATTGCATTGTAAGTGGACTTCAATGCGGCAAATGTTTCTTTAACAGATCTGAGGCAAGAATGACTATCCTTGGTTTTAGAGAGAGTCTAGGGATCAGGTAGATCAGCAGAATCATGAGCGGGGGTGGGAAGAGGGAAAATGGAGAAGTTTCTGAGTGAGCTATCTTTGGTTGATAAATGAAAGTAGATACCCTCTGTGTCAGTACTTTCAACAGAGGTAATTTTTCCCAGGGGCACTTTGAAATGTCTAGCGATACTTTTGGTTGACACAGCTCCAGGAGAGGTGCTATTGGCATCTCTTGCGTGAAGGCCAGAGATGCTGCTAAACGGGACAGCCCCTCACCGCAAAGAATTATCTGGCCCCAAATGTCAATAGTGCCAAGAGTGGGCACCCTGCAACTTGCAAGTCTGAATTACATCCCCTTATATACATTGTATGACTCGATATATCTATTTCAGTTGGACTTGTAATGTAATAAAGCAATTCTTATATTTTCTCAGTTTCATTCATATGGGATTCTACTCAAATTGTATAATTTAAAAAATAGTTGCTTTCTGAATGTCACACGAAAACAACATTTCACAGTGATAAAACCTATCCTGAACAAACAGTAACCTTAGTCTTTCTCTAAATATAGCAGAAAAGGAAAAATACGCAGACACCAAGTTTGTAAACACCTTAAGCCCGTTTGCATCCCTGAAGATTCTATGGACGGCTCTGGGCAATAACAGAAAAAACCAATCGACCCATGGGACATGGAGGTTATGGCGATTTAAGTTGTAAATACTGGGGCAATAGTAAAGACAATTAAACTGGGTGCAATATTGGAGAAATGGCTGGGAGCTGGAGTAAATCAGCTTAGCCTGGGGGGAATTAAGGCTCACGAGTTAAAAATAGGAAAAGCAGCTCCAGAAACAGAGCTGAAAGGAGATTAACCATCAGACCCTAGGTTGGAGACTGTAGTCCCCATAATTCTCATGTTTGGTCAGTTATTATTACGCAACCATAAAATCTTAGTGCCATTCAACAATAAGTGCTTATTTTCCATGCGTCAGCTTGTTGACTGGAGTTGGCTGATCTAGACTCAGATGGATGGTTCTGCTTTAAGCTCAGGCTTGGCTATGGTTGGCTCCACTTGTTTTTAATCTGGGGCAAACAGGTACGCAGAAGAATCTGTTTTCATGGCAATGACGGAGACTCAGGAAGATAATTGCACAAGCACATTTCAAGCTCTTGCCGATAGTGCCTTTGCCAACAGCCCGTTGGTCAAAGTAAGTCGTGTGGGCAATCCCAAATTCTAAAGACAGGGAAGAATACTCCTGTGGAGGTAGAAAGAGGGATGGACACTTTAAAACAATAATGTAGTTTGCTACATCATTTATAATTGAGCCCAGATTTTTTGAAGCAGTATAGCTTTTGTGTATTCAACTGCAATATCTTACTTTCAATTCTCGGAAAGAAAAGATGGCCCAAGTAGAGAGTAATGGATTCCCGGGTCTGAATATTACTCCCTCTTTCTACCACTGATTGAGAAGCTGAGCATATCAGTTTTTCTGCAGTCTCATCTCTACCATCTGTTACATGTAGATAACATTTGCTGTTGATTTACTATTGCATGTCTTCCAAGAAACAAGGTAACTCAAATTTGCTAGAAAGCCTCCGTGGAAGGCAGTAATGAAGGACTCATCATTATTTAATTCTTGAGCCCCGGTCATTTTTCTGCACATCCTTTGATGTTATTTAGACTATTTTCAGAATGGAGGAAAAAATTTGTCCAGACAAGCGTTTGATGCTTTTCCTCATCTCTCTCTCCAAAGGATACTGCTTTGAATTTGTTTAGCGTTTTAGTAAATCCATTAACCTTTCACCTTAGACCTAGAGAATGGGTCTGATGGTTTAATTCCATTTCCCGAGGAATTTAAAACCACATCATAAACGGCATCGTGTTAGACATTAATTGTGATGCATTTTCACACCAAATTCGGAAGCAGGATAATGAAAGTATAGAAAATAGTTCCTGGAGAAAGCCGAAGGAATTTGTCAGTCTTGACTCTTGCTAATTTTGGCACAGCTGGGTTAACTCCTGCTGATGGAAATGGTATGTACTTTTACAAATATCCACTTAAAATAAGCTTGTTCTGTATGAACTTGCCTGTATGAGGTTGCCACCTATAACCTTTATTTAATCTGTGACAGTCTTAAGTACTATTGGTTTCTCCATATGCTATAGTGTTCACAGTTTGGAATTAAAAGGAATACCACAGAAAGAATGATCTCAGTTTCTGAAAAGAAGGGCTATTTGTAAAAGTCAGTCTGCTTTTCTGTTGCCTCATTTCATTGCCTGAATCAGTCCTGAAAAGCAGGAAAAACATTAACAGCCTGAGCAGGTTACTCAGAGGGGAGAAAAAAAAAAGAGACTTCGTTTCCTTTATTCCCCACACAGGTGTGATTATCGCTGGGAACGGACACCCCAAGAGACAAGAGCTGACTGGCGCCTGACCTGCTATCTACCACCTGGATAGCACGCCTCACCTCCGTACTTTCCACCACTCACATCAAACCTAGGATAGTGCCTACCTTGTGCCTTAGCTCATGTTCTGCCTGCTCTCTAGCACCTGAACATCAAGGTCCACCTGAGGGATTTCGGCATGGTGGGTGTCCACGGCTCATTGTTCTGCTAACTGACCTTACAAAGGTTAATCTTAGAACCAGGTTCATTGCCTCCATTTTCTTTTATTTGATCAAGGATTTCTCTCCAGTCCAATTTCCCATATTGTTGAGGTACCAGAGGACCTTATCTGGTTAAGGAATTAAAGTCTCTGATGAGCAATTAACTTTCAGGAAAGGAAAAATGTGAATGCAAATTCCAACATTTCTCGCCGATGTCATTTTATGAAAACATCGTTTTATTATAATTATCTTAGGGGCACCTGGGTGGCTCGGTCGGTTAAGCATCCGGCTTTGGCTCAGGTCACGATCTCATAGTTTGTGAGTTCAAGCTCCGCATCGGGCTCTGTGCTGACAGCTCAGAGCCTGGAGCCTGCTTCAGATTCTGTGTCTCCCTCTCTCTCTGCCCCTCCCCTGCTCATGCTCTCTCTCTCTCAAAAATACAAATAATAAACATTTTTTAAAAAGAATTAAATCATTGCCTAAGTAAGTAAGCCTTTATTATTTGTGAGATGGAAGTAGGTGAGATGGGAACAGACAATGGCTAGTGATAATACGACCTCCACTCCGTGGTATTATAGTGGCCTTTCATCAAAAGATATTACCTGGAATTTCTTGTCTACTAAATTGGAGACAAGAATAAGTTTGGACAGAGAACTATTATTTACCTTAAAAAAAATCCGAGTTGCTGGTTTTCTATTTGAACTGGAGTATAATAGTTTGTTATTTTCCTAAATAATATTCACCTTTTTGTATATAGTGCACATGGCACTCTGTTGCTTTTCTAATTCTTTTCGGTATCTGTAGTTTTATTATATTTTTCACTTACAATACTATTTACTTCTGTTGCTGCCCACTTTTTATTGATTTGACTTACTGAGGGTTTCTTTCACTCATGTCACTCTGTAATTATTTCAAGCACTTACATTAAGTGATTGATTCTAAATTTTCTCTGTTTTCTGACATGTTTGTTTTTTGTTTTGTTTTGTTTTTTAGAGAGAGAGAGGGAGAAAGAGAACGTGAGTGGTGGGGAGGGGAAGAGGGAGAGAGAGAAAATCTTAAGCAGACTCCATGCCCAGCACAGAGCCCAATGCAGGGCTCAATCTCCCAACCCTGAGATCACGACCTGAGTTGAAATCAAAAGTTGGATGTTAACCCACTGAGCCACCCAGCACCCCTAACTCATTAGTTTTTACCTTTACTTTTATTCATCCTGTTTGATGCTTTCCTAGAAGTTGGTCTCTTATTAATGTGTTTTGCTTTATATTACTTTGTTTGATCATGAATCCTTTTATGCCTAATGAAAATGTTAATTTATGTATTTTGTCTTTTTAAAACAATAATAGCAGTTAACGTTATAAATTTATACCTGAATATTTAGAGATGTAATCAACATATTGGTCACTTGGTCTGTACCGCATATTCTTTTCTAATAGTGTTCCTGCACAACCCTTAATGAGTAGGAACTTGGGGCCCTATGCTCCCAACTGATTAGACAAGGGTGGGCGTCTTATTCAGATGTACCTGTTTTCATCTTATTCTCCAGCTCTCTTCTCTATTTTTCTCAGCTTGAAGATCATATTTGAAAAAGTGACTCCAGTCAGTGTCTGCTAGACTTGAAGTGGGATTTAAGAAAAAGCCAGAATTGGAGCTACCATGTTGAACTCAGGATCACCTGGAATGGAAAAAGCTAGGCTGCAGGTAAGCCTGTGCACAGAGAGGAAGAGCCATGCAAGGTGAGACAGAAAGATAGAGAAAGTGGTCACTTTGATTCTTGTAAGATTTCCTCTTCTTTCTATTGTTTGGCTTCCCTTCTAGACTTTAGTTTCCATTTTTCTTAAGCTAGCCAACAAATGCTTCCTAGCACAAAATGATTCCTAGTACAGTAGTTCTCCCATTTTATTTTCAAACAATTTAGTCATTTTAAAAAATTATTTTAAACTTTAAAAGAAATTTTTTAAATAGTGACTTTTGTTCATATGTTAGCCTGTGGGAAAACTAGTCAATGAGTTCATCTATCTGTGCTACAGTTTATCTAGTAACAGTAATTTGAATTTTCAGTAAAGTTCCTGGATTTCTCTGCTCCTTTCAATAACACTCATGATTATTTTAATGAAATGAAGTAAGCAGTTTAGATGGAAAGGCATGTATTAGTTTCCTATTGCTGCTATAACAAATTAATGCAATCCTGGTGGCTGCAAACAACACAAATTTATTATCTTACATTTCTGCAGGTCAGAAATCTGAAATGGGTTTTATGAACTAAAATCAAAGTGTTGGCACAGCTTCATTTCTTCTGGAGTCCCTAGGAGATAATTACTTCCTTGCCATCTCTAGCTTCTCAAGTTCACTTACATTCCTTGGTTGTGGCCCTTTCTTCCATCTTCAAAGCACATTACTCCGAGCTTTGCTTTCACCATTTCATCTCTTTTCTGCTTCTCAGCTTCTGTCTTTCTCTTGCAAGGACCCTTGTGACTGCATTGGACCCACCCAGATAAACCAGGATCATTTGCCCATTTTTATAATCCTTATCTTAACCACATCTGCACAATCTCTTTTAGCATTTAAGGTAATGTAGTCACAGGTTCTGGGGATTATGATGTAGACATCTTTATACTCAGCCTGTATAAGAGCATTAGATTAAAGGCTATTTATTCAATGTCAGTTCTATAACTTATTGATCTTAAGCATGATACTTAAATTCACTGTGCCTCAGTTCATATATCTGTAAAGTAAGGGACTAATAGTAATCACTTTTTACAAACTCTCTTCCTAGGCTAAAATTCTTTTTCTGGGCTACCATGAATAATACATAAAATAGCACTAAATTGCCAGCATAATTTTGAAGATGGTTACTTTTTCTCAAGAGTATTTTAATAATTTTAACTACTAGGTTTCTTAATTTCGGGAAAGCATTTAAATGTTCCTTCTCATTTGACAAGAACAGCATTCTGCTTCACTGTATATAATCATTTTGTACTTAATGACAATTTTCTTCATTCTTATTCAATACTTCCTTTCCTTTCTAATGCTTCTTTTATTCCTTCCCACTCATACTATCCCACCTCCTAATTCTTTTGGCTAAAAAAAAAAAATCTTGATCTAGAAAATCTAATAGATGGTGTCATTTAAGAAAGTTTATTTTAAATAAACATTCCATTGTTTTTCTATTATCACTAGCTTTTACCTATTCCCTACCCACCTGTGGTACCAAGGGGACATACGTTTGATAGCATTTTTTTTATTTTTATTTTTTAAGTAATTAAAAAAACCACTGGGTTAAGGCATGGAGAGCACCAGTTAAAAGGTAACATTAAGGAGTTAACATGCTAAGTTATTATTAACAATTACAAAATTTTCTCATAGTGAGTCTATTAGATTAGCCAATCTACTATCTAGTACCAAAGGAAGGGGGGAAATAAAGCAGACACATTTCGGGGGAGGTGGAGTGTAAAATATTCAGGAAAGCACGACTGAGAAAGGATGTTACCGTGGAAAAATCTAAGAGAGAGCTTTAGAATCAGAAGAGGGTCTGACTATCAAGAGGCTGGCTATGGTCTCTGAATAAATCTTCACTGCCCCATTTTGCTTAGAGTTGCTGGGAACATAACACTGTCCTACTTTTGTCTTCATGGTTTCCCAGGGAATGTCTGTGAGGAAGAGCAGTCATATAAAACATCTGGTTTTCCTATTTAAATTTCAGATGTGAACTAGATAATCACAACCAACAAATCAAACAACCTAGGAGTAATGGATACATTTCTAGAAACATACCATCTACCAAGACTGAATCATGAAAAGATAGAAAATCTAAACAGACCAATTATTGGTAAGGAGATCGAATCAGTAATCAAAACCTCCCAACAAATAAGAGTCCAAAACTGAATAGTTTCACTGGTTAATTCTACCGAACACTTGAGAAAGAATTAATACTATTCCTTCTCAAACTATTAAAAGGAAATTAAAGAAAAAGGAACACTTCCAAACTCATTTTCCAAGGCCAGCATTATCCTGGCACCAAAACAAGACAAGGACATTACAAGAAAATAAAATTACAGGTCAATATCCTGATGAACATAAATGCAAAAATTTTCAACAAAATATTAGCAAATTAAATTCAAAGTGCATTAAAAGAATCACACACCATGATCAAGTGGGATTTATTTCAGGAACATAAAGATGGTTTAACATCCACCAATTAATGTGATCCATCACATTAACAAAACGAAGGATAAAAATTATCTGATCATCTAAATAGTTGCAGAAAAAGCACTTGACAAAATTCAACATCCATTCATAATAAAAACTCAACAAACTGCATATAGAGGGTATATACCTCAACATAATAAAGTCTATATGTGACAAATCCACAGCTAACATCATATTCAATGTTAAAAAGCTGAAAGCTTTTCTTCTAAGGTCAGCAACAAGACAAGGATGCCCACTCTCATAACTTTTATTTAACACACTACAGGAACTCCTAACCAGAGAAATTAGGTAGGATATAAAGAAATAAAAGTCATCCAAACTGTTTCTATTTGCAGATGATGTGATACTGTATGTTAAAAAAAAACCAACCCTCTAAGGACTCTACCAAGGACCTTTCAGAACTAATACACTAATACTAATAAATTCAGTAAAGTTGCAGGATACGAAGTCAATTTACAAAAAAAAAAAAAATCGGTTGCATTTTATATGCTAAAAACAAACCATCAGAAAGAGAAATTGAGAAAACAATCCTATTTACAATTGTACCTCAAAAAATAAATACCTAGGAATACATTTACCCAAGAAGATGAAAGATCTCTACACTAAACACTCTAAGACATGGATGAAAGAAATTGAAAAAGACACAAATAAATGGAAAGATACTCCATACTCATGGACTAGAAGAACTGATGTGAAAATGTACTTACTACTCAAAGTAATCTACAGATTCAATGTAATTCCTGTCAAAATTCCAATGGCATTTTTCACAGAAATAGAACAATCATTCTTAATTTGTGGGGAACCACAAAAGACTGTGAATAGCCAAAGCAATCTTGGAAAGAAGAAGTAAGGTAGAGGCATCACACTTCCTGATTTCAAACTATATTAAAAAGTTGCAGGGGCGCCTGGGTGGCTCAGTTGGTTGAGCATCTGACTTTGGCTCAGGTCATGATCCCACAGCTCATGGGTTTGAGCCCCATGTCAGGCTCTGTGCTGACAGCTGGGAGCCTAGAGCCTGCTTTGGATTCTGTATTTCCCTCTCTCTCTGCCCCTTCCCTGCTTGTGCTCTGTCTCTCTCTCTCTTTCTCAAAAATAAATAAACATTCTAAAAAGTTTTTAAGAAGTTACAGCAATGAAAACAGTTTGGTACTGGCACAAAAACAGATATAGATCAATGGAAGAGAATAGAGTCCAGAAAGAAACCTATGTATACATATGCTCAATCAATTGACAACAGAACCAAGAACATATAGTGCAGGAGGGTCATCTCTTAAATAAATGGTTTTGGGAAAAGTAGACAGTCACATGCAAAAGAATGAACTGTACCCATATCTTACATCGTACACAATAATAAACTCAAAATCGACTGAAGACTTGATCATTAGACCTGAGATTGTAAAATGTTTGGAGAAAAATACAGAGAATAAGCTCCTTGAAATTGATCTTGGCAATAATTTCTTGTTATTTGACAGCAATGCAAAGGTAGCAAAAACAAAATAGAAGAGTGGTATTATTTTTTTTTAATTTTTTTTAACGTTTATTTATTTTTGAGACAGAGAGAGACAGAGCATGAACAGGGGAGGAGCAGAGAGAGAGGGAGACACAGAATCTGAAACAGGCTCCAGGCTCTAAGCTGTCAGCACAGAGCCCGACACGGGCTCGAACTCACGGACTGTGAGGTCATGACCTGAGCCAAAGTCAGACGATTAACCGACCAAGCCACCCAGGCACCCCAGAAGAGTGGTATTATATAAAACTAAGAAAACTTTTGCATCGCAAAGGAAACCATTGAAAAAGGAAAAGGCAATCTATGATGGGAGAAAATATTTGCAAACTACGTATCTGATAAGGGCTTAATATCCGAAATATATGAAGAACCCATACAACTCAATAGCAAAACAAAACAAAAACCAAACTGATTAAAAAATGGCTAGAGAAGCTGAATTTTTCCAAAGGATGCATATAAATGGTCAACAGGTACATGAAAAGATGCTCCACAAGGCACCTGGGTGACTCCGTTGGTTAAGCGCCAGATTCTTGATTTCGGCTCAGGTCATGATCTCAGGAGTCATGAGTTCAAGGCTCTGTGCTGACAGTGTGGAGCCTGCTTGGGATTCTCTCTCTCTCTTCCCCTCCCCTGCTTGTGCTCTCTCTCAAAAATAAATAAATGAGCTTAAAAAAAAAAAAGATGCTCCACATCACTAATTATCAGGAAAATGCAAATCAAAACAACAATACTATCTCCCTCCCATTAGAATGGCTATAATTAAAAGCCAAGAGATGACAAGCGTTAGTGAGGATGTGGAGAAAAGGGAATTCTCGTGCACTGTTGGTACTCCACTATGGAAAACCCTGAAGTTTCCTAAAAAATTAACAAACTAGAAATACGACACAACTCCACCCCAGGATACATATCTAAAGGAAATGAAAATGAAAAAAGGATGTTGAAGAAATATCTTCACTCCCATGTTCATTGCAGCACTATTTACAGTAACTAAGACATGGAAACAACCTAAGTGTCCATGGATGAATGAACAAAGATGTGAGATAGATGTATATCTGTATACATCTATCTATCTCACATGGATATAGTGAAATACTATTCAGCCATAAAAAATAAGGAAATCCTGCTGTTTGTGGCAATTTGGATGAACTGAGTGGAATAAGCCAGACAGAGAAAGACAAATATGGCATCACTTACATGTAGAATCCAAAAAATAAATAAAATTTTTAAAACAGTCAAACTCATCGACACAGATTGTAGAAAGCTAGTTTACAGGGTTTGAGGGTGGAGTGGAAGTAGGAAGAGGTTGGTGAAAGTGTACAAACTTTCTGCTATAAGATGAGTAAGTTCTGAGGATTTAGTGTAAAACATGGTGACAGTAATTGATAACAATATACTGTATAACTGAAATTTGTTAGCAGAGTAGAACGTAAATGTTCCTACTGGAAAAAAGAAAGAAAGAAATACATGAGGGGATGGATGTGTATGTTAATTAACTTGACTGGGGGAGTCCTTCCATAATGCATATGTATATCAAATCACTACAATGTACATTTTAAATATCTTACAGGGTTATATGTCAGTTATTCCTCAGTAAAACTAAAATAAAAAAATTATCAAGCTTATAAGAGTAGTTCGAACACTTATATATTTACTATTTTTGCTTCTAAGTGGTCTCGCAATTTAGCAGTTTCCCCACTCTGTCAAATCATAGTGACCATTCATCAAAAGATATTATTTGGTAGAGCGGATATGTCTGGATCAGTTATATCCTCCCATCCCTCCTTTAGATTGGTCTCTTTTCCTCACAAATCTTTATCGAAAGTGATTTTCTTCAGCTGCTTGCAAATGTTACCATCATGAACACGTTAACATACAATGTGCCATCTGGACTATGAACCAGGAAGGAATTCAGCCTATATTTACAGTTGTTAATCAATAAGGTTGCCCTGTTTAACCCTTATGCAAAAAGAGCAGTGAAAATATTCATCCTAAACATGAAGAATTTATGGTTTAATAAAATGAAGGTATAATTAAGAAATTTAAGCATCAACATTCTGGGGGTGGCTCAGTCTGTTAAGTGACCAGCTCTTGCTTTCGGCTCAGGTCATGATCTCGTGGTTCGCGAGTTTGAGTCCTGCATAGGGCTCTGCACTGACAGTGCGAAGCCTGCTTGTGATTCTCTCTCTCTTCCCCTCCCCTGCTCTCTCTCTCTCTGTATCTCTCTCTCTCTCAAAATAAATAAATAAACTTAAAAAAGTATCAACATTCTGAATATAAACTAAAAAGGTTAAGGTAAATGGGCATAAATATTTCAGCTGCTATTTCTTCAGAAATGTGTCTTTCCCTGAAGAGAAAAGTGTCTGTAGCCACCGAGAGACTGAAGTGTCTGAGCCTCATTGCCCAACTACAATTCCCATGTGGCCTTCTCTTTTGGAAGAAACTCAAAGCAATTCTCCAGCACGAGAAAACCATTCCCACAACTGTCAAGATGCTACGTCACAGCTGTAATGTCCACACTAATTTTTCCAAGGAAATTATGCTTTTATGGAGAAATTAAAGCAAATTTTTTTTTACAGAAAATCCTGAAGGACTTGACAGAACTTATGTAGCCAATTAATTCTAAGATGTAGCTACAACCAGGTTCATTGCTTTCTCTTGACTATCTTTAGGACCAGTAGTTTCTACTGAGTGTAATTTTTAAGCCATGCAAATTACAGGAGGCTTCAGAATGCCAATAATAGCATGCTGGGGTTAATTATTGACTCAGAAGGGAGAATGTCAACTACTGAATCATCTACTTATCTCTTGCCACACCTGGGGTTTTCTCTGGACGACTTCCACCCAAGTGTTGACAAAACTTGACCTTGGATACTCGCTAAGATTTGTTGGGACTATTGCCAAAGGTACTTATGTGCCAATAGGACAGGCTCCACATATATTAGCCAGGTTATTCTGCTCCACATATGGCAAGAAGAGTACTTTTTGAGTTTTCCACATTAATACTGATGGAAAGCTTCTAGACAGAAAGGCTCTTATTGCTATAATCCCATGCAGTGCCCTGGATCCTATCCTCACGTGAACTTTAGTGCATAGCTAAGTCGAAAGACTAAGGCTCATTGATGAGTCACCTGGGAAGAATAAGCATGCCCATTTATTAAAGGTAAAATACAGGCTCACAGCCAGAATACTACATTTATACCTTCTGAATGGTCTTGGCAGCAATCCTAGTGGGGTGGGGGTGGGGGACAGGGGGTACATTATTTTCCAATTGAATTAACTGGAGCCAAAAGTACAGTTCTGACCCCAGCTGTGCTACTGATTTGTCTGGGGAAAGACACTTAACCTAGAGTCTCCCAATTCTCCTTGGAACATAAAATCATTAAGTAACTGACCTTGAAGGTTATTGTGAGGAAGGATGACATTTTAAGGAGGCTTGGCTTTCGCAGAAAGGGTGCTTCACAGCAGTCTCAAAGGCCTTGGTGCTTCCACAAGGGGTGGTAAATAGATTAAAGAGAGTGAAATAACAGTAATAAAAAGGGAATTATAGAAAAAGACTAAATAATGTTGTCTAGCCTGTTAAAACCATTTCTTGCTGCTATTATCTATAATTTCTAGGTCAATTATGCTAATGTCAACCCAGGGCCTAACTGAGTTAAGGAAAGAATACAGGAAGATTTGTATTGACACGATGTCAAGAGAAGAGTGGCATGGGGTATGGAAATGCCTCATCATGCCTCCATTTGTATATAATAGTCTGCTTTGGTGCAAGCTTCTAATAGAGCCTGATGGTTAATCGTATCCCATGTGGAGTGAAACTTGTGCCTCACTAGACTACACATCCCAGAGATACTAGTTTCACAAATGTGAGGTTGACAGTAAACTTTTCACAACTAATTCTCTAGAAAGTATGCTTTAAAAAAGTCTAGAAAATTGGCCAACAGTATTTATTGAGTGTTTTCTGCATGCGAGGTCTGGAGTAGACTCTTTAGACTTAATCACAAATTATTGTCAGGTCGTAAAGCAAATTCAACGGATGAACAGAAAATATCTAATATAAAAATTGAAATGTATTAATTTTAAAAGTTAACATATAAATAAATTGTCCTGCCCATTGTCCCCTAGGAAGTCTTCACAACCCAGGAGAAAAGATTTACTCCCTAATTTCCACACCCCTTACACCTGCCATATGCAATGATGACACATATTCTTTTTTTTTTTAATTTTAAAAATAGGTTTTATTTAATCCATTATATCCAAGATAATATCATTGCAACATATAACAGATATTTTAAAAATTGAGATATTTTGTATCCTTTTTTTTTTTAACTAACCTGAATCTGGTGTGTATGTAGATGTCACAAAATTTATAGTCAAAGCAAGTAGATTCGAATGTCCAAGTTGTTCCAAATACAGTTAAAATTTTTCTAATAACTCAAACCAAGAACCGATTTTTAAATTTAAATTTCAATTCATTAAAATTAGGTAAAATTGATGAGCACTGGATGTTTTATATAAGTGATGAATCACTAGATTCTTTTTTTTTTTTTTTCGTTTACATCCAAGTTAGTTAGCATATAGTGCAACAATGATTTCAGGGATAGATTCCTTAATGCCCATTATGCATTTAGCCCCTCCCCCCTCCCACAACCCCTTCAGTAACCTGCTGTTTGTTCTCCATATTTAAGAGTTTCTTATGTTTTGTCCCCCTCCCTGTTTTTATATTATTTTTGCTTCCCTTCCCTTGTGTTCATCTGTTCTGTGTCTTAAAGTCCTCATATGAGTGAAGTCATATGATATTTGTCTTTCTCTGACTGCCTAATTTCACTTAGCTCTAGTTCCATCCACATAGTTGCAAATGGCAAGATTTCATTCATTTTTATTGCTGAGTAATACTCCATTGTATATGTATACCACATCTTCTTTATCCATTCATCCATCGATGGACATTTGGGCTCTTTCCATACTTTGGCTATTGTTGATAGTGCTGCTATTGACATTGGGGTGCATGTGTCCCTTCGAAACAGCACACCTGTATCCCTTGGATAAATACATAGTAGTGCAATTGCTAGGTCATAGGGCAGTTCTGTTTTTAATTTTTGAGTAACCTCCATACTGTTTTCCAGAGTGGCTGCACCAGTTTGCTTTCCCACAACAGTGCAAACGAGATCCTTTCTCTCTGCATCCTTGCCAACATCTGTTGTTGCCTGAGTTGTTAATGTGAGCCATTCTGACAGGTGTGAGGTGGTATTTCATTGTGGTTTTGATTTGTATTTCCCTGATGGTGAGTGATGTTGAGCATTTTTCCATGTGTTGCTTGGCCATCTGGATGTCTTCTTTGGAGAAGTGTCTATTCATGTCTTTTGCCCATGTCTTTTGCTTCACTGGATTATTAATTTTTTGGGTGTTGAGTTTGGTAAATTTTTTATAGATTTTGGGTGTAGATTTTGGCATAGATATGCCTTGTTGTTGGTCGGTTTTTGTTGAATTTAATGGGAGTCCTCTGTGCTTCCTGGATTTTGATGTCTGTGTCTTTCCCCAGGTTAGGAAAGTTTTCTGCTATGATTTGTTCACATAACCCTTCTACCCCTTTTTCTGTCTCTTCTTCTTCTGGGACTCCTATGATTCTGATGTTGTTCCTTTTTAATGAGTCACTGATTTCTCTAATTCTTTTTTTTTTTAATTTTTTTTTCAACGTTTATTTATTTTTTGGGACAGAGAGAGACAGAGCATGAACGGGGGAGGGGCAGAGAGAGAGGGAGACACAGAATCGGAAACAGGCTCCAGGCTCCGAGCCATCAGCCCAGAGCCTGACGCGGGACTTGAACTCACGGACCGCGAGATCGTGACCTGGCTGAAGTCGGACGCTTAACCGACTGCGCCACCCAGGCGCCCCTTCTCTAATTCTTAAATAGTGCTCTTTTGCCTTAGTTTCCCTCTTTTTTTCTGCTTATTTTTCTGCTTATTATTTTTTCTGCTTATTATTCTGCTTTTTTCTGCTTATTATTCTCCATAAGTTTGTCCTCTATATCATGGATTCTCTGCTCTGCCTCATCCACCCTTGCTGCCATGGCACCATTTGGGATTGCAGCTCAGTTATAACGTTTTTTATTTAATCCTGACTAACTTTACCTTCTTTTATCTCTGCAGAAAGGGATTCTAATCTATTTTTGACTCCAGCTAGTATTCTTATTATCATGATTCTAAATTCTGGTTCAGACATCTTGCTTGTATCTGTGTTGGTTAAGTCCCTGGCTGTTATTTCTTCCTGTTCTTTCTTTTGGGGTGAATCCCTTTGTTTCATCATTTTGAAGAGAGAAAAGGAATTAATGAGGTAAACGAATTAAAATAAAAATGTTTTAATTAAAATTAAAATTAAAAAATTAAAAACAATACACACACAAATCAAATAAATGATGCTAGATCTTAGGTGTGTTTTGGTCTGGGTGTTGAAAGGTGCTTGATAGATTAGAGAAAAAAGGGGAAAGGAAAAAAAAGCAAATAGTTTGAAATTTTGAAAAATGAATACACTGAAATTGAATAAAATGAAATGATGGAAGTAAAATAGAATTTGAAAAATTTTACACAAAAGTAAAAAATATAGTAGAAAAAGTAAAGAAAAATATTTTTAATAAAAATTGAAAATTAAAACAAAATTTTTCTCTTTCTGTATTCAAGAAAAAGAAATGAAAAAGAGAAAAAAAAGGAAATTGAAAATATGGACCAGCAAACAGACTGAAATACGATTGAAATTACTTCGTTTTCCCCTAGAAGTCAAACTGTGACTTATAGTCTGTAAACTAAGCAGGTGGAGAGATTTGTGTTCCTGAAGTGCGAGGTTGGCCCAGTTGGGTGGGGCTTAGTGTAAAGGCTCCATTATGCACTAGATGGTGATGCTTAGCTTACTGGGCTGGATCGTGGTGGTGCTTGTAGGTGCGTATGGGCGTGCACGGGAGCGGTGAAAATGGCGTCACCTAGCTACCAATCTCCAGTATCTGAACTCTGTTCTCCCTGATCAGTAATCGCGCACCTGTCCTTTGACTCCGGCTTCTGTCCACTCCCTGCTTTTACACTGTCCATGACCAAGCCCCAGGCAGCACCTCCCTCTTGTGTTTTATCTCAGATGCGGCTGTTTTTCCCGACCCTTATTTCTGAGGGACTGTGGCTCTGACCCATTTTGTCCCTCTGTGGAGGGTCTCACCAAGCAATGGCTGGATGCCAGCCCCACCTAGGAATGTTCGCAGGACCGTTCTGGTGCCGATGCCCAGAGACTGGGGCTGGCTGCCAGCCCACCCCAGAAAAAGTTCACGTGATCGTGTAGCAGCAGCATTTCAGGAATTATGGAAAATTACAACACACATCTGGCACCAGGCTTCACTCCTAGCAACCTTGTTCCAGCACCAGTGAATGTGGCTGTTCCATGGGGTCTGCTGGCACCTTTGTCAGCTGCACAGCCTCTACCAAATGTCCTCCCAGCAAGGGAACCGCCTTTCCCCTTGTGGCCTGAGAACTGCCTGGGCTTCTCTCTGCTCCTGGGGATTTGCCCTTCTCATCAGAGCATCGCCAGGTATCCAGCTGTGGAGTTGCAGACTCTCCGCTCCCCTTGTTTATAGTCTTAGTGGAATTTAAACGCTCTCTTTTCTCCTTTCTCCCTTTTCAGTTCAGTCCCTGTGGCTGTTTCCACTTCTCCACTTTCTCTCCAGCTGTTTTTTTTTTTGGGGGGGGGTGCTTTTCCCAAATTCTCCCCCCACACCTCCCCCCGTCTCCTTCCTGTCTCAGCCTGCAAAAGCACCTCCCTTCCCGCGGCTTCTCTCTCCCCCAGTTCACCTCTCCGTGCCACGTACCTGCTGAGTTCCGTGGTTCAGGTTGTGCAGATTGTTGTGTTATTCCTCAGATCAGTTTTCTAGGTGTGCAGGATGGTTTCGTGTTGGTCTGGCTGTATTTCATGGTCACAAGACATAAAAAAACTGCCATGTTGTTCTGCCATCTTGGCTCCTCTCCCTGATGACACATATTCTTAAACTCAGGTACATGGGTCTTTGTCCTGAGACAGGCTTCCCAGCACACAAATAAATTTCCCTCCACATAGGAAGCTATCTGAATAGGGCAAAGAACTCTTCCCTAATAACTGGACACTTGAGACTGGGTAGGACAATTAGGCCATTCCTTTTGGAAAAACCCTGTCTTCCTTACTATGGGGCCCAGCATTGGTGTAACTTTATCTGAATGTGCACAAGTTTTTGTTGACTCTTGTGTAACCTGGGAAAGGAAAGGAAAGGAAAGGGATGAGGACCTTGATATGTCAGCACCATGTTGGTTCAATTTTGACATGTAATGTAGTATGCATAGTATGCATTCCTAACTGGGATCTGTAAGCACGGCCTCCATGTTCAGGATGAACACCCATTGACGACTGTCTGGGTATTGTGGATGGGGAGACAGTCCTCTGCTCACACCTTGCTCTAAGAGGCAAATCCGGGTAACATTTGGGTGGACAATCCCTACACCTCCTCAGCCAAAATAACTATTTGTTCTAGCCTTTTTCTCACTTTATTTCCCAGCACTATATGGCAACTGAGTAGATGTATTTCCAAGAAGTCTAAGCTCCATTCTCTGATATCTCTCTGGATTCCCCAACCCCCCACGAGTGTGTTTAGCTTCTTCGTTATCGGCTGTAGATTTTCTTCCTGGGAACAATTTACCATGAAATGTCCATTTTCCAGAAAAGCAAAGCAAAAAGATGTGCACAAGTAGAAAATAGTAAAAGGTATTAAGGTAGAGGATGAATAGTATATTACAATTAGTTGTACAAAGAGATTGACCTAGAATCACATATTATGACTTCAAATATAGGGAGGGAGGAGAAGAATAGGGGGAAAAAGGTAATGCATGCTGATTGATATAAAATTTTATTCTTGGAGTTGATAATGTGAAAAATCTGGTTAAATATGTTCTTAAAAGTTTTAAAGCAGCCAGTGGCATACCACAGAATTAGACTAAAATGTAACACAAAGCTATTTATTGTAATAATCAATTTAAAAATTAAGTGACCCTATTAAAAGAGATTCTCAGATTGAGTCAATTAACTTAAACTATTCTGTTTACAAGTAGAATTCTGTGAATGACTACACCTAAAACAAAGCTACCCATTTAGAATAAAATCACAAGATGAATAAGAATGTAGTAGACAAATACAAACACAAAGAAATCAGACATGCATTAAGATGGGCAGAGTGTGCGAGTGGGAGTGGAGGAAGAGGGGAAGAGAGAGAAAGAGAGAGGGAAAATCTCAAGGAGTCTCCATGCTTAGCATGGAGCTTGACACAGAGCTCGATCCCACAACCTTGGGATCATGACTTGAGCTGAAACCAAGAGTTGGACACTCAATCAACAGAACCATCTAGGACACACCCAGAGGGTCTTTTTTATTTGATGTGAAGTATAACTGATTTACTAATTTCAACATTTATTGCATGCCCACTATCTGCCATATACTCTTCTGGATGCTGAAGATACAGTGGTGAGCCAAACAGATGAATGTATAAAGGACAATAAAACAAGGCAAGAGGACAGAGAATGCTGAGAAGTTGGGGTGGAGGGAATGAAGATGTAATAAAGGATTATTTTTCCTAAAATATATAAAGAAAACCACTGGTAGAAATATAAGCAGAAATAGAAATACAGTTCCACTACATCTCTTTAATACATTCACTCACTTTTTTGACAGATGAACAGGTAGATATAAAAGGAGATACAGAGAACTTTACTAATGTGCCATTAACATCTTGACTTATTGATATATATGTATATATTGTGCACAATCTCCGTGCTTTACAAAGAGAAAACATTTTCCTCAGGATCTGTGAGTATTTAAAAAAATATATATCATCTACTATGTCACAAAAAACACAATAAATTCTCCAAAGCAAAAATTACACAGACTATATGTGAAATAAAATTAATCATTAAACAAATTTTTTTAATGTTTATTTTTGAGAAAGAGAGGGAGAGAGAGAGAGACAGAGCACAGCAGGGGAGGAGCAGAGAGAGATAGACACAGAATTGGAAGCAGGCTCCAGGCTCCGAGCTGTCAGCACAGAGCCCAGCACGGAGCTGAAACTAACAAACCGGGAGATCATGACCCGAGCCAAAGTCTGACGTTTAACCCACTGAGCCACCGAGGTGCCCCAACTTGGGCTTTAATTTTAAAAAGTATTAACCCATAGCCTGTGTGAACATTAAAAACTCCCTTATATAATTCTTGAATCAAAGAATTTAAGAAAATGACAATGGAAAGTGTTATATATTAGAACATGAGATAGAGTCAAAGAAGTATCCAGAGACAAATTCATATCATTAAATACTTTCATTTACAAGCAAGCCACAAGGAATACAAGTGACCTGAAGGCAGAATTTCCTGAACTGTCCACAGCACCAAACCACAAAATGTTAGTAGTATACTGTAGAAAGTATACTGTACTACAGAGAGTATACTACTCTATATGATGTATATATATTATTCTATACTATTCTATGAAGTATACTATACCATAGAAAGTGTTCTGAGGTAAAAATAATTTGGAAAATGCTGTGTTAAAAAAGCTAAACGTTTTTTAATTTGAGAATTCCTCAGTATCTTTCATGTGATAATGAGGGTTGTAAAGCACTAAGAGGAAATACAATATTCACTGTTTCCCAAACTATTTGATCAGAGAAAATTTTTTTCATAGTATACATATTAATATCTAAGGGCAATGCTCTTCTGAGTAGTTTAGGAAACATAGAGCTGAACATTCAACTTAAGAAGCATTGAGAAAGAAGTAATAGTAAAAGTGAAAGTAATAAAACCACAAATTGTTCAAATTAATAGATAAATTCATAATCTGGTTCTCTAAAAATAAAATAAAATGGATTATACTTGATAAGCCTAAATGTAGAAAAATAACAATACTGTTTGTTATAATAAAATTGAAATACCAATGAAGCATTTTTGAGTAAACTATATATTGCTTAAATTAGCTCAAAAGGAAAACAGAAAGTCAAGAAAATAAATATTATGATAGAATTGGGGGAAAAAGTCACTTAAGTGCTTTTATTGAAAGGTCACAAATTACATGATTAGTTATTTTGGAAGTTAAACAGATAATTCACTTATTATATAAATGGTTCCAGAGAATAGGACATCATAGAGACCTTACCAGTTCATTAAATTTTTTTTATGTTTATTCATTTTTGAAAGACAGAGAGAGACAGAGCACAAGCAGGGGTGGGGCGAAGATAGAGGGGGACACAGAATCTGAAGCAGGCTCCAGGCTCTGAGCTGTCAGCACAGAGCCTGACGCAGGGCTCGAACTCACCAACTGGGAGATCATGACCTGAGCCGAAGTCAGATGCTCAACCGACTGAGCCACCCAGGAGCCCCCTTACCAGTTCATTTTCAATATCTAGGGTAATATTTGTTTTAAAATGAAAATAGGATTGTACAAAACAGAAAAAGAAAGAGTAATTTTTGTGGGAATAGATTAAAAATTTCTAAATAAATTACTGATAAACTGAATGTCTTAAGTGTATATAAAGATATATTCTACTTTATTTAAATATTTATTTTATCAAAATATTTATATACTGTTTATTAAGGAATGCGAGCATTATTGACAACTAAGAGATTATTTAAAATTTTTTTGAATGTTTATTCATTTTTGAGCGAGAGAGAGAGAGAGAGAGAGAGAGAGCGTGAGTGGAGGAGGGGCAGAGAGAGAGGGAGACACAGAATCCAAAACAGGCTCCAGGCTCTGAGCTGTCAGCACAGAGCCTGATGCAGGGCTCAAACTCACCGACTGGGAGATCATGACCTGAGCTGAAGTCAGACGCTTAACCGCCTAACCGACTGAGCCACCCAGGTGCCCCGACAACTAAGGGGTTATTAACATAATCCATCAATAGCGAAGACCAAAATGTGATAAACTTGGGGCCCCTGGGTGGCTCAGTTGGTTAAGCATCTGACTTCAGCTCGGGTCATGATCTCACCATTCATGAGTTCCAGCCCCACATCGGTCTCTGTACTGACAGCTCAGAGCCTGGAGCCTCCTTTGGATTCTGTGTGTGTGTCTCTATCTGCCTCTCCCCCATTTGCACTGTGTTTGTCTCTCAGAAATACAAGTAAACATTAAAAAATTTTTACAAAAAGGTGATAAACTTGATAGATGTTGAAAAGGCATCTGAAAGTATTCAAAATCAATTTCTGATCAAAAGCATTTAGTTATTTTAAAACAGAAGAATTCTTTCTTAACAAAGAATATTATCTCAAGTTCAGTGCAGAATTTTCTGAGAGGCCAACTAAATAGGTATGTAGAGAACCAAAGAATTTGAACTTGGTATTTGCTAAATACCCACTGAAGTAGTCACCATTAGAAAACAGAATTCACCAGAATTTCTTGATAATATTTTGCAAGTTAATGCTGGTTCTGTTTTGAATTGCATATCGAATCATAATCTTTTCATACTTTAAGCCTCTATATTGTCTTTATCTGGCTCTGCACATGAAATAGCCAACCTCATTCTTAACAGAGGTTGCTTAATGCTTAAGCAATTAGTATTCATATTAAAGTCAATAACAAAACAATGATAGTCATCATCATTTGTATTTTAATAGGTCTACCAATGTAGTAAGACAGGAATAATAAATAAGAGATATAATTATGAGATTCAGGGAGGCAAGATTATCACTTTATGCTAAGGATATAGCTGTTTACTTTGACAATGCAGGAAAGCAATAACAAAAATTTATTAGATATAGTGAAAGACTTCATTAAGGTGATTGATTATAAAAGAAATATACCAAACCATTCATTTTTCTATTTAATTATAATAACAAGTTTGAAAGCATAATGAGAATAAATCTCGATTACAATAGGAAACAAAATTATAAAATCATCTTGGCATAAATCTAATCAAAAGAAGGGCCTAGGGCACCTGGGTGGCTCAGTCGGTTATGCATCCGACTTTGGCTCAGGTCATGATCTCACGGTTCATGGGTTCGAGCCCCGCATTGACCTCTGTGCTGACAGTTCAGTAGTTCACAGAGCCTACTTCAGATTCTGTGTCTCCCTCTCTCTGTCTCTCTCTCTGTCTCAAAAATAAATAAACATTAAAAAAGAAGGGCCTACATTAGTAAAATTATATATTTCTTTTCTTATAGACATAAAAGAAGATTGAATAAATGGGGGCATATACCTTAATCCTAGAAGGAAGTCTCAAAATTTTATATATTGTCAATTGCAACAAATTATTGGTACAAATTTCGTGCTAATCCAGTCAAAATATGGCTAATTCTTAGATGTTTCTGGAAGAATAAAGTCTGTCTGGATTAAATATTTTAGGTAATAAAACAATTAAAAGTGAGGCAAGATGAGAAGAGGTCTTTTAAATAAGGTAGGAAATTGAGAAAAGCTATAAAGGATAAAATAGTTTGACTACACAAAGAATTTTTAAATGTCTTATGGCAAATTATATCTTAAAAAAGTTATAGAGAAACCAATTTGACAATAAATTTCATATTTAAAAAAGTTATAGAGAAAGAATATTTAAAATGCACATTATTGGTAAAGGGTTAATTATAATATACAAATGGCTTCTATGCATATATAAGAAAAAAAACCCAAATAAAATAAATAGGTAAAACAAACAAGGTATAAATGTGCAATTCATAGAATTGTATTGTAGTAGTATTTAGCCATGAAATACAAATTCTTATCCATTATGTTAGTAAAATTAAAGAAATCATAATACCTAATGCCTGCAAAGATTTGGAAAAACAGTATTCCCATGGTATTCTGGTGGAAATGTGAATTATAACACCCCTGTTTTTGGAGGAACCAATCTGGTTATATCTATTTCCAGATACTACCCTTCAACCTAGAAATTCTATTATTATGAGCTTACCACATAGAAACAAAGCTTTGATGCCTTAGAACTCATGCTCAAAAATTTTTTCTTATGGGACTGTTTGTAGAAGACAAAGGTCATCAAGGTCAGTGATTGTCCAGCAGTGGGAAGTTGACTGAATATATTGAATAGAATATAAATCCACATCCATGAGTGGATTTATGCAACCATGAGGAAGAATGACTTGAATCTATACCTATTGAACTAAATATTTCTATTATTCAGTGAGAAAATCAAGATGGAGAAAAATGCTTACTTGCAGACAGTGAAGCTGATAAAAGCCTTGTATATGAAAGGGTGGGTTGTATATGTTTGTGACTGTTGCAGGAGCATGGATAAAGAGGAGGAACAATTCACAGGCTGCTAGTGCTTATGGTCAAGGTGTAAGGAGAGGAACAGGGGGAGAATGAGAAGTAAGGCTTTAAAGAGTCTACGGTGTACTGGAAAACAGTTCTGTTCTAGACAACATGGAATTCAATCTACATTATTGGTTCACATTGTAAAAACCAAATCTATGCATGAACGAGAAGGTAACATGAATGGATTAAAACACTGATTCGTCCAGGACTCTTATTTCAAAATACTGAAGTTTTGAATGAAGAAAGAAAAAAAAATTCAGTGAAAAAAGCCAGGAAAACTGAAGTAACAATAAGGAGGGGAAAATTGTCACAGCCTCTTAATTAAAATTTGCTGTGCTGGTTGTGTTTGTTCAGATGTCATCTCTGCTGATAGGGAAATAAAGCTGGGGCAGAGTAAAGGGGAAAAGGAAATGATCTCTGAAGGTCTCATGGAGATCTAACGTGTTGCTTATTGCTGTTCAGGATAGCAAAGTGACTATGGCCCACTGAGAATGCAGAATTCCAGTGTCCTCCACGCTTAGCTACATTTCAGGGGAATACAACTGAGGTCTCATTTTCAGAGGTGGTAGGATCCATCATGTTTAGTGTATGGGTGGGAGCCAGAGGAAGAACAAAATTCTTGTGGAAGTAGAGACATACCCCACTGGGAGATGCCAGGGACCAGCTATCCTTTTGCAGCAGTCGTTTATTCTTTTTTTTTAATGTTTATTTATTTATTTTGAGGGGCGGTAGGGGCAGAGAGAGGAGGTGGGGGGGGGAAGAGAATACCAAGCAGTCTCCTCACTGTCGCGCAGAGCCTGAAGGGGCTCGATTTCACAAAACCCAAGATCAAGAGCTGAGTTGAAATCAAGAGTTGAACACAACTGGCTGAGCACCGCCCCCCCACCCCCCTGCCACCCCGGTGCTCTAATTTACTCTTGATTCCAATTCATATGGTAACAGAAGTTTTGGCACCCAGAGGAAGCCTACTGTGACACTGCCTTTTCTGGAAGCTTACCTTGTCCCTTTCCGTGCCCATGTTCTTCCACCTTCATTCCCTCGGAGTCCCCAGTCATTATCCCATAGAAATAGGGCCGTGTCTTGTCGTTGGTCTTAAGGCACATCCCTTCACATCGTTTATAGGTTGTTTTCATATAATGCAGTGACAGACACAGGTTCCCAAGTCAGCTAGGTATTAGACTTTAGAGGGGCTCTGCAGATAAGTAGGAGTTGCTGGTCACTGATGACCATGTAGTTCTAGCATGAGATGTTCAGGATTTGGGGAGAAAGAAAGGTAGGTCATGAGAGTCTTTCTTTAGCTTAAACTTGATGGGCTGATAACATGTCTTCAAAAAACTTGTTCCTCCAATTTCTTAAAGTCTTCTAATAGGTAATGCATTATGTCTCAAATTTATCTTCTTTCTGGAATTTACTAAATGCTTTTATATATTTCATGCTTTGTGATATGCAGCTATGTCTTACGGGCAAATTTGATGCATTCCAAGCTTTATACTCTTCATAAATATTTTAATTCAAATAAAGTAAATTTCAGAGTGTTATTTTTTCTCGACCAAGAATATCGCTATTAATAATTTCTAACTTTATCAGTGTTCTCTAAATATTATAAACAAAATTAATATTATAAATCTTGGTTTAGGTTGTTAATTTTTAAAATGGCTCTAGTTTATATTGGAGGAACTTTTAAAATTTTTGAAAATATTTATAAAAATGGCTCATTTTCCCTGAAAATTGCATCTCCAGTTGTGTATCTCTAAGTGTTGGGTTTTATCAACCTGATATTTTTTCTACATCCTACCTGCCTAATTTATCATCTATGGCTTGTCACAACTCATTACTTCAAATATATCACTCTTTTGTTCCACCAATTAGAAATGCTTGTTTTGTTTCTGAGGCCAACGATCCCCTGTAGGGAAAGGTACAAATAAGAGAAACACAAAATGTGAAAAAAATTTTTTTCTCTCTCTCTTTTTTTTTTTCACTTTGGCTGGGAGATATGTACACTTAATAAGGTTCATAAATTTTAGTTTCCCTCAAAAGGAACTTGAACACTAATAAAATAGCTTCACGTGAAATACTCCAAATTTTGCAAGCCATCCTAAATTCATTCTCATTAGCAAGCAAATGATTAAGAAAACCCACCTACAGACAATTTTAATTTCCCTGAAGAGGGTGGTTTTTTTGGGGTGTGTGTGTGTGTGTGTGTGTGTGTGTGTGTGTGTGTGATGAAGCACCTGAAAAACTCTGTAGTAAGGCAGAGGTATTGCTGATATAACCCTGCTCTGGTTCATTCACTCAAAGATTTTAGAAACAGAATATAGAGGTTTTCTCTTTATTCTACATTCTCCTACCCTGTCATTGTCATTTGGAACCTAGGTTTTCTCTTTCTTTCTTTCTTTCTTTCTTTCTTTCTTTCTTTCTTTCTTCTTTCTTTTCTCTTCTCTTCTTTTCTTTTCTTTTCTTTTCTTTTGGGGGGGGACTTAGTTTTGAAAGGAAATATTAACAGGCTGTGCAGAATGCTAAAGTTACAATTATTTTCTGAGTTCCACCCTATAATTTTTTTTTAAACCAGAAGACTATACTAGATAATTGGTATGGTTTAGGAAAATATAACAAATAAATTGAACACACTTGGATTAATTCTCAGATGTTAGTTCATTGGGAATGTATTTACTAATCAAACAAACATCTTCAAACCTCTAAATACCGTTGGATACCAAGCTATGAAACACTTCAGTAGTGGGCTTCCATAGTGCTTCCATAGTAGCACTCTGGACCCTGAAATACCACAGTATATGTCACATTGTTACTTCCATTGGTACCTTGAGGGGACAAATTAGCATCTTTGATTGGATGTCTTGTTCCTGCCCAGAAAGTCAGTTTAGTTTGGAAGCAACCTTCTCAAGCCTGCCTACCTCTCAGTATCACTGGATCTTGGTTCCATAGGCTTATATTGTACACAGATGACAATAATTCCTTTCTCTCTTTCTCCAACTTTTCCTCAAAATGATGTCTTAGAGTAGAGAACATCTCAATGACTCAATACACCCGCTTTTTCTTCCTGTTTGAGTCACTCATTATCTTTTCTTACAAGTATTAATTGGGCACCTACTATTGGGTATCACTGCATAGGGGATTCAAGATAGTTTTAAGGATTCAAAGGTAATTTCTTCACGACATTTTTCCCAAGAAGACTTGAAGACTAATAAAATATATTAAAGCCATGCCTATGACTAGTATACGAGCAAGAAAATGAGAAGGACATGAGAAAGGGACAGGTGAAATCTTAGGAGTCAGAGGAGGAAGCAACTGCTGTCAGCAGAGGGATTAGAGACAGTTTATTGGAGAAAGTGAAGGCCAACTGTTTCCTCTACTGAAGCAGACTACGCAGATGCACGTGGATTCACACATAAGTCACAATGCTGCATTACCCTTTAGTTGTTACGCTAATGCCCTCTTCCCCACTTAAACTTCTCTAAAGCTTCTAAGCTTCTACCCTAAAGCTCTCCTCCCCACTTGGAGCTGCCTCACTTTAATCTTGAGCCCACTGCATCCATGGTAGACAGGTCTGTCCTTACCACTGTATTAATGGCCCCATCCAAGTGCCAACTGGTCCCCTGATTGTTACTACCACTAGATTCTTTTCAAGCCTGATTTCATTTGATCTCTCTCTCTCTCTCTCTCTTGCATCTAATACTTTTGACCACTTCTTTCATCCTTTGACATCTTAAATAGCATCCTCTCTCGATTCTATTACCCCTCCAAGCAACGTTCCTCAGGATTCTTTCTAGCTTTTCTTCTCCTAACAACTTCTTTAAGTGTTGATACACCTCAGATTTCTCTGACTCTCCTAGCTAATCACTCATTCTGTCCTCCCTGAATGAGTTCATTTGGTCCAATGGTCTCAGTTAATATCTTCACTCAAAATCAGTCATGTTCTGGGCTCAAAAGTGCTATAGGACATTTCCACTTTTGTTGATCGAAAGCACTATCGTGGGTTGAGGTCTCTGAAGAAGCACACCGAGAATTTGTTGTAGGGTGTTTGTTAAGGAGTACTCTTGGGAACATCTTTAGATGGGGAAAGAAAGAAGCATCTTGGACAGAAGGAGAAATTAACTTTGGTAACTTCTTGAGGAGCTCTGAAGCTGAGATGATTCTACAATATTGTCTGTAGTTGGAATGAAGAGGCTGGGCCTTTGTACCCATGCACTGACCAGCAATGGATACAGGCTGCCCCTAGAGAGGGGACTAGACTTGGACAAGAAGCCTCTCACTCCCAGCAGTGCAGAGAGTAGTCCTTCAACCCCACAGGGGTACCAGCACAATGTTTACTACAGGCACCTAATGTGTCTATAAAACTGTGTTCATTATTTTTTCCATAAATGTGTTACTTCTCTTGCATTTTTATGTTTGTTGAATCACTCTCCTATCTAGCAACCCATATCAGATCCTGAGGGATCACTGAGTCCATTCACTTAGATCTCACTAGCAGCTAACTCAAAATCCAGATCTTTCCAACCTCCATCCTTAATTTTCTCCTTTTTCCTCCTCACCCAGCTTGTTGTTAGGGGCCTAATGCAGACATAGCATCTCCCACCTAAACATCTGCGTCAGCATCTTCATTGGTATCACAGGTTCGTGTCTTTCATCCTTCCTATCTTTTATTCTCTTCACCTCCAAAGTGGTATTTCTACACTGTAAAACTAACCACATCAGTCCTCTGTTTATTCAGTTGCTCCTATTGTCTTCTGTATACTGATCAAATTTCTTATCATGGCATGAAATTTCTCCAGCCTTGTCTGAGGCCCACAATTCAGCCATTCAGAAATGCTTGCAGTCCTGCAAGTACATCAGGCTATTTCGTATCTCCCTGCCTTTGATCATGGTGTTCCTTCTGCCTGGAATATTCTTTCATCCCACTCCCTTGCCACTTGAGAATGCCTATTCGTCTTTCAAGTCTTAGTTCAAGAAGTACCCCTCTGTGAAACCTTTCCTAGCTTGTTTTACCCCCTTGAGTCACCCCATTTTTTATTTATGGCCCCACTGTGTCCCAACATACTGCTATCTTTAAATCTATAATTCGTAATTGCACTCTTTGTACTCATGACTATCTGTCTTACTATTTGTGTTCTCCTGGAAGGCAGAAATTATGTCTGATTTATTCCTGAGGAGTGTGGCAGAAAACACATTAATTAATGATGACTGAAAAGATTGTTAAGTAGAAGGGAGGGGCCAGTTGCTAACAGACAGGATCAATCTGAAAAACAAAAAACAAAACAAACAAGCGTGGTTTTGTGACTTTCTTCAATTATACCAAACAGCCTCACAATAGAAAGGGAAGAGATCATGTGAAGTGCTCAGGGTACAGAACTGAAAAGTTGGGTCCGTTGGAAGGATACAGCATGGAAGAGATCAAGGGTTCTAGTGAGAGCTTTACTGAAATAGGGAGTGGTCTGTGGTCTGCAGGCAAAAAAAGGAAGAAAGGAAAGTTCTGGACCTCAAAATTTTAGAGATAAAGCAGTTTGAGGTGTTGACAAGGGCCGAAGTCCAGTCTTAAATTCAGGTTGCTTATGGGGAGGGGAAGAAAGATAAAGGTTGTTATCACTAAAGAAAATGAAAATCTTTGAAGTCAGGAAGCTATGTGGGTTATTATTAGAGTGGCCATATATCCTGGTCTCTTGGTCCCTTTCTGAGTTATGCCTGCTGTTCCAGCATAATTATTAATGGTGTTTCTCTCCCTCTCAAAACTGTCCTTGTTTGAATGATAAAGTACCGTCATTCTAGTTATTATTAACTTCCAAAAACACCATGATAATACTCTGTGTAGCTAAGATAGCTTTCTGGACTTTTAGAGAAAAATTAGGCTTTCAAAATTAGAATGTTCACAATTAGAATGAAAATATAGTAGGGGATTTAAAGAATAGTTATTGCAATTTACCATGGGAAGATAATAATAATAAATGCATTTTTAATTAAAACGTATATCACAATTAGAATTTTTTAATTTCACAGTTACATACAAAAACTTAAGTTTTCTGTGGTATGGGTCTTATCTTTTTTATGTTATTTTAGAATAGAGTGCATTTAAACAAATAAATAAATTTTAACATGTAGCTTAATAATTTACACTTAAAGAGGAGTCTGTAAACTTAGAGATGTTTCAAATATAATCGCTCCATTGTGTAGAGGAAAGAACACAGGATAAAAATCAGAGGTTGTAGTTCAGTTTCTTACCAGCTAACGTGAAAATAACCAAGTTAATTATTCTGTCTAAGTCTATTTCCTCACTGGTAAAAGGGGATAATAATAGTCATCTGACTTCTTAAAGGGGTTGTGGTGAAGACGAAGTGAAATAATGGAAAATTCTTTTAAAAACTGTACAAATGTAAGTATAGCAAATATCCTTACTAAAAACAAAACAGAAACAAAAACAAGAAAAAGAAAGAGCCCAGGTCAGTTATTGATATTTTTGTTTTTAATTAACTTGAATATTTTTACATAAATGTAGAGTTAACAGATTTGTCGCTGTTAATATATAAATAGATGAGTTGTTCAAGATTTAAAAATTCATTTCATAAAATAGGATGTAGAAAGAACACTGAGAATAACCAGAAACCATAGTAATCTTGTTAGAAATCTGTCTTCTCATTTTACGTGAAAGACAGAGTAATTAGGGAACCGAAGATCTGATGAGAAAATGAGGTAATTTTTGGAGACAGAAATATCGAATTCATTCTTTTATAAGTGTTTTACCTATTAAAAGCCCTCAACCTAGCCATCAGAAGGTCAACCATTTTATAGATTAACTCACTCAACCTATGTCAGAGGTTAGGAACTCTCTGGTGAGAACAGCTGTTTGTCATTTGTCTTTCCACATCAAAGACACAGGGAGATTCTTTAGTAAATTAGGGAGGTCTTAAGGAGATGAGATTAATTCCTGGTATAAAGAAAATGCATACAACAACACTATTTTCCCTATAGTGAAGGTAGGAAATAATAAACATTAATTGGAGCAATAAAGCTTCCTAGAAAATTTGGCCTAGGATATTTTATTCTAAGTTTGCAAGTATGTCAAAACTTATTTGTAAAACACCACATATAAGTTTATATGGGAAAATTCTTTATTTTTCATGCAAAATATAGATTTTTCTGAGTGTGAAATCAACTTTATTAAAAACGGTCAAGTTTATTTTTGCATACAGTTTGCAGTAAGTTCATAGAATAATAGGAAGAGAATGTAAATACTTGTGAAAATGAATATACTTTGGCAAGAAAAGAATTTATTTTGAATTCCAACTACGGTCTAGGATCTGTGCTATGCATATTACATGAATAATGACATTTAATTGCCATAGCTATTGATGACATAGGGCTATTCCCCACCCTCATTTTTGATAGGGAAAACAAGGTACAGCAGCTAGGTTAAGTCAGAAGTCGTTAGGCAGAAATCTAAAGATTCTCCCCACTTTAGCCCAGGATTCCCTGGTTATTTAATCAGATACTAATCTAGGTAATGCTGTGAAGAGATTTTGCAGTTGTAATTAAAGTCCCAAGTCAGTTGACCTTAAGATTATCCAACTGGCCTGATTTAATCACATGAGCCTTTAAAAGACAGATTCGGAAATCTAGAGAGAATTAAAGCATGAGAAGGACTCAGACTTACTCTTGCAGCTTTGAAGATGGAGGGGCCGTGTGAGTGTGGGCAGCCCCTACAACCAGAGAGTGGACCCTGGCTGATGGCCAACAAGTAAACAGGGACGTCCATCCCCAAGGAAATGAATTCTCTCTACCCTCCTTAGTAAAGAGCCCATTCTGGTCAACACCTGGATTTTGGCCTTGTGAGACCCAAAGCAGAGGACCCAATTGAGCCATGCCAGACTTCCGAATTACAGATGGTGAGGGAATAATTGGGTGTCCTTTTAAGTTGCTTAGTTTGTAGTAATTTGTTACAGCTGCAGTAGAAATCGAATACAGAAACTCAGTCATAGAGTAAATAACCAGGAGATCTAATATTTAACCCACTCAGCACGAAGTATAGTAATGAAAATAGAAGTGAGCGAGAACAGCGCATTGATTTGAAGAAACTTTTCTCTCTCTTTCTCTCTCTCTCTTCCCTCCTTCCTTCCTTTCTTTCATCAACTATCAAATATTTTTGGACTACCTTTTACATAACAAGTGTATCTCTATAGAGGCTACACAGATAAAAGACAAATCTAGTCCCTTTCCCCAAAGAGTTTACAATTTAAGGGTTGTGGACAGACAAGCAAATGGGTTGGCACAGTACAATATATTCTTAAGTACTATAAAAAAAAATAGGCTAGAGGTTATGGTAACACAGATTCTTTTAGTCTGATTTCTTAGCATGTTCCCAGTGGTAGGCAGAATAATGGGCCTCCAAAAATGTCCTTGTTCTAACCCTCAGAAGCTGTGAATATACTGTGTTACAGGGCAAGAGGAAATTGAGGATGTAAGGTTGTTAATCAGCTGACCTTAAGAAAAGGAGATAATGCAGAATTATCCAGGTGGAACCAATTAATCACAAGGGCCCTTAAAAGTGGGAGACAGGCAGAGAAGTAGGTCAAAATGAGTTTATATGAAGAAGGTCATATAAACTAGACAGCTGGCTTTGAAGATGGAGGAAGGGACCACAATCCAAGGCATGTGGGGAGCTTCTAGAAGCAGCAAAAGACAATGAAAAAAGACTTCATTGAGGTCTCCAGAAAGAAACACCCCTGCTGACACCTTGATGTTAGCCCAGTAAGAATCATTTTTAGACTTCTGATCTCCATAATTATCTAAAATAATAAATTTATGTCATTATAAGCCAACAAATTTACGGGAGTATGTTACAACAACAATAGGAAGCTAATACATTGCCTGAATTTCCCTAACATGAGATGAATTAAAACAGGAATAGAGTGGGAGAATGCATTAGGTTTGTTTTATTTTAGCTAATATTCAAGAGGCATTTCTAAACATTAAGAGCATTTGAAAAAAAGAAAATGAGTTGCAAAAAGCTAAATCATAAGAGAAAAATTAAATTTCATCCAATTAAAATTCTGTCCTTCTAAAGAAACGATTAACAATTTTTTTTTTAACAAAGCTCAGACTGGGAGCAAATGTTTACAAACATAGATCAAAGACTTGTATCCAGAATATGTAGAATTTTTACAAATCAATAATAAAAAGACAAACAATACACTTTAAAAATGGGAAAAATATTTGAAGAGACATTTCAACAGAAAAGATATACAAATGACTAACAAGTACATGAAAATATGCTTACCATCATCAGTCATTAGGGAAATGCAAATTAAAATCGCAATGAGATGTTACTTTGTGCCCAGAATGACAAAAATGGAAAAGATTGACACTGTAAAGTGTGAGCAAGGATGTGGAACAGCTGTGAGTCTTGTACATTGGTGGTACAGATACAAAATGGTAGCAGTACTTTGGATGATGGTCGGTCAGTTTCATGTACATTAAATGTGCACTTAGCACCTGACCCAGCAATTCCACTTCTAGATACTTATCTAAGAAAAAATAAAGCTTTAGATGTCTGAACTAAGATCTGGATGTAAATGTTTATAGCAATTTTATTCATAACCACCCAAACTGGAAACAATCCATCAGCTGGCGCATGGATAAATGAAGTATGGTATATCTATACAATGGGATACCATTTGCTAATAAAAAAGAATGAACTGATGTATGCAGCAATATGGGTGAATCTCGAAAGTATTATGTTACGTGAAGAAAGTTAGATACAAGTGACCACATATTGTATGATTCCATATGATATTCTAGAAAAGGCAAAACTATAATAATGGAAAGCAGATCAGCGGTTGCCAGGGGTGAGGGTGGGGGTGCGGGAGGTAATTGCAAAGGGACACGAGGAAACTTTTGGGGATGACAAAAACATCATGTAAGTTGTTCGTGGTGGTGGTAACATAACTACATATACATTTATAAAGATCCATTAATCTGTACACTTACAAGGAGAATTTTTATTGTATATGAAACATACCTTAGCAAACCTAATTTAAAATTCTCCTTCCCGCCAAAAAAAAAAAAAAGTAAGTACATAGCACATGGTTTAAACAAGGAAATGACCAATCTTACAGATGCAAGCTCTCTCCAGAAAATATGGCTTCTCAAATACATAGGGCAGCAAAACCATATAGGTACAAAACTTTACAATTACTGTTCGTGCATTAAAAACTAACTGTGATGTATGAGTCTGCTATATTTAATCAGTGTAAAACTTAAAAAGGGATATTTAAAAAAATTTTTTTTTCAACGTTTATTTATTTATTTATTTTTTGGGACAGAGAGAGACAGAGCATGAACGGGGGAGGGGCAGAGAGAGAGGGAGACACAGAATCGGAAACAGGCTCCAGGCTCTGAGCCATCAGCCCAGAGCCCGACGCGGGGCTCGAACTCACGGGCCGCGAGATCGTGACCCGGGCTGAAGTCGGACGCTTAACCGACTGAGCCACCCAGGCGCCCCTAAAATATGTCTTAATAGTTGCTAGGGGCCAAATTTTGAGCAGGCCCTTGGTGTGCCTTTGTATAGCTTTTCCTTGTGGTGAGAAGGTATAGCTGATTAATTTAACCAGTTGAATAAAAAATCTGTTATTCAATTTTTAAATTTCAGATTTCAAGTAATTGCTATTGTATCTTACAAATGTTATCATCTCCCAATTCTTTCTTTTTAGTGCATTTCTATTTTGTTTTTTTAAATTTTTTTTCAACGTTTTTATTTATTTTTGGGACAGAGAGAGACAGAGCATGAACGGGGGAGGGGCAGAGAGAGAGGGAGACACAGAATCGGAAACAGGCTCCAGGCTCCGAGCCATCAGCCCAGAGCCTGACGCGGGGCTCGAACTCACGGACCGCGAGATCGTGACCTGGCTGAAGTCGGGCGCTTAACCGACTGCGCCACCCAGGCGCCCCCAAAAAAGGGATATTTTAATTAAATACAATAATCCAGAGATGAATTAAGACAGCCTGAAAGAAAAACAGGAAATGTTCTCATATCATCCTCATAAAAAAAATGCACTAGGATAAACAGTTTGATGTACAGTGAATAGAACATTGAGAATTACACAATAGTTTGCTGAAATGAGTGCAATTTATCTCACTCAACATTCCGGAATAGACTTTTTAAAAAACTCTTTTACTAAAAAGAGAAACATTTCCATGCTTGTAAAGTGCACTATGCTCCTCAGAGAAAAATACTAACTATAGGGTATTATTATTTCATGAGCATTGGGCTTACTTTGACAGTCATTATAGTTGTTCCATTTATAATTGCCGGGACTGCCTCCATAAAGTGCGTCTTTTGTACATGCATTTGTAATTCATGAAAAGCACACGCTCATTTTGGGAAATGCCATTTTAGAGATATAGGCATTGAATTTGCTGTGAGAAGGCAACTACTTTGCCCAAATTACTGTGTGCCTTCAGAGGCATAGAAGGGATGAACTCCAGCAGGGGCTCCTGGGGTATTGCCTTCTGTACCCACAAGGGCTCAGTAAATCTCCCTGGATTATTTACATGAGAGAGATTTCTTAAGAATTTTATTTTGTGAACAGTTCTTTTTGAGGATGTAATTTTACAGAAAAGGGCCTGAAGATTGTAACAGGAAAATCATTAGATTAGAAAAACACAGTTTCATTTTACTTATAAATTCTATAATCTAAAGGGGGAAAAAAAAAGGCCCAGCCCATTTCTTTGTGAATATCCCTCAGTTGCAACATATTACATTTGTAAATGCAGCAAGCGTCTCGCTGTTTTAATAAGCGTTTCAGCCTCTTCCCTTGGGGGTTTGTGGTCGTCGTCAATAGTTATAAACTATAAAGATGTGATGGGATGTTTTATCTCATTAAGATGCCACACAACCAGGATTCCTTCATCCGCCTTACATCTGATTTGTGCTCCTCAAATATGACCTTTAAGGCCTTCGTTGCTTTGCACACACATTGCATGTCCCAAGGGTCCATAATTAAGTAGGTCACATGCTTCATATGGCATATTAGTGCTTGCCTTTCAACATGCATTTCCCCTGTTCTACTGTGGGAAAATTCCCTTTTTCCTAAGACATTCTTGCACCAGCTCTTGGCACTTTCCATAGAAGAAATGTCCTTGGTATGTTGTGGGAACACTTAAGGTCATTTGGGATTTTATCGGTCATGAGAATAATTGGCCTCATGTTTTCTAAAGAGCAGAGTCCACTCATACTAATTGTAGTATTGCCTGAGGCTTGTACATCTAGGGGCATAAAAGAACTCTCGTGGATCAGTTGTGGATGTACCCTTCGCCAATTAAAGTATGTCAATAATTTGTGAATGATGCTATCCGGAAAATGTCACAACAAAAAAAAAATTAAAAAAAACATCTTGATAATCTTTGACATTAATAAATTGGCTTGCATAAATGCATATGTACCTGGTGGAGTTTCTATTAATTCCTCTTGGAAATGGTATTTACTATGCACACTGTAGGATTTTCCAATCAAATACATAAATATGCATGCTTATTTATGCTTAAGATAATTTTGCTTTCATAACTTTAATAACTGAGTGTGAACTTTCAGCAACAAGATAAAATGTCATTTTGCTGACTATAATTATGGAATGGTAAAAGATTTAAAAATATTTAGTACAAGTAGATTTTGAAGAGAATCAGGATTACCAGCTCTGCTTCTCCAACTCCACGATCACAGTCTTTAATCCTTTGAAAATCAACTAAATTTTCCCTAAGAAATCAACTAGTGTAACCCTACACAAAGCATTTGTGTCCTAATTAATAGGCCTATTTAATTCATTAAGTTGGATTGCAGGACTAGTGACTTGCCCCTTTTAGTGATGCTAATAAAGAGATATCAACAAAACGCAATTGTTTTCACATGATAATCGTGTTAAGAAATTAATAGGAGATAAAACAGTGGCAAAGAAGACAAAGCCCTACAGAACAGTGACTGTCAGATTCAACGTCTCTATGAATCACCCGGTGAACATGTTGAAACATGGATTCTGATTCAATCACTCTTGGGTGGAGCCTGAGATTCTTCCTTTCTAACAAACTCTTAGGAGATGTCCATGCTGTTTGGTGCAAGGGACCATGTTTTGAATGGCAAGTTTATAGACCATCACAGAATGGCAGTTCACTATTTGTATAGGTACTATGGATTGGCCCATATTTCCATGGCACCACTCAGGGCTGAGCTGTCTCCTTTTGTTGTACCTAAAGAAATTAGAGCAATGCACTGGGATGTAAAATGTACCTTCTGGATTAAAAGTTTGCCGTGTCTCCCTTTTATTCCCTGCTAGAACTGAACCACAGCTATTGACTTTAGAAAGAACAGTGCTGATCTTACACTGAAATGTGTTGATGGGTGATGGCGACAGGGGAACGTGTGCCTCATTGTCCTACAGATGTCATCAAAAAAAGTAATTTGCTTGGAGGAGGGGGGGTGCTGTGCAGACTCTGTGTGTTTGTGTGTATGATTGTGTGTGCCCAAGTGTGGACTTTCATTCCTAGTTCAGCGGAAACATACTGAATGGGCTTATTACTTTCATTTTTCTCCTAGAACGTGGACTGAAGCTTTCATTTCCAATCTTACTGGATACAAAGACCTCCTTTTTATTTTAAATTGAAGTATAGTCAGGCGCCTGGGTGGCTCAGTCAGTTAAGTGTCTGACTTTGGCTCAGGTCATAATCTCACGGCCTGCATTGGGCTCTGTGCTGACAGCTCAGTGCCTGGAGCCTGCTAACGATTCTGTGTGTCCCTCTCTCTCTGCCCCTCCCCTGCCCGTGCTCTGTCTCTGTCTCTCAAAAATGAATAAATGTTAAAAAATTTTTAAAAATTGAAATATAGTTGCCACAGGTATTTCAGGTGTGCAGCATAGTGATTGAACAACTCTGTTCCTTACCCTGTGCCATGACAGGGAAGCTACCAAGACCTCCTTTGTAATACAAAATATATCAAATAATTTTATTATCCAGCTGAAAATTCATAACCAAAACATTTGAATTGGATTTGTCCTTAATTTTAAGATTATCTACATACATTTGGGGCAACTCCACTCCCGCCCCCCAAAAAAACCCAAAATGAAAGCAGAATACCTCTGAGAGACATAATGTTCATTCAACCTACAGACAATAGTTTCTCTGCAGCCATGGTTTTGGGGACAATTAAGATGATCTGGTTGATGAAACTCTCATTTTACTATACCACATTCAGATCTGCTTCTGTTTTGTTCTCCAGGATGACTGATTTCTTATAAAGAATAGAAAATCAAGAAAGATTGGAGACGATGAACTTACATAAAATCCAGAAGAACTTGAGGGCTACAGAAAATTTATATATATATATGTATACATGTATACATGTGTATATGTATATATATATGTATGTATATATATATATATATATATATTCTTTCCTTTAAAAAATTTTTTAAGTATAGTTGACACACAGTTAAGTTAGTTACATTAAAAAAATTTATATATATATATATGTGTGTATATATATATACACATATATATGTATTCCTTCCTTTAAAAAATTTTTTTAAGTATAGTTGACACACAATGTTACGTTAGTTTCCAGTGTACAATGTAGTGATTCAACTTCTCTATACTATTCTCTCTACGAGTATAGCTACCATCTGTCACCATACAAAGCTATTACATTATCATTGACTATATTCCCTAAGCTGTGTCTTTTATTCCTGTGACGTATTCATTCCAGTCTCTGTACAGAAAATTAATATGTAAAAGTAAGATGCAAGGAATGTTTAACTTTTCTTTAACATAATAAATGATGAGCAATGACAGAAAATGAAGATTCTGTTTCAAATGTTCTTATGAATACTTCAAAGTATTTTTTTTTTTGCTTTTATTATCTTTGTCTGGGTGATATTTCCTTATAGATAAATCAGCGAAGCCAAACAGTAATATGTAAGGCTTATCACCAAGATTCTGCTAACAACAGAGATTTCCATGTTTTGAAATAACAAATCCGTTTTCAACCTGTGATGTGTTCTCCATAACCAATTTCCTTTTCCTCATAGCAACTTGCCTACCTTTTTCACCCTCCACTGTTACTTGTGGCTATGTGACTGAGTTCTGATTAATAGAACGTTGGAAGAAATGTGTTCCTTCTCTAAGGCTGTCCTTAAAAACTCCCCTGCAAGTCTGCGTGTGGTCTGTCCCCTATTTTGACTGGTTGCAGGGGGAAGAGCACTGAGAGAAGGGAAGAGCCACAAGCCGGAAAGAGCCTTCATCCGTGATTGACCATTTCAAAGGTGATCTGAAAAAGAAATTCAACATGGGACCATAAAGTTAGAGAAAACTAAACTTCTGGTGTTTGGAGGCATTATCCACTTGGGATTTATTTGCAATGCATTAAGCCTACTCTCAAAAGCACAAATGGAAACTGGGAAATTGAGTCTAGCTTTGATGTCCATATTGGGGAAAAGAATTGGGTCTTCATCTTTGAATATTTGGCAAACTGCCTTGTGTTATAAGATGCCCCATAAACATCTGCTGAAAAGACTTGAATTCGGTACTACTCTCTATGTCCTGTTCCTTTTCCTGAGCCAGGGACCCAGAGGTGACGGTCTACGAGCCCACATTGCACTCAGACCTGTATTCAGGAACAATTAGGGCTATTCCACTTTTAAAACTCTCCTCAGGTGTACTTTGCCTAAATCTGTTGCAAAAGAACTTTTGCATGAGTGGTTTCACCTGTCAATATTTCTGTTTTTGAATGACTTTCTTTTGTCTTAATCTAAAAGATACTTTTATTTAGCAGTAAGAAAAGGCTAACCTCACTTATTTGGAAATAATGTCTGTTTATTGGCTAGAAAGGAAGAGAAAAGGATTCCTCGTATCGTAAAATACATATTGGGCTTAGTTCTAATCTCCAAGGAGTTTTCACTTTCTGGGAGTAGAGGGGAAATTATCTTCTATGATTATTTCTAAAATCTTCTCTTCATACCAAAAAAGTGATGATAACAGGCTGACGCCTTCTGTTTCTTGGGGGACTACCCTCTGGCCATGGTGTGCTATCTATAGGAGATCTGTTTTTTTGAAGATATTTTTTTATACATCAAAATAGTGATGTGCCCAGTTTTCAAAAAAATATTTCAGCACCTAATGAATTGCATTAGGTACCTAAGTATACTGTATTAAGTACCTAAATACCTAAGTATTGTCTACTTACCAGAAATGCCTCCTGCTTTTTATAAACCTGTTCTTTGGACAGAAACAGAAGCCACTAATGTGGACTTAAAAATAACACAGTAAAGCATACAAGTGTCAAACATAGGATAGATGGCAGCATTTGAAAGGAAAAAATATCTTTTGTGTGGGAGGATGGGAAGCACACTCAGAAAACTTGCCAAAGAAGAGAAGATACATGCTTTGTTTCGCCTTCGTATCACTCTTAAAAGATTCTTATGCCAGATCTCTAAAACTGTGAGAAAATACATTTCTGTTGGTATAAGCCCTCAAGTTTGCGGTAATTTGTTATGATAGCCATATGAGCTAATATATTTCCCTTACTGTAATAAAACTCCTGGAGAGTAGACACTGTGTTTTGTTCATTGCTGCAGTTTTCGAAGTATAGAACAGTGCCTGGCATGAAGCAAGTGCTCAATAAATACTTGTTGAATGAATGAGTGAGAAGAAATAAGGAAATGTATCTCCCGTTTATTCAAAAGATGTAATTTCCCTTTAAAATAGATTTAATAGTCCTCTCTCCCTCTCTCTCTCAAAAATAAATAAACATTAAAAAAGGGGGGGGAGGGCGCCTGGGTGGCTCTGTTGGCTAGGCGTCCGACTTAGGCTCAGGTCATGATCTCGCGGTCTGTGGGTTCGAGCCCCATGATGGACTCGGCTGACAGCTCAGAGCCTGGAGCCTGCTTCGGATTCTGTCTCCCTCCTCTCTGCCCCTCCCCCACTCATACTCTGTCTCTCTCTCTCAAAAATAAACATTAAAATTTGTAAATAGATTTAATAGCCATTATGAAATTGTCTGCTCCAGAGAACCATTTTCTGGTTTGTTCTCATTCTGAGACAGTAGTGTGTAGAGGTTAAGAGCTCTGAACTTGGACAGACTTGGATTTAAACTCTGACCATGGAATCACTGGCAAGCGTGAAATTGAACAAATTAATGAATATTCCTAAGCCATAATTTCTGCATAAGACTGTTGGGACTATTGTACTATTCCTAGCATAGTACTTGACCATGTAAGCATAGAGTAAATAGTGAATCACTATTATAATATTAATTATAATTAGTTGGAATTAATAGGGAATAAACTAAAATTTTATACACTCAAGTATCTTTTAATTTTCAGTTGCTTTAAAATGACATCCATCTACTATAACATTTGTTTACTAAGAATTTCAGTCAAGTAAACTCTTTCTAACCAGAAAATTACCTACTATGGTATTTGCAGATCTATCTCTGTGTACCATGTGTAAACCATGATGATGTATTAAATATGTGCAAATTGCTGGGAGTTCCAACTTGCACAATGAACTCGGCCCCTTCTGCCTGGCCTGCCTCACCCACTGTCTCAAGGTCACTGGACAAGCAACTGGCCTTTTGCTTCTCAGTCCTTCGGCTGACTGGGCACAACGTGATCTGTCAGTTTTACTACGTCACGGAAACAAATTATCTTTGTGCTATTTACGTTGTGATTTAGTGCCTAAATATCATATTCTGATATTGTGTGTCACTCAGGGACACAACATTTCAAAAGCATAAGTATTAATTTGCATAAATTAGCATAACATTGAAACACAGATGAAAATTCTTGAGCTACTTCATCACCACTGCAAATAAAATAAAATAAAATAAAATAAAATAAAATAAAATAAAAATGAAGGAAGATCTTTAAGAATATGAGGAAGTGTTTAGATAATAAAGTTGAGGAGTAGTGCTAAAGAAGGAGGCAAGGAATGTATGTTTTTAGAAGGCAAGACAAGTGTTCTTAATCCAGTTTTATTATTTTTTTCATTGAACATAAAAATATTTATTGGACTTCAATAAATTCATTCTCAACCTCAATCCCTTTAATTTTCTGCTAGGGTATTATGTTTCTCAACTGTGAGGTAAAATACTTTTGGGGTTTGGAGACAGAATATGTACTATTTATTGTATAAAAATCTTAACTCCTCACACTGCTGGAGATCTTGCAAACTGTACCTTCCTACTCCAGGCGGTGCCACAACAGTTTCCTTTCTGTTCCTGGAAAACAAAGCTGAGGAGCATAGCTGTTTCTTTGGCCTAGGAATGAACTTTCCCTCATCTTTATATGGCTGGTTTCTTTCAAGAGGCTTCCTTACATCCCTGCTTGCACGTCGTCCTGGTTTTATTCTTTGCCCAGCATTGATATTTTTCTCGGTGTGTGTGTGTGTGTGTGTGTGTGTGTGTGTGTGCGCGCGCGCGTGCGTGTTTGGCCATTCATGGACGAACTGGTCATCTCCTATCCCATTAAAAAATAAACCCCGTGAAAACAAGATCTTGTTTATTTTGTTTGCTGCTGTATATCCAGTGCCTAGAACAGTTCTTAGTATAACCTATTCGATGCTAGTAAATACATATTAAACGTAATCAAGGCAATAGCTTCCTATTCATTAATTTTATTGTTAGTTTCTCTTCTCAGTCCTGGATGTTTCAAGTTCTGATTTCCAAATTTTAAACTGAGGCTGAGATATTACAAATCCTGACTTCTGGAACTACGTAATGATGTTTACATTAGCATGGGATAGTAGGCACTGAATACTAATACTTAGTGATGTTGGCTATTAAGGTCCATGAGGGGTGTGTCGGAAAGCACTGGGCTAGGGGATTCAGCAATGTGAATATTCTCTTATTACTAGAATTTCTTCTACCCTGGCATTCTTTGGGGAAAGAACCTGCGGAGAAACACAGACAAAAGGCAAGGACAGCTTTATTATGAGTGGTTCTGGCACCTCAGATCGCAGTGCAGAGCTGTTAACAAAATGCACTAGAGCAGGAGGCTTAGGCCCATGGCCTGAGATGTGTGATGGGGAGGCAGCACCATTTGATAGTTTTCTCTCCCCAGGTGCAGATAAACATCTCGGAATCTTATCACTCTCTGGCCAACAAGACACAAATGATGGCAAAGGTCTGAAACACCAGAGATGGACATTGGTTCAGCTTCTTCTGTAAGAAAGAGGCCCTTTGCTCTTTTACTGGTCTAGACACATGGATTTAGTAAAAAGAACAGCACGCAGTGGATATATCCCTATCTAAATTGTGGTGCAGAGTCTTAAAAAGTTAAACATACATTTACCAGATGACCTAGTGATCCCGCTCCTAGGAATTTGCCCCAGATAAATAAAACCACGTGTTCACACAAAGACTTGTATTTGAGTGTTCCGAGCAGATTTATTCATAATAGCTAAAAACTAAAATCAAGAAAATGTTTGGTGTTGGTAAATGGGTAAACAAATTGTAGTGTATCTATATAATAAAACACTAGCAATAAAAAACTCCACTGATACATAGAATATCATGAATGAATCTTAAAAACACTACATTGAATAAAAGAAGCCAAGCCAAAAAAAAAAAATGACATGCTGTCTGATTTCATTTTATAATATTCTAAAAAAAACCCTGTAGTGACAGAAAGTAGAGTATTTGTCATCAGGAGCTGAGGAGCTGAGAGAGGGTTGGGAGGAAGGGGAATGTTTGCACAAGGGCATGTGTGATTTTTGGAGTTACGAGAAATATTCACAACAGTGGTCATGTGCACACAACAGTATATGTTTGTCAAAGCTCATCAAAATGTGCACTTAAAACTGGTGAATTGTATTTTATATTAAGCATACTTCAAAAGGCTGGTTAAGTATACATTTATATATAAATTAAAAAATATATATGTAATATAAATATATAACCCTATAATACTCTGGAATCTGATACAAAGACATTAGTATTTCTTCCTTTTGAAGAGATGGGGAGAAGGAGGAAGAAGGTACATTTTTGGTTCCCATTTAAAAGAACAGCCTCTGGGGCATGTTCTAGCAAGATTACAATGGGTGACATATTTTCTGTTTCACTCGACATGGTTCTGAATGGTTCTTCTCATTTCACATTTTGGAATTACAGATTCTTCTTTGTGTTCTTCAGTGACATGGTTTATGACTGGCATTTTTTTTTTCAGTAGGACTGGGGGATGGGCAGGGGGCATTGAGAGAAGGAGTGAATTGCTACAGAGTTATGTAGTTTCTATGAAACAGGAAATGGATAGTTAAGAATCTTCATGTTTGTTCATGTGTGGATAAGGTGTGATTTGAACTTGCTATGCTTTGGCCTGATGTATCTCTTATACATTTAGAGTAACCCCATCATGAACCCTTCATTTTCACAGAAGTCCAGATATATGGTGATCTGAGTAGAGCCTGTGTTTTATCCCAAGGATTGTAGGAGTGTCCCTTTGACTTACACCTCTAAGTTGGGCACTTCCATTATTGAATTTCATTAGGGTCATGCTTTTAAAAGATATTATTTTAGGTCTTTGAGCAAAGTTTGCTTGAGTTTTGACTTCAACCTGACTAAAGAACTTAATAATAGATAACAAAGGACAAAATCAGGTTCTGCCTCTTAAATTTATTTTTTGTACTATGTTTCTCTTTAATTATCCCTGTTAAATATTTGTACCTAACTTAAATTAAATAGTTGAAAATCTGACAGGGCGAAAAAACAAGTAAAAGTCAATCCACAGTAGATATGTGGTACTTAGGTCAGACCTTCTCCGGGGCATTAAGTACCCCTCTCAGGTCCTGGTGAGTATTCATTCTCCAAAACAAGGTTTGTCACCCTAGATTTACTGTAGCAGACAAAGGTATGGCCATTTGAAACCGGAGATATCTTCAACTAAATAAGTCAGGCTTACAGTATCCACCTCCTCAGTAAAGGAAGAAATGAGAAGACTCATAGCCTCTTCAGTTTTCTTTTGTAGGTTACAAAATTCCAAATATGTGGGAAATTATTTTCGTGTTTGTGATTCTTGATTTTGAAAAATGAAAATTTTTCCTTTTAAGGCTTAACTTTGTATGGAAGAATATTATTCCTAGTCCCAATTTGCTTAATTTAAGGGGAAAACAGCTATTTCTAACCACTGCTAAATCCCAGAAGGCTTCCAGGATTCGACCGCACCCAGTCCAAACTCTATCCAAGCCAGGCCGCTTCTGCCATCTAGTGACCATCTTACTGAACTACATGGGTAGGGCATTACCTAGTCTGGTCTGTTCAAAGGCAAGATTTTTAATTTAATGAGTCATGTGATTTGTTTTGGCCTTCACGACCTTTCATTCCTATCTACTATCTGTGTGACCGTGGGAAAATTATTTGTTATTTCTGTGACTCAGTTTATTCATCTGTAGAATGGGAATAAAGACCCACCTCTAAGAGTTTTCATGAGGCTCATATGATATGGAAAATGCCTAGCAGAGTGCTTAGCACAAGCAAATCCTGGATAAAGATTTGATGTCATTGTACTTATAACTATGCAAGTCCAGATCTAAAAAATAGGCCAATGCATGGAAAATCAGTTATGATATATGAAATATTTCAGAATAAATTAAGTATATAATATCTAAAGCTTGGAAGAAGATCAAGTTTATTTAGGCTTTTTGCATGCCCTGCCAACAAATGCATTATTGCACTTGCCTCATTCCAAGTCTTTCCCCACTTCATATTGAATGTTCCCATCACAGCAGACAACTCATTACTCTGCATACATTTTAAAGCCTTTCTTCCTTTTCCTGAAATATTCTCCATCACATTTTTACATTTCACAGCCCTGAACTCCCAACTCAAATGTCAGCTTCCCATACACCCTCCTCCAGAGCTGTCAGGTGGAGTTAAACGCCATGTAGCCTTTAATCTCGTTATTAGAGCATCTGACGCAGACAGGCTGCACTGGAGATAAGTGGGAATTAGGTGTGTGTAGCCACATAACTGGAGTGTGAAGTACCTGCATTGGGATATCGTATATTGTCCTTGTATCTTCTCTCCTCCGACCCAATGCCTAACACAAAGACTTCACACAATAGGACTCCACAGAAGCCTACTCAATTGAGATAAAAGCTTAGCAAATATCTTAGAACAACTTTTGAAGAAGAACCGAATGACTCATAGAGGTTTCTAATGTACATTGTACTAAATTGGCCCAGTGGTTTGAGTTGGCAGAATTAGTCTCATCAAAATATGGTTTTGGATTAAAAAATACGTAATACCTTAATAATAATAGTAACAATGGATTTAATTAAAGAACATTTGGAAATTACTAACAATCCAAAAGATAATCATGGCCCTACTACCCAAATAATAATATTCGATCTTTTTTCAGTATTTTGTCTATATGTTCTTTTTATTACATGGCTGTGATGCTTGTCTATTTGCAGTTATATACCCTGATTATTAAACCTAACTTATTGTAAATATTTTCCCATTATACTACATACACATTAAAAGCAATTTGAAAAACCAGAAGTCCACTAAATAAATGTGCCATAGTGTCCTTAACATCACTATAGTTTGGGCATTCAGCTTGTTGTATATTTTTGCTATTATATGTAATAACACAAAGTAAATCTTTGGACATAAAGGTTTTCCTTTACTCAGGGTTATTTGCTTTTATGAGTCCCAGAAGTATAATCCCTATTGACTGTCTTATTATAGTAAGTCCTGATGGACCAAAAATTGGTTTTAACCAATGAGTTTTGACTTATGATGGCTCCAGGTCACTATTATGAACTTCAACTGCCAAGAACTTATTGAAGATGTGAAGAAAGGCTTTAGGAGATTAGACTGAACAAGTACAGAAGGCATACTATTTTCTAAAACCATTCCCTGATATTAAATTGTTTGCTTTATTTTTATGGTTTATTTTTTGTGTGCATTTGTGTGTCTGTGTGTATTTTATCATGCTATTTTATAAGAGAAATACTCAGGCCTGATTTTACATCTTTCTTCTGCAAAGAATGATTCCTTTGGTGTCTGGATTTATTCACTTATACATTTATTAATGCATTTTACAAATATTTATGAAAGTTTACTCCATGCCAGGCACTTCTGCTAGGTTTACAGAGCAAGATATTAACAAGACACGCTCTTTTTCTAAGATATATTTTTAATTGTTTATTTATTTTTGAGAGAGAGAGATGGGAGAGAGAGTAAGCACAAGTTGGGGTGGGGCAGAGAGAGGGGGGGGACAGGGGATCCGAAGTAGACTCTGTACTGACAGCAGAGAACCCAATGCAGGGCTCAAACTCATGAACTGTGAGATGAGGACCTGAGCTAAAGTCGGACACTTAACTGACTGAGCCACCCAGGCATCCCTAATAAGACACATTCTTAAAAGCAGTTTATAGCTCACTGAGAAAAAGACAATGACAATGTCATATGAAACTTACTTTAATAGAAGTAAGAATAGTATGGCTTTGGGGGCAAAATGCAGGAATTATTCTGTCTGGGGTAATTGGAAGACTTGACAAAAGAGCTTATACTTGAGTCTTGAATGACGTAGGAGTTTAACTGTTGGGCTTCGGGTGGATTCCAGTCAGAAAGACCAACATATTCATGGGTGTGAAAGGGAATGACATGGAAAAATTGAAAACTTCTTTGTGGCTGAAAGGGGGATTACATGGAGGGAAAGAGCAGGAAATTGTGCTGTAGAGATAGAATGAAGCTACATAATAAAAGCTTTTATATTTTTATAATGCAAGTCAACAAGTGTATATGTTTTATACTGTAACCCATTAGGAGGCATTTAAAGTTTTCTTCCTCTTGCTTTGCATCCTCTTCTTCTCCTTCTTCTTCTAAAATGAAAGAGTGACATTAAAATAATAGTATTCATGGGGCGTCTGGGTTGTTTGGATGGTTAAGCAACTGACTTTGGCTCAGGTCATGATCTCACGGCGTGTGGGTTCAAGCCCCACGTCTGTGCTGACAGCTCAGAGCCTACAGCCTGCTTTGTCTCCCTCTCTATTTGCCCCTCCACTGCTCTCTCTCTCTCTCTATCTCAAAAATAAAATTTAAAAAATAAATAAAAATAAAAGTAAAAATAAAATAATAGTATTCAGTAATTGGGACTTTATGCCAGGGATGTTACTTGAGCATTTTACTTAAGAAGGTTTTAGAACAATGCTATGAATTAGTATAGTTGCCATCCTGAATAATATGGAAGAGGAAAATAAGATTTAAAGAAGTTAAATAATTTGTCCAAAGTCACACAGCAAGTAAGTGGACAAACAGAGGTACAAACTTGAGTATTGCTGACTGTAGAGCCCAGCCCCTTAAAATTTGGTCTATTGCCTTTTCAGTGTAATATTTTAGAAAGACACCTTTGGAGCCTGTTGGGAGGGGATTTATAGTTGAGAGAGACAGAGACAGAGACAGACAGAAATCAGAAAGCCCATTTGTGAAGCTATTGCAAAAATGCAGGACAGAGGTGATGAAGGCCGGAACTTGGAGGGAAAAATGGAGGCTGAGAGATGGGAAAAACAACAGCTATAGGTGTAACACTTGGATAAACAGAAAATCATAGCAATTCTGGAAAAAATAACTAAATTTCACTAAAAAGACTGAAAATTCCCCCAATTGTGGCACCTGCCATTTGGGGACTATCTATCACAATGTTCTAGGAAAAAGTTGTCCATCTCTCACTGATCTTAGATAAATGACATTTCTCCTCCACATCCAGAAAAATTTAATTTTTCATCATAGGGTTGCCTTTAATACACAGAAGAATTGTGTTCAGGGAAAATTCTTTCTTCAACCATCCATTCACTAAAATGCTAGATGCCGGGGTATGTAAAGATGAATAGACTCAACACACTCTCTTAAAAATCTCCCAGCCAAGAAGTGTCGGTAAGATCAGTACAAAATAATCACACTGCTGACAAAATGTACCTGATGTCCTGAAAAGTGTTGACAAGGCATCCTGAGAGCCCCCAGGGAAGGGGAGAACACCTCTGGTTGTGGCGTATAGGCGAAGTCTACCAACAGTTGGTGGAGAGAGTTTGCATTTAAGTGGGACAAGAAGGATTTCAGGGGAGTGAGAGGTAATGAAGCCCAGGTGGAAAAAAAAGAGAATCATCACAGAAGGAGAAGAAGGCAAGTGTTCGGTATTGTTGGGGAGAACAGAGTAAGGTTCAATATGGTGGTTGCAGAAGGGATGTGTTGGTGAAGAGAGGGAGGTAGGGACAGAGAGGTATGAGGGCAGCAGAATGCTAAAGCAAGAAGACACAAACAGTAGAGCAGGACAATATGACTGGTGCTGTAATTTTTATACTATTAACTTAGAAGGTGTGTGCACGTCAATTCTCTAGATGGTAGGGAAATCTTTTATTGAGAATCACCAGGTTATAAATCCTTTGGAGTCCTCATACCTCAAATATCCACACAGTCTTTTTAAAAGATGTTTAATGCTTATTTATTTATTTTTGAGAGGGAGAGAGAGAGAGAGCGAGCAGGGAAGGGGCAGAGAGAGAGAGAGGGAGACAGAGAATCCTAAGCAGGCTCTGAGCTGTCAGCACAGAACCCGATGCAGGGCTCGAACCCATGAGCTGTGAGATCATGACCTGAGCCGAAGTTGCATGCTAAACCAACTGAGCCACCCAGGTGCCCCTCAAATATCCAGAGTCTTGATGGCGCCTGGCACATTGCAGATGTGCAATAAATTTTGTTGAATAAATGGATGGCTTCCTTCCTTCTATACGTATGATAGGGAAGGAGATCTGTTTTTCAATAAGCATGCATCTTCTCAGGCCTTAAAGTGAACTCTGGAGTCAGGAATGGCTCTGTGACTCACTGAGGACAAGTGATCAAGCCTCTCTCTTCAAGTCCCATTTCTTCATTTTAAATTGGGAACAAAATTAGAACCTACCTCATAAGGTTGTGACATTTTAAAAGCCTGGCACCTGAAGCACTACTGTTAGCTATTATTTGGGAGCTGTTAGAGTTCTAATTTAGCAACCGGAGTTCTTTTCTTTACGTTTCTGGCACCAGTAGACCTATCAAGAGATTATTCTACCTTATCCTCACATCTGTCCTCCTGCCATTTTATTTCACTCTTAAAAAGACCTAAGGCACAGAATCGTAAACATAAAAATCATCACTTTTCCTTGCCCTGATTGAAACCCTTTTTGCATGACAGGCGTCCACGGGCACACTCACTAGCTGCCTGCTGGACCCTGTCAGCTCTTACAGCATGCTGCCCAGGCCATCTGTTACGCACCACAGCGAGCCATATGGAACCTGGCCCCCACTCCTTTGGAAATGCCTAGCTTTTTCCTTCTGTGGGTTCTTTGCTTAGCTGTACTTCCCCGGTCTATGGAGGGCAATGGTGGTAATAACTGTCCCCTTATATTCCATCCTTGCGAGGAGAGTCTGTGACTAAAATTTTATTAGGAGAGCCTTTAGATCGTGCATCAACACTCATGTTACGTAATGACCAAATACTTCACTAAAAGCCCTGTGACATTTGTGACACAGGAGAAATAATTCAGAAATCACTTTCTATAATTCTTTCCTACCACTGTCCCTGTTCCCCACAAAGGGAATATTCCATTTTCTTTCCTACTTTCCGCTGATACTTTAAGCTACAATTATCTTCTACCAAGCTTAGAACAGCAGGTACAGCCGTGCTGAGATGATTAGTTCTTAACTGTTGCGGGTTATTAGCTGTGCAGAAAATTATATGCAAACCAAGATATGGTTTGGCTCCTACTGTGATAATCTCAATGAGATTTACCAATATCAAGGAGATTTCTAAGCTCTCCTTAAAATTCATAGCAAAAAATGCTTGTCTCTTCAAAGTAGGAGCTTAAATTAAACCTTAATCAGTCTTCAGAAATAACTTTTGAGGATTTTGTCTAAATAAATAAAAGTGGAGGGTTGCTTATTTAAAGATACTTTTTAACGAAACAGGAAAAAAATGTTTTAATGGAACAGAGGTAAGAGGATGCAATTTTTGCTGATTTTCAGCAAAATCATGAAGTGAGACAAGCAAGTTTTCAGCTGCCATACATCGTTTCCACGCTTCTCGGTTTTGGTTTCCACTATGGCCCTAAGCCACTCACGAATCATATTTTTTCTATCATAAGAAAAAATATATTAAAGCACTAGGATGTTAGCATGAATTAATTAAAAAAATATCAGACCCCCGAAGAGAAAAGAAAGACATGCTTTACAAAATCATTTCAGAGGAGTTATAAGCAATTAACCTTCATTCTCAAGGAGGAATAATGTCCCTCCTCCATTCTTTTTCTCTTAGGCAGTGATTCTACCTCTATAAAAAAACAAAAGCTCTTTCCCTTCGAGTCCTTTCCAGAACAGAGTCAACATACTCAAATTCCTGTTAGCCTTGTTTTTCCCAAAGCACTTACCATGTATTGCCTCATAATATAATTATTTGGGTCCTGCTTAATGAGCTCCGACAAAAAGCTCAATTAACTGCATCTTTTTTCTTTGCATGTCCTGTTGCAGACACAATGGCTGGACCTACTAGGTGTGTGATAAATGAATCTGTGTTGAATGATGTGTAAAGTCCATCATTTACTACAGAACAGAGAACCTGGCATGGACTGAAGGCATCTCTGGAGTTAACTGTTTCGATTACATTTGAACCCAAAAGGGTTTCCTTATAGTTTTGTGGTTCTCAACCTTTTATGTTTATATGCACTTAAAAGTTTCTAAGTTCTTTTGGTGGCCCATTTTAAAGAATTAACAAAACAAATCGAGCTAAATAATTTAGCCACAAATACAACCTTGGCTAATATTTTGCCGCAAGGCGTCAAGGGCTCGGGGCAAACTCCCTGGGAAGGCATGGCCAAGGAGCTGCTTTAGCCCACCCCTTTCCCCATACAATCTTCATCAGCGCCCCCCCCCCCCCCCCCCCCGCTGCAAGCCAATACACAGTTTAAATAAAAGTTTAAATAAATAACACACACCAAACAACACACAGTTTAAATAAAAGACGGATCTAGCTATGCAAACTCAGTTTGCATGTTCACTGTCCTTTCCTTCCAAGCAGACAACCAATCTACACAGCAAGCTCAGTAGTCACCACTGGTTAATTTTTAGATCCACTGCCATCTATTTGATAATGCCTTATCTGTCCTGCCCAAGCTCTTTCATACATTAAGGAGGCAGTATACTCTTGAATCCCACTAAACATTTTTTTCTTTGGCACTGATCATTATGCAGGCAACTGTTCCTATTCTACACGTATTACAAGCTCAATTCAGTGTTCTGGCCGACAGCCATGCTGTAACAGCATTAATAATTGTAGCAAATATGGAAGAAAAGTGGGGAATCTCTGAAAGGTCCACAGTACTCCACTGACCAAACAGGCCACAGAAGCGGGGCCGGCAACTGTGAAGAGGGGTCAGCTGGCCTCTGAGACTCCCCTGAGAATTGAATCCCTTCAATTTCCTTGTCTTGATTCTTTATAGCTCCCCTACCCAGGGGCAGATCCAGATTGTGTGGGCTTGAAACATACAATTTGGGAGTTCTTCTTTATGAAAAATAATACAAATTACAAGTGCAGAATTAGCTACAAAAATAAATCTGTATTTCAACTGAAAAAAAACCCCACAACAAATGACACATCCTAAAAATCTAACATACCCAAACATCACAAAACCTACAAAAATAATACAAGTTTTCGAACTAATAAAGGCTTGATGGAATTTTGCACTAATATTTTCCTACTTTTTTTGGCTGCCTACTCTTTGGTTACTTCTTAATATGACAAATGGCAAGACTTCTGGGCATTTCCATTTCACTCAAGCACTGTGGTAAGTCAAATCATCTTGCATTGACAATACTCATTACTCATTCAGCTATTATTAACAGCTTTGTAGTAGCATGTTATGAATCTTATGCTATCTTTTTTTCTAATGTTTTTATTTATTTTTGAGAGAGAGAGAGAGAGACAGAGTGTGAGTGGGTGAGGGGTAGAGACAGAGGGAGACACAGAATCCAAAGCAGGCTCCAGGCTCTGAGCTGTCAGTACAGAACCCAATGCAGGGCTCGAACCCACGAACTTTGAGACCATTACCTGAGCCGAAGTGGGACGCTTAACCAACAGAGCCACCCAGGTGCCCTGCGAATCTTATGTTATCTTAATCAATGGTGGTTATTTCCTGTCAAATCAACAAGAAATTTATCTTTTCTCAGTGTGCTGGTATAATTTACTACGTTACTAATTTGCCTATCAAATAATCCAAAGCTTACTCATTATTACTTTTCAAAGTTTATCTTTTTATTTTAGTTAATTGTGGCTTTTGGTATGATCTGAAATTTTATCAACTTTTTAGTAAACTTATTGCACTGAACTTCTTTTCTAAGTCTTCAAAAACATACTTTAGATTCTTAAAGTACTATTGCTCCCATGCCCTAAGTCTTGAATAGCTTTATAATAAGCGTTTTATCCCGCGTCCAGGGTTGTTAAAGAAAGTCACATGCTGTTAAAGAAAAATCCAACTCACCTGCGTTGTTTTGTTTTTTTTTTTAATTTTTTTTTTCAACGTTTATTTATTTTTGGGACAGAGAGAGACAGAGCATGAACGGGGGAGGGGCAGAGAGAGAGGGAGACACAGAATCGGAAACAGGCTCCAGGCTCTGAGCCATCAGCCCAGAGCCCGACGCGGGGCTCGAACTCACGGACCGCGAGATCGTGACCTGGCTGAAGTCGGACGCTCAACCGACTGCGCCACCCAGGCGCTCCTCACCTGCGTTTTTAAAATGCCTCGTGTACAAAACAAAAATGTCTTGCAAAATTTGAAGTAGTCAACAACTCCAGGTAGAGCAGAGTTTTTCCCCTCTAACAAGGAGATTGTGAATGAGCTGCATACTGCTCACATTCTGCAACTAATTAATATTTCAAAGAGTGCTTGCAGCCATTTGTCTTCACCAATGTCATATGCTAATGTCGATGTTAACTATTTTACATGCATTACTTCTTCTTATTTTCACCACTATCCTATTCATTGTGAATATAATAACTATTACTATCTCCATTTTACAGGTGAAACCATGAGGCTTGAAAGTGTATGTAGATGGCGAATGAAAGTGTATGTAGATGGCGAATGATTGAGCCAGACGTCAGGCTCAGAAACTCTGAATCTAGGGCTCAGGTTCTTACCTACTACCAGATACTGCTTTCTTCAATTGCTGTATTGATATAAGTGAAAAGATTTGGAAGGAGGAAGTGTTTGCCCTGAAATACCTGAAATATTTGTACTGCCTTAGCTTAAGGCTATGTATGGCAAGAAAGACACATTTAGCAAAATTCGAAGGGTACGTATTGTTTCCCACTACTCTTCTAATGATTGATTGGATTGTGGCGGCCATTTTTAGCCTCTGAGACCTGCAGAGGGAGAATGTAGGCTTTAAGCTCTTATGCTATTTTGCTAGCTATACAAGACTAGCCAACTGGAAGGACTGTGACATCTTAGATCCTGTCCCTGACTGACTGTGACCTCTGTTACACTATATTACCAGACTGAGCTACAGGTTCCTCCTCTATAAAATTGTAGAGACGTACGCTAAATGGTCTCTGACTCTTTTCCGGCTTTAAAATTCTGTAAAGTTGACTGCAGTGTCAGTTTAAGGAGGGACATGGGGTGTACGTAGAACCAAAGACGTTTACTTTTTCATGTTTAGTTGCTGAAGTCATATTGTTTACATATGGAATCATAGTTCCAGGCAGAATATACAGTAAAAGACAAACCAAAGGTTCTCTCTTGTCAAATATTCTGATTTATTAATTATCCACAAAATTAAAATGAAGGGGCTTTGACATTAATAAGGTTTGTTAAGTAAGGATATTATAGGAGGTAATCCACTGATAAAATAATAATAATATAATAATATATTAATACATATGATTATAACATAATCATATATAATAATAATAAAGTTCTCACTTGTATTCATATTGGTTTCTGGCAATTTGTAAATCCAATTTAGAAAATCAGTCATATTGAGGCATGTTTACAAATAAATGTTCCTGACTAAAAATTATAAATGATCAATAAGTTCATGAAAAAGTATCAGTATCATTGAGAATCAAAGAAGTGAAAATTAAAGGAAAGAAATACAATGGTCTATACTCTAAACTGATAAAGATTAATGGAAGTGTAATGTGGCAAACCTTCCTAAGGGAAAATTTGGTGCTATATTGAGATTTCTTTTTAATAAAAAAACAAAACAAAACAAAACAAAGAACTTTATGAAAGCAGCTAAACTTAGCACTAATAGCACTTTTTTTCCCAAAAGTACCGCTGAAGCAAGAGTTCAGTATAAGCATAGTCTAATTTCATGCATTTCTGATTAATTATGACAATTCTACATTGCTCACTTCCTCCCCATTCATGATTCAAGGAGAAAAGTCCTTGTCACACTTCACTCACCTCCTTAACCTGGCATCAAGCTGACCCTGCCTCGGGCACCAGTTGGAGGACCCCAGTTGGAAGTGCCATCGGCTAAAGGTCCACAGGCCATCCTACTTAACCAGGGGTCTGATTGCAGTCCCAGCCCCTCTCGTGCCAGGTTGCATCTGGCTGCCAGCATCAACCACCCTTCCAGGTCTTCCTCCCACATGGGACAGGATGGGAAACCAGCGTGGGTCTGAACAGATTTAAAGGAGGTTTTATCATGAGGACCTGAAAACTGCCAGAGCCTGTCCTTGTCCTGCGTGGCCCTGTTAGTTGAGCACCATGGTCACAGGGAAAAGGGCAGAGGCTGCCTTAGTCCTTCTTGCCTCCTGGAGCAAGGAGCATCCCCGAGCTAAAGCGGGTCAGTGTGGGCACCGTGGGGGGTTCCAGCTTCACTCAGTCCAGGGGCCATAGGGTGGAGGTGGGATGGAGTGTTTTGGAACTAGATAGAGGTGGTGGTTGTACAACATTGTGAATATACTAAATGCCACTGAATTGGTCACTTTAAAATGGTTAATTTTATGTTACATAAATTTCATATCAAAAATATATATATATATATATTTTTTTTTTAAATTAGAGGGACACCTGGGTGGCTCAGTTGGTTAAGTATCTGACTCTTGATTCTGGCTCAGGTCATGAGCTCGCAGGTTCATGGGATCGAGCCCCACATCCGGCTCCACCCAGGGTGTGGAGACTGCTTGGGATTCTCTCTCTCCCTTTCTCTCTCTGGCCCTCCTCTGCTCGCTCTCTTTTTTCTCAGAATAAATAAATAAACTTTATTAAAAAAAATAAAAACAGACGTTAGTAGAGACTTTCTTTGAGTAGTGGTGTTAAGCATGATTTCTTTTAAATGCATTCTTTTAAATGCATTTGCCTGCATTTAAAAATTGTTAATAATGAACCATATTGTTTTAATAATTAGGAAAGAATTGTAAAAAAAAAAATTAACTCCCAGGAAACGTACAATTTAAACTACACTTTAAGGCAGCTGGAAAAAAGTCTAAGGAAAATCTAGACATCTTTTCACATACTTTGAGAAAAATATATCTTTGAAAAAATATATTAAAAACATAACATTTATAATTTTCATCTCGTTTATTAACAATTTTCTTTCCATTTATTGCTTTGCAGAACTTTTTAAAAAATTTTTTTAATATTTATTTATTTTTGAGAGAGAGAGAGAGACAGAGTGCAAACGGGGGAGGGGTAGAGAGAGAGGGAGACACAGAATCAGAAGCAGGCTCCAGGCTCTGAGCTGTCCACATAGAGCCCGATGGTGGGGCTTGAACTCACAAACTGCAAGATCATGACCTGAACCGAAGTCAGACTTTTAACCAACTCATCCACCCAGGCGCCCCCAGCAGAACTCTTTTAAGCCAAGATGAATGGCAGGAGAAAATTTCATAGACTTATTTTACAGCTAGTGCCTTTTGGGGAAAGGAGAGGTGGTGAGAAGGGACAGGATTCTTGGGATAAAAAGGTTAATTCAAATCTACTTTCATGAAAGAAACCACTAGCCATTTGGAGAATGAGAACAAAGTTCACTTCACAGCTGTCTTTGTTTTCCTCTCTGCTAGATACAGGATTGAGAGAAAGTAAATGCACAAATACCTTTTTTTGTTTGTTTGCTTGCTTTAATCATAAAACCATTCCCTGAAGAGTTTAGCTAGAGCAGTTGAGTTTTGGTTTGAAAAAATTAGAGAAGCGATAAAGGAGAAGGAATTGCACTTCTCACTGCCTCCAATTTTCTTCTGTAATGAGTTTCCTGCTTAAATGTGCGTGCGGCTCGCTCTCTTTTTTTATGGGAAAACATGTGCAGAGAGGCTCTTTCAGGAGCCAAGTGTCCTTACAGTGATCAGTTTGCTCTGTTGGGGGAAAATACATACAATTGGTGCCGGCCCAGCCCTAGTGTGGGAAACATTTGAAAGAACATAGAGGGTGTTGTTGAAAAGAATCATAGATTGGGGCGCCTGGGTGGCGCAGTCGGTTAAGCGTCCGACTTCAGCCCGGGTCACGATCTCGCGGTCCGTGAGTTCGAGCCCCGCGTCAGGCTCTGGGCTGATGGCTCGGAGCCTGGAGCCTGTTTCCGATTCTGTGTCTCCCTCTCTCTCTGCCCCTCCCCCGTTCATGCTCTGTCTCTCTCTGTCCCAAAAATAAATAAAAAACGTTGAAAAGAATCATAGATTAAGGATTTTTATTTTTCTACAGGCTTTTTAAAAGAAAAACATAAATATCTAATAAAATAATCAGATATTGCAAAAGAAAAATGGTGGCTGAAAGTGTTTCTCAAAGTGTGGTTTGTGGACCATCTGAATCAAAACCTAATAAATAGTAGGTTTAATCGTGGAACTGCTGAAACAGAAACTGTGAGAGATGAAACTACATTAAAAAAAAAAATGCGTGTGAACACATTCTAAGTCAGAGGTCAATGAACCGTGAGCAGTGGATCATATCTGACCCACTGCCTGTTTTTATAAGTAAAGTTTTATTGGCACAAAGCCACACTCAGTCTATGGCTGCTTTTGTCCTAAGATGGCAGAGATAAGTGTAGTTGTGGCAAAGAACTCTATGGGCCTGTAGAACTTAACTGTTTACCGTCCAGCCCTTTACCGAAAAAGTTTGCCATCCCTGCTCCAAGCCAATGCCTCTCAAAATTTAATGTGCATATGAATCACTTGAGAAAGATTTTGATTCACTAGGTCTGTGCGGGGGGGGGGGGGGTGGGGGCTGAGATTCTTTTTTCTCTAAAATCTCCTATGTGATGGCAATGTTGCCGTTTTGTAGATCACATTTAGTAGCATGGTCTAGAGCATTTTTTCTTAGAATATGATAAATGCAAATTCCCAGCTCCAACACAAGCCCACCAGAGCAGAAATGGTGTGGGTTGGACCCAGCAATCCATGTTTTATCAAGCCCTCTAGGGGATTTCTGATGTATTCCGAAGCATGAGAACCATGTGTCCAGATTATCCTCGTATAAACTAAAACCATCTTCAAAGAGCCTGAAATTATATGTTTATGTCAGATTCCATTATCATTGATTTTCCTAAGCACAGTATATATTTGTTGATCATAATAATCGTCAGGGAAGGAGACACTGTATGAAATTGCCACTTAATAGTGTCTCATTTATTTCTTCCTGTAGTATTCATTACGGCAGCCTCAAATAACTAAAATTTTAAATATGGCTTCTTTGGTTTATTCTAGTTTAATTAATATTTGCTTTTGGAGGGGGTCTTCTATTTTTGTGCTTGCTCAAAATAGTTTCAAATGCCATGTCATTTCTAAAATGAACAACAGAGGGAGCTGGTGTTATAATCCTAACCCTTGAGGATTAGGGGAATTTTTCCCCTTTATAGGTTGAATCAAAGAAAGAACAGCCTCTTGACTCATCCTTGAATGAAATGTTATTGTTTAGTCCCTGTTATATACAGCTTTCTAATGCCAAAACAGTTCGAAATGAGTTCGAAACCTTGTACGCATTTCTATTCAATTACTTTAAACATTCACAGAACTTCTAATATGTGTGTGGATACTAAGATCAGAGATGAACCATGACCAACAGATAGATGCTTTGGTACATTTCCTAGAAGTGGTCTTTTGGGTACATGACATGAGTAGTCACAGGAGGGACTGAGCCATGTAGCACTGAGCTGGAGGATGTCTCTTAACAAAGCGCTAGAAGTACAGACTGTTAATTGTAACTGTCCAGTTTGTCGGGAGGAAAGACGATGTTTACAAAATTCAATGGAACATATTCCCGGGGGGGGAGGGACCAGCACACAGACGACAAACAGATGATATTATATCCTTGCTTTTAGCACCAGAAAGGTTTAAATGGGTTTTGACTGGCATGGATTCATCAGGACTTGGCTTTGCTTATGGAGTCAAACAAACTAATGTTACTAATATAGTTGAAGGATGGAAACAAAAGATATTGTGTCAGTTTGTCCTACCAAGTGACTTTTTTCCTGATCAAGGAAACCATTTTATGGCACATTCTGTATACTACTTAGAAGTACTTAAAGAAATAGGGACTAAATAAATATTTGCTTATATATGAAGAGGTAAATGGAGAACTGAATGGCTGATTGGATTGACAGAATAAAGAAATAGTCAAAGTCTGATGAGGGCATTATTAGTGAGAATGAAAGAGAAAGAAAAACTGGAGAAATATTGCCTAGGTGGACTCTCAGGGTTTGATGATTATTTGGATACAGAGATATAGAAGTCAGTGGGTATGTAAATGACTGGTAACAAGGGATGATAAGGTCTTAAGCATTAATTAAAAAATTAGAGGGGTGCCTGGGTGGCTCAGTCAGTTAAGCGTCTGACTTCTGCTCAGGTCATGATCTCATGGTCCATGAGTTCAAGCCCCACATAGGGCTCTGTGCTGACAGCTCAGAGCCTGGAGCCTGCTTCGGATTCTGTGTCTCCCTCTCTCTCTCTGTCCCTCCCCCGCTCACGTTCTCTCTCTCTCTCTCTCTGTCTCTCTCTCTGTCTCTCTCTCAAAAATAATAAATAAACATCAAAAAAAAAAAAGAAGTAAAATGTATACTGTTAGACAATGATGTGGAGAAAAGGAAGTCCTGAAAGCAAGATAGAGAATGTTAGAGTTAGGGGCTTTTACTTTTAAATAGGATGATCAGGGATGGCCTTGCTGAGAAAACCACGTTTGCACAAAGACTAAGTGTGGGTAAAGGAGCATGGGTGTACGAGAAGCAAATGTTCCAGGCAGAACATGAGTAGCAGCAAGAATAATGAGCACAGAGTCCCTGGGGTAGGAACATTCCTGGAAGAATGGCATAAAGGCCAGTGTTTCCACAGTGAAGTAGAGCAAAAGATAAAATCACGGGGTGACAGGGAACAGCTCATGTAGGAAGGACTTGTGGGCTGCTGACATGACTTTGCTTTCCACTACCAGAGGGAGCCCGGCAGAGGAGTGACAGGATCTGACTCATATTCTGTAGTATCCCTCAGGCTCCCACTGGGAAAAATTACTACCGAGGCAAGAACAGAGGTAGTTAGAAGACGAGTTTGGGAAGGAAATGATGTGAATTAGAGCAGGTTAAGAGCAGCAGAGGTGGAGAATGGTTGCATTCTGGATGCATTTTGAAAATAGAACCAGTGGGACTTGATAGATTGATCATGGGGTGTGAGAGGAAAGGGGGAATAAAAGATCACTCCGACATTTTTTTGCCCTGAGCAGTTGGAAGCATGGCTTATCATTGGCAAGGATGAAGAACGCGTAGATGAAGTCTGTGGGAGGAAGGAAAGAGCAGGAAATTTGTCTGAGCATGTTAACTGTGAGATACCCATTAGACGACCAGGTGAAGTCATGCAAGAGGCTGTTTTATATATGAGTCTGGAGTTCAGGACAGAATTGTAAGCAGAAGATATAAATGTGGCAGCTGTCCTGTCCAAATGTGGTGTTTGCAGCCTGAAGCAGATGAAATCACCAAGAGAATGAGTAAGATAGAGAGAAAAAGAGCTCAAGGCTTCAATCTTGGAACATTCAGCATTTAGAGTAAGAGAAAACTACAGGAACTAGTAAAAGAGAGGTTGTCAAGGAGTTTATACTAAAAAGAGACACATACACAAATAAACGTAAGTATGTTTGTACTTATTGCAGAGGGGTTTAAAGGAGGAGGGAGGTCGAGTCTATCAAAATAGTGAAGGATCAAGAAAGATTTGATAGGGAAGGACGCTGGGAGTGGGTGAGGATGTTCCAGATACAGAGATGACATTAGCAAATCCCGCTCATTGGGGTGGGGGTGGGGGTGGGGGTGGGGTACAAAAGTGACTCTGAAGCCAGACTGCCTGGATTTGAAACCTGGCACCGCACTTACCAGCTGTGTGACATTGGCCAAATCACTTCAACCTTGTGGGCCTCAATTTCTTCATCTGCAAAGTGAGGGTAATAATAGTACATACATCACAGGGTCGTTATGAGGATTAAATAATTTAATATTTGTAAAGTTCTTAGATTATATACACAATATGTACTGTATAGAGGTGTTAGTTAAGGGGCGCCTGGATGGCTCAGTTGGTTGAGCATCCGACTCTTGATTTCAGCTCCAGCTCAGATCATGATCCCAGGGTTGTGGGATCAAGTTCCACAACAGCCTCCATGCTGCGCGTGGGGCCTGCTTAAGAGTCTGCCTCTCTCCCTCTGGCCCCCCTCCACTGCTTGCTCTCTCTCTCTCTCTCTCAAATTAAAAAGAAAAAAAGGAAGTGTTAGTTAAATAAATAAGTACATGGAGATTTGGAATTCTATGGGACAATTTGGGAATTATAATGATTAGCGTGCGAGGTGGGTGGGGAGAAGAAATGGTGAGTCATAAGGCTGGAGAGGCCAGCTAGGGCCAAGTCATGGAGGCTCTTCCAGGTATTTGGATTTTTTCTGTAAGCAACTGATCAGATTCATGTTTTGGAAACACCATTCTAGCAGCAGGGTGAAAGTTACTGAGTGATGCGGAGAGGTCAGAGTCAAAACATGAGGAAAGGGAACTGAGACGGCGTGAAAAGAAAGAGCAGGAGCAAGTGAACTGCAGAGCGTTAAGAAGGCAAAATTGACGGCGTTTGGTCACTAATTGGATGCGAAGAGTAAGGCGAAAGGGAAAGACTCCAATGACTCCCAGGTTTTCAACCGTGTTATTGATTAGCTGAGAAGGAATATAAGAGGAAGAACATGTGTCTTTCAGGAAAGATAATCCTGTTTTGTGAGTGCTGGGATTGAGTGCTTCTGATATGCAGACTAAGATGACCAGACTCTCCGGGAAGCAGGAGCACGGGATACGATCTGATGTATGACTGTGACCTCAGAAGAAGAGTCTAAGCTGGACATGCAGATTCAGAAGTCAATGTTGTGTAAGTGGTTGTGGGAGCCATAAAATGAGAAGGGATGTCTAAGGAATAGTACAATGAGAAATCCAAAGCAGAGCCCTATGACGCATCAACACCTGGGGAAGAGACAGCTGAAAAGGAGGCAAAATTGGTATAGTGGTGGAAGAAACAAAGAGAGTAACTTGTTAAATTTTTTAATTTATTTTTGAGAGAGAGAGCGCGCGCACAAGCAGAGGAGGAGCAGAGAGAGAGGGGGAGGCACAGAAGCAGAAGCAGGCTCCAGGCTGTCAGCACAGAGCCCCACGCGGGGCTCAAACTCACGGACCGCGAGATCATAACCCGAGCTGAAGTCTGCACTTAACCCACTGAGCCACCCAGGTGCCTTCCAGAAAAGTGACTTCTTAAAAGCCAAGGAAAGGGAAATAGAGGCATAATGGCTGAAGCCCAAATTGTTGCATACAGAAAGGTCAAGGAGGAGGACAAAAGAAATGTTATTAGGTTTGACAATTATGAGCTCATTGGCTCTGTGTCATAAAATGAGGTAGTAAAAGCTGGAGGCTAATTACAGTGGACGTAGTAGACACATTTGGTGCTCCTCCCATATCCTTTGGCATTTGCCATTCCCATACCTGCTGATGGCTTCCTACTACAAACACTGCCACTTTCTTCTATCTTTGTGGCCAGCAGGAGCCCAGCATTGTCTTGGAGCTGGCCAGAAGTGCTAGAGAGTTAATGTCACTGGGAGCAATCCTCGATGATCCATGATGAGAGTTGATTGGTAACTCCCCAGGATCCCCCCCCTTCAAAGAGGGAAAACTCTCAGACATGTCCTAATAGTTTCTCAAATGCCCTCAATGAGATTCAAATCTCAGTTTCTCCCCACAGTAGTACCCTAGGCACTGACACATCCTGTATTGGCTCTTTTCTTTCTCTAACTCACTTCCCCACCCCCCTAGCTGGGATTGTTCCTCACATAAGCCACTCCCATCAAATTCTCATCAAAGCCAACTTCTGGAAGTGCCCAACCAAAGACATTAGGTAATAAAAGTTATAAGAGACAAAGATTAAGACAAATTAGAGTATTTACGTTTGATTGTGAATGAAAAAAAAAAAAGATATAGGGCAGTAGCTAACAGGTGGCATGAGGTAAGACATTTTTTCTTTATATCATAGGAGAAAATCAAGCAAGTTTATATGCTGAGAAGAAAGAGCCCGTAGAAAGGGCTGGAGGTTATAGGACAGGTGGTAAGCTAAGGGATCAATGTCCCTGACATAGTTGGAAGGCAGGTGATTGCACAAGCAGACAGTGGAGGAAAAAGGGCACATTTTTACCGAGTGGGAGGAGAGGAGACATGGTGGGTGTAGTGACAGATAGGAGTGCACTGTGTATGTTCTGGTGGCCAAAAAGCAGAAAAAGAGCTCGGTTTCTCAGGGTGAAGAGGATTAGGGTCAAAGTATGAATCTGTTAAGCAAGAAAAGAGATAAATGTTGAGACTAATAGAATGCCTTCATTTAGGTCATGAATGGAAAAGAGAAAAATTTAGGAAGGTAATTCCAGAAACAAGTAATACAGTGACATGGACATGAAAGAAGAAATGCTTTTAAAGGAGAAAAGGATCAAATTGTCAAGGCTGTAGAGAAGCTGAGATGATAGGAAAAGCTTTTTGGATCTTACAGTTTCCTGATTTTTCAGTGATTTTGGAGAGAGGAGTCACTATTGGGATGCTAGACTAGAAGCTCTCCGGTCAAATGATAAAGGATTAAGTGGCTGGGGAAAAGACAAAGAAGAGGAAACAGAAGAGCCCTTGATCAGATAATAATTCAACAAAATAGACTCACATCAGTTTAATGGAGAAAGATGTTTCCAGGTATACCCAGTGCCCATATTCAAAACCCATTAGTTATTTGGTTGTGTTATATGAAATTGCCAGGATTTGACCATTTTTAACTACAAATACGGTAATTTCATATGAATCAACACAGTACTCAAAAAAAGCCATGGGTTAGGTTTCTTACTGACTAGAAGTCAGATTCTCAGGTCCTCCTTGTCAACTATTAAGTCCATAGGGAATACCTGAGGCATCAAGTTGCCGGGAATACTTTGTGGTTCATGAGACACATGGTTGGAGGATAATGAAGGACAAATTATTAGTTTCATTGTTACTGTTTGCTAATAATGCATACTCAAAGCAAGGAATAATAATTTGGGGGGGGGGGGCGCCTGGGTGGCTCAGTCTGTTGAGCGTCCGACTTCGGCTCAGGTCATGATCTCACAGTTGACGAGTTCGAGCCCCGCTTCAGGCTCTGTGCTGACAGCTCAGAGCCTGGAGCCTGCTTCGGATTTTGTGTCTCCCTCTCTCTCCGCCCTTCCCCCGCTCACGCTCCGCCTCTCTCTCTTTCAAAAATAAATAGACATTTAAAAAAGGAATAATAATTTCCATAACACAGTATTAGAAATAAGCAGCTTTCTCTGTGCTCGATTTTCACAAATACTGAGAAGATAAAAATCTTTCTCTAGATCCCTTAGCTTTTTAATTTAAGTATTTTTGAGAGTAAAATAGCTATCATAGAATGAAACTATGAATGGCCATTTATCTGCTAGAGACACTATTAAATGAAAGCAACTTTAGTGGACTTGATTATTTGGACCTTCCTCCTTGCTTCAATCATTTTTTCTCAAATGTAATTGCTTCAAGGCCAATGATGAAGGGCATGTAAAATGCAATTAACAGATGAAAAATATCTCTTGTGATTTGATATTAAACAGAAGTGATGGAGTGTGACATTTAAAAAATGGTATCAGAGGTACACCCTCTGCATTCCACTTTAATTATATCAATTTCAGATTCTAGACCACTGCACTTTCACACATGCTTAATTAAATTATGTCAGCATCAATACTTTTAGGTCAAAAAAATTGGGGGGGAGGAAGTTTCAGAGACAGGTAAGATTAGGACAGTAATTCCTTGCCTTTCTGGCTGCTGGACCAGAATAAGCTCTTAAAGTCTTTCTTACCTGTAAAGATATGTGGTTGTAATAAAAAGTGATTTGAATGGAATTCAAAGCCCCTAAGACAACTGACATTATTTTGAGCATACTTTTGGGCTCATAGAAGGGCGAGTGATCTGTATTAATTTCACAATGCTCCGTAAGTAGTTTCAGACTGATGTACTTTCTTGAAGATGTAAAAAACACAACAGAGAGACAAACAAAATTTTTTAACAATTAAGAATTAAATTATTCATTTCTCTTCAAAGAAGAATTTAAAAGCTCCAATTTATATCCATTTTACATATCAGAAACCAAAACTTCAAGATCTTAATGTTTAGGTGGCATACTGCTGGTTGTCCAGTTGATATAAAAGTTTCCCTATAACATAGCATACACTAAATTCCCATTCTACATGTTCCTTTCAAGGGATTCTGTGAATATGCAGGAATTATATACTATATACTATATATATATATATATATATATATATATATATATATATATATTTAAATATATACAAATGTTACGTATTTCTTCCCTTGTCCCTATTTATGCAAATAGTGATGTTCTTTTTACCCTTTCCATTGCTCGTGTCCTTCCCTCTTCTCCACTTTACGCTTTTCCTGGAGACATTCCACTATAAGAGTTCAAGTGAAAGTCATTGAAGCAGGTCTCAAGTCCTCCTGTAGGGGGCACTAGTTATACTGTAGTACCAAGTAAGTCTTAGGGGCATATTGGTTAGATTCTGAAGAAAGTAAGTATCTGGAGCCACAGAGAATACCAGCGTCAGACATTTTGAGATAGGCCAGTTATTTGCTGGGGCCAGGACTGTGCTTTTGGTTCATTTTAACACGTAATAGAAACCTTGAGATAACCGTGTGTTATTTTAAAATACATGCACATGGGGGCGCCTGGGTGGCGCAGTCGGTTAAGCGTCCGACTTCAGCCAGGTCACGATCTCGCGGTCCGTGAGTTCGAGCCCCGCGTCAGGCTCTGGGCTGATGGCTCAGAGCCTGGAGCCTGTTTCCGATTCTGTGTCTCCCTCTCTCTCTGCCCCTCCTCCGTTCATGCTCTGTCTCTCTCTGTCCCAAAAATAAATGAACGTTGAAAAAAAAATTAAAAAATAAAATAAAATAAAATACATGCACATGTAGTACAGTTCCCATTGAAATGGATATTATGATTCTCCTTTAAAGATGAGGACACAGAGAAAGTAAGTGACTTCCTTAAGATCATACAACTAGTATGCAACAAAGCTCAATTTCAAACTCTGTTCTCTCTGGCTCCAAATTCCACACTTTTCCCACCCCATGTAGTCTCTAAAAGGAGCCTGCAAATATTTCTTAGTTACATCTCACCTTTGTGGTTGTTACTGTGACCTTGTAATGTAGAAGATCAAAAGTTATTGTGTTCCTTAATTGCTGAACCCAACCACCTCTAGCTGTACTCAGATGACAGGTGAAAATTGACAGAGTAAAAACTTCCAAGTTAAGTATCCCCTAACTAATTAAAATAACAAGGAACTCTTTTGTAAGCTAGGATTAATAATATATGTAAGAGTTTTATTGAACCATTTACTGTTTTTTCCCTGAGACAGTGAAGATATTTTCAAGTTCTTTCAGTAACGCTTCCATTTTCCTTTTAAAATGAAACATTCCTAATTAAAGCCTAACACTAGATAGAGAAAAATGCACAAGTCCTGTGTGTCCAGGTTGGTAAAATATCACAGCACAAACCCACCCGTGTAATCATCTTCTATGTAGATAACTTTGCCAGCGCTCTAAAGCCCCCTCATGCCTTTCCCAAGGGCTCCTCCTTCTCTGCTTCCCAAAAGAAACCATTGTCTTGGCTTTTATTTTTTTTTTTAATTTTTTAACGTTTATTCATTTTTTGATAGAGACAGAGTGTGAGTGGGGGAGGGGCAGATAGAGACGGAGACACAGAATCTGAAGCAGGCTCCAGGCTCTGAGCCTTCAGCACAGAGCCTGACACGGGGCTTGAACTCATGGACCACGAGATCATGACCTGAGCTGAAGTCGGACTGAGCCACGCAGGCACCCCCCCTTTTTTTTTTTTTTTATTTTTTAACGATGGCTTTTAACACCATAGATTAGGGATACCTATTTTTGAATTTTTTTTTTTAAGTACAATATTCAGGTTTTTAACCTGTGTGGATTCTTTCACTCAACATTATGTTTATGAAATTTCATCCAAAGGGTTGCAAGTAGCTGTAATTTCATTTTCATTACTGAATGCTGTTCCATTGTATGAATACACCACAATGAAAATCCCAATCTATTGTTCATGAGCATCTGAGTTATTTCCATTTGTGGGTTGTTACAGATATCACTACCATTAACAGTTTCACACATGTCTCTTGGTATAAACGTTCACCTTCAGTAGATAATTCCAAACAGATTTCCAAAGTGGTTGCAGCAATTTACATTCTCACCGGCTCTGAATAGGGTTCCCACTTTACATTTTAGTCTCAATTTTTAATGTTTATTAGCAAGGTTGGGAGCTCAGAAGCATCACCTCTGTCCAAATGCAGCATAGGGATTTTATATATTCCACCCCAGGTAACTAAGCTGTCTTCGGGGTCTCTTGTCATTGTGACCTACTCCCTAAATGTAACTGTTCACACCCTGACTGGAAGTGTATGCTATGAACATAGATAATTTAATAACATATGGCAGCATACCAGCGTGATGATTTCATGTATGAATAACCACTTAAAAATCATGTTAATAAATCATTGTTGATTCACTGGCCTGAAAAGAGCAATGTCAAAGTAAGCCATTGAGAGGATGAGACATTAAGCCTGGACACTGTGCTAAAATGAACACTGAGGTCTTCCTAATGTATCTAATGCTTATCATAGTGTTTGGATGAAAGATATCAGACCTTTTGCTATACATCACTCTAGAAGGTAGCTTTAATTAAACAGACAACAGGTGCCTGAAACTTCTGACCCATTTTTTTTAAGTAGGTCAAAACCTTTTATTAAAGTTCCTTATAAATCCTAACACTCTTATTTCAGAAATTCTTATGAACTATTCCTACTTTTTACTCAGTTAAGAGAAAACCTGTGAGATATGATCATTTACCTTAAATAATCCTGGGTCCAGGAACAATTCCAGAAATAAATTTGCAAAATTAAATGTCTATAACTTGTCTTTGAAAAGTTCAGTGAGACTTTGGAGATGGTGTGGAGTAGAAAAGAGAATGGCATTCTTAATTTATTTGTAAGTAATGTACATGTATCTATAATTTTTCGTCTTGCTGATGTTAAGGAGAAACTGAACAAGCAAGTTCAACCTGTAGCCTTCAAAGAGAACCTCCCCTCTTTGCCTCATACACCTTAAATGGTTGAAGAAGAAATGGAGATGTAATCTGTCAATAATGAATGGAAGATTAAGAGAGGCTTAATCTCTATCGTATTTCCAGTACCCAAAGTTCTTTTCTCCCCCACAGTTTCTTTAACCACAAAGTCCATTATCAACCTTTTGATTTTCTTTCCTTTTTTTCTCTTTTTTATTACATGAATGGTCACTAATTTCCAAAACGGCATCAGTGTTCTTCATTACCTTTTCTTTGGCCCATGGAGTCATGTGTAGAATGGTGCTGATATCAAGTGTCTGTTGATAGTAAAAAAAAATAAACACACCCAGTAACCTAAAAGTGAGGTATTCACGTTCAAATCTACTCACGCTGTCTTCTTGCCATTTGCTCTCCACGGCATCCATTGACTTGGTTGATTTAGATGATACATTTGGCATAGACCCTGGGGATTTTTTCAAGAAACACTAGAAATCCTTGGTAGGCAGTGAAAAAGAAGGAAAGCAAGAGTGGGTTAAGGAAGGAAGAGGAAGTATGGGCAAATGAGAGTCCCTCTTGTACATTTTCACAGGCCTAAGTCAGTACACGTGTGACCGGTAGGTTTAAAGAGGGGTCTTTTTATGCAGGCAGAAAGCAGCTTCCTCCTGTCCCTCAGACTGAAAACCCTCTGTCAGGGAAGGGTGGAGACTTCTCAGCTATCTTCCAGTCTGCCCCCCCCCCACCCCCGCCCCAAGCTACTCTGGCTGCTCTAGAGTTGGGGAAGAGAGGAAAAAGAAAGGGTAGAAAAAGTCTTATTTGACTGGAATGGTTTGATCTGAACCTTATATACGTAAATAATAATAAAAGTAGATATATCTGAAATTTTGCACTTAGTGAATATTTAAAACTGACTTCTGTGTGTGTGAGCTGTTATTGTGGATCTCATGTGTGAATATCACCTCCCCCACCTTCCCATCACTGAAAATTGCTCACTTGCAGTTTCCTTAACTCCGGGAACCCTTCCATCTATTTACAAAACCCCCTTCGGCAAGATCTTGCTGGGCAGAAGGGGGGCTGGGCAGGAAGAATGAAGGTTATTATAAAATTTGTTCAGGAGTCTGAGTCTGAAAACAATCACTGGCATGAATTTTAATTTTCAACCATTATATTTCATCCTTACATTAGATAACAAATGATTAAAAGGTACAGTTGGGGTTTGTTGTTGTTTTTGGCAATGGCAGCTTTCTTTCTAGGTTGTTAAAGACGTGAAATTAATGGGGCGCCTGGGTGGCTCAGTCGGTTAAGCATCCGACTTCAGCTCAGGTCATGATCTTACAGTCTGTGAGTTCAAGCCCCGCATCAGGCTCTGTGCTGACAGCTCAGAGCCTGGAGCTTGCTTCAGATTCTGTGTCTCCCTCTCTCTCTCTGCCCCTCCCCTACTCATGCTCTGTCTCTCTCTGTCTCAAAAATAAATAAAAACTTTAAAAAAATATTAAAAAAAAGATGTGAAATTAATAATATACATCCTTGAAACTTGATTTACTCTCTTCTCTCTTCTTTTTACAGTGAGAAGACAAAAATCCAAGTTTATACAGTTATTTTGTAGCAGATTAAATTCTAGAAAGAGGGTCTCCTACATCCTAGGCCACTGTTCTTTCAACATTGTACCTTTAGGGTGGATACTTAAAAAAATGATTGGTTTATGAGTGATGCTAGTGTTTCTTTGCCTGGCCTATCTTAAAGTACTTTAAATACCTTCTAAAGTACTAAGTCCCTTAGTACTGTTCTAACTCGACTCTTAAACCATCTTTTTTTTAAAAAAAAATGCTTATTTTATTTATTTTGAGACAAGGGAGGGGCAAAGAGAGAGAGGAAGAGAGAGAATCCCTAGTAGGATCCATGCTCAGTGTGGAGCCCGAGTCAGGGCTCAATTCCACAAACCGTGAGATCAAGACCTGAGCCAAAATCAAGAGTTGGACGCTTAAGCGACTGAACCACCCAGGCGTCCCTTAGCTTATCTTTTTAAGATTGTCTTTTCCAGCTTAAGTGAAGGCAGAGGACAATTGATGCCAGAGAAATTGTGACATTTTTTTAAAAGAAGTTTAACTAAGGAATCTAAAGGTCCCTTACAGTTTAAATAGTGAGCAAATTGTGTGCGTGTATTTATGACACATATTGTTATGACGATTTCTGGTTTTCCTGAGGAACAAAGGTGGAGGCCAAACAATTGCATAATTAATGATAGTGTTAAATTCTCCATGCTACTTAAAATCCGTATACTAGCATTGCTATAATCATCAATTCGTAAACCAAATATGAATTGATAGAAAAATTTAAATTCTAGGCCATTCCTCTTGCCTTATTTTTCATTTTAGTATTTCTCCCTATAAAGTCTTCTTTAAAATGCTTAAATAATTACTGAATACATTTGGCATTCTTGGTAAACATAGGATTTGTGGTTATGGTATTTCTTACTCTGGAAAGACTTTATTCAGGCACCAAATGCAGTTAGATTATGCAAGTATTCTAATTGCTTTGAGCGGAAATGATTCTTTTTCAGAACGTTTTGTAGTAGTCCTGCTAAACAACTTAAAGTCATTATTTGGTCCTTCCTAGCCTCTAAGCTTATCCGAAATTGAAAACGTAGCTTTGCGCAGTGGCAGTTTCGGAGCCAATGAGGTTTATCCGAGGCGCGATTATTGCTAATCGAAATTGAAAATGTAATTGGAATTATTCTTCTTTTTCAATATTATTTTTGCTGTAACTCATATCTCTCTCTTCCTCTCTTTCTCTCTCTCTCTCTCTCTCTGTCTCTACACACACACACACACACACACACACACGCACGCACGCATATACACATGGATACACATAACATATTTTATAGAGTTTTATTTATAGTTCTCTCTCCCAGGTATTTTATATATAATACATTTGTGTATCTAAGCAATTTTTTTATACTGATGAAATATCATCATCTAATACTTACAGGCTTATAGAGCCACCACGGAAGAATAAGTGAGCAAGCATTTTGTTATTTTAGAGGGTCAAACTAAGACCAATATCTAGAAATTACTGGAAGCAGATCTCAGCACAACAGAGATTATGGCTTTCTCCCAATCAGAACTATTAAAACATAGAAATGGCTTCTTGGTGAGGAAGTGAGGCCTCTATTAACAGAAGGATTTAAGCAGAGCCTGATTTTATTTGTATTGAGAGAATCCTAATGGGCTTTAGTTGAAGTAGAAGACATCTATAATTCCTCCAAACTCTAGGATTTTAAGATTCTTCTTTAGTTCTGAACCCAAGTCACAAATCCATATTCAGAAATGCAACTATATAACTTTAAAGGATTTGCTAATAATATGTCTGCTCCAACAATGGCTAATTGGGTCCCAATCAGGTCTGACCAGGAATTACTGCCAAAATGTACAATTAAAAATTATACAATTTGGGTGCGGGCACCAGAGATCAAGTGTTACTTCTGGATCTGCGCTGGTGACTTGAACTAGCTAGTTTCCCTCGGAGCATCGAAGTCTTTTTTTTTTTTTTTTTTTTTTTTTAATATATGAAAGTTATTGTCAAATTGGTTTCCATACAACACCCAGTGCTCATCCCAAAAGGTGCCCTCCTCAATACCCATCACCCACCCTCTCCTCCCTCCCACCCCCCATCAACCCTCAGTTTGTTCTCAGTTTTTAAGAGTCTCTTATGCTTTGGCTCTCTCCCACTCTAACCTCTTTTTTTTTTTTTTCCTTCCCCTCCCCCATGGGTTCCTGTTAAGTTTCTCAGGATCCACATAAGAGTGAAACCATATGGTATCTGTCTTTCTCTGTATGGCTTATTTCACTTAGCATCACACTCTCCAGTTCCATCCACGTTGCTACAAAAGGCCATATTTCATTTTTTCTCATTGCCACGTAGTATTCCATTGTGTATATAAACCACAATTTCTTTATCCATTCATCAGTTGATGGACATTTAGGCTCTTTCCATAATTTGGCTATTGTTGAGAGTGCTGCTATGAACATTGGGGTACAAGTGCCCCTATGCATCAGTACTCCTGTATCCCTTGGATAAATTCCTAGCAGGGAGCACCGAAGTCTTAAGGCTTTGGGTTGAGAAAGATTGGGGTGTGAATGAGCTAGAGCCTTGCCCTATGAAATGAATGGCTGCAGCCACTAGCTCAGTAAAGCTTAAAGCAAAAGGAAACCTGTTACATTTCTCACAAGATTTAGTGTCACTGTTCATATTTATTGGAAAGTGATAAATGAAAGGTTTATTGAATTCTGAAGTGATTTTTATTTTAATCATTTATATCCTCACCTGCTTTCAAGTGACATATTAGATTATATAGATATTAGATAATATGAGATATTATGATTTTCTGTTCCATAATGAAACCAAACTTTTGTTTCTGTAAATATACATTAAGAATGGTTATGTCAGGGGCGCCTGGGTGGCGCAGTCGGTTAAGCGTCCGACTTCAGCCAGGTCACGATCTCGCACTCCGTGAGTTCGAGCCCCGCGTCAGGCTCTGGGCTGATGGCTCAGAGCCTGTTTCTGATTCTGTGTCTCCCTCTCTCTCTGCCCCTCCCCCGTTCATGCTCTGTCTCTCTCTGTCCCAAAAATAAAAATAAACGTTGAAAAAAAAATTAAAAAAAAAAAAAAAAAGAATGGTTATGTCAGCCAAAATGCAAATATGCAATGCAATGGAGTGGCAGTCAATTAAAACAACATTTTTTTCCATATAGTAAATGACATAACTAACTTCCATATAGTAAGTTAACATTTAAAGGGACACTAGTAAGTGACAGTCTTTCCTGTTTCTAGAATCTGGTACTATTCTAGAATAGAAGAAAAGAGTTTCAGGATATAGTTCAGTGTAAGGGGTTCTTTGCAAGACTGGTTTGGGTCCGCAGCTTCTAAGAGGATTCGTTATGATACCTCTATCAGTTGTTTGTTTGTTTTAGACTGACTAGAGTTTTTACTACTTTGTATGATGTACTGATAACATAGCTTTAGAAGTGATAATATTTTATACCATGTAACAAGTACAATAAAACTTATCATAACAGAACCATACTCTTCCCCTATGAACCAAGTATAGTTTCTACTGAAAGCCAAGGGCATCAGAGCAGGTGTAGTAAAATCATTACACTTTGTTGCTGAGTCTCTTCTCACAAAAGAGGATGTCAATGACATGAGCAAGGAGACACGGCAGGTTTTTCCGGTCCTTACCCATCTGGCTGGGGTGGTACAGAATCCCTGTTTTGACTTGTACACTGGCAGATTTTATTATGCAAGCTGTGTATCTCAGCATTCGCCACAACCTTGGGGACAGCCAAGTGTCACTTTATTCCCAAGTTCATGGTGAAGAACTCACTTTAAAACACAGGGAGAGCTGGGTAGTGATGTGGGTTGCATCACGGTCTCTAACCCAATATTTCTTAGACAAGATCTTTCTAACCAGCTGATTAGACGGTGGCTTTGTGGCATTTGGCACGTTCATTTTCGACAGGATGTATCTGTTTAGTACACCCACCTGGTTCCTGTCAAAGAGATGACCCATTCAGAGAAACAAACAAAAATCTAGAGTTTCCGGGATACAATTGAAAGCAATAGGACTATGTATCCCCTCACCCCCCCAAAAGATTGTGTGGTATCTTCTCAGGAAATTCACTTAATATTATAAAGATAAAATGAATTCATCTGACATTTTCAAAGACATGTCATACTTGGGAATTTTCCGAATGTTCTGAACTGAAACAGAAGCTTTTAAATAAATGTTGGTTAAATGAAAAAAAAAAGGGGGGGGCGGGGAGGGAGTTCCTTAGCTGATGTAAGTTCAGGTTAACAAACTCCTTGAAGACAAGGACTAGAATCCAGTCCACATAATTATTAGGTGGTCTAAAATTGTAGGCTGACTTGAATCAAAGGAATCTGTCTTGTGTGGAAAGCTCTGCTGGCCCTTCATTTGTGAGCGAGCAGAGTAGTCCACACATGACATATTATTTGCACAATGTCGTGTGAGGAGGGAAAGGCTGACTATGGTCCCATAGCACTTTTTCCCATTAGATGATACTAGAGTGCCACAATAATGCTGTACTTGAAACTTAGGCTTTGGAGTTGCCCCATAGGTGAGAATTAAATCTCACAAGTCTTCCTCCAACACTATTCAATCTGAGATACTTGGAGTGAAAGAGAGCACTGTTTGTAATTACACCAGGACAACACAACATCTTGACTATACAAAAAACAGTGTGCTCAATTCTGCTAACCCACCAATGCAGAAGGGCCATTAGGAACCCCGGCTTTACCCTGAGGGATTAACTATGTCTTTTGAGGCTGCAAAATAGGTGACAAGATTTGAGATTTGTAGCACAAATATTCTTTATCCCACCTCCTCAATTAGACCCAAACCAAGATCATGGTTGCCCTCCATGGTAATACCTACTCGGCCTCCCTGTTCCTGTATGAAATCACAGCTTTTAGCCAACCCAGAAAACAAAATGTGGTTCGCTAGAAACTCAGATCGGTTTCTTATTCTTTGCTAACGTGTGAGTCACTTAACTGAGAAGCTTGTGCTGTAAAAGGAGGAATGCGGGGATACGAGAGGCAGGACAGCGCAGGGAAATGTGTGAGAGTAAAACCAACCTTTCATTACACGCTGTTGAATTTATACCTTTAAGTGTGGTCAATGCAATGTGAACAAAAAGTGTCCTATGGTGTTTACAAGTGGACGAACAAGAGGTATCCATCGGGTCGCTTGACTCCTTTAAAGCAGGGCACAGAATCAGCTTGGTGTTGTTTTGCGGGCACAGTGTATGTCTCTGAGGGGTTACAGAGTAGCTCTTCCTACCACTAAGTAAAGACGACCAGAGTTAGGATTGAGAAGGTGTCTTCAGTCAGACTTAGGTAGGCTATTAAATTCTGATGATTTTTCTTAAAAGCTAATTCAGACGAAAGGAAGCTATGGGCCTGACCCATCAGGATAAATGGCCCAGAAGCAAGCAACCCTGTGGCTTTGTAGATTTGACTTTAAAAATCGAGTCTTATGGGGATATCTGGGTGGCTCAGTCTGTTAAGCGTCTGACTCTTGATTTTGACTCAGGTCGTGATCTCATGGTTTGTGACACTGAGCCCCAAGTCGGACTCTGTGCTGTCAGTGTGGAGCCTGTATGGGATTTTCTCTCTCTCTCTCTCTTTCTGCCCCTTCCCTGTGCACTCTCTCTGTTTCTCTCAAAATAAATAAACTTAAAAAAATAAAAATCTAGACTTAAGGATAAATATTAATAAAGAAAAATGATCAAACTGTGTTAGAATCTGGGGGGAAATACTTAAAGTATACTACATGGAAAGTGAGACTGAAAAAATGGGGAAGTATAATTTGCAAGGAGAGAATTTGGCCTCTTCCCATGGAAAAATCTGATTTGGAGGTTTTTTGTTTTTGCAATTTTCAAAGGGTAAAGCTACCCTTTATGAACTTGTCTGTGTGCCTGGGGCTGGATCAGCCCCAGACTTTGTATATAATTTAGTGCATATTGGGAGTGGCAGTTTGGCTGGAGCTGGGCTTGAGGAGATTGAGGTAGCTAAGGGATTTGTTTTGAGGCTGTGCTGCCTGGTAGGCGCAGTGTTTTTACTAAGATTTTGTGCTTGTCGGGGTGAGTTCACAAGCATCTTCCTGCTCTATTTCAAGATGCCCCCTTACATGTCGTGCTTTAGATCCAGAACACTTTGAATACCACCCACATGAGGCATGAAAGGGCTACGTATTTCTGCAATCCGTTGCCATGAGCTAATGGCAAATGTCATATCCCAAACTATATGTCTGGACAGTAGAAAGATCTATGTCGGCAAGCAAAATGGATTGATCTTACACCGAGCTGAGCCACCATATCCCCTGCCTTATTTAAAACCAACAGCATTTTATTATAACTTAAAAAAAAATTTATAACTTCTCCTGTAACTTTTGCAATGTCTCGTTTTCTCTCTATTCTCACATCCAGTTAATTTAGCAAGCACATACTTCTGATTAATTATTTAAGCAACTAGAAAGTTTTCGTGGTTACCCATTTACAGGCATGTTGGGTAGGAATCAAACTACTTTAAGTAAAAAGACAAAATTCGTAAAGTAATTCCATTTTTATAAATGCTTTCATGAGAAATAATTTCATTACCAAACATAAAAGAAAACAACTTTCCACTGATGGAATGGTGGCTTGCCGTGGCTGGATATAAGTTAATCTTCCGCGTGTTCCTTAAGCTGCACAGCTTGCTGACCTTATTCTCATCTGGGAAGTTCTGCTGCTACAGACAACTGACATGATGCAGATCCTTGCTCTATCCACTTACTAGGATTTTCTTTTGGAACTGATTCCAGATGGGGTTTCACCCGGGAGTTTGTTAGAAATGCACGATCTTGTGTCCTGCTGTGGAAACTACTGAATCTGCATTTTAACAAGATCCCCGGGTAATTTGTTTGCACACTAAAATTTCAGAGGTATTGCTTTATAGTGTTCTCTTTGCCCATTCCCGGCCTCCTTTTTGCTTAATCTGCCCATGTACTTAGAAAAGAGTCAGTTGTCTGAACATGGATTGCTTTGCGTATTTGCTGCAATGATTGCTTTTGATGTGGTGCTCTTTCTCTACCAGGTGCAAACTTTTAGGCCACCAGTGCTTGGGGTCCTTAGGAAATGATTATGTGCTATAATCAGCTTTGTGGGAGGCACATTTATCTACTCAAACTGTAATTAGAAAGTTGTGTTTAAATAAAATTACACAATACACACCAAACTTTTGTGTGAGAGTGTGGAATGTGAAGCTGACCAACTACTTAAACATTCATCAGAGAAAACCAAAGAGAAATATTCTGTTTCACCACTAGGTGGAAATAGAGTAATTGTGAGCATATTTTTCAGGGCCATGAACTACTACAGGAGGTAAGCTGAAAGGAACCTAAGAAATCATTTGGTGTAATTCTTACCTCCTTAATTTCAGAGCTGAGAAAACTGAGTTTTGAGAGATATTAAGTGAAACTGCATCTGTCTTACAAATGGTAGGCCTCTACAGCTACAGATGGAAGAGTTGCTGGTAATTCTTGATCCTTCAACCATTTTCATCTATATGAATAATGTGTTATTAGTCCTTCAGCATGACCAGCACAGTCACTTACATTTGTCAGGATAGGTTTAAGATAAAACTATTTTTCTTTGTCCCTAGATTATATATTTAGTAATATTTATATATTTAGTAATATAATTAATCTCAATCAAGCAGCAATGCTCCCTTTTTGCAATAAAGAGATATACTCAACTATCCCATAGAGTCATGCAAGATTTTAATCAGATTTGTTTTTACAACATTTTTGGTTTTTACATTGCATATTGGGTTCAAGTTAAGTAGCCTAGAACAGAACTTCAGTTAGCAGGTTAAGGAAGTAGTTAATGTTTTTCAGAACTTGAAATCCATTACCATTATTTTTAAGAAAGGAAGGGAATCTGAATTTAGGGCTTGAGGGACATTAGAAACAATCTACTCCAATCTCTTTCTGTATATACATTACAGGTGAGAAACATCAGAGAACAAGCGATTAAGTGTGTCGTCCACAGCCACAAAACAATGACCATGCCCTTCTTTGTTTCATGAGAGACTCGAGCAGGTATTTTGGCCTATATCTTTCTGTTGTTTGTTGGTGTGTGTTAACCACAAAAGGATTATTTCCACTCATTACCTCAAAGAGTGTGTTTAAAAGTTAAGTTTTAGGTAACACTTCTGTGTTCAAAAACTATTTCTTTTTTTTTTTTTTTCAACGTTTTTTTTTATTTATTTTTGGGACAGAGAGAAACAGAGCATGAACGGGGGAGGGGCAGAGAGAGAGGGAGACACAGAATCAGAAACAGGCTCTAGGCTCCGAGCCATCAGCCCAGAGCCTGACGTGGGGCTCGAACTCACGGACCGCAAGATCGTGACCTGGCTGAAGTCGGACGCTTAACCGACTGCGCCACCCAGGCGCCCCTCTTTTTTTTTTTTTAATGTTTATTTCTTTTCTGAGAGAGACAGAGCATGAGCAGGGGAGGGGCAGAGAGAGAGGGAGACACAGAATCCGAAGCAGGCTCCAGGCTCTGAACTGTCAGTGCAGAGCCCAACTCAAACTCACAAACTATGAGATCACGACCTGAGCCAAAGTCTGATGCTTAACCAACTGAGCCACCCAGGCACCCCTAAAAATGATTTCTTAAGTAGTTATGTATTAAATATCATTTTCCTTTTGATATTTCTGTAACATGGTTGATTATGACAATCTAAATATTAGCATTCCAGGACAGAGTCCTGGTCATTATCACCATGTTCTATACAAAAATGGATAAAACATGTTGAATCAGCACATCAAGCATGCAAGTCCAAACACACAGGAGCCGCCTCCCCAGGAGGCAGGGGCAGCAGGTTGTCCTGAGTGTTTGGAAGCCACCATTTGGATCGCTGACTGAGCAAATGGCCTGTTTAGCTGCCCTCAGAACTTGGACATCTTCCAGCAGTATAGCCTCAGGTGTGGGACATGTGGGCTCTTAATGGCACAACGATGTGGCCTGAGTCACTCAGTAGTAACATGGTACCACAAGAAAAACTGGGGTGACCCTACAATGAGGGCAGGGACTTGAAATAAAAGGGATACAGTGCAGGGGAGTAAATGTTGTGAGGCATGTTGGGAAATGACCAATCTCAGATTTCAGTTTGTTGAGGACGTACATGAACGAGTATCTTGGCGTGGTTCTCCATGAACTCTTAGCTCCATGAGCAGTCAGCTACAGGCAGCCAGGCACCATCCTGTTCCACAAGGTCTGCAGTGAGGACTGGACAGGGATCTGTCCACTCTGCAAACATTCCCTGCCTTATGTCCTCTTTCAAACAATTGAAATAACACTTGCAAAAATTTAGTGGAGCTCAGAGTTAATGGATGTAAAGTAGCCAGGAAGCAGGGGGCCTGGGTGGCTCACCCGGTTGAGCATCAGGTCATGATCTCCAGGTCTGTGTGAGTTCGAGCCCCACATTGGGCTCTGTTGTGCTGACAGCTCAGCGCCTAGAGCCTGCTTCAGATTCTATGTCTCCCTGTCTCTGTGCCTCTCCCCCACTCCCTGCTCACTCTCTCTTTTAAAAATAAACCTTAAAAATTTTTTAAGTAAAAAAAAAAAAGTATGGGGAAGCATAGCATCTAGCACAAGCAGACACGCAGTAAATGGACCTTATCTCCATCACGGCAGCTGGCCTCTCTGTGTGGCAACTTTCTTACCTCATCCTAACTCACTCCTACAGGACCTGGGATCACAAAGTCAAATACTGCGACAGGTAGACTTTGAAAAGTAGAACATTCTACACAACACATACAGGGTGTTATTATAATTAAAGGCAACGAGGAAACGCGCTGGAGTCTCAATTCTTGGGAGTCTGAGGACAGACTATGAAGGGCTCACTCAGCTAGGAATAGAAACGAGTGACATTCTTGAATTGTTACCTTTAATAGCAATGACAGTCACTTCAACTGAAACTTCTTAAGGAGTTGGTTTGTAAACTGAACCTCCTAGGACATCTTCCCCTGCCCTGTACCTTCTGATAAAATCGTCTAACTCAAATCTAACCGGCCCTGAGACCCAAACTGGGCATGGGTGGAGGAGACTGGGGGGGGGGGGGCGGTGGCCCGAAGAGGGGGAGAACAGATTCTCTCAGGAAGGTATGGGATGTGGGTTAGTCCGCTAAGAGCAGAGACGAGGTGGGTCAAGAACTCTATCGCTCAGCCAAACCACCACCTATCAACCAATTTCTGCCGCCCAAGCCCTGCTCGGGCTAGTGGATTCTTTAGGGTATTTCGAAGGAAAAAGAGTGGCGGCCTGCAGGGAAAACGGTGCGGCCTAACAGAGGTGGGACCGGGCGCCCCGGTGGCCCCTCTGGCTTCCCGGCCATGCCGAGGCGCTGGAACGTGCAGGCGCCGGCGTCCGGGGCGGCGTGGGGCGCGCCGGGCGAGTTCCCGCTTGCAGGAAACGCCGGGGGTGGCGGGGGGTGGAGCCCCCGCCATCCTACCTCCGTCCCCGGGCAGGTGGAACGGGTTCGCATTTGGCGACCCTGGGAGAGAGGCCCTGGGGGCGTGCGGGGGGGGGGGGGGCGGGGCGGGAGCGGGAGAGGCGCGTCTCTCATTGGCCTCTCGGTGCCGCCCGGCACGCGCCGCTTTTATAAAGCAGCCACTGTTGCCGGCAGGTCGCAAGCCACGCTCCTGACGCCCCGCTCGGCTCCGCTCGCTCTGCACGCCCGCCCGTCAGCGCCCACCATGGCCACCCTTCAGCAGTTGGTAGGAAGATGGCGCTTAGTGGAGAGCAAAGGCTTTGACGAATACATGAAGGAAGTAGGTGAGGCTCCCGGCCGTGCGGCGCCTGTAACGTGGCGAGCGTGTGTCTGTTCCTAGGTCCCCTTCAGCGTGCTGAGCCCAGCGGCGGGGCGTGTTCGGCTGTACCCCCTGTACACCCATGCATCTCCCATCACCCCCCCCCCCCCCACCACCACCACCACGTGGGCAAGCAGCCCGGAGAGCAGCGCGCGCCTGCCGCCCGCCTGAGGATTCTCTACACGTTCTGTCTCCTGGGCCTCCCGGCTCTGCTTTCCCCTAGCCCACGCGGCAGCCACCCGCACTGCTCCTTGCCCTTGAGCGCGCTCCTCTTCCTCCCACCCCAGGCTTCACTTCTTTCGACCTCCTTCGGGCTGCCCCCGTAACTTTCCCTATTTTTCTCTTCCCGCTACTCCTCCTCCGTCCCCCCGCCACCATCCTGCCTCTCCCAGTCGCCCCGTCGTGGCGGCACCCACTCCTTTCCCACCTTGCGCCGGCACTGCCTCCTCTTTTGTGGCTAGATGGAGCACGGGTTCCCCCACCCCTGCTCTCCTCCACGGGGGCGCGGAGCCGGGGCGCGGTTCCCCGCAGAAGCCCTTTGGAAGGTCCGATTGGGGCTGCCGCTTCAGCTTTCGTTCCGCCCTCGGCTGCCTCTCCCTAAACCTGCCGGGCGCTTGGGTTTGGCACGGGCATCCTCGTCCCCCGCCCTCTTCCCCCCTACCGCGCGGCGCTGAGAGGCGTGGCGCTGGCGACACCGACCTCGTGCTGGCGGTGCTGGCGCTGGCCGCCCTGAGCGCCGCGGTGGGCGGGTGGCCTGTGCCAGGGAACCGGCGAGGCCTGCTGAGGGTGAGGGGGTTTTACTGGAAAACCGCAGTCAAGCTGCAGAGCCCTCCTGCGGCTGCTTGCCAGCTGCTTGCCAGATGGGTGTGGCCCTGCAGAAGCCCTGGACTGCTTACAGCCTTCCAGGAGTATGAGCCTCCGGAGGAAGATTCCAGTTTTTCCTCTCACTCTGAACTGTACTTGATTCTCTATTATTGTCCTTTTCTAGGCCAGTGGCAACGAGTATGCTCCTTGACACAATAGGTGGATTAGCAAACAAAAATGGACCTTTGTGGCAGGCCACTAGGGAGCTACTATGGAGTGGGATCGAATCCTATAGCGTGGATCTTATCTGGAAAGGGGCTTCCTTTCTGGTGTAAAAATTACTACAAAGACCCTCTATTGAGACCTAGTCCCCCTGGCACTTCAGAAACACTCCTTCTTAGCCTTTATCCAAGACGATGACAGCTTAAGCTGGTTCTGTGGTGAATCTTGAGTGTATTTATGATACTGTGAGTAAAACTGGAATGCACTATTTTGGTGTGTGTGCTGTAAGTCTATCTAGATCAAGAGAACTCTGGAGAAAGCCATTTACTTCATTCACATCCAGGAAATGTGTGTGTGTGTTCACTTGTGTGAGGACCACATAATGCCATTTCTCTGCCCGTTGAAAGTGAATGTGTTTACCAGATGGTTTATTTCCAGGGTTCTAGAGTCATGAAGGTTGTCAAGGCTCAATTCCTTAGGGGGCAGTCAAGGTGTGGGAAGAGCAGAGCCCTTTGTCCAAAGTGAGAATAAATAATCACTCACTAACAACACAAGGCACCAGCCCCCAAAATGGCAAAAGAGAACGCACCAAGAAGACATTGCAAGCCTAGTTGAATTTTTAATCATCAAGCCAGTGATTTTTGCTTAGGTTGTGGTCTCGTCTGTGAAACCAGGGTTTGGCCTAGATCTAAGTTTCCTTGTAAATGTTAACATTAAGGAGAAATACATAGATTATAAATTCAATATGATATCAATATAGTAATTGAGTTACACAGCTCTGAAATGTTTACTGTTTTTGAGGGTAAATTTTTCCCAGTTTATTAGCATCATGATTGTGGAGTTAACTCTTAAAAAACTCTTGTGACATTTGAATAGAGTTGATTTGGATTTTGTGTAGTTATTAGTCAAAGATTTATCCAGGGCCTTGGATGTGTCAGACTGTGTGCTAGAGTCCTATAATACAACATTTGGCAGAATTGAGTAGATAGTTTTAGCAATCCAGATTTCTTCCCTGACTTTCTGAAGGCCAGCATAGCATGGTGGCCAAGAGCTGAGATTTAGAGCCAAACTGTCTGTTCTTTTGGTTCCCAGCTCCATCACTTCCTAGCTGAATGAGCTTCGGTAAGTAACTCCAGTGCCTCACTCTTTCCTCTTGTAAAATGGAGACAGTGCTACCTCTCACACAGTTGTTGCAAGGCTTCCTATTAATCAATACATGTTAAGTGCTGGCACATGGTAAGCACTGGATTTGTGTTACACTTGTTATTGAGAAGTGAATAAGTGAAAATATGTAGAACATAGCAACTGCAGTTGAATTACTCTATTTGTTATGTAAACCATAGCCTTGGTCTTCCTGTTTTTTAACATGGGGTAACATTCTACAGGAGTGGGCATGGCTCTGCGAAAAGTGGGTGCAATGGCCAAACCAGATTGTATCATCTCTTCTGATGGCAAAAACCTCACCATAAAAACTGAGAGCACTCTGAAAACAACACAGTTCTCATGTAACCTGGGAGAGAAGTTTGAAGAAACTACAGCTGATGGCAGAAAAACTCAGGTCAGTCATAACTTAACAAAATCCATTCTAGACTTAACAAAGTCCATTCTAGACTTCTAGAATGATAGATTGTATTAATAATAGTCTTACTGTTTATGAGCAAAACTTAACGAAAAAGTCAAACTAGTTTATGAACTGAGTTTGACAAATTAGTGAAAGTACCAGCTTCATAACTTAGTGTATTTTGGAAAAATAGTTTAAGAAACGTGAGAGAATGAGTGTCTCTTATAGGGGTCTAGATTGAAAAGCATAAACTATATTATGAATAGAGTCGGTATGGGTTAATGAAGTGGACCCAGAAAGGAAAAGATGAAAAAATGTTGATTAAGGAAGTTATGAGTCATGGAAACTCTTCTTGTAACATACTTTGGAAGATTAAAAAGTGTTATTTTTGCAGACTGTCTGCACCTTTACAAATGGCGCGTTGGTTCAACATCAGGAATGGGATGGGAAGGAAAGCACAATAACAAGAAAATTGGAAGATGGGAAATTAGTAGTGGTAAGTGCCGATCTCCTTATTAGCACTCATAGTTCACTTAATTGTTCAATATCACTGATCATGAACATGAGAACTTTAGATTTTGCAAATCAGGGCTTTAGTTTGCCATACACACATCATAAGCAAAATAATGGGTTCTAGCTTTTCAAACCCAGGAATTTTAGAATGTATTTTCTGGGGTGCCTGGATGGCTCAGTCAGTCAGATTTCCAACTCTCGATTTTGGCTCAGGTCATGATCTGATGGTTTGTGAGATGGAGCCCCACTTGGGGCTCTGTACTGGGCATGGAGCCTGCTTAAGATTCCTCTTCACTTTGCCCCTCCCCCACGTGCATGCGCGCATTTTCTCTCTCTCTCTCTCTCTCTCTCTCAAAAAAAACCAAACCATTTTCTCCATCTATGAAGTAGATTACAAAGTTTCATAAGATGCTGACCCTAGTATTGAACTACTACCATTGTTCTGGGATGCATGACTAACCTAATTCTTTAATATCGTTCTTCTAGGAGTGCGTCATGAACAATGTCACCTGTACTCGGGTCTATGAAAAAGTAGAGTAAAAATTCCATCATCATTTGGACAGGAATTAGCTGTGAGGATGAACAAGCTCAGTTCAATGAGCAAATCTCCATATGCTTTTTTTTTTTTCATCACTGTGTTCAATTATCTTTATCACAAACATTTTACATGCAGCTATTTCAAAGTGTTGATTTAATTAGGATCATCCCTTTGGTTAGTAAATAAATGTGTTTGTGCTATGCCAGTGTTGTATGCTTTTTTAAATTTCATAGGAAATTAGTGGTGAATTTTAATAAGTATGAATTGAATAAATTCTGGAGTAGTCTTAAGGGTCCTAAATTAAGATAAATTTTAGTAATTTGTATAGAGAACTACTTCTGTGGCAGATACACTACCAATCATTTAAGCTTGCCCTACACTATTAGAACTTTGTATCAACTCAAAGATCTTAAATTTCTGGCAAAGACTATTCTCATTAAAAATTGTTACATAATCTTTATAATTTAAATATTAGAATAAAAGTTAAATTACCATCATTGACCAATGATTATACTTTTAACGGTGCACTTACAGCTATTATTCAGGAATTCTGCAACCCCAAATTCTCTTAACTAATTTTCTGAGGACGTGCCATGTGCCAGGCAGTGATCTAGCTGTTGAGGCGTATCTGGGTACAAGGTCCAATTATTGCCCCTCACTTTGGGGGCACACAAAGTTGGGGGCAACTTTGGAAGAACACAATCTGCTCATTAACAAAAGCCATAGAAGTAACAGAGTTCTAAAATGCTGCCTCTGTATCTATATAAAGAATAACCAGAATTCTGATGAACCCCTGTTCTAGTTCTCAAACCCAAATACAAACATCTGCAGTTCACATTTGGAGGAGTAGCTTGTAGACATTGGGCGAAAGCTTTGTATGCATGATAGCCAAGGTAACACTTCAAGGAAGTAGTACCATTATCTCAATTCTGTAAATAAGAAAACAGGTTTCGACTAGCGAATCTGTTAAAGGATATAGGAAGTAGTAGTGCTGGATTGGGAACCTACATCTTATAGAGTATACTCCATGTTCAGTCATTCTGCAACACTGCCTCTTATCAGCTTGTATTAAGATCCCGAGTCTATAAAGTCCCTCAAATGTAATAACTGAGACCTGCGAAACCACCCTCCATGCGTTGAAATGTTAGCTGGTAAGAATCTTCAGAATTGCTGAAAGCTTGCAGTCAGGGAAAGAGCTCAGCTCACTGACACTCTAGCCCTGTGCTGTCCAATATGGAGCCCTAAGGGGCGCGGGGTGGCTCAGTTGGTTAAGTGACTCACTCTTGATCTCAGCTCAGGTCATGATCTCATGGTTAAAGAGATAGAGCCCTGAGTTGGGCTCTGTGCTGATGCCTGCTTGGGATTCTCTCTGTCCCTCACTCTGTGCCCCTCTCTCACACTCTTGCTCTCTCTCAAAATAAAAATAAACAAAAAAATATACATGTAGCCATGAGCCACAGATGGATGTTGAGGACTTGAAATGTGGCTCATCTCAGTTGAGATGTGTTGAAAGTGAAATACATATTGGATTTCAGACTTGATACAAAAAAAGGTTAAATTCCTCTTTTTTAAAATATTGATTGCAAATTGAAATAACATTTTGGATATAGTTGGTTACCTAAATATTCTAAATTAAAAAAAACTAATTTTACCTGTTTCTTACTTTTTCTTAACGTGTCTAGGGGAAATTTTTAAATTATGTGTGCTATCATTTTTGTGTCTGTGTTTTTTTATCGGATGGTGCTGCTCTAAACTTCCTTTTCTATTTGAATTTCCATCTTGCTTATTTTAGTCTTCATGCTAGAGTTCCTCTTCCATCCTCTTTTTCAGCTTCGAACAATAGTATACACTTATACAACTCTCTCTGAACCAGACCCTGGACCAAGTACCATAAAAGTTTTTGTAGTTCTTAGAACCACCCTAGATTATGTTCATTAACAATTGTTTTCTGCATTTAGATGAAACTAAAGCTCAGAGTCTAGGTAACGGTCCCAAGCCATACAGTGGATAGAAGTCAGAGAACACATAGGAGCACACGTTTATCTAACTGTAAAGCCTGTGCTTCTAGCCACCCGGCTCTAATGCCTACACTGCCTCAGTTTATGGACTGTGGAGTATTGCTTGCAGGATAGTAGGCTCATGTACCTTACATGGGTACCGTTCACATTTTGGGTGAGAGAATTTTCTACTGTGCTGGCACTTGGCAAGCATCCTACGACTTCACATCCTAAGATCATGGCCACAGAATGCTTATGGCACCCATCAGCCTACCCCAAACATCCCATACACTTCCATATGTCCTATAAGGGTATGTACCATACCCGGTTGAGAACTACTGGATAGAGCAGTGTATCTCAACTCCATGTCACCTGGTGTCAGGTAAGCCCTTCTTTCTGCTAAGCGATCGTTTAATGTCACTTGACCCCTAGCAAAAGATAGAAAGTAGTGCCTTCATTGAGTAATTTTGTTTTCTTTTAAATGGTCATATGCTGGAATGTATTCTGGCTAGTTCTACAACACACGGGATCTCTTGGGGATTCACTTTTACCCCAGCTCTATCAGGTCTCCTGTTTTCTATGCTTCAATCCTTTGTTGCTGATAACCTAGTAGACATTTCCTTATAGATGCCATGTTTAATTTCAAACTTGTTTAATCTTCCTAAACTATAATATGATGATGTAAGTGCTTGGGCTTTGGAAGCAGAAAGTCCTGTAATCCAGTTCTGGCTCCCTACCCTTTAAGAACTGTGTAACTCGGCAAATTACTTGACTTCTGATCCTTAGTTACCTACCTTCTTTGCAATAAGATACCACATTGTCTGACTCATAGCATTGTTCTAAATATTAAATGAGATAATGTATGTAAAGCACTTAGCCCAAGGTCCAGCACATAGTAAAGACCCAATGCCTCTCGAGTACTGCTGAATAGAACTTTCTGTGGTGAAACAGGCTATAACATCCGCACTATCCAATAGAGTGGCCACCAGACACGTGTTTGTGGGTATCGAGCACTTGAAATGTAGTAAGTGCAATTGAGGAATTGAATTTTTTATTTTGCTCAAATTTAATCAATTAAAATGTAAATTTAAATACCCATGATGCTAACCTCATGTTTTCCAAAACTGAGTCTCTTAATTTTGATCCCAAACCTACTCCTCTTGCAGTATTCTCCATCTTAGTACGTGGAAATGGCATTTTTCCAGTTCCCAACAGGAAAGCCTAGGAGTAATCTTTAATTCCTTTCTTTTTCATACCAAATCTAATCCGTAAGCAAATTATTTCAACTTTACCCTCAGAATATATTTAGAATTCAGTTACTTTTCACCTCTTCTGCAGATACCATCCTGGTTCAAACACCATCTCTCCTCTGCTCTCCTGTTGGCATTTTTATTCTCCCAGAGCTATCATTTTAAAAAACAAGGTTAAAGTATATAATCCTCTGTTAAGAAGCCAAAGTCTTGGGGCACGTGGGTGGCTCAGTCGGTTTAGCATCTGACTTCAGCTCAGGTCATGATCTCATAGATTGTGAGTTCAGGCCCCACGTTGGGCTCTGTGCTGACAGCTCGGAGCCTGGAGCCTGCTTTGGATTCTATGTCTCCCTCTCTCTCTGCCCTCCCCCAACTCAATCTCTGTCTCTGTCCCTTTCTCTTCTCTGTCTCTCTCTCAAAATATAAATAAATATTAAAAAAAATTTAAAAAAAGAAGCCAAAGTCTTTACAGAGGTCTTATCTATTCTTGCCTGTGTCTCCCAACTTCCCAATTCCTCTCCTGATTTCTTCTCCTATTGCGCCCCTCTCACACATTTCCCTTCAGGCACTGACTTTTTTTTTTTTTAATGTTTTTATTTATTTTTGAGAGAGAGAGAGAGAGAGCGCACACAAGTAGGGGAGGGGCAGAGAGAAGGGGAGACACGGAATCTGAAGCAGGCTCCAGGCTCTGAGCTGGCCACAAAATAGAGCCCAATGTGGGGCTCAAACTCAGGGACTGCAAGATCATGACCTAAGCTGAAGTCAGTCTCCCAACCTGCAGAGCCACCCAGGGACCCCAGGCATTTGACTGTTGTTGACACAAGTGTGCTCCTGCCTCGGGATGTTTGCACTTGTTGCCTCTGCCTATAACAGTCTTTCCTAAGGAATCTGCAACCCAGGTTTTTCAGCTTTCTCACTTCCTTCAGGTGTCTTCTCAAATGTTCCCCTAGGAATAAGTCATTCCCAGACCACACTATATGTAATAGCTATCACGCCTCCCCCATGCTCCCTGTTCCCCTACACTGCCCTTGTCCTTACCATCAGTCCCGACTAGCTATATATCTACTTAAAACTTTGGATGGGGAGGGGGTTATTATCCATCTCTCCCACTGGAATGTAAGAAGTCCATGAAGAAGGGACTTTGTTTTAACAGCGTTCTCTAGCACTCGATTAGGAAGCAACTTGGCACACAGGAGATACTCAATAAATACCGTTGAATGATTAGATTCTTTAATTAATGGCTTCTTTGTACTTGTTTAACACATTTTAATATCATTTAAGACCCTTCATGATTTTACTTCAATTTATTTTTGAAACCATATTTCCTGCCCTTTGTCCACACTGTTCAAATTTAATCTGGTCTTTTACTTACACTAGAATAGTGTGCTTGATAATGATAGAATACGGATGGAATAGGGAGTGAGGGATTCTATCATTCTTCTGAACTGGTAGGTCATGACATTCTGCTCTACCAGTAAATAGGCTGCCCAATTTCGATCAACGTGTAAAATTTATCTTACTACAGCTGAGTACGGCCAACAGGCAATGTGTATCAGACAGAACTTGATCTGAGTTGTTTGTAGAACATGGTGCAGATTAGATATAATTTACTACAAATAAGATGGATTCATATAAATCAAACCCTCACCGAAGAAAAATATGCAGGCAAGAGATGACTTAACTTTTGGATTATGTCTTTGAGTGCTACAAGGGCATGAACTGTTTTCTTCAAAAACAGTCTGAGTGCCTAAGGGTGAATGATTATGTTGAATCACAGCGGTGCAATCAGCCGTGCAATCTTTGTAGGCAACATGAGGTTTAGTTATATGCAAGTAGAATTATGTTGCCTTTATTGTCATTCAGTGGTTTCTTGAGTCTTAATCTCAACTGCTTTCCCCAAATCTGGTGTTTGTGCTATAATTTAAAAAAGGATGGGGTGGGCTGGGTGGCTCAGTTGGTTGAGAGCCCAACTCTAAGTTTTGACTCAAGTCACGACTCAAGGGGCGTGAGATCAAGCCCTGGCTGTTGGGCTCGGCCCTGGGGGTGGGAGCCTGAGGGTGGAGCTGCTTAACATTCTCTTTCCCTCTCCCTCTGTCCCCTGCCCACCCCGCTTGCGCATATGTGCACCCTCTCTCACAGAGTAAAATAATAAAAATACAAGTTTGGGAACCATGTGTTTACTACCTAGATTTTAATGCTGCCTGCGCAACTTCGGTTATTATTCAATTCCTGCGGCTTATTAATCAATGATTACTAGTGCTTGTTGTATTTTAAATTCACTTTTAAGTTTATGAGAATAGTGATGGCTTTTTCCTGGGTTTCATGTACTCACTGTTTTCCTTTTCTGGTGTTGTCCTCTTAGAATTCACTGCCCTTTAGTAGGTCATGTGTGATGTGGATTAGTAGGAAGAAATGATGAAGCTGGTAAACTGGTTTAAAGAGCTGCGTGACACATGTTTTGAAATATTGTGAAAGGCAGGGTGGTATGACTTGTCACTGGTCCCACAGCAACTGGAAAATAACTCGAGTCTTATGACATCTGGTCTGTCAGACCAGTCACCAGATCATATGTGAACATTTCCTTGGGATCAAGTCCGTCGGCTCCTCCCATTCGTCCGTCTTCTACTCTGCACACTTTGAAAATGCCTGAGAAGAGAACAATGATACTTCTGGAAGAGTGCTTGCTATGGTGCTGATGTCACATGGTATGGTGAACAAGATAGAGCAGGGTCAGGGGCCTTTCCTTTTTCATGGAACTAACATCGTCGTGTGAGAAGATAGAATCGTGGACAGACAATTGTAACAGATGGCACAGAGCGATAAATGCAGCAAGAAAATAATATTAAAACAGTAGTGTGATAAGCAGTGAGTAGGGTTGAAGCTACTTTATGTGGGATGGTCAGGGAAGGCCTCTCAGGAAGGGAATGTTTGAACCGAGACTTGAATAATGAGCAGAAAGTAAGCAAGTAAACACCTGGAAACAGAGTATTTTTGTTTCCTCTCTAGGCAGAGAGGTTAGCGACTACAATAGCCCTAAGGGGCGGACAAACCAAGTGACAGAGTGACAGAAGCTTGTTGAAAGTGAAGCCCTGAAGGGCACAATATAGTCTAATACTTGGGTAGGAAACAGAGCATGTGGGATCTGGGGTTTATCTGAGGGTCGGAAGAAACCATTGGAGGGTCTCGAGTAGGAAAGGGCAGAAGACAAAAAGATAATAATAATAAACTTAGTTTCACTTTCAGTAATAGAAAACTTGATGTTTAGAAAAACCCTCTTACTAAAAACGATGGAAAATACTGGAAAAAATATTTTTTAAAATGTGTTTAATGTGACAAAGAGCTAATAAAATAGTGAGGAATTATTTGTCATGGATCTGGGAAATAAGCCCAACTTACAGGGCTGGTTTTACCATGGAGCATTTATTTCTGGTTCCAGAAGTGGCTGAGAGGCTGAACTGTGTTTTTGGCAACAAATGAAACAACTGGCTTTTGTCTGATGGTAGATGAGCTGGCTTCATCTTCTCCCGAATTAGAAAAAGTGTTCCTAATAGTTGAAAATTTGGGGATGAGGATGTTCATCAGAGTGCTATGTACTCTAGCAGAGAATTGGAAGGCACGTAACTTCTAGAAAGTGGGGGATTGCTTAAATAATAATGGTATGAACATATGATACAATACTAACAGGCATAACCAATAAAAGACTACTAAGATCTTGGGAAAAGCTTCATAATGCACTGGAAAGTGAAAAGAAAATTTGACTATATTATGTACATGTTGTCCCATTGTGTAACAATATGTGCATATATGTAGAAAAACATAAAAAATGGTAACAGTGGTTATCTCTTGCTATTGGCTGATGTTTAACTTCTTATTTACTTGCTTCTCTAAGAAAAATTTAAAAACATTTTAATATAAATAGCTATATTTATATTTTTAAGGATAAATGAATAATATATTAGAAAATACTACAGAAAAAAATACCACAGAAAAGTACAAAGAAGAAAATAAAAGAGCCCTGGAAGTCTCACTTCCATAGAATATCAATATTAATATTTACTTATGAATATTCAGATAATTCTTTATGCATCTACGTGTATATAGATCTAAAACATTTCATACATGGGATCATACAAACCAATATTCTAGTCTTGCTTTTTAACTCAAATATTTACTTTTTAATTGAAGTATAATTGAATATAATATAATTGAATATAACATTCGCATTAGTTCTTTAACTTAAGTATTTACTTTTTAATTGAATATAATACAATTGAATATAATATAACATTATATTAGTTTCAGGTATACAACATAATGATTTGCTATTTGTATACATCACAAAGTGATCATCACAATAAATCTAGTTACCATCTGTCCTCATACAAAGTTACCAGAAAAATTAAGTTTTTTTCCCTTATGATGAGAACTTTCAAGATCTATTTTCTTAACAACTTTTAAATATATAATACAATGTTATTGACTATAGTCATCATGCTGTACCTTACATTCCCATGACTTATTTATGACTGGAAGTTTGTACCTTTGGATCCCTTTCACCTATTTCAGCCACACCCCAACATCCCTCCCCACTAGCGACCACCATTCTATTTTCTATATCTTTGAGTTTTGTTTGTTCATGTGTTATGTTTTTAGATTCCACATTTAAGTGAAATCATATGGTGTTTGCCTTTATCTGACTTATTTCACTTACCATATTACCCACTGGGTCCATCCACGTTGTTGCAAATGGCAAGATTTCATTCTTTTTATGGCAGAATAGTATTCCACTTTATGTGTATATCACATCTTCTGTATCCGTTCATCCATTGATAAACACTTAGGTTGTTTCCATGTCTTGGCTATTGTAAATAATGTTTCAGTGAATGTGGGGATGCGTATATCTTCAAATTAATGTTTTCGTTTTCTTCAGAGAAATACCGAGAAGTGGAATTGCTGGATCATATGGTAGTTCTGTTTTTCCTTTTTGAGGAATAATCTCCATGGTGGTTGTACCAATCTACACTTCTACCAATAGGGCACAAGTGTTCTCTATAACCACAGCCATGTCAGCATTTGTTATTTCTTATATTTTTGATAATAGCTATTCTGACAAGTGTGAGATTATATTTCATCGTGATTTTAATTTGCATCTCCCTGATGATTAGTGATGTTGAGCATCTTTTCCTGTGCCTATTTGGCCATGTGCATGTCTTCCTTGGAAAAATGTATACTCAGATCCTCTGTCCATTTGTAATTGGATTATGTATTTTTGTTTTTGTTTTTGAGTTGAATAAATTCTTTATATATTTTGGCTATTAGCCACCTCTCAGATATATGCCTTGCAAATATGTTCTCCCACTCAGTAGGTTGCATTTTCATCTGTTGATTGTTTCCTTCCCTGTGCAGAAGCTTTTTAGTTTGACGTAGTCTCACTTATATATTGTTACTTTTGTCACCACTACCTCTGGAATCAGAGCTGAAAAAATATTATGAAGAGCAGTCTCAAGGAGCAGACCCTCTATGATTTCTTCTAGGACTTTTATGGTTTCCAGTCTTCTATGCAGGTGTAATCCATTTTGAGTTGGTTTTTTGTATGGTATAAGATTAATGGTCCAGTTTCATTCTTTTGCATGTGGCCCTCCAGTTTTCCCAACACCATTTATTGAAAACATTGTACTTTCCCCATTGTATATATATTCTTGCATCCTTTGTTGTAAATCAACTGATCATATATGCATGGGTTTATTTGTGGACTCTATTATTCTAATGATCTGTCTGTTTTTATGCAAATACCATACTGTTTTGATTACTATTATTTTATAATATAGTTTGAAATTTGGGAGTGTGAGCTCTCCAGCTTTGTTATTCTTTCTCAAGATTGTTTTGGCTATTCAGGATCTTTTGTGGTTCCACACAAATTTTAGAATTGTTTGTTCTATTTCTGTGGAAAAATACCATTGGAATTTTGATAGGGATTGCAATGAATCTACAGATTTCATTTGGTAAGATGGACATTTTAACAATATTAATTCTTCCAATCCATGAGCACAAAATAGCTTTCCATTTATTAGTGTCTTCTTCAATTTATTTCATCAATGTCTCAGAGTTTTCAGAGTACAGATCTTTTACCTCCTTGCTTAAATTTATTTCTAGATATTTTAGTCTTTTTGATGCACTTATAAATGGGATTATTCTCTTAAATTCTCTTTCTGATAGTTCATTGTTAGTATACAAAAATGCAGAAATGGTGTGGAGGGTGGAGTGCTCACCTGCTGACACTTACAGGCTAGAGTAAGGATAAAAAAACGACATCCACGCACACCTGCAATCAGCAAGGCAGAGGGAGAGTGTGAAGATGGCTCCCGCCTGTGCCTCCGACCCAGAGAGAGTCCCAACAAGCTTCTGCACCTCCAGCAAGTGACTTAAGGTTAGCAAATGAATCTCCTTCACATATGGCCTAGGCATTTTTCAATCTGTTGCTTTTACGCTGGGTTCTGGAGCAAATAAGTCTGTGTGTGAGCCTTCTAAGAGTGGAATCTCTGTCCCCTATGGTATGTTTCTCCTGCACGTGAGCCCCACTGGTTTTCAAAGCCAGATATTTTGGGAGCTACCTCTCTGGGGCAAGGCTAAGGGTTGGGGTGCCTGATGGTGAGCACATACCCTTCCTCCCCAGAGAGAAGTTCAGTATTTGTGAGGCCCCTCCTGGCTCCTTCGGATTGTAGGTTGCTGGGGGGAGGGGGAGGGTTGGGGTTTTTGGAAAGACCTGTCTCGCTTCCCCTGCCAGTCTTGATGTGGCCTTTTTATCATTTGTTGTGGAGAATCTGTTCAGCTGGTTTTCAGGGTTTTTTTTCTTTCAGAGAGAATTGCTGCATATGCGGCTCTCTCGATTTGTTGTGTCTGTGGGTGCAGCTGAATTCAGGGTCTTCCTTCCTAAACTGCTGACTTGAACCACCCTATCCATGTTGTTTTTTAATTTCATAATATTTAACTTTACTTCAACTCTGTTAATTTTATCAATTGCCTAATGATAAACATTGAAGGTTTTTTTTTTTAAGTTTTCAGTTATTAACTATGGTTCAATGAACATTTTTATACATTGATGTAATAGAATCTTTTAAAGATATTTAAGAAGTATTTACCCTTCAGCTAGACATAGGCCAGGTATTGCCAGTTTGCAGACAAGGCTGACCTCAAAAAGTTGTAGAATTTAGTAGTACCTGATTAAAGAAACGTCTACCCTAGAAAATATTTTGCCTCCAAGAAGCACTTAAACTATTTTAACAAGGAACACATTTTTTCCTTTATACAATTAAATATCTAAAGGTAGGGAAATTCTGATTCTAAAGTCAACCCTCATGGACAAGTTAAAGAATCAATATTTTATTTATGGTGGGACAGTTTGGCTCTTGCTCGTTTGCTGGGCTTTATGCAAGACCATGGTGTTTACCTGGGCACAACTCCAAGGGCCTGAATTCTCATTCTCATCTGTGTGGATGGCCCTGCGAGGTCACCTGAAATCTGTTTGGTTATGCCACTGATGTCCTGGTGTTTTGTGTAGTTTGTTTCTTGCTTGGTCGGTGTGTCGGTTTATTACTTTTCTGCAAGAAACACAGGGGAGAAAAATCCCAGTGATATGTTTCAGAATTTCAGAACAGTAGTAATGAAGATAGTGTTCACTCAGAAGTTTGAAAAGTTACATATAAGAGAACAAAGATTTCTTTCATGGTTTAGACAGAGTTGGTTTGACAAAGGTTTTCAGTAAATCACACAGCCAAATATAGAAGCAAAGCTTGCTGACTCAGTCTATTGCACTAACCACTAAATTCAGCTTCCTTCCTTAGCCACACAGGGCAGAAACACAGAGGGAGTGGGAAATATGCCACTCTTTCTGGAACAGGCAGACTTCTGGAAAACTGCCAGTTCTGGAGGTTAACCTGTGTAATGCATCATTTTACGAAATGCATACCACACCCAGAAACCTTGGAGAAATCATCATGACACAGATAAGATCATCTCAAAACTTTCTGATTTCATCTTGAAATGAGTAACATGTCAGTAGAAGTTTCTGATGATAAGTTAAATTCTTTTTTCTGGAAATAGGAAATAATCCTAGAATCCTAGACAATTTCAATCAGTGTTGATTCTGTATGTTTGGGCAGATTCTGTATGATGGGGAAGTAATGCTATTTCAATTCCACATATCAGGGGCACAAAGACACATTAAAATAAGAAGTAAGACACCAGACCAGAATGAGCCAACACAATGTTAGTGAAGGCAATAAATCTAAGGGCTGATCTCATAAAAATGTCATCAGAATATTTGCAAGTAGAGAATCACATTTTGTCTATCATGTCTCTTATTTCATTGTACCTAAGTTTTATAAACTTGTAGTCATTCATTTTGATCTAGGAGAACTTTCCTTATATCAAGAATGAACTTATATACAAATTTCATATCTCATATAAAAGTCATGTCTTCCTTATTGTATTAGCTTTGATTAGTTAGCTGATGAGGTCTAAGTGTCCCACCCCATTGTCAGTATGTTTGAGATGGATTGATTGATTAATTGATTCATTCACTTGAGCAAATGTATGTGGGGCCCTCACAATGTACCAGACATCATGCCAAGGGCTGGGTATAAAAAACTGGATGAAGGTGGAAAGTTCTTGTCTTTATGGAGCTTAGGGTCAGCAGGGAGAGATGGACAAAACCCAAAACTAACGTAGGAGCACCTGGGTGGCTCAGCCAATTAAGTGTCCGACATTTCATTTCGGCCCAGGTCACGATCTCACAGTTCATGAGTTCAAACCCCACATCAGGGTTCTTTGAAGTTCTGGGCTGACAGTGCAGAGCCTGCTTGGGATTCTCTCTCTCTTTTTCTCCCTGCTCTTTGTTCGCTCATGCATGAGCGCTTGTTCTCTCCCTCCAAATAAATAAATAAACAAACATTAAAAAAGCTAGTGTAATAATTATAGATTGACACAATTGCTATAAAGGACAAAAAGGATGCTTGATGAAGAATAATGGCAGGAACCCATAATGGGTAAGGTAGGGACAGCCTCTCTGATGAGGAGAAATTTAAGCTTAATCCTGAAGGAAGAAAAGGAACCAGGCAGGAGACAAAGAGGGGAGAGAATTTTTAGCAAAAAGAGTAAATGGCCAGAGGATGGAAGAAACTTGATGTAAAGCCAGGTGGAGCCCCTGAGGAGGAAGCATTGTGCTGGGGCAGGTGGGTATGGACTGGGTCAAGCTCTGCTGGGAAGTCACGTGGAAAGTTTAAAAAGAGGTAGAGACACATATATCTCAATCCTTAGGGCCAGATATATTTTTGAATTCAGAATTTATTTTGCATTAAAAATTTTTTTTTAATTTATTTCTTTTGAGAGAGAGAGTGTGAGTGGGGTAGGGGCAGAGAGAGAGAGAGAAGGGGAGAGACGGAGAGAGAATCCCAAGCAGGCCTCACGCTGTCGGCACAGAGCCCCACGTGGGACTGGAACCACGGTGGGGCTTGTGCTCACAAACTGCAAGATCATGACCCGAGCCTAAATCAAGAGTCAGATGCTCAACCCACTGAGCCAGCCAGGTGCCTCCAGAATTTGCTCTGCATTTTGGAATGTGAATATAATGCACAAATGAAACCATAAATTAACCCATATATTACATAACTCTCCCAGAGGCACTCGGGGGTGGTACCCTATCATCAAACACATTCATATACCTGCAAGGAAACATGAATATTCACACAAAGACTATGAACATAGTGAACAAAGACGATGTATGGCCCTGCATCAGTTTATCTCAGGCTTTCTGCCAAATGAGTTCAGCTCCAATTAGATTTTGCCACCAACTAAATTATTTTAAAAAATCAGTTTTCAGAGCTTTGGATTTTGGATTGGTGGATGAGAGATTATGGACCTGTAAGTATCCTCCCTTTCCCCAATCATTTGACAACAGTAATTTATGTATTCAACAAATTATTTTTTTGAAGGCTTTTCTATGTGCCAGGTAGTATTTTGAATGTCCAAAAGAAATGCATTAAACATGGAGCGCCTGGGTGGCTCAGTCAGCTAAGCATCTCACTTCGGCTCAGGTCATGATCTCCCGCCGGTTGGTGAGTTCAAGCCCTGCATCAGGCTCTGTGCTGACAGCTCGGAGCCTGGAGCCTGCTTTGGATTCTGTGTCTCCCTCTCTCTCTGCCTCTCCCCTGCTCACACTCTGTCTCTGTCTCTCAAAAATAAATAAAGATTAAAAAAAATAAAGAGTGGGCACCTAACCCACTGAGCCAGCCAGGCACTCTTACAGCTATGTAAACTTTAAATGTTAATTTTTTACAGCACAATATTACTTGCAACCACAGGGACAACAAACCTGAATAAGCCAGCACAAAGCCTCTCGGTACGTAGGCTCACGTAGAAGGACCTAGTGCCAAGTTCTTGGTTAGAGGGTAGTGAGATGCTGGAATCTGCCGCCGGCTTCCCTGAAACTCCTTTCATGTGACGGTGTCGAGATCCTTTCAGAAATTCCTAATGCTCACCTTTGCCTTTGATAATTAATAGTTTATCTGCCTGTGATGAAATATTTGGTGTATAGCATATAGAGGAAACATAAGCAGAACCAAGAACATATGGATACTTCTGGCTCCAGATCATGAATCTCAGGACTATTCTTCCAGTAGTGCCAGATACTGAGGTGAGAACGTCGCATGGTTTCATTTAGTCCTAAAACCAATGAGGTAGATACAAATATTATTTCCTTTTTAAGAATCAAGGAACAGAGGTTTAAAAGCAGTTTGAACTGGACACTGGAGCTGTACCAATAAAGAGCGAGGCATGCCTGGCAGTTTCTTTCCCCCCCACCCGGTACCCTGCCCCCAAGGTGGAGAACAAGCAATGACTGACAGGTGTGGGAGTGTGAAAGCTCAGGTCCCTTGCGTCCAGTTAGGACAACTCTGAGATGTAGGTGACACTCCAGAGCTGCCCTGTGGATCAAGCCGAGCCAGCCCTCTGCAGAACTTTGCCTGGGATCACACCTTGTCTTGGTTTCCTCCTCTTCCTGTTCATGCTTCCCCTCCTCTCTTGCCCTCACCCTCTCGCCCAAGTCTCTCCCAAGCACTTCCTTTAACGAAGTGCTTACACAAAAATTCTTGCCTTTGGGTCTGCTTCTAGAGAACACAGAACGGCCCTGCTGAGACCTGGGGAATTCCTGACCTGGGGGAACCATGAGAGATTAAAAAAAAAAAATTGATTGTTGTTTAAACTGTGATTTGACGTGCAGCCGTGAGTAGTTAGAACTCCCTCCAATACAGTAGGGACTTCTCCAGCTCTTCCTCAGCCGGAGCTATGGCTAAATTCATCATGATCAGGCAGACACGTATTCCAGATTTAAAGTTTCCCTTTTCACTGTAGGGCCTCAGCTAACACCACTATCTAAGTCCCCACAGAGTGCCTTGTCTGCGAAATATCCCCTTGGGTCAGGGAACACCCTTTATGGTAAATGAGGTATAACAAAGTTTAAGGGACCATGGAATCCACTGATTCTACCATAACCACCTCTTGAAGGCAAAGCTGAGAGTGGGGTACGATCCTTCAGGATGTGGTTTGTACCATAGGACAAAAGCCATTACTCACTGCTGGGTATAGCCAAAGGGAGGAATATGGAGGTTCAGGAACTAGAGGCAGGAATAGGAGTGGCCCTGCTCGCCATTACTCCCCGTGACCTACTTCTTGTTCCTCTCGATATGCTTTTATAGCTTCCTTTCACTCTCCCAGCTTGGGTGTACTTCCAGCAGCCACAGCTGTGGTTTTTCATGGCCAGACTGAAGGCATTCTACTCACATGTGCACAGGGCTGGGTATTCTTGAGAATTTCTGTTCCCTCCTTTCCCCACCGCTGCTGCTGGCCTGGGTATGGGACACAAAACATAGCTCCCTTGCCACAAATTAAGACAACTCTGAGGCTGAGCTTGCTTCTGGACCACCCCCCCACCCCACCCCGCCACTGCCACTTCAGGACAGGCTCAGCGTGAGGTCTCATCCTGGCTCCTCTGACTCTCCTTCTTTCTGCTGTAGAGGACCCTCACCTAACTCACGTTCTAGGGTCACAAACAAAATAAGCGGTAGGATCAGGACCTACAGTTTATTTTATTCATTGTTTATCTGAATTTCAAATTTTTTTTTAATTTTTTTTTTAACATTTATTTATTTTTGAGACAGAGACAGAGCATGAATGGGGGGAGGGCCAGAGAGAGAGGGAGACACAGAATCTGAAGCAGGCTCCAGGCTCTGAGCTGTCAGCACAGAGCCTGATGCGGGGCTCGAACTCACGGACCGTGAGATCGTGACCTGAGCGAAGTCGGACGCTCAACCGACTGAGCCACCCAGGCGCCCCTGAATTTCACATTTAACTGGGTGTCCTATATTTTATCTGGTAACTGTATCAGAATACTAGCACAAGTCTGTCTAATCCCAGTGGCTATGCAATACTTTTAAATTAATAAATCGTTTTGAATCTGTAAATAAATTCAATGCACATATTACAAAATTCAAAAGGCTGTATAGTAAGCAATAAGTCGGCCTGCCACTGCTGTGCCCAGCCACTCAGGTCTCCTTTTTAGAGGCAATCATGGTAACCTGATTCTTGTTTATCTTTCTGGAAATATTCTTTGTTAATGCAGGAATGATTTTTGTGTGTGCATCTCCGTAGTTTGCTTTATTCGTTTAACAACCTATCTTGGAGGTAGGTCCTTGTCAGCACATGTAGCGCTCCTTGTTCTCTTTAACAATTACACATTACTTTAAAAAGGCTCAGTTAATAGTCATCTGGATTGTTTTCAGTTGTTTGCTCTTATAGATAACCCAAGTCCAGGCTACATTGTTTTATTCAATTTAAAGAGATGCCAAAATCTAAGTGCAGTTCAACAGGCTGAACTGCTAAGTGCTCCTAAAAGGATTGAGAGATGTAGTTTACTTGATAATAAAGTAGAACAAATTTCAGTGGGTGCTGTGCGTGCTACCTAACATTTAAAATTATTCTTTCCCCCAATTAGTGTGCTAGACTATTTTTAGTGAATATGAATACAGGTCTGCTCCTGATGCTTTACAATAACTCCCCAAGAAAACTAATGACTATTTCCCCATACAAATACCGTTATTACTCACAATAGGAGTGGGAATTCATGGCATTGTATTATTTTCATCTGGAAGTCTGTGCATTTTCTGAGACTCATGGATAGTGAGTGGAATGCCTACTGCTAAAATCCAGTAAGACAAGAGTGGGTTTTAAAAGCACAGTTTCCGGGATAAGAAGGTCCTGTAAATCAGTACCACTCCTTTCTAGAAAGGCAGCCTCAGAGAAAGGGAATAGATAGATGCCAGGCAGGTTCCCGGAAGATTGTTTTGCTAGCATGTAACAGAAGGGAAGATCTATTCCAGGGCAAGGGGACACAGGTCCAATTTGCTCCGGTAGAGCCAAATGATGGGTTTAGGGGTTACAGGAGATTGACAAGAGCACATAGTGTGGCATATTGTCAAACAAGGAAGTTCTTGCTGGCTGAGAAGATGGTGGGAAAATGGGGTGATGGTGTGGTATGCGTGAAATTATTATTAAAGACTAATGTTTATTCAGGAAAGTTTTCATTGGGTTAGAAATGCTCCCTGCCCTCAGTGGGAAATTTGATCAAATGTATTTAAGCAACATTTTCCCAGTACAGTTGATCAGAAACTTTTTGTTGTAAAATGCCAAATAATATCTTGTGAAAAACAGGTTGAGAAATTTTTATTGCGAAAATAACATAAAATACTGGACTGATAAATCAACGACTCTGTCTTGCGATGTACAATCCTTCTATTTGATTTTTATATCACTTATTGGCACTATCTTAAGAGTATCCCTTTGCCTCCGTGGCCACTTTTTGGCCAGCAAGGTTTGTAACTGCAAAATCAAGGACTCAAGCCTGCCAAATTCATCCACAGGATTTCCCAAGTATCAATGTCTTGTCAACAGATAGACTACTTTAAAATATTACTTTTGTGTGTTATAAAACAGTAGTTTCATTTGATTTACTCTTACCTACTTATTTCTTTAACTTAGTGTAAAGTTGTTCTGTGTCAGAGTCCAAGATTATTTTCTGGAGGTCAAATAAGCCTGCACTAAAAAATGCAATTGTTAAATTTCCTGGGAGCTGATATTATGGTTGTTAACTGGTGGTAGGAGTAGCTTGCCCATTCAAGATAAAATACTAACTTGTTAGTGTGGCGTAAAAGGTTGAGTGCTTTTGTTTCTAAGGTGGCTTGGGAATAGTGCACCCAGATCACCACTGGTAATGGAGGTTTAGCAGGACAAATAAAGATAAAACAAGATAACTTGGGCTAATGTCTTACTTTCCCGTTATAAATTGGCCTTAGGTCTTGATATTTTCATAACTGGGTCGTTCCATAAACCTACTGGAGAATTGTAACAATGTTTTTGCACTATTTTGTTTGTAGTCACAGCTTAAGTGATTTGCTCTCCCTGTTTTCTATGCCTACACCCTAAGAGAGAAGATTCATTTACATTAGTTTGTCATCATAACATGCAAAAGTTCTTATTAGGCAGTATCATTCAAAGCTACTGCAAAAGCCATCGGATACCCTCAAGTTCAAGTTCAATTTGGAACTTAGTGCCTCTGGAACTAGCCTAGTTCTTAACTCTGTTAATCACGTGCAGTGTATTAGCATTTTCGTCTCCTGATACACATGCCATGGATCCTAGCAAAAGTCTCTCTAAGGAATTTCTTGCCCTTTCTGTCCTTGAAGGTGATATAATGATTGTGGTCATGGGAACCCAGAGATTCCCACCTGCCACTTCAACTGATCTCCCATTGCCCTTCTGCTTTCCTCATGAAAAGTAGGTGACTTGCTTTTCTCCAAATATTCTATGCTTTTAACTTGCCTCCATGTTTTGTACACGTACTTCTCTTCTACTAGAATGCCATTCCTTTATCACACAATAAATTCTTCTCAGATTTCCACGTTTCGTTAAAGGGGTAACATTTATACGTTATCTTTTCTACACTATCTTTCATGTTCACTATGAGACTCAAAGAAAACTTCAATAGCCATGAAAAAAATTAAGATTAGAGATTAGAATGGTTAGTATATTACTTACAAAATCAGTAGCTTCTATAACATTCAATCCTTGAAATATATAATTGTTCAAATAGGTACGATAGAAGTTTCTCTCTCAATATAAAGTCCCAAAGAGGTCAGTGGGCAACTCTCCTCCAACTAGTGATTCAGAGTTTTTGGCTTGTTGTATCTTCTAGATTCACCATCCCTAACACTTTGCTATCTGCATCCACTAATGGAAGGAAAAAAAAAAGGGGTGAAAAAGGTGTAACCACTTTTTAACAGCCATCATCTAGTAGTAATACACATCACTTCCACTCATTTCTATTCATTAGTACAGCTCACATGGCCCAACCTAAATGTCTGGAGTTTGGGAAGTATAGTTCCTGACTGGGTGACAGTTTGCTGGTGACACCTGGTGCTGTGCAAGGGAAAGCATACATGTTGGTGATGACAGCTCGCTGTCTCTGCTACAGTTAATATTCGTATGTTTGCAAATGACATAACTTTCAATTTAAGAGAGCTTAAGCAACATGTTGTTTTAATGAAGTCATTCAGGGGGCTGTTCTGTGATGCCTAGGAACATCTACAGGGATCAGACAACTCTGGGGAACTTCAGACATGGGGCCTAGACACAGAATGCCTACATGGTTATCTGTTGTCTTTGTTTTATCTGCTTGTTAACTTTGGTCTTTCACATTGAAGAGCAATCGCTTCCTACATGGTAGGGGTGGGAAGTTAGCCAACTCCAGGCTTACAGTCTCCAAGTTTAGTGACTCCAGGGGAAAGTGAGAATATGTGTTTATCCATTTGGCTATGTAAAAATCCCAGGGTAAGTGGCATCTGGGTGGTTCAGTCAGTTAAACAATTGACTCGATTTCAGCTCAGGTCATGATCTCATGGTCATGGGGTCAAATCCCATGTCAGGCTCTGGGCTGAGTGTGGAGCCTGCTTGGGATTCTCTCTACCTCTCCCTTTGCTCCTCCCCCTGCCCATGCTTGCTCGCTTACTCTCTCTCTCTCTCTCCCTTTCTCTCAAAAATAAATAAATAAGCATTAAAAAAAAAATCCCAGGGACAGACTCTGGCCAATTTGGCTCATATGTTCCCCCTCTGGACCAATTACTGTGGCCACTGCTAAGAAGTGCTCTGATTGGCTAGGCTGGAGTCCTATGTCCTCCACGTTTTAGCAGTGGCAGGCATTGTGATAGCAGTTGTATACATGACAAGGTTAAGTTCAAACTCTCCAAAGAAAGGCAGGAGCTGATATTACCAAAGAATGGATAAAGATTTTCTGAGTAGGACAAAAAAATAAATACATAAATAGATATTTACAGAATATTACAGATGTTTTGTACAAATTAGGAATAATGAATTGAGACTCTGAGATTTTATTCTAAAAATCAGTTTTCTGTATATTTCCCTAACTTCTATAATAGTAAAATAACTTAAATTTGATAGTAACCTAAAGAAAAACTTTAGTCCTGTCCACATTTATGTTTGTTGCCAAATGTCAAATTTCATTTTATTTGATGTTTTACTTCACCATACCCTGAAACTTTTATAAGGGGCCACAATATAGGACTGAGACAAAAAAGTCCATTCTTCTGATTGCACGTGAGTCAGACATAGGATAACCATATGTAGGTTTGCTGATGACAGTCCTGTTTTAGACCCGTTGTCTTATGTGAGACAACACATAAAGATGTGAAAAATTTTACAAAAGTATATTAGGAAATAATTTCACTATTTCACTAAATTGCCACTATTTAACATTGTCTTCCCTGGATTACCTATGTTAAAATATGAATCCAAGGATTTTACAGACTTCTGTGCTGAGCAAAAACAGTGCTTCCTTAGGTGACTTCCTCGGGATATTTAGCCAGGTCTAATGGGATCTCTATAGGACTTTAGATTCCTGTTCCTGGAACCTTTAGCAAAAGTAAAGGTCAAATGGATTATAGACAAAATAATTGGAGAGAATAAATTTCTAGAAATTAAAATTATGTTGCTTTAGTAAATATTTTTCATTAACTAAATAATACATAGGTGTAGGTGCATATTCTTGACTAGATTCTAGTCTTTCTTGTAGGCTAGCTATACTCTCCCCTTTGAGGAATAGGGGATAAAATTTTTATTCTTTGGTTTTATAATGAGCATTATTATATATACTAGGTGCCATTTTCTGGGTACTTGGAATAGTCTTGAAAAAAGTGGACAGTGGAGCGCCTGGGTGGCTCAATTGGTTAGCGTCTGACTCTTGATTTCAGCTCAGATCATGACCTCAGGGTCATGAGATGAAGCCCTGCATCACCCTCTGATGGGCATGGACCTTAAGATTCTCTCTCTCCCTCTTCCTCTGTCCCTCCCATGCTCTCTCTAAAATAAATAAATAAATAAATAAATAAATAAATAAATAAAATTAAATTAAATTAAATTAAATTAAATTAAATTAAATTAAAGCAGACATGGGGTGCCTGGGTGGCTCAGTTGGTTAAGCATCCAACTCTTGATTTTGGCTCAGGTCATAATCTCAGGGTGGTGGGATTGAGCCCCACATCAGTCTCAGGGCTGGGCATGGAGTCTGCTTGAGATTCTCTCCCTCCCTCTGCTCCTCCCCCACTCCTCTCTCCAAAAAAAAAAAAAAAAAAAAAAATTAAAAGTGGACAATGTTAATGTCTTCCTAGAATGAGATTTTTGTGAGGGAGACATAATAAACAAATAAGTAAATATATACTACAGTATCAGTTAAAGATATTGGTTCTGAAGAAATACAAGGCTATGTTCTTATCACAAATTACTTTTTTCTCTTTTAGGTTTACTACATGGGTTTCTTTTGCTTACAGCCAAAGGAGTCTTTTTTTTTTTTTAACGTTTATTTATTTTTGAGACAGAGAGAGACAGAGCATGAATGGGGGAGGGGCAGAGAGAGAGGGAGACAGAATGGGAAGCAGGCTCCAGGCTCTGAGCCATCAGTCCAGAGTCCGACGCGGGGCTCGAACTCACGGACCCCGAGATCGTGACCTGAGCTGAAGTCCAACGCTCAACCGACTGAGCCACCCAGGCACCCCCAAAGGAGTCTTAATAATTATACTCCTATCTAAAAAATTTCCTATTAGCATTCACCAATTATATTTCAAATTGTGTTTTCATACTTTACCAGCTGATCTATTCCAGGATCTCTCAAAAGTTTATTAGTTACTGAAGGACAATTCCATTTTGTTTTTAAATGTCTATTTTTTATTTTTGAGAAAGAGGCAGAGTGTGAGTGGGGAAGGGGCAGAGAAAGAGGGAGACACAGAATCCAAAGCAGGCTCCAGGCTCTGAGCTGTCAATACAGAGCCTGATGCGGGGCTCAAACTCATGAACTGTGAGATCATGACCTGAGCTGAGGTCAGATGCTTAACCAACTGAGCCACATAGGCACCCCACTGAAGAACAATTTCTGACTAGCATCTAGAAGTGAATTAGGAAGCAATAAACATAATCATAAACCACTTCTCCCATAACATTTTGTCCCCATCTGGGAAAATTTTTCCTCCCATGGTCAATCTAAACATCTCTTTAAAATGTATGTCATCTACCTTTTTAGATTTATTTTTAGCCACACGACATAAGCAAAGTATAGCCAGTAGGTTTCTGCACCCTATGCATCCTTGGTCTCACCCATGTGACACAATTAACATGGAGCCCACCCACTTGGATCTGAGGAAGAGTATGGCCCTGGTTCAGACCAGGATCCTTTCTGGAGAGAGATAGGTAGATCCTAGGGATAAGGGCTCACTGGACCAGTTCTTGGCGACAGCATTGTACATTCCTCTGAAATTTATCTATGTTCAATTTATCCTTTCTTTTTGAACAGAGGTCTGAGAGTATGGATTCTGTGAAAATGTTGCTCAACTTCTAGAATAAACCATAACACTTTAGTTATGTTTGTGGTAAAAGTGGACCTATGATGGAATTAGGTGATCCTCAGTACTCCCAAGTCTCAGGGTGGATCTCATAGGCAGTGGGCAATAGTTATAGCATACTTTTGAAGAGTTGAATGGGGATGAGGACTGGGAGACAATCCAGCTATATATATTTACAAGAGTCTATTACCATAAGAATATGCCCCCCTCATTCTGGAAATAGAACAAGTGCTGTGTAAAACCCACCTAGCATATTTTCCACTGACTTACATAATACTGCCATCTCAATGGTGTGTGCACTTACATATACCATATGTCATATTACATATCTCTCTCTCACACACACACACATATAAAGTTTAGGGCATTTGTGGACCCAGTCCATGCATAACTTAAAATCTTATAATTTTATTTCAAAAAGCCGTAGGGTAAGTGAAAGAATATGGTGGCCAAGATGGCTACAGTGTTGGGTTATGAACTAGATTAGAGGAAAACTTCAGCAAATTGGAGAAGCATGAAGCAAATAGGAGTACAGAAGTAGGTCAGCTTCTGCTGCTTTAGCTGAAGACTAGGGCCCACAGCACTTATTCTGTCTGTAGTCCCAAGTTCTAAATTCCTGTTACTAGTCTTTACTCTTGGTAACAGAAGTCATCCAAAATCACTATTTTGAACTTAGTTACTGGTGTTGTAATTGGCTAGATATCTTGAAAGCCTTCCAGATTTTTATCTACATCATCTAAATATGCTGGATAAACAACAAAATAAATCATTTTAAATCTATAGTTGAGCCAGTAAGAAAGTAAGTCAAATCTTGAAAGCACAAGAATAAAGTACCTTCAATGGATATATCATCCAGACATAAAATCAATAAGGAAACATTGGACTTAAACTATATGTTGGATCAGATGGACTTAACAGACATTTCCAGAATATTCCATCCAATAACAGCAGAATATACATTCCTGTCATGTGCAAATGGAACATTCTCCAGGATACATCATATATTAGGCCATTAAACAAGTCTTAATAAATTTAGGAAGATTTAGATATTATCAAGCCTCTTTCTAACCACAATGGTACGAAACTAGAAATCAATCACAATAAGCACAACAAATATGTTGAAAGTAAACAACATGCTCCTGAGCAACCAATGGATCAAAGAAGAAATCAAAAATAAATTAAAACAAAATATCTTAGGAGAGGGGCACCTGGGTGGCTCAGTCGCTTAAGTGTCTGACTTTGGCTCAGGTCATGATCTCAAGGCTCGTGAGTTTGAGCCCCACGTTGGGCTCTGTGCTGACAGCTCGGAACCTGCAGCCTGCTTCAGATTCTGTCTCCCTCTTTCTCTGCCCCTCTCATACTTGCACTCTGTGTCTCCCTTTCTCTCTCTCTCTCTCTCTCTCTCTCTCTAATATAAATAAACATTAAAAAGAAAAAAAAAAGGTACACTTAGGAGAAACGAAAACAAAGGGACAGTATACCAAAATTTATGGGATGCGGCAGAAGCGGTTCCAAGAAGAACATTTATAGTAATAAATGGCTACATTAAGGAAAAAGAAAGATCTCAAGTAATTAACCTAACCATACACCTCAAAAAGCAGGAAAAAGAAAAACAAAATAATACTAAATTTAGTACAAGGAAGGAAATAACAAGGATCAGAGAGTAAATAAATGACAGAGACAAAAGAGGCAATAGAAAGGCCAATTAAACTAAGAGTTGTTTTTTTAAAAAGATAAAACAGAAAACCTTTATCTAAATTTATCAAGAAAACAGGAGAAAATTATATATAAAAGAAGAGACCTTATAATTGATACCAAGCAAATACAAAGAATCATAAGAAGCTATGATATATAATTATATGCCCACAAATTGGACAAACTAGAAAAAAATGGATAGATTCTTAGAAACACACAACCTACCAAGACTAAATTGTGAAGAAATAGAAGATCAGAACAGACTGATTACTAGTAGGGATATTGAAAGGATGCCCACTCTTACCACTTTTGTTCAACATAGTAGGAAAAGTCCTAGCAGAGCCATCAGACAAAATAAAGAACTGAAAGGCATCCATGGGGCACCTGGGTGGCTTAGTCGGTTAAGCATCCGACTTCAGCTCAGGTCATTATCTCATGGTTCATGAGTTCGAGCCCCGCATCAGGCTCTGTGCCGACAGCTTGGAGCGTGGAGCCTGCTTCAGATTCTGTGTCTCCCTCTCTCTCTGCCCCAACCCCCCTCGCGCTCTGTCTCTCTCTCAAAAATAAATAAATGTTAAAAAAAAAAAGAAAAAAGAAAAGAAAAAAAAAAAAGAAAGAAAGAAAAGGCATCCAAATTGGAAAGGAAGAAGTATATTATCTCTGTTTGCAGATGACATATTATATATAAAAAACCGTAAAGACTCCAGCAAGTAACTGTTAGAACTAATAAATTCAGTGAAGTTGTAGACTATAAAATCAATATACAAAGATCTGTTGCATTACTATTCACTAACAGATAATGATCAGAAAGAGAAATAAGAAAACAATGACATTTACAATTGTATCAACAATAATAAAATACTCAGGAATAAATTTAACCAAGAAGGTGAAAGTTCTATACACTGGAATATATAAGATGTTGATGAAAGAAATTGAAGAAGACACAAATAAATGAAAAGATATTTCATGTTCATGGATTGAAAGAATTAATAAAATGTACAAACTATCCAGTACAATCTACAGACTCAATGTAATCACTATAAAAATTCCATTGGCATTTTCCACAGAAATAGAAAAAAGAATTCTAAAATTGCATGGAACCACAAAAACCCTAAATTGTCAAAGCAAGCTTGAGAAAGAACAAGCTAGAAGCATTGTACTTTCTCATTTCAAATTATATTCCAAAACTACCATAATTAAAACATGAAGTATTTTCATAAAAACAGATACATAGATCAATGGAACAGGATGGAGAGCCCAGAAATAAATCCATGCATACATGGTCAATTAATTTATTACAAAGTATCCAGGAATATACAGTGGTTAAAGGGTAGTATTTTCAATAAATGGTGCTGGGAAACTGAACAGCCACACGCAAAAGAATGAAACTGGACCACTATCTTAAACAATACACAAAAATTAACTCAAAATGGCTTAAAGACTTAAATGGATTAAAAATGGGTTAAATTAAAAATGAACAAGTGGGACTACATCAAACAAAAAAGCCTCTTTCTAGCAAAAGAAGCTATCAATAAAGTTAAAAGGCAACCTATAGAGTGGGAGAAAATATTTGCAAACTCTCTTTCAATAAGGGGTTAATATCTATAATCTACAAAGAACTCCTACAACTCAGTTGCAAAAAATAACTCAATTGAAAATGAGCAAAGAACCTGAATAGACATTTTTCCAAAGAAGACATACAAATGGCCAATAAATACACGAAAAGCTGTTTGACATCACTAATTATCAGAGAAATGCAAATCAAAATCTTAATGAGCTATCACCACCTGTTAGCATGGCAGTTATCAAAAAGATGGGATAACACATGTTGGCAAAGATATAGAGAAAAGGAAACCCTTGGGCACTGTTGGTGGAAATATAAATTGACATAGTCCCTATGAAAAACACTAAAAAGTTTCCTGAAAAAATAATAATAGAACTACCACATGATCTAGCAATCCCACTTCTGATAAACAAAGGAAATATGCCATTATCTCTAGAGATATCTCTACCCTCGTGTTTTTTGCAGCATTAATCACAATAACCAAGATGTGGAAACAACTTAATTGTTGGTCATTAGATGAATGGATAAAGTAAGTGTGATATATACAAAATATGTATTGATGTATATAATAACATATATTAATATGTAAGTGTAATTATTTATATCAGAAAGAGAATATTATATAGAGAAGAATATTATATATATAAAGTAGCCTTAAAAGGAAGGAAATCCTTTCATTTTTGACAACATGGATAGACCTGGAGGCCATAATACTAAGCAAAATAAGTCAGACAGAGAAAAACAAACACTGCTTGATATCATTTATATGTGGAACAGAAAGAAAGAGAAAGAGGGAAAAGAAAGGGAAGGAAGGAATGAATGAATGAAGGAAGGAAGGAATGGAGGAAAAAAGAAAGAGAAAAGCTTAACTCATAGAAACAGAGAGTGAAAAAGTAGTTGTCAGGGGCCAGAGTCAGGGAAGTAGAGAGAGGTTGGTAGAAGGTGTACAGACTTTCAGTGATAAGATGAATACGGTCTGAGAATCTAATATACAACATGGTGACTACAGTTGTTAGTATTGTATAATTGTATTTACATTGTATAATTGAGATTTGCTAAGACAGAACAGTTATGTTCTCACCAAAAAAAAAGTAAAAAAGGTAAATAGATGATAGATGCATGAATTTATCTGGTGAAGATCATCTTTTCACAATGTTTGTGTAGATCAAAGCATCATATTGTACACTTTAAATATCTTCCAGTTATACCTTAGTAAAGCTCAGGAAAAAAAGGGGAAAAAAAGTTACATCAGCGTTTCTCAATCTTCTTTTCATTATCACCCCCTAAGGAAACATTTTGGACTTTTTTTTTCCCCTAATTGCCCTTACCCCCTATGAAATGTTAATACCACAGATATTCTTTACATTTGTTTATGTTCTGTGGCTCTTCAGAGGGCCATAAACCATTGTAATATCTAAAAAAAAAAAAAAAACAAACAAAAAAAAGAATTTACACCCAAGAACCCATTTTTGCAGGAAGGGCATATTGTCCCCTTGGTGAAGCTCTGCTTTCAAGGTCGTCATCATTAGTGGAATTAGTAAACAGAGCCCTGAATTTATAGTCACTTGCCGAGTAAGAGGGATTCGAATACCGACTCTACCTTGTACTATCTCTCTTATTTTAGCAAAAGTATTCAATTTCCTCGGATGTCAATTTTCTCATGTATAAAATAAGGTAAAAGAATAAGCAAACAAAGAAACAAGATGGGAAATATTTGCCTAACATCACAGGGTTGTTGTGAGAGTAACTCTTCGTGAGATAAGTTTATTTATCGAGATAGGACTCACCGCAAAAGATTGCCCATCAGCGTTTTTACCAGTCTTGATGACATGAACCTAGAAAGCACCTCAAGTGTTTGCACAGTAGTAATAGGAATGTGGCAATATGCTCTGCAGTTCAGTTGAGCATGCAAGCAGATGATAACGGTTGTTAGTGGCATTTGTTGAGACACAAAGGAGTACTCATGCCTATTGGAGGAAAAAGTCACAAAGGGAAATCTTGGAATATTTTCCCTTCAGAAGCTTTGAAAGCAGTAGCAAATATTGCTTGACTCCACTGAGTTATTTGCAGTGAAGGACTGGATTGCAAACCATTCCTTCTAATATTTAATTCATTGCTTTTCTATAATGAATGTAATTATCTTCAGGCAACTTAAGATTTCGATGTAAACTTTTATTTCCAACCATGGTTTATTAAGTATTACACCTAAATTATAAGCTGAGTTGGTCTAAAATAAGTTAATTAAGTTGGTCGTATAAAATCCATTTAACTTTTAACTCGCTACAACTTCTGAAATATACCGTTTGTTGAAAAATAATAACACGTGTAACATTTATTGAGCACACAGTGTATACCAGGCCCTGGACGAGGCGTGTTACAGTCATGGTTTTTGATCCCTATAGCAACACGAAGAGTTAGTAATCCACACTGTATTATTATCTACAGTTATCTACTGTAGCAAAAGTCATTTTATTTACTCCCAGTTCTGGGTGTCACCTAGGCTGTTCTGCCAGTATTGTTTAGGGTCACTCACGTGGATTCAGTTTGTGAGCTGGTCAGCTGGGAGCTATTTGGTCTAGAGAGGATCCTCTGGAATGTTTTGTCTTGGCTCCAGGTGGTCTCTCTTTCTTCAACAGGTCAGCCTGGGCTGTAGGATCCCAAGAAGACAAGATGGAGGCCGTATGGCTTCCTAAGACCAGACTCAGAACTCACTCAATGTCACTTCCATTGCATTATACTGGTCGCAGCAGAGTCACAAGCCTAGCCCAGATTCAGGGAGTGTGGAAGTAGATTCCACCTCTTGACGGGAGGGGCTGCCAAGAATCTGTGGCCATTTTTAAGTCACCACACATACTCTCACATATGAGCTATTTGTTATTTGTTTGAAGAAATAGCCGAGCAAACTCTTATTTACTTATTACTTTTTTACTTTCACCATCTTTGGCATAGCATGACAAAGAGGTAGGGTGAAGAAATAAAAACTTGTAACAATTTCATGCATGTAGTGACTCAAACAGAAGAATAAAATTCTTACTCTTGAAATCGAAATGAGCTCTGAGTTTTAGAGATATGTTAAACAGACACAGTTGAGGTATAGACACTGCCTCCAAATGTTGCTCGTGTAATGAATTATCCTGTTGAGAGTGGTGAATAAGGTTGGACCCAGACCAGCATGGAGGTTTAGGCAATGCTTGGTGCTCTGGAGTCTTGCTTGCTCCTGATCTGAGACTGTGTGATAGGCCCACTTGTGAATAGAAAACTGCTGGGGAGTGGGGGGCAGTCATTGGGCCCTATAGTTCTTGCATTTAAGAAGGTGATAAATCTTGGGGCGCCTGGGTGGCGCAGTCGGTTAAGCGTCTGACTTCAGCCAGGTCACGATCTCGCGGTCCTGGAGTTCGAGCCCTGCGTCGGGCTCTGGGCTGATGGCTCAGAGCCTGGAGCCTGTTTCCGATTCTGTGTCTCCCACTCTCTCTGCCCCTCCCCCATTCACACTCTGTCTCTCTCTGTCCCAAAAATAAATAAATGTTGAAAAAAAAAAAAAAGAAGCTGATAAATCTTTATTCATCAGTTGATGGACATTTGGGATAAAGAAGATGTGACATATATATACAATGGAATACTACTTGGCAACGAAACAGAATGAAATCTTGCCATTTGCAACGATGTGGATGGAACTAGAGTGTATTATGCTAAACAAAATAAGTCAGGCAAAGAAAGACAAATATATGAATTCACTCATATGGAATTTAAGAAACACAACAGATGAACACAGGGAAAGGGAAAGAAAAATAAGATAAAAACACAGAGGAAGGCAAGCCATAAGAGACTCTTAAATACAGAGAACAAACTGAAGGTTGCTGGAGGGAAGGTGGGTGGGGGGATGGGTTAAATGGGTGATGGGCATTAAGGAGGACATTTGACGTGAGGAGCCCTGCGTGTTATATGTAAGTGATGAATCACCAGTTTCTACTCCTGAAACCAAGACTACACTGTATGGTAATTAACCTGACTTTAAATAAAAACAAACAAACAAAAACAATGATAAAATTAAAAAAAAATGAAGGTGGTAAATCTGAGATTCAGAACTAAAAATGTAGAGACAACAAGCTAGAAAGTGTTTGGTTTTAACCTCCTTAATTTAGCAGAAGGTAATCAAGTAAGACCTATAGGCCAAGGTGACAAAGTAACGACACTAAAAGCAATAAAAGAAAGGGCATGTATGTTCTTGGATCTTTTCTCTCATCCTCATTTCCTCATTTGTGCAGGAGTGCAGGATATGGTGTATGCTTTGACTTTAACAAATCCCCATCCTGCCCTATAACCCGCACCCCCAGCCTTGCTGTATTTGGGGGACTTGTTGAATGAACGATGATTAAGGCACTTTGCACTCCTGGACATGGGAGGAGGTCTCACTTGCTGAGTGTGCCCATGCCTGGGTCCTCTTAAAAGATTTTTATCAATGATATGAATGAAGCCATAGAAAGAGGGCTCTCACATTTACTAAGAACATAAATCTGGGAGGGTGTGACAGACACTACTCGTTGTCTCTGAGTACCTGTTCTCACCCTCTCACTTAATAATATAACTGTTCTTTTTATCCTGAACTGTCGCTCAGAATAGAGATAGCATTTTTCAGCCTCTCTTGTAGGTAGTTGTGGCCATGTGGCTATGTTCTAACCAATGGATAAAAGGTACTAGAGGCAAAATTCTGCTCCCTATAAAAAATGATTTCTCAAGGCACCTGGGTGGCCCAGTGGGTTAAATGCCTGACTCTTGATTTCGGCTCAGGTCATGATTTCATGGTAATGGGCTCTATGCTGAACGTGGAACCTACTTGGGCTACTCTCTCCCCCCTCTCCCTCTGCCCCTTCCCCACTCACCTGCATGCACACTCTCTCTCACTCTCTCTCTCAAAATAAATAAATAAACATTAAAAAAATCACTTCTCAAGGGTCTGTAAATCAAAGTGTTACATGGGATGGCACTTTGGGGCGGTCGTCTTAAATCAGAGACCAACTTTTTGGCTCTTTTCTACTTCTTGTTGGCTGGAGAGTGGATATAACAGCTGAATCTCTAGCCTTCATGTTGAACTATGAAATGAAGGAGGTGTTTAGGACAATAAAACCAAGTTGAAGGGTCAGCATCCCTGATGATCAGAAAGTCATCATTCCAGTGCTGAAGTGTTTACCTATGGTCTTTGTTCACATAAGACAGGAATGCATTTCTATGTTGTGTGCATTATGGTGTCTTAGTGTCATGTTATTTATAGCCACATCTAATCCTGATTAATCCAGAGAGCTTGCTTCTATGCTGAACAATGAAATCAATATCAAAAAGCTCTTGACAGACTGAAATGAAAGTCAAAACTGTTGTGAAATAAAGATGAAATAAAATGTAAATGACAAGAAGAACTTGTTAAAGAGTAGTTCATACACAAAAGCCATGAGCATGTGTTAGGGGAGGGAAGCTGGCAGACGTAAAGTTGATGTAGGTGAACAGCCTAATGAGGCTGTTGAAAGCTAATCCTATGGTTAGGTTAAGTTAAACTGTACAGACCAAGAGAGATTAATACTTTGTTTTCAAGTTTACTTATTTATTTTGAGAGAGAGAGAGAGCATGCAGGAGGGGCAGAGAGAGAGGGGGAGAGAGAGAATCCTAAGCAGGCTCTATGCTGTCAGCACAGAGCCTGACATGGGACTCAAACTCATGAACCATGAGATCATGACCTGAGCCAAAATCAAGAGTTGGATGCTCAACTGACTGAGCCACCCAGGTGCCCAAATACTTTCAATTTCGGTGTTGGCATAGCACTTCTGGAGTATTGTGCTCACTTCTGAGCCCCATATTATCCCCAGTGATAAACTAGAGAGGGTCTAAAGGGCAAACAGGATAGCATAGGGTCTGACAGCGATATCACAGTCAATGGAAGGGACTGTGAAGTATTAGCCTGGAGAGAGGAACGTGTAGGGAAATGTAGGGAAAATGTATCTTCAAATATTCAAAGGGTCATTACATAGAAGACAGAGTATGATTGTTTATTTGTTTTTCCCCAGAAGGCATACTTATGATCAGTGAATGAAAAATACTAGAGGCAAAATTCTGTTTTGTAGAAGAAATAATTTCTCAATAATTAGGCTGCCTTGAATGAGAAGGCACTGCTTTGTGAGCTGTTAAGTTTGATCATTCTAGAATCATGAGTGCTAACCTTTATCCTGTGCGTTCTATGGGGCAAGCACTTTGTTGTTGTTGTTGTTTTTAAGTTTATTTATTTATTTTGAGAGACAGAGTGTGCTGGAGGAGCAGAGAGAGAAAGAAAGAAAGAATCCCAAGCAGGCTCTGCACCATCAGCACAGAACTCAGTGCGGGGCTCAAACTCACCAACGGTGAGATCACGACCTGAGCCAAAATCCAGTCAGATGCTTAACCAACTGAGCCACCCAGTGGCCCCTGACGCAAGCACTGTATGTGCTATCTCATTTAGTCCTCACAAACCTGTGAGGCAGATTCTATTTTTATCTGTGTTTTAAAAATTTGCAAGTTGATCGAGGCTTAGAAAAGTCAAGTGACCTACCCAGCATCATCTGGCTGGTGAGAGGCGGAACCAGGCTTTGATGCTGCCCTGTCCCCCACTCATGGAAGTGGTCAGGCGTGGCCTGGGAGAAGGGGAACGTCAGCGGCAGTACCGTAGAAGTCCTGAGTTAAGCCACCTCTGGAAGAGTCTCCATTTCTTTATCTTGAAAGCACTTTCTTAACTTTAGTAGGAGTAATGAGACTCAGTGGGTGTAGTGGGAGAAAACGCCACTGGCTTTGTCTCGGGCCCTGTAGGGGAAAAGGGGGAGTCATGAAACAGGCGAATGGATCAAAACATGCAAATGGAAATCTTGACTCTTCTGCTTTCTAGTTGTGTAGTTTGGGACAAGGCACGCGGTCTGTTTGAACCTTAGTGTCTTCGTGAGTAAAATTCAAATAATTACACACAACCTGCAGGGTTGTTGTGAGAGCTAAAAATAAGTAGCTTGGGGCCTATTGCCGGGCAGATGCTCAAAACTGGTCATTAAATATCACTGACATCTGGCAGGTACTGATGCCCGTATTAGTTGCAGCTAGAAAAATTCAGATACTGGGGTTCCTCCAGGATTTAAAGGGGAAATTGAAGCTCAGTTAGACTACGTAATTTTCATAACGCCTTAGTCACTACTTGGCTAGCAGTTTAGGACTTTATTCTTTAGGATAAAACTGCATTTCCCAGGCTCACCCAAAATTCGGGTTCTGTTTGTGATTTAGGTTTTATCTATCAGAGATACTCATGCAAGACTTGAATCCATGAAAAAAAAAATAAGTGGTAGCAGAGACACGAAGCTGATGGCATGTAAGTGTTGGGGAAACACAAAAAGAAAATCTCCTGAAAACTCAGAAAACCTCTCCACATAGGTCTAAAAGAAAGAAAACAGTTTTATTATTGAGTAAGCAGAAGCTAGAATGCTCTGTGAATTACAGACAATCCTCTAAGAGATTGCAAAGACAAAAAGCAATCTTGCCGTTTTATATAGCCAAGCAGACACAACCCATGCCTTACATGTTCTCAAGACAAACAGTAACCCGTCCTTAAGTGAGGCCTGGAGAGCACCATTTGCCACCCACAGTTGATCCTAAATTCATCTAGGAATTGGGGCAGGCAGGCACCTGTGTTTGCGCGTTGCCTTTATCCAAAGGGAAACTAATCTCTCGTATCATTATGACAGGAGGTAAGTTTGCAACGTGGAGCCAGGTGCCAGCTGAAATTAGGCTCCTCCCCTTGCACGGAAACTGGAACATAGGGACACTATCTTCCCTGATGATTATATTTCAAAGAACTGGTTTCCAGGTGCTTGAGGAAACATTCCTGGGTTATAAAATTGGCTAGAGGCGTATTTCATTTTGAAAAAGAGTTACACGCATTTTAAAGAAGCAGAGAAGTTACAAGTTTTCTAAAGCAAATGCTCTAAGAAAAGGGAGAGGGAGAGGTGCGTCACCTTTTTCAATAAGAATCATCAAACTTGTTTTTCCTTATTTTTAATTTGCATTTGGCCTTCTACAAGTCTTCACGTGTGCACGGTCTTAACGCCTACAGGTTGGGGTGGTGGCTTCTCCATCCTCTGACCCCAGACAACACCTGCAGGCAATACACTTTCCCTAGAACATGGCCAAGCTGGTGGGCCAACTGAGACTGCATCTTCCTGACTTACTTCCTGATTATGACAGTTAGCGGTCCTCTGGTGGACCCTTCTGCAGGGTTCATCTGAGGCATCCCGGAGCGTGCTCCTCCTTTTCCAGTGAGTTCGGACGCGCCTAACTCAATGTGGTGAGTCCCTTTCTTCTTAAGGGAGTAGTGTCTGTTTTCTACAACTGAACTCCATCTAATATAAAATCTAACAAAAATGATCACCTAATAAGCCACAAATCTGTTTTAGACAAAGTCTCTTTGACAGTATTGGTATAAACAGAAGATGTCTAGAATTTGATACTTGAGATGATTTTGCTAGTGAAATAAATATTCTAACAGGCACAGGTAAATACCTATTAATTTTAGGTTGTTTTGTGGATAGTATCAAATAGATGAGACTCAGGTGTGGTTTTAGTTTGGGAAACTTAGCACATTTCCTCGGCAGAGATTTCTTTTTTTCTTTCTGTTTTCATCTTCACATACTAAAACAAATGCAGTTTTTGAGTAAGGTTATCCAAAGCATAATGAGATTCAAAAATAAAAGGGTTATGGCTAATCTGGGATTTTCCCATTCCCAAGTCTCAAGGAACAATCCTTTTTCATATACTAGTATTTAATTCTTCCCATCCTTATGGACACATCAATCCCTTATCAAGAGGTAAAGGCTAATTCTCTTCCCCTTGAATCTGTGCTGGCCTTATCACTTGCGTTGAGCAACGGAATGTGACGGAAATGACCTCAAAGCCTGATCTAGTCCTTAAGGAGCCTAACAAAGCCTGCCTTTGCTTTCTCGGAAGCCAGACTTTGTTAAAGAAGTCAGACAATTTTGTGGAAGAGAGGCCACTTGGAAAGAGCCCCAGGAATGTGAGGCTGAAGGGCCAGGAGGTAGACCAGCCATTCCAACCACCCTCTGAGGTGGCAGGCATCGCTAGGAATTCACACGTGCTGGCCCTTCCCTGGAAAGCCCTGCACTCTCTTTTCCTAACATCCCTACTTATCCTTCAAGACTCAGGTCCAGTTTCACTAATTTTAGGTCTCTCGGAGAAGCCTGGAAATGTGATGGCTATTGCCCAATTCTTCTAGCCTAAGGGTAGAGTGGGAGAGATAAAGGAGGCTTCACATGGAATGTTGAAATCATTTTCTATATATTCATTGTTTAGGAAATGATTACTAATTGCCAGTACTACTAGTATAAAATACTAATACAACCACATACTGGGAACTATATGGAGATAAGTGCTATATATATTATTATGCAATGAATAGTATATATGAAATTTGTATAGTTAATATTTGAATTACTATGTAGTAATAGAATTAAATAGGCTATGTATGAATACCGACTTTATAATAGTTATTATGTGTGGCACTCTACCTATTAATGTAATAGTTATTTACTAAATAATAGTAGTTAAGGGATGGATAAAGGGCCAAATATTATAAGGCAATAAATAATACTTGGATAGTTAATCTTACCTTATAATTATATAAAATATCTATTTCCTAGGGCTCAAAGCCAAAACCCATAGATAATCTGCTTCAACTTTGTTTTTAAAAAAATTTTTTTTAATGTTTATTTCTGAGAGAGAGAGAGAGAGAGAGAGAGAGAGAATGAGCTGGGAAGGGGCAGAGAGAGGGGGACACAGAATCCAAAGCAGGTTCCAGGCTCTGAGCTATCAGCACAGAGCCCGCCGTGGGGCTCAAACTCATGAACTATGAGATCATGACCTGAGCCGAAGCTGGACGTCCAACCCACTGAGCCACTCAGGCGCCCTTCAACTCAACTATCATGCTTTCTTAGTGCAGAATTTCAGCCTCCATTGACTAACCCCTCTAGCTGTGCTGACATTCCTGTGCATTAGCTTAAAGCAGTTTCTATTTAGTGCCCAGTCATACTAACAGTCAATCATACTAACAGTCAATAAAGGAGCAAGATTATGTTAATCTAGACTATCCCACTCTACCAAGGTATGTCATAGTAAAGACGTTAAATAATTACCATATAACTGATAAAATATGGAAAGAAAGTTACAAGAAAAACAATATTGTCTCATGAAATCTTATTGGACCATGATGGGGCATCTCAGTGCCCTTGTCTTCCAAGCTGGAAACAGATATTGTGCCTCAAAATGATCATGCTAATTAAAGAAATAATGACATGTCAGTGTAGAATGTTCCTGTTTCTGATTCCTCCCATCTGTACCTAGTTAAGTGTTGATGTTGTCCTCATCATGTACATCTGCCAATCAACACACTCAGTGGCTGCAAAGATATAGGTGAGCTAATGATGCCAATGACCAAGTCCCTTACCAGTACCTCCCACAAACGTGTTCTCTCTCTTTAAAATCCTCTTACTTACTAGAATAAGAAGCAGTAATAGTATAATGTTTTGACTTCCACTAGTTTCCAAGAGTTAGCAGAGAGAGAACCCAGTAAATTAAGGTCCAAAGGTAACTTTTTTCCAGCATCTACTATAAACTGGGCTCTTTGAATTTTAAGGCACAGAAATTCATTCAAACTAGAGGAGATAAATTGGGAAGGTAGGTGGAAATAATTTAGGGCAGCAGGAAAAAATTTTTTTAAAAAGAAATATTATACACCGTGACCAATTAGGAATTATTCCTGAAGTGTAAGGATAGTTCTACATATAAAAATTGATCAAGATGATATGCCATATCAAAAAGGAATGAAGGAAAAAAGAACATATCATCCTCTCAATTGACGCAGAAAAAGCATTTGACAAAATCTGACACCTCTTTCATGATAAAAACACTCAACAGGACAAATTGAAGGAAGATTCCTCAACATAATAAAGCCCATATATGAAAAATCCACAGCAGACATCATACTCAAGATGGGAAGCCTTTCCTCTAAGATCCAGAACATGGCAAAGAAACACAGAGAACATCTGATTTACAATTTAATGCTTGGTTTAGTAAAAGTTAACAAAAACAATTAATATTATTAGTCTGTGTTCGTACAGAATAAAGTGCCGGCCAATCTTCACCTTTTAACATATTAGCATTCCTAAATAGGCATAAAATCCCCTTAGTGGTTACTAAGTACCGGGCAGGGGAGTGGCCAATCCTGAGCTCTGTCAGTAAGTGGGTGTGCTGTGGGTAGAGAATTTAAAATGATAATGAAATCATCTAAGTGGTCTGCTTTTGAAAATCACCATGTACAGGAAATGTGAACAGACTTCATGATAAAATACCCTACCTGGAAAAAAACTTTTTTTTGGTCTGGGTTCTAAACAGTTGTGATGATTGTGGAATTTTAATAATAAATGTAAGTTTCACATTAGTTCATTTTTATTACTTATCCCTTCATAAACATTGAATTCTGGGTGGGAGCTATTTGAAGAACTCCTTAGTCATATACCTGATCACCTACCTATCTGCAGATTCAAGTATATGTGTTCATTTTGAGGGCAAGGTTGTAATGTTTGAACTCATTTGGGGTGGTTTCTCTCTCTACACATCCCTGAGTGTAAATCATGAAAAATGATGTAATTTTTCTTTTTTGTGTCAAAATTAAGGAAATGCAAATTTATTTTTTATTTTTTTTTTTAATGTTTATTTATTTTTGAGACAGAGAGAGACAGAGCGTGAACGGGGGAGGGTCAGAGAGAGAGGGAGACACAGAATCTGAAGCAGGCTCCAGGCTCCGAGCTGTCAGCACAGAGCCCGACGCGGGGCTCGAACTCACAAACCGTGAGATCATGACCTGAGCCGAAGTCAGATGCTCAACCGACTGAGCCACCCAGGCGCCCCAAGGAAATGCAAATTAAAACTATGAGGAGATAACAATAAACCCCACTAGAATATCTGGAATTTAAAGAATGAATAGGGGCGCCTGGGTGGCTCAGCCGGTTAAGCTTCCACCTCTTGATTTTGGCCCAGGTCATGATCTCACGATTCGTAAGATGGAGCCTTGAGTGGGACTCAGCACTAATAGTGCTAAGCCTGCTTGGGATTCTTTCTCCCTCTCTCGCTGTCCTCCAAGGTGTTCATTCTCTCTCTCTCCCTCTCTCTCTCTCAAAATCAATAAATAGACATTAAAAAAATAACCGATAACATCAAGTGTTGACAAAGATGCAGAGCATTGCTGGTGATCTATACCTCTTTGGGAAAACTGTTTTGTATCTACAAAATTTGAACATATTCATACTCCATGACCCAGCAATTACTCCCCCGAGCAAACATCCAACAGAAATGCGTATGTGCACCAAAACACAGTAAAAAAATGTTTGAAGCAATATCATTTGTGACTGCCTTGTACTAGAAATATTTCAAACTTCTGTAAAGAGTCGAATGAACCAATCAATTGTGGTAGATTTATACAATGGAATAACACACAGTAATGAAGGAAACGCTGCTGTGCTCAACAACCATAATGAATCTCAAAAATGTAGTGTTGACCCATAGAAGCCTTAGACAAAATGATGCATAGTTTACAATTCCACATATATAAAATACGAAAACTGGAAAAATTCTTCTGTGGCATTAAAACTCAGGGCAATTCAGAAAGTTTAAATATGGCCTGGGAGGGGCGTGAAGATTTTCTGGGCTTCTCAGAATGCTTGATTTCTTGACCTAGCTGGTGTTTACATGGATGTGTTCCCTTTGTGATAATTCAATAACCTGTACTTTTGTATACCTTTCTGAATGTATAATTCAATAAAAATGTTTATTTAAAAAACATGGCCTGGACACCTGGATGGCTCAGTTGGTTAAGCGTCCTACTCTTGATTTCGGCTCAGGCCATGATCTCATTGTTGGTGAGATTGAGCCCAGGGTGGGGCTCTGTTCTGTGTGTGGAGCCTGCTTGGAATTTGCTCTCTTCCACTCTCTCTGCCTCTCTCTCTCAAAATAAATAAACACTAAAAAAAAAAAAAAACAAAAAACAAAACATAGCCAACCATTAGGGTATAAACAAAAGATCTCACAGGCACTGCATTTTGGGGATATGATTATACGATCTGATATGGGTGGCATATCCTACAGATAGAAGTCCCCTTAAGAAAATCTGAAACAAAGAAATCCATCTTTACAAGACAAATTAACCAAGAGGAAAGGAATGTTATTTAAGCAGTATTAAATACATCTTTTAAGAAATAATTCATTCTTTCTTTGTGCATGAAAATGTACTATGATTTTCAAATATTTTATTCCAATACTCAGAATCTATTATGTAATTTTTTTAAGTAAATTAAGTATTCCACCCTACACCTCACCTCTCTCTGTTTTATTTTTTTACTGGCGTATTTATTTTATGAGACTCTAATGGAGCATCATCACCATCTTTAGTATCATCATCGCTATCCCAGCGCATTTTCATCATGCTTAAGAGTAACAAAGAGCTTTTAGGAAGGCAAGTATTAGACTCACATTCTGCATTAGCAAACAGACTCAGACTGGCTAAGATTTTTTTCATATCGCACTCCTTATATGAAGTGCAACTGCACCTTAGTCTAGTAGTCTCTCTTCATTACCTCTTAAATCTGTCAAGTTTCTTGATTTCAAGCCACATAGGCCTACTCTGTTACCTCAAGTCAAAAAGAGAGGGGAAGGAAGGAAAGTAAGAAGGAAAGAAAGAAAGAAAAGAAAAGAAAAGAAAAGAAAAGAAAAGAAAAGAAAAGAAAAGGCAAAGGCAAAGGAAAAGAAATGATGCAGAATCCATCTGGTCTTTGTGTTGTGCTGGGAAGACTCTGAAATCCAAAAAGATTCCTGCTCTGGATTCCACATCCCAGGAACGAGGGTTGATGGGTTGTTTGGGTTTTATGCCCACTCCCTGACTATCCTAAGGGACCAGGAAGGATTTGAATCCCTTCATTCCTGAGAGGAGGCATTTAGCCTTGGGGAATTTCCCAAAAGGGATATTAGAGTTAAGGATTTCCCCTAATGGGATATTAGGGTGCTGCTGATGATCAAGGTGAACGGGAGTCTGAGGGATGATGTAGGTAAGACACAAGGTTATAATCAACTTGACTGCACAGACATTTAAAGTTGCTTTGTAGACTGAACTGATTCTCAGTTTTAACTAGGGAAATACAAAATAAGGTTCATGTCAACTACCTTAAAGATTTAACAGGGTGAAAAGCAAATAGAGCAACAATAACAACAGAAAAGCTAATGCATATCTAAGAGAATATAAAACAGCAGTCAGTAATTCAGGGACTACTGGGTATTTACCCAAAGAATACAAAACCACTAATTCAAAAAGATCTGTGTGTCCCTATGTTTACTGCAACATTATTCACAATAACCAAGATAGGGAAGTAACCTAGGTGTCCACAGACAGATGAATGGATAAAGAAGATGTGAGATATATATATATATATATATATATATATATATATATATATATATACACACACACACACACACACACACACACACACATTGGAATATTATTCAGCCATAACGAAGGGTGATATCTTGCCATTTGCAACAACAGGGATGGGCCAAGAGTATTATGCTAAATGAAGTAAGTCGGATAAAGACAAATACCATAGGATTTTCCTCATATGTGGAATCTAAAAGAAAAAACAAAACGAAACCCAAATAAATGAATAAGCAACCAAAAAGTAGAATCAGACCTATACATACAGAGAACAAGGTTGGCTTGGGGATGAGCAAAATGGATGAAGAGGGTTGAGAGGTACAGGCTTCTAGTTACAGTATGAGTAAATCACAGGAATAAAAGATACAAGGAACACAGTCAATGATATGGTGATATCATTGCATGGTGACAGATGGTAGCTATACCCGTGGTGAGCACAGCATAACATAGAGAGATGTTGAATCACTATGTTGTACACCTGAAACTAATGTAACATTGTGTGCCAACTATGCTCAAAAAAAAAAAAAAACAAACTAAAGCACAATGAAATAATGCAGTGGCCACGAAAGAGGTCAAGGCTGCAGCAATAGTTTAGGAAAACAGCAGCTGCAATAGTTTAGGAAAACAGGTGGAATTTCAAAAGCATGTATTTGTTTGTACTTAGGGCTGGGAATATGTGAGTCTTTGATACAATTTTCAATATGATCAATATAGTTTTGAATATAATCATGGTTGAGATCATTGTGAATATTATTTTGCTGGAGCTGCCATGACAAAGACAAAGTGGCTGAAACAACAGAAACTTACTATCTCACAGTTCTGGAGACTAAAAACCCAAGATCAAGATGTCAGCAGTGTTGGTTCCTCGTTAGGACTTAGAGGGAGAATCTGTTCTTTGCTTCTCTCTCAGCTTCTTTGCCAGCTTTCCTGGCAATCGTTGGCATCTCACCTGGATCTCCACCTTCATATGCATGTGGTGCTCTCTATGTGTGTGCATCTGTCTCTGTCCAAATCTCCTCTTTATATAAGTACAGAAGTCATGTCCACCCTAATGACCTTTGCATTCTGAGGTACTGGGGGTTAAGGTTTAAACATCTTTTAGGGGGACTTAATTCAACCCATAACAGGGAGGATGCTTGTTATCAATCAAGAGTAATACTTCGTAATTTATAATATCTTTTTCTGGGGACCAGAAAGCATGTTCAACAATGCTTCATTATTAGGAACAGCTTGGTCTGTGAGAAGGTCAAGGATTTTACTAGGCTCAAATGACAACACCAAGGCTGCAAATACTATGCCCTGAGGTCGGACCTTTGTTAATTCTAAGTTCCTAATTTCATGTTTATTGCAAAACCTAAAGTTCTTTCATTGAAAAGTATTGGCTTTGCTATTTAACACCTTTGTTTTATTTAGAGAATTCATCCCTTCATTTCAATCTGTTTTCCCAAACTTGAGGATTTTGCTATTGTTAATAATTTTTTGTCCTTAAGTATGATATTGTTGGTAGGGAGGCTTCATAAGTTTGGAATTTCACAATGACAGCTAACATTTATTAAAGCATTATTTAAAAAAATATTTTTTTTCTTAATGTTTATTTATTTGTGACACAGAGACAGAGCATGAATCGGGGAGGGGCAGAGAGAGAGGGGGACGCAGAATCCGAAGCAGGCTCCAGGCTCTGAGCTGTCAGCACTGAGCCCAACGCAGGGCTGGAACTCTCAGACCACGAGATCATGACCCGAGCCGAAGTCAGACGCTCAACCGACTGAGCCACCCAGGCGCCCCTATTAAAGCATTATTATGTGTGTCAGGAGCAGAGTAAGATCTTTATACAGATTATCGCATTTAATTCTTGAATTATTCTCACTTTACACATGAGGAAGCTGAGACTGGACAGTTCCATGGAAGTCAAGTTCTGTAGCTATTAATAGTGAGAAAGAATGTGGACTCAGGCTGAGTCTAAAGTCCCGCCGTCATCATTATACAGGATTGCTAATTAAACAGTTTCAGTAAATTAAGATTACCCCCCAATTTGTCTTTCAGTTCCCTGCTCACAAAGGAGCAAGTTTTATTTATAACCAGAAATTATGTGAAACGCTTGCTGGGTAGTAACAGCCGTGTTGCAGTCAACTGCTCTGCATATAATCATCTGGAGAAGAGCTAGAGAAAAGGCTGAGGGAGGCGAAGTGGGGGCTGGAAGGAAGGAGGGAGTCTATCCTGTCACTGGGAAGTTTTTCAGCACACACAGGACAGCTTGGGAGCGTTCTTGTTCTCTTCTTCCCAGACCCTCAGGAGGGATAGAAGTATCTAGAAGGAATCTACGTCTCAAAGGGGTCAGATCCTGGGCCAGTGCCTGAGGCTGACCAGCTGACAGCTGGCTCGGGAAAGTCAGAGGAAATAAGACTCGGGTTGGAGTATAAATATTGTGTTGGAATACTCTTTAGGTACAATCCTTTTATTATAAAATGGGTTATTTTTTCTTTGGACCCAGATTAGCACTTCTCTGGGCTATTTCACGTAAGACATTCGGTGTCGGGAAATGAATGTGTCTCTGCCCTCCATCCGCATCAAATTAAACTTCTGTTGATTTAAGAGGGAGATACGATTGCCTCAAATAAACTTTTATCTACCATGGTTGGCAAGGGATGAAAAAATAACACTGAATCCTTTTCTTTCCAAAGTCTGGAGAGAGTGGGGAGGGGGGGCGCAGGATGTACTAAAGTTTCTTTGGGCAAGCTTCAACTTTGGAGTGTGCCCCAGGTCTTACCCAGGAAATATGACACAACCAGAATGCACGGGCGTGCAAGAAGAAATTAATCTTAACGTCAGGAACACTTTGCATTTGGAAATTCTCTATTTCAAAAAGCATCAGGTTACAAGAGGCCTGGCTACTTCCTTAAGCATCTTTGCAAGCCAGTGTGTGATTTCCCTCCTATTCTAAAAGAAAGATGATTTGCTCTTTATCTCTTTTTCTCCCTGAGTGTGTGCAAATAAATTTCCATGGCCTTCAGCAGATGGGCTTAAGAGCTATACAAAAAAAAAAAAAAAAAAATCCTTTATGATCTTTCAAACTTACTCTTTTTTTTTTTCCCTCCTGGAATGTGCTGAGATGTCCAGAGCTGCCTGCCGTGTCAGAGAGTAAAACTGATGACCCAGTTGGATAGTGAATGGAGGATTCTCGATACCAGGTACCGGCCAGCCAACAGGACACAGGCTTGTCCCATGGCAGTAGCAAGTTGCTCCGCAGGCCAATAGCAAGGCTGCAAAATGGCCTGATCCAAATAGGAGCCAGTCCTGACTTCCTGGGCGGCCGGGGCAGTGAGGCAGAAAGCGGCTCTCATTGCTGACACTGCAAGTGCTCTCACAAAGCTCTCCCTGTTGGCTCTGGGCTAGACCTCCCACACCTACAAATAAAACAGAGGGAGATTAACTTGCATTAGAAACCAAGTGAATAACTTAAGAGGTAATTTTTTTAAATGCTCGTTTATCTAGATCCTGCTCTTCTTTTATTCAACTTCAAGGTATGCAAATATGACACCTTGTGATACTTCTAGTCCTGTGCAATGTGTGCTAAAATGGCTGCTGGCCTCTGGGTCTAAATCTTATTTAGCTCTCAATCAATTAGCAGGAAGTATGCAAAACAAACTATATGTGGAGGGGAGACGTGGCTATGCTGACTGGGGAGGGTGTTATGGATGAGTGTTCACAAACTGAAACCACCGTTTCTTCCTTTACTCTTGGCCCCGCCCCCTCGGTGATCTTAAGCCCGAAGCAGGTGGTTTCCTGGTAGCAACCACCAAGGAGATACAGGGTGGCCTAACCCTGTTTCTTCTGAATTGTCATTTTAACATCTTTAATTTGGAAGTGCCTCTGTCATCTGTTAGGCTAACCAAAAAGCGTTATACATTTGTGTTATGATATCAAAAGGCAGGCACTTTGGGATAATTAGATACAAAGTGCTAAATTACTTACAGAGTATCACCAATATTCAATAAATGCTGTTGAATTGTCCAACAGAGCTTTTTATTACCTTCACATTATGACTTTACGTCTATTCCAAAAAAAAAAAAAAAGGGAAAGAAAAAGGCAAAAGAAAAGACTGAATGTTGGAGTTACTATCATGCCGTGCTTCTGAACTTAAACTCTTGGAAGGATTGCCTTTGCTGCGAATCTTACTAGGTAAGCAAAGTTAACTTCCATGTTCCTGAATTCTCCCTTTGCAAAATGGTATTTAGACCATCTCATGTTAACCACCTAGTTCAAACCTATTTTGGAAGCCAGTTAAATAGAAGTAAACTTCAAAAGATTAAGATTCAGGAAATGATGTTCCCTTTACTCCAGAAAATGAGAGTGCTTCGTGTAGCCAAAAGAGCGGCCCTTCTGCTCTTCTCCCCTCTGCATTTATGTTCGGAGAGAGGAAGCACATTTCTCCACAGAGGACAGTGCAGAAAACAGCATGAGGAAGTGCTGGGACAGGGAAACCGTTCATGACAGTGAAGTATGAGTGGGGAAATGTTGGTACTATTCTCTGTCCCAGCTTCTAACTCCCTGACCCCAGGAGGGAAGGCACTCTCTCTAACTCCACTTTTTTTTTTTTAAAATGTCTGTCACAGGGAAAGCCTTCTCCCTTAACAGTGTGTACATGGCATCTCAAAAACAACCATTTCTAGGTTCTCCGTATTCTGAAAGAGTACCATTCTGTTTCCTTCATTCTCTGTGCAGATGCTCCCAATGATTTTATGTCTCCACTTACTTCATGGAGGTCCTAAATATTGGGAAATCTCTTATATAGTGCATGTAAATTAAACCCATCGAGAGAAATCTCATGCACACAACCTTTGGTACACATTACTCAACACAATTTGCCTTGGGCATGTCAGGGACTGGGATAATGTTGCATTGGGAAATACTGCACCAATGTGATAAGGACCCACGTGCTTTCTCAAGGAGTCCCTGTTTCTAGGTTAGATATTATAACTAAGTAACTGAATAAAGGGCTGAAAAGACATTAAGGGAAATAAGCTTTCAGGGTATTTTTAGAGAATGATTCTTTACAAACTCCTATAAAGTTAACTATTATGTTCATAATGATTTCATGAAGGATATGATCTCTGGCAACATATGTTTCAGAAATGCAACTGCCAGGGTGCCTGGGTGGATCACCTGGTTGAGCGTCCTTTTCGTGTCTCGTCATGATCTCATGCTTGTGGGGTGATGGGATTGAGCCCCACGTTGGGCTCTGCCCTGGGCGCGGTGCCTGGTTGGGATTCTCTCTCTCCTTCTTTCTCTGCCCCTCCCCCAATTGCACTCGTGATCTCTCACTCCCCTCTCTAAGAACAAAAAAAGGAAAAGAAGAGAAGAGAGGAGAAGAACAACTGCCTTAGCCGAATCAGCTGGCTAGGCCCTCAGCAGCTATTTTTTTTTAATGTGCCTCCAACCGTAAGAATTTGTCATGGTTAGTAATTATAAATCATAAGACATTATAGTAAAATTGGAGCGATGATAAGAAATGACCCATAAGCTAGTTTTTATGTTGTGAAAATAAGTAAGGAAATTTTAAAGCTTAATCTTATCTGTGTGTCAGTCGTAGTGCATATAAGTGCAAATGACTCAGATAAAGCAGCAAGCCACAAGGACTCACTCGGTCATGAGTAACATGTATAACTCAACCCCAGGGTTTCACTTCTAAGTTTGAGATCAGGTTTCTTGAAGGAAGTGTGGTCAGGTCAGATATACCAAGGGTAAGAAAGAAAGTCAACTTGGGAAGGGGGTGGTTTTTATAGGCAAGAGGGTTGCTACCATTATTATTAAGCATCATGCATGATTCCTAGCACTTTGCATGTCTGATTCTACATACTCATCTCAGTAACTCTATGAAGTTGGTACAATTATCTCTATGTCTCAGATGCCTACCATCGGGGAAGTTAGGTAAATTTTGCAAAGTCTCACAGACCATAAATGCCTCCGGAGAGTCCCAGACCATTCTGATTCCAGATCCCTGAGCGCATGCTTCTGTTGCCCCTTCTCTGGGTGAACAGCAAAGGCACTCAGTAAAGGGGAAATGAGATCCCAGTATGGCTGCCCAGCTGATGTGTGAATGAATAGAGGGAAAAATCTCACGGCTGGGCTCTAGAAAACACACGAATTCTACTCACCCATCTTTAAACCAACCCAGTCCCTGCAAGAAACCACTGTTAGGCTGAGTGTTAGCCCACCCAGGCCCTGGAATTCATGCAAACTCCAATTTCATCCTATTCCACTGACCTTGTTTAGCATCTCATCTCCGGCTCCCAGTCACTGCCTTTCACCTCCTTATGTTCTTGGCTTCTGTCACACCTTTCCAGTTTCTCCTCCATTTACTCCCTTGGAAGGGATTCTGTGACTCTGATTTTTGTGTTTCAGCTTCTGCCTTTCACTCTTACATGGGGCAGGCCTGCTCATCACACAGATCTCTGTCTTGGGAAGGATACTGCACTATGTTCAGAAGAGTTTGTTTCTGTTAATGTTTATTGCTTGATTTTCAGAGAGAGAGGAAGAAAGAGAGCATATGCGTATGAGCAAGGGAGGAGCAGAGAGAGAGGGAGAAAAAGCATCCCAAGCAGGATTTGCATTGTCAGCACAGAGCCCAACTCAGGGCTCAGTCTTACAAACAGAGGTCACAATCTGAGCCAAAATCAAGAGTTGTGTGCCTAATTGCCTGAGCCACCCAGGCGCTCCTAGAAAAGAATATATTTTTTTAATTTGTTTATTTTTGAGAGACAGAGCACAAGCAGGGGAGGGGCAGAGACAGAGGGAGACACAGAATCCGAAGGAGGCTCCAGGCTCTGAGCTGTCAGCAGAGAGCCAATGTGGGGTTTGAACCCATGAACTGTGAGATCATGACCTGAGCCAAAGTCAAACACTTAACCAATTGAGCCAGCCAGATGTCCTGAAAAGTATATTTAAATCATTACTAACTCTATTTGGACATTTTTTAAGAAGTTGTTAAGCCGTTGCGTTTAAACCTGGTAAAATCATTTTATTTAATTTTATTAATTTTATTATTTTTTGGTAAATCAGTAAATTTGGTTTTTTTTGTCAGTTTGATCATTTGGCAACTAATTCTTTCCTCATTTCCTGACTTGGAGCTGGGGAGTGACGGCTGAACAAGGCTCAGCCCAGCGGCTTCCTTCCTAAAGTTAGGCTATACTTCCTGGAAGAACAGGAGGAATTCCTGAGAGTCAGACCCTGGGGACAATGTGGCACTGTAAGGGACGCAAAGAGGCATTCCATCAGGTGGCGGAAAGGAGTAGGTCTAATTGCCTACAGTCCAGTAGGCTCTGAATATTCTTATTTTAGGAGGACTCCCAGGACGCTTCCCAGGAATGGGGCTGCAGCGCGTCCCCCTCCAAGCCATTCAGAAAGAGGCAGAATTTAGAGGCATTTAAATCACTGAGTTCCCTTTCCTTACAGGGCTCCTAGATGAGCATGCCAAGAAGTAACAGTTAAAAGGAATGGCTTAACAACTTTTATAAAAATGTCCAAATATAGTTATGATGGTTACATACATTTTTCTGAGCGCAATTAACATTTAACATTCAAACATTTCAAGGTGCCTCAAGTGGCTCAGTCAGTTAAGCGTCTGGCTCAAGTCGTGATCTCATGGTTTGTGAGATTGAACCCTGGATCAGGCTCTGTGCTGACAGCGCTGAGTTTGCTTGGGATTCTCTGTCTCTGAGCCCCACCTCCCCGCCCCCGTCTCTGCTCCTTCCGGCTCATATGCTCTCTCTCAAAATAAATAAATAAAAGTATATATATTTAGCATTTCAAGTGGAAAATTTTCAGTTTATATTTATTTTTGTTTCATAATTTTAAACATCTTGCTGAATCACTACATTGTACACCCAAAACTAATGTAACACTATATGTTAACTACGCTGGAATTAAAATTAAAAAAAAAATTAAAACATCATTTTCATTTTACTAACATTTTAGCATCTAAATGTTCATATTTCTCAGGTTTCTAAGTAGTTTTCTTATCTTTCCCTTATAATTTTGCATCATGATTAAATATCAATTTAAATAGCAGATTAATCACAAATCATCCAATCCATTGAAGTGTTCCCTTCTAAGTATCCTTGCTTTCTTCCTGTTGATTCGAGAAGTTTTATATGTTTAAGTTGAAACTTTTTGCAAATTGCTACCCAATTTTCTGTTTCTGAAATTCTTGTTAGAAACCAAAATATCAGAAAAAAAAATTGAAAAGAACGAAAGCAAAATGTCAGCATTTTATCTCTGATAGGACTCTTGGATAATTCTGATTTATTTCAGATGACCTGTAAATTAAATTTAAAATTTTAATTTAATGAAAATTCAACTGAATGCTAATTATAAATGAATTCTAAGTAAAATTTGAATTTTCTGAGTTTTAAAATTTAAATTGGCTAAAAATCACTTGCTAAAAATCTAAATTAAGTTTGACATGCCATTTGAGGAATTGGTAAAACAATCCTAAATGTGGTTAAATTTTCAAAAAAATAGTCACATACAGAATGGCAAAATCGTTGATGGACAATGTGGTTCATATTGGTACTTTTAGTGAATTTGGGACTTGCTACCATTTTAACATTCAATTAGGATTGTTCTATCAGGTGGCCCCCAAGTTTAGGTTAGCCAATATACAAAAGAATATATTTGATTACGTGTAATTAAAATCAAATATTAGTGTTAAAACTGGTGAAATTTGCAGTTTGTAAATTTTGGTCCTTCTACAAATTGATTATTTCAAGAACTGATTTTTAGTGGATTTGCCTACCTTTGTCTCTTAAGACTCTGTAGTTAAAAATATAAACAAAAGCATCAATAACAATGGCAACATCTATTCTAAACAGACAGTGAGCCAGCGCTGTGCCAGGTACTCTGCGGAAGTTGTCTTCCTTGAACCCACACAACTTTTTGAATTAGGTATCATTATTACCATTTTATACAGAAGGGATCTGAGGATCAAAAAGGTTAGTAACGTGGGGCGCCTGGGTGGCTCAATCGGTTAAGTGTCAGACTTCGGCTCAGGTCATGATCTCACAGTTCATGAGTTCAAGCCCCTTGTCGGGCTCTGTGCTGACAGCTCAGAGCCTGGAGCCTGCTTCGGATTCTGTGTCTCCCTCTCTCTCTGCCTCTCCCCCGCTTGTGCTCTCTCTCAAAAATAAACAAACATTAAAAAAAAAAAAAGTTAGTAATGTAAATTGCCCAGAAGAGGCAGAATTAGGACTGCTTGTCTCAAGGGCCAAGTTGCCTCGTGTAGCTGCCAAGCTGTGAAATGAAAGATGGAAGCTGCCCACCTCTGCCCTAGATCTACAGAGCGGAGATGAGGAAAGAGGTTGCTCCCATTTCACTGCCTGGATGGAAAGAGCTCAGCATCTCCACAGATTGCAGCATTTGGGGCAAATAGCAAGTGGGCTGGGAAGATGGCCAGCCCACTGTTCAGGGAGTAGGAGCAGCAGCAGAGATGACACAGGTGATGGGTCTGGTCCAGGCACCCAGTTGGCGGCGGGGCCAGGCGGCGGCATCTGTTGGCGGTGGCTGCAGCTTCACCTTCAGCACAGCCGGCTGACCGCTGTTGCCTGGCTGCACAGTACGGTTCTCCATTTCCTCCTGTCAGACCATTATGCCTCTCAGATACAAAGGAATGGGCTGTTGCTCTTAATGCAGCCTGGCACTTGTTGCTGTCTGGAATAATGCCAGTCGGCCCTGCATGGGCTGATACGAGAAGATTTCTCGTATTATAACCTCAAAGCTTGAAACTGAAGGGCATATGCAAATTCAGCTCAAGGGATCCCGCTATAGGGGTCATCAGAACAAGAGGGATGGAACGGTTCTATCGTCTAGCAAACTTTTGGGGGGTAGATTGGAATGATATGTGTAAGAGCTAAGCTATTGTACGAACCTCAGCTCATTATTCATTCCAGCTGGCAAATACCCCTCTTCCTCCTCCCTTTTCTGCCCCTTCTATAACTTTCACTAACCAGCCTGGAGTGATTATCCTGAATTTTTCTACTCCAGTGACAGATCTGGGTGTAACCCGTGATTGCCACATACTCTATCATACCTGCCACATACATGCTGCTTCCTCTTTCCATTGTAGCTTCAGGAGGAACGGGGCTTGAGAAGGAAGAGATGGGCAACTTGGAAGATTTCCTTTTCTTTCTGCCTGGGATGACATGATACCTTATCAGATTATTTTTCTTTTCCAATCCCTCATCTCCTATCCTTCTCAGATTTAATGTCTCTAGTTAGTGAGATGTCAAGTTTATATACATAATATACATAAGCCTATGTTTTTTTAAATTTACAGTTCGTGGTTTTTAATACATTTTCAAGTTTGTACAACCGTCACCACTATCTAATAACAGAACATTATCAGAACCCTATAAAGAAACTATTTCTGGGTGGCTCGGTTGTTTGAGCATCTGACTTTTGGTTTCAGCTCAGGTCATGATCTCTTGGTTTCGTGGGTTCGAGCCCCACAAAGGGCTCTGTCTATGCTGACAACACAGAGCCTGCTTGGGATTCTGTCTCTCCCTCTCTCTCGACCCTTACCCCACTTGTGCTGTCTCTGTTTCTCTCAAAAATAAATAAATAAATTTTAAAAAATAAAAAATAAAAAAATAAAAAAAGGGATGTCTGGATGGCTCAGTCAGTTAAGCGTCCGACTTCAGCTCAGTTCATGATCTCAAGGTTCGAGGGTTTGGGCCCTGCCAAACCCTGAGCTTGTGCTGACAGCTCAGAGCCTGGAGCCTGCTTTGGATTCTGTGTCTCCCTCTCTTTCTCTGCCCCTCCCCTACTCATGCTCTCTCTTTCCTTCAAAAATACACATTAAAAAAATTTTTTTAAGTTAAAAAAGAAACTCTGTTTCTCTAAATTCACATTCACCTCCCTTCCCAAGCCCCTGGCAACTTCTCATCTACTTTCCGTCCCTGTAGATTTGCCTATTCTGGACATTTCATAAAAATAGAATCACAATATATGACCTTTTGTATCTGGCTTCTTTTACTTAACATGATGTTTTCTATGCTCATCTGCATCGTAGCCTGCATGGCTACATAATATTTGTATGGCTTTGTATGGCTAAATAATATTCCATTGCATGGATATACAACATTTGTTTATCCTTTTATCAGTTGATGGAAATTTCAGTTGTCTCCACATTTTGGCTACTATGACCACTAATGCTGTAATCATGTATGGGATTGTGTGGACATGTTTTCACTTCACTTGGGTAATACCTAGGAGTGGTATTGTTGGGTCATATGGTGCTTCATGTTTAAATTTCTGAGGAACTACTAAATTGTTTTCCCCAGTGGCTGCATCATTTTTCATTCCCACTAGCAATGGTACATAGTGTGGCCAGTTAATAAATTAATGCCAAGTAAAGGCAAGTAAGTTATTGAAATGAGAAATGGGAAAATGTCATTAGTGTGTGATATAAAAATGAAAAAAAAATTACAGTTAGTGACTACAAGACCAGAAATGAGATGGTGTTGCTTAAAAGGAGATATAAGAAAACATCTCGATTAATTGCATATAAGTGCACAAAGTGTGATTTGTACAGGCAACACTAAGCTAGGAAGCTGCCTTCCACATGTAAGAACAAAATACTAGGAGAAGAAAGGATATCCTGAAATATTCAAGGAAGCTTCCTTGTACTATTGACCTGAGAAATGACAATAGGGGTTGTAAGGAAGAGAGACTTTAAATGTTTGTGAACTATTTTTATTTTGTCAAAATTCCTTGGGTGAATAAAAGAAATCTATATAAATGATGGAGATCTCTGATCCATTTAGGAAATGGAAAACAATGTCCAATGGTAAGAGTTAGACAGATCCAAATTGATACAGAAGTGTTGGAAAATTCCACCACCTCCTGAATAGGAGTGAGTAACAGTAAGTCAGTGGAACACTGAGGTAGAATGATTTAATCAAAACATTCATCAAATTTTTACCCCTATACCCAGGGGGAGCAGTCTTTCACAGGTGTTTTATTCATTCATAGATAGAATCACCTAGAAAGGAAATAGTTTCTGAGATAAATATGAAGAATTTTAATCTGATTAGAATTACTTATGTATTTTGGTTGGTCTGGGGCATTAGTCTTAGCTATCAGGATGTTCTGCATAAAGTTCTCAGAAATTAATAGGAATTAATACATTAAGTCAGATCTATGATCATCCGGAACAGGCTTATACTCCCTGTTAAGACCACAGGGATGGTTTGTGGGACGGCAATTGAGCTTCTGGCTCTCAACCAGGAAGATTAGAAGCAACTTAGAACTCTTTCTAGTTACTTTCAGAGCCCAGCTTTGTATCTGTCACACCAGCTTTATATAAGCCTTTTACAAAATTCCGTTATATTTTGACTTGCCACCCATATTTGTTGAGACTGGATTTCACTACATGTTAGGGTCCTGGAAAACCAATGGCTTAACCAAGATAGAACTTCATTTCTTTCAAGTAAAGTTCAGGGGTATGCAATGCAGGGTTGATAAGGTAGCACTGATCCATGGTGTTCTCAGGGACTCAGCCTCATCCTAGTTTACCAGGTTACCTTCACTTGTGTGTGCCCTTACCCTCAGGTACAGACATCACATTTGTGTTCCAGGAAGCAGAAAGGAGGAAGGGATGAGACGGCAACAGGGGTGCCCGAGCTCATTCATAAGGAGTACTAGAGATGCTGTCAGAGAAAACTTCCACTTACGTATCATTGGCCAAAACATGGTCATGATCGTATGACCACACCAAACAACAAGGGAGACTGGGAAATGCATTGTTAATTTCCTAAATTATTTGCCCAGAAAAAAAAAATGGAGTTTTCCATTTTTGGCACTTTATCTCAATTATGATAAAGGGAGAACAAATGCTGGGGGGACAGACTACGTTATTTGCCATGCCACAGTTTGGAAGTCAAGTGTTAGTCTGGGTTGTGTAATGTAATTCTTCCTTCCAATTTCCCTACATTTGAGCTTCAGCGTTGCCTCCCGCTTCTAATGTAACTGGCTTTATGTTGGATAAGAAGTAACTTAAAGGTCCCTGAGGGTTCTGGTTATGGAATGGGAACTAGATAGGGGTGCACTAAGTGGAATTAACTCTGTGTAATGAGGTTCCCTCTCAATATCGTGCTTTTTTTTTTCTTTTAATTTTAGAGAGAGAGTGAGCAGGGGAGAGAGGCAGAGGGAAAGAGAGAGAATCTTAAGCAGGATCACCCTGTCAGCGCATAGCCTGACATGGGGCTCAATCCCGTGACCTAGAGTCAGTCGCCTAACCGACTGAGCCACCCAGGCAGTCCAATATCATGCTATTGTTATTGAATGGTTGTGCTCACCGCTCATGTATTCTTCCTGTGATTATCAGCTTTAGTTATTTAACTTTAAACAAATTATCAAATCTAACTATTCACAAATCATCCTTCTGCATTGATTCCTACACTTTGTTATCCACATTTACATGACAGTCATCTCTACATCACTATTAACATTTTGGGTGCTCTCCTTTGGACCTTCTGAAGCATAGATGTTTCTTTTTTGGTAACTGTTAGAACTGAGTGAATAAGATTTGCCTCAATGGAGGCAGAGAAACACTTTGGATAATTAAAATTCACCAATTTGGCCAACTTATGGATCATCCAAAGGAAATATCCTCTGTGGTCCAAGAGATGGAAACAGAAAATGTCATTTAAAACGTGGGACTATAGCTAATAATATTCCATGTATATTTTAAAGTTGTTAAGAGAGTAGATCTTAAAAGTTTTCATCACAAGAAAAATAAGTATGTATGGGATTGATGGGGGTGGTGGTTAGGAGGGTGGGGAAAATGGGTGATGGGCATTGAGAAGGGCCCTTGTTGGGATGAGCACTGGGTGTTGTATGTAAGTGCTGAATCATGGGAACCTACTCCTGAAGCCAAGACTACACTGTGTGTTAGCTAACTTGACAATAAATAAATAAATAGTTTTTAAAAGTATGTATGGTTATAGATGTTAATGACACATTACTGTGATCATTTTGCAGTATACACACATATCGAATTATGTTGTACATCTGAAGCTAATATAATGTTACATGCCAATTTTATCTCAATCAAAAGTAAATAACATGAAAAATGGGGATATAATTACAGGAGATTTGATAGTGAAACATCATAAATGTTGAAATCTTTCTTCAGGTGCTGATTAAATTAGATCACCAAGTTAGAAAGAAAAAACAGTCCATTAAAACTATATAAATATAAGAATGATAGTTGAGGAACAGAATTATACTTAAATATTATCCACCCAAATCTTTTTATTTTATGGATGAGGTTACTGAGATCCAGGGCAGTGAGCTGGAAACACTCATGAAATTAATTAGAAACTTCTTGGGGGGAAAATTTCAATTTTTGCCATTATTGAATAATAGTCACCTGTAAACATAAGATTTGGTCAGAATCTCACAAATAATTTAAAATAATGTAAATTACTGATAAATGGGAAAAGTTATGAAAGTGAATCTTGGAGCAAACCCCTAAGCTCCTAAAAATGAGGGAAAGACTTGTTCATAAAAATGACAGCGTTCAGAGGGTGATATTGACATTTAAATATAGTAGTGTCTTATTTGTGCATTCAAAAGAGCAGTCAGTATTTAAGTATGGCTATCTAACTAATTAAATTTAAATGCAAAACAAAACAGAAACCTTTCCCCAATCATTTACTTCTTACACTTTCAGCTTTCCATAGTTTGATGGGCAAGATACCAATTTTGTGTGTGAGATCTAATGAGGAAACTCACCAACTTGGCCATTAGGACATCTATAGCTAACAATTATAAGTAATATTTAGTCCCGTTTATTTCTCCATTAGCTTCTTGGTTTCAATATATTCTTCCAAAGGAACATTTTAGAAATATTTTGTCTTCTTCTGTTGGTTAGAGAGCATTTTCCTTCTTGTTTTAATTGGGTGATGAAGAAAACGATCACTATGATGTACTTAACAGACCACAGAAAATCTAACCATGAAGCTAAAATAATTGCTGACTTTTTTAATTTAATTTTTTAAGAGAGATCATGAGCAGAGAAGAGGGACAGAAGGAGAGGGGAAGGAAAGGAAGGAAGGGAAGGGAAGGGAAGGGAAGGGAAGGGAAGGGAAGGCAAGGGAGGAAGGAAGGAAGGAAGGAAGGAAGGAAGGAAGGAAGGAAGAAAGAAAGAAAGAGAGAGAAAGAGTCTTATGCAGGCTCCATGCTCAGCATGGTCTCTGACTCAGGGCTTGATCTCACCACTATGAGACTGTGACCTAAGCCTAAACCAAGAGTCTGACACTCTACCCACTAAGCCATCCAGGCACTCTCCAAATTGCTGACTTTTTATCATTTTTGCATCTTCCATAAAATGTGGGAAAAGGCAATACTAATTCCTGTCATTGCTTTGTGTCCCTATCAATATGTTCAGAAAACTCAAGCCGGTGCACTAAAGATGTAGTTTCTGGTTCTCTTGAAAGGCTTCTCTGTCAATTTTGCTGCTGTGGCCATTCATCTACCTTAAAATTCCTAAACTGAAATGGAAGAGTTATTATTATAAGTTGATATTAAGATATAATAGCCTTTAAAATACATTACCACTTTCTTAACAAATGTTACCAGTATTGGAAAATAAAAGAAGAAACAAAAAAATAAGAAGAAGAACAGAAGAACGTTCTGTAGGATCTGTGGTTGGTTTGTTCATTCCTTCTCTCTCCCTGTTTTTTCCTTCCTTCCTTTCTTCCTTGTTTCCTTCCTTCCTTCCCTCCTTTCCCTCTCTTCCCTCCCTTTCCTTCCTTCCCTCCCTTTCCTTTCCTGTCCTTTCCTTTCCTTTCCTTTCCTGTGGACTCACTTAAAAGACAGCAAATGCTGTGGCGAAAAAAGAAACACACAAAAATGAGTGCTAGCTGGTTTTTAAAGTATAATTTCTTGCTTAATTGAAGACTGGTATCAATTGAATGAATTCTAAAGTACAGGGCGATCTTCATGCCGTTGAATCCAGGGCAAGAAGTTGAGTTATATTGGTTTTTGCAATAGTTATGTGTGGAGATGGCTTATTTCACTTTGTCTGGTATCTTTGTCCCAGAATTCCTGTGAGAACTCAGACATTATTAAAATCCAGTCTGTCTATTACACATAGATGAAAAATCACAAAATCTCTACTATCAACTAGGTTTGGGGTATGTGTGTTTCATTATAAGCATCTTGGACTCAGCACCTTTCCAGCCACTTTGGGTGAAGCCCTCTTAGCTGGATTACTCACTGACTTTATACACAAAAATGCAAGAAACCTGACATTCTTGGTGGATAACTTCGATTAATTATCCCCTCTAAACTTGTCCTCCCTCATTGCATCTGTTCTAACAGGTGTCTTTGTCTTTATTATTTATGAATGGGATTATATGGCATCATAGATATTGAGTCTCTCTCTCCCTCTCCCTCTCTCCCTCTCCCTCTCCCTCTCCCTCTCTCCCTCTCCCTCTCCCTCTCCCTCTCTCCCTCTCCCTCTCCCTCTCCCTCTCTCCCTCTCCCTCTCCCTCTCTCCCTCTCCCTCTCCCTCTCCCTCTCCCTCTCCCTCTATCCCTCTCCCTCCCCCTCTCCCTCCCCTTTTCCCCCTCCCTCCCTCTTTCTGGAGCATGAATTATTGCCTAATAGGGAATTATCAAATCATATTGATTGTTTCAAGTCTCAGAGATGTTTCACCCTGAGCTAACTTGTTTCTTTCTTTGTGCCTTACACAAAAGAGGAAATAGCCCAGAAGGTCTCAGACTTGAATTGCTTCTTTGAACCACATGGAGAGCAGCCTCTTTAAGTTGAAAAATACATGAAACTTTTAACTGAAGTTTGCCCTCACTGATAAACACATGATTCTTCCTTTTTCCTTTGTGGGGGTTGCCTGCTTAGATAAATCCTTCTTTGTTGTATTGGTTTTAATGACTAATTTTTGCTTGAATTTTTTTCTCTCTTAAAAATACTCAATGCACATGATAAAAACTTCAAGTATTATAAAGTGTATATAGTTAGTTTCCTTCTACCCCCTGAAACCCAGACCTCTAGCTCAGCCCTTGAGAGGGATGTGTCTAATGCTTCCTGCCACATGGAGAAAATTTTCCATTTCTTCACTGTGGATTAAAAACTCTCATGATCTCTCCCCCATCTCTTTTCTTCATTTTTTTCTTCCTCCTCCAGGCATATACCTCTGCTCCAGCCATACCTCTGCTATCTAATTTCTTTCTTTTTAAACTTCATTGAGCTATCTTCGACATATAAAAATGAAAAATAATTAAGGTGTACAACTTGATCTTTTTTAAGTAAGCTCTACCCTCAACGTGGGGCTTGAACCACACAACTCCGAGATCAAGAGCTGAGCCAGCCTGGCACTCCTTGATGTTGTGATATATGTATACAGTGTGAAAAGATCACCACAATCAAGCTAAATAACTCATCAATCACCTCTACGTCGTAACCATTCTGTGGGGGGCGGGGGGGAGGTGACTTAATTCAAGATCTACCATCTTAGCAAATTTTGGATATATAGTACAGTATTGGTAACTATGGTCACTATGCTGTACATTTGATCTCAGGTGGTCTTTCATCTTGCATAACTGAAACTTTGTACCCTTTGAAACTTTGTGCTCCTCATTTCTTTCACCCCTGGCAACAGCCATTCTACTGTCTGCTTCCGCGAATTTGACTATTTTAGATTCCACATGTAAGTGAGATCATGCAGTGCTCGCCTGTCTCTGTCTGGCTTATTTTACTTAGCATAATGCTATCCAGCTTCCAGATGAGTCCTGGGTGTGTGCTCCTGGGGTTCTCTGCCCCTTGGGTCTTTGCTCTTGTGGGGAGTCAGTCTTCCATTCTCCTGCAAACCTTGCTCAGCCTCCCATGCCCTGTTCAGGTTTTCATTATCATTTCCTTAGATTCACCTCACATATATGTCTCCACTGCTAAACTGTAAGATCTGAGAGGGAAGTTGAGAAACGCGGACTCTGGCTCTAAACTCAGCTCAGTCATTAACTGTATCCCAGAGAAAGACAGAAAACCTCTCAGTGCCCTGGTTTTCTCAACTGCTACATTTTTTTGCACCTCATCCTTACACAAGGGCCATACTAATCTTCTCTGTATCATTCCAATTTTAGTTTGTGTGCTGAGAATGGAGCACTCAGTTGCTACATTTTTTTTTTAAACAAGTAGACAAGTGTTACAAGACTGGAGAAGAAAGCAGTAACTCATGCTGTCTCTGTGTTGTTAAAGTAGGGAGACATATCCTCTCTTCTCTATATAAATGAAAATAAATACTTCAAGTAAATATTAGTATTGTCCCCTAAGAAATAAAAGCTTAGGGGCGCCTGGGTGGCTCTGTTTGGTTAAGTGTTTAACTCTTGATTTCAGCTCAGGTCATGATCTCAAAGTTCCTGAGTTTGAGCCCCATCAGACTCCCTGCTGGCAGTCTTGAAATTCTCTCTCTCTCTCTCTCTCTCTCTCTCTCTCCAAATAAATAAACTTAAGAAATATAAGTCTAGTGGGAAAAAAAAGAATATGTTTATTGAAGTATATGAGCTAAACACTGGGAATTACAAATCTAAGTTATTAATATGAAATCTCAAGTTTCATGAAATGTTTAATGGACTCTATTGGTATTCCTTCAGGCTAAATAAAATCCTTTAAAATTTCTTAAAGTATTGTTTATAGCATGAGCTATGTCTTATGCACTCTCAAGAAGGATTATGAAGAGCTTGTGACCTTATTTGAACAGTTAAAATACTCAGTACATAATCACCAAGATGCCCTTCTAGGAAAGAATTTCATTTAAACCCAGTTAAAGTAGACTTTAATATTCATAAGAGGATAGAATTATTATCTGGATAAATCTTTCATGCAGAATGTTGTGAGAAGAATTAAATAAAGCCCAGGAGAATAATATTTTAATGGAAAAAATTTTTTTTCAAAAACTAGAAATAGAAATACTTTAACCTTTCAGGTCATGGAAATGAGCTTATAAAATCCTCAGACCACAAATATTAAGATACAGCCACAGTATAAGAAGAAATAAAAAGAATCATTAAAGTTTTTATGCAAATAACTTTGAAAACCTGGATAAAATATATTTTGAAAAATATAATTTACCAAAATTCATCCAAAAGATTAAAAAAAAAAAATCTAAGCAGATAGCTTTCCAAAGAAGAAATGGAAAACGTATACAAGTTGCTTTCGTTCTTTCAAATGTTTTCCCAGAGAATTCTATAAAACCTTTAGAGGACATAGAATTCCAATGTTATTTAAATTGTTTTAGATCATAGGAAAAAGAGGAGGTCCCTAAGTGCATTTTATGAAGCAAGTATAACATTCAATATTATAAACCATTAAGTCATCATTTGATAGTTCCAAGGAGAAATCGCATATGATCATCATGATTAATCCTGGAAAAAAGCACGGAGTTAGTATCATATTTTGTGGGAAAACTCAAGAAGCATTCCATTGGCACCAGGAAAAATTAAATAATGCCCACTGTCACATTAAGGTGTAACATTGGGCTAAAATAGGAACGATTAAGCTTTTAAGAAAGTAAAAAGAAATTAGAGGTTTGATATTAAAAGGAGTTGAGATTATCATAACTGAAAATATTATTTCATACTTAAATATTGCAATATAATTAAACTGTAAAATTACTTCAAACAAAAGAAAATTTAGTGACATAGTGGGGCACAAAATAATGATAAATCAGAGCTTTAGGTACACTACAAGAGGAGATAAAAAAACAGATTCCACTGCAATGCAATAAAAATAATAAATAAGAGAAATTAGGAGCCCCTGGGTGGCTCGTTGAGTGTCCAACTCTTCATTTCAGCTCAGGTATGATTCCTGGGTCATGGGATCCAGCCCTATGTCAGGATCCACACTGAGCATGATGCCTGCTTAAGATTCTTTCTCTCTCTCCCTTTTCGCCCCTGCTTGTGTGCTTTCTCACTCTCTCTCTCTCTCAAAAAATTAAATTAAAAATAAATAAGAACAATTAAAAAGCAATATGAAAAAGCTGTATGTGAAAACATTTTAAATACTCCTGAAGGCCCAAAATAATACATGAATACCTGAGAAAATATACCATGTTCTTTGATAGACATTTTCATCACCAGTGTCGTTTCTTTACCATGATCCAAATAAAAATGCCAACTGCTTTCTTTTCTTGTCTTTGGTTTTTTAGGTATTTTTTTAATGAAAGGGTAAGACATAGGGTAATTCTCTGGTTCATTTTGAAAAATAAACATACCTCATGCATATATCAAGGTAAATTACTCCAAATGAGTCAGTGTTTAAATGCAAAAAATAAAACAATAAAAATAATATATAAAACCTTGAGTAAACTCCTATAAAGAAGGAAAGGCCTTTCTAATTATAGACTCAAATCCTTAAGCCATAAAACAAAAGAGTGTAAAATTCAACCACATTAAAAAAATAACTTCTGCACGAGGCAAAAATATTATGAACACATAAAAACTAGGAAATATTGCTTATAATTCATATTACAAAGGAAAGGCTCACCCTTCTCTTATATAAAAATATCCTTGAAAAAAATAAGAAAATGCTAAACAAATATGAAGAAAATAGGCAGAGGGTATGTACAGACATTTCAGCATATATATATATATATATATATATATATATATGTATATATATATGCTGAATATAACCTTTAGATTTGTAAAAAGATGTTCAGCTGCACTCATAATAAGAAAAATGCTAATTCAAACATCACCACGCTTGTGGTTTCAAAACATGGCCCCAGAATTATCCAGCACTCCTCCCATGAACAGGTGCACTTTCCCTTGAGTCCAATGTCTGTAACTTTCTGACCAACAGACTCCAGCCTATATGTTGTGATGGTTTGGTAGCTTGCACTACCCGTCTCTTTCTCTGAAACCCAACCACCATGCTATGAGGAAGCACAAGTCCCCCACTGGACAGGAACCAATAGCTAGTACCAACTTGCCAGTCATGTGAGTACACCAACTTGGAACAAGACCCTTGAGCTTTAGTTGAGCTGTCCCAGCTAACACTGCATGGAGAAGAGATGAGTTGCCTTTACTAAGTTCTGCTGAAATTGAAGATTTATGAGCAAATTAAATGATTGTTTCATTTTGAGCTAATTCAGGATGATCTTTTGAAATTGGTAAGGAAGAAGGCGCCATGATACTGTGTACAGAAAACCCTAAAAACTCCACCAAAAAAATAAATAAATGAATTTATTTATTACTAAATTCAATAAATCAGGTCACAGGATACAAAATCAATATACAGAAATCCATTGCATTTTTATATACTAATAATGAAGTAGCAGAAAGATAAATTAAAAAAAATAGTCCTATTTGCAATTTTACCAAAAATAATAAAATACCTAGGAATAAATTTAACCAGGGACGTGAAAGACTTGTCCTTTGAAACTGTAAATGTTAATGAAAGAAATTGCAGATGACACAAATAAACGGAAGATGTTCCATGCTCATGGATTGGAAGAACAAATATTGTTAAAATGTCGATTCTACCCAAAGCAATCTGCAAATTCAATGGAATCCCTATCAAAATACCAATAGCTTTTTTTTTTGTACAGAACTAGGACAAATAATCCAAAAATTTGTGCGGAAACACAAAAGACCCCAAATAGCTACAGCAGTCTTGAAAAAGAAGAACAAAACTAGAAGTGTCCAGATTTCAAAATATACTACAAAGCTGTAGTAATCAAAACAGTACTGGCACAAAAATAGACACATAGATCAGTGGAACAGAAGAGAGAACCCAGAAATAAACCCACTCTTATATGGTCAATTGAATTTTGACAAAAGAGACAAGAATATGCAATGGAAAAAAGATGGTCTCTTACAAATGCTGTTGTGAAAACTGGACAGTTACATGAACAAGAATGAAACTGGACCACTTTCTTAAACCATACCCAAAAATAAACCAAAATGGATTAAAGTCCTAAATGTTAGACCTGAAACCATAAAAATCCTAGAAGAGAGGACAGGAAGTAATGTTTCTCACATCAGCTAAAGGACATTTTTCTAGATATGTCCCATGAGGCAAGAGAAACAAAACCAAAAATAAACTGTTGGGACTATATCAAAATAAAAAGCTTCTGCATGGCAAAGGAAACAACAAAACAAAAAAGCCAACCTACTGAATGGGAGAAGGTATTTGCAAATGACATATCTGATAAAGGGTTAGTATCCAAAATATATAAAGGACTTCTATAACTCCATACCCCCAAACCAAATAATCAAATTTAAAAATGGGCAGAAGACATGAACAGACATTTCTCTAAGGAAGACATCCAGATGGTCAATAGACACATGAAAAGGTGCTCAACATCATTCATCATCAGGAAAATGCAAATCAAGACTACAATGAGACATCACCTCACACCTGTGAGAATGGCTAAAATCTAAAACACAAGAAACAATAAGTGTTGGTGATGATGTAGAGAAAAAGGAACTCTGAGGCACTGTTGGCAGGAATGCAAACTGGTGCAGCCACTGTGGAAAATGGCATGGAGGTTGCTCAAAAAATTAAAAATAGAATTACCCTATGATCCAGTACATTGCACTACTGGGTATTTACTCGAAGAATACAAAAACAACAATTTGAAAGGATATATGTACCTCTATGTTTATTTAAACATTATTTACAATAGCCAAATTATGGAAGCACCCCAAGTGTCCATCAATAGATGAGTGAATAAGGAAGATGTGATATGTACACATACACACACACACACACACACACACACACACACACTACTCAGAATATTACTCAGCCATAAAAAGAATGAAATCTTGCCATATCCAACATGGATGGATCTAGAGGGTATACTATCAAGTGAAATAAGTCAGAGAAAGAAAACTACTATATGATTTCACTCATATGTGGAATTTAAGAAACAAAACAAAGAAAGAAAAAAAGAGACAAACCTAAAAACAGACCCTTAAATATAGAGAACAAACAAACACCATAGGGGAGGTGAGTGGGGGAATGGGTGAAGCAGATGATGGGGAATAAGAGTGCGCTTATCGAGATGAGCACTGAACAATGTATAGAATTATTCAATCACTATATTGTACCCTTGAACTAATGTAACACTGTATGTTAATTATACTGGAATTAAAATAAAAAATAAATATGTTAAAAAAGAGAGCTTGATAAAATAATGTCTCAAATTGAAAAAAAAAGATACTTTTCTTTCATTTTATTTTATCATCCAGAGGTTAGATATGAAAATAGCTATGGTTTGCACTTTCTTATGGAGAGCATTATAGGGATAAAGTAAAATAACAAATGGGAAGGTGTTTTGAAGACAAGTAAATGCAAAGTATTATCACAGCAATTGTAAATAAAAAAGTAAAAGAGAGCATTGTTCTGCTTATAGACGTCAGTCTGAGAACATGCATTTACAGTAAAAATGATGGAGTAAGAATACCTGCCAACATGGGATGTAGAGAAATTTCAAGAAAAGAGGAAGCAAGTGGAGGAATAGGAACTGACTGAAGGAGGAGAGAGATACCACTAGGTAGCATATAATCAAAATACAGCCAGAAAGGTTGCTGACCATCCCCACAGATCTCTGGACTGTCTCAGGGTTTGGACTTCTCACGTACATTACTTCCTCTCCAGGCCAGGAGTGAAGCACTCTTCTATAAAGATAACAATGCCCTCCAAATAAAGCCCACCCCATTCAGGCATTTAAGTGTCTGTGGTGAGATGACTGGACAAATGTCTGATAATTGACAAGTCCCACCCACATATCCAGGACTCCCAATCAGCTTTCTGTTGCCTCAGTCTAAAAAAATAGATGACTATTGAATGTCATCAATGTGGCAAGCACTCAATAAATATTTCCTAACATTTATTGCATTTGGTAAGTGTTTTAATAACAAAACCAGTAATAATATTACTATTTTCAGTTGGAAAGATGTTTTATTGTACACCAAAGTAAACAGAGTTGTGTCAATACAAATACACAAATAGAAAATAATAGAAATAATACAAGGACTAGAAAAGAATTTTTTAAAAATTCTCAATGGTATCCTTAGAACATTTCACCAGAAATTTTCATCCATTAAAAATAAAGAAAGAGAGGGGCAGAGCAATTAGAGACCTGGGAAGATGGCGGTGTAGGAGGACGCTGGGCTCACCGTGTCCTGCTGATCGCTTAGATTCCACCCACATCTGCCTAAATAACCCAGAAAACTGCCAGAAGACTAGCAGAATGGACTCTCTGGAGCCAAGCCTAGACGAGAGGCCCACGGAAGAGGGTAGGAAGGGCAGAGAGGTGGCGCGCGCTACAAAGACTGGCGGGAGGGAGCCGGGGCGGTGAAGGGGCAGCCAGCCCACCCGGCAAGGCAGAGCCCCCAAGTCTGGCTTGCAAAAGTGGAGGGGCCAGATGGAATGAGTTCTGACAGCCAGCGGGACTTAACATCTGGAATGTTATAAGTCAACAGCTCTGCTCGGAGAGCGGGAGGGCGAGAGAACACCAGGAGGGAGATTTGTTGAACTCTGGAGGACAGAGCTCAGCTTGGCGGGGAACAAAGGTGCTGGCCATCCCCATCTTCCTCTCCCATCCCCCAACTGAAATTCCAAAGGGAACGGTTCCTATCACTGAACTTGCTTGCACCACACAAACCCTCAATGCTGTGCTTCTGTGGATCCATCCCTCCAACAGGTCTGCCTCCCTCCTGGTGCTGCAGGGCCCCTCCTGCAGGGGACCACCTTCAGCAAAGGGAGCTAAGCCTGCCCCTCCCGCCCCTGTGCACCTTGTGGATCCACCCTGGCTAATAAGCCTTTGGTCAGATCCCATTGAAGCAGCACCACAAGCCTGGCAGTGTGCAAGTAGCCCGGACAGGGGCCACACCACTCCAGTGAGTCCTGCCCCTGGGAGAGGGGAAGATAAGGTACACACCAGTCTGACTGTGGCGCCAGTGGTGGGCTGGGGACAGACATCGGGTCTGACTGTGGCCCCACCCACCAATGCAAGTTATTCAAGACAGCACAGGGGAAGTTCCCTGCAGTTCTGCACCACTCCAGGGACTATCCAAAATGGCGAAACGGAAGAATTCTCCTCAAAAGAAACTCCAGGAAGTAGCAACAGCTAACGAATTGATCAAAAATGATTTAAGCAATATAATGGAACAAGAATTTAGAAAAATAGTTATAAAATTAAACGCTGGGCTTGAAAAAAGCGTAGAGGACAGCAGAGAATCTATTGCTACAGAGATCAAGGGACGAAGAAATAGTCATGAGGAGTTAATAATGCTATAAATGAGGTGCAAAATTAAATGGAGGTGGCCATAGCACGGATTGAAGAGGTAGAGGCAAGAATAGGTGAATTAGAAGATAAAATTATGGAAAAAGAGGAAGCTGAGAAAAAGCTAAAAAAAATGCAGGAGTATGAGGGGAGAATTAGAGAATTAAGTGATCCAATCAAACGGAACAATATCCGTATAATAGGAATTCCAGAAGAGGAAGAGAGAGAGAAAGGGGCTGAAGGTATACTTGAACAAATCATAGCTGAGAACTTCACTGACCTGGGGAAAGAAAAAGGCATTGAAATCCAAGAGGCACAGAGAACTCCCTTCAGACGTAACTTGAATCGATCTGCATGACATATCATAGTGAAACTGGCAAAATACAAGGATAAAGAGAAAATTCTGAAAGCAGCTTGGGATAAACAGGCTTTAACTGACAAAGGTAGACACATAAGAATAGTAGCAGACCTATCTACTGAAACTTGGCAGGCCAGAAAGGAATGGCAGGAAATCTTCAATGTGATGAACAGAAAAAATATGCAGCCGAGAATCCTTTATCCAGCAAGTCTGTCATTCAGAATAGAAGGAGAGATAAAGGTTTTCCCAAACAAAGAAAAACTGAAGGAATTCATCACGACTAAAACCAGCCCTACAAGAGATCCTAAGGGGGATTCTGTGAGTGAAATGTTGCAAGGACTACAAAGTACCAGAGACATCATTACAAGCATGAAACCTACAGACATCACAACTCTAAACCCATATCTTTCAATAATAACAATGTAAATGGACTAAATGCTCCAACCAAAAGACATAGGGTATCAGAATGGATTTAAAAAAACAAGACCCATCTATTTGCTGTCTACAAGAGACTCATTTTAGACCTGAGGACACCTTCAGATTGACAGTGAGGAGATGGAGAGCTATTTAGCATGCTACTGGAACTCAAAATAAAGCTGGAGTCGCCATACTTATATCAGACAACCTAGACTTAAAATTAAAGGCTGTAACAAGAGATGAAGAAGGGCATTATATAATAATTACAGGGTCTATCCATCAGGAAGAGCTAACAATTATAAATGTCTATTCGCCGAATATGGGAGCCCCCAAATATATAAAACAATCACAAACATAAGCAACGTTATTGATAAGAATGTGGCAATTGCAGGGGACTTTAATACCCCACTTACAACAATGGATAGATCATCTAGACACAGGATCAATAAAGAAATAAGGGCCCTGAATGATACACTGGACCAGATGGACTTGACAGATATATTTAGAACTCTGTATCCCAAAGCAACAGAATATACTTTACTCTCAAGTGCACATGGAACATTCTCCAAGATAGATCACATACTGGGTCACAAAACAGCCCTTCATAAGTATAAAAGAATTGAGATCATACCAAGCACACTTTCAGACCACGATGCTATGAAACTTGAAATCAACCACAGGAAAAAGTCTAGAAAACCTCCAAAAACATGACGTTAAAGAGCACCCTACTACAGAATGAATGGGTCAATCAGGCAATTAGAGAAGAAATTTAAAAATATATGGAAAAAATGAAAATGAAAATGAAAATACAACAATCCAAATGCTTTGGGATACAGCAAAGGCAGTCCTGAGAGGAAAATACACTGCAATCCAGACCTATGTCAAGAAACAAGAAAAACCTCAAATACGAAATCTAACAGCACACCTAAAGGAAGTAGAAGCAGAACAGCAAAGACACCCCAAACCCAGCAGAAGAAGGGAAATAATAAAGATCAGAGCAGAAATAAACAATATAGAATCTAAAAAAAATGTAGAGCAGATCAATGAAACCAAGAGTTGGTTTTTTGAAAAAATAAACAAAATTGGTAAACCTCTAGCCAGGCTTCTCAAAAAGAAAAGGGAGAGGACCCAAATAGATAAAATCATGAATGAAAATGGAATTATTACAACCAATCCTCAGAAATACAAGCAATTATCAGGGAATACTATGAAAAATTATATGCCAACAAATTGGAAAACCTGGAAGAAATGGACAAATTCCTAAGCACCCACCCACTCCCAAAACTCAAATAGGAAGAAATAGAAAAGTTGAACAGACCCATAACCAGTGAAGAAATTGAATCAGTTCTCAAAAATCTCCAAACAGATAAGAGTCCAGGACCAGATGGCTTCCCTGGGGAATTCTACCACACATTTAAAGCAGAGATAATACCTATCCTTCTCAAGCTGTTCCAAAAATAGAAAGGGAAAGAAAACATTCAGACTCATTCTATGAAGCTAGCATTACTTTGATTCCCAAACCAGAGACCCGGCAAAAAAAAGAGAACTACAGGCCAATATCCCTGATGAATGTGGATACAAAAATTCTCAACAAGATTCTAGCGAATAGAATTCAACAGCATATAAAAAGAATTATTGATCAAAAAGAATTATTGATCCCACCATGTTCAAGTAGGATTCATTCCTGGGCTGTAGGGCTGGTTCAACATTCACAAATCGATCAATGTGATACATCACATTAATAAAAGAAAAAGATAAGAACCATATGATCCTGTCAATCAATGCAGAAAAAGCATTTGACAAAATTCAGCATCCTTTCTTAATAAAAAACCTCAAGAAAGTCGGAATAGACAGAACATACTTAAACATCATAAAAGCCAATTTATGAAAAGCCCACAGCTAATATCATCCTTAATGGGGAAAAACTGAGAGCTTTCCCCCTGAGATCAGGAACACAACAGGGATGTCCACTCTCACCACTGTTTTAACATAGTGTTGGAAGTTCTAGCATCAGCAATCAGACAACAAAAGGAAACCAAAGGCATCAAATTGGCAAAGATGAAGTCAAGCTTTCACTTTTTGCAGATGACATGATATTATGCATGGAAAACCCGGTAGACTCCACCAAAAGTCTGCTAGAACTGATACATGAATTCAGCAAAGTTGCAGGATAGAAAATCGATGTACAGAAATCAGTTGCATTCTTATACACTAATAATGAAGCAACAGAAAGACAAATAAAGAAACTGACCCCATTCACAATTGCACCAGAAATCATAAAATACCTAGGAATAAACCTAACCAAAGATGTAAAAGATCTGTATGCTGAAAACTATAGAAAGCTAATGAAGGAAATTGAAGAAGATATAAAGAAATGGAAAAACATTCCATGCTCGTGGATTGGAAGAATAAATATTGTTAAAATGTCAATATTACCCAAAGCTCTCTACACATTCAATGCAATCCCAATCAAATTGCACCAGCATTCTTCTCGAAGCTAGAACAAGCAATCCTAAAATTTGTATACAACCACAAAAGACCCCGAATAGCCAAAGTAATATTGAAGAAGACCAAAGTGGGAGGCATCACAATCCCAGATTTTAGCCTCTACTACAAAGCTATAATCATCAAGACAGCATGGTATTGGCACAAAAACAGACACATAGACCAATGGAATAGAATAGAGACTCCAGAAATGGACCCACAAAAGTATGGCCAGCTAATCTTTGACAAAGCAGGAAAGAATATCCAATGGAAAAAAGACAGTCTCTTTAACAAATGGTGTTGGGAGAACTGTACAGCAACAGGCAAAAGGATGAAACTAGACCACTTTCTTACACCATTCACAAAAATAAACTCAAATGAATAAAGGACCCGAATGTGAGACAGGAAACCATCAAAACCCCAAAGGAGAAAGCAAGGAAAAACCTCTTTGACCTCAGCTGCAGCAATTTCTTACTCGACACATCTCCAAAGGCAAGGGAATTAAAAGCAAAAATGAACTATTGGGACCTCATGAAGATAAAAAATCTTCTGCACTGCAAAGGAAGCAACAAAACTAACAGGCAACTGACAAAATGGGAAAAGATATTTGCAAATGGGATATCAGACAAAGGGCTAGTATCCAAAATCTATAAAGAACTCACCAAACTCCACACCTGAAAAGCAAATAATTCAGTGAAGAAATGGGAAGAAAACATGAATAGACACTTCTCTAAAGAAGACATCCAGATGGCCAACAGGCACATGAAAAGATGCTCAATGTCGCTCCTCATCAGGGAAATACAAATCAAAACCACACTCAAATACTACCTGATGCCCATCAGAGTGGCTGAAATGAACTAATCAGAAGATTACAGATGCTGGAGAGGATGTGGAGAAACGGGAACCCTCTTGCACTGTTGGTGGGAATGCAAATTGGTGCAGCTGCTCTGGAAAACAGTGTGGAGTTCCTCAAAAAATTAAAAATAGATCTACCCTATGACTCAGCAATAGCACTGCTAGGAATTTACCCAAGGGATACAGGAGTACTGATGCATAGGGGCACTTGTGCCCCAATGTTTATAGCAGCACTTTCAACAATAGCCAAATTATGGAAAGAGCCTAAATGTCCACCAACTGATGAATGGATAAAGAAATTGTGGTTTATATATACAATGGGATACTACTTGGCAATGAGAAAGAATGAAATATGTCCTTTTGTAGCAACATGGATGGAACTGGAGAGTGTTATGCTAAGTGAAATAAGTCATACAGAGAAAGACAGATACCATATGTTTTCACTCTTATGTAGATCCTGAGAAAGTTAATAGAAGACCATGGGGGAGGGGAAGGAAAAAAAAAGTTAGGGAGGGAGCCAAACCGTAAGAGACTCTTAAAAACTGAGAATAAACTGAGGGTTGATGGTGGGTGGGAGGGAGTGGAAAGGGGGTGATGGGCATTGAGGAGGGCACCTGTTGGGATGAGCACCAGGTGTTGTATGGAAACCAATTTGACAATAAATTTCATATTAAAAAATAAAGAAAAAGAAAAAGGGAAGAAATAGTATGCTAATAATTATCTGGAAACAAGAAAGACCTGTTTGAAAATTTTTCCCACATGCACAAAAATCTATGGATCAGTAGAAATTCAAATTGAAAAAATGTTCTAGAAAGCATTGTAAAAAGATTAAGAATGATAAAATAGAGGGGGAATATTTAGTTATGGAATATCAATATATGACCTCCAACAGATAACTAATGAAATTCGTTAAAGAGAGAATAATAAAATTGAAAAGGAGAAATTATCAAAGATCAACCACAGTGGTTCTCAAGGTGTTATCCAGGGACCTCTGAGGTCCTACATTTTCTTCATATTAACCAACAAACAAACAGACATGTCTCAACAGAGTAGGAAGTCAATAGATAGCATAAAAATTGAAAAATCTAGAACTGGCTGCATAAAGTTATTTAGAGATAATAGCCTTTAGAGAATTAACTACTACAGGAAACAGGTAAATAGTTAAAGGGATTGTCTGTGGAGATGAGAGAGAGGACAGAAAAGATTAGTCAAGGAGCCTCTATTTTAAATTATACTATTTAACAGGTTCAAAGGGACATGCACCCTCATGTTTATAGCAGCATTACCAACGACAGCCAAGCTATGGAGAGAGCCCAAATGTCCATCAACTGATGAATGGATAAGGAAGGTGTGGTGTATATGTGTGTGTGTGTGTGTATACACATATATATGTGTATACACACACATATACACCACACCTTCCTTATCCATTCATATGTGTGTGTGTGTGTATATACTTATATATATACACACACATATGTATATATATAATGGAATATTACTCAGCCATCAAAAAGAATGGAACTTTGCCATTTACAACAATGTGGATGGAACTAGAGTGTATTATGCTAAGCAAAATAAGTCAATCAGAGAAAGACAAATACCATTTGATTTCACTCATATGTGGAATTTTAAAAACGAAACAGATGAACATATGGGGGGGGGGAAGACATGGGAAACAAACCATGAAAGACTCTTAAATATAGAGAACAAAATGAGGGTTGATAGAGGAAGATGGGTGGGGGATGGGTTAGATGGGTGATGGGTATTGGGAGGGCACCTGTTATGATGAGCACTGGGTGTTGTATGTAAGTGATGAATCACTGAATTATGCTCCCGAAACCAATATTGCACTGTATGTTCACTAACTAGAATTTAAATAAAAATTTGGAGAAAAAAAGAACAACAAAAAACCCCCAAATATTTGTGAAACACAGGTTAACTTTTACACTTAGGGCAACTCAAAGATTTTTATAGAAAATTAAATATTTCTTTTTTTAAAACAAAAAAAAATAAAGTTCGGTATTTAGGTAGCTCAGTTAATAGAAGGATCACAATCAAGAAGAAACTTCTCACAGTTTCACATTAAGAGGCTGAAGGTTGGTCCTTCCTAAGGCTTAGAGGTGAGAATTATTGACACCACCTTGGTCTGCAGATGGGTACTTCTGGCACATTCCCCTCTGTGCAGCTGTAAAATGAAGTCTGTGTTTGAGGAACACCGTGTGTGTTCTCTTCTTCAGTATTAAACTGCTGAGTAACTTAACTCACCACTAAATCTTTTTGTTCTAGCTTTCTTTCCTTGCTCTCTTCTCTTCAGTTCCTTGTTCTGTTATCCCATTATAACTCCTAACTCGAAACTCACCAGTGACATTTTTGTTAAGAGTTTCATGTACTTCTGAAGAAAAACACTGGAGCAGTTTGTACTGAATCAAATTCTTGGAATCTCTTGCCCTAGTTTGTACTGGAATATTTGGGGAAGTCCAGGGGTATCTCCAGAACAGCAAAGCTTTTCAGAGTGGGCTTTGTCTCCTAAAAGGAGATGTTAAGTGATGACCTTAAGTGATGGACACTCTGGAATGATGAAAGTGGAATAGAGACACCGGAGACCCTCATGCCCCTGTCCAGCCACATTGGTCCACTGTTTGGATCTATGGGTATCAGCCATCAGCTTGATATATTATAATGCCCTTAAAGGGGAAGGAAGACAAATTTCTTTTATAGAACAGCATGGGAATTGCAGTGTGACCAATCATCTTGGTGTGTAAGAATAGCCTGGGACTATCCCAGTTTTAACACTGAAAGTCCTGTATCCTGGGAAGCCTCTCAGTCCCGGCAACACTGGGATGGTTCGTCACATTATGGTTAGGATGTCTAGTGCAAAGCCACTGCCTAGAATAAAATCCCAGCTCCACCACCTACCTACTAGCTGCCTCACTTTGTCAAAATTGCTTAAGCCTACTCTTTCTCATTTGCCTTATATGAAAATGGGGATAACATTAGTACTGAACTGCTGGGGTTGTGCCAAAAAACAACTTAGTACATATAAAGAACTCAAAATGGTGCCTAGCATGTGGCAACGTGGCAAGTACTCAGTAACTATTCCCTAATATTTATTGCATTTGATAAATATTTTTAATAACAAAGCAAGTAATAAGATTACTACTTTCAACTGGAATGATGCTTTATTATGCACCAAAGTAAACAGAGTTGTGAAAATAATATTTCTTTTGGAGGTTGATAAGGCCAAATAGGCCCAATGGGTGTTTTGAGATGTCAGCTAAATCAAAGTCAAACATTCTCATGGCTAACACTATAAACTCTGCAGAAACAACTGTCAGGAGAAGCAGCACCCTTTATTCATCTGAGTTGTAGACAAAGCATCAATCAATAGGTGATATTAAAACAGCCCAATAATGAAAATTACTTTCGCATCTGATTTTAAAATGTGAGAGCATGTTCATGCCAATGGAATTGAAATGGACCTCAGGTATTTACTGTTGACAGGAGAGGTAATAAAATGTGGAATGCAGTGACACAGGGCCTGGTATCATTGAGTTTGGATTGTTCTAGTATTTAGGCAAATTCATACTCTTCCTGAAATTGAGGGGTTATAAAAAATATACTGTAGGTACACACTTCTTTTTATTAGTTTTGTTTCTTTGCTATTCAACATCTGAACATCCTTCCTCTCTTTTGTTTCTTCTCTGTTCAACATCTGAACATCCTTCCTCTCTTTTGGTAATCCCCAGCATGTGGGCATTGGTCCCACTCTGGACGCGAAGAGGCCAAACACTGTTTCCTCCTGCCCTGTTGTAGTGATTGCATATATGCTATCAAACCTCAGCAGAGGTACACAGGCTTACATAGAAGGCTTTTTAAAACATAGATTGCTGGACCCCACCTCCTGAGGGGTTGAGAATTTACATTTCTAACAAGTTTTCAGGAAATATCGATGCTGCCAGTTAGGAATCACACTTTAAGAACAAGTCAGTTAGAATGTGAACACGTGCTGGGGCGCCTGGGTGGCTCAGTGGGTTAAGCATCTGACTTCAGCTCAGGTCATGATCTCACAGTTTGTGGGCCCGAGCCCTGTGTCGGGCTCTGCGCTGACAGCTCAGAGCCTGGAGCCTGCTTCAGATTCTGTGTTCCCCTCTCTCTCTGCTCCTCCCCTACTCACTCTGTCTCTCTCTGTCTCTCAAAAATGAATAAACGTTAAAAATTTTTTTTTAATTTTTTAAAATTTGTTTAAAAATTTTATTTTTGAGAGAAAGAGAGACAGAGTGTGAGTGGGAGAGGGGCAGAGAGAGAGGGAGACACAGAATCTGAAGCAGGCTCCAGGCTCTGAGCTGTCAGTGCAGAGCCCGACATAGGGCTTGGACCGACGAACTGGGAGATCATGACCTGAGCTGAAGTCGGACGCTTAACCGACAGAACCACTCAGGTGCCCCCCCAATTTTTTTTTTAAATAATGTGAACATATGATTTAGGTCAAAGAGATGCCTCTGATTGGGACTTGAGACACAAGGTCAGCTGCGAAATTTTCTGTGAATAGAGCAGGCATATCAGGAATCCAACTCTGGCAACACCAAGTGGTCAACAGCAGTTATCAGATTTGGTAAGAAGATAGTTTCTATGAGTGACCTTGGCTGTCTAGCCTTTCTTGATTCTTGCCTGTTTGCTGCAGCCTAATTCACTTTTCTGTCAGTTCTGTGAGCTACTCTGCCTTTCAGTGAATTATCCTTTTGGGTAAGTTCACCATGGTCAGTTTCTGTTGGATGCATCTAGAAACACTGGTGAAAAAGCAAGGCTATCAATGAGTAACAGGGATTTGAACTACTGTCAATCATGGCAAGTGATAATTGACTATAAATGACTAAGGGCAGTGATAGAAGAATGCTCTGAACACTACATGAGCACAGAGGAGAGAAGGTGACTCAACTAAATGGTGGGCAATGGTGGGATGGGAGCATATGGGGAGAGGAGGTTCAAGACAGGAAATAGGATGAAACTGGGGACATAAGTAGGAATGAGGTATTGGAGAATGTGTGTACCCTACAAAGTGAATTTAGACATTATTTGACAATATTTAATGTCAACATTTCCCAAACTTCCCTGATGGTATGAATCCCTCTGAAGATTCTAGGGTCAGGATACAAAATGTAAATGTTTTATGGTTTTTATGATCAAGCATGCTCAAGAAATACTGCCACAGATAATGGGAATCATTCAAGAATTTTTAGTATGGAAGTAACATGGCTTTCTAGAATATCCTCTAAGAGCATGAGGAGATAGGTTTGAGGAGTAGAAGATGGGAAACAGGCAGACCAATTAGGATGTTGCCACAGTTATTGGGACATGAAATTATATGGGTCTCAACAAATGCAGTCCCCAAGAAGGAAAGGATTCAAAACATACTAGAAAACACAGTCCTTGTTGATGGAATAATATTCAGTAGGTGATGGAATTCAGGGTGAGAGAGGAATAGTCTATCAGCACCACTCCCAGGACTTAGATTTAGGTCATGGATTGTTATGTAAATGTTGCTTTTTAAAATGTTGGAGGTAAAACTAAGGTGCAAGATTGAGCAGCAGAGAGAGACAGGGCTCAGGAAAGGCATCAGGTTCTTTTCTGGTAATAGTGACAGTTTTAAAATAATTTTTAATGGTTATTTTTATTTTTGAGAGAGACAGAGCATGAATGGGGGAGGGACAGAGAGAGAGAGGGAGACACAGAATCCGAAGGAGGCTCCACGCTCTGAGCTGTCAGCACAGAGCACAGTAAGATCATGACCTGAGCCTAAGGGACACTCAACTGACTGAGCCACCCAAGTGCCCCATTGGTAATAGTGATCGTTTTAAAAGGAGAGAGTGCTGGGATCGTGGACATTGTTGCATCACTATTTCTACAGAATTTTACAATCTTCTTTCTTAACATTGCTCTTCATTTCATGTTTTAGTCACAGCTCTGATTTGGTACTGATGCATGTTAATTGTTTTTCCTTGAAAGTTCTTCTAACTTGGGACACCTGGGTGGCTGAGTCAGTTAAGCATCCAACTCTTGGTTTCTGCTCAGGTCATGATCTCACAACTCATGGGTTCAAGCCCTGCATGGAGCTCTGTGGTGGCCGCACAGAGCCTGCTTGCTTGGGATTCTCTTTTACTCTCTCCCTGCCCCTCCCGTGCTCATTCTCTCTCACAAATAAATAAACTTAAAAAGCCAAAAGCAAAGTAAGTCCTTTTAACTCAAGAGATTCAAACTTCTTTCTAAAATCCAACCCAGAAAAGTGAATAATTAGGTGCTAGTTAACTTAGTCTTCCTATATCTTTTGATATAAATAAATATTATCTAGGGAATAGCAAAAAGCAGTCTAAGTCTTTATGGGGCTCTGTCTCCCTTGACCTTCATAATCTTTCAGAGCAGATTTCATTCTTCAACATACAGTAACTGATACTTATACATACATAAATGTATGAAATTTCATACATAATAAATGATACATAAATATCATACATAAATAAATTTATAAATAAATAAATGTAAATAATTTATATATAATTATAATATTATATATAATTATATTTTATGTAATAATTATATATAAATTATATAAATATAAAATAATTTATAAATACATAAATTTATACATTCATAAATGTATGAAATAGTAAAATATGAACACTGATTATCCATGGATTGTACTTATTTAAAGCTCATAATATCCCTTGAAGGTTATTATTATGATTATTCCAAATTCACAAATGAAGAAACCGCGACTCAGTGAATTTAAGAAACTTGGCCAGGGCCACGCAGTAGCCACATTTTATAACCAGCTTTCCAATCCTCATCTGATTTCTACCACAAGGAAGAGAAACAATGATCCGAGAAGATTTTCATGCACATCTTCTTGGTAGCCAGCACGTGGCCTTAAGGGATGCTCCCCAGTCCAGATATCAACTAAAACAGTACCCAGAATTTTTTTCACAGAGCTAGAAAGGACTTGGAAAAAATAATTTCTAAATCAGCTATTACATGTTTGCTACAAAGAGGTATATTGCTACACACCCATCTCACATTGCCATCAAATCCTAAGTCCCCTGATTGACATTTCAAATAATTGCTTCGTTTTGACGTTTCTGTCTGAGAAAGCGTGAGGTTACCCGGCATCCTCCCCCTGGCTCCCAGGTCCGGTGCTTCTTCTCTCCCTGTACACTTCCGTCATCCTCCCCACTCAACTCACACCCGGCCTCTGTGCTTCTGACGCACTTGCTGTAACTTCCACAAACTTAAAGAAATTTTGCCCCTTTCGATCCATTCTGCCAATGCCTTCCCCCTCCCCCGCTCCTCAATGTTAATTTGGTCACGTTATGCTTCTCCTTGGAAACCTTCAGCATCAATTTAATGCTTAAAGTATAAACTCTTTAACATGACTTGATAGTGACAGATTAACCCATCAACTGAGAAATATTTACGATTGTTTCATCTTAGTTTTTCTTAAAATATCCTACAAGGAAGACAGATGTCAAATATTCTCCTTAATTTTTAAATCGAAGACACAGAAGTGAATTGCTTTCCAAATATATCCAGGAATTAGATAATGGAACCAAAGGCAAATTATATTTCTTAGTCCCTCATTTTGCCTCAAAAACAGGCTTTTTTTTAGTCATTTTTTAAAAATCATTTTGACACGTACAATAAATCACTCTCACATAGGCCACACATTCCCACGTGGATACTCATATACAATTTGTGTTTTTTTTCTAAAGTGTCCCTTTTCTATGCCATTCATGAAAACCTACCAGAGCATGCAGTGAGGGAGACGTAGTGTCCGGGATAAGAGTGCAAGATTTCCAGATACACAGGTGGGTTTCTGTCCAGGCTCTGACACCTGTGGTTATAAGACTCTGGGGCAAATTGTTCAACCTCTTCAAGGCCTAATTTTCTTATATTTCAAATGAAAGTAAATAAAATGTACATCTTAGAGATTAAATGAGAAGGCAGTGAGATGTTTGTAAAGTTCTTAGCACATCTGACACATAGTAAGTGTTCAATGAATGGTCATCTTCAAATTGTGTTGATCTAGTTTACTTAGAAATGTTTTGTCAGGGGCTTCGAACTCTACTTTGGTAATAAATTCCTTGCAACACAATCTCCTCATAGATCATGACATGGCCATGTGTGATGGTACCGCTTTCTACATAATGCAGCTTTAAAAGAGTTAGGGGGTTGGGGGTATCATCTGAGTTTGCTCATGTAGTCTGGCCTCCTCCAGACTCAGGGGAGCCTGGAAAGTGATGCAGAGCACAGTGAGGATGTCTCCCTCACTGCATCCTCTAGGGCCCCTCTGCCCTAGAGCCCACAGACTGTAAAAACAGAATTGTGCAAAAGACTTTGAGGGTGAAGCTCTGCAGTGAATGGTCCTTTTTCAATAAAACCTTTGAAAAGAACGTTCTCTTTTATTAGGACTTCATTACGGGTTAATAAATATTATATAAGCATCTAAGAAATTCCTGTATTTGCTTATATCGTTACTGAAATGTCACTGATTCTGGAATTAATAAGAACAATACTGAAAACTGTTAGCAGTCAAACATTTGGCATCATCTAGATGCGGATTCGAGCCTCTCGTTCCTCACTTACTAACCATATACCCTTGAGAGAATTACTTGACTTCTCTGAATCTCTTCCCATAGCTGTACAGCGGGAGTAATAACGGCACTTACTTCAAAGGCAGGTAGTTTGAGAACTAAATGAGACAATAGATGTAAAATGTTTAGTATGTACCCAGCACATCCAATGAACTCAAACAATAGAAACTCTCATCTTTTTCTCATTTGAAATCACTTTTCTGGTTTCCTCTTTGATCTCATTTGGAAATATTCTTATGTTTATTCTCCATTTTATCTCCATACTACACTCACTGTTTCTGATCTCTTGTGTTCAGAGAAACTGTGTCTACAGCAAAGAAACCTCAACTGTGGGATGCAATGGAGTTGGAAGGATGACAGAGGACTTAGTGTTTGGATTTCTGGGAAGAGCCTTCACTGGAACATTAGTCAGGAAATGTTACCAACACTATTCATCATGCTAGACAGAGATCTGACCAAATGGAAGGGACCACGGGGCTGGTTCTCAATTCAGGGTTCTCATTAACATCATGAGGAACAGACAAGCTCATTGTGTTCTGAGAACCTTCTGGTTTGTACGAGAGAAAGATTCTCTGAGCAGTGCCTCTTGAGCCTTCCTGCCATGCCTGGGAATGTCAGCAGGTTGTTTGGCATGACTCTAAGCCATCCATCTGCCCACATGATTTATCTTAGCCTTTGTAATGCTATGGATTTAACAATAACATGGGGATGTTTCTCGGTGAGACAAATGGTGAGAGCAAATTAGCAGTACCAAGCAGTTTATAATGTATCTTGTACATATGGGAAAATCCTATGGAAATTTTAATCATCGATTCAAATTGAAATGGATTTAGTTTATCACCAAGAATGACTCACTACTCCCCTTTTCTAAAATAATTAATGCTGTCCTCATTTTCAGTAGAACTGAGTGGCTGTCTTTTGTTCAGCTTACCTAACAAAGCAATTGCAGACCTAATCAGTGCCTAGAAGAATCCAGCCAGCTGCTAGAAAACCCAGTGATGTTGCAGGATATCGGACACAAAACTTGTGACTTCTGGGACCATCAGGAAAGTTGCCAAAAGATGTAACAATAGAATGTGGCTTAAACTACTACTCAGGACCATACCTTTTCAGTGTCTCCTAACACATTCATCTTTTCCCTTTCACTTATATCCTTCCAACTGGCTCAGAAAAATACACACAAACCTTCACCCTAATATTTACATATTTACTATATTTCTTGATCCCTTCTTCAATTTCTTCCTTTGCTTTATAAAAAAAGGTAAGCTTTAGGCAGCAGCTCCCTATAATAGTAACTTCTGCCTCTGATATCTAAACCTATTACCAGATAATTATGCATTAATTAGTAGCTCAGGAAACTAGAATCTTGATCTATAAAAAGTTACCCTCTTGAGTTAATAAAGATTATATAGTGCATAAGAATTGCAATGAAGCTGAAGAAATACTTGTTGTTTCCTAAGAATGGTTGTCTATTGTCATTCCCTAAACTGTAAGCCAAGTGAAGGTGGGGATTGTGTCTACTTTTTTACCATTGTATTGTCAACACTTAAAGTAGTGCCCAGTTTGCGGCAAGCACTCAGTAAATATTTGCAAACGAGTAATCTCATGGAGCACCTGCTACATGTCAAGCATTGAGTTAGGTCCTGAATAGAATGAAGCCTCAATATTGAAGGTGTTCACAGCATACAAAGAGCTATGGGAATAGAGATGAAGAGCAATGACCTCTGCTTCTGAGGTGGTAAGTAGAAGACACAAGAAATAATATGAGGAGAATTTGAATTTGAAGCTCCACCTGGACAAGTAAGCAGGAGTTCCCCCAGATAAAGTGGGAGGGTGAGGAGAATATCCTAGGCAAAGGCAATGGGCTTGATAGTGCATTTGGGAACCATAAGTGAAAAGTGTGGTTACAGTGTAGGCTATATGTGAAGGGGTGAGGTAAACAAAGCCTTGGAAGGTGACCAAAGAGTTTGAACTTCATCCAGTAGAGGGAGCCATTTAGGACTTTTCACATAGAATGAGAGTTCTGGACTCAAAGTGAATGACTGGATGAACTGAGAAGCTGGTGCAAGGCACCGTGTTTGGTGGGTATTTCAAATGTGTTTGAGGGAGCAGAGGAGGGCCTGAATAAGAAGCCAGTTGTTAGGATTGATTGGACAGGATAGTTATAGACAACAGTGCGGAGGTAGAGCTAAAAAAAAAATCAACTACTAATTGAAGGGTAGAAAGGAGGCAACTCCATTACTCAAAGGTTTCTCTATGGAGTGATGCACGTAGTCAGGTGACATTTATCAGACAGTAAGTGGAAGAGTAGAAACAGCTTCTGGGAAAATGATGAGCCCAGTTTAGAACATGTTTATTGATGGTGCCAGCTTTGATAGCTTCGTGATGATAAATTGCAAGCCATTGGAACGTGGGTTCAGATCTCAGAAGAAATGTCTATCTATACAAGGAACATTTCAGGAGTGATTTGTTTTATAGATGACAGTTGAACTCTTTGATGAGATCACCATGGTAGAATGTGCCAGATGAAAAGACAAGAAGACTAAAGACTGAATGAATCTTGAGGAATGTCTCTGTTTAAGGGGGAATAGAGAAGGGAAAATGAATGAAAAAGTAAAGAAGAAATTGTCAGGGAAAAAAAATAGTGTGCAGTAATAGAAACAGGAAATTTCACAAAAGTGGGAAAATCAGCGGTGTCAAATGTTGAAGAAGCCCAAAGACTTAATAATAGAATGAGTCTGTTATTGAAAACTTCCTTGGCTACTTTGGAAACTATAGCTAATTGGTGACTGTGGAATTCAAATTACTGGGAGTTTAGAAGTAGCTGTGAGATGAGGAATGAAGGTATTGAGCGCTTTAACTATTCTATGAAGATTTTAGCTATGAAAGGAAAGAAAGACCATTGAGAGCCTGATGAGGTAGCAATGTCTGAGGTTTTATTAAGATCACAGAGAAAATTATCTAGGAAAAATAGTCATCTGAGAGGAAAGAATTGCCAACTCCCAGAGAGAAAACATCATTCACAGAGCAAGCCAGAGGAAAGAAAGAAGTGAAGTCTATTGCATGGGCTTTCAAATGATTAAATTCATTCTCTCACTGTGTTCAGATGTGGAAATGGTGAGTTCTCTGAGGTCCAGAAGCAGTAAAACTTTTCTAGGGAATACTAATTAGATCATAATTATAAAAGAACCATGCTGCTTTAAGGATTTTTTTAGGACTGAAATTTCAGGATACAAGGGAATGTGCTCAGTTTTTCCTGAACTGAGAAGTCGGCAGCCAGGACTGTCCTGAAGGTTGGCAGAATGAGCATCTGTGCTTTGACTGATTTTCCCTAACCTTCACTGTGGTCACTCCATTTCTTAGACTAAATAAAGTAATCATGTATAATACAGTCCATTCAATGTGGATCTGCAGTAGAATGAAGCTAATTCCTGGTTATAGTGTGGCTGTAGAAAAAAAAAATTACTCATGTGTAATGGGCATAGTGTGGGCTGATTGATTAAAAATCCTGAACACATTTCTTCCTGGTCAGTGAATTGAGTTTGGCATGGTAATACTGGAGAACAAATGAAACTGTGTTTGAAAAATTAAGCACTGGACCAATAAATGCACTCATCAAGCTTGCATCTGGTGTTGAAGTACAGAGTATCTTCCCCTCCAACTTCTTCCTAAGAAAAGTGAGCAAAGAGAAGTTGATGATATTTGCATTCAGTTAATGTGTTTGGCTGTAGGGGGCTCATGAACTCAAAGACACTAATAGCTTTGGCAACAACCAGATAAAGATTGGGTTTGGACAGAGTTATCTGATGGGCTTCACTCTGGATTAGGCTTGTTTTTCAGAGCAAACCCTTTGAGTTCTCATGAAATAGAGTGCATCTCATGGTGCTTCTCTTAAGTGAAGCTCTTTGTAAAAAGTAATGACTTTCAGTAATTAAAATACCGGATGAATATCAAAACCATCAGGGCAGCAACTTGTACAAACAGAACAGGGGAGCCTAAGAAGGTACACGTTTTTCCACTTCTAAGCCAAAGGGAGAGTTTCAGATTTATAAGAATTAAAACCCTTGGCTGTTTGCACAAGCTCGGTGTTGCCTAAGTTGCTAAGTAAAGAATGTCCTAAAGGATAAAAGGAAGAAAAGAGTGGCTAGCTAAGTAAAATATTTTGAATTTGTTTAAAAAGTGAGGGGAGGGGAGAGCCTGAGTGGCTAATTCAGTTAAGTGTCTGACTCTTGGTTTCAGCTCAGGTCATGATCTCACAGGTTGTATGTTCAAGTTCCGTGTTGGGCTCTGTGCTAACAAGACAGAGCCTGCTTGGGTTCTCTCTCCCCCTGTGTCTCTGCCCCTTCCCCACCATGCTCGCTCGCTCTCTCTCTCTCTCTCACACACACACACACACACAATAAATAAACTTTAAAGAAAAAGAGGGGATGTCAGTATTTCTGAAAGTAACCAGAGGGGGAAAAAATCATTAAGTAGAAAATTAATAATACTGAGTCTTTAGTGTTCTTATGTTTTTGTTGTTGTTGTTTTTTGTGCAGGATACATTATACAGGGTTGGCCTCTAATTTCAGACTCTATGGAGCACGGCTTGTTTGTTTTTTAAGTTTACTTATTTATTCTGAAAGTGAGAAAGAGAGCTCATGCATGCAAATGGGGGAGGGGCAGAGAATGAGAGGGAGAGGGAGAGATCCTGATGGGTGGATCCTATCAGCCCTATGCGAGGCTTGATCGCATGACCCATGAGATCATGGCTTGAGCCAAAATCAAGAGCCAGACGCTTGATCAACTGAGCCACCCAGGCGCCCAGAAGCATGGCTTGTTAGTTACAGCAAGATGCGGGACTCAAATTTGCACCTGAAACTTGACTCTCATCCATAAAGATGAACAGAGCTGTTCAGGAAGAACTAAAGATCTAAGTGAAAAAGCAAAACAGGGTATTAAGGCAATAAGAACACCCAGATATTTAAGCGTTGTGTCCTCTTTATCTTTTTGCCCCTAGGGTATTTCATAATTCTCAGTCTATATGGAAGTCACTGAAAAAATGATTTGCTGGCTAAATGAAGACCAGGTAATGATGACGATACAAATAAGTCCACTACAATGATGGGGAAATCCAGGAATTGATGTGCTCAGAAATTCATGAAGACGGAATTAGGGAAAAGTCTATTAGCAGGCAATGGAAAAAAAAAAAAAAAACCTAAGCAGGGGTTCAGGGTCAGGATCTAAGTCCTAAGAAAACAGGACTAGTTCTAGAGGTGCTGATATTGAAAAAAAGTTGCCCAAACAAGATCCAGGTCTAGGCAATAAGACAAAAGGCCTACGTAACTAAATCATGCATTCATTAAACAATTCATTGTTGAGTTACTCTCTCTGTGACAGGTACACTACTAGATCCCAGGAATAAAGCCAAAAAGACAGAGATCCCTGTTCTCATAGAGCTAATAAGAGGAGACAAGAAATAAAATAGGCAAGAAAAATAGACAGTATGCTAGCTGAAGTTAAATACTTTAAAGAAAAATAAAGCAAGAAGTGTGGATAGTAAGCATTGGAAGAGATGGTGATTTTTTTTTTTTTAATGTTTATTTACTTTTGAGAGAGAGAGACAGAGTGCGAGTGTGGAAGGGGCAGAGAGAGAGGGAGGCAGAATCCGAAGCAGGTTCCGGGCTCTGAGCTGTCAGCACAGAGCCCGATGCAGGACTCGAACTCACAGACCACGAGTTCATGACCTGAGCCAAAGTCGGATGCTTAGCCGAGGCACCCAGACACCCCAGGGAGAGGTTGTAATTTTTAATAGGGTGGTCAAGGGAGGCATTAACTAAAGTGACATTTGAATAGAGACAACGAAAATAAAAGTTAATGGAGGGATCCACGTCCATATCTGAGGGAGGAGTAAGCCCAGGGGAAGGAGACAGAGGGAACATCAGGTGCAAAGGCTTTGGGATTCTGAGGCTGGAGATCAGGAATTTTCTAGAAAGCAGGGAGGCTTGTTTGGCTTGAGGGAAACTATCAAGTGGGAAAGTAGTAGGACATAAGATCAGAGAGGCAAGGGGAGAACCAGATGGGTCACATCACATAGGACTTTGTGAAATTGGACTAGATGTGTTGAAATCTTGTGTCTGCAAGATCAGAACTCTTCCTCAAGACCAAGGTCAGGTTGAGCCTACTGGGATCCTCCAAATGAAAAGCACTTCTGTCAGGGGTGAAGACGCTGAGAACTGGGTGGATCCCATCAGCTAATTTTCAGGGGGAGAAATGCACAAGAAGCAATATATGTCATCAACAACCTCCTCTTCTGGGGACCTTTCCCGCTGCCCTCTGCCAGTCCTCAAAGGAACACATTCTATGTCCTATTCCTGTAGAAAACTAAAGCATTAGCTTTACTGGCTTAATATCAAGCAAGGGTGATTTAAATTATAACCTGGGCAGACTAAAATATCCTCAGTATTTAAAGAAACCGAATGATGGAGTGAGAAACATTGGAGTGGACAGGTTATCTTTATTGGGAACTCCCTGTGTGAACCGTAACTAATGTCTGAACAAAGCTCCCCTTTTTAGAGCCTTTCCCTTTCTGTGTATATAGGTATATTTATTTCATTATATACACACAGTTAACTGTATTGGTTGAAGTTAAATTCCCAGTATAATTTAACCTTTAAATAAAGGTAACAAAAGCAAGGTGAAGTCTACATTTAAGAAACGTAGGTGATCTCCAAATTCCTAATTCTGTGTTGTCCACCACTCACTGCTATCCATTTACTGAACCAGTTGCCAGGCAAGACCCGATCCCTACATAATGGCTAGAGAAAGGACAAAGGAAGCTTACAAAACTGGATACCCAATGGAGGTATTTATGGAATAACTTCTATTTGTATAAAGTTGCTGGCTTTGTTCATTCTTAATTATTTCAAAATCCTGATCACCCTCGCGTCCATCAGGGATACATTCCTGTATGATAAACAGCAAGGGAGTGGTATAGATGACGCCAGTTGTTTTGTTCTTCCCCCCACCCCCCGGGAAAACAATACCTCTTGAGTTGGGGAAGACTCAAAACTCTCTAGGAATTAAGTTGTATCCTATTTCATATTCATCATAAGCCAAATTCAGGCTTCCGTGAGTCCAAACCTAGTTGTTCAGGCACTGCTTAGCACAGCTAGTTTATCAAACCGGGTATTGTGCGGCCTAAATAGAAACAAAAAGCTTTTTGATTTGGGCAGTTCTCATGAGAGCTCATTGAATTTATTGTGATATTTCTCTTTATACAGAAAAGGACCAGATTAGTATCTGATGATAGATCAGCACATTTATAAATGCTGAATGCTGAGCTGTGGGCAACATGTGATTGGATATAGAATTTGTAATTATTTTGCTTTATTGAGCTTGCTGCAAGGACAGAGAGGGGTAATGAGGCACCGATCTCTCCCTCGGGGGCCTGGGATAACAGTGACAGGCAGAGGTAGGCCAGTCCCCCGGGGGGTGCAAACCGGACCTACAGGGGGCTATAGTCAAGCAATTGCCGAGAGCTTGTACAGGCAGGTGTTAGCACTAAATGTGCAGATTCAGAGTGGAAGACGGAGTATGGAGAACACAGGTGCCCTGGTGGATTTATCTGTCCTTGAGCTGACAGGTGTTCCCATCACTCCTGGGGCAAGGTATCAATATAGCAAGAGAGATGGTGGCGAAGATGAGGCCACGGTTGGGGAAGAAAGAGGAGATGTGGGAATTGTTTAGGTTTCAAGTGTCAAGGTGACTGACTCTGAGTATTGACCTGAATGATGAGGCTGAAAATCAGGGAGAGTTAAGAGATCAAGAGACAAAGTGTTAGTTATTCCGAGGCAAGAGGAGGTTCACTACCCTGGAGGTGTTATACCAACCAACAGTGTATAAAGTAATACTTTTTGGCTATTAGCTGTAAAACCAAACCAAAATAAGACACACACACACATCTACACATTTTTTAGTGAGGTGTCATACACGTAAAGGATGATACATGACACATGTCATAAGTATCAATGTGAGGAATATTTCCAAATTGAAGCACTCATGTAACCAGTATCCAGACCAAAAAACATTACCAGGATACCCCCTTGGGCCCCCTTCCAGTCATTTTAACTCCCAGTGGAAACCACTATCCTGGCTTCTAATAGCGCCTATTTGTTTTACTGGTTTGGTCTCCAGTGTAAATGGTATTGGGCAGTATATAATCTTTTGTACTTGGCTTCTTTCACTCAATATTATCCTTGTGAGATTCATCCATATTGTTGCATGTTGTTTATTCTTGTTGCTGTAGAGTATTCCATCATATGAATATATCGCAATTTTTATGCCCATTCTACTCTTTAGGGACCTTTGGGTGGTTTCTAATCTTTAATGATTATTAATAGAGCTTTCATGAACATTCTAGTATATTCTTTTAGTGAATATATTTATGTGTTTCTGTTGGGTGTATACCTGGAAGTGGAATTACTAAGTCATAGGAAAGGGTATGTTCAGCTTTGGTAAATACTGCCAGTTTTCTAAAGTGTGGTTATACCAATTTTTGTCTGTTTTTTTAAATGTAGGTGGCCCAATAATTTCCACTTAGCCCTTAACTGAAGTACTTCCTTTCTTCCTACTTGTCTTAAAGTGCCTATGTTTTGAGTAACAGCAAGGCTTTCTGCCAAGTCCCGAGAAGTGAACACTATAGAATAAAAGAAGGGGGGAGATTAGGGAATACGCCCGAGCATTAAAAAAATTACAAGAAATCATCATACAAAACTGGGACCCCAAGTCTCTTTAGCTTTTATTCTCTATCTAAGTACGAGCTCCTATTTAACTCTTATGACCACTCAAGAATTTGGGCCTAGTTCTCACATTCCCCAAAGTTCCCAACTTCTTCAGTTTCCTGCAGCAAGTCATAGAAGATGGACCTCAGAGGGGCACCTGGGTGGCTCTATCAGTTGAATGTCTGACTTCGGCTCGGATCATGATCCCGTGGTTTGTGAGTTCAAGCCCTGTGTTGGGCTCTGTGCTGACAGCTCAAAGCCTTGATCCTCCTTCAGATTCTGTGTCTCCCTCTCACTCTGCCCCTCCCCTATTCACGCTCTGTCTCTCTCTCTCTCTCTCAAAATAAATAAACATTAGGGGCGCCTGGGTGGCTCAGTCGTTATGCGTCCAACCTCGGCTCAGGTCATGATCTCGCGGTCTGTGAGTTCGAGCCCCGCGTCGGGCTCTGTGCTGACAGCTTGGAGCCTGGAGCCTGTTTCAGATTCTGTGTCTCCCTCTCTCTCTCTGCCCTTCCCCTATTCACGCTCTGTCTCTCTCTGTCTCAAAAAAATAAATAAACGTTAAAAATAAATAAATAAATAAATAAATAAATAAACAAACAAACAAACGAACAAACAAACATTAAAAAATGTTTTTAAAGAAGATGGACCTCAGAGCCCTTTGTGCACTAAGAGTTGGACCTGTAGCATCTGAAGTCTGCCTTCTTTTCATATTTTTTCAAGTGTTAGGTGACTGGGGTTGAATTTTACAGTTGGGATAGTGACGTTTAATAAGACTTTTAGGGCTGTCTGTAATTTAACTTGCAGATACATCACATTACACTTATAAGAAAAGCAATTTCAATAACTATTTTTTAAGTACTGGGAATCCAGATGGATAATAAATTGAGAACCCTTTGTGTTTGTACATCCAAACTCAGTATTTTTTGTTTCAAATAATTAGAAACCACAGGATGAATTAATGGTCTGTTGGAGGCTGGCTAATGTGGGTCAGTTGTATGAAAAGCACAGTGATCAGAAGTGAAAACACATTGTAGGAGCATTCAGAAAAGAAAGCAGTGTTGACAATGTCTCTGCAATTGGCTGTACAACCAGTGGCCAAAATCAGCACCTAGGCTATTCTCTGATTATAGAGACTTATCTATTAGCCCTCTGCACTTAATCCATTTCTCACATAGAACAGAGTCCCACGTGTAGGGTCTGCAACTGTTTTTCTGGAGAAGGCAGTCCCTTATGACACTGAGTAATGCATGCCTTTCCCAAGGCTAGAGCTCCCTGCTGAATATGGGGATAGTACAAATCCCAGGTTTGCTTGATAAACCTCAGAGTATTAAAGAGACAACTACTATATTAAACATTCATTTTACTAAAACCTCCACTGCTATAGCCACTATTGTATTACCCTAGAGTTTGCAAGTAGATTTATACAACTCAATTAACTACTGACCTCCAACTATTTAAAAAAATATCACTAAACTGAGCTAGTCAAATGTATCCACATTGGACAAACCCCTAACCACTTCCAATTCGTTGGAGAAGACTGCTGACTGGCAATCTGTATGTGCTTGGGAACAAATGCTTGAAATAATATAATCTTATGTTAAATTTTACATAGTGTGTTCACTGCTATTAGTTCTAATTATACCCATTTATTTATCTTGCCTTAAAAGATACCCTCTGGGAGTAGGATTCTAGGAAGATTGTAGGTTAGGAGGCATCAGGAGTCCCTGTCACCACCCAGACAATAACTCTGGCAGGATATGTCTAATGTAACTATTTTGGAACTCTGGGGTCTATTGAAGGCTTAACTTGGCAGCACTTACCCAGACCCAACCGTCAGCCCCCAACCCAGACAGCTATCCATGTGTTCCTGGAGCAGCTTCCATGTCGATTTCAGGGGCCAGAATGGGAAATAAGACCTTGTCCTCCAAATACAGGGACTCTGATTGCTAATTGCTCCTTCTGATATTAGAGGTATAATCACAGAGGCGGGCAGCCATTGTTGTTGCACCTCCCCCAGTTGTTGCAAGCCCCACCCCTCAGGCTGAAGTGACTTCCAGGGGATTTAAAGTGCCAGAACCTTCCTCCCCAACCCTTTCATTTTTCTCTTTTCTCCTTTTGGGAGCCAGATATGAAAAATATTCAAAAGCAACTGTATATATGGAGGAAGTCAGAAAGTTACCACTTATGCCCAAAGAAAGGCATAGGCTCAGAAAAAAAACTTGAAAAGACCTTAAATTTACTTAGGCTGACCCTTGGCACAGAGACACCCTACAGCACTGAAAATAAAACAACCACAAATAACAAATCCTGTAAAAGGGGAGAAATCTGATTTCCAGAGTTATCGGTTGATTAGATTCAAGTGTTCAGTTTTCAGCAAAAAATCACAAGGCATACAAAGATACAAGAAAGTATGTCTCTTTCAAAAAAAAAAAACAACAGAAACTGTCCCTGAGAAAAACTTGTTGGCAGATTTACTAGATTTACTAGATACTAAATAAAGTTGTTTTCTAAAAACTATATAAAAGATTCTCAAATAACTAGGGAAGACATGCAGAAAGTAAAGAAAATCTGTGTATGAACAAAATGGAAATATCAATAAAAAGAAAATCTAAGAAGAATCCAAAAAGAAATTCTGTAAACTAACTGAATTGAGGGGCGCCTGGGTGGCTCAGTCGGTTAAGCGGCCGACTTCAGCTCAGGTCACGATCTCACGGTCCGTGAGTTCGAGCCCCGCGTCGGGCTCTGGGCTGATGGCTCAGAGCCTGGAGCCTGCTTCCGATTCTGTGTCTCCTTCTCTCTCTGCCCCTCCCCCATTCATGCTCTATCTCTCTCTGTCTCAAAAATAAATAAAAATGTTAAAAAAAATTTAAAAAAAAAAAAACAAAAAAAATAAAAAAAAACTAACTGAATTGAAATGAAATGAAATAACTGAAATGAGAACTCCACTAGAGTAATTCATAGGTATTTTGAGCAGGCTAAAGAAAGAACCAGTGAGCTTGAAGATGGGACAGTAGCAATTATCAAGTCTGAGGAATAGAAAGACAAATGATTGGGGGTGCCTGGGTGGCTCAGTCAGTTAAGTGTCCGACTTCGGCTCAGGTCATGATCTCGCAGTTTGTGAGTTTGAGCCCCATGTCGGGCTCTGTGCTGACAGCTCAGAGCCTGGAGCTTGCTTCAGATTCTGTGTCTTGTTCTCTCTCTGCCCCTCCCCAACTTGTGCTCTGTCTCTCTCTATCAAAAATAAATAAAATGTAAAAAAAAAAAATTTTTTTTAAAAAGAAAGACAAGTGATTGAAGAAAAGTGAACAGAGCCTAAGGGACCTGTGGGACACCTTCAAGTGGACCCACATATGCATCTTGGGAGTCCTGAGAAGAGGAAAGGGAGAGAGAAAGAGGCAGAGAGAAATTTGAAGAAATAATGGATGAAAAATTCCCAAGTTTGATGAAATGTATGAATATAAATGTCTAAGAATCTCAACAAACTCCAAGTAAGTTGAACTAAAAGAGACCCACACTAAAACACATTATAATCAAACTGTCAAAAGTCAAACACAAAGAGAGAATCATAAAACCAGCAAGAAACAAGTGACTCTTCAGATACTAGGGATTCTTAATAAGATAATTAACATATTTCTCATCAGAAACTTTGGAAGCCAGAAGACAATCGGTTGATATATTTAAAGTGCTAAAAGGAAAAAATAAACTGTCCACTAAGAATCGTATACCTATCAAAACTGTCCTTCAAGACTGAAGGAGAAATTAAAATATTCCTAGATATATAAAAACTGAGGAGGTTTGTTACCACTAGACTTGACCTGCAAAAAAATGCTCAAGGGAGAAATAAAAAGACACTAGACTATAACTTGGAGCTGCATAAAGAAATAAAGATTGAAGTAAAGGTTCACAATGGGCAATTATAAAAGCTAGTATTATTGTAACTTTGGCTTGTAACTTTACATTTTGTTTTTTACATAATTTAACGGGCTAATGCACTAAAAAACAAACATTAGTCTATGTTTTTGGACACAGAGTATCTATGAATGTAATCTTGTGACATCAACAACTGAAAGGTTGGGGATGGAACTATAAAGAAGCAGAGTTTTTGTATGTTATTGAACTGAAGCTAGTATAAATTCAGATTAGACTGTTATAGCATTAGGATGTTAAATGCATCCACAAAGAAAGTGGATATAGAATAGACACTGAAGGAAATGAGAAGAGAATTAAATATTTCTCTACAAAAAATCAACTAATTATAAAAGAAGACAGTGATGCAGGAAATGTGGAGAAAATGCTACAAGGCATGTAGAAAACAAATAGCAAAATGGCAGAAGTTGCTTCTTGTCAGTAATTACTTTAAATGTAAATGGATCAAACTCCAATTAAAAAAGATAGGCAGAATGGATTAAAATAAATAAATAACCGTTATTCGATTGTATGTTGTCCACAAGAAATTCACTTTAGATCCAAGAAAACAAATAGGTTAAAATGAAATCATATGAAAAGATATTTTGTGCAAGTGATAACTAAAAGAGAGATGCAGTGGAACATTAAAAACAAGAAACGTTTGATATATGCTACAACATGGAATCTTAAGGGCAATATGCTAAGTGAAAAAAGCTAATCAGAAAAAGATAAATATCATATATTGAGGTACTTATATAAGTACTTAGAGTACTTATATGAAGTACTTAGAGTAATCAAAAATCAGAGGCAGAAAGTAGAATTATGGTTGCAGGAAGTAGAATTATGCAGGGAGGAATGGCGAGTTATTATTTAATGAGTATAGAGTTTCACTTTTGTAAGACGACAAGAGTTCTGGAGACGAATGGTCATAATGTTGCACGACAGTGTGGATGTACATAATGCCACTGAACTGTCCATTTTAAAAATGGTTAAGATGGTAAATTTAACATTATATGTACTTTACCACAATACAGAAATGAAAAAGAAAGACACTCTGCTTTTTTTTCAACTTTTAAACAATGAATATAAGTAGGCTTTCTGTGGATAAATTGGTGTCGTACTGGAGTCAACGTGGTTTTAGTGGTAGACGTAGCAGCAGTTTGAATAGATTGTGTACTGACCCCAAGATAAATTTATATAGCTTTTATGAACATATTTTGTTATCAGCTTCTTGAGTGAATATTTTGCTCTTTCCCATAAATTGTGAGGGCCCAGGGGGAAAACAGTTTATATTCCTGGTTAACTATAGCTCTCCTGATGTGACATTTTCTTGCTTCTTGAAAAAAATTGGTTAAAATGTGCTTCTAAAAATCAACCACAAACTTTTACTGTGTACTTTATATGTAAAGAATGGAATTAAGGAAATAACCAGAGACAGAATCCTTGACCTTGGGAAACTTATATTGAGCTGGTGTATGGTTTTAATCAGAGGTCTTCAGTTTCAGTGACAGAAAGCCAACTCGAGCAGACTTAAAGAAAATAGGGAATTGATTGTTCAGCTCTCTGTGGGCATTCTCACTGGCTTGACTGCTGATTTCTAGCACCTGTGACTCTTTGCCTGCAGGCTCTTTTGGCCTTTTACAGGAAAGGGTGCAAGTGTCCTAGCATTAAGAACTAGGAGCATTCGGGGCGCCTGGGTGGCACAGTCGGTTAAGCGTCCGACTTCAGCCAGGTCACGATCTCGGGGTCCGGGAGTTTGAGCCCTGCGTCAGGCTCTGGGCTGATGGCTCAGAGCCTGGAGCCTGCTTCTGATTCTGTGTCTCCCTCTCTCTCTGCCCCTCCCCCGTTCATGCTCTGTCTCTCTCTGTCTCAAAAATAAATAAACGTTGAAAAAAAAAATTTTTTAAAAAAGAACCAGGAGCATTCATCAGCCAGTGACAGAAGTTGGTGAATAAACATGCCAGTGCCCCCTTTTTCTCAAGCAGGTTAACTGAGGCATGTGTTCTATATTGGGTCCTGGAGTGCCTTGGTAGGATGAATTCCAGTAGCCCCAAGTGACAGCTTGCTTAATAATGCACACTTTAGGGACAGCAGAGTGGCTCAGTAGGTGAAGCGTCCAACTCTTGATTTCAGCTCAGGTCATGATCTCACAGTTTGTGGGTTCAAGCCCCATGTTGGGCTCCATACTGTGTGGAGCCTGCTTGGGATTCTCTCTCTCCCTCTCTCTCTGCCTTTGCCCTGCTCACACTCTCTCTCACTCTCACTCTCACTCTCATTCTCTTTCAAAATAAATAAAATAAACTTTATAATGCACACTTTATTGGCTTTTTTCTCTTCCTTACCTCACTTCTCTATTCTCCAATTAGTATTTTCTGGAATCAATCCATGAATAAATCATTTACACTATAATACCTATCTCAGAAGACTACTTCTGGGTGAACTCACACTGCAATAATTGGCTTTTCTAAGTGAGAAGTCCAATTGTAAACTTCAGACACCACTGGGTCCAGGGCTTAAATGACGTCATTGAGAGGATATTTCTCTTATTTGGCTCTTCGGTCCTTTATCCTAGCTTCATCCTTACCCACTGCCTTCCATTAAGGGGGCTAAGTGGTTTCCAAAAGCCCAGACGTAGACCATATTCTCGCAACAGCACCAACCCCCAAAGAGTTAATCCTTTTTTCTGATGGGCATGAATTCATTGACCTGAGATTAGTCCCTACCTAACTCTAATTTAATCATAATGAGGGAAGTGTTGAAATACACCGACTGGATTATACCTGGGTGAGTGTCTTACTGTGGAACCAGAATAGGGTCAAGCCAATGCACAATGCATTCCTGCAAATGGAGAGATTGCTTTTCCAAGGGAAAACCAGGTTGCTATTTACAGAAAAAAGATAATGGATGATAGAAAGATAAAAATGACAAAGAAGCAAGATATTTATATTTAATGACAAAGTACAAAGCAAATGTGGATCCCAAAAATGTGACCTTAACAGGGAGGATTATTACCCAGGGTTTGGGAATGGCACCAGGCTGGGGAAAGGGAGAGAGTGCTAATTCTTAGTAAGCAATTGCTAAAGACTGAATTGTATACTTCCCTGCTGACCACCAATGCATATTTTGAAATCCTAACTCAATGGTATTTGCATATGGGGCATTTGGGATGTAATTAGGTTTAGATAAGTTTCAGAGGTTGAGGCCCTGATTATGTGATTGATGCTTTTATAAGAAGAGACCCCAGAGTCCTTGCTCTCTCTCTCTCTCTCTTTCTCTCTCTCTCTCTCAATCTCACTCTCACTCTCTCTCAATGTTTAGAATATGTTTAAGGATAGTACTTGTGTGATGGAGATTTGGAATCCATAAAAAACTTTGAGGTATTTCTTATCCCTCCCTGTCCTATGTATGGAATTGAAAAAACTAAAGGCTGTTTCCTCTAACACCCTGATGACTCCCTTTTGGTGCCTGTCCTTCTTAATTGGACACAGCACTATCTCTGCTGAAAGAAAAGTGTCATGGTATGAATGTTTGTGTAACCCCCAAATCCATGTGCTTAAATCCTACCCCCCAAGATGATGGTATTAGAAGATGAGGCCTTTATGAGGTGATTAAGTTATGAGGGCAGAGCTCTCAGGGATAACATTAGTGTCTTCATAAAAAAAGGCCTTAGAAAGCCCCCTTGCCCATTTTGCCATGTGAGAACACAGTGAGATGATATTGGGCTATGTGTAAGGGGGCTCTCACCAAATACCAAATCTGCCTCTGCCGTGATCTTGGACTTCCAGCTTCCAGAACTGTAAGAAATAAATGTTTCTTGTTTATAAGCCACCCAGTTTATGGGGTTTGTAATAGCAGTCTGAACACACTGAGACCGAAAGTATATCGAATTTTCTACCATCAGAAACTTTGATCAGTCCCTTACCTGTTAAATGGAGAATCTAACAACACCTGATAAATTCATTGTAATGGACATATGAAATTACCTTATGTATTTGTAGCTCATTTTCATAAAATGCCTTGTATCGTGCCTTGTATCTAAAACAGGGAGGGGCGCCTGGGTGGCTTGGTTGGTTAAGCATCTGACTTCAGTTCAGGTCGTGATCTCGCAGTCTGTGAGTTTGGGCCCTGCATCGGGCTCTGTGCTGACAGCTCAGAGCCTGGAGCTGAGCGCAGAGCCTGCTTCGGATTCTGTGTCTGCCTTAAGATTCTGTGTGCCCCTCCCCCACTTGTGCTCACATTTCTCTCTCTGCAAAAATAAATATGGCTAGGGGCGCCTGGATGGCGCAGTCGGTTAAGCGTCCGACTTCAGCCAGGTCACGATCTCGCGGTCCTGGAGTTCGAGCCCCGCATCAGGCTCTGGGCTGATGGCTCAGAGCCTGGAGCCTGTTTCCGATTCTGTGTCTCCCTCTCTCTCTGCCCCTCCCCCGTTCATGCTCTGTCTCTCTCTGTCCCAAAAATAAATAAACGTTGAAAAAAAAAAATAAAAAAAAAATAAATACGGCTAAATGTTAAAAAAAAAACATTAAAAACAGGGATAACTATTAAAAACACAATTAGAAAATCTGTTTCAAGGAAAAAAGTAGACATAAAGCTTGCTTACTAAAAGAGTTAAAATAATTGCCATGATTTGAATTCAAATTTCACCTTGAAATTCTGGGTTGTCAGGGCAAAGGGGGAAGACAGTAAAGATTTAATACAATATTTGTCAATTATCAAAATGATCTTAAGGGAGATTGTATGTCTGGGTGTTTGTGAATATGTGTGTGCTTATGATTCCTAAGCCCTGAGTCAGCTTTATGTGCTGAGTATTCTGCTGAGCAACTGGGCAATGTTATTATTTTTGTTTGTTTTTCATCAGTTTTTGCAAGTTCTGTTTTATTTTATATATTCAAACTACCATCCTGCATTATTTCTGGGCCATAGTCCCACTCTTGTACAGCCCATACACATCCACATTAATGTGGTTGATTGCTTGGTGTCTTTCCACAGATACAGAAATATGCGGTATTTGTCTATTTTGTTAGGGGAAAAGGTAATTTGAACCAAGTATTAGAGATAGCCAATCTGTTTAGATCCAAAGAGAGACATTAGAGTAATCAGAAAAATGGATACTTGTGGTCTAAGTACCATTTAGTACCATTTTATTCATATAAGCCTTTTTTTGTTTTTAAGCATAGAACAGCTAAAAAGTCATAACAGAAGATTATAAAATATCAAATTACAGTCTGGAGCATTGATCTTTTCTACCAATATTTCTATGTAATTTCTCTCTGTGTGTATAAGGAGGGCAAAATGTATATTAGAAAAGGAAAAGATCTGGAATTGGACAGACCTGGATTCAAATCATGTCTGTCATTTATGAATTGCATGAATTTAGGACCTATAACGTTCTCGGATTTCTGAGCCTCAGTATCCTGACTTGTAAGAATGGTTTGACACCTCTCACAAATTTGTGAGGATTAAATGAAATGATGAATTTATAACATCTGTTAGCGCACAGCTCAATAAATATATTTTTTTAAATGTTTGTTTATTTATTTTGAGAGACAGAGAGATGGGAGAGGGGGCAAGAGAGAGAAAAGGAAAGAAAGAATTACAAGCAGGTCTCAAGCTCAGCATGGAGCCTGATGCAGGGCTTGATTCCAAGACTGCGAGATCAAGACCTGAGCCTATATCATGAGTTGCATGCTTAACCGACTGACACCCAAGTGCCCCTCAATAAACATTTTTAAATTAATAAATGAACGAGTCCTTCTAGAATATACTTATGATGATGGCAATGGTGATTTTTCAAGACACAAATATTGGCTGAAGAACAGAAACAAGTGAAGAATGCTAATTAAATAATACAGGTTCAACAGATTCACAGGAATTCGGTTAATCCTCAGAAATTTTTTTGAGCAAGGAGAGACTATAAGAAGCCTACATTAACTCAAAATTCTAGTAGTGTCCCACTCGTCAAAACTGTCTGACAATTCATTTTCTACTTGGCAGAAATTAAAGGGAAATAGAATGATTAATAGAATTAGTAGAATGATTAATTTTGCTCAAATACACAATCATAAAGAAAGTTTCCTCCATATTTCTTTGTGGGAACATAATGTAACCTTTTGCTTCCCTGTGTCTCTTGGGCATAGAAAATATGCTTTTGGTGGCTCCGGGCCATTTTACTTTATTCCTTACAGGGAAGAAATGCAACCTAGGAAATTTTCTCAAGAATTCTGGCCTTTCTTTAATTAGCTAAAACATACTTGTGGTTTATTTCTTCTCAAATATCTGATACATATATTAGGCAAATCCATTGCTTTAAGAAGAAAGGAACAAAGCCATTCAGAAAAGTCTGACAGTAAAAAAAGCTACCCGGACAAATACAAAAAAACAAAACAAAACAAAAAAAAAGAAAGCAAAGGTTATCATATTTATATCAGTCAAATCTGAATGTAAAGCAAAATGAATTAAATAAGACAAAGGAGGGAATTTTGTAGTGGTAAACATTATGATCTACAATGAAGAATATGTATGCAACAATTAACATAGCATTACATAAATCCTAAGTTTAAAACTACCAGAACTGCATGGGGAAATGGAAACACAATAGCAATAAGGCACATGACCAATCAACTTATCAAAAAACAAATAAGGATATGAAAAACCTCAGTCCATGAAACAATGACAAAAGTTGACCATCAATTTGCTACAAAGAAAATCACCATAAATTCCCAAACATAGAGCACAGAGAACATTCTTTGATCAGATTGTAATAAAATAAGAAATTAATCACAAAACAACAAAGGAACACTAGTACAATAAGTCCCATAGTCTGAAAATCAATATAAAACTCAGATAAATGGAGAAATCAAAACCCACATTAAAGAATCTCTTTTTAAATACAATTAATATGGAGAGGATGTGGAGAAACGGGAACCCTCTTGCACTGTTGGTGGGAATGCAAATTGGTGCAGCCGCTCTGGAAAGCAGTGTGGAGGTTCCTCAGAAAATTAAAAATAGACCTACCCTATGACCCAGCAATAGCACTGCTAGGAATCTACCCAGGGGATACAGGAGTACTGATGCATAGGGGCACTTGTACCCCAATGTTCATAGCAGCACTCTCAACAATAGCCAAATTATGGAAAGAGCCTAAATGTCCATCAACTGATGAATGGATAAAGAAATTGTGGTTTATATACACAATGGAATACTACGTGGCAATGAGAAAAAATGAAATATGGCCTTTTGTAGCAACGTGGATGGAACTGGAGAGTGTGATGCTAAGTGAAATAAGCCATACAGAGAAAGACAGATACCATATGGTTTCACTCTTATATGGATCCTGAGAAACTTAACAGGAACCCATGGGGGAGGGGAAGGAAAAAAAAAAAAAAAAGAAAAGAGGTTAGAGTGGGAGAGAGCCAAAACATAAGAGACTGTTAAAAACTGAGAACAAACTGAGGGTTGATGGGGGGTGGGAGGGAGGGGAGGGTGGGTGATGGGTATTGAGGAGGGCACCTTTTGGGATGAGCACTGGGTGTTGTATGGAAACCAATTTGTCAATAAATTACATATATAAAATAAATAAATAAATAAATAAATAAATAAATAAATAAATACAATTAATAAACCCATATGCACATGAAGGATAGGATAATTCTAAAGTATTTAGGGAAAAATTGTCTTAAAAAGTATGTTGATAAACAATAAAATGAACCAAGGAATGATGTAGCCAATTCAAGAAATTTAAAAATAAAATAAAACAGAAAAAAGTGATTAATAATAAATGAGAAATTAATAGAATACTTGAAAATGGGAAAATGAACAAGTCGAAGCTCTGGTTATTTCCAAAAATAAGACAAACTAGTAGTTAACATGTTCAAAAGTTAGATTAAAATGCATAACATAAATAAAAATGGTGGGGTGCCCGGGTGGCTCAGTTGGTTGAGCGTCAGACTCTTGATTTTGGCTCTAGTAGTAATCCCAGAGTTGTGGGATTGAGCCCCGTTCCAGGGTCCACACTTAGCGTGGAGCCTGCTTAAGATTCTCTCTCTCTCTCTCTCTCTCTCTCTCTCTCTCTCCCTCCCTCCCTCCCTGCCCTTCTCCCCTGCTCGTGCTCTCTCTCTCTTTCCAAAAAAAAAAAAAAAAGGAGGAAAGAAAAAAAATGGAAATATAATCACAAACACAAAGAAATATCATTAGAGATATTATGCTTAATATATATGCTTATTGTTTTATGAAAATACAATTTTAAAACTGAATTAAGTTGGTAAACAAGGAAAGTAGACAAAATATTATTAGGTCCAGACATTTAAGAAACAGATATCCCCAAAGATATGAAAACTGTTTTGGAATATGGAAAAAGATGGAAAACCTCCAAAATCTTTTAATAAAGTCAACATAATACTTATAACCTGATAAAGAAACATCTGAATAATCTTTAAAGATCTAAATAATCTGGGGCACCTGGGTGGCTCAGTCAGTTGAGCGTCCGACTTCGGCTCAGGTCATGATCTCACAGCTTGTGAGTTCGAGCTCCGCGCCGGGCTCTGTGCTGACAGCTCAGAGCCTGGAGCCTGCTTCAACTTCTGTGCCTCCCTCTCTCTCTGCCCCAACCCAGTCACATTCTGTCTCTGTCTCTCTCAAAAATAAATAAACATTAAAAAATTTTTTTTCATAAAAAAAGATCTAAATAATCTAATAGTTATTAAATGAAAATAGTATTTACAAGTCTTCCATAGAATTTCCCATAAGGAAAAATTTCAGTTTCAAATAGTTCCACTGGCATGTTCTACCAGCTATTCAAGAAGCACATGATAGACATCTAATAAAAACATGTGTAGAGAATGAGAAATAGAGAACATTTCCCAAATTGTGAGATTAGCATATCCTTTACATAAAACCCCCAAACAGTAGAGGAAATATGTATTTTAGATCAACTTCAGTCATGAATTCAAGTGTATAACCTTAAACCATTTAAAAATAGCAACGTGTCTTTCTCTGTGTAAGCAACGTCTTGCTCTGTGTGTATAGGAAACACCCCTACCCTCCATGATCACGCTTGTCCAAAGTTCGCGTTAGACTGCTTCACTTTTATGAAAGATCTACATCAATGCTTGTTTGCCCTAAATGAGCAAAGTCGAAAGAGGACTTTATGCTTTTTCTAAAAAAGGTAAAGAGTGAAAATAGCCTTCAGCCTTTGGTTTGCAGCAAGCTATTGTAGGGAGAACACCTGAGCAGCTGAGAGTGCCCCACCAATCTCCTTTCCCAGGAACTATACTCAGCATCTCAACATCAAGCTGCAATAGCTTTGAACTAGGTCTGTGGGCATCTGTGCTTTATCTTGATTTATTTTTTGCATGCTTTAGCAAGATGTGCAGAAAAGCCTAAGAGAGGTTATTTTGGTGGTCTAGGAATGCTAAACATTTTTCCATATAAATTACTTGTAATTGCTTCTTTGATTTACACCATTTTGGCTTATGAAGAGTTCATAGGAACTCTCTACTTTCAGATAGCAGGGGAAACCTATATACACATATACATGCAGTTGACCCTTTAACAATTTGGGGGTTAGGGGCATCAAACACTGTGCAGTCAAAACTCTGTGTATAATGTTTGACTCCTAAAAATTTAACTACTAATAGCCGACTGTTGACTACATAAACAAGTGATATTGATAACATAAACAACACATTTTGTATGTTATATATATTATATAATGTATTATAACAATAAAATGAACTAGAAATAAGAAAGTGTTATTAAGAAAATCACAAGAAAGAAAATACATTTACAGTATTAGACGTATTTATTGAAACAGTTCACCTGTAAGTGGACCTGCACAGTTTAAACCCATGTTGTTCAAGAACCAACTGTATTTAAAGCATCACTGACAAGTCAGGTTCATCCAAGGAATGCAAAGTTGGTTTAATGTTAGAAAATTGATATAATTCACATGCTAATAGATGATCATATCATCACATGCAAAAAATATGTTTGTTAAATTCAAACATAAAATGATTTTTAAAAAGAAGAAGAAGAAAGAAAGAGCTCTTAGTAAACCAAGAATGGGGAAAAACTTTCTTAGCCAATCTGTAGCCAACACCATAAATAATGGCGACACATTGAAAACATTCCTTTTAAGATCAAGAGTAAAAGCAAGGATATCTTGTATCAATCCTTTTCCTCAACATTCCCTTCTAGTTACCTCAGAATGCAGAATGATAAGAAAAAGATATTAACAAATACCCAGGTTAGAAAGGATGATGTGATAGACAGTCTGATAGTCTATGAGACCATGCAATATCTCGTCCCGGGTCGACTCTGACTTCATTTCTCTGTGTTCTGCCCAACCTTGCTGCTCTCTTGCCGTCTCTCAAAGAAACCAATCAAGCTCCTGCCTCGGAGCATTTGCACTTGCTGTTCTCTCTGCTTACAGCACTCCTCCAAAGCTCTCTGTGTGATTCATTCCTTCAGATCCTTGCAGAAGAGTCTATTTCTCATGTTGGCCTTCTATGACCACCCTATTTAAAAATTAAACCCTTCTCGGGGCGCCTGGGTGGCGCAGTTGGTTAAGCGTCCGACTTCAGCCAGGTCACGATCTCGTGGTCCATGAGTTCGAGCCCCGCGTCAGGCTCTGGGCTGATGGCTCAGAGCCTGGAGCCTGTTTCCGATTCTGTGTCTCCCACTCTCTCTGCCCCTCCCCCGTTCATACTCTGTCTCTCTCTGTCCCAAAAATAAATAGACGTTGAAAAAAAAATTAAAAAAAAAATTAAACCCTTCTCTCTTCCTCTTCCTTCTAGCATTCCCCTTCTGTCTTTCTTAATTTCTCCAAAGCACTTCTTACCATCTAACAGCTGTATGTTTTGTTTATTGTCTGTCTCTCCCTAACAGAACATAAACTCTACTTCAGCAGGGATTTATCTTTTCTTTTTCTCTCACTATTGAATTCCCTAGGTCTTGAAGGGTGTCTGGAACATGGAGACATTTAATCAATATTTATTAAATAAATGAGTAAAATGTATCTGGAAAATTCTGAAGATTCTATTATTAGAATGAATAAGAGTTTAGAAAAGTTGCTTAAAACAAAATTAATATGGAAAGTTACTTGAATCACTCTATAAAACAAATCAGCTAGAAAATAGAATTTGAGGGGCACCTGGGTGGCTCAGTCGGTTGAGCGTCTGGCTTTGGCTCATGTCATGATCTCGTGGTCTGTGAGTTTGAGCCCCGCGTCGGGCTCTGTGCTGACAGCTCAGAGCCTGGAGCCTGCTTTAGATTCTGTGTCTCCTTCTCTCTGCTCCTTCCCCCACTCATGCTCTCTCTCTCTCTCTCTCTCTCTCAAAAATAAATAAACATTAAAAAAATTTAAAAAAATAGAATTTGAAAAAAGTATTTTTTATAAAAGTAACAAATTTTTATAAAACAATTTTTTATAAAAACAACAAATTTTAGGGCTTTTAAGGTAAAAACTGTAAACTATTGTTAAAGGCATAAAAGATAGAAATAAATGGATTAATGTATCCTTGGAATGAAACTCAATATGATAGATTTCACATTCCCCCAAACTGATCTTCAGATTTGAAGCAATTCCAGTAAAAAACTCCAATAAGATTCTTTTCAAAGAAATATGATAAGGTGGTTTTAAAATATAAATGGAGACAAAAGGGCTATGAATAACCATTCCTAACCAACAAGAAGAAGACTGAGGACTTTCCTTATCAAAAACCACTATACAACGATTGTAATTAAGACAGTATGATATCAGTTAAATAAAGGAGAGGCAAATAGAAAAATAGAACTGAGGGCAGCTCACATTTATGTAGAAAACAGATTTATGATGTAGTGGCTAAGGTAGATTAGCGAACCAAGGATGTAATTCATTTTAATGTAGTTGAATCTATCAATATTTTTCTGATAATATTTGTACTTCTGGTTTCTAGTTAAAGAAATCCTTTAAGATTGTAATAACAAATAATCCTAAATTATTTTCTAAAAGTTTTATAGTTTTCCTTATATTTATATCTTCAGTCTATTTGGAACAGATTTTGTGCATGATATAAGGTAGGGATCCATTTTTAATTTGTTTATTTACTTATTTTGTTTGCCTCACTGATTTGCAATGCCCCTTCGGTCATGATTAAAGTTTCCACATATATGTGGGTCTGTTCCCTGGACTCTCTATTCTGGTTTATGTAAATATGAATGACAATGGACCTACAGGGTTTTACACTAAGTGAAATAAGTCAGAGAAAGACAAATACTATATGGTTCACTTATATGTGGAACCTAAAAAACAAAACAAATAAAATAGAAATAGACTTATAAATACGGAGAACAAACTGGTGGTTGCCAGAGGGGGGTAGGATGAGAGAATGTGCAAAATAGGTGAATAGAGGTATTCACCCATTGCTAGAGAGAATGTAAACTAATAAAACTATTTTTAGAATAGTTTGGCATTGCCTAGTAAATTTGAACTTTCTGACCCATCAATTCAATTCCAAGATACATTCTTCAGAGGAACCCTTGCACATGTATCCCAAGACGCATATACAAGAATGTTCACATCAGCATTGTTTATTAACTAAAAACCTGGAAATAAACCAAATATCTGTCCCCAATAGCCTGACTAAATATGTTATATTCATATCATAGAAGATACACAGCAGCCGTGAAAGGGAATCATCTCCATTTACATGAAGCAACATAGAGAAATCTCAAAAATGCATAATGAGTGAAAGAAGTCACCAAGGAATATATAAAGTATGAAGAATAGATTATTTAGGGATAGGTACAGAAGTGATAAAACTATAAAGAAAGGAAAGGGGATAATTAATTTTTAAATGCAGAATGATGGTTCTCTTTGGGTGCTTGGGATGAGAGGGAGATGAGATCAAGGGGGTTTTAACCTGCCTGGTGAGAACATGGGTTTTTTTAAATTATTTATTCTTTAAACTGTACTTATAAATTATGAGTTTTCATATATATGTAATATATTTTACAATAACAGCACTTTAAAAAGAAACGGCTAGGGACATCTGGGTGGCTCGGTCGGTTAGGCGTCCAACTCTTGATTTTGGCTTGGGTCGTGATTTCATGGTTCGTGAGTTTGAGCCCCACATTGGGCTCTGTGCTGACGGTGTGGAGCCTGCTTGGGATTCTCTCTCCCCTCTCTCTCTTTCCCTCCCATTTGCTCTCTCTCTCACTCTCTCTCAAAATAAATAAAATCAACTTAAAAAAATAAAAGAGGAAATGACTATAATACAATATGATAAATGTTACCTAAGAATTATTTTTTAAAAGGTAGCATGGAAAGAGCTTAGAATAATTGAACAGTTACTATAAAAGAAAATCGAGGTTTGCAGTGGGCATGTTCAGCCAGGAACCAGGGCAAAGGGAGTTGGATGGCTTTGTGGTCAGTGCCAGGACACCCAGAAGGCCAATGACCCTCTGTACTCAGAGAACAACAGACTGGACAATCAGAGGACAAAAAAAACCCAGGTAGTCCTAATGATGCTCTGGCAATTTTATTACCTAATTCTTGTGTGTGTGGCCTTCATTAGGACGACTATTTATCCTTCTAAGTGCACTCATTATTAAACTATCACTCTTCTTTATTTTAACATAATTTCAAAACAAGCGAAAAGTAGGGGCGCCTGGGTGGCGCAGTCGGTTAAGTGTCCAACTTCAGCCAGGTCACGATCTCGCGGTCCGTGAGTTCGAGCCCCGCGTCGGGCTCTGGGCTGATGGCTCAGAGCCTGGAGCCTGCTTCCGATTCTGAGTCTCCCTCTCTCTCTGCCCCTCCCCCATTCATGCTCTGTCTCTCTCTGTCCCAAAAATAAATAAACGTTGAAAAAAAATTAAAAAAAAAAAACCAACAAGCGAAAAGTCTCATGTTTGCAGAATTATTTCCATTGGTTACATTTTTGGTTGATGGCTTTAGAGCAAGCTACCTTAAACTTTCCCATAAAATATCTCCAAAGTATTAGTTAGTTCTTTCTCCACAAACTGTGGAGAATCTTGATCTTTTTTGTTAACACAAAGTTACTTCCTCATCACCCCTAAATTTAGTCATCTATTTGTGGTCTCAGCTTGGTTTAGTCCTTGCAGTAAGTAACTTCAGCTGCTACCCATTCCTTGAGCTTACAGCAAATTTCGTTTGATCTGTATCAGAAGAATATTTGATTGAAAGAGTCCCTTCTCAAATTAAAAAAGAAAAAAAGTTAAAAAAAATCTCCATTGTTTTTCTCTCCCCAGGGACAGGTTAAATTTGGTACTGGGTTAGATTTTTTGCAAATAATCTGTGTGCCTCAACACTGTCAGTGAAGAAATGCACTTAGTGCTGCTCTTACTAGTTTTTCCAGGTCAGCTTCTCCAGCATTCTCTAGTGCCTTGCCCTCAAGAAGACCACACGACGTGGTAGTTCTGTCTCCCTCTGTCCTAGCGTCCTGTCACTCTCAACCAAATCATTTGGTACAAGGCTATAAATCTAACTTCACTCAGCTTCCACCCACTGTCTGCGGGAAGAGCCCCAGTGTATTGGACCACATTTCTGAACCATGAGTTCTAATGACACTGCAGCCATCCTGGTGAGCAACAGCTTCAGGCGGTTGTTGATGTTTTCTCCATTTCACTCCAAAGCTGGGTACAGAGGCTGTGTACTGCCAGCTCCTTAGAGCTCCTTTTTTCTGAATTTACTTAGTCCTAGCCTCTTTTCGGGAACTCTTTTGGGATACAATGGGCAGAGTAAACAACAAGGAATGGAACTAAGCCCACATTCTGATTCTGAGAAAACCCCTCCCCTGTGGCAAGAGTTCAAGCATGGGGGTGGGGTAGAGAGGAGAAAGAAAGAAGCAAATTGTTCCACCAGCTCTCCGCAATGTTGAAGAAAATTAGATATTAGCAGAAATAGAGATTCCTTTAGCACATTTGGTCCACATAAACACACACTTCTTTTTCAGTTGAAGATTCAGGCTATTTCTTCAAGGCAGATTAACTGATGTGTTTACTGAATCTCCAGCATCCATACTTAGCCACTTACAATATAGTCTTTGTAACATGGGCATCATCACTCTCCCAGGGAAATCTGTAAGGAAAGTTTGAATTGATCAAGTGATAAAGATCCACTCTGAAAAAGGACAACTTCTCATGATTTCCTTCACTGGATGCTGAAAACATGAATAGGTGATTTTAGTCTCTGGAGCTATTGGCAAATAGCCTATGTTGGAAGCATTTAAGGAATAATCGATGCATGGTTAGCAGAAGTCACATAATGCTGCTGGTAGAAATACACTAAAAAAAGGTCTCTGATATTGTGTTGCTAGGAATCCTATCAAAAACTATTCTGAATGAATGTGATGAGAAAAATGTAAACCAGACATGAAAAACAAAGTCATTCCATTGGTAGGTCCTATAAGAAATCTAGAGAAGTCTAAATAAAATGCAATGAAAAATGAAATTTATCCAATTCGTAAGAAATAAGCCACAAACTTCCACGTACAAATCTTAGAATATGGAAGTCAGTGCCCAGCTTTCTTAAAGCTAAGTTTTTAAGCTATTAAAATAATAAAATACTGATTTATTAACTTATATTCTATTAAATCAAAAAAACAAAATTATTTACCATTTACCTTAAATGAGCAAAACCAATATCACAATTATTAGCACATGGTAGTATATGGAATACCTTAAAGATTCTTGTTTTTCTTTTAAATGTTTATTTATTTTTGAGAGAGAGTGCATGGAAGGGCAGAGAGAGAGAGGGAAAAAGAATATCTCAAGCTGGCCCTGTATAGAACCCAACGTGGGGTTCGATCTCATGAACCATGAGATCATGACTGGAGCTGAAATCAAAAGTTGGATATTCAACTGACGAAGCCCCCCAGGCACCCCAAGATTTCTGTTTTAAAGGGTTCTTAATTCTCTTTTCATTTAATTTTCTTGAAAATTTGTATTTGGGGGAAAATATAAGTCAGGAAATGCTTAGGAGACATTTACTGAGTGGCACTATATTCTCCTAATCAAATGAAATAATTCAAAGAGAAACTCATAGGTTTCACTGCTAGATTAGACAGTGAGGTTAAGGGGGCAGGAAAAGGGGGTAGAAAGGAATGGATGTGGTTTGGAAAGAGAGGGGACAGTGGGAAGGATGGGCTTGGAGATGCAAATTTTAGGAATCGATTACCATTTTCGAAGGTTATTTAAACTCATAAGAAGCTGATCAAGAACTGTATGAGCCCCCTGTACAATTATATTACCAGTTCTTTCCCAAACTTCCCTTCTCCTTTGATAAATTGTGGTATGCATGGTCTTTTTACATTTTACTATTTTTGAACAATAACAAAAAACACTGGGGGTGTGGCTTGATTCTGCAGCTGCAGGAGTATTGTTCTCACCCACTTGATGTGATGATGGAGACTGAGTTCAACTGCCGTGATGATGATGACATCTGGCAGGCAGCTTTAGAGAGATCTCTGGGGTATGCGTGACACAGGACATGTTTTTCTGAGCCAAAGGGAAGCGAGTCAAGGTTTTGTTACCTCACCTTTTGAAAAATAGCCTTTAGTGGATACAGAGAGTGACTCGAGCTAAAAGAATGTATTCTGAAAGAGCTATGGGCTGTTTCATTACAAGCCACAGAGTAGAGGCAGGGCAGTCAACACAGGGAAACAGACAACCTGACTTGAGGCACTGCTGTTAAAAAAAAAACCCAAATGAAATGGAAATACTTTCTGGTGTCGCTGTAAGATGCGACAGATGAAGGAAATCTTAAAAGTGCTTAATAAGGTGTAGGAGCTTGAGGATTTTTGTACACTTGGGAAGGCAATGTTGATCAAAATGGTAGGAAAAGAAGAAGGACCCCAAACTTCTTCCACGTTTCCTACATTTATTTCTGGCACTTGAATGGAAATCAGCCAATCCACAGTTACAACCCCCTTTGAATTGAGACACTCCAGATAGAGTGGGCAGGAGCAAGAGCCCCCCTCACACATGGGACTGCTAAATGGATTTTTAAATGCCAGAAATCTCATCTTCCCCAATATTAGTGTTAATAATTAATTGGATAGGTTCATCATCTCTGTACAGCCATTTGATCCACTCTAATCAGTTTATCACAAGAGAATACTGTCTAGGAGTAAACAGGTCATGATCAAGGCCTGTTGTAGGGGGGGTAGGCCCTGGACCAAAGGGTGATCTCAATGCATGCCTGGGAAGAGAACAGTAGATCCAGAGGGGAGTGGGGTGGGGTGGGGGTAATCCTTGAGTGCTACCAGAATTGCTTTGCATAGTTCCCGTTCTTCCACTGCTCTTTAGTAAATGTAGATTTTTAGAATTCTGTATTATTCCAGTCCTTTTTTGGGGGGTGGGGGTGGGGGTTATAGACATTGATTTTTCTTTTTTAAAAAAATTTATTAAACTATAATTGACAGGCGATGTTACATTAGTTTCAGATGTACAACGTGGTGATTCAAGATCTCTACACATTATACTTTGCTCACTAGTGAAGCAACCATCTGTTCCCACACAAAGCTATTACATTATCATTGATTATATTCCTTATGCTGTGACTTTTATTCTCATGACTTGTTCATACCATAACTGGAAGCCTGTACCTCCCACCCCCTTTCACCCATTTTGCCCATCCCCCACCCACCTCCCTTCTGGCAACCATCAGCTTGTTCTCTGTAAGTATAGTTCTAACTCTGCTTTTTGTTGGTTTATTCATTTGTTTTTTTCAGACTCCACGATAGGAGTAAAATCATATGGCATTTGTCTTTCTCACTCCGACTTATTTCACTTAGATAATACCCCCATAGGTCTATCCATGCTGTTGTAAATGGCACGATTTCATTCGTTTTTATGGCTGCATAACATTCCATTATATCTATATCTATACCTATATCTATATGTATAGATATGTATCACAGCTTCCTTATCCATTCATCTATTGATGGGCACAGGTTGTTCCATATCTTGGCTACTGTAAATAATGCTGCAGTGAACATAGGGGTGCATATAGTTTTTCAAATTAGTGTTTTCATTTCCTTTGGGCAGATACCTACCGGTGGAATTACTGAGTCATATTGTTTTTCCATTTTTAATTTTTTGAGACACTTCCTACTGTTTTCCACAGTGGCTATACCAATTTACATTCCCACCAACAGTATAAAAGTGTTCCTTTTTCTCCACATCCTCAGCAACGCTTGTTATTTTCTACCTCTTTTATTTTAGCCACTCTGACAAGCATAATGTGATATCTGATTCTGGCTTTTATTTGCATCTCCCTGATGGTTAGTGATATTGAACATCTTTTCATATGTCTATTTGCTTTCTGTATGTCTTCTTTGAGAAAAATGTCCATTCAGGTCCTCTGCCCATTTTTAATCAGTTCTTTGTATTTTTCGTGTGGAGTTGTATAGGTTTTTTGTATATTTTGGATAATAACCCCTTATCTAATATATCACTCGCAAATATCCCATTCCGTAGGTTGTCTTTTAAATTTGTTAATGGCTTCCTTCGCTTTATTTTTATGTAGTCTCAATAGTTTATTTTTGTTTTTGATTCCCGTGTCTTAGGAGACATATCTACAAAAATGTTGCAAAGGCTGATGTTGGAGAAATTATTGCCTGTATTCTCTTTTTTTATGGTTTCAGGTCTCACATTTAGGTCTTTAATCCATTTTCAGTTTATTTTTGTGGAAGGTGTTAGAAAGTGGTCCAGTTTCATTCTTTTGCAGACAACTGTCCAGTTTTCCCAGCAACATGTATTAAAAAGACTACGTTTTTCCCATGTATCTTCATTCCTCGTTTGTCAAAGATTAATTGACTATATACTTGTGGCTTTATTTCTGGGCGCTCTGTTCTGTTCTGTTGACTTATGTGTCTATTTTTGTGCTACTGCCATACTGTTTGGATTACCACAGCTTTGTAGTATATCTCGAAATCTGAAATTGTGATTCCCTTAGCTTTGTTTTTCTTTCTTAAGATTGCTGTGACTATTTAGGGTCTTTTGTTGTTCCATACAATTTTAGAATTACTTGTTCTAATTTTGCAAAACAAAAAATGCTATTGGCATTTTGATAAGCATTGCGCTGAATTTGTACATTGCTTTCAGTACTATGGACATTTTAACAATATTAATTCTTCTAATCCATGAGCATGGAATATTGTTCCCTTTGCGTCCTCTTCAATTTCTTTCATCATTGTTTTATAGTTTTCAGAGTAGAGGTCTTTCACCTCTTTGGTTAACTTTATTCCTAGTTATTTTGGGGGGCACAACTGTAAATGGAGTGTTTTCTTAATTTCTTTATGCTGCTTCATTATTAGCATATATAAACATTACCATATATTACTCCAGTCTTAGAAAAAGTAATTTCTCATCAAGTTTTATTCCTGGGAAATGAAATCTAGGCATTATCAGGGAGGATAGTAAAGAAATCACAGTGCTATTTTAGCTCCTAAAAAAGCATTCCTGAGCTTGAGGTTCCGCTCAGATAAGAAGTGGCCAAGAGCCAGTTCATTGGTTCTATGCTAGAAACCCCCAGGTCATGGAAAGACTCCAGAAATGACAGTTTCTTCCGGTACATTATCAAGTATGGGCTCCACCCTCTTTCTGTTAAAATGGTTTAGTTACTGGGGGGAAAAAAAAAGAACAAAAAAGGTAAGGTGAGAAGCGTTCTCTTGCCTTCTCCCTAGGCCTTAAATGTGCATCTAAAGTGGAGCCAGGGTGTGAAAGTCCCCCAGGTAGAAGTATTATAGTGGACCTCAATGGTGAAGAAGTAAACAGGAGCATAGGTGAGGTACTGAAATGGTATTGAGAATGTTATGAGGATAAGAATATATATGTGTGTATACACACACACACACACGCGCGCGCGCACACATACACGTATATATGTATATATATATATATGTCTACATATGCTCTTTCATCAGTTTCTCAAATAGAACCATGATCGAAGGAAGGTTAAGAACTATCATCGAAGATTTAAAATTTTGAGCAGGCGACTGCTCTGAGGAGAAAGGACTGTAAAGGGAAAAGTTGTAATATACACATTGGATAATGTCATCTGGTGCAACACTGCATAAAATGACACTAGAATGTACAGTCATCATTATTTGTAGCATGTTACCAACATGTACTGTCCCTTGGCTCCTGTGTGGTATATGCAGCTACATGTTAATGTAATTTGCATAATTTGGGGCATTTAGGGGAACGGATGCTGATCTAATGCCTTACTTAAGGGCACTTCTCTAGGAGTTAGGAATGTTCTTAAAGATGGTGAGGTCTGAATAGTGTGATTTAAGGGAAGAACTTTTGATGAGATAAAAATTTCTATTCCTTTCATGTTGATGATTGCCCTTCTAATACCTAGCACTAAAAGGTGAATGAATCATAGAGTTTCTAGCCATTTAACTCCTCTCAGACTTGTTTATTTGTGTTGGTTTTGATATTAAAATAGAGCTGGTAGAGTGTTAGCAGAAGGTGCAATGAGGATATTGGTCAGGTCCTGAATAAAGACACTTATGATTCCATCCTCCCATCTTTCCCCCATAGTGTAGCATTTAATATTCTAACATAACATTTCATGATTATTATAACTTTTAACTGAGGTTAAATAAGAAAGTAATGTGAAGACAGATATGAAATTACTTATTATCTAGGCTTGTAAAAGCACTTAATAAAATAGAAAATACCAATGACTTACTTTTCATTTACATTGCTTCTCATTTAAAAGGGAAAGATAAAAATTTTAGGAGTGAACAATTACTTAGTAATGTAAGTTTTATTAAAAGTAATAATTTCTAATCAAATTGTTCTATACATGTGAAACAAAACATTCTGTGGGCAGTGTGGATATTAGATATTTACTTCAAAATATGCAAGTTTGAAAAGAGAACTAATTTTATCCAGAAAGTCAATTTGACATATTGAATTTTGTTGACTAATTTGATAGATAAACCAGAAGAATTAAAAATAGTATTTTGAACATTTCACCATAATGATATTTTTTATTCATTTATTAAAAGCATCATTAATGCTGAATGGATATTTTTAACGGTAGTATTTAATAAACATCTCTTTATCGGGGCACCTGGGTGGTTCAGTCGGCTGAGCGACCGACTTCAGCTCAGGTCATGATCTCACGGTTTGTGAGTTCGAGCCCTGCATCGGGCTCTGTGCTGACAGCTCAGAGCCTGGAGCCTGCTTCAGATTCTGTGTCTCCCTCTCTCTCTGCCCTTCCCCTGCTCACACACTCTCTCTCTCTCTCAAAAGTAAATAAAGATTAAAAAAAATTAAAAAATCATTAATGCCGAATGGATATTTTTAACACTAGTATGTAACAAACATGTCTTTATCAGAAAATATAGCTTAGTTTTTTCCAACTCCTTCTATCAAAAACTTAAATACCTAAATACTGAGTAGATAAAAGTGTTTACTCAGCAGTTACTGCATGATGATGATGATGTGCACTATGCTTAAATGGCAAAATACCTTAACTATTTATTTTCCCAAGATAAATGTGTTTTCCCGATAATTTTTCTTTTAAAGAAAAGCCACAGGCAAGCCTATCAAAAGATAAGCAAGGAGCCAATTATGACCACTATTGTTACTGTGTTTGGCCCTCAAATTGTACCTTATGTACAGAATGAATAGATGCTAAAAAAGTAACACGTTATTAAAGAACAGGGATTGCATCGCTGAGATGACATTAAGATAAAGTTAGTAAAGCTTCAAGGGTTGAATAAAATGCCTCTTGTCTAGTAAAAAGCAGCAGACAGTTTCTAAAGGTCTTCTAAGCTTTGCATGATCAGGGTCATACCTAAGACAAAACTTCATACTTGCAGCTTCAAATATATGAATAATTACAGGTAGTGCTTTAAATTTTACAGAGTTCTTTCAACTGCGTTGTTGGATTTAACCCTTGCAACAAGACTTAGGCATTTTTAGGACAGTGTCTATATTTTGTTTGCAGTTGTTTTCGCCGTGTCTTCACTGTGCCTGGCACAAAGTAAGCACTCCACAAATTTCTGAATAGATGAATGAAAGAAAGATAAAGTGACTGGTCAACCATCAATGTGTAGAGAAACTTGGGCTCACTCTTGGGTTTCTGATTCCAAATCCCTTGTTCCTTTCATAATTTTAGCTTCTTTTTCCCTACTGAGAAATAGTCAAATCTTTGTTGTATATGTTTTCCTTTTTTTTTTTCAGGTTTCAAAACAAAATCTTATGTGTTCTCCAGACCTCATAACCTCTTTTATTATTTAATAGTGAAATTAGGTAGTCTAAATCGGGTGGGGGCAAATTTTTTCTATAAAAGACCAGTTAGTAAATATTTTCAACCCTTTGTGCCATATGGTCTTTGCCGCAGTTCTTCACCTCTGCCATTGTGGGATGAAAATAATCATACGCGACAAGTAAATGATTGGGCGTGGCTGTGTTCCAATAAAACTTCATTTATGAACACTAATATTTTAATTTTATATAATTTTCTGAGTTGAGTCACAAAACATTCTTCTTCTTTTGATTCTTAAAAACAATTTAAAAGTATAGAAGCTCTTCTTGGCTTGTGGGACCAGCAAAAACAGGCAGTTGGCTAGATTTGTCTCACAGTTCTGAGTTTGCCAATTCCTGGTTTAAATAATTATGGGAAGAAGAGCTCAACTTCCCGTGTAGAAGTTAAATAAAATCAGTCTGATCATTCTTACATTGGGGAATTCGTGTATCAAGGAAAAGGATATTTATTTTTATTTTCTCCATGGCTTCTATTTAACGCTACCTAACTGGGAGCAGGTTGTGAAGTTCTTGGTGCAACATTATTTCATTTGGAGTACCGAGTGACAAACGGTGGCAGGGTGATCATGAGAAAAAGAATTTTCAAAGTACACTTCTGTCCATTTCTACAGTTTGGTGATTTGAACTTGGTTCAGGATTATGTCAATGTTGAATCCGCCCAGGACTTCATGAAAGGAACTGCTAAAGATTCAAAAGGAAGGTTTTCTACCTGAAAACACAAACTATTAAAAAAAAATACTTTTTGCTTAAAAACTAATGTGTCTATCCTGGCATATTTATAATCAGCAACAAGAACCAACCTCAAAAACTAAAACAGGCTCTAGGGAAAACACAGAAATCATGCTCTATGTGTACAGGGAAATGAGGAGTGAATTCAATGAAAAAGATACAAAATGCTTCCAAGGGGAAGTAGAAGCAGTGGGGAAGGGAGAGTATTTCTAAAGTTAAAGGGACAAGAAGATGAGGCTTACCTGATGCAGAAAGAAGGTTGCCTTCTTTCTCCTTGGCTGCGTGTTGCATTTTACTGTTGGAAGTGTTTGTTAACATGCTGATGCCCTGTCAGAGCATGACTATAATCTGTCATATTTTGTAAGAAATTGCATGAAAATGGAAACTGAGGATAAGAATCTCTGCATTCATTCATTCGCAGTTCTCTATGGTTAGAGGGAAGCTGAGGAGAGTGAGAAAGTTAAAGTCACAATCATTTCATTGTGAGGTCCTGATTTTTTGTCAACTTCAGGTATGCTTTCTTTTTTAAAAAATGTTTATTTCTTTATTTTAAGAGAGAGGGGGTGGAAGTTAAGAGAAAGAGAGAGAGAGTGGAGACAGGGAATCACAGGCAGATTCTATGCTCAACTTGGAGCCCAAAGCAGGGCTCGATCCTTCGACCCATGAGATCATGACCTGAGCCAAAATCAAGAGTTGGAGGCTTCACTGACTGAGCCACCCAGGTGACCCTCAGATATTTTTTCAATCCCATTCTTTCACTGTAACTCTCAAGGAGCATAAGTTTCTCTCATCTTGGTGAGGAAAATTAGAATCTGAAAATACTGAGGGCTCAGTTTTCAATTAGTTTCCTGATTCCAGTGAGGACACATCTGTTTGGATTAAACAACTGACTGCTAACTTGACAATTACTTGTCATTCTGATGAGATAAAGAATTTCTCTACATGTGGAATGATAGCACCATGTTCCAGTGAAGACCTTGTTAACCATTCCCATGGGAAGCATACATTTTGTGTGAGAAACCAGCAGACATCCCCTCAAAACTGACTTTGATCTCCTGGAAAGACTGCCATTATTCTAATCCACGAATCAGGGCAGGCTGAGCTCTGTCAAACATTCCTGCTCGTCTGACCTCAAACTTCTGTGGTGGTTTTACTCCATAGGAGGTAAGACATGAAAACATGGTGAGACACAAGTACTTTGAAACACCCAACAATGTCTGAAATGCTGCTTGCCGAGTACAAGATTTTTATTTAATTTTTGAGCATTTACTTGATTTTTGTACGTAAAGCCGCCACCCTTCAGTGTTGATTTTGGAAGTCATATAGATAGTCCAGATTAGTACAGATTTCTTCCTGCTTTTGCAGATGTTCGTTTCTGAAGAATTAATGAGGGTGCATTTCCTGTGTGTGTTGTAGGGGTTTCTGTTTCATCTCCTTTCTCCTTGAACTAAAATAGTGGACTATGACCCGCTGGTTTTGTCTTCTTGAGCAAGTTCTGCATCTCCTCCAGAGAGTCTTCTTGAGTCAAAGGGCATTTACTCCATTTTTGCACAAGCTCTGACAGGGGTTAAAGGAGAAAGATCTGCTTGGAGAATACCCTGTTTGGTGCCCAAAAGGCCGCACACTGGTTCACAGTGACAAAACACACTGGCTTGTGTCAGCCTTACCTTTAATGACTTAGAAATTATTGAGATATTCACCAATATCTCTTTCAGCTTTTTCACCTGTAAAATGAGGCTAATTGGACTACATTTCTGTCAGAATAGGCTCGGTTTTGCAGAGATAACAAACATGCCCCAAATTTCAATTGTGTAGGAAGAGCAAAGGTGTTCACATGTCTCTCATGGATTAGCGGGAGATCTTGGGACTGGGTAGTCAACCACGTGGCAAATAGACTTAGTACTTCATTAAATGCTACCCAAAGCAACCAATACATAATACTAGCATTCAGTTTTCTATTTTTTTTTTAATTTTTAAATTTTATTTAAAGCTAAGTTAGTTAACATATAGTGTGATAATGATTTCCAAAGTAGAATTTAGTGATTCGTCGCTTACGTATAACACCCAGTGCGCATCCCAGGTTCCCTCTTTAATACCCATCACCCATTTAGCCCTTCCTCCCACCCAATACCCCTCCAGCAACCCTCAGTTTGTTCTGTGTATTTAAGACTCTCTTATGGTTTGCCTCCCTCTCTGTTTTTATCTTATGTTTACTTCCCTTCCTCTATGTTCCTCTATTGTGTTTCTTAAATTCCACATATGAGTGAAGTCATATGATATTTATTTTTCTCTAACTTATTTCACTTAGCATAATATACTCTAGTTCCATCCACATTGTTGCAAATGGCATGATTTCATTCTTTTTTATTGCCAAATAATATTCCATTGTGCATATATATCACATCTTCTTTATCCATTCCTCAATCAATGGACATTTGGGCTCTTTCCATGATTTGGCTCTTGTTGCAAGCACTGCTATAAATATTGGGGTGCATGTGCCCCTTAGAATCAGCATTTTTGTATCCTTTGGATAAATACCTAGTAGTGCAGTTGCTGGGTCATAGGGTAGTTCTATTTTTAATTTTTTGAGGAACCTCCATCCTGTTTTCCAGAGTGGCTGCACCAGTTTGCATTCCCACCAACAGTGCGAGTGTTCCCCTTTCTCTACATGCTCGCCAACATCTGTTGTTACCTGAGTTGTTAATTTTAGCCATTCTGACCGGTATTTGGTGCTTTCTCATTGTGGTTTTGATTTGTGTTTCTCTGACGATGAGTAATGTTGAGCAATTTTTCATGTGTATGTTAGCCATCTGGATGTCTCCTTTGGAAAAGTGTCTATTCATGTCTTCTGCACACTTCTTCACTGGACTATTTGTTTTTTGGATGTTGAGTTTTCAAACTTCTTCCCAAGTTTATTGAAGTATATCATATGCTTTCAGTTTAATTCAAGTAAGAATTTACTAAGTGTGTTGCCACTGAAAAACACAGAATGCCATCCCTTAGGCCTCTGCTAATAGTTTCCTTATGAAACACTTCCTGGTCCTAAAACCAATGCTACATATTTTAGTGTGGCGCACTACCCTCATTATATATATTAATCTCTATATCCATCAGATTAATATGAATTATGCTGTGATAGTGAATAAGCAACCCAAAAAATTAATGGCTATAAAACAACAAAGGGTTATTTCTCACTCGGGGCATATTCCATTAAGTGCTGGTTGCCTGTTGACTCATTGCAGACTTCAAGGATCCAGTTTCAACAAAATGTAACCATTGTGCCAAACACTTGGTCGTGGCTGCACCAATGAGCAAAGAGAACTCTGGAGGTTTTCACACCAGCAATTAAATACACAGCCTGAGAGTGCCACATGTTTCTTTCTATTCAGAACTGCATGGCAAGAAAAAGTCACATATACCCAGCAAAGGGACTTGTGTGACCAGACAGGGAAACTCTCAAATATTTGATGAAAAGCATTGATGGCTATCATAAGGTGGTCCCTTCTAGTCATGAAATTACATTATTATATTGTTCGGACTATGGTTCCAAGAAATCTTTGGGTGATAACCCTACACCACAGAATGATAATCATTATGCATGCATTAAACAATTTAACATTTAAAGAAATATTCCTGGATCCGTAAAGGCTGTGTAAGTTTCAGCACCTGAATAAATGTAGGTAGCTAATCATGATTCTCATAGAAAATATACTAACTCTGTTTGCATTCAGCCCATACCTCCCAGCTTACTTCTTTTGTGCCATGGTTTCTCTTGGACAAATGTAGTCAATTCCAGTGAAGCCTGAAGTCAGGGCTAGAAAAGTCACAACACTTTCAGCTGGTTCATGTCCAGTGTGTCGGCTAGCATTGACAGCAGTGAATTTGTCAGCAGCTAATTTTCCACTCACCTCCATTTCCCGAAAGTTCTGAAGAGATTGTTGAGCCAGCACTCACGAACAGAGACATTTTTGGTGTTTTTTTTTTTGTTTTTTTTTTTTAATGTTTTATTTATTTTGAGACAGAGAGAGACAGAGCATGAACAGGGGAGGGGCAGAGAGAGAAGGAAACACAGAATCTGAAGCAGGCTCCGGGCTCTGAGCTGTCAGCACAGAGCCCAACGCGGGGCTTGAACTCACAAACCGCAAGATCATGACCTGAGCCAAAGTCGGATGCTTAACCGACTGAGCCACCCAGGCACCCCGAACAGAGGCATTTTTGTTTGGCAGTGGTGTGAGGCATTTTAAGCACACTGATTGACGTTCAACCTGGAAAACACTGTACCTTCATTGTACAAAAGTTTCTAAACCCATATTTTTGAAGCCAAAGATGGCTGGTACAATGTGTAGGCAGGAATACTCTCCAGTTCTGTCTTCCCTTTGTCCTGTGTTGCAGGTGAATGGACATGAGCAGGAAATGAGAGAAAATAAATGTCACATTCTGTGATATAACATGCAGACAGTAACAGTTACTGGATTGTAGGTAAAAACAGAAAATTTCTCCCCAAAATGTGTCCCCACAAACTTGTAAACCGAGTAATGCAGTAATCACTCTCAGTAGGATAAGATACAGCCTCAGAATTTGGGGAAAGGAGGCTGGCTGTGATAGAGTGCTTGATGTCCATGTGGCCATAGCTATGACCATTTTGGAATCTTCAAATTTCAGAAATCTAACAAGTTCCTGACTTATGATTATATCTGACAGAAATTTAGTCTTCTAGACTAGAAGTTCTAGAGTCATCTTTGATAACCTGGCTCTGCAGCCTTTCAGCTTTAGAACCTGGGGCAATTATTTAGTCTCTCTGTGCCTCAGTTTCCTGATAAATAAACATGTTACTACATGCAAAGCACTTAGTCCATAGTAAGTACCTAAGCCACGTTAGTTTGTGGGTTCAGAAGTCATCAATTTCTGAAGAATATGATAATATCTATAGGCACATTATTTCTAAGTTGTAGAGAAAGAAAGGTTCTCACAGTATATTGATTTGAAGATATCCTTGCAACAGATAATATGTGAGCATTTTCCCCTGCTCCTCCAGAGCTTTCTGCAAAGGTTTAACTTTTAAAAATCTCCATATACTTGTGTGTTCTGAAACTTAGAAGTTTTGATCACAAAAAAAAAAAAAAAAGCTTAGAATTCTCTGTATCCCAGCATATTCTAGAACACAGAAGTCATGTTTCAAATACTTGTCTCAATATTTTTCTCAACCTTCTTTGGGAGAAAAGAATTTTCCCTTACTGAAGAGTTGCCCTCAACATTTAAAACATCTCATAATGAAGCCCAATCTATCTTAGAATGCTGTCTTCGACCGTTTTCCAGTACTTATAAAATAACTCCATGACTGCATTGGAGATATCTCTCATTCCAAGGTGTATTCAGTTATTCTGTATTTTTGGAAACACCCAGAAAATTCCAGGCAGAATAGAGGCTTTGTGGGGTGGGGGGGATGAGGGGGGGGGGGTGGGAGGAGAAGCTATTTGAATTTAAAATCAAGTAAATTCTTTTATTTAAAATTTTGGAAAAGATATATAAGAGAATCCTATGCAGACATATTACTTGGAATGTCGATTTGGCAGCTGTAATAAAGATGGACATTTAACATTAACTTAATGCTAAAGTCTAAGCCACATGGCAGCTTTCTCCACAAAGTCAGCAATGGAGCTAGGTTCCTTCATGTCCTGGCTCCTTTATCTGTAAGATCTCGCCCTCATCCCTATGGTATAAAATGACTCACTGCCAAGTCCGCATTCCAGACAACAGGAAAGAGTTAAAAGGAAAGGGAAGACACACCCTTTCTTTTAATGACGTCCCTCCTTTAGAGAAGGTGGGCTAGACTCACTCCCATCCCATTGGCCAACGCTCATGTGAAGACAGAAGCCAGCAAATGTCCCCTTTGTCCTTGGACGTCAAGTGCCCAAACTAGAAGTGTAAAGGAAATCGTACGTACTGGAGGAAGAGGAATAGTCTCTGTCTCCTTAGTGGACAAGATGAGAGGCAAAAGCTTTATACAAATCTGATACCCACAGTATTCTATAAATTCCCCCTTGTCTGTGTGTGTACATTGTGAATTAGAGTTATTCCTCATTCCGTCTGAGGAATCGCCTAGGCTGTGTCTAAACTTCCATAATTGCAAAACGGGGCAATCAAATTAACTACAGGAAGGATCAAGAAATATCTGTTGACTTGATGAAACTTAAATCAGAGTCTAAAAATAAGTGAAATATTCTTTAAAACCAACTCAACTATGGAATTAACAGAAGTTTTAAAAAAAGTGAATGTTTTCTTCTTCATCAACACTCTTATCCCTTGGAGATAGATGGCTGTTTCTTTTTTAAATTTAGGTTTCAGAATCAAGGGGATTATTTATTTCTCAAATTCAGAAACTACTTCTCAGGCTATAATAGCTATGTTGTATGATAATGTGTATGTGTAGATTTAAAAAAATGTTGAAAATCTGGGGTTTAGTTTAAAGAATAATAAAGAAAGTGAAACCAGGAAATCTTTAAGACTTGATATTAGGACTAAATAAATAAGGAAAAGTCAAATGTCCATTCATTCATTCAACATATATTTACTAAGCAGCTACTTTGTTCTAGACTAGAAGATGAATATACAAGGATAATAAAGATAGAAAGATTCCTGCCCTCCAGACTTTGCATGCTGCTAGGAGAGACAGGCAATAAACAAACACAGCACGTGATAATAGATAATGATAAATACTATAAAATAAGTCAATAGTATATTCTGATAAATAACAGAGGGCACTACCCTAGGTAAGGTAGTTGAGGAAGGCCTCTTTAAGAAGATAACATTAAAGCAGAGACCAAGAGGAGAAGACACCAGACTTGGAAAGAGGAGAGAGAAGAAAATTTCAGACAGAGAGAACAGAGATGGGGTACAGAAAATATGTTGGCATGTTCAGCATAAATGGCAAGGCTAATAATTAGAGCCAATATATTTGTTTGTAGCATGATTCTCTGAATAGTATCTATGGTAAGAATTTTTACCCACACTGCTTCATGTTCATTGTAGCTTCTATTATTTCTTTTTATAAGTTAAATAATAGAGTTTAAAAATAAACCAGTAAGTATTAAAGTTTGATGGCCAGAAGAGAATATATACAAGTAGAAGCCCCTAGAATGAAGCATTTCAGAAATGAATAGAACAAATTACTGAAATGAAAGGAGTAAAAATACTAGAATATGATTAATTTTAAGCTTATTTGGGAACTCCCGGCTGTTGCCAGTTTTTAATTGTGTGCTCCAAAAACAGATCTCACTTGAATTTTATCGACATGCTGTCGTGCCCATATTTAGCTGGGAATGTGTTTACTTTGTGATTGGAAGAATTATCCATTCCTAGTTCTAGACTTAAAGCAAGATTGTTTTCTCCATCTTGAGTATAGGGCTCTTGTCCAGCTTGAATCTCCAGGGAGTGTGCACATCTATATCGGGAAATCCCATCGAGTTGAGCACATTGCTGTGGACTCAGCCCTTCCGTGCTTTCAATGCATCCCCTCACTTACAGAACAGATGCTGGAGATATGATTTGGAATCTTGACCACCCCGTTTGTGTGCTGACCCTTGCTTTAAATATTGGAGAAAACATTTTGAAAATTGTTTCAAGAAGGTCTGCATTCCCAAATTTACTCAGTAACTTCCTTAATTGCCAAATCATCGTTCACCCTGAAACTCTCAAAAGGAAAACCTATAGAGATTTGGTGATAAAATTTGTTTCTTCAAAGATGTTTTAATTCTTTTGTCTTTTAATGGATGATCTGCCCAAGATGTACACACCAAACCCCAGGGCACAGAGGCCATGGCTCATGGGGGAAGGCATTCGACTTTTCCTGCAGCTGCCTACGTGGTGGGGCTCCTGCTGTGAGCACATGAAGACCGGTGACCAGGACTGGCAGTGGGTTTGGCAGAGCAGCTTTTCTTGGAAAAAGCTTGCCTGTCTTTTCCTAACGAGGAAATCCAAAAAAAAAGAGAAGAAGTTGACTTTGGAAGCATGGTATATAAGCATGGGAAAAGTCAGACAAATGCATAAATGCATAAATAAAGGAAATGCAGAAATGTATAAATAAAGCAAATTTGGCTTTTGCCCGAAAGGAAGTATCTACAAAAACCATGTTGGTCATATGCTATCTGTTTGATGCAAGTATGCAGACTAGGTGAAAAGGGGTGCCAAACACTTCCAGGGGGGACCGAAGTATTGGGACTACAGCCGGTGAGCTGCCTTGCAACTGGTTCCTGCTGATGTGCTTGTGAGAATCGCTAGCAGGGAAACGCTTGCACAGCCCCACTTGCTTTCCTGCCTTCCCTTGCTTATGATTATGTTTAGCTCCTAATCAGGAAGAGGCTGAATATCTTTTAAAAATGTAGTAGATTTTTTTGTATATCCTGGTCATTGGGAGTGAAATCTTAGATAAGGTGGCTACAAATTACGTAATCAGTTTTCCAGCAACTTTTCCCAGTAATTTCTACCTCTAGTTTAGGTCCTAAATTTATTCTTCTCCCCTGTCATTCTGTTTTGAGATCTTCTGTCCGATCATCATGGTGCAGTAGCAAAAGGTGCACTAAACTTGGAGTCAGAAAATTAGTTGTGTATAATTTGGAAGATGTCACTTAACATCCATCAGCCATAATTGTCTAATTTGTGAAGTGAGAATTATAACATTTGCCTACCTCTCAAAGATCCTGCGAACATCAAGTGGATTTGATGATGAAAAGTATTTTGTAAATTGTAAAGGGTTAAACAAATGTTGGCTATTTCTTAGTCATCTTATTTTGGCTTTGGTGAAGAGGGTTGATTCTAGACTGTGAATTTTTTGGATAACAGTGGAGATGATAGAAATGAAAATATCAAAAGAGATCAATGTCTTGTTTCCCTGTCAACAGAACAAAGTATGTCTTTAGGAGGATGTCCTATATACTTTAACGTACACAAGAATCCCATGGACGATCTTGTCAAATGCAGATTCGAATCCACAGATCTGAGTGGAACCCAAGATTCTGCGTTCCTTCAGTCTCCCAAAGGATGCTCATACTGGTGGCCCCTAGACTGTACATTAAGTATCAGCAGATCAAAGAGAATTAGGTAAAGGGAGAAGGTAACACAAGTAAAGGAAGTGATGAAGACAGAGCCTTCTTGTCTGTTGCCCCTTCCTCTTGGTACTATACTGGTGAAATGAGTTAGTATAAGAGTAGCATGTTAAGAAATCTTTCTACTAATACGGTTAAGTTTTTGAACGTGGCTTGTTGTTCTTAACCAAGCATATTTCTCGGGAAGTAAATCTAGTGCAAGAGATAATGGAAGAACTTGTGGCCTGACTCAGAACAGGCCAGCCCTGCTCTGAATCTTGTACTTACCTGGTAAGACTCCAGGAAAATTCAATTTGTAAAAGAAACAGTCTGTATTCTGCCAACTGGGAACTGATCCAATGATGATAAGATCATTAGCTCCTGTGACCTTAGCTGTATTTAAAGAGTATTCTCTTGGGACCCTAGTATAATATGTCTTGATTGGACATTCGTAAACTAACATCCTCGTCATTCACATTTAGAACCAAATGACTTCCTTCTAGCATTTTCACAGTGATTTGGTAGCCTGCCATGATATTATGCATTGTTCAGAATAATTTTCCATGTTACTGAGGTTGATTCCCCTGATTTATAGCTATTTGTGAAAATTGGCTCTCAAAGGGGTGGAAAAGTCAAGAAGAAAATAACTATTCCAAATAAAGAGCAGATGGTGAGAGTCTTGAAATATTGTTAGAATTCTATAAAGGAATAGGCTTATGATAGAAGCTCTTGCTGACCCAATTCAAATGTATAACCATTTCACTTTTCTTATTTGACGTCCACTGATATCTTGATATCTTTGTTAGCTACTAAAATAACCGCTGCTGAAAAAGTGCCGTTGTTATTTGTAATAAAGCTACACAGGCATGAACTTTGTTGAGGCACTGTTCTCTAAAGTTTGCTGCTTACCTAGTCACTCCAGTTAGATCAGCAGAATCTTGGTTAAAAGTACCTACAGAGGGACATATAGTGAAATGTTTATTTATACCAATAACTGGTGGCATCCTTTAGCTCACTGTTTTATATTTAAAGGAAAAAGAAAATCAGAGAACTAATTTTATTGGGTGAATCTTAAGTATATAATGAGAACTCTAACTTAGTTCTATACTATTGTGGAGTTTTTTAGATCATCAATATGCAGAGTACAAGAAAATAGAATTACTCAGTAATTTGGAACTATCATTTATTTTCTATTTCCTTTAAAAGGATTTCTTCAGGCTCTTAGCTAAGTGTGGCTAAAGGGCAGATCTGTGCAGTTGTGCAGCCTATATCCAAACCTGTAGTTGTTACTGGTACCCAAACCCACTTCAAGTTCAACATTAGGCTTTTATTGCTCTGGATTGATCACGTCCATCTGTAGGGATTTTTAAAAAGAGTAGTGAATTCTCATTCTTTTAATCCATAATTGTTCACAGGTCAAGTACTGAGTCTTTACCAAGTATACTTTTATAGTTTTTTAGCTATCTCTGTTCTTCACCGCACAAAACCTAAAGAATTGCCTTATGCCTCCAAAATGCATTGTGGGATCCTTGCCAACATTTGTTTGCTGAGATGGCCTCTCCCTTTCAATGTTTCATCTCACTCTGGGTGCCAGTGACTTTCCTGTCACTCTGGATTTGTACTTAAGTAGCTTCTCAGACCAATGTAATTTGGTAAAAACAGAAAAGACCCATACTGAGTGTCATCAGAGTTCCTGTTTTACCAAAAAATGGGGACTGCCAGATACCTTCTTTTACCACAGGAAGTTTTCCCGTGTACTTATATATCCCTGACCTTGCCAGATCTGTTTGGTGATGATTAGTGATGAAACTGCCATCAAAGCAAGTAAGAGACAATCCCGAGCGTGAAGATCCTTGGACATCCTGGTCGCTGAATGGAGCCAGGCAGACAATTCGCCTCATTTATTAAGCCCTCCTGAGCCACTCAGCAGTTGTAAGGAAAATGTAGATTTACGAGGTTTTATGAGTGCCCAGTGATATAATCTCTAATGAGTCTCCTCAGCCCTTCAGGTAAAATTCTTAAACAAGGAGAGTGGATGACATAACACAGGACTGTTTGATGTTTATGCTTAAGAAGATCCTATCAAGTACCTTCCTTAAACCTATCTTCAAAGAACAACATGAAACTCATCAAAATTCTGTTTTGGGTTCTCAGGTAACCTCCTTCCACATGTTTCTGTCCTCCCCCTCACATCCAATCGTCCTACTCACTGAGGAGTTACATAGCTACTTGAAGGCAAGGTCTTTTTTTATTTACCTTTCTTTAGCAGTGATGTTTGTTGAATGAATGAATGACTGCCCATTGAATTCGACTGGGATTTTCTGAGCAGAGTGCCTGTTTAAAGTGGTGTCTATGCTTCTCTAATGAAGACATCCGGATGGCCAACAGGCACATGAAAAGATGCTCAACGTCGCTCCTCATCAGGGAAATACTAATCAAAACCACACTCAGATACCACCTCATGCCAGTGAGAGTGGCCAAAATGAACAAATCAGGAGACTATAGATGCTGGAGAGAATGTGGAGAAACGGGAACCCTCTTGCACTGCTGGTGGGAATGCAAACTGGTGCAGCCACTCTGGAAAACAGTGTGGAGGTTCCTCAAAAAATTAAAAATAGACTTACCCTATGACCCAGCAGTAGCACTGCTAGGAATTTACCCAAGGGATCCAGGACTACTGATGCATGTACCCCAATGTTTATAGCAGCACTCTCAACAATAGCCAAATTATGGAAAGAGCCTAAATGTCCATCAACTGATGAATGGATAAAGAAATTGTGGTTTATATACACAATGGGGTACTACGTGGCAATGAGAAAGAATGAAATATGGCCCTTTGTAGCAATGTGGATGGAACTGGAGAGTGTGATGCTAAGTGAAATAAGCCATACAGAGAAAGACAGATACCATATGGTTTCACTCTCATGTGGATCCTGAGAAACTTAACAGAAACCCATGGAGGAGAGGAAGGAAAAAAAAAAAAAAAGAGGTTAGAGAGGGAGGGAGCCAAAACATAAGAGACTCTTGAAAACTGAGAACAAACTGAGGGTTTATGGGGGGTGGGAGAGAGGTGAGGGTGGGTGATGGGTATTGAGGAGGGCACCTATTGGCGTGAGCACCAGGTGTTGTATGGAAACCAATTTGACAATAAATTTCATATTAAAAAAATAATAATAAAGTGGTGTCTATCATGTTGTTAACTATTACTGTGTAAAAATAATGTATTTTTTTTTTCACTGTATTCACGGAGATCAAGAAATCAGGGTGGGTAGAATTATTCGGTGTTTTTGTGGTTTATGAACCATACTTGTACTTCCTGGAGTAAATGCTGCAAATAATGACAAACCTAACTGAATATTGCATATTGCCTTCTTTCTACTTTCCCCAGGGAGGAGAGCCTCCTTTACCAGAAGAGATTTACGTTTCTTCCTGTTCACGTGGGAGTTATTTCAGTGTTTACCTAGGAGTTATTTCAAACACCTTCTCTCCATTTCTCACTCACTGCCTACTGATAACCAGAGAGTTTTGACTAAAACAAGGAACAGATGCTCCAATTTAGACATTTGCTGACTGTAGAATGGTCTACAAGTGATCTCACGCATCTACCAGCTGAATCAGCAAAACAGATATAAATCAGCAGGAAGACTGTATAGATCTCTGATGAATCCTGCAGGAATTCTATATTCAGTGGGTTATAAATACAGTTCACAAATACACAGAGAACTGAAAGAGTTTCCTTCTGTGCTTTTCTGAGTAGTCCCTGTGTCCTCTCCACCCAAATGTGCGCTCACATCAGTAATTCAAAAATCTAAAATCAACATGAATTCTATACAAGGAAAATACAATATGTGCAGTTGGAAATGGTAGATCTAATCTATATTCCATGTTACAAGAGAAATAAATTTTAATCATATTACTAATTCACGGACTCACCTGTCTTTCATGATTTCTAAATAAGAAAATCCCTCGGCTGTCCTGTGGAACCAAGAATTTAACAGGAATCCTGTTAAGTCAAGTATTTAACCATGCCTAGGTTATGCATGTGACTTATCAGACAACAGAGAAGCAGACAGATTTCCTGTTTATAGTTTAACATTCCAGACCGAACCATTTCAAGAGGAAAGAAGGGAAAGTTCGATGTGACGGCATATTATAATGGCATCTCATTGTTTTTCTTTGTCTGTGAAACTCTGACTAAAAAAACTCACCTTATCTAAACTGTGTGAAACCTAGCCATCTGTTTTCAAACTCAGAATGGATGGAGCCTGCATGTACAGGACACTGGTCCAAATTGTGAAATGCTTGCTACTCATTCGTGCCCCCATTTATTCAGCAAACATTTATAAAGCCTCTTCTAGGACTCAAACACTGTGGGCTGAACATTTTTTTTTTAATTAAAAAACTCAAATTTCGAGGGGCGCCTGGGTGGCTCAGTCGATTAAGCGTCCGACTTCGGCTCAGGTCATGATCTCACGGTTCCTGAGTTCGAGTCCTGTGTCGGGCTCTGTGTTGACACCTCAGTGTCTGAAGCCTGCTTCGGACTCTGTGTCTCCCTCTCTCTCTGCCCCTCCCCAGCTCGCACTCTGTCTCTGTATCTCTCAAAACTAAATAAATGTTAAAAAAAAAATTAAAAACAGTATCGTTTAAAAATATTTTTTAAATAAAAATAAAAAATTCAGGGGCGCCTGGGTGGCGCAGTCGGTTAAGCGTCCGACTTCAGCCAGGTCACGATCTCGCGGTCCGTGAGTTCGAGCCCCGCGTCGGGCTCTGGGCTGATGGCTCAGAGCCTGGAGCCTGTTTCCGATTCTGTGTCTCCCTCTCTCTCTGCCCCTCCCCCCGTTCATGCTCTGTCTCTCTCTGTCCCAAAAAAATAAATAAACATTGAAAAAAAATTAAAAAAATAAAAATAAAAAAATAAAAAATTCAAATTTCTTCACTTGACCTTTCAATCAGAATTAGAGGTTTATTTTTTTTTTCAACGTTTATTTATTTTTGGGGGGACAGAGAGAGACAGAGCATGAACAGGGGAGGGGCAGAGAGAGAGGGAGACACAGAGCCTGACGCGGGGCTCAAACTCACGGACCGCGAGATCGTGACCTGGCTGAAGTCGGACGCTTAACCGACTGCGCCACCCAGGCGCCCCCAGAATTAGAGGTTTAAATACATGGCTATATTGCAGTGGAAACACAGTGGAAGGAATTATCAAATTCTCTTTGGAGGCAGGTCAGAGAAGTTTGCATGGGATTGATGTCTCTTGAAGGTGACAAGGAATCTGTTGGATGAGAAACAGTGTGCGATGCAGAAGGGAAACTAGGTAAATGCTTATCTCTGTCTACATGGAACTTCTAGAAGTTTGGGAAGCAAGTAGCTATTAAAGTAGAAAACTCATGAATATAATAAGGCTATTTCAATATTAAATAGCCAATCCTATTAGATACGATGATATAAAATTTAGAAATAAGTGGAATCTTAGGATACCTGAGGGGCTCAATTGGTTAAGCTTCAGGCTCTTGGTTTCAGCTCAGGTCATGATCTCATGGTTTGTGGGCTCAAGCCATGTGTTAGGCTCTGTGCTGAGCCTGCTTGGGATTCTTCTTCTTTTCCACTCTCTCTGCCTACTCCCCACTCACGATCTCTCTCTCTCAAAGTAAATAAAGTTAAAAAAAAAAAAAAAAAGAAGTGGAATATTAAAGATCATCCAAATCAGCCCTTCCTTTTAAAGAGGGAGAAACTGGAGGTTTGCAATGTAAATGAGCTACTGAAGGTCACCCCACGCAGGTCAATAGAACCAGGATTCAAGCCCATGACTTCAGATGCTGAATGACATTCTATTTAACAGCATCTTATCTGATCTGTTTCCTTTTATTAGTGGCATGAATCAGGATTTTAGTATATTTGACTTCATTCAAATTTTTTAAATATCTAATCATTTAGGAGCCTACTAAATAGGAAAGGTTCTATATTCAGTAATTATTTGGAGTACTTCACATACACACACACACACACACACACACACACACACACACCAAAACAAAAAACGTAAATGCTGAATAGAAGGATTTACATGTGTCATGTAACAATAGACATAATAATATTTTACATATGAATAATGCATTATACTTTACAAAGTGCTTTCATATGCATATTTTTCCTCCCACATCAGCTGTGTGAAGCAGCCATTACTGCCCCCATTGTACAAATTAGGAAATTGCAAGTGGCAAAGCCAGGGTTCAAATCCATATGTTCCCACTACCCTCGAGGGATTCTTGCTACTATGCTCCCATCCCCTCTTAACACATGAAATATGTAATAGATGCCCTGCATCTTCCCATATTGGTCAGGAATTTAACAATTGCTGGGACCTAGCACTTCTCAGGAAGCTTTTAATGAACACAAAGCTTTTAATAAACACAAAATTTAGGACATGGTGTGTCACCTTCAACATTAAACTGTCAAAAGTTCAGAAAAAAGTAAAGCCAATGGATCACTGATGTAGTAATTAGTAAAAGTTTATTGTGTATACAGCAAGAAATTTGCAAATCGGGAGCACTCGAACAAAAACATGGAATGATGCTCAGAGGCATATTGTTATAAAGCAGTTCACAGAATATGGAGGCGGTAATTGTTTATTCTTCACAGTGACTGGTTACAATATTAGAATTTTCTTAAATGAAAGGCACTTGGTTAGTGGTTACTTCATATCAATTTTGGGGAACAATTTAAGTTTCGCTTATAATCTTCATAGGCACAAGCATAAACAACCCAAGTCAAGTTAGCCTCGCTTGTCTTGCAAAATAACCTAAATTAAGCTTTGTTTGGATGACCAAATTGGTTTTGTTTGCTCAGGGAATTTTCAAGTTTGGTCCCTGTTTGTGTTTGATTGCAGTCTAGCTGAGAGAGATGGGATTGACATGAATGAAGCGTGGTATGATATCAGATAGGCTTTAATAAAAATCTAAATTTTTAGATTTGGCTGGCTTTAAATGAAGTCAGTATTCTCCAAATGCCAAATTACATCAAGGAAATCAAAGGCCAGCAGTGATTCATTTTGGAAATCCTAAATCTGAACTCTATCATCAATTTACTCTACATTATTTATCTTATTTAGTGCAATTTGCATGCATTAATAATTTGAAAGAATGCAATTATAAATGAAGAATAAGTGCACTATAATGCCAAATGCAAGATTGTGCAAAAATTCATGTCCATCTTAAAATCCAACAAGGAAATATTATTTGGTCTCAGTGGATGTGAAACTAAGACTTGTCACAGATCTAGTTTTCAAAACTCTTCAACTATAGAGGCATCAATCCTTTGGTGTTGCTGAGATATTCACCTTGCACCAGCAGACCAATTTGAACTGTTGCATAGCAGTTGGTTACCAAAGAGAGGATTTTAGATAGTGCCCGAATTCCAAGCCAGAGATCTGAAAATTTTGCATGCCATCACTGATTTTCCCAATAGACAGCAAAATGTGCAAGATGCTATTTTGAAAATTAGTCCCATACTATATTTTTTTGAGTAATTTGAACTCATTTTCTAAATTATGCTGAAAAATAGTTTCTATTTTGCGAGGGTTGGCATGATTGTATTGCTTTGTTTCCCTGTTGCTCCACATTTTGCTATTTTGAAATCTTCACTTTTCCATATGTCATGGATAACGGCCAATTGTGTTAACTTCTGTGGAAATAACAAAGATAAGAAGTAGACAGTTGCTTCCCAAACAAAAGACTTGATTATATCTGAGTTGATTTTACCATAGTATTTTCACTACCTCTTGTTACTTAGTGTCACGTTGGGGACATTTGGTACTCCTGACTTTGATCACCTTTCACTCCATTTTAATTGATAGCAACATGATAATAGCCTACATCAAATTTCCAACTTTGGAAGACTTTGGCACAACGGTTCTCAAACTGGCCACACATTGAAATCGCCAGAGGTGTTTTAAGAAAACTACTAATGCCTGGGTCTCACCCATTACCCATAGATTATGACTAAGTGGGTATGTGTTACAATCTTGGCAATGGGATGTTTAAAAACTTCCCGATGATTCTAATGTGCAGCCGTATTTAGAGAGGTTCCACTTAGTTTAGAAGGAATATTTTTTAAAGGTAAGCCAGAGCGACTTTTTAAGAAATTACAAAGTAAATCTTTAGTCAAAACTTAGAAATATTACAGTCAACATAAAACTAACACTGTCATTGATAACATCTAAGTACCATGCTACTTCTAGGCAGTAGTGTGCTAGTAAGTGGGTCTCTTGATTGTTTTTATGTTGGTGTAAATAATATTCTTAGTAAATTTAGCCAGTTGGTGTGCAAATCAATATCAACAGCTCTGAGATCTTGAGATCTTGTGAATTCTCTTCATTTTGAGGTATAATAAAATGACCTATTTTAACATCATGTTTGTTACTAAGTAAACAATAACAAAAGACAGTTCTCTAATGCTTTTCCTGTGCCAAGCACATTACATATACTTATTTATTCCTCACAACTCTTTGAGATATGTTCTATTATTATCCCCAGTTTTACAACGAAGGAACTGAGGGACACGGAGGTTAAGTAACTTGCCCAATGACACATAGCTAGTAAGCAGCAAATTGGAACTTGAACGAGGCAGTCTGATTGCTCTTAGCCACTATGTTATATTGACAAGAGCTTTTTGTTCTATCAAAAAGAATTGAGAATCAAAATTATATTCTGAGACCATGTTTGAGTACTGCGGAGCTCTCGCTCCCTCCCCCACTTCTGGTTGTTTGAAAATCTTTTCCAAATCTAGCAACACGTATCACCTGCTGAGATGATTATTTTGTCTTCCTCGTTATCAGCACAACTCCACCGTTACTGTTATGAAAACAGAAACTGCTCGTGCTTTTTGGACAATAGAGCAATTATATTTATTGAGGAATACATTTTATTGCAAGTCACATTACTACAACCTCTAAAAATAGCACCAGTTTAAAAACTCTCCTTTTTTTATGGGTTTCTCTAGCTGGAGCCAAAATAAATAAATAAATAAACACACCTCAGTTATGATGTTTCTCAGACATGTGTTGACCGAATGCCCAGAGACAGAAGAAGACTTGCCAAGGGCAGGTTTGTTTGGTTTTTTTTTTAAGGATTTTGTTTGGAAATGACTTTAAACTTGCAGGGAAGTTGCAAGAATCAAACTATTGCAAAGAAAACACGTGTAGCTTTTAGTCAGGTTAAGTTTTACCCTGTGTGCTTTATCAATTGCTCTCTTCATGGGTGTATGTACTAAATGTGTATGTACTAAATGTGTGTACTAAATGTGTGCACACACACAAACACACATACTTTTCCTCTGAGTTTTTTTTAAAAAGTACATTGCATATATAATGGCCTATTACCCCCCAAATACTTCAGTGTGTATTTCCCAAGAATAAGGATATTTTCTTACATAAACACAGCACACTTCAAACCTAATTTACCATTTGTATTTCAATTGACCAACTAACCTAATATTGTCCTTTGGAGCATTTGGTTTACCTCTAGTACAGGATCTAGTCTAGAATCACTTACTGTATTCAGTCATAACATATTCTGAATGTAACTTAATCTAGAACATTCCACAGAGCCTTTCTTTGTCTTCTATGACAATGATGTTTTTGAAGAATTCAACCGACACCACCCTCCTCTTTTTTTGAGAATGTTCCTCATTTGGAATTTGTCTGATCTTTCCCAGTGATTAGATCCAGATAAGGATTCCAGGCTGAAATACTACATAAATGATGTTCCTTCTCAGGGTATCAGTTTTGAAGGCACATGTTCTTCTGCCCCTCATTGGTAATGTTAGGGGTGATTACCCAGTCAAGGGGTTATCCAATTTTTCCACTGCAAAGTTAAACTTTTTTCCCCTCATAACTAATCATCAATCTGTGAAGAGATACTTTCTTAAGATAGTTTCTTACCAAATGAATATCCTCCTAATCAAAATCTCCCTCTGGATTTAGCATTCATTGGCAATTCTTGCCTGAGCCAATATTTACAGTCATGGTTGAATAATGATGACTTCCATTTCTAACACTCCTTCCATATTTACCAGTCAGCCAATGGCATTCTGATGTAAGGGACCCTGTTCTCTTTCTCCCTATTATCATTATGGATTCATAGATCCTTATTTTTCCTTCAATGATTTATAAGTTATTATTTTTCTCAATTATTTTTCAAATTGTCCCAGTTTTTACCAAGGGGAGCACCTCCAATCTGGCTTCCATGTTTTGGTGGCTTGCCTCTATTATTTTTTTTAAACATACTTTCCTTACTTTCTGGTATAACAAAATATTTCAGGCTCATCTTGTACCTACCCTGACATCCCATCAGAATTAGTTGTTTCTCCAAGGAATCCTCATTCCTTTTAGTAGGAAATGATAGTGGTCACCAAGGTCTGGGCACTAAGTGGGCTCATTCCTACTGAGGTGTCATTGCTTCTAAGCTCTTTGGGCAGATTGAGCTAGGAAATATATGGGTGTATATACACATACACATAAATATGTGTATATACGCACACATAAATGCATGCAGGTATGCATGTACAATTAATACACATATGCACAAATATACGCATGCCTTAGAAACCATAAATTTACATCTGTTCCAATCCATTCTCACATGATTCTCTCTTGCCTGCCCCCCTGATTTGTTATGTTCCTCTTCCACAGTGAAATCCTGGCCCCTAACAACATCAACACACTTCTCATTTGCTCAGTCATACAATACATCTGAAATAGTTTCATTATTACTTGGGCACAGCAGTCACACTTCCTGCCTGTGCAAAATCAAATGGACCCAGTAATTCTATGCCCAGCTATTTATACAAGGAAGGAACTCAGAGGTCCACCAACAGCCTTGTACCAGAATGTTTATAGTAGCTTTATTCATCATGGCCAAAAACTGGATATAGGCCAGTTATCTTAAGAGAAGAATGGATAAGCAACCTGTGATATGTTCATGCAATAGAATACTACTTAGCAATAAAAAGAGCAAACTACTAATGCATGCAACAATATGGATGGATTTCAAAAGCATTATGCTGAGTTTTCAAAGGCAAACAGAAAGAACACATAATGTATGATTCCATTTATATGAAATCCAAGAACAGGCAAAAATAATCTCTAATGGCACACCTTTAGAGATACTACAAGAAACAGACATGTTTCTAATAGAGAGGTGTTGCCAAGGAGGCAAAATAAAGGTTTAGCAACTGGCCTCTCTTCAGACAGAGGCAAATCCTGTCTCTATCACTTTGTGATTTTGCACAAGTTACTCTACACTTGTTTCCTCTTTCATAAAGTGGGAATAATAATAGGATCTACCTGCTAGGGTTGTTGTGTGAAGTTATATTAAATATGGCAACATGACATGTAAATCATCTGATAGAGAGTAAATGAACTTGGCACACAGTACACATATAACATTTGGTCGCTGTTATTATTAGCCTAGGATGTGTGTTCATACATTGTCCTATACGTGTGTACTGCTGATTACATTGTCGCTAATCAGTGACAATGCTCAGGAAAGCAATGCAGAAATATTTACTAAGAACCCATCAGGTTTTCTATAGTCTTTGATTTAGTGATCCCTCTCCTAGAAAAAGTAGTCGGCACAGTCAGATATATACATGAAGGCAATTTTTGCAAAATAATCTGTAATAACTCCAAACTGGGCATAACATAAAAATAGAACAGTTGTATTATAGAACCATAATAAATTATGGCATATCATTAGTTGAAATGTGGAAGAATCCTTGTGAAAGTTACAAAAAGCAGAATGCAAAAAAAGTATGAGCCCTGTGGTTACAGATGAGTACTATTATGTCCACATGCACAAAGTGATAGCTCATACTGCGTAGAATGGAAGCAGTTGTTATCCTCTTTTTAAGATTTTTAAGGAGCACCTGGGTGGCACAGTCAGTTAAGCATCAGACATTGGCTCAGGTCATGATCTCTCCGTTCGAGGTTTCGAGTCTCCTTGTGTTGGGCTCTGTGCTGACAGCTCAGAGCCTGGAGCCTGCTTCGGATTCTGTCTCTCTGCCCTTCCCCTGCTCACACACTCTCTCTCTCTCTCTCAAAAATAAATAAACATTAGAAAAAAAATAAGAAAAAAAGATTTTAAGAATTTTCCTGGTTACCTTTTCATTTAAAAAAATGTATACTTTTTTGGATTAAAAATAATATTCTTTGTATAAAAACCCAAACATGAAAGAAAAGTATAATGTCAAAACCAAATGATAGAAACCAAATCGCTACTTGCTTTTGGTGGAAATGGGACAGGGCAGGACAGTGATCGGGAAGAGACATGAGCAAACCTTCTGGGATTAAGGAAAGGCACCACTATCTTGATCAGGATGTGAGTTATATGGGTGCGTGCGTTTGTCACAATGGCTTGAATTCTACCCTTAATATCTGTGCATTTCATTGTCCATCAATTACCCCTCAATTTTCAAACAATTGGCTTGAGTAGAGGCTGCCCTTTTCGCTGGGATAGAACTCTGACTTAAATCCTTTCCTTGTAGTTTGTCTCGCTTCTGATCCTCTTCCCATTATGCTCCTGCTACCCCGATCAATACATTTACTTCCTTTTACTATCCAGTTACTTGCTTTACTTTCACTTCGATGCACAAAGTACAACATAAGTTAGAATTTCACAGATCACTAAATGACGTTATCAAGTATTTAGGTGTGGCCAGTATACATACTTTAATACAGTAAGGAAATGCATGCAAATCGAAAATGTTTCAACAACACTGAATTTTAGATTAATCCTCAGTTTAGACCTTTACCTCTCTGATCTATTAAGACAAAAGCAAAAACAAACAAATTGCAGTGTAGTCGGGCCTTGCCAACGAAAACCGTTGATTTCCAACATCAAATGATCAAATGCCACTTCAATGAGGAAATGATTTTCTCAGACCTTCTCATAAATTCTGGTGCAGACCACGCCCTTCATTTTACATTCCTTAAGAAAAGAGAGAGATTCATTGAGTATCTAAAACTCAAACTAGAAAACGGCAAATTTGCAAATAGCAACAGAAAATAAAAACAAGCTCAGAATATTAAACTTAGAAAGAAATAGAACATCAATGTGTCAGTCTCCAGCAATTCAGATTTATAATAATTGAAATAGGAGAAACAGTTTTGAAGTCAATCTATGTTACTATAGAAGAATTTTCTTAAAGTGGCAGGTTTTTATGCATAATTTGCATGCATTTGACTCTACTAAAAGTGGATTTCAAAACTGTATGCATATATGCATCATTTGAGGAACATTTAAAAATACTGATGGCTCCTTCTTCCCCTCCCAGAGATTTGCATTTAATTGATCTGTGTTGGGGCCATATATTGGTATTCGCTCCCCATCTAAATCTATGTTGTAGGTAGGGATAAGAATCTCTAAACTACAGGGAAAAAAAAACATTTAAAATTACAGGAATTTATATTCACTGTATGTATTAGTAAGCACAGAAGCAAAAACTTAAATCATTAAAGGCCATCCCATGCAACCCTGGTCATCATTCTTATCTGCTGACTAAAGGGTTTCCTATGAGCTGAGCTTAAATTATTGACCTGGTTTAGTTCAAGTTCTTTGGATTCTTGAAAGCAACACACTTAGCTACAAATATTTTATAATTGAGCTGTTCAGGAATACTTTGCTTTTAAAACTTAGATTTGTTTTTCTCTTTGTGAATCCAAACTGGTGATATTTATGCATACTTTTTTGACTTTACTATTATTTTAGGTGTTATTTCTAAAATAATGAATGGGCTTTGTTATTTCTAAAACCTTGGACCTATACTTGAAGTACTTATCGCTGAGTCTTCATGGTTAAAATATCACCTAATCATTAACTCTGACTTTATTCTTAGCCATTCTTATCTATTTGTATTGCAAAGGGGAAAAAAAGAATATTTCGAAAAAATATATATAACCAGTTTCTCTATTTAATAGCATTATTTTTGTATTTAGAAGTGAAAATATTCTTACCACTACCATTTTCCCATCCACCAACTTTCTTTTTATTGTTGTCTCTTTGTCATCCCATTTCTGCACTTGATTCAATGAGCCTCTTGACAAGGTTACAGTGCTCTGCAAAGACAAGTTCCCATGATCAAGTTGCTTGGACTTTGGTTGATTAAAGGAGCCGTTCATTCAGAATTGAATTGTTTTCATAATAGATGTCTCATGAGGTACGTTCATTTTTCTATTTTTACCTTATTTTATTTTTTTTTAAGTAGGCTCCACTCCCAGCGTGGGGCTCAAACTCACAATCAAGAGCCTTGTGACTGAGCTAGCCAGGTGCCCCCAAGTCACATTCATTTTCAGTGGAATGAAGTAGGTCTACCCTTTTGAACACTAATAGGAATAATCCTCTTGAGCCACAGACTGATCCAACTTTGGAGAGAAACATTAAAATTTACCTTTGTTTTCCTGTTGTCAGCTGTGGTTTCTTCAAACTCTTGGCCTAACTTGAAGGAGATCTCTGTATTTTTAAACGTACTTTCGGTTCTTATAGTTATAATATCCCCTTTCTTGCTGATGATCACTCGGGGTTTGGCCAAGTTTCCCAGTTTTCTGGTGGCTAACCCCACACCTGAAAATCAAGATAGTGTTAGAATTATGTTGACCAAGAGATATACCTAGAGAGACTATGAATGGCCACCATCTTTTATTTTTATTTTAATTTTTTTTTCTTTCAACGTTTATTTATTTTTGGGACAGAGAGAGACAGAGCATGAACGGGGGAGGGGCAGAGAGAGAGGGAGACACAGAATCGGAAACAGGCTCCAGCCTCTGAGCCATCAGCCCAGAGCCCGACGCGGGGCTCAAACTCACGGACCGCGAGATCGTGACCTGGCTGAAGTCGGACGTTTAACCGACTGCGCCACCCAGGCGCCCCCACCATCTTTTATTTTTAAGCTTATTTTTTTATTTTGAGGGAGAGAGAGAGAGCACGCGCATGAGTGGGGAGGGGTAGAAAGAGAGTGAAAGACAGAATCACAAGCAGACTCCTCACTGTCAATGCAAAGCCCAGTGTGGGCTCTAACTCATAAATTGTGAGATCATGACTGAGCCAAAATCAAGAGTTGGATGCTTAACCGACAGAGTAACCCAGGGACCCCTGAATGGCCACCTTTTACGCTCAGTTGTGTCTCAGGTGTGGAGATGGCAGGTACTGTCACTCACTACCAAGGACCTCCTCCCACGTTTAACCACCTCATGGAAATACATGTCCATACACTTAAATAGCTGAGGTTTCATTATTTCAAAAGTAACGTCTCCAGATTTTAAGTAAAAGCGTTCAGCCTAAATAGTGCAATTTATCCACTTTTACCACATCCAATCCCACAGACTTTGAAAATCACTAATATTTTCTGTGGATCATTCTGGACATTTTGGTTTTACTTATAAATAGTATAGGTATATTTTAAGTGAGACTGTGACAGATATACACTGTTCTATGATTTTTCCCCTCAGTAATATTGTGGATATAGAAAAGCCCCCACATCCTTAATAGAATCTCATTTCTGAATTTTTTTTTTTCTGGCCCTTAAGTTTAGCTGGTAAGAAAAAACTTTCCATTTTTCTTCAAGATCTGTACCATTGCAAATGATCATAGGTAACTGATTTTTTTTTTAATTTTCTGTATCTGAAAAAGAAAACAAAACTAGATTCCTGTTTTATTACTATTACTACTAAGGCTATAGAAATACATGGAAAAGAAATGTCAAATGAGAGAATACATGAAGGAAAAACTAGTTTTGCCTATATGTGTATATATGAATTGTTATGTTTCATAATAGATGTCTATGTCTATATATATATATATATATATATATATATATATATATATATGATCTCTGCAGTAGAGTCTGAGAATCTATACTTTACCAAACCCCTAGGCGATCTTATGCATTCTAAATTTGAAAATGACATACTTAGGGAGTCCTTCATTGAGACTCTTGTATTTTGCTTCTTCCTCAGATATTAAGTCACGTCCATAAATCTAACCAACCTCGTAGTATGGATCTATCCCGATGGGTTCTCATAGTTTTCTAGGCAACATAACAAGATTTTGCTCATTTTATCTAAAAATAGAATCTTTCTCATAAGCTTTCTGAACAGTTAAGTAAAGCTACAGACACTTTGAAAAACATGGCAACCTGGGTCATTTGACATCAGTTTCTATTATATTTACACAGCTCTGGAAATTTCCAAAGACTCTTCAAACTTATTGTGCTCATATGGAACATTCTCTTTTTTTTTTAAGTTTATTATTTATTTCTGAGAGAGAGAGAGAGAGAGAGGGAGGGAGAAAGAGAGAGAGTAGGGGAGGGGCAGAGACAGAGAGAGAGAGAGAGAGAGAGAGAGAGAAGAGAATCCAAAGTGGGCTCTGGGCTGATAGCAGAGAGCCCAATGTGGGGCTCAAACTCACAAACTGCAAGATCATGACCTACGCCAAAGTCGGAAGCTTAACTGACTAAGCCATGAAGGTGCCCCAAACATTCCCTAGAATTAGTATAAAATAAAGCTGATGCAACAAATGACTGGATTTTCCATCTTCATCCACTGCTCCAATTCCAGGAAAGTCTGAAATTAGTGTAAATTTCTGGTTTACCTAAACACTAAAATTTTAGATTGAGGTTTTCTATTCACTTTAGTATATTCAACTGCCTATTTTATGAGCACTTCAGTTGTTATAAAACTAACCTTCAGAAAAGCCAGAGGATGGGTTGACTAAGCCTCTAAGATTTCTTTCCTCTAGGTCTGAAAGCAAAGCCCTACTGATATGAAACTACTCTTGAAATCAGGGGAAGTTCCATATATTTAAGCAGCTCTTATTTAGGTTAAAATCTATTAAAATATCCACAAGCAAATGCAAATAAATTATTTGAATTCCACAATAGAAGACTAATTCTAGAAAAGGATTGTACTTTCCCAGAGTCCTGGAAAAGGAATTAAAGGGAAATAGTCATGCAGCTTTCTCAAAAGTGATCTTCCCAACCAGAAAAACAAAAACATTTCTTACCCAGAGCTTTCATGTAATCATCAAAGTTCTCACTGGAGACGAGTTTCCAGGTGCCCAGGAATCTGTTGCTCATTGCGATGGATGAGAATTCAACACAGTTCTAGATGAGATTCAGGAGATTCAAATAAGATGCTGAAGGCTCAGAAGATTCTTTTCAAAGATGTCCAAAGCATGTGACTCTCACAGAGACCCAATGGGGAAAAGCAGTGTCAGGACTCGGCAATGAATCGTCCATTAGGACAAAAGAAAGCCCCACATAATGTTTCCTTTAGTCTCCAAAAAATTTTATAAAGATCAATGAGAGTACTATTTGAACCTTCAAAAAATTTTTTTGGTCAATCTTACATTTTTAAGAAGTGCTTAGTCCTTAATGCTTTGGAAAAGACTCCATGAATTGAATCTTATACCAAATTGAATTATATGAGCATGAATGAGTGTGTGTGTGTGTGTGTGTGTGTGTGTGTGTGTGTGCGTGTGTGTGTGTGTGTGTGTGTGTTTAGGCATCTTGGTCACTCTCAATCCTGAGTCTGCAAAATTAAGAATTCTTATTGAAAGAGAAGAAAGGGAGGAAAATGTCCATGAGTATTGTGATATCCGCCTCAAATATGTAGTGGGAGAGAAATGCAGGGGACCAGTGTGAGGAAGTATTCATAGGTAAGGGAGGCTTGGCATAGTTCACATATCCCAGGCGGGCTGAGTGGGCAGACAATACGGTCAGTCTATTACAACAGAGCACAGAAATTGTATTCATGGATGGACAAGAAGGAGCACCAGAACACGCTCTTAGACCGCAGCAAAGATTTTCATCTAAAAAAACCTTTCAGTCTAAATTAAGCAGGTTCTTAGTCAATATAACAACTTTGAATGTAAAGCCTTTAAAATAAATCTTCAGTTTTATAAAGAGAAGGATTTTCTATGTAAATAATACTAATGTATATTGAGAGTTTGTTACGGGCCACTGTGCTAACTGCTTGTCAGGGATTATTTCACTGAATTCCCTCAACACCTCCCAGAATTGGGTACTATTATTACATCTATTCTACCAATGAGAAAACTGAAGCTTGGGGAGGTTAGGTAACTTGGAGGTTTGAACTTGCATTGTTCCCCAGCCTGGACTCTGGACCGTTATCTGACACTGCTCCCTTTATACCACATATGCACCGAGGCCTTGGCCAAAGGTCAGATCATACTGACATCCCCATGACTAGATAGAGACATTCATTCTCACCCCCCAAATCAGTAGAGGACAAAGTCAAGAGATGAGGCATCCAGGCTACTATGGTACATCAGAGCCTCAGTCTTTGACCAGGGGGAGCAGATATAAAACCACTTCAAATATAAATGTTGCTCTTGGGAATACCTTTTTGCTGTCATGCCTTTTCCTAGTGGTTTTCTAGATTGGCATTAATCCTGATTGTAAGACAACGGATATTACTAGGTTTTATATATTTGTACACAGGTTGGCACTATTCACAACAGTGGGAAATTCATCATGGGGAAATATCCCATGATCAGTTTGCTCATAACAGGTAGAATTGCTGGCCTCTAGGGTTTAGGTTACAAATGTTATAGCTGTGCCATAACCATTGCACTTATGTGGTTAGAGTCCAGATTGGGTCAAAAATATGGAATCTTATACAGTGATTCCAAGCCTCACCTTACATTACTCGTGCGTGGATAACTCAAAGTGGAAATGAAATGGTGACTAGAAAAATTCCTGAGCTAATCAGCTAACCCAATCCTAGACCCAAGAGAATATAACTGGAGGAAGGATATTGTACTGGAACAGAAGAAACAGCTATGAAAAAAAGGGCTTTTGATTAGCAAATGTGTTATTTTCTTAACCAAAACACTTAATAAAAATGAATGATGGTATCACTTGTGCCTTCAAAAAAATTTTCGTTACCCTACTTAATTGAGAAGTGAAGCTAAACATTCAACATTTAGGTGTTCTCCCTAAATCTGTGAGACCTTTAAACCATCCCACTTGAGCTGAGCCTTTGTATTCAGAGTGACTGATATAGGAGAGCTATATGAATTTTCAGCAGTTCCTGTGTTGCTTATAGGAATAGCTGTGGATTGAAAATATAAACATCGAGCTATATATTAGCGAGGCTTATAACTTTGAAGCAATTTTAAACAAAGAAAAGAATTTTCTATTTTAGCTTATCAGCAATATACTGACTGCTAGAATTAACCAGATATATTCATACCAAAATAAAATTCTGAGACTCATGTGTGAACCAAAGGCACAGATCAAAGCAATGAGAGAAGATCCAAACTAAACCAGGATTAAGATATTAAGTCACTCTTACCTAAGAAAGCTATCAATATCCTAGTGACAAAGAGTGGATAACAAACACCAGAGCCACATTATAACTAGATACATATATTTATACTTGAACTAAATGTAGTCTGTTTACAGCATGGATTCACCTTTCATAGATTTATTGCCTATGTAAATTCTCAAGAAAAGGGGAGCTACTTGAATCATACACTGAAGAGAATGTCCAGAGGTCCAAACAAAATAGATAAAGAAAGTTTGCTCTAGATAATATGTTAGGTAAATATCTCTCACATATTGTCTTCAAGCTGTATCCCATTATATATTTGGGAAAGTGATAACCAATCATCCTATGGTAAATGAACAAAGAATTCATGATCACCCATTTGAGTGCCAAAAATCTGACTCGATTCCTTTCATTCATTTAATTGCAAAAAATATTGAGAGCCTACTAAGTGTTAGGCACTGTTCAAGGTTAAACATCATTGAATAAAATTCCATGCCCTTGTGGAACTTACTTTCTATATTAAAATTAGTATATAGTCTGAAGTTATTTGTAAAATAGCAATACTGGGATCATAGCTGGTGGCAAGAAAAATATGTCAAACAATGGGTCACTATAAATAATGGTCATTTTTTAAATGTTCATGTTTTTAATAACTGAGAAAACAAAAAAGGACCTTAGAATTTTCACATCCTCATAATAGGTGAGGAAATTAAACTAACTTTACAACTATGACATCTTAGAAAAGATGGATGATTTTTTAAAAAATTCTTCAAGGCATCAAAACTACACAAAGGCAGAGAAAAATTAAGGGTCTAGGATTTGGGTGAAAAAGGAAAGCCCAGAGGAATAGTCCCAATATTCGGGGCAGATCCCTGCCTTTCTACGATCTCTGAATTCTGCAAAAGGCAAGTGAGAGGCACAAGTCTGAAGAATGTTTATAACTGTGTTACAGAGTTAGGGGAACAATGAGGGAGAGTCCTGGTTCGTCATCATGCTTTGGTTTGGGACATTGAAAGTTTGCAGCATAAGGGAGAAGGTGAATTAAACAGGCCTGTGCTAGCATCAATTCCATTCTCAAAATTAGTTTAGTATGATCTGGACAGCCAGTGAACCTCACTACTAGCCAGAAGCAAAGAAAGATAATGTCACCGTAAGTCTAAATTATTTCTACAATTTTTTCACATACGTTGTCAATCAAAAATAAATAGAACAGAGAGACAGGAAAATATGCTCAAAAAGCAAAAGAAACAAGAGTCAATAGAGATAGATGATTGACAAAGTGGATAAAAATAAAAATAAACATGTTATAGAAAATATCATCAAGACCAAATTTTTTTGGAAGCGCTTTTCCATTTATTTGTTTGATAATTATTTATTTGTTTGTTTTTCTCTTTTGAAATTTTTTAAATTTATTTTTTAATTTACAAGCAAGTTAGTTAGCATATAGTACTATAGTGGTATCAGGAGTAGATTCCAGTGATTCATCCCCTATGTACAACACCCAGCACTTACCCCAACAAGTGTCCTCCCTTATGCCCCTTACCCATTTAGCCCATCCCCCCCCACAACCCCTCCAGCAACCCTGTTTGTTCTCTGCATTTAAGAGTCTCTCATGTTTTGTCCCCCTCCCTGTTTTTATATTATTTTTGCTTCCCTTCCTTTATGTTCATCTGTTTTGTATCTTAAATTCTTCATATGAGTGAAGTCATATGATATTTGTCTTTCTCTGCCTGGTTAACTTCGCTTAACATAATACCCTCTAGTTCCATCCAAGTAGTTGCAAATGGCAAGATTTCATTCTTTTTAATTGCCGAGTAATACTCTATTGTGTGTGCGTGTGTGTGTGTGTGTGTGTGTGTGTGTGTGTGTGTACACCACATCTTCTTTAGCCATTCATCCATCAATGGACATATTAACTCTTTCCATACTTTGGCTATTGTTGATAGTGCTGCTATAAACATGGGGGTGCATGTGCCCCTTCGAAACAGCACACCTGTATCCCTTGGGTAAATACCTAGTAGTGCAATGGCTTGGTCTAGGGTAGTTCTATTTTTAGTTTTTTGAGGAAACTCCAACCTGTTTTCCAGAGTGGCTGCACCAGTTTGCATTCCCACCAACAATGCAAAAGAGATCCTCTTTCTCCGCATCCTCGCCAACATCTGTTGTTGCCTGAGTTGTTAATGTGAGCCATTCTCACAGGGGTGAGGTGGTGTCTCATTGTGGTTTTGATTTGTATTTCCCTGATGATGAGTGACGTTGGGCATTTTTTCACCTAAGACCAAAAATTTTTAAGACTAATAAAAATTGGCAAACTTTTAGCAAGATGGACTTAAAAAGAGAGAGGGTAAAAGTTATTAATTGCAGGAATAAAAAAGGATATGTTAGTATATCCTATAGTTATTAAAAATTATGGTTATATAACACAGTAATTTAAAAGATCATAAGAAAATAATAGGAGCTACTTCATGCCAATAAACTTTAAGATTTAAAAGAGACTTACAGGGACGCCTGAGTGGCTCAGACGGTTAAGCGTCTGACTTCTGCTCAGGTCATGATCTCGCGGTCAGTGAGTTCAAGCCTCGCGTCGGGCTCTGTGCGGACACCTCAGAGCCTGGAGCCTGTTTCAGATTCTGTGTCTCCCTCTTTCTCTCTCCTCCCCTGCTCATGCTCTGTCTCTCTCTTCTCAAAAATAAATAAATGTTAAAAAAATTTTAAGAGATTTATAAACTCCTTAGAAAACACAATTTACCAAAAATAATACAAGAAGTAAAAAATGTGAATACTCCCAAATCCATTATTATCACCATGGTTAAAATTGCTCTCACAAAGATACTCTGGGCCTGTGAACTTCATCAATGAATTCTTACAAATATTTCTGAAAAAAATAGCACCAATCTTACACAAAATCTTCCAGAGAATAGGAAAGAAAGTATTAATTTCCAACTTGCTTCCACCAGGTGTTCGTATGTACTCTTCTCTTTTCCTGGAATGTTTAACCACTCCCATGTGTTTAATCCTTAAATCTCAGCTCAATCATATTTTCCTACCCTTGGGTTGACATCCTTTAGATTTCAATTCAATCATCTTTCTTAACTTCTTGTATAACATCATTTAACAGTTACTGCAATGGTAATTTTTATTAATTTTGGATGTTATTTGATTAATATGTATATCACCCACTGAAGTCTTGATTCCATACAAGTGGGGAAAACATGTGATTTCACTCGTGTAGTATCCCAAGTACATGACAGTCAATGGATATTTGTTGACTGACTGAATGAAGAAAATATAAAATTTTCTACTTATAGGGGTTATTATTTGCATTAAATCAGATAATAAATAACATAAAAGAATCTAAAATTGGTGCTTATGATCAATAATATTGTTCTGCTAAACTTCCTTCTCTCCTCTCCCTCCCCTACCTTTTTTTTCTTGCCTTTTTCACACACACTGGAAGCATGGAGAAAGCAAAGGCGGTGGGGCACGTCTAAGTGTGAAACTTAATGGCAGCACTCATTCCCTCACTGGTCACTCTTTTAGTGGCGCTTTTTTCCGTGTCCAGGATGACAAGACCATAGCACACCACTAGGAAAGTGCACATAAGTTGATTCCAAGACTCATTGTACATATTCTCACCTGCATGCATCTAGACAATAACTCGACACAAATTTATTGAACTGAGGTAGCACTGGAGAGAACGTGGTGAGTGAAACAGCAACAGTTCCTGCCCATAGGGGCCTTATATCCTAGTTAGGAAGACAGACATTAAACAAACGGTCAGAGACATATTAGAATATCCAATTATTATTTTCCTTTTTCCCAATTATTATTTTTTATCATTTGCAGATGGAGGTAGTGAGGATATCACTAAAGAGCCAATGAACCATTATTATGTAGGAAGATCCCTTATGAAATTGTTTAGACACCAGATGCCTCGAGACTGATGATCTCATTTATCTTTAGAACTCAGCCACAAAGGCATCTGGTGCCCCCACCCGAGACAGCTATTTGACAGAAGGTGACAATGGCACTTCAGTCTTGATATCTTCCTATTACATGTTTCAGATGAGTGTTTTTCTCTACGTTTAACAATATTGAGATTATAGTTGCTGTCTTAATGCAAATCATTTCTTGTAAGCTCCTTAGTCACCAGTGGATATTCTATCTTTTGGTTGCTATGGTGACAGTTGCTGTGACATTTACACTGCTCAAAGGTGGTTAATAGCTTGTCTTTTGTTGAATGGCAATAAAGAGAGGGAAGTAGTTTCTGATTCCTCCAAACAATGCATTAAGCTTTGTTTTTTCTAGACTGTAACGTACATGGCCTCTTGCAAAATCTAGTCTAAGATTTCAAATCATTATTACTAATAGAACACCTGAGAATTAAAGTTACTCATTCACTGGGGAGGAAATAGAAGATAATTTCTGCATCTCAGCTTCTTTTGTTAGTCATTACAGCATATACTAAGCTGGCCACAGTTTTTTATTCAATTTGCATTTTTTCCTCTTAGTGAGAAAGTGACGTTCACAGCATTAAAGTAGGCTGTACTTTTCAGGCATTAGCATAAAGAGCCATAGGAAATACTTTTTAGGACTTAGCCCATCTGCTCCCTTACAGCTGATGGGAGAAAGGAATCCCTGAAAAATAATTCCCTTGCAAAGGATAGTGAGAAGCGTTAGCATGTCTAACTTTATTTCATAAGGAACAAATATAAAGTCATAACAGTTAAGGTGATTTTCTAATCGTGTATTACACAGATAGCCTACCTTTTTTCTACTTTATTTCCTTAATTATGTCTTACAAATGTTTTCAATAATTGAGATGGTATAAAGGCCTTGAGAGAAAGTATTATTTACACACACACACACACACACACACACACACACACAGTAGACATACATGCATACACACACTGTATTTTCCCTAAATGTTCAATTTAGAAATCTTAAGAACCTGTAGGTTTGGGATTAGGTTGTTTCCTGATATTTCACCCTAATTTTCCAAGTACACAACTCTGTAAAGCAAATAGACTCCATTTTGCAAAGGAGAAAACCAAAGTGGTTAAACAGCTCACGCTTGCTCACATAGGTGTCCACGACAGAAGCAGGATTCAATTGGCTCTCACTGCTTCTCCAACCCCATTCACTTCACTTCACTGCAGTGCATCTCTGGGGTAACAGACAAGTCTGATTCTAGCATGGGGCTGGTGTCTAGATGGTTCCTTCCCAGCCTTGTCCGTCTCCAAAACTTACACAGGATCTAGATATCAGACTTTAAAATAGGCAAACCAGGGGTGCCTGGGTGGCTCAGCTGGGTAAGCGTCTGACTTTGGCTGCGGTCATGATCTCCTAGTTCATGGGTTCGAGGCCCCCATTGGGCTCTATGCTGGCATCTCAGAGCCTGGGCCTGCTTTGGATTCTGAGTCTCCCTCCCTCTCTCTCTGCCCATCCCCCACTCACACTCTGTCTCTCTCTGTCAAAAATAAATAAAAGTCAAAATTTTTTTTAAAAAATGGGCAAACTATATTTTCCCTAAACGTTCAATTTAGAAATCTTAACCTGTAACTTCAGGATTAGGTTATTTCCTGATATTTCATCCTAATTTTTCCATCTAGATTACTATCTTTGGCATAGTTAGTTATTTTTAAGGCCAGTGAAGAAAAGCATGGACTTTTATGTTTATTGCATTTTTGTGCAAAAATTTATGAAAATTAAAACACTAAGAAGGTTCAAAACAAATTATTTTGTCAGTGTTATTTTCCTTCGTGGCTTATAAAAACTACTATTACTTCCTTCATTTCAAACCCTTTTGGAAAGTGAACAAATAATGGCTTTTCATTGCTCAACTCACTGTAATGAAAAGCTCCATTATTTCCAACACAAGTTAACAAATATGACACACTATTATTTACTTACAGATAGATAATGATAAATCCTGTACAACTTGACAGATACGTTATCATTTACTTACAGATATATGATAACTTTTGAAGGCAAGTCAAATATACCAAGTGACTGATCATGTGAAAGTCCTTAGGAAAGACTAATAATGATTCTTAGTATAAGCATCAGTGACTTTTTTTCTACAGAAATTTTGACGTGCGTTGACTGAGAATAAAAGTAAAAACAGTAGGGTTTCAAGATGCCAGCCTATTTATAACATCAAAAGTTGTGAGCTCTGTGCCTAACATGTTGCTGTTTTCCAGCACCTAATTTGGTTTTGAACAGTTGTCAGAGTAAGAATTTGTTGAGTCAATGATATCCTCAGGAGTAGTATGTTTTATTCTACCTACTAAAGACACAACACGAGGCTTTTGTTTCATTTAAGTTCTTTGTACTTTGAGCTGTGGCATAAAGAGGAGAGAAATGAGTCTTGAAAATTGAGACCTGTAGTATTGTTTTCTTAATTATGCCTCCGTAAATCCACAGATCTAAATGAGTAAGTGCCTAGTGCTTTTTAGAGTAGTATCTTCTTCCTAACGGTTGTGGGAAACCCTAATGGTTGCGCTCTGAGGTGTTGCTAAAGTGGCCTGTCATTTGCACGCCCCTTGCAATCAGACTGTGTTCTGATTAAAGAAGGATTGGCCCGTGTCCCTCTTTGTGCAAGGACACGTTGGGTGTTGAGAGTCCCTTTGACCTCTCGGGAGCAAGCGTGGTCACAGTTTGTACACACTTGAGTCCTTTAGGTAGGACAGGCCCAAGTCCTGTGGGAATGCCTGTCATCGCCCACATCCAGCAGCTGTGTGGCCACCACCAAGCCCATCACTTCAGGTGCACAGCTGTGTGCTTAGGCGTCTTCAGGGTTTAATATGACAATCCTAGATCCTCTCCTTGGCCTAATTACTTTCCTTGATTTGGTTCCCATGCTTATTCGTTTTATAGATTACCTTTCAATTTCATCCCTACAAAGGCAGCCATACCCCGCAGTTTGCCTAGGGCAGTCCCCATTTTTGCCTGTTGTCCAAGGGTAATTATTGATACAGTCCCTTTCCACTGTAGACAACAAATTACATGGACATTCTACTTTAGCCCATATTAAACCTAACTCTCACGACTTATTTTTGACTGACTGCTATCAGTTTGGAATTTAAGGTACAACATGGTATTTACATAATTCTTCCTCTTTTCTCTAAACCCTGAGAGTACTTCCTAGTAACAGTAGTTAATGAAATTATTAAGGGACTTTGTGTAGCTCTAGATATTATATTCTTACCAGGAACTTAGAAATTCAGTACTGGCATTTAATATAAGGTCATTCTGCAAAGACTAAGTTGTAAACAGTGGTGACAGGTGTACTGGCCTGATTATTTTAAGTGGGCTTATGGACGAGTGAGACAATAATTGTTTCAAATGTTCTTCTACAATAATTCAACCACAGTGTCACAGTGTATAATGTCCAGGCTGTATTTTGTGCTCTATCCATCTATATAAGCAGGGCCAGCCTTCTGCAAAAACAGAAAGTCAGCATGTTGGTTTCCAGCATCTGTACTGCCCAAAGTAGTTCCTAGTGGTTGTATCTGCAGTGTATTATACCCTCTTTGAGGTCACAGGAATTTCAACAGAGCACTCTTTGACAGAATGCCTTAACTTAAATGGAATGGGTCCACTGGAGGGAACCTAAGGACTATAGAAGTCAGGTAGACAGAGGGTAGGGGAACTTTGGTGCTCTCATAATCATATAATAAGCAAGTCGCTTCTTACCTCACCAATTAATCAGCTTGTCCCCAACCCTCACTATCACACAGCTCCAAAACTGCACTTAATTTGATGGTTTTATTGAGCAAATTTATGTTGAACAATTTTTTTAAATCAATGGCCCTGAGGCATATCTTCTTCAAGTCCCAGTTTCTTGTTAGTGAACAAGTTTCCACTGATGTAGAAATTTCCTTCATACCTTTTCATAAATGCGAGTGCTGACAGTTTTATTCATGGTATATTCCTAAAAGCAAAGAGGGATCTATTAGAGTTGGTGCATGAAGGTTAAATTTGCTCTACCCCTCCTTCTCCAGACTCTCACATCAGGATGTAAAACAATTGAGTAACTTGAGAAGCATGCCTCAAATAGGAGTATCGGAAAATTTCAATTTACAGAAAACTCACCACTACCATGTTTCCATCTACAATTTGTCTTTTGATTGTTGTCTCCTTGCCAAGCCATTTTTGGACATGAATCATTGAACCATTGCTTAATGTTACGATGCTCTATAAATGCATAAAGGAATCAGTTAGAAATAGCAATTCACAACATTTTCACCTACAGAAGACTTTTCATCTACTTTTTCATTTCTGTTTTGACATTTTTTTCACCCAAATTCTCCTTTCAATTCTTGTCATAATTTATTATCATCAAACTAGAGAGGTACCAAGTGAGTATTCAGTTAATGCTCTCCTTCCCCGAACAATACCTAAACTATTTGTGAATAATTGTTCTCTTGTATATGCTCTTTTATGCAAAGAGATCCGAAAAAAATAAAAACACATCAAATTTTTTGGCCTGTTAACCATCAGAATAACTTGCAAAAGGGTTGAATTTAGAGATATGCAATAGTAATGTACAAAACAAGCCCAAAGTGACTTGGTAATTAATCAAATTAGATATGAATGAACCCTGCTCAAGTGCTTCCTAGTTTTTTCTGGATTGTGGAACACCAGGAAGACTTATTTAGTTCTTACCTTCACTTTCCGACTGTCTGCTGTGATTTCATCAAATTCTTCCCCCAGTTTGAAGGAGATTTCAGTGTTCTTGAGGGAATTTTCTACTTTGATGTTCACTTCATCCCCATTGGCACTAATACTGATTATCGGCTTTGCTAACCCCGCCAGGTTCCGGGCTGCTGCGCTCATTCCTGTAAAGTGGAGAAAGCAATATGCCTTCCTAACACATTTAGGAAGAAGTGCTAACAACCATGTTGGAAAGCAATTTAAAAAGAATACATACTTCCTCCGTTCAGGTTTTGGGTAATGCGCTGTAATTTCTTCAATGCTCACTGTAATAGCTAGGTTGAGCCAAGCAAACTCATTGAGAAAATGTGTCAGTAATTACACTTGACATTTTGAAAAGCTAAATTCACTTTTTGAGGCTATTGTGCCTCATCGAAAATCTTGGAGACTCATGCTTCCTCGAAAATGTATAGCTGCATGGTGCCTTTTAGTGAATCAGAACTCATGCTTTACCTTGTGGAGTGTTACAACAGCTATGAGGGGGGTATTACTATCTGCATTTTAGAGATGAGTACACAGCATCCTAGAGAGAGAGAGAGAGAGAGGCTTATTCTAAGTGAGGTGTCTGGTAAGTAGCAGAGCTGAGATTTAAACACAGGTTTTCTAACTGAGAATTTTAGCACACTTAGGAAAAAAAAGCAAAACAAGAAATACAATTTTCAAAGTATCTAAACTCCTCGAAAAGAGTATGACTTAGGAAGCCCAAGCCCCTCTTTTATTTGCAGATTACATTCAGATCTAGCCAAGAAAAGAGGAAGTAGACAAATGACAGTTTGGCTTAGAGCCTGGCCCTGTTCAGGTTGGGGATTGTCCATGGTCAAACTTGATTCCTGTAATAGGTGGGCAGAAGAGCTGAATCTTCTCTCCCTGTACCAATAGCAAACTCGATTTTGCATTCAGACTGTGAAACTAACAAGACAGACCTGACTGTGGAGAAGCGGTGTTAGCTGTGGATGACAAAAGAGAGAAGAGCGAGGTGGTTATAACCTGGGCTTGGCCACTTGTGAGCTCGGGCATGTTATTTCCCTTCTCTAACCTTCAGCTTTCTCAATAGCAAAACGTGGACAACTATAGTGCTTGCCTCCTAGCTGTGCTAGGAGATTAAGTGAAAGCACTTAGCATGGCAGTGGCACATAGTAGGTGCTCAGCTGTTATTCCCTCTTGTCCTCTGCCTCAGTCCACTCTCAGTCAATCAAGGGCTACTCTTGCCATAAGCCCAAAGTTTCTTAGATGCCCCCAAATTTAAACTCAAAACAGGTGGGTCTATGAATCCATGAAGAAATAGAGAGGTATGTTTCTCCTATCTCCCTAAGAAAGTTAATACTAAGCATGAAAAAGGGACAAATGTTACATTATGAACACACTGACTTATTATGCATTGATCACCTCAACCAAATTTAAAGAAGAAAATAAGGTTAAAAAATTCTTGGCTTTATATGCAGTTTATTATTGCAAGGAAGACTTCTCTTAATTAACTATTAAAAATTAATTATTAAATAATTACTGTTCTTCTAGCATTAGTGAAGAATAGTTGAGTTGCTATAGACCTGAGCCATTATAATTGATGTTTATGAACTTGACTATAGAGCTAAAGAATGGACAGGGTTTAGACTTCTGAGAAATAGCCAATGGAGAGACATTCAATGAGTAAAAATGTTCCATTTCTCCAATAAAAAATTTGAAATTCTTCAAAATAATGTTTTTTAAGTATCTCTCATATATATGAAGACTCTAAAACATTAACCAAGTAGAAATTTCATTTGTTGCTTTTGTTCTTTTGAAGTTATAACTTAAAGCAAAGCTTGAAACAAATTTAGCTGATAAATTTAATTATAGAAATTATTATCTGTAAATTTGAAGCTAAGAAATGCTATTAAATGAAATGATGAAGCTGGGGAGAAACTCTATCCAGGGGATAGGATGAATATTTTCAAAAAGGATAAATGGACTTAAATATAAAGATAATGACAAGGAAGTATATGTGAGCTTAGTATTCCAAAATGAGACAATTATTACTAGTTATTTAAAAAAACAGGGTACCTGGGTGGCTCAGTTGGTTAAGCATCCACCTGTGGCCCAGGTCATGACCTCATAGTTCATGAGACACACAGAGCTTGCTTGAGATTCCCTCTTCCCCCCCCACCCCGCCCCTGTCCTGCTCATTCTCTCTTTCTCTCTCAAAATATATATACTTTTTAAAATCAAAAGTAGATACATAAACTTTGTTAATCTTACATGACTATTTCCTAAGATCACCAAAAAGAGAATTATAGGAAGATTTATTGTGAAATGCAAAGCTGACCATATAACAAAATGTGTTGCCAGTTTCTAAATCTTGTAATGGTATTTCTCACCTAGTTGTTTCATGTATTCCTCAAAGTTTTCACTGGAGATCAGCTTCCAGGTTCCCAAGAAGGGCTCAATCATGATGGAAAGCTTGTTGAGAAGAGGCACTCACAACCAAAAGCCAAAGAAACTCAGGGAATACAGTGCTGCCAGTATCTTAATTTAAAAGGCATCTTCATCACGTGACTTCTGAAATAACCAATGAACAGCAGCAAGACCAAACATTCTAGGCACCAGCATGACTCATTTTATTCACCCCCAAATTAAGAAATGGAAAATCAACATGTAAAGCTGAATTTAAGTCAATGATTATAGCTTCTAGGAAAGAGACTTACACCCCCAAGTCACTTGATAAGTATTATTTCTGGAATGGAGATAATTTTCAATAGCCCTTTGAAATCTGAATGCTGAGTCAACTCTTTAGGAATATCCCAACAAATGTCCAATAAACACCTGACTAAGGTGGTTTCCCCACCTGAGAGGAGAAGCACACCCTTGCTTGATCCACCTCAGCTGTTTTTTGTTTGGACACATCATGGTTCCAGAGTACACTCTTCATTAAAATAATAGTGTCTCCTCCCTTCCTTGCAGGGTTGATGAATTGATATCAGTTAACGTAACTGAGATGTCTTCAGTTTCTTGGAGGGAGGCATAGAGTGTTATTAATATTATCACTGTTATTCATCAAGAGTGATTGCCCACTGAAAGGAAGGTAACAATTACCATTGAATGGTGTTTTGTGACTTAAGCCCTAAAAAGGAGGTGGAGCTGGAGAGGAGAGGGGAAGATGGCGGCGTAGGAGGACGCTGGGCTCACCGCGCGTCCTGCTGATCACTTAGATTCCACCTACACCTGCCTAAATAACCCAGAAAACCGCCAGAGGATTAGCAGAACGGAGTCACCAGACCCAAGCGCAGACGAGAGGCCCACGGAAGAGGGTAGGAAGGGCGGCGAGGCGGTGCGCGCTCCACGGACTGGCGGGAGGGAGCCGGGGCGGAGGGGCGGCTCGCCGGCCAAGCAGAGCCCCCGAGTCCGGCTTGCAAAAGCGGAGGGGCCTGACGGACTGTGTTCCCACAGCAAGCGCGACTTAGCGTCTGGGAGGTCATAAGTTAACAGCTCTGCTCAGAAAGCGGGAAGGCTGGAGGACAAAGGGAGGGTGAGCTGCGGAGCCCCCGGACGACAGAGCTCAGTTTGGTGGGGAACAAAGGCGCTCGCCAGCGCCATCTCCCCCGCCCATCCCCCAGCCAAAATCCCAAAGGGAACCGGCTCCGGCCAGGGAAATTGCTCGCTCCGCGCAAACACCCAACTCTGTGCTTCTGCAGAGCCAAACCTCCGGCAGCGGATCTGACTCCCTCCCACTGCCACAGGGCCCCTCCTGAAGTGGATCACCTAAGGAGAAGCGAGCTAAGCCTGCCCTCCCTGCTGCCGTGCACCTTGCCTTCCCACCCCAGCTAATACGCCAGATCCCCAGCATCACAAGCCTGGCAGTGTGCAAGTAGCCCAGACGGGCCACGCCACCCCACAGTGAATCCCGCCCCTAGGAGAGGGGAAGAGAAGGCACACACCAGTCTGACTGTGGCCCCAGCGGTGGGCTGGGGGCAGACATCAGGACTGACTGCGGCCCCGCCCACCAACTCCAGTTATACACCACAGCACAGGGGAAGTGCCCTGCAGGTCCTCACCACACCAGGGACTATCCAAAATGACCAAGCGGAAGAATTCCCCTCAGAAGAATCTCCAGGAAATAACAACAGCTAATGAGCTGATCAAAAAGGATTTAAATAATATAACAGAAAGTGAATTTAGAATAATAGTCATAAAATTAATCGCTGGGCTTGAAAACAGTATACAGGACAGCAGAGAATCTCTTGCTACAGAGATCAAGGGACTAAGGAACAGTCACGAGGAGCTGAAAAACGCTTTAAATGAAATGCAAAACAAAATGCAAACCACCACGGCTCAGATGGAAGAGGCAGAGGAGAGAATAGGTGAACTAGAAGATAAAGTTATGGAAAAAGAGGAAGCTGAGAAAAAGAGAGATAAAAAAATCCAGGAGTATGAGGGGAAAATTAGAGAACTAAGTGATACACTAAAAAGAAATAATATACGCATAATTGGTATCCCAGAGGAGGAAGAGAGAGGGAAAGGTGCTGAAGGGGTACTTGAAGAAATAATAGCTGAGAACTTCCCTGAACTGGGGAAGGAAAAAGGCATTGAAATCCGAGAGGCACAGAGAACTCCCTTCAGACGTAACTTGAATCGATCTTCGGCACGACATATCATAGTGAAACTGGCAAAATACAAGGATAAAGAGAAAATTCTGAAAGCAGCAAGGGGTAAACGTGCCCTCACATATAAAGGGAGACCTATAAGACTCGTGACTGATCTCTCTTTTGAAACTTGGCAGGCCAGAAAGAATTGGCACGAGATTTTCAGGGTGCTAGACAGCAAAAATATGCAGCCGAGAATCCTTTATCCAGCAAGTCTGTCATTTAGAATAGAAGGAGAGATAAAGGTCTTCCCAAACAAACAAAAACTGAAGGAATTTGTCACCACTAAAGCAGCCCTACAAGAGATCCTAAGGGGGACCCTGTGAGACAAAGTACCAGAGACATCACTACAAGCATAAAACATACAGACATCACAATGACTCTAAACCCGTATCTTTCTATAATAACACTGAATGTAAATGGATTAAATGCGCCAACCAAAAGACATAGGGTATCAGAATGGATAAAAAAACAAGACCCATCTATTTGCTGTCTACAAGAGACTCATTTTAGACCTGAGGACACCTTTAGATTCAGAGTGAGGGGATGGAGAACTATTTATCATGCTACTGGAAGCCAGAAGAAAGCTGGAGTAGCCATACTTATATCAGACAAACTAGACTTTAAATTAAAGGCTGTAACAAGAGATGAAGAAGGACATTATATAATAGTTACAGGGTCTATCCATCAGGAAGAGCTAACAATTATAAATGTCTATGCGCCGAATACCAGAGCCCCCAAATATATAAAACAATTACTCATAAACATAAGCAACCTTATTGATAAGAATGTGGTAATTGCTGGGGACTTTAACACCCCACTTACAGAAATGGATAGATCATCTAGACACACGGTCAATAAAGAAACAAGGGCCCTGAATGAGACATTGGATCAGATGGACTTGACAGATATATTTAGAACTCTGCATCCCAAAGCAACAGAATATACTTTCTTCTCGAGTGCACATGGAACATTCTCCAAGATAGATCATATACTGGGTCACAAAACAGCCCTTCATAAGTTTACAAGAATTGAAATTATACCATGCATACTTTCAGACCACAACACTATGAAGCTTGAAATCAACCACAGGAAAAAGTCTGGAAAACCTCCAAAAGCATGGAGGTTAAAGAACACCCTACTAACGAATGAGTGGGTCAACCAGGCAATTAGAGAAGAAATCAAAAAATATATGGAAACAAACGAAAATGAAAATACAACAATCCAAACGCTTTGGGACGCAGCGAAGGCAGTCCTGAGAGGAAAATACATTGCAATCCAGGCCTATCTCAAGAAACAAGAAAAATCCCAAATACAAAATCTAACAGCACACCTAAAGGAACTAGAAGCAGAACAGCAAAGGCAGCCTAAACCCAGCAGAAGAAGAGAAATAATAAAGATCAGAGCAGAAATAAACAATATAGAATCTAAAAAAACTGTAGAGCAGATCAACGAAACCAAGAGTTGGTTTTTTGAAAAAATAAACAAAATTGACAAACCTCTAGCCAGGCTTCTCAAAAAGAAAAGGGAGATGACCCAAATAGATAAAATCATGAATGAAAATGGAATGATTACAACCAATCCCTCAGAGATACAAACAATTATCAGGGAATACTATGAAAAATTATATGCCAACAAATTGGACAACCTGGAAGAAATGGACAAATTCCTGAACACCCACACTCTTCCAAAACTCAATCAGGAGGAAATAGAAAGCTTGAACAGACCCATAACCAGCGAAGAAATTGAATCGGTTATCAAAAATCTCCCAACAAATAAGAGTCCAGGACCAGATGGCTTCCCAGGGGAGTTCTACCAGACGTTTAAAGCAGAGATAATACCTATCCTTCTCAAGCTATTCCAAGAAATAGAAAGGGAAGGAAAACTTCCAGACTCATTCTATGAAGCCAGTATTACTTTGATTCCTAAACCAGACAGAGACCCAGTAAAAAAAGAGAACTACAGGCCAATATCCCTGATGAATATGGATGCAAAAATTCTCAATAAGATACTAGCAAATCGAATTCAACAGCATATAAAAAGAATTATTCACCATGATCAAGTGGGATTCATTCCTGGGATGCAGGGCTGGTTCAACATTCGCAAATCAATCAACGTGATACATCACATTAACAAAAAAAAAGAGAAGAACCATATGATCCTGTCAATCGATGCAGAAAAGGCCTTTGACAAAATCCAGCACCCTTTCTTAATAAAAACCCTTGAGAAAGTCGGGATAGAAGGAACATACTTAAAGATCATAAAAGCCATTTATGAAAAGTCCACAGCTAACATCATCCTCAACGGGGAAAAACTGAGAGCTTTTTCCCTGAGATCAGGAACACGACAGGGATGCCCACTCTCACCGTTGTTGTTTAACATAGTGCTGGAAGTTCTAGCATCAGCAATCAGACAACAAAAGGAAATCAAAGGCATCAAAATTGGCAAAGATGAAGTCAAGCTTTCGCTTTTTGCAGATGACATGATATTATACATGGAAAATCCGATAGACTCCACCAAAAGTCTGCTAGAACTGATACATGAATTCAGCAAAGTTGCAGGATACAAAATCAATGTACAGAAATCAGTTGCATTCTTATACACTAACAATGAAGCAACAGAAAGACAAATAAAGAAACTGATCCCATTCACAATTGCACCAAGAAGCATAAAATACCTAGGAATAAATCTAACCAAAGATGTAAAGGATCTGTATGCTGAAAACTACAGAAAGCTTATGAAGGTAATTGAAGAAGATTTAAAGAAATGGAAAGACATTCCCTGCTCATGGATTGGAAAAATAAATATTGTCAAAATGTCAATACTACCCAAAGCTATCTACACATTCAATGCAATCCCAATCAAAATTGCACCAGCATTCTTCTCGAAACTAGAACAAGCAATCCTAAAATTCATATGGAACCACAAAAGGCCCCGAATAGCCAAAGGAATTTTGAAGAAGAAGACCAAAGCAGGAGGCATCACAATCCCAGACTTTAGCCTCTACTACAAAGCTGTCATCATCAAGACAGCATGGTATTGGCACAAAAACAGACACACAGACCAATGGAATAGAATAGAAACCCCAGAACTAGACCCACAAACGTATGGCCAACTCATCTTTGACAAAGCAGGAAAGAACATCCAATGGAAAAAAGACAGCCTCTTTAACAAATGGTGCTGGGAGAACTGGACAGCAACATGCAGAAGGTTGAAACTAGACCACTTTCTCACACCATTTACAAAAATAAACTCAAAATGGATAAAGGACCGGGGCGCCTGGGTGGCGCAGTCGGTTAAGCGTCTGACTTCAGCCAGGTCACAATCTCGCGGTCCGTGAGTTCGAGCCCCGCGTCGGGCTCTGGGCTGATGGCTCAGAGCCTGGAGCCTGTTTCCGATTCTGTGTCTCCCTCTCTCTCTGCCCCTCCCCCGTTCATGCTCTGTCTCTCTCTGTCCCAAAAATAAATAAACGTTGAAAAAAAAAATTAAAAAAAAAAAATGGATAAAGGACCTAAATGTGAGACAGGAAACCATCAAAACCTTAGAGGAGAAAGCAGGAAAAGACCTCTCTGACCTCAGCCGTAGCAATCTCTTACTCGACACATCCCCAAAGGCAAGGGAATTAAAAGCAAAAGTGAATTACTGGGACCTTATGAAGATAAAAAGCTTCTGCACAGCAAAAGAAACAACCAACAAAACTAAAAGGCAACCAACGGAATGGGAAAAGATATTTGCAAATGACATATCGGACAAAGGGCTAGTATCTAAAATCTATAAAGAGCTCACCAAACTCCACACCCGAAAAACAAATAACCCAGTGAAGAAATGGGCAGAAAACATGAATAGACACTTCTCTAAAGAAGACATCCAGATGGCCAACAGGCACATGAAAAGATGTTCAGCGTCGCTCCTTATCAGGGAAATACAAATCAAAACCACACTCAGGTATCACCTCACGCCAGTCAGAGTGGCCAAAATGAACAAATCAGGAGACTATAGATGCTGGAGAGGATGTGGAGAAACGGGAACCCTCCTGCACTGTTGGTGGGAATGCAAATTGGTGCAGCCGCTCTGGAAAGCAGTGTGGAGGTTCCTCAGAAAATTAAAAATTGACCTACCCTATGACCCAGCAATAGCACTGCTAGGAATTTATCCAAGGGATACAGGAGTACTGATGCATAGGGGCACTTGTACCCCAATGTTCATAGCAGCACTCTCAACAATAGCCAAATTGTGGAAAGAGCCTAAATGTCCATCAACTGATGAATGGATAAAGAAATTGTGGTATATATACACAATGGAATACTATGTGGCAATGAGAAAAAATGAAATATGGCCTTTTGTAGCAACATGGATGGAACTGGAGAGTGTGATGCTAAGTGAAATAAGCCATACAGAGAAAGACAGATACCATATGGTTTCACTCTTATGTGGATCCTGAGAAACTTAACAGGAACCCACGGGGGAGGGGAAGGAAAAAAAAAAAAAAAAAGAAAAGAGGTTAGAGTGGGAGAGAGCCAAAACATAAGAGACTGTTAAAAACTGAGAACAAACTGAGGGTTGATGGGGGGTGGGAGGGAGGGGAGGGTGGGTGATGGGTATTGAGGAGGGCACCTTTTGGGATGAGCACTGGGTGTTGTATGGAAACCAATTTGTCAATAAATTTCATATATATATATATATATATATTAAAAAAAAGAGGTGGAGCTAATGCTTGGAAAATTCATCTTTTAGGCTTACCAAGTAATCTTGATATTAAAAGATACCACTTGGAAAAAAAAATAAAAGATACCACTTGAAATTGTCAAGAGAAGTTTTAGAGAGAAAAATGGCATTTCGATATCTGCATTCGAAAAGAGAAAGGCAGTAGATTATTTAAATCTCTGTACAGTTATTTCTGTAACCTAAGTAATATGGACTTGGCAATTTTGCCTTTACGAAAAAGGATTAGATTCAGAAGCTCTAGATTTATATCACAACTTTAATTCCAGTTGTTTTGAACAAGACCAGAAAATTAGGCACCAGAAGAAGAATATTCATACTATTATCTGCTTGTGTCAAATAATTCTTCAAAGAAATATTTATTTAAATCATCTGTTTGTGGAAAAAACAAATTTTTAAAAAGGTAGACATTTTGGCACCATAATGTTATCACTTAAGTGGAATAAAGAATTTCTTTTGATGACAACATATAAAGAAGAAATTTACAATACAGTCTTTTTATAGATATAATAGTCATTGAAATATTTGGAGGACAAAACAGGGGAAGCAAAAACGCTAGACTCACTTTCAGGAAACCAAGACCTGTCCCCAAAATAAGTGCCTTAACAGTTGAAAATGTACTCGGAGATGATATTCAAAGAAAGAACAAGTGATCAAACCTTGCTTTACTGGTTCTACATGTGTGCTTACATTCTCTGCTTGAAAGATAGTAAGAAAACATGGCGATGCATGTTGGCCCATGGGGCAGTGTGACATTAGTGTCATCATTCTTGTTCCAATTTCCCTACCACTGATTGATTCAGGAATCAATCCTGTGGCCCATATAGAACTCAGTTGTCCCATGAGACCAAAGGAAAAGTAAAATTTTTGGCTTCCATAAAATTCCCTTACCCCTAAGGGAAAGAGCCAGAGAGATGGTTTCACTTCTCCTCTGCACATTTTGCTTTTTTGTAAATGTGGGACTGCTGCATCCATTGTGTTACCAACTCAGAGATGCAGCCAAAACTGAAGATGACAGAGTGCAAAGTGGGGAGGACCTAAGGCCATTTAATTTCTGGAATTTTATATATGTGAATTAATAAATTTCATCATTATTTGAACAATCGTGTGTCTGAGTTTTTGTTACTCGCAACTTAAGCCTTCGTAATCGATATGCCTCAGTAAATAGCTTTACCTAAATGATTCGTTTCAAATCTCAAAACAACCAATTGCATGTATCGTCTGATGTTGGCCTTGTGTACAGCAACTATCATCTCTCCAGGTCCAATTCAAACATCTCCTTCTCTGTGAAACTGACTCAGAGCTAGTTGATTCCTATTATGTAATACAATTGTACTTTACCAGAAGTATATTAGAAAACATTTCTCATGGTATTACAACTAGTTATCTTCCAGCTGTCCCCTGAGTTATTTCATAAGCGCCTCAAGCAAAGAAAATATTTCTTACCTCAATATCCCTAAGACAGTGGCTGGTATACCATAGTTGCTCAATAAATGTTTTATAAATGAATGACAAAAGGAATAAGCAGTGTTTATTTCTTTTAAACTGGCAATTCCCCTCATTACTGATCTTAATCTCTCTAACAGTGACTGTAAGCAAGCTTGTAATATACATTGTTCTCTCCAGACCGGCCGACCGATATGACAGGTCTTTCATTACAGTCATCAGATGATAGAGGGATTCCCAGACTCCCTTGGTCTTTGCTCTGTGTCTCATTATTACCATGTGAGTCTCTCTTCTCAACTGAGAATGTGCTCTGCTAGTCCTGCTGCCACCACCACTTGCCTTTGGCTTTTGTGTTTGATTTTAAAAGCAAACCCCACCCCCAAAAAACACCATTCCCTCAAGTAAAAAAATGTTCAAGTGAGACTGTTCATAATTGTTAATTCTAGTAAAGGAATCAGGATAGAGCAATTTGTTTTCGAACATTTACACATCTTGTTTTCATGATAGCTTCAATGCTCATTTCTTCATTATCTCATTTCTGTATGTTTCTCCAATATCTCGTTTTCCAGAGTAACTTTTTTCTTGCGACATTTTAGAGGTAAAGGAGTCTTTAATAAATTTTAATTTTGAGATGCTACATTCCCTATTGGTGAGGAACAGTGGTAAAAATAAAAATATACTGGAAGCTATGAAAGTATTCAGGAATATGTCTGGTAATTTACTGCCATATATATATATATATATATATATATATATATATATATATAGTGCCATATATGTATATAATATATACTGCCATATATATATAATATATACTGCCATATATATATATATATAATACTTTAGCTTGAGCCACAGTAGATTTATTTTCCAATTTTTTATTGTGGTAAAATACATGTGTCATAAAATTAACTATCTTGACCATTTTAAGTGTACAATTCAGTGGCATTAAGTACATATTATTGCGTTACCTCACCACCATCTACTTCCAGAACTCTGTTCATCTTGCAAAACTGAAGCTCCATACCTACTAAACAAGAACCCGATTTTCCCAGTCTCTTAGCCATTGGCAACCACTATTCTACTTTCTGTCTGTACAATTTCAACTACTCTAAATAACTCACATAAGTAGAATCATACAGTATTTGTTTTTATGGTGACTGGTGTATTTCACTTACCATGCACTTCTTAAGTTTCTTCTATGTTGTACCATGTGTCAGAATTTCCTTCCTTTTTAATGCTTAATAATATTCCATTGTATGTAAATACCACATGTTGCTTATCTACATGCCAACGGACCTTAAGTTGCTTCTCCATTTTAATTATTGTGAATAATGCTGCTATGAATATGGGTGCACAAATATCTCTTTAAGACCCTGTTTTCAGTTTGTGGCGGTTGGGGGGATGGGTGGTGGAGGTGGAGTATATACTTAGGAGCAGAATTGCTGTATCCCATGATAATTACATTTTTAATTTTTTGAGGACCTGTCATCCTGTTTTCTACAGCAGCTGTATCATTTACATACCTATCCATGGTGCACAAGCATTCCAATTTCTAGACATTTTCACCAACATGTTATTTGGTTTGTTTTTTTGATAGTAGCCATCTTAATGGATGTAATGTGGAATCTCATTGTAATTTTGATTTACATATCACTAATGATTGGTAGTGTTAAACATCTTTTCATGTAGTGGACATTTGTATATCTTCTTTGGAAAAATGTCTTTTCAAGTCCTTTGCCCATGTTTGAATCAGGTTGTTTATTTTATTTGTTATTGAGTTTTAAGAGCTCTCTATATATTGTGGATATTAATTCCTTATGAGAAATATGATTTGCTAATATTTTCTCACATTCTGTAAGTTGTCTTTTTACTCTATTGATAGTATATATCAACACAAAAGATACACATAGATTTTTTTCAAGCATTTATTTTTGAGAGAGAGGGAGACAGTGGGAGTGGGGGAGGGGCAGAGAGAGAGGGAGACAGAATCTGAAGCAGGCTCCATCCAGGCTTCGAGCTGTCAGCACAGAGCCTGATGTGGGACTCCAACCCCTGAACCGTGAGATCGTGACCTGAGCCACCCAGGTGCCCCCACACAGATTTTTAATTTTCATGAAGTCCAATTTTTCTATTCTTTTGTTTCCTGTGCCATTGTTTTCATGTTTCAGAAATCATGGTCAAATCCAATGTCATGGAACATTTTCCCTACGTTTTTTTTTCTAAGAATTTTATACTTCTGGGGAGCTTGGGTGGCTCAGTCGGTTAAGTGTCCGATTGGGCTCAGGTCATGATCTCCCAGTTTGTGAGTTTGGGCCCCAGTCAGGCTCGGTGCTGACAGCTCAGAGCCTGAAGCCTGCTTTGGATTCTGTGTCTCCCTCTCTCTCTGCCCCTCTCTCACTTGTGCTCTGCCTCTCTCTCTCTCTCTCTCTCTCTCTCTCTCTCAAAAATAAATTTAAAAATGTAAAAAAAAAATTTTTTTATAGAAGACATATTTAGGTCATGGATTCATTTGAGCTCATTTTTGCAGATGGTGTTAGGTAAGGGTCCAACTTTATCCTTTTGCCCGTTATACCCAATTTTTCCAGCACCATTTTCTGAAGACGGTCCTTTACCCATTGAATGACCTTGGTACATTAATTGAAAATTATTTGACCATTTATGTGAGGGTTTATTTCTGGACTCTATTCTGTTCCATTTGTTTATATGTCTGTGTCTACTAGCAAGTTTTGATTATAATAGCTTTGTAGTGAATTTTGAAATCAGGAAGCATGAGTAATCCAATTTTATTCTTCTTTTTCAGAATTGTTTTGGCTTTTTGTGGTCCCTTTAGATTCCATATGAATTTCAGAATGGGTTTTCTATTTCTCCAAAAAATGTCATTGGGATTTTGATTGGGAGTCCATCAAATCTGTAGATAACTCTGGGTAGTATGACATCCTAACTATATTAAGTCTTTCAATCTGTGAATATGGGATATCTTTCCATTTATTTATGTCTACTAAAAATTTCTTTTATAGATGTTTGCAATTTCAATTGTATGAAACTTTTACCAAAAGCTGATTCGTTTAATTAAGTTAATTAATTACATTAATTTATAAGTATTTTATTCTTTCTGCTGCTATTGTAAATGGAAATGTTTTCTTAATTTACTTCTCGGTTGTTCATCATTAGTATATAGAAACACAACTGCTTTTTGTGAATTGATGATATATCCTGCCACTTTGCTGAATTCATTTATTCTAATAGGTTTTTTTTTTTCAGGTGAGTGGAATCTTTAGGGTTTTCTTCATATAAGATTATACCATCTGTGACCAGAAATAATTTTTCTTCTTCCTTTTTTAGTTTGGATGGCTTTTTTTTTCTTGACAACTCTGATTAGTACTTCCGGTAACATATTCAATACAAATGGCAGAAGCTGACATCTCTGTCTTGTTACTGATTATACAGGAAAAACTTTCAGGTTTCACTATTAAGTGTTATGTCCTCTATGGAGTTTTCACACAGGGTTTTTGTTACACTGAAGTAGTTTCCTACTATTCCTAGTTTGTGGAATGTTTTTACATGAAGGAGTTTTGAATTTTCTCAAATTCTTTCTCTGTATTAATTGAGATGACCATATGTTTTTTTCCCCATTCATTGTGATAATATGGTAGATTATATTGACCAATTGTTGCATGTTGACTCATCCTTGCATTCCCCAATAAATTCCAATTGGTCATGGTGTATAATCCTTCTAATATGCTGCTGAATTCTGCTTGCTAGCATTTTGTTGAGGATTTTACATCACGATTCATATGGGATATTGCTCTGTAATTTTTTTCAACTATCTTTGTCTGAGTTTGATATTAATGATATCATATGCATAAAATGAATTAGTCTTCTTTTTTCTTTAATTTTTTTGGAAGAGTTTGAGAAGGATTGGCATTAGTTCTTCTTCAATTTGGTAGAGTTCACCAGTGAAACCATTAAGCCCAGGACTTTTTTTTTTTTAATCAGATATTTGGTTCCTGGTTACTCCTTACTAGTTACAGGTCTGTTCAGATTTGCTATTCATGCTTTAGTCTTAGCAGGAATTTGTTCATTTCATCTAGGTTACCCTATTTGTTGGTGCACAGCTGCTCAGACTATTCTCTTGTAATCCTTTCTATTTCTGTAGAGTCAGTAGTAATGTCCTAGTTTCATTACTGATTTTAGTAATTTGAGTTTTCTCTCTTTTTTCTTAGTGAGTCTACCTAAAGCTTGTCAATTTTGTTAATCTTTTGAAGGACCAACTTTTCATTTTGTTGATTTTCTTTTTCATTTTTCTATTTTTCTATTTCATTCATCTCTGCTCTGATCTTTATTATTTCCTTTTGCTAGCTTTGGGTTCAGTTTTTTCTTGTTTTTCAAGTTTCTTGAGTTGTAAAGTTAGATTGTGGATTTGAGAACTTCTCTTTTCTTCTTCTTTTAATATAAGCATTTTTAACTATAAATTTCCCACTTAGCACTACTTTCACTGTGTCCCGTAAGTTTTGGTATGTTGTGTTTCAGCTTTCATTCATCACTAAGTGTTTTCTAATTTCTCTTGTTATTTCTTTTTTGATTCATTGGTTGTTGTTTAATTTCCAAAAATTTGTGAATTTTCCAGTTTTCCTTCTGTTATTGATTTCTTACTTCATCCCATTATGTTTGAATAAGGTATTTTGCAGATATCTTTTTAAATTTACTGAGACTTAATTTTATCCTTTCTATCCTGAAGAAAGTTCATGTACACGTGAGAAAAATACGTATTCTGTGGTTTTTGATTGTTCTATACATGTCTGTTGATCCAGTTGATTTATTTTGTTTTCTAAGTCTACTATTTCCTTGCGTATGTTCTGTCTGGTTGTTCCATCCTTTATTGAGAGTGAAATTTTGAATTATCCAACTGTTATTGTAGAACTGTCTATTTCTCTCTTTAATTCTGTCACATTTTTTTATTGAGATATAAAAATTCTGTCATTTTTTTTGCCTTATATATTTTGATTGTCTTTTACTAGGTATATAAATGTTTATAATTATATGTTCTTACTGTATTGAAACTTTCATTTAAATATGTAATAAGTCTATTTTGTCTTTTGTTGGTATAGCCACCTCTGCTCTCTTGGTTACTATTTGTATGGAATATCTTCTGCTATCCTTTGATTTTCAACCTATTTGTATATTTGGATCTAAAGTTAGTCTCTTGTAGATAGCATATAGTTAGACTTTTTTTTATTCTTTCTCTTTATTCAATTTGTCTTTCGACTAGAGTGTTTAATCAATTTATATTTAAAATTACTAGTGATAAAGAGGGATTTACTTCTGTCATTTTGCTATTTGTTTTTCATGTGCTTTGTAGCTTTTTTTGTCCCACATTTCCTGATTTACTATTTTCTTTTTTGTTTAGCTGATTTTTTGTAATGAAACATTAAAATTCCTTTCTCATTTCCTTATATATATTTTCTATAGCTGCTTTCTTTTTGGTTACCATGGGGATTACATTCAAGACCCTAATGTTATAACTAATTCTAATGTGAACTTATGCAAGCTTAACTTCAAAAACATACAAAAATCTGCTTGGTATTTGCCAAGTTGTTCTACTGTAAAACTAATTAATAAGCAATTAACTACAATTATCTTCCAAGGCCTAACTCAAATACATCTTCTTTGTTGAAAATTTGACTAGTCCAGGACATGTTGGTCCTGCTTGCCATTGGCTCCCTTTAGTCCATAGCCTATACCACATAATTTAGTATATAATGAATTTCTTCCCCTATATTGTGTCTTTATTCATTCTGTTAAAATTTATTGAGGGATTACCATGTTTCAGGCACTGTGCTAGATTCTAGGTATCCATGTAGGTGACCTGCTCTAGAGGCAGTGACAACCTAGTGAACGGGAAAGAGAAATGAGAGTGTGGTAATATCTTGTTATAGTAGGAACACATACATTTTTCTGTGGTCATGGGGAGGAAAGTTTTAATCCTTTCTAGATTTGAGGGGTAAAGGTAAAGGAAAGAGAAGGAACTATTAGGACAGTTTTCCCAGGTAATGTGATGGTATTCATGCTATTTCTCTACTACATTAAGGACATATATATGAGATTGTCATTCTTTCTGTTCCATACACCACATTTAGCACAAAGAAGACAGCATACTTATTCATTCAAGAATCATTTATTAAGCTCTGACTCTCCTCTTCACTGTACCAGGGTCTGGGAACCTAGCTTCAAGTTTGACATCATCCTTGCCTTTGAGATGCTCTCAATAAGTGATTTTTTTGTGTGTGTTGCCAAACTTTCTGTTTGTTTGACTACATGTAAATCCTTTTAATGTATTCTGCATTGGGATAGGGCTGGTGTGTGAATTAATGGATGGATCCATAATTGGATGTAAGGTCAATATTGTGTTTTTCACTAACTAGAGAGATGTTCACCAATAAGCTATGCAAGGGCTGTGCCTTACTCCTTCACCCAGCCATTTCCTGTACTCATACAGCCTGGCTAGGAGTGCTATAAACACACTGCTTAAAAGCTGAACCCTAAAGATAAAAAAAAAAACATCACCACCTGACAACCATCTTGGAGGCTTACATGTTCCAACTCAAGGACTTTACAATCTATTTTTCTTAGCAGCAATGCACCTGTAAGAATTTTTTCAAGTCCCTCAGAAACCCTCAAGTAAGTCTCATATAAAAGTGATAATCCCTTTCTCTCCTTCTGCAAATAAGAGAACAAGTTTGTGAAAAACCATATTTTATATGATAATATTAAATTCAAGTAATTTACTTGAAAAATAAAATAATTCCTAAATTTTTGTACTTTGTTATTGGTAGTAACATACTTTGGCATACCACACAGTGGTCAAGTCACAATAATAACTTGGGTGAAAATCACTATTCTTAACAACAGGCTAGGTCACCTGCTCAAAATTGATGCATAACTTTCAAAATTGATGCAGAACATTCCACGCTATGGAGATTGGACCTTCTCTGGATGCAATGGGAGCCATTTGCAAATGTTTTAATCAGTGAGTGTCCAGGTCAGGTTTCCATTGTGCAAATACCATTTATTAAATCTATAGGGCTTGGAAAACAGAAGAGAGAATTGACAGTAAAAGAGGGAGATTTATTAGGAGAACTCTGAAGCAATTAAAGAAAAAAAATGTTTGGAGGTATTGGTAATGGGAATGAGAAAAGCAAACATTAAAGAAATTTTAAGTTAATAGAATTAACATGATTTTCAAAAAGTAAAATAGATACTGTGGAGGGAGGAAGAAGACATATTCAAGGATGATTTAAGATTTATGGAAAAAGTAATTAGACAAAACATGCTGATACTCACTGAGCTTTGGAAAATAGGACGAAGAACAAGTTGTAGGTAGTGGGTGGAAGGGGGCAACAATGATAAATTTAGCACAGAACATGTTGACTTGAAGTGCCTGGGACATCCACTTGACTACCTTCAAGTCTTTCTTTTTTTCCAGTTCTCCCTTATTATTGGATTATCTCATCACCATTTGTGAATTAAGTTACCACTAGAATACTGATAGCTTCTAGACCTATATCCCATCCTGGGTTGCTCTCTTGAATTTCAGATACTATGTCTATTCCCTATTTAACTTTGTAGACTTACACTCTAAACCTAAGTTTCCTCTTCTATGAACAGGAATACTAAAATCTTCTTATAGGATTATTTTGAGCATGCAAAGTGCCTGGCACCAAAGTAAGTGCTTAATCAATATTGGTTTCTCAAGAATTTTCCTAATCAGTCTGTACAAGTCTTCTCCTTTTGAGGTCTTCAATCCTCCAGTGAGCCCAAAGTAAGAGTTTGACTCTGTTTTTGCAAAGAAAGTAAATTCTTATGATCAGGAACTTACTTTACCTCTTCTGGCCCCTTCGTATCTTAGTGTTGTGCATAAAATAAGTACTCAACAAATAATGGAGTTATTCTTAAAGGAAACATCACAAACAGAATTATATCAATTGCAGCACATTAATAGACTTCGGCTGACTATAAAATATAAGTATATAGTATGGAAATTGTAATCTATTTACGTGAAACTCCAATAATATCTCGAACAGCTGCAAAATTTCCACAAAAGGCAGAAGAAACCTCCTCCCTCCCTCCCTCCCTCCCTCTTTCTCTCTCTCCCTCCCTCTCTCTCCCCAACACACACACACACACACACACACACACACACACACACACACATACACCCCTCTATCTGGGAAACCTCATTATCATTTTTGTCTATTTGGGGGGGGGGGAGTGGGAATTCCATGGAGATTTTATCTGAATAAAAAGTTCCAGAACATATTCAATACTTCGTTTAATAAAAAAGTTCCACTAGGAGGAAAAAGAAAGATTTGGAAACCACTATAAGAACATCTGCATCATTACTCATTACAAAGTTGTCATGTCTTTTATGGAAAGAACATTATGAGATTATTTGCACTTAATCTTTGAGAGATTCCAGAGATAGCTTGGTTTACCAATAATTTTTCAGATTAAAAATTATATTCTAGAAATAGTGTCTGCAACATGTATTGCTGGTCTTTCTCTCAATGCTCCAGGATAGGTAGGTGTGAAATGGCAGGACTTGGCCCAGCTGTCTGTGGGCCACTTCACTACATTCAAAACTACCTTAGGTCTTTCTGAGGTAGTTACTTGACTGTAGGCATGCTACAGAAGGACTGCATATTCAATAATAGCAAATTTATCATCTACCTAAGAAAATGGAAAATTCATGAATATTTTTTACCTTGGATTATTATGAAAAATCATATTATACCAGCAATAAAGCAAAAATACAATTTTCTCTTTCCTTCATTGGGTTATGAGTAAAAAATTATCCCACACAAAGAATAAATCATTACATCACCTTCTAAATCTAAGAAGTTTTATTTAATGAACATACCCACATTGAATAAGATCAGTTTGGGGGAAAATTAGTTGCTTGCTAATTAGTAGAAAATAACAATATATGTTTGGACAATATATCCAACAGACTGTCATAGAGTTCGATGCAAACTTCAGCTCAATGTCCCTTGGTTTATGCTCTCTCATAAATTCTGGTAGAGGTGACACCTTTCATGATACATTCCTAGACACACACAAAAAAACTCTTGGTCAATCATGGGACTAAACTATGGGTTTATTTATTTTGCCTGTAATATTGGGAAGGAAACAGTATTTATTTGAAAACATTTGTTCTGGGCTCCTATATATACCTGATAATGTAATAAGTTAAGAAGATAAAAAGGCCAAGAAAACACAAGCCTTCCCCTCAAGGAACTTTACAATCTATATAGTGCGTGAGCAATACAAGCAGAAATGCATAATACAATATGGTGTGCGCTGAGAGCAGTCAGAGAATGCTTCTTGAGGGACAGCATGCCTCAACTGAGCTTAAAAGCGTGAAGGACAATTGCCAGAGTGAAACCATAATGCCAATGGAATCACCTTTTTTCTACATAAGCCAGCATGATTAGGTAGAATGGTGAGTATAAGATGACCAAGCAGCAGAGCCTAGAATTAAGCAACTAGAGGATACTCACCACCACCAGTTTCTCATCCACTCGTTTTCTCTTTATGGTGGTTGATTTTCCATCCCACTTCTGCACCTGTACCAGGGCACCCCCATCTAAGGTTATGATGCTCTGTGAGCATAATAAAAAATGATTACCATTTGTATAAGGTAGAGGAAAATAAAATAAAAAAATACATCACCTTTGAATGAAGGAATATTTTGAGGTCACGAGTAATTCTAAATTGTAAGAATATATTAAAACGAAAAAATGAGTGGTAAAAACAACAGCATATAAATGATACATTATGATCAGAATATTATACAAACACATATTTGAAATAATACTGTGAGAAAATATAGGCAATAAATTTACGTTGAGATGATACTCATAGGTGATCTTTTCCTTTCTTCTTCCACTCTTTCATAAACATTCTCTGAAATGTTATTTTTCTTTCACTTCAAATACTCTATATATTGTGTGACAAATAAAATTTATTAATCACTTTTTTGAAGAATAAATACAACTTTATAGAAAGGAGAAGATTCACCAAATACATATCTAAGAGAACATGGCTTAGGTCTAGGAAGTCAGGGATCTTTGACCTGTGATAAAATAGTTTCCCTCCTTTTACACAAAATGACTTCTTCTTGGCAGCAGTCTTTTATTTGTTGATTTTTTTAATTTATGTTTGAGAGAGCACAAGAGGCAGGGAGAGAGGGAGACACAGAATCTGAAGCAGGCTCTAGTCTCTGAGCTATCAGCACAGAGCCCAATGCGAGGCTTGAACTCATGAACCGTTGAGATCATGACCTGAGCTGAAGCTGGATGCTTAACTGACTGAGCCACCCAGGCACCCTGGCAACAGTCTTTTAGAAACCAGGCTTTTTATTCTGCTCCAATTCCTTCTTTCTCACCTTGACTTTTCTGTCATCTGCAGTAACTTCATCAAATTCTTCACCCAGTCTGAAGGAAATCTCAGTATTTTTAAAGGTGCTTTCTGATTTAATGGTGATCACATCCCCATTCACACTGATGATCATGTTGGGTTTGGCCATGCCAGCCACTTTCCTAGTGGCAAAGCCCACTCCTACAGTTGGGAAAAGAAAAAAAATGTCAGGTTTACAATTTTCTTTCACATCTTTAACTAAGTTAGAGCTGTACTGTGTGTGTGTGTGTGTGTGTGTATGGGTGTAGGTGGGTGGGTGGGTGTGCATAAAAGGAAAAAAAGAACACCAGTGAATTTCTTAAAAGCCTCATTTAAATAGCTGCTGCAGATAAGTAAAGCAGACTAATATTTAAAGGAACACATGTCATGATTAAGTGTAAGTCTATTTTAATTTCTTCTGGGTTTCGGACTCCACAGGAGACATGCTGTTAATTTTCAAAAAGATCACATCTTCTAGAATACATACATACATACATAGATATATGTGTGTGTGTGTGTGTGTGTGTATACACACACACGTATATTCTCTCTTTCTCTGCCCCTCTTCCCCACTAGTGCTTGCTCTCTTCTCTCTTTCCAAAGAAAATAATAATAACCTGTTTGGGTGTACAAAAGTCGCCCAAACATTTCGTAGCATTTGCTGCCAAGTCCTATTTTCTTGGCTTTTCCAAATTACTCTACTATGAAATGAAGATTCTGGTTAATTTATCCAAAAGGCAAAATGTTTCCTACATTTATACCATCTAAGAATGGTGATATTATTCCCAGTAAATTGTAGGAACTGTTAAAGAGGGTCTAGTCAATTTTGAAAATGTCAAAATTTAAGAAATCACTATTTTATTAAGTTTAGAAATCAATACTTTTACTCTCAATCGCCTCAGGTACAAACCCCTCTTTTAAAAAAGGAACTTCTTTTCTTGTGTCAGGTAAGGGATGAACAATTTGCAACTTCATGTAGACAGTGGGAACTTGCTGTCACTGCATATGTTACACAGAATTTATGACAGCCATAGACGTGTTGAATTTTTTAACACATGTACATAAGCCTAAGCTGCTGCTTTGATGAAAGGCTACTTATACATGTGAAAGGTTAGAAAGAGGGGGTAAGAAGGAGAGAAATATTGTCCAAAACAAGTGATGCTGAGGCTCTTATTTAGCGCCCTGTCTGAAAAGTGGCCACAGGTGGAAAGATATTGCTTCATCAAGTCCTGGCCCTGTTACAAAATATACCTTTAAATACATGGAGTGAGTCAGTATAATGAAAGGATGCAACATCAAGTATAATTCCAGAATGGCTGACCTTGGGAAAAATCACATTCTCCACTTGCTTTATTCAGTCCTTCTTTGACTGATGAAAGTAATACCTGCTTGCTGATCATCAGTTAGAGCAATTAATTTCAGGAGTTACCTTATTGTCTTTCATTATCATCAGTACTTTATAATTTTAAAACACAGTGGTATAAGAATTTAAATGTAAGTATTAAAAGTGCAAAATGTTTCTAAAACTCAATAGCAAAATAGCCTCAAATCCTGACATTTCTGTATCAGCACTAATCAGCATTCTGATTAGTTTATTGAATCACAACTAGTTGATGTTCTAGAAAGTTAGATCTCACTTATGCTAAAGTCCCTAATTTCCCTCCTGTCTTTAAACAAAGAAAATAGTAGCAGTTACAGACAAGCAAAAACTATACCATATGATTTAGGAAAAAGATAAAGTCTTAAGATACAGAGATTAAATCTTAACCCCTGTAAAAACCCCTCCTCAAATTGCTATACCTGGGTATGACTTTATCATGCACAGGGGTATGAGGAGAGGGGCTCTCAAGGTAGAAGCTGTCTGAGTGAGAACCGGCCTCCGTACCCCAATGCTTCACCACCATAATCATCTAGGGAATATTCACACAACACTGGCAATATTAGTAGAATCCACAAGCTTAAAAGCCTCCATTATCAAGGAGGGGTACGTTACACATATAACATTGTCCTTTTGACTTACTTGATGATCCTATGGCATCCCATGTAATTCCTAATCAAAGAAATATTTAACCCCTCAAAGGAACATATTGTCTGAAATTAAGATTTTGGTTCTCATAAAAACAAAAACACAATTTAACAAATTGACAGTGAGAAAATAAAATAATTAGTTAACATATGTTTGCTTAAAAATCACATTAAATAGAGAAATACAGTGCTTTCGGTTTCAGATAAAAATTATTGAATGCTAGGAAATAAATATAGTCTTATTTATTTCATATGCAAGAAAGAATGACAGGAAAACAGGCAAAGAGCCAAGTAACACAAAGATAACCCAGTTCAGCAGTCAAATAAAATCTTGTCATTTCTATAGACTGTAAAAATTCCAGCTAGACCCTTTGTCGTATTGGTTCACCTTTAGGAAGCATGCACTGTGACTTTGGTCTAGAATGTTCCTACAAACAAATGATTCTGGCTTGCTACTTGGATAGCCTCTATGTAGAAAGCAGCATTTCCTATCTAACCCATACTCCCAGGGTGAAAATCATGCATTGACCCCATCTCCTCAGAGAAAAAGTTATAAATCCAGTCATCCTACAACGTATTTTCTTACCCACTTCTTTCATGTAATCATCAAAGTTTTCACTGGAGCTAAGTTTCCAGGTACCCACAAATGCATCACACATTTTATGAGCTTTCTAGGGTTATCTTCAAGATGAGAAAAAAGCTGCAGCTGTCAGGAAGGTGCTATGACCTTCTTGAGTCCAGATAAATTCCTTTTAAAGATGCCCAGATCATGTGATTTCAGGAATAACCAATTGGGGATTGATATCAGATCATTTCCTTTATTACCAGCCTCTGCCTTTTTCCCTCTGAGTCATGTCTTAAATAAAATTTCTCAACTCTGGTTCTCCCTGGCAAATGGACATTTGACTTAGAGTACAAATTTTTTTAAGCGCTGACAAAATATTTTCAACAGGCAACTTTCCTGTTTTGACAGCTTAATGTTCACTGCATTGAATTTGCCGCTATTATTTCCATACATACTTATCCTGGTGTAGAGCAGGTTAATTATCTTGAGATGAACTTTGACCCCCTGGTCTGGAGTTTCTATTAAAATTACAACTATGTGGTTCTTTTGAATTGAGGAACGTAAGAATGACCTTACGGATTCTTTTTTATTTTTTTAATTAAAAAAATTTTTTAATGTTCTTTATTTTTGAGAGAGACACAAAGTGCGAGTGGGGGAGGGTCAGAAAGAGAGGGAGACACAGAATCTGAAGCGGGCTCCAGGCTCTGAGCTGTCAGCACAGAGCCCGATACGGGTCTCAAACTCATGAATGGTGAAATCAGACCTGAGCCAAAGTTGGACGCTTAACCAACTGAACCGCCCAGGTGCCCCTGACCTCACAGATTCTTAAGTAATTGCAAAGGCTCTTTGAGACCCTGCTGTCTCGGGAATTACTTGTCAATTAAAATAAAATAAGTAATAGCATCTTAAAGTACGTCAGATTTCTCGTTTCAAGTGTTTTGCATGAATGAAAAAGAAATTATCCGTCAAGAATCTGTTGACTTAATTAGTAATGATTTAACCTCACTCCTTCCATCCCCTAAATGAGAGCATAGTGTCTATTCCCATAGAATTGGGGCCTTAAAAAATAGGCCCCATTCCAAAATATGCTCCCCATACTGAGAAAATTCATCCAGTTCCTGAACGATGTTATTACAAGCTCTAAATTTATCCAGATCTAAATGGCGTTGCTTTGCTTGAAAATGATCAGAAGTGGTGTTGATGTCACACTATCAAAATTTTATTTCCTTCTTTTACATAGTAAGTAATTAATTCATGAGATTTCTTTTCTAAAGTAATTCTGTCTTTCAGTCTCCTCTTACCCAATACCAGAATGGTGAAAGATGTTTGTATGTGCAACAAACATCCATGAACATACCCAGATTTTAGAAAAGAAAAAAAATAAAATATTGCATCAGGATGAATCACTACTCTGTGTGCCCTACAGAGCATATGATTGATTAACAACCCATGTAAGTACCCTGAGGTCTTCCCAGAAATGTCTGAGAGAGAGGATTCTATGAAGGACAGGATTTTCTGTAGTCAAGCAGGTTGCTATGAAGGCCTGATAAAGCCAAGTTACAATAGTAATTTTTAATTGTTGCATGTGTTAATGGCATAGTAATAATGTTCATCCACTCTGGACTATTGCACAGATACAGGGACCGTGGGTGATGTACCATTCCGGGCAGACTTCCTATTATAAATTAATCTGTTTCCCACTGAATAAGTAAATAAAAACGATCAGTCTTAATACAGTGATAACTTGACAATGTTCTAAATTAATAACAGTTGTCTTTTTTGTTTTGTTTTGGCTTTGGTTTGTCTTTTTAAAGACTTTCTTAAGTATACAACAAAATTGAGAGAAAGGTACAGAGATTTCCCATGTACCCACTGCCCCTACACTTTCATAGCCTCTGCTATGATCAGCATCACTCACACTTTTACCAACGATAAACCTACATTGACACACCACAATCACCCAAAGTCTATAGTTCACTTTAGGATTCACTTTTGATGTTGTACATTCTGTGTGTTTGAACAAAGTATAATGGCATGTATCCATCATTATAATATCATACAGAGTATTTTCATAGCCCTAAAAATTCTCTGTGCCCTGCCTATTCATCTCTTTCCCACATCCCTTAGTTCCCAACCTGTGTAATCACTGTTATTTTTACTGTCTCCACAGTTCTGCCTTTTCCAGTATGTGGCCTTAGCAGATTGGTTTCTTCTATTTGGTAATATGCATTTAACTTTCCTCCATGTCTTTTCATGGCTTAGTAGCTCATTTCTTGTTAATGCTGAAAAATATTCCATTGTCTGGACATACTGTAGTTTACTTATTGACTCACCTACTAAAGGACACCTTGGTTGTTTCCAAGTTTGGCAGTTATGAATAAAGCTGCAATATACATCCACATGCAGGTTCTTGTAGAGACCTACACTTTAGACTCCTTTAGGTAAACACCAAGGAGCATGATACAGTAAGAGTATGTTTTGTTTTATAAGGAACTGCCAAATTTTCAAAGTAGCTGTACCATTTTGCATTCCCAATAGCAATGAATGAGAATTCTGTTGTTCCATATGCTCACTAGTATTTGGTGATGTCAGTGAGTCTAGATTTTAGCCATTCTAATTAGGTGTGGAGTGGCGTCTCATTGCTGTTTTAGTTTGCATTCTCCTGATGATGTATGATGTGGAGCATCTTTTCACATGCTTATTTGCCATCCGAATTTCTTATTTGGTGAGCTGTCTGTTAAGGTGTTTGGCTCATTTTTTTAATTGGGTTGTTTGCTCTCTTATTGTTGAGTTTTAAGGGTTCTTTGTATATTTTGGATAATAGTCCTTTATCAGACATATCTTTTGCAAATATTTTCTCCAGTCTTTGAATAATGGTTTACTTTTCAAAATATGTGTTAATGCTTTACTTTTAGTAACAAATTGCTTTAGACAGATTTTGAAATGATTATTACATTTGAATATATATCTTGTGTACTTTAACACTGCAATTTAAACATTTTTTTAGAGATGGACTGCCCAATACTAGAGTCTTTAGTCACACACAGTTCTTGAATACTTGAAATGTGTTCACTATGATACAGAAACTGAATTTTTAATTTTACTTAACTTTAATTAAAATTTAAGAAATGATCCTCATACAGTTATGGGGAAACTTTTAAATATGTGTGGAAGGAACTGAGTATGTGAATCTACTTTTTCAATTATAGAAATGTCTACATTTTATGAAATCTAAGTGTCAATCAAGCATTTCAAAAGAAAATTTAGAATCTGAATTGAGAGGTACCAATATCTCATTAAAAACTTTATGGGGCGCCTGGGTGGCGCAGTCGGTTAAGCGTCCGACTTCAGCCAGGTCACGATCTCGCGGTCCGTGAGTTCGAGCCCCGCGTCGGGCTCTGGGCTGATGGCTCAGAGCCTGGAGCCTGTTTCCGATTCTGTGTCTCCCTCTCTCTCTGCCCCTCCCCCGTTCATGCTCTGTCTCTCTCTGTCCCAAAAATAAATAAACGTTGAAAAAAAAAAAAAAACTTTTACACTGATTATGTAAACTATGAAATGTTGAAATTATGGCATTTTAGATATACTGAGTTAAATATAATATATTACTAAATTTAGTTAATTAATTTAATTTTCTTTTTTATTCTTAACCTGGCTACTAGAAAATTTTAGATTACATATGTGGCTCACATTATGTTTCTATTGAGTAGCACTATTTTAGAGTAACATAGTGACGCCAAGGTTTATTTTTTTATTCAGCACGTGTTTCAGGCACTTAGCTAGCTACTGGGGATTCAGTATGGACAGCCTTACCAGGCAACTGCTTGCTCAGATAGAGCTTACATTCTAGTACTGAGGGAGATAATATCCAAGGAGATCAATAAACCAACATCAGGTAGTGCTGTTTCAGAGAAAACAGAACAAAGTAATCTGACGCAATGACCGCTATGTGGGTTGGCAACACGAGGTGGGGCAGTTCAGGGAGGTCAGTCAAAGGAAGTGGACCATCGAGCTGATGTCTAAAGGATGAGAAGAAAGCAGCCATGGAAAAATGTGACAATAGATGTTCCAGACACAGGAAATAGCAGGAGTTTTCTGGCTCCATTCTCGCTAATGACAATTTCACCTAAATATGACCACCAAACACTAAACTGTGACAAACATATAGATATATGTTCCTATAAACCAAGACAAAAGTATAGATATATGGTCCTGATGAGCAGAGTCTAAGCTCCGTTAAGGCAGAAACTTTTATCGTGATTATTTACTGGCGCATATCAAATAATCAAGTATTCCACAAAATGCTTGAAGGAAATCCCACTTAAGTAAGTTAGTGAGAGTAGAGCAACACTCCTGTAAAATTACCTCAGGAATATTTCTATGGGCCAGTAGTCTCATGTTCCCATGTTAACATGTTTACAGTCTGATCATTACTGGAGAAATGGCATAGTTGAAATTTTCTAGAAACAAAAACAGACTCCTTTACTGATTTCATGTAAACAAAAATCGTAGTCTACAGTAAAGGAACTTGGTAACTTGAAGAGCCATGAAAAAATTAACATATAAGAAGATTGTTGGGTCTACATGAAAAAATTTCATGCTCTCAGTTGTGTAGAGTAACAAAATAAGTTTGCCAGAGTTACATGAAGGGATGTTGTCTTTAAAAGCAGCTCAGTTTTAAATAAATGAATGAATGAATGAATGAATGAATGAATAAATGCATACATGCAGCTTAGTTTATGTTCCAACCACATGGATCATCCTGTGGAATGCTAATATTCTATGAACAAGTCCACTAAGTTATGTATCATATAAGACACAGATGTCCTTCAAACAGGAAGCTCTCCAGAAATTATTTCTAAGATTTTTATTTTAATTCCAGTATAGTTAACATGCTGTGTTGTATTAGTTTCAGGTGTACAATATAGAGATTCAACAATTCTATACATTACTCAGTGCTCACCACGAGAAGTATAATCTTTAACCCCCATCACCTGTTTCACCCATCCACCTCCACCCACCTCCCTTCTGGTAACCATCAGGTTGTTCTCTATAATTAAGAGTCAGTTTCTTCGTCTGTCTCTCTTACTCTTTTTTTCCCTTTGTTCATTTGTTTTGTTTCATAAACTCCACAAAAGAGTAAAATCATGTAATATTTGTCTTGCTCTGACTGACTTATTTCGCTTAGCATTAAGCTCCATCCACGTTGTTGCAAATTGCAAGATTTCATTCTTTGTTATGGCTGAGTAATAAATAGTCCATTGTATATATTACTACTTCTTTATCCAATCTTCTATCGATGGACACTTGGACTGCTTCCATAATTTGGCTATTGTAAATAATGCTGCAATAAACAAAGGGTTGCATATATCTTTTCAAATTAGTGTTTTTGTAATTTTTTGGTAAATACCCAGAGTTGTGATTTACTGATTCATAGCATAATTCTATTTTTTCATTTTTTGAGCAACCTCCATACTGTTTTCCACAGTGGCTGCACCAGTTTGCTTTCCCATCAACAGCGTGCCAGAGTTTCTTTATCTTCACATTCTCACCACTTCTTTCTTGTGTTTTTGATTTTAGCTATTCTTAACAGGTGTGTGGTGATATCTCATTATAGTGTTGGTTTGCATTTCCCTGATGATGAGTGGTGTTGAGCATCTTTTCATGTGTCTGTTGGCCATCTGGAGGTCTTCTTTGGAGAAATGTCTGTTCATGTTTTCTGCCCTTTTTTAATTGCCTTATTTGTTTTTTGGGTGTGGAATTGTGTCAGTTCTTTCTGTATTTTGGATGTTAACCCCTTTTCAAATATGTCATTAGCAAATATCTTCTCCCATTCAGTAGGTTGTCTTTTGTTTTCTTGTCTCCTTTGCTGTGCAGAAGCTTTTTATTTTGATGTAGTCCCAATAGTTTATTTTTGCTTTTATTTTCCTTGTCACCAGAGACATACCTAGAAAAATGTTGCTACAGCCAATGTCAGAGACATTGCTGCCTGTGCTCTCGTCTAGAATTTTTATGGTATCAGGTTTCACATTTAGGCCTTTAATCCATTTTGAGTTTATTTTTGTGTATAGTTTAAGAAAGTGGTACAGTTTCATTTTTTTGCATGTAGCTATCCAGTTTTCCCAACAACATTTGTTGAAGAGACTGTTTTATCCCATTACATATTCTTGCTTATTTTGTCAAAGATTACTTGACCATATAAGAGTGGGTTTATTTCTGGGCTTTCTATCCTGTTCTATTGATCTATGTGTCTAATTCTGTGTCAGTATCATACTGTTTTGATTATTATAGCTTTGTAGTATAACTTGAAATCTGGAATTGTGGTACCTTCAGCTTTTCCTTTTTCAAGATTGTTTTGGCTAATCTGGATCTTTTGTGGTTCTGTACAAATTTTAGGGTTATTCTAGTTCTCTGGAAAATGCTGTTGGTATTTTGATAGGGATTGCATTAAATCTATAGATTTCCATTTGTTTGTTTCATCTTCAATTTCTTTCATCAGTGTTTTATACTTTAGAGAGTACAAGTCTTTCACCTCTTTGACTAACTTTATTCCTAGGTATTTTATTACTTTTGGTGCAATTATAAATAGGATTGTGTTCTTAATTTCTCTTTCTATTGCTTCACTATTGGTGTATAGAAATGCAGCTGATTTATGTACACTGATTTTGTATCCTGAAACTTTACTGAATTTATTTATCAGTTCTAGTAGTCTGTTGGTAGAGTCTTTGGGTTTTTTATATATGGTATCCTGTAATCTGCAAATAGTGGAAGTCTTACTTCTTCCTTAACAATTTGGATGTGTTTCCTTTCTTTTTTTGTCTGATTACTGTGGCTAGGATTTCTAGTACTTTGTTGAATAAAAGTAGTGAGAGTAGACATCCTTATCCTGTAGGAGGAAAGCTCTCAGTTTTTCCACATTGAATATAACGTTAGCTGTGGGTTTTTCATAGATGACCTTCATTATGTTGAGGTATATTCCTTCCAAATATAGTTTGTTGAGGCTTTTTAATCATAAATGGATGTTGTACTTTGTCAAATGCTTTTTCTTCATCAGTTGAAATTATCATATGGTTTTTATCCTTTCTTTTATTGATGTGATGTATAACATTAATTGATTTTCAAATATTGGACCACCCATGCATCCCTGGAATAAATTCCACTCGACTGTGGTGAATGATTTTTTTTAATGTATTGTTGGATTTGGTTTGCTAACGTTTTGTTGACAATTTTTACATCTATGTTCATCAAAGATATTGACCTGTAATCCTCTTGTTTTTCTATTATCTTTATCTACTTTGGTATCAGCATCATGCAGCCTTCATTGAATGAATTTGGAAGTTTTCCTTTCTCTTCTATTTTTTGGAATAGTTTGAGAAGAATAGGTATTAGCTTTCTTTAAATGTTTGGTAGAATTCACCTGTGAAGCCATCTGGTCCTGGACTTGCTTTTGTTGGAGGTTTTTGATTATTAATTCAATTTCATTGCTGGTAATCAGACTGTTCAAATTTTCTATTTCTTCCTGATTCAATTCTGGGAGGTTTTATGTTTCTAGGAATTTATCCATTTTTTGTAGGTTGTCCAATTTGTTGGCTTATGATTTTTCATAATCTCTTATAATCCTTTTTATTTCTGTAGTATTTGTTGTTACTTATCCTCTTTCATTTCTGATTTTGTTTGCAACGTTTCTTTTTTTTTATGAGTCTGGCTAAAGTTTTGTCAATTTACTTGATTTTTTTAAAGTTTATTTATAGTGAAAGAGAGCATGCACTAGCAGGGGAGGGGCAGAGAGAGAAGGAGAAAGAGAATCCCAAGCAGGCTCCATGCAGTCAACACAGAGCCTGATGCAGGGCTCAATCCCACCAACTGTGAGATCATGACCTGAGCCGAAATCAGGAGTTGGACACTTAACTGACAAAGCCATGTAGATGCCCCTTTTTTGATCTTTTCAAAGAACCATATGCTGTCCAGAAATTTAATCCAAAGACCCATACCTCATATTTTATGCATCTACTCTGCAGTGTAACTTGGAATATAAGTAACTGCCTAGTTCTTCCATAAATTACCTTCATCTTAGTTCCTAAGACTTAATCTTGCTGCCTGAATAAGACGATGGAATGTTCCCTCGTCAAATAACCAGTATCTTTCACCACAGTGTCAATAGATTGCTATATGAATAGATTGTATATAATAAGGGGACTAACACTAAAAAGCAATTCAACATTGTAAGACTTGGGGTTCAACATTCTTTGAAGAATGTCTTCCCTGTGTAATGAAGAAAATTCTGATTAACAAAAAATTTAGTGGTCATTCTTTCTTGAAAAGTAGTAGAAATTATACTACTTAGATTTTCAAATATTGTTTCATTGTTAAATGATCACACTGGCAAAAGTTTTTCACAAAAGCTTTCTTTGGCAAACCTACTATGTCCGCGGCACTGTGGTAGGTGTGGTGAGGGAATATAATAATAAAGAAGATGTGATTTCTGCTTCTCCTTAATGATCTAACTCCATATTCTAGTTGCCAAACTGAGGCCAAAGTAAAATACAAAGCATTTTTAGATGTTTATTTTGACAATCATCTTAATGGAGCTTTTTCTTTTTTTGTACAAGAGGCATCTGTTGCTCTCCCAAGTTTTTTTTCAGTTTTAGCATCTTTCACTAGCGTATAAACAAGAAAAGTGGTATCTTCATCCTATTCCCAGTCTCTCCTCATTCCTGATCTCCCTCCACCATCCTGAACTTTATTCCATCCATGACTTAAAGTTCCTTGTACTTCACTCGTTCACCAAATATTTGCTGAATTAATATATTAATAACAAAAGGAATGAAGTTTGGGTTTAGGCTATGTAATCATGCTTAATGGTTGTGTATGAGTTTTAAATGAACAAAACCATAGGCTCAAATCTGTGTTTTACAAATATGTAGTGGTACTAGGAAGGGTATATTATAAAGGATAAAGTAAGCAGATGTAATTTCCCCTCACAAGGCGCGAGTTATGGGATGATAGGGAGCTGAGCAAGGGTAACAGCAGAGAGATGACGGAAAAGCAGTGGAAGAAAGGGAGAAATGACATAGGAAAGACATAGGAAACTCCATTTGGAGGAGGAGGCTGGTCCCCATAAACAAGGTACATGGTAGAAAATGTACCTTTGATTATAAAAGGAATTCCCACAGGAATGACTATGCTTTTATTCACAAATATTCAAATAACACCACTAAAATGTACATACTAGATCATACTCTTTCCCCAGAACCATGGAAAAGGGGTCTTCAGTGACTAAAACTTGCTTTGCTTTGGAAATGTGGAGACTAGGAATATGGCCCCAGACCCTCAGGGTTGACTGGGGACAGGCCCTCTCTGGTTCAGGCTGATTGCTTTGCACTTTGCTCTACTATGGACAGCTTCCACGGAATGCTTCCCTCTGAACTTTGCCTTTGTTTATTTCTTTTGGAGGAAATGAAGGTATTTTTTCTGACAATTTTTAAGTTGAAGAGGAAATGTAGCCAATCTCAGGATAATAAGGCATAGAGACCAAAGTCATCGGGAAGGGGAGTGTTTTCACAGAATGTGTGTGATAGGTTAGGAAAGGGTTCATGCCAAGCTTCTCCTTTTATTAAAGCAAAGTTCCTATATTAATGTAATATTAATACCAATGTTTGGGGATTTTGTTAAGAGTTTAAATATAAAATTTTGGCAGGAAATTAAGGCATATATTATTTGGTCTCTCCCCCACAGATTATTGGGAAATTTAATATGAGAATTGCTTTATATTTCCTATCCTAGGTTTAATAGGCCAAGTAAAGGTTACCTACCCTATTTAGTTTGTGTATCATCCATTGAGTATATATTCACAGTGACTGATCATTGACACTTTGACTTCAAATAGTGTTGGTTTTAGAAACCGTGAGTAAGCCAGTAGACTATGTGCATCAGTTAAAAAGGTGGTGGCTAATTATAGACTTGTGTTGTGGCTTCACAAGTGTTGTGTAACTTCTTCATTTGCCCTCTTATTCATGAAAGGGGCTATTCGTTCATAGAATAGTAGGTACAAGTAGGAACCAACTAAAGAGCTGGCAAAGCACTTTCTGAATGGAGAATGTGTCCTACTTTGTCTTTATTTAATAAAGCAAGCATCATTATGAAGGACTGACTCTAGGCAAGTGAAAAAGTGAACCTAGAAAACCAGAAAAGTATGTACAAATGAACCAGTTGTGATATTAGAAGATATCCCTAAGGCGCCCGAGTGGCTCAGTTGGGCCACGGAATCTGGATTTTGGCTCAGGTCATGATCTCACAGTTCATGAGTTCAAGCCCCTCGCTGGGCTCTGTGCTGACAGCATGGGGCCTGCTTGGAATTCTCTCTCTCCCTCTATCTCTGCCCCTCCTCTGCTCACACACATTCTCTCTCTCTCTCTCTCTCTCTCTCTCTCTCTTTCTCTCCCCCTTACTCCCCCTCTCTCAAAATAAATAAATAAACTTTAAAAATAAAAGAAAGGGTGCCTGGGTGGCTCAGTTGGTTAAGCGTCTGACTTTGGCTCAGGTCATGATCTCACAGCTTGTGTGTTCAAGCCCCACGTCGGGCTCTGTGCTGACAGCTCGGAGCCTGGAGCCTGCTTCGGATTCTGTGTCTTCCTTTCTCTCTCTGCCCCTCCTCCGCTCACACTCTGTCTCTCTCTCTCTCTCAAAAAATAAATAAACATTAAAAAAAACTTTTTAAATAAAAATAAAAGAAGATATCACTAAGAAAATGTCCAGGAGGACAGACAGAAACACTTGCACGCATTTGAGTGCACACAGACACGCACACACACATATACACCAAGCTTGTTCTCTTCTTCATGTTCACTTAACATTAAGTTATTCCCCTTTTAATTCCTGGCTATAAGCTACTTAGGGGTGATATATCATCTGTCCTTGGATACCTGAGGATTACCATTCTGTATGTTGTGGAAGTTCTGTATTGTACTGTATTGTTGAATTGAGAGGCGATCAATCAGATTCATTTAAATAACAGATAATATTGTAATATTACTAGAAGTATTTGCATTTGTTAAAAAATAGATCTTGATTAAACCCTTGAAATTATTTTTGACCGAGTCAAGGGTAAATCTTCAGATGTAGGAAATATACAGTAGAACAAAAGAACGCATCTGTGCTCCTCAAGGTGTATTAGTATATAAAGTGCTACTGTGCTTATAAGAACTCTTTTCAACCCACAAGGACTGAGCACATCCTGTCTCTTCCAAACTTCTGTTCATGACCTTACTTTTACCAGCCTCACCCCACTTACATTTTATATGCTTTTAAAAATTGCACACGTATTGTGTGACTTCAATTACATAAATTGAATTCAACACAAAGAAGATATTCAGCTACATGTTCGTTACATGTCTAATAAGTGCCAGCCACTGTGGTGGATGCCGTGGTATAAAAGTGAGTAAGACAAGCAGGGCAGACACATGAGAACCGTGAACTTTTTGGAGAAGAGAGACCGTGCAGTCAGAGTGGCTCTGGCGGACAGTAGGCACAGTTGCTGCTTTAGTAAGCCCTTAAGAAATAATGTTTAAAAGAGAGAAGGAAGAGGTCAGGGAGAAGGAGGGAGGAGAAAAAGAATAAAGCAAAGAGAGAGTATGGAAGAGGGAAAAAAGAAAAGAGAAACAGGATGCTCAGGATGAACACTTGGGCCCGCCAGCGTCGTAGACAAAACGAAAACCATGGGGTAGAATGAAAACACCAGGCCCTGGCAGACGCCACAATAGGCATGAACTGTGACTTGAAGCTGCCAGAGACACAGAACAGGAGCAGCTCAGCCGGAAACAAGTGTGATTACAGGAGGCACTGGGTATTCTTTCTGGGAGGCACTTTTGCTGTGGGACTTCTCCCCAGTGAACTCTGATCGAGTGAGAAAGTACAAATGTCAGGCATCTGTGAACTATATTTGCCATCTGGGTGTGAACTTCCCTCTTGACGAAAATCCTCTCTCACTGGGTGAAATGTGCATTCCTGCACTCGTTCAGTGGCTTGCCAAGATTCTCCAAATCTAGAGATTATTACCCCTGCTACAGGATTCTTGACAACGATTTTATGCTTTAAAGATACTATCATTCCTTATAATTCTGTCACTATTTTTAAATATTTATTCAGTGAACACCAACATACCTATGACATCTTCATGGCTGCCATGTAAGCGGTATTATATAATGAAAAGGTCCACAGGTTCTGAATTTAAGACACACTGAAATTCTGTTTCCACTGTTCACTGGCTTGTGGACTTTGGCAATCTAATTAATTTCTTGTAGCACTCAGCTTTCTCATGTGTAAAATTGGAAAGCTATATTTTATGGTATTGTTTCAATTTGCGGGCTTGACGTCAAGTGTTTTCCATGTTGCCTAGCATTTCTTTGAATATGTTGCCTAACATGTACCTCACTCAATATGTGGCAGCGAGTAATGGTGGTGGTGGGTGTGATATTAGTAGCAGTAGTGATATAGTATCCCGGATACTTGGGGGATACACACTTGGGGATAGTGAGTCTGGGCTGGAAAGAACTGGTAAATTTTCTCTAATGCAGAATAGCCTTATTCACAGTTATCTTTGATTTTAGAACTCTCAAAAGGTCGCGCTTTCTCCAGCAACAATTTTGAAATGCAAGTTTAGTCTTGAGACCGTAGAAATTCATGAAATTCAAAATAAGTTTTCTCGATATTTGTGATTCAGAACAAGAATGTTTTTCTCAAGAGATGATACTATGGGAATGCTCTTCCTCTCGCAGTGGAAAATTTTCTTCCACAAATGGAAATATTTTTAATGTTCTTTAAAAATGAATGTATGCTTGGGGCACCTGGGTAGTCAGTTAAGGATCTGACTTCAGCTTAGGTCATGATCTCATGGTTCACGAGTTCAAGCCCCACACTGAACTCTGTGCTGATAGCTCAGAGTCTGTAGCCTGCTTCCAGTTCTGTGTCTTCCTCTCTCTCTGCCCCTCCCCTGCTCTCATTCTCTCTCTGTCTCTCTCTCTCTTTCTCTCTCAAAAAATAAATAAACATTTTAAAAAAATTAATGTATGGTTGGAGTGCCTGGATGGCTCAGCTGATTAAGCATCTGACTCTCGATGTCGGCTCAGGTCATGATCTCACAGTTGTGAGATCAAGCCCCACGTCGGGCTCCATGCTGAGTGTGGAGCTTGCTTGGGATTCTCTCTCTCCCTCTCTCTCTGCTTCTTCCCCATTTGTGTGCTCTCTCTCAAAATAAATAAACATTTGTTTTAAATGAACTTACGCTTGATACAAAAATACAAATAATATGGATATAAAGGAGAAAATAATTGTCCTGTCTGGATCATCACTTTTAATGATTTCATGAGTATCTGTTCAGTATTTTTTCTAGGTACATGTAAGCAAACATATGGAATATGAATATGAATTTTTATGAAAGACATTGGATAATATGCCAAGGCTGTGTATACATACTCTTCCATAACTTTCATCTCCACTTAGTAATCTATCACAGTCATCTTTTCATGTCAATGAATAAAAATACATCTCATTTTTTAAAACTGCTGCCAAGTATTCCATTTGTATGTGTGCTATATTTTAACTAATAACTTCATTAGTTTAACATTTCATGAACATTTTCTTTGTTAAAAATTTTTTAGTAAACATTCTTGTACGTATTAATCTTTGTCTATTTGCGTTGATATTTCTGTAGAGTAAACGCCCAGAGGTAGAGTTGAAGGGCCGGTGGGTATACACATTCTAAATGCTGATACACATTATTGAATTACCCCATAAAGAGCATAAGCTTTTTTTTTTTTTTTTTTAATTTTTTTTTAACGTTTATTTATTTTTGAGACAGAGAGAGACAGAGCATGAACGGGGGAGGGGCAGAGAGAGAGGGAGACACAGAATCGGAAACAGGCTCCAGGCTCTGAGCGATCAGCCCAGAGCCCGACGCGGGGCTCGAACTCCCGGACCGCGAGATCGTGACCTGGCTGAAGTCGGACGCTTAACCAACTGCGCCACCCAGGCGCCCCAAGAGCATAAGCTTTTTTAAACTCCCACCAGTAGTGAATGAGATCACCTATTTCCTTTCAGAGGAACTAGTTTGAAGTGAAGCTTTGCTTTCAGTCAGGCTTATCATTTGAAATTGTCAACATGGGCACGAAGTAAATAGATAATAGAACACAAACTTGACTACTAGAACCCAGAGCCAGAATGCTACCCAGGGCCTGATTTATGGTGGTCAGTAGTCGCTCAACATGTATTTGGTGACAGACTGAGCCTGTCTGTCTAACCAAGATTATTAAGGGCCTGGTTTAGGAAAGACGAGTAGATGGAATGAAGAAAAAGTAACATTATATACAAACATTAGTGTTCATAGTCTTCTGCTAAAAAATAAAAATGTATGAGTGAACAGTTTGAAGCAACTTCACTTGACAAGGCTTAGGGGAGATGGTTGAAACTTTCCAAATTCCAGTCAGAGAGAAGTGGTGTATACATTTTTTAATCACATGTTTTCATATGCTTTCCAAACAGTGAGGCAGGAGAATTATAGTGACTATGCTTTGGTTATAACTACTCTCTCAAGACCAATCAAGAACTTATAAAATATGCATTTCCCCTTTTGTGCCTTTTGGGTGCTTGAGAATTTGCACTTACAGTTCCCAATGGAAGTGATTTTCTTTATTTGTAAGTATAGAAAACAGGTTTGAAGTGTTGTATTTTTCTGAGATAGAGTTTCTGTGATTCTAATTCTCTTAGAATGCTTATTGTCTTTAGTGTATAAACATTAGGAAGTGTCTTACACATATTAAACACTGTTGCATGAGGTTTATCAGTCAGGGAACTGCGTAGCCAAATCAAATTAAGTGCAAATCTGCAATAAATATATGATAATATCAACCCTGTATTTAAATAGCACAGGAGTTCCTTTAATGTGGAAATAGAGCTGGAGAAAAGCTAGCATAAAATCTGATTTAAAATTTAGGAAACTGTGGATTGTTTCCTAACATTATGATTTCCGTGCCTAAGGGTGCCCATTGGGATCGACTGCCCTTTTCATGACCCTCCCATGGTTGCATACACTGTGAAGCTCCCTCCTGATCATTAGTATTGCACAGAGCAAGGATTCCACCAAGAATAATTGTTTTGCCTTCTTAAAGACATAAGTCATTCTTCTAAGGCATTTCAATGAATATAAATCCTGAAAAACTCCTTTGAACATCTCTATTAAAAATTGCTGCTAGTGGCAGATATTGGTAAATGAAAAACTTCAGGTAGTGTCAGTTTCATCTAATACAAATAAAGTCAGATTAGTTCTGAGCCGATTAATCATTATTATGTGGGTGAAGAATCATGAATTACTTTGACACAGGTTGATTTTCTTTTTAAGGATTTCTTTTTATCTCTTTTTCCCCCCCTGGAGAAATGATTTTGGTAAAAATTTTGCAGATGTTGTAAATTCATTTATGCACTGAATGCTGGGCTTTTTCAAGCAATCATTGAAGTTTATATTTTTAATATATGTGCTGTTGTTCCAAGAAATTCCCAAGAATACACTCATGGTCCTCAGAATTTTCTAAATTGTTTATTTCTTAAATCCTCAAAGAAAAGAGTTCTGGTTTCAGGCAAACGTCAAATGTGAAATACATTTTTTTGTCTTTTTTGCTTTGCCATAATGTGTCTCAGTTTTACAAAATGTGTTTCTTTCTCTTTTTTGGTTTAGCCAGGGGAAAAAAAATCAGCATCCTTTCAATAATATCAGCAGGCAAGACTATGAGCTTACACATTCCCAGGGATGTCAGAGTGGAATTTCCCTCTGTCTGAGTTTCTCCAGGGTTTTGATTCCTGATTGCCCCAACCCTTGGAAGCAGTTATTCTAACTCGTGCTCTTTCCCCTAGTTATCTTGCCAAATTTTGCAAATGTCATTCTTGCTTCCTCCAAAATCATACCCAGGGACATTGTCCTCACTTTTTTCTACATGAATTTTTTCCCCTTGTCCTTTGACATACTTCTGAGTTCCTCGGGACTACAGAACAGACTATTTAAGGCAAGTCAGTGACACATTCTCAGTTCCTATATCTGTGGTTTTCTTATTCTGATATATGTATTGCATTTATTCAAAAATAACACTCTATTCAAAAATCACAAAATAGTAGTCCAGAGTGCAACCCAACCATTTCATTGCTGCAGAAATATCTGGAACATAAAACCTTGGTAAACAGATCTTTTTAAAAGTATGTTAATCCTTTTAATTGTTGGGTACTTGCCTAATGACATGATTTAGAAATGCAAGTGAAAAAAATATAAGTATGTAAAAGAAGGCATATGATAATTTTACATGTAATATAGAGGTGCTACTTTTTGATGTTTTAAAATTAATTTTCCCCCCAAATTTTTTCCCCTCATGGGATATGAGATACACTGGTCTTTAAAAATGTGCTCTTTTTGGGGTGCCTGGATGGCTCAGTCGGTTGAGCATCCAACATCAGCTCTGGTCATGATCTCACAATCCATGAGTTTGAGCCCCGCTTTGGGCTCTGTGCTGACAGCTTGGAGGCTGGAGCCTGCTTCAGATTCTGTGTCTCCCTCTCTCTCTATGCCTCTCTCCTGCCCACACACACACACACTCTCTCTCTCTCTCTCTCTCTCTCTCTCAAAAATAAAATAAAAACATTTTTTAAAAATGTAAAAAAAAAGTGCTATTCTTAATTGTCCTTCTCTATTCCTTCAATTACTATAATTTTACAATAACATCGAAAAAATAATTAGAAAAGTCATATAATTATGCTGCTGTCACTCACCTCTGATGCATTCTTTTTATTTTATGGGAGGAAATAGGTCCCCAATATAGTTTGTACAAAGTTACATAGATACAACCCAACCAGCATCAAAATGGAGTTCACTTTGTTTTATATGAATGCTCTTTTCCATATTGAAATTATATTTTCCCAGTGTTATTCCATGTTCCCTAAATTATAGTCCAATGTATACCAAGTTACAATAATCATCTGTATTGGACACATCTCCTTTGATTTTCTTGATGGTACAGTCTCTTGGCTCCTCTCCCCCAGTCTTCACAGCAAGAAGACAGTAAGTCATAAATAACACTGCATTTCTAGAAGGACTGTAGATGTTAGTATCAGCATCAAAGACGTTTAAGAATGCAGAGGTTGAGTTCCCTATCATATCCCTATTCAGTTTACGTACCTGTCTAGTCCCTGCAAAAACTAGATGGATCGTGGCCAATTACTATGGATTAGCATCACCTTAACCAGATGACCATATTAAACCGAGTTGATATGCCAGCTGTGGTATTGTTACTGCTGCAAACAGCCACATTCAGAGATCCAGGTGAGTGGGCACTGTCAGCTGGGGCTCCGAGGCAGGTAGGAGGGTCCCAAGGGCAGGCTACTACTTGAGACTTGACCAGGAGGTTGATCAGCACTAACTAAACCCAGCCATTGGAGTAGGACAGCAATTTGCCCACTGGAACCAGTCTACAAAGTACCAGAATAGAGACACCGACGCTGTGGAGCCCGGTACTGTGAGGTCAATAATTGACCCATACAAAATCCAGATTCCTCTACAAAGGCCCTTATTATTGGGAAGATTTTTAAGCCACGGAGAAACAATTCACCTTTTTAAAAAAAATTTTTTTAATGTCTATTTATTTTTGAGAGACAGAGACACAGTGAGAGCAGGGGAGGGGCAAGGGAGGGGCAGAGGGAGACACAGAATCCAAAGCAAGCTCCAGCCTCTTAGCTGACAGCACAGAGCCCGAGGCAGGGCTTGAGAACTCATGGACCACGACGAGATGGTGACCTGAGCAGAATTTGTATGTTTAACCGACTGAGCCACCCGGGTGCCCCAAAACAATTTACCTTTTACAAAAAAAAAAAAAAAATCATTTTAGCAACACTATGGAAGCTGGAGCCAGAAACGGAAAGGGAGGCAGGCAAGCCAGGGAGGCCCCCAAAGGCAAGAAGGCCAGTGAGGAGCTGTTAAAATAGATCTGAAGGGAAGAAATGAGCATCTGTGTGGTTCTGTGTTTTTAAACTGGGATTCTCCCAGCCCAATCCTGAGCGAGATTCTCCAGGAATCCCAGCGCTGTCTCTGGCAGCCATCCTCTCCACCCTCACTCTTTCTCTGGTGTTGTCCAGAGGCAGATTGACCTAACATTTGCGAGACCTGGGGAACTGACCCTGTGCAGCCAACGTCTGAGCCTCTCAAGTGTGTCACAATCTATGCCCTTCTCCCTTTTTGCTAAACCCAGAACAGGGCAGTGTTTCCTCACATGAGGTACACTGGTCATCTGTTTCAGAAGCACCCTGGAGGCTTGTTAAAAATTCCTGTTTCGAATGAAATCTTGCCATTTGCAACTATGCGGATGGAACTGGAGGGTATTATGCTAAGTGAAATGAGTCAGTCAGAGAAAGACAAAAATCATATGACTTCACTCATATGAGGACTTTAAGAGGCAAAACAGATGAACATAAGGGAAGGGAAACAAAAATAATATAAAAACAGGGAGGGGGACAAACAAAAGAGACTCATAAATATGGAGAACAAACAGAGTTGCTGAGGGGTTGTGGAAGGGGGATGGGTTAAATGGGTAAGGGGCATTAAGGAATCTACTGAAATCATTGCTTCACTATATACTAACTAATTTGGATGTAAATTTTAAAAAATAAAAAATAAAGTTAAAAAATAAATTCCTGTTTCGAGACCCATCCCAGCAATCAGAATCCCTTGCAGTTGAACATCAAATCTGCACTATTTGCAATATCCCCAGGGGATACTGACTTTGAGAACCCCCGCAAGAGACCACTAGACAAGTAATTCTTAAACTTGACTAATCATCTGGCTGGCTTGAGGAACTTTTGTTTTTCAAAGTTTATTTTTAATTAGAGAGAGAGAGAGAGAGAGAGCACAAGCAGGGGAGAGGCAGAGAGAGGAAGAGAGAGAATAACAAGAAGGCTCTACACTGTCAGCAGAGAGCCCAACATGGGGCTCGATCCCACAAAGTGTGAAATCATGGCCTAAGCTGAAATCAAGAGTCCAACACTTAACCAACTGATGCCCTAGGCTTGGAAAACTTTTTAAAAAAATGGTCTGAGTCACCATCCCTCCAGAAATCTGAAGGTCTAGGATTGAGTAGGAAGTCCTGACACAGCAAAAGCCTTCCCAAGGGTTGGACACTAATCCTATTTGGGAAACATTGCCTATATCACCTTCCTGGTTACTTAAACTTCTGCTGCTAGGATAAATGAAATAATTAGCCACAAGGCCTTCCTGGTATAATTACAAAGGGATAGCTGACTTGCCATTTTATTGAGTTGAATTACTCTTTTTGAAAACAAAGAGACTAAGATGACAGAGGAAAGGTCGCCCTCACAATTTACTGCTAATAGGAGATGGCCTTGAGAAGGGAGCGCTACCTGTGACCATGGCATTTCTGAACTTGATGCATTACAAAGTGCGAACTATGCAGAAAGCTGCCAGATTCGGGACAAAGAGTTACCTTGGATCTAATCACTTGCATCAGAGCCTTTTCTAGCTCCTATCTCATTTGCCTCCGAAATTTAGGGAACTCCCTTTAACCATGTAATACTTGCGCTTCCAGTTGAGAAAGCAAGGATCATCATGTTTTCACTTGCTCATCAGCCAGGAGGTGTGAAGTTTCTCCGGCGTGAAAAAGACCAAATTCAATAATGGACTTGTTTGGGATGGGAAGAAAACTGGGGTGGGAAAAGAACTTTGGAATAATTAAATAATAAATAATAATTATAAATTTAGAGATCAAAGTGAAAAAATGGATCCTGTATCTTGTCTACTGTATCAGAACCCAGGTCTAATGACTGTAGTAGAGATAGTTTCTGTGACTTAAAATGAGATTTAAAGAGTTAAAGGAGAGAGAAAGTACTACAGAAACAGAACACTGTGCCATTAGTTATCACTAGAAGTGGGTCTGGCCTCACTACTTACTTTTTCTTGGTTTAATGAATGCCCCTGGGATTGCCTGTTAAAGCTCGCTGCTCTGTCAGGAACCCTGTTGAACGTTGGAGGGAAATTGTACTGGTCTCCAAATGATGAAAAGGTGCTCTCAGAAAATTTTTCAAAGGAGTAATGGTAACCTCTGAAAATTTTTGCTTTAATTTACAATGATTGAACAAGTGGGCAGTCTTCCAGCAAGAGATCTTTTAAGAGCTTGCAAGTACAAAAGAGGGTGAGCCTTTTGCCTGCTGTAAAATGTGAGCCTCTTTGTAATCCCTATTGTTTAAGCATTCACGTAAAGAGACTAGCCCAAGAACACCCAAGAACTATCCTTTCTACCTCCAGGAAGGGAAAGAGGAGAATTTATTTTGAAGCATAATAGGGCTGCCAATAATAGGGCTGCCCACCCACTTGGCCTGGAAATTCCAGAAAAGTCTTCAAAAAGAAAAACCCCGCTGCCATCTAGAAGTAGTTAGTCCATTATTGTTAGAGAAGGACCAGTTCATTCAGTCAAGAAAGATTTCACTGAGAACATGTGACTCGAGCTGAGTATTGCAGGCTAACCCAGGTTTGCCAGATACAGGAAGAAGGGAAGAAAAAGCATTCTAAGGAGTGTTAATAGGCAAGTATATGTGGTGATTGTAACGCTTTATTTTTTTAATGTTTATTTATTTATTTTGAGAGAGAGAGAAAGAGAGAGAGAGACAATCCTAAGCAGGCTCCACACTGTCAGCACAGAACCCGAGGCTCAACCAACTGAGCCACCAGGCACCCTTACATGTGGTGATCTTAAAAATAACGAAACAAAAAGTATACGTTTTAGTGCCAAAAGTCAAGGGAGGAGGTGGAGGTGAATGCATAAGGCATCGGTGTTGGCAGGGGTGGTCATCTGAGAGGGTGGATGTGGAGCTATAGATCATGTGAAGGCATTTGTCAGCAAAAGGAAAGTCATGAAGTTGTGAAATCAGATTCAAGTTTCAATGAGGTAATTCAAGTTGCAGAGTGGCCTGGTTTAAGGAGTGGCTAGCAATTGTAACTAGACCATTAGAAGGTGAATGCAGTTAATACTAATTAAAGAAGAATGAAGGACAGGGTGAATTAAGATGGGGATAAAGGGAGGTGTACCTGGGTGGCACAGTTGGTGGAGCATCCAACTCATGGTTTTGACTCAGGTCATGTTCTCATGGCTTCTTGGGTTCAAGTCCTGCATCGGGTTCTGTGCTGACAGTGTGGAGCCTGCTCAGTCGGGACTCTCTCCTTCCCTCTCTCTGCCCCTTCACCACTTGTGCTGTCTCTGTCTGAAAAAAAAAAAAAAATGGGGATAAAGAGCCCCCAGAAGTGAGAGCGATTTGGCCAGGATCACATGGAGAGGCTTTCTTGATCTGTAGTCCTATGGTTTTCCATATCCCACTGTCTTTACCACTGTGTCATTGTTTATTGTCATTTGCTTTTTTTTTTTTTTTTTTTATGAAGTTTATTGACAAATTGGTTTCCATACAACACCCAGTGCTCATCCCAAAAGGTGCCCTCCTCAATACCCATCACCCACCCGCCCCTCCCTCCCACCCCCCATCAACCCTCAGTTTGTTCTCAGTTTTTAACAGTCTCTTATGCTTTGGCTCTCTCCCACTCTAACGTCTTTTTTTTTTCTCCCTTCCCCTCCCCCATGGGTTCCTGTTGAGTTTCTCAGGATCCACATAAGAGTGAAACCATATGGTATCTGTCTTTCTCTGTATGGCTTATTTCACTTAGCATCACACTCTCCAGTTCCATCCACGTTGCTACAAAAGGCCATATTTCATTTTTTCTCATTGCCACGTAGTATTCCATTGTGTATATAAACCACAATTTCTTTATCCATTCATCAGTTGATGGGCATTTAGGCTCTTTCCATAATTTGGCTATTGTTGAGAGTGCTGCTATGAACATTGGGGTACAAGTGCCCCTATGCATCAGTACTCCTGTATCCCTTGGGTAGATTCCTAGCAGTGCTATTGCTGGGTCATAGGGTAGGTCTATTTTTAATTTTCTGAGGAACCTCCACACTGTTTTCCAGAGCGGCTGCACCAATTTGCATTCCCACCAACAGTGCAAGAGGGTTCCCGTTTCTCCACATCCTCTCCAGCATCTATAGTCTCCTGATTTGTTCATTTTGGCCACTCTGACTGGCGTGAGGTGATACCTGAGTGTGGTTTTGATTTGTATTTCCCTGATAAGGAGCGACGCTGAACATCTTTTCATGTGCCTGTTGGCCATCTGGATGTCTTCTTTAGAAAAGTGTCTATTCATGTTTTCTGCCCATTTCTTCACTGGGTTATTTGTTTTTCGGGTGTGGAGTTTGGTGAGCTCTTTATAGATTTTAGATACTAGCCCTTTGTCCGATATGTCCTTTGCAAATATCTTTTCCCATTCCGTTGGTTGTCTTTTAGTTTTGTTGGTTGTTTCCTTTGCTGTGCAGAAGCTTTTTATCTTCATAAGGTCCCAGTAATTCACTTTTGCTTTTAATTCCCTTGCCTTTGGGGATGTGTCGAGTAAGAGATTGCTACGGCTGAGGTCAGAGAGGTCTTTTCCTGCTTTCTCCTCTAAGGTTCTGATGGTTTCCTGTCTCACATTTAGGTCCTTTATCCATTTTGAGTTTATTTTTGTAAATGGTGTGAGAAAGTGGTCTAGTTTCAACCTTCTGCATGTTGCTGTCCAGTTCTCCCAGCACCATTTGTTAAAGAGGCTGTCTTTTTTCCATTGGATGTTCTTTCCTGCTTTGTCAAAGATGAGTTGGCCATATGTTTGTGGGTCTAGTTCTGGGGTTTCTATTCTATTCCATTGGTCTGTGTGTCTGTTTTTGTGCCAATACCATGCTGTCTTGATGATGACAGCTTTGTAGTAGAGGCTGAAGTCTGGGATTGTGATGCCTCCTGCTTTGGTCTTCTTCTTCAAAATTCCTTTGGCTATTCGGGGCCTTTTGTGGTTCCATATGAATTTTAGGATTGCTTGTTCTAGTTTCGAGAAGAATGCTGGTGCAATTTTGATTGGGATTGCATTGAATGTGTAGATAGCTTTGGGTAGTATTGACATTTTGACAATATTTATTTTTCCAATCCATGAGCAGGGAATGTCTTTCCATTTCTTTAAATCTTCTTCAATTACCTTCATAAGCTTTCTATAGTTTTCAGCATACAGATCCTTTACATCTTTGGTTAGATTTATTCCTAGGTATTTTATGCTTTTTGGTGCAATTGTGAATGGGATCAGTTTCTTTATTTGTCTTTCTGTTGCTTCATTGTTAGTGTATAAGAATGCAACTGATTTCTGTACATTGATTTTGTATCCTGCAACTTTGCTGAATTCATGTATCAGTTCTAGCAGACTTTTGGTGGAGTCTATCGGATTTTCCATGTATAATATCATGTCATCTGCAAAAAGCGAAAGCTTGACTTCATCTTTGCCAATTTTGATGCCTTTGATTTCCTTTTGTTGTCTGATTGCTGATGCTAGAACTTCCAGCACTATGTTAAATAACAACGGTGAGAGTGGGCATCCCTGTCGTGTTCCTGATCTCAGGGAAAAAGCTCTCAGTTTTTCCCCGTTGAGGATGATGTTAGCTGTGGGCTTTTCATAAATGGCTTTTATGATCTTTAAGTATGTTCCTTCTATCCCGACTTTCTCAAGGGTTTTTATTAAGAAAGGGTGCTGGATTTTATCAAAGGCCTTTTCTGCATCGATTGACAGGATCATATGGTTCTTCTCTTTTTTTTTGTTAATGTGATGTATCACGTTGATTGATTTGCGAATGTTGAACCAGCCCTGCATCCCAGGAATGAATCCCACTTGATCATGGTGAATAATTCTTTTTATATGCTGTTGAATTCGATTTGCTAGTATCTTATTGAGAATTTTGGCATCCATATTCATCAGGGATATTGGCCTGTAGTTCTCTTTTTTTACTGGGTCTCTGTCTGGTTTAGGAATCAAAGTAATACTGGCTTCATAGAATGAGTCTGGAAGTTTTCCTTCCCTTTCTATTTCTTGGAATAGCTTGAGAAGGATAGGTATTATCTCTGCTTTAAACGTCTGGTAGAACTCCCCTGGGAAGCCATCTGGTCCTGGACTCTTATTTGTTGGGAGATTTTTGATAACCGATTCAATTTCTTCGCTGGTTATGGGTCTGTTCAAGCTTTCTATTTCCTCCTGATTGAGTTTTGGAAGAGTGTGGGTGTTCAGGAATTTGTCCATTTCTTCCAGGTTGTCCAATTTGTTGGCATATAATTTTTCATAGTATTCCCTGATAATTGTTTGTATCTCTGAGGGATTGGTTGTAATAATTCCATTTTCATTCATGATTTTATCTATTTGGGTCATCTCCCTTTTCTTTTTGAGAAGCCTGGCTAGAGGTTTGTCAATTTTGTTTATTTTTTCAAAAAACCAACTCTTGGTTTCGTTGATCTGCTCTACAGTTTTTTTAGATTCTATATTGTTTATTTCTGCTCTGATCTTTATTATTTCTCTTCTTCTGCTGGGTTTAGGCTGCCTTTGCTGTTCTGCTTCTATTTCCTTTAGGTGTGCTGTTAGATTTTGTATTTGGGATTTTTCTTGTTTCTTGAGATAGGCCTGGATTGCGATGTATTTTCCTCTCAGGACTGCCTTCGCTGCGTCCCAAAGCGTTTGGATTGTTGTATTTTCATTTTCGTTTGTTTCCATATATTTTTTGATTTCTTCTCTAATTGCCTGGTTGACCCACTCATTCGTGAGTAGGGTGTTCTTTAACCTCCATGCTTTTGGAGGTTTTCCAGACTTTTTCCTGTGGTTGACTTCAAGCTTCATAGCATTGTGGTCTGAAAGTATGCATGGTATAATTTCAATTCTTGTAAACTTATGAAGGGCTGATTTGTGACCCAGTATATGATCTATCTTGGAGAATGTTCCATGTGCACTCGAGAAGAAAGTATATTCTGTTGCTTTGGGATGCAGAGTTCTAAATATATCTGTCAAGTCCATCTGATCCAGTGTCTCATTCAGGGCCCTTGTTTCTTTATTGACCGTGTGTCTAGATGATCTATCCATTTCTGTAAGTGGGGTGTTAAAGTCCCCAGCAATTACCACATTCTTATCAATAAGGTTGCTTATGTTTATGAGTAATTGTTTTATATATTTGGGGGCTCCGGTATTCGGCGCATAGACATTTATAATTGTTAGCTCTTCCTGATGGATAGACCCTGTAACTATTATATAATGTCCTTCTTCATCTCTTGTTACAGCCTTTAATTTAAAGTCTAGTTTGTCTGATATAAGTATGGCTACTCCAGCTTTCTTCTGGCTTCCAGTAGCATGATAAATAGTTCTCCATCCCCTCACTCTGAATCTAAAGGTGTCCTCAGGTCTAAAATGAGTCTCTTGTAGACAGCAAATAGATGGGTCTTGCTTTTTTATCCATTCTGATACCCTATGTCTTTTGGTTGGCGCATTTAATCCATTTACATTCAGTGTTATTATAGAAAGATACGGGTTTAGAGTCATTGTGATGTCTGTATGTTTTATGCTTGTAGTGATGTCTCTGGTACTTTGTCTCACAGGGTCCCCCTTAGGATCTCTTGTAGGGCTGGTTTAGTGGTGACAAATTCCTTCAGTTTTTGTTTGTTTGGGAAGACCTTTATCTCTCCTTCTATTCTAAATGACAGACTTGCTGGATAAAGGATTCTTGGCTGCATATTTTTGCTGTCTAGCACCCTGAAAATCTCGTGCCAATTCTTTCTGGCCTGCCAAGTTTCAAAAGAGAGATCAGTCACGAGTCTTATAGGTCTCCCTTTATATGTGAGGGCACGTTTACCCCTTGCTGCTTTCAGAATTTTCTCTTTATCCTTGTATTTTGCCAGTTTCACTATGATATGTCGTGCAGAAGATCGATTCAAGTTACGTCTGAAGGGAGTTCTCTGTGCCTCTTGGATTTCAATGCCTTTTTCCTTCCCCAATTCAGGGAAGTTCTCAGCTATGATTTCTTCAAGTACCCCTTCAGCACCTTTCCCTCTCTCTTCCTCCTCTGGGATACCAATTATGCGTAAATTATTTCTTTTTAGTGTATCACTTAGTTCTCTAATTTTCCCCTCATATTCCTGGATTTTTTTATCTCTCTTTTTCTCAGCTTCCTCTTTTTCCATAACTTTATCTTCTAGTTCACCTATTCTCTCCTCTGCCTCTTCCATCCGAGCTGTGGTGGTTTGCATTTTGTTTTCCATTTCCTTTAAAGCGTTTTTCAGCTCCTCGTGCCTGTTCATTAGTCCCCTGATGTCTGTAGCAAGAGATTCTCTGCTGTCCTGTATGCTGTTTTCCAGCCCAGCGATTAATTTTATGACTATTATTCTAAATTCACTTTCTGTTATATTATTTAAATCCTTTTTGATCAGCTCATTAGCTGTTGTTATTTCCTGGAGATTTTTCTGGGGGGAATTCTTCCGCTTGGTCATTTTGGATAGTCCCTGGTGTGGTGAGGGCCTGCAGGGCACTTCCCCTGTGCTGTGGTGTATGACTGGAGTTGGTGGGCGGGGCCGCAGTCCGACCTGATGTCTGCCCCCAGCCCACCGCTGGGGCCACAGTCAGACTGGTGTGTGCCTTCTCTTCCCCTCTCCTAGGGGCGGGATTCACTGTGGGGTGGCGTGGCCCGTCTGGGCTACTTGCACACTGCCAGGCTTGTGATGCTGGGGATCTGGCGTATTAGCTGGGGTGGGAAGGCAAGGTGCACGGCGGCAGGGGGGGCAGGCTTAGCTCGCTTCTCCTTAGGTGATCCACTTCAGGAGGGGCCCTGTGCAGCCGGAGGGAGTCAGATCGCTGCCGGAGGTTTGGCTCCGCAGAAGCACAGAGTTGGGTGTTCGCGCGGAGCGAGCAATTTCCCTGGCCGGAGCCGGTTCCCTTTGGGATTTTGGCTGGGGGATGGGCGGGGGAGATGGCGCTGGAGAGCGCCTTTGTTCCCCGCCAAACTGAGCTCTGTCGTCCGGGGGCTCCGCAGCTCACCCTCCCTTTGTCCTCCAGCCTTCCCGCTTTCTGAGCAGAGCTGTTAACTTATGACCTCCCAGACGCTAAGTCGCGCTTGCTGTCGGAACACAGTCCGTCAGGCCCCTCCGCTTTTGCAAGCCGGACTCGGGGGCTCTGCTTGGCCGGCGAGCCGCCCCTCCGCCCCGGCTCCCTCCCGCCAGTCCGTGGAGCGCGCACCGCCTCGCCGCCCTTCCTACCCTCTTCCGTGGGCCTCTCGTCTGCACTTGGGTCCGGTGACTCTGTTCTGCTAATCCTCTGGCGGTTTTCTGGGTTATTTAGGCAGGTGTAGGTGGAATCTAAGTGATCAGCAGGACGCGCGGTGAGCCCAGCGTCCTCCTACGCCGCCATCTTCCTAGTATCTCCTATTGTCATTTGCTTTTTGCAAAAATAAGTGTCCTGTTATGTTCTGTTCCCACATGGCTAATAGCAGCCTCCCTTCTCTAGAATACCATTGCACTAATCACACCCTGATTTGCACTATTTGTAAACCTGGTTTTTGTTTGTTTTTTTGCTTAGTTTGGATACCATTCATTTATTATAAAGGAGGCATGAAAATTATTTACATGATGGAAGATTTCACAGCCTCAGTGGAATGGGCAGCTTCATGTGATGCCATTCAATAATGATTTATTTCAATCTACATACTTTCCGAGAATGTCACCATCTCTAAGTAAGAAATAGTCCTTGTCATCTAGAACTACTTTGGTGCCTCCATATTCTGGCAAAAGAACTTTATCTCCAACTTTCACGCTAACTGGCTGAATCTCTCCACCCTTTCTTTTAGAGCCTGGTTCAACAGTTACTACTGTTGCTTGCAATACTTTTCCTTGAGATTTTTCTGGAAGCATAATGCCTCCTTTGGTAACAGTTTCAGCTGCACTCTTTTCAACTCAAAATCGGTCAAAGAGGGAAGTAAACTTTCTAAACGCCTGTCCTGTCATGACCTCAGACACTGTAATTTGTTGTAAACTTCTTTTACATAGGATTCCTTCACTGCTTCAAACCTAGCTTTGAATGTAGCTGCCTATCACTATGCTTAAGGTCCCAAAAAGTACATTATGTGAAGCCAAACATACATTCTCCTTATCCACCCTGACTATCATGACTTCCACCCTAATGAGATAAACCACAAAATGCAGAAACTTCAAAAAGACCCGTTACTTCCCCCAAACAACCTGATATTAAAGAAGATATGCCAGCAACTCTGTATTTCCTTTCCCGGGCCTCTACCATGGCCTTTTTAAAAGTTTCCCAACGTGTTGTATTTCCCAAGAAGACACACAAGTCCCCAAACAAGTTGGGGCACACAAGTCCCTACAGAGGAAGAGGAAAAATTGAGGTAGCAAAAGTAATAAAACATTCCTGATTCTTTTCAACCTCCTATTAACTGTTCCATGTCTTAACCTTGGAGAAGGGGACAGTCAAGGCTTTGCTTTTTGGTGGCTACACTCTCTGATCAATGTCAGGGACCATAAAATGATAGGAATGAAGAAACTGGAAAGGTATAAGTCTTTTGCCATAGGACTTTTGCCTTCTTGAGAGCAGGGCTGAGGACTCTTTTTCTCTAACTGCTACAATGGCTTACTTATAGTAGATATACAATAGTAATTAAATAAAGTGATCCTTTTTATAATTTTCCAAAAATCTGTGTTGGTCTTTATAGTTTAAGAGAATTTCCACATAGTTTCCTTTTGTCTTTTCCATAATCATGGAACATAATCAGTAGAAGTCTTATTGGCCCCATCATTTAGCTGATAATTCTAAAATACGGGTTAAAATGCTTATACAAGCACCAATAGGCAGTAAATGGCTAGCCAGGACTCAGACCCGGGGTTCTAACTTGGTATTCTACTTTCTTCTACATTCTCAGGTCTTCTGCAGGACGCTTATTGTGACAGTTGTATTAAGGATCCTGGACCCACATATATGTCAATTTTTTCAAATTCCCAAGCGGTGATGGCAGCTCTCCATTTTCTGGTTGCGAAAGCATTTTTTTGAGAACTAGGAAAATGGGTAAAAGAATGCCAGTGATGGGATAAACCCTTGTTGTTCATCTATCTAGAGTTGATGAAAACTTATTAGGATTAGTCTTAAAATAGGAATATGGCATAGGGTGTTCCCTGAGTACCTATTATATCAAAGCACCACCACCGCCCAAGTGAGGTTCCCAAATCTGGGGACCCTCTGAAGGTATTATAAAAAATGGACACCCCAGGGCTCTCTCTCCCCCCCCCCCAACTGAGTCAGACTCCCTGGAATTTGAGTCCCAAAATCTACATGTTTAAAAATACCTCTGGAAGTTTGGAAAAAAAAAAAATCACTGGATTAAGGACTTAGTCACCTCCTTTGACCTCTCCAGATATTTTGGCCTCAGATGTTTTATCTGCAAGATGGAATAATAAGACCTTACTTCCCTAAAGCTAGGAGGCTAGATCTGATTAGTTCTTCCTGTCCTTTATGTTTGTAAAATTTGCAATTCAACTATTTATGTTTCTCATCAATCATACTGATGACTCATTGCTGCCTCCCTATGGTTACACCATTGCCTCCTCCCAGGTCCCTTCTCCAAGCCCTTCTCTCATTTATGATCCATCACCTCCTTGAAACTGTTCCCAACTGCTCCCACCCTGAGTTTACTCACTTTTCTTCTCTGAACCCTTGAAGCATTTGTGATCCTAGCACTCACTTCACCAAGGAAGCCATTGCTTTGTGGTGACAACCTTTCTGTGTTAGGACTCCCAGTTGGGTATGGACTGTCTTTGTTGATGACAGTTATGTTGACCAACACTATTATTTTAAAACAGTTTTATAATTTCTTTAGTATGCATGTTCAATAATCATGAAATAGGTCTTCTGAAAAATCTGCTATGCACAGATTTCAAGTTCAGTCTCTAATAGATATGAAATCAGGAATTTGGCTTTCATTACCTAAATGCAGTTAACTCTCCTCCCATGTCTACATCTTTAGACTTTTCAATTCAGGAAGAGTATAAAGCATTTCCTAAAAACAAGATTTTAATTAAACTGCAAAAGATTTTTTTTTTAAAAAACCATGTTGAAATAACCAATCTCTGGCTTACAAGGGAAATAAACATGCTGGAAAGATAATGTAGAGCATGAAAAGATGGATGTAATCAGCTCTTGCCAAGGTGCCCAGGGATGGATATGAATGCAGTAAGTTATGTTTTGACATTGAAGCATGTAGTATTCAACTTCATCATAAAACACCACCTTCTGTTTAAATCAGGGCTATCGTTAAATTATATCCAAAGCCCCTTTTCAAAAACCCTCTTAATTTGGAATTGCAATAAATAACTAGTCCCTAGTCTTAAAGTTGATACAAGATAATGCTTAAATATTATCTAATTGCCAGCTTATAAGGTCCTTGTTTATTTTTTTTTTAATTTTTTTTTTCAACGTTTATTTATTTTTGGGACAGAGAGAGACAGAGCATGAACGGGGGAGGGGCAGAGAGAGAGGGAGACACAGAATCGGAAACAGGCTCCAGGCTCTGAGCCATCAGCCCAGAGCCTGACGCGGGGCTCGAACTCACGGACCGCGAGATCGTGACCTGGCTGAAGTCGGACGCTTAACCGACTGCGCCACCCAGGCGCCCCTGTCCTTGTTTATTTTTAATGTGCTCTTCTCTTTTTTAAACTTTTCAACTTTGTGGCATTAAGATTTGAAATTAGAAAGAGAAAACTAATCTCCTGAATTAAATAGGCAATTGCATAGAGAAATTCACTGGAGACTGGTGATGCCAAGGGGGAGCCCAGACTTGTGTGCTCGCATTTTCAGAATGAGCCCCAGTGTCTCTCCAACAGTTCTCTACATGTTGCTGTACTTCTCTTTCAAGGTACACAAGTGTGGCAGGCATAAAGGAATCTCATAAATCTCCCTAAAATATCACTGCTTTCCAATGGCCCACCATTAACTTAACTTTACCCTTTTCTATAATTGTTTAATAACTAAATATTAATGAAATTTGCAATTGCAAATTATTATTGATCCCATGATAGGTTTCCTTGACCATCTATGTGATATTGTTTGAGTGTTCTAGAGTGTGTTCTGTAGGAAAGGAAACTAGGAAAAGGTGGAGATTGGGGAACAAATAGGGAGCTGAGAGAGCAAGTGACATTAGAAATATTCCATTGGTCATAATTTATCAAATAACTAGAAAACAATCAAAAGGTTACATCTAGCAGCATTGTTCTTTAGGGAGTTTGCTAGAATTCATCATCATAAAAAAGTACTGGAACCAAAGTTTAGTGATGGATGAATCCATATATCGAAAATCTATGGATCAATGCAGGGAAGCATAATGACCTTCATGGACCACTTTTTGCTTTCATAAGTCCCTCCCATCATAACAATATTAATAGTAATATTATTTTATATAGAGACACCTGGGTGATTCAGTTGGTTAAGTGTCTAATCTATTTCCACTCAGGTCATGATCTCACAGTTGTGAGATCAAGCCCTGTATTGGATTCTGTGCTGGGCATGGAGCCTGCTTAAGATTCTCTCTCTCTCTCTCTCTCTCTCTCTCTCTCTCTCTCTCTCTCTCTCCCCGTCCCTCCCCCACTCTTTCTAAAAAAATATTTTATACAATTTTAAATATTTCAATATTTAAGTTTTTCTGTTTTAGGCAAAATTCAATAGATCTTTATGGGGCCTAAAAGTGGGCTCTTTTTTCTGTAATATGAAAAACAAATTAAAACATGTGTCTAACCCTAAAAATTCTTCTTTAAGAAAAAAGAAGTTCTGTTTCTTATAATTTTAAAAGAAATTAAAATATTTTCACGGATCTCTAAAAATATTGTGGGCACATACTCTGTGCTATTGTGCCTGATAAGTTAGCCCTGAATCCATAAAGGCAATAATTGGTTTGAAGTGAAATAGGTCCTTTCCACTCTGAACTTTCATTTGTCAGATTTTACCTGGCACTAAAACCCTCTCCATGATAGGTACTTAGTGGTATATCTCTAGTCAAGAGAGGTCTGAAATAATATCTTCTCTGTACACCTGCTTATAGGGTTAGTCCTTCTAACTAGTAGGAAGTCTCAAATCCAGTCTAACTTTTATATACTGACCTGAACTGGGAAAGTGTATTTATGGCACTGGACTGAAGCTATTTTCCAATATCCTCTGACTCAACTAACTTGCATACATGCTTAGGATATTTGACCAATAATTATATTTCTCACAGGCCTTAGAGACCTGCTAAAACTTTCAATGACTGATATTAATTCATTGAATTTAGTGACTGAACTAAGAATTGGTGATGATGATGATGGTCATGATGATGACTAAAATTATTGTCTAAGAAAATGATGTTTTCTTATATATGCTTCTTTATTCAAGAAAGAAATACAACTATGTGAATTTTAGTTTAGTTTCTTCCCCAGAGTTAATATACTTAACTGGCTCTGCTTGTCACTTAATAGTGTTTTTCCTATCCCCAAAAGAGTGAAAAGTCATAAAATAAAAATTTTTTTTCCAAATACACTGATCTAACAATAAAGAAATTAACTTCAGGGGCGCCTGGGTGGCGCAGTCGGCTGAGCGTCCGACTTCAGCCGGGTCACGATCTCGCGGTCAGTGAGTTCGAGCCCCGCGTCAGGCTCTGGGCTGATGGCTCGGAGCCTGGAGCCTGTTTCCGATTCTGTGTCTCCCTCTCTCTCTGCCCCTCCCCCGTTCATGCTCTGTCTCTCTCTGTCCCAAAAATAAATAAAAAGGTTGAAGAAATTAACTTCAGAATTAAATTGAGGAGTGCCTTGGTGGCTCAGTAAGTTGAGTCCGACTTTGCCTCAGGTCATGGTCTTACAGTTCATGAGTTCAAGCCCTATGTCAGACTCTGTGCTGGCAGCTCAGAGCCTGGAGCCTGCTTCGAAGTCTGTGTCTCCCTCTCTCTGCCCCTCCCCAGCTCATGCTCTCTCTCTCAAAAATAACTAAATGGTAAAAAAATTTTTAATTGAAATTGTAAGAAGAATACAATGTATTATAAAGGGCACAGGAGAAAAAAAGAGAGAGAGAGAAAGCACAGGGAATCAAGAAGTTTTAGCCCTGAGGCACCTGAGTGGCTCAGTCAGTTAAGCCTCCTACTCTTGATTTCAGCTCAGGTCATGATCTCCTCATTCTTGAGTTTCAGCCCCACATTGGGCTTAACACTTGACAGTGCAGAGTCTGCTTAGGATTCTCTCTCTCTCTCTCTCTCTCTCTCTTGCTCTCTCTCACTCTCGCTCTCTTCCCCTCCCTGCTTGTATTCTCTTCCTCTCTCAAAATGAAAAAACTTAAAAAAAAAAAAAAACTAAGAAAAAAAAAAGTTTTAGCCCTACTTCTGCCCTTTACAGAGATTTTGGGAAATTGAGATGCCTTCTCTGCATTTTAGAAATTGAGAAGAACTAGAGATTTCGCCACACCTTTTCTAATGCTAAAGTTCTGTGAAAGCAACAAAAATTTTATAATCTCTAATCAATAAAAGCACTTATTTCAATACTGTGCTTATTTATGTGTACCTAAATTGCAAACTCTTAAAAATGCAGGTTCCGAGGCCTTGATCCCTGCCCCTACCCACTTCAGATGCTTTTACTTTTATTTTTTTTCTTGGTAGCTGTTCTGGTGTTTAATAGGCACCTGCGTTGAGAAATACTAGTCTAGATAATAGAATTATAAAAGTTTCCATTTTGCCAGAGTTTTAGCCTATGTCCTAATTAACAAAGATCTATGTTGAAAAAATTAGTCTCATTAAGATGTCAGGAGGAAAGCAAGGTACTAACTATAGTGACATTGCAAAGGGCTAAGGGAATGAATCAAGTTCCACACTAAAGTCACATTACATGGGCAGAAGACCATTCTTAGGAAACAGGATGTAAATGCTAATGGCAATTACAGGTCAATAGAGTAAAAAATAGGAACATTTCTGAAAAATTATTAAAATCCTTCCTGTCTCAAAATTAACCATTAATAGTGGTTAACGTTCATTTTGAAATAGCAAAGATTTTAATTTCATCAAATGGCTTGTGTCTGGAACATCCAGCTATTTATTCTTTTGTCTTGTGGGTTTTTTTTAGTGTTGAGAGACAGTATTTTTGGAATTCCAGCTCCTTAATAAAAATTACAGCCAGTACTTACATTGTGCCCCCTATTTATCTATCAAGCAATGTCCTAAGAGCTTTGCATAGAATAAATGAACTTAATCCTCACAACAATCCTAGGGTTTAGGCACAATCATTATCCTATCTTTGCAGTTGAAGAGATTAAGGCACAGAAAATTTTGGTAACTTGATCATGGTGACTCATCAAGGTGACATGGCACCCCTTGCTAAATTCTCTCAAATTCCTGATTCCCACCTTGCTAACTTGAAACTACAGTGTAGTGCACTTTACATGACTGGCTTTGGATGTAAACCACCCCCCCCACCACCACCACCACCACCACTACATGCCAGGCACTGAGAAAGAGGAAGACGTGAGGAAGGGGGATAGAAAAGATAAATTAGAATGTATTTTATGTGCTCATGTAGTTTTCAAACATTGGCTTACATTTGTTACGATCAATTGAAATGTTTTCTATTTGCATGAATTTGTGCTTGGAATGCATGTCTTGCATAACTGTGAAAGAAGTCATCGTAACTATGCTAAGTCAGTATATTCTAAGGGGTGGAACGGGCTCCTCGGAGCTCAGCCAGTATTTGCACATATGAGAAACCTGAAGTCTTTACGGTTGGGGGGCGGGGGGGGGAGGCAAAGAGGATAGAGACTCCTGTGAGGGTGGGAGTTAGCTCAGTAGCGGCAGCCCCAGACAAGCCTGCTCCCTGCGTGACCAATGCGTTCCATCCCCACGAGACCTTGCAAGACTTGAACTCCTCTAGTGCTAGGAGATGGCTCGGGTTAAAGTAGTCATTTTCCAAGCAACACTTGGTTTTAAAAGGGGGCTCTTGAAGTCAGGAAAACTTTGAAAAGCCAAAGAGGGGGAAATGTTTGTCATTTGAGCACTCCTGTTAGGAGACAGCACAAGGTAGTAGGGGAATGTGGAAAGGGTTTCACGATACCTCTCACATAATTTCTCCCAAATCTATCCTAGGCCCCCCTATATTCAAGGCCTAAATGTAATATATGGATCTTACTGTATCTAGTGTCAATCATTTTAAGAATAACTAACTGCTTGCATTTCTTAAAAACATAATTTTCTCTGTTCATACATTTTCCCCCTTTATATCTAATAATTAAGGTCAGTATATATAAGACTTTATGGAATTCATGAGAAGCTGAATGTATCTAAACATAAGAAATTAATAACGAGAGACAAATCACCACTTTACACATATTAGTATAGCCACATTAAAAAGATCTTCTATGCCAAGGAAGGCAAGGATGTGAAGAAACGGAAACCCTCATACACTGTCAGTGGGAATGTTAAATAGTACATCCACTTGGGAAAATAGTTTGACAGTTTCTTTAAAAGTTAAGCATGTATTTACCATAAGATTCAGCTATTCCACCCCTACATGTTTACCCGAGAGAAACAAAAGCATCCATGCAAAAGTCTATGCACAAATGTTCATAGCAACTTTATTTGTAAGAGCCAAAAACTCAGGAGAACCCCCAGAGTATATAAATAAGTGAGTGGATAAGCAAATTGTGGTATATTCATGCAAGAAACACTAGAAATGACTGATTGTAATAAAGAGAAATGAATGATGGGTGCACATAATTCCGATGAGTGAAAGAAGCCAGAAGGAAAAGAGTAAATAGTATATGACTGCATTTACATAAAACTCTAAAAAATAAAAAGTAATCTATAGTTACAGAAAGTGTATCAGTGATTGCCTTCAGAAGGTGGGGTAGGGAAAGGGACGGATGGAGTGGGAAGGAATTACCAAGGGAAATGTGGAAACTTTTGGAAGTAATGATACGATCATTATCTTGATTGTAGTGATGGTTTCAAAGGTAAATGCATATGTCAAACATTAAATTATATAATTTAAACATTAGTTTATTCTATGCCAGTATATCTCCATAAAGCAATTATTAAAAAAAAAAGACCAGTCAGTTTAAAATCTAAACTTTCAAAAATACGAAACAAACATCTAGAAAAAAAATAAGAAACAGAAATATGGAAAATTTGACACTAGATGTATCAAAGTCTGTCAGATAGATCCTGCTATAATAAATGATAGACACAGTAGGTGGAAATGAAGCAAATATGTAATATCTTTCAAGAAGAATTCAAAGGAAGGTTTTCCTGTACAATTAGGTAGAGATAAATGGTGGGAAGAAAAGATAAGAAAGCAAACAACCCTGAAAATCTTGTGAGTCTCTTCCAGTATAGAAAATAAATCTAAAAGATCAGGAGGTCAGAAAGATGGAAGGCTAAACAAACAAACAAACAAACAAAAAGACGTATAGTAAAAGGAAATGTATCAGCTATCAAGGCTATATTAGAAAAAAAAAGGACATTGTTTAAGAGACCCTTTATACTGTACACAGCACCACCTTGAGGGAAACAATAGGAAATACTATTTCAATGTGTAATAAAGCCCAATCCATTCATTGATTGTTCATTTACTTAGGTATACACAACACTATTCTAGATACTTGGGATACAAAAAGGAACAAACAACAACAAAATCCCTACCCTCTTAGAGCTTATTTATCAATCAAAAAAAAAGCAGCTTTGTTTTCAAATGATTTATAGTTATATGTAGATTCATTTTATAAACTTTTAAAATTATAGTAAGAATTTACAGGAAGTCTATGTGTCCAAAGTAAACATAAAAGACCATTGTGTTTTTTTTCTTTTCAAATGAGTTTTTACAGAAGAGGTTTGTATAAATCGGGGTTTTGTTTTATTTTTGTAACACTTCATAGTCAATTCTAAAATTATTTCAGGGGCGCCTGGGTGGCGCAGTCGGTTAAGCGTCCGACTTCAGCCAGGTCACGATCTCGCGGTCCGGGAGTTCGAGCCCCGCGTCGGGCTCTGGGCTGATGGCTCGGAGCCTGGAGCCTGTTTCAGATTCTGTGTCTCCCTCTCTCTCTGCCCCTCCCCCATTCATGCTCTGTCTCTCTCTGTCCCAAAAATAAATAAACGTTAAAAAAAAAAAATTAAAAAAAAAATAAAATTATTTAAAAAAAAACAGTATAGTTGATGCTGAAGTATAGTTTCTTATCCCTTTTTCAAGACTAAGGTCTGTATCCCCCTTCCCTAGCTGCCAGGATTATAGGCTTCTAAACGCTCACAGCTATGACCCCATCTTGGGATGACTGTACCCCACATCAAACAGTCATTGGGTTGTGGCTACCCCTTCCTCCTGGGAGGTGTTTAAACATGGACAAGGGAGTTCTCTAGCCAAAAGCAGTTTCCAGTCTTTGTTTCTGTCTGTGCTTCAGTCTAGAGTCTATTGTTATGTCTTCAAGTTAACTCATCTTTTCTTCTGCAGTTTCTAATCTGTTCTTAATCCTATCCAGCAGATGTTTATTTCAGATACTATATTTTTCATTTCTAGAAGTTTCATCTTCCATTTATTTCTTCATTATGCTCAGAGTTTCATTACATCCTTAAGCATTTCAGCATATTTATATGTTTTAAATAATCTTAAGGTCCATGTTTGCTAATCTCTGCCATGTCTCGCTGTTTATCAAGGTTTTTTTTTCCCCTTGGTTATACATTCCATTTCCTGTTTCTTGTAATATTCAATAATTCTTAGTTGGCTGCATGGAGATTATGAATGTAATTCAGTTGAGTGCTTACTACATTTTGTCTTCCTTTAAAAAGTACTTACAAGAAATTTAAGTTACTGGCCGAGCAGCTTGATCTCCCAAAGTCTGTTTTTGAGCTTTGTTAGGGGGCATCTAACCTCACTGGGCATAGTATACACTACCCCAGGGATAGTATAGCCCATGTTCCAAGATAGAGCCCTTCTGGGGTGTCTTCTCAGTGCTCTAGTTGAGTATCAAGAATCTCCACTCTGGCTGGTGAGAGCTTAAACAACTCTCTGCCATGTATGAATTCTGAATTGTTCAGACTACGGCCCCCTGGCTATTCTTTTCCTGGCCTCTTAAGTGTCACTCCACGCATGTGCAGCTAAGGATTTTGCCAAGAATAAAAGGGACCCTTAGTACAGATTTCTAAAGCTCCTTTTTTTCTGTAGAGTGATCCCATCCAGAACCCTACCCTGCATCTTCCAACTATCTCAAACTCCCTACCTCCTAATTTCTTTCACATCCACTCAGTGAGGCCAGTGTGCCTTTCTTGTGATCTCTCTCTCTGCACGTCAGTGAGGGAAGTGTCCCTAGGCAGAAAACTGAAAAAATGGTGGGAGGTCACCTCAAGTGTTTCCCTTCTCTAAGGCATTATGGCATTATATATTTCCTGTACTCCAGTTCTTGGAAATAGCTGCTTCATATATTTTGTCCAGTTTTTTAGTCATTTATTTTTCAAGAGTAAATACAATTCTTGTCACTATACCATGCTAGAAGCAAAGTCCCCAAATCCCTTATTATCTCATCTGCACATATAACATGGCATGAATTCAAGCTCATTTCAATGATGCATACCCTCTAGTTTTTATAACATTGCTCTTTAAGAACATGTATGTGAGGTTCTAATGTTGGAGAGGGCATAGCTTTTCCCCTTCAGTCCTTAAGAAGTGGGAACGAGTGGGAACGGAGGTAGGTTCTGGAAATGGAGAATTGAGAAGAGATGTTGAGCCCAGTCAGTATCACAAAATGATAACTCTCTATACTTCTATATGTATATAGGAAATAGTAACTCTCTAGGAAACAAACAAAAAAACTAAACAAACAAATGGAAGGTACTATTGCAAGGGAAGAAAGAAACTGGAACCGAAATTCAAAATTATGCCTACCTGAGCTATTCTTTAAAAAAAATTTTTTTTCAACGTTTATTTATTTTTGGGACAGAGAGAGACAGAGCATGAACGGGGGAGGGGCAGAGAGAGAGGCAGACACAGAATCGGAAACAGGCTCCAGGCTCTGAGCCATCAGCCCAGAGCCTGATGCGGGGCTCGAACTCCCGGACCGCGAGATCGTGACCTGGCTGAAGTCGGACGCTTAACCGACTGCACCACCCAGGCGCCCCATACCTGAGCTATTCTAAGTCAGCCAAATGTTTGCAAGTCAGGACCTACCAAGACTTTACTATTTTGAAACACATTTTAGACTTCCCTCAAGGGAATGGACAAACTAAAGATTGCCAAATCCAAGATGTTACAACTTGCATGTAACAGTTCCTATGGTCCACATTTGCTAAACTTGTGTTTGGTATTCAAGGGTCACCACAAGCACCCCCACCAAAAAAACAAAAGAACAAAAACAAAAACAAACAAACAAACAAAAAACATGGGAAGTTTCAATACTTTCTTATAGGCATTGAAATAATTTTTCTAGACTTCCTGAGATCAAATTACTCTCCCTTCCCTTCTCTAGCCTTCTAGTCTTTAGTATCTTTTGAAGCAAAAAGTAACACATAAATAGAAATAATCCTGGCTTTAGCCATAATCCCAGGAGTAATGATGAAAGACTTACTTTTCTTTCAAAACCCTTTATCCAACTATAGTGTTACTTAGTGACTGAGAGCAAACAAAGCCTTTATAATGAGATACACTTGGATCCTGGATGTACCATTAGCATTTCCATAACCTCAGGGGAAATTAACTAACTTCTCTAAGGCTTAAATGTAAATGACCTGGTATGCAGCTTGACACATAGTAGGAATTCTATACCAGTCAGAACAAGAACAATTCTATACCAGTCAGCCACACAACAGAGAGGTTTTAGCGTAAGGAATTGTTGAAGCTGGTATTGGAGAACTGAAAGAGTTGTACCGAAGTATTAGATTGATAGCAAATTGCAGGACTCAGCTACTATCCCTGTGCCTGCAGGAGCAAAAAGAAAGGGATGGGGCTTTAGCATTAAAACTTGGTCAAGGGTGCCTGGGTGGCTCAGTCAGTTAACGGTTTGACTTCTGCTCAGGTCACGATCTCACTGTTTGTGAGTTCTAGCCCCCACATTGGGCTCACTGCTGTCAGGGCAGAGCCCAGTTCAGATCCTGTATCCCCCCCACACACACACACTGGTTCTCTCACCCTCTCTCTCTCAAAACTAAATAAACATAAAAAAAAAAAAAACTTAGTGGAAATCTTCTGGGAAGCTGGGACTCAGACTTCTGAGGAGAGGGCATGTGGCTGTGCTGCTGTTGGTACCCCTCTGAGTATGACCGGGCAATGGCCAAGTTCACCTTCTGTGTTTCCTTTCTCCCATGGATCACTGTTCTTTCCCTTCAAGTCCTGTGTCTTGAAGACCATTGCTTCATGTAATTAGTCCCTTTTTTTGTTGTTGTTATTTCAGCGAGAGGTAAATCTGGCCCCTGCTACGCCATCATGTCCAGAAAGGGAAGTCCCTAATGTTTTCTAAATAAGTAAATTAGCCACTTTTTTTAGATCACTTTAGGTTAGTTCTGTCTCACTCTGTTAAGTTTTTTAGTAAACTTATAAAATTGAACAATTGTTTTGGCATAGTTTGGATGTAATGTCACTTAATGACATGCATCTTTCTAATATCTAATACCGAAAAGTTTTAAATCATCCTTAACTATCTCCTTTTAAATTCAATCGGGAAATCCTGTTAACCCTAACTTAGAAATATATTCTACTACTACTTGCCATCTCCTGCTTCTTGCCATCCCCAATGCCATCCCAGGGCAAGCCACCATCACCACAGGCCTGGAATCCTAACTGATCTACTTATATGCCTGTCTCTGTCTCATTCCCTAGCTGCTTTCGTATATTTACTCAAATGTCATATTTTTTGTCTCTGTCAGCATGGCCCCAGCAATATTTCTTCAGGCTGCCAACAGCAGTAGGTTCCAGTGGCTGATGTTGATTTCAGTTTCCAGTTTTCCAACCCTCTCAGAACCAACCTCATGGTACCACATCAGAGAAACCGGCATCCTTTGGAAGCCTCCTTCCCAGTGGTCTGGTCCCAACTCCACAGGGTCTCTCATAAAGGTAGATCTCAGTAGATAGGGAGTGAATTAAAAGTGTCCTTGAGGGCGCCTGGGTGGCTCAGTCGGTTAAGCGCCCGAGTTCAGCTCAGGTCACGATCTCGCGGTCCGTGAGTTCGAGCCCCGCGTCGGGCTCTGGGCTGATGGCTCAGAGCCTGGAGCCTGCTTCTGATTCTGTGTCTCCCTCTCTCTCTGCCCCTTCCCCGTTCATGCTCTGTCTCTCTCTGTCTCAAAAATAAATAAAACATCAAAAAAAAACTTTTTTAAAAAAAGTGTCCTCGAGAGTATGGAAAGGTAGATGAAATCATGTGTGGGGTTCTGGGACTTCCTGCACAAATAAAAGAGCTCTGCCTTGATCTGTTGCACACATCTACACACAATTTATTTGGCAAAAGGTCCACTGATTAAAAAAAAAAAAAGTTTAGAAACTGCTGGTAACCAAAATTAAGTCAATACGTTGTTGCAGAACTTGGCAAAGAAGTGCTCATATCACAAAATAAGGAAGGTATACCTCTTTGCCATAAGGCTCAAATGAGTCTTTCTGTCAGCAAGAGTCATGTTCTCATCTGGTGCTAGACTGGATTAAGTATAGTCACTGAATTCAATGTCCTATCCCGTCAACAATTCTCGTCAAAGTAGTTCTAGGATTGTGACTTCAGTCGTCCTTTGATTTTGTCTGTAGGATTCTGAATGGTCCATGGCAGTCACTAAGACTAAATCTATAAAACACACCAGTGCTCAATCAGAACTTGGGAAGACTACAAACAAGACCTTTTCCCGTTCCTCATCCTCGGTTCTCTAGTCTCTTAAATGAGAAATTCTATTTTATGATTCTCAGAGCCCTGCCTAGTGCCAAAACCATATTTCCATGACATCTCTGCACTGTATAAATAGAAAATTTTCCCAAATTCATAATGCATGATGGTATTCTCAACTTTAATTCTGAAACAGAATTCTCATCTATCAGTGCTAACCTAAAACTTATTAGACCTTCTATTTTTCTTAGTCCAACTTCTCAGGTCTCAGATTCTTAGATTTTATTCCTTTTGTTTAGTGCATTGAGCAAGAATTTCCTTTATTTCTATAAATCTCTCTTATATGTGAAATCTAAAAACAAAACAAAACAAATAAACCATAAAAATAAAAACCCAGGGTGCCTGGGTAGCTTCAACTCAGGTCATGATTTCACGGTTCGTAGGTTCGTGCCCTACATTGGGCTCTACGCTGACAGTGTAGAGCCTGTTTGGAATTCTTACCTTGTCTTTCTCTCTGCCCCTCCCTGCTCGCTCGCTCGCTCTCTCTCTCTCTCTCTCTCTTGAAATAAATAATCTTAACAAAAACTGAACAAGCTCATAGATCTGGAGGATGGACTGGCAGTTGCCAGAGGCGGGGGCAGAGAATAGGATAAATGGGTGAAGGGGAGTCAAAGTTTAAACAACAACAAAAAAGAAACCTACCTGGTGTCTTAGTTCATTCTGACTGCTATAGTAAACTACCATAGACTGAGTGACTTATAAACAAGAGAAATTTATCACTCATAGTTCTGAAGGCTAGGAAGTCCAAGATCAAAGCACCGGCAAATTTGGTGTCTGGTCATGGTGTCTAGCAGTTCCAGGCTCTCCCCTTTTAGTGGCAAAGGGGTTGCAGCAGCTCCAGCCATCACATCATCTAAGATTCAAGTTCTACACACAAAAACAAGTTTGTCTAAAACAAAAAATAGTATCGCCTGTACTATTAAAAATATTTGCCTTTTAATAATTAAGTTTAATTTGAAAAGAAAAAATGAGGGAAACAGAGAGAGGGAAAGGAACTAGTGAATATACAGAAATATATAAATATACATACAAATATAAAATACAATACAAATAAGGAAGAAAATATGTATAATTCCTACAGGTCTTATTTCTATAACTTATGACATGATGGTTCATTGGGGCATTTAGATATCAATTTGGAAAGCATAAGACATTTGATGTGTACTTTATACTTACATCAAAATCAATTCCAAATGTATTAAAAATTTTTAATGTAAAACATGAAACCATATGAAAAAATAAGAAAAGAGACATGACTATTTATACACCTTGGGGAGTGGGGGAATTATTGAGCATGACACCTGAGATATAGGTATCCATTGACTTGTCTGCCCAGCAGCCCATCTCTTCTGAAAAACCTCCCTGACCCTCCTATTACCCCATCTTTCCCTTCACCTCCTGCATAAACCTGTGGTTTGAATAGGAGATGTCCTCTCCTTCTCTTAATCCATCTTCCTGGCCACAGTGGCTGGTCTACAGATGAGTTCTTCATCCAAGCTGAGCCTACCCATCTGGGTCACCCTGAGATTCTTTGCACCCTTCTCTGTTCATGAAACTGAGGAAGTGTACATTCTGGAATGGCCTTTGGAGGCATAAAAAAAAGAAAGAAAAATAAAAAGAATCCTGATAAACCTGTCTCATACAGGTGATAGATAAGTCATGGTTTGGCTCTTTTCTACTTCGTAAATTTTGAGCTCCAAAAGATAATCTTTATAATCATTTAGGGCATGAGAGTTTAGGTAGGGTTCAGATTAGTGGCATTAACTATGCATTTATTTATCGCATTTATTGTAACATAGAAAGACTCTAAAAGAAACTTTCATAACTTCATCTTGATTTCTCGAGAGGCATTCTGGCTCAACAGTTAAAGATCATGGACTTGGGGTCACAAAGATCCAGTTTTGAACTCAAACTCAGGTACTGATCAGCTGAGGAAATTCAGCCTCCCTGAGTCTTAGTGTATACTTTTATAAATACTTCATAGAAAATGAAGCATGGATCAAAAGTGCTAGACAGTGTCTGGTACTCAATAGTGACTCAAAAACCAGTGTATTATCATTGTTGTTACCTTATTTTTCATCTCAGATTATTGTCAGCTGAATTATTCAAATGGAACATTATTTTTCCAAATCTGTCCACTTAGAAAATATTCAAATTGTTAACTCTGCTGTTTACATAAAACTAAAATATCCCCTTTCTGTAGTGAGCATTTTTCTGATTTCTATTCTAATACTTTTACCAAATCTACATGAAAGAATGTGATATTTAAAGACCCAAACTTTTCCCATTCTAAGATGAACAGATTGTGCCTCTCTAGGAGTAAGTCCACACTCGCTGAATAGTGACTACTGACTCGAACTGAATGAGTGCAAAGTGCACGGAGGCTGCAGCAGGGAGGTGCACCATCCCTAGGACAGACGTCCTGATAAGGGGTGCAGGAGAGCCCAGGCATGCCTCCTGGGCCAGGCTCCTGTCCTCACTCTTGCTTCTTCTGTCACCCTCATTGCTAGTTTTCTTCTCTCCTGGGCAAGGCAATTATTCACCAAGAAAGTGATATTAGCTCTTTCTGTCCAAATGAAAGCATTTGGTTTTTACACTGCTTATAAATTCCTGATATTAATGTGCCAGTGTGATACTTTTTTCACATATCTCTTCTCTCTTGAGTTGGTCAAGGGCAGGGAACACGACTTAGCTCTCTCCGTCGATCACCAGTTCTCACGCAGTATCTGGTACCTGGTGAATGTGCAGTAAATCCTGAATTACAACATCACTTCAGCGCAGTGCTGTGTCTTGTCCAAGTTGGTTGTATGTTGATTGCTGAACCATACCTGAGGGACACTCCATGTCCAACGGTCATAGCGAGTGATGTTTTATTTGAATAGTTCTCAACCAGGTAAAGGAGATAGGAAGAGGTAGGCATGCGGCTTACTTATCTTCCCTGAAAATCTTTGCCTGCTGCTGTTGCATTTTCATGGGTTTTGTTGGTTGGTTTGAGCACCCAAAGTCTCTAGACTTCATCAAATTGTTGACAGATAATATAATATTAACACCAATATCCCAATGTTATGCTTGCACTTGCTTGTGGAGAATTCCACCCCTTACACAGCCCGCGCCTGCCCCCAGCCCCAGGTGTTCCAGGGCGTCATCATTGATATCCTGTGTTCTTCTGGTATCTGATGGTTAATCCTTCACCACAAGGCCTCCTGCGCTGGGTTGTACTGCCAACAAGAGTACTTCTAGTACTAGCCTCAGAAATCAGAAAATAAAGAGAAATAAAAGGCATAAAAATTGGCAAAGAAGAAGTCAAACTTCCACTCTTGGCAAATGACATGTATTGAACATTTTAAAGTACTTCTATTCCAATGTTGTTTTTGTTAGAATTGTTTCCTAAAAAAGACCTCTCCTTGATCTTGGTTCTCCCTGTGAGAATTTTGTATACTCTGTAACATCTTGGTTGTGGTAATCCAGTTTTCCTAGTAACTTTGTTAATGTGCTGTGCAAGATTGAAAATGTGAGTATGTAGTGTATATACTATTAAATTGTTAATTGATGGCATTTAACAATGTAACAGTGCATCAGCCTTGAAGATATGGGTACTTGATATACTGTTAAAGAAAATTTGCCTCCAAATTTTAAACTGGACATCATAGAATAACTTTTAGAAAAGAATCACAACTACATGATTTTTTAGATTATCGGTACATATGTTAGGAATTGTGTACAAATTGAAATGTCTGTACTGATCAACCAACAAACACTCAATTATGAAAGAAAAAATCCTGAGCATTTAGGACAAAATTCTTCCTAAATACAAATCATTATATACTATAATAAGTTAAATCTGAAATCTGAATCATCCCAAAGAGCCTCCAATGCAACTTGATTGTAAACTCTAACAAGGCATAGATTTTTGTGTTTTGTTTTCTGATGTATCTCCAGCCCCTATAAAAAGGTTTTTTTTAGTAAATTAATATTATTTTCCCTATTAGGGCAGGTCATGTTGAATATAAAGGGTTAACATAGTATGTCAAATGAGAAAAAAAAATCAATATGAAGTGACTTTGATTATATTATAGCAGCCCTGAATATCACTCTGGTTTCCTATAGCTGCCAATACCAAAGTACCATAGAATACAGGTATACAAAGCTGGGAAACCAAAATTGCCAATGTTTGTGTGTAGGCTCTCTCGTATTAGCAGTCATAACATTTTACTTTGGAGTTTTATTTAAACAGCCTCAGCAGTCTGTATCACAATTTGGGAGTGCTTAAGAGTTGGAGGCTGAGTTTGTTTGTACTCTCTCGTATGTCCGAGTGCAGATAACATTGTTCACGGCACTTTCCTAGAAGACAAAGGATGAGATACATCAGTATTGTTGGTGAAACTGACTTTTAGAACCATGCAAACTAAGTACTATCCATAGGAGTTTTGAAAAGAGATCTACATAGAGAACAATAGATACCAACTGTTAGCTGATTTTGCCACGTGTGTGTGTGTATGTGTGTGTGGGGGGGGGGGATGACAAATCATATATTAAATAGGGTATGTGCGGTATATACATATATATTGTAAATATGTAATGTATGTGTATATATATAAAAAATACATATACTATAGAAACTTCAGTCTTTATTCAAACATTTTAAATGCCTACATTGAAGCATTTTTGCGATTTCACATAACCCTACATTTTCAAATAATGACATTGTTACATTGATGTAGTATTTTATGGTTTTTAGAGCACTACTGTATACATAATGGCATTTCATTCTCTCAAAGAAACCATGAAGACATTTCTACATTTTTTTAAGACAAGTGAACTGAATTTGGAAAAGATAAATGACTCATCCAAAGTCATGTAAGTACTGAATGGCAGAGATGGAAATGTACATTTTAGATTCTGAATCTAACATTCTTCCTAATGAACTAAAAACCCATCTGTTTGGTGATTATGCCATTATAAGGAGCAATAAAATCAAGTATCCTCAGTCCTCTACTTACTACTTTGTAAGGAAAATGTACTCTTCATTGTGGAAAGAAAAAATATCCTTATGTGAAGAAATGAAGATAGGTTTGTTTGTTTGTTTGTTTGTTTGTTTTTTACCTCCACACAATTCTTACATATTCCCTTAGAACTATTTGATATTATGTCCAAAATGGCTTTTTTATTCATTTTTGTGGAATTGGCAGTTTGGGAAGAAGAATCATTGGCATATATCCCTCCACTGTGTAGGGAGAAAGATGAACTGAGAAGCCATCCTCAGAGAGAGAAGGGTGGACTTAAAAAAGTATACTTGGGAATGAAGCCAACCTGGGTTTTAATCCCAGCACCACCATGTTTTTCTAGCTGAATATCCTTAGGTTAAGTCAGTGGCTGAATCTCAGTTTTCTCACCTGGTAAATGGACTAACAAGTCTTACCTCACAGGATTATTGTGAGGAGTGGGTAAATAATATATGAAAACATGCAGACACAACAACCACAGAAATGTTAGTTTTTAATTGTGTCAACTCATCCATACACCAAGTCGATACCACTTAAGCTTTGCATTAGTTTAAATTTCCTTTCCACGTGTTTGGTGTTGAACTGGAAAACAGTGAGAAATTAATCCTGGTATGGAGTGAAGGATTAAAAACAACTCGAAATCCCTGCTGAAATCTTTATTGCACAAATGCATGCTTGCTTTGGTTTATGACAAGTCAAAGAAGTAGGCAACACATTTTTTTATGTTCTTTAGTTTTTTTAGTTCCTCAATCCATGCACATTTTATACGATTTATGATCATACATTTATCTGCCAATGTTTTCCCACATTCTTACAAAGCAAGAGAAAAAGAAAAATCACATTTACTTCCATCATTTTAGAATAAGACATCTGAGTGATTTTAATTTTTTTTTTTAACGTTTATTTATTTTTGAGACAGAGAGAGAGTATGAACAGGGGAGGGGCAGAGAGAGAGAGGGAGACACAGAATCTGAAACAGGCTCCAGGCTCTGAGCTGTCAGCACAGAGCCCGACACGGGGCTTGAACTCACGGACCGTGAGATCATGACCTGAGCCGAAGTCGGACGCTTAACCAACTAAGCCACCCAGGCGCCCCTGAGTGATTTTATATAGAGGTGTTACAGATGGTGAAAAAAATAATGACAAACAGCTCACTCACCACCACCATTTTCCCATCCACCACCTTTCTCTTTATGGTGGTCTCTTTGCCATTCCAGTCCTGAACTTGAATCAGAGAGTCATTATCTAAGTTTACCACACTCTGGAAAACAGACAAAACCAAATTCAGCTCAGATTGTCACATGTGAACACTAAAATTCTATGAAGTACCAAATTCTTTTTAGCTTTTGTGATGCTCTCAGGTAGTTTTAGAGTGGTGTTTATAGTTTCATTTATATTTTAAGACTTTGCCAACACTAAATTTGTTGACTGATTCTTCTCGGGGGGGAGGGGAGGTTTTATAAGAGTAAAAATATAATATTGTCTTGAATAATAATTAAAACTTTCTTCTCCCTGAGAAATAAGAGGGGTAGATACCCTGTTTCCTGTCCCCTCACCACCACACACACAGAAGATTCTTCAACCCCACAACAATGGTGAATATGTACTATAAATTAGAAAGCAATTCCCATTGTGTTAAGTCATGAGGGCCTGTGGTTAATCTGTCACTGTGGCATAACCTCACCTATACTGGCTAATACTCGTTTTATTCATTGTGACTTTATGCTTGGTAGGAAACCGCTACAAAGTAGAAAGGCAGAACTTTGTTTCTGAGAGAAGAATCTAAGGAAATAATTCTCAAAATAGGTCAGCTAAGCATCTGCATCAGAATTGTTGTTAGAAATACAGTTTTCAGGTGCCTACACCAGATATCAGAGCCTGTGAGGATGGGACCTACAAGGAGGCATTTTTCATAAGCATCACAGGAGATTTGTATGCATATTAAAATTTAAGATCCTGAGACCTAGATTTTAGCCCAAGTTGATCTAATACAGACTTTAGATGTGTTTGCTATAATTCGTGATTTACTTAGAATGATTTTGAATTAGCATTCTTATGAAATTTATCTAAAAGAGTGTTGAAGGCCTCACCTTGGTTTTATGGCCACCTGGTGTGTTTTCCTCAAACTCTTCTCCCAGTTTAAAGGAGATCTCATTATTTTTAAAGATGCTTCTGGTTTTTATAGTGATCAGACCTTCCTGTGTACTGATGGTCACCGTGGGTTTTGCCAGACAGCCAAGTTTCCTTCTGGCTCTTCCTATACCTAGGAATCAGATAAAAGGACACTATGGTTAAATCCGTTACTGGCTTTGGAAACTCATGTTAGCTGTATAATTCTTTACTAACTAGGTTTGTGAGTTAAACAGATTAAATGCTGCATGAATTCAAGTATCTGAAGCAAGTAGCACCGTTATAAGTTAAAATAGATTATATTTTGCAGAATGAAATTAGTCTCTAGTTTTGGCTGGTGGTCGTCATTTTTCTTTAGTCCTGTAGTTACTGGTCTTGCTGGTTCATGAAGAACCTCTTCGAAAATTTGATTAAAGCTATGAACCAACTCCCTATTTTAAAATGTACTCATTTATACAGACAAAATCCTTTGGCATGAATTATTCAACATCTTTATCTCTTCACTTACATTCTTATATGTACACATATATAGAGTCTGTTTTCTTCCATTACATATTTTGTATTATGCTAAAATACATATAAAATTTACCATTTTCACCATTTTAAAGTGTACAGTTAAGTGGCATTAAGTAAATGTTATACAACCACCGCCACTATATATAGGATTTTTTAAAATATAAATTAAATAAATATAAATAAAATAAATAAATAAATATTTATATTATTATTTATTATATTATTATTATAATATAATAAATTATAATATAATATATAATATATATAATATAATATAATATGTTATTATATATTATATTATATTTATTATATTATTATATTTATTATATTATTATTATATATAAATTATATATATAATTTATATATATTATATATTATTTATTATTTATATATTATATAAATAATATATTATATATTATATAAATATATATATTTTATATAAAATATATAAATATATATAAAATATATATATTTTAAAATATATATTTTATTAAAATATATATTTTTAAAATATATAAAATATATAAAATATATAAATATAAATAAATATAAATAAATAAATATAAATAAAATAAATAAAATAAAAATAATATAAATTAAAATAAAATATAAATTATTATTCCACTTACTTTTTCCCCTATCTCTATATCTTGGAGATTTTCTGTGTCAGTCCACATAGGGATAAATTTTTGTTATTGTTACATAATACATAATACTTTATAGAAACACCGTAATATGCCTCATGAACGCACAATGTGAAACACAACAAGTCGTGATATGTTAGATAATTATTCCCGAAGATATTCACACCCTAATCCCTGGAACCTGTGCATCACTTTATGTGCTAAAGGGGACTTTGTGGATATGGTTAACTCAAGGATCTCAAAATCGGGAGTTTATCTTGGACCATCCATGTGGAGCCTAAAGATAATCACAATTTCATCGTAAGAAACTTTCCTTATAAGAAAAGGAAAAGAGATGTTAGACTCTAGAAGAGAAGAAGACAATGTGACAATGGTGGCCGGGCACTAAGGAGGGCCAGCAGCCACCTGAAACTAGAAAACAAGATCTATTCTGAAGATCCTCTAAAGATTTGGGGCAAATGCTTGCGAAATGATCATTTTTAAAAATAATTATGACCGTTTGCTTTAAATTATTTATGCAAATAATTTTCCATTTAGCATATGGCACGTGTATGTTTTATCTGTGTAAATCCATGGTATATTACGTGAGGACAGGATTCTGCCGATTATAAACTAATGTTGCATAGAACTGCATCTAGGTTCTGAACAAATGCCGATTGTTTCTATGTGATTGCTTTTATATTTCTGTTGGAGGGAGGGGCCCAAGATTAATCTGATATCATACAAAGCGAGTGTCTGTGTTATCAAGTCTCCCATTTTTCCTGGCTACAATATAAAAGTAAAAACGGCTCACCCAGCTCTTTCATATATTCTTCAAAATTTTCACAAGAAATGGATTTCCATGTTCCTTGGAGCTGATCAACCATTCTGTCTAAGTTGATCTTAAGGAAAAATAACATCATTAGGATGAGTATGTTGTTTTTCCCTGAAATAGTGTTAGAACTTGTTTTTCATACAATTTTGGTGGATAGCACAGAAAAGTCAGGGGAAAATATTAGGAACTCTAGTCCTTGTTATCTTTCCTGAATACAATACAAAGCAGGAAACTCTCTCAAATGTAAACTGGTCAAGATGAAAATGAAAACAATTTTTGGCAGTACCAGATATAATTTTCCATCTCTAATTTAGGATTAAAAATAGGTTTACAAATTCTAGTTCCTTCCCTAGGAACTGCCACAAACACACATAAACCAGTGCGTAAGGGGTGGAACTAGGCAGCTATGTTTATGCCATAGAATCCCTCTACTGCAGGTCTTTGTCTCTCTTTCTCTGACAAAGGGTGATCTAGAATAAGCCCATTTCACTTGTTGGGATGAGCACTGGGTGCTGGGTGCCGGGTGGTAACCAATTTGTCAATAAATTATATTTAAAAAATAGAATAAGCCCATTTATCAGCTGTTTAGAGATCTTATCACATTCTCATTCCTTGATATTTTGAACTAAAAACCAGAAAGACTTCATAGATGGTATTTGACATTTGAACTAAAAAGTTAAATTTAGTGAGGGCTAGAACAATCATTTTAAGCCATGAACACATTGAGCAAGAGAATGGAACATAGAAAAAAAGGAAAGAAAGAGATTGTGTTCACACACACACACACACACACAGCCTTGTTACTGATGCTTTTCCAGATGCCAGTTCAATTTTCCATGAGCTTAGAGAGTCATCATTGCCATGAGAACACAAATATCTTCTTAGTAAATCCCCCTTAATTTAGGCTAGGTTTTACTCCTTTCAGTCTTGACTGAAACACTCTGATGTCCTCTGATATCTGTAAGGAATCAGAACAGAGGATAAGGGATATAATAGCAAATACACCAACTAGAGAAGAGGAGACTCCAAAGGTTAAAAGACGAGCACAGCCTTACACATGCCATCAGCCCTGAGAGCACCATTATTAATTCTAGGCAATGCTTGATGTCCATATGCTAACACAGAATTAGTAAGAAAAGTGAAATTATAAAAATTTTTTAAGACAGAAAAGGAGAATAGCATTTTATAACAATTCCAATTAAAATATTAAATATCCAATATCTATAAATATCTGCTAAAGCACTTTCCCAGGTCAATGGTCTTACTGATAATTATTCAACTAATATTTATGGAGCACCCAGTATTACATACCTAATATGAGCTAAGCAATTTTGCATACACCATTGATTTAATGTCCCAACGATGGTTGAAAAAGATACCATAGTTTGTTTTCCTTTCCTGTGTTAGGAAGTTTACTATTATAATTTTTTTTACATTAATGTGTACAATTTATATTTATCCCCACTCAGTTGAATAGCATGAGGCCAAGGCCAGGAAATGACTTACCATTAAAGGTACTAAAAATACTACAATTAAGCATTGAATTTATTAAAATTCCTAGGATTTTTTTAAAGAAAATGTCAAATGTGTTGTTTCATGAGTCTGATGCACACTGATCCTCTAACACAAGGAGAATCACCTATTGGAAATCATCTCCTTGATGATTGGGAGCTCATACTGGGAGCTCAGTATAGGTCTCTATTGCTGGCAGGTTAGACTTTCAGAAAAGTGTCAGTAAATAGAGTCCATGCATGGCCTCTGTCTCTGCCCCTATGGTTCTCTCTTCATGTGCTCATCATGCCAATTCAAAGACAGTTAAGGCGCATTAGCCTGGTCATGTGTCTACTTGGTTGTTCGCTGCCTATTCTGTGAGAGATGCTTTCTGGTGTCCATTAATATGCGAATCAAAAACCTTCACACCTTATGCCCGTTCCCTTAAATACATCCACATTCCTTGATGCTTCAATTTTTCAGTCCTTGTCCTTCCAGACCTGCAACCAACCCATTAAACTATCCCCTCTACTCATGAGTATGTCTTCATTCTCACCTCAGGCCACTGCTCCATCCACACAGAATGAGTAACAGGCACACCACTCTGAGCTTTGTCCATTGGGACCATTTTTCCTCATCACTATTTTCAAGTCCCCTCCCACTCTGAGTGTAATTAAACCACTGCCCGTTTTGGTTTCCATCCACACAGTAAGCCGACCTGCCCATAAAACATGTTCAAGCTCTTCCTATTCCATAAGCTGGTTAGATGAGCCCCCACATAGTGTAGGAATGATCTGAGGGACGGGTGCTGGTACACCCGTGGTGGGTGATATGAGGATCTGAGTCACCTGTTCATGCAGTTAACTCATATCTTCTGGTCTTGCTTAGCCTTGATCCCACAATTTCAATCTTGTTTTGGAATGTTGCTGGGCCTGCCTGAGTCTATGACTCTGTGGGTCTGACAGAACCTAGCTCATAATGGAAAGTTCCAGACACATGGTTACTTGGTTTCTTACAATCAGGAATTCTGCCTCTGCTAGGCTCCAGTGACACACTGGAACACAGGTGACACACATGACACACAGGGACTCTTTTCAAAAAGCTTGTAAGTTTCAGAGCGCCTGGGTGGCTCAGTTGGTTAAGCATCAGACTCTTGATTTCAGATCAGGTCATGATCTCACGGTCATGAGATCAAGTCCACGTGGGGCTTCGCACTAAGTGTAGAGCCTGCTTGAGATTCTCTCTCTCACTCTGCCCCTCCCTGGCTTTTGCGCCCCCACCCCCCCACGCCAAAAGAAAAAAAAATAAAGCATATAAGTTTCTGTTGCAGATGGCATGGTCTTGCTCCAAAACCCCAGAGGTCTGTTTTGTGATGCCACACTGCATATTTTCTCATCACTAATCTTCTGTTGGCCTAGGGTTTGCCAGATCATACGATCCAAGGAGCAGGGCTGCTTGTACTGCAATTCTGACTTTCTGCTCCAGTTCTCATTCAAAGCAGGGAGCTATTCCTGTCACTCAATACATGAGCTGGAACACATTCCTAGATGTGGAATATGTTGCACCAGAAGCCAAAGGAATTTTGTTTCCTTCTTTCTGGTACAAAGGCAAGATGCAGCAATTTGTCTTTTGGAAGAGTTATCCTCACTTGGCCTGACCCAGCTGGATCCCTAAACACTTTACAACGGTGGAAGTTCACTCAGTTGCCATCAAATTAAACTCCTATACACTGTAACACATATGTCTTAACCAATGTCTCTGAGTGCTAGCCATTCTTGCTCATTCACCTTATCAACAGGATGTGTAGGACGTCCAGACGGCTCAGATCTCATCTGATCATATTATAACAACAGAAGTTAACATAGACCCCAAACAAACCTGTAAATGTATATTGTTCCATGTAAACACAAACAGTTTCTGTTCCTTTCTCTGATCTTTCCTGATTGGGATCGAAAAGAATGTCATACAGTATACCCGAGGCCATATTAATCTGCACCAGCGAAGATAACACATCTAGCATAGTAGCCATAATTGGGGTTATTATTTGAGTTTGCAGTAGCCTACAGTCATTCTCCGAGATTCATTTGGTTTCTGCAAAGGTCAGACTGGTGAATTAAATGGAGCTATGATATGGACCACCTCCCGCTTCATTCTTAAGATCATTTAGAGTAGCATTAATTTCTGCCACACACCCCCCCCATCATCACCACCAAATACAGTGGTGTTTGATTCACCATCTTATCCAGGACTGGCGAGGGAATGGGAGATAGAGGGAATGGGACTGTAGAGGTACAGTTTCAGAAGCTTCCACTTCACCTTCTCCACTATGATAGGTCTCATTTGGTTTGAATGAATTCAAGGTGGGTTTCCTTCAACAGCCAAATGTATCAATTCCAATCATATATTTGGGGACCAGGGACTTGACCCCTGGATGGGTCTAGAAACCTCCTGAGCCTTTGAGAGCCAGATTTAGGCAGGATTCTGTTTATTTCAGATCCTGGCCCCTCAATGCCTCCACTGTACCATGATGTTTCGAAACCCTATAGATCAATGTTAATTCAGACAGAATACCCTCAGAATATTTGGATAGTCCTCTTTCCACAGTGTGTATTTTCTCAAGTAAATATCTTAGGTCTCCTTTAAGGAAAATGGGGGAAACTAACACTGTATGTTTTTGCCGTGGCATTTCAAAGTCTTCCTCCTGTGGACTTGGCCACCTCTTTAGCTATTGGTTTCAGGGTCTACAAACTTGCTAAATTCGAGGATCTGGGCAAAAAGATAAAGACATTCTATTGAGGCAACCACCCTCCATCTGTTATTCATATGCCTTCTTTTTGTTGATGTTTTAAGCAGCACCCTAATTGGCTATTCATCTATTTTGCCTTTAGAGACACAAGGTTCCATTAATCATCTCCACATCTCCCTCCAGGTCAAGCCCCCTTGGCTGCCCTTCAATTTTGCCTATTGCTATGATAATAGAAACCCCCTGGCTTCTGGCAATAAAGTGCTGTCACCTGCCCCTTGTTGCTTCAGAGTCTCATCATTGCCATTGCTATCAATGAACCAACTGATAGAAATAGAAGAGAGAGAGAGATAGGGAGAGAGAGAGAGAGAGAGAGAGAGTTGATAGATGATAGATATAGATCTCTGTTCTCTTTCTATAGAAAGGTAATGTGGCTATATTGATCCGAAACAGAAGTACAGATCTCGTAACTTTCCTACAGAAAAAGAGGAGAGCCTCACCATACAAGGGTCTCCAGTGTTTTGACATATTGAACTTTCATTACTTCAGCTAAACAATTTGAAGTGTAATAGAGCTGGGCAAGTCCTAGTGGGCACTACGCAGAGATTGACATGCTAGGAAAACCCAGGCCTTACTCATTTGCTATTCATTGAATAAACATTTGAGTGCCTACTAAACACAAGACCCCCATGCTAAGCTCTGGTATATAATGGGGAATGAAAGAGACTTCCAAAATGTTTCCAACATTATGAGAGAGAATCTGAAATTGTGCTAAATTCCCCAGTATTTCTATATGGATATATATCTGTATAGTAGAAACATAGAGAACTAGTTGGTATTTTAGACCAGAGGTCAGCACAGCCTGATCTGTGTACTAATTCCAGCCGCTACCTGTAAAATATTATTGGAACACAATCACACTTATTCCTTTGAATATTATCTAAGGCTGTTTTCATGCTGCAGTAGCAGAGCTGAGTAGTTGAGACAGATACCACATGGCCCACAAAGCCTAAAATGTTTATTCTCTGGCCCTTTACAGAACAATGTTTGCCAGCCCCCATTTTAGAGTCTCAAGTTTGATTATTTAAAACTCAAGATCATAACAACTGTTGTCGGTAGGCCTCCTTTGCTTGGGACACAAAAGTGGTGGATAACATTTTTTTCCATAGCTTTCTCATCAAGAAGAGACATTTTTATAATTATGTCATGGATAAGGCCAACAGAAAATGTAATTTAAGAAGCTAAGTAAGCTCTGGCATTTCATAAAAGTCATATGAGAGAGAGATTGTTATCAGTCAAATATAGATGAAATATTTTAAAAGTTGCTGCGAGTGTTGCAAGGCAGAAAGACACAAGCATTAAATTGACTAGGAAAGAAACAGGGTAAAAGAGCTGTCCTGCTGTCTGCCTTTTCCTGAGTCTAACCTCCAGTTGTCTAATGGTCCTGTTTTCACTTTTTGTTAAAATGTTTATTTATTTGAGAGAGAGAGAGAGAGAATGCATGGGGGAGGGAGAGAGAGAGAGGGAGACAGAGAATCTGAAGCAGGCTGTGCAGTGTCAGCACAAAGCCCCAATATGGGGCTTGAACCCAGGAACCGTGAGATCACGACCTGACTGAAGTAGGACGCTCAACTGCCTGAGCCACCCAGGCACCCCTAATGGTCCTGTTAAACTCCAAAGCTTTCTTCACAAGCAGCCGTGACTCTCCCATCCTTTTAGTGGCCTTGGTAATGTTAAGCTTTCAGGGTTTGCATGCAGTTCTAATGCACTTAGATTAAAACCATGCTGTAAGAAAAATATCTGTGATGACTTTTTAAAGGAAAATGTATTAGAAATAGGGGAAATCCACTACAAAACTTTAGGTGTAGTGATAAACAGAAAACAGTGATCTAAGGAGTTGCTTCTCTTCTTATATTGGTTGGACTTTGTAGGGTGTTCATGCACTTGGGAAGAGCACAGCTCTCCTTGGCCACCTGCTCCGTGTGTGCGAGTCAAGGACAATGGGGAAAGGCTGGCAACTTGGCCATCTGTGAGGCTCAGCACGTTTCTGCATTACCTCCACTGTTCACACGAGCACCTGGAGGTGAACAGCAAACAGCAAGCTGGGACTGCGTGACTGGCTGAGGCACATGGACACCCAAGCAAGCAATCTCGTGGCATGTGCTCCATACCGATGTTCTTCATGCACTTCCTTAATATTTTCCACTAGGAAGCATAGTGGGTTGAATGGTGTCCCCCCCAAAGATATGTCCAAGTTCTAACCCCTGGCACTCATGAACATGGCCTTGTTTGAAAATAGGGTCTTTGCAGATGTAATTGAATTAAGGATCTCAAAATGAGATCATTTTGGATTTAGGGTGTGCCCTAATGGATTTAGGGTGTGCCCTGAATCCAATGACACATAGGGAAGGAGAGAGAGATTTGAAACACAGAGACAGAAGAAAAGGCCATGAGCAGACTGACCAGGACAGAAACTGGAGGGCAGCCGTAAGCCAAGGAATAAATACCAAGTTCAGCCAGCGGCCACTTAAGAGAAAAGCGTGGAATGGATTCTTCTTCAGAGCCTCCAGAAGGCTGCCAACACCTTCATTTCATACCTCTGGCCTTCAACACTATAAGATACTAATAAATAATAATAAATCATAAATTTCTGTCACTTTAAGCTACCAAGTTGTGATCATTTTTTATGGCAGCTCTACAAAACTACTAAATGAAGAAACTCATTTGAAAAAATCTTAGGCCTTTCTATGTTTAAAAGAAGGAGTTTATTTCATTATGTAAAATAACATTTCAACTTATTAAGAATTGTCTCTATTTCACTGGATTCTTTTTCTTGGTCACTTAAAAGTTATCATATTTACCAAGGATAGAGGTAACTTTTATACATAATAATAACAGTAATAATTATGATAATATAATAAAAGGCTGAATTATAATGGATAAATAATAGTATAATTATATAATAAAATTATGTAAATTAATTTTTTTTCAGAAGTTCATGTAAGAAAAACACTTCCTTTGTTCCTCTAGCTTGATATCCTCTCCTCTTCCCCTACCATTATTCTTTAGAATCACACAATTTCTTTTAGGTGAATACTGAAGGATTTAAGATTTTGATGATAAAATAAATTATTTGATGCCGGTAAATAGCACCCTGTTATGCTTTATTCTGTTTCAGAATTTCAGCAGATTGCTAACTTTAGGCTGGTCTTAGGGTTGAGTGCTGTCTGCTTCTGAGCAATCATGTGCTTCAGACCAATCAAAATAACAGAAAGATTTCCTAGAGGGATGAGTAAGACTGCAAGGTCAAAGCCAGGCAGGCTGAGGGCCTGTGATTCAGATCCTGCTGGGTTCCCAGGCTCCCCTGCCCTTCTTTTCCCACAGTTACAGCTGTTTGAACACCACCTGCTGCCTTAGCATTGTCCTGAGGCCACCACAGTTACACATTCACCACATTCTTATAAAGTAGCATTAACTCCAGTGGTTCCCAAGCTTGACTTGCATTTGTAAAACTGCCAACTCATGTCAGCACCCTAGATTTCTCAATCAGAATTGCCAAGAACCAGACCTAGCAATATGGATTTTTAGAATGTCTCCCAGGTGATTCTACTTCTAAGGCTCAGTAAGGAAGGGCAAAGGCACTAGACCAGTAGTTCTCAAAGTATGATTCCTGAACCAGCAATATCACCATCATTTGGAAACTGGTTAGAAATGCAAATTCTTGTACTCCCTCCACGCAAGGCTTGCTGAATCAGATACTCTGGGAAAAGAGCCTAGTAACCTGTGTTTTAACAAGCCTTACAGGTGATTCTCGTGTGTGCTTGAGTTTGAGAGCCATGGCCCGCACTTACACTTACTTCCAAAGAATAGAGTATGGAACGGAAGAAAGAGTGATTTGAGAAGTTTGGTGGACACCAAGTTTTAAGATCATATTTGATATCTTAACCAAGTTAAGTCATACTGACGTCATGTGCCCCCTGACATGACCCAGTGAGAAGACACTTCATCTCTGTGGGTTTCTTTCTAAACACCCATAACCCAAATGTAATCATGAGAAAGCAAGAGACATGTGAAGACAAGATTGAGGGACATTCTTCAAAATCACAAGGTTTGAATAACAAGGAAAAACTGTGAAACCGTTGCAGATTGGAGGAAACTAAGGAGACAAGATGGCTCAATGCAATGAGACCCCGACTTGGATCCTAGAACAGAAAAAAAGACATCAGTGGAAGAACTGGAGAAGTCTGAACAGTCTACGGTTTAGTGGCCGTATTATAACAACTTTCATTTCTTAATTTTGACAAAGGTATACCATAATATAAGATGTTAATATTAGGGGGAGTTGGATGAATGGTATATAGGAACTCTCTGTACTATATCTGCAACTTCTCTGTAAATCTAAAATTATTCCAAAAAATTTTTAATGTAAAAATAAATTAAAAAAAAAACAAAAATAAAGTACTGGCCACATATCAGCACACCTGAATCACCCGAAAGTTTGTTAGTAATGCAGATTATCAGAACCCACACCAAATCTGCTGAATCAGAACCTGCATTTTTTCAAGAGATCCTTAGGTGAATTGTTTAATGTCCAATAAAATTTGAAAATTTTACCACAAGCTTGATCTTTACAACAAGCCTGAGATTTAGCATCAGGTCAATCTTGTCCAGGCCTGAGACATACACCAGTTTTGATTAAGCAAAACTTATTCTTAAGACCCCAGGCTAAGTTGTCAACCAAATTCAGACGGCTCAGCTTCTATGTCCCTCTTTAGGGCTCAGTCCTAACATAGGAACACCTTCAAAAAAGTAAGCACCCTATCTTGTGTTTGTGAGACATTTTCTTCCTTAAAAGACAGGAGTCTCGCCTTTGATCCCTAACTCTGTGCCTGGGCCTCTGCCACCTTCCACAGACTTCTCTCTTGCTGAAAGTCAACTTGCCTGGCATTTTAAGTACTGCCTCCTACAAGCCTCCTGTGACATCTTTCCATGCACCTCCCATGGTGACTAGTGCTGGGATTTGTACCTGTTGTCACTATCAACTCAAATGCTGTATGCATTTGCCACATTCAACCATGCCTGGAAATATCTAGAGATAGAATGGCATGTGGAGAACTTGCTTTTCTAACAGCTCAACAAAAAGGACAGGACTCCAGAGACCCTAATGTTAAAAAAAAAAAGAAAAAAGTTCAACAGGATCTGTGATCAGAGGTGATAGGTAGGAGACACTAGAGGCCTAGGAATAAAACTAGGATGGTAAACAATTTCCTCTGTGCCAGGCTTTTTACTTTTGTGTCATTGAAGTATCAGAAACAAGAATCTACCGATTCTGTAAAGACAGTTTCTTGATGGGGTATTATTAACAAAATCCAGTTAGAATGGTGAAAATGGACAGTTCCCCAGACATGTTGACATTGATCTTCTTGTCTTGAGGAAAAGGATTAAAGTGAATTGCTAAAGGCTAAAAGTCAGGAGAAATTACTCCTTGAAAATGTGACTGGCCCAGTCTGCCATAAGGAAACCAGAGCTTCTTGCTGTTTTGTAGGGAAACACAAGGCACTCACCTTGATGCATCGTGGCAAATGTCATCCTCAGGAAACATTGTCTGAATTGGACTGTGGCACGTGGATTTTTTCAGGAAAGAGGTGCGTCAGCACCCAAATTATTTGAGAGCAGCTGAGACAAGCCTGTAATGACCTGAAAGTTAGAACCAACCTGGTGAGTGGGGTGTGGGGAGAAGTTTATGGGATTCCATGCCTCCTCGCTGAGCCGTAAAAGAGCTCTGGATGGGGCTAGATGCTCCCACAAGTCTACAGGTGGCAGGTAAGTCATGGATCACTAATATGCAATTCTCTGGGCATGCTGACTGTGCCCAAGTTGCAATAACCTGGAAACCTGCATTTGAGCCAACACACCATACTCCACAAATGCACCCATTTCTAATGTTTTTGTGTGTCTTATTTCTTTTAATCTTCACTTTTGAAAAACTCTAATTTTGTTGCTGATGAAGTAAGAAGAGATTTTCCCACATTGTGATCAGGACAGACAGGAGATTATGGTCTTTTACAACATCAGTGACTAAAGCAGTTGCACAACCAGGGGAGGGAGGGAGGAGGGTTACCTGAGAGCATTGACTCCTTGCTGCGGTGGAGAAAGCCAACTGCACCCAAAGGTGCACAGGGTTGACTTCAGTATCAACTGTAGGAAGAAAATCTACTCCAACAAAATAATCTACAGAATAATCTAATATCATCTCCAATTAAGATATTCATCTCTAGGGTGCCTGGGTGACTCAGTTGGGTAAGCATCCGACTTTAGCTCAGGTCATGGTCTCACAGTTTGTGAGTTCAAGCCCCACATCGGGCTCTGTGCTGACAGCTCAGAACCTGGAGCCCACTTCAGATTCTGTCTTCCTCTCTCTCTCTCTGCCCCTCCCCTGCTCATGCCCTCTCTCTCTCTCTCTCTCTCTCAAAAATAAACATTAAAAATTTTTTTAAAAAAAGATATTTTGACACTTTAGAGTCTAAAAATTACAATGAAATATTCAGTAATATAAAAATACATATTGTCATAGAAGGCAGAACGTTTACATCTTTGGCTTTGTGATCATAAGTGTATGTTATGAAACTAATTAGCTCTAGGCAAGGCGTTATGTGAGTAATTTATTCTCCTCACATTAACATCAACTGTGAAATCTAAAGTGAGTGATGACATTCCAGGAACAATTACATGTGATAATTCTTCAGCAGGTTTGGGCAATGTAGAGTAGCTCTCATAAGGGAAAACACCATCTCACACTATTTTAATGATGATGATGGCTCTCCTGAAAAAGGAACTTAAGGGAGAATATGGGAGTTTAGTGCCTGGGCCCTGGTTCAAGTCAAAGTGAAAATGAAAAGCAAACACTATTTTGAAATTAATTTAAGGGATTATTGGCAATAGATGAGAAATTATGTTTCAGGGCTGTCTAGAAATAAGCACCAACAATTTTGAAAAACAATGAGATCTGCTCATTCATTTATTTATGGATACATAAAATTACACTCTGATCAAAAATATTTAAAAACTGCGTAACAAAATGACTAGAATTAAATGCACTAAGTTAATAGTGAGTGTCTGAGATGATAGAACTACGGGCAAGTTCCTTTTTTCTTTCTTCCTACTTTTCAACAATTTCAACTTGTCTGGAATTGTTCTATAATTAAAAGAATAAACTCCGTTTAAAAAAATAAACCACAGGGGTGCCTGGGTGGCTCAGGTGGTTGAGGATCCAACTTTGGCTCAGGTTGTGATCTCACAGTTCATGAGTTTGAGCCCCGAGTTGGGCTCTGTGCTGACAGCCCAGAGCCTGGAGCCTGCTTTGGATTCTATGTCTCCTCCCTCTCTGCCCCTGTCCTGCTTGTGTTCTCTCTCCTCTCTCTCTCTCTCTCTCTCTCTCTCAAGAATAAATAAACATCAAAAAAATTAAAAATAAATAAAAATAAAATATAAGCCACAGAAGGGCAAATACTATGTGATTCTACTCATATGAAGTATCTAAAGTGGTAAAAATCATGAAAACAAATAGAGAGGCAGTTGCAGAGGGCTGGGGGATGATGGAGAGTTTCCATGTTGGGGGAGGTGGGTATAGAGTTGTGGATTTGCAAGATGACAAAGTTCCGTGAGTACCCTGAACACGGCCGAACTGTACACTTAAGAAGGGTTAAGATGATAAGCTTCGGTATGTGTAAATAACACCCTACTCTGTGTAAAATAATAATAAAAAGATAACAGTTTAAAAACAAAATACTTTTCATCAACGGCACGGGAGACCGACAAGAAATGGCACGGAAGTCAGAAATTAGTCTGATGCAGGCCATGCAAAATATAGGGTACACAGGAAGGGAAAACAGAGATGTGAGTTCAACTTAAGGAGCCAGTGTTTGTAGGACAGCCAGTGTGGGTTTTTTAATGTTGTATGAATTTATTCTTGAGAGGGAGAGATTAAGAGCATGTGTGAGCAGGGGAGGGGCAGAGAGAGAGGGAGAGAGAGAATCCCAAGCAGGCCCTTGAACTCACAAACTGTGAAATCATGACCTGAGCAGAAATCAAGAGTCGGACACTTAACTGACTGAGCCACCCAGGTACCCCTGAATGCACACTTTGGCTGACGTGGAAGAGGCCACTCGAGATTAGAGTGTGAAGTAAAAGGAATAGGTGCAGAGATATATGAAAAACTAACATATAAACACAACCAGTGGGGTGAGAAAAGGGGAGTGGCTGAGTTTCCCAAGGCTGCCACAAACTTATTCCCTCAGAGTTCTGGAGGCAAGAGGTCTGAAATCAAGGTGTGGCGAGAACGTGCTCCCTCCACAGGCTCTAGCAGGGAATCCTTCCTTGCCTCTTTAAGTTTCTGGTGGCTCTAGGCTTTCCTAGAAGGAAAGGCCTAGCCTTTTCCTAGCTTTGTGGCCACATCATTCCTCTCTCTGCCTCCATCATCCTATGGCCTTTTCCCCTGCATGCACGTCTTTTCCTCTTCTCTTATAAGGAAATTTGTCATTGGATCTAGAGATCACCTGGATAATCTAGGATGATCTTGGCTCAAAATCTTTAACTACCTCTGCAAAATCCTTTTCCAATAATATCACATTTTCAGGACCCAGGGATTAGGATGTGGATGTATCTTTGGGTAGGTGGGGCGGGGGGACCATTCAACCCACTCTAGGGAAAAGGTCTGAAAATTGTAAGAACTGTGCCCATATAAGATCCATATAGTGAGAGATTCATATATGTGATCCATTTATGCTCTCTATATGTGTCAGGCAATGAGAAGACCTACACTGGGGAAAAAAAAAAAACCCGCTTAAGTTTGTATACCATACCTCTCCCCAAATTCATTTGGCACTCTCTTCTCCTAGTATGATGTAAAGATGAGTAAGATCCAATCCCAGCCCCCATGAAGTCCAGTGCGGGGAGAAAAGCATATAATCAAAATAATTGTAATGTGCTGTTTAAGTGCCACAATAGAAAAATGTTCAAAGTATTTGGAAGCCCAGTGAGAGGTAAAAGTAATTTTCTGCAGGATCAAAGAAGATCTTACTAAGTGGAAACTGGCACACACACATACAAAAGTGGTGGTGGTGGTGGTTATTCTGGGAAGGGATTTCATGAGCAATGGTTTACAGGCCAGGAAGTGTTTATGGATTATCAGGGAAGAGTGAAAAGTTGGGTAACCCCAGAGGGTAAGGTCTAGGGCAAAAACGAATAAGAAGTTATGTAGCAGCCGGAACTGTGGACAGAAAATCTTTATCTTTACCTTCGTGTCCCACTCTAATCAAGATCTGGAAAATTGAAGGGAGTCCCCGGTGTGGGGAAAGAAAGAAGACCGCTAGTTACCACAGAGCTTCTGGGAATCGGTTGGGGCTGTATGAGTTGAGACTGATTCGCTGTGAGCACAGGCTTTCAAAAGATGTCTGAAAGAACAGCGTGGCCTAGATGGCAGGGGGCACTAGAAATAAGGCGCACCCTCAGAAGGAAGGCTGTTGCAGAAAATCCGAGAGGAGGTGGTGAAGAGCGGGAGGGTGCAAAAGCTGTGGTGACGAGCAACAGGTTGGATATGGAAAGGGGGCTCCAGCGGAGGCAAGAGGCAAAGGTCACCCCTGGACCAGTCAGCTCGGGCGGATGGACGAAGAGCAATACGACTGAGAGAAGAAATGGAGAGATGGAGTTCATAGTCCCTCGCCCAAGATTTCAAATCTAAACAGCTCTGAAAATCTAACATTTAGTAAATAAGTCTGGTGTAGCTCACCCGGTGGTAAGCCTGACCTGAATTAACATAAGGCTGTTTGTAACCCTTACATATCTTCCTTAGAGTCAATACGCACAGTTTGCTAAAGAAATACTGTATTTGATTATGGGGTGTTGTCCCCATAACATATGGCACAGGCCTTGTGTTACCTTTCCCAGACCTGATAAATGTCTAACACCAGATATTTTTTTTAGGGCCTAAGGGTTTTAGATAAGTAATTTTACACCGATAACGAAACCAGTCTGAATTTGCATTTGAGGTGTTCAAAATGAAAAGTCCTGTGAAGAGCGAGTATACACGAATGAATACAGGCGTGTGGGGGAAAATATTTCCCAGTGAACTCGAACCATTTCCACATAGTGGGAATTTTAATTTTTTTTTAACATTTATTTATTTTTGAGACAGAGAGAGACAGAGCATGAACAGGGGAGGGTCAGAGAGAGAGGGAGACACAGAATCTGAAACAGGCTCCAGGCTCTGAGCAGTCAGCACAGAGCCCGACGCGGGGCTCGAACTCACGGACCGCGAGATCGTGACCTGCCTGAAGTCGGACGCTTAACCGACTGAGCCACCCAGGCGCCTGGGAATTTTAAATAAAATGCCAGAAGAAGCCGGAAAAAAATTCTCCTCACAGAGGAGCGTTCTTAGTTAATTGTAACATGTTGGAACAAATTCCACAGTAAGGCCAAAATTTGAGATCTAATATATGTACTAGCACCGCGTACAGATTTTCCGATACATTTCTCATCTAAGCAGACCTCTCTGAGAGAATGTCAACAGAGAAGCTCTATGTACTTTATTATCTGTGCTTTATGTTTCCGCCTAGCTATTCTTGAATGGAACCAGCCTGCTGACATGGGTAGCCGCCTGTCTTCACACGTCCTCCTGGCATCTCTGAGTATTCTTTTGAAGGCAGGCCTTGGAGTACAGCATTTTTCCTCTGGCCATTTTACTTGTTCAGACACACTTACAAGAGTTATTTGCAAAAACTCACTTGTTCCCTTCACATTTATTTTCTGAGTAATGTGAATGAGAAGGGAGAAAAAGAAATCAGAATTGCCATGCTTTGTATCCAGAGAGGACAATGGTGGAAGTTGAGAAATTGCCAAGAATTTAGAAATAGAAATCGTCCTTTGCCAGCTCACAAATATTCCCGACACCTGGCCCAGGTTTAATTTCATCAGGTGTGGAAGAACATGGTATCAGAGCACGTGTACGTGTGCACGCATACCTCAGATGACTGAAGGAACCACTGAGGTGTTGTTCCTTCCATCCCTCTGGCATTTCTTCCGTCCCCCATTAGTCTTAGCACTACACAATGGTCTGTGAGGTCTCTGGGATTCAATGCAAATCAAACACGTAAGTAAGGTTTGGGACCAGATGAGTTCATTTGATCATATTCCAGTTTCTTAATTGCTATGCATTCATTTTAATGGGAGAGAATGCACATGAATTAAAACTCCTCTTCTTTTTCATTCTGCACGTACTGGCAGAAATATCCTGAATACGTAATTGCAACATATCCTGTGATTAACATTAACCGTCTTATCTCTGCCCCAGAGTAGGGCAGTGCAATCCACAAAGCCAACAATTAAAATGAGACAGTGTCACCTTTTAGGCCTAGTTTAAACTACTCAGTAATGTATCCATCACTTAATTTTTTATATCTCGTCAGTTCACTCGATACGTATCTCACCTGCACTTTGTTATTGTGCTCACAAGTATCCCTGCCAGTGTCAGAAATAGGGTGGGGACACAAACTTTTGAAGGGAAGGGAGTTAATATTTGATGAGCACCTACTATGTGCCAAATACCTTATTTTATCATCTAATTTATTCTCCCAAACTACCCCCATCAATATAGGTACTATTATCCCCATTTTATAAACATGGGAAACAGAGTGAGAGAAGGGAAAGAACTTTCACAGAGCTCGTATAATTCAAAAACGGTAAAAACAAGATTCACCCTATCAAATATTTACAGACCACTTGCCATGTGTCTGACACTGCCCTGGGATATACAGTGCTACAAAGCAAAGGTCCTTCCCTCTCATCTCTTTCCACTGTAACTGTGGTCCTCAACCCTGGTGATTCCACTAGAATCACCTGGAGAGCTTCTGTAACATACTGGTGCCAATGTTCACTCCTGGTAAGTAAGTCAGAATCTCTGGAAATGAAGCCTGAGCTTAAGGATTTTTTTTTTTGAAAGCTCAACCATGTGATTCTTTTTTTAAAAAAAAATTTTTTCCGACGTTTATTTGTTTTCAAGAGAGAGAGGCAGAGTGCTACCAGGGGAGGGACAGAGAGAGAAGGAGACACAGAACATGAAGCAGGCTTCAGGCTCCGAACTGTCAGCATAGAGCCGAGCTGTCAGCACAGAGCCTGACATGGGGCTCAAACCCACGAACCGTGAGATCGTGACCTGAGCCGAAGTCGGACACTCAACCGACTGAGCCACCCAGGCGCCCCTCAACCAAGTGATTCTAAAGTACATCCAGGATTGAGAACCTTTTTCATTTATTAGATTATGCTATATACAAGGTTACCACCCTCAAAACACTTACCCTGTATAGAAGTTAGAGAAAAATTCATACAAATATAATATACTTGGAAAACTATTTTAAGATCATGCATAAGGAAATGTGAAATTGTGTGGTATATACTTAAAGTATTGGGGAGTAGCCTGGATGGCTCAGTTGGTTAAGCATCCGACTTTTGGTTTTCGGCTCAGGTCATGATCTCGTGGTTTCATGAGATCAAGCCCTTCACTGGGCTCTGTGCTAACAGCAATTTACTTTTGGAATTGGAATGCTGTCATGGGCTGAACTGTGTCCCCCCAAAATTCATATGTTGAAATTCTAACCGTTGTATCTCAAAATGTAACTGTAGGTGGAGGGGGGCCTTTAATAAGATAATGAAATTAAGATGAAGCCTTAGAGTGAACCCTGAGCCTCCCTGACTGGTGTCCTTGTGAAAAGAGGAAACTTGGGCACACAAACTGACACGAGGGGTGCACACACATAGAGAAGCGATCACGTGAGCACACAGCAAGATGGCAGCCACCTAGAAACCAAAAGAAGAGAGGCGTCAGGAGAAAACAACCCTGCTGACAGGGTTGATCTTGGGCTTCTGGTCTCCAGAACTACGAGAAAATGAGTTTCTGTTGTTTAAGCCACCCAGCCCATAGAGTTTTTTATGGCAGCCCTAGTAAACTGATACAGATGGGTTCATAGAAGTCTAGTATCACAGTAAAGAAAATATGGGGAAACCACTATACTTTTGCATACTTTTGACCAGAGTCATGCTTCTCAAACTTTGGTGTGTATCAGAATCATGTACAGAATTTGGTAAAATGCAGGTACCCACGTCCTATGCTACTTTCACAAGTTTGACCCACGCGATTCTTTGCTTCTGGTGATTCTGATACACACCACAGTGTGAGAACCATTAGATCAGATAATGGAGGACATCACTGGCAGGTGAATAAGTGGTTGTTACTAGTGACAAATAGAGGCTAAAATGAGTGTGATACGTACAGATGGGAGTGATGATATTAAGGAAATCTGCATAATTAGAACAGAAAGTCTGGTGGTTAATTTTATGTGTCAACATAGCTAGGACATGGTGCCCAGATAAATGGTCAAACATTATCCTGGATGTGTCTGAAGGTATTGTTTCACATGAGGTTGACATTTAAATTGGTAAACTTTGAGGAAAATAAATAATGTCAGTGGCCTCACCCAATTGGTTGAAGACCTGAGTAGAACAGTTGGATGTCTCCAAACAAAAAGGAATTCTGCCAGCAGATGGCCTTTGAGATGATAGATGATAGATAGATAGATAGATAGATAGATAGATAGATATAGATACATAGATGATAGATAGATAGATAGATAGATAGATAGATATAGATACATAGATGATAGATAGATATACATAGATGATAGATGATAGATAGATAGATAGATAGATAGATATAGATACATAGATGATAGATAGATAGATAGATAGATATAGAAATATACACACATACATGCATACACTTATACTCGCATCTTGTTGGTTCTGTTTTTCTGGAGAACCCTGACTAATACAAGAGTAAGGTGACAGACCTGACGGGAAGGCCTTGATGAGCAAGCTAGAGTTTGGCCATTATCTGATTGTGACTATAGACATTTTCAGATAAACCAGGTGAGGCTTCAGACCACAGATTTTGCCTTTGGCACCTACCAAAAGAACAAACAACAGTATAGAGAATGGGTTAATCCATACTGTCCTTTTCTCTTTGATGCCACAGAAAGGGGAGCAGCAATTAAGAAACATGAAACTTGTTAGAACAATATTTAAAAGGCTGCCAAACTGATTCTCTGTGGTTGTGACAAGGAATCACCAATATATTACAGGGACAAAGTGGAAGAAAGATGCAACAGGGTGATGATAAATGAGGCTGTGGGCTTAAAATTTTTGATGTAGGTAACAAGCCCATGTTCTGGTGTCATCTGCTGAGATTTCTTGAATCTGTTCTCTTGTGATGTAGTAACCATGAAAAATATCCCAGAATAAAACAAATCAAGTTAGACTTCAAGGATTCAAATGAGAACCACTAGGGATTTTATATCCTACCGTTCTAACTTGGCTTTCAAAGACTTCTGCTGACGTGCATCTTGTGTCTTTATTGCTGTTGGAAGGATGGGATAAATGCTACATTATTTGTTTTTAAAATGCTGTTGAAATCATCTGTGCTTATCGTACCCTTGTTGTAGCTATGTAGTTTTCTCAGTTCTAGACCAGTCTAGACATTCTTTTTAATTTGTCTAAAATTCGTCCATCTCCAGTTTTGCTACATCTGTACTGAGAGGCCACCACACTCTTTCATATATTCTTTCATTCTATTCAACATTTATTAAATAAATATGTATTGAGTACCTACCCTAAGCTCCACACAATGATAGGTATTTCAAATATAGTATTCAACAAGACAAAAGATATAATCTTATTATAATCTTTGGTAGCTTATAAAACTATATCTTAAAAGGCAAAAAATAAGGAGAAATGTTCCAAAGGATACTGACCCAAACATCTGATGGGATTGCATTGGCTTGCAAATGGGTTGGGGGTTTCCCTTGTGCATGCTCAATTTCTAGAAATTTCAGGGAGCAGAATTTTCATGAGTGGAGATTCCAATAGACATAAAATTCTTTTCCAGGAGACGTGCAATTGGAAAGAGTTTAAAGGTTTCCTCCTTCCTCACTCCCACCTTCTCCTCTCTCTCATTTAACAAGTATGTTTGGATCTATACTATGGACAAGGTTGGGCAAGGATATGGTGAGTGAATACTGTCTTTGCCACCTTAGAGCTTACAATATAGTAGGGAGTAAGGCAGGAATAAAAAAAAAAGTCATACAGATAAATGCAAACTCTAACAATAAGTGCAATGAATGAAAGGCACATAGAAATGACAAGGGAGGGGCACCTGGGTGGCTCAGTCGGGTTGAGCATCCAACTCTTAATTTCAGCTCAGGTCATGATCTTGTGGTTCATGAGATCGGGCTCTGCATCGGACTCTGTGCTGACAGTGCAGACAGAGCCTGCTTGGGATTCTCTCTCTCTCTCTCTCTGCCCTCCCCTACTCATTCTCTCTCTCTCTCTCTCTCTCAAAATAAATAAACACTTAAAGAAAGAAAGAAAGAAAGAAAGAAAGAAAGAAAGAAAGAAGAAAGAGAAATGGCAGGGGACCTCACTTAGCTAGAGAATGAGAGAAGGCTCTATTCTTATTTATGGAAAACCATCAAGTTCTATTCATGCAGTTGCTCGAGAATAGTCTTCATTTAGTCTCAGTCAGTGTTGGGAATGATTCCTTTCTCTAAAATGCTGTATTAAATACCCCCAAACAGGTGCTTTTTTTTATTTTTGTGGCCACACAACTCTATTACCTGATTGTGAGGATGGAAATCTTCCCCTTGAGTAGGTAAATAGTGCCTGAGTTGATAGTGGATCCCCCATTAAGCAAAAATAGAGACAACCAAGATGTTCTCGGCTATGATAACATTAAATATCTCCCTTCTGGGTGCAGAATCCAAGTTGTCGCTGTCTATCCATTCCACATGTTTATCTTATGGACTACAGCAATGGTTCTCATTGGAATCATCTAGGCACCTCAAATACTGCTCCCTGAGTACCATCCCCCAGAGATTCATATTGGTCCAATATAACTGGGTTTTACAAAGCTCTCCAATTGATTTTATCGTGAATCTATGATTAAGAACCACCGGGAAACTATGATCTCTGTCTGAAAATGACTGTTATTATAAAAATAGCCTACATTTTCTGATGTCTGAAATGGTCTTGCCTGTATTCTCAAAGTTTTGCACTCTCCAAGTATTTGACTCATAGAAGAGAGTTCCAGCATTCCCAGAATTCAAGAAGCCTTCTATGTCAATCAAATGTTAGTGGTCACAGTTGCTTAAAACCGTTCAGAGACTAAAAACTTGTTTTAGGAAAGTAGGAAGGGTCTTGAGGCAGAGAACATTTGGGGTACACTGTGAAATACTGTGTTTGGGTCTAAAAATTATCTGAAGACTAGGCCTTGTGATAGAAAGTCTATTGGGGATGTATGTTGAAGCTTATTTTGCTCAGACACTCAAAGCAAAATAAAAATTTGCAACTATGAGGACTATAAATTTCTGGCTAAAATGCCAGGAAATTACCAGAGGAGAGATGGTGAGGGAGTGATGAGTTAAGTAGGTGATGGGGATTAAGGAGTGCCCTTGTGATGAGCCCCGGGTGCTGCATGGAAGTACTGAAATACTGTATTGTTCACTTAAAACTAATATTACACTGTATGTCAACGAAAATTGAAATAAAGACTTAAGATTAAATAAAACAAAATGTGCCAAGAACTCAAATGAGCAGTTCAAATTCTATAATCCATGGGAATTGATCTGAGAGAGACAGGAATGCAATATGATCAGGAAGGCTTCCTGAAGATGCAGATCAGATAGGCCTTCACTGGTAAACAGGGTTTTGTCTGGTAGAGAGGAGAGGAGGCAGGGAGTGTGGGAAATATTACATAAAGAGGTAAGAGCATGGAATAATGGCGTGAAGTTGGAAATAAGCATCAGTTTCAAGAAACAGTGAGACAACTGGCCAGCTGAAGTGTAGGTGTGATGTTATAGAAACCTGGGAAAGATGGGGCACTTCAGTGGCTCGGTTGAGTGTCCAACTTTGGCTCAGGCCATGATCTCATGGTTCATGAGTTCAAGCCCCAAGCTGGGCTCTATGCTTACAGCTCATAGCCTGGAGCCTGCTTCTGATTCTGTGGATTCTGTGTCTCCCTCTCTCTCTGCCCTTCTTCCACTCTTGCTCTGTCTGTGTCAAAAAAATAAATAAACATTAAAAAAAAATCCTGGGAAAAAAATGCATTAGTCCAATGGTACCAGACTGGGGAGCTCTTTTAATTCCAGGTACAAGCATTTATACTTTAATTTCTAACAATGAGGACCCTGAAGTTCTTCAGCAGGCATAAGATGGCATTTTATGAATATCAACTTGTTGGCAGGTGCAGAGTGGGAGGGGAAGATTAACGAAAAAGATCAGATAGGATGGTTTGGCAATGACTTACCTGTAAGGTCAAGAGAGTTTGGGTTTTCCTGATGACTGTGCAAAGAAAAACAATGGGATGTATGAAAGAGGTAGTTTGGAATAAGAGTCAACAATAATTGGTCATTGACTATATGTAGGTGGCAAAAAAAAAAGAGTCAAAATTATTCTGAGGTTTTAAGCCTGAAGGATTTTTAAAATCCCTGGGAAGTTTTGTAGATACTGGGATCTTTGGGCTGTTGTTATAACAGGAACAGAATAACCAATTCTGGCAGTTGTCTCTGCAGAAGGATAAGCATACCCTTGGTGTATTTCATCCATCTCAGAGTGAGTTTTTCTACACCTTCTTAGAACTAACACTGAAAATATTTTTGTCAGGCCAGATTATCTCATAACAAGAATGGTTTGATGCCCTACCCATAGTCGATGTGGAGAATTCCAATTTATGGAGCAGATCTTCCCTAAAACCTATACATTAAGATGGTACAGTATTCATTTGCTAGGGCTTCCCTAACAAAATATCAGAATGAGTGGCTTAAACAACATAAATTTAGTTTGTCACAGTTCTGGAAGCTGGAAGTCCAAGATAAAGATGTTGGCAGGCTTGCCGACTGTAGTCTTTCCACTGTGTCTTCATGTGACCTCTCTGTAAGTATCTTTGGCGATGCTTCCTCTTATAAGGACATCAGTCTGTTCAATCAGGGCCCATCCATATGACTTCATTTAACTATAATCACCTCTTTGAAGGCCATATCTCTAAATGGAGTCCCATTCTGATGTTTACCGGAGGCATGGATTTCAGCATATAAAAATGTTGGGGTGGAGGGACCAGAATTTAGTCCATAATAGGCAGCATGTTCTCTAACCAGTATTCTTTTGGAGATACCCAATATTTAGGAATCAGAAGTTAGGTATTTCTGGGAGGTATGTTCAAAGTCAAGGGAATATCTCGCCTCTTCCACAAAGCAGATGAAATCAATCTATCATTTAAATTTTATGAATGATACAAAATAGAAATGGAAAATGCGTTATGCAACTAAATTATTCTTTTTTATCTCCCTATGACCATTCTACATGTTTCGGATAAGAGAGGGCGAAAAAGCATTTCCCAGCTCACCAAATCATTTCTGTCTATGTCCATGAAGTTTTCTACCTTCCCTATTCCATCTGGGTTGCTGGCCCTCCAAAAATCCATTTCATTCACTTATTTATGTTTTTATTCATTGATTCATGTAACATCAATATGTGAGTGTCTACTCTGGACCCCTCAGGTGCTAGGTCCTAGAATACAATAGAGAACAAGGCGATCAAAAGTCCTGTGATACCGCTCTTATAAGGCACTATGGGACACAGACAAACAAACAGACATTAGCAGTAATCTGAGGTAAACGCGAGGAGAGGTCTGAAGTGCTAGGGAAGCTCAACACAGAGGCACTTAACCAATCCATGGGATTATTCAGAAAAGGCTCCCCTGAGAAAACGACATTTAAGCAGTACCTGAAGGATGAACATCCAGAATAGCAAGAATGAAAGAAAGCAAGGAGGCGGACTCCAGGCACAGAGAATGACAAGCACAAGTGCTCTGGTGTGAGGAAGAGAGCAAGGCCCCTGAGCAGAGCTGGAAGTTCAGAATGAAGGAATAGGTAGTGCAGCTCTTGCAGACCAGGCAAGAAGCAGGGGTCAAGGAAGAAGGTGGGGTTTGAAGGAAATTAGATGGTAACCCCGGGGCACTTGGAAGCTGTTGAAGGGATTTAAATTGAGCAATGATTTGGTCAGATTAAGATTTTAATGAATTCACTCTGGCTTCTACCATGGGGTGGACTGGAGGCAGGATGAAAGGAGACAAGTTTAGAAGGCTTGTTGAAGGTATTTAAAGGAGATAACGCTTGGAACTAAGGAAACCATAGTGAGGTTAAAAAACAAAAAACTGTGATTTGTGAAAAATTTAAGAATTCTGGGGATCGATGCCTCATTTAGGTTCCCTAGAAGACGGTGATTTTCTTTTTTGTCTGTTTTGTTCACTGATACATCCCAAATGCATCCTCTAAGCTTCCTGAGGACAGTAAAGATAATGAGCAGGGAATGTTGGGTTAGCTAGACAGCACTGACTATATTCTCTGACTGGTTGTTACAACAATGGAATTCATTTTGAAAGCTTTTGTGTGCCAACTGCTGTACTGGGTGCCTTGCATACACAGTCTTATTTGGTCCTCATGAAAAATGTAAAGAAGAGAAACCAAGAATCAGAGATTTGGGGTACACAGTCCATAAATGGTAGAGGGAAGATTTGAACTCAGGCCTGTCTGATCCCAAAGCCCCATCCTCTTCCCCTTCTGATCTGTTGAAATCCAACCTTATACTCCTCTCTCAATAAGAGGCCGGAAAATCATTTTTTCTAAGGGGGCACTTTCTACTTGTTCAAGGGCTGGCAAACTAGTCAACTTGCCTTGCCTCCCTCCTGATTTGCCATCTGCAGCACTAAGCCTCACCAAGTCCCCTGGGCTGAGGGAAGAACCAGTCTGAGACAAAATCTCACGTATAGTGGTCCTGTCCCACAGCCTGTTTCCCCTACAGAGTTTGAGGTGGCATGAGGTCAGGGCAAACACTTTCATGTTTTCTTTCTATGAATTGCCTGGATAAATACTCTTCTCTAAAAATATTTTAAAAGTAACAAGAAAAACTGGCACTTGAGGCTTAATTCTGACCAGGAAGAGAAAATTGTAGGCTAAAGAAGGAGTCATATGTTCCATGGGAAACAACAACCGCATGGTCTTGATTTTTTAAATAACCAGAGAATATAACCATGAATCAGTTAGTCAAAATGTATTTATCATCTCCTATTCTGTATCAGATATTGTCCTCTATTCTGTATCAGTTATTGTTCTAGAGCCTGGGTGCACAGGACAAGACAAAGTGTGTGCCATCCCTCAGAAAGCTGATGTTCTAATGCGTGGGGATAAAGAGACAATAAACATAAAAGTTAGACGATACTCCTAGAATTTAGAAAAACAAATTTTGATAATTTTTGGAAGTTTTTAAAATCCAAACTGCTAATACCAGATAAATGGTCCTCATTTTTTTCTTGTCTTTTTTTAATTAACAGTATAATACTTGGAAGTGGAAACCTGGTTTTAAAGTGAAAATTTATTCAGTAACTGATAAAACTTCTATGGGAGTGATGGAAAGAAGGTAGTAGCATTGGGTAGTTCTCCATCTATTAATGGTTTTGTAAGGTCTTTAATATGTTTAGGAGAGTTAACACAGTTTTACTATTTATTTCTATAACAGCTCTCTTTATTTCCTAGTATCAATTCAATTCAAGCAACATCTTATACCATAGTTAAAATACAGCTATTCTGTTAAATTCAGCTTGGAATAAACTTTCAAATATTCTTAATAGAAACTTTTAATAGAAGGACATGAACAAAATAAAAAATATTCAGGAAAAAAAGTATTCGGGAAAATAATTTCACACCTAGAGACCCTAGAGGAGAGAGCTAGCATGCATGGGTGACCAAAGACTCTAGATGTTCTAATTTAAAAAAAAAAAAAGTACATTTGAACTGTGGAAAATTGCTATAGTAAATTCTTAAATAACTTGTGAGCATGCAGGAAATGAAATGGTGACTTCCAAACGATTAAAGCATTTTGGTAACAAATCATACTTTTGTAATGAGCAGAATGAAACATCCTAAAACACAGTGCCTTGGTATTTATAAGTCGTTTCTCAAAATCTTTCACAGTATCTGTGTTAATAAGATTTTTTTAAATTGCATATGTAATACTACAGTTAGCAAGTTGGATTCCCAGTTGCACAGAAACATTGATTAGCAGGTAATGGAAAGCTGACAGGAATACTCTACTCCTTTTCTCTCTGACAATTCTACCAGGGATTTGAATGAAGATATGGAAGGCACATTTTATTAAACATGCCAAAGTATGAGGTTTAGGGTGAAAGTTAATGTGTTTGAAAAGAACGGTTAGATTAAAAACATCTTGATTGACTGGAACAGTGGGAAGAGAAGACTGTTGAGCTACCATGATAGAACACTCATTACCATTGCTGCCTTCCTCCTGGGGTTGCTAAAGCCACAATCCAGATCTAACTGAATGCCTATTTTTATACAATAAGCCAATTCATTAGCACTGATGGAAAATAATAGGCAATAATCATTGTCTGGAAAGGACTAATTTTAATGCTAAGTGACAAATAGATTTGTTACTGTTTTCTTCAAATGAATGAGAGCATCAAATTTTAAAGTAGGAAGAAATCCCATAGAAATATCATAATTCAGCTTTTCTCTTCAGTTAAGAAGATCTATCACATACCAGACACATGGCTAACAGGTCCTTTCTGGAGTTTATTCATGACTACATCTCAGTGTAAAAATGGTGCCTAGAACTTAGTCACAAAAAATATTTGTTGATTGAATGATTTTAGGGTAGGGTAACTCACTTCTTTCTTTGACACTGCATTTCTGGGGGATACCAATTGCTGAAACTGTCTTCCTTATATTGAGTCAAACTCATTTGTCTGTAACTCCCTATTTATTAGATATAATCATGCTTTCCTGATATGGACAAAATAAACCCAGTTGTCTTCCAAATATTTTAAGATAGCTAACAATTCCCTTTTAAGAATGTGTTACTTTTTCCCGGAAGAAGGTAACTAATTCTTGAACCTTCTTTATATAATATGGTTTCCTATCCCTCAAATCATTCTTATCATTCTCTTCTGTATATACCTCAAATCTTCAGAGTTTCATATAATGTGATGCCCTGAATTAATCATGTCTCCAGATGGAAGCTAATCTGACCACTATACCACATTATTGTAAAATTGGATTAGCTGTCAGAAAGAAAGCTATATAAGTGGCAATTATTTTAGTTCAGTCTGAAATCAATTAAAATCTTTAAGTGTTTTCTCAAACTACAAGTAGGTCTGAGCTGACATCTGGGTTACATATGTCAATTAAAAAAAAAAAGATTATATTTTTCTTCTGTTTTCTACACCAAGTCTTTTAATTAGCCAAAGGATAAAAATAAGACATTGGTTATAAGAAAGAGGGCTTATTCTATAATCATTTAAATTTGGTTTTAAAATCTCATACAGGCCTGATCAGATAAATACATATTGTTCTCTGTACTCAGGCTTGAGACCTGAAAGTGATACCGTGGTACTCATGGCTTAGACTCTCCATGGGCAGGAAGCATGGGGCACTCAGTGAGGGAAGTCCAAGAAGCCAGGTAGGTAATAAGCCGTGGGCACACAGCACAACACGATTGCCCAAGTTTCCCTCTAGGCCAAGTGGACCTGAGGATTGCATGAAAGCACTATTGGCAAATAGAGAACCAGTACCTATGACATGCCCCTATGCTACTCTACCCTATGCTCTAGAATTCTTTCCCAGATGGGAGGAAGAGAAGAAATGGCCACAAAGGCATATAAGGACACAGCCTTCTGAGCTCTTCTCATACACAGTGAATGGATGAGCTATGTGTCAGAGGGCGATCTCTCCTGTGGAGACCTAAGAGGGTCTAAGAGGGCATAGTGATTAGAGTAGGAATTCTGGCAATTCATCCTTCAGTAGCTTGAATCGAGCTCTTTGCAACTCTAAGAAGGGTAACAGAGGAAGTTGGGCAAACCCAGTCCACATTCCCCTAAACCCTCTTCCTTTCCTTTCTTCTACAACACAGATCCAGGACCTGCCTGCCTGTATTCCCTTCCAGGCTGCCGAATGCCAAGACCTGCTCCAGACGAAGGCTGCTTTGGCCAACCAAGACTCATCTGCCCCCAGGGGGTCACATGGCCAAGGTACTTTGGGCATAGAAGGGGCTAGAGGCTGGGTGAGTCCTTCCAAGGGAAAGTACAGAGCAGGAGGACCCCTGGTAGCACAGGGAGTCTCTGTAATGTCCTCACAATTCTGCACTGGTTCCAAACTCACATGCTCCACTCTGCAAAACACACTCTTGTGTTCAGCAGAACCTTTCCTCTTAGAAGGCAGCTTAGCAGGGGCTCCTGGGTGGCTCAGTCGGTTAAGCATCTGACTGCAGCTCAGGTCATAATCTCACAGTTTGTGAGATTTTGAGTCCCGTGTTGGTCTCTGTGCTCACAGCTTTGAGCCTGGAACCTGATTCAGATTCTGTCTCCCTCTCTCTCTGCCCCTCCCCTGCTTGCTCTCTCTCTCTCTCTCTCTCTCTCCCTCACTGTCTCTTTCTCTCTCAAAAATAAATGAACATTAAAAAAAATTTTTTTTTTTTTTAAGAAAGCAGTATAGCGGGGCGCCTGGGTGGCGCAGTCGGTTAAGCGTCCGACTTCAGCCAGGTCACGATCTCACGGTCCGTGAGTTCGAGCCCCGCGTCAGGCTCTGGGCTGATGGCTCGGAGCCTGGAGCCTGTTTCCGATTCTGTGTCTCCCTCTCTCTCTGCCCCTCCCCCGTTCATGCTCTGTCTCTCTCTGTCCCAAAAATAAATAAACGGTGAAAAAAAAAAATTTAAAAAAAAAAAAAAAAAAAAAAAGAAAGCAGTATAGCAACCATGTTTTGTTCCTTGGGCATTTCCCTTTGGAATCTTACCTCAACCCACCCCCCATTCCAAGCAGCTTCTCAAAGTATTTCTCACAACACTTAACAATCTTCTCTCTGAAAGGAATTCTAGTATGAGATTTTCTCCATCCTGTAACAGTCCCAGTGATGTTTTATGCCCCTTATAGAGTGGTATCCTGGGAAGTGCTCTTGCTGGCCTACTGATCCCAATTGGGATCAGCAAAGAATAGACCTTGTCTTCTCTTCATTCATGGGTCTAGGACCCACTTCTTTTTTCTCAGCAAGATGATAAGAGGTCTGGTTCAAATGGACTCAATAGTAATGTGGTGAAAAGGAGCTCTTTCCACATCTACCTTGCCAGGTACCATCTTTCTTTGCCATGTACCTTGTTTTCTGCAATTATTAAAAAAAAAAAAAAGGTAGGGTGGGGGGATTGTTGACCCCCAGAAAGAAATGTCTTGCATGGTAGTATAGACTGTATTGAAAGTTCAGCATCTGATGCTCTGTTCCTGGGAATTCAAGAGAAGCCTGGGTGAGCATTGCAATACCACTGCCACCTACACTGGGGAGAGAAACTCTGAAAGGTTGTAACTTGTCTGCAGCATGAGGCGATCAACCTCTATAGTCTGGTCCAAGAGGAAGCAATTTAATTTCTGAGCTATTGAACCACAATTCACGAATGGAAAGGACTCCTGAATGATGCAAATGATTCTTTGTAGGAATGCAAGGTTCAGCTATCATTACATATAAAAATGATATGCTGTTTATATATTTGTTCTTTCTCTCCTTCCATTCTCATCCCCAGCCAAGCCACCATCCTTTGTTTTTTTATTCATTCTGAAAAACAAAATCATGAAAAATATTCGCACAACAAAGTCTTTTCTCACTCTCAGCCATGTTTATATAGAGCTGCAGTAATGGTCTTCCAATAAAATGAAATAAAGAATGCCAACTGAAAGAAATGAAGAAATAACTAATTTGGCATAAAAGCCCCACTGTCTTCCCCTCTAGCAGGCAGTCACTCTTACTCTCTATCTCCCTCATACTTTACTTGTGCTAAGGTAACAGGATTAGGAGATGTCTGCCATACCTCTAAACTTAAAAGAAGATGCTGGAACAAAGCACCAACTAACTACATTGAAATAAAAAAATCAAATACACATCACCTTTTGATTATGGTCAAGGCATTCCTGGCCTTATTTTCTTTGCCTTAAAAAAGTTGTTTGACATCCTAGGTACTAGGTGGGCCAAACAAAACACATCTGTGGATTGTCTTTGGCCAGACAGATCCAACTTTGCAAAGCCAGACCATCAGCTGTAATGCAGGATGTTGCAGATTTCTTCCATCCCATCTTCTGTGTTCCTTAAGAACTCTGCCACAGACCCAGTGCCAGCTTTTATTAAGATCATTATCTCATTTATTCTCCTTGGCATTTTACAGAAACACACACTCTGAAGGATTAGGTGACTTCCCCCAGAGCACACAGGCCACAGGTGGTAGAACTAGGACAGAGATGCTGTGACATCAAAGCCCATGCTCTGACTCTTATGTTGTGCTGCTCCTCAGCAGTAAGTGGGGGAAGCAATGGTAATTCTCCTTGATGAAGTGACACTCAGCTGCTATGTCTTCAGGATGTCTCTGTGACCTGGAAGAGCCAAGGGGCATGGGGGGTCCTGCACCTTTCCCAGTACAAGTCTTCCCATCCATGAGTGGATCATGTGCCTTTTCTGAGGACCTTTCATTATCCTTCCCCAGCCCCTGGAAGCAATGAAGTTTGTTGGAAAATCAGCAGAATTTTTTCTTTCTAGCCCACTCTACTTTAGTGGAGGTAAAATCTTAGGGGAGTCATAATTTAGAAATTTCCAAATTTCTGAAATAGAGCAATCATCTCCCACTCTTCCTGAAAGAATCAAATGATAATAGTGTGTATGAACGTACTTCATAAATGGGAAAATATTCTACGTGATATTCTGGCTCAAGTTTAGATAACAAAAGTTGGATCAATGTGCTAGCACATACCCGCTGGCAAAAAGAAAAAAAGAAAGAAAGAAAGAAGAAAGAAAGAAAGAAAGAAAGAAAGAAAGAAAGAAAGAAGAAAGAAAAGAAAGAAAGGAAAGAAACTGCACAAACTAATTTTGTTCCTTTGCTAGTATTGTAGCTATCATTCTAAAACGCACTGGTGTTTAAAATGCTGACTTAACAAAAAAAGGCAGGTTTGGGTAGAAACCAAGATAGTTATCAAGTGGGTTTTGGCCATTTGTGGCTTATTATGTGGTTCTTGAGCATAACCAGAGTAAACTATGATGAGGCCAAATGGAGATGCACAGCATTAAACCCTGGGGCTGCAAGAGCAGACACTTAGAATAAGAAATAGTTTGATTCTACAGTGTTCTGAAGGGAACAGGTGACTCAGCAATTCTGTCTTCATTTCCTCCTTGGTGTGGACCTAGCACTAAAAGAGAGCAAAAGCTGGACCTCTGCCTCCTTTAATCTGTTCTTCCATCAGAGTAAAGAGATTAAACACAGGGAAGTGCTAACTTCAAGACCGAGTAAGGAGTTGCAAGCTATCGCAGCTCACTCAAAGTCCAATTTATCCCAAAGAGTTTTTAGAATGAAATATGTTCCTTTAACTCTTAATTAAAACAACAAACAAACAACAATAAAAAAAACAAACAGCCCTTTGCTAGTCACAGAAAATGTCTATCTGGGTGATAACCAGAATTTTCTTTACTGTTACAAAGTCTTTAAAATTTCCTATCTTACCTGAGGAAGGATTATTCCCTTTTTATAGATGAAAAAACTAAATTTCAGAGAGACTAAGCCACATAGATAGTAACTGGTAGAGATCACACGTGAACACAAACCTTCTTTTTCAAATGATCTTAAGTGTTTTTTTATGCTCTAGCCCTTTTAGATTTCATCAGTGAAATGCTGGGGTCATTGAAAGTCACGGCTTTGAAACCAGTGAAACAACTAACAAACCCAGGGCAACATGGTTAGTTTTCATAAACCATTTATTGCAGATTTCACAGGATAATACCAATTTGAAAGTTTATTTCCTGTTGTTCTCCAACAGTTATTGAACTTGTCACAGTACACATCCAAAACATTTCTATTATTGTTTTGTAAAAAATTCCATATGACTCTAACGTTGTCTTTTAAATGCTGAAACTAACTTCCCTGTATACGTGCTGTCTCTCGACTCAGAACATAAGGCTTTTTAACAGGGCCATGTTTGGTTGAGAACAGGTTGGGAGGGATGTGGGAGGCAAAGGATTTTGGGTTGAGGTCTGGTCTGGTTAGCTCAGGTGTCTGGAAGAGGGCTCTGAAATGTCCTTGGGAAGCCCTTAATCTCAGATGTGCTGAATTTGGGGGTTAATAATTAAAATTGTACCATGTTTTACACTTGAATATGCCTAAGATGGTATTTGTAAAACATTAGGTGACCCTAATTACATCTTAGAATCATCTACTCTAGGTGCTTACTTCTGAGAAGAAGTAAGAAATATTCCAAAGTTCCCATATCAGACAAACAGGAAAAGGAGCAGGGAATGTTTGATGAGGAATTATAGACAAACTGCCCAACTATGCCCTGAACCACAAATCTGCACGTAGCCCAAAAAGAGCTGATTCAACTGAGAGCTGTCTGATATTAGCGAGCAGAGAGAGAATCAAGAACATGAAATTCCTGCCATGTCAGGCCCCTGGGGCCATTGCAATTATTGTCTCCTGATCAGCCTGAATGCAAGTTCAGACCTCACCCTGCCCTTCCAGCATCTCCCCAGGACAGACAACCACAGACTTTGTTATCTGGCCCCAATCAAACCCCGGATCTGCTAGAGAAGACTTTTCAACACTCCTGTGGATTTCTTCATTGAGAGACCTGATGAGTCCTGGGTATAAGACATTCTACCCTAAACCAAGAGGGCCACATTCTGTTTTCTAAATGAATGCTTCCCCCCTGTAGGTAGGTATCTGCTTGAGTGGCTAGGAATCAGGTGTTCAAATTGGTCAACCCAAAATGGGTTCAATTTAACTGTATTTTTAAATAATATCCTAATGTCCATATCTATACTCTACTGGAATGTGCAGGAGGGGAATAAAGGAGGCAAATACCAATAAAAAAGAACATAGAGTAAAACAAATTACATATCCAGAGTAAGAAAATAAGCAAGCCAAGTATAAAATAGGCCAAAAATATGGACATTTCACCAAGAAGCATGAATAAGCACATAAAAAGCTATTCAGCCAACAGGTAAATACAAGTTATGACCAAAGTGAGATACCACTACATACCTGTTAGAATGGCTAAAATTAAAACAACCAACCATTCAGAGTATAGGCAAAATATAGAATAAAGTGATTGAACCTCTTAAGCATGCTGGTGGGGACATAAAGCGGTGCAGCCACTTTGGGAAACACTTGGGAAATTACTTTGAAAAGCAAAAAACATACACCCTCCCCCCAAAATACACTTACTATGGAATCTAGCCATTCCATTCCTAAGTATTTCTAAGAAAACTGAAAGTGCATGTCCATATAAAAACTTGTACATTAATATCTAGTAATCTTAAGTGTCAAAAACTGCAAACAATCCGAATGGCCATCAACTAGGTGGATAAAACTGTGGTATATCCATACAATGGACTACTACTCAGCAATAAAAAAGAATTATAATATTAGTATACACTATAACATGGATGAATCACAATGTCATTAACCTTACAAAATAAGCCAGACAAAGAAAGTATATATACCACATGATTCCATTTATATAACATTCTACAAAATGAAAACTAATGTTTCATGACAGAAAGTAGATCAGTAGCTGCCTGGACATAGTTGGTAGGGATGGAAGGAGAAGGGAGAGATAGCAAAGGGGCAGGAGGAAACTTTTGGAGATGATTGATATGTTCATTATCTTGATTGTAGTGATGGTTGCATGAAGGTGTATATGTCAACTCTTCAAATTGTATACTTTAAATATTTACACTGTTTTTGATTGTCAGTGATACTTCAATATAGCTGTTTTAAAAATACCCTGAACACTGGAGTGTTTCCTTTCTCCTTTGCTAATTTTTTACAACAAAGTAATATGTACATGTATGTGTGGAAAAGCTATACTAAGGGCCTCATAGTGAACAATAGCAATAGTTTCCATACAAACATCTTTTCAATCCTACTTTTTAAAGTAAACTGTTTTTCGGAGTCTATAGAGAACAAACTGATGCTTACCAGAGGGGAAGTGGTGGTGGGGGTAGGGGGATAGTGGGCAGATGGATGAAATAGTTGACGGGGATTAAGGAATACACTTGTGATGAGCACCGTGTGTATGGAAAAGTTGAATGACTATATTGTACACATGAAACTAATATTACACTGTGTGTTACCTAACTGGAATTTAGATAAAAATTTAAAAACAAAATAAATCTTTCCTCAGCAAATAAATAAATAAATAGATTTCTCCCCCATACCCAAAGTAAGCTTTTTAACTATCTCTGATTTTAATTCTTTAGTATTTGTTTTTCTAACTTTAAATATCTGACTTAAATTATTACTTTCAGTTTTCCAATATAAGATTCTCTAACGGTCGTACTGCCTCTCTCCTTTCTCAACTTCCTATTATTATGCTATTTCTTATATTTCCTCAATTTCTCAAAATCTTGACATATTTTATTTTGCTTCATAATCACACATATTTTTCTACACAGTTTTTTTTTGTGTGTGTTTTTCTTCACCATGTTGTTACTACCATCTCACAATGTATAGTCACATTATCTAATTCTTAGAAATGATTTCTTTATTCTTTATTTCTTTATTCTTAAGACAGTCTTCCTAGAGTCTACTTAATTGACTTTCTGGCTTGCTATCCAATTATCATGCAAAGATTTCTTTTCTTTGCCTCACTAACTACTAGGCTAGTTTCCAATTCTTTTTATCCAATTTCTTTTTCTTGTTTTCTAGAATTATCTTGCTGGATTATGTCCTCAAGTAACTTTTGGAAATGATGCCTGGCACCGAAGTTTCTGAATCCTTCCATATTGAATATGGTCTTTATGCTCTTCCTAGACTTGATTAAATTGACTAGAGTATAGAATTCTAGGTTAATATTATTTTTCTATGAACATTTTACTTTTGAAAAGTCTAATACACTGGTCTGATTTCTTCTTCTATGCAGGTGATCTGTATTTTTTTATTTTTTTATCTCAGAAGAAGTTTCTACTTTATGCCTTATCTTTAAGATATTGAATTTTGGAGGCACCTGGGTGGCTCAGTTTTGCCAACAGCACAGAGCCTGCTTGGGATTCTCTCTCTCCCTCTCTCTCTGCCCCTCTCCTGATTGTGAACACAAGTGCACTCTCTCTTTCTCTCTCTCAAAATAAATAAACTTTAAAAACAAAAAGATACTGAATTTTCATGGAGTTATAACTTGATGGAGGTCATTTTTATTCAATCTGTTCCTCATTTGGTGGATTGCTTCTAAAGGAAGTTTCTTTAGCTCTGGGAGACTATCTCAGTTCTTTTATTATTTCTTTTCCCTTGATTTTCTCCCCCTCCACACCCTTTTAATTTTGTTTCAATTGTTCTCTTTCTGGAATTATTACTATTTAACTTGTTGATATTTTGACTTGATCTTCTGTTTTAATTTTCCTTTCTAGATTTTCCTCCTTTGCCCTTCTAAAAATGTAGGGGAAGGGAACAATCATAGAGCTATTTCTAAGAGCTCTTTTTTTGTTTTCTGATTGCCCAATTCTTATTTTGTGAATACCACATCTTCACAGTTCTCTTTAAGGACAAGAGTAGAGTTCATGGAGTTTAAATTTTCTTTTGTTCTCTAAATTACCAGTTAGTTTCCATTTCTTTTTCTTGGTCTTTAAAACTGTGGATTTTCTTCATATATATAGTGATGTTTGGTTCTTCTTTCTTATTTATATTTTACGTTTACTATTTCAAGGTAACTGGTGTAGGTTTTCTTCTCTGCTGTGTATATATTTCGCTTTCCCACTAGGGAAGGCTCTATGTTAGACTGAATCGGCAGAACACTCCCAAATTGGAAAGAGCTTGGTAATATCTACTGTAGGAGACTTGATTCACCCCAGACAGTTCTTTAATTCTTTCCTAGAGAAGAATTCTAAGGTCAGAAAAATGTATATAGAAGAAGAGTGTGGGAGCCGGGGGACCTGGGTGGCTCAGTTAGTTAAGTGTCCAATTCTTGGTTTCAGCTCAGGTCATGATCTAACGGTTGTGAGAGAATCGGGCTCTGCACAGATGGTGTGGAGCCTGCTTGGGACTCTCTCTCTCTGTCTCTCTCTCTCCCCCTCCCCCACTCATGCACATGTGCATACACACTCTCAAAATAAATAAATAAACTTAAAAAAAGAAAGAGTATGGAAGCCAAATGACAATGTCATTTTGTAACCAGATTTTTAATTAACCCCTGGATTTTTTTTTCAACATTTCGTTTTGAAACACTTTTAGATTTATAAGAAATTTCAAAAATAATGCAGATAATTCCCATGTACACTCCATCCAGATCCCCCCAGTGATAACATCTTACATCACATCATAAATGCAAAGAAACTGAGGTGCCTGGGCATTAAGTCCGACTTCAGCTCAGGTCACTATCTCATGGTTCATGAGTTTGAGCCCCACATTGGGCTCTCTGCTGTCAGCACAGGGCCCACTTTAGATCCTCTGTCCTCCTCTCTCTCTGCCCCTCCCCCACTCTCATTTTTTCTCTCTCTCTCAAAAATAAACATTTAAATAAATAAATAAATAAATAAATGCCAAGAAACTGATATTGGTACAATACTATTGATAACACAGATTTAGTCAGATTTTAACAATATTTCATTCTTTTTTAGGCTGCATTGTTCTATGAAATTTTATGATATGTATAGATTAGTGTACCCATCAAAACAAACAGGATACAGAACTGTTCCATCACCACTAAGAAACTCCTTCATGCTACCCGTTTATACTCACCTTCCCGTCCCACCCCCAGCCCTAATCCTTAGCAACCACTGCTTTCTTCTTCACCACTATAACTTTGTCACTTCCAGGATGTTATATAAATGGAATCATAGAGAATGTAACTTTCTAAGATTGGCTTTTTTAACCCATTACAATGCCTGAGACTCATCTAGTTATTTGTTTATTAATTCTTTGTTCTTTTTTATTGCTAAATAGTGTTCTATTGTATGGATTACCAGAGTTTGCTTCTCTAGCCACCCATTGAAGTACACTTAGGTGGTTTCCAGTTTTAGGCTATTGCAAATAAAGATGCTATGAACATCCCAAGCCTGCTTGGGATTCTCTGTCTCCCTCTCTCTCTGCCCCTCCCCTGCTTGCGCTCTGTCTCTCTCTCTCTCTCAAAATACATAAACATTTTAAAAAATAAATTAATTAAAAATACAACTTAAAATCTTTGCTCTGAATATATCATCAGCAAAATGAGCCCATTAAATAAAACTATTTCTTTGATTCCAAAGGCAGTGGTCTGTTCAGAACTGCTTTGTTGTGCCCTATATGAGAAGACATTTAATGTTGGCTAAAATATAGACATCACAAGAAAGATAGGAAAGACCAGAATTTAGTCTCCTTTGGTTGTTTTGACTCACCCCAATGAAGAAGTTCATACTTCCCCATCGAGAATCCAGATACTGTTCACAATCTAGTCCTTTGGAGGTTTCTATTGTCCAAGAAAAACAAGGTTTTGTCAACAGCTCCCAGATGCATGCTGGGTACAAGTCCTGCCTATGCTCACCCTGCCCCATTGTCTCCTTGCAATGGGCTTTTCTGTCCATATTTCTGATTTTGGCTTGAAAGAGAATATGTAGTAAGGCAAGGGACTTTAATAAAATACACAGCAGAATAATTTATAGAGATACTATATTCTTATTTTTCCTGTTGTGTAAGACTCAGGACAGAGTGCATTTTTTTTTCTCTCTTCCTTATGCTTTTTATCCAAGCTTTCATCCTGAAGGCTTCTGTTGTTCACAAGGGAGAAATAGTAGGATTTTTTTTTTTTTTTTTTTTTTTTTGACAGCTTGGCCTGGGAGATACCCTACAGCAAACCTCTAGGACCAGGGAAAGAGAAGATTGATGGGAGGGGACATATTTGAAAAAGGGTTGGTTTCAAGAGTGGTAGAGGCCCAGAGTCTCTTGCTGAATAGAAATGTTGAACTCTAATGGGGGAGCCAACAAGAACAGATAAAGTCTGAGTTGGATACCGGGAATGAGGGAGGAGGCAGCTCAGAATGGCTCCGATGCCACTACTCAGCCTAGGGGGGCTGGAGCTGCCGACCTGCAGAATCTGGATGAAGGGGAGAGCATTAACTGTGATCAAAAATACCTACTCCCTGGGGCGCCTGAGTAGCTCAGTCGGTTAAGCATCCGACCTTTCGTTTCACCTCAGGTCATGATCTCACGGGTTTATGGGTTCGAGTCCCGCATCAGGCTCCACGGGGCCAGTGAGGAGCCTGCTGGGGATTTTCCCTCCCACTCTCTCTGCCCCTCCTCCACACGCGTGCACACTGCCTTTCTTTCTCTCTTTCTCTCAACAAAAATAAATTAATTTTTTAAAATACCTACTCCCAAACGTCCTTAACTGTGAAAATATCCTCCTGCTTAACCCTGAGGAAGGGGAAGGAATTCCAAACCTGACTGGGATTGGAGAAATCAAGCTCACAACCAGATTCAATTTGATTTTGAACAAACAAGGGAATGTGACATTTCTTAGACCCAAGCATTATGCAGCAAATCCCTTGTCACGGCAATGCCTCACCCGCTCCAGTTGCTTAGGGGTTTCGACCAGATGCCTCCAGAGAACATTAAAAGAAAAAAAAACATCTCTTAGCAAAGACTACAGCTTCAAATGTGTAGCTGGAAGAGCTTTCAAACTTGTTTAACAGAATCACACAATTTAATATGTATTTCTGTGATCACGTAGAATGGGACTCATGAGTGTTAAACCTTGCAAATCCCAGGCCACATTAGATAGAAACTGGGTCCTAAGAGAGTTGGGAGGCCCTACTTGTTAGGTTCTAAGAACCAAAGTGGAGGACCGCTGTGGAACAGCACACATTCTGGAGGAAGACATGATTTGGTGTGAGCCTCCGCGGGAGAATGAGCTGCGGAGCTATCTGTGGTACTGGATGGGCTAACCGACAATGTCTAGAGACCAAAGTGCAAATGGCAGATGAGTGACACCTGGTTTCAGTTTGAGTCTGAGGGCAGCAAGAGGGAGGAAGGATTCAACTGCAGTCTTCAAGGTGATATTGTTCCCGTTAAAATAGGCTTTTGCAATATACTGGATTTCTGATCCTTAATTTGAAACTTCATGCGACTACGTGTGCATACATTTTCCAAATGCTTGAGATAATTCAGTTCTACAAATCTTTACTAGGTATCTGCCATGTGCAATGAATTATACTAAACACATGGGAGAGATGCAAGGTGAAGAAGACACAGTCCCATCTCTTTCTTCGCAATAACTTAGTGGGAGAGATGGAAACAAACATAAATCAGTCTCATACAAGAAAGAATAGGTCATTAAAAGAAAGTAATATTAGTAACTAAGATTTATTGAGAGCTTTCTAGGAACCAAGCACTAATATGCACTACAACATTCTAAGGGATGTACTATTGTTATCCCCACTGTACAAATGACAGAACTGAAGTCCAAAAAGATTACAAAACTTGCCCAAGGTCATATAACTAAGAGTAGATCTGGAATTTGAACCCAGAGATATTGACCCCATAGCTCAAGCTGTTAAACGCCAGCTGTGAAATGCAAGGAATGTGTGATAGTAGAATGGGGTAGAAAAATGTTAAGTTGTTTGTAGGGGAGAAATTAGGAACCAATAAAGACTTCTTGATCCTTGTACTTATTAGAAGAGGCAAAATGGGCAAGCTCTGTATTAATTTCATTTTCAAAAGCAAATACATTCTTTTTGCTTATTTATACTGTGTCTATAAGCCAAAAGGTTATTATATTTAAGAGTCCATTGAAGAAAAGAAATTTGTCATTTAATTGCTTTGGAAATCATAGTATTTTTCACATATTTTCCCCCATAGATACACATTTTACTTATCCCTACATTGAAAGTATAATGTTCTTTTTACCATGTTTTATTTTTTTTTAAATATGCTTCTTTTTTTTAGTTTTTATTTAGATTCCAGTTAGTTAACCAAACAGGTGATATGAGTTTTAGGTGTCCAATTTAGTGATTCAACCCTTCCATACAACACGCAGTGCCCTTAATCCCCATCACCTATTTCACCCATCCCCTTTCCTATGTTTTATTTAGAATAACACAATCTCAGTAGACAACCTTTATGTCTACAACTAATATAACGTGTATGTAGAATAGCAGTCATTTCTTGCGTTTATATTGCTCTTTTCTCTCAAAAAATCTAAGACCTACATGTTGCCCTGATCTTTTCCATTTTGAGGAGACCCTTATCAATAACGTGCTATAACGTGTATTTAATGGAGAGAAGGAGTAAACAAAAAAAGAGCCTGTGACTTTTCTAGAGGCATAGATTACTCTCCAAAGGAGATTGGAATAGAGCACATGACCTTGGAACTCCCAGGTAGCTCACTGGGTTAAGCACCTGACTCTTGATTTCGGCTCAGGTCATGATCTCACGGTTTGTGGGTTCGAGTCCTGTGCCAGGCCCCATGCTAGCAGTGAGAAGCCTGCTTGGGATTTTCTCTTCCTCTTTCTGCCCCTCCCCTCCCCTCTCAAAATAAAAAAAGAAACTTAAAAAAAAATACGACCTCACTCCCAGTCTAGGGCTCAAGCGACCTACCACACCAAGTGGCAGAGTAAATGAGGTTTGGCAGAGCTAATGGAATAAACTAGGAACTATGCAAACAGGTCAACACAGAAAATCAGCATACTGTCTCAGAAATCCTCCCTAAGAAATGTGTCATGTGAAGATTATTCACACCCACAGTAGCCACTTTGTAGGCTTTCTCATTCTAAAATGTACATTTCTTCATCTTTGTCACAACAGTATGTTATGCCATTATGTTTCATCATCTGTACAACGATAGAGGTACTTTCCTAGAATGTGAGCAAGCAAGGAAGGTAATGAAAAAAATGAAGACCTTCCATCCAGAAGCCCATGGAAGTCAATCTCCAAGTGTATGTTTCAGTCGGATCAACTCTCATTTGGGGCGTGTCCCAGCTCACCAAAGAGAAACCTGTTAGTGTGAGCTTGCCTTTTCTGATGGCAATCCCAGAATGTTTATGACTGAACTCGGTCCACAATTGTCTTCAATGGAGGCTAAGTCTGGAGTCACAATAACAGTTCCAAAGACAAGCTGCAGAGCCCTTGGCCACTGATTTTGCAGTCTTCATACAGTTCAGTAATTTTCCTAGGGCCTGGCAGATGAGCAGCTGTGCCTCTGATCGGGTCAGTGAAAGTCTTGCCTGATAAGCAGCCATTCCCAGTGTCTAAGATAAGAATGCTTGTTTACCAGAGGCACGTGATCAACTCCTAGGGCGGAGGCCCCTGAAATCCTGTCACTACAGACTTTCTGGCACCAGAGAACTTCAGAAGTCAAGGGTCTAGCACTCAGAGAAAGCCACTCACAACATTAAAGGACCCTTGGGTCTAGGCTCTGTGTTGCTGTGTACTTTGGGGTTCAAGCAACTGCAAATTAGAGAAGTTTCCTGATTTGAGAGTAGGTAGTGAGCTGTGACTTCAGAGTCACCACATAGGTAACGGCACCACAGGACAGGAGACAAGAGAAACATGCCTGAGGTGCTGGACTAAGGCACATGGATGGACAGTGGTCATCAAATCATAGTATAACACCTGATGGCCATACTTCTCCTCTGAGAAGGACATCTAGACCATTAAGGAGACTCAGCTGAACACTAACTGAATAGCAAAAGATATTTATCTCCACCCACATGTGCACACACGTGCACACACATGCACATACATGCACACACACACACGCACACACACACACACTTTGCAGATGTGATTCAGGATCTTGAGACAGGAGAATACCCTGGATTAACAGACGGAGTGCCACATGCTGTCACAAGGGTCCTTGTAAGAGAGAGGAAACAGGAGATGTTCACATACACATACAGAGGAAGGTGCTGTGAAAATAAAAATTAGAGTCACGGGGCCACAAGTGGCTGAGCACAGCAGAAGCCACCAGAATTCCAGCAGAAGCTGGAAGGGGCAAGGAAGGGGTTCTCCCCCAGACCTGCCAGAAGGAACATACGGTGCTGACATTGTAATGTTTGTCCAGTGACATTGATTTCAGACTCTGGCTTCCAGAACTGAGAAAACAAATTCCTATTGCTCTAAATCACCCAGTTTGTGGGAATTTGCTATAGCAGCCACAGGAAAGGGATACATATTATTATCTAATACAAATTTGTCTATACCTACAAAGCCCCACACACATAGTCAGGATTCAGATATAAACAAACCAGTGAATCACAGCTGGGACTAGAATAACACTGACAAAGATGACTGAGTATGTTCCCTAAGAGCACCCAAAAAACATGCTCCTCATGGTTTGATGTAAAGATGAATGTTGCAAAAGAATGGCAGTGAGTTGTGTCATGTATATTCTACCAATATAGCCTTCTCAATATGCATAAAGATATTTGTGTTTGCTTTTAGCTTATTATCCGCACCACCCCTCCTCCCCCCCCGGAAATCTCTGTTGGTTGTTTCCTATTAATAACCTTGAAACACTTAGTGCTTAACCCTAACACAGCACTTGAGTTTGGGGGTGAGTTTTATGTTTTTAATTCTTTTTCCTTATCCTATATGTATTGTAGTTAAGATTACGAAGGGTTTTAGGAGACGGAAGGAAAATTGACTTTTGCAAGCTCAGCCTATCAGTTTTAACATCCTCTTCATTGGACATATGAACCAAGTTTCAGAGACCTGCCCCTAACCCTGGCCTCTGACTCCCTCTGTGGTTGCCCTGTTGAGGTCAGTTTGAGGACCATATTAGAATGGTTTGTAACCCTTAAACTGCTATAGCAGTTGTTGATGTTATTGTGTTTCCGGCTGTTTTCGGGAGATCCTCTTTTCACCCGCCAGTTTGGATGCTAATTTTATCAAACTATGTGAATGCTCTTCCTGTGTCACTCCTAAACTATCATCCTCATTTTGTTCCTTAGTTCCCAAGCTCATAAACTATTTCTCTCTCTCCTGAGCCTCCCTATATGCTTTCTTTTCTCAGAGCCCAGGGGAATTTTTTTCAAATATAGTTATAAAATCTCACACTGTAAAGCCCTTAGCCCTCATTACCTAATTGCCTTCCTCCCTTTAACTTAATTACAATCGGTCTCTCCTCAAAGTGTCCTGAAACATGCTCACTCCCAAAACCAGATTCTCGCCTATGCTTCTCATCTCTTTCTGTCTACATTACTCTTTATAGTCTCATCTGTTAGCCATGAGTCCACTTAAACACCTTTTAAACTTTTTTTTCAATTCCACCTTGCTCTATATCTCGGGATAATGCATCCTAGAAGTCTCTTCCTTACTAAGGAGAAGGGTCAGAAGGCTCGTAGAGTCACCCCTGGATTTTGTCAATGAGAAAACCGAGGTTACATCATTCACCCAGGTGTTACAGCAAGTGGCTAAGATCTGGATTTTAGATAGGTCAGCTGACTTAGATTGGAAAAGAAGGATTTGAGAAGAGCACATTTATCTTATCAGTGGATGGACTAGAATGTGAAGGGAGATTCACTCAGACCTCTAAGCCACCATGACTCACAGGAACCCAACAAAGTGCAATTGACAGAGTAATAATGGGAGGCACCACAAGAAACCAGGTATGTGCCTTAGAACGCCAATACTCGATTCCTGACTGAACTGGAGTGAATACCATCTTCCCTTTTTTCCCCTAAAATTTGTTTAAAGTAGATAGTTTTAAGAAAAAAATTTGAGGGTTTGAACATAAGTGGTTTTAATTTCTTCTAGTAGCTGTCTCCATGAGTACGCGGTTGGAACTTCCCTTTCTTAATGGATATTGAGTCCCTTCATGATTAGTGACCACAGTTGATAACTTCCAATAAATTTTGGTTATCACAGAAGTCTTGTTTCATCTTTTAAAGACTCTTTTCTGTTCATTTTTAAAAATTAAACTGCATATTTAGTTCAAAGCTTTCTCCGATGGCCCCAGACTTGACTAGATCCAACTATATGGTTCCTATGGTTTCCTTTGGGGGAGGGAGCATGGTTTGCTCTCTACAAAACTTTCCCTTTTCTCTCTTCTAGCTGCTAGCTCCTCAGTGTTGTGACAAGAATAAACATCTTACTTAACTGGGTGAGGTTACAGGTGTCTCCCTGGTGGACCATAGTTGCTCACGAGGATTATTGCCATTAAGGGTGGACGATAGCTCCAACCTGCCCTGCTCCAGCCAGGCTCAAGCCTTTGAAGCTTTCCTGGGCATTGCTCCTTAAGTTTGGCCACCTCCACTGCTGACCCCTTGCTGGCACATTCATGTGGCTTTCCTTTGCCTACACCTTTTAGCTACTCTTGCTTTGTTTCCAGGCAACTCTATAGGTCTGAATCTCATCTTCCCTCTGCAGCCATCTCCAGGCAGGACCGGTAGGATCCATCGTCCTTACCTCCCAGAAACCCCAAATAGCCCTGACTCCCCTCCTCACCTGGCAATCCCTGTGACGCCAGGTTCACTCCAGTTAACTTTCCCACTGCTTCAAGAGAATGAGACAGATCGACAAGTCCCTGACAAAGCAGACATCTAATTAAGGAGAAAAGTGTCCATTTTCTTTCAGGCGAGGCCAAGCCTTATGAGGATGCTCTTGGCATCTGTGCTTCTCTGGGTTTTGGGGAGCAAAGCATCTGACTCTCTGCAAACTGCACTTCCTAAGACAGGCTGCCTTCTCCCCTCTCAGCAGCATCGTAAGCCTTGGTGAGAGACTCAGTCCTGACAGGTGTCTCTCTAGTTAACCTTTGGGGAGGGAGCTGGCTCTAACACAGGTGCCTCCTTGAGTTTGGAATTTGAAGCGTAGAGTGACTTTTGTTCATAGCTTTAAGTCACTGAAATTGTAACCGACATGAAAAACACGCAGCATTGTTATTTATACATACATAACAAAATAAAGGCATTTCTAAAATTGTTCTTATTATGATACAAATGATTTTCATTTAAGTAGTAGTGTGTCATACCTGAGAGTTCCAGGAAGTCACATCATTGTCATCATGGAAGGAACCTGGGATTTACCTGTACAGCGTGCAGAGGCCACATTTGCCAACAGCCGCTCGAGCTTAGAGGATTACCAGGCTCTGTTAGAGATTACCGCTCTATTTATGCTTCTTGCCTCATCATTTCAACATATGTTCAACACAGGTTTTATAGTGGTGTATAAGCTCCATCCATGAATATGAGATAGCAGCTTTAATGAAAAGCAAAATATTGTAATTCACAAATGATCTGGATCAAGCATGCAGGAAAATATGTGAAGGCTTGTCTGACTGGCTCATTCGGTAACACGTGCAACTCTTGATCTTGGGGTTGTGCGTTTTGGGTATAGGGATCACTCAAAAATAAAATGTTTGAGAAATGTTCAAAAAATCAATATTGGCAAACTTAGATTTCTAAAACAATCAAGTAATGGTATTTCCATAATTTTTAGAACATCTTACTTTGAGTACCCAAAGATTAAGAAATGAGCAGATATGCACACTTCGTAATAGGGCTTGTTCTTTTTACAGTTAATGAAATAATGGTTTTCTTTAATTTTTATTCTTCTCTTACAAAGATTGAAAGAGTAGCCGAATCACATGTTGATCAATTGTTTTGCCTACCACTTGATTTTATCTGAGACCCTTTTTTCTTTCTTTCTTCTTTCTTTCTTTCTTTCTCTTTCTTTCTTCTTTCTTTCTTTCTTTCTTTCTTTCTTTCTTTCTTCTTTTTTTTTTTTTTAACTATCTGCTTAAATTTAAACCTACAGGCTGCAGCCTCAGGTTCTAGTTGTTGTCCCATTAACTCCTTATTTTACAAAGCTTGGGAAAGGCTGACTTGCGGTAAGGAGTATACTCCCCCTAGTGGATAAAGAGAGAGAAGACAGTATTTGATTCCTTCATTTGAGGGTTAATTACCGTTTCAATTTTTGAGCACTCTGTTTTGGGGCTTAGTTTCTCCCTTAAAAGCTCTACCTTGGGGCGCCTGGGTGGCGCAGTCGGTTAAGCGTCCGACTTCAGCCAGGTCACGATCTCGCGGTCCGTGAGTTCGAGCCCCGCGTCAGGCTCTGGGCTGATGGCTCAGAGCCTGGAGCCTGTTTCCCATTCTGTGTCTCCCTCTCTCTCTGCCCCTCCCCCGTTCATGCTCTGTCTCTCTCTGTCCCAAAAATAAATAAACGTTGAAAAAAAAAAAAAAAAACTCTACTTTGTTGCACCCAAGTTACCAGGGCTCCATCAAGTAGTCTAAGAAACTTTTTGTTGTTTACTCTTATCTCCACTGTTGTCTTTTTTTTTCCCCCATCATGATTATCTTCCTCATTAAAGTTATTCAGCTAACAGACATTTATTAAATGTCTGCCATGTGTCAGGCACAACTCTAGGCACTGGGGATGCAGCAGTGAGTGAAGAAAATGATTCAAAATACTGGCACGGGGAGCTTAAAATAGTATCAGATAGTGTTCATTGTGTGTTTCCCACATGCCAGATTAGTACTTAGGGATTTGTAATTATTATTTAACCGAATCATCCCAACAGCCCTACGAGGAAGCTGAGAGGCAAAGAAATTTGCCCAAGATCACACATAGAGAGGGAGAAGTAAGCAACACTTCCAACACCTTCCCCGACAAGACCCCACAGGGACTCTGAACCTCGTGGCCCTGTTTTGATGTCCATTACAGCATTTTTTTTTTAATTGCCTATCTCCTCCAACTAACAGGTATGCTCCATAAGAGCAGGGACTGTGTCTGCTTGTTTATCACCGTAACCCAGAGCCTAAAGCCTGCCACAGCTCTTTTCCAGAGTAATTTGGTTAAGTGGCTTAATGGTAATCAATGAGTTGAAAACTGAACTCAAGACTAATTGACTCCAAAGCCCTTTCTCTAACCGAGAAACTCTAACTTCCATGCATATCCAAAATGCAGACAGCAACCCCTTACTGGTTGGTTCATTTGAATTATTTTGGAGTTAGATGTCACCGCCAGGTTTTTTAAAAAGGAGGTGAAGATAACGGAGTCTAAAATGAACCGGATCTGATTCTTTAGAAGATTTAAAATCTTCAAACAGATCTTCATTTGCCTCTTCTCCTAAATTTTACAGCCAGAGGAGACAGCAAGAAGCCAAATCAACTCTGGGCCAGGTGGATTCCCCATTTAAGAGCCATTGATGCTTTGCGGTAAAGACCAGAGCGTGGAGAGAGGTGCTGGTGCCGCCCTTTCAGGAGCTACTCCTCCTGCGGTGAGTACAACCTATGCGTGTATGAACAGATCAATTTGCATGGTATTAGTTATTTATTTTATAGTAGTTATTCCCTCAGTCGTGGTATGCCCTACACCATTATTCGCCACTTGCCAAGTGACTTAAGAGCACAATAGCGATCATTCAAATCTATTAACCTTTCTTTCTGAGTTTGAAAGTAATTAGCAGCCTTCTGGCCTGCGTTGCCTAGGGCAGGATGGTGAATATTGAAAGAGTAATCTTGCCATTTGAAGTGCTTCTGGCTTGAATAAATGTTTGCTCAGTTGCAGCAATGCCCAGGTAATTCCTTGGTAATGAAGCAGGGATCACCTTCCAGCGCTAGGGCGAGCAGGAAAAATTAGTAGATGCGGGAATAGCTTGTGGGGTAGATCTCTCTCAGCCTACCTTTTAGGTTTCTATTTTAAAGAGGAATTGCTGGTGTCTGTTCCTATTACCCAAGACATAGGAAATGAAACAAACCAAAAGGAGAAAACTGAAAAGTTATTTCAGGTTGGCCGATCTTAAACAACAACAAAAAACAACCCGAGGGAATCCTGAATATCACAAACCAGGAGGCCTCGCCTGTCCGTAGGGATGGTTCTTCCCTCTTTAAGTCTTTTGTGTATGGGGAGTTAGTTCTGTAAAGGCAAGTTTGCCAGTTAATTCATCACAGGTCTTCCTTTGTTGCACCCATATTTTTTTCTCCCCAGTCACATTGTGTTTACAGTTAATAACCACCACCTATTATCTCCAATCTCTTCCTTCTGCCTTTCTGCGGTCCTGTCTTCTCCTTTAGTACAAAACTCCTCCTATAAACCTCTATGCAAAATTCTCTCACATTTTACTAAACTTCCCTTTCCTAACTGTAGGTGGTGATTCCAGCTGCCCTCTGGGCATCTCTACCTGAATTTCCTGCTCTTGCTTGAAGCTCAACTTATCCCAAACTGAACTTATACCCAGATCTGCTCCTGCTCTTTCTAATCATTGCTGAAGCCCTGAGTATGGGTTTTGGATATGTCCCCCTCCATGAATTCCTGCTGCCCACAGTCAAGTTGCTCTCACTCTTTCTAGGACTTCTTTGAAGTTCTTTTAGTTGGCCTCCATGCTTTTCAAATACCATTCCTGTAGGCAACCTGCCCATTCATTTTAGGCACAACTGCGGTCAATCTGCCGCCCAAAAACCATGAGTAGCCCATTAACGAATTAGATGCTCCCCCGGCCCAGCTGCACCACCAGAGCTCTCCACCATGGGCCCTTGGACCTACCCTGAATGCCCACTAAACTGGGGATCTCCCCCTCTCCTAAAGCGACTGGTCCTCTCATCTCCGGGAGTTTCCTTACACTGTTTCTTCCTCATGGTATGCCTGTCTCAGTTCCTTCTTCCCCAACTCCATCCGTTTCTTAAGGCCTTCAACTCAATTCCAAAGCCAGTTTCCAATTCCTCCTGACGATCTTTCCCTCCATCTCTTTTTAGCACATTGTTGGTGTTTCTCCCATCATACTTCCCTTATTTTCTTCTTCCTGGTATTGTGGTTACTGATTTACATATCTTATTACACACCCCCACACCCACCTCCACACCCACACACACCCCAACACACACTCCCACACTCACCCTCACACCTATACCCACCCCCACACCCACCCTCATTCCTATGCCCACCTCCACAACCCACACACCCCATACATCCACACACCCATACACACCCCCACCACATCAACACCCCCACCACACCAACACCCACATCCACACACCCACACACACACTTCCATGCTGCAGGTGGTGCCCTAGTTAGGGAAAAGCAGCAGCTTTGGATCCTAACTCTAACACCCTATATAAGTGGCTTTGGGCAAGTTTCTTATCCATTCTGGACTTAGTTCTCTTGTGGTAATAAGTGAGTAATGGTCAACTTTTCAAATTAAATTAACGTGAGTGTATTAACTTCCAGATGCTCACTAAATGCTGGCTCTTGTTATTAATTCTATCAGCCTTCTTGTCTGCAGATCCCTGCAATGTCTAGCCCATGCATTATACAAAATAGGTTCTCAGAATGCTGGTTGTATTGAAGGATCTTGCCTTTAGGTGGATCCTTTTGTTTAATACTTATCTCAAAATTTAGTAGCAGTTTGACAAGCATTGTGTTGACCTACAGAGCACCGATGAACAACTCCCAATCAGATTTACCAGATTCTGGGGTTTTTGGCAGGACCAAAGTGACCCAATTCTTACCCAATTATTATGAAGCTCATCTTGGTATGGTGAAGCCTAACCATCACTTAATGTTTCAGACCAGTTGGAGCTGTATGATAAGTAGGTATCCAAAAAGTAAAAAACCAGCAAATGCATTGAAGTCTAACAGCCTCAAGCCAGAGAACTGGTGTCAGTCTACATGAACCCAAAGGCTCCCCGAGGCCTTTGGGCTGGTTGTCCCAGAGCTGGTTGTCCCAGAGCTTCCTCCTGGGAATGACTGAGGAGACTAAAACAGGAGATGAATATCTGGTTCTCCCAGCCACAGACACATGATCAGTCATTCAGATAAATAAAGCAGACTGTTAGCCATGTGATAGAATTCCCAGGCTTAGCCCCACTTGCAGTGATTCTCAAAGGCTGGTGGTTTTAGAAAGAAGGGCAGAGAGTGATTTCCCCTCATTGAAACATATCAAAAAGACCTATGGGTCCCTTTCCCTTCCAGTAATTCTGGGAATCGCTCTCTAAAGCTCCTATAAATTTATGCCTTTGTTGGGGATTAGTTAGAAGTAAAGGAAGACAAGACAGGGATTAAGATGGAAAAAATTGGGGGCTAAGCAAAAAAGGGCACAACAGACAGAAGGGTAGTCTCATTTAACATCCATCCACAGTACTGTTTCAGACATGAATTCTCTAGCTGGTACATGTACCACAAGTTTAATGAAGAGCATCAAAGAAGTACAATTGCTTTTTGATAGAGGAATGTAAAAGTCATTCACTGATAAGCAGAAAGACAATGGTTCTCTAATTCACATGTATGGCTGCCTCTCCCCTTTCCTGGAACATGAGTGAGCATGTGCGTACACACACACACACACACACACACACACACACACGAGGCTTTCTTCAGGTCAGCCAAGGGTGCTTATTCTGTACCAATTGCCAAGAATATTTTTTTCTCTACAGAAGCTGAGTGTCATAATTATTTACATATTTGTCTGGCTCTCTGCCTATTTCTTGGCATGTTCCAAAAGGAATTTAAGATGGCTTATGTGGTTATGTACTATAACAAGAATTTAAATTGGAAGTGAGGTGAAAGAAGAAATTAAACCAAAGATGCAAGCATAGGGAGACAGGAAAATAATTAAAAAGTATAAAAAAAATGATCCATATACCTGCTACCCGTCAGCCATAAATTTGCATTCTAAGCATTCCAGTGGCCTAATTTGAGGAGAAACCTAGTCAATTACATAATTCTCATCTATAAGAGAGATTCCCAAACATGTATGTGCATCTGAATCACCTAATGAGCTTATAAAACTATAATCACCTGGGCCCCACCAATAGAATTTCAAATTCTGTAGATGTGGGGTGAGATTCTGAGAGTTATAATTTTAATGTGTTCTTTTGCTCTCTCGGATAAAAGGAAACCAACTTCTCAGGACAAGAACAATTATTCTTGATATTAAGATCTCCAGGAATGGGGCGCCTGGGTGGCGCAGTCGGTTAAGCGTCCGACTTCAGCCAGGTCACGATCTCGCGGTCTGTGAGTTCGAGCCCCGCGTCAGGCTCTGGGCTGATGGCTCGGAGCCTGGAGCCTGTTTCCGATTCTGTGTCTCCTTCTCTCTCTGCCCCTCCCCCGTTCATGCTCTGTCTCTCTCTGTCCCAAAAATAAATAAACGTTGAAAAAAAAAATTTAAAAAAAAAAAAAAAAAAGATCTCCAGGACTTTCTTCTAGGGAGTGACAAAGGAGACCTTGTGAAATCCAAGGAACATTCTTACAGAGATTCAAGATGAGTTTCAGAGGCCCTCAGGTTGATGCTTATAATAACCTTCAAAATAGGTTTTGTCATCCACAGTTATGTGAAAGTAATTATGTTGAGAGTTGATAAAGAGGGAACAAGAAGCATAATGATGTTCTCCAGGAACTTGATTTTTGTTAGTTTGGCTTGACCCACGATAGGAACTAAAAGGATTTTAAATCTACTCAATCTCATTATCTTTACATGGAGCTAAAAATGAACAAGTTCTTAGGAAATCTGTCAGCAAAGTATGCAAGCAAAGTATGCAAGCAAGCACGGAGATTTATCTACAACCTAGAATATGAGTTTGAAGAGATGTAGTCTAGCTACTCTTCTCTTAAATTTATTCTTGGGGAATTGTATTGTTCCCAGCTTAAATTGTAGTAGAGGGGGGAGGCAAAAGGCAGGGGTAGGGAGGGGGTGGGGATGGAAAGAAGTGAGCTCATCCTTATTATGGGAAGACCGAAGTTTGTTTTTAGTGACCCGAAATCACTGAAAGTTCTCATGGTGGTGACGTTCTTGATACACATGAACTTTTCATGATCTTGTAAAGGTTCCTTCATTTCAATTGTGTAGCAAAAGAGACTTAAATTGTATTCTGTTTTTCCTGTCTCCCATCTTGCCGCCTTGAATCTGAAGTGAATCTGCAAGACCTTGTGCCATTTCATAGACGTTCTCTTTTTTTAAACAAATCAAGAATTGGTTGAGATGCTCTTTTGGTTTTCTAGGAAAGGGACAGTTTGGGCTGGTTTTAGGCAATTTATTACTTGCAGGTGTGCATAAAATTACTGCTGTCAAGCCTTGGGTACAAAATGACTTAAGAAGGCTGCTATTAGATATTGAGACCTCACTCATTTGTTCATTAAATATCTATAGAGAGCTTGGTACTTGCCAAGCACTGAGCTAGATGATAAGAATACAAGAGTAGCCAAGACTGCCTCCATGATGTTTGCAGTCTTATCTTTACAGAAGTGAAAAGAGGTGATTATAACATAGTGTGGCAAATAGTCTGAAGGAGGAAATGCAGGATACTCAAGAGAGGAAACAAAACTATACCTCGGTGGTCAGGGAAGGCTTGGTGGAGGAAATTACATGTAAGCTGAGACCTAATGTGTAGGTAGAAATTAAACATGTAAAGGTAGGTTAAGCATGGGTTGGGATGGAGTTCAAAATGGAAGATGGGAGAGGATGTTTATCAAAAAACCTCCCAGCTCATTGTGAACATTCATGAAACAGAAGAAGGTATGTTGCTGAAGCTGCACATAGTGTATATACAATTGGGAGTAAAAAACCTGGGAGATAAGGAGGGGGGAGGTGCAGATCTTAAATAACCTTATAATCCATATTAAGGAATCTAGACTGTATCCCAGGAAAATTGGAGAGCCATTGAGCTGGTGATCATTTGTTTGCATTTAGAAAGATTGCTTAAACTAAATCTCTCCAGGCCTATCTTTCATCATGCATAGGGTCAGAGGAAGGATATTAATTGTTTCACACTTGAAATCTAAGGTAGTGAAAAAAATTTAGAATGGAGAATCCCATTGCACCTTGAAAGAGTCCAACACAGGTATGCCCTATCTTGGCTGCCCCGGGTATGCTAACTTGGAGGTGGCTGGACCCCTTTGAGGTCAGCAAGGTGAAGATACTTTGCTGGTTGTGAGATCCTAGATAAATGATCATGTTAATATGCTCCTCTTATATTGTGCCTCACATACCCCACATCTGTAGTTCCAATATCCAAGCAAACAGAGTCTCTAAGGAGAAGGGAAAATGGGCATATAGAACTAAGTGCCCCCTGCCTTGCAGGTTGGAGATGTAACAAGATCCCTAAGAAAGGTAAGCAGGATATTTGTAAATGTTTCTTTAATGGGACAATTATTTGACAGGGACATTGAAATCTATTAGTGGAAAAGTGTTCTCAAGTAAAACAACAAAGGAAAAATATATCACTTTCTATATGTTTATGATTAATAAACCCCTTTTACAGCTAGAACTGGAAGAGGACCAAGAGGACCAAGTCCAGGCCGTAGTATATACAGGGTATTCATGGCTCTGCTTAAAGTAATATGAGTTGAGGGGCAACTGGGTGGCTCAGTGGGTTGAGCATCTGACTTCAGCTCAGGTCATGATCTCACGATTCGTGGGTTCAAGCCCACATCGGGCTCTCCGCTGTCAGCATGGAGCCTGCTTCAGATCCTCTGTTCCTCCATTCTCTCCACCCCTCCCCTGTTTATTTCTCTCAGAAATAAACATTTTTAAAAAAAAGTAATACGAGTTGACCCATAATACAGAGTAAGTCAATTTATGGAAAAATTACCCTGGCTTTAATACTATATTGTTAAACTGGAATATTGGCTAATGAGGTTATTCAAAGGAAAAATAAAATGTTTCTGAAATGACAATGCTTAACATGATTCCCTATGTATAGTCTGCCATCTAGTGTTGATTTGTGGAAATAAAAAAGGCTGGTACAGTAATTTCAAGTCAGGCTCACCATGTTAAGACATCAAATTATACCATGAGACCCTCTGAGGTTTGTGGAGGTGAGGGAGTGGCTGGGTGAATGCAAGAATAGGCAACTGGTAAGATAGCAGTTACTTGTGGGAAACAGTAGTGTGTAACTAACGGTTCTCAATTCTGTCTACCCAATGTCATCACCTGGGAAACTTAAAAAGTACAGGTGGGTAAGCCACACTGCAGGCCTAGAAAATCAGATTCACTCAAGTGGGACCCAGCAATGGCATATTTAAAAACTCCCACATTATTCTAGTATGCAGCCAGGGTAAGGACGACCAGGTAATGGGTTAAAACTATGGGATCCAGGACACCTGGGTGGCTCAGTCGTTGAGCATCTGACTTCGGCTCAGGTCATGATCTCATGATTCGTGAGCTAGAACCCTGCTTTGATTGAATACAGGTGAGCCCCACTTCTCTCTCTCTCTCTCTCTCTCTCTCCCCCCCTTCTGTCTCTCTCTCCCCCTCTCCTTCCTTCTCTCTCTCTGAGCCCCTCATGGGATTCTCTCTCTCCTCTCTCTCAGTCTGCCCTCACTCACTTGTGCCCTCTCTCTCAAAAAAAAAAAAGACTGATTCCAGCTCCATCACTACATGAGTGTCAGTGCTTAGTTATTATGTTACCTTGAGCAGGGAAATTAGGCTAATGAAGTAACATCTATGTACCTCAGTAAAATGAGGGTAACAACCCTCCTTGGGTTATTGTGAGGATTAAATATCATAAATGTCAAGTGTTTAGCATACTGCCTAGTACAGAGTATTCAAAACAAATTTTAAATATTAATAGTAATTTTATTATTATGTATTACTATAAAGGAAAATAGTTTGTGAGTTATTTAAGGGAATAAACAACCTTGAGGGATATGAACATATAACATATGGCATATTAGAAATTAGAACATATTATATACGGCACATTTCTATTCCTCTTAAACTGGAAGACTTGTGGGATTGAATGCTGATGCCCAGATCAGCCATCCCCCGAGGAGCACATGACTTCATTGGTGCTGATCTAAAGTGCTGTAGGGCATACGGGGCACCTGGGTGGCTCAGTCAGTTAAGCGTCCAACTTCAGCTCAGGTCATGATCTCGCGGTTCATGAGTTCGAGCCCCATCGGGCTCTATGCTGACAGCTCAGAGCCTGGAGCCTGCTTCGGATTCTCTGTCTCCCTCTCTCTCTGCCCCTCCCCTGCTCACACTCTGTGTTCTCTCTCTCTCAAAAAGAAAATGTAAAGTGCTTTATAGCATAGTAAATTATTCTCAGTCATTCCCAGTCTCTGTCATTGGGTTCAAAGTGGTCACTTCCCTACCACGTTTCCTTTGTCTTGCTTGGGTCAGATATCATTTCCTAAATTAATCAGGAGCAGAACCATATCTCTACAGATGTTGTGACAGTAGTGAAGTGCTAGGCACTGGCAGTAGTTTGTAAAGAATAGGAAATCACTGTGACTTAGAGTTATCTTTACAATCAGAAAAAAAAAAGATCTATTGTTACTATAGATGACTTGGGGAAGAAGAAATATCTGAAAAGACTCAGAGGATTCCAGTAAAGAGCAATAGTTCATTTGGCTCAGTATTGGATGGGAATATTAGGTGGGACCATGTTATGAAAAACTTTGGCTAGGATAAATTGGGTATTAGGGGCTAGGGTAAAGGAAACATCAAATGTAGCAGGTTCTAACTTGAAAGTGAAAGGAGGTGGGAGTGGGGAGGAAATGCATACATTACAGGAGAGTAGGAGAAAATTCTGAGCAGAAATTAATTCATTTGGTTAGACACATGTTGAGCTGATAAAAGGAGAAGACATTCAGAAGGAAATGTCCAGTAAGGAACCAGAGAATCAGGGTGAGTACTCAGAAGGGAAATGTGGGCCTTGGATCAAGATCGGGGAACCAGTAGAATAGGTGTAAGAGTTGAAGTCCTGAGCATGCATGTGTTTCCTCAGTGACTTGACAGGAGAGCGGACCACGGATGACACGCTATAGAGCAGCATCGTTGCCACAGGCAGAGAAGTCAGCAAAGTGCCGAGAAGTGCACAGTGGAGAGAATTTTAAGTGTGATTTTAAAAACACGCAACAAGCAAGGGGAAAGAATTGCAGAGAAGTCAAGTTAGAGGCAGGAAAGATTCAGCTTCTGTAAATTAGGACATCACTGCCAACTGCAAAAAAGGCAAAGGGGCGCCTGGAAGGCTCAGTGGGTTGGGCGTCCAACTTCAGCTCAGGTCATGATCTCGCGGATCGTGAATTCGAGCCCTGCATTGGGCTTCGTGCTGAAAACTCAGATCCTGGAGTCTGCTTCGGATTCTGTGTCTCCCTCTCTTTCTGCCCCTCCCCTGTTTGTGCTCTGTGTCTCTCAAAAAAATGAATAAACATTAAAAAAAATTTAAGGGCAAAACTATTGGAATGATATTGGCGGCCAATTGCTTCACATCCTTATCAACTCTCGGTATCACTGAGGGTTTATTTGGTTTCTTTTGGATGTCGCTGGGTTTTGTTTTGTTCTAGTCATTCTTGTGTGTGTAGTGGTATATTATTATTTTAATTTGAATTTCTTGGATAATGCGATATTGAGCATTTTTACATGGGCTTATATTTTGCATATATTCTCCTGTGGAGTCTGTGTTCAAATTATTTGTCTATTCTGCAATTATATTTTTCCTTTTTCATTGAAGTATAGTTGATACACAACATTACCTTAGTTTCAGGTATACAACATAGTGATTCAACAAGTCTACACATTATGCTATGCTCACCACAAAAGTTGCCACCATATGTCACCATGTAACACTGTTAAAATACCATTTACTATATTCCCTATGCTGTACATTTTATTCCCATGACTTATTCATTCGTAACTGCAAACCTGTATTTCCCACCTCTGTCTGCCTATTTTACCCATTCCCCCACTCCTCACCCCTGCAACAATCAGTTCTCCATGTTTATGAGTATGTTTCAACCTTTTATTCATTCATTCATTTTGTTTTTTACATTCCACGTACAAGTGAAATCATATAGAATTTGTCTTTCTCTGTCTGACTTATTTCACTTGGCATAATACCAACTAGGTCCATCCGTGTTGTTACAAATAGCAGGATCTCATCCTTTTTATGTCTGTGTAATATTCCATTTATATATGTACCATATCTTCTTTATCCATTCATCTATCAATAGATACTTAGGTTGCTTTCATATCTTGGCTATTGTAAGTAATGTCACAATAAACATGGGGGTGTATATATCATTTCAAATTTGTGTTTTTGTTTTCTTTAGGTAATTACCCAGTAGTGGAATTACTGGATCACATGGTAATTCTATTTTTAATTTTTTGAGGAAACTTCATACTGTTTTCCTCAGTGGTTGCATTAATTTACATTCCCATCAACAGTGCACGAGGGTTCCTTTTTCTTCACATCCTCACCAACACTTGTTATTTCTTGTCTTTTTTATTCTATGAGCTGATATCTCATTGTGGTTTTGATTTGTATTTTCCTGATTATTAGTGATGTCGAGTATCTTTTCATGTGTTGCTTGAACATCTATATGTCTTCTTGGGAAAAATGTCTATTCAGGTCCCCTGTCCATATTTAATCAGATTATTTGTTTTATTTATTTTTTTTTTTTTGGTGTGGAGTTTTATATATTCTTTACATATTTTAGGTATTAACCCCTTATCAGCTATATCATTTGTGAATATCTTCTCCCATTCAATAGGTTGCCTTTTCACTTCATTGATGGTTTCCTTTGATGTACAAAAACTTTTATTTTGATATAGTGCCAGTAGTTTATTTTTGCTTTTGTTTGCCTTGCCTTACGATACATATCTAGAAAAATGTTGCTAGGGACAATGTTTAAGAAATTACCGCCTATGTTTTCCTCTAGGAATTTTATGGCTTCATGTGTCACATTTAGATCTTTAATCTATTTTGAGTTTTTTCTTGCATATGGTATAAGAAAGTGGTCCAGTTTCATTGTTTTTAATGTAGCTATCCAATTTTCCCAACACCATTTATTGAAGATACTGTCTTTTTCCCTATTGTATATTCTTGCCTGAGTTGTTGTAGATTAATTGCCCATATAAGTGTGGGTTTCTTTATGGGTTCTCTGTTCTTTTCCATTGATCTATGTGTTTATTTTTGTGTCAGTGTCATACTGTTTTGATTACAACTTTGTGATATATGTTGAAATCTGGGATTGTGATATCTCCAGCTTTGTTCTTCTTTCTCAAGAATACTTGGGTTATGTGGGCTCTTTTGTGGTTCCATACAAATTTTACAATTATTTGTTCTAGTTCCATGGAAAAGGCTATTGGTGTTTTGATAGGGATTGCATTGAGTTTGTAGATTGTCTTGGGTAGTACGGACATTTGAATAATATTAATTCTTCCAATCCATGAGCATGGAATATCTTCCCATTTTGTTTTTGTTGTCTTGAATCTCTTTCATCAGTGTTTTATAGTTTTCCGAGATCTTTTTTCACCTCTTTGATTAAGTTTATTCCTAGGTGTTGTATTCTTTTTGGCACAACTGTAAGTGGAATTCTTAATTTCTCTTTCGGCTAATTATTAGTGTACCAACATGAAATAGACTTCTGGGGCACCTGGGTAGCTCAGTTGGTTAAGCATCTGACTCCTGATTTCAGCTCAGATCATGATCTCACAATTTGTGGGATTGAGTCCTGGGTTGGGCTCTGCACTGAAATCACTGAGCCTGCTTGGGATTCTTTCTCTCCCTCTCTCTCTCTCTGCCCCTCCTCTACTTGCATGCTTTCTCTCTCAAAATAAATACATAAACCTTAAAAAAAATGAAACAGATTTCTGTGTATTAATTTTGTATCCTGTGAGTTTACTGAATTCATTTGCCCATTCTAATAGTATTTTTGGTGCAGTCTTTCCAGTGTTCTATGTATAGTATCATGGCATCTGAAAGCAGTGACAGTTTTACTTCCTCTTTACCAATTTTGATGCCTTTTATTCCTTTATCTTGTATGATTGCTGCAGCTAGGATTCTTAGTAGTATGTTGAAGCAAAGTGGTGAGAGTGGGCATTCTTGTCTTGTTCCTGCTCTTAGAGGAAAATCTCTAGTATTTTGCCATTGAGTATGATGTTAGCTGTGGGTTTTTCATATATGGCCTTTATTATGTTGAGGTATATTTATTCCCTGTAAACCCACTTCACTGAGTGGGTTCACTGAGTTGAAATTTGTCACATGCTTTTTCTGCATCTCTTGGAATGATCATTTAATTTTTATTCTTCATTTTGTTGATGTGGTATGTCATGTTGATTGATTTGCAAATATTACACCATCCTTGCATCCTTGGAATAAATCCCAACTGATCATGGTGAATGATCCTTTTAATGTGCTGTTGAATGCAGCTTGCTAATATTTTGTTGAGGATTTTTACATCTATGTTCATCAGAGATACTGACCTGTAGTTTTCTTTTTTTCTAATCTTTGTCTGATTTTGGTATCAGGATAATGCTAGCTTCATAAAATGAATCTGGAAGCTTTCCTTCAATTTTTTTGGACTAGATTGAGAATAATAGGTAACTGGTATTAACTCTTCTTTAAATGTTTGGTACAATTCACCTATGACTCCATCTCGTCCTACACTCTTTTTGTTGTAATTTTGTTACTGTTGTTTTAAATTCCTGTATAGTTAACATACAGTGTTATATTAGTTTCAAGTGTACAATATAGAAATTCAGCAATTCCATACACCACTCAGTGCTCATCACAAGCAAGTGGCCTCCTTAATTCCCAACACCTACTGTACCAATCTTCCCACCAACCTCCCCTCTGTTAACCATCAATATGTTCTCTATAGTTAAGAGTCTGTTTCTTCATTTCTATCTCCCCTCCTTTCTTTTTTCCTTTGCTCATTTGTTTTGTTTTGTTTCTTAAATTCCACGTATGAGTGAAATCATATGGTACTTGTCTCTCTGATTTATTTCACTTAGCATCATACTCTCTAGCTTCATCCATGTTGTTGCAATCGGTAAGATTTTATTTTTTATGACTGAATAATATTCTCGTGTGTGTGTATGTGTCTGTACGTACACACACACACACACACACACACACACACCCCAAATCTTCTTTATCCTTTTGTCTATCGATGGACCTGTGGGCTGTTGCCATAATTTGGCTATTGTAATAATGCTTCTATAAACATAGGAGTACATTTATCACTTTGAATTATTGTTTTTGTATATTTTGATTAGATACCCAGTAGTGTGATTACTGGATCACAGGGTAGTTCTATTTTTAACATTTTGAGGAACTTACATACTGTTTTCCACAGTGGCTACATTGGTTTGCATTCCCACCTACAGTGTTAAGGGTTCTTTTTTCTCCAAATCCTCACCAATACTTGTTGTTTCTTGTGTTTTTTACTTTAATCTTTCTGACAGGTGTGAGGTGATACTTCATTATAGTTTTTATTTGCAGTTCTCTAATGATATTGAGTATCTTTTCATGTTTCTGCTGGCCATCTGTATGTTGTCTTTGGAGAAATGTCTCTTTGTGTCTTCTGCCCATTTCTTAACTGGTTTTGGGGTGTGGAGTTGTATCAGTTCTTTATATATTTTGGATACTAATCCTTTATTGCATATGTCATTTACAAATATCTTCTTCCAATTGTAGTTGTGTTTTATTTTTGTTGATTTGTTTCCTTTGCTGAGCAGAAGCTTTTTATTTTGGTGTAGTCCCAGTGGTTATTTTTACTTTTATACCCCTTGCCTCAGGAGATGTATCTAGAAAAATGTCGCTACTGTCAACATCAGAGATATTGTTGCCCATGCTCATTTCTAGGATTTTTATGGTTCAGGTCTCACATTTAGGTCTTTAATCCATTTTGCATTTATTTTTGTGTATGGTGTAAGAAAGTGGTCCAGATTCATTCTTCTGCATGTAGCTGACCAGTTTTCCCAGCACCATTTTGTCTTTTTCCCATTGAATATTCTTTCTTGCTTTGTCAGAGTTTAATTGACCATATAATTGTGGGTTTATTTCTGAGTTTTTGTTCTGTTCCACTGATTTATAGGTCTTCTTTATGCTAGTACCATACTGTTTTGATTACTACAGCTTTGTAATATAACTTGAAGTCTGGAATTGTGATACTTCCAGCTTTGCTCTTCTTTTTCAAAATTGTTTTTGGCTTATTGGGGTCTTTTGTGGTTACATATAAATTTCAGGATTGTTCTAGTTCTGCAAAAAAAAGCTATTGATATTTTTATAAATTGTGTTAAATGTGTAGATTGCTTTGCATAGTATAAACATTTAACAATATGCTTCCAATCCATCAGAATGGAAAATCTTTCCATTTGTGTGTGTCATCTTCAATTTCTTTTATCAATATTTTATAGTTTTCAGAGTACAGGTCTTTCACCTCTTGGGTTAAGTTTATTCCTAGGTATCTTAGTATTTTTGGTGTAGTTGTAAATGGGATTGTTTTCTCAATTTCTCTTTCTGCTGCTTCATTATTGGTGTATAGAAATACAACAGATTTCTGCATATTGATTTTGTATCCTGTGACTTTACTGAGTTCATTTATCAGTTATAGTATTTTTTTTTTTTTGGTGGAGTAATTAGGGCTTTCTATATATGGTATCATGTTATCTGCAAATAGTGTAAGTCTTCTTTCTTAGTAATTTGGATCTGTTGTTGTTGTTGTGGTCTGATTGCTGTGGCTAGGATTTCTAGTACTATGTTGGTTAAAAGTGGCGAGAGTGAACATCTTGGTCTTGTTCCTGATCTTAGGGGGAAAGATCTGTTTTTTTAATGGAGTATGAACTGTGAATTTTACATAATATGACTTTTATCGTGTTGAGGTATGTTCCCCCTACACCTACTTTGTTGAGGGCTTTTATTTTGATGCTATACTTTGACAAATGCATATTCTGCATCTACTAAAGTGGTGATATGGTTTTTATTCTTTCTCTTATTGATGTTATGTATCACATTGATTGATTTGTGAATATTGACCACACTTGCATCCTGGAAATAAATCCCACTTGATCATGGAGAATAATTTATTTTAATGTATAGCTGAATTCAATTTCTTAGTAGTTTGTTGAGGATTTTTGCATCTATGATTATCAGAAATATTTGCCTGTAGATCTTTTTTTTGTAGTGTCTTTATCTGGTTTTGGTATCAGGGTGATACCGGCCTCACAGAATGAATTCAGAAGTCTTTGTTCCTCTTCTGTTTTTTGGAATATTTTGAGAAGAATAGGTATTAACTCTTTTTTAAATGTTTGGTAGCTTCTGCCTATGAAGTTGTCTGGTCCTGGACTTTTGTTGGGAGTCTGTTGATTACTGATTCAGTCTCCTTGCTGGTAATCAGTTTGCTCATATTTCCTATTTCTTCCTGCATCAGTTTTGGTAGGTTATATGTTTCTAGGAATTTATCCATTTCTTCTATATTGCCCATTTTTTTTGGCATATAGTTTTTCATAATATTCTTTTACAATTACTTGTATTTCTGTGGTGTTGGTTGTTATTTATCCCTTTTCATTTGTGATTTGTGATTTGATTTGATCTTGAAAGGGTCCTTTCTCTCTCTCTCTCTCTCTCTCTCTCTGATGAGTCTGGCTAAACATGCATCAATTTTGTGACCTTTCAAAGAACCATTTCTTGGTTTCATTGATCTATTGGGTTGGGTTTTGTTTGTTTCTTTGTTTCTATATCATTTATTTCTGTTCTAATATTTATTATTTCTTTCCTTCTGCTTGTTTGGGGTTTTGTTTGTTGTTTTTCTAGCTCCTTTAGGTGTAAGCTTAGGTTGTTTATTTGAGATTTTTCTTGCTTCTTGATGTAGGACTCTATTGCTATAAACTTCCCTCATAGAATAGCTTTTGCTACATGCCAAAGGTTTTGGACTATTGTGTTTTCATTTTTGTTTGTTCCCATGTACTTTTAATTTCTTCTTTGATTTCTTGGTTGACCTATTTAGTGTTTAGTAGCATATTACTTAATCTCCATAGATTTGTGCTTCTTCCAGATTTGTTTTTGTTTTTTTGTCTTTGTTTTTGTTTTTTGTGGTTGATTTGTAGTTTCATAGCATTGTGGTCAGAAAAGATGCATGGTATGGCTTCTATCTTTTTTAATTTATTGAGGCTTGTTATGTGGCCTAATAAGTGATTTATTCTGGAGAATGTTTTATGTACACTTGAAAAGAATGTGTATTCTGCTGTTTTAGGATCGAATGTTCTGAATTTATCTGTTAACTCTATCTGGTCCAGTGTGCCATTCAAAGCCACTCTTTCCTTACTGCTGATTTTCTGTTTGGATGATCTGTCCATTGATGTAATTGGGAGGGAGGGGAAGCGGTTAAATTTCCCTACTATTATTGTATTACTAGTGATTAGTTTCTTTATGTTTGTTATTAACTGTTTTATGTGTTTGGGTGCTTCCATGTTGGATGCATAAATATTTACAATTGTTTTATATTGTCAGTCTGTTCCCTCTATTATTATATAGTGTCTTTGTCTTTTTTTACAGACTTTGTTTTAAAGTCTATTTTGTCCAGTGTAAGTATTGCTACTCCTGCTTTCTTTTCACATCCATTTGCATGATAAATACTTCTCATTCCCTCACTTACAATCTGCAAGTTATCTTTAGATCTGAAATGAGTCTCTTGAAGGCAGCATATAGATGGCTCTTTTTTTTTTTTTTATCAATTCTGTCATGCTATATCTTTTGATTGGAGAATTTAGTCCATTTACATTCAAAGTAATTATTGATAGATAGGCATTTGCCTTTTTTTTTTACTTCTTTTGTGGTTTTTTTAAAAATATTTTTATATATTTTTGAGAGAGAGTAAGTGAGCAGGGGAGAGACAGAGGGAGAGGGAGACACAGAATCTGAAGCAGGCTCAGTTTCTGAGCTGTCAGCACAGAACCCAACACAGGGCTTGAACCCACTAGTGGTGAGTTCATGACCTGAGCCAAAATTGGATGCTTAACTGACTGAGTTACCCAGTTTAACCCCTTTTGTGGTTGCTTTTGTAGTTTCTTTCTGATCCTTTCCTCTCTTTCTCCTTCATAGTTTGTTGGTTTTCTTTAGTCATACACTTGGATTCCTTACTCTTTTTATTTGTTTGTTTATTTTTTATATTATTACAGTTTCTGGACTCGTGGTTACCATTGGGCTTATTAACATCTTCTGTGAATAGCAGTCTATATTAAGCTCATGGTTGTTTACTTTTGAACTTCTTTACTCCTCTCCCCTCAATGTTTCAGATATTTGGTATCCTGTTTTATATCCCTTTATGAATCCCTTGACTGATCTTTACAGAAATGTTTTTATATGCTTTTGTGTCTTTTACTTTTTATAGTCTCACCTATGGTCTTTCCACACAAAGACTCCTCTAATTCTTGTAGGGCTGGTTTAGTGGTCATGAATTCCTTTAGTTTTTGTTTGTCTGAGAAACTCTATCTCTCCTTCTATTCTGAATGATAGCTTTAGTTGAATAGAGTATTCTTGGCTGCAGATTTTACCTTTTTAGCACTATGAATATATTGTCATTCCCTTCTGACCTGCAAAGTTTCTGCTGAAAAAATCAGCTGATAGCCTTTGGGATTTCCTTAGTATGTAACTGTCTTTTTTTCTCTGGCAACCTTTAAAATTCTTCCTTATCATCATCATTATCATTATTATTATTATTATTGCCATTTTAATTACCATGTATCTTGGTGTGGACTTCTGTTAGTTGAATTTGTTTAGCGATCTGTGCCATCTGAATCTTGATCTCTGTTTCCCTCCCCAGATTCAGGACATTTTCAGCTATTATTTCTTCAAATATATTTTCTGCCCCTCTTTCTCTCTCTCTTCTTCTGGGATCCCTATAACGTGAATGTTATGCCTGATGGAGTCACTGAGTTCTCTAAGTCTTTTCTCATTGTTCAGTATTTATTTGTCTCTCATCTGTTCAGCTTGAGTGTTCTCCACTACTCTATCCTCCAGGTCAGGTAACTGATAATGTTCCTCTGCTTTCTGTAGCCTACTGTTTATTTCATCTATTGTATTTTTAGTTTCAATTATTGAGTTCTTCATCTCTCTCTCTCTCTCTCTTTTTTATCTCTTTGTCAAGGGCCTCACTGATGTCCACTCTCCTCTGACGTCCAGTGAGAATCTTTATGATCATAACTTTAAATTCTCTATTAAGCATTCTACTTATTTCTGTTTTGCTTAGATCTCCTACTCTGATTTTTGTCATGTTCTTTCATTTAGGATATATTTCTCTCTCTCATTTTGTATTCCTTTTTGTGTCTGTTTCTTTGTGTTAGGAAAGTCAGGCTATATCTTCTGCTCTTGAGAGTAGTGGCTTTATGGAGAAGAGGTTCTGTAGAGTCCTACAATGCAGGGTCCCCTGTTCACCAGAACCTGACACTTCAGGGGAATCTCCTATGTGTGTTGCCTGCATCTTGGTGTAGGAGTCTCTTTTCTATTCAGTGTAGACTTCTGCACTGACTCTCTGCCTGTTGTGGGCCATGCTTGCTCTTTCTGATGTTAGTAAGACCCAAGCACGCTGGTTCTGAGGCAGGAGACTGCAGAAGGGCTCAGGGGTGGGCTGGCCATGTTAGCAAAATTTGTGCTGAGCTGCTAGTCCTAGGCCAGATGCTCCAGATTGCAATGGCCACCAGGAGCATGGAGCATGGAGGGAGTGGCTATGTGAGATGTGCTTGGTGATAAAAAAAGTTTTTTTTGCACTGAGCTTAGGGTCAAGGCCAGCCGGTTTAGAGTGGGCAAGTCCTTGGGAGAACTCATGGGTGGGGTACATTGCTAACAGATTAAGTGGCAAGTGTCTGTAGAGGGTTGCCTCCTGCAGGTGGTTCTGTGTTTATGCTGGGGGCGTGGGGGAATAAAATGGCACTTACCAGCTTCTTTGTTCCTGAAGAAGTCCCTCAACATGCTCCAAAATCCTTATAAACAGATATCCCTCCCATTTGTCCCAGGAGTTGTGCAAACTGTTGATTCTATGTTGCCTCTCTGTGGGCTATTGTCTCTTTAAGAGTGGTGACCCAGTTATCACTTGCCCTCTTGGCTCTCCCACTATCAAGTCAGCTGACTTTTAAAGCTCCAGGCTCTAAGTCCTGCTGATTACACAAACTCCCAGAATTCAGCCCCTCTGGTTTCAAGGCCAGACATCTTGGAGATTTGTTTTCCCTGTATGGGCTCCCTGGTGTTTTCCCCTCTCCATGCCCACATCTCCCTTCCTCCTGCAGGCAGCTCCCAGTCACCACCTCTCCAATGTGGTTTCTTCTCTACATTTATTTGTGAAGTTTGTTCTTCCAGTCTTTGGATTGCTCTCTGGAACAGGGTGAGCTTAGGGTCCTCCTACTCCACTCTTCCCTCCCATTTGGTCTTGGACTTTTGTTTGTTTGCAGATCTGTGATTACTGATTTGATTTCATTACTAGTAATTGGCTTGTTCAGATTTTCTGTTTTTTCCCAGTTTTGGAAGATTGCATGTTTCTATTTTCTAGGTTGCCCAACTTGTTAACATAAAATTATACATCAGTCTCATAATCTTTTGTATTTTGTTGTGTTGGTTGTTACTTCTCCTCTCATTTCTGATTTTACTTATTTGTGTCCTATCCCTTTTTTTCTTGGTCTGGCTAAAGATTTATCAATTTTGTTTGTCTTTCCAAAGAGCCAACTCTTGGTTTCATTGACCTAGTTTTTTATTCTTTATTTCATTTATTTCTGCTCTGATCCTTATTATTTCCCTCCTTGGTTTGTTTATTTGAGATTTTTCTTGTTTCATGAGGTAGGCCTGTATCACTATAAGTTTCCCTTTTACAACTGTTTCTCTGTATCCCAAATACTTTGGACTTTTTGTAAGTTTTTAAATTAATTACTTTTTAAAAATGCTTATTTATTTATTTCTTTGAGAGAGAGAATGCACAAACAAGGGAGGGGCAGAGAGAGAGGGAGACACAGAATCAGAAGCAGGCTCCAAGCTCTGAGGTGGAGTTTGAACTCATGAACAACGCACAGATCATGACCTGAGCCGAAGTTGGACGCTTAACCTACTGACCCACCCAGGCACCCCTGGACTGTTTTTATTTTTATTTGTCTCCATGTATCTTTTGATTTCCTCTTAGATTTCTTTGACCCATCTCCTGTTTAATAGCATGTTGTTTAGCCTTCATGTGTGTTTTTTTTTCATACCACTGTGGGCAGAAAAGTTGCATAATATGATTTCATAATGTGATTTCAAAATATGATTTCAATATTCTTCAATTTATTGATATTTGTTTTGTGGCCTAATGTGTGACCTATGATGGGGAATGTTCTATGTGCACTTCAGAAGAATGTGTATTATGTTGTTTTTGATGGAATGTTCTGTCTATATCTGTTAATTCCATCAGTTATAATGTGTCATTCAAAGACACTGTTTCCTTATTGATTTTCTGCCTGTATCATCTATTCATTGATGTAAGTAGGGTGTTAAAGTCCCCTACTATTATTATATTAATGTCAATTTCTTCCTTTATAGGTCTGTTAATAATTGCTTTATGCTCCAATATTGGGCGCATATTTACACCTATTATATTCCATTGTTGGATTAATTCCTTTATCATTATGTAATGCCCTTCCTTTGTCTCTTGCTACAGTCTTTGTTTTGAAGTCTACTTTGTGTGATGTAAGTAGTGCTACCCTGGCGTGGTTTTGTTATTGTTTGTTTTGTTTTTTTTTCCTATTTCTGCTTCTATTTACTTGGTATATCTTTTTCCATCCTTTTACTTTCAGTTTGTATGTGTCTTTAGGTCTGAAGTAAGTCTCTTGTAGGCATAAATGGGTCTTGTGTTTTAATGTATTCTGCCACTTATATCTTTTGACTGAAGCATTTGGACCACTTACATTTAAAATAATTATTCATAGGTATGTATTTATTGACATATTGTTATTTTCTGTTTTTTCTTTCTTTTCTATAGTCTTTTCCTTTCTTCTTTGCTTTCCTCCGTTGTAATTGATAACTTTCTATAGTGTTTTGTTTGGCTTTCTTTCACTTTACCTTTTGTGTACCTACTATAGGTTTTGGGTTTGTGGTTACAATGAGGTTCATATATGGGATCCTAAGTATACAGCAGTCTATATTAAGTTGATGGTCATTTAAGTTTGAACTTATTCTAAAAGAACTTTTTCCTCCCTCCTCCACATTTTATGTATATATGTTTTCATATTTTGCATCTTTTTGTTCATAATTTTCTTTTAATTATGGCCTTTTCTTTTCCACTTGAAGAATTCCCTCTAACATCTTATAAGACTTATTTAGTGGTGATGAATTCCTCTAACCTTTGTTTGTGAAACTTATCTTTCTTTCAATTCTGAATAAGCTTCCAGGTAGAAGGTTGTAGGTTTTTTTCCTTTCAGCAATTTGAATATATCATGCCACTGCCTTCTGGTCTGTAAAATTTCTGCTGAAAAATAAGCTGATAGCCTTATGGAATTTCCCTGTCTCTACATTTTTGCCTCTCTCTTCATGCTCTAAAAATTCTTGCTTTACCTTTAACCTTTGCTATTTTAACTATTATGTTTTGTGGTGTGGACCTCCTAGGGCTCATCTTGTTTGGAACTCTTTGTGCTTCCTGAACTGGATATCTATTTCCTTCCCTAGGTTAGGGAAGTTTTCAGCCATTATTTCTTTCAAATAAGTTTTCTGCCCCTTTCTCTCTCTCTTTTTTCCTTCTGGGACCCCAAAATGTAAATGTTCAGTTGATGTTGTCCAAAAGCTCCCTTAACCTAATCTCAGTTTTTAGACTTTTTTCTTTTTGCTGTTCAGCTTTGGTGCTTTCCATTACCCTGTCTTCCAAATTGATGTTCCACTCTTCTGCATCCACTAATCTGTTGATTCCCTTTAGTGTATTTTTCAATTATTGTATTCTTCAACCCTGGTTCTTATATTCTTTTTATCTCTTTGTTGAAGTTCTCACGTTGTTCTTACATTCTTTTCCAATCTTGTGAGCATCTTTAAAATCATTATTTTAAACTCTGAGCAGGCATATTGTTTATCCTTGTTTCATTTAGTTTTCTGGGGGAGGGGGGTTTGGGGTGCCTGGATGGCTCAGTCAGTAAAGCTTTCGACTTGGGCTCAGGTCATGATGTCACGGCTTGTGAGTTCAAGCCCTGTGTCAGGCTCTGTGCTTGTGCTGACAGCTCAGAGCCTGGAGCCTGCTTCAGATTCTGTGTCCCCTCTTGCTCTGCTCCTCCCCTGCTCATGCTCTCTCTCTCTCTCAAGAATAAATAAAACATTTTTTTTTTTAATTTTCTGTGGGAGGTTATCTTGTTCTTTCATTTGGAGCATATTCTCCTGTCTCCCCATATTGCTTGACTGTGTTTGTTTCTATGAAACATAGCTATTTCTCCTAAACTTGAAGGAATGGTCTTGTGTATGGTCATCCCCTGTGCATATTGTATGCCTGGTAACTTTGGCTGGCTGGATAGAGCTGTGACTGGCATAGGGGTCCCTGCATACTCTGCTGGCACTGCCCTGGTGGGATGGCCAGAGCTTAAGTGGGCATGGACTGGGGCGATTCTGGGGCTCTCTGCATAGGGAGTGCTCTTGTAGGACAGCTAAAGCTAAGGTGGGCATGGGATGGGGCACTCTCTGGGTTCTCTGTGTAGAAGACAGTCTGGCAGGATAGCTGAAGTGGGTGCAGCCCAGGTTTTCCCAGGGTTCTCCACACACAGGGCATCCTGGCAGGTCAGTTGGAGCCAAGGCGAGGCCCAGGACAGGAAGTTCTTGGCACGTACCACAGGGGTATCCTAGTGGGTTAGCTGAAACTGAGGGGGGCATAGAATGGAGGGTCCTGGGGCACTCCATACTCTGGGGGGGGGGGACCCTGGGAATATAGCTGAAGCTGAAGTGGGTGCCAGCCAGAGTGTGCTCAGCACAAGAGGATGCCCAGGCAGAGTGACTGGAGCCAAGGCCAGTGCCAATCAGGTGTGTAAGGGACTACTTGGGTGGCTGAAGCAGAGGTGAGCAAGGAAGTCCCAAAGTACTGTGCCAGAGATGCCCTAGGAGGCCACTTGGAGTCAAAGTGGTAAGTCTCTAGAGAGTTCTGGGGTAGCTTGTGCCTGTTGCACCTTGGTCTAGCAGCCAGAGCCATAGTGAGCACTTACTAGGGGTGTCCCAGTGTGTATCCTGCTGGTACACACATTGGTGGGACACCTGGGGCTGGTACAGGCTAGGGACTAGGAGCACATGAGGGAGTAGGCCAGCTCTGGCACCTAGATATTGCTTCTCCTCCATCCTATCAAGGTGAAAGGAGAAGATGAATCATGGTGCTCACCAGCCCCTCTGACCTGGAGAGTTCCAGTAGCAACCCTGGTATCTGGCAGGATTCTAGGGCTAGTTCTAGGACTAGTTCTACTCTAGTTGCTCTTTTAAACCATTGTTTTTTTTTTTTTTCTGCCCCCCCCCCCCCCCCCCGGCAGAAAACCTGCTCATAGTCCCTCAGTACTGTCCCTCCCCACCGCAGTGTGTGCCTGGGGGTGGAGGTGGGGGGTGGGGGGGAAGTTAGGTTCCCTTCATTACCGTGTCTCTTGCCATTCTCTAGGTGGTCTATCTTTTGTTGTGCAGAAGCTGTTTAGTCAGCCCTCAGTTCTTCAGGAGGAATTGGTTTACATATAGGTATAGATACGGTATGTGGAAGAGGGGAGTTCAGGGTCTTCCTATATAGCTATCTTGTACCAGAGTCCCAATTATACTTTTTCATTGATAAGTAGGAGTTATTTATATAATCTGGAAAGAATCTGTCAGACATATTATTGAAAACTTTGGAGGTTGCCCTCTGAATCTCCTACTAGTATGTTTAGATGATAAAAGTTCCTAATGTCGCCCAATCTTCCTGTATGGCTAATGTTGTGTGTCCTGTTTACCAAATCATTACTTACCAAGGATAGGAAAATATTCCATCTTCTAAGAAGCTTTATTTTTCGTATTTATGATTTTTGTGCATGATGTGATCAAGCTTTTTCCCTCTTGGGATGCTCATATTGATTCCATACACTTACTGAAAAGATCATCTTTTCCTTCCTGTACTACATTGACAATTATCATAGAGCTATCTAGTTTGTGTTTGAGTCTACTTCTGAACACTATTCCATTTTCTATTTGTCTATCCTTGTGCTAATATCACTAATTACAGTAGCTCTGTAACAAGTTTTGATACCTAGTGGTGTAGTCTTCTAACTTCACTATTGTGCTTTAAGATGGTCTTTGCTATTTTTGGCTATTTCCATGTAAGTTGTTAACCCTCCCACCTTATGTCCTCACCAAAATATTAGGATTTTGGTCGATTGCACTGAATCTACATCAATTTAACAAGAATATCTAAAAACTAGTGTTCAAACCAACGTGTATTATTACTCTATTCAGAGTTCAGAAATTTCTCAGTAATTGTTTTTCTGTGTAGAGCTCTTGCACATCTTTAGTCTGAGACTAATTCCTAGGTAGCTGATAGTTTTTAAAATATTATGTATTTCATTAAATATCTTAGGTGTGGCTTATACATAGGATTACCTTACATTTTACATTGACCTTACCTCTAGTAACACCACCAAAAACACTAATTAGAAAGTTTTGTCTACTTAGAAAATCCAAAAGGATCTTCCATCCCATTGACTGTGAATTAATTTTATTTCTCCACTCAATCCTTATACTGTTTTCTTGTATTTGACTATAGATTTCCCTATCAGCAGTGCCTGACATGCAACCCACAAATTTTAATATTTTCATAACAAAAAAACCCCCCTGCAAACAGAGGAACTTGAAAGGGACAATGTAGGGAATAAAGGGATAGAGCAACATTAAAAAAAAAAAAAAAAGCTAATAGAAGGACTGGAAGATAAGGAAATCCTTTGGAAACAAAAGCAAAGAAGTTAAACAAGACGATGAACATAGGAGGTCCAATACCTAAATATGAGAAATTCCAGAAAAAGAGGACAGAGAATGAGGAAGAGGAAAGTATTAAAGCAGCCAAACAGTAAAGGACTTAAACTTTCCAGAATGAAAGGATGTGAATAATTAGCACAATGGATGGGAAAAAGAAAAAAAAAAAAGACAAATCTTATCACCAGGAAATTCAGGATTTTCTTTTGATTTCTGGAGTTTTATAAGATCTTCAATAAAAAAGACTTGTGGGGCACCTGGTTGGCTCAGTTAAGCACCTGCTTCTTGGTTTCAGATCAGGTCATGATCTCACAATTAGTGAGATGGAGCCCCTCATTGGGATTCTCTCTCTCCACCCCTCCCCTGCTCATACACTCTCAAAATAAATATACTTAAAAAAAAGGACTACTTGCTAATGGATTGCAAATTCAAAGACTGTTCATCAATAATTTTGAACAAAAGAGTGAGGCAAATTCTGAGGGAAAACTGTTTTCAACCTAGCATTCTAGACCTAGCCAAACTATCAATGAAGGAACAGACATTTTCTTGTGAGATTCCAAAACTTTCCCTCTCAAGTGCCTTTTCAGAGAAAACCCCTGGAAGATGGGCTCAGCAAAATAAGGGACGGCCACAAAAAAAAATCAAGGACACAGATGACTGAACATAAGAGGAGCAAAGAGAAGCCCCAGGAGGACTACTATGAACACATTTAGTAACCAATTCAGACTGGAAGAGATGGAAAAGGGCCCCAAAAGATGTATCTATAGGAGGAAAAGAAAGCAGTTAATAAAGAGGTTTTATAATCTTGGGGACGATGTGTTAATTTCAGGAAGAACAAAAATTACACAGGTAAGAAGATATAACATACTAGTTGGTTAATCAGTGAATAAAAGTCCTTGAACACTGAATATAAACTTAATAAAAAGATTATATTAAGTAAACTAGTAATTACTATAAGAGGATGAAAGGAGGATGTAAAGGTAGCTCAAGGGGGAGTTAGAAGTACAAAATCCCCATCTTCCATAACAGCAAGTTTAATGAATAAAGTCAAATATATAGCAGAATATAGCCTTTAAATATAGCCTTTAAATATCCTTTAATATACCTTTAAAATGATGAAGGTAAATACTAGAAGAAACTGCTAGAAGGTTTACGAACTATTGGCAGATAACTCACTTGTCAAACCTCTTTTTTTCAATGTCTAAAGAAATTTCAGCCACAAATTATCTAATTAATTGCATTTAGGGAAAAAAAAGCTTTTTGGAAAATTATTCTAAAAGACTTTTAGAAAAGTTGAGAAAACTGTAGACAAAAAAAAAAACAAGAACATATATTCAGCCACAACTGCAAGTGTCAACATTTACAACTCAACACAAATCTCAAACATAAACTATAAACTTTAACAATGTTCAGTTATACTTAAAATTTTATGAATCTTAAATAAATTTAATTGCAAAATTAACCACAGAATACAGTATATTTTTACTGCACATGACCAACAGTAAATAATTACAATACTCAAATCTTAGTATAATGAAGTGCACAATAATCCCCTACCTTAAACTTTATAAATGTACTTTTCCTTTTATCAAATACAAGGTTCACATGAGACTAACAAAAATTAATAGTCTATTCAAGTGTCAAAGGACAAGGCTAAGCAGTCAATTGACCTTATTTAAAATGTTTATGAACCAGAACAATTTTCTTTGAGTTTCCTAAGACAAAGACTAGTAAGGAATATTTAAAGACTGAATAGAATCCAGTGGCAACAAAATTAAGGAGTTTGGGGAAAAAAACACCAATTAATAATACAGTTTACCTGCCAGATTGTAGGTCTCCTGTGCACAACAAGATCAGTAGGAACAACTTTCAAACATTAATACTGAATTTAGTACAGTTTTTTTAAATGTTTGGTTGTTTTTGAGAGAGTGCATGAGGGAGACACAGAATCTGTAGCAGGCTCTAGGCTCTGAGCTGTCAGCACAGAGCCCGCTGCGGGGCTCGAACCCACAAACCGTGAGATCACGACCTGAGCCGAGGTCGGACACTTAACCAACTGAGTCACCCAGGAGCCCCTGATTTAGTACAATTTTATACTCTAATTATAGAATTTAAATTAGATGCCTGATAATGTTTTGAAACTTTTTTTTTTTTAAACATTGGGACTTTAAAAGATTCCAAACAAATACTGTAGTGTCTTGGAAAACATTAACTGCAGAAATGCCCACAAGTAGAAAGGATACCTGATGGTATGGGAATTGAAATGATATGGCAATGTGAAGAGTTAAAAGGAATGATACCGTAAAATATGAAAAGGATGAGATCATCTTTAACACCTGAAGTAAAAATAAAGGGTGAGCTCATTGCTTTATGTATAACTAGGAATTGCTACCTTCAAAATATCTTTTGAATGCTTATTTTTAGACTGCCCATGTTTAACAAATACTCTGCTAGGTGCTACGTGTACACTGATGAATAAAACAAGGTTCTCTGCAAAGAAAAAAAACCTTGGTCTAGGAAGGACCCATTAATTCTTACAAATTTAATTAAATATGGCTTTGGGAACTAAAGAAAATTTTTTCCAAAAAGTTAACTTTGTAGTTAAGAATGCTTATGTACACAGTCAGAATTTCAGAGGCTCATATATACTTAGAAACTCTAAACTGCTATTTCAGTCGATGATACTTTGTCTTATCAACTACCTGTATATCTTTCCCAAAGTGCACTCTCACAAGCAAAGTTTGTTAAAACAATGCAACATTTCATATATTCTCGCATACCTAGTCTTAGTAAAATATACAACAAACTGCAATTTTTTAATCTGGATATCAAAGACAACGTAAGCCAATCATATTATACATCTGAAATAAACGTCCTAAATTTTATAACATCATCAGTGTGTCAGCAAATACAGGGGCGATGGAACCGTGACTGAATACGCGAGGCTGTTGCAGTTAATCTTCATCATCTCTTTGAAACGGTACTACTTGAATTTCTTTGGCTATCCTTTCTGCTAATGTTTTACTATTTGCAGCAATTATTCTTCGTGACATCAAGTCAAATGGCTCACCTAAAATCAAACCAAATATGGAAAATGGTTATATCTCCTACAAGAATTCCTGTAAAACTAGTACAGCAATATGTACTATGGTCAATCATAGTATTTTAATACTTTCAGTTTCCTTTACTCTGTCACAGAACCATAATGTTTAAGCTCTGGCAATGCATAAATGAGTTTTAAGAGTATTTTAATAAGTACCAGGTTTTTTTTGAGGGGGTTGTGGTGTCTGTCATACCAGTTTGAAAAATCTTTATAGTTTTTAGTCTTTATTTAAATTCCAGTTAACATCAGTGTAATATTAGTTTCATCTATTCCTTCTTTTGTGTGTTCTTTTTCAATTCTTTTTATTTCTCTTACTACCTCTTTAATGTTTGGGAACCTATGTGAAATTTGCCTCCAAAGCATTTCATACCACTCTTCTTCCATTCCCTTCTTCGTTGCCTTTCTCCCAGATCACTGGTGAATACTTCTGGGCCTGGTTCACTGTTCACTGTAAAAAACTTCATCAGTTCAAAGCAAGCAGTCAGCCTCTCTAGGCCCAAGGCACAAAGTGATGGTGGAGACAGTTCACTGTCAACTACCACCATGATCACCATTCAAAGAGCTCTTGGTACAATCCTCAGATTCAGTGACCTTCTCTACTTTTCTGATAGCTTCTCAAGAGTTCCTGGTACCTTTAAAAAGGCTTAGCCATCTATCATTATTAGTCCCACATTACAATTGGCTTTTTATCCTCCTTGCCTGTCAAAATTTGATAGCCTGATTTCGCAGAAAATCACATGGCTTGTTTTTGTTTTGCCTTCAACAGGTGAAGTGTAGTATATGTTAAACATTAAAAGAAAAAAGCTGTAACTAAAAGAAAGTCCAACAGAGAGAAAAATGCTTCAGTGTCCTATCATTTTACCTGTCACGTCCATTAGCACTCCACCAGCTTCGGTAACAATGATGCCAGCTCCTGCCATATCCCAGCAGTGAATTCCCATTTCATAATATGCATCTGCAACGCCAGTTGCCACAAGGCACATATTAATAGCTGCTGTTCCAACACCTCGGATCCTACCAAATAACATTTAAAAATAAGATTGAAAAAAAAAACTTTCAAACAGGTTCCTCCTTTAGTTTAAGGGTTGATTGAGAGAATTTGAGTGAATATGGAGAATGTTAAAAAAAAATTATTTCATGATTTGTTTCATCATTTGTTACGGTGATCAGTGATTATGATGAGCTCAGATGATTAGCATTTTTTAGCAATAAAGTATTAAGGTATGCACACTGCCTTTTTAGACATAATGCTGTTGTACACTTAATATACCATGGTAAAATAAACACATAATTTATATGCACCGGAAAAAAACAAGAAATTCATCTGACTGGCCTTTTTGCTGTGGTCTAGGACCAAACCTGCAATATCTCTGAGATATGCCTGCATTTATAATGGGAAACCTTCTTTATAATGGTCTACCACTATCAAGTGATATAATTTATTATCACCAATGGGACAAAAAGGTATCAAGTACCTCTTCCTATGATGCACTGAGAGACAACATTGCTTATCTGGCATTCCTGACAAAAATGTAACTCTAATCTTTTGTTTTCTCAAAAAAAATTTTTTTTAATGTTTATTTATTCTTGAGCGAGAGAGAGAGAGAGAGAGAGCACACAAGTGGGGAAGGAGCAGAGAGTGTCAGCACAAAGCCCAATGCAGGGCCTGAACCCACAAACTATGAGATCATGACCTGAGCCAAAGTCAGACGATCAACTGAGCCACCCAGATGTCCCTATGTAACTTTCATCTTGAGAAAGCCAGACAAACCCAAATCAAGGGACATACTACAAAATAACTGGCTTACATTTTTCAAAAATAGCAAGATCATAAAAGACAAAGACTAAGCAATAGTTCCAGATTAAAGACAATTGATGAGAAATGACAATTAAGTGCAATGTTTGATCCTAGATTGGATCTATTTTTCAAAATTTGCGTAAGGCCACTATATTAGGTAATATATCGCCATTAATTTCCTGATTTTTATAACTGTAGTTATGTTAGGGAGTATCCCCCTTATTAAAGGAACACACACTGAAATGTTTAAGAAAAAGGGTTCATCATGTCTGCAAGTAATTTTCAAATGGTTTTTCCTCAAATTCCTTTTGTAATTGTTTAAGTTTCTGAATATAAGGCAATGCTATCTGTTCACAGAAAAGGAACTAACAGGAGTTGGGGGAGAGCTGGAAGATGGCACACTAGGAGGATCCTGAGCTCAGCCTTCCCGACAGACACACCAAGCCAACAGCTACATTTGTGCAACGAACTGAACAAGGACCCAGAGTCTGGCAGAACAGAGCTTAATCATAGAGCAGACCAAAAGGGTAAAAGGGGCAGACATGCAGTTGGGAACCAAAGCCCTCCGGTGAGACTAACCACAAACAAACAGGAAGGTCACCACAAGCATGGAGAAGTGAGATGATCAGGCTCCGTGCCATGTACCCTAGGCATTGTGGAAACACACCGGGAAGACAAGTCCCTGTAACATTTGGCCCTGAAGATGAGTGGGGCTTAACTTCACAAGCTTTTAAAATCGGTGGGGTTTAACCCCAGGTACTTTTAAAATGAGCAGGCTTAGTTCTGGAAGAGCTGGAGGACAATAGGAAACAGTCTCTACCCTAAAACAACCCAAAATAAGTAACCCATAATAAATATCGCAGCCTAGACACAACATAGAAGCAGTAGCTTGAAAAGTGCCTGTGGTATATGTGGAAAGATAGATTTATTTACTATCACAAAACATGTGGTGCAATGACACATCTTCAGGAAACTTCTCCAAGAACAAAAGTGAAGGCAGGCACCACTTCCCTTCATCTCCCCCAGCTTAAATAGCCAGATACATGTGGGAACTTGTGCATTCTCCTTCTATTTTGCTAGAACCACCTGCCCCACCCCCACATTCACCTGCAGACCCACCCCATACAACTCCTCCCACAACTCGACAGGCATTCCCCAAATGCAGCTCCTGCCCCACCACATCCTGCAAGCAGCCTGGGCAGGGACCAAGTGACTCTCCCTTGGATAGAGGGGTAGATAACCCCACACACCAGCACACCCACAGTTCCAGCAGCCAAACCTTTTAGCTGACCACCCAGGAAGGGTGCCCTGCACCTGGTGAGCCTACAGCTACAGCAGACAAGACTGGGTATAGACATCTAGTATGGCTGCTCACCCCTTCCGAAGAAAGCCTCTCAGGGAGCCCCACAGGGAGAGTGTTCTGCCCTCTGGTGGGCCCACAGCTAGGGCAGAGTAGGTGCAGACACCTCCCACATACAAGCATGCAGTGACCAAACCCAGCACGGTGTGCCCACAGCACACATAATAGGTTATTGCGGCCAACTGGACTAAAGGCAAACGTGACTCAGCCACAACAGTAGGGTGTGCACAGCCCCCAGAGAAGATATCCCAGGAGTGCCTGGTTCTGGTGACCAAGGGGCATTGTGCTACATGGCACCACAAACTTCCTTTCGCAAGGCCACTTCTCTCAAGAGCAGGAAACAGACCTTCCTCATACACAGAAATAAACACAGAGAGTTAGTCCCGTCTCCTCATTTTGTCTATGTTCCAAATGAAAGGACAAGGAAAAAAAAAATCACAGCAAAAAGGCTAAATGAAATGGAGATAAACAATATGCCTGATAAAGAATACAAAGTAATGGCCATAAAGATACTCACTGGACTTGGGAGAAAAAAAAAGTAGAAGATCCCTGAGATCTTTAACAGAGAAAAAATATAAAAACGACCAATCAGAGATGAAGAACTCAATCCATGCTAGAGGGAATCAACGACAGAATGGAGGATGCACAAGAACAGACTGGTGATCTGGAAGACAGGGAAATGGAAAGCATTTCATTTCCCTCAACGATTTCATCAGGCATAATAACATAAGTTCTCTGAAGGAGAAGCAAGAAGGGGCAGAAAACTTATTTGAATAAATTACAGCTGAAAACTTCCATAACCTGAAAGAAACAGACATCCATATACAGGAGGCAGAGACCCTCCAACAAGATGAACCCAAGGAAGTCCACACCTCCCTACATCATTTTTGCCATGTTATTTAAAAAAAATTTTTTTAAAGTTTATTTTTGAGAGAGGGAGAGAGGGAGAATGAGTGAGGGAGGGGGAGAGAGGGAGACCCAGAATCTGAAACAGGCTCTAGGCTCTGAGCTGTCAGCACAGAGGCTGATGCGGGGCTCGAACTCACAAGCTGGGAGATCATGACCTGAGCCAAAGTTGGACATTCAACCAACTGAGTCAACTAGGTGCCCCTTGCCATGTTAATTATTAAAAGAATTTTAAAAGCAAGAGCAAAAAACAGTTGCATACAAGGGGAACTCCATAAGGCTACTGGCTGACTTTTTGGCAGAAACTTGCAGGCCAGAAGGTAGTGTCATGATACAGTCAAAGTGCTTACAGGAAAGTATCCAGAATATTCTACCCAGCAACAGAACTGTTTGGAACAGGAGAGATAAAGAGTTTCCTAGACAAACAGAAGTTAAAGGAGTTTATCACCACCAAACTTGACTTACACAAAATGTTGAAGGGAATCCTGACTGGAAAGAAAAGGCCATAATAAGAAAATTATGAAAGAAAAAATTTCACAGATAAATGCAAACATATAACAAAGGCAGGTAAATCACTTATAAAACCAGTATGGAGGTAAAAAAAAAAAAAAACATGAAAGTAGTAAAATATACAAAATGAGTCAAGGGATACACATAAATAAAATGACATAAAATATGACATTCGTGGGGTGCATGGGTGGCTCAGTCAGTTAAGTGTCTGACTTGATTTCAGCTCAGGCCATGACCTCACGGTTCGGGAGTTCGAGCCCCACACTGGGCTCTACACTGAGAGTGTAGGGCCTGCTTAAGATTCTCTCTCTCTCTCTGCCCCTCCCCTGCTCATGCTCTTGCTCTCTCTCTCTCTCTCTCTCTCTCAAAATGAATAAACTTTAAAAAAAATATTCATATATATATATATATGACATATATATATATATGACATATATATATATATGACATTCATAAAACAAGGGTGGGGAAGTAAATATTTAGTGCTTTTAGAATATGTTTAAACTTAAGCAATCATCAACTTTATATAAACTTCTACACCCGTAAGATTTTATATAGGAACCTAATGGCAACCACAAATCAAAAACCTATAATAAATAAGAAAACACAAAAAAAGAGGAAGGAATCCAAGCATAATACTAAAGGCCATCAAACCACAAGAGAGAGCAAGAAAGGAATAGAGAAGAACCAGAAAATAAGGCACAAAAAAACGGCAATAATTACATACCTATGGATAGTTACTTTTAATATAAAAGGACTAAATGTTACAATCAAAAGATACAGGGTAAATGAACAGATTTAAAAAAAAAAAAAAAAAAGACCTATCCATTTGCCGCCTGTAAGAGGCTCACTTTAGACCACTTAAAGAATGGAAAAAGGTTCCATGCAAACAGAAGTGGAAAAAAAGCCTGAGCAGCAATATTTATATCCCACAAAACAGACTTTAAAACAAAGACTGTAACAAAAGACAAAGAAGGGCATCATATAATGATAAAGGGAAAAATTTAAAAACAGGGTTAATAATTGTAAATATCTATGCACCCATCATTGGAACATCCAAATATATAAAGCAATTACTAACAGACCTAAATGGAGAAATTGACAGTAATACAATAATGGTAGGGGCCTTTAACACAACACTGACATCAATGTATATGCCATCCAGACAGAAAGTTAACGGGAAACAGTATCCTGAATGGCACATTGGACCAGTGGACCTAACATATATACGAAACATTTCATCTGAAAACAGAACACACGTTGTTTTCAAGTGCACATAGAACATTCTCCAGGACATATTAGACCATAAAACAAATGTCTATAAATTCAAGATTGAAATACTATCAAGCATCTTTTCTGGCTACAACAGTATGAAACTAGAAATCAATTACAAGAAAAAACCTGCAAAGAATACAAATACACAGAGACTAAACAATATGCTACTAAACAATCAATAGGTCAACCAAGAAATCAAAGAGGAAGTAAAAATACATGGAGATAAATGAGAAATACAACTGTACAAAATCTTTGGGATGCAGCAAAAATGAATTTTAAGAGGGAAATTTATAGCAATACAGGTCTAACTCAAGAAACAAAAATCTCAAACACCTTACAAACCCTTAAATTAAGAAATCTAGACAAAGAATATGGCCCAAAGCTAATAGAAGGAAATATTAAGACTAGAGCAGAAATAAAACAGAGACTAAAAATAACCATGGAAAAGTTCAATGACACCAAACTGGTTCTCCACAAAGGCAAAACCGATAAACCTTTAGCCAGATTCATCAACAAAAACAAAGGACTCAATCAGAAATGAAGGTGGATAAACAACTTATAGCACAGAAATACAACGGATTATAAGAATATTATGAAAAATCATATGCCAACAAACTGGGCAACCTAGATGAATAAATTCTTAGAAACCTATAAACTTCCATACCTAAATGAGGAAGAAATAGAAAATTTGAACACACCAGTAACTAGCAACGAAATTGAATCAGTAATCAAACTCCCAACAAACTAAAGTCTAGAACCAGATGCAGTCACAGGTGAATTGTACCAAATATTTAAAGAAGAGTCAATACTAAAAGAAAATACACACACACACACACACAAATACATATTCTTCTCAAAGTATTCTAAAGAACAGAAGGAGGAAAGCTCCCAAATTCATTCTGTGAGGCCAGCATTACTCTGATACCAAAACTAGACAAAGACATTATAAAAGAAGAACACTATAGGCGATTATCACTGATGAACATGCGAAAATCCTCAATATATTAGCAAACCACATTCAACAATACATTAAAATGATCATTCACCATGACCAAGTGGGATTCATTCCAAGGATGCAAAGATGGTTTAATATTTGCAAATCAATCAATGTGATACAGCACATCCACAAAATGAAAGATAAAAATCACATGATCATCCCAACAGATGCAGAAAAAGCACGTGACAATTTTCAACATCTGTTCATGTTAAAAATCTTCAGCGAAATCGGTTTACAGGGAACATACCTCAACATAATAAAGGCCATATATGAAAAGCCCACAGATAACATCATACTGTGGTGAAATACTGATGCCCTGCTTTTCTTCTTAAAAAATTTAATGTTTATTTTTGAGAGAGAAAGGAAGACAGAGCATGAGCAGAGGAGGGGCAGAGAGAGAGAGGGAGACATAGAATCTAAAGCAGGCTCCAGGATCCGAGCTGTCAACACAGAGCCCGACACAGGGCTTGAATCCACAAGCCGTGAGATCCTAACCTGAGCCAAATTTGGATGCTTAACTGACTAAGCCATCCAGGCACCCCTGAGAAAGCTTTTCTTCTGAGCACAGGAACAAGACCACTTTTCTTGAACATGCTACTAGGAGTCCTAGCTGCAGCATTCACATAAAAGGAACTCTCGTGCATTTGAATTGGCACAGCTACTGTGGAAAACAGTATGGGAGGTCCTCAAAAAAATTAAAATAGAAATAGCATACAACCCAGCAATTGCACTACTGGATGCACTACCTAAAGAAAATGAAAATGCTAATTCAAAAAGATGTATGTACCCTTATGTTTACTGCAGCATTATTTACAATAGCCAAGATACGGATGCAACCCAAGGGTCTTTCAACAGATGAATGGATAAAGAAGATGGGAAATAGAATAGACAGACATAATGGAATATTATTCAGCCATAAAAAAGAATGAGACTTGACATTTGTGATAATATGCATGGACCTAGAAGGTATTACACAAAGCAAAATAAGCTAGAGAAAGACAAATACCATATGATTTCAATATATGTGGAATCTAAAAAACAAAACAAAACAAATGAACAAAAATAGATTCTTAGATATAGAGAATAAAATAATGGTTGCCAGAGGGGAGGTGGGTGGAGGGATGGCTGAAATAGATAAAAGGGATTAAGAAAACAGGTTTACAGTTATGAAATAACTCACGGAAATGAAAAGTACAGCATAGGGAACAAAATCAATAATTTTGTATATTGTTTGGTGACAAATGGTGACTACACTTACCATGGTGAGCACTAAGATACAGAATTGATGAATCATTATGTTGTACACCTGAAGCTAATCTATTACCATACGTTTATACTTCAATTAAAAAAACAGAAAAATTTTAAAAAGAAACAGGAATTTATGACTTTATTTTGTATCTAAAATATGAAAAAAATAACATTGTACCTCAGTACATCCTTTGTACCAAAGCAATTTAAAAATGATTAAAATTTGATGTCAAAGGTTTTACTGCCTTTGTCTTACTATATATCAAGTTTAAGAAAGAACTAGTAACAAATGTTAAACGGATGTTTGCTTTCCAAATACGTAAAACCAAATTAACTTTAGTGGCTTTTGTTAGTTTATATGAAGAATGGCATATTTTCTCCCTTGTCCCATGGTACATGTGATGGTCCATAGCTCATGTCCTAGAAAGCAAATACCAAGATCCTTCATGAATAACCCATTGGTATTCTATTCAGATAGAATTGTAGGCTGGAGGAACAATAGCGATACATACTGGTAATGCTTCTGTCCATTTCTAATAAATATAATGGGCTCTCAGGCAAGGAGTCTTATAGTCAGAAAGAACATTATTTGCCAGACAAATATTACCAAAGAGTACTCAATTACCAAATAATTAAGGCTATGGTCTACATTGTACAAATGTGTTCTGAATCCTATCTTAGTCTGATGCTTCTATAGAATTGTGATACTGAAGATAGTTCTTCTTAGAGATTTGAGTTTGTGCCACTGCTTAAAACTATAATCTTGAAAAAGTTTCCTTTTCATGTTTTACTCTTCTTGTCATCAAAATGGGGATACCAACTTATTTTGAACCACTGTTTTAATAGTCATAATAAACTGATGTAAAGCACCTGGGAGAGTGCCGAGCATATAAAAGGACCTCATAGACTATATTTAAGATGAAATTATTCCCTAAACCATGATGCCAGAAAACACAGCAGTAAACAAACAGTGCATTTCACCTAAGTAAGTCTCCCAAAATTAAAGGAAACAGACCCATAATGATTTAACTTTGCCTCATAAATGTCATTTCCTAATTAGGAACCTATTAGACTGTTCCTACTTGTTTAAGGCATGCATTCAAATTATGACTCCCTTTAGTTTCGTGTGTGTGTGTGTGTGTGTGTGTAACCCTTCTGAATTCACATTGAAAAACTCAAGAATCAGCAAAATACAAAAGATCACAGAAAAAAAAAAATCAATAAATTAGCATTTCTCCTTGGTAATATTTTCCTGGCATATTTCTTTATAATTTTAAGAAAATCCAAAACTAAAAGGTCACACTGTTTACTTTTGACTTCAATGGAAACATAAAAGGTTAAAGTTGTAGAGTGCTTGCAGCTCCTTTATGAATAACATAACCATTTTATTTTCCCACAGTTAAAGTCCTTGCTTTAAAACAGCACATCGTAGCTGCAAGCTTTTTAAAAATCCTACTGCTCTTCCCTCAAGGACATCATTCTGGGAGGTTTTATAGCTTTTTTTTCTAAGTAGGCTCCATGCCCAACATGGGGCTTGAACTCGCAACCCCAAGATCAAGAATCACATGCTCTACAGACTGAGCCAGCCAGGCACCCCTAGGTCCTATACCTTCTTTTTTCTTTTTATTTTTTAACATTTATTTTTGAGACAGAAAGAGACAGAGCATGAATGGGGAAGGGTCAGAGAGCAAGGGAGACACAGAATCTGAAACAGGCTCCAGGCTCTGAGCTATCAGCACAGAGCCCGACGTGGGGCTCGAACTCATGGACTGTGAGATCATGACCTGAGCCGAAGTTGGACGCTTAACTGACTGAGCCACCCAGGCGCCCTGGTCCTATACCTTCTTGACAAACTCTTCTCTTCTATTTTATTACTATATAGATCACAGATTTACAGCCTAGAATTATACTTTGTACAATGGCCAAACTATACATGGAATGTCTTGACTCCTAAAAAGAAAAGTCTAATGTTGAAGAAAGAGAAATGGTCTGGAAGTCAGGGTTCTAGTCACATCTCCATCTACCTTATACCACATCTACCTTATCTCACATCTCTCTGAACCTTAGTCAACTCACCTACAAATAAGTCTGCATTTTCAGATGTTCTTTGGTCAGTTCTCAGAATGATATTTTCAGAAGGAAAAAGGTACAAACAATTGATAGTGAAATAAAATACAAAAATCTGTGGTTATTATTAAGTCTTTTTTTTCATGATAACAACTACAATAAAGGTCAGAGAAATGGTACTTAACATAGACATTAACTACATTAAATTTAGGAATCTCAAAACTCTAGCTTCTCTTTTAAGGACAAATGTATATAACTGTAAAATTTGCTTTGAATTTCTTCATTTACAAAACTTCCATTAAAGAAGTACTCCGGTTTGGGGAATAATAGTGGCATTCTGATTTCTATTTCTTAATGTTTATTATTTATTTTTGACAGAGAGAGCATGAGCAGGGGAGGGGCAGAGACGGAGGGTGGGGGGGGAGGGAACAGAGGATCCAAAATGGACTCCGCACTGACAGCAACGAGCCTGCTGCGAGGTTCAAACCCACAAACTGTGGGATCATGACCCGAGCTGAAGTCAGACACTCAACCAACTGAGCCACTCAGGTGCTCCTGGCATTCTGATTTTAAAACCCCATATTATCTTTCCACAAAAAGCAAAATAAAAATCAACAAGGACAAATAAAACCCACAGGATCAATTCCTTCAGCAGTTCTAGGATCCAGAAAACACAAATTTTCAAACTACCTGTAAGTAAAGGGAAAAACAAACAAACAAAAAAATCCTAACAGAGCATCGAAAGCTTGTAGATGCTAAGTTGGGGAGAGGAGGCAGAAAAGACTGTCGCAAGAAGGGAACAGAGGACCCAGAAGGAACACAGACAAAACTCCCTTAAACAGGAAGTGAGACAACAAATACAAATATGTTGAACACATATAAGGATTTGGTAATTCATAGCCCTACTATGGAAGGAGCTGGAAAATATGCAGACCCTAACGTGGCAGCCCCAGGGAAGCTAACTACCCTAAGAAAGAAAAAGTGAGACAACAAATAACAAAAATTCTGAAAACAGGTAAGAATTTGGTAATTCATAGTCCTGCAAGATTATGTATGTAAAGACTTCTCTTTACAGAGAAGGCACTAGAAAAAAAGTAGAACCTAACCGCACAGCTTCAAGGAAGCTGTACTTCTTGGGGAGAGTCCAATAAGACTGGTTATTCCATGTATATGTGCAATGTAAAAACAAAACAAAATATGGAGCATTTGGGTAGCTCAGTTGGTTAAGCATCTGGCTTCGGCTCAGGGCATGATCTTGCAGTTCTTGAGTTCAAACCCGGCATCAGGCTCTGTGCTGAAAGCTCAGAGCCTAGAGCCAGCTTCAGATTCTGTGTCTCCCTCTCTCTGCCCCTCCCCTGTGCTTGCGTGCGCGTGCTCTCTCTCCTTCTAAAATAAACATTAAAACAAAACAAAACAACAACCAAGCTTAGATACAGAAAACAGATTGGTGGGTACCAGGGGTTGAGAGTGAACAAGATGGATAAAGGGGGTCCAAAGGTATAAATTTCCAGTTATAAGATAATTCATGGGGATATAATATATTACATGGTAACTACAGTTAATAATTCTGTATCCCATATTCAATGTGCTTCAACAGAAAAATATGCAGCCAAGAATTCTTTATCCAGCAAGACTGTCATTCAAAATAGAAGGAGAGATAAAAAGTTTCCCAAACAAAAATTAAAGGAGTTTGTGACCACTAAACCAGCCCTGCAAGAAATTTTAAGGGGGACTCTCTGAAGGGAGAAAAGATGAAAATATATATATATAAATAAATACCAAAAGCAACAAAGATTATAAAGGACCAGAGACCACCACCAGAAACTCCAACTCTACAAGCATCATAATGGCAATAAATTCATATCTTTCAGTACTCACTCTAAACGTCAATGGACTCAATGCTCCAATCAAAAGACATAGGGTAACAGAATGGATAAGAAAACAAGATCCATCTATATGCTGTTTACAAGAGACTCACTTTAGACCTAAAGACACCTTCAGATTGAAAATAAGGGGATGGAGAACCAGCTATCATGCTAATTCTCAACACAAGAAAGTCAGAGTAGCCATACTTATATTAGACAATCTAGCCTTTAAAGACTGTATCAAGAGATGCAGAAGGGCATTATATCATAATCAAGGGGTCTATCCACCAAGAAGACCTAACAATTGTAAACATTTATGTGCCAAATGTGGGAGCACCCAAATATATAAATCAATCACAAACATAAAGAGACTCATCGATAGTAATACCATAATAGTAGGAGACTTCAACACCCCACTCACAACAATGGACAGATCATCTAATCAAAAAATCAACAAGGAAACAATGGCTTTGAATGACACACTGGACCAGATGCACTTAACAGATATATTCAGAACAGTTCATCATAAAGCAGCAGAATATACAGTCTTCTCCAGTGCACATGGAACGTTCTCCAAAATAGACCACATATAGGGACACAAATCAGCCCTAAGTAAGTACAAAAAGATTGAGATCATACCGTGCATATTTTTGGACCACAATGCTATGAAACTCAAAATCAACCACAAGAAAAAATTTGGAAAGATAACAAATACTTGGAGACTCAAGAACATCCTACTAAAGAATGAATGGGCCAACCAAGAAGTTAAAGAGGAAATTAAAAAGTATATGGAAGCCAATGAAAATGATAAACACCACAACCCAAAACCTCTGGGACGCAGCAAAGGGGATCATAAGAGGAAAGTATATAGCAATCTAGGCCTCCCTAAAGAAGGAAGAAAGATCACAGATATACAACGTAACCTTATGCCTTAAGGAGCTGGAAAAAGAACAGCAAATAAAACCCAAAAACAGCAGAAGACAGGAAATAATAAAGATTAGAGCAGAAATTAATGCTATCAAAACAAACAAACAAAAAAACACCAAAAACCAGATCAATGAAACCAAAAGCTGGTTCTCTGAAAGAATTAACAAAATTGATAAACCACTAGCCAGTTTGATCAAGAAGAAAAAGGAAAGGACCCAAATAAATAAAATCAAGAATGAAAGAGGAGAGAGCACAGCCAACACAGCAGAAATAAAAATAATAAGAGAATATTATGAGCAATTATATGCCAATAAAATGGGTAATCTGGAAGAAATGGACAAATTCCTAGAAACAAATACACTACCAAAACTGAAACAGGAAGAAATAGAAAATTTGAACAGACCCATAACCAGTAAGGAAATCAAATTAGCAATCAAAAATCTGCCAAAAAACAAGAGTCCAGGGCCAGATGGCTTTCAGGGAAATTCTACCAAACATTTAAGAAGAGTTAACACCTATTCTCTTGAAGGTGTTCCAAAAAAATAGAAATGGAAGGAAAACTTCCAAACTCTTTCTATGAAGCCAGCATTACCTTGATTCCAAAACCAGAAACCCCACTAAAAAGGAGAACTATAGACCAATTTCCCTGACGAAATGGATGCAAAAACCCTCAACAAGATATTATTAGCCAACTGGATCCAACAATACATTAAAAACATTATTCACCACGACCCAGCGGGATTTATACCTGGGATGCAGGGCTGGTTCAATATCCGCAAAACAATCAATGTGATCCATCACATCAATACAAGAAAGGACAAGAACCATATGATGCTCTCAATAGATGCAGAGAAAGCATTTGACAAAATACAGCATCCTTTCTTGATAAAAACCCTCAAGAAGGTAGGGATAGAAGGAGCATACCTCAAGATCATAAAAGCCATATATGAACGACCCAATGCTAATATCATCCTCAATGGGGAAAAACTGAGAGCTTTTCCCTTAAGGTCAGGAACAAGACAGAGATGTCCACTCTCTCCACTGTTATTCAACATAGTATTACAAGTCTTAGCCTCTGCAGTCAGACAACACAAAGAAATAAAAAGCATCCAAATCAGCCAGGAGGAGGTCAAACTTTCACTCTTCACAGACAACATGATACTCTATATGGAAAACCCAAAAGATTCCACACAAAAAACTGCTAGAACTGATTCATGAATTCAGCAAAGTTGCAGGATATAAAATCAACGCACAGAAAATGGTTGCAATCCTATACACCAACAATGAAGCGACAGAAAGAGAAATCAAGGAATTGATCCCATTTACTGTTGCACCAAAAACCATAAAATACCTAGGAATAAATCTAACCAAAGAGGTGAAAAATCTATACACTGAAAACTACAGAAAGCTTATGAAAGAAATTGAAGAAGACACAAAAAATAGAAAAAGATTCCATGCTTCTGGATAGGAAGAACAAATATTGTTAACATGTCAACACTACCCAAAGCAATCTACATATTCAACGCAATCCCTATCAAAATAACACCAGCATTCTTCACAGAGCTAGAACAAATAATCCTAAAATTTGTATGGAACCAGAAAGGACCCCGAATAGCCAAAGCAATCTTGAAAAAGAAAACCAAAGCAGGAGGCATCACAATCCCAGACTTCAAGCTATACTACACAGCTGTAATCATCAAGACAGTATGGTACTGGCACAAGAACAGACACTCAGATCAATAGAACAGAATAGAGAACCCAGAAATGGACCCACAAACATGTGGCCAACTAATCTTTGACAAAGCAGGAAAGAATATCCAATGGAATAAAGACAGTCTCTTCAGCAAGTGGTGCTGGGAAACTGGACAGCGACATGCAGAAGACTAAACCTGGACCACTTTCTTACACCATACACAAAAATAAACTCAAAATGGATGAAAGACCTCAATGTAAGACAGGAAGCCATCAAAATCCTCAAGGAAAGCAGGCAAAAACTTCTTTGATCTTGGCTACAGCAACTTCTTACTTAACACATCTCCGGAGGCAAGGGAAACAAAAGCAAAAATGAAGTACTGGGACCTCATCAAGATAAAAAGCTTCTGCACAGCGAAGGAAACAAACAGCAAAACTAAAGGGCAACCAACAGAATGGGAGAAGATATTTGCAAATGACATATCAGATAAAGGGTTAGTATCTAAAATCTATAAAGAACTTATCAAACTCAACACCCAAAAAACAAATAATCCAGTGAAGAAATGTTCAGGGGACATGAATAGACACTTCTCCAAAGAGGACATCCAGATGGCCAACCGACGCATGGAAAAAATGCTCAACATCACTCATCAACAAGGAAGTACAAATCAAAACCACAATGAGATAACACCTCACACCTGTCAGAATGGCTCACATTAACAACTCAGGCAACAACAGATGTTGGTAAGGATGCAGAGAAAGAGGATCTCTTTTGCATTGCTGGTGGGAATGCAAGCTGGTGCAGCCACTCTGGAAAACAGTATGGAGGTTCCTTAAAAAATTAAAACTAGAACTACCCTATGACCCAGCAATTAATTTTACTACTAGGCATTTATCCAAGGGATACAGGTGTGCTGTTTTGAAGAGACACATGCACCCCCATGTTTATAGCAGCACTATCAACAATAGCCAAAGTATGGAAAGAGCCCAAATGTCCATCGATGGATGAATGGATAAAGAAGTGGTGTATATATATACAATGGAATATCACTCGGCAATCAAAAAGAATGAAATCTTGCCATTTGCAACTACATGGATGGAGCTGGAGGGTATCATAATAAGCAAAATTAGTCAGAGAAAGACAAAAATCATATGACTTCACTCATATGAGGACTTTAAGAGACAAAACAGATGAACATAAGGGAAGGGAAACAAAAATAATAAAAAAACAGGGAGGGGAACAAAACATGAGAGACTCTTAAATGCAGAGAACAAACTGAGGGTTGCTGGAGGGGTTGTGGGAGGGGGGATGGGCTAACTGGGTAAGGTGCATTAAGGAATCTACTCCTGAAATCATTGTTGCACTATATGCTAACTAATTTGGATGTAAATTTAAAAAAATAAAATAATAAAACAAGTTATTAAATGTAAAAAAAAATAATTCTGTATCCCATATTTCAAAGTTGCTAAGAAAGTAGATCTTAAAAGTTCTCACTACAAGAAGAAAAAAACTCTATTATGTGATGATAGATATTCACTAGACTTATTGTGGTGGTGATCATTTCACAATATATCCAAATATGAAATCATTATACTGTATACCTGAAATTAAAATAATGTTATATGTCTGGGGTGCCTGAGTGGTTCAGTCAGTTTAGCATCTGACTTCCTCGGCTCAGGTCATGATGTCCTGGTTCATGGGTTGCAGCCCTCCGTCCGGCTCTGTGCTGACAGCTCAGAGCCTGGGGCCTGCTTCTGATTCTGTGTCTCCCTCTCTCTCCGCCCCTCCCCCACTCATGCTCTGTCTCTCTCTCTCTCTCTCTCAAAAAAAAAAGAAAAGAAAAGAAAGGAATGTTATATGTCAATTATAGCTCAAGAAAAATTTTAAGAAAAGTGCCACCCCTTTTAGACTAGGAAGTGAAGGAAAAGAATGAGTGAAAAATTAAGGATCCTACAGAAATAAAAGTGAAACATAGGCCAACCCCCAACCCTCACCACAACTTAATAGATTATCATAAAAGAAACTGCACAGAAGGGCAGAACTGGGAATAAAAAGTTCTGAAATCAGGAACCCTGATCACAAAATGAACAGAAATAGAAAAAAAGGAGACCACATCCATACAGAACTACTATAAAATATCAGACATTTGCTAATGAAAGTGTTTGGTTTTGGTTTTTGGTTTTTTTTGCCTGATAAAGTCTCCCCCAAAAAGTCCACAATGAGACTGAAAAAAACTGAAAATGAAATCAATCCAACCTGAATTAAATACCCTCAAACAAATGTTTGTAAATACGGGGGTGGGGGAGGGAGTTAAATCAGAAATTCAAAAAAACTGCTGTAGAAATGGGGTGGGAAAAGGAAGAAATAAAAGATGCATAAACCTCAGAAAAGAAGGTGGGGGAGGGGGGAGACAAAATTGTACCATGAATGAAAAGTAGATTACAAGGTACCCTTAGGAGAACAGATGCCAATAAAAACCTAATGAAGGGCAATGAGGAAAAGCAATAAAGGAAAGAAGTAAAAAGGGTCAGAGAGAAAGTGGTTGAAAAAAATGACACAAAGCAGGTTGAACATTACTACTAGTGTCCTGAAGAAATGAAAACAGAACAGAAAATGAAAATGAGAACTGAATTAGTATTTAAAACTATAATTCAGGGGTGCCTGGGTGGCTCAGTCGGTTGGGCGACCGACTTCGGCTCAGGGCATGATCTCACAGTTTGTGAGTTCAAGCTCCGCGACAGGCTCTGTGCTGACAGCTCAGGGCCTGGAGCCTACTTCGGATTCTGTGTCTCCCCCCTCTCTCTAACCCTCCCCTGCTCACGCTCTGTGTCTTTCTCTCAATAATAAATAAACATAAAAAAATTTTAAAACTGTAATTCAAAGATTTTCCTGAATAAAAAAAGACATGCGTGTACATGTTAAAGGAGAAAACTGCCAGAATGAGCAATTCCAAGATCATTGTACAATTAGAAAGATTAAAAAACAAAAAAGCAAAACAAAACAAAAAGAGCCTCCAAGTAAAACATGAATTAAAAAGCCAAAAAAATTAGAATGGCATCAGATTTCTCAAAAGCAACATACAAAGCAAGGCAACAGTAAAATAGCATTTTCAAGAAATTTAGTCCATACTTTGTTTCTTAAGGATATTACATCCAGCCAAGCTGTTCAAGTTTCAAAGCCACAGAAGAAGAGTTTGGAACGTGCCAGAACTCATGGAACTTTATGCACATGTGCCCTTCCCAAGGAACCCATAAAGGATGAGCTTCATACAATCTTAAGGTGACCGGGAAAACTTTATAAGATGCCTGTAGCAGTCCTTTTGTTAAGTCCAACAAAAAACTAAGACTAAAGGGTAGAATTGAGACTAAACTGTCATATTAGCAAATGAACAGGCCCGTTTTGTTAAAAGAAAAAAAATTAAATTCATTATAAAACAAAACTCCATTCCAGGCTGTATTCAAGAGACACACTTGAAACAATGATTCAAAGGGCTACAAATAAAAGTGGACCAACATGTACCAAGCAAATGGCAATAATAGTTAGGAGGCAGAGTTTTCATTTTTGATGTCAAAGTAGACTAAGTCCAAAAGGATGAAACAAAACAAAGGATACTGTAAGTAAAGTTAAAATGATACAAGAAGGTTTAACAGTTATGTATAGGCATCAAATAATACAGCTTCCACCTTATATAAGATAAAAGCTCTAAGAGTTGTAGGAGTGCCTGGGTGGCTCAGTGGGTTACATGTCCAACTCCTGATTTCAGCTCAGGTCATCTCATGGTCGTGAGACAGAGCCCTGCATTGGACTCCCCCTGAGTGTGGAGCCTGCTTCTCTCCCTCCTTCTATTCTCTCTATTCTCTCCCTCCCTCCCTCCCTCTCTCTCACCCTCCTCTGCTTGTGTTCTCTCAAAATAAATCAATAAACATTAAAAAAAAAAAACTTTATGAGTTCCAAGGAGAAATACTGAGAAACACACTAATAACAGAAGAATTTAACATATCACTCAGTATGAGACAGGTGAAGTAGAAAAATAAACGTAATAAGGTCAATCTTTAGGGTATATATCAAACATTATACCCTGATAATGGAGCATATACTTTAACTCAGTGCATATGGAACTGTAACAAACAATTATAGAATGCACAAAGAAAACATTAGTAAGTTCCATAGCAGATTTGTTACAATGTAACAAAACTATTAAAATTAAAAAATGAAATTTAAAGAAACTTTCTTTGTAGAAATTTAGGAATAGAACTCTTAAGTGAAAGAGGAAATACAAACAAATTACCGATTTTATGAAAATAATTAGAATGAAAACCCTGCGTATCAGAAACTACGGAACCATTTAAAACAGAGGTAAGACAGAAATTCATAGCCTAGATATTTATATTAATAAAAGTAAAAGAATAAAAGCAAACTCTCTACTTAAAAAGGAACCAAGAAAGGCACAAGGATGAAAATAATAAGGCAGAGAGGAGAAAAACTATAGATCATATTAATAAATCATAATCCTGGTTCTTTGATAAAACAAACAAAAAAAAACAAAACAAAAACAAAAACAAAAAGAGGGGTGCCTGGGTGGCTCAATTGGTTAAGCGTCTGACTTTGGCTCAGGTCATGATCTCGCTGTTCGTGGGTTCGAGCCCCGCATCAGGCTCTATGCTGACAGCTCAGAGCCTGGAGCCTACTTCGGATTCTGTGTCTCCCTCTTTCTCTGCTCCTCCCTCGCTTACGCACTTGCGATTGCTCTCTCTCAAAAATAAACATTAAAAAAAAAAAAAGACAAGCCACGTAAGTACTTTAATCAAGATTTACAAAAACAAAGCACAAATATAAAAAAGAAGTGACAAGGGAAGACAACCATTGATACAGAGAAACCAGAAATAAATTATAAGAGTCTACCTTGTATCCATTCATGCGAATAATTTGAAAACTGAGAGGAAGTGGGTAATTTCTTAGGTTGCGGAAACACTCCAGATTAAAGGTGGCTAACCAGACATAATAACTAAATGTAATGCCTGACCCCAGACTGAATCTTATATTCGTTAAAAAAAAAAAAAAAAAAAAAAAAGGCTACAAAGGACATTATATCAAGTGACAAAATTAAATACAGATGGTACATCAGATAAAAAATAAATTTATAAAGTCAATAATTGTACTGTGATCATAGAAGAAAATATCTCTCATCAATCTCAAGAAATAAACTGAAGTATTTAGGGGTAAAGAGTCATGATGTAAGTAATTGACCCTAAATTAGTTTGGGGGAAAAAACTGCATGTATGCATGCGCGCGCGCACACACACACGCGCGTGCACACACACACACAGAGGGAATGAAAAAATAAAGCAAATAGGGTAAAATGTTAACAACAGGTGAATCTGAGTAAAGGGATTTTTTTTTTAATTATTTCAGCAAATTTTGTCACATATGAAATTGTTCTCAAATAAAAAGGTTTTTTAGTTACATTACAAAATTAGAATTATGGTACTGACCCCAAGCCTATTAATAAAAAAATTTAACTTCTAAAAGAAAATTCGAAGTGCCTGCGTGGCTCAGTAGGTTAAGCGCCTGACTTTGGCTCAGGTCATGATCTCACAGTTCATGAGTTTGAGCCCCAAGTCGGGCTCTGTGCTGACAGCTCAGAGCCTGGAGCCTGCTTCGGATTCTGTGTATCCCTCTCTCTGCCCCACCCCCACTTGCTCGCACGCACGCTTTCTCTCTCTCCCCAAAATGAATAAATGTTAAAAAAAAAAAAAAAAAGTTTAAGGAAAATTCATTCTTTAAGATGTTAAATTCTCTGGAACTTCAGGGAATAAATGAAAAGAGCTTACCCATGAATGGGAATACACAAAAGCCTTTCCAGATTAGAAAGAATAATTCTTACAGTCTCTGGTGTTCTAGAAGAGCCAAACTCTGTCACCAAGAGTGATTTGGTAATATCTGAAAGAGAATGTTTTAAATAATCACTAGAGTTTAATAAGAATTCTGATAAAAAATGTGATACTTATAATTTAGAACAAAATAGGACATTTTTATCCCTCTTCCTGGTTGTATCAAATTTCTAAGCCTTGAAGTATTTAAAATTCTGATCAATTTATTATCCTCAAAGTGGTTGTTTTATAATCATCAAAAGAATCTGCTTCTTAGATCATCCCCCAAAAGTGTAGAATATAACCAATTTGCTTGCATGCATGGTATCTTTCGTGGGAAACAAGCAAATACCTTAAATATTTAAAAAGTAAAACTTGGGGAAATTTAAATATAGATTTGAAATAAAACGAAAGTTAAGTGGTGGCTGACCTCCATTTACTAACTTGACAGCTTATCCAATGCTTTCTGTGCCCTCTTTGAAACAACATGACTGAAGCTCATGACACACGCAACCCTCTTGGCTAACAGGCTCCCTCGTGTACCCTACGCGTCATCTCCTCCCACCAGTGGAGACGGACGCTTACCAGCTTGTTCCGAATGTGTTTACTGTTGTTTCCTCTAATACCACATAAGCTAATTAAAAACTATATTACTTTGATTCTAAGATGCGCTTTTTTCACGTTAACATCTTGAAAAATCAGGACGCGTCTTCCAATCTTTGGGGTCTTCGAGTTCAATAAACTAAACTGAACTAAAAGTGAACTAAATGAACTAAAAATCTGCTCTCAAATTAAGTGTCTGAGGAGAAAGATTACGCAGGTGGAGGGGGATTCTGAAGCGTCTAAGTTCTTGCTGCACCTGAAAGAACCACAGGTGCACGCTGGGAAGTGCTGGACACGGTTTATGGAAAAAAGGGGACACTCCCGCCTAATGAGCCGTCACATGAAAGACAAAGCGCCAGTCGTCAAGGTCATGAAAAATGTGTATGTGTCATGTCATTTTTAATGATTCCCAACTGTAACAGACTTTTATTCTCCCACATTTATGGTCTGACAACTGGCCCCAGTGGCATCAGATCAGAGGACTTTGACAAAGAATTTGAGATGCAGTGGCTGAAACAATGAGCCGTGAACTCCATGGCGGCGGGGAGCCCTTCTTATTTATCTTCCTATCCCAGCACTTAGCAAGCTGCTGGGGCTGAAGGGGTGTTTCTGGACTATACTTGAGATCCTTGCTCCTACTACCACATTCAAAACTGCAGTGGAAATTAAGAAGTAATAGGAAAGTATACACAATTTATGAATCTGTTAACAACTGAGTGAACTCTACATGTTCACTCAAAAAATTCAAAACACATGTATGTAATATCAATCACATCAAAAATCAGAGGATAAACCTACCTTCTTGTTGTGAAACCTGTAGTTTTTGACCATTACAAAAGGCTCCCTTTCCTTTCCTGCCGGTATACATCTTATCCTCCAGGCAACTGTATACAACTCCAAATTCCATCTGCAGAAGGAAAAAAGTTTCCTTTACCAAACCTGAGTCTTTTCCATCATCAAATGAGTACTTTTTCTAAGGCAGTGACAATAAAAAAAAAAAAAAAAAATCAGGTATGCTAAGAATGTGTTCAAATAACTACTGTGGGATACTTAATGCTAATTTCCAGCTTAAACAGAGGAAAGAGGTCATCAGACTTGAATCCTTGACTCTTGTCCCATCTATTTCTCAATTTAAGAGCACCCGCCTTGACCTCCTGCCCTCCTGCCTCAGATAAAGACAAGTATTTCCTACTTTCTAAGGTGAGTACTTCCTTCCGTATTATGATTCCTACCCTCTCTCAAGCTTCTCTGAAAAACTCTTTCATCAACTGATTCTTCTTCTCTCAGATTTCCATGCTGGTGTACTTTCACACTCAATTTCTAGCTCCCTTGCACAACTTTCAAAGTGTTATCTTCTCCTTTTCTCTTCACCGCTAAAGGGCAGTCTATACTTTGCTTCTCCTGTTCTTCTAGTAAGAAAAATTACAATTTGGCTTCTGCCCTAAACATGCACTCTCCTCAAACTTCTTGCAAAGAAATTACCCATGAACGCCTATTGACCAAATGCCTTCCCTGAAGAACTGCAGCCTGCTGACAATTATCCACACTTCTTCATTACTTAATCCAGCACCTCCAGGTTTCTGGCAGTACTCTTAGTCCTACTTCACTCACTAATCTATCTTGGGGTCAGTTTTTTTAAGGACCTTGTTCTGTGTCCAACCCTTAAAAGTGATGTGGCTCAGGATTTGCTCATTCTTCCATTTCTTCCATTTCCCTTTTAGCTCTCTATATTCTTGTAAGTTCGTTCTTTCCAGTCTATAAATTCAACTACCACTTTTAATTTTGGCCTATGCCACTTATAACCCCATTATGAGAGGTAGGAAGCCAGGTTTGAGTCAGTCTTGCAGCAGCCTCAGCCCGAGGTCAAAAATCACTCATTACCTGATCACACCTCATTCCTTCCCCGTGTGTCTCCCTCTGCAAATTTTATCTTGAAAGTACTTCTTGATTTTGGCATTTCCTCAGCCATCCTCACTGCCCCATCTTAGTTCAGAATCACCCTTTGCACCCCTCTGGTATGATCTCTACATTGCTAGAATTATCTGTCACTCTGTACTTTAAAACCTCTATTGGTTTCCTACCCAATAATAAAACAAAACCCAAATGTTCTGGCACAGACAGGCCACAGTGCCTCACAACAAAATCACAACTAACTCACCTCATCGATTCTGCCCCTGCCACTTTCAGTTTCATTCACGATGAGCATCTTGTTCCCCACACACATCATGCTCTTCTCCAAGCTGTTCCGATTCAAATGCTTTCCTCCTTTTCTTATCTGGCAAACTCCTAAGTTGCTAAGACCAAACTCACATGACTGACTTCTAAGACCCCTTCTGTTACGAAGGCCTCCCCAAACCACTCTAGGCATAACTGGATATACCCTCTTCATGTTCTCACAGCCTTTTTTCATAGTCCCAGCACATATTTATCTGTTTACACATCTAACTTTTGCACGAAGTGTGAGCTAGTTCAGTGGCAGGGACAGCACACAGCCCAGGGCTGATTATATGCTCAAGGCTCCTTTAGCTTCTTTTGGATGTTCTCACTAATTAACACACCTTGTGCCTAAGATGCGTTTTTATTTTCACAGATTTCTTGACTCTCTTGTATACATGCTGGTCAAATTTATTATCACAAGCTCCTTGAAGAAGATGTTAGTACACATCACTGTTTGATCAAATAGCCAAACAAGGAAACGTAATAGCTAGAGATTATATTCTACTGGGTTTTAGATGTAGCAAGTAACTGAGTTCCTGAACACACTCGGCATTTTCCAACCATGCTTTGGCCACTACCACTTTCTGGTCTTTCAAAGTCTCCCTTCACTGACACCTAGTAAGGCATTCCTAGCTCCAATCCTAACACTTCTGTTAAGCATTTAGATCACAACACCTCTCACATCTGACTCTATCACAATAGATCATGGTGATTAAACACTGAATTGTATTTCAGTTACTTGCGAGGTTTTTTTCAATTCTTGCTTCTCAGAAGACATTAAATTTTTATTCTTACTGGAAAAGGTATCATGCCAACTTTAAGAGTTCTGTAGTGTATTTTGAAATAATGCAGCTATGTAAATTGAATGTAGAGACAAACCTAAATTTATTACAAAGACACATTTACTCTTTCTCAGAAAATGAGAGCAAGGCATTTTACCAATCATACATTTAAACAGCATACCTTTTTATTTACAGTAAAGCCAATTGAAACAGCTACAAAAGGAAACCTTAAAAAAAACACATACACATATACATATTTATCAAGATAAGTATTACTTTCAATAAACATGTTCTTTCATAACATAATTGACTACATACTTTTTCATATAGTCTCATCCCTCCTCCCCCAGAACAGTGTGAATAGTATGTAATCTTTGTGTAAATAGTGAGGGGAGAGGTGTATACATACATACATATACATACATACAGGATGCTTCTATAGGCATGAAACATCTCTGAAAGAATTCCCAAGAATGTGGCAACAGTGGCCACCTCCAGAAACTGGTCCTGAGAAACTGGGGTCAGAAGTGGGAAGGACACCTTGCACTGCCTGCCATTTTAGATCTCTGGAATGTCATATGTCATGAATATAGTAACTATATAAAATAATTTTTCCAAAAATAAAAACAAATTCAAAAAAATTTTAATTGACCACGGTTAAAAAAAGTCTTTTTTGGTCATTTCTCCCACAGAGGACCTATAAACATAGGTATTAAATTGTACAGAATAAACTATCTTTAACACCAAATCTGGAGCTTCACTTCTGAAAAGTAAACTGTTAACCACAGTTATTGCTGTGGCTGCATGAGGGTTCTGAACACATAGGTTGTAATTTCTACTCCAGAATCAAGACGAAGAAAATATGAAAAAATGTGTTCAACTATTGAAAATAAAAAGTTTAAGGAATATTTGAGTTTTCACTGTAACAAAAATGGGATCGTAGCATATACCCTCTGTATTATAGTCTTCTATAGGTTATACCACAACATCTTTCCATGTTAACACTCCACATACAGATTTGAAATCTTAGCTTTACAGACTTTAACAATTCTGAATTAGTAAACATATGTATACCTACATGGCAACTTCAAATATAACATCTATGTAAGTCCACCAAACTAGACTACCCATTTTAACGGTCACTGGCAATACCCTCGGGCTCTCTTTCAGTGCTACTATACAGAGTTGCAGACTTACTTTGTGCCAGGCACTACACTAAGTTCAAAGTACTACTCACTGAATCTCAAGAACAAACAGTTCTATGAGGCAGGTTCCATTAATATGTCCATTTTATACATTAAACAACAACTGAAACTTAGGAAGATTAAATAGCTTGCCCAAGGTCACAAAGCCTATAAAAGAGCAAATGGGGGCACCTGGGTGGCTTAGTCAGTTAAGCATCCAACTCTTGATTTCAGCACAGGTCATGATCTCACAGTTTGTGGGATGGAGCTCTGCATTGGGCTCCATGCTGTCAGCTTGAGATTCTCTCCTTCCTCTCTCTCTGCCCCTCCCCCTGCTCATGCGTATACATGCACACACTCTCTCAAAATAAATAAACTTAAAAAAAAGGCATCTGGATTCAAACCCAAGGCTGTTGATCATGCAACCCATGCTCAATAGTTTTCTCTCCTGGATTGAACCCACTCTATATAGACAACATTTTATATGAACCCCACCCCCCCCATACTGATCCCACTAGCTCCTTAATCTCAAAGCAGCAATGTTACTTGCTTACATTTTACATGGCTCCAATAGTGAGAAAAAGAATGGTGAACAGGGCACTTCACTGCACAAGTCCATGACATGAATATTTTGTCACCTCTTCCATATCTGATGAAAATTCTGCATAATACATTTCACTCTACAAATTATACAATTCTCTAAAGCATCGAGGTCTGTGAACAGAATATTCTAAAGGTCCATTCAGTTAGTATACAAACGGTAATTACAGTATTAACATTTTAAAAACATACCTATGGACAAAATTAGTTGTTCCATCAATAGGGTCAATGATCCATGTAGGGCTGTCGGTTAAGACACTTTTTTCCCCAGCTGCCACAGATTCCTCACCAATGAAACTAAAACCAAGAATGAAAAATTCAAAATCTTTATACTGCTTTCAACAATTTTCAAACTTTTACATTTCCTTATATTCAGAGACGACTAGACTACATAACAAAAGTCCATGTACCACTTTTCTATTGTTGTTCCTTCTTCCTTCAGACCGGTAAAATGAGAAAACTTTATTTCTCCTGGAACAAAGTCATGTGAAAAGTAAAATTCAAAATTCTCAGATGGAATACCAGGAAAAACAAAGGTACACACATGTGTACGCACACACATTTCTCGCAGATGAGGACTTATTAAGGAAATGTGGTTTTAAAAATAAATCCACAAGTTCTCTTACGCTCTTCTAAGAGGAGAACCTAACCACCCCTCGCCCTGAGTGTGAATTTGAATTGAGTGACTCCCTTCTAACCAACGGAACAAAGCAGCAGTTATAATATGCAACTCTGAAGATTCATTCACCAAATGGTACTGTGGTTTCTATCTTATTTATTTTCTCCCTCTCTCGCCTTCCCTCTCTTGCTCCAGGGCAGGGGAGGCAGCCACCATGTTATAAGGTGCGCTATGGAGAGGCCCACAGGGCAAGGAACTAAGGAAAGCTGCTAGTAGACAACCCATGAGGAACTGAAGTCACCAACAATCACATAAGGAAACTTATCCTTTGGCCCTAGGTGAGTCTTGAAATGCCAGCAGCCCTGACCGACAGTTTCACTCTAACTTTATGAGACCCTGACCAGAAGCATGCAGCCAAGCTACTCCCATATTACCGACTCTAGCAAACTCAGATAATAAATGCTTGTCTAGAGCCCCAAAGTTTTTAGGGTAATTAATGCAGCAATAGGTAACATAGAGATCATTAAATAAGTCAATGAGAAAGCAAATTACCCACCAAAATTACTGTGTCTGCATGCCTTCCTTAAGCATGCTATGTAATAAATCCCAGGTGAATTTTGTAAATGGTGTCTGAGTTCATTGGCTTTTTTTTCCCTTTATTGATTATTTTATTTCCTTTATTCAATACTGAACTGTCCTATAATTATGGTTTTCTTTTATCCCTTTTCCACTTAGCTGTAAAACCTTTTTTATTGAGAGGAAGTATATTTAGCCACAGCTTAAAACATTTTTTCTTCTCAATGGCTAAAATACCAGGAATAGTCAATGGCATGAACAAGAAGGAGAGAATGACAATGTTAAAACTTTAAAGTGGTGGGGCGTCTGGGTGACTCATTCGGTTAAGCGTCCAACTTTGGCTTGGGCCATGATCTCACAGTTCATGAGTTTGAGCCCTGTGTCGGGCTCTGTGCTGACAGCTCAGAGCCTGGAGCCTTCTTCGGATTCTGTGTCTCCCTTGCTCTCTGCCCCTCCCCTGCTCACGCTCACTTGCGCACTCTCTTCCTCAAAAATAAAAAATTTTAAAGTGATGATGATGTTTCTACAATATGTCTGTGTGTAAGAGAGCCCTGATTTTGGTATTTTTCTCTCAAAATTGTTAGAGTTACCACCACTCTACAATGTAAAAAAGTTTGCAATATAGAGAATAAAACTCAACTTCTAAATCGTGCCTATGGCAGACATTTGTGACCTTAGCTTCCCAGCATCCAAACACTACTCCTACTATGTAGGAATCCAAATATCCCATTTGCTACTTCCTGGCAGCTTGAGTTTGGGCAAACAACCTGAGTTCAGCAAGATGTTCCTTCCCAGGATTTGTAATCTTAAGATAATGAGGCAAAGACATCCAAAGCTATAGCAGAGTCAACAATGAGGCTACTGGTGGCATGTGAAGCAATGGCTCCTGTGGCATCTCAGCTCTGTCTTCCTTCCTGGTTTCTGCCTAAGCCCTGATCTCAGGGTTTCTGAGCCACCCACCACCCTCCAAATAAATTGCTTTGCAGCTTAAGTCAACTAAAGTCAATTTCTATGTCTAGATTCAAAATTTTTGTCTAGTACATGGACTCTAACTACATTTTAATTTATCACGTGAGACTAAAATAAAAAAATACCTGTGAGATGGATACTTTTCCTTTATGGAAGAGAGAAGCATTTTTTCAATTTTTTGGTCAGTAGCTGTTACCAAATCAGCTGGAGAACTTTTGACCATGACATTCATTTCATTTTTTATAGCTTCACGAACCACCTGAAAAGATTTTTTTTGATAAGCAAATAGAAAATGCATGTCATTTTAAATTAAACTAAAAGGTGAAATATAGAAATGGTTTAAAACATTCAATCTAGTCTTAAATGATGTTCTTAAAAATGTCTTACCACAATGTACACAAAATAAACCTTTAGTGGTTAGGACCTAGGTAGAAAGTCATAAAATCATACATCCTATTTTAGAGTCACAATTGTCATCACAAAAAGTTTAGTGACATAAAATCAGAGTATTGACTCCGTTTAAAATGTTTAGTAAAATGAAAACAAGTGCAGATCAAGATACATGTTTTATTTCACACAACAACCACATGCTGTCCACATCCGACACACAACGGCCAACAAGATTTCCGTTCATACCTCTCCAGCCTGTCTTGCTAGGGTTACTGCATAGTCCATGCATTCCTGCCAAGGATCAGCCATCTTCTGAGCAGATTTAACAGGAGTCAGGACAAAGCAGTTAAAAATCCCTAAGTCTTAATTACAGAATAGTTAGTTCACAAAAACAACTCAGTTAGCAAAATACTTTCATTTTGGATTTGCCTTCTTCCGTATCTTAGAGTTCAATATTTCTCAAGATTCACTCGAGGTCCATTAAGAAATATTCTTAACCTCAATCTCTTACATTGTAGAATCATTTACATAACAAAAAAATACTCCATAAAAGTGTTTCCTAAAGTGCCCACAACATCACATTAAAAAAAAAAAACAAAAAAAAAAAAAAACAGGGGCACCTGGATGGCTCAGTCGGTTAGGCGTCCGACTTGGGCTCAGGTCTGATCTCATGGTTTGTGAGTTCGAGCCCCACATCGCGCTCTATGCTGACGGCTCAGAGCCTGGAGCCTGCTTTGGATTCTATGTCTCCCTCTGTCTCTGACCTTTCCCCACTGTGTGTCTCTCTCTCAAAAAAAAAAAACAAAAAAACAAAAAAAAACAAACAAACAAAAAAAAAACCCCAAAAAACATTAAAAATTAAAAAAAAAAAAACAATCAGGGGCACCTGGGTGGCTCAGCTGGTTGGGGGGCTCAGTCAGTTGAGTGTCCTGATTTCAGCTCAGGTCTTGATACTAGGATCATGCAATTAAGGCCCATGTCAGGCTCTGCACTGAGCGTGGAGCCTGCTTAAGATTCTCTCTCTCCCTCTCTGTCTCTCCCTCCCTCTCTCTCTCTCTCTCTCTCTCTCTCTCCCCCCCTCCCTCCCTCCCCTCCTCCTTCCCTTTACTCCTCTCCCTTGCTTGAGCTCTCTCTAAAAATAAAACTTAAAAAGCAAATTAAAAAACAACATTGGTTTGGGGGATGGAGAAAGAAGCACATTAAGTATTTTAAAAGATAGGTGCATGCTTGAGTGGAGAATAAAGTGAAAAAAGAACACTGGGAATACTGAAATTAGAGAAGCTTTGAAAGGAAGGCACAGAAGGTACATGTACTAATGAACGTCAGGCAGTTTGGGGTTTTACATATGAGGTTTTTTAATGAGGTTGTACAGATGAAGAACTTTAAGCTCAGAGATGATAATTTGTCCAAGGTTATATGGACAGATGACACAGAAGTTGAACTCAATTCTGATTTTAAAGTCCTCTGATCTTTCTATTACAAAATCTGTGGGAAGAAAATTCTGGGACTAAAAAAATAATGAAGAAATTTATTTCCCAGAAAAAGCCAACATATTTTTGTCTTCTGTCTAGTTTTCTACTGACTTCTCAAAAGAATACCAAAATAACTCACCACTGGCTTGACCACACTCTAAAATCGGTACCTGGGACAGTGAAGCTTTTCAAGGGGTCAGACTCAGAAAAATGTGTCATCATTTATAAAGCAACTCCAATTGTATCACCTTTATAATTGAGAATAACTGACACAGAGTTTCACCTGAAAGACTACTCACAATTCCCTACCATGGCATTCACAGTGTAGGAAAGAGAAGAAAGGGCAAAGGGCATATACAGTGAGCGGTTTCTGCTTGTAGTCGCTTTTTCTTCCTAAGAACTTTTTTTAATATAAAAGGGAAGCCACTTTTTGAGTTACACAAGTAACTGCTTAGAGTGTCTCAAGAACTGTTTTCAAACTTTTTCCCCCCCATTCTTACTCCTATTCCGCTCTTCCAGGCTTAACAGATCTAGATGTTCTCACAATGCATCTGCTTCCTTGTCAGAAACTACTCAAGCCACTCATATCTCTACCTTCTAACAGCATGGCTATAACTCCCACCAATCCTTTAATGCCCATTTCAAAAGCTACCCTTCCTTCTACGGATTCTCTATTCAGAATTCATTATTTAATCATTTGATAGCTACTTGCTGAATACCTATTATATGCTGTGTCATGGTGAGGAAAAACAGGCCCAGTTCATACTTACTCGCTAGCGGGCAGACATATATTTTTTTAAGTCCATTTATTTATTTAAAGAGAGAGAGAGAGAAAGAGCGCACGAGCAGGGGAGAGGCAGAGAGAGAAAGAAAGAGAATCCCAAGCAGGCTCCGCAATGTCAGCACAGAACCCGATGTGAGGCTCAAACCCATGAACCAGGTGATCATGACCTGAGCCACCCAGGTGCCCTTAAGTGTTATTAAAACCAAAACCAAACAAACAAACAAAACACCAGAAAAAAAAATAAAGGCTAAGGAGGAGAAATGCAATGAGAAGCATGGAACAGGAAAGCTTTAACCTGGCTTTCGGTATCAGATAAGGTTGCCCTGATGACTGATTAAACCAAGATCTAAAGGACAAATGAACAGGTATTAACTAATTGGGCTAGACTATGGGATGTAAGTGAAAAGTAAGTAAAAGGCTTAAATGTGACAGCCCAGAGCTCAAAGAAAGGCAGGAGAAATGAGATTGGGGTGATAGTAGGGATCATCCCAATCAGAGCCTTAGAGGTAACATTTGATTTGAGAGCCCTGAAGAATCATTTCACCTTGGCTACTGATGATAACAGATTGGAGGGTGGAGGTTAGAGTGGAGAGTGGATGCTAGGCAGACTGGATTGGAGATTTAGAATTAGAATGCAGTAGTCCAGAGAAGACCTGACAGTTGGCTTGAACTTGGGAGAATGGAGGGAGAGATATAGAGAGAGAAGTTGAGATAATCAAGAGATATTTGCTTTGAGAGGTAAAGTTGGGGACATTTAGCAATAATTTGGATATAGGTTAGGAAGAAGAGGAAGAGTTCAATGATGCCCAGATTTTCCACTTTAACAACTGAATGGATAATAGCGACATCTTTTGAAACAGAGAATAACAGAAAAGAGTCAATTTGGGAATTTGGGTAGGAGGTAGGGAGAACAAAAGTTTAATTAGTAGAGGGGGAGAGACTTTATGAAACCAAAAGGAGACATCACTGGGCAGTTGAACGTATGGATCCTGAACTCATAGAAGAGGTGTGGCCTACAGACATAAATACTATAGAAGTCACCTGAGTAGGCAACAACCGAGTCCTGAATCTCAATGACATTCCTTAGGAAAGAACATGCAGGGAGAAGCTGGGAAGATGCCTTGGCCCGGAAGAGCTCATAAAACTTGGTGTATCACACTTAGGGTACTCAGGAATATCTTCCATAGGTTTTGATTATTTGTGTTAAGTGCCTTATATTCCTAACCACTTTGAGCAGACTTCTCGACCGAAGAGAGAAGTATTTCATTCACTTTCATTTTCCTAAAGACAAACACACCTGAAACATTTTCAACTGTTTCTGTGGTCACAGCCTTCCTGACAGTGGGAACACAGCCACCTTCCTGTCACCAGTTCCTAGCAGCACGACTGCACAGGACAGGATCAGGGGGTTACACTGGGACTGCATGACCCTGGGAATATGCCAGGTCTCTGAGCTGCCTCGGAATCAGTAAAATTTAAAAGAACTTACTCGACATAAGCCGCCGCAAAGGTGCAGAGAGAGCCCGCGAGCGAAATCGTTACACGCTGTGGGGTCACTCCGCGGCGGGGGTTAAGGACAACACTGCAGAGATAAAGCGGCCCCAGCTGCGGCCTCTGTCCCTAGGCGCCAAACCCTGCACGACTGACCGCGCCCACCCACTCCCGCCCGCGGAGGGCCGCTCCGCAGCACCCAGGCTCGAAGCTCCGGCCAAGACCGCCTGAGAGCCGGTATGGGGTAGAAGGAACGCAGGACCTACCTTAAGTTGGAAGAGGTCAGACTCTATCACTAGACTACCGGCAGGATCCGTGGCTGTGTTCTTCCTGTGAGTGAAAAAATGTTCCGGACAGGAAGTCCCACCCCTGCGGCCCCGCCCACATAGGCGTGACTCCGTCTGGGACAGATCCGCCCTGATTGTGACGTTTGAGGCTCTAGCCCTGTCCTGACCGCTGGATCCAGAACTGCTTAGGCATTGGAGATTTGGCCTCTTTTTATTTTTTGTTCTAACCTCCTTTCTGCAGCCTGTGCTGTCTTCAGGAATTCAGGAAAACTTGAGAAATTAGGTTTCTGGTTCTTCGTTGACAGTTATGATAATCTTGCCAACTACATAGCAACTAGTGTTGATTTGTAACCAAATGAAATTTTCCAGGCATTTGCAGAAAATGTCACCAGAGTCCTGTTTATACCTCCTTTAAATGAGCATGGTCTCACTGATTTGGCAAAGCTGCTAAAAGTCAGTGTAAGCAACGTTAAGTCAGAAGATCAAATCTTACTTCTTATTCAAATAACACTTCAGGTTACCTACCTCAAACGAGCAGGAAGTCCAATCTTTTTCTAGGGGCCTCAGATGCTACTTCACGATTGTTCAAGTCAGTGTTGCTTCAGTGACTGTTGGTCTTCCAAACACCTAAAATTGGATAATCTTTTAGCGCGCATATCTGGTTTTGGCAGTGCTGGAAACTGGTCCCCCACACAATCCAAAAGATTTTTGTCCAGTGCTCTGAGTAGTTCAGATGGCTGCAGAGACCTCAGTACCTGGTACATTGCTCTCGGCTTCCCCAAAGGAACAGTTTTGAAACCTACAGCCCTATCTGCAGCCATTTTTCCAAGTCCCAAATCATCTGGCTATTCCATGGTGGTTGGGGGTCAGGCAGGTTCCAGTATCAGCAACATAATATGTCAGGACAAAATCTGCTTCTGATGTGCCTGCCAGGTCACCATTCCAGACTTCCCTAAATGCGAGTTCCCTCTTCAGGGTCTCTGATATCCTTTCCTACCAGCTGACTTCCATCCATGAGAGTCCTAATTCTACTAAACCTCAAAATGGAAAAGAGGTGAGACTCAATGCCCCTGATACTTTCCCAGACACCTGACTATACAAGGAGGGGGTTTGGGGAATGGCCTTTGCCCAGCCACAAGGTGCCAAGGTCACCCATGGGCAGGAGTAATAGTGCCCAATTACCCTATATTTGAAAAAAGAGGGACCAACTTGGTGATTCTTTTCCGAGCAATCTTGGGTATCTTGTTAACTCTACTTAAGTCTCTGGAGCTGACTTCTTTTTTTTTTTTTTTTTTTTTTTTAATTTTTTTTATTTTTGGGACAGAGAGAGACAGAGCATGAACGGGGGAGGGGCAGAGAGAGAGGGAGACACAGAATCGGAAACAGGCTCCAGGCTCCGAGCCATCAGCCCAGAGCCTGACGCGGGGCTCGAACTCATGGACCGCGAGATCATGACCTGGCTGAAGTCGGACGCTTAACTGACTGCGCCACCCAGGCGCCCGGAGCTGACTTCTTTTAAATAGCAACTCCTTTTACTGGGGGGAAAAATCAGATTCCACATACCAAGACTTTATTAGTTAATTATTTAGTGGACTTTGATTTTAAAATGATAAAGATTTACATACAGTGTACAGGTTCTCAGGGATGCAGTCTCCAGGATCTCTAACAAGCTTTTGTGTTTTGACATAACAGGTTGGAATTGCAGATAGAATTTTTATTCTTGGAACAATGTATCATAGAATCACCCCTTCCTGAGGGTTGGAAAGAAACTTTATAAAAAAAGCATCTTACCCCTCTATCTCTGGATCTTTTTGTCTAACCAATCAAGGCTATATAAAATGGTCTGAATCCAAGCAGTCAGACAGCATGCTCTATGCCCTTCATTTTTTTAAAAAAAAAGGTAACTTGAATAACTTCATCCCCATCCATATTAGATAAATTTTACCATGTAAAAATCTGTCTTCCAGGATACATCTGTAAGAGAAAATATATTCCAAATTCCATCCGTGTACATTCAGCTGCTTTTAAGGTTAAAGATCATTCAAGTATGTACAGAGTAATAATAATAGAGTCTACTATGGGCTAAGCATTGTTCTGAGGACCTTTGACTAATATTAACTCACTTAACCTTCACAACAATATCATTGTAGTGTCATTATCCCCACTTTGCACATGAATTTAGGCCTAGAGAGATTAAGTAACTTGACCAATGTCACCGAACTGGTGACAGAACTGGAACTGCAGACCCAGGCATTGTCTGGTTCCACAGTATATGATCTTGACATTTATAGATATTGCTCATTAATTAATTCAATGTTTAATGAGATCTCTATTCAAGGCATTGAGGTAAACATGGTAGGGAATTCAAAGAATAGCATTTGTCCCTGCTCTCAAGAAGCTCTTATTTTTGTTTTTGCCTTAACAGCATCTATGAGTGGTTAATTCCCACCAACCTGAATCTTCTTCACATTACCCCATCACCTTGCCTATGATGTTAGGTCCTAGAGTTTTAGGCCAGAACCACAGACTTAAGGAATTGAGCAAGACTTAAACCTCATTTGAATATGTTCATTTTATAGATTTGAAAAATGAAATGCAGAGAAGTGTCTTATTCGAGGTCACAATGCAATGATAAAGATTAATGACAAAGTCTAACTAGAAAGGCAATTTCTTGTCTCCCAATCAGTAACGTGTGTGCATAAAAATGTATGTAAGTTAAATTTATATAAGCTTAATTATAAACTTCCTAAGCAGAGATTTCTGTTTAAAGGGGTCAATAGTAAAATATTCCATGTAGGCAATTATCATTTTATAAAGTGAATAAATAACCATCTATCACTATGCCACACCAGGTCTTTTATAAATCTTGGTATTCATATACTGGGTTTGGTGAAATTAGAAAAAAAGAATTTGGGTTGTCGTATTAGCTGCCAAACTAAATAAAATTTCCCTAATACTATGGGTATGACAGTGAATATCACAGAGGAAAATGTTCAAAGTTTTAGGCTCCATACAGAGATACCAGATTAACATTTCAAACCAACAGCTATCTCAGGGTCAAAGTTTAAACCAGGATAAAAAAGCAGCAGCTAACACTGAACATGTACCATGTGCTGGTACTACTCTAAGTACATACGATCTCATTTAATTCTGTGAAATAAAATTTCCGAACATGAGAGATCCCATTTGGAAGCTCCATTTTCCTTTCTAACTAGTGAATTCGTGAACTGGGTCCAAAGTGGCAACTGTGTTATAGGTAGTTGCTAAAAAGAACTGGCATTAGGACCATAAAACTGTTGGTTTGAACTTCATGAAGACAGATTAGTTAACTAAAACATAGTAAGATTAGTTGCATTTGATAGCACCAATAAAAGTCAGAATAATCGAAAGCAGCTCAACTGGTGGGGACCAATTAAGTTTTGGGTTTTTTTCTCTTTATCAAAATCACATAAGCAACCCAATTCTTTCTCAGAATAAACTGTTGCTTTGCCCACATGAGTGGGACACTTTTCTGGTTGCTAACAGAATCTGTGTTCTCTGAATTGCAACTGTGAGACTCCAAAGAAAAGACCTTTATTCTTTCTTTAGTTTTGCCTCTTTTTCTTAGTTGACAATTCTCACAAAATTCGACAGAGTTCACATTACCACCTCCATTTTTTTAGGTGACGATACTGGACTATAGAAAGATTAACTTGCCTACTCCAGGGCTAGGAAATGTGAGGAGCAGGATTACAGAAATATTTCTCAATATGATGCCTGCATGATCTTTGGAGAGGAGTACAAATGAACTAGATGCTAAAAACTGCCACTGAAAATTGAGAAGTGTTATAAAACAAGCACACTATTCATTTGGGGCCTAGTCTGTACTTCAGCCCTTTATTTGAATAAGCATGCAGGAAATGTGCTAGACATGGGGAGTATCAAAATGAATACTGCTTACACTATCATGTTGTTTATATGTTGTGTTTGTAATTCTCATGTTCAAGAATTTACAGCAAAACAGAGTATGACAGGAATATAAACAGCTGTAAAACAAGACAAGTTGGCTAAATATGAAATATAAACAATTGTGAGGAAAATTTAGAGAAAATGTCACTTACAGGTTGCTAAGTGGGATTAGCAGAAGCTTCATGGAGAGGGTGACATTGGAGCCGGGTCTGTAGGAATAGTCAAAATCGAGGTAAAGAGGAGGTAGGCCTCCTTGTAGGTTGTAGGAATAGCATGAACACAGGCATATTCATGAGATACCAAGTCATCCAGTTTGAATGGAGCAAGGTTGTGTAAGAAGTGGGAGTGGAGATAAAACTGGAAAGAGAGAGTGAAGTCAGGGAGTATAATAAACACCTCACTAAGAAATACAAACTTTATTCAAAAGGCAAAGAAGCTTGTAGCAGGGAAGATACATGATCAAAGTTAGATTTTAAAATTAACCTGATAGCGATTGGAAAGTGGACAGAAGGACCAAAAGCGAGTTAAAGGTTTAGGGAAGCAACAACATAGGGCAGAACAAAAGTGATATTACTGGGAATGAAGAGATTGGTGAAAAGATATTATAGGAAACTTTTTGTAGGAAATAATTTGACTAAAAAGGAAAGAATGAAGGAAGAAAGGAGAAGAGGAAGAGATGACCCTGTGTTTTAGGGTAAATGGTAATGTCTTGAGTGGGAGATGTGCAAGACCAGGTAAGTACAGTTATGACAGCAGAGGTGCTACATTTAAGACGTACTGATTCTGATGAGCCAATGAGAGACCCAGATAGGAATTTACATATTCATTCACTGTGTGAGCATTTACTGTCCGCCTATTCTATGGAGATCCCTTCCCTAAATACTTGGGATAGATCACAATCACTACAGAAGGAATATTTTCTTATTGCTCATCCCCGTTTAAGAGACAATAAAGTGTCCTATTCAAATCCAGTTCTCTAAAACATTTCCAAACCAACATGTTTGAAAAATGGGCACCTTCCTCTGAATTTCTGTACATTAATGGTCTGTAGTGAACTGAAAACAGGCATCATTTTTTGATATTCTTTGAATCTCCCACAGTACCTCATTCAGAGTGGGAATTCAGTAATGCAGTTTGGCCAGGGGATTTCTTTTTCCTTTTATCTTCTATGATAAGAATACATCTTTTCTTAGCTTTGTAAAGCAGAAAGATCAGTAACATTTCACATCCAGAATACATGGCCACTATAAAAGGAGCCACAGAAGCTAAGTCGGCCTTGGACTGTGAAAAAGAATTGAATAATGGCAGAGCTAAGAAACTGGTATCCCACTTTCAATAGCAACAACTTTACAAACAAGAACAGGCCGCACAAAAATTTTAACAAAGTTGTACCCAAATAACAAACCCAAAGCAGGAACTAAGACATCCCATGAAAGCTCCTCTAGGTTATTTCTAGAAACATTCTGAAAGTCAAATAAATCCCTACAAACATTAAAATAAAACTCAGGTCTAATTATTCCCTCCAGGAAGTTTGCTTCTTCAGGTATGCTACACTTGAGGACTATTCCAACTGATGTTGGAATGATGAAAAGGAGTATGGATACAATTTTAGAAACAGCAACATGAAATGTACGTGATGTAACCCTAACAGCCTACTATATATATAAGAATTGGCAAGTATCATTATCAGGGCCAATAATGTTGAAGTTATCAAAATGGCAAAAAATGAGATCTCCATCTAGAAGCAGAACAAAGAAATAGACCCCACTCCTCCTGGGCATGTGTAGGTCATTACAAATCCAAAGCCTATGTTGTGCCTCTTATAACACCAAATTCTGTGTCCAAAGAAATCCATAAAATGGCCTAAGAAAAAAATTGTGTAACTGCCCCAATTTGCCAAGAATTACTGGCAAAAGAGTCTTTCATACTGTTTGAAACATCTGCAATTCAATATTGCAACCAAAAGCACGTGGATAGAATAAGCACTAGGGTATTTCAATCAATACGCATTAATGCCTTGAAGACCATCTTTGCTTTGTTTAGGCACTTTGACTTTAACATTACCTCTTGAATGAGTGTTTCTTGCCTACCTTCAGAATCCCATAGTTGAATGTTCAAATTTGTGTCTCCATCTTCACCTGTCATAAGGTTTTTGTCACAGTCACCACTTGAAGCAGTTTAAGATCATCTAATTGCAAAAAGAGATGGCTGGAGTCTGGCCGCTTAGCTCCTAACTTGATCTTCTGATGACCATTTCTTCATTCTTTGTGAAAAATAGTTTTTCAGTCTTTGCTCTATTCAGAACACTGAGAAAGGACTTCCTTGCCTTTCCCAGAGTCATAAACCACAAAAGCAGGACGAAGGCAGGGAAATAACAAGTTTGCTAATCATTCTGAAAGTTTAAATAAATCATATATGCAGCAAAACCGTTTTTTAAAAAAGCTACAGAACATTCTTTTCAAGTGATAGAACTTAGGTAACAATTGTTTTGCTGGATCAAAGTCCAGTAGCAGCATGACTATCAAGCTTTTCAAAATACAAAGGTATCTAGTGAGGGGCGCCTGGGTGGCTCAGTTGGTTAAGTGTATGACTTCAGCTCAGGTCATGAGCTCACGGTTTGTGGGTTTAAGCCCCACATTGGGCTCCTTGCTGACAGCTCAGAACCTGGAGCCTGCTTCAGATTGTCTCCCTCTCTCTGCCCCTCCCCTGCTCATGCTGTTTCTCAGAAATGAATAAACATTAAAAAAAAATTTAAACAAAGGTAAAAACAAAAAAAAACAAAGGTATCTAGTGAGTAACACAACCTGTTGAACTTGTAGTTATGAAAATGTAAAAGCCACAGCTTTAACAGATTGGATTTATCAAGCCGAAATCTAATCTCTTTCTTCCAGGCTTACTCAACTAAAAACCCTAAAAAGAAAGCTTGAGAAGGCTGTCTGATTTCAGGGTAGTTTAGAAATGAGAAGCTAGAGAGACTTTCTCTCTTCCCCACAGTCTTGTTCTCTTTAGGGGACTACTCATGCTGGAACCCCTGGTCCCTAGAGTCTGAGGATGCTGGTACCTGTGTCTCTTCCAGACTGGTCTGCTCCACTATCTGGGACCTGACCTAACTTACCACCAGTATCACTATTGACACAAGTCCCTCCATGCTGCTTTGTCTCTTCTCTAATCAAGGATAGGACCTCTTCTTCATTTTCCCCCTCAATCTCTACCAGCCTTACTTCCCCTTTTCTCAGCACTCATTGCTATTTTTCCTGGTATATTTAGCTTTAGTTCAATTTATGAGGCATGTGTTGATCACCTACTATGTGTAAGTAATTATAACAGATGCTAAGATATTTAGTCTGTGTTAAAACTTTCTGGTATTTGGGAATATATTTAAGGATTATTTCTACTTCTGGTCCTGTAGTTTCTGATAAAAGGGCCACTGGAACATAGCTATATTTACTGTCTGCTTACTCAATTGGCACCTGCTACAGAGTTTTGTATTATAGTTATAAGAATGTATATATCTCATCATATTCACCGCCACAATTATAATCAAATTCTTGTTTGTTAAAGTAGTTATTTGAGTGCCTACCAAACAAATGTGTCAGTAGTTGACAGAAGTCAGAAGTTATCTCCATTCCTTGCATGAAAGATGAAGAGAGAAAATGAATATTCTGAGTTTATTCCTTTATTTAATTATACCTAAAACCACTATATGTGTCCATGATAATTAAAATAGAAAAGGGACAAAGCCTTCCCCAACAAGGGACAAAAACAAATAGAAATTATTTCTATTCCTTCCATATGGTAGTACTTTGTTGAGTACTGATGGAATATATCAGTCAGACACATCACTTTAAATATATCTTTTTAAGTTTATTTTTGAGAGCGAGAGAGTGAGCGCGAGCAAGCATGAGCAGGGGAGGGGCAGAGAGAGAGGGAGACACAGAATCTGAAGCGGGCTCCAGGCTCTGGGCTGTCAGCACAGAGCCCAACATGGGGCTCGAATTCATGAATGGTGAGATGGTGACCTGAGCCAAAGTCGGACACTTAACTGACTGAGCCACGTAGGCGCCCCAATCAGACGCATCATTTTAAAAATAGTTATTTTTGGCATGTATTTTGCATTGATATAAAGACACTGTAATGAAGTTGTGCTACCTCACCTTTCCTCTCATTTGTAATACATTTACATAAATAAAGGTGAATCCTATTGCAAGAGGATCTTTATCAGAGAGATATGCCCCAAAGCAGTTAGGGGACACCAAGAAAACCATTTCCTCTTCCTAAGCCTGAGATTCCTCATCCAAAAACTTGGAGACCATCTCATTCACTCTTATAAGTTTCTATGATTCATGTACACACATCAAGTTACACATATTGACATACAGTTAAGGCTATACTTCCTGGCCTCATGATGCTAGGCTTAGCCATGTTACGTGTATCTTCTAAAAGTCAGCTCTTTCTTCCTCTGTCGTAAAAGTAGCAATATCCAAAATGCAGTCATTCCTTCCTTCAGCTTAGATCCTAGAGTAACGGTGATATGCAGGAGAGTCACAACCAATCAACAGCTGACATTAAAATAAATGAAATACACCTTTTTTGTCGTTACTAACCATAACCTAATAAAAGCTAAATACAAAAATTTGCTAATAATTGAATGTCAGTTCATAGCTTAAAACACAAAAACTCAAATTCAATTTAACTGAAGATTGATAATGGAAATGACAAAATGGAAATAAATTAAAAGGGAACTTTTAGGAATAAACATATGTGATATGTGTAGTAAAAGAAATGGACTTAACAGAGAATTTTCCTCATCATTTCTGGCTTGAATCCTTACATGACTAATCCAAATAGGAATCAACATTTTTTAAAAACTGTTCTTCATCATTAAGATATTCCAAGATAATATTTCCACCATTATACAAAGGGCAATCCTCCTTAGCGATCCAGGTTTCCAAAGTATGATCCAAGGGTAAGACTTCTCCTGAAGTAACGTGACATAACCTTAATTTCTGTTAAGGGAAATAAATCATACTGTAATAAACAAACATGCTGGTAAAAGAGTATCCTAAAACTTTTATGAAAAAATTATGACCAGTTGTTACCTTAGCTGTTAATTTATTATTGTCATTTTTAAGACTGCTTAAAGAAGCCGCAAAGTCTATGGCTTTTCCGATGCTCCATCGGTGGCAAAAGAACATTGGTTTGCTCTTCTCTTTGCTCCCCTTAGGTAAGAAAACCTGAAGGTAAACTCTTTCTTTCTGTAAAAATAAAAAGTTAAAATATAGATTATGTATATGACACAGGCATCTCTTTTTGTCTCATGACCTCTCTTCCTGTCTTCTCCTGGTTGGAGGACTACCCTCTAATGATACAACTTTTACTGGGAATACCAATCATAGTACCCATGAATCCACCTAAATGCATGGGCATAGGACTGAAGACCCTAGCTAGGGCGGTCTGTGCAAACGGAAGCATGTAATGTAAAACAGGCCAATCAAAGGCTTTTCCTGAGATTTTTTAAAAAAAATTTTAATGTTTATTTTTGAGAGACAGAGACAGAGCATGAGTAGGGAAGGGGCAGGCTCCAGGCTATGAGCTGTCAGCATAGAGCCCGATGTGGGGCTCAAACTCACAAACCGTGAGATCATGACCTGAGCTGAAGTCAGATGCTTAACCGACTGAGCCACCCAGGCACCCCTCCTGGGATTTTTTTATGTTCAAAAGCTAGAAGGAGGGAAGAGCAATCTGGTTGTTTGGTTTTTGTTTTTTTTTTTTTTAAGTCTTATTGAATTAAACCTGAAGTTACCTATCTATCCCCCTCCAAACCCTCTTAGCTGTTCCTGAACTGATGTGGAAAAGTTTCCTCAAATGGGAAAGGACTCCAATACAGAGAGAAAAGTCAAGGAAACAGATGGACTCTTTTCAAGAGGATGAGTCCTGGAATCCAGTCATCCCTTGAGATCAGATCAATGCATCACTCCCCATTATAGGATTAAAAAAAATTGTTTTCATTAAGTTATTGTTATCAAATTTCTGTCACTTGCAATTTAAAGTTTCCTGATACATAGTAACATTTCACCTGAAAGACCTTACTACATATTTAGTTGCAGCAGGGCTCTTAAGAACAAAAGGTCCAAACAATCAGTCAATAAAATAAGTACCATAACAAAACAGAACGATTCAGAGATTTGGAGACGGTTCCTCTAGTATTTTATGCCCTATATGCTTCCTTACATTGTATTTTCTTGCTAAGTTAACAAATGCAGGAGGAAAAATAAAGAGGAGCAAAGGTGTTTGGCCCCTGATCTTCCCCTATTCCTAACAATTGCTTTAACAAAGTGTAGCTTTACAGACCAATTCCTGCTACAATAAATATTTTGTTACAATTGGATTATCTCTTAATTATAGGGAAAATATCACAATTATGGTAAGAAATAATAGATTCAACACGATTTCCATCTAAACACAAAGGAATTTAGATTTGTTGAAAACCAGTGAAATGTGTCCTAACAGGTAACAAGTATTAAAAGAAAAAAATTATCAGAAATTCAAGCCTTGGGCCAATTCTATAACTTAATAGTTCCTGCTCCAAAGCAAGGTAACAAGAGCATAAATACAAAAGGAAAGAATGTAAAAGTTACAGCCTCACTGAAAGGAAGGAAGGTGGGCAGGAAGGCGCAAGCAAAATATGCTTGAGGATCAAAAACATAACAAATGCAAACAAGTGATAGGTAGGCTGAGCCACAGACTTTCAAGGTTCCAGAAGACAAAGTAGGAGCCAAGAGTTCAGCTTGTGGGTTAATGGGAAACCAGTGCTGCATGGAGGCGAAGTACCTGGCTCTGGCTCACTGCTTGGAAGGAGAAGCTAGTGAGGACTTGTGCTCCAGGAAAGAAAGTTGAAGAAGGTGCTGCTGAATGCTGACTACTGCTTACAGAAAGTAATATTTAGAAAGGCAGAGAAGCACGGATAAAACCTCTTGACAGCAAACAAAGCCAGCATCTTCCAAGTCAGTAAATGGATCCAAAATAATCTGAAAATCTCTGGAGGGCAAAAGCCCAAACTGCCAATCTGAAACCTGGATTGGAATGGAAGTCCTGAGTAAGGCCAGTGGAAGAAAATGCAAAATTGCTCCAAAGGAAGAGGTGAGTGACAACAGTGAGATACAGTTAAGAACCTCCTACTCAAGATGAACGTGCAGAATCTACAAATGGAAATTCAAAAGTTAACCTTACTATGGGCAGATGAGCTAACTGAATTCAAAAAGACATTATAAAAAGTTATTTTTATTTTTTTTATTTTTAAAAAGTTTATTTATTTGGTGGGGAGAGGGGCAGAGGAAGAGGGAGAGAGAGAAACCCAAACAGGCTATCAGCACAGAGCCCAAAGTGGGGCTTGATCTCACAACTATGAGATCAGGACCCGAGCCAAAATCAAGAGTTGGACGCTTAACCAACAGCCACCCAGGCACCCCTAAAAGTTTTTTAAATTATGAAATATCCATAAAAATGGAACAAGAAGGTATGAAACAAAAACAAATGAAGTAAGACAAGCTATGAAGATCCAATGAGAAATATAAAAATGTTTAAGTACAGTTTCTGAAATAAACTCAAACAGGAGAAATTTTGATAATCTTCAATAAAAAGGCTTAATTGACCTGAAGATGGATTTGAGGAAGTCCTCTAGAATGCCGCACAAATAGATACAAAGATAGAAATTATACATCCCAAAAATAGGTCTAACAAGATTTCAGAAGGAAGCAATCTTCAGAGAAAATGACTGTAATTTTCCAAAAGTGAAGAAATAAGTGGAATTAAAGATGTACCTCCAGGCCCAAGCTGGGTAATTAAAATAAATCCAGATGTAGAAACATTGCACTGAAATTGGAAAATACCAAACTCTTAAAAGCTACTAGAGAAAGACTGATTACTCATAAAGCAATAAGATTGACAGATGTTTCCCCAATAATAGACAACAGGGAACAATGAATAGTATATTAAGAGAGTTGAGAGAGTCTCTTAATGGACAATCCAGCTCAAGTGAGGGCAAAATAAGGGCGCTTTCAGACAAAAAAAGACTCAAAGAGTTCACCAATGAAGACTCTTAATGAAAGAACTACCAGTAGTTTAGCCAAAACAAAAGTGAGTCCTAAGGAAAGGAGAAATTCAAAAAAATATGTTGGCCAATTTAAATAGCTATAGTACTGACTTAAAAATCATGTGTGAACAAGGATGATGGGATAGGACATATTCAACTTGAGAAAGCATGTCAAACTCCTGTCTCATTCAAGAGGATACAATACCAAGTAACTTTAAATTCTGAGAGACAAATTGGTATTTAGTTATATATGTTAAAAATTAAAATTGTTAGCACATGTCTATTATCACATTATAAAACATTACAATGGAGACTCTAGATAATACAGTACAAAAAAGGGAACCAGCTAGTATAATTATTAAAAAAATTAAAACTACCCTTATGTTAATGGGGTGTGATTGTTCACCTGGAAATTGAAGGCAAAGAAAAGCATTTGGTAATGTGACTGAACATCTTTTTTCTCTATATTAGAAGTACCTAGATATAGAGGTTGGGGGAAACATTATGTTCACAACAAAACAAAACCCAGGAGATAATTAGGGATGAAAAGGAATAAGACTTAAATGAAAAACATAAAATGTTACAGAAGTCACTAAAACACGATTTTAATAAATGAAAAGGCATACAAGGTTATTAGACAGGAAGACAATGTTCTATAGCACAAACCCAAAGTGAATCCTTCAGGAATGATACTCAGTCAGGACTTGCTAATAGTCAGAACTTGTTGGGAGACTGAATTTTACTTTAACTTTACAGAAATCCCTAGATAATGTATTGAGGTTTTCCATCAGTTACTTATACCTAGTGAGCAGGGAGAGGCCAGAATCTCCACGATAAAGAGGAAGGTATCAAAAGGGTAAAAATCCTCTTGAGAATAGCCAAGGGGGCTTCTCATAAATGGCCAAATCTTTACCTCCTGTCGGCACCATTATTCACAGCTTACATCCTTGTGGGAACTGGGGGACACGGAAAGCCACATTTCTAAAGACCATACTGTGTTCTCATGCTATTTATAATGATTTCTCTCAGTTTCTCCATTTCTCCTTTAAAGAGCCTATGATCTTTAACGTTACTTGCTGGAGTCTGTCACTTAAAACCTTGTCCCATTAGGATAACCATAAAAATCCTAGGTTTGTTTTTTTTTTTTTTAAAGTATAATTAATACACAAGGTTATATTAGTTTTGGTGTAAAGCAGTCATTTAACAAGTTTATACAATTATGCTATGCTCACAAGTATAGCTACCATCTGTCCCTATACAATGCTATTACAATGTCATTGACTATATTCCTAATGCTATGTCTCTTATTCCCATGACTTCTTCATTCCGTAACTAAAAGCCTGTATGTCCCACTCCCCTTCACCTGATTTGCCCATCCCCCCATCTCAGAGAAAGTTTTAGTTTAAATAGAATAAGCATGAATAAATATGAAGAAAAAAACTGCTAAGAAAAAAATATAGGTGAACTTACATTATCATATATTAGAACATTCTATAGAGTTATTGCATCAAATCAATTTGGTACTGACCTGGGAGTAAAAAAAAATATGAGTGGAATAGAATAGGAAATCCAAAAATAGATCCAGTAAAAATAAATCTTAAACTTGTCATGAATTGGAATACCAACTATCATCTTCAAAAGGAAAAATGATTTAATAATTGGTGATGGCAAAGCTAGCTAAAAAACTGGAAGAAAATAAGATTGGGTCCTCAGCTCCTATTACATGCTACAAACAAATTCCAGATGGATTAAAGACAAATGCAAAATGCCAAAAAATAAAAATCCTAAAGAAACCAAAGTGGGGGGTGCGGGGAAGCAGAAAAAGGCACACCTTAGAAAAAATTAAAACACATGTCAACAAGATACATAAGTGAAATCAATATATTTGATATATTTTGAAAACATACCTATAATCAATCTGATTTGGAAAAAGAATATCTATTATATTCCAAGAGTTTCCATAAGAAGTTGTCCAAACAAAATAAAAAGACAGGAGTATGGGTTAACAGGCAACCAAAAAGAAAAATGATCAAAGGGTGATTGAAAGAACAACTACACATGGCTAACAAACATAATAAAAGATGCTCAAACTGAACATGCGAATTAAAGCAATTAGAAGGTATCTTTTTATAGCCATTAGACTGGAACACATTAAAACATATAACAGCTACTAGAAACCATGGGAGGAGGGGAAGCGCACCTCATATCTGGCCACAAGAGGCAGTATATTAAACTGGGTAAGATGGCAGGTTTATCACCCGAGTGATCTTAAATAACTTCAAATCATTCATGTGTGAAATGAGGATATATAATATACCAGGAGGTTGTATTAAGGGAGGTAAAAAAAATTTAAAGCCAAAAATCAATGGCTGGCATAGTGTAATCAGTCAATAAAGGCTATTATAACTATTGCCAGTAGAAATGTAAATTGTTGCAACTTCTTTATAAAGCAGCTTAGCAACATCTATGAAGATTTAAAATACACGTATCCTTTGACCCAACAAACACACTCCTGGGAATTTATCTCACAAAAAGAAGAAACCAGACCAAGACTACTTAGCACAGTAGACAAAACTGGAAACAAAGTGAATGTTCATCAATAGGAAAATGGCAAAGTAAGAATCTACAGACCTGTACATCCACACTATGGAATATTTATCTAGTTTTTAAAGAATGAGTTAGAGCTATACCAGCTCCCTTGAGAAAATTTCTGCTGGGCATTAATAAGGATATATACAGGTAATAATCTACCTAAAACCTGCTTTATTTTCACTTACAGCTATAATCACTATTTGACATGGCAGTATGTATTTAACAGTTAACTCACCACATTGGAATATAAATTCCATGTTGGCAAGGACTTCTATTTACTCTTGTATACCCAGGGCCTGATACATAGTAGGGGCTCAAAAAAAAAGTATTGACTAAATGAGATGATGCCATTTTTATAAAATAATGACCAAAAAACATTCTTTATGCGCTTGCATACATATACAAGTAAACATCCATTTATGTAAATTATACACAGGTATACACACACATATATGTATGCATCCATGTATATGTATAAATATATATGTGTATAAAGACACACATTAATGCAAGGGGAAAAGTTATAGCTACAGACATGTGTCATGCTCCATGATGAACTATTAAGTGCATCACGAATCTGTTTTCTGAGGCCAGCCTACTTGGTTTCGATTTGTAATTCACCACTTACTAGCTATGCTTAACCATTTTGTGCCTGAGTTTTCTTACCTGTTAGGGAGAGATAACAGTTCCTATCTCATAAGCATGTTGTGAGGATTAAATGTGTTAGAAGAGGGCCTAGAACAAAGTAAGTGCTATACAAGTTTTTACTATTATGCCTAAGGAATAAAATAATTGCAAAACAATTTGAGCAATATTATTGGATACTTTAGGGCAGCCCTTCTCAACCTTGTCACTATTGACATTTGGGAATGTCAGAAAACTTTTATTGTGGGCACTGTCCTATGTATAGTTAATCTCTGGCCTATGCCCGCTAGATTTCATAGCATCCCCATGCCCAGTTGTGATCAAAATCACCTTCAGTTGAAAACAACTGCTTTAGTGGGAGGGACATGGACACAGGAGCGTGTGTTTGGTTTTTCTCCTTACAGATCTGTTAAAAGTTACACTTGTAAAGGCATGTACTACATTTGCAATTTTAAAACCAACAAATGAAGTTTTCAAAAAAAAAAAAAAGGAAAATATTAAGAACAATCACTAACAAAAGAAGACTGTAATCAATGGTTTCTAAACCAGCAGAATAAAAGGGAATATAGAAAATGCAATCAACATGAAGGATGTGAGGAGAGAGAAATAAATCAAGGAAAAGGATAAGCAGAAAGCTTAAGATGGAAGAAGTATGTTCAAATGTATCAGTGATCACAATAAATACAAATGGATTCAACTCACCTATAAAAGAGATATTATCAACCTGGATTAAAAAAAGAAAGTCCAGCTATATGCTGCTTACAAAAGACACCCTAAAACAAAACACAGAAAAGTTGAATATAAAAGGGATTTTAAAAGGACGTAACAGTTAAGCATTCACTAAAAGAAAGCTAGTGAAACAGTATTATAATTCACAATAGGATTTAAGGTAAAATTCATAAAGATACAACGATGAAAAAATTTCATGTACCTGATAATATTATTTAGAAAAAACATTAGAATTACAAGAAAGAAATCTGACAAAATCAGTTGTAGCAGGAGATTTTAACACCCTCAGTCTCAGAAACCAATAGATCAAGCAGACCAAAAATTAGTACGCACACACGTACACAGACATGCATATCAATACATACAAATGGGAGGGGTGGCAGGAGAAAGACTGCAAATGACAAAGCAAAATGAGCAAAATGTAAGTAACTGGTACATTTGGATAAAGGATGTGGAAAAAATCATTGTACTACTTTTGTAACTTCTGTGTTTAAAACTGTATCAAGTTACCAAATAAAAAACCCACACTCAAACAAGTAGGTTGAAAATAAATTCACTGTCAAGGTCAGAAGATGGAAAAAGATCAGAAAATCCAACATAAAAGGAAATATAAAAATCAGAATTTAGTGACATTGAAAGCAGAAAACCAGTAGAAAGGTCAATCAAACCAAGATATGCTTCTTACAACTAAAATATAAACACACACACACACACACACACACACACACACACACACACACCTCTAACAAGACTGTTCAAGGAGAAAATAAAGTACAAATGAAACATATTAACAATGAAATGGAATGACTACTAAAGACACAATAGAGATCTTGGAACATAAGAGAAAAACTTGAACAATCAACTGGAAAATCTACATCAGGTAGTAAGTTTTAAGACCAATTAATGTTTACCAAAATTTCAGAAGAAGTGACTATCCAAATAAACCAAGAACTATTTAACACATTGAACCATATTCAAGATTCTCCCCTCAAAAATGGCAACAGATTCAAACGTTGTAACACCCTTTACCAACCCTTCAGGAACAAATAATCCCCATCCTCTACAAAGATTTCAAAGAATAGAAGAGAGAAAGCTACTCAACAAATTTTATGTGCATAGTCTCGCTACTAATAGCGCAAACAATAATATATTAGCTAATCAATTTAGCAGTGCCTTTTAAAAGAATTATATACCAGAGTCAAGTAGTTTGTTTTGGAAGATGTGGGTGATTTTACAGAAAAATAGATTAATGTAATTGAAAACATTCATAAGGAAAGAAAAGATACCTGATCATCCTACTAGAGGTAGAAAAAAAACTTACAGTAAGAATTTATACATATTCATGATATAAAGTCCTAGCAAACTAGGAACAGAAAGAAGTACTGCTCACCTGATAAAGGCTTCTACTGAAAATTTACAGCAAATGTAGTATTTACTGATGAAACTTTAAAATCATTTGCATTAAAGTCAGAGAAATGATGAAGAATCCTACTATCACTCACATTATTCAAGATGTTCTGGAGATCTCAGCCAATACACTAAGACAATAATAATGAGAAAGAGAAAAGAAAATTTGGCAAACACACACACACACACACACACACACACACAACCACAAAACTGTCATTTGCAGAAGATAAGGCTACACAGAAAACATCCCAGAAAATCTAACTATGGGTACTCCTAGGAAGATTATTTGCTGGATGGAAGAACAACATACAACAAACAACGAGCAATAATCAGTCATGAAAGTAAATTTTTTTAAAGTTATTTACAATGGGGGCGCCATTTAAGTTATTTACAATGGGTGGCTCAGTCGGTTAAGCGTCTGACTTCAGGTCATGATCTCAAAGTTCGTGAGTTTGAGCCTGGCATCGGCTCTGTGCTGACAGCTCAGCGCCTGGAGCCTGCTTCAGATTCTGTGTTTCCCTCTCCCTCTGCCCCTCCTGCACTCGCATGCTGTCTCTCTCAAAAATAAACATTTAGAAAAAAAATTTTTTAAGTTATTTACAATGGCAGCAAAAACAATTAGCAGACTAAGATATATAAATATATATGTAATATATATATATGCATTATAAAATGTTAAAGATCAAAAAAAAGACCTAAAGAAAAGTTGGAAAGATCAATCATAGACATAGATGGGAAGAATCAAAATTCTAAAGATGTCAACTGTCTCTAGTTTAAAATTTAGCATTAATTCCTATCAAAATTGCAATTTCAAAGAACGGGTCAAAGTGGTCGTAGGTTTTTGGTTTTGTTTTTTTTTTTTTTTTTTTTTTTTTTTACAAATGAATAAATTGCCAAGAATAGATGTGACTGAAAGAATAACATGGACAGACTTGTCCTTATTATAAAGCTATGATAATTAAGACAGTTTGATATTAATGCAAAGACAAACAGACCAAAGGAACTGAACTGAGATCCCTAAATTAGTCTTACATGTCTAGAACAATATGGTGTATGACAAAGGTATCATTATAAGGAGGAACTCATGATCTTATGACAACAGGAAATCCCTACTGGGGGAAAAATATCTCTATTTACAACTAAATTCGAAATGGAACAAAGAGTTAATTTTTTTTTTTTTTAATTTTTTTTTTTCAACGTTTTTTTATTTTTGGGACAGAGAGAGACAGAGCATGAACGGGGGAGGGACAGAGAGAGAGGGAGACACAGAATCAGAAACGTGCTCCAGGCTCTGAGCCATCAGCCCAGAGCCTGACGCGGGGCTCGAACTCACGGACCGCGAGATCGTGACCTGGCTGAAGTCGGATGCTTAACTGACTGCGCCACCCAGGCGCCCCGAGTTAATTTTTTTTTAACTTCTGAAAGAAAATATAAGAAAATCTCATTTCCAAACATACAAATTAAGGAAAACGATAAATTTGAGTACATTAACATTCTAAAGTCTGAACTACTAAAGAGATTAAAAGCAAAGTGAAAACAAGCCATAGACTGAGAAGATATGTGACATCCATTTACTCAAGAAAGCATCAGAATTCAGAATATATGAACAATCCTATAATTTTTAGCAGTACCAAAAAAAAAAACCCAACAGAAAAATTGTGCAAAGGATATGAATAATTTACACAGGTAAAATGGCCAATAAGTCAATGCAAAGTAGCTGAACCTTATTAGTCACAAAGGAAATTCAACTTTAAACTTCAGTAAATTTAGAAACAAGAAACACCAACTCTCAGACACTGTAGGAATGAGATAAATCAGTACAACAACTGACAACAGTCTAATAAAGCTGAAGATAAGCAAACTCCATGACCCAGCTTGTCTATTTCTAGGTATATTCCCTAAAGTAGCATTTTTCAATCTGATGGTCTCAATCCTTTAGGGGTTATAAAATCAACAGTCTTTAAAATAAAACAGAATAAAAAAACATCAGAGTATATAACACATAAGGCTAGTATGTAACATATAAGGCTACGTATTACTGATAATGTGTTAAGCTATGTATATAGGTATGTAGTATGTATGTACACAAGTACCTACTGGAATGTTCTATAAAATATAATGGATATTATGGAGTTTTAAAGGGACCACCCTAGAAAATCATTCCCACATATACACAAGGATGTTCACTGTTGTAACAGTTTATAATAGCAAAACATCTGAATCTTCATTAGGAAAATGGATAATTTGTGGCATATTCATACTATGGAATAATGTATACCTACTAAAATGAATGAACTAAATGTATCAGCATGGACAAATGTTAAAAATATGATGCCAAGTGAAAAAAAGAGTTGATCTGGTTCACTGTAACTTCTCAAAGTGAAAAAGTCAAAATTATTATCTACGCAGATATATACCATATACCAGTAACAATACATTTCAAGTTCAGATAAGTTGTTATTTGTTGGGTGGGAGGAGTCAAAAGGGGGCTATATTTGAAACATTTTTGTTTTTCAAAATCTGAGACCAACCTGTGGTAATGACTTATCTCCATCAGCATGCATCTTTAATTTCATCAGCGCTACCTTTGCAGCCGTTTCACTGTTTTTTGCACCTTTCCTTCGTTTACTTGCTGTCCCTCCTGTCTTAGAATCTAAGAAATAAGTATAAGCATATAAGCACATAGAATTTTTACATTAAAAATTTCCAGAGTTCTATTATTTGTTATAGTTTTGAAATATACACAAATAACACATAATAGTTATACAGAACCACATTTTTTTTGTTGGTATCATACATGACTATTATAAAAATATCATCAAGGTTGATCTAAGCAATCTCTACATGAAAAAACTCACTGTTATGTGCTTTCCTTTCCAATTTAAGCCTATTTAATCCAAAACAAATCACTAACATTCCTACAGAAAATTTTTTTTTATTGTTTATTTATTTTTGAGAGAGAGAGAGCATGAGTTGGGGAGGAGCAGAGCAGAGAGGGAGAGAGAGAGAGAGAGAGGGAGACACAGAATCTGAAGCAGACTCCAGGCTCTGAGCTGTCCGCACAGAGCCCGATGTAGGGATTGAACTCAGGAACTGTGAGATCGTGACCTGAGCTGAAGTCGGACACTTAACCGACTGAGCCACCCAGGTACCCCTGCAGAAAACTTTTAAGATTTGGTCATAGATTTTAATAAAGGTACTACCCTTAATACAGAATGAAAATTCTGAACATGTTGGCAGAGAGACTGGTTTAAGCAACAGATACATTCTTCCCAGCACCTCAGATTATCAGCAGCATTCACAGAACAGCTGATGAGACTTAATGATTAGTCTTTAGAGAAAGCAAACCACTGCGCTGGCCTTATGAATACCATTTCCAGCCATGATACTTGACCAGCTGATCTAAGTGGCCCAGTAAAAGAGAATATCGGGTAAGTACTTCCATAGAATTTCCAATCTTTCATTGGTCAGCATTCTAAGAAATATGGGCACATAAATGCCATCAAAATCTATACCAGGTTGCAACCATTGGGGCCATTAAAAACACCTTCCAGGGGTGCCTGGGTGGCTCCATTGGTTAAGCATCCAACTTTGGCTCAGGTCATGATCTCACAATTCATGAGTTCAAGCCCCATGTTGGACTCTGTGCTGACAGCTCAGAGCCCGGAGGCTGCTTCAGATTCTGGCTGTCTGTCGGTCTCTCTCTCTCTCTCTCTCTCTCTCTGCCTCTCCCCTGCTCACTCTCTTTCTCTCAAAAATTAACATTAAAAAAAAAAAACCCACCTTCCTTAAGTGGCAAGCTGACATAAGAAGCAGGACTCCATAACTAACAGATATACAGCAGTAAGGAAACAACCAAACTTTCTAGATACTTGCCAATAATGTCTTTAACAAGTTTCTGAGTGGCAGCCATACGAGGCTTAGGAATTTCCAGTCTTTCACATTCATGATCCGACTGATGACGGTGCCTATGAGCAACAGAAGAGTGACACTAGTTCACGTATTTGCAAGACTTAAACAGATACATAGAATTTGAATGGTCTGAGTGATCACCTCAGGCAAAAATTCTTCTCACAGTAAGGACATTTAACTGGCACAAGCTCTCTTTCAGCACAGTCCCTGAATGAGCATGGGTAAGATGTGGGCTTATCCGACTTCAGTCTCTCATTGATTATGGTCACCTGAAAATGGAAAAAGGAGGAAATGGCATTATAGAGTTCATATATAACACAAATCAACATCTATTTTGGAAGGCAACATATGTAACATTTTTGCTTAAACTTGTTAGAGCAACTTACATTCTCTCACCTAACAGATTATAATAAATGTTTGTGTGATAAATGATTACTGTGCTGACTGTTCTACATTTTCATAACTTTCTTACTATGGTGTATTTATCTTCTAAGTCAAGTTAAAATGACTATTCAGTTACTCTTCATAATTTTAGAGTTCTACTCTGTACCAGTCCTAAACAAAGATGCCCCCATAATAATATGCTTAGGTGACCATCTCATCAACCCTCAAAGAGCAAGTCATAACTACTTTCTATGCTGACTTTAGTTTAATACGTATATATATGAAAGAACACTTAAAATTATGTTTATGATACAGAAGATTAAAGACAGTTTCTGTAATGATACATTCTCTATTCTGCATGTATTATTGTATTACCAGCAAATATTACATCAGAAGAAGAGATGTTACAAGATTAAAAAATATATATATCCAGGTCAGGATAGTTTGAGTTTTAAATAACCATGTTTCTAGAGTTGAATGAACTTTTGCAGGCTCCGTGATGTCAACCCAGAGCCTCATGTAGAGCTGGATCTCATCAACCCTCTGATCAGGAGGTGAGCCAAAATCAAGAGTCAGACAGACGCTCAATCACCTGAGCCACCCGGGTGCCCCAAGATAATTTCTTAAAATCTACAACCAAAGGGCATTCGTCTATATAAATGGTAGTTATACCTTGTTGGAATTAATTTTAATATTTATTTTGACAGGAAGAGAGAGCACACAAGCACAAGAGGGGAAACGGAGGGAAGGGGGGGAGAGGGAGGGAAGAGGAAGGGGGAGGAGGAGGGGGGAGGGGGAAAGGACCAGCAGCAGCAGCAGCAGCAGCAGCAGCAGGGGACATGCAGAGGGAGAGAAAGAGAGAAAATCCCAAGCAGGGTCCTCCATGCTGTTAGGAGGAGATCATGAGATCATGACCTGAGCTGAAATCCAATCAGACACTTAACTGACTGAGCCACCTAGGTGCCCCTTGGGGTTAACTTCTTAACTACTTTTCCAAATTTGTTCTAATGGTCCACTGGTAAAACGATTTTCAATTCATTATTTAATTAATGAGATCTAATTGACATTGCACAAGAGACGTTCATAGAAATCAAATATTGTAAGAAAAAGGAAAGTACAAGGATTTACAAGCTGCATAAGAAACATTAATATGTTTACTATGACTATTTCTCTCCAACTAATCCTGCATAATACCAATATGCTAATTTTTATTTTCATCACATAAATCACCTCAACCTCAAAGGACCAGATTTGAACAGAAGTTCATTTAACTCGAATTTTCTATAATTGAGAGAACAGATATAAAAATCCTCAGTAAAGTGCTTGGTAATTGCTGGTCAGGAATAAATACTAACTGAAAAGTGTGGGTCAAATGCTTCTTTCTAAATGGAGTGAGCTCAGTTTAACTTTCTGCCTTTCTCGGACCAAAGGAGGTGGAGCCACTTATTATGAGTTGGAGAAAATTACATTTGGCATGCTGGGCTCAGCTTTCTCTTCAAGGCCTAACCTGGTGAAGCACTGTGTGATTGGTGGGAAAATCTGCCTAATTCTGAATCTCCTTTGCACCCTAGTAGGCTCTACACTAAGCTTCATTCAGTTTATCCTTTATGAGTAATAAAGAGGATACTTTGGCTTCTATTTAACAGCCCTTATTAATGTCTCAATTTGGTCAGAATTGGTGTGGGGATTTTTATCGGACTACAAGTTTGTTCTTGGTGATCTAAGGCCAATCGAGTCAGAACAATCTGCAACCACACAATCCTAACACCAGGATCCAGGGAAAATGAACAAAACAGTGAAGGTGAACTGGAAGGAGTATATGATGAGGCTGTTAATTCCACTGTATATTTATAAATATAGAGCCTAAAGCTGTAAGTGGGCTAAGTAAACATAACGGAAATATACGAGAATTCTAACGATTTGTCATTACTAAGGAGACCAATTTTTCTTTAAAACGAACTATGAAAAATAACAAAATGAAGTAAGAGCCTCTTTACATCATCAGTTTAGCATGCCAAATTTTAATCTGTGGTACACTGACTGGTTTTAAACTGAATCAAACTCAAAATCAAAGTACATAAACAGAAACAGGTTTTATTAAGAGAACTATTAACATACCTCACGACAGCTGTGTGACTCCCTGCTTCTGTGTTCAAGGCTTAAATAATTAAAAAAAAAAAAGTGTTTATTTAAATACAAACAATCAAATATAACTACAGTTAATTGGAGATATTTTAGTGGCTAGTATCCTTAAGATTAGTTACATGACATTAAAACTCTGCATATAATAAGCTGAAATGGCAAAAGGTAGAGTATCTAGAGTCTCAAAACCCAACTGTTGAATGTACACAAATACGATTCACCACTCTAACATACCTTTGAGTGCTCCAAGGTGTGTGCAAATAAAAGGAGTTAAAAGATTCTTTGTATTTCTCAAAGACCATCACAAATAAAATGTCAAAGAAGTGCTCTTGTTCTAAAGGACTTAAAAATATGCATTACTTTTATTTAATCCTAATAAATCTTTGAGTGATCTTCTGAAAATAATTCTTTCAGTGTTCTATTTAATCAATGAAATGCCTAAAATATCAAAGTTTAATTACAAAGAAAACACATTTTCCAAAAATCTTTGGTTAGGTTCCAGGTTTTACTTTGCATGTGATATGTGTACGAAGAACATGTGATAGCCAACTTAAGAGATGTATAGGTTGGGCTCTTCATTTGATTAACTAAGATGAAGAGTAGTAACAATACCTGGATTTTTTTTTCTACCGTATTCTTTGAATTGTGGATATGTTCTCCCCTTACGATTAAGACACAAATACAACTTTTACACACACAAAAAAAATCACACACATAAATCCATTTCTGAAAGTTTGAAGTTTAGCCACATATATCCACAAGTAATCAGAGCCTATGCCTAATCTTTTTTCTAATTATGAATATAAAATATCAATGGCTAAAGAACTATTTTAAATCATTCTGCTTTTCAGAAATAAATGTCTTATTACAAACACTAAAATTATTCCCAAATGCTGCATAAAGATTTAACTTACCAAAATACTCCTGAACAACCATCACAAACAAATGGGAGAAAATCTAAAATTGAGGGAAAATGTTATAATGTTATATGCACTGGTCAGTATCCAATTTTGATTTAGTTTCCTTAAAAAGATTTTTAGAAGTACTGAACTACATCTATTGGAGAACTTTCCTTTTTGACCAATATCCTAGTGTAACAAGTAGCTAAACAAAAGCTATCAAAACCTCAAGCACGGAGAGTAACTGGATTATCAGAAGATAAATGTTACTTGTAGTGTGCTAAATCAGAAAAAAAGTTCTGGGTTGTTATGGTTGACCAGATTTACTATGTGTTATTTCTGAGTACCTTATACTGCAGAAGTCCTGCATTTGAAGTGAAAATCCTGGGTTTCGATTATGATTCCACAGTTTATTAATCTAGCAACACTACAAACTGTTTAACAGTAGAGCTTTGTGGGAGGGGGTGGAAAGAAGAAGGCAGAGTAGGAGGATTCTGAGCTCACCTCCTCCCATCAGCAAACCAAGATAACAGCTACATCTGAAAACCACCTGAAGACAGCTAGAACAGACCTTCCACACTTAATCCTACCGAGAGAGGCCACACTAGAAGTGTAGGAGGGGTGCAGACAGTTAGGAACCAAACCTGTGTAAGACTTCCCATCAATGGAAGAGACACCACAAAACACGGAAAAGCTAGAGGATCAGAGCCCATACCGTGCACCCCAGTCACTGGGAACAGGAAGTCCCAGAACATCTGCCTTTGAAAACCAGGGAGGCTAAACTTGGCAAATTTCTAAAATCAGTGGGGCTTAACTCCAGGTACTTCAAAAATCTCCAAGAGCTGGAGGCAATAGTAAATTGAGTCCTGACCCTTAAAGAGCCAACATGATAAATAACTGCTGGAAACTAGCACAGAAGCAGCAGTTTGAAAAACACCTGGGGTATTCATGAAAGCAATTCATTTACTAATCTCAGAGTGTGCACTAGAGAGACAGGGATCTCCAGCAGACCTCTCCAAGAACAAAAGTGCTAGGAGGCACCATTTCTCTTCTCCTCTCCCAGGCCAGATAGCTGTACGCTTGGAGAAACGAGCACTAACTACCGACCACCTTGCCAGCACCCTGTGTCTGCCCATGTATTCACCTACGTTTCCACCACATCCAACCCGCTCACTTCAACAGACTCCCTCCAGAGTGGCTCCTCTCCTGTCACACTACAAGCAGTCCCAGCAGGGACCAGTGTCACTCCAAAGCGACTCCTGCCCTGCGGAGAGATGGAGATAATCCCACACACCAGTCTGCCCAAAGTTCCAGCAACTTTTAGCAGGCCACGCAGCAGGGAAAGCCCTGCTGTTCAGTGGGATCACAGAGGCTGATGGCAGACACCTAGTCTGATTGCTGGCCCACTCACCTACAGGCCCACCAGGGTCTCTCAACAATATAGGAACCAAATTCCACCCAGTAGCAGGCAAAGTAGGTCTTGCAGCCAACAGGGATGAAGGCAAAGGAGGCTCAGGCACAACAGTGTGCACACAGCCCATCCAGAAGACATCCCTGGAACAGATGGTTCTAGCAACCAGAGGGTACTGTGCTACAAGGCACCACAGGACCTCTTCTACAGAAGTACACTAACTTTCACCACCAAGACACATAGCAGATCTCCCAAATACAAACACGGAGAGTTACACAGTATGCAGAGGCAGGAATAGGTCCCAAATGAAAGAACAGGGCAAAGTCACAGAAAAGAGCTTAAAGAAACTGAGATAAGCACTATGCCCGAAAAAGCAAGTATAAGTCACAAAGATACTCAATGGACTTGAGAAAAGAATGGATGAAATCAGTGAGAACTTCAACACATAGACAGAAAATGTAAAACAGAACCAGTCAGAGATGAAGAATTCAATAACTGAAATAAACACACTAGAGAGAACAAGAGATTAGGAAAGGCAGAGGAACAGATCAGCAATCTAGAAGACAGGATAATGAAAAGCAACCAAGCTGGAGAAAAAGAAAAAACAATAAATGAGAATAGGATAAGGGAACTCAGCAACATCATCAAGCGTACTAAAAAGCACGTGATAGGGGCACCTGGGTGGCGCAGTCGGTTAAGCGTCCGACTTCAGCCAGGTCACGATCTCGCGGTCCGTGAGTTCGAGCCCCGCGTCGGGCTCTGGGCTGATGGCTCAGAGCCTGGAGCCTGTTTCCGATTCTGTGTCTCCCTCTCTCTCTGCCCCTCCCCCGTTCATGCTCTGTCTCTCTCTGTCCCAAAAATAAATAAACGTTGAAAAAAAAAAAATTTAAAAAAAAAAAAAGCACGTGATAGGGAGCCCAGAAGAAGAGAGAGAAGGGGGCAGAAAAATTACTTGAAGAAATAATAACAAACATACCCAAATCTGAGGAAGGAAACAGCCATCCATATCTAAGAAGTGAAGACAACCTATAACAAGATGTACTCAAGAAGGTTCATACCAATTATAATTAACATGGCAAAAAGACAATTTTAAAAGCAGCAAGAAAAAAAAAAAAAAAAAAAACCAGGCATATATATAAGGAAAACTCCATAAGGCTACCAGCAAAAACTTTTTAGGCCAGAAGGTAGTGGCATGATATATTCAAAGTACTAAAAGGAAAAAACCTGCAAACAAAAATACTCTACCCATCAAGGTTATCACTCGGTATAGAAGGAGAGATAAAGTTTCCCAGATAAGCGAAAGTTAAAGGAGTTCATCACCGCTAAACCAGCCCTACACAAGACGTTGAAGGGAATTCTGAGTGGAAAGAAAACACCTTAAGTAGAAGAAACTTACGAAAGGAAAATATTCCACAGGTAAAAGCAAACATATAATAAAGGTAGTAGATAAATCACTTATAAAACTAGCATGAAAATTAAAAGGCAGTAATTAAGGATATCCACAAAAATGAGTCCTAAAATTAGGTAAAACATGATATATACATAAAACATAGGTGGGGGGTGGAGAGTAAAAATTTAGTGCTTTTTAAAATGTTCAAGTTTAAGTAACCATCACATTAATATAAACTGCTGTATGCATAAGATGTTATATATGAACCTCACAGTAACCATAAATCAAAAACCTGTAAGACATACACAAATAATAAAGAGAAAGAAATCCAAGCATAACACTAAAGAAAGCCATCAGACCACAAGAGAAGAGAAAAAGGAACATGAGCACTACAAAAACAACCATGAAACAAGTAACAAAATGGCAATAACTACATACTTGTCAATAATTACTTTAAATGTAAATGGACTAAATGCTCCAATCAAAAGACATAGGGCAACTGAATGGATTAAAAAACGAGACCCATCTATATGCTACCTATAAGGGACTTACTTCAGACCTAAAGACACACAAACAGACTGAAAGTAAAGGGCTGAAAAAACCTAACATGCAAATGGAAGCCAAAAAAAGGCCAAGGCAACAAACACTGTAACAAGAGACAAAGCCTACTACATGAAGACAAAAAGTAACAATCCAACATGAAGATATAACAATTGTAAATATCTATGTACCCAACATAGAAGAACTCAAATACATAAAGCAATTACTAACAGACATAAAGGGAGAAACTGACAGCAATATAAAAATAGTGGGTACTTTAACAATCCACTTGCATCAATGGATAAATCATCCAAACAGAAAATCAATATGGAAACAGTGATTTTGAATGAAACATTAGACCAAATGGACCTAACAGACATATACAGGACATTCCATCCAAAAACAGAATACATTCTCTAAGACCACATATTAGGCCACAAAACTAGTCTTAATAAATTTAGGAAGACTGTCCAACTAGGATGGTATGAAATGAGAAATCCATTACAAGAAAAAGTCTGGAAAGACCGTAAATACTTGGAGGCTCAACAACATGCTATCAAATAATGAATCAACAGAGGAAATCAAAAATACATGAAGATAAATGAAAATGAAAACACAATGGTCTAAAATCTTACATGGTCAAATAACCTACAAAATAGGAGGCAAGAATATGCAATGGAAAAAGAGTCTCTTCAATAAATGGTGTTTGGAAAACTGAACATGTAAAAGAATGAAACTGAACAAATTTCTTACACCATACACAAAAATAAACTCAAAATGGATTAAAGACTTACATGTGAGACCTGAAAACATAAAACTCCTAGAAAACTTAGGTAAGGGTAACAAAAACAAACTTGGGACTACAGCTAATAAAAAGCTTTTGTGCACTGAAGGAAAACATTAACAAAAAGGCAATCTACTGAATGGGAGAAGATATTTGCAAATGATCTGACAAGGGGTGAATATCTCAAATATAAAAAAATAATAAATAAATAAATAACTTATACAGCTCAAAAACCAAAAAAAACCCACAAATAACTCCATTAAAAAAAAAATGAGCAGAGGACCTGAATATACCTTTTTCCAAAGAAGATATAGAAATGGCCAATAGAACTATGAAAAGATGTTTAAATCACTAATCCTCAAGAAAATGCAAATCAAAAGCACAATGAAATATCACCTTACACCTATCAGAACGGCTAAAATCAAACACACAAGAAATAAGTGTCTGCAAAGATGTGGAGAAAAGAGACCCTCATACACTGTTGGTAAGAATGTAAATTGGTTCAGTCACTGTGAAAAACAGTATGGAGGTTCCTGAAAAAGTTAAAAATAGAAATACCATATGATCCAATAATCTCACTACTCATTATTGACCCAAAGAAAATAAAAACAGTAATTCAAAAAGTTCTATGCATCCCTGTGTTTACTGCAGCAGTATTTACAATAGCCAAGATACGGAAGCAGCCCAAGTGTCCATCAATAGAGGAATGGATAAAGAGGTGGTATGTACACATACTATGGAATATTACTCAGCCGTAAAGAATGAGATCTTGCCATTTGTGACAACATAAATGAACCAGAAGAGTATCATAAATGAAATACCATATGATTTCACTTGTACGTGGAACCTAAAAAACAAAACAGAGAAACCAAAAACCTGACAACTACATAAAACAAACTGCTGGTTGCCAGAGGACAGGTGGGTGAGGAGATGGGCAAAATAGATAAAGGGGATTAAGAGGTACAAACTTCCAGGTATAAAGTAAGTCACAGAAATGAAAGGTACAGCATAGTGAATATAATCAATATTATAACAACATTGTATGGTGACAATGGTGACTACATTTATCATGGTAAGCACTGAGTAATACATATGGAATTGCTGAATCTATTACACACCTGAAACTAATAACATTGTATGTTAACTATGCCAATTAAAAAGTTATAGGGAAATAAAATGAACCATTTGTATTACTCAGTAAAATATTTTAAAAAAATAGGGCTTTGGATATATATTTGATATAGAATATAGTACTCTGTGTGTGTGTGTGTGTGTGTATGCACACAAAACCAAAGCTCTATTATCAGGTAGTATAGACATAAATAGATATTAGGTACAGGCATATCATGTCTTCTGTATGTACATGTTTATATGTGTGTACATATTTCTATACTGTATGTCACACGTACTTCACAGGTTAATTGCAAAAACCAAATGAGATAGATGTAAAAGATATGAATAGGAAGTAACTAATTAGTAATAACTGCAACAATTAACTTGTTTTGAATACACTGAACTCAGAAAAATCCTGTGGTGACTATGGGGAAATGTGTTCAAAGATACTTCAGAAATCCAATAGATAAATTGATACTGCCATATTTAGTCCTGAATTGTTTTTCCTTTCTGTTGAGGAACAACTAAGCTAGGAAATGAATTTTTGAAAAGCACACAAAAGTATCCACTCTCACTAGATACAATCACTCTCCAAATTATTGACTGTTTAAACTATTTTGACCTCATATTACAGTATACAGCCAAGTGAAGCTGCAAATGTCCAATCACATCACTTTTACAAAGTGAAGACAAAAGGCACCACACTTTACAGAAAGACTACAATTGCCCTGCAAAAGATCTCATCCTACAGGATACCTTATCCAAAACAGAAAGAAGAGATCCTATTATAATCCACAAGGATCCCTGGATAATTCAGTTTGTGGAACAAGAGACTGAACAAAGCTCTTCTTCTTATACCTCAGAAGTAGCCTAAGTGAATTGACACCACTGTTCTGAAGTACGACACTGTGAGCATGTTTCAGGCCAAGGAAGTATGTATTCATTTGTCAACAAGAAACTGAACCATAAAATACTGTTCAACTTTTATGCCTCTTTTAAATTGGAGAAATTGTACATGCTTGCACTTTTGGTGATGAACTAAAAATTAAATGCAAACCAAGAGGACCCAGAAGGAAGAGTTAAGATGAAGGTAATTTCCTGACACCATCCCTCTATCCAACAAAAGCTAAACAAAATTTAGGATACTCACATAATACCCTCTAAAAACCCCTCTCTGCTAGTCCAAAAGAGCTACACCCTGGTCTCATTTCATATATATTTATACTTTAAGAGCTATCAGAAGTTGGTATATACCATGGATTTGGTAATCAGGTATACAAGACATAAACATAATTTACAGTCAAAACCCAATTGGCTAAGGTTCTCTGTGAAAGATGTGCAAGGAAATAGGTTTCCTGAACGGCTGGCCATGACAGCTAGTGGTAAAAGATACACACAGAGTGCTGTAGGTAACAAGAACCTACCAGGGATTGTGCCCTTTTGCCCACTGACCACAACAGGTATCACGAATCAGTTGTTAACATTCCCATGAAATCTGGGCTAAATGTCAAGAGTACTCCATTCACCAGGTACCTACTACCAATAACCGAGGCTGCAGTGAGAGATGAAACCTGTTTGCCACCCAGGCAAACAGTGGCCAACAGTCATAGCACACATTTGGGAGTGAAACTTGGGTACCAAAGACTGAGCATTCTATACCGCTGTAATGCTTTGGGAACTTGCCTGCTCCAGATGCAGGCCATCCTAAGGCCTGTGCCATACTACCACTGACTATTACATTGGACTGTGTGTATATCACATCGTCTCTCAGTTCAGCATAGAGAGAACATCACCTTATTAATGCTCCAAACTGCAGATTATTCTGAAAGCTTTTCTATGGAAAAGATCGTGTTGTATACCCTCCTATGCAGTTCCAGCACCAAAACTGATGCTCAATAAATGTTGAGTCAGTGATATTCAAAGAATGACATAACTGAGTGAGCATGGTGATCATCCTAGTAGAAACCCGAGGAGGAGAGTCTGATCAAAGCTAAGGGCGTTCTCACTAGAAGCTGCGAAGACCAGGTTTAAAACGGATCTCGCTCAACTCCTTCATCTGACAGATGAGGAACAGATAAATAGTTTGGGAAAGAGAGGGGTCTTGCCCAAGGCCGCAGTGGCAGGACCAGAGGGGAACACAGGTCTCCACACTCCCAGACCTAAGTGTCAGAAAGGACTGGGAGCGACGCAACTTCTTGGCAAAGCGCACTCGAAACCCAAAATGAACACTGCAAGCCATGTTTCCAGAAATTGCATAGTTCCCTTCCAAAGAGACCGCCAGACTGCCAAAGGCTCAGGGGCAACAAAAATACCAACACATCTCACTGCCGACCCAGGAGGGACGTACCCGCCCTGCCTCCTCAGACTCGACCCCGGCCCACGACCTCCCCTCACCCACCGCCACTACCCGTGGAGGCTCAGCAGGGTACACATCTACCACGCCTAGAGTTAAGGACAGCTAGATCACCTCGCTGCCGGCAATGCTCCACCTGGCAGTGCTGTCCTATGTCCAATTCCGCCATAGCACAGCGCCGCAAGAGGCGGGGCTACGACTCACGCGCAGCGCCTGCTGGGAGGGTGGCGGACCTCGGGGCGGAGCCTGCAGGTGGGTTGGTGCATTCACCGGAAGCAGTCACCCTGTTGTGAGTGCCTGGAGTGACCAGTGTGTATGCACTCCAGGCGCCTAGGGAGGCGGCGCAAAGAGAGAGGAGTTGGTCTGTTTGTCTTTTTCCTAGGCAGACGTCTTCGAGCCCAGTCCTTATGGATATGCCCAATTGCTTTTCTAAAATATTGCATGCTGAAATTCCCTCTGTGCAGCAACTCAAATCGGGGCCGACCTCACAAGGACTGTCTTTTTAAAATTAATGTAACTCTGGAAACCAGCACTGTGGCAGGCACAAGTATTTGCAGTAATCAAGAGAAGGACGACACTGGTTATCCAATTCCGCATGCGTTCTACACCAGTGGATATAAAGTAAATGCCTCTTGCAAGGGAGTCATGAGGCTTTTTAAAGTTTTTTTCCCCCAATCTTTTTTTTTTTTTTTAAGTCTGTAGCTCTTGAGGTCCCAAGTGTGTAATAAACTGCACTGAGTCGCTCAGTTTAGAGAGTCCCATCTCCCAACTCCCTGAAGTAAGCTTGTGATTCCATTGGGGAAAAGGGGAGTTTCAGACTTGATGAGCCACTTTAAAAGGTACCAAGGAAGTAGAGGTTCTTCTAGGTGGGGTACAAATGGATACCATTCCACTGAGGTGACATCAGACACGACTCAGAGTAGGATGAGTGACAATCAAAAATGTACTCATGACAGGAACTAGAAAAGTATTCAATGCTTCGTATATAACTGGGTATATCCAAATCAATATTCATTAAGGATGGGGGAAGGGTGAGATTGGGAAACAATTATCATTACTTCAAGATTTGCTCTTGAATAAATCTGTTTAAGATCTCCATCTCAGATTTGCTTGTGTCTCTGGAAAAACTTCAGATTTTACAGCTGGAAGCAACCTAAGACATCAGTTATCCCAGTGTCTTTGTTTGTTTAAGATGGGGAAATGGATTTATAGCATTTAAGTGATTTGCCCAGGGGCGCCTAGGTGGCTCAGTTGATTAAGCATCCAACTCTGGATTTTTGCTCAAGGCATGATCTCAAGGTTTGTGGGATGGAGGCCTGAGTCAGGGTCTGGGCTGACAGCATGGCATCTGCATGGGATGCTCTTTCTCCACCCCTCCCCCTCTCTTTCTCTCTCTCTCCCCCCATTCCCCCACTCATGTGGCCTCTCTCCCAATATAAATAGCCATTTAAAAATAAATGAATGATTTGCCCAAATTAGTGGAAAAGCCAGGACTAAAATTCAAGTATCAATGACTTCTGGTATTCTTGAATCTAAGAATCAGCAACTTAACTTGATTTTGTATGTTTCTTTTAGCTGCTTGGGTCAATCAATAGCAGGTTTTCTAGAATTTTACTAGTGTTTAGAATGTTCTAGATAGGTGGCAAATATTTTATCAGTCAAACCAAAAAATTAAAATATTCTTACTTTTTCAGCTCACTTCCTCTGGAATTGTAGGGAGCATTAGATGATTAGACTAATCAAGATTGCAGTTGCTAGCTTTTTCATCTCTGTTCTCCTTTGTGGATTTCTCCTCTAGGTGCTACTTCAATATGTCAGTTTCCCTTAATTTTGTGTGTAGTCCATTTATCAGTTTACATCCTCATACAAGTGAGATTCTCCTGGTTCAAAATGACTCCCATAACCATATTCTCTATTCTGAGAACTTTTTCCCCAAGCTGAAAGTCTCTATTTCGATCTGTTGGCATATTCACTTGGTGTCATCTGTCATATAAAACTTGAGCCAAAATGGGATGCTTTCTTACCATATCATTCCCTCTCTAACAAAGGCAGTCTATCACATTAGAAACCTTGAGTTGGCTCTTTACCACTCCTTTCTTATTTCTCCCATGGAAGTCACCATTAAGCTCTATCAATTGTGCCTCAGAAGTGTTGCAAACCTGTACTCTTCAATTTCTCAGGTTGCTTCCTCTCAAATGACCCCCTTCCTTACCTAAGATACTCCAATGATTCTCCATTATTCACAAGATTTATTAACTTAATGAGGAATCTCCAGCCTCAGCAATAACTACTTCCCCTCAAGCGCCCCACTCTCCAATAATTTCCTAAATACATCTTCTGTCTCTTTCATAGGCTCATACTTTTACACATGCCTTTCCTTTTCCCTTGAATTTTCTCTATGCCAGGGTTTTCCAAACTTTGAAAATAAGAATCAGGTGGGGTGCTTGTTAGTAAACACCGTTGTCCATATCCCTCCCTGGGTCTAATTTGGAAGGTCTGGAATGGGTCCTGGGAAGCTAGATCTTTAACAAGTCCTCTCACATTCATTCTTGTTGGATCAGTTTAAAACACAGGTTTCTCTTTTACTCCACCTTCAGAATATTATTCGGTTATCCTTTCGACTGAGAAAGCTGAGTACATAGGCAAAATTCAGTCCTCCAGGATATCAGGCACATGCTGTGGTAGCAGCCACTACATACTCTCCTTACTAGCACTAACCAGGCAGTATTATAATTTACCTGATCCAAAAAACACTTTCAGTGGCTTCCAGTAGCTACAAAATAAAATCTGCACCCAAGTCAATTTAACAAACCCATTCTAGATTTGATACAACATTGAGTACGACACAATCTCTGACCTCAAGGAGCTCACAAAGTCTAGGAAGGAATATCCCAACCTCCCTTTCTTGTTATCGCTCAAAGACCTTTCTACAGGCTGTGCTTGCTGTAGCCTCAGACCCTTTCCAGGTGTTGTTCCTTTTACTAGGAATGCTCCTTACCCTCCACCTGGTTTCTGCTTTTTCTTTAGCAGTCACCTCAAATATCTTTTCCTTAGGAAACTCTTCTTTGTTCTCCCGACTAGGACAAGTCCTGCTGTTATTACATTCACTTTGTATCTTCTTCAGAGCATTTTTCCCAGACTTGATTTTGTATTTGTATGATTATTTGATTAATGTTGGTCTCCCCCTCCAAGCTGTAAGCTCCGTGAGGACAGGGGCCTGATTTTGTGGTTATATAGACATTCACTGTAGAATTCTGGTTAATCTGTCTTCATGTCTATGCACTCGTCTATAGATTTGTTATATCTCCGAAGAAATTTATCTTACATATTCTGTATCAAGTCTTTGAACACTAGAAGTTCAAACGTTAACAGTTATAACAACTAAACTCTCTGATTACTTTATTACATACCAGGCACTTAAATGGATCATTTTATCTTCACAAAAACACTTTTAAGATGGGGTGCCTGTGTGGCTCAGTTAGTTAAGCTTAAGTGCCTGACTCTGGATTTCAGCTCAGGTCATGATCTCTCACCATTCGTAGCCCCATGTTGGGCTCCCAGCTGACAGGACAGAGCCTCTTGGGATTCCCTCTCTCTGCCCTTCTTCCATGCATGCACACGCTCTTTCTCTCTCAAAATAAATAAACATTAAAAAAAATGCTTTAAGATCAATATTATTGCTCTCCTTTCATCGAATGGCCTAGAAGAATAATTCAACTCCTACCTCCTTGTCCCCAGTATCAGAAACTGCTCTCCCTCTTCATCGCCTGACTTAATTGTACTTACCACCTGTCTTCCTGGCGAACCTCATGAAGTAATCTCTTCGTCTGGAATTCCTTCTCCTTTCCCCAAATTTACCTAGCCATCTCCTCCTCATCTTTCAGCTCTCAAAAAAAGGCTTTTAGGACCTTTTCCCTGGTTTCCTATTGTTACTGTGACAAATTACCACTCATTTAGTAGCTTTAAACAACACAAAATTTTTTACCTTACTGTACTGGAGGTCAGAAGTCATAAAGCCCATGTGTTGGCATGGCTGTGTTCCTTCTGAAGGTTCAAAGGGAGAATCCAACTCCTTGTGTTTTTCACCTTCTAAAGACTACCTGTGTTCCTTGGCTCATGACAACCCCTTCCTCCGTCTTCAAGGACAGCAAAATGGCATCCTCAGATATCTCTTTTCCTGTCCTTCCACCAATCACCTTCTCTTGCTCTGACCCATCTGCCTTCCTCTTTTAAGAAGGCTTGTGGGTACATTGAGCCCACCTGATATTTCAGGATACTCTCCCTATCTCAAGAGCCTTAACTCAATCACACCTGTAAAATCCCTTTTGCCATATAAAGAAACAGTTCCAGGTTTCAGGGATTAGAATGTGGACAATTTGGGGGGATCATTATATTAACTACTCCAATATATGTTCTCATACTTCCCAGAACTGACACATGGTAAGGCCTCAAAAAATACCTATCTACTGAATCAGGGAATGAACAAATAAACATTGACAGACAGCCCCTCCAAGAGCATTCTTAATCTTAATCAGCATTAATAAAAATGGAATCTTCACAATAAGGAACATCAACATAATAGCTTGTTTCACTCTGCTTGACAGGTCAAAAAACACCTGGAATATTGTGCTCGGTTCTATACTTCAAGTGTGGAAGAGGTAGATTGGGGCAGGTTTAAAGGAAGGCAACAGGATGGTGGAGAATGAGAAACAGTATTATGTAAAAGAGCACTTATAACATTTGGGGCTTAATCAGCAGAATTGAAGAAAGGTGTGAAGTGAAGACCCCCCCCCCTTCAAGACCTACCATCACACCACTATTATGGCAGCCAGTGTGCACGTGTGTGGGTACAATGCATGTGTGCATTTTGGAAAGCAAGCCTTTTTAGCAACAGTTTGTTCCAGAAGGAGACTTTGTAACATTTTCATAAATAATTACTCTTTAGGAGGTAATTTAGTTGTCCTCATAAGCATACATAAAATTATTTTGAAATGACTTAAATTTTGTTTGGCACAAATTGGATACTCACATGTTATTAATTCACTGTATGTTTGTTTGTTTGTATATTCATGAAGCTTTATTTTCCTCCAAAACAAGTCCAAACTTCCAAGCCTGGCCCACCAGCAGGTCCCTTCAGGTCCCTTCAGACCCAGATGGGGAAGCATTTCTCTTTCTTTCTTTCTTTCTTTCTTTCTTTCTTTCTTTCTTTCTTTCTTTCTTTCTTTCTTTCTTTCTTTCTTTCTTTCTTTTTAATGTTTATTTTTGAAAGAGAGAGAAAGAGATGGATAGAGACAGAGGGAGAAAGACAGAGGGAGAGCATGAGAGCACAAGGGGCAGAGAGAGAAGGAGATACAGACTCTGAAGTAGGCTCCAGGCTCTGAGCAGTCAGCACAGAGCCTGACACAGGGCTTGAACTCACGAACTGTGAGATCATGACCTGAGCTGAAGTTGGACACTTAACAGACTGAGCCACCCAGGTGCCCTGGGAATCATTTCTTAATAGACACCCGTACCTCTCAGGCAGAGCTGGAAGGGAAGGGCCCCTCTATGTTGGCTTGCAGGGTGCTAACTATAAGATTTTTTTTTAAGTGTAATAGCAGCTACTATTAACTTTACTCCTTGAAATTCCCACCAACAAAAAAGGAAACAAATATTTTAAAATATGAATTAGTTTCTAGAGTATATTTTTAAAATATGAGAAGTGGTTACCTCCTTCTCAGACGCTAGATGCAACATCTGTCCAAAGTTTTTCCGTTGCCCTGATTAATATGGGCAGAAATTTTTTTGCATACTGGTCTCAGAGATTTGAAGCTTCAAAGTATACTTTCTCTTCTGTATCAGAATGATGATGACACAGATTAGTGCATGTAGAGAATGTGCTTCCCAATAGTTTCATATTTTATACCAGTGTTTGAATATTTTATCACTTATATTTCTTCATTCATTTATTCAGCAAATAATGATATAGAGCCTTTGATGTGCCAGGATCTGTTCTAGGAACTGGGAATACACTGGTAAACAAAACAAATAAAGATCCCTGCCCTCATGGGGAGCATTCTAGTGGGGAGAGGCGTGGAAAATAAACAGAATAACAAAATCAAAACAGCATATGATAGACAGTGGTAAGTGCTATGGAGAAAAGTAAAGCTGGGAAAGTGGATAGGAGTCCTGTAGGAGTAGGAGGGTGAGGATAGGAGTCCTGTAGGAGTAGGAGAGGCCTGCAATTTTAAATCGGGTGGATTGAGTAGGGGAGACTTAAATGGAGAGCTACAGAACGTGAAGGAGTGAACACCAATGTCTGGGCAGGTTTCTGGGCAGAAGAGCAGTGCCCAGGCTCTGAAGGGAGAGTGCGCCTGGTTAAAGTCCAGCCAGAGGGAGGAGGCCAGTGTGGCTGGAGGCCAGTGGAGGAGGATATGTGGACAGGGAGGTACTGGTGATGTGACGGTGGGGGTAGGTAGCACTCCCTGTAGGGACTTAAAGACATTTGCGAAGGGCTTGGCTTTTTACTGAAGGGAGATGGGAAGTCAGTTTGGGGTGGGGAAGTCTGACCCAGGCTCACTCTGGCTGCAATGTAGGGAAATAGCAGCAAGGTCAAGATGATCACAGGGAGGTGAGTTAGAAGTCTGTGATAGATAGCTGAGAGGTGAGAGTGGCTCGGAGCAGTGTTGGTGGTGGCGGGTGACCGGGTTTTTGTAGGAGTTAGAGCACATGGGGCTTGCAGATGGATTGCATGGAGGTGAGAGAAAGGGAGGTGTGAAGGATGACCAGGGTTTTTGATCTGAACAAACGGAAGGCTATAGGTATTGTTAATTAAGAAGAGAAGGAAACCATTTGTGTGTTCCTCGATGAAGCACAAAATCTCTTGTGATTGCACTCAGGTATAACCAAATTCTGGAGATAAAGGGAGGTGTAAGAATCACCTTTGGGTAGATTATGTAATAAGGGTGATCTTGAGGCAGAGGGCTGCGTCTCATTTTATATTCATTAAGTGGTTGGTATCGAAAACATTCTATAGCCAAATCTGATAACCCTTAGATTCTTTAACTTCTTTCTGATCAGGGATAGACAGAGATATGGGAAAACATGGGTAAAGAGCTATGCAGGCAAAACTCAACCACAGGCACCATATATCTTCATTATGAATTAGGGGAATAAAAGTTATTTTTGCAAAATTATTATTTTTTCATAAGGGCTAGTTTTGTACTCATTATTGTGATTATTATGTCCAATGAATATTTGGTTCTAAGAAACAAAAAGAACTGCTGATGAAAAGAATGTGTACATGCTTGTTGGGCTGCCTAATAAATAACTATTTGATGATGATTCTGCAGTATGTTTAAAGGGTAATTCTTCTTCTGTTGCTTTAGAGAATTCATTTGGCATTCTAAAAATGGATGTAATTTCAAGCAGTGGCCAAAATGTATCAATTAGCCTGACATGTAGGTCTTTTTAACAGATCTATAAATTTCCAATTTCCTTTGCCATCTTAACCATGGTAAATCATCCTGAACAAGATCATTCTTTTGAACAACAGCCTCCTTATTAACTGAGATCAATTGAGATTAGAAAATGAAAAATACACTAGATGCTGAGAACTCTTTATGAAACCACATTTGTAGGGTGAGGATTGAATGAAGATAAATGGGTTATTTTCAGCTCCCACATCATTGATTTAAAAATTTATTCTCTATATCCCACTGCTGGATTAAACACTAATATATATTTGGACGGTTTACTTGCTTGCAAGAATTATCTTTTCCCCATTGAGGTTCTGTATTAATGGAAGGGAATGCTTTTTAATTTCAGTGTATCTTGCTTTGCATACCACATACATTTCTACACATTAAATTGCATAAAATTGATTTTTTTAATTGAATGATAAATTAATGACTAAGTCCTTTGTTTTAATTTCTGATTGATTTTCGTTTGCTCTTTGCATAAAATACAAGATGCTTAGCACATCATGTGGACCCTTAAGTGATCTGCTTTCTGCCTACCTTTAAAGGTAATCCCCAGCTACCCTGGTCTTCTTTCAAATCCTACTATTTTACATTCAAGATTTTTGCACATATTGTCTAAAATTTTAGTTCTTTAACACTGCCTGCTTTATTTTTCCTGCGTAACACAAATAGTACATTACTTACTTACTCAATTGCCTATCTTCCCCTAACTAGAAAGTAGGCTGCAAAAAATACATGGATTTTCATCTTTCTTTCTTCACTGCTGAATCTCTAGCATCTAGAATTGTGTTGGGTATATAGTATGCACTCAGAAAAAGATGATGAATGAATGAATGATTCCTTATCCTGGTATACCAATTTCCCTTCTCTAAACCTAGGTAACTTGTATTCATCATCCTAATTCCAGCTTAAATATCACCTTTTCAGGCTACCTTTTTTTGACCCTCCTAAGACAAGATCAGCTTTCTCTATTATTTGTTCTTACAATTCTCTATATTTCTAAGTTCTCCATAGAACTTCCTAGGATTTTAGCTTATAAACTCTACTTTTTGTGAGATAATTTGCTTAACTCCTGTCTTCTCCCCTAAACTGTAAAATATCTCCTTTTCTTGTTTTTTAAAAAAAATTTAAATGTTTATTTATTTTTGAGAGAGAGGGAGAGAGACAGCACGTGCACGTGAGTGGGTGAGGGGCACACAGAGAGAGGGAGACACAGAATCCAAAGCAGGCTCCCGGCTCTGAGCTGTCGGCACAGAGCCGGACATGGGGAGAACCCACGAACCATGAGATGTTGACCTGAGCCAAAGTTGGACACTTAACCAACTGAGCCACCAAGTGTGCTTCTATCTTGTTCTTAATGGTCTCTCCGACATCTAGCATAATGCCTGGGACAAAGGGATGCTCTATAAATATCTGTTAAATGAAACATGGATGGAAGAATGATTAAGCAATACCTCATTATAACTTTCAGTCCTCTGTTCCACTTGTTGAATGCTCTCCCAACAAAAACTAGTTGTTAGTGAACCACAAAGGAATGTTTTGCTATACCGGAACAGATCTTATTTAAATATACCCCTCAATGAATTCATTAATGCTTGTAGGATCCCTTAAAGTTAATGCATCATACCAGCCTCTTCACCCCCCACTTTATTTAATTAAATAAATATTTAATGTGTTTCTCCTCTAGACCAAATCATACAGAGGGAAAGAAGGTCATGTAAATAATGCGAAGACCATAAGCTTTAAAATATAAAGCTCTCGTACCCTCTAACTGCCTGTGTGAGCTTGGCAAAGTTACCAGTTAAGCTTTTGGTTCTCTATCTGTCAAATAGAAATAGCAATACGTATTTTGTGTGGTTTATGTAGTGGTTATTAATGATGCATGTAGTATGCATGTCACATAGTAGGTGCTCAAAAGATAGCAGTTGTTACTACTATCACTAGAAGGTAAGCTCCTAGAGGGCAGATTACACTTGCATTTCTAGTATCTTACATACCGAATACTCTTAATAAAGATTGGTTAAACTGACCAACAATGGGAACTGTGGCAGAATATATGCTCCTTCTCAACTCTCATCGGGCTTAGAGTCTAAGCAAGAAAGTAAGTTCCAAGACATATTCATGAAATATTTACATAATAATGAAATATAATACTTCCTATAGCTTATAGTTCATATGAAATTATAGTAACATATGTGTTACAACCATAAGTGCTTTGCATGGCCAGGCAGGAAAAGATAAGGGGTGGCTGGCTGGAGTTACTGGAAAATGATATGTTCACATGTTGGTGTGTGTGAGATCTGTACGAGTGAGCCTCCTGTGAAAATGTATTTCTTTGTCAAAATTTGATGCTGGCTACACCAATGTTGGATAAAATGGATTAACCTGCCGCTTCTGTGTTACTATAATGGCGGGCAAAATTGGGTTATTGATCCTGGGTATCAAGGTGTCTTTGTTATAGTAATGGATGCTTTTTTTCCCCTGCTTTAACAATCAGTGGTTAGCTAACATCACAAATAGGTTCTGATGATGTTGGGTAATGTGTCTCAAATAGGGGTGTATTACATGGGAGTATATACTAGCTCTTAAAAACTAGAGGGGCGCCTGGGTGGCTCAGTCGGTTAAGCAGCCGACTTCGGCTCAGGTCATGATCTCGCGGCCCGTGAGTTCGAGCCCCGCGTCGGGCTCTGTGCTGACAGCTCAGAGCCTGGAGCCTGTTTCGGATTCTGTGTCTCCCTCTCTCTGCCCCTCCCCCGTTCATGCTCTGTCTCTCTCTGTCTCAAAAATAAATAAACGTTAAAAAAAATTAAAAAAAAAAAACTAGAACAGAGACTCCATTCCATATTCCACTTCTTTGCAGCATGCTCAGCACAGGTGTTCAATTGTATGGCATCATCCATAATCAATACCTACTGCTGTCCTTTCATCTCACCACTCTCTGCTTATAGCTCTAATGAATGGGACTGAGATCGGTGAGCATGAACAGAAGAGCGTTTCTTTTCTCTAGGACCCTCTCTCCTTTTTGTTACTTGGGTGTCTTCATAAAGATGTTTGACTTAGATCCAAACACAATGGAACTCCATTAAAGGTTTTGATATGCCAGCATCCACACTGAAAGCTTCAGATGCCTGATTACAGAATTGAATGAAACAAACACACTGTGTCCTGACCTTAGATAGGAAAAGAGATGAATACCACCTTTCAGCCACTTCAAGCCATGTGAGGATGATCCAGAACCGACCCATGCCAACCGGCATCCAGGCACATATCAACCTGGCCAGAGTCTACATCTGCAGGGGAAAGCCCAGTCAGCCTCGTGGCTTCTAGAAGAAGCCGCTTGGCCACACACCTGCCTCCGAGTGGCAGAAAAACGTCCTGGAAGCCCGTGCCTCTGCACCCTCACACCCACACGGTATACACTTGGACGAACACATCTGAATAGTCAGAGATCTGAATACAGAAACACTGTGCTCACAGCAGTCACAAACAAAAACACATGCGTGGAATAAAGTACTTTTCAAAAATCTGGGTCGGTAAAGCGCTCTTATCACACACTTCGAGGCCCCGCGGGAGTCCCCTGGAAAAGGGCTTTTCTCGGAGCCATTCACAAACGAGGCAGTCCTTCCCCCCGAGGTGTGTCCTCAGCGTGGATCAAACGGCAACTTTGTTGCAGTCTGGGCAATCTTTTCAACTCTTTGCTCTGCTCTTCCTTAACTCCCAGACGGCCGGGCGGCGCCGGACCGGACAGCCACGTCCTACTCCAGTGGCCTCCCCGCCCTAACCGCGCGGAGGGGCGGGGCCCAGCCGGCTGCCAGGAAATGCCCAGGAGTGTGTGTCACCTGCCCCCGACGGCTTGTTGACTCCTTGGGAGCGCTGCCTTTCAGTTTCTGGGCCCCCGAGACCAGAGGACGATCTCGCTCACCTGTTCCCCGGGCGCGGCCCCGGGCGCTCCCGAGACTCTCCCGGGACCCCTCGCCCCTCAGATCCACAGCCATGAGCAAGTTGGGCAAATTCTTTAAAGGGGGAGGCTCTTCTAAGAGCCGAGCTGCTCCCAGCCCCCAGGAGGCCCTGGCCCGACTTCGGGAGACAGAGGAGATGCTGAGCAAGAAACAAGAGTACCTGGAAAATCGAATCCAGAGAGAACTCGCCCTGGCCAAGAAGCACGGCACGCAGAATAAGCGAGGTAGGCTTGGGATCTGGCCGCAGACGTGAGCTGTCCCCCTTCTGTCCCCAGCCCTTTCCTTGGGGGGAAATCTGCCCACAGCACCTGTATCCCAGGAGGCCAGATTTGCTCCCACAGCCTTTCTAGGAACTGGTATTGACCCCCCCAGGGCCAAAACTGGAGTGAGCTGAGCCAGGCATAATCCTAGATAGCAAAATGTTAGATAGTTCCAATCAAGATGAACAGTATTTTAATGCAATATTTTAAAAGTTCAGAATTAATGCAAAAACCTCATGATGAACAAAATATCAAAAATTTTAAATAAAGACAATTGGTATTGTTGATTTCTTTTTCTTTTTGCCTCTGGCTCTTATGTCGTCCTATAAAGCACTTTTTTATTTAACATTCTTTTTTTAGAAATGTAATGTTTTGTCCACCATGAATTTTTTGTATTGATTTTGATTTTTAAAAACATTGCATTAAAATATTATTTATCTTGATTACTAACTTTTGGTACCCTTTAAATTTTACTCCTGTTCTGACTTACCCTAGTCCAGCCCTGCAGACTTCAAATATCAGGTTTTCTGCTGTGTGTTTATAAATATCAAATCATACATTTTAAGTTGCATGGAAATCTCTAGTGGAGTATTTTCTGGTATGTTCTGGTTTACCTGGCTCCTCAGCCATTGAAAAGTTTAGTTGGCTGCTGTGCAGTTGAGACATTACTTTAAAAAAAAAAAAAGCAGGGAATTAAATATTATATTTCTTATTACTGGTTTTTACCACACAAGGGACTTTGAACCAGTAATGATTCTTGGTGCTCCTGTCACACCTTGAACCCTTGTTATTGTCCAGAGTTAATTGGTTTCTTCAGTGTACTGCTCTCTTTATAGAGAATAGACCTAAACAGCACATATATAAAAGCCCAGGGAGAAGCTGAAGTGATTTGGTGTGGTAACACTAGAAATGGAAGTGGTCTTGTAATGGCCACCTCAGAAACAGAAGCGGTAATACAGAACTGTGTCCACCACCTAACCCTGAACTTGTATCCGCAAGTCAGGCTTCTTTAGTCATAACAAAGCCTTGGGAAGATTTACTTAGCCCTGAATGATGCTGCCATTGTTTAATGCAGGAAAGGAATAATGTCTTCTGGAGTTGACCTTGAAAAACTCTGCTGCTTCCCATAAAAATGTGCCTGATACATTTGTGTCCACTTATTACCAACGATAAAACGGCCAAGTTTCATTTTTCTCTGCTACTGCATATAACTTTCGTCTACATTATAGCCTGTTTTAGAGTTAAATGCTGGTTTCTATTTTTACTTTATGTCTGAAAATACTTTGGGAAGCTATTAAATGGCAATTTCTAAAGAGAATACCATGCCATTATGGCTTGCTAAAAAGTCATTGGTAGTTCTGTTTCTCTGCTCTTCCTCTTCAGTTTGATGTGCACTCTGAAATTTGCATAACGTCTGTCAAGGGATGTCTTTCTGTCTGTCATCCTTTTGGGTCTGTATATCGCTTTATCTACAGTGGTTGCTCAGTAAATACTGGTTTAAAAAATCTTAAAAATCGAACATCTGTTCTTAAGAAGTGGTGAAAATGTAGGTTTTGCTTTCAGAAGATAAAAAATGTAAGATAATATAGGTTTTATTGATTTTTTTTCAGAAATGGTCTCCAATTGGTAATGCACTAAAGTGCGTTACAGGTTGACTATATAAAGACCCACCCCCAAAATTAAAGACAACATTAATTAAGAGCATCAATCTAACTTTCTTAAATCAGAAAAGTTACAGATGCAAGTATTATGTGCAAATAATCAATTGGGGTTTGAAAATTCACTTATTCTTTGTCATTTATCCTTGGAAACTTCACTGGTGTTAGCCCACACCTGATTTTATAGTGATTCTGAGAGTAGAAACAGGGGAGTTAGCATGAGTTCTTCTGTACTCTAAACTATGGAAAGAATTCACGGGCCTCTGCATCAGAAACCCTGTCAATATCAGCATCTTCCTAATAAACCAGATAGCTTCATATACACAATAGTTTGTTTTCCATTAGCTACCAAGAAATATTTTCACACACATAGTGTAATCAGGCCCAATATAATTAGTACAAAATGGACCTTGTGCTATACAAGGCTGTATATAATACAGGGCCGTATATTGTGGTATAAGAGCTGTAGTTTACATTATAACCTGAGTGATATAATGTATGTGCAGTAAAGTTTTACTTCTAGACATGGCTGGTCAGCTAGCATTGTATCAGAAAGAACCACACTCCTAGCGACTACAAATTCTTCAGTAATCTATTTCTCTACAACAGAAGCTTTGCCAGCATTCTGATGTCAAAAGTGGGTTTTATGGGTAAAATGAATAACTTTTAAATTAGCGCAATGAATGTTAGAAATGAGATCTCATTGGGGAAATTATAGATATCCTAAATATGTGGATTGAATAAAATAGTTTGAGACACTTCCTTGCTTCCCATTGTAAGAACAGGTGATAAGAATCTACTAGAGATATAACTAACTTAGAATGCTACCTGAGGCTTGATCTCAGATCAGTGCCATGTCAAGTCCTTGGATCATGTGTTGGGGCGCCTGGGTGGCTCAGTCGGTTAAGCGTCCGGCTTCGGCTCAGGTCATGATCTCACAGTCCGTGGGTTCCAGCCCCGCGTCGGGCTCTGTGCTGACAGCTCAGAGCCTGGAGCCTGCTTCACATTCTGTGTCTCCCTCTCTCTCTGCCCCTCCCCTGCTCATGCTCTGCCTCTCTCTGTCTCAAAAATAAAAATAAATAAATAAATAAAAAACATAAAAAAAAAAAAGTCCTTGGATCACGTGTATTTCTGCCTGAGCGCACCTCCCACAGGGCACAGCACCTTACTAGGGGATGTTACTGCCTTCAGGGAGCCTTTCATACAAGGTATATTGGAGGCCCTGAAGAGACATACACTTGGGACTTCATTGAACTCATGGAATCCTGAGTTTTTGCCTGCTTGCGGTGTACGTTTGTTTATGCAGCATTTAGTCTGAAACTTGCTCTCACTGTATCTTATGCCAAGGTTGTGCAGGCATAGCTAATTCTTCTCACCTCAAACTTCTTTGGTAGTTACCATAATCTACCAAAAAGAACCTGAATGTGCACCACCAAGTTGTTTTCGCAACACCCATGATATTCAAGGCCCTGTTGATCTTTAAGATTAACACTTGGAGCAAGATTTATAATTTGGTTGAAATTTTAGGTCTGAGGGGTGCTTGGGTGGCTCAGATGGTTAAGCATCCAACCCTTTATTTCGACTCAGGTCATGCTCTCACAGTTTGTGAGTTTGAGCCCCACATCAGGCTCTGTGCTATGTCAGTACAGAGCCTGCTTGGAATCCTTTCTACCTCTCTCTCTGCCCCTATCCCTCTCATTCTCTCTCTCCCCCCACCCCTCTCTCAAAATAAATAAATAAACTTAAAAAAATAAAAATAAAAATAAATTTTAGGAGGTCTGAGATTACTTGATGTAGCTTATGTAGATTACCCCTGCTTCATAGCTGGTAATCTCCTTTACGGAAAAGCAAACTTTTTACATACCACTAACTTTTATTCTTTTTTATTTTCTTTCTTTAAAGTTTATTTATGTATTTTGAGAGAGAGAGAGAGAGAGAGAGCGCGTGAGAGCTTGAGCAGGGGAGGGGCAGAGCGAGAGGGAGAGAGAGAATCCCAAGCAGTCTCCATGCTATCAGCACAGAGCCCCACTTAGGGCTGGATCCCACCAACCAAAAGATCAAGAGTTGTACGCTCACCCAGCTGAGACACCCAGGTGCCTCAGTTTTTCTGTTTTGAGCCCTATCATCTGGAGCAGTTTTTATTTATTTATTTTTATGAAATTTATTGTCAGATTGGTTTCCGTACAAAACCCAGTGCTCAACCCCAAAGATGCCCTCTTCAGTGCCCATCACCTACCCTCCCCTCCCTCCCACCCCCCATCAACCCTCAGTTTGTTCTCAGTTTTTAAGAGTCTCTTTTGCTTTGGCTTTCTCCCACTCTAACCTCTTTTTTTTTTTTTTTTTTTTTCTTTTTTCTTTTTCTTTTTTCCTTCCCCTCCCCCATGGGTTTCTGTTAAGTTTCTCAGGATCCGCATAAGAGTGAACACATATGGTATCTGTCTTTCTCTGTATGGCTTATTTCACTTAGCATCACACTCTCCAGTTGGAGCAGTTTTTAATGTTAAGTCACCCTGATGACCAGGTCCCACACCCATAGATTCTGATATAATTGAATAGAGTGGGGCTCAGTCATCAATATTTTTAAAAGTGCCTGGCTTAAGGATGAGTAACTTAAATCTATAGTAATGTTAATGAGTTAGAAATACAAGGTCCTTTCGTCTTGAATGCTTCCTGTTTTCACATGATGGCATCTATGACACTGATAGTATTTGTGTGCCTCACTGGGATAACCAGGGGCTAACAGCTTGGGGACTCTTGACGCCCCAGGCTATGGCCTCTGTAGCTGAAGGAATCCGTATCTCAGCATACTGCAACCGCCTTCCTGCCACACTGGTCTGGTGGAACACTTTAGGGGTCGATATTCTTTTTTTTTTTTTTTTTTTAACGTTTATTTATTTTTTTTATTTTGGGAGGTACAGAGAGAGAGAATCCCAAGCAGGCTCTGTGCTGTCAGCATAGAGCCTGATGCAGGGCTCCATCCCATGAGGGGTCACTACTCTAACCTCCCTTATGAGGTCTCTTAGAAAATAATATTCCTAAGAGATGGCCATAGTTATAATGTGCTTAAATGTAAGGTCATGATCCAGTTTTTACACATTTGATAGAGAGTAACTTAGTGTCTTAGTTAGGAGTTCGGCTTCAAAGCAGACAAACCTGGGTTTGATTCCTAGCTCTGCCTTGCCACTTAGACACTGTGTGACCTTACACCATTTACGAGGCCTGTCTATCGATGGCAAGGATAAGATTGATGTTCACGGTTGTGAGGATAAATGACATTATTGTGTAAAGTCCTTAATTCAATGCTCTATAAGTATCAGTCATTGTGATAACAGTAGCATTTTTTTTTTTAAGCTGAAATTGGCTTCCTGCTAAGTTCTACTTACTGCCTCAAATTTTGTCTTCTGGAATAACTTCGAATAAATCTACTCCATCTGCCATGTGAAGACCTTTCATGTATTTGAGGACATTAGCCATTTCTCTGTGTCTCCTGTTCCTCAACTTCACCTTCCTCAGTCACTTCCTCAGTCACCCCTTACTGGGCTGAGGTTTGCTAACCAGGGCCGGGTCTACGGTGACCTTGAGAGTGAGTGCCCCCTTAAATTTGTACCCTAAGTGCCTCTCATTCCTCTCCCCCCAGCCTGGCTCTGTTGCTCACCTTGTCCCAAGCTGAGCAGGAACTTCAAATATATAATTATGTGGAGAGATACGGATCCAGTCTAGGATTATCCCCAGGCCTCAGGCTGTGGGAAGTGGGCAGATAGAGATGAAAGGTGGAGACTAGGAAGGAGCAAATTTGGCCACAATCCCTCCTCAGTATCATTACACATGATTCCAGGGAAACTTGGCTCTGAGGCCATTCTACCTCTTCATCGGGTATCTGTTTGGTGAATGAGACCCTAGGGCAGAGAGTCTTTTATTTGAGTGAGCCAGCGCACTTTGAAGCCTGTACTGTTTTTTGCCAAGGATGAATTTGCTTCCAGAGTCATGACTGAGACTTGGTCTTCCTTGGAGTTGGGGTGCATGCACGATCCCACTGGTTTGGCCCAGTGTATGAACCTCCTGGGGCTCTTGAGTTTGCTTTTTATTATATAGTTGTCATGGAGCTGAATTCTGCAATCTCAGACACGAGGGACCAGAAGGACTTCTGTATGAAAAGAATCACATCTGCGTCAGCTGTGTGTCAGCTTTTTTTGCCAAAGTAGTGAGGGCAAGAGCATGCATGGCTCACGTAATACGAGACTGATACAGAATGCAGGGCCCTGATGGATGGGAGCTCCCTTGGGAGATATTACTTACCTTGTGACCTCCTTTCTTAAGAGAGTTTCTTAAAATGTGGCCCTCAGATCAACTATGTGAGGATTCTTTGAGGATGTTTGTTAAAATGTAGACTCACAAGGACCCCCTCAAAATTCACATTTAGTACGTCGAGTGTAGTGTCCAGAAAGCTGAACTTTGAACAGATAACTCAATGATTCTGATGCCGACTACAGCTTGGGAACATAGGACGTGTTTATTGTTCGATGAGCTGCTAAGCTGGAAGCCTCTATTCTCTACTCTGTTTTCTTCCCTCACCATTCCTCCTGTTTCTTCCTTCCTCCTCCATCACTGTGAGACCCAGACGAGAAATTTCTCCCCACCTCCCTCCTGTTGACTGCTGAAGAAACATTTCCAAAGCTTTGACAGATCCTCGCCATCTGAATTCGTTTTCTTTAGGGAAGTGCATACTACTCCATAATCCTTTTGAAGGGTCTCAGAGTTCTCTAATATTCAAATTACAACCAAGCATCATCATAAAGTGTTCTGCATTCCTCTGATTATTTGATATTTTGTACCATACCCTGTGTATTCTGGCACCAGAGAAAAGAAAGAGTTTTATTCCTGGGGCATTCAGCACCCACATGGGGGTCAGGTCTTCTTCTCCAGTCACTGCTCTTCTCTCTTCTGGCAAACATAGATCAATGGAAATGTGACCCTTCCTCCATTTTCACCCCCAGTTTCTCTCCCACCTCAGGAGCTCCTCCTGGGCTTTCATTCCATGGTGGAGGAAACTAAAACATCTGAACCAGCCCTGGGAACCTATTCACTGAAGCTGTGGTGTTAAAACTTCTCACTTTCGTACTACCTGCCTTCCCCCCTCTGAGCCCTGGCAGGGATCCTAGTGGACCTACACCCTTATTCACACACTTAGGTACTGAGTGGCAGAATGCCCTGGGCTTTTTATCTCCTTTGTTCTGTTAATACTGCCTCAGTTTGCATATGCTTTTTCACAGGTAGATCAGTTGCTTCTCCCCAGTGGATTCGGAGTTAAAAGTCCTAGCCAGATTTACCCTTTCCCCATTTAAATCAATGTGTTAAGCTTGCATTCAGTATTTTACATTTATTTGTTACATATCATCTTATTTTCAATTAAGTCTTAAAATTCTAATTTTATTGTCTTATATGTGAGCTATTTCTTTTAGTTGAACTGGTTGCAAATTTGATCAGTAGGCTTTTTTTTTTTTTTTTCCTCCCTGACAAAGACTTTGTTAAAATATATTGAATAAGACAGAACCCAAGGACAGAGCCCCATGGCATGTCTCTAAAGATTTCATTCCAGGATACCTCTGCATTACAGTAACAATGTTTCATCTAAGATTGGGCTAAGGCATGATTACCAATTTGACAGATCAACGCTCAATGAATTCGGTTATTTATCTAGCTATAAATATACCTGATCTACATTTTTAGCCCATATCATCTTTTTTCTCCATTTTTTTCTCTTTCTCCTAAGAATGCTTCACTATACCTTGTGGGTTCTATTCCCAAAACCAAACTATATGCATATACCCTGCTTCACAAATGCCCATTTATGAACTGATAGCTTCATCAGATTTACCTGGAGAGCTTTTTAAAATGCCACATCAGGAGATTCTGTTTCAAGAAATCTGGGATAAGTTTAGGATTGTGATATTCAAGGCTTTCTGGTTGATTTTGATGTGCATAATGTTAGAAGGCTAGTGGGTGGTCTATGGTTTTTCCTTGAGTCAGCATCTAGTCACCCAAAGAAAACAAGCCAATTGAGATTACTTTGGTATTTTTCATCTTTGGGAGCTCATATTGGCTTCTAGTTATCATTGTCTTCTTTCCTAATCTCTCAGAAACTGGAGTGTAGGGTGTTTCTCTTCTAGAATCATTCTTTCAAGGATCCATGGCACAGATGTTGACAGTTTGGTGATGTCAACATCACCAGTTTGAAGCTACTTCTCGTAGGGTAATTGGTACCATTTCTTGTGTTATGTAACGACATCTATTTTTCCCCCTTTGTGAACTTGGAGCAGCATTATATATTATGGAATAGTCATTTTTATTATTATTCTCCAGGCACAGAGCCTGTTTGGATTCTCTCTCTCTCTCTCTCTCTCTCTCTCTCGTTCTGCCCTTCCCCCACTGTCAGGTATGCATTCTCTCTCTCTCAAAATAAATAACTAAATAAATAATATTAAAAATAATAAAATAAATAAAAACTTAAAAAAATAAAATTGAATGTTAGCCATCTGGCTTAAATGAAATAAAATTTATACTTTTATGTTTGTCTTTCATATAAATTTAGAGGAATATAATTATGCAACCAAATACTGAACACTTTTGATATTTCATTCTCTATTTAAACATGAATTTCTGTTGAATCTCTTTGATTATTTCATGTAGTGCGATATGCTACATATCTGTTACAGGTGTGTCTTATTTGCTTTAGCAGTTACATTGTTCAAAAGGCCTTTCTCAGTGAGCAGTGCTAATTCCATGACCAATTTCTTTTAATTTGAAGGTCTTTTGTTTTTAAAATTTTTAAGTGTTTATTCGTTTTTGAGAGAGAGAAAGAGACAGAGTGTGAGCAGGGGAGGGGCAGAGAGAGGCAGACACAGAATCCGAAGCAGGCTCCAGGCTCTGAGCTGTCAGCAGGGGGCTTGAACTAACAAACCACGAGATCGTGACCTGAGTCGAAGGCAGCTGCTTAACTGACTGAGCCACCCAGGCGTGCCCACCACGACCATTTGTTGCCATATATTTAGTACATGTAAGTGAAAGTGAATATAGCCTTGGAGTTCGAACAAAGATATTATCCTAATTAAAATTTATACTTTGCTCACCGCAGCAAGAAAAAATGCTATTATTATGTTAAACCAATTTATACATATTAAAGATCACATATGTAAGAGCCTTTGGTTTATCTTTTTGTAAGCAATTTGAAAAATTGTATTTATGTAAACTATCTTCCTTTGTTGAGCATCGTTCTCCCACTTACACTTGAAAAGTTAAAGAATAGTGCAGCTCATCACAATTGCAAGGTAAACCTATTCATAAAGAATTTCAAATAGAAATAGTGATCTTAAGGATAGGAGCTATATGTTTTTCAAGATGTGTTGATCTTAGGATCCCAAGGGAATAATCATAGAATCCTAGACAGTGAGAGCTGAAAGGCACTATACAGATATAGTTTGTTGGTCCTCAGGAGCACCTGCAAATCACGGACACAGTAGTAGGAAATACTGGCACATCATGTGAGCAAGGAATATGCTACAAGTAAACTATGTTATACATATACATACACACATATTCATACACAAATACATACATGTAAATATAAACACCTGTGCACACATGTACACATGTATATACAGATATATGCACATCTGTATACATATATACATATATACACATGCAATATAGAATTTCATCTATCGGTACATGTGCTTATCCTGTAGAATTAATCATAATCAGCTATTTCTGAGTTTTTCTGTTTAATATTTGCTGGTTTCCTATTCATACTGTTTTCCCTACATTCTAGGCAATAGCAAGCTCATAGAGGTTACCAGTGTGTGAGGTTACTAATAATACTAGTGGCAGGTAGAAAACTCATCCACTCAATTAGTTATATATTCTGCCTGGTCAAACAGTAACTGGGTTTTTACAAGGAATATCAAGTACATTTTAATTACTACATTGGTATGTTGTTCCAATAGCAGGTTAATTCGACTTGCTTGGCAGTTGACCTCTGAAGCAATTAATTATAAGAAATAAGAATTTCAGTGGATATTCAAAATGAGTCTTCTGCAAGCATTTCTTCCTTTTTTTGGCAACTCAAGGCTGATAGCACTTTTTGGACATGACCTTTCACTCTCAGATTTAAGAATCTCTTGTGTAACGTCCTGGCGGTAAGAACAGCTTCATCTAAAAGCTGTGAGCTTTTTAGAAAGAGGAGAGTAGCATCATTTCTGTTGGAAAATAACTTTAATATCCTTTGCCCATTTCCTATCTTTCTGGAGATGGAAGAGGGCACTAATTATCCACTTTCTAATCTTTTATACTTTATAATATTAATCACCATTTCTCTTTTTTTTTTTTATATATAAAATTCATTCCAACATTACTGGCTTGCTTACAGCAGTATCCCACTTCCAAGTGTCCTTTCGTCAGCTTATGTCCTGATGACATTTACTATTGGTGAGACCTCTGAAAATATGGAGGTTGCTTATAAGACCCAGCCAATGTGGCAAGCCGGTGTGATTTGCTCTATTTTGGGGTTTATAGATTCTGGCTTCTAATATATCTCTGCCAGAAACTTCACATGGTTTAGTAGGAGATTTGCATCAGGAAGAAGGTTGGGGGCTAGGAGGAATCCTTTGTGTGACACTTTATCATTCATGTGCCTTTCTGACTAGTGTGGGTGATTATAAGTGTAGACTGTTACCCTGGCTTCATCTGCATCGCCTCCTTTCTGATGTCTGACCTCACCCTCCAGGGAGAGTGTGTACATTTCTCTGCGCATCCACTGTACCTTGTACATGTCTCTTGTCATTCTCCCTCTATGTCTCCTCTGCTACTTGAAATGTAACTTACACATGTTAGTATCTGTGGTCACAATTTCTGTAAGATAGTGGGTGTTTAATAAATGCTTGTTCACTGATGAATAGCTGTTTGAATGCCCACTTCATATCTGCTCTGAGATTATAGCCTCATTTCTTTTCCCTGCAGTGTGGTAGATCTACAGTATATACTTGTGGAGCGGCTGAAATGAGTGGACAAAGAATATTTTTTTTAAACTGAAGAAGGCCAGGGAAATTCATAATGGGGCGGTACTGGCCAAACGAACCTTGGAATTTTCTAGTATTCTCCCAGCTACTTTCTATCTAACTTGTGACTTTGAACAGAAACATTTTGCTTTTATTCCGTTTGTACTTATCAGGATGCTTATTCAGACTGTGTTTTTCAAGAACTAAAACAAGGTGACATAAATAGAAAGTATTATTTAATTAATGAAATGATTTGTATGTAAGAACAGGGCTTACTTTGGGGCGCCTGGGTGGCGCAGTCGGTTAAGCGTCCGACTTCAGCCAGGTCACGATCTCGCGGTCCGTGAGTTCGAGCCCCGCGTCGGGCTCTGGGCTGATGGCTCAGAGCCTGGAGCCTGTTTCCGATTCTGTGTCTCCCTCTCTCTCTGCCCCTCCCCCGTTCATGCTCTGTCTCTCTCTGTCCCAAAAATAAATAAACGTTAAAAAAAAAAAAAAAAAAAGAACAGGGCTTACTTTAAAGTTTCTCAAATAAAACAACATGATTATGATACTTCCTAGTTAAAAGCAAAAGAGGACATGACCAATTATGTGTGACATGTATCTTTTTTTTCTTTCCAAGATTTTATTTACATTCAAGTTAGTTAACATATAGTGTGGTATTGGTTGCAGGAGTAGAGTTTAGTGATTCATCACTTACATACAACACCCAGTGCTCATCACAACAAGTGCCCTCCTTAATGCCCATCACCCATTCAGCCTATTCCCCCACCCACCCCACCCCCCAGCAATCCGGTTTGTTCTCTATATTTAAGAGTCTCTTATGGTTTGCTTCCATCTCTGTTATTTTATTTTTCCTTCCCTTCCCCTTTGTTCATATACTTTGTTTCTTAAATTCCATATATGAGTGAAATCATATGATATTTGTCTTCCTCTGATGGAGCCTTTCTCTGATTTGTCTTTCTCTGAGTGCATTGCAACACTCCGCATTGTTGCAAATGGCAAGATTTCATTCTTTTTGATTGCTGAGCAATATTCCATTGTATATATATTCCACATCCTCTTTATCCATTCATCAGTTGATGGATATTTGGGCTTTTCCCATAGTTTGGCTAGTGTCGATAGCACTGCGGTAAACATTGGGGTGTGTGCCCTCTGACACACGCACTATTAGCACAGTTGCTGGTTCTATCTTTAACTTTTGGAGGAACCTCCACAGTGTTCTCCAGAGTGGCCGCACCAGTTTGCATTCCTACCAGCAGTGTAAGAAGGTTCCCCTTTCTCTACATCCTCGCCAACACCTGTTGTTTCCTGAGTTATTAATTTTAGGTAGCCATTCTGACAGGTGTGAGGCGGTATTTCTTTGTGGTTTTGATTTCTATTTCCCTGATGATGAGTGATGCTGAGCAGTTTTTCATGTGTCTGTTAGCCATTTTGTATGTTTTCTTTGGAGAAGTGTCTGATCATGTCTTCTGCCCATTTCTTAACTGGATTATTTATTTTTTGGGTGTTGCGTTTGATAAGTTCTTAATAGATTTTGGATATTAGCCTTTCATCTGATAGGACATGTGTATCTTCAGCACTCTCTGGGATTTCTCTTCCAAGCCCCGTCTTTTAGGCCTTCTCTAAAGACCATCCATTCCTGGTAGAGAGAAGAGCTGTCATAATGCAGCTTCATATTTCACAAACAGTTTTGTCTATAGTCACTGGATATGATGGTTTCTATAACGTTCTTCCTTTTTTGCAAACTAGTGGATTAGCGATGCACACATTTGTGCACTCCGAATGAGTGAAGAACAGACTGACCTTTACAACCACAATGCCCTGTACATTATACGAACAATGAAACTGTAACTTTTTTCTGTTTTTAGTTGCTTTTCATAGATGACTGGAAGCCTTCCTCCTCTGGCAAAGTAGTAGTTGAGTAAAGTTGCTTAAGGCTAGTGGAATTTTGGTTCAAGTGAGCAATTCTTAAATTTCAGCCGCAGTCTTGAATGGGCTGTAGTAACTCTTGATGTGTCTCCTAGCAGCAGAATATACATGTCACGGTTCTGTATCTCCATTGCTGAAGGAATGTCACTGTTAAGTGAAGAGACAAAACTCCTGGCTGTCTCTCCACTGCAAAGGAATATAGTAGATCCCTTTGTTTTAGAAAGAATGTTATACAGGTTTCACCAGCTGCTTAAAAGCACATACAGGAGTTGGAAGATTGAATTGCACCTTCTATACCGGTTAAATTACATGGCTCTAAAAACGTCCTTCTTTGCCAAATCAGGAGCAGAGTTTAATTTGCAGTATTTGTTCCATGTCTTTAAAAATATGCAGCTGTTTTTTCCCCCAAATCATGTGTTAGAAAACAAAATCAAAGCCTGTCTAACTCATGGTGGGTCTGAGGCATCATCATTTCCTGTGCAAGCTCACGGGGAGACTCCTCACATACACTTCTTGGCTTTTGGAACATAAGCCTCTTGTCTTAGTGTTTGGGAGAAGCGTACTGTGCCAGGCAGAAGTCACAGCAAGTGTCAGGCGTCCTGGGGCCAGATCCAGCCATGCAGAAATCACTGGGTTTGCTCACACAAGGTGTTTGGAAAAATGTGAATCAGCTTTTAAATTTGGAGGATTTTGCATGCAAATCCAGATTTCTTGCTTCTTTTGAGTTTGTGGAAGGCCGGGCATGGTCACGGTGGACTGGAGCTCAGCAGTGTGGCTTCCAGTAAGGTTTATGCTCTGCTGGTCACCAGAGTCCCTGCTTCTTGCTGTTGACTCCCTGATGCAGGGGCCAGGGTCCACTGCCATTTATTATCGCTCTTGTACTATTTCTTATCATATAGACTAATATTCCTCTATCTTTTTCTCTCTCACAGGTGAGAAAACAAAAAAGGCCTTTCTCCCTAACCTCTCTCTGCTTCACTTAACTTTCATTACCTGCTTGGGTCCCTCTGAGATTAGAACACTGGTGTAGGCCAATCTGTAGTGTGTGGTATGGGAATTAAAGTATAGGTTGAGATCTGAACTCTTAGTGAATTTTCAAATTTTTTCCCGAGTATTTTGAAGGTCAGAAGCCATATGTTAACATAGGCATTTAAAATTGTGTCCAAGCCAGAACTCATTATTATTAACAACAACCATTTGCAAAGTTGGGCATTATACCATGTGGCTCCCACCATATGGTTCTGACAATCCTGTGAAGGAGATGACGATTATGAAGCTCCCTTGTATTTAGTAATCACTCATGATGTGTCAGGCACTGCACTAAATACTCTGTATATGTTATTTCATTTAATCCTTCACCACTGAATGAATTATATCTTCATTTTCCAATAAGCAACTTATGTTGCACATAGGTCACATTGGTATGGATAGATGGAGCCTAGGTTTGAAAGTAGGCAACTTGACTCCAGTGCACAATGTTCTATTGTCATCTACATATTATTGTTGTTACTATTATTATTACCCAAGTAGGGAACATCACTTAAGAGTTAAGTCACACACCAAGGTTATTATGCACAGTTATTAATTGGTAGAGTAGTATTAAAATGTAACTCTAGTGACTCCAAAGTCTCATCCTTTATATCAAATTGCATTTTTTTTATTTTCAGAAAGTATTCTAAAATTAATTCTAACTAGGAAACACAGTGCATTTTTTAATAGAGAACTTTAAATTTTTTCTTAAAAAAAAAAAAAAAAGGAAAATGCTTTTGGGCCGATGGATACCATTTATATTCCAAATAAGTATAGACACTGAACCAGCCCAACAAGATAGGGAGGAGACATACTTGGAACATTCCATTTCTGGGTATGTTGGGTGGAGATGTGTATTTGAAGTTTAGCTTCCTAAGATTTTCTGATATTTCTAAGATTTTTAAATGTATTCTAGTATTATGTTCTGGTTATGGTGAGTTATGGCAAAAAAGCCAGGGAACTTCTTGCTCACTGGTCTCAGAAATAAGATACACAATTGCATAAATTAATGAATGTTATATATTGCTATTAGTAATGATAATATGTAATTTCTAAGTGTCTACCTTGCATAGGCACTATATGAGGTGTTTTCCATAAATTATCCCTAATTCTTAAGACAATCACCTAGCATCATGGGGATTATATCCCCATTTGCAGAACAGCAAACTGAAGCTCAAAGAAAGCAAGTGTGTTACCCAGATGTATGTATCTATGGAAGAAGAAGTCACACTCTGGCCTTGAAGGCCATACTTTTTCTATTATGCCATGCTGTCATTATACCGTGTGCACAAAATTGTCAAGTTTATTTATTTAATATTCATTCATTTTATCTACTGTAAAGTAGGTCAATAATAGTACCTACTCTTGGAGTTTTTGTGAGTTAATGGCATAATTCACACAAAGCACTTAGCAGCAGTTTGGCATGTAACAAATACTCAGTTAGTTTTTGTTATGTATTTTATTGGCCATGGGCCAGGAACTGGGCCAGGTACTGGGGAAAGAGGAGAATAGGATGCTACATCTTTCTTCAAAGGGCTTATGACTGGTGTAATGGAAGTGGGGTAGAAAAGGTTTTACAAATAGTTATAATGCAGTGTGATAAATGTAGAAGTAGAAATGGATCCACACGCAGTGTTAGTACAGAGCACCAACTGGTAATTCTCCCCATGTTGGGGGGAAAATTTTCACACAGCTCTGGTCATTAATGTGATGAGCCTCTGTACAGGGTGATATTGTGTAATATCATAGAAAGGTCTGTATGCCAGGTAATTTTTTAAAAATTGTTTTAGTTCTTTCCTAAAGGACAGGTTAAACAAATAAAAACTCTTTCATGAATGACGTGTAAGCGCTGTTCAGCAGGGACTTGAATTGTGATGTTGCACCTGGAGAGGGAAGCAGAGCAGAGCCTGATAACCCTGGACCTCCACGGTGGGCAGGGAGGCGTGGGGGAAGAAAATTACCACTTACCAGGGAAATATAGAACAATGTTCCACACCTAAAATAAAGCCTTTCTTTGTCAAGCCTGTCTACTTGCTCCCTCCCGTGGAAGGAAACCTGCCTGATGGCATACCACACCCACTTCTTTTGCAGAGCTTTGGGGAGCCTTGCCTTTCAAGAGAGAGGCCTCATGGGAAAACACACTTATGTAACTCCAAGAGGCCCAGCTATTTATACTAACTATTCTAGTCTTTCATTTATAAATATGAGCTTTTAACACAGACTCAGAAGAAATTCAGTGAAAGATAATTGCAAGAAAGAGAAGGGTTAAGATAAGCAAAGCAAACAACCAAACTCAAGAGAAAAGAGATGATGTAGGAAATAAGATATGTTAACACAAAACTTGTTTTGGTATCTTCAGGGAGATTCAAGAGGCTATTGAATTATAAGGCAAGAATGGGCTGCTATAAAAATGAGTAGCTACAAGAAAAACATTCTTACAAGTTAAAAAGCATAACTAAGAATAAATAAACAAAAGGGTAAAATGTAGAATAAATCTAGCTGAAGACCAATTGGTAATCCAGAATATAAAGTTAAGTAATTCTCCTAGAACATAGAACAAAAAGAGATAAACTAATAGATTGAAGGATAGAGCCAAGGAATCCCACATCCATCATATAGAGATTTCAAAAGAGAGAAAACAGAGAATGGTTTGGTGAAAGAAGTATTAAAAAAAAATTTAAAGCATATAGTTTCCCCAACTGAAGGAAGACTTAATTCTTCAGAATAAAAAAAACCCCACTGAATGCTTAGTTGGGAGAAGCAAAAAATAAAAGGCACACACCTAGGCTGGTGAAATTTCATAACTCTAAGGTATGAAAGTAAATCTTAAACATTTCCAAAGAGGAAATAAGCTAACAAATTTTCTACAAAGGGATACAAATAATATTGTCATCTAACTTTTCAAATATTGATTACCTAATGACAATGGAATAGTCAGAATTTTTGAAATATTTTGAACTGAGAGTTCTATAAAAAATCCAAACTATTATTCAAGTTTGAAACAAAATGAAGACGGTTTCAAGCCTATAGGTATTTAGAGAATTCATATCTATGCACCTTTCTGGAAAAAAAAACCTTTAAGATTTATTCTAGTAAAGTACAAATACTCCATGAAAGGATGATGTAGGATACAAGAGGCAATAGTAAGGAATTAAACCAGCAAATTCTATAGTTTATTGTAAACTGTTGAAATTGTGTCTGTCAAACTTAATGCAATTGTTAAGAATTAAGTTTCCTTCAAAATTGAAAGGATAGTAAAACAACCAGTAATCATCTGTAACTAATAAAACTGAAGATTATTTCAATCAAACATTGGAAGGTCTGGGGTGAGCAATGAATCTTATTTGGGAACAATAAATTATAAATTTTGATTAATTTTCAACATAGAAAACTTAATTGTATGTGTATAGTTTAATTTTTTAAAATTTTTAAAATTTTATTTATTTTTGAGAGAGAGAGAGAGAGAGAGAGAGAGAATATGAGTGGGGGAGGGGCAGAGAGAGGGGGAGACAGAGGATCTGAAGCAGGCTCCAAGCTGTCAGCACAGAGACAGATGTGGGGCTTGAACCCATGAACCTCGAGATCATGACCTGAGTTGAAGTCAAACACTCAATCGACTGAGCCACCGAGGTGCCCTGTATGTGTATATTTTAAATATAAGAGCATACTTAGGAGAATACATTTAGTATATATAATGGTCTAACAAATTAAAGGGGGGAAATGAAAAAAAAACTGATCAATATACATAAAGAAAAGACAGCAAAAAGTAAACAAAAATATAACAGAAAACACAAAAAAGATGATAATAGAAAGACCATATTAGATACCAGTTATCACAATAAATAAACATGAGTTAAAATCTTATATTAAAAGAGACTATATGAATGGTTGAAAACAGTCACACAAACTACGTATCCAAGTATATGCTATTTGAAATAGGTATACCAAAAAAGAGCAAATAGAAAACAATTATGAAATATAGGTCCCCATAAAATTATTACAGGCAAATTGTAACAAAAGGAAAGCTGAAACATTAATATAAAGCAAAATGGAATTTAGAGCAAAGAGGTTTAAATGGGACAGACAGTAATATTTTACACTGATAGCCAGTAAAATCTAGCAAACTATAATGACTATGAGTCTTTGTGTACCAAACAAAAAGCATAGAGTAAGCAAACTAAATCTGTTGGGATTACAAGAATGAATTGACAAAAACAGAGTTAGAAGAGAGCCTTCTCTTAAAAATCTCTGTGGCAATAACTTACATGCTTCGCTCTGAAACCATAAAGCTACTTGAGTTCTTTTGTCAGTTCCATTTAATTATCTTTATATTAACATCCTTCTGCTTCTCTTTTCCTGCACGTTCCCTAAATGGCTTATCAAAGCTCATATTTTAGGGTCTTCTTTTGGGGAGGGTGCCATAGTCAAAACTTAATTAAGTTTTGTGATTTTGTGATTTTCAAATGAAGTGGGTATTTTGTTTAAGAGCTGATGGGAGGGTGTTTGGATATTTTTCTGAAGGCAACATTTCTTTCTCTCACCAGCTTGCTACTAATTCTTGAATATGACTCTAGCAGTGTTGATTTCATGGGTGCTCATGGTTAGATGTACCCTTGCTGACAGCTCATAATTATTTTAGACCAAGACATGAAGCTCATCAACCTAGGTTTGGGTTCCAGCTGCCACTCACCATCTACCTTCAAGAAAGTTCACATAACTTCTCTGGATCTCAATTAGTTTGTCTTTAAAATAAGGAAATCAGGCTAGAATAGACAGTTATTAAGATTCTTTTCTTCCTCTAAAGTTTTGTTTTTCTACTGCATGATTTTTATTCATTTTTTTCCATACTAGCAAAATACTTTTATTATTTTATAATGATAAAAGAAGGAAAGTAAAAATTTCTTTTTGGTGTATACCAGAGTTAAGGGAAGTAGAAGAATAAGGGAATTAATAGGATTTTTATGTACTTTGATGACAATAAAAAGCTAACAATTCCAACTGTTTGCCATGAAACTTATCATAGCTCCCCAAAACATATAAAGGATCATACTTTCAAAATCTATAAAAGATATTTTTATCCATCTTTTCCCTAAAACTCTATACTGATAGAAACACTGCTGTGATATATTTTATGAAATATGAAAACTGACTTTTCATCCTCTTACACTTGCCAAATCTTTGGAAGAAAAGAATAACAAGATGTTTGATGAGTAGTAGTTGTTGCAGGTGATTGAAAGGGCAGATGTTAGTGTTTCTCAGCTTTATTTGGCACCCTCATTGTCTGTAGGGATTGACAATGCTGAGTCTATGGTTGGTGTTGGGCAGATGTCTCTTGAGTTTGTGGCTTGGGCTTTCTGCTGATAAACGTGGCTTCTCCCTTATTTAGCTGCATTACAGGCACTAAAGAGAAAGAAGAGGTTTGAGAAGCAGCTCACTCAGATTGATGGCACACTTTCCACCATTGAGTTCCAGAGAGAAGCCCTGGAAAACTCACACACCAACACCGAGGTGTTAAGAAACATGGGCTTTGCGGCAAAAGCGATGAAAGCAGTTCATGAAAACATGTGAGTGAATTTGGTCTCCCTCCAAGTCATAAATTCCCTCAATGTTGGGAAGAGCCTTTGGAATTATGTGATGATTTTGGCAGGAATGGAGTTACTCATTTCAGGCTTTTTGACATGTTGGAATGGAACGCCCCCTTGGAGAAAGATTAGAAGTTAGAGTAGGAAAAAAAAAAAAAAGACCATGAAAAAATGAAGACGTTCACTTTGCTCTTAATGTTTCCCAGTTGCCTCAATATCGTCTGACACTCCACATGTAAATGCTTTCACACAGCAGTTGTTTGTTTTTTTTTTTTGTTTATTTATTTATTTTGAAAGAGACAGAAAGTGTGTGAGGGAGGGAGAGGCAGAAAGAGAGGGAGACAGAATTCTAAGCAGGCTCCACGCACAGAGCCCGATGGGGGGCTTGGACCCACCAAACCTTAAGATCATGACTTGAGCCAAAACCAAGAGTCAGACGCTTAACCAACTGAGCCACCCAGGCACCCCCATGCTGTTGTTTTAAAAAGGCCTAAATGTCAACACCTGTGAGAGTGTTAGAATTACTGAACAGTGGTTGTCAAACCCAGAAAACTACGAAAGAGAACACAGATGGCCAGGATCCTTGAAGAAGGGTAGGGATTGAGCCTTTTTGTTTTTAACCACATTCTCCAGGTGATTCTGATACTAACCAGTGTTTGAGAAATATTGACCTAGAATAATAGCTTTGAGCATGAATTTGAGGTTAGATTTGCTGACCTCAGTTTCATTGCCAACTGTCCTTGAGTAAATTACTTTGCTTCTCCCTGATTCAATTTCTTTAGCTGTAAATTGGAGATCATAATAGTACTTACCTCATGTAGTTATTGTGAGATTCAATGAGATACTAGATACAATGCACTTAGCATAGTTTCTGGCACAAAGTAAGCACTCAGTACTAATATTCATAGTGGTAGTGGGGCTGGTGATAATTTGCTTTATATTCATGCTGGGAAATCAGTGACTGAGACCTGATTCTTTCCTGAGATTAGATATGACAGTGAGGTCTAGGTCAAAGATGTATAAGAGCAAAAATGCCTGAAGGATGTAGAGAAGTGTCTGTGGATGGGAAAAATGGGAGAGGGGGAGGCTGGGGTCAGTGAAGACATCTTTGCTAACATTTTCTTGCCTTGATAATTCATTGATAATCAGCTGTCATTTTGATAGCTTCAGAAAGATCACTAGAGTCACTGTCAGAGTCAAAAATCTATCATTGCTGTAAAGCTGGGTGCTAAACTGTAGTACAGAATCACGGCCTCTCTCTCCAGGTAGCTGAGCAGCAGTATGCCACTGTATTCCTTTGGAGTAAAGTTCAACCTCAGGCCCAAACTTCAGTTGTGCCTTTCTCATACTCCTTTTTATAAATAGGCTCACTGTATATTTGTTATAATGATAATAATTGGAAATGAGGGGTGATAGGAGGATGCTAAAAGAAAACTTTTTAATGTAAAAATACTTGTCTTCCCATATGTAGAGTCTGGAAAACTTGCACAATATTTATTCCACTGGGAGTCAAAATTTCAGTGTTTAGTTTGCTTAATAATGAGGTAAATTGTCACTTCTCTGGTATTCAATCAGTTTGCCCTAGTTTCAGAGTTGGAGGAATGATTCAGAGACAGAATGGTAGTGAAGCAGTTCAGATCCTGGCCTTCAGACACTGCCTGCTTAGGCTGGTGGTTAGAGGCCAGTGGGGTTCAGGTGCCGGAAGCTGTCTTCAAAGCAGCTGTCCATTGTGGGCCTGTGGCTACCTGGGTTCCTGTGCTGAGGTTGAGGATTCTTCTGAGAGCTTCGGAGGCCTCATCCTGCTCTCATTAGTATTCTCCCTGGGCATCAGCAGCCATGGGAAAGCTCTCAGGGAGTCAGGATCTCAGAGCTACTAAGCATTCTAGAAGATCTCTAGTTCCAGAGTTTAGCTTCTCTAAAAGGCTGCTGTCGGATAGTTACTGGTGAGAGTTGCCACAGCTTATCTTGGTCATGGTGGTCCTTGGTGGTCCATGGGACCATTTCCTGCTGAACTGATACATGGCAGCATATATTAAATTCTACATATGTTCTACCAGACAAAATTTCAAAATGCATCGACAAATGTTGTTATAGTCTCTAGTGAGTCCCAAATGTAATGGCCATTTATCAAATATTTAAAATATATGCGTGTATGCAGGTTTATTAATTTTCACGAAATGCAAGTTGTTTTTAAAGTTGATAAATGCTATCACCAGAAATTTTTATTATCTTACTGAAATAACTAAGAGTTCACATTAAATTGCCTCATTTTTCATATGGGATTATAGCTGAATTCATTTTACTATTATTTTTATTTTAGAGAGAGAGAGAGTGTGTGTGTATAAGTGGGGGAGAGGGGCAGAGAGAGAGAGAGAGAGAGAGAGAGAGAGAACCTTAAGCAGCCTCCACACTCAGTGTGGGCCCAATGCGGGGCTTGATCTCACAAACCTGGGATCACGACCTGAGCCAAAATCAAGAGTCGGATGCTCAACTGACTGAGCCACCCAGGTGCCTCCGAATTCATAATTTTAAAGTAAAATTCTGAAATATTTAGAGGTGCCTGGGTGACTTATTTGGTTAAACATCTGACTCTTGATTTCAGCTCAGATCATAATCTTATGGCTCGTGCGTTTGAGGCCCACATCGGCCTCTGCCCTGACAGCAGAGAGCCTGCTTGGGATTCCCTCTCTTCCTCTCTCTCTCTGCCCTTCCCTGGCTCGCATCTTCTCTCTCTCTCTCTCTCTCTCTCTCTCTCTCAAAATAAACAAACATTTGAAAGAAAAGGAAATATTTCAACAACATATTATTTCCCAGGGATCTGAACAAAATAGATGATTTGATGCAAGAAATCACAGAGCAGCAGGATATTGCCCAAGAAATCTCAGAAGCCTTTTCTCAACGGGCTGGATTTGGTGATGACTTTGATGAGGTAGGTAACACAGTGTAAAGAATGGAGTATTGTGGGTACTAAAAAGGATAGCTTCCTCTCATATATAGCAGGTGGGTTTTCATAAATATTTTCTTAAACATCACTAAAGAATAAGTGATATTTGTTAGTGATGTGCTTTTCACAAGGGGGGAATGAAAGTGTTGGTAGCTCCGATTTAAAAGAAAGATTAATATAGTCTAGCAAACCACCCCCTAATTAAGTTTTCAGCTATTAAGGAAAGGCAGTATGTGATTATGTAAAGTTAGTGACTTTTAATGGTTGAAGCCTAAATGGCACCATTACAAGGAATCAAGTGCTCGCACATCTGGGCAAAGCAAAGCAGACTGTGTCGCTCTGCAAGGAACAGACGTATCATGCTCTGTAGTTGTTAAATTAGAGGTTAGTCTGCCTCTGTTTATTACTCAGGCCATGAAACAAAATAAGTGTGGAGTGGCATTATTAACACACACATTCCATTTAGATTAATCAGTCCAATAATAGAGACTATAATTATAATGGTGGTGTCTGCACTGTGAATTTCAATTGTTCTACTCAAAGCACACGTAAGTAGGACTAGTATATGTTTTGAAATGTTTCCAGTTGTCTGATTAGTATGAGAAAGAATCTGACTTCCTGACTTTCTACTAAGTAAGATGTGGTTCCATGGAGGCCTAGGAAATGAGAACTGAGTGTTATCAACTTTTAAAAATAGTGTAGACCACCCTATGTGGAATTTATGAAACAAAACAAACAAAATAAAAAAAGAGACCAAAAAAGTCAGGCTCTTAAATATAGAAAACAAACTGGTGGTTGCCATAGGGGAGGTAGATGAGAGGATGCGTGAAACAGTGATGGGGATTGAAGAGTACTCTTATCATGGTGAGCACTGGGTAATGTATAGAATTGTTGAATCACTATATTGTACACCTGATATTAATATAATACTGTGGGTTAATTATACTGGAGTTAAAATAAAAAATATGTCTCCCCCCACCAAAATGGTGTAGATGAGTTGTTAGAAACTTCGGCTTTCAGGCCAAATCGTTCCCATAGTCTTTTTGTATGGCACGTGAGCTAAGGATATCACATGTTTGAAGGACTGCAGAAAATAACAGTAGTAACAATAGAAACAAAGAAGACTATGCAACAGAGACTGTATGTGGCCAGCAAACCTAAAATACTGCTATCTGGCCCGTTAAAGAAAGGTTGCCTACCCCTGGTTAGCCCAATAAGCACCTATTGAGTGCATTATGATATGGTGGAAAGGACTCTGGGCTCATAAGGACATCTGGGTTCTGCCATTTGTTACTAAACTTTGTGTAAGCCCCTTCACTTTTCTGACCCTTAGTTTTTTCATCTATAAAATGAAAATTACTGGATTGCTAGTTTATCTCCGAAGTTTCTTAATTCTAAAATTATTTTATCAGTGGATGAGTGTTTGGTATTCAAAGGCTGTAAACGATGGAGGAGATGATTATTCTGTCATCATACTTATTAAAGAAAATATCAATATCTTCTTTGTACTGTTGATAGCTCTCAAGCGCTATTGACAATTCTGGGCACACCTTCAATGTGGAATAGTGTGTTCTGCCATTACTATGTTTACTATATTTGTTCCTAATTGTTTTGTGAGCAAAAATAGGCCTCAGAGTATTCAATCTGTAAGCCCTTTATTCATATAGCTTGTGGGAAACCAGAAAGCTCACAAGTACACTGACCATACTATTTCACATGGCCTGTTGACATACACTTTCATGATTTATTTCCTTTTCATGAGGTAGATTTACCAGTGGTTAATCATTAGGCTTGCTGCATATCTGATATACATTGACTTGGTCAAATGTTGTGGTTGGCTTAAGTACCTCCTATCTTGGCCCGTAGTATTGTTACTCTCATTTTAATACGAGATGGTGATTTATTTATGTATCTTTCTCCCACATTCAATAATGAACTTCTTAAATGTAGGCACTGTTGATTCAACTTTGCATCCCCAGCATTGAGTTCAATACCTGACCATGAGTGAGCTGTCAATAAATTTGTTCAATGATGAATGAATGAATAAATGAAGACTCTCTTTGGTCAAATAAACATGAGTGTCTTAGGTCATTTCTGATGGTGACAACCTCAGAATTCAAATGATGACAAATTTAGTTTTGACTCTCAAGCTCTCTGAGTGGGGATTGGACTCTACCTGAGTATTCATGGAGCCTGTTACATCTGAACTACCATAGTCATATCTGCTATAAGGTGACATATGCTGTTAAAGTCTCAAACTAGTCTTGCCTCTCTAAGCTTCTTAGGACAGAGAATAGTTTAGGATTAAGCCAGATTCTCTGAGACTATAGCTAAAAGAAAGAAGTACAGTGTACCTACCTTGAGGGGCAGTTTTCTTTACCCAAACACACAGCATGATTTATATTGGCTTTGGTAATTTAACAAAGACACCATAGTATCTTTGATTCTTTTTACTTTCTGTACATTATGGCTCTGCTATACCTGTTGTTATGTTTTCAAAAGCATTAGCCCAGATGAAAGTACTTATTTGCTCCAATTAAAGTTTTACAGATTCTTACTTTTTTACAATAGGAAAGATACAGTGGAAAAAATGACAGGCAAGGTGCAAATTTCCTAGAAACTGTGGAAGTTATAAATTCAGTTAACACAAATTACTTGAATAACTGTTTACTGAAGTATTATAAGATTAACTACAACAAATTTGCACAAACCAAAATATTCATTTTTTAATCATTGCTCAGTGTTGCAAAAAAAGACTTAGTCTTAAAATAAATATTCCGTTTCACTGGGTTCTCACATATCAATTGGGTAGCAGATGTTCTTATTATTGTGTTTGAGGAAGCCCACTTCTTGAAACGTTAACTTCATAATTCTTTCTTTCTCCTATGTTCAGGATGAGTTGATGGCAGAACTTGAAGAACTGGAGCAGGAAGAATTAAATAAGAAGATGACAAATATCCACCTTCCAAATGTGCCTTCTTCCTCCCTCCCTGCACAGCCGGCTAGAATGCCGAGTCGAACGTCAGGCATGTCTTCTGCTGCACATCGATCCCGAGCAGGTCTGTTGCACACCTCAACTACCTACAGTCAGATACTTGCCTAAAATAATTACCCAGGTCCATCCCTTTTAACACTTACTTTTTACTTCATAGATGTATAACTTTTAATACCTGTATTCATACCTGTTTTCTCTGGTGAAAGTGGGAATGTCGCCGCTTACTAATTTTTATCTATTTTATGTTCCAGCATCTTCCAGGAGGGCAGAAGAAGAGGACGATGATATCAAACAATTGGCAGCTTGGGCTACTTAAATTACAGTGGAATTTGTTGACATCTAAATTAATGAACTGTACATTAGACACACAAAAAACATGTTTTTGCAATGTTTAGAAGTTAACAAAGACCTTGTTTTATATTTACACTGGATGAGTAATTGTCTTTTAAGGCTTGTAGGTAAAAGTTGCAAAGAATCGCATGTAGACATAGAATGAGGGATGGGAAGAGGCTTCCTGGTAGCATCTCAGAGGATCTTTCCATGCTGATGGGAGGGGGCATTCTATCTTGTTCACTCCTGTATTTCTAGTCCTGGCACATACTTGGTGCCCTCTATACACTTGTTGAAAGAAAACGGAATTCTATGTATGCGTAAAAATGTGTAACAGTTTATAGGCCATGTAAGAGTGATGCGTTGAGGATAATAGCTAGAGAAAGTATCTTTCTTTTCTACATGAAACAAGTTTGCTATGTGTGTCCATGTTAGAACGTATCTACCCCATGGTAAATGCAAATACACCATGCCTCTTGTGGGAGAGACTTCACGTAGAGAAGTCTTATGTGAGTCTATACATAGTTTCACTTCAGTTTCACAGTTTAAATCTTAAAAGAGCTTTAATTGACATTTATTATGCCAATTAAGCTTGGAATGGAGCAATGGATGCATTTCCCAAAATGTTTGAAAGCACTAACAGCTTACACTGCTGAGCGAGAATCTCCGGGGTGTAATTTAGCCACTTAGGAAGCCACGTTAACACTCCCAGGCCATTATGACGCTGTTGTGGCTTCTGCGTGCGAAATGTGTGAATGTTCATTCTTTCCTATTTTGTGCTCTCTTGTATGTTTATTTACAATTTATGGCACATTCCTTGTATATACATAAACATAAAGGCAATTAAAAGTATATCATGAATAAAATTTTGGCTATAATTATTTTTAAATGAAAATAAATTACAAAATGATGGATTGCCCATAATATGTCATGGGCCATAAAATGACAAATGTCATTATATAAAATGTTCTAGTATTCCCTCTATTTGCTAGGGTACATAGTGGAATTTGAAGAACACTAAACCTGGAGGTAAGAGTCCTGGATTCTAGCCTCTGCTCTGCCATTAATGTAGTATGACCAGGCATGTCATAAACTCTGAACCTTTGTTTCCTCATTGGGAACTCGAAGGGTTGGACTTAATCTCTAATGGGTCTGTCTTGCCACAGGCCTTTTGCAATGCTGTTCCTCTTAGCAGTCTTCCCACCATCCACACACACAGATACCAAATCTTACTTTTTCCTTAAATCTTAGTTAAAACGTTCTTTGTTTTGGGAAACTTTTCCTGATTGCAAAGACTAAATCAAGTCTCCTTGTTATATGCTTTCATAGGACTCTACTCTCTCTCTAATCACCTACCAGGATTTATATTTCTTGAATTATTACTTAATTATTATTGTTCTTCTCTACTGGGCTGGATAACCATGAAGGCATGGACCGTACGTCTTCCAGTTCCATAGTGTATCCCCAGGACTCTGCACAGTTCCTTACATACAGAAATGTTTGATAAATATTTACTAAATGAATGACTATGAATTTTTTTTAAAAAGTCTATTTATTTTGAGAGAGCAGGGGCAGAGAGAGAGAGAGAGAGAGAGAGAGAGAGAATCCCAGGCAGGTTCCACACTGTCAGCACAGAGCCTGATGCAGGGCTTGAACTCATTAATTATGAGATCATGACTTTAGCCGAAACCAAGAGTTGGACACTTCACCAACTGAGCCACCCAGGTGCCCTGACTTTTGTACTTTTTACATCTTTTGGGTCATGATAGAATAACAGGAACTGGATTTACCTTCCATGCTCAAACAACTAGAAAACTGGGCAAAATATGCACAATAGTAGTTTACAGGGCTTGAACAACAGGCAGCACTGGACTGTGATTCTTGAGAGGGAAACAAAGGAAGTGAGTACTTCCAGTGCCCCCACTCACTGCCTTCACAGGGATGGGGAACCCAAACATAGTCTGGTACCTTACTGGGTAGAGGAAATGCATGGAGAAGATTCTGGCGTGTTTATGCACACACACACAGAATTTAATAAAATATGGTCTTGTCATCAAGTATACTTCTTGCCATGAGTTCTATCCCAAGCTCCAGTCAAGTAGAAGTTAGAGGTTTCTTTTGGTTTCCCTGCCATCTCTTCAATATCAACATCTTTGTCTTAAAGCCTATTTTGTTTGATATTGGTATAGCCACTCCAGCTCTCTTTTGGTTACTATTTACATGGAATATCTTTTTCCATCCTTTTATTCTCAGTCTATATCTGTGCTTGAATCTAAAGTGAGTCTTTTAGGGGCTTCTGGGTGGCACAATTGGTTAAGCGCCTGACTCCTGAATTTGACTCAGGTCATGATCTCACAGTCATGGGATTAAGCTCCACACTGGACTCCACACTGAGCATGGAGCTTGCTTGGGATTCATTCTCTCTCTCTCTCTCTCTCTCTCTCTCTCTCTCTCTCGGTCCTTCCCTGGTTCGTGCTCTCTCTAATAAGTAAACATTAAAAAAAATAAAATAAAATTAGTCTTTTGTAAACAGCATGTAATTGGATATTGCTTTTAAGAATCCATTTACAAATCTCTGCCTTTTAATTAAAGAGTTTAATCATTTCCTTTGGTACTTTAGAAATTGTTTTAGCTTTTTGAACATATTTATAATAGCCAATGTAAAGTCTTTGTCTAGTAAGTTTAACATATGAGCTTTTTTAAAGAACAGTTTCTATTCAATAGTATTGTGGGGTTTTTCCCCCCGTGTGTGGATCATACTTTTTTGGTTCCTTTTGTGTCTCATATTTTTTTTTGAAAACAGGACATTTTGAATATTATATATTTGAATAGTATAACCCACTTTTAGTGTTTGTTGTTGTTGATTCTTATACCTGTTTGTTTAGTTACTTTATTGAACTAATTTTATGAAATCTGTATTATTTTTGTGTGCCCCCTGAAGTCTCTATTCCATTAGTGGTCAGCTAATAATTGGAAACAGATTTCCTTAAGCACCTGGAACCAAAATATATTGTATAGACCAAAATATTCAGCCTAAAGTAGTATGTAATGCTCTGTACCTTTTATGAATCCATAACAATCTACATGATTTCTTAATATTTCTGTAAGACTTATTTCCTTGAATGTGACATATGCATAGTCTGCACCACATGGAAAATAAGGCTTATATTTCATTTCTGCAATGCCCAGTCCATTCGTTCATTTGTTCTTCTTTCATTCACCAGACCACTTGATAGATATCGTGAATTTAAACAAGACACAGATCCTGTTCTTACGTAGGTCCCAGTCTAGCAGTGTGACCTTGGGAAAGTTTCTTAATCTTTCTGAGGTTGAAATTCTTTAATTCTTTAATGATATAATTGGAATACTATCATTAATCTCATTGGGTTGTCATGAGAATTAAATGGGAATATGTTTGTAAAGCTAGTGCAGTACTTGGTGCAAAGTTAATGCTTAATAAATGCTTTCTTCATGCTCTTGTCAATTTTCAGAGCAACTGAGGTACCATAAATAACAATTATCACCATCTGTCATATGCTATTTATATGCCAACCAAGTGCAAAGGGTCTTATTTAATATTTCATTTAGTTTATAAAACATGGTTATGAAATAGGTATTATAGTAGGTATTAACATAAGTAGCCATTAATAGTAAAATTGAAAGTGGCTCAAAGACATTAAGCAACTTCGTGAGGCCACACACAGTTGCTAAATTAAGATTAAGAATTTGAATGCAGGAGGGCACCTCGGTGGCTCAGTCAGTTAAGTGTCCGACTTGGGCTCAGGTCATGATCTCATGGTACGAGAGTTTGAGCTGCGCTTTGGGCTCTGTGCAGACAGCTCAGAGCCTGGAGCCTACTTCATACTCTTTGTCTCCTCTTTTTCCACCCCTCCCCTGCTCATGCTCTGTCTCTCAAAAATAAACAAACATGAAATAAATTTAAAAAATTTTTTGGGTGCAGGTTTCCTTTAGTTTAATACCTATCTCCTTAACCTCTTTCCTACATCTCTGCTGATAGTAGTGCTTTCCTCACAAGATGACACAGGCATAAAATCTTTACGGAATTAGTTCCAGGCCAGTAGAACTGAAGAAAGGACCATTTCTTGCCTTCCTTGGCTGTAGAGGGCAGCAAAGAGCCAGACTGAAAGGGGGGAGCACTTCATAATATAACATTAGACTCTTCTCTACTGGTATTTCTCCTAAAAGGTTATTTTAATTTAGACAATAAAAAAAAAAATCACAGAGGTCTAAAACTGTGTAATGACTAGGAAAGTGAGCCAGATAGCTTTCTGAAATTTTATTTATCTATCTAATCTATTTACTTTTCTGATAGTTTTTAAAAAAATAACATTCCTCTTTTTTGCAGAGAAAGAAAGCAAACCTCAGCCAGAAAAAGATAAGCCAATAATAGTTCAAATACTTGTAAAGAGTGCTCCCCCAAGTCCCTATTTGAAACGTTAGCCCTTCTGTAGCTTAGCTCTTAGTCAAGATTGAAGAGTTCAAGATCCTATCTTAAAACTAAAATTTAAAGGAATTTGAGCTGTCTTTACTCTGGTCTCTTTCCTGAAAATGTTGGCAGGATCTAGAGCATTCTGCCATAACCAAAGAGTTCTGATGGCTGCAGTGCTTGAAGTCATCCACTGTAGATTTTAAAGTGCAGGGAAGCTAAATGTATGACATGGACACTGCCTGTAGACCCAGGATGACTTTTTAAGCCCACTTGCTTTTAGTAATCTCTACACTCAACATGGGGCTCGAACTCATGACCCTGAGATCAAGAGTTGCATGCTCTTCCGACTGAGAAGTAGACTTCATGGCAGTAGACTAGATTGTGAAGTTATTGAGGGCAAGAACTACAAACAGATGACCCACACTAACCAACCCTGCCCCCCAGAGTCAGATGAAAAATTGAACTGATGGGGCGCCTGGGTGGCGCAGTCGGTTAAGCGTCCGACTTCAGCCAGGTCACGATCTCGCGGTCCGTGAGTTCGAGCCCCGCGTCAGGCTCGGGGCTGATGGCTCGGAGCCTGGAGCCTGTTTCTGATTCTGTGTCTCCCTCTCTCTCTGCACCTCCCCCGTTCATGCTCTGTCTCTCTCTGTCCCAAAAATAAATAAAAACATTGAAAAAAAAAATTAAAAAAATAAAAAAAAGAAAAATTGAACTGACAAATATTTATTGAGTACCTACGCTTAGTACCAGGGATATAAAGGTAAGTATCACAGGAGGTGGTATGGCCTAGTGGGTTCAGAGCACAGCTGCTGATTGTCTATCTGTGTGACTGGTACCAGCCAGGTTCCCCGGGAGGCTGACTCTGAGATGGAGAGTAAACTACAAGAGGTTAATTTGGGAATGCTTGTGGCATCAACACCCAAGGAAAGAAGGGAGAGAAAGAAGGAATGAGTAGAAGTTGAGCTGCAGTGCAGTCTCAAAGGAGGCCTTCGCTGACCCCATGAGACAATCTGAAGTGATGCCCGAGTGGAGGCGATCCCCCATGGGGATCGATAAATGCGGTTGCCTTGAAAAGACTGCATAGTCTTGGGTGAGCAGTGCCATAGACAACTCCTTAAGCAATGAGGGAGTAAGTCCTTTCCTAAAGGGGGATTTGGAAGGTACACTGCACCTTCCACACAGTGACCTTAGATAATTTCTTTTTAACTTTGTTGACCCTCATTTTCTTCATTTGTAAAACAAGTATTTAAGAAATATCTTTATGGAGCCAATATGAAGATTAAATACAACAGTACATGTAACATCCACGTCATGCCTGGCCGCACATGGTAAGAAGTCACAAAGTTTCCCCATTATTATCTTGTTCACAATTTTTCCAATATAATGATTATTCTGTAGGGCATTAGGTTTTCAAAAATGGATAACAACTGTTCCTGTCCTCAAGAAGTCTAGCTGGGGAGGGTCAGCACATGAAAAGACAGTGCAATGCAATGTGATAAGTGTTTCAGTGTTGCATGGATGCCTTAGGACATCCTGTTCTGGCCTTCTGGACAACCTGTTCCCTGAGTTGAGTACTGAGTACTTCTCTGAGGAGGCAGTGAGCAGTATAGCTAAGGCAGGAAGGTAGGAAAGGGTAAGCTGGCATCTAGGATGGCTGGAGCATTGGGTGTAAGATAGTGAGGCTGCTAGGAACCAAATGATGAAGGTTGTAAGTACCCTTGTGTAGGACTTTGGATTTATGCTGAAAGTATTGGGGAGCAATGGAGGATTCTTATATGTCTATCAATTTTCATATTACAAAGTTTAATCTATCAAAATAACAGAGAACAGACTGGAGAAGGACAAAGCGTACACGGGGACATCTACTGAGAGGCTGGCATGAGCTGAGGGCATGGTGATGGGGTTTTGATGTGGAGGGAAATCAAAGGGGACAAAGGAATCATTGATACTCCCTGATTGCTTGTTTGAGTGACTTGGCACAGAGTTGTGCCATTTTCTATGAGATAAGGGATATCAGGAGCAGGAGCAGATGTGGGGTGTGGATTGGGGAAGAAAGGATCATCTTGGCTTTGGACATCAAGGTTGAGGTGTTGAGAGCCACTTCGTCATTATAGTGCAGTAGAACAAAGGATAATGTGTAGAAGAATCAGAGTTTGGAGTAAAAAAATTGCAGCTGTGGAGAGAAGTGGGAGGCTAACTTCCAGTTAGTGGAAATTCAACTGAAGAAGGAGTGGGATAAATAGGAGAAAATCTAGGAGGTTTTCTGGCTTCTGTGATATGTTTTGACAGTATGGAAAAATATCCAATTTCTATCCAGTCAAGCAGCAACTTTCCATCTTTTAATTATTTGAATAAAACCACTTCTCTCAGATTGTCAAACTCCTCAAAAGGAAGATATGGAGTAAGAGAAAAAATTCATTTTTTCAAAATTAGATGGCAAAAAATCAGACATGCCACTTTTAGAAAACTAGCTGAAGTAAAAAAAAAAAAAAGAAAGAAAGAACAAGAAAAAGGTTTTGTGAAGGAATAAAGAGAATGTGAGAAAATGAAAAGGGTAATGTAGAGAGTAGTTCTGGTACAGAACTATTGAGAACTTAAAGAAATAGGAACCTTTCAGTGTTGTATAGCTGGTATACCAGGGATAAATAGGTAAAATAATAGAAATGAATAAATTAAAAAGTTTATTGAAATTCAAAAACAGTTGATAATGCCTTTTTCGAATTTCAGATATAAAAATGGGAAAGGCGAGGGTTAATTTCATGTTCCTATTTTATGAAGTTAAACAAACACTCATGAAAGAATTCTGCGGTAAATGTGGAGGGAAATGGAATACACTCCTCTTTATGCTAGTTGACATCTAATGGGATGAATACCCTCATTCGGGTAGTACACTTTCTTAGATGACATAGTCAGTTGAGATAAAGCTTCGAACGTATCTACTTTAGGTCTGACAAATCGGTAAAACAGCAGCCAAATACCAAGACCGTTGGTATTTTCAATTAGTTGCCTTCCTGACATCTCCCCTGGAAGTTTTTTCCTCTACGGGAATATTATCAAGTGCTACTTCACATTCTTCCCACTAGGCGACACTCTAAGCTCATGGGAAAGGCAAAGACGAGGCGCCTGCTGAAATCTGCCGCAGGCTGCTCCGTTTGTGGGAAATTGATAGCAGTTTGGATTTTATTAATTGAAACTTTAGAATTGAAAATGGTTTCTTATAAATGAGACAACAGGATAGGCCATATGGTTTAACTGAAAGTAAGCAGTCTTTGGAATCCCTGCTCTTGCCTCCTTTCACACTCCAGTGCGTCTTGCGGACCAGTAAGGCAAAGATTGCCAGGGATAATATTGGGGTTGCAGTGATGCCTGGGGTGGCCCTCAGGAGATGCTTTGGTCTACTCAAGGAATTTAGAGGACCCAACAACCTTGCTCAGCCATATGCACAACAGAGGTAACTTGTCTAACAAGCAGCCTCAGAGGGAAGTGTTTTCACTGCTCACTGGCAGAAAGGAAGACTGCATGATTGTAGCAGTGACTGAGGGGGCTCACATTTCCATTGATTTGAAGAAGCAGGTCTCTCTTTACTTATGAGGTTCCAGGCATTGGAATGGGCAGCGATTTTTGACGACTTTTGGGAGGTTGTTATAATGCATGCAGCTACACTCATGCCAGAAGTCGTTCATCGTGGCTGTTGGTTTTAAAGTGTGATTCGTGAGCCTTCTTCCCTAACCTCCTTTGTCAACCTAAGCCCAAGAGGTACAGCTGGAACCTGGGATCAGGGATAAAAATTGAGAACTCTTCCTTCACTGGCTGTGGAGAAGAAAAATTCACAGACAATGGCTATGATCCATCATTCATGGAGGCTTTGTGGATGTAACCAAACACAGGAAAGAGAAGCACTAGACTGGGAGCCAAAGAGGCTTGTTTTCCATGATGCCCCAACACTTGCTCGGTGTATTCATATAATCTTTCTGGTTTGAGGTTTTGTCTGCAAAATGAGAGGTTTGGAGCAGACGACTTGATGAGCTCACAGGCATAGACATTCTAGGATTTGTATCTAGGTAAGTAGAGGCAGTCTACAAACTGCCACCCAACAACCACTGCAGGAGAGCTTTCCTAATCCCAGTTGCTTCTGTGGGCATGGCAGACTTTCTATGAAGGGGATTTGTGTCTGAGGCTCTTCGGACCAGCTAATTTCTAAAGTACTTCTAGTTAGAATAGATAGATCCCCTGGGTCCATATTACTTGTGAGTAGTTTATAAAGTATTAATTGCCTGGGGGCTAAGAGTTCCAAATACCTTATTTTGAAATGTTATATCCAAAGTTGGTCACAATGCATTCCTGTGCAACAAATACATTGAGCCCTTGATGTGTATATGTCAGCACTATGACATAGACAGTCAAGGGCTGCTTAGGGTCTATGTGGTGGGTGGACTTAAAGTACAACCCAAAGTACTGAGTACTCTGCTAGAGGAATGCACCAGATGCTGTGGGTCTAAATTCCTGGGCACCCCAGGAGGAATGTCACATAAAGAGCTGGGTTATGAGAGCCTAGTTCATTGCAGCATGTCGAGCACATGCCCTACCACGCAGTGGATGGCTGACAATGTTTGCTGATTAATGCCTGAATGTATACACATTACAAAGTGTCGGGTAATTGAGTGCAATGCCTGAAATGTTTCTGAGCACCTGACACATGCTTACGCGTGTACTCCTCTCAGCATATCAGATCGGTGAACACTATCATTATCTCCCTTTTAAATGAGCACCAAGGCTCAGAGAGGCAAAGTAATTCTCCCACTTGGTAAGAAGCAGAACCAAAACTAAAACTTAAGTCTGTTCAATTTTAAAGTATATTCTTAAATAGCACTGGAGAAAATTATGAAATGTTTTATAGATGTGGAATGCTCAGAAAAGCAAAACCCAACAGATTTTTAAAAAATATTTTGAGGAAGGCATTGTAAATATATATCCAGGTAAGCTACATCAACTCTTAGTGAGGCATTCATGTATTATCTAGCTTAAAAATGAAAGATGTTTCTAAATGTATTTCTCTTCCAGCACATACGGTAAAAGTCTTATTTTGAACATAAAGTTGCTTGCATATTATAAAACCAATTTCTCTGAGACCCAATTAAATAAATCATTGACTGAGTATTTGAGGGGTAGATGTCTGCAACATACCGGATAATGGAGCTTCCAGACTGCCTGGCTGCTTTCCTGCGGTCCGGCTTCATCCACCACACTCCTCTGGTCACCTTTCTTCACCTTCAGGGGCTTGAGTCCATGTGCTGCTGTCGCTTCATCTTCTTTTACCAGGTAAACTTTAATTAATCCGAATGTGGGCCAACTCTCATTTCTTCCTCTGTCTTCTAATTCCTGTCCAGTTACCACAGGAAAATCATTATACTGTTTTAAGCAAAAACACAGACCTTATTTTGATTCATAAGCATAAGATGAGAGGTGATGATTGACAGCCTAATGTCAAACGAAAAAATCCAGTGCCAGCCACCTTCTTACGAGCTCGTTTGTGGCGGGTCAGGACTTGGCCCACTGCATGCAAGAAGACACTTAAAAAAAATAGAATTGTCAGGTATTTCGGAATGGCAAGGAATTTCTTCATGTGGCATTAGTTAGGCCTTCAGGGCTTGCCATGGTCCCACTCCAGCCTAGCGGCACAGAAGGCCAGGAGGAAGCCAGTGCTTTCTCTGCTCTTGTGACCTGGTGCACTTAATCGTCCCATGTGTGTGCATGAACTACCACATGGGAGACTGGCCTTCCTGAGGAACTGGGGAGGCTTGGGGGGGGGGCGATCTCCCCGCTCACTTATATCCTAATGGCATACATCTTTTGCACTGCTTTTTGGCCTGTTTAGTTGAGGTGGTCAGAGCTGACATTTTTTAGCACACTTCAAAACTGCATCATCTCTTTGTGTTTGGCCCGGCTCACTTTGAAATCTCTGACTATATTCTTTACAAAAGTCTCCACTTACATCACTGGTTAAATTGCTTCCCTCAAGCCCTGTGTCCAGGTAAATATCTGTTACTATGTTGTTTCATTACAAGCTCAAAACCATTTTGTCCTATTGCAAACATTATACAAATTTCTAGTGTATTATAGATTAAAAAGGAATTTTTTAATGTTTTACTTTTAAAAGTTTACTTTTTTTTAAGACAGAGAGAATCCCAGCAGGCCCCACACTTATGTCAGCACAGAGCCTGACAAGGGGCTTGAACCCACAAACCGTGAGATCATGATACGAGCTGAAACCAAGAGTTATACTCTTAATTGAATGAGCCACCCAGGCGCTCCGGATTAAAAAGGAATTTTAAGTTTAGTTTGATAAACCACCATTTATTTGATGCACCACTTGGAAATATAGTTAGAACAAAAACCATTTGTAAATTGGATAAAGCCCATTCAAGTCCTTGAGATTTAAAATAAAGGGTAGATGATGGAATAACGTGGTTAATGAATTCAGTCTGTCCAAAGTCATTTTTTAAAAATGTTTGTTTATTTTTGAGACAGCATGAGTGGGGGAGGGGTAGAGAGGAGGACAGAGGATCTGAAGCAGGCTCTGCACTGACAGCAGCAAGCCTGATGTGGGGCTCGAACACAAACTGTGAGATCATGATCTGAGCCAAAGTTGTATGATCAACCGAGTTACCAAGGCTCCTCCAAAGTCCATTTTTTTTTAAGTTTATATTTATAGAGAGACCAAGACAGAGCATGCACGGGCATGGGAGCAGTGCAGGGCAGAGAGAGAATCCCAAGCAGGCTTCAGGCTGTAAGCACAGAGCCTGATGTGGGGCGTGATCCCGTGAACTGCGAGATCATGACCTGAGTCGAAATCAAGAGTCAGACACTTAACTGACTGATCCACCTAGATGCCCCTCAAAGTCACTTTTTAATAAAAGATTTCCACTGTATTTTAGGTTAACAGATAGATTTCTGAATGGCCAAGGATGTGGTATTTAGGTCAGGAGACTGGATGTCAGATTCTGCTCATTTATGAATGTCTACTATGTGATAGACTGGGCTTAGCATTTTCATACTCCATTTAGGCCACAAAAATATTGTAGTTTGGAAGGCATTATCTTCCTCTTACAGGAGACAGAGAGGTTGAGGAATTTGCAGTGAGTCAAACAGAGAGCAGATGGTGGGGCAATACACATAGTAGTTATTGTTAGCTTAAAAATAATTTTGGGGCACCTGGGTGGCTTGGTCAGCTAAGCGTCTGATTTTAGCTAAGGTCATGATGTCACAGTTCCTGGGCTTGAGCCCCGCATTGAACTCTGTGCTGACAGCTCAGAGCCTAGAGCTTGCTTCAGATTCTGTGTGTGTGTGTCTCTCTCTCAGTCCCTCCCCAACTCACAGTCTGTCTCTCTCTTTTGAAAATAAACATTAAAAAAAAAAATTAAAAAAATAAAAATAATTTTAAAAGTTAAAGTAATATATGCTTGTGGTAGAAAATTGACAGATTCGTGAAAATAAAATTCCTTGATAATTCCATCAAGTAGACAACCATGGCTATTATTTTACTGTATTTATTCTTTCTGTATACAAATGCATAAATGCATGACTTTCCACTTATAAAAGTGAGATAATACTGTTTTATAAGTTGCTTTCTGCAATTAGTAGTACATCATAAATATCCTCAAGTCTTGTTTGCAACATCACACTTTATTGAATACAAGAGAGTCCACTTCTTAATACACCATTTAATAAATCTCCTTGACACTAGAAACTTTGGTTGAAGTATCTGCGATAAATGTGATGTACATCCTTCGAGTAAATCTTTACACATCACATATGTAGCCACATCAGCTCCAGAAATATTCTTAAACCAGTTCTCATTCCCACCACCAATGCAGGGAGCCTGGGTGGCTCAGTTGGTTGAGTGTCCAACTTTGGCTCAGGTCATGATCTTACCGTTGTGAGTTCGAGCCCCCTGTTGGGCTCTGTGTTGACAGCTCAGAGCCTGGAGCCTGCTTGGGATTCTGTGTCCCCCTCTTTCTCTGTTCCTTCCCTGCTCACAGTCTATCTCTCAAAAATAAATAAACATGAAAAGTTATTTTAAAAAAAGTATATATTGCAACTATATTTCTTTGATTACTAGTGGAATAAAACTTTTCCATTCTTTGTCTACCTGCATTTCTTCTTTTTCTTAAACTTTGCTTTAAATGTGAAATATTGAAATAAATGAAAAAAGACCACCTTTGTGATATTGTGCTATTATTGTATCTCCTCAAAGGAAAAAGAAAAACATGATCTTCTCCAATAACAAATTACTTCTGGAATGAAAAACAAATTAACTGAGACACCTGGGCCCATCAGACATATTTCCATGATGCTTGTCACCATAGTACACACGGGGTCATGCATTACTGGAGTTCCTAACACAGGAGTTCCTAATAGGTTTTAGACCATTGAATTATGGGCAAGGGATATGAAGAACAAGAGATATAATACATCTTAATTAATCTGACTTGAGTTCTATAAAGCAGACCCCTCCCCTCATTTTTGGATGATTGTATGCACCTGCCTGCTGGAGATCTCCACCTGGGATTGCCTACAGTATTTCAAATCCAGCATGTCCCAAACTGAATGTACCCCCTGCCTCCCTAAAGCTTCTCACTGTTCTTTTCCTCAGTTAGTAGCATATCAATCTACCCAGAGATTATCAATCTACAAGACTTACTTTTCCTTCAAATACCTCTATTTTCTCTAATATTTCTGTAATTTAGGCCTTTATCTTAATCATTCAATAAATATTTTTGAGTACCTACTATGTGCCAGATCTTCTCTTAAGCTCGGTGGTGGTGGAGGAGAGCAAGGATGAGAGGGAGAAAAAGACAACGCCTTGCCTTTTAGGGGAAGCACGGAGGAGGTAGGCAGGTGAAACAGACAATAAAAAAGTAAATAAGAAATCTAAGATGGAGGTGATTGTTTTGGGTACTATTTCAGGTTGCCTATGGAGGTAACGTGTAACCTGTGATTTAAGACAAGAGCCTGATAGGATTCTGGGAGTAACAATCTAGAGAGGAGATACAGCCAGGTTAGAAGGCAGAAGACTCAAGGAAACGAAAGGGGGCCATGCGGGCTGGCATCAGGCAGAGTAACTGGCAGAGTGAAATCATGTTTGTAGGCCATATAGATATCTGAATGTTACAATGTTGGGGGCGCCTAGGTGGCTCAGTCGGTTGAGCGGCCGACTTCGCTCAGGTCATGATCTCGCGGTCCGTGAGTTCGAGCCCCGCATCGGGCTCTGTGCTGACGGCTCAGAGCCTGAAGCCTGTTTTGGATTCTGTGTCTCCCTCTCTTTGACCCTCCCCCATTCATGCTGTCTCTCTGTCTCAAAAATAAATAAAATTAAAAAAAATAAAAAATAAAAAAAAGAATGTTACAATGTTGAACATAATGGGAAACCTCTGAAACTTTTTAAGTGAGAACAAACATGCAGTGATTTGTGTCTCTCAAAAAGAAAACCATGGCTGCCTTGGGAGACTGGATTGTAGGGGTGAAGGTGGAAGCAGGGAGATCCTTGTGATCTGGACCAGGGTGACTGGCAGTGAAGATAAAGAGAATTGGACAGATTCAAAGTATAGGGTAACTCATCCCCTTGCCCTCCACCCCAACTCTAGAATTCATAATTGATCTGCCAAAGTTCTGCATCTTCTGTATAAAATGCGCTCACTGACATCCAGGACACCCTGAATGCTTGTGGCTAGTTGGTTCCTTCTTAGAACATCTGCACACTCCTGTTTCCTCCCAAGAGAATTGTGTGATTACCAAGCATCAATTTGCTTCCAAATTTGTATATAACAGCTGTATTTAAAATTAAATGTAAATAAGGTTATTAATATTATATGAAACAATGAAATATGACAATGATCATTTCTAGGGAAAACTAGGTCAGATGATTTGGAAAGACTTCGTAACAGTATAGGCAAGATAGCAATACAGGACTGCAAACAAAATGGTAAAAATGTGCTTTCTGTCATAGATTCCTTCATACACATCTCATGCCTTCACTCTACAGAAACTAAAGCTAGGTATCAGAAAATGCATCAGGGCTTAGCTAGAGGGAAAACCAAAGTGCTCATTAGTAAAAGCATACCAAAGAAAGGCTTTGCACCTCTATTTAAACATTGGCAATGAATATACGTGCATCAAGTTAAAATATGTTTAAGGTATGTAGTGTGGTTTGTGTGTCCCTTTTTGACCTATCACATCAGGTAAGTAAGTGGCTTCGACTTTGGAGGTAGAATTAACGTGCTGGATGGAAAAAGGAATTATGGATAATAATGATCCCTGCCACTTGCACAGCCTGAAGTGGACTCCCTCTTCTGCCTGGCATGCCCTTCTATTCTACTTTTAAGAAGCAGCTAAAGCTATATACTTCTACACTGGCCAATACTTGTCCTCCTTTCCAGCCCTCTCGTCCCTGTAATTCATCACAACTGCAATGTCTATCACCACACTTACCACAATGCCGTACAGCATACAGATCAGCCTGTATAAAAAACTGTATCAGTGAACTACTTGAAGGGATCATGTGCTTCTCAACAATTTTTATAACCCAGAGCTAACACACAGTAGGTGCTCAATGTTTGTCCAATGGACAAATGAAGGAATACACTATGTACTTTAACCTTTTGAACCGCAAAATACCTCTGTAACCATAGAATGATGTTACATCTGTCCTATACTGTTAGGGACTGAATGTCTGTGTCCCCCTCAAATTCCTATGTTGAAGCTCTAACCCCCGAGTGTGGCTGTATTTGGAAATGGGGCCTCCAAGGAAGTGATGAAGGTTAAATGAGACAGGGGTAGTGTCCTGATCCAACAGGACTGATGTCCTAATGAGACACCAGAAAGCGCCCTCAGCAGACACCACCCACTCCGCTGGCAACTTGAGAACACAAATTCCTGTTTCAGCCATCCAGTCTGCAGTTATTTTGTTCTAGCAGTCTGAGAAGACTAGTCCACATGTGTAGAACAACAGGCTGCCTTCTCTTTCGTATTTGGTTTGCCTAAAGGAGCCTCAGAAGTAAGCGATCTTTGGTATGTCTAATAGATGGTTCTCTCCCTTTCAGGTTTCAAGAAAAAAAATTTACTCCTTTAATCTTTTTTCTTTACTAACAAAATATACAGTATCTTCACAGGAAGAAAAGCCTTTTTGTTTGATAAGCTTTTTATCCTCTGTGGTTAAACCTACAGCTCAAATTAAAAAAATAGGTTTTATCATGGTACAACAAAAAACAATTTTTAGTGGTTTAACAAGTGGCTACACTCTCTGTGATTCCCTTACCCTTCACTCACAGGCCACACTGTATTTGCAAGATGGTTTTCATAGCACCTCCAGACATTCCTTGAGATCAAAACAAGGGGGGGGGGAAGTGGGGGAGGAGAGGCTGTATCAGCAGCATGCTTACCTTCTTACAGGAAAAGCAAGTGATTTCCAGAAGTGGATTGCCAGCATACTTCTATCCATCTCACTGCCCATAATTGGGTCAGAAGTTCAAACCTAGTTGCAAGGGGAGCTGAGAAAATAAGTATTCAGTTTATCTCATTCCTACTTTGGAAGGGGCAAAGAATCTTTCAGGTTAGTCAACGAATGGTATTTGCTATACAGGGAACTGGAAGACAGGACTGGCATATGACCTAATTCTTTTTTTTTTTTAATTTAAAAAAAAATTTTTTTTAGAATTTATTTTTCACACAGAGAGAGAGAGAGACAGAGAGAGAGCGCGCGTGCGCGCGCATGAGCGGGGGAGGGGCAGAGAGAGAGGGAGATACAGAATCCCAAGCAGGCTCCAGGCTCTGAGCTGTCAGCACAGAGCCCGACGCGGGGCTCGAACTCACAGACCATGAGATCATGACCTGAACCGAAGTCGGAGGCTCAACCCACTGAGCCACCCAGGCGCCCCTGCATATGACCTAATTCTAAGAAATCTTCCAGATATAAGCTTAATCACTCCAAGGTGTGCTTTTCATTTCACACCTTAGCAAAGCACTTTAGCCAGCATCAAATACTTCTTTGATTACAATTAGCTAGGTTGCAAACATTCCATTAGACGTATACCAGGTCTTACCCTGTATCTATTACAATAAAACACTACCTTTGGCTATTGAGTATATATTACCTGTATTGATTTTTATTATTGTTTTGTGTGGAGCTAATGACACTATTCTAACTTTTCTGTCAATGATAAATAAGAAAGTGGCAAGTGGGTCTTCTAATTTAAGATTATGGTTAAGACCATAATCTGGGTTAATTAATATTGTGCTTTAGCCACGAACATACCCATAGATTGCCCTTGGCTAGCTTGTCTAAGTTTACATTCCATATTCACATGTTCTACTTCAAGACATCTTTTAAAGGGAAGACTAATTTAGCTTTGTGTAATTACTGCCATCCTTTAAAAAAAAAGTTTGTTTCAAGAGAGAGTGCATGTGTGTAAGTGGGGGAGGGGCAGAGAGAAAGAGAGAGAGAGAATCCCAAGCAGGCTCTGCACTGTGAGCACAGAGTCTAATGCTCAACGGAGCCACCAGGCACCCTAAGAACTGCCATCCATACTGGTGCAGTAATTTTGTTAGCACAGACTATGACAAGTTCTTATCTAATGTAGCCTAAAATATCATTCAAATCTGAGACTTTATCAGAACAGAAATATACATCTGTCCTAACTGAAGACCTTAAACAGGGAGGAAAACTGGAGTTGAGAAAGTAAGAAAAAAAAAATAAAATCATGTTTACTACACAAAAGCACAACTCCTAAGGTTCTATATGGTAGTTATAGGTGACCTACAATTTGGCTTAAGGCTGCTCCAAAAACAAATAAAAAAAGAGAAACACAGTAACAGAGTCTTTAGGACAAAAACAAACCAATTCTTTTTTTTTTTTTTTTTTTTAATTTTTTTTTTCAACGTTTATTTATTTTTGGGACAGAGAGAGACACAGCATGAACGGGGGAGGGGCAGAGAGAGAGGGAGACACAGAATCGGAAACAGGCTCCAGGCTCTGAGCCATCAGCCCAGAGCCCGACGCCGGGCTCGAACTCCCGGACCGCGAGATCGTGACCTGGCTGAAGTCGGACGCTTAACCGACTGCGCCACCCAGGCGCCCCCAAACCAATTCTTTAAGAACAGGCTTTACTGCTACTGAGACCTAAGAGAATTTTCTCCCACGAGTCCTCATAAAGGGTACACTGTGTAGTATAGCAGACATCAGCCTTAAAAACACTTGTGTTGTACAAGTTCTAATGATTGTTTTGCTAGTAGAAGCCAACAGCACAGAAGCAAAGTGCAATACAGTAAAGATAATTCTATTATCTTTAGGAAGAAGTAAAATGTGGATAATCTATGTGGCTCTTTGAAAATCTTCCAGAGGATAAAATTTAGATTCTTCTCCTTACTAGTTAGGAATACAGACTTGTTTTTAACATAATCCCCAAACTCCTCTATTCCTGTAACAAAACTCATTTCAAAACCAGACAAATTATTTGCAGACTGAAGGCCACTGTTCCCTTCTGATATCACAGATGGTTAGAATAGACTACATACATAATTTATCTGAGGAACATGATTTTCTAAATAAATGTGCTTTAAATGTGTAATCTCAGGAGAGTAGACAAATAAAATGCATTTTAAAATGCTAAGTTTTATGGTTTTACTACCTATACATGAACTTAATTTTTAGAAGCTTAAGTTAAAAGATTATCCACAAAAGTATTTTCTGCTTGAATTATGTTCAATTTTTTTTATTAATATTGGTTACATATGAAGTGTACTACACCTATTCACAAAGACTTAAAATTATCAGTAATATGAAGTATAAACTTAAAAAAATCATAAACTCATTCCATGTCTGTGAAATGCAGCAGTTAAGTATAATTAAATTTACAATCATTGTAAGGGATAGAGAGAACATTGAAATTGAAGGGGGAAAATGGTATTCAAGATCTAAACAACATAGCTACTGCTGTACTGAAAAAATAATTTATTAAATGAATATAATACTGGGAATAAAATGCATCACAAAAGTAAAAAAAAAAAAAGGTAAATTCTAAATATAAATAATAGTGGCTTATCAACAAGGGTTTTTCTTTACCCATCCAAAACTTTACATACAATGTTCTTAAAGGCTAGATTTTGAAAATGTATGGTTCACTTTAAAGCAGACATGAAGATAGCACTATAACGTCCAAAATTCAGCAAAGATCATCTTGTTTTATTCGACTAAAAATTGTATTAATTTAAATGATTGTTCTTTTTACACCTTTTTAGGCCTAGAATATTTGAAATGAACAGATAGAATAGTTTATTACATTCTTTCTATCTCCCAAGATAGTAAACACATTTCTAGTATACTTTGTGGAATATATTTTGAGACAAAACATACCTGTGCATTTGGACAAAGGTTTTTTTTTTTTTTTTTTTTTTTTACAATTTTTGGTCCTTTGGTAAAAAGCAGTCCCTTTTTAGATCAAAAGTTGACAATAGCCAATTGATCTTTTATCTACTTAAGTAGAATTTTAAACAACCACATTTTAATATGTACATCAAGATACCGATAAACTTTTAGATAGTGAAGAAAACAAAACTGGAGATCGTTATTCTATTTCCCTAGTAAGTTTCCCTCAGCTTTTAGAAAGCACATGCAGTTCAAAAAACCAAGTGGAATTTCAGAATGCTAGCATGATCACAGTACTTATTAACAGCAATATGCAAAGCAGTGGAAATAGAAAATAAATGAGTAACTACATATTATAAAAACGAAACAAGGCACTTTGAACAACTATAAGCAAATCTGAAATAAACACTTTTTCATAAAGCTGACTCACAGATTCTAGCAGACTGGTGTATAAAAGTGAAATAGTGAAGGCACTACATAAGTTTTTCCTAACTCCACTTACTAAAGAAATTCACCAATTAAACTTGGCACAAAAGAGTTTAATTATCATAAAGTGCATCACTTGGCTAAATATATTAAAAGGAAAATCAGCCTTAATACATTATAGCAACATATTCACATATGCAGAGATAAAAATGCAATCCCAGGAGTCAACATATTTAGGAACTTTATAGTATATATGGCTTTTTATTTTGTGTTTTTTTTGTATAACTCCCTATTTGCTTAGAATCAATATTTTCAAAAGAGTATATTTTGATTAGCAAAAAGAGGTAGTATTCTGAAAGAGGCAAACTCACTGATTCTACAGGTAGAGATTTAAGATAAAGATTATGTGGAAAATCAGTACAACATATTATAATAAACTAGGACACTTATAATATTCTGATAATGAGTTAGCTTTTAAAATCAAGGCTATTTTATCACTTTAGCTATGTTATTATGTTACTATAGCTCTTTCAAATAGTTTTCCTTTGGTATTAGAAAGTTTTCTTCTTTTTAAATAGCAATAACATTGCAACAGGCAATTTTTATTTACAGATGGCAAACATGTCAATATTTAAAACTTAATTCATCTTTACCACTGATTTAAACCACTAATGAAAATATATCATGTCAGAGATACAAAGAAGTATATATCAACCAGATAGCAACATGCATTTAATGTCCACTTAACTGATATAATTGGCAATTTTTTTTTTTTTTTTATAATTGGCAATTTAAACACAGACACGCATACATACACACACACACACACACAAGCGTGCATACACACATTAGTTTGGAGCAATATATTGGCAAAAAGCCAAAATAATTTATGCACATTATTTAAGAATTTAGTTTTGATAACAGAATTCTAACTAGATTTTTTTTTTTTTGGTGTATTAAATACAAAGGTTGGATAAAAGATAGTTTAAAGCAGCAATGAATACATTTCCTATCCCGATAACTTAAAAAACTTTTCTTTATGTAAACTTTATACATGTGCAATCTTTTTGTTTTCCGTAAATGCTTCAGTCTTTCTTTTATTTTTAACTATTTCCCACTCTATTCTAAATTTGCCGAAACATAGAAATGGAAGGAACTGCTCGCAGTTAGTCGTCCTCAGCACTGTATGCCACTTCTGCTACTTCTATGTCTGATACAGAATTTTCAGGTTCACTCAAACTTAAGCATGGCTTATCATCAGCTCTGCAAAAAAGAGAAACATGTCAATAAAGGGATTAGATACATGCTGTTTCCCTTCACTATCACCTTTCAAATTTTACCTAAAGAATATTTAAATATTAATGGGAAATATTTCATGGAAAAGAATATTTAAATATTTGATCAGAAATTTAATCATTTTTAAGTTGTTGTTACAACACCTTTGGAGATATATTTTTAATTCTTTCAGCTCTTTCAACTATCATTTATCAATAAAATATAGTGACTTTCACCAATATAAAATTTGTTCTCATAATTACAGCTTACCTGCTACCACTAAAGTATTAATAATGACTTTGGATTTATAAGTAATAAATATTCTATGTGCTTTCAAATATACTATCTTTTTATCATTCCTGTAGGTAGGCAGGCTGGTTGCTATTACAGTATCCCACTTTTTGAATGGAAAAAGACTGAGAGAGATTAATTTGTCAAGCTTTACAAAATTAATAAATTAACTGAGTACTTAATTTAGATATATCTTCAAAGTAAGTAATAACATTTACAGCCTGGATTGTAAACACTCATTTTTAGGCACAGCTTAGAATATCTGTAAGTCTTTCTCTGCTCAGATTTATGATACAATAACATTGGGTTCATAAAAAATACTCTATAGAGTATTAGTGCCTATTTGCCTCTAGTTATTCAGATGATTGGGCTACAATAAACCAAATATTATTTACCTAGATTCTTCATGTAAATCATCTCTATCAACCTCAGGTGCAGAGGACTCCACCTTTGGGATGTGTCCACCTTCCGTTCCACACATGAGCAGTGATTCTTCAGGTTCTAAAGACAATGTTCTAAAAGTAAATTATAGCAACAAGTTATTTTCTACAAATAAATACTGGTTTGTTTTTGTAAATACATGTAGCTTTAGCAGTCTTCAGCTATTCTTTTTGTTTTTTTTTTCTTTTTAACATTTATTTTTGAGAGACAGAGCACAAGCAGGGGAGGGGTAGAGACAGAAGGAGGCACCGAATCTGAAGCAGGCTTCAGGCTGTGAGCTATCAGCATAGAGTCTGATGCGAGGCTTGAACCCATGAATCGTGAGATCATGACCTGAGCCAAAGTTGGATGCTCAACTGACTGAGCCACCCAGGTGCCCCAGTCTTCAGCTATTCTTAAAATGGCTAATAAAGTGCTGACTCTGGGAGTCAACAGAGAAATTAGTACTTATGATTAATGTAAAGTGATTTTAACATCAATTCAATAGATGCTGACGGGAACGCAAACTACAACTTTCACATGTGAAAAATTAGTGTAAGTGCCTTGAAACAAAGACGCCACTTAAATAGGGTAAAGCGAATAATGTTTATCTTGTTGAACTAGAGGCTTATTTTTCTGATGTTTCCCATCCTTCAAATGTTCAGCCTCCTAAATAAATTATCAAAAGGCAACTTTTCCAACCTACAAGTATACCAAGAGTCTAAGACTTTTGGAATCAGAAATTTCCTAAATCATATTAAAATACAAAGGGCATTTAGCCCAGAGTATTGAGTTGAATTAGTAAGGCCAAAAATGCAAGTATCACAATATACCTAATTCTGTTCTCTAGAGTATCTATATGAAGTTGCTTTTCATTGAGCAGTTTCTTCAGTGATTCCACCTCTTTTTGTTTTTCAAGTAGTTCTTTTTGAAAACGGTAATTTGTCTCTTCTAAAGTTTCACAGAAAGCCTTGAAAACAAACAAAAAATGAAGAAAAAATTAATTACTTATGCAGTATCTCCCTCAAGAGCATTACTAAAGAGTCAAAGAATATAATCAAAATAATATGTATGCAGCCCAAACAATTTGTTCTCTTCCTGCATTTTTTTTTTTTTTTGGTCTTTGCTATCTTGACACTCAATCCTCACCTATCTTGTGGACTTATAATTACAAGTCCCTTTTCCTGAGGATTGTTAAGTAGTAGTCCTCTACACTACTACACTAGTAGTCCTCTAGTGTAGGACTGGGAAAAAATAACCAGTAACCACTGTTAAAGTTTCTACTCTCCTTCATCTATTTTTGCCTGGTCCTAGATGAATATGTTTTGAAAAATGTGGCTATTCATTTGTATTAGCTCAGCAGGTATATTATTATAACAACCTCCTCAATAGCACCTGTTTATTTTTCCCCAACATTGCTTTCCTCTTGCTTCTCCTTTTACCATATTCATTCAAAACTGACATTCTACCCATCATACCCAGATGCTAAATCCTGCTGAAATAAAGATTAAAACAAATAAACAAAATCATACTACCATAAAAAATGTCATGAAAAAATGTGGGTCACTTATCTTGATGAGGCTTTCAGTGAAACTGATCAATGCTTCTAATTATTCCTAGTTGTCTATATCATTCCCTGTCTTCTCTGTGACTATTTTAAACCTTCACTCTTGGCGAGTCCACTTACGACATGTTACTATTGCTGATTCCAAACCCAGATGATCCTGATTCCTATACCAGGAAAAACCAAATCCCTGACTCCCCGATTCTCAACTACATTAGCATCCTGCGCTTGTCCTCAAGAATGTCCTTGAATGACTCAAGTCATCTCGTGTACCCTACCTCCTCTGGAAACATGCTCTATCCTATGTACCCCTACCTCCTCTGGAAGCATGCTCTATCACATACATTCTCTTAAATTTTCAACTTTTCCCTTTCCTCTGGACCCTGCATTTACTTGATAAAGTTGACTCAAGTTGATGAAGCCTAAAAATTTCTCCATATTAAAAAAAAATTATCTCCACCGCTCACTTGATCAAGAGTCTCTCTAGCTACTAACGCAATCTCCTTCCTTTCAAAACAAAGAAGTTTTCCACAAAAAAAAGTACTTCTCACTCAAATTGAGCCCCCAATTTACCTCTAAAATCACTAAATTAGAGAAGTTTTGCTCTCTTTTTCTCTACTAACCATGCCCAGGCAAAGGCTAACAATGACCTTCTAACTGGAAAATCCAAAGTACTGTTTTTATTAACTACACTGAATGTCACTCACCAGTGACTTAATTAAAAAAAAAAATAATGGAAACCTCTTTCACTGGCCTCCATAAAACTTCCTGGCTGGCCTCTTAACTTTGACAGTTACTTCTTAGTTTTCTATTTGCTCTTTGCATGTGGGCATTCATTAAAGTTTTGCCCTTGGTTACATAATCTCTTGCTCTATATGCCATCCCTAGGCAATTGCACTTACTGTTAACATGTCAGCTCTCATGTTTATTCTATCTAACTTCCAATGTGGTTTGTTGTTGCTGTTGTTAATCTCCAGCCCACACCTTTCCTGAGTGCATGGACATCATTCATATACCTACTGGTCCTCTTCAGAAGAATTAGATGTACCAATGGCAAGTCAAATGGTGTTCACAAAGGAATATCTATTCTACCTCCTCATCTTCCAAGCCACTGGGCAGGCATCTTAGATCACTCCATTTCCCTACCTACTTTCTATGACCCAAGGATAACTCAGTTTTTATACTCTCCCTTCCCCTCACCCCCCCACTGCCTCATCAACACTGCTTGTATTTTTGTCATTTGTTCTCATTTCTACAGTCTTTAATTGTTAACCAAACTACACCACCAGTAAACTAATTGGTTTACCTATGTTCACTTAGGCACTCTGCTAATCTAAACTGGCTTTCTTTTTTTCTGTTGTTTTTTAAATTTTTTTAAACGTTATTTATTTTTTGAGAGAGACACAGCGTGAGTGGGGGAAGGACAGAGAAAGAGGGAGACACAGAATCTGAAGCAGGCTCCAAGCTCCGAGGAGCCATCAGCACAGAGCCCGACGCGGGGCTCATACTCGGGAACGCAAGATCATGACCTGAGCCAAACAAAGTGAGACACTGAACCGACTGAGCCAGCCACGTGCCCCTAAGCTGGCTTTTTAAAAAACAGATCTGATAATGCTACCTCTGACTCACTACTGCCTAAATAATAAGGTCAAATATCTTACCTTGACAAATGAAGTATTATGTGACATATGCCTTTCACCCCAACTTCATAGCTTTTGCTCTATTTCCTTTTCCTGTCTTCTAATCCTCCTCATACCCCATGTTCCACCTAACTGAATTACTTTCAGTTTCTCAAATATTTGTCTTTACATAAGTGAAGTATATAATACCTAACATTCTGTGGCTTGCATTTTTACCTAATGACATAAGATGAACCTTACAAACATTCCCAGATTTAAGACCTTGGGTATATTCACATTATGAAAAAACTGAATACTTTTCAACTATAATGGAAATAGAACCAGGAACACAGACAAGAAGAAAAAAAATGAACCACACATAACTTCCATTGATCACAGCACGGGGTGACTAAACAAAATAAGGCCTCTGGCTATAAAATACCTAGCTAAAAACCCAACTTTTAAAATAGCTATGTGGGCAAGAAACAGAGGTAAGTCTCAGGGAACAAAAATCAAGAGAAATGAAAACAAGTGCCACGAGCACCGACACTATGTCTTTGCATAGTGGGAGGAGGGTTGAAGAGAGGTTATTTTTTGGTCATTTTGAACCTTAAACACCAAGATGGGACAAGAGATGAGGAGTCAGGCACATTTTAAGGGCTAGTGACCAAAAACTGAGACACTCAGGAATAAAACAAGGACTTTAAAAAGCTAAGTCATTAATAAAAATCACTCATCAAAATAGGAATGCATCAAGGAAGACTGTTTGTCTCATCTTGGCTTTTAGGTGGGAGAGCTAAAGTCTTCTGGAAGAATCTACAACCATGAGCTAATAATGCCTCATGTGGATTTTGCACTGAATTTATAACTATCACAATTAGCCAGAAACACCCAAGCTTAGAAATCAGCATAAAAAATGGTCCAGGATCAACCATACTCAAGGTATCTCAGCAGAAGCAAACAAATTTCCATGGAAGAATATACCCTCAACTTTGGCTGTTAAGGTTTCCTGTAGACAAACTTCTAATCAAAGTAAATTTACAACCCAAAATTACAAAACACACTAGGAAATCATCCAACATAAAAGAAAGTGAACAGACCCCAAAAACAGAAAAATTAGAATTCCATAAATTTCAGATAGCATATTACTAAAGAGCATAAAATATGAACAAGTATAATGACTTGAAAATATTTTTTAATTTTATTTTTTATTTTTTTTAATGTTAATTATTGAAAGACAGAGAGAGTCAGAGTGTGAGCAGGGGAGGGGCAGAGGGAGAGGGAGACACAGAATCTGAAACAGGCTCCAGGCTCTGAGCTGTCAGCACTGAGCCCGACGCGGGGCTCGAACTCACAAGCAAGATCATTACCTGAGCCGAAGTTTGACGCTTAACCAACTGAGCCACCCAGGCACCCTGAAAATATTTTTTAAAAGCCACTATCAAAAAAACATCAGGTATAACTGAGACAAAACAAACAGAATGTCAAGACATGAGAAATAAGGTCAATATTATTAAAATCTTAATGGAAGTATCAATACTACTATCAAAAGTAGTATAATCCTGTCTGAAGACAATACAGTAAACTGGGAGGGAGAACAAAGAAAATTGCAGAATTTATAAATTGAAGAACAAAGAGAGATGGAGATAGAAAACATGAAGGAAAGGTTAAGACAGATGGAAAAGGAAAAAAAAAAGAAACTAACACACACATTTATACATAGAGTTCCTAAAAAAGAGAACAGAGAGAATAAGAAGAAGCAACACTTCGTGGGAAACAGCAGAAAATTTTCACAACTGATTAAATACTAGCACTTTCAGATTTGGGAAGAATAATGCATCCCAAGGAAACCAAAAATAGAAACCACCCACACACAAGATAGTAAAATTGCAAATGCCAAAATCATTTAGATCATTTAGATCTTTAGAGAAGATCTCTAAAATACTAGGAAAGAAAAAGTTTACTCTAAAGGGACAACAATGAACTGAGAATAGATGGTTCACAGCAACGGTCTACAGCAGAGGTAGTGGAAAAGACCTCGAAGCACCAAGAAAAATGATATCAAGGTAGAATTCTAGTCCCAGTTATATCATCCTTCAAGAATGAGAGCAAGATTTTAAAAACTTCAGACATTAAATACCTATCCATTACCAACACACATTCACTAAAAGAGAACTATTAAATGACGTATTTCAAGGAGCAGTTAACTGAGCCCCAGTGGAAAGAGTGAGGTGAAAGAACTTGGAATGGTGAGCAAAGAAAGTGGCAGGTAAATCAAAGGAAGCACTGGCTCACTTTGGGAAGGCTGGAAACAACCTGGTTCTAAACTATCTGATGAGAACAACATATGACCATTAAATAAAAGACAGTGAATACAGAGCTTAGAAGCCAAGAATAGAGGAAAAAAGGGAAGAAAGAAAATGCATTACGTATATAAAGGGAAGGGAAGGAGAAGCAGGGTAAATAAAAAGCACAAAATAAAATGAGAGAAATAAATACAAGTATATTGGTAATTGCTGGACACATAACATAAATTCACCAGTTAAATAACATATTTTTCTGTTTACATCAAAACCCAAAAATCTACCTCTATGATGCTGACAAGAAACACACTTTAAATACAAAGATAGAAAAATACTTATAAGGCAACAGGCAAATCTGCTCTTTCTTCCCCACAAAAGGTCTAGTTCTATGAATATCAGAGCAATGCATTTCAAGTGGAAAACATCAGGCACAAAAACAGTCACTAATAATAAAAGGAATGATTCACTAGGGATATTTCAACTACAGAATTCTAAAGAAAAAAATTAACAACAAATCATAATGAGGGAATTAAGTATACTACTTTTGGTAATTAAGATGTTAAGATATTTTTAAAAATCATGAGAAAACAGCCTTACATCAATGTAGTTTAAAATCTGTACAAATTGGCAATCCTCTAAGAAAATACATCAAACTTGATCCCTAAAGAAACAGTCAAATAAACGCTACTCATTAAAGAAACGTAATCAGTTGTTGAAAATCTATGCATAAAACTATTGAACAAACCAAAGAAAATATCAGACTCAGGTTGTTTAATAGGTGAGTTCTAATGAATACTCAGGGAACCAACAATACTAATCTTACTCAAATGATTCTGGAGAAAAGAAAAAGAGACTATTCCTCAACCTATGTAAGACCTGTATAATCCTGGTGCCAGATCCAACAACAATAACAGGGAGGAAAATTATACTGCAAAAACTCTAAATAAAATCATTACGATCCAAATCCAGCAATTAAAAAAAATGCTGAATGAGTTAATTTCACAAATGAATAATGTTTTAGCATTTAAGAATCTGAGAATGTGATTTACCACACTAACAGATTAAAAAAAAACCCATATGATTATCTTGAAAGATGTAAGCAAAAGCATTAATAATATACACATACCACAACCTTTCAACAAACTAGGAACAGAACTTCCTTAGCCTAAAAACACAGACAAACAAACATAACCCACAATTACCAACAGCTTGTAGGACACACTATATGTAACTAATGGTGAAATACAAAATCATTTCCTTTAAAGTTAGGAAGAGAGGAAAAGGATGCTCACCATAAATGCTCCTACGTAACTCCAAAGTTTCTACTTAGCACACAAAAAATATGAAAATGAAATGAAAGGTATTAAGGATTAAAAAAGAAAAAACATAGCTGTTAATATTTCAGAGGATGTGATTATGTATATAGAAATCTAAAAGGATCTACAAACTAATGAGAGATTTCATCAAAGATGTAACATAAAATATATAGAAAATAATAACAGTAACAAATTAGAAAATACCAATTATGATAAGAAAATCCATAAAGTATTCTACAGCTTTCCCTACAAGTTTAAGGAAAAAAAAAATCACCTTCATTAAAGACTTTTAAAAAGATCTATTGATAGAAAGATTCAATTCTGTAATGACTCTGATCTTCAAAATTAATCAGTAAATTTATTATAATTCAAAACAAAATGCCACCAGGATCTTTCATAAAACTCACAAGCTGATTTTAAATTTCATATGGGAAAACAAATAATCAATTTTGAAGAACAAGGAAGGGAAACCTTGCCTTGCCAGATACAAAGATTATAAAGCCATAATAGTTAATTAACACAGTACAGACTTAATAAAGAGATAGAACAATAATAATAGTAATAAAAGAAAATAGAAACTCTGGAATTGGAAAAGCACAATACCCAAAGTGAAAAATTAACAAAAGGGGCTCAATAGCAGATTGGAAATGATACAAAAATGAGTCCGTGAGCTAGAAGATAGACCAACAGAAATTATTTAATCTCAAGAGCTGAGGAAAAATGATTGGGGAAAAAACCAAAAAACGAAAGACATAACAAAAAAAACCAAACCAGTATCCAGAAAGATGTAGTACAATATGAAGTATACAAACGTGGGTAATGGTAATGCCAGAAGGAGAAGGGCAAAAGAACAAGACTGAAAAATTATTTGAAGAAATAATGGCCAACAATTTCATAAATGTTACATAAAGCATTAATTTGCCAAATCCAAGAAGCTCAATGAAGCCAAATTAGGATAAACACCTTGACACATCATAATCAAACTGCTGAAAGTCAAGGGGCACCTGAGTGGCTCAGTCGGTTAAGCATCTGACTCTTGATTTTGGTTCAGGTCATGATCTCATGGTTCATGGGATCAAGCCCTACATCGGGCACTGAGCTGACAGCGTGGAGCCTGCTTGAGATTCTCTCTCTCCCTCTCTCTCTCTCTCTCTCTCTTTCTGCCCCTCCCTCCCAGCTCACACGTGCACAGTCTCTCTCAAAATAAATAAATGTTAATAAAAAAAAGGGAAGTAAAAAAAAAAAAGTCTTGAAAATAGCAAGGGTGGAATAGCTCATCATGTTCACAGGAACAATGTAATTAAAGGTTGACTTTTCATCAGAAATGATGGAGGTCAGAAGACAGGAATGACACAAAGTACCGAAAGAAAAAAACCTGTTAATAAAACCATCCTTCAAAAATGAGCATTCCCAGATAAACAAAGACTGAGAATTTGTTGCCCTCAGACCTGCCTTACAAAAAATATTAGGGGCGCCTGGGTGGCGCAGTTGGTTAAGCGTCCGACTTCAGCCAGGTCACGATCTCGCGGTCTGTGAGTTCGAGCCCCGCGTCGGGCTCTGGGCTGATGGCTCAGAGCCTGGAGCCTGTTTCCGATTCTGTGTCTCCCTCTCTCTCTGCCCCTCCCCCGTTCATGCTCTGTCTCTCTCTGTCCCAAAAATAAATAAACGTTGAAAAAAAAAAATTTAAAAAAAAATATTAAAGGAAGATGTTGAAGCTGAAAGAATGTAATGCCCGATGATAACATCAATTCACAGGAAGGAATCAAGAGGGCTGTTAATAGTAAATAAATAGATAAATATAAGAGTTTATAATATATTTTTCCCATTTCTTAATTTCTTTATAAGAGAAAAGACTGTACATAGAAGTAATTATTACACTGTATTACTGGGGTTATAACATAGATTTAAAATATGTAATAATAGGGTGTCTGGCTGGCTCAGGAACATGAGTTTGAGCCCCAAATCGGGCCTAGAGCTTACTTTAAAAAATATGTAATAACAGCAATACAAAGGAGGGGGGGAAAGATATATGGACATCAAGTTTATAATTTACTGGAATTACGTATTACTCTGAAGTGGACTGTGTTAAGAGGCATACTATAATGCATACTAGAGAAACCCCTAAAAAATAAAAAACATAAAAATTTCTACAGAGGAATCAAACTGGCATACTAAAAATACTTCTTTTGCACAAGAGTAAGCGGTAAAGGAGAAAGAGGACCAAAAGAGATGAGACAGATAGAAAATAAATTGCAAAATGGCAGATGTAAAGGGTAAAGATGTCAGACTAAACAAAAGACCAAGACCTAACTACATGCTACATACAAGAAATAGAACCTAAGGCTGAAAGACACAAACTGAAAGCAAAAAGATGGAAAGACATATACTAGGCAAACAGTAACCATAAGAGAGCTGTAATAAATAAGACTGTGTGGTACTAGCACAAGGATAGGTACCCAGACCAATGGAAGAGTATGAAGATCCCAGAAACAAACCCATTCTTTTATGTTTACTTGACTTTTGATAAAGGTGCCAACTCAATAAAGGTACAGACACAATTAGATATCGGTAGGAACTTAAGACCTTTACCTCATACCTTGTTAAAAAAATATCAGGTCAGGATGGATTACAGGCCTACGTGTAAGAACTAAAACTATAAAACTCCTAGAAAAAAAGGGAGAAAACTTTTGTGACCCTTTATAAGGCAAAGAATTTTTTATTTTTTTTTGTTTTTTAAGTAGGTCCATACCCAACGTGAGGCTTGAACCACAACCCTGACATCAAGAGTCAGATGCTCTACTGACTGAGCCAGCCAGATGCTACTGGGGAAAGAGTTCTTAATGACACAACACTAAAAGCATGAGCCATTTAAAAAAAGTGATAAAATGGGGGCAGTGATAAACTGGGAGGCTCAGTAGGTTAAGCATCTGACTTCAGCTCAGGTCATGGTCTCATGGTTTGGAGTTTGAGCCCCGTGTCAGACTCTGTGCTGACAGCTCAGAGCCTGGAGCCTGCTTCAGATTCTGTGTCTCCCTCTCTCTCTGCCCCTCCCCTGTTTGCGCTCTGCCTCTCTCTCCCTCTCTTTCAAAAATAAACATTAAAAAAAATAAAAAAAAAATAAAAGTGATAAAATGAACTTCATTAAAATGAAAAACATTAGTACTTTAAAAGGCACCGTTAAGAAGATGAATACAGATCAGGAGAAAATATAGGAAAATCAGATATCTGATAAAGGACTTATATCCAAAATACAGAACACTTATAACTCAATAAGACAAACAACCAAACTTGGAAAAAAATGGGCAAAAGACATAAATAGACAATTCATCAAAGAAAACATAGGAATGGCTAAAAAACACATGAAGAAGTGATCAACAGATTAAAAAAGTGACCAACACGTCATTATGGAAATGTGAATTAAAACTATAGTGAAATACCACACTACACACTCACAAGAATGGCTACACTCCAAAAGACAGATAAATCAAATATTTATAAGGACATGGATAAACTGGAGTTCTCATATACTAGTGGTGGGAATGTCAAATGGTATAGCTACTTTAGAAAACCGTGAGTTTCTTTAAAAAGTTAAACTTTATTTGCCATATAAGCAAACCTTCCACCTCTAGGGATCAATCCAAGAGAAATGGAAACAAATGTGCACACAAAGCCTCTATGAGATTGTTCACAGTAGCATTATTCAAAATAGCACAAAACTGGAAACTACTTAAATGTCCCATAACTGGTCACTGGATAAACAAATGTGGTATGTGCATACAATGGAAAAATCATTCAGCAATAACAAGTAATGAAATATTCACAGAGGTTATATCATAGTTGACCCTCAAAAACATGACACTAGTGAAAGTAGATGTAAAGATTATACTATATGTTATGCATACTGTATTTGTAAAAGATTATGTACATTGAATACTGATCACACACACACACACACACTATGACTCTATTCACATAAAAAATATCCAGAACAGGTAAAGTTGTAGAAACTGAAATCAGATCAATAGTTGTCTGGAGCTGGGAGTATGGACTGATTGCAAAATGGCTTGTAGGGAATTTTTGTCAAAAAGATGGGAATTTCTGAAATTGGATATGGAGATGGTGGCATACTTCTATAAATGTACTAAAAATTATTCAATTGTACATTTACAATGGAATAGCAAATAGCTAATTTTATGCTGAAACTTTTACCTTAATAAAGCTGTTTCCAAAAAGCTATGGCATTCACTATAATATAAAGAACAGACTCAGTTTAACCAAAAAACATTACAAATCTACCAATTAAATCTGTTCCATTTAAGTGCCATTGAACAGTTGGGGAAAAAAACTTGCATAAAATCCTTCCTAATCTATTATTACCAAATCTATTTTGTGCATCTGGCCAATTGCTTCAAGAAATAGGCCGCTATCTAACACATGAATTAAAGTAATTTGAGGGGCGCCTGGGTGGCGCAGTCGGTTAAGCGTCCGACTTCAGCCAGGTCACGATCTCGCGGTCTGTGAGTTCGAGCCCCGCGTCAGGCTCTGGGCTGATGGCTCAGAGCCTGGAGCCTGTTTCCGATTCTGTGTCTCCTTCTCTCTCTGCCCCTCCCCCGTTCATGCTCTGTCTCTCTCTGTCCCAAAAATAAATAAACGTTAAAAAAAATTTAAAAAAAAAAAAAAAAAATAAAGTAATTTGAGTAGCATCAAGCTTGAGTTGAATTGACAACAGAGAATAACTTCTACTTCTGAAGGTAAGTTTTAATTGATTTTAGTTGTAGGTTCTTTATTTTTGATATTTAGAAGCTTGGCATACAAATAGTACTTTTAAATGTAGTAAATTAAATTTCTGGATAATTTTCTTTTCTTTTGAAATAGTAAAAATAAGGAGAAAAATGCGACGTTTAGTTTTAGAGCTTCATTGATGGCATGGCATGTATGAATTTTTATTTTTTTCACTGAACTAGTTCATGTATTTCAATGAAAGAAACCTTTGACTCAAACATTAAAAGCTTTCTGTGTTAAAACTACAAAGGTCTGAAATTATAATATTTTGCTATTTGCTATTCCATTCAAGAAACAATGTGGTTATTGTACTGTATTATTTGTTCCTCTCTCCGTGTGATATGTAATACACCACTTACCCTGCTTTCTTCTAGGCTATCAAATGGACCTGGCGGATCATCCAGACAAAGAAATTCTCTCACTGCGAGGCTTTTCAAAGGGGAAAAAAAAATAAGCTGGGGTACAAATAAGTTTACAAAAGAGAGCAAAAAGCAAGTGTTACTTTGAAGCCATTACAGTGTTTTAAACAAATCGGTTTTGCGTATATACTAAAAGCGGCAAGTTGGTTTATGTGTTTTTACATAAACAACCAAATACAAATATAAAATCTATAAAAGATACAAAGACTTTAAGTCATTTTCTAAGATCTTATGAAGATAGAGATTATGAATTCATGCTCTATAAAAACTGCAAGACATAAAATATAAGTCAAAATAATGGTATAAGAGACCAACCTAAATGATGAATAGAAACAGTATTACTTCCAAAACAATATCAATTTAAAGTAGTCTAAAAATGTCATGATCTTGTTATGAAGAAATACCATTTCTAATTTATACTTTGTTTCTTCCTCAGGAGATGCTTCTAAAGCAACTAAAAAGTATTTACTCTAAAACAAGTTAAAGATTTTTGTTGCAATCATGTTTACTACACTAATTTAGTTAAATATTTTCCCTAAAGAGTTTAAGAGAAAAAAATTCTGAACTCATTTTTGAATTACCAAAAATTTCAAAATAATGAAATACAGTTGACCCTTCAATCATACAGGGGTTAAGGGTGCTGACTCCCTGTTCAGATGAAAATCTGCACGTATCTTTTGACTCTCCAAAAACTTAACTACTAATAGCCTACTGTTGACTGGAAGCTTTACCAATAACATAAATGGTCAATTGACACATACATTGTATATTATATTATATACTATATTTTTACCATAAAGCTAGAGAAAGGAAAATGTTACTAAGAAAATCATAAGGAAAATACATTTATAGTACTATGCTGTAAAGAATCTGCATATAAGAGGATCTATGTAGTTCAAACCTGTGTTGCTCAAGAGGCAACTGTAATATGGAAAATATGATTTTTTGATGTGCTGCATAAAGGAGATGTCAGGAGATGTCACCCATATACTGAGAAGGGAATGGAATGCTGGGGTTCATGCAGGTGAGACAGGTTGATGACAGGGGATGGTCATGAAGAGCTAAATGGAACAGTGAAAGCTTTCCAAAAGAAAAAGCCATATGAATTAATATAAAGAAGCGGTGTTAAGAAAATGATCCAGAAGACTCCAAAGAGGAGTAAATTTGTGGAGTATAAAATCTTGACAATATAGGTAGTAAAGGACACACATTCAGGGAAACGGAGAAAAAAAGCTGAGTACTCATAATCATGAAATCATACAGATGGAAAGGATCTTAAATGTGATCTAGTTGCTTTCTAAAAGATGTGATCCATAGTATGCTTTCTATCCTTTACATGTGTTCAGCCAGGAGTATACCTAAACACCTCCAGGTTTAGAGAACGTTCCACCTCTTAGAATAAACCATCTTATGCTTGAAAAATACTGAAAATTAGAGAATTATTTTTTTTTCCCTGAGCTGGGCTTTTACTCCCTGCAGCTTCTATTCAATGAATCTCAGTTGTGCTTTTGAGCCATTCAGGGTAAATCTAAGTCCTCTTTCACATGATAACCCTAGAATGTAAAAAATGTTATCTTTCCTCTAACCTTATATTTTTCCAAAACAATACTAATGCACTAATATCTTCTTTTCTTTTAACCTGTACACAATTTATTGAGTACTTAAAGCCTATATGGTCTCTGCATTCATGGAGGCAACATTTTTTCCTCCATTTTACTGAGGTATAACTGACAACTAACTGTATATATTTAAGGTGGACAACTCGATTTAAGTACACATTGTGAAATGCGAACTACAATCAAGCTAATTAACATACCCATCATGCCACATGGTTATCATTCCTAATACTTTCAAAGTACATTGCACACACAGGGCTCTCTCATACTCTGTTTTAATTTTCACAATAATCATTTGAGGTGAGGACAGGCATTGCATTTCCATTTTATAAATGATACCAAAGTTCAGAGAGTTAAAATGACTCATACAAGGTCACAAGACCTTAAATCTGTCTTCTGAGTGAATATATGTGCCTTTTTCTACATTTAAATTCTTTCCTGTTATGTTTTGGTTCATTTGGATTCTTTCCCCTTGCTGGTCACTTCTCTCAGACCGCATTCAATTTGTCTGTCATCCTTTAACCAAGGCCTCTAGAATATTGCAGTTGGTCTAACAGAAAAGAGAATAGGACCACTATAGATTCTTTTGGTTTAGATATTATACTTCTATCCACCTATTATTTATATTAGAGAACCAACTATTAGGCAAAAATGAGCCACAGGAAATAAGTTGATCTTGGGACTGAGAGGTCAAAAGTCTGGATGAAACCCTGAGAATAGCCTTTAAGACTGATAAGGAAAGTGCACATAAGTTTATAGAAGGGTCTTTTTTCTTTTTAATGCTTTCAGTATATGATAACCCAATGTGAGACATTGTTTTCTTATAGGCTTATAGCCAGATTTTCTCATTCTTTAGTAACATTACAAATTAATTACTGAAATGCTGCTGCTAGGAAAGAAAAAGTAGGTAAGGGAATATATGTATCTCTTTTTATACCTTTGGTTTATAGTAGAAATTTAGCCCAAGATCAACAGTGATGTTGACAATGTACCCAGCTGTAGAAATCTTTTTCAGAGAGGCTATTCTATTTCATTCTCCTTCCCTAAACATCTTTATGATCTATAGTACATCCCCATGACTTATTTTATAACTGAAAATTTGTACCTCTTAATCCCCTTCACCTAATGTACAGCATAGGGAATATGGTCAGTAACAATGCATTAACTTTGTAGTGACAGATGGTAGCCAGACTTATTGTGGGAATCATTTAACAATGTATAAAAATACTGAATCACTATGATATACACCTGAAACTAATGGGATATTGTATGTCCATTTATACAGTTCAGTAAAAAGAGAAAAATCTTTATGATCTCTAGCTCTCTAGAGTTCTACTCAAACGAAATCCAATGGATCCCCTAAGTTATTTTTCAGTGTAGTTCAAGGTTATATTCTATGCCCTACTTTCTTTAATCTGTAGCAGAAAAATGAAATTTAAAACTGGCTTTACGACTCTGATTTATAAAATACTTTTTCAGTTGTTCACTACAATTCTTCTGTTTCAATGGGACTCAGGTGTTGGAGAAGGAGTCAATATGCTCAAACACTATTCCATAGAAGAGGGACACACAAGAATCTCTGGGAGATGGTAGTATTTGGGAAAACAATTTTTCTCAGACATTCAGATACCTTTTTCTTTTCCTTCTGGAAGAGGAAACCCTTACCCCTGCTTGAGAATCACTGACTAGAGACCTTTATTTAGATTTGATAAATAGTTGACTGCCTATGTGTGTCATGGTTCTGCTCAGCGATTTCCTACATGTTATAAACCAAGGTTTGTTTTTTCTATAATTTTTATTTTATTACTTTATTTTTTTAGAGAGAGAGACAGAGAACGCATTCAAGTTGGGGAGAGGGGCAGACAGAAAGACAGAAAGAGAGAAAGAGAGCAAGAGAGCGAATCACATGAGGCTTGATTCCATGACCCTGGGATCACGACCTAATCCGAAATCAAGAGTTGGGATGCTCAACCGAAATAAGTTGATCTTGGGACTGAGAGGTCAAAAGTCTCAGTGAGCCACCCAGGGAGGCTCTAAGCCACCTGAGCCACCCACTGAGCCACCCAGACACCCCATCAATGTATGATTCGTGAATGAATCAAATGAATTCAAATAGAACATAAATATCCAAGAGTCTATATTATTAAATGCTTATAAATAAAATAGAAGTCAGTTTTCAAGGAAAAAATTTTACTTTCCCCCCCCTTGTTCACTGACTGATAGGTTCAATACAGCTCCCAATCTGTATTCAATCTTTACTACTTTTGCTTCCATTTGGCCATGATAATAAAGGTAGGACAAACATTAGGATAAAAGAGAAACCTATTTGGGGGTGCCTGGGTGGCTCAGCCAGTTAACTGTCTGATCTCAGATCAGGTCATGATCTCACAGTTAGTGACTTTGAGCCCTGCATTGGCACAGTGCAGAGCCTGCTTGCGTTTCTCTTTCTCTCCCTCTCTCTCTGCTCCTCTCCCACTTGTGCTCTCTCTCTCTCTCAAATAAATAAACTTAAAGAGAGAGAGAGAGAAATCTATTTGAGAAAAATGCAACAATCTGGAATTAAAAGGTAAAGAAAGACTCTGTACAGGGGTGCCTGGGTGGCTCAGTGGGTTAAGCGTCCAACTTCAGCTCAGGTAATGATCTCACAGTTTGTGAGTTTGAGCCCTGTGTCGCGCTCTGTGAGGACAGCTCAGAGCCTGGAGCCTGCTTCAGATTCTGTGTCTCCCTCTTTCTCTGCCCCTCCCCTGCTCACTCTCTGTCTCTCAATAATCAATAAACGTTAAAAAAATAAAAATTAAAAAAAAAAGACTCTGTACCTTTCTATTCCCTTTATTATCTAGAATAGCTTTCAGGTATGTTTGGGAAAACTCTATTTTATTTTTTTAAAATATCCATTTATTTATTTTGAGAGAGAGAGCACTCGAGTGGGGGAGAGGCAGAAAAAGAGGAAGAAAGAGAATCCCAAGCAGGTTCCGTGCTGTCAGTGCAGAACTCAATCTCATTTGTGAGATCATGACCTGAGCTGAAATCAAGAGTTGGATGCTTGTGAATGAGCCAACCATGCACCTGGGAAAACTCCATTTTAAAATTGAGACCAGTTGTTGACTTAACATGAAGATACAGAGACCACAGACAGTATGCCTCAGCATTTTTTATTATTAGAGCAAATTTGCCCTATAACTTGATCTCTTCCTCCGATACTCTAAAAAAAGCTTTAAGCGTTTTACTGTATTTTCAAACTTATAAAAAAATTATTTCATTGGCTGACCTTTCATCTTCTATTTACTATTATATTTTACGTTCTTTCATAGTTATGTATCTGTTTACACTTCACAATTTAAAAAAAAACTAGTAATTTAATAGCTAAATGTGCCATTTATCTCAAAATGTATATTTTATTTAAAATTTTTTTCAATGTTTATTTTTAAGAGACAGAGACAGAGCGTGAGTGGGGGGAGGGGCAGAGAGAGAGGGAGACATAGAATCTGAAGCAGGCTCCAGGCTCTGAGCTGTCAGCACAGAGCCCGACATGGGGCTGGAACTCCTGAACCATGAGATCATGACCTGAGCTGAAATTGGATGCTTAACTGACTGAGCTACCAGGCCCCCCTCAAAATGTGTATTTTAAAAGGAAAAAAACCCTTAAAACTAATGCCTACAATTCACTAAAAGGTCAATTGAGAACCAAGTGAAAAATGTACCTAAAAATACTAGATACCAATTCTGCCAAAATCAAATTAAGCACATAAAGTCATTGAATGAAAACATTACTGAGGGATTTGGGATAGAAATGTTCAATCAGTTAGTATTTCTCTTCAGTGTTCTCTACCAGCTAAAAGACAGTAACAGAAAGTAGATGTTAAATACAACCTGAAGGATAAGGACTCAGGAATCAAGGCTGGTGATGGTGAGGGTCACACTGGAGGAGACAGGCTGACTAGGTGTGAGGTTGAAGGGCTCACGTTTACATCCCTGTGATAGATGTGAAGGCCTGGCAGTGGAGGTCTAGTTTAGACCTTGCTGCTCTCTTGCCTAGTTACTAGCCCGGGTGTGTTCCTATGTTCAGTTTTATACCCTCTAATCTAGAGTGCTTAAGTGTTTTAGGTAAAACCCAGCTTAAAACCCATCTATGCTTCCTCTGGCAAGAGGGAACAAAGCCAAGATCTTAGTGTTGGCATGAAGCATCTGCCTACATTCCAATTCTGTCTTTCCTTACACTTCAAAGATGGTACACCTCATGTCTATTTCATGCCTCCATGCCTTTAGTCATGTTTGCTGCTATTAGCCTGGCCCATCCTTCCCACCTTTCCCTGGCTAACTCATATTTATTCTTCATGACTCGGCTCATCTGTTATCTCCTCATGGAGTCTTCTCTGACTAGACCCTCTTCCCCTACCCTATGTTAGGTTCAGTATTACCACAGCACCTTGAAGAGATCCTTTCATAGGACTTACTATACTGTATTACTAGTATTGTGTTTACTAAGCAGACTGTTTCACCAAAAGGTAGATGACAAATTTCTGGACTATATAGACCATATCCAAACCAATTAGCACAGCACAGAATAAGCATCCCACAAATAATGACTTTATTTGTAAGAGTTATGCAGTTAGAAAAAAAAGTTAATGACTTTTATAAGGATCATAACAAATTTCTATCCACCATTGTAGGTAAACACTATACTACAATTCTCTAATTTGAGAAGGATTTTAGGTTTTAACAGACGTCTTAACAGAGAGAGAGGAAGAAAGAGAATCCCAAGCAGGTTCTGTGCTGTCAGTGCAGAACATGTGAGATCATGACCTGAGCTGAAATCAAGAGTTGGACGCTTAACAGAATGAGCCAGCCATGCACCTGGGAAAACTCTACTTTAAAATTGAGATCAGTTGTTGACTTAACATGAAGATAAGGAGACCTCAGACAGTATCCCTCAGCATTTTTTATTATCAGAGCAAACTTGCCCTATAAGTTGATCTTACTTTCATAAGAAGGTAGACTTTGGACAGCAACAAGACCAAAAGTCTTAGTTAAAAGGTCAGAATCTGGTTGTTTCTGATGGTTTGACTTCAAGATTCATGAAGAAGCACAATAAAAAGAATAGGATATAAGAAATTTAGAGTTGAAAGAGAACTTTTAGAGGCCTCTTAGCTCAAATACTTCATTTTCCAAATGAAGATACTGATTAAAATCACATAAGTAACTAAAATTACTTCACTATTAAGCCCAGAAAACTGAATTTTACAGAAGATCTCTGAGACTCAATTTAGTTAGGTAAGAGTTTACACAGATCTGAATACAAAATACTTGGCTTTATTGCATTTTAAAAAAGTGTCCTTAATTGAATGTCTACCAAACCAACATTAGTGATGAAAACCACTTGACCAAACTTAGCAATAATGTGTTGGTTCTCACAAGCTGGCATTATATGAACCATTGAATATGTAACTGAATTCTTTCATTTTATAAAAATACTAAGACTAATCTAGCTTCTCTTGATGATATCTTAATATATAAAAACAACTTAGATACATTAAAAATGTACTGTGAGAAGATAGTTCAGGCTGAAAATGTGTAAAAAATAGTTTTAAGTATCTTGTTCAAGAATTATGGAATTACTGAATTTTACAATTAAAAGAAACCTAAGGAGCTATCTAATCCAATATATTCCACTTAATAATTCCCCTTTCAATACCACTAATGGTTATCTAGCCTTTTCAAATACTTATGTAAAGAGAAACTCACTTTCTCAAAAGGCAGAATATTTTTTGTATTATATATATTTTTAATGTTTATTTTTCAGAGAGAAAGAAAGAGAGAGACTGAGAGCAGAGGAGGGGCAGAAAGAGAGGGAGACACAGAATCCGAAGCAGGTTCCAGGTTCTGAGCTGTCAGCACAGAGCCTGATGCAGGGCTCGAACTCACAAACTGTGAGACTGTGACCTGAGCCTAAGTCAGACACTTAACAGACTGAGCCACCCAGGCACCCCAGAATATTTTTACAGTAGATAGCCTGAAATGATATGTAACTCTTTCTTATCTCAGCTGATGGGGTCTTCCTCTAACTTTTCACTACTATTCCTAGTTTTACATGTTAGTCTTGCTATAAAAAATGAGGTCTTTAGATCAGCAGTATCAGCATCACCTAAAAACTTGTTAGAAATGAAGAATCTTCACTCCAGACCCGCTGATTCAGGATCTGCACTTTAATAAGATACATTACAGTTGAAGAAGCACTGCTTTAAAGTTAAGTATTATTTGATTAATCTTTCTCCCCCTCATAATCTTTCAAATATGTGAAGATGGCTCTGTTATCCCAAGTACTTTTGTGTTTTTCTAAATTAAAAAAAATTTTTTTGTGTATTTATTTTTATTTTTGAAAGAGAGACAGAGGGGTGGGAGAGGGAGGGGGAGAGAGAATCTCAAGCAGGCTCCATGCCCAGCACAGAGCCCGATGTGGGGCTGGATCTCATGACTATGAGATCATAACCTGAGCTGAAATCAAGGGTTAGATGCTCAACCTACTGAGCCAGCCAGGTGTCACCCCCTCCCCCCCACCAAGGACTTTTGTTTTTTAAAGGGTAAATATTATCATTTTTTCAGCTCCTCCTTTATGTAAATACTTCTATACTTTATTTTGTTTGTTTACTATTAACTGCTGTTAATGCAAATCCATCCTGAATTTTTTTTTTTTTTTTTTAACACATATAGAATTTAAAACATGATGGGGCACCTGGGTGGCTCAGTCAGTTAAGCATCCGACCTCAACTCAGGTCATGATCTCATGGTTCGTGGGTTCGAGACTCGTATCGGGCTCTATGCTAACAGCTCAGAGCCTGGAGCCTGCTTTGAATTCTGGGTCTCCCTCTCTCTTGCCCCTCCCCTGCTCATGCTCTGTCTCTGTCTCTCAAAAATAAATAAATATTTTTTAAAAATGAAAAGAAAAAGAATTTAAAACATGAACTTTGTTATTGAAGTCCTTATAGATGGATGGTAATATGAAAAAAAACCCCTATATAATTTAACCCCTCTATTTTAAAGAATTAAAAAAGAGAAAAAATTTGGTAACTTATGATATATGTGTAATGCTTATGAAAAAAGAGAACAGTAAAAAAAATTGCTGTGCTGATTAAATGATGCAACAATTTCAAAGTAACATAAGATAGTATAAAATATATTTATAATTATATATAATTTATAACATACAATTTATAAATACATTGAATCATTTATAGAAATAATTTATAAATAATATAACTATGTAGTAAATAACTATAACAAATTGTGCAATGTAAGACTTTCCCTCTCCATCCATCTTTAGGTGGCCTTCACCTTGACAGTCACATGCTACTGGTACAGGATCTGCGTCTTGCTTCTGCATTTTGATAGAATACTCCCTCTCATTTGTAAGGTCCTTCTTTACCTTCTCTTGTTGGTCTGAATATCACTAATTCTTTAAAATCCAGCTCAAATGTCACCCTCTAGGAAGCTTCCTGCAATTCTCCTAGTCAAAAGTTCCCTCTCTCTTTCTCCTCTGAAAGAGATCTAGCTACTCATCATAGTTGTTTTTGGTGAATCTTCCTCCTATTCAGTTTTCTTAAATAAAGGATCAGTATCTAAAGCACCTTTGTGTACTACAATACCTTATATGCAGTAAGACCTACATAAATATTTATGGAACAGAGAAAATCAATAAGAAATCCTTTGATTTTCTGAAATCATGAAAATATTAACTTTTTTTTTATGTTTCCTTTGTATTTTCTAAATGCATCTGAAAATATTATCTTAAAGCTTTCAGATCAACTATCCTTAGTGTCCTTTCAGTTCTTACCTTCTTCTACTTCTGCTTTGTTACAGTTACAGAGGTAATAATATTAAAAGCCTCCACCAGCCTGTTATATATATAATGAAAAGCTCTTAGCCAACATGAAGGTTAAGAAGTAACTGTGTTGTGAAGTGCTAAGGATATAAAAAAGGAAAGTAAAAAAAGTGTAATTATAAATCTATAAAGAATATCAAATAATTATTTGGCCATATAAAGACAGCAATTTTTCTATGTTCCCATTACAACTATAAAAGGAGGCTAACAAGTATATCAACAGGTAACATGTATCATACCAAGAAGCATTTCATAAACTCCCTTATTTTTTTCATCCTGAAGCCTCATTTCTTCAAATGAATTTTAAGACCAGTGACTACAACCTTAGCTTCCTTCATAACCTTCCTAGCATGACACAGAGCAAATGCTCAAGATAATACAGATAAATAATTTCTTTCCTTCCCTTCACTCATGCTTTAAACAAAAACTTATTAAGAAACTTGTTAAATTGTGAAATAAAGAATGCTACCCATAACCCACAAAAAAGACAGAGTGTACTCTAGAATAAATAAGGCATAAATACTTCATTCTGAGTTCAATTTATCTAACAGTAGTCCCTAAATGATGATTTACATGACAAAATCAAGTAGACAACACCTGATACACTTTTTTAATGCAAGACTTCTTAGAACTTCTAGTATTCTAGGAATGTCACGTGAAACCTTTCCCAAATTATTTGGCCAAGAAATCTTTGTTTTCCTGAAATACCTACTTATGAATTGAGCAAGACTACTACCACTGTACTAAAGTACACAGTTTAGAAACAAAAGGATCACAAACGTCCCATGTATGCCTACCTCAGAGACAAAAATCTATCATCAATCAGTTTTTTAAAGTACAGATTTTTAAAAAATATTTTTTAGTGTTTATTTTTGAGAGAGAGAAAGCAAGAGCAGTGGAGGGGCAGAGGGGGGGGGCGGACAGAATCCCAAGCAGGCTCCCTGCCGTCAGCACAGAGCCTGATGCACAGCTTGAACTCACCAGCTGTGAGATCATGACTTGAACCCAAACCAAGAGTTGATGCTGAACCAACTGAGCCACCCAAGTGCCCCTAACCTCCTACTTCTTTTAAGAGGAAGGTTATGAGACAATAATCTTGGCCATGGATAACTTCAGGAAGTATGTCTTTTCTCTTTCTATGGTAGAATTATAAATCCTACTGTGAATTTTTCTTTGGTCCAAAGTTAAGCATTCCCCCATGTTGTTCTAGGAATTTTTTTTTTTTTTAGTTTATTTTTTTTGAGAGAGAGAGTGCGCACAAGCAGGGGAGGGGCAGAGATAGAGGGCAAGAGAGAGAACCCCAAGCAGGCTCCGCACCATCGGCACGGAGCCCAATGAGGGGCTTAAACTTACAAACTGTGGGATCGTGACCTGAGCTGAAACCAAGGGTAGGATGCTTAACTGACTGAGCCACCCAGGTGCCCCATTTTTTTTTTTTTTTTTTTTTTTTTTTTGAGAGAGAGAGACAGAGACAGAGAGAGCATGCACACAAGCAGGGGATGGGCTGAGAGAGAGGGTGACAGAGAATCCGAAGCAGGCTTCATGCTGTCAGCACAAAGCCTGACGCAGGGCTTGAACCCATGAGCTATAAGATCATGACCTGAGCCAAAATAGGACACTGAAACAACTGAGCCAACCCAGTGCCCTATTATTACCAATAATTTTTAAAAAATGCAATAAAACTAAGATACACTTTCACTAAAAAATCAAGATACCACAAAATCAGCTTATTAATATGATTTATGTTATTTAATATTTCATTATATAGAGTATAGTTATTTATAGAATAAATGTGATTTTAAGTCACCATGATATTTTCAATACTAAGACATAAAGGTTTACTGACTAAAAGAAAAAGGGGATAAGATATGTTGACTTATTTTCTTTTATGGTATATAAAATATATTTTCTTCAAAAGATTTCTTCAAAATCTTTATGATTTGAGAGTTTTTTGGTTTTTATTCTTTCTCTGTGTGTCTGAATTAACACTAACTTCCTTTTTGCTTTTGAGATGTACAAATTTTGAGAATTAGGGAACTCCGTGTTCCTACTACCTAGAGTGCACAATCACTGAGTTATCATATTTACTTCAAACTTTTTTTTTTCTTTCTTTTTTTTTTTTTGAGAGAGAGAGAACACAAGTGGTAGAGAGGGGCAAAAGGAGAAAGAGGGAAGGAGGGAAGGAGGGATGGAGAGAGAGAGAGGAGAGAGTGAGCATGAGCAGGGAGGGGCAGAGAGACAGGGAGAGAATCCAAAGCAGGCTCCGCACTGTCAGCACAGAGCCCAATGTGGGACTTGAACTCACGAATTGTGAGATTATGACCTGAGCTGAAATCAAGAGTCAGCTACTTAACAGAGTGAGCCCAGGTTGCCCTGAGAGAGAGAATCTCAAGCAGGCTCCAAGCTCAGCATGGAGCCTGATGTGGGGCTCAAGGCCACAACCCTGGGATCATAACCTGAGTCGAAATCAAGAATTGGACACCTAACCAACTGAGACACCCAGGCACCCCCAAAATATTTTTCTTGTAATAATAATACAGTAGCAATTATCAACATTTCAGCCATTTGTTTAACAAGTACTTATTGAGCACAGACTTTGTGTTAGCACTGTGTTAAGCACTGCACACTGAATGGTGAGTAAAACAGCCATGTAACCTACTATTACATATTTACCTTACAGCCAGGTGGGCGAAAATCAAATAATCAGATAAATAGTCACAAACTGAAATGCTATGAAATTGAAGTACCAACCAGCCTTTCTTAGCTGGGATTCCAGGAGAGACTTAGATGCTAAAGGCAATGATTTGACTATTTTCTCAGTTCCCTTAAGACTGGCACATAACTAGTACCAGCCTAGAGAAGTTAATTCATAGATACAATGTGTGTCCTACTTAAGGCATTAGGATTTGACTTTCAGAACCAGTTGAGAGGGACTGGTACAGGTACTATGAAATAGAACTAAACTAGTCTTTGTTGTTGTTGGTGGTGGTGGTGCATGAGGAATTGGGTCAGGAAAACCAGTTATGTGAGGAAGTGAAGTTTTTAACTGAAATGTGAAGGACATATAGGTGTTATCTAGGCCATGGCTGGGTGGGATAGTAGTGTGAAACATTGTCTTTCCAGGGAACGATATTTGAAGGCCCTAAGGGACCAAGGAGCAATGTGACTTTGGAAAATTAAAAGACCAATATAGCTGAAGAGCACTGTGGCTCCAATGGGCTACAGAAATATGAGTGGATCAAGCAAACCAGAGGGAAAGCTTTTGCAGTAATTCAGGTGAGAGATAACTGCTTAGATCAGGGTGGTGATGGTAGAAATGGAGAAAAGTAGACAGATTTGAGTGGAATTTAAAACATAAAGGAAGGGATAAGGGTAGGAGGATTGTATCAACGATAAGTACCAGGTGCTGGATAAATGATGTTGCTGAACATTGGGAAAAAAGTCTAGAGAGTAAGCTTTTACCCAGTTTGAGATCACTTTGAGATATCTGAAAGATATCCTTGTCAAGAGGGAATTGCATATATGATTGCATATATATAATTTATAAATTAACCCAACTTCCCAATCTTCATATTTTTGCACTATTTGGAGAAATATAATTATATAGTGTCATATTAACCAAAATTCTAATATGTGGGCCACTTTGTTTAAATGATTGCTAAAATACTAAATACTAAAATCAAGTTTACAGTTGGGTTGAGTATATGGTACACTGAATTTTTAACTTAGAAAATTTTTTTACATTGAAAAATTTTTAACTTTGCTGACTTTTTATAAGTGTTAATACAAATCAAATGCCAAATAAAATTTTTTTAATTTAATGTTTATTTATTTATTTTGAGAGAGAGAGAGAGCGTGTGTGAGTGGGGAAGGGACACAGAAAGAGAGAGAGAATCCCAAGCAGGCTCTGTACTGTCAGCACAGAGCCCAATGCAGAGCTTGATCTCACGAACAATCAGATCATGACCTGAGCCAAAATCAAGAGTTGGATGCTTAACCAACTGAGTCCGTCCCACCAGATAAAATTCTTACCAATAAAAAGCAAGAAAATTCCAAATAGTGCTGTATTGGAGAGGCTAAGTAATTATATTCCTACCCTATTCTTTTGTGCTTCAATTAACTATAGTCTGTGTTTGTTCTTCAGTTTAAACAAGTTGTTGGAATGCACCTATAACCTCTTATTTAAGTTTGTCACATACCAGTTAGCAATGTCCTTGTGAGCCACTAAATTTTGAAGAAACGCTTGCAATCCTAATTGTCTATCTTCTAAAAAGTCGGCATTGTAATTATCTTTGAACCAGCGTTTTGGTGGAAGTGCTAATCGAAAGCCTGGAAACATCTCTTTTAACTGAAAAAGAAAAAAAGAAAACACAGTGTTCAACTCAATCATAGCAATTCTACAAAATCTATCCTGTTAACTACATGAAATAAACTTAAATAAAGAATAAAATCCAGCTAAGTTTTTCTTACTTCAAGTGTTTTACTTATTAATTTCTACCAGTTGTGGGTACATACGCATTACAACTGCTCCACATCCTTGCTAATACTAGGCCTTGTCCATCCTTTTAATGTTAGCCATTCTGGTGAGTACATAGTAGTACTTTACTGTGGCTTTAATATGCATTCCCCTGTTGACAAATCGTGTTAACTATCTTCTCTGTGCTTATTTGGATCTGCATATCTTTGGTGAATTATCTATTTAAATCTTTTAACCCCTCCACTTAAAAAAATTGGATTATTTATCTTTTATTATTAAGTTACAAGAGTTCTTTATATATTTCTGATACAAGTCCTTTGTCAGATACAGGTATGACAAATATTTTCTCCCAGGCTGTGGCTTGACTTTTACACACATTTTTTGATTCTTGCAAGTAAAAGCAGGTGATGGGTAGAGCTATTTTTGGTACCTAGGAACACTGACATAGACACTTATTAATTTTAGGTGCCCAAGTTGGAATATCAAGGAGATATTTACTAATTTAAATTAAATTCTTACTAATCTTTCTTTAAAAACTTAAGAGTTATCTAAATCTCAACTTGCTTAACAAATAACACAGCAATATAAAGATGCACCTAGAGAGATGAAGAGAAATAAACACTAAATAATAGTTGAACCCTGAAAAGAAAAATAGCAAGTCATAAAGGATTATATAGCTCTAAAGAGAAACTGTTAGAAATTAGTCTTCATGAACAAAAATTGTAACAATTTCATAAGAAAGCTAAGAATTCCATTTTGGTATCTGGTAACTTCACAAATTACTTTGATCTTCTTGTTTGCTTAATTATGTTAAAAAAATCAACAGAGGTAGAAAATTATAGGTTTTATAATTCTGGGTTTATAATTATAGGTTTTATAATTATAATATTATTATAAATTATAAAATTATATATTATATATATTATGTATAACAATATATATTATGTTATAATTATAAATATAACTATAATATATTATATATAATATGTTATATACATTATAAATTTAAATTATTTTAAATTATAAAATTATAATTATAGGTTTTATAATTCTTGTATTACAGTAATATAAGAACCCAGGAACAATAAATAAAATTCATATATAATGGCAGGACTACATTACAAATAATACTTTAAATACCACTACCCTCATCTACCTCCTCTAATTTCCCTCTAGCCCTGTGGACACAGCTCAGCTTTTCTTCCTCTATTACATTCTTACTGCCATTTGCTCAATCAATTCCCTACTGGAAATCTAGGTTGGTTCTAATTTTTAAGTATTAAAAACAAATTAAAACACAAAGAAAATAATAATGAACAAAACATGGTGAAAAGTATCCTTTGAACTAAATATTGCCTGCCCATATCCATGATTTCTCATATCCCAGAAATGTGATTAAGCACAACTTTAGGAAGCCATGTACCCTAGGAAGATTCGTATTTCCAACAACGGATAACACCACTTAAATGTCTGTCAACCTGATGGGTACAAAATAGTTCCTTAATTTTCTTTGGAGTACTTTGTGATATTAAATGTTTTCTACCTTTATTGGTCCTTTATATTTCTTCTATGGCTTGCCTTATTCACACCATTTATAGTATTTTCTACTTTTTGGTTTACTTTGTTTTATTTTTAAGAGTTTTTTTTAATTAAAAAAAATTTTTTTAATGTTTATTTATTTTTGACAGAGAGAGAGAGAGAGACACAGCATGAGTGGGGGAGGAGTAGAGAGAGAGGGAGACACAGAATCCGAAGCAGGCTCCAGGCTCCGAGCTGTCAGCACAGAGCCCGATACGTGGCTGGAACTCACAGAGTGATCATGACCTGAGCCGAAGTCGGACGCTTAACCGACTGAGCCACCCAGGGCGCCCCTTAATTTTTTATTTTTAATATTTATTCATTTTTTGAGAGACAGAGTGTGAGTGGGGGAGGGGCAGAGAGAGAGAGGGAGACCCAGAATTCGAAGCAGGCTCCAGGCTCTGAGCATGAGATGGTGACCTGAGCCGAAGTCAGATGCTTAACCGACCGGAGCCATCCAGGTGCCCCAAAAGTTTTTAATATATTGAGGGTTTTTATTATTATTCTGCTTCATAAATGCAGTAGGCAGAATTCTAGATGGCCTCATGACCTTTGCTCCTGGTGTTGTGATTTTGTTATGTTACACAAAAGAGATTTGTATGCAGATGTAATTAGGGTTACTCTTTAATTGGTCTTAAAATGGGATTATCTGGGTAAACCTAATCTTATCATACGAGTCTCTAAAAGTACAGCTTTATTCCTTGCTGACTGCAGAAGAGAAAGTCAGAGATTCAAAGCACAAAAAGGACCTGACCTGGCTATTGCTGACTTTAAAGGTGGAGAGGCCAGGTACAAGGGCTGGACAGCACTCTTTATGAGCTCAGAACACCTCTGCTTGACAACCGCAAGGAAATAGGGAGCTTGGTCTTACAAGTGTAAGAAACTGAACTCGGCTAACAACCTGAGCCTGGAAGCTGATACTTTCTTAGAGCCTCCATATAAGAGCCCAGTCTAGGCAACAGCTTGATTTTGACATTGTCTGACCCCAAGTGGCAAACCCAGCTGAGCCCACCTAAATCACTACACTTGATCTTAGCCAAAAGGCTGAGAAGCGATCCTACATCACTAGATAATAAAAAGGTATGTTTTAGGTCATAAAGTTTGTGGTATTGGTAAACAGCAATAGAAAACTAATACAACATGGTAGAAATACTTTTTTTGTTCATTCTCTTATTGTCACATGGTTTAGGAGATCTTATATACACATACCTTTTTCAAATTCACAAGGTTATGTAATCGTTTATATTTCTGTTAGCAATTTTAAGGCTTTCACATTTTTATACTAAAAATAATTTTTTTTTCCAAAATAAGGAAGTTGTGTGTAGAGATGGGTCTTTAGGCTATTAAAATTAAGTGAAATAGTTAATTTTCTTAGGAACTAGCAAAGATTTGACTTCACTCAAGTAACTCATGAGGAGGAAAAACCACAAATTTAACTGTAACAGTTAATAATGCAAAACTGAAAAGTCCATTTTAGATTTATCTAAGGACTTACTTTATCATTAAGCCTAGAGAAGTCAGTGTATCTTCTGAAAACCACCCAGCTTTCTTCTGGGGTTTTCTTTACTAGTATTTTATATACCTGTGCAGAGAAAGAGAGAGAGAGACTGAAAAAAAAATGTATATAAGATATTTAAAACTTCAAATAAAATATTTTTAAAACTTTTATTTGAAAACCCGGATAACAATTAGTATGTAAAAAATATCGGAAGTCACTTGGACCATCAAATATACAAATTATTACAATGCAGGCATCAAAAGCAAGATTCAGGTCTTAAGAAACATGAGTGTGACAAATTTGAGACAAATGCTTTTCTGGCACACGCTAAATAAACTCATCAGTTCCAAAATATGTTTTATGAGAAAATATTCTAAAATTGATGAAAGACTTAATCATGCTTGAAAAATAGCCACTCTTGCCCTATACAATCAATTTAACTTCTAAATTCAATAACTATTAAGCAAAGTTTTCAAATACATTTGATGTTGTTTCAATCTTCAAGGCTGAAATGCAGGTAAAAAAATATCCATATTATATAAAAGTTTACATTTCTATAATTATGCACAATTATCTAGGCTTCAAAAAAAACTTGGTTGAGGCCAGTCAATATTTTAAAAAAGCATATTATAAGCAAACTCAATTCTATTTTTTGTAAATATAATTTTAGAACTTATTATGAGGAAGTACTATGTATAAGAGAATCTCAGAGAACGTCTCCTGATAGTTTTGGTACAGTATTTTGGGCTAAACTAAACACATGACACATGTGAAGTACTAAATACCCATCTGCTGAACCAGTGAAACCCTCTTAATAATGAGTAACTTTTTTTCCTGAAGTCAGCTGTGGAATAACATTCAGCTGGAGCTCTAGAGCTGCACTTTAGCCACAGGTGGCTACTGAACACGTGAAATGTTGACAAGTCCCAAATGACAGGTGATATGAGTGTAAAATAAACACCAAATTTCAAAGACTTAGAATGAAAAAAAAAGGTTCATAAATGGTTTTAGGTTAAATAAACTATATTATTAAATATAATTTCATCTGCTTTTTACTTCTGTGGCTCACAGAGTCCTACTGGTTGCTGTAGAGAAGACTCGTTATTTAGGGGCTCGATCATCCTTATCATTTGAATTTTCTCCCTTACCAGACTTCTCTTTCAGCTTTTAAGGGGGGAATGAGGAATCAGCAAGGATTAGGGTTGAACTGTCCCACATCTCAAGGTAACATATAAGGATGACGAAGATTATTCGGATACCCTTTAAGGTCTGCAGAAAGACCTGATCTAAGATAGTTGCAAAGGAGATACTGAAGAAACATTTTTTTAGGAGTTACTAATCAAAACAAAAGGGACAACTTAGCTTCCAAACTTGTGAGTATGAACAACTGATGCATAATAAAAGTCAACCTCATATGGTAATAAGTCTTATCTACACATAATCCATATTGTCTTTATTTTCCTGTTTTAAAAAATGAACACTCCTTTCTAATTTGCTCTCCACAGTGGCCCCTGAGCACTTCTGCTTCTCTAAGAAAGACAAAGTACAGATTTTTGTGCTTTGTCTTCTCTAGAAAGCTCTCCCAGGTTTCTATTTGTTTAAGTAGTGCTTTCAATGAAAACTTTATGGACACTACTGATCATTCCCTCCTCTATGTTTTAATAGCATTTATGGTTTCTACTCTTTACTGGAAATTTAGTATATACAACTTTGTACATATTTACTTTGTAAGTAAATTATGCAGAAGCATATACTTAATTACAAAATACACATAGAAAAGCACAGAAATTATAAGTATACAACTTGATGAATTTTCACAAAACAAACACACTCAGCTAACTAGTACCAAGTGCAGGAAAGAAAACATTACCAACTGAAGAAGCCCAATCCTTCCCAATCTGACTCATCACTCCTCCTAGTCATTTTTGTTCTTTGTATTTTTTAAAATTAAAAAAAAGATTTTCCTATTTGAGAGAGAGAGAGAGAGCGAGAGAGCACACACACATGAATCGCGTAGGGTCAGAGAGAGGGGGAGAGAGAGAGAATTCCAAGCAGGCTCCACATTGTCAGTGCACAGCCCAATGCAGGGCTCTAACTCAAGAACTGGGAAATCATGACCTGAGCCTAGATCAGAGTTGGATGCTTAGCTGACTGAGCCACCCAGGCACACCCACTTTTCCTCTTAAACAATTTTCAAAGACTTGATGCTCTCTATTTTACCAGATCTTACCAGTCATTCTTAATACTTGTTTAGTTAAGAGATCAATGAAAAGAAATATATCTAGGAAACATTATCTTACAAACCTAAGATTCCTCCCAAGCTTGTATTTCCAGCTCAGACCTCTCCCCAAAATTCAACTTATATTAATATACATATACATAATACATGCTTGCGTACACACTACGTGTACATACACAGAAAGGTACATGACATCTCCATTTTGATGTCTACTAGGTATCCCAAACCTAGCATGTCCAAAACCAAATCCTGATCTTGCCCTCATAATCTGATATCTAATTAAATGGCAACCCTATTCTTCTCATTGTTTACCCAAAAACTTTGGGATCATCTTTGATTTCTTTTTCTCCCACATCTCAAGGTTCTATCTTCAAAATGTATCAGAATCTGATCACTTGTTACAAATTCTCCCACCACCCTGTCCATGCCACCATCAATCTACCGTGGATTACTGCAAGAACCTAATACCTCCCGTTTCCATTATTCCCCCACAAAATCTAGTTTCAACTCAGCAGCCAGATCAATCTTTTTTAAAAATTAAGTCAGATCATGTGACTTTAAAACTTTTTAAATTTAAACATTTAAATCCTTTAAAACATTTTCAAAGATTTTCATCTTGTGCAGAGTAAAATCTAATGGCCTTACAATGGCTACATGCTCTACTTGATCTGTGTGTCACATTCCCTTGTCTTTACTTGTTATTTCAGTTCCTACATCTCTCCCCATGGCTTCTTTGCTATCAACCACCAGGGTCTCTGTAGTTGTCTCACCTGTCAGGAAAGTTCTTTCCCCACATACTCTCATGGTTCGCTGTCTCTTAGTGCTAACATCTTTTCTATGAGGCCATGATTGACAATGTTATTTAAATTGTAATTCCAGTTGTGGGGGAACTTCCTTCACTCTTTTATTTTCCTCTATAGCACTTATCACCATATGACATACCAGCATTTAAAAAAGCTTACTTTATCTATCATTCACTCATTTGGGTTGCTGTACCTCCAAAATGTTGAATTAATGAATTAATGAATAAAAATAACTTTACAACTGTTAACTTACTTCTTTCCCTCTAGAAAATGAGTTACCACTTTATTTTAATTTCCAAAAAAAGTCAGGTCCATGCAGATTTCCCAACACATCACCAGTCTCATGAAAATTTAACTCTAAAGATTGTCTCTCTTCATAAATTATCTCAACACTCTGGTGAACATAGATGCAAAAATCCTCAACAAAATATTAACAAACTGCATTCAACAATACATTACAAGGATCATTCACCACAATCAAGTGGAACTTATTCTGGGAATGCAAGAATGGTTCAACATCTACAAAGCAATCAACATGATACACCACATCAACAATACAAAGGATAAAAATCATATGATCACTTCAATAGATGCAGAAAAAGCATCTGACAAAATCCAACATCTGTTCATGAAAAAATTCTCAACAAAATACATTTAGAAAAAAGATATCTCAACATAATAAAGGCCATATATGAAAAGCCCACAGTTAACATCATACTTAGTGGGGAAAAGCTGAGAGATTTTCCTCTAAGATCAGGAACAAGACAAGGATGTCCACTCTTGCCACTTTAATTCAACATAGTACTGAAAGTCCTAGCCACAGCAATCAGATAAGAAAAAGAAATAAGAGGTATCCATTTTTGTAAGGAAGAGTTAAACCATCACTATTTGCAGATGATATGATACTGTACACAAAAAATCTTAGACTCCACCAAAAAACTACCAGAATTAATGAGTTATGTAAAGTTGCAGAATATAAAATATATACACAGAAATTGGTTGCATTTCTACATACTAGTAACAAAGTAGCAGAAAGAGAAATTAAGAACACAATTCCATTTACATTTGTGTCAAAAAGAATAAAATACCTAAGAATAAACTTAACCATAGAGGTGAAAGACCTGTACTCTGAAAACTACAAAACAAGGATAAAAGAAATTGAAGACAACACAAACAAATGGAAAGACATTCCATTCTCATGGACTGGAAGAATGGTGTTAAAATGTCCATCCTACCCAAAGCAATCTACAGATTCAATGCAATTCTTACTGAAATACCAATAGCCATTTTCCATAGAACTAGAATAATCCTAAAATTGGAACCGCAAAAAACCCTGCATAGCCAAAGCACTCTTGAGAAACAAGAACAAATCTGTAGGTATCAATATTCCCAGATTTCAAGATATACTACAAAGCTATACTAATCAAAACAGTTAGGTAATGGCACTAAAATAGATACACAAATCAATGGAATAGAATAGACAGCTCAGAAATAAACCCATGCTTACTTATACAGTCAATTAATCTATGACAAAGGAGGCAAGAACATACAATAGGAAAAAGACAGTCTCTTCAATAAATGGTGCTGGGAAAACTGGAAAGTGAACCTGGATCACTTTCTAACACCTTACACAAAAATAGACTCAAAATGGATTGAAGACCTAAATGTGAGACCTGAAACAATAAAAAAAGAGAATACAAGCAACAAATTTTTTGACATCAGCCTTAGCAACATTTTTCTAGATATGTCTCCCAAGGCAAGGGAAACAAAAGCAAAAATAAACTATTGGGACTACATAAAAATAAAAAGCTTTTGCAAAATGAAGGAAACCATCAAAAAAACTAAAAGACAACCTACTGAACGGTAGAAATTATTTGCAAACAATGTATCTGATAAGGGGCTAATATCCAAAATATATAAAGAACTTATACAACTCCACATCAAGAATACCCACAAGTAATCCAATTAAAAATGGGTATTATGGGGCACCTGGATGGCTCAGTCAGTTAAGTGTCTGACTCTGGCTCAGGTCATGATCTCACTGTTTATGGGTTCAAGCCCCGCAATGGGCTCTGTGCTGACACCTCAGAGCCTGGAGCCTGCTTTGGAGTCTGTGTCTCCCTCTCTCTTTGTACCTCCCCCACTTGTAATCTGTCTCTCAAAAATAAATAATAAACATTAAAAAGAAATGGGCAGAAGACCTGAACAGATATTTTTTCAAAGAAGACACACAGCTGACAAATAGACACATGAATAGAAGATGTTCAACTTCATTAACTATAAGGGACATGCAAATCAAAACCAGAATGAGATATCACCTTATATCTATCAGAGTGGCTAAAATAAAAATGGTAAGAAATAGTAAGTGTTGCCAAGGATGTGGAGAAAAAGGAACCCTTGTACATTTGTTGGTGGGTATGTAAATTTGTACAGTCACTGTGGAAAACAGTATGGAGGTTCTTCAAAAATTTAAAAATAGAATTACCATAAATACTGGGTATTTACCCAAAGAATATGAAAGCAATAATTCAAAAAGATATACCCCTTTGTTTACTGCAGCATTACTATTTATAGTAGCCAAGATATGGAAGCAACCTAAGTGTCCACTAATAGATGAATGGATAAAGAAGATGTGGTGTGTATATAAACACATACACACACATATATAGACATACAAATAGACACATACACAAAACTGAATATTACACAGCCATAAAAAAGGATGAGATCTTGCCGTATGTGACAACATGGATGAACCCTAGAGGGTATTATGCTAAGTAAAATAAGTCAGACTGAGAAAGACAAATAGCATATATCACATCACTATGTGGAATTCAAAAAAACAAAACAAATGAATAAACAAAAAGCAGAATCAGATCTATAAATATAGAGAATTGATGGTTGTTGAAGGAAAGAGGGGTAGGTGAAAGTGCAAAATGGGTAAAGGGAGATACAGGTCTCCGGTTATGGATGAATAAGTCATGGGAAAAAGGTACAGCATAAGGAAAATAGTCAATGACACCGCAACAGTGTTGTGTGGTGACAAAGGGTGGCTACACTTATGGTGAACATAGCATAATGTGTAGAAAAGTTGAATCACTATGTTGTACACCTGAAACAAACATAACACTGTGTGTCAACTATATTGATAAAATACTTAAAAAAAAATTAAACATATCCCTAACAACAAAAATTATCACAACAACTTTTTTCTTGGATGTCCTACTATACTGTCATAAGTTTATAGCATGAAATGTTGAAGTAAACATAAAAACTTTGTATCAAGAAAATCCAAGAAGAACTATTTCAATTATAAGTATATTCAGCAAGGTCTCCAGATACAGAAACACATTGACGCACAAGAGCATAACATATAAACCAGCAATTAACAAAAAGAAAACAAAACAAGGTATCAAGAACATCAAACAACATATTTCTCAGTATTCAGAAATAAAACCAGGGGCACCTGGCTGGCTCAGTTGGTAGAGTATGTGACTCTTGATCTTGGGGTTGTGAGTTTGAGTCCCACGTTGGGTATAGAGATTACTTAAAAAGAAAAAAAAAAAAAACTAAAAAATGAAAGACCTCTGCTCTGAAAAGTACAAAACATTAAAAGAAGTTAATGACTTCCGTGTATGGATTAGGCTCATAGATGCAGAGACTCAGTGGTGTACAGATGTCAGTTCTCTCTAGTCTATAGATTCGATACAACTGCAGTGCAAAGAGCCAAGGATAACCAAGACAGTCTTGAAGAACAAAGCTAGACTACTTAAGACAGCAGGTAGCCAGGCCTCTCATACTGCATTAGTAATTAAGGACAATGTGGAATTGGTAAATGAAGGAAAAATGGAACACAGAAACCCGTATGTTCATGATTGCCTGATTTATGACATAAGCAACTGTGCAAATGTAGACAGAGTTGTCTTTTCAATAAAAACTGGATTACTTTATCCTATAAGGAGGGAAAAAAAATGTCTTGACCCTTATCTCACACCACAAAAATCAATTCCAGATGCTTTACAGATCTAAATGTGAAAGGTCCAACAATAAAGTTTTTGAAGAAAACATAGGCCAACATCTTTGTAAGCTGGGAATAGGTAGATTTTAAAAGTGTTAGGATGCCTGGGTGGCTCAGCTGGTTAAGCATCTGACTTCAGCTCAGGTTATGATCTCATGGTTCACAAATTCAAGCCCCATGTGGGGCTCAGAGCCTGGAGCCTACTTCAGATTCTGTGTCTCCCTCTCTCTCTGCCCCTCCCATGCCTGTGCTCTGTCTCTCTCACTCTCAAAAATAAATTAAAAACACATTAAAAAGAAAAGTTAAAAAAAAGTGTTAACCGTAAAAGAACAAGTATTAAGATATTTATATTTGTATAGTATATATAAACCATATTAATTAATAAAGCATATTTATTACTACGAACTTTTGTTTATCTAATGCATCATTAAGAAAGTGAAACGGCAAGCCACAGAGTGAGAGATAACACAATGCGTGCTGTAAGAAAAAACTTATGTCCAAAATGCAGAGAAAACTATAAATCAAGTGGAAAAAACTTTCCCAAAGAAAAAGGAATAAAGGTCTGGAACAAATACTTCACAACAGGAATGTTTTGGCCATTCATCCAATGGCCAAAAACATCTTCAATTTAACTAGCCATTTAAAAAATGCAAATTAAGAACATAATGTGATATTACTCTATCCACCAGAATAGATAAAATGAAAAAGATGAAAAATACCACACATTGGGAAAATGTAGAGTAACTAGAACCCTCATACCCTGCTTACAGGAGTATAAATTAGTACAACCACTCTGGCACATTGTTCATCAATATCTTCTAAAGCTAGGCATATAATCTAGCAGTTTTACTCCTGGGCAGATACCAAACAGAAATGTGTACATGTGTTTACTGAGTGACAAGTACCAAAAGGTTCATTGCAGTAGCATTTGTAAGAGCCCCAAACTGGAAATTCTACAAATGCTTCAACAGTAGAATGGTTTAATAAATTGTAGTATATTCACAAAAAAGGAATACGATCAGTAACAAAAATGAGCTACCTATAATTACACGCAAGTTTAAGGATAAATCTTACGAACACAATATTGAAAAGACCACACTTCAAAGAGTACATACTCTGCAATTCCATTTACATAAGGTACAAAAATAGGCAAAATTAATGCAGGCTATCAGGAAGAGTGGGTATTGACTGACAGAGCATGGGGGAGGTGCATTTTGGATGCTTGTTCTGTTTCTTGATCTGTGGGCTAATTTCACAGAAATTTCTGGTTTGTGAAAATTCATTCAAATAGTACAAAGGTTTACTACAGCATGACAGTATTTAGAGTTGTAAAAACCACTTGAATTTTATGTTCAAGAAATTACAAGTATAGGTAACAATTAAACCCAATTTTTCACTTTCTACTGACGTACAGCAGAAGTTAATACTCACGGTAAATTTAGCTCTTTCTTCCATCACCTCATAACCCAATATAGTAGGTGTAGAAGGTCTATCTTCCAAACACACTGTTTCAGGATTTTGTTCCTCACTTTCTCTTGGTCTAGTAGAATACTCAATGGAAGAATCTGCACCTGTAAATTTAGTCCTAATGAGGGGACTGCTACAGACAGATGAAGTACTATCCATTTGATCAGGTACACTTGTCTGTTTAAAATTACCCATATTTGAGTCCTCTAACTGGCCTTTGGAAGAGTTTGAACTTGTTGAGATACTCCCAAAAGAAGAACTTCTTTGGTTTTTGTTGGTTGTAAAAGTGGAAGCAGAGTTCCCTATGGGCATAGGAACTGGGACATAAGGAGTTGCCATCTTCTTTTAGCTTTTGCAACAAACCTACACGCTGCTGAGTCCAAACATTTAGAGAATAACTAATATGAAATCCATTATTTTCTTCTTGGGAATTCACTATCTAAAAATGAGAAGAACATATTGAAAGGTTAGTCTTTAATTTGGAACGTTATCCCAAAAACCCCCAGAATGTTCACATTCATTTCTTTTGATTTTGTGACACTCGGTTACTTTATGTGGAATGAAAACATGCCCCAAACCTCTTTCTTTAATCCCAAAATATCATCTCTAAGGACTCTCATTTGCAAGGTAAAGAGAGTAAAACTACTCCATAGTCTTTTTCTTGACTTTCATACTACAGGTTATTTTCAATCTCTACTTCATTTCCTTGTGATAGATTTCTGTAATGTTCATTTTAACGTGATTTCACCTACATAGAAGAGTTGGAGACAGGACGAGTGGTAAAGCCCTTTCTGAAACTTTATTGTCTGCTTATGGTCCTGACAGTTCTACATACAAGGAGGGAAGGAGGGAAGAAAAGAAAGGGAGGAGAGTTATTCATATTTCTGTTTGATTTAATTAGCAAAACTCTAAAGAATTACCCTGAGTAATAACAGTGAACCAGAAGCTTGGATGTTACAAAGCAAACATCAACTGTTCTTAAAATTTTAGTTTACTAAATACAGGATGAAATGTACTGGAAAAACTCCTGGTCAATTTAAACTAATCAAATAAAACCCAATGAAGATTAAACTTATATCCTAAAATATGAAAAGGTTGAAAGTGAAAATGCTCTTCAGTCTCCAGATCATCAGTAATCCTGCTCTGCTATAAAGTGAGGGTAGTCAACAAATCTTTACAACTCATACTCAATAATCTGTTGTCAAAAGGACCAATTTATCTTGTCTCAGAATAATCTCATAATTATACAATGAAGAAAAGGTTTACCACTAAGTTGTTAAATAATAAACTAAGAAACTGTAATAACTACAGACCTGTGAAATGGCACATAACAAAGGGTCTGCCTATCTTAACTACATCTATGCAACTCTACTAGTGAGAAAGGTAGGAATGGAGCTGCTTGGGCTTGGAAAAGATGCTGATGTAAGATTTTTAATTCAGCACGTGGCTCTGGGCAACCTTCCTCATCATCAAAGGTTCAAGAAACTCGAGTTGCTGATTCACTGTTCCTCGGTTCTGCCTGATGCTCCCCCCACACTCCCAAGAAGTAAATAAAAGTCTGAAATCTTATCCTTTTCAAAGCCCGTGGGATAGCCCTGCCCCTTGCTACTCAACTACCTGAGGCCACAGGGCTGGGGGAAGGACGCGCGTATCAACACAATCACTGACATGCAAAGAAGTGAGCGCTACCCAAACTTTAAGAAAACGTACTGGGCTCATTAATAGCGTGTTCACTTTTGCCTTGGCATGGAGATGCTCCGAAGCCTGACATCTTAGTCCTACGCTGGAAAAACCTTAGGCAGGTGAGGTGGCCCGAGCCTGAGCAACGAGGTAGGAGAGAGAAGTGGGTGGCGAGAGGAAAAGTGGAGAACCCAGAGGCAGCTCGACCTCAGGAGTGCCTTGTCAGGGTGAGCAGGCCACGGGATTTCGGCTCATTGGGTGGGAAGACCCACCGCTCTCCGGAGCTCCCAGGGGCCCCAAGACGGTCCCAACTCCGCCGCCCCGCGCGAGGCCAGCGCCTCCAGACGCGCGGCAGAATCGGCGGTGGCCTGAGGGTGGCCCGAAGGTTCCTGCGGGGCCCGTCCACCCTCCGGTGGAGTCCGCCAGACGCCAGCCAGCCAAGGGGGCGCAGGTGTCACTCGAAAGAGCGCCCGGGAAAGCGCCCGCCGCCTCGTCCCTACCTCAGCCCCCTCCGCGATCTCGTAGAGCGCGCTTCCCCGTGACGGTTAAATCCGACCCTCCTTAACCGCAGCTTTTCGTCTCCACCCACGGGACCAAGAAGCCTCACGTGACCTTCCGTCCCCCAAAGCAGCCGCTCTCTGCCTCAGCCCGGCTTTACCCGGCTGCCGCGGGGCCCAGGATCCCTGCGAGGTGGAGGGAGGGGCCAATCCGGGCTGCCTCTCCAGGAAGTGACGTCACGCAAAGAGCTTTTTCTCCCTCCTCCTCAGCCCCCTATCCCCGGAGGCTCTAATTCGAATTGTGCGGGCGGCTAGGGCTCTTTGGCAGCTGGGTTGGACGTAGTGTTGTGGTAAGAATTCTACTTTCTCTTCCCTAGCTTTATTTTTATAAACTAACTTTGAGAAATGGAGGCAAAGACGCCTAGTTTGCCGCACACGGGATCAGATTTCAGTTCCGTGGAGGAACTACAGTCAGCATTGGTCCAGGCTCCTGCTTTGCATCCTGGGACTTGTAGTCATCACTAGCTTGGGCTGGTTCTAATAGATTATAAATTGTTTTCTGAAGTTAGTGGAGCTAAGATCATCCCTTGATTTCTAAGGTTTTGGAACATTCCCAAGACTGGGAGAAATTGATAGTTGTAATTTCAAAATGACCATAGGAAGATAATATAGTTTGTGGTGTAATAAAGGGTTTTGGGTTGATATTTCCCTTCTTGTGTGAGTGTGACATAAAAAGAGAATTGTATGGAAACAGTAGACTAAAACATGAAGTAGTTTTCAGGATAGAGTTGGCAGTCTTGGCCCTGAAGTGCCAGTTATATTCATGGGTTCTGTAAGTGAATAGGGGTATAGAGAGAAAAGAAAAAAATGAACCTTGGAGTAATTCCTTCACCTGTGGATAGGTCTGCAGGTGGTAGCAAAAGTTACTTATGATGAGAAAAACCTGACAGTCCAATATCAAGGAAGCCAAGGCAAATTAAACTTTCAAGAAGCAAAGGTGTACAAATACCACAGTTAAGAGGAGGAAGGATCTAGAAAAGTTTGTTGAAACTGTCCAGGAAGAACTTCCTTCACGGATTATTGAAAGGAACATACAGGATATAGATACCATGTGTTCTTTATCTATTTGGTATTGATAAATGTCTACATTTTACTTACAGAAAACAATCTGAACATCTTTTTTTAATATAAAATTATTTTTATTATTTTTTTAATGTTTATTTTTGAGAGAAGAGCAAGCACGTGAGCAGGGGAGGGGCAGAGAGAGAGAGAGAGAGAGAGAGAGAGAGAGAGAGAATCTGAAGCATGCTCCATGCTGTTAGGTCAGAGCCCGATGCAGGGCTAGAACTCACGAGCCGTGAGATCATGACCTGAACTGAAATTGGATGCTTAAACGACTGAGGCACCCAGGCACCCCTAAAATGAAATAATTTTCTAAATTGAAGGTATAATTTACATATTATATTAGCTTCACGTGTGCAACATAATTAATTGACATTTGTATATATTGAGAAAATGATCACTACAATCATCTCCATACATAGATCCAAGTTTTTTTTTCATGTGATGAGGATTTTTAAGATTTACTTTCTTGGCAACTTTCTTTTTTTTTTTAATTTTTTTAATGTTTATTTATTCTTGAGAGACAGAGACAGACACAGCATGAATGGGGGAGGGACAGAGAGAGACACACACAGAAAGAGACGCAGAGTCCAAAGCAGGTTCCAGGCCCTGAGCTGTCAGCTCCGAGCCTGACGTGGGGTTGGAACTCATGAACCGTGAGATCATGACCTGAGCCGAAGTTGGATGCTTAACCGACTGAGCCACCCAGGTGCCCCTTAGTAACTTTCAAATATGCAATACAGTATTAGTTGTCATAGTTACCATACTGTACATTATATTATCATGACTTACTTTATAACTAGAAATTTATACCTTACCTTTTGACTTCCTTTACTCATTTTGCTCATCTCCCCTCCCACCCTTGGCAACCACCAGTCTGTTCTCTGTATCTATGAGCATTTTGTTTGTTTTGTTTTTTAAATTCCATGTGTATTCTGTATGTGAGTGAGATCATATGGCATTTGTCTTTCTCTGACTTATTTCACTTAGCATAATGCCTCCTAGGTCCATCCATGTTGTCACAAATGGCAAGATTTCATTCTTTTTTTTATGGCTGCATAGTATCCTGTGCATCTTCTTTATCCATTTATTTGTTGCTGGACATTTTAGTTGTTTCCAAATCTTGGCTATTGTAAATAATGCTGCAGTGAACATGGGAGTCCATACTTACTGAGTTAGTATCTTCATTTTCTTTGGATAAATATCCAGAAGTGGATTTGCTGGATTGTATGGTAATTCTATTTTTAATTTTTTTGAGGAAACTCCATATTTTTTTTTCATTTTTTTAAAAAAATGTTTATTTAAAGACACTTTCTTTTTTTAAAGTTTATTTATTTATTGAGAGAGAGAGAGAGAGAGAGAGGGAAAGACAGGGGCAGAGAGAAGTAGAGAGAGAATCCCAAGCAGGCTTCGCACTGTCAGTGCAGAGCCCGATGCGGGCCTGAACTTACAAACCGTGAGATCATGACCCGAACCAAAATCAAAAGTCGGCTGCTTAATTGACTGAGCCACCCAGGTGCCCCTATTTATTTATTTTTGAGAGAGTATGCACACGTGAGCTAGCACAGGAGTAGGGGAGGGGCAGAGAGAGAAGGGAGAGAAGATCCAAAGTGGGCTCTGTGCTGACAGTAGAGGGCCTGATGTGGGAGTTGAACTCACATACCATGAGATTGTGACCTGAGCTGAAGTTGGATGCTCAACCAACTGAGCCTCCTAGGTGCCCTTATCCTTTTTTTTTTTTTTTTCTTTTACTTAAGAGAGAGCATGAGTGGGAGAGAAGGGCAGACGGAAAGAGAGAGAATCTCAAGCAGGCTCCATGCTCAACACGGAGTTTGACACGGGCCTCAATCCCACAATCCTGGGATCATGACGGAGCTGAAATCAAGAGTCAGATGCTCAGGACACTTGGGTGGCTCAGTTGGTTAAGTGTAGGATTCTTGTTTTTGGCTCAAGTCATGATCTCATGGTTTTATGAGTTTGAGCCCCACATCAGGCTCTGTGCTGTCAGTGTGCAGCTTGCTTGGGATTCTCTCCCTCTTCCTTCCCCTCCCCCAGTCACACTGTCTCTGGCTTTCTCAAATATAAATAAATAAACTTAAAAAAAAAAAAAAGAAAAAAGACGCTCAACCAACTGAGCTACCCAGGGGACCCTCCATACTGTTTTCCACAGTGCCTGCACCAATTTACATTCCCACCAACAGGGCATGAGAGTTCCCTTTTCTCCACATCCTCACTGACATTTGCCATTTCTTGTCTTTTTTGTTTTTTTTTCAGTAATGCATGAGTATAGTTTAATTTTTTAAAGTAATTTTTATACCCAGTGTAGGACTTGAACTCAGAGCCTCGAGATTAAGAGTCTCATGCTCTACTGACTGAACCAGCCAGGCGCCCTTATTTCTTGTGTTTTTGATAATAGCCATTCTGGCAAGTGTGAGGTGATATCTCACTGTGGTTTTTCTTTAATTTTTTTTTTTATTTTTATTTTTAGGTCTTAATCTAAATTCCAGTTAGCATGCAGTGTAATATTAATTTCAGATATACAATATAGTGATTCAATACTTCCATACAACACCCAGTGCTCATCACAAGTTCACTCCTTAATCCCCATCACCTATTTAACTCATTCCCCCATCGCCCTGCTTTCATTGTGATTTTGAAGTGCATTTCTATGAGGATTAGTGACAACTGAGTATTTCTGCATATGCCTGTTGGCCATCTGTATGCCTTATTTGGAAAAATGTCTATTCAGATCCTCTGCCCTGTTTTTAATTGGATTTGTTGTTGTTATTGAGTTGTATGAGTTCTTTATATATTTTGGATATTAACCACTTAACAAATCCCACATGATTTGCAAATATTTTCTCCCACTCAGTAAATTGCCTCTTCATTTCTTGATAATTTCCTTTGCTGTGCAGAAGGTTTTTAGTTTGATACAGGCCCACTTGTTTATTTTTGCTTTTGTTGCCTTTGCTTTTGAGGCTGGTTACAAAAAAATCATTCCCAAGACTCATGTCAAGGAGCGTACCACCTATGTTTTTGTTTTTTGTTTTTTGTTTTTTGGGGTTTTTTTTTTTTAGTAGTTTTATGGTTTCGGGTTTTACATTCAAGTCTTTAATCCAGTTTGAGTTAATTTTTGTGTATGGTGTAAGATAGTGGTCCAGTTTTATTCTTTTACATGTGGCTGTCAAGTTTTCCCAACACCATTTATTGAAGAGACTATCGTTTCTCCATTGTATATTCTTGGTTTCTTTGTTGTAATTTAATTGATTGTGTAAATATGGTTTTATTTCTGGGCTCCTGAATGTCTTTACTAATCATGAAAGAATGTCCTGTGGTTGTCAGAGTAAAAGTCACATCATCATAGTGCATATGTAATGGTTAGTCTCTGTGCAATATTTTAGTTAAGTTTGGATGACTGTATACAGCACATACAAGCAAATTGATTTCTATACATTTTAGTTTGCAGAGTAACAACAGCCTATTTTCCTTCCCTTTCTTTAATTTTATGTAAAATGTATACATCTAGCAGGATATTTTGAGCCCATTCTAGATACAATTTTATACAATGTCGTATAGATATTTGTAATGATGGGGCAAGGGGTGAGTTTAGGGAGAGAGGGAAGAATGGTAACAACAAAAACAAAAACAAAAAGGAACAGCAGAAAAAAGTATGTGCAATAGGCAAACATCTCTTAAGGTGGCTTCCTCGAGTCTCACATTTCCCCCTTCTCTGTAACTCTTTGCTTCTATAAGGTTGGGCCCCTGGTGGCCATCTTTGTAATATGTTAGTCTTACAATGTGTTGTCATGGTTGATTGTGTCTAAGGAGGACATTTGACCTAAATTGTGTCCAATGGATGCTCTTTCCCAGCAATTAAAAGAAGTAGGAGGAAGATGCAGACTGAAAGTCATAGGAGGTGAAGTCAGATAAAGGAAATTCTATGGTAAGAGGGTCAGTGAAGTCCCACTGCTGAGGTCACTAGAGTTGAGCTGGTTCCCCCCATTCTTGACTTTTACTTGGAGTTCATGAGATACCCTAGTGTACTTTCATTAGATTTGCTTTTTGCTTACACCTGGCCAGAGTTGCTTCTTCTGCTCATACCCAAAAGTATAACTAATAGGGCAAGTTGGAATGAGGCAAACTAAATATGAATTTTAAAAGTGGATAAAATGCAAACACTTCTTTCTCAGAGATTTATAATAACTAAAATAATGTAAAAAAAAAACTCCTTTTCAGGAGTTCACTGCCTATGAATGTTCTTTTTCATAGGCAGTGTTTCTGTGATTTAATATTCAGGATCTGTAATCTATTTTCTATTTTCTCACTGCCATGAAATTGTAAGGGTCCAGAGAAAGAACCACAAGTGACCTATTCTAATTTTTTATTTTTAATGTTTATTCATTTCTGAAAGAGAGACAGAGCGTGAGTGGGGGAGGAGCAGAAAGAGAGGGAGACACAGAATCCGAAGCAGGCTCCAGGCTCTGAGCTGTCAGCACAGAGCCTGACGTGGGGCTTGAATCCACGGACTGCGAGATCATGACCTGAGCTGAAGTTGGACGCTTAACCGACTGAGCCACCCAGGCACCCTAACAAGTGATCTATTCTTAAATTAATAGGTGGTGACCAAAGTAGTAACAGGGGAACACAATAGCCAACTTTATTGCGGTTAACCTGTGACTTATGGAATCACCTAAATCTATGATAGGAATTATATGGCATTTATAATGGCAGAGAGAAGATCCTCTTCAGTACTACTACCATTGATTAATGATTTCTACTCATCATATTATATAAAGAAAAATTTGAAGGCAGATGTGGAAGTCCTACTGGAAATACAACAAAGAGATCACATTCCTTCACACAATCACGGTTATAATTTTAGAACTGAAAGAGACCATAAAGATAATGGGGATAAGCCTCCATTTTAGAGGTAAGACTACTGAGGAAAACATGCTAAAAGATCTTCCTGTAATCACAGACCCCATGAATCCTGGAGTCCCAAACTAGTAAGCTTCTCATCACACATAATAATAAGACACCCTTTCCTGAACACTTCTACACTCTGTTGGGTCTTTCAGACCTCCAATAGTTTCTTGCCTCTGGTACATTCTCCATTAACATTTGATGCCTGGGAAGTCTTCCTGGATTTTATGCATGAGGAAGGCCTGCAATGGGCCTTTAACAGTTGGCAGGAATTGGTTAAGTAAAGAAGGAATGTAAGGGACTCCAGACAGAGTCAAAGACTTGAGAGAGGACTTAACACAGTGTAGAATGTTGTGGGACAGTGAGAAGGAGACCAACGTGATTGGACTGGAAGTCCAAAAGTAGAAAGATGAGCTCATATTCATTCCTCAAGTTGTCTCAAATAGAATCTCATCAGTAAAACCTATCTGATTTCCTCGGATGGAATTAAGTAAGCCTCTCCTCAGTGATCCTATTGTATCCTATTGTAGAGGTAATCATCACATTATATTTTGTGTATGTATTTATATGTGCAGCCTAAGGGCCAGGATCATATATTAGATCTGTGTGCTGACAGTACCTTATATTGTACCTGAATAAGGCAGTTACTTCATGCATAGTCCCCATAATTGATATATATATATTTTTAAACCTGGCCCACTTATTCACATTTCCTATAAAATCCCTTCAGACATTTGCGTTTTCAACTTCTATTTTAGGGAATAAAATCGAATTCTTTGAGTCAGCCTATGAGCCCCTTCGTGAACTGACTTCTATCTACTTTTATAGCCTATTTCCTCCAGTTTAATTAATTAGTTAATCAACGAACCAGCCATTTATTGAGTACCTATCACATGCAGTGAATCTCAAAGTCCAGCCATATCAATTATTTCCCATTCTGAGCTCTTCATTTTCTCTCTTGCTAGCATTTGTTGTTGCTTTTGCCTGGGAATTATCTTACTTCTCTCATCCCATTTCTGAGTCCCATTTCTAGGTGACCACCATTCCAGAAGCTTCTGTGAAACCCCCTCACCCATGTCCTCACACTTCCCCCTGCAAGCTTCTGCTGTGGCCTTACTCCTATTGGATATGATTGTCCCTGTGTGTCTGCCTTCCTGAGTAGAACATGTGCTCCTTGAAGCAGAGACTGTGTCCTTTTCTTCTTCACTGGTTGGCATATATGGGGCCAAACTGAATGAATAAATGAATGAAAATCCAAAGTTTTCTCATTGGATTAGCTTGGTGGTTTAATGTAAAACAAACAAATGCATCCATAGTCTCAGTGGAATTTGATTTCAAAGAAATGACACTTGCTCTGTAAACAAAGTGAAACATTTGGTTAAAGAGAAAGGATTCCTTCATTTGTTCAGAGTAATTTGTAGACTGCTGGATTAGATGATTTCTAAGGTCCACTTAAGGTCTAATGTTTGATAAATTTATGTGTGTCATTTGAAACCTGAAGTAGATAACTGAACGAATATCACAACCTGGTTAACAGTGCTAAGATCTATAAAAGGCATTAGGCTGAGCAAAAATAGAATGGAAAAAAAAAAAGCTAAACTCCTGAAGTTAAATAGACCAATAAATCGATATTATTGTACGTTTAAGTCTGTATCTTAATTATGTTTGAGATATGCTCCAACTCCTGGTATAAATATGGGGAAGGAATTCTGTTTTCTGAGGTCACAGTGCCAAATTTCAACATCCTAGTGTGTAAGGGATCCTTCTAAAAAAGATAACATCTTCAGGGGAAAAATAAAGCCTTGGAAGAAGTAGCAAGTCTCCTACATCAGCACCAGGATTCCTGCTCATCTTGTAGGTGAGCTTCTTACCATTTCATGGAGGGCTTAAATCATCTAGGTTACCTCTGGTCTTTTGTTTGGATTACTTCCACCTTTTTTTTATCCATAACATGCAACAATAATATTTTTTCCTATTTCCTATAGTTGTGGAAAATAAAAATTATCATGCTTCTTAAGTGCTTAGTCCAGTGCCTGGCAAACAATAACTATTATTATCTCTTGAGTCAACTAGATAGCTTAAAGATAGACAATATTAAAATAGTGTGTGCAGATATTTGCTGAATGAATGAACAGCAGTTAACTGTGGGCAGAGAATTGCACTATTGATTTTATGTGCAATAATTTATTTAATCCTCACAATAATCCCACGAAACAGGTACTATTATAAGTGATACTTTACAGATTGCATCTCTGAAAGGCTGATGAGCTTGTCCTTTTTATATGGACAATTACTCTCTGAGGGGTTGTCTTGGTTGGCAAGGTTAGGACTCAAGCTTAGTTCTATTTGTCTTCAAAGCCCATGCTCAGATTTCTACCATACCATGCATTCTCTGTCATTGCCGCAGGTAGATCCCAGACCCTCAAAGAGCCACACTTGGCAAGACGTTGGTTGAAAACAAAAGTCTTTGGGTTTAGTGTTAGGAACTCCTGGGGTCTTCATCCCATGTCACACTACGGTAGCTAGCTTAAATAATTTCATTTCTTTTTTTCTTTTCTCTTTGACCATTACCTAGTTCTAGTATAATGTATGCACCCTAGGTTTCACTCCTAAAATAATTGATCTTGATAAACCAATGTTTTTCTGTGCCTGTTCTATCCTCAGCTTCTCTGTTGTTAGTCTGATTTACTCTCTGGCATTATTGATTTTGATGTTTCACTTCTTTCAGAGTCCTTATTGAAAGACTGTGTAAACCAGAGGCATTGGGAAGGAGTTAGCCATGCGAAGTATGTGTCTGGAGGGGAAGTGAGGAATGTAGTTGGGAAAAGGTGTATCCCAGGCAGATAAGGTGTTGAGGATTTTATATAGAGACTGCTTAACAATGAGAGACAAAGTTGTTTGAATTGAATTAAAGACTTGTAGACATAAAGTTTTAATTTTTTTAATGTTTATTTATTTTTGAGAGAGAGACAGAAAGAGAGAGAGAGCGCACAAGCAGGGGAAGGGCAGAGAGAGAGGGAGACACAGAATCCGAAGCAGGCTCCAGGCTCCAAAGCTGTCAGCACAGAGCCCGATGTGGGGCTTGAACTGATGAACCATGAGATCATGACCTGAGCTGAAGTTGGAGGCTTAACCGACTGAGCCACCCAGGCGCCCCTAAAGTTTTAATTTTTATATGGTGTCAAATAGCCTCAACTCTGAGGAGCCAGATACTCATGCTCATTCAGCAAGTATTTGTTGAGTGCCTACCATACGTGCCAGGTACTGTCCTACGCATACAGGTATTTGTCAGTAACAGTAATATGCAAAGCCACTCTTCTCCTGGAGTTCGCATTCTGGTGAATGTTTATATGGGGACAGACAATAAACAAAACAAGAAATAAGTTTTAAGAATTTAGCTGGGTTCATGTTCTTTGAAGAAAATAAACTAATATGATCAGAGTGGTTGGGCCGGGGCCAGGGAGAAGTGCAGCAATTGTACACTGAGGCATCAAAGCAGACGTCTCTGAGAACGTGTCTTGATTGCTGAGATTTGAACGTCTAGAAGAAAACAGCGTTGAACCAACCGGGTGGCAGAGCATTCCAGGAAAGCTGCCTCACATGATCAGTTGGAGGAAAAAGGAAACCAGTTGGCAGAACTGCTTCCTTTTCCTTCTTCTAAGAGCTCTGATTCCAGGAAATAAGATGTCATTTGTTTCTTTAATCACATGTGTGATCCACATGTCTCTGAGACCTTGGATTTTAACATTAGCACCGAAATCTTGCTCATTTTAAGCTCCCTTTTCGTTGTAAGGAATTCTTTCCTACATATCGTTAGAGTCCTCAAGGGGTACCTTCTGTGCTCCAGGGAATCTGTTCTGGTTATTGCTCCCTGTCACCGTTGTTGGATGAGTTGCTGTCACTGCTTTTGCCGCTGGCTGAGTCATGCTCGCCTTGACAGCCTCACACCATCCTTTCCACTAACAGAGATTAATTCAGTGTCTCTTGAGACAAATTCTTCATACCACGAATGCAAACTGGAGGTCTTCCAGTAATGCTGCCTGTCTGTTGGACTGGGGACCCACGGTGCAGCAGGGTGCCAGTTGAAATGGAGAACTCTTCTTTTACTTTTGCTTGGATCCTGAAGTGTTACAGAGTTTGGTGAGCAAGCCCTTTCAGTGTTGTTCACAAAGTCTCTTTTCCCCAGGGAGAACCATACCATGTGGGTGGCTGCGTGCTCCTATAATATAGCTCTGTCAATAGTGGACCTTAGTGGTTGCCAGCTATCTGAATCTCTCTGTGTCTGGGAATGCCTGCTTTATGTATCTAAGTGAGAGTTCAGAGTTGACTTCCCACTATAAAATGCTAAACTGCCAGATAGCTGCTTTCTCAGCCTCCCTTGCTCCTAACGTATGGATACATGCTCTAGGCGTTGCTAATCACATGAATCCTTTCCTCTGCCTTCCATGTTGGTGGTCCAAGGTACACAGTCTAATGCTCAGTGGTAGCAGCTTCCTCACAAGACTAGTTTTATGCTTTTTTTTTTTCCTTGGCTGCATTGTCCCCAGGCTTCCCGGATGGTCTGTGAGCTGTCAATCTCTTTTTGAAATTTCTTTATTCTTAAATTGGATGGAGCCACTTTTGGCTGCCTGCCACATAGGGAAGTGAAGAGAAGGGCCAAAAGAAAGGCCAAGAAAAAGGAAAGACATAACTCCTGTGCTTGGGGGGAAATATTCTCTTCTTCTCTTCAACTGGGTATGAACAAGGAGGCACAGAGTCCCGATTGCCATCCACGGTTATCTTGCAACTGCAAGGGAATCACTTTGGGATGATGCATCCCCATATGAGGTGGCAGAATGAAGAGGGGTAAAGCATCTCGAACTGAACCTTTGATTTTACTTTATCTAGAACCTGTTTTACTTCTGATCTTAAAATTTTCTGAGATAATACATTTACTTATAGATAAGCAAGCTTAAGTTGGGATTTTCAGTTGTTGCTACCTTTAGTACAATGAATGCAAATAATAATGCCTAGCTTTTATTGAGAACTTAAAATGTTGTGGGCACTTTGCATTCACTCAGTAAATATTCATTGAGCACCTACATATGTTAACTCATTTAATTGCTATAACAACCTAAATGTTACAACAGCATAGTGTTGTGTATGCAGGTGGATGTATTGACTTAAATTTAGACAATGCATAGGTATAGGTCTGTATAAATGTATATAGATACAGATATAATCATGTGTGTGGTATAGATGTGATGATGGTTATGGCTTTGGGTGTAGATAGAGATATACATAAAGATGTAACTAAATGATAAATGAGATTTATCACCTATGGCAGCTAAATCCCAAAGCTGGGGATGCCAGTTGCTAAGTATTCCATGTCCTAAGGATACAGTGCACAAGTAGCTGGAGTCAGGAATCCTCAAAATTTTCATTGAGGGGTGCTAGTTCAAAGAATTGGTCCAGTCATCAGATTCACTCAGGTGGTATTAGAAGAGGCCTAAAGAGAGAGGATGGTGTGGAGAATGTGGTGTTTGTGAAGAGAGGCTGTTCCTTTCCCATCATAAGAGCTAACAGTTTCATCAACAGTTTTTCAACCTTATCAGGATGGTCAACTCCTTAGCTTAGGATATGCCATGTACCCATGCTTCTCTCATTCAGCTCGTTTCACATTTTAATACCAAGTATAGTTAATATGACTTGTGGGACTAGTAGAAAATATGGCTCACGCTTGCTGAAACATTAATAAGAAAATGTATTGGCACAATTGCCAGAAATTCCAGAAGCAGGACAGATTTTAGGTTTAGGGTGATCTGATGACTTAATAATTCTGTTTTGTCTTCTGTGGTATTAGGCAAATTAGCCTCACAACGTAGGATGGCTGCCAATAGTAATCAAGTGTATATATGTTTCCTTGTTTATTCTTGTGGGAAAAAGAACTTCCATCTAAATGTTCTAAGCAAGAGTCCTGAGATTTATTCTGATTGGGCTGTTTAAGTCACGTGATCGACAATACATCAGTGACAGCAGCCAGGGGAATGAAACCTGTTTGCTGGCTTAAGTCTACCTCTGGTAGACCTTGAATTATCTTTACCCCAAGTACATGGATTGGATGAGGGATGGGGTGTTTATCTGAAAAATCTGGATGCTGTTAGGGAGAGAGAATGGAACAGGAATGCTGAAAAATAATATTTTCTACAAAGAGAGTGAATGACACAATGAGGGGTGTTCATTGATGGTGATACATGCAAATCCTAGATAAGAGGCCGAAGAACTTAGATTGTGTCCCAGTTAATAGGTAAAGATATATAGCTTTTAGAGAAAGGTTGGGATGGTTTTGAAGAATTCTGTATCAATAAAGATCAGTTTATATTTCCACTGGGATCTGTATTCAATTGTGGAGAGTTCTGTTAGGTGGTGCCTCATACAGACTGGAAGTGCATGTCCCTCTCTAGCCAATCAGAGGGAGAGGCATCAACTTCACTGTGGCTGTTTAGTGATGAGGAACATCTGCCTCTTGACAGCAGTCCAGCTGGAAATGTGGGAAAGTTGATCTCCACCCCAGGTTTTCTCTTCCTTAAAAGTGAAGAAATATACTCTGCGGAACAGAAAAAGATGGGGCACACCACTTATGTTTATTTCTAAAAGTTGGCTGACTATTTCTACTTGAATGTCCTGCCAGCACTGTAAAGCTACCATTTCTTCAATGTCCTTCCTCCTCCCATCTTGATGTTTCTTCCCCTCTCTACTTTCATTGGTGATGATATTCTTACCTACCAGATCACCCAAAGCAGAAAACTTGAGAATTGTCCCATATTTCCACTTATCCTGTTCTTTACACCCTGTCAGAAGCAGTCCTTTGTTTTCCAAATACTTTTCAAAACTGTTTTCTCTTCCATTACCACTACAAACAAATACCTTCCTTCGGGCATGCACATATATTGCCTTGGACCAATGCAATTAGCCCCAGATTGGTATCCTTGACACAGGACGTTCATTCTCTACTTTTGCTACTAGAGTGAGCCTTCTGGAACACAAATCTGGATGCATTATAATTCACCTACTGAAAATCCTTTATTATTGCTCAGTCACTTAGAAGATAAAATGCAAAACTCTTTAGCCTTGCAAGTGGCACCCAACAACCTTTGTGATTTGGTCCCTGCCTACCACTCTAGCCTTATTCCTCATTTTGTGTTTCTCTCTCTTCAGTCCACATACTGGATGAATTGCTTGTCATACTCTTACGTGTAGTATACTACATATAAATACTCTTTATAACTTCATGTGCACTGTAACATCCGTACCCATATGACAATACTGTGATTACTTAGTTTTATTCACATATACTTGAAATATATATTGGTTGATGTATATCCCAATGATGAAGACAGTGATAAGTGAAGACAATGTGAAAACTGGAGGAGAATATCGATATAACTTGAAAATGCATTAATATATAACTTATTTGTTTTAAATTTTTACTCCTTGTTATGCTAAGTGAAATAAGCCTTAGAGAGAAAGACAGATACCGTATGTTTTCACTCTTATGTGGATCCTGAGAAACTTAACACAAGACCATGGGGGAGGGGAAGGGGGGAAAAAAAGTTACAGAGAGGGAAGGAGGCAAACCATAAGAGACTCTTAAAAACTGAGAATAAACTGAGGGTTGATGGAGGGTGGGAGGGAGGGGAAAGTGGGTGATAGGCATTGAGGAGGGCACCTATTGGGATGAGCACTGGGTGTTGTATGGAAACCAATTTGCCAATAAATTTCATATTAAAAAATAAATAAATTTTTACTCTTTTCACTAAAACACATTTTTACATAAGCAAAATATTAAGGGTTTTTTTGTGAGGCAGAAAGAACTCAAAAAAACAAAAAGAACTTTTATGTGTATATCTTTAAACTATAGATCTTCAAGGGCAGAAGCCATGTGGAATATATTCTTGAATTACTAGTACCTGCACAGCATCTGGCATGTACGAGTTGCTAAGTGAAGGTCTGTCCAATGGATGAGTGAAAGAATGGATATAAAAATAAAATGTTAAATTGATGCTCTCGATACCAACTATCATGAATTCTATCACAGAATTCTATCACATAAATTCTATCACTATCACAGAAGTGCTCATTTCAAATGGTGAATTTGCATGTGTATTTGTGTATGTGTGTGTTATTACACAAGTACTTACTGCCTGAAGTGACAACAGAAAAAATTAGAAAGCAGGTTCATCACAGAGGAGTTTTTACTTTGCCCCCTCTTGGCTATTCCAACCATTCCTTTCATCCTGCTAATTCCTACCTTCAGAGTTGAAGTTTACTGGAAGGGATTAGGAATATACAAACTGCTTGCTAAAAGCTACCTAGTTCCTCATAAGAACTCATGATGTAGTTCTTGAATATTTCTAGGAGTGCAATTTCAGAATGGGAACGTTTTTTGCCAGAGAGTTGAAAAGAGGAGGCCAGGTAATGTGTAATGTAGTAGAGGGGGGCAGTCTTTGAGAGAGACTAACATGGTAATAGTAACGTCCATTTTTTTAGAATCTGCAGTGTGTCTGGCTCTATACTAAACTAAACACTTTATATTGTCTTATTTAATCCTCAAAATAACTCTTCAGATACTGTTCCTATTCTGTTTTTCCAGATGAGGAAATTGAGTGTTCACATTACTATGTCTTTTCTACAAATTACACCAAAATGAACATTTGTTATGCTCATGGATTTGTGGATCAGGGATTCAAACGGGGATGACTTATCTCCACTTCACAATGTCTGAGGCCTCAGGTGGAGCACTTGAAGGCTGCGTCTGTCATCACCTGAAGACTCATCTGCTCACACGTCCAGGCATTGATGCTGGTGGATGGTAAGTACTTCCGTGCTATTTGCATGTGTACTAATTTGCAGTCCTAAGAGCATGGCAGATGGATTTTAAAGGTAAGCGTTGAGAGAGGGGAGAGAGACAAATCACTTCTATGATTAGCCTTGGACGGTATAGCAGTGTTAACTTCTGCCATATTCTGTTTATTAAGTGACTGTGTGACTATGTAGAATGCCCAGTTTCAAGAGGCGATGGAACTGACTTCTCTTGATAGAGGAGACACAAGGTTCTGAAGCATAAATATCAATGTAGCCACTTTTGGAAAATACAGTTGACTACACAAAGCCTCAGAGAGTTTAAATAAGTCTCCCAAACAGCTTGTAAATGGAGCAGCTCCAATGGGAGATTAGATTTACTTGTCTCTAACTTTCTATGCTTGCCACTTGATCACATTGTAGAATGCTACCAGATCATTAAGATCTTAAAAGAACTATATATAAATAAGCATATATATATACATGTATACATGTATACATATGTATACATATACATATGTATATATATATATATATATATATGCTTAAAAGAACTACTTATAAACTGTATGTAAATAAGCAAAAATAGTTGTATGAACAACTTTAATTCAGAGTTTAGAACCTTTCAGAACCTTTCATATATACATGTATACATATGTATACATATACATATGTATATATATACATGCTTAAAAGAACTACTTATAAACTATATGTAAATAAGCAAAAATAGTTATATGAACAGCTTTAATTCAGAGTTTAGAACCTTTCAGAAGACCCCCAGGCTTCTGGATTTGCAGATCACCGAGATAATGGTTTGTGCCTATTTTTTGTACCTTTCTAATGTCACCTATTCACTTTTTCCTTTAATTATGTTATTTGTGCATGTGTCTTATAACTTAATCCCTCCACCAACATAACTACCCTGCTTATTTTATTCAGGGTAGGATCTTGTCTAATTTGATTCATCTTTCTACCCTGATAACACCTATTATGAGAAGCTGGCTCACAGTAAACTCTCAATAAATGCTTGGCAAATGAATTAAAAATAGCAGTTCATACTAGCATAAAATAGCAGAATAGTGTGACTTTGTTATTGTTGAACTGCTCTGGGATACTTGGATTATGGGTATTGTGAGGACCAGATTAGGTAATTCAAGTGAAAGTGTTTAAAATGTCAAATGTGCTTTGTGATTAAAAGGGTAATGGTGGCTTTGGTCCTGGAACTCTGATAGACCTGTGAGGAAAACATAGAGATGTTTAATTTTTGGTCTTTAACCTGTGGCATGGGTTGGTTTTCTAGGAATAAATGTAAATCATGGTCACAAGGTCAAAATAAATATAGCATTGCATGGTAGGAAAAATCTCCTCAATATGTCACTCTATTATAATTTTAATATAACTCATAACTAATATTATGCTACTTGTAATATTTTATTTTGCTTTTACTCTCAAAAATATGTCTTAGAGATCTTTCCATGTAAGTACATATAAATTTACCGCAGTCTTATATTACTATCCATAGTTCTGTGGTATGGGCACACTGTATTGAAACAATTCCCTATTCATGGACATTGATCCTATTTTTTTGTTTTGTTGAAATTATAATGTTGCATTGACATACTAGTGGATGGCCAGAATTTCTTTTTTCCTTTTAAGTTTATTTTATTTTGAGACAGAGAGAGAGCGAGCACACAAGTAGGGGAGGGGCAGAGAGAGAGGGAGAGAGAGAGAATCCCAAGCAGGCTCCACCCTGTCCCTGCAGAGCCCAACATGGGGCTCGAACTCACAAACTGTGAGATTTTGACCTGAGCTGGAATCAAGAGTCGGACTCTTTTTTAAATTTTTTTTTTTTTTCAACGTTTATTTATTTTTGGGACAGAGAGAGACACAGAGCATGAACGGGGGAGGGGCAGAGAGAGAGGGAGACACAGAATCGGAAGCAGGCTCCAGGCTCTGAGCCATCAGCCCAGAGCCTGACGCGGGGCTCGAACTCCCGGACCGCGAGATCGTGACCTGGCTGAAGTCGGACGCTTAACCGACTGCGCCACCCAGGTGCCCCTCAAGAGTCGGACTCTTAACCAACTGAGCCACCTAGGTGCTCCAGAGCCGGAATTTCTAGAGGATGGATTCCTGAAAGTGAATTACTGGATGAAAGGATATACTTTTTAATGTTTAAAATTTTGATAGATATTGGCAAATTATTCTCTAAAATGGCTATGTGGATATACTCCTACCAATATTTCTCTGTATGTTTTTAATGCCGACTTTGATGTGATTGATCTAGGAAAATTATAGTATATTACGTCAAAGAATCCCCATGTCAATAAATGAAGGATTTTGAATTGACCTCTGGTTTGAAATTCTTACTCTGCTACTTACTTGTTGTATGATCTTGGGTTAAATTACTTGTTCTTTTTCAGCCTCCATTTTCTTCATCCATAAAATATAGGCAATGATAGCAACCTTCCTGGATTGTTGAAAGAGTAATAAATAAGACAACTACATATGTAAAGTGTGTGGTGAACTTCTACGAGCTAAGTCTTATATAATGTTCAATTATTTTTCCTTTCCTTCATCAAATTTTTATTTAAATCTAATACCTCAAAATATAAGTCCTGTTTGGGCCCTTACATGTCTTATTACAAAGTCCAGCTTAAATGACTAAATTTTCAGAAGAATATAATTTCTTCTGAAATTATAGATTAAATTTCAAAAAATATATACTTGGAAAAATGCATTTTGATTTTGCTGACTTTAAAAAGCCATACACCTGGCACTGTAGTTTTTTAAAACTTTCTTTTAATTGCTCTCTTTGGCTATATAATAATAATCATTGCTTCTTGACACATTTGTGTCCTAAAATATGTGCTTTAGTAGTGCTGTGTCATGCTAATCCTGGAGGAAAGCTAGTTTTCCTATTTTTATTTTCAGAGCTGATGTTATACCTTAAGGAAATATTTTTTAAAAGTTGGAGTTTCTACCTATTAATATCAAATGTTCCTAAGAAAAAGATAAAGGACATCAAAACTTCACAATTATACTGTAACCCTTGATTGTGTTTCCAGAAATTACTTGGGCTGAATAAAATTATTTGGTTTGTAATGAGTTTTAGAAGAAATGAAGAGAATGGAGGTATTGGAAAATGAAGTGTGTCTCTTAATTGAAAAGACTGTTACTTTCCAATCTAAATCAAATTATTATGACAGTGGTTTCAAGCAATTGGAAAGAAGAATTATTCTCTGGAAATAATGAGTTCATTATATAACCTAAAAATATACGTAAAAAAAAAAAACTTTTTGGTTGTCTTTCTGCTGAAATAAATGAGTTAAAAATGAAAATATTTTTATTGTTCATCTGCAGAATTCATTGTTTTTCAAAATAATGTATAAGCATTAGAAGATAGGTGTCTGATTCCTTTCTGGAATTTTCATTTTTGCTATCATGAGATGCAAACTACCTAAAAAGGAACTGAAACTATACATATGCTATATAGGTATAAATATATTAAATTTTTTTTTCCTTTTTAAGTAAAGGAAATCCCCATTGTGGGGCTCAAGCTCACAACCCCAAAATCAAGAGTTACACACTGTACAGACTGAGCTAGCCAGTCTGTACATATCAGTCTGTACTGATATGTGGACCATGCAATTCATTATGAGGCATAGTCCTTAAAACTCTTGGAGTCTTGTGTTGCTTGGGTTTCCACATTTTGGAAATTGAAAAATTATCACATTTGGTAAAACAATGTGATAATACTAACCTGCCTATCAATATCTAGTCAATACCTATTTTTACCTATCTGTCCATCTGTCACCAATTTACAGTATACATACTCTGCATGTTACTTTTTTTTCTCTTAAGTAGGTACTGTCTTCTTTTATTTATATGTGTATACACACACACACACACACACACACACACACACACACACACATATATATTACTGTGTCAGTTATACTTCTTTTCTTTCCAATTTTTGTATAAAATTCAGTAGGTTGAACTTTTAGAATAGAGGCATTTGGGATCAAATGCTCATAGAATCACATCAAGCCTGTTCACTCTTAAATAGTTGTAACTGTTTGAAAATCTTTCTTGTTTTGAACTGAAATTTCTGATTTCATTTCATAACCCTATGGTTCCTTTCCCCTTTTCCCTTCAACTCAGTTCTCTTCTGCAGTCTTTTACACTCCACTTTGAGGCTCTAGACAGGAAATATTTTGTAATATTTGTATGTACAAATATATGTATATATCCCTCTCTGGTTACTTTCTTTTTCTGTACTCTGATTATTAACCTTACTCTCAGATTTTAGTGACAAACAATTCTAAGAGTTATCACCTATGTTCAGACCTATCTATATGCAGAGTGAGGGTAATAAGTAAAATAAATTTGAGATTATCAACCAGTGTGATTTCTCTTAAGTCTAATTCTCATTCTTTCTGTATGCTATTCTCAAAGATAAACCTTCTAAAAATGAGTGTCACTCAAATTAGTATCTCAATACCCTTCCCTAACTCTATACTGTGTAAGAGATGACGTGTAAATGCTGTATCGAGTCATTGCAGACCCTTTAATCCATCTTGCCAGCACTATTTTCAACTGTTCTTTCACCAGAAACTTTAGCAAAATAAATCTGCTTATTGCTCTCTGATAGTGTATTGTACAGAGGCCAGGCTGTTTTACTTTAAAAAAAATTTTTTTTTAATGTTTATTTATTTTTGAGAGACAGAGAGAAAGAGAGTGAGTGTGGAGGAGAGGCAGATAAAGAGGGATACACAGAATCCGAAGCAGGCTCCAAGCTATCAGCACAGAGCCTGACGCGGACCTCGAACTCATGAACCGTGAGATCATGACCTGAGCTGAAGTTGGACGCTTAACCACCTGAGCCACCCAGGCACCCCTAGGTTGTTTTACTTCTTGCTTTGCCACCATCTCACTGTTTAGTTTGGGTGATGTGTCTCACTAAAAAAGGACTGGTCGTAGTATCTACTTCATAGGTTATTAGGAGGAGTAAAACTATTCATACATATAAAATCCCAGAAAATTGTGCATGACACATGAAAAGAATTCAGTATATATTAGCAAAGAATGGCGATATGCCTCATTGAGTTTATTTTCATATACTATTCATTTTTCCTATAAAATCTTGACTGTTTTGTCTTTAAGCCCTCCCTTCCTTCAAAACACATTTCAGATGTAATCTTTCGCATCCTTCAGTGATGCCTTCCCTTCTGAAACTGTGTTTCTTTTCTGTGTCATTGATGCAGTGCTTAGTTAGGGTGACCACATTATTATTCGAGTGGGGACTCTTTTAATAGGAAAATGAGTACTTTTGGTAATTACACTGGGACAACTGGCATAAATTGACTGACCTGGGCAAAGGGACAGATGGTTATCCTCTGAATAGTAGAGCCTTAAGTTATCAAATCTGTTATTATCAAATCAAAGCAAACCTTATCTTTATATGCAAATTGTTATGGCAGATCTCCTATTAACTTAATTGTCAGGAAATGAGGTTCATCAAAATGAACCTCACCTGTTTCTGGCCATTCCCAGAGTACTACTTCTCATCTGTTAGGCACAAATACCTCTTCTCTTTGGTCTTCATTTGATCCTCATTCTTCTGCCTTCCTGACCACTGATCCTTATGAGACAGTCACTCTACCTGGTAGTCCTTGCATTGCCCAGCTCCACTGACTCCCCACCTTCCCCTCCTTAATCTCCACACTCATCCTTCTCTAGGCTCTGGATAGGAGGAACTACTCCCACTTGTATTGTTCCTTCCCAAAATGCATGCACCAAGCCTTTCTTAATAACCCACAATACAACTGACACCTATGATAATTCTTGCTTAGGCTTCATTGATCCATCATGGTTGAAAGGAGAGGCATTTAAGTCAGAGAATTCCTAACAACCACTGCCTACACCTATGCACATTCTGGTTGCTCAGAGGCTCATTCTTTGCCTTGCTTTTAGCCTATCTCCACTGACTCGGGACAGCTCAAACCCTACCATTTGAAACACTCCAGAATTCATAGTCTTTTTCATGTATCAAATGCTCCCACCCAAAAAGAGACAAGTTTCTCTATACACAGGTTTCTCACCCCTCACTCTCCGGAACCCAGCCCTCTTGTTTAATGTCTTTTAGGATGACTGACGATAGGAAAACTCCTCCTCTCTGGGGAAACTCCACCCTGATCCTCAAGGATGTGGTTTGGTTCTATGCTCTTGATAAGGTAATTGTAAGAGACTGACATTGGTATATTTCTATAAAACTGGGATATTTAGCATTATTCATCATTACCTATTACATAGTATTTGCTACTTTGCTACTTGTATCTTTATAAATACATTCTATAGCCTTAACTAGATTGCGTGTTCCTTGGGAGTACGTGTGTCCTTTCCCTGGCAAAGTTCCAGACACAGAAATGGTGTTCAATGAAAAGTTTGTGTTAAATGAGTGTAAGGTGAAGAGGTAATAGAAAACACTGCTAACGTATGAAATACCTACTCCTTTCTCATGTATTGTTTCTTCCTTTTGGACAGTAGTTTATGTGTAGAACACCTTTCTATGAATCTCTGGGTTCTCTTGGTAGTGCTGCGTTGTGTACTGGTCTATTCAACCCATTTTTCTGGCCCGTACTGCTTACACTGTAACATAGCTCTCCTTTTGGGCTAAGTTAGTCTTATATTCTTAGCATCAAGCACAGAACTCAAACCTTGGTGAAAGGAGAGTTATGAAGTGAGATCTACCAGAGATAGGAGTCACAAAATCACCAGTATTAACGCGGGGCTCCTGGTGATTTGTGTTAGGAAGTTCCCTCACCAGCGTTATCTTCTTCTGAACAGACCTTCAGTAGCTTGCTCTGGCAACTATTCAATTGTGTGATACAGAAATATTTCTCTCAAGTATAAATTTTCCTCTTTTCAACTCTAATAGTTCTCACATAATAATATATCTTTGTCAACCAACATTTTCGTGTGTGCTCCATTGGATATCAAACATGACACAAAACAAGGAAAGGTCTTACTCTTTTATCAGCGCAATGTTTTCTTCTATCATTCATGCTGACCTGGTGTCAGCAGCTATTTCACAGACACCATCATCAGTACTTACAGTTAACCACAGAGATGTATTCCTAGATTTTGACCTTTGTTCTAGATACTGAGGACAAAGAAGAAGAAAAAAAATGATACTTCATCTGAACAGAAAATGATGGAAGAGTCAGTAAAGGTAGCACTGAGTAAAAAATTCTGCCATTTATTATAATTTAGTTTTAAGAATGTTTTTTAAAATTACATACTCATTTTAGCTAAGCATATTGAAGTCTTCCAAACAACGGCAGATCTGTTATTTTCATTATTTTAGTCACTGTCATATAATTTTAATGCTGTGCATTTTGATGGGCATTATATTTTCTACCTGGTTTGTGAAATAAGAGATAAAATCACAAGTTGGTCTTTGGTAGTAGGTTAATGATAGTAGTTATCTTCTACTTTACGCACTGTGCAGTAAACTCTAGGGAGTTATTTTGGCAAGATATGGAATTTAGTCTGAGAAGTTTTTAACTGAGTATCTGTTGGGGACCATTGAAGGGGACAAATAAATACTGCCTCTCTTCCCCAAGAACAAGGCAGATGGAAGTCCAGATATTATCTTTATTTCACATAAAGCTAATATTTCAAAATGTGGCCTGTATCTACATATATATGTGTTTCTCAATACAGAATTCTGGAATTAGGCCAATTTGCTCACCAAGTCATAAGTGTCTGAATTCAAGCAGCTCCCTGTACACATACCACAAACCAAAGGGCAGGAATCCGAGTCTGGAGCTGAGTGGACTGCCCACTCACTGTAAGCAGGCCCTTGCTGAGAGAATGGAAAGTCTAGAGGAAAGGGCTTTTGTGTCTACTTTCTCCTTCCAGACTCACCAGTCATATAAATCATTTAGGGGATCATGAGTGAGGGGGTAGAGGGAGGTTAGGGGTGATGCAGTTCCCTCTGTATCAAAGGAAACGGTAGGAGTGGGCAATCAGTATCTGTCACTACTAACATTTCTGAGGTTTTTGCATTCAACAATCTGAGTTAATCCATTGGGTTTAACTATTAAATCTTTGGTCAACCAAAGTTATAGTCATACCAGTGGGAAAAAGGGCAGCAGTCTCTCACGGTGACCTTAGAGTCTGCTCTGCAAATACTAGTCACTGCTTTATTGACTTCCTACTCGGACCACTAGTGGGCAGCACAGAATTTACACCCCAAAGGCGCTAAAAATAAATAACAATAACCAATTACATTAACTCCTCCAAGGCAGCTCTGCATTTAAGACTGAAGTTCACTTGTATGTTACTTTATACCCCAACTGTATCCAACCACATATCCAAAATGGCCTATCAGAGGTTCTTCAAAGAGAGCAGATGACAACTCATAAAATATAATCCCCTTCTTATCATCAAATTCCTAGGAAGAAGCTAAAGTTGTAAACTTAATTCCCCTTTCAAGTTGTAGCTGTCGAGTTCTAGCAGGAGAAGTGGATGGTACACTCAAACTGGGTGGTTGAGAAGAGTTTTTATTTTATTAAAAAAAAGTCATTTTTTAAAAAAAAATTTTTTTTTCAACGTTTATTTATTTTTGGGACAGAGAGAGACAGAGCATGAACAAGGGAGGGGCAGAGAGAGAGGGAGACACAGAATCAGAAACAGGCTCCAGGCTCCGAGCCATCAGCCCAGAGCCTGACGCGGGGCTTGAACTCACAGACCGCGAGATCGTGACCTGGCTGAAGTCGGACACTTAACCGACTGTGCCACCCAGGCGCCCCCCAAAAAAGTCATTTTTTTAAGAAAGGGAAACAAACCACAAGAGATTCTTAATGATAGAGAACAAACTTAGGGTTAATGGAGGGAGGGAGAGAGGGAGGTGGGTGGGAGATGGGCTAGATGGGTGATGGGTATTAAGGAGGGCACTTGTGATGAACAGTGGGTGTTGTATGTAAGTGATGAATCACTGAATTCTACTCCTGAAACCAATATTGCACTCAGTGTGTTAGCTAACTAAAATTAAAATAATAAAAACATTAGAAACTAAAAAAGACCCCAAACAAACCCTTTATTAAAAGGTACTATTCATATCAGAGCAGATGGGGTGTGGGGAAACTCACAAGGATGGACACTATTCGGGGATTACTGAGAGGGAGTACCTGTCACCACCCTAGGCCTGCGGAGGGGCAAGGAGAGACAGATCCTCAGAATCTGCAGAAAGTAGTTCCATGAAGAGGGCTACCTTAAATAGGAGGTTGCAGCCAACCCACAGTGATCCAGGAGGGAAGGAGCCAAGAGAATAAACTCCCTGACCTAATTTTTCTCCTGTCTTCCTGGTGCTTTCCACTGGGAGAATCCAGTCGGGAGTCAGAGGGTAAGGAGCCTGTGCAGCATTTGCAGCACACAGCGTGGAGAGTGATCGGGAGGAGCAGGAAGAAGGCAATCAGCTCATAAATTCAAGTTTAAGAAGAAGTGTGAAGGAAATAAAGTCCAAAATCAAATTCTGTTGCCCTTGTGTTGTAAAATGCCAGAAGAAATTTAAGTCCAAAATCCATTCTTCGTAACTTAATTTTCTACTTAGTCTCAGCTAGAGTAATTTCTCAGTGGTTGGCAAACCTGGGTTTTATTTTACAAGCTGCAGGCTGGGCTGTCTTGTCCTGGAATGGGGGTAGATCTTCCGAGGCCTCAGGAGTTGTATCAGCTTAATGTCAAGTGTTTTCTGAGCTACACTTTCAAAGAGACTAAATGATAAATAGGACATATCAGACTATCACAGCTCTAGGCACACAGGCAGCAGATTTCAAATGAGCCAATGCTCAGTCCCTAGAATAGTTCCACAAGGCAAAGTCATGTTCCCAGAATCAGTCTAACCCAATATTGTTTGCCAAAGACGACAGTATAGGCTTGATAATATCTGAGTTTCGAAGGAGTTGAGGCAGAGAAAATATTCTTGATTGAGCCTTGCTATCATGCCAGTCAGTTTATGCCACTTGGTTCCGAATTCATAAACACAAGTGGGAGAAATCAGCAAGAGGTTCATTGTTGCATTGTGCACATATGGGGAAAAATCTACATCTGTGTGCTGCCTCCTCATCCATGTAGTGGCATTTGAGACACTGCTGTTGGTTTTCAAAGTTTAAAAAGTTTAAATGATGGAAACTCCAGACAGAAAATCTTATTTGAGGAGACCCTCTTTCCCATCCCATTTTCGCAGCCTCTCCATTTTGCATTTCGTTTTCGTACAGTTTATCTGTGCCTGACATTGATAATCTAAAGCTAGAACCTTACTAGTGTGGTGTAGCATCGGTGAAACTCAGGTGTAACATGTGCTACTTTCAGAATAATAGAAGCATATGTCCTGTCTCCTGTCTGATAGGTCTATGTGTAAAACAACTGCTTCTGGTAGTTGAATTTTGCCTCAGCCACACCTCTTAGGAAGTTGCACCTGTGTGGTTCAAGGTCAAGCAGTAGTATCTCACATCCTGAACCTTTCCAGAATCAGCTGTAGATCAGTTCTTTGGTGAAACCCACAGCCCCACATTCCTTTGGTGGCACTGCCCCCAAATGAAGAGCCTCCATAAAATGTGGTCACCCCCTAGTGAAAAAAAATTGCTATGGGGCTTAAGGCTTCAAGTCTAATGGCATAATTGTAAACTTTAAGATAGCCTGTTATAAGTTATATGGTCAAGTAAAAAAATTGAAGCTATGTATTCTGTCTACCCCAGCAGTCTCTGTCACTCCTGGTGTATGTCAGTCCCCAAATTTTAATTCTCCTTTCTGTTACAAAGATATTTCCTCCCTCAAAAACAAATGCAGTCCTCCTTACCCACCGTGGAGTAAATCTTATATCCTGACCTGGACCTGGAGTATAATCTTTTTGAGGGGAGTTTGGCTCCCAAGAGAAAGGAGAGACTAAGGAGCTAGGTGACCCATGCTCAGTTTCTCATTCTTTAGCAACCATAAAAATGCACTGCTTAACCTCTTCTGCAGCAAGGAGCATAACTAATTGCCCAAATTTTTACCCTTCTGGAACCAAACTGCAGTTGTTCTGAAGCCACCTGCAAGCTGCTCCCAGTCAGTGATAGAAGAGCTTGGGAGCTGGTTCCAGCCCATTACTGCAGACTCCATTAATGGGCAGCCTTAGCCCGAGGTCCTGTTGGCCTTGCCAAATCTGTCTTGGAAGGACACGGCAGTCTGAGACTCTTCTTACCAGTTCTCTTTAGCAGATGTCACACTTGCATCTCTGTGAAGACTCTCTTCCTCCTTCCTTGGCTCCCTTTCCCTCAACCTTCACAGGCATTTCCCCCAATATATGTCTTGCATGTCTAACTGCATTTTGCATCTGCTTCTCAGAAAACCTGAAGTAACGTGCCTTCCAAACTCATCCAGTTGTTAGGTAATTCCACACCTCTGCCCTAGGACTGACTGAGAGGGAAGAGAGACAAAAGTGTGAAGCTAGGGATGCCTGGGTGGCTCAGTTGGTTAAGCATCTGACTTTGGTTCAGGTCATGATCTCATCAGTTCCTGAGCTCTAGCCCCCACGTCTGGCTCAGTGCTATCGGGGCAAAGCCTGTTTCAGATCCTCTGTCTCCCTCTCTTTCTGCCCCTCCCCCACTGGCACTCTCCCTTCCTCAAAAATAAACATTAAAAAAGGGTGTGAAGCTAATAAATATTCCTCCACCTGGAATATGATGTCAAGATTGGGAAATAAGCTGCAATCCTAACAGTTTTATTAAGAGAAGTTTGGGAGGTTATAGAGTATATCCAATCTTTTGTCTGCTTCAAATATGTCCACATTAAAATATGTCTTTTTTTTTTTAATTTTTTTAACGTTTATTTATTTTTGAGACAGAGAGAGACAGAGCGTGAATGGGGGAGGGGCAGAGAGAGAGGGAGACAGAATCGGAAGCAGGCTCCAGGCTCTGAGCCATCAGCCCAGAGCCCGACGCAGGGCTCGAACTCACGGACCGCGAGATCGTGACCCGGGCTGAAGTCGGACGCTTAACCGTCTGAGCCACCCAGGCGCCCCTAAAATATGTCTTAATAGTTGCTAGGGGCCAAATTTTGAGCAGGCCCTTGGTGTGCCTTTGTATAGCTTTTCCTTGTGGTGAGAAGGTATAGCTGATTAATTTAACCAGTTGAATAAAAAATCTGTTATTCAATTTTTAAATTTCAGATTTCAAGTAATTGCTATTGTATCTTACAAATGTTATCATCTCCCGATTCTTTCTTTTTAGTGCATTTCTATTTTGTTTTTTTAAATTTTTTTTTTCAACGTTTTTATTTATTTTTGGGACAGAGAGAGACAGAGCATGAACGGGGGAGGGGCAGAGAGAGAGGGAGACACAGAATCGGAAACAGGCTCCAGGCTCCGAGCCATCAGCCCAGAGCCTGACGCGGGGCTCGAACTCACGGACCGCGAGATCGTGACCTGGCTGAAGTTGGACGCTTAACCGACTGCGCCACCCAGGCGCCCCTCTATTTTGTTAAAATTGTCAGTCAGCATCTATTCAGTTGCCCAGCCTAGAAATTTTGATCGATCTCTTTCCTTTGTGGTCCATAGTTAATCAGTCATCAAGTGCTTTAGAATGTACTATTCGAAGATACTCAGTATCTATTCCCTCCTTTCCATTCTTTCTAATACTGCTCTTGTCCTCAAATTTGACCCATTTAAATAGCCTTGTGACAATATTTTGGCTTTAGTTTCTTCATTATTCCAATTGATTATTTTTCTAATCTGTAAGCCAAATTATATTACTCTCTTGCTTAGAAATTACTTTCCATCACTTATAAGGTGAAGTTAAAACTCATTATGATGAAGTAAAAGTCCTTTATAATCTGACTTCAACCTGTCTTGAGAATCATACCAGTAAAACTCGCTCTCTTTCTGTCATCTGTTTTAGTCACACCTTATACTTGCTGTATAATTATCTGTGTAATTGTGAATGTTTTTCTCTAGGATTTGTGTTCTATTTCTTCTTTCTGCTTTCCTTCATCTGTTAACTTCCTCCATATTCTTTAAAGCCTGACTGAAAATCGTCTCCTCTAAAAGGACCTCTAAGGTTTTCCAGGCAGAGTTAATCATTTCTAATATTTGCTCCTAAAACATAGGAAGCACTCTTCAATTATATTTTAATTTTTTCTCTGTGTGCCTTTGTTCCTTTTGATTATAAATTCCAATAGGGTAAGAAATTATGGTTGTCATATAACAAATATTATTGAATTTAAGTGAAAATTTAAAGATAGCATAGGAAAGGAGTCTAGGAATAACCACCACTAATATGTATTTCTCTTTTAACATATATATTTTTATTCAACAAATAAGAAACACATTCTAAACAACATATAACAGATAATATAAATTAAAGTAACAGCCTTGGTACAACCCGATTTTCAATATCGTGACATTTTTAAGATTCTGGTCTTTATCAAAAGGGCTGTAATATGCAGAATTACTTAAATTGTGTTATTGACCCAAGGGTCTTTTATATCAGTAGCTCCAAAGAAAAGTTTTAGCTTATTGTGAAGTCATAAGTCCCAAACTGGTTGAATATGTTTTATATGCATTATTTCTTCTTGTTTTCTGATTTTTGTTTTATTGTCAACTCTTTTAATCAGAAGTGAAAATGACCAATAAAAACAAAAATAACCTAAATGTAGTTGAGTGTACTTGTCAGTTTTGAACAAAATTGCTAGAACATAATGCTAAAAATGTGTATGTTGCTGATAAACCACAGACATATGTAAGCAACATTAATGAAACATTCATAGTGAGTACAGATTCATTTTAGCAACTTCTTAGCTGTTTTTACTGAAGGAGGGAAGAAGATGTATGACCTCTCTTGGGTCTCAGTTTACTTGGTTGTAAAATAAAGGGTTGGAATAGGCTCACTCATTTATTCAGAATGCTGTGTGCCAGATGCTAGTGTTGGACATATAAAGATGAGCAAGATGGATAGGGTTCTTGTCTTTTAGCAACTTAAACATAGGTGAATTAAAATGTTTTTTCCCTTTAAGGGTTTCATAAATATGACATGATGGTATAAATTAAATGAGATGGATAGTGAGGCATTATCCACATTTGCTCCCCCCCCCGCCCCCTTTTTGCTTTTTTATTCAGGAGCACATTTTACTGATGTTTATATGGTAAAAAAAAATTGTCATCGGAAGACAAGTTTTAATGGTCGAATTTCGATAAACATATTGCCACTGTTTTGTGTAGTAATTGGCTCTTGACTTTAAAACAACAGAAAATTGGTCAATGTATTGACCACACATAGACTAGGGGTTAGTCAGACTTAGGCACTTTAATTCCCAAACTGAGTGCCTTATAGAGATTTCACTTTGTACACTGACTCTTACCCAATTCTAGATTGGCATTATTGTCTATGGCCTTGCATGACTTGGTAATGGGGACAGGACATTTTTTTATTCCTTTAAGTGTTGTGCAGAGGGGACAACTGGTTTAAAATATGCATTATTTAGCCCACTTAAAATGGACAATGGATGATGAATAACAAGTTCAAAGAAATAAGCAAATATTTACTGTCTTAATAAATCTGTCCCATGAAAGTTTTAGGGATTAGCCAGAATGACATAAAGATACTCAGAGGAAGATCACGATTTTGAATCCATATTATAAATGATTTTTATTTTTAATTCCTTAAGTATATATTTGTTAATACCATGAGAGATGTTTTCACTTTCAGACTGTGATCATATCCAAAGAACCGGTCTTTAGAATCAGAAAACCTGCCACTGTACTTTAAAAAATATGAACTCAATACATTGCAGCCATATTATATTTCTACTAAGTGAAGAGGTATGCGATAAACAAGTCAATGATAAAGCAGGTGCCCTTTAGCTCACTCTTCTATTTGAAGATTGGGAAATTGTAATATTCCATAGTGTAACAGGAATATTTCCATGATATTAAACTGATACGGAGTTTTTCCCCCAGTAACTTTCTGGCTTTCAGATGAAAAGCCATGCCTGGTAGCTCAGATTATACTATTTATTCTTTAGTGTAAGGAAGATACCTCTTCTATTATTGAGACTAGGAATTGAGGTTTAATGTCTGCCGGAAAGGAGAAAGCTATAACAGAGAAGCAGAAGGGATGGCCTTCTTTTCTGAACATGTGGATTTGGGAAATGAGAAGAGAGAAAGATGTGGCAAAGAGGTCAGATTTCTATGCCGTCATTTTCCACCTCTAGAGAATAGAACCTAGTGTATGCAGTAGAAGCATCCATATAATAGGGTCTAGTGGAAGCAAGCTCAGAGACTGCAAAACTCAGAGAATCTTATATTCGACCTTGTCCAATATGGCAAAGATGAAAGCATAAGTGTGATGAAGGGAATTATCTAATAGATGGCATGAGGCAGCATTCTTGTCTCCAAAGGTATGCACAGAGTATGAAGGGATTAAGAAATTTCCTTATCTCCTGCTGAGAGGATGTGGAGGGGCTGATAGTGGGAATGGACCATCAGAGGGCCAAAATTAAAGCAAAGAGGTCTCAGTGAACCACAGATTCACAGATCTAAGATCACAAACTCTCATGATGGATGCCATCATGATGCTTCATCACATCACACAATAGTAGGACTGGTCTGATTTAATTCCTGATTTAATTCAGGAATTAAATCAGACCAGTCACATAACAGCAGAAACTAGAAAGGATCCAGAGGACACTGCAGAAATGTAGTATCACCTTTTGCCATAACCCCATGAACCCCTGATAGTCCCAGACACTATATAGGGGTAGAGCCGGGAGAGAGAATACTCCAGTTCCCACTGCTGCATAATAAATAATTCTAACGCTTACTGGTATAAAACAACTGTTTTATTATGCTCATAGATTTTATAATCAGAAATTCAAGGATACTCTCTCCAACACATGATGTGTAAAGCCTGTAAAGCCTTATCTAAACACTCAGTGATTGAAAGTAATTTGATGCAGGGGCTGGAATCATTGGGAGGTACATGTCTGGTAGTCAGTGTTGGTTGTTGGCTAAGACCTCATCTGGGGCTGCCAGTCAGAATACCTCGACCTGGCCTTGTGAGCTGGTTTTCAAAACATGAGAGCCTTAGAGTAGTTGGACTCCTTAGGTGGTAGGTCAGAGTTCTAACAGCAAGTGTCCCAGTAGTCAAGGTGGAAGCTTTATTATTTTTTATGACCTAGCTTTGGAAGTCACATAATGTTACTTTGGCCATGGTCTTTTATTTGGAACAATCGCAGGTTCATCTAGATTTGAGGGGGAGGGACCAAGACCCCATTTCTTGATGGGAAATGGCAAGGTTGCATAGCAGAAGAACGAGTGGGGTGGAAGATAATGTTCTGGCAATTTTGGGAGAGTACAGGGAGAATCCATGGAACATACTTATTTGAAAGGGAGTGTTGTTCACTAAAAAGAGACTGGTTAAACCCTAAGTGACAGAGAATATTAATTGGATAGTTTAAATTTCACTGTAACTCATTAGAGTGTAGTTCATAGAAAAGATTAGATTTGTTTTAATTTTCACATATTGTAGTAATAGATATTTATTTTATAATCCCACTATGCTAGCCTAATTGATTTGGGTTTAATTTTGAAACCAATATATTCTCTGTCCATGACATTTTAATAGCTAGCCTATATCTCCAGTGCCTAATCTCAATTTCATCTCCATGAACAAATATTTCTCTCTTGATCTATAGTCAGTGTTTTGAGTGCCTCCAAATGATTGCTATTTAAAAAAAAAATGAGAGAGAGAGAGAGAGAGAGAGAGAGAGAGAGCACACAAGCAGGGGAGGGGCAGAGAGAGAGGGAGACATAGAATCCAAAGCAGGCTCCAGGCTCTGAGTTTGCAGCTCAGAGCCTGACTCAGGGCTCAAACCCACAAACCGTAAGACCATGACCTGAGCCAAAGTTGGACACTTAACTGACTGAACCACCCAAGTGCCCCAATGATTGCCTATTGTTTAAGGTGCTCAAAAGTTCTTCATCTTAAATACTACTGTAGGATGTCTTTTCCAGTTCTGAACAAATTCTTCAGATTAACATTTTTGTTAGCTTTTCAAAATTATGTTTTTCCTTATTAGTTTTCATATCCCAGGTAAATTTTGTATATGCTATCTTGCCTATTTACTAACTTAGACTTTGTAACCATACCCCAGTTTGTTGAATAAAATATATCCAGTCACAGCAACAGAAACACACAGAACCATACACATATTTATTCGTGTTGGGAAAATACATGGCTATCATGGAGTAACCAGAAGAGGGCATGATGCAAAACAATTTTTCCTTGTAAGGTTTTAGGATGGAGTGGGGAGTCAGTACTCAAAAGAGAATGCACCCATGTTGCAGATTTGAGCACATTGTTTGAAAATTAGACCTGATTCTTTCAACTGAAACACTAGGAAAGATGAGAGAGCCAGGAGTGCCCCAGGAAAAAGTTATTGCCTCCTTGTGCCAGTGTGGAAGGGAAGCCAAGAAGCTGTTTGCTTTCTAGTCATTTTGGCTGAACTGAGAGACATTCTAAAGATGGGAAATTTAATTATTTCCCTGTTTAAAAAAAATTGAAGTGGAGTTGACACAAAATGTTACATTGGTTTCAGGTATACGACATAGTGATTCAACACATTCCGTAATGATTTAGTTGAAAGGGCCTTAGAAGACTAGGATTTGGTCACAATTTTGCTATTAAATAAGAAGTTATTTCTCTTTTCTGGGTCTTAGTTTCTTCACATTAAATGATGAAAAGATGTGTTAGCTAAAATAATTTCAATTTTATTCCAGTGTTATGAATCTATTGGTTTCTCTTAGTTTAAGGAGGTGATGAAGAATAGTAAAGAATATATAGTTTAATTTTGAACAAAATGATTCTCATGTATATCTAGTTTCCACTTGGGCATATACTGACATTTATGAAGGAATTGTATTAGGAAGTTTTGACTATTCCTTTTCTATATAGCTTTACACAGGTTTTGTAGAATCCTGATGAAATAACAAATATTTTATTTCATTATAAAGGTGAAAAAAATCCTGTAGAATACCACAGCACTTCAAATAGATTCAGAAATACCATAAATGAATAAATCTGAAATTAAATTATCTTTCAACTTCAGGCATATGAACTAAATTTAATTTTATTGTATATTACAAATGCTTCATTTCTATTCATGTGGAAGAATAGAACGATAAACTAGTGTATATAGTAGAATACTTTGGAGAGAAAATAGTTTAAGTACAGATAACTAAAAAGGTTACTGGTGTGAAAAAAGGTGTGAAAAAGAAAAAAAAACTATCTCATTTTGATAATTATCATGAAAGGTAATATATTTGTTTTAGGAAAAGTATCTAAATATTTTACTTTTTTCAGATTGAAGATTTTATCTTAAATTGTGACTTAAATATTTTGTAAAATTCGATAGCATTTGAGATTTTACTTAATATTGAATTACTTAAATCATTAGCTGAGCACAGTTGAAGCATACTATTTTGGAACCCACAAAAAACATAATAATCATTTTTATAAGGTGAAGACTAGAATGAATTTGCAGTATTTTTCTTGTGCACAATGGAATTCCATTAGAGGTAGTTTATATATATTTTTAGCCAGAAATTTTTTCCCCCAAACAACATCATATGTAAAACTGTAATTTATGATAGATTTAAAAATTGATTAGAATGTGCTGGTGAGCCCTGAGCCCAATTCCCTTGACCATTTAGTTCTCTTCCTTTTTTTCACCCTACAAGGCTTCTTATATTATACACCCTGGAATCCTGGGCATCAGAAGAGTGGTTTGAAAATCACTACCTTATTGTATAAAGTAATTTGTATGTATATGAATGGCAACACTAACTTTTTACAGCATGACTGATTTTGACATAGATAATATTACTTACTGAAATTTCTTTTTCTTTTCTTTCTTTCTTTCTTTTCTTCTTCTTCTTCTTCTTCTCCTTCTCCTTCTCCTTCTCCTTCTCCTTCTCCTTCTCTTTCTCCTTCTTCTTCTTTTTTAAGTAGGCTCCACGCTGAGTGTGGAGCCCAATGCGGGACTTGTATTCACACACACGCAAAAATAATAAATTGTTGTTTCCTAATTAATAGATATTAAATTCTATGTCTGAAGAAGAGTAGCATATGAAAGAAAGGTAGTTTAGTTTAAAATGGTGTTCCAGATTACCTACAAATAAATAAATGGAGTAGGGAGCTTTGCATATGAGAAATCACTGGTTATCCTCAAACAAATGAAATAATGTGTTGCTACCAAGTTTGTTTAGATTGTTACATTAAAATCCTGGCTAGAATCATGTTTGTGAAAAACACAGCGGTACTGATTTATCAAAATAGTAGGAAACATTTTATTTTGGATAACTTTTATTGAATCTTCTCACTTTTGAAAGATTTAAAATGACTGGAGTGTCAGATCTGAATGTTTCTCTGGATGTTAATGAACTGTTCAGATTTACTCAGTTGAGGTTAGCGGTGGCTAGAAATCTCTCCAATACGTTTTATGGCATTTATATAATGTGTTTGTCTTTGTAGAATGTTTGTCACTGAGCATCTTCCTGGGAAACAGTCAATAAATTCTTGACTGACAGGACACACAGCTACTAGGCTAACAGATGTCTTTGTTGGCAGTCTCAATATAGCAAAGGCGGACGTACTTGTCACTATTTACATGCTTTCCTCTCTTCCTCAGTTTTCTGTCACCCTTAGTCATAAACACTGTAGCATCTCCTCTGAGCATATAATCTTAGATTCACCTTACCTTTTTCTCATCTCATATTCCAGTAGTCAGCAAATCAAGAAAAGTTATCATGTCCCTAAGCCCACAAAACCATAACCGTATTTTCCAACCCATATCTTCATGCCCTTGACTCAGAACTGGGTTATCCTTGTAGGAAACTGGGCAAAGGCCTGTTGTTTTTCAGATTAGCTTGTGTTTTTCTAGAAAGGGAGAAGCAGCAGCACCAGCTAACTGTAACAATAATCTTGTCCTTGATAATGATATCACAGTGGACATCACTATTTGAAAACTTTCAAGGTACTTTGGTATTAGAGAAATTACCCAAACCCCTGAGAAGTTCTCGTTTTGACACTTCTGTTTGTGAGCCTGTGGTATAATCACATGTGCTAGGAAACACTAGAAAGAAACCAAGCATGGTCTCTCACTTTAATGACTTTATAAATAGCTTGAGAGGCAGTATAGTATTGTGGTTAAGAACAGACTCTAGAGTCAGACTGCCTGAATTCAAATCCCTCTTTTATCACTTACTCGGTGTGCAACCTTGGGCAAGTTACTTTACTTTTCTATCCTTCAGTTTCTCTATATCTTAAATGAAGATTATGAAAATCAGTACCTCATGTAGTTGTGAGAATAAGATTTAATATGGGTAAAATGCTTTTTGCTTGGCACATAGTAAGCACTCTTTGTGTTTGCTATTATCATTAATTAATTGGCAGGGAATGTTTTTGTCTCTTCTTGTCTCATTTCTCCATGCTACATACATTTTGGGCTCATTGAGCTGAACTCCAAAAATAACGGAGAAAATGCCTCTCCTAGTATTTGCACCGATTGATATGGTCTTGTGTGTATTGTGTTCGAAAGAGAAAGAGCTGAGAATGATGCCAGTGGTATCTGTTTTCAGTCAGGCCCACGGACTGGATTTGAATGGTCATGTTTAAAGATGGACAGAACTAGTGCTCTAAAAGAAATCTGGGAGATGCCAGGCACAAGTGATGGTCAGCAGCTGAGAGAACTCTCAAGTGAGACTTTGTGAAGAGCAAACAGTTACTTTGAAGTGTTGCAGAACAGCTTTCAAAGACTGACTTCTATTGATTTACCATCACTTATTCCACTTCACTCTAGTCTAGCTGCCTAGTTCAAGTAAATCAATACCCTTTTAACACTGGCCACTTAAACAAACAAACAAAAGAAACCCATTTAGTAGGTGCATGTCCCAAATAGGAAAATCTAAGATTGTGTAGCTTTTCAGGCCCAGTGCTCCCACTGCTGCTCCAGTGCTGATCCCCAGTGACAGGATATTTTTCTCCTGGGCATAGGTTACTTGGGGTAGCTCCAATGTGGATGGCTTCCCCTGGACCACAGTTGAGTGGCATGGATGCCCTTCTTCCCAGTCCTGGGAGAGTTGAAGAAGGGTCCATTCTGATGGATGATGGGTAATACCAACTATAGCAAACCTTTTGGTGAGTGGAGCTCAGACCTTTGGATCTTTTTCCTTCGCTGCATTCCAGGAACTTCTCTCAGAGCAGAACCAGATCTCACTGGTTCCTGTCTCCCAAGCCTGTCACAATAAGTTTATGTCTCATTGGCTTATTTCTTCCGAGTACCCAGACAGAGAAGAGGGGCCTCAACTACTCTAACAAATCAGAATACAGTAGATGCTCATTATTCACAGCAATTATCTGGGTATTCTGGGGAGCACTGAATTAGCAAATCAGTGAATTACTGAATCATCGTTCCAAGATTAGGTGCCTTTGATCCTCCAACATGTTCATCAACCAGTCAATATATAACCTTGTTTTATTTGTGTTTCTGTTAAAAAAAAATTCTAATATATATTGATGACTTATTCACATTAAACTAACATCTAACAGCACTATGACTTCTGCCAGAGGAAGATTATGTAACACTTATTTTCTCCAAAAGACACTGCACAACCTTCTGGTGCTCAGGAACACTAGACAGTAGTACTTCAGCTCTATGCTTGGAGTATTTAAACAGTTACATTACCAAAAAAAAAAAAACCCACAAAAATGTGGAAAAGGGCACTAAATATACTGAAAAGGATACTTATTTAGAAGGACACTTATTTATACTATGAGAAATAAAACAAGAAGGCAGAGTGTTGCCTTGTTTGACTGCAGCTGGGAATTTTTCACCACTCTCTGCATGTCCATGTTTGTGAATTTCCATGAAAGCACCACAGGTACCAATTTTGGGGTTACAAATAAATTTCAGTAAGCAGGCAAATTCACAAATAAGAAATTCAAAATACTGAGGATCAACAGTATTCTCCAGGCTGGGTGATGTTGACTGGTACCATGTTTTTTTTGATTCATGAAATTTTTTGATTCAGAACATGCATACCACCTGAGTCTTGAGCATTAGGATCAGTTTGTATCCTCTTTTACCAAGGGCAGAAAAACTACCTGCAGTAATTTCCATACATAGACCGAAAAAAAAAAAATTAAGTCCCAATTCCTACACTTAAATTCTCCCCTCAGAAACGTTAACAACTCTTGTCTATAGCATAATGCAAAATTAGGAAGGAGGCTTCTCTCTTTTATCCTGCAGTGCTCTGGGTGGGTTGCCTCTCCAGGCATCAGCTTTCCTCAGATCTCAGTTGTCATACTAAGTGGTGGTGGGGTTGGTCTAGGAGGCTTCTCAAGGTGCCTCACAGGCAGCAACCATGGAGACATAGGGGGCAGAACAGGAAATTGAGCAGATGTTTGGAATAACTGGTTTCTGGACAACTGTCAGGACTTTTTGAAATACCCCAAAATAACTGGGGACATTTTGGGGGTGCCATTTTTTGGGTGATTAGGCTTGTGGAGAGTTATGCCATGATAGTTTAAACTTTGAAAGGAAATATGACCTTGTTTTGTAGGCCTGTGAATTTATGATCACTTGGATTACAAAATCCTGATTAAAATACCATGGGAACCTATGTAATAGAGTATGCATCATTTATTGAATACCTGTTGTATGCCATATACACTAAAAGGTATTTTACACGTTTCTTTTATGTAAAAATGGAATTACTACTCCATTTTATGGATGAGAAAATGTAGGTTAGATCAATTAGTAAATACACTTAATCTAGAATGTTGGAAAACTAGAATTCAAAGTTAGGTCTATCTGGCTTCAAATTCCATACTCTTCCCAGTTCACTACATTTCTTCAAATATTCACATCAAAGGGTGACCAAGTGGAGGTTTACAGGGCTAAGAATTTTTAGAAAGTGGGTAAGACATGGAAGAAAGATAAATGTACAGTTCTGTCTAGTGCCACATGGCAGTCATTAATATACACCAACCTTTAACAATAGTACACATAGGAGATCGATGTCACAAAAATGATAATACTGATCTTTGGAGAAAACTGGAGCACCTTTTTTTTTTTTTAAATGTTTATTTATTTTGAGAGAGGGAGAGAGAATCACAAGCAGGCTCCATCCACGCTTAGCACAGAGCCCAATGTAGGGCTCAATCTTACAACCGTGAGATCATGACCTGAGCTGAAATCAAGAGTTGGACGCTCAACGGACTGAGCCACCCAGGTGCCCCAGGTGCACCTTTTAATAACGACTGACATTTAAAAAAATAAAAGTTACATCTTATAAATTTACTGAATTTATTTTGTGCCTCATTGAGCTTTAGAAAAATAATTGAAATTTTAATGAATCCAATATATGTACAAAGCTTAAATATCAAGCAGTTTAAAAGTTTATGACAAAACACACTACTTTTCTACTCCACTTCTGTCTGCCCTAGATCCTACCCTTTAGAGGGAAAGTGAACTGCATGTCCTTCTTTATCTGTCTTCTTTAACTTCCTTCACATATCTAAAGAAGCTGCTTCTACTGCTGGGTTTTAATTTACTGATTTTAGATACACACTGGATTTTGTCACTGTAGTTAAGAATTTACCTTACCTATATTAAGTTTCCCATTCCCACTGCTTCTCCATGTAGTTTTATCATGTTTTCAGTTTTCACTATCAGTGTTTACAATGTTTTGACTGCTGAACAATGTATGTCCTGTACCACAATTATGTTTTATGTCCTTTACAGTAATTTGTTGACATCTTTATTTGCTGTCTCTACTCTTCTGTTCTCTTTGTTCCTGTGGAATTGTGTCTTTTCATTCATTACTGTCAATTTTGAGGAGTTTGGGAATAGATATAAAATCGTGTTGAAGTGGAATTCCCATATTATTACCCCCTTTATAGAAACTATTGGATTGGAAATGTGATTTACAGACCTTTACAGGCAGGTGTGAGTCACAACTGGAGCTTTTCTCTGTCCTTAAGAAATGATTGACAGAGGGGCACCTGGGTGGCTCAGTCAGTTGAGCGTCTGACTTCACCTCAGGTCATGATCTCGCAATTGATGAATTTGAGACCCGCATCGGGCTCTGTGCTGACAGCTCAGAGCCTGGAGCCTGCTTCAGATTCTGTGTCTCACTCTCTCTCTCTTCCCCTCCCCTGCTCATGCTCTGTCTTTCTCTCTATCTCAAAAATAAAGAAACATTAAAAAAAAAAAAGAAATGATTGACAGACCATATTGCTTCACTCTTTGCAACAGCCCATGATAGCAGTGTACTTTCCTAGACTCTGGAATTTGGCATGTCTTTGGTATCATGGCCCATTTGAAAAATGAAAACTTTTGGGGCATCTGGGTGATTCAGTTGGTTAAACATCTGACTCTTGATTTTGGCTCAGGTCATGACTTCATGCTTTGTGAGTTCAAGCCCCGCATCGGGCTCTGCGCTGACAGCACGGAGCCTGTTTGGGATTCTCTCTCGCGCTCTCTGTTGCCTCTTCCCTACTGTCATGAGCATGCTCTCTGTCTCTTAAAAAACAAAACAAAACATGGGGCGCCTGGGTGGCGCAGTCGGTTAAGCGTCCGACTTCAGCCAGGTCACGATCTCGCGGTCCGTGAGTTCGAGCCCCGCGTCAGGCTCTGGGCTGATGGCTCAGAGCCTGGAGCCTGTTTCCCATTCTGTGTCTCCCTCTCTCTCTGGCCCTCCCCTGTTTGTGCTCTGTCTCTCTCTCTCTGTCCCAAAAATAAATAAACGTTGAAAAAAAATTAAAAAAAAAAAACAAAACAAAACAAAACAAAAAACCTTAAAAAAAATTTGAAAACTTTTTTCCTAATCATTTTGAGTTAATTTGTTTCTTTAAAAAAACCCAACACATCGCTGACCATGCTGTTTATAATAGGAGAATCCTGCTCATTTCCATTTAGTGTAAAAGTCACTGTATAATTTTTCCATCTTATTTAAGATAACTATTTCTTTAAATATACTGTTTCCTTTTTCTCTTTCTTTTTACAGACTTGTTGAAGTTACATTTAATTCCTCTTTTCCTCTTGTTAATTTAGACATTCTACTGTGTGTTTTATATCATAATTTCCATTCCATTATTCTAGTAAGATGTATGTCTTTACTGTTATATGAAAACAGGATACTAATGATCTTCTCTCCCATGCTTTATTTCACCACTGCTTTCTTTCCAGTACAATGATAAATTTGAAATGCTTTTATCTTTTCTCTCCCCATAATACCTACATTTTGCTGAAAAAGTTTATGACTTTTAAGGCAGCTATTAAGTTTTCTTTTTAAAATATCCCTTCGGCATGGAGCCTGCTTGGAATTCTCCCTCTCCCTCTCTCTCTGTCCCTCTCCCACTCACGAGCATAGGTGCGCTCGCTGTCTCTCAAAATAAATAAATAATAATATCCTTTATATTACACATTCTCTTTATCCATTTAGATTTAATTATAATGTATTGAAAAGCTCATATCTTCCACTTTTTCCCTCCTCCTTATCTTTATTTGTTTTGACTCCTATGCTTAGTTTCTCAAACATTTTCTTCTGATGTGTCATGTTGGTTATATATTGCCTGAATCCTTGAATATCTGAAATGCTTTTCTTTCACTCTGACAGGTAATTGATATCTTGGCTAACTTTGGGATTCTTGGTTTTCAGTTCTAACTTATCAATTGTCTATAGATATTTTTCTGTTGTTTTCTAGTTTCCAGAGTTGTAGAAGAGAAGTCTGGTGTTAGTCTGGTTCTTTTGCCTTTCGCAGTAACTTGTTCTTACCACATGAGAACTTATAAAAATTTCTCTTTACCTTTTTTATTAGTTTTCTGTGGTTGCTGTAACAAATTACCCCAAACTGTGTGGCTCAAACAACAGAAATTTATTCTTCATGGTTCAGGAGCCTGAGATAAGTACCACTGGGCTGAAATCAAGGTGTCAGCAGTCCCACACTCCCACTGGAGGCTCTAGGGGAGATTCCATTTCTTGCCTCTTCCAGTTTCTAAATATGCTACAAATGTTTGCTCTAGATGTTTAGAGGAACTTCAGAATAGATGAGTAATGGAGAGCATTTAGAGAACATCTTGTTTTCCAGCTTCTGGAGGCTGCCAGCATTTCTGGTCTGAATCTGTATCACTCTAATCTCTGCCTCTGTCCTCTTTCATTTGTGTGTATTATCTGCCTCTCTCTTATAAGGACATTTACCATGGCATTGAGGGCCTACCCAAATAATCCAGGGTAGTCTCACCATCTCATGCTCCTAATCACATCTTCAGACTTTAGCATAAAGCAGCATTCATGGATTTCAGCGATTAGGATCTGTTATCCCTACTAAACCATGGAATTCTAGCATCATTGCCAGGTACGCCCTGGCTGTGTCTTCTTTTTTTTTCATTTTTTTTTAACATTTTATTTATTTTTGAGACAGGGAGAGACAGAACATGAACAGGGGAGGATCAGAGAGCGGGAGACACAGAATCTGAAACAGGCTCCAGGCTCTGAGCTGTCAGCACAGAGCCCGACACGGGGCTCGAACTCACGGACCGCGAGATCATGACCTGAGCTGAAGTCGGCCGCTTAACCGACTGAGCCACCCAGGTGCCCCTCTGGCTATGTCTTCTAAAGTCTCCTTGAATCTGAGTAAGGACCTTAAATTGGTAGATTCAAATCTTTACCAAAATGAGATAAATATTCCTTTACAATTTATATAATTTTTCCTTTGTTACTTTTTTTCTTCTGAAATTTCATGATTTATTTATTAGGTATCCTAAATCATTCATTTTTCTTTTCCCTCATGATTACCCTGTCTTCATATTTTTTCTTTCTTTTTAGATATTTCTTCCTCTGGATCTTCAAAGACATTAATTTGGTTCTCAGAACCATTCCTTACTTCAATTAAACTATTTAATTTTCAATTAAAAATATTGAGGTTTTTTTTTAATGTCCAGAAATATTTTTCTTAATATAGTGTGATCACAGATGATTTAATTATTATTTTGGGTTGCTGTTTGTCTGATCTAGTAGTGTTGATGTTCTCCTTGTTTTCTTTTTCTTCTTTCTATTTATTGCCATTTATATGATTATATATGTATACCTGTATTTATTTTTGCCTTCCTTCATTGTATTGTTGTTTTGTCACTTTTAATTTCCATTGGGGTTTAGGTTAAGCCACTGGGATATCTTAGAGAGTCCAAACTCTTATAGAATTGGGAAGTACTCTCTGCTGCCGTGGTCTTCTTTCTTCACATATCAGTCAACTAATCGTTGATGGTATACTAGATGTTCTAAAATGTTTTGGAAGTCTGACTTTTAAAACTTTGCCTGTAAGAAATATTGGGTTTGGAGCTGGCAGACAGATGATTTGCTAGTGGATCATCTTCATTCTTTGGAGCCTGTTTTTAAGTGTTATTGACTTTATCAAAGGTCTAGAGTACACACCTTAGCTAGAGTAGCTCTATTCCTATGATACAACCTTTCTTTCTTTCTTTCTTTCTTTCTTTCTTTCTTTCTTTCTGTCCGTCCTTCCTTCCTTCCTTCCTTCCTTCCTTCCTTCTAAATGTTTATTTATTTTTAAAATTTACATCCAATTTAGTTAGCTTGTAGTGCAACAATGATTTCAGGAGTAGATTCCTCAGTGCCCCTTACCCATTTAGCGCACCCCCCCCACAACCTCTCCAGTAACCCTCAGTTTGTTCTCCATATTTATGAGTCTCTTCTGTTTTGTCCCCCTCCCTGTTTTTAATATTATTTTTACTTCCCTTCCCTTATGGTCACTGTTTAGTATCTTAAAGTCCTCATATGAGTGAAGTCATATGATATTTGTTTTTCTCTGACTGACTAATTTAGCTTAGCATAATACCCTCTAGTTCCAGCCACATAGTTGCAAATGGCAAGATTTCATTCTTTTTAATCGCCGAGTAATACTCCATTGTGTATATATACCATATCTTCTTTATCCATTATGATACGACCTTCCTACGAGGTGTTAGCTGAGTCCCTGAGTTCAGTGAGGTCTATTATGGCTGGTCAGAATTTCTATTTTTCAAGCAGCTTGCAATCACCAAAATATCCATTTTATTTTACAAATTCTTAGAAGTAGTTTACTACCATTCCCTTTTGAGTCTTACTGTGTGCATGCACAGCTTTATAATTTAGCCAAAGTGTTAAGAAGATACTTATGTAAATTTGTGAGATCTTTTTCAGTGCGGCTTCCTTGTCTACAGTATCCAGTTCCACAAACTTATTCCCTTCAGCAGCTCCAGGTTTTGATCTCTGCCTTCTCAACTCAGTGATACTGCTGTGCTCTGCTTGACTTTATCCGCCTACATTGCAGTCCAGAAATTTTCCTGGGCAGAAATTTAGGGCTATTATGGGGCTTACCTTATGTGTTTCCCCTTTCTCAAAAATCGGAGTTAAGTGCTACCTTTTGACTAAGGTCCAAAAATATTGTTTTATATATTTTGTCCAGTTTTATAGTCATTTGCTATGAGAAGAGTAGTATAGTACCAGTTACTTTATTATATTTGAAATAAGGCATTCTCTGACTGTGAACTTGATATCCCCTTTGAATATTTCAAAGACATTTTATTTATTTTTAATTTTTTTAGGCTTATTTATTTTGAGAGAGAGAGAGAGAGAGAGAGAGAGAGAGAGAGAGAGAACATGAATGGGAGAGGGGCAGAGGGAGAAGGAGAGAGAGTATCCCAAGTAGGCTCGCGCTCCGTGTGGAGCCTGAAGTGGGGATTCATTCCATGACTGCATGTTCATGACTTGACCTGATATCAAGAGTGGACTCTCAGCCAACTGAGCCACCCACGAGCCCCTCAAAGATAATAAAAAAAAAACTTTTTTAATGTTTATTTGTTTTTGAGAAAGTGAGAGACAGAGCATGAGCAGGGGAGGGGCAGGGAGAGAGGGAGACAGAATCCAAAGCAGGCTCCAAGCTCTGAACTCTCAACACAGAGCCCAACGTGAGGCTCAACTCATGAACTGTGAGATCATGACCTGAGCCGAAGTCAGACGCTTAACCGACTAAGCCATCCTCAAAGACATTTTAAATACAACATGTCCATAAAAAATTCTTCTCTTTCCAAGAACTGGGGTGCCTGGATGGCACCAATTTCGCCGACTTTGGCTCAGGTCATGATCTCACGGTTTGTGAGTTCGAGCCCCGCGTCGGGCTCTGTACTGACAGCTCAGAGCCTGGAGCTGGCTTCAGATTCTGTATCTCCCTCTGTTTCTCTGCCCCTCCCCTGCTTGCGCTCTCTCTCTCTCTCTCTCTCTCTCTGAAAAACAAATAAACATTAAAAATTTTTTTTAAAATTTCTTGTCTTCTCTCCCTCAGTCTCATCAGGTTATACAAGTAGAAATGCAGAAGTTATCTTTGATACCTCCCTCTTTCTCACCTCCCATATCCAGTGAATCATCAAGATCCCTAAATATCTTTTGAATTTATGCCTCCTTCTATCTCCACTGCTCACCTGATAGACCAAGATATGCTGAAATAGCCTTTGAACTAAGTTATTTAACTATTGCCTCCCCCAATCTATCTTCTCATTGTAGCCCCATTGATCATGTGTAAAAGCAAACCTGATTATGTTGGTTTCCTCCCCACCTCCTGGCCATAATCTTCCAGTGGATTCTGTATGATGTGAGTAAAACTCCTTAACATGGTTTTATAGTCTCTGTATGATCTATTCCTTACCTACCATTCCTGTTCTGTTGAGAATCTCATTTACCTTATTCTGTTCACTTAGTTAACCTTTTCTCGCCCTTTGGCTATCAGTCCAATTCTTTCTTCTTCAGGGAAAACTCCTTGATCTTATTGACTAGGTCAAATTCTTCAGTTAATATGCTCAAATAAATTCATGTACATCAGCTGAATTTTCACATTTGTATGATTTCTTTTGATTTAATGTCCTTATATTTTACTAGAATAAATGTTGTGGAAGGTGTTTTGTTATAATTTTATTGCCCATACCTAGAAATAGAGGTGAATAAAATAACAAAAAGAGGTGAAATAAAGGTGATTAATTAATATTGGTTGGTTGAATAAGTAAGTCTGCTCAAAATGAATAACATACATCCATAGGTATAGCAATTCCTGTAACTGTTATCTCTATGAGAATTGTAGGCATAATTTCCATTAGGTTTTAGTAAAACGTTCATATCTATATCAGTGACAGAACTATCACATTTTCAAGAACTATTACCAATTTCCAGATTGCATGAAAAACCCCTTTTCTGTGAATTCTGCTTATATCAAGTTGTAAATGAATGTTTAACATTTTATTGCTGCTTTTAGAATCTAAATACTAAAGTCCCAAAGGTATGTGTAAAAAGTGTTTATAAAATCATGCAAGTGTTAAGTATACACATAGAAAAGAATAACAGCTGAAGTCCCGTTCAAGAATCTTTATTGGAATTCTAGGAACTTATGCTAGTATACCAGGTACTGTTCTTAGTGCTTTATAAGTATTAACTTATTTAATTAGCAGGACATTATGAAATAGGTATTATCATCCACATTTTATAGATGAAGAAATAAAGGTACGTATATATATTAAATACTTGTCTAATGTTCACCAATGGAATCAAGATTCAACTCAGGCTCTTTGGTTTTGAAGAGTTAAATATTTGCTCAGGTTCTCTTTGTATGGCTTCCAACATCTAGCCAGTTACTTGAAAGCCATAATAATTTGAAAGTAAAGGTTTGGCCCCTCCGTATGACAGAGGTGTTTTTATGCTTAGTCCACTCTGGGCATTAAAGATGCATCTTCTTTTTCATCTCAGCAAAGAAGCAGGTGAGAACAGTGTGAAGTTAGAGATGGATACCTTGTGAATACTCTCTATGAGGTCTTTCTTTCACTTCATACTTTCCCTGAAGAAAAACAGTGTTAATTATGAAATATTTGTGGGAAGTTGTGAAATGGCCAGAATTTAAGGATTTGAATGAGAGAAGCCAGAAAATTAGTTATATATACTCAATTTGGTAAATGATCTGTCATAGAATTTGATTTAACATATCCTTTTAAGAAGTCTGTAGATTTTTATAGGTTTGGCATGATGTCAAAACTTATGAAATATTTGGAAGTCTCAATTCAGCAGTGGCCTCAAAATAGATTCTCTTTAATGAAAGTTAAAAGTTAAACGGCAAAATTGAAATACAGCCTGCTTTAATGTTTCACAAAATTGCCAGATTGCCAGATGATACTTAATTGGAAGCTCAGAAAATAATGATGAGCAACCTAATCAGGAAAAATCTATTTGGCCTAAATCTCTAGAGAAGGAGGTTGCACAGACAGTAAACAAATAAACTGGAGACATTTAAAAATGAGTCTGACAGAGAAAACCAAAACCAAAACAGCTCCTCCTAACAAAAACAGGTAGAAAATAACAACAACAACAACAACAACAACAACAACAACAGAGAAAATGACTGTTTAAGTTAATATTATCACTACATTATTTTTGAGAAAGTTAGACTTCTTCCAGCCAAGAAGTTTTGAAAAATGAAAAGTGGTTCTGAGTGTTTCTATATAATAGGGTCTCTCTGTATTTTGCAGGGGCTGCTAAAAGTCTTTAGTCAATGTCTGTGGCATATTTGCTCTATTTAAGAATTACAGCTTATAAAAAAAAGTGTTAGAGTTTGGTACAATCCAGTAATCGCATTGCTGGTATTTACCCCCAACATACAAAAACACTAATTCAAGGGATACAGACACCCCTGTGTTTATAGCAGCATTATTTAAAATAGCTAAATTATAGAAACAGCCCAAGTGCCCATTGATTGATGAAAGGTTAAAGAAGATGTGCTATACATATATACAATGGAATATTATTCAGCCAGAGAGAAATTGAAATCTTGCCATTTGCAGTGACATGGATGGAGCTAGAGAATATAATGCTAAGTGAAATAAGTCAGTCAGAGAAAGACAAATACTATATAATTTCACTCATATGTAGAATTTAAGAAACCAAACAATGGGGCACCTGGGTGGCTCAGTCAGTTAAGTGTCTGACTCTCGGTTTCAGCTCAGGTCGTGCTCTCACGGTTCCTGGGTTTGAGTCCTGCATCGGGCTCCACACTGACAGCTCAGGGCCTGCTTCCAATTCTCTCTCCCTCTCTCTGCCCCTCCCCCACTCTCTCTGTCTCTCTCTCTCAAAATAAATAAATAAACTTAAAAAAAAAGAAACAAAGGAGCAAAGGAAAAAAATGGAGAGAATGAAAAACCAAGAAATAGACTCTTAATTACAGAGACAAACTCATGGTTATCAGATGGGAGGTGCATGGGGGGATGGGTAAAATAGACAATGGGTATTAAGGAGTGCACTTGTGATGAGCACTGGCTGATGTATATGATTTCTGAGTCACTATATTGTATACCTGAAAGTAACACCGTATGTTAACTATACTGGAATTAAAAAAAAAAATAGATCTTGACATACAGTGGGTTCAATTTTGTCAGAACTTGAGAGAGAAGAAAATTCTGGCTAGGGAACTAGAAGTCCTATACTGGAAATTAAGAATTGCATTGTTTTTCTTGTAATAGCCATCTTAACCCCTGGGTACATTTTAATAGAGGCACAGGAGAAATCCAGGGGTACTTTAGACCTATGCTGTTCAGTACAAGTGGCTATTTAAATTCAGGTTTAAATTAATTAAAATCAGAAATTTAATCTTCAGTTACATTAACCATATTTCACATGCTTATTGGCCATTTGTGGCTGGTGGCTACCATCATGGGCAGAACAGACAGATACTGAACATTTCCAGCATCTCAGAAAGTTGTATTGTGGAGTGCTGCTCTTGAATTTTATATTTGGACCTTTCAGTGCTGTTGTCAGTCAGTCCCCTGTTCAGACTTTCTTAAGCCCATATGTCCTGTTAGTTTTCTTTGTGGACATATTATATTAAAAATATCTTTATTTTTAATATATCTTAAGAAGTGAAAATATCTGGAAAACAGTGTGGAGGTTCCTCAAAAAATTAAAAATAGACCTACCCTATGACCCAGCAGTAGCACTGCTAGGAATTTACCCAAGGGATACAGGAGTGCTGATGCATAGGGGCACTTATACCCCAATGTTTATAGCAGCACTCTCAACAATATCCAAATTGTGGAAAAAGCCTAAATGTCCATCAACTGATGAATGGATAAAGAAATTGTGGTTTATATACACAATGGAGTACTACGTGGCAATGAGAAAGAACGAAATATGGCCCTTTGTAGCAACGTGGTTGGAACTGGAGAGTGTGATGCTAAGTGAAATAAGCCATACAGAGAAAGACAGATACCGTATATTTTCACTCTTATGTGGATCCTGAGAAACTTAACAGAAACCCATGGGGGAGGGGAAGGAAAAAAAAAAGAGGTTAGAGTGGGAGAGAGCGAAAGCGTAAGTAAGAGACTCTAAACACTGAGAACAAACTGAGGGTTGATGGGGGGGTGGGAGGGAGGGAAGTGTAGGTGATGGGCATTGAAGAGGGCACCTTTTGGGATGAGCACTGGGTATTGTATGGAAACCAATTTGACAATACATTTCATATATTAAAAATAAATATATTCTAAAAAAACCAAATAATGGTCAAATATTTACTAATATAATTAGGAACTACATTTGGAAGGTTAATGATGTGGTTAGGTACTGAGCTAAGTATTTTTCAAACATCTCAGAGAATCCTCACAGCCATGAGAGGAATGTATAAGAAGTCTTACTTAACCTGAATCTTCATTACAAATCCCTACAGTTACAAGGTTACACTGAAGCAAAAGTTACCTAAATCTAAGTCTTTTTTTTAATGTCTATTTATTTATTTTGAGAGAGAGAGAGCGAGAACAAGCAGGAGCAGGGGAGGGGCAGAGAGAGAGCAAGAGACAATCCCAAGCAGGTTCTGTGATCTCAGAGCAGAGCCTGATGTGGGGCCTGATCCCATGAACCTCAAGATCATGACCTGAGCTGAAATCAAGAGATGCATGAACAAGTGACTAAGCCAAACAGGCACCTCAAGAATAATTCTTACACTTTGAAGATTAGGAGCAACTCCCTCCCATGTTTGTTCTTTACCTCACCTTCCCCCCCTACTTAATACTAGCATCTGTTCTCCAGCCAATCCCCCTTATACTTCAGATGTTTATAGTTGTTTGTTTTGGTCTTGATGTGTGTGGTTAATGGATGTTATAAATAAAATACATATCAACCTTAAAAAAACTAAATTTCTTAATCTGTACAGAGCAAGACTTAATTTACAGGTGTTTTATGAGAATTAATGTGAAATAATACGAGAAAGCTACCTGACACATAGTAGGTTTTCAATAAACACTAATTTGCATTCTCTGTAATGTAGTAATTGTTTTTCATGACAATAGATCATAATTCTTAGAGAATCAGGAGAAGACCAGCAGAAAAATAAATATACTCTGAACTTAGAGAAAGCTTGTTCAGACCTCTATATTTCCTATTGAATTCTTTTGTCTTTATATTCTTTTCTTGTCCTGCTGTAGTACTTCTTAGGAAGTCTACTCAAGTCCTTGGTCACCATGCCCTTCTCAGGCCATGGCTTCTGTACTTGTCTATTTACCATCAAAACTGGGAGTGACAAGCAATGTCTAAGTGGCTTACCTGTGTGCCAAACATATTTCTTCCTGCCTCCATTACATATTAGTGGCTTTACCTCTTCCTATTTATCAGGTTCCATTCCTCTGTCCAGCATGGTGACTTCTCTCCTTGCCTGCTAGTCCTTTTTCATATAAATCCCAAAGTGCCAGGATGACACTTACAGCTTAAAGTTCAGTGGCACTTGTGCAGTTTCCCTAGTAGAAGTATTTCTCCTTTGGGAGTCAGGATTTCTCAATCCAAAGATCCCCAGATTGTGAGGCAGGAAGCAGAAATTGCCCAGGTGGTTCCCAGGTAGTGATACAAGTGAGACTGTCTCTTCATTCATCTCTTATCGGATCCATGAATTCATCTCTTGAGAACACTGTGCCATTGTACATATATAGATGTGTATGTGTATATGTGTGTGCATATTGTGTTCTGGAGAATAGTGTCCCATTCTTGTAGGATATTGTCTCTGAGCTGGAGCCTTAGCTATATCTTCAGCAGGCTTTTCTTTGCCCTATCAGGCTGGCAGGTTTTGAGTGGTACAATATGTGAGACGACCACTGAATTTCAAGTTTGTGTGCCTATTGCTACACCTCTATTCTATGTGATTTTATGTGAAATTCATGTCAATGGATCAAATACTCTTGAAGCTTTTTTAGGCTAAGGCCCAATGGGCAGGAAAGGGAAACCTTAAATATGCCTTAATTTATATGCTATAATATATATGTCTTAGCAGACCAATAAATACATTGCCCCTCCAGTGCAGAAGAGGTGACGACACCAGGTATCTCCTTGTTCTCCTTGAAATCCTCTGCCTTTCATATTTAGCCTTTAATTGCTATTTAGCACTCTCAGCTATTTATCTTTTTTCTAAAGCATCAGTTGTCTCCAACAATAACCATCCAATTCTACTGTCATTGTAATTTACCATTTCCCTACTATTTCTCAAACTAGTAATGAATTCCATATACTAGTGCATCTCCTTCCACTATGGGCCAACCCAGTTCATCACCAACGTTTTAATATTTATACTGCTACACTGCTGGGAACTGTTTATATTCCACCTATTCCAAGACATGTGTTCCTCATTGCTACCCATCCAGCAGGTGGTTAAATTCCAGAATTTACTATTTTAAAAGTGGGAATCCCTAGGAGGCCAACTGTGAGATAGACTAGTGTGAAGGGAGTTTTCTAGGGAGTCCTCTCAAATTAATACCTGTGGGTAGGGTTGCCAGATTTAGCAAGTAAAAATAGAGGATGCATTGTTAAATTTAAATTTCTGGTAAACAGTGACTAATTCTTTATATAAAATGTACCGTTTGGGGTATAATCATCTGAGATTTCAAATTTACCTGGATGTCCTGCATTTTATCTGACAACCACATTTATGGAGGAAGGGAAGAACGTTGGAGTGGACCCAGAGAGAGGTTGGACTGCTTGCTATTTAGTAGCAACAGAGGCCTCAGGTGACCCTGTAGGGAAGTGAAACTGGGAAGGCTCTTCAGCTTGTCCCAGGGAGGCTAGATTTCTGCACCCTTGCATTGACTAGTCATGGGGTGCAGGGTGGGGAAGGCAGTCCTCTTCAGCTGAGATTAACTTGCCGAGAGGGCTGTCAGCCAGCAGTATTCCTAGCAGCCAGGGGAATACAGTTCTGAGGGAAGTACCTGGGGGACATATCAGAGCATCTCTTTTAATCATTGTCATTATAATCAGCGTCCTCATTTTTATTTCCTTTCGTGTAAGTGTGCTGAATGTGACATGACAGCTCACACTGAAAACAAGGCCTTCAGTGACAATCCCCTAGTCAGGGTCTTTGTCACTGCTGAAAGGTCTGGATGGGGGCCTTGCTCTCAGTTTCTGACACCCTTGCTCTCCCTTCCCAAAACTGGGCAGTCCATTCTCAGATCAATGTCCTGCTATGTTCTGGAAACCAGGTAGGAATCCTTGCTCAGAACAAGCCTTCCTTGTTGGTTTGGTTACTGATTCTGTGTTCTTTCCTCTAATACCAGTGGTGGTCAGGATTCTTGACCGAGGCTAAATAACCCTTCTGTGTTCTTGACTTCATCTTGGCCTCTGTGTTCTGGGACCTTAATCCATTTATTTTTCCCTGCCTCTTGTATTTTTAAGATCTTCAGCTTTCAAGAATTTAAGTCTCATGTACTAAAGGAAATGGTCTTAACCTATATCTTTCTTCAGCTTTAATTTAGTCAACCCTCTTCCTTCTTTCATCCTTTGGAAGAGTAAACTATACTTGCTTTTGTTTTCCCTCACTTTCTCTACCTGCTGGCATTTGTCTTTCAACTACACTCGCCTACTGAGTGAGTGAAAGGCTACTTGTTTCTTCTTAATTGCCTAAGCCAGTGGCCATTCTTTTAGCTTTTATTTTGCTGGAGCTCCTATTTGAAATCATGCTTTACATACTTTACAACTCTGCAGTCTCCTGGTTCTCTTCATTTCTCAAGACTTGACCTTCTCTACTTTATTCTTTTGTCTCTTAAAAAAATGTTTTTAGTGTTTATTTATTTTTGAGAGAGAGATTGACAGGGGCATCTGAGTGGCTCAGTCGGTTGAGCTATTAACGTCAGCTTGGATCATGATCTCATGGTTCATGGGTTCAAGCCCCGTCTCGGGTTCTGTGCTGACAGCTCAAAGCCTGGAATCTGCTTCAGATTCTGTGTCTTCCTCTCTTTCTGTTCCTCCCCAACTCGCACTCTGTCTCTCTCAAAATAAATAAACATTAAAAAAAAATTTAAAGAGAGATTGACAGTGAGAGTGGGGAAGGGGCAGAGAGAGAGGGAGACACAGAATCCAAGGTAGGTTCCAGGCTCCGAGCTATCAGCACAGAATCTGCTATCAGCACAAAATCCTATGTGCTGCTCAGACTCACAAACTGCGAGATCATGACCCAAGCCGAAGTGAGACCTCAGCCGAAATGGGACGTTCAACCAACTGAGCCACCCAGGCGCCCCCTTCAGCTCCGATCATGATCATGATCTGATCATGATCATGATCTCATCGCTCATGGGTTCGAGCCCTGGATTGGGCCCTGTGCTGACAGCTCAGAGTTTGGATTCTGTCTTTCTGTCCCTCTCTCTCTCTGTCCTTCCTCTGCTCACGTTCTCTGTCTCTCTCTCAAAATAAATAAACATTAAAAAAATAAAAGATGTCCCCTCAAGTTTGTTCCTAAATACTAAGCTGTACGGATGTATGAAGAAACTCCCTGAGCCATCTAGGGCATAATTCTATTTAAAGTCTCAACTCAAGAGTCATCTCCAAGAAGCCTTTTTTGACACTTCCTTTCAATTTCCACCCAACTAGGGATAGTTATACTCATCAGTGCTCCCAAAATGCCTCTGCATATCTCTACTCCTGCATTAAGCCAGTGTATTACAGAGATCTATTTTTAGTCTGTTTGTTCTACTGGAAGGAATAAATCTAATTTATATTTATATCCCTAGCACTTAGTAGAAGGATTGGCACAAGATTTGTTGAGGAATGAATAAGTGATGACTTCACTGATCTGACTTTGGGTCTGCATTTGAAACTTTCATATGGATATCATTAATAATAACAAGAATCCAATTTCCCATAAATTTCATTTAGTGTGGCTTATTTCTTTATTTGAAAATAAAAATATGTTATAGTTAATGAGTCTAAGTATAAAGTCTGAATATAATATTTTGGTAACTTATTTGATGTACATATATATTAATTTATTCTTCATTTCCTCATGAAGCTTCAGTGAATAAGTCTAGGATTCCAGATGAAGAATTATGGAATTTATAATTCAATGTCATCAAATTTTAATATGTCCAAAGAGCTTTTATGGGGCTTGTTAAAGTTCACCTTGCTTTACTTCCAGAGGTTCTGATTCAGAATAATCTGGATAACAGCTCATAAATCTTCATTTAAAAAATAACCCCAGGGACACCAGGGTGTTTCAGTGGGTTAAGCATCTGACTCTTGATTTCTGCTCAGGTCATGATCCTAGGATCGGCAGATAGAGCCCTGTTTTGGGCTCCATGCTGAATGTGGAGACTGCTTAAGATTTTCTCTCTGTCTCTCTTCCTCCCTCTGTCCCTCTCCTCCTCCTAAAATAAATACAAAACAAAACCCAGGAGATTTGTTGTACATGATAGATAATGTTTGGAGAGAAACAAACATTTATGTTCCATTGCAAGAAAACACTGACTCCTTAAAGTGGCTAGACAAAGGTAGTTTAACAGTATATCCTACAGTTGCACTTTGACTAGATGAAGAAAAAGTGAAGCTTGAAAGAGTAACATGTGAAAAATCTCTTCTGAAATAAAGAACCCACGTCTACTACATTAATTTTAAAGTTTCAAATAAACTTTATAGTTGTGAGGTTAATGGGGATTAAGTGTGATGAACATTTTCATAAATAATAGGAATAAAACAGTAAAGCAAACAGAAGAATACTCTTTGTTATAAAGTTTGTTCTCTAAAGCCGAAAACATTGTTTTAAAAATTTTTATTTGATTTGGAGCACCTAATTCCAGGAGGAACAAATTGCCACTGAAAACACGCAGATAAAAGGCGGTAGGGAAACTGCTGTAGTCTGTGCTCAGCAGTCACTATAGTTAAGAGCAAGATTTCCCACCTGATTGCACCATTCTAAATATTGTACTAAGTGAGTTACTTAAGGGTATTTTAGAGAACACGTTAATGGACAATCTTGTCATACTATATTACGTGTAGCATTTGCAGTGTTGAAAGGCCGTACCAGAGAGAAACTTGAAAAACTGAGCTAACTCAGAGAATAAGAGAGTCAGAGTTGTATTTACATATGTAGATGACAAGCCATAAAATGTCCTACAGACATTTCTGTGTAAGTTGGGCAACAAATTTATTGATAGAATCTCAAAAGTGTATTATATTGGATGGAATTCTGAATTTAATTCATTCTTTTTGACTATGCTGTTTTTTTAAACTTTAAAAAAATGTTTATTTACTTCTTTTGAGAGAGAGAGAGAGAGAACAGCATAAGTGGGGGAGGAGGAGGAGGAGGAGGAGGAGGAGGAGGAGGAGGAGGAGGAGAAGAAGAAGAAGAAGAAGAAGAAGAAGAAGAAGAAGAAGAAGAAGAAGAAGAAGAAGAGAGAATATCCCAAGCAGGCTCAACACTGTCAACACAGAGTCTGATGCAAGGCTCAGTCTCATGAACTGTGAGATCATGACCTGAGCCAAAAGCAAGAGTCAGATGCTTAAACAACTGAGCCACCCAGGTGCCCCTTGACTGTGCTGTTTTTTACATCATAGTTTACATTGCATATTCACCACAGTTTCTCTTAGAATCTATTTATCTTTCCACCTACATACCCATCCACTTACCTATCTTTCCACCTATCTACTAACCTAATATTTAAATGTATTCACAACACTAGAAAACAGAATTCTCCAAGAAGATAGTATTTCAATTCCAAAGGGTCCTGAAAATTTCTATCCCAATGTAGACGTAGAGTTGTAGAATTTTGAATCTTTTTTCAGTTAGGTTGATTCTACTCTATATTCCCCAAAGGCTATATAATTTCTTCCTCTGGACCAGACTGCTGAGAGTCTCATTGGATATCTGGTTCAGAGGTTAGCAAGTAGGGACAGTGTAATTGCAATCATAACACTTCTAGAAAAGAGAAAAATAGGTGGCAGTTTGAACACAGAAATGAGTGTTATTGACTCTTTAATACCAATATAATATTGAACCTCATTATTCCATAATCTTCATTTTCCTTGCAAATCTCTGTATCAGTCTATTTTTTAGATTAGATCTAGTGGATATTTTTATATGTCATTTTTTTTCCTTTATAATGCTTTATTCATGTATAGAAATAGACTTAAACTTGATTAAAATATACTCATTGAATATAAATCACTTTCAAATAAACTCTTAAAATGTGTTCACTCTTAGCTTTGCCTTTAATATGTTTTGTTAGTTATCATTTATGCCTAATTACTTCCATTATTAGTCTTGAGTTTTGGGAGATACTTCCAGAAGAGATTAACACACCTTTCAATTTCATTTAGTACTGATCCAACAGATTGTTAATCTCTTTTTTCCTTATATTCCTTTATAGTACCAGCAATTACCCTTTTTCATCGATACCTATCTTTTAAGCTGAGCTCTAGTAAAATCTGTCTGCCACTCCTATTTTTTATGTGTGAATCTCTGTCTTGAGCTGTGTAGCAGACTGCTTAAGCGTATCAACTTTGGAATCAAGACTGTTTGGTTTAAATCCCTTGCTGGATATGGGCAAGTTAAGTATCCTTTCTAAGTCTCAATTTCTTCATCTACAAAATGAGGATTGTAGTAGCACATAGCATAAAGGATTCTTTGAGGTTTAAATGAGATAATATAGGTGAAGTATCTGACACAAAGTAACTAGTCAATACTTGTGATTCACTGTTGATATTATTGCCTGTGCTTTTCAGGATTTCTGGAAAGCATTTCTGCTTTATGTTTCTTGTTTGAGTTCTGAAATTGCACTATATGGATGGTGGCTTAAGAGAAGTAAAACTATCTCTTTAGATCACTATGAATTACAGCTCCCCCTTTAACCTAACACTCAGTGGAGTGTACTGATCTCTTCTTGCTGCCTCCTTGTAATAATTTTAAGAATGCCCGGCTCCTTAAATCTTTGAAAAAACCTACGTATAGAGATTGCCTGTTTCATTTCCCAGTTATAGCAGAAGCCATATAAACTACTTGGTCCTACAATCCAGCCGTCACTAATATAGCAGAATCTACTTGAAAAATCATAATTGTCAGAAATGCATTTTAGAGCAAAAAGATTCTTGGGACCACACTACCATAAGATATTGAGCAGCCCCCAGGTGGCTATGAGAGAAGAGTAGATTCTTCGTGAAATGAAGTTATAGATACAGAGTACCGACAGAAAATGTATTTAGTTTTCAAGGTTTTGTTCAGAAAGAGAGTACTCTTAGGTTACAAGTGGAAATCAGTGTGTACTTTAAAGCACCTGGTGATTCAAGGAATGTGTTCATAAGTGAAAGTGACCCCAGTCTACCTAGAGGAGGGTTGAAGCTAGGAAGGCTACAAGACACTTGGTATTTTCAAGATTTAAGCTTATTATGTAATTGTGAGCTTTTAAATTACATCTTCCTTACATAGCTTAAGGTCTGAGATTTCTGAAACTATGTGACAGTAGCCTGGGCTTCTGGGTGGCACAGGGTGAGACTACAAATAGAGAGAAAGGCTTGTGAATCCGAAGACCTTGTCTTTGAAGGAGCAGTATTTTTTATTGTCTTAATTGGTGACAACCTAACATTAATGGAAGCCTTGTGAATTGCTCCGAAATTCTGTTGGAGACTATTCTGGCCAACATTTTTCATTATTTATATTTCTCATTACTGGATTATAGTTAAACATTCTTACGCTTTTAAGAATTTTATTGAAGTCCTTGATTTATTGGTGGCCTGGATCTTTTCAGTAGTAACTTGTAACCACAAATGCTTAGCAGTATTTTGATACTTTGTATTTGTTTTAACTTATACAAGAGCATTGCCTACAGAATATTTAGAAGTAAAATTATTCTTGTATCAATATTTACTTTATTGCTAATGATATCGCATATAGAATAATTTTACATAAATTACAGCCATTGTCTACCTCTTTACATAATTTATTCTTGGGTTTTATGCCTTTTTGCCCGTGTCAATGGCAATATATTCAGCGTATTCATTTATTAGAAAAGGTTACCTGCTATTATCTATGAAATATTCTTTCTTTTTGTTTTATGTTTTATTTAAAATTATTTTATTTTTATCCAAACACAAAGGACATGCTAAGAATTCAAATACAGAAGGGCTTATGATGGAAAGCTTCGTCTTTTATGCTTACTTGTCACAAGCAATCATTTCCAACTGTTAGTGTTAGGTCTTTTGTTGGCTTATCCCATACATCTAAATAATAATCTATTTCTTGAAATGTCAACTTTATTGCTTCTATTATGAAAGCTAAGTATATTATTCAATACATTTCTACCCTTTCAATTGTCAAACATTATTAATATTCTTTTATTCTTTTTGTAACATGAAGCATTATATGTAAACATTTATTATTTTATCAAATTCAGAAACTGTTGATTGTGCCTTAATGTAAGACATGATTAGCATGCCTGCCATTTGTTTTCGAATTTTGCCATCTATAATTTTACATTTTTAATATTGGTAATATTTACATTTGGTTTTGCAAACATAATTGGGTCTTTCATTATTCGTCTATACATTGATTTGATATAAATATCTTATGCATTATCTACATCCATATCTACATAAATACTAATGCATTATCATATTTAAATAAATATGTCAGTATTTTATAGGTTGATTCTCAATACATTTTATTATTTCAATATTTTTGGCTTCAGAACCAAGTAGTGTGCTAGCATTCCCTTCCTAAAGATCCTCTGTTTAATTAAGACTTCGCTGTTAGAAGAAGAAAACTGTAGAATTAAGGTGAAATGAATTATCTTTTCTAACTCTTCATTAATTGTTGGAAATCATGCCACATTGTAATTTGCTTCATATGTGAACTCTGAGTTTTTAATAAAATATATTTTTGTGTTGTTTCTTATGGCATTCTTTATGACGAATACTTCTTGGAGCCCAGTGACTTCGTCTTCACATTTGGACCAGTTGTTTTCTTGACTTTTTGCACAGAGCTGTCATATTAGCACTTTAATCTATTGGTATGCCTTCTTGTTTAAATATATGTATTCAAATACACTAGAAAGAATAGTGAATGAATGTTTTGAGTCCTTGAGTATCAGGAAATATCTTTGATTTGGACTCATAGTAGACTTATAATTTTCCATGTGTAGAAGTGAGGATCTATTATAATTTCCTATAGAAATTTGAAACATTGCTTCATTGTTATTTAGTATCTTGTTGAAGATAAGAGACCTGAGGCCAGATGATGTTTTGGTCTGATGCTTTAGAAATTTTAATTTAACTAACTATAATTACATTTTCATATGATTCTTAATAATTTTATTTTATGGTTTTTCTATTATATCCACTTAATTTACATAAATTTGAGGGGTATAAATATAGCTTTTAGTAAAAATTTAAAAATAATTTGATTAAAAATAATTTGGAAGGTACTGAATTAGTTCCTATGGAGGATATTAAGTTGTGTAAAATATGCTTCCTAATCCAGGGACGTTAGAGGTTATTTTGATTATAGTTATTTTATATTGTGTTCATACTACTTGAAATTTACTTGTAATTTCTTTCAGAATTTTTAGGGTGCAAATTATTATCCCACTACTTTGTAGCATTTTTTTTTAATTTAAAGGAAAAAAATCAACTAATTTTTTTTCAACACATACAATTTTGACATTTGGAATGTGAGGGATGATAAGAAAACAGAGGGCAATATTTAGATACAGTGTTTTACAAGGATCGTCTGAGGTAAAATATATCTGTATTAATAAAGCAACATGTTATATATCATTTAAAAGACGTATGTGTTTGGAGCCAAGTAGATAGTGGGTTCAGATAACAACTCTTTTCTTTATTGTCTGTGCAAACCTTGAAAAGTTAGTTATTACTTCTAAGCTCCAGTTTCCTTATCCACTAAGCATAATGAATTGTTCCTACCCATGGCATTACAAGGCTATATGAGACACAATATTTATAAGGCCTGGTTTATTGTTGGCACCAATGTAACATAAGCATTTTATTTACTTTATGTACATTATTTTTTAACAGCTCCTCACAGTAGATATTATTATTAAGCAATGAGAATTGTTGCCATTTATTTATTCAAATTGTTTCCTTATTGTCTTTTTAATGTCTGTAAGATATGTTGTGACAACCCTTTGTTCAACACTGATGTTGGTAATTTGCATTCTCTCTCTCTTTCACTCTTTCTAGATCAGTATAGTCAGTGATTTATCAATTTTGTTGATCTTTTCAAAGAAAGAGAATTGGCTTTTTACATTTTCTGAATCATCAGTTTTCTTTTTTTAAAATTTCTGCTCTTATTTTCTTCCTATTTACTCTTAGTAAATTTACTCTTAGTAAAAGTTTACTTTTCTTTTGGTAGCTTCTTCAGGTGGAAGTTTAAGCCATTGGATTAAAACTTTTTTTACTTTTTAATATTAGCAGTTAAAGCTATACATTTCCCTATATACATGGTTTCATTTGTATCTCACATATTTTACATGTTGTATTTTCATTATCACTCAGGTCATAGGTTACATTTTGTCTTGAAGTCTGTCTTATCTGATATTAATGTAACATAACTCAGTCTTTTTATGCTGTTAGCCCAGCATTATGTTTTCCATCTATTTACTTTCTTTGTTTTTAAAACAATTTTTTGATGTTTATTTACTTTTGAAAGAGAGAGACAGAGCGTGAGCAGGGATAGAGCAGAGAGAGAGAAAGAGAGAGAGAGGGAGACATAGAATCCGAAGCCGGCTCCAGGCTCTGAGCTGTCAGCACAAAGCCCAATGCCCAACGCAGGGCTCAAACTCCAGAACCGTGAGATCGTGACCTGAGCCGAAGTCGGATGCTCTACTGCATCTGACTGAGCCACCCAGGCGCACCTGATCTATTTACTTTCAACCTAATTGTCCTTTCTTTTTGAAGTTCCTCTTTGCCAAGAGTCAGCATATAGTTGGGGTTTGCATGCATGCATGCATTCATTCATTTATTGTTTTTAAACGTTAAATTCCAGCTAGTTAACATACAGCATAATGTTAGTTTCAGTTGTACAATTTAGTGACTCAACACTTACATACAATACCTGTTGCTCATCAGAAGTGCCCTCCTTAATCCCCATCACCTATTTCACCCATCCCCCAATCCACCTCCCCAGGGAACCATCACTTTGTTCTCTGTAGTTAAGGGTTTGTTTCTTGGCTTGGCATTCTCTCTTTTCTTCCCCTTTGCTCCTTTGTTTTGTTTCTGAAATCCAATTTGACAATTTATTTCTGTTGTTGGCATGTGTAGTCCATTAATATTTCATGTAATTACTGATATTGTTGGATTTATTCAGTCAGTTTATTATTTGTTTTCTCTTTGCACCTCTGCTTTTGGTTTCTTTATTCTTCCTTTCTTGCCAGCATTTGACTCATGGAATGTTTTTAATTTCAATTTTAATTTAGGTACTGGCATTTTAGCCATACGTTTCTGCATTACTTTTTAAGTGCTTGCTCTAGGAATTACAGTACACATTCTTAGCTTCACACTATATTTAAAATTAATGTTATATTAGTTTACATAAGAGGTAAGATTAAGGTGGAACCTCAAACAGAAAAGCATGCCTTTAAAAATCTTAAAAGCGTGCCATGCAAATTATTGCCTTTAAAGAATAGGACTTTTACAGGTATGGTGCCAGTAGTCTCACAGGCAGCTCAGGGTAGAGAAGGAATTATTTGTCTAGATTTGTGGATGTGGTTTTCATCTAATATTAGAGTCAGCCACACAATGTTTTTAATAATTGTGCTGTTGGAAACATGAACAACTTGGACCAAAAGGTATGGAGTTTGTTAAAAACAAAATAAAAAAATAAAAAGAGGGCTTTTAGCCTCTAAATATATTGGGTAGAAAGCAGGGTGAGATGAATATTCTCTGTTTCGTAATTTTGTCTAGGCTAATCCTGGATAGAGCAATGGTAGATATGATTAAGATTAATTCTGCGAATGTCTCCTATCTCACTTGATGAACTATACAATATTAAGGCACATTGTAAATCCTAATACTTTTAAAGTAGGCCACACAGAATAAGACATTGATTTATTCATTTGTGGAGACACTATTTCAATTTCTTTCCTAAGTGTTTCTACTAGATCTTTACTAATAACATCTATAAATAAATAATGATGGACATGCTAGCTGTGATTATGAACATCATAACATGCATTTTAAAAGTTTCAGAAATGTCTCTTAACATTTACTGATTTTGGTTGTTTGGAATCCTACTTTTCTAGAGCCTACTAATGAGACACTTAATGAACAACAAAGCTGTCATCATATATCTTCTTGTGAAGATTAGAAATACCCATTAATTCACTGAAATTAAAAAAAGGAATGGTTACATATGGAATACTAATTATAAAACAGATTCTTTATTTCAGTGAAAATGTTCACAGCCTCTTTGGGATACATCTGAAACATTTACTGAAACCACTCTTTTTCTCCTGGTGGTGACAACCAAACTGTTTAAGCTCAGGTAATTTTCCAGAAACTCTTCTTAGAGTGCTCATTAATATCATTTGGGCATAGATCAAGGCATGTGTAGATGCTGAAGCCATACTCATGAAAGTTTCTTTTGCCATTCGTATTGTTTAAAGATGGTCATTATGTACATGAAATGATAGAGTGAAAACTAGTATAATTTAAAAAATTATATCTGTGCACGTCTCCTTGCACGCAGAATATACTAAAGAACTGAGGCAAATTGTGTGTGTACTTCAGTATTTTTAACTTGAAAAAATGTATACACAAGAAGTTTGAATTATAGGGAGTTGCCTCAAGTATTCTTGTTATAGAGCAATGGAGTAGGATGTGCTTGGCTTTGTGTCTGTGTATGATGCATCATGTGTACCAAATCCAGAAGGAATTTTGTAGAGTGTTACCTATCTGAAATTTGGCCTTACTGTCGGAAGCTAGACTCTAATTGTCAACATATCCAATCCAGAGTCTCAGCCTCAGCAGTATTGAGTGCTGGGCTGCCCTGTGCATTATAGGATGTTTCACAGCATCCCTGACCTCTACTCACTAGATGCCTTGGGAATGACAACCAAAAATGTCCCCAGATTTTGCCAAATGTCCCTTATAAGGCTTGATAGGGTGTCAAAATCAGGGGTTGAAAACAAGTGGTTTACTATTATGATCTGTATTTTCTGGAAGGGACAGTTAAGCACCAAAAAGAACCATTGTATTTCACTGGTATCTAATTAAGAAGTTAATTAGAATCTAGAGGATGGTATAAAATAACTCTATTTCCATCAAATTCTCTTTTTTTGATATTTATTTACTTTGAGAGAGAGAGAGAATCTCAAGCAGGCTTCATGCTCCTGATGTGGGGCTTGATCCACAACTTCGAGATCATGACCTGAGCCAAAATCAAGAGTCAGGTGCTCCACCAACTGAGCCACACAGGCACCCAATTCTCTTTCAGTTTATATATTGTTGGCCTCAATGGGTGACTACAAAATTATTTTATTATTCTATTGTAGTCAAAATTAAGATTCATGCTAAAATGACTATATTGGATTCTTACTTTCTTCAGGTTGGAGAACCTCTAAAACAAACAACTTAATCCTTTGAATACCAATTGCCCTTCTTTTCACTGTTTCTATATAATTTTGTACTGACTGAATAATTTCTCATTAGGGATGAGGATGAGTAAAGCTGACGAGAATGAGTGGGTTAACAAATCCTGTCATTCCACACATAAATAATAATTACTATAGGGCTTCTTTATTTTTTAAAGAATCTTTTTAATGTTCATTTATTTTTGAGAGAGAGAGAGAGAGAAACAGCTCGTGAGCGGGGGAGGGGCAGAGAGAGGGAGACACAGAATCCAAAGCAGACTCCAGGCCCTGAGCTGTCAGCACAGAGCCCGATGCAGGGCTCGAATTCACAAACTATGAGATCATGACCTGAGCCACGGTTGGACGCTTAACCGACTGAGCCACCCAGGTGCCCCAGGGCTTCTTTATTTTTGTAGACTAGATCAGGAGTCAGCATAATTTTTCTGTAAAGACCCAGATAGTAAATATTTTTGGATTTGTAGGCCATATGGTCTCTTTTACAACTTGTCAACTCTGCTGTTGTGGCACAAAAGCATCCACTGACAATACATAAACAAATGGGCATGGCTGTGTACCAATAAATTTTTATTTATCCAACAAGTGGAAGCTGGATTTGGCATATGGGCCATAGTTGTCAATCCCTGCCCTAGAAACCAGCAGGAGCATTCATTTTTCTTTGAATGCTTCCTTTACCTCATATACCTGCCTCTCCCCTAGTGGTAATCACTATTCATAGTTCTATTTGTAATTTCCATTTAGTTATAAATAAATGTGTGTCATTTATTTGCTTTTTAAAAATAAAGTTTAAGGGGGGCCTGGGTGGCTTGGTTGGTTAAGCGTCTGACTCTTGATATCAGCTCAGTTCATGATCTCATGGTTCGTGAGTTTGAGCCCCCACATCACGCTCCACGTTGACAGTGTGGAGCCTGCTTGGGATTCTCTCTCTCCCTCTTTCTCTGCCCTTCCTCTGCTTGCACACTACATTTCTCTCTAAAAATAAATAAATAAACTTTAAAAAAATAAAGTTTTATGACCAATTTTTGTTAGATAAATAATATGTTATTTAATTTTCTTTGGATTTGAACTTTATAAAATTGTATAAGTGTTATTGTGAAAACATGGTAAATTATGAAAGCATTTTTAGGAGTTGCTAAATGATAAAAATTATTCAGTAGTAATTGCCTCCTTACATCTTTGCATTTGATTTCCTTTTGCTGTTTATTTTAGCTTGGTTTTAATCCATTAAAATATATTGAATAATTTTTTTTAACAAACACATTAGAAGGAACAATAATCACAATGGAACGGGATGGATTTTTTTTTTAGTGTACTAAGTTCATCTTAAAACAAATAATTACACAAAAAAGTTCATCCATAATTAGCTAGATATGTGCAAGTTTACATTTTCTTGTCATGCTCCTGTTTTATCCCAGTTATAATTTAGGTCTTCTTTAACCATCTCAGTTCAGTGTAATGATCAGTGTTCTGAAATGTCAATTTAAAGAGTGATATATTTAAAAAAATAAATAAAAATAAAGAGTGATATATTATTATAGTAACTTGCAAGAATTAAGAATGAATCCATGGCTGGTTAGCTTAGTGAAATTTTGTTCACTCATAAGATACCCCTATAACAAAACAGCAAAAGAAAGGAAAAACCTGAAGGATTAAATTCTGACTCTTCTTTTTACATCTCTATAAGTTATTCATCTTTTCTTCCTTTACCTCTTCCCTGTCCCCAAGTAGTAAGTGCCTCAGTTTAGCTCCTAACCAAGCTCAAGAGTAGCAGCTGAGCCCACTGGAGTTGATTTTGGGGAAATTGAATTTTCAGGAATAATGTCAAATCAAACACAAGAACACAAATCTACCCAATGCTTTTATTGTCAAAATATACAGTATAATTTCTATTTAGTTACAAGTAGCTGCAAAAGGCCATACTAACAATGGCTAAATGTTAGGCATTACAAAAGGGAAAACTTATAAATCAAATGTAATTGATGTGGAAAATATGGGATCACAATGGAGTGCTAACATTCTCTGAATGACAACTTTAAATAACTTCTGTAAATTGGCCTCTTGCCATAGGGTTAATAACAGCTCCATAACTATGGATGGGTAATTTTACAGCCTTTCCACATTCTGTCTGCAGCATTTAATGTGATTTCTGTTTTAGGGCTCTGATCTCCTGGCTGTGAATAAGTAATGTGAATGCATAAATAGATTTTAACAAAAGTATAAAATAGCATGTGGCAAATTGGAAGATTCATTGGGGAAGGGTTGGGAGGGTCATACAGATTGTTAATGATTCTAAAAATGGTTTTCATTCAGCTAATTCACTCCTTAACTCACTTGTTTTCCAAAGAGCTCAGTGTGTAATCATTTCTCAAGAATTGTTTTTCTAAAATATTAGTCTCAAAAGAAGAAAGTTATAGAATTTACCTCCTTGGATCTAACCCTGAATATTTTCAGGCTAACTCAGAGGCAAAGAGCAATTTTGCTAGTACTCTTTAGGAAAACTCAGCTTTTTTTTCTTTTTTTTTTTCTTTTCATTCTTTTCATCAAGTGTAGAGTCAAATATATAGCTATCTGTAATGTGACTTTAGGACATGTTGAAAAGCACTTTTTGGCCATAAAAATTCCCGCTTTACAGGGGCGCCTGGGTGGCTCAGTTGGTTAAGCGTCTGACTTCGGCTCAGGTCATGATCTCGCGGTCCGTGGGTTCGAGCCCCGTGTCGGGCTCTGTGCTGACAGCTCAGAGCCCGGAGCCTGTTTCGGATTCTGTGTCTCCCTCTCTCTCTGACCCTCCCCTGTTCATGCTCTGTCTCTCTCTCTCAAAAATAAATAAACGTTAAAAAAAACATTTAAAAAAAATTCCCGCTTTACTGTGTAACTGATCTTTGGCATTTTGTTGATAGAAATTCTTTGCTTTAGTTGTAGGCATCTAGTGCTCTGGAAGTGAAAACACTGAGTACTCATTTATAACGACAAGTGATTAGTTTATCTTATATTTGAGTCAGTTTTTATGCCAGTGATTTTGGCTCCTATGTATTGAGTCCTTTACCATATTCCAAGTACTTCATTTCTCATCTCATTTCATTCTCACTTGAATATTATAGATGTGTTAATTGTATTCCAATTTTTGCAGGTGGGAAAACTGAAGCTCAAAGAAGTAAGTTCAAGGTTAGAGAGCTAATAAGACATAAAGCTAAGGCTCCAGTCCAGTCTCTGACTCCAGTGTTTGTATTCTTAAATGCTAACTATGATGTTAGAAAGAGGGTTTTTTTTTAATGTTTATTTTTGAAAGAGAGAGAGTGAGAGTGAGCAGGGGAGGAGCAGAGAGAGAGGGAGACACAGAATCTGAAACAGGTTCCAGGCTCTGAGCTGTCAGTGCAGAGCCTGACACGGGGCTCGAACTCACAAACTGTCAGATCATGACCTGAGCCAAAGTCAGATGCTCCTCCAACTGAGCCAGGAGCCCCAGAAAGAGGGGAATTAAACAATAAAAATGCTAGGCACTGATAGAGGCATTACAGGGGGGTGAAGGCCAGGAAGGGATAAAATGAGGACGCTGGGAAATGATCCTGGCCTTTTCATTGTTTTTTGTTTTTGTTTTTCCTTCTTTTTGGTGTGGTTGAGCCAGGAGCAAGCATGGTATGATGCCTTAACTATTGTAGGTAATACAGGGTTTTTTAAACTGTAAATTATAACTTATTAGTAGGTCATGAGGTCAGTTTAGCAGATTATGAGCAGCATTTGGTGGGTTTGGGCACACTCTTAGGATATTTTATTAAAATATATCATAACCCGTATTATGGGAGTTAAACAGTGTTAAAGTCCAAAGAGGAAAAAGAGAATTTCCCAAAGTGTTTACTCCTGAGTATGTGGTAATATACATATGATAGTGGATATTGGGGAAATCTCCTCAGCAGCCACCTCGTTCCTCCCCTATTATGTAGCAGCATGCAGTTTGGGGGATTATCAAAGCTACAGGGACAAAAACTCATTAATTTGAGCTATTCATTTTAACTTCCCCTAGCATTCCCATCATAATTGTTTCAGGCTCCCGGGCCTGAGTCAAGCGGCCCATGAGATTCTGTAGAGGAAGAATTATGTGGCTAGCATGTTAATAAAATCAAATAGAAAGGAGTAGAAAATATTAAAATGTGTCACAGCGATTCTTACCACAAACAGGGCATATTACATCTAATGCTGTGGCTCCTGGTAATTTGTATGAGACAGAAAACAAGTGGAAAAAGTGTTACAAATGCAATACATTGGCTGGAAAGAGCTTTGATCTTGTGTTCCCTGGTGCCTTATCTGAATTTGTGGCTAATAATAATAATGGCAACTAATTATTGCCTAGAACACCCTTATTCTATGCCAGGGACTGTTCTGATAACTTGGCATACATTTATTTTGTAATCATTACAGCAAGTTTGTGATTTAAGGACTCTTCCTAGTCCCATTTTACAACAAAGGGATGAGGGGTAGAGAGTTAAGTAACATGTCCAAGATCCACAGCAAATCGGAGGAGCTTGGGTTGAGTGCCAGGCTGTTGGGCTCTACAAGTCTGTACTCATGATCGTGATGCTATCCTGACCATCACACAATTAGGGCATCAATATTGAATGAATTAATTTTATATGAACACAGTTTACACTTAATTGAGAAACAGAATGCAGGAGATACTGACTCACAGTTGGCAAAGTGTTGAGATTTTCAACGGAGTTTCTGTGTGTGTGTGTGTGTGTGTGTGTGTGTGTGTGTGTGTTATAAGAGAACATGGAACAAAACATTTTTAGAGTTTAGGACAATGTGGCATTTTAATTGAAGTAACATGATTGCCTTTAGATAAGTATTTTAATGTTTTTATTTTTGAGAGAGAGAGAGAAAGAGAGAGAGAGAGAGAGAGAGAGAGAGAGAGAGAGAGAGCACGAGTGGGGGAGGGGCAGAGAGAGAGAAGGAGACACAAAATCTGAAGCAGGCTCTGGGCTCTGAGCCTGCTGTGGGGCTGGAACTCATGAACCGTGAGATCATGACCTGAACCAAAGTTGGGTGCTTAACCGACTGAGCCACCCAGGCACCCCTAGATAAGTATTTTTTATTATTAGAAGAAGCAGAAGGATGAGGTGAAAAAAATTATAGAGGCATGTTCATGTTTAGCTGTTGGGTATGGAAACATAAATAGTCAACATTGAGAAAATGTTCACTATTGAAGCGCTTGGTCAGAAAAGCAGAACCAGTATGAGTGGTATGGAAGAAGGTATTTATGGTATGGATTAGACCTTTTATAATTATGTAACCTAATGGAAATGTGTATGCAAGGACTTGAGTGTGTGTGTGTGTGTGTGTGTGTGTGTGTGCAAGGTCTCTTGAGTCTGGTGTTGGTTCTGGTGTTGCTAGAGGTCAGCCAGACTAGCTGTTGGAGAGGAGGATAGGAGATGAAGTAGATAAGAACAAGGACATACTGGACACTAGCCTTTCTCATGTCATCTCCACCCCTGGTGAGATGATGTGGGTGTCCTGCAAGGGCAGCTGGCACCTTTTCCGTAGAGCTACACACATACCCGGCCCAGCTTGTGGAAAAGCAGGAGGAAAGCCAGTGGCAACTGGAGAGAGATGCTGTGGACCTGGCTTCTGTCTTCCACCTGTAAGGCAAATCAGCAATAAGGTGAATGAGCTGCTGTGTTTCCTGGCATCCTTACACTGACCTTCAAAATGAAAAACAAAACACAAAACACAAAACAAAACAAAACAGAAAGGAAAGAAGAAAAATGGAGATGGGAGAGAAGAGTTGCTTCCTTCTGTTTTCCAAATGTCATGCAAATTTTTAATGTGACGAATCCCAGCTGAACCATATAAGAAGGGAAATCTAGGAAATGTAGTTTTAGTTTTAGCTTAATTGATACAGTACAGAGTCACCACAATTCCAATTGGTAAGTTTGATTTCTTTTAAGCTCTTTGTCCAAGAGACAAAATTAAGTGCAAGACTTTAAAATGAATGTTATTTCATACATGATTTTGCCAAAGAATAAAAATCAATGGAAATGACAGGTCTGTATATTATAGGTCAGTATATTCTTGCATACAGAAAGAAGCTTAAGACGTTCAAAATTTAAAAGACATAGAAACAGCTTGTGAAACTTGCAGTTTTTCGAGGAAAGAAAAATTATTACCAAAATGTTTGTAGATTTTCAAAAATAATTGTTAGTAAGAAATCTTTAGTGGAGACAAATTTAGTTGTATATTGCATGTCATAAAGCAATGTCTCAACCAAGATGCTAAAAAAAGCTTTCTTTGAACAGGTATGGGTGAAGTACTTGGGCTTTCTGGTGATAAATTACAGGTTTAGACTATATTATTTTTTAATAACCCACTGTCCTGTCAAATATGACCTATATATTTAAAAGCAGTACTCTTACATGAATAACAGCTGATGTAGATTTCATCCTCCAAGTTGATGACAGCACCAGTTTTGCAGGTTACAAAATTTTAGGCTAGAGATGTATGGCAAGATGATTTTATGAAAGTTGTTGTGTTAAATTTAATGCGCCCACAGCTGGATGAGACATATCTACAGTATTAGGACAATGCACTTTTCATTAATATAAATAAAGTCGAAAGACTATAAAGGAATCAGAAGTTGGTGGGGCACAGATATAACTGGCAAATATAGTGGAGTTATTTAAAAATATCAGAAGCCCCAGTATCAGTATTGTTTGTCATATCAAAAAATCTGAAGGTGATAATTTAGGTAAGAGACTTAGTATATTTAAATAATATTTTTGGCATTCTTAGTAAACTAAATTTGAAACAAAAAGACATACCTAAACAAATCAGATATATATGAGATAACAAGAGAAATAATTGTTATAGTAAGTGAGATTTACAAGTGATCACCAGAGCTACTTTGTCTCAGCATTGTAACTTTTAATGACAATTTGAAAAAATAAAATTAGTTATTAACATTTCACTTCTGTTTCTCAAGCTTTTAATTATTCCTTCCTATATATATATATATATATATATATATATATATATATATATATTTCTTTAAAATTCTTCATTGGGATCCACACTGAATACATTTGAACAACAGGAGCCTTAACACAGCTTTCACCGTATCTGATGCACAGAAAACGAAGCCTGCCAATCTTGCAACATGTCTCAAGATGAAGAAGGTCAACATATCAGAAAATAAAGTCAGTAGCATAGATTTCAAGAAATTCATCCCAGGAGTTCTTCTCAATGAATGCAGTGCAAGATTGAATAATTCAGTTACATGAAAAAGAGGCCCTTTTTTTTTTTTTTTAATACTGTGTCCAGCTATTAGTTTTTTTGTCATTGCTAACATGAAGGCATATGATTAGCCATCAGGAAATCTCAACAAATTCATACATTCAGATCACAAGGGATTTTTTTGGTAGATGGATCTGAACTCTGGTCTGCTTCCAACTCCTCACCCAAGATTTCATTTATGCCCAGGAGCACATTATTCTTTCTTCTTCTTCTTCTTTTTTTTTTTTTTTTTTTTTTACTTTCTATAATTTATTTATTTTTTATAATTTACATCCAAGTTAGTTGGCACATGGTGTAGCAATGATTTCAGGAGTAGATTCCTTAAGCCCCTTACCCATTTAGCCCATCGCCCCTCCCACAACCCCTCCAGCAGCCCTGTTTGTTCTGTATATTTAAGAGTCTCTTATGTTTTGTCTCTCTTCCTGTTTTTATATTATTTTTGCTTCCCTTATGTTCATCTGTTTTGTATCTTAAAGTCCTCATATGCATGACGTTGTATGATATTTGTCTTTCTCTGACTGACCAATTTTGCATGGCATAATACCCTCCAGTTCCATCCACGTAGTTGCAAATGGCAAGATTTCATTCTTTTTGATTGCCGAGTAATACTCTATTGTATATATGTACCACATCTTCTTTATCCATTCATCCATCGATGAACATTTGGTCTCTTTCCATACTTTGACTATTGTTGATAGTGCTGCTATAAACATTGAGAGCATCTGTCCCTTCGAAACAGCATACCTGTATCCCTTGGATACATACCTACTAGTGCAATTGCTGGGTTGTAGGGTAGTTCTGTTTTTAATTTTTTGAAGAACCTCCATACTGTTTTCCAGAGTGGCCGCACCAGTTTGCATTCCCACCAGCAGTGCAAAAGAGATCCTCTTTCTCCGCATCCGTGCCAACATCTGTGGTTGCCTGAGTTGTTAGTGTTAGCCATTGTCACAAGTGTGAGGTGGTATCTCATTGTGGTTTTGATTTGTATTTCCCTGATGATGAGTGATGTTGAGCAATTTTTCATGTGTATGTTAGCCATCTGGATGTCTTCTTCAGAGAAGTGTCTATGTCTTGCCCATTTCTTCACTGGATTATTTGTTCTTTTTGGGTGTTAAGTTTGGTATGTTCTATATAGATTTTGGATACTAACCCTTTATCTGATATGTTATTTGCAAATACCTTCTTCCATTCCATCAGTTGCCTTTTAGTTTTGCTGATTATTTCCTTCACTGTGCAGAAGCTTTTTATTTTGATGAGGTCCCAATAGTTCATTTTTGCTTTTGTTTCCCTTGCCTACGGAGGTGTTTTGAGTAAGACGTTGCTGCGTCTGAGGTCAAAGTGGTTTTTGCCTGCTTTCTCCTCTAGGATCCAAAAGAGATATTTGAAAGATTAAGAGAAACACTGAGATGAAGCATATACTTAATTTTTGAAGTTCTGAACAAATAATTGAGTTAATCTTGGTTCCTGAAGATACAAATGAAATATAATAGCATTATTCTCTAAATACACTGAAGAATGGTCATGACATTTTAATTTTACCATAAATTTTGATGAACTCTAAAGAATTTTCTTGCTTTATAGAATGCATTGCTATTACTACTATTCACAGTAAACTATTTGTGTAAATTAGGATTTTCAACCATGACTTCATTAAAAACAACAAAAAAATAGACTCCATATTCACTCCATAGTGAATCAGATAAGCATGTATCCCTGTCTGTGTATGTTCCACATGGGATTAAACTAAAAAATAGGAAAGCATATCCATGATATTCAGTAAAATAATTCCAAATTTTTTATATTGGAAATTATTTGCTGTGTTGTGTTTAAATATTAAGACAATTATATTAGATGTTAACTTTGTTATATTTTTATTTTATCACGTATAGTTGGGTATGTGAGGGGGGGTTAGTGAGCTTTTATTTAATATGTTTAAGTGTATATAGGTATCCATGTGTGTCTTTAAAAGCAAATTGTATTTCTTTTACCAGAGAGCAAGAAATAAATCAGCAAAAGGCACATAAACTTTTGTAAAAAAAAACATCTATGAGTGGAAAAAGAATAAGGGAAGAGAATAGAGGCATAAAAATGCATGAGGAGCTTGTCGTAGCAAAATTAAGATTTGCGCAGGGAAGGATGCAGTAGTGGAATCGTGAAGAAGGGGAAGTGGCCGTGACTGAGGTCAGAAGTTATATCACGAGGATGTCCCACAGCAAGAGTCTTCCAGTGCTGCCAGTCAGTTTGACTCCTTGTCTGGAACATAGCCAGGTCCACTGTGGACTTGGCCATGTTCCCTCTGTTAGACAGAAGGCTGTTTCTGTGGAAAGTAGAAAGAGACTTACCATTCTGCCTATTGTATTGTTTTTCTTAAAGTCTGATAAAATGGACTGAAAAAGAAGAACATATTACTTTCAATGTGCTCTGCCCACAGGGTGTAAGGAGAACAAGAAGACCCAGAAGATCACTATAACACATTTCTTTGCAGCAGTAGTTGCTTGTTACCCTGAGAATTTATTTACCTAATGTAAATGGGAAGGGTATTGGCTCTGGAGTCAGGATTAGGAATCAAGTCCTTGCTCCATCTCTAGCTATGTGATCTCCAACTTGTTCGGTAACAGATTGGTAAGACTAAAACTAAGATAATGTAAAGAGATAAAGACATGGAGATAGAAGTTAGAGACGAGATGAGAGAGAGAGAGAGACACCTGAAGTACAGGACTCAAATAGCATAGAATAGGGACTTATGTTTCTGTCATGTAGTGTGGTATAGGTAGGGAGGCAGCTGTGCCCCAGAAGATCCTCCAGGGCCAAGCTCTTTCTACCTCCTTGCTCCATCATCCCCTAGGGTAGTGTCCTCCTCCAGAGATTGACTCTGGCACCACAACATCTGCCTTGCAGACTACAGAAAGAGAAAGGGAATAAGTGGAAGTAAATGTGCTTTAATGACATCCAGAGATTGTACAGTTTAATATCACTCAAAACCTGGTGGTCAGAACTTACTCAAATGGAAATACTGTCTCTGGCCTAGTGTGGATATGCTCCTTACGGTTTCAGAAAAGAGTGACAGCATCAGAAAGGGATGGTACGTGGTGAAGTCTGATCTTCAAATAGTACGGTGTGTGTGTGTGTTGTGTGTGTGCGCACACGTGCGTGTGTTTTGTAAATATGACTAGAGTAGTAGTTGGAAGTGGCATGGGGAAATAAAAGAGAATACCCAAACCACTTCTAGCTCCTGAGTGTGGAGTTATGAGAGAAAAAAATCTGCCTTACTTCTAGGACTTAAACTATTGTTAGAAAATAGTCAAGTTTCCCTTGCATCAAAGAGGTAAAAAAAAAAAAAATACAAAGAGAAAGGTTGAAGATATAGGATGTATATACTGAAAATTCATATTGTTAGATGGCCTTCAGTAAAAATTAGATTAATTTACTCACTCATCAGAAGAGTGGAAAGTCTGTTTCCCCAAACTCTCACTCACTATGGGTATTATTATCTTTTTAATCTTTTCCAATTTGATAGATGAAACAAACTAGCTTGTTTCAAATTTCATTAATCTTATTGGTAAAATTAATTGCTCTTTTAAATGGCTGTAGACATTTTGCATTTTTAATATGTGAGTTAAATGATCGGTTTTGTAATATTAGTTTAAGCAGAGTAAAATTATTGAATTTGTTTATCATTCTCCCCCATTGTGATTTTGAAGTTAAGGTGTCTATCACTTTACTTTCATACTTTTATTAAATTAGAAGCTCCTTAAAGAGAGCATATGTCTTATTCAGTTGTGTGAGTTACTTTACTGAAGTCTTCAGTAAAGTGTGTTATTCAGCCCAAAGACCCAACATTTATGTTAAAGAAAAAAATAAGTGAAGACCTGAGGTTTAATTAACATGGGCAAAAGTTGTTGAAGATAAGCAGATATTTAGTGACGTGTGCTGGATATTTTCGTCTGTTGGACTGGATTTTTCTTTCTTTTTCTTTTCTTTCTTTCTTTCTTTCTTTCTTTCTTTCTTTCTTTCTTTCCTTATAATTTACATCCAAGTTAGAATATAGTACAACAGTGATTTCAGGAGTAGATTCCTTAATGCCCTTACCCATTTATTCCATCTCCCCTCCTATAACCCCTCCAGTAACCTTCTGTTTGTTCTTCGCATTTAAGAGTCGCTTATGTTTTGTCCCCCTCCCTGTTTTTATATTATTTTTGCTTCCCTTATGTTCATCTGTTTTGTATCTAAAAGTCCTCATATGAGTGAAGTCATAGGATATTTTGGACTGGATTTTTTTTTTAAGATTTATTGTATTTATCTCTGCTTTACTAATTCTAGAAACATATCATTAAAATACAAAAGAAATCCTGACTATGTTTTTACACTTAGAATACAAAATGCTTATTTGATTTCATAGTTTGTTTTTCATTGAGATAAGATCAATTTTTTGTTTTATTGAGACCACTTTTATTGTATAGAGCAATAATATTCACTTTTCACAAAGCACTTTATTTAAACTTGAAACTTGGTGCAATAAGGGATCCAGGACCTCCTTCCCCCTGCCACACCCACCCATTGTATTTTTAAGTCAGTGATTTGTGAATAGGTTCAGAAAATGAATCAACGTTTTCATCAGGCTGAAATTCATGAGGCGGAGTGAGAAAAATAAAGATCAGTGACTTCTTTACTTGGCAGTCATTGGGAAAGTTTATAATTCTCATCAGTGGTCTTCACTCTGAAATGATTTATGTATCTAATGAAATGGAACCTTTTTTATCTATCATCTGTCTATCTGTTTATCTATTATTCTGATTCCCTTAAAATTACCTTTTATCTGACATTACACTGCAGTATTCCAAGATTTTTCTTGTTAGCTTTTCTTTTATTTTATTTTTTCCTTAAAAGTCTCTATTATGGTGTTGTCTCTTGGTTCTCCCTTGATGTAACATTTAAGCCTTAATATTGAGTAAAATAGGAAATGTAGTTTTGAGAAAGAAAAAATGCACATCTTCCAAAAGGCCATAATCAATTGTCTTTATTGACACTTCAACCAGATGCTGTGGCATAATTTAGATGGCCGGTGGTTTCAGAAACATGTTTCTGCTTCTTGACATAGCATTGCTCTTTCTTTGGTACTCCATAGGAAATGTTTTCTAGTAGTAAAAGGATTTGAAAGTCATTTAGTTTTTCCCAAATTACTGCTCTTTACACAAGTGTTATGAAAAAAATTGCATAATTTTACAAATAAAATGTACCCACACATGCCAGTAGCCTTCACCATCAACTTTGTCATTAATTCATTTGTTTAACATATAATGACTGACATATAGTATGTGTGAAATAATGTGGAAATGCTATGAGGTAAATATTGGCCCATGCAGAGTGTCTGGCATCTAGTTGAGGAAGAGACAGCACAACACAGTGCTGTAAGTGTTGTGAAGGAGATGAGCTTGGAATGCTATGGCACATTTGGGGAAATCATCCAGTGTCTACAGAGCAAGTGGCTTCAGAAGGGCGTCCTGGAAAAGAACACAGATTCGAGTCTTGAAGTTACAAGGAGGAGGTGATCAGGAGAAAGGGATGCAGCTGAGGATGGTGGGTATTGGGAGGAAAAGAAAGGACTAGACAGAGCCACAAATGAGAAGTGGGAAGAAAGCGGGTTGCCTCTACAGAAGGAAGTTGGTGAGGTTAGATCAAGGGTTGAAGGGTGAGAGTGAGGAGAGATGATTTGTAAGAGATAGTGCGAACTAAATCACCAAAGGTCATGTTTGTTATGCTGAGGAGTGCAGCACTTAACGTCAAAAAAATAGGGGAGTGACATGAACAATTTACCTTTTATTAAGATGGCTTTATAACGGAAGAATTTATAAAGATGAAGATCAATACATTTAATTATTTGAACATAAAAAGGCTGCAGGTCCAAAATAAAAATGACTAAAATTAAGAAGCAAGCTAAACTGGGATAACCATTTATAATAAATGTGACAAAGGTTAATCGGTTCAGTATTTAAAGAGTTCTTTCAAATTGGGAACAACAGCACTAGGAAGATCCTCGTAGATAGAGTGACATTAATAGATAATTAGGAAATAAAATAGTCTAACAGAGTTATCAGTATGCAAATGAAAATGACAGTGAGGTCTCATTTTTTGCTTGTCAAATTAGGAAATTTTTGAAAAAAGAATATAGTCAGACTACCTAATGCCAACAAAGGTATTGAATAAAAAGAGTTTTCGTGCATTGCTGAGGGGGGGGAGCATACTTAAAGGAATCTTTATGGATATAATCGTATATCGGGTTTATAAATTGCTGACATTCAAGGACCTAGGAATCCCTCCACTTGGAATTTTAGCTAAGGAAATAATCTGAACTATAGAATGAAATGGTCTTCTTTGGGTTACTTTGGTGAAATAATTAATTTGAAACACTGGTACGTATAAGCACATAATGAATGTTATTATTATGATTATTATGATTATTGGCACAAATGGCATAAACCGTGTTCAAAAGTCACTTCCAGTAGCAGCCATTTAGAATATCGTGGTAAAGAGAATAACAAAGGTTTAAATTTAATCTGCCACATTATATTAAAACAGGTTTCAGGGAAAAATTTGACAATCAAAATACCCATTCGTGGGAAATTTTTGTATCTAGAAGTACTCTTTTACATGATCATAAATAATGTTGCACTTGATCCTTAATGAAGAGTGATACAAGATTGAAGAGAAACTTTAAAAAAACCAGACTAGCTTTTAAGAAGAGAGAAGAATAGTATGGTAGACTCTTGAATAAGTATGTGCTGTTACCTGAACTTATCTGAAAATGGAAGAATTAAGGTAAGAGTTGAAGCAATTTTTCTTATGGCCAGGAGGTTGCAACCTAGCTGGAAGCAGGGGAGTAGAAAGCAAAATTATAACTGAATGATGGAAAATGGCTTAAGTTGTACTTTTGAAAACTGCATGTAGTCCAAGATTTGGGACAAGTCATTTTTTTTTTTTCTATCTGAAATAACTTTCTCAGGCTTAGAATTGCATAATGAACCAGACTAACTCAAATCACCTAGCAAATAGAGATTGACATTTGCTAAAATATACACAGTTGCAAGTTTCAATGTTCAAGACTAATTTTTCTTTTGAAATGCATTTGTCCTAAAGAACTGTGACGTGCACAGCATGGTATATTCAATAAAGTGGAAGAGAGAAATTGAACTATTACATTGGCTCCCACCTATGCACTTCCTAGAAAAGAACACACCTGCCTCATTTGTTAGAACTTAATTGCTGCCACCATGGAGTTATTTTGAACTCGAGATGCACCCAGGGTAAGGGAAGTGGGGGTGGGGGAGAGAGAAATTGTTTGTCTTCTGAATCCTTCCATTCCAACCCTTGTTCCCTGCCCCTGCTTCTCCCTGTCTCCATCTCTCCCCCCTTTCTTTCCTTCAGCATTTCAACTTAAATTCCTGACTTAGCTGACCTGACTCTGAGTTAGTCTTTGCTCAGGGAGAGCCTAGGACAGTTATGGGTACTCCCTAGGATGTATGAAATATATCTTGATGCCAAGATATCATTATTCTTGTGACGTGAGCACAGGCTTCAGAGTGAGATGATCCTGGCTGATTCCCAGTTCTACTGCTTATTAGCTGTGTGATATTATACAAGTTACTTAATTTTACTGAGCTTTGGTTTTCTGAATTACAAATTGGATTCTGTAAGACCCAGTTTACAAGGTTGTGGTGAAGCTTTTGGCGTATAGCAATTGTTTGATATATGGTGCCAAATATTATTATACCCCCCCAAACAAACAAACATACAAACAAATGTATTTTGGATTTCATGAGAGAAGATTCGGTGCATAGGTTAAAGAATGATTATCAGCCTTTCTTGTCACCATGGTATATGGCTCAGAACAGTCACAGAAACTCAGTCCTAAGGTATAAACATAATTTCTGAAACTCATATCTCTAGATGTACAACAGTCTTCTATCTCTCATTTAAGAAAGCGTATCAAAATGCGTGAAAATTATAGTTGCAGTGTTCCAGAAATAATCTTGAATATTATCCAGTTTATTTTTAAAGGGTAAATACATTTTTATACATTGTATTAAAATTACTTAAGACAGCGCCACAACTGACCATTGGTGAATCACTAACTTGTTGAAGGAAACATAATGGTTGAGTAGTGCATGGCTTGAAGATGTCTTCAGATCCCTGCACGTTGCATTATTCCATAAGAAGTGATGCTGAGTGCCTCTGATAGAAGAGGAGAACAACCAAAGTAGATCATTGTGAGCAATGACTAAAGGCAGGAATGAAACTTTTATAGGTTAAAGAAAACGTGTAAGAAGATGATGGAATGGTAAGACTAAAGATCAGGAAGTTACTTTAGGATGCCGACTGTTTCACTCTCTACTTCCAGTTATTTACAGGAAATGGAAAGGGAGAAGTAAAGAGGGAGGAGGCTGACTCATATTAAGTATGTTTAAAATTTTATAAGTCTGTAAAATAGAGATTCTGAAAACTTCTTTATAATTTTATTCACCTTTGTCAACAGATGTCTTTATTTAGTGTAAAAAGAAATCAAACAAAAAACCAAAGTTACTTTTTTTTTTTAAAGTTCATGTATCCATTTTGAGAGAGAGAGAGAGATAAGCAGGGGAGGGACAGAAAGAGACGGACAGAAAGGGTGAGAGAGAAAATCCTGAGCAGGCTTCACACTGTCAGCGCAGACCCCAACGCAGGGCTTGAACCCACGAGCCATGAGATCGTCACCTGAGCCGAAACCAAGAATCAACGCTTAACCGACTGAGCCACCCAGGCACCCCCAAAGTTACTTTTATTGCAAATTAGTTTCATCTTTATCCTTTATAGATACATAACAGATAACTTGTTCATAGCCTGCTTGCTGCTGTCCTAATGAACTGATTGTGTCTAGGACAAGCCCCCACATCTCCTTTGTCTTCTTTTCTCATCTGCTGCTTGAAGGGACAAATCGGTTGATATAAGGTAGCTTACTGTTATGTTCTGTGTTTCTATGAATATGAATGTTCAGAAAGGAATCCTGCAACTGCACAACCAAATTTACAAACAAGAGACCACGATTTCCTACAGAGCAGAGGGTTTTGACCCTGGAGCGAAGGAGTAGTGGACTGGCTCCATCAGTAACTCAGTTGGGGCAAGTCACTTAAACCTTTTGGTAATTAGACCTTCCTTGTCTAGTTCACAGGATGTTCATCGGAGTTGAAAGAGATGAAGCATGCGAAAACACTTTTCAAATCCATAAAACTGTATAATTGTGATCCAGTATCATTAGGTGAAGTAAAGCAATGCAGCAATTACAAATCCCGGGAATTAAATCAAATAAGCAAAGATGGCAACAACAGTATTTTGAACTGGCATCTCATTTTAACTTGAAATGAGCAATAGATGCTTCCTCGTCACTAAGCAGCATATCATTACTTTCAGGCTTATATGACTAGGAGGTTGCCACAAGCACTTAATATGGAAAGTAGAAAATAATTCTGCCAGTGAGAGTTTTTCCAATTAGAATATTCCATTATGGTGCATATAAAGTTTTCAGAATTATTCATTTGTTAGTTACAATTAGGAGTATTATATTACTCTTTTATATAAAATATTTTACTGGCTCATTATCTGCAAAGGTTGTGCTTGAGGTGGCCTCCCTCCCTCCTTTCTCCCTCCTTCCCCTTCCCTCCCTTTCTGCTTTTCTCCTTTGCTTCTCCTCCCTTCCTTATTTTCCTTCCTTCCCTCATTTCCTGTCTTCTTCCTCCTCCTCCTCCTCCTTCTCTCTTTCTCTTTCCCTCTTCCTATGATTTCTTAAACTGAGATAGCATGAAAAGATCCTTCATTGTTTGTTTTCTTTTCTCTCGATAGTCTCTCTCAGCAGATAGTCTTTTCTAATGTGATGGCTTTGACAATTGATGTGCAGGCATTTCCACTTCTGTATGCCCAGTCCTGACCTCTCCTCCAAGTTCCAGTTTCATACTTCCAGTTACCTGCTGGTTATATCTATTTCAAGTCTGAACTTAAACTCACAGCGGATCTGTCATTTCCTCCCAGATCTACTCTTCCTTCTCTGTTCTTGTTTCTGTTAGTTGTTGCTAACCCTCTTAGGCAGAGGCTCCAAACCTTCATGTCATCTTTCAATCCTTACTCTCTTGCCCTTCTCATCAGAGTAAACACCCAAAGTTTTAATGTCTTTTGCTCTTCTCCATTTCCAGGATCATTATATAGTAATACTTTACCTCTTACCATATTATTGGGATACTTAACTGATTTCCCTGTCTTCATATTCTCCTCTGATTCATCTTACACATTTACTGTTAAATAAACCCTAGAATCTTAGAATCCTAGATCTCAGAACTAGAAACAGAGTAGGAAAGTGATCTGGTCCAGTCACCTGGATGTTCGCTAGTTATTTTTAATTCCCAAACCAAAACTATGCTTAGATAACTCTCCTGCTAGCCTTAGCCAGTCTTTTAAAAATAGCCTAGCTATTTTTAAGTATTTTATTTTCTTTCCTCCCTTCCCTCCTGCTCCTCCTCCTCCTCCTGCTCTCCCTCTTCCTCTTTTTCCTCCACCGGTTTTCATTTGAGCTGAAATCCTTCCCCACTTTTGTCTTAAGTCTGTCCCTATGGCCATACAGAAAGTCTGATCCCTCTACCACAGATCAGAATTTCAAAATTTGTAGGTAGTTGTTCTGTGTCAAAGTATAAAAGCTCTCCACTGAGTTAGTGTTTAGAAACTGTCAGGAGCACCGTTATTTTTAATCATGTTTGTTGCATACTTCTAGAGAAAGAAGATAGTGAAATGTTCCAGCCATCTCTGAACCCAAAACTGTCCTAGCTGTTTAAATTCTGTTTTAAAAGTATGTTTTGAGAACAAAAGGCAGAACTTTAAGGCCAGGAACTTCAAAAACATGCATTAATAACTAATAAATATTTGAAGTGATTAAAAAGTATAATTTGAGAAATATTATTTATCTCCTACATAACCATGTTTCATTATATTTTGTAACTAATTAAAACATGTTTCACAGTTCGTAAAAATTACAAGTTTAGGTTTTAGATACATACTAGAATGTCTTTATCACAAGAGAATCTTTATATCTTTATAGTAAATGGAAAACACAGCCTAGAGTTTGGATCATATCCAAATTTAATTTTATTTTAGGCTAACTGATTAGTTAGCAAACATGTCCTTCATATAATTCCCTATGTCATAAATATTCCGGATCTCATCTTTTTATGAGCACAAGGGAAACGAATTACAATATAGAAACTGAATAAACGAGAACTTTTAGGTCCAAGTGATTTGCTTTTCAGTTTCCCTCCACTCAATATTAACTGTTCTTTAGGGGAGAGTTAAATTTCTGATTTTTTATATATATATATATATATATATATATTTATTTTTATATATATTTAGTATGTATATATAATTTTTTCCCCCTAGGTAGAACATTCTTCATTCCTTCAACCATTAGTCATATGTTATGTAGTTCAAGATCCTTTATTGACCCGGTTGTTTTACTAGGAAAAAGACTCATTTTGTTTATACCCTTTTAGCAGGTGCTGCTGGTACCCCACCATATCCCTTAGGCACTTGTAGTTCTCATTCGTAACAGGTATCTTACGGCAGGCACCTGCGGTTCTTGGTAAGGACTTTCTGGTGCTTCCCAAGGCTTTTCCAGTATTCTCTCCTTGCCCTCAAATCTTAGCCTCATGGTTTGCTTCTGGGGAAACCTAACTTAAATCACCTCTCTTAAAATAGCCTACTGTATACTTTGCACTCAAACATAAAAGTTTTCCTTTACTTGTATCTTAAGAGGCAGGCAATATTAAGATATCAAAGGTTTTTTGGTAAGCCATGTTTAAGACTTAAAAAAAAAAAACAAACTTGATTTTTAAAGCAAAGGGAAATTACTGAAGGGTTTTCCAGCAGTGGAATGGCAAGATCAAATATGCTTTGTGCAAGATGAATTTGAGAAAGGCAAGACCTGGGGTGGATATTCACTTAAGAGTGTGTCCCTGTAGTCCAGGCAAGAAATGGTGGCCGAGTGTGGTAACAGAAGCATATAATAACTACAAAGAAAAGGGTGTGGTTTTGAGAGACATTTATGGAGTAGAATTGGCAGAACTCGGTATTAAACAGGTGTGAAGGTGAAGGAATAACTGGTTAGATGTCACTGCTGGTTTTCTTCTTAAGGAAGAAGAAAGTTTGGGGAATGGGGAGAAAAGCATTTTGTTTTGACATGTTATGTTTGGGATATATGTGTGAACTTGAAGAAGCACATGCTGTTTTAGAATGTAAATAAGACATGCTTGTGAAGCTCAAATGTAACTTTACTTTTATTTGTTCAAAAATGCCTTCCTCTCTCTGTGGCATCTGTCATCTATATCATTTTTACATTAGCTGTGTTTGACATTTTCCTGCTACTGAAAATTATATCATGATGTAACCATTTGAACGAATTGGTATTTGCATATTAGTGTATACCTCTTAGGTTCCAGGAGACTAGGTAGAGAATCAACAAATGTGAAGTTTGTATCCGTAAGACATTTGAAATGGATAAAACAATTAGAACGTGTATGGGTGCAAAAGGATGGTTGGTGTGTATACAGAATATTTTTGAAAATAACTCTAGAATTGAAGAGAGAAAACTGTTTTGTAAGATTTCAAAACTCTCTTTGGCCCTCTGCAAAGCACTGATGTGGCAAGGACTATTTGATATAAATAAACATTAATTACTTTATGAAATAATTTTGATTTTCCTCCTTTTAGTATATGCTCATTCATATGCTCATTCATGACTAGCAGTGTTTAATGAACAAAATAGGTAAAGCACCCTGCCCTCATGGAGCTTACATGAGGGAGGGGAGATAGACAAAAGACAGTGAAACAATAAATGGATACATTATTTACTATGATAGATACCGATAATACTCTGAAAAAAAAATGAAGGAATAGAATCAAGGTAAGGGAAATGGGGAAGTGGGGTTGGGAGACAGCAGTTAGTAGTGTGAAGATAGGACTTCTGAGAAAATGAGATCTGACCACATGTTTGTAGGAGGTTAGGCAGTTAGCCAAGAGTATATTTAGAAGAAAGGCATTCCAGGCAGAGGATAAAATCCCTAAGATAGGAGCAGACCTGGAGAAATGAAGAAATAGCAAGGAGATGAATAGGCTGGAACAGTGAGCAAGAGAAGGACTTGGGTGTCAGGTGATGAAGGGTCTTATAAGAATTATGTTATAAGAACATTAGCTTTTACTGTGAGCGAGATGGAAAGGAGTAATAGGCTAAGAACAGAGCAAAGGTATTTCCTGACTTACAATTTTAAAGAATCACTCAGGCTTCTACTGAGAATAGATAGTAAGTGGTCTAGTTTGGAAGCAGAGATGGCTTTGGCAGCTTTCACAGCCATCCAGCTGAGAGGTGATGGGGGCCTGAATCAACAAAGTTAGTGAGGGAAAAGATGAGAAGTGGCTAGACTCTCAATATATTTTGCATGTAGAGCCAAAAAGATTTGTTGATGTTTCACGCGTGAAATGTTAGAAACAGAAGAGTCAAAGGTGACTTGAAGACTCTTGGCCTGAGCAAGTAGTAGGATGGAATTGCTTTTTATCAAACGGGGACTACTATAGAATAGCAGGTTTTGGGGGCGGCCTGAAGAATCAAGAGTTTAATTTGTGATATGCTAAGTTTGAGATATTTATTAGATAACCAAGTGGTAAAAAAAATAAAATAATGCTGACTATCTCGATCTAACTTCTTTGGACTCAAGTTTTTGTCCTCATCTTTTATTCATTTTTACACCGACTAAACAGCACTATGTTTATAGCAGGGGGCTCTAGGCAATATTATTATAAGTCTGACTTTGTCGATCAGTGAGACTATGTATAGTAAAAGATAATTTGCAAAGAGGGACTAAAGGACTTTACAGAAAATAACTCCTGTTACAGGAAGAGGCAAAGAAAACAAGCTTGACCCAAAAGCAGAGCTTTAGCTGTCAAACCAGAGGGGCAGTACTAGTCACAGAATGGTGTCCATCTTTCAGATTTGTTTCTAGTCCAGCTTCTTCCCTCCCTATTCCTTCTATGACAGACTCAATTTTGGGTATTAGGAGAGCGAGCATTGTGAATAAAGAGTGAAAGAACTACCTTTACCAAAACCTCTGTAAGATACTAAGAAGAGATTATTACATTGGTTTATTTGTGACATTGTGAAGAATGAGAGAAGGGATCAGTTTCTCCCATTAGTATAGAGCACTGGGTAGCTTGGTACTTTGGTATTCGCTGCATTCGTAGCACCAGCAAAGGCCATGGTATGGAATTAGCAGCCGTGTCAGTGCAGGGGACCTGAGGACTGTGGCATGGTGGGTACCCAGTGGAAGTGGTAGCGGAGTCTAACAGACACAGTGGTGCCAACCACAAGGTAGATGTTATAGACTGAATGTGTCCCCCTCAAACTCATGTTGAAATCTTCACTCCCCACCCTGCTCCAGTGTGATGATTTTAGGAAGTAGGGCCTTTGGGCTATAATTAGGTGTTGAGAGTAGAGCCCTCATGAATAGGATTAGTGTTCTTAATAAGATGAAACGTAAGAAACAGAATCTGTTTTTCCACCCATGGGAGACACAATGAAAAAATGGCCACATATAAAACTGGAAGATGGCCTTCACCAGCATCCTGAGCATGCTGGCACCCTGATCTCAAAGTTGTAGCCTCCAGAACTGTGAGAAATAAATGTTTTTTTTTTTTGTTTAAGCCATTCGTTTCATTTTATGGTACTTTGTGATAGCAGTCCAAACAGCCTAAGATAGTATATCCCAAGATATTTATGAAATTCCCACTGAGGACTCATAGCAGTACTTATAGCGTGTGTGTGTGTGTGTGTGTGTGTGTGTGTGTGCACATGTGTGTGTGTACTACACAGACTATTGGGTTCAAAATATTAGATGGATTTAAGAACCAGAGAAATATAAGGGGTTTGGTGGGCTCAGTCTGGGGTGGACTAAGAGGGTAGCTTTAAATGCATCACTTTTTGCAAAGAAAAATAATAATGTATTTTTGATCACTGTGGTTATTTGGCATAGGATGCTCCTGAAACAAAAATCATGAGTCTCATTTCTGCATTTACCTTTTGGGAAAGATTGTTTAGGAAAGAAATATTTATTGGGTCTACTCTGTGTGAGACACTATTGTAATTGCTTTACGCAAGTTATTTTCATACAAGCTACCACTGACTCAGTGAAGCCTAGATATAGAAGGAAGGGCTTGATTATAAAAATGATGATGATGATGTCAATGAGGACAGCACCTATTTATAGAGTGATCATATCTCAGGCATATACAGTTTATGTTAAGAAGTTTGCCCAAGGTTACACAGGCTACAGAATGGCTGTTCAGATCTAGTCCTCTGACTTTGAAGTACACATTCTAAATACTTGTTAAGACATATATGGCTTAAAGTATAAGAGACTCTTAAAAACTGAGAACAATCTGAGGGTTGATGGGGGGTGGGAGGGAGGGGAAGGTGGGTGATGGGTATTGAAGAGGGCATTTTTTTGGGATGAGCACTGGGTGTTGTATGGAAACCAATGTGACAATAAATTTCATAAAACAACAACAACAACAACAAAAAGACGGGCTGTGGCTTCAATAATGCTACACAAATCACCCCAGAATTCACAGGCTTTCAATTTAAAATACCTGTCTATTTTTCTCACTTCTGTATCTGTGGGTCTGCAGGAGCAGAACTGCTTCAGGCTGTGGGTCAGCCGGGTTTGACTCCGGATTTGTGTTCGGTGTACGTGTGCTTATGTATCTCATTTTGGGTGTGCTAGGGGTCTACTTTCGTCTTGGCTATTGGAGGTGCCCTGGAAGGTCACAGACACTTTTTAATGCCTCTGTTCATTTCATATCTACAAACAGTTCAAAGAAAGTCACATGGCCAAGCCCAATGTAAATGGGGGTGAGGAAGCATCCTCAAAGTGGGAAGAACTGTTGAGACTACATGGCTAAGGGAATAGATTAATAATTTTATAATAGGGAAGGAGCAAAGAATTGAATACAATAATCCAATTTATCACAATACTGCACCACACTGCTTTCCTATTGAAATGTATCACAGTTTTGAAAGAGTCATTGTAACTATATTATCCATTAGTGGTGGTTTGGAAAGCTCTTTCTAAATGAAGAGCTGCATCACACAAAATATTAGATCTTAATACATGCTTGAAAAACTGATGCCACTGAATTTTCTAGTTAACTGGGAAGTGCAAAGGCACATTGTCTACTTCTTCTTCCATGTATTTCTCTTTGAAGAATATAAAATTAAGTTTAAATGCTACCATCTGTGTCCAAGTTGGATCTCTTTGTAGTTCCTAGATGTATGTACTCCTCACCCCCTTCCCATAACTGCTTATTTCTTGTCCATGTGGATGTTTCTATAATAATGAACGTTACCTCTTAAGCTTTTCTATATGAAAGGAAAGCACCGTGTTGGTTCATTAAAATCAAAAAACCAATACGATCCAACAAACTATTTTGCCCTATACATACCAAAATACTTCTTTTGGTTGAGTGTTTGGTTTCATTTCAGATGGTTATAATGGCTTCATGCAGACAGTGTTTAGTTTGTAGAGACTGTGCACATTAGTAATGCTTATATGTTATTTAACCTTCAAACTATGTGATTTTGAAATCTTGTATGAGGTAAACGCTAATAACTCAATTGTTTTTTTTTTTTTGTACCTGCCAGGTGGAATTGTATTTATCAACATGCACTTGAAATCTGGGCATCCCTTCCTGAATAATCTTCCAGATGAGTCCCTAAATGTTTGCAAAAACCTTCAAAGATATTCTAAAAGCGTTTTAAGGGAGAGTTGTAGCAGAGATTTTTGTTCTTTATTTGTATCTTTGGCTTTGTAAGGGGTCCTTTTCAAGGTGCACCACAGTGGAGCTAGAAGTGGTTCTAACAGAAGGTAGCGGCAGCTTCTTGCAGAGAGGAAGCTTAGCTTAGACATTTCACTTCTTTAACATTTCTTTCCAACCTTCTATCAAAAGCATCCATCGGGGGGCTGTTAAAGCACATGGGGAATATGCTGCAAAAAACTGTTCACCTTTGATAGCCAAGAGCAAAAGTCAGTCAAAGGTGACCTTTTCTCCTTTTTTGTAGCTCAGCTGAGGGAGTTGCTTTTTGAACTTTGGCAACTTAGCCTCTTCAACCATACAGTCCTCTCAACAGCCAGTATACGATAGCCCAGCATGGGAGTTAATTGGTTCTCATTGTGAAAGCCTGCAAAGTTCACTTTGCAAAACACTCCACAGTTAGTGGTGGGAAACATTGCTTCCAAAAACTAGACAGCAGTTTTAGGGACCAAGAAATGACTCTTCGGCTCATTCTGTTTGAACCTGTAGAGACAGCCTGTTTTAACTGCTCTGCGTGCTGGGCACTGAGCTAAGGGCTCCATGGGACATCCTTATGAAGTGCGTGGTAGTATTCTTAGACCCATTTTATAGGCAAGGAATCTGAGGCTTAGAGAAATTACAGCTTGCTCAAGCTCACACAGCTGTTAAGTGGAGGGATCGGGCTTGGACTCTAAAATATGTTTGTAAGCACTTCAACTATCTAGCTCCTCTCATTGTGTCTTCGCAGTGGGTGTGCCTCATACATGGGCAGATGTCCACCACATGTGACTAGATACCCTCATTTCAAAACTTTTTATATGGAATTGTGTGTGTGCCTGTGTTTCTGTACCAGAACTAATTTGAGGGAAAATGTGAGGCTTTGCTAATTTCCTGAAATGTTATTTCAAGGACAAAGATCTAGAAAAAGAGGAGGCACAGAGTAGAAAGAAAGAGCTTAAAGAAGCAAAGCACTTGGATTCTTATCCTGATTCCGCCTTCCTGCAGGTGTGACCTTTGGAGAATCATCTTATGTATCTGAGACTCATTTTCCACATCTGTAAAGTGGAAATACTAATATTTCTTCTTTATGAGTCAATGAGACAGCACATACTATCATATGTACCTAATAATAGTAGGACTCTACCATTTTAGGTGACTTCCGTTTTCTATAATAAGATGTGTGTCTGTGCATTTGTGTATATGCATATGTATGCATGGGTGTAGGGGAAAGGGGCGCTATATATCACAATTCTTTGACTAGTATGCAATGTGACTTTTATAAGTATTTTATAACAAATGATCCTGGTGTAGTTGAGGCATATTAATGCATATTAAGAATAGGAAAACAGTGGAAAAAAGTAGTTACACCAGTGTTGGCCAGAATTTTTTTTTGGACCATAATTATATCAGACATACATTGATGCTTATGAGGTTCTAATATGATTACCTTGTAGTAGACCTCTTATTTGCCAACTTTAACACACTTTAAATTTTTCAAAATTAAATTATAATTAATTATAAATTATAAATTGTTTATTTTTCCCCTAAGTAAAAGAATGCCTCTTTTATATAAAATTTTATATTAGAAAGAGCAATAATGATACTAAATAAAACTTATATAGCCCTTTCCATGTATTTGACACTGTTAAACAACATGGCTTTTTGGATATTTCTAAGAGAAAGAAAAACTCAAGTCTAACAAATTAGCAAACTACATATCAGCGAAATCCATACAGTTATGTAGCTCTAGACTAAAATTCTAAAAACTGCATGATATTATTTTTTAATTTGTTTGGGTACATATTATATTGGCATTCCCTGTAAAAATATTCCCTTTCTCATTCAGATTCACAGCTTTGTGCATAAAGGACTCAGATCTGTTCCTTCCAGAGTATTGTTTGACTCTTGGAAGTAGAATAATTTGTTGGGCCATAGAATATACTGTAGATGGTTCTGGACTGAGATGCATTTAACAACACACTTCTGATACCCAGAGTATTCACTGAACAGTCATGAATAGCTAAAAGAATTGAAAGACAGATTCTAAGGTGTCTGCTGTTGTAGGTTCTGGGAATCGAGCGGGGGATGAATCAGACATAATCCCACTTTTATGGAGTTTATGGTATTGTCAAATCAACTTTCACGGCGTTTCTCCTACATTTAGTTATGTAACTGACATTACATCTCTCTGAATAAAGGTAGCACAGCAGCCTGTGATTCAAGTTATCTGTATTGTATTTTTAACTTCATCTTAATAATTCTGAGGTCTGACTTCCTGAGGTCCTGACTTCCCAAAGTAATAAGAATTATCATCTAGCCATGATTTTGGTTAATTTGCAGAGTTTCTGTGTATGCCAAAAAACTTCTTTCCTTAAAATTTCCAAGGCTGATTCGCATGCTGGACAGGTCATTTAATTTGGCGTATTTTACTGGCCTTGACAAAACAGACCTTCAAATATTACTAAGAATCCTTAGCACTGGGCAACTCTTCAATGATTCAGGATTTAGTTACTTATTCGATTTTTGGCAAGAGTTTCTAACATGTCAGCTGAACATATTTCCCATTCTGTGTTTTTGATCTCATAAAATCAGATTGCCCATACCTGTGTTTTTGATCCCATCATTTCTTCTTTCACATTTATAGCTGTTCCCTGGCCAGGTTTGGGTATCTGTCTGTTGCAGCTGATTCATGGGCACTCTGACTGGCCTCAGAAAGGACAGAGTGAAATTTCATAGAACACTTTGGCATGTCTTTCTCCACCATTTCTCATAGACTCTGGGCATAAATAATTTGTTAGGAACAGAATGTGCAGAAATATAAAGAGGAGTGGCTGATGAGGTAGTGAGTCAGGAGACATTAGATGTGGGCATCTGACAGAAGATTTAGGATGCCAAGGAGTTTGGAGTTGATCTGATAGCAGACAAGAAGACCTTGAGTATGGAAATAGTGTAATGAAAACTGCATCTTATATGAAGACCTTGCTCTAATGTCTTGGATGAGCTAACATGGGAAAAAAATAGGAAACAAGAACAAGTCATAATAATACGGACAGGTGATAATGAGGTTTTAATGATTATTTTAAGATTTTTTTCGGCTTAAGTAGAATATAGCTGAAGGTAAAAATAGTATTTTTCTTCAACTTTTGAACACTTGGAAAACAGACAGATTTAGACAGTCTTGAGAAAATTTAAGTAATGAGTTTAATATTCTTCTAATTTTCATCTTCCTTTGTCCATCCTGGATTTCTTTATGCTATGCCTGTGTCTTGATTATGCAGTCCCTGCCCTTAACTGATTTAGAAGTAATTTTAGGTTTTCTGTAATTTTTACTTGAAAGAGGAATTTTAGATACCCATATTAATATCTATCTCCCTATCATCTTTCCATAGCTATAAAATCATTCAACAAACATAGAATTAATCTTTATCAGCAAAAATACAAATTATGAATTTACCCACTTATATGTTCTTCATCTTCGTCCATTTGCTCATTCATTCAGCAAATATCTATCTTCTTAGGTACTTGTAATTAACATTGATAAAGAATTTCAGAATGACTTTGAAGGGTAGATCAATGTGGGTTTTGACCTTGTATTTCTGAGTTCCCCTTAGAGCCCACTACTTCAAAATTCTTACGAGTAATCCCAAATAAGATGGTTGCAGCCATATATCTCACCTAGGTTATGCTTAGGAATTGAAATAGATTAAAAACTGACTCAGAAAAAAGTTAGGTTTTGTTATCTCAAGTGGTGGTATATTCCTAGGGGGTTTTTAGTTTTTGTTTTTTGTTTTTTGCTAGACTCACATAATATGTTCATTAAAGAGGAGTAGTAAAACCCAGTCTACTGTTGTTTCATGTATTCTCTCTAGATCTGAGCTAATATACCAGCTAATATACTCAAATGTGGCTGGTCTGAATTGACATGTAGTATGTATATACACTAGGTTTTGAATATTAATACAAAATAAAGGAATGTAAAATATTCATTAATAATTGTACTGATTACATCTTGAAGTAATATTTTTGAAATATCTAGTTAATAAGATACTATTAAAATTATTTCATCTGTTTATTTTTTCTTTAGCTACTAGAAAATCTTAAACATATAGCTCACATATTTTTACATGACAGTATTAGTTTAAATATTCTTGCAAGTAGTTGCACAGATGAGTAGGCCTATGAAAATTCTATTTGCCAGATTTCCTTTTCCTTTGACTACAGTGAAATGCCACATTTGTTGGAGTCCACCTTCCCACAATCCTACCCCAGCGATCCCCCTTATCATTAAGTGAAAGAGCAGAAGCATCTGCTTGAAGTACAAATGTGTACTTCTGTGAACACCAAGCAGGTAAACACAGGAAGGAGAGGAGCGATTCCCACTGTTTATAAAGACTCACTGATTTATTTTTAATTGACTTGTGCTTGCTCTGTCTTGCCAGATCTGTCTCAGTTCAATACATTTGAGGTCTGTGGCTATCCTTGAGGACAACCCAGTCTGCTAAGGGCCGTCACATTTCACTAAATTCAATAAATCTTGGGCAAGGTACATTGATCTGCATAATCTTGGTAATAAAAAAATCTTGGGCTATAGAGCTGTAGAGAGGAGAATCTTCCTTCTCTTCTTGTTTTTTTTAAATTTTATTTTTTAATGTTTGCTTATTTTTGAGAGAGAGAGAGAGACAGAGTGTGAGCCAGGGAGCAGCAGAGAGAGAGGGAGACACAGAATCTGAAGCAGGCTCCAGGCTCCAAGCTGTCAGCACGGAGCCTGATGTGGGGCTCGAACTCACAAGCCATGAGATCACGACCTGAGCCACCTAGGTGCCCCTTCTTCTTCTTCTTCTTCTTCTTCTTCTTCTTCTTCTTCTTTTTGGACTTCAAATTTATTTCAGTTGCTCTTACCTGCTAAGATACATGTTTGGGACAGTCAATGCTTTCCTAGGGTAGATCAATTGTAGACTCAATCTCCAACTCTACCCCAGACTATGGTACCGCGGGTTGGTATTGTAGAAAGGTTGGGCTGATCTTGATGACCTCATTATTGAAAGAATAGAAAACTTTTATTGAATGCTTATTATGTGCCAGACACTGAGGGCTATTTACAATCATCCTTTCAATGAATATTTATTTCAAGCTTATGAGAATGTTTTTTAATATTCCCATTTTATAGCAAAAAAACCCCTGAATATCAGAGAGATTCCCTGACTATCAGTGATGGAGCCTCAATTTGATATCAACTATTTTTAACTCTGTTCATGATTTTTCATGTTACCATTTTGCTAGGAATGTATTTCCTGTTTAATTAGATGTTTATCATCAGTTTATTAATAGACCATTTTATGTTTTTTTTATTTGCATTTCTTTCCCTACTATAGTTAAAATTAAGAAAAAATAATATTTTCTTACCTTATATTGTCTCATAACTACTTTTTATTTTTAAAAAAAATTTTTTTTTTCAACGTTTATTTATTTTTGGGACAGAGAGAGACAGAGCATGAACGGGGGAGGGGCAGAGAGAGAGGGAGACACAGAATCGGAAACAGGCTCCAGGCTCTGAGCCATCAGCCCAGAGCCCGACGCGGGGCTCGAACTCACGGACCGCGAGATCGTGACCTGGCTGAAGTCGGACGCTTAACCGACTGCGCCACCCAGGCGCCCTTTATAACTACTTTTTAAATAATATCACTTGTAATTTACCCACGCTTCATTAAATTTGGTGTCCAAAATTGACTTTTAATTATCTTCAACATCTGCTGATCATTTGTAAACTTTAAAAATAATGGCTAACAGGTATATATGGTTTTAACTACATGCCAGAAACAGTTTTCAAGACTTTATATATATCGTTTCATTTAATTACCTGCGAGGCACTATGATGCAGGTATGATTATTATCCCTATTTTACAAATAAGGAAACTGAGGCAATGGAGGTTAATGATTACTAAGTAGAAGAGCCAGAATCAAGCCCAGGTAACCTACTTCCAGAGTGTACATGCTAAACTTCTACGCTATCTTGCTCTTTCCTAATTAGCAGGCTACCTAATCTTACATTTTTTTCTTCAGGAATATTTCAACTTAATGCCAGTTTCCATTTCCCACAAAAAAATAATAAGACCAGGGGCGCCTGGGTGGCGCAGTCGGTTAAGCGTCCGACTTCAGCCAGGTCACGATCTCGCGGTCCGCGAGTTCGAGCCCCGCGTCGGGCTCTGGGCTGATGGCTCAGAGCCGATGGCTCAGAGCCTGGAGCCTGTTTCCGATTCTGTGTCTCCCTCTCTCTCTGCCCCTCCCCCGTTCATGCTCTGTCTCTCTGTCCCAAAAATAAATAAACGTTGAAAAAAAAATTAAAAAAATAATAAGACCAATCAGAGGAACATTGTCAGAGAGGAACTGAATTTAAGTATTTAAATTTTGAAACAGAAACAAGTATTTAAATTATGTTTGGTGTTTTGCTTCTTTTGCATATATATTTTGTGAATTATATATATATATATATATTCTACTATAGGTATTCAGTAAGCATTCAAATTCAGTTCACATTTACCTAATGTTGACTGAAAGTAATGGTAAAACTATTGAGGGATTCTTGGGCTTTGCCGGTGTTTGGTATTTGCATCTTTCTCTGGGTCTCTGATCTTTCAGATCAAAAGGCGGAACAGAATTTAAGTACTAGAAAGACAGAATCATCAGGCCCAGTCTCTGCCAAGCCTAAACACACCAGTGACCATGATGTGCCAAGAGTCTCATCTAAACTGCTAAGATGTCTTAGAGTTGAAAAGACCAAAAGGGAAGGAACATGGCAGGGTATTCTGAGTGGGCAGAGGGTACAGAGAGATTCTTCTCAAGGAGAATCAGGTTGAATTTCCAGTTCTTTTTAAAGACACATGGACCATATTTGCAGGGATATCTCATGCAGTACGCATTCAGTTGACTAGTTTTGCTTACTTTGAGCCTAGTTCTTCTCTCTGTTCTAATTCTTGTGATATAGTGGACACTCAAAATGTGCATCAGATCAGCTGTACCTTTGAGTAGAGATTTGCCTTGAGCTCCATTGCCTTTAGCATCATAAAATGTAGCTCAAAGTTTATTAAGGCTTTCAGAGGTTGGGCTCCTGGGTGGCTCAGTTGGGTAAGTATACTACTTTGGCTCAGGTCATGATTTCGCTGTGGTTCGCTGGTTTGAGTCCCACATCCAGCTCTGTGCTGACAGCTTGGAGCCTGGAACCTGCTTTGGATTCTACATCCCTGTCTGCCCCTGCCCCACTCATGCTGTCTCTCTCTCTCTCAAAAATAAATAAAACATTAAAAACCATTAAAAAAATAGGCTTTCAGGGGCCTAAGAACTTTGTTTCCAAAGTGTACAGTAAATTACACAGAAAGTGGTCCTTAATTTTTCTGATCTGATTCTGGAAATAATTTCCTGTGTGTTTTCTCCCATTGTTCTGACAGTATGTGGAAAATGGTGCAGAATTTAACAGATGAAAGGATTTAGTGTATAGTCTATCTCCTTAATGTTTTTGTGCTTTGAAATGTCTTAACATTACATCTACTCCAGATTCTGAAGTGTGATATATAAAATTTTAATTTAAATGTAACAGCCCTCTCATTTGACTTTCTTTCTATTGTGAGTATGTGTTTGAAGAAGGCAAAGGCAAGACAGCTTAAAGTATATCTTGTTCTGAAATTTGATTGTCATGTTGATAATGAAAATCAGCCTGGGGTCTTCTGTATTTGTTGGAGAATGGAAGGTCTAATTGCCAATTTGATTTCCCTGATGATTCAAAAGATACTTCAGGTTTAAAACATTTATGCTGATTTGCCCCTGTTTCTGGGGTTCAAGTTGTTCTTTTAGGTTATTTTTTCTATTCATTGAAGTCTCCACTAAACATTTGGAAGTGTATGTGCTAGGTAGCTATAATCTCTTCACTTTTATGCATCTTCAGAACAAGATTATACATCAAGCTTAATTAACTGAAAACAGTCAAAAAGCATTCAGTCTGTAGAATGGCTACACCAACATTCCACTGAATTCTGAAACTTCAGAATGTCTGTGCAAACAGGCAAACTCATTCCAAAATATAGAATAAATTACTGCATTCTTTCTCTTTTCTTTCCTCCTGAAGACTTCCATATCAAGTCTTTGTTTGTTTTGAATCTTAAAATATTTGCCCACTGCACCTTGAAATGATCTAATCCTTTACAGTGACCTGCAAGGCTCTCTGATCTGGCCCATGTCTGCCTCTTAGAGCTTACCTCTGTGATTTCCCCATCACTCACTCTGTTCAACACACCGGCCCACTTTCTGTTCCCTAAATGTGCTGAGCTCTTTCCTGACTCAGTGTCTTGGCATTGGTTATTTTTTCCACACAAAATGTTTTCCCTTAGATTTTTTTAAAAAAGTTTATTTATTTAGTTTGAGAGAGACAGAAAGAGCGTGAGCAGGGGAGGGACGGAGAGAGAGAGAGAGAGTGAGAGAGAATCCCAAGCAGGCTCTGTGCTGTCAGCACAGAGCCCAACTCGGGGCTCCATCTTAGGAACTGCGAGATCCTGACCTGAGTCAAAATCAAGGGCACTTAACTGACTGAGCCACCCAGGTGCCCCTTCCCTTAGATCTTTTAATGCCTGAGTCCTTCTTACCAATCATGTTTCAGCTCAAATATTACTTTCTCAGGGGATTATATCTCTACACCTACTTTAAAGTAACTGCCCTCCCTACTACAGATCACTTTGTTATTGAAAATGATCTTGCTTATTTATTCTTCTCCCCTTGCTGTCTTCTCCTCATTATATTAGGTTCCATGAGGTCAAGGTGTTTATAATTTATGTTAATCTTTATATTTCTAGCTTCTAGAATACTTCCATAGAATAAGTGCTCGGTAAATACTTGAGGGAATGAATGGGTAGAGTAGTCACAACACAATTTACACTTTACAGAGTGACTATGTGGATCAGCTTTGTGTTTGGGCAGGATTTGTGCAAAGGTCATAAAATAGCTTTCATCAACGGAGACAAAAGGAAAAAAATGGCTTTTGAAAGGACTGCATTCGTTATGTGAATGAGGAGCTGACAAGAGTGTTCTTGAAGAAGTAATAATTCACAAAACAGTGAATTTTCAAAGAGCAAAAGGAGACTTAGCATTAGTTATGTGGTAGTGCCTCTGAAAATTAAAGCTGAAATGAAATTAGACTAATTGCATGAGGGAGTTTCTTTGTGTGACTGTAATCATTCTTTGGAATCACCTATACCCCAAATCTATCTTCCTAGATTTCAGGAAGAGAAAGACAATTACTCGGGCACAAATGCATTTTATTCCTTTCTTACTGCAGAGCTTCAGTGCTTCTAGTTTGATAAATTGCCTAAACTACCTGGCTGGCTTGAAGGGAAAGTTATGTTTTTACATTTATATTAAACAAAAAACTCGTGCTTTAAAAATAAATCATCACATCTGATGGTATTGCCTCTCTTTCATTTGTTTGCTATCAAGTGTGAGTTAAAGGTTACGTGCAGAACAATCCCAAGGGTGCAATTTACACTTCCAGGTAGCAGTAAAGCCCTGTAACCAATAACCATCACAAACAGAGGAGCTGTCAGAGACCAAATTCATTGCTCCTATTCCCAGAGTCCTTTTGTTTTTGGAAGACACTGAAATATGTCCTCTTTTCTTAGCCTACGAGAATTTCAAAGATGTCCTTTGACCTATCTTTTGACACTGTACAATAAATATAGGAAAAACTCCAACACCTCCTTAAGATTACAGTTTGGAGGAAGGGGAGTGGGCATACAGAAATTATACTGCATGACAATAACTTTATTGTCTAAGAGCTTTAAGATTTTGGTGCAGGGCAGAGAATAAGGTCATGGACGACTGGGCATGATTTTTGGTGACCAACATCCTCTTGTTACAAGTTTTCCCTGGGAAAATAATATAAACATGATATACATTAGGTTGACATTATCCTGCCTAACACATGCTGCTGTTACTGGCTTGGTGCTTGTTACTGGCTTGGTGCTGGTGGCTCCCAGGGCCCGTTATTGCCACATACATTGAAGTTCATGATGAACCTTTCAGCCTTTTCTTCAAACTTTTACTTTTCTAGTCTTTCTAAGTGACTGCAGTAATAAATATTCAACTTTGTAGCTGTGTGACTTTCAAAATTCCTTTAATTTTTCTGTGCCTAAGTATTCTCATTTGTAGAACATTGCCACTGAGGGCATTATCAAGATCTTTCCCAGCTCTAAAATATAAAGACTTTTCCTCATGAAGCAGTGCTTTCTGGCAAGATATTGGTAATATAAATATATGTGACCTATATTTTGTCATTTTTATTCATAAAGAAGTGGATTAACTTTTTTGAAACTTTATATTTCCAGCTTCTAGAATACTCCCATAGAATAAGTGCTCAGTAAATACTTTTAAATTCATAACTTTTATGAATAGTCTTTACTAATTTAAAGAAGGCATTCAGGATAAATGCATTATATTGTAGCAAGGATTCTATCTTGAGCATAAGCTGGCATTTCAGTGTGGCAAACAGGAGTGGGGCAAGGGCCAATGTGGGAGACATCTGATTATATTAATTAAGGAAGTGAAATGAACCTTTGGAAAGAACTGGCCCTGTGGACATGCATCAGGGAAGTAACTTCTCCCAGAAACAAACTATGGCATCAGAGGAAAGAGCTTATTCTGAATGTAGTTTGCAAATTCTCTTTGATCCCATTCCTGATCCATGGACATATATGTACGTGTCTGTGTTAAGAATAAAAAGCACTATAATGATGGGTGGCTCAGTTGGTTAAGCATCCAACTTCAGCTCAGGTCATGATCTCATGGTTCATGGGTTTGATCCCTGTGTCGTGCTCTGTGCTGACAGCTCCGAGCCTGGAGCCTGCTTCAGATTCTGTGTCTCGCTCTCTCTGCTTCTCCCCTGCTTGCACTCTCTCTCTCTCTCTCTCTCTCTCTCTCAAAAATAAACATGTTTTTAAAAGCATTATAATAAAAAATAGACTTGTTTCATGAAAATATGTAGACTATTGTGGCATAGGTCCCCCAAACTGCCCCCACCAAGTATAACAAAGAGGGTGGCTTACTTCCTCCCCTCTATTACCATGGCAGTAAACTTTGAGGGCTTTATAATTTGATCATGTTTTCTACCAAGAGATGGGAGAGAAGGACTAACACCAAGTGAGAATGGATTTCCTCATGAGAATATGGAAAACATCTGGGAATTCTTCAACTACCTCAGGTTGGCTCTGGGAAACTTTTCAATGGGTGGAAGTTCAGCCTTGGCAAATAGTCCTAGAGCCAGTGAAATTTCAGTTATTACAATTAATCTGGCCTCAACAGAACATTGTAGAAGCTCAGAATTCTAATACATACATGAAGCCCGCTTGCCAAAAATCTGGAGCTAGGAATTTAATGTGATCTGGTGTTTGTTCCAAGCTGAGATATACAGATGTTTAAAGAAAATCTTTATATTCTCATCATTTAAATATTAAGTTTTCAGCCAACAGAAATTGTTGTTCAGTCCTTTTAGCAATAATTGCATAAATGATTGGCCAGAGTAGTATAGCATCTAAAATATATGAAAATTACTTATGAAATATACATTAGAGCAGATGGCTATGAGGAGAGCCAATTGGACAGAATAAAAAAAATACAAATTAAGAAATTCACAGTTAATTAAAGAAGATTAAGGGTACTTACAGGGACCATAAAGACCTAGGGACCTTCTCAAACAAAGGATTAGTATGTTGGTGCTATGCCATGCTCCCCTCTCCAATGTGTTGCTAACGAAAGGACAGTGATGTGTAGAACAGATGAAAAGACTTCATTAGAATGCTATCTTCAATAACCCAAATCCCTTGATTCAACATACAAGGATAGAGTGTCATAAATTCTTGTGTAATTTGGTCTGGGTATTTCCTCTCTTTTATTCTGCTATATGCATTCGGATCCCATTAACTTTTAAAAGGACTTTCATGCACAGACGATAATAGGCACATTTAGTGGGCACAATGACTTAGTGGACTTTATAGTCTTCGACTCTGTGAAGCACTGCTTTGCAGAATGTTAATTCTCAAGGGCTTTGCCCCTAGCAGGCACTCTTCAATCAATATTTATAGAATGAATGAAGGGGGTTGTTCAGGGAGAAAAATAAACTGTTTCTTCCTAGATTTAAAAGTACTTAACGCATATTTCAAGGGTCATCTGCTAAATCCTATCCGTTTTTCAAGGTTCACCACAGATTAACGTTTATAGTCCTCATCTACTCAGTCGTTCAATTATTCATTCATTCATTTATTTATTCATTCAACTAGTCAACATTTATCGAATACCTGTGGGGTGCTAGCTGTTTTGTTTGATGCTGATTAATAAAACATGCTCTTTATCCTTGATGGACTCACTGTTTAGAGAAGCAACTGAACATGTAAATTATTTACATACTATAATGAGAAAATGGCTATAATAAAAATATGTACAAATTTTAGGTGAGCATAAGAGAAGAAATTCTCTCTACTTGATTGGGGTGAAAGGCAGGGAAGTTTCATGAAAGGTACAGAGACGATAACTTCCAATCTGAATCTGAAATAGGACTTTGCAAGCTATGACCTGCAGACCAAATCTGTTCATGTCTGCTTCTGTAAATAAAGTTTTGTAAGAACACAGCTATACCCATTCAGTTAACACAGTGTCTTTGCCTACTTTCATGCTACATAACAGCAGAGTTGGGTAGTTGTTATGATAGTTACAGTATGATTGGCAAAGCCAAAAATACTTACTCTCTGGTCCTTTATGGAAAATGTTTGTTGACACCTGGTGTAATAAAGGTTGGCTTTCCAGGGACCAAGGTTAGAAAAGGTGGCATGTCTAGAGGCTTAGGGATATGATAAGAGAACATGGATAATTAGAATAAAGACTAAGTGTTCAGGAGAGAACAAGCAGGTCTCTTTGGTAAGTGTAACAGAGGAATAAAGGTAGAAAGGTAGTTTGAACCAAAAGTATAGAAGATTTTAAATGTTGGTGACACTTCTGAAACCATAAGGTGAACACAACACTGACTTCTGGGGAGTGTTTATAGTTCTCCAACTCAGCTTTTATTTTTTTATTTTATTTTATTTTATTTTATTTTATTTTATTTTATTTTATTTTATTTTATTTTATTTTATTTTTTATTTTTCAATATATGAAGTTTATTGTCAAATTGGTTTCCATATAACACCCAGTGCTCATCCCAAAAGGTGCCCTCCTCAATACCCATCACCCACCCTCCCCTCCCTCCCACCCCCCATCAACCCTCAGTTTGTTCTCAGTTTTTAAGAGTCTCTTATGCTTTGGCTCTCTTCCACTCTAACCTCTTTTTTTTTTTTTCCTTCCCCTCCCCCATGGGTTCCTGTTAAGTTTCTCAGGATCCACATAAGAGTGAAACCATATGGTATCTGTCTTTCTCTGTATGGCTTATTTCACTTAGCATCACACTCTCCAGTTCCATCCACGTTGCTACAAAGGGCCATATTTCATTCTTTCTCATTGCCACGTAGTACTCCATTGTGTATATAAACCACAATTTCTTTATCCATTCATCATCCAACTCAGCTTTTAAGGGGGAAATGCCCTACTTGAGAGCAGTTTCCAAAAAAAAAAAAAAAGAGCTTTCTTTTCAGGAAAAGAGAGTATGATAGAGTCATATTCTGTATTCTTTAGCTCATCTTTGGGATTATGCATATTTGGAATGCCTTGCAATAGGTATGGAAAGATAGGCCTAGGATTGTCTGCCAGCATGGGAGGGGTTTCTTGCCAAGGGAAATCCATTTCAGAACCAAAGTCTAGCCCAGGTTTAAGGAGGCATCATCTAGGCCACTTAAGTTGGTCTAGCCTGGATGAAGTCCTTGCAATTTAAAAGAAAGCCAGCTCAGTTCATCATATGAGGGTTTGGGGCCAAACCTTGAGTAGAAACGAGTTTGAGGATATAGGATTTGGGAGTCCTAGCTTTTACCTATGTGTTACCACTTTTCACTTTAGAGGCATAAATGTAATAGTGACAAGCGACCTGAGGATATGTGCTCACAGTACCCTCCAAACAAATGGTGGCTGAATCTAGGAGAGTAGATTCAAAACCAGTTAGTATATAAGAATCAACTGGGGGGCTTCTAAAAAGTAGGGGCTGTATACCAGACCTGATTCAGAATTTCTGGGCAGAGACCCCTGAAATCTTTAACTTTTAAAAAAGCCATCATCATCATCATCATCATCATCATCATCATCATCATCATCCAACCATTTTGATACAACATTTGGGAACCACTCATCTCCAAGGCAGTGTCTTTTCAGCATCACACAGTCAACACTTCTGTCTTGTCACACAACACTAGACTTTTCCTGTGTGTATGCTTAACGACATGACTAATGGATAGTCTAAGGAAATGAGTTTATTTGATAGCCACTAAGTCTTAGAGTCCCTGGAAGTTTTAATTAGGGAGTGATATGAACTAGGAAGTGATATGTTTTAAGATGGTTATTAATACGGTGAAGTTGCATTGGTGGATTGGTGAGAACAAATGGTTATGCATAAATACAAGCCGTAGAGTTGGACTTAATTTGGACATCATTTTAATTTAAAGCTTGTATCCATACAATATTTCTTCCACAGATTTCCTAACTGATGAGTGTTAGAGAAAATCTGAAGCCTTTTAGGAAACCTCACTGCTGCTCGTGGAAGACTCCTAGAAAATGGTGATAGAAATCTTTCTTATACCAAGCCAAAGCATGCCCCTGTATTTTCCACTCAGTGATTGCAATTAAATTAAGTTAAAACAATACTGAAGGAAATCAATGTATTCTATTTTAATTCACTAATTATACTTGCCAGTCTTTTCTTTTCAACACTAAAATGGCCTTGTTTTTGCAAATAAACCTCAAAGAACATGGTTTTCAAATTTCTTACTGGATACATGACCTTTTGAAGATACTTTAGATCAGCGTTTCCCAAAGCTCACCCTTCGTGATACTACTTCTGAGAGGTACGTTTTTAAAAGGGATCCCATGGTCATATTCGTCTGTGAAAGGCTGAAAACCATCCCTTCTTAGAGCTTCACTGTACACACTAGCATAGGCATTTCCCAAGGGAACTTGGGTTAAAGAAAACTGTCTTTGAAATGGCAGATGTTGGTATTTTTCAAACTTAATTGATCACAGTAGCCTTATTTTCTGTGACATATTAATATTCCATTGAACGCATTTTGGGAAGTACTGTTGTGCGTTACCAGCATCCCTCTTTAAATGTCAGGCATAGGGAAGAAAATGCAACATTCCAAATGCCAACTTATATGTGCTGGATTCAGACTTTTTTTCTTTCAAAGATGTGAACACTGTGTTCTTTTGAAATAGTCTTCGGAGTATAGCCCATAACCACATCAGCCTTTTTTGGTATTTGCACTGTCCTGCTGATTCATTGAAATTTTGGTCAACTAATGTGATTAAGGCTTTTCACGTTGAATGCTGTCAAATTAGTTTGTTCTTAGCCTCCCTACTGCGTGGTTAGAGTAATAATAATAATAATAGGGGCGCCTGGGTGGCTCAGTCGGTTGAGCATCTGACTTCATTCAGCTCAGGTCAGGATCTCGTGGTTCGTGAGTTTGAACCCGCATCAGGCTCACTGCTGTCAGTGCAGAGCCCACTTAGGATCCTCTGCCCTCCTCTCTCTCTGCCCCTCCCTCACTCACACTCTCTTAAAAATAAATAAAACATAATTTTTTTTAAAATAATAAAAATGAGAAAGTATACACATTCTTATTAAAATTTGATTCACCTTTACCCCAAAATTTCATTTCTGGGAAGTTATTTTAAGTCTTGACACGTTGAACTGTTCCTTTCAGGTATATTTCATCTGAAAAATTGTTAAGTATGTCTCTTGTATGCTTTAATCCCAACGTAAGTCTAAAGTTGAAGTCATGGTTTATGTTTGGACGTTTGTTTCTCTTAGACACTGATGTGGTTTTCAGCACTCTTTGGATACAGTTGCCCAACTTGTTGCATGTCCACTTAACCACAGATACTTCGTGCTCATTTTTCTAGAGGATTCCCAGTCCCATTGCACAAGATGTCAATGTCTGGCTGCAGTTGGTGCATTACTTCATATCACTCTTAACTGTAGCCTCTCATGGGAGTGGCTTTTTCTATACTCTAGTTCACGTCACCCCAGCCCTTTGGCCTTCATCCCTTTTTGGTATTCCTGACAGAGATTCCAGAGATGATGTCTGGGCCAATAAAAGGAATTAACATTTGTCTTGCTTTATTACTACTCTATGTTTAGTGTCTGTAATGATGTAAGATAATTATGTGGAGAGAATTTTTCATTTATACTTTTTACATTGAAGTAATGATGTATGTCGATTTAAAAAAAATTTTAATATTTATTTTTTGGGGGGGGAGGGGCAGAGAGAGAGGGAGACACAGAATTGAAGCAGGCTCCAGGCTCCAAGCTGTCAGCACAGAGCCCGACATGGGGCTCAAACCCATGAACCATTAGATCATGACCTGAGCTGAAGGTGGACGCTTAACCAACTGAGCCACCCGGACACCCCAAGATGTATGTTGATTTTAGAAAGAGGCAGCAGGCACAGTGATTGTTGAAACTCTAAGTTGAGTATCTGCTAGTTTTAAATCCATCTTGTGTGAGATATGTGTGCTAAACCACTTTGCAAATGAAAGTCACTATACAATTGTAGACATTACTATATCTTAATTTTAAGTAATTACAGAAGTAATAATTGTTGGGATGAGTACTGGGTGTTATGGGTAAATGATGAATCACTGGGTTCTACTCCTGAAACCAATGCTACTCTGTATGTTAAGTAACTTAAATTTAAACAAATAAATTTTAAAAAAAGTAATAATTCAAATTCTCTCTCCTGTCATCAGTAGACACAGGCATAGGAAGGGTAGGGGCTGCAATTTACTTGTGATGAAACCTTTCTCCTGAAGGCATGGTACAAAACAAGAAGCATTATTGGAGTTCTTTCTGATCCCGAGTTTCATACGTGACTCGGAGTGGATATGGAGCTAAGGTGTTAGTTTTCTTTGTATTTATGGGAACTCTTTGATCTCTGGGTCTTAAAGTTGCATTTAGTTGTAGGTGAATGTAACCCCAGACTATTTTACTTAGGGCAAAAATTGCCTTTTAAGGTCACTGCTGACCATTCACTACACCTTGTAAAGATGCCAATGACCTACTCTAAAAAGGTGGAATGTCCGCTGCATTGTCAGATGCAGAAGTTACCTTTCCACTCTCAGCCATCTTACATTATTGATGTGTGAATATTATGAGAAGAAAATGCTGATGAAAAAGGTTGTTTAAGTTAAAGAAAAATCTATTTAAACTTCTCTACACAGAAGTAAATTACAGGCTTTCAGGCTGAGGCAGAACCTGTCTATTTATCAGCTTAAACTGTAGTCCATAGGGAAGATGGAAAGACCCTTGAGGGCTTCAAGTGAAAGTCATCCTCTCACAAGATGATTTCTTAGAATCTTTTTATTAACTCTGTCCCCTAACATTACTAAGGATTTTTCTTTCAGAGGGAGTAGAATTTTTAAAAAGCTGAATATTACTCTGAGAATCTATATGTATGTATCAGCTGCTTTTAAATATTGTTCCTTGAATACAGAACGGGATAGAAGTCTCCATTGTTGGAATAAATGAATGCCGTGTTATTAAATATGGCAGATTTTTAGAGATGGAATTCTGCTAATGTTTTCAGCAGTGTTTTGTGAGATAATTCCCCGATGTGGGTAATTTGTAGCTAGAAGGAAAAGGAACATAAGAGTTGAAAGCCTAGAGGGTAACTGATGCATTGGACTCCCCAGCCTATATGGGAAACTGTGACTCTCAGATGTTAGTGGCACTGGACCCAGTGCTTTCCTCCTTATGCTCCAGACGTATTCATGCTGAGGAATGCATCCATCCATCTTTGCCTTTGTGCAACTGGAGTCTAGCCTTGCAGAGCTAAGTATACAAATTAAGAATAATTTATCAGAATATCATTCAGCATTACTGCAACTATAAAGTTGGTTAAAATCATGGATTTTGATGAAAACAGGTAAAGTAATTATAATTATTTCAAGTGATTTTGTCTCAGAGGAGCATGTTTATGGTAGATGAGATGTTGCAGCAAGCAGAGACATTGGCTTGATTTTGAAGATTACATAAGTGACTAATCTGATACTGATTCCTAAAGGAACAGTATCCCATAGTGAGGAGGACTTCATTAGGTTGAAATGTTAAATGGATCAATATAAAATATAATCACGGAAACTGTCTTGTTAATTATCAACAAGGAGAATCAGGAAGTAATATCCAGGACAATCTCAAACTGAATGACTTTTAAAGGTTGAAAACAGATTGTATTACTGGTTATCCATAAATAAACTAAGATAGTAAAGAGCAGAATTTTATTTATTTTATTTTATTTTTTTAATATATGATATTTATTGTCAAATTGGTTTCCATACAACACCCAGTGCTCATCCCAAAAGATGCCCTCTTCAATACCCATCACCTACCCTCCTCTCCCTCCCACCTTCCATCAACCCTCAGTTTGTTCTCAGTTTAAAGAGCAGAATTTTAAAAAGGTAGTTTGTTGGAAAGGGCAAGGGTGATAGTGTTACAAAAAGGAGCAGTTGGGATCTGTTCTGTTACCATTATACTAGTACCTTCCTTAAACTGGAGATAGTTCTTGAGTCAGAGATGGATGGAATGTTAAGGTGGCTGTCTCATAAATGCTTATCATCCAATGGAAAAAGGGAACTTAAAAGGTCATAGAGACTAGTTTGTGAAGAACAGAAACTTTAAAGTATGTCTAGGAGAAAGAGCCTATCTTTGTTTACATGTTTTCTCGACTTTTTTGTTCTTCACATGGGTATATCCAAATTTAAGTCAATTTTATTTGTAAGTACCTTTCACAAAGAGGAATTTTATTATATACAATAGTAATACAGAGAAAGATTTGGGAGTAAAATGTGTGAATTTTAGAAAGCAAGTTGTTTTCAATTAATTTTGTTTCATGTATTTTAATAAAAATAAAAGAGTATGTTAATGCAAATTTGTTAACTTTCATCAACATACACTTTTTTGATTCAGTGGTAATCTCCAGTAACTTCTGGTCTATCTAGCTAATCTGGTCTATCTAGCTAATCATCAGGACAGTAATTTTTTTTTTTTAAATGATTTTATGTTTTTCAAGATCTGTAGCACAGATTCTAGAGACTACTTACTATTCCTCCAAGACTAGGCATACAGGTGATATCCAATAGATAGTGGAGAGACTGACTCATTAAAAAGGGACCAGTAGAGGGGCACCTGGGTGGGTGAGTCAGGTAAGTGTCTGACTCTGGATTTTGGCTCAGGTAATAATCTCACAGTTCCTGAGTTCAGCCCTGCATCGGGCTCTGCGCTGGCAGTGTGGAGCCTGCTTGGGATTCTCTCTCTTCCTGTCTCTGTGCCCCTCCCCTGCTTGTGCTCTCTCTCCCTCTCTTAAGTAAATAAATGAACTTAAAAAAAAAAACAGGCTAGTAGTAGAATGCCTCCCTAACATTGCTAGTATTCTATGAATTTGTGTTTATTGTATTAGGCAATAATAAAATGGCTTTTTTTTTTTACTCTTTAAAAATTGATTTTTTTCAATAATTCATGTTGCCTTTCTCCATATTTTATTAGAGTCAATTTGATATTCTCTATCCTTGGGAGAGAAGCAATATGAACACAATTTAGAAAACCATAAAATTTAGAATAGCTCTAATATGAGTTTTAGCTTTCATTTTTGCTTGAGAAGAGGCTACATGCAAACTATTTTCTTTCAATTATTCCTTCATTATTTATTCATTCCGTCAGTTATCAGCTATTTATTAGGCACATCTATGTGTCAGGCATGCAGTGCACATGAGGTTCTTCAAGTAATGGGTGAATCAGAACTGCTACAAAAGAATGTGTGCTTTTGTACAGGTGTCTTACTAGACCTAAAATCATAGAGAAGTCTAACACTGGATTGCAGGAGCACGAGGTGAAGACATCGTGTTGAGGTGGGTATCTCATGGTCACGAATGTCACCAAGCTTATGAAGGGAAGCTTGGTCCCTTTCCACATTTTGGACATCACGTTTTCCAGCTTGCAGACCACCGTACACAGTTTATTTTGCCTGAAATGCTCATCTTCCCTCTTCTCCTAAATAACTCCGTGTCATACTTAAAGTCTCAATTTAAGTTTCACATCTTCAGGGAGACTTTCTTTGACTCCCTAGCCTAGAGTAAATTAAGTCTTCCTGATATATGGGTATGTCATTATTTGTTTCCCTTTTCTTTTCACTTTTACTATAGATACCCTATTTCTAAATATTTGTGTGATACCTGTTTTTCTTTCTCCACTCTCCTTTTTAAAAAGACTGTTAACCACAGTAGTCCAGATAATGTTATAGTAACAATTCTGAAATCTCGGGTAATTAATACAGCAAAGGTTCATTTCTTGCTTATACTTTATTTTTAGTGCAGGTCAGCAGTGGGTTCAGGTTTACACAATATTTCAGAGACTTAGAACAATGGAGACAGGCTCTATCATACATTAGAGTGAACCTACTAGAACACATTTTTTGGGGGGGGACGTGGGGGGTTAATTTGTTTCTTTATTTGTTCATTTGTTTGTTTTGGGCTACTTGGTTGGTCCAGGGAAGAGAAATAGGACAGTGACGCCAGGTCCTCTCCCTATCCGTTGGCTATACAGTCACATAGTCTTACCCAACTTGAACAGGATTGAGAAATGCAGTTTTCCTTGTGCCCTGACAGGAGAACAACCTGATATTGGTGGGTGAAGGTAACTGTCTTTGAACTGGAATCCTTAGAAGAAATAATGGTGAGAAGGAAATGATGTCCCAGATTAGGGCCAAAGTTGAGAAAGAGCCTTTAGCTACTCTCATTAGTTTTGGTTCTGTTATGTCACACATTGCTGAAAGGATTTGGCCCTAGGATTGCTAATTCACTTTTACTGGTTATTGACTGATTGTGGGGGGTAGAAGAAGGTTAAGGGAAATTGAGAGGGGCGAGTATAATTCTTTTTCTAATAATTTATGGGAAAGGCAGTGTGTAAGTTATAAACCAGTAGAGTGTTGCAGCAGCTGTTTATCGAAAGTTAGGTAAAGCGTGGCCCCCACACAGGCGCTCATCTGCAGACCGTTACTGCTCCGCATGATATGAACAGAAATAGAGTAAGCCTTTAGAAACTTTTGTAGACATTTGCCTGGGAATGTTACATGTAATAATTTTTAAATATTTAAAATTATTAAAATGCAGTTGCATGTTGTATCTTGCTTTTTGTTATTTCATTTTTCTAGAATGTCGTTTTTGTTGTATTTTGTGAAATAGATATTTTGTGAAATGTATTCAGTCCAAGATAGATTATTGGAAATTTAAGAAACAACAGACTGGTCCATTGCCACAGATCATTTGTACAGTACTGGTTTGAGCACTTACTAAAGAAAATGAAGGAAAGTGATCACTGGAAATTAGCATGTGTTGATTTATTAAGATAGCAACTAATATCAGACAGCATATATTTTTTCTTTTTAACAGCTGACTAATCTAGTAGTGTGGGAAAAACACAGTATATTTAGTGTGTATGGATTTTGGCACTGTATAATTTTCTCATGATATGCTTTCTGGAAAAAGGTTTTGAAATCTGGGTTAGGCACTGACTTTAAGTAGGTTGTTGGTTAAACGATTACATACAAGAGCTCCAGTTTATGAGTCTGTCTACCTCTTCAGTTACCCCTCCACTGTTCCTGAAAACTCTACTTCACCTTTGGTGGCTATGACCCAGTTTCTCCCTACGTTTGTAATCCCTGGTTTTTCAGTGATACCTTTGCACCACTTCTGAGATGTGGAGAATGGGAAAAATAAAATAATTTTTAACATTTTAAAGGAAAAGGTGGGGGAGGCCTAGGTAAAGCGTATGCAATAAAGCATGTATATTTCAGTCGACAGAGTTAACTGTAATTTGGCTATCAAGATAATGAAAGTAATCTTAGATTGCATTACTAGATTTACTGGCCTATATATGAATTTATCTTTTTTAATGTTAACTTGTTTATTTTGAGAACAAACAAGAGAGAGATTGCAAATGGGAGATGGGCAGAGAGAGAGAGACGGAAAGAGAATCCCAAGTAGTCTCCACGCTGTCAGCAGAGAGCCTGGTTCAGGCTGAATCTCACAAAATGTGAGATCATGACTGGAGCTGAAATGACACTTAAGCGACTAAGCTACCCAGGCACCCTGACCTATCTGTGAATTTGTATTCCACTTTTCTATGAAACTGGATTTGAGTCAGTTTACTGTCTATATATCTGTAAAAATAACAATAAACTTGTAGCTGGCTAAGTGCATTTTATTATGTATTACAGTATTGTAAGAGCTAGGTCTAAAATTTGTTTCTGAGCTGTTTAGTGACCAGAGCAAAGCAAGAAGTAAGAATCATGAATAAGATAAAAGTAAAGCTTTTTCCGGGAAAAAATTAAACCTTTTCCTGAAAGTGGGGTGCCTGGGCAGTTCCGTTGCTTGAACGTCTGACTTGGCTCAGGTCATCATCTCATGGTTCGTGGGTTCAAGCACTGTGTCAGGCTCTGCACTCACAGTGGGGAGCCTGCTTGGGGTTCTGTCTCTCTCCTTCTCTGTCTGCCCCTCCTCTCTCTCTTTCAAAATAAATAAATAAACTTCAAAAAAAAAAAAAACACCTTTTCCTGAAAGTTAGACTTTGTATGTTCTCACAGAAAGGAAATTGTGTGATATAATGGTCAATGTCCAACCAAAAAGTTTGTAAAATAAATACAACATTGAGCTCATATGTCTTTTTCTTGCTCTAGCTCTTTGGTTGTCTAGCTTGATCAAAATATAATAAGGCATAGGGGTGCCTGGGTGGCTCAGTCGGTTAGGCGATGGACTCTTGGTCTCGGCTCAGGTCATGATCTCATGGTTTCATGGGTTCAAGCCCCGCATCGGACAGCCTGCTTGGGATTCTCTCTCTCCCCCCTCTCTCTGCCTCTCCCCCACTCACGCTGTCTCTGTCTCGCTCAAAAATAAACTTCAAAAAATATATAATAAGGCACATTTAATGTGGGTTTTCAAGTTTTAGGTTGCTTAAAGGATTACCTGGGAAGATTCTGACTTAGCAGATCAAGGATGAGGTTCAGGAACCTGTGTTATTGAAAAGCACTGCAGTTGATTCCTGGTGCCTATGGTCCAAAGATCGTAATTTGAGAAACATTGATCTAGAGGAGTAGTTGGCAGTTTTCCATACAGGTGGTTTATCACAGCTGAGCCTTACATAAGAAAGGCTGGTATGTGTGTTTCTGCTATTTGGCAAGAATTTGGATTACATAAATTAAATCTTACTAATTCAGGAGGCAGTCTGTAAAATTTGACCTTAAATGCTTCTTGTTAAATATACTTAAAAAAATTAGTTCTGCCATCCAATGTATTTCTCTTGGCTCTCTGCAATCAATAAATACTGTAAACGTAGGATTCTTAGGAAAGTGAGACAGCCTACACAGAAAAATCCCCATGGAAAACACTGATATGAAGGATTGCCTGAGGAGTTTCACAGAGAATGGAAGAATTATTTAAAATATTACTTTACAGGTCAAATGAACAAATACCTACTACTTAATCATTTAAAAATTAGCACACTAATTAATGTTTTCTTTTGGATGATTTCTAATATTTAGTTATCTTTTATTTAATCTGTGTCATGGTTATGCTGTGCAAGAAGTAAATGGGCTAGTGTCTTTTTTAAACTATAGGTCAAAGCAATGTGTTTGATAATAGAAAAATAAGTCATGTGTTTTGAAGGTTTTGGCTCCTTTAGCTGACCTAGCAGCACATGGCAGGGGGTGGGTGCTAAATGGCTTAGAATTTGTGTTATTAATCCCCTGAGAGGATGTTTGAATTAATCTCAAAAGAAAATATCAGTCACCTTCTTATAGCTCGGGTAGTATTAAGAATCATTGAATGAGATGAAAAGAATATGCTTTCTGCAAGAGAAAATCTTTTGAAAGAAATTCTGAAAAGCTATATAAAAATGAATAGATTTCCTAGATAGCATAATTTCTTTCAATTTTATATATAAATGTGAAATAAAACAATCCTAAATCCGAGTTAATTTAGATTTATAAGGCTCTTGGACACGAAACTATTAACTATACCTTTTCTAAAAGTTGCTTTATTTTAGGAAACACGTTAGGCACAGCACACCAGAATCAATCTCTTAAACATCGGACACATTTTCCCTTACATAAATATGCTGCCTAAATTACGGCGATTCTTGAAGCATTACACATATTTGACATGCAACCAAAATGAAAATCTTATTTTATAAAGGTAGAGATTGATAGTTTTTGTACATGAAATCAAAGAATCTTAGAGACAGAGTAAATCGCTTTGCCCTACTTCTCCTTTCCTTGTTAAATACATTTAAACACGCCAACACCACCACCATCAGCCGTGCCTTGAGGCACAAATCCTTATGATATTTTTTCAACTTTCATTTACCTTTGATCAGAAATTTTCTAAGATAAAGTTTTACCACTTTATATGAAGTCTACTCTCTTGGTACACATTTCTAATTGTTGAAAAGTTCTGAGGCCAAATTTTGCCTTTCTGTAATTTTCCTCCTTGCCCTTTGGTATGACACATGAATATAGACATGTCCCTTTAGCCATATTTTCAAGTGTTTGAAGACCTCTCTCATTTTCCCCTAACTCTGTCCTCCAGGCAGAGCATTCCAATTATTTCAGATTTCTCTTGCATTACAGTCTTCACAGATGCACACTGCATATTTGCTTTCCTCCCTATTGGGTCATATGCTCATGTGGACAAGGATAAGATAATTTTTAATCTTATTATGTCCAGTCCCAGCATAATGTCTAGAACAGATTAGACAATTAAAAGCTTATATCCAGAAGTCTTACTAGAAGAATGAGTGATCAGTCACCACTGAGCTTTCTATATTTTTCCCCCCAGTTGTCCCTTTAAAAGTAGTGCCCAGGGGCGCCTGGGTGGCTCAGTCGGTTAAGCGTCCAACTTCAGCTCAGGTCACGATCTCACGGTCCGGGAGTTCGAGCCCCGCGTTGGGCTCTGGGCTGATGGCTCAGAGCCTGGAGCCTGCTTCCGATTCTGTGTCTCCCTCTCTCTCTGCCCCTCCCCCGTTCATGCTCTGTCTCTCTCTATCTCAGAAATAAATAAACGTTAAAAAAATAAAATAAAATAAAATAAAATAAAATAAAATAAAAGTAGTGCCCAAATCTAAACATATCCATAAGGTTATCTGGTCAGTGCAGAATACAGTGACTTTTACCTTTCAGAAGTTGGATAATCCTCATTTTATTTAAAAAAAAATTTTTTTTAACGTTTATTTATTTTTGAGACAGAGAGAGACAGAGCATGAACGGGGGAGGGTCAGAGAGAGAGGGAGACACAGAATCTGAAACAGGCTCCAGGCTCTGAGCGGTCAGCACAGAGCCCGACACGGGGCTCGAACTTGGGGACCGTGAGATCATGACCTGAGCTGAAGTCGGATGCTTAACTGACCGAGCCACCCAGGCGCCCCAGATAATCCTCATTTTAAACAATATTGGATACAGGTTTCTTCAGTATATCACTCTGTGTACAAATATTGAGATTTTAGTCAAATACAGTAAGAATGCTTTTCAGTTGACTAATTAACCGTTGTCTCCCAATCTGTATGTATACAGTTCATTTAATCTAAATCCAGGACCTTAAATGTGTCCTGTTATTTACTTTTTTAATAAAAAAAATTAGTTCTGTCATCAAATTTATTTTTCCTGACTATGCTATGAATAGTATGGTAAATCTGTCCTTAATATATCCTCCAAAATTAATGGGCCACTTTTAATAGATCACTAGAACCTTACTAAAATTTAATCAATCTAATAATCAACATATTTTAGTACTAATGATCATTCCACTTAACTGTGTTATCAACCAGATAGTTCTTTCGTTTTCCATAGGTATTTCAGGGGAGACTTTATCAAAAGATATGTTAAATAAGGATATATCCTTTTAAAAAGTGACATTCTAGATCATTTGTCTTATAATACTATAAAAAAACGGAGATCAGGATATTATAACTAAGGAAATTTTCTTGGTGACTCTGGGCTATTTCTGGAAATAACTGCTTTCTAAGAATCTTCTCATATTCTTCTAGGGATCTACATCATTAGTATATTCATTGGATAATTTTCCCCTCCTTTTTGAAAAGTCACTGAATAATATTGGTCCTTAATGTTTGGAATTTCTTATATAAACTAGATTCCTTCCTCATTAATCTCCACCCCTATCCCTCCACACCCTCCCCCTACCCTGTCACCCAAGACTCCAGTATGGAAGCATTTCTAAATCTTGTTAGTATTTTGGGTATTATGAAGTGTGAAACATGAAATTGTCAACAAGGAAAGTCTAGCATTTACCAGATATTTTGCATTTAGGAAAAAATAACCTTTCCAGATACCATTATACTTGAAGTTCTTTATACGTTCTCTATTTTGTCATCTGTGCAGTTTTGAAATCCCCAACTTTGATATGGCTAAGTACTCTGTAGGCCACATGCCTACTGATGTTGTTTCTTTGACTCTTCCTAATCTTACCAGTTTGTTCCCAATTATGCTTCTGCTCTTAGGTCTGTGGATTTCTCTCCAGGCATTTTTTTCTTTGTCTTTCTCTTCAGTGACATCTATGTTTTAGATCGATTCCTTTTCTGGGCAGACGTTCTATCTCCCACCAGATATCTCTCATGAATATTTCACTGATATCCATGAGATCAACTTACTTCTTTAGGTTACATTTTAAATCTTAATTTGTAGGACATCCTTATTTTTAACTGTTCTAGAGATAGACCATAACCAAACCCATGAGAGACCTTGGTTTTATTGCCAAACTCTTTCCCTGTGAATTATTTAATATCACTTTCATCATTATTCTTTTTATGTCAAATTTATTTTTACTGTTTATACTGTCAGTTCAATCTTTTGATCTGGGCATTTTCTTCCCTCTCTCAGGTCTTAAAAACTTCCTTTATCATAGCAAAAAATATTCATCACAACCTTTTTTTAGATTTCCAGCCTTTCCCAATAGTCCATAATATAGGAGTCTTAAACCTTAGCCTAGAAAACCAAATCATGATCATCATCTTTTATGTCATTAGATGTTTACTTTTTGTGCTGTCTTAAAATTTTACTTCTATAATCATACTTTCACTGATAGAAAACGTAAAACCCTTAGATATGCCTGCATATCTGTAGTAGTTATCAATTTCTGTATAACAAATTATCCCCCAGCTTAACAGCTTAAAACAACAAGCTTTTATTATCTGACAATTTCTGGGAGATATTAAATTATCCTGTGATAATGTATAAATAATTATTCCTGTGATAGTCATGAGAATCAGAGAGCAGCTTAGCTGGTGGGTCTGAATTAAGAGATTGCAGCCGAACTGTGGGCTCAAGACTCTCCCAGGGCTGCAGAGTCGCTTTGAAATTGGCTCATGTGGTTGTTGGGAAGCCATGCTCCTTGCTAGTTTTTAATTGGAGACTTCAAGGAGATCTCTCTCTCTCTCTCTCTATCCATCTGTATATCTCAGAGAGAGAGAGAGAGAGAGAGAAAAGGAGAGAGAGAGAAAGGGAGAGCACAGGGAGAGCATGCCCAAGGGGGAAACAGCAGTTATCTGTAACTAATCTCAGAAGTGACAACCATTCTTTCTGCCATATGCTTTTGGTCACACAGCACATCCCTGGCTCAAGGTGGGAGGGGACTCCGTAGAGTGTGCGAAGCAGGAGATGCAGATCACTGGGACCACTTTCAAGAGTAACTACTGGTACAGCGTCTTACAGTTTCTCATCCAGACCTTCACATGGAAGCACTCTAGGTTTCTTCTGAAGGAATTAGTAATTTCTGTGGAAATTAATTAAATAGTGATAGTAAACTGAGAATAGGAGCCTTTTTGGGTCCTCTGGTTAATTTTTAGGTAAATTTTCACTAAATTAGCATATTGTCATTAGCTTTATCATCTGTTTGGGATGATTTAAACTTTTGAACTATTCATTTGAGATGATTTCATTTTATAGTTTTCAGAGAATCAGGAGAATGAATGCTCTTGTTAAATATAGACAATAACCACCTGGAAGATGAACCCATATATATATATATATATATATATATATATATATATATATAGTCCTTACCACATTTAATTCTAATTCAGAAATTTAACTATTTGCAAATACGTAATGGTGATTTCTGTTACAGTGGAATTAGATAGCACTGTGTGAAGATAATGGACATGTGAAGGCACAAAGGCCATGATTCATTTTAGTTTTTCAAATTGTACAAAGCAGCCTCCTCAGCAGGGGATATGAGATAATAAGATATTATGCTTACCCTCAAGGAGCTTATAGTAGTTAGTTTTAGAACAGACTTGGGACTTTGGCCATCATTTCATTTTCCCTTACCTGCTGGGTTCAGGATGGATATTCTGTCTGTCAGTTAGGGATGATGTAAAAACTAGTGACATGATTTTTGTAGTGTTGTAATATATCTATTCAAAAAACAGTGTGCTATATAAATGCCTTATTAAAATGTAAAGAGCCTGTGATAGGCACCATAAGGATCAGATGCTATTACACAAAATGGGTATTTTCTCCCCTGTAACGTAGGCATACAAGTTTCTATGTTTTCTTTAACACTCACAACTATTATGAGGCTTTTCTTACAATTGTGAAAGTCAGTGGTAAAATGGAAGTAAAATTGAGCAAAACACTTTCCACGCGTTATTTGGCAGATGAAATCATCCTAGGTTTCTTCTGTGGGAATTAGTATCTCAGGCAAAAGTGATTTTTGGCTTGCAGAACCTTACATACAACATTTAAAGATATTTAAAATTATTTGGAGTAAAATACTTCTACCTTTCTGAGAAATAAAACAAGGAGATTAAAGACCTTCTTAGCGACAGTAATTCTGTGAAAGAATAAAGAATCCAGGTTAGTAGTTTTGTACTGTGTTGTATCCCTACTAAAATGTCTACTGCCAAACCACATCTTGGAACTGTATGGCGAGAAATCCTCACCCCCAAATGGGCTTTGTCTGTAGTTTTAAAAATAAGATCCTTCTTTAGGGGGTCTTTCATTAGGTCTATGGCTAGATGCAAAAGGCAAGCCACACAAATATATATACACCAATCCAAAATGATACACATTTTGAAGGTTTGAATTAGCACTAAAGGAAAAAATTTAATTTAGCTACAATAAAGCTTATTAACCACAAAATTTGATGTATTATTTTCCTCCCTCTGGGGTGCCAAGTTGGCGCATACCATATAGGCAGACCATTGGATTTTTGCTGTGTTAAACTTAACCCGAGAACCTGAATTTCAGGATCTCTATTTTCTGACAGTAGGCCTGATTAATTCACAAATGCTTGTTATTTATAATACAAGAAAAGAAGAGATAATCAGCTTGTAAAAATTCCTTCTTGCAGTGCTGTATCTTTGAATTCTGAATTCTCAAGGAGTAACTTCTGAAAGTGTCTCCTGGCATTTTGTTATTTGCAAATTACGGCTGTATTACTTTAAGAAAATTCAATATCTAAAAATCACTATTTACCAAATACAGGGAGGAGAGAAAATTGTTACTATTTGTACTATAAGAATATTCTGTTTTACAAAATGACACTCTGCATGATTCCTATAAATAAGCAGCTTCTCTAGTGCATTTAAGAATGCGAATTGAATAACAGAAATATGTATGCAGAACTTTCCAGTCACACATTTACCATGGAACAAAAATAGATTCTTTTTCAATATAAAAGTGTTTCTGATTAATTTGTTTTCAAGATGAATTTAAACCATTGAACAAAATCTCAGTCCATCTTTGGGAGTCTGTTGATCTTTTTCACCAGAAATCTTACTGTAGCTTTCGCCAATCAGTGGGATCAAATTTAGCTTTCGGTTCATCTAGGGCTTACTGAATCTTTCTGAATCATATCAGTCAGGTTGCTAAATGAGGATATAGAACATCTAGGATCTTCTAATGCATCAGTTGCCATGGAAGCTGCTCTTCTGGCCTGATGTGATCAATTTCTATTCAAGCAAGTAATTTGATAATTCTTTCTAGAGGAGAATGTCATAACGTTCTTGTTACCAAATTGGAAGAACCAAATTGTTTCTTTTAATTCATAAAGGTCTCCTCCTAATAACCATGATAGTTTGGTCATTTTATTACATTCAGCAGGTACTGAGAGTTGAGTTTATGTATTTTTAAGGGCTTTGTTAAAAAGTCTTTTTACTTTTAATTTCCTTTTGTTACGCTTATCAAAAAGATTATCTTAAAATTCCAAATCTTTTTAGCATAAACATAGTGACATTTTCCTTGAGAAACAATGGCTAATTGCATCACAGTTCATGAGACATTTAGGTAAAAGTACTCACTGCCAGCCAGCACCATCATCAAAAACATCCCCTAAATGCTGCATTTGAACATTAGGTTTATCCCATTCTAGAAGATTCTTTATTCAGAATCTTTTGACCACCTAGTCCTGATAATCTGCTTCCCGAAGTGAAATAGAACAGGAATAAAAATTTGCCTTGCTATGAAATGTTATGTACAAGGAGGGACTTTTTTTAGTTTTTTTAAACCAATCTCAAACACTAGGCAACACTTTAATTTTATGATAATAGACATAAGATCGAATGTACATTTTCATACTTAACTTTAATGCTGCATGAAAAATAGGGGCATCATGAAATTAATTAGGACATTTACTTTTAGCTATAAGAAAGAAAACAAGTTATTATCCAGCAATTACCAGCTGTCCTTTAGGTGGCAGTATGTAGCAAGGAGATGCTGGCTGTAATAGTTGCTGGGTAGGCTCTCTCACAACAAAAAGTAAAAAGAAAAAAAATTCAGTTTCTTGTCAGAAATGTCTTCTTGCATCTCCTGCATTTAGTTTCTTTTTCTTCTTCTAATGCCGGTCTCTGGTTTGAATCTCTGAACATACATGCCCTATATCACTGAAATCATTACTGTGCATTTTCTTTGGTTCAGAACAATATCTGTTCTTTAATTCGTACCTCCAAGTATCCACGGCAGTGTTATGAGCCCTGTGGGTATTAAGGAATATTTTTTGACTGACTGACTGTCAATACTGAGTTGGAAGTAAACATCTCAACTGTTCTATCATTTTACGTTTTTCAAAATTGGAGCACAGAAGTTATCTGAAGAGTGTTGGCCAAGATATGAAGAACAAATATACAGGCATACTGTCTAAAAAATATTCAGAAATCAGTATTTGTTTCTGCAATTCTAGAGAAGAACTCCTGTGAGTTTCTCTCTGTGATGGATATGCTGTTCCATCTGGTTTTGTTGGGGATTAGGCTTTGCCAGATCTGTCCAAATGCTTTGTCATAAATTCAAATATGAAGCCATGTTTATCCCCTTTCATTATAACCATATATCCATGCTGTACCCACTCTCTCCTTATGCGAATATAATTTTTGTAACAAAAATATAAATATAGAATAAGTCCCTAAGAATTTTTTCTGACCACCTTTTCTCTTATCCAAGACGGGAGTTATTGGGTGTTTGGAAATAATGCATGTCTCTAATTACCAATGATTTGTAAAAGAGACAGTAAAGGAATTAGAGCAGTCCAAACATTGCAGCTCCAAATAATCTTGATCATAGAATTATTACTTTTTACGTGATTATATTCCATCCATGCCTGATTCAATTAGAAGTCTTTCCAACAAAGCAGGTTACAGCATCTGGAGCTTTTGATCTTCTTTAAGCCTCTGATGCAATCGGGCAAATGATCACTTCAAAAAGAGAACACAAACCCTCACAACCTATTTCCCAACTTCAAATGATCCTTTTAACCCTCTGTGCTTCCTGCAGCTGTTACCCTAAGTCAACAGCTGGGTTTAGTGGCAAGCTGAAAGCTTAACTATTGCAGAACATTTGAGCAATCTTCTAATGCTATGTTTGTCAACAATGGCTTATTTCCTTTGCCTCCTTTTTAAAAGGGCACTGAGCTTCAGCTCATTAATTCAGTTTATTAAAAAAAGAAAAGCAAAACTCTTGCAAAGAAACTATTTAAGATAACCTTTCCCAGCTATTTGATGTCTGTAGCCCTGCTAAGTTGCAAGGGGTTTTCTGCCTCCCTGGTCTTTTCAGTGTTTTCAAATTCATAGAAACAAGCTCTTTCCTTGACCCTAATTTGCTGCTTTCTGTCTTCAAGCTGTAATGCCCTTCTACTGAGTCTCTTGTGTTTTATCAGATGTCACTTGTTTTTATGCTCTTTATGCTTTATGTACTTTGTGCTTTTGTCCTTTTCAAACTACTGCAGATGATTGTGGGTTTCTGTTCCCTGACACAACTGTCCTAGTCCTTTGTAAACTTCCTCTTGTGGGTAGAACACAGATCAGCTGCTGTTTAATAAAGCAGGCATCTCATTTCATTCCTTCCACATCCATCAAAATGTCTTTTCCTAGAACTGGCATTCTTCCACTGTTATTTGGTTAACTTGCCACATACAAGTGATTTTTCATTTCTTGATTGGAGAAAGAAACTCTCAGGGGTAATGTATTTCTTGTCGAATACCAGTTTTCCTCCTAGACACAGAGAGCTTGCTCCTCTGCCATTTTGATACTGATCCAGCCTCTACCATGTTGAAGCTACTGGCTTTTGTGAAAGTTAGTGATATTTGGAGAAAAATGTCACATATTTAAACTCATGTTGAGCTAAAAAACAAACAAAATACATAGTCTACATTAATGGACTGCTAAAATTAATTACGCTGATGGCAGTTCGGAATGTTTATGTGTATATATTTTTTCTTTATTTGTAAGAATCTCAAATCATAGCATTCATGCATAGATTCCCATTTAATTCCTTCCTACTCTTGTTAAGAAACAAGCAAGAGTTATTTTTCTCATTTTGTGGATGGGCAAAATGGAACAAGGCTAAGTGAGCAGAAATATAGTGACAGAGGAGGGAATAAATGTCTCCTGATTCCAAGCCTGCTGCACCCAGCACTTTGAAGCTGCTGGCTTCTATGAAAGTTAGTGATATTTGGAGGAAAATGTCACCATTAAAGCATACTATAGCTTCTACTGGACCAAAGGGATTCTGTATCTACCGTGAGAATGCAATGCAGTGATGTGTTTTTGAAGAGTCACGTGGATCTGTAACTGCTAAAAAATAAGGACAATTTTCTTTGATTACTCCAAGAGTCTGTTAACTGATTAGAAAGGGTGCTTAGTAACATAGGAGGCCTGAGACTTCTTGTGACCTTCTCCAACTGTATGGTCCATTTGGTGGTTTGTTATTAAAATACTATTAAATGTCTAAAATATTCAGGATCTACACACAACATCTACTGAAAGGACTTTTTCTGAGGAGGTCAGCACTATATTAAAAAATGTATATTTAACCTTTTTTCATAATTACAATACATCTTCATAAAGTACAAGTTTAGAATATGCAAAGATGCAAACCCAAATTGTCTGTAATTCTATCACTTTGGTTTAATTATTTTTCAGATTTTTAAGTAAACATACATACAAAGTTTTACAAAAATGGGTTTGTGAGCGTCTCACGGGAAGTCCAACTAATAGCATTCTTTATTCATATTTTTTTGGGAAAAAACCCCAAAGTACTGTCAAGGCCCCCAAAAAAAGCTTAATACCAACAGAGGTTAGGCGGAGCAGGTAGCTTTATATCTGTCAGCCAAATAGGCTTGCTAATAGGAAATTCCGGGATTATGCAGATTTCCCCATCTGGCCCCACATTGTTCTGAACTGGGGCTTGCCCATGCAAGAAACCTGCGCAGGTAAAACTTAACCACATAGAAAAGAGGAAAATTTGTGTTCTCTGCTAGAAAGTTCCTTCTTAGGAGGAAGAGAGGGGAGCTAGGCAGAGCATGTCCAGTCAGTCTTTCCACATTTATCATCTAGTTAACTAGCAGGGCCAAGAGAATGTGCATTACACAAATTAGTTCCCCTTAACTGGAAATACACATCAAATATGGAGAAGTATTTCCCATCAGCAGGGTCATACAATACCTGTTGGTTTTTATTTTGTTCCCCCTCCCTCCATTTAACCAGGGAACTTGATTTTCCTCTAGATTCTATGTGAACCTACTGGACTTACATTGAAATGAAATGATTTAGAGGAAAGGATTGGAAACATTCTTAACATCTAGGAAACCATGAAGGCACTCTTGCCTAGATTGTGTGTGTATGTGTGTTTGCGTGTGTGTGTGTGTGTGATGGACTATTACTCAGCCATATAAACAAGGAAATCTTGCTATTTGAAACAACATGAATGAACTTGGAAGGGCATTAAGCTAAGTGCAAATATACAAAGAACCCTTAAAACTCAATAAGAAAACAAACAACTTGATTAAAATTTGGCCAAAGATATGAACAGATCCTTTGCCAAAGATGATAGATCAATGGCAAATATGCATATGAAAAGATGCTCCACATCATTTGTCTTCAGAGTAATGTAAATGAAAACAACAATCATGGGCGCCTGGGTGGCTCAGTTGGTTAAGCATCTGACTCTTGATTTTGGCTCAGGTCATGATCTCAAGGTTCGGGAGTAAGAACCCTGCATCACGTTCTGTGCTGATGATGCGGAGCCTGCTTGGGATTCTCTCTCCCTCTCTCTGTCCCTCTCCTGCTTGTGCTCTCTCTCTCTCTCAAAAATAAATACATAAACTTAAAAATAAACAACAATGAGATACCACTCATTTCACACATATTAGAATGGCTAGAATCTGGAACACTGACAGCACCAAATACTGGTGAGGATGTGGAACAATGGAACCTCATTCATTGCTAGTAGTGCTGCAAAATACTGCATCCACTTTGGGAGACAGTTCTGTGGTTTCTTACAAAACTAAGTGTATTCTTACCATACAATCCAGTAATCATACTTTTTGGCATTTACCCAAAGGAATTGAAAACTTTTGTCCACCAGAAACTTGTACACATATGCTTATAGCAGCTTTATTCATAATTGCCCAAATTTGGAAGCAACCAAGACGGCCTTTAGTAAGTGAATGAATAAACTGTGTGGTATATCCAGACATTGGAATATCATTCAACACTAAAAAGAAATGAGCTGCCAAGCCATGATGGGAGAACCTTAAATACATTTTACTAAGTAAGAAAAATTAATCTAAGAAGTCTACATATACTCTGTGATTTCAACTATATGACATTCAGGAGAAGGCAAAACTATGGAGACAGTAAAAAAAATATCAGTGGTTGTCAGGAGTTGTGGAAGAGGGAAGGATAAATAGGCGGAACACAAAGGATTTTTAGGGCAGTGCAATTACTGAGTATGATACTATGATGGTAGATACATGTCATTATAAATCTGTCCAAACCCATAGCATGTACAATACCAAGAGTGAACTCTAGTGTAAACAATGGAGGCTGGGTGATGATGTATCAGTTTAGTTCTTCAGCTATAACAAATGTACCACTCTGGTGGGGGAATGTTGACAGTGGGGTGGCTCTGCATGTATAGGGCAGGAACATATGGGAAACCTCTGTACCTTCTGTTCAATTTTGCTCTGAACCTAAAGCTACTCTAAAGAAATAAGGTGTACATCATTCTGTGCTAAATTTGGTTATCAAAACTCTAAATATTCAAAGGAGAAATATATCAATATTGGGTTAAATAATCAGAAAGGACTTAATGGAGGAAGATGGACATTTTTTGACCCCTGAAGGACTGATAAACTTTGGTTGCAGGTCAAAGGGGAAGTAGTATTAACAAAGGTGTAGTAGAATCTGAAGCTCAGAGAACTTAATTATGTTTGTTCTTAAGAGATAGTGACACATCTTAGATTAGAATATCAATCTGGGGACAGCTGGGTGGCTCGGTCAGTAAAGTGTCCGACTTCAGCTCTGGTCATGATCTCATGCTTCCTGGGTGTGAGCCCCTTGTAGGGCTCTGTACTGACAGCTCAGAGCCCAGAGCCTGCTTCAGATTCCGTGTGTCCCTCTTCCCTGCCCCTCCCCACTCACTCTGTGTCTCTGTCTCTCTATCTCAAAAATAAACAATAAAAAAAAAAGAATATCAGTTTGATTCTTGGCTTTCTTCTTAAACTGGCTTTGGAAAGTATATGTTGAACCTTCAGAACTGTACTGAGATACAGTTCAGTACCTTCATGATTATAATATTTCTGCCTTTCTCCCTTTGTTCTTTGGACCATCTATGTTTTCCTGATCTTTGGAACAAAACATTGAAAATGGTAAGAACTGGAAAATTGAATAGTACTAGCAACTAGAAGAATTACCTCTGTGGGAACTTAACTTTAAATCTTGTGAAGCAATTATAAATAACCTTAATTAACGTTGGCTTAAACGTGTCTGTGGTAACCACTAAGTGATAACTCTGGCCTACTGTTTAGGATTACATTACACAATAAATGGTAGCTACAATTAGCAAGCCAGTTAACAATATAGAGGATGCAGTGAAAATTGCTGAAACCAAGAATGTTAGCATCTAAAAAATTAGCATCTACAAAATGTTGTTCACCAGGGGCTAGTATAAATTCTGTGCTAAACAAGAGGGTCCATTGTTTCTTCACACTTATAATAATTGTTCTGATGAGATGTTGAATCAGCCATAATCATTTATATTTATAGATTGTGATTTCTTGGTATTTTGGTAATAACCTGCAACTGTGGAATTCTTCACCATTTGGAACCTGTTTGTGCTATGAATAATGAAAAACTGTTGTATCAAATAGTCTTTGGAGCACGGAAGTGTTTTCTACTGGAATATATTCTAGTAGTAGATTTCTGATTCATGAATAGATAGGGAGGTGAAATGATTCAGTTAGAATTAGGGTTTTGAATTACGTTAGCTATTATTTTTTTTCTCCCTTTCGGGAAAATCTAAAACCCAAGACAAAGCTCGAATTTAACAACTTCTATCACATAATCAGGTCATTCTTCTTTACATAGTAACTAATCTGAAACCGTCAAGGTATGGATTATACTTTTTAAAATGGTTTTTCTCTTTTAAAGCCACTAATATTTAACTTCAAAAAATTCAATTATTATAATCCTGTCTTCTGCCTACACAGCCAACAATATATAAAACCTTTAAAATGTTATTTGTTTCTGCCGATTTACCACCAAATGTTATTCATAATATATTCTATATAATATATATGTAAAAAATGTTTCCTTTTGCCTTGTAAAATATTTTGAACCTAACTACATATATATTTTTATTAAACATATATTTTACCTTCAACTTTCCCACCCGTTATGTCTTAGTTGTTGTTTGTTTGCTAATGTGACTTTTTCTCTCTGCATTATACCCATTGAATGGGTGCTAATGAAATATTTGACTCAACCTCACTGGATATTTTTTTTGTCTTGCACTCTTGGAGTGTTCTGTTGGCTAATTATCTTTAGAAAGTAAATCCTATCTATTTAAAGTTTTATATTATGATAACATGATGTAATACCTACTATTAAGTAGTTACTTTGACATTAAATAGCCTACTTTAGGATATTTATTTGTAACATCATTATGGATATCATAACCGCACATGATTTTACAAACATATCTAAAAATTTACATTTTTCCAAAAAGCCTTACCATAAATTCTTTCAGAGAAATGTACAGTTAGTTGTGTTTTCTAAGAGACACTAACTTCCTGTGGGGAAAATTGAACAATCATTTCTAGGAAAATCAAAGTTTGACCTACCTACATAGATTAGTGTTGGTTTTCAAACTGGTCCTTGTACACACAGGGTAGGGAGAAACTGAAGAAAGAGGTAGATTCCTCCATATTGATAGGTAGCAGTTTTAATAAGGAAGAGAATTTACAAACAAGAGGCTTGTCTTAGATGGCTGCAAGACACATAGATCTTCACATCCACCCGTCAGAATCTTATAAGTTTATATAAAAATCTCAACTTGGTTCAGTCACAAACCTAGTCCACATAGCTTCGACACCACATTTCTGTCTCAAGGCTGTATCCTTGGAGCAGCTTCTGGGAGTGGGAAAGGCAAGCAGGACACGTTCGAAGGACAAAAGTTGTGGGGGGGAGGCTCCAGTTGCCCAGGTTCAGCTAGAGGGTCAACTGGTGGTCATGTCTTCTTGATAACCTCCTCCAACAATTAGTCTTAATGAAGATACTGAAGGTGATTGCTCTGCATAGTGGGAGTGTGGTAGGAAAAATGACAATTCTGTCTCTTGTATATGACATCAGATTCTTGTGAAAGTTGTTCTTTGGTTTGTTTTTAGTATTATTTTTTTCGTCTTTGATTCATTCATTCGGTTGTTACTCAAAATAGCAAGGGTGAAAATAGTCACATTCCCATTAGGAATAATAGTGTGTGACTGACAGGCGAGTCTGCCATTGTGGTTTAGTAACAATGTTACAACTGTTCCAATCTTTTACAGTTGTGATTCGTTAAGTACCTGCTATGGCTCTGCCATTTCTTTCATCAATGTTAGCTTTTGAGTCAATTTCTGTCATTTTTTTTTCTCTAGCCATGACTAACCCAGTGGGGCTGTATAGAAGCAATCATCCTTTCATAATCGATAGCTCTGCTTTGTTCTAGGACATTAGTTGGTGACCTTTTTTGCAATAAGTGTTTTGTTACTTTTGGATCATATTGATGAAGTTTGATTAGAAATCCAGGACCCTGTCAAGTAAAGAAGGGTTTCTATGGGATTGAAATAGAATGTGTTACTCAGGAAGCCTTAAGATACATGTAAACTCTTTAGGAACAGATTAGAGTCACGTTGTGAGTTAAAACCATGTGTCATATCAAAGTTTTAAGAAGATAGGAGTGTCTGTTGGAATGAAAACGTATGCAGTCAGTCTAGTACGTGTATGTGTTCCACAAATTCATATATGTGTCAAACATAAGGTTTTAGAAACTTGATAACAATTCTCCACAGTATACATGTCAGCACTACTACTGCCTGTGAAGAGAAGAGAGAATTGTTTCAATAGGTTTGCCTCAGGTTAGTTACCGAACTCGTAAGTTAGTGATTAAGAAAACATTTTTGACATCTTACTTTTAGGAAGGATGTGTGCTAATTTCCTTTTCTCATAGTATTTTTAGGTACTGCCCAAGACGATTAATTCAGAACTAGAAATTTAACTACATAACTTAAAGTCATAGAGGCAATCACTGGGATAATTCAAATGAATAGTATGTGGAAGGGAGAAAGGGAGAGGAGAGCAAGGTAGCAAAGGAGGAGAGCAAGGTACCAAATTCTTCATCTCTCATGATGAGGAGACAAGGGAGACTCTCAGGCATTTATGAATAAAGAGGGATATATACATATGTTGTGGTGATAGTAACGAGTTAAAAAACTAAAAATGAAAACGTTGAAATACTTACTTTGAGAGTATAGGGCTGGAAGGTCATATCTGGGGAAAAAAAGGCCTTGCCTTTTTACTCTTAACTTCCGTATCATTTTAATTTATTTTTTCATGTGGATCCTTATCTTTAGAAAAGATACTCCCCTTTGGCATTTCCATTCTCTGTTCTGTCTATATCTTTTATACTCATAAGCAGCTTTACCTAAATCTCAAATAGCTTAAATCTCCCCATCTCTCTATAAGAATGAGCCCTCTCATGTGACTTCTAGAGCATTTTCACTGGGTTCATGTGTTCATGTTCACTGATGACCTCTGGGTAGGACTGTTTACAGGGTGCCTACACTGTCATCTTGAGGGTTTATTGTAGCAAAATAGTTGTTACAGAATATGGTTCCAAAGGTTAGAAAAAAAATCTATATGCAAACATAGGAATATAGGAAGAGTCGGAGTTGTCAAAGATGGAATGAATAATTTCCAGAGGTACTGATGACCTGTCACTGGGAGGCTCAGCTTAGGGTAGGTGGCATTAGCATCGTTCATGTAGTAGATGGTGAGATGAAATTGTGACTGTATTTCTACCTTACAGAAATGTAGAGTATATGTAGAAAATCTTTCTTTCTTTAGGTGTATAGAAGAGGCTACATATAGTCCATAGGCCCTAGGGTAGTATTTTTCCATATATGATGTATTGATGCCCTCATGAGAATCAGCTGCAGTGTTTGGAAATTTCTGGACCCCAAAGTATACATGCTGCCTCAGAATCTTTTGAGTCTTGGGAATCTTAACTTTTAATAAGCTCCCCAGGTGGTTCTGGTTCCCACTAAAGTGTGAGAATCTCTGCATGTAAGACAGAAACAAGTACAAAATTTGTGCCAGATGAGTCTGTTTCAAGAATGGGCTTTTATGTGACCATGACAGTCTATACAGTGAGTAAGTGTTCAGGGAGAAGATGGCTAGTGCCAGGATTTTTAAAAAATTGTGTTCATTTTGGTTTTGTAGTTTTATCTCCTCTCTTCATTTTATTTTTCTTTCGCTTCGTGCTATAGCAATAGTGATGAATGCTAATGAGGCTATAGTTAATCCAACCCCAGGCACTCATTTTCAGGTAATTATTTGAAACCAGAATAGCACTTAACAGCACTGACTTACCTGTTTGGGAGATTAACTAATTAAAAGCTCAATCAAGACAGACTCCCCCCCCCACCCCCCCCAAACTGGTTAAAAGGGAGGAATGAAAAAAAGAAACATATTTTGCCCTCTAATGTTTTTCTGCCATCATTTTATATTATTAAAATATGGGGTGTATTTTTTTATTTCTCTATTCTATAAATAGGATGGCAGATTAATATGAAATGGTGGGGGAGACACAACTGAAAAATGAATCAAATGTATTCAGCCAGATTTATTTCAAAAGATGGAGTAGAAGAGGACAGTATTTTAGACAACTTATCCAAATGATTAAGAGAAAACAAATAAAAGTTTTGAGTTTCATTAACTACGTATATTTTTTATACTGTCTCAAGCCACTGTACTTCATAGATGTAAATTTTAGTCCAAATTATCATTAGCCTAATAAGACAGGGTAATGAGATATATACTACAGTATAAGAAATCACTCCATTGATTGAGTGTAAACAAATGCCACTATCTTGTCATTGATACAATGAGAGAGGATTTTTTTTTTTTTTTTTTGGAGACGACCATCAAATCAAACTTCAATATATTTTCCACAGTCTTACACTTGGCCAGGTCAGTATTGAAAATGTGTCTTCCTGGGAGCCCTTTTTGCACTTGGGTGCCCATTTACTTTTGGAACTGTGTAGTGATATATCAAAACCATCTTTTTAAAGAAAAATCCATTTCAAATGACAGTGTCCTATCTTTAAAAGTTTCCAGCCATCTAAACATTCTAAGAAAAGATAAAATACCTGCTATGGGCAGCAGGATTTTGGCTAAATTTTACACATTATTAACCTTATGATGTTCACTCACATACTCTGGGTAGTTTGGTTACACTTTCCCTTTTCACATGCACTTTTAAATTGTATGATGTTGCTGCACTTTCTCCTCAGAGGTGACTGTGATATTGTTGTGTGTGAAATGATCCTGTTCATAGTTTGATGTCATCTTGCTAAATCTCGGAAGTGATTAGGGGGTCCTTTGGTTTGAGAAACACATTAAGATATAACTATTGCCATTCATGAATTCAGATTCATCCATGGAGATTATTCCTCCCTTTTTTTCTTTTGAAATGAAAAGATGAGGGATTTTTAAATTATTCTTAAGATGTTACACGCTCTTCAGTAGAATCTGAAATGTAACTGAAATAAATATGCATCTAATCTATAGAATTTGCACACAGTTTTTATCACCATTTCAATTTCAAGCTTTCATTATCTGCTGCTAGCACTGTCACTTTGGACTAACTCATTTCTCTCCCCACCCCCACCCCCCCACTTTGATTGGGCAACAAAAGATATAGGCCCTTTTTATATTTCATCACAATGTTTTAGGCTTAGTAAAAAATCTTGTAATATATGCATTCATTCATGCGTGCTTATCTCATGGGATAAGGTAGCCCTATCATTTACTTCTGTTCTTTTCCTTTTCTTGTTGAAATTCTGAAGCTCTTCTTTTTTATTTCTAAATTCATTTTTTCTAGTACATGCAGTTTTCTCCAGCACTCCCATGAACTGCTGTGGGTGGTGATGGGTGATGTATTTCGATAGCTCTTCTCCACTCTACACATCCCCCCGACTGGCTTTATAGAACATGGGAAGGTACAGTATAACTGGCAGATGGACTTTCAAATAGCATTCACTGAGGTCTTTCCCTTTCATATCAAGAAACATGAGCTATATACCCTACTTAGTATGCTGACATTTCACAATTGATATCCTCATATATTTTCCCTTTCACTTGATAGGCAGGGATGGGAATTGAGGTGCCCTTTTCAAACACAATATGCTTTCTTTTTTAGCATCTGTGAATGTTGACTACAACAAATCTATCTGACTGAATTCTACTCATTTTCTAAATTCCTACACCATACACCTAATGCTGTGCCTACTGAGTGTTGGAAAAATACTGAGTAGTTCCCTAAGAGTTCATTACCAGTTTGGCTCAATGATTGCTATATTCCAATGTATATTTAATTAGGAAATTGTTAAGAAAGCAATTTTTATGCCATCTTTTATTTCTTTTTTCCTCCACTTGTTTGAGTACTTGTATTTTATGGATTTAGAAATGTCACAGATATTGGTGCTAAAAGTACTCTTGAACAGTTTGATGATATCAAATATAGTGTTCAAAAAAAATCTTGACAGTGAGCAGTATCATCTAGTTTAATTTAGGTCCTGTGTTTTGAACTTATTTTTACCTTGTACTCTGAAACAATTAGATGGCCAAGCAATTTTCCCCAATGGGAAAAATGAGTTTTGCCAAAGAGATAGGGAATTGCACCTTACGTCTTAAGCTTCTTTATAAAAGGCAGTTTCAAATATCAAGAACTTTCAGCAGAAATATCACATGCTTGTTCTCAGTCCTGCAGTAAATTTGGTTATGGAAAATTTAATACAGTCTGTGTGGAGAGTCTGGAGATAAGTAAGTGTGTTGTTTCCTCTTGGGTAACTCCAAATTGTTTTCTTTAAACTTGTGATTTAGCAGGTAATCCTCTAGGTGAACCTTGACAATCTGGTTATACTGTAACACCAGGCCCTCCGAAAGTAGCCGGTGATTGGCTGTCTGCCTCACTGCTTTCAGCTCTGGGCCTAGGGGAAAGAGACATGTGTTAATGATGAATTTTAGTGTGAGGTTTATTTGGATTGAAAAGTAGCCATGAATTGTCATAAAAGATGTTTTTCAGGGGTTTAGGACCCATTAGTGAGCAGTGGTTTTTGAAAATTTCATTTGTAGAGTTATAACCCCTGGTACCACCTCTCCTGCTTATTTAGGGGGGAAATGCTTGTGAAAGATTTAAGATTAACCTATAGAAGCAGAAAAAAATTGTCTTCTGAGAGTAGAAAAGAATCTGTCATAGGTAAAGTTTCAAAATCAATGACACTGACTATTTTGTGGTAGGAGAAAGTAGATTTTGTTAGAAGTGAGTGGGCATGGTGGGGACAAGTTATTATTTATGAAAGTAGCTAACAGGTTTAAAGCCACAGTTATATGTAGATTCTGGGCCAATTGCTTCTTTTGTATAATCACATTTTATCCTTATAACCCTATAAAGTAGGAAGTATTATTTCTCCTGTTACAAAAGTGAGAGAATTGAGACTGAAGAAGATAATTAGGGAAGACAGAATACACCTACATTGAATCTCTGGAACCTGTGTATGTATTATCTTACCATGAAATGAGATTTTTCAGATGTGATTGAGATTAAAGATCTTGGGACTGGGTTTTGGTTATCCTGGCTTATTGGGGTGGCTCCATCCTCATCACATCAGTCTTTAAAAGGAGGAGCATTTTTCCTGGCTGTGGTTAAAGATACAAATGTGATGATGGAAGAAGGGTCAAAGAAATTTGAAATTATGGCTTTGAAGATAGAAGAAGGGGGCTGTGAGCTGAAAAGTAGGTATCCTCTAGAAACTGGAAAATACAAGGAAACAGATTCTCTTCTAGAGGGTTCAGAAAGTGTTTTAGTTTGTTTAGGTTGCTAAGACAAAACACTAATAAATGACAGAAATGTATTTCTCACAGTTCTGGAGGATGAAAGACTAAGATCAGGATACCAGCATGATCAAGTGAGGGCCATAGACTTCTTGTTATAACCTCATATGGCAGAAGGGCCTACAGAGCTCTGTAGGGTTCCTTTCATAAGAGCACTCGTCCTATTCACGAGGGCTCTACCTTCATGACCTAAGCACCTCCAAAAAGCTCCACTTCCAAATTGCATCACATTAGGATTTCAACATAGAAATTTCTGGAGGACACAAACATTCAGAAAGGAACAGAGCATTGCAAACATTTTGATTTTACTTCTCTGAGAGCTATGTCAGACTTCTGAACCTCCTAGAATTGTAAGATAATAAATGTGTTGTTTTGAGTCACTACGTTTGTGGTAATTTGTTACAACATTAGAAAATTAAGACAGTAATACTATTTATATCTGTAGAAGACCTGAGAAAGCCTCAGAATCCCTAGCAGGACTGACAAAAGGTATTTCTCTCCAAGACCAGTCAGTAAAGATTGGAGGAGGTGGATGCTACCTCAAACGTGAAGGCAGCAGCTCAAGACTTCAAGGAACATGAAAAATCAAGGAAATGACACTGCAAAAGGATCACAACAATTTGCCAGTAACTAACCCCAAGGACATAAATATCTGCAATTTATCTGATAAAAATAGCTGTTTTAAGGAAGCTCAATATACTACCAAAAAAAAAAAAAGACACACAGAAAGACAATTAAACAAAATTAGGGAGACAATAGATGAGCAAAATGAGAAGTTTAACAGAGATATAGAAATAATAAAAAGGAACCAAACAGAAATTCTGGAGTCGAAGACTATAATACATGAAATGATAAATTCAATAGAGGGCATCGGTAACAGAACGCATCAAATGTAAAAAGAATGTGCAAAGTAGAAGACAAGAACTTTGAAGTCATGAGAGAACAAAGGGAAAAGAGTGAAAAAGAGTGAAGATAGCCACGTGAACTATGGATACCATCAAGAGAAGCAATCTGAATTATTGGAGTCCCAGGAAAAGAGAGAAGGGGACAGAAAACTTACTTAAAAAAATAATGGCCGAGGCCTTCCCAAATCTGGGGATAGATATGAACATCCAAGTTCATGAGGTTTACTGATCCCCGATCTCAACTTAAAGAGATCTTCTCCAAGATACATTACAATAAAACTGGTGAAAATCAAAGACAAAGAATCATAAAAGCAGCAAGAGAAAAGAAGCTTGTCACTTACATTGGAATCTGCATAAGGCTATCAGTGAGTTTCTCAGCAGAAACCTTAAGCTAGGCCACGAGAGTGGGAAGATACATTCAAAATGCTGAAGGAGAAAAACTGCCAAAAAGGAATACTTTGTCTGTCAAAGTGGTCCTTCAGAAATGAAGGAGACATTTGATCCTCTTTATCTTTTGTGTATCTACTGTAGTTTTGATTTGTAGTTAGATCCTCCCTGTAGATCCTCCCTGACAAAAAAAGCTAAGGGAGTTCATTACCACTAGACCTGTCTTGTAAGAAATGCTGAAAGGAGTTCTTCAAGTTAACATGAAAGAATGCTAATTGGTAACATGAAGGCAAAATATACAACATACTGAGAAAGGTAAGTATATATTTAAATTCAGAATACTCTACTACTGTAATATGGTGATGTGTTAACCACATAACTCTAATAAAAAGGTTAAAGGATAAAAGTATTAAAAATAACTATCAGAGGGGCACCTGGGTGGCTCAGTCAGTTGAGCGTCTGACTTTGGCTCAGGTCATGATCTCACGGTTTGTGAGTTCAAGCCCCGCGTCGGGCTCTGTGCTGACAGCTCAGAGCCTGGAGCCTGCTTCAGATTCTGTGTCCCCTTCTCTCTCCGCCCCACCCCTGTTTGTGCTCTGTCTCCCTCTGTCTTTCAAAAATGAATAAACATAAAAAAAAAAATAAAAAAAATAACTATCAGGGCACCTGGGTGGCTCAGGCAGTTGAGTGTCCAACTCTTGATTTTGACTCAGGTCATGGTCTTACAGTTCGTGGGATGGAGCCCTGCATCAGGCTCTGCACTGTTAGTGCGGAGCCTGCTGGGGATTCTCTCCCTCCTCCTTCACTCTCTCTCCCTCTTTCTCTGCCCCTACCTAGCTCATGCTCTCTCTCTCTCTCTCTCAAAATAAATAAATACACATTAAAAATAACTATAACTACAATAATTTGTTAAAGCACACCAATATAAAATAGGTAAAGTGTGACATTAAAAACATAACAAGGGGGATAGCAGAGTAGAATTTTTGTGCGTGATCAAAGTTGTTAAAAGCATAAAATAGACTGTTAACATCTAATAAGATTTTTTATGTAAGCATCATGGTAACTACAAAGCAAAACTACAGTAGATACACAAAAGATAAAGAGGATCAAAGCATACCACTATGGAAAATTGTCAGTTCACAAAGGAAGACAGCAAGAGAAGAAGAAAAGAACAAGGAAACTACAAAACTGCCAAAACCCAATATAGTGGCTTTGGTAAGTCCTCATCTATCAATAATTGCTCTAAGTATAAGTGGATTGAATCATCCAATCAAAAGTCACAGGGCAGCTGGATGGATAAAATATAAGACCCAACTACATGCTGCCAATAACAGACTAACTTCAGAATTAAGGACACACATAGGCTCAAAGTGAAGGGAAGGAAAAAGATATTCCATGCAGGTGGCAACCAAAAGAGAGCAGGGGTAACTATAGACATCAGACATAACATCAGACAAAATAGACTTTAAGACAAAGACAGTAGTAGTAAGAGTGAAAAAGGTCATTTTATGATGATAAATGGGCCAAATTATCAAGAGTCTATAACAATTGTAAATATATACACCCAACATTGAAACATCTAAATGTATTAAGCAAATAATAACAGATCTGAAAGGGGAAATAGACAACACTACAGTAATACTAAGGGATTTTAATATCCCACCCTCAATAATGGATAGATCATTCAGAAAGAAAATCAGTATGGAAATGTTGGACTTGAACTATACTTTTGATCAAATGGACCAAACAGACATATACAGAACATTCCTTCCCATAGCATCTGAATACACATTCTTTTTTTAAAAATTTTTTTTAACGTTTTATTTATTTTTGAGAGAGACAGAGACAGAGTGTGAGCGGGGGAGGGGCAGAGAGAGAGGGAGACACAAAATCTGAAGCAGGCTCCAGGCTCCAAGCTGTCAGCACAGAGCCCGATGCAGGGCTGAAACTCATGAACCGTGACATCATGACCTGAGCTGAAGTCAGATGCTTAACCAATGGAGCCACCCAGGCGCCCCTGAATACACATTCTTTTAAAGCACGAACCGTCTCCAGGGTAAGGTCATATGTTAGGTAACAAAACAAGTATTATCATTTAAAAAGATTGAATTTATACCAAGTACTTTTTCTGGCCACAGAGATATGAAATCAGAATTCAATACCTGGAAAAACAGTGTAAAATTCACAAATATGTGGAGATTAAATAATACACTTCTCAACAACCAGTGAGTCAAAGTTGATATGAAAAATACTGAAACAAACAAAAATGGGAAAACAATAATACCTGAACTAATAGGATGCAACAAAAGCACTTCTAACAGGGAAGTTCATAGGGATGAATAGAAATCTCTCAAATAAACAACCTAGAGAGTAGACTCAAGATAAGGTTAAAATCATGAGCCAGATCAGTCAGGGCTTTTATAGGCCATGCTTATGAGTTTGTATTTTATTCTAGTCACTATAAGTAGCTATAAAAGAGTTTGTAAAGCGAGGGAATTACCTGACTTGATTTATGCCTTACAAAAATTTGATATGTGGAGAATGAATTGTGGGGGACAAAAGTCGAGGCAGGGAGGCAAAGAGGTCTATAATCCATGACATACACAGTAATGATACCCACTGCTTCTTTTCAGTCTTGCACAAGTTTAGTGCATGTCTTCTCCTAAAAGAGATTATACGTGATTATTGTCCCTAGAAAAAGGCAGAGGGGGCTGCCTTACAAGGCGTTACCTTTCAGTCAAGATTTCAACTGCCCAAATAGGAGCTCCCTAAATGACTGGACATAAATCACAAAGATTTCTGTCAGCCTTGATGTCATACTAAAATTTACCCCATCTGCATCGACATTTGTATTTTATTCCCCCAAATTTGGGGAGAATTTGGTAGGTGTGATTTGGGAGCAAATATTAACCTAATCTGTGAGTTGGAAAGCTTACATATGAAGAAATAACTTCTTTAGTATCACAGCTTACATAAGAGTCATTTTAAATATCTTCTTCCGACTCTTGGTGCCATTTATAAAATTCAGGATAAATAGCCAAGTTTATTGGTTATAAAATCATGTCTTATATGGATCTAATATCTCTACATACTCTTGTTACCTCTGAGGATGAACTCACCTTCATATAAGAAGCTTATTTTGCTCTAAAGACATTACGTGGAATTTAAAAGATGGCAAAAATAGAAGTGAATGCAACTTGTAATTTCATTTTAAATTAAAAAACCATCACTAGGGCAAAACTCGACAATCATGACAAGCTAAGGTTTTATACAGAAGAAAAAATACTTTAAGACATTCAAAAGCTAATCATCTTACAACAATAAACACTTATCCACATTGTTTCTACGTAGTATTCCGCTTGTTAAAGACATTTTAAGAGTCTGCATTAGTGTGTAGAGTTAGTGCCATGTTGGTGAATTAGAGTTGCTAACTACTTGAATTGTCAACTGTGCATTTTGGTTAGATTTTTGCCTTGAATGCTAATGTGGTGTTTTAAGTATCATTTTGATGAATTTTATTGTTACACTAGACACACTCTGGTTTTCCAATCAGTCATGTCCACTTCATCACTGTCAATGTGCTAATCATCATAACATTAAATATGACCAGAGGTAAACATTATTGAAAGCTTCGCCCGTTAGTGCAGTTTTACAGTAGCGTCGTTTTGTTTTTATTTCCTTTGATTTTATGCTGATATGGGTTTCCGCCGTATTTGCCTGCAGCCTCTTTCAACTTTTCCTTTTAATTAAAAAGCCTAATTGGGAGTAATAAAAACTTCCAATTAAGCCTTTTAAATAAAAACTGAAAGCTGAAAGTGGCTGTGGTTGCAGATACAGGCCGGCACTGACACTTTCATTATGGCAAGATTCTGTTACTGCAGAACAATTTGTGGTTTCCAGGTTTCACTCAAGACCTGTGAGTTAGGAGAAGTGGACCTTGGAAGGGATACCCAACCAGATAATTATACAGTTAAACATCCATGTTTTTTGAGGGGGCTTTGCTTTTGAGGCAAAGAAGGGTACTGAAGGGGCGCTTAAATCAATCATTATCGTGGAGTGTTCATTAGATTAAAATTTCAGTAATATTGCACTTTTAATAATAAAAATAAGATTTTAGTATTTGAATAAAAAGATAAAATATTCTAGCTTATTTGTTGTTTCCATTTAGTTATAAAACAATATAAAGGTTTTTGAGTTGCTTTATTTTCTTTCATTTCCCACACTGGAGATATATGCTTAGAAAAAGCCTGCAGTGAGCCCTAGGATTATGCAATCTATAATTGGACAGATTGGTGCATAATTTGCTGATTTGTGTATACTAATTGAATAATAAAAGGCTAAAACAGACTTTTTATACTATTTGAAATGTGTAAATATGTAACTTTTTGGAGTTTTCCTCTAAATATATATTTCATAAATTTAATTCCTCTTAGCTTATAGCATCATATGTCTGGGAGCAGGAGGGGAGAGTCCGATGAGAATTGGGTTGGGGGGAAGGCAAGGGAATTAAAAGCAAAAGTGAATTACTGGGACCTTATGAAGATAAAAAGCTTCTGCACAGCAAAGGAAACAACCAACAAAACTAAAAGGCAACCAACGGAATGGGAAAAGATATTTGCAAATGCCATATCGGACAAAGGGCTAGTATCTAAAATCTATAAAGAGCTCACCAAACTCCACACCCGAAAAACAAATAACCCAGTGAAGAAATGGGCAGAAAACATGAATAGACACTTCTCTAAAGAAGACATCCAGATGGCCAACAGGCACATGAAAAGATGTTCAGCGTCGCTCCTTATCAGGGAAATACAAATCAAAACCACACTCAGGTATCACCTCACACCAGTCAGAGTGGCCAAAATGAACAAATCAGGAGACTATAGATGCTGGCGAGGATGTGGAGAAACGGGAACCCTCTTGCACTGTTGGTGGGAATGCAAATTGGTGCAGCCGCTCTGGAAAGCAGTGTGGAGGTTCCTCAGAAAATTAAAAATAGACCTACCCTATGACCCAGCAATAGCACTGCTAGGAATTTACCCAAGGGATACAGGAGTACTGATGCATAGGGGCACTTGTACCCCAATGTTCATAGCAGCACTCTCAACAATAGCCAAATTATGGAAAGAGCCTAAATGTCCATCAACTGATGAATGGATAAAGAAATTGTGGTTTATATACACAATGGAATACTACGTGGCAATGAGAAAAAATGAAATATGGCCTTTTGTAGCAACGTGGATGGAACTGGAGAGTGTGATGCTAAGTGAAATAAGCCATACAGAGAAAGACAGATACCATATGGTTTCACTCTTATGTGGATCCTGAGAAACTTAACAGGAACCCATGGGGGAGGGGAAGGAAAAAAAAAAAAAAAAAAAAGGACGTTAGAGTGGGAGAGAGCCAAAGCATAAGAGACTGTTAAAAACTGAGAACAAACTGAGGGTTGATGGGGGGTGGGAGGGAGGGGCGGGTGGGTGATGGGTATTGAGGAGGGCACCTTTTGGGATGAGCACTGGGTGTTGTATGGAAACCAATTTGTCAATAAACTTCATATATAAAAAAAAAAAAGAATTGGGTTGGGGGGGTATTTTTAGCTTTGGTTATGATTGGCTGTTAGTTGATTTCATATGCTTTGCAAATGTTAAAGAGGGAAACTTTCTATGTCTGAATGACTCAGTGAAGTGAAATATTATTTTATTTTTTTTTAATTTAAGGTTTATTTATTTTAGAGAGAGAGAGAGAGAGCATGAGCTGGAGCCAGGGAGGAGCAAAGAAAGAGGGAGAGAGAATCCCAAGCAGGCTCCACGATGTCAGCGTAGAGCCCAATGCAAGGTTTGAACTCACAAGCCATGAGATCATGATCTGAGCTGAAATTAAGAGTCAGAGGCTTAGCTGACTGAGTCACCCAGGCACCCCATAAAATATATTTTTAAAACATTTTTACCTTTTTATATCTATGGTCACCATTTATCCCAATTTTTAACATTCAGCCTTATTGTTTATTTTCTAATACAGATACTACCTGTTGCTTACTAAAAAACTTGGAATGTATTTTAAAAAGCTCAAAATTAGGTAGAATCTTACCTCAAACCACAGTTAACATGTTTGATGTAGTTCTGTCCAATTTTTTTTTGAGAGAGAGATTGTGAGTGAATGTGGGGGAGGGGCAGAGGGAGAGAAAGAGAGAATCTCAAGTAGTCTCCATACCCAGTGCCTGGCTCTCTGAGGGGCCCATCTCACGACCCTGAGATCATGACCTGACACAAAATCAAGAGCCGATTGCTTAACCTACAGAGTTACCCAGGCATCCTTGTCCAATATTTTCTAATGTGTCCTTTCTTCATACAAGCATACACATGGGCAAAAATAATAAAATTGTGATTATATTGTTTATAATGTTGTACTTGTTTCTTTTTCATTTAACATTATAAGCATTTTCCATATTTCAAAGACATATATGTTCATCCTTAGTCGACCTGTCTCTAATTTTGGGGATTGAGGTCCCCATCATAGCAGGTCAGAGTGTGGGTTTTAGAGTCAGGGGTTTAATTCTTGGTTCCAAAATCTACTAGCTATGTGATCTTGAACAATTCCCTTTTATGAGTTTTCATTTCCTGCTGCATAAAATGCAGAAAAGTATTATATGCACCTCTGTGACAGAGATGAAGATTATGTGGGTTATATATGTAAAAGTGCCGACACACAAAGTAAGCACTACATAATACTGTTATTATTTTCAGTTATTTTCCATTTTCAATAATCTGTGAGTTTCAAATAATCTAATATTTCTCCTTGGATAAGATTTGGCAAAATTAGCTCATTCCCTGTTATTTTTAGTCCCATTAGATGCCTCTAGAATGATTTTATTTAGATTTATTCTCAGTAACGTTTGGGAGCTTTCGATGGGGCCACATATTTATTGTTAGTATTATTCTTAGATATTTTATGCAGTTTTTGGTAGCTTTTTTATATGCTTTGGTAGTTCATTATAAATGAAATCTTTTTTCTTTATTGCATTTTTAAACCTTTATTTATTTTGAGAGAGAGAGAGAGCAAGCGCACCAGCAGGGGAGGGCAAGAGAGAAGGAGAGAGAGAGAAGCCCATGCAGGGCTCTTTCCCGCTAACTGCAAGATCATGACCTGAGCTGAAATCAAGAGTAGGCTGCTTAACTGACTAAGCCGCCCAGGTGCCCTGAAAAAAATTTTTTTTTGCATTCTGTATGTCAACTGTATTAGTTCTCTTTTTTAAATGTGAGGTGTACGTAGCATACAGTGCTATATTAGTTTCAGGTGTACAATATAATGATTCGACAATTCCGTATATTACTCAGTTCTCATCACAGTAAGTGTACTCTTAATCCTCTCTTTCGTCCACCTCCCCATCCACCTTCTCTCTGGCAACCACCAGTTTGTTCTCTGTATTTAAAGGTCTGCATTTTTGTTTGTGCCTTTTTTTCTTTGCTCATCTGTTTTGTTTCTTAAATTCCACATCTGAGTGAAATCATGTGTTTGTCTTTGTCTGACTTATTTCACTTACCATTATACTCTGTAGGTCCATCCATGTTTTTTCAAATGGCAAGATCTCATTCTTTTTTATGGCTGAGTAATATTTGTGTGTATGTGTGTGTTATGTGTGTGTAATATGCCACATCTTTATGCATTCATGTATTGATGGACTTTTGATGGACACTTGGGTTGCTTTTATACTTTTTTTCCCAGAAAATTATCTACTTCATGAATTTCTTTTCAAATATATTAACATACAATTTTGCATTTAATAAACTGGTAATTTGAAAGAACAATCCTTTTACTTATCAGACAAACTTTTCCATGTTTAATTTTATTTACCTTTTATTTTTGACTAGATTTTCTAGAGATTTATTAACAATATTATTTTTTAAAGAAAATATAAGCTCTTGGATTCATTTTATTTTCATTTTGCTTCAAATTACTTTTACTCTTATTTTTTTTTTTTTAATTTTTTTTCAACATTTATTTATTTTTGGGACAGAGAGAGACAGAGCATGAACGGGGGAGGGGCAGAGAGAGAGGGAGACACAGAATCGGAAACAGGCTCCAGGCTCTGAGCCATCAGCCCAGAGCCCGACGCGGGGCTCGAACTCACGGACCGCGAGATCGTGACCTGGCTGAAGTCGGACGCTTAACCGACTGCGCCACCCAGGCGCCCCTACTCTTATTTTTAAAAATATTTTTTATTTATTTTTGAGAGAGAGAGAGAGAGAGACAGAGTGTGAGCGTGGGAGGAGCAGAGAGAAAGGGAGACATAGAATCCAAAGCAGGCTCCAGGCTCTGAGCTGTCAGCACAGAGCCCGATGTGGGGCTCGAACCTACAAACCATGAGATCATGACCTATCTGAGGAAGTTTAACTGACTGAGCCACCCAAGTGCCCCTTTACTCTTATTTTTTTAATTTAATTATTTTTATAATTTCCCCAGGTCAATGATTACCTTATTTTTAAAAAGCTAGATTATGTATTTATAATAAATTTTCTTCTGAGTGTACCTTTGCTTATGTTTGGTGTATTACCTTACATTTTTCTTTTTTTTCTCATTTTCTTATGTGTTCTTAAATTTTAGAAAAGTGTTTTTTGACCCTAATATTATCTAAATTGTTGTTTTATCATTTTATCATCATTTCTTCTCTTGGCTATTGGTTATTGTGGCAGTTTCCTTTATCTGTAAGTCTCCCTATTACACCATGCTCCAGACTGCTAAAAGCAATATGCTGTCCTCAATAGATGTTGCTGAAGGGTACAAACTTGTGACTAGTAGATAAATAAGTATTAAAGATCTAATGTACAGCATAATGACTATAGTCAACAATGCTGTATTATAAACTTCAAAGAAGCTAGGTTGCTAAGAGACTAGATCTTAATTGTTCTCACCACAAAAAAGAAATGATAATTATGTGATATGATAAGGCTGTTAAATTTAGCCAGCACTAAGGTGGTAATCATATTACAATACATGAATGTATGAAATTAACACCCTGTGCACCTTAAATGTATAGTGTTATATGTCAATTATTTCTCAATTTAAATATTTTCCCACCGACTCTCTATTTTATATAATGTAAAGTCAAAATGCATACAAGACATATTAGCTGAACCTTCATCTGTAATCCTCATCCAACATTTTGTCACCATCACCTGCTGAAAATCCTCTCATCATTATATGACTCCCTTTGCTTGGTTACTTTTGTTCTTTCTTACTGAACTTCTCTGGCCACGTGCTTTATTATGCATTCTCTGTGTAACTTCTTTATCCCCAGTGAAAAATTCAGCCATCTTTCTTGGGTACTTTCAGAGAGTTTTGAAGTCATTTATAAGCAGCACTCACCATATTCTATAGGCATTATTTGCCTCAGTGCTTGTTCCCTAGCAAGTTTCCTGACTTTTATATTGCAGTTACATTTAATCGTTAAAATATTTCTGTGAATTAGATGTTATCTTTTACTGAAGATGGAGAAATTGAGATTCTGAGTTTAATATTTCCAAAGTCACAGAACTGGTCAATAACATAGATAGGGCTTTAATCCAACTTTGCATCAACTGCATTAACGTTTCACATGCTTTGACAAAAATATCTCCTCATGGTCAAAGATATGTAAGGGTAGAGAACGACATCTGGAGATTTTGCCTGAAGTAACGCAATATAAGCACATATTCATTTGAAGCACTTTTTTTTACTTTATTTATTTTTAATTTAATTTTTAATTTTTTAAATTTACATCCAAATTAGTTAGCATATAGTGCAACAATGATTTCAGGAGTAGATTCTTTAATGCCCCTTGCCCGTTTAGTCCATCCCCCCTCCCACAACCCCACCCGTAACCCTCAGTTTGTTCTCCATATTTATGAGTCTCTTCTGTTTTGTCCCCTCCCTGTTTTTATATTATTTTTGCTTCCCTTTCCTTAGGTTCATCTGTTTTGTCTCTTAAAGTCCTTATATGAGTGAAGTCATATGATTTTTGTCTTTCTCTGACTAATTTCACTTAGCATAATACCCTCCAGTTCCATCCACATAGTTGCAAATGGCAAGATTTCATTCTTTTTGCTTGCCGAGTAATACTCCATTATATATACATACCACATCTTCTTTATCCATTCATCCATCGATGGACATTTGGGCTCTTCCCATACTTTGGCTATTGTTGATAGTACTGCTACAAACATGGGGGTGCATGGGTCCCTTCAAAACAGCACACCTGTATCCCATAGATAAATGTCTAGTAGTGCAATTGCTGGGTCGTAGGGTAGTTCTATTTTTAGTTTTTCAAGGAATCTCCATACTGTTTTCCAGAGTGGCTGCACCAGCTTGCATTCCCATGAAGCACTTCCTTTCACAGTAAGTCTCATTAGTTTGGTTCTACTCCAAAATATATTTAAATGTGTTTCAACATAAAGCAATATTTTATTGTTCTCCATTAGGAAAAATAATGATCTTTTACCTGCATTTGATAGTTCACTGTGGATGCTACTCTGTGGCGAGTCTATCACATTATGATTGTTAGGCTGAATTATAAAGAAATGAAGCCACATCTAAAATTCACCCCTGAGGTAATTTTTTCACCTTATTCCAGACTCCCATAAAAATACAGATACAGATAACAGATTCACCACTTCAGTCACTGAAGACAGCTACCCAGAATGGTATGATGCAAAGTTTTAAAGCTGTTCTTCGTGGAAATTTTTCTATCTTTATCATCTTATTGAGACATCAGACCCACTTTTTATATGGTGAATTGAAAGGTTATTTGAGCTCTGGCTCTTTTATTGATTCAGGACAATAATTGTCAAAGGACTTTTTTTAGTGAGAATAAGATTCTTAGGGGCCCCTGGGTGGCTCAGTCCGTTGAGCATCTGACTTCGGCTCAGGTCATGATCTCACGGTTCGGTTCCTGAGTTTGAGCCCCACATCAGGCTCACTGATAATCAGCACAGATCTCACTTTAAATTAAAATCTCTGTTCCCTCTCTCTCTGCCCCTCCCCCACTTGCGTGTGCGCTCTCTCTCAAAAATGAACATTAAAAAAAAGGAAAATTAGATTCTTAATTGCTCACTTAATTTTTAATACTGACTCAAGTAACTCTCTATGTCCAATTCTCAAACTTCATTTTCACCCTAACAATCATCTGTTTTGCAGTAAAAAATATTAATACTTTTGCATGCCATTGGTTCAGCAATTGGGAGAATTCAGTCTTGGGAGAATATTTGCTTGATGCACTAGGTTTATGAATTCTATTTTTTTATGTTTTTATTTTAATTCCAGTTAGTTAACATATAATATGAATTACTCCATTAATAAGGTTACTAACAAATTATCAACTTTGTCATTTTAGTTTTGTTTCCTCCACAGAAAATATAATACACTTCAGCAGTAAATTAGAAGCCTAATCAACGCCTTCCTGAATCCTAGGAAAAATCTTTATAGTAAAACAATTTTTTGTGTTCAACTTGCATGTTTTGATATGGATGAAACTTTATAAATTATTTAAATCAGTCTCTATTCCCATATTTACCATCTCTACCACCTTATTGAATATACTGAGATGGTCTAGAAGCAAATTTTTTGAGTTAAATTGTTCATAGTTCTCAGTATATGACGTCATAGCTGCTGGGAGCCTGATGAATTTGATGCAAGCTAGCTTTCCTGTGGTTGTGACTCTCAGAAATTTGGCTCCATCCATATTCACCTTTTTTTTTTCTATTGAAAAGCATTCCTTCTTGTAAAAATCATCAGATAGATTGTTGAAAAGCTGTTAAACCATTATTTCACTGTTAATCTCTTTAAATTTCTGTGTACTTTTACAGACATCATCACTAGATATAGTATACCATGATCTACATATATATATATAACATGTATATGTATATGTATATAATCAGTGCAGAGCTCTGATATATGTATGCATATATACATATATATACGTACACACACACACACACACACACATATATATATATATATATATATATATATGTATATATAAAATCATTCTGTATTCTTGCCTAACACATTGTTTCTTTTACGTAGTAAGCATATAAACAGACCTGGAACATGTGATAAGGTATCAGATTGGCTGTTTCTCATCTGAGATCTTTACCCACTTTCTCCTACTATATGAGTTTTACTCTCCAAGATAACTTTGAAGTTGACTTTGAAGGAAACTTTAAGCAATTTTAATTTACTCACTTGATTGTAATTTCCATTTATGTTATTCCAAACCCCTCCCCTGCTTAGCTCTTGGCAAAGCATTCTGGTGATTTGATTGCAAATTTTCCTTCATGTTGGATTGTAGATGTTGTGAGATGGCCCACTGCACTTATGGTGCAGAGCTTTCATGTAAAAGATACAGGGTTTAGACTCATTGGATTTTCCCTGGTAACAAAAACCAATGTGATAAACAAGCATGTAAAGAAGTCTTACTGGATTTAAATTCACCAACTCAAACTTACAAATTGTGGTAGGGTGAAGACTATCATCTCCTTTGCTATTGAGTTCATTTGATGGAGCTACAGAGATAAAACTAGAGAATTATTTCATTTCTCTCATTATCATGAATATCTCCAAGTTCCAGACTTGCCCTCTGATTACTATTTCTAGTGTTGCATCTTTCTATTTGCAAATAATTAACAAAGTTGTTAACGTTTGAAATGTAAATGAAAAAGTAACACAGAAATATCCAAAATCAGAGTTTTAGAACTTAAGTGTCAACAGGGAAGTGAAGGCAATAAAAAATAAAATTATATCTTGTATTTTGTAAATCGCATTTTTATCTAGGTCAGTTTCATCAGAAAATTAAACTGAATTATACAAACCAATGAGTTGTGTGCATATAGGTGTGTGTGTGAATTCAAACCTTTACAAACTCTGTAGTTGATAAGGTGACAACCGCATTGAAAAAAAAGAGAAAATAGCATACACTGCAACATGTATCCACAAATATACCTAGTCACCAGACAGTAAACTCATCTCCCCTAGTGAACCAGTGGCATTACAATAATGTTTCTCCAAGCTATGTCTCCTCTTCTTTTATTTTTTATTTATTTTTTTTAGTTTATTTTTTGAGAGAGAGAGAAAGGGAGAGTGAGCACAGGGGAGAGACAGAGAGAAAGGGAGAGTGAGAATCCCAAGCAGGCTCCACACTGTCAGTGCAAACTCGATGCGGGGCTTGAAGCCACGAACCGTGAGATCATGACCTGAGCCTAAATCAGGAGTCAGACACTTAACTGACCGAACCACCCAGGTGCCCTCCTTTCATTTAAAAAAAAAAAATCTTTATTTTATTTTTAAGAGAGAGAGAGCAGGAGTGGAGGAAAGACAGAAAGAGAGGGAGACACAGAATCTGAAGCTGTCAGCACAGAGTCCTATGCGGGGCTTGAACCCACAAGCCGTGGGGTCATGATCAGAGCTGAAGTCCGATGCTTAACTGACTGAGCCACCAAGGTGCCCCTCTTTCACTTTTGAATGTACCTTAAATATTAATTGGTACCTTTGATTTTCTCCTAAGAGAAATTTACCAAAATTTATAATCATTCATTACCCTTGTAAATATTTTACTGTTAATGTGTATTCATGGAAAAACATGGATTGTCTTGTATGGACAAATAGAATTCTGATGTTTTTGCACAGATATGACAAAACCTTATGTCATTTAATTTCCGGCCTCCTCCGCCAATCCCTCCTCCCTTACTCCCAAACTTCCACAGGTCACTTTGCTTTAGTATTTATTGGGAAGTAGGGGTTTTCTTTCGTCTTCACTTCGGAAAGTCATTCCTGTCGAAGCTACTTCTCTAGAGTCCTTCCTAGAACTGCCTTGGGCTGTTTGTTGCCAGGTGTTTATGGATGTAGTTCCCTCAACTGGACGCCCCCTGCTTTTTCAGCAGAGCCAACACAGAGGCAACAATGAGGTGATGAAGTTCCTTATACTTCTTTCTCCCTTTATTTTCCTCTACCACTGTCAATAAAGTAGTGGACATTTATCAGGTTTGACTGAAGTGTTGAGTGTAGTTTGTCAAACAGTTTTCATTTATTATAATGAGAAGGCAAATACTTTCAGCTATAGCTTCCTATGACTGCTATATTGATGCAAAGGAAAACACCTAATGGGGTGCCCTAAATCTATCTGTAGGTCCTATCTTTGTTCTCCACACTGCTGACTATTTTAGAATACCTCCTTCTTTAAATGTCCTTGGCATAAGTATTTTAAAAGAACATCAACGAGGCAGGGGCACCTGGGTGGCTCAGTTGGTTAAGCGTCTAACTCTTGATTTTGGCTCAGTCATGATTTCACTGTTCATGAGTTCGAGCCACATCGGTCTCTGTACTGGCAGCATAGAGCCTGCTTAGGATTCTCTCTCTCCCTCTTTTTCTTCCCCTCCCCCACTCATTCTCTCTCTCTCTCTCTCTGTCTTTCTGTCTTTCTCTCTCTCTGTCTCTCTCAAAATAAATAAATAAGCTTAAAAAAAGAGAGAAAGAAAACTTATGAGGCAAATGCTCCACAGTAGAATATAACCCAAATATTTGCTATTTATTCTAAATTAACCTGAATAATGCTTTCAGTAGGAGAGCCTCCATTATAGATTTTAGCATTCCAAACTCAAGAAAACTGGAGCCTAATAAATTACAACATGACATGTCAAATGTTGATATTTTTTCTCATGGTAAGAAATGTTTGCTAGCATAATACAAGTTTTGGTAAATCATGTTTTAAATATGCTAGTGATGTTTGATATTTGAAGGAATAATATGGAATTATTTTGTAAGACAAATCAATTGGTAATCAAGCTTACTGAATAGTCTTGATTTACACATATCATCTTAAAGTTGGCACAGATGTGTACAGTTGTCTGGCTTGTAATTTGTCAAACACTAGGTATATTGAGCTACTGCCAAATTGTATAAGATATTAAGGCAAAGTCAGAGTTATTCCAACTTTGTGAGATCATTCTATACAGATGTGTTACCAGAGCTCTTAAACCCATGTGTTAGGTAGAAGCCAGATCTGTGGTGAGGACTATTCTGTGTCTAAGAAGAGATGAGCTGTTCTGAGTGAGCTGGAGCCGTTGGGAGAGGTAGTTATAGAGGCCACTCTGGGCTGTGGGCAGGAGGACTTTGTGAAAACAACATTGTTTCTGTGTTCCTCTCATTCTCTAATCTTTTACTTTTTCCTTCCATTAGCCAAACCCAGGTAGAAGTCAGTTGGCAAGGGTGTCTAGGTGATTTAGGGGATTAGTTATCTCGGTATGCAGAACAGAGCAATAAAAGGGCCGAGAATGGAGCTGAGAAGAAGCAGAATGGCCAGGACATGTGGTGTTGACATTTTTATTTCTTCTTGGAAATCAAATATCATAGAGATGTGGATGCCTTGTTTGGTTAAGAAAAAAAAAAGGTAGGGGTCCTTGGGTGGCTCAGTTGGTTAAGTGTTCCACTCTTTATTTCAGCTCTGTTCATGATCTCATGGTTCGGAGTTCGAGCCCTGCGGTCAGCTCCATGCTGACATTGCAGAGCCTGTTTGGGATTCTCTCTCTCCCTCTCTTCTGCCTCTCTCTCTCTCTCTCAAGTAAATAAACTTAAGAAAAGGGTGGGGGGGAAGGTAGTAAGAGAACATATGGATGTGAGGACAGCCAAACTTCTCCAGAGAGTGTATCTAGAAAATGAGTGGGCTGAAGCCCAAATCACTGAAGCAGAGTAAATCCTAGTGAAGCTATGGGGAAAAAAAATTCTGGACTGAGAATAAAATGGAGACTATAGAGTTGTTTCAGTGTTACCCTAGCTATCTGTTCTTGAACAAGTCCTTATCATTGTGAACATCAGTACCCTTCCTGCCTCCCCCCCCCCCCCGCCCCTCCCTTCCTTTCTTCCTTGAGTGGTAAGTTTGAGGATTGGACAGGGTGCTCCTGAGATTCCTTTTATGTTCAACATTTCGTGCGTGTTGGTGAGCAGAGTTCTATCAATAAAATATGCTTTTTCCAAGATTCTATCTGTATGCCCCTGCATTGTGGTCTGACATTCAGAAAAGTATTCTGGCCAATAGGAGTTCTGCCTATCAGGTTTTTACTTTTGTTATTCTTTTTAGGACCTGGGGTTCCTGAGGTGAAGGGTGGTGGATCTCAGTATTTTTTAATGGTGAAATCCCTTGAAAGTGTTTTTTCTTGTTAAAAGTTCAGGGTTTCTCTCTTCCTCCCTTGGATTCTTTCTCTTTTTTTCTTTTTCCTTACTAATATGCATTTAAGGTCTAATATGTATAAGCTACACAAAATTAAATAAAATGTTCTCTAAAATGTTTCATGGAAGAGTTACCTAATTATCAGAAAGTGAATATGCATAAAATGAAATCACTGATAAGATTTATACACAATTTGCTACTGAAAATTTGATTTGAAGATGTAATGATTAGGTTAAAAAGGTAGTAACTGTGACTATACTTGCTTTTCAAAAAACCCAGCTGCTAATTAATAATCACCTTCTCTGAAATTTTATCCTAGGGCTTCATTCTAACCTATCGATTTTTATCGTCAATGAAATGTAAGTGCCATCCGACACCGTATTCCACCAGAGCTGATCAGGTACATTTTTAGTTCATTTGGGCATAGAGTACATACTCTAGGGAGAATGGAGTGGGGCACCTAACTGGAAAGACAGAAGAGAAATAAAGCATTAAACAGGAGTCCTGGGAACTGAAGGGAAATCTTTGCCTATTTCAAAATATACTTTAAAGGCTAAACTGGGAAGCCAGGCAAAGGAAGGTTTTAGTTTGTGTGAGGGAGATTGAAGGCAGCTGTCTTTGCTTTCTCTCCTGTCTTTCAGTTGACTCTCCACATGTTTTGCCTCTAGCCCCAACAAACTCAAATGCTTGGATGAGCTACTAAGTAGAAATAAAAATGATAATTCTCTTTTATTTCTTCTTTTTCTATGCAGTCATAATAGGTGGATTTTCATTAAACATGGGAAGATAAAAAATGGGAAACGCACTTTCCCTGAACTCTCTCAATGTTCTATAAAATGTTCAATTAACCGTACTTGCCACTGTCCATATTTCTTTCCATACTCTCTAAATTGCATGAGGTCTCTCTAGTGCTTCAGTTAACATTAAAAAAGGAGAGTCAATTTATTATTTTTCACTGAACTCAGAATAGCTGGGTGAATAAATACCGCTACCAATAATTTCGTTTGCTTCGACCTATTGTTTAAACTTTTGAGGAACCATAATACAGTAGGAACTAAAACCGTCTTAAAAGAAAAAGTCTGCTAGTAGATAATAGGAAGAAAACTTGATTTTCTCCATGTCTTTGTGCACAATCTCCAGCCACCATCCTTACTTTGGGCTATCAAATCATGTAACAGCCTGCAAGTAATTCTATCCATGTATCATATAGAGAATTATTAATAAGAAAAATTATGAAGGAGAATAGGCATTATACGTAGAGAAATTAGGGTATGAACCCCAGCTCTGCAGTGGAATAGCCATGTGATCTGTGCCAAGTTATTTACTCTATCAAAGCATCTGCTCATTTGTAAAATGGGGATTATAATACTTAACTCACAGGTTATTGTAAAGATTGAGACACTGAATGAAAAACACCAAGAACAGTGAGTGCAAAGTAATGGCTCAGTAGTTCAATAATGCTATTATCAGTGGAAATGAAACAAGAAACTTTTTGTCATTGTTTTAATTGACTATTTTGCTACGAGAATGCAGAGGTCAAAACAGTGATTTTTCTTTTTATTTCAGAAAATAAAAATTTCTGTCCATTTCTATTAGTAGGGAAGTGTGTGTGTGTGTGTGTGTGTGTGTTTGTGAAAAGATAGAGAATACACTGGCACAATGGGTGTGATGTTCCTTCCTGGGTGTGCTTAAATTGATTGCTTTAAAACATTATTTCATGGCAATGTAGGGGAAAGAGCACTTGAGTTGGAATAAGAAAAATTAGGTTTATGTCCTAGCGCTGCCAAATATTGATTGTATTAAAAATTTGATTCAGGTAGGTACCCTAAAAATGTTAGATTTAAAAACAAATGAGTTTTTAGCCCCTGAACATCAGGGTTGGGTATAATTTCAGTAGACTACACTTTTTTTTTTTTAAGATCTTGAAAGAGTGATGAGAACTTGAAAACAAACTTAGCTTGAGCAGGTGTTCCTGTTGTGGAAAAGACTTAAGCTGCTTCCAAAATGTTTTCTTTACTGACCTAGAGCCACTAACAGGGACTTCATCATTAGTGAATGATGTGTGTAGTTCAGTGATTCTCAAACTTTTTTTGTCTCAGGACATTGTCATACTTTTAAAAATGACTGGGCACCCTGGAAAGTTCTTGTTTTTGTGAGTTAAATTTATTGATATTGCTGTATTAAAATTTAGAACAAATTTAAAATATAAGACCATCGTATGTTAACATAAATAATATTTCCATGAAAAAGAATTCCATTTTCCAAAATAAAAAAAAAAAAACTCTGAGAAGAATGGCATTCCTCCTCTCCTGCCTCATTTTTACAAATCTTATTAATGCCTAGCTTCATAGAAGACAGCTAGATTTTCTTATCTGCTTCTGCATTCATTTGTTGAGATAGTAACTATCATGTAGCTTCTGGAAAACTCCACTATACACTTGTAAAATAATGACAGTAAAAAAATCAATGAATATCTTAGATATGTTATAAAATAAATCTTGACCTCATAGGTCACTTTAAAAGATCTAAGGGACTCTCATGGGTTCCTAGCCCACACTTTGAATACCACTGTTATTGATTAATCATTGTTTCTTTTAGCTGTCTTCTTGTAAATTGAAAGACTCTTGGAAAGGGTACAAAATTACTCAACACTGCAAGGTGAATTGATTAAACTCTTGAGTCCTGAATGGGAGAGAGGAAAAGAATGAGAATAACATAGACTTGAAGGGAATGTGGCCTTGAAAAAAGTGGGAGATGGGAGGCAGTGAATCCTAATATCAGTTATATTTTGGAGTTTGTAAATGAGCTCCATCACTTCATAGTGGCTTACATTTGCTAGTTACCTAATTCTTCTAAGTCTTGGGTTATCCATATGTAAAATAAGGGTAATAATATTTAATTCATGTGTTGTGATGATTAAATCAAATGGTGTTTGTAAAACACTTAATGTCTGACACATAGTAAGTGGCCCATTATTAAGCCGTTATTTTTATTGTTATTTTATCCAGGATTTGACCTGCTCGTAAACATATGTAGACTCTTTCTTCAGAGTTACACTATGTGCAGCAATAAATATCGTATTCTGAGGGTTCTATTTTATCCTGTTTTAAAATCCTGGTAGGGAATTAAAGCAAGAATGAGGGTAGTATGGAAGATATAAGGGAGGCAGATTAGACTGGGGTTGAAATTCCAGGTTATACATCACGAGACAGGCTTTCAACTAGAACTCTGGTAGTAGGAATGTGGAAGAGGGCTTCAGATGCTGTTACTCACTAAAATGTGTTCCTTCCCAAATTCATATGTTGAAGTCCTAAACCCTGGTGTCTCAGCATGTGACAGTATTTGGAGATGGGGTGTTTAAACAGGTAATTAAGATTAAAGGAGATCATTGGGTACAATAGACAAATTATGGAAGCAACCAAGTGTTCATTGACTGATGAATGGATAAAGAAGATGTTGTGTACACACACACACACACACACACACACACACACACACACAGGAATATTACTCAGAGATGAAGAAGAAATGAAATCTTGACATTTGCAATGATGTGGATGGGTCTAGAGAGTAATATGCTAAACAAAATGAGTCAGTCAGAAAGAGACAAATACCATATTTCACTCATGTGTAGTTTTTAAGAAACAAAACAAATGAGCAAAGGGGGAAAATGATAGAGACAAAGTAAGAAACGGGCTTTTAAAAAAAGTGTTTATGTATTTTTGAACTAGAGAGAGCATGAATGGGGAAGGGACAGAGAGAAAGAGACAGAAGATCTGAAGTGAGCTCTGTCCTGACAGCAGAGAGCCTGATGTGGGGCTCAAACTCACAAACTGTGAGATCATGACGTGGGCCGAAGTCAGATGCTTAACTGACTGAGCTATCCAGGCACCCCAACAGATGCTTAACTATAGAGAACAGACTGATGGTTACCAGAGGGGAGAAGGAGATGAACTAGGTGATGGGGATTAAGGAGGGCACTTGTGATGAGCACCAGGTGTTGTATGTAAGTGCTGCATCACTAAATTGTATACCTGAAGCTAATATTACACTGTATGTTAACTGGAATTTAAATTTAAGAAAACTTCAAAAAACAGAGGTCATTGGTATAGGCTTGATCCAACATGACCAGTATCTTTTTTTTTTTAATTTTTTTAATGTTTATTTATTTTTGACAAAGAGAGAGAGAGAGAGAGAGAGAGAGAGAGAGAGAGAGAGAGAGAGACAGAGGATGAGCAGGGAAGGGACAGAGAGAGAGGGAGACACAGAATCAGAAGCAGGCTCCAGGCTCTGTGCTGCACAGAGCCTGACATGGGGCTCGAACTCACCAACCATGAGATCATGACCTGAGCCGAAGTTGGACGCTTAACCGACTGAGCCACCCAGGCGCCCCACAACATGACCAGTATCTTTATAAGAAGAGGAGATAAGGATGCAGACGCACAGAGAGGGCAGACCTTGTGAAGATGTTGAAAGATGGCCATCTACAAGAATGTGGTTAAGCCCCTTATAGGGAGAAACCAGGAGAGGGGTTTTGCCTGCTCCCTCTGCACTGAACCCTTGGGGAATAGCCACTGGGAGTGCTTGCTTGCACTTTAGCAACTCCTCCTTTATTTGCTGTGGAACACGTAATGCTCTCCTAAAGCAGCTCTAAAAGTTGGGGCTTTAGATGTGTGAACAAGCTACTTCCAGGGGGATGCTGGCGACTAGGTATTACTGTTACAGTGAGCTGTAGGGAGAAGACAGGATGTGCCCATCAGCTCCCCCAGTATTGCAGTCAGCCATGGTGCTTGCTAATTGGAAGTCAGACCTTCAGGCAGCAGCTTGTAAAGTGTGCAGTCTTCCAGGGAGACACTGAGAGTTATGGATTTTTACCTGTTTTCTCTGTGTCGGGCCCTGTGGAGACAGCCTCAGTGAGTGCTTGTTGGCTGCAGTCCACTGGGACTTGTGAATGTCTCTTTGGTTTTCAGAGGTGGGGGGGGGTTAATCCCTCAGATGGGGCAGCTGGTGTTGGGGCACTCGATGTGCAGTCCAGACTCTTCTCTCCTCAGGGAGAATCTGGGAGTTGGGCTTCCATCCCAATTGTATGTGGCTGTGCTGGGGGTGGGGTTTATGGTAAGAGATTGTGTCAGCCTTTCTAACTCATTTCAATATGCATGTTTTCTTTTTTGCCCCCTGTGACTCCCATCCCTCAGCTAGTTTCTGGATTTCTCTTAGAGATAACTGCTTCATGTGTAGCTTGTACATTTGGTGTGTAATGGGAAGAGGGAAGTTCGGGACCCTCTAATCACCATCTTGGTCCAGAGTCTAGTCAATGCTCTTTTGAGTGACCTCTGACTCAGTTTTCAGGTTGACTGACTGGATGTATGATAATACTGCCAAACATATAATAGGGCCTCTCTTCGAGCGTGTAGTTGTTGGCATAAGGCATGGATTTAATTCATTCTTTCATAAGAATGTTTCCTTAATTAGTTCTTTTGTGTTTATTTATATTTTTTAATGTTTATTTATTTTTGAGAGAGAGAGAGAGAGAGAGAGAGAGAGAGACCAGGGGAGGGGCAGAGAGAGAGGGAGACACAGAATCTGAAGGAGGCTCCAGCCTCTGAGCTGTCAGCACAAAGCCTGACATGGAGCCCGACATGGAGCAGGGCCCAGGAGGGCTTGAACTCATGAGCTGTGAGATCGGTGACCTGAGCTGAAGTTGGATGCTTAACTGACTGAGCCACCGAGGCGCCCCTCCTTAACTAGTAGTTTATAACACTTGCTCATTCTCACAAGCATCAAAATTTTTTCTTGTCATCTATTTTACAAATGACCTTTAATTTGCCTTTTAAAAATTTTAAATTAACAAATAAAAATTCTTCTTACAGGACAACCTTTGCCTTGTTAGCTTTTTTCTGGTAAACTCTTTTTTGCAAGAGTTGCAAGATGATTTGGAATAAATTTAAACTTCCTTAATTGAGTAAGCTTTTATTAAAGTTACAGAACTATGGATAATTAAGTCATGAACAGTAAACTACATGAGAGTCTGGTGGAAAAAAAAAATCAATGCATGCAAAACTGATTGTTGTTTTTCCTAGAGATACTAAATTAGGGACTGTGAAGACTATATTGTGTATACTAAATTTGGAGCTTCTCTTAGCTGGTCTACATTAGCAGAGAGACCATAAACAAAATTAATTTAGGTGATGCTTCAGTGTAACAATGTTTTTCCTTGCTTTTCTGACTTTCTGAATACCGATAATAGATTCTCAAGTATTTTTTTTTTTAAAGGACACTGCTATTTATATCAGTAGTTTCTTTTTTTTTTTGTCAAATCAAGTTAAGTAGAAAATACTTAATGGTGATTTGGAATTCAGCAGAAATGAAACAGCAAATACTACTTTTTTGAAAAAGTCTTTAAAAAGGTTTTTTTTGGAAATAATTATTTTATACTGCCTACTCCATGATTTATTAGTTGATTACTAAAAGCTTTCTTCTTTTTGAGCTATTTTAGAAGTGAAGTTGGTAGAATATCTTTATTTCTACAGGAATCACTGGAAAATGTGTAGAAGAACATTTATTCAAAAAAGGCCATAAATCCTTTTAATAAGTTGAAGTTCTCTTGCCTTTTTTTCCCGCTATCTGGGTCAGGTATGTAGGATATGGTTTGTGTAAATGATAATAGAGAAATTTAAGTGTAAAGGTAGAGAATCTAATCCTAGGAACATACAATATTAGAAATGGCAACTATGTAACTGCAACTTCACATGAGCTCATGATTCACTTGTATATGTAAATCATATGCATTTTATATCCTAAATATATCTCAGTCTCAGCTCTTTACCTCTCAGGCTCAGGCTCTCCCTTCCTCTCTCCATTTTAGCCTACAGGTTTGTTTCCTTGTATCAATTCAGATGAACCATTCATGCTGCAATCTCTGTGACTATAGCTCTCTAGAGTTATGCTGTGCTCAATCTTTTTTTAAATTTTATTTTAGAGACAGCAAGAGAGGGAGAGGGGCAAAGTGAGGGAGAGGGGCAGAGGGAGAGAGAGAGGAAGAATTGTAAGCAGGCTCTGTGCTCAGCACAGAGCCCAACGTGGGGCTTGATCACATGACTCTGGGGTCATGATCTGAGCCGTAATCAAGAGTTGGACATTCAGCCAAAGGAGCCACCCAGGCGCCTCTAGACTCAACCTCTATGACCTCACATAGCAGTCCCATGAATTTAAGATATAGTCATTTCTTACTTAATTTCTACAATAGTTCCATAACTGAGCACTATGAGTTTCGTTTACTCCATTAACTACCTAGAACCCAAGTAGAAGAAACAAACATTTAAGTTATGAAGTGGCACTTGCTTGATGTGAGGTGCTTTCAAACAGTAAAATGCTCCTTGGGAAATATGTCTATAGAGTATATTCAGCTTTCTGTATTAATTGCACTACCAACCCATTTCACTCATCTGTTTTTTGAAGTATTTAAAATTCTTTTAAAGAGATCTTTCAGTATCTAAAACAATCCATGGGTACTTAATATTCAGTGTTTATTGGATAGGGCATCAAGAATTTTTGTGGCTCTTTGCTTTCTCTGCAAGATGCAAGTTGTGGAACAAAATCAGAGCTTTTCAAACTCAGAATAACATGGGACATTTGTCAAAAATATAGATTCTAGGGGTGCCTGGGTGGCTTATTCAGTTAAGCATACTACTCTTGATTTCTCCTCAGGTCATGATCTCACAGTTGTGAGATCAAGCCCTGTGTTGGGCTCTGCACTCACAGCACAGAGCCTGCTTGGGATTCTCTGTCTCCTTTTTCTGCCCCTCTCCCACATTCTCTGTCTGTCCCTCCCTCCCTCCCTCTCTCTCAAAATAAATAAACTTAAAAAAAATTCTAGAGCTCCACTCTAAGCTTTTGAGATATGAATATGAGTGGCTTGGACCTTAGACTGTGTATTTCCTAGGTAGTTCTGATTTGGAAACCATTGGAACAGACATTATGATACTTGTACAAGTACCAACTGCTCATGATTTTTTTTTTTTGTTTATAGTTGAGTTTTGTAATATCTTTTCCCTTCTCTTCCTTTTCCTCTCTCCTCTCCTTCATTATTTTGCATTTAGCCTGCTATTCATTCTGTTTGCTAATTTTTTTTTGAGCCATGAACACAGTGTTGCTGTGCTGTTAGCATGTGTTGTCCCTAGAACTGTTTTACCATATGTCTGCTTGCCACATTCAAAATGCCATTACTCTTTTGAGTTACTGTTTATTAATTTCTGAGCTTAAATCATTGGCTCTATCTACTTTGATCTTCAGTGACTACAGATGGCTTTTCCTTAACAAGAGTCAAATGGATTTCCTGAACATATATAGAACAGAAAATAATAAAGTGGTAACAAGAATGAGTCTATTGTCACTTGGCTAACTCTGACAATAGGAGATATTGTGATAGAACACTAGAAGCCAAAACTACCTCTGAATTTTGCATATTTATAGGAGATTGTAGGATGAGAAGAAAAGAAGGATCTGCTGCTAAAAACTAATGAGGATCATTGATGAAGTCAACAATTATTTGGGGGGCATTTATACAGTCTGTTCTGACGAGAGAGGTAAACAAAAGAGGACAGGTCTTTGCTCCTCTGGATTAGATTCATACTGATGGGAAGAGAGAGAATGATGAATAATTAACAAAGAAATAATAAATAAATACTACCAATAAAATAATGACAAGTGTTACAAAGAGATATTTAATAGGAAGACATGATAGACAGTGTCTGTTGGGTCACTGGGTCTTAGGAGGTTAGGAAATGTCTCTCTGAAAAGGTAACATTTAAGCATGCAATTGTTTGACCAGAAGGCAGCTATGCAAAGATCGGGGGAAGGAAGAACATTGTGAGAGAAGGGAACAAACAGTTCAGTGCAAAGACCCTAAGTCTGAGGATGAGTTTGGTCATTTGATGAATCAAAAAAAGGTCACTGTTGTCAGGAGATTAGTATTATAATAGGTGAGAGGACACGGAAATGATAAAAGCAGGGGCTAAACCGTGAAGGTTTTTGCAAGTATTACTTGTAAACCCAAGTAAGTTTGTAGGTAAGGAGTGGTGTTATTTTATTTAATTTCTATTTTTTGACTGTTATGCAAAGAATGTACTAGAATAATTTTAGGACGCCCAGTTAGGGGTCTGTTGCATTGGCCAAGCAAGAGATGGTTATGCCTTGGACTGGAGTGATGGTTAGTGGGCACAGAGCAAAGTATGGGGTTTGAAATGTGATTTCAAGGTAGACTAGAGAAGATTTGCTGATAGATTGATAAAGCTATTGAGGGAAAGAGTAGCATAAAGAATGTACATCTTGAGCAGCAGGCAGATTGGTGATGCTGTTTACCCAGATGTAGGTGCCTGGCAATGACCTGTCACATACCCATTATTCCTTTGTAACTCTCTCAGGCATTTTGATATGTGATCTCATAATCAGTCTTATGTAGTGAAGAGTTGATATTGAAACATTTAAGCTCTGCCCTTCAACACCTTTGAGCAGTGGGAAATATACATAGATTTTGTGACCTCAAGTTTCTAATTTGTGAATGAAGCATTAGAGATTATGAATGTACATGGCAGAGGATCTGTATGTAATAAGAGCACAGTTCCTCAAATACATGTGAGTTTAGACCTTCCTCAGCTATATTCTGGCCATTACCATAGGACTTAATTCTTATGATTTAGATGCCACTAATCAAGGTTGTCACTCATGCTCAGTTTAGTAGATTTTATCTGAAATGATGGAGGACTCTGAAGATTTTTATAACATCTATTTGAAGATAAGCCTGTCTTGAACTGTGATAGCCATTTGAATTTACTTCTTAAGAACAAACGTTTCTCTATTTTATCAACTCACAGCTCACAACAACATCACCGACATGTTCTTCCAACCTGGCCAGGTTATGTGTCTTCCTTTTTCCCCTCAGCTCTATTGAGACATAATTGGCATAACTTTATGTAAGCATAAGGTATATAATGCAATGATTTAAACACGTGTATTATATGAAATATTTATTACAATAAGATTGGTTAAGGGGCGCCTGGGTGGCGCAGTCGGTTAAGCGTCCGACTTCAGCCAGGTCACGATCTCGCGGTGCGTGAGTTCGAGCCCCGCGTCAGGCTCTGGGCTGATGGCTCAGAGCCTGGAGCCTGCTTCCGATTCTGTGTCTCCCTCTCTCTCTGCCCCTCCCCCGTTCATGCTCTGTCTCTCTCTGTCCCAAAAATAAATAAACGTTGAAAAAAAAATAAAAAAAAAATTGGTTAATACATCATTTGCATCACATAATTACCATTTTGTTGTTGTTGTTGTTGTTATGATGAGAACATTAAAGTTTTACTCTCATAGAAACTTTCAGGTCTATCATACAGTATTGTTTTTTTTTTTTTTTTAATTTTTTTTTCAACGTTTTTTATTTATTTTTGGGACAGAGAGAGACAGAGCATGAACGGGGGAGGGGCAGAGAGAGAGGGAGACACAGAATCAGAAACAGGCTCCAGGCTCCGAGCCATCCGCCCAGAGCCTGACGCGGGGCTCGAACTCACGGACCGCGAGATCGTGACCTGGCTGAAGTCGGACGCTTAACCAACTGCGCCACCCAGGCGCCCCCAGTATTGTTAACCGTAGTTACCGTGCTGTACATTAGATCCCCACACCTTATTCATCCCTTAAATGAATGTTAGTACCATGTGAGCAACATTTCTCTATTTCCCTCACCCTGCAGCTCCTGGCAACCACCATTCTAGTATTTGGATGAAATTGATGTTTTTAGAATCCGCATATAAGTGAGGTCATGCAGTATTTTTCTTTCTCTGTTTGACTTAGTTCACTTATCATAATACATCAAGGTCCATCCTTGAGGATGGCAGGATTTCCTTTTTTATAGGTGAATAATATTCCAGTGTGTGTGTGTGTGTGTGTGTGTGTGTGTGTGTGTGTATGTATGTGTGTATGTGTGTGTGTGTATCACATTTTAAAATTCATTAAAATCCATTCACCCATCAGAGGACACTTAAGTTGTTTCCATGTCTTGTCTATTCTGAATAATGCTGCACTGAACATGGGAATCCAGATAATGCTTTGAGATAGTGATTTCATCATCTTCAGGTATATACCCAGAATGGGGGGTCTGGATCATATGGTAGTTCTAGTTTTAATTTTCTGAGGAACTTCCATACTGTTTTTCCTAGTGGCTGCACCAGTTTACATTCCCACCAACAGTGCACCTGGCTGGCCGTGTGCAGTGCTGTGGCCGCTGGGTCTTGCTCTGCTCACAGGGCAGTGGAGGCCAGTGGCGGCTGCTGTGCCATCCGTTGCCTTCTTCACTGGCAAAAGCAGCTGGGTTTGTCTCCAGAGCAGGCCAATGGGAAGCCCAGTTTCTCCAGCGGTGTGGCTGCTATTGATAGCCCTGGTTTGTCTTCCTTGTTCTTAGTCATTTCTTTTTTTAAAAATTTTTTTTTTCAACGTTTATTTATTTTTGGGACAGAGAGAGACAGAGCATGAACAGGGGAGGGGCAGAGAGAGAGGGAGACACAGAACCGGAAACAGGCTCCAGGCTCTGAGCCATCAGCCCAGAGCCCGACGCGGGGCTCGAACTCACGGACCGCGAGATCGTGACCTGGCTGAAGTCGGACGCTTAACCGACTGCGCCACCCAGGCGCCCCGTGTTCTTAGTCATTTCTATGCAACTCAGCTTTGTAGGTCTCTGGGTGAGTGAAACAGAAGAGGGATTTTCATGCAGTGCCCTGAAAGGCTGGGGAAGCTAGACGCTCTCTCTTCTCCTCCTTTCCCAGGAGGGAATTTTTCTAGCTCAGGAGTTCCGTCTTGGTGCTGAGCAGTACTGGCGAGGGAGATGGGATGATACAGGCAAAAGGTAGCTGTCTTCCTTTGCTCTTTATGTGGTTATTCTCACATGTTTTGTTCCAGTGTGTTGCCAATATTTCTTAAGTGGTCTCTAGAACTTTTGCAGAGATAGTCTTGTTCATGGATAGCTGTTTAATTCTTGATCTTTGTTGGGGGAATAGAGGCTGTGGTCTCCTACTCCTTCTACTTGTTTCACTTTGTAATGCCCTCAAGGTCTGTCCACATTGTCAGATACAGCAGAGTTTCCTTCTTTTTTATGGCTGAATAATACTCCAGTGTGTGTGTGTGTGTGTGTGTGTGTGTGTACATATAAACCACATTTCAAAATCCATTCATCCATCAAAGGACATTCATCCCTCTTGGTGATGTCCCTTGTAAATTCTGTCTTTTGAGTATACTAAACGGAAGTCATCACTAGAGGCAAAATATACTATGATAAACTCAGCAAAATGTGACCACTGGTCATTTGGATAAACTGATGAAAACTCTGCTGTGACTCACACTCCGGGTTTATATGTATGTTTACTTGAATCGTGTTAATACAAAGCAATGAATGAGCATAAGAGATATATTAAAAATCTGGATGCTGCTAAAAGTACTGTTTCATATTTTGTTTTTTCTTAGCAAAATAGCGTTAAGCATTTTCCCACCCTTGTATATACTGTGGTTTGTAATAGAACTATGGTATTGTATCATTTAGGTGAGTTATGTGCTATTTAATATGTTCTCTACCAGCAGAACTCTGATTTCACTACCAGCATCATGATTTTATGCTCTTTAACAAAATAGGATTGGGTGTTTCAGAAGGTTGCAGGCTCACTTGTTTGTGGATTTACTTTGCTTTTGCTGCTAATGGAGAGTTCTAATCAGCTATATCCCAGTGGATGCTCCATATTTTGAGTATATATTCTTTGAGGTCTGGAATTTTGATATGCTCAGTCATAGCTTTGGGCTCATACATTTTTTTTTCCATGGATGGTGGACAAATTGAATTATTTTTTAAAGGGCAGTAAATGGTATGCTTTAAGAAGTCTGTATAACTTACCTTTAGCTCCTTTTCTACATTTAAATATATTTTAGAGGGAAAAAAATCACAGTACCTAAGACTTTTCAAGCTAGAATTAAAGTGCATTAAGGCTGTCTTGAATCTTGTTATCTGTCATTTTAAATCCTCTTGAAGTAAGGTATAAAGAATAATAGATATATATTCAGTCAGGATACTGAAGATTTTTACTGGCTTTTGGATTAGAAGATTTTCAACTATCAGTGTTTAAGCCTCAACTTGCTGTCAGTTAGTCTTGACAAGGCCAAAAAAAGATTCTAATAGTTGTGATTGTACAGAGGGTGTTTTTTCATTAGGTGAGGCAAAGTGCCAATTAAAAGGGTATTGAGATAAAGAAATTGAAACTAGATTAAGTTTATACTTTTTCATGGATGATAAGAAAATCCATTTTCGAGTTACATTTCATTGAGGATATACTATCAGGGGCAAAGCTGGAATATCCTGGACATTTAAAAGACTGCCTTTAGTTCTCAAAAGACTTATTAACTGCCTAATAATCATATCAAAAGAGTTTTGTATATATAAAACAAGCATAGTTTAAATAAAATGAATGCCAAGGCCACATAATGGCAGTTACTTTTAAAGAAGCTACAATTAGCAATCCCATTTCCCCCCATAGTCTTCAATAGTAGCTCCCTATCATTTAAATACCGAGCAGCCTTTCATTGCGGTTTCTAATCTTATAAGGAAGTCTGAAAACTCTATTTGATACGTATCCACAAAAAGAAATACTGTGTACATTTCTAGCATGACTATCCCTTTTCAGAGGCAGTGCATGGTGAGACTAAACTTAGGATTTTAGTACGACATAGGAAATTGAGCGTGCATCTATGAAATGCATGAAACACCAAGCTAGCATTGCTATCCTGACTGATCTATACAAATAAAATTAAGTTTCTCTCTGATGCCTACTGCATATAGTGAAAATGTTTGGATAGATTTTCTGAAATTTAGAAAGCCTTCTTACGATTTATTATGTAGGCTATGTATTAAATAAGAAATTCACTTAGAGAAGACCCAGGAGACTCCTCAAAGAAATGCCTCCAGTGGAACTTCAGGCATTGATTTGCACAGAGCTGTTTCTCACATTTTGCAGCTTGATCTAATTTGCTTCTAGGTGAGTAGCACCAGACATTTATCTGTATATCCAGTGATAGCTAATGATTCTTCCTATTTGTTGCAGAGAAAGCATAATGTTGAAATTTAGCTACTTCCTTGTGATCTGTAGAGTTTCATATGAGAGAGACCATTGTCATTAGTTTGAGTATTCTCCTGTAAGTAATGCATCACTTCTCTGACTGCCCTCAAGGTTTTCATTTTGTGTTAATTTTCAGAAACTTAATTATGATGGGTCTTGCCAAGGATTTCTTTGTGTTTTTTTTTTAAGTTTATTTGAAAGAGAGGGAGAGAGAGAGGACATGTACACACACATGCACACACACACAAGCAAGGGAGGGGCAGAGAAAGGGAGAGACAGAATCCCAAGCAGGCTCAGTGCTGTCAGTGCAGAGCCAGACTTGCGGTCTGAAATCATGAACTGTGAGATCATGATCTGAGCCGAGATCAAGAGTCCGATGCTTAACCTACTGAGTCATCCAGGTGCCCCAGGTTTTTTACAGTTCACTTAGTTTCTTGGATCTGTAGGTTTGTGTCTTTTGCTAAATTTGGGATGCTTTCACTCATTATTTCTGTGAATAACCTTTTCAGTCCCACTCTCATTCTCCTTGCCTTCTGGGGCTCTGATGATATGAATGTTGGAACTTTTTGTTATATACCCACAGTCTCTGTTAATTTTTTTTCCAGTTGATTTTCTCTCTCTCTCTCTTTTTTTTTATACTGAGTAAATTCTATTGATCTTTCCTTAAGTTCACTGATTCAGTTCTCTGTTATCTCCACTACTATTGGGAACATCCATCAGGTTTATTTTTCCTATGACATTTTTCAGTTCTATGACTTCCACTTAGTTAATTTTTATTATTTCCATTTCTTTTCTGAAATTGTCTATTTTTTCCATTTGTTTGAAGACAATTTGTCATTTATTATTGAAGCATTTTTATAATGACTGCCTTAAAATCCTTTTCAGTAATTTCATTACCTGAACCATCTTGTTGTCAACATCAGTTGATTGTTCTTTCTCGTGCAAGTTGTTATTTCTTTATCCTTGGCATGAGGAGTGATCTTTCTTATATAATCTTGGACATTCCATCTATTATGAGAGGAGAGTCTGGATATTATTTGAATCTTATATTTAACAAACTGATACCTGTTGTTTAGTACCTAAGTCCTGGCTTATAGTTTTGGGCTGTAATTTAATTTTCAAAGTATTTGCAGTGTTATTTTGGTCCATTTGGTTTATTAGGAACTGATGTGGTTGTTACTGGTCCTTGCCGGTGCTGCCTAAGTGAGGCAAAAGCCATTTCCCAAGGTTGGGAAGCAGATGTCTCTGGGTGGGGGTGGGAGAGTCTCAGCCCATAGGGACTTAGGATTCCTGGGCCAGGTGGGGTTGTGGCAGGATCCCTCTTGCCAGTGTTGCTTAGCTGCACTGTGTCTCTTGGTAAGCGTCTTAGGTTGTGCAAGGAAGTAGAGCACTTCCCTTGGCAGCTTTTTGTTAGTGAGATTCCCTGTCCACCCCCCCTTTCAACTGGCTGGTATTATCAGAAGGACTCCCATTTCATTGGCAGAAGAAAAGAGCCTCTCTTGGCTGTCTCCTATTGCTAGGTTGGGAAGAGAGTGCATGTAAATTGCCCTCCTCTTGAATTCTTTTTCTAGTCCTGAGATTGCAACCAGTTTACCTTCCTCTTTCACCTTCCAGAGGTTGTTTTTTTTTTTTGTTTTTTTTTTTGAAAGATAGAGCATGTCAGCATTGCCAGCAGGAGAGGGAGAGAGGCAAAGAGAGAGGGAGACACAGAATCTAAAGCAGGCTCCAGGCTCCAAGCCATTAGCACAGAGCCCGAGGCATGGCTTGAACCTGTGAACCGTGAGATCATGACCTGAGCCAAAGTCAGACGCTTAACTGACTGAGCCACCTGGGCGCCCCTCACCTTCCAGAGTTTTTCTTTGATTGCCTTTTATATTATTTCCAGAACTTAAACTTAATGTGAAGAAGCAGGGAGAAATGATGCTATACAACTTGTCTGGATCTCAAATTGCCACCTACCATGGCATATTGAAAAAAGAAAGGAATTTGAGTCAGTTACAGCTTGGAATTTTTGTTGAGCCACTAGTTCATATGACCTTGATGATCTTAGAAAACTTATTTAATTTCTCCAAGCCTCATTTTCTTCATGTGTAAAACGGAGACCACTCATTTATTCATTCGCTTTTTATTCATTCATCAGAATGTCTGTCATTCCGATCTTGCTCTAAGCTAGTCACTGTTCTAGGCATGAGATTCAGGGAAGTGTAAGAAAGGTAAGATTCCTGTTCTCATGACTCTTTGTTCTGGTGGCATACCCAGCTAATCAACAGGAGGTGCAAAAATAAATAACTCGAGAGAGAGATCAGTTCTATGAGAAAAATAAAACATGGTATGCTAGAGAGTGACTGAGATGGGTACTTAGATGAGCACACTTCAGATACTCAGGGAAGGTCTCTCTCAGGGGATGACATTTCATTCGTTCCACTGATTCAGTCACATTAATTGAGCTCTTAGTAGGTCCTGGGTATGTGTGTGTTTGTGTGTGTATTTGTTTTAAATGTTTATGTATTTATTTATTTATTTATTTTGTTTGTTTATTTATTTATTTAGAGAGAAAGCACATAAGTGAGTGGGGGAGGGGCAGGGAGAGACAGAGAGAGAATCCCAAGCAGGCTCTGTTACAGCACAAAGCCCAACATGGTGGGGCTCCATCTCATGAATTGCACTGCGAGATCATGACCTGAGCCGAAATCAGGTGCCAGATGTTTAACTGACTGAGTTGCCCAGGCACCCCTGGGTATATACTTGAACAAAGACTTGAAAGATGAGAGGGCCCTAACCATTTGAAAATATGATAGGATAGCATTCCAGGCTGGGGAACACTATAAAAAAGTGGTCTGAAGTGGGAAGATTCTTGACAAGATCAAGGAACACAGAAACATGTCCACTATGGTTAGAATGTTGTAAATGAAGAGGAATATTGTGCCAAAGTGATCAGGAAGGTAAACGAGAAACTGATTATGTGGGGGCTTTGGCCATGATACTGAGCTCAGTTTTATTCTGTCAATAATGGGATGTCTTTAAGGTTTTAAACAGAAAAGTGATATAATTTATGTATGTTTTATAATAATTATTTTAGCTGTTTTGTAGGAAATGGAATGTGGGAAAGCAAAAATAGAAGCTGGGACACCACTTAAAAAGTTATTTTGGTAGTTCAAGTAAGAAATAGTGAAACTTGAACTTGAGAGGCAGCTGTGGAAAAAAGAAGTTATAGACTGAAGATACACTTTGCAGTTTGAGCAGGCAAGATTTTCCAAAGGATTTTTTCTGTGAGGTTAGGAAAAATTAATCTATTTCAGATATAGACTGGATGATGAGAACCATTTTAGACATGAGAAGATTGGGAGAGGAGATTGCATTAGAATTAGGGTCAGAAATTAAATATATTTGTTTTAGATAAGTTAAGTTTTGAGTGTAAAATATTCATGGAGAGGTACTGTAAGTAGTAAATGTCTGATTCCTGAGCTCCTGGGATTCAGGGCAGGTGCTACAGTATAAACCTGGGCATCACCAACATTTAGATGATGTTTAAAACAGTAGGACTCATGTAAAGGGAAATTACAGAAAGAGAAGAGAAGGATTTGAGCTACTCCATAATTTTAAAGTCAGGAATAGGAGATACATCCAGCAAAAAGAGACCAAGAAGGAGCAGGCCAAAGTCGGGACGAAAATTAGGTAATTTAGCATTAAAGAAACTAAATGAAGAAAATATTTCAGAAGGGAGATGTGTTCAGTGTTGTCAAATATTTTAGTAAGATAAAGACATAGACTTGACTAATGGATTTGGTAATTTGGAGGTATTAAGCATCCTTCACAAAAGTCATTTCACTGGAGTAGTCAGAGTTATTATGAAAATCATTTATATATGAAGTTAGGCATTCTACTAATTTCAAATTACTTTTCCCTCCCTCAGTTTCTTCATGTGTAAAATGATGATAATGGTGTTTTTATGTCCACAATACTCCTTTTACTTTTATATTACTAGATTTTTGTAAGGATCAAATGACAATGCATAAAAAAAGATGACCTATGCAGAGTTATACAAGTGAACACAATATTTTTCTTTAAAATTTTTTTAATGTTTTTATTTATTTTTGAAGGAGAGAGAGAGAGACAGAGCATGAGCAGGGGAGGAGCAGAGGGAGAGGGAGACACAGAATTCGAAGCAGGCTCCAGGCTCTAAGCTGTCAGCACAGAGCCCGATGCAGGGCTTGAACTCATGAACTGCGAGATCATGACCTGAGCCGAAGTCGGATGCTTAACCAACTGAGCCACACAGGCGCCCCTATTTTTCTTTTATATATTTGGAGGTGGATATTTTTTAAGCAAATACACACTCATTCATCCAATGCTTGGATACTTATTCCTTTAATAAATAAGTTTAAGCCAATAAGAATTGCCCCTGCATCGTAGATATTTAAATAGTTAGATTTGTTTTTAAATAGAAATGGAGATATGCAAAAATAGAATTTATTTTATTATTTTTTTAATTTTTTAATGTTTATTTCTGGGGGGGGGAGGTGGGGGAGGGACAGAGAGAGGCAGAGACACAGAATCTGAAGCAGGCTCCAGGCTCTGAGCTGTCTGCACAGAGCCTGACATAAGGCTCGAACTCACAAGCCTTGAAATCATGACATGAGCTGAAGTCGGCCACTCAACCAACTGAGCCACCTAAGCGCCCCAAAATATAATTTTACTTTAAAACCAGATATTAAGCCACACTTTTCCAAAGTGACAGGAACATTTTAAATGCTTCCAAAGTTTGTTTTCAGAGATTGTCTTATTTTTATAATAACCACTACTAGTGACATTATCATCATAACAACCACAATTACAATCACAGCAATAATAATTACTATTTTTAGGACATATTACATATCAGGCACTTTACATATATTATCTCATTTAATTTTTATACCCACCCTATGATGTGGATACTATTATTATCTGCACTTTTACAAGTGAAAAATTGAGTCTCAGAGAGGCTAAGCAATTTTTCCGAGAATTGCAGATAGTCTGAGTCAGTTTTCCAAATTAAATTTTTTTCAATTCATTGTTCTTACTCTTAACACATGTCTGCCTTTCATTTTTGGATGTGTTAAGAGGTTTAGATTTTGTACAATGAGAGTTTTGGAGCACCTACACAGGTAAAGCTTCTAGGCTTGTGACTGAAATCAAGTTTTGGTTATTCTAAGGAAAGAAAACTGCACAGGGAAAAGCTAGAAGATAGGCCAGAACATCAGATCAAAGAGAGAAAGGACTTGAGATGTGGCAAACTGTCCCTGAGGTTGAATGTATGTATCGAAAGAGGGACAGGGAAGATAGCCAGGCCACAGGTACATAAAGCATAATGTATATCAGTCATCGATTTACTAGGGCGAGAGAGAATTCCAGGAGTCACAGTTGGGGAATGCTGAAGTTTCAGGATAAGACATACCATTACTTGGAAAGGCTCAGAAAAGGGAAAACAAACATGCATTTGTTTTAAGGGTAGCTGGGATTTGTTTTAATCAGGTATGGTAAGACATGCAGGTACGAAAGTGACTGTCATAAAGGAAGCAGTTTATTGTAGCCATAGATCCTTAGAAATGGGAGACATGGCATACAATACGGAGTCACATGGGGAAGTACCAGGGTTGGTCAGAAGTCAGAGGGAGTAAGAGGAAAATATGGACAAGATCCTTTATTGTGGGAAGGGATGAGTAAGGCAAGATAAGCAGCCTTAGGATTGGTTAGTTGGATGTCAGCAGGCTTTGGGGCATAGAGGTTCTCCCTCATACATTGGTATTTGGCTCTAGCAGGTAGTGAAAAGCGGCCTGAAATGTGAAAAACTGATAAAGAAAGTGGTTAGATTTGTGGGGTGTGCACTGTGTTTGCATCTGAAAGGTGCCCTTACAGGCAAGTAGTTGCTACCTGTGGGAATTAGCTCACCCTGGGAGGGGCAGCCCCTCCCAGGTCAGCAAGGTCTCAGATGCCAAAGCATCAAAATACAGAATAAAAAGATATGGCTAATATCATATTAAACACTTATTATATACCAGGCACAGATGTTGTCTGATTTAGTTTGCATGACAACCTGTAAGATAGGAATTATGTTTCGATTTCATAAATGACGGAATTTATGTTGGTTGATTGTGGGAAAAGTCCCAATTTGCAATGAAGTCCCACCAGTGTCAGTACACTAAGTAATCACTTCCCAGCACTGGAGCCTGTCATTCTGCACCTGCTACTGGCTGTGTCTGTGCGTGGTGGAAAGGAATAGGATCAGATGATTTCTAAGGTTCTTCACTGCGTAGGCTGCTTGGTACAGTCTGATGGGATCTGTGGGAGAGGAGTTGATTTGAGGAGGTTTATTGTGGCAGGATATGCAGGAAACACTGCCGAGAGGGAGCTCACCTGGGAGGCTGTTGTAATAGAGGCCGCAGGCCTAAGGGAGAATTCAACCCAGAGTCAGGAAACTGCATCCCAACTCTCCTCCACCACTCTGTTGCTGGGTAACCTTGAGTGACTGCCCAGACCACCGGAGAGAGGTCTAAAGAACGGCTCCAAAGAGCTTGAGATTCAAAGTTTAGAAGTACTGACAGTGATGAAATTCAGTAGGATAGAAAATCATATGTTGAAATACGTTGTTAACTAGCCATGTGGAAAATATGCAATAAATATATATCAAATTGGATGTAATTTCATCTACTAGTGGGTTTTCTAAGAAAAGTAGGCTGTGGTTAAGCTGAAGAGAAGCTGGATGTTCTTAAGCTTCCACTGCTTCTTTGTCTCCTTTTTCAAGTTCCGATAACTGGTCAGCTACCATCCATTGTATAGTAAATACTCTGGTAATTGTTTCTGAATTGCCCTTTATTGTTTTTCTTCTTTCTTACAAAAACAGACTATAAGCAACTTGAGATGAGAGTGGTGTCTGGACTCCTCATAGCATCTAGTAAGTTCTGGACACATGGATACCCAGTAAATATTAAGAGGTTATGAATCAGAAAGTTTCTAATTTAGCCCTCCAGTCTTGCTGATGAAGAAATAATCTTGAGGAGGATGACGTAGTGGCAGTGCCGTGACTCAGTCTAGTGCCTGCTTCTCCTCACCACGCCTTTTGATTGATAGATTGAGTGTTCAGTGCTTGCTTTAGCTTTGTTACTGGGCTCTTAAAGAAAAGCTAAATTCATTTAAATGTTTTACAAATTCTAATTGCCCATAATTATATAAAATGTCTCAGATGATATAATTTTTAAGTATGCCTTTATTCTGTCATTTGTCATTGATATAGATGACAGGAATAGAATATGTGTTAAAAATGTCAAGTGTACTAGGATGATGACATTTTATGTAAGTACGTAATTAAATCACATTTTGGAAGAACTGATAATCGCTATTTCCAAAGAACTGAATTATATTTGAGAACACTTTGAGAGGTCTCCAGTTGGCATTTCATAACTTAAAACCAGCTTTGTATATTACCCCAGAGCTACCAAAGAAGAAGACAAGGTGATACTTTCTATAGCAACACAGGAAAGACTATGTAAAATGTACAGATGTCTAAATGCTTCCCTAAGGCACAGTGGAGGTTGCACATTTTATTTCTTATAGCATGTCCTGGGGCCAAAAACAAACTGCTCACCTTTATTACAAACATTGACAGAGGTATGATCCGGTATGGGATTAACTGAAAAAAATGTTGGCTTACAAGGAAATAATATCACTCTAGGGCTATAGGTGATACTGTTAAAAAATGATATTTTGCAGCACTAATGTTTGGCAACACCTGTGTTTCTACCCTAATTGTATATAACCCTCATATTGCCAAAGTCTCCACTCAATCTCTTGTGAAAGAGGAGAGCAGTGCTGATAGTTTTTGAAAACTTGAATATATCTTAATTTGACTTTGCAGTTATCTGAGCCTAATTCTAGAGGGAGGAGACTGTTAATGAAAATAAATGTGTTTTATGCAGTAAACAAATGTGGACAAAGTGAGGGAGGAGAGTTAGTGGAAAGCAACGGTGCAGAAGAGATGGGATGAAGTCTACTGTCAGTGGACCAAGAGTTTCATAGATCCAGTTCAGTCAGGGAGGTTTCAAATCTAGTCTTTTTCTAGTGGATATTGAAGTTCGGGGGGAATGAAGTAGGTGGGACAGGAGAGTGGTACAGCTTTGTTTACTTTAAATTAATTAATTAATAATAATAATTATTATTATTATTTAGTCTTTTTTATTTTTGGTATAGCTCAGTGAGATGATGGAGCTTTAAATTTAGGAAAACTTACCAAAGATGATGTCAGAGGAGAAATGGAATGTGGTAGCAAATTGGCTTCAGCAGCTACAGAGGCACAGGGCCATTGGACCATCAGAGTTACAGAACTCTGAAGGTCTAAGAAAATTGAGAAGCCTTGGATAACTCAGAAAAATTGAAAGTAGGGATCAAGTAAGTGACCTATCTTCCCCATGGGAGGCATACAAATGGTTTTAGAAATTTAGAGCAAAATTGTCAAAGAGGTACAAAGCTCTTTCTAAAACTTGCCATTTGATGGGTAAGAGCTTTGATAAATTGTCTTACTGTTACCTCTTTGGTGTTGGCTGAGAGGCAAATGTACTAAATGAAAGCACAGGTTGAAAGGACTCTAGCAGTCCATACTTCAGGCTCCTGAGTTTCATTCCCCCTTTGGAGGTTTAAAAAATCCTTATCACTACTGCGGCCATTCTATGTGGAGGAGTCAAGGACACTTTTGGCTCTCAAAGTCACACTGTAATGCTTTGTACTAAGTGTGATTCACTTTGGTACTGTGGTTACAGGGTAGATAGGGAGATAAAAGATATGCAAACTTACAGAGAAACATGTTTTCACCTATGAACAACAAGAGTCTGAATTTTTTTTTTATTAAAAAAAATTTTTTTTAACGTTTATTTATTTTTGAGACAGAGACAGACAGAGCATGAGTGGGGGAGGGTCAGAGAGATGGAGACACAGAATCTGAAACAGGCTCCAGGCTCTGAGCTGTCAGCACAGAGCCCAACGTGGGGCTCGAACTCACTGACCGCGAGATCATGACCTGAGCCGAAGTCGGCCGCTTAACCGACTGAGCCACCCAGGCGCCCCCAGGAGTCTGAATTTAACTTTGGAAATGTACTACGAAGACCACGGCTCTGTTCTGTTCTGGATGACAACCCAGGGAAGCAAAGTTTGGGTTCTCAAACATAGAATATTATCTATTGTTTTAATATTTATTGTATGTAGGCGCTATGGAGAGTTGAGTAAATATGTGGCAGGTTATCGATGTTCGTATTTCTCTCTCTCTCTTCCTCTCTCTCTCTCTCTCTGTTGCATTAGAGGAATGCAGCTATTTCTTCATCTTAGTTGGATTTGAATATTAAGCCAAAAGGGAATTTATCTTCCTTCATTCATACTGAATTTTAAGGGCCAATAAGCACTATTTCTTAAAGGATATGAGTAGACAGAAAAGAGTTTGCACAGAAATGAGAGAGGAGAAGTAGGTTTGCAGAATAGATGAAACACAAGACAAAATTTGTCATTTGATGGGTCAAAGACTTTGATACATTGTCTTCTGTCTTTGGCAGAAGCAAATATTTCCATAGATGCTTGTAGAAATATGGAAGATAATATGGAAAATATCTTTCTCTCTATGTGTGTGTATATGTATATGGTTTTAGGACAAAAATATATAAAGGAGAGGGTTTTCAAAAAGAATAATCTCTGACAGCTGATCCCAAGAAAAGTTTCCCAAGAAGAAGCCTGATATCTGGGAAAAGCCAGTAAAAGGACCTACAAATGATCAATGCAGAGTCATTATTAGGTTTCCTGGCTTCACACAGGAACTGAGCCATTGCAAACGCTGCTGAACTTACATGCACCTTCCTGGGCTTTCTCTAACTAGAATCAGTCTTAGCAGTTCTTTCTGTCAGTGTCTCATGAGGACCTTACTTCCCCATAGTTGAGGGTCCTATGCTATTTTAGCCCAGCAAGAGAGATGCTTGCCCTTGCCCTAGGACTTGCATTGTTCCTATTTATTTTACTGTTTTGTCAACTCCCCATCCACTACATTTGTTTACTACAAATCCCAAGAACATTTGTGAGTAAAAATTGAGGGGTGAAAGCTCTGCTCCCTAGCCACATCCCTCTATGTAAGGCACTTGGACTAAATCACCTGGCGACTTTCTCGGGTGTGGTAAATAGAGCCATGTTATACTTGTACCACCTTGTTTAACACTAATACTTGGAGTAAGTTCAGCTATTTTTTTTAGCTGATTTTATAGATTTTCCTTTGAGAGATTACTCAATTTGAGGAATCCTTTGCAGTGAGCTCCAAAGCCAAGCCATCAGTCATTTTTCTTTTCTTTTTGCCATTGTGTTCCTGTTTCTATAAACAAAGTATCAAGTTAGTATGCATTTTTACTTTTAAACAAAGACCTTCCCTATTGCATTCTATCTTGCCCCAGTTGGCTAATATTAGGAGTGACCCCACTTTATCAACTGTCCCTGATTCTTACATCCATGAATCGGCCTTCTTGCTGGAGTAGAATATAAGTATTTTAAATATTTTTAAAATATGCTTCCATGCAAGAGTTATGTAATGCATTGCTAGGAGTATAGTTTATTCATGACACACAAGACTATTTAAGACTGGATGCCTTGCTGTAAAGAGCTGAAAGAGGAGATGAGAAATGTAAGACAGAGAAAACACACACGAATTTAGAGATTAAAAAATCTGACAATGTTTTTAAATGGCCAACTTAACTCCCTCCTTAAATGACTCTTTATAACTTTACCATCCTATCAATTAAAAACCTAATCCCACCTGAACAAATTGAAAACTATCTCATGTTGTTTATTTATGGTCTACTTTAGACCTTTTGAAGTCTGTTTTGATGCACATTTCATAAAAATCATGGAATTACTAATATGTTGTTATATTTTGTTATTACATTCTTCCATAACCATCATAGTATTCGTCTAAGAATAATAGACTTTTTCATCTATATCTCGTCTCTCTTTCAATTACATGTGATTTGGCAATATGAAAACAAGAGAACCTATCATCAATACTGAAATACTCATTTAAAAAATATCTATCTGAGCTCAGTAGCAATAAGACAGTAAAATATAAGTTGGAAATGGTAATTTCTTCAAAAGTTTGTTAGCATTGTACTTTAAGATGATATGCCTGGTTTTGTTTACTATTGTCTATATGGTTTGAACTTGAATTTTAGATGTTAGATTGATGTGAAGCTTGATCTAACAGCACGTATGTGAATTTGAGGGAGTTTGCCTTACAATTGACACCTTGGTAATCGTGTTTTATGGTCTAAAGCAGTGAAAGGCATCTCTAGGTCTTGGTACACAGTTGAATTATTTACCTGTAAGTGATAGCGCTGGTGGTCAAATGAGCAGTCTCACGACTTGTCAACTAACAACCTAAGCTTGCTTTTAATGTCTTATACAATTCATATGTATAGGTAGCACTTATGGTAGTTACTTTTTTATTTAATATTTTTCTGTTAATTACTGTTAACTTCTTGTTGTTAATAGAGGAGGAAAAAAACTAATTTTTGCTTGCCAATGAAAAATCTGGGTTTTTTTTTCTCAATATTAAACTGTCAGTGTGTCTAAAGTAGGAGAGTTTTGCTAAAGAAATCCCTCTTTAATCAGTGCAATCTGGCCCCTCCTTGAAACAACAGAAAAGTAAAAGTAAAAAAGGATTGAATTTTTCAATTGATTCAGTTGATTCAATTCAAATGAGCAACACATTTACACAGGATTTTATCCACAAGTCAGACTAAATCATGATCAGCTCTACTATTTAAATGGGACAATAGTTTCTTGCAAACTGGGAAATTACTCAGGGAAGGATAAATAGAATGGAGGTTCCTCCCATCTGACCCTCTGCCAGTTTTCATGTTTATTCTTACTTCTTTATACTTGCACAGTCTAACACATTTATTCTTCCCACAGGAGTTACTCTGATATGCATTAGACATTAATATGCACATTTGAATGAGGAGTCAGGTTCCAAGTTATAATAAAAACCACTTGTAAAGAATTTTCTCCTGAATTCAAATCTTTAAAACAGCCACAACAGATTAAATTATTTTTTAAGGAAGGTAAGTTGTGCTATATTACTTCTTTTTAAATGTTCAAAATTTACTTTATTAGTTATTTTATAGTATGTCCTTAATGAATTCATTCATATCAGACCAAGGGGAATGAAACCCATCACTGAGAAGGCTCTCTAATGAGCCATACAGAGCTGAAATAACTACATATGCATTTCACAAATGGACCATTAATTGGAAAAAGAACCAAAGTGTGAAGATATAATCCTATAGGATGGAACTTAAATGGTAATATATTTTAAGGTTTTAGAACTTTAGATCCACTTGTGTGGAGGAAAAGGTGAATGTGAGACAAAGTTTGCTTTTCCGTCTATCTGAGGTGAAGCATTTTCATTAAACCATTGTGGTTAGTCTGACTTTGAGAAAGAAATGATTTTGAGAAGTTTGTTAATTTAACAAGAACTCCTGCCTTGACCTAATATGTTTCCTTTTTCTGGGTATTTAAGTACCACGTCCTGTCACCCTTGTGGCTTACTCGGGGGTTACTAGTGCTGCCAGGTTACTTAAGGTGTAACCTACTGACCTTAAGAGAAACAAGGACATTTTGATACTGCTGTGCCCACAGAACAAACCTCGTGAGAGCCAGGACTTCCCATGGATGCCCAGATAATTTATCCTCCACAGGCCCGAGGGGCAGGGCAAAGCTGGAAGGGGGCACGAAATCAGGCCATGCTGACACCGGCCCCCACCAGCCTCCACTGGCTCTGGAAGGAATAGCCTGGCCTGGGTGAGCAACCACCTCTTCTCAGCCAGTGAAGAAGCATCCCAGGTGCTGACATCCCAGGTGCTTCCACACCCACTGGTGCTTTTGTCTCCAGTCCCCAGTGGGTTTGCCGCTTGCTGTGCTCAAGACAGCCCTCAACAAACAGATGACCCACCGGGGCGGGGCCCACACTGGTCCCCTTTTGTAACACATTTCAGACAAACACGATCTCTCCCTGCTTTGTGAAAACAAAACAAAAACCAAAAATGAAATTAAAAAAAAAAACACAAAACCTAGATGTGTATGTGAGTGAAAAGGGGAGCTATTAATATTTATAGTTGGAGCACAGGCATAAACCTAGTCTGTCCTGGACACTGGGATATATGGTTGTATTAGGGTTCTCCAGGGCTCTTTATTTTATATCTGCATATGTATAGTATGTAGTATATACAAGGAGATTTCTGATAAGAAATTGGCTCATGAGATTATAGAAGCTAGCAAATCCAAAATCTGTAAAGCCCATTCCAGTCCAAAGGCTGGAAGCCTCCATAAAACCAGGAAGAGTGGCTTTCATGAAGATGGTGCGGAAAGCAAAGAAGGAAGCCCCTGCCCCTCCCAAAGCTGAAGCCAAAGCAAAGGCTTTGAAGGCCAAGAAAGCAGTCCTGGAAGGCATCCACAGTCACACAAAAAAAGATCTTCCTGTCACCTACATTCCTTCAGAGACACTGTATCTAAGAAGGCATCCCAAATATTCTGGACGTGCCCCCAGGAGAAATAAGCTTGACCACTATGGCATCATCAAATTCCCCCTGACTACTGAGTCAGCCGTGAAGAAAATAGAAGACAACAACACTCTTGTGTTCATTGTGGATGTCAAGGCCAACAAGCATCAGATCAAACAGGCTGTGAAGAAGCTCTATGACATTGACATGGCCAAGGTCAACACTCCGATCAAGCCCCATGGAGGAAAGAAGGCATATGTTTGACTGACTCCTGACTGTGATGCTTTGGATGTTGCCAACAAAATTGGGATCATCTAAACTGTGTCCAGCTGGCTAAATCTAAATATAAATTTTTTCACCAAAAACAACAACAACAACAACAACCCACAAACACCCCCCCCCCCCCCCGCACACACAAAACCCAATAAAACACCATGAAGAGCTAAGGTCCCAGTTTGAAAGTTGTCAGGCAGAAATCTCTCATACTCTGGGAGGGCCAGCCTTTTGTTCTATTTAAACCTTCAACTGATTGGATGAGTTCAACTGCTTTACTTAGTCTAACAATTTAAATGTGAATCTCCTCCAAAACCACCCTCACAGAAACATCCAGAAAAAAGTATAACCAAATATCTGGGCTTTCCATGGTTTAGCCAAGTTGACACATAAAATTAATTGGAGTAGCCATCCAACTTCTTTTATTTTTTTTTATTTTTTTTTATTTTTTATTTTATTTTATTTTTTTTTATGGTATATACTTCTGTATTTGACTTCTTTTGCTCAGCATTGTTAGATTCGTCCATATTATTGTGTTCTTTTTTTTTTTTTATATGAAGTTTATTGACAAATTGGTTTCCATACAACACCCAGTGCTCATCCCAAAAGGTGCCCTCCTCAATACCCATCACCCACCCGCCCCTCCCTCCCACCCCCCATCAACCCTCAGTTTGTTCTCAGTTTTTAACAGTCTCTTATGCTTTGGCTCTCTCCCACTCTAACGTCCTTTTTTTTTTTTTTTTTTTCCTTCCCCTCCCCCATGGGTTCCTGTTAAGTTTCTCAGGATCCACATAAGAGTGAAACCATATGGTATCTGTCTTTCTCTGTATGGCTTATTTCACTTAGCATCACACTCTCCAGTTCCATCCACGTTGCTACAAAAGGCCATATTTCATTTTTTCTCATTGCCACGTAGTATTCCATTGTGTATATAAACCACAATTTCTTTATCCATTCATCAGTTGATGGACATTTAGGCTCTTTCCATAATTTGGCTATTGTTGACAGTGCTGCTATGAACATTGGGGTACAAGTGCCCCTATGCATCAGTACTCCTGTATCCCTTGGGTAGATTCCTAGCAGTGCTATTGCTGGGTCATAGGGTAGGTCTATTTTTAATTTTCTGAGGAACCTCCACACTGCTTTCCAGAGCGGCTGCACCAATTTGCATTCCCACCAACAGTGCAAGAGGGTTCCCGTTTCTCCACATCCTCTCCAGCATCTGTAGTCTCCTGATTTGTTCATTTTGGCCACTCTGACTGGCGTGAGGTGATACCTGAGTGTGGTTTTGATTTGTATTTCCCTGATAAGGAGCGACGCTGAACATCTTTTCATGTGCCTGTTGGCCATCTGGATGTCTTCTTTAGAGAAGTGTCTATTCATGTTTTCTGCCCATTTCTTCACTGGGTTATTTGTTTTTCGTGTGTGGAGTTTGGTGAGCTCTTTATAGATTTTAGATACTAGCCCTTTGTCCGATATGTCATTTGCAAATATCTTTTCCCATTCCGTTGGTTGCCTTTTAGTTTTGTTGGTTGTTTCCTTTGCTGTGCAGAAGCTTTTTATCTTCATAAGGTCCCAGTAATTCATTTTTGCTTTTAATTCCCTTGCCTTTGGGGATGTGTCGAGTAAGAGATTGCTACGGCTGAGGTCAGAGAGGTCTTTTCCTGCTTTCTCCTCTAAGGTTCTGATGGTTTCCTGTCTCACATTTAGGTCCTTTATCCATTTTGAGTTTATTTTTGTAAATGGTGTGAGAAAGTGGTCTAGTTTCAACCTTCTGCATGTTGCTGTCCAGTTCTCCCAGCACCATTTGTTAAAGAGGCTGTCTTTTTTCCATTGGATGTTCTTTCCTGCTTTGTCAAAGATGAGTTGGCCATACGTTTGTGGGTCTAGTTCTGGGGTTTCTATTCTATTCCATTGGTCTGTGTGTCTGTTTTTGTGCCAATACCATGCTGTCTTGATGATGACAGCTTTGTAGTAGAGGCTGAAGTCTGGGATTGTGATGCCTCCTGCTTTGGTCTTCTTCTTCAAAATTCCTTTGGCTATTCGGGGCCTTTTGTGGTTCCATATGAATTTTAGGATTGCTTGTTCTAGTTTTGAGAAGAATGCTGGTGCAATTTTGATTGGGATTGCATTGAATGTGTAGATAGCTTTGGGTAGTATTGACATTTTGACAATATTTATTTTTCCAATCCATGAGCAGGGAATGTCTTTCCATTTCTTTAAATCTTCTTCAATTGCCTTCATAAGCTTTCTATAGTTTTCAGCATACAGATCCTTTACATCTTTGGTTAGATTTATTCCTAGGTATTTTATGCTTCTTGGTGCAATTGTGAATGGGATCAGTTTCTTTATTTGTCTTTCTGTTGCTTCATTGTTAGTGTATAAGAATGCAACTGATTTCTGTACATTGATTTTGTATCCTGCAACTTTGCTGAATTCATGTATCAGTTCTAGCAGACTTTTGGTGGAGTCTATCGGATTTTCCATGTATAATATCATGTCATCTGCAAAAAGCGAAAGCTTGACTTCATCTTTGCCAATTTTGATGCCTTTGATTTCCTTTTGTTGTCTGATTGCTGATGCTAGAACTTCCAGCACTATGTTAAACAACAACGGTGAGAGTGGGCATCCCTGTCGTGTTCCTGATCTCAGGGAAAAAGCTCTCAGTTTTTCCCCGTTGAGGATGATGTTAGCTGTGGGCTTTTCATAAATGGCTTTTATGATCTTTAAGTATGTTCCTTCTATCCCGACTTTCTCAAGGGTTTTTATTAAGAAAGGGTGCTGGATTTTGTCAAAGGCCTTTTCTGCATCGATTGACAGGATCATATGGTTCTTCTCTTTTTTTTTGTTAATGTGATGTATCACGTTGATTGATTTGCGAATGTTGAACCAGCCCTGCATCCCAGGAATGAATCCCACTTGATCATGGTGAATAATTCTTTTTATATGCTGTTGAATTCGATTTGCTGGTATCTTATTGAGAATTTTTGCATCCATATTCATCAGGGATATTGGCCTGTAGTTCTCTTTTTTTACTGGGTCTCTGTCTGGTTTAGGAATCAAAGTAATACTGGCTTCATAGAATGAGTCTGGAAGTTTTCCTTCCCTTTCTATTTCTTGGAATAGCTTGAGAAGGATAGGTATTATCTCTGCTTTAAACGTCTGGTAGAACTCCCCTGGGAAGCCATCTGGTCCTGGACTCTTATTTGTTGGGAGATTTTTGATAACCGATTCAATTTCTTCGCTGGTTATGGGTCTGTTCAAGCTTTCTCTTTCCTCCTGATTGAGTTTTGGAAGAGTGTGGGTGTTCAGGAATTTGTCCATTTCTTCCAGGTTGTCCAATTTGTTGGCATATAATTTTTCATAGTATTCCCTGATAATTGTTTGTATCTCTGAGGGATTGGTTGTAATAATTCCATTTTCATTCATGATTTTATCTATTTGGGTCATCTCCCTTTTCTTTTGGAGAAGCCTGGCTAGAGGTTTGTCAATTTTGTTTATTTTTTCAAAAAACCAACTTTTGGTTTCGTTGATCTGCTCTACAGTTTTTTTAGATTCTATATTGTTTATTTCTGCTCTGATCTTTATTATTTCTCTTCTTCTGCTGGGTTTAGACTGCCTTTGCTGTTCTGCTTCTATTTCCTTTAGGTGTGCTGTTAGATTTTGTATTTGGGATTTTTCTTGTTTCTTGAGATAGGCCTGGATTGCAATGTATTTTCCTCTCAGGACTGCCTTCGCTGCGTCCCAAAGCGTTTGGATTGTTGTATTTTCATTTTCGTTTGTTTCCATATATTTTTTGATTTCTTCTCTAATTGCCTGGTTGACCCACTCATTCGTTAGTAGGGTGTTCTTTAACCTCCACGCTTTTGGAGGTTTTCCAGACTTTTTCCTGTGGTTGATTTCAAGCTTCATAGCATTGTGGTCTGAAAGTATGCATGGTATAATTTCAATTCTTGTAAACTTATGAAGGGCTGTTTTGTGACCCAGTATATGATCTATCTTGGAGAATGTTCCATGTGCACTCGAGAAGAAAGTATATTCTGTTGCTTTGGGATGCAGAGTTCTAAATATATCTGTCAAGTCCATCTGATCCAGTGTCTCATTCAGGGCCCTTGTTTCTTTATTGACCGTGTGTCTAGATGATCTATCCATTTCTGTAAGTGGGGTGTTAAAGTCCCCAGCAATTACCACATTCTTATCAATAAGGTTGCTTCTGTTTATGAGTAATTGTTTTATATATTTGGGGGCTCCGGTATTCGGCGCATAGACATTTATCATTGTTAGCTCTTCCTGATGGATAGACCCTGTAACTATTATATAATGTCCTTCTTCATCTCTTGTTACAGCCTTTAATTTAAAGTCTAGTTTGTCTGATATAAGTATGGCTACTCCAGCTTTCTTCTGGCTTCCAGTAGCATGATAAATAGTTCTCCATCCCCTCACTCTGAATCTAAAGGTGTCCTCAGGCCTAAAATGAGTCTCTTGTAGACAGCAAATAGATGGGTCTTGTTTTTTTATCCATTCTGATACCCTATGTCTTTTGGTTGGCGCATTTAATCCATTTACATTCAGTGTTATTATAGAAAGATATGGGTTTAGAGTCATTGTGATGTCTGTATGTTTTATGCTTGTAGTGATGTCTCTGGTACTTTGTCTCACAGGGTCCCCCTTAGGATCTCTTGTAGGGCTGGTTTAGTGGTGACAAATTCCTTCAGTTTTTGTTTGTTTGGGAAGACCTTTATCTCTCCTTCTATTCTAAATGACAGACTTGCTGGATAAAGGATTCTCGGCTGCATATTTTTGCTGTCTAGCACCCTGAAAATCTCGTGCCAATTCTTTCTGGCCTGCCAAGTTTCAAAAGAGAGATCAGTCACGAGTCTTATAGGTCTCCCTTTATATGTGAGGGCACGTTTACCCCTTGCTGCTTTCAGAATTCTCTCTTTATCCTTGTATTTTGCCAGTTTCACTATGATATGTCGTGCAGAAGATTGATTCAAGTTACGTCTGAAGGGAGTTCTCTGTGCCTCTCGGATTTCAATGCCTTTTTCCTTCCCCAGTTCAGGGAAGTTCTCAGCTATTATTTCTTCAAGTACCCCTTCAGCACCTTTCCCTCTCTCTTCCTCCTCTGGGATACCAATTATGCGTATATTATTTCTTTTTAGTGTATCACTTAGTTCTCTAATTTTCCCCTCATACTCCTGGATTTTTTTATCACTCTTTTTCTCAGCTTCCTCTTTTTCCATAACTTTATCTTCTAGTTCACCTATTCTCTCCTCTGCCTCTTCCATCCGAGCCGTGGTGGTTTGCATTTTGTTTTCCATTTCCTTTAAAGCGTTTTTCAGCTCCTCGTGACTGTTCCTTAGTCCCCTGATGTCTGTAGCAAGAGATTCTCTGCTGTCCTGTATGCTGTTTTCCAGCCCAGCGATTAATTTTATGACTATTATTCTAAATTCACTTTCTGTTATATTATTTAAATCCTTTTTGATCAGCTCATTAGCTGTTGTTATTTCCTGGAGATTCTTCTGAGGGGAATTCTTCCGCTTGGTCATTTTGGATAGTCCCTGGTGTGGTGAGGGCCTGCAGGGCACTTCCCCTGTGCTGTGGTGTATAACTGGAGTTGGTGGGCGGGGCCGCAGTCCGACCTGATGTCTGCCCCCAGCCCACAGCTGGGGCCACAGTCAGACTGGTGTATGCCTTCTCTTCCCCTCTCCTAGGGGCGGGATTCACTGTGGGGTGGTGTGGCCCGTCTGGGCTACTTGCACACTGCCAGGCTTGTGATGCTGGGGATCTGGTGTATTAGCTGGGGTGGGAAGGCAAGGTGCACGGCGGCAGGGGGGGCAGGCTTAGCTCGCTTCTCCTTAGGTGATCCACTTCAGGAGGGGCCCTATGGCAGCCGGAGGGAGTCAGATCCGCTGCCGGAGGTTTGGCTCCGCAGAAGCACAGAGTTGGGTGTTCGCGCGGAGCGAGCAATTTCCCTGGCCGGAGCCGGTTCCCTTTGGGATTTTGGCTGGGGTATGGGCGGGGGAGATGGCGCTGGCTAGCGCCTTTGTTCCCCGCCAAACTGAGCTCTGTCGTCCGGGGGCTCCGCAGCTCACCCTCCCTTTGTCCTCCAGCCTTCCCGTTTTCCGAGCAGAGCTGTTAACTTATGACCTCCCAGACGCTAAGTCGCGCTTGCTGTCGGAACACAGTCCGTCAGGCCCCTCCGCTTTTGCAAGCCGGACTCGGGGGCTCTGCTTGGTCGGCGAGCCGCCCCTCCGCCCCGGCTCCCTCCCGCCAGTCCGTGGAGCGTGCACCGCCTCGCCGCCCTTCCTACCCTCTTCCGTGGGCCTCTCGTCTGCACTTGGGTCCGGTGACTCTGTTCTGCTAATCCTCTGGCGGTTTTCTGGGTTATTTAGGCAGGTGTAGGTGGAATCTAAGTGATCAGCAGGACGCGCGGTGAGCCCAGCGTCCTCCTACGCCGCCATCTTCTTCTCCATCCAACTTCTTTTCAAGCGGCTGGTAATTTGCTGTCTCATGTTGAGCCTCTGGCCACAGTGATTCACACAGTATTTTCTTTTACCTTTACTGCAACAATGAATCCAGTCTCTCCTTATTGTATACTTGCTCTTAGTTTGTGTCAGAAATTCTCTGGCTCCAGCCCCTTCATATTTATTTATCTTTCTTCTAGGTATTTAATTTTATCGTGTCATTTTAAGACATTGATTTATAAACTATGCTCTGTGGAGGGATGTGGTGTGGGGTAGGTAAATGGAAGAATGTAGGCAACAGGTGGGTTATCAGGCACCACTGTTGCTTCATCAGAGTTGAAGCTCTGTTTTTGTTGCTTCCCGGTAAGCTTTTATCTGAGGACAGATTAGTTGGTTAAACTGTGTTTGAAAATCACTACATATTTTCCTTAATGAGTCCATGAAACTGCTGAAATTGTATGTAATAATTTCTTTGTGAGGTTGTGTTTTTCTGAGGAGAGGGTGCACAAATTTCTCGTTTATTTACAAAGGTCTGTAACTCACAACAAATTAATCACCCATTGGTTAAATGTTATGCATGTTATCTTGTATTTTCAAAAGTAGATATGATTTAGAAATTACATATGAGGATGCTGAGAATATTGATATTTAATAAATCATGTCCTATGTTTCTATTGGCTCAGTAACAAAATGATACTGAAATGATGCAAAGATTCATTTGCACCAGAAAACAAAAGAGGAAAAAAGGCCTTTCCAATGCACATTTAACTGCAGACATTACTGCCTTCTTGGTGGGGTGGCATGTTTGATACATGGAGACAAAAGTATCTTCCTTCTCAACACTCTTCTCTGAAACTTGGCTAAGTAGAAAAATATCATCGAGTCAGATCAAGTTTAAACAGAAAAAAATTTCTGTTTTCTATTGTTCCATAGCAAACACTCTCAACACTTACTGGCTTAAAATAACAGCATTTATTATTTTTTATGATTCTTTCGGTTGACTGGCTGGCTCATTACTCCACATAGTGTCAGCTGGGAACGTGGCCAGGCTACCTTTGCCCTCCATGTGGTATCTTATCCTTCAGAGAATGTATTTCCATGTGTCCTCTCCCTTCAGGAGAACAGAATGGAGACTGAGTTCCAAGAAGATGAGTCCCAGTGTACAATTGCTTGTCAACCTTCTGTTCACATCATGCATGTTGATGCATGGCCAAAGTTCATGTGCAAGCCCAGAATCAATATGGGAGAGAACCATCCCAAGCTTCAATCCTGGGAGCATGATTCATTAGGAGCCACCAGTGTAATTTCTAACAGAGAAAGGAATTTGAAAAAATTTGTTTGTACAAAGAAGGCTGGTAGCTCATGGTCAGAGATGAAATCTGTTATTAGAAATTAAAAAACTATGTATCCATACATATAATTTAGGTAATGTATCCATACATATAATTAGAAAATTTAGGTAATGTATCCATACATATAATTAGAAAATTCATCCCTTAAAAACCTTCACTATTAAAATAGGAAGAAAGAAAATGAAATCATTAAGTGTCTTATTTGAAATATTTTTTAAGTGCACAGAATAACTACTAAGGAAAACATAGGCATAAATAATAAGGCAAAAGGGAGAATTTAACAGTTTGAAAAACCATCACAAAAATGATAGGTTAATATCAAAAGTTGCTTCCTTGAAAAGTCTAATGAAATAAAGCTCTCATAATTAAAAATCAAGTAAAATAGAGAAAACACATACATAATATAATGAAAATTTGAATTAAAGGTTAATTCTAGGCTTACTAATATATTATCCTATTCTGAAATCCATTACCAATTCTGTAAAGAAATACAAATTTGGGGTGCCTAGGTGGCTTAGTCGGTTAAGTGTCCAACTCTTGGTTTTGGCTCAGATCATTATCTCTGTTTGCGGGTTCAAGCCCTGCATCCAGCTCTGCGCTGTCACTGCAGAGCCTGCTTGGGATTCTCTCTCTCTCTCTCTCTCTCTCTCTGTCTCTCTCCCTCTCCTTCTAGCCCTCTCCCACTTGTACTCCCTGTCTCTCAAAATACATAAACTTGAAAAAAAATAAAGAAATACAAATTTGAAGTTACAATATTTGAAAGAATGGTGCAAAATTAACATTATTTATAGATAATTTGATTTGTAATCCAGATAACTTGAGATAACTCAAAAGTATTAAGATTAACAAATTAAATATGTTTAAAATGCATATAAAAATAAGGAACTCTGTTATTTATCAGCAGTGATCACAATATATTGTAGAGAACAGTTTTCATACACATTAGTAGCAAAACTTTACCCAGGAATATATTAGCTCATTGCCTGGTCCATGAAAGTCTCTCAAAAATATTTTCTGGATGTTCAGGGGATGCATAGCTGGCTCAGTCGATGGAGCATGCAACTCTTGATCTCAGGCTCATGAGTTTTAGCCCCATGTATTGGGCATGGAGCCTACTTAATTAAAAAAAAGAAAAACAATTCTGGGTGTTCATAGACTAATAAAAATGAACCAGAAGAGTGTAGAACCTATGTGAACAGCCAATACACTTTACTTGAGACATAATAAAGGGTGTTGATTAAATAAATGTGTACCATGTTCCAGGATGGGAACTGTGAATATTGTGAAGACGCTAATTTTATCCTATTAATTTAAATGTTTACTTCAGTTCCATTATGTGACTTCAAAACAGTTTTTGGAACTTAAAGTCATACGAAAGTGTGATGGAAGAACAAAAAAGGGGGTAGTGGTATTCGTTTCTTTTTTAAAAACAAGAGTAAGATATGCAGACACTACTGAAGACTTGAATTTAAAACAAAGCCGTGATAACCAAAACGGCATGTGATTGGCACCAAATCAGTTAGATTAATAAATCTGAATAAAAATGTCTAGAACAGACTTTAATGTAATCAGAATATGAAATATGTTAAATTTTCAAACCAGTAGAAAAATTCATTTATTTAAATACTGATGCTGGAAGCACTACTTAAAAATTTTTTTATGTCTTTATTTTATTTTGAGAGATGGAGTGCAAGTTGGGGGAGGGGCAGAGAGAGAGGGAGACACAAAATCCAAAGCAGGCTCCAGGCTCTGAGCTGCAGCACAGACCCCGACACGGGGCTCAAACCCACAGACTGTGAGATCATGACCTGAGCTGAAGTCAGACGCTTAACTGACTGAGCCACCCAGGTGCCCCATGGAAGCATTATTAATAATAAAAATAAGAACTCTATGTCAAATTATAAACCATAATAAATAAAAACAATGGTAATTGACATATTTGCCTACATAAAAATAAAATTTTTGTATGTAAACATATTATGAATAAAAGTTAAAAAATGTAAGTTTCAGTTAGGCAGAATGATAAATTCTAGAGATCTGCTGTACAATATCGTGCCTGTAATTAACAGCACTATATTTACACTTTAAAAGTTTGTTAAATTTGTCACGTTAAGTGTCCTTACTACAATGAAAAACAACTTGGGGCACCTGGATGGCTCAGTCAATTGAGTGTCTGACTCTTGATTTCTGCTCAGATCATGATCTCAGGGTCGTGAGATCAAGCTGCATGTTGGGTTTAGCACAGAGCATGGAGCCTGCTTGGGATTTTCTCTCTCTCTCTCTCTCTGCCCCTCCTCTGCTTATTCTCTCTCTCTGTCTCAAAATAAATAAACTTAAAAAAAAACCTTGATGAGGTATTTTCCAGAAATTTTTTTCTTCAAAAATCCCTTGAAAGTGAAAATTCTTATTAAATAAAGAGCCTTTACAGAAATAATGAAAGAATGAGCAATAAATACATAAATAACAGAACTGATTAGGACACGAACCAACAAAAGAATACAAAATAAAAAAAAAAAGAATGGGAGTTATTTAACCTCACAATTGATTAAAGAAAATAAAAATCTATGTATTTTGTATTTTAAAATTTGAAAAATGAAAGAAAAATGATAGCCAGTGTTGTCAATAGTTCAGGTAAATGGGACTTATGCATTATAGAGGAGGGTAAAAGTAACACGACATATGTAGAATACATGTGTAGAATAATTTGGTAATTTGTATCAAAATACTTTAAATGAAAATATCTTTGATCTCTAATTTTGTCTCCTAAAATTGTCCCTAAGTAAATAATGATGGATGTGAATTAGAGCATTAATGTTTTATTGCAAACTTAAAAAAAATATATGAACAACTGCATTTACAGCCAAAGAATATTATTAAAGCACCTTAAATCTGTATGATGGGAATACTTGTAGGCATTAATAACACATGGTGAAAGAATATATACTTCATGACAGACAATAATAATATTCAGGGTGATTAATATTATGTGAATGAGTAGTTTATAAAATATTAAGCATAGTGTGGGGCGCCTGGGTGGCTCAGTCGGTTGAGTGTCCGACTTCAGCTCAGGTCATGATCTCACACTCCGTGAGTTCGAGCCCCGCGTCAGGCTCTGTGCTGTCAGCTCAGAGCCTGGAGCCTGTTTCAGATTCTGTGTCTCCCTCTCTCTGTCCCTCCCCTGCTCATGCTCTGTCTCTCTCTGTCTCAAAAATAAATTAATAAAAACATTAAAAAAATATTAAGCATAGTGTAATCCCAGTGGAAAAAAATCTTGGGAAATACATGCTGAAATATTAATATTTCTTGTTTCTTACATATGGCATTATGAGTAATTTTTATTTCTTTTTTGTAGTGATTTTCTGTATTTTTCAAAGTTTCTTAATGATGGTTTTGTTTTTGTAATCAGAAGGAATCTATTCAAAGTCAATATTATAGACAAAAGTTGATAAAAACAAGAACTATCCTTTTGCTTCCATACACTTATGTGAGTGCATAGTTGTGCACACGTATACACACACACACACACACACACACACACACACACACACACACCTCCCAGGGTACATATGTCTTTGTTTTGTAGTATCAGTTCTTTCAGCATTAACTGTGAAGTGATCGGCTTCCAGAACTACAACATCTGTAGCAAATGTGGAATATTTGGACAATTTTTAGCTTGCATTCCCCAACCCCATGAGCCATAGAAGACATTTGGGACTACTTGGTGAAGAGAGATTTGGTCTGCTATGGGCAAATCTGTTATCTGAGGGTTTTTCTTAATACCCAGATCTGACCAGTATTCAGAATTCTATTGGCTTAAAGATTTGTTTTGCACACTGTCCCTTCAGTTACTCCCTGAGGAGTTCTCTATCGTCAATTGTATAAGATTTACTATTTCATGTAAGTCAAGAAGAAAATATTGCTATGCTGTCTAATATTTACTTATTCTTCCTCTCACCCGGTTCTTTTGTTTCTTCTTTCCTTTCTCCTTCCCTCTCTCTTTCCATTCTTTGGTTCTTTCCTTCCTTTTTCTCTCCCTTGCTCTTCACTCCTTCTCTCCCCAAGTATATGTGAAGTGTAACATTTAGTGTTGACCAGTGATAAAGCACACCTCTTAACGTGCCTTCAGTTAGCTCACCAACACTTGAGGGGATTTAGAGAGTTTTGTGTTTTCAGAAATTTTATGAAATAATACCTTGCAAAGATTAAATTGAATAATTCTCACAGGATTTAGTGAGAAAGATAGTGAAAAGTTTAAATATTTTGAAAGAATCCTTAAATAGGAGCCAGGCAACTTACCTCATTATATGGCAACACTATTACTGTGGAGCAAAATCTCTGGGTGTGATGATCAATTTGGAAAACATATCCTAGCAAGTTGGAATCTCTTTTCTCCAATATCCTGCCATAGAGTGAATGTCTGTGTTCCCCTAAATTTGTATGTTGAAACCTAATCCCCGATGTGACGGTATTAGGAGGCAGGGCCTTTGGGAGGTGACTAGCCCTTATGAATAGGTGTTAATTTCCTTATAAAAGAGATTCTAGAGGGATTTCTCTCCCCTTCTGTCATGTGATGTTACAGTAAAAAGATAGCCATCTTTGAGGAGGTAGGCTCTCACAAGACACCAAATCTACCAGTGCCTTGATCTTGGACTTCCCAGCCTCCAGAACTGTCAGAAATAAATTTCTGTTGTTTATAAGCTACCCAGTCTGTATAGTGGTTTGTTATAGCAGCTCAAACGGACTAACATATACCCCCTGAAAATGTTTTCCATCATACTCTGACCCAGAATAAATATTTCTTCTTCCCAGTCACTATTAGGCATGTATAGGAGCATCTCTCAGCCCCAATTCTCAACAGCTGCAAATTGTTTTTTTCATTTTCACTATGTTCTCAAATGTCATCCTTCACAGAACATCCAGTTTTCCTAGGGTGGTTAGAGAAGTAGACTTGAACTTTGCCTTCTTTTTCTCTGCTCCCCACCATTAATCTCTTTTACCTACTTTTGATTTCTAAAGACTCGAGGTGTGTATATATCAGCTTGAGAGTTGGGATGAAAAAGGTGAAACAAGATTTTAATTTGTGTATGAGAATTTCCCCCTAGAGATTAAAAAAAAAGAGTCAAGGCCATCCTACTGTTCAAAGTTCAGATAGTACGTACACTCATGAATTAAAGATAACATAATGTTGGTAGACAGGATTCAGATAGAAGAATGTTCTGATTTATTAAACTTGTCTTTCTAAGTAAGATAAAGTAGTTGAGCTAATCGACAATATAAGTCTCTTCTTTCTGAGTCTCAGAAGGAAATAATTCTCTGTAAGAGCCTTAGGAGAGAGAGAACTATAAAAACAGGTTCCACTCTGATGGGCAGACACTGGGAGAGGGACTGTATAATTTTGTACATTGGCTGAGGCTAATTCAAATAGTGTTAATTGTTCCTCTGCCTCTAGTCAAGGTGGTGCCCTAAGACTCAACACAATTCCACTGGGTCTTCACCCAGAATTGAGAGTGTTAGAAGCTGAACTGTTTCAGGAGAAACAATGATCTTTGCTTTAGCTGTGTACTGCATCCATCCCAGCATACTTTGGAGCCAGGGGTAGGAAAGTAGAAAAGGGGACAGGTGCTGGTATCACTTCTACGTATTACTTTTTTTCAATGCTTACTATAAATTAACTTTTGCTACCAAAGTGTGCTTTATTTAATTGTACAGGTGGACCAGGGAGAGTTAACTTGATATGTAGAACAATGTTAATAGATTAAATTTCTTATGATTCCTATTTTGTCCTTCTGAGCCTTCCTTCACTCTCGTTCACCTAAGCATCCATGAAATCCAGGAAGAGATTTCATTCTGAAATTCAAAAAGAGGCTGTTTGCATCTATCCTTTGCCATATAAACATTGCTATTTTTTGCTGAATTGTTTAAAGTTTACATCCCTTTGATCATGGGATAAATGTTGTTTGGCACGCTAGATCACTGGGTTTTAGGGGAAGTTTTGGGAGGTAGAAGGAAAAAGGGAGAACTTCCTCTCCCAGTCTTGAATGCTTGTGGGAAGAGACAGATGAAAGGGACAAAGTAGCATGTGATGTAGTCAAATGCAGGGGTCTCTCTTTCTGTTCTTCAGAATTCAACCTAGAGTGGTAGTATGTCAGATAAATAAGAATATCACCAAGTACAGAGGGGGCAGGTGTTCTTCATGCCCTTGCTTGCAACTCTGGGATGAATTTAGATTTGCACTTGGCAGACTGACCCATGCCACATCACTGAAAACATAGTTAGGGAGACCCAAAAGCACTGGTCTAGCAACATGGCTCTTCAGTCATGGCCATAGGATGGACTCTCTGTGCCAGGAAGGAGTAGGATCAAAGTCAGGCCTTAGAACTATCTTTAGTACCAGTAGGAGGTAAGATGAGGTCCTCAGGACCTGAACCGTGAGCAGAAACATGGGTCCAAGCAAAGAAGAGTGTACCAAAGTTTATAAGGGATCAGTTTTTGTATTGGAGACTAAAGGAGCTTTCTAGCAGGTTGTTAAGGAATCTGCATTCCAGAATTGTAGACTGTCCTCCTCTACCTCTGGTCTGGGGCATGTTAACAATGCAACTGTCTTAAGGAGAAAAGCAGCTGGAGGAGTTTTTTGCAAGACTAAGCATTTTTATCTAAGAGACTAAATATATTTCAAAGGGCTATTTTTTGATAACAGACTAAACTTCAGGTTAGATTGGGTATTTACTTACATAAACAATGGGGGACACTGGAGGAAGAATAGATAAGTTATAGACAGAATTAACAAACTGTGTACGTAAAAAGTTTGTTACATAACATACAAACTTTTAGTTCTTTAGGTTACAGTATGAATAAAAATTGACAACAGTTCTTTAGATGTAAATTCTTGAAGTTAGCCTGTAGATGTCATTCTGCAAGGTTGTCTACTTTCCCTTTCAATTTTCAAAAAGATTAAATTCTGATTAAAGGTGAGACGGTTCAAGCAATTAAACCATCTTCTCCTTTGTTCTTCCACCTTGTTCCTCTGTCTTTTCCTCACACCTCAAACCATCTTCCCCAACTGCCCCATGCGGCTTCTCCTTCTAATGTTTTCAGCACTAAGTTAATGGAAACCCAGGCTTTCAAGATCACAAAGCTTGGCTTGACAAAATTCCATTTAATAAATGTCGTCTACCATAAACCTGCTATGCTCGTATCTTTTATCATTGTTAAAACTTGGGTGCAGGTGTTCACATCTGCATTTCTGTATCTGAATCTGGAATTCACCTTTAAAAAAAAAAGCCTTTTTTAAGACAAGTGGTAAGAAATTGCCTATGCCTATCTGAAGTTGTAAAGAATCTCGTGATTGTATTTATTTTTATTATTATTATTGTTACTGTTATTATTTTTATTTGAGAGAGAGAGTGTGTGCATGATGTGGGGAGAAGATCTGGGTTGGGGGGAGAGAGAGAGAGAGAGAGAGAGAGAGAGGGAATCTTAAGCAGGCTCTGTGCTGAGTGTTAGCCTGACTTGGGCCTTGATCCCACAACCCTGGAGGCATTACCTGAGCCAAAATCAAGAGCCGAACACTCAACCAACTGAGCCATCCAGGCGCCCCAAGACTCTCCTGATTTTAAAATTTATTTTAAAATTGTTAGGTGAATTCCTAGAAACTAAACTTCTGGATCGAAAGCACAGTGAAAGCATTGCTTTGGATACGTTTTATTTATTTGTACTTATTTATTCAATAAGTGTTATATGCAGAGGACTATGCTCAGGACAGGGATAGCGAGATAAAAGGCACAATTCTCATCCTCAAGGAGAGAATAATCTTGAATCAAATAATATGACAAGTAAAATACAGCATGAAAAATGATGAAATAGGAGTAAGAACAGGATACAACAGAAGCATAAAGAAGTTGAATCTAACTGGAGAGTCATAAGGAAGTGATTAGATTATGAATTAGTTAAAAAATGAAGATGAGCACGGAAAACCTTTCAAGTGGAGAGCATCATCTGCAAAGGCCAGGAAGAGTGGGCTCCATTGGGAGATTGTCTCTAGTCTGGTGTGGCTGGAGCATGGAGTCCTGAGGGAAAACAGTGAGGGAAGAAGGCAGAATTCAAGAGGACTGTAGTCAGTAGCATGAGTTGAAGTTGTTTTTTCAATAAAGTAGTAATTAACCTGTTTGAAGGGAGAAAGGGAAAAGTTATAGAGGGAGAGACTGAGGATACTAGAAAACCATTAAATTATGTGATGGATTTTAGTCTGTTTGCCATTCTGTTTCTGTCTCATCACCTCTTAAATTTTAAATATTTCCTTTTGAAAGTCCATGTAATAAATATTCATTCCTCTGGCTCAGATTTAGGATGCAGCTTGCAAAAAGAAGTCTATGGTTCTCCCTTTCGTATCCCATCCCTTGTGGCTCCGCGTGTGAGGTGGTAATGCCAATTGCTGTGTTTCTTTCTGACCGGATGTTCTCTGTGTTCATATTGATCATACAGGGACCCGATTGTGCTGATGTGAAGGTTGGGACTAGTGAAATTATTAGGTCTCTTTTCACTAAAAATAGAGCACCCGCGGTCATCCCAAAGGAGTAATTGGCTTGCAATAGCAACTTATTCATGTTATAGGCACTTCTTTCCAGTTTTGTCTAAAGAAATTGTGCTTCCTATGGCAAGTTCTGTATAAAATGCATTGCATTTCAGGTTAATGCTATTGATCATCAGGGAAGACAGAAAAATTGAGAGCGTGTGCCAAATAATCTTCCATAATAGTAGGCTCGCGTTCTCTTCATTTGACCTTTGATTGCCTAGAAGTTATGGGCTGTGGTACGCTGGAACAGTGTGCAACGCCCTGGATCTTCCAAGTCTTAGCATCTGCTTGAGGCTTAATGACTCACATCACTCTTGGCAACGGTGCTTTGGACTTAGAGCAGCCGTGCGGGTTCATGTGGATGATGGAAACAGTTTTCTACCTCTGTGGTAGTAAATGGTCTTAAGTGAACTTTGTTCAAAGAACTTTTTCGTATAAAACCATTCATACTGTTTTTCGCCTTGTATACCATCTCCACTGCAAAAAATAGTATTGCCAGTTAGAGATATAAAATTACCTATCACACATGACTGGCATAACCTGTAACATTAAAATTGAAGAAAAAGAATTTTTAAAAAATCACTTTCTATCCTTGCTGTGTAGTTTTATTGTTTCCTCTGTTTTTGTGCTTGATACTCACTTTGGGGGATTTATATTACCCAGGTAATATGCTTTAGGAATTATTAAACTGCCTAATAGACTAAATGTCTTAGTGCCATTTTTGTATTTTTTGACTTTTAGGAATTTAGAATTCTAATGAGGGATTTCTGTCCTAATTTACCCTAAGAATAAGTAAAACGATTCAACTTTTGAATTTTAAAGAATACTTACTTAAGAAATGAAATATTGCAATAAGAATAAATCTTTACTTTTATGTTTTAAAACTAATTCTTTTGTGGGGCGCCTGTGTGGCTCAGTTGGTTAAGCATCCAACTTCGGCTCAGGTCATCGCGGTTTGTGAATCCAAGCCCTGCATTGGGCTCTGGGCTGACAGGTCAGAGCCTGGAGCCTGCTTCAGCTTCAATGTCTCCCTCTCTCTGCCCCTCCCCTGCTCACACCCTTTGTCTCCTTCAAATATAAACACTAAAAATTTTTTAAATTAATTTCTTTGTTAAATTCATGTATGTGTGCATACATATTTGTATATCTGTATTTAAAACAGGCTGTGATGGTTACATTCCTGAAATTTTACAGAAAGAATCAGGAGTTAGGAGGAAACACTTGAACCTATGGGAAATTTCACTTTGCGAAACTTTGATGAAACTAAGCAGACCATGAGCTCATTGAAAATGATAAAGTTAGAACTAAATTGCTCTAAAAGGATCATGTTAAAGATCTAGGAGCATTGCAGGGATATTGTTTAGACATGTTTCAAGAGCTGATTCTGATTACCTTCTTTATGAGGAAAATATTTAGATTTCTGTACACTCTTCTCTTTTAAGATCTATTAAAATTAACATCAATTGGAAAACTTATTCTAATTATTGAGTGCCTCTCATATGCAAAGTACCATGGTAGATGTTCTGAGTAATATTTATTCTTTCATTTCACAGACATATATTGAGTATTTTCTGTTGTGAGTCACTGGAAGCTTTCTGTAGGGTAAAAACTAAATCCCTTCCATTTATTAGGAAGGAAAGCCATTCTGCCTATGGTAAACTGGGATGATTGATGGGGGAGTGAAATAAAACTGAGGCCAGGGAGACTGATTTGGCAGTTATTCAATAGCCAAAAAATGGACTACAAAGAACCTAGACCAAGGTAGTGGGAATGTGAATAAAAATAAAGAATGGACTGAGAAACATTTTTTTAAAGTTGACTAATTGAGTGTTTGTATGTGGGATAGGCAAAAGAAAGAAATGACAGACGATTCAAGAATTTTAGTTTGTTTAAAAAAAAAAGGTGGGGGGTGCTGGATGGTTCAGTCGGTTAAGTGTCCAACTCTTGATTTCGGCTAAGGTCATGATCTCATTTTCATGAGTTTGAGTCCCACATTAGGTTCTGAGCTGACAGCGCAGAGCCTGCTTGGGAGTCTCTTTCCCTTTCTGTCTGTGGCCCACCCCCACATGCTCTCTCCCTCTCTCTCTAAAAATAAATAAATAAACTTAAAAAAATTTTTTAGTTTGTGTCATTAAACAAACAGTGAAACTGCTAGAATTGATAAAGCCAGAGGGGCAGTGGTCAGTAGAGAAAGACCAAGGCTTTGATTCTGAAAGAGTACGCACATAATGGTAGAGATTTCCATCTGACGGTATTGATTACCATTTGGGGCTATACAGAGGAATGGGTAAAGTGATGCAGTGGCCAGGGGATCATGTAGATGGATGGATGAAGATATAGGACAGGAAAACTGAAGCTTTCCTCTCACTGTGGGGATTGATATAAATGAGTCATGAGTTAAACATTCTGTATTCAAGAACTTCTATATCATAACTGTCGTTACATTGTGGTAAATATCTGGGACCATGGTGATGTGTTCAAGGTTTAGTACTTCACACACACATAAATGTACATATACAAATAATCACATGGATTGGGCATGAGTGATGAACCTTTCATCTTAGTTTTCTATGATTTATTTTGGTACCTACTTATATCCTTGGACAAGTGTGATACAATTGCAGGGGTGAAGTGAAGGTTTATCCTACATAGGAGGCAAAGTTTGTACTTATCCCAGAGTTTAAATTGAGCACATCTCCTTTCTGAGCTCCTTGAGCTTACCTAGTAAAAATGGATCTATAAGAAAAAATGCAACTTTGTAATACGTTATTTATTTATTTATTTTTGAGAGTGGAACAAATGGAATTGTCTAAGTAGAGACTAAGTACCTAGAGAGATTGGGAAGACTTGGAGGGAAAAGGATGGGGGAAATGTGTGCCTTTATATTAATTTATTCAGAGGTGGGAGATGGGTGCTTACCCAAGACATCATTGCTCAGTGCCATCTCAGCTGTGTTCATTTTGGTCACAGTCTCATCTAGGCTTAGCACATAGAGCCCCATCCTCATTCTGGTAGTGATCTTACTAGGTTCATCACATTCCATTGATTCCCTAAAGTGCCCTAATCTCCTCTTCAACAAGATCTAATGGTGATGATAAACTGCAGGTAAACAGTTGGAAAGGGAAATGGAAAATGGGGCAAAATGAAGAAGAGCAATCCATTGGGAACAAGGGTGAGATCTGGCAATGAAAATCTAGCAAAAGCAGAAGAGAAGAGAAGCTCTTGCAGCAAGCACCCAAAATATCTATCACTGGATAGAAGGGTCTTTAAATACTAACCTGGCACTTAGGAAAAATACCCTTATATTAGTGGGTGATTAGTGTATGGAGCAGATTACAGAGGAGGAATTTAGGAACAGTAGCTAAGCTAGAAAGACAGAGCCATACAAACTAGAATGTAAGAAATGGAGCCATTCAAACTAGAATGATGCTTAGGAACAGGAAGAAACACAATTATCAGAACTGAGATCCTGCATTAAGGTTATTTTAAGAACAAGGATGATGCTTCTGACTCCCAGAAAATGAAGCTAGAGTTAGCTAAGGACTATTTCTCAGTAGAGGTTTTGGTTTCCGATATGGGAGTGAGGGGGGATATGGAAGCTGAGGACAGTGTGGATCTAATATTAGCCTTTTTGCAAATTTTGAAGCAGCCATTAATTATAGACCCAATATCTCTGTCTCCTATATATGTACAGAAAATGCTACAGAAAATATTGGAAGTTTCAGAATGAGTTAATAAAGATTGAATGGAGGGAAATTCTAATCAAGGTTTAGGAAATTTCAGATAAATTTCTTCTGGCAGCCATATATGTGTAAGCCCTGTAACTCCAGAACTCCATTTCAGCTTTCCTTCTTTGTGAGGACACCACCCTTTCAGTAATAATGAAGACATTTCAATCATGGATACTTGTAGCTGAATTTTCATTTTCTTTATATTTGTCTTCCCCTCATCGAGTCAAGCATGATATAAAATAGTCTGAGAGTAGAAATCTTGTGGCCAGCAAACAGCACAACCACTATCCGCATAGAGGTTTGTGCCATCAGGATAACGATGCCCTCCCTGGCAGGTGAGAATCTGAGGAGTTAGCTGTTGAGTCACATCATAGGAATTTCATTTAGTCCCTGCCTAAAATCTGACCACTCCTGCTCTTTTGTAGCACACTACCATTTACAGAGGAATGGAAAGGTTCTTGGTGGCTGTGAACTTAACCTACTGTCAGAATAGGCTACTTTCACCATATATTCGTTTTGATTTTTAGAGAGTGCTTGGAGCCTGGCTACCAAGAGTTATTTCTGGTCAAGCCCAAGTAAGTGTTGTATGGGTTGAAAAGAGGGAAAATCTAGAGAAGACCAAAGTTGATTAGAATTACGCAGATTCTTTGCGTGACGTGGACATTTAAATGAGAACAGTTCGATGGACTGGTTTGAATCATTTGGTGAAAAATGTGAGTCCTATGAAAAAGAAACTGAGGAAAAGTGGCCCTTCGTCTAGTATGATTTGTCTCTAAGCCAAAAAACCCCCATCTTTCTAGTAACAAAACTCACTCTCTTATATTATATGTCTTATACTGGTATTGTACCTACTAAGTCAAATGGTAAGGACTTTGAAAGCAAAGGAAGAGTACCAATAACCAAATGGAATAATTATTAAAATTTGTTTTTAAATTTTCATACAGAAGAAAATTATTCTTTTGGTTTACAATTCTTTGAGTTTTGAAAAAATTATATCAAGATAGTAACAGTTCCCTCCCCAAACTCCTTCATGCTGCCCCTTTGTAGTCAAACTTACCCTCAACCAGGTAACAACTGATCTGCTTTTTAGCTTTCTATATAAATAGGCACTACGCTGTGTAACCTCTTTGAATCTGGCTTCTTTCACTTAGCATAATGCATTTGAAATTCATCCATATTGTCGAATGTATCAATAGCTTTTCCTTTCTATTCCTGAGTAGTACTCCACTGTATGGAGTTTATTTATTCACAAGGTGGAGGACATTTGGATAGTGTGGTAGGCAGGATTTGGGGTCCCCTGATCTTTGTTCCCTCGTATTATGCTGGTAAATATGTTATATTACATGATAAAAGGGAATTATGTTTGTAGATGGAATCAGGACTGTAGATTGCAGATGGAATTAAGGTTGATAATTAGCTGACTTTGAAATAAGATTATCCCTGTGAGTCCAGTGTAATCACAGATCCTTAAAGGTTACTGAGGAAGGCAGAAGCGAGTCAAATAGATGCAGTGTGAGAAGAATTTGACTTGTTGTTGTTGGCTTTGAAGATAGAGGAAGGGAGATATGAGCTAAGGCATGGGATAGTCTCTAGAAGCTGGTAATGGCCCTCAGCTAATAACCAACAAAAACCAAGAATCTCAGTCCTACAACTGCAATGAATTGAATTCTTCCAACAACTTAAATGTATAAGGAAATATATTTTCCTCAGAACCTCCAGAAAGGAAGTTAGCTTTATCAACACCTTGATTTCAGCGTTGTGAGATTCTAAGCAGAAGCTAAGCTGAATCTGCTTTACTTCTGACCTATGGAAACTGAGATAATAAATTTGTGTTGCTTAAACAGCTACTTTTGTTGTAATTAGTTATGACAATAATGGAAAATAATATAGGGAGTTTCTAGTTTGGGAAAATTATGAAAAAAGATGTTATAAAACTTAAATGTATATGTTTTTATTTAAACCTGAGTGTTCATTTACCTTGGGAAAATACCTAGGAGTGTCACAATCAATTCTCATTATTTGTGGTAGTAATGTTCTCTATAAAGTCACCTTCAACATTGAATTAGCAAATAATGAGACATTGCTCCTAGGACAAATGCAGAGTTACGTTCCTGCAAGCCTCTGGCCACAATAACATTTTTGTCAACTGATCAATACATAACCTTGTTATATGTGTGTTAAAAACACCTTATTTAATATATATTGTTGATTCATTAACCTTGAACTCAGAGCCAACAGCATTGTAACTCATGGCTAAATGAAACTGATCTAACATATGTATTTTTTCTATAAGGCACATCATTGCCTTCTCGTGTGTTTGGAAATACTAAACAGCAACAAAGGATTACATACTTGGATGCCATTTTAAACAAAATTAACAACAAAAAGCACAAAAATTAAAAAAAAAGCGCCCACCGAAGAAAAAACCAATCAAACAAAAAACCACACAACTAAATAAACCAAGAAAAGAACATTTATTTACAATTACGAGAGTGAAAACAAGAATCCAGAGCACTGCCTTGTTCCTTCTCAACTGGGAACATGAATGTTGAGTTAGTCAAATTTTTCATTGTTCTGCACATGCCATTGAATGACTGCAAAAGCCTCCCAAGTATTGATTTAGGGTTATAAATAAACTTCAGCAAGTGGTAAAGTTCACAAATACAGATGTGAATAATGAGGATTGATTGTATTATCAGAGCATGTGGTGAGTGTATGTTTACCTTTATAAGAAAATGCCAAACTATTTTCCGAAGTCACTGTACCATTTTGTACTCTCACTAGCAATGTATGAGAATTCTAGTTGCCCACTCCCTCACAGTAATTACTATATTGTCAGCTTTTCTGACGTTAGCTATTCCAAGAGATATGTAGTGGTATCTATATGTAGTGGTATCTCACTGAGATTGTAATTTACATTTCCATAATAACTGATGATTCTGAGCATCTTTTCATCTACTTATTTGGCATTCCTATATCTTCTTTGATAAAGATATTGTCGTTCAAATATTTTGCTCATTTATTAAAAATTGGGTTGTTCGAGGGGTGCACGCCTGGCTCACTCGATGGAGTGTGTAACTCTTGATCTTGGGGTTGTTGGTTCAAGCCCCATGTTTGGTGTAGAAGTTACTTAAAAAGTAAAATTAAAAAATCTCTTAAAAAATTGGGTTGTTTGATTTCCCATTATTGAATTTGAGAATTTTTCCTATATTCTGGATGTAAATCCTTTGTGATATGTGTGACTTGCAAATTTTTCTTCCTAGTTTATGGCTTGTCTCTTCACTCTCTTAAGAGTATGTTTGGCAGAGCAAATGTTTTAGGTTTTAACAAAGTCTAATTTATTAATGTTTTCTTTTATGGGTCATGCTTTTAGTGTTGGATCTAAAATCTTTTTGTCTAACATAAAATAATGCAGATTTTCTCTTATGCTTTCTTCTAGAAATTGTATAGTTTTACACTTTACATGTAGGTCTATGATTCATTTTGAATTAATTTTTGTGAAGGGTATAAGATATAAATTGAAATGTAGATAGATAAAATATCCAATTGTTTCAGAGCAATGCATTGAAAGACTATCATTTCTCAGTAGAATTGCTCTTACATCTTTGTAAAATATAAATTAAGCATGTATGTATTGATCTAATTTTGGACTTTATTCCATTGACCTGGGTGTCACTATTTTCTCCAGAACCACAGTATTTAATTAGTGTAGCTTTTTTCTTTCTTTGAGAGAGAAAACATGAGCAGGGGAGGGGCAGAAAAAGAGGGGGACAGACACAGGATCTGAAGCAGGCTCTGCGCTGACAGCAGCGACCAATGTGGAGCTTAATGTCATGAACCATGAGATCATGACCTGAGCCAAAATTAAGAGTTGGACACTTAACCAACTGAACCACCCAGGAACCCCCTAGATGATCAGTCATGTTGAGCATCTTTTCATGTGTGTGTTAGCCATCTGTGTGTCTTCTGTGGAAAAAATGTTCATTTAGATTATCTGCCCATTTTTAAATCAGATTGTGGTTTTTTTGGTGTTGAGTTATATAAGTTCTTTATATATTTTAGATATTAGCTTGTCATCAGATGTATTATTTGCAAATATCTCCTATTCATTAGGTTGCCTTTTTGTTTTGTTGATTGTTTCTTTTGCTGCGCAAAAGCTTTTTATTTTGTTAGATTTTTGCTTTTGTCTCCCGTGCCTTAGGAGACATATTCAGAAAAATGTTGCCATAATCCATGTCAGAGAAATTACTGTCGTTTTCTCTTCTCGGATTTTCATGGTTTCAGGTTTCACACTTACATATTTAATCCATCTTGAATTTGTTCTTGTGTGTGGTGTTGGAAAGTGGTCTAGTTTCATTCTTTTACATGTAGCTGTCCAGTTTTCCAGCATCATATATTGAAGAGACTATCTTCAATAAATTGTATTTTCTTGCCTCGTTTGTTGTAGGTTAGTTGACCAAGAGTGGTTTCTTTTGTGTTCCATTGCTTTATGTGTCAGTACCATACTGTTTTGATTACCACTACTGCTTTGTAGTGTGTCTTGAAATCTTGAGTTGTGATACCTCCAGCTTTGTTCTTTCTCTTAATTAATTTAGGTTCCCTTTGATTTCTTTTATCAGTGCTTTGTGTTTTTAGCATGCATATCCTGAACATATTTTGCTAAATTTATAAGTATATATATTTCATTGTTTAGTGTTATTATAAATAATATTGCTTTTTAAACTTCAATTCTAATTTTTATTGCTAGCATATTGAAAAGTGATTGAATTTTCATATTGACTCTGTAATTTGTGACTTTAAAAAAATTTTTTTAATGTTTATTTATTTTTGAGAGAGAGACAGAGAGAGAAAGAGAGAGCGTGAGCAGGAAGCGGCAGAGAGAGAGAGAGACACAGAATCCAAAGCAGGCTCCAGGCTCTGAGCTGTCAGCACAGAGCCCGATGCAGTGCTTGAATCCACAAGTTGTGAAATCATGACCTGAGCCAAAGTCAGACACTTAACTGACTAGCCATCCAGGCGCCCCTGTAATTTGTGACTTTGTAACTCTCTGATAATTCTACCTGTTTTTAGATTGCATAAAGACTTTCTAAGTAGAAAATCATGCAGTTTGTAAATAGTGGTAGGATTATCTCTTCCATTCTCATCTGTATGCCTATTTCTTTTCACTCCTTATTGGTGTGATGCTGAATAGGATCAGGTGATCATCCTTGCTTTTCCACAGTTTGGGGGAAAATATTCAATTTTTTGCTATTAATTATGATGTTTGCTCTAAGTGTTTTAGAAAAATGCTATTTATTGGGTTTTTTACTATGAATGGATATGGAGCTTTCTAAAATGCTTTTTCTGCATCTTTTTACAAGATCATACGGTTTTTCTTTTTTAATATGTTAATATGATGAATTATACCGATTGATTTTTGAATGTTGCAGAACCGTCTTGAATTTCCAGGATACAACCACTTTGTTCTAACATATCATCTTTTTATGTATTTCTGTGTTTAATTTGTTGTATTTTGTTGATAATTTTTGTGTCTACATTTGTGAGGATATTGGTCTGTAGTTTCTTTTCTAATAATGTTATTGTCTGCTTTTAGTATTGATGTAATGCTGATCTCACAAAATGAGATGGAAAGTGATCTGTCTTCATTTTGGGGGGAAGATCTTGTGTATAATTGGTATTATTTCTTCCTTAAATGTTTGGAAGAACTCACTATGGAAACCATTTGGGCCTAGATTTGTCTTTGTTAAAATGTGAGAATAATGTTTAAAACATGTAACTGAGTACCTATTATGTATCTGAAAAATATTGATTACTTTCTCACACACTTTCTCAATTTCAGTAAATACAACAAGTTTTAAACTAAGTTAGCATGAGGTATTTGATTCAAACTAGACACTACTTTGTTAGTATTCTTGATATTTCAGTGCGGATGCTGAAAACATCTGGTAGAAAAGTTAGATTTGTAGTTAAAGATGAGATAAGCTTATGACCTTAGATTAAGTCATATGACTCATTTTGAGTCCAGGTTTTCTTATCTCAAAAAAAATGGGTATAGTGCATCATAAAAATTTTACATCAGCTAAAGTATTCTGAATTTACGACTAACTTATAAGTGACCTAATTGGTCAGATTTTAATGAAATATAAACACTTTCCATCCAGCTAAAAAAATATCAAAGTTTTAAGTTATGTAACTCTGAGAGAAGTAACTAGTTATTCATCAAAAATTGTGTTTGCTTTCTGGGTACATAGTAAAGATTTTATTTCTCAGCCTCCCTTGGAGATATTTGTGGCTTTGTGAATAAATTTGAGCCAGTGTAATGTGAGAGGAGGTATTGAATGCCATTTCCAGTCCTGGTTCCTAAGGACCCCTTGTGCGCAGTGTTTCATTCCCCTTCAGGCTAGTGGGCATGGACACAGTCAGTGGTGACCTTAAAGATTGCAGAGCTGCTGGGGTAACTGTCTGACTTTGGCTCAGGTCCTGATCTCACAGTTCGTGAGTTCGAGTCCTGCATCAGGCTCTGTGCTAACAGCTTGGAGCCTGGAGCCTGCTTTGGATTCTGTGTCTCCCTCTCTCTCTGCCCCTCTCCCTCTCATGCTCTGTCTCTGTCTCTGTCTCTCTGTCTCTCTCTCTCTCTCCTTGAAAAATGAATAAAAATATTAAAAAAAAAAAAAGAAAAAGATTGCAGAGCTGCTGTGAACCTGGATCCCTGAATTAATACATGGATACAAGTACCCTGCCAGTACATTCGCCTTTCCAGTAATGGTGTGTGAAAAACAAAATAATCTAAAGTATTTGGATCACTTGGAGATACATTTGTTAAGAACAGCTAATTCATATAGTTTGATAGTACTATAATTTTTTATTGGGAAAATGAATATTCACATTGAGCAATCCCAAATGGAACAGAAGTATCCAGTTTCAGAGTGGGCACAATTTATGATGAAAACCTATGAATCAAAGGTAAAAAAGAAAAATAACTTTTAAGAGATTGTTAATCAGGTGAAAAATTCTAGAGGAGGATATTTGTCATTGTGTTTGGTTGTTTAAAGATAGGCTTGATAATCCAAGTAAGGCTCCAGAATAGGACATTCCAAACAACAATGAAATTTAGTTTATGTAGTTAGAAACTTTACCCAGAACATTTATAAGTGTGTCAGACACAGTGTGTAAGCAATGTTGATCTAGGAATTGCTAAGTGACTACCAGAGAAGCTAAGGGATTTCTACGTACTTAAAAGCAATAGGCACTATCAGGCATTTATTTGGCTCACTAATAATTTCTGTAATTCTACTTTAATATTGAAAAATGTTTGCACACGTTTAAACAGAGCTCAACAGTACTTAAGAAATAACCAACAATTAAAATGCGAAGAGATAATAGATTCATGTGCTTTCGGTGTGATGGAAGATTGTTTAGATTTCAAGGTTTATTTTGTCCTGCCAACAGTGTTATTAATCATCGTTTCTCATTTCCTTTCACTGCTGGGATTTGACAAGGATTTTATTTCACCTTGAAAAACTGCACATAGTGGAGAGTTTCTTCACTTTATTCCTGCAGTCTTAACATACCCTACTGAGTAAAGGTAAATTGCTTTTTATTCTGTATTCTGTTATATTTTTGAAAAATGGTTTTCAAATCACAGATTTGATTCCTCTCTTGGTACTGAAAGATCATAAACAAATACGTTTTTATGTTATTTTTCTTTAGTAAGCTTTATGATTTTATCCTCAGCAACTGGACTAATTCAATAAGCAGCAGACCATAAGGCAGTAAATGGATACACTATTAATTTTTATTGCTAAAGTTTCTTTTATGTACTATTTGATCTAAAGATGTTATTCACATTTTTATGGTGATCCTGGCAGACTTTAAAAATCTAACTCTATAATTCCTGTTGATATTCCTGGATATTTTTAACTCAGCAGCCCAAGGAATGGTAACAATTCATATCTCACCAGCAAGTTCATTATCTCACTCACCTTGAATGAGAAAGGGAAAGCAAAACAAGTAGGTCGTAGTTTAGTTGTCCAATCAATAGATCACAACTGGGAAGGTTTAACTGCAGTCAGGACTAATATCAGTACACTACAAGAACTTGTTGAATGATTTATTCTCTTCTTTGTTTACCCTCAAAATGAGAAGTATAGGCCTGAATTACCTCAAGAATAGCTCCTTAGAATTGTTTTGATTCTGTGGTTGCGCCGAATTGGAGCTGAAGCAGTTGACCATTAAAGCAGAATAGTGAAATTTCTTAAAAAATCAACATAAGAGGTAAACAAGGATGTGCCTCACTTCCAGATGGACTGGCATTCTGCAGGGCCTCATCGACGAAACTATTTTGCTGCTAATTTTGAAGTTGTGCTAATTGATAAGTACAGCAGAATCTCCCACCTTAGGCTCACACTGATTAAATCAATGCCCTCAATTTATATTCCTTCATCTCTGAAAATCATGTGTGTCCTATAAAGAAATGGAAGTGATGGATACAATATAAAACACTGGGGTGGCAATGATAGTACAGGCCTTTAAAAGAACTGTATTACATCAATTTGACGAATATTTATTGAGGACTCCATGGAACTACATATAAACACAGTCTGTGCCACCAGGACCTTAATCAGAGAAATAAGATCCAGTCATAAAAGGTACATAAAACTTAATTAATAATCACACAAAAGCTACTTTAAATCTGTTCAGTGCTACATGCTAAATGGCTGGTGTGGGTTATTCAGAGGTGAAGTAGCTCATTTGTGCTGGTCCGGCCTGGTCTGGGAAGTTTTATGGGCATTTAGTTTACTTTTCAAAGGTAATTTTGTGTTAAGCAGTATTAGAACAGAAAAGATTATTATCTGTACATCCATGAGGCAGATAATAAATACCACAGCACTCAAAGAGGAAGACATGATTAAAGGCTAGGGTAGTCTGAAAATTCTTTATGGAAGACATAAGATATGGGTCGAGGATCTCCTAAAATCTATTGCAAACATAATACTTAATGATAAAGGGTTAGCAACTTTCCTCTAAAATGAGTAATGAGACAAAGTATAGTCATTATGACTGTTTCTATTTAACATTAGGCTAGGGATCCTTGTAAACATACTAAGATTAATATGAATTTGAAAGCAACATGCAAAACAGCCAGGATAGTAGACACAAATTTATAATAGACACTATTCTTTTTTAAAAAATTTTTTTAGGATTTATTTATTTTTGAGAGAGAGAGAGAGAGAGACAGAGCGATGAGCAGGAGAGGGGCAGACAGAGAGGGAGACAAGGAATCTGGAGCAGCTCCGGGCTCTGAGCAGTCAGCATGGATTCCAACGCAGGGCTGGAACTCACTATCTGTGAGATCATGACCTGAGAAGAAGTCAGACGCTCAACCGACTGAGCCACCCAGGCTCCCCTAATAGACACTATTCTAAATAGCTCTCATGAGATACCATTTACATACCATGCAATTCAACCTTATTTAAAGTGTACAATTCAATGAATGTTTTATATTAATTTTTGTATATTCACAATTGTATAACCATCATCATAATCTAATGATGACAAACTCCATGTTTACCCATTTGAGGAACTGCCAGACTGTTTTCCATCAGTATTTCATTACTTTTTACTTTTTATTGCCAAATAATATTCTACTATATATATAAGCCAGATTTTATTATCTTTTAATAAGTAGATGGGTTGTTGCCACATTTTGGCTATTATGGATAATGCTGCTATAAATATTCATATACAAGATCTTGTGTGGTGGTTATGTTTTTATTTCTCTTAGCTAGGAGGAATTGCTGGGTTATAGGTAATTCTGTGTTTAACCATTTGAGGAATTGCCAGACTGTTTTCTATACCCACCATCAGTATATGAAATTTCCAATTTCTCTGCAGCCTCATTGAAGACTTTTATCTATTTGATCATTGTCAATCTAGTAGGTATGAAGTGATGTCTGCTGGTTTTGATTTGTATTATCTCTGATGGCTAATAGTGATGGCACCTATTTTCATAAGCTTATCAGCTACTTGTATATGATCTATGGACAAATGTCTATTCAAATCCTTTGCCTATTTTTAATTGGTTTATTTATCTTCTTGTTGTTGGCTTATGAGAGTTCTTCATATATTCTGAATGCAAGTCCCTTATCCGATATATGATTTCAAAATATTTTCTCCAATTTTATGGATTGTATTTTCATCTTCTTGATGGTGTTCCTTGCAGAACAGAAGTTTTTAATTTTGATGAAATCCAATTTATCTTTTGCTTTGGTTGTGTTTTTGAGTCAGATCTTAAGAATCCATCACCTAGTCCAAAGTTATGAAGATTTACTTCTATATTTTCTTCTAAGAGTTTAAGTGCTTTAGCTCTCACATTTATTTTATGTTGAGTTAATTTTGTCTATAATCTGAGTAAGTTGTCCAAATTCTTTTCTTTTCTTTTTTTCTTTTTTTAGTATGTGGGTATCTAGTTGTTCCAGCACCATTTGGCCATTTTTTTAAAAGATAATTTTTCCCCATTGTATTGTGTTGGTATCTGTGTCACAAATCAGTTGATCATAAATGTGACCGTTTATTTCTGGACCTAAAAATGTTTCCACTGATCTGTATTTCTACCTTATGGAAATAGCACAGTGTCTTAATAACTCTGCTTTGTAGTAAACTGTGAAATCTGGAAGTGTGAGTCCTCTAACTCTATTATTTTTTTCTAGGTTATTTTGGCTATTCTGGGTCCCTTGAATTCCCCTATGAGCATTAAGATCTATTTGTCAATTTCTGCCAAAATCTCACTAACTGGCATTTTGTTAGCAATTCTGTTGAATCCAACGATCAAATTTGAGAGTGTTTCCATTTGACAATAGCAAATTTTCTGATCCTTAAACATGAAAGGATGGGGAGGATAGACGGAACTTGGCCATGAAGAGTGGGATGTCCATACTCATGTGTGTGAAAACTGCAAAGGGCATGATGGATCTGGGGTGGGAAGGAGAGTTGTTTAGGCGTCTACATTGGTACTCTAACCTGGACTCTGCAAATATTCAGGAAGTCCTGGTCTTTGTATTAACTCTTGTTTTTTTTTATTTATACCTGGAGTAGAGAATGTTCCTTTATAACTCAGAGCCTGTTCACATGCTATTCTCTTTGTCTTGCATGGCTTCTTTTTATCCTCAATTTCTTAATTCCCTGGTCATCAACATTTCAGGCAACCTTTTAATCTTTTCTTTTCTTAACTTAATGTTGCTTCTTCAGAGACACTTTTCTTAACAGCACATGCTATGGTAGTTCCCTCAGTAAAGGCCTTGAAAACCCTAGTATGTTTTCCTTCATAGCACATACTCACAGTACATAAACTTATATAGGGTATAATGCACCAGTGTACTAACTTCTAGACATAAGTTCCATGGCAGTTGTTGGCATGATGTCTTTTTTATTTATAGCTGTTTTCTTATCACCTGGTATAGTGCCTGGCACATAATAAACATTTAATGGATGAATGAATAGGTGAACAAATAGACAAATGAATGAGTGGCAATATCTCCATGAAGTCAGAATTTTTCCCAATTTTTTTCCTAAATATTTGGAAGCCAAAAATAATATGGTAGGCTATTTTAAGTTTTGTGCAATGCAGGGTGCTATTACTGAGTTTGGAATTTGAGGAACAGACCAATTACTGCTGTTTTTGAAGATGCAGTTCTGTGGTAGGTGGAATAATGGTTCCCAATGATGTCCATGCCCTAATCCTCAGTACCTGTGACTCTTCATTGCAGATGTGATTCATATTATTGACCTTGAGATAGGGAGATTATCCTAAGTTATCCAGGTGTGCACAATCTTATCACATGTGTCTTTAAAGTCAGAGAATTTTTCCTGGCTCTGTACGAGAGAAATGGCCATGTGAGAAGGATTTGATGCCCCATTGCTTGTTCAGACATGTGGTGGTTTATGTGCAAGGAATTAGGAAGAGGTCTCTGGGACCTAAGTGTGGCCCCAGCTGTTGACAACCAGGGCGCTAAGTCATCAGTCCTACAATCATATAGAAATGAATTCTGCCAACACTAGAATGAGCAGAAAATCAAATCTCTCCTGAGACTACAAAAAGGAAAGCAGCCATGTGAACACCTTGATTTTAGCCCTGTGAGATCTATATCAGTCTTTGTACCTAGAGAACTATAAGATAATAAATTCATGTTGTTTTAAGCCACTAAATCTGTGGTTACTGGAACACAGATAATGAATGCAAATTCCTGTCCAGTTCTGAGTTATATTGGGGTCTTCAAAATTGAAGTATTTTCTTTTAATCTGGGGATGAGGCTCTTTACTATCCTTAGATCTGGGAATACTCAGTCAATGTTTTTTTTCATCTTATTCATTTGTATGTTCAATCTTACTCATTTATATATATTTTTTGCAGTCTCAGATTGCTGTTAGGAGAGTTTGCAGAAATTTCTCCCACATTCTTGAAAAATTCTTCTCATGACATACTGAAATAATTTTCAAGAAAGATTTAATTACAGATGCAGTGTAAAACATATATCCTGGTTATCAGTTGCTTTTCCTTTAGTTTTACGTATATTCTGTACATTTGAACAGTTAATTTGCATCTTTTAACAAAAGAAAGATACATGTTTTGTGGCAAAGCCACATAAATTAGAGAAGGATCTCAAATAATAATTATAAATTTGGTATGCACACAACTGAAATGTGTTGTCTTGAGAAAACATCTTAGAGCTGGAGAAGGTGATTTTAACCTCTTAACCCTAGACAGGAGGAAACTGATGCTAGAAAGTGTAAAATGTAAGTGACTTGTATGGGTTTATCTGGTTTGGTATGGTAGACCCAGAACTAGAATTCCACTATGTTTTATAGTCAGAATCCACTAAGTATTTCATTTTTTAACAGAGAGAGTAGAGGATATATACACACAGATATGTATGTATATATGTATATGTATATGTATATATAGTATATATGTATGTATAATTAATATATATGTTATATTATATAATGTATAATTATGTATGTATATACATACATAAAATTTAGACTTAAACTGGATCCCATAAACTCTGTGGTTTAATGAAAGGGAAATATATTAAACTGTTGGGTTTCTGGGATTCAGTTTAAACCTAAATTATAATGTATAAGGTAAACTATAGTAGTATGTTTATTTGTGGTTCAGAGTTTATTTTCTTTAACCAGGGCATGTAATTTTGGCAAGCTGAGATTAATAAATGTTAATTGTTAGGGTAAGTAGTAGATAAAATGTGTAGCCATTATACTATTTTCTCACATTTGTGTATGTTTGAAAATTTCCATAGTTAAAAAAAAAAAAGAACATGCTGTAGTTCACAAGGTTAAACTGTCAGAAGCAAAGCAAATTTCATGGAGTTTGAAAATTTGAAATTATCAAAAGGATATTAAACTTTGTTTGATGTTATCATGTGATTTTCTTTGATATCCTTTTTAAAAATTTTTTGTGGGTGTGTGTTATGCATGTCACTTAGTCAAAGGCATAATGTCAAGAGATCTTTAATATAAACACAGTAAAATTCTGGGCATTTACATCAGGTGATGGAGAAGGAACATGGAATGAATTAAAATAAAGGAAAGCTAGGGTAAGAACCAATTCATTATGTAAGATACATGCAGCTCTAGATAATTGCAGATATACATAGGTACAGTTATTTAAATGTTCTCTATTTTAAATAATTTTGTCCTTGTGTTTCTTTAAAAAAATTATGAAAACCTTGAGGAAATTGACAAATTTTATTTTTGCATTAAAAAAAATCTTTAGGGGCGCCTGGGTGGCGCAGTCGGTTAAGCGTCCGACTTCAGCCAGGTCACGATCTCGCGGTCCGTGAGTTCGAGCCCCGCGTCAGGCTCTGGGCTGATGGCTCGGAGCCTGGAGCCTGTTTCCGATTCTGTGTCTCCCTCTCTCTCTGCCCCTCCCCAATTCATGCTCTGTCTCTGTCTGTCCCAAAAATAAATAAAAACGTTTAAAAAAAAAAATTAAAAAAAAAAAAAAAATCTTTAATAGCCCTCAAGAAGTACAAAAAGATCGAGATCATTCCATGCATATTTTCAGACCACAACTCTGTGAAACTTGAAATCAGTGACAAGAAAAAATTTGCAAAGACTACAAATACATGAAGGTTAAAGAACATCCTACTAAAGAATGAATGGGTTAACCAGGAAATTAAAGAAGAAATAAAACAAAAAAATACATGGAAGCAAATGAAAATGAAGCCACAGCAGTGCAAAATCTTTGGGAATCAGCAAAGCCAGTCCTAAGAGGGAAGTGTATTGCGATACAGACCTACTTCAAGAAGCAATAAAAGTCTCAAATATGCAACCTAACTTTACACCTATAGGAGCTAGAAAAGGATCCACAAATAAAGCCTAAAGCCATCAGAAGGAAAATAATGAAGATTAGGGCAGTACTAAATGATATAGAAACAAAGCAAACAAAAAACAATATTACAGTTTTTTTAGATTCTATATTGTTTATTTCTGCTCTGATCTTTATTATTTCTCTTCTTCTGTTGAGTTTGGGGTGTCTTTGCTGTTCTGCTTTCCTTTAGGTGTGCCATTAAATTTTGTATTTGGGATTTTTCTTGTTTCTTGAGATAGGCCTGGATTGCAATATATTTTCCTCTCAGGACTGCCTTCGCTGCATCCCAAAGTTTTTGGATTGTTGTGTTTTCATTTTCATTTGTTTCCATATATTTTTTAATTTCTTCTCTAATTGCCTGGTTGACCCATTCATTCTTTAGTAGGGTGTTCTTTAACCTCCATGCTTTTGGAGGTTTTCCAGACTTTTTCCTGTGGTTGATTTCAAGTTTCATAGCATTGTGGTCTGAAAGTAGGCATGGTATGATTTCAATTCTTGTATACTTATGAAGGGCTGTTTTGTGACCCAGTATGTGATCTATCTTGGAGAATGTTCCATGTCCACTTCAGAAGAAAGTATATTCTGTTAACTTTGGGATGCAGAGTTCTAAATGTATCTAACAAGTCCATCTGATCCAATGTATCATTCAGGGCCCTTGTTTCTTTATTAATCCTGTGTCTAGATGATCTATCCATTGTTGTAAGTGGAGTATTAAAGTCCCCTGCAATTACCACATTCTTATCAATAAGGTTGCTTATGTTTGTGATTGTTTTATATATTTGGGGGCTCCCGTATTCGGCGCATAGACATTTATAGTTGTTAGCTCTTCCTGATGGATAGACCCTATAATTATTATATAATGTCCTTCTTCATCTCTTGTTACAGCCTTTAATTTAAAGTCTAGTTTGTCTGATATAAGTATGGCTACTCTAGCTTTCTTTTGAGTTCCGGTAGCATGCTAGATAGTTCTCCATCCCCTCACTTTCAATCTGAAGGTGTCCTCAGGTCTAAAATGAGTTTCTTGTAGACAGCAAATAGATGGGTCTTGTTTTGTTTTTTTGTTTTTTTTTTTTTTATCCATTCTGATACCTTATGTCTTTTGCTTGGTGCATTTAGTCCATTTACATTCAGTGTTATTATTGAAAGATATGGGTTTAGAGTCGTTATGTCTGTAGGTTTCATGCTTGTAGTGATGTCTCTGGTACTTTGTGGTCCTTGCAACATTTCACTCACAGAATCCCCCTTAGTATTTCTTGTAGGGCTGGTTTAATGGTGATCAATTCCTTCAGTTTTTGTTTGTTTGGGGGAAACCTTTATCTTTCCTTCTATTCTGAATGACAGACTTGCTGGATAAAGGATTCTCGGCTGCATATTTTTTCTGTTCGTCACATTGAAGATTTCCTGCCAATCCTTTCTGGCCTGCCAAGTTTCAGTAGATAGGTCTGCTACTATTCTTATGTGTCTACCTTTGTAAGTTAGAGTGTGTTTACCCCTAGGTGCTTTCAGAACTTTCTCTTTATCCTTGTATTTTGCCAGTTTCACTATGCTATGTTGTGCAGAAGATCGATTCAAGTTACATCTGAAGGGGGTTCTCTGTGCCTTTTGGATTTCAATGACTTTTTCCTTCCCCAGATCAGGGAAGTTCTCAGCTATGATTTGTTCAAGTACACCTTCAGCCCCTTTCTCTCTCTTTTCTTCTTCTGGAATTCCTATGATATGGATATTGTTCCGTTCGACTGCATCACTTAGTTCTCTAATTCTCCCTTCATACTCCTGTATTTTTTTAATCTCTTTTTCTCAGCTTTCCTCTTTTTCCATAATTTTATCTTCTAATTCACCTATTCTCTCCCCTGCCTCTTCAATCCGTGCTATGGCCACCTCCATTGTATTTTGCACCTCATTTGTAGCATTTTTTAGTTCCTCATGACTATTTCTTAGTTCCTTGATCTCTGTAGCAATAGATTCTCTGCTGTCCTCTATGCTTTTTTCAAGCCCAGAGATTAATTTTTTTTTTTTTTTTTTTTTTTATGAAGTTTATTGACAAATTGGTTTCCATACAACACCCAGTGCTCATCCCAAAAGGTGCCCTCCTCACTACCCATCACCCACCCGCCCCTCCCTCCCACCCCCCATCAACCCTCAGTTTGTTCTCAGTTTTTAACAGTCTCTTATGCTTTGGCTCTCTCCCACTCTAACGTCTTTTTTTTTTTCTCCCTTCCCCTCCCCCATGGGTTCCTGTTGAGTTTCTCAGGATCCACATAAGAGTGAAACAGAGATTAATTTTATGACTATTATTTTAAATTCATTTTCTGTTACATTGCTTAAATAGTTTTTGATCAATTTGTTAGCTGTCACTACTTCCTAGAGTTTCTTTTGAGGAGAATTCTTCCGTTTTGTCATTGTGGCTTGTCCCTGTGGTAGCTCCAAACTGCAGGGCACTTCCCCTGTGCTGTCCAGAGTAACTTGTGTTGGTGGGCGGGGCCGCAGTCAGACCCGATGTCAACCCCCAGCCCGCTGCTGGGGCCACAGTCAGACTGGTGTGCACCTTATATTCCCCTCTGCCAGGGGCAGGACTCACTGTGGAATGGTGTGGCCCCTGTCTGGGCTACTTGCACACTGCCAGGCTTGTGGTGCTGCTTCGATGGGATCTGGCCAAGGGCGTCAAAAAACAATATTACAGATCAACAAAACTAAGAGCTGGTCCTCTGAAAGAATTAATAAAATTGATAAACCTCTAGCAGACATCAGAAAGAAGAGAGAAAGGACCCAAATCAATAAAATCACAAATGAAAGAGGAGAGATCACAACCAACATCACAGAAATACAAATAAAATTCATATAATATGAAAAATTGTATGCCAACAAACAGGCAATAAGGAGGAAATGGACAAATTGTTAGAAACATACAAACTACCAAAACTGTAACATGAAGAAACAGAAAATTTGAACAGGCCCATAATCAGCAAATAAATTAAATCCGTAATCTAAAATCTCCCAACAAACAAAAGTCCAAAGAAAGATGGCTTCCAAGGGGAATTCTGCCAGACATTTAAAGAAGAGTTAGTACCTATTCTTCTCAAACCATTCCAAAACAGAAATAGAAGGAAAACTTCCAAATGCATTCTATGAGGCTAGCATTACCTTGATTCCAAAAATCAAAGACCCCACTGAAAAGGAGAATTACAGGCCAATATCCCAATGAACGGATGCAAAAATTTTCAACAAGATACTAGCAAATCAAATCCAACAGTACATTAAAAGAATTATTCACCGTGGTCCTAGACTGCAGGGTTGGTTCAATATTTGCAAATCAATCAACATGATACACTACATTAATAAAAGAAAGGATGAGAAATATACGATCCTCTCAATAGATGCAGAAAAAATATTTGACAAAATACAGCATCCATTCTTGATAAAAACCCTCAACAAAGTAGGGATAGATGGATATCTCAACATCAAAAAGGCCATATATGAAAGACCCACAGCTAATATCATCCTCAATGGGGAAAAAAACTGAGAACTTTTCCTCTATGGTCAGGAACAAGACAAGGATGTCCACTTTCATCATTACTATTTAATATAGTACTGGAAATCTTAGCCTCAGCAATCAAACAACAAAAAGAAATAAAAGGCATCCATATCAGCAATGAAGAAGTCAAATACTTTCACTGTTTGCAGATGACATGATACTTTGTAGAAAACTCAAAAGACTTCACCAAAAAATTGCTAGAACTAATACATGAATTCAACAAAGTCTCAGGATATAAAATCAATGTACAGAAATCTGTTTCTGTATTTCTATACACCAATAATAAAGCAAAAGAAAGAGGAATCAAGGACTCAATCCCATTTACAATTGCAACAAAAACCATGAGATGCCTAGGAATAAACCTTACCAAAGAGGTAAAAGATCTGTATTCTGAAAATATAGAAAACTTGTGAGGGAGTTTGAAGAGGACACAAAGAAATGGGAAAGCATTCCATGCTCATGGAATTGTTAAAATGTCTATATGACCCAAAGAAATCTACATATTTAATGTAATCCCTGTCAAACTACCACCAGTACTTTTCACAGAGCTATAACAAACAATCCTTAAAGTTTTATGGAACCACATAAGTAAGACTCCAGATTGCCAAAGCAATACTGAAAAAGAAAAGAAAGATGGAGGCATCACGATTCCAGACTTCAAGCTATACTACAAGCTATAGTCATCAAAGATAGTATGGTACTTGCATAAAAACAGACACATAGATCAATGGAACATAATAGAAAACCCGTAAATGGGTTGCCAACCAACCTTCAGTATAGCAACAAAGAATATCCAATGGAAAAAAGTCTCTTCAAAAAATGACGCTGGGAAAACTGGGCAGCAACATGCAGAAGAATGGAACTGGACCACCTCCTTACACCATACACAAAAATAAATTCAGAGTGGATGAAAGACCTAAATGTGAGATAAAAAACCATCAAACTCCTAGAGGAGAACATAGGCAGCAACTCTTCATTTTGACCGGAGCCTCATCTTACTAGAAATGTCTCCAGAGGCAAGGGAAACAAAAGCAAACATGAACTATTGGGACTTCATCAAGATAAAATCTTCTGCACAGAAAAGGAATCAGTCAACAAAACTAAAAGGCAGCCTATGGAATGGGAGAAGATATTTGCAAATGACATATCTGGTAAAGGGTTAGTATCCAATATATATAAAGAACTTACAACATTGAACACCCAAAAAACAAATCATCTAGTTAAGAAATGGTCAGAAGACATGAATAGACCTTTTTTCTAAAGAAGACATTCAGATGGCTAACAGACACATAAAAAGATGCTCAACATCACTCATCATCAGGGAAATTTAAATCGAAACCACGATGAGATACCACTTCACATCTGTCAGAATGGCTAAGATAACACAAGAAACAACTGATTGGTGAGAATGCAGAGAAAAGGAAACTCTCTTACACTGTTGGTGAGAGTGCAAACTGATGCAACACTCTGGAAAATACTATGCAGGTTCCTCAAAAAGTTAAAAATAGAACTACCCTATAATCCAATCCAGCAATTGGCATTACTAGGTATTGACCCAAAGGATACAAAAATACAGATTTGAGAGGTTATGTGCACCCAGATGTTTATAGCAGCACTATCACCAATAGCCAAACTATGGAGAGAGCCAAATGTCCATCAACTGATGAATGGATAAAGAAGGTGTGGTGTGTGTGTGTGTGGGGGGTGTGGGTGTATACACACACACACACACACACAATGGAATATTACTCAACCATCAAAAAAATGAAATGTTGCCTTTTGCAACAACATGGATGGACCTAGAGGGTATTTTTCCAAGCGAAATGAATCAGTCTGAGAAAGAGAAACACCATATGATTTCACTCATATGTGGAATTTAAGAAACAAAACAGGTTAACATAAGGGAGGGGGGGGAAAGAAAAGAAAGGAGAATGGGAAACAAACCATGAGAGACTCTTAAAGATAGAGAACAAAACTGAGGGTTGATGGAAGGAGGTGGAAGGGAGATGAGCTAGATGGGTGATGAGTATTAGGAAGGCACTTGTTATGATGAGTGCTGGGTGTTGTATGTAAGTGATGAATCAGTGAATTCTATTCCTGACAGTGCAATATTGCACTGTCTGTTAACTAACTAGAATTTAAATAAAAAATTTGAAAAGAAAAAAATCTTTAATATTTATTAAGATTATAAATTTAGGGGCACCTGAGTGGTTCAGTTGATTAAGCTCTGGAATCTTGATCTTAGCTTAGGTCTTGATCTCCAGGTCATGAGTTCATGCCCCATGTTGGGCTCCATGCTGGGTGTGGATTCTACTTAAAAAAAAAAGATTATAAATTTAAGGGTAGTTAAATTACACTTCTGCAAATTTAAGGGAAATTAATGGAATAATGGAAGAGTGCACTGCAGTTGCAATTTAATGGTATCATTATTAATGGTCTGTTTTTCTTCAACTAGATGTGTCTAGGGTAGTAGATCGTTGTGCAGATATGATTTTTGTATTTGCTAACAAGTGAATGAGGAGAGCCAACTAAAACTGGTCCTTTCTTTTGGTGATTCTTTAACATTGTGTTCTAGCTCATTGCACTATCAGAGTCAAGCAGAATTTTTCATCTCATCCCCCCAGCTGTCAACTTCTAGTCTTTTAAAATGAAACCCCAGTTAAAAAAGAAAGAAAGAAAGAAAGAAAGAAAGAAAGAAAGAAAGAAAGAAAGAAAGAAAAAGAAAGAAAGAAAGAGAAAGAAAGAAACCTCAGTGGTAATCCTATTTTAATTAGAACGAGAGATAAGCAGTTTCAGGTTGCAATTTTATTTTCCCCCACAATGAAAGAATGAGTCAGTAAAGTGCCTGTGTTTTGCCCCATATCCTTGACAAAAATTCTGGACTTTATATCTGCCACTAATGGGAATTACTGATTATCTCTCTTCCTAGCCATAATGTTCAGTACCATTTTTCTATATAGATTTGTCGTGGGAGAGGTTTTGGCCTATACCTTTATTTCATGAGACATATTTTTAAAATCCAGTAACAATTATTAGAATCATGTCTTCTCATGAAAGGTTCTTTCACAATATAGTGGGTCTCAAAATAAAGTTCTTTTGATCTATGTCACAGAAGGTAGTTCTTAATGACCTTCTGATTTGGTCTTTCCTCAAAGTCCTGGAATTATAGCTGTGTTGTTTATTTCTACATGTATATAAGACAAGACCTTGACTTTCAATGACATTTTTTATTTTAGTCCAAGTTCTCTAACAATTTACTCTTTAAATGCAATGAAATGTAACCATATTTTCACATTATATTTCAAACTGCTACCAGATCATTTAAAATATATATGGAAGATTTTGTTGAAAGCTTCAGTATTTTATAATACTAACAATATTTCACTCTTTCAGAAAGAGGCTATCTAGGAATGTGTCTTTCATGTGCTTTCTTTCTGTAGGCTCTTGTCAAAAAAGATGATCTTCTGTGTCCCAAGTTATATGAGCACATTTACTCTTCAGTTCAAAACAGTAGCACCTCATTTTTCTCTACCTAAAATTCCTTACTGGCTCTTAATTTGGATATCCATTGACTATATCATTGACTAGGTCCTTTTTTGTTTTCCTTTATGTAGTAGGCCTTCAATTCTGACATCTTTGTTGCATTTTGTTTTAAATCTATCTTTGCTTTTTAATTCCAAAGTCTTTTTTGTCTTTGGTTAGTTTCCCTAGAGCAGGATTTAGAGCTACCTAGGACTAGTGTCTCCCTCCACATGAAGCTTCAGGACACAGACAAAAGCAGCAGTCAGAGGAAAGCATGCGGATTTGTTGGCCAAATATGTCCATCTTTGAATCTTATTTTTGCTCGAGAAGGTTGTTGAGAGGAGTAAATTTAGTAATATACACAAAAATTCTGGCACAATATTAGTGTTCAAAAAATATTATTTCCTATCTATTTCTGGCCACCATTTCTTCTGAACCATTTTATTATATGTATTTTTGGTTTAAATTTTTTTTTATTTTACATTTATTTATTTTTGATAGAGACAGAGCACAAGTGGGGGAGAGGCGGAGAGAGAAGGAGCCACAGAATCCAAAGCAGGCTCTAGTCTCCGAGCTGTCAGCACAGAGCCCGATGCAGGGCTCAAACTCACAAACCACGAGATCATGACCTGAGCCAAAGTTGGATGCTTAACCAACTGAGCCACCCAGGTGCCCCTGTATTTTTGGTTTTAATTAGCAAGTAAAGTATTTAGCAGAATGTCTGTCATATACTATCATGTGACAAATACTAGTCATTATTAACATTATTACCCTTATATTTCCATCTCAATTTTTCCTTACTCCATTTCTCGTGAAGTTCTTTATACTTTAATAGCAAATATATTTATTGTTCACCTCTAAATATATGCTGAGAAAATTCTTGTCTAGGAATTGGCTTGTTTGATGTAATTCTCAAGAGACTAAGTACCTAAAGGTGAAAAGAGGGGGAGAAAGGGTAAGTGGGAGCAAACCACAGCTTCAAATAACAAGGGAAAGTTGGAATGGAAGAAAATGAAGCTATATTTGTCTTATTGGGATAGTATTTAAAAAATACAATTTTTCAAAAGCAAATGGACACAATAATGAATTGTTATGATATTGATATTTTTAGACTCACCATTTGGCCTTTTGACTGGTCCATTGTATTAATAGTGCATACTGGTGTTTGACCAATTTAACAGTAATTGAATGTGACATGATGCATGAAATCTGCTGTGTGATTACCATCAAGACACGATTTTATTTCATGAATGATGAAGTTTTTTGAAATGGGAACTTCACATTTCACCTTGAGATAAAATGTGTAGTCATGTTTCACTACAGGTAACTAGATGTATTGTTCAAATACATTTTACGGAAAAGGAATAAATCATGGCCACTTGTGTGTTCATTAAATTATATGAAGTTAACATATGGGTACTTTCTTTGAAAATACATCTTCTTTGATATCAGTATCTTCTTGAATAGCTGCCCTAAGCAATACTAGTTATAATAAATTTTTATATCTTCTTATCAATGGTGGCTGTTCCCCTCTCTAATTTTTTTTTCTATATGACCTGTTGTCACAGAATGGCTTTCAGCATTTGATTCCAGTTTACTATAAAATCCTCTCCTTACCTTTAATACAACTTGTAGCAACAGCTGGGTTGTATTAAAAATGAAAGCAGATATACAAAGTGCCTTACTGACCCTTTTACATGTTTTTAATATTCATTGAGTTTACTGTATATGAATGCTGTGTGAGTGCTCTCACCTGGAGGGATCTCATTCTCTCCAAGGGCTATAATTACAAAGTGCAAATTTTTCCAAAGACTTCTGGATCTATACTACCAACTTAGGTCTTTTAACTGAATTCCATGTCTGCATTCTAAACTGCCTACTGTTCCTTGCTATAGACAGTTAAACAACAATTATGAAGAGTTCAACTCATTAATTTTCCTCCACACAAATCTTAATGAAAGGCATCACCACCCATACTGTTGCTTATTTTCTGAAAAAACTGGGTATCAGCCAAATTCTTCCTTCTCCATAAACAGACCCTGCATCCAGCCAATCACTGCATCTTCTCAAACCTACCTCCTGAACTGAATCCAGTTTGTTCTCTTCAGCTCTGTAGCCCTCCCACCTTTTAGGCCATCAGCATCATTTACCCACCGTATGGCAGAAGCGTCCTGTTTTGTTAGCCTGTTTCTTGCATAGATGCAAATGCAGACACAGAGTTACTTGTAGGTCACCCCTGTGCCAAAACCATGTGAATGGCTCCTCGCCACCCTAAAATTAAAGTTTAAGCTCCTTAACTGGGTTCACATCTTCCTTCTTTTAAGATCTTGTTACTCCAACTGTTTACTCCAGCCTCATCTCTGAGTTCTTCTTCCCAGCATTTCCTGCTGCAGTTCCCCCGAACCACTTCCTGTTTCTGGAATGGATTACTCACTGTCCTGCTTCTGAGATTTTGCCCTGCCATTTTCTGTGCCTGAGACACTTCTTTCCTTAGTCCATCTTTATTATTCGCCCTTTGTATTGGTTAGGGTTCTCTACAGAGAAACAGAATCAATAGGATACATATGGTATAAATTTCAGTCTGAGTCCAAGTCCAAAAGCAAGAGAAAACCAATGTCGAGCTGAAAGGCAGGCAGAAAGAGTGAATGAACTCTCCTTTACTCTGCTTGTTTGTTCTATTCAGGGCTTCAAAGGATTAGGTGAGGCCCACTCACACTGGGAAGAGCACATGGCTTCATTCAGTCCAGGAATTCAAATGTTAAGCTCATCCTGAAGTACCTTCCCAGACACACCCAAAATAACGTTTAACCAAACATATGAGCTCTCTGTAGCCCAGTCAGGTTGACAGACAATTAATCATCACACCCTTCTGGTCTCATTCTAGATACCCTTTTGTCAAGAAAAATTCCAGCCCCCCAACCCCTCGAATCCTGATGAGTTTCTATTCTTACTCTCTTATCTGCTTCTATAACTTGTCTTCCTCCCTTGTGGCACCTACCACACTCTGTCATCGTTACCTGCTTACTTATGTCTCATATAAGACTCCTAATCTCGCTAATCTTTACCTCTATAATTCCTACTTTAGGAGTTAGGAATTACACTTTGGTACTTAGGAGGTGTTCAATGAATATTCACTGAATGCATGAGCTATTCTATTAACCTTTAACTTGAATTCTTGCTAACATTAAAACAATATAATTATTTTAGCTTGGTCACTTATATAAAACTAACATTTACTCCTGGCCAATTATGCCTGAATATATATGTAACAACATTCAACATTCTGGTTTCATTAACTTTCCTCTGGGATTTATACACTAAATCCACTCAATCTGTGGTTTAGATATTTTATGCTGATTAAAACTGTGGCTACCTTGTTAGAATTCTTTTTGTTGCTCACCACCAGGGAAAAGGGCATTCAGTTTAGCTGTTTTGAATTATAAAGTAGCATAGGAAAGGAGCATAGGCTTTGGAATAAAACAAAGTCCAGGTTAGACTTGTGCTGATTGCCTTCATTCTGTCTTAATTATTGAGTTCTGTATACTAAGCATCTAGAAAAGTACATAGCCCAAAAGTAGGTTCTAAAAATTGATAGGGGCGCCTGGGTGGCGCAGTCGGTTAAGCGTCCGACTTCAGCCAGGTCACGATCTCGCGGTCCGTGAGTTCGAGCCCCGCGTCAGGCTCTGGGCTGATGGCTCGGAGCCTGGAGCCTGTTTCCGATTCTGTGTCTCCCTCTCTCTCTGCCCCTCCCCCATTCATGCTCTGTCTCTCTCTGTCCCAAAAATAAATAAACGTTGAAAAAAAAATTTAAAAATTGATAGATGAGGCAACTTTGATAAAACTACAAAAATTATTTTAGTCATGGTGTTGTCAGGTGAACTAGTGAGATGCCAGGTCATGGGGCCTCAACCCAGCCCCTCTGAAAGTTGTCGCCGAAAGTTTTTGGTTTTGTCACGAGAAAGAATTCAAGGACAGACACACAACATAGGACCGACACAAGTGGGAAAAGTTTATTAAAGCAAAAGTACACTCTCAAGATAGGAGACTTGGAGAGCTTAACAGAGAAAGAGAGAGAGAGAGAGAGAGAGAGAGAGAGAGAGAGAAAGAGAGAGAGAGAGAGAGAGAGAGAGAGAGAAGAGAGAGAGAGAGAGAGAGAGAGAGAGAGAGAGAGAGGTAGAGCTGCCTGTCCTGTCCTGGAGGTTGGGTCTTTATCTTTCATTGACAGTTGTTAACTAAGAGGCAGAATATTTATTACCTGGGCTAGGGATGCAGAATTTGCACTTTTTGTTTTTACTTTTACTTTTCTATTTGTATTTCTTAAAAATTGATTTATTTAAATTCAAGTTAGTTAACATACAGTGTAGTATTGGTTTCAGGAGTAGAACCCAGTGATTCATCACTTACATATAACACCCAGTGCTCATCCCAAGTGCCCTCCTTAGTCCCCATCACCCAGTTAGCGCATCCCCCGACTGTCCTCCCTCCATCAACCCTCAGTTTATTCTCTGTATTTAAGAGTCTCTTATGGTTTGCCTCCTTTTGTGTTTTTATCTTTTTTTTCTTCCCTTCCCCTAATGTTCATCTGTTGTGTTTCTTAAATTCCACATATGAGTGAAATCATATGATATTTGTCTTCCTCTCTGACTGATTTCATTTGGCAAAATACCCTCTAGTTCCATCCACATTGTTGCAAATGGCTTTGTCAGGGGTTTCCTCCCATGGCGCCTGGATGTTGGGCCTGTCTGGTTTGATCCTGCTTCTTGTGGAGTGCTGCCAGGACAGGCCTCTGATTTACCCAGTGGCTGACCATGACTTCCTCCTTGCTGGCCTCCAGATATCCTGTTAGAACCTAACTAACTGCCTACTCTAACGATAGGCTTCTCATTTAGTAAGTGATAGTAACTGTATTGGCTTCAGAAAGATTTTTAAGACTATAACTCAATTGATGTACTCAAATTGAGTACAGAGTAGATGCAAAATGAAAATCTCTTGTATTTCTTATTTACATAGCATCAGAAAATGTGCAAATATGTTTATAAGTGCAAAATATTTGTTTCATCCTGCAGTCCCCAACCGTGCCCTTTTTCCCTTTATTTCTAAGCACTTAATATGCACCAGGCATTATCCTAAGTGTTTTGCATACATCATTTAATTTCATTTTACTAAAGTATTTGTCTCCTTAATTGACAAGGAAAATCTCATTTCATAGAGATTGAACAATTTGCCCAAGTTTACACAGCTATGGGATTGCAAAGATGCAAAGTATTGCATCTGGGTTTATCTGATACCAAAATCCAGTGGTCATAACTATTCAATTTTAAAGCAAAATAAAGTCTGCAGGGCATGTGGGTGGCTCAGTGAGTTGAGCATCCTGCTCTTGATTTCGGCTCAGGTCATGTTTCGAGAGTGGTGGGATCCAGCCCGACTTGGGCCTCCACACTGAGCCTGGAGTCTGCTTGGGATTCTCTTTCTCTCTCCCTCTGCCCCTCTTTTCAGCTTGTGTGCTCTCTCTAAAACAAATAAAATAAAATAATATAATGTAAAGTAAAATAAAATAAATAAAGCAAAATAAAATCTGAATCTATTAAAAGTTAATTACTTTTTCCCTTCTTGTCCTACAGGATCAGCATTCCACTGTTCTGTGCCCTTTATATTTGCACATGCACAGAGGGTATAATGTTTAGGAGAGCGTGGTAGGGAAATTTAAAGTCATTTCTACCACGGCATGCAAAGATTCTTGTTCCAACTGCTCTTGGCTCCTTCTTATTTATATTGATTCCTCCCCCTCCCACACATGGGCATTCATACCCTGGGCAGAGCTGGAACATGGCCCTGGCAGCTGCAGATGTCCTCCCTGGACAGACTTTGGTCAGACTGTACTGGAGGATTTGTCATGGGAAGGTTGTTTGTCTTTCCTTCATCTTTAAGGTCAGAAAATCCCCAGCTGTCTACATTCAGGTAAAAGGAAAAAGCAAAGATGAAATTTACCTTACATCTCTCTACTTCTCCCTACACATTCATTGTTTAGCCCAGTTTATAAATTGACTCCCTAAATTAACTTTCACTCCTTAATCCCAATAACAGATGCTGTACTTCCACCTGTATTTTGGAACCTTTCCCTTCCTTTCTCTTTTCAGAATTAACTTCCATAATAATTATTCTCCTAATGCATCACTGGTGTCTTTTCCTTTACTGTTATTATTGCCCTTGTTCTTCCTCTCTAGCTTCAAGAATATTCTTTTTTCTTTTTACTATCTTGATTCTGATTTTTTTAAGTTATGTTTTCTTTTTCAATTTGATGCAAAACTCCTAGAACGTCAGGTTATCTTGATTTTCTCCTATCACCTTCCAAATTCTACAATTTAAATTTTGTTAGAAGAACCCTACTAAGAGATTTCATTGGGTTAAAAACCATCAACTGAATTACATTTACAACTTTATATATTAATTGAATGATACAAATTGATTTCATTGGTTTTATTTTTTGAAGTTTATTTATTTTGAGAGAGAGAGAAAGAGGAAAAACAATGAGAATAGGGGAGGGGCAGAGAGAGAGGAAGAGAGAATCACAAGGAGGCTTTGCACCATGAGAGCAGAGCCTAAAGTGGGGCTCGAACGCCCAAATCATGAGATGGTGACCTGAGCCAAGATCAGGAGTTGGATGCTTAACCAACTAAGCCACCAGGGCACCCAAATTTCATTGATTTTAAACTGAGGGCAGCTGTTGGGATAAGCACTGGGTGTTGTATGGAAACCAATCTGAATCTATAAAGAGCTCACCAAACTCCACACCCAAAAAACAAATAACCCAGTGAAGAAATGGGCAGAAAACATGAATAGACACTTCTCTAAAGAAGACATCTGGATGGCCAACAGGCACATGCAAAGATGCTCAACGTCGCTCCTCATCAGGGAAATACAAATCAAAACCACACTCAGATATCACCTCACGCCAGTCAGAGTGGCCAAAATGAACAAATCAGGAGACTATAGATGCTGGAGAGGATGTGGAGAAACGGGAACCCTCTTGCACTGTTGGTGGGAATGCAAACTGGTGCAGCCACTCTGGAAAACAGTGTGGAGGTTCCTTAGAAAATTAAAAATAGACCTACTCTAGGACCCAGAAATAGCACTGCTAGGAATTTACCCAAGGGATCCAGGAGTGCTGATGCATAGGAGCGCTTGTACCCCAGTATTTATACCAGCACTTTTAACAATAGCCAAATTACAGAAAGAGCCTAAATGTCCATCAACTGATGAATGGATAGAGAAATTGTGGTTTATGTACACAATGAATAATACTTAGCAATGAGAAAGAATGAAATATGGCCTTTTGTAGCAACATGGATGGAGCTGGAGAGTGTTACGCTAAGTGAAATAAGTCATACAGAGAAAGACAGATACCATATGTTTTCACTCCTATGTGGATCCTGAGAAACTTAACAGAAGACCATAGAGGAGGGGAAGGAAAAAAAAACGGTTAGGGAGGGAGCCAACACATAAGAGACTCTTCAAAACTGACAACAGAGAGGACCGGCAGAAGATGGTGGCGTAGGAGGATGCTGGGCTCACCGTGCGTCCTGCTGATCACTTAGATTCCACCTACACCTGCCTAAATAACCCAGAAAACCGCCAGAAGACTAGCATAACGGAGTCTCTGGAGCCAAGCGCAGACGAGAGGCCCACGGAAGAGGATGACATGATACTATACATGGAAAATCAGATAGACTCCACCAAAAGTCTGCTAGAACTGATACATGAATTCAGCAAAGTTGCAGGATACAAAATCAATGTACAGAAGTCAGTTGCATTCTTATACACTAACAATGAAGCAACAGAAAGACAAATAAAGAAACTGATCCCATTCACAATTGCACCAAGAAGCATAAAATACCTAGGAATAAACCTAACCAAAGATGTAACAGATCTGTATGCTGAAAACTATAGAAAGCTTATGAAGGTAATTGAAGAAGATATAAAGAAATGGAAAGACATCCCCTGCTCATGAATTGGAAGAATAAATATTGTCAAAATGTCAATACTACCCAAAGCTATCTACACATTCAATGCAATCCTAATCAAATTGCACCAGCATTCTTCTCGAAACTAGAACAAGCGATCCTAAAATTCATATGGAACCACTAAAGGCCCCGAATAGCCAAAGTAATTTTGAAGAAGAAGACCAAAGCAGGAGGCATCACAATCCCAGACTTCAGCCTCTACTACAAAGCTGTCATCATCAAGACAGCATGGTATTGGCACAAAACCAGACACATAGACCAATGGAATAGAATAGAAACCCCAGAACTAGACCCACAAACGTATGGCCAACTCATCTTTGACAAAGCAGGAAAGAACATCCAATGGAAAAAAGACAGTCTCTTTAACAAATGGTGCTGGGAGAACTGGACAGCAACATGCAGAAGGTTGAAACTGGACCACTTTCTCACACCATTCACAAAAATAAACTCAAAATGGATAAAGGACCTGAATGTGAGACAGGAAACCATCAAAACCCTAGAGGAGAAAGCAGGAAAAGACCTCTCTGACCTCAGCTGTAGCAATCTCTTACTCGACACATCCCCAAAGGCAAGGGAATTAAAAGCAAAAATGAATTACTGGGACCTTATGAAGATAAAAAGCTTCTGCACAGCAAAGGAAACAACCAACAAAACTAAAAGGCAACCAACGGAATGGGAAAAGATATTTGCAAATGACATATCGGACAAAGGGCTAGTATCCAAAATCTATAAAGAGCTCACCAAACTCCACACCGAAAAACAAATAACCCAGTGAAGAAATGGGCAGAAAACATGAATAGACACTTCTCTAAAGAAGACATCCGGATGGCCAACAGGCACATGCAAAGATGCTCAACGTCGCTCCTTATCAGGGAAATACAAATCAAAACCACACTCAGATATCACCTCACGCCAGTCAGAGTGGCCAAAATGAACAAATCAGGAGACTATAGATGCTGGAGAGGATGTGGAGAAACGGGAACCCTCTTGCACTGTTGGTGGGAATGCAAACTGGTGCAGCCACTCTGGAAAACAGTGTGGAGTGTCCTCAGAAAATTAAAAATAGACCTACCCTATGACCCAGCAATAGCACTGCTAGGAATTTACCCAAGGGATACAGGAGTACTGATGCATAGGGGCACTTGTATCCCAATGTTTATAGCAGCACTCTCAACAATAGCCAAATTTGGAAAGAGCCTAAATGTCCATCAACTGATGCATGGGTAAAGAAATTGTGGTTTATATACACAATGGAGTACTACATGGCAATGAGAAAGAACAAAATATGGCCCTTTGTAGCAACGTGGATGGAACTGGTGAGTGTGATGCTAAGTGAAATAAGCCATACAGAGAAAGACAGATACCATATGTTTTCACTCTTATGTGGATCTTGAGAAACTTAACAGAAACCCATGGGGGAGGGGAAGGAGAAAAAAAAAGAGGTCAGAGTGGAAGAGAGCCAAAGCATAAGAGACTCTTAAAAACTGAGAACAAACTGAGGGTTGATGGGGGGTGGGAGGGAGGGGAGGGTGGGTGATGGGTATTGAGGAGGGCACCTTTTGGGATGAGCACTGGGTGTTGTATGGAAACCAATTTGACAATAAATTTCATATATTGAAAAAAAATAAAAAAAATTAAAGAGAAACTAAATGGAAAAAAAAAACTGAGAACAGACTGAGGGTTGACGGGGAGTGGGAGGGAGGGGAGGGTGGCTGAGGGGTATTGAGGAGGGCACCTGTTGAGATGAGCACTGGGTGTTGTATGGAACCAATTTGACAATAAATTTCATATTAAAAAAAACTCTGATACTTTATATATTCAAGTAAGTACTTACAATGATACAATATATACAATATATAATTCCAGTTGTATTATATATATTTAAACTTTTTAAAAAATGTTTATTTAGTTTTGAGAGAGAGAGAGTGCAAGCAGGGAGAAACGGAGAGGGACAAATGATCTGAAGCAGGCTCTGCATTGAGAGCAGCAAACCCCAATGTGGGGCCTGAACTCATGAACCCACAAGTTCATGATTGGAGCTGAAGTCAGATGCTCAACCGACTGAGCCACCCAGGCACCCTTGACCTGTATTATATTTTATCCTGGGAGAATCAGAGTTTTTCTGTGCAATTAGTAGAGATTGTCCTTCAAGATTGCAACATGGGCCCATTTACAACTGAGTCTGCTTTTTCACTCAGGGTTCAGTAAATTGATTTTTTATAATAAATTTATTTATTTATAATAGAATATACTCTTAATGATAAATGTTGATAATTAAAAAATTTAAATATATTAGTACCCAGTTAGTTTTGTTCTTAGTAACTGTACATATACAAACACACACACAGGTTTTTTTTTTTTTGCCGACTTCAACTCATAAAATTTAATAGTAGTTTGACCAATGTGATGAAAATTATTCTATTTATAATTACTTTGAATTTTTTGGAAGAACTTCGAACACTTGGCTCCTAGTGGAAATAATCATTTTAACGATTACAGTGTTGTCAGAGAGTTCAGCAAAGCATTTGATTATTTTTTTAGCCTCAAGAAGTGGCAAAATTGTACTTATTTAAATGTCACTGTTTTGCAAAAACTTTTAGTCTCTCTCTTCTTTGTTTTTTTATCCTTCATTTGTGAATGTTTACATAATAAATCCAGTAAGTGTATTTTTGGAAGTATAACTATTTTTAACAGATGGAATCATTAATTTTATTGTTCCATATTTATGTTAGAGATTAATATGTTTGCCTGAATGCTTGGCAGATTAACATCTCTTTGTTTAACTTTATGATTTTTTGTTTAAGCACTGGAGAAGTCTGTCATTGACAAAACTGAGCTAATGTCAGTGATCTTATTTTTCAGGATTTTTTGACATTGAAATTTTGAATAAATAAGCATGCATATAAATTGGATGATAATTGTAGAAACTGAGGCTTCATTTCAATTACAAGAGTTATGCAGTGTATTTTTATTCTTACGTATACTAGATGAGAAGATTCAAGCCATTATTCTGTTTTCTTCATAATTGCTAATTTAAAAATTCTTTACCATGTTTATTCCAATTCTTTAATTCCTTTAATAAGAAAATCAGCCTAATTAAATTGTTGAAGGTTAAAATTAAATTCCACTTCAATATTGTTTATCTAGGAACGCTATGAGTTTCTAAGTGTTTAATTAACTCAGTTGTATAAGGGTTAACAGTCAGAAATATATCCAGGTCATCTAAGTCATACAATTGTCAGATGGTTGCTAGGCAACAGATATCAGGTTTGGCTGATGCATGTTTCTAGGCAAAGCTTATAGTGTGAAAAGAAGAACAAATTACATGACACCTGCATTTTTGTCATTATGCTTTTTAAAATAAAGTTGTTTTTGGAGGGGGGATAAAGTCTTGACATTTATTATGCACATTGTCATTTTTCTAAATGCCAGAACTATGTCTTTTGATAGTTAAGTGATAAGGGACAATAAATTAAAATGACAGCTGACATTTTATTTCTTATGTGGTTTCAGATGTGGGTCTTTCACCTAATCCTGTTTTTGTATGTTGTCATCTTGTTAATTAATTTTCTAAATTCATTATGATTGAAAAGAAACTGCAAATCAAAATTAATTGAAATATAATTAATTTAAAATATACACATTTCAAAGCCACTGAGGACAAGAAATGAAAATGACTTATACTACATGATTCTAGTACAAAACCAATTATATCACCAGTGATGGAAATGATGTTGAGAGACCACATTTTAAAAATCTAGGGTGAAAGTCTAATTCGTTGCAAATGACTATTTTAAACTACTATTTAGTATTATATATTACTCAATTAATTTTCATTTTGTTACATATAATATGATAATAAATATGATAATATGATATAAAATATAATAAATATAAAGTATTGAGTATAATGCTTATATCCTACTTATAAATTCCAATGATGTTAGTTCCTCTCTCCCTCTTTTTACTCTTCTTCTTAATAATTGACATACAAGGTGAGAATTTTGCGTTTGGTGAAGGATGGTTCATTGCAAATGGACCCAAGAGGAAACAACCAAAATTATCTATTAGATGTCCAGGAAACAAAAATAAATAATTTAATCATTTGTTTTCAAACATATTTTTTAAAGCATATATTTCAGAGATCTGGTTTTTACGCCCCAAATGAGGAGTTGTGGCAAAAATCATTAAAAAAATTAATTTTGATTAGTTTAGTTTTTCATTGGAAAAATTTAATTCAGAGTTTAGCATAACCAATATTTTGGGTTTTTTTAATAATTGGATGCCATCTTTCACAAATTAAGAGATTTTTCCAGTGAATTTTCAGTTGTTGGGGTGAGATAAAAAACAGGAGAAATATATTTAAATTCGACATTTTTACAAAAGAGAATTTTGTCCAATTTCTATCTAGAATTATGATTCTAGTGCCTCTCTGATTTTTACTATTAGCTAACAGAACTTAGAGAACTTAATTAAAATCAAATACATAAGGTAGATGAATCAGGTGGAGTTGTATAGTGACAATGGTTTAACAAATCAACTAAAAAATAGCATAATTTTTTTCTAATTTCAACCAAATTTTAAGTTTATATAAACGTGATTTCTGTATTCCGTTCACAGAGCAGACACCTGCCTAGTTATTATAGGCTTAAAAAACAGCCAGAATTTATTTTATTTCTTGGGAAAATCATCCAAGGAATATATCTTTATATTCTTCATGTATAAAGGACTTCAGACCTCACGTGAATTTGCTGGTGATAAATAACAAAATAATAATAAAATTAAATTAAATTATGAAGCATCAAGTTATTTATGAATATGTCTAACAAAGAAAATTGTGATTATGTTTATTATGTATTCTCTGTGCAACAGCTTTAAAAATATGTAACCTTGTTCAAGAGCAAACTGTCTGCCTAACACATTCTAAAATAAAAAATATACTCAGATAAATATTGTTACCAGGTTTTAAAAATGTTTCAACATGTTATGAAATAAGCACATTTAGAAAATCAGAGTTGTTACAAATTGAGGACTAGATTGCTCAAAAGGTGATGCTGCTTTCAAAGTTATGTCTCTTGAAACTATTATGCTCAATTTCCTTTTTCTTTTTGACATCCAGAAACAGAGACATGTCTGGATGAAAAGAGTTTCACTTAAAAAGCAAGAAAAAAATCTTTAAAGAATTAGTATAGATTCTTGATGCTTTAATATGAATTTCTGAGCATATTTTGGTAGGTAGTATGGTTAATTCACCTTTGTTCCTTTCTTATAGTTGTCTGCCACATCGAGGGACATGTGAAATCAATGGCTCCAGAGTTATAGAAGAGAATCAAACTGTAACATCCCACCTCCCCTAAATTGCTAACCACAGTTATCTGTATAATAATGAGACTTTTATTAGTATTGGAAATGCTTCTTTTTTTACAACTTCCATTGTTGTTAAATCCCTGTTTTTTCCCATCTCATTTCTTTTATTTAAAAAAAATTTTAATGTCTTATTTATTTTTGAGAGAGAGACAGAGAGACAGACAGAGAGGGAGAGATGGAGCACAAGTTGGGGAGGGGCAGAGAGCAGGAGACAGAATCTGAAGCAGTCTCCAGGCTCTGAGCTGTCAGCACAAAGCCCAGTGCTCATGGGATCTCACAGTTCATGGGGCTTGAACCCATGAACTATGAGATCATGACCTGGGTTGAAGTCAGATGCTCAACCAACTGAGCCACCCAGCATTCCCCCCCCCCCCATTTCATTTCTTTAATAGATAATCTTTATAGAATTTCATGGACATTCTAAGAAATGTTATAGACTCTTCAGTCTTGGATTGAAGTGGAGTAAAATAGTATATTTTTGTTAGGTCAATCGAATCATGACATCCATTCCAAGTATTTCATAAAGCGTATTTTGGTGGAGCCATTAATAGGATCTTCCTTTTGAGACACACTTTATTTTCTGCCAGCCTATGGACATAATCTAAAAACTGACAGCATACCTACATCAGATAGCAAACAGTCCCACTTATACAGAAGATTTCCAAACTTGACTTGGAATATTTGAATGTGAATTCTGGAATTACTGAGTCTGGTCCAAACAGGTGGCCTGCTCAGCTATGAATAAGACAATAGAAGAAAAGATGAATAAGATGAAAAAATTAAGAAACACTTCATGAAACTATTAGTTTGACTTGCAGTGTACTTAAAATTAATTTCAATTATAATATAATAACATTATAAAATAAGTATGTTAGAAAAGCCTTTCTTAGGAGACCAAGACAAGAGTCTCAGGATGCTTATTGCACGTAGAAAAGGAATTGCCTCTGGGATTGGAGAAGGAAAAGGAATAGAGAAGAAGAATGGGACATTTATCAAACGCCTGCCACTTGACAGACACTATTCTAGACGTATGTTATACCATTTAACATTTATAAGCCAGTAAGGTAGGGAGTGTTATCTCCAACAGAAAGATGAGGAAAAACAAACTTCAAGGAGCTGTGTAAGACCTTTTTTTCAGGAGACTTTTTTTCTGTAAAACTTTCAAAACTGGGACCCAAGAAAGAAGGTGTTAGAACACAGGTATGTCTGCCTGCTAAGCCCATGTTTATAATGGTTGCTGAACCTGAAATTAGCAGTGGTAGCACCTGTAGCCAAAGGTCCATCATTATGTTTCTCATTTTATAGCTTCCTGATAGATGTGGAAAAAAAGAAACCCTCAGTGACGCAGGCTCAACTTTAGAAGATAATCGATTATTTAATGGAGATTATGTTTTGACACATTATTTAATGGAAGTTAAACCTTAGCTTACTTTATTGCCTAAATCTTATGTAAGACAAATACTTCCATTGCAGATATACACATAACAGCTTGAATGTGTTCATTTTACTAAAGGAAACTAAATTTACTAAAAAAACAAATGCTGGTATTATGAAAACATACTAATGTTAGAAGAGTGGTTTACCAATTTGTGCTTTCAAACTTACGTTTGGATGTGACTCACCATACGAAAAACATACTTTCATCAAACACACACAGACACACACACACACACACACACACACATTTATAAAATAGTACTTTACCTTCACTGCAAGCAATGCATTATATATTCCATCCCATCCCACTTTATGCCCTGACAAAACATTCCACCAGTTTAAAATTACAGTGGTTATAGACACACTGAATTGATTTCACAATACAGTGTGGGCCATGATTTACAGTTTGGAAATTACTGATTGGAAGGTATCAGATAATGCTTCCAAAGAATATAACTTTAAACTGTAAACTTGGACTGAAAAAATAAGTGGAAGGTACCTAACAAAAAGTAGGGCATGGGAGGCAGTGTACAATTGTGTTCTGATTTCAGAGAAATCAGAGGGTGTAGAAGCCCATGCAGAATTGGAAAGGTGTTTGGTGAGTTCAGGAAATTTGAGAGAAGGAATAGTGAAGCTGGAATATATTGGCAGAGTGGGAGGGTGATATGAGTGAATCTGTATTTGGAGGATTTGGTGATGGATTGGTTTTGGAGAGGCAGTGAGGGAGAATGATGGGTGAAAGACAATAGTGGTAATAATTAATTTTAGAATAGTTACAATGTCAGACACTTTGCTAAGCAATTTATATGTTATATTTGGCTTTCTAAAATTTTTCTGAATGTAAAAAACATTCTATTTTATGTTATCCTATATGCACATGTTTTTATGAAACAGCACCTCTCAGATTGCTGGGTTAATAATGAGGTAAAGGCTAGTGCTATAAACTAAAAGAATAATGGAGAAGTCTGGTTTTTTGGAGGAGAAATATTGGATGATAATGAGTTTGATTTTGAGTTTGATCATGAACTTTAGATGTTTCTTTCTATGTGGATCTGAGGTCAGAAGAATTATTTGGACTGCAGATAAAACATTTGGGAGTAATTAACACATATGTAGAAATTAAAGCCTATAGACTGACTGAGAGTATCCGGTAAGAGACGATAGAGTGAAAAGAAAATGAAATTTAGTTTGGAGCCTTGTGCAAATCAAATATTAGTAACCAAAGTGAGGAGGAAGAACTGAGAAAGGAGGCTGAAAAGAGTAGCCTAAGACAGAGGAGAAAATCAGGAGAGAATGTGGTCTTATGGTCACAGGATTGAAGTGATTTGCTTTTAAAGTGTTTTTGCTTATAAAGTGTTTTGCTTATAAAGTGATGCTTATAAAGTGATGAGTATATAAGAATGGGTAATAAACCATATCAAAAACCTTTGTGAAGTCAAGTAAGGTAGTAATAATAAAAGTTCCTTCTGGACTGAGATAACATGAATGTTGGTGGTGACCTGACGAAAGTTGATCTCTATAGTGGAATGTGTAAGGGTTATAATCATGTGACTTAAATTGTATTTGATCTATGATTAGGTGAAATTCACCATCTAACATGGTTTTAAGATAATGTTCTCATTTTGGGGTAGTTAAAAGCCTAGCCTAAAATTACAGCTTGGCCCTCTAAGTCTGAGGTTGGAAGTTTGTCAACTGTGAAGGCTACTTTTCCATTGCATAAGGATATGCAAAAGAGAAGAACTGTAACACAGTGAAGAAGACAGTAAAGTAAGGAGGGCCTTCTAACAGCACAAAGAACGTTTTGTGGTGGTTGGAGAATGAGGAGGAGTTGGAGGCATGGAGAGTGGAAGGATGAAGAGAGAAGAGGCTGTCATTGTACAAGATGTACATATACTGGGCCTCCCTCTCCTTTCCATGCTCAACAAGTTGTAGTGTTTTCCTTGGATGGTTATGTAGGGTTTTCCTACATGGAACAAAATAGGTGATACTTTTCTTAGTTGCCTTAGACCTGGTCTCTGAAGTTGCAGAACACAGGGAAGCTGTTAATCAATTGTGTGATGTGACAGATTTTTAGGTTAAAGCAGATACAAGAGAGAAAGAAAAGTACTGAAGACTATTTTTTAAAATCTTTATTTATTTTTGAGAGAGAGGGGAATGGAGAGAGAGGAGACACAGAATCTGAAGCAGATTCCAGGCTCTGAGCTGTTAGTGCAGAGCCCAAAACGGAGTTTGAACTCATGAACCACGAATTCGTGACCTGAGCCCAAGTCGGATGCTTAATTGACTGAGCCGCCCAGGTGCCCTGAAGACGATTAAAAATGGAAAACTCCTTAAAGAGGATCGCCTATGAAGAGAAGGAGAAGCTAGGTTTGAAATCAAGGAAGTATTCCTTTTCTTAAGGAATGGAGATACCTGTTGGTTTGCAACCTCAGGAGTTCCCTGGATGAAATTCAAATCTGGACATTGTACACCTTAGGGCAAGAAGACCAAAGAAAGAGACAGGCCACTCCAGATTGGTAGATGGCAGTCTTAGTAAGCAAGGGAATTTACATACAAGGTTTGTCTTGAGTAACTAAAAAATAAGTAGATCTCTACATCTGCCCACCAAGGATCTTAAAAGTTTATGTAGAGGCCTTAAGGGGGTTCAATCATGTATACAGTCCAGATGGTCTCAGTAATACAGTGTTCTCTTAATGCTGCATCCTTGAAATGGCTCCTAGTGTGAGAACAGTGGGCAGAATGTAGAATGTACATTCCAAGATCAGGAGAGGAGGTAATGAGCCTCGAATTTCCTGGATCCAGCTGGAGAGTCAACCAGCAGACACATCCTCTGCATATCTCCTATAATAATGAGAGAGAAAGTAGATGTATGATAATGAGAGAGAAAGTAGAAAGGAAGGGAGACATTTTAGGTAGGCTTATGGGTATGGTAGTGCAAAGTTGAGTTGGTTATCTTTGAAGGCTTCCACATTCTCTTCGACATATATAGATAAACAGTGAGATAATCTCTTGGGAGAAAAAGAAATGGTAAGGAGGCGAAACAGTCAACAAGAGAAAACTAGCAGTATTTCTAAGCAGGATTGATGTCCTAATTTAGTTTTTAATGGTTTTAATCTCCTTGTATGTGTGAATTTTCCTCTTAGCCCCATAGCTTGCACAGGGGAGATAGATGGTTGGCTGGATGCATCCTGGATTAGGATGTTGTGAGAGATATAACTAAAGGACAACAGGAAAATTGCATTCAATGTATTAGCAAAAGAATGACTAACCTAATGGACCACGAACACTAATTCATAGATTGGAATTACATACGATGACTTCAAGTGCAAAAGTGTATCTGAATTTTTTTAGTTCTGAACTCATTTGAGGTGGACCTCCCATTTCCGCTGAGGGTAGAAACACAACTTTGACAAAGATAACTGAATCTTGTATTTTAACATAGTCTCTAGGAGCAAATATTCCATTAGTTCAAAGCTCAAAATTCTTTTTATGAATGTTTCTCATCATCTAAAGGTGTCTTGTCTTCATTTCTTTTTTCTCTGATGGCCTGTTGATAAAGAAGTCCAACACCAGTTGGTTGGGGGAAAAGGGCAGTTAAGTGTACTTTTTGTCCTTATTCTTCTCATTTTCTCTTTTTCCTTGGCCACTTCTCTAGCCAGAAATGTTTACCTCAGTGTCTTGTCTGAATAGGAACTACTGCCACATGACATCATCTTCTTTATGCAGGAACAATATTGTGAAAAGGGGAGCTGCTATAATAGAAATAAATAGAGGAGTGGATGGATTAATGGTCCCAATGTGGTAGGAAAACCGATGGAGCAGAAATGGCTCAGGAAACAAGATGGAAGGGTTGGAAGATGTACTTAGGGAAGGTATGTCTGAATTTAGTATTCCAAAGCTGGGGAAGTTTTGTAGGTGGCAATGTCCAGAGTATGCCTAAGGAGATGTTAGATGAGATAAACTGGTGATCTTGGAGGCCCCAAGGTAGTAATGAAAGACTGGTGTGTAGTTTGGGTCATCAACATTGATTTGGAATCATCTAAGACAAGCGTGGGAGTTGGAATGGAGATAGAGACCATGATCCAGAATCTTCACTTAATGAGGCAAGTATTCCAGATGGCTGTGGTAAATCGATTTTAAATATCATTTTTTAGTAGAGACTCTGATCACCCTAGAATAAAATTGAAGGGAGAAAATATAGTATAGATGCTTTTTATAAGTAGCATGCAAAGAGGAATTTATAACTAGAGAGTGATCAAAAAGAACAATGTTAGAACTTTCATGCTAAAACTTGCTATAGAAGGTATAATTTCTGATGTATTCTGGAAGTTTTATCTTTGTCCCCCAAATGTCACTGTGGCATGCGGTAAATATTTTCTTCCAAATAGATAACAGGTAGGAATAGTATACTTGAGTAGTTGGATGAAAGGTACCAAAATGCCCTTCCCTCCTCTGTCCCTTTGCCTCTAATCTGGTAGTCAGCAGATTTGGACTCACTACTGTTACTGCCAATAGCCATGTCTGCTGGCATTTACATAACAGAATAGGGAAGTGAGTTATGAAAGCAGCCACTGTCATTTTCTTGTATTTTCATCACAAGGACATACTGAAATACATCCTTGGACAAAAGGACCTGGCTGAAAGTGGTTTCCAGATATCTCACCCTGCTGATTTGGATGTGAAATGCAGGAAAACTGGTTGTTGGGAGGTGACTGAAGAGAGAAAAGTAAATAATTTCTGGTAAATGTCAACTAGGAGAGGGTTTGAAATTCACTGTTTAATTGTGATTAATTAGTTAATTACTTGATTTAACTAGTAGTTGCTTCAATTAGAGGAGAATTTGGTGGGTTATTTTTTTCAATTTTCAAGGCTTCATTTCTAGCTAGGTAAATTTTACCTCTTATAAAATGCATTTGCATGTAAGACTGGTTTCTTCGGTTGCTTTTTCATGAAGAATTCTAGAATTGACACTAAATAAAGTTCCATATTATTCAAAGCAATATTTTTTAAAAATATATAAACCAAAATGTTCTGATGAATTCACAGTTATCATGTGGTCTCTTTATTTACAATCTTTAGAATTTATGCTGTTCTCAGAAATTATACCTTATTACATGGCTTATTTTTTTTAATGCTAAAGGTGTTATCTAATTACACTATAATTAAATGTAATTTATCAAATAGAAATAAAGACAAAACCGGTAATCAGAGACTCTTGCTCCATTCATAGATATTCAGTGGAGGTGTATCGTGTAATTAGTTTACCAATGTTTACTCTAGAACAAGTAGAATAAAATTATCATCATTTTTCCTTTCATCATTTGACAGCACACTTGGAATTCATTTGCATAGCTTTACAATGGAAGTCATTACCCTCATCACAGATCTACTGTTGTATAGCCAGCAACGAAAAAGTGAAGCTTATGAAGGGTTTAGAGATAAGAAGATGGATTTATTGTTGAATAAAAGAGTTTAAAGTTTCTTTTTGTTCTGAGATAGTTGTAAACATAGAACTCTTATGATCTCAGGTTTGGCCAGATCTTTGAGGAGAGATTCTACCTATTCCCTCTATACAATGAACTGAGGAAGACTACTGACGTACGACTTACAAAGGAGATAGCTTGAAACTGGTATTGGAAACTTCGTCCCTCACCCATCAAAAGAAATAAAGGTATTCAAGTCGGAGAAGCTGGGTGGTGGGAGGTAGATTCTTCAAAGTGGGTACGCTCTGTGTTCTTCCCACTCCCCGGGGTCAAGAGTGTGTGTGTGCATTTTACGGTGGGGGATTATCTCCTTGTCTCAAATCTCTGAAGAGGCACTTCACAAGAAACTCATGGAGATCTACACATGTGCATCTGTGGTTTGGAGAACACAGCAGCTAAAGCAGGAATTGCCTACCAAGCAACTAAATGAAAAGAGTGCATTTGGGAAATACACTCACACCAATCCTGCCAGAAGTATATATGTCCAGTCCTGCTTTTTTAACAAGAGAATTACGTTCGTTTATATCATACAAGAGAATTCACTTCTTGGTTAACAACTGTCTAACTGGTCTGAGTTCAGGAAAGGGAAGCACCACTTCCCACTTCTCCATTTCCCCACCTTCGTCCCTTTTCCACTTTTGGCTTTCTGGAGTAATAGTCTCTTTTAATCCATTAATAGTGGTTAAATGCATGGGCATTGGGATCAGACTCACCTGGAATAGAGTTTTGACTCTGTCATTTGCTGACACAAGAGAAGCACTTGCAGTTTACTGAACGAATTAGGCTTCTGTTTTGTCATCTGTAAAATACAGAAGAGTGTAGTGCCTACCCCACAGAATTACAATCAGTGCATGTAATTAATTAGCTCAGTACATGGACATGGAGCTAAATAGATGTTAGCTATTATAAGGTATGTATTAAAAATGGGTGTTTGGGGGCGCCTGGGTGGCTCAGTCGGTTGAGCGTCCGATTTCGGCTCAGGTCATGATCTCGTGGTCCGTGAGTTCGAGCCCCGCGTCGGGCTCTGTGCGGACAGCTCAGAGCCTGGAGCCTGTTTTGGATTCTGTGTCTCCCTCTCTCTCTGACCCTCCCCCATTCATGCTCTGTCTCTCTCTGTCTCAAAAATAACGTTTAAAAAAAATTAAAAAAAATGGGTGTTTGGGACGCCTGGATGGCTCAGTCAGTTGAGCATCTAACTCTTGGTTTCAGCTCAGGTCGTGGTCTCATAGTTCGTGAGTTCAGCCCTGCACTGGGATTCTTTTTCTGCCTCTCTCTCTGCTCCTCCCCTGCTCGTGCTCGCAATACATACATACATTCATACATACATACATACATACATACATACATAAAGGGTGTTCACTCTCCAGTGTCCTAGTGTGCCCAATCCTATCTTAAAATGTAGATTCAGGAGTTTCTCCTCTGAATTTAGTTGGGAGTCTTGTGACCTTTGTTGGTATTTTAAATTCTCAAGAGTTGCTGGGAGATGTCTGCATTGAGTACCTGAATGATATAGAATGGGAAGTCTCATATTCATCGTTATGGTTAATGGGCAGATGACAGAAGAAGCTTCTGTATAAAGTCAGGGAAATATTCCTATTCACGAATTGAGTTGGCAGAAATAGCTCTATGTGGCTACCAAGTGTTCTCACTTAAATGATTCATGAAATGACCAGCTGCATCAGTTTTCTGGAAACATTATGGGTCCTAGGCATTTGAATAGTGTCCCTTAAAGAAGTCTTCCTCCCCCCAGAATCTTTCACTGCAAAATTTTCGGACCAACCATTATACTCTTCAATTCCTTTTAGGAAAGTCAGTCATTCCTGGGGTCTGAAATCTAGTATCCTCTTAATATCCCCTTCTTAACCCCATCTAAGCCAAAGCTCAATTTTTCTTCCCCCCCTCCCCCTGCCCCATAACAGAACTTGGTGAGGCATTGAAAAAGACCAGATGTTAAGAAAACAAATATGTTTACCTTCCTGGAGGATACAGGGAGCTAGTTCATAAGGCCATGGCTTTTAAAACCACAGCTGTTCTATAGCTGAAGGGAAAAAGGAGATACTTTCACACAATACCTTTTCTTTTATGGCTCATATAGCTTTACCTGTTGCAGAAAAGAAGGAAGTGAGGTGGGGGAGAGAGGAAGAGGGGAAGGGGGAGAAGAAGAAAGGTAGAGAAAATCCTTTGATTTTTCTTATTACATATATGCACACATATACACTTATAAATAGCTAGGCAGCTGTCCCCCACCGAGTGCTAGGCTCTGTGCTAAGTGCTTTGCTTCCCAGCTAATCTTGCCTGTGATAGTAAAAGAATGGTATTGGGGCGCCTGGGTGGCGCAGTCGGTTAAGCGTCCGACTTCAGCCAGGTCACGATCTCGCGGTCTGTGAGTTCGAGCCCCGCGTCGGGCTCTGGGCTGATGGCTCAGAGCCTGGAGCCTGTTTCCGATTCTGTGTCTCCCTCTCTCTCTGCCCCTCCCCCGTTCATGCTCTGTCTCTCTCTGTCCCAAAAATAAATAAACGTTGAAAGAATGGTATCATAATCTAGGTACATAATAGGAAATTGTGGTTCAGAGGAGTTAAATACCTTACTTAAGTTTGCATAGCTAAGTAAGGGGTGCAAACATACATTGTCTTACTCCAAAGCCCATGCCCTTTGTACTATATAGATGATACCTCTGATTACTCAAGTTCAGTTAATTTTTATTCTTTAAGCAGAGATAACAAAAAATGGGCATTCCTCTGGGAAAAGTAACATAATAATTTCATACAGGTACTCTTGGCTTTTCCTGAAATAAATTTTCCAAAAGAAGGGGGGAAGATACATTAAACAAGTAGGAAGAGAAATATAAATTTGGTTCACTTCATATTATGGCCTAAAGGTCATGTTGGTGTATATGTGTTTAATATTGAAACATATGGAATACAGTATTAACCAGATATAGAACTCCCAGTATTCCCACACTTGAAATAGAAAAAAATGAATAATTTATCTGACTTCTACCCTTAATCTGCTGTGTTATATAGTATTAGGCAGACATTTCATGTAATATCAAATAAAAATATTTGTTCAATAGAGGCCTTTTTATTTTAGTTTTTTTTAATGTTTATTTTTGAGAGAGAGAGAGAGAGAGAGAGAGAGAGAGAGAGAGAGAGAAAGAAAGCACTTGCATAAGTGGGGGAGGGGCAGAGAGAGGGAGACACAGAATCTGAAGCAGGCTCCAGGCTCTGAGCTGTCAGCACAGAGCCTGATGCGGGGCTCAAACCTACGAGCCGTTAGATCATGACCGGAAGCCAAGAGTGGGACACTTAGCCGACTGAGCTACCCAGGGGCCCCAGCTAAATAGAGTCTTTTAAACCTTTAACTCCCAATCAGTTTTTGTTTTTATTTTTTTCCCAACAAAATACTATACCCAAAATTTCCATGTACTAAAATGTTGCAAAATTTCATTTTGGGGACATTATTTCTTAGATCATGAAATATAAATTATTCCTTACTATTTTATCATTCAACATTGTTGATAAATTTTAAGCAGAAATTTCAGATGCAAAGGCACATTTAAATGGCATTTAAAAACCAAACAGGACCTGTATCTTTGCACTGGTTTATGCTTAGAGCACGAAAATTAACATTTCTTATCTGTAGTTATCAGATGTTTTTTCCCAGAAGGAACAGGAGTTAATGGATTCTTATCCTACTTTTAAAAATCACAACTAAATAAATAGTTGTTGAGCTTAAGGAATGGTAATCTGTGTGATATTCCACTTTCCCCCAGGGAGCTATCCTTCGCCTATGCTTTTTTAGATAGAACTGAGTGGGGTTTTTTTGTTTGTTTTAGTTTATATAAATATCAGAAACACACAGTACAAAAATATAATGAAATGCACATGTGTAAATTACCTTATGTCAATTGTTACTTCTAATCTATATTTTTCTTCTACCTAAATTGCATAGGCACTCAATCTGGTCTATTGTGAATGTTCATGGAATAAATCCAGAGCAAAATCTAGATAATCTACTGTGGAATGTGCATATTGCAATATATTACATTAGCCAAATATCTATCAGATCCATCTTTATTCTTTTAAAATAAACTTTGTTAAGATATCACTGTCTACATTATTTTTGAAAATATTTTCTTTATATCTCACCTTCATTAAAATTTGCTATGATTATTATTTTGCTGTTTAACATAAGTAAGAAAGAATGTGGGAGAAAAAAAACCCTAGTATTTTTATTGGTATTAGCATGTGCTTGTACTTTGTTGAGTAGAATTCATTGTTTTGATTTATATCATTTTTTGCTATTATTAAATATAGAAACAATTTTCTCTACTTTGCACTTAATTTTGTAATTCTTTTTGCCCACTTTTTGCTGACCAAAGGAGTGAGTATAGGGACAGATGATGATAGGGCATCATGAGAGTAAGGAATTTCTGGGTTAGGGCCACCACTATTTCATCAAAAAGCCATCGAGGAATCACATTTTCATGTGACTATTTTCTAGAATTTTGAGGAGATAATAGAGATATTGCTATAGAGAGAAGGTAATTTCCCCAAAGATGCTTAAAATGGGTGTTTTCTCTAGGAGTCTTTCTTTTCCTTTACATATTTAGGCTAACGTGTTTACATTTAAGATCTTTTCTCTTTTCAATATTCATGTTTTGGTTTTAGCACCTTTCTCCCAGAAAAGTAGAAGTAAATCGCTGCAGTCCATTTTCAATTTCCTGGAGGATTTAGAAATACTTGACACCAGATACTTAAATCTCAAAATACTGCACATCGAGCTCAGCACTGCCTGTAGGAAGGAGGCTCTGAGGCAGCTGTCTAAAGGTGAGTGGGTGAATGCTTATTGTCTTCTCTCTTCTAGACCACAAAGTCCAGACGCAGGGTCTTAAGCTTTTTCTCTTGGTGTCTAGGACAACTTGGGGGCTCATCCCCCCACCTCAAAGTAAGCACTCCAGCTAACAGGCAAGAGAAACCAGTAAGTAATGTCACATTGTGAGCTAACTCTAGCTTTGTTTATTGTCTCTCTTGCTCTAAGAGCACACACTGCTACACTATTTTTACAAAACTCAAAAGTAACATGATTGGTTGGAATGGGCACTGAAAACTGATCTTACTCTTCATGCATTCCTGTCTTCCAAATTAGAGTCAAGGTTAAAATAACCCAGTGCTGATCATCATATCATCTAAGGCTGTCTAGACAAGGTAAAAATGTTCTCATCAGCAGTTTTGCAGACAAGAAAAATACAGGTTTGTGTAAATTGCTGGCTCAAACCTTTTGTGGTATGATTACAAAATGAGAACTATGATTTTATTTCTTATATATTTTACAGGAAGTAAAATGAGGGAGTGAAAGCCATTTTATGGAATCTGTTCCATGGAGCAGGAGACTTGTCCAGAGTTCTTTGTGTTGAGGATGGAAGTTGAAAAAAAATCTAGACATGATCAATTCAAACTGTAGTGTACAGGTTCACTCTTCATTCAAGCTCATATATCATCTTTCTGTCATTCTTTGCTGAGCTCCTACTGCTTTGAGCTCTTTTAAAATAAAGATATAATTTTTTTATATGATCGGGAAAATCCTTTGTCTCAATTTTCAGTTTCTCCATAGCAAATTTTCTTCATTTGCTTTTTTATTCTTGTTTCTTCCTTCTATGTACTAGAAGTTTTTGACATAGATCCTATGTTGGATCCTTTTTGATTCTGTCTCAACTTGAAAAGACATGAAATCATTTCAGATAAAAAATATGTAGGAGGGTATGTGGTGTGTGTGTGTGTGTGTGTGTGTATGTGTGTGTGTGTAACCACGCATGTATGTGTTTAATTCAGGCTACAGGAACTCTATGTTCCTGGGTCATACATGTGAGTTAATCAATCTTTTCCTGAGGCAGGTGAGGCAGGTGGGGCTCTCACTTGCTCTCCTTTACCTGCAGTGTGTTTGGCTGCAAAAAAACAGACAGCCTGTGCAATATCCCATTCTGGTCATTTTCTGATCCATGTCCTGCCACAGGGTGTCCATTGGCTAATGTTGGTTATTATGGTTATTGCAAAGTTCTTGTGTGTTTTTTATATCATTAATGTAATGATTTTTAAATGTACTGATTATGTCACTGGGAATTGCATAAGTTTGGAAATGCTGTAGTTGTTGCTTTGTTCAGGACCTTTATGCAAAAATCAGGTCCCCAAACATTCAAAAAGTGTTCCCCTGAATAAAAGTATCCAATTATAATTGAAGTCTATACTTTTATCTTTATTATATTTTTTAAATATTTATTTTTGAGAGAGAGTGTGCGCGCGTACGTGCACGCACACGCACATACACGCACGCACACACACGCACGCGCGCATAGGGAAGGGGCAGAGAGACAGAGGGAGACAGGATTCTTAAGATCTGAAGCAGGGTCTGTGCTGACAGCAGACAGCCCGATGCCTGGCTCGAGCCCATGAACCCACAAACCCACAAACTGTGAGATCATGACCTGAGCCAACGTCCCACCCTTAACTGACTGAACCACCCAGGCATTCCTGAAGTCTATACTTTGAAAAATAAAAAAGACCAGCGACTGTTTTTTGAAAGGTAGCTCATAGGTTCCTGTGTGGAAATATGAAGCTTCTGTAGCTAACAAATAGCAGAAAGTGAACGACTTGTGCTGTTATAAATTTAAATTACTTTCTCAAATCATATGTGTACCAATTAAGTACGTCAGAAGTTTGTGATGAAAAGCAAAGATCACTAACCTCTTCTGTCCTAATCCTGGTCCGTGGGTCAGAGGAAATCTTTTTATTCTATTTTAATTTTTAATTTTTTTATTTTTAAATTAAAAAAATGGGAACGCTTCACAAATTTGCACGTCATCCTTGTACAGGAGCTATGCTAATCTTCCCTGCATGGTTCCAGTTTTTAGTATGTGTGCTGCTGAAGCAAGCACCAGAGGAAATCTTTTTAAATTGTTGTTCTGTTAGTGATCTTAACTAGATAATATGATCAGATCTCTATTCTTTGCTTTACCAGCTTAATTAAGTATTGATTGTTTAATATGAAAAGTCATTTTTATCTTACCTGTTTCTTTTCAGACATTATTCTGAGAGTACAGGTTGGGCAAAAATTAGCTTGGAATCAGGTGGAGAGGGAATAGGCACAAGGGAGTCAGAGACAACGCAGTCCTTAGCGTGGTTTTGCTTTCCACAGCTTCAGTTACACAAAGTCAAAGGCAGTGGCGGAACAGGTGCTCCTACTCCTGACAGATTATCTGAACGTCAGTAGTCATCGACATCTACGTCACCACCCCTACATCATTCCCCTCACTTCATCTGATCACACAGGCATTTTATCGTGTCACATCATCACAAGAAGGGTGAGTACAGTTGGTTAAGATATGTTGAGAGAGAGAGAGACCACATTCACGTAGCATGTTGTTAATAATTGTGGTATTTTATTTTTGGTTTTTGTTAATCTCTTACTGTGCCTAACTTATAAATAACTTTATCATAGGTATGTACGTATAGGAAAAAACTATATATAGAGAGCTCGGTATTATCTGCGGCTTCAGGCATCCCGTGAGGGTCGGGATGTATACCACTACTGTATTGTCAATTTTGTGGAGTTTAGCTCTAAAGGGGACTGGAAAAAAGATCTGTAATTAGAGGGATGTGTGGTTGAGAAAGGCTTTTGTTTTAATTTGTTTCATTAGGATGAGAGAATTTATGTTTGTAAGTCAGTGGGAATGGTCTAGGAAAGATGGAAAAAGTGTTTAATTTGTGCCAGAAACATTCTTAGCACTGTATCTCTATCTATGTCTATGCCTTGGTCTAAAAATATATTTTATTTCTATATGTATATATTCATTGAATTCTTGCAATAGCTCTGAGATATTCTTATTGTACCCATTTTGCAGATAAGAAACTTGTGCAACTGACAAGTTAGGCAATAGTCTCAAGATTACAAAACTAGTAAGTGGCCATGTTAGGATTCAAATTAGAATGTCTGGATTAAAACAACAGAGACTTAATCACTGTGGTCTTCTGCCTCTGAAGCTTACTTTAGAGTCCCACTTTCGCTTTCTTCAAATGAATTATTTCAATAGTTTTAAAGTATACTATCTGGTGTCATGACTGGGGTAAAGTCTGGCTGTCTGTGGAGAGGTTCTGGAAGGGAAGTTAGGTTGCTGACTGGTAAATTTATTTTATGTAATATTTTTAATGAATCTCCCTGTTTTCAGTCTTATTTCTCACCTTGGTGCTTTGTTACATCAGTTGACTTTAAACCCAAATCCTCCCCAGGTTACTTTCAAGTGAATGCTTTCACACCTGCTCAGCAGTATTTTTATGGCATATTCTAGCCTGTAGTTTTTTCCCCTGTAGTTTTTCCTTTGTCAGTCTGTTCATATACAACTTCATCTTTGAAAAGTTTGTTGGAATCTCTTTTATAATGTAATGCACCTCTCACTCTTTTTTCTGGCATGAAATTATTTATTTTGTACTTCAGAATCTTTCAAGAGTAATTGGAAAGGTGGATAAAAAGCAAACACATGTTTCCAGCCTTCATCTTAAGTTGGAAGTGAAAGCATTGACTCATTTTCTAAAGAGAGATGGATTGTTTAAGTATCTTTTGAGTTTACTGATTTCAGTGTAGTGTTGAAGAACACAAACTTAAAAAGACTTTAGTTTCAAACCAGCTCTACCACTTACTAGTCACTTTAACCAAATACTTCACTTCACCACAGTTACCTCAAGAGTACAATCGTTCAAACTACTAATTGAGATGACAAAGGATTGACATTTAGCATAGAATACATTCCATGTTAAGTGCTTAATGAATACTAATTACTATTTTTTCTTAGGTAATAGTAAGATCCTGATAGAGACAGAGCAGTATGGGTTACTTGGTTTATATTATTGGTATGATCACTGTCATTATGAAGTATTGATTGAAGCCTACAGTATCATAAGTGATGCAAATATAAAGATAGAACAGTAAAACTTGTTTTTGTATAAATATACTTAAAATAGTTGTTGCATGTAACATTATATATTATTTTTATGTTATAACAGGGGTAATATTTTCCTTCAAGAGAATATTTCCAATTTTTATAATGCCTATGCATAATATAATATTTTATTAACAAATTATGTCACTGGGGTTCTATATTTCTTTTCTATAGATAAACATTTTTTATTTATATAGTTTTTTAAAAGGAAATACTGCTGAATATAATATATATTTGAAATATAAAAGCAGCTTTCAGCTTACATAATTATCTTTTAGTATACATATTATATAATTCTAATATATAAAAATATATTCTAATAAATATTTTGTTTTTATGTCTTATGCATACATGTATAAGTACATATATCCTAGGCAAAGGGCCTTGTTATTCACTACATTTCTGCTTCCTTAGTCAGACAAAAATTAATTCTAGCTAACAGAATGCTAGATGATTATTACCTTTGAGAGTAGAAGAACCTTGCTTCTCTTTGAAGTTCTAAGTCATTTATCACTATATGCTCGGGGATAATTCTGAGACTTTGTACATTAAATAAAATGACCAGAAATACACACTAAAGTTGTCTGTTTAAGAAAAAAGGGATATATAAGTATATGAACAGTGGCCAATTCACCCTTCGAATTTCATTTTCTCTATTCAAAACATTATCGTCTCAACTTACAGGAGCTATGACTTTATTATGACCTATTACCATGTCTATAGTAGCATTGGAAACATTTTGTGTTTAATGTCATTAACTTTTAGAATTTTTAGTTTTCACTTGAATGAATGAATGAAAACATGAATATTTTTACATAATTTATCAATTGCCACAGCTAAAATAGTATATGGATTTAGAAACTGCATATTGCACGTTTTTCTTACCTTGCTTGATCTCTTTAACATTTGTCACATTTGACAACATTTTCTATAGAACTTTTTTTTGAACTCCCAATTTTTGCTCTTTTCCTACTTTTTTTATTGTCCTGTATTGTTAGATCTTCTTATGCCCTTTGATTCTTTTTACTCTATATCTTTTTTGGGGAAAACTTATCCACAACAGATTCATCTAGAAACAGATTCATCACTAGAAAACACTAATAGCTACTATCCTGTATACCCTGCTCAGATCTGTTTCCTAAAGTGTTTATCTCTATCTCTATGCATCTATCTATCCCTATCTATCATCTATCTATCTATCTATCTATCTATCTATCTATCTATCTATCTATCTCTCTACCTATCTATCTATCTTATTGCCAGCTGTTTTACTGGATATGTCTGCCTGAATATCTTGGAAGGTATCTAAAACTCGCCATGTTACAAACTAACCTTATTTATAGCCTTCTCTATGCAAAGGCACTCCCTATTTACTCCCTACAACATGCACAATGCATCCAACAACAACCTCTGAATCTATTACTTCTGTCAGTTAACAGCAGTATCATCAAACCATTTCCCAACTAGTAGATCCAAGGTCTTTTCAATTCCCTCCCCACCCACCCCCGTTTTTAAACTTTTAACTTTCACTTTAAAAAATATCAAAATGATCGTAACTTTCTTTAAATTTATCACCAAATCATTTTGATTTTATATTGAAAATATTTTCTGAATGTCTTCTTATTGCATTCCATTCTGATCGCCGCTTTTCAAGTCTTTATTACCTTTTGCACCCCTTATCATATTTCTTTTTATCTATCTATCTATCTATCTATCTATCTATCTATCTATTCTTAAAATCATATTATGAGGCAGTCACTATACCAGGGAGATAGTCAGGGAAGCCTTCTCATGTGGTAACATTTATAGCAGCGATAATGGGAAGATGAGCGGGAGCCTAACTATTCTCACATCTTCTCTCCCCTCCAATGATGCTTCCCATCGTTCATTCTCCACAGTGACTTAAGATCCAACACAGGTCCTAAAACACACATATTGCTAAAATGATCAAATTTAGAATTCCAGTTACCTATGACATAAAATCCAAATTCCTTCAAGGCATACCTTTGCCTTCTTGGCCAGCATGGATTATTTCCTATTCACTTCTGTACTGCAGAGGACAAAGAATTTGGATTCTCCAAGAAAATCTAAACAAAATACAATATGAAAATCGTTATTTATTACTGTCTTTGCATGTGCCTTAAATGTCCACCTTCTCTTGTCTGCCTAACTCATCCTTCAAGACTCATCTAAAGTATAACCTCAGTGAAGTTTTTCTGAGAGAATTAAATTCTACTCTATGCTCCCACATTCCCTCAGCCTCCAGAAAATACCTCTATTATACCACCTGTCACATTAAAATTCAATCATCTTTTACATGTTTGTTTACTCAGGTCGATTGAACTTATTCAAGTCAGGGACTGAGATATTCATTTCTGCTATTTCTGGCACCCAGCTCAGTGCCCGGCATATTAGGTATTTAATACAAATTTGATGAATGGATAGATGGGTAAGGAGATGAATGACAAAAATTTGCCTCTTTCTAAAAATAATTGCTTTGAGTATACCATTCGTCTTGCTCACATTTCAATGCCAACAGTTTAAAGAGATTTCAATGACATGACTTTTCTGACCCTGGAAATAAATTTCTATATTTTACAACTCAAACACAAAGAGCTAAAAAAAAAATTCTCAAGTTTTGCATTAGATTCTTTTACATTTTTAAGGTTTGATACGTGAAAGGAGAACTTAATGGAAATTCAAAGTGGGTTTGAAAGACATCTGAGTAGTTACTTGTAAATAAGAACATTCTGCTTATCTTCTTCTACTTCACTAAGAAAGGAAAAGAAAAAAAAAAGACAGCAACACTGGGGAAAAATAGATCCTGCATTTTGAATCACAACAAACAAAACTAATAAACAGCAAACCACAGGGACCTGTCAGCTGAAAGGAAGATTCAGCGTTCATTTTATAAACAATTCACTAGTATGTCAACAGACATTCTGACAGGGAAAGAAAGTGAACAATACTTTTCAAAAAATATCTATTTTGTTGAATAAATCTTGAGCAAAGTATTGTGTGAGCTGTATTGATTGAGAGGTAGGGCCATGCAAATGTGAAGAAGCTGTAATTCTTTTGTTGAGATACATTTTCTTTCAAATTTGAAAATTATTGCAGTATCATTAATATTACCCCCTTTTCTACAATAGAACGTGTGAGTAGATGTTACAAAAGATTATTTTCTTTCTAATAATGAAAAGAGTTAGGTATGGTGATAGAAATATTAAGACACATGCAATTATTTTCATATGAGCAGCACAGTTCTCATGATAACAGAAAGAAGTCATGAAATTAAAAACAGATTAGGATTATTAGCATGTCGACCAACTGATGTAATTATCCACTCAACTTATCAAAAATTTATTACAAAGATGATCAGATTAAAGTTTTAGTATAATGGGATTCTTGTCATAGTTTGGGTCTCCCAAGAGCAAATTCTTAGATTTTGATTTAGGCACAGATCACTTATTTGGGTGGTGTTCCCAGAATGCTGGGGTAAAGAGAAAATGCAGTGGAGAGGAAAGCAAGGATGAGGGGAAGCCAGTTAAAAGTGGGTTCTTGAACTAGTTATAACTCTAGGCAAGTGAGTTCAATCTTGCTAGGAATCTTGTGGGAAACCATGTAGAATAAACCTCAGAGTTGTCCCTCTAATGAGTGTGAGACTGGGACATCTATCCACTGACACTTATCTCTCACTGACTGAAGTTTGCTCCTAGAGATGTGTATCTGCTGCACTTAAGGACTGTGCCTTTAGAGTAAGATGCCCTGGGAACTTGGGGAGGGAAGCATACAGTATATGCAAGAACTGTCCATTACAGCTACAACTGAAGGTAGAGCTGGCCTAGGGAGTGTGGTATGGGGCCCCAACAGTGTCCAATGTACGTGTGCATTTGAATTTAATTTATAATTTCTCCAGCAACTACTTTAAATATGAATATGTATATTTTTGTTATTTAATTGCTTTAAAAGATAGGAAATAACCTGAAGAAAATAACGCAGTATTTAAAAACTTGCAAAATTTAAGCGAAATTTGGAAAAGTCATGATGTGCTAGTCATGATACGTACATGGTAGGTACATTCTGTCATCTTCTTGTGGCTCTTACTAGTGGGCTAGAGATAATTCTGCTGTATGTAATTATGAAGATATCATTCTAATGAAATTCTCTTCTTGTTATTCCTTAAAACTTTTTCTTTTGAGTAGAGTATGTTAATAAAATGAGGAAAAAAAAAACTTCTGACATTTAAAAGAGTATCTACCATTTCATCCTTTTGTTACATGTAGGAGCAGATTTGTTACATGTAGGAACTAATTTTTCTTTTCTTTTCTTCTTAAGCCATGTCTTAAATTTTCCGTAAACATTATGTCACCAAACTTTTAACTTAAAACAGTTATAAAATTTTTCAACAAATAACTATTTTGTTGTGAATAAATCTTGAGCAAAACATGTGAACAGAATATGCTTACCATGTTCCAGGCACAGTTCTAAGGAAATTGTCTGTATTAACATATTAACTGTATGTTAACTACCTGGAATTTAAATGAAAGCCTGGGGAAAAGAGGTACGTCAACATAACAAGTGTAGCCCAGCATTTCTCAGGGCAAACTGGAACTTGTGGTCACCTCATTGACTGAAGGTCTGTCTCCTCATCTCTTCTAATTTGAATTAGGCATTCCTTTCTCTGCCTGCATCTTATTAATGTGATTTGCTTTTAATTTTTTTTTTCAACGTTTATTTATTTTTGGGACAGAGAGAGACAGAGCATGAACGGGGGAGGGGCAGAGAGAGAGGGAGACACAGAATCGGAAACAGGCTCCAGGCTCTGAGCCATCAGCCCAGAGCCCGACGCGGGGCTCGAACTCACGGACCGCGAGATCGTGACCTGGCTGAAGTCGGACGCTTAGCCAACTGCGCCACCCAGGCGCCCCAATGTGATTTGCTTTTAATGGGGTACTGAAATTAATCCTTTTTGAGTGTCTGTTTCCTCAGAATATGAAGGATAGGAGTTTTATTTTGCTCACCTTTGTACCACTTCTCAAGCTCAGTTTATTATAGGTGCTCAAACAAATATTTATTTAATAGATGGACTCAACATGCATTTCTAACAAGCTAACTATAGTAGGAGAGGACAGATTTATGGGACCTTCGTTTAGTATATAGGACTAGAGTAGTTGCTGGGTACGGGGGGAGGGGACTTATATAACGGGATAGCCAAGTTAGTGAAGGGTAAACTGAGTTAAATTTTTGGCGGGACCAAGGATTAGAGTTTGGTCTCCGATGGTGGATTAGCAGATGGGGGTTTTGAGATGCGATTGTAGGCCTATATCAAAACTGGATTAGTGGGAAGGACTTACTGAAGTTACAGTGAAGGACAAAGGTGAGAATAAGAGAAGCACATAGCCCAGTTTTGACAGGGTCTAAGCTAATATCAGGACTATCTTACAAATAATTTAAACATTTGAAAGTAGTGTTTAAATAATATTTGGAAGAAATATTCATTTCCAGGGTGCCTGAGTGACTCAGTTGGTTAAGCATCCGACTTCAGGTCAGGTCATGATCTCACCTCTTGTGAGTTGGAGTGTCACATCAGGCTCTGTGCTGACAGCTTGGAGCCTGGAGCCTACTTCCGATTCTGTGTCTCCCTCTCTCTCTGCCCCTCTCCCACTCACACTCTGTCTCTTTCTCTCAAAAATAAACACACACTTAAAAAAAAAGGAAAGAAAGAAAGAATCATTTCCTTCTCTGTGTTCTGATTGCTTTTTTATATGTGCATATAATGGAGATATGTGCAAAGGCTTATCTCTATTATATATATTTTCTATTACATCATATTGTATGTGTGTCGATATTTATTTGGTTATATACCTATTTTCCCTATTAAGTCATATGCTTTTTGAAGGACTCGGGACTATGTCTTCTTTTTCTGATTGTAATTTTTTTAATTGAAATAGAATTCACATATAACATTAATTTCAGTTATACCACACAATGATTCTGTATTTGTATATTTTGAAAAATTATCACCACAATAAATCTAGTTAACATCCATCACCACACTTAGTTACAAACTTTCTTCTTGTGATGAGAACTTTTAAGATCTACTTTCTTAGCAACTTTCAAATATCCAATACAGGTGTTATGAACTGTAGTCACCATGCTGTGCATTACATCCCCGTGACATTTATTTTATAACTAGAAGTTTGTACTTTTTGACCATCTTCACCCATTTTTGCCCACCCCTATCACCTCCTGTGGCAACCACCAAAATGGTCTTTGTATCTATGAGTTTTGTTTTTTTACATCCCACATTTAAGTGAGAGAGTAGTATTTGTCTTTGTCTGACTTATTTCACTTAACATAATGCCTTCAAAGTCCATCCATATTTTTGTAAATGACAACATTTACTTGATTTCTATGGCTGAATAATATTCCACTGTGTGTGTGTGTGTGTGTGTGTGTGTGTGTGTGTGTGTGTATTTTCTTTATCCATTCATCCATCAATGGGGAGGTATGTCTTATACACATTTACACACTTTTTTCTTTCTCCATTGCTTTTTCTGACATATAGTAGACATTTAACTAATTTTGTTAAATAAATGAAAAGTTTTCCTTATTTAACTCAGCCCACTTTCTGTATTTTTATCCGTTAAACTACTGATGACCTTCACTAAGTGTGATTATATGTTCAATTAATAGCAATAGAATGTAATTTTACATTTATTTTGGTTAACTGATCAATTTATGTGTTTCCATTACTTTACTGTAAGCTTTGTTAGGGCAAAAATTATGTCTACTATGAATGTTTGTATACTCTATGATGAATGTAGTGATTGGCACATCATCAATTATTTAAAAATACTGAATGAATACTAAGTTAGATTGAACAGATTTATCTTTGAAGAAGATGAATTGGTTTGAGTGAATTGGTTTGAGTTTTCAGTGTCTTTGTTGGAGTCTTCTCTAATATTTTTTACCTAGAATCTTCTCTATTGCTTGGCAATTCAAATGGTTGGAAAGTCAGTTCTTGCCTTTGGTGGTGAAAAATGCCCTACTTTTCTTGATCCTATACGACTCTTGTGACTTTGGCTGTTTTTTTCCCAAAGTGATGTTTGTGGAAACTTCAAATTCAGATTTAATTAATTCATGCATTTTCAAGCATTTATGAAATGGGTTAGTTATTTGTAGCATTCTCTCATCTTAACTCCTGGGCTTTCCCCCCTCCCTTCATTACTCACATTCTTACTCTAAGATCTCAAGTCAAGTGACTAGTTCCTTTTCTCCCTTCTGCTCCTATCCTGCTCTAAGAAATACTTCATGTTTTGGAATTATGACACCTTGCTTCTCACTGTAAGTGAGAGGGTGGAAGTGGGATGGAAGCTTTAGGCTGTCATTAGAGCTTGAATCTAAGCTTTTATCAACTTACCATTTTACCTTTTTTTTTTTTTTTTTTGAGAGAGAGAGAGAGAGCGCGCACAGGTGTGCAAGTGCATTAATGGGGGTAGGATAGAGGGGGAGGAAGAGAGAGAGAGAATGAATTCTAAGCAGGTTCCGTGCCCAGCGTGGAGCCCGATGCTGGGCTTGATTACACAACCTCATGACCATGAAATCATGACCTAAGCCGAAATCAAGAGTCACATGCTTAACTGAGCCACCCGGGCACTTCTCCACCACTTTATCTTTTAATACATGCTTATTAAATAAAGAAATGAATCAATGGAGACTAAAGCAAAGATAATTGATGAGTAAGATCTTAGGCAGCATTTATTAAATAGCACTCGGGGGTAACAGTCATGCTTTACTGAAGTTTTATATTTCTAATTTGTTGTTGTTTTTTGTGTTTTGATAGGTAATGCTTTTTTACTTTTTAAGAAGCTAATTTCTCCTCTGTACATTAAAAAAATTATTGAATTGATTTAAAAACTACATGTCAGTTTCCCTTCGCATGGTCATTAGATCAAAGAATCTACATAATCATCTATACTTGAATCTAACTCAAGGTAGGAGCAATTGTCCTCCTTCCTTCTTATTTGCCATGATTTCAGTATCATTATGTGCATAGTTTCACAACTATATCACATTTTGAATCAGGGAGAAAAATATACCAACTCATGTAGGAAGAAAATTTTAATATTCAAATACTGAATCCACATTATGATAAAATTTTATTCTGTAGTACACAAAATGCAGCACAATATTCAATTCAATCATTTATTCAACAAGCATTCCTTGAGTGCATACTATGTGTTGGGTACTCTGCCAAGGTTTGGATCATAGAGGAGGATACAAAGTTGACCAACAGTCCTTGAGGAAGTTAGTCTGCTGGAGAAGACAGAAAAAAATGTAACTGGTGTTTAAGGAGCAGGGAGTGGGGATGTTTTTCTTTTGGGGAAATGTTCATCCTGATATGAAGAAATGTTCACCCTGATGCGATGAAAAGTAAAATTGTTTCAAAAGAAGCAAAACACAAAGTAAAATAATACATTGTTTGAGAAATTATGAGAAAGGCTGAGTGGCTCAATAACAAAGGAGTGGGCCCCTGAGGAGAAGGTTATTTGACTTGGGGATTTAAAAATGTGATGCTGACAGTGACAGAATGAAGGATGGCCCTGCAGTAAAGAGAGACTGAAGTAGGTTGTTACCTGGTAGTCACAATGTGCATCTGAATGAAAGCTCTGGTAAGGAGAGAGAAGAAGGGGAAATATGAGGTTTGTTCAAGAGAAAAAAAAAAAGGCCATCTTGAGCATCATGGTCTTTTTTGACCTAACAATCACAGGCTAGTCTTTTTCCATGTTGGAATAGTACCTTTTTTCTTATAACATATATCTTGCAAGAATATATGGCACTGTTAAAATGTTTTCTGAGAATGGTCCCACCCCAAGGGAAGATGTGTGAGTTTTACTTATATTGGTAATGATAGAAATATTCACCCTGGATAAGATAAATTTTCTTCCTGACTCTTATGCATTAAGTCAATGTCACTAATAGTGATGTTTTATGTCTTTGTCACAGTAACTGGAAAACAAAAGTCTATATGTATTTTAAGAAATCAGGGGCGCCCGGGTGGCTCAGTCAGTTGAACTTCCAACTTCAGCTCAGGCATGATCTTCCAGTGCATGAGTTTGAACCCTGCATCTGGCTCTGTGTGGACAGCTGGGAGCCTGGAGCCAGCTTCAGATTCTGTGTCTCCTTCGCTCTCTGCCCCTCCCCTGCTCATGCTCTCACGCATGTGCGTGCGCTCTCTCTCTCTCTCTCTCTCTCAAAAATAAACCTTAAAAAATTTTTTTAAAGCAATCAATATAAATTCTACTCACACTGCAACACAGTTCTAATTGCTGTGGTGGTTTCAACTGGCCAAGGCCAACATATATGTATGTATTTAGTTAGTTAGCTAGGTAGGTAGTTACTTAGAGCCTGTCTGTACTATCTACTAAAAAGCAGTTAATTAGGAGTCAGTATCTGAATTCTTTTCCTGCTTCTGCTAGAAATATTTATAAAAACTTGGGCAATCTATGCAGTCTAAATTGTAGACAACCTCTTCAAAATATATAAGCACCTTAGAGATGAAAGAGGTGAGGACATAAAGCTTAGGTTAAGAAACTACACAAAAATTTTAATTACAAGATCTTGGGATGAAGAATCCTAGGTTATATTTTTGGCATTGTCAATGATTCATTGCCTAGGGTACCCATTTTACCAGAACACTATGAAGGAACTATTGAAATACATGAACTCTAAAATTATATGATTCTAGAAAGTTTCATTCATTCAAATAATTAATAATAGTTGAAACATAATAACTAATATTTATTGAATAATTCTTATGGTCTAAGCATGTGTACATATACATTTTATCACGTGCTCCCTCAACAATTCATGAGGAATCATGACTACTCTGTTTTAGAGAGAAGGGAATGAGTTTCAGGGAGACATAGTAACATGTTCCAAGTCATAAGTGCTGGTGATGGGAATCATATGTCTGAGGATCATACACACACACACACACATACATACACACACATCCTGGACAGTCTTGCAGAACTAAAATGAAGCAGAATATGGCAAAATTGCTTGATGGATTTTAAATGTCTTGATAATTATGTGAATAAATATTTGCGTGTTGTTGGGCAGTGGTCATATTTATTGATTTTTATATCTTGAGGAACAATTAGACTGCCTGGCATTTAGATGCTCAAATAATATTAGTGGAAGTGATTTAAAAGATCTGAATACGAATAAACTGAATTGTTCTGGGGACTCTTGACAGAGTAGATTAGGTAATCATATGGAACAAAACCAGCTTCCCTGGCCCAGGATGATGATAGAGGGGGCAGATCAGAATTGAAGGAAGGAAATTTAAGATGTTAGAAGATTATTTGTATAACACTATGGACTTTTGCTATCAACTATGTGTTGCCAGACCAAATATATTTTCATTCTGAGACTTTAAGTTTTGTTCTTTTCAAAAAACATCATCAATCACCGTTTATTTGTTCATTTTTTTTAGTATACTGAATTCAAAGTTGAGAGCATAATTAGGTCTATTTGAATAACCAAGAGTTAGGTTAAAAAAAAAAAGCCCCAGGGAGGAGAAGTCATAGATTTTCAGTTATAATTTACCTCCCTAATCCCTGCTGCTACCATTGATCCAGGATTCCTCTTTTAAAATTTTTTTTTTTCAACGTTTATTTATTTTCGGGACAGAGAGAGACAGAGCATGAACAGGGGAGGGGCAGAGAGAGAGGGAGACACAGAATCGGAAACAGGCTCCAGGCTCTGAGCCATCAGCCCAGAGCCCGACGCGGGGCTTGAACTCACGGACCGCGAGATCGCGACCTGGCTGAAGTCGGACGCTTAACCGACTGCGCCACCCAGGCGCCCCAGGATTCCTCTTTTAAATGTTATGCTTAAACCTGTTTTTAAAAATGTCACTAAGATGTATCCCCAGGTAATGTAAAGAAACATGACTCCTCTTCCTAATACTCATTCCCTTGGGAAAAAGAATAATTTAGGTATTTATTTTGTGATAGCATCTGTCACAGCTTTCAATCCAGCTTTTTCTTAGAATTCTTATTATCCAAAGAGTTATGTAACTTTTAAACTCTCCTTTGAAACAAAACCGAAAGGTCACATCTGTCTTTACGTGTTGCTCCCTACTGTTAGTGACTTTTATTTTCCAGTTTTTCTTTTTAAGGATTTGCCCTGTTATTAAAAATAGTTTATTTTTCAGACATTTTTCAGGAAGCTGCTAGAATGTTTATCCTACTTTTAATAATGGCTCCCTGCTTTCTGTTTTGGTACTTTAGAAACAGTTCCATTGATACTATCATAAGTTTTTCAAAAACTTATTCCCATATCATTATTGTTCAGATAATTATAAAGCAGGGAAGCTATGCTTGGTGGCTGGTCAGTTTTGTTCAAGTATTTTGTCTTTGTTCTTAGTTTGTCTTGGAAACAAAAATGCATATAATAAAGTTGCCATGAAAAACTGCATGTGATTCATAATGGTTCTGGAGAGGAAAACTAGAACCAGTGGGTAAATATTACATATAGAAAAAGTTAAATTTATTATGGGAATTAACACCATGTAATTACAGCTGTCAGAATTGTAAATGTTAATCAATTGTACATTTTTAGGGATATTTAAGAAGAGATTTAATGAGCTCTTTCCCGAGATGTGATAAAAGAAATTATATACATATAATGTAAGTGGAATTGAATGAAATGATTTAGGTATTTTTCTGGCTGTGGATATGTAAATATATATATGGTTATGTACCTACTTGTATGCATCCACGTATTTCTCTAAGTTATGTGTGTCTAATAGAAAGAATTAACTATAAAACATTGAGTAGAGAGAAAAGTAGAGAGAGAGGTTATGGCATTCTAATTTTTTAAAAAATCCCAATGTTTGAGAGATCGTCAAATCTATAGATACAGATGGAAGCCACCACACCACCACTGACACATGGTAACCATTGCTGAGACCAAACTGATGACTTGTGTGCTAGTAAAGAGTAAGTCAGGCAGGAAATAGATTCACTGTGATATGTGAATTCCTATAATGTGGGAGCTAATGTTATGGCAACGTAAATACTGAGAGGGCAAAGACAGAAAATATGGTTGCATTCAACCGGACAGATCAGGTGATACATTGTGATTGCTTCTAAGACTTGATAAGTGTGAGCTTTAAATTGGGAAGAAAATCATTTGCTTAACTTAGAGACGTTTCTTCCAGCATACTTTTGGGAAAGGGTAGAAGTTAGTACATGTCCGTAAGAAAACTCGGAGAGCAAACTCAAATCTCGTATGTCTGCCTTGTGATAATATTGGAAAATGCCTGGAATGAACTGGGTTTGTACTTGAAATCTATTACAAGAGAAATGTGATACTGGACTAGTGATACAGTCTCAATTGCTCCACAAAAAAACAGAAGTTTTGGTGTTTTTGAGAGTATTGTCTCTGTTTGACTGGGGGTCAAAAGCTGGGAGATATTTCAACTTCAGAACATATACATTTCCCCCCTTTTCAAAAAATGTGTAAATGCTAGTATCAAAGACAGAACTGTTAAATTAATCGGAAAAAATGAGGAACACTCTTGAAGTACAGGGATGCTTCTGGTTTAAGCATTTAGTCTGTAAAGGAGCTAGTCTGCAAAACTGTTCACCTACAATTGTCATTTAGCATGCTGATGTAGTATATCAATTTAAAGTACGGACTCTAATAATATCCACATTTCCTCATCACTTTAAAGCAGTACTCATTTACCTTTTCCATTTCGACCTCTTGCATTTGATGACTGCTTGATGGAATTAATTTGTACTAGAATGAAGAGATAAAGGTAGCTAAATCAGGTAAATGAGGTGAAAATCTCTAATTCCAGCATGAAGACTATACAGACTTAACACGTGACCAAACAAGTTTGAAAGCAGAAACAACTGAAGAGGTTAAAATTTTTGGATTAGTTGGAGCTGCACTGCTGACTTCTATACTAGATTCACCATGGTAAAACTAACATAGATATGGATGCTCAGACTCTTGCATTTGTAGACAACCTTCTTCCTCTACTCTAAAAGGACTACTATGACATAACTACACATATTAAAAAGTTCTAGACTGGGAAGCACTGGTTGTGGGGAGACAGCTGTTCTTATTTTAAAGCAATATTGGGACAAGATTAGTTTTCCACTAAGAATGGAAAATGGGGTGGTGATGAGAAGGACTCTGTACATTTTGAGTAGAGTAGCAGGCTGGGCTGCTCCTAATGATGTCCAGGTTTGGGCAGAACACATGTCAAGTAATGCTGAACTGATCATCCTTTGAAAGGTTTAATCTCAGACACTCCAGTGACCCTGAAATTCTGTGACCAATCAGAGAAGGGTTTTAGTACTTACACTGTCACTTTCCTAGTCCAGACTTTCATCATGATCAAGTAACCTTGATCTAGTCAACTTCTTTTTGCCAGAAGATTCAAAAGAAATATGGAAAATAATGGTGAGTAAGAAAGGTGTAAAATTTTTTCATGATTAACCACAGTCTGTTTTTTTTAAGGAAAAAACCCACATCAGTCAAGAACTAAAAATTCTAGACCACAAATCTAGTGGTGTTGTGGATAGGGGAATGAGAAAGGCCATAGCAGATAAGAACAAGTTAAGGCACTGCATTTTCAATCCATCCCTAATGGAGTGTTGGAGAGAGAGAGAGAGAGAGAGAGAGAGAGAGAGAGAGAGAGATGTGGTGTGGTATATATTACTTTGCTTTTGACTCCTGTATAATTTTCTATTTTCTGTATCTGTCATCTTTGACTTTACCATTTCCCAAGTGATGTTCTCCTTAGTTGCTTCAGTTCCTATTTACCTCAAACAGTGCAGAGATGAGCAGCCTCATACCTGTACCCTATTGGATCTGCTCATAGTTCCTCTGACTCACATAGTATTGAGTCATTGTGTATATGCCTCCATAATTTCTCCTGAATGCTAGCATAATGCTCTTAAAAATGACTTAATGGTTTGGCCTCTCAACAGAGAATAAAAGATCCTGCTTTCTCACATGTTTGATAATCCTTGGAATTACCTGAATATAATTATTTTTGCCAAACTTAAGGGTGGCCAGTAATGTCTCATTGTTTCAATTATTCTCTGATTATCTGTGAGGCTGAGTATATCTTTATGTATTTTTAGGTCATTTGGATTTCCTTGTTTTGTAGGCTGTTTCATTGTTGGCTATTTTTGATTTCTATTTGATTTTCTGTTTGTTGTATATTATCAACAGTATCTTTTCCTTCCTGATATGATTACTTGATGGGTTGAGACACTGAAAAAGCCATTTCCCATCTGGCAATGTCTATCAGCTTTGTATGTGGTGCTCTTTTTTTTGAACTGAAATGTTAACTTCAATGTAGTCATAATTTTGTTTATTGTTTTGAGTGTTTGAAAAGATGCACTGGTTACATGTAGCTTGTGTATATCTATTATTAACTTAAGCAACAATCATGGTTGTTGATTTAGTTGTTTAAACATTTTCTGTTTTTGCCTATTTTGCATTAAGCTTTATCTGTTTCTGAAAGCGATGTGATCAATTCTCTAATTGTAATTGTGTAATTCAAAGTCTCCTTGTAGTTTGCTTGTTTTTATGCTCTACGGCAACATTTTTTTCCTTCTTTTTTTTTTTTTTTTTTGGCAGTGGGTGAGGGAGGATTTCAGGTACACAAACAGCACAGCAGCATCAACAATTTATGCAACTCAATTCTTTTTTAAAATTTTTATGTATTTTTTCCTTTTCATTCCCCATTTCCACTCCTACATTCATCCCTACCTCCACCATGGACATCCACTCTGGTGTATTAAATATGTATTTATGGATATGCATACATCCTTAAAAGATCTATATTTTTGCTTATTGATGCATACCTATTAATCTAAATAAATAATCATATTGCTATGGTAGAGATTACATACTATTTATTTTGAATTTTTTTCTCAAAAAACATTTTTTTTTTAAATTTTTTTTTTCAACGTTTTATTTATTTTTGGGACAGAGAGAGACAGAGCATGAACGGGGGAGGGGCAGAGAGAGAGGGAGACACAGAATCGGAAACAGGCTCCAGGCTCTGAGCCATCAGCCCAGAGCCTGACGCAGGGCTCGAACTCACGGACCGCGAGATCGTGACCTGGCTGAAGTCGGACGCTTAACTGACTGCGCCACCCAGGCGCCCCTCAAAAAACATTTTTAAATTGGGTCTAATATGTCTGAGACCCACTTTGTCTTGTTTTTGCATTTAAATGAAGTTTAGCTGGACATTAACATTTTAGGTTCAAATATTCTTCCTTCAGCACTTTGAGAATATTGCTCCATTTAATCTTGTATCCAGAGTCAATTTATGTTCCTTTATAATTTACTTATTTGATTTCTTTTGCTGTCTCTTTGATTGTGATCTTATAAAAAAAAACACATCTCTCTTTTTTCTTTTCTATCCTATTTTTTTTTTTTTGTGAGGAAAACTTTCATTTTGTAGACTTACATCATCTTTTTCTTTTTTTAATTCTAAGACAGTCTTAATCATGATTTCATCACCTCTTTTATTTTTTTTTCTTTCCATATGAGCTTCCAGATGTGGGATAACACTTCTACATCTATGTTTTTTATATCTTAACTTTAATATTTTCCTTTTCCTTGAGAATTTTCCTGCTGGTGCTTCTTAGATATCTCCTTATTTTTCCCCATGTATGTATTCCCTAGAAATGTCAACATAATAAACACATATATATGTATGGGAGGGGGGGGGAGAAAAATTTCCAGCCAGCTTCGTTTGTGTCCTTCCTGGTGAGTTTTAAGAAATAATGAAAATCTACACTCAAAAAGGAAAAAAAAAAGCCTCTTGGACAACCAATAGAAATATGGGCAAGATACTAAAAATTCAATTAACAGAAGAAAAGAAGCAGAGGAGACAATAAAGAAAAGATGTTCAACCACATTGCCAATAAGAGAATGCTAGTTGCATATGATTTCACTCATTTGTGGAATTTGAGAAACTCAACAGGTGACCATATGGGAAGGGAAGGAAAAATAAGAGAAAAACAGAGAGGAAGGTAAACCATAGGAGACTCTTACATACAGAGAACAAAGAGAGCTTCTGGAGGGGAGGTGGGTGGAATGATGGGCATTAGGAAGGACACATTTTGGGATGAGCACTAGATGTCATATGTAAGAGATGAATCAAGTTCTACTCCTGAAGCCAAGACTACACTGTATGTGAACTAACTTGAATTAAACAAACAAACAAACAAACAAACAAACAAACAAAAAAACACCATAGAGAGATTACTATGTACTCACCAAATTAGTAACATTAAAAAATCTGTGATAGAATCAAATGCTGGTGAAAATGTGGAGCAAGAGAAATTCTTGCATATTGCTGGTGACGATAGAAACTGGGAAGTCCATGTTGGTAAGCAGTTTGCCAACACATAATATGTAAAACATACTGTAAAACCAGCAATTCAACTCCTATGAATATCTTGAGGAAATGCATACACATATGTTGGAGGATACATGTGTAAAATTTTTCATAGCAACATTTTTTTGAAATAACCTATAACTTCCATATCAAAAATATTCATCTACAGTATACAAAATAAATGTATTTGTATAATTGTACAATGGACTATTATACAGCAGTGAAACTGGATGAATTACACTTTATACAGCAACAGAACTCCTACAATCACAATGTTGAGCAAAAGAAGCTTTACACAAAGGAATTCATATTATATGATTCCATTTATATAAAGTTCAAAGCCAAGTGAAAAATATTTATATTGTTCAGGGAATGAATAGATAGTGAGCAAGAACAAATATAAGAAATTAAGCATTAAAAACATGTTTTATAAAGATACTGGGGGAGAAGGCAAGAAAGTATAGAAAATTCTGTAAGCTGAAAAAGAACAGAAATTCTGACAAGTGAGTTCAGTAGCCTCTTGGATACCTGTTGGCCCAGAGCTTCATTTCAAATAGATCTTTACTCTGCAAAAAATGGAATACAAAATCTAGGGCTCAAGCACAATAGTAAGTCATTAGATTGGAGACATCTGCAGGAACTCAACATAGTGAAATAGATAATAAAACAAACATGCATATGTAAGTTAACAGATAAAAAGAAAATTCCACCCTGCCAATGAAATATGCTGTTTATGGCCTTTGTTTGTAAGTTGAAGGGAAAAAATATTTTTACCTAAACAGATATAAATGTAAACTGTCCCTAATGTGGCTAGAGGTATTTGTAAATCTTTTAAAGCTAAGAGGGGAATACATAAATATTTATTGCTATTCTCTAATAAAAATTAAATATTTAATAATAAAAAAATGAATGCACTAAATCTGAAAATATTGATATATAAGTTTTCAATTTCAAAAGCAAATAAACAATTGGGACAGGTTACTATTGGGGAATAGAAGTTAAAATGTCTGGAAGGAGAATCAAAAATACATAATTTTTTTCTTTTTGTATCATTTTATGACCAAATGCATATATTAACTATATATTCACTTAAAACAATAATGGTAGTTACCTGGGTGATGAAATTATGAGCCATTTTATAGTGTCTTTAGATAGAGCTCTATTTTTTAATGGAAAAATTGTTATTAAAAAATAATTTCCTCTGGGTAGTTCAACTGGATTGAATAAAAAGACTTTACATTTTATATCCTTTGGGTTTTATTTGTTTGTTTTAGTTTATTACTTTCTGCAGGTATTTCTTTTAATAGAAAATAAATAAGAGGCACTGGTGCTGAAAGAGAGAAACCTGTCCTATTGTTAATAACTTCCCTTACAATCGAGAGAAGTAAAATACCTGAACTTTCAAATACAGAGGAAGATTTTGTTCCCCCAGAGCCACTGATAGAAAGCAAAGAAAAACTACTACAGAATGAATTTGGCCAATCAGAGGAAATAGCTGATAAAATGATTATTGGTGGCCTACTTGAAACTATTTTCCAGATAAGTATTGGTAGATTGATTATTACAGGAATTTAACATTAAGAAAAATTGTTTTTTGTGTGTGAAATGTGTTTGGAAATTAAAAGATAAATAATTCTGCTCTTAGGGAAAAAAATCTCCTTGAGCATGTGATCAAAGCTGGCTCATCTCAAGGTAAACAAAGGGGCACAGAGACTGGGAAGGCTGAGATCTAAAGCACAGGATGGTAGCACCTGCAGAATGTCTATAAAGTTGCCCATCAAAACTCCGGAGAGATTGTCCTTTCCCTTTGTAAGCCTTGGTTATACATCCTTTTCTTTCTTTCTTTCTTTCTTTCTTTCTTTCTTTCTTTCTTTCTTTCTTTCTTTAGTTTTCTTAATGTTTATTTGTTTTCGAGAGAGAGAGAGAGAGAGAGAGAGAGAGAGAGAACGAGCAGGGGAGGGGCAGAGAGAGAGGGAGACGCAGAATCCGAAGCAGGCTCCAGGCTGGAGCTGCCAGCACAGAGCCCAACGTGGGGCTTGAACTCACAAACGGTGACATCATGATCTGAGCCAAAGTCGGATGCTTAATCAACTGAGCCACCCAGGCACTCCTACTTATTTCAATAAAATGCTCCATTTTTTTCAATTAAGAGTCTTTCTTTTCTTTCTTTCTTTCTTTCTTTCTTTCTTTCTTTCTTTCTTTCTTTCTGCTTATTTTACAGAGAGTTGATCTTCCTCTGTCTCTTTTAGTCAAAGGACGTTTAACCAGGGGGTGCCTTGGGTGCTCAGTCAGTTAAACTTCGACTCTTGATTTTGGCTCAAGTCATGATTTCACTGTTGGTGAGATGGAACCACACATCAGTCTCTGTGCCAACAGCACCAAGCCTGCTTGGGATTCTTTCCTCTCTCTGCCCCCTCCCCACACTCATGCACATACATGGTTGTGTGCTCTCTCTGTCTCTCTCAAAATTAATAAAGTTAAAAAAAATAAAGGACCCTTAATCATTTCTCAAAGCAGCAGCATGCCCTTTTTAATGAGAGCTTCATTGAAATATAATTTGTATGCTATACAATTCGCCCATTTTAAGTACACAATTCAATGCTTTTTAGTTACAGGGCTGTACAACTGTCACCACAATATAATCTTAAAATATTTTGTCTCCCCCCAAAGTAACTTCATTAGCAGTCAATTTGTTATGCTGCCCATACCTTTGTTATGCTGTTATGGATGTCCTAAGCAATCACTTATCTTTTGTCTGTATAGATTTGCATACTCTGAACATTTCATATAAATGAAATCTAGTTTTTAGTCTTTTGTGATAAACCTCTTTCACTTAATCCTAATCCGTGTTGTCGCATGTTTCAGTCTTCCCTTCTTTCTCATTGTATAATATTCCATCACATGGTTATAACATACCTTTCATTTATCTATTCATCAGGTGATGGATGTTGGGGTTATTTTCAAACTTAGGCTATTATGAATAATACTATGGACAGGTTTTCATTTCTCTTGGATGTATACCTGGGAGTGGAATAACTGGGTTATATGGTAACTATGTTTAACTTTTTAAGGAACCACCAAACTGTTTTCCACAGTGGCTGCACCGTTTTGCATTCCCACCCAGCAATGGGTAAGGGTTCCAATTTCTCCTGTTCTTGATAAATACTTGTTATTGTCTGTCTTTTTTATTATAGCCATAATATTGAGTATAAAGTAATATCTTGTGGTTTTGATTTGTACTTCTATGATGATTAATGACATTTAACATTTTTTTCATTGCTGTATTTGCCATTTGTATGACTTCTTTGGACAAACATTTATTGAAATCCTGTACCTATTTAAAAAATAATTTTGTTGATGTTTATTTCAGAGAGAAGGAGACAGAGTGTGAGTGGTGGGGGGTGAGGGAGGCTGTGAGAGAGGGAAACACAGAACCCAAAGCAGGCTCCAGGCTCTGAGCTGTCAGCACAGAGCCTGACATGGAGCTCAAACCATGAACTGCGAGATCCTGACCCGAGCCAAAGTCGGACACTTAACCAACTGAGCCGCCCAGCCATCCCCTTTACCCATTTTAATTAGATTATTTGTCTTTTTATTATTGAGTTGTATAAGCTCTATATTCTGTATGTAAATCTCTTATCAATCTCTTATCTCATCAATCTCTTATCAAATCTCTTATCAAATCTCTTATCTCAATCTCTTGCAACCATATGGTATGCAAATATTTTTTCCCATTTTGTGGATTATCTTTGTATTTCTTGATGGTATCATTTACAGCATAAAAGTTTGGATTTTAATTTTGATGTAGTTTTATTTATCTTTTTTCTTTTATCATTTGTGCTTTGTTGTACCTAAGAAACCTTGTCTAACCCAAGATCATAAAGATTTACTCTAATGTTTTTTTCTGAGGGTTTTAGATTTTGCTTTATTTTGCCTTGAGGTCTATAATCCAATTTGAATAATTTTGTTTATGGTGTGAGGAGGAGGTCCCACCACACTGTTTTGCATGTGGCTATCTTGTTCCAGTACCATGTGTTGGAAGACTGTTCTTTTACCATTGAATTGTCTTGGTACACTTTTCAAACATTGATGATAGGGGCAACCAGGGGGCTCAGTCAGTTAAGCATCCAGCTTCAGCTAACGTCATGATCTCATGATTTGTGGGTTCGAGCCCCATGTCAGGCTCTGTACTAACAGCTTGGAGCCTGGAGCCTGCATCAGATTCTGTGTCTCCCTCTCTCTCTACCCCTCCCCTGCTAGTGCTCTGTCTCTCTCAAAAATAAACATTTAAAAAATGAAAAAATAACAACAAAAATTGATGATAAAGTCAAGGGTTTATTTCTGGACTCCATTCTATTCCATTGATATATACATTTATCTTTATGCCCATACCACACTAATATATTGATTAATGTAGTTTGCAGCAAATTCTGAAATTGGAAAGTCTAAGTCATCCTAATATATTCTTATTTTTCTATATATTCTATATCTATGCTTGTTCCCTTTTATTTCCATATAGTTTCACAAAAATATCAGCTGGGATTTTAACTGGAATAGCTCTGAATCTGTCGATTAATTGGGGCTTCTTAACAATAAGTGTTCTGATCTGTAAACATGGATTGTTTTTCTATTTTTATGTATTCTCTTTTTCCAGCAATGTTTTGTAGTTTTTATTATATAAACTTTGTACTTATTTTGTTAAATTTATACCTAAGTTTTTTATTCTTTTTGGTACTATTTTAAATGAATTGGTTACTTAATTTCATTTTAAGAATGCTCTTTGTTAATGTAGAGAAATACAACTAAATTCTGTATATTGACTGTATATCCTGAATCTGGATGAGTATATCTCAAATAAAGTTTGAAAATAGAGGCAGCTTTCTTTCAGTACAATATGGATGCACTTTATTTTTTCTTCTTTAATCTCTCTTGTTAAAACCTACAGTACAGTGCTAAATAAAAGTGACAACAGACATCTTTGTCTTGTTCCTGATCTTAGGGGAAAAGTATTTAGTCTTTCACCACCAAGAATGATGTTAGCTGTGAGTTTCACATAGATGCCTTTTATCAGTTGAAGTTCTTTTCTAAGTTTGTCGAGTGTTTTTATCATAAAAGGGAGTTCAATTTTTGTTACTTTTTCTGCTTCCATTGAGATAATTAGGTTTGTTTTTTTTCCTTTCTCCTTTTAATATGAATGATTTTATATTGAAACACCCTTACATTCCTGGCAGGTCCTATTTGGTCTTATAATTCTTATATATTCCTGAAGATGCTTATATTTTGTTGAGGACATTTCCATCTGTATTCTTAAGAGATACTGTTCTATAGTTACATTTCTTGTGATATTTGTCTGATTTTTGTATTAAGGTAATACTAGCTTTTTGGAGTGAATTGAGAAGTGTTCCCTTTACTCAATTTTTTGGAAGAATTTGAGAATGATTGATATGAATTCTCTTTGGATGTTTGATAGAATTCACCGGTGAAGCAATCTGAGTCTATCTGAGTTCTATCTTACTCTGTGGTATTCTAAAATTACTAACTAGATTCCACCATTTTCAAAGTTATCTAGTGCTACTATAACTTATTACCATTGAGATCGTGGCTTGAAATGAAACAAATTTATATCTTTAATGGCTCTGTAGGTAACAAGTTTGAGACAGGTCTCACTGAGCCAAATTCAAGGCATAGGCAAAGCTGTGTTCCTTTCTGTAGGCTCTGGGGGAGAGTAAGTTTCCTTGCCTTTTCCAGATTCTAGAGAATGCCTACATTTGCTCATGGTTCCTTTCTTTCAACTTTGAAACCAGTCTTGGCATATTAAGTTCTTTTTACATTGCAACCTTTTGATCTTCCTTCCATAATCACATTCCCATTAATCAACCTCAACTAGGAAAGGGTCTCTTCTTTTAATGACTCATGTAATTAGGTTGGGCCCATTTGGTTAATCCCAGATAATCTTCCTGTCTCAAATCCTTTATCTTAATCACATTTGCAAAACCTCCTTTTTCATGTCGGTAGTCACAGGTTCAAGGATCATGGGATCATGACATCTTGGGAGAGGGGACATAATTATGCCAATCACCCTTTCAAAAGTCTATTCAATTTTATTCACATTGATTTATGTGGCTTCTTCTTAAATTAGTCCAAAGGACTCTTTAGATGAAGAAATATGCAATTATACTGATTTTTTGATTACATACATAATCACGTTTACGAACACTTTTTTTTTTTTTTTTAAGTGTGTGTCGATTCCAATTACTGGCTGATACTGATTGCTTCCAGCATGAATAACTTCATTTAGTAGTTCTTGTAAGGAATATCTGCTAGCAACCTTATTATTTGATGCTATCTAAGAATAGCTTTATTTCACCTTCTGCTTTGAATGATAATTTTGCTAAATGTAAGATACTTGGTTGACTTTTTGCACTCTGAAAGTGCGATCCCACTGTCTTGTGTTCTCCATTGTTTTTGATAAGAAGTCAAATATAAATCTTATTGCACTCCCTGGTACATGATGAGTTGGCTTTCTCTTGTTGCTTTCAAGATTTTCTCTTTGTTTTTAATAATTCAACTATGGATCTCTATGAATTTATTTTAATCAAAGGTTGTGAAGTAACATTCTGGGGTGCCTGGGTGGCTCAGTCAGTTGAACATCTATCTGACTCTTGATATTGGCTCAGGTCATGATCTCATGGTTCTTGAGTTCAAGCTCCACGTTGGGCTCTGTGCTGACAGCACAGAGCCTGCATGGTCTTCTCTCTCTCCCTCTCTCTGCCCCGCCCTGCTTATTCTCTCTCTTCCTCTCTCTCTCTCAAAATAAATAATAAAAAATGAACATTTTAGAGAAAAAGTTGTCAAGTAACATTCTCCATCAAATTAAGGAAATCTTTCAGACATTATTTATTTAAATATTGTTTTTCTCTTTCTTCCTTTAAAATTGTTTTTGGTATTCCTATTCATATATGTTGGTATGTTTCATGGTATCCCACATCTCATTGAGGCTGTGTGCAATTTTCTTCATTGTTTCTGCTTTCTGTTCTTCATATTGCATCATCTCCTTTGATCTCTTTTAGTGTTTGTTGATTCTTTCTTCTGCCAGTTCATCTGCTTTTGAGCTCCTCTAGCAAAGTGTTCATTTCAGTTATTGTACTTTCAGTAACAGCCTTCCATAACTGCCTTCTGTTTTTTTAAAATAATTTCTATCTCTTCATCAGTATTCTCTGTTTGATGGTAAATTGTTATTATATATAGCTTTTTGATTCTTTGTGCATGATTTCCTTTAGTTCTATGAACATATTTATAATAGGTGAAATCCTCATCTGTTAAGTTCACCATCTGGACTTTTTCAAAGGTGATTTCTATTTTCTGCTTTATGCCCCTGAGTATGGGTCACATTTTCCTGATCCTTGCATATTTCCTAATATTTTGTTGAAAACTAAACATTTTAGATATTTTGGTAACTGGTCCCTTAGATGTTTAGGGTTAGTCATTTGTTGATTTATCAAATTAACAAGTTCTGTAAAGCCTTTTCCCCCTGCCACGTACAGCCTCTGACATCCCAGCTAAGATGCTGATGATGATGATAATGATGATGATGATTGCTTTTTGTTTATCTTTTATCTGAACTACCTAGGAGAATCTTCTGGTATGGCATAACATTTTATTGATTAAGATTGTGCTTAGGCCCCCTTAGTTATATACTTTTATCCTTTACTGTTGGTATACATGTGTGCTTAAAGGCAGCTACATCAGTTCAGGGACTTTTTATGCTCCTTTGTCCCCTGTTTAGTCTGGGACTAGTGGCTTGGAGAATACTTCTCTGATTTCTTATGGGAAAGCACAGCTTTGGGCATGCACACAGTCTTCCAGGATGACTGTGATACTGTTTTAAATTCTGACTTTTTAGGTGTTACTCTTGGGTCGGAGTAGATTATTGCTCATTCAGAGTTTAGTCAGAAATTGTATTTAAGCACAGCCAAAAAGAAAAAAAAAAACAGTTTGGTACAGAGAGACTTTTTTGAAGGGATTATTGCAAAGGGGAGGAAAGGGACTTAATAGGGAGAATGCAACAACTACATCAACAAGGGTTGGTTAAAAAGAATTGACCTCAGCCACAGCAACTTCTTACCCAACATGTCTCCAGAGGCAAAGGAAACAAAAGCAAAAATGAACTCTTGGGACCTCATTAAGATATGAATCTTCTGCGTGGCAAAGGAAACAATCAGCAAAGGAAACAAGGCAACCGACGGAAATATTAGATAAAGGGTTAGTACCGAAAATCTATAAAGAACTTACCAAATTCAACACCCAAAAAACAATCCAGTGAAGAAATGGGCAAAAGACATGAATAGACACTTTTCCAAAGAAGACATCCAGATGGCTAACATACACATGAAAAATTGCTCAACATCACTCATCATCAGGGAAATACAAATTAAAACCACAATTAGATACCACCTCACACCCATCAGAATGGCTAAAATTAACAACTCAGGCAACAACAGATTTTGATGAAGATGAGGAGAAAGAGGAACCCTTTTGCACTGCTGGTGGGAATGCAAACTGGTGTAGCCTCTTTGGAAAACAGTATGGAGGTTCCTCAAAAAATTAAAAATAGAACTAACCTACAACCCAGAAATTGCACTACTAGGTATTTGTCCAAAGGATACAGGTTTGCTGTTTAGAAGGCATATGTACACCAATATTTATAGCGGCGCTATCAACAATAGTCAAAGTTTGGAAAGAGTCCAAATGTCCATTGATAATGAATGGATAAAGAAGATCTGGTATATATATATACAGTGAAGTATTACTCGTCAATCCGAAAGAATGTAATCTTGCCATTTGCAACTACGTGGATGGAACTAGAGGGTATCATGCTAAGCGAAATTAGTCAGTGATAGAGAGACAACTATCATATGACTTCGTGGAATTTAAGATACAAAACAGATGAACATAAGGGAAGGGAAGCAAAAATAATATAAAAACAGGGAGGGGGACAAAACATAAGAGACTTAAATATATAGAACAAACAGAGGGTTGCTGGAAGGGTTTTGGGTGGGAGGATGGGCTAAATGGGCAAGGGGCATTAAGGAGGACACTTGTAGGGATGAACACTGGGTATTATATGTAGGGAATGAATCACTGGATTCTACTCCTGAAATCATTATTGCACTATATGCCAACTAACTTGGATTTAAATTTATATTTACATGTAAATAAATAAATAAATAAATAAATAATAAAATAAAAACTAAAAAAAAAAAAAGAATTTTTCTTTTTCGGGAAGAGGAAACAAGGCTAGAAAAAAGTGAATGTGGATAGGTGGGATGAAAGGGTAGAGCACTGAGAGAGCAGATAAAGGAATTATCCTGATGTCAACCTATTTTCAGGAGGGCAGGTTTAGGAGAACTTGTATGCTGACTCAGTCTGAGCCAGGGGTTCAGGAGTAGGTGGTAAGGAAAGAAATTTAACCAAAGCTGGTTAACAAGTATTTTGTTCTGGATTAATCAATGAGGACAAGCATAAATATTTATGAGGTGCAGAATGGGAATTTAGAGTGTCTGATCTTGTCAAAAGTAAACAACTGTGTCAATATGGGAAAGGGTGTTTCTTTGAAGTAAGCCATTTGCAGAACACAAAAGGTGGAGAATTTCTTTAACCATGACTGTTTCCAGGATCAGAGGACTTCAGTAAAAGTCAAACTTGTCTGCCCCTGTTACCATTCAGACTTTTGCACTGTATTGATGAGTCTGTGTGTCATCTGGGAATGCCTTCAAGCTGCCTCCCTACATTCTGCTGTTTGCTCTGAGTGGGTGCAACCTAGTGCATGTGCAAAGCCTCCCTATCCCTGAAAGTTGACTGTGATTATAGGAAGACTCTTCTGGGCTCTCTATGTCCTTGGTTCTTTCTTTTAAACATCTGGCCTCTCTATAATTTTGCTTGTATTGGAGTTACCAGCCTCCTTATAATTGCTTGCCATAAAGATATTCATTGTTTTAGCAACACTCTTAGTCATTAAATTCTCAATTTCCTGTTACAAATAAGGTCAGTCTCCATAGGCAGAGCTGAGGAGCTCTTCATCCTTATGATATACATTTCTACCTGGGAAGAACTACTGTGCTACTGCACTGGAGCTTGGGGTAGAAATCATTTTTTTTCATGGAGTGATATCTGTAGTTAACTAGTCAACACCAGCATGTGTGTATGGTACCCCTTGGTCTTCTTGGCTTGCCTTTCTGAGCTTGAAATCTTCACCCTATCAGTGTCGTGGGGCAGAAGTCACGTAGCCTAGTATCCACTACTTTCTCCTCCTGGGGTAGAGAAGGAGTGAGATGGGAAAAGAGAGACCAGGGTCTTCTTTGCAATACCTGCCTGGAATGGAACTTCTGCAGGGGCCAGGGGAGGGGGGGACTGTGGATGAGAAATCCCAGCACCTGCCCCTCCTGGGATGATAGCATATGTTCTGGGAAAGAGGGAGCCCCATTTTCTTGGCTGCAAGTGCCTAGGGTAGACCTTTTATAATGTGGAGCTGAGGAATAAAGATAGCTAAAGAAATTATGTTGGCTCAAATTCCATAGACTCTCATTGTTCTTAGCAATATTTAATAATTTTTATTAAATGAATTTTTATGCATTTTCTGTGTATCCTTATGACAATTTTTAGAGACTTTAAATAATTTTTTAAATATTTTTCACCACTTGAATTGCTTTTCTGGAGAAAAGATCCACCACGTTCTTTGCTCCGTTCTTTTAGAAGTAGCTTACTCTTACTCTAGTTTCTTCTCTTTTTTTCTCCTCTCTAGCTTCTCTACGTTTATCTATGTGGCCTCAAGTTTTTACCTCTTTCAGACTCTTCTCAGTTTCCCTATGCCAGGTTAGAACATAGCTTTCTCACAACTTCTTTTTTGTGTTGACTATTGATGGGCATTCATAGACAATTAGTCTTCTAAATTTTCAGAATTCCACATGAAAATGTTTCTGGCCATAAACAGAACTAGGCATCCATATGTCTCAGTAATTCATTGTTTTAAATATTCTGCATGCCTCTGTGCTTTTTTGCACTCATATTCTTGCCTCAATATATTCCAGTTAGAATATAAGTTTCTGGATTGCAGAAACCAAATCTACCTCTTTTGTCTTCCATAGTGTCATAAAATAAAGTCAGTCTTAAATGCCTGAATTAGGTAGTGACTGTGTTTAAACCAAAATGGAATTTGGGGTAATGGAAAGTATCTTTCCCACCTAGTCAGAAGAACTGGCCTCAAGAAGAAATAGATTCAGTGCATAGCAGTTAATTTCCTCATAAAAAATGGACTGTGTTCACTCATTTGCCACTTCATATGGATTTCCTGAATATTTATCATAGGAACAATAATTGCTCTACCTTTCTCACACAATATTATGGTTATTTTCCAAATGAAATGATAATGATTATGAACGTTTTTTTCAATTATTCAAATGTATAGATATAAAATTTTGACTCCAATTAAAATGTGTATGGAGGGGTGGTTTTTACATTACCATGCAATTATCTGATGTCAGTTGGGTATCCTAAAATTCAACTCAGCTCTGACACTATCTACCTGGAGATCTCACAGGTAGGGCTCATTCCTGCAAGACTGCGTCTTCTCTTCAGATGCCAATTGCAAGCCTAGGTTCTCACATGTGCTTCTGACCAACCAGCTATAGATCAGAGGTTCAAACAACCAGATTCTTGGGTCAGTTAATTTGCTAGGGTGTGCACAGTATGCAAGAGAAGCATTTGACTTACTGGACAACTGGTTTATAAGCCAGATGGAAGAGATGCATAGGGCAAGGTATAGGGAAAGGATACCAAGATTCCATGTTCTCTGAGTGTGCCACTCTCCCCAAATTACCACGTGTACGCCAACCAGGAAGCCCTTGAAATCCCCTCCTTTTGGGTTTTTAAGGAGGCTTTACTACATGGGCAGCATTGATTAAATCACTGGTCAGTGGTGATTGAACCCAACCTCCAGTCCCTCTCCCTCCCTGAGGTCTAGGGGTGGTACTGACAAGGCAATCAGCCCTCATGCTTAGGTGCTTACAGAATGTCACTTCATTAACATAAACTCAGATGTAGTTGAAAGGAGCTTGTTGTGAATATCAAGACACTTTTATTGGGGCAACTGGTGGCTTAGTTGATTGAGCATCTGACTCTTGATTTCAGCTCAGGTCATGATCCCAGGGATTGAATCCTGTGTTGGGCTCTGCACTCAGTGTGGAGCCTATTTCTGATCCTCTCTGTCTCTGTCTCTCTGTCTCTCTCTCTTAGTCTCTCTCTCTCTCTCCCCCTCTATGTTCCCTCCCCCCATCTATGTTCTCTCTCCTTCTCTCTCTAAAATAAATAAATAAAAAGACACTTCTAGTGTTCTTACCACTTAGGAAATTCCAAGGGCTTTAGGACCTATGTGTCAGAAACAGGGAAAAAGGTCAACTATATATTTCTTATTTTATATTATATATCACAAGTTGTACAGCTATGTGATTCATCTCAATTGTTTTCAATGATATATAGTTCTCATGACAACAATCAAAATTAGTATTTGCTGGCTACAATCCAATTGTTTACCGTCTTTGCACATAACTTGAGATTACAAAGAAAGTCAAATTATTAAATACTATAAATAAAACAAAACTCACAATATATCAGATGTTTCAGTCATGGAACATGGACATTTATCTGTTCATTATTGATCACATGCTATTGTATTACAAAAATTTATAGTAATATGTAAGGAAAGACACTTAACCGTCAAAGGACTCCTGAGTCAGACATTAATACACTTTGTGGCCTTGGGTAAGTTATTCAGGTTTCAATCACATTCTCTTGAGCTATGATAGTACCTGTCCAGTCTAATTTGCAGGATGGTTCTGAGAATCAAATGAAATTTGTGTGAAAACATATTGAAAGTCCAAAGTATTACAAGCCATAGGTGTTAGTTACTAACAAAATATATTCAGTGGAGTTATAAAATTTTCAGAGCAAAGCTGCAAACTAAATATAAACTATATTAGAAGCCCAGAAAAGTATTCCCTTGTTCCTGAATGTATAAGCTCTTGGCTTCTGGGTGATAATAAATAGAGAGTAAAGCTAACATCTACTGGAGGACACCTCTTATAATACAATTGCAGGCATGAAAAGAGGAGCCAGAGGCAAAGCACTTAGGGCCTGAGGCATTACTGTGTTGCTCTGGGAATGCATGCAGTCCACAGTGGAATATGATTTTGGCAAAGGATAAGGAGATCGCTTTGTGTGTAGATTCCTGCTGGATATGTGACATTTCTGTTCATTACTCGCCCACTTGGTAAGTTTGATTACTGCTGTGGCCAGAGAGTCTCCGGAAAAAAAACAAAAACAAAAAGAAAATAGATGAGCCAAAGACCTTTGATATATTAGAGTACAATAAATGACAGCAGGAAGTAAACCATTGTCTGAGGGCTGTGGGAGAAATAATGGTTAGCACATGCCCTGACAAGTTCTTCCACCGCATGAAGAATTTCACACTGGCATTTTCAGAAAGATAGAGTTAATTTCTTGGAGGAATAAAACACTTTCACACAATTTTCCCCAAAGGACATTTAATTAGGAAGAGTGATACAAGTCAATAATAAATAAACAATAATGATAGCTCTTAATAACAATAGCTCAGAATTCATGTATATTTTCATTTAATCATTATAGTAATCCAGATAGGTATTAAAATCCATTTTAGAGCTGGGTGGGTTTACATGCCTAGACTAGTGTCGCGTAGCTAGTAGGTGGTGGATTAGAATTTGGACCTAGGTGATTCTAAATCTAGATGTCATGTTCATTGTTTCCATGCTTCATTCCCAAAGACCAGTCATTAAACCAGTGTTTCTTTATGTCAAAATTTTCACTGGTTTACTGAATATCTTTCAGAGGAATTCATGACTATGTGTTTGATAAATCTTGGACAACTAGAAGTTGGATATTCTGTCATTTTGTAGTAAATTTCCTATTTATGAAATTCAGACGTCTTTATACCATACTGACTATATAAGTAAATGAACACAAAATATTAAATGCTTAAATATAAAATTTATCTTTGAAAAATATTAGTCAGATCTAAGGGCCAAATTATTCTTTTATACGAAAGTGTTTAAGTCACTTATACTTTTAAATGTACTAAAACAAAATACACCAACAGGATGTGAGGAAAGCTTATCATTAAGCTTCATTTTTAAATTATTGATGATTAAAGCATTTGCTATTACAGGACAATGCTCACTAATTGTGAAGACCAGAACCCACCTGCCACATGCAGACATCCTTTGAGGAAGCACACTTTCCTTTCTCTTTTGTTTGAGTGCACATGGCATTTCCTAGGGTTATTTCCATGAATTTTCCTTGTGTGCTTTCACTGGGGCCTTCATCCAATTCGTGGTTGAAAATATTAAAGTGGTTGCTTAGAAACGCTGAAGTTGGAAATTTATGAGTTTTCAGAAGGTTGCACTGAAGTAGGGGTAGCATATGGTGATCTGACATGTTTTGTTCCCTAGCCAAGGAGAGGGGTAGCCTTCTGTGATCTCTCTAATTATTTCATGGCACTTTAAGATGCCAAGCTGAATTTAGAAAACAGCAAGGCATCAGGGCTAAGAAAAAACAGAATGTACTTTTTTGTATTCAATATTTTTGACCAAATTTTTTGTTGTTCTTTTTTTTTAAATTAATTGGAATAGTTTTGGAAATATTAAAGGAGACGGCTTTAACTAAAGGATAAAATAAAAGGCTCATTACTTTGGCTGAAATAGAAACAACAGAAAGGAAAACAGCAGCAATAAAATGAAGATATTTCATAAGGAAGAGTTATGGTCCTAAAAGTAAATTTTAACACTTCAAAGTCTATTTAATAACTATATAGTGGAAGATAATTCAATTTTTGTGACAACTCAAGACGATTGTGAGTATTAGGGAACAAAGTCAAGGAAAACAAATACAAATAAGAAATTAATAAATGATTAAGGAATTGGGGCCTTAGTAATGTACAGGTGTTAGTGTATGCTTTGAACTTGGCCTGGGGAAAGTATAATGAAAATTTGGGTGAATGAACTGAATAATTTCATTTTCTCATGCTTAAAATGTTCACCAAAAACCAGTTGTTTTAGGAATCATGTTAGGATCTAGGGATAAAAAGAAGAGAAATACATGGACTTTGCTGTCATAGAACTTACTGTTTTTGAGACACAGGCTTATGAGCCAATATGGTACTTCATATGAAAAGTATAATGATTCAAATACGTCATGAGGCTTTGTGAACATAGAGGGACATTTAATATTTCATGGAAAATTAGGAATATTTCAGGTTAGGCTAATTACTAAACAGTTCTAAAATATCAGAGGTTTAATAGAGTATACTTTTTCTTGCTCATTCATTTCTATATATTTGGTGTACATGGTAGAGTCCCTTTCATTTGGGGTTTCAAAGGCCTCCATCCTATGGTTGTGACATCTCCAAAGGGCTGCGTCCGTTGCTGGATCCTGGGCATCAGACAGGAAGCTAGGGATGAGGAAGACTTGAGGTCCATTTTTTATGGGCCAGGCCAAGAAGTAAGACATGGTCTGTTGACCACAATTTAGTTATATGGCCACATTTAACCTCAAGGAAAGCTGTGAACTAGGAGTAATGAAAAGAAGTTTGTTGACTGACTAGCCTGCTTACACACAGCTTTTGGAGATTTCATCAGGCTGGACCTTAAAGATGTGAGCCTAGTATCCAGCTGAAGATTGTGCAAAGACATCCTCAGTTATACTTTCCAGTATATTCAGTTGCCTACTTGACATTTATCCTCTGCTCACTCAAAGACATATCAAATTCAACCTATACAAAACCAACTCCAGGATCTTCCATTCTACTTCCTGGCCCTTGTCCTGCTTCAAACCTAGTCTTCCTTCATCCTATTACACACACACACACACACACACACACACACACACACACAAATGGAAATAATCCTTGACATCTCTAATTCCACAAAACTAATATATCACTAAATCTTACACATACTAAGTTCAAATTTTTCTTGAATATGTTCATTTTGTTCCATTTCAGCTCTACCACTCTACTCTAGACTAACATCATCTACAGTCAGATGATAGCACAATAGGCACCTAACTCATCTCTCCTCTTGCTATCCATTTTTGCCTGTCTTCAATCTGTTATATACAGTTATCCATTAGATACAGGATCATTACCACTATGCTAGTCTGCCTTTATTGTATTGTGTCCTCACAAAGTCCTAGGCATTATTCTGTGTGTGTGTGTGTGTGTGCATGTGTGTGTGTGGGAGAGAGATAGAGAGATGGAGGGAGGGAGGGTGAGAGAGACAGAGACAGTGAGTGCAAGTAGGGGAGAGAGGCAGACGGGGAGAGAGAGAGACAGAGAGAGAGAGAGAGAGAGAGAGAGAGAGAGAGAATGAATCTCAAGCAGGCTCCATGCCCAGTGTGGAGAGTGATACCATGCAAGGCTCAATCTCGTGACTGTGAGATCATGACCTGAGCTGAAATCAAGAGTCAGATGCTTAACCAACTGAACCACCCAGGCACCCCTAGGCATTATTCTACATACATTGTGTTGATTATCTAATTTAGTTCCCTATAGCACTATATTGTAGGGTCTATTCCTATTTCATTTTATAAAGGAAGAAACCAAGACTTAGAAGGTTTTGGTAGCTTGGCCAATTTCAAACAGCTGTCATGCAGAGTCTGATCTTCTAGGCGGTCTGCTTCCTGAGCCTGTGTTCTAAATCACTATGCTATATTTTTCTCTCAGTTTAGACATTTAAGCCACTTACTTATTGAATAAATGAATGAAGAAAAAGTACAGATTGGCAAGTGCCACATATAATAGAGGGTCATGTTGACACATTTTATCTTGTCCATATGCTGGAAAGGACCATTAAAAGATTTTAAGAAAGCAACGACATAGTCAGACCTAGAGACTTGAAAGATGTCTTTATTATGTGTATGGAAGATAGGAAGGAAAAAGAAAAGATTCAAATCAGAAAGTAATTTCACTAGAGTATAAAATAAATTGGCAAAGGGAATAAGGACTACATTATATCATAAAAGGTTTGAGGTTCTTTCAAGTTCTTGATGGCATACTTCTTGTCTCCTTCATAGTCTTATTTCCTTCCCCAATATATCACTTAGTCCAAATGCAATATTAATTGCATCTTTCAAAAACAATTTCAGAATCAACAGACTTTATAATGGTGAAATGAGACATTATATAGAGAGTGTCCAATGCAGTTCTTCAAGAAAAGGAAATTCTTTTCTTTACTATCTTCATGTTCCATTCCCAAATGACCTGGATATGAGGTGAATGTAAAATTATAACAGTCTTTAGTTTAGAAGAAGAAGCATAGCCACAAAACTATTGAAAAAATAAGGATAAGTGTCCAAGCTTGGAGAACTTTACTTTGGTGACTTTAGAGGATAGAGAAAAGTCAGCAAATGTGTTTTAATTTTGCCTGTTTTGCTTATTCTGCTTACTTCTGGCCAGAGCTAATGCTTCCAAATGATCCCAAATGGACTTTAAAACTCGGCTAACTGCAAGCACATATGCAAGCAGGAATAGGATGGTATGCAGTTAAAACTGCATGTATTTATGTAAATGCATAAAATAAATATAACATAAAAAAATCCCTCTATCTGGGTGTGTTTGGTGTGTGTATGTGTGTGTGTGTATACCAAAAATTAAAAGAGATTTCTTAAACAGAATATATATTGAGATATTTATTCTGATGTAAATAATATGACCCAATGTATCAGTTAAATAACATGTGATAAAGTATGTTGGGCTAAATTTCTAGTTTCTACTGTAAATGCTATAAATCTATTCATATATATAGATATACATGGTAAAATAGAAAACTTAATGTATAACAAGAATATTCAATGAATATATCAGAAAATACTATCAGTAATCACAAAAATACTAAAGAAACAGGTTCTGCAAGATGTTATGTAGTTTTGCTGAGTGTGTAGGACTTGTATTTTTTGAAAATGTAGAGTCCCTCTGTGCATTATTTAACTTTCAAAGCAATGAATTGCAAGGACTAGAGTTATAGAATGAATTCTTTATAGGAGAGAATCTGGGGAGTGCCACAGAAGGAGACAATGGCAAATGAGAAGGGAAATTCCTTCTATATTCCTCTCTCTGTAAATGCATATTTTTAGTGCAGGGAGAACGCTTAGCTGAATAAACAACAATTACTCTGTTAACATGAGGTTTATCAGGGAAAAATAAATGAAAAGAAAATTTGCATGTACTGTTACAGTTCTTTCCCTGTATTGTATATTGACTTTTATTATTTTATTTATTGGATACAGACAAACTATCCAGCTTTATTAAAATACTTTTCATAAACAATCATGGTGTTTCAGGCAGGACATGGGGAGACAATCTTAACAGTATACAACTTTCAAACTGCTTTCTTAAATAGACTACCAAAATCAGAAAGTCACTATAAAACCCAATGAAGTCTTCATTTGATGCTCTGAGCAGGGAAAGTTTAGAGGGAAGGTTGACATTTCACATTTAGCATGTTGCTTAATAACTTTTCACAAGTTGACCTTGACTTTTAGGAAATGAAATGAAAATGGCAGAATTATTAATCTGAAGATCCACAAGCTAAAAAAGGAACTCTTTTTGAGAGATACCATCTCCAGGGCGACACTGTAAAGTCCAGAATGCCTGACATACTGAGAACCACTGGGGGGAGGGGGTCAGGTTCCAACAGGTCTCTGGGTTTAAAGAGGTCAAGTCTATGTTGAAGCAGAGAGGGAAGAAAAGACACAAAAAATGAATTTTAGTTTTTCCACACCACAAGACATTTGTGCCAAGATGGTTAATGTCTGCTAACATCAAGGAATCCCTCTTCCTGGGAACCAAGAGGAATTTTCTGAAACTAGCAGGGAAAGGTGTTCCCCCTATATCAATCGAGTTTCAGAGATATTCTATTGGTTACATAGACCCTTCCCTCAAAACATCAAGGGAGTGTTCTGTGTGCTAATACTATAGTTTAAAAATAATTAAAAGAAGATTCTGCATTTTTATAAAAGTTGATAAAAAATAGTATTTCAAACTGTACAGTCACCAGAAGTGCACACACTTCACTTGGCATCTCCAGCACCTTCAGCTTTCTGTGCCTGGTCTGTTTTGGCATCTCCATTTTCTGCAGGGTCATTCGCATCCTTGCCAGCATCAGCTTTCCCCTTTCCCCCTTTGGGTTCCTTGTCTCCCTTCTTTGCAGGGGCTTAGGCTCTGGCTTTGGAGGAGCAGGTTTAGCAGATAAACTTGCAGATCTTCTCTGTGGCTCATCCTTCACCTTGGCTTTATCTCCTTTAGCATTCCCTTCAGCCTTTCTCTTGGGCATGGTGGCGACAGTGGCAGGCCATAGGCGCTGGACGCAGGATGCCCTGGTGCATGGGCTTTGGTAGGTCCGGGAGTCATTCTTGCCTCTTCTTCTTCACACTGCTTGTACTGACTTTCAGTACTTATATTTTTCTTTCTAGTTTCGATGATTTATCCACCATTAATAGCTTATCAGTAAGTTGTCATAATTTAAATATTTTCATAATGATCCTAACATAAATATGATTGAGAACATATATAAATAAAATGAGTGAATCACAGTAATTTCTTATGTGAGAAAAGTAAGGGAAGATAAATTAATACCTGGATTTTTATCACTAAATAATAACAATACAGGGAGGTGGGAGTGGGTGAAATGGGTAAAAACAGTCAAAAGGTACAAATTTCTAATTATAAAATAAATAAGTCATAAGGATGTAATGTGCAACATGGTGACTGTAGTTAATAGTACTGTATTGTATATTTGAAAGTTGTTAAGAGAATAGGTCTTAAAAGTTTTCATCACAAGAAAAAAAATTTTGTACTGTGTATGGTAATGGATTTTAACTACACTTGTGGTGATCATTTTGCAATATATACAAATATTGAATCATTATTTTTTATACATGAAACTAATATAATATTATATGTCAAGTATATCTTTATTAAAAGATAATAAAATAAAAATATTATGATTCATAGAAATCAATATGTCAAGAACTTTACATTTTTATTAATAAAAGGCAACTCTGAAAAAGACTGAAGATTTTATTTAGAAAAGACTGTATTGGAGAAAATGGTTTTTTTCCCTGGAATATATCAGTGTTATGCTGGAGACAGATATAGATATATATATGACATATATGATCATTCAAAAATGAATACACGTATATGTACAGCTGAGTATGTAAAAATAGGATGCAATTTTGCAAGCGATAAAAAACAATTGGATTACATATTTGATTTTATACATCTTTATATTTAAATTTTCTTGAATTTCAAGTCTTTTAAAAAATGTTTATCTAACTTGAGAGAGAGAGCATGCATGAGCAGGAAAAGGACAGAGAGAGAGGGAGAGAGGATCACAGACTGTGAGATCATGACCTGAGCTGAAATCAAGAGTCAGTGGCTTAACTGATTGAGCCACCCAGGCGCCCCTCAAGTTAATTACTCTTTATAACGGTCTATAGAATCTGGAAGAATTCATGGTAGTTTATATGCCTGAAGGATATAAGATATTAAAAACAGTTACGACAGGATTTGAAGGGCAACCCACATTTCTGCCCAGCCATGTCTCGCCACAAATGGGGTGCTGCCCATATTTCTGTCTGGCCATATATTGGGGCACCCAAATTAATGGTTGCCAAACCAAATTATCAGGACACAAAGTGTGACAAGCAAGAAGGCAATAGCTACTCCTGGAAGGGAAAGGATCCCAACCAGTGTTTTTTCCTGACAATCTGAATTTGAAAAGGAAAGGACAATGTGACATTTTACGTTCCTTTGTCATCCTGGCATCAAAGATCTGGGAAAGAGGACTTTGGCAAGAATTCTTAGCCTTTGCTGGCTTCTGCCAATTTTCCCAGGATGCCGTCTACAGGCTTAGGAGACAGTTGGGTGTCCCATTAGGTCTCGTCCTGGTCACCAAAACCTTTAGAGGAGGAAAAATAAGTTTCCTTTTGCTTTTTATATTGAATGCCTCGCTGAAACCTCTTCTCTTTTTTTTATTTTTTATTTTATAATGTTTATTTATTTTTGAGAGAGACAGAGACAGAATGTGAGTGGGTTAGGGGTAGAGAGAGAGTGAGACACAGAAGCAGAAGCAGGCTCCAGACTCTGAGCTGTCAGCACAGAGCCCAGCGTGGGGCTCGAACTCACAAGCTGTGAGATCATGACCTGAGCCGAAGTCAGATGCTCAACCAACTGGGCCACCCAGGCGCCCGAGAAACCTCCTTTTCTCTAGGGCACCTTGTAAATGGATAAACTTATCTACAATGGTTAAAAGTTCTGTTCTATGGCCACTGTAGTTCAGGATTATCTTTGGTAAGGTTAACCTTACTTATTCAGCCTCAAAATTTTATTCACCTGATGCCTCACACTGGATGCAGTGTGGTTTCTAAGACAGAAACAGTCTCATCTGGACCCAATCTGACTGCGTCCAGAAAGAGAAATGCTTAAATAAAGTCTGAAAGCTCAAAATGCAAAAGCCACAGAGGTAGGATCCAGGATCTGAGAAGGACTTACTCATGACCTCCAGAGATTGTGAGAAAGCAGCAAGCTCATGGGCATAAGAGGTATCTACACAAGGTTGCTCACTGCTCCTGGGGGCCACTGGGGTGTCTCCTTTGGTTCCTGCTTCTGACCCCTGAACTGTTAAAAGATAAACTGAAGCATATTAAGAATTTTAAGAGTTCATTTGAGCAACAATCGATTCAAATTGAGCAGTTGTCTGGAGTACTTAAACCAGAAGTAGTTAGGAGTGCTCCCTGAGGAGACAATTCTTTGCTTTGCTATGGGCTCAAAATACATAATTATTAATTCATAAGACATTCACGGGGTGACAAGGTGCCAGCATTAAGCCTGGGGTTCAGGATTTAAAGGTGAATAAGGAAGTCTTTGCCCTTACATAGCTTACATATGGTAGAGAGATTGTAAGACTCCAAGTGATAGTAAAGGAAAACCATAGACCAGCTATCTTGCCCTGTATCTGAGATTATATGGCGTGTGATACAGCTTCATGTTTAAAGTTTTCTTTCTCTTAGAACACAAATTGGTGAAGCCTTCTGCTATTTCTGAAGGTTAAAACAATTCTGGATTCTTGCACCAAACTCCATTTCACTCTTTGCTTAAACTATTTTAGGAGGACATCCCTCGCTCCTAAACTATCTTTTATCCCTATGAAAGCATTAATAGCCCTGCTGATGCTGGGTAACCAAGAACTCAGAAGAAAAGTAAAATAAGGTTTTAGTTATTGAGCGCTGATTCTGATGGACCGAAAAGCTGCTATGAGACTTGAATGCACCCCACAGCATGAGTCAGTGGGTCAAGTTCCGCAAGGCTCACAATGAACCCCTTGCCTGAGTTAGTACTTACTGGACTTTTCCTCTCTGCATGTGTCCAGCAGAATGATTGGGCTGGGACTAGGACTGATTTTTGTGTGTATGTGCTTTTTTAATTGGTGAATTCACTGATCATAAAAAGTTCAAATATATGTAAAAAACATTCTAAAGAAGCCCCTGTATGCAATTAGAAAATTTCTCTGTACAGATGTATATCTTATCTCTTCTAATAATTACCTTCAAAATAACTATCTGAAAGAAAAGACTTAGTAAATTATAGTAATAGTTCCTACCACCATTCAAATAAAATGTTGAAATAAAAAGGAAATTAAGAATTGGCCTGGATACCTGTCCTTCATTATTCCAATCCATAAGCCACATCAAGGGCACAAAAGGCTCTCCACTGAACACTCTCCCACTTGTGCCCCCATTAATTACACTGTATGAACACAGAGACCTTTCAAAGAAATGAGTGGAAAAGGCTGTCACAATTTAGTTGAAAAACTGAATAGATGATGTTTGATTTATTTTTTCCTATTAAAAGTAAATTAGGGTTAAACTGGAATAGTCATTACCATTTATACAAACCGTATTTACAATGAAGTATCAATTTTAGAGTGGCCAGAAGGACCTTGCAGATGAAATAAGCTTAAGCCCTGGACCACACTTTGACAAAGATTCTTATATACAATTAGGCATACAAATGAACTTAGCTGCTACTTTCAATCTGACATTCCTATAAGACTTAGAAATAAATCCCATCAGCATGAACATTTTAAAAAGATCAGTTGTGAATTTCTTTTAGTGTGTAGCAGTAGAAATACTGCTCAAACTAAGTATTTTATACTTTATTTTTGAACTCTCATTTGCAAATTATTTACAAAAAAGAATATAATGAAAAACATGAACTGATAAAAGTATCAGACACTGCCAGCAGATCAGAAAAACTGTTGTTTCCTATTATTAAGCTACTAATGGGTAGTATAAGTAAATTATTTTCCTGACTAAATGAGTTTGGAGGTTTTTTCTACTTAATAGGAAGGCAATAATGAGCTAAGCCTGTGAATGTCTTGGAGTTCTCAGAAGAAAAGCGGAATGTAAATATAGTCATAATAATAATCATTAATATTTTAATACCATAATGTGTCTTGCTATAAGCTGATCCTTAGTTATTGATCTGACAAATGATATTCTCAGATGATTTGCTGAAGTCGAACATCTTGGGCATGGTGATCTTGTAGTTTTTACTACATTTAAAGCTGGGTCATAACATTTAGTTCATACTATATTCAAATGTGCAGAGAAAAATCTAGTTTATTGTGTATTTAAGCTAATTTGGATTTCTTCCTGGGAGGAAATTTAAGTAAATGCTCAATCTATTTTAACTTTTCCAATGCAATATTATAATCTGTCCCTTCATGCTGTGGTCAAGCTGTCTGCTTACCTTCTCTTCCCCTCTTATGATAGCACATAGGTACATAGGCCAGTGGACGTGGCTTAAATGACTATGACATCAGAGGGAACTGCCAATCTGGGACCCAAGTGGCATCTTTGGGTAAATGGCTATCTTCCTTGTCTACTGGTTGGTAGGGACCTCTTGGAGCCAAAGTCTCGGGAGAGGAAATTAGGGACACCTATCACTCTCTTGTTCTCCTTGTCCCTATTCTTCTTACCAACTCTCAGGCTAGAAGAAGCACAGTCTCTTCTTTATATTGTCCTCCTTCAGCTATCGAGCTGCAAGCCTTCTGCCTTATAGGTCCTAGGTGGAAGAGATAATAACTCTTGCAAAGGAGATCTAGTAACACTAGCCAGTCTTGGGCTTTCATATGTGAAAGAAGGCAAAATGGCTACCAGGATATTTGGGGAGGAAAAGTATCAATACAATAAACTAATGTGCAAGACAATTACAGTTTCACTGAGTACCTATCTGCTTCCCAGAAATTAAATATTAATATTTTCTTTCTCTTTTCATTTCTCCTATAAGAAATTCTGTTCTCCTTATAGATAGAGGATGCCTTAGGCCAACAAAGTCAAAGTCAAATACACAGAAATGTAAAAAAGAAAGCACATTAATACTTTTCTAATTAATTTTTAATATCACACAATCTTCGAGTTTTTAAAACTTGGCTTAGTCATGAGGTATTCTATTTTGAAAATGTCATGAAATGCATATTTGACTCAAGCTATCATGGTGTACTTTCACGCAGTATGTATTTACTCATTTCTGTGTGCAACGGGTGTCTTTGAAAAGCATATTCTTTATTGTGGAACTTAAAACAGTTGTCATATATTCTTTTTTGGTCACATCTTTCTTCCTCGCCTATTACTCCCCTTTCAGTTCCACCCTTTTGCTTGAAGTTTTAAAATCTACATTGGTCTTTGTTTTTCATACTATTTCTCACTTAGGTTAGCATTAAAGAACCTAATGAAACTTTCTCCCCCTCTATTTAAACTCCTTTCTAGCATTCCAGTTTTAATGGAGTCAAGTGAATGTACTGACATTTATTACTTACAGGGTCCTGCTCTCTGCACAATGATCTAGTTCAGGATTTTGTTTTTCACATACTCGCATATTTCTTTCTCCCTACTTCTGTCCATCAATCCATGTCATGTAATTATGCCAAATCTACTTCTAGTCTCATTTTCTACAGAAAGAATCCCTGGTTAATAAGAGTCCATTGTGATCTTACTCTATTGATCCATTTCACCTTTTTGATTCATTTATTTATTATGGAAGATTCAATTTTAATAATTTTGATGAACATTTTTTAACTAGTAAAATTAAGATTTATCTCCACAGCTTACACATAGATATAATTTGCATATTTGGTGCATTCCTATTAAAAAAGCCCAATTCGGGGCACCTGGGTGGCGCAGTCAGTTAAGCGTCCAACTTCAGCCAGGTCACGATCTCGCGGTCCGTGGGTTTGAGCCCCGCGTCGCGCTCTGGGCTGATGGCTCAGAGCCTGGAGCCTGTTTCCGATTCTGTGTCTCCCTCTCTCTCTGCCCCTCCCCCGTTCATGCTCTGTCTCTCTCTGTCCCAAAAATAAATAAAAAAAAATTAAAAAAAAAAAAAAGCCCAATTCATGGCTTGTTCTGGTTTGACCTTTGTATCATTTCCTTTACCTTTATTCTGTACTCATCACTCTTCGTTCCAACTCAGTTTGTCTGAACAATTTTAAGAACTGTTTTTTGTGATAGGAAAATACTTTATAATATAACCAATAAATCTTTCCTATCTTAATATCTTTATATGATTCTGCTCTGCAGTGCTAATTGTTTTGTCTATAGTTTCAATTCCCATTGTTCAGTTTCTCGCTTTCTTTTCTTTTTCAGTTATTTGAATATTTCCTATTCATCTCTTGTTCATAAATATTCCTAAGGTTTTTATACTTTATTAAGTATTTATTCTATTATATATCACCCAAATGTATCTCTAATACCTCTATACTTTAGCATAATGGGGTTCTATCTGACACTGGAGCTGTTGCTATATAATTTGTATTCTTCATAGTTAATTTTTTTCTTAAAAAAATTTTTTAATGCTTATTTATTTTTGAGAGAGAGAGAGACAGATTGCTAGCAGGGGAGGAGCAGAGAGAAGGGAGACACAGAATCTGAAAGGCTCCAGACTCTGAGCTGTCAGCACAGAGCCTAATGCAGGGGCTCGAACTCATGAGCCGTGAGATCATGACCTGAGCTGAAGTCAGATGCTTAACCAACTGAGCCACCCAGGTGTCCCCATAGTTACATTTTTATCCCTGATTTGAATAAAAACTTTGTGAAAGTATGGATATCAACTATTCATTTTATACATTCATAAACATTAACAGAAATTCTCTAATCTCTTTCCGTAATACCCAAGACCATCTATTACTGTCAACAGAGTAGGCATTCTGGGAAATTAAAATTCATCACTATTATCAAGAACAAAGTACAAACAGAATTCCAGATTCATAGTTCCTAGTTTCAAAGAACTCTTCATATGCTATTGCTTCTATCTGAAGTGCCCTTCCCAATCATGCAAATGTATGATTGTTCTTAAAGACTCAGCATAGTGTCATTTCCTTTATAAAATCTCTTATCTATCTCCCTCCCCAAAACCAGCCTATCTTTCATATCCCACTTTTGATTAATGCCCAACGCTTGTCAAAGCTAGTCCCCCAATACTGTGTGTTTCACAATGTAATGTATTTTTCTGGCTACACATCTGCTCTTTGAACATCATGACTATGGACTATGAACATTGTGCCTAGGCACTGAAATGTTATTCATCTTTGTATCGTCAGTGATCAGAAAAGAGTTTATAGTCAGTCAACACTGAATAAATCTTTGGGATTCATATGAAGCTATTTTGACAAGGTGGCATTTGGTTATTACTGTAGTCAAAGTAACCAAAGTAGTAACAAAGTAAACAAAGTAGTCAAAGGAAATCTTCAGAATGAAAATTATTGGAGATTTTGTTTCCTCACGTGTGCATCTTGTTCACATTTATATGTATTAAACTGCATTTGTTATTTCACACATACATTGCCCTTGGCTATATAAATCTGTTTGGAATCACAATAGAGTACCTTGATAATGGGTAAAACAGTGCTCATAACTAGACTGCCTTCTTTTGGTTGGTATTTTCTTGGTGAGAAAGTGACAGGAGCTAGGCAGTGCTATGTGGATATTTAGAACATGCTACCTGGTCACTTTGGACCTGGAATGATACTGATAAAATTTTTAAGTATACTGTAAAAACAAAGGTTCAACTTTTTTTTCTTAACTTTAGCATGAGGTATTCCTTATTGCTTATAACAAAGGATAAGCTATAAATGTTAGCTATGATATCTTGGCTTTGTTTAAAATAACAAATAATTTTTTAATAAAAAGTAAGTATGCAATGGGGCACCTGGCTGGCTTAGTTGATTGAGCATCTGACTTCTTGATTTTGACTCAGGTAATGGTTCCTGGGTTGTGGGATCGAGCTCTGCATCAGCCTCTGTGCTGAGCATGGAGCCTGCATAAGACACTCTCTCTCTCTCTCTCCCTCTCCCTCTCCCTCTCCCCCTCCCTCTTCCTCTGCCCTTCTCCCCACTGTGCTCTCTCTCCCTCTCGAAAATAAATAAAAATAAATAAAAATTCTTTTAAAAAGTAAATGTGTAGTAAATCTGATAATATATAAAGTTTGGATTAAGAAGAAATGTTCTAGTTCCAGCAATATGGCAAACTAGACTACCTATAGAGACCTTAACAGGAAGAAAGAATGATACATAAAACATAATATGTAATACACACAAAATAAAATAAAGTGCAATACACTAACATTTAAATGAAACTCATGGCTGACTTTACTAGGAAAAAAGGACTTAAGGATCAAAAAGAAAAAGAAAATGCCTTGAGAAGAAAAGGTGTAAGCTGATGCTGAGCCTTGCCACTGCTTGCCATTCTGAGGGAACTAGCCAGTCTGAGTAAGTAGGAGATGGAGTCTTAACACCCAAGAAGCACAGAAGAGAGTTGTAACTGAGACTCAGTTTAGTTTACCTAATAATGCCAGAACTCTCAACTAGCTACGCGTAGGGAAGTGGTGGACTAGAAAAAAATCCATCCCCTGGAAAAAGAGATGACTTGAAAGATTGCCATTTTGGAGTGTTCTGTAGGTTGAATTGTCTTCCTGTGATAATTCATAAATATGGGTTTGGGATTTAAATTGATCCTACCTGTATAATCTGGGAACATTCAGATAAGGAATTGACATAAAAGTGTTGCAAGTCCCATAATGCCCATGGGAGAAAAAACCCAATAGTTTGTGTTTTCAACAAAGCTATTAAAGAGCCCAAAAGGTAAAGCCCCAGTGAGGATTAGTTCATTCCAAAATTATATGAAAAGACACAAAGAAACAATGCAATATGAATAAGAGTCAGTACATCAAGAGTAGCACTGTCCCCATCTTGTCACATAATAGAAATATTGGAAAGTGACTATGAAATAATTTTAAAATGACAAAAATCATAAGAAAATAATTTATTAAAATAGAAATTGAGGAAAATACCATGACCAAAAGATAGACAACTTTGAAAAATATCAAATAGTTGTTGAGAAATTAAAAGATATTTTCTTTGAAATTGTGTGTATTGATAGATGGTTATTTGTGGTATTATACACTCAAATATATTACTCAGGAAGAGAAATATAGAGATAAAGATATTGAAAACCTAAGACACCTATCCATTTGAGAAATTCAACATGCAATTTGTAAACGTTCTTCACCTGAAGACAGAAAGTAAAATTGCCTGTTCAAAAGATAATGTCTGATAATTTCAGTATTGATGAATGACAGACATCCTCTGATATAGGACACATTGGAGGCAGGAGAAGTTGAAAGGAAGGAGTAGGTCTGAAAGATGAAGAAAAATACATTATTTATAAAAGAACAGCAGTTAGATCGGTAGCATTAAAAGAAGCCAGAATATAATATGTTCAGAATACTGGGAGGATACAATTGTAAATCTAGGTAGCTAAAGTTATCTGTTAGGGTAAAGAAAAAAATGTTTATGCTATATTATATATTTAAAAGCTGCAAGATATTGGGGCACCTGGGTGGCTCAGTCAGTTAGTGTCTGACTTCAGCTCAAGTCATGATCTCATGGTTCATGGGTTTGAGCCCCGTGTCGGGCTCTGTGCTGACAGCTCAGAGCCTGGAGCCTGCTTCGGATTCTGTGTCTCCCTCTCTCTCTGCTCCTCCCCTGCTCATACTCTCTCTCTCTCTCTCTCTCTCTCTCTCTCTCTCTCAAAAATAAAAAAATAATCATAAAAAAACTGCAAGATCTTAAAAGTTCTCATTAGGAGAAAAAAATCTGTAACAATGTGTGGTAATGGATGTTAACTAGATTTCTCGTGGTTATTATTTTACAATATAAACAAATATTGAATCGTTATGTTGTACAACTGAAGATAATGTTATGTTAGTTATATCTCAATAAAAAAAAATTAGACACAAGCAGAGTTTTCCACTAACAAAACCCACTGAAAGATTTTTTTAAAAGTAATCTCTATACCCAACATGGGGTATGAACTCACAACCCCAAGATCAAATGTCACATGCTCTACCAACTAAGCCAGCAAGGCACCTTACCTACTGTAAGAATACTCAAAAAGAAGTGAAATGAACTCAGAGGTAAGATGTGTGAAGCAAGATGAAATGGTAGTGTTAGGGGAACCTGGGTGGCTCAGTCGTTTGAGCGTCTGACTCTTTTCAGCTCAGGTCATGATCCCAGGGTTGTGAGATCAAGCTGGCCCGAGTGGGGCTGTGTGCTGAGCGTGGAGCCTGCTGAGGATTCTCTCTCTCTCTCTCTCTCTCTCTCGCTCTCGCTCTCGCTCTCTCCTCTGCCCCTCTACCCTGCTTGTGGGCTGTCTCTCTAAAATAAATGATTTAAAAAATTGTAGTGTTGGCATAAAATAGACCAATGAGACCAATAAAATAGAGAAACAGATTGAACTTATATAGTCCATTGATTTATGACAAAAGTGGCATTGCAGAGATATAGAGAAGGTACTAAGTCAATTGGATATCCATATGAAAAAATTATATCCTGACATCTACTTCACCCCATATACAAACTTCAATTTCAGAATTAATCTAATATGTAAAAGGTTAAAACAATAAGATTTTTGAAAGAAAACATAGTAGAATATCTTCATGACCTTGGAGTTGACAAAGATTTATTAAACACAACATAAAGAGAAAAGTGAAACACTGGATTCCATTAAAGTTAAAAATTCTGTTCAATAAGAGACACCATTAAGAGAGTAAAAAGACAAGGTACATAGTAGAGGAATACATATATCTGGAAATACATTTGCAATACATATATCTGGAAAAGGATTAGATTCAGAATATATAAAGAACTTCTATAAGTTAATCACAAAAGATAGAAAAGCTAATAGAAAAATTGACAAAAGGGTGCTCCAAAGGGGATTTCTAAATGTTCAAAAAAGCATATGAAAGTGCTTATTTTACTAGTTGTAAGTTCATGGAAAGCTACAACCACAGTGAGCTACCACTGCATGCGTATTACATTGGTTAAAATGAAAAAGATATACAAGTGTTGGAAATAATGTAAAGCAACTAGAACTCTTACACTATTGATAGGAAAATAAATTAGTACAACCACTTTGGAAAATTGGTTGTAGCTATAATGTTGAACATGTATATACCTTAGGACCCAGTGATTTTGAATAGGCCTCAGTTTACTTACTTCTAAAATAAAGATAGTAATATCTATTTCACAAGGTTATTTTAAGTATGAAATTAAAGTGATTATATTTTAAAAACAGAAAAACCCATGGTGTTACTTTATTTTACTATTCATCACAGTGTAATTATAGTTTTTGCATACTGTGAGTGCTTAAAAGTTGATTGAATCAAATAATTTGTAAATACTTAAAAAAATTTATTTTATTAAACCTTGCAGGAGACAAAATAAAATTTTGCTTCAGTAAAAAACAAAGTGGGGGTGCCTGGGTGGCTCAGTCTGTTGAGCATACAACTCTTTATTTCAGCTCAGGTCATGATCCCAGGGTTGTGGGATGGAGCCTTGTGTTGGGCTCTGTGCTGAGTATGGAGCTTGCTTAGGATTTTTTCTCTCTCTCCCTCTGCTCTTCACCCCCACTCGTGCTGTCTCTCTCTCAAAACAAAACAACAACAAAACAAAGTGAAAGTCAGCAACAGTGCAAGTCTCTGAAGGACTACTTACCAGTGTCATGTTTAGGTGCCTGGATTTCAAACTTGGTTCAAATTCCAGTTTTGTAACTCACTAGGAGTATGATTTATGTCAAGTCACTTATTAACTCTGAGTCTCTATTTTTTTTCTCCTTTCTAAAATAGAGATAGTGTGTCTAGCATATTATAAGCATTCAACAAATACTAGTTTTATACTGTTTGTAGAGGTAGAGATGAGTGTCATAAAATGTTTTACATTTTCAGGTCCATTAAATGAAGAAAAGTGTCAGTCAGTGAATAAACAAACAATAAACCCAGAAATATCTTGTGGTATTGAGTATAGATTCCCAGGCATCATAAAAAAATATACTCAACTCTAAAATATACCTTATTAGAACTTATAAACATTCAATATATGCATAGAAAAAGGCATCTTTTATTGGCTATTTTTTTCTCTAGTTTTGATTTCACTTTTTGTTTCTCAAGTCTTAAAGAGGTTTGATCTAACTCATATTGATATTTCAGTAAAGAGTTATAGGTTGTTGTGTTTTGAGGTTTTTTGGCTATATTGCTGTGATTGGATGGATCAGTAGATCTTGAGCTTTAACCAATTTGTAACCAACTATGTTACTGGCTAAATGCTTTACCCCAGATGGCAGCACAGTTATGTAATAGAAGCTTTCAGATTTATAAATGTAATGTCCTGTGGAAGAGCCTCTTGGGAAGTTATTTTGAAACAGTAATCCCAGAAGTTCTGTGAATTTCATTTTGACACTGGGTGGAGGAGTTTGAGATGAGAGGGAAGAGTTCTCAGGGCACTTCCAGTTCAGCTGCAATTATTCATTTATTTAACTGTTCATACATTAAGCTTCTTTACATAATAGAAAAAGGGGTTGGGGGGGGATATTACTTTCTTAGCCACAGCTGCTTTTAAGAATGGACTTAGTTAATTGTAGGAACGTTTTAATGATTTGTTTAGGCTACATCCAGCGGTAAGAGAAGAGGTATGCTTAATTGTTCTGTACAATAAAGAACAAAATACTTTTGTGCTGTAGAGCAATCTGCTAAGAATGGTGAGAAGGGAAGGAAGGAGAGAGAGAGTCCATCCTGTTCCTGGACCCAATTCCCACTTTGGTCTGGGGGTTCTCACCATACCAACAAATAATTCTTGGAACTCCAGCTGGGCATCCTACAATTCAGCTCAATTCTGACACTACCTACCCAGAGGTTAAGGCTTCAGTCTACAAGACTGCCCCTCCCCCTGGCCCCTACTTCAGACTTCAGGCACAAGCCCAGTTGTCTCTGCTTCCGACTGATGAGTTAGAGATTAGAGGTCCCCATGGCCTCCTGCTTGGACTTCAGAACCCAGTCCAAAGTTCAGTTTGTTCCCAGCTGGATAGAAATCAGAGGTTACAATGACTTCCTTGGGTTCAATTAATTTGCTAGAGCAGGGCACCTGGGTGGCTCAGTTGGTTAAGTGTCTGAGTTCGGCTCAGGTCATGATCTCCTGGTTTGTGAACTGGAGCCCCACCTTGGGCTCTGCGCTGACAGCTTGGAGCCTGCTCCAGATTCTGTGTCTTCCTCTCTCTCTCTCTGTCACTACTCCAGTTGTGCTCTCTATCTCTCTCAAAAGTTAATAAACATTTTTTTAAAAATTGCTAGAGCAGCTCACAGAACTTAAAGAAACATTTTACTTACTAGATCACAGGTTTATAATAAAAAAGATATAACTCAGGAACAGCCAGATGGAAGAGATTTCTTGGACAAGGTATGGAGAAAAGTAAGAGGAACCTCCATGTCCTCTCCAGGTGATCCATTCTCCCCAAATTTCCACATGCCAGTCACCAACCCCGAAGCTACTTGTCCTCTTGGGGTTTTATGGAGGCTTCAACACATTGTGGTGATTGATGGAAAACATTAGCTAGTGGTGACTGATTTATCTTCCAGGCCCTCTCCTCTCCCATGGAGGTGGGGTTTGCTTGCTGCCAGAGACTGAAACTTCCAACACTTTAACCCTGCTTTGTTCTCCTAGTAATCACCCTACTTCCTTAAGTGGGGTCCAAAAACACCTCATAAACATAACAAGAAATACCTTTGCCACTCAATACTTCAGAAATTCCAAGGGTTTCGGGAGCTGTGACTGTAGTTTATCGAGTCATGAATGCTTCTTACAATTTATATTGCTCAGAGAGCTTAGAAGATGCTTGACAATGTACTTAGAAGCAGTTATCTTAGAAAAGGGGCAGTGAGGTAGAGGAATCTATAAAAATGTCATCACAGAAATTTGTATTAATCTAAGAAGAGAGTCTGACTTCCTCTGGGCATAGAATTTTAGGGGGTGGAAGTGTTGAATCAACAGTTTTAAAGTACCCAACTGGAATCTGGGATACAGGGGCAATATTTCATTTGGAGAAAGGATTTTGTCCTTAGTTTTAAAAATATTCCTATAGTAAATAATTCTTACAATTACATTCTGGTTTGCACATAGAAGGAGCCATGCCACATTCCATATACTATAAAAGTTTTTACTGATGTTAAATCTACTGAAAGAAAAATAAAAAATGGTTTAACCTTACCCTTTTATTGTTGTATTGGAGGTAACTTCCATATTAATGGAATGGGTACTTTAGTCATAAAATAATTGTTGATTTCCAAGAAGCAAGTGGAATCAGGAAGGGCCCTTGGCATGGGATCTTTAACTACTTCACACTTCAATAAGCTTCTGCTATGTAGTGTAACTTTCCCTATGGTGCACTATTTGCTAGTCAACACATGATTCCTCTATTCTGAAACACTTCTAACAAATTGATGGCCATTGCTGAGTGAATAGCTGAATGAACAAATGAATGGATGAATGTCATTTGTAAATATCACATTCTTTATTGCTAAAATCTTTCTAAGCAATAGCTTAGAATATTTCAGGTATTTTTTTATCGTGAAGGGAGAAATATAAATGTAAATCTTATAATGAGAGTACTGTGCTAACTGTAAAGGTAACAACAGTATTTAATAATACCATCTCTGGTAGTAGAATTTGTATATGAACCTAAATAATAGTCATACAAGGTCACTTAAGTATGGTTATGATTGGAGGACGTGGGAGTCTATTTGTATAAAATTCAGGAAACTTCTAAGCAAAAGCTCATTCTAACAAAGAGAAAGTCAGGAAAATAAATCTTAGAATAGGGTAGGATTAAAGAAGATTGGCAATTTGGGGCCTGTGTTGATCATATTAACCTTTAGCCTTAAACGTTTCCATTTCCCCTCTCTTTCTCTTTCTCTCCTTTTTTTTTTTTTCAAGAGTACAGAAGAATACCAATTAAATAAAAATATTTGAAATAGTGACTTCATTAAAATGGCATTGGTATCATAAATCAGCAATATTCTGGAATCCATGTAGGAGAAATGTGAAAAGAGGGTCAGTGATGTTATTTATTTGTGCAGAGAACCCTTATCACAATGAAGCCACCTTTTAGACATCTTGGACCCTAGACTGTTTACTGGTGGCATCAGCAATGGAGACCCTTTTGGTACAGGAGTATGGCAATTAAAGAGAGGTATTTGTCATTGTTAAACTTTTTCTTTGTTAAAATGTTCAAACTACCCAAAGCAATCTACACATTTAATGCAATCCCTGTCAAAATACCAACTGCATTTTTCACAGAACTAGAACAAATAACCCTAAAATTTATGCAGAACCATAAAAAATGCTGAATAGCTAAAGTAATCTTGAGAAGAACAAAATTGGAGGCATCACAATTCCATATTTTAAGATACACTACAAAGCTGTAGTAATCAAAACAGTATGGTCCTGGCACAAAAATAGACACATAAATCAATAGAACAGAATGGTAGAGAGCTCTGAAATAAACCTACAAATATATGGTCAATTAATCTATGACAAAGGAGGAAAGAATATGCAATGGTAAAAATTCTCTTCAACAAACGGTGATGGGAAAACTGGACAGCTACATGCAAAAGAATGAAACTGGACCACTTACTTACACTGTACACAAAAATAAACTCAAAATGGATTAAAGACCTAAATGTGAGACCTGAAACCATTAAAATCCTAGAAAGGAACACAGGCAGTAATTTCTCTGACATTAGCCATACATAGCAACATTTTTCTAGATATGTCTCCCGATACAAGGGAAACAGAGCCAAACTAAACCACTGGAACTACATGAAAATAAAAAGCTTCTGCACAGCAAAAGAAAAAAACAAAGGAAAACCTACCGAATGGGAGAAGATATTTGCAAATGATATATCCAATAAGAGGTTAGTATCCAAATTATACAAAGAACTTATACATCTCATTACCTAAAAACCCAAATAATCCAATTAAAAACAAAAAGGTATTTCTCCAAAGAGATATACAGATGGCCAACAGACACATGAAAAGATGCTTGACAACACTCATCATCGGGGAAATGCAAATCAAAACCACAGTGAGATATCACCTCACACCTGTCAGAAGAGCTAAAATCAAAAATATGAAAAACAAGTGTTGGTGAAGATCTGGAGATAAAGGAACCTTTGTTCACTCTTGGTGGGAATGCAAAGTGATGCAGCCACTGTAGAAAACAGTATGGAGTTTCCTCGAAAAATTAAAAATAGAATTGCCATATGATTCAGTAAGTCCACTACTGGGTATTTACCCAAAGAATACAAAACCACTAATTTGAAAAGATATATGCACCCCTGTGTTTACTGTAGCATTATTTACAATAGCCAAATTATGGAAACAGCCTAAGTGTCTCAATAGATGAATGGATAAAGAAGATGTGGTATATATCTATAATGTAATGTTACTCAGCCATAAAAAAGAAAGAAATCTTGCCATTTATACCAGTATGCATAGATCTAGAGGACATTATGCTAAGTGAAATAAATCCATTGGAGAGACACAAATATCATATGTCTTCACTCATATGTGGAATTAAGAAACAAAACAAATGAATAAAGAAAAAAGAAACAAACAAATACACTCTTAACTATAGAGAACAAACAGATGGTCACCAGAAGGGAGGTGGGTAGGGGGATGAGTGAAATAGGTGAAAGGGATTAAGAGTACACTTATGGTGATCAGCACTGAGAGATGTATAGAATTGTTGAATCACTATATTGAAACCAATATACTGAAACACTATACTGAAACTAATGTAACACTGTATGTTAATTGTACTAGAATTAAAACAAAGAGGCATTTGTCCACTCATTCATTCATGCACTCATTCAACAAAGATTTATTGGGGCTGCAGACAATATACTAAGAATTTAAATGAGGAACGCAAACCTCTTTATTCATGGAAGTGTTGGACCAAACAGACAAGTAGATCAGTATTTCCAGGACATTATGAAAACGGAATGCCCTTTGTAAGATAAGATTATTTGGATGGGCAATCAAGATTATTCAGAGATTTCTCAGATCTAGGCCAAAACCTGAGTGGTAAAGGAGTAGATGTTAGAAGAATGTTTTCATGGCAGAGAGAATAGTGACTGAAGCTCAGACATGAGAGAAAATAAATTTGCAGAATATTTTGGAAAACTACCTGCCATCATCTACTGAATCCTTCTTTGGGTTTATTTAAATAGATCATGAGATTCATAAAGTGTGAATTCTAAAATAGTCAGAAGGAATAGGCACATTTCTTCATTTTGGTTTCTTAACTCCTCTATTTCTTATGCCTCTTACCATTCCATTTTTTAATATTGTCTCTGATATGTTTCTTAGTTGCGTCTCTTTTCACAGGCGTATATAGTATCTTAGGTCAAATTTTGTGTATGCTAAGGAATAACTGTGAATCTTTTTTTTTTTTTTTTTTTTTTTTGGATAAAGCTAAAGATAATACAAAGAAAGCTCTAAAACTTTTTGTCCTCCCAATCATGGTCTGTGCAGAACAAAAGCCAGTCTCTACATTTTTATATAAACTTCTTCAGCTTAAAAATTTACATCTAACTAGATATTCCGTTTGCTTAGATGGTCTCAGTAGTTATGCTCCTCGACTGACCACCTCGCAGTGGGCAGTTTCTGTAACGACATGACAAATGAAATGATATTAATTTAAAATTTTGTGATGTGTTCTGATGATATCCATCCCAGGTGCCTATAATTCAGGTAGATATTTTTGGCAATGTTCTGCAAAGTTGGAAAAACATTGCTCTGTGGGTCTCTAAGAAACATTTGCAATTTTTCTCATGTGCATCGTGCTAGTAGCAACTTCTAATCAGCAGGAAACCAGGGCATGAGCAATTTATCCATTAAGTGAGTCATATAAGGCCAGGAAAAGAGAGAGACTTGCTGATGCTTATAAGGGATATTTTTACATTTTGGTCAAAGATTATTTCTCATAAATGTTTTAACATCTGCTAAGCTGGAAGTATTTTGGTTCACTTGTTAGGTAACAAAATCTCAATATTTTTAATATGAATTTTTAAAACAACTCAAAAATAGCTATGGGTATTTTTCCCAAGACTACTTATGAATCACTTTAAGTTGAGATGCCAGTTTTAACATAAATTTTGAAAAATGAGAACAATCATTTAAATTTGCCAATTAATATAGAAATAAAGTTTAAAAACAAAAGAATAAAAACAAAAGAACTCAAATGTTAGAAATCTTCTAATTAAGGAATTTTAAAACCAGAATTTTAAAGTACAGTTATATTCATATCACTATCAAGTTTTTTGCATCACTTTTCACAATTTTTTATTTTGAAAAATTCAAATCGATTTAAGAGTTATAAGAATAGCACATTCACCAAAGGATAACATTTAATCACATTTGCTTTGTTTTCTCAAATATTTGAGAATGTACCTTCAAAAAATGAGGATATTCTCCCACTTTACTCTAATAAAATTATCACAATCAGGAAATTTAACACTGAAAAATACAATTATTTAATATATAGTCCATATTAAAATTCCTCCAATTGTCCAAATAAAATCCTTAATAGATGTTTTAATCCAGAGTATATTAAGAATAACACAGGGGCGCCTGGGTGGCGCAGTCGGTTAAGCGTCCGACTTCAGCCAGGTCACGATCTCGCGGTCCGTGAGTTCGAGCCCCGCGTCGGGCTCTGGGCTGATGGCTCAGAGCCTGGAGCCTGTTTCCGGTTCTGTGTCTCCCTCTCTCTCTGCCCCTCCCCCGTTCATGCTCTGTCTCTCTCTGTCCCAAAAATAAATAAACATTGAAAAAAAAAATTAAAAAAAAAAAAAGAATAACACATTGTATTTAGTTAAACACATTGTGTTTAGTTTAACAACTAAATTCCCTTTAGGCTGTTAATAAAGCAAAGCTTTGTTAATTATTAATTTATATGAAAGCTAAATTTATTACAACTAGTTGAAGTAAGAGAGACACCATCTTGACAGCATCTTAGCAGTATCTTAGACAATGAAGCTCAAATGGTTCTAAACTGGAGGAATGCAGTTCAATGTGAATTTTTTTCCTAGGATCTGAAGTGGGCTCTGTGCAGACAGCAGAGAGCTGGATGCAGGGCTCGAACTCATCAACTGTGAGATCATGACCTGAGCTGAAGCAGGACACTTTACCAACTGAGCCACCCAGGCACCCCCACAAGTTCTTTTTAATAAGTAATCTGTAGGGAACAACTTTATGAGGGTATGAATATCATGTTCTGCATATATTCACTAACATAATCAGCACCCATTAGTTCTGTTATTATTTTGATAGGTGAAAAAGAATACATTTTAAGTTCTATAATTTTTTCAGCATTTGTTAATTGATATTAGTCCATAAGGAAGAGCTTTCCCTTCTCTTCACTTTGTAATTGTTATTATTTAACAACAATATAGACTTTAGGTTCCTTTCTCATTTCAGTGAATCATGTTCTTATTCATATTGATACCCAAACAGTTCCACATTTGGCCAGTGGGAGCCTATTCAAGCTGGCTTCAGGATCTTTTAGACATATTCCCATGATTTTCTAAAGAAATTTCTTACTCTCTGTAAACAAGGAGATCATCTAGTCTTACCTTATACTTTTCCTGCCTTAGCCTTGCAATCAGGATTTCTGCAAGTGACAAGTTCTTTCTTTGTATCCATTTCCATGCTGCCATTGTCCCCCACATTGGCAGGAAGTTAATTTCACTGGCTTCAGGTTTTCACTTCCTGTATTTTTTTTTAATTAAGGCATTACTTATTAAATATTTCTACTCCTCTTTTTTATCCAAAAAAGTAGTACATTATACTTTATGGAACTTAATTTCTCACAAAAGAGCCTATACTGAAAATCACAACATGAGTTCATAGAAACTTTTTTCATAGTTTTGTTTAAAGCTGCAGAATCAATCTCCTATTTATGAGTTATGTTTTTAAGTTGTATTTTTGTGTTTCTTAAGGGTAAATTCCTAAAGTGAATTCTTTATGAGAAAGGGTAAACATGTAGGAAGTTTTTTTGGATACTGCCAAAGTCTTCCCATAGAGCTAGATCTATTTTGTATTCACACCAGTAATACATGAAAGTATTTATTTCCTACAGCCTTCAAACAGAGTGTGTTTTCAAACTTTTGTGTTTCAACTCAGGTTATCTTGCAACTCTGTGCTAGGCATGGAGCCAGCTTGGGATTCTCTCTCTCCCTTTCCCTTGCGCCTCCCCTGCCTGCACTCACACGTGCGCGCTCTCTCTCTCTCTCTCTCTCTCTCTGAAACAAACAAAAATCATGAATGATTAAATATCTTTTAGTATGTTTAAAGGTCACTTGTATGTCTCTTATGTCTCTTTTTGTAAGCTATTTATATTTTTTGCACTTGGGGCGTCTGGGTGGCTCAGTCAGTTAAGTGTCCTACTTCAGCTCAGGTCATAATATCCCAGTTGATGGGTTCAAGTCCTGTGTCAGGCTCTGTGCTGACAGCTCAGAACCTGGAGCCTTCTTCAGATTCTGTGTCTCCCTCTCTCTCTGCCCTTCCCCTGCTCATGCTCTGTCTCTCAAAACTAAATATTTAAAAAATTAAAAAAAGTACTTTTTTGCTCTTATTTTTATTTTTATTATTTTCCCCTGAATGATCACCTTTTAGCTGTGATATATATGGCAAGTATTTTCCCTTCTATGATATCTGTTTTGTTTCAGTGGTTTTTTTTGGGGGGGGCATTGGGGTACAGCATGCAGAATTTTTTTCAGTATTTCCTTTTATTGTATTGGAATTTTGAGTTATACTTAGACATTTAAAAAATATAGCTTATCGGGGCGCCTGGGTGGCGCAGTCGGTTAAGCGTCCGACTTCAGCCAGGTCACGATCTCGCGGTCCATGAGTTCGAGCCCCGCGTCAGGCTCTGAGCTGATGGTTCAGAGCCTGGAGCCTGTTTCCGATTCTGTGTCTCCCTCTCTCTCTGCCCCTCCCCCGTTCATGATCTGTCTCTCTCTGTCCCAAAAAATAAATAAACGTTGGAAAAAAAAATTAAAAAAAATATAGCTTATAAAGAATACACTTGTGTTTTTTCTCTAGTAATTGTATGGATTTTCTATATTTATATCACTGATCCATTTGGAGTTTATTTTTTTAGACTTTTTCTTTTCCGATTCTTATGGGTCTTAATTATTTCTTCTCATCTAATTTCATGGTCAATACTTGCAATATATTGTGAAGTAAGAGGGGAAATAGATAGTATTCTTGCCTTGTTCTTGAATTTGATAGTCATGCCTCTATTTCTTCCACATTAAGATGCTGGCTTTAGGGCTGAGTATATAGTATTATATGTACATGTATATATTTCTATAATATTGAGTAAATTTTATTCAAGAATGGATGTTGAATTTTATCACAGGCTTTAATCTATAGAGATAGTTATATATCTTTTCTTTTTATATCTATCAATATAGTATCATAAAACATTTTTTATCTTCACAATTACTAAACTTTAATTAGTCATAATATATTATTTTCTTAATATTATTTTGTATAGAATCATTTGTACCTAGTAACTTTTTCCAAGGGTAGTTCTTTAATAATTCTCACTTTTTCTGTATCTCTGCTTCTTCTTCTACTCTGTCTCTGTCTTTCCCTGTGTCTTTCTCTTTCTCCCTGTCTGATTTTATGGAAATTATGTTTAATCTTTCTATTATTATCAAGTGTGATAAATTATATATTGCTGAGATGTTATTTGTTTCATCAAAGTTTGGGCATTTATTTGCATAAGGTTGTGTAAAGGGTTTTTATAACATTATTAAATCCTTCTGCTTCAATGGCTATTTTATCTTTGTTCTTACCTTGTTCTTCAACTATTCCAATTTGTTTTAATCTTAGATCTACAACTAAATATATTTAGAGCTCAAAATCAGCCCTTTTGCTAAAGCTTCTTCAATCATTTTTTTTTCGCAGCAAAAGAGTCTACTATATGAAATGTGTTATCATTATTTCATTAGTATAATGGGGTTACATGTTTCAAGGAGTAAGACTACTTTATAATAATAGATTATTTTTTTCCATTACCTTTTAAGTAGGTCCTGTTGCAATCTTTTCTCACCACAGCGTCTGCCCACAACAAAAAATAAGAATAACAATTCAATAATAATAATTATAATCAAAAATAAATATCCCTAACAATGTTTCATACATTCTTTCAAAGATGTTACAGTTTAATTTTTTCCTATGCAATGATTTCTTAAAAGATAACAATTCACATTTAAAAGGTGCTTTAATTCAGCCCTTTTTTTATCACTAATTTTATTTTTTTTAAGTTTTTATTTAAATTTCAGTTGGCTAACATACAGTGTGTTATTAGTTCCAGGTGTACTATAGTTCAAATGTAGTGATTTGACACTTCCATACAATACTTAGTACTCATCACAGCAAGTGCACTCCTTAATCCCCATCACCCATTCCCATCCCTCTACCCACCTCTCCTCTGGTAACATCAGTTTGTTTTGTATATAGTTAAGAGTATATTTCTTGGTTTGCCTCCCTCTCTCTTTTTCTTTTTTTCTTTTGCTCATTTGTTTTGTTTCTTAAATTCCACATATAAGTGAAGTCATATGGTATTTGTTTTTCTGTGACTGACTTATTTTGCTCCAATCATCTCTTGACTGTAGTGAACTGGTAAAGGATTGTGTAGGAAGGCTCATAGAGTATTCCTGGAGTTCTTTTATGATTACACAGTTTTCTTTCTTTCTTTTTAAAACAAAAATATTTTTAATGCTGATTTATTTTTTGATAGAGACAGACAGAGCATGAGTGGGGGAGGGGCAGAGAGAGATGGAGACAAAGAATCTGAAGCAGGCTCCAGGCTCTGAGCTGTGAGCACAGAGCCCAACACAGGGCTCAAATCTACAAACCACAAGATTATGACCTGAGCTGAAAGCGGACCCTCAACTGACTGAGCCACCCAGGCACCCCATGATTAAACAGTTTTGTATAGACTTGACACTTTAAAAACACTTTTGCTGGATTTAAAGCCTTTGGCTCACACTTCTTTCCTTGAGTTATGAAACGTAACCTGTCCTGCCTTTGTCTTGGTTTAGATATCTTTGTCTAAAATTCTCATGTCATCGGAATTTTCCTTCACTGACTTCAGACGGTCTTTTTGAATGAATTTTCTGAGGATAATTTTCTTCATTTTTAAAGAAAGATATTGGAGTTAAACATTAAAGGGCAGATTTTTTTTTAGATACCTGGTGATAGATTCAATTTTTGAATTATGGTTTAAAACATTTTCAATTATTTCATTTTATTCTTTATCATCTCCAATTGTGCCTATCTTTTATCTTTTTTTGCCTCTCTTTCTATTTCATCAATTTCTCTCTGAACATGTTTCTTTCATTATTCTGATCTTTCTCTTAGTTATTATCATGACTTCCCTAAATGTTCCTTATTAACTTTGGAGTTTAAGCTTTTCTCTCTTGGTGACTATATAATTTAGTTTGTATTTTAAGATGATTTTGTCTTTTTATTTAATTTATTGCCCGAGCTTGATCAAGTCTCATTTCACATGCTGACATGTTAATATTTATCCTAATATTAAAAATATTTTCTTAGTGAATTAACCTAGGTGTCCATTTCTGTTCTGAATTTCAGAATTCATAATTCAAGTTTTTTAAAGCATTTACTTAAGGTTGTTTAGGTGAGTTTGGAGTGTTGAAGTTTTACTTCAATTAATTAGTAAATTAATTAAGTTGCTTATTGACTTTTTTAGAGAGAATTTTTATAATCTGAGATGTTCTGATTGTCCTTGTTTATTTTCTTTTTATATTGGCTCTGTATGGAAGTAAATCTACAATTTTCTGTTGATTCAATGTTTTTAAAAAATTACTCTGGATTGGCACTGAGGCATTATTCTCTTTTCTGTTAATATATTGAAGTACAGTTTATTTAATGTATAGCGCTATTTTCAAGGAAAAAGGTTTTGATTTGACTTCTGACTCTGTCATCTCTTTTTTTTTCTTTCTTTAGAAAAACAAATTTTCTACATTCTTGCCCTTCACTTGGAGTCTCCAATGTGTGCCTCCCCCTTTCCCATTCACTTTACTCCTCCAGAAGTTGTGATATAAAATTAATGGAATAAAATAAAATATTGTACAAGAAACAAATAAGCAAAAACTACTAAGAATACTACTTCGGTAAAATTGATAGAATGATGAGGCTCAAATAACAGATAACACAACTTAGGCTGGGTTAAACATGAGTTAGATTTGCTCTCACTACAAAAAGGCTAAGTTGGGTTACTCCCATGACTTATTATTCTCAAAGGCACAGGTTATTTTAAACTTCACATTTCCATATTGAATTTTGTTTTCGGATTTACCCCTTCATAGTCTAAACACACTTGGAGAATATTTCTAAGTAAGAAATGATCAAGGCCAGAAGAATGTCCTTTTCTTGTGTCCTCTTTTTAGAGTGAGGTAAACTTTCTCAGGTCCTTTACATTTTCCTCTCTGCCCCAAACCTACTGTTTTTCCTTCATGTCCTTGTCCAAATTTCATAAGATCATATGTAATTTTATCAAGATTTATTTTAGATAAATCAATATTTTCTTGCCCTGAAGCATCAGATATTTAAACTCTGTTCTTTTTTAAAGGAAGAAAGGGTATGAGATGATTGTTGATTAAGGCACCAACAGTTTCTGATATGGTTTAATAGGCATAATAAATTCTAAAACTAAAACTTAAGTGCATTTAATTGCAGATAAAATAATAAACAAGAACAATCTAGGAATCTGAAGGATAACAACCTTGAAAATATCTTAGAATAATATAAGAATCATAGAATAATCTTAGAACAAGTATCTGAAAGATGATATTCTCAGAACATTCAGCAGAGGTCTTAATGATTTTTCTCTTTAGATGAGAATACCTGCAGAGAGTCTTTGAGAAGAAATTTACAGCGTAGAGAATTTAGCCCTTTACTTATTTCTAAAAGCTCAACTCCTCAATTTTAGGATCTTACATCTGTGGATAGTTAATATCAATCATCAGTTAATGGTGATCCTCTGAGTCTACAAACTTACAAAGCTCATGCAAATTTTTCCCTTACAAATCATAGTGCCCAAGGAAATATTAAAAATCATTTAATTGTATCCTTATTTATTGGGAATCACATATGAAGAGGCAAGGGAATTGAGCCTTATCTTCTCCCAAATTCTGGACCTCTTTTTGGAAGAATCTGGCAATTAGAAATTGTGCTTCCGCAGCCTTGATGACTGGGCCATGGCCCAAGAGACCATAATTGCATTGTAATAGATGGTGAGACAAGACTTGCTATTCCTGATATGATTGTATACTTGGCTATTCAATCAATGATTAATGTTAGGATGAAGTTGTAGAGGCCGTATTTGGTCAGGTAGATGAAAAAGAAGAGAAAGGCAGTATGCAGAGAAAGATAAAAATGAAGTACACATACACAGAGAAGAAAAGATGAAAGTATATAGTCTAAAAGAGAGGGTGGGGGGAAGGCTTAGTGTGGTCTTTGCTCTTCAGGTAGGTCCTGGTTACAATTCACTTAATGATGCTGAAACTTTCTGCCTTTCCTGTCTCTCCATTTTATTTTGACTTAAGTTAGTTTTGGCAAATTTCTGCTGATACCAATCCAACAATCCTGTCTTTAACCATGTTCTCTTGCTAATGTTTCTATGGTATGTGTGAGAATCAATTTCAGTGTTAAAAGGAATCTAAGATATCATAATTTTGTAGATTTGCAAGTCTAGGGAGGTTAAAATATTACATAGATAATTGAAGGTCCTGACTGATCCTTGGATTCCTGATTTCACAAATACCAGCATTTTATAGGAAATTAAAACAAGGATTGGGAATAGATAATCACTTTTTGCTTTTCTCCTAATACCAGCTCATTTTCCAGTGATACTCTTCTAAGAAACTATTATTTGAAATTAAACAATTTTTAATTTTTTTAAGTTTTTTTTTAATGTTTATTTATTTTTTGAGAGAGAGAGACAGAGTGTGAGCGGGGAAGGGGCAGAGAGAGAGAGGGAGACACAGAATTTGAAGCAGGCTCCAGGCTCCGAGCTGTCAGCAAAGAGCCCAATGTGGGGCTCGAACTCACAACTGTGAGATCATGACCAGAGCCAAAGTCAGAGGCTCAACTGACTAAGCCACCCACATGCCCCAAAACAATTTTTAATTTTAAAAGAAACGCAACCTAATGAAAATAGACATTTCTATTTTCGCACCCAGATATACCAGACATTTTGACATATTTGCTTCATATATCTTTTTTAAAGATATAGTCAAAATCTACTCAAAACTGTTTTAAAAGCTAAGTATTTAAAAAAATGTTTTTTAAATTTTTTTTAATGTTTATTTATTTTTTAGAGAGAGAGACAGAACACGAGTAGGGGGAGGGCAGAGAGAGAAGGAGACAGAATCTGAAGCAGGCTCCAGAGCTATCAGCACAGAGCCTGATGCAGGGCTTGAACCCACAAACCACGAGATCATGACCTGAGCCAAAGTCAGGCACTCAACCGACTGAGCCATTCAGGTGCCTCCCAAAAAGTTTTTTTTAAATGTTTATTTATTTTTGAGAGAGAGAGAGAGAGACAGAGCATGAATTGGGGAGAGGCAGAGCGAGAGGCAAACACAGAACCCGAAGCAGGCTCCAGGCTCCAAACTGTCAGCACAGAGCCTGACGCGGCACTTGAACCCACAAACTGTGAGATCATGGCCTGAGCCAAAGTTGGGCACTTAATCAACTGAGCCACCCAGGAGCCCCTAAAAGATAACTTCAGAGCAAGTAGTCTAGTATGTGAACTTTTATAAATTACCTCCTACTAAACTCAGATCCTCTACTAAATTCAGATATGATTACACAGTCTAATTGTTTTCTAAGTTTCCCAAATAGCAATATTTAAAGTACATTACCAACAGGGGATTCATGTCACTTTTTTCTTTTAACTGAAAGTAATTTCATATTCATCCCACAATTAAAAAGATACAATACTGAATATCCTTAGACGTACCTTACTAGCAACAGATTGAGGTACATCTTTATAATTTTATATTTGTATGTTTTTTATCATTTTGGAAAATAGTCTTTAGTTTTAGCTTTCCTACCTTTTCTCATCTTGCACCTTTGCTTGAAGCTAGGTATCATTCAAAACCACTAACAATCAGTATTCTTTCCATTCTTGTTAAGACATCAGCATTGGTCTATAATACACGGGGATTAAGGATATCAAGGGAGAATATTTAAAATACAGTGGCAATGAATTTATACAGAATTTACATGACTATCAATATTCTTTCAAAGGATTTATATTGTAATTCAAGATTAGTTTGAACATAAGTTAATAAACTCTTAAAGTATTAGCCAAATCTTCTTATGCAAGACCCTGAGAGATTCTCTTTAATTTAAAAAAAAAAAAATAATACTAATCAACTATGATGCCCCTGGAGATATGCTACAAGGAATCCATACTATTCTTTTATCAAATAGTAAAATACTTACTAATTTTCTTCCTTAATCACTTAGTGTATATAATTATCAGAATATAAAAATTATAAAGTTTTATCAATCATTCTATTGTTTTCTTCCTATTTGCCTTACTTTGGTTACTTTTATTTATCAGCCACTTTTAATTTTGATATAATTGGGAATAATTTCACACTTAGAGTTGCAATACTCCTATACATTACAGGACAATTGTAAAAAACAAATCTTAACATTGACATAAGACTACTATCTAATCCACAGTCCATATTTAAATTTCTTCCATTGTCCTAACAGTGTTCTTAATAGGTACTTTTTTCTCCCTCTGTCACAAATCCGTTCCAGGATAACTCCTGAAGTTGTCATCCATCCATCTTTCTTTCTTTCTTTCTTTCTTTCTTTCTTTCTTTCTTTCTCTCTCTTTCTCTCTTTCTCTCTTTCTTTTCTCTCTTTCTTTCTTTCGGGTCAGGCGTAACAGGTAAAGATAGGAGTCAGAGGCTAAAAAATTTTAGCAGCCAAGGATTTATCTGGGAACTAAGGTCTCGGGCGAGGTTCCGTGACTCAGGGAGGGAGAGAGAGAGAGAGAGAGAGAGAGAGAGATAGTCAGGGAAGTCGCACCCAGGTGTGGTGGGGTGGGGTTTTTAAGTTTTTAAGCTGCTGTGGTTCCGGTTTAGGTCCGGGTGGGCCTTTTTCGCGTCAGGTCGTGCTGTCTTTTGGTGATTGGTTGACCTCCAATTCCTTCTGGAACGCTACTAGGGACTTTTTGTTGGGTTGCGCTGGCAAGATGGCTGTCCCCTCTACTGTGGTTCCAAGGACATCCTAACATTTTTTTATTACTTTTTTTAACGTGGACTTCCTTAGAATTTCTTTGCATTTCATAACTTTGACATTTTTGAAGAGAATTTGCTAGTTATTTTGTAAAACCCTCAATTTTGGATTATTAATGCTTTCAAATTATTAGAAATTCCTATATTTAATTACATTGCAATATTCTTTTGAAAGTTGAATTACTTTTTCCCAGTAATTAAGCTGATATAACTTAGTCATTCATGAAGGACATCTACTGTACAGGTTAAGAATTCAGGCTTCAGAGTCAGACAGATTTAGATTTGCTTTCTACCTTTTCTGACAATTAGTTTTACTCATCTTCTCCAAGCTGCAATTTCCTAATCTGTAAAATAGGGAAAATGATGAATTCTCAAAGGGGTTGCTGGAAGGATTAAATGAGGTAACATATGCAAAGCATTTGGTAAAGTGCCTGGCACATAAACAAAACTCCATAAAGAATTGGGTACATTATTATGTTTGCCAATATAAAGTAACAAGAAAAAACTGACAAGCTAGTTTAGTGGCATTAAATAAATGATAGCACTGATATTCAGGAGAGGAGGAAAGTGAGTGAAATTGCCTTTTTCATCTGAAGTCCTTTGACGCATTTATGTTTCCAGGTTCCAATGTTAGGTCTTTTTTAATATCTCATTTTTCAGTGTATAAGGCTTTATATTTAATTTTCCAAAGCAAGATATCCCAGTTTATGTGTCTAATATATTTTCTTTTGAAATAAAAATCATAGCTAAGGGAATTTCTTTCTGATAGTGTAGAATTTAAAACAAGGATTTACTAGTAATTTGCCCATTTGAAACGAATTGTGTATTTTCTTATATGCTATATATTATTTACATGCTTATTTACTTACATAATAGTATTTTCTCAAGGTGGATCAAGAAAGCCTATTTAGCTATCAACGTAGCTGAATTGACAATAAAAGTAAGTTTCTATTTAGTCTGTGGGAACAGGGATTCATTCAAAGCAGGAGACAGATGAAAGGGAAGAAAATACACATTTTTAGCTTATTGCTTGATGCAGGACTGATATCATGAATTATCTTGATCTAAGTTGTATCTATTTGCAACCTTTCATGAGACTTTCTGGCCATAAATTCCACTTCCTGGTGATCCTCTGGCCCTGGTAGTCTTAAGCTTGTAAGATGTGACAATTCTGTTGTGGCTTTTTCTGCCCTGCATAGTCACATACAACTCTCCTTTCCTCTTGGGTAAAGAACTCAGATATATTTAGGGAAAATTACTCCATCAGTAAGGAATTTTGGATTCTTTACATTTATTTAAATTTTCCATATTTACATTAAAACAAGTGAATGGCTCTCACACTGACCTACTACCTGGCTAGAATAGGTTCATAGCAACTTTGCACTGGGTAATTTCAACAGAATAGAATTTTCATTTAACCAAGGAGGCTCAAATCAAACGTATCTAAGTTTGTTATACTTCTGTCAGTGGGAATGAAGAGGACCAAAAGCAGCAAACAAATAAATTAAAAGGAAAAATATTTACGACATCTAAAATGTGAATAGATAGGGTGATTTGCATACTTCCCCCCCCCCTTATAAGCTTCTGGTCATTTAATTTTCTCTTAAGTTACATTTTTCCTTTTTATACAGTATTATTAATTTCTCGTATCTATTTGCAACAGTTAGAAAGTCACTTTTAGAAAACTAATTTAAATGACTTATAATTTTGATGGCATCTCCTGAATGAATTTACAAATCATTTTTTATAGGACACAATTACAATTGTTTAATACCAACGTACATTATTTCTTACATTTTAGCATCTATCTTTTCTTTGAAATTGAGATTTGACATTTAGATACATTGATATTTAAGTGGCCAGGACATTTGAAAGAAATTGGAGGTTACCACAGAAGTGCCCTTCTGTTGGTGATGCATTCATGTATCAGAGACATTCTTTTGCATTTATTTAAAAGTTAGAAACATGGTATTGCTATTTAAATAATTTTCCCACACAATAATTCCTTAAAAAGTTGTAATTGCTTTAAGTTTTACTACTGATTGTAGTCATTTGTGTGATTGTATCTATGATTGATGCATTTTAATGTTGCAATTGTCTGGCAATTTTCTATGATTATATCCATGACTGGTATTCTTTATGGTGCAATTGTGTAGTAATAGTCTGATTATATCGCTATTAAGATTTTTACATAACTTTCTCTCAGGACACATTTGAAGAATAGAGTTTTTATTTCCAAGAGTATAAGCTCTTGGTAAAGCAAATCAGTTCATTTGGCTTGGTGAATTTTCTTCATCGAGTCAATAGGCTGAATGATTTTGAGAAGAAAACCACCATGTTCTCTTTTCATATTATACTATTGAGGATGTTATTTAAAATTTATATTAATAAAATTCATAACTTTTAAAATATGAAATCATAAAAAGATTTAATACCAAAGACTGCAAAGAAGTGGCCAGGATATTTGAGAAAAATCTAGCAAAAAGCAGTGTCAGGAAGGCCAAAGGAGAAATGAGGAGTTAATCGGATGGCACAGACAGGTCAGGTGGAGTAAGTACTTAGAAGCGTGTGATGCATCTGGCACAAGGGACAATAACCTTGACCTCACTGAGAGCAGATTCAGTGGAGTTGTGGGGATATAAGCTAGGTGGAAAGGTAGCTAGGAATCAAGAGGAGATAAAGAGAGTCATACAATACAGGGAGAATATTTTTTTTCCCCCTTGGGGCCCAATTGTGAAGAAAAGGAGAAAGGATAATATACACATAAAAATGGGAATTTTTGTTTTGTTTTGTTGAACACAGCAGAGATGATTTGAAGGTAAGAAAACAAAAGGGATAAGATACTTACGAAAAAGGTCTCTGAAAGGGTTAAGAGTTTTATTGAAGTTCAAAGTAAACTTTGAACAGATAACTTGGCACTTCTTTCAGTGAGATCTAAAAGGAGGTAAAGAGGTATACGAAGATAAATTCATTTGTGGGTAAAGGTAAGAGGTTGGAATTTCTCTGCTACTTGGTTTCTAAATTTGCTGTAATTTAAGGAGATACATTTTCTCTGTCAAGGAAGGGCATGGAGGTGTGCATGAGTGTGGGGATGGAGTGGAGAAAGAGGAAGATGTTAAAGGGATGAAAACCCTGCGAGGTGGAAGGGCCGATAGAATTTACAGATGAGAACAAATAGAAGGATCATTGACTGAACATGAACAGATACTTGTTTTGGCACAGAGATACAATTTTTCCCAGCAGTGCTTAATAGTGTGCATATAGAAGCAGAGAAAGCAAATGCATGGAGTGATTTTCTGGTGGTAACATATGGATCCAGTGTAATAGAAGGATAAGATAACAAAGTGGTATGCGGGTTGTAGGTAGAGAGTACTTAAAAGTAATGGACCAGAGTCTGGTTCAAACAAGGATAAAAATGCAGTCACTAGGAGCCTGATCATCCAGAATAGATGAAATGGCCAATGTTCTGGGGTCTTGATGAAATGTAATAATTGGTATAGTGAGAATATGAAACCCAAAGTGTGTACAGGGTAAATGTTTTTAAATAAAATAGGATTTTTAAACTCAAAGGTTTTTGAAGTACTGATATTTGGCAGAATGACAAGAGAATTGACTTTAAGATTTGCAGAATCATTCCTAATTATTTTAATTAACTTATTTATTGTTTTGAAAATTAATAAAAATTTCTGATATACAACTGAAAATTCATTTTGACTAGTGGTTCTCAACAGTGTCTCTCTGTTGAGGGAGACGTTTCTCTGATAGACACGTCTCGAAAAGTGACATACTGACTGTTGAAAATCACTAATTTCCATCATCAAGGGAGGTTAGAACTGTGTTGTTCAGGATGGTAGCTCCTGATCACATGCAGCCATGAAGCACTTCCAATGCGAGTAATACACTGAAGGAACTGAAGTTTAAATTTTATTTAGTTCTAACTTCAATTGAAAAACTAAACCACTCTAAAAAACTTTCCCTTATTAAGTATTGCTTTAATGGGACTACATTTCACTTTAACCACTGCATCAACATTACTGTGTTGTAGAGAACATGACAGATGTATTTGATTAATAATGTCTCATTAATCATTTTATATTGTGTAAATGATAATATTTTGGATATGTTGGGTTAAATAAAATACATTATTAAAATGAATTTCACCCGTTTCTTTAAAACTTGGCTACTAAAAGTTTGAAAATTACATAGATGTGTTATATTTCTATTGGCTAGAGCTAGTTTAGAGTTTGATCGATCATAGTTGACTTTTTGAATGTAAAAAATAATACATTCACCTGCTGTCAGCGCAGAGACCGCTTCGGATCCTCTCTCTCTCTCTCTCTCTGCCGTTTCCCTGCTCGTTCTCTCTCTCTCAAAAATAAATAAAAACATTGAAAGGGCTCCTGGGTGGCTCAGTCGGGTAAGCCTCTGACTCTTGATCTCAGCTCAGGTCATGATCTCACGGTTGGTTGGTTAGTTTGTGAATTCGAGCCCTGCCTCAGGCTCTGCACTAACAGTGCAGGGATTGGGATTCTCTCTCTCCCTATCTCTGTCCCTTCCCTGCTTGCCCTCTCTCTCAAAAATAAATAAACTTAAAAAAAATAAATTCGTTGTTAAGATTAAAAGTATGTATAGAGAATACGTTCATGCACTTTCCTCCTTTATATATATAGGAAAACTAACATTCGAAAACAAACCTGACAACATGGCAAAAGTGAAGCAGAAGAAGCACACCTGCGAGCTCACCTGAGGCAGGGCAGACGTCCATAGGTTACTGGACAAGCCCAAGAGCCCCGGATGCAGCTGTACCGCCCTCAGGCGGCGGCGACTGGACCTCGCCTGGCGGCCGGCGCGGCGCTCCCTACGAAAGCGCCTGCGCAAAGCCAAGAAGTGGCGGCAGCTGAGGGGCAAGCGCCCCGTGGTGAGGAGGCAGCTGAGGGACGTGTTCCCCCTGCTTAGTTTGGTCGACAAGCTGGTGGGCGTCTGTAAGGGACCTTCAGCCTTATGGGAATCATGTCTGAGATTATCGGCCACAACCAGGGTGGGTTCTCCATCAACCCTGGAAGCAAGACGCATCCGTGCACCCACTCCCGCTTCATCTTCCTCAAGTAGCATGAAAGGTACAGACTTTTTTTTTAATGTTTTTTTTACAAATATTTTGTTTAATGAAGCTGATACCGTGTCACATCCCACGCCAAAGAGTGAAAACAAAATATAAAAAGTACAGTGCTCTGTTGTATACACTTTTGCGTGAATAACTTTATTAACTGCTAATGACACTTAGGACGTTTTTGGGATCTTCTTATGGGATTTTTTTTTTTAAATCTTAAAATGCTTTCTCTTCAGTGAAGCCGTCTTTGGATTTAGTCGTTACTGTCAGTGTGTGTGTTATCTCGACTCCAAGTTGATATTCCGCCTCTTCTTTTGGTCCAGACCCTCAGATTTTTTAAATTTGAGAATTAGACAACTCAAGGATTTTCTCTGTCACATGTTACTAGTGTATTTTGGGGAGAAACTTAATTGTATAAAATTGATATCTATTAGGAGGAAAATGAAAATTAAGGCAACGATGAGAGGCTGCGTTTCCAAAGAGTAGGCAAACCAATTGAGTTGGGCCTCAACATTCTGCAGGTTGTTTTCTCTTTTACCTCCTATGAACTAGGGGATGTTTGCTTATTCTCAGTAGGAGAGGAGACAAAATTGGTATAGAGAAGCTCCTACAAGGCAAAGAAGTCAGCATTGCTTTAAATGATTTTTCAGATCTGAAGAGACAAAAAATAGAGTTTGGTTCTGCCACATCACCTGGATTTGAAGAACATGAATATCCCAGAAAGAAGGGTGGCACAGAGAAGTGAATCAGATATTCCAGTTTTTCCCTCGAGATGTAACTTTCTAAGCTTCTCAGGACAGGTGGCTAGAATTCAGACTCCGTCTCCTTCAGCTCCTATCTTTGTATCCCATAGTCTAGCAAGACTGCTATACTTGCTTAGGTCCTCCTCTCTGCTCAGAGTTTGGTAAATGTCCGCCTATAAAAAGTGGGAGATTTTAGTGTTTTCTTCTTTTTTTTCTTAAGGATCACAGCCATGCATTGTGTGTTTTCTCAGTATCTGTAAAGAGTTGTTCCGTGCTTTTCCAGTGTTCTTGCTTTTATGGAAAGAAGGCTAGTATCAAGGCAGGTTCTGTCATGGTTGAAAGTGGAATTAAGGTTTTTTTGAGTTTTCATATTTAAAAAAAATTGTTCTTGCATGATAGTAATAGTTCATCTTTGACATGATTCTCGTTATATTTTTAGATTTTATTTAGAAATTATAAACTTGTATTATGTATAGTTTTTGAAATTTGAGCTCCCAAAGAAACTTGAGATGACTTGTAAATCAACGTAATATGGATAGATGAATTCAGATTAATTTAAGAATCAAAGGCAGCTTATCAATGAATATCAACCAATTTTTGAAAGAAACATTTCAAAAAGATCTTTTTTTCTAGCATCTGGATCAGTTGTCATTTTTTTTTTGCCATGTTTTAGTTTAAATATTTATTTTTAGTGATTTAATTTTTTGCTATATTTTAATACAAGTATGTAGATATACATTTTAATGTGCTTAACTCAAAACACAAAGCACATGGGTTACCTTGTCTTTGTACCACACCTTCAACACCTTGCAGCAAGATACCCAAAGAATAGGAATAATGTTTGTCTGGGATGGGAATCAAGATTTAGAATTATTGAAACTATATATTTAAAGTTCTTCATCTTTTTAAACAAAAGTGGAGGAATTTTCCAGTTGTAAGAGAATGTAATGGAAATAGGGGAAACAAGAAGTGGCAGATATATCAACCTCAGAGCTTTTCCACACTTGTTATCTTGTTTGCTCCACACCAGTTATTAGTAGAGGACATGTTGTGATGAATAAAAGGCTTGAGAGAGACACTAGAGATTGTGTCAAGTTATGTCAAATACATCGTTCTGCAACGGGACTCAAAAGTACATCTGATGGGGCACCTGGGTGGCTCAGTCGGTTAAACGTCCGACTTCGGCTCAGGTCGTGATCTCATGGTCCGTGAGTTCGAGTCCCGTGTTGGGCTCTGTGCTGACAGCTCACAGCCCGGAGCCTGTTTCAAATTCTGTGTCTCCCTCTCTCTGACCCTCCCCTGTTCATGCTCTGTTTCTCTCTGTCTCAAAAATAAATAAACATTAAAAAAAATTTTTTAAAGTACATCTGAAAATGACATAGGTGTCAGTAAGTATCCCTAGCCATATCCAAATCCAAAATGATGTTTTCATCTACATTCAGAGCGCAAATGGTGGGTTACCTGAACAATTACACCAATTCTTCATCCCCAGGGCCAATATTCTGTTAATTCCTGGAGCTGATAAATTTGTTGATGGGCACTGTCAATTCAGTCAAATGGAGGTTGCGACTTGGGTAATTAGAAATTATTAATTAGTAATTTTTAATCTATTTTCCAATGAAGCAAATTTCAAAAAGCATTATGTATATTAAAGGAGGTGATTTATTTCTTAAAATCTTCTTAAGAGTTTGTTAAATGGGATAAAATATTCAGAGATTCAATAAGAATTTTATGAAAATTGTTGTGAAATCTGCGACCATGTTACTTTGCAAAGACAATAGTGTCTAATTTAGGTCTCTTTGATTTATTGCAAGAATTGTAAGGTAACAAAGATGCTTAAATTAACAGCTCTGCACTTTTTCTGGTTAAAACTGAAAGAAGCATTAAAAACTTAACTGGCCTTCTAATTTAAGATTTATAAAAATAGTATCAGCAAAAAAGTGCAATGTATAATTATACTTTTCCTAACATGTTTACTTCTTTTTGTCATTGTCTTGCTTTTGAAAACAAATCTGGGCACCAAACACTAAAGTATTCAACTGTTATGCTAGCATTTTTTAAAACATCATAACAAAAATAATTGTTTTAACATCTGTTTCTTTTTCAATAAAATCCGGTTTCCTAGATCATCTGTAAAATATCACAGGCTTGGAGATAATTCAAATTCATTACTGTTCATTTTGAATTTATGTGCTCTTTTGAATACCTTACTGTTTAATAACCATACTTTTGAAATCACATCTTTATTTGAATATTAGGAAATAATACATGCTTTTCCTCTTGAAATATTACTTATCCATTAAAACACATGTCAAGTTCTACTTCCTTCTTCAAGTGTCCTGTTTTTTTTCTATCCTATACTGATATCTTCTGTTCTGAATTCCTGTATCTATCTTGCTTCCTCTGTTCCCCTTGTGTAGTTTCATGTACTCTTCACTTTTGTATGACAGTAAGCCAGTTACACTTTAAGATCCTTGAGGATGAGAACCTTACTTTTATACATCCCTTCAATAGTGTCAGAAATAGATAGAGCAAGTGTTTCAAAGATAGTTGATTATCTTAGTTGGCTTTGAGTAACAAAACTATCTCTTGCAACCTTATCATATTGGTAAGAACTTTATGGTCTTCAAAGTTCATCCCAAGGAATCATATGCAGTAATCAGAGCCAGTTGGCTATATCTCACAGCCAAACCTGTCTGAACAATTTCTAAGAGAATATATTTGAGATAGTCATAGGTTGATAAGCTATGGGGTAGTTGCTGCCTGGTGTTATAACTGAGGCATCATGGTCTTCTGGAAGCCATCATGGATCTCTTTATTTCTATTCTTGGCTGTTGCACAATTGTCAAATACATAATTCAAACCTTTAATCTCATATATTTCTCTGTGTGGGAACTGAGAGGTAATTTTAGTATAGCACCTTCTTTGTCAAAGATGGTTATAACAACCAAAAAATGTCAGTGGAGAAATATTTGTACATAGACCAACCTTGCCCAAAAGAATCAAAAGGAGATGGGAATTTAGAGCAAAAATTTTGAGGGGAAAGAGATATAGCACCTTCTTCCTTAGATATTTAAAAAAAATTAATATGTGGGAATCTACAAGTTGCCAATAATATTCCTTAGTAACTACCCTTCTTAGCTTTGACTACCCTAACTCTACTAAGAAAATCATTTGGCGGAAATATTTTTGCCTCCCCAAATATTTTCTGTTATATTCAGCTGAATATATTTGGTTTAGTTTTGCAAATACCATTTTGATACATTTATAGTGGACACAAACAACAGGGCAATATTTAATTTTGGAATTCGACATTCAAAGATTCCCTCCGTGGGTTTTGCTTAGTTACTAGTTCCTTTTGAAAATGAGTAGCAAAGTCACATTAATGAGTCAATTCAGTAATGGAGTATAAAGTTTTCTTCATTCTAGAATGGTTGTCCTTTTCAGGATTACCTTCTCCAGCTCAGTAGTAAGTAGAGAGCCTTTTCTTTGCTCCTTGCCAAGTATTTTCAACTGGGATAGCTTGCCCTGTTTCATTGTTGTAAAACCTTGAAATTATTTGTCTTATGGAATTCTATCATTTTCCCTGATAGCACAGTTCCTGCACTTGACAGATAACCCATTGACTTGAGGAACATTTTGTTTTTCTAGAGAATCTGAACTCATAAAACAATCAGAAAAATTCATTTAAATGAAATTCTATGGCAGTATAACCTCTTTCATTCTGTGCAAACACATAATGGAGTTTGGTTTCTATGGTTACTTGTTGTTAGTCCTATGCTCTTTGGTTCTTTGCAGAGCTGGACGGGAAATCAACAAGGCTAGAGTGTCATTATAATGAGGCAGAAACTGAGATAGTTTCTTTAGTTGATGGCCATGCAGCAGTTTAGAAGATACACAATTTTAAGGTTACAATTATAAAAAAAAAAAAAAAAGTACCTTGGGGCTTTTCCTCAACACTAACTGCTTGTTTGGTAATGTCATAGGAACAAGAATGAGAAGACTCAAAAGTGTAACTATATTGATTATGTTTATCTGTTTATATAGAATGTATGGCTAAAAGAATGTACTCATTCATATAGTTGAGATTTTCAAAAAGCAAGGAGTAGTTCAAGTACAGTATCAGAGCTTATGTGTGTCTGTGCATGTGTGTGTGTTTTAAAAGAAAATTCAGTTTACCAATGTGTATTTTGACATAAGGTATTTCCAACAAATAAAAAAATTGAATGTCTTTGGAGAAAAGGTATTCTCAGGATTCTATACTCAAGGATAGCTCTGATTCATTTTATTCATGGAAGTTATTTAATTTTTCTTATGAAGCTGTAATATAATACAGATTTGGAATGGTGTTCCAAAAAACAAGCTATACCTTGAAAATTATGTTGTAGTTGTGTGTAAAATTAAAATAGTTTTATATACCTTTGGTTTAATTTGGCATCTGGATAGTAGCCCTGATGTAGCTATTACCTTCAGATTACCTCCAAATATGTCAAGGTTCTTATACAGAAAAAGAGGCGAGAAAACTGATGGCAGAAGTCTTTGAAGATACACCATTGGTAGGTAACCTATGTATGATACACTTCAAGAAACCCAGGAACAGCCCTTATCACCTGATGGACAGTAGAAATATATTCTGTTCTTTTTGTTATTACTTTCTAGCTGTTCTTGGAGACACAGGATTTGTACCAAGCAAAAAAACCTGAGTGCTATCTGTTTGCTTTAGAAATGTGGGTTTTTGAAAAGGGCAGGGTGCAGTCTTTTCCCTCTCACAACATTTAGGGCCCCAAATCCCCTCAAGTAAGCTATGAGGGCAAATCTGGAGCCGTAGAGCAGGTTCCCTAACCTGGGGTCCAAATTCAGGAGGTGTATGAAATTAGATAGGAAAAAGTAAATCTTTATTTTCATTAATCTATAATGGAAATGCATTCCTTTTAAATTTGAATGTAGGCAATAAACCAGTTATAGTAGCAGGACTTGTGACTTTCTTCCCAGTGGAGGTCATTAATATTTTGATATCATGTTTCAGTGACTTCAGGTGTCTCAAAGTATTTTTTATTCTCATTAATATTTTGAATCTATGGGAGTTATGAAAGCTGTCAATAGATCTGGTATCAATGACTAATAAAGAAGTACATATATTCATGTGTAGTGTATATTTTATTTTTAAAGTAGATTATTGCTCTCTGTATTTCAATAAAATTTGTTTCCTTGGGAGTCTATTTGCTTTTTAAGGTTTCCTTGTGTTGTATTATATTGCTAAACTATTACATGGCACAGAAAGTAAAGAAGTTTTGCTCTATGCAGAATACTTGCTGAAAATTGGTAATAGATTGAGACTTCTGTATATTAACTTGCTTTTCAACTGAGTCCAAAATGAGGATTTAGCCACCACCCAAGAATTAAGCAGTGCTAAAGCAAACCAACACCAAATCTCTTGGTAAACATCAACTCTCGAAAACTCCTACAAAATTTAATATGAGAAGTGTAAAAAAAAAATGTAGATCAAAGGAAAGAAAATAGCAAGATGAAGGTTCAGAAAAAGACAATGTCTCTGCAAATGAGCTGCTATTATAGAAACTGTAAAAATTACTTTTGAAAGCTCTGTGACATCCTTGATATGGAAAACCATCAAGATTGAACAGGGTAAGATAAAAAGGGAGAAGATAAAGAAGTTACCAAGGAAACAAAACATCCAATGCCTAAATTAACTTTTTACCCCCCCGCCAAAAAAAAATAAAGAACAGGATTCCCAAAGAAGAGATTGATATAATGATATAGAAGATTGACTATAGATACTTTCCTACATAGCAGGGAGAAAGGAAAATGAAGAGAAATGACAGAGAATAGAATTACAGTTGTTTCAGCAGGAGAAAAAAATAAAAAAATAATTAGATTTATTGTTGAAAACATTAAATTATTGTTGGAGAAATGTTTCTTCAGAAAAAAAAAATTAACATATACAGAATGAAATAACTTCAGGAAAAATTTTACCACCCACTTCAGGTAAGACTTAAAAAAAAATAACCTCTATTGCAGAAAGAAAAGTCAACTATACACATGGGGAAAAAATCTATAAGAACACAGATAAAAAGAAGAATAAAAGATTACCTATGGAAGTAATCTAATCCCCAAATTATAACACTAAATACCAGAAATCAGAGGAGAATGTTTATGGAGGCTTGAAATAATTTTTACCCAAATAAATTTCCTTAGAAATAGAACCAATATTCAAATAAATAAGGGATTCATTTACAGGTTACTTTGAAAAGTGTTTAAAAGTTTCTGGTACACATTTCAGTAATATTCTGACTAATTATGAAATAATCCCAAAATAAACTCTCAAAATGAGAGAATTCAGGTATAAAAATGTAACAACTATTAGAAACTAAGCCTGTATCATTATTAAAGAGAATACATGAAATGTAAAATTAATTGCAATGACCTTGACATGAATCATATTACGTTAGAAAGTGTTGTAATGTAGGAATGGGTAGGGGAAAATTAAAGTGTTAAATTCCTTATCCTCAAAAAGAGTTGACACTTCATGTTTATTCTAATACTATTTAATGTTTCACACTATAGACTTTAAAGTTACATTTATTAGAACTTTCTTTAATAAGGGGTAATACTGCAGTCTTACTGTTATCTCAAAAGTGTAAATCTAAGGTGGGAGTTTTGTAGACTTGGAATGAAGGATCACGGTGGGGATCTGATGGGGATAAGGCTAAATTCGTGATGATATAGTTTAGGAGTGGACACAACAAAGCAGGAATCTTGAACTGAGTCTTGACAGATAAACAAAATGTTTGTCCAGATGACCAGATTTGTCTTTGACAAATTGGTCATGGGCATTTTCTGAATGAAATAGTGAAGTTCTATAGTGGTTTACAACCTTATCTTTCATGGACCGAGTTTTTTTTGGAACAAATGACTAAATCATGTTGATATAGTTGGCCTTCAGGTTTGTCTAAGTCACAGCCTCAGTGATGTGTTAAAAACTTTAAAAAAGTAACCAGCCATAGGATTAACACCACTGTGATGTGGAATGTATAATTAAAACAGAATAATGTGTGTGTGTATGTCAAAACATATGTTAAAATATTTTAACATATTTTAAAATCTCTTAAAAATGTAAACGCTTGAACTATTATGTTGATAAGACTCTCAGGTTTAGTAAAGGTAATAAAATTCCAGTATACGTAAGAATAAGCACACACACGCACACACACACACACACACACACACACACACACACACACACAAAGAATGGGCAAAAGTTGAAATGGCAAATGGAAATTAAAAAAAAATTAAGTGTCTGGGGTGCCTGGGTGGCTTAGTCAGGAAAGGGTCCGATTCTTGATTTCGGCTCAGGTCGTGATCTCCAGGTTCCTGAGACTGAGTTTCACATTGGGCTCTGGTATTCTCTCTCCCTCTCTTTCTGCCCCTCCCCTGCTTGCTTGCAGTGTAGGCACACCTTCTCTCTCAAAATGAATAAATAAACATTAAAAAAAATTCAGTGTTCGTTAAGGCAAAATTGTCATCAAATTGAATGTCCTGGAAGGGAAAAGAAATAAATTTTAAATAGAAAAAATATATAGGCTTTCATGATGAGATGATATGCTTTAATAGTAAATAGCAGAGAAAAACAATATATACAAAGATACCTTCTAGAAATCTGAGGAAAAATAATTGAGACAATTTTAATATATTAAAAATTCTAGCCTTTATGACAATAAGCAGACATAAATTTATAAGTAAGTATGCAGGATTATGGATTACCTATTAAAAAAGTTAATTATTGTGGAAACAGAGAAGGTTGAATATCCATTTAACAGGATCTCAAGCGAATCCTATAAATACAAAAAAATCAAATTATACAGACGTATTATCTGATTTGTGTTCCATACAGATGGAAATTATTGTTGAAGATTTAGAAATTATCGATAACAACAAATAACAATCAATAACAGCAACAAATTACAATCATTCTTAAAAACAATACAAGGGGCACCTGGGTGGCTCAGTTGGTTAAGCATCCGGCTTTGGCTCAGATCCTGATCTCATGGTTGGTGAGTTCGAGTCCTGCGTTGGGCTCTGTGCTGACAGCTCAAAGCCTGGAGCCTGCTTCAGATTCTGTATCTCCCTCTCTTTCTGCCCCTCCCCTGCTCACGCTGTTTCTCTCTCTTTCTCTCAAAAATAAATAAAACATTAAAAAAAATTAAAACAAAATACAAAACCCTCCCAAACAATTTTGGAGTAGTAGTAGAAATTAAAGCAACTTAAAAACAATTAAATACAATGAGGACACTACTTACCAAAACTTACATCATGCAACCAAGGCTATACTTAGGAGAAAGGCAGTAACTTTAAAATCTTTCATTAGTAAATAAGAAAGAAGGTAGAGTAGCCAATCAATATTTCAAGCAATTAGCCTACAGTAAATTAAAAAAAAAATAGAACTAGGGAAAGCTAGGGAAAGAATGATATAAAAGGAAATTATGACAAAATAGATAAATGGAAAGTTAGTTCTTGTAAATATTTTTTCAAGGGGTATTATATGTTCAATATTTGCTAAGTATGTAACATAGATTGTGTAAATTAATCCTCACAACCACCCTGAGGCAGTTATTACACAACTTTATAGATTATTAAATTATTATTACATCATTTTATAGATAAGGAATCAAAGCCTTAAGAGAAATTAAATTTCTTGTGTAAGAGTGCATAGTTTATAGGTTGTAATTTCATCACTATTGTCTCTGATTTCACAAACTTGGCATTATGAACAACACAAATTTATGATCTTATTGTTCAGAAGTTTAGAATGGTTCTCATTATGCTAGAATCAAGGTGTCAGTAGAGCTGTGTTTCTTGGGGGGGGATCTAGAAGGCAGTTTATTTCCTTTGGTTTTCAGCTTCTAGAGGCTGCTGCATTTCTTGGCACTTGGCCCCCTTCCATCTCCAAAGTCAGCAATGGCTGACTGAGTCTCACACAGCATTACTCTGATACTCTTCTGACCCTTTCTTCCACCTGTAAGGAACCTTCTCATTACATTTGGCCCACCCAGATAATCTAGTATGATATCCCTACTTTAAACTCAATGAATTCTATCTGCAACCTTAATTTCCCTTGGTCATATTACATAATACATTCACAGATTCTGGAGATTAGGGTGTAAACAGCCTCGAGTAGTCTACTGCAATAAATATGCTTCAAATGTTTCTTAGCAGAAGACACTAACTTATTCAAGTAGAGAAGAATTTAGTAGGGCATGTGTCTTGCTCATAGAACCTTAATGGGGGGACTACAACAATATAACCAAACACAGAATTGACCTAAAGGAGTTGCTTTATCTCTCTGGTATAGAAGCTGCCTGAAGCTACTGCTGACTCCAGACCATGCCACTCTGCTTCTTTTTTACTCTGCCTGTCCGCTTGGGCTTCTATTATACAATACCATAGACTTAAATAGCAGAAATTGATTTCTCACAGTTCTGGAGGCTGGAGAATTCCAAGATCAGTGTGTCAGTATGGTCATGCCATGGTGTCAGCATCGTCAAGTTTTGGTGAGGATCTCTTCCTTGCTTGCAGATAGAAACCTTCTCCCTGTGTGTTTAGTGTGTTCAAATGACCCCCTTCTTGTGCTAGGGTGGGCGGGGGTTAGCAGACTTTCTGATGTGTCTTATAAAAATACTAATCCTGTCAGATTGGGGTCTCACAATTATGACCTCCTTTAACCTTAATTATTTCCTTAGGATTCCCATTTCCAAAATACAGCCATACTGGGGGATTACAGCTTCAACTTATGAATTTTGGGAACAGGAGCGGAAACATTAAGTCCGTAATCATCTAGTAGGATGGAATTTCCATGTCTAACCAGTATTATCATGCAACTGACTTCTAAACACAAGAATACTATGGGTCCCTTCAGTGGCAGAGCTGAAATCTAGTGTCAGCACCAGAGTGACACAGATGTGAAAAAATATAGTTTTTAAAGCTTTTTGGAAGGTGTGATTCATTTGTCGGGAACTATCAACTGTGGGAAAGATGTTCAAACTATTTTAGGCAGTCACAGAAGACAGAAAGTCTTTAAAAGTGCATATGGAAGAACTATGAAAATAAATGTGTTGTGTAAAAATCTTATTAATTTCAGGGTCCTTTTGTGAAATAAATGAGTCATCAGGAAATTAACAAAGTTGACAAAGTCATTATGGAAACCTGAGAAAGCTGAAGTAAATGAGAATGTTGCTTTATCACCTTAAGGGAGTAGATTTGGATTATATTATAAGATACTTTTTTTCAAATCCTCAAGGAACAGTTAATTTTCAGCCTGTTTAAATGTTTCTAGAACCTAGAGAAAGGGAAAAAGCTACCCTATAATGCTGATAACAGAGCCTAACAAATATAGAAAAATCAATCTCAATTATGAATATAGATATAAAAATAGCAAGTAAATTATCAGTAAATGATATCCAACTGTATTTAATCCATCATGACCAGTGGGGTTCATTTTATGAAAGCAAGAATGGATCAGTACTAGGAAATCTATTGATCATATTCTTCATATTACCAGATCTAAATGGGAATATATTTAACTGTCCTCATGTAAAATTTGATTGAGTATAATTATCATTTCTAGCTCAAAATAAAATACTAGAATTTTTGCCTTGACTCAATAAAACTATATACTATATATATGTATGTATGTGCATATATATATATATATATATATATATATTTCGGACTCTTAACCTGCACCATGCTTCATGTGTAATGTTAATCTGTTTAATTGGATAGTTCATTTAGCACAAATTAATAGGTATAAATGTTTTTAAACAGAGGTAATCGTTTTATTACTTACAGACCAATTATCTATGTATCTTTGGGCAACAAAACCATCAAGAAAACTGAAAGAAGACATGTAGTATATACGATGATGAGCGTGTCTTTGAGGTCTGACATTTAGCTGGGCTATTTGCCACCCTCGACAGTTGTTTAACGTTGGATAATAGATCAACTTGACTAAATCTCATTTTGTGTAGGTTCAAATGGACATGCCATTTGCGCCAGTTCTTTATTTTGAAAGGGTAAAATGAGATTACACACTCAAACACCACACATAGGGTTGGCACAGTGTGAGTGTGGAAGCTGTTTATTGTTATTGTTATTTTAGGATACATAGAATAACAAATATGAAGTAGATATAAAAGAATCAGTAAATTAATTTTATGCTAGTAATATCCAGTCTTAATTAAAAAAAAAACCCAAACCATTGAATTCAGCATCCTTTTTTTTATTTATGAAAACATGAAAATATAGTTGTCATTATATTATCAGAAAAGTAATCCCACAAATTCTGTCTTAACACATGTAGGAAAACAAACTAAGATAACAGAATAATAACAAAAAGACACCTTGACTGACTTGAAAGACCTAATTGACTAAAAATATGACTTGTTATCATTTTTTTTTTGCCCACAAACTTTTAATTAGTGTCTAACAATTTGTGGAGAATTGGGATGACTAATTGATTTTGGTTGTGCTAAATACGTTTGTACCAGCATCATCATTAACAATTGTTGAAGAATTAAAGAATCACAACTCTGGGACCTCCTAGTTCAGTGCATTGATGCTTTAAGGCTAGGAGAATGTGAATACCTCCTGAAATATGAATCAATTTCCAGTTGTGATTTCATTCAAATAAGCAATGTATAAGCATATTAGAAGGAAGTCCAATACAAATCTTCATACTATTCACTGTTTCATTTTCCTTTAATTTTATATATGCTACTTCACAGATATGCTTTTAGTATTTGAAATTGATTTTATTCTTCCTGATTCAATAGTCTGAATGAACAAAAATGACCTTTAATTCATTCATCCACTTGTTTATTCATTCTCATAACAAATATGTACTGAGTACCTACTCAATGTCAGGCATTCTACTAGATGATTGGAATACATTAGTGAACAAAACTTACTTTCTGACTTTCTGTGGCCTATATTCTAGTGGTAATTTCCTTATATTGCAGGTGTATGATTCCTGGGAATTATGTAGATTAGAAAAATAAATTTTGGTATATGTGAAAATTTCTCATCAGAAGAAATCAATATTACTTTGCCAGTAGTGGTCCTGTTTAGATATTTTAAATGTCTTCCCGTACTTCTTATTACATAGAACTATCCCTGTGCAACAGAAAACAATTTAAAAACAATGCATGACCTGTGTCAGATTTAGCTTAGCAAATTCAACCATAAATCTGTATTTCCAAGACCAGTTTTCTTATACTAATTATAGTATCTATACATTCTTTTTTACAATATCCTTTGTCTCTCAACGAGCTGTAAATGTTCTCTCTGTGTAACAAATTGAATATTCAGTTCAATTTAACAAATATTTTAAATGAATGTTACTGTGTTACATCTTATTTAACGAAGAGATTTATTTAAAAACTCTTTTTTCAAGGACTTTACAGTTGACTGGGTGAGATTGTCCAAAAATAATGAAATTTAACATAAACGAGGGAAGAAAACAACAACAAAAAAAACAAATAAGGGCATCATCATTAAGCTCAGCCTTGAAAAACATGGACAAATGTTTACAGACAGATAAAGAATGAAGGAAGAAAGGAAAGTCCAGTTTGAAAGAACAGGATAAAGTCATACAGATAAAAGAATGAAAATATATTTGAACATTGAAAGATGTTGAGAAATTCAAAGTGGCTGGAAAATAGAGTACATGAAAGCAGTGGCAAGAGATGAGTCTGGAGATATGTAATTGTGAAGAGCCTTAAACACTAGGATGAGGAGTTTAAACTTTACCCTATAAGTAGTAGAGTATGGTAAAATGTTTTGAGGACCAAGATATAACTTGTGCTTTATTTTAATAATGGTTGCTAGGGGCGCCTGGGTGGCGCAGTCGGTTAAGCGTCTGACTTCAGCCAGGTCACGATCTCGCGGTCCGTGAGTTCGAGCCCCGCGTCAGGCTCTGGGCTGATGGCTCAGAGCCTGGAGCCTGTTTCTGATTCTGTGTCTCCCTCTCTCTCTGCCCCTCCCCCGTTCATGCTCTGTCTCTCTCTGTCCCAAAAATAAATAAACGTTGAAAAAAAAATTTAAAAAAAAATAATGGTTGCTATTGTGGAGTAATTTTGGGAAAAGGTAGAGATTAAAGATTTAAAGCTCTAAGTAGTAAGCTATTACCATAGTTCATTCGATTTGTGAAATGAGTCTGAACTAGGTTATTGGAAGAAGAAATGGAAAAGAAGTAGAATTTATTGATTAGATGGGAATGATAGAACTGGACGTGACTTCATTATTCAGAATGACTGGTGGGGGTGGTGATGCCATTAATAAAAAAAAAGTGAACATAGTTTAAAAAGGAGTTTCTGGTGTAAAGAAAGCTTTTTGCTTTTAGCTTTGGTTATGTTTAATATGTGTTGTGGGAGGAGTTTAATGTGGAAATGCAAGCTGGCAGCAGTATATTCTAGTTAAGACAAATTTCATATCCAAAATTCTATCTTGTATATACACCTCAATATTTTGAATATTAATAATACTAGCTATACCTTTTATAATGTTATTTATAATTATAAAATATTTCATATATTGGTAAGGAATTTAGTATATAAATACTTTAGTATTTATATTTAGTATATAAATACTTTAGTATATAAATACTCATCCTTGGCTGGAGTGTGTTTGAGTGTTAAAACTTTGGTAATAGAAAGTGATTTAAGAAAGAGAGAAAAGCTGGGAAGGAGGATAAATAACATTAAATACCAAAGAGAATGTTGGATCACTTTTGCTCCTTTCACTCAAATTCTGAATCAATAGAAACACAAAATTTGAAGGATCACTAAACATGCCATTAAGGTTATGTTCAATTATGTCATTGTGCTGTGCATAAATAATCGGTGGTCTGTGTTCTCCAAGGGAAGTACCCATAGACTTAAGTTAACCTCTCAAGCAGATTTTAGATTAACGTATTTCAAACTTTTATTTATTCAAATCTAATGCACTTTAATCTTAAAGTGTATATTCTCATATCATAGGTCTGGAGTGGGACTCAGTATTCTGCATTTCTAGCAGGTTCCAGGTGATTTTGAAGCTGTTGGTCTATGGAACACACTGAGTTAGCAAGGCTCTAGAGTTCCAATGTGAACTTTGGAAGAGATGAATTTGGTGATTTAAAATTTCCCAGTGAATGTTTCAGCAATTCACAGGAAAAAAGAAAGCTGTAGAGCTTTTTGCATTAAATTATTGAATAGTTTTCATACCTCATTTGATTTGATTCAGATTCTGAACAATGGCCATGTTGCTGGAAATGGCTGATCATGTTGCAGAATGTGAAGTCACAGGTCTTTTTCAGTCTCAGTTACCTGAAAATTGAATCTTGACTTGTGACGAATTCTTAATCTTGGCTCAGCACAGGATGGCCTTAGGTGCCACACATCCCTGGAAGCAGTAAATGCCTCCTGTTCTAATGCTGCTGTGAGATTTTTCAACAGCTCCTTCATTTTTTCCTCTTTGCTTTGAAGTTTCTTTGATCTCTCAGCTACCTGAAGAGAATGGGCAAACTTTCTAGCTTATCAGGAAAATATCTCTCAACCACCCCCACTGCAAGTAAAAACAAAAAAATTAAACCTCAAATGCAGAATAATTTTTTTCCCTTCTGGTTTTCTTTGCTGAATATTTGATAATGGGTTCAGTCACAGATATATTTGTGAAGTAGCTGAAGATTAACTTCTATAACATTCCAGCCTTCAAAAATCCCTCCTTTATCTATTCCTAGGAATCCATAATTTTCCCCCCTCTATTTGTTAACAAGCCGTTTATTTGATCTTCTGTTCACATGTGATGTAATATGATTAGCAGTTGAAATATTACTTCTCAAGTAATTTACACAGTAGATAATATAAATTAAGTTTTAACTGATAAATTTCAGACATAAAGTCAGGAACACTTAAGAATTAATTTGGAATATTTAAGACCATCTCTGTGGTCTGAAGACTATTAGCCAAGGCAATGTCCTGAAAGAATTCATACATTTGTATGACTTGATTGATGATGACTTAGTGAGCATCTAATAATCAGAGGGTGGAGGCTGTTTCTGTTAATGCAGGAAAAGAAAATTTAGAGTCCTCGATACTGCAGTGATATTGCGATTATGGGTTACTGTGGGAAACTCAACAAGAACCAAAAAACTTTTAGGATTTTGAGTATGCATGTACATCAGTTGTGTTGCCTTCGTTCACTAATTGGGTAATTTTTACAGTTGGCTTTAAGATCTCTGGAATTTTATTTAGGCAAAATCAAATCATTTGCACTGTAGGAACTGCCATCTAGCCCCTGAATGTCCTCAGTTGGTACTTAGCATCTGCATATCACCATGACATTTCTCTCTTCTATACCCATCCTATACAGAATTCTTAAGAAGTTATGCAGTCCTGCATTGCTTAGCAATATTTTATTGTGATCTCTGAAATTATTCTTATATGTATAGTGACTCCATTGACCTTAGACTGGAAGTGGGCACTTTTTTCATACTTAAGTGTTTCTGTTTTAGTTTCCTATTTTTCTAAATTTATTATGTTTCTGAAAACCAGAATGCTAAATATACTAAAACTACTAAAATTGGTCCAAGAAAATTCATATATGTAGGAAATTCCATATGTACATCTTAGAGAAATAGAACAGGTTTCTGCAAAACATATTTTTCTTACCACAATTTCTTAGTTATTTAAAAGACAATACAATTGTTTAGTGTCTAGTAATTTTGAAGATAGTGGGTATTTTTTTTCTTTAACATTTATGCATATTAAAACGTCTTAACATTGTTTTGAATGTTTTATGGTTATTCTCTCTCATGTCTTTCATATTTAAAATGTATGAGTTATTTGTATTTCAGTGGAATATTTGTGCTTTTTCTCTTTTATTTCTTTGTACTTCAAGGAAACAGTTATCATAACACACAAGTAGAATTTTTTATATTTTTCTAAGTTTTGGTGTAATTTTCTGTATTTTGCAAACCATGAACATTTTGTTCTCTATCACTATATGCTGTTAAGTTTCTGGTAATTATAATATATAGTAAATATATGAAGCAAAGAGAAGCAAATCTCTGCTAGAATTTATTACTCCAAAAAAGGGGTCAAGAATACTAATATTTCTACAATCATTCATGCCATACCTTGTTTCTAAAAGAGATATTTGGAATCTTCTGAAATGGACAGGCCATTTTGATACTAATGTTAAAGTTAGAATATATTTAAAATTACAAGAAGTTACTTTTTAAACAGTTTCTACTTATCCATATCTTGGAATTGTTTTGATTCCACAAGTGAAGTATGTGGCCTTTTGGTGGTGAAGAAATAGATGACCTCTGGATGGATGTTTCTTATCTTTTCCTACCAATCTCAATTTATAACTTCCTGTTACCTCTCAATGGTTATCATTCCAGGTGAAAATCCTCATCCATTTTATATTTTCTCTGTCTCTTGGTAATTCTAGTTGTCTTTTGTTAAAAAACAATTTTTTTTGCTTGAGAAATAATGAACATAAATGCACCATTATTTATTGTAATACTTAAGGGAAATTTATTTATTTATTTATTTATTTATTTATTTATTTTTCAAGAGAGAGACAGAGTGTGAGCAGGGGAGGGGCAGAGAGAGAGGGAGACACAGAATCCGAAGCAAGATCCAGGCTCTGAGCTGTCAGCACAGAGCCCGACGCGAGGCTTGAACTCTTGAGCTGCGAGATCATGACCTGAGCTGAAGTTGGCTGCTTAACCGACAGAGCCACCCAGGCACCCCAAGCGAAGGGAATTTTAAAAGAGACCATTTAAAGAGACCATAGATAAGGTGATACTGCTGAGCAGCTGATATTTAAGAGGTATTTTCTGAGACCAGGAAAGTAGGTAGTACTTAGCTAGATTGAGAGTGTTGAGGAATAATCAGGTAAAGGAAAAGCATGTGCAAAAACTCTGAGGTCAGAGTATACTTGGTGAATTAAGAGATTAAAAGGGTTCCAGGTTTTCAGAATGTGGTAAGAAAAGAGTGAGAGGGAAATGAGAGGATATTGGAACAGTAGTTCCTGGAGGTTGTAACAAAGATTTGATCCTTTGAGCCTATGAAAGTCTTTGGTATAAAAAATGTATTTAAGCGGAGCCTGGGTGGCTTAGTTGGTTAAGCGTCTGACTTGATTTCAGCTCAGGTCATGATCTCACTGTCATCAGTTTGAGCCCTGTGTCAGGCTCTGCACTTACAGTGTGGAGCCTGCTTGAGATTCTCTCTCTCCCTGTGTCCTTTGTCCCTGCTTGTGCATGCTCTCTCTCTCTCAAGAGAAAACTGTATTTAATATTTTATTTTGAGTTGAACATTTAGACTGAGGGAGGTATTTTCCCCTCAGGTTTCCACATGACAATTTTCATCATAATTTTCATAAGTTACATAATAAATTTTTTAAAGTTCCTTTCTGGAAAGACTAATGAAAATCCCTGTGTTCTATATTACCATATTTATATTTGTTTGTTCTTATCCTATGTATTTTTGAAGAACATATGTGTATTAGTGGAAAATATAACATTTTTGGGAATGTTTTTGGGTTTATAATTTTTATAAGCATTATGCTCTCCAATGTAAGGGTATCTGGAAAATATTATGACTGATTTTCTATTGAAACCAGAAAGTCATCTTCCATTGACACATTGAGGGTACTGAAAAGCAACTTCATTAGGAGGAAGTGTATATTCAGTAACATTTATTTTATATTTACTCATGCTCTGGTGGAATGTTTTGTTCTCTTCTTGGACTACTTAGGCATTTCATTAATGAGACAATTCACTTCTTAGGGCTTTTAGTTTTAGAAGTATTTTAATTATGCTTAAGATGTATTTTGCATCTAAGTTATGTCGTATGCTTCACTATGAATGGAGCTATTATAGATATCATTAAGTTCAAACTTTTATCACAGTTGTTCCAGTTGGAAGCCTTTCCATAGAAAAGGATGCAAAGAAAATACAGACACTGAGATTAAGATTATACCCATAAAATTCTTGTCGCATTAAACGTTTATAATTTTAACTGATTTAGGTATTGGACTTCTGCATTTTGCTTGAGAAGATCGTGTGAATCAAAACAATTCCTTATACTACAGATTTTTAAAATATTGACCACATATTTATTCAATTTCAAGTGATCTTCTTAAGCCAATCAGCCAACTATCTTGGAACAAACCCTCTTTTTCTTAACCAAACACATTTCAATATGTAAACATTTCAGGTGCTTTGTTCTTCAAATTGATACCATTTTTAATTAATTGGTATGTATTTAGTGTACTTCCTTTATTTTTATGTGTTGACTTTTACCAATTTTTCATCTCCAGATTTCTTCTAGTTAATGCATTTCTTTATGATTGCTGAATTAGCTAAATATCTAACCAGAGATTATCAATTAATACAGGAGATATAAAGAATGCAACTTCATATTCTTTTCATAATAGCTTTTTCATCTTGATATGTTCAGGACTGATTATTTCTCTTTTTAAATTCATCCTTTTTGTTCCTTTCTGGTCTGCTAATTTATTTCACTTCCTTTGACTCAGAGGTTTATAAATTGTACTTAGTTTTATAAAGACTCAATATTGTAAAGATGTCCACTATTCCCTGGTAGATCTATAAATTCAGTGTAATTTCCATTAGTACCACATCATGCTTTTTTGAGTGTGAAAATTGAAGGCTGAGTTTTAATTTTATGTGGACTAAGAAATTTTGGGCCAGCTGTAGCCAAGAAAATCTTGAAGAATAACAGCAAGATATCCAAATGTTTAGTGAAGCTACATTAAGGAAAGCAGTATGGGATTGGTCCAAATATAGACTGATGGAACAAAGTATGGAATCCAGAAGCAGGTTGACAAAGGTAATAGCATAGAACATCAGGGGAAAAATTGTGTGTGTGTGTGTGTGTCTGTGTGTGTGGCAATAGCCACAAAAACTAGATCTCTAGTCATTTGTACAAACTCCTTCCAGAGACCTGTTGACCTGTTTTTAGAGTTTCAGTGAGCTGGAGGGAGAAGGCAGTGGAAGCACTCACTGACTAGTTAGAAGCTGGACACTCAGGCAGAAGTTTGTGTATATAGTCAAGTCCCTTTCGGGGAAAGACTGAGGGATGGGTGTTTTTGTATGCTTCCTCTGCACTGAGACTTGGGAGGGATAATCTAATTGAGTGCTTATAAACAAACCTGTAAAACTGCTTATTTGTGTGCTACATTCTTCTATGATTACAAAATGCAAGTCCCATTGGTTTTCAGTGCAGGTGATCCTGGAACCATCCCTTGGGTGGCAGATGCAAAAGCTGCCATCTAAATGGCTAAAATCTAAAAGACTGGTATGCCACACAGCTTTAGCAAGAATGTAAAGCAAGTGGAAGTCTCCTTTACCCCTGGCAGGACTGTAAATTGGTATAACCCCTCTGGAAAACTGTCTGGCAATATTAGCTAAAGTTGAACATCAACTTAACCTTCTCATCCAACAATTCTGTCGTTTGTATCTATTCTAGGTATTTTGCAAAGAGAAATGAATGTACCAAAATGTGTATGCAACAATGTACATTGCAGTTTGTTGTTCATAATGTCTCTCAATTAGAAACTATTCAAATATTTATCGAGTAGATTTTGGCAAATATATATCTGTGAAAAATATTGAATATTCACAATAACATGAAGGAATACCATTTATTCTTTGAAAATTCATTAACAATCATAGCATATATGATTTTAGCACTTTTTTTTGGATATATAGTATCCTGAGGAAATAATATATTTAAGTACTACACAAATAACTTTCATTTTATGTTTTATTTTTTAATGTTTATTAATTTTGAGAGCACGTGTGTGTGAGCAGGGAAGGGACAGAGGAGACAGAGACAGAGAGAGAGAGACAGAAACCCAAGTAGGCTCTATGCTTTCAGTGCAGAGCCCGATGCAGGGCTCAATCCCATGAACTGTGAGATCATGACCTGAGCCAAAATCAAGAGTTGGGCACTCAACCAACTGAGTCACCCAGGTACTCCAAATAACCTTTATTTTAAAAAGGAAAAAAATATGTTTTAGTGTATAATTAGAGGTAATAAATGATGAAAAGAAAAAAGGAGGAGGGGGAAATAAATTAGGAGTTGCAATATTTCTTTCTAAAGGTACTTTTCAGTTGGATACTATTTTCATTGTAAAGCAGTAAGTACTGTGAGAAGTACAAAATAAATTAAATTTTGTCCCTACTAAAATAAAAATTTAGTTGATAATACCAAACAAAATGTAAATAAAAGTAAATACAGGTTTAAACAAATCTTGATGTATCCAAAGGGGAGGAAGAATCTACGTGTAGCCAAGAATCAAGAATCCTGGAGGAAATAGCATTTGGCATAGCTCTTGAAAGACAGATAATATACTGACACATAGTTTTATATGGGAGGGTCCCTCAGAGAGGCTAATGTATGGAAGAAGGAAAGTGTAAGGCAAATTTGAGAATCAGCAGATCAGGGATTTTGTGATTGCATGTGCTTAGAAGGAAAATGGTAGGAAATGATGCAAAGGTAGGTTGAGTTCAGGTGCTTGATAGTGTTGAATTCTAAGTAATTTGGATCTTTCTCTTACACCATTGAGTTCCTATGGAAGGATGTCGGTAGGAAGTTGACATTTGATCTGTTTTGAGAATGCAATTGGAGGAAATGTGAAGGGAGGATTTAACTGGGGAAAATAATATGACTTAAGGGGAATTTTGAGAATGTCCAGTCCCCTTATTTAATACATGATAAAAGAGGCTCCTATCAGTTGACAGCACAGGAAATTCAGAAACCAGGTCTCTGAATTTTTAACCCAAGGAATCTTTTCTCTAAATCTAGAATAAGAATCGGTAGCAATCTATTGAAAGTCTAAGTGAGAAGAGATGATTGCTTGAACTGGGGTAGTGAGAATAAGAATAAACTGACACATGAAAAGGGCATTGAAAGGTGTATACGACAGGATTTGGAAAGTCATTAAATGTGGGGAATGAAGGAGAAACATTTTTGGATTCCTGTTTGAATGACAGGAAGGAAGAGGGTTTTGTTTTTGTTTCTTTTTTTTTTTTTGGAGGAGGGAGTTTTTAACTGAGCCAGAGTAGAGGAGAACCAGCAATTTGGGAGGGAAGAGAAAATGTTTAATATATTTATGTATACAAATTACTAGCTTTACTAAGGAGTCAGCAGTAAGTTCAGCAGTTCTATTCAAGACTCCTTTTTCAAGGCTGAGGTGATATCATGTCAAAATGACTCCTTCAGCCACTAGAATGATTTATTCAAATCAGTTGCTAAGAATTAGATTGTTTGGGTGGCTAGATTAATATACACAGTTTTTCATTTTTACTTAGTTGATTTAGCATGTGTAGACAGATCAGGAATTATCCCTCATAAAAGCATATCTGATGTTTGTTTCTTTGAGCTTCATTCACTTTGGCTTCATCTAAGTAAACTGTGGCAGGAGGGAGACAAAGGTATATTGTTCAGCAGCAGCAAATTTTGCCCCCAAAGCAGTTTTGAAATACACTGAAAATTCTCTGTCTATAATGATTCATTTGTTCAAAAGTGGTGATTGAGTTCTTCATCTGATTGGGGCACTATACTGCACCTAGACATAAAAATGCAAGTTAAAAAAGATGCAGAGGCACCTGGGTACCTCAGTTGGTTAAGAATCTGACTCTTGATTTCTGCTCAGGTCATGATTTCATGGTTTGTGAGCTTGAGCCCCATGTCGAGCTCTGTGCTGGCAATGCAGAGCCTGCTTGGGATTCTTTCTCTTTCTCCTTCTCTCTCTGCTCTTCCCCTGCTTGCTCTCCCTCTCTCTCAAAAAATAAAAATAAAAAAGCAGACTTTGCACTTGGGGAACTGACTGATTAGTGTCAGAGCCAATTATCAATTTATCACAAAATATTTTTTAATCACAAATATTGATCAGTGATGTGAAGGAAACTTTTCATTGTACTATGTGAGTATAAAGTGGAGAAAGATATTCATCTTTATAGTCTATAAAAAATTAGCATGTACAGTTCTTGAGAATCTAATTTCACCATTTTTTGAAATAATGTAAGCAGTATTACACTAAGAATTTAAACTAAATGCTGCTACAGATGAGTGAAGTTTGTGATTAAATCTTGTTCTAATGTAATTCACCAGAATCTGAATATATGAGTCATAATTTTCCTGGTTTTAATTCATTTGGGTTTTCATTTATTTATTTGAATTTTTATGTGTAGTAAAAATCTTGGTCAATGTAATTAATTCTAAATGATATTTGAAAAATACTACTTTCTAAACTTTACTAGAATCATCTGGTCTATTTAATTGCTAATTTGTTTTTGCAAAATTTTATTATCATGTAAATTATCTCTGTTTGGTCTAATAGGGAATTTAAAAAACATCATATGATTTCTCTAACCCTGAAACAAAATATTTTGTATTATATGCAGGATACTTTGGATCCTTGGAAGACACATATCTTGGTCTCTTCTTTCATTTGAGTTGATTCATCTCCTTTGCTGGCTTCTTTTTCTCTAACCACTACTTACATCTGTTGCTTTCCAAGTCTTGACCTCAGCTCTTCATGCAAATGCCTTCTTGTGTAACCTCATTCATTCCTGTAGTGTAATTATCATCAGTAATACAACCCTTATGTCTTCATCTTCAGAACATGATGATTTGGGGATTAGATATCTCTAGCTGATCTCCCCCCAGACATCTCATGATGAAGAGTTTGGTTCTAAAGTTAGATAATTCAGGTTTGAATCCTTTCGTCACAATTTACCAGTTGCGTATTAGTTGACGATATTATTTAGAATTAATTTCTATGTGTTTTGGTTTCCTTATCTCTAAAATGATAAAATAATGGCATATACATCATAAGGTGGTTTTGAGGCTTAAATAAAGTACTATATAAAAGTGCCTAAGAAGAAATAAACAGACAGTTCTCCAAAGAAGACATCCAGATAGTCAACAGATACATAAAAAGATGCTCAGCATCACTCATCATTAGGGAAATACAAGTAAAAGCTACAATGAGATATTACCTCCTACCTGTCAGAATAGCTAAAATCAAAAACAAAAGAAACAACAAGTATTGGCAAGGATGTGGAGAAAAAGGAACCTTCTTGCGCTGTTGGTGGGAATGCAAACTGTGCAGCTACTGTGGAAAATATTTGGAGATTCCTCAAAAAGTTAAAAGTAGAACTACCCTATGATCAGTAACTACAATACTGGGTATTTACCCCCTCCCCGCAAAAACCCCACACTATTTCAAAAAGATACATGCACCCCTGTGTTTATTGCAGTGTTACTTAGGACAGCCAAATTATGGAAGCAGCCCATGTCCATTTGTAGATGCATGGATAAAGAAGATGTAATATTTATGTACAGTGAAATATTACTCAGCCATAAAAATGAAATCTTGCCATTTTCAGTGACATTGGTGGAGCTAGAGAGTATTATGCTAAGTGGAATAAGTCAGACAAGGACAAATACCATGTGATTTCATTTATATGTGGAACTTAAGAAACAAAAGAAATGGGCAAAGGGGAAAAAAGACAGACCAAGGAACAGATTCTTAACTATAAAGAACAAACTAATGAGGGGAGGTGGGTGCAATAGGTGATGGGGATTAAGGAGTGCACTTCTCATGATGAGCACTGGGTGATATATGGAATTGTTGAATCACTATATTGTATACCTTAAACCAATATAATACTATTCCAGTATGTTATTTGTACTGCAATGAAAATGAAGTGTAAAAAAATACACCTTGTATGAAAAAAAAAGTGCCTGAAACACTAATATAAATGTTCTATGTGTTTATGAAAGGAATTGCCTTTCCAAACTGCAGAGATGGAGAACTAATTATTACATTATTTTATTAATTTTATTAGATTCATATATATTCTTCCTTTCTTTATATAAATAACTTTTTGTCTGATTATAGGTGCTATTAATTGTTGCCCTGAAGGTCAAGGCAGTACTACATTATTTATCATTTAATGTACCCCTCAGATATTTTAAGACAAGATGGTAAATTTAGTACTTAAATTCAAATCTAAGTGCTAATGATAGGTAACATAGTAAGAACAAATAGAGATACAGCCAGGCTCAAATATGAGGCACATCTCCACAGAGCAGAATGGAACAGCAATGAGCAGAGCTGATTTTGTGGACCTGCTGGCCTTTGGGTAAATAGAGGAGTGGTGGAAGCCAGAAATTTAGCTGCTATCAGTAAAGAGCCTTAGAAGTGGTTTTCAAATAATGTATTTAATTGTTTGAAAACAGAGATTAAGATGTGGCACCCTATTCACAAAATATGGCTGAAAAAAACTGCCTCCAAGTTCATCTTGGGGTTACGCTGACCTCCCAGAGCCCAAGGTATCTTGATCGGATCTGCCATTTCCCTCAACACACTGGGAGTAAATCCATATTCTTTTTTTTTAATTGTAAGTATAATTAACATACCATATTATATTAGTTTCAGGTGTACAACATAGTGATTCAACAATTCTGTACTTTATTTAGCGCTTTCCATGATAAGTGTAGTCACCATCTGACAGGGTCAGCTAAAGCATTATTAAAAGAGCTAGACAAAGGAGGATCACACAGAGAAAGAAGAGTGGGGAAGAGTATTAATAACAACATACGCATATTAATAACAACAAATCTTCCATCCAATGTGAGTCTAGAAGCAAATTTTAAGGCACATTTAATACCATGCTAAAGAGGACAAAGCAGTTGGGGTGATTGGCTGGCGCAGGCAGAAGAGCATGCAACTCTTGATCTTAGGACTGTGAGTTCAAGCCCCATGTTGGATGTAGAGTTTACTAAAACAAATAAATAAAAACTTTAAAAAAAGAAGACAAAACAATTTATTCTGGATGAAAACAATTTTCAACAATAATCTAATAAAGATTTTGAAGTATGTTGTGGCTGTTAAACAAGTGAAATTAATACTTAGCTTCTCCATAAACAGAATAAAGAATTATACTCTTTTTTTTTTATATGAAGTTTATTGACAAATTGGTTTCCATACAACACCCAGTGCTCATCCCAAAAGGTGCCCTCCTCAATACCCATCACCCACCCGCCCCTCCCTCCCATCCCCCATCAACCCTCAGTTTGTTCTCAGTTTTTAAGAGTCTCTTATGCTTTGGCTCTCTCCCACTCTAACGTCCTTTTTTTTTTTTTTTTCCTTCCCCTCCCCCATGGGTTCCTGTTAAGTTTCTCAGGATCCACATAAGAGTGAAACCATATGGTATCTGTCTTTCTCTGTATGGCTTATTTCACTTAGCATCACACTCTCCAGTTCCATCCACGTTGCTACAAAAGGCCATATTTCATTTTTTCTCATTGCCACGTAGTATTCCATTGTGTATATAAACCACAATTTCTTTATCCATTCATCAGTTGATGGACATTTAGGCTCTTTCCATAATTTGGCTATTGTTGAGAGTGCTGCTATGAACATTGGGGTACAAGTGCCCCTATGCATCAGTACTCCTGTATCCCTTGGGTAGATTCCTAGCAGTGCTATTGCTGGGTCATAGGGTAGGTCTATTTTTAATTTTCTGAGGAACCTCCACACTGCTTTCCAGAGCGGCTGCACCAATTTGCATTCCCACCAACAGTGCAAGAGGGTTCCCGTTTCTCCACATCCTCTCCAGCATCTATAGTCTCCTGATTTGTTCATTTTGGCCACTCTGACTGGCGTGAGGTGATACCTGAGTGTGGTTTTGATTTGTATTTCCCTGATAAGGAGCGACGCTGAATATCTTTTCATGTGCCTGTTGGCCATCTGGATGTCTTCTTTAGAGAAGTGTCTATTCATGTTTTCTGCCCATTTCTTCACTGGGTTATTTGTTTTTCGGGTGTGGAGTTTGGTGAGCTCTTTATAGATTTTAGATACTAGCCCTTTGTCCGATATGTCATTTGCAAATATCTTTTCCCATTCCGTTGGTTGCCTTTTAGTTTTGTTGGTTGTTTCCTTTGCTGTGCAGAAGCTTTTTATCTTCATAAGGTCCCAGTAATTCACTTTTGCTTTTAATTCCCTTGCCTTTGGGGATGTGTCGAGTAAGAGATTGCTACGGCTGAGGTCAGAGAGGTCTTTTCCTGCTTTCTCCTCTAGGGTTTTGATGGTTTCCTGTCTCACATTTAGGTCCTTTATCCATTTTGAGTTTATTTTTGTAAATGGTGTGAGAAAGTGGTCTAGTTTCAACCTTCTGCATGTTGCTGTCCAGTTCTCCCAGCACCATTTGTTAAAGAGGCTGTCTTTTTTCCATTGGATGTTCTTTCCTGCTTTGTCAAAGATGAGTTGGCCATATGTTTGTGGGTCTAGTTCTGGGGTTTCTATTCTATTCCATTGGTCTGTGTGTCTGTTTTTGTGCCAATACCATGCTGTCTTGATGATGACAGCTTTGTAGTAGAGGCTGAAGTCTGGGATTGTGATGCCTCCTGCTTTGGTCTTCTTCTTCAAAATTCCTTTGGCTATTCGGGGCCTTTTGTGGTTCCATATGAATTTTAGGATTGCTTGTTCTAGTTTCGAGAAGAATGCTGGTGCAATTTTGATTGGGATTGCATTGAATGTGTAGATAGCTTTGGGTAGTATTGACATTTTGACAATATTTATTTTTCCAATCCATGAGCAGGGAATGTCTTTCCATTTCTTTAAATCTTCTTCAATTACCTTCATAAGCTTTCTATAGTTTTCAGCATACAGATCCTTTACATCTTTGGTTAGATTTATTCCTAGGTATTTTATGCTTCTTGGTGCAATTGTGAATGGGATCAGTTTCTTTATTTGTAAGAATTATACTCTTGAAAAGTATATCCTAAATACCTCTAACAGTATATGATACATAGTAAGTACTCAATAAATATTCCATGGGTAAATGAATAAAAAGTATAGAGCAGTGTCACTTATGAATATAAGTTTAGAGATAGGAAAGGAAGTATTAGCAAGTAAAACAGCAGTTTTATTATATAAAACTATAAAATATTAGCAAACTGAATTTATCAGTGTATATATGTATATAAATATCACATTATTATCAAATATGGTTTATCCTGATAGTGTAAGGAAGTTTAACACAAAATCTATTACTTCAGTATATATTTAGTTGATACTGTGATGTCCCATTAGATATTACTTCTGGATTTAAAAACTGTGGTCCTACTGCCTGGGAATGCAGCTAGCTACTGGTCATTTTCAAGGAATGACTGGATAAAGAGAGTCCCCTTGTTCAAGTTCAAGACCCTTTTCCCGGACAGCTTGCATCAAATGACTGGTCCATCCGGAAGTTTAAGTACATGACCCCCCTCCTGCCAATTTAAGAAAAGTCTGATATACTATCCCATCTTAGCTTTGGAGCTTTTTGTGACGGTGGCTGGTGTTTCCACTGAGATTTCAGTACCGCCTAATTATTCCCTTTCCAGTCCTGTTTCTTACCCATTGCTTCCACAGATGGTGATCCCAACATTTGATTCTCAATCAGCTTTCTACTTCACATTCTGTATCCTGGAAAACCTTACTAGTGATGGAATAATATTAATATATTAAAGAAGAATATACAGGGAAAACATTTAAATAATTAAACATTTATTCAAGATATATTTAGGAAATTAGAGTTTGAAGAGTATATTCTTGAAGTAATAAAATATATTAAAACTAGAAACAAATCTAAGAAAATCCAAAGAGCATTGGAACTCAAAAGAAAGTGAAGCAAGTTTTCTTATGTAGAAAAACAACATGCAAAGGCTCAAAAGCATTCCTATACTATGTTAAAAACTAACGGAGTATAGGGGCGCCTAGGTGGCTCAGTGGGTTGAGCGTCTGACTTGATTTCGGCTCAGGTCATGATCTCACAGATTGTGAGATTGAGCCCTGCATGTGGCCACGTGCTGACAGTGAGGAATGTGCTTGGTATGCTCTCTCTCCCTCTCTCTCTCTGCTTCCCCTGCTTGTGCGCATGCTCGCACACACTCTCTCCCTCTCAAAATAACTAAATATTTTAAAAAACTAACAGAGTATACTAAAATATACATTAATAATGGAAGCTAACAGTTTATGAGTATTTATTGTTTGCCCAGTACTGTTTTTAGTAAAAACTATATCATATTTTTAAAATTTTTGAGTGTAGCGGACACACAACGATATGTTAGTTTCAGGTGTACAACATAGTGATTCAGCAACTCTATGCATTATACTGTGCTCACTACAGTGTAGTTACCATCTGTCCCCATACAACGCTATTACATCATTGACTGTATTCTTTATACTGTGCCCTTTATTTTTATGACTTACTCATTTTATAGCTGGAAGCCTATCTCTCTCTTCATACATTTTTCCCAAGCCTACTTTCCTCCCTCTGCAACCATCAGGTTTTTTTTCTCTGTATTAATAGGTCTGATTCTGCTCGTTTGTTTATTCATTTTTTTCAGGTTCCACTTATGAGTGAAATCATATGGTATTTGTCTTTCTTAGTCTGACTTATTTCACTTGTTTGCCTAGTATTTTGATTAAGGCTTTACATATAACCAAGGAAGGTATGAAGAAGTGTGCAGAATAAACTTAATAAAAGATGGTAATGTGTATATGGAGAAAATTATAGAACAGTATTTCTTTTCAGTAGAAAAGAATATCTGAAATATGAAGGATATGCTATTTAGAGATTATGAGATTCATGAAATTTTAACAAGCTAATCTTAATATCTACACATAAGATCTAAGGGCCAAGAAGAGCCAAAACATTTTTGAAGTTGTTGGGAGGAACTTTCCATATCATATGTAAGCTTACTATAAATATGTGATAATACAGAGTAGTATTAGGATGGAGATAAATAAAAATAGGTAAAACAAAATAGAGAGCTCCAAAACAGTCATTTAATATATGGACCCCGATACATGACAAATAGGGCATTCCACAACAGTAGTAAATAGTTCTGGGACAATGACAAACCTTTATAGAAAAAAAATAAATTTAGATTTTAACTGCACTGTGCACAAGGTCAATTCTAGCTATGTTAAAAAAAAACCCTTAATACAAAAAAGCAAACCTTTAAAAACTTTCAGAAGAAACTATTGATTATCATATTATGATGTAGTGGTTGACCAGGATAATTTCAAAGAGGAGAAAAAAGCATACTCCATAAAGGAACAAATTGATGCACTGACTTCATTTAAGTCTTCTGCACAGCTAAAGATATTCACATGACTTTATTTTTTATTATTCCTCAACTTGTTTTTAATACTTTATTATATATTTATAGATTTTCCAGCATTGTATATTATTTTGCAGAATTTGAACATTTCATAAATAATATCATCCTAACTTGGTTTTTTTCACTTAATAATGTATTTGTATTTTTTAAGATGGTAGATGTAGTCTTATTAGTTCATTCATTTTTAATTTCCCTAACATATTGAGTTGCAAGGATATTTCTCAACATACATATTGATATAAATTTATATTGTTTATAGTTTTTTCTTCCTTTTATGAAAATTGTAACTATAAATACTGTTGTGATAGGACATTGCATCTGGTTTACTCTAGAGACAAGGTATGTAGGAAGGTAAAGGAGGGAAGCAGAGAAATAGGATGAGGGAAGGACACATGGAGTTTTATAACGAACAGTAGGTAAAAATCTGAAACAAATATAGCATAAAGTTAAATTTGCAAAAGTTGGGTGGAGGGCATAAAACTGTTCATTATATTATACTACATGATTGTTTCATATATAAGAGCTTCTTGTTTTCTTTTCTTTCTTTTTTTTTTCTTTTGTTTTTTTGAGCTTCGTGTTTTCTTAAAGCTCTTTGCCTGGAGTTCATTCTTACATGGTATTGATATCATGAACTCTTTCTGTTCCTTTCTGATGTACATTGCATAATCTCTTCTTTGTGACATTTCTGAACAGTTTTCTCTTATATGCAGTTTTAAAATACTGCATGGGGTGCCTGAGTGGCTCAGTCAGTTAAAAATCCAACTGTTGCTGCGGCTCAGGTCATGATCTCATGATTTGTGAGTTCTAGCCCCACATCAGGCTTTGCGTTAACAGCACAGAGCCTGCTTTGGGTTCTGCGTCTCCATTTCTCTCTGCCCCTCTCGCTCTCACTCTGTCTCTCAAAAAGAAAAAATTAAAAAAGTAAAACAAAATACTGCATAAAAATGGATATTGTTGGGGCGCCTGGGTGGCTCAGTCGGTTAAGCGGCTGACTTCAGCTCAGGTCATGATCTCGCGGTCCATGAGTTCGAGCCCCGCGTCGGGCTCTGTGCTGACAGCTCAGAGCCTGGAGCCTGTTTCAGACTCTGTGTCTCCCTCTCTCTGACCCTCCCCCATTCATGCTCTGTCTCTGTCTCAAAAATAAATAAACGTTAAAAAAAATGGATATTGTTTCTTGATTCACTCTGGCATCCATTTTTCCTTCCAATAAATAGATGGGTTGATCCTATTTAAATTTTTCCACAGCTTCATTGAGATACAATTTATATATCTTAAATTTCCAATTTAAAATCACTCATTTAATGTATATGATTCAATATTTTTTAGCATTCATTCATAGTATATGCAGCCATCACCAAACAATCTAACATTAAAAATATATTTGCCCTTCAAAAAAGAAACTCTGTACCTCTTTACAGTTTTCATTTTTTTCCCACCAGTACCTTCACTGCCAGAAAACATTGCTCTTAATTTCTGTCTCATTAGGGATTGTCAATTCTGGACATTTCATGTAAATGAAATCTTACTGTATCTTGTCTTTTCTGTTTGGGTTCTTTCACTTATCATAATGTTTTTAGGTTCATCCACATTAGTATATATCCTCACTTCATTCCCTTTCATTTCCAGATAATATTCCATTTTAATGGACATGTTTTAGTTACCCGTTTATAAGTTGCTAGACATTTGGGTTGTTTCCACTTTTTTAAATTGCTCTTTTGAAGGCTGCATAGAATGTTCATGTATAAGTTTTTATATGGATGTATGTTTTCATTTCTTTTGGCTGTATACCTACAGCAATCCTGTATACCTGGAATTGCTGGATCATATGGTAACAATTTGTTAAACATAATTATGTTCAATATTTTGAGGAACTTCCAAACTGCTTTATTTATTTTTAAAAAAATTTAAAAATGTTTATTTATTTTGAGAGAGTGAGAGAGAGCGAGAAGGGGAGGTGCAGAAAGAGACAGAGATAGAATCCAAAGTAGGCTCCAGGCTCTGAGCTATCAGCACAGAGCCCGACACAGGGCTCAAACCCATGAGTCACGAGATCATGACCTGAGCTGAAGTCAGATGTTTAACTAACTGAGTCTCCCAGGCACTTCTAAAACTGTTTTATAAAGCAGCTATACCAGTTTATATTCCCTCTAGCAATATATCAGAGTTCCTATTTCTCCACATTTTTGTTAATACTTGTCATCTGTCTTTTTAGTTATAGGCATTAAGTGGCCATGGTATTTCATTTGGGTCTTATTTGCATTTTCTAAGTGACTAATGACATTGAGCAACTTCATGTGGTTATTGACCACTGTGTCTCTTCTTTGGAGAAATATTTATTCACATCTCTGCCCATTTTTTTAAAAATTTTTTTAATGTTTATTCCTGAGACAGAGAGAGAGAGAGAGCATGAGAGCAGGGGCAGAGAGAGAGGGAGACACAGAATCCGAAGCAGGCTCCAGGCTCTGAGCTGTCAGCACAGAGTCCAATGTGGGGCTCGAACTCACACACCGTGAGATCATGACCTGAGCTGAAGTCGGTCGCTGAACCAACTGAGCCACCCAGGCGCCCCTCTCTGCCCATTTTTAAATTGAATTTTTTTATTAGTGAATTGTAAGAGTTCTTGACATATTATGGATACAGGTTCCTTATCACATATATGATTTGTAAATATTTTATCTCATTCAATGGATTGTCTTTTCATGTCCTTAATGTTTTTAAAGCACAGAAGTTTTTATTTTGATAAAGTCCAGTTTCTATTTTTTTTCTTTTGTAATCTGAGTTTCTAGTGTTATCTGTAAGAAAGCTTTGCCTAATCCAGGATCACAAGGATTTAAACCTATGTTATTTATAATAATATTCTAATTTTAGTTTTTACATATAGGTCTATGATATATATAGGCCATATATATATGTATATTTATATAAATATATTTAATTTATATATATATTTTTTTTATTTTTTTTTTTTCAACGTTTATTTATTTTTGCGACAGAGAGAGACAGAGCATGAACGGGGGAGGGGCAGAGAGAGAGGGAGACACAGAATCGGAAACAGGCTCCAGGCTCTGAGCCATCAGCCCAGAGCCCGACGCGGGGCTCGAACTCACGGAGCGCGAGATCGTGACCTGGCTGAAGTCGGACGCTTAACCGACTGCGCCACCCAGGCGCCCCTATTTAATTTATATTTATATTTATATAAATATATTTACATTCTATATGTATATTTATATGTATATATGTATATAAATATGTATATAAATATTTATATTTATGACTGTATAGATATACCTGAGTTTTTAATTGAAAAAATTGCATTTTCTGCATTGAATTGTCTTGATATCCTTGTTGACCCTAAGTGTACAAATTTATTTCTGGGCTCTTATGTCTATTGTAGTGATATACATGTCTAGCTTTATGACTATATCACACTGTCTTGATTACTGGAGATTTGTAGTAAGCTTTGAAATTGGGAGCTATAAGTCCTTCTGTTTTGTTCTTCCCATTCATAATGTATCTTACTATATGTAACAAATATGATACTATATATTATAATGTATTAAACATTATGTAATACATATTCTTGTAATGGTCACTTATTTTGTGTGTATTTTTATTTTAAGGATCCTTTCACTGTCTCCTATATTGTCTATTTATTGTTGTTATTGCTATTATTGTATATATATGTGTGTGTGTTTTTCATTAATCTTTAATCTGTGAAAAAACAATTTTTTGTTATTTTCTAGTTAAATTTATATGCTTGAAATATTTTTTTAAATTGAAATATAATTAACATACAATGTTAAGTTTCAGATATACAACATACTGATTTGACAGTTCTGTACATTACTCAGTACTCTCCACAATAAATGCAGTCACCATCTATCACCATACAATCTTATTACAGTATTATTAACTATATTCCCTATGCTGTACTTTCCATGTTTATGAATTATTTATTTTATAATTGGAAGTTTATACCTTATCCCCTTATTTCATCCATCCCCCACCCACCATTCCTCTGGCAACCACCAGTTTAAGAGTCCGTTTTGTTTATTCATTTGTTTTATTTTAAAATTTTTAAATGTTTTTATTTTTGAGAGAGAGACAAAGTGAGTAGGAGAGGCAGAGAGAGAGAGGGAGACACAATCTGAAGCAGGCTCCAGGCTCTGAGCTATAAGCACAGAGCCTGATATGGGGCTCGAACCCACAAACCGCGAGATCATGACCTGAGCCAAAGTTGGACACTCAACCAACTGAGCCACCCAGGTACCCCTGATTTGTTTTATTTTAGTTTCCACATATAAGTGAAATCTTATGGTATTTGTCTTTGACTTCTTCTTTTTTAAAAAAAATATTTTACTTTTTTTGTTTCAAGTTTTTATTTAAATTCTAGTTGCATGTAGTATAATATTGGTTTCAGGAGTAGAATTTAGTGATTTATCACTTACGTACAACACCCAGTGCTCATCACAAGTGCCCTCCTTAATGCCCATCACCTGTTTAACCCATCCCCCACCCACCTTTCCTCCGTCAACCCTCAGTTTGTTCTCTGTAGTTAAGAGTCTCTTGTGGTTTATCTCCCTCTTCCCTCTGCCCTTCCTCCAGGCTCATCTGTTTTGTTTCTTAAATTTCACATATGAGTAAAATTATATAATATTTGTCTTTTTCTGACTGACTAATTTAGCTTAGCACGATACATTCTAGGTCCATCCATGTCATTGCAAATGGCAAAATTTCATTCTTTTTGATGGCTGAGTAAATGCGTATGTGTGTGTGTATGTGTGTATATATATGTGTGTGTATATCTATCTCTCTCTCTCTCTATATATATATATATACACACATACACACACATACACATATCTGTATCTAATCTATATATATCATCTATCTATCTATTTATGTATCTATCTATCTATCTCACTTCTTTATCCATTCACCAGTCAATGGACATTTGGACTCTTTCCATAATTTGGCTATTATTGATACTGCTGCTATAAATATTGGGGCACATGTGCCCCTTCAAATCAGTATGTTTGTATCTTTTGGGTAAAGACCTAGTAGTGCAATTGCTGGATCCTAGCATAGTTCTATTTTTAACTTTTTGAGTAATCTCTACACTGTTTTCCAGAGTGACTGTACCAGTTAACATTCCCACCAACAGTGTAAGAGGGTTCCCCTTTCTCTGCATCCTCACCAACATCTGTTGTTTCCTGTGTTGTTGATTTTGGCCATTCTGACAGGTGTAAGGTGGTATGTCATCGTAGTTTTGATTTGTATTTCCCTTATGACAAGTGATGTTGCGCACCTTCTTGTGTCTGTTACTCATCTGGATGTTTTCTTTGGAAAGATGTCTATTCATGTCTTCTGCCCATTTTTTAACTGGACTGTTTGTTTTTTAGGTGTTGAGTTTTATAAGTTCTTTACAGATTTTGGATATTAACCTCTTATCATTATGTCATTTGCAGATATCGTCTCCTATACCATGAGCTGTGTTTTAGTTTTGTTGACTGTTTCACTTTGTATGATACCCTCTAGGTCCTTCCATGTGGTTGCAAGCAGCAAGATTTCATTCTTTTTTATGACTAATATTTTATTGTATATATATACCACATAGTCTTTACCTATTTATCATTGGACACTTAGAGTGCATCTGTATCTTGCTATTGTAAATAATGCTGCAATAAACTTGGGGTGCATATATCTTTTTGAGTTGCATTTTCATTTTCTTTGGGTAAATACCCAGTGATGGAATTACTTGATAATGTGGTATTTTTAATTTTTTGAGGAACCTCCATAATGTTTTCCTCAGGGGCTATACCAATTTATATTTCCATAAACAGTGTATGAGCATTCCTTTTGCTCCATAATCTTGCCTGTTATTTTGTGTGTTTTTGATACCAACTATTCTGACTGGTGTTAGGTGCTATCTCATTGTTTTGATTTGAATTTCCCTAGTGATGAATGATGTTGAGCATCTTTTTTAATGTGTCTGTTGGCCATCTGAATATCTTCTTTGGAAAAATATCTATTCAGGTCCACTGACCATTTTTTAATTGGATTATTTTTTGGTGTTGAGTTGTATAAGTTCTTTGTATTTTGGATATTATATACTAATTATATATTTAATGAATATTTCATTTACAAATACCTTCTCCAGTTCATTACATTGCCTTTTTGTTTTGCTGATGTTTTGCTGTGCATATTTAAAACGATGAAACATTTAAAGTTTGAGTTTTTTATAACTGCCAAACAGCATAGAGAATATTGTGTGGCTACCATTCAGAATGAACATTTGTCAATATTTTATCATTTTTAGCTCAAATTTTTCATAAAAGAAATGTAATTTTGTCCCAAAGTTATAGTTCTCTTTGGACCTTTCCCATTAGAAAATAAAAAGGCAAACCATAGCCTGTGAGAACATTTTTGCTATCTCTGTCTCTCTGTCTCACTTTTTGTCTCCATTTCTTTCCCTTCCTTCTCTGTCTCTGTCTCTCTCCCCTCCTAATCTATCTACTACCTATGTATCTACCTATCTCTCTGATCTTTTCTCAGAAGTAGCTGTTATTATGAATTTGATGTTTCTTTTTCAAGTATACATTTAAAAATATTTTAGTATTTGTCACCTATTTATTCACTCATTAAATATATATTGAATGCCCAACAAACACTAGGCATTATTCTAAATGTTAGAGATAAATAGTAAAATATACATATATATATATATATACACACACACATATATATATTTATTTTTATTTATTTATTATTTATTTATATTTCATATAGAGCTTATATTCTAGTAGGAAAGGTGGTAAACATGATTTTAGGAATAATTAGAGGTATGTGAATTAAAGCAAATAAAGGAATAAAAGGTGATGAGATGTCGGTATATGTGTTTATGAGGGGTACTGTTGTTGATAAGTTGGTAAGGGAAGGTAGTTATTAGCAGAGATTTGAATGACATGAGTGTTGAATATATGAGCAGAGATTTGAATGACATGAATAATAAAAAAAATAAAGATTTAGAAGAGTATCTCAAGCAGATATTTCTTTTGACTTTATCGGATAGCCAACAGTGTTTTGATCTGTTGATTTTGTGCTTATTTCTGCTGAACTGACTTTAGTTAGTAGCTATATGGTAACTGTGGCTTCTCCTCTCTCTTTCATTCTTTAAGTTCTTGCTACTTCCCTTGGTTGCAGGGAGAGTCACAGAAAATTGAAAAAGACTGCATGTGTGAGTTTTATCACCTTTGCTCAACTTTTCCTAAGGACCAGTGGGAATCTTCCCTGATTTTGCCATTTTCCTGTCAATGATGTTTGTACATGGCTTCAGTAAAAGGGATATTCTTAGAGTTTTTAAGGATTATGTAAATTATTTTTAGCTGATAATGTTTAAGAATAATGTATCTCGTCAGACATATTGACTAGTATATGTGGTAGTTGGTGTTTTCTGGATTTGGGCTGTACTCCATTCCACTTTGTAGATGGTCCTATTATTATAATTGCAGATAGAGTCTGTTGCATAATTAAATTAAAGATAAGTTTTTTAAATTTATTTTTTAATTTTATTGATGATTTTTGAGGATGCCAAGAAGGAAATGAGTGAAAAAAATTTTTTTGATTCTTGTTTGACTTCTCCTTTATTATTATTATTTTTAAATTCTGGTATAGTTGATGTACAATGTATATTAGTTTCAGGTATACAATAGAGTGATTCAGCAATTCCATACATTACCTGGTGCTCATCAAAAGCACACTCCTGAATCCTCATCACCAGTTTCGCCTATCCCCTCACTGCCTTCCTCTATGGTAACCATCACTTTGTTCTCTACACTCAAAGAGTCTGGGGCAGGGGAGGAGTTAAGATGGAGGTATAGTAGGAAGACCCTATGCTTGCCTTTTCCCTTGAACACAGATAATATCAACTCATTCTGGACACCCATGAAATCAATCTGAAGACTAAGAGAACAAACTGCACAACTAGAGGAAGAAAAGAGGCCACATTGTGGAAGACAGGAAATGTGGAGATGTGATTTAGGGGAGAAAAGAATAGCTGGTGCTGTGGAGAGAGGGAGTCCTGATCAGGGAGAGAGGAGAGAAGGAAAGACCACAATAAAGCATCATGCAGGGGATTGCATAAGAAAAACACTTCCCAAAATCATTGACAGGGAAAATAAGACAGGCTGATTATTGTAAATTTGCAGAGCTGAAAAAGTAAAGTTTTAGAAGTTGTGCCATTGCTAGGTGGAACCTGGCAGGCAAAGAGGTGTTCCTGTGGAGAAGTAGGGCAGAGGTGTGAGAGTGGACAGCGTAGTCTGAGGATCCCTTGGGTTTCACTGGGAAAGACAGTTCCCTTTCTTGAAGTGCATTTGGGAAAGGTGGCACTACCTCTCCAGGGACAAAAGAGCCTGTGGGAGCTGGTTTGCTACCCTGTTCATTAACATAGAAGTAGAGACACCTGCTGAGGGCAGCTAACCAGGATGCTGGCTTTTTGCTGCACTTTACCATAAACTCCAAGCCCCTGTGTGTTTGTGTGACTGCCCTTCTGGGACAAACCAGCACCAGCTACAGTGTGGTGAGACCCTCACCCAGAGGATCATCACAGTTCTTCCCTGGGCCTGGTCTCTAAAATTTGGAATTTGAAGTCAAGCCTGTGCACCTGAGATAGAAAACAGAAGCACTGCACCATGGGGTGAGCAGAAGGATTGGACACAGAGTGCAGCAGGGACTTCAGGGAAGCCTGGAACAGATGAGGGGAGGTTGTCCTCTCCTCTGTGAGAACTTCTTGAATAGTGGTGGGTATGAATTACCTTCTCTAGGAATAAGAGTCCTGGCTGATGCCATTTTTAACCCTGCCCATCAGGATAGCCTGATTTGAATGAATAACTCAGTACCCCACAGTGGAAGCTTGAGCCACTTACACCAAGCCCTGCCCACCTGCACTCTGCATGGGCTTCTCAACTAGGACAAGTATGCTGGAAAGTCACATCATCAGCGGTCCCCTCCTCCAGAAGACCAGTACAAACCCACCCACATACACCAAGTCTGCTGACAATAGAGTGCTGCAAAGCTTCAGCTCTAGGGGAAATAGGATCTAGCCTCTTTTTTTTTTTTTTCAACGTTTATTTATTTTTGGGACAGAGAGAGACAGAGCATGAACGGGGGAGGGGCAGAGAGAGAGGGAGACACAGAATCAGAAACAGGCTCCAGGCTCTGAGCCATCAGCCCAGAGCCTGACGCAGGGCTCGAACTCACGGACCGCGAGATCGTGACCTGGCTGAAGTCGGATGCTTAACCAACTGCGCCACCCAGGCACCCCAGGATCTAGCCTCTTTTAACATGCAGACCAAAACCCACTTAGTTAAAACCCACCACACACTGGACAAGGTCCAAACACCACCCACTGCAAGCAAGGAGAAACTCTGCAGAGGACTGACATGAGGGAAAGAGCAGCCACAACACAACAGCAGAATGCACACAGCATACACCAGAAACACTTCCTGAAGCACCAGGCCTCAGACAGTGTAGGACTTCTTGACTCAGCCATTACTCTCAGGAGCAGGAAACATAAAGGATTTCCTAACATATAGTAGACAGAAACCTAGACAAAATGTCAAATTGGAGAAATTCCCTCCAAAAAAAAGAACAAGAAGAGTTTACAGCCAGGAATCTAATCAAAACACATGTAAGCAATATGCCTGAACCAGAATTTAAAACAATAATCATAAGGATACTAGCCAGGTATGAGAAAAGCATAGAAGACACCAGGGATTCCCTTAGTGCAGAGATAAAAAAACCTAAAAACTAGTCAGGCTGGAATAAGAAATGCTATAGCTGAGATGCAAAACTGACTGGATGTAATGACCACAAGGATGGAAGAAGTAGAGGAATGGATAAGTGAAATAGAAAATAAATTTACAGAAAATGATGAAGCTGAAAGAACAGGGAAAGAAAAATATTGGATCATGAATGTAGACTTAGGGAACTCAGTGACTCCATAAAGCATAGTAACATTTGTATCATAAGAGTCCCAGAAGAGAGGGGAAAAGGGCAAAAGTTTTATTTGTGCAAATTGTAGCTGAAAACTTCTCTAATCTGGGGATGGAAACAGACATCCAACTCCAGGGCATCAAAATCAATAAAAGCAGGCCAACACCAAGACATATCATAGTAAAGTTTATAATATACAGAGATAAGAAAGGAATCCTGAAAGCAGCAAGGATGAAGAAAACCCCAAACTACAAGAGAAGACAAATAAGTTTCACAACATATCTGTCCACAGAAACTTAGCATGCCAGAATAGAGTGGCATGATATATTCAGTGTGCTGAATGAGAAAATCTGCAGCCAAAAGTACTTTATCCAACAAGGCTGTCATTCAGAATAGAAGGAGAGATAAAGAGTTTCCCAAACATAAACTAAAGGAGTTTGTGAATACTAAACTAGCCTTGCAAAAAATATTAAAGGGGACCCTTTGAGAGGGAAAGAAAGACCAGAAGCAACAAAAACTGGAACAGAGAACATCTCCAGAAACATTGATTTTACGGGTAATACAATGGTACTAAATTCATATCTATCAATAATCATTCTGAATGTAAATGGACTAAATGGTCCAATCAAAAGACATAGGGTATCAGAATGGGTTAAAAAACAAATCCATCTATATGCTGCTACAAGAGATCCATTTTAGACCTAAAGACAACCTGCATATTGAAAGTGAGGGTATAGAGAACCATTTATCATGCAAATGGACATCAAAGGAAAGCAAGAGTAGCAATACTTATATCGGACAAACTGGATTTTAAACCAGACTGTCACAAGAGATAAAGAAGGGCCCAATATCATAATAAATGGGTCTAACTGACAAGAAGATCTAAGAATTGTAAATATTTATGCCCTCATCTTGAAAGAAACCAAATATGTAAATAATAACAAACCTAAAGAAACTCATTGAGGACAACACTGTAATAGTAGGGACTTTAACATCCCATTTGTAGCAATGGATAGAAAATCATCTAAGCAGAAAATCAATGAGAAAACAATGGCTTTGACTGACACACTGGACCAGAGGGACCTAACAGATGTATTCAGAACATGTCATCCTAAAGCAGCAGATTGCACATTCTTTTCAAGTGCACATGGAGCATTCTCCAGAAAAGGTAAAATATTGGGTCACAAATCAGGCCTTAACAAGCACAAAATGATTGAAATCATACAATACATATTTTTAGACCAAAATACTATGAAACTTGAAGTTAATAACAAGAAAACTTAGAAAGACCACAAATACATGGAGGTTAAAGAACATCCTACTAAAGAATGAATGAGTTCTCCAGGAAATTAAAGAAGAAATAAAAAAAAAATATGGAAGCAAATGAAAGTGAAAACACGATAGTTCAAAACCTTGGGATACTGCAAAAGTGGTCTTAAGAGGAAAAGTACACGGTAATACAGGTTTACCTCAATAAGAAAGAAAAGTCTCAAATATATAACCTAACCTTATACCTAAAGGAGCTAGAATAAGAATAGCACATCCATCCTAAAACCAGCAGAGAAGGCAAATAATAAAGATTAGAGCAGAAATAAATGATATAGAAACAAAAAAACCCAGAAAACAGATCAGTGAAACTAGGAGCTGTTTCTTGAAAGAATTAATAAAATTGATAAACCTATAGCTGGACTTATCAAAAAGAAAAGAGAAAGGACCCAAATAAAATCATGAGTGAAAGAGGAGAGATCACAACCCGCACCACAGGAATACAAATAATCATAAGAGAATATTATGAAAAATTATATGCCAACAAACTGGGCAATCTGGAAGAAATGGACACATTCCTGGAAACATACAAACTATGAAAATTGAAATAGGAAGAAATAGGACACTTGAACAGACTGATAACCAGCAAGGAAATTGAATTAGTATTCAAAAATCTCCCAACAAACAAAAGTCCAAGGCCAGATGGCTTCCCAGGGAATCCTACCAGACATTAAAAGAAAAGTGAATATCTGTCCATCTCAAAACTGTTTCAAAAAAATAGAAATGTGAGGAAAACTTCCATACTCCTTCTACGAGGCTAACATTACCTTGATTCCAAAGCCAGACAAAGGCTGCACTAAAAAGACCTACAGGCCAATATCCTTGATGAACACGGATACAAAAATTCTTAACAAGTTACTAGCAAGTCGATGCAACAACACATTAAACGAATTATTCACCACGATCAAGTGGGATTTTATTCCTAGGCTGCACAGGTGGTTCCGTGTTCACAAATCAATCAATGTGATACACCACATTAATAAAAGAAATAATAAGAATTGTATGATACCTCATTAGATGCAGAAAAACCGTTTGACAAAGTACAGCATCCATTTTTGATAAAAATCCTTAACAAAGTAGGGATAGATGGAATGTTCCTCAACATCATAAAGACACATATGAAAGATCCACAGCTAATATAATCCTCAGTAGGGAAAAACTGAGAGCTTTTCCTCTGCAGCCAGGAACAAGACAAGATGTCCACTTTCACCATTGTTGTTTAATGTAGTACTGGAAGTTTTGGCCTTGGCAATCAGACAATAAAAACAAATAAAAGGTAACCTAATCAGCAAGGAAGAAGTCAAACTTTCACTCATTGTAGATGACATGATATTTTTAAGCAAAAAATCTGAGAGTCCACCAAAAATTTGCTAGAACTGATACACAAATTCAGCAACATCACAGGATACAAAATCAGTATACAGAAATCTGTTGTATTTCTGTGTACAAATAATGAAACAGCAGAAGAGAAATCAGGAATTGATACCATTTACAGTTGCACCAAAACCATAAGATATTTAGGAAACACCTAACCAAAGAGGCAAAAGATCTATACCTGGAAAACTATAGAACACTTATGAAATAAATGGAAGAGAACACAAAGAAATGGAAAAGCATTCCATGCTCATGGATTGGAAGAACAAACATTGTTAAAATGTCCATACTACCCAAAGCAGTTCACACATTTAATGCAGTCCCTATCAAAATATCACCAGCGTTTTTCACAGAGCTAGAACAAACAATCCTAAAATTTGTATGGAACCACAGAGGACCCCAGATAGCCAAAGCAATCTTGAAAAAGAAAAGCAAAGCTGGAGTGATCACAGTTCTGGACTCCAAGCTATATTACAAAGCTGTGGTCATCAAGATAGTTTGGTACTTGCACAAAAACAGACAGAGAAATGGAACAGAATTTAAAATCCAGAAATGGACCCACAACTATATGGTTAACTAATCTTTCAGATGAAACAGGAAAGCATATCCAGTGGAAAAAAATAGTGTCTTCAACAAACAATGTTGGAAAAACTGGGCAGGTACATGCAAAAGAATGAACCTGGACCACTTACTTACACCATACACAAAAATGAATTTAAAATGTATGAAAGGCCTAAATGTGAGATCAGAAACCATCAAAATGCTAGAGGAGAACACAAGCAGCCACCTCTTTGACATTGGTTGTAGCAACTTATTACTAGACACATCTCCAGAGGCTCGGGAAACAAAAGTAAAAATGAACTATTGAGACTTCATGAAGATAAAAAGCTTCTGCACAGTGAAGAAAACGGTCAACACAACTAAAAGGCAACTTACAAAATAGAAGATATTTGCAAATGACATATCTGATAAAGGGTTAGTATCCAAAATCTATAAATAACATATAAAACTCAACCCCCCCAAAACAAATAGTCCAGTTAAAAAAAGGGCAGAAACATGAATTGACATTTTCCCAAAGAAGACATCCAGATGGTTAACAGACACATGAAAAGATGCTCAACATCACTCATCATCAGGGAAATAACTATGATGAGATATCGCCTCACACTGGTCAGAATGGCTAAAATTAACAACATAGGAAACAACAGATGATGGTGAGGATGTAGAGAAAGGGGAACCCTCTTGTACTGTTGGTGGGAATGCAAACTGGTGCAGTCACTCTGGAAAGCAGTGTGGAGGTTACTCAAAAATTTAAAAATAGAATTATGCTAGGACCCAGCAATTGCACTACTAGGTATTTACCCAAAGGATACAAACATACTGATTTGAAGGGATGCATGTGCCCCAATGTTTATAGCAGCAGTATCAACAATAGCCAGACTATGGAAAACAAAATAGATGAACATAGGAAAGGGGGATGGGAAGAGAGGGAGGCAAACCATAAGAGACTCTTAAGTATAGAGAACAAACTGAGGGTTGATGGAAGGGAAGTTTTGTGGAGAATTGGCTAAATGGGTGATGGGTATTAAGGAGGACATTTGTGTTGAGCACTGGGTATTGTATGTAAGTGATAAATCACTAAATTCTACTCCTGACGATGTTATACTATATCTTAACTAACTAGAATTTAAATAAAAACTTAAAAAAAGGTGTGTTTCTTTGTCTCCTTTTTTTCTTTGCTTGTTTTTTATTCCTTAACGCCCACATATGAGTGAAATCATATGGTATTTGTCTTTCTCTGACTGATTTATTTCACTTAGCATTATATTCTCTAGTTCCATCCATGTCATTTCAGGGTGAAAAAGATTTTGACAGCTTTTATAGAAAGGCAGAATATAATCTGTTTAGATTTTCTTATATATAAATTTTACCTCAACACTCATTTATCTTGGCATGGTTAGTGTTAAATATAACTCACACTTTCCAATAATTTAAAAAATTAATGTGGTGAAATCATTTTTACTTTTATGCTTTTATCTACAATATTTGTCTTATGGGTTACTGTTCTGATGGTTTATTTAGATTATTAGCTATGTAGATCAATATCTTTAATCTTTATCTTTAGTATAAATCCATTACAATTGTTATGTTGTATGTGTATTGTTGTACGTTGAAATTTTGCACATCATTAAAATTTCTGTTAATAGCTTTTTGTTTTCATTTGGGTTAATTTTTTAAAATATTTATTTATTTATTTTGAGAGAGAGAGAGAGAGAGAGTGAGCAGTGGAGGGGCAGAGAGAGGGACAGAATCCTAAGCAGTTTTGGTACTGTCAGTGCAGAGCCCAACACAGGGCTTGAACTCATGAACCATGAGATCATGACCTGAGCCAAAATCAAGAGCCACCCAGGCACCTCTGGGTTTTATTTTTAAACTAAACCTGTTACTGTTTAAAACCAGCATATATTAATATAGTTATTTTTTTATCATTTGCTCTTTTAACTACTGAGATTTTAATAACATATTTGTGGTAATCAGAATTTTAAAATGGGTCCCATGACTTTCATCTTTTGGTATTATTTCCATGAATATGTTATCACATTATATGGCAAGAGGGAAATATATCTTCTAAAAGCTGAGAGACACTCCTTCTTCTCCTTGATAGCCACCAAGAAATGGGTACTTCAGTCCTACAACCACATGTAACAAGATTTTGCCAACAGTCTGCATGAACCTGGGAGTTGATTTTGTCCAGAATTTCTAGATATGAGCCAGTCAGCTGACACCTTGATTTTGGCCTTTGAGACCCTAAACAGTGAACCCAGTGAAACCCACTGAAACTTGTGACCTTTACAGCAGCAAAATAAGAAATGGTTTTATAAGTGCTACATTTGTGGTAATGTTATACAGTGATAGAAAACTAATATGATATTAAACATAAAAATCATAAAAAAATTTTCTTTTTAACTAATGAAAGTGTTCTAAACAATTTAATATCTTTTTAAATATCTATTTTGGTTTTACATAATAGGCAGTAAAAGTAGTTTTTTTTTTTTTTTTTAAGAGCCTCTGTAAAGGGCCGTGGATATACAAGGAGACATATGAGGCAGTTTCTATAAACTTAAGTTCTGAAACCATATTTCTAGGCTTAGGTCCAATACAAATATATCTGATAATATAGTGAGCCTTGACAAGTAAGTCGCTCTCCTGGAGGAAATAAATTTTTCCCACTGTGAAAAATTAAATCTTGTAGAGCAGCATGAACTATTTAGTACCGTTTCCTCTCCTTTAATACACTTTTAATGTTTTAAAAGAGTTTGACTCATTTCACATGTGGGATTGGTTTACCACTGGCTTAATATCAATCAGAATTGTAAATAACTTCCAATGTTATGCCTATAGAGTTCTGAAATTCTTACATTTCTCAACTTTCAACTTTATTTTAAAAAGTCTGGGAGCACTTGGGTGGCTCAGCTGGTTGAGCATCTGACTTCAGCCCAGGTCATGAGCTTGTGAATTTGAGCCCCACGCCGGGCTCTGTGCTGATATCTCAGAGCCTGGAGCCTGCTTTGGATTCTGTGTCTCCCTCTCTCTGCCCCTCCCCCACTCACACACAGTCTCTCTTTCTCTCAAAAATAAATAAAACATCAAAAAAATTAAAAAGTCTGGAATTAATATTCCAATAAAAATTTATTTACTTAGGTGATATCAAGGGAGATGTTTTTTCCTCATGTTAAATATAGTCATGTTCATATACTCTGTGTATATGTAATCTATATACATAAATGTGTGTAATCTGTTATAGACTTTGAAGTACAGTTGACCCTTGAACAACATGGGGGATGGGGGCACTGATTCTCTACATAGTCAAAATGTGTATATATAACCTTTGACTCTCCCCAAACTTAACTATTAATGGCCTGCTGTTGACTGGAAGGTTTACCAATAACATAAACATGCTTTATGTATACTGTATCTATTATAAACTGTATTTTTACAATAAAGCTAGATAAAAGAAAATGGTGTTAAGAAGATAATATAGGGGTGCCTGGGTGGCTCAGTCAGTTAAGTGTCGACTTCCGTTGAGGTCATGATCTTGCGATTCATGAGTTTGAGCTCTGCATCCAGCTCTGTACTAACAGCTCAGAGCCTGGAGCCTGCTTCAGATTCTGTGTCTCCCTGTATCTCTTCCCCTGCCCCACTCTCACTCTGTCTCTCTCTCTCAAAAATAAATTTAAAAAATTAAAGAAAATTAAGAAAAAAGATTTTATAGAAAATATACTTACAGTACTGTACTGTAGAAATTCTCATATAAGTGGACTCACACAGTTCAAACCCATGTTTTCTAAGGGTCAACTGTAATCTCAACCTCATGGGCATCTTTGGCCTTGGCTAACACTTATGACATATTAATAAATTATATCATTCATTTATTTTTACATCTGTTGTCAAGTAAGTGCCATGACCTGTGCTGTGATTTTATGTATATGCTGAATAAGTTATGCTCTGCACCTTTCAGGAGTTACATAGAAACAGATGAGAATCATAAAATGTGATAAATTATATAAGAAATATGGCAGGGTAATAGAGAATTTTGTTTCACTGCATATAGAAATAAATAATAGTTGAGGGGATACTAAAGGGATTTTATTTTTGGTGTATTTTTTTAAATGCCTCAGGCAATACTTTCCTGAATTCCATCTTCATTATAAACAACAAATTTAATTTTTAATGCTCTCCAATAAAAACTGGAGCAAGTATATTACTCTTCATTCATCTATTTATGTTTTGTGATTTTTGAAATAGTGAAAAAAACAGCACTCAATTTATAGTATGTAGAAATATTAAGTAATTAATTTTTCCAATATGTCAATTATACCTTTTTATCATGGGCAGAAAGTGTTGAGGATTTTTTTTTATACATTTTATCTCAGCAGGAGATTGTAACAATAAAAAGAAACATGTGATATTTGTTAGTATGATCTTTTAACCTTTGATATGTGATCACATAGCTTTTGCCATAATAAAAAATTTTATAATCATCACGGGCCATATGAGAAAAATAAATGACGTATGGTGAGAGGTAGATGTACAGAAAAACTTTGATTTTTTCAAAGTATGATTAATTAGAAAAGTTTAGTTTGTCTGAGGATATTATCTGGGAATTAAATAATTTTAGGTAGAGTGAAAGACATGGTTAGAGTCAAAAGATCAAAGTGAATCTTGACTCTGCTATAAACTAACTTTATATTTATTTATGTACTTTTATCTTGCATAAGATATTTGAATTCTTTTTGAATTCACTTAAACTCTCTCTGTTCAGGCAGCAATGATGATCTCTTTCTGTCAGGACTGTTAGGAGATTCAATATTTTTATGTGTGAGACTTCATTTTAACTCTAAGATATACCAAAGTAGCAAGTGTAATCCTATGGTTATTTATAATGATGATACCAAATAAAAATAAGTAATTGTCACTGTTTAACAGCAAAGACTCATGATGTGTCTCATCTCTTAAAGAATTGTCAATAGTCATTCTTCACACATTTACATGGAGGCTGAGGATGATGTGAAGTCAGTGTTATAAAGGACATGTGCATGGCAGAGTTGCAGGTTTGAAGATGCACAGAACAACAAAGTGTGGGATAAAATAAGTGGAGAAATAATACGGGCAGATGGCACATAATCAAGAGTCTTATTGATGCAGCATCTTTCTCCAATAAAAGAAGATTCTGTAAGAAAGGATCTTGTTAAACTTTTGTGTTAGACATGTTTTAAGCCTCTTTATACAATAATGTATCAAGAACTTTTTAATATACATTCTTGAGTGGTTGGTTGGTTGAATGATAATGCATTCTTAGACAAAGTAATCAGATTACATTGTTAGCAGTTTTCAAGACAGGGAGGCAGGGTTGAATTTGCAAGGGCTAGCTCTGTGTAAATGGTCAATCTGTTTCCATGGTTACAGGCTGGCTGAGTAAACTATAAATTTGTAGGTGTTGGTTTGTGGCCTCTTAAAGAATCTGAAGAAGATTGTTTCTATAAATATGGTTTCCATCTCTAAGCTAAATATGGATCTGAAGATAAAATTAGGGAAGAGACAGCTTTTAAGCTGTATAAATAGCAGTTCATAAAGATACCATCCCTGCATCTTGTACAGGTTTTCAATATTAAACATGACCCTAATTGTAGTTTCTGCTATTCTAATTGTAAAGAAATAAATTTTATCACATCTTTTCTGAAGGCATCCATTTTTATGATTTTCCTGGCCACAGGTGCTGATGTAGTTCTCAGTAATGCAGAAGGCTGTCTTTTTAAATATAATCTATTACCTTCTTTGCAGGACTATTACAGCAACCAATTTTAGCAGACACAAAGAGGATTTTAAAATATGATACAGAAGAGATATTTTCAAATCCAAAATAAGGTTTAGGAACTTCCAAGAAACATAAATGAACATATTTGGGTCTTATTTAAAAGAATGGAGAGTTTTCATTTCTTATACAAGAAATTGCATGGATGTTTTAAATTTTTTAAAATTTATTATTTGTATACTTATTTTTTCCTATAAAATAATATTTACAATTTTATTTCTTTTAATTAAAACCAGCAGCCTTGCCTCATTTATTCTTAATTTTGAAACCATTGAACTGTATTATTTTTTTCTGTTTGCTTTGATTTTATTCAGTGTTACACTGCAATTTTTCTTTCTTCTCTACCTCCCTCAGTCCCCTGCTGAGTTGAATTGATTGCAGAGCTCCCATTGATTTCAAAGGGAATTCCATACCCCCCAAAACCTCGCTGGCTGTGTGTACGTGCACACAGGCAAATGATAAAGTGGCTGAGAATTACTTACAGCATGTGCAAGATGAAGATTAGAATAATAATTTCATCATTATCATGATTATTACTATTTAATATTTATAGAGCACCTTACTCTGAGAAGCTCAGGAAACTTTATGAATTTTAAATTATCCAATGAGCTCTAATCTTAACTACACCCCTATGTGCTGGGTAAGGCACAAAATTAATAATGGATTTGAGTGACACATATTGCTAGGGAAATCTATTTCCATTGCTCTTTAGGCTTCTTCTGTTATTGGAAAATGGTGTTATATATTTGCCTAGAAAGTTGGATTGCTGTCTCATTATTCTAATACTGGGGGTCCATTTGCTATTTATTTTGGAATAACTTCAAGTGACAGCTTATTAAGAAGTAAAGAAGAAATACACTGACATAAATGCAAAGACAATTTTAATTTATATTTAACATTAATCATTAATAACTCAATCTTTGATGAGAAAAGAAAATTTTATTGCTGTTTTGTTGTACAGACTTTGTTAGTTTTACACTCAGTGCTTCAACTTAGATATAGCTGATACATTTTCTGGGTCTTTTAAGGTAAATAAAACTGGATTCGGTATTCTGTCTTTGGGCCTATTTTACATATGAAAGTGAATTTCAAATTATTAAAATGATTTATTTCATGCTACTCTCCTAAAATTATAACAGAATGCAGACATCCTACATTTCATGAATCTAATGGATTCATTAGAAATATTAATTTCTCAATAATCCTTCACTAAAAAGCTTTCCTTAGACTTTTGAGGTATAATTTTAGCTCTACTGGATTTAGATGCAGATTTTAGATATTTTTTTCCTTACATAATATACTGCTGAGTTTTGCTAAGACTCTTATCTTTCTATACCTCCTTTTCTATTAAATGGTAATAATCTAAGAACTTGAAAAAATTTGCTCAGAATTGGCTAAGATATATCTAGGAAGACATTGAAATAATACACATAAATAAATAAATAGTAATAGTATAATTGCAGTATGATCAAGTAAAGAATACAATTTTGCAAGTGATTGGGGAGCAGGAGGAAGTGGCATGGATAGGGATATGTGGGGTAACATTGATTACCTAATTTAGTAATCATAAAATTCTAAATGTATGCTACTTAACAGTTTTACAAATAAGGAACTTGAAACTGAAGAAGGCTCGGTAAGTTGAACAAGATCGTACAGTGGCAGTGGTTGAAGAAATCTGTCCTCAAATCCTGTGCCTCAAAACCTATGACTTTCCTTGTCAAATAGGCCAGTAATGGAATAGGTTTTGACACAAAGGAACATATCTTGAGGGCTCCTCAGTAACCCCAGCATGTGAACACTAAGACAACATGTAATTTCTTCACAGGACTACTATTTTATGGTTTATAATCACTGCTCTCTTTGGCCTTATCAAATATTTTTCACTTCTATATCCACTCTCACAGTGGGTTTTATTTCCAAACCATTTTACATGTTATATAAACAAATTACGTTTGCAAGGATTTCCAATATGAATAAATATTTACAATTCCAAATATTCTGACTACTACTACAACCTCATTGTGTGGTGATTTTTGGCCATCAGCTTATCACACTTGCCTGTTTGCCATGTGTATTTTTTCAAATCTATACACAGCAAGCAAAACTGCAAGTAACTACATGTCATAGACATTTAAAACCACTGTAAAATACAAACAGTAAGTCTATTATAGCCAAGCAGCTCCTAGAGTTATCTGTTTATTTACTTATGTTTTTAAGCTTTGCTGTTAACTTAATGCTTTGAGGAATCACCCCACAAGAAATACGACTGCCACATGAATTTCGCATCACTGGGGAGCCTAGATAGCCATCATGGGGAAATGCCGGATAAGTCACTTGGTTATTGTGTACCAATAGTTCTAACACTTAGCGTTCATTCACAAAAATGAAATACATAGACACACATATTTGATTTACTAATATTTTATTTATAATTGTTGCTTTCATAATCTTTAGTGAAATTGATCTATACTTTTCTTTTCCAAATCTTTTTTAACTATGATAATTTAATCCTCCGAGTATAAAGAATAAGGATCAAATTAGAAGAGCTAAGTGACTATGGGTCTGTCTCCCTGAAGATACTGTTATCTACTCATCATCCTCGTTGACCGCTAGACCACTGTGGTAGACATGAGACGTACCATTCAGACCTCACTTGAAGGAAGGACATACTGTCCAACTGTTAGGAGTATGGTGAGCCTTCAGTGTTCTGCTCCTTCCTGGTCTTCATCAGAAGCACAGAGCTGCCTCAACCAGTTTGTGCTTTTTCTAGAGAAATTCACAGCTGTTAATGAGCAAGTCAGGGGTATGTAAATTCCTGGCCATTTCATCTTGTTGCAGGATATAAAACTTGCTCCCAGACTATCTGCTCGTTAAGTCTAAAGTGTGTTAGGCCTGTATCATATTTTAACTTCTCCTGTCAAAGCCGGGTTTATCCTTCTTCTTAAGTATTGGTCTCTAATAAATGCATTGTACCTGAAAGTCTACCTCAGCATCTGCCTCAGAAAAACCCCATCTATGACAACTATCCTGGTATTATTACCTGTTGTACTTGTGTGTTCATGGCTCATAGTATTAGTGCATTGAGCAATGTGCAGTTCGGTGCAATGTGGAGAAGGAAAAGAACATAATTAGAAGTTTTCCTTTTTGAACTCCACTCCAGACTGCCATTTCCCAACAAAGGGACACAAATAACAATTTACTAAAAGTTGACAATTAATTTCTCAGATCCAACATTTTCTTTGTTGATTCTGTCACTTCACTAGGTTAGATTTAGGTGAGAGAGCCAGTAGTCTGCATTAGTTCACCATCTTGCCAAAAAACTATTTGTGGGATATTAAAAAGTGATTGAGTGCTGCATATCTTTCAGTGATTATTAGGTACCAGTATGCCTTCATGTATTTTGTACTTCAATCATAAAAATACTAAGGACTTTTCAGATCATGGTATTGAGATAAATTAAAAAAAATTTTTTAGATTGTAAGATTTGAATTGAATGAAATTTCTACACTGTTTATCCCCACCAGAACAGTAATCTTAATGGTTATTTGTCTAAAGAAGCAGGTTTAGGAGAGAATCTGTTTTCCAGCAGTTAAAATTTATTGTATAATTTGAACTAAACTCATTTGAAGTTGACATTTTATGTTTCCTTATTCTTATCAATGAAAGTTTACTGTGATAGCTGACTGTGACATAAATATATAATTATAAGGCTGCAAAATAGGTACTTCATAAAATTGAACGTACTCTCTTTAGGAATATACTTTTTAGTAAACCTCCAAGTGTGTCATTATCCTCAGCCTACCACTCTGGATTTTCAGTGTCAGATGTGCAGTTACTTGATAAAGGTCTGTGAGGAAACTGATAAAAACTTTTTTAGCAATCCCTAAGGTGTAGCAGTAAGGAAACAATAAAAACCTTGCCCCATAGACATTTATGTTAGTAAATATCGTAGAGTCAACTCCTGGAAACAGGGCTGAGAGATAACACCAGGTGTTCCACTTAAATGAGATGGGCAAGCCAGTTAACTATTATTAGGACTCATTCAAATGCACTGAACTAAGTCTCTGTCTTGCTGATTATTCCAATTAAGCAGGCATGCCATTTAGTAAGGTAATGAATAAGTGGAACTCTCTTAATTGGGGCACTCAATTTCTTGGTCCATTCTGCTCAGCAAATTGTAGGGTAGGAGTTAATTTTTTTCTTCCCTCACTATACCAGTTTTCCCAGTATGGGTTCTTGGACCTCAGTAATTACTCGTTTGAAAGTTATTTTTTATTCTCGTGGTACCAGTTTCAATTTGACCACTGAGAATATGTAGTTGATTGGTTCTAAACAGGGACTGATTCTTAAAGCTCTTCAGTACTACTTGATAAGCCAATATCTGGGAACTTATTTCACATTTCACATACATTCTTATATAGAAAATGTAAACTATGGTTATGTCTAGATGATAGAATTATAAATCATTTTTATTTTCTTTTTGTGAATTTTTATATTTCAAACAATGAACATTTAGCAATTTTCTAATAAGGAAAAATAATAAATGCTTTTTAAAAAATGGATCTTTTAATTGCCACATTTAAAGAAAAGCAATGAAAATGAGTGTTTTAGAATCAACAGCTAATAGTATAATCACTTAAAAGAAATAGCACAGAATCAAAAGCAGAATAAGTAGATTTCCTTCTTCTATAAAACATTTAGCTGTCATTAGTACTGACTTTTTGTTTTCTTTCACATCTCCTTCAGCAGAAGTGCCTGTTACCCATCTGTTTCTCTTACAATAAACATAGATAATAGACACAGAAAATCTTATAGTTAAAAAAACCTTAAATTTCAGCAATTCTCACAGCTTTATTTTACAGATAATGGTACTTGCATTCCAGGAGTTTATGTTGTAGTGAGGGTTGTCTGCTGTTTGTAGACAGGTTCATTTGACTATGGTCCGTTTTATTGCTTAATTTTTGGAAATGAGGAACTCTGGAAACAGCAGTGCCACTTTTATAATATGACCTTACTGCTTTGACAGTGTTAATGTGACCTCTCAATTCATTTTTTGGTTATGAAACCTTACTTCTGTTATCTCTTCCAGAGGTCACATGCTGACCCAGGTACAACTCTTCAAAATACTTCTTTAACCAGGGATTAAAATCAGATGACATTTCTCTCTCTCTCTCTCTCTCTCTCTCTCTCTCTCTCTCTCTCTCTCTCATACCTATGACAGAGTCCGCCCACTTTATTTTATCATCTTTAGTGAAATTATCTTTTTTTCCCCTGGCAGCTCAATAAGAAGAATAATATGACATTGAAGTATGAAATATGAGCCTGAAGATTTAGAAATAATAGAGGAATGAGTGAGAAGAATTGCTTGTCATTTATCCTGGGTTCTGTGCAGCTGCAAAGACCCAGTCCAACAGATGCAGCTGTTTAGGCCTGCTTCGCTTTGTAATTTTTCCAGCAGCATTTCCCTTAAAAAGTGTCATCGGCTATTATGATCATCTATCTTATGTAAAAATAGAGTGCTGTTTAATTTGAACAAAGTTACTCTTCATAACTGTCTTACAATAGCAAAATGAAGTAAAGGGAAGTTTTGTGTTCTTGTAACTCTAGTCTTGGCTGCAATTTTCCTGGATGCATTCGGTTTTCTCACTATAGTTTGGTGGCCCCAGGCATTGTAGACAGATTTCAGCAACCTTTATTTGTATTAATCTATTAGAATTCACCTGGTGTGAAAAGGCAGGATAGCTCTATGGGTTTTTTGTTTGTTTTAGCCTATTTGTTTGCTTGTTTGTCAGAAGATAGGTAGGTCCTCAGTTTATCTGTTAGAAAGGAGAAGAGGAAGCAAGTCACTGTTTAACATCTGTAAGCCAGTGGTTTCCTAATTTTCTTTTTTCCCAGGCTCACTGGGCAGCAGTGCAAGGTGATGGCCAGCAACCTCTTTAATTCCAAGCCTGTACAGATTCAAGACAAAATAGTGCTCAAAAAATTGACTTGTAAATGAGTGTTTCTTTCCAGTGAAATTGATTATGTCAAAATGTTGTGGTCCTTGGGGCCCTTAATATTTTTCTTCTCTATTGAGATCACGAGCCAATTGAGAAATAATATGAAAAGGTTAGTGCACGGAGGTCAGAATATTCACATTTATTTTTGTGGAAGTTATATATTTATGGGCAATACTGAACCCGAGAAGTAGCATAGCTAAACAACAAGGCTGGACCAGAGCAGACCTTTCCCTAGCCACTCAGGGAGGAGTGGCGTGGTGGCATGGAGGGGTGCCTGGGTGGCTCAGTCGGTCAAGCAGTTAAGCCTCCGACTCTTGATTTTGGCTCAGGTAATTATCTCACTGTTCATGAGATCAAGCCCTATGTAAGGCTCTGCACTGACAGCTCAGAGCCTGCCTGCTTGGGATCCTCTCTCTCTTTCTCTCTCCCTCTCTCTCTCTCTCTCTCTCTCTCTGCCCTTTCCCCTCTGATGCTCTCTCCCTTGTAAAATAAAATAAATAAACTTAAAAAAATTGGTGGCATGGAGAAGCAGATTGGGATATGTGTTTCCTGAAAGCATCTCACTTTGAAGACCAGAAGCAAGATTTATTCTCGTGCAGTTCTCCTTTCAAACCCATAATTGGGTGAAATGTCAGAGAGGGAGTTGAGCTAGGGCAGGGTTTTTGCAGCTAATGAAGTCTTCCCATGGAGAGAAATATTAGAAATAGGGCACTTCCCACATACCCATGCATGTTGAAATGATCCCCAAATAGGATATTCTATCTTAAATGCAACACTTCATTATTTTAACTAATAATATTTACATCATGCCCTTTAATATGCAAATAATACTTACCCTTCCTTGCTTATTTTATTTTCTAAAATAAAAGCATCATTGAAGACATGTAAGGGGGAAAAAACCCTCTTCTTTCTCTTGACTGACTGCCAAATAGAGCAGTTTGTGCCAGTTGGCAACAGTATCTTATATGCCAGTGTTCCATGCTATAAAGAATTAAGGGACATTCTGATCATATCCGGAGTTGCAGCAGACATCTGAATCTGATTTATTTATCTTCTTGGGAACTGCAGATGGTCAAGACTCCCTTTCATTACCTTTGGGATCAATCTATTTCCTGAGCTGATAGAACTAACTACCTTGCTCTTCTTGGTACACCTGTCCCATTGGCTGAAAAGACTGCTGATTTTCCATCAACATTTGTTTTAAGGTCTTATGGCAGATGTTTGATTGAACTACCTGTCCAAGGTTAAATTCTTGGGGAAAAAAGACGTGGACAGTAGGTTTGATTATAATGGATATACTCATTTATATGAAAAGGTAAACTTTTCCCATTAACTTTTCTTCCTATAAGCTTTTTTCTTACTGTTGAATCATAATAAACATCAGTTTTTGTAGGTCAGACATAGTCTAGTATTGGCAACTTCATGTGGTTCGTCCTACTATTATCTGAATTCACTCAAAGTTCTTAATATGCTTTCTACATTCTTTAAAGAACCTTAAATGTTCATGTGTTTATGCACACATGCATATGTATTTGGATATGTATGTGAACATTTCAAGTATATACATTTTGTATGTTACATACATGGGTCTACATGTAGCAGTTAAAGTTTTTAAGAGCATGTATGTTAGCATATCTTGAATAAATAAAACGTGTGTTTTATAACATAAAAAGATGCTTATAAATTGAAGGTTAGTTGCTAAATGGAGTCTGAACTTTAATACTTTGTACAGTCATGGGGAATGAGAGTTTAAAAGACAAAATAATATCTTAATATTGTTATGAAAATATACCTGAATTTCAGTCCCCTTGAGAAAGTCTGATGGTCCCCAAGAAGTTCTTTGATTATATACTTTGAGAACCCTGACTTAATAAAATATGCTAACATAGTAGAGCATTATAAGTGTGTGTGTGTGTGTGTGTGTGTGTGTGTGTGTGTGTGTGTGTGTATTCGGGTAGTATTCTATATAAGGTGGTACTTCTCTGAAGAAGTAAACTTTGAACTGATGGCTGAGTTCAAAGAGGAGCCAGTCATTTGGCCACCTTGGAGAAGAACCTTGTCTTCAAAAGGAGCACCCAGGTCTGGTCCCCTGAGCAGGGAGGAGATGAGGAGTCTGCATTATCAGCTTATTCAGATAATTAGATAATCTCTTCATAGAAAGATACCTTTGTCAATTTCAGTCACTTGAAATGACTTCAGTTTTTATTTAATTAAAGGTTTGACAGAACAAGGAATATGACTTTACCATATTGCTAGTTTACTAATTGCTATTGTGTTCCTGCCTGTGGAGTCTAGGGGATGTAGATGTTCCCTGTTTCTTTTTCTACTAACATGGAAGATTTAAATTGCAAGGTATATTCATAGCCAGTTTTTCTCAACTCAATAAAAACAAAATAGTTATTGAGGTATATAGAGTAATTAACCAATCAGAACGTTATTTTTCACTTGTGAATATGGGAAAGATAATTTGTTAGAATTAGCTATATATGTATTTCTGTCAAATAAGTTTTTTGTACAATTATTAATAGTTATTTCTCTTTAAGAAATTCTCAGGTAGAACCTGCATCTATTATTCAAATAAGTAGCAGGATTTCCAAGTATCTTTTATTCTAGGACATAGCTGAGAAAATGTTTCTGGAAGCATAATTTATTTTGTATTCATGATCTACCTAAATTTACTTGTTCCGTATCTCTAGAATCTTTTTATAAGAACATTTATTATTGATCTCTCTTTAAAAAGTCTACAAAAACCATGTGTATTTAGATATACTCTTGGTATCAGAATTTTTAAAACTGTTTTTCTTTTTAAGTTTTATTTATTTTGAGAGAGAAAGAGTGTAAGCCAGGGAGGGGCAGAGAGAGAGGGAGAGAGAATCCCAGCCAGGCTCCACACTGTCAGGGTAGAGCCTGACGCAGGGCTTGAACTCATGAACCATGAGATCATGACCTGAGCTGAAACCAAGAGTGGGACACTTAACAGACTGAGCCACCCAGGAGTTCCCAGAAGTTATAGAATTTTAATTCAGAATAACAAAGATACTCCTCAGCCTCTCTTTTCAGTCTATATCAATATGTGGCAGTCTATCCTATCCTTAGTTTTCATTTACCTTAACATTATCATTCATTGCTACCATCTTACTTAAGTGCAGCTTTCTGTCCTCAGTAGATATGACATACAGACAGCCTATACTCCATCTCCCCAAGGAAACTTCTCAGGGACTTATTAGATCTTAGGCTATAAGAATTTGATTAACTACTTTTCCTTTTACCTTCTCTGCCAATCATCTGTGAAAATTGGAATGTTGTATAGGAGGACTGGGTAGGATGTATGAAACCTATCAAAGTGTAAAATGTTACGTTTTATGGTCCTTTGTTTCTAATATTATCCTTTTGGGGTTTGCTACTTATGATTAATTTCTAAATGTTTTCTGAATCATTTCAAAATCTTGATATATAAGGTCCAATTCAAATACCACCTCCTTTGGGAAGGTTTCTTGATTCCTCTTCTGTGCCTCTCTAACATTGTTTTTTAACAACCAATTAAAGTTCTAATGAAAGATACTTCTTTCTTGTTTTAAAAATGTTTATTTATTTTTGAGAGAGAGAGAGAGAAAGAGACAGTGAGGGGGGGAGGGGCAGAGAGAGAGAGAGGGAGACACAGAATCCAAAGCAGTTTCCTGGCTCTGAGTTGTCAGCAAGAGCACGACACCAGGCCTGAACCCATGAACCAGGAGATCATGACCCGAGCTAAAATCAGACGCTTAACAGCTTAACCAACTGAACCACCCAGGTGCCCCTACAAGATACTTCTTTCCAAGCACTACCACAACACCTTTTATTGTCACGGCAGTTATATTGTGCTTTGTGTTAGAGTTATTTGTGGACTATAAGATGCTGAGCTGTGGTTCTGGGAATGATGGAAAAAGTACATGTCTTGGATTTAGACATTGCTGGGTTCAAATCCATTCTGATGTTAAGAATCTTTTGTAATCTCTTTGACCTTTACTTTCTTCATTTGCAAAATAGAGTAAATATATATTTTTGTAGGTTGTTTGGTAATTACATGAGATTTTGTCTGTAAAGTGTATAGAACATATTGAATGCTTTATAAATGTTTATTCTGCTTACTTTTCCCTTCATGTCTGGAGGTTGGGATTGTTTTATTCATCGTTAATCTCACAAAGTGCCATGCCTAATCTATTATTTTGGGTTTTGAGAAAAAAAACAGTTGAAATTCTGCTGCCTCTTTTTAAGTATTAGAACCATTATTTCCATTCAGTTGAAAATATCACAGAGTTGAAAAATGAGTAACTTATCTAGGGATAGGAAAGGAGCAGGTAGGTAAGGTCTTGGAGGTTAGTTCTACAGTCCTGAAAGGAAGAAAAATTGTGCCACATCTAGAGACTTAACCAAGTAGAGTAAGTATGATTATAAAGTAGTTAGAGAAGGAGGAAGTAGTAAAATAGACATAACTTGAGCACAGGTGTCCTTGTAGACATGTTAAGGATTTAAGACTTGATCCTCAGAGATATGAGAAGATACTGAAGTATTTTAAACAGTGGAGTAGTATAATCAGATTTATATATTTTAATAATCTTTTTAGTTACATAGTGGAGGAAAGATGAGTTTGTAAGTGTGACAATAGATCAAATGAGGATACCATGATACTAGTGCAGAAGATATTTTACGTGTATATATGTAAGTATACATATACAGACAAATACATATATGTATATAAATATAAACATAAATACATACATCTATGTACATAAATACAAACAAAGTTCAGTGTAAATTCCTTCTGAGTGGTAGTATAATAAGAGGTTATTTATTTTTGCTTATTTTTATATTCTGGTTTTACCATAATAGTTATTATATGTGTGAAAATGAAATATAACTTTATATAACAGATTACTTTTTTTTTTTAATTTTTTTTTTCAACTTTATTTATTTTTGGGACAGAGAGAGACAGAGCATGAACGGGGGAGGGGCAGAGAGAGAGGGAGACACAGAATCGGAAACAGGCTCCAGGCTCCGAGCCATCAGCCCAGAGCCTGACGCGGGGCTCGAACTCACGGACCGTGAGATCGTGACCTGGCTGAAGTCGGACGCTTAACCGACTGCGCCACCCAGGCGCCCCTATAACAGATTACTTTATACAGGCTTCCAGCTATGGAATGAACAAGTCATGGGGCTGCAAGGTATGGACATAGAAAATCTAGTCAGTGGTGTTGTAATAGTGTATGGTGACAAATGATAGCTACACCTGTGGGGAGCATAGCATAGTATAGGGTTGTGGAATCACAGTTTGAAAAAAATATTCCTTTGTACAACTTTATTTTATGTTTTCATTAATGTATATACTAATCTAGTATTGATTTTGACAATTACATAGAATCTTTTTATTTAGTTGTACAATGCTTTATTTAACCATTTCCATGTACTTTTTTTGAGAATTTCTGCTCATTTCAACAATTTCCTCTCATTTTAGTATTTTGAGTGCTCTTTATCCCTTGTTTTCCCATGTTCTTTCTAAAGCTACATTTATTTCTTTTGGCGAAATTTGAATAAAACTACATTGTTTATATTGTGAACTTTTATTTTGGTTTGATTTTTTTTTGTGATGGATTCTGCTCTGTTTAATGATACAGTAGTTAAATACTATTACATGCACTTTACTACAGTTGAATGTCTGTATGCTTTTCCTATCCAATTTTAAGTGTAAATATAGTAAAGAAATAACAACAAACACTGCTACAAGTGTTATCTGTTTCACTAAGCCCTGAATAAGCTTCTTGTTTGGAGAATACACGAACAATTCCCAAACAGTACTAGCCACCAGCACCTTGATTTTACTAACATACAGTCCTAGACCCTACCTAGGTGTTTTTAATTTAGTATCTCTGGATGGGACTTGGACATAGGACATAATCTTCACAGCCTTTGCAGATGATACCTGTACGAACCAGTAGATTTATTTACCGTGTACAGGCATTGTTCTATACACTTTAGACACTTTAACTCATTGAATCCTCACAGTCCTACAAATCAACACTGCTGTTACTACAGTTACTTCCTATTTTACATGGGGGAGAACTGACATACTACTTTTCACACAGTCATAAGTGGTAGAGCTTGGCTCTACACCTTGGCAGGCCAATTCAGGAATGTAGGCTTTTCTTTGTTTGTTTTAATATTTACTCATTTTTGAGGAGGAGGGAGGGAGGGAGAGAGGTAGGGAGGGGGAAAGAGAGAGAGACAGAGAGAGCAGAGAGAGAAGGAGACACAGAATCTGAAGCAGGCTTCAGGCTCTGAGCTGTCAGCACAGAGCCCGACGTGGGACTCGAACCCACAAACTGTGAGATCATGACCTCAGCCAAAGTCAGATGCTCAACTGACTGAGCCACCCAGGCACCCCTGGAATGTAGGCTTTTAACCACTGTAAGATCTGTTTCTTAGAATGTACCTGTCAATATGTATTAGGACACTGGAAGGTGTTTTCTAAGATCTCGGCAGGTGTTTTCTGGATTTGATGGTTTTACATGGAAAATATTGATAGTGAAAATTATTAGGGAGAGAAGAAGGATAGGTTGGCTTTGTGGAGTAAAGGTTAGAGAAATAACTTTCTGTCTTAACCACAAAAAGCTTTACAGGGATTTAGAAAGGAGCTGCTCTGTTTTCTTGTATGTACGTACATCTTTGACTTAGGGGCTATGTTGTGAAAAATGTGCAAAACATTTTCCTATCATTTTAAAGCTGTTTCTGTTCTGTTTCACAGTATAAACTTTAGTGCCGTGGATTGAATTGCTCCTTCAGAATTTATATGTTGAAATCCTAACCCGAGTGTGATATGATCGTGTCTGGAGGCAGGGCCTTTGGGAGGTGATTAGGTTTAGATGAGATCATAGGATTAGTGGTTTTTTAAGAAGACATACCAGAAAGCTTACTTTCTCTCTCTATCTCAACTGTGTGAGGAAACAGTGGGAAGGTGGTCATTTAAAATATTTTAATGTTTATTGTATTTATTTTTGGGAGAGAGAGAGAGAGAGAGAGAGCGACCAGGGGAGAGGCAGAGAGAGGGGGACAGAGGATCCAAAGAGGGCTCTGTGCTGACAACAGAGAGCCTGATGCGGGGCTTCAACTGATGAACCATGGGATCATGACCTGAGCCAGTAGGATGCTTAACCAACTGAGCCACCCAGGCACTCCAAAATTTGACTTTTTTTTTCCATTTTAGGCAACTTAGAGTATTCATATAATGACAGTTTACTTAATCAAATTGTAATATGGACTTGAGATAACTTATTTTTAACTCTGGGGAGTAAGTGGAAGGAACTATATGTCATGTTTGAATTACTTGTGTAACATCTCTATAAATTAAGGTAATACAATATTTTTAGAAAGATATTAACCAATGTTTATAGGAAAACATTTCCATTGATAAATTCAGATTATTTTGGGACATTTGGCTGAATACCTTGAATAATTTCAGTAATTAGCTGCTTCATTTTGCTTTTGTAGGTCTAGATTAAAAGATGAGAGACCTGTCATTTCATCTTGGCTGTCTTCCCAAGGCTTTGTGGAATTAGAACCATCCACAATCATGTGAAGCCAAAATTTGAAGCCTTGATTTCCATTACTTTCTTGATACATCAGTCTTATATACCTTGGAGATTTGCGGACATACTTTAGATTTTTTTAAAAAAAATAGGAGGCTGTGACTTTCCTTATTTAATGTAGTTGAGATAAATAGTAAACATATTCCTTGCTCATGGAGAAAGGCAAAATGGCTAGTTAGAAGATATAAACAGGAAGTCTAAGTTCATAAGTCTAAGAGCGTATGTCTAATTCTTCTGCTTAAAACATGGGGAGATAGTAATCTGACCACTGATGTGTACCCTGGAGACTAATAGTAAAACAGTACCCCCTCTATTTGTAGAAGCACATGCATAAATATTTTATGGGGCATAATGAACTGGTCAGTATTTTCAAGAATGCATATTAGTATAACTTTATCTCTTTTTTTAGATCTCTTTGTGTATATCCACATAATTCTTCAGTTTCATGTGTTTTTTTCCTTTAAAATCTGGTGTAATATTCCAGAATTTTCCCGTCATTGTTGATTAAATGTAATGCAATATCATTTTTTATTAATTCTGATGCAGGTTAAATTGTTTTTTTTACACAAGTGTTTCCCAAATACAGTAAAACCTTGGATTGTAAGTATAATTTGTTCCAGAAACATGCTTATAATCCAAAGCCCTTAGATATCAAAGTGAATTTCAAGAACCATTGGCTCAGGTGTGATTATGTGAGGTTTGGCATCATGTACTACTCGAATTGCAAGACATCACTCATTTATCATGTTAAATTTATTAGAAATGTTTGTTCATCTTGTGAAACACTCGCAGAGAAAGTTACAATCCAAGGTTTTACTGTATTACATGGAATGTATTTATAAAAAGTTACTGTTTATCTGAAATCCAAATATAACTGTGCATCCTGTATTTTTATTTGTTCAATCTGGCAACTCAAAGGAATTCGTTAAATATTTCCAAATGTTATAGAATAAAAATGTCAATAATTTTGAGTCAATATATAAATGAGAAAAATACAACTGAGAAAATGGAACCAATAAAAAGAAAAAAATGAGTCATGGGAAGTGGATCTTTACATATCATTGTAAGTTTATTTTGATATCACACTGATCTATTTTAAGATGTAATATGGAGAAAGCTCTATAACTAAATGGTTAAGAGTTCAGTCTCTATGGTTAGCACAATTGGGTCTATGATTTGCAGGGCCTAGTAAGTGAAAATGCTAGGCTCTTTGTTCAAAAATGCTCAGGAATTTAAAGCCAGAGACAATAGAATGCTTACCCAAGCATGTAGCCCTTCTGAGTGTCGGCCTCTGTACGTAGGTTGCATGCCTGTGAAGCTGGCACTGGTCGTTAATCTGGCATATAGGAAGTAGATATTGCTGCAGCTAATATGATTGCCATTCCAAGATGAAAAGTGAGGTTTTGAGAGGTTAAGTAATTAGCCAAATAGAAGTTGATTCAGATTTGAATCTAGGTAATCTGAGACTACAGTGCCTCTAACTATGAACAATACTAAATTCTGCAATATTGAATCCTAGAAAAAATAAAACCAAAGGAGAAAGCAGACCCTAACTTTGGGAGATGAATGTTTACATGGAATTTAAATTGCCTATGAGAATTAAGCAGATCAAATAAATGAATAAAGCAGATTAGGAATCATTATAGCAAGATTGGTGGAAATTATGGCAAACTGTAGCTCATGTACAATGTGCAAATCCCTTTAAATCCAAAGTGATAAAGCAAATTTGTGAGCTAAATTGGGCCACAGAGGGGAGGAAGTTTGTGATCCTGTAACCCCTAGTTTAGATATTGTGATAATCATATTCATTATCTTTCTTTGTTTTAATCCCACTTTTTAAAAATAATAGTCTCTGAAGTGAATGTAAGTGGGAGTTCAGGAGCCTTCTGAAATGTAATAGCAGTCATATTTTTTTTTTTTTAAAATCTTTCCTTTAATTTGATGAAAAGGAATTTATAGCATCTGCTCCAATGACAGAGTATAAAGCACCCTGGTTTGGTGTATACCAGTTGTACAAAGAACCTTTGTACTTTTGATGCTTTTGGCTTTTATCAATTGATTGTCATATGGTTTAACTAACTAGGTGCTCAAAATTGCCACATACTTTTCTTGTACTTCAAACATAAAACCTTTCTGGCACCCAGAGCTAGGATCTGAAAATGGTAAGCATTAAGCAAAATGGATTAGTCTTCAGAGGGGAATTTCAGACTGTCCGTGCCAGAGGGGTTAATGGAAAACAGTGTGTCATATTTGCCATTTCCCCTATATTATCTTGCCCAGAACACCTGCTTAATGAACTAGACATAAATTATCATATTATAAGTACATTATTTAATAAAAAAAACCTTGTGGAATCATTCCTTCTTGTTGAAATAATAAACTCAGAAACATGATTTTGATGAAGTTTCCTCAAATGCTACATGCAAAAAACTGTAAAAAATCGATTGATGATCATACTGGATTTTTCCATCTTCTGGGAGTAGTAAAAATTGTAAGATGATCTTAAGTGGTTTATTTCAATCAGAATTTGAATTTTGCTTTGTGAGGGTTGTAAATGCTTTTGATTTGGTAAATTTCTAAGCCTGTAAATGATCCTTTAAAGATCTTTCCCCATCCTATTTCTTTCACCTGTAATAATTCCTTAATTCCCCTTAGTTTTCCCCTTTGAGATATAAATATGTATCAAGATGAGGTACATAAGAGGTAAATATTACTGTATATATTATTTATATCTCAAAGGGAGGAGTTATTTAAATATTCAATGTATATAATTTAATGATATTAATATGTCATTAAACACAAGTATTGCTAATTCGGAATATACACATAAATATTTGTATTAAGTCAACATGTAATGATGACACATGATGCTTGTTTCTTTTAACTGTTTTAATATTCTATTAGAATTTTGGAAATTAGGTAAAGCTAAATGGAAACATCAAACCAAATAGTATTTCTTCTTAAAAATACTTTGTGTATATGAAAAATGAGTTGAAATCCACTATATAAATTTATAGTTCCCTTCTTCGAATCCAAAACATTTCTTCAAAGCATTGTTTATTTTTATTCCATTCCATTGCTTTACCTCTCTTGATTCCTGTTGCTTCTTATTCCGTCCTCTGTCTGGGGCTAAGAAAATTCTTCTTGATGCACACTGGATCATAAAGGGGAAGAGATTCCCAACCACCTTATCCAAATATTTTCTTTCACTGAGAATTTGCAACTAATAATCTCCATATGATATATCAAAGAGACATATAAAAATTATTTTTAAAAGTCCACAAAAAAGTGAATGAAGAGCAATGAAAAGTGTTAACATTTCTCCCTTTTGTTTTGTATTATGTTGCTTCCAGGAATATCCCTAGATCAGAATAAATTTTATCTTAAGTGCTTTAGTGGCCGTGGTACCCAGATTCCACAGGCTGGCATTAAAATATAGGATACTTCTTCATTGATGATTTATTATATTATCACCCAATTTACATTTTTAAACAGCTAGAATTATAATTTCAATGAATTAGCAACAATTTTTACTTAGACAAACTCACTTTGTTACCCTTTAAAATTGAAGTTTATTGGCAGAGGAGATGCTACTTTATATTTTTGGATTCAGGAAGTAGAGTTTCAAGGAAAATAACAGCTCTGCCAGAAAACCGGCTCTTATTGTTCTCAGAGGCAAAGGGTCTGAGATTACATTATTTTATCAGGTTATAGAGAGAAGCACTTGTGGGGCTACTCTTCAATAGAGTCTTCAAAGTATCTAGGAGGGGCTTGGGTTCAGACTGGAGCTATTTTTTGGAACTAACTGGGAAGGGAAAGTACTCTTTAAATTTGATTGCTATTTATTTTTTTGTGATGTAAAGGGGTTTTTGCATATAAATCAATGTTTTTTGGTAAATAAATTACAGGCTCACTGTGGATTGTTAGGAAGTAATACACTTGTTATGGGTTAAAAACATTCTTCAACAGGAGCCTATCTTATTACCATTGATAATCATAGAGCAGAGTTGCATTTCTTTTTTTTTTTTTTAATTTTTTTTTCAACGTTTATTTATTTTTGGGACAGAGAGAGACAGAGCATGAACGGGGGAGGAGCAGAGAGAGAGGGAGACACAGAATCGGAAACAGGCTCCAGGCTCTGAGCCATCAGCCCAGAGCCTGACGCAGGGCTCGAACTCCCGGACCGCGAGATCATGACCTGGCTGAAGTCCGACGCTTAACCGACCCAGGCGCCCCAGCAGAGTTGCATTTCTGAGTCACATCCCTCAAGCCAAGTGGTCTCCTTCTGTATCAGAGCAAGTTAGATTTTGTACCCGAATGTTAAACAAAGCAAAATTACGTCTATACCTTGATTTTGCTTGCACTTAAAAAAAATATTTTAAGTGGCATATATACATTGCAATTTTAGTAAATAAGCAAAAGTAAATTCTAGATCACTTTAAAGGTCTATATAAGGTGAGCTCATTATTTGCACAATTTATTAGTTTTGGGGATATAGGCAAGAAGTTACACAGTTTTGTTTGATTGTCTGTGGATTCAAAAAGCTTATATTCTGGGTGGCTCAGTCGGTTAAGTGTCTGACTTTTTATTCAGTCTCAGGTCATGATCCCACAGTTGTGAGATCGAGCCCCACATTAGACTCTGCGCTGGGCATAGAGTCTGCTTGAGATCCTCTCTCTCCCTCCCCTTTTGCCCCTCCCCTGCTTGTGCACACACGTGCTCAGTCTCTCTCTCTCTCTCTCTCAAAAAAAAAAAAAACAAACTAATATTCTTACAAAGGATGTGAATTGGAGGAAGCATGTGGGAAGAGAATTCTGAACTAAGCAATTCATAAAATGGGTTTTATGTTAGTACATTGAGCTATGGTGAATGATGTTTTGAGAAAATGTTTCAAGAAAAGAATGATTCTCTAGGGGGTTAGATTAAAAAAATATAAAACTTGAAGTATAAATTACTATATTGTAATTTGTGTATGTTAATATGACCCAATAAGAATTTTCAGGGGCTAGATTAAAAATATCTCAGGACTGAATTGTCCAGTGAATATTTAAAATGTAGGGGAAAATATCCTAAACGTTGTACTGAGCAAGGGTCATATGCTTATATTATCAAAAATAAGAGAAAAATTGTCACTCTATTTTGACAGTTTAAAAGACAAACTTCTATTTTTAGTTTGATGTGCTGATCTGTATAAATACCACCTGTGGCAGAGACCAGAATTTTTCATCAACAAGAGCTTTGCATCCTTCTACCCATAAATACAAAGACTTTGGGAGACCTTCACATTATGGAACATATTGTAGAAATTATCATTAGAAGTTCCAGCTTACAGATTTGAAAAGATTTTACATTTTTTATATTTTTCTTAGGAATTAGTGTATGTGTCAAGAAATGCATCCCACAGTGAGAATTACGATTTATTAATTAATACTTGGCTATGATACTAGCACTTGCCAAAATATCACAGTTGGTGAGAATAAATGTAACAAACACAATTGTAACCCTGTCATTTTGTGGATGGAGGGGCTTAGATCATGCCATGCATTATAAAATCTAATTAAAAACAAAGATTATTATTTCCATTATGATTCTTTCTCAGTCTGTTTTTCATTATTTTTCAATTATATCTGTTTTAATTTTTATTTCCTTTTAACTTTTATGTGCTTGACACTATATTTTTAAATTATAAATTTAATTTTGTTAATTTAAGATTAATAAAATTAATTCTTCTAGGCCCTTTCTGTACAAGCATTCTGTGGGAAGTTGAATTAAAAAAAACTTTTTTTAACATTTATTTATTATTATTGAGAGACAGAGGGAGACACAGAGCGTGAGCAGGGGAGGAGTAGAGAGAGGGGGAGAACAGAATCTGAAGTAGGCTCCAGGCTCTGAGCTGTCAGCACAGAACCTGACACGGGGCTTGAACTCACAAACTGTGAGATCATGACCTGAGCCAAAGTCAGTCGCCTAACCAAGTGAGCCACCCAGGCACCCCTGTGGGAAGTTGAATTTTGATGTTAGATCTTACTCCTTAGTAAATTTGAATATCTTTAAACAGCTGACTAAATATGATAAGCAATTTATGTTATTATTCATCATTTTCTTTGTTTTATTTAAAAATAGGGGCACTGAGCCTAGGTGGCTCAGGCAGTTAAGCGTCCGGCTTGGGCTAAGGTCATGAGATTGAGCCATGCGTTGGGCTCTGTGCTGACAGCTCAGAGACTGGAGACTGCTTCGGTTTCTATGTGTGTCTCTCTCTCTGCCCCTTCCCCCGCTTACACTCTGTCTCTCAAAAATAGATAAACATTAAAAAAAATTTAAAAATGCTCCATTGTTCTTGAAGCACTGTACACACTGGAGAGAATGAGAGGAGTCTTTTGTCAAGTCATAAATACACAAAATGAAGATCTTAGGCTATGCTTTATTAATAGTTATTCAATAGCAAAGAGGCACAGGTGAAGCAAGAAGATGTTCAGATCTCCCAGTATGATTCCCAAGCCCTTTGTCCCCTCACTTGAGGGCAATCTGAGTTAGGTTAACAAATGAAGTATATAAATGTCTTACTAAGAAAGGAAGAACATTTTAAGTCAGGAAGGATCTTAATTTTATGATCTGTTATAGACTGAATGTCTTCTTCAAATTCACATGTTGAAGCCAGCCCTCAGTATAGCTATATTTGGAGATGAGTCCTCTGAGGAACCAATTAAGGTTAAATGAAGTCAAAATGGTGGATCTGATTCAGTAGGATTAGTGTCCTTATAAGATGAGATACCAGAGAACTCTATCTGCATGTACACATTGACGAAAGGTCATGTGAGAACCCAGCAAAGGGAGGCCAACTACAAGTCAGGAAGAGAGCTCTCAGCAAATGCTGTATCTGCTGGCACCAATGGTCATGGACTTCTGGCCTCCAGAGCTGTGAGAAAATAAGTATCTGTTGTTTAAGCCACTCAGTCTGTAGTGTTTGTTACAGCAGCTATAGGAGGCTAAGACATGTTTATATAGTTATGCTGCTTTGGGGATGCTTTCTAGGGAGCCACGGCCAATGCATTTCTAGATTATAGGTTTGTTCACCATATCAGTCTTTGAAAACCAGGTATGTTCTGATAAAAGCATACGGAAGAAAATGAATCTACTGCTAGCAGAAAACATTTATCATATTAACAAGCAGATTGTAAGAAGGAACACATGCTTTCTCTCTTTTCTGGGAGTGTTCCCCACCAAAATCCCCCTCCGGGAACAGAATATAAGTGGATTGAAGATCTGTTGCTGTAATTCTTATTTCACTGCTCACACATTTCTTTTATTCTATTTAAGATATGTTTGTTAACAGAACCCACAGAAAGAATACTTTTTAAAATGGTTATAGAGGTTGCTTATTATATGAAAACACTCCATTTTATAGAATGTTTTTCTTTGATGGACATCTCAAGTATTTGTTAACAGAAACTGCTGCAGTGTGTTTTATATTTAACTATATTTGATTATTTTATTGTTGAAATATTTACTCTCTTCCTCTTATCTTTATGGGTTCCGCATGTTTCCTTCTCTTTAATTTTGGGTTCAGTCATGTGACTTGCTTTAGTCAGTAGAATGAGTAGAAGTAACTGTTTGCCAATTCCCAGCCCAGGCCCTAAGTAGACCTGCATATTTCTGCTTGCTCTCTGGAGCTTCTGTTTTCAACCTGGAAGGAATATGGTGAGACTAGTACTCTGGGTCCAGGAGGAAAGGATAAGACACGTGGAGCAGAGCCAAACCTCTGTAGCTAATAAATCCAGTCTAGATCAGACAAGGAGACCCTCAGATGCAGGAGTAAGCCTCGTCTTCATCAGTAGAGCTGCCCAGATAAACTTAGCCTATACCAGTTAGCAGATGGATGAGAGTAAATTATTATTGTTTTAAGTGACTGAATTTTAGAATGGTTTGTTACAGAGTATTTTGTGGTAGTAGTTACAACATGTATGTCTATATGAGGGATATATTTTTAGAATTAGAAAGGTTGGGACAGTGAACATTTCCCTCATTCAGCACATTATAGATTTAATTCTTTATTGATATTCTTGATATATGTTTCATGATAAAATATAGCCTCAATCAGTATGTGTCTCTCTTTGTAGTTTCTACATTTGGAAATTTATCCAAGCCTGACACCATCCTGAAAGCATTAATCTTAGTAGTCTGTTCTTACTTCATTTGTTAATTGCATCTATCAATATAAATTATAGATATGGGTATCTTATTTTTTTTTACCCATTTTAGAAACACAAAGTTCAAGATTATATAGTCTATTGCCTAGAATACTAAAGTCAAATACATGAGTTCTGTGTCTACTGAACACTTTATAGAAGAGTTCTAGGAAATTTCTGAAAAGAATTTGAGTAAGTTCTGTGTGCCCCTTCATTCGTATATGGAGCTTTAGGACAACCAACAGTAGAATACAAAACTTACATTCTAAAAGTATTTAAAATTGTTGGGGCACCTGGGTGGCTCAGTCAGTTGAGCGTCTGACTTCGGCGTGGGTCATGATCTCATAGTCTGTGAGTTCGAGCCCCGTGTCAGGCTCTGTGCTGACAGCTCACAGCCTGGAGCCTGCTTCAGATTCTGTGTCTCCCTCTCTCTCTGCCCCTCCCCTGCTCATGCTCTGTCTCTCTCTGTCTCAAAAATAAATAAAAACATTAAAAAAAATAAAAAATAAATTAAAAAAATAAAAATATTTAAAATTATTGATGATTGTTTTGGTCAGTGTCAAAGTAGGAAAAAACATTTCCTGAGGCTACTTTAGGAATAAACTACACTTGTAAACTTTTTTTTTTAAACACTTGTTATACTCTTCATTTTCCCCAAGAAAATATCTGTCTTTTCAGATTGTTAATGCACATGGCAGTGTACATGATAGGAAATATAATTGTATTTCAGACACTTGCCAGAGAGCAAAATCTGGACCTGAGAGTTGCTCAATAGCTATAAAAATCACATTGAAAACAACTTTATTTGCTTAAGCGTAGCTGTTCTACCTATGTCTCTAGACATGCTAAGTACCTGTCAAGAGCTTCAGAGAGTTGTATATATGTGGATCACATTGGTTTTCCACCCAACTGCCTATTATTGAAGTGTTTGGTGAGTTGTCATCATTTTATACTAAGAGATATTAGAAGAAACTTCTCTATAAAGGTCATTGTTGTACTTATTTTGAGTTGTTAATATTATTTAGTATATAGTATAGAGTCTTCTCTTTCAAATTTTCTCAGTCCTACTTGTTCAACCATATTTTTCTTTGCCTCAGATTTTCAGCTAGTTTAAATTCATTTGGGATTGTATGCTACTTATATTTTTGAAAGCCACTCTGAAATTAACAATTATGTAGCAAATCATAAAATGTGGATATAAATAAAAAACTGGTTGAAGTGTGATAAAGTAACACAAACATCAGGATGTCCTGTCTATATGACATTAAAATATGAGACAGAGATGGATTCTTCCACACATACTTCATTCTTCTGCATAGCTATTAATTTAACTGCCTACTTGTTTTGGCATTAGGTTAACAAGAACAAATGTGTAGAACTCTCTCATTCTCTTTTCCTCTTTGGAATATAAAGGAGAAAGTATGGCCTGGTGAACAGTTGCAGAATGATTCATAAAATCTGTCAAGCATCCTCACTGATTCGTGACATATCATGGCCCTTAAAACAATAAAAATTATATAATGCGCCCAGATTTTCATTGGGCAGAAAAGAGGAAACATCTTGCGTAGAGCCATCACTCCAGCACAGGAATTCAAATGATTTTTTTGTAGACTCAAATTTTCTATGCAGAGGCCCAAGTCAGTATTTCCAGATCATGCAGATATCAGGCACATACACCTCATAAGGATTAAAAAGGCAATGATTAAAAATTTAGAACATAAAAAGTACATAAATGTTTTCAATTATCTCTGTAAACATGAATTAATTATTTTGGGGTACACAAAAAAATTCCATTATTTTTCTCTGTAAAAAATCTTTCTATGATTTGGATTATATATTTTAAGATTTTGAGGTCATTCTTTGGCTCAATCTAACTTGCCTGAATTAGCTAAGTAGATTTTTTTAAAAGAAACAAACGAAAGATAAATATATTTGTTGAAGAGCATTTATTTGTTTTGCAATGCACACACACATATTCCAGTAAGGTTTGTTTTTAAGGCATGCCTAAATACTATTCAAGTTCTGTGGTATTTATATTTTTCCTTTTAGATACTGCATGGCTTTTGTCTTTGGTCTTGGATTATTACTTCATTTTGTTTATTAAACCCTACATAAGTTATTTTATTCATTAAATATGCACAATGCACCCTTTTTATTATGAAATTATTAAATTAAAATAAATCAGACGAGATTCAGCTTTGAAGAATAGGTCAGAATATCAAATGTTAAGTATGGATGTCATCCCATTGGTCTGAAGAGAAGATGCTGCTGAGTGCAAGTTGATCTCATTGTGTGTGTGTGGGGGGGGGTGTGGGTGGGTGGGTGGCTGAGGGAGAATAATCAGAAAGATTATTGAGTATGAAGAGCCCAGGACCAATGGTATCATGGAACAGTATTATAATATATCAAAATGTTGACTTTCAAAAAGTGATGGTATGGTCACTGAATTGTCATACTTCCCAGTTTGATACTTCCATATATTTCCAGAGTAATAGGTGAAGAATTAAAACTTTTTTTTTTCCTACTTAGCCTATAGCTCTGAACAGAAGCCTCACTTCTCCAGAGGAGTCTTCCCTAATAACCTCACTACCCTCCCAGTATAGGTCAGGTTTTATTTATTTTTTATTGTAGTTTCAAAGAATCATGTTTCTTCTCTTTGTTGTAATTAAATGCTCATTTGTATATTTATTTGATAATAAGTCCTTTTCTGTAAAGCCTTTATCACCAGAATCTGTACAGTGTAGGGACTGAATAAATGATGTTTAACTTTATGAATGATTAAACATGGGTTATTGCTCCCAGGGTTGCCTGGGTGACTCAGTCTGTTAAGTGTCTGACTCTTGATTTTGGCTCAGGTTATGATCTCATGGTCATGAGATCGAGCCCCCAGTCTGGCTTGGTGCAGAGTCTGCTTGGGATTCACTCTCTCTTCCTCTCTGCCCCTCCTGGTTTGTGCTTTCTCTTTCTCTCTCAAAATAAATGATAAAACTTAAAAAAATGATTATTTCTGGATTCAAAGAAGTTGCTCTCTTTTCTGTAAGAACATATATTTTTCCTTCAGAATTCTGGGCTGATGGTGGATACATGAGTGTTTCTTATTTTATTTTGTTTTTAGACACATGTTATTACATACTTTCTTTAGTATATATATAGCATATATTATATTTTACAAAAGATGCTTTCTATTCTCATTAATATGGCTGGCTAGGTATTGGGACTTACTTACCTTCTGTTGTGAGACAATTCTGTTTTATTTGTATATTTCCTGAACCAAGGGTACTGACAGGTTTTGTCAGTTATATCTGAAATGCAGACATCTTTGGAAGCAAGAGCATTTCTTTCTCTAGGTCAGAGGGAAGATTTTATTTTTTCTGACCAGGAATGTAAAGATAATAATTCCCGATAGGAAAAGTTGGGAAGGTTTTAAAATCTTTAAAAGATTAAGTTTTCTTAATTTTGAAGTTCCTTAGCTATGACAAAGACTCTTATGTATGTGGTACTCACCTTGCCCTGCCTCTGCATTATCCCATGGAACATGGGAGAGCAAGAATAACCAGTGTGATGTGAGCTAATATTGCTTGTGATGGCATAAATAATAACTAAGTCCATTTGGACTTGTCTTCTTCCCAAGGTATCTTGCAAAAGCAAATGCCAATGCTCTCTGGAAGAAAGCCCACTAATCCTAGACCTCAAAGAATTTCTACAAGTAACAGCCAACAAAAAAGAATAGCTGACCATATGTAAGAATCAAAAAACAAAATAAAAACACTAGAAAGGGGAAGTGATCTGCAAAAACTTCAACTATTGGAGCTATCAGACATATATAATTGAATTATAATATCCTTGTATATTTAGTATCTTTGAAAGAAGGCAAGCTTGAAAACATTTTCAGAGTACAGGAAACTTTATAAAAAAGGACCAACAGATTTAAAAAATAACCAAAAAGAATATCTAAGAAATAAAAGATAGAACAATTCAAAATAAAATTGAATTACTTAATGGATGCATTTAGCAGTTAATTAGACGAGCAGTAAGAAAATTAGTGAACTACAGGATTGAAGAGAAGAAATTATCTAAAATATACAACAGAGATAATAAGAGAAGGAAACCATAAAAGAAAAACCCATGGAATATTGGTATAAGAAAGGTCAACATATGTCTAATTGGAGTTCTAGAAAGAGAGGAAAGAGAAAAATGGGATGTAAATAGTATTGGAATAAATAACGCTTGGGATATTTTTGGAAATAAAGACACCAATCTGTAGATTTCAGAAGTAACAAACTGACAACTTACTTCTCAGTGTTAACAATAGAAACAACAGAAGCCAAAGAACACATGATATATTCAATGTGCTAAAAGAAAATAAGTGCCAACCTAGAATTCTATTCTAAGTGCAAGTAAGTTTCTAGAATTTGGGTTTTAAAAAAAGACATCTTAAAGGCGACAAAATAAAAAATGTTTCCACCAATAAGTAGATCCTCATTAATGGCTGACGGGTATTAAAGAGGGCACTTGTGGTAAGCACTGGGTATTGTATGTATGTGATGAATCACTAAATTCTATTCCTGAAACCATACTATTATATGTTAACTAACTAGAACTTAAATAAAAAACTTGATACATAAAAAAGAGAATATCTAAAAGATACATTTGAGGCAGAAGTGATACCAAAGAAGACATTGGAGATTGTGAGAAAGGATGAATAGTAAAAGAAGAGGCAAATATGTAGTAAATCTAAGGGAACGTTAATCTTTTAAAAGCAAAACATATTGTTTTGTGAGTTTTAGGGGCACAAAATAGAACTAAAACAAACAACAATAATATATAAGTGAGGAACAGTAGTAATTGAGGTTCTTATATGATTGAAGAAGAGAATAAATGTACTGATTAATTTTCAGCATCGATCAATTATATATGTGTGTTGTGATTTCTAGACTAATCTTCATAGTCTAGAATAGGGAATAGAAATAGGGAATAGAAAAAGGAATGGAGGGGCGCCTGGGTGGTGCAGTCGGTTAAGCGTCCGACTTCAGCCGGGTCACGATCTCGCGGTCTGTGAGTTCGAGCCCCGCGTCAGGCTCTGGGCTGATGGCTCAGAGCCTGGAGCCTGTTTCTGATTCTGTGTCTCCCTCTCTCTCTGCCCCTCCCCCGTTCATGCTCTGTCTCTCTCTGTCCCAAAAATAAATAAACGTTGAAAAAAAAATTAAAAAAAAAAGAAAAAGGAATAGAATAGAGAGCATACAGTCCAATTAGTTACGGAAAAAATAATAGAATTTGAGAAAATATACCTATTCAAACAAACGACACCCAAGACAATAATGGAGAGAAGAAAGAACGTAGAAGAGAAGAAAAAAAATAGAAGTGAGAAGTTGGTAGATACAGACCCAGTATATCTGTAGTAAATTAAATGTGAATGGAATAAATGCTCCATTTGAAAATATAAAATATAAACAATGCATAAAAATATGAATTCTAGGGGCACCTGGGTGGCTCAGTCAGGTAAACATCTGACTTCGGCTCAGGTCATGATCTCACAGTTCATGGCTTCCAGCCCCACATCAGGCTCCATGCTGACAGCTCAGAGCCTGGAACCTGCTTCAGTTTCTGTGTCTCCCTCTCTCATGCTCTGTCTCTCTCTCAAAAATAATAAAACATTTAAAAAATATATGAATTCTAATTATATACTATTTAAAAGATCATTTCTAAAATGAGATACTTCAAAGTAAAAAGGTGAAAAATAATACAGTGCTATCTCGGTGAGACTATGTTAATATGATCCAAAATAGATTTAAAGCAAAAATCATTATTAGATATCAAGAAAGTCATGTTATAAGGAGAAAAAAATTCAAATAATTAGAAATATATAAAAAATTTTAATGTATGGATCTTATAACAACCTTGGAAGTTTTGATTGACAGACCAATACCTTGTAAACTGTTTTGAATTGGAGTTGTGGCATATAAATGAAAATGCATTTTTTCCATGTATAATAATTATAATTTGAAACTTCCAGGTTTCTTCAGAGCTTTATGAAATGCATCATATTGCTAGAAAATATGATGAAAATCCCTACTATTTAATTTTTAAATGTAGGGGTGCCTGGGTGGCTCAGTAGGTTAAGCAAGTGTCTGACTATTGATTTCAGCTCAGGTCATGATCTCAGTTTGTGAGTTCGAGCCCCACGTTGGGCTCTGTGCTGACCATGCAGAATCTGCTTTGGATTTTCTGTCTCCTTCTCTCTGCCCCCCACCTGCTCTCTCCCCACAATAAATAAACATTGAAATGTCTATTATTTATAGATGTCAACCACAAAATTATAAAATGATAAAATTTGATTAAAATGATAACCAAGCTTGCCACACAGTTTTAGTTGTAGTTTCTTTTGCCATTGCTGTAATGACTGGTCGCGTCTTACTCAGCTACTCTGAGGCCGAGCTAGTTCTTTTTATACTGAATCCTATCAGTATATGTTTTCCCTTATTCACCATGTGGTCAAATCTTAATTATTGTGTTGCATAGAAAAGCATTTGTAATAATTGGAGTCAGTGGATTAAGTATTGTGCTAATAGACTGAAATTTAGATTTGGGATTTTAAAAAAGCACTTTAGTTTTGGCAGTCTTTGTGATTTGGGGTGAGACCTCCCAGGACTATGATAACCTGATCTAATGAAGGGACTAGAAGAAAAGATTGCTTAAATAAAGTTCTGGTTAAATAACCATAGTAATGATGATGCTAATGCTAGCAATAGTTATAACTACTTCTACTCTGACTTCTATGCCTATTCCCAGTACTACTTTATATTATGTTCATGTGTGTTTTAAAAATTTTGGTTTGTAAACATTTTGAACATCTTCTAGATACTATGTCTTTATTAGTTATATACACTGAAAATACCCGATTCCTTTGGGTAGACCATCTCTTATGTGTCATTTGTTAAAAGCAACATAAATTTCAATATAATCAGTTTTATTATCATTTTCTTTTAGAATTGATGCTTTTGTGCCTTGTTAAAAGAAACTATATGAACTTTTCTATTTATTTAGTACTTATTTTATGAAATTTCTACTTATTCAATATTTATGTTCTTTAATATAGTTTTATATTTTTCTATAAAATATGCTATATATATTCCAGAGTTCTTGTAACTTGAGCTTCTTAAGAAGTAAATGAATCTTTTAAGTTATGTGTTCTTTACTTTGTTCCCCCTAATTTATTGAAACTGCCATTGTTTTAAAATATTGATCTTGTTATCTGGCAATCTTGTTGAATTCTTATATTAATTAAAAGTTATTATTATTATTTATTTTTAAGCACTTATTTATTTGAGGGAAAGAGAGCAAGTTGGGGGGAGGTAAGAGAGGAGCACAGAGGACCCAAAGCGGATCAAGCAGGGATTGAACTCAACGAACCGCGAAGATCATGACCTGAGCTGGTATCAGACGCTCATCTGACTGAGCTACTTAGGTGCCCTGTTAGTATTATTTAAATGTTTATTTATTTATTTTGAGAGAGAGAGAGAGAGAGAGAGAACACGCAGGCACATGGGAAGGGGGCAGAGAGAAAGGGAGACAGAGAATCCCAAGCAGGCTCTGCTCTCAGCACAGAGCCCAGTGCAGGGCTCAAACTCATGAACGATGAGATCATGGCCTGAGCCAAAATCAAGAGTGGGACACTTAACTGACTGAGCCACTCAGGCACCCCTAATTCCAGTTATTGTCTGTGTGTTATCTTATGTTTGTTATATAGATGATAATATCTTCTATACATAATAACATTCTTTACAGTTCTTTCCAAACTTTACACCTCTTATTGCTGTTTAAAATAGTTTTTTAATTTCTGTATTGGATAAAACCTCATTACAGTGCTTAAAAAATGGTCCTAATCAACATCTTTGTTTCCTTTTTTAATAGACATGTTTCTAACAAATCACTGTGAAAGTATGAGGTTTTCTGAGGGTTTTGGTAAGTCTCAGACCTTTCTATTATACCATACACCTTGAAAGATTATATCTTTACATTTTTTAAAGAAAAGAGAGTTAATCATTTGTGGGATGGAAGTCATGATGCTCTTTGGAAGTATGATGAATTTTGTGGATTTTCTCCACAGGGATAAAATGGACTTTTTGTACATCAGCAAAGGCATTTTGTGTACAATTTTGAGGGCTCATAAGTCTGTTAAATACCCTCAATTGACTCAAAATTAAGATCTTTTGATCTAAAATAGTTTTATTTATTACAACGTTCAACAGTTATTGACTACCCATCATATGGCAGTGACTGAAATATACTGTGTGTATAGAAAAGAGCACATTGAAACCCTTGAACTCTAAGTGCTCATAGTATGAAACATAAGCTAATGCAGTTGTTAAAATATGGTACATGAGACTGTTGAGGAGAATATATGAATTCTTATTCTTTCTTTGAGTGTTTTAGTGAAAGTGCACATATCTAATTTCAAATACCATTTTTTACGATGTAGAAGTTCCTGATATCCTGAATAAACAGTAGGCTGGGCAAAGGAGAATGAGTTCATGTAATAATTATTATATTCTGCTTAACCTCTCTACTCCTATTAGTTTTTTCTTTTCTGAATTGCACTGTATTTCATCATATTATACTGGTACATACTTAAAAGGCTTTATTTTTGGTTTAGCCAACATATTAGCACTCAGCTTTTTTATTAGCAGTTTTGCAAAAATGTCTGCAGGTCATTTTACTCAAAAGGAGTAACAAATCCCTTCAGCTTTTATGGAAGAAGATTTGTCGGCCTTTGCCTTCTAAAATGTTGTTGACAACTTGAAAATAAATAAATGGATAAAATGCTTTGGTTGAACTGATTGTCGTGATGGACAAGGCAGCTTCTCGAGGGAGGTATGGCCGCAGGCCTGCTGCACTGAGGATAGATTTAAAGTCTGGAACTTTATCTTACCTGGAGTGCTTGTTGCCTCTTGGCATGAAGAGCAGGTGATTATTTTCGCTGGACCTCTCAGCTGCTTCTCAGGCCTCCTGCACATTTCACCAGTTTGTATAAACTCAGAGGAGGCAATCTGCCTGTGGCTGGATTAACCTTGCTTTTTCCTGAATCTTTAAAAGAAAGATGTCAAATTGGTCAAAGCTTCCTTGGGTGTATTTCTATTCCATCAATCTTTTGAAATGAAATTGCTTACACTTGTTTCTGGAGAGGTTTCAGGAGGGAGTTTTCATTTCAAATCATTAATACATGCAGTGTCTTCCTCACTAACAATTAAATTCTAAGAATAATACATAGACATATTAAAATAAGTTTGCACAAGTTTGAGGGCAAAGTATAGTAACTAAATTCACATATGGATTTTTGACTATCAGCTCATATTTAATTTTCATATGTGTAAGAAGCTAAAAGATTTGGGTAAAGAACAACTATTACCACAATATAATAAAAATACACAGTACATCTATTAACTACTGAAACTTAGGGCAGCTCATCAATTGACTAACCCTCAGTATGTGATTTTGGATATGATTATGTTAAATGTCAGTTTCTTACCTAGAATTTGTAAAATTAACTATAAGTTAATTAAGCTAAAATGAAATCCATTCCATGGTGTAGTTCTGAGTTATTTTTTTACTTAGTGTTTAATATTCATATAAACTATTGGATCATTAGTTCATGCCCCGTCTTGAACTTGATCTAAGAGTTAAAGCCTTGATCTTTTGTTTCATGAATATTTAATTGGACTGAACTCTTTTCCTTTTACAGTGTGAGTGGGAGTGAAACATTCTTTATTGCTGAAGTTATCCATTGTGCTTGGTGTTTTAATTTACTTTCTTAACTTTTTAACCAAGGACCATTTCAATTCCAGTGAGCATACTTTATCACACTTTTTCAGATGATTATGTTTTCTCTTTGAAGTTTTTTTTTTAATTTTTATGACACTTGAAAATATTTCTCCATCCAGCTCTACCTTACTAAACGTGACATTGAGGTCATGCAGAATTCATTCTTCTATGATTTGGGGATTTTGGTTGGTAGGTGACTAACTATAGTTCAAAGAATGTATCATACTTCTAAATATCTAGTAGAAATTATCAAATGTGAGTCATCTTCATTTTTCTAATTGATCGATGGTATATGTGACTTATTTAGAATTAAGTATATTAATATAAATTATTATATCTAGGAGAGTATTTATTACAAATTACCTGCCATAACCACCCTTACCTCCACCCCCCAAAATGTTGTCTCTCTTCATTAAGTGGTGATGTGAAGTGAGAAGCATCATGTTGGGACTGCTGCTTAAAAAGGAGGGTAGGAAGAGATTAATTTTTGTTGTATACTTCTATATACCCTATGTTTACTATATGTAAATTGACCTGATTTACAAATTATGATATTGAAGTTACTGATTTCAATTCAACCATATTATTAGTATACTTTAATAATAATGCTATGAATTTTTAAAATATCTTATGATTTCTCAAGCATTTTCTTTTTCTCATTTTATTTTCATCTAGTAGATGATGAGTGAATGATGTTCATATATATTTATTAGGTAATATGATCAGGATGAAAGAACAGTTTTTTCTGAAACCCAATCTGGCCAACTTGCAGTTACATTGCTGTTAATATATTTTAGTGTTTCACTGAAATTAAGTGAAATCATTGCCTGTGTTTGGAACTTTATTTGTTTAAATGAGATATTTCTATACCATCTTTGACATCGACTTTATCCAAATAGTACAGAGGATCCAAAATTGTGGTCAGCAGCTGGATGTAGCCTGGAGATGTCTTTTGTTTGTCTCATGCACTGTTTAATAGTTAAAAATAGGGAATTAGCATAAAAATCTGGATTCCCACCTTCTTTTGAAAAGTGGGAATACTGGGTAACAAAGATTTTATGTCTCTGTGCAAATCATCAAAGACTGCTAAAAGAGTTGCTGTCTCCTTAATATAAGATACTCTGTTTTCAGTAATCCAATCCTTGTGTCTTTCTGACACTGAGGCAGAGTTTCAGCTGAAGAACTAAGAACAAGACATGATGACACTGTATTACCAGAATTGTTACCTAAGTCTCACTCTGCTCCTTCGTGTTACAAGCCTGACGACTATAGGCAATTGACTTGGGACTCCCGATTGCATTACTTACTAATACTTTTGGGTTGTTTATTTATTATTTTTTTAATTTTATTATTATTTTTTTTAAATGTTTATTTATTTTGAGGGGGGGAGGGACAGAGGGAGAAGGAGAGAGAGTTCCAAGCAGGCTCCATGCTGTCAGCACAGAGCCTGATGCAGGGCATGTGAGATCATGATTTGAGTTGAAATCAAGAGTTGGATGCTTAACCAACTGAGCCAGCCAGGTACCTCTTGGGTTGTTCATTTTGAGTTCTTACCTAAACTTCTCATCTACCATACTTCTCTTAACTAATGGTGTTCCTGTCTTGAAAACAAATAGGATTGAATTATGAAAGTCTTCCCATCCTACAAAATATTTCTAATCTTAACTTTATAATGAAAAGTCTTACATTTATATCTCGAGACAGTCTTTCCCTTTATTTTCTTTGGTGTTTAGGCTTCTCTACCTCTCTTTCTATTGCACATCTCCATTTTGGCACAGTGCAGATATCTCTTATTAAACTGACTTTTTCATACAGTTACCTAGATATGATCTTCCTTCTATATTTCTCAACTCAGAATATGGTAATATCATACTCTGATTATCCAAAAATAGAAACATTAAAGTTTTCTGTCTCTCATTCTTTTTTTCTCATTTCCTAAGAGCTAAAAAGTAACAAGTGTGTGTTCATTTGAACCCCCCGAATGGACCATTTTGACTTAAAAAACACTTATCACCTATGTATGTACTGAAGCATACAGTGAATACAATTAAAATAAGAAAGTTATCCTGCTTTCCAAATGTCCTATTCAGACCTATGAATAAAAAAGTGCAACTTAATGTGATATGAAAAATGGTAGACTTCTTCAGAGGACATCACAGGACTCCAAAGAATGCTGTCTAGGTCATACTGAGGGAGACTGCTATGGGAAATGGTAGTGTTGCTTCAACTGAATGATGCTTCAGTAGAATTCAGTAGAATTAGCTGATGATGAATTTAGGCAATGATAATTCCATGTAAAAAGGATAACCTGTAGAGGTAGAAGGGACGGTAGATGTAGGAAAATTTATAAGCAGCATGATTTGCTTGAGATTAAACTGTAAGTTTGGATGTGTGGTAGAGAAGTTGGAGAAACAGGTAGGAGTTGCGTTATGAAAGGCCTTGAATAACAAGTAAAGAGCTTAGACTATCATCTCAGGAAAATATCTGAAAAAAATTGGGCAAAGGTGTAATAAAACCAGAGATGAAGTTTAGTAACATATGGTTGAGTGTTTTTATTTGGTACAAACACTTGAATGGAACGCTTCCAGTTAGGGAGATAACATAATAGTTATGAAAACAAATCTGAGTAGTGAAATAAAGTGATTAAAATAAGGCATAGAAGATTTGATCTGATAAATATTTAGAAGTTTAAATATATATTATTATATATACATATATATTATCCTTCAAGTTATCTTTGGGAAGTTATAAAGTTTATCTATTTTGAGAGAAGAGAGAGAGGGAGAGAGAGAATTCCAAGCAGGCTCTGAGCCCAGTGTGGGTCTCGAACCCACGGAACGCTGAGATCATGACCTGAGCCCATACCAAGAGTTGGACCTTTAACTGACTGAGCCACCCAGGCACCCCAATTTTTTTTGTCTCTTGGCATGCAAAAATACTATAGATATTCCCAGTGTATTTTTCCCTTTCCAAATCCATTGTTCTTGTTAATAAAGAAAATTCATAAATATATGCACACATACATATGAGTGAAAGGAAGGCATTTCACCAAGAAGCAGAATCCTGCATCTTAGATTTAAGAAACATACATTTTATTTTATTATTTAGTACATCATAAGGAAGAATCATTTTACTCTCTCAGTTTGCAAATAGCACTTACTTGTAAGAGAGTGATTCATCAGTCAGAAATGTTCCCAGCAATGATTGTTGCAATTCTTCAGCAATCATTAGGCAAGTACATAGATTTGTCAAATGGAATGCTGAAGCACGATTTTAAATTGTGAGGTGGTGTTCTTAGAAAGCCAGTATGGTAAAGTGGCTTTTTTCCATTAGTTTTTAGAAGGTTTAGACCATTTAATTAGTTTAATCCTCCCTCACTAACATATGAGAGAAAGCTCTCTTAGATTTGCTTTTATAACTTATATTTTACGTATCATACAGTAAATCCACATTTATTGCAGAACGCTTTTGAAAATATGCATAAGATAATGAAGCAAAGTAAAGTGTTTTATAACTCTACTACCCAAAACCAATTCCTCTTAAAATTAGTAATATACAATCCATTCTTTGTAGATAAATACATATAATGTGTTTAGAGGGAGAGAGAGAGGCAGACAGAGAGAGAGGCAGACATAGAAAGAGAAAGGAGAGAAGGACACATTTATTATTTACAGTTTTCTTTTTTATAACTGCACTACCTGACTATATTATAGTTAATTTATAAAACCCCACAGTTTTGGTTGAATAGCTGTTTTTAATATTTTACTATTATCTATAGTGTACCAATATATATTCTTATAGCTAATAACGCTTTGGTATATTTGTGATTATTTCCCTGGGTTGATTTCTAGTAATCAGTGTAGTGTAAAGTGTAATCATCAGGCAAAACACCTTTTAACATCTACATATATAGACACATATTGTTAAATATATCAGTTGATACGTATTTCCAAATTACTCTCCTGGAAAACTGCACTGTCACCAGCAGTATAAGAGACTGTTTTTTCCACAGACACTTCCCAAATTTTGATATTAGCATGAGAAATCATTTCAAAAACATTTAAATTAACATTGATTTAAGTAAACAAGAAGTTAAACATTTATTTTCATTTACTCCATATTTAATATTTTCTAATAATATCCTTTATACATCTTTATACACGTTCAACATGTTTTTATATTTTTGTTTTTTAAAGATGTTTTATTTATTTTGAGAGAGAGAGAGAAATTAAGCACGTGCATGTGTGTGCACACATGTGAACATGGAGGAGAAGGGCAGAGAGATTAGGAGACAGAGAATCCCAAGAAGGCTCCTGTGCTTGGGAGCAGAGCCTGCCAAGGTGTTCGATCTCACCAGCTTGAGATCATGACCCGAGCCAAAATCAAGAGTTGGATGCTTAACAGACTGAACTACCCAGGCACCCCTCTTTATACATTTTTACCAGGGTTTGCATCTATTATAGATTTATGTAAAGTCTTTGAAAGATACTGGTCATTCATCCATTATATTTTATGCAATTTTCTCTAGCCAGTTATTTGCCTTTTATATTATGTCAACTATTTTATAACTTAGGAAAAAGTACATACATATGCACATACAACAATCATTTCTCTCTCACACTTTTTGGTATTTTTTCCCCTTGCTGAAAAGGTTCTCATCTAATTATCCTATTCTTTTTAGATTTTAAAAAATATTTTCAATTTTGCATCAACAATGTTAATTGATCTGCATTTTACTTTTGTGCTAGTATGAGATGAGGATTGACATTTATTTACTTTATTTAATAATCCACCCTTTTTGTAATAGCAAAATGGTATATTTGTCAAAATTTCCAGGGTAAATATTCCAAAGTATATTTTTGAATTAAAAAAATTTTTTGATGTTTTTTATTTATTTTTTGAGAAACAGAGCATGAGTGTGGGGGGAGGGGGCAGAGACAGAGGGAGACACAGAATCTGAAGCAGGCTCAGGCTCTCAGCTGTCCTCACAGAGCCAGAGATGGGGCTTGAGCCCATGAACCACAAGATCATGACCTGAGCCAAAGTCAAATACTCAACCAACTGAGCCACCCAGGCACCCCTATTTTTGAATTTTAGAAATTTCGTTTTATAGGTTTATGTATCAGGTTACATATTCCTTTCCATATCCTCTTCTTTGACAGTTTATTTTCTTTTACATTTAAGCACTTACTAATAGGAAAGATCTTAAAGAGATTATATACATTCCCATGTTTATTGTAGCTTTAATCAGGCCAGCCAAAATACAGATGCACCATTAATGTTCATTGATGGACATTAATGGATAAAGAAAATGTGATGTCTACATTCAATGGAATGTTACTCAGCCTTAAAAAAAAGAAGGAAAATTATGCCATTTGCAGCAACATAGATGAACCTAGAGGACATTCTACTAAGTGAAATAAGCCATTTCAGAAGGATAAATACTGTATGATACCACTTATATGAGGAATCTAAAATAGTTGAACTCAGAACCAGAAAACAGAATGCTAGTTACCAGCAGATAGGGGGAGGAAGATTAATAATTATTATCTGTATTTAATGATACTATATCGTATGCTTAAAAATTGCTAAGGGGTTAAGTCTTATATTAAGTATTCTTATCACACAAAAATTAAGTACAGAGGGCAGTAAGAAACTTTTGGAGGTGATAGATACGTTTATGGAATAGATTACAGTGATGGTTTCATAGGTATGTCTTATCTCCAAACTGATCAAGCCATATACATTAAATATGTACAGCTTTTTGTATGTCAGTCATACTTCAGTAAAGTGGTTGTAAAAGTCTTTTGACCTTATTGGATAAGGGCACAGCTGTGTCAAGTGTTGATCAAACAGGGGTAAAGAAAATTAAATACTCAGATAATTAAGATTAACAGACAATAAGCCAGAAAAATTAGACTCATTGTCCCTGTGTTTCTACTAAGTTTCATATCACAGACAAATTATTTACTTAAAAAAAATTCAGGGGCGCCTGGGTGGCTCAGTCGGTTAAGCGTCTGACTTTGGCTCAGGTCATGATCTCATGGTTTGTGAGTTTGAGCCCTGTGTTGGGCTCTGTGCTGACAGCTCAGAGCCTGGAGCCCGCTTCAAATTCTGTGTCTCCCTCTCTCTTTGCCCCTCCCCTGCTCATGCTCTATCTCTCTCTGTCTCTCTCTCTGTCTCTCAAAAATAAGTAAACATTAAAAAAATTAAAAAAAAAATTAAAATCGATACTGTGATTTCCTCCACTTTGTGTGTCACTTTACCTCTCTCTCTTTCATTGCTCTCACAAGGTTTTCTCATTTGAGGGCCCCATAGATTCCCTCTGATAAGCTGTATTGCCTTGGTGTCTTTTCTTGTCACTTTTGACACTGATTGACCCTATCTAGCTCAGGGAAGTGGTAATACACTGCTTTAATCTTACTGTTTTCATTGCTTCTTTTGTGATAAAAGAAAAGATTATGAACCTCTTGATAAAAGTTTGAACTAGTGTCTGTGTGGGCAAAATACAAAAACTAGAGGAAATGTCTTCCCACACATTTTCAAATTTTTCCTCTTTCTAAAGGGTCATGTGATTAAATGCATGCATTTTATTCTCTACCACATAGCATCATGGTCATCAGTCTCATTGTGTCCTCATATATGAATTTCCAGGAAATTTCATCTGGCTCATATGAATAAAAGAATCTGATAAAAATGGACTAATTACCTTAGACTATCAGAGGAATTTAAATTACATAGAATAATTCTTATAGGATACCTAATTGCCCTCGTGTATTTTGCAAAAAGTTTAGTTGTTTGATAAGTAATTTTTTTAGTGTTTATTTATTTAACAGAGAGAAAGAGAGAGAGCGCAAGCAGGGGTGGGACAGAGAGAGGGAGAGAGAAAGAATCCCAAGCAGGCTCTGCACTGTCAGCACATAGCCTGTCACTAGGCTTGACCCCACAAACCATGAGATCACGACCTGAGCTGAAATCGAGTCAGACGCTTGACGGACTGAGCCACCTAGGCACTCCTGTTTGATAAGTTTTTGATTCACATGTCTTTAGAATTCTTTTTATTGATCAATTGACAATAATTGTAAATAAAATTGACATTTATTTACTTTATTTAATAATCCACCCTTTTTGTAATAGCAAAATGGTATATTTGTCAAAATTTCCAGGGTAAATATTCCAAAGTATATTTTTGAATTAAAAAAATTTTTTGATGTTTTTTATTTATTTTTTGAGAAACAGAGCATGAGTGTTGACAATAGTTGACATTTATTTACTTTATTTAATAATCCTCTCTTAACAACATTAAGAGAGGTATCAAAGTGAAGTAGATTTAAGGAGGCCAAGACAATCAAGCAGAGAGACACCATCAACGACCATTATCCCGGTGGTTTCAGTACTTTTGGTCTGCCAAAACCTTTCTATTTTTTATAGTTTTTCCTTTTTTCCATCTTTTCTGTGTTAGGCCTCTGCTTTTGCGGGTGACTCAGTTGGCCTCCAAGACTGTAGCTAATTGGTGACAGCTCCCCTGAAATTCAGTTTTTTATTAACGGCCTTCCTGATTCCTGAGCGAGCTGCTTATGGTAACAATAATGTCATGGTTTCTTGTTGGGCATCCTTTCCCTCATTGACTGAGTTGTTTCACTGTGAATGTGTTCCAGAAATCTCCAGTTTTTCTCTACCTAGCATGCACACACACACACATGCTCATGAATACATGCAAAGATTCCTATTTGACTTAGACTCTCATTCTGTACTTTCTCTTCAGTGATATCTATGAATTTATAATTCTTTATATTTTTTGTTTTAAAAGGATAAAGCCAGACTCTCTTCAGAATTATTCACTGTAAGTAATTTGAATTCTTTCGATATTTTTAAATTAAATTGGTTTGAAGAGTATAAGAAATGGAAGAAATGTTAACTAGTTCCATCTGTGCATAAAGGTGAATGTATTAAATTTCAGGGAAAAAATATCACTATACCTAAGACCTGGGAATAATAATCAAAAGGAGAATTATCTTTAGTTTGTTAGAAAAAAAAGAGAAAATTTATCACAAACCTAAAGTTATTCTGTCATTTAAATTAAAGACTGTCTGATACATTTTAAAACCTGAAAACATTAATGCCATTCACTTGTTATCAAAATAAAAACATAGAACAGTTCTTAATTTGACATTTTTCTTCTAGAACTTGGTTCTTCAGTGATTTAGGACCCTGCCTTTTGCATATTGATTTCTTTGTTTCTAAGATGTCTTTGTTTTGTCAAAAAGAGTATATAATTAATTGTATTGACTTAATATCATGTCTTATTAGTTACACATTTTGATTTTTCTCTTTTAAATACCATATCATGTGGACTAAATATTCCATCTATTTGGTGTATATAATGCAAAGGCTTTTTACTAATAAAGAATATTGTGGAGTTCTGGTTTATAATAATTTTCTTCGTCTAAAATGTGAAGAACTGCTGTGCGTTCTTCAACTGGATACATGACGGCAAGGGTATGGCAGTAGTTGCTCCACTGCCAAAAATGTCCTTGACAAAGATGAATCAATCTCTCTCTCTTTCAAAATATCTCTCCCTCCCTCTCTCAAGATATCTTACCCTGATTTACTTTGTTGTTGTTTTACATGGTACCTAAAAGCTTCTAACATAGTATGTATTTATTTGCATTTATTTTTATTTACTGCTTTTCCTGGTATTATTTTCTGGGAGGCAAGGCAAAATTAAGGAAATTATTTAAATAGTTTGTTACCTTGCATCCCAATTTATATTAATATTTTCATCAATAAAATGATAGAAATAGCAATAATATTATTACATCAGAACAACTAAGAATGAGAGAGCAGTTGGGAGAGAAAACCTTATATAAGTTGCTACAAAAGGCCACTAAAAATCAGCAAAACAAATTAGAGAAATTACTGAATCAAGCTAGAAAAAAATTAATGGAATGCAGAGAAATAGAAATTAGCTTGTCTTATAAAATATGTATTTTAAAAAAAGATTATGTTGCGCTAATGTATTAGGCATATTCAACATGACTGCCCACGATATTTATAATTATACTATATCCAGCATTCCTATAAACTAACTTGGTTAAGTAAGAGAGCTCAAAGAAGTTGCTTTTTCAAAAAAGTACTCTATACAATTGCTAACTCTAGAAGGAATGATATGAAGAAAGAAAGATTAAAGTATTTGTATGGACAGTGTTTGATATGTCCAAGAATAATTGCAATAGACAAGTTAAATAGGCAAAGAAGATTCATGGTTATTGCAGTAGGGGAGAGAGAGTGAGCTGAATTCTACTGAAAGAAAAAGTGGGAGAGTTTTTAAGCATGCTGAGGTCCACTAGTAGAAAAGTACTACAGGACGGGGCGCACCTGGGTGGCTCAGTTGGTTAAGCATCTGACTTCGGCTCAGGTCATGATCTCACAGTTCCTGTGTTCTAGCCCCATATCGGGCCCTGTGCTGACAGCTTGGAGCCTGGAGTCTGCTTCAGATTCTGTGTCTCCCTCTCTCTCTACCCTTCCCCTCTCGAGCTCTGTCTCTTGCTCTCTCTCAAAAAAATAAACATTAAAAAAAATTTGCAGAAAAGTACTACAGGGCTTTTGGGAGTAGGTTGACAGTAATTACACCATCTCTGCTCCTTGTTGCCCTTGGGATTTAGGCTCCTACCCTCCAGAGATAGGTTGATAGGGGCTTTATCGTTCTTGATGTTTACATTTTTAGGGTTTGGCTTCCAGGGCCTTGAGAAAGATATTCTTGAGTTGTAAAAATGGCAAGAGTCCAAGATTTATATCTCAAAGGAGTTTAGGAAGGATTTATAATCTGACTTTATTTATTATTTATTTATTTGTTTTTAATTTAAATTCAAGATAGTTGACATACAGTGTAATATTGGTTTCAGGAGTAGAATTCAGTGATTCATCATTTACATGTAACACCCAGTGCTCATCCCAACAAGTGCCCTCCATTTAATGCCCATCACAAGTTGTCCAAAATAAATGCTCTAAGGAAAAGGAGGTCAGGGGCCTGTAGTCAGAAGGAAACTTGTCTAAAGTTTAGTCATGCTGAGAGGAATGTTTAGACTATTTTGGTCAGATAAAGAAACTGTGCTCAGGCCTCTACAATGATCTCTCTCTGTCTCTCTCTCTTTTTCTTATAGCAACAGATGTTTGCAACTCAGAGGAAACCATTCCTTTGTTTTGGTTCATTATAAAGATGAACAGGTTAAGCGCTTGATTCCAATGTAAGAATTATATTGAAGTTAAGTTTTACTTTTTCCTGGCATTCAGAGTTGCAGCATATAAGCATACTTGGTCTGAGTGCTCAGAAATCTTAAAAATCTTTATATAATTCTGTAACACAGCATATTAACAATGTAGAAAACTACATAATATTATTTACAGCAGGATTTTAAAATACTTATATGTATATTATTTGTTACACATCAACATTATGTTTTCTATCTAAATAATTTGGAAATGTTAAACATAGTCAACACAAGAACAATATCCAATGAACTTATTTACCTTGTGTTCACAGCTAGATATTTGGAATAACTCTAGACATATCTGCTTCAAGTGAACAAAAGCAAACAAGTATAAATCTGTAATCTAGAGGTGCATGGGTGACTCAGTCGGTTAAGCATCCAACTCTTGATCTCTGCTCTGGTCATGATCTCAGTTTGTGAGAGTTTTGCTCTCTCCAAATAATTTGGAAATATATTACTATATAATTTAAAAATCAATACAGATATCTGCTGTTGAAATGTGATTATGGTTACTACTTAAATTACTATTAAAATTATGATTTTAATTAAGACTAATTATAGTGGAAACACACAGGTACATATTATATTTCATACTTTTGCTTGTTACTAGGAAGTTCAGAGTTAGACTTAATGTTTAATCATGAGTCTTAGTGATCTATTTGCTTAGTCTGTGCCATTGATTCTAAATAGCCAAGGAAAGACAACCTTCCCCTAGGAAGGTGTGTTACAGTCTCTGTGTTCATAAAATTTTTCATCATATTATTGCATGGGTTTATAAAAATGTTGAAAAAATTATATGTTTTATTTTATTATCTGCAAATTTAATTTTTATTAAATTATTATATATAGCTTTTATTAAGTTATCTAAATTCTTTTCAGAAGAACAATTTTTATTATATATTCTTTATTCCAGTAAGTATACATTTTCCCCCTTAAAAAGTTTGATGTAGTTAAAAAAATAACCTAATTTATTTTTTTTATTTATTTTATTTTATTATTATTTAAAAAAAATTTTTTTTCAATATATGAAGTTTATTGTCAAATTGGTTTCCATACAACACCCAGTGCTCATCCCAAAAGGTGCCCTCCTCAATACCCATCACCCACCCTCCCACCCCCCATCAACCCTCAGTTTGTTCTCAGTTTTTAAGAGTCTCTTATGCTTTGGCTTTCTCCCACTCTAACCTCTTTTTTTTTTTTTCCTTCCCCTCCCCCATGGGTTTCTGTTAAGTTTCTCAGGATCCACATGAGAGTGAAAACATATGGTATCTGTCTTTCTCTGTATGGCTTATTTCACTTAGCATCACACTCTCCAGTTCCATCCACGTTGCTACAAAGGGCCATATTTCATTCTTTCTCATTGCCACGTAGTATTCCATTGTGTATATAAACCACAATTTCTTTATCCATTCATCAGTTGATGGACATTTAGGCTCTTTCCATAATTTGGCTATTGTTGACAGTGCTGCTATAAACATTGGGGTACAAGTGCCTCTATGCATCAGTACTCCTGTATCCCTTGGATAAATTCCTAGCAGTGCTATTGCTGGGTCATAGGGTAGGTCTATTTTTAATTTTCTGAGGAACCTCCACACTGTTTTCCAGAGTGGCTGCACCAGTTTGCATTCCCACCAACAGTGCAAGAGGGTTCCCGTTTCTCCACATCCTCGCCAGCATCTATAGTCTCCTGATTTGTTCATTTTGGCCGCTCTGACTGGCGTGAGGTGATATCTGAGTGTGGTTTTGATTTGTATTTCCCTGATGAGCGATGTTGAGCATCTTTTCATGTGCCTGTTGGCCATCCGGATGTCTTCTTTAGAGAAGTGTCTATTCATGTTTTCTGCCCATTTCTTCACTGGGTTATTTGTTTTTCGGGTGTGGAGTTTGGTGAGCTCTTTATAGATTTTGGATACTAGCCCTTTGTCCAATACGTCATTTGCAAATATCTTTTCCCATTCCGTTGGTTGCTTTTTAGTTTTGTTGGTTGTTTCCTTTGCTGTGCAGAAGCTTTTTATCTTCATAAGGTCCCAGTAATTCACTTTTGCTTTTAATTCCCTTGCCATTGGGGATGTGTCGAGTAAGAGATTGCTACGGCTGAGGTCAGAGAGGTCTTTCCCTGCTTTCTCCTCTAGGGTTTTGATGGTTTCCTGTCTCACATTCAGGTCCTTTATCCAAAAAATAACCTAATTTAAAAAATAAGACATGGTTATGTTCAGCAAACATATATTGATAACTCTAACATGTAATATGCTATAGATAGAAATATGAATGACTACATTTTTTCCCCTGGTAAAACTTGGCTGGAGATGAATATTTGAAGGGATCATTTGAGCAGAGTGTTGTACATGAGAAATAGTATTTGCAGAGATGTTAAAGCTAATGGACTCTGGAGCCAGACTAATTGAATTTGAATTCTCAGCTTTGCAACTGACTAGCTGTGTGGTCTTTGGCAAGTTAATTAACCTTTCTGTGTTTTTATTTCATTATGCATAAAGAAATAATAATACAAACTACTTTATACGGTTATTGTACAGATTACATAATTAATATGTTACATGCTTAGCTGAGAGCTAGAATTATATTGTTAACTAAATATAATTTATCATTGTGACTAGATTGGTTATTGCCTGGATTGGTGAGAAAGGTTAGGGATGATTTCCTGGAAAGGTTTTTTACACAAATAATAGTGGCTCTTGAAGACTAAATAAAACTTCTCTAAATGAAGAAAGGGATTACAGAGAAACCCAGGAATGGAGAGTGATGAGCAGTTGACAAGGATGTAATGTTCTAATCTTGAAATTTTATAGGTTTTATATGAATGAATTGTAAAGTATAAGGTAGGGAATGGATAAGAAACACAAACAGATAAGCAGGAACTTGATCATGAAAAGATTTTTATGTCCCTTGAAGGAGATTTGACTTTACCTTGTAAGTGATATATGTAAATTAAAAGTGGTTTTTGAAAAAGGGGTAAGAGGCAACTACCTGGCTCAGTCGGGAGAGCATGTGGCTCTTGATCTCAGAGTTTAAGCCCCATGTTGGGGCTCAAAAAAAAACTTTAAAAAATAAAAATTTTAAAAAGGGAGTGAATTGGTTAGATTGGATATTGCATGTGCTTCTCTTAAGTTTTTTGATAGTCATAAGTATTAATTTACAAGTATTCTGTGTTTGAAATAATATTACTTATTTTCCTTACTTAGTTTATGTTTTAAAATGTAAATGAAAAGAAAAAATATTAACCACAGGTGAACTAATTCTCATGGGAATAGCATAAATAGGAGAAGAAAGTTGGTGTTGTTACTGATAATATTTCCCAGAAAAAAAGTTGACTGCATATTATATAAAGATTACAATGATTTCTGTGTGCTTTTGTAGGAAGTTTGTAAACATCCTGTGTGATAATTATACATCTTGAAGCAAAATTAATAACATCATTTCTTTCTTTTTCTATCTTGTAATAATTGTAGTAGTAACAGTGGTGGCAGTAGTAGTGGTCTTATAACTTATTTGATAGGGAGTATGGATTATATTTGAATTAAAATAATAAAATTAAAAAGCATTTAGGTTCATGTCTTTTCATTTGAGTAAGCTCCTGCATCAATAGTTATTTTTTTCTCCTGTTTACATCTTTCTTTGTGTATTGATTAATATAATAATATAACATACTATAATAATATAGTCATTATTTGAATTTTAAAATATAAACACTGTTGTTCATTGGGAAATATTAGTGTTCTTTCTTTCATGTGTAATCTGCGATCCTTAATAAAATCAATACGTGTGTATGCATTAGGGAATCTAGAATGGGATGTGTGAGAGAGGTCCAGGTACTTCTGTAGAGCTAAATTCTCAGTGCTGTGTATACAATGCACACAACTCCCCGCTGGGATCGAAAGAGCAGTGTCCTCCTTTTACATTCGAGGAAACTGACTCCAGCCAGTTAGATGACTTGCCCAAGGAGCAGCCCTGAAATTTATATCCAGGCTTTTGAACTTTACATCCAATGTTCATTTTCTATTGTAGCGTTGCTCTATGTCTTAAGAACAGTAGAGAAAACATAATTTGAACTGCTACCAGAACCTGAATTTTAACCCTGTTGCTGAGAATAAAATGATATTTTGAGCATTTGAGAATTTACTCAGAGCCAAGGGAGTTGGTGAACATGTGTCCTGAGTCAGAGCAAATCAGGCACAAACATCTGTAAAAAAATTAAAACGCAGGCATGACATATGTGTAATTTATTAGGCACATCATTTAATGTCTCCAATTCTCGCTTCAAACAGTTTATCTAGTGAGTTATAACAGTTATCTCACAAAGAAGTCAAGATGATTAAATCATAAATATGTACAAAAGGCCAAGAATAGTGCTTGGGAATATAAGTTCTCAATACATATTATTGAGAACTTTTCTCTTTATTAGTCAACTTTGTAGATCTTTGATTGAGCTCTTAAAAGAATAGTCCCTTGAGAAATGCTTGGCTTTTGACAAGATTGTTTTTCTATGTAAAGTGTGGCCTAGGGCCAGTAGGGGGCAGCAGAGCACCAATCCCAAATCCAAAATTCTGGTAGCCTTCTCGTTTTACAGTGCAGGTGAGACAAAGCCTTGATTTCCTAGGGATCCAGAAAGGACAGAAGAGCTAAATCTGTAGTAAATGTACTTACACAACTACAGTCTAACACTTGGCAAAGCAGACATCCAAAGACTGGAAAGCCAACTCAAATAAACAGTAGGTAAGCTAAGCCTCATCCAGTTGCACAATAAAGTCATAAAAATAGTTAACAAGAGGTAGGAATGAAATTGAAGTTGATGTGATCAGATTCTCAGTTCTTGGGAAGAAGATTCTTGTAATGGAAGAGCCTATATCTGTTTCTAAAATAGGGCTCCATGGCACAAAAACAGACACACAGACCAATGGAATAGAATAGAAACCCCAGAACTAGACCCACAAACGTATGGCCAACTCATCTTTGACAAAGCAGGAAAGAACATCCAATGGAAAAAAGACAGCCTCTTTAACAAATGGTGCTGGGAGAACTGGACAGCAACATGCAGAAGGTTGAAACTAGACCACTTTCTCACACCATTTACAAAAATAAACTCAAAATGGATAAAGGACCTAAATGTGAGACAGGAAACCATCAGAACCTTAGAGGAGAAAGCAGGAAAAGACCTCTCTGACCTCAGCCGTAGCAATCTCTTACTCGACACATCCCCAATGGCAAGGGAATTAAAAGCAAAAGTGAATTACTGGGACCTTATGAAGATAAAAAGCTTCTGCACAGCAAAGGAAACAACCAACAAAACTAAAAGGCAACCAACGGAATGGGAAAAGATATTTGCAAATGACATATCGGACAAAGGGCTAGTATCTAAAATCTATAAAGAGCTCACCAAACTCCACACCCGAAAAACAAATAACCCAGTGAAGAAATGGGCAGAAAACATGAATAGACACTTCTCTAAAGAAGACATCCAGATGGCCAACAGGCACATGAAAAGATGTTCAGCGTCGCTCCTCATCAGGGAAATACAAATCAAAACCACACTCAGGTATCACCTCACGCCAGTCAGAGTGGCCAAAATGAACAAATCAGGAGACTATAGATGCTGGAGAGGATGTGGAGAAACGGGAACCCTCTTGCACTGTTGGTGGGAATGCAAATTGGTGCAGCCGCTCTGGAAAGCAGTGTGGAGGTTCCTCAGAAAATTAAAAATAGACCTACCCTATGACCCAGCAATAGCACTGCTAGGAATTTATCCAAGGGATACAGGAGTACTGATGCATAGGGGCACTTGTACCCCAATGTTTATAGCAGCACTCTCAACAATAGCCAAATTATGGAAAGAGCCTAAATGTCCATCAACTGATGAATGGATAAAGAAATTGTGGTATATATACACAATGGAATACTACGTGGCAATGAGAAAAAATGAAATATGGCCTTTTGTAGCAACGTGGATGGAACTGGAGAGTGTGATGCTAAGTGAAATAAGCCATACAGAGAAAGACAGATACCATATGGTTTCACTCTTATGTGGATCCTGAGAAACTTAACAGGAACCCATGGGGGAGGGGAAGGAAAAAAAAAAAAGAGGTTAGAGTGGGAGAGAGCCAAAGCATAAGAGACTGTTAAAAACTGAGAACAAACTGAGGGTTGATGGGGGGTGGGAGGGAGGGGAGGGTGGGTGAGGGGTATTGAGGAGGGCACCTTTTGGGATGAGCACTGGGTGTTGTATGGAAACCAATTTGTCAATAAATTTCATATATATAAAAAAAAATAAAAAAAATAAAATAGGGCTCCACTTTGCTGTATTGAGGACATGGCTGTTGGATTCTTCAATATGTCAGAGTTCTTCGAGTCAGCCTACCCTGTACAGGTGCTTTAGGTTTGGAATGGTTATTGCACTTACTAAAGGATTATCAGTAAAATTAGGTGATAAGTTGGGACACCCTGAGGAGAATCATAGACTTCTAGGTCATTTTTTTTTTTTTAGACCTTAAAAGGATCAGATTTAATACAGACTAGATGGTTAACACATACCACTTAGTTTTTCAGAAGTTCTTTAGAAATTCTCAAAATTTTGTTATAAATTTTATTAATATAGCCATTTCAATTATTTACAAACTTTTAAAGAAAACCCAATAGAATGAGTTCCATAGAAGTTGTCACACCTAGAGATGAGCAAAATTTAATTTATGTTTCTCTGGATAAAGCTTCTACTTTGCACATAATTTTTTTCATAATATTTTAACTTTATTTGTTTTGATAGTTTTTTTATTGACGTAAAATTGGCATATAACATTATTTAAGTTTCAAGTGCACAACATTATAATTCTGTATATGTATACACTGCAGAGTGATCACTACCATAAATCTAGTTACCATCTATCAACATGTAATTTGAATCTCTTCACCCATATTGCCCACACCCCAAACTCTTCCCTTCTGGTAGCTATCAACTGTTCTCTTTTTTTATTAGTTTTGTTTTGTTTAGATACCACAAATAAGTTAAATCATATAGTATTTGTCTTTCTCTGTCTGACTCATTTCACTTAATGTAATTCCCTCAAGATCTATCTGTGTTGTCACAAATGGCAAGATTTCCCTCTTTTTTATAATTGAGTAGTATTCCATTGTGTGCAGGTGTGTGTGTATTATATATATATATATATATATATATATATAACTGTGTGTGTGTATCACATTTTCTTTATCTGTTCATCCATAGATACTTGGTTGTTTCTATGTCTTGGCTATTGTAAATAATGCTGCAGTGCACATAGGGGTGCATATCTTTTCAAATTACTATTTTTGTATTCTTTAGATAAATACCCAGAAGTTGAATAGCTGGATAATATGGTAGTTTTATTTTTAATTGTTTGAGGAACCTCCATACTGTTTTCCATAGTGGTTGTACCAATTTACATTCCTACTAACATTGTAAAAGAGTTCCTTCCCTTTCCTCTGCATCCTCCCTAGCACTTATTGTTTCTTATCTTTTTGCCAATAGCCATTCTACCAGATGTGAAGTTATATTCCATTGTGGTTTTGATTTTCATTTCCCTGATGATTAGTGATGTTGGGCATCTTTTCATGTGCCATCTGTATGTTTTCTTTGGAAAAATGTCTTTTCAGATCTATCTTCTGCCCATGTTTTAATTGGGGTGTTTTTTTTTTTTACTTGTGGGAATTCTTTATATATTTTAGATAGTAAACCCTTATCCAGATACATGATTTACAAATATTTTCTCCCATTCAATAAATTGTCTTTGATCTACTAACATTTATTTTTGCTTTTGTTTCTCTTGCTTTGGAAGATGGATTAAAAACAATCAATGAGACTGGTGTCAAGGAGCCTACCATGTTTTCTTTGAGGATTTTTATAGTTTAAGGTTTTAAATTCAAGTCTTTAATCCATTTTGAGTTGATTTTTCTGTATGGTGTAAGGTAGTGGTCTAGTTTTACTTTTTTGCATGTTGCTGTCCATTTTTCCCAACGTAAATAATTGAGGAGGCTGTCCTTTCTCCATTATATATTCTTGCCTCATTTGTTGTAAATTTATTGACCAAATACATATGGATTTATTGCTGAGTTCTCTATTCTATTATATTGATGTGTGTCTGCTTTTATGCCAGTACCATACTGTTTTGGTTGCTATAGCTTTGTAGTGCAGTTTGTAATCGGAGAATGTGATACTTCCAGCTTTGTTCTTTCTCAAGACTGTTTTGACTGTGCAGGGTCCTTTGTGGTTCCATAAAAATTTAGAATCATTTGTTCTAGTTCTATGAAAAATGCTTTTGGGATTTAGATAGGGATTTCATTGAATCTGTAGATTGCTTTAAGTAGCATAAACATTTTAACAACACTAATTCTTCCAGTCCATGAGCATTGAACCCTTCCCAATCCATGACACTAGAGATTTTACTGCTGCACAGAAGAGTCTAATGTTGTAACAGTTATAATTTACTCTGCTTTATGGAAAAAGTATTTTGAATTACTGCTACTAGGAATCTTAAATATTCCCTCACGTGTGAGTCAGTGACTTGTTTCTCAATAGCATCTCCAGCACCCCTGAATTAGATTTTTCACCACCAGGAAAGACTTTTAAATCTCAAGTCTCAGGCCATTATACTCCCAGAATAATGACTTGTGACTTATACAGTGTTAGTAGGAAATGTAAATTGGTACAGCCACTATGGAAAACAGTCATAAATAGCACTGAAGTCGTTCTGCTGTTAGACTTGAATTGTGTCCCCCACAAAGTTCTTATGTTGAAGTCCTGACTGTCAGAACCTCAGAATGGGACCTGTTTTGGATAAGGTTGTTGCAGATGTAATTAGTGAAGATGATGTCTTTAGGATGGGCCCTAATCCAATATGACTGGTGTTCTTATGAAAAGGGAAATTTTGGACATAGAGATAGACAAGCACACAGGGAAAATTCCATTGCAGCTATGCTGCCACAGTCAAGGAGCTACCACAATTTGGGAGAGAGACCTAGAACATCCTTCCTTAGTACTTTCAGAGGGATCATGACCCTGCTGATACCTTGATCTCAGACTTCTTGTCTTCAGAACCACAAGGAAATTTCTGCTCTTTAAGTCCTCAGTTTGTGTTACTTTATTACGACGGCCCTAACAAACTAATATGAGACGGAAGTACACAACTCGGTTGGTATTTAAAGTGTCTTATTTCTCAGGATAACATTCTTGCCATGACTATCTCTTTTAAGAAATTGTTCCTTGTCACTGACATGGCACCAGAAATAAAACTTTTCTATTGTCTATAATTTAATTTCCAATTTTTTCTTCTTACCACGGAGACAGTATTCGACTTTATAAAGATTCCTTTCAATAAAAGGTTAAATTCACAAGCTAAATAAATATGCTTTTTTATGATAATTATGAAAATTGTAAATAAGGAAATATATCCAGTCAAAAGGAATGATGCAAAGAATGTATGAAACTTGTCCTCACTCTGATAGATCTAATTGTGGCAAAGTGTTTCATAAACATCCACAGGTAGCCAACTCTGCTCAACCATTCCAGGAGGTGGGGCCCAATTATAGTATTAAATGTACCACAAACCTTACAATTGTAAAATTGTTTTCTGCACTTCTGTATAGATTCTTTTACAAATCTCTCTTCCACCTTTCATTTGCTGACATCAGAGTTGTGTATCACCAAAGTTATGAAGCACATGGAAAATACAATTGAATGTCATTAACATAACCTTAATTGTAAATATGAAAAATGAACATAAGTAAATATGAAAAATGAACTGAGAAATTCAGTAAAGACAGTTATTTGCAATATTAGCAGTATGTAATTATATAGGAAATAAGATATTGGATTATAAAATCTTAACTCATGAAAGTTAACATCCTATCTTAGAGAAAAGTATAGACTTTGACTCCTTAGTTAGGAAAGTGAAGATGAAAAATGGCTCAGTGTATCTGTCTTTGATGGAGAAAGTATCACTCTAGATATATGTAGCCCTTCCCTCCCAATATCCTACCATTTAATGACTGATAAGTAACCCCAGATTAGTGTGATAACAAACAACACATCAAAATTTTTCCTTATTGGATAAGTATCTTTTCAGCATGGAATAGTTAGAGTTGAAAATAGAAATTAGAAAATAAATCAAACCAAAGGTATTCATTCTTTGGTGGTAGGGTTAAGAGTAATATATGTAATTGGCATTTAAATGTTCATAATATTTAAGAGAATTTGACATATTAGAGTAGCTGAGATTTTATTAGATTAAAATTTATAATTTAAAATACTCAATTGACTTTAGACTTGTGATTTCAATATAAAAAATGTAAAGGAGTTTGGGCAACACCCTAAACTATATTGAAGTAATCAAAATAATTTGAGTAACTATATAAATTTAATTTACTAGATTCCCCAAAATTATTTTTGAGAACTTGGAAAACTTTTGCTTATTAAGTCATACTTAATATATGAATATAAACATACATGAATATAAACATAAAGTAGAATTTTTAAATTTTAAGTGGACTTAAGGTGAATTATAATTGGGCAGTAATAAAACTACCCTGAGGGTGGTTTAGTTTGTTTATTTTAAAGATGAAGGGAAGATTATTATCTTTTTTATTAGATTAATACATGGAATAACACTATTTGTGCACTGAAATTATAAACAAAGTATTGTTTCCAAATTTTCTTTAACATCTTGAATATTAATTTTAAACCTAAGAAACAGTAAATAGTACTAAGAATAAAACAATAATGAACATCATGAAATTCATTTTGACACTATGTTATGGCCTAAAATTTTATTATGAAACAAGTATGTGAAACCTGGGTATTCCAGGCTTTGAGTTCTTACCTTCCGAGCAATGTCAGATAGTAAAAGATTCTGACAGATGCTATTGTCAGACTCTGTCAGTTTTTCCTGTGAAAAAGTTTTGAATATCAAAGTACACCCAGTTCTAGCACCTCATTTTTAGCAGCTTTATAGATCTTGTTTTTTTTACTCTAAACATGGGAACAACTGCTGTTTGAAAAGTTATACTTTAGGGCCTTATTGCCCTGTGGCAAGATCTCTATTCTTTATGCTCTCTAAAGTGTAGTTTTGAAGGAATATACAGATTTCTGAAGTGACATTTTCAGATTCACAGGATTATCTCTTTTTTGTGAGATAAGAAAAGTTATTTTACTTTTTGTATATTGTGTATCAAATAGACATTTGACATTCCTACTAAGGGAACAACAGAAAGTTGATGGCATCAACATAAATTAGAATTTACAGAGCAGTGAGTTCAGCCTCATTTCTGCTATTTGTGATCTTAAGCAGCCAAAGATGCCACTTAAGGAGTTTGGAAAATAATCTGCATTGAAACTCTGTGTTGTATTTCTGCTTCTTGAATTAACTAATTCTGTGACTTATAGTAAAGTAATTTATCTGCAGCTTTTGCTATATCTGTAAAATGTATTAGACTAGTGATCAACTTGGTGTCTAGAGCATAACGCTCTGTAATTCTTGAAATTCAGATTTATATAACTATTCTGACTTGTTATGGATGTTTTCAAATTTTGGTAAGACATTCATCATTTATATAATGATAGCTTTGTTCTCTGTGTTTTGTTTTATTTGCATTTACTTTTACTATTCCTGCTAACTAATTATGATACCTTCTCTTGGACTGTCTCTCTGGTGAAGAAGGAATCTAAGGTCAAAACCCTCTGGTCAAAGTTTGGACATTTGATTCTGATCATGAGACATGTTTTTAATCAAATTAATTACTTAACGTGGATTCATTTTGAAAGAAAATGAAAGTTATAATAATCACAGTGCATTTATCCAGGTTGCTGAGGGAAATTTCTTTCCTTCCACTTCGTGTTTGCCCAAGGATTTTATAAATGCTACTTAATCATAGATTAAAGAATTATAGCAATGATGCTTTTACAGTCAAAGTCATTACAACACAGTATGCCAAGAAAAGTATTTTTTTGTTTTATTTTTACATTTTTTTTGGTCTCTAAATTGCATGCTTCTTTGTCTTTGTATCCAACCTTCTAGTACAGTGCCTGGTACAAGATAATCTGTAAACACTGGATGAATAAGTGAATGAACCACCATTTTCTGTTTGTTAACTATAAAAAATTGCTCCAAAACTTACTGGCTTATGCCAAAAATAGTGATTTATTATCTTGGACAGTTTCTGTGGGTCATAAATTTGAGAATGGGTTAACTGGGTGATTCTGGCTCAGTCTCTTAGGAGGTTACAATCAAGATTTCTGTATATCTTCTAAGGACTTGTTGTGTGTGCTCCTGTCATAGAAGCTGGCTTCCTATAGAGCAGATTATCCTGAAGAGATCAACACATAAAGTGTAGTATATTTTATCATCTAACCTTGGAAATCACACACCATCATTTCCATAATATCCTGTAGGTTAAATAAGCCAGTCCTATTTAATATGAGAGGACACTACACAGGGACATGAATACCAGGAAACAGGGATTATGGGGCCATTTTGGAGGCTGCATAGTACATATTAAAGACACTTTATATTAGATAAAAGTTTTCACATTTATTAAGTCATTTTCTCATCTAGTTTAGATTTTTCATGTTAGAACGAAGCAACAATGGCACAAGGAAAACTAGCCAATTCATTATGGTTCTTAGGGGTCAAGAGGTATATTCTCAACAAACTCTGGAAATCTGTAGCAAGCTGAAGAATGATGTTAACAAATGTGTGTTTAACTTTTCCTGACTGATTTCCAAAATTCTTGCTGCAAAGTCCTATGCATATCCTGATGCAGTATAGAATGTGAAGCATCCTTATCCATCTGTGATTTGCCTAGTTAAAGCTTGAGCTTTCATGGGAAAGAAAAAACCTGAGTTAACATCAGTAAATCCCTTTAGTGTTAAGTGCAAGAAGTCAATCACAGAAAAATCATAAAGCATAAAGTAACACATAAAATAACACCGCCAGTCTGATCTCTTAGGAAAAACAAGCAGTGAAAGGGAAAGATGCTTTCTGAAAACATGCACAACCTCTCCTGGCAAAACAAAGCCAAAAACAAATTACAGTGTGTGTTTACGCTTGAATGGCTGTTACCTTAAGAAAATTCAAAGCTATTTTCCATAAAAATAAGGTCATCATATCCCAGAGTAAGAACAGTCACTAAATTGAGTCCAACCTTACAGAAAAATATAATGGGGTGAGGTGTGGGAAGACCAAAGTTTGAAAGTTAAGAAAACTACACAATTAGAAATTACATTTTCTGTGATTTTGGTTTTTGTTTCTTTTGGAATTTTTTTATTGGATTTTTTTTTTACTTTTTAAAATTTTTAATGGGGGTGCATATGTCCCCTTCTGTTCAGGAAGAGTTAGCTAGATGGTCCTAGTGATTCATTCTCAACAATTTATAATAGTAAATTATTCAAAATGGAAAAAGTTATTGTTTTCCCATAAATTACATAGTGTAGCCACTTTAGATTTTTGTTTGAAGAAATCTAGTATCACAGATTAGAAGGGAGAAAAGAGCTCCCAGCTATTTTTTTTTTCCTTTTATGTACAGGCACTGTGCAGTTTACTTTGATTACTCCACTTAATCTCTACAACAAACTGATGAAGGATAATCTGAGATGCAAAGAGGATGAGGAAGCTGAAAATTAGATGTAGTATTGCTTGTGGTTAGGAGCTAAGAAGGGGCAGAGTCAGAATTTTGTCTGACTGCCAAGCCCTCTCTACTACTCTGTGCTGTCTCCCAGGGGAAATACAAGGTTCAGGAAATCTTCCATTCTAACATCAACTAAAGGCTAAAGTCAGGCTGTCAGATTATTTTACCAGGAGCCATAGAATTTAGAGAATTGGAGAACTAGAAGATGGTGACCAAGTCACACCATATTACTTAAAAATGAACAAAAATATCAAAGTTTCTAAATAAGTCTCTGCTTCAAAAAATAATAAAGATTTCTGTTCAATAAATACAATTATATTTTCAATGGCATACAGGTATGATGACAGATCTTAAGTCAACTGAGTGTTTTGCTATTAGCCCTCCTTCTCCTAATCTTGTAACACAATTTAGTGTGACATAAACACTATTTGACCAGAATTCCCTTCTGACATTGCACTAGATTTGTGTTTAATTCTATACCAATTTCTATTGAGCTGATGACCAGGCATAACTCTGTCTCTCATCAGCCATCTCCTTACATGTAGCCTGAATAGCTTCGAGAGCCCTGTAAGAAATTAACTAATGCCCACCACACTAGTATGTGTCAACCATTGAAATGACAGCTGTATTAGTTTCTTGTGCGTAATGTGCCTAAGGGGGAAAAAGTATTTAAAGAACATTGTTTAAAAAAAAAGTACTGTAGAATTCTCCTAGTCCAGTACTCTACTTACATGAAATAATTGAACATAAACACAAACATCTGTTACATCCAGGCCATGCACTGGGATTTGACAACCTCTTTTAGTTTCTTGCTCTAATGTTTGATAGTCCTGTAATGAAGTTCTTTATTTAGTGGCTTTAAGTTTCAAGGTACTCAAGCCCTCCTAAGCTCTTTTCAATCTTTTGTTTGCTTTCTAGTGATCAATCCACATGTATTTTATCCTTCAGTCTAAGTGATTCATTGTTCAATTAACATTTCTTGCCTTCTATAAATTATTCCTCAATTAAGTTTAGTGTAGGGTAATTGGTTTCACCTGTGGCAGCTTCCTCCCATCTGCATTACTGCAGAGACATGCTGTCCGAGAAGCTCTGCTGTTCTTGATCCCAAATGTATTTCACGTGTATTTTTCTTCCAATGACATACTACTCAGGTCAGAGGAAAAGTTATGCACTCATTTAAGGGCAGCATAGGGCTATTAGCACAGCATTTTCAGTTCTTCTCAAACTCATTACTATATGAATCTTCATGAATTTATGTGACTCCATGTTATACAGAATACAGACATCTTTATTACCACCACCACCATCATCATCTTCATCATAGATCACTTCTGTATCTATTGCTGATTCTTCTTGTGTTTGATAACTTTTACAGAATTTCAGAATATCAACCTGGTCCTTTTATGAAATGGCCAGTCTAAGATTGAAAAAAGGAGGCACAACTTGGAAGAAGTCTTTTTATGTCTCTGCAGTATGTGTATATGTATATACAAACATAACCTACATGAGGGAAAATACAAATAGAATAAGGAAAGTTTATCTTTCTGTTATTACAAGTTCATCCTCTTGCTAGAGTGTGGTATAATGAGGTGGAGGAATCAGACAAAGAGTAAGAACAGGTCTCCTTTTTAGCTCAAACTTGTTACTGCTTATTTTGGTGTTTCTCATTAAAAAAATTATTTTAGAGAGAGAGAGTATGTGTGGGGGACAGAGGGAGAGTGAGAGAGAGAGAGAGAGAGAGAGAGAGAGAGAGAGAATGAATCGTGGGGCTCGATCACACAACAATGGGATCCTGATCTGAGCTAAATTGAATCAGATGCTCAACCAACTGAACCACCCAGGAACCCCATTCAGTGCATTATAAATCATGTGGGGGGTCTTGTAAAACTACACATTCTCTTTCAATAATTCTGGGGTAGGGACTAAGATTGAGAATTTCCTACAGGTTATTAGGCAATGTTGATGCTGGTCCACATTTTCTGTAGCAAGAACTTGCTTAACTAACTTTGAAGAAGTTCCTCATTCATTTTGAGTTTTTGTTTTTGTTTTTAATTTACAAAATAAAATGGTTGGACTGACAAGTATGCAAGGGATCTCGTCAATCTTACAATGTTTTGGATTGTAAAAGCCCTCAATACCTCTATTAAAATATATTAAACTCTGTCCTTTGGTGATTTTGTCATAAATTTACTTAAAAGAATTTGTTCCCATACTCCTTTTCATGCCCCAGATGAAGTTTGAGTCACAGTTAAGAAAATATTTGAAATTAATGAAAGATTTCCTTTTTTATAATTAAACTACAAACCATAACTTCCTATTACAGAGGCATACTAAGAAAATAATTGAATTTCTGTGCACCAAATGCTTTGTACATACATATCATCTTTATTTTTAAGAATATGGTACTTATCGGTGTAATATATATATTACACATATAAAAGTAAATAAGTGATGGGGTATGAGTAGGAGAGTAGTGTAGGAAATCCTGAACTCATTTCTTTCCATGGATCCACCAAATCACAGCTACATATGAATCCTTTCCCTCTGGAAAAGATCGGAAAAGTAGATGAACTCTTCACAACAAAGAAAGGTTAAAAGAAGTAAAATTAACTAAGACTATGATAAGTAGCTCAGGATATATAAAATAAAAAGATATAAAAGGTGATATCAAAAACATAAAACATGAAGGGGGAGTAGAAATGTAGAGTTTTGGAATGTGTTCAACTTTAAGTTGTTATCAACTTAAAATGGACTATCATTTACACACAGAGTGATATATGTGAACCTTATGGTAACCACAAAGCAAAAATTTAATGAGAAAAGAATCCAAAAATAACACTAAATACAGCCATGAAACTAAAGGGAAGAGAAAGGAAAGAAAGAGAGGAACTACAAAAACAGAAAACAGTTTACCAAAGGTTAGTTAGTACATATCTATCATTACTTACTTTAAATGTAAATGGATTAAATTTATAAAAATATATGCACAACATAAGAGCACCAAAATTTCTGAAGCAAATATTAACAGACCTAAAGGGAAAAATTAACAGAAATAATAATAATCGTAGGGGATTTTAACACCCCGCTTACATCAATGAATAGATCATTGAGACAGAACATCAATAAAGAAACAATGGCCTTAAATTACACATTAGATCAGATGGGCTTAGTAGATACATACAGAACATTACATCTAAAATTATCAGAATACATATTCTTCTCAAGGGCACATGGAACATTCTCCAGGATAGATCACATATTAGGACACACACACAAAAAATCTCAATAAATTCAAGAAGGTTTAAATCATATCAAGCATCTCTTCCAACCATAATAATATGAATCAATTACAAGAAAAAAAAAAACTAGAAAAACTACAAAAGACATTATAATTAACATGTTACTGGTCATAGAAGAAATCAAAGGTGAAATTAAAAAATACCTAGAGAAAAATTAAAACAGAGATATGACCAATTTAAATCTGTGGGATATAGCAAAAGTGGTTCTGGGAGGGAGATTATAGCAATACAGGCCTACCTCAAGAAAGAAGAGAAATTTCAAACAATTTAACTTTACACCTGAACAATTTAACTTTACACCTAGAAAAAGAAGAACAGGCAAAGCCCAAAGTTTGTAGAAGGAAGGATATAATAAAGATCAGAGCAGAAATAAATGAAATAGACACTAAAAAGACATTACAAAAGATCAGTGAAACTAAGAGCTGGTTCTTTGAACAGATAAAAAAAAATTGACAAACCTTTACTAGACTCACCAAGAAAAAAGGAGCATGGGCTCAAAATCAGAAATGAAAGAGAAGTTGCAATTGATATGAAGAAAATGCAAGGCTCATAACAGGCTGCTATGAACAATTATATGCCAACAAATTGGACAACCTGGAAGAAATGGATAAAATTCCTAGAAATTCACAATCTTCCAAAAATGAGTCATGAATAGAAAGCCTGAATAGTTTTATTACTAGAAAGGGGATTGAATCACTAACAAAAACCTCCCAACAAGCAAAGTCCAGGACCAGATGGCTTCACTGGTGAATTATACCAAATTTTCAAAGATTTAATACACTTGTTCTTCTCAAGCTCTTCCAAAGAATTGAACAGAAGGGAAAGATTCCACACTTGTCTTATGAGGCCAGCATTACCCTGAAACCAAAACCAGACAAAGACACCACAAGAAAAGAAAATTATAGGCCAATATCCCTGACAAACATAGACCCAAAATTCCTCAACAAAATATTACCAAACCAAATTCAGCAATACTTTAAAAGGATCTTTCACCACAATCTAGTGAGAGTTACTCCAGGGATTCAAGGATGTTTCAACATCAGCAAGTCAATCAGTGTGGTATACCACATTAACAAATGAAAGATAAAAATCATATCATTTCAATAGATTCAGAAAAGCATTTGACAAAATTCAACATCCATTTATGATGTTGGGTGAGTATAGAGGGAATGTACCTCAACATAATCAAGGTCATATATGACAGACCCACAGCTAATATCATAGTCACTGCTGAAAAGCTAAAATCTTTTCCTCAAAGTTCAGGAACAAGAGAAGAATGCCCACTCTCCCACTTCAACGTAGTATTGGAAGTATGCAATTAAGCAAGAAAAAGAAATAAAAGTCATATAAATTGGAAGGGATCTAAAAGTTTTACTATTTGCAGATGACATGATATTATATATAGAAAACTCTAAAGGCTCCAACCAAAAACTGTTAGAACTAATAAATGAACTCATATAATGGCAGGACATAAAATTACCATATAAAAATCTGTTGTGTTTCTATACACTAATAACAAACTATCAGAGAAAGGAAATCTATAATCACATAAAAAACAATAAAATACCTAAGAATAAACATAATCAAGGAGATAGAAACCTTGTACACTGAGAACTATAAAATATTGGTAAAAAAAAAAAAGATTGAAGACACAAATAGGTAGAAATGTATTCTGCTCATGGATAGGGAGAATTAATATTATTAAAATTCCATATTATCCAAAGCAGTCTACAGATTGAGTGCAATCCTTATCAACATGCCAATGGCATTTTTCACAGAACTAGAACGTATGATTCTAAACTTTGTATGCAACCAACAAAAGACCCTAAGGAGCCAAAACAGTCTTGAGAAAAGACAAGCTGGAGGTATCATGCACTCTTATTTAAAACTATAGTGCAAAGCCATAGTAATCAAAACAGTATGGTTTTGGCATTAAAACAGATGCATAGGTGAATGGAACAGAGTAGAAAACCCTAAAATAAACCCCATGCATATATAGTTAATTTATCTATGATAAAGGGGGCAAGGATTATACAGTGGAGAAAGGACTGTCTCTTCAATAAATGATTCTGAGAAAACTAGACAGCCACATGTCAAGAATGAAACTGGACAACTGTGTTACAGCATACACAAAAACCAAGTCAAAATCAGTTTAAGACTTGAATAAGACTTGGAAAATAAGACATGAAACTGTAAACATAGGCAGTAAGCTGGTCTTAGTGATTTTTTTAAAAAATCTGTCTCCCCTGGCAAGGGAAACAAAAGCAAAAACAAGCAAATGAGACTACATCAAACCAAAAATCTTTGGCATAGTGAAGGAAACCCATCAACTAAAAGAAAAGACAACATACTGAGTGGGAGAAGCTACTTGCAAATCCTATATCCTTTAATGAGTTAATATCCAAAATATATAAAGAACTCATACAACTCAATAACAACAACAACAACAATCTCAGTATTCTCAAAGTATCTGTCAATTGCCTTCATGGGCTTTGAAAATGAGAGAGAGTCTCGATAGACATTTTTTCCTCAAAAAGACATACAGATGGCTAACAGGCACATGAAAAGATACTCAACATCACTAATTATCAAGGAAATACAAATCAAAGCACAATGAGATATTACCTTATACCTGTCAGAATGGCTGTTATCAAAAATGTAAGAAATAACAAGTGTTGCTAAGGATGTGGAGAAAAACAAACTGTGCACTGTTGGTGAGAATGTAAATTGGTGCAGCCACTGTGGAAAATAATATGGAAATTTCTCAAAATATTAAATTTTTTTTCTAATGTTTATTTATTTTTGAGAGAGAGAGAGAGAGAGAGAGAATGAGTAGGGGAGAGGCAGAGAGAGAGGGAGACACAGAATTCTAAGCAGGCTCCAGGCTCTGAGCTATCAGCACAGAGCCCAATGCAGGACTTGAACCCATGAACCACAAGATCATGACCTGAGCAGAAGTCAGATGCTTACCCGACTGAGCCACCTCGGCACCCCTCAAAAAATTAAAAATAGAGCTATCATATGATCCAGTAATTCCACTACTTGGTATCTATTCAAAGAAAACGAAAACACTAATTTGAAAACAGGTATGCCACCCTTATGTTAATTGCATTATTTACATATAACATATGGAAACAATCTAAATGTTCCTAAGATGAATGGATAAAGAAAATGTGGTATATATATTCAGTGGAATGCTACTCAGCCATGAAAAGAATTAAATCTTGTGACAACATGGATGGACCTTGAGGGTGTTATGTGCAGTGCAATAAGACAGAGAAAGACAGATACAGCATGATTTTACTTACATGCAAATCTAAAAAACAAAACACAAGAAAGCAAAACCAGACCAATAGATACAGAGAACAGATTAGTGTTTTCCAGAGGAAAGAGGTGTTGGTGGGGGTGGGGGTGAAACAGGTGAAGAGAATCAAGATGTACAAACTTCCAGTTATAAAATAAAGAAGTCTGGGGGATGTAATATACACCATGGAGAATATAGTCAGTAGCATTGTATCAACTATTTAAAATAACAGATGGTAACTGGATATATTGTGGTGACCACTTCACAATGTATACAGAAGTCAAATCACTATGTTGTACACCTGCAATTAATATAATATTTATGTCAATTCTACCCTAATAAATAAATCTTACAAGTATAAGTAAATACATAAATATACAAACATTTGCTTTTTGTTTGTTATTCTAAACATCTTTTAATGGAAAGCCTCATGAATAAAACAAAATACAAGTGAACTTACTTGTATCAACAACTTTAGAAATATATTTTTGCCAGTTTTCAAAATCTGTACTGTATTCTCCTGCCAACTCATTTTTTAGGGGGATCGTATTATTTTAAAATAAATGCCAAATATAATTTATGATTTTTCTAAATACAACATTACTTTACCACATTTACTACAACATTAAAAATTTCAAAAAGATTGTTGCTCTTATAAGACCACTTTATTTGTGTGTGCGTAACTCTGTAAACAAAATTGGTGTGGTGTGCTGGTAGATGTTTGCCAGCTGGCTCTCTGAAAACCACAAAACAAAAGAAAGCACAAAGAAAGCATTGGTTAGCTGCATTTACAATTTCTCTGGTGTAAATACTTCCACCATGACCAGTTTGAAGCCAGAAATTTGACATTAGTAACAACATGGATTCAAAAAGAGGTGCTTATACATGTCTCTTGAGCCAGAATAAGCTGACTCCAGCACAGTGTATAAATCTGCTTACCTAATTACATGACTTAGGCACATAAATATATATTTCCTCTGTAACTCAAATGTTAAAGTCCGGGGTCCTTTTAAGTGTGGAATGGGTAACTTATTTCTATAAATATTTTTTTTTTATTTTTTATTTTTTAAATTTTTTTAATGTTTTTTATTTATTTTTGAGACAGAGACAGAGCATGAACGGGGGAGGGGCAGAGAGAGCGGGAGACACAGAATCAGAAGCAGGCTCCAGGCTCTGAGACATCAGCCCAGAGCCCAACGCGGGGCTCGAACTCACGGACTGCGAGATCGTGACCTGAGCTGAAGTCGGACGCTTAACTGACTGAGCCACCCAGGCGCCCCTATAAATATTTTAATTTATGCCAACAAGCTATCAAAGTATTTCTGTCAATTCCCTGCATGGGAGGTATGGAATATGCAGGAGTAATGATTTCTTTATTTAATTTTTTTTTAATGTTTATTTTGAGAGAGAGAGAGAGAGAGAGAGAGAGAGAGAGAGAGAGAGAGAACAAGCCAGCAGGGGAGGGGCACAGAGAGAGAGGGGGAGACAGAATTCCAAGCAGGCTCCAGGCTCTGAGCTGTCAGCACAGAGCCTGATGTGGGGCTCGAACTCACGAACTGTGAGATCATGAACTGAGCAGAAGTTGGAAGCTTAACCGACTGAGCGACCCAGGAGCCCCATGATTTCTTTATTTAATTAAACAATATCATACATCAAGGTCATGGGACCTTGTACCAATTGACACTCAAAAATTTGTTCAATGAACAAATGAAATGTTACAATATGTAAATGAAATGATAATTATGAAAAAAATATGTATTTTCTTTCACATATCATTGAGGCCAGAGACTTGCATGTTTTCTTTAAAATAATATTCTTGGGGCGCCTGGGTGGCGCAGTCGGTTAAGCGTCCGACTTCAGCCAGGTCACGATCTTGCAGTCTGTGAGTTCGAGCCCCGCGTCAGGCTCTGGGCTGATGGCTCAGAGCCTGGAGCCTGTTTCCGATTCTGTGTCTCCCTCTCTCTCTGCCCCTCGCCCGTTCATGCTCTGTCTCTCTCTGTCCCAAAAATAAATAAACGTTGAAAAAAAAAATAAAATAATATTCTTAAGCTATATAGGTGATTTATATTCAAAATTTAAAATGCCTGGGGCCATTTTCAGGCATGTGAGTCATCTAAAATCAAGAGATGGAAATCTTTGTGTGTGTGTGTGTGTGAAGGGGGTGATGTTAAATAATGCATGAGCAATGTAATTTTATTGTGTATCTCATTAGTAAAATGCTGCAGGAGATAGTAATGTTAAAAAAATAAATCTTTCTTTTCTTAGACACCATTTTTCAGCATCATCACATTTAAAGAGTCAATTTTCAGACAACCTGATGGGAAATTGTATGAAGTTATAATTCAGTACAGACAGTTGCTATTCTGTGGATCAAAAGGAAAATCATGAATCTCATTTCTAATTCAAGCTTCAGTCTCTTTCTCTCTCTTTATTTCCCCCACCTTTTTTTTAATCTTCTGCAACAAACAATTTCAAATCTCTTCCACCTAATAAAATGTAAATTACCTTTTGGGTTCAAAGTTATTAGAGCAGTTTTATTAGCTCTTGCACTGTGCAGTATTCTGTAAGGAACTGGGTTATATAAATAATCATCTTTTTCCTTATCTCCTGGCTTCCATCTATAATTAATGGTTTACATCACCTTATCTTACAGACAACTATTTCTTCATAAACAAATATGGATCTGGTGCAGATGTGGCTGAGTGTCCTAAAAAGCCAATATATCAATTTTGCTGCATTTTAAAACCTACAATTTTATGCCTAACACTTGGCATTGTAACCATGGTATCTGCAGTTAGATGTCAGATCCAGAAACATCAAATAGAAAGATTATTTCTTGAGTCTCATAGTCAGAACTGTAAATTGGGCAAATTGTGAGAGCATGTAAGAAGACTACGCGTAATAAAGATTTTTTGATATTTTAAAAAATATTCACCTTAGGGAATTTGTTATTTGAAATACTTACCAGGAAAAAAGTTACCATCAAGTTAGTGTATTCTACAATATGATCCTTAGTTTTTAAAGTTTCTTTTCAAATAAAAATATATTAGCTGGATTTTCCCATGTTTCTTTATTAAGAGGTAGTGTGAGGAATAACTGAGCTGTATCTTTCCAGTGTGTAAATTTTGATACATATACATGTAAACATATAACTCTACATTTTTGAAATCTTATTAACTTCTAGATACCAAAGCATTTTTTAGAAATCTCAGTATGTTAAATAGATTCCATAGTGGACATCTGTTTTTAATTTTTCCTGCTCAGCATTTATTTTCCCTTTCTTACAACTTTCCAACCTACTTAGGAATGTTTTCCACTCACTGTGTAGTTTTGGTGGGAAATTAATCAAGGTGCTCTGCCTACAATCAACAGAAACTAGCAGAGTTCTTGTGAACTCCTCCAGCCAAGTATCTCATATTAACTGCCTAACCCTCCCTCCCTACAATTAAACCTGTGGGGTAAGCAGGACTATATTCTAATCTTCAGCAATAAGACTTTCTCAGGAATTATGAATATGACTTTATATAAGAGATTAAAACAGACTGATTTGTTGTTGCTGTTCATTCACTTGTTTTCCTGTTTTTTTTCCTAGTTGAGGCCTGAGTTTTTATTTTTATTTTGTATTTATCATTTTTTAAATGTTTATTTATTTTGAGAGAGAGAGAGAGAGAGAGTACGAGCAGGGGAGGGGCAGAGAGAGGGAGAGGGAGAGAGAGAATCCCAAGCAGGCTCTGCACTAAACTGTTAGTGCAGAGTCCGACACAGGGCTTGAACCCATGGGCCAGGAGATCATGACCTGAGCTGAAACCAAGAGCCTGACACTTAACCACTGAGCCACCCAGGCACCCCATTTGAGTTTTAATTTTTAAAATAACCAAAAGGTCTACCAATGGGTTTAACTAAACCAGATGCAGTTCACTGAAGAGGAGATTTAACTACTTTTTTGTTTATTTTGTTTGCTTGAGAGAGAGAGAGAGCCAGAGGGAGGGGTAGAGAGAGAATCGTAAGCAGGCTGGGTGTGGAGCTGATGTGGGGCTCAATTCTCATTACTGAGAGATCATAACCTAAGCTGAAATCAGGTTAACCATTGAGCTTAACCAACTGAGCCACCCAGGTGCCCTAACTACTTTTTTAGGGAGCAGAGATAGTTGCTTTGTGACTTAAAATAACTCCAAATTCTTTTTCTCTCTCCATTTTATATTATGGATGGATATTATAATAGAAAAGATGGTATATTTGTGTTTTGGATCACAGGTCTCTGATAACTGCCATCTGGACAATTATGGAGTCCATTATGAAATAAGACATTCTGGAGCAATCCTAGGATGCTATGGAATTGTGTAGGGTCAGAGGCTGGGGCTGTTTCAGCTGTATTGAACCAGGCTTAATGTCAATAGGTGGTTAGCTGACATACTCAAGGGTCCTGTTCTCTGAAACCCTATATGAACCATATGATTCTGGAAAAGAAGAACACGTATTCTTTGAGAGTAATCGTATTATTCATTGGAAAAAAAACCTTTTGCTTTTCCTTGGTTTGGTTTTGAAAAAACTTTAATGGCTTAAAGTTTTGCATTCTAAGCTCTTCAGTCAGACCAAGGACAAGGAATATTGTTGTTTCACCTTGGATAAGTCACTTAACTTGGACCTTAATTTCTTTACTTATAATAAAATCCAGGCTTATTACCCATATAACAATGTAGTTACCCCATGAGTTAAAACACTTTGCATTTTCTAGTTAAAGTGAAATATGTAATATAATTAAAAAATAATACAATGATGATTAATCATTTTTCACAATTTAATTATGCAATATGTATGATTAATCATTGTAATTTAAAGGTTATAATAAGCAAGCAGAATAATTATGTATAATGGAACATGAGGTATAGGTTAAAAGGTATATATTAAAATTACTCATAAGTATCCTGGAAAAATTATTAAATGATATTACTGAGTATGCCTTTAATGTAATTAGTTTATGGACTTTATATGTAAAAGACAGGCATTTCTTTCCCCTTGCACCAAACAAAGAAACTTTCCCTTGTTTTCTCTATCTTCTTTTTCCAGCTGAGTGTATATTTTTAAGTGCTCTGCAATTTTTATTCAAATCTTCTAAAAAGGGAACAGAAAGAGATCTGAGATTTTTGGAAGGACAAACAGGGTCAGCTCTCCTGGTAGAATCTTTAATGCTAGTCTTCATTTGAATGAACTATTTAAATACAGACAGCTTCCATCATACCAACACCTCATCTTTAATTGCCTGAAGTTTGGGCGAGTTTACCCGTACAATGTCAGGGAAAGGTTAGTTGTTTTTTTTTTTTTAATTTATTTCAGCAAAGGAAGATGTTCAATAAGAGGAGGTAACCCCAAATTCCATGTGGTTCTTGCTACTTGATACCAAAAAAGGAATTATTAACCTTTTTGCCCTCTGTAATGGTAATATTGGAGAAAAAATATCTGCTTATTCATTCATGTGTTTATTCATTCAGAAAACATACAGGATTGACCATGCTTCATATAAACATCCAGTGGATGTCCACATAGCTATCCAGTGCCTTCCCTAGTAGGGAGAGAAGTTCCTAGAGTCCCAAAGTGAAATTTGTGCTAAAAACAATGGCCACATTTTCAATTGAGTTTGCTGGAAACAAGCAAAAAACCCAAATATTGATAATATGCTGAGCATAAGTCAATGAATTAAGTCTACTTTGAGATTTTTAGCCTATTTCAGGGAATTAACATCTTTAATAACATCTTTCAATGGGAGAAGACATTCTAGGTTCTAAACAAATGACCAAGTTTAATTTTATAATACAACTTGTAAGTTAGAGCCTAGCTATTCTAAGAGATAGACCACCAAGATCATCATGTTATGGCAGGGATAAAAAAAAGATGTAAATAGCATTTTTCTGCTTTAATGTCCTAGAATCTATGATACTTAAATTGAGAGAAGTGTTTGATTAAATCACTAAATGAACAAACAAAAAAACATTTTGAAAAGCAAGTGTCATTTGTAATGCCTTTAGGAAATGATTTCTCAGTCCCACCTTTATAAATAACTCTCAGCAACATCAAAAAGAATTAAGCATGTTTCTGGAGAAGCACATAAACAGTATGAGGTAACAGGAACCTAGTTGGGTCTTGCTATTATGAGTCCTACTAAAGCATAGTGTCAGGCAGTGCAGCAGAGTTAAGAATGTTGGGTAAGAACTGCACATGGTGTATCTGTTGAAAGCTATTAGTATGGCTTCTTGGAGAATGGTCATATGTGATGAGAAGGAGAGGAAAGGAAAAGAACTGCAAAAGTAAATGGAAGTAAACCAGCTGCAGCCAAAACTGCACACCAAGAGACAGTTGCACTGGACTACAGTGAATATTTTAGTCTCTCCACCTACTTCTGCTTTCTTTGCCATTGAGATAGTCTTTTAATAAAAATAGAGGAGTTTATGAAACTGTTCTCTTTGTTTGGCAGGGACCAGTGTGGTCATAATCATTTTTGACCTATTATGTATCTAGAGAAAACAAAATTGCAGATGGACCCATTATTGTAGTTTGGTTGGAGGAATACAAGGTATGGATGGGAATTGCTAAATTAGTACTGTAAACCTTACCTGCTATGGAAGTACTGAGCAAGTTGTCACTTAAGCAAACTTCACTGTGCAAGTGGTGCTTAGTTCAACCTTGAAGGAATTCGGTTATTTATATTGCAGGGTAGGAGAGCCTACCAGTGGAGATGTAATACTGAGTAAAGGTCTGAAAGTATAATATGTAGGCAAACTCTTGAAGATAATGAGCTGATCATTTTGGTGTAGCAGAGGAATTCTTCTGGACAAGAAACTGGTATTTCTTGTGTTTGGTTAGAGTTGGTTAGTTTTAGCTTCTCCAAATTCCCTTTTCTTCCTACTCATAATGGTTTACCCTCTGAAATTATAAAGGTAGCAAGTGAATGTTTTTCATTCATTTATTCATTCATTCAATTTGGATGATATAATGGTATGTTTTATGTGTCAGTCTTGGCTAGACTATAGTCCCCATTTATTCAATCAAACACTAATCTTGGCATTGCTATGAAGGCATTTTGTAGATGTGATTAAAGTTTATAATGAGTTAACTGTAAATAAGCAAGACTATCTTAGCTAATCTGGGCAGACCTAATTCAGTTAGGTGAAATGCCTTAATAGCAGAACTATGACTTCCCAGAGGATGAAGAAATTCTGCCCCCAGATAGCAGCTTCAGTTTATGCCTGAGAATTCCAGCCTATCCTTCCTAATGTCCAATTTCAGATTTCTGACTTACCCAGCCAGCTCTACAATAATGTAACGCAAAATCTCTTATTATCTCATACTTATTCTGCTTCTCTTTTTGGGACCCTGACTGACATAAAATGTCACAACAAATAGATTTGAGGGGGGAGGTGTAATGGGAAAATATTTTAATGTTTTAGTAGGAAGATGTTATTGTGAAAAGTGGGGCTTTCATAAACAATGACTAAATCTAATGGTAGTGCACAGGGTAGATTGCAGGGAGAATGTGTGTTAGAGGCAACCTGACTGGAATGTTAAACTAATTCAGTGAGAAGTTTGAGACTCAGTTTTATATACTGGACATGGAGTATAAGGATTCCTGCTAAAACAAGGGACCTGAGGAATCAGAGTAACAATTGAAGTTAAAGTCTATTGAAAAAAATCTGAAGATTGGTAATGCAACTGGAGATACCAAATCCAATTGCACCCAAGATAGGGTTCTTGGTGGTAGATGCTTTGGAGCCAGGTGAAGATACAGTCAAGGCTACAGCAGATCAGAATTGGAAAGAGCCACGACAATGTGATTCCAGGAAGATTTCAGATTGGCTTGAAGAGCTGAGGGCAGGATGAGATTCAAAGTACTAAGACAGCTTAGGATGCCATAGCAATATGTCATAAATGAAATAACATATGACTCAATTAAGGCATTGTTGAGAACGGAAAAGAATGGGGTAGAGGAAGGTGACATTAAAAAAGAAAAAAATACTCATATTTGCAGGAGAATTACAAGAGTAGAAGGAAAAGGAACCAATGTGCTCCCCAAATCACAAAGTGTTTAACATGTGAGACCAAATGCACACAGATAACAAACCTCTGTATGACTCTTAACAGAGGAGTGATCTGCAGTGACTCACATATTCTAATATCCTTTGCTTAAAAAAAATTGCAAACATATTAAACTATTGGACAATGAGTTTAAACTGCTGTATTTCAATTTATTTTTTTCTTTATTTTCCTTTTTCTATTTTTTCTTTCGAGTTTTTAGTTTTAATTTCTCCATTTTTTACCAGTGATCTGTTTCTCAGTTCTACACTAAGACAATAAGTGCTCTAGTGTATGGCCCCAGTTCAAGGGTCTGCTTTTATTGTAAATAAAACTAGACCTGCCAAACGTTGAGAGCCAAGCTTTCTTTTTCTCTCAGCTTTTGACAATCCAGAGAGACCAGAACTCTGAAGTAACATCTCCTATATGTGGCCCTAAGGTTTTGTCCCTGAAACTGTTCTGAATTTAATGAGATATCTTGGAAAGTATGGCACCTCTTCTATATTGTTTATTAGTGGCCTGTAAAAGGAAGGGGAATAGTGTTAACCTCAGCACATATTTTTCCAGGGGAATTTAGAGTATTTGTCACTTGAGATAGAGTTACCTACCTCTTAATAGCTACCCATAGACATTATATGTTTCCTGACAAGCATCTATTTGGTACTCCCTAAAAACAAAATAGGCCTAAAGCTCAACAACAACACTTGATATTAGATATTGTAACAAATATTAAAAATGCAAAGCATTAGTGCTATTGAGAGACATTTAAGAAATATTACAAAACAGAAAAAAAAATTATTTTTCTGAAATCGTTGAAAGCAAATTAAGCTCAGAGATAGGGTATCTAACTGCCGTCTTCCTGAAATGTTTGGTTAAATATTTAAGCAGTATTTGGTATTTAGATTCAGAGGGATTAGCATTTCAAGGCTAGGTCCACAACAGGTTAGCAGTGTGACCATGACAAACCTCTTAAACCTCCATTACCTCATCTCTAGATGGGCAAGGTGGTGATAACAGTGTCTACCTGTTTGGATTCATGTGATTAATAAATGCAACTAAAATGTTTAGTGCCATGTGAAATGCTGTTGACTCTATTCTTTTGTTATTTTTACTGATTGGCTCAATTATGCTAGTTTGCCAGGCACACTTTATTTAGTAGACATGGAGTTGGGAAGAAAGAATCGTGACTAAGATTTTTAGTTCAGTGTATTAAAATTAGAATATGGTCTTGCTATCACTGGAAAATATGTGTAGCTCTCATTTGAAAGCAGTTCTCACATCTTTTCAAAAAGGTATGTTGGAAGCAGGCACATGTTGTCCAGTGTGGCACACATATAAGAGTGAGTGCTGCTTTATAAATTGAGAATTCTTACAAAATTGCCTTTAACCTTAGTGGTCCTAGGAAGCTACCTCCTAAGTGGATTATTGCAAAGTACTTGACCAGTCTATGATTTCCTGAAGCCCTCAAGCTTAGTTTAATGGTAAAAGTTTCAGGCCAGTCCAAGTGAGTAAGAGTTACATTTTAGACCATCGGCAACCTCAGGCAACTTAAGTTACTCAGAAGTAGCTGCATCTAAATGAATGAATTCACTTGCTAGGGTCTCAGAACAGCTGTCACAGAGGCCCTGCATTGAAATGAACAAACTCTGTAGATTTAAAATAAGAATATGATTTACCAGGAAGGACTGCATAAAGCTGTACCCAGAAAAAAAGGAAGAAGATAACATTTATTGTGGTTTCCATGATGTTATGTTAATTGCAGCGCATATTAAAATGAAAGATTAATATAAACCAAAGAGAGAGAACATCAGTAATAGTCATTATAATGATAAAACAGCATATCTAAACTCCTTTCTCCGAAAATCTCCGTGTCATAATTTGATGAGCAAAAAATACAATCTTATTTGTTATCACCATTAACAAAACATTTGTAATATGCCGAACTGTATAATTATGTTAGCTTGTAATAATTAATAGAAAAACATATCATAAAGAATTACTAATGAATGCCATATGGAAATAATGAAGAAATTGATCTATTTCTTCATTGTGTAACCTAATTAAAATTTATAACTAAAAGTATTATGCTTTGTCCTAGGTATTTGGTATATGTTACGTTTGACATTTTAAATTAATGGCAAGTGTGATTATTTAATAACTGCTTTGGAAAGCTAATTTTCTCAAAAGTAAATTCAATAATTTCCTCATGATATATCAAAAAAAATCTCAAATAAATTATAATTTGTCCTAATGGTGCCACAAAATAGAAAAAAATAATGTCTATTTGATATTGGTTGTGGGAAATCCTTCGAAAATGTGGATGCATGTAATGTTATAGGATATTATCCTTTTTTTTTTTCCTTCTCTGAATTTCATCCTTTTCCATCAAGCATACCGAACAGAAAGCTAGCTCTCTACTTCATTATTTTCATAAGGATTGTGGCACACCAAAACATAGAAATAGACCACATCTATTTTTGGATTGCTTTTTTTCTTTCAAGGCCAAAGTCCAAGTGTAAACATGGACAGTTATTGGAGGAGGAGAAAAGAAAGGTGGAATCATCTTACCTCATTACTTGTTGCCTTAGCTCTTAGCCCAGGCCTATGGCACTGTTCTGGAGAGCTGGCAAAACTCTATGATGGAGTAGAGTTTTCAGGCAGCTTAGGCAATAAACAAAAGTAGATACCACAGAGGAAAAAGAAATGCTGGTTTCCCAGCCCAAATATGGAAAAAGTATTTTTTGAAACTGAATAATAATTTTTCATATTACACACTATATTTTATTTATTCAATCATATACCTTTTTTTGAAAATTTAGTTGACGTCCAATGTGTATTATAATAAATACTACTATAAAATGTGATTTATATATTTATTTTCAAACACAGCCTCAATTGTTTACTTAGAGTAAATTCTTCCACTTGGAAATCTAGAGTAAAAAAATATGTATATCTATATATATATTTATTTTTTATAGAGAGAGTACAAGTGGGGGATGGTCAGAGAGAGAAGGAGACACAGAATCCGAAGTAGGTTCCAGGCTCTGAGCTGTCAACACAGAGCCAGTTGCAGGGCTCAAACTCATCAACTATGAGATCATGACCTGAGCCAAAATTGGATGCTTAACCGACTGAGCCACCTAAGCGCCCCTAAAAAGATATATATATTTTTAAGCCTCTTAATGCATATGAGATATCTCTTTCTGGAAAAGTTTTGGTAATTTTGAATACAACACAGAATGTATGAAGTGGTTATCTCACTGTACTTCTACTACCATTATCTTCTCCGCCTCCCTTTTTTTTTTTTTTGCCAATTTAATGGGCAAAAGCTTACACAGTTATTTTAATTTATATTTTTATTACTGAAAAGATGCAACTTTGAAAAAAAGGTTTTTTTCAATTTGTAATGATTTTTTAAAAGAAAATGTCCATTTTTTCTGTGTTTTTAATGCTTTGTAAAATCTTTATGTACATTAAAAATATGGCTTGTCCATGAAATTTGTTGCAAAAATGTTCTTCATTTGCCTTCTACTTATTAGTTTTATGTGTAACTTTATAAAGGGATATTTGGTATTAAATGTTAATGTAAACCATTCTATTTTTCATTTCTTTTGTGTTTTTCTTTAATTAGTGATATGCCTTTTCCATTTTCATTTAGAATTAAGTTGAAAAAGTTGTATATGCTATTTCTTCTGTGTTTTTTGCTTTTATTATCAACTCTAATCAGTCTGAGACTTATGTTGTCAGGGCACAGTACAAAATAATTTTCCTCATTCATTTTTTGGATATCTTTATGCTGATAGCTATTGTTGGCTAGTCATGTGCTGTGTCTTAGGGATAAAGTGGCATATATAGGACATATTCCATGCCTTTAAACATGTCACCTAGAAGCAAAGAAGAAATTGCAGAAAGTAGGAGAAAGAGCATTGACTATTCAGAAGCTGGAAAAACATCAGTGTGGTCTGTGCAAAGAATATGAAGAGAATCACAAGGTAGAGGCCAAAAAAAAAAAAAAAAGCCAGATGACAGCTTCATGAGAGACACTAAGAGATTGGACTAAACTTACTAAGGGCAACAAGGATGAAAGTTGAAGGATGTAGCAGAGATGGACATCATACAATTTTGCATCACTTGTTCCTGTACAAGTATAAAGCTAAAGTATCACATCCCACTGCAATCAGGAACACCCACATTGGATTGCTCCGTGTTGGCAAATAACACTCATTCTGTTAAACCACTAAAGCCTGGAGGTGGTTATTACAGCAACAGTTTCCTGTCCAGATATAGTGAATATAGATGGTATCCATTGTTGAGGTTCATGTCATTCATTTAGCATTCAAAATATAATGGGTGATTTCTAAATAAATATGCTTATGTTAGATCCTATGGTGGTTATAATAAGATGGTGTCTGCATTTAAAATATATGAAGAGACTTGGCAGTGGTAGGTAGGGGGAAATATTAAAAAAAGAAAGGAAGTTAAATTGTAATATACTTTAATAAAAAATTGAGAGCTGGGACATCAGCTTGGGAGTTTTCTCTCCTCTTGAATATTATTCTCTGTTGTTCTGTATCCAGTTTCAGTCATGAATAGGATCACTTTAAATTATTAAATAGTGATAGGGCACCTGGGTGGCTCAGTCAGTTAAGCAGTCTACTCTTGATTTCGGCTCAGGTCATGATCTCATGGTTGTGAAATGGAGCTCTGTGTTCGACCCCACCCTGGGCATGGAGCCTGCTTAAGATTCTGTTTTCCTCTCCCTCTACCCCACCTCCAGGCATGCACGTACTCTCTCTCTCTCTCTCTCTCTCAAAAAGATAATTAAAAATAAAAATAAATGATTAAATAGTTAAATGGGGAAGTGAGCTTTAGAAGTTGCCTTATAAGTGGCAGTTGCACACACACGCGCGCACACACACACACACACACACAAATTTTCCTGTGAGGTGTGAATGTTCAGTTTTATTGGTTGTACCACCTAATATGCATATAATTACAAAAAGATTTAAATGCTACTAAACTAATCTCTTACCTATTATCACAATGCCTTTAAATACATGCAATAGTAATGTTTTTCTCTCAATAGATTGCTTTGTTTTGGGAAGGTGCTTGTACTACAGATTGAGGTGTTGGTTGAGTATAGAGTTTCTCTTTTTAGTGTCTAATAATAAGCAGTGTAAACAGAGAAGTCAATTGAGGTTGGCAGGTTGGGAGAGTAGGGTTGGAGTTTATGCTATTATCTGCAGAAGCAAATTGTACAGGCAAAAGCAATCAGCATAGATCAATTTAGCCTGTGGAGTTGAGTTTCTGGTAAAATATGGCTCTACATTCCACCTCCATTTATACTTGCCCTACAGGTTATTATTTATTATTGAACATTATTACAAATTCTTAAGAGAAAATAGTGTAATTCATTTGAAGTGATGCTATACTATTGTGCATACAGTACGCTCAAATTTTCGCAATTACTATTCTGACTTATAGGGTAATGAGCTGTTATTCAAGTTACTTCTTGTGGTTACAATGTTAGCAGATTCATTTCTATTTGTTAAAGTATTATGATTATTTGTAGTCATTAGGAAAATAGTTCTTAATTAAGTAAACTCTATGAATCATTTTCTCTGAATACTTGTATGCCCTTTGTAAGATGAACTAAACATAGTGGTTTGCTTGCTATAACATGTAAAAATCTATCAACTATTTTGGGCTATTAAATGTTGAGGAAGCTTTTATCAAAATTACATTTCAGTAGTTGTGACACACTGGGAATCAACATTATATACTTATTTCTAGGTTCTAGGTTGTCTAGTTATTACAAGAGTGATGCCATGATATTTTCTTTGTACTGTAAGATGAATTGTGTGTGTGTGTGTGTGTGAATATATATATGTGTGTATATATATATATATATATACACATATGTGTGTGTGTATCTATGTGTGCATTATTACTGTCAGTACCATATCAAGTGTTGCTTATCAACATTTTTTTAAAAATTAAATAAAGTATGGATTAAATAATAAGTAAGAATTTATTGAATACTTTACCTGTGGTGCACCTTACATTAAACTAGGGGCTCTATGGTATACAAGTTGGGTGCAATGTGTAGTTGTCATTCTAATCTTATAGTTGAGAAGACAGAAATAATGCATGAAAAGTAACTAGAGAAAGGAGACAATTAAGTTAATAAATCACATAGTAATTCAATACAGAAGTTCAGAAAAAGGTGAGGTGAGTAGAGGCTTTAGCAGAATTTGAAGATCTCTTGTAAACAGTTTAAATATGAATTGAGGTGGCAGCCTGGGTAAAGTTTGGGTAAATAAAGAAATGTCCATTCTGGATTTGTAGAATGTCAAGAGCACGTACATATGAGTTGGATGTGGTTTTTTGTGCTAAAGGAACCAAAGGGTGGAGGAAACATTGGTTCTTAGTGAGAAAACAAGTCAACTAAGTGGAATGAGGTGAAGGCTTTGAAAACTAAGGAACAGATATCTAAAAATCTCCATTATTTATCTATCCATCCCTCTATCTATCACCTATTTATTTGTTCCAATTCAGAAGCTCTTGAATCTCTAGATCAATAATGAAAATGCTTTTGTGAATTGAGCATGTTTTGGGTAGCAATGACATGATGGTAAGTTTGATTTCAATATATTTTCCCTCCAAGAACATAGCCTCTCCACCTAAAACCTGGTGTTCTTTTTTTATTACTAATTTTAGTAATTAGCCACTTAGTGATTTTATTTTATTTTATTTTATTTTTAGAGAGAAAGTGTGCACAGACACGTGTATGTGGGCAGGGAAGGGGCAGAGGAAGAGAGAGAGACAGACTCTTAGGCTCCATACCCAGCATGGTACCTGATGCAGGGCTCAATCTTATGACCTTGAGATAATGACCTGAGCAGAAATCAAGAGTTGGATGCTTAACTGACTGAGCTACCCAGGTGCCCTAAAACCTGGTGTTCTTAACCACTTAAATAATTTATATAAGAACAGACCATTTTTCTTTGGTCTTAAAAATTAACTAGTTGGTTGATGTATGGAAAGCAAGCTATATCACTATTATACGTTAGACACATCATGTGTTTTATCATATAATTCTTCACACCAGTGCCTGGAGTTGGGTGTTTTTATCATTGAACATTTGTAATCAGGGACATTAGAAGCATGTTATTAAGCATATTCAGACTTCTTTAATTCCAAAGTCTGTGCTTTCTTTTATATTCAAAGTGCCACACCAAACTGTCCTTGGTTAGGTATGTTCAAGGTATTCATCTTTCTTCTACCTCCTTCTAAAATAATATGCACTCTCTGCTCTCCTGTTTCCCATAGCTCAGATGGGCATGTTGATACCAGGTGCCCCTGTATCTTAGCTGACAGTTGATGGAACCAAAGGCAGGTACCTGATCTAGGTTGAGTCAAATAGTTTCTCTCACTATAGGAATTCGAACTAAGATACACAGTGATAAGTTGAGCTGATGTTGGTAATTGGATTTATAAATGATGAGGTAAAGCCAGAATTACTGCTATGAAGTGTCATGGTGTCTTACAAGTGACACTTAATGTGGAAGCAGAAAATAAAAGCCTTAGAGAAGAAGCAAGTCCCTGGGAGGAAAATGAAACAGATGTGGATTGAGAAACAGAAGCGTGCAGGAGTCTGTGTCTTTGTATGACTGAAAAGGTCTTTATCATATCCTTCTGATTGAATAGACATAAGACTCTAGGTTCAAAATCCTATTTCCATTGCAAGTTGTGGATTTTATATTATTTCACAACATCTTGTAAAAAAGAAAAGCTGTATTCTAGTTCATTTTTTATCTCTTTTAAGCAGTTTAGTTTTTCCTAGTGGAAACTTGTAAGTTTTGTTGCCATTTTTATTTGTTTGTTGCTTTTGTTGTTGAGGACAAATATCTCACTGAGTCACTGTGATTTAGGTATGCGAAAATTACACATTATTCAGTTTTATTTAATAAAACTCTGCTGCAATAATTTTCAATGTGAATAGAAATATAATGAACTTACACAGAAGTAAGAGAAATTGATTCTATCTTTCACAAATAACTTAATCTTTTCTTCTTCATGAAGGAGCACTAATAGTAAAATAATTTAAACCAAAGTTTTTGCTTGCCTTAGATCACTAGGAAGGTGATTATTCCCAAGATTCTTATAGACAACAATCATATGTGAATATTGTATAAGAATGTCAAGACAATTCATAACATTTATAAACAGTGGATCTAATGCATTTAAGTAATAATTCTATAGTAATAGTATGAAAGAATTACTAGTTTGGGGGCTCTGCATGTGATTATTTCTTTAGTATTAATATAAAATGTGACAGCAATTTCTGAGGTTGTCTCTATGTAATAAAAGTCTAATTAGAAATAACAAACAGCATATTTGGAAGGGGCCAATGGATTTTTCTATTGGAAAATGGATACAATTTGTTTTTCCATTATTTTGTATATATTTCCTTTTAAAGATATTTCATGCCAAGGTAGACTACATATAGAGAAAAAATAATGCTTAGATGATATAGGGATTACTCTATACATGTTTGTGGATGGCTATTGGTCCTATTTGGTTGTACAAAAAGGGGGCATTTTTCTGTTCTTTAAGCAAAGAAGACCTAGACCATATTTCAAATGATGAAAAAACATGTGATAAGAGGAGGGGTTGGAAATAACAGTTGCCATGGTTCTTTGAATGATTCTAGGTAACTAAATTCTTTAAATCACTGTTTGTTCGTTGAACAAGTATTTATTGGGTATTCCTGTTGTGTTCCAGGTATTCTTCTAGGTGTTCAGAATACATTAGTGAATGAAACAGACAAATATCCTTGCTCTTGTTGAGCTTAAACTTTTTCATAAGTCCATTTTTCTATACTTAATTAAAACGCATCATAAATGCTTGGCAGCTCTTACCAGCAATGTGCAAAATTTGATGCGTATTTATGCCTCTCCTTTGCATCTACTTACTCATTCAATTTGCTTGTTCTCTCAAATATTGAGAGCAGAGTGCTTGTAAATCCCTACATTTTTCAGTGCAAGATCACTTACAAAAACCTATGGCAGTGCTGCTCCAGAGAACGTATGAAATTGTCATAAAAGTGCTGATACTTCTAGGGTACCATTTTTTTTTGTTTTTTGTGTTTTTTGTGTGTTTGTTTTTTGCGAGATAAGCTAGTTGTAAAACCAGGCAATTCATAGACATTACTTTACATATCTAGTTTGGGGAACTGTGAGAAAATCATGGATATATTTTGAATTCCATTTGTATATAGTACTTCATCAGGAAGATAGGAAATAGAGAGTTCAGGGGAAGATAAATGTGGGAGTATTGCCAAATCCATGTAAAATCTCAGTCTGGAGATCTCCACGAGATCATTGTTGGCTCTACAATGAAAGACTTGGGAAGACACACACTTAAAGGGATAGGAAATTTCACCATGAGCTAAAAATAGTATCATTGAGCCAAGATTTAAATTTAAACAGGTCAAATAGAAACAGGGAAAGTAAGTAAGAATATATAATTTTGTATCATTATGCAAAGGTTTCCTGGATATGCTCTTAGGGATTTGAAAGAAATGCATAGCATTAGGACTTGCCAGTAGAAGCAATTGGCTAGAGAGGAAGCAGTGAATGGTGACACTGGGAAATCAAACCAAGAGAATTAGGTACTGCTTCACATGGCTAGAGACACTAGAGAGAAACAAATCCCTCAAAGTTCTGTTGCTAAGTTCCTGAAAGCCACTGTTAGTGCAGAGAGAAGAGCTTCTGGATTCTGCCACCAGATAACTACATAGCCATTTTCAGCAGAATCCATAGCCATCAAGAGGCATTGCTATTAAGGAAAGTTTTATGGAAGTTTTTTTTTTTTTTTTTTAATTTTTTTTTTCAACGTTTTTATTTATTTTTGGGACAGAGAGAGACAGAGCATGAACGGGGGAGGGGCAGAGAGAGAGGGAGACACAGAATCGGAAACAGGCTCCAGGCTCCGAGCCATCAGCCCAGAGCCTGACGCGGGGCTCGAACTCACGGACCGCGAGATCGTGACCTGGCTGAAGTCGGACGCTTAACCGACTGCGCCACCCAGGCGCCCCAAGTTTTATGGAAGTTTTAAATAACATCAGAAAACACTTGCAATATAATATGAAATGAAAATGAAAGTTGCAGAATTTTCTATACAACTACAAGAAATATGTATGTTATATATGTCCATATATAGAAGACAAAGAAAAGGAATACATATTTTCTTCAATGCACATGATTTAAATTTATAATCATGGAAATTTTTTTTCTGTAATTCAGTCTAATTACTATCAAATTTCATATAATACTCTATTTTGGACTTAAGTCCATCTTAAAGTCCACTTAAAAGAGTTTTGCAGTTTGGAAACATTTTTTTTCTGTGCATCAAGGTAGAGTTACTCAAATATCAATGTAGGAGTCAGCAAAGAGTGAGTGATAATTTCAGAGTTCTGTATTCTTCACTTTTTAAATGGTCAAAGGGTACAATGGGTGAGGAGAAGCATAACTACTTCAAGATATTTTAAGAATAGCATAATAAATGTTAGCTATAACCATAAGAGTTATTATGATTTGGGTCCCATTCTCATGGAAGCTGAAAGGAGTTTATGGGGTTCATCACCATGTGTCTCCTTTGGGTGGAGGCTGGTTACAGAGACATGTACTGGGGTTGCTTAGGATTGTGTGAAGTGAGAAAATACCATGAGGGAAATTAGTGATGACTGTACATAAGGGGTGTCAAATTGAATTTTCTTCCAAGAAGGTTTCCATCAGAAAGAGGAAGTAAGGGAAAGCTATGTAGGATCAAAGTCAAGTGAATAAATAGTGGAAGGAGAGTTGCTAGAAACCTTTTCTTAAAGACCATGAATTTGGTTTCTTTTCAGATTAGTGACTCTTTGGTCCTTTGCTTTAACAGTGTTACCATCCAAAATGGTCTATGACTTCCACAGTTGTTGTTGTTGTTGTTGTTGTTGTTGTTGTTTCCCTTACAGAACTCACCTACAATTTCTTGATAATTAATACTGTTTGTTGTTTTAATAAAGGGTTTGCCCCTCACAGTTTATATCCTGGATTGAAGTTGACGTGTGTATGCTGACCACCAGAAGGCTGTGAGAGCAGGAAGGGTAATGTCTAGACAATGTCAAGTATGGTAGCCAGGTAAGAGGGAAGTTGTGTAATCCATCCTTTTAGAAAGCTGAGGAACAGTAGCTGTCCAGAAAAGTCAGGATAACTCTCCACAGGTATGAAACAGTGTATCTTTTCATAGATTGTTGGGACAGATTTGAGCACTCATAAAAATCTGCATTAGGCAAGTGATCTCTCAGTTGGTCAGTTTTAATCTAATAGTCACCAGTAAGAAATACTAAAAAAGGAGGATGAAAAAAGTCAGCCATCAAAACTAGCTTCCATATTAAAACAACATAGTTCTTAGATTGAAACGTCAACCAACAGCACGTAAGTCATGAAATAAATTGAAATAATTTATGACAATTATTAATCAATGCAAATCATCTAAGATAATATGTTCATTCAAATTAACATGGTGATCAATAAGATAATAGATACTGCAACTCAGCATATACCATATATGTTATACCCAGTAATTTTATATATTCAAAAACATTTGTTGGACTCCTGCATGTTAACTTTTATGCAACCAATTTACTTTTCATTTCGATTTGCTGAAACATTCAACATATAATCAAGAGGACTTATTGACCTAAATACTAATCAGCAAGGCTAAGGCATTTTCTTTTTTTTTTTTTTCATTAATTTAAATTTTAGTAACATACAGTGCAATATTTTTTTAAAAAGTTTATTCTGTGCATCTACCTGTGAAAAGTCTGTATCCATCATATTTGTGTTTATGATACAGAAACATAAAAATCTGAGTGTTTTCATCAACAAACTGACAAATGCTAGAGAAATGAAAACAGCAACATTGACAGCAACAGGAAGACCTTATTTTCATTATTCAAAGAGTATGCTACTGTCATGATTTGAGAAGAAGGAAGTACAATCACAGTAAAAAGCGTTTAGCTGCTCTCATGCTTTGTCTAAGGGAAATGAGATGATTGTGTTTCGAATTTGATTTGATTTATGTTCTCAATTCAAGGTAGAAATATCATTTGCCATCCTGTTAGAATTATACTATTAATTTTAATATTAATTTGACGAGCTGATTTTAACTCTCTATTCTAAGATAAACCCTCTAAATTCTATATCCAAATATTATTTCTGCCATAAGCGTTATAGGCATTGAAAGCTTGATCCAGCTCTCTAATCCTGTCCAGCTCTGATATTATGTTACTAGAGCTCTTAAAGTCTTTGCATTCATGTCATGTCTTTGACATTTATATCAGGTACAATAGATGAGCTTAAAATAAAACAAGTGATACTTACATTCAAGCTACACAACCCCTTTCTGGCAAGGTTCTTATCTTTCCAATAAACCACAGAATTTATTGCCTATGTTTTTTCTTTAGGAGAAAACTTGACCTTGTCTCATACCACATATTGTTGACACTTAAGCTTTTACAAAACAGTTTCTTTTTTTTCTTGTAACTGGTTTCCTTTAAAAAATTAAGAAAGGAAACTTCTCCCTACAGGCATCTAATTCTTATCATTTTATGCTGTTTTTTGTTATTGTCAGAAAATATGTTCTCAAGGCCATCTCAAAAATTATATTCATGTAAAAGAGTTTTACTTCATATAGCCATGCTACAATTGTATGTGCTCTCCATAAAATTGAAAGGAGAAACAAAATTATAGACTAATGAGATAAAATAAAATCAAGCTTTATCTCAAGAGTAAAAAATTGACATGTTGAGTTCTTACAATGTACCAAACACTCTTCTAAATACTTTAAGTATGTCATTACTTAAGTTGGCACAAGATGAACTGAAGTTCAGAGAAACTAAATGACTACCACAGGTCATCCAGGAATTAGGTGATGGAGTTAGAGGTTGAACATATGTGTTAGTTTATAGACTCTGACATCTTATGACTATGCTATACTATTTTCAAATGTTGCTTTAAATACTGACTTTCCTATCCACAGAAAGCACAAAAACTAGATAAATGGAGTATTTTAAAAACTAGGGATATAATTCACATGGAATTCAGAAGAATTTTAATAGCGTGTAAATAACATTTGTACCATTCTACTTTATGCAACTTTTATCAAAGTTCTGTAAAAGTTTGTTATTATGTGTTGACTTTTTTTTTAAAGTAAAAACATTTTTTTAATGTTTATTTATTTGAGTGACTAAGAGAGTACAAGCAGGAGAGGGGCAGAGAGAGAGGGAGACACAGAATGTGAAGCAGGCTCCAGGCTCTGAACTGTCAGCACAGAGCCCTACGCAGGGCTCAAACCCACGAACTGTGAGACCATGACCTGAGCCGAAGTCAGACTAACTGAATGAGACACCCAGGCGCCCCTTATGCGTTGACTTTGAAAAGTAAATATATGGTCGGGGGTGCCTGGGTTGGTAGTTGGTTAAGCATCCAACTTCAGATCAGGTCATGATCTTGTGGTTCATGAGTTAGAGTTGCACGTCAGGCTCAGTGCTGACAGCTCAGAGCCTGGAGCCTGCTCAGATTCTGTCTGTCTGTCTGTCTGTCTGTCTGTCTCTGTCCCTCCCCTACTCATGCTCTATTTCTCTCTCAAAGCTAAATTTAAAAACATTAAAAATAAAAGTAAAAGTAAATATATTGTTCATGACTTTGTAGTTTTCTTGTGGTGAATATGTGCAAAGAAGTTTCCTGGTTATATGAAAAGATTTTTAGTTTGTAAATTTTTCCAAAAATCCCTGAGATAGTAAACCATTTATTTTTCATTATTGATATTATTTACATTTTGAACATTAAGCATTTCCTGGTGTTTGAGAGCACATGCCTAATATTGAAGCATATCTGTAAAAAAAACCCAATTACAAAACAGATAACATGTAAGGAATTCATTACATAACATTCTAAATGAGATGTAAGAGAGGGGTTCTGTAAAGTAAAAGGGCATCAGCAGAACTACATAAATGCTGTTTACTATTCTGTCATGTTTTTAAGACAGGAGAAGAGTAATGTGGACATAACTGTCTACTTAAAGAAATCCCAGATTTCCAGTTAAGATCTTGAACCCGTTTATTATGGATTGAATTGTGTCCCTCCAAAATTCATTTTGAAGTTCCAACTCCCAGGACCTCAGAATGTGACCTCATTTAGAGATTGGGTCTTTCTAGAGGTATTCAAGTTAGAATGAGGTCATTAGTCTGGGCCTTAATCCAATATGACTAGTGTCTTTATAGAATGGAAAAACTTGGAGACAGACACACATACACAGGGCACACTGTGTGAACATGAAGATGGACATGTACAAGCCAGTGAGAGAGGCCTGATACAAGAATAGTGGTTGATTATATTTTTGTCACAGATTATGACTGGTTCAAAAGAAAATAATTTGTTTGCATATGCATAAATTTGCACAATTTCTTCTTCCACATTTTTGTGTGTTAAAAATAATTCTAATAAAACTTTGTTCATAATATTGCCTAACTGTAAAACATAAATGATTTTTCTTTTAACCAGTAATAATACTAAAGTCAATATAATGTTGATCTTTGAATGTTCTGTGAAATGAGTTGCTCTTACTTTCTCTTTTAGATCAGCTGAAATAACTGAAATGGGATTAGGCGGATACCAATTCTATTTTAATTGTGTTTTTCTTTCACCTCTTATAATTTAAATATATTAAAATTATTGGAAATAGGAACAGAGTAGCTCATCAGAGGAATGAATTTAAAAGCTGTTCTTACTATCACTTATAACTTCTGAAAATATATATTATAGAGAATTACACTTTACTGCACTTTCACACTCAAAACTAATTGTAGCCACACAGTCATTGGTGATTATTTAGAAATAGTCTTTTAAAAAGTACTTTCATAAATATTACAAATAGTAATTTAGAAGCCTTTCTCAAAGCCTAGAGAATGAAGTTGTTAGATATACATTAAAATTTCATTATTATCAAATGCTTCAGAATATATACATTCACTGTTAAATGCTATAAAAATATTTAGAAAATACGAACTTGAAAGTAAAAATATGCTTAAACTACCATCTATTCCCATCCTGGCAAAAGATATTCAGAAAATGGCAAAACGGCATTCAGTTTTTATTCAGTAAAAACTTGCTCTACAGCATTATCTTCTGAATTAATATCTTTTTCCGAATGATAGCTTTCCTTTGTCATCCAAGTACAAAAAGCCTGTGGTAATTGTCATGGTGTCTGATTCATTGTCCATAGTATCTTCATGTATAGTTTTAATTAAATCTGGAAAGGTTCACTTCTACAACTGCCAGTCGCTCAGCGTTTTCACGCTGCAAACTTGGTATCCAGCCTATAATAGTGTCTCTTGCTGTGTTAAACAGCTTTTCAGTATGTATAGTTGTTGGGCCTGACCTTTTCATCTTCTAGTGTTCAGATTAACAGAAGGTAGAGTGGCTGAGAGGCCTCACTGATAAAATCTTTTTGCTTAATTCTTAATTCAGAATATGGTGGTAATAATAGTTCTTAGCTTAAGCACAATCTGTTTTAAAAGTTCTATAATTGCTAAATTATAATAATCATAATCATGTGAGATGACTGGAAGGGAAGAGATCAGAAAATATACTTTTCTGTTTTAAAAGGATTTTTATTGCATTCAGTTCAAAGCATGCCTGCTTAAAGCAATATACAGCTAGTATTTCAATTACACAATTTTTAAGAGGCTATCACTGCAATCACTTACTTGGAAATAATGAAGAACTTCCCATTCCATCACGTCCCGCAGTATGATAGGGTGTGTACCAATCTTTTGAATCTACTGGCAATCAGCAGCAAGATAGTAGCAAATTATTTGAAATTGGTTAGGCATTGGCTTAAAAAAAATAGATGGAAAGAAGAGGTATATTTATTTCCATTCATCAAAATATATATGAATAATTATGTACATTTAGTAAACATTATGTTTGATTTGGAGATTATCTCCCCTTGTACGAAAATGACATGTTCGTGGCTTCATTATATTAAAGAAATTTATTTGTGTTTAAAAAGCTACTAAATGTGGCTTTTAACCCTGGAGCATTTGACCTTCTGGTTGTTTTTTTTTTTTTTTTACCCACTGTAAGAAGAAGTGGAGTCTGAATGTTTCATCATTTTAATCCTTTATATCACTCTGGAAAATATAATCAAAGGTTTGAAATCATATGTTTATGTTAAAAGCTTGGAACGGTTATAAAGGTTAGTCTTTAAAATTTAGTGTTCCATTCAATGCTATCCCAATCAAAATTTCACGAGCATTCTTCTCAAAACTAGAACAAGCAATCCTAAAATTCATATGGAACCACTAAAGGCCCCGAATAGCCAAAGTAATTTTGAAGAAGAAGACCAAAGCAGGAGGCATCACAATCCCAGACTTTAGCCTCTACTACAAAGCTGTAATCATCAAGACAGCATGGTATTGGCACAAAAACAGACACATAGACCAATGGAATAGAATAGAAACCCCAGAACTAGACCCACAAACGTATGGCCAACTCATCTTTGACAAAGCAGGAAAGAACATCCAATGGAAAAAAGACAGTCTCTTTAACAAATGGTGCTGGGAGAACTGGACAGCAACATGCAGAAGGTTGAAACTAGACCATTTTCTTACACCACTCACAAAAATAAACTCAAAATGGATAAAGGACCTGAATGTGAGACAGGAAACCATCAAAACCCTAGAGGAGAAAGCAGGAAAAGGCCCCTCTGACCTCAGCCGTAGCAATTTCTTACTTGACACATCCCCAAAGGCAAGGGAATTAAAAGCAAAAATGAATTACTGGGACCTTATGAAGATAAAAAGCTTCTGTACGGCAAAGGAAACAACCAACAAAACTAAAAGGCAACCAACGGAATGAGAAAAGATATTTGCAAATGACATATCGGACAAAGGGCTAGTATCCAAAATCTATAAAGAGCTCACCAAACTCCACACCCGAAAAACAAATAACCCAGTGAAGAAATGGGCAGAAAACATGAATAGACACTTCTCTAAAGAAGACATCCGGATGGCCAACAGGCACATGAAAAGATGCTCAACATCGCTCCTTATCAGGGAAATACAAATCAAAACCACACTCAGATATCACCTCACGCCAGTCAGAGTGGCCAAAATGAACAAATCAGGAGACTATAGATGCTGGAGAGGATGTGGAGAAACGGGAACCCTCTTGCACTGTTGGTGGGAATGCAAATTGGTGCAGCCGCTCTGAAAAGCAGTGTGGAGGTTCCTCAGAAAATTAAAAATAGACCTACCCTATGACCCAGCAATAGCACTGCTAGGAATTTACCCAAGGGATACAGGAGTACTGATGCATAGGGGCACTTGTACCCCAATGTTCATAGCAGCACTCTCAACAATAGCCAAATTGTGGAAAGAGCCTAAATGTCCATCAACTGATGAATGGATAAAGAAATTGTGGTTTATATACACAATGGAATACTACGTAGCAATGAGAAAAAATGAAATATGGCCTTTTGTAGCAACGTGGATGGAACTGGAGAGTGTGATGCTAAGTGAAATAAGCCATACAGAGAAAGACAGATACCATATGGTTTCACTCTTATGTGGATCCTGAGAAACTAACAGAAACCCATGGGGGAGGGGAAGGAAAAAAAAAAAAGAGGTTAGAGTGGAAGAGAGCCAAAGCATAAGAGACTCTTAAAAACAGAACAAACTGAGGGTTGATGGGGGTGGGAGGACGGGGAGGGTGGGTGATAGGTACTGAGGAGGGCACCTTTTGGGATGAGCACTGGGTGTTGTATGGAAACCAATTTGACAATAAACTTCATATACTGAAAAAAAAATAAAATTTAGTGTTCAAGAAATCATTCCTAAGTGGAAAGAGCATTTTACAATTTCATATAGCAGCAAACTTAGAGAAGATCGAAGTCTGAGTATCATAATAATGTACTCTGAGGAAGAGTGATGCCAGGTACATTTAGCGAGTTTCCTTAATATTATGAGCTGATTAAGTTAGCGTATTTAAATAGTTTAGTAAGTATTGATAAGCAATGAGTATAGTTAAAAAATGTAAAGCAACAGATAAACTTCTGCACATGTTACAGTGGGGATACTTGCAACAGGTCTCCCTGGAAAAATCATAGATTTTTGAAATTTAAATAGACTTTAGAGATTATTTTAATCCCTGCATTTTCTAGATGCTTAAACTGAAGTTCAGAGTTGTTAGAATTGCCAGTGGTCACAAAGCTAGATGGTGACAGAACCAACCCATTCTTCTGTTCCCCACATGTTTTTCTGGCCAGAAATATCTAAATTAGAATATCACGTCTACCATCCAGTGTTTTAGAGACCATGAGCATTTTACCTAAACCATACAGAACAAAGGTTTCCTCATCCGTGAAGGATGGAAAAAATATGAGAAGGGTTGATAATTTGTTTTTAAATGCATGGTCACATGGTGTATATACTGAATACTGGTAGCTATTATTACTATTAAAGATTATTTATGCATCCTTGGCAGGTTTTCTTATCTACATGTAATTAAAGAAAAAAGAATGAACTAAGGACTCCTTGGGCTTTCTCTGGGTAAAGAGAATACATTTTTAAATGGGGCTGCTTCTGTCTGTAGAGACTAGGGCTTTAGAGGGCCCTGACTAAGTATTTGATCATTTAAAGGAAAGATGTTAATTTAGCTTTCCTGTAGTCTTTGGTAGTAGCCCAATGTAGAAAACCTGCAAAAGGGTTTATGTTATTTAGTAAAGGAGCTTTAATGAATAAGGGGAATGCAGATTTGAGACTAGAATTTAACTTCTGGAAAGAAAATGGAGAGATAAATAGCTGTCTCAGCAAGAGAGGACAGGATCTGTGGGGCACAGAACATTGTCTCGGGTGAAGTAGAGAGATTCAAAGAGAGGAAATATAACCAATAAGAAACTTCTCATTGGGGAATAACTCAATAATTTTAAGAACACATCTATCTAATATTAAATTTATTCTACTGAGGGGATATTCAATACTGCCATAAAAAGTATAATTTGAAATCAATTTTATCTTTTAACCACAAATTATTATCAAAACTGTAGCTGCACAGAGTTATGCTAACAAAAAATAAGGAATGACCCTGTTAATGATATTTTGAGGCAATTTTAATAATCTGGGCAAACTGAAAGAACGATGCCTAGGAATCAGTCATTCCAAAGATTTCAGTTTTCTCCCCCACACCCCCTGCATTTTCTAAAACATAAGTTGGGAAAAGGCAACAGCAGCCAACCAAGGGACTGGAAAAAGGACTATAGAATGCTCTCCATTAATACCATTGCTGCTATGGTTGAACAGCTTAACTGAGAAAGATGTTGCTCACAAAAGAACACTGTATCCTATGTAGGATGGTCCTGCTCTGTTCTGTAAAAGCCTGTCTAATGCAGTCCTAAGTCTGTGAATGGGATAGTTCTACATTTAAAAAGCAGATCACAGCTTGTGGACTCTGACAAAAGAGTGAAACACCTACCAAACAGTAACAGGCACTGTTTATGTTGCTTTTGTTCTAATCTATTTTGTTCCATGACATTTGTAAGTGAGCATATTTATGTGTGTGTCTATGCATATGTAATATTTTTGTGTGTAGGTTATATTTATACATGTATGTATATACACATGATCTCTGTGTATTTATATATATATGAGTATAAACATAAATATAAATGACCCTTTACTCTAAGATCCAGGCTTGAAGCACAACTCACATGTTGAATCTTCAGAGTTCCCCCTAACATTTCACTGGCCATGTAAGCCACATAGCCAAGCCTCACATCAGTGGGGCAGAAAAATATAATTAGCTCTCAAGCAAGTTGCAGTAAGTACATACAATATATAACACAGTCTATCAAACATTAATTAAAAGTATGTAATTTAGCAATAGGCATACATGTTTTAGGTTAAAAATATTGAATTAAGCATTCTATATCCAGATATCCTCAATGTATAAGTTTATAAATGTGCTTAAATGTGGTTGAGAAACAGAACTAAAAGTATTTTTTGATAAAATTATTTTTCAAAGGAAAAAATATATAATGTAAACAAATTGAAGTTATCATAACAGTTATAAAATCCCAAATTATACCACTAAATTCTAGAAATTGTAGGGAAGTTAGGGCTTCTCTCAAATCCTTACTAATTGAAGAGGTTTCATAAAAGAAACTCCATATACTATTAAATTGAAGAATTATACTAATATCAAATGTAATAAATTAGAAATGCGACAGTTATTTTTATCCAGCTAAGTTCAACTAAGGTAAGAAATAACTGTGACATAATTAGCTTTACTGTATAAAGTAGTGATTACCTGAAGAATGACAGGATATGCTTTTTTTTTTTTTACCATCCCCACCATCTTGTCATAATGAAAGGCTCCCTGCTTGTGTCAATTACATGAGAGATCTGGACAGATAATCTCTCTGAGAAGTGGCAGTAAGCATTTGCCTTTGCCCCTAACCCTCACCTCTCCTTAACCTCCATTTTTTATTTATCAGTACAAAAACCCTATGTCCTAGAGTATACATGGGTTGGAAGGAAGGAGGGACAGGATTCTGAAAAGGACTGCTTATTCTCAGAAGCTTGTATCCCACAGTAAAGCAATAGATATGTGGATGGCGAGGACAAAACCCTGAAAGTGGGACTATTAAAAGATCAGAAAAAGTAATATTGGTGAAAATATAGCTATACATTTGTATGGCATTACCTACAATCAGTGTCTCTTGACTTCCCACTTTCTGTGATAAAAATATTACCAACTCTATCCTTTCTTGCACTTATATTTTGCACCTTCGCATCTCAAATTGGTACTTTTATATTGTACTTTTTTTCTTGTGTTTTATTATTATACTTTTAAAGAACAGGAACATATTTAGATTTTCTTTTCGTGAGATAGCTACATTTTTTTTTAGTATAGTTGACACACATTGTTACATTAGTGATTTGGCAAGTTTATACATCATGCTGTGTTCACCACAAATGTAGCTACCATTTGTCCCATTACAGTGCTGTGACAATATCATTAACTGTATTCCTTATGCTCTGATTTTTATTCTCATGACTTACTGATTCTATAACTAGAGACCTGTATCTTCCTCTCCCCTTCACCCATTTTCCCCACTCCCCTCCCCTCTTAAGCTATCAGTTTGTCCTCTTAGTTATGGTTCTGATTCTGCTTTTTGTTTGTTTATTCCAAATTTGTCTTTCTCAGTCTGACTTATTTCAATTAGAATAATACCTTCTATGTCCATCCATGTTGTTGTAAATGGCACAATCTCAAAATCTCATCCTTTTTATAGTTGTGTAATATCCATCTCTGTGTGTGTGTGTACATTTTCCTTATCCATTCATCTACTTATGGACACTTTGGTCTTGGCTATTGTAAATAATGCTGCAGTAAACATTGGGGTGCATCTATCTTTTCAAGTTAGTGCTTTCCCTTGGTAAATACACAATAGTGGAATTATTGGATCATATGGTATGTCTATTTTCAACTTATTTAGACACGTCCATACTGTTTTGCCCAGTGGCTATACCAGTTTACATTCCTACCAACACTGAACAAGGGTTCCTTTTTCTCCACATCCTCCCCAACACTTGTTGCTTCTTGTCTACTTGATTTTAGTCATTTTAACAGGTGTGAGGTGATATCTCATTGTAGCATTGGTTTGCATTTCCCTGATGATTAGTGATGTTGAGTTGAGCATCTTTTCATGTCTCTGTTGGCCATCTGTATGTATTCTTTGGAAAAATGTCTATTCAGGTCCTCTGCCCATTTTTTAATTGGATTTTGTGTGTGTGTGTGTGTGTGTGTGTGGAGTTGTGTAAGTTCTTTATGTATATATATATATTGGATATTAGCCCCTTATTGTATGTATCATTTGCAATTATCTTCTCCCATTCAGTAGATTGTATTTTTGTTTTGTTGATTTTTTTTTTGTCATAGATTAATTGACCATGTAATTATGGATTTATTTCTGGGCTTTCTGTTCTGTTGATATATGTGTCTGTTTTTGTTCTGTACCTTACTGTTTTGATGACTATAGTTTTGTAGTATATTTTGAAATATGGAATTGTGATACCTTGAACTTTGTTCTTCTTTCTCAGGATTGATTTGGCTATTTGGGGTATTCTGTGGTTCTATACAAATTTTAGTATTATTTTTTCTAGTTTTATGAAAAATGCTGTTGGTATTTTGTTTTTGTTTTTTAAATTTTTTTTAACGTTTTATTTATTTTTGAGACAGAGAGAGACAGAGCATGAACGGGGAAGGGGCAGAGAGAGAGGGAGACACAGAATCAGAAGCAGGCTCCAGGCTCTGAGCCATCAGCCCAGAGCCTGACGCGGGGCTCAAACTCACGGACCACGAGATCGTGACCTGAGCTGAAGCTGGACGCTTAACCGACTGAGCCACCCTGGCGCCCCTGCTGTTGGTATTTTGATAAAGGTTGCATTGAATCTGTGGATTGCTTTGGGTAATGTGGAAATTTCGACAGTACTAATTCTTCTAATCCCTGAGCATGGAATATCTTTCCATTTGTTCCATTTTTTGTGTTTTGTTTTTTTCAATTTCTTTCATTAGTGTTTTATAGTTTATAGAGTACAGATCTTTCACCTCTTTTGTTAAGTTTATTCCTAGGTGTTTTATTCTTTTTGGTGCAGTTGTAAATGAAATTATTATTATTTTTTATTTCTCTTTCTGCAACTTCTTTGTTAGTATACAGAAACACTACCAATTTCTGGTTATTAATTTTGTATCCTGCCATTTTACTTATTACTTCTAATAATTTTTTGTGGAGTCTTTAGGATTTTTTATGAATAATATGTGATTTACAAGTAGTAACAGTTTAACTTCTTCTTTACCAATATGGATGCCTCTTATTTCTTTTTCTTGTCTCATTGCTGTGGCTAGGACTTCTTAATAAAAGTGGCAAGAGTGGACATCCTTGTCTTGTTCCTGACTTGAGGAAAAGGTCTCAGTTTTTCACCACTGAGGAATATGTTAGTTGTGGGTTTTTTTATATTTGGCCTTCATTATGTTGAGGTATGTTCTCTCTAAACCCATTCTGTTGAGTGTTTTTATCATGAATGGATGTTGTACTTTGTCAAATGCTTTTTCTGCATATTGAGATGATTATATAATTTTTATCCTTTGTGGTATTGATGTGGTGTATGATATTGATTGATCTGCAAATATTGAACCATACTTGCATCCTGATCATGGTGAATAATCCTTTATTGTATGCAGTTTGCTAATATTTTGTTGTTGGGGAATTTTGCATCTATGTTCTTCAGGGATATTGTCCTGTAGTATTTTTTTTTTAAATGGTATCTTTGTCTGGTTTTGGTATCCAGGTAATGCTGATCTCATAGAATATATTTGGAAGCCTTCCTTCCTCTTCTGTTTTTTGGAATAGTTTGAGGAGAATAGATCTTAACTCTTCTTTAAATGTCTGGTAGGATTTGTTTGTGATTATATTGTACTTCATATTGCACTTTTTTATATTTGAATTTCATCTTTACTTGTATGTTATGACATACAAGATGGTGCTTCTTGGGATACTAAATAATGAGAAATTAGAACTCTTTTATTGCTCTCCTGAGTTTGGAATTAAGAGAGAGAGAGAGAGGAATAGGGAAAGGGAGAGACGGAAAGGAGGAGGGGGTGGGGAGCGGAGGAGGAGGAGGAGACTTAAAAGTCTTCTTTGCTTTACTGCTAATAAAAATTGAACTGGAAAATAGGAGACCAAAGCTAATTAACTCAGAACAGACTGAACAGAACAACTACAGACCTTCCCTGAAGAGACAGAGACTGCTTATATAAGCAAACAACATGGGGAGAGAGACAATCAAGATTGGTTATTAATTTTGAAAGAGAGAGGGAGGAGAGTGGTGAAAAAAGAAGAGAATCTTGGAGTGTTTCTCTCTTATTTTTCACATTGAAGAAGTAAAATGAGAATTTCTATTCCTCTACGGCAACATTAGAAATGGGGATATGTCCCTCTAAGCAGTTACAAAGTTAAAAGTTAGTGATGTCTAGACACTGTGAGTATGTAAATATTGTTTGATGCAGAATCAAGTAGTATACTATGAATGTGTTCTTTTCTTTATACCTTTTAAAATTTGTGTTTATTTTGTTTTTATTTCTTCTTTTGAATTTTCCTGCATCTCCTCTGGAGTCCGACTGCCTGATTTGAAACCAAACTTAATCACATCCTAGCTATATGAATTTACTTTCGTGGTCTGTAAATAGTGATATTAACACTGTATCCTTTGTAGAATTATTGTGATGATTTATGGGTTAATATACATAAAATGCCTAGAACAATGCCTGACACACAGTAAACACTCTAAGAGTATTTGCTATGATTCTGCCTTTATTATGGTATATTCTTTCAGTTTCTCAGATCATCTAGTATTTTATAAGTCATATAGATGTAGATAAAAATTTTTTCTAACAATTTCTCCTGGAGTCTTCTGTTCTCTTGCCCAGTATTGAAAAAAATTGTGACATATGCCTGCAGACTAATGGCCATCTGGAACTTTCCTCTTAGATTTTGTATATAAGATCCTCAGTGGTCCTTTTTTTATTGCCCTTCATTTTACTGAAGTACATCTTTAAAACTACAAGAAGGTATGTGTGTGACATAAATTCATAGGGCCTTTGTGGTTTGAAAAGTCTTTATTCTCTTCTCACTTTTAATTGCTAATCTGTTAGCTAAAGGTTTTCTTTTATTTTCCCTCTGATTTTTTAAGGCATTTTTTTTCCTTCTAATAGCTGCCTTTGATGATGAGAGGTCTATTTGCAGTCTTAAAAAGGTTAATTTGTAGGCTGTTTTTTTTCTTTTGAGAATCTTTTAGGAATCTTATTTTTATCATTGGTAATACAGAATTTCAGAGTGTGGGTCACTTATTTTTATTCACCCTGCTTAATAATTTATAGAGTCTTTATTTTGATTATGAATGCCTCCTATCAGCTTTGATAAATTATCTTCTATTATTCTCTCACTCTTATTTTTTTCTTGAACTCCCATTAGCCAGATGATATCTCTCAAGTAAAGGTAATTCACTTGATATATATGTTATACATATATAATATATAACATGATAAATGATATATATATGATACATATAATGTGATATATATAATATATATATAATGTGGTAAATGGTATATAGGCTTATATTAAAGAGGTTTTTTTAGATTTATTTTATAATAATTTTGTAATCAGTTTCTTTTTATTTAGGTAATTGCACTTTTTATTTTTCAAGAAATTCTTCTTGGTCTCTAAATGTATTTCTCACAGCATTGAGTTTACTAATTAATTTCCCTCAAATTTTTCTTTTTTTGTTGAAATACGTACACCTCCTCCAGTCTTTTTTTTGTGTGTGTGTTTTGATCATCTTTTTTCAGAATACAGGCTTTCCTTAAATATCTAGTAATTCTTGCTCATTCATTCATACTTAATATAAGGTGATACAAAGGATGATTATAATTCATGTGTTTGTAGATAGAATTTTCAACAGACTGCCTCACTCTGGAACAAACAGGCTATTTTAAAAAGGCTATTAAGTGCGAGAATTCAGAATATTTTACACTGGGGTACCGAAACTGCCTTAGCTCTCTCCTTATAGTTAGTACAGTTTGTTTTATTTTCTTGGGTTTCTTTAGAAGATAACCATCAATTGTTTTAGCAGGGATCAAGATGCCTAGTGGATTTCATTTTTCACCAGGGTCTAGGAGAGTAGTGGGATCATTGCCTCTTTTCTTTTTAAACTTTCAAATAATACCTTTTTTTCATTTCCATTCCTCACTCTTAACTTCTGTTAGACTTTGTCTTTGAATTTGTAGTTTCCTTAGGCATCTACTAGGTGGGCTGATTGCCTCCCAGAATTCTAGGTGATGTCTGTTAACTATGCTTCACTAGAATTAGTTGAAATCTCTCCTCCATTGGTGACTTTCATTCTGTTTTCTTTATTTTAGGATTATTTGCACATTTGTTCTTTGCACACTTATTTATAATAATTTTAATTAGGGAGCGCCTGGGTGGCTCAGTCAGCTAAGTGTACGACTTCAGCTCAGGTCATAATCTCACAGCTCGTGAGTTCAAGTCCCGTGTCCGGCTCTGTGCTGACAGCTCGGAGCCTGGAGCCTGCTTTGGATTGTGTGTCTCTGCCTTGCTTTCTGCCCCTCCTCTGCTTGTGCTCTGTCTCCCTGTCTCTTTCAAAAATAAACATTAAAAAATGTATAATAATTTTAATTAGTGTCTCAGGGGAGTTATAGTATGTAGAATATACATATACATATACATATGTCCATCTTGATCTCGACCCAACTTTAGTTTTAAAACATTATGTGTATGGAATGTGGACTAGAGTAAAGGAAGAATGGAGAGTGAGGGCTAGTCCAGATGAAATGATGGTGTATTAAATTAGACTGGCTTCTGTGGAGATGAAGAAATGTGTACGATTCAACAGGTATTTTGGAAGTGAAGTTTACATTACATTATTTGGTGATTTGGTAAATAAATTCACATTTACATAGTTCAGGGTTTCCTCACAGTTTTGGTTTTTTTGGTAGCTTTTGTTTTATAGAATGAAAAGATGATTCTCATCTTTTAAATATCACTTCATAAAGCAGTAACAATATTTTATTATTTTAGTTAATCATATATTATTATTTTCAAACTCTGTTCTATTTCTTAAGGAATGAAAACCACAAATACACACAGTATTCTATGTGTTGATAGGCATTATTTGAAAATTATGTTAATTCCTGTTGTCCATGATATTGTATAACAGGAGGCAATTCCTGAAACAATCTTGGCCAGGTCAAGGTCATATAAAAAGCTTCAGTCTCAGTGCGGCTGGGTTACTCTGTAGTTATTTCATTAGTAAGATGCAAACTTATATAGCTATGGTTCACATTCTCTAAATCGTGATCTGTTAACTACCATGATTACAGATATCTCTTGAGAAAGATAAATGCTTATAGGATCAAAAGAAGATTATATAACTAGCTTGGATTTGGCTTTACAATCTTGATTGGGACCATATTACTCCTGGTGATCTATAGTGTACCACATCAGAGTGTACCACATCAAGTATTAATTTTACATATTAGGCCTTGTGAAATTAGTCCTGAAAGGCTTCTCAGGTAAGGGACTCTTCCTGAGTAGGAGGCTTCCACATACCACGTTGTTATATGAGATTTACAGTAATAGGAAATCAATAAAAAAAGGTTAATTTTGAAAAAAAATAGACCTGATTATTACTAAAGGGACATCTTTTGGGGTACCTCGTTGGCTCAGTTGGTTAAGCTTCTGGCTCTTGATTTTGGCTCAGGTCATGATCTCATGGTTGAAGAGTTTGAGCCCCACATCTGTCTGTCAATGTAGAGCCTGCTTGGAATTCTCTCTCTCCTTTTTTTACCCATCCCTTGCTTTCTCTGCCTCTCTCTCAAAAATCAATAAATAAACTTAAAAAAAATAAAGGCACATCTTTTTTCTTATTACTTTCACTCATTCAATGTCATTGTATTTGACCCACCCATACACTTTTGTGAATATGGAGTGAAAAGAGGATTCAAGTTTCCATTATATATAGGTATACTAATAAAATTAATTAGAACCTGTGACAAGAGGAAATTGAAGCAAGAAATACAAGAGAAGTGATTTGTAAACTAGCTGCTCATCAGACACCATTAGGGATTTTTCAAACTTGGAGGTGGGTTTTGAGGTTGAGATGATTCTTGAAAACTTCCAGGTTGAAAGTCCATAGATGTTTTGAGGAAGGTTAAATTTCAAGTCCATGGTAAAGCACAATTGAGGATGTTTCAGATTATGGGACTGGGATTGCTTTTGCTGATGATCTTTTGTAGGGTATTTGTGTGTGTGTGTGTGTGTGTGATATAATTAACATATAACATGTTAGTTTCAGGTGCATTTACTGAAGAGACTGTCTTTTCCCCATTGTATATTCTTTAATCTTTTGTTATAAATTAATTAATTATATATGTATGTGTTTATTTCTGGAGTCTCTATTTGATTCTCTGTTTTTGTGTCAATGCCATGCACTGTTTTGATTACTATAGCTTTATAATATACTTTGAAATCAGGAAATGTGATGCCTCAAGTTTTGTTCTTTTTTCTTAAGATTGCTTTGGCTATTCAGGGTCTTTTGTAGTTCCATACAAATTTTAGGACTGTTCTGATTTTGTGAAAAATGCCATTGGAGTTTTGATAGGGATTACATTAAATCTGCAGATTGCTTTGGGTAGTATGGACATTTTAATAACTTTGTAGCAAAAACCAAACGCAATTAAAAAAATGGGCAGAGGATCTGTGTAGACATTTTTCTAAGGAAGACATACAAAAGGCCAAAAGGTACATGGAAAGGTGCTCAGTTTCACTAGTCTACAGGGAAATGCAAATCAAAACCACAATGAGATATCACCTCATACTTGTTAGAATGATTGTCATCAGAGAGACAAAAGATAAGTGTTGGAGAGGATGTGGACAAAAAAGAACTCTCTTGCATTGTTTTTGGAAATGTAAATTGGTTCAGCCACTATGGAAAATAGTATGGTGATTCCTCAAAAAATTAAAAATAAAATTACCATGGGATTCAGCAACCCCACTTCTGGGTATTTCCCAAAAAAATGAAAACAGAATTTCAAAGAGATATCTGGACCCCATTCTCATTACAGCATTATTCATAATAGCTAAGATAGAGAAACTACCTAAGTGTCCATCTGTGAATGAATAGATAAAGGAGATGTGGTGTATATATACATGATGAAATACTATCCAGCCATAAAAGAGAACATCTTGCCATTTGTGACAACATGAAGGACTTTGATGGCATTATGCTAAGTGAAATAAGTAAGATGGGAAAGACAAATACTATATGATCTTTTCTGTGGAATCTAAAAAAATTGGAACTCATAGAAACAATGACTCTACTGGTGATTACAGGGTGCAGGGAGGACTGGGGAGAAGGAGAGTTTTTAGCCAAAGAGTAAAAATGTCCAGTTATAAGATAAGTAAGTTCTGGGGATTTAACATATAGCGTAATGATAATAGTTCATCATACTGCATTATATACTTGAAAGTTGCTGATCAACAAGAGAGTTGATCTTAAATGTTCTCATCACAAAAGAAAAATGAAAATTATATGATGTGATTCAGATGACAGCTAATAATATGGTGGTAATCATTCTGCAATATATAAGTTTATCAAATCAACACATTGTACACCTTAAATTTACATAAGATTATACGTCAGTGAGAGTTGACCCTTGAACACCATGGGTTTGAACTTCACAGAGTCATTTATACACAGATTTTTTTCAAGAAGTAAAATACAGTAGTATAAGTGTATTTTCTTTTCCTTATGATTTTCTTAATAACATTTTATTTTCTCTAGCTTACTTTATTGTAAGGATACAGTATGTATAATATAACATAAAAATATGTGTTAATTGACTGTTTATGCTTCTGGTCATTAGTAAACTATGAGTAGTTAGGTTTTTGGGGAATCAAGTTTACATGTGGATTTTTGATTGCACAGAGTTGGATGTAGGGTGCCCCAACCCCTAAATTATTCAAGCATCAACAGTGTATCAACAAAGTTGGGGAGAAAAGAAAATACATAGTAGAGCTTAAAATAGAGTTGAAATCTCTCTTTTACAGATATAGTTGAACTCTCTAGATTTGGAAGGTCCATTTTTAGATTATACACCTAAATTAGGAAGTGGAATAGAGGATAAGAGTAAACCAGAAAAGGGGCGCCTGGATGGCTCAGTTGGTTAAGTGTCTGACTTTTGGCTCAGGTTATGATCTCTTGGTTTGTGAGTTCAAGCCCCACACTGGGCTCAGTGCTGTCAGCATGCAGCCTGCTTGGGATTCTCTCTCTCCTCTCTCTGTGTGTCCCCTGTTCATGCACTGTCTCTCAAAATAAATAAATAAACTTAAAAGAAAAAGTAAACCAGAATAAAACCAAGAAAGATATTTATTCAGAAACCAAGAGAGAAATACTTACCTTAATTAATTCTATGAAAAGGTGAAGAAAGAGAGCTTGAGGAAAAGTCATGGCAGAAGTTATTTAAAAGTTAGTTGTGAAAAAAAGGAAGAAGAAACCACTTATCACTAAAGACTTTTTAGAGCAGTTTTTTTTTCTTTTTTTACTCCACGTGGCTTTAAAACAACATAATTGTAACCATATTCAACAAATAATTTTAATATTCTAATTGAAATATTACAATAATACAATTACTATTGTATGGCATGCATTTATGTAAACAAACATTTGGTAGATATATATAATGGTAGCATAATACTGCATTTAATGGATAAATCATACTTCAAGATCAGCTGAAAATGGACATTTAATTTGTTTCCAATATAGGCTATAATTAATATTTCAAATATTGTTTGGTATATGCTGGGCTTTTTTAACTTATTTCAGGATTATTTTCTGAGTGAATAATTCTGTATTTAAATCTATCATGTAAAAATTTAACTGTTTTAGAGGGTCATGATTTACATCACTAAATTGCTTTGTATTTATGCCTTGAGCAGCATACATTGGGGGATCTTTAGCAATACTTTTACAACTTTGAGGTATCTTTAATATTTTTAAATCTTTTCTGGTTAAGTGAATACCAGTCTTCTATTTCTCCACACTGCTTTCATTGGGAATAGGGAACAGAGCAATTGTGCTGCAGACCCTCAGAGAGGCTATTGGAGAATGTTAGGACTTCTTATAGATGTTAGACTCCAGATAAAATGTGGAATATAAAGACTTCATTTTAATATCTCATAAATTATGTCCCTGTCTTTCTTCATTCTGTTTCTTTTGTGTACTTAAATCTGTATTTTATGCAGCAAGTGATTGCTGTAGGAAAATACGTATCTTAGGAAATTTCGTGGATAACAAACTGTGGCAAGTTATGTTCTATGAAATGGAGGCGGGAATCTTAAAGTTAATAATGTTGTTTGGGTCACCAACAGATTGAAATATTAACATATGAGGACAGATTTATAACTTACTATACAATATGGTCACAGAAAAAGGAGTTGAAATATATATGTTAGCTGCTGTTATGCAAACAACAGTGGAATTTACACACAAGATAGAAATAAAGAAAAAAGGAGATTATTGAAGAAAGGAAAGTAATATTTAAAGTGATAGGTGTTAGTAACTCATATGAATTCCTCAGTGCTAATCTGAAATTTATATACTTGTTTCTGGTCCAGACACAAAATAACAGATTAAAATTATTATTGATGCTTTGCTTTTGGGACAGACTATTGAAATGAGATTGCTACTTTGGGAGCAAAACAGATCCAATAATCACCTGAAAACAATACTGAGATTGATAAAGTATTGTCCAGCTCTGACTTTTTCCATAGGTAATGGTTTTATCCCCATTCAAATTCCTAAAAATATGTGGACTGAAAAAAGCAAATATATTTATGGATGATTTCTTTCAAACACTTTCTGTAGAATGTGTTAACAAGAAAAATAGTCTAACAAAAAGAAAGAAAGAAAAAGATAGAGGGAAAAAGATATTAAGGAAAAGTAATCCTCAGGGTGCCTGGGTGGCTCAGTTGGTTAAGCTTTTGACTTTGGCTTAAGTCATGATCTGTGATTCGTGAGTTTGAGCCCTGCATCAGGCTCTGTGCTGACAGTTCAGAGCCTGGAGCCTGCTTCTGTTTCTGTCTCCCTCTCTCTCTGCCTCTCTGTCCCTCCTCCACCTGTGTTCTCTCTCTCTCTCTCTCTCTCTCTCTCTCTCTCTCTCTCTCAAAAATAAGTAAACATTTAAAAAAATAAAAGAAAAAGAAATCCTAGAAAATTAATGAACTGTTGAATCTAGAGGTTTAACTGAACCTTTCAGATTAGACTTTCTTTAAGCCCCTGTCAAAAACGACCATAGGTAGCATATTGCTCTGACATCAAGTTGACATAAATTATTTTTCATGTGGTGCCTGTAGTATCAGTTTTTATTAATCATCATTTCACATCTACTTTGTTTCCTAGAGTGAAAATATCTTTACAATTCCCCTGTTGAATTTTGCTCTCATTCTTTTTACTTTTCTGTATTCTTTCTTAACATCATGGAGATGATTTGTTCTGTAGTATATCTATATACTACATATATATATACATACACACACACACATATATATATATATACATGTACATAAATATATATATACATGTACATGTATATATATATATATATATGTGTGTGTGTGTATATACACTTATTTACTTACTATACTTAATTATTTTACCAGCACAATTATGAGAAATAATGAAAAATAAAACACAAAGTTTTGCATATGGGGTATTTTTCTATACAGATAATTGGCATTATAAAACATGAATTCTTCATCCTCAGAACTTAAGTTATTATAGAGAATATTTACTGTAGTAGAATTGCTACATTTACCCCACACTCTTTTATTATTTAGTCTTTTATCCATTTATTTATTACACAAACATATACAGAGAATGTACTATGTGTGAGGAACTGAGCTAGGAAATCAAAGTTAAATAAGATAGTGTCTGTTCTCAAGAAATTTAAGGAATATATTTTTGTCAACATAGTTAAGTTCTGTAAGACCAGCCTGGAGGCATATGAGATCCTGTTAAGTAAGGCTGAATCAGTCAAATTGCAATATATACAATTTCTGATCTGTATGTCTATTATTTTACTTTTATAGATTCCCCCTTTTCTCACTCTGTGGCACCTCTTCCTATTTAAATGTTCAGTGTACCTTCCTCAATATATTGTCCTATGAAAAACCTGATTTTTCAGAAGGAGTAGATATCATTCATAAGTTATTTAGAATGACTGATACCAATGCATTCTTTTTCTAAGAATACTACTTTTTAAGCCATATCTCAAACTGCAGAAATTTAATCATTAATCACCATTAAAGAAATGTTGATTATCCCAATCAGGTAGGGAAGCTTTAGGGCAGACCTAAAATTTTACTAACTCTAACCTTTGTAAACCAAGCCAGGTAGGAGCAGGCATGTGACTTATTCCCTGCCTTTTAAAACATTCCTTAAACTATTTTCTGTTTTGAGTTCTGGCTTACTCCTGGTTTTCCAACTGGTTTCAGACCTAGTAAAAGTAGAAATACACATGCACACACATACTCTGGTTTTAATAAATTGGAGAAATGAGGCCAAGACCCATGGTTTTAAATTAAGTTTTTAAAAATTATAATGACTGTCTGTAGCCCTTCTTGGATTTCTTCTGAACTTGTAGAGGTAATCTGAGTTCTGTTTGTATGAAATCATCAGACTTTTTATTTCATCCTCCTGTTGATGAGGTTGACTGACTGCATAGTAAATTCAAATGAGAAAAATGCTACTAATTATCAAAATGATCCAAAGACCTAGTTCAAATGAAAAGCTTCCAATGACCAAAGCTGGAACAATTTGAGGAAAAAAGGAAAAGATGATTTTATTTGCTTTCTATTGCTATTGTTAAGAGATTACCACAAATCTAGCGACTTAGCACAAATTTGTTATCTTAAAATTCTGTAGGTCAAAAGTCTGACTCAGATCTCTGCAGGTTACAGCAAAGTGGTCACATTGCTGCTTGCCTTTCTAATGACTCTAGGGGAGAATCCATTTCTTTGCTCTTTTATTTTGTTAACAGAATTCACTTCCTTGTCATTATAGGGCTGGGGTGCCCATTTTACTGATGATGTTAGAAGGTGATTACAGCTTCTAGAGGCCACTTCATGAGTGCTTGTGGCCTTCTTTTTCATCTTCAAAACCAACAACAATTGGTCAAATCTTTTCTCATGTCACATCCCCCTGACCCATTCTTCTTCCTTTGTTCTCTACTTTTAAGGATTCCTGTGATTAGATTGTACCCACTAGATAAATGAGGATAACCTCCCCATCTCAAGCTCAGTCATTACCTAAATTATGTCTGCACAGTATCTTTTTTCATACAAGGGAACATGTTCATAAATTCTAGGGATTCTTTAGGGGCGATTATTTTTTCGATAATGCTATCAAATAAAAGAATTATCCATGAGTCTATGCTTATACACATGAATAATTTAATAAATACATAAGTGGGAAAGAGGGATATGTCTTCATTACTGAAGAATTCCAATTGATAAAGATAGAAGTAATGGGGGAAACAAAAGCACCAGACTAACTATTGTTGCAAGCAAGATCCACTAATGGATGCTAAAATTAGTGAGCCAAAGATAATTGCATAGTTTCAAAATAATCTTCAATGTATGTATTAATACAAAGGGAAAATAGTAACTTTACTTTGTAGAAACCTAGCAGACACCACTTTCACCAGTGGATCAAGATTAACTTCCCATTAATAAGATACATAACATCATATACATTGTATTGTGATTCAAGAGAAGGACACAATACTTCTGTTATGTTCCTGTAAAAAATTCATTTCTTCATCCTAATCATGAAAAAATGTCAGACACACCAAAACTGAGGCACTTGGCCAATACTGTTCAGAATTTAGTTCATTAAAGACAAGGAAAGACTGGGAAACCATCACAGACTCTAAGAGAGTTAGGGAGACATGAAAAGATTTCAGTGTGGGGCTCCTGATCAGAATCTGGAACAAGAAAATGTCATTAGTGGAAAATAAAACTTGCATTTTAGTTAGTAATATTGGGACAAAGTTGATTTTCTGATGTTGACAATTATACTGTGATTATATACGATGTTAATATTAGAGAAAAGTAGTGAGGTTATATGGGAGCTTGTTTGTGCTATTTGTGCTACTTTTAAGTCTAAAGTTTTTTAAAGTTAACAAGAACAACAGAAAACACCGGTATAGGATTATGTATATTTTAAATTTCCTTCCTTTTGTTTATCTGTATTTTTTGTTGGTAATGATTATGTATGTATTAATTTTGTATTTAAATAAAAAGGTTAAATAATAGGGGTGCCTGGGTGGCTCAGTAGGTTCAACAATGGACTCTTGATTTTGGCTCAGGTCATGATGTCACAGTTGTCAGATTGAGCCCTTTGTTGGAAGCCTACTTGAGATTCTGTGTCTCTCTTCCTCTATCCCTGTGCCCTGCTTGTGTGCGCACGCTCTCCATCTCTCTCTCTCTCAAATAAATAAATAAATAAATAAATAAATAAATAGGTTAAATAATTAAAAAAAGGCCTGGCTCAATCACGGAGGCACAATACTCCTGCTACAAGAACACACATAGAGAACAGCCCTAAAGAATTGGCTCATTAACAAACAATCCCTATGAGGTGTAGGGCTTCAGGAAAGACATCTGTGTCTTTCAGTTTATAGAAGAATATTTATCCATTAAGATATTCAAAGGCTTCTTTCAAAGTAGTTTCATGTATTGGGAATAACATGGGTTTGGAGTCAGAAAAACCAGTTACCTACTTCTTGGTCATTACTAGATCTTGTTCACATCAGTTAACCTCTCAGCCACTGTTTACTCATCAGTTATAATTCAACTAATATTGTTTGGTAGTGTTTTTTGAAAGGATTAAATGACACAAATGTGGTAATATGCCTGGTAACCATAAAATGCTCTTCACTTATCCATTACTATTACTGTCTAGTATCTCCCATTGACAAATGAGCCTCTAGCAACCAGAATTCCTTGTGATAACAGATCTGAGAAAGTTAACTGAACTCAGTGCAGAACGCTGTTTTACCCTCACTTAACTGAAGTGTGGCTGCAGGGAAGGCTTTGGTGAAGAGGAAGATGAGTGAGCACTTTTCTCTTTTGAGCCTGCACTTCAGATGAAATATGTATGGAAATTAAGTCATTTTTACTTCATCTTGATTTTTGTTGCTCTCTTCATACCTTTCTGACCTTCCTTTGCCCCTGAGCTTTTTCAGTGCTGAGTGATGATCACGTAGGTAGAAATCATATGGAAAGCATATCATGCGTGCAGTATGCACAGGGATGCAAGAATTTAATTTTCTTTCAGTGTAAAGCAGTCCTGCCTGTTTAAAACTGATTTCCCTTTACAGCAAAATCTACAAAAGTGCATTGGGAGAAAAAGTTTTCCACTTTAAATAAATTCTGCTGCTTGTGCTTTACGTGAGGAGATTTATGAAGTTCATTTAAAAAATTGGCTAAGTAAAGGGAGTTTTCAATCTGAAATGAAGACAAACTAAGGGGAAAAAACATAAAAATATATGGAGATCTGACTCATCCTAGCCCATTAGCTCAGCACTGGTGCACGCATACATAATGTTAATGCAGGAGTATAGTTTTAAAACCTGATTAGAGTGTAGACTGGGAGTTTAAAAAATAATCAAAGGAATCAGCTTTAGAGTACACATCAAAGAATACTCTTTGTGCAGATGGGAATGAAGAGAAACAGAGAAGAATATCTTGTATTTAATCCTTGATTCTCAGGGCAAGTGTTTTAAGAAAACAGATAAAAGATTAAAGCTTGACTCACATACAAAATAAGAGAATTAAATAAATTTATGACCTGAAAAAACCAAAACTCTTCATTCCTAATTATATCTAGCAATAATCTTCTAACACCCTAGTAAAAGCATTAACAATAGAAAGTTAATATACACAGCAGATTCTTACTTATATTCTTGTCATTTGGTTTTGAATTTGTTGTTAGAGAGCTCACATCCAGCCTCCTTCCAGCAAAGTAAAGATAAAATGTTTTTATTAAAAAATTCTTCTTCATTTCTTTCTCTCAGTTGCACAGTAGCAATAAGAAGGCAGATTCCTAATATAGAAAAAAGAATGATGTGCTACGAATGGATGCATCAGCCTAATATGATTAGCATATCTTTGCAGGTAAATTTTTTTCCTTGTGAGGGAAAAACATTCTGTACCCTTGTCACATTCCTCAATTTATATAGAGGAAAATGAGTCATTAGGGATGGGTTATTGTCTGTGGGTGAGACAGTCCACTCATCTTGTAGTTGTATGCATTTTCCGTTTTAGATTCTACACATTGCTCTAAGTTACCGTGCATTGCCCGAAAAATTAAATGTCTTTCTTTGCATTGAGAAACAAATGCAGAGCAGCTCATTTTCTTTTGCTGAGAGGCAGAGCTAGAGCATAGGTGTGAAAAGAATTATTCTTAATATAGATGAGAAATGTTTCCCCAAAAGTATTGAAAATTCTCTTCTAGTCTAAGCATAGTGCTTCTTAAAAAGTCTTGTACAATCATTAACACCAATTTATGTGGGAGGTAATTTGAAAAGTCTTTTAGAAAGCCTGAGAAGCCAAGACTATCACACATCTGTTCATTAGCTTTCAGTCTAACTACCATGCAGTCATTCACCCTCACCTTCCTGAATCAGTGTTCCTATTAAATGGAGGATGTCTTTCTCTGAGCTCTAAGGAACTGAGCCTTGCTAAGACTTAGAACATATGTAAGGAGCCCTACTCTTGAGGTCATCTGTCTGATCCATCACCCAAGGGAGCTGTAAGTATGGTCAGTATTAATGGTGATAAAGACTGAATCATATAATTAAAATTTTGAATCGGATTTGAGTTGTACATGTCACAAGAACAGAAAATAATCTATTTGTGGTATATCCTATGACTCTCATTTGGCAAAGTCATCGATAAAGTAGGTCAGTGTCTATGGAATTTCTTTCTGGAGACTAAGAGTAACTGAGTACTATAGTTTCTAACCTAGATTTAATTTAGTGAGCCAAGAGACAGAACAAATAGGCCTGGCATTCTGCAAACCCCATTAAAATAAAATAAATAAAATAAAATAAAAGTGTATTCAAGTGTTGTGTGTTCACTAAAGCTGAGTGTTGTTAAACTGTTAAATCCCTTAAAGGCTTAATTCATATTATGCATAAATTCAGGTTCTAAAACACTTGGCAGATAATAGGCTGCTGGTGTGTGTTGGGGACAGGGATGGATGGATATCACACCTTTGCAAGAGGACTCTGGAATTTATTAACTTGAGAGTAAAATTATTTAAATTGATTTTAAATTGACAAGGCATGAGCATGAAGTCAATTAAGATAAAGGTAAAGCAAAATTTAAAAACTACCTAGGCTTATCTCAATTTACCTTCAGAACAATCCTATGTGACAATTCTCAATTTAGGAAGCTACTTTTCCCAAATCATACAGCAACCAAGGGATAGAATTAAATTGATGATTATTATAGTCCACATTTTTGGAAGTCACAAGGAGTTTTACTGTGAAGGTAGGTCTTCAAATTGCTGAGGAGTTTAGAGGTACAGCCTTAAGAAGACCAAAGATGTCACTGTAATTCTGGAATCCTTCCCCCCCCCCCCCCCCGCCTCATGGTTTGCATAACAAATATCAATAGATTGTTTTTCATATATAGTAGCTCCATACGAAACAGGAACTCAATAATTCTAGTCTGAATTATTTTGAATGTGACATAAAAATATATCAAAGAAAAAGGAAATTAGACAAAGAAATTAAAGCAATTTGGACCTTGAATGTCAATTCAGTGAAGTTTTTTGGAAGAATAATTGTTTTTGTGTGTTTTTATGTGAATATTTGAATTCATTGTTTATAATTAAGATGGAGAAAAAGCAAAACCACCCACCTCTAGATTGTATTCATTTTTCTGTCAAAAAGGAAAACGTTTGTGATTTGTGGCATGACAGATAAGAAAGATTATCAGATCTCTATACACCACATATACCTGCCATTCTTCTTATAAGGCATTCAGCTAAATAGATAGATGAGATCCATGTCTGGTATAAAAAATATGGAATACCCTCACGTGCAGTGAGATATCCTGGATTACTTAGAAAGATTCTTTTGATTAAACTAGATGCAAGAAGACTAACATGAGGTCCCTTATACCAGTGCTGGTTTATTAATATTTATTGTAATGAGTTGGCTTATGTGATTGTGGGAGTTAGCTAGACAACTCTGAAATCTGCTGGGTAAATTGTAGCCCACAGGTGGAATTTCATTTTCTTCAAGGAAACCTCAGTTCTGCTCTTAAAGCCTTTCAACGAATTGGATCAGACCCACCCTAATTATCCAGGCTAATCTCTTTTTTTTTTGTTTTTAATTTTTTTTAACGTTTGTTCATTATTGAGAGACAGAGAGACACAGAGCATGAGCAGGGGAGGGCTAGAGACAGGGGGAGACACAGAATCTGAAGTAGGCTCCAGGCTCTGAGCTGTCAGCACAGAGCCAACATGGGGCTTGAACTCACAAACTGCGAGATCATGACCTGAGCCAAAGTTGGTTGCCCAATGAACTGAGCCACCCAGGTGCCCCTGGGCTAATCTCCTTTACTTACAGTCAACTGATTAATGATGCTAATCACATTTACAAAATAACTTGCACAGCAACGCCTACATTAGTGTTCTATTGATTAATTGAGGACTGTAGCTTAGCCAAGTTGACGGATAGAACTGACCATGACATCATATTGATTGAATTGAGGACAAAAGTTGCATGATTTTTTCAGTAGATGCATACATATACACACATACACTCATCCAGTAAAGTTGAACTTGAAGTCTTGTTCTGATAAGATGTATCTACAAAAATAAAAACAATACTCAGAGATAATGGTAAAAGACTGAAAGCTTTCCCAATAAGATCAAGAGTAAAGAAAAGGATGTCCATTATCATCACTTCTATTCAGTATTGTATGGAAGTCCTACCCATGTTAATTAGACAGGACAAAGAAAAAGAATCCATACTGGAAGGGAAAAAGTAAAAATAATCTCTATTCTCAGATAAAATTGTATGTGGAAAATGTCACAGAAACCATACACACACAAACAAAAAATGTTCTAATAAATGAGTTCAGCAAGGGTGCAGGATATATGTTCAATACATTCAAATCAATTGTATATATGTAAACTAACAATGAACAGTCTGAAGATGAAATATGAAAACAATTCCATTTATAATAGCCTCATAAGGAATAAAGTACTTTGGAATAAATTTAACAAAGAAGTGCAGTAATTCTTTACTGCAAACTACAAAATGTCATTGAAAGAAATTAAAGAAGACCTAAATGAATGGAAAACACATCCTGTGTTCATGAGTTGAAAAACTTAATATTGTTAAGATGGCAAGACACCAAAATTAATCTATGAATGCAATACAATCTCTATCAAAATTCTAGCTCTCTATTGGCAGAAATTAATAAACTGGTCATAATAATTTGTTTGGGAATTCAATAAGAGCTAAAATGATCACGAAGAATTTGTTCAAATTTGTTCATTGTAGAGGAGTCACACTGCCTTATTTCAAAACTTCCTACCAAGCCAGTAGTCACACAGTATAGTACTGGCAATAAAGAAAGATGTATATAGATCAGTGAAATATAATTGAGAGTCAAAAAATATGCACATAAATTTATTGTTAATTAATTTTGAACAGGGGTGTTAAGGCAATCCAATGGGTAATGAATAGTCTATTTAACAAATGGCTGTGGGATAACTAATATACACATGCCAAAGAATAAAGTTGAACATTGTCTTCACACCATACACAAAAATGAACCCAAAATGGATCTTTAACCTAAATGTAAGAGCTAAAACCATAAAACTCTCAGAAGAAAGTATAAGCATAAATATTCACCTTTGTGACCTTGAGTTAGGCATTGTAACATCAGATATGAAACCAAAGCACAGGTACCAACCATAGAAATTTTTCAGTTCATCAAAACTGAATACATTTGTGCTGTAAGTATTATTATGAAGAAAGTGAAAAGACCCATGGACTGGGTAGAATTGTATTTGCAAATTACACATTTGATGAGGCACTTATATCCAGAATATATAATGAATTATAACAATTTAATAACAGGCAAATTATCTGATTAAAATGGGCAGAATTTCTGAATACAGATATCCCTTCAAAGATGATACCCAAATACAGGAAAAGATACTCAACATTACCTTACCAGTTACTAGAAAAATGCACAACAAAAAACAAGACACCAAAATTATATATCACTTCACATCCACTAGGATGGCTAATAACAAAAAAAGACAATAACAAGTCTGATAAGACTGTGGAGAAATTGGAAACCTCATATAGTATTGACAGGAATGTGAAATGGTGGAGACATTTTCTTTTTTTTTCCTTTTTAAATTTTTATTTAAATTTTAGTTAATATACAGTACAATAGTGGTTTCAGGAGTAGAATTCAGTGATTCATCACTTACAACACCCAGTGCTCGTCATAACAAGTGCCCTCCTTAATATCCATCACTCATCTAGCCCATCTCCCACCCATCTCCCTCCATCAACCCTCAGTTTGTTCTTTATCATTAAGAGTCTCTTATGGTTTGTTTCTCTCTCTTTTTTCCCCCTTCCCATATGTTCTTCTGTTTTGTTTCTTAAATTCCACATGAGTAAAATCATATGGTATTTGTCTTTCTCTCACTGACTTATTTCGCTTAGCATAATATTCTATAGCTCCATCCGTGTTATTGCAAATGGCAAGATTTCATTCGTTTTTATGACTAATATTCTAATATATATATATATATATAATATTTCTCCCACATCTTTTTTATCCATTCATCACTTGATGGACAGGGGCTCTTTTCCATAGTTTGGCTGTTGTTGATAAAATATCAACAATAAACATCCAAGTGCATGTGCCCCTTCAAAGCTGTATTTTGGTATCCTTTGGGTAAATACCTAGCAATGCAATTGCCGAGTCATAGGGCAGTTATATTTTTCACTTTTTGAAGAACCTCCATACTGTTTTCCAGAGTGGCTACACCAGTTTGCATTCCCACCAACTAGAGAATAATTTGGTATTTCCTTAAAGTATGAAACATAGAGTTACCAAATCATACAGCACCTCCTCCTAGAGAAATACTCCAGCAAAATCAAAATACACACCAACACACAGGCTTGTGAATATTTATAGCAACATTATTCACATAGCAAAAATCAGAAAACAACCAAAATGTCCATCATTTGATATATCTCACTAGACCTATTAAAAATTATGAAGACATTGGTAACATGGTGACAAAATAGAAAGGCATGATGCTTCCAGGAGGGGAGAATATAATGTATTATATATATATATATATATATATATATATATATATATGGATTTTTAAATTTTATTTTGGACAATAAGTTGTTAAGTAGACAAGTAAAATTAGTATATTTGCACAAGTAAAATTAGTATATTAACAGAATGGTATATTATTCAGCCATTAAAAAAAGAAGTGAGGGGCGCCTGGGTGGCGCAGTCGGTTAAGCGTCCGACTTCAGCCAGGTCACGATCTCGCGGTCCGTGAGTTCGAGCCCCGCGTCAGGCTCTGGGCTGACGGCTCGGAGCCTGGAGCCTGTTTCCGATTCTGTGTCTCCCTCTCTCTCTGCCCCTCCCCCGTTCATGCTCTGTCTCTCTCTGTCCCAAAAATAAATAAACGTTGAAAAAATAAAAAATAAAAAAAGAAGTGAAATACTGATGTGCTCTACAACATGGATGAACCTCGAAAACATTATGCTAAATGAAAGAAGCCAGTCAAAAAAGACTGTATGGATTGTATACATATTATACAACTTATTTGGGCAATAAGTTTGAATTTAAGAAGATACAATTTAATAATGTCAAAGGTAAACCCAGTATTAAATATAAAATACCGACTATATTACATAGTACATGTGAAACAGGTTAGAGGAATTAATCTAAGTTCAATAAATGGTATTATATGTTTTTCAAAACAGAAGAAAGGCATATAATTGGGTATGTTAATAAGAGCATTTGTCTAGAACAAGGTAATACCTTCTATTCTATGACAGGTCAAATCAGTTCTCAGTCCAAAAATTTAAGAGAGCCTTTGAAAAATGCATTGTGCCTAATGAAGAACACCTGTGCTATTTTGAATGAACAAATCATGCAATATAAAAATCATTTTTAGAAATAATGTGTTTAACCTGAAAAAGAGAGGTCGGCATAGGTAATTTTCTTTACATATTTAATGTAAATTACTTTACTGTAATATAAAGTATTACCTTTTGATCCAGAAAGCAGAATTAAAAATAATGTCCAAGGTTAAAAGTAAGAAGATATTGATTTTAACAATAGAAAACTTCTTTTAATACAGTGAAATGAATTGGCTTAGTAGGAGGCAACTTTTCCATCAGTAATGGTGTTCAAATAGATGTAGCATAATTAATTGGGGATTTTATTCTTAGAAATTACAAGATCTAATGGGATTAGAAGTTTCTGACTTTCAAATTAACAAAATAGTGGAAAGAATGTAGATTTTGGAGTCTGAAAGATTTGGTTTTAATTAAAAAGATTTTTTTTTCTTGAGAGAGAAACAGAATGCAAGCAATGGAGAGGCAGAGAGAGAGGGAGACACAGAATTTGAAGCAGGCTCAGGCTGTGAGCTGTCAGCACAGAGCCTGACATGGGGCTTGAACTTGTGAACCATGAGATCATGGCCTGAGCCAAAGTCCAACGCTTAACCAACTGAGCTACCAAGGCACACCTGAAAGATTTGATTTTAAATTCTATCTCTGCTAACTCTTAGCAGTATGGCTTGGAGAAATTGCTAAATTTCCAAGTTCATTCTTTTCATATGTATGATAAGATTTGATAGATCTTTCTTCATTAGATCTTTATCAAATTCTGAAAATGTTTGTTTTTTTTTAATGGAATGAAAGTCATTAAAATCATTTAAAAGGATCGTGTAAGTTTTGTTTCTGGTTTGGCTTTTAAGAAGCTTGGAAGTCACTACTTTGTTCTATAAGAAATGAAAAGTTAAACTGAAAGATCAACAACGCTTCTTAGGTTTGAGCCCTGTCCCCCAAATCAGAGACTGATAGAAAAATAGACAGAATCCTAAGTGGAACTTAAAACCTTCAAGGGAACTTGTACCCAGAGGGTAGAGAAACTGAATAGTAATTGAAGAATTACTGGAAGCTTAGAGTGGACAACTCAGACTCAAAAACTCCAGGAGAACCAGTGAGTGGAGGTTGGAGAAGGCCACACTTTTAGGACTTTCACTTCCTGGGGTTCTACCAGGTTCTAACTGTAATTGGAGAAAAATCCCCTGATGCATCTGCAGGAGGTAAGAGGAAAGGAACCATTTTGAAATATGCCAGAGCGTTTTTTTCATCTAATGACATCTGCCCCCAGGAGAAACTAGTTAACCAGAGGCTAACCTGCTGGGGTTTTATCAGAACCTAACTGACTAGGAGAAGGGAAATACCCAACCCCAACCTAATCTAGCCATCTTGTCCCATTGAAGAGGCAGGGTGGAAAACTGAGAAGCATGTGTAATGTTCACAGTGTGGAGGTACAGGGTCACTAAAAGTCTGAGACCTAATAATAGGACTATTATTCTCCTTTTATATATCACCACCACATTAATAAAGGCCTATTTATAGCAGTTCATTTTACCCAGTACATCATGCCCAGCTATCCAGGAAAAATTACAAGGCATATTAAAAGGCAAAAAACATAGTTGTAGGAGACAGGGGAAGCATCAGAACCAGACATGGCAAAGATGTTAGAATTATCAGACTAGAGGTTTAAAACAACTATGATTAATGCGCCGAATGCTCTGATGGGTAAAGTAGCATGTAAGAATTAATTGGCAATGAAAGTAGAGAGATGGAAATCCTAAGAAAGAACCAAAACAAAATGCTAGATATCACAAATGCTGTAACAAAAATGAAGAATGTCTTCAGTGGATTTATTAGTAGACTGGACACAGCTGAGAAAAAACTCTGAGCTTGCAGATATCTTAATAGAAGCTCCCATACTGAAAAGCAGACTGAAAAAAGTCAAAGTAGGACATTCAGGAACTGTGGGACAATACAAAAGGTGTTAGAACACCTGCATACTTGAAGTACCAGAAGGTGAAGGCAGAGAGAAGGGGACAAAAGAAGTATTTGAAACAATAATGACTGAACATTTCTGCAAATTAATGTCAGGCACCAAACCAAAGATTGAGAAAACTCAGAGAACACTAAGGAGGATAAATGCTAAAAATATCTATCCATTAATATATGTATCTATATCTGTGTATATGTCTAGACATATCATTTTCAAACTACAGATAACCAAAGATAAAAAACATTGAAAGAAGCTAGAAGGGGGGAGGAAACCTTACCTATATTAGAGGAAAAATAAGAATTATATTTGTCTTCTTAGAAACCATGCAAGCAAGAAGAGAGAGGGGTGAAATACTTAAAGTATTGATAGAAAAACCCATAGGTCTAGTACCCTGTGAAATTATCCTTAAAAAGTGAAAGAGAAATAAAGACTTTTTCAAACATAAATTGGGCTTTGTTGTCAGTAGACCTATACTACAAGAAAAAAGTATTATAGAGAGAAGGAAAATGATATAGATCAAATATTTGGATCTTTGTAAAGAAATGAAAAGTATCAGAGAAGGAATAAATGAAAGTAGACAAAAATCCTTTATTCTTGTTATTCTTATTGGTTGAATGGATAACAGTTTGTTCCAAATAATAGCAATAAGTTACCTAATTATGTATGCTTTTGTATGCAACTGTGCTTATGTATGCTTTATGTGAATAAAATGAGTGGCAGCAATGATACAGGGAGGGGAGATGGGATTTGGGATTATTTTGTTATTATAAAGATTGTGTATGAAGAAGCTTGGATAGTTCTATTTTTAATTTTCTGAGGAACCTCTATGCTATTGATCCAGCAATTCCACTTCTGTGTGTGTATCCAGAGGAAATGAAAACAGGATATCAAAGAGACATCTATACTCTCATGTTTACTTCAGTACTATTCAAAATAGACTAGGGGCGCCTGAGTGGCTCAGTCGGTTAAGAGTCCGACTTCAGCTCAGGTCACGGTCTCACAGCCCGTGAGTTCGAGCCCCGCGTCAGGCTCTGGGCTGATGGCTCAGAGCCTGGAGCCTGCTTCCGATTCTGTGTCTCCCTCTCTCTCTGCCCCTCCCCCGTTCATGCTCTGTCTCTCTCTGTCTCAAAAATAAATAAAACGTTAAAAAAATGTTTAAAAAAAAACAAAATAGACAAGATACGGAACAATCTGAGTGTCTGTCAACAGATGAATGGATAAAGATGTGGCACCTGTATGCAATGTAATATTATTTGGTCATGAAAAAGAAGGAGCATTCTGCTTTTTGCAACTACACCGATGAACCTTGAGGACATTATGCTAAGTGAAATAAGTCAGAGAAATGTAGATACTGTATGGTCTTAATTATAGGTAGACTCTAAAAAAAAACCCCAAACTTGTAGAAAAAGAAAGTTAGAAAGAGGATTACCAGTGGCTGTGGCAGGGACGGAATGTGGAGATATTGGTTAAAGGGCACAAACTTCCAGTTAGAAGATAAATTCTGGGGATGTAATGCACAGCACTGTGATTATAGTTAACAGCGATGTACTATATACTTGAAAGTTCTTAAGAGAATAATCTTAAATGATCTCACCACAAAAAAGCAATGGTAATTATGTGACATGATGAAGGTATTAACTAACCCTATGGAGCTTAGAATTGAGTCTATTCTGCTTTGTTTTTGATAGTGATACTTACATTGATAAACGTTATTGTACATGGCAGTATATCAACTCTATAGCCAAAATATGGAGACTATTATTATTTTAATCTAAAATGTCTTTCCATTACTAAATCATCAAACATAATGATCCAAAAATAAAGGTCACATTATAAGTAAGCTAGGTTACATTTCTTAATTTTTTCTAAAAAGATTTCCATTTCAAAATGACCAATATAAATTATATTGCCACAGAGAGGGAGACAAGCCATAAGGGACTCTAAAATACAGATAATAAACTGAGGGTTGCTGGAAGGGTGTTGAGTGGGGGGATGGGTTAAATGGGTGATGGGCATTAAAGAAGGCACTTGCTGGGATGAGCACTAGGTGTTATGTGATGAATCACTAAAACCTATTCCTGAAATCATTGTTACACTATATATTAACGAACTTGGATTTAAATTTAAAAAATAATAAAAGAAAAAAACTATATTTCCTTTGCTATAGATAAATAAGTAAATTAATAAAATGATATATATTTCATTTGTCTTTTTATGTTACTAAAGGAGGGTTATTTTTCTATTTTATCTTGAAACATTGTACACCTTCATTCTCTAGTCCCTTTTTATGTTTTATTTATTTTATTTATTTTTTAAAATGTTTATTTTATTTTTGAGAGAAAGCAAGGGAGAGAGAGGAAGGAGGAGAGAGAGAGAGAGAGAGAGAGAGAGAGAGAGAGAGAGAGGAGACAGAGAATCCCAAGCAGGCTCCACTCTATCAGTACAGAGCCCAACATGGGGCTCAAACTCACCTAGGCACCCCTCTCTAGTCCCTTTTTAGAGTTTAGTATCCAAAATGTTGTGTTAACAGCAGAGAGATGTTTGTCAGCTTTCTCTTAATCACTGAATACTGTTTTTTCAATGACAGCAATATTGAAAGCCTAACTTGCCTCAAAATGATATAGTTGCTGTGGATATTTAGAAATGGGAGTGGAAATTTCCAAATTGATAAGAGAGCAAGTTTTAGGCTTATACTTGGCTGTTCCAAGAGAAATTAGATGTTTTTGATCATCGCTTTTTAATCAAATTTATTATTCACTTTCAGGTAGACTTGCTCTCTCTCCAACTTTGATGTTTCTAAAACTATAAAAATTGCTATCAGAAATAATCTCTTAGAGATAGGTAATTTCACTGAAAATAGATTGTATTTAAAAGAAGTCCAGAGATACTTTGATAGTCCAGTTGGTCCTACTTTTGTGGTTTGTCTTTGGTTATTAAGAATTCATTTGCAAGTGTTTCATATAAAAGATGTAATTTCTCTGATGAATGATTGAATAAGAGAAGCAAAGATCTTCCACAATGATTCTGAGTTCAAAACAGTTCATCATTTAAAATCTTTCTGTTTTTCTCTTTTGAATATTTCACTTGGTCACATTCCCTGATAGTAGATTTTGTGGAAGTAATTACATTCTTTCTTAACTCAGCTTTGAAACATTTAAAATTAGATAATAAATCATTTAAGAAATGAGTATAAGTACACTTTATATTCTAATCAAGATGTACAATAAGCTGTACTTAGTAGTTTTTAAACAAAGGTTGACATTATGACTTGAGTGACAGATTGATATTCTGACCTGGGTGATGAAGTAGATTTCAGTTATTTGAAAGAACAAATTTGAATTGGCCTTAATACTCCACCTACTATGTTCAATCACTGCTTACCATATGAATAGGAATCTACATCAACATGGCACACTGAGTTACAGTTTTTGGAGGCACATTTTAGGAAGCGTATTAAGATGTGTTTAAAAGTATTTCTGTAAACTGATGTAATCAGTAAACCATATGTTTCCATTTTTAAAGTCTATTATATAATAATAGAGAACGTTCATTAGGTATTTACAATGTATTAGGCACTATTCTTTGTTCCTTCAATGTATTAACTCATTTAATTCTCATGGTAACTCTATGAGATGGAGCCTGTCATTAACCTTATTTTATAGATGAAGAAACAGACACAGAATAGTTAAGTAATTGTCAAAGTCACACATCTACTTAAATAGAGAAATGGTGGTTCAACCACAGGCAGTTTTGTTTCAGATTGGCAAAACATGAAAACATAATATTCCGTTAAATATTTACAGATCTTATCTACCAATAGTAGCATTAGACCTTTACAAAAAGTTCATGTAGAAACATTCAGGAAAACATACCCAAAGAAGCCAGACTGGGTCAGACACTGACGTTATTTACAACTTTCTAAGAGTGCGTTTTTAGTTAACAGACAGAAGTCATAATCTAATAATGCACTCAGTTAAATCCAATGTTTTTTTGTTTTTGTTTCTTTATTTGTTTTTTAAGTAGATTTCATGCCCACTGCAGCACAGAGCCCAACACGGGACTTGAACACAGGGCCCTGAGATCAAGACCTGAGCTGAGATCAAGAGTAGGACACTTAACTGAATGATCACCCAGTGGCCCCAATCCAATGTTTGTTTAAATTGATTACATCATTATCATTTCATTCAAGCTTCACTGTCAGTATTCAGGTGTCAGTATGCTTGGGAATTGGAGTCAATTTCTGAGTTTAAACTTTTGAAACCATTTATAGCAAGTGAGTTTTATGAGAATATCTGATAAATTAGGGCCCCTTGGAGGCTCAGTTGGTTAAGTGTTCGACTTTAGATTTCAGCTCAGGGCATGATCTCACGGTTCATGGGTTCCAGCTTTTCATCAGGCTCTGGCAGTGTGGAGCCTGCTTGAGATGCTCAAGGGAAAGGGAGGTTTATATATTAAATGTGCGTGTCTCCATTACTGTATAATTTTCCTTGTTTCCCTCTTTCTTATTTTTTTATCAATGTAAAATTAAAATACAGTGAAATGTGACAAAATTGAGCGTATGACTTGACAAAATTTTAAATCTTTATAACCAGCTGCAGTATCCCAAAACTCTATCAGTGTGCAGATCACACCCATTAACACAGAAAATATCCCTGTATAACATTTCAATTAATACCCACTCACCCTTAATGCATGAAACTCTATTAATTTCTATTTATATACCTCAGTTTGGTAGTGGCAGAAGTTCATGAAAATGAAATAAATTACAAGTACACTTTGTGATGTCTGTCTCTTCTGCTCAAAGTAATGTTTTTGAGATCCACACATTTTTTTTCAATATATGAAGTTTATTGTCAAACTGGTTTCCATACAACACCCAGTGCTCATCCCAAAAGGTGCCCTCCTCAGTACCTATCACCCACCTCCCCTCCCCCCCACCCCCCATCAACCCTCAGTTTGTTCTCAGTTTTTAAGAGTCTCTTATGCTTTGGTTCTCTCCCACTCTAACCTCTTTTTTGGTTTTCCTTCCCCTCCCCCATGGGTTTCTGTTAAGTTTCTCAAGATCCACATAAGAGTGAAACCATATGGTATCTGTCTTTCTCTGTATGGCTTATTTCACTTAGCATCACACTCTCCAGTTCCATCCATGTTGCTACAAAGGGCCATATTTCATTCTTTCTCATTGCCACGTAGTACTCCATTGTGTATATAAACCACAATTTCTTTATCCATTCATCAGTTGATGGACATTTAGGCTCTTTCCACAATTTGGCTATTGTTGAGAGTGCTGCTATGAACATTGGGGTACAAGTGCCCCTATGCATCAGTACTCCTGTATCCCTTGGGTAAATTCCTAGCAGTGCTATTGCTGGGTCATAGGGTAGGTCTATTTTTAATTTTCTGAGGAACCTCCACACTGTTTTCCAGAGCGGCTGTACCAATTTGCTTTCCCACCAACAGTGCAAGAGGGTTCCCGTTTCTCCACATCCTCGCCAGCATCTATAGTCTCCTGATTTGTTCATTTTGGCCACTCTGACTGGCGTGAGGTGATATCTGAGGAGATCCACACATTTTTATTTGAAAAGCAGTTCATTTACTCTTTTTTTAGTTTTTTTTTAATTTTTTAATTTAAATTCCAGTTAGCTTACATACAGTGTAATATTAGTTTTAGGTGTAGAATTTAGTGACTTGATACTTATATACAACACCTGGTATTCATCATGACATGTGTACTCCTTAATTCCCATCACCTATTTAACCCATCCTCCCCACCGCCCCAGTAACCATCAGTTTGTTCTCTGTAGTTAAGAGTCTGTTTCTTGGTTTGCCTCTCTTTTTTTTCCCCTATGTTCATTGGTTTTATTTCTTAAATTCCACATATGAGTGAAATTATATGGTATTTGTCTTTCTCTGACTGACTTATTTTACTTAGCATAATACTGTCTAGCTCCATCCATGTCATTGCAAGTGAGAAGACTTCATTCTTTTTTATGGCCAAGTGGTATTCCATTGTATAACATTTTTTTTCAGCTAAATTGAGTCATTTTTGTGAGAAAACACATCATCACCATTGTTAATAATAGCAGTTGAAATAGTCTTTATGCAAAGATTTATAGTGGAAAATAAGTATTATTATGATTCTTTCTAAAAAGAATTCAGAGACCTGCTATGTCCCAGGCATTTTTTTTCCATGATGGAAAAACAGTAGTAAACAAAAGAGAAAAAATATCCTGCCTTTGATTTTACTATCAATTGTTTATGAACTTAAGGAGATTTCTACAAGAAGGAACAAAAATGTAAATACTTAGAGTGGCTTAGCAGGTATCATAAATAGGTTAATAAGACAGGGTTAATATATCAAGAAATAATGGGGCCTATAATGACCTGGACTGTTCATACCCAGTCCAGAGGTTTTTGGGTTACATTTCTTTAAGTCATTTTATCAGCCAACAAAATGCTTCTGTTTTTTAGAACAAGGGAGATTTCACCTTTGTTTAACAATCTCAAGGATTAGGGGGTAGAGTTAAGATGGCAGGGTAGTAAGAGGACCTTAGACTTGCATATTCCCTTGAACATAGCTAGATAAATATAAAATCAATCTTAAAAACCAAGAAATCAATCTGAGGACTGACAGAACAAACTGCACAACTAGAAGGGGAGCGGAGGACACATCATGGAAGGTAGGAGGGGTATAGAAATGAATTGTGACTGCTATAGAGAGGAAGAAGCCCAGATCATAGAGAGAGGTGTATGTGAGAAAGGAGCTTGCAGATCCCACAAGGAAAACACTTCCCCAAAGCCATTGACTGGGAAAACAAGAGGGGCTGATTTTTGTGGTTTTTGAACCAGCAAGACTCAAAGACTAGTGTTTTAGGGGTTCATGGCATGACTGATATAGAGCCCTGAAGATACTGCCATGCCCCTGTAGAGAAGGCAGGCAGGTAACCTGGCAACAGATGGCAGGATCTGAGGATCTTCTGAGATGCAGTGGTTGAGACAACCCTCCCTTCTTGGAACACATCTGAGAGAGGTATCATTGACTCACAAGGGACAAAATAGCCAGTGGATGACATTTCCCTCCTTCACCCCTCAGCATCAGTGCAGGGACACCTGATGAGGGCAGCTAACCTGGACACTGACCTCTTAGTGTGCTTTGCTCCATATCTATGCTCCTGAGCTCTGCTGTGACTGCCCTTCTGGGTCAAACCTGTATCAGTCACAGCACAGCGTGACCCTCTCCCAGAAGACAAGTGCAGGTCCCTGCCACACCAGGTTCACAAAGCTTGGAATTTTAAAATTCAGCCGTTCTGACTGGGATAGAGCCCAAAGTGCATTGTGTGTCTCCAGGCAGGCAAGCATCCTGAACACCATGTGAGTTATACAAAACCTCAGCTCTAGTGGAGATGCCATCAGGTCTCCTTTAACAAGCAGACCAGAACATGCGTAGTTAAAATTCACCACTCTCTGGCCAAGGTCCAAATACTCCCCATTGCAGGTAAGGAGAAATTCTGCAGAGGAATGACCTGAGAGATAGATCAGAGAAAACATAGCAGCAGAATGCATGCAGCATACACCAGAGACAATTCCTGAAGTGCCAGGCCTTGGACATTACATGACCTCTTCCTCATAAAGCCATTACTCTCAGGAGCAAGAAACATAACAGGCTTTCCTAACATAGAGAAGAAGATGGAGACCTAGGCAAAATGCAAAGATGGAAGAATTCATCCCAAAAGAAAGTACAAGAAAAACTCATGGCCAGAGATCTAATCGAAACAGATATAATATGCTTGATCCAGAATCTAAAGCAACAATTATAAGGATACTAGCTGGACTTGAAAAAAAGCATAGAAGACACCAGGGAGTCCCTTACTGCAGAGATTAAAGAATTTATAACCAATCAGGCCCAAATGAAAAATATAATTACCAAGAATCGAAACTGACTGACTGTAATGACCACAAGGACAGAACAAGCAGAGGAATGAATAAGTAATATGGAAGACAGAATTATGGATAATAATGAAGCTGCACAAAAGAGGGAAAGAAAAATCTTGCATTTTGAAAGTAGTCTTATGGAACTCAGTAACGCCATGAAACATAATATTTATATCATAGGAGTCCCAGAAGAAGGAGGGGAAGAGAAGGGAGCACAAGGTTGACTTGAGGAAATTATGGCTTTGATAACTTCCCTAATCTGGGGAAGAAAACCGACTTCCAAATGCAGGAGGCATGGAGAACTCCCATCAGAATCAATAAAAGCAGGCCATTTCATTTTGCTACTCTGAGTGGGTGAGTTCCACAGCCTTGTCTTTGAATTCACTGGTATTTTCTTCTGCTACATCTAGTCTGATGTTGAATCCCTTTTGTGTATTTTTCAGTTCAGTTATTGTATTCCTCAGTTCTGTGATTTCTATTTGGTACATCCTTATATTTTCTATCTTTTTGTTGAAATTCTCACTTTGTTCTCTCAAGTTTGATCGTGAGCATCTTTATGATTATTACGTTGAACTTTTTATCAGGAAAATCACTTATCTGTTTCATTTAGGTTTTTTTTTCCTGAAGTTGTATCTTGTTCTTTCATTTGGAACACTTTCCTCTGTTTCTTCATTTGCTTGACTCTCTGTTTTGGTTTCTTTAAGGGGTGGTCATGTGTAGGAGATGAACCTTGTTGTTCAACCTTTCCCTACCTCTTGGTTGTCTCTTAAACCTAGTGCTTGTCCCAGAGTCCTATTGTTTTTTTTTTAAATATCTCCCAGTAGTTGAAGAGATACTAAGACCTGCCAGTTTCTCAAAGGGGTGCATCTCAGTGAAAACCTAAATTCAGGTTGATTGGAAGCCAAGACCTCAGGCATTAGTTATTAAATAATGCAAATGTATGTAGTCCTATGGGACTGCAAGTGTAAGTTCCACTGGCCACTATGGCCAAGTGATCTGAGTGGCAGTTAAAAAAAATCAGGGTTCCAGATGAGTGTATAAACTCTTTTCTGGGAGATACTGGTGAGGTGTAGTGAAGCAGAAGGAGAACAGTAGGATGGCATTACCAGCCTATGTTCCCAAGAGTGATTCCTTAAGGCCCCTAGATATGCACCAAACTTGAAGTCTGTCCCTCAGGCTGAAGCTCCAGGACAAGCAAATAGGCCTCTTTCATAAATAGAATAGGATGGTGTTTCACTGCTGTCTATGTAGTGCCCTGGGGGTAGTAGCCTATCAAGAATGGTCTCTGTAATTATTACAGTATCAGGGGACCCAGGAACACAAGCCCCCTTGGTCACAAAAACTAGGTAACCCAGGGGCATCCACTGGTGGCAGGCACACAAACTGAGGCACAAGATGCACTTAAGAGCTCCAAGTTTGGGAGATACTGGCACTCTGGAGTGCAGCAATGGGAAAGCCAAAGATAATGGGCACCCTCTGAAGTCTCTGGAAAAGATTACAGTCAACCCTTAGCTGTGTGTTTAATTAGAATCCTGCCCTTCAGGCTGCAACTGTGATTAACTAATAGGCCTTTTTTGCAGAAAGGCTGAGTTCTTGGGTGTGTTGACTCTTGCTGTGCCCTGGAGGTGGTAACTGTTTAAGATCTCTTTCTTTGTGTACAATCTTGTGGGACCTGTGAGTGTAAGCCCAGCTGGCAACCAAAACCAGGCCATGTAAAGATGTCCCCTGGTGGCAGACACACAAATCAGGTGCCAGACAAAGGTATATAAGCTAATTTCTGGGAGATACTGGTGAGCTATAGTGAGGCAGAGAGAGCACGAAGATGGGATCTACCAGCCTATGGTCCCAGACAGCACTTTCATAGGCCACTACATATGTATCAAATCAGAAGACTACCCCTCTGGCCAAAGCTCCTGGACAAGCAGATATGCCTCTTACATAGAAAGACAGGTGGTGTGTTTTAGTTTGCTATCTGTGCAGTGCCCTGGGGTGGTAGCCTGCGAAGAACTGTCTCTGATTGTTATACCCCCATGGGACCCAATAACACAAATTCCCTTGGTCTTCAGAGTCAAGTGATCAAGGGATGTCCTCTACTGCATCCACAAAAATCAGGGCATCAGATGCATGTAAAAGCTCCCTTTCAGGAGACAATGGTGCTTTCAAGCATGACAGAGGGAAAGCATGAAGATTGCACCAGCTGGTTATAGCAAGACAGAGGGGGAGTATAAAGACGGTACTCTATGGAAAAAGGAGAAAGAAAAAGACAATTAGAAAATGAAAAAAGAAAAATAAAAAGAGAAATGATGCCCATTGGCTATAATAAGGCAGAGGGAGAATGTGAAGATGACCCCTGCCAGTCTTCATCCTAGAGTATTCCAGCAGGCTTCTATACATGTGTCTTAAATTAGATGCCTGCCCCTCAGCCCTGCACTTTAATTTAAGCAAATGAGCCTCTTGAAAGAGGCTTAAAGTCTAGGTGCAGTCAGATGCCTGTGAGCTGGGCCCTGGGGCAGGTGAGTCCAAGCTTACGAGCTCTTCAGGAGCCGTTTCTCAGATGGCTAATTTTGTGGGTCTTGTGGATGTGAACCGCATTGTTTTTCAAAGCTAGATATTGGCAGGGGCCTTATCTCTCAGGTACAGTTATTAAAAGTTGGAGTGCTCGATATAGGGTACAAACCCTTCCCTCCAGAGGGAAGCTCCAGGTTTTGAGTTTTCTTCTGATTGTGAGACACTCCATCAAGGATTGTTTTTATGGTGAAATTGTGTCTTGGCCTCTCCTACCTGTTTAAGTGTGGTTTCTTCTCATTTTTCCCAGTGTGTAGTTGTTGCTCAGCCAGACTTTAGGTTTTCTTCAGAGGAAATTGTTCCATATGTAGCTGCAGACTAAGTGTGTCCATGGAAGGGGTAAATTCAGGATGATCTTGAACAAGATCTAAGTGAAGGATGTTTTGTTGATGTCACCGTCAGAATTCTTAAATTGTGTGTATATATTGCTTAAAGGAAATTAATTTATACTACTTAGATATTAATTTCAAATATATTAAATTTTCAAAAAGAGAATTTGTATATATTTTCTATAAATTAATAAGTTCCCAATAGCAATGATAATAAACCAGCATTTTATACAGTAATGTTATAGCAGAAAAAATCACTATTTTAATACCATTTATAGCATTTAATTAGTACCAAAATATAGGCAATCTTTTGTATTCAGGACATAAATAATTTTGAGTTCCCCATTGCATAGCAGATAGAAATTATCACAGAAATATGAAAAACTGACTATTACTGGATCAAATGTCCCTTAGAAAAAGTACTTCTCAGGGGTGCCTGGGTGGCTCATTCGATTAAGCCTTCAGCTTCAGCTCAGGTCATGATCTTGCAGTTTGTGAGTTTGAGCCCTGCATCGGGCTCTGTGCTGACAGCTCAGAGCCTGGAGCCTGCTTTTGATTCTGTGTCTTCCTCTCTCTCTGCCCCTCCCCTGTTCACGTTCTATCTCTCAATAATAAATAAACGTTAAAAAATTTTTAAAGAAAGTACTTCTCAGATATGCAGAATGATTCAAACTATATTTCTTATAATTGACTGAGTTTCCTCATAACTGTTCATCTCAAAGACCACCAGGGATGGAGAACAAAATTGGTATTTGTTTTCTAAAACTTTTCTTATTGAAATGACTTGTTTTCTATTTATAGTTTTCCAGTCTTTTTTTTTTATCCCTCTTTCTTCCCCATTAGCTTCTCCATGCATGAGGAGCTATGGAGTTCTTGCAGCACAGTAAGAGGGGTCTCAGGTCTGATTGGATATTATTGGGAAACTTTCTGGGTCTTCTATGACTTTTAATGTACCAGTATTATGTGTCAGCCTGGCCTTATCCTACAAACTGAAGAAAGTCTGCAAACTGTCTCCTTGTTTCTCCTTTTCTCTACCTAGTCAGGACCTAGTAGTTCTCTCCACTGACTCAGCTCCGCAACTCTCTTTCCCTGGTGCTTCATATTACTAAAACCTGGTTTTCATTAACCTCTAGCCTTGGTGGTCTACTTTAAGCCTTTGCCTATGTGTGTTTGTGTCTCTGGTATGGCAACTTTGGACAATTGCCAACATATAATTACCTCTTTCAGATTCTTAAGAAATGGACCCTTTGCAAAACACCCTCTTCTCTGGGTCTCAAATGGGAAGTGTAGCCAAAGTCCCTTTGCTTTTATTTCTTCCTTCAAGCTATCTCACAAATCTCTTCCAGTGGGAATCTTGGTCTGGCCAGGGAGGTCAAAGCATACTTCTTTCTTTACCTTCTTCTCACTATCAGTTTATCAAGGCCAGGTTTCCCTCATCTTCTCCTGCCTGGTTTTTCTTACTTCTGTTTCCCAAAGTGGCATTTTACATGCCATCTTCTTAAGATATATATGGAACAGAGGGAGAGAAACTGAGACTGAAGGAATAAAGTGTTACAAAGCATATTATGCCTTTTATATCAACCTGTCATAATATGAATTCTTAAAATAAGGCAAGAAACAAGCCTTGCCAAACTCCCAAACATTTGCAGATGTATCACAATTTCAATAAATTTTCATCTCTTTTGTTTTCTGTAACAAAGCTTTTATTTAGCTGTATAAGTGGATTTCAAATTTGGAGTCTGCATTATGAATCCTTGAGCTTATCTTATTTGTTTATACCTTCTTATAGTATGCCTCTGGGCATAAAACACATATTCTCAAGAACAGAGATTTACAATAAACCTAAGACCCCCAGCTCCTAAAACAGGGTTCAGGGACTATAAATACTCAATTGTTTATGGAGCAAATGCATAAGCTAAGAATATGGTGGGAATTCTCCAACACATAACAACCACTTTTCCCACCAAGATTTCTACAGTGAGAAAGAAAAAAAATGATTAATCGGGTGTAGCTTTTGTTCTCTTTAAGAATATTCTGAATTTATCTGTCCTAAAGAACGGAACGCATCCTGCTAGCATTTAGAAGTAGCTTCTTCTTAGCGTTCATAACCTGAATAGGTTTAACATAATAATTCTAGAACACGTTAACATCAAGCCATCCCTTGTAAAGTAGGAATTGCTCTGAGCCCCTTTCTTCATTTGCAAAATTTGTTTATTTAGGTACTAGTCCTTAGCAAAGTGTTTTAATGTTTTAGGTAAAGTCCCATCTTGCTTGGCATAGAGATAAAGGCTCAAAAGAAAATTACCTTTTATTATTACAAATGGAGAGAATTGATCTAAGTGTTTATTTATATTCTATCCTAACATGGTGGCATATTGTGGTCCTTAATAACTGTAGAATATGTAATTTAGAGTTTACATAGCATTTTTACACTATTTCACTCATTACTCACTATAGTTCACATATTATTCACCATTTTTGATATTGAAACAAACTAATAGTAACTTTGCTACCACAGAATTACTTTGGTTATTTATAAAACATGGCACAGACATTTTAACATAAGAAAAATTAAAATGGGGAAGGGAGGAAAGTATGGCCATACATATGAAAGAAAAGCTATAGAGGTGGAAAATGAAGGTTGTTAAAAAAAGTCCTTGCCTTTTAATTCACTTCAAAATGGAGCAGTTTAGAAAACAGTGATTCTTAACTTTGTAGGTAACATGTATAGGAACCAAACTCAAAATTTACTGTGATCAGGAGATAACAATTATGAAATAATGATAAGTAAATATCAAATGTAAAATGAAACCCTAAAAAAACCCAGACTAGACTGTTAGTAAAGCTGGTGATTGATTGTTCATAATTGGTGAACCATATATTTACCCCTGACTAATAAATACCATCAGCAGTTCAATGTCAACTAAGAAGGCAATGTATTTTCACTTGTTGACACTGTTTCAGAAATTGCAAGCATTAAAAAATCATTATCTTTTATAATGCATTAAAAAACAATTATTACCTTATGGTTTCGACACCAATGTACAAAGATATAATTTTGTGACGTCAATAATCGAAAGGAGTTGGAACAGTTTTAAATGATCAGAATCATGTATGTTAAGATGTAAAAGCTGGTAAAAAAGTTAAGCTGATAAAATTAAAATTAGAGTCTTATAACTTTAGAATATTAAATGTAATCCCCATGGTAACCACAAAGAGAATAGTTCTAGAATATACACACAAAAATTTTGCAAATGAAGAAATGAGAAAGGAATTACAGTGTTTCACTGTAAAAAATCAACCACACAAAAGAGATAGCAATGCAGGAAATGAGGAGCACAAAGCTATAAGACCTATAGAAAACAAAAAGCAAATGACAGAAGCAAATGCCTCTATATCAGTAATTACTTTAGATGTAAATAAATTAAACAGAGACAGGTATTGGTTAGAAGGATAAGAAAAATGACAGACCTATATGTTATCTACGAGAGGCTCCCTTTAGATGAAAGAAAGAAATAGGTTGAAAGTAAAAGGATGGAAAAAAAATATTCCATGCAAAGAGTAACCAAAAGAGAGCAGAGGTAGCTATCATAATATTAAGCAAAATATACTTTAAATAAGAAAAGTTCAAATAAGGACATTATATATTAATGAAAGATTCAATACAGCAAGAAGATACAATTATAACCATTTATACACATAATGGACTATTAAAATATATAAAGCAAAAATTGAAGGATTGGAGGAAGAGATAGACATTTCTATAATAATAGAGAAGTCAGTATCCCACTTTCAATAATAGATAGAACAACCAGACCTATAAATAAGGAAATAGAGGACTTGAACAACACAATAAACCAGCTACACCTGACAGACCTATATAGAACAACCACTCCACCCAACAACCATAGTATATAATCCTTCTTAGGTACACATGGGACATTCTCCAGGATAGACAATCTGTTAGGTCACAAATTAAGTCTTAATATGTGTAAAAGGATAGATACCATACAAAATATCTTCTCTGACCACAGAGAAGGAAAATTGTAAAATTAGCAAATTTGTGGAGATTAAAGAACACATTCTTAAGCAATCAATGAATCAAAGAAGAAATAACAAGAGAAAATAGAAAATACTGTACTTAGAGATGAATGAAAATGAAAGCATAACATATCAAAATGTATGGGATGCAAAGAAGGCAGTGCTAAAATGGAAATTTATACAGCAGCTTCTTACTCAACATGTCTCTGAGGCAAGGGAAACAAAAGCAATAATGAACTATTGGGACCTCATCAAGATAAAAAGCTTCTAAACAGTGAAGGAAACAATCAGCAAAACTAAACAACAACCAACAGAATGGAGAAGATATTTGCAAATGACATATCAGATAAAGGGTTAGTCCAAAATCTATAAAGAACTTCTCAAACTCATCACCCAAAAAACAATCCAGTGAAGAAATGGGCAAAAGACCTGAATAGACACTTTTCCAAAGAATTCATCCAGATGGCTGAGACACATGAAAAAATTCTCACCATCACTGAAATACAAATTAAAACTACAATAAGATATCACCTCACACCAGTCAGAATGGCTAAAATTAACAACTCAGGCAACAACAGATGTTGGCAAGGATGTAGAGAAAGAGGATCTCTTTTGCACTACCGGTGGGAATGCAAACTGGTGCAGCCACTCTGGAAAACAATATGGAGGTTCCTCAAAAAGTTAAAAATAGAACTACCCTATGACCCAGCAATTGCACTATTAGGTGTTTATCCAAGGGATACAGGTATGCTGTTTCGAAGGGGCACATGCATCCCAATGTTTATAGCAGCACTATCAACAATAGCCAAAGTATGGAAAGAGACCAAATGTCTATCAACAGATGAATGGATAAAGAAGATGTGATATGCATATAAAATGGAGTATTACTCGGCAATCAAAAAAAAGAAATCTTACCATTTGCAACTACGTGGATGTAACTAGAGGGTATTATGCTAAGTGAAACTAGTTAGAGAAAGAAAAATATGACTCCACTTATGTGGAATTTAATATGCAAAGCAGATGAACATAATGGAGGGGAAGCAAAAATAATGTAAAAACAAGGAGGGGACAAAACATAACAGACTCTTAAATACAGGAACAAATTGAGGCTTTCTGGAGGAGTTGTGGGTGGGGAGATGGGCTAAATGGGTAAGGGGCATGAAGGAAGACACTTGTTGGGATGAGCACTGGGTGTTATACATAGGGGATGAATCACTGGAATCTACTTCTGAAATCATTATTGCACTATATGCTAACAAACTTGGAGTAAATAAATTAAAATAAAATAGAAATTTATAAATGCTTACATCAAAGAACAATGTAAGGTCTCAAATCAAGGGCATATCTTTGTAACTTAACAAACTACAAAAATAATAAAATAAACCTAAAGCCAGCAGAATGAAAGAAATAATAAAGATTAAAGTAGAAAATGATATAGAGAATGGAAAAATAGCGAAAATCAACAAAACCAAAAGTTGCTTCTTTGAAAATATCAACAAAGTGAGAAAAACATTTAGCAAAATTGTCTAAGAAAAAAGGGAGAGAAGACTCAAATTACTAAATCTGAAATAAAAGTGGGACATTAATACCAATTCTACAGAAGTAAAAAGAATTATAAGAGAGTATTGTTAACAGTTGTATCCCAACCAATCAGATTAACATGTGTAAAAGGGATAAATCTGATAAACACAAATGGCCATTCCTCACATTCCTAATAAATAATAACACATTTCTAACATAAAGGTGGGAATGTACATTAGTACATTCATTATGGAAAACAGTTTGGTGGCTCCTTAAAAAAATTAAAAATATAAATACTATTTGATCAAGTATTTCTACTTCTGGGTGTTTATTATCAAGTTCATTATTTATTTGGATGTTTTGTAGTCCTTCTATGAAAAATGAATCTTTAGATTTGCTATATTCTATGTGTAGTGCATGAACTTTCCATTCTGTTTTTCATTAGTTTGATGGAAATATAGCCTTTGTTTCTTTCATGTAAATTCCCAATTAGTGCCCATTCTTTGTGAGGAAGTGCTTCCTACCCTCAAATACGTGCTGTGGAAAACTAGGGAATAGTAAGAATGGTGTGGAAAGATAAAGGTGCAGAAGTGCTTTTCAATTCTACTATGAAATCATTGACTAGCAGTGGGCTTCTTCCCTCATAGATTGTAACACGCTCTGTCAGCTAAAGACTGATTTGTTGTTCAGTCAGAAATGCATGAACGAATAAGGTATGAATATAAAGATAGAACATTTTATTATGCGAGTGTAAGTGGAAACCTCTGACTGCCAGTGTCGTGTTATTCTCTGAGGCCCAATAAATGTAGAGAGGTGGAAAAAGGAAAAGGACCAGGGGGAATGATTTATGATAAAATATTAGTAAAATTATATATGGATGCTTTGGCCAAACTTGGAGTAGTGTGGGAAGTGAATAGAAATGGATCATATATTTTATTCCACTCAGTGCCAACTCAAATGTTCACAGTGAAATTGCTTGGGGAAATGAAAAATTATGTGCTCCAAAGCTACAATAAGGATGATCACAGTACTGCCATATTTGAAAATGTGGTGAGAAGTGACAGTCTACCACTGATTTTACATGTGCTTTGTCTCCTTGTCTAGATTGTAAACTGTGAAACAAGTATGCATTTTCTCTTACACATATATCCTTTAAAGAAGGTTTAAACTTCCTTTGATTTGATACCTACTTTCCCTTTGCCAATCTACATTATTTACGAGTAAATTCTTTTCTACCTATTTCACAAATCCTCAAATTCTCTTTTTAATTTCAGCTGTTATTCTCACCTTGCAGAGATTATCATGGAAAGTTCTTTTTCTAATTATCTGATTATGATTAGGGTGAAAGCTTTAAAAAAAAGTGCTAGTTGATGTGTTGAGAATTTTCTTCTAAAGAATAATGATTTTGTGGACCCATTTAAAAAATAGGAACACATTCCATATTAATATTTTGATAGCATGGCTACTTCTTTTGTTCTAAATGTTTCATAGATCAGATATATTTTACGTTGGCCTGCACAGTTTGGCCAGATAAAAGGTTTGACACAGTTATGCACTTAAGCAATGAAACTCTAGGATCAGAGTGCTGGGGTCTCACATCGCAGCCACACCATTTCCTAGCTGTATGATTTGAGGCAAATTAATTAACTTATAACAACCTCCCTTTACTCTTGTGTAATATAGAGATAATTCTACATATTAAATAGTACTTATGTAATATAAGAATATCTGGCATTGGGAAATAATAAATGATTAGCTATTATTAACTACATTTCTGAAAATTAAATAAAGAAGTTGAAATAATGGTAATAGGACCTCAGGTTTTAAATTTATCTTAGGAAGAAATAAGTCAATGAGAAATCATCCCATTCTAAATAGATAGAGACTAGAGGTGGGGCACAGGCTTGATTAAAGAAGATTGAATCTCATCCGAGATTTGGGACTGCTGCAGTGTTTATTGGGTTTATTCAAATGGTAATCTGAATACAAACTTGACACTTCTAACTTTTCTCTTATAAGCATAAGCTAAGCAGTTGAATATGGGGTCACTGCAGAGGCTAAGTTCTGGCCCAGGTAGAATTATTAATATCATCTTTATTACCAGTTACATTTATATGGAGAAAGAAAATCTACAGGTTCAAAAATCTCCTCCTGAGGTAGAGGTCTAGGGGCAGATGTTGTTGGCACCATTACTCTGTTTTATTTCATTTATGTTATTTTTAATATTATTATTGATGATGTAAATAAATATGCTATTTTTTCTCTTATTGATACTTTTAATTGAGCATCATGTATGCTTTTATTTTTATGCATGAGTGAGATAGGTGGGATTGAAATAAGCCTTCTAAAAATTCCCTAGAATAGTCCATAAACCATTTTTAAGCATGCTTCATGCCTGGTTTATTACAACATCGTCATAATTGATGCCCTACATTTTCTCAGTTTTCCCACATGACTCTGGCTTCGTTCTGACCCAGACATTAATCTCAAGGCCAGACATTACAACCAGGCTATCATCCTATCATCTTCAGCTTTACTTTGATAAATGTTCCTATATTCTCATAATACTTTGTCATCTCTTCTTCATCCTCACTATTGCAACAGACAACTAATGGTTTTGCTATTGGCAATTTTGCACTTTCATTCTGTTCACTAAACTCTTGTCATAGTGGTTTTGCAAATGCCTTCCTGATCAAGTTACTCTCCTGTAAATATTTTTAAAAATATTTCATAGTTCAAAAATTATATGATAAGGTAAAAACACCTTAGTATATAAAATTAAATGACTATTGATTAGTTTCCACTTATCAGTCTTATTCCCAAGTGTGTTTTCCTTCTTTGGGAATTACATTTAGTTTCCCGAATAGGATCTATGTGTTCTAATGACTCTGAGATTTTGGTCATTCTTCTCCCTGTGCTTGGAATGCTGACAGGAATGAACCTGGTTGGGTGTCTGAGTTGTGATTAATGAGTGTGTGCACAGTAGAGAAGTATGGTATAGGGATGTTGTGGTGCTAAGTTGTGAGCCAGGCATGAAGTATTGTCTGGACTGGTTTATAGGCTAATCTGAGGACTGAATAATTACCTTTTGAGACTTCACTTACACCGCTGCTTTTTGGTATTTTTTTCTCTCTAGCATGGTGTACCCATCCATAGGCTTGGCCACTAAAACCTCTGACCTTCAGCCATATTTTATACAAATGGTTCACAAAGCACTTTCTTCTGCCTTTTGTTTTTCCCTTTTGATTTCTGTTGTTAATTTTATGTGTCAACTTGTATGGGACATGATATCCAGATATTTGGTCAAATGTTATCTTGTGGTTTGTGTGAAAGTATTTTTTAGAAAAGATTAATATTAAATCAGTAGACTGAGTAAAGTAGATTACCCTGCATAATGTGGATGGAGTGGGCCTCATCCAATTAGTTGAAGGCCTTAGTAGAAAAAGACTGATCTCCCTAGAAGAAGAGGGAATTTTTCTAGCAGTCCATTTTTGGACTCATACTACAACACTCCCATGGGTCTCCATCCTGTTGGCCCATGCTTCAGAGTTTGGCTTTTTCAAACCTCCACAATCATATGAACCAATTAAAAAAATGTATCTATCATCTATCTGTCTAATCTCTATCTATCTATCTATCTATCTATCTATCATCTATCATCTATCTTCTTGCTCTCTTTCTCTGTAAACCTAATACATTCCCTAAATGCAGCTTGAGGACAGGACTATGTCCTTTTGTATTTCTATCGTCTTAGCATTTTGTCTGGTTTCAAATTGATAACTGATACAACTATTCAGCTAACAAACTATAATTCCTGTTAAGGCCGTATTAGTATCCTTAACCTGCCTCTTCCATCACATATCTTCAGTTTTCAATTATCTGCTCAAATAACTGCCAACATATCTCCGTGGTATCCTGTTACCTCAGCATTAGATGACAAGTCTTCTCTCTTATATTTTATGCTTTTTAAATGAACATCTGAAACTACTATACAGTAGTCCCCCAGTTATCCACAAAGGAATATGTCCCAGGACTCCTGGTGGTTGCCTGAAAACATGGATACTACCAAACCCTAGATATACTGTTTTTCCCTATACGTACATACCTATGATAAAGTTTAACTTATAAATCAGCCACAGTAAGAGAGATATTAACAACAATAACTAATGATAGAACAAGTATAGTAATAAACTATAATAATAGCTATGTGCATGTAGTATCTCTCTCTCCCTCTCAAAATACCTTGGACTGTACTCACCCTTTTTCTTCTTGTGAGATGATGTGAGATGATAAAATGCCTATCTGATGAGATGAAGTAAGGAATGATATAGGCATTGTGAAGTAACATTAGGCTATTATTGACCTTCTGATGATATGTCAGAAGGAAGATCATCTGTTTCCAGACCACAGTTGACCATTGGTACCTGAAACCTTGGAAAACAGAACCATGAATAATGGGCACACTATTATAGGTAGCACCTTCTTCCCATTACATAAACACTGCTCTGAGCAGATGCTTTGTTCATTGTATCATAGCACACTTTGTACATTCTTCTTCTCTGCCTTTGCTCAGCTGTCATCCTTGTGGGGATATCCTTCATAACATCTATCTAGAGATTCTTGCCTCCATGTAACCCCACCTTCTCTGAGACGTCTCGTTGAATTAGTTCTAAAGATCTATCTTGTTATAAAAGCCCTCTTCCAAAGTCATAAATTTAACATATCACAGAGTGTCTTGTATTGCTGGTTATTCATTTTTCTCTCTCTGTGTTCCTTATATTAGTGTTAATATGTCCATGTAGGGGCAAATATAGAAAGTTAAAAAAGCATACATCTGAAACAAGATGAACAAAAGAACATCTTTTCAGAGAATCTGGAGAAATTGAAATGGAGTATCATGTCAGATTGTGTTTTGATTTTATTATCAATATAAGCTTAAAAGACATTTCTAATAGATGCTTGTAAGAGGCTTGAATTATTATAATTTTTTTTCAAATCTTCACTAGAGTGTTATTGAAATTTGCTCATGAAGTTTCTTCATTTTCCTGATCATTATCTAAGGCTTAAGGAGCTAAATTATTTTGTCTTTTAAAATAATAGTTTTATTTTTAAGGAAAAAATGCTTAGCTTAGCAGAAAGGCAGGGAGACCTATCCATTTCTTTACCTATCTATCAAAACAAATAGTAGAATTTGGCTTTTTCAGTGTGTGTGTGTGTGTGTGTGTGTGTGTGTGTGTGTGTGTGTGTGTGTTTATGGCTTAAAAATTGTTTTGTTTTGTTTTTTTGCTCAGTATATTCCAAATTTAATCCTTCAAAATATTATAAAGGTCAAAATCAAAAGTAGGGTAACAAAATAATCATTTAAATATAGCCACAAAATACTATTGTAAATGTCATATTTAAGATAGAAGAATAAAAATAAAGAAAAAAGGGACACTGATTTTTAAGACTATTTTTTCTAGTGGCAGTTTTTTGGTTCATAGTAAAAATTGAGAAGAAAATGCAGAGATTTACCATATACCCCTTGCTTCCACATATGTATAGCCTACCTTATTATCAACATCCCATACCAGAGTTGTATATTTGTTACAGTGATGAACCTACATTGGCACATCATAATTACCCAAAGTTTATAGTTTATGTTACAGCTCATTCTTGGTATTATGGGTTCTGTGAGTTTGGACAAACTCATATGTATCATATGTATCGACCATTATAGTATCATACAAAGTATTTTTACTGCCCTAATAACCTTTGTGTTCCTACTATTCATTTCTCCTTCCACACACAAAATCCCTGACAATCACTAATATTTTCACTGCCTCTTATAGTTTTGTCTTTTATAGAAGTCAAATAGTTAGATTTGGATAGTATGCAGTCTTTTCAGATTTGCTTCTTTTACTAAGTAATATTTAAGTTTCTTCCATGTCTTTTCATGGTTTGATAGCCTTGTTACTTATTAGCACTGAATAATATTCCATTGTCTGGATATATACAGCTTATCCATTCACCTACTGAAGGACATCTTGGTTGCTTCCAAATTTTGGCAATTGTCAATAAAGCTGCTTTTATGAACATCTGTGTGAAGATTTATGTGTGGACATAAGTTTTCAACTCCTTTTGGTAAATACCAAGAAGCATGATTGCTGGATTGCATGGGAAGTATTATGTTTATTTTTGTAAGAAGTCACCATATTGTCTTCCAAAGTGGCTGTTCCCCATTGCTGTCAGCAGTGACTGAGAGCTTCATTGATCCACATCCTTGCCAGCATGTGGTGTTGTCAGTGTTCTGGATTTTGGCCATTTTAATAAATGTGTAATAATATCTAATTTTTGTTTTAATTTGCATTTCCCTGGTGATAAAATATGTAGAACATCTTTCCAAATGATTATTAGCCATATGTGTATCTTCTTTGGCAAGGTGCCTGTTAAGATCTTTTTGACCCATTCTTTGATCAGGTTGCTTGTTTTCTCATTGTTGCATTTTAAGAATTCTGTGTATATCTTGGGTTACAGTCTTTTATCAGGTGTGTCTTTTTGCTCTTTTTGCTGATATTTTCTCCCAGTCAGTGGCTTGTCTTTTCATTCTCTTGACATTGCATTTCACAGAGCAAAAGTTTATAATTTTAATGAAGTCTAGCTTATCAGTTACTTCTTTGGTGGTTTGTGATGGTGTATCTGAAAAGTCATTGCCATAGCCAAGGTTATCCAGGCTGTCCAGTTGTTTCAGCAACACTTGTTTAAAAGATTGTTTTTGTTCCATTATATTGCCTTTAATCCTCTGTCTAAGATCAGTTGACTGTATCTGCTTGAACCTATTTCTAGGGCTGTCTATTCTATTTGATCCTGTTTATCTGTTTGTCCATTCTTTCATCAGTAACACACAGTCTTGATTACCTTAGCTTTATAGTAAGTATTGAAGTAGGGTGGTTTCAGTCCTCCAACTTTGTTCTTTTCCTTCAAAATTGTATCAGATACTTTGGATCTTTTGCCTCTCCATACAAACTTTAGAATTGGTTTATCAATATCCACAAACTAACTTGTTGAGATTTTGATTGGGATTCTATTGAAACTATTAATAAACTGGAGAAGAAATAACATGTTGGTATATTGAGACTTCTATCCATAAGCATTTATTTAGTTCTACATTTATTTAGTTATTTTAATTCACTCATCAGAGTTTTATAATTTTTCTCATGTAGATCTTGTACATATTTTGCTAGATTTATACCTAAGTATTTCATGTTTGAAAGTGCTAATGCAACTGATGTGTGCTTTTTATTTTAAGTTCCACTTATGCATTGCTAGTACATAGGAAAGTGATTGTTTTTGTGTATTAACTTTATATCCTGCCATGTTACTATAATTACTTATTAACTCTAGAAGGTTCTTTTGTTGATTCATTTGGATTTTCTACATAGACAATCATGGCATCTACAAACAAAGATGGTTTTATTTCCTTCTTATAAATCTGTGGATATTTTATTTTTTGTTGTATTGCATTAGCTGCGATTTCTAGTGTGATATTGAAATATAGTGGTGGGAGGAACATCCTTGCCTTGTTCCTGATCATAATGGAGAACCTTCAAATTTTTCATACTCAGATGCTTAGATGTTACCTGTAGATTTTTTTCCTAGATATTCTCGATCAAGTTGAGGAAGTTCCCTTCTATTCTTAATTTATTCAGAATTTTTATAATGAATCGTTGGATTTTGTCAAATACTTTTTCTGCATCTATGGATATGATCATGTGATTTTTCTTTTTCAATCTGTTGATTTTATGGTTGCATTAATTGATTTTTAAATTTTTTTTTTTCAACGTTTATTTATTTTTGGGACAGAGAGAGACAGAGCATGAATGGGGGAGGGGCAGAGAGAGAGGGAGACACAGAATCGGAAACAGGCTCCAGGCTCCGAGCCATCAGCCCAGAGCCTGACGCGGGGCTCAAACTCACGGATCGTGAGATCGTGACCTGGCTGAAGTCGGACGCTTAACCGACTGCGCCACCCAGGTGCCCCATTTTGATTTTTAAATGTTGAACTGGCTGTGCATACCTGTGATAAGTTTCACTTGGCTGTGGTGTATAATTCTTATATATTTTTAAAATCACACTTTTTTTTTAAGTTTATTTATTTTGAGAGAGAAAGAGGGCCCGACTTGAGGGTGGCCGAGAGAGAGGGGGAGAGAGAGAATTATAAGTGGGCTCCACACTGTCAGTGCTGAGTTTGATGTGGGGCTTGAACTCATAAACCATGAGATTATGACCCTGAGCTGAAGTCAGACATTTAACCAACTGAACCACCCAAGCTCCCCATAGACTCACATTTACTTTTAAATAAAGGAGAAATGTCAGTTCCCACTCTTGATTTTGGCTCAGGTCATGATCTCACAGTCTGTGAGTTCAAGCCCCACGTCGGGCTCTGTGCTGACAACTCAGAGCCTGGGGCCTGCTTCAGATTCTGTGTCTCCCTCTCTCTTTGCCCCTCCCCAGCTCATACTCACTCACTCTCTCTCTCTCTCTCTCTCTCGCTCTCAAAAATAAAATAAACACTAAAAATAATAAAAAATAAAAATAATAATAAAGGAGAAATCTCAATAGTATAGAGCAAAGTGTTTAGATTTACAACTTTGAAATATGAATTTGAGAGACTTCTCCCATTATATCATTCTGATATTAGGAACCATATGATATGAATAATATTCAGTATTTAATAACTGAATAAATGAATGATTGCATAAAGATTAGATAGAGTAATACATTTTATGTTCATTGTGGGTGATTGGAATAGACTTTTTTTTTTCCTCTTAAATTTAAGATATTAGAAGGAAAACTCAGGGAAGAATAAAAAAAGATACAATAATGGATCTCAATCCTGGCTGCCCACTAGAATTACCTAGAGAAGGTTTATATAGACTAGTACTTGGGATTCACCCTTGAGGAAATAAAAGCATGATATCTGGGGGTGGCGCCCCAAGTATAATATTGTTAATATTAATAATATTGTCATCACTCCTTGGGTGATTTTAATATTCTGGCATTGTTAAGAACTGCTGTTTCAGAAAAATAAAACATGTGAGCATGATAATAAGTTAAATATTTTGGGAAAAAATTACCCAGCACTATCTATTTCTTTAAACATATGTTTTTCAATAAGGATGGGTGTTCTAAATGAAGCACTGACTCATAGTTATAGATGCTATCACTGCTCTCACATAGCAATAGCTGAGAAGATGAAAATATTGCTTTTTGTCACAACTCATATATAAAAAAATAGTTTTAGACAATTGTATGTTCCAAAAGACAATGTTCTAATGTCCTAAGTCATTGTGAGAACATTTTCCCCTGTGGTTCCTTACTGCAGTAACATTCTTTTCTTTGCCTTACATTAATTCACTTTCCCAATAGGTTTCAAAAGTTTTCTAAAGATTTCTTTTCACTTAAGGTGTATATTATAAACTCATTTGCTCTCCATTTCATTTAGGAAATATGTAATCTGACTCTCACTTACTAGGGAATGTTATTTCTGGGAATCATGCCATAGAAAATAATATAGTATCATTTAGTCTTGCCTGTCTGTTTGATTAAAAACTTTTGTCTTTGGGGCGCCTGGGTGGCTCAGTCAGTTAAGCATCTGACTTTGGCTCAGGTCATGATCTCATGATTCACCAGTTTGAGCCCTATGTTGGGCTCTGTGCTGACAGCTCAGAGCCTGGAGCCTGCTTCGAATTCTGTGTCTACCTCTCTCTGTCTCTCCCCCACTCATACTCTGTCTGTCTGTCTCTCTCTCAAACATAAATAAATCATTAATTTTTTTTTAAATGTGTCTTTAAATTTATCTTCTTAAAAATAATGAAGTGCAACAAGATTTTGAGAGCTGGCGGTTGAGGAGGCTTCTTGCTTGTACACCTTTTACTTTGATAATTGAGGGAAGAGAACACAGAAAACACAATTTTGTATTTTAAATCCTCACCTACTGTTGAATCATTTCTGTATTAACATTGTAATAATAAATAACATTATTTTAGCTTCTTAGTTATATATTATAGTATTTGAGGTACTTGTTTTTTAACTCTAATATATTCAGAAAGCTATTCATTTTAAAAGGAATGGAAAGTCTGGTGGGGTGATTCTAAGTACCTAGATAATTAATTACATTTTAGTTTTCCAAAATAAAGAGATTGGTTAGATTGTTTTAAATCCTGGGAGTACTTTAACCTTAATGTTAATGTTAACTAAGGCCAATTATTCTGTGTCCATCTCAGAAAAAACAAGTTCCTAGAGAGTTGATTTAATTACATGTTCGAAGTATGAAAGTCTTCACTTTCTCCTCCTTCTATTGCCCTACCTCCACCTCTTTCTCTTCTTCTTCCTCCTAATCAACCTCATTCTTATTTTTTTCCCTAGAGTCACTATGCTTTTAATGCTTATTTTTGAGAGAGAGGAACAGACAGACAGAAAACAAACTGGGGAGGAGCAGAGAGAGAGGGAGACACATAATCTGAAGTAGGCTTTAGGCTCTGAGCAGTCTGCACAGAACCCAATGCAGGGCTTGAACTCATGAACCCTGACCTGAGATCATGACCTGAGTCGAAGTCAGATGCTTAAATGACTGAGCCACCCAGGCACCCCAAAAAGTCACTAAGATTTACGAGGAACTTTATGGGCATGGAATATTTTGTTCAACCTAATATTTTAGAAGATAACTACTCTGAAGGGTGAAATAAGGAAACACTGAACAAAATCTTTACAACTGTGTGGTAGTTAAAGATTTCTTAGGCAGGGTAGTAAAAAGCACCAAACAAAAATTACAAGTTGGGCCTCATAAGATGAAAAATATTTCTTTTTCAATAGATATTAAGAAAGTAGAAAACTAAGTCTCAGATGTAGAGAAAATATTTTCAGTGCCCATATATGACAAAAATCTTCAGTCCATACTATATGAGCACTTCAGGAGACAAAATAGATTTTAAGTAAAAAATGGTTGTAAGAGACAAAGAAGTATGTTATATATTAATAAAAGTTTCAATACAGCAGAAAGATATAACTATTATAAACATTTAAATATTTGGGTTTGTATGATGTAGCATCTAATGACAGACCATCAAAATAATGTGAACCAAAAACTGACAGGATTGAAAGAAAAAAAGATGGTTCTACAATAGTAGTTGGAAACTTCAATACCCCAGTCTCAATAATGGATAGAACAGCTGCACAGAAGATAAATACTTATACTATTTATAGTAACCTCTGTGATTTAAAGAGGGCCTGAAATTCTCAAAATTTTGAAAATATTTGCTTTGTAAAGTTCTTAAACCTAAAACAAGAGATGAATTGGGATATTATAAATTTTGAGTCTTTTAACCATTATCATTATCACTAGTATTCTTAAAAATATTAAGTATAACCACTCTTTAACAGTGCCCTTCCCTCATGAAAGGAAGCTTCCACATTCTAAGGACAGTATATGTCAGTATTAAATAGATTTAAATTTATCTAAATCCATAAATGTTTGGGGGAATTTTATTTCTCTCTGACATTCTATCATGGATCCTCAAAATAGAGATTTTTTTTTCATTTGAATCAAGATATTATGTTCCCAAGAGTCCTTATATCAATAGTTAGTCGTCCTTGGACGACCGTATTTAAATACGTTTGTCCTCCTTAAAGGTGCCACTGTGGCCCAACATACATGGGCAGGAGTTCTTTGTGGAAGGTGTGAACAGAGCTTGGAAGCATACAGCAGTCTGCACAAATGCTCATAGGATCCTTCATGGGATGGAATGGATCTGTAGTGAGAAGAGGATGGAGGTAGTGCCTTTACCATCAGGCGTGGGATTTGACCCTTGAGGTCAATTTGAAGTTATTTTAACAATATAGGAATAAAGAACATATTCTATTTAACAGTTTGGTAGTTTGATTTATAACTTCAGTATTTAGATATATGGTGCATGGGCTTTTTAAAAATCTTTTATCCTGCTTCTCAGAATGTCAGAGGCAGACTGATGAGGGATTATTAAAGATACACATTTTTTACTTTATAGTTGTTCATATGTACTTTCATTGTAATCACCTCCAAGCCAGAGGGTAAAAGTAGGTTAATAAAATTAGGACAAACTTCTGGAATCAGAAAACTGGTATGGGAGGAGGCCTTAAGATTCTTTGCCCTTAATATTAAGCATGAAGCAACTGAGATTATGAATTTTGTTCCAAATTGTCCAGAAAGGTAGTGGCAAAGCCAAACTAAAACCCTAGGTACATAGACAGCTTTATAATTGTCTTTGCCTTTTATCTTTTATTAATTAATCTATTTATTTTATATTTCTCTTAGTAGACTGCTTAGTGCAAATAACTTTTTAGGTCTTATCAAAAGTTCAAAAAATTAAAATCATGTCAGTACATGTTGTAAAGTCAAGGCTCAGTGACTTATGGAAGTTGCATTTTTTATTTTGTAAACAATGTCATTTCTACTGGATCAAGAACTGACATTTTTTAAGGACTTTAAATGGTATTAGTCAGTTGTTCCATTAATATTTATAGAAACCATCTTATAAAATTTAAACTATGATTTCTTCATTTACATGTTTACATAAATATTGGAAATTCTAAGAACATGCAAATGTAAACAATTAAATTTATGTTTTATCTGGTGATTAATACACATTTTACAAACATTAGAAGAGCTAATATAAATCAATAAAGAAAATTTATTAAATTAATTAAGCCTGTGCTAATGTACTATACTGGTTTGAAAATTGATTAAGTAATGACACTGCTCCAAAATGAATAGTCTTCAGGAAACATAACTTGCAATTCTAAAATCCAGATGAAATTATTACTGTGACTGTCTTAACATGATGTAATTCTGCTTTGGATATCATATCACATATATTTGAAATTAAGGACTAAAAATTATTGCCCAACTTATAACTTATATTCCATGCAACTATCATCCAGTTATTTAGCCATATCTGATTGCCCAATCCAATTAATTTAAATTTAATGTCCACTTACATTCGTCATTTATCAGACACTCGTTTGAATTGCAGGAATAAGGGAGCATTGGTATTCATTCTGGAAAATACATCTGTTTAATGAAGGGCAAGGGGTCACGTCTATAGAAAAGGTGCTTAAAAATGCATCATCATAAAAATGAGGAAGAAACTATTTTCAGAAATTTTTACTCACATTAAAGTATTACAGTATAATATAAAACTTTACTATATATGGATGACACCACCTATTTTCTTTCAGTACGCATTATTGAAATGTTACAAAGGTGATCAACCTTTAACCTTTATATCTTTTTATATGTGATCTTTAATTTTTTGAGGAAGGCAAAAAAGCAAGAAAAGAAAAATAAAAGAAAAAATGGCAAAACAAGTATTCTCAGATTCAGGGAGTTAAATATGCTATTAACAGAATGAGAATCTATTCATATATATTTATTCTTCTATTGAGTTAATTTATTTTCAGTTAATTGCCACAGATCATCAACATAATTAAAAACAGATTTAATTCAATTTATTTTAAATAATAAAAGCTAATATCTTCCCAGTAATATTGGTATGTTACATACTTGTTTTATTGAAGCAAAGAGGCAACAGTTGAGCAAAATCTTGGAAAATTTGGGCAAAAGTTTTGACAACATTTTTGAGACCATACATTGAACAAATGACTCATGGTCATGTAAATATTGGTAGTAGAGATAAAAGCCAATCAATCACTACTAACTCCAACTGGCAGTAACTTGATAAGGCCTACAGATCAAATCAATCTTTGAACTATTGGTTTATGAGCTAAGTAGGAGAATACAAAGATTCAAGTAACAGTAGAGTGACATCAAGACCCAGGTTTATCTGATCACGCATGGAGCCTGGCTGATTCCATTGATTAGGCAGTAGAGATTGTGATCCTCTTTCCTGCTGTGCTCAAAAGCAAGAGGACAAAGGCAGAGAATCACCCTGCCATTGAACACATCAACAGTGGCTTTCAAGAAACATGACAGAGCAATTGTTCATTGAATTTGCTTCTAGGTAAAGAATTTTCTAAAGGTTAAGGTAAAACTTTATCACATAGTGTGCCCCTCAAAAGTGACCCTATGGCCATAGAGTCTATCAAGAACCATTCTTGTGGCTCAGTTATGCTTAAATGCACAGCCCAAAACAAATAGAAACTTGCAGGAAGTGTCATTCTGCAGTGTATCATCAGTGCGGATATCATCAGACTACTAAACATAGCCAAAAGCTATTTGACATTTCTCCTATCCAGAGGTGGATTCTTTTTTTTTTTTTTCCTCCTTGAATGTGGGGGTTCATATGACTGCATTGACCAATGCAGTATGGTGAATGTGTAGCTATGATACGTCCAGGCCTTGCTTTTAAGAAGACTGGAGTCTCCCTTGGCCTTTTGGATTCCTAGACTATCATGTAAGAAGTCAGTCTTTCCTGTGGAGTAAACAAATGGAGAAGCTCCAAGTTTTGATGGGAAGAGGGCTCTAGCCAAATCCAGGCTTCTAGCTATCTGTGCCAAGACACCAAGGATATGAATGAAGCTATCATGAACAATCAAGACAAGTGGAGCTTCTAGTTGAATATCACTGAGTGGTCAGAGTCAATAATACATGGAACAGAAGAATCATCCCTGCTTAAATTCTTGGCCCCCCAAATTGTGAGATATTAAAATTGTTGATTTTCATCACTAAAATTTGGAGCAATTTGTCACACAATAGATAACTAGAAGAAATGCTCATTTTGAATTTGATTTTTTAATGTAATGAACTACATTTATTGGAAAGAATATATGTGCATATCCTAAAAATAAAGACTAAGAAATCTCTTTTTTTGGGGGGGGGCAGGGGGACAAGAATAACTAGGCAGCTAGGCAGACTAAGGGTAGGAACCAATAGAACAAACATTTAAATGTGAAATTAGGAAAAGACCTCAGTATTAACAACAAAAATCTTATTGATAGATGTATTGATTACAATTGACTGGCTAAAGAACACTCTCTCTGTGATGTAACAATGTTGTGTTTCTTCCTAATGACATATTACCTTTAATTATAGGATAATTATAACTCATAATGGCATTTGCTTTGTCCAACTGCTTGCCTTAAATACTGACCATGTAAGACTGTCTGAAGGTCTGTCTCAGTTTGAATACTTTAAGGAAATAAAGCATAAAACACAAAGAACTAGTGTTATATTTTACCCTAATCTCGTACTAATTAATGAAATTAATGATTTTCCTTAGGTCCCATGATAGAAGACACTAAAATTTTACCAAGGGAAGAAAATGATCAAAAAAGTCTTCATTTTCCACCAAAACACCAACCTACAGTCAAGAGAGTGCTTACAGCTAGGTGTGGCATGTAATTTTTAAAGTTTAGAAATTTAAAAAGTTTAGATAACTTTCTCAGAAAATATGAAGATATTAAATCTCCATTCAGAAATTGATAAATACCAAAATACTGAATAGGTAGTGAAAGTGTTTATGTACCATCAAAGATTTTAATTGACTGAATCTTCATATAAGATATTCATTAGGTGACTATTTTTTATCACTTCAAATAGACACAGTTACAATTAAACTGAGGTAACCTTTCCATTTCGGGATGGCTTGTTCAGACTATTTGCAATTATGAGTGAAAGGGTCACCTTTATCCATGCACTAAATGAAAGATAATCATGTTTTGTCCCTGCCACTATTTCATGGTTTTACCTTGGAAATTAATCCTATCAGATTGACCCCTAAAGGCACACACCAATTGCAGTAGGAAAGTTTAATATCTCATGATATTGATAGTTAGGAGAAAACACAGACATCAATTGTACTTGGAGATTTCTTATGCTAAATTCATTTAGAATCTTTACTCATCAAAACCCAAGAGTTTTGGTCAAAGGTGTGTCAAGTAATGGGGATGGAAATATACTCCAGAAAGAGCAAGAAGACCTGATGCTGTGGCAGTGCTAGCCAAGAATGATCAGCCTGGGGAACTACTTACAGTTACACAAACTGTGCTCTGCATACTGCTGATCCAGGAGTTGAAGGTGAGCATGAAAACCCGTGTGTGCTCTGTTTGTCGGTCTGCATACACAGGCACAGGTATCCTCAGCCCAGAAAAGAAATCCTTTTTACCTTATAGGAGTTTTTCACAGCAATTGTCTTTTTCTAACTCTTAAAAAGATGACATTTTATTGGCAATGGCCCTGAGTCTATCTTTCCCAATCATTGTGTCCAAACAGACATCTGCATTTTTTAGTCTGATCTAGACTGAAGCAGGGATGAGCAGTTTATAAGGCAGAGATACTTGAAGTCAGGTGGATTTAGAATTGTTTGCTTGAAGGTCTATGTAGGTTGAAGAAAGTTATTCTAGTCAGCAGCTGGGTATTCTTGGGTAAGGAAAAGATCTAGTTCTTAGTAGAAAGTGATAAGCAGGAGCTACTTCGAGGTTGCAACCAAAATTGGTAAGAGGGTTAGGGCAGGATAGGGCACCATTCCCAGCAGGAATGTTGGCAGAGGCAGTAGTCTGAGGCTAACTAATATATCATTGTTTGGTTCTTGGTTCCTCAGAGATTGGGTGAGACTTGTGTGGGCAATTTGGTTGTCTTAAGAGAGATATTAAAAAGTGAATAAATATTAAAGCTAGAACAAGAATTTTTGTAACAGCTTTCTTTAATTTATGTTCTGACATGTCTTGAAGATATGAATTTACTCTCCTCAAATATTAGTACTACTCATAACTGATTATTAAAATATTAAAAATATTAGCCAATATTAACTTGTAATACTCTTGATTTTCTAAGTACTATGTTAAGTGCTTTATATTTTTCATCTCATTTAATCCATATAATATCTCTGTGAGGTGAATGAAATTTTCTTATTTTTGGAATTTAGGAACCTGGATGAGGTTTAAAGAGGTTAAGTCACTGTAGATAGACATACACAGGAGTGGCAAAGACATTTCAATCCTCCCTTCTTTTAGCATATGACTCCTGTGAGTAGGCCATTTTCCCCTTCATTCTTTGATGGCAAATGAGATTTAAAAAATCTTTACATTAGGTCAAAACAGTTGAAGAGATATTTTCACCTAATACTTAAAATCTCTTACATTTACTTATATCTAATCAGTATCCTAGAGCAGTATATTCTTTCTTTTAACTGATTATCACAATCAAAATAGGGAGCTTTGTTGTTTATCTTTATAGTGGTTTATAATTTCTATTTTTAAGTCCTTTTTTTAAATTTTATTTTCATGTTCATTAATTATAGGGGGGAAATATACTACAAAATTGTAAGAGAGACGATAACACCAACAATACATAAAAATTAATTTACCTAGATATATCTAGCAATATGGTTTGGAAATGTATAAAATAAAACTTGTGGAGTTATAAACCAAAAAGGACAAATCCACAACCATGTATAAGGTAAGAACTTAAAGAATTACAAGCAAAAAATTTATACACATCTATCAGAAGCAGATGAATCAAGCTGTGTTTACTTGTTTTATTTTGTTAAAAGAACCTCTTTTACTTGAGTATGTAATACACAATGTTACAATAGTTTTCTATTTATCTGGTTTTAATTGTTATTCCATTGCTGGAGATTTGTATGAAATAGATTTAAGGTGGGATTTAATATCTGTAATTTTCAAAAAATCCTTTTAGTATACGTGTCCATCCTGGTTTTGGAGTCACTGTTCTGTAATTAATCCTTAAAAGCCTATATGTTTAAGTCTATTTATGATCTGACCAAGGAATCTCTAGAAACCTCTGTTACCTGATCACTGAAAATAATGCTGAGATATTGAGAAGGTGTGTAAAGTTCTATTTATTAGCTTAAGTTTAAAATGTAGACATGTAACCATAAAATGAGAAAGTTTAATTTAGACACTCTGAAAGATTGCTTGCAAATTTGACATTATACCAGTTCAAGAGTTGAGTATTTTGTTGTTGTTTATCTTTGAATGCTGATTGTATTGAGCAATAAAGAGGAATGTACAAAGTGACAACTTCGAGTTCTTTCTAGATTGCTGGAATCAACACACCAGGGCCTACTGCCTGGCATGACACTTTGCACTACTCTAAAAACTTTCCTTTTGTAAAAATGGAAACTAACGTCACTTATTTGCAGGATTTGAGGGAGAATGTGTGCAAATCACTGGCTCAGACTAGACAATTAAAAATGTTATTTTTCCTGCAGAAATATATAATCTAATTAGGAAGCCAAAGCAGGGAAAAACAAAATAGTTAATTCTAATGCAATGTGGTCAAGGTCAGTGAAGGATTTCTCAGTGTGGGTTCAGCCAGCTTCTCTCCTTCCTACACCTCAGGTTTTCTCATCTACCTAGGGGAGATCATCAAAAGAGGTTGAGTTCAACAATAGGTTTTTCTGCTGTTTCCATGGCAACCAAATGAAAATAATCACCAGACTTCACTTCAATCCTTAATGCGATTTAGTCAGCAACATTTGCTGAGCACCCACTGTGTGCAGAGAAATGTACCGGAAGGTTATGGCAACAAGAAATTTTATTGTCATAAGTGGAAACTGCTAGGAGAAAATAACTTTCTCTAAAAATATATCTTCTGAAAAAAATTTCTAAAAATCTGCCTCATTATTTGCACATTAGGGTTTCTAGGTTTACACTGGGCACTAAGTGTTTCTTTGCAAACTTCTACAGAAATAGTTACCAAGGTAAGAGTGGAATTTGTCCTTTCCTCTGAAAATGAATTGAGTCTGTTGAGATAATAGTTAAACACTGTTTTACCAAAAGTTGTGGATTTCTCTCTAGAATTTTCTCCTGGGAATATAGAGACACCTAAATACAAATGTAGGAAAATGGTATTTCCCCAAAGTTTGCCTTTTTTTTTTTTTTTTGGAAGATCCTGGGACAGTAAGGTTAAACGGGAAGAATGTCATTAAATAATAGTGAGTAGTAAAACAGTTATGGTGACCTTTCTCATAAAAGCCACTTGTAATGACTAGCTGCAGACTGTCAGATAAAGAATCCAAATATCTTTCATCTACCTCCTCACAGCCATGTGTGGCTAGTCCATACTAGGCAAGAACAAATACCAGGTGTGTCCCACGGACATTCTTATCTCTTCAAAATTTTTAGTAATGTGTTTCCTTAACACCCATCTCTAATCTGCAATTTCCCAGAGCTACTTTCCACTGAGATTTATTTCACTCAGGTTGGTTTTATGTATGATACTATGTATGCTCTTTTATGTTTTTGCATATTTCTCCAACTAACCTAAACAAGAAGAATTAGTGAAATATGATGACGCGGCATACCGACACGCTTATTTAAACAGTGTGCATTTATTCAATTTTAAATACCATTGTTTCTTACTACACAGTAAGCAGAAGTTCCTTATATTAAGAAATAGAAAATATTAAGAACAAGATAGGAATATTAAAGTGATCCATAATTCAATACTCTTGGACTCTATTAACATTGAAGTGTGTCTTTTGTTTTTATTGTTAAAAAATGAGCTTGTTCTTTTTACATAATTTATAACCTCCCTTTATATTTACTGATATATCATTGATCATATTTGCATATTGTTATGGACCGAATTGTGCCCTTCCCCCCATTCATGTTGAAGTCCCAACCCCTAATGTTACTATATTTGGAAATAGGGTCTCTAGAGAAGGTACTAAAGTTAAAAGAAGTCATAAGGGTGTGACTCCAATCTGATAGGCTTAGTTTCCTCCTTAGAAGAGGAAGAGGCAACAGTGATCTCCATCTGAGCACACAGAACAGTTTGTGTGAGACATATGAGAAGGCACCCTCTGCAAGCTTAGGAAACAGTTCTCACCAGAAAGCAACCCTTCTGGCTCCTTGATCTTGGACTTCCAGCCTCCAGAACTATGAGAAAATAAATTTCTTTTGTTTAAGTCACTTAGACTGTGGTGTTTTTGTTAAGGCAACCTGAGCAGACTATACATAAAATGTGTGTCTATAACCACATTTTAATCATGACATCATATCTTCTGTATGTCATAATTTATTTTTACTTCCTTATTTTTAGATATTTCAATTTCCTAAATATATTTCAATCTTAATATTTATTTATTTTCATAGGAAAAGTTTTCAGAAATATTTCTGAATATAAAACAAAGCACATCTTAAAATATTTTTGATCCATATTGGTAACTGTTAAGCCAATCTGTACCTCTGTGAGCTATGAGAGAGTATGACCATTTCACAGTATCTCCATATGTAAAGAAATTACCATTTTTCAAAAATCTCTGTAAATCTGGTAGTCAAAAGTTATGTTTTATTTTTTTTTACTCCATTTGAATTTTTTTTTTTTTTTTTAAATTTTTTTTTTTTTTTTTTCAACGTTTATTTATTTTTGGGACAGAGAGAGACAGAGCATGAACGGGGGAGGGGCAGAGAGAGAGGGAGACACAGAATCCGAAACAGGCTCCAGGCTCCGAGCCATCAGCCCAGAGCCTGACGCGGGGCTCGAACTCACGGACCGCGAGATCGTGACCTGGCTGAAGTCGGACGCTTAACCGACTGCGCCACCCAGGCGCCCCTCCATTTGAATTTTTAAATGCGATTTATAGGGAATTGCTTATATTTGTGATATTTTATAGTGATTTGATAACTAATTTTTATTAGCCTTTCTGTGTCTCAACTTAGTGACTTGCATATGCATATCCTTGTAGGTATTTACTCTTTAAACTATAGGAAAATATGCTTATAATTACCTATTGTTGTATTGTAAGAAAATTATGTACAGAGCCAAGAGATTGTTATAAATGATATTTATTTCATTGACACAAGAAACACATTTATCCAGGGTGAGTTGGCATTGAGTGGCAGTTGAGCATAAAGAGCATGGGGAATATTTGATTTCCAAATCACCATTTCCTTATGTTTTTGATTCTAGCTACTGCTCATAAAATTTTTACTTCTACTCTTAATACTTTATGTGATATTTCCCAGGTTAAACTCCTCATTTTACACCTTCTAGATAGTTAGCCAATATGCTATATACTTTTGCTGACTAATATTTTAAGTCTGTGACTTTTTATGTTCATCCGAACCCAATTTGACTCTTCTATTTTCTCTCAAAGAATTATCTCACCATCCACTCAGGTTCTTATAGCAACAACATGGGTGCCATGTTTGACTTACTTATTTTCTTAAATTTACATCTAATGAGCCAATACTTTGATAACTTCAACAAACATTTATTGATATGCTGCTCTATATCAGATAATGTTCTAGACTTTTGGCATACAGCAGGAAACAAAGCAAAGTCCTTGTTTTTGCAGAGCTTATATGAATGTGTGTATGTATTAGGGTGCAGTCAGAACACAGAAATGAACATAGAACTTTTAATTTAAAGAATTATTGACTAGTTATAAGCAACTATTAAGGGATAAAGAGAACTCTATAGAATGCAAGAATAGTAGATACACAGACCAGCTACTACTAGGGCTGAGAGCACAACCAAAGGAAGAAACAAAGTTAGAAAAGACTTCCCACTCCAAAGACTGAGACTCAGATCTTACTGGAAAGAATCTGCTTGTAGTCCCATTGGAAAGAATCTGCTTGTAGTCCCATTGGATAGTAGAGGTTTTGCCTGAGGAATTACTGGGAAGGGCTGGCAAACAGGAAACTGCCTGCTGGGGAATGATGTGCTTAGAAGCCCCCCATTGGGGCACCAGTAAAACATCCTGGGTTGCTTCCTGCTGGAATGCCACCAAGACTTGCTGGGAAACTTTTCACTGGGTATCTGGTAAATCTTTTTGGCAAGCCACCTGCTGGAGTGCTTTGAAATTCCCTAGGAGTCCCTCCACCTTGCCTAGTCTACCTATGAAACTCACTGGAGAGTAAAAGCTGCTGGATTTCCTGCATACCACTGCTGGCTATGCACTGGAACAGGATCAAAAGCACACCAGGGCTAGAACCATTCCTCTTGCAGTGTTCTTGTGCTCTTTTACTTACAAAGTTTAACATTGTGCCAACTGGCAAAGTAGAAATGTTTATAAGATTCAGATTCAGTATCAGAAACAAGACAAAGAAGGAAGAATTTGTAGCTGAGAGGCAAATGGTTGTTAAGTAACACAGTCTACTTCTTTGGTTGTAATAACAAAACAACTCTATGTTTCCATTTAACCAGATAGAGATACAATTATTTTAAGTAAAGTTGTCAACTATTCCTTGAAATGTGAAGAAACTGATTCCCAAGAGTCGTTTTATCCATTGCTAGCTATGCTAAATTATTCCTCAAATTCTGTCACAGTCTTATTGAATATTATGTAACCTAAAAAAACAAATTTAAGGTTAACCTGTAACAACTTGTATATAAAGTATTGTAAGGTTAACCTATGACAATTTGTATATAAATTAATAATGAATACAGGGATGTAGAAGAAAATAACTAGCATATAAAAACATATAGACAAGCAAAGAGAAAATAAAACTACTATATATCTTGATTCCATAACTGGTCACAAGTCTGTAATTGGTCTATAATTGGCATATGACTACGTTTTCTACTACCATTCTATATTACCTTGCTCGCAACAGGAACCTCATTTGGTTAGGGTTTCACCTGTTGAAGTTACTCAAACACTCATTCCCAAAGGATCTGATTGTTCAACAGCCCTTTATTGTCTTGCTTTAGTTTTTATAATTAAATTTTTTTAAACATTTATTTATTTTTGAGACAGAGAGAGACAGAGCGTGAACGGGGGAGGGGCAGAGAGAGAGGGAGACACAGAATCGGAAACAGGCTCCAGGCTCTGAGCCATCAGCCCAGAGCCTGACACAGGGCTCGAACTCATGGACCGCGAGATCGTGACCTGAGCTGAATTCGGATGCTCAACCGACTGAGCCACCCAGGTGCCCCTTGCTTTAGTTTTTAAAATTTTCTTTTAAGTACTAAAATTCATCTCAGAGAAGTTTCTGGGTTTTAGACAGTGTTCTTTTCCCTCAGTTGTGTAGCATTTACTCAGTTTTTCCTTGGTAATTGGGATCAATACTCCAGAAGATAATTCCTTTTATCTGCCTGTTGATTCAGAAGCATCAAGAGCCCCTGATGATCATGAGGCAGACCCACATTACAATTTAATGGAACCATTGTTGTGTTTCATGGTGAAAGCATTCTTCCGTTGGTGACTAAACCTCTAAACCAGCAGAGCTCAAAGTTTTCAGGAGAGACCACAGAAGTTATGGGAGTGCCTTATTAAGTTGAAGAGTGAGAGGAGCCAGTTCAGTGATTACCCTTTCTTTGATACTAGGACTCATGGATTCTGGATCTAGTGGAGACAGCACTATAATATGATCTCCAGTTCAAAGATATTTACCATCCTCTAAGACAATTCAGTTGCTTCCCAACTGGCACTAAATCTGGGGTTTTACTAAGTCATTACACCTTCCAATTAGACCACCTGCCTCTAGGTGATGGAGTATATGGTAAGATCAATTATTTCCATAGCCTTGAAACTTTGCTTATGACATTTGCCTTGAAATGAGTTCCTTTACCAAAAATAAATGCTGTGAAGAATGCCATGATGATGGATAAGAAATTCATCTAGGAGTTTGTGGATATTTGTGCTGGGAGATGAATTGCTGGCATGGCAAGCAATTCCATATTCAGAGTATGTGTCTATTCCAAGTGAGATGGGCTTTTGACCCTTTTATTATGAATTAGAGTCAGTATAATCAATCTGTCAGGTGGCTGGCTAGTGCCCTGGGAATTGATGCCATATCAGCAGTTTAGTGTTGATCTCTGCTTTTTGTAGATTAGGCACTTAGTAGGAACAATTGCCAGGTTAGAGTTGCTAAGGGCATGTATGTCCGTGAATTTGAGCCCATCTGCAGTCTCCATTTATTCTTTTATGGCCACTTCACTTTGGGGCTTGCTCAGAAAGTACTGGGGTTTCTGGGAAAGAAGTTGATCAACAACTACAGAGCACATTATATTGTCTGCCTGATTATCATGAACCCCTTCAGTGTTGACTGTACTTTGTATCTATTTTGTTCTGATCACTGGTATATCATTACTGCCCTTGATGGATGATTTGTTCATCTTGTCTTTGATGGCTAAATGTTGCCACTTGGCTTATATTATATGGAGTGCATAACATCCATTGAAATTAGAAAGATTATCTCAATGATGGTATTTTAATACCTATATAAGCCTTATAAAAGAGAATATCTACCAGAAATAGAAATGCTTGGAGTGCCTGTGTGGCTCAGTTGGTTGATCATCTGACTCTTGATTTTGGCTCATGATCAGGTCATGATCCCAGGGTCATGAGATCGAGCCCAGGTCAGGCTCTAAGCTGAGTGTGGAGCCTGCTTAAGATTCTCTATCTCTCTCTCTCTCTCTCTCTCTCTCTCTCTCTCTCTCTCTCTCTCAAAAAAAAGTAGAAATACTCAATTCACTTATGTATTTCTTCATGCCTTAGTGAAAGGAGTATCTCATGTGCTTGAGGGTGTATTTGGTATGAGTTTGCAGGTCATGTGTGATAAATCCATGCCAACGTTCCTATATCCTTAAGACTTTAATTATTATAAAATTTAATCCCTATATCCTTAAGACTTTTTAATTCCCTTATCACATCATTACTGAGAGTTTGGGAATATGCACCTCACCTACCATAGGCCACAAATGAATTCAAGTTTCAATCAGTCAACTAAATATCTGGTAGTGCCACCTTCACCTCCATGAAGTGACAGCTTTAATCTGGAATCTCTAAGTGCATCAATATCAATGAGATATTAATATGATACCCATCTGAGAGATCAGTGAGATACCAGTAAGATTTCTGAGAATCAGTAAATAGAAGACCCAGCTCTCCAGTTTTCAGACTGTGGTTTTAGCTGAGAACTGAAGGACATAAGCTTGGCATTTTCTTTCAGTAAATGCTCCAGTGAAGATACTATATAGATTTGTAGTCACTACCATTGCCATCACAATTGAGTGCAGCAAACATTTGAGTCCAAAGGTGCTTGTTTTTGTTGGCACATTATCACGATCAGTGACAGGGGGCAGTTTCATTCATTTTTATCCCACTGTACGCTGTGGATTATATCAATCCTATTTACTCTTGGAAAGGATCTAGGACTTGAGCTCAAAACCAAAACTACAATCAAACCAGTACTAAAATCCCATCTTTGAAGGTCTATCTCCTGAAAATATTCTCAGTACCAATTCTGTCCAGTCAAGAAACAGAAATTGCACTACTAATTTGAATAGGAAAAAATTAATGTAAAGGATATAAAGAATTTAATTTAATAAAAGACCTATTAAAAGGGGAATTACAACTAAGTAAATTGTATTGAGTTTTTTGTTATTGCTATAACAAATTACCACCAACTTAGTGACTTAAAACAATACAAATTTATAATGTTATAGTTATGTTTGTCTAAAGTCTGACCTGTATTTTATTGATCTAAAACTAAAATGTCAGAAGGGCTGTGTTCCCTAGTGGAGAATCCATTTCCTTGCTTTCTCCAGCTTCTAAAGACCACTTGCAATCTGCTTCATGACCCCCTTCCTTCATCTTCAAAGCCAGCTGTGGTTTAATCCTTTTTATGTTGCATTTTTCTGGTCCTTCTTCCATCATCATATCTCCCTTTGACTACAGCTGAGAAAGCTTCTTCATTTTTAAGGACTCATGTAATTACTTTGGACATACCCAGATAATACAGGATAATCTCCCCACCTCAAAATTGAGAACCTTAAATCACAATTATAAGTTTCCCTGTTCCATGTAAAGTAGCATATCTCTGGTTCCAGGGATTAGGTATAGACATCTTTAAAGGGATATATTTTCGGCTGCCACAAGATCTCTAAAGAATCTAAGAATAGCATATTAGAGGGGGCAGCTGCTACCTCTGTGGTTAAAGCAGAGTACTCAAGGAAGGAACAAACTTGGAAAAGAGCATCCTCCAAGGTTGAGATTTAGGCCTCATTAGCAAAGGTAAAATGTGTATATGGAAATGGATGGAAACAGTTCCAAACTTTGGTATTCTCTCTGTTTGGTGGGCAAGATGAAAAATGAACACAAATGAATAAATTAAATAGTGTTGTATGTGCCAAAGAAAATATAAAAGTATGATATGTTAAAATGTTATTGGGAGAAGTTACTCATTTAGATTTGTTGGTCAAGAAGAAATCTTTTTGGAAAGTCACATTAGCAGATACTTCATTGGTATTAAGCTAGCCTTGCAAATCTGTGTAGACTGAGAAATGTCTCCCCTCGCTCTGAAGTAGGAACAAATATAACAATTTTGTGGAGTATTAAGAAGGGCTGTAGGTCTGGATCTTGGTAATGAGGGGAAGAGTGAAGGATATGTTTAAGAGGTAAGGAGTCAGGTACCACAGGGCTCTCTGTAAGCCAGGAGATGATGATTAAAGTTTCAAGTTTTCATCAGAGTAGGATGAATAGCAGTTAACAAGTTTTGACAAATAGTAACATGAACTGATTTATATGTTTTGTTTGTTTGTTTGTTTGTTTGTTTTTAATTGCTCCTGGGGCACCTGGGTGGCTCAGTCAGTTAAGTGTCCTACTTCGGCTCAAGTCATGATCTCACAGTTCATGGGTTCAAGCCCCACATCAGGCTCTCTGCCATCAGCACAGAGCCCACTTTAGATCCATCGTCTCCCTTTCTCTGCCTATCTCCCGCTTATGCTGTCTCTCTCTCTCTCAAAAATAAATAAACATTAAAAAATTATAAATTACTCTCGTTACTGTATGGACAGTAAATTGTGTCTTATTGATTCTTCTCTCTGCTCTTTGAAATGTGAGTCATTTGTGGGCAGGGACTGTGCCATTATTGCTGTCTTCTTTAGAATCTGGCATATTACTTGAAACTTGGTAGAAGCTTTGGAAGGTCTTTTGAATGAATGCATGAATGAATGAATGAATAAAATATATAAATGAGACAAAACTGTTTCTCAACAGGGAGTTGTCAAGAGTGAGAAGGGAGTGCCAAGTGATAGCAAAAATGGATAGAACATTCTTCTGCGCAAGACCAATCTTCCATGGTGATGATAGGGACAGGGAGATTAATCCGGTTAGCACATTGCCTATACTTCAATTGCCTGTAATACTAAAGGAGTATCTATTTGCTTTTTCCTAATTTTGAGTTTCCTTTTGAGCATCAATGCTGATAGAGGCAAGTTAAAATGGTTATATCATACACTGGCTCTATGCAAAAATAATCCCATAAGCAATTAGATAGCAGCACTAGGATATTCTTTTAGAGAACAGGTTGAAGTTAGCTCATTTATACATAAATCATATTCATACCCTTCATGAATCACATTTATTTTCTGCAGCATAACTTCTTCCCAAAATAATTTCTAAACTTTCTCCCAAACTTTCTACCCAGACTATTTAAAACACATACAACTCTGCACCTAATTGTACCTAATACTTTTTACTGAACTAATACTTTATTAAAGCTTCAGCATGGATCATACAGGGGTGATAGCCAGAAGTGGAATATAAGCAGACCACCTTTGATATAGATCCAAATATTGATCTTGGCTTTTTTCATGCTGAGGTTGAGAAAATAAGGTTCTGTCTATTTTCTCTGTTTGTTTCCTTTGCTTATTTATTTTCTCTTTCTCTCTCCTCATTTCTTCTATCCATTATATCCTGGCTTATCTATTCTGTTATTCCTGGATTTACTAAGTCAATTCTTAGTTCTTCTACTCAACCTTTAGATTTGCCTCCTCCCATAAGACTGATGCTCTCTGTCATCAAGATTGTCTTTTGGCAAAACAAACTTTACATCTTTTTCTAACATTCTTATGTAATCTAGAATAGAAATGGAGAGAATGGAGCAACCTGGGAAGTATTAAAATGATAGAAAGGTAAGTGGTTTTATGTACTAAATGTATGTTGCTAAAATGCCAGATGAATATCCAGACTGGTTAGAAGAACTATGAGTGTAGCAAGGAGAGAAATGGATATATAAATAAGAAAGAATGTTGGCTGTGAAGGTAGATTTTACAGAATGCTGAACCAAAAGAGGGGAGACAAAGAATAGTCAGAGAGAAGAATATTGAATTTTAGTCTTGATATGGAGATTCAGGATGATGATGACATTTAAAGTGTGACTATACTATTTAGCAAATGATACATAGTAGAAATGAAGATATGGAACAGTGTTATGTAGATAATTAAGGGTGTGTGAGATCAGATATCTATTACTTTATTTTGAAATTCTTTACTGGACTTTTGGAATACCTGAGGCATAGAGTAGTCATATGTCATTTGTATTGCCTACACAAATTATTGATTTTAATAATCTCTAACAGAATCTATTACAGGAATTTTTTTTCATTTCAAATTTTTATTTAAATTTAGTTAACACACAGTGCAACATTGGTTTCAGGAGCATAATGCAGTGATTCATCACTTACATACAACACCCAGTGCCATCATAACAAATGCCCTCTCTCTAGCCCATATCCCCACCTACCTCCCTCTAAACCCTCAGTTTGTTGTCTGTTTTTAAGAGTCTCTTATGGTTTGTTTCCCTCTCTCTTTTTCCTCCCCCTGCCATATGTTCATCTGTTTTGTTTCTTAAATTTCATATATGAGTGAAATCATATGACATTTGTCTTTCTCTGCCTTATTTTGCTTAGAATAATACACTGTAGCTCCATCCACGTCATTGCAAATGGCAAGATTTCATTCTTTTTTAATGGCTGAGTAATATTCCATTGTATATATATGCCACCTCTTTATCCATTCCTTAGTTGATGGACATTTGGGCTCTTTCCATAGTTTGACTATTGTTGATAAACCTGCTGTAAACATCGGGGTGCATGTAAACATCTGAATCAGTATTTTTGTATCTTTTGGGTAAATACCTGGTAGCACAATTGTTGGATCATAGGGTAGTTCTATTTTAAACTTCTTGAAGAATTTCCATACTGTTTTCCAGAGTGGCTGCACCAGCAGTGCAAGAGGGTTCCCTTCCTCTACATCCTTGCCAACATCCGTTGTTTCTTACATTGTTAATTTTCACCATTCTGACCAGTGTGAGGCAGTATCTCATAATGATTTTGATTTGTATTTCCCTGATGGTGAGTGATGTTGAGGATCTTTTCATGTGTCTGTTAGCCATCTGGATGTCTTCTCTGGAAAAATGTCTATTCATGTCTTCTGCCTATTTCTTAACTGAGTTACTTGTTTATTGGGTATTGAGTTTTAGAAGTTCTTGATAGATTTTGGATACTAACCCTTTATCTGATAGGTCATTTGCAGATATCTTCTACCATTCCATAGGCTGCTTTTAGTTTTGTTGATTGTTTCCTTTGCTGTATGGGATCTTTTTATCCTGATGAAGTCCCAATAGTTCTTTTTTGCTTTTGTTTCCCTTGCCTCTGGCAATGTGTCTAGTAAGAAGTTGCTCTGGCTGAGGTCAAAGAGTCTGTTGCCTGTGTTCTTTTCTAGGATTTTAGGATGGATTCCTGTCTTACATTTTGTCCACTTTGAATTTATTTTTGTGTATGGTGTAAGAAAGTGGTCCAGTTTCATTCTTTTGCATGTTGCTGTCCAGTTGTTCCAATACCATTTGTTGAAGAGACTGTCTTTTTTCTGTTGGATATTTTTTCCTGCTTTCTTGAAGATTAGCTAAGCATATAGTTTTGGGTAGCATAAGAAATTTAAAACAGTCTTTAAGCACTCAAAAATTATATTCCTTCCTCTCCTTGCTTTCCTTTAACTATAACATGAAAATTTTGTTTACTGATAGAGAGATTTCAGGTTATAGTATTCCATTCTAAATCATGAAATACCAATGAATTTGTTCACATTCTTTTGTATGGTTTTTTTTATTAAAGCTGAAGACTTGTGTATTCTTGGTTAAACTAATTCCTGGGTTTTCAAATAGATTTTGTGGCTATTATTATCGTATCTTTTTGTTATTTTAACATTATATATTATATTTTTGTACTGTTTAATGCTGATGTAGATAAATCTTACTGTTTTATGAAGGTCGGTTTTTCCATATTTCTTAAATCTATTGTTAGTTAATGGGCATTGAGAAAAAGAGAGACATCAGGTTTAGTCACATTACTTTGTATTTCTATGACTCAGTTTCCATGTCTATATACCAGGAGTATTAATAGCACCTACTCCATAGGGTAACATTGATGTATTATTCCAAGTGTGAACTTAATCTAGAAATATGATTCTCAATTCTGTATTCATTTTTGTGACCATTCTGAATTGTGGAAGTCAAGAAGTTAAAATTCTTCTCATCAGAAAGAAATGGTTAAAATGGATTGAGATCCTCCCATTATTGGTAAAATCAGTGGCTTATAAGCTAGATACCTTTACTTTGTTTTGCAAAGATTCACCATAAACTTAATTTTCACCTCCCTCCATTCTAACTCTCTGCAAACCTAACATGTCATTACTTTACTTATTTTGAAGTCACATTAATGATTTCTAAATAAAATTAAGCCAATAATACTACTTATTATTTACAAGAAAGATTTTTCTCCTTCAAAATCAAAATCCTTTTACAATAGCTTCCAATATTAGGCATCAACTTGGTAATATATAACATTCTAAAATGCCTATTGAAAAATATATTCAGCTGTGAAGATTTCTAGAAACAACTTCACACATTTTTTTTTTTCTTAATTTCATGTCAGTGACCAGCACTCAAAACCAAGGGCAAATTAGGTATGGTACTAAAGAGTGTGAAACAGTTGGTAGCCAAAGACTCAATTACTTATATTTAAAGAAACTGCCTTGATCTCTAAGAATATGAGAAATGAACAGAAGTAGAGGATTCTGGTAGTATTTTTGAACCTGAAATATAGCATAGGACCACTATTAAAAACTTATAATAGAACATTCACACCAGCGTGATCATGATCATTTTGCACTCTTCTGAATCTCTGTAATCCTCAAGACCTGTTCAGGAGTGCTGAGAATTAAAGCTAAAAAGGTGGACAGATGTGTAGGCAGTATTCATAATAAGAGTTTTTGTGTATTTGCATTTACAACATAACAATCATCCATCTTCAGACTCTCAGAACTCCAGTATTTGACATGATACTTAAAAATATTCAAATAAAACCCATACTGAAAAATTATAATGAATATGAAGGAATCATACTGATCAAGAACATACTCTAAACTAGGGAAATGATGAGTTTTCTAAGCGATTTAATAATAGAGTATGACCCACATTTTAAGGTAAATACCATAAATATAGCATGGCTAACAAATATCAATGTTTATTCAGTTTATATACATCAAGATTGATCTATGGTGTGAATACTTCCTATTCCAGTATTAAACTTTAGAACAAATACACTGTGTCCTCTGACAGTATTTTCCTTTTAGTTGATAAGTGTATGCCTGGTCTTTATCTAAAGCTTACTATATTTTTCAAAGTTATTTATTTGAGAGAGAGAGAGGGAGAGAGAGAGGAGAGAGAGAGAGAATGAGTAGGGGAGGGGCAGAGAGAGAGAAAGAGAGAATCCCAAGCAGGCTCCAGGCTGCCAACATGAGCCCAATACTGGGCTTGATCTCACAAACCTTGAGATCATGACCTGAGCTGAAATCAAGAGCCAGGCTTTTAACCAACTGAGCCACCCAGACACCCCCAAAGCTTAATATATTTAAAAACTCAATTATACAACCTATCTATTACAGAGCCATGTATCAGACAGAACCTAAACATATTTTCCTTAATTTGAATTGATTTGCATTTAATAAGTACATTTGCAAGAATGTAGTTTTCCTATGATGACAATAATAAGCAAAGGAAAATACAAGTGCATAAGTATGCTAAGATAATCTACCCTCAAATTCAATTCAAATAGCTATATATTTTTTACTTGAAAATACAGCCAGCCATATATTTTCCAAGTGCTCTAAGAAACTACAGGCTATCCACAACAGGGCTTTTTTAAAGTTCTTTACTAAAATAGATATTAATGGAATACAATAGTTGCTAATGGGCTATTGAACAACAGGATAGAAAGGAAGCTAGACTGGGGTGATGTATACCAATTAGCAAGTTCTTAGAGTAGCCGCAGGGTGAAGCACTGGTTGTTCCAGACATCAATCTAAGCAAGCCTCAAAAGAGGATTCAACTCTGAAATAGGCCACACCTGAATTTCTGCCTAGTTGGAGATTTCATGTTGCTTGATCAACTTATAATTAGCATGATATATGGCAGGAAACTTTTTCATTTAAAAAAAATTAAGAGATTGTGAACATAATTGTCTTACTAGAATTTGACTAGAATAACCAAACATATTTCCCTAGTGAAGAATTAAACACGACCCTTCAGGAGGGTGAAAGGAGTTTCTGAGCATCTGAAACTTTACATTTTATGAAGCAATAAAAAATTCTCAAAGAGCCAGCTAACTTCATATTTGCATATGAACTATGACCAATGATTCACTCTGAAAACAATGTGAGGGTAAATTTACAATTTAGCTTGGAGTCTGCATAGCATGGTGTAAATGAATCAAACAATATACAATAAATTTCATGGACAGTTAAGTTTTAGTTCTGGTGGTGTAAATCACAGGTGGGCTCCCATTACAAATAGATATATTGTTGGGATGATAAAAACAGTGAAGTTAAAAAAATGTCTTATCCTGCTTTAAGTATCTGAGCTTCAGAAGAAAGAGAAACTCAGTGGGGGAGATAACCAGTGGTGATAGGAACAGAAAAGAACTAATCCCAGTGCCAAAAATAAAAGGAAGAATCAAAGCTAAGCCACCTGTGTGACCTATCTGAACAATCCTAGGGTGAAATGAATCAATCCAACTTCCAATTTGTGGCTGAGCTATAGAAATGGACCTAGAAAAATCAAAGAGGATTGGTTGGGGGAGGGGAAAGGGGAGCCTGCTGGGTAGTTGTTTGATCAAGCTGAGCTTTGCTCCATCAGATGAGAAAATCAAACAGTTTTACTGTGTGTTGGTGAAGCATTTATGGATTTTAATTCTGCCGGAATGTACATGTTCATTTTGGCTAGGAATGAAGTCAGACAGACCAAGTCACCTAACACATTTAATCTCTATTTATCAAACATTCAACTCCATTTCTTCCATTGATCTGAAAAGCTAGAAATTCAGAATTCATAAATAAAATTTAGCAAGAAAAATCAAACAGTTGGAATCACAGATGTACTTGGTAGGTTTGAAGATTTAGATGCATTTTCAAAGCCTAAATAAGCCTGCATTAAACTATCTCATACAAAAATAGATTTAGATGCATTTTCAAAGCCTAAATAAGCCTGCATTAAACCATTTAATACAAAAACAGAATAAAAGTCTATTAATATTAAGTTTTATTACAATTTATAATCATCTTGTTCTCCTCTCTCCTCAGGGAAAAATAATATTTCAGTACTAAATTTGCATGTCTATAAATCTTCTGAAACTATTAAAAATTACCTTTTAGTAAATTTGCAAGTAAAAACAATAAAACACATTTCCAAAGCTGATAAGAGATAAATAGGTCAGGACAATTACATGCATCATTCTCTATGTTATTAAAAAAATATAACGAGGTATTATTAAGGAATTTATTTTCATTATTTTCAGTAAGATTTTTATCCAAAAATGCACAGTCATGGAAAAGAAATTCTCTTTCAGATTTTCCTCAAGACCTATGGAGTACTAAATGTATAGAGTACATATAAATTGGATGGCCAAAACAGTTTTTTATATTGGGTTTTATGGTCATTTAAAGTAGAAAGGTAAAAGGAAAAAAGATGGGGGAAGAGATAGGAGTTATTTTTGAACAAAGGTATTCATCCTTATCTTGTGTCCGAACAACCACTGAGCTTTAACAGGGAGTCTCTTCATATACGCTAAATGAATGTGGAAATAGCTTATCTTTCTTCAGTTACATTAACCATTCAAGAGGTGATCACAATCAGGAAAAGTATTAACACTGTGAAAAAGTTGTACATACGTGTATTATAATAGTTGCATTTTATTATTCAGTTAATTTGGTGGAAAAATAGTACTAATAGTGGTGGTATTGCTACTAGACAGTGGTAACTGTGAATGAATATACGGGATGAATGGATCTGCAATCAGATTCCAGCTCTGCCACTTTCTTGTTGCATAAGGTTGATGAAGTTACTACATTAGGTGAGCCTCAGTTACTTCATCTACAATATGAAGATGTAAAATTTAAATGTAAAACAAAACATGATGGCTTAGGCATATTAAACACACGTTAATATTTAATTCTTATCAATAACATTATTTTTATGCAATCACAATAATTGATTAATAGCAGTGTGCTTATATATATTCATTGTAGTATAATGCATGTTATAGAGCAGGCACACATCAACTATTGTAGGATAAGTGATAATAACGAATACTGGAGAGGCAAAAAAAATTATTTCATTTACTTGGACTTAAATTTACAAAATTTTGTGTCTAGGTAAGGCATTCAGAGTTCATGTCAATCTATAGAAAGTGGTGGAGTTTTTTTTTAATTGATGAATGCCTTACTAATTTGAAGTGCTTCGTTAGAAGAACTTTTGTAAATGGTTTGCAGGAACAGCAGGACTGCTCATGCATAAACTTAATGAACTAACCAATAAATAAATTGGTAAGATTATTAATGAGATGCTTGCTTATTCAAGAATTCTTTAGAGGCTTGTCTATAGGATCTTTAGAAGACTTTAGTGAGTTTTCTCAGATTCTTGATCATTTTTACTTGTCAGGAGTGGCACATGCAGGATGTGAAGAAAATTTGATTAGTATGGGTAATTTTTATATGAGTTCACACTGAAACTAAAATATTAACAAAGGATGATAGAAACCAATACTAGTTAGGGAGACTATTTCTATACTCATACTAGAATTATGTCAACCATGTTAACTTGGCTTAACTAATGTGATTTTTTAAAATTATCAGCATATAATTTCAAAAAACACATAGAACTTGGTAAAGAATTTTCCAAGGTAAATGCCATGATATTAAAATTTTATTCAAGACTGTATGCTAAACCTGGACATTGCCAAGACATTGCAACATCACAATGAGTAAGACACATTCTCTTCTTCCCTGTCAAGGAGAAAAGCAGACAGTGAATCAAAAATTACAATACAGGCCCTTCTAACATCCTATATGGCCATCAAAAATAAGTTTCCTGTAAAGAATTAAGAAAAAAGAACTAGTTAAAATATGATGTATTATTTACCACAGACACACTGATTCTCAAATCTCCTTTGCCACTGCAAAACACTAAGTACTCTGGACATTCTTGTTTAAGTCTAGATTTCATCCTTATAGTTTTTGTGAATATATCAGTGAAGGTGTCAAAACCAATTCATTGGAATTTACATGACACATGAAATGGTTTTGCTATTCTGGGTTGAGTTTCCATTAATAGGATAAACTTGGATGATGTAGTTCATCTGTGTTTAACTTTTAAAAATAAACTTAATTTGAACTGTAACATACTTACAGGAGAGTACATGGGTCATAAGTGTTTAGCTCAGTGTATCACTACAAAGTGAACATCCATTTAGCCATCTCCCTGGCCAAGAGATTGAATAGTATCAAGTCAGAGCCCCTATCAGGCCCATATCCAGTTACTACTTCCATCCATCTTCTTAGAGGCAACAGTGTTCTTTTAAAGCCAACTGCTTGTGTTTAATGTTACATTTGTGAGATTTATCATTAGTGCTGTGTATAACAGTAAATTGTTCATTCCACTCCTATGGAATAATCCATTGTATTACCAGATCTCAATGTATATATTCATTCTATTCTTGTTTGATATTTGATGTATTATTATAAATAAATATTTGATGTATTATTATTATTGCTCCTCTGAATATTATTGTATATGACTTCCAAAGGACACATGTATGCTTTTTCTTGGATGTACATTCAAAACTGGAGTCGCTCTTTTATAGGATTTATGCATGTCAAGTGTATGTAATAAAAATATCTTCTTAGCTGGTTTTCCACTGTTTAAATGTTGTCTGACTTTTTAAATTAAACTTTTTGTTGGAGCACATGGGTGTCTCAGTCAGTTAAGCATCTGACTCTTGATTTCATCTCAGGTCATGATCTCACAGTTCGTGGGATTGAGCCCCGCATCCAGCTCTGGGCTGATAGCGCAGAGTTGGCCTGAGATTCTCTTTCCCTCTCTCTCTGTCTCTCTCTCACTTGCCCCTCTACTGCTCACATTGTCTCTCTTTCTCTCAAAATACATAAACTTTAATAAAGTCTTAAAAAACTTTGTTAAATTAATAGATTCTTTTTTAAAGGTCATCTATTTCTGAATTCTAGTTTCTTTCATTTAACAGTACGTCAACCCTTGTGCCATTGCAACACTGTCTTAATTACTGTGTATTTGTGTAAGTCTTGATGTAGCAGCCAGTCACACACAGAGTTGGGACATCAAAGATTTTCTTTCCAGGAAGCAGCTTTATTCGTGACAGCATGGGCTCAGTGGGCTAAGACCCCAAAACACTAAGCCCTGAGCACGGTTTGTGTGTGTGTGTGTGTGTGTGTGTGTGTGTGTGTGTGGCAGAGGGGGTGGGTGGGTTGACTTTTGTACAATTTTTGTTCCTTTGTCTCCCATATATGGTAACATACAGTCAGAATAGGCGGCCTATGTTACAGTTGTGAAGAATGTTGCACACATGCACATAGCCAGGTTGCCTTCCCTTGTCTTGAGGTTTTCACCACATTCCTTAGGGAGTGGCTCTACCATATTGATATACAATTGTTTATGTATTTCAATTTTATTATTATTTTATTTAGATTTTTTTCTTGATTCTTAAGACCTTCCTACCTTGTTGTATTCCCAGTGCCTTTCAAGACTTTTTGTCTTGCTTTTCTAGTTACTCTTCATTGTATTCAGCTTATCTGTCATTGGAAACAATGGCAGTATTTTCCAAATAATAGCACAATAATATATCCCACTTGCTTTCCTTGCTCTATTATGAACTTTATAAAAACAAAGAAACATAAACAACTTGATGCATTGAGCATAATGACATGCATGTATACCATTATCTTCCTTCCATTGCTGTTTCCCCTATTGAATTATCCAAATGTATTTTCTTACTTACTCTCCCTCATTTATTAAATACTTTGTCCTTGTTTATGGACTTCCTCTGTACTATAGTCTCTGCCATGATCATTATAGAAAATCATCTATGTTATAGATTGAACTGTGTGTTACCAAAATTTATATGTTGAAGTCTGAACCTCAAGTACCTCAGAATGTGTTCTTATATGGAAATAGTGCCATTGCAAGTGTAATCAGTTAAGATGAGGTCTTCTTACTGGAGAAGAGTTGGCCTCTAATCAAATATGAATGGTATCCTTATAAAAAGAGAAATTTTAGACACAGACATGCACATGAGGAAACACATGTAAACATGAAAGCAGAGATCGAGGTGATGACTCTGCAAGCCAACCACTTCCAAAATTGCTACCAAATTATTAGAACCTGGGAGATAGGCATGGAGTAGGAATTTCCCTCACAGCCCCAGACTGCTGACACTTTGTCTCAGACTTCTAGCTTCTAGAACTGTGAGAAAATATATTTGTGTTGTTTAAAGTACCCAGTCTCTGGTACTTTATTGTGGTAGCCCTAAGAAGTTTAAATTCTCTACAAGGCTTATGTGTTCAAAATAATGGACTCTCAGTTCATCAGTTTCCTTACTAAGAATTACTTCTTCGGTTTTAATCACTCATTCATGTTGTTACCAATGAGAACATTTCATCATCTTATTTTACCTCCAAAATGACTAATCCAAACATGTCACTTTTAGCAAAATTCCCTTTTGTGATAAGCATGTTCTTCCAAACTAGGTCATAGATGCTTATCCATTAACCTCATTCTTTCTCTTTGCTCATTCTTTCATTCCTTGGAAGCATATATACTATGATTCATCATTCCAATAAAAATACTATAAAATAAAGGATGGAAAAGCAAATATCAGGCCAATAATATCTAAAATAAAACCAAGTGAATGAATATTAATATGAACTAAAATTAACAGAGATGTTTGAGGGACCAAGATGGTGACATAGGAGACTCCTGAACTTCCCTCTTCCCATGGACACACCAAATATATGGCTACACACAGGGCAGTTTCCTCTAAGAGAAATCTAGGAGCTAACTGAGTAACTACTATGCATAGGGAAAATGAGAAAATACCCACGCTGAACATGTAGGAAAGGCTGAGAGGCATTCCCACCATAAATCTCATTCCCCTTATTGCTTTATACACTCAGGAAGAACACCTAACTGCCAGTTTCCCCCTGAGGAGCAAAACACCTAGTTCTGAAAGCCTGTGAGATTTGTGTGCAAGGGTTCTATAGCACTATAGCAAACAAAGAAGTAATTCTCAAGTGGTGTGGGAGCACTCCCTGTGGCTATAACCCTGGGTTCAGTGATGAGGGGGTAGGCAAAAACACTCACCTCTCAGTCTTTCCCTGGAAGAAACTAACTGCATGCTCTACAAGGTGCTGCCTGAAGGTCCCTCTTCTAATTAGCATGTATCTAGGGACTAGCTGTAATGCTCCCCAGAGCCTAGGGGAGCTCCTGGGCATTTCTTGCCTTCTCCCTCCAGTTCACTCCAACAATAAAATGAAGTCACCAGCATCTCTTTGGAAGTAACTTGTTAAAGTCAGAGTATTCCAATATTATAATGGTGGTGGATAAATCACTTATAACTAGTATAAAGGTTAAAAGACACTAGTGATAAGAATGTAACTCTAATGGATATTAATTATATCCAATACTGTTAATGGATAAATGGTATAAAAAGACGTAAATTGTGCCATCGAAACATAAAATTTGGAGTGAGGTGTAAAAATGTAGAGCTTTTGGTGTATCTAAAGCAAGTTGTTATTAGCTTAAAATAGACTTATAACTATAAGATGTTTTATGTAAGCCTCATGATAACCATAAAGCAAAATCCTGTAGTAGATACACAAAAGGTAAAGAGAAAGGAATCAAAGTGTACCACTATAGAAAATCATCAAATCACAAAGGAAGAGAGTAAGAGAGGGAAAAAAGCAAAAAAGAATTACAAAAAATCCAGAAAACAATTAAGAAAATGGCAATTGTAAGTCCATGCCCATCAATAATTATTTTAAGTGGAAATATCAAAGGCCCTACTACATTGTTCAATTAAAAGACGTTGAGGGGATGAATAGATAGAAAGACAAGACTGAATGGTATATTACCTAAAAAGACTCACTTCAACCTTAAGAAGAAACAGAGACTGAGGGTGCTTGGTGGCCCAGTCAGTTAAGAGTCTGACTCTGGATTTCAGCTCAGGTCATGGTCACACGGTTCGTGAGTTTGAGTCCTGAGTCGGGCTCTGCACTCACAGCATGAAACCTGCTTGGGATTTTCTCTCTCCCTCTCTCTGCCCCTCCTTGCTCATGCTCTCTTTCTATCAAGATAAATAATAAACTTAAAAATAAAAGAAGAAAGAGAGACTGAAAATGAGGATATGGAAAAAGATATTCCATACAAATAGAAATGCAAAGAAAGAAGGGGTAGTTATACATAGACAAAATAGACTTTAAGCCAAAAACTGTAAAAAAAGACAAGGTCAATATATAATGATAAAGAGGTCAATTCATGAAGAGAATATAATCATTGTAAATATTTTTGCAGTCAACATCAGAGTTCTAATATGTACAGCAAACATAACAGATCTGAAGGGAGAAATAGACAGCATACAAGAGTAAAACACTTCAATACCCCACTTGGGAACAGTATGAAGGTTCCTCAGGAAATTAAAAATAAAGCTATCATGTGATTCAGCAGTTCCACTTCTGGGTATATATCCTTAGAAAAGAAATCACTATCTCAAAGAGATATCTGTACTCTTGTGTTCATTGCAGTATTATCCATAATAGCCAGTAATTGTATGGAAACATCCAAAGTGTGTGTTGGCAGATGAATGGGTAAAGAAAATGGTGGGGGCACCTGGGTTGGTTAAGTGTCTAATTTCTGCAGGTCATGATCTCATGGTTTGTTAGTTTGAGCCCCTCATCAGGCTTTGCGGATGCAGAGCCTGCTTGGGATTTCTATGTCTCCCTCTCTCTCTGGCCCTCCCCAACTTTCTCTGTCTCTGTCTCCGTCTCTGTCTCTGTCTCTCAAAATAAATAAGTAAACTTTAAAGAAAAGAAAATACACACTGTACACACACAGTAGAATATTACTTGGCCTTAAAAAAAAAAAGGACATTCTGCTATTTTTGACAACATGGATGAAACTTGAGAGCATTTTGTAAAGGAAATAATTCAGAGAAAAACACACTGCATGATATCACTTGTGGAACTAAAAAAAGAATATGAACTGATATGTATATATATAGTAGTATGGAGATTGCCAGGGACTCAAGGATGAGAGAAATAGGGATAGGTTGGTGAAAGGGTACACATTTTTAGTTATAAGATGAATAAGATCTGAGGATCTCATGTATAACATGGTGGCTATAGTTGATAATACTGTTTTGTGTAATTGAAATTTGATACTAGAATAGAATATAATTCTTCTCATCAAAAAGAGGAAAAAGGTAAATATATGAGGTGATGAATGTGTTGATTAATTCAATGGTAGGAATCCTTTCACAATGTAGAAGTATATTAGATCATCATGTAGTATATGTTAAATATATTAAAATTTTATGTATTAATTATATTACAGCAAAGCTGAAAAATTAATAGAGAATAAGTGTTAAATAATGAAAAAAGAAATAATTTATCAAAAATATAAAAAATCAGGAACTTTCATGTATGCATACAAAATACATATCATATACACATACATATTTATGTGTGTATATATGTATAATAACACAATATAGGTTAAGCTTGAATACAGCACCTATTGTATTCCAGGCAGTATTTAATCCCATTACATTTGTGTAATCCACTTAACAAACTTTAGATATTCTTTTTAAACTCCTTTTATGCGTGAGAAAACTGAGGGATAGAGAGTTTAAGTAACCTGCTGAAGATCACACAACTAGGGAGCAGTGGTCATGCTCTGAACCCATGCACTTTAATTCCAGGCTCCTTAAGTATTATTCTAAGTTAACTTGACATGTAGCACATAATATCAACCTGTATAAAAGCAAGTAAATGGAATAATCACATAAAGAAATTTACTGGGGTATTTTGAAAAAAAAAAAAGAAAAGAAAAGAAAAGAAAAATTTCTGATAAAAGCTCAAACAGGCCAGAATAGTAAAGACAAAATTTAGTAACAACATACTTCATAAGACTGCTTACAGGATTATGCACAAACAGGAATGCTATCAAGTAAAGAGCTATACTTTTAAAGCATTTTTAGAATATTGCAAAAATCCATTATTCCACAGAAAGAGAATCATGAAATCCCATTGTGTGAATATGATACAAAAATTAGAAATAAAAGAATAAATGTAGTCCAGATATTTCATAAATTTATAGATAAAATCACAGTTTAAATTACTAAATTTTTAAAATCAATAAAATTATGAAACTATAATTAAATTTTAAAATATTATAGCATGTGAGATGGAGCTAGACTGGCAATTAAATGAATGTTTATATCATAATTACATTTATTGAAATGTAAAGAAAGTTTAAAAATAGGTTAGAAAATCATTTAGCCCAAGAATTTTGGAAACAAGCAAGAGAAAAATGCCCATAGAATGTAGAAGTTTGGAAATTGAATTAAGCCAGGATTTGGTAGAAAATCCAGTCCAAAAAAAAAAAAAAAAAAATTTTAAAAGGGGCGCCTGGGTGGCGCAGTCGGTTAAGCGTCCGACTTCAGCCAGGTCACGATCTCGCGGTCCGTGAGTTCGAGCCCCGCGTCAGGCTGTGGGCTGATGGCTCAGAGCCTGGAGCCTGTTTCCGATTCTGTGTTTCCCTCTCTCTCTGCCCCTCCCCCGCTCATGCTCTGTCTCTCTCTGTCCCCAAAAAATAAATAAACGTTGAAAAAAAAAAAATCCAGTCCAAAACACATACACAAATGGTAGAGATTAAATTTTAAAAATACCTCTGGGAATACTACCAAACAGAAAGTTTAAGTCTCAATGGTCAAGATGAGAAATGAGGAGTGCAAACAGTATTAGAAATAATTTTAAAGATTTATCTGTAGATGAAGGAGTTTAAAATATCATAAAATCTTTTGAACAATGTTTTGAATAATTAATGATAATACATTTGAAAACTTCAGTGTAATAAGTAATATTCTAGAAAATTATTATTTAAAATTATTTAAACATAACTAGAACTCTGAATTTATCAGTAGCCACAAAAATTACTGGGAAAAAATCAATACATATATTAATAAATTAAACAATTTAAAAAGAGAAAAAATATCCACTTTCTAAAGCTTTTCCTCAAAATGGAGAAAAGGAAGTGTATGATCATTTTTGAAGCATTGTACAACATAAGCATGCAGAGGAAAAGGGGAAGGGGCAGGGAAAGCTGTGTGCCAGTCTTCTCTATGAATCTAGGTGCAAAACTTCAAGTAAATTATCATGAAATTAAATCCATCAATGCATTAAAAACTCAGTCTTGACAAAGTTGGTTTCATTCAGTAATTACAAGGATGGTTCAATATTTGAAAATCTAATAGTGAAAAAGTCAGAAAAATACAACATCGTGACTTATCTCAGGTTGCTGGTTTCTTCCACCAAAATCAGTCCTGAAAAAGAGAAAAGTATGGATTTAGAACTGTCATAACCAGTATTAGAAACCCTTAGAGGAACTAAGGCTTTTTGAACTGATATGGGTGAATAGAGTCTTAGTGGGAAAATAGTTTGGGGAAAAACTTTCAGTTTTGCTTTTGACACTTCTCTCTCATTTTCTTGTGTTGAGCAGGCTCATTTTGTTACCTAGTTGCAACAGCGCAGTTAGATATAATTGATTGAGATATATTTAATTTTAAATGGTGAAAACTAAAATTATTCTTTTTCAATTGCCTATAGAGACAAATATTAAAATTATTCTATATTATATACAAAGGACCCTTATATATTTGTTATAGAAATAATATACACCTTAAACTGCTGAATACAGTGAAATAATACAGTAAATAGGAAATTAATAATAAATATAGAAAACAACTACTCCAATCCAAATGAAAAATATAAAGTCTTAGGTAAAAAATATAAACACATACTTTCAGAATATTTAAAGTATAATAAAAATGCAAAAGTAAGTAGTCATAATGGATGAGCTGTGACCACAGCAGTACTCTGATAATATAGCTGTGATCAGTTATATTTCAAAACTAGCAAAAAGCAAAAATAAACAACTTATGCTTTCAGCTCAGTAAATGTCATTAAATATATAATATATATGTCATCTATATATAATTACTGAATGTAAAAATGTTGCATGTGAATGCTAATCAACAAAAGTACTTAAGAGATTATCTCTGTGTAGAAATAAAGGGGGATACAGTAGGTGATAGCCATAACACATCTTTGGCTCTATTGATAATGTTTTACATCTTAAACTAGATGGTACCTACACAGGTGATTTTTAAAAGTTATTCTTTATATATTTTTAATATCCTAAATATTTACTAATAATTTAAGGACATTAGAATATATGTGTCATAACAACACATTAAATTTTGAATTAATATAGTTCATTTTCTGCAGTCACATTTTAGGGTCTGAGATTCAAAACACATCTGGTTAATCGATCTTTTCAGTAGCTAAGCAGATTTTATTATGCCCCAAAACTGGAAGAAAGAAGGGTACCGTTTGATGAATTTGGGACCACTTACTCTATCTATTTGGTTTAGTTTATATGGTACATCATTCATTATCACATAAACTACATACTGACAATTCTGAGCATTTCAATTCAGGACAGATGGCTTTAGGGTCAGTAAATTTAACAGGAATAGTCTATGTAACACTTTTGCTCAGCAGTTCTTAATGTGCTTTCATACACACTGTGGAACAACGGATGAGAGTCTCAGGCCTTCCTTGCTCATAAGGATACAGGATAAAATGTGCATCCAAGAATATATGATTATGTTTTCTTGAAGAGTTATTTGTAAGCATTAATGTCCCTATTAAATTGAATTTCATATATTTCACATTTTAATATGGAAGAAAATAAGAAAATAAATGTCACTCAATAAGAATGTATAACATTTTATTTTACTATTATAAACATCTGTATTTTCATAGGGAATCAGAATAAGTGCTTTTATGGGTTATCCACTTCATCTTTTTAGCAGTACTGTGAAATAGATGTTCTTGTTTACTTTTTAAAGATGAAGAAACCGATTTTCAATGAACACTTTAATAAATTGCCTGAGTTCTCTTAGATAGTAAATGCACAGGTATTAATGGGGCTATTTATATTCTGTTTTATTCAGGTACAACATACAGAGCCATGCAGAAACCCAGAAACCAGTACTGTGGATTTCAGTAAATTTTCACAAATTTAACTGAACCTCTACAGCTGCCATCTGTTTAAAGATTTGCCAAAAATTATAAATTCCTTTTATGATCCCTCAAAGTTATCACTGCCTCAGAGTTATTATTGCTAAAGGTCCACCCTTGTGATTTCTATTATTGGGGATTAATTTTTTTTCTATTATATAACATACATAAACATATATATATATATATATATATATATATATATATACACACACACACACATAAATAATTTTTCTATTTACATAAGTGGAATCGTGCAATCTACATTACTTTGTATCAGCTTTGTTTCATTCAAAAAATGTCTGTGAGATTCATCATGTTGGTGTATGCATTAGTAGCCTCGTAATTTTCAGTGCTGTGTTTTGCTTTATGGATAATATAAAAATATTCATCATTTGTTGATAGACATTTCTATTATGTACATATTAGACTTTTTATGAGAAACATTGTTAAAACATTTTATGTATGTCTAGGAAGAGGAATCTCTGTGTCATGGAGTATACTATGATCAGTTTACATAACTAATGAAAAGCAGTTTTCCAAAACATTTATTATCCCACCAGCCATTATAAAAGTTGCTCCAGATCCTTATCAAAACAGTATTGACTAATTTTTATTTTTTTGGTTTTAGTCTTTCTGGTGATATTTTTTGTGCTTTTAATTTTTGTTGCATTTTATTGATAACTGAAGAAATTGAAATACCTTCTCCCAGGCAAACACCTTCTCCCAGGCTGTGGCTTGCTTTTCCACTACCTTAATAGTGTTCTGTGATGAACAAAAGTTTTAAATTCTAATACTGTCCAATTTATTAGTTACTTCTTTTATGATTAGCATAAATTATAACCTGTTCAAACATTCTTTTCTTATCCTAAGTTTATGAAAATGTTTTTCTGCATTTTTTTTCTAAAAATTTGAGTGTTTTCTTTTTGTGTGTTGTGTATTAGATCATTTAAAGTCTGCCAGAGTGTTGAATTTAGGGCTGGATGGCTAAGATATTCTCAGCCAGGATAGCTTGGCTTTGCTAGCGAGAATACCTTCCTTCAGAAGTCTAGCTCCTTCCAGTAGGTTTTCTGACTATATACTCACAACAAGCATAGAAAACCAAGTGAAAACATTTGGGAAAGACTACAGAATTAGAGGACAAAGGACAGGATGTGGGGAGATAGCAACTGGGGCCATTAATGCCACTCAATGTACCGTAGTCAGTTCTTTGACGTTAATTATTCGTCTCCCAAATGTAATATGAAAGAAATTTAAAAATTTATTATCTTTTAAGGTACTCAGATGAATCATCCAATCATGGTATCAGGCTCAAAGACTTGACTATCATATCAGGTCCAAATGGGTCTCCTTGGAAGTTACTCTTACTTATCAGGGGACCTATAAAATTAAAAGATAAGTTTTCTGCTTTCCACACAAATAATGGACAGTAGTTTTATGATTTAGCTCTTAGACACACTGCCATCCACAGGGGAGAGAGTTGGAAATATATAGCACTAGTCTGTAGTAGTTATAAAATCCACCTGCATTAAGGCTGCCAGGTTCTACTACTCTTAGGTTGGGGAATGTTTCTTGATTTAAGCTCCAATTTTTCTCCAAGGAGTGACTCTACAGTCCATTGTTCTCCATGGTTCTTGGATCAGCCGTCTGAGAGTCATTCCTGTTCTATCACAATGAGATGATTGTTCCAGGATTGTGTCCATACATTGAAGCTTATCAAATTATATAGTTTAAATATGTCCAGTGTAATGTATGTCCATTTTATGTCAAAAAAGAAAGTCTTTAAGTGTATGTGAAAAAATAAGTAAACATATAATAATGTTACTGTCTACCCCACTATACAGTAACATATGAATCATGAAAAAATAATGGAGCTTGTAAAGACGTAAGTCCCAAAACACTGCATACTGCATACGCAATTATTATGAAGCTTGAAAACAAGCAAAGCTAAGAAGCATATTGTATTTGATAATATTTTGTTTTTGTATTAAGTGATGTGTTCACAAGTGTTCATTTTTTTTTACTTTAACAATTAATTACTTGTGTGTTGTGTATACTTTTGCATATATCAATTATTCAAAGGATAATAAAAAGAATAAAATATGTAAGTATATTAGTAATATAGAGCAGATTGTGATACTTACTATTTAGCAATGAGTTGCTTTTGGACTTTAGAAAGTAAGATATGTGCCTCAAAGCATTAATGGTGATAGTGACAGTGATATACCATCATTATAAACCAGATTCCTAAGAGGTGATGTATACTTTGAAAATCATATTTGAACATATCATACTAATGCCATTTAATTGATTTGTCTATAATAGGATATATAGATCTTAAATATATGACATTGTAAACTCAAAAAGTTATTTTTGATTAGAAGCCATTGAATTTGCTTTCAGACAAATCTATAATCTACATATTTTTATTCTCAGGGCTCTTCGTGTTATCTCATCGAAGCACCTTAAATATAAGATATATTAAAGATATAATAAAAATAGAATTAAGTAAGAATTAACTGATAATAGTCTTTTCAAAACTTAATGGTGTAAAACAGTGAATTGATCTGTTCATATTAATTCAAAATGCTACCGTTATGGCAGGATTTTTTTTATTTTTAATGTAAAGATGAAATCACCCTATTAAATTCTTTAAGTTTAATTCTATTTAAGGTATTTCAATAAAGAACGCCATTTGTATGGTGTACATACAGCAGGATAGAAACATCTGGTGTTTATGCATTTTCTGCTAAATCACAGATGACTAATTATTTTCCATGTGTCCAGAAAAAAAAATTGATTAATCACCCATCCTTGTTAGCCTAATGTTCTGCAACTAAGATCTGTTCTTTTAAGTCTTCAACCTCCTTTGTACATTTTATGGCCTTCTTAACTGCAGAGATATTTATTTCCATATTTTTCAAAAATGTCTTCAAATATGTTTGCTTTAGATACTTCTAGAATTTTTGTTTCAAGATGAATTTTAAAAAACGTCATTGAACCAGCCCATAGAAAATCTTTTATGATTTTGATTGAACATGGTTTAATTCGGAGAAATTTGATATCTCCATTGCTTCATTGCTATTTCTGCTTCCTAAAAATATCTGCCAACTAATTTATGGCTTTTTATGTGTTTCAGTTAGGTTTTAAAATTTTCATTGTATGTTTTTTTATATATTTTTGCTATTTGTATAGGAATTTTACGCAATTTTTTCTAAATTGAGTTTTCTAATATAGAGAGAAACTATTGATCATTGTATAATCTCTAAATGGGGTTGATAATGCCTGATTTGGGGCAGGAGAAAGCTTAAAATTGAAATACAGAAACAAATTTGGATAACTTCTCTAAAGGGAATTAACTTAAAGCAATTTTAATTCTACTTTGTTTTATAGTGCTTTCCAAAGAATTTTGAAAAACCAGGGTTTCCCTAATGACCTTTTTTTCTCTTTCTCATTCAGAATAACTTAATTATTTAATGCATTCTACATTTCAATGGTACTCTTATTATGTAGATGTTTTTTCCAAACTGTTTTATAAAATTAAAGTTCTGAGAGCAAAGGCAAATGGTTTGGAAAACAATGGGCAAAGACATTCCTTGCAAAGAGCAGAACAAGATTGTGGCAGATGTGTTCACTAAGGAAACCTAACCACTGTCAAAGCAGGCAGTTTTCACAGTAACTGCTTGGCGAGATTCTGTAACTGTTTGCGACCATTCACTGTTGTGTGTTATTCATTCTGTATAATAATCATTGGAAATAATTATTGTGTTTATCATTTTTTGTTTGCTTGTTTTTAGGTAATCAGACCACAAGAAACCACATCCAGACTGATCAGAAGGTCCAGAAATCTTGGACTCTGACCTGGACACCATTATTTGGTAGGACTTTGGATGGACTCCCTAGGGAAAAATATGTGTATGGGTATAAGGGTGGTTGGTGGAGACTATGGCAGAGCTACTTTATCTCTTTACAGTAATTTCACTTTCTTTCACTATTAAAAGGATTTACACATTTCAGTTGGGCATGTCTCCTCTCAGCTAAAGGTACATTTTCTTTTTTTATTGTACGTATTTAAAGTATACACATTAATGATTTGATATACATATACATTCTGAAATAATCCCCACAATCAAGCTAGTTAGCAAATCTGTTATCTCGCATAGTTACTCTGTGTGTGTGTGTGTGTGTGTGTGTGTCTTGTATGTGAGTGTGGCGAGAATACATAGGATATACTTTCAGCAAATTTCAAGTATATGGTACAGTATTATTATCTAAAGTCACTATGCTATGTGCAATAGATTTCCAGAACTTACTCATTTTACAGAACTGATATTTTTATTCTTTGACCATCTCTCCATTTCTCCCACTCCCCAAACCCTGATAATTACCATTCTACTCTTTGCTTCTATGACTATAACTATTTTAGATTCCACAGATAAATGAGATCATACAGCATTTGCCTTTTTTTGCGTAGGTTATTACAGTTAGAATGATGTCCTCCAGGACCATCCATGTGGTCACAAATGGTAGGATTTCCTTCATTTTTTAAGGGTGGATAATATTCCATCGTATGTGTATATACATACATATGTGTATGTGTATATACATACATATGTATATATATATATACATACTGTATATGACTTGCCTATTGTGAATAATGCTGTAATAAACATAGGAGAGCACGTGTCTCTTCAAGATCTTGACTTTAATTCCTTTGAATAAACATCCGGAGGTAGGATTGCTGGATCATATGGTAGTTCTATTATTAATTTTTTGAAAAATCTCCCTAATGTTTTCCATAATGGTGGTACCAGTTTACATTCGCACTAATGCATACATTCCCACTAACATGTAAGGTTGGTTCTGTTTTCTCCACATCCTCACCAATGCTTAGTATCTTTTGGTTTTTCAATAATAGCGATTCTAACAGTATGAGGGGATATCTCATTGTAGTTTTGATTTATTTTTCCCTGAGTACCTTTGCATATATGTGTTGGCTATTTATATGCTTTTTTCAGAAAAATGTTTCAGATACTTTGTGAATTTTTTATTTGGGTTATTTTTTGTTATTGAGTTACATGAGTTTTTAATATATCTTCAATTTAACCCTTTATATGAAGCATTATTTGCAAATATTTTCTTTCATTCTGTAGGTTGTCTTTCATTTTGTTGATTATTTTCTTTGCTGTGCTTTTTAATTTTAATATTGAACATAGCTAAAACACAATATTACATTAGTTGCAGGTGTACAACGTTGTGATTCAGTTTCTATACATGTTATGCTATGCTTCCTACAAGTGTAGCTATCATCTGTTACCAAAAAGTTCTTACAATATCATTGACTATATTCCTTATGTTATGCCTTTTATTCCTGTGACTTATTCATTCCATAACTGGAAGCTTGTATCTCCTATTCCCCTTCATCCATTTTGCCCACCCACCCATCTCCTGGCAATCATCAGTCTGTTCTCTGTATTTGTAATTCTGATTTTGCCTTTTGCTTGTTTGTTTGTTTATTTATTTATTCTGGGTTTTTTTAGGTTCCACATATGAATGAAATCATATGGTATTTATCTTTTTGGGTCTGATTTATATTACTTAGCATAACACCCTCTAGATCCATCCATGTTGTCACAAATGGCAAGATTGCATCCTTTTTTATAGCTGTGCAATATTCCCTTGTGTGTATATGTGTGTGCGTGTGTGTGTGTGTGTGTGTGTTTGTGTGTGTATAGCAAGTTCTCATTATCCATTTGTCTATCAGTGGACACTTAGACTGCTTCTATATCTTGGATGTAGTATAATGCTGCAATAGACATAGAGGTGCATATATCTTTTCAAAATAGTGTTTTTGTTTTCTTTACATAAATACCCAGTATTAGAATGATTGGACTATATGGTATTTCTATTCTAACTTTTTGAGGAAACTTCATACTGTTTTCCATAATGGCTGTACCAGTTTACATTTCCACCAGTAGTTGTGCAGAAGCTTTTTAATCTGATGTAGTCCTACTTACTTACTTTGGTTTCCTCTACTTATGGTATCATATCCTAAAAACTGTGCCAAGACCAGTATCAAAGAGCTTTCTCTGTATGTTTTCTTGTAGGAGTTTTACAGCTCGAATCTTACATTTAAATCTCTAATCCATTTTGAGTTGGTTTTTGTGTATGGTGTAAGATAAGGGTCCAATTTCTTTCCCTTCCTTCTCTCTCTCCCTCCTTTCCCTCCCTTCCTTCCTTGCTTTGTTTCTCATGTGGAGATAACCAGTTTTTCCAATAACATTTATTGAATAGACTATCTTTTCCCCATTGTGTATTCTTGGTGCCCTTTCAGAGATAAGTTGACAGTATATGCATTGGAAGACTGTATTTTCAAATTTGTCTTGCGGATAAGTAAAGCATTATGACTAAGTGCCGGTTATGGGATATGAGAGAAAGGTATGTATGTAACGTCTCATTCATGTTTATGAGAATAGTTGTGTTAATTCTTTCCCACTCATTTCCTTTCCATTAGCTGAAATGTACAAGTGATATCGTAAGCTATAATATACACACTAGGACATGATGTATTGAAACTAAACCTTAAGGATGAGAGAACCTTGGGTGAGAGAACAGAAAGAGATTGGATTCTCAATAACACATAATATTTATGTATATTTTATACTTTTCACTGAAAGTAGTAGTATATATTATATAATCTATAAATAAATTACTGATGTATTTAAAAAAAATAACTTACTGGTTGGGTGCATTTTTCAGCCCATGCCAAAACTTGGGTGCTAATACTTCAGTAGGGAGCACAATACCAGGGAAGTAGGAGAGAAGATACCTTTAGGGTGAAGCAGAGAAGAAAAATAGCAGCTATTTGAGGGAGTGCATTATTCAGCTGGTCACAGTTTTAGAACAGGTTAACTGGTGGTTGATCTCATAAGAAGTCTTGATAGAGGCAAAGGAAATTTCTTCATTTTATAAATAGTTGGACAAAGGAGAGAAAAGACTATCATTTGTATATCTTCTTTATTTTTATTTTTTAACATGAAATTTATTGTCAAATTGTTTCCATACAACACCCAATGCTCATCCCAACAGGTGCCCTCCTCAATGCCCATCCCCCACTTTCCCTTCCCTCCCACCCCCATCAACCATCAGTTTATTCTCAGTTTTTAAGAGTCTCTTATGGTTTGGCTCCCTCCCTCTCTAACTTTTTTTTTTCCTTCCCCTCCACATGGTCTTCTGTTAAGTTTCTCAGGATCCACATAAGAGTGAAAACATATGGTATCTGTCTTTCTCTATATGACTTATTTCACTTAGTATAACACTTTCCAGTTCCATCCACATTGCTACAAAAGGCCATATTTCATTCTTTCTCATTGGCACGTAGTATTCCATTGTGTATATAAACCACAATTTCTTTGTCCATTCATCAGTTGATGGACATTTAGGCTCTTTCCATAATTTGATTATTGTTGAAAGTGCTGTTATAAACATTGGGGTACAAGTGCCTCTATGCATCAGCACTCCTGGATCCCTTGGGTAAATTCCTAGCAGTGCTATTGCTGGGTCATAGAGTAGATCTATTTGCTCATGGATTGGAAGAATAAATATTGTTAAAATGTCAATAATACCCAAAGCAACCTACACATTCAATGCAGTCCCAATCAAAATTGCACCAGCATTCTTCTCAAAGCTAGAATAAGCAATCCTAAAGTTTGTTTGGAACCACAAAAGACCCCAAATAGCCAAAGTAATATTGAAGACGAAGACCAAAGTGGGAGGCATCACAATCCCAGACTTTAGCCTCTACTACAAAGCTGTAATAACCAAGACAACATGGTATTGGCATAAAAACAGACACATAAACCAATGAAATAAAATAGAGACTCCAGAATTGTACCACAAAAGTATGACCAACTAATCTTTGACAAAGCAGGAAAGAATATTCAATGGAAAAAAGACAGTCTCTTTAACAAATGGTGCTGGGAGAACTGGACAGCAACATGCAGAAGAATGAAACTAGACCACTTTCTTACACCATTCACAAAAATAAACTCAAAATGGATAAAGGACCTGAATGTGAGACAGGAAACCATCAACCCCTAGAGGATAAAGCAGGAAAAAACCTCTCTGACCTCAGCTGCAGCAATTTCTTACCGGACACATCTCCAAAGGCAAGGGAATTAAAAGCAAAAGTGAACTATTGGGACCTCAAGAAGGTAAAAAAGCTTCTGCACTGCAAAGGAAACAATCAACAAAACTAAAAGGCAACCGACGGAATAGGAAAAGTTATTTGCAAATGACATATCAGACAAAGGGCTAGTATCCAAAATCTATAAAGAGCTCACCAAATTCCACATCCGAAAAACAATCCAGTGAAGAAATGGACAAAAGACATGAATAGACACTTCTCTAAAGAAGACATCCAGATGTATATCTTCTTTTCGCAAAGTTATTCTTGAGGCATCAGCTGTATTCTCCTCCATATGGTTACTTGGCTCCTTCAAAGGAGGCTGGTTCCTAGAGCAAGGCATAACACACAGGGAGAGGGAAGGAGCTGGGTGTCTGGTATGTGTGTGATCATGAGCATTACCTGCTGAAGCTTGCACCTCAGCAACAGCAGAGAAGCCATGGGCCAGAGTGAGAAGAGTTGAAACGGGGGTAACTTGCTATTTCTTAGTGTCTGTGAATGACCTGAGGAACTTGTTCAACAGATTTGACAGTCCAGATGATTTACTCTCTGTGAAGTTGCCAACAAAGCTCTTTGGAGCCTTTTTCCAAAGAAAAAGCATTTAGTGCTTGTGGTTTGCAAGAAAGCATTAAGTGCCCAGTAGTGTTCTTGGAGTGTCCACAGTAACATCAAGCAGAATGTATTGGAAGAGGTGAAGTACAGGATTGAAGGACAGTCTGAGGGGTGTCTGAGTGGCTCAGTCGGTTAAACGTCAGACTTCGGCTCAGGCCATGATCTCCCAGTCCACTCCATGGGTTCGAGCCCCACGTCAGGCTCTGTGCTGACAGCTCAGAGCCTGGAGCCTGCTTCAAATTCTTTCTCCCAATCTCTCTGTCCGTCCCCTATTCTTGCTCTGTCTCTCTCTCAAAAATAAATAAACATTAAAAAGAATTTATTTAAAAAAGATAGTCTGAGACGAGTTCTGTAGATATGGACATCAGAAGAGGTAAGGCTCTATAAAAGACAAATACTAGTAGCTTCTCTTGAAGTGCTAGATTTTTGTAAGTAATAAGTGAGGAAGTTTAAGTTTAAGGACATTGTTAAGCTGATATATTTGAAAAGAATCTGCTTCCACTAGAGAAGCCTATGGGGTTTGATTTAATGAGTGAAAGAGGCCAGGAAGCTTTGAGTGTCCAGGGAAGTCCTCTTCTGGCTGTGGGGTGTGAGAGGCCCTGTAGATACTTATGAAAAAAAACATGCACTTATGAGACTAATTTAGATACATAGTAAACTTAAGTAGAAGACATCTCAAAGTGTTGAATATCTTTATTTGTGCTCTGCTGTAAGTTCAGAATTCCCCCAACCCCCTATTAAACCCATAACAGGAAGGAATCTCCTACATCTTAATGAATTTACATGCATTTACTTTTTCATGAAAAATCTATAAATAATAGGTAAATAATTTTATAATTTTGAATTTTATGGATATTTGTCCAGTTCAACTAAAGGTACCCATCATTTTAGAAAAAGAAAATCATTCAGTTCAGTGGTTTAACTAAATTAAATTCACAACTTCCACACATTGGAGAGAATTAAGTCTGAACCTTTGGTATTCAAGTGAGTTTCAGGCTCTTTTAATTGTTGGGTTATTTTAAGCATAATACTTTCAAAAAATTGAAGATGCCTTCCAAGCAACTACTTGATAATATCCCTGAGGAATTAATGTAAATGATGATATGTATTAGCAGTGAAGGGAAAATATCCAATATCTACTTAATGAATTTGCACTTTTATAGAATACAGAACGGTGATTAAACAACATTACATGATCTGTTAATTTTTTTCCATATTTATAAGAAATATGGCACTGTAAATTAGCCATGACTCTATTTTAGATACCTAAGAATAAAGCATCATCTCACTAGTTCTTCATATATATTGTATAATATAACTATATTATCTGTTGAATCACTCTATGAATACAGAATAATGGTCTTTGATGTTTAATACTTTTGGTTAGAATCCCATTTTTATAGTTCAAGAAATGTGTTTTGACCCATGCACTCTATGTTCTGATTTATCTACTTCACATTTCGTGAACCAAAAATAGTTTTAAAAGAGTTCTGAAGATGCCAGTGAACATTTGAAAGTATTTTATGATACCTATATTAAAAAAAAAAAGAATTCCCATTATAGGGGAGTTTAAATTGTCCAAACCATAAAAAGATTATTTTTCTAACAAGTGAACTAGTGTTCTGTTCCTTGTGTCTTTCCTGTATTCTGTAGACTCTTCGGAGTAATCCAGCATCAATTCTGCCAGTGCCCAGGCAATTAACTCTTTGGCTGCAGTTCACCTGCTAGTTTGATATCCCATCCTCTTATTAGACACTGGCACTTGAATTCCACCCAGCCTTGATAGGTCTTTGAACTCAGTGCGATATTGTTATATGGACTAGATTTTATCTCATTTAAAATTGCTCACTGATGCACACAAATGGAGAAAGTCAAGGGGCTCTTCAGCAGGAAGTCCAGTGTTCACTGTAGAAGTAAAGGATCACTTTTTGAAGCCATTCTTTGTTTTCCACAAAAATGATTTATGATACTTAATCAAAGAAGTTTTTCCTCCAAAATGTGCTGTGGTTCTTATTAAAATATTGCTATAGACTGAATGTTTGTGTTCCCTCCAAATTACTCTCTCAAATCATAACTCCCAATGTGATGGTATCGGAACCTTTGGGATGTGATTAGTTCATTAGGATGGACCCTTCATGAATGAGATTAGTGCCCTTAAAAAAGAAACTTCAGAGAGCTCCCTTGCCTCTTGCACCATGTGAAGGTACAGAGAGAAGACAACTGCCTATGAACCAGGAAGTAGGCTCTCACCAGGCACCAAATCTGCCAATGCCTTGATCTTGGACTTCCCAGCCTCCAGAACTGTGAGAAATTAACTTATGTTATTTATAAAGCTACCCAATCTATGGCATTTTGTTATAGCAGCCCAAAGAGCCTAAGACAAATGTATTATTAGCAGGCTTAAAAATTTAAATATTAGTTTTCTTCAAGAATGTTGAGGAAGTAATTTTATAGCTTTCCACAATATTTTGAGATCCCTCTTTTTCTAATATGATGGAAACAGATATGAAGAGGGTAAGAACAGTGTTTATTAACTGTCTCATCAAACATAGAGTACACCTACCTGGTAAACTAAAAATAAAAACTGACTCTTGACCACCCCCACCCCCTAAATTCATTCTGTTGTTATTTTACTCAGAGATGATAAGTCTCTTCAGACAGAGAAAACCTAAGTTCTGGTGGTAAGAACAATTAGAGTTCCAGCTGATGATCTTAGACTATAAAGTGTGAGTTATAGTCATGGTTCCTGTCTGTTCTAGAAGGCAAACACTAAAAGAAGAATGCATAATAGATAATATATAGAATATGTAATAATTGTTTGTCTCGTTTTAATTTGGGATATTACCAAGTGGCTAGTGAAAGCAATGTATATTTGTATTAGAAGTGGTGGTGAATAAGGTGAACTAGATTTTAAATATACAGTTTTTTAGGGTTTTTTTAAAAAAACTTGATATTTAATGCTCATGTTGAACACACAGTCTTTGTGAAGAAACCAGTTTTTTAATGTATGCATAAGTTATCTAGGTAAAGGCACAATACTTGATATCAGGAATCAGTATTGGAAGTACTTCTAGATCATCTATTGAAAATGAATTATGTTAAAACAGATTACATTAAACAAGTTAAAACAATTCATTTTTAATTATATATATATATATATATATATCCAATCTTTAAATACACATATCCTTTCATGCAATGTAATCAGATTTATGTTTTATTATTTTTTTATCAGGATTTTACTTTAGCAACAAGTCAACAATATCATGTAATATATGCTAAACATGCAAATATATAGTTCATAAAATTATCACAAACCTGTAAAATATGACCTCAAATGCATATATTAGAATTAAAATGTTATGAATTGATTTGCATTCATTAAAATATATTACCTTAATACTATCAAGCAAACATTTTACAAATATTCAGTCCCAGTCTAATTCTGGATTCCTTAATTTTGTAAGTAAAGAAACGTCATCTCAGCAAATCAAATATTGTGGTTTATCTACATTTTTTAAATTATATAGTAGTTGAGGAAGGATTACCATCTATCATTGTATTTTAAACCCACAATTCTCTCTCATCTACTAGTAGATCAGTTTTATTTCTGGCAAGTGACAGGGAATATTAAATGAAAGGGGATATATTCCAAAAATAATAGATTTGATATCTTTATTTTATGATGATTTTCACTCTTTTAGCAACATGATGTTTCAATTTAACAATTTCTTGACTGCTTTCTCTGTACAAACCATGTGTTGCGTACTGGGACCAAGCAAAGATAATTGAGTTAGGTGCTTCCCATAAGGAACCTTCCACCTTAGAATAGAGTTACACATGCTTTTCAATAGCTGTAATTGCAGGTCTACCATAGACGCTGCCAAAATGGAAGTGGGAATCCATGGTGAAGCATGCCAGAAAAAAATAATTAATGATAAGTGAGAATGTGAGTTGAAACTTTAATATCTTGGTACTTTTCAAACAGTACCTATTTTTTTTTTTTTGCCTGTAAAATTTAAGCATATGTTGCCCAGTCCCGAAATCTATAATTGGTGAAATAAAATACAAGAAATGCCCAAGAAAATTTAGAGTACACAAAGTGGTGATCAGTTTTCTGAACTCCACTGGGCGTGTATCCTTCTCAAGTTTTATACTAGCTAATTCTTGTATATGATTAACAGTCTTAATAATTATCATTATTCTTACAGTTTATTTTCAGACATTGTTTAAGCCCACATTGTAATTTTTGATTCCCTACCTGTCTCTGTTACTTTAATTTGTCCTTAGAACTCAGTCAGCTTATCCTTAGTTATTTTATTTATTTATTTACTTATTTACTTAAAGTTCATTTTATTTTGGGAGAGCATGCATGAGTGAGCAGGGGAGGGACAGACAGGGGGCGGGGGTGGTGGGTAGAGAAAATCCCAAGCAGGCTCTGCATTGTCACTCCAAGTCCAACCTGGGGCTCGACTCAGGAACCATGAGATCATGACCTGAGCTGAAATCAAGACTCACTTGCTTAACCAACTGAGCCACCCAGATGCCCCTATCCTTAGTTTTTATTTTATTTTATTTGAAGTTTATTTATTTTGAGAGAAAGCACAAACAGGGTAGGGGCAGAGAGAGGAGAGAGGAGAAAGGAGAGAGAGGAGAGAGAGAATCCCAAGCAGGTTCCAAGCTGTCAACACAGAGCCTGACACGGGGCTTGAACTCATGGGCTGCAAGATCATGACCTGAGGTGAAGGAAGGCGCTTAACTGACTGAGCCATCCAGGCACCCCATATCCTTAGTTATTTTAAGTAAAATAGCATCACTTATACAGTTGTCAGTAACTTAATCTTGTATCTATTTTACACACTTTTAAGATGATTATCTCAAAATATTTCTCAAATGTTCATTTTATCGTTTCTCCAAATATGATTTTAAACCTGCCAAACATACCCTGAAATTGGATCTCAAATTCTAATTAAACTGAGATAAACTTATGTGACCTTAAAAACCCCAATGTAGAATGAAGTTATGTTTCTTTCTTTTTATTTTAATTTAGAAGTAATATTCCACATGCCTGAATCTGTATTTGTTTAATAGATTTTTATTATTGCTCAAAGTATAATATCACTTACAGAAAATATATTTTACAGGTATTTCTATACACTATTCAACTAGAAAAATACAATTATTTTATTAATTTGAAACTGTTTTTAATATGCTGGCGGGGTATAGTATATCTTGTTAAATCAGCAAATACAGTTATGGGTAACATAATTACAGTGTAGCTATAAATATAAATGTTTAATTAGACACATTTGCATTTAGGGAGATAGAGAATGTATAGTCTTGATGAGGTTTAGAATGTGTTTTATAATTTTGTTACTAAACAACTTTATAAGGCTCTCCTAAAAGGAATGCTGGGTATTTATCTTTTTGATGTTTTTATTCCTGGAGCTATCTTTATGGATAATTAAAATATTAAGTTTCAAAGACTTGTACTTAGTATGTTTATCAGTCATGGTCTCAGCTGGAAACAGACAGCAAGTTAAAATTAAGATAATTGAAGGAGAGTTTAATAAAGGAACTAAATATAAAATAGGGAAGATACAAGAAAACTACATGAGAAAGCAGGACTCCCAAGCTAATAAGAGTGGTTTTTATCTCCCCTAGCCCTTTTTGATGAGCTTGAAGAGAGGACATTTCTGGAACCTCAAAAGGAAATAGAGAGGGCTAACTTGGAAAGCAAAGTTTCGTTTGGTTGAAGGTCATAGGCAGACTTAAAGTAAGGAAGCAAGGAAATAAATGTTCTAGTATCTGCTCCCATGGGTCTTTGGAAAGGATTTCCCTATTTTCAGGAGCCTGAACTCATGGGTGTCCTGTGATGTGACTTATAAAAGTTAAGCTTCAGAGACATAAGTGCAGGGTGAATCTGAGAGGCAAACAGAATATATCAGGCACAGTACATGTCAAGAAACAGTGAAATTATTGTGTTAAATAATTTACAAGTAGTCTTTAGCCCATCAACATAATCAAAATAAAGTGTGTATCACTAGGACATAATTTACACCAGGCTAATCTTCTCAGAGTAATGGACAAACAGAACACAAAAGTAGCATTAATTTACTCTCCCCTAAAATACAATATACCCATAATTTGGTCTTAAAGACACCTTTGAGCAAGTCAGTTGTGCTAATTGTCACCGTGCCTTCTGACTGGACTGCCTTCTGATAGTATACTCTCCCATGTTTTTTTCCTGTTTAGCTTTTCTTCCTAAAATAAAGTATTATGCCAGCAAAATGGAGGAGTAGGCAGCTCTAAGCTCTCTTCCTCCTCAGAGAAACATTGAAAGGTAAGCAAAAACTGTTTGGGCCACCTTTGTCAGAACTTGGGAAAACCGTCAAAGATGTAGAGCAACCAAATGAATGATGGACCAAGGAAAAAGCAACTTGCAATCTCGTAGGAAAACTTTGTGGTGTTTTAACTTGACTTTGCCCTACCCCCTCCAGTCTTGAAGAGAGAAGCCTGCTTTCCCAGTGCAGGAGTGTCTTCCTTGGTTCCAGAAGAAGCAGACCACACCCTGTTCACAAATTATTGCCTGTGTATTTTCTAACCTATCTAAAAGACTAACACAAGGCATTTGTGTCTGTTTCATCCAACTCAGACCTCAGGCCAGAAAAGTGGTGAGAATCACTTGGAAACATTGCAAATGAAATGACAGTTCACAGATGCCTGGGACAAAAGGTTGTAGTATGTTTTAATTGCCTAAGGCCCAGAAGCAAAACCTGGGAAGAATTTCTTTGGGGAATTAGAACATTCAAAGTACTATTCTATATGGTGGAGTTTGGAAGTTCATGCACTTACAGCAGGAAGCATTCTCAAAAAGGACGTGAGAAGACTGATTTTTCCACCTCTACCTGATTCCTAAGCTCAGTATAAGCCTGGCTAAGTGTTGAAAGAGTGCCTGGGCACTCAGCCAATCTGTAAAAGCTGGGGGAGGTGTTATTTGTTTAGTTATTTTTAGTTACTTGTGTTCAAGAAAATCTCTAGCAATGTACTAGCTGAACAAAAACTTAGAAGATGAGGCTTCAGTGTCCATACATGGTAAGGAATACAGTCTTTGCAAAAAATAATACTGAAAATCCTGAACGAAATGGACACTATAAGCCTTCAATCATTAAAGCAAGGGAGAAGTGACTCATCATGTATAAGGATCCTCAAAAAGATTAACAGCTGATTTCTGATCAGACTATGGAAGCCAGAAGATAGTGCATGACATATTGAAAGTGCTGAGAGAAAACAACAGAAAACATGTTAACCAGCAATTCTTTCACTTATAACCGTCCTTCAAATATGAGGGAGAGATTAAGACTTTTTGAGATAAATAATAGCTGCAGGAATCAGTTGTCACTAGATCTGCCCTATATGAAATGCTATACAGAGTCCTTTGGTTGAAATCATAGGAAACTAGACACTAGTTAGTAACTCAGGGATCTCTGTTAAAAGATAAATACATCAGGCAAATATAAACACCAGTATTATTGTATTTGTGGTTTATAACTCCACTTTTTATTTAATACAAGATTGAAAAGACAAAGGAATAAAAATAATTACAAATCTTTACTATTGGCCACAAAATGTATATAGAAGTGTTTGTACAACAAAGCATAAAGTGGGGTGAGGTGGAGCTGTATGAAAGCCACATTTTTCATATGCTTTTCAAGCTAAATTGGTATCAAGTTAAACGGGAATTTTATAAATTTCAGATGTTAAATATGATAAAAACCACAAAAATAATATATGTATTTCTACATAATGAGAAGTGAATTAAAATTCACTACAAAAAAGACACAAATAGCTTGAAACTGAAAGGATGGAAAAAGATATTCCATGCAAATAGTAGTAACAAAAGGAGAGTTGGGGTGGCTGCAGTGTTACAAAAGACAAAGGATATTATATATTGATGACAGGGTCAATTCATCATATACCATAATAATTATAAACATGCATGCCAAAACAACAGAATCCAAAAATATATGAACTAAACATTGACAGAAGTAAAGGGAGAAATAGTTCTACAATGAGAGTTGAGACTCTAATGCATCACTTTCAATAACAGATACAACATCTAGACAGAGGATCAATAGAAAATAGAGGACTTGAATAGCACCAGAAAGCAACTACACCTAATGGACATATATAGAATCCTCTATCTAATGGCAGCTGAATGCACATTCTTCTCAAGTGTACCTGGAACATTCTCCAGAATAGATCGTATGTTACACGGAACAAGTCTCAAAGATAAACATCATTCAAAATATCTTCTCTGAGCACAACAGACGAAGTTAGAAATGAGTAACAGAAGGAAAATTGGAAAATTCTCAAATATGTGGAAGGTAAACAGTGTATTCTTAGACACTCAGTGGGTCAATGAAGAGATCACAAGTGAAAATGGAAAATATTTAGAAATGAAAGCAGATGAATACATAACATACCAATACTTACGGCATGCAGCAAAGACATGCTCAGAGAAATTTGTAGCTGTCTGTGCCTGTATTAAAAAAGATCTCAAATCAATAACCTAGCCGCTCCTCAAGGAACCAGAAAAAGAAAAGCAAACTAAACCCAAAGCTGGTAGAAGAAAATAAATATGAAGATTAGACAAGAATAGAAAATAAATAACACAAAGTAGAGAATAGAACAGATATAGAGATAACCAATGAAATGAAAAGTTGGTGCTATAAAACTCTTCCGTATTTTATTGCATATTTTCTAAGTCACCATTCTTTAATTAAGTTTTGCTTAGTAATAAAGTATATGATTCTCTTTCTCAAAGGGGAAATAATAGGAACACTAAGCATGTGGCATAGTAAAATTCCTGGTAATTGATACCAGATTAATCTTTTAGGTAATCACAATAGAATGCATATTGATAAATATATCAATTTATCTTAAATAGGATACTTCATCTACACAGTGCTGAATTCCAAATTGCAGACAGGTCTGCTGCTCAAATAGTCTATACCATAATGAAAAGAAATACATTCTTGTTAAATTTGGTGTCTGATGTAAAATACCACCTACTGAGTGAGCCTTTAATGGTATAGCATAAATCAAACTTTGGATTCATCCCTACTTTTGTTTTAGACTCTATCAGAAATTACACAGAGAGTATACTGGTTTGATAGGTGAAAATGCATCGTTCTTGCATGTGTACCTGTTTGGACAGAATCCTATTTTCAGTCCTAGAATTGAATGCCTACTCTGCATCATTCATTACTTCATTCATTCAAATGCTGACTAGAAATGTGGAGCTAAATGATACAGCTTCTTGGCTCCAGTACATAAAAAACTAAATCTAATTACAAATTTAAAAGTTTGTATGAAGAAAACTATCAGAAAACCAAGAAAGAAAATTGTTCAGGTAGGGAGCAGAGACAGATTATTCTCCATACTTAACACCTTATTTGCTCTGTATTAAATTAATATTAATTAGGTATTATTATTATTCCCAATAGAATGAAAGTACCAGGTAATTTTTTTTCTTTCAGGTATCCCAGAATTCTAGAGCAGTGCCTGGCATCTGATAACTACTCAGATGTTTATAAATGAGGGAAAGAATGAATAAAAAATGAAAGAGTAACTTGAAGGAGAAATGAGGTAACTGCAGCTCAGAGAGGTAAATTGATTTGTCTGAGGTAATCACATGAGTTTATTCTAAATTTATGTCCTATAATGAGAAAATATGTTTTGAAAAATTTATTTGAAATTAGATATAACAACATCAATATTTCTTTGTGAAGAATTAAAATAAATTAACCTAAATATTGTGTTATGATCTAACATTTTTCCCTTTGGACAATAATCTTTTTTTATCAGATTTTTTAAAATTGAAATTCAAGTTGGTTAACATACCATGTAGACATGGCTTCAGGAGTAGAACCCAGTGATTGATCTATTACATATAACACCCAGTGCTCATCTCAAAAAAATGCCCTACTTAAGTGCTCAACACATATTTAACCCATCCTGCCACCCATCTCTCCTCCACTAACCCTCAGTTTGTTTTCTGTATTTACGAGTCTCTTGTGATTCACCTCCCTCTGTGTTATTATCTTATTTTTCCTTCCCTTCACCTTTTATCTGTTTCTCAAATGCCACATATGGGTGAAATCATATGATATCTGTCTTACTCTGACTTATTTCGCTTAGCATAATATCCTCTAGTTCCATCCGTGGGGTTGCAAATGGAAAGATTACATTCTTTTTGATCACCGAATAGTATTCCATTGTATATATATACCACATCTTCTTTATCCTTCATCGGTCAATGGAAATTGGGCTCTTTCAAGACATAGGACATAAAATAAATGCACAGAATCAGATGTATTTCTATACACCAATAATGAAGCAGCAGAAAGAGATATAGAGGAATCATTCCCCTTTCCAATTGCACCCAAAACCGTAAGATACCTAGGAATAAACCTAAACAAAGAGATAAAATATCTGTATGCTGAAAACTATAGAAGCTTATAAAAGAATTTTAAGAAGACATAAAGAAATGAGAAAATATTCCATGCTGATGGATTGGAAGAACAAATATTGTTAAAATGTCAATACTACCCAAAGCAATATACACATTCAATGTACATATACACATATGGCCAACTGATCTTCAACAAAGCAGGAAAGAGTATCTAATGGAAAAAAGACAGTCTCTTCAGCAAATGGTGCTGGGAAAACTGGACAGCAACATGCAGAAGAATGAAACTGGACCACTTTCTTACACCGTACACAAAAATAAATTCAAAATGGATGAAATCCCTAAATGTGAGACATGAAACCATCAAATTCCTACAGAAGAAAACAGGCAGCAACTTCTTCAACCTCGGCCACAGCAACGTCTTACTTGACATGTCTCCAGAAGCTAGGGAAATAAAAGCAAAAATGAACTATTGGGACCTCATAAATATACAAAGCTTCTGCACAGCCAAGGGAACAATCAACAAAACTAAAAAGCAACCAACAGAATAGGAGAAGATATTTGCAAATGGTGTATTAGGTAAAGGGTTAGTATCCAAAATCTGTAAAGAACTTAGCTAACTCAGCACCCCCCACAAAAAAAAAAAAATAATCCAGTGAAGAAATGGGCAGAAGATATGAATAGACACCAAAGAAGACATCCAGATGACTAACAGACACATGAAAAGTTGTTCAACTTCACTCATCATCAGGGCAATACAAATCAAAACCACATTGAGATACCACCTCACACCTATTAGAATGGCTAAAATTAACAACTCAGGAAACAATAGATGTGGCGAGGATGTGGAGAAAGGGGAACCATTTTGGACTGTTGGAAGGAATGCAAACTGGAGCTCTCGGGAAAACAGTATGTAGGTTCGTCAAAATTTTTAAAGTAGAACTACCCCATGACCCAGGAATTGCACTTCTAAGTATTTATCCAAAGGATACAAAAATGCTAATTTGAAGGAGCACATGCATGCCAATGTTTATAGCAGCATTATCAACAATAGCCAAATTATGGACAATGATCTTAAATTTAATGAAAAGGACTAAGGAAATCAGTCATTTCAAGGGCAGGGCCCCTTTTTAAACTATACCCTTGAATTCTAGCAGCATTTAGTACCATCACATACTCTCAGTGATCCTTCAATATAATGATGATAAATAGCATAATTTTCTAAACAAGGCAAATTTCAAAGAACTGTAGGTCTTTGCTAAATAGTAGGATGCTAAACTTCATCTAAGTTAAGTCTGCATCAAAGTTTGTGTGAATCATACCACTTTAACAGAATGCTTCATGAACATAAGAAACCTTTTATAAGCTGATTTCAAACCATATCCAAACATTGTATAATAATGTTTAGTAAAATGTCCATGTTTCTTTTACTTTATTCCATTTAATTGAAGACATTTCAACCTAGTATTACACAAAATTTGAAATAATTCCAAGTTAAGTGTAAACAAATGTTTTTTTTATCAGGATCTGAATATAAAGACTACCAAATCAGATGTTTAGGGTTTTTTTTCTTTTATTAAATTAAGTGAATACTTTTTATATCTGTATATATTTTTTCCTTGTATATACATATTAATCCTTGGTTAATGGTCATTTAAAATGTTATAAGGATGTTTTATTGACTAAAATATTTAGAGCACACATTAATAATTACAGCAAGTAACTGTCATAAATAAATCTGTATGGTCTTACTAGTTTTGAATTTACATTAGAAGGACCCAGATTAGGTAAAATGGTATTGCTTTAATAAAGGGTCATGGATGCTCCATATATCTACATATGTCTTAAATGACTAGCCAAATTCACCAAAGCTAACGATGTGGGTAATACTTTTAGGTGCTGATCATGGTCTTAAGCACTTTCTTCGTTGTTTCATTTAATCCTAAAAACAATCCTATAATGTACGGATAGTTATTACCTCCAGTTTACAAATAAGAGAACAGAACATTAATTTCAAGAGTTTATAGAGGTGATAAGCAACAGCTGTAGGACTCAAATCCATATAGTCTGGCCGAATATACAACCCATACTCTGTAGCAATACCTACAGATCAATTCATTTTATACCACTGTGTCTTAAATTAAATTAGGTAGCTTGTCATTGAGCTCTTAATTTACTATGGGATGTGATGGTAAGTGATTTATGGTATATTCTTTGCTTAAGTATTTTCTTTATGAAACTATTTGATACAGGTGACTGCTCCCATTTGTTAACACATCTTGAAAGTTGACTCACTTGCATTTTCTAATATTTAATCTTTTCATCTTTATTTTTTAACATAGGAAAAAAAATCATTGTGCTTTTAGGTGAGATAGATTTTGAAGTCACAATATCCTCTGTTGCAGTTGAATCTCCATGTAGTACAACCTTAGGAAAGTCAGTCAATCTTTCTGACTTTTAATTTCCGTATTTGTAAACATGGAGATGATACCTACTACATATTTTTGCTAAAAAAAATAAGGAAATATAGAATGCAACACATCTATCAAATAGTTGGGACAGAGAAGATACTTGTAAAGGAAAGATAACCTTATCAATAAGTGTCTATTAAATTATTTCTATTAGATTAGATTAATAATGACCATCAAATGCCTATACCAGGTTAGAAAATCAGATTACTATATTAAAAAGATTCTGAATAGAGATGGTGAAACCTTGCTGTTACTGATTCATATTCCACATTTTCCCTTGGAAATTCTCATGAAAATATTTCAAGTAAAGTAAACGTAGTATAATATAATAAAACGGTGTTATTGATGAACAACCTGCCAGAAATCACAAAGAATAAAAACAAAAGGATCCCCATCAATCAAAGCACAGAGGCAGAATGTCAGTCCACCTGGTGTGAAAAGGCTAATTCTACCCACCTCCCTGATGCAGGAGTTACAGTTGAAGGAATCTGGTCCTGTTTCAATCCTGCCCACCTCTCTCCTATCCCCACACATTATCTTTCAATATTTTCAGTTTCTCTAAGACTTATTACTTGGAATAAGCACTTCTTGGAAAGAGTAAGATGAATGGCTGGAAAAATAAAAAGAGTCCTGTGAATAAGGTTACACAATTCTGTGTGCAGCCCCAAAATACCTTAACTAAAACTTTGGAGGGTGAGATGAGTTAGTTCGAATTAGGGTATTTTCTTTGATTTTTTGAAAGAGAATGCAGTTTTTATACTATATATGAGCCAGTTCCCTACACCTGTGTATGAGTATCCACACTAAATGTGAGACAAAGAAAGCCTATAGATTGCCTCACCTCGGTCAAGGCAAGAACTTATTACCAAGTCAGTTATCGCAAAGCAGTTTTGATTTCATTTCTGGATTTTGGAATTGCAGTCAAGGAAATGTAGACTTAACATTATTTCCCTTCCCTTTGAAAGCCAAAATACAAGTTTGAATATTAAGTCTCTTCAACATTCTTGCAGTAGAGAAAAGTCCTTAATCTGATTTGGCATTCTGTTGCATAACATTGACTATCCCTTTACTTATTCCATTAAGTATTGACCATGTACTAGGTTTCATGGTGGCAAAAGAGATTCAAGAATGCACAAGACAGGTGATGTTCCTGCCCTCATACTGACAACCTAAAAGAAACAAAAATCACGAAAAGATATTGCATGAATGATTAGGCAATCCCAGTTGAGATGAGAGAGAAAATCTTAAGAGTGTTCTGAAAGAGTTTAGTGAAGTACCTGCCCAGAGAGAAATAAAGCCTTCTTTGAGAAAGTGGCATTTAAGTTGGGAGCTTAAGTAAGGAAGTTGGAAGAAAAACATGTCTGAGGGGAAGGGAGCAAGGTGGTAGACCAGAGAGTAAAAAAAAGATTTCTATGAGAAGCTGGAGCATTATACAGGGGAACAGATTGAATCAGAATTTGTGAACAATTGTGAATTTGGGTCTTCATCATAATAACAATGGAAAACCATTGATGGATTTTAAAATGGATCATCATGCTCAGACTTGCATTAAAATATTACTATGTTTTCAGCAAGGGAAATGAGTTAATGGGCTATTTTGAGAAATACTGCATTACCAGCAACTCTTTTGGGAAACTGATTCTGGGACAGTAATTCACAGCAAGGCAGCACAATTACTGGTCTCTAACACTGGGCATTAACATTGGAAATGGATGAATTTTGTGTCTGGCAAAAGATATAAAGATGGGGCATGTTACAAATGGTGATGGAAATAGTCATAAGGCAAGAGGCAAAGGGCTGATACTGTAATATATGAGGAACCTTACATATTGGTAAGAAAAGGACAATAACCCATTAAATAAATGGGCAATGTATATTATATACATTCAGAATGTATATATTAGATGGTGCTCCAATTCAGTAGCAGTCAAGAAAATGCAAATTCTTGAAACTCATATAGGTTGCTAAAGTCTTAAGTTCTTACATATTTTATATATATTATGTATTTTTATATACATGTGTATTACATATATATGTGTACATATATATTTAAATTAGATAGTAATGATCAACTCTTACTTTCCAGTGGAAATTAAATTAGTGAGAACATTTATAATCATGATTGCTGGTATCTTAGATTTGCATTACTAAAATATTGCAGACCTGAAGTTTAAGAGAAAAGGTTGGAATTTATTGACCCTATTCTCTGGGACAAGCCTGAGAGAGACAGAGTAATGGTGAATTTGAGAAAAAAAAAAGAAAAAGAAAAATACTTTTTAAAATAAGCATTCTGGAAAAGTTCTGAATATTTAATATGAGAGCTTCACCAGCAAGCATATACCCTTGCTAGAAACTAGGATGTTAAACTATTAATGTGTAATTTTGATTATCAAACCAGTCATTCAGGGACTTACTAATGGCAGTTGATAGAGTAACATTAACACCTATGTCGTTGAGGATCTCTGTAATCCCCCTATTTTAGTGAATCACAGTGCAGAGAAGCAGGACCACAGAATAAACCCAATATAACAGAATATAAGTGTTCTGAGACTACATGATAAATTCAGTATTAATATCAGCATTTTTTATAAATTACGTAAAAAGTAAAAGTTAAAGGGTTTTGTGTGCTTTTTTGTTTGTTTTGTATTTTATTTTAAGAGCAGCAAAGTTTGATTTTATTCCTTAGTTCAGAAACCTCAATATGAACAGCACATTAATCTGAACCTTCAGAAGCCAGATCAAGAAATATATATAAAATCTGATGAATTTTGTTTACCTGTCATATAGGTATATCTGTACAAGTTCCTTGATAGTATTTCATGTCAAGGACTTTATAGTATTATGCAGCCTTGGACTGATAAATGACTGAAAAAGTGTACTTACACTACACTTGCCATTATTTCAATCTAAAAAATTGTGGGATTGAATGCTCTGTAAGTACCCAGTACTCATAGAAAATAGTAGTATTATTTATACCTTTGTTTAAGCCCTTTAAAATATGAAATATATAAGTAATTGTGTACTAAGAAAGCCTGAAACCAAAGCCATTGTTAACTGATTCCTTTTCGTTTCATGTAACGTACAAATTAATAATTTTCCTCCTTATTCATAGCTACTGAATAAACTAAACAATAGTTTCCATGACTAATGATACTGACTTCAATTACTGCTTCATTGTAATGTTAAAATGGTAACTTGGACATATTTTTCGTGAAAAAAAATTAAACTATGATCAAAGTTTTGTTGTCTATATAATCCTTCCTTTATATCTGTATTAGCAAACAGTGAAAAATTTACCCATAATACATCAAAATAAAGGGTTTTTTTTATTTAGCTTCATTTTATTTTTTCATGATCATTTGAGGAGATAAAAAATTACCAAAAATAATTATACCAGAAAATTATGGATCAATAATCAAAATTACAAGGTGTCAAGAGTTAAATGGACTGAAACAAAACAAAACTAAACAAACTGGAAGTCAATGAGGTTTATATTAATTCCAATCCTGATTTGTACTCTGAGAAGAACGCATCATTTAGAATCCCTTCGACTGGATTATTCTTACCGTAAAGGAAATGTCATTATCATACCCATCATCTTCCACACAAGGATAATATAATGTTTAATGAGACTACTTGTAAAGTATCTTGAGTGCTTAAAGGGAAGATATTTCATTAATCTGAGAACTCTTCCTTCAGGTTTGAACATGCAAGTCATGATGTGAATTTAATCAGTTTTGTTTTCAGATTTATTACATCTATTTTAAAGGGCTATATTCTTAAACACAAGAACAAAAGGTAGTTTATTTTAAGAGGTATAAATATCAACACTTCTTATATTTTCAGGATAGAAATTCTTTTAGCATAATATTTATGATTAATAACACATTACATTTCCAAAGTAAGCAAAGAAAACAAGGTTATAATAAATGTCAGTATTAAGTAAATTATTTGTTAACAGCATAATTAATGCTATACATCAATGGCTTTGTTTTAATTTCAGTTAGTTCATTGAATGTAATATTTCTTTTAGACTTGAAGATCTATAGTCAGGTGCTGATTAGTGAATGATTATGTATATGGGCTGTCTCAGAATCAAGATAAAAGAATAGGAATGTGTGCAGAATTATGTCTCTTTTATTTTTCACTTTTACATCTAATTCACATAAAATTGCAAGAAAATGTAGACCTCTGAAGTTTATCTTCTATAGGTGATATTGTTCCTGATAATACCCCATATCTTTTTTTTTAATTACTAAATTAGGATTAATACTGCACCTATATTTAACGGTATATGGACTTTTCTAAAGGTCAGTAAACAAATTGACTAGAAAGGGTAATTTTAGCTTTTTGATATAAAAGTCAATGTTTTAGATTATTTTAATTTTAATAAAGTCCTCAAGGGATGACTTGTTTCAGTGACATAACTAAGTCAAGAGTATGTTTTCTTAAATACATTGAATTTGTTTAAAAAGTGCTCCAAATGTGGCAATGACATTAACGATGGTTGAATATATATAATTTTTATGTAACTTTCACCTTCGCTCACATGAGGCTTTTATTTATTCCCTTGATCTCTTACATAAATATTCTTCCTGAATACTTCAAAATAGCACTTTACCACTGTTCTGAGATACTCATGCTCAATTATTTTAGATCTATATTTTTTACATAAACATAAATTTTTATCCTTTTCTGGATTAATTTTATTTTATTCATGCCAAAACTCATGTGGTAAAAGAAGACGCATTCATGACAAACCAGTGTTGAATAACAGATACTGGAAAAAAAAATCTAATACAGTTTTTCATTTTGTAAGATTCAGGGCTATTTTCTAAAGAAAATACAATTTTTTATATATTTTAAATATGCTTACCAAGTAACTACACCCAAGACTTTATTTTTACATTGTGGACTACTTGAAGCATTTCAATTTAGCTGCCATTCAAATTTAAAAATTATTTGGACACATGGGACATTCTCCAGAATAGATTACACAGTAGGTGACAAATTAGGCCTCAACAAGTACAAAAAGATTGAGAACATACCATGCATTTTTCTGACCACAATGCTGTGAAACTTAAGTCAACCATATGAAAAAAATTCGAAAAACCACAAATACATGGAAGTTAAAGAACATCCTACTATAGAATGAATGGGTCAAACAGGATAACAAAGAAAAAATTTAAAAAATACATTGAAACAAAGAAAATGAAAACATGATGGTCCAACCTTTGGGATACAGCAAAAATAGTCATAAGAGAGAAGTATATAGCATTACAGGCTTACCTCAAAAAGCAAGAAAAAACTCAAATAAAAAACCTAAACTTACACTTGCAGGAGCTAGAAAAAGAACAACAAATGAAGCCTAAAGCCAGAAGAAGATTAATAAAGACTAATAAAGATTAGAGCAGAAATAAATGATATAGAGGGAAACCTGGGTGGCTCAGTTGGTTAAGCATCTGACTCTTGATTTCGGCTCAGGTCATGATCTCATAGTTTGTGATCGAGCCCAGCATCAGGCTCTGCACTGAGAGTGTGGAGCCTGCTTGACTCCCTCTCTCTCCGTTCCTCCATCACACACACACTCTCTTTCTCTCTAAAAATAAGTAAATAAACTTTTTTTTAAAAAAAGAAATAAATGAAATAGAAACAAACAAATAAACCCTGAGAAGAACATATCAATGAAAACAGGCACTGGTTCTTTGAAAAGATTAGTAAAATTGATAAAACCCTAGCCAGATTAATCAAAAAGAAAATAGAAAGGACCTAAATAAGTGAAATCACAAATGAGAGAAGAGAAATAACAGCCAACACCACAGAAATACAAACAATTCTAAGAGAATATTATAAAAATTATATTGTAACAAATTGGGCAATGTGGAAGAAATGGATAAATTTCTAGAAACATATAACTACCAAAACTGAAATGAGAAGAAATAGAAAACCTGAACAGACTGATAACCAGCAAAGAAAGTGAATGAGTATTCAAAAATCTCCCAACAAACGAATGTGTATGGCCAAATGGCTTCCCAGGGGAATTCTGCCTAACATTTAAAGAAGAATAATAAGAAGAATATCTATTCTCTCAAACAATTCCAAAAATTAGAAATGGAAGGAAAACTTCCAAACTCATTCTATGAGGCCAGCATTGCCCTAATTCCAAAACAAGACAAACTCCACTAGAAAACAAACCTACAGGCCAATATCTCTGATGTACATAGATCTAAATATTTTCAACAAAATATTAGCAAATCAAATCCAACAGTACATTAAAGAGTTATTCACCACGGTCAAGTGAAATTTATTCCTAGATGGCAAGTGTGGTTCAATATAAGGAAAATAATCAACTTTATACACCATATTAATAAAAGAAAGGATGAAAACCATATGATCATCTCAATAGATCCAGAAAAAGCATTAAAGTACAACATCTATTCATGATAAACACCCTCAACAAAGTAGGGTTGTAGGGACCATACCTCAGCATAATAAAGATCATATATGAAAAACCCACAGCTAATATCACCCTCAGTGGAGGAAAATAGAGGGTTTTTCCTCCATGGTCAGGAACAAGACAGGGATGTCCACTCTCACCACTGTTATTTAACATAGTACTGGAAGTCCTAGCCTCATAATCAGACAAAAGAAGAAATAAAAGTCATCCAAGTCATCAAAGAAGTCAAACTTCCATTATTCGAAGACAACATGATACTCTACACAGAAAACCAAAAAGACTCCACTAAAATATTGCTAGAACTGATACACAAATTCAGTGAAGACTCAAGATACAAAATCAATGTGTAGAAATCTGTTGCATTTATATACACCAATAATGAAGCGGAAGAAAGAGCAATCAAGGAAGTGATCCCATTTGGAATTGCACAGACACAAAAAAAACATGATACATAGGAATAAAGCTAACTAAAGAGGTCAAAGACCTGTACTCTGAAAACTATAAAATACTGACAAATGAAATTGAAGATGACACAAAGAAAATGCAAAACATTCCAGGCTCATGGATTGGAAAAACAAATATTGTTAAAATGGCTATACTACCCAAAGCAATGTACACATTTAATGCAGTCCCTATCAAAGTACCAGCAGCATTTTTCACAGAGCTAGAACAAACAATCGTAAAATTTTTATGGAATCACAAAGACCCTGAATAACCAAAGCAACCTTGAAAAAGAAAAGCAAAGCTGGAGGCGTCACAATTCTGGACTTCCATCTTACATTAGAAAGCTATAGTGATCAAAACAGTATGGTACTGGCACAAAAACAGACATAGATCAATGGAACAGACTAGAAAACCCAGAAATGGACCCACAACTATCTAATCAACTAATCTTTGACAAAGCAGGAAAGAATACCCAATGGGAAAAAGACAGTCTCTTCAACAAATAGCGCTGGAAAAACTAGACAGCAACATGCAAAAGAATGAAACTAGACCACTTTCTTACACTATACACAAAAATAAATTCAAAACAGGTGAAAGACTGAAATGTGAGAGAAGAAGCCATCAAAATATTACAGGAGAACACAGGAATAACCTCTTTAACATCAGCCATAGCAACTGCTCTCTAGATACGTCTCCTGAGTTAAGGGAAACAAAAACAAAAATAAACTTGGGAATTCATCAAGATAGAAAGCTTCTATATAGTGAAGGAAACAACAAAACTAAAAGGCAATCTTTAGAATGGAAGAAGATATTTGCAAATGACATATCAGATAAAGGGTTCATATCCAAAATATATAAAGAATTTATAAAAAACACACCAAAAAAAAAAGATCATAAAAAATGGCAGAAGACATGAATAGACATTTTTCCAAAGAAGATATACAGATAGCTAACAGACATATGAAAAGATGCTCAACATCACTCATCATCAGGGAAATACAAATCAAAACTACAATGAAGTATCTCCTCACACTTGTCAGAATAGCTAAAATCAACAATACAAGAAACAACAGATGTGGACGATGTTGTGGTGAAAGGAGAATCCTCTTGCACTGCTGGTGGGAATGCAAACTGTTGCAGCCATTCTGAAATAAAGTGTGGAGATTTATCAAAAAGTTAAAAGTAAAACTACCCTATGATCTAGCAATTGCAGTATTAGGTATTTACCCAAAGGATACAAAAGTACTGATTCATGAATGGATATGCTTATAGCAGCTTATAGCAGCACTATCAACAATAGCCAAATTATGGAAATAGTCCAAATGTCCCCTGACTGATGAATGGATAAAGAGTTGATATGTGTATTTGTATATGTGTGTGTGTGTGTGTGTGTGTGTGTGTGTGTGTGTATGAATGTTATATATATGTAATGGAATATTACTCAGCCTTTAAAAAGAATGTAATCTTGCCATTTGCAACAACATGGATGGAGTTAGGGTGTATTATGCTAAGTGAAATAAGTCAGAGAAAAATAGATACCATATGATTTCACTCATATGTGGAATTTAAAAACAAATCAGATGAACATAGGGGGATAATAAGAAACAGAGAGGCAAACCAGAGAACAGACTCTTAACTATAGAGAACAAAATGAGGGTTGTTGGAGGGGAGGTGGGTGAGGGAGATGATTTAAATGAGTGATGGCTATTAAGGAGAGCACTTATGGAGATGAGCACTGAGTGTTATATGTAAGTGATGAATCACTAAGTTCTCTACCTGAAACTAATATTAGAAACTAATATTGATATTGAACATACACCCTGAAGGATCAAACACATGCCTGAGTATAGACTGTCACAAATAGAAGTGGCTGCCAAATGGCCGTGTGCTGCATTAAACAGCATTCAGGGTGCCAACAAGTTGATAGTGTGTTCTTCCTTCCCTTTCATTACTGAGGCCTAAAAGTGCTTGCTAACTTCATACTGTTGAAAGGAATGAAGGAGAATGATTCACTGTTGTTCAGTAATTTACAACTGGTACCAATCAGTGAGGACACTGCTGCTTATTTGAGTCTGTTACACCTGTTTCATGATTACAGTTTTTAATGGCCTTTTGAAGTAAGCTTTCTGTTTAATACTTACTATATCTCACTGCAAAGTTACTCTTTGTCTGAATGAAACCAATAAAAGTATCACATCACTCATTTTAAAATAGGTATTGTCAAATTTAAAGTGTGACTGAAGAAAACGTAGCAAACTGTAAATATCAGTCAGCTCTAAATTTATAAACAAAACAACAAAATAAAAACACCTTTTTATTATGATGTATGTAGACATGTAATGTATGAAGAAAACTTTTTTAAGAATAAAAATATTTGCCTTATGGTGGGGATTAAGGAGTGCATTCATTGTGATGAGCACTGGGTGTTATATGGAAGTACTGAATCACTGTATTGTACACCTGAAATTAATATTGCATTGTATGTTAACTAACTGGTATTTAATTAAAAACTTAAAAAAAGGAAAAAAATTAAAAAAACTTTGGAAATTAAATGAAGATATTGGAATACATGCATCCATTTCAAAATCTCATTTTTCATAGCAAAATTTTCCATTTGTACATCTTTTCAAGAAATCATACTTCTATGAATTTTAATGTGTATGACAAATTTTGTCATGGATATATTAATCTATCATTAAGAAAATTTATGTTTACGTATATAATTGGAATAAAATATGCATCTTATCTGCATATAGTGAATATTATTTTTCATTCTCATATGTCATGAATTAAACTATGTAATTATGTGTTAGGAGTGTTACTTGATGGAAATATGGTTTAAGACATTGTCATAGTATCATAGTGTATATTTGGTTAAGTACAATACACATTCGATTGAGGTAGTTTACAATATTTTTCACCTTTTTTTCTAATATTTAAAATGTCTAGCTGCTGGACTATAATCCATCACATAAAAATGAATATAGGATTAAGAATCAGACTGTTTGGGGTGCCTGGGTAGATCAGTTAGTTGAGTATCTGACTCTTGATTTCGACTCAGGTCATGATTCCAGGGACGTGGGACCGAGTCCCATATAGGGCTCCATACTGAGCGTGGAGCCTGCATAAGATTCTTTCTCTTCTTCTGCCCCTCTCTCCTGATTTCTCTCCCTCTAAAAATAAAAATAAAAAAATAAAAGAATCAGACTAACATTCAAATCAAGGTAACAATTTATTGATTTGGTGAATGGTAATACCTTTGACACAGAGTTGCGGTAAAGATCAATTGAGATACCATTTATGTAATTTTCTAGGACACTATTGGATATGAATATGCAGTTTATGCTGGATATTTTTTAAATGTTAGTTTCTTTTTTTTTCTACACTTCCTAATGGCTCATAATAATTAGTTCTTTGATGTGATAGGAATTAGAAATTACCTTCTAATAGTCATTTCCCTTTCTTAATCAGCAATGGCATCCCTGAAATTTAGCTGACCCAAAAAACATCTAGAGTAATTACTAAATTGCCAGCCTTCTTTTAGTAAGGTGTGGCCATGTGAAGACATGTGGTCAGTGAGATGTAAAGGTGGTGTGTGTAATTTCTGGCGGTGCATGTTAGTGAGAGGAGTGTCTTTCTCCTCTCTTCCTTCTTATGCCAGCTTGGATTGCAGATGTAATGACTGGAATGGCTGTAATCAAGTTGGAACATAATGTTCAAACTATATTTTAATGAAGACAAAGCAACAAAGCAAGCTTTTTCTGAAAAGGAGTATTTAAAAAATGTATCCAGGGAAACTAGGGCCAGCTAAGCTAGTGTTGATACCATCAAGTTAAGTCTTTCTCTGCTTCTAATGGCAGTTTGGGTACTCCATGCATAAATAGCAGCCATATTGCCACCAATCATGCTAAGGTAAAATGTACCTGTCAGTGAATTTTCTTGTATCTATATAGCAACGAGGTAGATTTTCTTTTCTTTCATTCTCAAGTGTTAGCGGTGTCTTAGTCAATTTGGGCTGCTATAACAGAATACCATAGACTGGGCGGCTTCAACAACAAACATTCGTATCTCACAGTTCTGGAGGTTGAGAAGTCCAACAGCAAGGTGCCAGTAGATTCAGTGTCTAGTGACAACACACTTCTTCATTTGCAGATCTTTGTCTTCTGGTTGTATCCTCACATGGCAGGTAGCAGAAAGATCAGACTTTGGTATTTCTTCTTACAAAGGCACTAATCCCTTTAATGAGGGCCCTACCCCCATGACCTAATTACCTTCCAAAGAACCCACTTTCTAATACCATCATGTTGGGGGTTAGGATTTCAATATATGAGTTTGGGGGGGATGGGACACAAACATTCAGTCTATAGCACATGAGAACTGAAGAATACAAAATTCTAAGGAAAACTGAATGCATAAGTTTAAAAACAAATAAAACAAAAGAGAACATCTACTTCTGAAGGAAACAAGTCTATATAATGGAGCAAAACATAAGCCTAAAAGACTGATTAATATCCTGAGTGAGATTAGAAAAGATACTGACTACCTATAAAGAAGTATCATAAAAAGTAATAGGCAGAATGTTTTAAATTTATTATTGAAGTATCATTGATATGCAATGTTATATTAGTTTCAGGTGTACAACATAGTGATTCCACAATTCTGTACATTGCTCAGTGCTCACCACAATTAAGTGTAGTCACCATTGTTAACAATATTATTGACTGTATTTCCTATGCTGTACTTTTCATCTCTGTGACTTATTTTATAACTGGAAGTTTGCATATCTGAATCCCCTTTACCTATTTTGCCACTCCCCCCACACACCTTCCTCCTGACAACCACCACTTCGTTCTCTGTATTTAAGGGTCTGTTTATTTGTTCATTTGTTCTTTTTTTTTAAATTCCACATATAAGTGAAATAATATGGTCGGACTTAGTTAATATAAGTGAAATCTCTGTCTTACTTAATTCATTTAGCGTAATACCCTCTATGTGTATCCATGTTGTTACAAATGGTAAGATCTCATTCCTTTTTTTAGGGCTGACTAATATTTCATTGTATATATACATACCACATCTTCTTTATTCATTCATGTATGGATGGAAAGTTGGGTTTCTTCCATATCTTGGCTATTATAAATAATATTGCAATAAACATAAGAGTGCATGTATCTTTTGGAATTAGTGTTTTAGTTTTCTTTGGGCAAATACTCAGTAGTGGAATTACTGGATCACATGGTAATTCTATTTTTAATTTTTTGAGGAACCTCCATACTCTTCTCTTCAGTGGTTGCATCAATTTACATTACTACCAACAGTGCACAAGGATTCCCTTTTCTCTACATTCTCAGTAACACTTGTTATTTCTTGTCTTTGATACTAGTCATTCTGAGTGGTATGAGGTTCTATTTCATTGTGTTTATGATTTGCATTTCTCATGATTAGTGATGTTGAGCATATTTTTATGTATCTATTGGCCATATGTATGTCTTCTTTGGAAAAAATGTCTATTCAGGTCTTCTGTCCATTTTTTAACTCTATTATTTTGGATATTGAGTTTGATAAGTTCTATATATATTTTGGATACTAACCCCTTATCAAACATATCATTTGAAGACATATCTTCTCCTTTTCAGTAGGTTAAACAGGCAGAAAATTTTAAAAAGTTCTTTAGAACCTAAAAAGAGTTAGAAAAAGTGTTGAGTAAATCTTACAGAACAAAAACCAACAGTCATGGAAAATAGGGAAGGAAAGATAAAATACTTAAATGTTTAATTCAAGGATCAAACAGCTAAATAATAAAAATTCCAAAAAGAAGTAATAGAGTAAAAAAAAAAAAGGAAAATAATGATTAAATAAATTCATGAAAGAAGAAAACATCCTAAATACAGGAGCTTTTAATTGAAGGAGCCTATCAAATGGCAAGGAAGAATGAATAGAGACATACCTGACAAGTCATAGGAAGAATTTAGGATACCGAGAAAGGAGAGAGAATTCTAAGTGACTTCAAGGCACCATACACAGGGAAACCACAATGACAAAATGATTCACACTATTATTTTCACCACTAAGAATGTTTATTAGGGGCACCTGGGTGGCTCAGTCAGTTGTGGGTCCAACTTCGGCTCAGGTCATGGTCATGGTTTGTGAGTTTGAGCCCCAAATTGGGCTCACTGCTGTCAGTGTAGAGCCTGCTTTGGATCCTCTATCCTCTTCTCTCTCTGTGCCTCCCTGCTCTCTCTCTCTCTCTCTCTCTCTCTCTCAAAAATAAGTATAAAACATTAAAAAAGGAGTGTTTATTAAAAAGTAATTGCATAAGCTCTTGAACATTCTGAGGTTGAAATGATTTTAAACAAAGAACTCTATCCCCACCAAAATTATTACAGTCATGAAATCAAAGATATTTTAAAGCAATTCAAGTATCAGAAACTTTATTTCCCTAGAATATTTATGAAAACATAGCTTAAAGATAGACTTAAGCAAAATTAGCTTGAAAATAAAGAATAACATAGACATTGAGCAATTTCTCAGTTAAAACTTACATGTTGTCTGAAATTCACTTTTCTATATGAGCTTTCTGTTAATTATTTGTGCTTTTTTTAAGAAACAGTATTTTTCATAAATTTCCTTTAAGTGAAGTAGTAGGCATTTTTCAATTGGCTATGATTGTATTAGTACAAAACTAGCATATTTCAGTATTAGAAAATTATATTTGGGTATTAGAATGTGTGCTTTGCAACATATGGGTTTGAGTGGGGAAGTAGAACCACCATGAATGATACAAAATATGGAATTTATTAGTGAGTGTAGAATTTTAATGTTGATTAAAAAACACTATGGAAAATTTTGCTTTTGTATCTGGTGGTGGACCTGAAGTTGATTTAGAACAGCAATGAAGAAGAAAAGCTCCAGGGTGCCTGGGTAGCTCGGTCGGTTAAACATCTAACTTTGGCCCAGGTCATGATCTCATGGTTCATGAATTTGAGTACTACATAGGGTGAACTCAAGCTCCATTTCAGGTGAACACAAGTCCTGCTTCGGGTGAACCCCACTTCTCTCTCTCTCTCTCTCTCTCTCTCTCTCTCTACTTCTGCCTCACATGGGATTCTGTCTGTCTGTCTCTCACACTTGTGCCCCCCCCCCGTCTCTCTGAAGAAGAAGAAGAAGAAGAAGAAGATCAATGAATCAAAGGAGAGTGAGGATAAAATGGGACCAGTGAAGATAAAATAGCTGTGTCTTTTACACCGTCAGTCTTTTAAAAGAAAAATTTAAGTGATTAGCCAGCAAAATCAAGTTTATTCAGGAATCACACAGGAAATGCAATTTGGGACAAGCAAGCTATAGAAAACCATAGGGAAGTGCAGAGAACAAAGGAGTAGAAGCATATTTTTATAAAAGAAAGGAGGAATTTGGCAGGGGTTATTTTGAATAAAAGTTCATTGGAAGAAAATGAGATTTCGAAGTAGTGGTAGCTTGTCCATGGCTGCAGGCATGGACAACTTTCTGTTGCCAGGGGAGAGGAAATCTTCCTTTCTCCTGCTGGACTATGCAAGCTTCCAAGTGTGAGACATATCTGAGAGTCCTTCCCTCATGGCTTCCCAACTCCAATTTTGACTCCTTTCCTTAACACATTTTCACAACTTCAATGATGAAGGTGGCCTGCAGAAGGAGCAGGCACCCTTTGCCTCAGTGCTGCATGCCAACCTGTCCTGGAACATTATTAAAGGAGGCAATCCAGTGGGATCTGGAAGAATTCTACCTGACTGCTTCCCAGTGCCCCAAGGCAAGAAGGCAGATCAGGGCCAAAAGCATGAATTTCAAGAGCCCCTGTTGCCTTTAGAGCAAAATGGTACTCTCTCACTCTTCCAACCCTACCCAACCTGGGACCATAACAGGAAGATTTGGAGAAAGATAGTTTAACTTAGCTAGGTTGAATCAATACACTAAACAAAGGATTTAGACTTTTAAAATATGTGGCACTAGGCTTAATACACTTAGCCTATAGAGGAAATAAGGCATTGGGTTTCAAAATTAAAATATAAAATAGATTGTAATATGCCACATGCTGTTAGAATCTTATATCACAGTGTCATATGCCATTAAAAATTATGTTTCTTTCTGAATTCTGGAGAAAGATTTTTTATAGATTGAATTTATTTATATCCCATCTTTTTCAGTGTTAACTTATGGTCTTTTCATCAGCAAGCCCCTTTGTGTGTGTATATGTGTGTGTGAAGAGCAACAGCTAAAACTAGAAAAGGATAGGTTAAACTCTCTGAAATCTGACTTGCACAACGTTTATGAGAAAATTGCTTTAATATATATTCATAACTCTCTGATCTCTGGAAGTCACTGCAAACTCATCCATAAAGGACAAGGCCAAGGACATAGACTTCACAGTAAGCCGTTCATGGTAAAGTCCTGCTGACTAAAAGGAATAAGAAGGTTTTCTTTTCTCCTAAGTTATTGCCAGTCAAGGCAACAGTGGCTCAGCCTTGAAATCAAGAAGCTTGGGAATCAAATTCCCTAGTGCCAATAATCAGGATGCTTTCAGAAATTTGGAATGTGAATTACCTGAGCTGAACTGTTCTTAATAGCATTTAAGAGGTGTTTTAACTCCCTTGATACCACTACAAAATTGCTTATCTAAAACTATAATTTAAAAATCATTCCTTTCCTAGGCAGATTCCATATAAAACTTGATAACAGGTTTATTGAACATTTTGAACTCAGTAGGGCACAAACACGAAAATCAATTAGTGAATTCTAAGTGACTATAATGTGCTAAACTCCATAGGAGGCAGCACAGGTTATATGAAAATGAGTTAGGCATGACCCAGGGACTTTGGCTTAGTAGAGAAAATAAGGCATGAGTTGCAACAATTGTAATATAAAGCAGGCTGTAATATGTTGCAAGACTTAAAATCTTACATCCATCTTATCATATGACTTTAAACATCATTAACTTCTTTCTGAGTTCTGAAGAGAAGAGTTGTTAGAGGTTGAATTTGTTAAACTCTTTCAAATGTCAATTTGTGATCATTTTTATTAATAAAAAGAAAGCACAGAGATTTACTAAAACAGGCTACTTCTGAATAGCAGCGTTAAACACTGGCATCTTGAAGGGTGTGATTTGGAGTGCAGGCAAATATTAATTTTGTAGCTAAGTAAATTTAACAGTTCATTTGCTGAAAATTTTTGGCTAAATAACCTGGATACATTGTATTTTATTTGTTGGTCATCAAAGGAATTCAAGCCTTACAGTGGAATATCCAATTATAATCAACATCTCTAATGTGGTGGCTGTCATTAATATTTTAATATAATTTTTTTATTTTATAAAATTCAATATATTTAGACCACTTACATGAGGATTGTTGACATAATTCTGTATATTTCATGTATTACATGTCCTTGAAGTCTTTGTTTTTCCTCTAAATTGCATATTTTCTGAATGACTTTGTTTTGAATTATTGATATTATTTTGTGATTACCTATGTACTTCAAGGGACATGAGCAGATAAATCTCTCATCTTTGGAGAATATAGGTGTTACTCTTTTAGCAATTAAATTATGCAAATCTGTGATCAAATTATAGCTTTATTGTTTTGATTTTTCACTGTACTTCAGTTTATCTGTCTAAAATAAAAAGAATTATGTAGTATCATTTTTATAAGATGAACAGAAAAAAAGTTATCACAAAGAATGAAGGGGCAAACTGTAATTTTGGAAATAGAGGTATCTCTTTGGAAGATTCTCAGGAGATTTAGAATAAATTGTCACTTTAACAAGAAAAAAGCAATAAAAACAATAGCAACAAACAAAACAATCTGGATCAAGTTTTAAAAACCAAATTTTACCAAAAAACATCAAAACATAATTCAATATGTTAAACTTTTTCAAGAGATTTGATAAAAATACAAATGAATATTGAGTTTTAATAAATATTATGTGACAATAAAATTAAAAATATCACATGTAAAAATATTTTGAGAAGATTTTAAATTCCTTATAATTTTTATATCATTTTCTTTTGTCAATTAATATATACAGGCATCGTTTCAACTATTTTCTGCATAGAAACAACATCCTATATTATCTCCTGCTTTTTGTTTGATTTTAATTATGATAATTTTTAAACACAAAATAAGTTATTTATTCAAAATATTTTAAAATGCAATTTATTTCTAGAAGCCTTACCTTCCATATATATATATATATATATATATATATATATTTTTTTTTTTAAGTAATCTCTAAAAAAGAGCAAGTGCTGGAACATGACCCCAAGATCAAGAGTTACATGCTCTACTGACTGAGCCAGCCAGGTTCCCCTCTATAAGTCTTAAAGTGTTTTGTATATATACATATATTTGTTTGTAATATATAATATGTCAATTGAATGTCAGTGTTTATTAGTATACTATGATTACCATCAATATCATTACATTACTTTGTTCTAAATACAGGGAGATGCATTATTTGGAGGCTTGGAGTCCAAAGGCTGACTACTCTAGAGAAAGATGGGTTCTGAATATTACCACAGCTCTATTTGTATTCATTTTCTTTAGGTCTCTAAATGTTTCTAGTGGGTAACAATAAAAGGGAAGTGTTTAATATTGCTTAGTTTTTGCATTATTCCTAGGAAGACTTGAGTTGGAATTCTGAATCTGCTACCTCTTAATTGTGCAAGCTTAGGAAGATTTTATAAACTAGAGTTACTAATCTGTATGTTAGTAATATTCACAGTGAACTGGAAGAATTTTTGTAAGAATTATAAAGATAATTAATTCATCTGACACACAGAAATGTTTAGAAAACAGAACTTATTTATTTTTAATTTCTATATTTTTAAGTTTTAATTTAAATTCCACTTAGTTACCATAAAATGTAATAATACTTTTAGTTGTAAAATACAATGGTTCAAAACTTCCATACAATACCCTGTGCTCGTCACAGCAAGCACATGCCTTAATCCCCATCACCTATTTAACCCAAATCCCTGCCCACCTCCCCTCTCGTAACCATCAGTTTGTTCTCTATAGTTATGAGTCTGTTTCTTGGTTTGCCTCCTCTCTTTTTACCCTTTCTTTGTTTTGTTTTTAAATCCTACATATGAGTGAAATATGTTATTTGTCTTTCTCTGACTGACTTATTTTTCTTAGCATAGTAGTCTCTAGTTCCATCCATGTCATTGCAAATGGTAAGATTTCAACCTTTTTTATGGCTAGTTTTCCATTTCCACCTCTATCCATTCATCAGTTGATGGTCACAAGCTATTTCTGTAATTTGGCTATTGTAGATAATGCTGATATAAACATCAGGGTACAAGTATCCCTTTAATTAGTGTTTTGTATTCTTTGGGTAAATACCTAGTAGTGAAATTGCTGGATCATAGGGTAGTTTTATTTTTAACTTTTTGAGAAATCTCCATACTGTTTTCCAGAATGGCTGCACCAGTTTGCAGCCAGTTTGTTGGTGGGAATCAGCAGTGTAAGAGGGTTCCCTTTCTCCACATCCTCACCAACTGTTGTTGTTTCTTGTGTTGTTAATTTTAGCCATACTGACAGGTGTGAGGTGGTATCTCATTGTAGTTTTGATTTGTATTTGCCTGGTGATGAGTCATGTTGAGCATCTTTTCATGTGTTTGTTAGCCATCTGAATGTCTTTGGAGAAATGCCTGTTCATATCTTCTGCCCATTTTTTTAATTGGATTCTTCATTTTTGGGTTGTTGAATTTTATAAGTTTTTTATATATTTTGTATATTAACCCTTTCTTAGGTATGTCATTTGCAAATATCTTCTCCCAACTGGCCACTGATAAAAATGACCCCCATTTGTGTGACTTCATTGAAACTCATTACCTGAATGAGCAGATGAAATACATCAAAGAATTGGGTGACCATGTAACCAACCTGTGCAAGATGAGGACTTCTGAATCTGGCATGACAGAGTACCTATTTGACAAGCACACCTTGGGAAACAGTGATAATGGGAGCTAAGCTTTATATTGTCTTGCAGTAGCCACAAGGGTGACTTCCCTGGTCACCAAGACAGTGCATGCATGCTGGGGTAACCGTTCCCTTTTCTGTAAGTTGTACCAAACATCTACTTAACTTCTTTCATTTGTACCATTCCTTCAAATAAACTAATTTAGTACCAAAAAAAGGACTTTGGATGGATTTTAGTTTTTTATTTTATTTTATTTTAGAGAGGGGGCAGAAAACTGGGAGAGAGACGGTGGGGGAGAGAGAATCTTAAGGGCTCCACACTCAGTGACAATGCAGGGCTCAATCCCATGACTCTGGAATCATGACCTGAGCTGAAATCAATAGTCAGATGCTCAATTACTGAGCCACCCAGGTGCCCTGCCTTTTAGTTTTCTTGATTGTTTCCTTCATAGTGCAGTGGTCCAGTTTCATTTTTTTGCATGTTTCTGTCCAGTTTTCCCAGCACTATTTGTTGAAGAGATTGTCTTTTTCCCATTAGATATTCTTTCCTGCTTTGTCAAATATTAGTTGGTTAGATGGTTGTGGGTCCATTTCTGGGTTTTCTGTTATGTTCCATTGATCTATGTGTCTGTTTTTGTGCCAGTACCATACTGTTTTGGTCACTACAGCTGTGTAATGTAAGTTTAAGTCTAGAATTGTGATGCCTCCAGCTTTGCGTTTCATTTTCAAGGCTGCTTTGGCTACTCGGGGTCTTTTGTGGTTCCATACACATTTTAGGAATGTTTGTCCTAGCTCTGTGAAAAATGCTGCTGTTATTATTGCATTAAATGTGTACATTGCTTTGGGTAGTATAGACGTGTTAACAATATTGTTCTTCCAATCCATGAGCCTGTAATATTTTACCATTTCTTTGTGTCATATTCAATTTTTTTAAATGTTTATTTATTTATTTTGAGAGAGAAAGAGAAAACGAGTGGGGGAGGAGGACAGAGAGAGTGAGAGAGAGAGAGACAGAGAGAGAGAGAGAGAGAGAGAGAATCCCAAGCAGACTCTGTGCCATCAGCACAGAGCCTGATGTGGGCTCAATCACACAAACTGTGAGATCACGACCTGAGTCAGAATCAAAAGTCACTTGCTTAATTGACTGAGCCACCCAGGTGTCCCTCAACTTCTCTTATCAGTGTTTTAAAGTTTTTAGAGTACATGTCTTTCACCACTTTGGTTAGGTTTATTCCTAGATATCTTCTGGTAATTGATGCAATTATAAATGAGACTGAGTCTTTGATTTCTCTTTTTGCTGCTTCATTATTGGTGTATAGAAATGCAACAGATTTCTGTACATTGATATTGTATCCTGTAATTTTACTGAATTCATGTAACAGTTCTAGCAAGTTTTTGGTGGAGTCTTTGGGTTTTCTATACAGAGTATCATATTATATGCAAATCTTCCTTGCCAATTTCAGTGCCTTTTATTTCTTTTTGTTATCTGATTGCTGAGGCTAGGACTTCCAGTACTATGTTAAATATCAGTGGTGAGAGTGGACATCCCTGTCTTGTTCCTGACCGTAGAGGAAAAGCTTTGTGTTTTTCCCCATTGAGAATGAAATTAGTTGTGGGATTTCCATATATTGACTTTATTACCTTAAGTATGTTCCCTCTATCCCTACTTTATTGAGGTTTTTATCATAAATGGATGTTGTACTTTGTGAAATACTCTCTCTCCATCTTTTCAAATGATCCTGTGGCTCTTTTCTTTTATTAATGTGGTGTTATCACATTGATTGTTTTCTGAATATTGAACCACGCTTTCATCCCATAAATAAATCCCACTTGGTTGTGGTGAATGATTCTTTTAATGTACTATTAGATTTTATTTGCTAGTATTTTATTGAGAATATTTAGATCTATGTTCATCAGGGATACTAGCCTGTAGTTCTATTTTCTAGTAGAGTCTTTGTCTTGTTTTGGAATTAGGGTAATAATGCTGGCCACATAGAATAAATTTGGAACTTTTCTTTCCTTTTCTATTTTTTGGAATAGCTTGAGAAGAATAGTACTAACTTTTCTTTAAATGTTTGGTAGAATTTCCCTGTGAAACCATCTGGCCCTGGACTTTTGTTTATTGGGTGATTTTTGATTACTGATTCAATTTCTTTGCTTGCTACTGGTCTGTTCAAGTTTTCTATTTCTTCCTTGTTGTTTATTACCAAGTTTGGGTAGTTTATATGTTTCTAGAAATTTATCCATTTCTTCCAGGTTGTCCAATTTGTTGGCATATAATTTTTCACAATAATAATTAGTAGCAAGTTGTTTAACCTCTGTGTATTTGTGGTCTTTCCAAATTTTCCCTTGGGTTGACTTCTAGTCATAGCGTTGTGGTCTGAAAAGATGCATGGTATGACTTCAATCTTTTTGTATTTGTTGAGGCCATTTTGTGACCTCAATATGTGACCTACTCTGGAGGATATTCTATGTGTACTTGAAAAAAATGTGTATTCTGCTGTTTTAGGATAGAATGTTCTAATGTATCTATTAAGTCCATCTGGTCCAGTGTGTCATTCAAAGCAATTGTTTCCTTGTTTATTTTGTGTTTAGTCAATATAAGTGGGGTTTTGAAGTGCCCTACTTTTTTTGTATTATTATCAATTAGTTTTCTTAAGTTTGTTATGAACTGCTTATGTATTTGGGTGCTTCTATGTTGGGTGCATAAATATTTACAATTGTTATATCTTCTTGTTGGATTGTCCCTCTATGAATATATAATGCCCTTCTTTATCTCTTTTTAAACTCTTTGTTTTAATGTCTAATTGGCCTCATATAAGTATTGTTACTTTGGCTCTTTTTTGGCATCCATCTGTGTGTTAAATGTTTCTCTACCCCCTAACTTTCATGGGGGGGATGGGTTAAAGGTCATGGGGATTAAGGAAGGCACTTGTTTTGAGCACCAAATTTTGTTTGTAAATGTTGAATCACTAAACTCTATACCCCAAAGTAATATTACACTGTATGTTAACTACCTGGAATTTAAGTAAAAACTGGAGAAACTAAAAGCAAAAGTTTCTCCTTTCCCTCACTTTATATCTGAAGGCATCTTTAGGTCTAAAATGCATCACTTGACTTGAAAGCAACATATAGATGAGTCTTGACTTTTATCCATTCGGGCACCACATGTCTTTTAATTGGAGCATTTAGTCCATTTACATTCAAAGTAATTATTGATAGATCTGTATTTATTAACATTCTATTACTTGTTTTGTTGTTGTTTTTGGATATTTTCTCTGATCCTTTCTGTCTTTGTCATTTTTGGCATTTCCTTTGCACTCAGAGTCATCTTTAATATTTTTGCAGGATTGGTTTAGTGATCACTAACTCCTTTAGTTTTTATTTGTCTGGAAACATCTTTATCTCTCCTTCTATTCTGAATAATAGTCCTGTTCGATACAGTATTCTTGGGTGCAGATTTTTCCCATGCAGCACATTGAATATATCATGCCACACCCTTCTGGCTTGCCAGTTTTCCCTTGAGAAATCCCTAGCTAGCCATATGAGTTTTCCCTTGTAAGTTAAGGACTACTTTTGTCTTGCTGCTTTTAAGATATTTTTTTATCACTGTATTTTGCAAATTTAATTACAATATGTGTTGGTGTTGGCCTGCTTTTTGTTCATTTTGATGGGATTTTTGTGTGCCTGCTGAATCTGAATATCTGTTTCCTTCCCCCATAATAGGGATATTTTGAGCTATTTTTAAAAAAATTTTTTTAATGTTTAATCATTTTTGAGAGACAGAGCATGAGTGGGGGAAGGGTAGAAAAAGAGATTGAGAGAGAGAGGGAGACACAGAATCTGAAGCAGGCTCCAGGCTCTAAGCTGCCAGCACAGAGCCCGACGTGGGGCTCGAACTCACGGACTGTGAGATCACGACCTGAGCCGAAGTCAGACATTTAACCAACTGAGTCACCCAGGCACCCCAAGCTATTTTTTTTAATAAATGTTTTTGCCTGCTTTGCTCTCTCTTCTTCTTCTGGGACTCCTACACAAGTTTTATTATGTTTCATAGAGTTGTTGACTTCCCTCAGAACTATTTTAATACTGTGTGCCATGAAAGTAGTGATATGATCATCATTTTTAATTTACTTTTTCAATCTAATAAAGGAATAAATAACACCATTTTATGTAAAGAATAAGACCATGCTTGAGAAACTTGATTGATGTATTTTTACCAATAGAGAACTCAGGTGCACTGGGTATCTACAAATGATTCTTATTGATTAATGAGGATACACAGTTTTTAAAGCTGAAAAGAAATTAAATTTTAATGAAATTATCATTTGTGTAAATTCATGTGGTATAATAAAGAGTTAAATTCAGGGATTCTAACACCCATGTTGACACCATTTTCATTAAATCATTTTCAAAATAATATAATTATACAATTTCATTTACATAAATATGCAAAAAAGGTAAATCCATAGGCACAGAAAGCAGATTGATGCTCCTAGAGTCTGGAGGATAAGGGGGAAATGAATAGTGACTGTTTAATGAATACAGAGAGTTTTTTGAGGCATGATAAAGATGTTTTGTCTGGATTGTGGTGTTGGCTGGATATTGAATTTACTAAATGGCACTGAGTTGCTCACATTAAGATGGTTAAGTGTATGTTATATGAGCTTGCCTCATTTTAAGAAATTCTAGAAAATGACAAAACAATTTCTGACATAACATGAGAATGTAAGTTGGTGTAATCACTATGGAAAAACAGTATGGTAGTTTTTTTTTTAAACTAAAAATTGAACTACTATATAGTCAGCAATCCTACTTCTGGGTATATATCCAAAGGAAACAAAATACCTTGAAGAGATATCTGTACTCCCATGTTCATTGCATCATTATTCACAATAGCCAATATATGGAAACTACCAAATTGTCCACTGGCAGATGAATGGACAGAGAAAATGTGCCATATATACACAATGTACTGTACTGTATCACTTACATGAAGAACCTTAAAAAACAAACAAAATGAACAAACAAAAACAAAACAAAAAACAGCTGATTTCATAGAAAAACAAAATATAATCATGGTTACCATGGCAGGGGATAAGGGGGGATAGGGTGATGTACAAATTTTCAGTTATGTGAAGAGTAAGGTCTGAGTATTTAATGTACAGTATGGTGACTGTAGTTAATAATATAGTATTACATACTTGAAAGTTGCTGAGAGTTGGTCTTAGGAATTCTCATCACACACACACACAAGAATTAACTATGTAAGATGATGGATTAGTTAATTATCTGCATCTTGGAAATCATTCCATAATGTGTATATATATCAAATCATTATGTTGTGCATTTTAAATATATACCATACACCTGTTAGTTATTTTTCAATAAAGTTTTAAAAATCCTACAAGAAACGAGAATATATGTTCAGAGTTTGTGGATGCATTTTAATATGTATTTTAGTCCTATAATCTCAGAGGCAGATTCTGGACTTTCAAAAGCTGGTATGTATCATTCTTTGAAAGATAGCAAAGTCAATACTATCCAAAATAAGCTGTAAATTTTGACAAAAGAATTCCAACATTTGTGCCAGAAGAGCTGAGTGGAAGACTTCCGGTTTAATGATGGTGTTAACTTGGTATGTCCGCTTTTAGAGGAAATTATTTATAAAGAAAAGAAAAAAAGAAACAAAATGTAATTTAGAAGACACCTAACATGTTAAAGCATAAATTAGGGATATTTGGCAAAAGAACATTCACTTCGAGTTTCCTATAGGTAGAAACCAAAAGAAATTTCTGGTGCTTCTCATATTAGAAAATGCCTACTGATGCATATTTCTCACAGGTGAAAGACTTACCATGAAAAGCAAGTTGTAAACCATGTGTTTATAACAAAGAGAATATAGTCTGCTGATTGATGGTAGGAGCTTACTTGAAGCAGGTTTATTAGCTATGATGACCAGTATGGGGGTGCAAACCAAGGAATCGTATGAATGTGTCCCTTTGGCATTGGGAAGAAGACAGACTTTTTATTGTGAACAATGATAATCTGCCTATCTCCATTATCTAGGGAGACTAAAAACTAATAGCTTACAGGCAAAAAGGTCTTTGGTCATGAAGGGAATCCTTCTTAGCTTGGAACACTGTTTTGCACATGAACCCCTAAATCACTGGTTCTTCACCTATGAGTAATCCCAAAGAAATCAATACAAGATCTGCATAATGTTACAAAAAAAGGATAAAGTAAAAGATAAATGGATGGCAGATGAAGAATAGCAAATAAAAGAAGGAAAAGATAAAAATTAGGTACAATTGTTTTGGGGTTTGTTTTTAATTAATTAGTCAAAGTATGTTTGACATATAATGTTACATTAGTTTCAGATATACAACATGGTGATTTGGCAACTCTATATGTTACACTGTGCTCACCACAAGTGTAGCTACCATCTGTCATCATACAATGCTATTACAGTACCATTGACTATATTCCCTACATTTTATCTTTCATCCTTGTGATTTACTTATTCCATAACTGGAAGTCTATATCTTTTACTCCTTTCCCCCATTTTGTCCATCTCCCACCTCCTTCCCCTCTGAAATTGTTTTTGGAAAATTGTTTAAACACATTTAATGAAGGTTTTGAAGCAAGATCCCACAAACAACTGGTGAATGGATAAAACAGACAGACACACACACACACACACACACACACACACACACACACACAATGGAATATTAGCCATAAAAAGAAATCTTGCCATTTGCAATGATGTGGGTGGAGCTAGAGTGTCTTATGCTAAGTAAAATAAGTCAGTCAGAGAAAGGCAAATGCCATATGATTTCATTCATATGTGGACCTTAAGAAACAAAACAGATAAACATGGAGGGGGAAAAGTGAAGAAAACCATAAAACATTCTTTTGTAAAATTTTTTTTTAATATTTATTCATTTTTGAGAGGCAGAGAGAGAGGGAGACACAGAATCCGAAGCAGGCTCCAGGCTCTGAGCTGTCAGCACAGAGCCTAATGCAGGCTGAAACTCATGGACCATGAGATCATGACCTGAGCTGAAGTCGGATGCATAACCAACTGAGCCTTCTAGGCTCATAAAACATTCTTAACTGTAGAGAACAAACTGAGGGTTGGGGAGGGCATATGGGCAGGGGGATGGACTAAATGGCTGATGGGTATTAAGGATGGCACTTGTTGTGATGAGCACTGTTACATGTAAGTGATGAATCACTAAATTCTACTCCTGAAACTAATATTATACTGTACATTAACTAACTTGAACTTAAATCTTTAAGCATGAAAAAAAAAACCACAACCCAAAGCAGAATTATAAAAACTCAAGGGAGAGGTCAAAAGATATGAGAAGGAGAATAAAGGTGAGCCAGAAGAGCTCAAGCAATAAATCTAAGCCAGTACATCACCACTCTCCCTATTCATCAGTCTTGAGTTGGGCCATTCCTATAAATGATTTGGGATGTTGATATTTGGCGGATGCCATGTGTGGAGAAGAGGATGATTATAAACCCTGACTTTCCACGGCTTTCCTAAGGTGTTCCATGAAGTGGGAGGGCATTGCTAGGTCTAGAAATTATTCAACACATTCATATTTTGGCCTTATTTAAAGGCTTTTAGTGACTTCATCTTTATTTTAGGCATGCATTAGGCATGATGAGGACTTTAATCTCTTTGACAAGTCATCACACAGAGAAGGATATAAATATATCACTGAAATTCACACAATTGTAGAGGCATAATGGAGAGAAAAGTATAATTTGTTGCCTGGCTTTTTGAAAAGGTTCAACTAAAATGTTTGTCTTTTAGAAGCAATCATGTGGGCACAAGCCTTTTGGAATGAGGTTCTGAGAGCATTTTCAATCTGTCTATAGGGTACATAATTGGAGGACACAGAATACTTTATGTACTGGGTATTTGAAATGTGGATGCTTGTTGTGTTTTCTATTTATCCAAATCTATGCAACAAAGAATTGTTCCCAAGATGTTGTGAACATAGCAGCATTTACATGAGCATTCCAGATGCATGAAAAGCATTCTTGGGAAACTAGACCACGTTTATAAATTGGTTTTATAACAATGAGTATATTCAAGGATAAGATATTCCAACAAAGGTTAATGTTTCTCTGTCTCAACATATTTTTAATATTTAAGAGTAAGAGAAAATATCTTTAACACTTATTACATTAATTTAAGAGAAAGAAAAAAATCTTATCAAACATAAATGATTTGAGAAAGAAAGGAACTAAGAGTATAATAGCATTAATCAACAGAAATAAAGCATTAGAAATATACTATTGTTCTCCTTTATTAGAAAAATAAAAGAATTAAAAAGGCATGTAGGCTACTAAAGTCTAATCTCTCTCTCACACACACACTTGCTATGTTTTTCCCTGTAGAAAGTCTGAAAAATAATGTAAAAGAGCAATTTGCCACATTGAAAGAATTAAATTGATAGGTTCTCAGAACTTAAGAGACAAATCAATGCAGTGCATCATTTCAAATCCGTTGACTAATTTGTTTTGAACTCAACTCTTCTTTGTTCCTCACCACAGTTTTCTCAGCATTTTCCACTGGGAGAATGCTATTTTATTAATAAAATTTAACTTGCATATAAACACAGAGAATGAACATAAATTCAATAATACTTCTCTACAAAACAGTAGTTGAAGGAAGACTCTTCTGGGATAGCAACATCCTAATCAGATAGCACAAACATACTTTCCAGCTCTGGAGTCTGCCTCTGACATGTATTAATTATTCACACAACTATGAACATATTTTTCCTCAATGGGTTGGTTCATTCATTCATTTATTCACTGAATAACAAAGAAGCAAAAAGAGATTCAGATGAAGAGCAAAATTCCTGAGAGTTTATAGGACAGTGGTAAAATTGTTAATTAAATCATAACATATGATATGTTTGACTAGAATAAAGGTTAGTAAACTATGGGCCATGAATCAAATCCATCCCACTGCCTGTTTCTATACAACCCAAAAGATTAAAATAACTTTTACATTTTTAAGTAGTTGAAAATGTTGAAGAAGAAAACTAGTATACATGACACATGGAAAGTACATGAAATTCAAATTTCATTCTTAATGCATTTTTGTTTATTGAACATACCAACACTTATTTCTCACTGTACTGCTTATGACTGTTTTTGCGCTATGAGAGGTCGAGTTGAATGGTTGCAACGGAGACCATAGGACATGCAAAATCTAAAATATTTACTATGTGGCCCTTTACAGAAAAAAGTTTGCTGACCCCTGGACTAGAAGAACATAAAAGAGCATGGAGTTAATTTAGAGCAATCTACTAGAGTGGTCAGATGAGCAGAGTGCACAAGGAACCCTCACACAAATAATCATTCATATGTTCTGTCAAGGGAAAACAGAAACATTGTGCTAGGCATTCTCTATTCTGAACATGTCCTGTAAGAATGTCAGATGGCTCTGCATTGATAAGGAGAGCTTGCAATTTTATTACATTACAACCAGCCCTGAACTCCTTAGAAACTGGTGTTTCTGCCCCTAATTTAGAAACAAAAGTATACACTGGCAAGTGGGATTGTAAAATGGAAAATTTCTGACTTTTCCAACAAAGGACATATAATTTTGGTAGATCAAAGTGTCCTTGCAAAATCAGTACTTATAATCCTTTGCCCAGGATTCTCTTCTGTATTTCTTAAGGAAACCTCCCTGTGCATTAGAGATAAGTAATACAACAGGAATGTGATAAACAGACCTTCAATTAATGGTTCTTTTATGCAAAGCAAAATTAAAACAAAAACAAAAAACTCAAACCATTGCCTTTACCATCATTTTCCCTTTCTCCATCTCATATCGTTTCATTATAGAATCATACCAATAAAATAAAGTAATATTGTAAAAAAGATTTCAGTTACAAGTATTAATTAAAAATACCTCTATATGAACATAACACTATATTCATTATTTTACGGATTACACAAGGCGTGCTCTTTTTTTAAGTAAAAAAAGAATCTTTTCATTCAGTCACTGTCTCTAACCTCTTCCTTCTCTTCTCATTTTTGGAGTCTAATTACCATTCTCTAAATAGAGAATTTACATTCTATGTATACGAGAGAGTATATTCTTCTAGAATGTAAGATTCCAAATACAATTATTTTACAAGTTAAAAAAAATTACCTCCCTTCGTTTACTCTCCTATGATCTATGTAAACATGGCAGCATCAATTCAGGAAAGAGTTCTCCAATACTGGAAGAGATAAAGTTGACTCCATGTGTCTAAAACGTGAACTGAGTTCAATTAGTTTGATCATTTCAGCAAACAAAATAACAAGTACAATGCAATGTAGAGGATACCATCTGGCCAAGCTAACACACTGATGTCAGTTAAAGGAATACATAATCTAGTGGGAGGAGAGATAAACAAAAACAAATGCAGAAGGTTTCTGGAAACAAATAGTTCCCACATTTCTTGTGTTAGTTTTCCACTTGAGAAGATGAAAACACTACCAGAGGTTATATAAAATAGATTAATATTGTCTGACCAATGGTCACTATTGTAGCATAACCTGATACTAACAGTCAAAAATTATGAAACATAAAAAATATGTGGCGCCTGTGTGGCTCAGTCAGTTAAGCGGACGACTTCGGCTCAGGTCATGATCTCACGGTCTGTGAGTTCGAGCCCCGCATTGGGCTCTGTGCTGACAGCTCAGAGCCTGGATCCTGTTTCAGATTCTGTATCTCCCTCTCTCTGACCCTCCCCTGTTCATGCTCTGTCTCTCCCTGTCTCAAAAATAAATAAAATGTTAAAAAAAATTTTTAAAAATATAAAGGAAAATTAAAAAATCAAATGCTTTTGATACAGTGGCCGTGTATCTCATCTTGACAATTAGCACAATTTGCCTCTGAGTTAAGAGCATAGACATCATAGATAGCATCTCTTTCACTTTTAAAGTATGTCTTAATTTATGTATTTAGATACTAACCTTTTTAAAAAGTTTTTATTTAAATTCCAGTTAGTTAACATACAGTGTAATATTACTTTTAGGTGTACAACATAGTGATTCAACTGTTTCGTACAGTCCTTTACTGGATATGTCACTTGCAAATATCTTCTCCCATTCCATAGGTTGCCTTTTAGTTTTGTTGATGGTTTCCTTCACTGTGCAGAAGCTTTTTAGTTTGAAGAAGTCCCAATAGTTCATTTGTGCTTTTGTTTCCCTTGCCTCAGGAGACATATCTAGAAAGAAGATGCTACAGCCAATGTCAGAGAGGTTGCTGCCTGTGTTGTCCTCTAGAATTGTGATGGTTTCCTGTCTCAAATTTAGGTTGTTCATCCATTTTGAATTTATTTTTGTGTATGGGTAAAAAAGTGGTTCAGTTTTATTCTTTTGCATATTGTTGTCCAGTTTTCTCAACACCATTTGTTCAAGGGGCTTTTTTCCATTGGATATTCTTTCCTGCGTTGTCAAAGATTAGTTGACCATATAGTTGTGGGTCCATTTTTGGCTTTTCTCTTCTGTTCCATTGATCTATGTGTCTGTTTTTGTACCAGTACCATACTGTATTGATCACTACAGCTTTTTCAATATAATATAATATAATATAATATAATATAATATAATATAATATAATATAAGTCTGGAATGGTAAAACTCAGCAACACCCCAAAAAATGAATAATCTAACTAAAAATATGTAGAAGACATGAATAGACATTTTTCCAAAGAAGACATACATATGGCCAACAAACACATGAAAAGATGCTCAACATCACTCATCACCAGGGAAATACAAATCAAAACTACAAGGAGATATTGCCTCACACCTGTCAGAATGGCCAAAATCAACTACACAAGATACAACAGGTGTTGGCAAGGATGTGGAGAAAGGGGAAATCTTATGTACTGTTGATGGGAATGCCAACTTCCAGCAGCCACTCAAAAACAGTATGGAGATTCCTCTTAAAAAGTTAAAAATAGAACTACCCTACAATACAGCAATTGCACTACTAAGTATTTACCCAAAAAATACAAAAAATACTAATTCATACATATGCATGTGTGTGTGTATATATATATATATATATATATATATATATATATGTTACTCAGCCAGAAAAAAGAATGAAATAAATGATGCTGTTTGCAATAACATGGATGGAGCTAGGGAGTATTATACTAGGTGAAATAAGTCAGTCAGAGAAACACAAATATCATATGATTTCAGTCATAAATGGAATTTAAGAAACACACAAAGGGTTAAAAAAAAAAGACAGAGGAGGCAAACCAAGACTTTAGGAAACAGACTTTAAACTATACAATTATAGTTTAAACTATAACTATATACAACTTTACTATACAAACTATATACAACTTTAAACTATACAAAACAATCTGATGGTTACCAGAGGGGAAGTCGGGTGGGTGGGTAAAGTAGATGATGGGTATTAAGTAGTGTACTTGTTGTGATGAGCCAGGTATTTTACAGAAGTGTTGAATCAGGTGTATATTGTACGCCTGAAACTAATATTACATTGTACATTAACTGGAATTTAAATAAAAATTAAAAAAAATTTTTTTTAATGTTTATTTATTTTTGAGACAGAGAGAGACAGAGCACGAGTGGGGGAGAGGCAGAGAGAGAGGGAGACACAGAATCTGAAACAGGCTCCAGGCTCTGAGCTGTCGGCACAGAGCCCGATGCGGGGCTCGAACCCAGGAACCGTGAGATCATGACCTGAACTGAAGTCGGACGCTTAACCGACTGAGCCATCCAGGCTCCCCCAAAATGTTTAATAATAAGTAAAGAAATAAGAGACTAGAATTAACAAAGATGAAAGAAGTAAATACTGATTTTTTTAAAAACTGTGTAAAGCAATAGAATTGATAAATGATCCCCATAGATAATTTGTTATAGATCAAACCAATAATAGATGAAACTATGAGTACAATAAAATGTATACATACACAAAATTAGAAATAAAAATGGAGATATAATTGGGTTTTGGAGCATTTTTTTAAGTATAACAAATACATAGCAGAATATGTAAAATGCATAAATACAGAAAAATTAGTTTTCGATACTACTTTTAATTGCCAATTGAAAAGCATAAGGGTGAAATCAGGCAATCTAGTGATACAAACTGGGCTAGTACTCATCCAACAGAGAGTTAATGCCTGGAAGGGCACCTGGGAGAGATATCTGGGGTACCAATAATGTTCTCTATCCTTATCTGAATGGATATTACATGAGTATGTTTATTTTGTAGAGATTCATTGAGCCATACATTTATTATTTTTCACATTTTTCTACATATGTTAGACTTCAATAAAAATACTTAAATATTTTATTTTATTTTTTTTACTTTCTTTAAAACAATTTTATTTATCTTTTTTGTAATCTCTACATGCAGCATAGGGTTTGGACTCATGACCCCCAAATGAAGAGCTGCATGCTGTTTGGACTAAGGCAGCCAGGCACCCCAAAAATATATTTTTTAAGTATTTCTTAATTTAAAGATTCATCTCTCTGCCTTTGAGAAACTGGAATTGTAAGATACATACTTAGGCAGCAAGTGATTTACAAGAAGGTTACTCCCTTTTGTTTAAGTGAGACAGATTCTTGAAGAGTTCCTCTGGAACTGTGTTTCTCCTCATTGCCTGGCATAATGTCTGACACCTACCAGAAATTCTAATATTTGAACAAGAGATAAATTAAAACATACTAAACACCACAGGAATATGCATATATCACAGCTATCCCACAAGTAATGGAGGCACACAACTACAAGTGACTAAATGATAATTTTGAAGATTTTGACTAAAAAGGTAACTTTAAAATTTTATAACACCTTAGTTCATTAAAGCTATTTGATTGCTTTTTGATTTTGCTTTTTGCTAATTGCTTTTTCTTGACTTTTGATTGCTATGGGATGCTACAAGGAAAAAAAGGATCTTGGGGGAATGTCATGAATTCTCAGAGCCCCAGTGAATCCTTTACAATCATTATTACACCCTATGCCAATAAATGATCATGAAAACTTCAATTTTATCACTATATAAATTCTATCAAATGAGATGAACAAAACATAGGCACAATGAATATGCCACTTAATGCTTTAAATTATTTTAAAACTAATCTTTTTTTTAAAAAAAATTTTTTTTCAACGTTTTTTATTTATTTTTGGGACAGAGAGAGACAGAGCATGAACGGGGGAGGGGCAGAGAGAGAGGGAGACACAGAATCGGAAACAGGCTCCAGGCTCCGAGCCATCAGCCCAGAGCCTGACGCGGGGCTCGAACTCACGGACCGCGAGATCGTGACCTGGCTGAAGTCGGACGCTTAACCGACTGCGCCTCCCAGGCGCCCCTTAAAACTAATCTTTAAAGAAAAACTCTAAAGGTACAAAAATATGATTTCCAGAGGAAAACATTTTTTTTTATTTTTAAAATCATATATAAAGGTTCACCAACTGTAACAAATGCACAACTTGAGTACAAAATAGGAACTCTTTATACTTTATGCTCAATTTTGTTGTGGACTTAAAACTGCTCTGAAAAATAAAGCCTATTTAAAAAAAATGGAAACAAACCCACATATGCGTAGAGCAGTGGTTCTCTACTTTTACTATGCATCACAATCCCTGGAGGGCTTGTTAAAACACAATCTGTGGCTCACCCCTACCTACATTGTCTCATTTAGTAGGTTTGAATGAGGCATAATAATTTGCCTTTCTAGTAAGTTCACAGGTGATGCTAATGCTTCTGGTCCTTGGACCACACTCTTAGAACCGGTGACAAGGAAGAACCAATAACAGTGTGGTCTTACAGTTGACTACTTTTTGGACATGTTTCTTCTTAACTAGAAAAAGTATTGAGTTAAAAAGGCATTCCTACGTTAGTAACTGGTTAGCAAATCTTTTTTTTTTAAGTCAATTCATAGTTTAATGAAAACTACTATGTGAGCCAGCTCAAGCTTCAGTAAATTAGTGTGCTATACCCCTCACTTGAGTAATTCAAATCCATGATTCAGATACCTGAAAATGTCATTTGAGTTACAATGTTGGTTCTGAGATCACTTCTCTTCACCTTTCTCTGGATTCCAAGGACCCAGCACAAGTCCCACGTCCTCTGTAAGCTTTCTTTTACCTCCCTCTCACCAGCCCACAGACTTGCTTTCCTTCTTGGCTCCCCCCTCTTTTATAGCACTTAGTATTCTAGTCACTGATCAGGCCTTGGGTAGAGATGGTTGCAAGATAGTCTTCACTCCATGGAGTAAATTTGCAGGTAGATTATTAAACTTTGAAGGCAAGGTGATGATCTGTGTCTCTTTTTGTTTCTCATGGGCCTTTGTTTTGGACCCTTTCACGCTGTGTTTGTCATATGGATATTCTGTTGATTTGTAGACCCAATTCCAGTGGCTTTTTCTCTAGGTTTTTTTTTTTTTTTTTGATTGAAGTGTAGTTGACACACAATGTTATATTAGTTTCAGGTGTGCAATATAATGATTCGCCAACTCTATATGTTATGCTATGCTGGTTAGCTTACTCTTGAAAGAGATTATATGATAGCAATGAGATAAGAATCTTCCCAGGTTTTCTATTTAAAATTAGTTTTTTTAATTTATTTATTTTTTTTATTTTAGAGAGAGAAAGAGTGCGAGCAGGGGAGGGGAAGAGGGAGAGAGAGAGATAACCTTAACCAGACTCCATGCCCAGCGTGGAGCCAGATGAAGGGCTCCATCCCATGACCGTGGAATCATGACCTGAGTCAAAATAAAAAGTTGGCTGCTCAATCGACTGAGCCACCCAGGTGCCCCTAAAGTTATTTTCTAAATGATGATGGCTTTATTATTTTTAGTGAAATGAATGGCTCTTTCCGGGATTATACCTGTGAATATTTCCAGAAACTTAACACAATTGCTAGAGAAAATTTTAAAGCTGTTTTTACATAAAATATGTAATACAAGTCAGTAAAAACATAACATAATAAATGATTTGGTAGTTTTTCTCAGTAACAATTTACTATCCTGCTTAAACAATGATCGTAGTTTTAGTAAAATGGTATGGAATTCACAGCTTTTATCTTTGATAAATTACAGTTGAGGAAATATATGTTTCAGGGTAATAGAATATGATTAAGTATTCTATCAACATCATTGAATTAAAAGGAAAAAGAATTCCTTTTACTGACATTTGAAAAGGCTAACAGTAGCAATTTTAGATATATTGTGTTACAACAGTTATAGGATTATTAAACAATTTTACCATGTTAATGCCACTTGGGCTTGTCTTGAAAGTCCTGAGACTATAATGAGAATTTAACATGACAGAAATATTCACTATTAGCATTATTATTATTGTTAACTTCATTTCTCCCCCATGCATTAATCATTAGTTCTAGATAAAGCATGAACCCAAGACATTCTACAACTTATTAGGAAGACTACTTTACAATATTTTAGGTTTCCTGTCTTACCTGTTGACTCAAACTCATATAATTATTTAAATACTCAGTGTTGTATTTTATTATAGTTTTGAAAGCACTTAATGACATTTTTCAGAGTAACTGTTATACATTATTTACTGTGTGGGTTTTTCTTTTGTGCCCAGAGATACCTTAGGCACTGAAATCCAGGCCTGTGGTTCACTTTGCAGAGTTATGGTATCCTTAAAACATAGACTTACAGAAGGATTAGGAATGGTCTAAGAATTTTAGCTCACCAATGGGCAAAGGCTCCAAGAGGTTCTGTGGTTTTTCTAAAAGCATTACACAGTCAGTGGAAGAACCAATAGTAGAACTTAGACCTGAGTACTCTGCTCAGTGCTGTTGCCTCAGTACCTCTCTGCCTGTCTGCTTAGCAACCTGAGGAAGCAAATGGAAAGAATAGCTACCTTCTCTTTGTTACAAAGTGCAAAAACATACATGTATCATAGCAGACACTGGAAAGCAAACTAATGAGAACCAGCTTGTGAATGCTTCTCTACCTGAAATTTCCCTCAGGCAGCTAAGGTTAACAAAGTAGTTTCTGCTGAGAGTAAGAGGATGGAGAATTGTTCTCTAGGCCCAGGGCAAGGTGTTTCAGGGGAAGGCCATCGATCTGAATTTCCCACTCATTTATGAACTGATGGAGCATGATTTCATCAGTCTTCAGGATGCTGTCAAAGGCATTTAACTGACTTTTGTATAATTTTAGACTTGCTGTCTATTCACAGTGTTTCAGAATTTTCATTCTCAGTTGTATATCTGCTATATTTAATGATGCTTTGGATTTTATAAGATGAAAATCCAAGTAGAAAAAAAAACTTTAAAGATTTAAGTAATACTAAATATTTGGGAAACTATATTTTAAAATGTGGTTATTTTATATGTTAGAAAGATATTTGTTGTGTTCTTTATGGGAGTTAGACCCCTGTGAGTAGGTGATCAATACTTGTTGAGTGAGAAATTTCATTTTTATGACCATAAAAATAATCTGCTCAACTCCATGGGTACCACGAAGAACTAAACATTGGGAAATAGAACACAGAATAAGAAAGAACATGATTCAAATTCTAGACTTTATATTTAATGAAACTGGGCAGCAGCATAAAGCAAGGCCGGGGTTCCCCAACAGACAAGGTGTGTGGTATTTTGGCCATGATGTTTCGCCTTTCTGAGTCTGAAGTTTGTCTTCTGTGAATCGTGAACAAGAATTCATGGCTCGTGGAGTTATTGAAAATATTCAGCAAGATAATGTATGGGAAAATAGCACGGAGACTGACACATGGGGCTATAATATTTTCAATTTTTTTTTTCAACGTTTTTTATTTACTTTTGGGACAGAGAGAGACAGAGCATGAACGGGGGAGGGGCAGAGAGAGAGGGAGACACAGAATCGGAAACAAGCTCCAGGCTCCGAGCCATCAGCCCAGAGCCTGACGCGGGGCTCGAACTCACGGACCGCGAGATCGTGACCTGGCTGAAGTCGGACGCTTAACCGACTGCGCCACCCAGGCGCCCCGGGGCTATAATATTTTAGTGAATGCAGTTATTTATTAAATTATTAATTTTCCACTCTTTCTTTCATTTTCCTTCTTCATTTTTAAATTGTGTAAAACAAACATTTTTGTGTTGCCTAAAGAATGTTGAATATGAATAATATAAAGGAATAAGTTAAGCTGTCTTAAGATACAAGAGAACATATGAGATTAAGTAGAAGAAAATAAGGATTAAAGAAAACTGAATTAAAGAAGGATTTAAAGGGGCATCTGAGTGGCTCAGTCAGTTAAGTGTCCGACTTCAGCTCAGCTCCTGATCTCGTGGTGGGTGAGTTTGAGACCTGTGTCGGGCTCTGTGCTGACAGAGCCTGGACCCTGCTTGAGATTCTGTGTGTGTGTGTGTGTGTGTGTGTGTGTGTGTGTGTGTGTGTGTCTCTGTGCCCATCCCCCACTTACCCTCTGTGTCTCTATCTCTCTCTCAAAAATAAATAAACATTTAAAAATATTTTTAAAAGAAGGATTTAAAGACAAACATGAAAAAGTTGGTATAATTTAGAATCTTCTTGTTATTAATCCAATATAATTAAAATGGTCTGCTTTTAAAATGGATGTACTTATTTATGCTAAATATTTAGAACAATATTAGTGGCACGTAGTTTAATTGTGTAACAATATGCCAAGTGCAGCGTAAGGAGAGATTTGGGAGGGTTAGAAGAGGTTGTGTTGCTTTTTAATAACTGCTTTACTTTTATGATCACATTTTTTTTTTAATTTTTTTTTTCAACGTTTATTTATTTTTGGGACAGAGAGAGACAGAGCATGAACGGGGGAGGGGCAGAGAGAGAGGGAGACACAGAATCGGAAACAGGCTCCAGGCTCTGAGCCATCAGCCCAGAGCCTGACGCGGGGCTCGAACTCACGGACCGCGAGATCGTGACCTGGCTGAAGTCGGACGCTTAACCGACTGCGCCACCCAGGCGCCCCAACATTTTAAAATCATGAACAGAAGAGGGCTACCTGGGTGGTTCAGTCAGCTGAGCATCATACTCTTGATTCTGACTCAGAGTTGTGGGTTCCAGCCCCGCATCAGGCTCCGCATGGCCTCTGGGGCTTGCATGAGATTCTCTCTCCCTCTGCCCTTCTTCCCACTTTGCACTCTCTCTCTCAAAATAAACTAAATAAATAAATAAAATAAAGTCATGAACAGAAGAAACATCAGGGAAATAATAATGTTTGTCAGTTTTTAAAGGTGTCATTTGAATGTGCCACTTGCGTAGCTTTTTCTCTCACAAAAATGGCTGTGCAAAAAAATCTAGAGGGGAAGAGTGAAAATGAACTAGTGTAAATCTGTGGATAACATGAGATAAGGATTTTTTTTTCAAAATAAAAATTCTAAAAGTCTATTCAAGGTGCAAAAGTGGTTAGGTAATATTTTCATGGAAAAATCTATATAAGCATGTCAGTATAGCACTACCCACAATTAAATATAAAAAAAACCTGAGAATAATATGTAAAATATTTCAAGTGCCTTAATATTTGTAATTGCTTCATAGATAAAGAAATTAGGCCAGAGAATATTAAATAATTCTTATTGTGAAGAAGTGACAAAAACATAACCTTACTAACAACAAAAAAATGAATGAATATTATTGCAAATCTCCAGTCTATAAAACTCACATGTGGATCATTCTTTTTCTCTGAATTTACTCTAGAAATATTAATGAAGACAGTAAGCTAACAAGCATAATGGAGAGAGGTACTCCTATTTCCTAAGCTAGATGAAATTTGGCAGAATATTGATCTAGCCTAGAAAACAAAAGTAAACCAAGCTAAGCACTCAAACTCAAAAGCTAAATGTTTGAATTTTAGTCCTGATTTATCACTGTTTAACTCTGTGACCTTGAAAAAGTAACATATCCTGCTGGTACCAGGTCTCACCATATGTTAAATGAGAAGACTCAATAAAATAAGTTCCCTAGAGGCGTTTACCGGTTTTCTGCTATCAGAAATCTGCTGGCTGATATTCTGTAATAAATTCCCAATATGTAGGAGACTAATCATCAGGGAGATGCCTCATCATGCATTACTGCTTTATATATCTTCTGGCTCTAAAACTATGAAAGCATGTGAGCAAAATGGAATTACAGAATTATAAAATAACAGGGTTGAACCCTTGTTGAGGTAATATAGAATTCAGAGGTAAAAAGCAAAGAATATTGCACATAGCCCAATTCAATGCCAGTTCTTTGAAAATGAGTATGCACTCTCCCCAGACAATGTAAATCACCTCTCCCTCTGAAATCTCCTGACACTTAGTATGTTGTACTTTATTCAGTCACATACAAGAAAGTTTCCTTCATCAGACTGTGTACTCTTCTGAATAAGGAACCATTAGTCTATTTTGTCAGCATCTAGCAAAATGACTAATACATTGTAAGCTGGCAGTAATGTTTTTGAATGCTACTGCAAGCTTAAGTTTCAATGAGCCTTATGGCACAGTGGCAGAATCCTTCACACACATACTCTGGCAAACACACAGGAAAAACTAAAGAAAGTGTAACACTCAAAAATTGTATAATTAATGGGCCACTTGTTGAAATTTAGTGAATATTTTATACAGTTATGGTCGCTTTGGATATAAACACACATTTATCCACACACGCATGAAGTTCATTTTGGTTAATTGTGTTTAAAATTTTCCAAAACCCATATAAATCTAGAAAAACATATAGTCTTTTAAAATATTGGGGTAAATTATATTTTATGCTATAGCACTCTAATTTGTTGAAATTACAACCCTGTAATTCCTCTAATAACCGTCTGATTTCATTTACTTTAGAATTTTTTTTTAGTTCAGTCCATACTGTATAACAAAAAAAGGGCTCATTTCTTGAAAACATGAATTTATAGAATTTCTGTTTTCATTGAAGATTGTACTGATACAAAGTGAAATAGATAATTAAGTCACTTTTAGGATAACTCTACAAAGCTTGAAAAACAACTTCAAAAATTTAAAGTTACATACCCAAATTTAACATTAAATAAAAGGCTTTATCTGTGTTAAATGTAAATAAAAGAATTTGTACTGCTAAGGTACTCTATATATCCTTTTATATCGATATTTCCTACTGTACAATTATAAAAATGATAGTAGCTTAGCTGTAATTTTATTGGAACAGCAACAATTCAATGATTGTCAGAAATATTGTCATTCTTTGTACAATGAATATATATAACATATAAATATATACATTTATACACATACATATACACATATATAATGTGACCTTTAAAAAGAAAGCATTACAAAGGCCATGAGGATTTTTTGGTTGATTTTTTTTTCTTTTTCTTTTTATAGATCAGTAGCCTTCTCACTCTGATGGTCTTAAGTATGAAATTCCAGATATAAAGTTGACTCTAAAAATTCTATTCTACATTTCATGGTTTGTATTTCTCATTTGGTAATTTTCTTCACTTATAATACATATGTGAAAGAAGTATATCCATTATGTTTTGTAATCCTTCTCTAAGTACTGCTTTGCTTGATTAAATTTAGGTAAAAAGTTAGAATTTTGAAAGCTTTATTAAAAACATATTACTCCATGGGAAAATATTAAAACATCAAATGATATCTACACAGGTCATTACCTGAGAAATAGGAAAGTCCACATTTGTAAGGATTTTAAAAAAGTAATTATATAACTGATATATTACTTCTAATATTATGTGGGAGCAAGCTCTAAAGCCTTGATCCAAAACAGACAAGGCCTTAATACCAAGGCATCTTCCTTTGAAAAGGGTCACCCTGAAGCCCTGACTCCATGATCTCAGAAGATGAGAGAGAATGACAAAACCAAGAAGTAAGATAGATAAGTGAGGCAAGACCAAAAAGTCATTTAAAGGTCAAAAGAAGATGATGAATTCAGTTACATTATCCTGTGAAAAGTGGCTTCTGCTCATGCATAAATGCCAACATTTGAAAATCATTATTAGAAACATTGAAGGAGAAAAGGCCCTTCTTTGGTCCTTTCCAAGTACTGAAACAAGAAGTTTCTTTGATATAGAATGAATTCAAATGTTGAAAACTGGAGAGCATGCAACCTGGGAAGTCTTATGTTCTAATGTTCCTAGGTAACACTTGATAAATTACCATATTTGTGACAGATATATACATTCATTACTGCTAGTCACAAACATATTTACTTTGGCTTTGGATGGAAAATAATACCATAAAAATCTCCTTGCATCTATGAGCCATTTAGTCAGATACTATAGAACCAGTATCAATTAGGTGCTGACCCTAACCCCGTGTTCTGCCTCTTTAGGGTCTTCTAGACCAGAGGTGAGAGTGTGGTTGGAAGAGGGAGCTGAACAAGCCTTTTTCATGGTCCCACAGAAGTAGCTCTAGCTTAAAACTAGACAGTGGTAACCCAGTGTCCTTAACCCAGTCCATGTCCAACAATGAGTAGGAATCACCCCAAATCAGGGTATCAACAATCATTTTGGTATTCTTACAATCTGAGTGAATTCATGAAGGAAATACTGCCAGCCATTGGTGGTTTTGGTAGTACTGAAGGGAAGCAGTACTGGAACTGGGAGCAACTCTGGAAAGTTGAAGAGTATAGCAAAGAAGAGAAACAGGGACCAGCTCCATACAGGCTTCTGTCCATATTTGGGGTGCCTTGCTTAGGTAGTCACTGCTGACCCTGGCTTTTGAAAAAACAATAAACATGGATTTATCTGTAGTTAATTTAAATAGGATATTGGATTTTGTTCCTAATCTCAAATTTGGCAGACTCCCTAAACTAACATTTACTTGATGGTCTAATTAGCAAAGTGTCTTTTTAACTCTTAGATTAAATTTAAGAATGGAATATATTCATTGTATTTTCCCCTTTGTTATGGAAATGATACCTTGCTCAGATCACTCATTTTCTCTTCATTCTTAAAGAGCTTTTTACCAAACTCGTGTTAATTTTTTCTATGAATTTTTTTCAATTTAAATTTTCTAATTTTAGACTTACAAAGATTATTCACTTCAAAATTGTGTCAAAATTTGGAAATTAACATTGATGTATTACTATTAACTAAACTACAGACTTACCCACATTTCACCAACTTTTTCTCTTGCGAGATACTGTCAGTCATCACATATTGCATTATGTCTTCAAGTTGTCCTTAGTCTCCTTGTACCGGTAACAGGTGTTCAAGCCTTGCTTTGTTTTTCATAACTCTGGCACTTTTAACACACTTTGGTTGAAGCGTAGTGATCAGTTATGTGGTAATGTCCTTCAACTTGAGTTTATATGATGTTGACTCATAACTGGTATAAAATTATGCATTATTTTGTAAAAATAGCACAGAAATAATATATCTTCAGTGAATCATGTCAAACACTAGAGATTTTTACCTTGATCTCTTAATTTAGGTGAGGTCTGCCGGGTTTCCCCAATGTAAAATTATTATCTTGGCCTTTGTAATTAGTAACTATATATTAGGAGAGAAATTTTGAAGATATGCAAATCCTGATTCTCCCCAAATTTTCATCATTAATTTGAGAATTTATTCTTTGGAACTAGGTTGATATTCTTTGCATTCTCTCTCTGTCTCTGTCTCTGTCTCTCATCTCTCTCTTTTTAAACTCTTTTTAGTATTTAAGAAAGTGTATGTTTTTGCTCTAGTGATATCTTTGGATTTATATATTCATTGATGCCTTTAGTGCTGTATTTTCTAATTTGACTCTTTAATATCTTTTAAACTACTTCTTGTCTTTATACAATAAACTTTCTTCCTATTTTCTCCTTTCTTCTCGTTTGTTAGTTTAGCTGAACTATTTCTCCTTAGTTAGATAATGTAACATTAATTATCCACCTTCATCCTTGTCATTTTTAAATTGTATTATGTACATTCATACATTATTAAATGCTCATTATCAGTCTTTTGCAAAAGTTTTCCGTTTTTATTTGGATGACATCAACCTCCATAAGATTATGTAAGAAAGACTATTAGGTGCAAAATTCCCTAAACTCTTGTTTTAAAAACTCTGTTTTTAATATATTTGATTTTGAAGAACATCTTGTCTAGACATAAACTCTTGGGTTCAAACTTTCTTTTACTGAGTTTTAGAAAAAAAAACACTACTCCATTGGTATCTTGATTTGTATATTGATTTTGCAAAGACTGATGCTTGTCTAGTTTTTTGCCCTTGTGAAATATTTGATCTTTTTGTCTGGGAACCTTGAATATTTTTACTTTATCTTTGAAATGTAATAGTTCTACTGGAAAAATCTTTAGACATTGATTATTTTGGATTAATTTTTCTCAAGTGTTTGGTAAGCCTTTTCAATGTGTAGATTAACATTTTTTCTATCTTTGAAAGTGTTCTTGTTTTATAGTTTTAAATATATTTAATTATTTTTTTTCTTTTTCAGGGACTTCAATTATGTGAATATTATTCTTTTTTTGTCTGTCTTCCAATTCCACTACTTCCTAATATTTCGCTTCATTATGCTATTTTCATTATGTGGGTTATTCTCCTATATTAATTTATTGTATTTTTATTGAATTTTAATTTGAGTCTATTTTCTCTAAGGCACCTTGAAAATTATAGATTTGTTTGTTTTTGAGATAACTTAATCACACTTTGCAAGTTTTTTTCTGACTTAAATCAACTTTTTCAGTTTTTAAAATTTCTTTACTAAATTCTTACATTTTTATTCAAGGTGGTTTTTCATATCGTCAAATGCTTATCTGAGTATATTTAATTCTCTGTACGGTGGAGACTCATAATTTTTTCATGCTTTTTTGTTTTCAGGATAGGTTTACTCAGTTGATATGCATGAAATTTTTTCCTCGTTTAAAAAATACTTTCTCTTAACATCACACGGCTTTTGTTCATTTAAGGGGGAATATTACTAGATCTTCATTTGAATGGTATCATTTTCTACAAGACTAGGAAAAGTTTGGGCACATTAGAAGAATTAATTGTCTCTTTTATTTTGCTTTGGTGGTCTGGGTAGGTTGTAAGTCTTTCAATTTTGAGTGTGTGAGGTTTCTTGTTGACTTTGGCCTTGCAAGATTTTAATCTCTCCATTTTCCTTCTTTCTCCCTCCACCACCTCAATGCTAAAAGACACTTTTCCTTCATATTTGCCTTTTTAGTTTCATACAAGTTATGCATTTGGGGTCCTATGTTTTTATACCTTATCCATCCCTTTAAGCTAAACCTGTCCCTTTAAATTGTATGCCTCGTCCTTGCTATGACATCTAATTTTTTTTTTTTAATTTTTAAATATTTTTTTTTGAGACAGAGAGAGACAGAGCATGAGCAAGGAAAGGGCAGAGAGAGACAGAGACACAGAATTTGAAGCAGTCTCCAGGCACCTGATGCAGGGCTCAAACTCATGAGCCATGAGATCATGACCTGAACTGAAGTTAAGTATCTGACTGAGCCACTCAGGCGCCCATGACATCTGGTATTTTTAAATAACACATACTTTGAAATCCCTTCTCTATATCTGTGCTCTGACTCTTCCTGGTTACTCTTTTAGTATTTTAAACTTTAGGGTAGTTTTAATGTTTTTGGTGCTTGCTTCAGTTCTCCCATAGGACCATTTACTAGTATCCCTTCTTTGTCTTCCTTGTGTTTTTTTCCTCTGTCAGCTTTTGTTTACCTCAAGGCCTTACAGAGAGCAGAGTGGGAGCTGGCACTTGTTGGACCAAAATGCTAGGGGTTTTGAATTTTCCTTTCACTAACAGTTGATTTGAAGTTTTGGCATTCATTGTCCTCAAATAATGATGAGGGTGTGATTTTGTATAGAATTTTCATAGTTGTGAATTATTTCATATTATTTGGGAAGGGCATTTTGCGAGGTTCATGATTACTACACGTGCATCGTTGTCTTTAGCAAGCCTTAAATTCCTCTTCATCAAGGGTTTAATATTCCTTTTATACTTATCCTTACATGCTAAGGTCAGACTTTGTTGCTAGGAATGATCTAAGATTTCATCTGGCCCCAGTAACATGCTTTATATGTATGATACCTAAAGCTATACTGCTAGAAATGTTAACTCAGATAATACTAGGTTTTATCCTCCTTGAAAGATGCTCTTCCCACTTTACCATATTATCTCACTATACATGTACTAAGCTTTAAGAAACTTACAAGCAGGGGTGCCTGGTGGCTCAGTCGGTTAAGCATCTGACTTCAGCTCAGGTCATGATCCCACAATTTGTGAGTTCAAGCCCTGTGGTGAGCTCTGTGCTGGCAGCTCAGAGCCTGGAACCTGCTTCAGATTCTGTGTTTCCCTCTCTCTTTTCCCCTCCCCTGCTCATTCTCTGTCTCTCTCAAAAATAAACATTAATTAAAAAAAAAAGAAACTTAAGAGCAGTAATATAGTATATATTTAAGTTTTGTTCCCTTATATGATATAGTACAATACTTTCAGTAAAGAAGATAGAAATTAGGATCGACTTACCTACATGGACAAGGAAGCAGAAGAGTGCTTCACTTTCATCACACTACAGTAAGGTAACAGGGATATGAGTATAAGATAAATGAAATATGAGCTCATGACAAATATACTTTGTGCAGATACTTAAAAGTAAGATTTTACAAATAGCTGACCCTAGATATAAGGCAGACCACTTCAGTGTCTATTGTATTGTTTAATTGTATTTTACACACACACACACACACACACACACACACACAAATAGATATATCTATGTCTGTAAGTTATGTCTATCTACATGTTATATGCAAACACATTTACACACATGATATATACATGTTTAAGTCTATTTTATAGTGTCAATTTTCTCTTGTATTTATGACAGTTTGCCTTGTTATTTTGCAATAGGGATGAGTTTTCCAAATATGGAACTGTACAGAACTGGGGAAATAGGCATTTTTTACAATAATTATACAAACTAGAGATTACAGAGCATTTTTTTATATTAATACAGATACAACCAAAATTGTCTATCCTAAAAGTAAAATGCCTGTCCTAGTTAATTTTCAGTATCATAGTCTTTGGTAAAAATAATGTCATAAGACAGTAGTTTATGGGATTAATTCCAATGAAAGCATATTTTTTAAGTTTCTTTTTTCATTTGGTATTTTTTACTTTTAAATTAAAACAATGTGAATATATATGTTCTTTTACATTTGAAAAAAATTCATCAAAATTCACATATAAATTCATGGCTCTATGCTTTGGATCAGTATTTGCCACTTGGATCAGGGTATCAAATCTCATGTTCTACTAAATGTTCCCTGGAAACTAGGGCCAATATTTTCATAGGTTAAAGTTTTTTGGAGAGTTATGCTACACATAAGTCAGTTATAGCTTCTATAATAATATATATTCAATTGTATGAAATGTCATAATCTTTAAAAGGATAATTCCATATTTCAACATATAAATTGTGAGTAGCATATCAATACATTTAAAATTATTTACTAAAATTACTCACAAGGTATCTCATAAAGAATTGGTCTCAAATTTGACAAACATAAAAGACCTAAATTGCCTGAAAGTGAGAAAATTAATTTTTGTCATTATATGACATGAAAAATGGATAGATACACTCTTTACATATCTCAGGTACTGAAATTGAGTATGGAAATTTTTATTCCACAGCTACTTCTTGTGAAAAGTAATCATTTGTTTAGTAAAAGTTTATGGAAAAGGAAGACACATATATCTAGGGAGAAGTCCCCTGTTAAAGATGTATTTTGCTTGTATAAGATATGGAAAATGAAAACAATGGTATTATGGAACAGTCAGGACAATGGCTAAATAATGTGAACTTGTAAGAACCTTGCTATGAGACCATGACCAAGATTATAAACGATGTATATTATTGGATTCATTATCACAGGCAGTGTATGCTTCTTTTTTTGGTTTTCATGGACAAATCTTCCATTGATAACAAGGAAAACTAGAAAAACATATATCTAGTTGACATATGAAGGAAAAGTTCCTGAAATTTACATAGGTGTTTTTAGTATGAATGAACCATGAATTTAAGAACAATGCACTGAAGGAGAAAGATATACAGATAATAGGATAACAAATTTATTTTAACAATTCTCACTTAAGTGATAAATATTTCTAAGAAAAAGTATCAGTAGACGTTTGGAAATATCAAGACTGTCAATGTGGACAAATAGCACTTACACTTAGGTGATAAAAGAAAATCTGTGAAAAAGAAAAGCCCAAAAATAAACTGAGTAGTAAAAGAAAGAAATGAACTGTGTAACCCAGAATATATAAAGGAAAAAATCCACAGAGGGGGATTGATAAATATCAGTCAGATAGATAGGGGGATTGGTAGATATATGTGTACAATAGTAAATTCAAGAACAGAGAGATTCAGCAAAGAGAAGAGCAGTAACATCAAATCCTTGGAAGTAAAAAATATGAGGACAACACAATATGATGTATTTAATGAATGAAACTAAAATACATTGATGAGGAGGCACAGAAATTTTAGCAGCAATATATTGGCAGATTTAATCCAGAATGCAAATTTTTAAGAAGCGAAAGAAGGTGAGCTAGTGTTTGGAACTTCTTTCCTTTAACAAAATTGCAACAGAAGAGATAATGGAGCAAGGCCTTGAAAGGTTTTCGAAGTTTGATTTTGGGAGAGGTATTGGTTTCCTTCTATGTTTGCCTATGTTTTAACCATCAGAGAAACTTGAAAATATTTAGGCCAAGGAAGACAAATTCTTGGAGGAAAAAGTTTATGCCACTCTCCTTGAAAAAATATAAACATACAAAAAGAAAAAAAAATAAGTCAAATACAAAACACAGGAAATGACAAAGCCAAATGTCAAAGTGAAGGAGGGTATCCTCTTAGAAAAATTAAGAGGAAAGAAGTAAAACATGAGTGAATTTATTAAGAATTTAAAGAGAAGGACATCAGTTGGCCTCAATTCATTAACGTTGAAATGTTGCAATGTTTAGAGTTCCTCAGTAACATTGAGGGCATGAGAATAGAAGATTGTGATATTCCTATTAGGGGAAGTTGTCACTATTTCTCCATAGATGTTATATATTCTTTTAAATAATTCACTAATAAATGTAAAGAAATTTTTACATTTTGGGAGATAATTCATTAGAGTAGAGTGCTAAGAAATCAAATTATCTAAAAAGAAATTATAACCTTTGCCCTGTTATTTTCCTAAAGTCACTTCAGTTTCTTTCATCATTTAAATGTAACAAAAAACTAAAATCCCTTAAAATATAAAAGTCTAAGATATAACAATCTATAGATTTGTTAACTAGATGTTCCCAGAACCTCTACGACCTTGCAAAATCCTCTTGTATTTAATTTTATCAGGACACCTTACCCCAATTTCTGACGTTTCTTAGGGGACTTACCTGCACATGGTCATAACTCACACAAGATTTCTTGTTAAGTTTTCATTACTTCGCTCATCATCTCACCAAATACAAGAGGGAATTAGCTCTTTTATAATATAGGTCAAAGAATGACTGGAAAATGGCTGCTGGGTATCCTGTTCTTATGTTGTCTAGCCATTACTCTTATCAGTGACAGTCACCCTTTCTCCAGAGCCCTGTCCAAGATAGCCACACAGTTCAGCAGACTGTGCCCTGCACAGGGATGCTGAGTTGAAGGGGTGACTGAAGTCTAAAATTCAGCCCAGAGCTGTGGCCCAGTGTTATTCTCATCTGATGGAAAGGCATCTTTCCTAGTTCTACAAAAACAAAAAATAAGCAGAAAATATGGAGTAGCATCAGCCATGGCCTCTTCTGGCTGCCATGGCCTTTTAAACTCCTCATTCGGTAAAGATCTTTCTTCCTCAACTCTTTATACCTTCCTAAATCTAAACTTTCTCAACTCCTGCTGATGGGGTTTGGGGGTGATGGTAGGGGTTCAGAGCCGATAGCCAAGAAAGAATTCTTGAAGACATCTTTGGTGCAAAAAAGGTGATTGTATGAAAGCACAGGGACAGGAACCACTGGCAGAAAGAGCTGCACTGAGGTTATGAAGATTATATACCCTCAGGTTGGGAGGGGGTTAGAGACAGCATAAGTCTCCAAGGAATTTTGGAAGCAAGGTTTCCAGGACCTTGAGGGGCTAGCTGTTGTTAAGAAAACATCATTTATCACTGTTTAGTAAAACCTCAGTCATGAGACCCTTCAGATGTCTATCAGGGGCCATATGCTTGGAGTGTAATTGCCAACATATACTTGAGAGTTAAAGATAAAGGAAGTTTGCAAAGGAATTTTTAGGTGTTTAAGGAGACTCACAGGATCCTGGGAAGGTTAGGATAATATTAAGCCAAGATTCCTTTTTGCCCCTAGTGTCATCATTGAGGCAGCTGAGCTTCTAGAGGAAGATTACTCTGCCTGTTTCAAGGCCTTGTCAATGGGCTGTAGGGAATTTAATTTTTCATTTGCCTTTGTTTCCCACATTACCATGACAAGCACTTAAACCCCTTTACATCTTGATGAGGGTGATATTAGTGCTCCAGGAAACAGAGTCTACAGGTTTCCAGAGATAAGGCTATGGATAAGATTGCCTTTCTCTTGCAGTTTACTAAGTTATCTGTAAACTCCTGTCCTGCATGACTGTAATCTCTAGCAATCAATCATTTGCTTTCTTTCCTTTCCCCTGTTCTTGAGCAGTCAGGAGTGTCCACGGACCATCACACGTATCCCACCTGGGAAGGGATAGCCTGTACTTTGCCCTCAGCTTGCTCAGCTCAGCTCCCTCATCACTGCCGCCCCATTGCATTGGATCTGAATTACAAATTCTATTGCCCTATTTATTTTGTTTAGACACCTATCTAAGCTATATCCAGTGGCTTCAACTGTTTATGTAAGCTCACAGTGGGGTGATTTTCTAAGACAAGAGTTCTTTACCCAATATGATTACTGCTTTCCTGCAGTTTTTAAAAAACATTTTTTTCGGCCTTTAACTGTCTATTGTTTTCTGTCCTTTTAAATAGAGAACAATATTAATATTCATACCTCAATTTAAAGGACCCCTTTAGAACCATGTAGAAGGAGTTGAGCTTTCTTAGCTATAGGGGTCAGTGCTATACAACCCTTCTTCAGACTGCTTGTTGACACAGTCATTAACTGTTTTTGAAATAAGGAATAGACTTAAATAGTACCAGAAAATTAGCAAGGGGCAATTAATTCAAAGAAAAGAAAGAGTGAGGATAGTACAAAACAATATATTTTATTTCCCTGAGTAACATAGAGCATTTTGCTCATGAAAGAACATAAGGTCTCTTTGAAGGTGACAACTAGAAAGGAACAGACTGATTCAGAGCAGCTTTGGGAAGGAGTGTGAAGATCAATTCGGTCTATCCTTGGCTCAATGGAAATTTTTCTAACATATGTCAAAGCAGTCCTAAGCAAGATAGCTAATTTTTTTTAGAGTTGGTTAGTGTCATCAGGAGTGCAATAATATGATAAACAAAATTATCCACCAGTAACTTAATGAAACACCATCAGGGAACTGGCTGAATATTTTTGCTTTGCTTTTCTCTGTGGTAAATAGTCATAAAATCTATCTTCCAATCAAGGTAAATACATTGGGCTCTAACACCAGGTTGCATTATAATTTATTTTGGAAGTATCCTGTAATTGAGCAGGCATTGCTAGATGCTCTTCTTTTCCCTTGGGAAAGTACTAAAACACATTTCTGTGCCTAAACAGTAACTTTTGCTTCAGGAACTGCATTTGCTTCAGGAACTGATCCCATATATACTTCATTAACAAGCATCACCAAAATAAAAAGATACAGTGGATTTGTTGTATTAATCATTTCTATGTGGGTGGTTTTCTCCAAAATAGTACAGTAGATTTGTATGTGAGGGCATATTTAAATCCTGTTAAATTCTTCTGTAGATGTAACTAAAGTAAGGCAACAAGTCAAATTTGTCTTTCAATTATTATCAAACTGCATAGATAATTATGCTGTTTAGTAGTTAGATGCTATTTTGGATGGCTGTGTGCCTTTTAAATAGAAATAGCATCAAGTGTTTATGTTATATAAGAAAATAGATGTCTTTATATCAAATAAAGATAAATGGGAACTTTAATAAAATGATTATCGTAACCTGGCAGGATTCAACAAGTTGCACAGTAGTCCTCCTACTGTTTAGAATATTTGAGAATATTATTCTGGAAAATGCCCCAGCCTAAGTACTCAATTTGTTCTGTTTCTCACTAGGCACATGTCTGGGCGAAATCCTTAAATGCTTCTGGTTGTCTCATTTTTCTTTTATACTCACAGGTTGAATAAATGATTGAAATCTAATTGAAAATCAAATCCCGACATCCCGAACTTGTTTCACCTGTGCCTGTAAGTTAATAATTAGAAATGGTGGAAACTTGAGCCCCAGAGACTCTTCTAATACACAAATTTGCATTCCTTTCAACATCAGAAATAATACTCATACTGAAAGGTTATTCATGTTTTCCATAGAGCCTTTATACAACACATAAACAGAGTCCCATAACAAAAGGAAAACCAAAGAAACCTTATTATTGTAAGACAGAGTGCGTCAATGAATAGATGTGAAAAATTAAAACTGCAGAATGTATCTATTTTCTGTTTGCACAGGGTACATAGAGATATATCTTTTATATCCCAATAGAGGAAAATTTAAATATGAAGATAGTCATTTATATCACACAAGGGTGCAACTAAATATGCCTTAAATTTTAAGCTTCCCACAGTGCCCTGATAGATATCCACAGCTGCTGAGGCAATAATCTATAACAATTGGCTGACCGACTGATCTTATAATGGTAAGCTATCAGAATTCAATTTGGCCATTGTAAAGCCCGTAATTTAAACAGAACACTGCTGGGATTTTCATAAATTGAAGTTACAAAGTAAGTGGGAGAAAAATCTTTCTTTTATCATTTACACATCCAGTTCTGGATTATTCTAATTTCTAAAAATACAGTCTTTTTATTAAATTTTTTTCTGTCACCCTACATTCAGAAATCAATTTTTAATGGAACTTTGTGAAGATATCCCTTTGTATAATAAAAAAAAGCCACATATAATTAAAGTTTTCTAAGATCAGAATGGACTGCTAAAGGAATTTTCATAATTCTCTTGATGGTGATATTTAGACATCTTGATTTCCATTATCTGGAAAGATTTATGTGTCAAATGGCTCTTGAAATCAAAGGTTTGCAGATGCTCTTACATGCCTTTTACATGTACATTTATTCTGCCTAATTAGAAACATATTTTATAAAAACCTAAAACTTTATAGAAAAATGATAAAGATATAAATAGATAATTATTGGTGGAAGAAATATAAATGTCCAATGAACATATGAAAACAGCTTATAGCACCTAATAACATAAAATAAATAGAAATTATAATGTGGTATCATTGATATCTATAAATTCATCAAATATTTTAAAAGCATATTATTCAGTACTAATAAAATTAGGTTAGTATTCTCATTCATACCTAGAAACCAGTCTCTTATAAGGACCATGACTTTAAATTCATTATGTTTACATTTGTTTTAGCCATCAGATCCACTTCTAATCCTAATGAAATAATCAGACACTAAATTTGTCCAAAATGTAATCATAATTCTAATAATAATAATGATAAGTAACATTTAATTGTCATGTTTCAAGTCCTTTTCTTAAAGCTTTCCATTATATTAACTCATTAATTATCACAACAATCATATGATATTTGTATTATTATCCTTACTTATAAGAAAACTGAAGACTGGTGGTTTTAAATAACTTGTCCAGAGTCTCACAGTTATTTGGAAGTGTACTCAGATTCCATACCACCCAGGCAATTATTGTTCCAGAGTATGTGGTGTTACATCTACATTATTTTTAGGAGTAGTAGTAGTAGTAGTAGTAGTAGTAATAATAATAATAGAAATAGCTAGAATGCTTTATAATAGTGAAATTCTTTGCATGAACTAGAACATAAAACAATGATACGCTGTAATTAAAGCTTATTTTTGAAATTGTAATGATACAGCAAAGAGCTAATATTTCATGAAATAAAAAAGATACTACAAAGCATCTAAAATGCATCTAATTACTTATAAACATTCATATGTAGTGTAGCAAAAACATTATCTTTAGCACTTAGAATTTACATTCAAGATGGAATAGTCTTTTTTCAGGAAAGTACCTTCATAATTTCTCTAAGTGCAGATTATGAGACACTGATGTCATTAGATGGTAAACTACAAAAAATAACAAGGTAGATCCCTATACAAGTAAATGTTCTATATAGTCTTTCATTCATGAACATAATTTTAGGGTGAGAGAATAGTGACATCAAGGAAAGGGAAAAAACAAGGGGGGAAATGAAGTGGGATCCTGAATAGAGAGTGAAAGAGAAGGAAATTCAGAAGATTGAAAGACAAGGGAGAGAGGGCTCATTAACACTGCAAGGGATTAAACCCTTTTATTATGAGAATTCTTAAGAAAAATATAATCTGGCATTTAATTTTATTTTTTGTTTTGTGGTTGCTATAGCAAATCTCTTCCATTTCTCCTGAAACTCTAGTCAACGTCTAAACACAGCTGCCTCTTAGTTTTTCGCTATTTTTTTTTTTTTTAGTTTTCTTTTTTAATTGGTTGGATGAGATAGCAATTAAAAGTATCTTTAGACTTTAAATACCCTTTTCAGGTGTTTGAGCAAATGTTACCTTCCCCATAAGGTCTTCCCAGACCACTTTTTAGAAATTGCAAACTCCACCTTTGCAACCCCTTAACCTACTCCCCTGCTTTATTTTTCTCCATAGCATTCAATGCCATCTGACATATGAGCTGTTATACTATGTGTCTGCACCTTGTACTCTTCACCATCCTTGAAATATAAGAATAGGATTCCATATTTTTTTCACTGTTGTTTCTCCATTGCCTTGAATAGTCTCCAACACAGAGTTCACATTTGCTGAATATATTTTGAATAAATGAATGTCTCCATGTCAATGGTGGGGTGAGCATAGGTAAAGTACTAATCACCAAATGCAAAACAGAGAAAAAGAATACAACAGAAAGCAGAAACCAAAGCCAGATATGACTAGCCATCCCAAATATATATACCTAAAACTATATATGTAAATATAAATATATTATTTAATACATAAACATAATAAATATATAACTATAAATATGTTTGCATATTATATGCCTCAGTGAGTTCACTGTGCTTTTGGAGAAGATATTGAATTTCTCACGGGATAGGGGAAAAATATTTGGCATAGTCTTATCTCAGTCTCATGAGGGGAGGTCAATTGAGCTCACATAGGAAATGGAAGATTTGACTAGAGAATATATATCAAAATGTTCCAAATTATTATTTCTCTGTTATGGGGCTGTAAGTATTATGTTATTCTGTTCTTTATATATATCTCCTCGTAAAAAAAAGCGTATGCTCTTTGTAATGAGAAAAATATTTAGAAAGCAGGAAAATCTCCCACCTTCCACCAAGATGGGATAAGGAATTAAAATCTTTCCCTCCACCTTCTTCATCTTCATCCATTTGAAAACTGAACTTGTTAAAAGACGATTGGCAACATCACCTTCAGTAGTGGAGGATTTGAACACACAATTATTAAGCAGCATATTCCTTTCTGGTTTGGTGGGAGAGATTTTTTTTTTTCCAAATCTATATGAACCCTTAAGACAAAGAATTGGTCTGGTAAAAGAATTCTGTGGGAACTGGGCTACCTACTCACAAAAAGACTTTCCTTCATAAATAAAGAATATCATAAATCCTTGGAGTTGTAAATCCATTTTAATTTTCTCATTTTTTAACTCTAACATTTTTATTTTTCCTGAAATACGATTGGTATTTTTCAGACCATTATCATAAAATGTACAAAAGCATGCAGCTTTGATTTAAGTAAGTCTAGTCTACTTTAAATTTTGGAATCAACTGATTATAAGCACTGCACAGTGAAAACCCACTTAAAAAGTATAGTTATTGGTCTTTAATATCTGTGGAAATTTGTCTTTTTATTTATTTTTTTATTGAAGTATAATTAACATGCAGTGTTATATTAGTTTCAGGTGTGCAATATGATGATTCAAAAATTCTACATATTCCTCAGTGCTCATCAAGATAAGTGTGCCCTTAATCCACTTTATCTAAATCTCTCATCCCCCCGCCCGACACCCATCTCCCCTCTGACAACCAGATTTCTTCTCTGTATTTAAGAATCTGGTTTGTTTTTCCTTCTTTGTTTTGTTCCTTAAATTCCACTTATGAGTGAAATATGGTATTTGTCTTTTTCTGGCTGACTTATTTCACTTAGCATTATACCCTCTAGGTCCATCCATGTCATTGCAAATATCAAGATTTCATTTATATGGCTGAGTAATATTCCTGTGTGTGTGCGTTCGTGTGTGTGTGTGTGTGTGTGTCTTGGCTATTGTAAATAATGCTGCAAGTTTTAAACATAGTGGTGCATATATCTTTTTGAGTTAGTATTTTCATTTTCTTTGCATAAATACCTAGTAGTAAAATGACTACGTCATATGGGAATCCTGTTTTTAATTTTCTGAGGAACCTCCATACTGTTTTCCACAGCAATTGTACCAATTTACATTTCCACCTGTGGAATTCTCACACGTTCCACATCTGTGAAGATCTGTCTTTAATATTTGCTCTCCATTTTTAGATTATCCTTTCTTTAATTTGGCTTTTTCTGCTGTTGTTGCCCATTTGTTAAATAAATGAGTCAATATTGGTTGAACATCTCTTCCACACAAAATGAAGAGTTAATTCAATATGATGCCTGAAGATAGTCACATGTAAAAGAGTTAAGCAAGACCAGTAATAGTGTATTGAACAACTGTGTAAGACTATATATAAATAAGACTAGTTTCTATCTATCTGTTACCACTCGAAACAAAATGGATGGAAATATTTAAATGGAAGTTTTGGAGGATGTATTAGTAACTGTATTTACCTTTGGAAGACTTTGGGGCACTTCAGAGTGAATTGCAATCATACTCCGAATCACTCCCAAGTACATGGGGAAGGTATATAATCACTGATCCAGAGATAAGTTATAAAACCACCTTGGAAGAGGAAAGACACAGTTGTTTCAGAAATGAGCTCCAAATCAAATCACAAGAGGATTCACTAGGAAGTGCAGGTGTTGATTTGTTCCTGAGGTGCTTTTCACGTGGCTACTATATGGAAGGCTCTACACATTGCAAGGCAACAGGGATTTCTTAGGCTGTGGTTATGAGCAGGACTGGGGAGGCAGGCAGCAGCAAATAACCTCTAGATGTTAAAAGTTGAATTAGGTTGGAGAAGGTAGGATTGCAACTACACATAAAGAATACAAATGGAAGCAGAGAAAAAGCAGGGCCTCTGATGGAGCTCAGATTGTGTTACATTTTGGCTTTAGAATTTACAATATATCTGTCTTTGGAAAAGTTATTTGACCTTGATCTTTAGTGTCACAATGTGAAAGACAGAAATAATATAATTTCTTAGGGTTCTTGTTTGTACAGTGTCTGACTTCAGTATTCAATATTAATGATGACGTGGCAGTTTTAAAAATAATTCCCATATGTAGATTTCAAAGAAGCAAATCAGTTTCTATTACAGAATAAAGTAGAGCTGAGTTTATCTTATACAGAGAAACTGTCCACCCTGCTGACATTTCTTTCTAGTGGGTTCAAAGCATTATGCCAGGAAACAAAAGTATAGTTTTTGTTAAGCTACAGCTTTCTGACATTTGGGAGTCTGAATATGTAATGTGGGATTAATTTTAATCCCCTCCCAACTAGTCTCCTCACCCCACCCCCCAGTATATATTGGTTAGTTCTCTATATTGACTATGTTTATCTGAAAAATCCTGCCTAGTATAAAGAGGAAAAAAACAGGAAATAGTGGGCCCAGCGTTAGAAATTTACTAGCTTTAAAAGTTAAAAATTTTTAAAAATTGAAGTTAACATTTCATATTAAGATATGTATCATAGCACACTATTCCATCATTATCTTTTACTAGAATCTGGTGACTCAGAATGACTATATTTTAGGTGTGGCAAGGACCAAGAAAATTATGTCAACCCATTTTTCCCTGAATGAAAAGTTGACTGGATAAGGTCTTATAGATCTTCAGACTTTTCCACTGGTTAGCTCTTGTCCCTGACATGTGAGCCCTGATATTACTGGCAAAACTAAAACATGGCAGAGTTGGACTTTAAGGACTTTAAAAAATGCTTTGAAGGGTCACTATTTATCAGCTTATTTGCTGACTTATATTGGCTTGGCTGGAAGAGATATTTAACTGCTGAAGCACATAGCTGAGGCAATTGAAATTTATGATATTTTTGCAGGTCACCTTTAACATAATTAAACTGGAGTTAATTGTACATATATTTTATTCTATGTCTAGGTAATAAAGACAAATAAAGTAAATATTCTGTTCATTGCATTTATATGCTATTTTTAGGTTCCACATATTATAGGTACACACTACCTAAAGCTTCCATTGCATTCAGGCATAAATTAGGCAACTGTCCAAAATCTAGAATAGTATGAAGGAAGCCAGTGAATTTCATTATTATTAGCCTCTTCCCTTCTTGAAGAAAACTAATCTCTCCATTTAATCTACAAGCATCTTAACCTTAAGAGACAATATATTTCAAGAAGGAAAAAAAATGATCATGCCTCCTCAGATAACATTAAATTAGCACAACAATGACTTTTCTTTGTACCTTTTTTTCCCCCTGAGACTAAATTAAATCTCTAGCTGAGAGTAATATTTTTCAGAAACCTGTCACTTCTGGTTCTTTCCCCAAACAACTAAACTTGTGTTGTTGCTTTCAATTTTTACCTATTTTTGTCTTAGTTTTCTAAAAATACTTCACAATTCTTCAAACTGTTGCTTCTATATATAGGCTATAATAAAAGTTCTTTTTTTCTACATGACTCTTATTCTTGGACACTAATTTTTAGTTACTTTTTATTTAATAATTCACAGTATGATATATGAATTTATGATAAAATTTGAATGCTTAAGTGTCTGTATGTGCATCTTAGCACAGAAAATTTTTATTTTGGAGTTTGGCTTCATTTTATTATGTTTTAAGGTTCAGAATCTTCCATAACTAAATTTGGCATCTGATTAAGTTGAAGAAGAAACAGCAAGGGTAGATGTTGTGTCCAAGAGATAATTTTAATAACAACAGAAATGTGGAGGGGGGAGGATCATAAATTAATAGAATTACTAGTGCTGTAAAGGAAAGTTAAGTATTACCATTTTACCTACCCCTTCCCTCAGAATATTATTTTGCCTCCATTTCAACATAAGCTGATAGTGCCAGGATTATAACATGCTAATAGATTTTTAGGATGAGGAAGTGCAAAGTTATAATTTTCTTCTGTTTACTCAGAAGACACAAGTAACATTGATGAGAAGACAAATTCAATGGAATTTTTTGCATTTAAAATAGGTTGGTAATGGTATAAAGACACATTAGCATTTGCTGCCAGGATTCTTAAAATAGTATTGCTATACTTTATAATTTGGGCATAATTATGAAATTTTTAGTAAGAAAAATTGAACTGAATAATTATAAAGTTAAAATGCTTAATTTAACATCACTGATGAATTCTTGACCTTTAAATCTATTGTTCCTACTTAAATATTTGGTATTCATTAGTAATTCTTTTCATATAATTCGAATTACATTTGCTTCAAATTAAACTGATTTTCAGTTATTGTATCTTCAACATAGACAATCACTGTTATTATAAAATGGGATTCTTTTGTAAATCTGAATGCTATTATTATATCATGCTTAAATAGCCCTCACATCTTCATTTGGAAGTCACCTTGAATCATTTATTGCCTGTTTTTCATTATTGTAATTCTTTTTTTTTTTTTTAACTCCAATTGTCAGAGTCATAATTTGCAGAAGAAATCATGGAGAATGTAAGTGAATTTGGTTTGGTTTTTTTCCCTTAGTTTTTCAAGGAAAAACTATTTAAATTTGTCAATATTATGCTAAAAGAATAGGAGGCCTGTACTAAGTATAAACCTGTTGTGATGTTACCTTTATCTCTCATGAAATACAGACTTTTTAAATGGGCATCCAAGTCATATCAATAACTTCTATTGCATTGACAAACTGTTTTCATGCACTCCATATAGAATACTCTTAAAAAGTGCTCCTGTTCATTTTTCATCAGCTGGTCATTTGATCCTCAGATATGGAATTTACATTTCCTGTTTTCATTATCTATGTCTGTATATGCTTGCGTGTGTATGTGTGTGTGTGTATATATATATATATATATATATATATACACACATATGTATATTTATATATAAAATCTATACATTTTATATCTATAGCCTGTTTTGTCAGCATCTTGAGCTTTATTGCTATTCCATATGTCTTCTGCTTAGTATTTTAGTTTGGAATAATGTAGTCCAGTTAGGCATCTATTAGAGAGAGGCAGTTCTGTTTTGTGAAGCAATTAACTGACCAGATAAAGAGAGAGAGAGAGAGAGAGAGAGGAAAAGAGGGTGGAAGGGTGTATAGGGGAGGAGAGAGGAGGGGAGAGGGGGGAGGGAGGAAGAAAAGGAGAAAATATTCTCTCTGTGATTTTATTTAAGTCATTGACAAACTATCCCATGATACATTGTTGAATTTCCTGCTGAAAACTGGCTAGACTTTCTCTCTGGCATAACTATGAACAAAAAATACATAAAAGCACATAAATAAGTTCAATCTCCATAACTTGATTTTATTGCATTCCGATGTCTCCTAGTGATTCTACATTTCTTTTGCATGTGCTGTCAAGTAACTGACAAATAATAAAGATTTCTTATAGGGGCGCCTGGGTGGCGCAGTCGGTTAAGCGTCCGACTTCAGCCAGGTCACGATCTCGCGGTCCGTGAGTTTGAGCCCCGCGTCAGGCTCTGGGCTGATGGCTCAGAGCCTGGAGCCTGTTTCCGATTCTGTGTCTCCCTCTCTCTCTGCCCCTCCCCCGTTCATGCTCTGTCTCTCTGTATCCCAAAAATAAATAAACGTTGAAAAAAAAAAATTAAAAAAAAAAAAAAAAGATTTCTTATAATATTGCCCTCACGATACTGGGAACTTAAGATTAGTTATAGTTAATATTGTGTAATATTTAATATTTTATTTTTTTTTTAATTTTTTTTTTCAACGTTTATTTATTTTTGGGACAGAGAGAGACAGAGCATGAACGGGGGAGGGGCAGAGAGAGGGAGACACAGAATCGGAAACAGGCTCCAGGCTCTGAGCCATCAGCCCAGAGCCTGACGCGGGGCTCGAACTCACGGACCGCGAGATCGTGACCTGGCTGAAGTCGGACGCTTAACCGACTGCGCCACCCAGGCGCCCCAATATTTAATATTTTAAATATTGGTCTCAGTTTACCCTAAATATTACTTCTATATTTTTTATTAACTTGTTTTATTTTTTATTTTTTTATTTACATCTAAAGTAGTTAGCATATAGTGCAACAATGATTTCAGGAGTAGATTCCTTAGTGCCCCTTACCCATTTAGCCCATCCCCCCTCCCACAACCCCTCCCATAACCCTCAGTTTTTTCTCCATACTTATGAGTCTCTTCTACTTTGTCCCCTCCCTGTTTTTATATTATTTTTATTACCCTTCCCTTATGTTCATCTGTTTTGTCTCTTAAAGTCCTCATGTGAGTGAAGCCATATGATTTTTGTCTTTCTCTGACTGACTAATTTCACTTAGCATAATACCCTCCAGTTCCATCCACGTAGTTGCAAATGGCAGGATTTCATTCTTTTTGATTGCCAAGTAATACTCCGTTGTATATATATACCACACCTTCTTTATCCATTCATCCATCGATGGACATTTGGGCTCTTTCCATACTTTGGCTATTGTTGATTGTACTGCTATAAACATGGGGGTGCATTTGTCCCTTCGAAACAGCACACCTGTATCCCGTGGATAAATGCCTAGTAGTGCAATTGCTGGGTCGTAGGGAAGTTCTATATTTTTAGTGGAAAAAAACTTTAAAAGGCTTTATTTTACTTTTTATAGGCCCAGAGGAAGTTCTATGTATATAAAACATATAAGACCTTGTATACAGGAATACCTTATAATTGTTGCAGAAGTGGTTTATTAGGAGATAAAATAGTTTCACAAGGGGTGCTTGAGTGGCTCAGTTGGTTGAGCAACTAACTCTTGGTTTCCACTCAAGTCATGATCTCACAGATTGAGATTGAGCTTTGTGCTGACAGCTTGGAACCTGCTTGGGATCCTCTCTCTCCCACTCTCTCTCTGCCCCTTTTCTACCCTCTCACTCTCTCTCAACATAAATTAATTAATTTTAAAAAAAGCAATTCAACAAGTAAGAGTATAATCTTTGAAGTGAGTCAGAACTGGATTCAAGGATCTCTTCTTATGCCTTACTTCCTTCATTTATAAAATTTAAAATAACCATTCACTGCAAATAGGAATATTGTGACCATTAAATAAGGTAATGAAATGTGGTGTTCATTTAATGTCAGCTATTACTAAATATACAATGCAGTAGTTATTAGATTTATTTTACTAAGGAACTTATAAACAGGAATAGACCAAATGATTTGCTCTAACTTTTCTTCTTGATATTTTTGTTTAGAGTAATGTAGTAAGTTCAATTCTATATCTATTTAAAATAGCCAATTCCTTCCTGTAAGAAAAAAATAACATTTGTTGATATTAAATATTAGAAAGAAATGAATAAGGGAGGAGGGAGGGAGGGAAGGTGGAAGTGAGGGAGGAAGGAAGGAGGGAAACAAGGAAGGAGAAAGGAAAAGAAAGGAAAAATATATGCCTAGATATCAACTCCCTTCTTTTCATTTCTTCTATCTTATGTCTCTGGCTGTTCCTTTATAGACTCCTCAAGATTCAAATCTATTCTTTAGATTCTTCTCATTATATGTTTTCTTCTTTGCATGTCACTGGCTTCAATTACCATCTATACACAGATGATTCCTATACTTACTGTTTCTGTCCGACTATCTCCTCTGGTTTTGAGGTCTTTTTATTCAATTTTCAGTTTGACAGCTCCTGTGGGGTATCTCAAAAACAAATGCAGCCTGCTCAGACTAAATCCATTAGTCATCCCCTTCTCTTATCCCCCCAAATGGGTCATTTTCCAATGTGTCCTATTTATTTAAAAAAAAATTTTTTTAATGTTTATTTATTTTTGAGACAGAGAGAGACAGAGCATGAATGGGGGAGGGGCAGAGAGAGGGAGACACAGAATCTGAAACAGGCTCCAGGCTCTGAGCTGTCAGCACAGAGCCTGACGCGGGGCTCGAACTCACAGACCGCGAGATCATGACCTGAGCTGAAGTCGGCTGCTTAACCGACTGAGCCAACCAGGCACCCCCCAATGTGTCCTATTTAAATTAATGTCAGTTCTACAATCCAAAAAGTGTAAGGTCATCCATGACCCTTTTGCTATTCATTGTAAACTCTGTCAGTTTCTTCCTTCAAATACTTTTTGAATGCAGGTACTTCTTTCCATGTCCTCCACCACAGTTCTTGACAAACTATCTTTTCTCTTGCCTGAACAATTGAAACGGTCTCCCAGTTGGTCTATTACATTATCTCTGGCACTATACCAGAGTGATATTTCAAAAATCGGATATGACCATTTCATATCTCAGTGCCAATATTTTCTGTGTACAACACTAGAATAAAGTTGTTCAACCTTAGAGTGGTCCTCACACCCAAAATGGTCTGGTCCCTTAATTCTAAAAACAGAGAAAACACTCTAGCCAAAGACAAAGTATTAAAATATATTCGATAGCTCACAGAATTTTCTGGAGAGACAGAGAACCACTCTGATGCCATACAGCTAGGAACAGTGACCCAAATCAAACCATAAAATGGGTTCCGTGAAGATACTTTGCTGCTGATACTCGGCATAAAGACTTTGCCTCTAGACACGAGATACCATTGACACTAATCATTAGACACTGGTTCCAAAACTGCTCCTGGAAACTAGATATAGTTGTTGCTGTTTTCCTTACTCTCCCAACTGGAAAGGTGTCTGAGAGGTTACTAATTTTTCTTGCTCTGGTTTCTGATTAAATACTAGTGATGAATGCTGACTGGTGTAGCCTAACCCACAGACTATACTCTAACTTGAGAGAATAGGGAAAGTAACTGTATGGAATTTTGAAGATTGGGAGAGTGTTCTTATTGGTTATTGGTTGGCAGAAAAAGATTGAAAAATGCTTAGTGAATTTATCCACTTCTTCCTTCAATTGCACGACAACATTATCTCCTTTCCAGCCTATTACTACCTGCTAGTCCCTGTGATACTTGATGCTTATTGCCGCGAATGCTTTGCAAATTCAAGTCTCCATTTTTTGAGTGCTCCACCTTCCCCTTTTATACTTAGTTAACTCAGTTGACCCTTTAGAGTGAAGCCCAGCTATCTCTACATCATAGTGATGATCTCAACACCCCACTTATACACTCAGAAATATAGTCTCACTCAAAGTGTATATTAGTACTGCAGTTTTATGTTTGTTCTTGTGACATTTCATTAATACATCAAATATTTTGTTATTTTGGGGAACATGATTCTTTTTCCATAAAATTGGGTATCTTCAGAATTAGCATGTTTTCTGGCACAGAAAGGATTTTTAATAAATAAATACATGTTAGTGAATTAATGTATAAATGAATTCCTAAAAATTAATTTATAAGTACTTAACTGTAGTGTTTTTGTATGCACTACTTTTCTAGAGTTGCTATAACAAGTTACCCAAAACTTGATGGCTTAAACCAACATAAATTTATTGTCTTACAATTCTGGGGGCCAGAAGTCCAAAATCAAAGTGTCAGTAAGGAGACAAACTCCTTCTAGAGCCTCTAGGGAAAAAACATTACTCATGCCTCTCTCCTAGCTTCTGGTGGCTGATAGCAAGTTTTGGTATTCCCTGGCCTGTGCATATTATACACTACAATATCTACTTTCATCTTTATATGACCTTCTCCCCTCAATATGTCTGTGTGTCTCACATTTCCTCTCCTTTTTCTTGTAAGGACACCAGTTATTAGATTTAGGGTGCATGTTATATCCAAGATGATCTCATCCCAACACCCTTAAATTAATGATATCTGCAAATATCCTTTCTTCAAATGTCAGAATTCACAGGAATTAGGAATTGGACATATTTTTTGGAAGCACTATTCAACCAACTACAATTTTAATAATTCGTATTCAACCCGTATGTAAAATAAATTCACTAACGCCAATATTCCCATGAATCTATTACCTTCCATCATCAACCTTAAGTCTAAAATCTCATATAAATATCATTAACTCAAAAAGTCTCATATGCCATTATCTAAATCATCTAAATCAGGTATTTGAGTTTCTGGTTATGATTCATCTTGGGACAAAATGCCTATTCAGCTGCAGACCTGTGATTTAGAAAACAGGCTATGTGCTTCTGAAATAGAATGGTAGGTAAAAGGTAGACATTCTCATTCCAAAAAAGAGATTAGAAGGAATGAAAGAGTCCCTAGTCATAAGCAGATTCAAAACTCAGGACAAATTCCTATAGGTTTCAGTGACAGAGAATAATCTTCTGTGGTTGATTCTCCATCTTCTGGGCCTACAAATGTTACTTTGGTCTTTGTTTTCAGGGCATGATTGTCTGACCTTTGCCTCTGTTCCTCTGGTTTTGACCTTTATGTCTTTTTTTTAAATTTAATTTATTTTTTAGAGGGAGATTGTGTGCATGCAAGCAGGGGAGGGTCAGAGGAAGAGGGAGAGGGAGAATCCCAAGTAGACTGCACTGTCAGCGCAAGCCCGACTCAGGGCTTGATCTCACAAACCATGAGACTGTGACCTGAGCTGAAATCAAGAGTCAGACACTCAACCAACTCAGTCACTTAGGTGTCCCTACTGTCAAGTCATTATTCCTTTTCTTGAAAGTTAGCACATCCTCATAGTCAGATAGCCCTAACAGCCTTTTTCTCAATTATAGAATCCTAGAAGTCTGACAGTCTTTATTTTATCCCATCTCTGCATCTTTCAGTCCAGCCTAGCAAACTTTCAGCAGATATAACATTCCCAAAACTTTGTGGATCTTCTGTGCACGTCAAGGAGACCCATACTATTAAACAAGAGTGTTATCCATTTTATTGTAAGTATCAAGAATAAACCCTGTGACACCTTACACACACTCCTAGAAAATCTCAGTTAAATATCCAACTTCCTTGCCTATAAGATTTGCTTTTCATACAACTCTAGAATAGAGTTCAGCCAAGTTTTCTGCAATTTTATAATAAAGAATGCCCTCTTTTCAGTTTCTAGTAACATGTTATTCATTTTATTCTCATACATCAGCAGAAGCACTTATAAAATCTATATTTCCACCAGTAGACCCTGGAAAGCAATCTAGGCTTTTTCTTTTAAGTGCCTCAAAATTCTTCCAACCTCTATGTATTGTCCAATTTCAAAGCCACTCCACATTTTCAGGTACTTGTTATAGATGCTCACCCTTCTGGGTAACAAAATCTGTATTATAGTTTCCTAGGACTGCCATAACAAATTACTAAAAGCTTGGTAACAGAAATTATTCTCCTACACTTCTGGAGCCAGAAGTCCAAAGTCAAGCTGTTGGCAAGGTTGGTTCTTTCTGGAGGCTCTAAGAAAATCTCTTCTGTGCCTTTCTTATCCTTGGTGTGCCTTGGCTTATAGACACATCACTCAAATCTGTTTTCATCTTCATGTGACTTTCTCCTTTCTGTGTGCCTCTTTGCCTCAAATCTTCTCTTTTCTCTTAAAAGGACACTTGTCATTGGATGTAGGGCCCACCTTAAATCCAGGATGACTTCATCCTGACATCCTTAACTTAATTATACCTACAAAGATACTATTTCCAAATGAGGTCATGTTCACTACATCAAATCATATTTATATATATATATATATATATATATATATATACACACACACACACACACATACATATATATGTGTATATATATATATATACATATATACATATATATATATACTATATACACACACATTTTAAAACAATTATATATATTATTAATATAATTATATATATATATATTTATATTTAGCATTCCTAAATTGAAATATAACCTATGATGGATGTGCATAGTTAATTTGATTATTTTTTTTCCTAAAAATGTTATTAAAATATATTGGTTATTTCTTTGAATCAAAGAAGTATAGTAATTTAAGTAGTCTTGACTCATTGGTTTTGGACCAAAAATTAATAAGAGGAAAATTGTATGATCCAAAAATAGTTGTATGTGTAGGTGGCAGAAGTGTTTGGTGTTTATATGGGTATGACTTTAAAAAATTGACTGATCATTTTAAGAATGGATGCAAAGAGAGAAATTTATGTGAGAAATATCCAAAGATATAAATTAGAGAAATTTATGTGCGAAATAAATTAGAGATATATAAATAAAATAGAGAAATTAGAGAAAATAAAATAAAATTAGAGAAATTTATGTGAGAAATATCCAAAGATATAAATTGACCACAGCTAAACCACCAACAGTATGAAATGTTTTCCAAAAAAAAAAATCTTGCATTGTTACAGCTTTCCACCGTTAAGTAAGTGTGCTTTTCAGTCAGTTCACTTCTCAATCATTGTCTTTAATACAGAGCACTGTGCTTTATTTTTAAAAAAAATTTTTAAATGTTTTAAATGTTTTATTTATTCTTGAGAGAAAGAGAGACAGAGCATGAATGAGGGAGGGGCACAGCGAGAGAAGGAGACACAGAAGCCGAAGCAGACTCCAGGCTCTGAGCTGTCAGCACAGAGCCCGACTTGGGGCTTGAACTCAGGAGCCATGAGATCATGACCTGAGCCAAAGTCAGACGCTCAACCGACTAAGCCACCCAGGCGCCCCAGAGCACCATGCTTTATGATTGGCACTGACAAAGCAAAGTTTATGCAAAGAGAGATTAATTAATGCTTTTGAGGAACGCAGGAATAATTCAAAGAATTTAGGGTTATAGCTTGGGGAATAGAAGGCAGATTCAAAGACATTAAGTTGTTTTCGAAAACTTAAAATAATTCCAGGGAGTTGGATTGAGACTTACAGAGTTTCTGTGCAGTGCCAGAAGACAAAACCATTGGACATTACATTATTTTATATTGCTGTCATTATTATTACTATACATTTATTATTATAAATTTATCACTATTCTGTATTTTAGAAATCCAGGTAGGCTTGGTTGTTTGCTTTGCTTTGGAGGGCATAAGTGAACTCTTATCTGGTGTTTTGGGAGGAGGATTCATTTTCAGACTCCCTCAGTTTGTTGTCAGAATTCACCCCCATTCACTTTAGGCCTTAAGGCCTTATTTCCTTACTGGTTTTCAACAGAATATTGTTCTCAGCTTCTAGAGGCCTCCTGTGCCCCCAGGCCTGTGGCCTTTATCTTCGAAGCCAGCAATGGCAGGGTTGAGTCCTTCTCATCCATCGTTTAAGTCTCTCTGACCTTCACTTCTGCTTAATGTCTCTTACCTCTGACTGGAGAAAATTCTCTTCTTTTTAAGGCCTTATGTTAACAGACTCATCACACCCTATTAGTTTATGATAATCTCCCCATCTCAAAATCCTTAACCTTATTCACATCTGCAAAGTACTCTTTGCCATATAACATGCTATATCCACAGGTTCCAAGATTTAGAGTGTGCATATTTTTACAAGGTCATTTTGCTGCCACAACCATAAACATGAGTTTCAGAAAAACAGCTTTTGTTCAGTATGAAGAACTTTCAGGAAAAATCTGGTTCAACGCTGGAATTTTATTTGCCTTAAAAAGTTCCTCTGCTTCCCAGAACAGTTTAAAAACAAGCCCATTTCTTGGACTTTGAGAGATAAATATTCTTACATGCAGGTCTATTGCACAGTGTTTAGTTTAATTCTCAAGTATATATGATTAAGCATCATTAAAAGTCCTTTAAATAATTATTACCTTCCTTTACTGTTTTATTTGGAAATCTACTCACATTTGAAAAATATATATTTTCTGCAGTGTCCCTTCCATTTATTTTCCTGTGTTTGCTACACTTACTTAAGAGATATGGAAATCACTCTTATTCTTCTAATCATAGGCCTGGATTCAAAGGTGGGTGAGAATACAAGGAGTTTTCCAACCCGATTTACCTCTCTCTGTGACTAAAACTTTAATTAGCCTTTTTCAACATTCAAAGCGAAGTGAAGACTTGCAGTTTTGCCATGAATTTAGCTTTTATCTCAACTTTCAGACCTTTAAATTCTATTTTATTTGAGTTTTGTCTTGTGATACATGATTTTAGAATAATAAGCATTGAGGAATAATTATATGTGCAAAAAAAGGACCAGATTTATAATTATATCACCTACTGTTTATAACAGTACACATTATTTCTTAAAAATAAATCTGTAGAAGATGAACTCCTAACATTTTTATTGTCCATACACAGGTTTAAAAAAATACATTATTGACACTGGCAATAATTATTCTAGGAAAGAAAGTGATACCCTTTAAAATGTCAAGCTGTTTAAACTTTTCGAATTTTAAAAACATAGTATTTGTGAGGCACTGTCAAGAATATTTAACTAATAAGAGCTCTACTGGAATGTGCTGACAGTAGGCTGACAACTCTAAGCCAGAGCAGGATCAAGGCGGCTTAGAACCTTGTAGCAATTATCTATGTAAGTCATATAATGGTCTTCTAAATGTCATGTTTGCGGGAAGAATGGGAAGAGATGCCTTAATGAGATACAGGGTGTCTGTGTTCAAGGACTCTAGATTGTGATTGCCATTAATAAGTGGTGGCAGTTTAATAGGATATATCGCCAAACCAGAATTATGAAAATTTTAGAGATTATGCAGTGGACTTTCAAAATGCCTTTATCTTTAAATACCAAGAGTCCTTGCCTAACATGTAAATTGCTTGGTGCTGAATCATATCTAGGTATCAGTGGTTTTTTTTTATTTTTTTCATTTCGGAAAGGATTTTGATGTTGCACAAGTCAATGAGCAGCTGAACTGAAATGAACACAAACTGTCACTTCAAGAATTCATCTCCATGGCAAATAATGAAGCTGGAATAAAAAAGGAAACAAAACATATTTCCTGTCAGTCAACTGTCAGGGTGTTTATTTGTTTCTTTAAGCAGAGTACTCAGATAATAGCAGGGGAAACAGATTTTTCACTTATAATGTTGTTTAATAAAGGATTTGGGTGAACTGAGGATATCTTTGTTTTCTCTCTTAGGTAATTGCAAAATAAAATTCTTCCATGATTCTGAGGAAGTCAGAAAGCATTTTCTTCAAGTTGTCCCATAGATAGCAGAAGGTAAAGAAGCTAAAATATATATGAAAAATTAAATTAAATGAATAAAATAAATTTGAAAGATATAAAAGACCCTAACTTGTGCTTTTCTGAACTTCCATTTTTAGACCAGTGAAATCTGATGTAAATGAAAGCAAACCCAAGTTGTTCGACATAAAATGTCTTTTATCATTTATTTTAACTGGCTTCAGACCTGGTAATGACATGAATGAGGTCACATGATTTATGTAGCCATTCTTGTCATGATGAAGGAAAAACCACCTAGCCCCATAGATATTTCCATAACAAAGGCCACTAAAATGAATCTGTCAAATCATCCCACTTGGAGCCTTCTATTCATTCATAAAATACTTTTATAATCTGAGGGTCTAAGGGCACAAATTATAAAAAGGAAAACAAATGAGGTAACACATTTTAAGTAGTAGATGTGCTTTTCCTGTAAATTATGGCCAGATTCATTGTAGCAGCTAGTCAACCCTCCTTAAGATGCACTCTTGAAAACTAGGGCCTTCGTACCAGTTTTCAGAGGCCTGAGTTCTGTTGCAGCTTCTTTATCTGCAGACATTTGGTTCTTGAATTATAGGCTCAATATTCTCTTTTTGCATTTCCTCAATATATGTTCAGCTCCAAAATATGCTACTCTTAATTCTAATTCTTCTCCATATTGAATGCAAATTTGGTTTCTGTAGTTAGTTTCTTCCTCCACTGCCTAATACTATACTACTGCCTTCCCCGTCCCCCCTTTTCTTCCATTGCTTCTCCACTCTCTGTCAAGATTTAACATTTTTGTCTGATTAGCCCCTTCTGGTCTTTTAAATTTGCCCTAATTTTAATTAAAAAAAATTTTTTAATGTTATTTATTTTTGAGAGAGAGAGAGAGAGAGAGAGAGAGAGAGAGAGAGCACAAGCAGGGGAGAGGCAGAGACAGAGGGAGACACAGAATCCAAAGCAGGCTCCAGGCTCTGGACTGTCAGCACAGAGCCTGATGTGGGGCTGAAACTCACGAAATGTGAGATCATGACCTGAGCTGAAGTTGGGTGCTTAACAGACTGAGCCACCCAGGCACCCTGCCCTAATTTTAATTTTAAATCACAAAGGAAGTTAAGTTCACTTCTCTACATTAAAATGTTATATAATTCATGCACACATTAATATTTGGTGTAAACTTATTCCTGGGAACCTTTCTTAGGCATGCCCCAGAAGAATTTTGCAATGTCAACATGAATATCATCTTCAGGAGGAATATAAATTATATAATTTATACCTTCAGTTTTGCATTAAATTAGCGTCATGTTTACACACCATAAATAGTTCTCTAAGGAGTAAGTTCTCTGAAATGGTTGTTTAAAAATAAACTATAGGAGTCTGTAAAATAATCACAATCATTATTTTTATCATGTCTGAATCTTCAAATAGTTTTCTGTTAATTAAAAAATGTGGTTCTTCTGGAAAAACACTTTTTTCCATCCATTAAATAAAAATAAGGTTACAAAAAGTAGTTTATAATTCCATTCTGTTTAATCAGAATGGTATCTGTTTCCCCTCTTAAAAAAAAGCAGGAAAGCAAGAAAAATAACAAACAGAAAATCTCTAATAGGAAAGATTTTAAGAATGAAAGATTACTCTAACTGTATGTAAAGAGTAAATATATATATATATGTATATATGTATATGTATATATGTATATATATGTATATATGTATATATGTATATATGTATATATGTATATATGTATATATATGTATATATGTATATATATGTGTATATATGTGTATATATGTATATATGTATATGTATATATATGTATATATGTATATGTATATGTATAAATATATATACACACAGACACACATATATATACACACACACACATATATATATAGTTAAATACTCTGTGGTTGCTTGTATGAAATTCCTAATGGGGAAATGCATAAACCTTTATATTGTTTTATATATTCACTTCTTGGAGAGTCAGAATATACACTGAGATATTAAAATCTCTGAGAGCCTGTAGTAAGGCTAAATCTTTTTTAAGCTTATTTAACTATAAGCCTTCTTCTGCACATTATTTTTTATAAGCATTATTGCCACTTTTCAAAACACTCATAAAATAAAAATAAATCCCAAGTCTCAGGTCAGAGCATATTGATTAATTTAAAAAAAAAAAACTATGTCAAAAGTTATTAGTTTGATTCTTAGCCAGTAACTTTTATGTCTTTGAACTTCAATGTGCTTATCCTACAAAATGAGTATCATGCAAATGATACCTATCTAACATGGGAACTGTAAAGATTAAACAAGTGTACTGAATTTAACTATAAACCATAAGGCACTAAGCAGTTTGTTAGGCAGAGAAATGTATATTTTGAAAAGTTTAATTCTGGAGTTAGACTTATCTGGAGTTAGACTATGCCATTTGCTACCTATGTGGCACGTTGCAACTATCTTTCTATTTGTGAATATATGTTTCCCCATCTGTAAGCTGAGGTTAATATACTTAACTTTGCAAGAATTAGAGATAAAAGACTAACAATACTAACATACAGTTGTTTTCTAATATATATTATAATTTGGTTTGGAATTTTATTTTTTAAATCTGTAATATTTGTTGTGAATATGGAATCAAGGATGTGGAAAAGTGAGAAAAAGCATATGTTATCAGAAACCTTGTAAAAAGAATATTTAATTTTTCTCACAATATGAAAAAATAAATTACTATTGGTTTCAGTATTTTCCAGGAAAAAATATAAGAGAAGACAGTGCTGTAAATGGCAAGCCATTCTCTTTTTACCAGATCATTGAAAATAAAAATGATTATGATAAAATAATGCTAAGTTTAGTAGTTTACATCATGATAAGAATTCTACATTCAGTATCTAAATAACTCCTAGAAGCAGTTCTATGACATGGGTATTATTATTTCTTCTTTAAAGGATTCAGATATATAAATGTAATAGTCAATAGAACTTCTCATCAAATATTTGCAACACTTTTCCATCTGAACACAGGTTAGAGGTACTTCCTAAGTGACTAACTGTAACTAACTCACTAGTTTTAACTGCAAGTTCAAAATCTTCTAAAGCTCTCCTTGGTTTCTGGAATAATTACAGAGAATATTCAATTCTGGCTGCCACTCAACTTTTTCCATGAATTACTTGAATGAACAGTTTACATTTCCCTAAATAAACCTCAATGGACATATAGCATAAGAACAAAAATAATAAACTGTTTTAAGTCACTAGGATTAGGGGACGTTTGCTACCTTGACTTAAATTAGCCTATCCTTTCTACCCTGTGACCCAGCAATAGCACTGCTAGGAATTTACCCAAGAGATACAGGAGTGCTGATGCATAGGGGCACTTGTACCCCAATGTTTATAGAGCACTTTCAACAACAGCCAAATTATGGAAAGAGCCTAAATGTCCATCAACTGATGAATGGATAAAGAAGTTGTGGTTTATATACACAATGGAATACTACTTGGCAATGAGAAAGAAATTCCACAAATAGAATACTACATTGGCCACAATGAAATATGACCTTTTGTAGCAACGTGGATGGAACTGGGGAGTGTTATGCTGAGTGAAATAAGCCATACAGAGAAAGACAGATACCATATGGTTTCACTCTTATGTGGATCCTGAGAAACTTAACAGGAACCCATGGGGGAGGGGAAGGAAAAAAAAAAAGAGGTTAGAGTGGAAGAGAGCCAAAGCATAAGAGACTGTTAAAAACTGAGAATAAACTGAGGGTTGATGGGGGGTGGGAAGGAGGGGAGGGTGGGTGAGGGGTATTGAGGAGGGCACCTGTTGGGATGAGCACTGGGTGTTGTATGGAAACCAATTTGACAATAAATTTCATATTAAAAAATTAGCCTATCCTGATGATTAAGGTATCAGAAATATGTTCATAATAATATATTTTTAAATGAAGGATTTGTATTTAACTGTTCTCTAATATGAGAATATATGCTCATATTCTTTTACCTATTATACCTTCCCTTATAAGTACAGTATAGGGTAAATCTAAGAATTATGAAAGATACCATCTAATGACACATGGACTGAATCATTAGCACCTGTGTTAATTGTCAAAGCATATATAAACAGATTTAATAAGTCTTTTTGTGAAGATTAATGATAAAATAATTAAAGAATGCATTAGAAACCCAAAGAAGCTTACTTGTAGGTTGTATATCTCAATGAAATAAAAAGTGACGTCTCAGAGTCTAGTTTCCTTAAGGACCAACTCAACTTCATCTCTGTTTCAGTGAATTATACTAATTTTCATACTGCCAGTAGAGTTTTTGTACAATATTGTCATAGTGACAGGTAAACTTAGTGAAAGTCATCTATAGTAGTAGCACACAAAAGAATACTTTTCCAAGTTTCTTCTCAGGACTTTGCTAAATCACAGAAATAATTTAAAAGCATATTAAAAGATGCAAAAGTAAGTGATTAGTTTTCTCAAAGAAAATGGGAAAGTAAAACCAAGTTTGGCTGAGCTGGTAACATAGGCTAACAAAATTTAATTTAGAGGAAATGCAACCTTGACTTTGCAAATAATAATTTCAAGGTTTGTCGATAGAGATTTGAAAGTTTTTTGGCAAAGCCATTGCCAGGCCTCTATTCTACAAGATTTACATTTTTCAATAACACATTTTCAATAACACAAATTATAGAATACAGAAAAAAGTAGGAAAATGTTATTTATCAGAAGAGACATAAAGCAGGTGTATCCTGTATAGCCAAAAAAATTAGCCGGAGACATATTAACATGAAATATTTTGAAATGAAATATTCAACAAGATACTCAGAATTCAATATTTTTAATATCTTACTAAAGTAATAGTTTGTATTTTGCAGCAATTTTGTACCTGGATTTCCAAATACTTTATAAGTAGATTATCATTTTCATTATTCCATAAATGTGAAATAGAATGACAGCTAAATTGGTAAAAACTTTTAGAGTTACAGCACATAAATATAAGTTGAGATGAAACCTAAGACTGCACATTTCAACCCTGTGTAAAAAAGACAAGATGTATTAATTTTATTTCAACTCATACCTTTCCTTAATCATGATAAACAATCACACACTACAGATGAATAATCCTTCAAAGACATGTGACCTATTTTAATTCAAGGACGTATTTTATTTTCTTTGTTCAGTTGTACTGAATTTTAAAATTCTAAAATTTAAAATAAATGCTTATGACCATTCCTAAAAGATATGTATTTCATTGTGAAATTTTATCCAAGATTATTTTTTATTATATCAGTGCAGCCATTTGAACAAATTAAAGTTTAAACTGTCTTGTAGACAAAAAATGATGTTTTACATATTCTATTAATTATTATATTACCTAGAGCTCCAAAATTATTACCTTAAGTGCAATACAAATTGTCTTTGTTCCTTTGTGTTGTTATATTTGATTGCCCAATGTCTAAAAAGCCCTGCAAATGAGGACTTTCTGACTACATAATGGCATCAGTTACATTTATAAAAATAGTTACGCCAATCTGTCACTGTAGGTATAAATGCTAGAATGGAGCACCATACTTCCTGATTTCAAACTATAGTAAAAACCCTTAGTAATTAAAACAGTATGGCACTTGCCTAAAAATGGACACAGAGAGCAGCGAAACAGAATGGAGAGGCCAGAAATAAATCATTGTATATACAGTCAATTCATATTTGACAGGCGATCCAAGAAGATCCAATGGGGAAAAGATAGTCTCTTCAACAAAGGGTGTTGGGAAAACTGGATAACTGGATAACTACCTTATACCACTTAAAAAATTAACTCAAAAAGGATTAAAGACTTAAACATAGGACCTGATACCATAAAACTAGAAGGAAAGATAGGTAAGAAGCCCTTTGACATTGGTCTTGGCAATTTTTTTTTTTGGTGTACTCCAAAAACACAGCCAGCAAAAGCAAAAATCAAAGAGGGACTACATCAAACTAAAAAGTTTCTGAACAAAAGAAATCATCAACAAAATGAAAAGGCAACCTATGTATGGCAGGAAATATTTGCCAACCATATACTGGATATGTGATTAATATCTAAAATATATAAAGAACTTATGCAAGTTAATAACAAATCAAACAATCAAATAAAAAAGGTCAGAGGAGCTAAATAGACATTTTTTTTTCAAAGAAGACATTCAGATTGCCAACAGGTACATGCAAAGATGCTCAACATAATTACTATCAGGAACGTGAAAATCAAAATCACAATGAGAAATCACCTCACTCCTACTAGAGTGGCTCTCATCAAGAAGACAAGTGATAACAAGTGTTGCTGACAGATGTGAGGTAAAGGGAACTCTGGGACACTTTTGATGAGAATATAAATTGATACAGCCAGTATGTAAAATAGAATTTACCAAAGTGGATCCAGAAATTCCACTTCTGAGTATATATACAAAGCAATGCAATTGAAAACAGAGTATCAAAGAAATATCTACACTTCCCTGTTAATTGCAGTGTCTGTCATTTACAATATCCAAGATGTGGAAATAAGTGGCATCTGTCAATGAATGAGTGAATAAAGAATATGTGGTTTATACATAAAATGGAATATTATTCACTTGTGGGAAAGATGCAGATCTCGCCACTTGCAATAACATGGGTGGACCTTGAGGGCATTATGCTAGGTGAGATATGTCAGACAGAGAAAGACAGATGTTGAATGATGTTACTTATAAGTGGAATCTCAAAAAACTGAACTTGTAAAAACAGAGAGTAGAATGGTGATTGGAAACCATCATGTAGACTTCTGGTGCTATCTTCCTGCTTAGCTCTTTTGTCTACTGCATCATACTTCACAAATCAGCCCCCTCATTATTCTTACTCTCCATTCTTAGTCTTCAACTCAGCAAGGCCATATGCAAATGTTTGGACTCCATTTATCTGTACCACAGTCCAGAAAGTGCCTTGGGGCAGAAATTTGAGGCAAATGTGGGGCTTTCCATATGTGTTCCCTTTGCTCATGTACCACAGTCCTGTACACCTCTTTTCTAATATGTAAAAACAGTTGTTTTACAGTTTTTTTAATACTGACCTCTTTTTATTTTTTTTTAACGTTTATTTATTATTGAAAGACAGAGAGAGACAGAGTGTGAGCAGCAGAGGGTCAGAGAGAGAGGGAGACACGGAATCTGACGCAGGCTCTAGGCTCTGAGTTAAACTCACAAACCGCGAGATCATGACCTGAGCCGAAGTCGGACACTTTACCGACTGAGCCACCCAGGTGCCCCTTAAATACTGATCTCTTTACTGTATTAGTAGGAAAGCAAGTCCTATCCCAGTTACTCCAAGGTGGTCAAAGATTTTAAAGATTTCTGGATATTCCTACAGGTGCCATAGCAAGGAGTGCATGTGAATGCATTTTCAAGAAGTTATATAACTTTTAATACGACTACCTTCACTTAGAATTATGCATTGTGGCAGGCTTCCATAGATGTTGAATTATTGGAGTGTTAAGAAAGACAATAGGTGAATATATTTAATTGTAAAATTCATTTAGTTCTCTAAAAAAAGATGTGTCATGGGTGCCTGGGTGGCTCAGTTGGTTGAGCGTTGGACTTCAGCTCAGGTCATGATCTCACGGCTTGGCTTGTGAGTTGAAGCCCCACATTGGGCTTGTTGCTGTCAGTGCAGAGTCTGCTTTGGATCCCTTGTCCCCTCTCTCTCTCTGCTCCTCCCCTGCTCACATGCTGTCTCAAAAAAGTGAATAAACATTAAAAAAATGAAAAAAAAATATATGTCATAAGGAGAAGGAGGAGAAGAAAGAGGAAAAGGAAAAGAAAGGAGAAAGAGGAAAAGCAGCAGCAGCAGCAGCAACGGCCATCACTGCTGCCACCCTGCTCATTAGTAAGCCAAAGAATTTTAACTGCACCCTCTGAAATGTCTAGGAATGAAATCTGATGGAAGAAAATGTCTTCAGGCTTGATAATAACAGAAAAATCTGAAAGAATAGACATGTTTCTTAGTGTTGAACAATCCTACTTATTTTATCAAAAGTAAAATTGAAATGAAAAACTTAGAATTTCTTTGGAGAACCACTTCATTAAATTTAGTTAGTATTCAAGGTTTGTTTCAGGATATTTTTAATATTAGCCAAACTTTGATTCCATTTCAGAGATCCAGCTAACAAATAGCCCAACTATTCCAATAATTAAATCACAGCTCGATAAATACTTCCTCCATTTAACACTTGACCAGAATAGATGTATACTTTAGGTGAAGAAAAATTAAATATAGATGACTGAAGACTCTTTTATTTTATTGATATTTGTTTGCTTTTTAAACTTAATCCATCATAAATGTTCCTTGAGACTCCAAGCCTACTGACAGAAAATCAGCTAGCTGTCAAGCAGAGCTTATGTTCCTGAAGCAATGTGAATTATTATTATTTTTTTATGTAAGGAAAAAGTAACACAAATGGAAAACAGCTGTCAGGCATAATTCAGTTCATTATAGTTTAATGCAATAGACAGAGGTAGAATCTTATGAAATATTAATTCTACTAAAAATAGAAATACAGTCATGGACATTTCTCTCAGTTCCTTACTGAGAAGCCAACATAAAGCTGTGTGATCGACAAGAGATTCTGTGTCATCAATCTTCAACTCATCACAGGAAGGGTTTAAGAACAGTAAGGTATTTGTGGGCAGTGTTATCAGAAGAGTCTTTCCTTTTTTTCCTATAATCCAAACAGAATAATTACTAAATAGTGTTTGATAAACAATATATTTAAAACCTTTAATATTATTATTATAGGTTATTTATAAGATAAATTTCATAATCAGCTAAATTATGGTCAAGGCCATGATGGCCTTGACCTAATCTTCTCAACAAAGTAGCTATTAATTCCATAACTTAATTTTTTCCCAAGTAAAACAATGGATCTCTGTTCCCACCAAGGAAAAAATAATCAGTTCTGATAAAGCTATAATATTAATACACTCCTCCACTCCTCTAATTCCTTCTTAATCTTTAAAAAACAAGTCTATTTAAGGCACAATTTTACTTTTTACACTCTTCTCCAAAATACTTCCATAACTTTATTTTTTAATAATTAAAAATATAATATAACATGTAACATAAGATCTTCTGACCTGATTCTTGTCTGTTTTGTCCAGGTTTGTCTAAAACATTTCCATTCTCAACTCTAATCTGCATTTTATCCTTGATAATTTTTTCACATTGTGCTTTTTTGGCCTCAGAATCTTTGCATTAACTCTTCCTCTTCCCCACCCTTTCTAGTTCTATGTGTTACTCATTTTCATGCTCTTAGTTTCTCAAATTTCATTCTTAATTTCATTCTATAAATTCTAATTTCTAAATTAAGCATCATTTACTTCAGGGGTATTCCTCTAAACTCTTCTGTTATGAGTAGAATAAACTATTATTTATTTTCTTACCCCTTTTTATTTTTTCATAATTCTTACCTTTTTAAATTAAATCTGTATTGTGATTCTTTGATTAAAGTGCATCCCTCCATTATAATCTGAGCTCCATAAGGCCAAGGACTATATCTTTATTGAATGTCTAGAACAGTAGGCATTGATATTTGTTGAATAAATGAATGAAGGGTTTTATTACTCCAGGAACCACAGATTAGCAGTAGTATAGAAGGAAATAGTCTTTAGGCTACCCATATCACCAGTAGAGTTAACACAAATATTTTCATTTAACCATTAGGCAACTCTTCATATGATAGATATGAAGGATAAACATTAATTTGCAATGAATTTGGTCCTGTGTTTCATGATTTATTTACAAAGTTATTTATATGTGAGGCACCTGAGTGGCACAGTTCGTTAATGTCTGACTCTTGCTTTTGGCTCAGGTCATGATCTCACAGTTTTTGAGTTTGATCCCCAGGTCAGGCTCTGTGCTGACAGTGGGGAGCCTGCTTGGGATTCTCTCCTTCCCTCTCTCTCTGCCCCTCCTCCACTTGTTCTCCCTCTTTCTCTCTCTCTCAAAATAAATAAAAAAACATTACAAATAATATTTGTTTCCTATATGTAGAGCTCTTTTCCCGCTAAGAATTTACTTCTTTATCTACAATTATAAGTGCTCTGCAATACTCTTTTACATTCCTAACATATTCTGCCTTTGTTTTGGTTATCTTATAGACATATAATACATACTTGATTTATTATATTGAAAATGATTTCACATCTCTGCATTTTAATATGAAAAAAACAGTAAATGCAGTTGAGAAATGCATCACAAATACACATCCTATTACTTGGTATTCTATAGACAGTGAAAAAGAGCAGTGTGTAGTACATTAAAATTATACTTTAAATCAATTGTTTTCTCACTGTGGGAGGAATTTCCCCTTTGCATTGACTCTGAAGGTGGTGAGGGAGAGAAGGAAATGGGCAGAGAACACCATTTTCAGGCTACTACTTAATCTCTGATTTGATTTGTTGTTATTTGTTGAGGAGAAGTAATTCATGGCAATCAACAAGCAGGCTTCAGAGGAACTTATAAGGTCTATTTTGAGGAGTGTGTGATGAGAAAATGGTAGTCATATAATGATAAGGGAAAAGTGATTCTCTTTGCTTAAAAAAGAAATTTTAATGTGAGCTATTCATTTTGTGCAGTTATAGGTAAGAGAAGCATAGAAACTAAAACCACATTATATATACAGAAAATGAGAGTTTTGAATTAATTCAAATAAAAAATCATGTTCCTTTTTTCTTTATTTTATAATCAAATCAGTTTCCACATGAGTTTAGAAATTATAATAATTATAATACTTAAATAATCTATGTGTTACATAATAAAAACCCTGTTTAAATGCCACTCAAAGTGGCATCTCTCTCATAGTAATTTTCTTTCAAAGAGCAAAAAGATTATTGTCAGGAACATTTTATTTTGTAGAAAATGAGAAAATTAAAAGTGTAATTATCTTTTCTTATTTTTAAATTAAACCACCATAGGCATAAAATTGTCAATTGGATAAATAACTATATTTGGGGAATTACATTTTAGAGCTCATGATACCTAGTATACTAGAAATTGTGTACAATTTATAGTCACAAGGGAAAAAATGATTTTTTTTCTCTCGACAGATAAGATTGTTTTATTTACTCAAAATTATTTAGAACAAAACATATATTTTCCAACACTCAAATGTTATTTTTTATATGGTAATTGAATTAGTTTTGTGACTAAGATATATATATATATAGGTTCTCCAGAGAAACATAACCAATAAAATACATAGATTTATTTATAAATTAATTAATTATAGAAATTGGCTCACATGATTATAGAAGTGTGATTGAGAAGTGCTATGGTCTGCTTCTGTAAACTGGACACCCAAGAAAGTTGATGGTGTAATTCAATCTGAGTCCCAAGGCTGGAGAACCAGGAGCACTAATGTCTGAAATAGGGGAAAATGAATGTCCCAGCTCAGGCAAAACGAGAAAATTCATATTCCCTACACCTTTTTGTTCTATTCAGGCTCTTAATAGATTGGATGGTGCCCACCCACAGTGATGAAGGTCATCTTGTTTATCCAGTCTACCAATTGAAATGCTAATCTCTTTCAGACACCTTCACAGGTACGCCCAGAAATAATACTTAACTTGCTATCTAGGCATTGCTTAGCCTATTAAAATAGACATAAATTTAACCAACATAATATAATAACAGGATAATAAAATATGTGAGGTAGTAAATATTTGTTGATATTCTTCCTAGATTCTCCATTTTATAGAGCAGTTTTAGATTGACAGTAATTTTTTTAAATGTTTATTTATTTTTGAAAGAGAAAGAGAGAGAGAGAGAGGTGAGAGAGAGAGAGAGAGAGACTGACTAATCAGGGAGGGACAGAGAGAGAGGGGAGAAAGAGAATCTGAAGCAGGCTCCAAGCTGTCAGTGCAGAACCCAATGGGTGGCTTGAACTCATGAACCGTGAGATCATAACCAGAGCCAAAGATGGACGCTTCACCAACTAAGCTGATTCACAGTAATTTTGAGCAGAAGGTAGAGTTCCCCTATAGCCCCTATCCTTACACATGCAAGTGGTTCCTCAATTATTAACATCCCTCCCTCCTGCAGAGTGGTACATTTGTTACAATTGATGAACCTATACTGACACATTATTATGGCCCAAAGTCCATAGTTTACCTTAGCGTTCACTCTTAGTGTTGTATATCCTATGAGTTTGGACAAATACGTGATGAAGTATAATCACTGTTATAGTATGATACAGAGTAGTTTTACTGCCTTCAAATTTTTCTGTATTTTCTGCCTATTTATCCCTTTCCCCTTCTTAACCTCTGGCAACCACTGATCTTTTTACTATCTCCTTTGTGTTGCCTTGTACAGAATGTCGTATTGTTGGAATTATACATTATGTAACTTTAATTCCTTTTTAACAAGGAAAGGAGCCCATATTTTCCTTGAGCACTGTCCTCTTATCATAATAAGAAATATACACTTAACGGGGTGCCTGGGTGGCTCAGTCAATTGAACGTCTGACTTGGGCTCAGGTCATCATCTCACAGTTCCTGGGTTCATGAGTTCAAGACCCGTGTCGGGCTCTGTGCTGACAGCTCAGACCCTGGAGCCTGCTTCAGATTCTGTATCTCCCTCTCTCTCTGCTCCTCCCCTACTCACATTCTGTCTCTTTCTCTCAAAAATAAATATAAAGATTAAAAAAATTTAAAAAGAAATATATACTTAAATCACAGTCATACATGAGAAAACATATGATAAAATAACTCTTGCATTTTTCTGTCTCCAGCAAGTTATAGACTCTTCAGTCTTTAGAAGAGAGAAATGCTTCTTCCTGTTTTTAACCTGCCTAGGCACACTTTGTCATACAAATGTTTCTATTTGGACAACAAAAACTTGTTCTTAAAAATAAGACATTTGGTATAAGGCTATTAACATTTAGCAAATATTCGTAGAGCACATATTGAATGCGAGATTCTGTGATAAGTGGTACACTTCAGATTTTGCTCTCTTATTGCATTTTCATTGCTTGCAGAATGTTTCATCTTTTTTTTAATCTTTTTTTTTTTTTTAACGTTTATTTTATTTTTGGGACAGAGAGAGACAGAGCATGAACGGGGGAGGGGCAGAGAGAGAGGGAGACACAGAATCGGAAACAGGCTCCAGGCTCTGAGCCATCAGCCCAGAGCCCGACGCGGGGCTCGAACTCCCGGACCGCGAGATCGTGACCTGGCTGAAGTCGGACGCTTAACCGACTGCGCCACCCAGGCGCCCCTCATCTTTTTTTTAAATGGGTGAAAAAGGTGAAGGGCATTAGAGTACACTTATCTTGATGAGCACTAAGTAACATATAGAACTGTTTAATTGCTATATTGTACATCTGAAACTAATATAACACTGTATGCTAGCTATACTGGAATTACAATAAATTAACCTTGTTTTTGGTGCTTCAACTGCAGACAGTATATCTGTTCTCAAGTTTCCTGTATTCATTAGAAATAAATATAATCTTTCTTTAGACTGGGAAAGAAATATATTTTTAACCCTTCAAATGCTTTATTAAATTTGGCATTTTCTGTGGCAGCCAGTGCAAAATCTCTTTCCAATAAAACATTTAAAAATCAAATTATCTAAAGATGAGGCTTTTATCAGTTTGATATATAGTCAATGTTCATCTATTAAATGTAAATGAGCTATGTGATAATAATCTAAAACTTATGAACAATTGGCTTTGAAATTTAATGTTTCATTTAAATTAGTTATTAATCAAAAGCCTTCTGGGGCATTTGTCTGGCTCAGTCAGTAGAGCTTGAAACTCTTGATCTTGAGTTCATGAGTTTGAGCCCTTCTTTGGGCACAGAGATTACTTTAAAAAAAAATGAAAAAACAAAAGCCTTCAATAGTGGCATTAATCACCCACTGAGGAAGTTGCATGTGTTATTCAAATTGGAATAAGACATGAACCCTGACCTAATAGATTTACAATCAAACAAGGGAATAGAAAATATAAATAAATTAATATTGGGATGCCTGGGTAGCTCAGTCAGTTGAGCATCCGACTTCAGTTGGTAGGTTCATGCCCCACATTGGGCTTTACTCTGACAGTGCAGAGCCTGATTCAGATTCTCTGTCTCCCTCTCTCTGCCCCCCCCACTTGCAATCACTCTCTCTCAATAGTAGACATTAAAATTTTATCAAAAATTAGTATTAAAAATATGCCATATAAAGTCTAGAATATTATAGGTCTAGAATAATGTGTTATAAATGTTCAAGAGTATGAAAAAATATTTTATTCCTGTGTGGAATTCCTTAATGAGGCTCTAACAGGAGTTGTAAGTATGTTCTCTTGATCTTTCTGATTTATTTTAATTTCAATATCCCTATTTTTTCTTAACTTTCCAAAGAAGGCATGCTTATTTTAGTCATTTAGAGATATGAAGAATTTGGTAAAAGGCACCTATTATTCACAATTCATAAACATTCGAGCATAATTCTAAAATATTATAACAGTTAATGTACATTATTAGTTATATTTGTTTTTTGTAGTAATTCTTTGAAATACAGTATGTATTTTACAATCACAACACACTTTGCTATAAAATAGCTTCATTTCAAGAGCTCAATAGCCACATATGGGTAATAGAAAATATTGAACACTATAGGTCAATATAGGGTAAATAGGGTCAATGTGCAAGTATTAATTTAGTTGTGTTTTCCGGGAATCCTAAACAGTTTTCAACTATGCTCCCTTTTTGTTGTTGTTTCTTTCAATTTCTATTGTATGACAATTATGTTTCATGCATTTTCCTGCTAGGCTATTCACCTGAAAAAGTATTATTGTATAATTTATTAGGGATTATCTTAACTGTTTTTGTATAAATATCATGTTTCTCGCTTGGTCAATTATGTTTTAAATTCTACTTCAGTCTATAAAGTTTTCTAATATCCTTTTGTGATTTCTTCCTTATCCAATGAAGGATTTAGAAATGAATTTTTTTAATTTTCAAATGTTGGAGAAGACTTTCATGATTGATTTATTTTGATTGATTTTTCAGTTCAATTCCATTTTTTCTTTATTTTTTATTGATTCCAATTTTGTCTGGAAATATCCTTTGTATTAAATCTATTTAAGTTCATTGAGATTTATTTTGTTGTTTACTGTAGGTTCTCTCCTGTAGAATGATTCATACGCAATTTAGAAGAATATATATTATGCAGTTTGTTTGGAGTGTTTTATAAATGTCAGTTAAGCTGATTGATAGTGTTATTAGAGTTTTCTATATCCTCCTGATTTTCCACCTAAATTATTCTATCAACTATTCAGTGGAGAAAGGACATCTCTAGCTAATATTATTGGAATTTTTATTTCTTTAAAATCTTTTGAGTTTTTGATTGATGAATTTCAAGTTTCTATTCTCAAATGTGTATACATTTATAATTGTTATACCATTCTGATATAGTGACCATTTTATCTTTATGCGATATTTCTTTTTATCATTCAGAATATTTGCATTAAAGTCTGTTCTGCTGATATTAATAAAATCACTTAAACTCTCTTATTGATCCTGTTTATGTACAACACTTTTTCTTTTCACTTTCTACCTATTTTGTCAGTGAATTTAAGGTATACTCTTAAATATGTTACATATTTAAATCTTGCTTTTTTAATTCAGTATAATAATCTATGTCTTTTGATTGGAGTGTCCAGACCATTTATATTTAGTGTGATTATTGATATAATTGGTTTTATATTTGCTATTTTGCTGTATGTTCATGTATCTCCTTTTTTGTTCTGCTTACTTGACTGTTCTTATATGTCAAGTAAATAATTTTTAGCATACCATTATAATTCTATTTTTTTATTTTAACTATATATTTTGGAGTTGTTTGCTTATTGATGGGTTAAAAGAGATAGTGCTATGGATGTTCAGGATTCACAGAGTAGTTTGGATTAATACTGTCTTAATTCTAGTAAAATATGGAAATCTTTTCAAATGTAGCTTCATTCTGTGCCTCTCTTTTTGCTAATATATTTTTATATACTATATTTTATACTATATTTTTAAATGTTAGTCACCCAAGAATATACTGTTACATTTATTATCCTGAGCAATGTTATATATTCAAAGTATTAAAACAATAAATTATTTTTAAAAATACATCTATACAGTCTTTTATATTAACCACATGTTTACAATTACTGAAGACTTTTATTTATTTTTTTTTATTATATATGAAATTTATTGACAAATTGGTTTCCATACAACACCCAGTGCTCATCCCAAAAGGTGCCCTCCTCAATACCCATCACCCACCCTCCCCTCCCTCCCACCCCCCATCAACCCTCAGTTTGTTCTCAGTTTTTAACAGTCTCTTATGCTTTGGCTCTCTCCCACTCTAACCTCTTTTTTTTTTTTTTTCCTTCCCCTCCACCATGGGTTCCTGTTAAGTTTCTCAGGATCCACATAAGAGTGAAACCATATGGTATCTGTCTTTCTCTGTATGGCTTATTTCACTTAGCATCACACTCTCCAGTTCCATCCACGTTGCTACAAAAGGCCATATTTCATTTTTTCTCATTGCCACGTAGTATTCCATTGTGTATATAAACCACAATTTCTTTATCCATTCATCAGTTGATGGACATTTAGGCTCTTTCCATACTTTGGCTATTGTTGAGAGTGCTGCTATGAACATTGGGGTACAAGTGCCCCTATGCATCAGTACTCCTGTATCCCTTGGATAAATTCCTAGCAGTGCTATTGCTGGGTCATAGGGTAGGTCTATTTTTAATTTTCTGAGGAACCTCCACACTGCTTTCCAGAGCGGCTGCACCAATTTGCATTCCCACCAACAGTGCAAGAGGGTTCCCGTTTCTCCACATCCTCACCAGCATCTATAGTCTCCTGATTTGTTCATTTTGGCCACTCTGACTGGCGTGAGGTGATACCTGAGTGTGGTTTTGATTTGTATTTCCCTGATAAGGAGCGACGCTGAACATCTTTTCATGTGCCTGTTGGCCATCTGGATGTCTTCTTTAGAGAAGTGTCTATTCATGTTTTCTGCCCATTTCTTCACTGGGTTATTTGTTTTTCGGGTGTGGAGTTTGGTGAGCTCTTTATAGATTTTAGATACTAGCCCTTTGTCCGATATGTCATTTGCAAATATCTTTTCCCATTCCGTTGGTTGCCTTTTAGTTTTGTTGGTTGTTTCCTTTGCTGTGCAGAAGCTTTTTATCTTCATAAGGTCCCAGTAATTCACTTTTGCTTTTAATTCCCTTGCCTTTGGGGATGTGTCGAGTAAGAGATTGCTACGGCTGAGGTCAGAGAGGTCTTTTCCTGCTTTCTCCTCTAAGGTTTTGATGGTTTCCTGTCTCACATTTAGGTCCTTTATCCATTTTGAGTTTATTTTTGTGAATGGTGTGAGAAAGTGGTCTAGTTTCAACCTTCTTCATGTTGCTGTCCAGTTCTCCCAGCACCATTTGTTAAAGAGGCTGTCTTTTTACCATTGGATGTTCTTTCCTGCTTTGTCAAAGATGAGTTGGCCATACGTTTGTGGGTCTAGTTCTGGGGTTTCTATTCTATTCCATTGGTCTGTGTGTCTGTTTTTGTGCCAATACCATGCTGTCTTGATGATGACAGCTTTGTAGTAGAGGCTAAAGTCTGGGATTGTGATGCCTCCTGCTTTGGTCTTCTTCTTCAGAATTCCTTTGGCTATTCGGGGCCTTTTGTGGTTCCATATGAATTTTAGGATTGCTTGTTCTAATTTCGAGAAGAATGCTGGTGCAATTTTGATTGGGATTGCATTGAATGTGTAGATAGCTTTGGGTAGTATTGACATTTTGACAATATTTATCCTTCCAATCCATGAGCAGGGAATATCTTTCCATTTCTTTAAATCTTCTTCAATTACCTTCATAAGTTTTCTATAGTTTTCAGCATACAGATCCTTTACATCTTTGGTTAGATTTATTCCTAGGTATTTTATGCTTCTTGGTGCAATTGTGAATGGGATCAGTTTCTTTATTTGTCTTTCTGTTGCTTCGTTGTTAGTGTATAAGAATGCAACTGATTTCTGTACATTGATTTTGTATCCTGCAACTTTGCTGAATTCATGTATCAGTTCTAGCAGACTTTTGGTGGAGTCTACCGGATTTTCCATGTATAATATCATGTCATCTGCAAAAAGCGAAAGCTTGACTTCATCTTTGCCAATTTTGATGCCTTTGATTTCCTTTTGTTGTCTGATTGCTGATGCTAGAACTTCCAGCACTATGTTAAACAACAGCGGTGAGAGTGGGCATCCCTGTCGTGTTCCTGATCTCAGGGAAAAAGCTCTCAGTTTTTCCCCGTTGAGGATGATGTTAGCTGTGGGCTTTTCATAAATGGCTTTTATGATCTTTAAGTATGTTCCTTCTATCCCGACTTTCTCAAGGGTTTTTATTAAGAAAGGGTGCTGGATTTTGTCAAAGGCCTTTTCTGCATCGATTGACAGGATCATATGGTTCTTCTCTTTTTTTTTGTTAATGTAATGTATCACGTTGATTGATTTGCGAATGTTGAACCAGCCCTGCATCCCAGGAATGAATCCCACTTGATCATGGTGAATAATTCTTTTTATATGCTGTTGAATTCGATTTGCTAGTATCTTATTGAGAATTTTTGCATCCATATTCATCAGGGATATTGGCCTGTAGTTCTCTTTTTTTACTGGGTCTCTTTCTGGTTTAGGAATCAAAGTAATACTGGCTTCATAGAATGAGTCTGGAAGTTTTCCTTCCCTTTCTATTTCTTGGAATAGCTTGAGGAGGATAGGTATTATCTCTGCTTTAAACGTCTGGTAGAACTCCCCTGGGAAGCCATCTGGTCCTGGACTCTTATTTGTTGGGAGATTTTTGATAACCGATTCAATTTCTTCGCTGGTTATGGGTCTGTTCAAGCTTTCTATTTCCTCCTGATTGAGTTTTGGAAGAGTGTGGGTGTTCAGGAATTTGACCATTTCTTCCAGGTTGTCCAATTTGTTGGCATATAATTTTTCATAGTATTCCCTGATAATTGTTTGTATCTCTGAGGGATTGGTTGTAATAATTCCATTTTCATTCATGATTTTATCTATTTGGGTCATCTCCCTTTTCTTTTTGAGAAGCCTGGCTAGCGGTTTGTCAACTTTGTTTATTTTTTCAAAAAACCAACTCTTGGTTTCGTTGATCTGCTCTACAGTTTTTTTAGATTCTATATTGTTTATTTCTGCTCTGATCTTTATTATTTCTCTTCTTCTGCTGGGTTTAGGCTGCCTTTGCTGTTCTGCTTCTATTTCCTTTAGGTGTGCTGTTAGATTTTGTATTTGGGATTTTTCTTGTTTCTTGAGATAGGCCTGGATTGCAATGTATTTTCCTCTCAGGACTGCCTTCGCTGCGTCCCAAAGCGTTTGGATTGTTGTATTTTCATTTTCGTTTGTTTCCATATATTTTTTGATTTCTTCTCTAATTGCCTGGTTGCCCCACTCATTCGTTAGTAGGGTGTTCTTTAACCTCCATGCTTTTGGAGGTTTTCCAGACTTTTTCCTGTGGTTGATTTCAAGCTTCATAGCACTGTGGTCTGAAAGTATGCATGGTATAATTTCAATTCTTGTAAACTTATGAAGGGCTGTTTTGTGACCCAGTATATGATCTATCTTGGAGAATGTTCCATGTGTACTCTAGAAGAAAGTATATTCTGTTGCTTTGGGATGCAGAGTTCTAAATATATCTGTCAAGTCCATCTGATCCAATGTCTCATTCAGGGCCCTTGTTTCTTTATTGACCGTGTGTCTAGATGATCTATCCATTTCTGTAAGTGGGATGTTAAAGTCCCCAGCAATTACCACATTCTTATCAATAAGGTTGCTTCTGTTTATGAGTAATTGTTTTATATATTTGGGGGCTCCGGTATTCGGCGCCTAGACATTTATAATTGTTAGCTCTTCCTGATGGATAGACCCTGTAACTATTATATAATGTCCTTCTTCATCTCTTGTTACAGACTTTAATTTAAAGTCTAGTTTGTCTGATATAAGTATGGCTACTCCAGCTATCTTTTGGCTTCCAGTAGCATGATAAATAGTTCTCCATCCCCTCACTCTGAATCTAAAGGTGTCCTCAGGTCTAAAATGAGACTCTTGTAGACAGCAAATAGATGGGTCTTGTTTTTTTATCCATTCTGATACCCTATGTCTTTTGGTTGGCGCATTTAATCCATTTACATTCAGTGTTATTATAGAAAGATACGGGTTTAGAGTCATTGTGATGTCTGTATGTTTTATGCTTGTAGTGATGTCTCTGGTACTTTGTCTCACAGGGTCCCCCTTAAGATCTCTTGTAGGGCTGGTTTAGTGGTGACAAATTCCTTCAGTTTTTGTTTGTTTGGGAAGACCTTTATCTCTCCTTCTATTCTAAATGACAGACTTGCTGGATAAAGGATTCTCGGCTGCATATTTTTTCTGTCTAGCACACTGAAAATCTCGTGCCAATTCTTTCTGGCCTGCCAAGTTTCAAAAGAGAGATCAGTCACGAGTCTTATAGGTCTCCCTTTATATGTGAGGGCATGTTTACCCCATGCTGCTTTCAGAATTTTCTCTTTATCCTTGTATTTTGCCAGTTTCACTATGATATGTCGTGCCGAAGATCGATTCAAGTTACGTCTGAAGGGAGTTCTCTGTGCCTCTTGGATTTCAATGCCTTTTTCCTTGCCCAGTTCAGGGAAGTTCTCAGCTATGATTTCTTCAAGTACCCCTTCAGCACCTTTCCCTCTCTCTTCCTCCTCTGGGATACCAATTATGCGTATATTATTTCTTTTTAGTGTATCACTTAGTTCTCTAATTTTCCCCTCATACTCCTGGATTTTTTTATCTCTCTTTTTCTCAGCTTCCTCTTTTTCCATAACTTTATCTTCTAGTTCACCTATTCTCTCCTCTGCCTCTTCCATCCGAGCCGTGGTGGTTTCCATTTTGTTTTGCATTTCCTTTAAAGCGTTTTTCAGCTCCTCGTGACTGTTCCTTAGTTCCTTGATCTCTGTAGCAAGAGATTCTCTGCTGTCCTGTATACTGTTTTCCAGCCCAGCGATTAATTTTATGACTATTATTCTAAATTCACTTTCTGTTATATTATTTAAATCCTTTTTGATCAGCTCATTAGCTGTTGTTATTTCCTGGAGATTCTTCTGAGGGGAATTCTTCCGCTTGGTCATTTTGGATAGTCCCTGGTGTGGTGAGGACCTGCAGGGCACTTCCCCTGTGCTGTGGTGTATAACTGGAGTTGGTGGGCGGGGCCGCAGTCCGTCCTGATGTCTGCCCCCAGCCCACCGCTGGGGCCACAGTCAGACTGGTGTGTGCCTTCTCTTCCCCTCTCCTAGGGGCGGGATTCACTGTGGGGTGGCGTGGCCCGTCTGGGCTACTTGCACACTGCCAGGCTTGTGATGCTGGGGATCTGGCGTATTAGCTGGGGTGGGTAGGCAAGGTGCACGGCCGCAGGGCGGGCAGGCTTAGCTCGCTTCTCCTTAGGTGATCCACTTCAGGAGGGGCCCTGTGGCAGCCGGAGGGAGTCAGATCCGCTGCCGGAGGTTTGGCTCCGCAGAAGCACAGAGTTGGGTGTTTGCGTGGAGCGAGCAATTTCCCTGGCCGGAACTGGTTCCCTTTGGGATTTTGGCTGGGGGATGGGCGGGGGAGATGGCGCTGGCGAGCGCCTTTGTTCCCCACCAAACTGAGCTCTGTCGTCCGGGGGCTCCGCAGCTCTCCCTCCCTTTGTCCTCCAGCCTTCCCGCTTTCCGAGCAGAGCTGTTAACTTATGACTTCCCAGACGCTAAGTCGTGCTTGCTGTCGGAACACAGTCCTTCAGGCCCCTCCGGTTTTGCAAGCCGGACTTGGGGGCTCTGCTTGGCCGGCGAGCCGCCCCTCCACCCCGGCTCCCTCCCGCCAGTCCGTGGAGCGCGCACCGCCTCGCCGCCCTTCCTACCCTCTTCCGTGGGCCTCTCGTCTGCGCTTGGGTCTGGTGACTCCGTTCTGCTAATCCTCTGGCGGTTTTCTGGGTTATTTAGGCAGGTGTAGGTGGAATCTAAGTGATCAGCAGGACGCGCCGTGAGCCCAGCGTCCTCCTACGCCGCCATCTTCCTCCCCCGACCAAGACTTTTATTTTTGAGTCACCATCTGGAGACATTGTCTTTCATTTTGATGGACATCCCTTAGTGTTTCATCCCTTGTTAGCAATGAAATTTTTCAGTCTGTGATTAACTGAAAATGGTTTTACTTTATCTTCGGTTTAGAAAGATAAATATTTTTTGCAGTATAGAATTCTTGGTTCATAGGGTTTGTGTGTGTGTGTGTGTGTGTGTGTGTGTGTGTGTTTCTTCCAGCACCTTGAATATGTCATTTGATTATCTTTTGGTCTCTAATTTATTTAAAGTAGAAATCCTATGTTCATTGTATTGATGTTCTCTTGGACACGATAAACCAATTTTTCTTTGTCTATTTTCAATATTTTCTTATTTACCTTTGTTTTTAGCAGTTGACTATCATGTATCTATGTATGGTTCTTAGAATTATAGAGGTTTCTCATCAAATCTGAGAAGTTTTCAGCCATTATTTCTTCAGGGTTTTTTTTTTCTTTATTTTTTTAGGATGTTTATTTATTTTGAGAGAGAGAAAGAGACTGCTTGTGCACACAAGCAGAGGAGGAGCAGAGAGAGGAGAGAGAGAGAATCCCAAGCAGGCTCCACACAGCTCAGAGCCCGACATGGGGCTCGATCTGATAAACAGTGAAACTATGACCTGCGCCAAAATCAAGAGCCAGACACTTAACCAACTGAACCACCCAGGTGCCCCATTTTTTTCCTTTCTTTATCTCCTCTTTCTAATTACCATTACACATATGTTAATACACTGAATTGTTACCTTATAGGTCTCTGAGGCCTATTTATTTTTCTCTATCTTTTAAAATATTCTTGAGAGTATATAATTTTTATTTAATTATCTCTGGGCTTAATAATTCTTCTGCCAATTCAAACTGAGCCCTTCTTAGTAAAAATTATTTCTTTCTTTTGTTTCAAATTTTTATTTCAATTTCAATTAGTTAACATACAGTGTAATATAAGTTTCAGGTGTCAAATTTAGTAATTCATCACTTACATACAACATTCAGTGCTGATCGCAGCAAGTGCCCTCCTTAACGCTCATTGCCCTTTTACCATCCCCTCCCACTACCCTCTCCCCAGGAACCCTCAGTGTGTTTTCTACAGTTAGAGTCTGTTTTATGGTTTGCCTATATCTCTTTTTTTTGGTCTCCCTATATCCATCTGTTTTGTTTCTTAAATTCCACATATGAGTGCAATCAAATGGTATTTGTCTTTTTCTGATGACAAATTTGTCTTTTTCTTATTTTACTTGGCATAATACTCTCTAGCTCCATCATTGCAAATAGCAAGATTTCATTCTTTTTCATGAGTGACATTCCATTACACACACACACACACAAATATATATATATATATATATATATATATATACACACACACACACACACACACACACACACACACACAACCTCTTCCTTATCCATTCATCAGTCGATGGCCATTTGGGCTGTTTCCATAATTTGGCTATTATTGCTAATGCCGCTGTAAACATCAGGGTGCATGTATCTCTTTGAATCAGTATTTTTGTATTCTTTGGGTAAATACCTAGTAGTGCAAGTCTGGATCATAGGGTAGTTCTATTTTTAACTTTTGGAGGAATCTCCATACTGTTTTCCAGAGTGGCTACACCAATTTACATTCCTACTAACAGTGTAAGAGGGTTTCCCTTTCTCTACATCCTCACCAACATCTGTGGTTGTTGAACACCAGCAACCAAAATGTGGTTGTTTAAAATCTGTTCAAGGAAATGCTCCAGCTATTTTTTTTTAATTTAATCCACCATGGTCCTAAATTATTCTCATTACTTTGTATTTCTAAATCAATTGTAGAATTGGTTTGATAATCTCCAAAATACATTAAGCATAGTGATTACTAATACAGTGAGTTAGTGGATAAATTTGGAAGTAGTAAAGTTTGTTGTTGATTTTAGCCATTCTTACAGGTGAGAGGTGATATCTCACTGTACTTTGATTTGTATTTCCCTGATGATGCATGATGCTGAGCATCTTTTCATGTGTCTGTTAACCATCTGGATGTCTTCTTTCAAGAAAAGTCTATTCATAATTCTGCCCATTATTTTGACTAGATTATTTGTTTTTTAGGTGTTGAGTTTGATAAGTTCTTAGATTTTGTATACCAACCCTTTATCATATATGTCATTTGCAAGTATCTTCTCCCATTTCAGAGGTTGACTTTTAGTTTTGTTGATTGTTTCCCTTTGCTGCGCAGAAGCTTTTTATCTTGATGAAGTCCCAATGGTTTATTTTTGCTTTTGTTTCCCTGCCTCAGGAGATGTATCCAGTAAGAAGTTGTTCTGGCTAGGTCAAACAGATTGCTGCTTGTGTTCTCCTTTAGGATTTTGATGGTTTCCTGTCTCACATTTAGGTTGTTCATCTATTTTGAATTTATTTCTGTGTATGGTGTAAGAAAGTGGTCCAGGTTCATTCTTTTGCATGTTGCTGTCCAGTTTTCTCAATACCATTTGTTGAAGGGACTGTCTTTTTCCCATTGGATATTCTTCCCTGCTTTGTCAAAGATTAATTAACCATGTAGTTGTGGGTTCATGTCTGAGTTTTTTTATTTCTTTAAATGTCTTTCTATTTCTTTGTGTCATATTCAATTTCTTTCATCAGTCATATAGTTTTCAGAGTGGAGGTCTTTGGTCTGCTTTGTTAGGTTTCTTCCTAGGTATCTTATGATTTTTGGTGCACTTGTAAATGTGATTGATTTCTTGATTTCTCTTTCTGTTGCTTCATTATTGGTGTATAGAAGTGAACCAGATTTGGGTACATTGATTTTGTATCCTGCATATTTACTGAATTTGTGCATCAGTTCTAGGAATTTTTTGATGGAGTCTTTTGGGTTTTCTATACGGTTTCAAATCATCTGCAAATAATGAAAGTTTGACTTCTTCTTTGTTGATTTATATACCTCTTTTTTTCTTTTTGTTGTCTGATGGCTGAGGCTAGGACTTCCAGTACTATGTTAAATAACAGTGGTGAGAATAGACATTCCTGTCTTGTTCCAGAGTGTGGAGGAAAAGCTCTCAGTTTTTCCACATTGACAATGATATTAGTTGTGGGGCTTTTGTATATAGCCTTTATGGTGTTGAGGTATTTTCCCTCTATTCCTACCTTGTTGAGGGTTTTGTCATGATTGTATGTTGTACTTTGTCAAATGCTTTTTCTGCACCTATTGAGAGGATCATATGTATTTCATCTTTTTTTTTATTAATGGGGTGTATGTATCATGTTGATTGATTTGTGAATATGAACCATGCTTGCAACCCATGAATAAATCCCAATTGATTGTGGTGAATGATTCTTTTAATCTATTGTTGGATACAATTTGCTATTATTTTGTTGAGAATTTTTGCATCCATGTTCATCAGGGATTTAGGCCTCTAGTTTTCTTTTCCATGGAGTCTTTTTTTGGTTTTGGAATCAGCGTAATTCTGGCCTCATAGAATGAGTTCAGAGGTTTTCCTTCCATTTCTATTTGTTGAAATAGTTTGAGAAGAATAGGTGTTCACTCTTCTTTAAACATTTGGTAGAATTTTCTTCATAAGCCATCTGGACTTGAACTTTTGTTTGTTGGGAGATTTTTGATTACTGATTCAATTTTCTTGCTGGTTTTCAGTCTGTTTTCTATTTCTTCCTGTTTCAATTTTGGTTGGATATGTTTCTAGGAATTTAGCCTTTTCTTCCATGTTTTCCAGTTTGTTGACATATAATTTTTCATAATATTCTCTTATAATTGTTTGTATTTGTTTGGTACTGGTTGTTATTTCTCCTCTTTCATTTGTGATTTCATATATTTGGGTCATTTTTCCTTTCTTTTTGATATGTTTGGCTAGGGATTTGTCAATTTTATTATTTTTTTTCAAAGAACCAATTCCCAGTGTCATTGATCTATTCTACTGTTTCATTGTTTGTTGGTTGGTTCGTTGGTTGGGTGTTTGGTTAGTTGGTTGGTTTCTATTATTTATTTCTGCTCTAATCTTTATTATTTCCTTTCTCCTGCTGGATTTAGGCTTCATTTATTTTTCTTTTTCCTGCTCCTATAAGGTTATGTTGTTTATTTGGGATTATTCTTGCTTTTGGGGTAGACCTGTTATCACTATATACTTCCCTCTTAGGACCACTTTTGCTGCATTCCAGAGATTTGGGACTGTCATGTTTTTATTTTCATTTGTTCCCATGTACTTTTTAGTTTCTTATTTAATTTTTTGGTTAACCTATTCATTCTTTGGTGGAATATTGTTTAACCTCCATGTATTTGTTGTCTTTCCAATCTTTTTCTTGTGGTTGACTTCAAGTTTCATAGTCTTGTGGTCAGAAAAGATGTATGGTATGATATCAATCTTTTTGTACTTGTTGAAGCCTAATATGTGACCTAGTATATGATCTAGGTCACATGAGCATTTGACAAGAATGTGTACTCTACTGCTTTAAGATGGAATGTTCCAAATATACCAGTTAAGTCCATCTGGTTCATTGTGTTTTTCAAAGTCATTGTTTCCTTGTTATTTTTTGCTTGGATGATTTGTCCATTGATGTAAGTGGGATGTTAAAGTTCCCTACTGTTGCTGTATTATTATCAATGAGTTTCTTTATATTTGAATTATATATTTGGGTGTTTTAATTTGGGGGCATAAATATTTATAAGTGTTAGATCTTTTTGTTGGATACTCTACTTTATTATGATATAGTGCCCTTCTTCATCTTTAGTTACAGTCTTTGGTCTCACTTTCAATATGCAGGTTTCTTTAGGTCTAAAATGAGTCTCCTGTAGGCAGCATATTGATGAGTCTTGTTTTTTTGTCCATTCTGATATCCTATATCTTTTCATTGAAGCATTTACCCCATTTACATTCACAGTTTATTGCTAGATAATGTATTTAATAGATACATAATCTATAATGATAGATAGTTGTATTTAATGCCATTTTATTACCTGTTATGTCATTGTTTCTGGAGATTTTCTGTGTTCCTTTTTTTGGCTTAGATTTGTTTATTATTTTTTTTAATTTTACTTTTTAAATTTACATCCAAATTAGTTAGCATATAGTGCAACAATGATTTCAGGAATAGATTCCTTAATGCCCCTTACCCACTTAGCCCATCCCCCCTCCCACACCCCCTCCAGTAACTCTGTTTGTTTGCCATATTTATGAGTCTCTTATGCTTTGTCAACCTCCATGTTTTTATATTATTTTTGTTTCCCTTCCCTTATGTTCATGTGTTTTTTTCTCTTAAAGTCCTCATATGAGTGAAGTCATATGATATCTGTCTGTCTCTGACCAATTTCACTTAGCATAATACCCTCCAGTTCCATCCATGTAGTTCAAATGGCAAGATTCCATTCCTTTTGATCACTGAGCAACACTCCATTGTATATATATACCACATCTTCCTTATCCATTCATCCATCAGTGGACATTTGGGCTCTTTACGTACCTTGGCCATTGTTGATAGTGCTGCTGTAAACATTGGAGTGCACGTGTCCCTTTGAAACAACACACCTGTATCCCCTGGATAAATACCTAGTAGTGCCATTGCTGGGTCATACGATAGCTCTATTTTTAGTTTTTTGAGGAACCTCCATACTGTTTCCCAGAGTGGCTGCACCAGCTTGCATTGCTGCCAACAATGCAAAAGAGATCCTCTTTCTCCACATCCTTGCCAACATCTATTGTTGCCTGAGTTGTTAATGTTAGCCATTTGACAAGTGTAAGGTGGTATCTCATTGTGACTTTGATTTGTATTTCCCTGATGATGAGTGATTTTGAGCATTTTTTCATGTGTTGGTTGGCCATCTGGATGTCTTCTTTGCAGAAGTGTCTATTCATGTCCCCTGACCATTTCTTCAATGGATTATTTATTTTTTGGGTGTTGAGTTTGATAAGTTCTTTATAGATTTTAGATACTAAACCTTTATCTGATATGTCCTTTGCAAATATCTTCTCTCATTCCGTTGGTTGCCCTTTAGTTTTGCTGTTTGTTTCCTTCGCTGTGCAGAAGCTTTTTATTTTGATCAGGTCCCAGTAGTTCATTTTTGCTTTTGTTTCCCTTACCTCCAGAGACGTGTTGAGTAAGAAGTTGCTGCAGCCAAGATCAAAGAGGTTTTTGCCGACTTTCTCCTCAAGGATTTTGATGGCTTCCTGTCTTACATTGAGGTCTTTCATCCATTTTGAGTTTATTTTTGTGTATGGTGTAAGAAAGTGGTCCAGGTTCAGTCTTCTGCATGTCACTGTCCATTTTTTCCCAGCACCACTGGCTGAAGAGACTGTCTTTATTCCATTGGATATTATTTCCTGCTTTGTCAAAGATTAGTTGGCTATATGTTTGTGGGTCCATATCTGCGTTCTCTATTCTGTTCCATTGATCTGAGTGTCTGTTCTTGTGCCAGTACCATACTGTCTTGATGATTACAGCTTTGTAGTATAGCTTGAAGTCTGGGATTGTGATGCCTCCTGCTTTAGTTTTCTGTTTCAAGATTGCTTTGGCTATTTGGGGTCTTTTCTGGTTCCATACAAATTTTAGGATTGTTTGTTCTAGCTCTGTGAAGAATGGTGTTATTTTGATAGGGATTGCTTTGAATATGTAGATTGCTTTAGGTAGTATCAACATTGTAACAATACTTGTTCTTCCTATCCAGGAGCATGGAATCTTTTTCCATGTTTTTGTGTCTTCTTCAATTTCTTTCATAAGCTTTCTATAGTTTTCAGTGTATATATTTTTTACCTCTTTGGTTATATGTATTCCTAGGTATTTTATGGGTTTTGGTGCAACAATAAATGGGATCAATTTCCTTGATTTCTCTTTCTGTTGCTTCATTGTTGGTGTATAGGAATGCAACCGATTTCTGTGTGTTGATTTTTTATCCTGCAACTTTGCTGAATTCATGAATCAGTTCTAGCAGTTTTTTGGTGGAATCTTTAAGGTTTTCCATATAGAGTATCATGTCATCTGCGAAGAGTGAAAGTTTGACCTCCTTGTGGCTGATTTGGATGCCTTTTATTTTTTGGTGTTATCTGATTGCAGAGCCTAAGACTTCCAATACTATGTTGAATAACAGTGGTGAGAGTGGACATCCCTGTCTCGTTCCTGACCTTAGGGGGAAAGCTCTCAGTTTTTCCCCATTGAGGATGATATTAGCATTGGGTCGTTCATATATGGCTTTTATGACTCAAGGTATGCTCCTTCTATCCCTACTTTCTTGATGGTTTTTATCAAGAAAGGATGCTGTATTTTGTCAAATGCTTTCTCTGCATCTATTGAGAGGATCATAGGGTTCTTGTCCTTTTTTTTATTGATGTGATGAATCACATTAATTGTTTTACAGGTATTGAACAAGCCCTGAATCTCAGGTATAAATCCCACTTGGTTGTGGTGAATAATTTTTTTAATGTCTTGTTGGAGCCTGTTGGCTAATATCTTGTTGAGGATTTTTACATCCATGTTCATCAGGGAAATTGGTCTATAGTTCTCTTTTTTAGTAGGGTCTCTGTCTGGTTTTGGAATCAAGGTATTGCTGGCTTCATAGAATGAGTTTGGAAGTTTTGCTTCCATTTCTATTTTTTTGGAACAGCTTCAAGAGAATAGGTGTTAACTCTTCCTTAAATGTTTGGTAGAATTCTCATGGAAAGCCATCTGGCCCAGGACTCTTGTTTTCTGGCAGATTTTTGATTACTAATTCGATTTCCTTACTGGTTATGGGTCTATTCAAATTTTCTATTTCTTCCTGTTTTAGTTTTAGTAGTGTATATGTTTCTAGGAATTTGTCTATTTCTTCCAGATTGCCCTTTTTATTGGCATATAATTGCTCACAAAATTCTCTTGTTGTTGTTATTATTTCTTCTGTGTTAGTTGTGATCTCTCCTCTTTCATTCTTGATTTTATATATTTGGGTCTTTTCCTTTTTCTTTTTGATAAAACTGGCTAGTGGTTTATCAATTTTGTTAATTCTTTCAAAGAACCAGCTTCTGGTTTCATTGATCTGTTCTACTGTTTTTTTGGTTTCAATAGCATTCATTTCTGCTCTAATCTTTATTATTTCCTGTCTTTTACTAGTTTGGGGTTTTATTTGCTGTTCTTTTTCCAGCTCTTTAAGGCATAAGTTTAGGTTGTGTATCTGAGACCTTTCTTCTTTTGGAAGGCCTGGATTGCTCTACACTTTCCTCTTATGACTAGCTTTGCTGCATCCCAGAGGTTTTGGGTTGTGGTTTTATCATTTTCACTGGCTTCCATATACTTTTTAATTTCCTCTTTAACTTCTTGGTTAGCCCATTCATTCTTTAGTAGGATGCTCTTTAGTCTCCAAGTATTTGTTACTTTTCCAAATTTTTTCTTGTGGTTGCTTTCGAGTTTCATAGCATTGTGGTCTGAGAATACGTATAGTATGATCTTGATCTTTTTGTACATGCTGAGTGCTGTTTTGTGTTCCAGTATGTGGTCTATTCTGGAGAATGTTCCATGTGCACTGGAGAAGAATGTATATTCTGCTGCTTTAGGATGAAATGTTCTGAATATATCTGTTAAGTGCATCTGGTCCAGTGTGTCATTCAAAGACATTGTTTCCTTGCTGATTTTTTGATTAGATGATCTGTCCATTGCTGTGAATGGGGTGCTGAAGTCTCCTACTATGATGACATCACTATCGAGGAATTTCTTTATGTTTGTGATTAATTGGTTTATATATTTGGGTGCTCCCACTTTTGGCACATAAATGTTTATAATTGTTAGGTCTTCTTGGTGGGTAGACCCCTTGATTATGATATAATGCCCTTTGAATCACTTGATACAGTCTTTATTTTAAAGTGTAGATTGTCTGATATAAGTATGGCTATTCCATCTTTCTTTTGTTGACGATTAGCATGACAGATGGTTCTATATCCCCTTATTTTCAACCTGAAGGTGTTTTATGTCTAAAGTGTGTCTCTTGTAAACAGCATACATCTTATTTTCTTATACATTCTGTTACCCTATGTCTTTTGATTGGAGCATTGAGTCCACTGATGTTTAGAGTGAGTACTGAAAGATACGAATTTATTGCCATTATGATGCTTGTAGAGTTGGAGTTTCTGGTGGTGTTCTCTGGTCCTTTCTATGTTTGTTGCTTTTGGTCTCTCTCTCTCTCTCTCTCTCTCTCTCTCTTTTTGTCTTTTATTCCCTCAGAGAGTCCCCCTTAAAATTTCTTGCAGGGCTGGTTTAGTGGTCATGAACTCTTTTAATTTTTGTTTGTCTCGGAAACTTTTAATCTCTCCTCCTATTTTGAACGACAGCCATGCTGGATACAGAATTCTTGGCTGCATATTTTTCTTATTCAGCACACTGAATATATCCTGCCACTCCTTTCTGGCCTGCCAAGTTTCTGTGGATAGGTCTGCTGCAAACCTGATCCATCTTCCCTTGTAGGTTAGGGACTTTTTTTCCCGTGCTACTTTCATGATTCTCTCCTTGCCTGAATTTTTTTTTGTGAATTTGACTATGATATGCCTTATTGATGGTCAGTTTTTGTTGAATCTAATGGGGGTCCTCTGTGCTTCCTGATTTTGATGTCTGTGTCTTTCCCCTGGTTAGGAAAGTTTTCCGCTATAATTTGTTCACATAACCCTTCTAGCCCTATTTCTCTCTTCCACTTCTGGGACCCCTATGATTCTGATGTTGTTCCTTTTTAATGAGTCACTGATTTCTCTAATTCTTAAATTGTGCTCTTTTTCCTTAATCTCTCTCTTATTTTCTGCTTCGTTATTCTCCATAAATTTGTCCTCTATATCGCTGATTCTCTGTTCTGCCTCATCCATCCTTGCTGCCGTGGCATCCATTCATGATTGCAGCTCAGTTATACCATTTTTATTTCATTCTGACTAGTTTTTACTTCTTTTATCTCTGCAGAAAAGGATTCTAATCTATTTTCGACTCCAGCTAGTATTCTTATTATTGTGATTTTAAATTCTGGTTCAGACATCTTGCTTGTATCTGTGTTGGTTAAGTCCCTGGCTGTTGTTTCTTCCTGCTCTTTCTTTTGGGGTGAATTCCTTCCTTTCGTCATTTTGAAGGGAGAAAAGGAATTAATGAGGTAGAAAAAATTAAAGTTAAAAAATATTAAAATTTAACAATATTAAAATTAAAAAATTAAACACACACACACACACACACAAATTGAATAAATATGCTAGATCCTAGGTGTGTTTTTGTCTGGGTGTTGAAAGTGGCTTGATAGATTAGAGAAAAAAGGGGAAAGAAGAAAAAAAATCACTTGAATATTTGAAAAAATGAATACACTGAAGTAGACTAAAATGAAATGATGGAAGTAAACTAGAATTTGAAAAAAATTTACACAAGAGTAAAAAATATGGTAGAAAAAAAAGAAAATATTTTTAATAAAAATTAAAAATAAAAATGAATTTTTTCTCTTTCTGTATTCAAAAAAAGGAAAGAAACAAAAAAGAAAAAAAGGAAATCTTTTGAAAATTTGAAAAAATGAATATACTGAAGTAGACTAAAATAAAATGTTGGAAGTAAAATAGAATTTCAAAAAGTTTGCACAGAATAAAAAATGTAATAAGAAAATTAAAGAAAAATATTTTTAATAAAATTGGAAAATAAAAATGAATTTTTTTCTCTTTCTGTATTCAAGAAAAAGAAAAGAAAAAGAGAAAAAAAGAAAAAAGAAAAATAATAAAAATTGAATAGATGGACCTGCTAACAGACTGAAATACGACTGAAATTACTTCCTTTTTCCCCTAGAAGTCAGACTATGAAGTGCTTTATAGTCCATAAACTAAGCAGGCGGTGAGACTGCTGTTCTTGACGAGCGAGGTTGGCCCAGTTGGGTGGGGCTTAGTGTAATGGCTCCATTCTCCACTAGATGGAGCTGCTAGCCTACTGGGGTGGATTGTTGTGGCACTTGTAGGTGTGTATGTGCATGCGTGGGAGTGGTGAAAATGGCATTACCCAGCTACCCAGTCCCTAGTGTCAGAACTCTGTTCTTGTGATTAGCAATCGCGCACCCATCCTTTGTCTTCAGCTTTCGTCCACTCCCTGCTTTTACACTGTTCGTGACCGACAGTGACCAGGTAGTACCTCTCTGCTGAGTTTTGTCTAAGATGCGGCTGTTTTCCCTGGCCCCTTACTTCTGAAAGACTGCGGCTTTGACCCCTCTCCCGCCCCCCCACTCTGCGGAGGGTCTCACTGAGCAATGGCCGAATGCTAGCTGCACCCAAGAGTTCGTGGTACTGTGTTGCTGCCAATGCCCAGAGACTGCGGCCAGGTGCCAGCCCACCCCAGAAAAAGTTCCCGACATAGCATAGCAGTGGCATTTCTGGGATTACGGAAAATCACAACACACATCTGGCACCAGTCTTCACCCTTAATGACCTTGTTCCAGTACCAGCGAATGTGGCCATTTTCTGGGGTCTGCTGGGCCCTGGTTGCCTCACAGTCTCTACCAAATGTCCTTCCAGCAGTGGAACCACTTCTCCCCATGTGGCCTGAGAACTTTCCAGACCCCACTCTGCTCCTGGGGATTCACCCTTCCCACCAGAGCACCGCCAGGTATCGAGCTATGGAATGGCAGACCTTGTGCTCCCCCTGTTTACAGTCTTAATGGAATTTAAACTCTGTCCTTTCTCCTTTCTTCTTTCTCCCTTTTTAGTTCAGTCCCTGCAGCTGTTTCTAATTTTCCACTTTCTCTCCAGCTGCTTTTGAGGAGGGGTGCTTTTCCCGTATTCTCCCCACCATCTCCCTCCTCTCTCTACATGCAAAAGCACCTCCCTGCCCTCCGCAGCTTCTCTCTCCCCAAGTTCACCTCTCCTAGCCATGTACCTGCTGAATTCTGTGGTTCAGGTTTTGCAGATTGTGGTGTTAATCCTCAGATCAGTTTTCTAGGTGTGCAGCATGGTTTAGTGTTGGTCTGCCTGCATTTCATGGACTCAAGACACATAAAAAACTTCCATGCTGTTCTGCCATCTTGGCTCCCTCCTCTCTGTTCCTTTCTAGTTTTTGTCGCTTTTGGTCTTTCTTTCCCACTCAAAGAATCCCCTTTAATATTTCTTGCAGGGTGGTTTAGTGGTTACAAATTCCTTTAGTTTTGTTTTGTGGGAAACTCTTTATTTCTCCTTCTATTCTGAATGATAGCCTTGCTGGATAGAGTATTCTCGGCCGCCGAATTTTTCCATTCAGCAAGTTGAATATATCATGCCACTCCTTTCTGGTTTGCCTTTTGTGGAGACATCTGCTGCTAACCTTATGGGTCTTCCCTTGTAAGTTAGGGGCTTCTTTTGTCTTGCTGCTTTTCATATTTTTTTCTTTATCACTGTATTTTTTAAAGTTAACTACAGTATATCTTGATGTTAGTCTGCTTTGTTGATTTTGATGAGAGTTCTCTTTGCCTGCTGGATCTGGATGTCTGTTTCCTTCCCTAGATTAGGAATGTTTTCAGCCATAATGTCCTTAAGTAAACCTTCTTCCCACTTTTCTCTCTTCTCTTCTGGTACCCCTATGACATGAATGTTATTATGCTTGATGGAGTCACTGAATTCACTAAGTCTACTTTCATGATGCAAGATTTTTCTTTCCTTCTTTCATTCAGCTTCATCATTTTCCATAATTCTATATTCCATAACTTATTAGTTCCTCTGCTTCTTCTATCCTTGTGATTATTACATCAGTTTGTTTCCATTCTTGTTTATTGCATTTTTCATTTTGGCCTGATTGATTTTTAGCTCTTTTATCTCTGTGTTAAGAATTTCCAGATGTCTTCTATGCTTTTCTGCAGCCCAGCATGTACCCTTATGATTGTTGCTTTAAATTCTGGATCAAGTGTATTACTTATATCTATTTCAGTTAGATCCCTGGCCATGACCTTTTCTTGTTCTTTCTTTTGGGATGAACCTCTGTCTTGGTATTTTGTCTAGGTCTTTGTCTTCTGTGTGTTATGAAAGCCTGTTATGTTTCCTGCTCCTGAGTAATGGCTTTATGAAGGAGAGGTCATATAATTTCCAGGGCCTAGCACTTCAGGCAGTAGCCTTGGTATGTGCTGCCTGCACTCCGCTGCTGTGTTGGTTGCTCTGTCTCTCAGGTCAGTCCTCTGCAGAGTTTCTCCTTGCTTGCAGTGGGGAGTATTTGAAGGTTGGCCAGAGTGTGGATACTATTAACTAGGTGTTCTTTGGTCTGCTTGCTAAAAGAAACTTGATGGTGTTTCCACTAGAGTTGAAGCATTGCAGAACTCTGTGTCAGTAGACGTGGTGCATGCAGGGGTTTGTGCCAATCTTCTGGGGGCCGTGCCTGCTGGTCTGGTCTTTAGGCACACTTGCCTGAGAAAAGCAGTACCTGTGGATACTGTGCAGATAGGTGGGACTTCATGTAAGCAGATAGGGCAGCCAGTGTTGGCACTGTGCTTTTTAATGAAATTGGTTTATGCTGAGGGCTGGGGAGGTAAAAAGCACCTGCTGGTTCTTTTGTTCCTAGAGAGGCAATGTTTCCTGTTACATACATGCTCCAAAAAGTAAGAACAGTTGACCCCCCATGCCCCTAAGATGATACTCAAGTGGTGTAATCTGCCCCAGTGTTGTTTGCCTGCTTTCACTCCAGGAGTAGGGCAGTGTCCTTAGGTCTCTATCACAGCCAAGCTTGGGGACTTTTGAATCTCCAGTCTTTGAGCCTTGATGGTTGCAAAAACTCACAAAATTCAGCCCCTGTCCTTTACTGAGCCAATGGCTTTGGGGAAGTATTTTCCTTATGTTTATTCCTGTTTGTTCCACTCTCTCTCACGTTTATTTGCGACCAGGGCTCCCCCCTCCCCACGCTTCACAGCACCCATGATCTGTTTCTCCCCCAAACTACGTCTTGGCAATTTCTACCTTCCTCACGGTGACCTCTTCTTTCCCTCTAGTTTTTCAGTTTATTCTATCATTCCTTTGTTCAATTTCTTGAGTATTCTGAATGATTTGGTAGTTATCAAGCTGTGTTCAAGGGACAAGGCAAGCCTATGTTTTACCTACTACACTGCTGTCTTCACCTGAGTAAAATTTTTAAATTTTAATTACTGTTATTGTACTATTCAACTTGAGAAATTCCATTTGGATCTTTTTTCATAATTTCTATCTCCATTGTTCACACACTTTCACTTAATTTTTAAAGATTGCTTTCCCTTACTTCTTTGAATATAGTAGCTGTTTTGAAGTGTTCGTCTATTGTTTATTAAAACTACATATAAGAACATTTGGAAACTGATATTATGGGTAATTTTACACTTAAGATATGGATTACTTTTTCTTGTTTGTTTCAAAATTGAATATTTTAGATAGTGTGTGGTAGCAGTTTCCCCTGTGGTATTTAGTTTTGTTATTTTGTGTTTATTTTTCTATTTGTTTCTTTCTTTAATAACTTGTCAAACTAAATTTGTGAAATCAGTCTCAATTGAAGTGCATCACTGCAGATATCTTTAATTAAAAAAGTATTGTTTTTATTTTTAAATCTGACCATAGGTGTCATTAGTATATAGATTTGTAGATTAGTAGACATTTGTAGACCTTAGTAGACATTTGTAGATTTGTGGGCAGATAAATATTAGAAATTTGTGATTATCTACCTCAATCTAGCAAGGCTTCTTCTGTCTAATGGCTCTGTTTGTGCATTAGGGGACACATTGAAAGCTTAGGCCAATTTTACATCTTTCTATCTTTTACTTTCATTAGGCTCCATTCCATCTCCTATTCACATGGGCATATCCTCAGGATTTACCAGGTATGTGAATCTGATTTGGGCTCTCTCCATTCTTTACACATGTACACAGGCCCAGGAAGGCATATGCTTGTTCCAACCATGCAACTTTAGGTAGTTAAAAGCTGTTGACACTCTCCATTTTCCTAGCCTCAAAGTTGTCACTTCCACCAATGATGTCACTGACTGTCACTATTACCTACTGCTTCAGTAACTTTGTTTTTTTCCCAAATAGAGCAAACCCACCACTTCTATGGCCTTTCCTGTCTGATAGAGCTTCCAGATGGTAGGGATGAAAGAGAGACAGAAGCAGTTTTAAGCCATAGAATCAAATGTTCTTGCCTGAAGATCAGCAGTTTTTCAAGCATAAATACTCAAAATGTTATGCCTTTGGTCAGTTACCAAAGAAGTGAAATGATTGCTTTCATTTGTATTTAGCTTCATATTTACATTTTTGAGGAAAAGCTTTGCCAGTGTCCTCACTGCACCATAGCTAGATGTTGCTTTATTTTTTCTTGCATGTGTTACAGCATACATTTATATTTTAAAAATTGCTTTGGGGAATTATGTGAGGTCTACAATGATGTTATATTTCTCTAGATATTATTCAGTTTTCTTTTCTCAGTAGCCCAGCTATAGTAGCACTATGGATTAAAATGACTGGAGAAGAGCTGAGGATGCTTTGATATCTTCCTTGAAGCCCAAGTGCACTCCTAGATTGCATTGCTTTATATCTATTTTCTCCTATCCTCACCCATTTGTTAGACTCAGACACCAATCTTACTGTCTTAAACCTTGATATAATCAAGAATGTTCATTCTCAAGGTCTCTTTCCTTCCATTTCTGGAAGTCCCTAAGGGTAAAAAATGACTCCCAACTCTGCACTGAAATTCCAGGCCTTTAATGAGACAGTGGTCTCAATTACCCAACTAATCATTAAGAGAATCCTACCTTATTATCTCATCATTAAATTTATTATTTAGTTTTAGCCAGCTTTATTTTAAGCAACACATTTCTATTTTTTATTTCAACTTTTCTCTTTTTACACTTATTAAGATTTATTTTATGTAATTTGAATGGTAGACATCTTATTTATAATTCTATTAATACTCATATGTATAATAGTTAAATTTAATTTGTTTTTATCCAATAATGATGTCTAAGGAAAAATTGCTAAATGTCTGCCAGAATGATTTTATCTTCTCTTAAAGTCTATCTCTTTCCTACTGTCTGTACTATTTTAATCTAGATTTGTAGAAAATGTTATTATAATGATATTATCAAAAATCATTGTAGGATTTTTCCTTTAAGCTTGCTCTCTTATCTACAACACTATATTTTGCTCTCTATATATGTTTTATTTATCTCAAGTTCACTAGTTGTCTTTCATATACTTACTTTTGTTTCAAATATAAAACCATGTGACTAAAATATTATATAGTTGACCTTTCAACAACACAGGTTCGACTAGCATGGGTCCACTTATATGTCAACTTTTTTAAAATATTTATGTGTTTTTGAGAGAGAGAGAGACAGAGAGAGAGTGTGAGTGGGGGAGGTGCAGAGAGACAGGGAGACACAGGATCTGAAGCAGGCTCCAGGTTCTGAGCTCTCAGTACAGAGTCTGATGTGGGGCTTGAACTCAAGAACCGTGAGAGATCATGACCTGAGCTGAAGTCACTTAATTGAGTGAGTCACCCAAGTGCCGCTAGGCTGACTTTTTTTGATAATACAGTATACAAATAAAGTTTGTAGTAAATTAAAATTTTCTTTGGTCTAGCTTATTTCATTATAAGAATACAGTATATAATATATTAAATGTATAAAATATGTGTTAATCAGCTGTTTGTTATTGGTAAGGCTTCTGTCAACATTGGTCTTTTTGGGAGTCAGAAGTTATATGCCAGGGTTGCCTGGGTGGCTTAGTCCGTAAGTGATCTCAGCTCAGCTCAGGGTTGTGAGTTCAAGCTCTGCATTGGGTACCATGCTGGGTGTGAGCCTACTTAAAAAAAAATTATATGTGAATTTTTGGCTGTGCAGGGGGTTGGCACCCTGAACTGCTGTGTTGTTCAGGGTTGCTGTATATACAACAGTTTTATTCATGAATGAAAGAAATAGTGGAATATTCTCACATACAGTGGTATGGAGAAGAAATCATTCACTTGCTTCCTAAAAAACAAATGTAGCTGTTACCATGCTTAGCCAAACATATTGTATGTATGTGCATCCATTCATACTGATTTAGAATTTTTTTCCAACTCAGCTATGAGTTGGAAATATTTACACATGTAATTAAACATTCTTCCAAATTACACTTTATGACTGTGTAGAATTAAGGTACATAGATGTATTATCATTTATTTAACCATTAATTTATAAGCAAGACAACAGAGTAGTTAAGGATGTTGGCTCTGGGCTTTAATTACTTGAGGATGAATCCTAGCTCTGAAAATTAGTGATAATGTGAATTCCTGGTTAAGTAACTGAAAGTTTCTGTTCTTCTTAGAGGGACACTGAGTGAAGCTGGGAGAATTAAACAAGTTAATGCATCTACAGTTTATAGAACAGTGCCTGGTACCTTACAAGTAATAATGCTAACACTTTTCATGTTTTTGTCATTAAGCATATTGTCACCTAAAAGTTATTGACTAAGACCAGATTTCACTCAATTGATCTCATTCTTTTAGTATCTAGCAGAAATTTCTTGAAGTATATGGAATTGAATGGCATTCTTCCCTAGTTTATAGTACTTGTACTCATTTCTTTTTTGTTTTATATATTAATTTGGCCAATACAATGAGAAACATTGAATGTGTGTGTTAGTGTCACCTTTTCATTTGAAAGACTGCCTTAACCTTGCTTGCATTCAAATAGCTCAGCATAAAAAAAAGGCTTTATTCATTTTCCATCACTAGTTTTTTTGTAAGATTTTTAGCTTTTAAAAAAGTTATGAGTGTCTCGTCTATTAATAGATATGTGCTTATTTGGGGTTTTGACACAAATTGTGACTTTTTGTGCAAATTTTCACTAAAGTTCTTTAAAAAATCTTTAGTCTTAGGTAGAATGTAGTGCATTCTGGAGAGATTTATTTACCCAGATGCTATTTGAATGCAATTTCAGGTGAAATATTAACTGCAAGATCCTCAGTTCCTGTTAAAATTAAATTGCCTTTTTTTAAAAGAGGAAAATGAGGTTAATAATATAGAGTATACATTAGTAAAATAGAGAAATGAAAGCATTAACAACTAGAAATCTCACACTCAGTGATGAATTATCATCCTTGACTATTTAGATCTGTTTTTATTCTCATATTATATCATATCATTTTATTAATTCATTCTTTTGATAATTGTTTACAATTGTTTTCTGAGCATTTATATAAGCAAAACACTCTTCTAGGTACGTGGGATACAAAGTGAACAAAATAATACCACTGGGTGCATAAGTTTACATTCTAATTGTGGCTTCCTTTTAGATTTTTATAAAGGGATTTTGCTTTCTTCTCATTCTTTCCCAGGCTATGAATCTGGCTGACTAACTGACTTATTCTTTTTGATCTGCTAGTGTTCTTTTGCAGCCATGTCTGTTTCCTCAGAGGCAAATCTCTTTATGATAAGAAAAGTTACATAATTAGAGTTTGCCATTAGACTTTCTGGCCTAAAGTATCAATATCTGTCTTTGGCAGGGATTGAACCAAAGAATCTGTGAAATTCTTCTGTATGATGAAAGTTGGTTACTTGCTTTTCAGTGGTATTGGATAAAATTGATCTGCAAATGTTCCGTGTAAAAACTATAGTGAGAATACCTTGATAAACCTGAAGTGAGAACTTCTCTATAACTTAGTACAGAGATAACATGTAAGATTTTGTTTGAATATAGATACTTAGGATTTTATGGGACACTGCAGTCATTCATAACAAGAGAGCAAGATATTTAATGTCAAGGATTCTTTTGCAATAGTATCTTCTTAACATATATAAAACCCAGTATCCAGAAGGTTCAAGGATAAAATGGGATGCCAAGTTAGGGGTCAGGCTTGAACTTGGGATGTATCCACAATCTGGTGTATAATAAATCACAAAATTCAGAAACTTTTTAGGGATGAACTGTTTACTCAAGAGAAATCACTACATAATGTGCCTTTTGCCAGTCCTGCCAAATTCTGTCTCAGAATTGTGAGAATAATTTCCTGATTGGGGGTAAAAGAACATGTATCTTAAGATATTATATGTCAAACCTGAGGCTTTCTAAAATAAAGGCAACAGAGTTTGTACAATCATAATAATTGTAAGTTGCTGTGATATCTTGGAAGGAAGCTGAAGAGAGATGGAAAGTAAGGAAGGCAAGCCAGATTCTTTTCCCAAGTCTACCAAAACTAGATATACAAGTTTGACAAAGTCATTTAACATCACAAGGCTTCATGGTTTATCTATTAAATGAGAATTGTGACTAGACATTCTTTATGGCCACTCTTGTCACTATAATCTAAATATAGTTTTGACATATTTCTTCCAGTTCTCTTTCAGCAGACACAATATGAGTATTTTAGATTTAACTTTAAAAATTATCCAAATATTAGGTCCCTAATGAATGAATATAATGTAGAAAATAACGTTTAATGGAAAGGATTTTAATAGAACACTTACATTTGCCAATTTTAGCGATCCATCGTCTGAATTTCAAATTCTACATACCTGACAAATAATTGTGATTGAATATGATCAGAGCAACACAAAATAATTATGTTAGTTGAAGCATTCATTAAATGATAGTGGTAAGAAATTCATTAAATACGGTATCATATCCAAAGATACACTCTGCCATGTTTCTTCCAGTGCTAACTCAATTATTTAGACACTTGTAGGCTGCACTGGAAAACTGACAACTTATCAAATGCCCACTGTGCTCAGTAATTGTTCTAGGCTTGTGGAGGAGGTGTATTTGTAATTGAAGCTTATTTCTACCTTCAGTGGACTGGTACTATATGTTGGGAAATCTCAGCAGTAGACTTACAGCAGCAGCATTGCATTATTCCACTTCTAAGGTATGCAAAGAGCAACACAGAAACAAAGAAAATGCAGAAACGCTGGGACTTATAATATATATTTACTGTATTTATTCACTTAAAAGTCATTTCCAGTCACTTGTAAATAAGCAGTTTGACAGATGCTAATAAATGCTCAACTACCGTTGTTATAGCTATAGCTAAAGAGAGTAAGTCTAGAGATTCTTTTTTCCAAATAATTATGTCTGAGTAATTAATTGTTACTAATTTTAAGAACTACTTGTATTGTGATGGCCTCGCTACCAATTGTGATTGTTGGATTGTCTTTAAAGACATACTTTTCTTTGCCTTTTTGTTTGTTTGTTTGCATTAATATGAAATTTATTGTCATATTTATTTCCATACAACACCCAGGGCTCATCCCAACAGGTGCCCTCCTCAATGCCCACCACCCACTTCCCCCCCCACCTCCTATCCACCCTCAGTTTAGTCTCAGTTTTTAAGAGTATCTTATGGTTTGCCTCCTTCCCTCTCTGTAACTTTTTTTCCCCCTTACCCTCCTCCACAGTCTTCTGTTAATTTTCTCAGGATCCACATAAGAGTGAAAACATATGGTATGTCTTTCTCTGTATGACTTATTTCACTTAGCATAACACTCTCCAGTTCCATCCATGTTGCTACAAAAGGCCATATTTCATTCTTTCTCATTGCCAAGTAGTATTCCATTGTGTATATAAACCACAACTTCTTTATCCTTTCGTCAGTTGATGGAAATTTAGGCTCTTTCCATAATTTGGCTATTGTTGAAAGTGCTGCTATAAACATTGGGGTACAAGTGCCCCTATGCATCAGCACTCCTGTATCCCTTGGGTAAATTCCTAGCAGTGCTATTGCTGGGTCATAGGGTAGATCTATTTTTAATTTTTTGAGGAACCTCCACACTGTTTTCCAGAGTGGCTGCACCAGTTTGCATTCCCACCAACAGTGCAAGAGGGTTCCCGTTTCTCCATATCCTCTCCAGCATCTATGGTCTCCTGATTTGTTCATTTTAGTCATTCTGACTGGTGTGAGGTGATATCTCAGTGTGGTTTTGATTTGTATTTCCCTGATGAGGAGTGACGTTGAGCATCTTTTCATGTGCCTTTTGGCCATCCAGATGTCTTCTTTAGAGAAGTGTCTGTTCATGTCTTCTGCCCATTTCTTCACTGGATTATTTGTTTTTCGGGTGTGGAGTTTGGTGAATCTTTATATATTTTGGATGTTAGCCCTTTGTCCAATAAGGATATACTTTTCTTTGAACTTTAGTCTTATTATGCCCAATACATTTATGTTTTAAAAGACATCATAATTCTTCATATATGGATAGCTACTTTTTAAAAGCTGTTGAGTGGTTAATAACACTAATCTGAAAATGAGTTTTCCTTATTGGGCTGGGCAGAAAGAACGCTGGTATATACTCAGTGGAACAGAACTTTTAAGTCTACTTCTAGCATTAAAACCCTGCTTCACATTGGAGCAATAATACGTCAATCTTTTTTGAGTCTTATTTTCTATTATTATTATTATTATCATTATTATTATTACCACCAATGACTGACTCAGTCACTGCAGTGAAAATTTAGAACTAATTTTTGAGACTTCTTTCCTCATTCCCTATATTCAGCACATTGATTTTTTTTCCTGCTTTGTTACCTGTCTGGAATCTTTTTAATATCTTTAGTGTTAAAGATATTAACTTTTTTAATATATTCAGGGTTAAATTCCAAGTCAAAGAAAGCGATACTTCTCACTGAGGCTACTACAATCATCCTCTAACTGGCCTCCTTACTTCTTTTCTCATTTCATCCAAATGCCAACATCAATTTCAGCCAGTCTCACACTGTTCTTTCTGTCCTTGAACATGCCAAACCTACTTCCATATCAGGGCTTTTCCCACTTGCTCTTACTTCTAAACTGTAACATGCTTCTCATCCCTCTCCCACCCAGAAGACGGTCTCAATCATATTATTTTAATTTACTTCCTACTACACTCAGAAATTAACACTAGAATAGGAGGAAATGCTATGTTAGTGTTTGGTTTCCTACCCTAGAATGTAAGCTTCTTAAGAGCCCTGGAATTTGTGTTGATTAAGTCCACTCTGCCTTGTTTTTCACTCTATTTTTATTGCCTAGAAAAACGTATAATAAATACATAATCTATAAGCACATAATTCATGCTCAATAAATATTTGTTATTTAGCTGAATGGGTAATTCATATGAAATATCAGACAACATTTCTGAGAAGAAGTCATACTAAGCTAAGTCTCCAGAAATTAGTAGGAGTGAACCAAAGATGAGAGGGGCTCTGAAGCAGAGGGATCAGAATTTTCAAAGTCATAGTAAAAAACAGCACTATTAGCACAACTGAATAAAAAATTGGTATTCTTTGCTTTTCCCCCTGAAATACTAAATATAAGTAATGGAAAATTTTAAACATTGCATTAGAGTATATCTGCTGGATAGGCATGTGAAATGCAGTTTTACATGACCAATTCATTTGAGAAGTATAAAGACCTAAAATTGTTGTGTTTTAATGAAAATAAGTATACTATGGATGCTGTTCTTACTGGCTTGAATTCAAACTTGTGTATTTAGTCAATAATATATTCACTGTCAACTTTAGTATTCATCAATTTAACCTCATTTTGACAACAAAAAGCACCACCTGCTCTGCTGCCAGGAAACTGACTCAATCTCATTTATATCTTGTTTTCTTTTTAATTAGCTTTTTTCTCTCTAGATAGATGCCTGTGACCTAGGTAGGTAATTACCCTAAGCCTAATCCTTCAGGCCACATTTTGGTAACTTATTTCTTTAGCTCAGTGTATCCCAGTACAACAACGCTTATTGCTTAAGCAGACATACACATATGTGCTTATTCATGTGGCCCTATATGTAGAATCAGATTTCATGACTTCTAAGCAAAACTCATCAATGCTTAGAATCCCATCACACTTAGAACAGTATTCTTTCCTTGGCTCATAAAATCCAATATAATCTAGCTACTAAGTATATCTGACTTTTTGCCAAAGTTCTGGCTTTATTTCAGTTCTTCACATAGCTTACAGCGCAGGAGCTTTTCACTTTTTTACTCCCTTGCCTGAATGTTTTTTTTTTTTCTCAGATATTCATAGTACTCATTCCTTCACTTCATTTAAACCTCTACTCCATGGTCATCACTTCAGACATGTTCACTAGCCACTCTATCTGAAATAGATCCTCTTCCTAGTCTCTTTCCAGCCTTATTTACTGTTCTATTTTTCTTCTATGAACTTGTCACAATCTGATATGATATTTAATTCTTTAATTGTTTATTGCCTCTCTCCCCCACTGAGATGTAACCTCCATGAAGGAAGACATTCTACAGTATTGTAGCCCCTATTTTTAAAATGATACCTTCCACACTTAATCATATGAAAAAAAATCCGACCTCACTCATTAAGAGAAAAATGCAAGTTAAATTTCTTTAAGATAGCATTTCCCCCCTATTTGATTGTCAAGCATCCAAAAAATTGACAGTACACCTTATTGATGTGGCTGTGGGGAAGAGGCACATTGCTGGAGTGGAGAAGGGACCATTTGATAATACATTATGACAAATACACACAAAACGTTTGACTCAACAATTCCACTTCTGGGAATTTGTCTATAGAGATGCTTGCTGGTATAAAATGAAATAGGTGCAGGCTATTCATTGCAGCATTGTTTACAGTAGTAAAATATTAGAAACAACCCTAGTGTCCATCAATAGGGGACTGATTGGCTGGTTCATCCATACAATAAATTACTCTATAACTCAAAACAGAAATGAGCAACTTTCTATAAACTGAAATGGGAATACCATCAAGGTAAATTGTTAAATGAACAAGGCAAAGTTTGGAACTGTTTTTATAGGCTGAATTGTGTTCCCCCATCCTTAATTCATATGTGGTAGCCCTCCCCAGTACCTTAGAATCTGTATTTGCAGATAGGGCCTTTAAAGAAATACTCAAGTTAAAATGAGGTCAGTGGGGTGGACCCTAATCCAATCTGACTGATGTCTTTATAAGAAGAGGAGATTAGAATACAGACAACAAAGATGTATGGACAGCCATGTGAGGATACAGTGTGAAGGAGATCATCTACAAGCCAAGGAGAGAGTCCTCAGGAGAATCTAACCCTGCTAGCACCATGATCTTGGATTTCCAGCCTCCAGACCTGGGAGAACATAAATTTTTGTCGTTTAAACTGTTTTGTGTGTGGTATTTGTTACGGCAGCCCTAATCAACTAATATAACTGTGTTAAAGAGCATCATGTAAAAAGGGGAAATGAAACTATGTGTTTACTTGTGTATGAATATAGAAATAATTTCTAAAATCCAAGAAACGAACAGCACTGATTACCTGTAATGAGGCTAGGGACAGAGTGGGCCCTGAGCAAATGGAGGACAGGGATGAGATGAATAATTTTCAGGATTTGTTTTTCTTTTGAAATATATGAATGCATTACATATTCTAAAATTAAATCATAAATAAGTAAAATCTCATATATTTAAAAAAATGATGTCTTCCACAAAATAGGAATTGGATAAGTATTTGTGAATGAATGGATGAATTCGATGATCATTGACAGAAAAGAATATTCTGAGCAAGGTAGCCTAGCAATTAAGGAAGTTTTGCTAAAGAGAATTGAGGGTTAGGGATAACTGGGAAAGGATACTAACTTTTGTAGTACTTGGTAACATTTTCTTGACCTTCCTCCTTTCTGAAAACAGCACCCCTTAAAGCTCAGGAGCATCATCAATCAGGCTGACTACAAATATTTAGTTTACCATCACCTGAATAAGCTCATCTTCTTTGTTCAGTTCATTCCTATGCCCAATGATCTTACATTTTTATTCCATTCTTTCCTTTTTTTTGGTTTCGATTTATATTTGGACTTCCATTTTGGTTTGTAGACCAATATTCATTTCCCTTTATATGTGCCATGATTAATGTTATAGCTTTTCATTTACAAACTTAAAAATATTTTTTTTCAGGAAAAGAAGAACTATATATGTGTGTGTATGTGTGTGTATAAGTATATACTTATTTATATGTATATTTATATATATATATATATATATATATATATATATATATATACATTTTTATTCCTTTCCCTAAATGCTCTTTTCTCAGATATTCGTAGTGCTCATTCCTTCACTTCATTCAAACCTCTACTCCATGGTCATCACTTCAGAGACATGTTCACTAACCACTATCTGAAATATACCCCCTTCCCAGTCTCTTTCCAGCCTTATTTACTGCTCTGTTTTTCTTCTATGAACTTGTACTATGTATGTATATAAATACTATGTATGCTTATATATACTTTTTATATATTTTATATAATGCATACTATGTATGTGTATATATATATATTTAGATGTTTTATTTTTATTTTTATGACATGGTGTCTTATCTCTGATGATATTTCTACTCTTTCAAAAATCAATATTTGTTTTTCTGCAATTAGAGTATAGTGATGTTTGCATAACTCTTCATGAAAATTATCAAAGTGAACATTTAAAAAAGAGTGGGTTTTATGATATGTGATACCTTGATAAATCTTATTTAAAAAATCAATATTCATACTTGATATTAGGTCATTACATCAGAGTGCTGAGGCATTTTTTTCCCCTGAATCTTTCCACAGTTAGATTGTTTACATACACACAGAATATATCTTTAATTTCTCAAAAAAGTGTTGGTCAAAAATACTTTTTCATTATTCACTAAATAGTGTGATGTGTACCAGAAATTGGGAGTTTACTTTTGTCAAGTTTCCATTTAGATAGTCATGACTCTACTCAGTGGATTGTGTTCTAGGTAAGGTGATCTCATTTCAAAGAAAATTATTGAAAGCTCAACTGAAGCCCTATTTCTATCTATTGATAGTCTCTCCAAACTGCCTCTCTTCTTACACACCAATGAACTATGTGCCCTGAACTAGCATTTCCAGCCATCAGCTAATTAGTATTTTGTTTCTCAGTTCTCTCAATATAAAGAATTTCTTTGATTTCTGGTTAAAGAAGGGGGAGAAAACATAAGCACAGCAGTTTCTCCCTCTAGGTCCAATCAGTCTGTGTTTGGTTTGTGGCTTCATTTGGTCATCTAAGCAACACCTTCAATGAAGAAGAGTTATCATGGTTGGTAGATATTTCAAGTGTGTCTATCCAAATATGAATAAACTATATCAAATTTTTAAAAAATAATTTTTCTCAAGCATAGTATGGTAGTTTGTCCTCGGTCAACATGGACTAAGTTGGAAGGGAGTTTTATTTTTTTTTTTTTTTTTTTTTTTTTTTTTTTTTTTTTTTATGAAGTTTATTGACAAATTGGTTTCCATACAACACCCAGTGCTCATCCCAAAAGGTGCCCTCCTCACTACCCATCACCCACCCGCCCCTCCCTCCCACCCCCCATCAACCCTCAGTTTGTTCTCAGTTTTTAACAGTCTCTTATGCTTTGGCTCTCTCCCACTCTAACGTCTTTTTTTTTTTTTTCTCCCTTCCCCTCCCCCATGGGTTCCTGTTGAGTTTCTCAGGATCCACATAAGAGTGAAACCATATGGTATCTGTCTTTCTCTGTATGGCTTATTTCACTTAGCATCACACTCTCCAGTTCCATCCACGTTGCTACAAAAGGCCATATTTCATTTTTTCTCATTGCCACGTAGTATTCCATTGTGTATATAAACCACAATTTCTTTATCCATTCATCAGTTGATGGACATTTAGGCTCTTTCCATAATTTGGCTATTGTTGAGAGTGCTGCTATGAACATTGGGGTACAAGTGCCCCTATGCATCAGTACTCCTGTATCCCTTGGGTAGATTCCTAGCAGTGCTATTGCTGGGTCATAGGGTAGGTCTATTTTTAATTTTCTGAGGAACCTCCACACTGTTTTCCAGAGCGGCTGCACCAATTTGCATTCCCACCAACAGTGCAAGAGGGTTCCCGTTTCTCCACATCCTCTCCAGCATCTATAGTCTCCTGATTTGTTCATTTTGGCCACTCTGACTGGCGTGAGGTGATACCTGAGTGTGGTTTTGATTTGTATTTCCCTGATAAGGAGCGACGCTGAACATCTTTTCATGTGCCTGTTGGCCATCTGGATGTCTTCTTTAGAGAAGTGTCTATTCATGTTTTCTGCCCATTTCTTCACTGGGTTATTTGTTTTTCGGGTGTGGAGTTTGGTGAGCTCTTTATAGATTTTAGATACTAGCCCTTTGTCCGATATGTCATTTGCAAATATCTTTTCCCATTCCGTTGGTTGTCTTTTAGTTTTGTTGGTTGTTTCCTTTGCTGTGCAGAAGCTTTTTATCTTCATAAGGTCCCAGTAATTCACTTTTGCTTTTAATTCCCTTGCCTTTGGGGATGTGTCGAGTAAGAGATTGCTACGGCTGAGGTCAGAGAGGTCTTTTCCTGCTTTCTCCTCTAAGGTTCTGATGGTTTCCTGTCTCACATTTAGGTCCTTTATCCATTTTGAGTTTATTTTTGTAAATGGTGTGAGAAAGTGGTCTAGTTTCAACCTTCTGCATGTTGCTGTCCAGTTCTCCCAGCACCATTTGTTAAAGAGGCTGTCTTTTTTCCATTGGATGTTCTTTCCTGCTTTGTCAAAGATGAGTTGGCCATATGTTTGTGGGTCTAGTTCTGGGGTTTCTATTCTATTCCATTGGTCTGTGTGTCTGTTTTTGTGCCAATACCATGCTGTCTTGATGATGACAGCTTTGTAGTAGAGGCTGAAGTCTGGGATTGTGATGCCTCCTGCTTTGGTCTTCTTCTTCAAAATTCCTTTGGCTATTCGGGGCCTTTTGTGGTTCCATATGAATTTTAGGATTGCTTGTTCTAGTTTCGAGAAGAATGCTGGTGCAATTTTGATTGGGATTGCATTGAATGTGTAGATAGCTTTGGGTAGTATTGACATTTTGACAATATTTATTTTTCCAATCCATGAGCAGGGAATGTCTTTCCATTTCTTTAAATCTTCTTCAATTACCTTCATAAGCTTTCTATAGTTTTCAGCATACAGATCCTTTACATCTTTGGTTAGATTTATTCCTAGGTATTTTATGCTTTTTGGTGCAATTGTGAATGGGATCAGTTTCTTTATTTGTCTTTCTGTTGCTTCATTGTTAGTGTATAAGAATGCAACTGATTTCTGTACATTGATTTTGTATCCTGCAACTTTGCTGAATTCATGTATCAGTTCTAGCAGACTTTTGGTGGAGTCTATCGGATTTTCCATGTATAATATCATGTCATCTGCAAAAAGCGAAAGCTTGACTTCATCTTTGCCAATTTTGATGCCTTTGATTTCCTTTTGTTGTCTGATTGCTGATGCTAGAACTTCCAGCACTATGTTAAATAACAACGGTGAGAGTGGGCATCCCTGTCGTGTTCCTGATCTCAGGGAAAAAGCTCTCAGTTTTTCCCCGTTGAGGATGATGTTAGCTGTGGGCTTTTCATAAATGGCTTTTATGATCTTTAAGTATGTTCCTTCTATCCCGACTTTCTCAAGGGTTTTTATTAAGAAAGGGTGCTGGATTTTATCAAAGGCCTTTTCTGCATCGATTGACAGGATCATATGGTTCTTCTCTTTTTTTTTGTTAATGTGATGTATCACGTTGATTGATTTGCGAATGTTGAACCAGCCCTGCATCCCAGGAATGAATCCCACTTGATCATGGTGAATAATTCTTTTTATATGCTGTTGAATTCGATTTGCTAGTATCTTATTGAGAATTTTGGCATCCATATTCATCAGGGATATTGGCCTGTAGTTCTCTTTTTTTACTGGGTCTCTGTCTGGTTTAGGAATCAAAGTAATACTGGCTTCATAGAATGAGTCTGGAAGTTTTCCTTCCCTTTCTATTTCTTGGAATAGCTTGAGAAGGATAGGTATTATCTCTGCTTTAAACGTCTGGTAGAACTCCCCTGGGAAGCCATCTGGTCCTGGACTCTTATTTGTTGGGAGATTTTTGATAACCGATTCAATTTCTTCGCTGGTTATGGGTCTGTTCAAGCTTTCTATTTCCTCCTGATTGAGTTTTGGAAGAGTGTGGGTGTTCAGGAATTTGTCCATTTCTTCCAGGTTGTCCAATTTGTTGGCATATAATTTTTCATAGTATTCCCTGATAATTGTTTGTATCTCTGAGGGATTGGTTGTAATAATTCCATTTTCATTCATGATTTTATCTATTTGGGTCATCTCCCTTTTCTTTTTGAGAAGCCTGGCTAGAGGTTTGTCAATTTTGTTTATTTTTTCAAAAAACCAGCTCTTGGTTTCGTTGATCTGCTCTACAGTTTTTTTAGATTCTATATTGTTTATTTCTGCTCTGATCTTTATTATTTCTCTTCTTCTGCTGGGTTTAGGCTGCCTTTGCTGTTCTGCTTCTATTTCCTTTAGGTGTGCTGTTAGATTTTGTATTTGGGATTTTTCTTGTTTCTTGAGATAGGCCTGGATTGCGATGTATTTTCCTCTCAGGACTGCCTTCGCTGCGTCCCAAAGCGTTTGGATTGTTGTATTTTCATTTTCGTTTGTTTCCATATATTTTTTGATTTCTTCTCTAATTGCCTGGTTGACCCACTCATTCGTGAGTAGGGTGTTCTTTAACCTCCATGCTTTTGGAGGTTTTCCAGACTTTTTCCTGTGGTTGACTTCAAGCTTCATAGCATTGTGGTCTGAAAGTATGCATGGTATAATTTCAATTCTTGTAAACTTATGAAGGGCTGATTTGTGACCCAGTATATGATCTATCTTGGAGAATGTTCCATGTGCACTCGAGAAGAAAGTATATTCTGTTGCTTTGGGATGCAGAGTTCTAAATATATCTGTCAAGTCCATCTGATCCAGTGTCTCATTCAGGGCCCTTGTTTCTTTATTGACCGTGTGTCTAGATGATCTATCCATTTCTGTAAGTGGGGTGTTAAAGTCCCCAGCAATTACCACATTCTTATCAATAAGGTTGCTTATGTTTATGAGTAATTGTTTTATATATTTGGGGGCTCCGGTATTCGGCGCATAGACATTTATAATTGTTAGCTCTTCCTGATGGATAGACCCTGTAACTATTATATAATGTCCTTCTTCATCTCTTGTTACAGCCTTTAATTTAAAGTCTAGTTTGTCTGATATAAGTATGGCTACTCCAGCTTTCTTCTGGCTTCCAGTAGCATGATAAATAGTTCTCCATCCCCTCACTCTCAATCTAAAGGTGTCCTCAGGTCTAAAATGAGTCTCTTGTAGACAGCAAATAGATGGGTCTTGTTTTTTTATCCATTCTGATACCCTATGTCTTTTGGTTGGCGCATTTAATCCATTTACATTCAGTGTTATTATAGAAAGATACGGGTTTAGAGTCATTGTGATGTCTGTATGTTTTATGCTTGTAGTGATGTCTCTGGTACTTTGTCTCACAGGGTCCCCCTTAGGATCTCTTGTAGGGCTGGTTTAGTGGTGACAAATTCCTTCAGTTTTTGTTTGTTTGGGAAGACCTTTATCTCTCCTTCTATTCTAAATGACAGACTTGCTGGATAAAGGATTCTTGGCTGCATATTTTTGCTGTCTAGCACCCTGAAAATCTCGTGCCAATTCTTTCTGGCCTGCCAAGTTTCAAAAGAGAGATCAGTCACGAGTCTTATAGGTCTCCCTTTATATGTGAGGGCACGTTTACCCCTTGCTGCTTTCAGAATTTTCTCTTTATCCTTGTATTTTGCCAGTTTCACTATGATATGTCGTGCAGAAGATCGATTCAAGTTACGTCTGAAGGGAGTTCTCTGTGCCTCTTGGATTTCAATGCCTTTTTCCTTCCCCAGTTCAGGGAAGTTCTCAGCTATGATTTCTTCAAGTACCCCTTCAGCACCTTTCCCTCTCTCTTCCTCCTCTGGGATACCAATTATGCGTAAATTATTTCTTTTTAGTGTATCACTTAGTTCTCTAATTTTCCCCTCATACTCCTGGATTTTTTTATCTCTCTTTTTCTCAGCTTCCTCTTTTTCCATAACTTTATCTTCTAGTTCACCTATTCTCTCCTCTGCCTCTTCCATCCGAGCTGTGGCGGTTTGCATTTTGTTTTCCATTTCCTTTAAAGCGTTTTTCAGCTCCTCGTGCCTGTTCATTAGTCCCCTGATGTCTGTAGCAAGAGATTCTCTGCTGTCCTGTATGCTGTTTTCCAGCCCAGCGATTAATTTTATGACTATTATTCTAAATTCACTTTCTGTTATATTATTTAAATCCTTTTTGATCAGCTCATTAGCTGTTGTTATTTCCTGGAGATTCTTCTGGGGGGAATTCTTCCGCTTGGTCATTTTGGATAGTCCCTGGTGTGGTGAGGGCCTGCAGGGCACTTCCCCTGTGCTGTGGTGTATAACTGGAGTTGGTGGGCGGGGCCGCAGTCCGACCTGATGTCTGCCCCCAGCCCACCGCTGGGGCCACAGTCAGACTGGTGTGTGCCTTCTCTTCCCCTCTCCTAGGGGCGGGATTCACTGTGGGGTGGCGTGGCCCGTCTGGGCTACTTGCACACTGCCAGGCTTGTGATGCTGGGGATCTGGCGTATTAGCTGGGGTGGGAAGGCAAGGTGCACGGCGGCAGGGGGGGCAGGCTTAGCTCGCTTCTCCTTAGGTGATCCACTTCAGGAGGGGCCCTGTGGCAGCCGGACGGAGTCAGATCGCTGCCGGAGGTTTGGCTCCGCAGAAGCACAGAGTTGGGTGTTCGCGCGGAGCGAGCAATTTCCCTGGCCGGAGCCGGTTCCCTTTGGGATTTTGGCTGGGGGATGGGCGGGGGAGATGGCGCTGGAGAGCGCCTTTGTTCCCCGCCAAACTGAGCTCTGTCGTCCGGGGGCTCCGCAGCTCACCCTCCCTTTGTCCTCCAGCCTTCCCGCTTTCCGAGCAGAGCTGTTAACTTATGACCTCCCAGACGCTAAGTCGCGCTTGCTGTCGGAACACAGTCCGTCAGGCCCCTCCGCTTTTGCAAGCCGGACTCGGGGGCTCTGCTTGGCCGGCGAGCCGCCCCTCCGCCCCGGCTCCCTCCCGCCAGTCCGTGGAGCGCGCACCGCCTCGCCGCCCTTCCTACCCTCTTCCGTGGGCCTCTCGTCTGCACTTGGGTCCGGTGACTCTGTTCTGCTAATCCTCTGGCGGTTTTCTGGGTTATTTAGGCAGGTGTAGGTGGAATCTAAGTGATCAGCAGGACGCGCGGTGAGCCCAGCGTCCTCCTACGCCGCCATCTTCCTAGTCTGGAAGGGAGTTTTAAAAATGATCTGCTTTATTAAACCAAAAATGAGTTTTGAAACTTCCTGGTTGTGTAGCCCTTATGCTCTATAGCACTTACATTGTTATACTTTAATTTCAATATTTATCTAATCCATCAGTATGGTTTCCAAATCCATTATCTGCTCTTTTGTAAGACTGATTAAATCCTTTTTAAGTTTATTTATTTATTTTTTTTGAGAAAAGGAGAGAATATGACAGAATAGGTGGCAGAGAGGCAGAAAGCAAGAAGGAGAGAGAGAATCCCAAGTAGGCTCTATGCCGTCAGCACAGAGCCCAGTGTGGGACTCAAACTCACAAACCATGAGACCATGACTTGAGCCGAAATCGAGTTGGACACTTAAGCAACTGAGCCACCCAGGCACCCCAAGACTGATTACATCTTAACACATTTTTTTTCTAGAATGGTTTGTTGTTATGAATACCTGCTAATTAGCATACTCACCATGAGATGTGGATTGTAATCATTTCCCTCCTTTTATCTGCTTTACAACTACATTCTCACTACTTCCCTTCACACTGTGGTGTGGTCTTTTCCAGGAAACAGAGTTTCTCTAATTCTGGTTTGAATTTTCTTATACTGGCATTTCTATGTGACTTTAATGATATTCATAAACAATAGTGAGATTTGTAGGATTTATCATTGCCAAAAATTAAGCAAACTGCATTGTCCCCTGGATCATTTAAGAATGATTTCTGATATATCACTATGATTAAAGTTGACAGCAAAAAATGCCAAGGGAAGAAATCACTACCTCAGGAAAAGAGTGCTTATTTAGACAATAATCAGTATAACAAAGACAGAAAGCTCAAGAATAAAATAGTTATGGCATTTTATTCTTGAGACTCTCAAAATTAGGAAAGGAAAGTGATGGTAAACTGTGTGAAAATGTATGACATTGCATAGACCTTTGGATTAAAATCTGTGAGAAATAGCCTTGAAAATTCTGTTCCTAAGATATGAATATTTTTAACAATAGCTTTACATTTACTTTTATGTCTAGATTTATTCCTCAGCTGCAACTGATTTTCTTCTCCTTCCTCTTTACTCTCCTAACCTATATGTATATTTTTTGATATAGCTGTGAAAGAAGTAAACATTTGGAAGGTTAAATAACCTAACCCTCCCCCAAACCGTGAAAAATAATACTGAAATGGATCTTATGGGAAAGAGCAAAAGTATTTTCAGTTGTGCTAGTCCATCTTTCTGAGTAAGCACTCACAGATGCAAACGTTAGATGAAAATCCATTCAAAACATGTAAACTTACTTTGGAGTGCATAGAATAGTAGTTGATAGCTGAGTACCCTCAGGACAGGCCTTTGCTGGAATACTTGCTGTGCACTATGACTTTACCCCAGTTACTAATTCTTTCAAGCCTGTGTTTTCTCAGTTGAAGGAAGGAGATAATAACACCAACTTCAGAAGTTAATTGGAGAACTAAACAAAATAATGCATGTGTGAAAGATTGATTGCAAAAATGGCTGTTTGTCCTCTAAAGTATGATTCTGAGACTCTTCTCGTTAGGTAGCGTTACCTCTTCCCCTCCCCTTGTTTTGGTCAATACAAGGTGGTAAAAGTAACTGGCTGCTAGTTTTGAGCTTTTCCTTAAGGAAGCCTTGTGTACTTCTTTCTTTTGAAATCTGCCCAGCTATCTTAAGCCTAAGTGCAGGCTAGCCCACTAGATAATGAGACAAGTTCCCCAGTTATTCCTATCACTCCAGCTGACCCCCAGCCAATAAGAAGACATGTTAATGAGGCCATCCTAAACTTGCCAGTTCCCAGATGAGTCACCAAGTAACTGTAGACAGATGAGCGAACCCACCCAGAATGTCTGATACCAGAAGAACCATTCATCTGAACCCACCTTAGATTGCCAATTCACAATATCACAGGCTACTTAAATTATTGTTGCTTAAAGGCACAAAGATTAGGGTGGTTTGGTATGCAGCAATAACTAATTGCTAAAGTAGTCAAAGTAATCAGAACACAGTAAGTGTGCAAGTAATCTAGTCAAAGTTATCATAGTTAAAATGTGTGTTTCTTGGGGCGCCTGGGTGGCTCAGTTGGTTACGCATCCAGCTTCGGCTTGGGTCATGATCTCATGGCTTGTGGGTTCGAGCCCCACATCCGGCTTTGGGCTGACAGCTCAGAGCCGGGAGCCTGCTTCAGATTGTATGTCTCCCTCTCTCTCTGCTCCTCCCCTGCTCGTGCTTGTGTGTCTCTCTTTCAAGAACATAAATAAACATAAAAAATTTTTTCTTTAAAACTATGTGTTTCAGGTGGTCTCCTAATGAGTAATGGATGCAAACTTTCAAACTTGGCCTTTGCTATAAAATTTAAGGCCTAAAAATTGAGGTTCCTTAAAATTAATGCCATACTTTTTTAGAAGTCTTTGTATCTTTCTATGCATTAGTGAACTAATTTTTACACTAAAAACTACATTATTAGTAAAAGGGCTCTTTTTGACTTTTAAATTTTCACTTCAAAAACTGCATCTACTTAATTGAAGTTAATTTTCACATAAGGATTAATACTTTGACTTCTTGGCTGCTGCTTTAGTATTCTTGAATCTCAGACACTAGTTTAACACATTACCTTAACAGCCACATATGGTAAACAATTTGTGTTTAGTCCTTTCTATTATCTAAGATATATTTAGTTTTTAACTGTTTCACAGATAAGCAGAAATCCTGGGAGGCCAATCACCAGATTAAAAAAAGGTTCTGGAATAAAAACCAAATTTTCAAAGTTCACCTCAAATAGTCATCTAATAGAAAGCTCCAAATGATTCCAAAACACTGTCTAAAATCTGAGGGAAAGTAAAATCTAAGATTTAAAAATCTGACATTTAAATAAAGTCAAAAGTGGCCAAAAAAATCCAAGTCTCACAATTTGCCTTATTGTCATTGATACACCTGAGGACTTCAAGGTGAGGATTAAAAAAAATAAATAATAAATGGCAATAAGGATAGAATGGAGAAAAAGAGGGCAAAAGAAACCTTAGAACTTAATTTTAGCTGAAGTCCTGTAACTTACTATTTTCTGTCCCCTGGACATTTCTATTTATAAAAATAAATGGGACATCATGACATTTGTTTTGAATGACTACAAAAGCAGAATGACTTTTTAATCATAATGAAATGAATTCAGGTATGCAATTATAGAAAATAGAGCAAGATTTAGTGATTATCCAGAGCGATGGATTTAACTTTTTGTGCCACCTCTCTGGGACTCAAACTTCATAAGACAATGGAAGAGATGTGAAATGATATTTACACAGAAGTGGGTGGTATATTCCTTGACTTCAGGAATCCAAATCTTTTATAATAGGCAGTGACTTGCTTATAATAGGCAGTGACTTGTGTAACAAATTATCACACATTTAACAGCTTAAAACAACACGGGGCGCCTGGGTGGCGCAGTCGGTTAAGCGTCCGACTTCAGCCAGGTCACGATCTCGCAGTCCATGAGTTCGAGCCCCGCGTCAGGCTCTGGGCTGATGGCTCGGAGCCTGTTTCTGATTCTGTGTCTCCCTCTCTCTCTGCCCCTCCCCCGTTCATGCTCTGTCTCTCTCTGTCCCAAAAATAAATAAACGTTGAAAAAAAAATTAAAAAAAAAACCAACATAAATTATCACTTCAATTTCTGTACATAACAGGATAGTTGGCTTCTGTGTACTGGGTCTCACCAGATTGAACTCACAGTGTCACTGTGGCTGTGGGTAGTTGAACCCAAGGTAACATCTAGGTTCAGAAACCTGTTACAATCTTACTGGTTGTTGAAGAATTCATTTCCTTACAGATGTAGGATTGAGTTCCCCATATTCCTGTTAGTGATTTGTGAGGCTAACTCAGCTCTTAGACACCACTCACAGTTTTTTTACCATGTGATCTACATAGGCAGTTCACAACATGAATGTGGGGATTATCTCAGGTGAACTGATTTATTTCTCTGCCGTTCTTTCGTGTGATCTCTGCTTCTGAAGGACTAATTCAGGCTAATCTGATTAAGTCAGGCCTGCCCAGGATAAGCTCCCTTTTGCCTTAAAATGTAACATAGTCATAGGAGTGATAACATGTATGTGGGTTCCACCTACATTCAAAGGGAAGGGGACTATGAAAAAGAATCTGTCATTGGAGATCATCTTAGAATTCTGCCTATAATAGAAGGAATGGGATAGAGTATAGGTAACTTCTGACATGGTAAATAAACACATCCTTTGCCTCCAGTAGAGATCTCTCTATATCTTCCAAAGTGGCATTTGTTCACCTCATGGAAATATGAGGAATAGCAATTGAGTTTGAGAAGAAATCTACAAGTGTTGAAAGGTGTTTACTTGGGAGGTGTAGGTTTTAGGGCTCTCTGCTGCTGATTCAAACCTATGAGAAAGGTTTAAAGTAATAATCAATCAAATCGTGATCAGAGTAATCTGGCATGGGATAACTAACATAGAAGTCAATTAAATTTAAAGCAGTTGAAACAATTTGAGAAAGATGCACCGGGTAATTTTCCTTCACGAGTAATGCTCTAAGGCAGTTAGCAATTCTGAATGATAAGTATCATAAATGTCCTTCTCTCCCTCATCACCGAGGTGTTCCTTTATCAAGTGTTGAAATTTGTGTTCTCCCTTGACTCCAAAGGTCAGTGTATTCCATTTTAGTAGCAATAAATTTGTCACTCTTGCCAATCACCTCCTACATACACTCACACATTTTGTACAGAAATGTCTGGTGGAAGAAGGTGAAGGGAATTTTTTACGAAACTTATAAATATCAGTGTGGGCCAGTGTAGAGGGATGTAACAGTGTAGTCAAATATGTGATTATTATCCTTATGATCCAAGACCATGCCAATCTAACATGGGAATCCAGGTAGCTAAGCAAGAATTCAGTTAGAATCCTCTAGGCTTCTCTCTGGCTAGGCTGCCACTCAGAGGGTTTATCAACCAGTCTAACTAAGGTATTATTATTAGGGATAAGAAAGATTTATCATGCCCCAAAAATGCCCAGAGCAGGATCTCAAATTTATAAAATGGATCTTTGTAAACTCCCATCCCTTTTGTTTTGATTTTTATTCAGAAATAAGTCAATAGGGATTGTACCATTTTGAGAACATACACTCTGAATGTCAATGACTAACCTACCATACTAAGGTTTAAGGACCAGAAGGAAAAGAAAAGAGGTAGAATCAGAAATTGTTTTGAGTCAGTCTTTGAGAAAGCCATGCCAATACTCCAGAATGTAGATGGCTGTGGATGGTAGGAATCATGAGAAGTCCATTAGACACCTTGACTATCAGCTTATTATTGTGTGATTTTTGCAATAAATGGTTATACTACAAAAAGTCTTTAAAGCCAAAAACATGGCAAAAAGAAGTTTCCAGGGCCATAATGATGTAGCCAGAGTCAACTAACATGCTAATTTACCTTCATTAGTGCTGGTAGAAGACATGAGACTCCTGAGTCAGAGAACAATAGCAGGAGCCAGAAATCAGCATTTTTGTTCTATTTCCTGAGGCCCTATTTTCAGTTATGTGAAGAAAGCCAGTTGATATTGCACACATGGTAGGCTGCATTACAGGAAAGGAACTCTGATCTTAGAGAACTCAAATCTTTTTAAGTGGACAGTGCATTTGCCTTTGGGATGCATTATCTGTATAATTCTGGATGGTAATGCCTGGCTTTGCTCTGGAAAGAGACAGTAATCCTTACAAAACTGCAAGGAAATCTGTCTTTTTTGGAAGAGACACTGTTTCTCAATTTCAAGGCTTCTCACTAAAAATAGCTTTGAAAATATTGTCTAAACTAAACGGGACCAAATGTCTTCCTCACAACACCTGCATGTGAGGGGTGAAAGGGACAAAAATAAGAGACCCATTGACATTTGTCTTCCAACCCTATTTTTAAATGACAAGAATTAAAGTAATCTTGGCTTACCTGCTTGAGATCTTAATCAATGTTGGGTTAGGGGAAAACCTTTAGATGTTTTAATTCAGAAATTTTACCATCTTTAATTTTATATTTTGCAATTTATATTTTTCACTCAGCTTTTGCAGTTTGCTGGAATCTGTCCTTATTTATCATGAAAACATCTGTGGATGGACAGAACTATTTAGTGTGGCTCACAACTGGCAATGCCAGTCTGGATCACTGCACATCCATTCAACTGTACAAACTGATGGGTCTCTTCAATGGACTTCTTGGATCTATACCAGTTGAGTTACTTACTTAATTGAGGCTGAATACTTCATTTTTTATATGTGACCTTAGAATTGAGAAGCTCATTTTTGGTTTTCCTATATTTTTTTCTTTCCATCAAAATGGAGAATTCCATAGGCAAAAAAATTAAATTTGATACATTCATCGAATTAGGTCAGTTTTCATTATATTGGTCCCAAAGTTCACTTACAGGGCAGGTATTATGTGTAAAATACAATATTTTATCCCATTGAATGAAACTTTTTAAATGAGTTTTTAAAGAAGAATGTCTTAAATTATAATTAGTGATAGAAGAAGCAGAGGATACATCATCATTCACTTGCACACTCCTAATGGGAAAATTTGTTTACTTATTTTTATTGGTAGTACCAGAAAAGCATAAAATCTATACATGGTATGCAGACAGATCTTGGTATAGGTGAAATTCTTTGGTATGAAAAAAAAAAAAAAGTAAGAGATTCTGGGTGGGAGGAGAAAGGGAAAGAATTGCATCCTGTTAGCCTGCAGTGTCTTTGGGGGGTTTGTGGCTAATCTTTGCAGAGGTATATTTTAATGAGTGTTCTTCTGAAGTAGAATGAAGCATTCAGCACTTCAAAAGACACTGAAAGATTAAAGAAAAGTGGAATATGACAACTTAGAGTGAAGAGAAAGAAAAATCACTGTGGCGACTCTTTCATTATTTAACATATTCTTTGACTGTTTGAAGTCAAGAGGTCTTTTGGCACATAATGCAAATCAGTAACAGTGGGAGAATCTGAACTTTCAAAAAATCAAACCTACAATCGTTATTGTTTCAAGTGGGGTGATTTTCAAAAGTAGAGAGTCATCCTAAGAATACAACATAATAACCTAGAGTCATTTAATGAATTATGTGTGACCCAACTGTTGATTTACGATCAGCAAGTCAGACTCAGTAGTATTATACCATATTTAAAATGTAGAGTATTAAGAAGATTCCCATTAAGATTATTCCCAGTTAATGATGGAAAGTTATGGATCTATACATGTAAAATATAATATTCTAGTACAGTGATATAGTTTAGTTTTTTCAGTTAAGGGGAAATGAAATATGAGAGCAATAATGCATTCATAGAGGGAAAGGATAGAATGGGACAATTGCGGCACTGATGAAAACAGAATTTTTTTTAAGTTTATTTAATTTTGAGAGAGAGAGAGTGCAAATGGGGGAGGAGCAGAGAGAGAGAGAGAGGGAATCCCAAGCAGGCTCTGCACCATCAGTGCAGACAGAGCCTGATGCCAGGCTCAAACCCATAAACCATGAAATCATGACCTGAGCCAAAACCAAGAGTTGGATGCTTAACTGACTGAGCCACCCAGGTGCCCCAACAGAAAAAAGTTTTAAAATGAGATACAAAAACAGAGATTCTATTTGTCAATGCCAAATATGGAAGGTGACTTATGGAACACTCAAGAAAAAAAGGGAAGGGGACAAACATTTCTTCATACAATTCTACAACACTAATATTAGTTTACTTCTTTCATGCCCATTCTACTCACCAATAATGTCTAGGAGGAGGAAGAAAATTCTTTAGAAGTACAGAGGGCTTCTTTTAATGTGTTTACTATTTTTATACTGAAGAATATATAGAATGACCTAGTGTCTTTAATAGAACATATCCTGATATGTATGTTCACTTTGGGTACAATAGAAGGTATATTTGAGAGTATCATTAACTATAAAAAACCTTACAAAGGGTAGAACACAAGTTCATAGTCTGTACCAGTTATTAACCACATGAGACTTTGTACAGGTTACTAAATCTCTCTGGCCCGAATCGCCTTCAATGTAGAAATTACACACTTGTGAAGATCAAATGAGATAATATATGAAAAGTGCTTAGAAAAGTTCCCACAAGTTACTAAACATTAGCTTTGTTCATTACCATCATTTATCTTCTATATAGCCCTTTGAGGGCATAAATTGCTCTGGGATATGAGCTGTGTTATATTTACATTTTACTTAATAAAAGATTTTACGTTACTGAAGTCTGATATAGAAAAGATGTTTAGCAAATTGTCATGAAATGAATACTTGCATAAAGCCACACCCCACCCATAGAAATAAAGTACTAACAGCATTTAGAAGCCTTCATTGATTTCTTACTAACTGTCACTATCCTAAATCTAATCATTATTCTGATTCCCATTGGTATATAGTAATTTATCTTATGTTTACACTTTACGTAAATGAAACTACAGAGTATATGTTCTCTTGTGTCTGACAATATTCCCCTGAAAATATTTATGAGATTTATTCAAGTTATGTACAAAGAAATATGTGTTAAATGTGTTAAGTGAATTTTTCTATATAATATTCTACTTTTTGAATATACAACAATTTATCTTATTTGTGGTTGAGTAATTACTTTCATTTTATAGATATTGAAAATAATGTGCCTGTGATTATTTGAATATATCATATATATGTAAAATATGTATGCTATATATAATCATATGTATAATCCCATATTTTATCATAGATGTGAACAATTTATATGAAAATATATGTGTTATATATAATAATATATATTAAAAAGAGAGTTCCAGGGAAGTGGAATTGTTGTCAGAAGTATGTTCATGTCCAGCTTAGTTGATAAGCACAACAGTATTCTGAAGTGCTTTTAACAAGTTATACTGCAAAAAACAAGTTTTATTTGCTTCTGTTCCTTAAAATATTTTGCAATTTTCATGTTGTTGTTGTTTAATTTTAGTCTTCTGGTGGATGTGGAGTGGTATGGTTCTAATTTACATTTCCCTGATGACTGATAGGCTATGCTGGATACCTTTTCATATGTGCATCGTCTATCAGATCTTCTCTGAAGTAGTTATTATGAAGCTTACTATTTTTCTTGTGTTGACCTGTTAGTTTAAAATTCTCTACTTATTCAGTATATGAATCTGGTCATATATACCAGATATATATTTCTGCTCTTTGGTTGGATTTGTTAATTTCTGAAATTTTTATTTTGATAAACCCAAACTTTTGATTTTAATGTAGCCCTAATTCAGTGTAATTTTTAAATGAGTGTTTTATGTTTCCTACTTAAGAAATACTTTCTGTCACAAGATTATGAAGATACACATCTGTTTTATCCATTATATTTTTTTGTTGTTTTATCTTTCAAGATTAGATTCACATTTCAATTGAAACAGGAGTCAAAATTATAAGCTTTATATAGATAAACAGTTGCCTATGACAGTTTTGTGAAAATAGTGCCATTTCCCCCTTTGCTGCATTTTCAACATTGTCATGTAGCAGGTGTACATACATGAGTGATTTTGTTTCTGAACTCTATTTTTCCATTGGCCTCTTCCTTAATATTTGTGTTCAGACAACATCATTGTAATTGCTGTAGTTTATTTTATAATAAGCCTTTACTATGCAGGTCCTCTAATTTTCTTCTTCAAGATAGTGTTGGTTAATTTTGGCTGTTAGATTTGCACATAAATTTTAGGATTATCATGTCAGTTTCTACAAAACACCATGCTGTGTTGCTGAATGGAAATTGATTGAATTTAGGTGGGGGGTGACCATATAACCATGCTTGCCTGGTACACTTAAAATGTATTCTATTATCTTAGCATAATTATTAATAGCCGCACATTTCAATTTTAAAAAGTCAAAAAGAAGATAGTAATTATAGAATTATTTAATCTGTAGCCTATCTTAATGGTAATTCACATCTTTACAACACGGGTGTTCTAATATGTAACATATGTTAATATGTTAATTTAAGTATTATTTAATTTCCTTCTCAATTATGGTATGGAGTGTTTATGGTGGGATCTTGTGTATTTACTGTTTGATTTGTTCCAACATATATGCTATATGCAATGTTGAATGACATATAAGGTATACACATAGGGTATAATAAAAATGACAATACTATGTTATATCTTTCCCCAATTCACAAATAAATAAAATGGAATCATAAGAATGCTTAGTTAATACAAAATAAATTGGAAAATATTAAAAAAGGAACAGATAGAACATACAAACAGATATTAAGATGGTAGATATATATACAACCTCATCTTAATATCCTAATTGAGAACCAGAGAATTTCAGAAGCACCTGGGTGGCTCACTCAGGTAAGTGCTGGACTTTGGCTCAGGTCATGATCTCATGGTCAGCTTTCAATTAATACCATATGATGTCATATATGAACCTCATCAATATTTTTCATATTATCCTTCTTTACATGTTTGTTAAAATGTTTTAAATAGCATCATTTCTTCTCACTGCCTAAAATTCTTTCAGATGAGCCCAAATCTGGATATTTTCAGGAAACACGAGCTATAAAGAAACATGATGAATGAAATTATTTCATTAATATAAGAATAATACAGACTTTAGGAAATTCTATAGGACAAAATACCCAATTTCTTCAATATTTAAAAAGTAGTGTCTACAGAATAAAAGAGACTTAAAGCGTATATGAACAAAATGCAATATAGAACTATACTGAAAATCATTTTATAGATCAAGTAATTTAGAGATCAAATAAATAGAAAATGAGTAAAGATAAAATAGCACAAATAATGCTATCATTCAACCTGTTGACATATTTGGAAATACATCTATGTGTATGATTATGTTTGGATTACATGAGTGAATATATTTGTCAAAATTCATCAAAAATCTCTAATCAGAATGAATGCATTTTATTGCATATAATTCAGAGTTGAATAAATATCTCTAAAATTTAGAAAAGGATACTTAAGGGATACATCATTTATAACACATAAAACATCTGAAAATAGATTTAAATAAACTAATTAAAGGAATAAACATTATTTTTTAACAAGATGATGAACTTGTGCTGATGTTTTTAATATAGACTATTTTTTATACAGAAATGCTAAAATATTTTTGGTAAGATTTCATAGTATTTGGAATTTGTTTCAAAATCATTTGAGTATGAAAAGAATGGGTGCATATAGATGAAAAATATATTGTCATGGTTTGATCACAGTTGAAGTTGACAGATTGTAACATAAAGCTCCTAAACGACTTTATATGCTATCATTACACATTGAGATTTTTCATAATAAAAATTGTTTAAGTGTGAGCTATTTTATAGGTAGATTATGAATTGTGTAATTCCAGACATTTTTATGTTGCAGTCTAGAAAGAAGATACTGCATTGTTTGATTAGAAACTTTCTCAAAATTATTCCTTATTAACATTTTGATAGTCTATTTATAAAAAGGGAAAAGAGGGGCGCCTGGGTGGCGCAGTCGGTTAAGCGTCCGACTTGAACCAGGTCACGATCTCGCGGTCCGTGAGTTCGAGCCCCGCGTCAGGCTCTGGGCTGATGGCTCAGAGCCTGGAGCCTGTTTCCGATTCTGTGTGTCTCTCTCTCTCTGCCCCTCCCCCGTTCATGTTCTGTCTCTCTCTGTCCCAAAAATAAATAAACGTTGAAAAAAAAAAAAGGGAAAAGAAATTGATTAATATTTGCTTATGGCCAAGTAAGAACAAAGAACTGTTCTAAGGTATATAATTGTTTTTAGTTTATTCGTTTTTTTTTGTTTTGTTTTTTTTGTTTTTTGTTTTTTTTTGAGAGAGAGATCAAGAGTGAGCAGGGGAGGGGCAGAGAGAGAGAGGGAGAGAGAAAATCCCAAGCAGTCTCTGCACTGTCTGGGCAGAGCCTGACACAGGCTTGAACCCATGAACCATGAAATCATTACCTAAGCCGAAATCAAGACTCAGAGGCTTAACAGACTGAGGCACCCAGGAGTCCTAGGTACATAATTATTTTAATCTTTCTATGGACTTTAAAAGCAGTTTCTCAGTTTTAGAATAAAAATACAGGTTCAGTGATATCACCAAATAACAGGTACCAGAGAGAGACATTACTCTAACACAAAATAAACATAATACCATGAAAACACAATTTTTCAGCCTTGGTAAAAAGTTAAGCCTTAATTATGATATATGAAAACATATAATTAATAGGAGATATACTTTACATTATTGCTGGAACTCAAAAAATTGTATTAAAATATACAGGACATGGGCGCCTGGGTGGCTCAGTTGATTGAGCCGCCGGCTTCGGCTCAGGTCATGATCTCACGGTCCGTGAGTTCGAGCCCCGCGTCGGGCTCTGTGCTGACAGCTTAGAGCCTGGAGCCTGTTTCAGATTCTGTGTCTCCCTCTCTCTGACCCTTCCCCGTTCATGCTCTGTCTCTCTCTGTCTCAAAAATAAATAAACGTTAAAAAAAATTAAAAAAAATATATAGGACGCTTTTGGGGAAAAAAATAGAGCATTTTCTATAGGAAAAATATCCTGTGCATGAGTTGAGTTATCTTGACTAAGTGATACTCGTATTCCACCATATGGCCGTAAACCAGACCTATATTCTGTATCTCCACAAATCCTTTGATCCTACCCTGGAAAGACAAAATGGATTATGCCAAGGAGAAATCAGCACTTTTTCTATTTTTTTTTTTTTTAAGATTTAATGCTTTATTTAGCCCTTATTCAAGATTTCTATAAAACCCTGCTTAACTCATGGTAGATTTGTTTTGTTTCCCCCATCCCCCCACTCCCCAATTAAGGAAACTGCTTTTGAATTTGATATGCTGTTAAAACATGGATTGATACTATTTTTCACTCTTTACTACAAAATAACTTTGGCAACACTCAAAATCCTGGTGGTTTATTTTGCTTAGCTGATGCTTGTGTACTTGCTATTGATTAGTTCTTAAGACTGGTTTTCCTCTTGTGTAAATCTTTTCTCAATCATTAAGAATAACTTACCTGATTGTTTTGGAATGGATTTAATTCTGTTTTTCAAATTTACCAAGTCTCTCAATCTCACCCATTAAAATGAAATTGGTTTTCTCTTCTTTAGTGAAATATTTTATTGTTTAGCTTTAAGTGTTGGGAAAGGGAGTTAATAGCTCTTTATACCTCTGAGAAATGAATTCAAGACCTCCATAAAATCCTGATCATTTTCTCTCATTTATTTAACAAATAGATATTTAACACCTGCTTTTCTTCATGCACTGTTCTAAGAACTAAGGATACAACAAAGCCCATACTGTCACATATAAAATATTGTATATGTGTGTGTACTCTGTAATTATCTATGTTATTTTTTATCCAGCAAAGTATTCTTAAAACCTACCATATTCAGGGTACTGTGTTAGTGCTGTTGATGTAAAGAGGAGTAAGATATGGGTCATGTCCAGATGGGGAAAATACTAAGAGATCTACTTGGGAAGCTAGATATAACCTGGGTACTATGGTGTTATGTTACCAAATATTATGTTCTATAATGAAATTTCCCAAATGCAACATGAGATTTTAGAAAGGGTCAATTTGTGTGTGTGTGTGTGTGTGTGTGTGTGTGTGCGCGTGCACGCGTAAGGATTGGGTAAGCTGGGGTGAGGGAAATTTAAGTGAAAGCAGTTTGAGATGGTAAAATTTCTTCCAGCAAGATTTCTAAGTAGAGGTACTGGTATGTTTTCCAACACCAGGAAACTGTGTTTGGCAAAGGTGAGTACCTCTCCTTCTTTCCCTATGGTTCCATCTTTGGCAACCTTGAAGTATTAAGTTATACTATGAGAAGCAAGAGCTCACCTTATTTCTGTAATTTCATGTTATCTCCTCTATTTCACAGAAACATCATTGCTCTGAACTTTCTCAGTTCTCTTTCTCTGTCATCTTCCACTTACAGGGAAATCCATAGTCACGTTTACCTGTGCATCTGACCAAGGTTAACATCTCTACTTTGACTTCTTGATTTGTGTGTGTGTGTGTGTGTGTGTGTGTGTGTGTGTGTGTGATCTTGCTTCCTTTACTTCCCCTGGAGACTTACTTTGTTAGCCATGACAGAACTTTTCAGGATCCTAACCTCTTTTCTCCCTGGATTATTCTTTCACTTTATTACATTCAGTTCATTTCTGTTTACAAAACTGAATTATGTTTCCAACTTGAATCTCTCCCTTGTGAGTGTACTCTTTCTTGCTTTGCAAAGCTAAGCTTCATGAAAGGATGGTCCCAATTCATTGCTTGTATTTCATGCCTGTCATTAATAATTACATGAGTTCTAAAAAGACAAATTGAGTACCTGTGCTGCACTAGTCACTGTTCTAGGTGTCAAGGGCACACATATAAAAGACACAGTCAGGTTCCCTTAGAGAAACAGAAAAATAGATCAATAACTTAAAAAATGCCTGTTCATGCTATTAAGATAAAGAGAAGGGACCTTTAAACCAGAATGGATTATTTAGATTGGATAACTAGTGAAGGTAACATTTGAGTTGAGACTTGAAGAATGAAGAGATGTGAGTAGGAAGCAGGAGTGTTAAGGATGAAAATGTGCAAGAAGGTTAAACATTGAGGAGTGTGGTATTTCTGTAATTAAAAATGTGTGATTTAAGCAACAAAATAAATAGCCTTAGAATTGGATTACTACCCAAATAATAAAATAAATAGCCATTAACCCATCCTGCTATAAATTAGTGATTAAATGAATAAATAAATGGGAGTATCCATCCCTACAGAAGAATTTCAAATAATAAATATAGAAAGGATGAAGGAAATAGAAAATTATTCTTAGAACACCACAGTAACAGTTGCCTCAGGCAAGGTCCCCTGATGAATGCTAAAGCAAGCTAGTGGGTGGAACTTTAAAGAAAGACAGGATACATCCATAGTTTCCAAGGCTTTTCCCTGAAGTGCTTATAACTTAACTGTGGGGTTGTAACATATGTCCACAGATTTTTCGATACTCTTTTTTTTAGAAGGTAGAGCTTATTTCTCTCCTCTTATGTTGTCTCTACAGGTATTAGTTACCTCTATAAATAAAGTATGAAAAGGGAAAAATAGAAAAACCTGGCAGACACATACATAATCAAATGATTGTAATTAAAATGACCAGTAGTAACTTATTTTGATATATACCCTTCTGGTATAATGAGGAGGGCACTTTACCTCTCTTACATTTTTCCCCAAAATTTATAATCCCAGCTGATAGTAGTAATAATCCCAGTTGATAGTAGTAATACAGGTGTTAACTAACTCTTGATCTCAATAAATGTATCATGGTTATGGAAGATGTTATTTATTAAGGGAAGCTGGGTAAAGGACATACAGAGGAAATCTTTTGTATTATATTTACAACCTTTCTGAAAATCTAAAATCATTTCAAAATGTAAAAAGACATAAAAAGTGACTATATATAGCATAATGAGCATATGTTAAATGGGAACATAAAAGCAGTAGCCTTAACAATCATGATCCATGAGACACAAAAATAAAATAAGTTGGACTTCATTAAAATTTTTAAAAAACCCACAAAAACTAAATTTATATGAAAAACAGTGTTAAGAGAATAAAAAGACAAGTCACAGTATTGGAGAAAATAATTGCAAAACACGTATCTGATAAAACACTGGTATTCAAAATATACTGTCCTTTTAAATATCAACAGTAAGAACACAAACAACCCAATTAAACAATAAGCCAAAGGTCTGAACAGACACCTCACCAAAGAAGATATACAGATGGTAAATAAGCATATGAAAAGATACTCGACATCATATGTTGTGGGGAATTGCATATTAAAACACACCTATTAGAACAGACAAAATCCAAACCACTGATGACATTGAATGTTGTTGAATATGTGGAACAACAGAAACTTTTATTCATTGATATTGGGAATGCAAAATGGTACAGCTATTTTAAAAGATAGTTTTTAACAGTCATTACAAAGTTAAATATAGGTTTACTATATTATCCAGTAATTATACTCCTTGGTATTTTTTGGAATGAGTTGAAAACTTATTTCCAAACAAAAGTATACACATGAAGTTTCATAGCTGCTTTATTTACATTTGCCAAAAATTGGAAGCACCCAAGATGTCCTTCCATAGATGAATGGGTAAATAACTGTGGTATATCCATCCAAGGCAGTATTATTCAATGATAAAATGAAATGAGCCTTTAAAGCCATGAAAAGACATGGAGGAACCTTAAAAGCATATGTCTAAATGAAGGAAACCAGTTCATAAATCTACATATTGTATTATTCCAACCATATAACACTCTGGAAATGGAAAAACTATGAAGACAGTTAAAAGATCGATGATTGCCAGGAGTTTCGAAGAGGGAAGGAGCAATGAATAGGTGGAACATGGAGGATTTTAAGGGCAGTGACATTATGAATTTGTCAAAACTCATTGAATTATATAACATAGAAACTGGGCCCTAATATAAACTATGTATTTTAGTTCATAATAATACAGTCATATTTCATCAGTTTTCACAAGTGTACAACCCTAATATAAAATGTTAATGATAGAAGAAACTGAGGGTGGGGCTTGGAGACATATATGGGAACTCTGTGTAATTTCATTTTTAAACATTTTTTTAAAAATATTTTTTTGAGAGAGAGAGAGCACGTATGTGTGCCAGCAAGCAGAAGAGGGGCACAGGGAAAGAGAGGGAGAGAATCTTAAGCAGGCTCTACAGCCAGTGCAGAGCTCAGTGTAGGGCTCAGTCTCACCACCATGAGATCATGACCCGAGCCAAAGTCAAGACAGATGCTTATCTGACTGAGCCACCCAGGCACCCCAGTTTCTGATACAGTTTATGTAGACCTAAAACTTCTCTAAAAATAAGGCTAAAAAAACCAATAGCCTGTAAATAGGAAATGGAAATGGAGTAAATAAAATGATTATTTCCCCTTGCTTTTCTCATGGAACATGGAGAGTGAGAGATTAAATAAGGAAAAGATCACATTCTTGGTAGCACTGGGAATGAAATGTGAGTTTGGTGTAGTGTATTGTGGAAAGGAGCATATAAGACAAGACAAATGACTGATAAAGTTATAATTTTATTGGAAACTAAAATGCCAGGAATAGTGTTGCCTTTGGTGATGCTATTTCCCTATGTGTTAAAAACTCTAATTAAAAATTATGAACAAAAATGAGTATAGTGTTCCCTTATTTAATTTCCATTTGAAAATTCAGCAGACATTAAAGAATGGTACAGAACAGACCTACACAACAAAAAATTATCATTGTCCTATTGGATATTCATGTAACTGAAAAAATAATCTTCACATTGTTTTCACCAAGAATCTACTAGATCATCCATATTAATCCAGTCTTTGTATGGTTTGATTGAGGTAAAGCTTTTGTACTCTACAAAGAAGCATTGTCTTACGAGCCAGTCTGAAACATCTAGAATTATAAGAAAACACATTTCCTCTTCAGGGGAAAGGGCGACTCAAGGCCCATTTTTATAATGTGTTCTGTTTTCACTGGTTGTGTAGAATCATGGTAATGATATTGAGTTGGTAATGTACATATGGTGTATGTATTTACACAAGAAATTGACAAATATTACAAATTATAGCATTACTATTAGTATTTTGGATAACGAATCTTTAAATATTTACTAGAATAGCAATGCTTAAGGATAACACGAAAATCCAATTAAGTAACTCTTGGCCATTTTTACCCAATTCCTTTAAATGTTGCAAATCTTGTAGCAAGGCAAAGTGAGCCCACAAACAAATAAATGAAAATAAAAAGGCAATAATTATTATACACTCTTCTAATAATGATCATCCCCCTAGTGGCTTGAGTGTATTATCTCCTCGGATTTACTGCATCCACACCTGCACATCCTTTTAGTGGATGAAGTAAGTGGGGCAGGCAACCAGACAATGGCAAGCTCTAGCTAGAAGTCAAATCCTTCCATATTTGACACCTGAGGTGACTGCCCAATGATTTATAAATATAATGTTAATGTGTTTTAAAGAAATTTCATCTGTGTTTTACACAGTTGTCTTTAGAGTTGAGACTATACAGACTAGAAAAGAAATAATGTACACACAGAATTTTTTTTTTGCTTGTCAGCTCTACCATCATTTTCTTGGCCCCATCTGTACTTTTTCCAAAGAGTCATGTATCTCCTAAGACACCAGTTTTCTCTCATTGTCATAGCAATTATTTCAAGTAGTTCATGAAATGAAATAGTGGCACCTTACTTTAACAAGGAACATTTCTTTTCCTTCCAAATTAGTAATAAATGTATATATCTTAAATGTACTAAAATGTTTTTGGAGCTTTGTTTTCAGGGATTCTCATTCTGTATCTGGATGTGTGGTTTGTGAACAATGATTTCTCTAAGCTGCTCTACTGGCTATATGTCTTAGAAATGCAGCAAGCTTCCTGGTAAATCAATTTGTGTTAGCTGTGCGGTACAGATTTGCAGCAGCATAATTCAGACTGACTTCTCCAAATAATACTTCTTCTGACAACACTTTTAAAGTGGCAAGATAGCTTGGAAAAGTACAGAATTGTCTTGAGATATCACATCCCCCAGCAGAATTCAAAATACTGCTGCAAAACTGACAAAATAGAACCTAAATTGTAATGTGATATAAGAAAGCAGCTGATAGATTGCACTCTGCACCAAAAATTGCTAACTCAATGCCCAACAGAAGAACCACAGAACTGTAGTAACAGTAAAAAAAAAAGTCTTAAATCTAGGGGCCAAAAAATAGCCAAATGAATATGGTGTAAGTATATAGTATTTTCCAACCTGGTTACATACATAATGGACCTCTTTTTAAAATTACACAAGTGGCACAGAACTTTGGAGATGTTGTATGGGTTACCCATTGAAACTCTGGAAATGCTTTTTAAATTATTTGCCATTTGTTTAATATGTTCTGTAGTGCTAAGTGAAGGGAAAAGTGGTCTTAGTGTGTGAATATTTAAATGTTATGTTTACTGATAGTTGAAGCCTACAGAGAATTTACACTATGATTAAAAATCTCATGCTTCATTTTATAAATAACATTTTTTTTCAAGTTAAGAAATCTCGAGATAGAAGATGCTAATGTCTTTTAAAAGACAATTTTAGGTGCGCCTGGGTGAGTCAGTCGGTTGAGCATCTGACTTTGGCTCAGGTCATGATCTCACAGTTCGTGAATTCAAGCCCCGATCGGGCTCTGGGCTGACAGCTTAGAGCCTGGAGCCTGCTTCAAATTCTGTGTCTCCCTCTCTCTCTGCTCCTCCCCCGCTCATGCTCTGTTTCTCTTTCCTTCAAAAGTAAATTTAAAAAAAAACATTAAAAAAATAGAAGACAATTTTAGACTTTTCCTATATGTAGGATTAAAGAATGATTGCAGTTTTGGATACTTTGGGGAAAAATGATCCCATGAGATGGCACATCATAAATAAGTGTTTTTGTCCTTCAGCTCACTTTATATTTACTGTGATCTGACATTCTACATATAAAGGCTTAATCTGAATTTCACTCAATAATGCTATTTATTTAGCTATTATTGGCAAATATTGTATTGCCATGCAACTGAAAATGCTTTGGCTGCTGATGTAGACATACTGTAAGATGGATGTGCCAATAGTTGCTAAAAATAATGCTAGACACATAGTAGATCTTTAATATTGTTGATTGAGCCATTGATTGGTTTCTTAAATCAAGACATGAAGATTTAAAGAGAAATGTGAATCCCCAGAGGCTTGTCTTATTTTGTAGAAGAGACTAGTGACCTTTACAGCTTCAGTTCTCATCTGTATTTCTTCTACTTTTGAAATGGATATTGACCACTGCCCTTAAATTCCATCTTACATAGGGATAGTCACGGGGATGATCAGAGGGATGAAAACTCTAGTTCTATAAAAGACTATTGACAATAACTCTTCTGCTTCCATCTTAAAAATCTGGTTATCACTACATAGCTAAATGATTTTTTTTACATTACTTTTTATTTGAAGCACAGGTTCTCATACTTTGAACAGTTAGTGGTGAGGAGACTTTGTTTCCTATCAAGAGTGACTTTAGCATTAAGAGGAAAAAAACTTAAGTTCAAGAAGAAAATTATGTTTTTGCTAACAAAGAATTAAGTATTCTTATTTCTGTACCTTTAGCTTTCAGAAGAGAGAACTTTTCATATATTCCAGGATACACATATATTAGTCTTATATTGCAAAAGGAAAAAAAAATGTAAGAGGAGTATCGTTAATAAGATAAATAAAAATTTCTAGGTTAACAAGGGAAATAGTCAAAACAAAGGAATACCCATATTGTCAAGGTAAAATAATTGCTGAGTTGTGGTGTTTTGTTAACTATTAGTAAGGTATGCTTCCTCCCCACAACTGGAGGCATAGAAGGGATTAGGATTCTCAGGTGTCCACTGAGGTGGTTAAACAGTAGGTAAAACTAAGTTTAGTGCTGTCCTGAAAACTGGAAATTACCTTCTCTTGCCTTAGATTTAAATTTGTACTAAGAATAGACAGCATAGTAATATTTTCTTAATGTGTTCCTAATATAAATAAAAACAGCAAAGAGTAACTATACTGAATTTAACAGTCTCCCTGAGCCTCCCTGAGAAAACTCCCTATGCCCTTTTGCAAACAAAGTTTAGCAATACATATCTGCAGGCTTGCTCTTTGCAGGTGATTGGTTCTTTCCTTTTTATTCTCCCTATATTTTGTCTTAAAGTCCATCATTCCCTCCAAAATATATTCATGTAGATAGAGACTCTGCAGTATTATGAACGTTTGCTTAAATCTGTGGAATAAATCTGGGGCACTTGGTGGCTCAGTTGGTTAAGCAACAGACTCTTGATTTCCGCTCAGGTCATGGTCTTGTGGTTGGCAGGATCTAGTCCTGTGTCCAGTTCCGCACTGACAGCAGGGAACCTGTTTGGGATTCTCTCTCTCCCTCTCTCTCTACCCCTCTCCCACTTGTGCACACAGCTGTCTCTTTCTCAAAATAAATAAACTTAAAAAACTAAATATGTGGAATAAAGCTTATGAAAGGAAAAAATATCAAATATTTGTAAATTATGTTATGGTTAAATCATACAAATACCAGTGTCTTCCTAAAGTAGTCAGATTTTCTGAGGTATTGCACTGGAAAACTGGAGAGATAGTTATTTGACCTTTTCCCCAGATGACCACTTTATTATAAACTGTGTAAAACTTCATAGACTTACTTGCTGCATGGACACATAAGTCAATACATATTGAATTTTACCTGAGGCACACCATATATTAAAAGATGTTGAATAGCATGGGTTAATTTCAGCTGGTCTGGATAGATAGCATGCTTATATTCAGATATGCCTGAAGCATGATGGTGACCCTCAGCCAAGGCTATAGAATATACCAACTGGAAGCAAATGATGTACTGTAATCATGATTCTGATTTATTTTGAAGGCAGCATGCATTCAAGTGCACGCATTGTTTGTTAATAACAACAGGATTTGTAACTGGTTTTGGTGGAACTATTGTTAAAGCTGGTAATAAGGTAGCTGTGTGACAGTTTACTATAAGAGACTTTGGGTTTGCTGATAAAGAAGTGTTTCAAGACCTAGAAATAAAACGTGTCCTGTGTAACTCAGTGGTGGAAGAGAAAGAAGTCCATAGTTGACATCTCCAGACCATTTTCAATGTGTGTCCTTTTTTTTCTGCTGTTGATATTCATTTAATTTGCTTCTGATTTAGCTCTTTTGTGAGTAAAAACTAAGTCCTGTGAGTCTTAGTTAGAATTGAACACTAAATGGCAATTAATGCATAATTAATGCAGATGTAAAGAAGGAACCTCAGTAAATAGCAAATAAAAAAAAGCAGCAGAGTATTAAAGTGGACCAATGATATGATTAAAAAAACAAGAGAATACGGACTGGTTTAGGTGCACTTAAAAGCATATGGATATTAACCGAGGTGTATAAATCAAGGAGAGGAAATTAATTAGTATAAGAAAAAGAAGTGTTATTTGTAGCATTATGCTAGAAACCTGGAGAGGAAAAACTTGGTTGGATATTTTGGCAATGTGGTATAAATGCAATTTACTGAATAGTTTCATTTCTGCGATGAAACTAAGAGATATTCTGTTTAACAGTGGGTTTTCTAGAACAGTTTAAAACAAATTTGAGTATGAATTTCCCTTACAATCCAATTGTTGTTTTAGCCATAAAAGGAATTATATTTTATCAAATATTTATTTTGACTGTTAAGATGACATTTCTTTTTGCTTTTAGCCCATTAATATCAATTATATTGACAGTTTCCATTATATTGACAGTTTCCATAATATATCTATCTTTACATTTCTGTAATCAATTCTTCTTGATTTTTCCTAATTTATAATTATGTAAATTGACTATAATTATATAATGGATTGCTAGTATAATTAACACGTGTTAGCTAAGTGTGCATACCTGTTTATTTTATTTTCATGTATGAGTTGGGCCTTTAACATATTTCATTTCAGATATTCTCAAATGTGATTTTGAAACCAAGGTTTTAGTAGCTGCTAAAAATGAAATGGAGATACTTTCCTCTTTTCCTATTTTCTTATAAGATATTATAAGATAGAGATTTCATGGGTTTAGATAATTTTAACAGATCGATTACTAAATCTGCTTAGTATGGGGATTTTTAAAGAAATTTTAATATGTAAACATCACTAATTATTGTTGTCATCAGTATTTTATTTATTACACTATTTTGACATGTAATATTTTTCCTAGAAATGTATTTTATCCCAGTTTTATAACTTATTGGTGTATAGTGATTTACAAAATAATTGTCTAATATGTTTTGTATATGTGTTCTTGGTGTTTTCCCATTGTCTCTCTCTATTTTGTTTGTCTTCACAATCTCTTTTTTTAATCTTGTCATAAAATATTCTTTTATTCATACATTCAAAGATAATCTTTTGTTTAATACTGTCCCCACCTTTATTTACTTATTTTAGATTTCATTGATTTCTGATCTTATTTTTTATTGTTTCTTGGGTTTTATGCCATTTAATTAAAACCCCTTTATCTAAATTGATGAGTGAAGTATTTTTACCTTTTTTTCCACAAGATGTAGAACAAAAAGCAGCCTCTCACCTAGGAGAGATATCCTGTCTTTGTCTACCTTATCATCATCAGCATTACCACAATACCCACCATATTTGTAAAGGTATGTTTTTATATGAAATCAGAAGCTACCTATTGTTAGCTCTGAAGTAAACACATTTCTTGAAATATAAATAGTTGGTTAGGGGACAAAATAATCAGGGACATGGATTCTGAATCAATGACTAGAGATCAGACATATATTAAAATAAAATTTAAAAGTAATTTCTGCTTACATATTGCCAATAATTCTCCCATCCATGATGGCTTATAATTCCCAACCTATGAATCTGGGTTATATGTTTGACTCACTTGAAACCAATAGAATGCTGTATTTATGACACTAGATGACTCTAAAGGTTCTGTGAGAAAAAAGACAGGAACTTGTCATCTAGCACTCTTGAAATTCTCACTCTAGTGAAATTCACTAAACTTCAATTTTCCTAAAAGCAGTAAGTTTAGGGGCCACATATTGAAGTTTCAGTTGTGGTTCCTAGCTGATTCCAGCCTTCCAGTCATCCTTTTCAAACAATGAACATGTGAGTGATGACATCTTAAACCCTTCAGACCAATGCATCAGAACCTAGTACTAGTTAACTACATGAAGAAAAAAATAAGTACTTAGCTGAGCTCTGTTCATATCCCTGACTCAGAGAATCCATGAGTTAAGATAAAAAGGTTGTTTTAAACCACTAAGTTGGGATCGTTTATTATGCAGCAAAAGATACACTGAACATAAGTTGTTACTGGGAGTGGGCCACTGACACACAAAAAAACATGAATATGTGACACTGGTTTGATACTGAACAGTGAGTAGAGACTGAAAGGTCATGGAGGAGAATTTTAGAAGAAACCTGCTTGTTTTCAAGGAACTCTTGGTGAAAGAAAGCTTAAAGCAAGTGAAAAAAAAAATCAATGAATTGGAAGCTGAAGGGAAAGAAACAGTGCTAAGTTGTGGCAGAAAATTCAACATTTTACCCTGAGATAATGTGAAAAAATAGAAAAATAGAAAATAAACTTAATGTACATGTAGATCTGACTGAGGATATTTCCTGGCAGGTTGCAGAAAACATCAGTATTTTTTAGGTTAGTAGAGATAGAGATGTGCTAAAGGAAGCTATCCATTTACCCAGAATGTAATCTAACTATAGCACAGATTTCACATATTTCTATATGCTTTGTTTTTTATTTTCATTGAGTCAAAATATTCTCAAATATCTTTCGTGATTTTTGAACTATTTTACATTCATATCTTTTAAATTTCAAATATTTGAGGATTTTGTCAGTTAATCTGTATGTAATGGATACCGAGTTTAATTTCATTTTCTCAGGGTGTATGCTCTGTGTGATTTCAAGTATTTCCTGTTTATTAAGAATCACTTTAAGATCCAGAAGGCATACTGTCTTGTAGAATATTCCTTGCACAGTGAAAACAAATGTATATTCCAGTGTTTTGGGGTGAAGTTATCAATAATTATCAATTGGGGCAGGTTGCTTGATGGTTTTATTCAAGAGTTGTGTATCGTTACTGAATTTCTCAGTCATTTTAATCAATTATTGAGTGAGAAGTGTTGAAATTTCTGATTATAAACAGAATTGGTCTATTTCTTCTTTTAATTCTCTCTCTCTCTTTTTTCTTTAGATAACCTAAAGTTCTATTATTTTTATTAGGTACAAACACAATTAGCTCTATTTTATTGGGATTAAGTTATTTCAATAAAGTTAACCAAGTTTGAATCCCCCTTGTGCCTATCTTTTTTTCTGACAATAGAGTTAGCTACTTTCAAATGAAAGAAGATAAAAATTGGCCTTTTTATATTATGAAAAATACTGTTATATCCCTTGGTTTTAAATCTAATTTGTCTAAGATTAATATAGCCCCTCCAATTTCAGTGTACTTAATGTTTGCATTGTATATCTTTTCCATTCTTTGCATTTAACACACAAATGTGTTTATATTTCAGTTGATTTCTTATAGACAACACATAGTTGACTCTTGTTTTTGTTTTTGTTTTTTTTTCCTTTTAACATCTGCCTTTTAATTGGATTATTTGGAAAATTTACATTGCTCAACAGGGGCAAGTTTAAAATAACATTTTTGCTGGTTGCTTTCTATTTGTCTTATCCATACTTGGTACTTTTTTGTTTATGCTTTCTTTTTTTTCTTTAATATTTACTTTTGTTTACACTTGGCTTATTAGCTAAACTGCATTGTTTTGCTTTCTATTTTTGTGGTTTTTTTTGGGTTTTATGTGTATGTGTGTGTTAACTTACCACTATTTATTTTCAAATTATACCATTTCAATTACAATGTAAGACCATATAAAAGTATACTTCCTTTTTCTGCTCCCATGGCTCATGCTAATTGTTGTCATACATGTTGTTGTCATACATACTTTTAAAAATTTTGAAAACCACATAATACTTGATTATAATTTCTACTTTAAAAAGATTATAAGTGGGGTTTAATATATCTTTCACATTTTCTCTCAAATTTGCCATTTCCAGTGCTCATCATTTCTTTCTGTAGGTCCAAATTTTCTCTTGGTATTATTTTATTACTTCCTAAAATATATTTTTTAAGATTTCTCATAATGTAGGGGCGGCTCAATGGGTTGGGCGACCGACTTCAGCTCAGGTCATGATCTCACACTCTGTGAGTTCCAGCTCCACATCGGGCTCTGTAATGACAGTGCGGAGCATGGAGCCTGCTTATGGTTCTATGTCTCCCTCTCTTTCTCTGCCCTTCCCCCCACTCACACTCTCTCAAAAATGAATAAATATTAAAAAAAATGTAAAGATTTCTCATAATGTAGCCTCATAAATACCAGGACTTAACTTGATAAGAGTTTAGACTTTGAGCTGAACTGATACTGTCATTGGATGAAACTTTTGAGAACCGGTAGAGGAAATGATTGTATTTTGTATCTGGAATGAACGTGAATCATTGAGAGCCAGAAAGTGATTTGTGGTAGGCAGGTTGTAAAAATGGCTCTGAAAGGTACCCACCTTCTGATATTTATATCCTGATGTCACACCCTCCCCTTGAGTATAGTTTTGCCTTAGTAGATCACTAGTTTTATTTTTTTAATTAATTTATTTATTTTGAGAGAGAGAGAAAGAGCAGGGGAGGGGCAGAGAGAGAGAGAGAGAGAGAGAGAATGAGAATCCCAAACAGGTAGCATGAAGCCTTACCTCACGAAACGTGAGATCGTGACCTGAGCCCAAATCAGAAGTCAGATACTTAACCAACTGAGCCACCCAGGCACCCTGTGAGTCACTTTTTTTTTTTTTTTAAATAGAATATAGCAAATGTAATGGGACATGTTTCTGAGATTGAGCTAACAAAAAACTGTGATCTCACTCTTTCTGTCTCATTCTCTTTCTCTCTCTCTCACAAAGCTCTTGTTCTAGTGGAAACAAGATACCATGTTGTGAGTAGTTCTGGCCAACATTCAGTTTGGACCTGAAGTCGTTTAAGCAGCTCTATGAGTGAGTTTGGAAGTGGATCTTCTGAAGCCTGCCAATAGTCATGTGAGGAATCATAGAAGTGGATTTTTTAGACCTTTCAACAGTCCTAAGTGTGAGCTGGTAAGTGGATTATGCCCCACAGAACCTTGACATAACCAGCTTCAAATGATATTTTGATTATAGTCTCATTAGATGCCCCTAATCAGTAGCACCCAGCTAAGCTATGTACAGATGACTGACCCACAGAATCTGTAAGGTTAAAAACTAAGCTTGTTTTCTTAAACCACTAAATCTGGGATAATTTGTTAGACAACAATAGATAGCAAATTACATAAATTATCTCCCTTATATTTTGTGATGGAATTTAATCAAGATGATTCAGAACTTGACTGAACACTGTAGGACTAAAGACAAAAAGAATGATGTACATATATTGTATTCTAATTAGTAAATTTACTTATTAGAAAAGTATCAGTTAAAAATTTGGAAACTGCTTTTGGAGAAATAGGTTATAAATAAGGAAAGCGGATGGGCTAGAATGAAACCTGTGGTGCTGGATTGGAGTCATTGGTATCAGTATAGACTTATTGTTTTAAAATATAAATACAGAGGCACCTGGGTGGCTCAGTTGGTTAAGGGTCTGACTTCAGTTAAGGTCATGATCTTGCAGTTCGTGAGTTCAAACCCACCTCAGGCTCTGTGCTGACAGCTCGGAGCCTGGAGCCTGCTTCGGATTCTGCGTCTCCCTCTCTCTCTGTTCCTCCCCTGTCGCATGCTGTCTCTCTGTCTCTCTCTCAAAAATAAAGATTAAAAATGTTTACTATAAATACAGAAAAATAGAATCATAAATACATATAGGTATGTGTGTGAGCATGAGGCGTTGTATACATGCATGTTCTCTAGGTGAAAGCAGTGCCATCTCAGGAGTATAAGGTACACTTAGCACCCAAGAACATAACTCCTAAATACAATTCACCAATAAGAGGAATTGGGTTTCCTTAGAGAATTGATTGATTCTAGACCTGGGCAGGGAAAAATACAAAATGAATTCAAGCAATTTGTGGTGCCAGAAAAAAAGGAATTGGGTATATGAAAAACATGGACATATCAAAAATGCACTAGAGCTGACCTTAGAGTTCCCAAGAGCCAAAACTGGGTAAGCTAAGTTAAAAAATAAATAGGATTACTGTTGGATTTAAACCCCCATTTAAGATAAACATCTGTGGGGCGCCTGGGTGGCGCAGTCGGTTAAGCGTCCGACTTCAGCCAGGTCACGATCTCGCGGTCTGTGAGTTCGAGCCCCGCGTCAGGCTCTGGGCTGATGGCTCGGAGCCTGGAGCCTGTTTCCGATTCTGTGTCTCCCTCTCTCTCTCTCTGCCCCTCCCCCGTTCATGCTCTGTCTCTCTCTGTCCCAAAAATAAATAAAAAAACGTTGAAAAAAAAATTTAAAAAAAAAAAGATAAACATCTGTGAGTCTGTACTGAGATAGATAACTGAATAAAGAACTAAATAGGGAAGAAGTAACAGTTCTTCCTTATGAAAAATTTCATGTAAGAAATGTAGATTTTAATTAAGGAAATAGAAAAATCACTATTACCATACTACACTCAAAATGGCTGCAGGAAGTATCTTCCAATGGATACTAAAATGAGTAGGTGAATGTCTAAATTAAAACAGAAAAAGGGCACCTGGGTGGCTCAGTTGGTTAAGCGTCTGACTTCAGCTCAGGTAATGATTTCACGGTTCGTGAGTTCGAGCCCCACATTGGGCTCTGTGCTGACAGCCCAGAGCCTGGAGCCTCCTTCAGATTCTGGGCCTCCCTCTCTCTCTGCCCCTCCCCTGCTCATGCTCTGTCTCTCTCTGTTTCAAAAATAAATGAAAACATTAAAACAGTTTTTTAAAAATTAAAAAAAATAAATAAATTGAAACAACATTTGCATAGTCTCAAAATAATTCTTTCAAAATACATAGTAATTATATTGTTAGGAAGAGTAAGATCAAATTGATAATTCTGACAGATGCCATTAATAGCCAAATGATCAAGGTTAATATCATCAACAATATAAATAGACATCATGCATTCTCTGATACAATATGCCGAGCAGAGCATATAACTGCTCTACTCTTCTTTCCAGAAATGCATTACCACGATCTAATTTTGAGAAAAACATTAGAAAAACCAAAATGGAAGATACTTATGAAGAAATAACTGACCAGTACCGTTCAAGAGTATAAAGGGCAAGAAAGGTAAGGAAAGACTATAAAGTGTTGCTGATTAGAGAATACTTAGGACATATGACAGCTAAGAGCAATGTGGAATCCTGGGTTGGATCATAGAACAGAAAAAAAATACATTAATGGGAAAATCACTGAAATTTGATTTAGTTTGTGCTTTAGTAAGTAGCATGAGGCAGTGTTAATTCCTTGTATTCTATAAATATTTTGCTGCTGTGTAAGATATTAGTCTAGGCAGAAAATAGGAGAAAAGCCTATATATACCATGTGTACTATTTTTGCACCTTTTCTATAAATTCAAATGCATCTCAAACATAAAAAGAAATAGCTAATTTCAGCAATAACTAAGGGAAAACAATGGTTTAGAACAATAGGGCCTCACTAATCATCTCTCTCAAAAAAAGCCTTAAAAACTACAAAACTTTTCTAAAACTGCCCTTTATTTTGCCCAAACTTTTCTAATAAAAATGGAAAATTTTTTGAATGAAATTATCTGACCCTTTTGGGAATCTAAGTTAAAATTAAGAGATTTCTAAACATTATTTATTGGTGGTTATAATAGCCAGTTACAAAACAATTAACTAGAATATTGCAAGTCATTAATAAGGAAGGTGGCAAAGAGACTCAAGGACTTTTTCAGGTATAATATGATAGATACACGGAAGAATTACTGTGTCGATTGAAATTACTGTAGTGTGGGTATGCAGAACAGATTCTAACAATTCTTTCATAAGGGTATTTGGCAGATGGACTCATAGTGCATGCGTGTTAGTGCAGGAGAGATTCTGTTAATAGACCAATAGTTCCAACAGCCGACACGTTCCGGAGACATAATGGTCCATCATATCAATGATCAGTGACCTTAAAGGCTATAAATACACTGTAACTGTCTTTTGTGTCAAGAATGTGCAAGCTAAAGGGTGCCCAAGAACCATAACCTGCAATGGTACAGTCCCTAAATATGACTCTACGTGATGGACTGTGACTGCTGAGAATGAGCCGTCATCGTCTACTGGATCAGTAATCGGCATTGTTAATATTCATAGGAATTGCACAGCAAAATCCTCCGTATATGCCAGTAGAGGAAAAATACACTCTTTGTCCTTCATTTGTCCAGATTAATTTAAAGAAATGTCAACCACCGTGTCTTGAAATACTGTTATGAAAGTTTATCAGTAATGTCTGCATTAAAGGAGAAAAAAATGAATTTTAGAAACTCCTTAACAGACTAGGGAAAGAATTTATCTTGAGGAAATATTTCTTGCTTACTTGGATTATTCCCACAATATTTCATCATCCTATACTTGGCAATCTCCAGGGTAGCTTTTTCCATTTCCTGTCAAAATTGTGAGCACTTTATCCTTTCATTTACACGTTTAGTAATAAAAAAGAATTATAGTAACCTTGTTGAACAGGAGCATCAACTTTTGTCTCAATTATTTGCTTAAGTTTTTCAATACCTAGAAAAATCACCTACCTGTCTTCTCTTTTTATTTATTCATTGTTTTATCTTTCCTTGATTTAAAAAATTTTTTTTAATATTTATTTATTTATTTTGAGAGAGAGAGAGAGAGAGAGAGAGAGAGAGAGCACAAGCAGGGGAGGGGCAAAGAGAGAGGGAGACAGAGAATCCCAAGCAGGCTCCGTGCTGTCAACACAGAGCCTGATGTGAGACTTGATCCCATGAACCGCAAGATCATGAACTGAGCCGAAATTAACAGTTGGCCACCTTACTGACTGAGCCACCCAGGGCCCCTTGTCCTTGTTTAAACAGGAAAGAACTAACTGGATGTGAACTTGGTACTAAAAAATAGTTCATGCCATTGTTTTGAACCTTAACAGACCCACATATGCATACACATACACATGCTTATTATGGTAATAATTCTGGAAACAAATGACCTACTTTCAGAAATACTGAGATTAGTTATCAAAGCCACCCTAAGAATGATGCATTGTAAAGTACCTGGATCTCAACTGGATACATTTAAAAGAAATTGTCTTTTCCTTCTAGTGAGTTCTTTAACTTGAATTACCCAAAAATTACTATAACTAGTTGACACCATAAAAACTGTGAATTGGTGGCACCCACAAAAACATGTGCAAAATAATAGATACAATAACAGAATAGGCAATAACTTAATAATAACAGTGTATAGAACACAATCTTTAGGAGATATGAAAATAACTGCAAAGCAAAAATAAGAAATAATTTATTTTTTAATGCAGTATTGCATTAAATAATTAATTTTTATGGAACAAAAATTGCTTTTATCAGCTTACCCTTCTAAATGATTAAATGTAACATCATGTTATAAGCCTGCTTTTAGTAATATGGTAAAAGCCATTTTGACCACTGCACCCTGATAAATAATTTAATGATACTTACCTAAAAATATGTGTTGTGAATGCTGAATTAGATGGTAATACTTCAAGACATTTGTGGAGTCAATAGTACACTAACTGCATCTTCTACTCTGAATAATATATAGGAAAACAGCAAACATTTGTCAAGATGACAAATATAAATGTCCTTTAAATCATTGGAAAATACTAAGGAGAATTTATAAATATGAATTATCCTGTACAATACAGTTCCTTTAATGATTTGAGCTACTTTAGTTTGGTGTGAAAAAAAGAACTCTGGATGCAGAATTGAAAGATCTGGGTTTGAATGGCAGTTCTGGTAATCACTGACTATATGATGTAGAGAATATTAAGTTGTTCTTTTAATAACTGTGTCCGTGTCTAGGATAAAGTTCAATAGTGTTTGAACACACATCCACACTCACTAGACACACATCCATACTCACTAGACACACTTGCTGCTTCTTTTGGCTAGTACGTAGAGTCATGTATGCACCACTACAGTCCCATCAATTCAAATATTCTTATTTTTTTCCCTTTGTAGTCACTCTTTGGACATAGTTCCAGTCCCTGCTAACCATTGACTTGTTTTCATTTTGTTTGCCTTTTCCAGATATCATATCAATGGAATCAAACAATATTAGTAAATTGAGTCTGGCTTCTTCCACTTAGCAAAATGCATTTGAGATCCAGCCATGGTTTTTGTTTTTTTGTTCTTTTGTGGTTTTTTTTTTTTTGTGAATCAATAGTATATTCTTTGTTATTACTCAGTAGTATTCCAAGTCTTCCACAGAATGTATATACCAATTCATTTATCCATTCACCAGTTGAAAGACATCTAGGTTGTTTCCAGTTTGGGGTGATTGTAAGTAAAGATGCCATAAACATTAACAAATAGTTTTGGGTGAACGTGAGTTTTCATTTCTATGGGCTAAATATCTAGGATTGTGGTAGTTTTATTAAGTATGTTTAATTTATGAGAAACTGCTGAACTTCTGTTTTCCAAAATGGCTCCACCAGTTTGCATTCCCAACAGCAGTGTATGAGTGTTGCTCTGTATCCACTCCAACACTTGGTATTGTTTGGTATTTTGCAAGGGGTGGAGGTGGAGGATGAAGGTGAGGGAAAGAATGACATTTAATAGGTGAGCAGTGGTATTGTATTGTGGTTTTAATTTGCATTTCCCTAAAAGTTAATGGTGCTATCTTTTCATATGCTTACTTACGATCTAGATATCTTGTTTGTTGAAGTTTCTATTTAAATCATTTGCCTATATATTTATTGGGTTGTATGTTTCATTCCTGTTGAGTTTTGAGAGTTACCATATATTCTGGATATAAGACCTTTTTCAAAAATATGACTGGAAAATATTATTTGTCCTCTCAATGGTATTTTTTTGTTTGTTTTGCATTAAAAATGTTTTTAATTTTGATGAAGTCTAATTTTTCCTTTTATAGTTACTGCTTTCATCCCCTTGACTTATTCCTTCATAACTGATAGCCTGTGCCTCCCACTCCTCTTCACCCATTTTGCCCATCTCTCTGTATCTCTCCCTTCTCCCCATTCCAATCTCTGCCTTTATGGGTCTGTTTCTGCTTTTGCTTGTTTTGTTTTTTTAGATTCTACATGGGAGTGAAATCATGGTATTTGTCTCTCTCCATCTGACTTATTTCATGTAGCATAATATTTTCTAGGTCCATCCATGTCATTGGAAATAGTGAGACCTCATTCTCTTTTATGGCTGAGTAATATTCACATACACACACACACACACACACACACACACACACACACACACACTACATCATCTTTATTTGTTTAACAGTGGACACTTAACATTGCTCCCATATCTTGGCTATTATAAGCAATGTTGCAATAAATATAGGGTGCATGTCTTTTTCAATTAATGTTTTTATTTTCTTTGGGTAAATACTGAGTAGAATTACTGGATTGTATGGTATTCCTATTTTTAATTTTTTGAGGAATCTCCATACTGTTTTCCACAATGACTGCACCACTTTATGTTTTCACCTCAGTTGCATTAGGGTTCTTTATTCTCCACATCCTGGCCACCCCTTGTTATTTCTTAACTTTTTGATACTAGCCATTCTGACTGGTGTGACATGATATCTCATTGTGGTTCTGATTTGCATTTTTTCTTATGATTAATGGTGTTGAGCATTTTTTTTCATGTGTTTGTTGGCTATCTGTACATCTTCTTTGGAAAAATGTCTATTCAGGTTCTCTTCCCATTTCAATTGTGTTATTTTGTTTTGTTTTGTTTTGTTTTGTTTCTTTGTTTTGTTTTTGTTTTTGACTTTGGGTTGTTTTTTTTTTTTGGTATTGACTTCTGTAAGTTCTGTATATATTTTGGATATTAACTACTTGTTAGATGTATCATTTGAAAATTTTTCTACCATACAAAAGGTTACCTTTTAGTTTTGTTGGTTTCCTTCACTGTGTAGAAGTTTTTTATTCTGATGTAGTCCCAACAGATTATTGTTACTTTTGTTTCTGTTACCTAAAGAGACCTATTTAGAAAAGTGTTGGTAAAGCCAATGTTGAAGACATTACTGTCTATGTTTTCTTCTGAGTTCTACAGCTTAAGGTTTCACACTTAGGTCTTTAATTCATTTTGAGTTTATTTTTGTATATCATATAAGAAAGTGATCAATTTCATTATTGTGCATTTAGCTGTGCAGATTACCCAGCACCATTTATTGAAAAGACTATCTTTTCCTCACTGTATGTTCTTCCTCCTTTGTTAGAGGTTAATTGACCATATATGTATGGGTTTGTTTCTAGGCTTATTATTCTGTTACCTTGATCCATGTGTCTATTTCTGTGTCAGTACCATACTGTTTTGTTTACTACAGCTTTATAATATATCTTGAAATCTGAAATTGTGATACTTCTAGACTTGGTCTTCTTTCTCAAGATTGATTTGGCTATTCAGGGTCTCTCATGGTTCCATACAAGTTTTAGGACTATTTTTTTCTAGTTCTGTGAAAAATGCTATTGGTATTTTTACAAGGATTACATTGAATCTGTAGATTTCCTTGGCTAGGTAGTATGGACATTTTAACAATACTGATTCTTCCAATCCATGACCATAGTATATATTTCCATTTGTTTATGGCCATCTTCAGTTTCTTTCATCAGTGTTTTCTGATCTTACCATTATCCCTTCCTTTGTCTTTCTTATTTTGAGTTTATTGATTTACTCTTATTTTTCTAATTTTTTGGAATTTTTGTTTGGTCTTTTGAGAACTTCCTATTTTTTTAAAATTTCTTTCATGCTATAAATTTCCCTCTAAGTATTACTTTAGCTGCATCATTCATTTTTATATGTATTTTTGTTTTCATACACTTCAAATAATAATTAATTTTCCATAAGACTTTCTGAGTTATTTAAGTTATGTATTTTATTTTCAAAATATTTGAGATTTTCAAGATACCTTTCTGATTATATGCCTGGTTTTAATTCTATAGTGTTTCTTTAGTTTACATGAGTTCTTTTTAAATTTGTTAACTTGTGCTTTATGGCTCAGAATATGACATATTTTGGTGACTGTATCAGGTTCAGTCTGAGAAAAAAAATACATTTATTTCTTCTTGGTTACAGTGTTCTATAATGTCAGTTAGGTTGATACTGTTCTTCAGATTATCTATATCCTTACTGATTTTCTGACTACTTGTTTTATTTATTATTGAGAGAAGAGTGTTGAAGACTCAAATTACATGTGAATTTGCCTTGTCCTCTTTTTAGTTCTATTAACTTATACTTCATGTATTTTGAAGCTCTGTTTTTAGGTGCACAGATCTTTAGAATAATCTATTTTTCTTAAGAATTAATAACCATTTATTGTTATATAATATCTCTTTATTCCTGATAATACTCATTGTGTGGAAGTCTACTCCAGCTAATATTAATATGTTTACTCCAGGCTATTTTTTACTAGTCTTTGAAATACATGTATTCCATTATTTTACTGTTAACTTACCTGTGTCCCTAATATACTCTGCATTAATTTCTTGATAAGTAAAAAAAAAGGAAAAAAGAACACCAAGACACACACACACAAAAGACACAGTATTATTGATTTGACATATTATTTGTGAAAGTCAAATAAGGTAATCCATGTAAGTACATGGATTACTTGGGTGCCTGACAAATAGATATTACTTATTTAATATTTCTAATATTACAATATTATCACACCTTAATATTTGCAAATGTAACTTGTATATCAGTTGATGTTTATTACCTTAAAATTATTTATTCTGAAGAATCTTGGAGAGCTTTTTTCTTAAAGGCAACTGTAGCTCCAAAATTTCTAAAATTTTTCTTCTGTCCTTTATTTGTATCTAGTATCATTCCAAATCTTAGACTTAGTCTCTCTTAGCTGCTGTTTAATTGTCTATTCATCATACCCTCACCAATCCTCACAGGAGACTTAAATAGAAATGGATAACATGTAGTAAAATTTTGCTAAATATTTGTGTGCTGTGGAAGAGAAGTTTCATATCTGTGCTGCATAGCATGGCTGTAGTTCCTCATTAAATATTTGGCTTGTTGAAATCTCTGAACATTCTGTCTTCTGGAATTTCTCACAGACCAAGCTGCTTCAAAGTACCATATTCATCTTCTAACAAATTTGCTAGTTCCCTCTCATTTCTCACTTATAATTATTTTTTGTTATTATAAATGTAGTTTATAATGTATAATTGTAAATTATTTTTCACTACTTTCTTTTTAGATTCCTTATGAACTCCAATTTCTCCACCTATACTGCAGAGTTAATTCTCTGACATCTACCCACAAGTCAGTTAAGCCACTTATTCCATATGTGTAATCATTCTTGATGCATTAAGAAAATTTACTCTCTTAGTACAAACTGTTAATAGCCACATTAAGTTTACAGAAAGAAGCTATGACTTGGCTACACTCTATTTTAAATCATTTTAATATGTTAGTTTGTCATTGATGATTTTATATATCAGCTTTAGAATTTAGTTTTAGAGGTCAAATGGAGGCAGACTCACTCCTAAATGAAAATTATCCTCATTGCTTATTCAGATTAAACACATTTAGATAACTCTTCATTTGGAATTTTTTTCTTCTGATTGGCTTTAAACTAATAATGATTAGTTCTTATGGAGATTGGAAAAAAAAGTTCTATTACTTCTATGAGTTAATGCAATAAGTTATTTTTGGTCTTATCCATAAGTTTAATACGTAATATTTCTGAAATTTAACCACTTGTCTCTGCCATTGTGTGATTGTTAGTGGGTGTTTGCAAATTGAATTCTCTCACATCTATATGTATTCACAATGGACTTTACATGTTGGTCGTATTTCTTTCAATTACCCATCTGTGGATTAGAAAGTTAACTGGAAAATTAAAGACTGCCTCTCATGGTAAAATTTGAAAATATAAATTAATGCTAAATCATTATTAAGTCCTAACATCCTGAATGTGCTTTTCCACATAATACTTCATTAGGGTAATAGTTGAGATGTCCATTGCCTACCATTTTATCTTTACTTTCAAGTTTAATTTTCTTTCTCATGTCTGAAGCCATTAAAGACAAATAGGATTAAATATGCCAGCTTCTATAATCTTGGGTTTATCAGAGTTGTGTCTCCAGTGAACTGCAGGTATAGAAATGAATAATTGAATTTTCAGGGAAAGTATGAGGAAGGTTATGCCAAAAGATGCAATTCCCTAGTAATTGCCATGTTACTCACAGTGAGAAAACAGTTACATTAACTATGTGCTTATAGTTTGCTTCCTTCCCAAAATAACATTATATCCTTACTCTTATTAGCTTTTCTTATTTATTTCTCTTGAATCAAAGGGATTTCAATTGTGTTGTTGTGTGAATGGAACATAATGCAGCAATTCTTTTTCATTAAACTCAACTTAGAGGATGGCTTATGGAGCCAGCAAAAAGGAATAAAGAAAGAATTAACCAGAAGCTTTTCTGTCACTGAATTTTGAGAGCCAAGTGTTTATCGCAGTTCATTTTGGAGAAAACCAATATTTCATTCCTTCCAATCAGAACCACTTGGTGCTTAAAATACACTTGAAAGGCATGCTATAAAAAGAAGAACAAATATCTAAGACAATATATATTGTTGAAGTAATATCATTTCAAATAAATAATTCAGTGTGCAACTCTAACTCCCAAAAATGTCTAAGAAAAACATGGTTTTTTTTAGTGTACAAACAATGTGGATGGCTGACATTTTAGTGTTGATATTGTACTCTTGATAATCATGCAGTCATTTCCTTCCCTGTAATATTCAAGTCAAAAAATTTTGACAAAATAAAAGCAAATCATGATTGTGGTTTTGGAACTCAAAATTTTAACTATTTTTTTTTAGTTTTCTTGTTTTCTTACTGGTCTCCTGCTTCTAGTCTTGCTCTACTGTAGTTTATTATCAAAATAGCCCCCATAGGGATTTTTGAAGTCAAAATCAGATCATTACCCCTCAGCTTAAAGAGACCTCAAATGCCTCCCTTCATCTGCCTGTGATTGAACCGGAACCTAGTTTTTAATGTTTACTTGATTATTTAAATTTGTTAAAACTAAGTAACTTGAAATGACAAAACTGGAAGGAAAATATATAATATAAATTTGTAGGAAAAAATGATTCTACTATTAAGCCTGCTATTCATTTAAAAAATAAATTCTATTTATTAAGATGCTATTAAAATAGTGTTATTTCAGAGGGTGGAAAAGAAAAATGTTTTGGACTTTTACATTACAAATGGTTTTCTTCTCTATCTAAGGAATTCTGAATACACAGGGAATCCCTTATATTTAGGTTTTTTAAATACGTTTTTTAAAAAGGCTGAATTACTCAGAACTTTCAAAACCACACCACAATGGTAATTTTGTCGTTAAAATATTTACCCTGAATAAGCACTTGAAGTAAAATGTTGCTTAGAAGTTTTTTGTTTCCCTTATAATCAGGGGTAGTAAAAAAACATGTTATCAAAGTTCTTTTATATTGTTTAAATAGATATATTTATATATGATTAATTATAGTATATTGCAAATCTTAGGCATAAGGAATCGTTAATTGTATAAACCAAATATAATCTAAATAAGAAAGTCAGTAAATGTGCATTTTCATTGCTGGAAAACCATCTGTTCCCATAGTGCAGGGCAATCCACCTCAGAAGGAAAGTAGATGTTTGTAGTTGTGCCTTCAACTTGCCTAGAGCACTTTCCATAAATTATGTCTTCTGTTCCATTGTTTGGCTTTTCACTACAAATTTGCCTAAAGCAAGGGTTGAGTTCCAGAGCTGTTATTATTCCTAATTCTCTATATTTTCCAATTACTAAGAAAACAATTATTAAATCAGTGTGCAAATACTTTATCAGTTATTGTTCTGGAATTATTGGAAAATGCAAACTGGCAATAATATTTGAATCTTTAGTTTTTCTTTTATTTTTAAAGTTTATTTATTTATTTTGAGAGAGAGAGAGAGAGAGAGAGAGCACGAGCGAGCATGGGGGAGGAGCATAGGGAGAGAGAGAATCCCAAGCAGGCCCTGCACTGTCAGTGCAGAGCCCAATGCAGGGCTCCATTCTACAAACCGTGAGATTATTACCTGAGCTGAAATCAAGAGTCCGATGCTTAATGGACTGAACCGCTCAGGTGCCCCAGTTTTTCTTTTCAATGAAGAAAAATTCTTTTCCTCCAAGGAAAATTGCATAACTGCATGTACTGACAGGAAAAAAAAATCCCTATTTACGCATTTCTCTGCACATACCTATGTCTCTATTGTGTCACTAAGTTAGATAAAGGGTGGTACAGACTTGAGTTTTAGATTAGGTAGGGAATTGAATGATGAAATACAACAAGCTTTAGCAGAGATTTCATTTCTAAATTGCAAGAACATAGAACTTTAACAAATATGCAGTGAATATATCTCTTGTGGTCATTATCCACAGAAATATCATAATGGAAAGGGGGTGGTTTTAATGGGACAGGACTCAGCATGTATAGATTCCTAGGGCAAGTACCATAAAAATATCTGGAAAATATCATCCTTAGGACTTGGACCCTCCCTTGGACCAAGCTTTAGCCTGTGAAAAAGGAACACAGACTCCACCAGGTCTCTGAAAGTCTGGAACTGAATACATCAAAAGTTAGGGCATCTTTTGCACTTTAATATTTCAGACTTTAAGATGGGAAGTCGGGATTCTGGGAAGATGGCGGCGTAGGAGGACGCTGGGCTCACGGCGCGTCCTGCTGATCACTTAGATTCCACCTACACCTGCCTAAATAACCCAGAAAACCGCCAGAGGATTAGCAGAACAGAGTCACCAGACCCAAGTGCAGACGAGAGGCCCACGGAAGAGGGTAGGAAGGGCGGCGAGGCGGTGCGCGCTCCACGGACTGGCGGGAGGGAGCCGGGGCGGAGGGGCGGCTCGCCGGCCAAGCAGAACCCCCGAGTCCGGCTTGCAAAAGCGGAGGGGCCTGACGGACTGTGTTCCGACAACAAGCGCGACTTAGCGTCTGGGAGGTCCTAAGTTAACAGCTCTGCTCGGAAAGCGGGAAGGCTGGAGGACAAAGGGAGGGTGAGCTGCAGAGCCCCCGGATGACGGAGCTCAGTTTGGCGGGGAACAAAGGCGCTCGCCAGCGCCATCTCCCCCGCCCATCCCCCAGCCAAAATCCCAAAGGGAACCGGTTCCGGCCAGGGAAATTGCTCCCTCCGCGCGAACACCCAACTCTGTGCTTCTGCGGAGCCAAACCTCCGGCAGCGGATCTGACTCCCTCCGGCTCCAACAGGGCCCCTCCTGAAGTGGATCACCTAAGGAGAAGTGAGCTAAGCCTGCCCGCCCTGCCGCCGTGCACCTTGCCTTCCCACCCCAGCTAATACGCCAGATCCCCAGCATCACAAGCCTGGCAGTGTGCAAGTAGCCCAGACGGGCCACGCCACCCCACAGTGAATCCCGCCCCTAGGAGAGGGGAAGAGAAGGCACACACCAGTCTGACTGTGGCCCCAGCGGTGGGCTGGGGGCAGACATCAGGTCGGACTGCGGCCCCGCCCACCAACTCCAGTTATACACCACAGCACAGGGGAAGTGCCCTGCAGGCCCTCACCACACCAGGGACTATCCAAAATGACCAAGCGGAAGAATTCCCCTCAGAAGAATCTCCAGGAAATAACAACAGCTAATGAGCTGATCAAAAAGGATTTAAATAATATAACAGAAAGTGAATTTAGAATAATAGTCATAAAATTAATCGCTGGGCTTGAAAACAGCATACAGGACAGCAGAGAATCTCTTGCTACAGAGATCAAGGGACTAAGGAACAGTCACGAGGAGCTGAAAAACGCTTTAAAGGAAATGCAAAACAAAATGGAAACCACCACAGCTCGGATGGAAGAGGCAGAGGAGAGAATAGGTGAACTAGAAGATAAAGTTATGGAAAAAGAGGAAGCTGAGAAAAAGAGAGAGAAAAAAATCCAGGAGTATGAGGGGAAAATTAGAGAACTAAGTGATACACTAAAAAGAAATAATATACGCATAATTGGTATCCCAGAGGAGGAAGAGAGAGGGAAAGGTGCTGAAGGGGTACTTGAAGAAATTATAGCTGAGAACTTCCCTGAACTGGGGAAGGAAAAAGGCATTGAAATCCAAGAGGCACAGAGAACTCCCTTCAGACGTAACTTGAATCGATCTTCGGCACGACATATCATAGTGAAACTGGCAAAATACAAGGATAAAGAGAAAATTCTGAAAGCAGCAAGGGGTAAACGTGCCCTCACATATAAAGGGAGACCTATAAGACTCGTGGCTGATCTCTCTTTTGAAACTTGGCAGGCCAGAAAGAACTGGCACGAGATTTTCAGGGTGCTAGACAGCAAAAATATGCAGCCGAGAATCCTTTATCCAGCAAGTCTGTCATTTAGAATAGAAGGAGAGATAAAGGTCTTCCCAAACAACAAAAACTGAAGGAATTTGTCACCACTAAACCAGCCCTACAAGAGATCCTAAGGGGGACCCTGTGAGACAAAGTTCCAGAGACATCACTACAAGCATAAAACATACAGACATCACAATGACTCTAAACCCGTATCTTTCTATAATAACACTGAATGTAAATGGATTAAATGCGCCAACCAAAAGACATAGGGTATCAGAATGGATAAAAAAACAAGACCCATCTATTTGCTGTCTACAAGAGACTCATTTTAGACCTGAGGACACCTTTAGATTCAGAGTGAGGGGATGGAGAACTATTTATCATGCTACTGGAAGCCAGAAGAAAGCTGGAGTAGCCATACTTATATCAGACAAACTAGACTTTAAATTAAAGGCTGTAACAAGAGATGAAGAAGGACATTATATAATAGTTACAGGGTCTATCCATCAGGAAGAGCTAACAATTATAAATGTCTAGGCGCCGAATACCGGAGCCCCCAAATATATAAAACAATTACTCATAAACAGAAGCAACCTTATTGATAAGAATGTGGTAATTGCTGGGGACTTTAACACCCCACTTACAGAAATGGATAGATCATCTAGACACACGGTCAATAAAGAAACAAGGGCCCTGAATGAGACACTGGATCAGATGGACTTGACAGATATATTTAGAACTCTGCATCCCAAAGCAACAGAATATACTTTCTTCTCGAGTGCACATGGAACATTCTCCAAGATAGATCATATACTGGGTCACAAAACAGCCCTTCATAAGTTTACAAGAATTGAAATTATACCATGCATACTTTCAGACCACAATGCTATGAAGCTTGAAATCAACCACAGGAAAAAGTCTGGAAAACCTCCAAAAGCATGGAGGTTAAAGAACACCCTACTAACGAATGAGTGGGGCAACCAGGCAATTAGAGAAGAAATCAAAAAATATATGGAAACAAACGAAAATGAAAATACAACAATCCAAACGCTTTGGGACGCAGCGAAGGCAGTCCTGAGAGGAAAATACATTGCAATCCAGGGCTATCTCAAGAAACAAGAAAAATCCCAAATACAAAATCTAACAGCACACCTAAAGGAACTAGAAGCAGAACAGCAAAGGCAGCCTAAACCCAGCAGAAGAAGAGAAATAATAAAGATCAGAGCAGAAATAAACAATATAGAATCTAAAAAAACTGTAGAGCAGATCAACGAAACCAAGAGTTGGTTTTTTGAAAAAATAAACAAAGTTGACAAACCGCTAGCCAGGCTTCTCAAAAAGAAAAGGGAGATGACCCAAATAGATAAAATCATGAATGAAAATGGAATTATTACAACCAATCCCTCAGAGATACAAACAATTATCAGGGAATACTATGAAAAATTATATGCCAACAAATTGGACAACCTGGAAGAAATGGACAAATTCCTGAACACCCACACTCTTCCAAAACTCAATCAGGAGGAAATAGAAAGCTTGAACAGACCCATAACCAGCGAAGAAATTGAATCGGTTATCAAAAATCTCCCAACAAATAAGAGTCCAGGACCAGATGGCTTCCCAGGGGAGTTCTACCAGACGTTTAAAGCAGAGATAATACCTATCCTTCTCAAGCTATTCCAAGAAATAGAAAGGGAAGGAAAACTTCCAGACTCATTCTATGAAGCCAGTATTACTTTGATTCCTAAACCAGACAGAGACCCAGTAAAAAAAAGAGAACTACAGGCCAATATCCCTGATGAATATGGATGCCAAAATTCTCAATAAGATACTAGCAAATCGAATTCAACAGCATATAAAAAGAATTATTCACCATGATCAAATGGGATTCATTCCTGGGATGCAGGGCTGGTTCAACATTCGCAAATCAATCAACGTGATACATCACATTAACAAAAAAAAAAGAGAAGAACCATATGATCCTGTCAATCGATGCAGAAAAGGCCTTTGACAAAATCCAGCACCCTTTCTTAATAAAAACCCTTGAGAAAGTCGGGATAGAAGGAACATACTTAAAGATCATAAAAGCCATTTATGAAAAGCCCACAGCTAACATCATCCTCAACGGGGAAAAACTGAGAGCTTTTTCCCTGAGATCAGGAACACGACAGGGATGCCCACTCTCACCGTTGTTGTTTAACATAGTGCTGGAAGTTCTAGCATCAGCAATCAGACAACAAAAGGAAATCAAAGGCATCAAAATTGGCAAAGATGAAGTCAAGCTTTCGCTTTTTGCAGATGACATGATATTATACATGGAAAATCCGATAGACTCCACCAAAAGTCTGCTAGAACTGATACATGAATTCAGCAAAGTTGCAGGATACAAAATCAATGTACAGAAATCAGTTGCATTCTTATACACTAACAATGAAGCAACAGAAAGACAAATAAAGAAACTGATCCCATTCACAATTGCACCAAGAAGCATAAAATACCTAGGAATAAATCTAACCAAAGATGTAAAGGATCTGTATGCTGAAAACTATAGAAAGCTTATGAAGGTAATTGAAGAAGATTTAAAGAAATGGAAAGACATTCCCTGCTCATGGATTGGAAAAATAAATATTGTCAAAATGTCAATACTACCCAAAGCTATCTACACATTCAATGCAATCCCAATCAAAATTGCACCAGCATTCTTCTCGAAACTAGAACAAGCAATCCTAAAATTCATATGGAACCACAAAAGGCCCCGAATAGCCAAAGGAATTTTGAAGAAGAAGACCAAAGCAGGAGGCATCACAATCCCAGACTTTAGCCTCTACTACAAAGCTGTCATCATCAAGACAGCATGGTATTGGCACAAAAACAGACACACAGACCAATGGAATAGAATAGAAACCCCAGAACTAGACCCACAATCGTATGGCCAACTCATCTTTGACAAAGCAGGAAAGAACATCCAATGGAAAAAAGACAGCCTCTTTAACAAATGGTGCTGGGAGAACTGGACAGCAACATGCAGAAGGTTGAAACTAGACCACTTTCTCACACCATTTACAAAAATAAACTCAAAATGGATAAAGGACCTAAATGTGAGACAGGAAACCATCAAAACCTTAGAGGAGAAAGCAGGAAAAGACCTCTCTGACCTCAGCCGTAGCAATCTCTTACTCGACACATCCCCAAAGGCAAGGGAATTAAAAGCAAAAGTGAATTACTGGGACCTTATGAAGATAAAAAGCTTCTGCACAGCAAAGGAAACAACCAACAAAACTAAAAGGCAACCAACGGAATGGGAAAAGATATTTGCAAATGACATATCGGACAAAGGGCTAGTATCTAAAATCTATAAAGAGCTCACCAAACTCCACACCCGGAAAACAAATAACCCAGTGAAGAAATGGGCAGAAAACATGAATAGACACTTCTCTAAAGAAGACATCCAGATGGCCAACAGGCACATGAAAAGATGTTCAGCGTCGCTCCTTATCAGGGAAATACAAATCAAAACCACACTCAGGTATCACCTCACGCCAGTCAGAGTGGCCAAAATGAACAAATCAGGAGACTATAGATGCTGGCGAGGATGTGGAGAAACGGGAACCCTCTTGCACTGTTGGTGGGAATGCAAATTGGTGCAGCCGCTCTGGAAAGCAGTGTGGAGGTTCCTCAGAAAATTAAAAATAGACCTACCCTATGACCCAGCAATAGCACTGCTAGGAATTTACCCAGGGGATACAGGAGTACTGATGCATAGGGGCACTTGTACCCCAATGTTCATAGCAGCACTGTCAACAATAGCCAAATTATGGAAAGAGCCTAAATGTCCATCAACTGATGAATGGATAAAGAAATTGTGGTTTATATACACAATGGAATACTACGTGGCAATGAGAAAAAATGAAATATGGCCTTTTGTAGCAACGTGGATGGAACTGGAGAGTGTGATGCTAAGTGAAATAAGCCATACAGAGAAAGACAGATACCATATGGTTTCACTCTTATGTGGATCCTGAGAAACTTAACAGGAACCCATGGGGGAGGGGAAGGAAAAAAAAAAAGGACGTTAGAGTGGGAGAGAGCCAAAGCATAAGAGACTGTTAAAAACTGAGAACAAACTGAGGGTTGATGGGGGGTGGGAGGGAGGGGCGGGTGGGTGATGGGTATTGAGGAGGGCACCTTTTGGGATGAGCACTGGGTGTTGTATGGAAACCAATTTGTCAATAAACTTCATATATAAAAAAAATAAAATAAAATAAAATAAATAAATTAACTTAATAAAAAAAACAAAAATCAAAGCTGGCAAAAAAAAAATAAAAAAAAAAAAAGATGGGAAGTCATGCCTGTTTGGGTACTGTGGTAGGCAATATCAATTAGCATAATTTAAAATGGAAAAAAGAATCAACAGTGAATCTTAGATAACAATGGAATTATTTTTGCAAATGTGTTTCATACAAACGAGTTTCACATACTTGTTATGAATGTATTTGTTTCATATGAACGAGTTTCACATACTTTAGGACAATATCAACAAAAGTTGTCTCTTTCAATTGTCTATCTTAAACATTTTTTATACAGATAAATTGACCTGAAAACTGGTTTCTAATCTCCAAAAGAAATAAATCCAACCCCAATTAAATGGCCCATCTGTATACATATCTACAAGCCATAGTAACAAAATTTAATCGTAAGATCTTTTTTGACATCTGTTTAGTTTATAAATTTATAGGTACACTGCCCTGAAACCTTTTTCCTTATCATATGTGGGAAGAATGGCTGTAAATATTTAACTTATAACTTTTTCTACTGTTTGCATAGAAGGAATACTTGTTTGTAAAATCATAGGGAAAATAGAAAGACATAATGGAAAAGAATGAAAAGCCTACATATGTTTTGGACATTCAGTTTAAATTATTATAGTTTTCCCTATTTCAACAAAATTATGGTATATAATATATCCTGCTTTTTTCTTTGAATATTATCCTGTTATAATTATTTCTTATATTAATATTATTTGAACACATGATGTTAACGACTATTATATACAATATACAAGATACAATAATGTAATTTTATAATTTCTAAGGTCTGGGATATTTTGCTAGTTTTTAATTTTTTCAAATTATAAATAATACCTTAGAAAACAGCCTTGTGTAGGAATTTTGCTGTTTCTTTAACATTAAGGTCCTTCATTTATTATATTTTCCTTAATATAAGCATATGATCTAGTGCTTGTAAATTTCTAGTGGTTTTGGTTTATTTTTATTTATAACTTATGATAACATATAGTTGAATATTGTTTTTATTCAGTCAGAAAATTTTGTGTTTTTTATCACAGAATATCATTTATTAACATATAATGTAATGAATGGTATGGCTGGAAGCCTGCCATCTTGGCATTTGTTTTCAATTTATGTCATCTGTTCTTTTTAGTTATTGGGGCTGCTGTATTATATTCTTCCTTTCTACTTCCTCTTGATGAATCAATGTTTTTTACATTTGATTTTAACTACTGTATGAAATTTGAGATATACTCCCTTGAACCATTTTAGCAGTTTCTCAGTTTAAAATACAAATCTTTTAACATATCACATTATACCTTGATAATACTATATTACACACACACACAAAATTTGTAATAGTGAAACTTTACCCTCCATGTCAGCTCAGATTAGTAAACCTACATGTCCAGTTATTAGCCACATGAACCCTGCATGAAAGAACATATAAATTGTATACTTACCCCAATACTAGCTGAGATATAGTTCGTCCCCTCTTTTTCATTGTAACATATATTTAGCAACATCTAAAATGATGCATAACTACACCTGTGCTGAAGATAGCAACAGTTATAAATATAAAGAGGGAAGAAGGTTGCCAGAGAAAATTAGACGTGATTTTCCATTCATGTAATTCAGCTTGATGTGGTCTGGTTCATCTTTTCATCTCTGAACCAAATGTCATCGTCAGAGGGATTCAGAAATATGATTCCTAAAGCCTGTGTCATTGGTTGACCCTCACTGCAGAGATAACTACTGTTGGTCCTGCCTGAATTCCATGGAACAGATTTCCCTTGAGAGACAGAGTAGCCTTCTGTTGTTGAAAGAACAAGGGGAAGTGATGGACAGGTGAATTTCACAGATAAGTTTTATACTTGATAAGCATAAAATTGGCTAAGGGAGGTAATAATTTTGAAGGCTATTTCTAACTTCCTAGAGGCAGAATGAGGAATTTAATCTTTTTCTTTACTTTTCTCACTCTGTCGAAGTCATTTAATTTATCTCCTTAGTTTCAAATGAACACTAATACCTCACCCACAGTTTGGGGCCACCACCATGTACCTCTTTTCTGGTCTCTGGATAGATACATGTGTCTACTAAAATTTTTCACTGAAAATGTTCTATAGGCATATCAAACCCAGAATGTTTAAAGGAAAATTTATTATTAACCTCTACAAATGTTATCACAACATTTAGTCAGTTTCTACATCCAGCAGCTTCCAATGCTATAATTAATGATTAATGAAGCTGTCTCCTTCACACCCACATCATGCATCAGTTTATACCTATATTAATGTAATAAGCATCTAATATATACTATATCTCACCTCTAATATACTGCTGTTAGAATACTTTTTCTAAGATACAAGAGAAAATATTTTCTGATGTCTTGGAAAGTACAAAGATATAGGAACCTTTTAAGTTCTGATTGTTTCCTATTCCCCTAGACTTACCTGTGCCTCTTCCCAGCCACATGTGTTCTTACCACATCTATCTCCTTGCTGTTTCCCATCAAAATAACCTCTTACACATTTATTCTCCTCCAAGCTTGCTATTGTTTCTTTGCCTAAAAGCTCTTTCTCCAAATTTGTTGATGAATCAACTCCATTTTCTCATTTACAGTATCAACTATGAATATAATTTTCACCAGAATGACTTTCTTCACCTTCAAATCCAGTGTTATCCAAAATCTGGGACATCAGATGATTATAAATGTTATGTGAATAAAACAAATGAGAGTCATGCATTTATATCTACATATATTAAAAATATATAGACAACTAATCTGTCATCATGGTTATATTAATGGGAAGGGCTTTTTAAAATTTGATTTGAAGTTAATTAATGTAATTATTCTCCAAAGAGTTACAAATTCCCTAATGCAGACACAATATCTCATTTGTTGTTTGCATCCATAATTCCTGCTATATCGATAGTATTTGTTGAATAAATGAATGAACATGGATGCATTAATGAACTTGGATCAAAAGTAGGGGCACCTGGGTGGCTCAGTTGGTTAAGTGTCTGACTTTGGCTCAGGTCATGATTTCACAGTTCACGAGTTCAAGCCCCATGTCGGGCTCTGTGCTAACAGCTCAGAGACTGGAGCCAGCCTCAGATCTGTGTCTGTCTCTGATTCTGTGTCTCCCTCTCTCTCTGCCCCTCTCTTGCTCGTGCTCTGTCTCTCTCTCTGTCAAAAATAAATAAAAACATTAAAAATTTTAAAATAAAGAGGGGCGCCTAGGTGGCTCAGTTGGTCGAGCGCCTGACTTTGGCTCAGGTCATGATCTCACAGTTCCTGGGTTTGAGCGCCACATCAGGCTCTGTGCTGAATGTTTGCCCAGAGCCAGGAGCCTGCTTCAGATTCTGTGTCTTCTCTCTCTGCCCCTCCCCTGCTTATGCTCTTTTTCACTCTTTCTCTCAAAAATAAATAAATGTAAAAAAAAAAAAATTTAAGCCTACTCAGTGCCATTGCCACTCTAATCTCTCTGTAGATTATATTATTTAAGATGAACTTTCTCAATTTTATTGTTGTTGTTAATCACTATAAATCCCATCTTGCTTTTGATCGCCAGAGGGCTTTCAATATTGGGTAGATTGGTATAAGAACACTACATAAGTGTGTTTTAATATGAAAGGATAGTGTGTTTTGGGTAAAGAAATGATAAAATATCCAAAGAATGTCTTAGACTAAAACTTATTCATTAGAAATTCTGGATGCTTTTTATTTGTTTGTTTTCATTTCTTTCACTACCTCTGTGCTTGGTCAAGTTTATAGTTTTGGCAATAAAGTCAGTACTTTTATTTTTAACTTAGTTAAATTCTTGAGCTGTCATTTCACATGGGTTATTTTTGTTTAACTGACCCTACTGCTGTCAGATTACTTTAACACACCAAAGCTTTTCCCTTCCTGGAATTAAGTGTCTCTTATAATTCTCCTCCCTATCTTTGGAATGTGGTGTTATATTTTAAGTACGGATAATGATATCTGACAGGTTCCCAAACGCCTGCAGGAAATCTGCCTCCATCCATGTTTATTAAACAGACATTGTCTATGTCAGTATATAGATTTGGTCTTCAACACTGTATTCATCAATATAAATACAGTATTTCCCTTACTAAGGTAACTATAACCCATTCCCCTCCCACTACATAGTCTTTATTACATTTTATATTATGTAATTGCAATCCTAAAGTTTGAACCAAGAAGATATGTGCCAAGTAATCCTCTCACCTTGTTACCACTTCCTCACTCCTCTTCCTATAGTGAAGACTTAACATAAATATAAATTACAGGTTGAAAATACTTTTTCTTTTTAGTTTATTTGTATCAAATGCATGCAAATTGTATCATCACAAGTCCATTCTTTGAGGAAAAAATACTAAACACCTTCAGTGGTTTAGTGGTTCATCTAGCTGTTGGTTACTTGCCCTTTTTCTCTTTTTTTTAGTAAAATGGAAAATTGCATTACTTATGTGTAACTGTACTATCTTTTTCAACCTATTAAATATTCATTATTTTTAGTATTATAAATATAAGGCAAAATCTAATAGATTTTATGGTAATTAGTAGATATCTAGTAAAAAATCTAGTTAATTTAAATTATAAAATTATAAATATTACTTTAATTAGAGATATAAATGTATTTTAAGTATACCTATATAGCTTTTATATTAATGTGTATGTATCTATATGCAATTTTATATTAAATACATAAGATCGTAAGGTGTTTAGTAATTATTAGTTTTCATATTGGAATAGAAGAAAAATAAAATTTGAGTAAGTCTTATGTACTCACAGCCCTAATGAGCTTGTCTTCTCGCTGTTTTGGTTGTGCAGTATCTAACACCCTTCCTATATTTATGGATATTTCCTGTAGTTGTTGCAGAGGGGAGTCCACCTGCTAAATATAGATGATGAAATTGCCAGATATTTACTTCTCCACCCTTTCTTGCACCCATAGCATAGACACACAACCTGGTCTGAGTCTACAAATACAACCATTATATTCGTTACTGGTGATTCAAAGAATATAGGAGTATCTGCTCTGCAAGAAGGTGGTAGCAGTTACACAAGAACATCTGGATTGTAGACAACAGAAGCAGCAGAAACAGTTTCCAGCACTCTGTGCTTGCAGGGTTGGCAGCCATGACTTGCCCAGAGCTCAGCAGAGACCACATCAATGATTTCAAGGATAGATTCTGGGGTGTCATTTTGACTGAGGCTCTCGCTGTCCTTCACCTGACCTTGGTTCTTCGATTACGACACATTTAAATTCCTTTTCCATTTCATTAGCCAGAATTTCCTTCTTTGAGTTGCAACTAGGAACGGCAAATCTGTATAGTAAATGTTTCCTTAATTAGGATTGCATATTTTCGCTGGACCAAGTGTTTGATTTCACACTAATTTGGAGACTCTACATCATATCCTTTTGGTGTACAGTTGATACAGAGCCTGCTTCGAATATTTACACCTCTCAGTTAAGGTCTGTTGTGGTGGTGGTTGTTGTTTTCCCTTAAAGCTCTTTCTTGGGGCATCTGGGTGGCTCAGTCGGTAGGTGTCTGACTTTGGCCCAGGTCATGATCTCATGGTCCATGAGTTCAAGCCCCCACATCAGGCTCTGTGCTGACAGTTTGGAGTCTGGAACCTGTTTCAGATTCTGTGTCTCCCTCTCTCTCTGCCCCTCCCCTGCTCACACTCTGTCTCTGTCTCTCAAAAATAATAAACATTAAAAAAAATAAAAAAAAGAAATCTCTTTATGGCAAAGTCACATCAAATGCTTTCATATTACATTGTAATAACATATATATAAAGGTATATACGCACTGTGTATATATGCATTGTGTCTTGCCTTTTAACCACATGTCATCAAATTTCAATAAATAATGAACAAAAAAGGAAAATCAGTGACATCTTTTAAATTATAGATTCTACTCAAAACATTTGATACAGTTTACTTTGGAGCAATTTATATGTCTTTCGGTCTGAAGAGATAATGTATCTTGTCAATGGTAAGTTAGAATACGAAATGAAAAAGGCAATTATCAAACCAACTATCATTGATTCAAAGAAATAGAAAGTAGTTTTAAAAGTAAGAATACTTAGGGTACCTGAGTGGCTCAGTTGGTTAAGCATCCGACCTCAGCTCGGGTCATGATCTCACGGTTTATTAGTTCAAGCCCTGCGTAGGGCTCTGTGCTGACGGCTCAGAGCCTGGATCCTGCTTCTGATTCTGTGTCTCCTTCTCTCTCTTCTCTGCTCATGTGCTCTCTCTCTCTCTCTCAAAAAATCTACTCTTACATACATTAGATTGTTAGAAGTTGTTTCCTTGGCCCAATTAATTTTTTATTCATCTGCAGAAATCATCACGGGTTGAACAAAGTTTCTGCAAGTGAATCTTTTAGATATCTTTTGTAACTGACACTGACTAACTGAAGCAGGAAAACAGAATTTATGAGAATGGTCCTGGATAGCTCACCAGTCACCATGGGAAATGAAAAATAAGTACTTCAGAAGAAAAGGAACCAGGGATTGTCCAGAGATCTAAGAAGCAGCAACTTGAACACATTTTTTTCAAGGGCATTGGCATTAAAACAATATCCCTTGATGGAGCTGACACAAGCTTCAATTACTTTCCATGCCAAAATGGATCAGCTCATAAGAACAGTTTCAGTGGACTTTGCTTTGGTGGAAGGGGTCTGTACTTTCCAGGGGTGATAATTTCACCACAATTATAAGAATAAGAAGGGACAATTTTCTAAGAGAAGGGATGCTGGGATGGTAAAAGCAAAGGTGTTCACAAAAATGAATCTATTAATTCGAGAGGAAAATGCCTTTTTAACATTTTACAGGAAAATCTTTACATTTTGTCATGTTTCAATTTTCCTATAAATAATAATTGACTTGTTTTTAAAATTTTTTAACATTGATTCATTTTTGAGGAAAGAAACAGAACATAAGCAGAGCAGGGGCAGAAAGAGAGGGAGACACAGAATCGGAAGCAGGATTCTCCAGGGTATGAGCTGTCAGCACAGAGTCCAATGCGAGGCTCAAACCCACGAACTGTAAGATCATGACCTGCACCGAAGTCGGATGCTTAACTGACTGAACCACTGACGCGCCCCAACAATTGACTTGTTTTTAAAAGATACTTCCCATAATTAGAACAGTCATATCTTTATTAGTGTCATGATTGATTTTCTTATCATATTGTAGGATATGCCAATATTGGATTTTATGGTGGTTTAAAATAGATGAAACATAGATAGTAAAAATATTTCTTTCTTGATAGATCTTTCAAAATAATGATATACTGATCTTGTTATAAATTTTGGATTCTCAGAAATTTTATCAAATTTATTGAAGACATCATAAAATAGAAGACACATTAAGTGGAGACCTCATGTAAATTTCCTAAAGCTTATGACAATAATCTGATCAATTACCTGCACTAGGCACCTCAAAAACTTTACATGCGTTAAGAAATAAAAATTAATTATGATAACAATCTTATGAGGAAATTGGTATTACTATCTTCTTTTACATATGAGGAAGCTTACGTACAGCTTGTAATACATCCCTCAGGATCCTACAGATAATGCATCAGATTCCTGAGCCTGCATTTTAAGCTACCACCACCTGTATTGCCTTTCTCTTGGAAAAAAGATTTCCACAATAAGTATCTAAAGACTAAATATTGAAAATTTTAAGCTGAAACTTTGGCAACAGGAAAAATATTACTATTTATTCATTACTGTTATTCATATAATATCCATATTTTATTTGATAATATTTATAATTATCGGTTGTAATGATTTTGATAGCAGTTGTGAGGTTATTGTATATATACTAAGACTAATTGTGATAGCGGTAGTAGCAATATAATTAATGGTACTGGTGTTAGTATTAGTAACAGTGAAAATTTATAAACGGGGATCAAGCTGATACTGCGTTGAGTACTTTCTGTCCATTAAGATGTAGGAACTCCTCTGCTGAGAATTCACCATAGATTGAAGAAGTAATCAATATGCTCTAGCCTTTTTGTGAACACTATTATTTTCTATTTGTCTAGGTGTATTGTGTGTTCAATATTGCTGAACTCTCTCTTTAACTATAGTTATTTAAATATCTAAAGATTATTTTCTAGAATTTTTGTCATTTCCAAATACTCTAAATGGATATAGTGTCATTTACATTTGATATGAGCAATTTAGTAGATATGCTCTTGTAGGATAAGAATTCCAGAAGAACATGTATATTTGTAATTCCCATATTTTAGTTTGTTTTAGTTGTTTTCTATATTAAGGTTTTTTATCTGTGTCTGGACCACTTGTAAATGTTCTCTTCTTTGCAGCCAATTTGTAATATTATCATACAACTATATTGTTTCTTTCCCTCTCATCTTTCTTCACTAGTGTATCTCATACAGAGATTTCATTCTCAGGATAATAGAATTCCAGACATGTTTATTATATCTTCTCAATGTAAAAGGAAAATTCACTTTACCTAATAGTATGTGATTTTGAACAAAATCACTCTTCCACATAAGGAACGTGGGTGTGAAAATGATACTGCCACATTTTAGGATTCTTATCGTGTTAAAATATCAGAGTAACTTTATTTTCCATTTTTATATTTGGTGCTGAATCACTGAATAGCCCCTACTGTCTTTAGTTTTTTGGGTTAATAGAAAACTTCTTTTTAAATCTAATTTCTATAATAGAGGAGATGGTTTCCATAATATCAACTTTTGCATTTTTATTTGGATATTTTATTTGGAACCAATTTTATATGGGTTCTTCTAAGTTCAGTTTATTCCTCTTTGGTCAGGCCAACAAGTCTTTTGACAAAAATTGTCTCTTCTCTTTGTGTGATGAATTTAATCCGTAACTAGCATTTTATACATAGATATAAAATATGCTTTTGATCATATCAGTACAATCAGTTTTTTATATATGTCTATCTTTTCTGAAATCAAATCTCTCAGCTGGGGGGAAAAACGGAGTTCCGGTTTGACCTCAACTCCTGGGATGGTTTTAGTCAGGTGTTTTCTATGACCATCTATCTATTCATTCATATGTCCTTGTATTCATGCCATGTATTAATTCCTTAATGCATTAATCTAATCAATTTTTAAAAACATGTAGATAAAAAATTCTTGCCATATGAAAGGCTCCATAGTTTATTCTTGCTTCCTAGGATTTTTTTTACAGAAATTTTTATCCACATATTTATCAGCAAGTTTATAATGCCATTGTAACTGCAATTTAAAAATTACAAATATTTCATAACTTAAGAAAAGAAAATTTCTATAGTGATTTTGTCTCTCCACTCATCGATGACCAATTATTTTTCTTCATGTATGTAATTTTAAAATAATTGGTGATGTTTGGAGAACTAGAGTCTAGAAATAGTTTAGAATACATAATATGGGATCATAAGGTTGAATTCACTGGCTAAGAGTTCTATATACAATAGTAAAAGTGTACAAATGAAACATTCTCTTTAGTATACACATACATACATCCCCCATAGACACAGTTATGTAGGAATACATATCAAAAAAGAACAAAAGCGGCAGGTTCTTGGGGAATATGCAGCAATTAGCATTCACTAGTGTTAAGCATATGAAAGAAACAATAGTTTGTTAATGGCCAGGAAGATTATTTATGTAATATGAAGTAATTATGGGGATATTATAAACATATTTTTAAATACCAAATATAAAATGTAATACATAGAAATGCTAATGAAAACATTTTGCTTTACAATAATTTAGGAATTAGTTAACAATGGACACATATGATACAACCATAGGATTGATGAACTTTTTATTAGAATAGATATGCATTGACAAAGATAAAAAGGAAAAAATTGAAACAACATGTGTTCTTATAAAAAATGTATGATCTCTTTTTAAGCCACTAAGTCACAATAAATTTTGTTTTCTTCCATGTTATCTTGTTTAACCTGAGAGCAATAATTGGTTTTTATGTCATTTCTTCCATTTTCTTTCTTGTAGCTATGGGTTTCAGCAGTTTTCCAACATCTTTATTGATTTTGAAGTTTTGCCAGTGCTTTTGGCTTTGTTATTATGCAAAGAAGTACATGTTAACCTTTCAGATTATTGATCTTTTGGAGAAAGAAAGAAAGATGTTTTTATTTAGTGTTAATATAAAAATTATCATAACATTTTTTGACATTTGTTCATATTTTAGAGATGATATCAAAGTTTCAGGCAAAATCATCAAAAACATACACATATTAGGTTCCCATAAATATATTTTCCTCCATATCTCAGTTACTGATGCATTTACCAGAAGTATTCATTTTCTAGCAAATTCGATAGTGAATGAACTCTCTGAGTTTTTCTGATATTCATATTATAAATGCCATCCAATTCAATCAGACCAATATTTTATTTAGCACAATTGTGTGCCAGGCATTATGCTTAGAGATGCTAAGGCAATTCTACCCAAATATAGGTTTGTCTTTACAAACCTTAGCAATAATCCATTACTGTGTATCTGTATGTTTGTGCTTTTGTGCTTAAAATGAAAAGAAAAATCTTTTATAAAAACATTGTCCCAAGCACGTAAAATGCAAGACAAACTAATTAGGCAAATGAGAGGAAAGGATGTTAAGATTAGAAAAATATTAGAAATTACATCAATTAAAGTGCTGGTTGTAAATAATAGAAAACTGTTGCAAATTTGCTTCTGGAAAATGGGAAAACTGGGTTAACAAATGGAAAACCAGAGCAGTAAGAGCTGATTCTTGCTAACCCTAACTATAAAGTATAAGCCATCGACAATCGTGTCAGATATCATTTTCATCACATGATCTCTGGTAGCTACATTTTTTTCTGCATGTCTGCTTCATTTTCCTTAACTATGACTTTTCCCCTCCTTATAGCTGGCTGTCTGAGAGCACTAGTGTTGCAATCTACTCTCAATTCCCCTCTCCCCAACCAACCCTCAAGCATTGGTCTTTCCTAGGGTCTGTCACCATCTATTATGATTTTCAGTTCACAGAATTGGGATAAAGGATATGAAATGGAGGCAGGTGGTACTTGGAGACTGACCAGTCAGCCTGCCTTACTTACCTCCTATCTAGGACTTCTCAACTGCATTGATATTAATCAAGAAAGTGTTTATTAGTATTATTTTCATTTTACAGAATGATAAATGGAAGTTTACATAGATAAATGATTTTCAAAAACTATACCATTAGGAAGAGGCTGGTCAGTGAAACTGATCTGAATCCACTATTAACCACTATGTCTTTCTAGCACCCTAGAAATAGAGGCAAAAAATACATGCTAGAGCCTTATTTTGAAGATAAAATCCTGGACAGTGAAAGTGAGGGAGAAAGAAAGCAATGAGAGTTTGAGGCAAATGCAAGGTGCTGAATTGGGACACTGGTCACTTCCTTATAATGAGCCACGAACAGGATTTAGTAGGTGACTCAGCAGGTGCAATTTTATAATCTTTGGGCAAATGCGATAGACAGTCTGCCATGGAACACTTCAAGGGAAAATGTAGCTTATCTTCTTCACTTCTTCCCATTTTTGTCTCCCATTGGGCAATGTTTGCTTAACTCAGAATGTTTAGCAGATGCTTAGGAAGGCAGATATAAGGCCCTGCAGTATGGATTCTCAGTGGAATTATGAAGTAGAAGGTGAACCAGAGAGATAAGAGACATTTTGGTGCCATCTCAAGTGGGCCTGTCCAGAGGAGGTCTGCTGTGGTAGTGACTGAGGCCAAGTGAGGAGCTTGGAGTTAGGAACCAGGTAAAATCAACAAAATCTGAAGAGACACTTAAGATGTGCCCAATACAGCCCTCAAAAGGTATTGTAGAAGAGTTATAAGAAAAGTCAACTCAGATTTTATTTATAACAATTTCCTTGGAGAGAAATTATAGAAAACATTTTCATCCCAATGAAGCTAACAAAAAAAGTTCACAAGCAGACTTATGTAAGGAGAGTCAACTTAACATTGTGGGTGGTTGCACAGATTTGGAGTCAATTTACGGGGCCAAAATTAGGTAAGAGGATTATTATAACATGGGTTATGCAGCAAACATGAACAATAGATTTAATTGTACATTCATGAAAAGAAGCTGAAAATATAGTGTTAAGTGAAATATAAAAGACAATTACCAGTTATAATGTGGGAAATACAAGACTGTCACTTCCACCTGAACAAAGAGAACACGCCATGTAAGCCACAGAATTTTAACATTAAAAACTAAAGAGTTGGAAGCATAAAGAAAACTATAAGAGCTGAATTCTGAGCACTAACAAGCCATTTTTAGTAGAGACCCACAGCTGCTTTTACCCATGGATGCAAGAGGATTACAAAGATAAACATATCATTGATAGGAAAGCCAGAGAGTATTAATAGCCGTGTGTTGATTTGTGTAATGGGTTGGAATCCCAAAGAATTCAAGTATCAGAATCAGTCTAAAGTCACCTCCCCAATTTTTCTCACTTTCATTCCATGCCCGTCAGTTGTACACTGATGGCTGCAGACAGGGCTTGAAATCTGAGTAAGATCTTTGAAGTATTCAGGGACTCTCTCTCTATAGTATAAGACAGCATGGTTGCCAAAGGCCAAAGCCATGGCAAAGGAACTGGAATCTCCATGGTACACTGTGTCCTCATGAAATAAAAGAAGGGGGTATCAAAAAGTGGAGGAAAAGTCAGAGGGCTAAAAGGAATTCTCCCCAAGACATTCTGGGCTTTCATGGAACATTGTGTAACTGTCCTGTGAAGATGGGTGGCAAGGGGCAAAAAAGAAAGGGTGGGAATGGAAAGCAAAGATAACTCTCCAGCAATGGAAAAAGCAGGCAGATAGCATATAAAACAGAAATCTCTTACAGTTCAGAAAGCTTTTACATTAATTTTGAAGCCATATAATATCTTTTGAAGGTGAACTTGATTTTAAACATTAATATGATAACCTGTAGAGCAAATCTAAATAGACACAGACATAACTAATTAAACTCTAATTAAAAAGATTATTAAAAATAATCACATCACCCAAAATAAGTAAGGAATGAAGGCATATAGGAACAAAGAAGGGATCGATTAGATAGAAAACAAATGTAAGTAGTAAACTTAAGCTCAATCGTATCAACTACATTAAATGAAAATGGATTAAATTCTTCCATTGAAAGGTAGAATTTGGCAGACTGGATTAAAAAAAAGAAAGAAAAAAAACCACATAGCTTTCTGGGGGTCATACAAGATGGCAACATAGGAGATTCCTGAACTCCCATCCTCCCACAGACACACTGAATGTACAACTACAGACAGAGTAATTTACCTCTGAATGAAATCCAGAAACTAGCTGAGAGACTCCTACACGTTAAGTGAAAGAGAAAATATCCATATTGAAACAGGCAAGAAAGGCAGGGACACACACTCCTCCCCATAAATCCCACCCCAGACACAATGCCATACAGTTGGGAGGAAACCTGAGTTTCTCCCTGAAGAGTGAAAGGTTTGGATTCCGTATTTAGCACCTCAAGTTTTAAGACTCCTACCTGAGGGACAGGCCCACAAAACACCTCACTCTAAAAGTCAATGAGATTTGCATTTTTGAAACCCACAAGACTATAGCAAAAAAGAAACAGTAGTTAATGGGACACAAGTACTAGTTGTTGCTGCCTACCAGGGCTCAGCACAGAGGCAAGCAAAATTGCTCAACTCCCAGTCTTTTCCTAAAGGGAGCCATTTGCGTACTTTGAATGCTTAGGCCTGAGGGTCATGCTTCTAATTTAGCACACATCTAGAGGCTGGGCGTGATTCTCTCTGGAGACTGGGGGAACCAGTCACCCACCTCCCATGTGGTATCCTTCTAGTCCAATCTATTTTGCCAGTATCTCCCTGAAAGGAGCATATACAGACATCTGTGCCTTGACTTTCGTGCTGCCACCTGAGAGATGGGTCCCCTAAGCACATGGTTCTGACAGCCAATGTGGCTTGCATACACAGGTTCCTTAGGACTATACCAAACAAGGAGGAGTTCTTAACCAGCTATTACCCTAGGGCTCAGTGCAGAGGGAACAAGCAAAAACCACCCATCTCCTAATCTTTCCCTGAAAGGGATCAGTCTACATACTTTAAAAGTTACTGCTTAAGGATTAGGCTTCTAATCTATAACATATGTGTAGTGGATGGTTACAGTGCTCCCACATAGCAAGGGAGCTGCCAGAAACAACCTCCACTTCTCCCTCTAGCCTGCTCCAAGTCTTCAGTATTGACCTGGAAGATTATATACATGTTTTGTGTTCCAGCTTTTGTGCCTGCTGCCCAAGAGATAGGCTCCAGTATTGCCTGGCTCTGAGAGCCAACAGGACTTGCATTTATGAGTCTCCCATGACTATAGCAAATGAAGAAGTTCTTAATGGGTGCAACAACAACACTTGCAGCTATATGCCCAAGCTCAGCATAGAGGAGCAAGCAAAAAACACTCATCTCCCAGGTCTCCATGGAAGAGGCTTAACTACATACTCTCCCAGCTGATGCCTGAGGGTCCCACTTCTAATCAGCCTGCATCTAGGTGCAGGATGTGACCCTCCTCTTTGTGACACTGATAGGTCTTGGCACACTGTCACTTGCTGGGGAGTTGAACAGGGAAGACATCATGGACAGTCAGAAGGATCTGAGAAACAATGAGAAGATTGGGCTGGGCTGATTGACAAAGTTCATGTACACAAGACCACCTTCTCAATACTGGGAGAGGTGGCTATCTTATGTAATGTATAGAAACCAAAGCAGAGTCAGGAAAAATGAAGAAACAAAAGGAATATGTTGCAATCAAAAGAACAAGATAAAACTCCAGAAACAGATATTAATGAAATGGAGAGAAGTGATTTACCTGATACTTTAAAATAATAGGAATAAAGAGGCTCATTGGGGTTGGGGGAGAAATGCATGAACAAGGTGAGAATTTCAATAAAGAGATGGAAAATATTAAAAAGTACCAAACAGAGATCACAGAGCTGAAGAATACAAGAAATGAATGAAGGGGCACCTGGGTGGCTCAGTCAGTTAAGCCTCTGACTTCAGCTCAGGTCTTGATCTACTGTTCGTGAGTTTGAGCCCCACATTGGGCTCTATGCTGACAGCTCAGAGCCTGGAGCCTGCTTCAGATCCTGTCTCTGTCTCTCTCTGCCTCTCTCCTGCTCATGCTCTGTCTCTCTGTCTCTGTTCTCTCTCAAAACTGTATAAACATTAAAAAAATGAATCAAAAAGTTCAGTACAGGGGTTCAAGAACAGACTGAATCAAACAGAAGAAAAGAGCAGTGACGAGACAGGGCAGTGGAATTCATCCAGTGAAGGGAGCAAGAAGAAAAAAAGAAATTAGAAAGAATTAAGATAACTTAATACACATTGTTCAAAACTCTTCTGTTATTCTGAAACCAGTTTGGAAGCTGTGTCCTATAGATATAGAATTCTAGAGGGGAAAATCTGCACCTGGAGTTTTAGATTATTGTTACAGGTAGCTGTTATGTGTGGTCTATGATTTGTATGAATCGTCCTTGACAATGAAACCCTTTTGGTAAAAAAATCACATATTTAGGTCACTGGAGTTTCATTGAATAGAAGGAAGAACAATAAAGGCCTGAAAATATTGATGAGGTGGAAGAAGACCCAAAGATGAGCAGGTCTTGTAGGCAAAAAAGAATTTTAAGGACTAAAATGTCAAGTGTTAAATTCTAGAGTGCTTTCTGAGAAAGAAAACAGAAAACTTCATCTCTTGAGTATTCAATAAATTCCCTTGAGATAGTTCAAACTGGCTCTCAAAGATATTAAGGAAAGTATGGTTAATGAGGATACAGATGCATCCTTGAAATAATAGAACAAAAAGAGGATAGTTGTCCCAAGCTAGTAGATTTAGTAAAGGTTAAGCTTGGTAATGTATTCTATATACTAATACTAGCACAGATCATTTGCTAGCCAACATACTTCACCTGGATTATCTCAACACATTGCTTTCAATAACCTTATATACTGTTATTAATCCATTTTCAAAGGTGAAGGAAGTGAGTTTCAAAAATTATTTAACTGCCCAAGATTACAAGCATAGCATGTTTTAGAGTTGGACTCAAAACCCGGACATTCTGTCTGTAAAGTTCTCTGTCTAAATCCAGATGCAACACAGGCAGAGCAACACTGAAATTGCATTCATGTGCTTTGCACTGAATAGAAAAGCAAGTGAAATCAGAAGATAGCTTATAATATGAGAAAAAATGGAGATAAAGTGCAAACAGAATGTTAGATAGGAGTTAGAAGTGAGAAAAGTAAAAGTATACATGATTTTGATCAGAGAGGAAATTTCTCAAGTCCTAGAATATTTTGAAAATTTTGAGTAATGACTAGACTCCTGTTGATTATTTTAAGACTAGGTTGGATTGGTTATTGAAGAGGAATCAGTGAAAATTCATAAACCTTGCTTTAGCTAGTTCATATCCTGCAGACACTTAAGAGGTACATCAACCCACTGAAGCTGACTATAATAACAAGTAGGAGGAATGGAAGTTTATATCTGGGTGTTTTAGAGATTGTATTTAAAAAAGGAAAATAATGTTAAAGTGGGTTTAATCAGTAGGCTTCTCTATAGATAAGAGGGTTTGAAATATTCTCTGGCATAATTCAACTAAAAGTCACTACGAAAGAAAAATTCAGATGCATTAGAGTTTGTTTCAGTCTGTTTGGGCTGCTAGAGCAAAATACTTCCAACTGGGTAGCTTTTAAACAATAGAAAGTGATTTTTCATAGCTCTGGAGGCCAGAATTCCAGGATCAAGGTGCTAGCATGGTCCTGTGAGGGCCCTTTTCCTGATTCACTGCTGGCAGCTTCACATGGTGGGAGGGGCTGGGGAATCTCTCTGCAGCCTGTTTTATAAGGCATTAATCTCATTCATGGGGATTCCACTTCATGGCCTAAGCACCTCCCAAAGGCCCTATTCCTTAATACCGTCATCTTTGGGTTAAATTTGAACATATGAATTTTGGGGGGACAAATTTAGACCATAGTTGGGTTTAAGAGTAAATCAGACACACTAGGATATTTTGTTTCTGCTTTTCCTCTAACTTTGCTGTGACCTTTGTCAGGGTTCTTAACTTTTAGCAGTGTTTTCATTTCTAAATTGGGATAAAAATAAAACCTATCACTAAAGCCATTGTGAGATTAAAAGAAAAAAAATGTACAACTTCTTAGCATATTACCTGATCTATGCTGCCTTTAATACACACTAGTGTTAATATTTTTAAAATTTGTTTAATGTTTATTTATTTATTTATTTTTTTTCAACGTTTATTTATTTTTGGGACAGAGAGAGACAGAGCATGAACGGGGGAGGGGCAGAGAGAGAGGGAGACACAGAATCGGAAACAGGCTCCAGGCTCCGAGCCATCAGCCCAGAGCCCGACGCGGGGCTCGAACTCACGGACCGCGAGATCGTGACCTGGCTGAAGTCGGACGCTTAACCGACTGCGCCACCCAGGCGCCCCAATGTTTATTTATTTTTGAGAGAGAGAGAGAGAGAGAGAGAGAGAGAGTCAGAGCATGAGTGGGGGAGTTGCAGAGAGAGAGGAAGACACAGAATCTAAAGCAGGCTCCAGGCTCTGAATCGTCAGCACAGAGCCTGATGCAGGGCTCGAATTCATGAGCCGTGAGATCATGACCTGAGCCTAAGTCAGACACTTAACTGAGCCACACAGCTGTTCCACTAGTATTAATATTATTGAAGATATTTTTAATCAAAATTATGTTTAACTTCTGATTAAATATATTGATGATTTTTATTAACTTTTATCTAAAAATATTTTATGCTATTATGTCTGAATTCAAAACCTAAAAGAACATTTGTTTACTATAATTTTATCCTGCTATATTAGATTTTTATGTACTATCCATCCCTTTATTTTTTACTTTTCCTAAGGATGTTACCTCATGAAGAGCTATTAAGATGTCAACATACGTGCATTAACCTTGTTTTGACACTTTCAAATAAGGTGGACATTAGTACTAACTGCTCAACAACTGAAATGACTTATTTGTTAAGTGCATTTGTTTGCTTTAAAAATGTAAGACAAGTAAAAGAAATCAATTTGAAAAGCTGAGAGCAGAATGTTAAAATATTACTTTCACATTGAGGCAAATATAACAAGAGAGTGCATTTATTTACTGTGCCTGGAATTCTCTGTATAATTGCATTGTATTTCCCGTCTACTATTTGTGTATGAATAAAAGTCTCACCCTCACTACACAGCACCTCCTCTCTCCTATTAGACCTTGGGTTTGAGTTATAATGGTAGATTAAGTTTTAACTGCAGACATAAAGCTGCCTCTCTCTCTGAGAGTGTAGCTTTATGCACCCACAGTTTCACTATGCAGCTTTCAAAATCCTTTTATGCTTCAATTTCCTTTTTTTTTTTCTAGAATTCTCCAGGTGCCCGAATGCAATTGTTTGTATGAGGTATATTTGGTCAGTGAGGCATGTAATGCATTTATAAATTACATAGTCAAGATTTTGCATAGAAGAACTCTAAGCCTAATTTATTATACTTTAAAAAATCATAGTTTTTGTCATATAGTAAGATCAAGATTAAGCTACAAAAGAGAAGAAATAGCATTGAAAGTAGTCAGAAATGTTGGATCTTTGTATTCTGTTCTATTGTTTTGTTATGAGTTTGTCTCTAATAATTGTAGCTAACGTTAAGCGTGATTGTCTGTGTTCTTTGTCCCATTGAGAAAAACATATAAAATCATGTAAGGAATTTTTATGGTGGGTAGATGAAGGGTATAATCATAACAAACACTGTTTTAAGTATGTTATGTTATTTCATTTAATTCTTACAACAACCTGATAGAATAACTTCCAGGATTACCACCACCGCATTTTGTAGATAAAAAAGGTAATGTTCAACAAGTTTAAAGAACTTGAGAAAAGATATTAATCTAGTAAGTGGCAGTCTAGATACAAACTCAGGTACTCAACCTCTGGATCTTACATACTTAACCAGCAGGTACAATGCTACATTTTCAGTAGAAGTGATGATAATATCTATGACATTTCAGAGCCTACTGTGTGCAGTCATTCTTAATATATTATTTTACTTAATCTTTACAATAATCCAAGAGTGGATCTCTGGCCTACAAATGAAATGCTCAGGAAGTTAACTGGCCACATTATTACAAACTGACAGAACTCCCACTGAACTCTCAGTCTTTTTCACTCCAAGGGAGTAGCCTATTTATGCCTTTTGTGATGAGTGAAAAACCCTTCGATATGTGTATACTTGACAGGTCAGGGAGATCTCTTTGGGAAATGTGGTCTGTAGAAGGACAGAAGGCAAAATGTGAAAATCCACAGCAAAGTATTTCAGTTATGCCCAGCTGTTTCAGTTCTGTTGATTTTTTTTTTTAATCCAGAAATGGCTTGTTTTTGTTGTGTGTGGTTTGTTTTTTTTTTTGTTTTTTTTTTGCACATTACACTTCAGTGTGCAGAAACACCTTTCCTTGTCTGCTAAGCATGGCTAGGTCAGGCAAAAGTTCTTGAGAATGGATTGATTTTATGTTAAGCCATCTCAGATAAATTGACAGTGAGTTTGAGAAAGGATTTACTTTGCCCCAGACTTCCAGAAAGCTTGTTATTTTATCCCAGAGAGTGTATATGGTGATTAGAGAGTGCAACTTGCAAAAAGGAACAAAACTATATTTAATATAAACAACCACAGCAATGTAAATAGAAAGGTCTATATTATAAGCCCTGCTGTATCTTTGAACAATCCTGTGAATGAAGGGAGCAATTTACCTCTCAGAAGCTGAGTTCTCTCATACATAACATGGGATAATGAACTGCAGGATTCTAACAATCTCTAAAATCATGGAAGCAGGTGGAACAAAGCATACTATTTTTAGAAGAAAATATTGAATATAAAATTAGAGATAAGAATCATGTTAATGGATATATTTGTTAAATGATGTCAACAAAATTCCTTCAATTGATGCTTATACTTGCTGACAACCAAAGGTGTAAAATGTTCAGGAAATACCACAAAAAGAAGGCAAAAATCCAAGTCTTTAACTTTTGAGTATGTATCTGGAAAATAAATTCTCTGTCATCCAATCAGAAGACATCAGAATGGAACACATATTAAAATAAATGTCACTGAACTGTAAGATGCTACCCTGTACAACCAATCTAAGGCATGCCTTCAATATTTGTTTTCCAACAGGCATTATTTCCATGATTTTATATTTTGTAATCATATCCAGTCATCAGCATATATAGTCAATTCTGCCATAATACTTGCTTTGAAAAAAAATTCCATTCCACACAATTGATACATTAGTGAACATTTTGAATATGATAGAAATTTCATGTTTGCTTATGTATAATTTCATTCCTGAAAAACATGAAGTAAACACAGATAACTGCATCCAGTTGAATTGTGTTGTTTAGGAATATATAAAACAACACATGTGCATAGACTTCAAACCAACTACCTTGGTCTTAGTTCACTGTATGTGTTATTCAACTAGGTTTTATTTTGCTATTCCAGTATGTGTATATATATATACATGTATATATATACATATACCTACACATATACCTATATATATATGTACATGTGTATATATATACACGCATATATGTACACATATACACAAATATGTATATCCCATTCAACATTCGAAACATGAATATTTTTTCTTGTCTCAAAACACCCATAGTGAATGAAACAGGAACTCTTTAGGTATTGAGGAGAAGATGGAAATAATTAAGTATTTTGGAAGAAACAACAGAACATTTGCTATCTCTTCAGCTGTAAAGAAATCTACACGGTAGAACATCACAAACAATGTTTCAAAAACAAAAGAAAAACTTAAAGTGTTGTAAAGTCATAAGAACTGGACTTTAAGAAATAGATAGAAAATGTTTAGAATTGTTGAGCATATGGATTGAAGAACAAACCACAGAAAATTGGAAATGTATTGCACAGTCAAAGAGAAAGCACTATATGTAGAGATCTTAAATTGCCAAACCTTGTGGAAGTGGTTCATTTTCGTGCTTTTGTGGCTGATTTAGTGATTTCAAACATTCGTATATCTCCGAAGTCTTTAGCTATTGAGCCAAACCATTAGTGCATATGAGAAATCTGAGTGGGGGGGGGGGGAATTTCCAGTCATGGTACAAAAATTATTTGAAGTAGAAGTTTATACATTAGATCAACTTTTCAATTTTGATGACAGAGGCATCTACTAGAAATGTATCCCTCAAAATATCTACATTTCAAAGGAAGAAAAAAGATGTTTTAGGATTAAGATTGCAATCAATTTATAACTGTGATGTTTGGTGCCTGTGTGGAGAGGAAGACCATAAGCCACACCTATCCACATCAGGTCTTACAACTTCACATAGATAATGTTCCTTCCAATACTTCACAAGCTGCCTGATTCTGACACTCCTTCTATAAGCAAGTATCAGGTCTTTTTCAGGATAAACTGACATATTTATTATAGTATTTATGTACTTTTTCTTTTTTTTTTAAGAGAGAAAGATAATCTTTTTTTTTTTATTTTTTTAGCATTTATTCATTTTTAAGAGACAGAGACAGAGCATGAGTTGGGGAGGGCAGAGAGAGAGGGAGACACAGAATCCGAAGCAGGCTCCGGGCCCTGAGCTGTCAGCACAGAGCCCGACGCGGGGCTCAAAATCACGAGCTGTGAGATCATGACCTGGGTCGAAGTCGGATGCTCAACCGACTAAGCCACCCAGGCGCCCCGAGAGAAAGATAATCTTAAGCAGGCTCCATGCTCAGCACAGAGCCCAACACAGGACTTGATCCCATAACCTTGGGATCTTGACTTGAGCTGAAATCAAGAAGCTTAACCAGATGAGCCACCTGGGTACCCCTTTAACCATTTAACATATGTTAAACTGTGCTACCATTTTTATTAGATTTCTATCTTTTTAAAAAGTGTCACTGAGGAAATTTTGAGTATTATTTCCCTATATTTCCATAATCACTCTGATTTTATTTTGCAATTTTGTATAGTGAGGCAATTTTTAAAACTGGATATATCACATTACACATTATATATATCATATGTCACATTATCATCACTATATATATATATATATATATATATATATATATATCAGCAGAACTGCGTATATATTTGAATGTTTGGTTGGGTAAAATGGCCTAACTGTTCTGTGTTTTCTTCTTTCTACTTCTCCTCCTCCTTTATCTTTTCTTTAGTTATAAAATTAATAATGCTTGTTTAAAAATCTTTTTTTATAGGGCCGCCTTGGTGGCTCAGTCAGTTAAGTGTCCGAGTTTGGCTCAGGTCATGATCTCACTGTTTCTGAGTTTGAGCCCCCCATTGGTCTTTGTCCAGACAGCTCAGAGCCTGGAGCCTGCTTTGGATCTGTGTCTCCCTCTCTCTCTCTGTCTGTCCCTCCCCCACTCATGCTCTGTATCTCTCTCTCTTTCTCTCAAAAATAAATATTAAAAAATTTAAAAAAATTGTAATAAAAAACTTTGTAGTGTTAAAAGAAAAAGAATAAATATTAAAAAGAAAGCACTCCACCACCACAAAGCCTTCATCCCTTAGACTTTTTCAGATCTTTGAATTGTTACCCCAAAGTTAGATTAAGTTATAAAAATCAAAGTGTATTTTTAATCCAAGTTTAACTCCATTGTTTACATACAAACAATGTAAGTTGGAGTTTCATAAGAAGCTAAAGAAACAGGGTAGTATATCCATTTACTTCATTTTGCTAGTGACCATATAAACAGTGTAGATTCCTAGATCATTGATTCAACTAATATCACTTCCAGATAAATTGAGAGGATGCCTGTATTGTTATTTAAACCAATGTTTCTGAAAGTATGGTTTGGGAACAGCAGTATCAACATCACCTGAGAATTTGATAGAAATGTTAGTTCTCTGGCCATACCTCAGATTGGCTGATTGAAAATCTCTGGAAGTGGGGCCCAGCAATCTGTATTTTCCTCCAATCATTCCATGTGATTTTGTGTCATAGACTCTGTGACTAAAGTTCTCTCTTGTCCATCAAGAAAGTGGATGCAGGATTAAAATGTGAGAGATGGCTAATGTCCAGGAAAAGACAAGAGCCCCAAATAAGGGTCCTTACTCCATATTTATTAAGATCAGAAGGCTTACAAACGGGATGAGTGTGCACAAAGAGACAGTGAATCTGAATATTAACTCATGGGCATGAGGAAAAGGGGGTTTTGAAGATATATGGTGTTTGGGGTTTGGGTCAATATAAAACAAAATCCAGGCAGATGGGCAGATGGTTGTTAATGGCAGACAGGAGGCACTGTGTCTGTTTATCTTAGTTGGCCTAGGAGATAAGACAGAGCACATAACCTCAGGGTTAATAAGGCACCTTTCTTTTGCTTATCAGCTCTGCTCTGGGCAGCTTTACATGCAGCAGTCTATAGCCCTATTTACCTGTTTAACTAAGTTGGTCCTTCCTTTCTGTGAAAGCAACTTTCTGCTATAGTGCTAAATTGGGGGGCATTTTTGCCCTGAATATCTAATCTTGCTTACTTTATATATCTTTGTACTGGGGCCTTTGCCCTGCTTCTCTCTATTCTGTGGGCCTTTGCCCCACGCCCATCCTGGGGGACTTTGCCCCCATTCTCTATCCTTATTCGCGTAATCTTGTTTACCCAAACTTGAGTGTGAGCATCCTATGGCTTTGTAATTCTTTATGCCTTCTTAACCCAGGGAATCCTAAACTTATTCCCCACAATTCTGATGTATGTTTATGCTCATATGTGATGACCCCTGGATTAAACGTCTCAAAGTTAATGTAAGACTAGGAAGACTGAGACAAGATTTGCATATTTAAAATCTAGGTTCTAATACTTTCTTATAACCATACAACTTTGTTCAAGTTACTTTAAATGCCGAATGACCCTTTGCTTAACTGTTGAAGAATTACATAAAATAATTGGTACCCAAAAATACTTAGAATAAGCTTAGCATATTATAAGTACTCAGTAATGTAGCATAACCTTTTATTTTCATTCTAAACATCTTCTCTTGTGAACATTTAATGGGCTAAATAAGTACTCATTTTATATGATTATGATTACAGTAATAATTAATAGCATTTTAGTCATATATGATTTTGAATAGTAAAATAGAGTACAAGGATTGAGAATGTGATAGGCATGTAAAGAAACTTACCATATAACACAAATTGTGTTATTTGGGAAAGAGACTGAGATGGACTCAGATTTATCAACACTTGTGGAAGGAGAGGCATGAAACAAGGTTTGAGAGCAGGAGTACTTGAGTTCTGGTCCTGGCCTAGTGATAACCTCAACCAGTCACTTGCAGAACAACCTGTTAGAATAGTCCTTCATTGGCTGAAATGACCAAGCATTTATATACCCTTCTCCATCAGTCATTTGATGTTGGTCACCCCCTGAAGGGCATGACCTTGAGTGAGGAAGTTCTCTGATGCTGAAGCCATCCCTGAGGGTGCTGCCAGCTGAGGTTTGTCTGCCAATGACATCTCTTGCAGGGGGATATTTGAGCAGCAAGTACTTTTTAGAAGGGGAATCTGGAAAAGGCATCATTACAGCTTCCTTTTCTTAGTACTAACGCCTCAACAGAAAGGAAAAGAGTGCAAATAAGAATGGATCTCTGGTTACACATAAAAATTAAGTAAAATTTATATTTTCCATGGGGAGGGGAGAAAGGAATGTAAAGTAAAAAATAACAATAAAGTAGTTTTAATTAATTCATATATGTGTCAAAACAAGCAAAATTTGTATACGATAAGCAAAGGGACTATGACTTCTCTGTAAAGGAGGTAGGAACCTAGATTTTGGAGAATACATGATGTTGTGCTTCATTCTGTTGTGCTCTGGAACAGATTTTACCTGCTAGAAACTATCTGTATGGTGAGGTGGTACAGGTGCTGTACCCGCTAGCCTAAGTGGAATCTCCCCCATAATTCAAATTAAAGATTGTAGTGAAGATTTACACTATCTCTTTTGAATCTAAAGAAAATGGAGTATTTCTTATGTCACATTATAATTATATAAAGGGAGGGAAATCAGGGTAATGTTTACCTACTAAATAGTATGAAATACAGAAGAAGATAAAATTCGCCATAGAATATAGTTGTTTAATAAAAAAATTTAAATGTGTATGGCTTAGTAAGTTTAGGTTTACATAGTGAAATTCAAAGTTAGGGAAAAAATATTTCTGTATTCTAGGTACTTAGCTGTCAACTGTCTCATAGTCTGTAGTCTTTATCAACATCTTGAACCAGAGCATAATGGTTAGAGGACTACATACTACATTTCTACTCCCAATTAATTCTGAGAGAACAATTCTCTGACCATTATAATCTGACCCAAGTAGAATCTAGACATGGATTTCTGAATAATTCCACTGTATGTTAAATTTGGTGCTTTTGATTAGATGTTGCTGTGAAAAGGTTATCTTATCAAACTAATAAATGAGTTGCTGAACAAGCTGACAGACTGTGGCTGGAAATGGCTTTTGCCCCATGGCTCAATTATAAACTAGCCAATAGGAAGGCAGAAAAGAAAGCTAAAGGTGATTAATTGATTGCAGTGTCACAGTGAGCAAGTTAACTCTCACTGCCCTAAATGTAAGTTGACACTATAAATGAGAATAGGAGAGAAACAAAACAGTCAGGATGAAAGCTATCAGACTACAACAGAGAACAATTGAGAAACAAGTAGGGGCTCAATTAAAGAGAATGAGGACATGCTTCCAAAGGAATACATTTTCACCCCATTTGATCTGATAGCAATCCCTGCTTTGGCCCCTCCCCCCTTATATTTTCTGTTTTACAGAAATTCTAACGTACTAAGGAATCAATTTCTCAAAGAAAATTACTTGAAAATAAATGCAGAAATTTTTTTTACTGATAAGTTTTTATGGGTCTTAAAAAAAATCCCATAGGTGAAATAAATAACTGTTAGGATTTGAAGAGATAGATCTCTCCTTAGTATTCCAAAAAGGAAGAGTCCGGAAGCAGCTGCCCAGTCTTTTGTTCTACAAAGTGTGTCCTTCTTCAGACATTCCTATTTCTCTACTGAAAATGAAATCTGCTTTCCAAACAGTAGCCAAATCAATATGAACTGCCTACTGAGCAATCTGATGTCACTGTAAGGAGACATTAGGAATGAAAACCAAGAAAAAAAAAAAGCTGGGGTAGGGGGAGAAATGAAAAGAAAGGGAAGAAAAAGGATCAAAGCAAGGTTAGAATGCTATGAAAAGCAGAAAAGAGAGGGGATGTGTTAAAAGCCATTTATAATAGGAAGATTTTTTACAACCTGAACAGAATGGTGAGGAAGCTGCCAAAGAAACTGCAAAAGATGGTGACAATGACAAAAAAGTAGAAGAGAGAGATTTAAAGCCTCTTCAAAATACAAAGACAAGAAGGACAACCTGAGAACAAAAATTCAAGCTCACGTTATATAAATTGCATGGAACTGAGGTTGCTGCATTCTTTCTTATATCCATATATCAGCTCAAGTTTTGACAATGGGAAGCAGAACAAAAAAAGAGGAATAAACTTTCCACCTTGTGATTAATATATACAGATCCAAGTTCTCCAGAGCATAAAGCTCTCTGTGAACATTTATCAGTCACCAGGTTTGTTAGGAAATGAAAGAGCATCAAAATACTTCTTTTTAATCCAGAGCCAGTGAAAAATTAGGGAGACTCCTGGGAAAGGAAGAGAAAGAAAGAAAGAAATCTGGTTGGGTGTACTTCACTTAGAGGTTCAGTGGAAAATACTGATGCTCATCATTAATATTGTAGTTATTTTAAATCCTTTTTTGGATCCAAAGCTGGTTATCTATTTTAAAACCAACATAATTTAAACTATGTTTTTTCATATTAATCTCAGCTATATAAAAAACATTGGAGAAAGATAAGATGCTGACTATAATGTGTTTCTTACTTGGTGTTGTGTATTACCAGTTATTGTGTGTAGTCTGAACAATCAGAGCCTTTTATCCTGTCTATCTTCCATTCTGTTAGTACATAATCATGACTTTGGTCAAAAGGCGATTGCAAGCAAATCTATCATTTTGTTGCAGTGTGGTTATTAGTTTAGTGAGGTGTGACTTTTACAATAATGTCCAATGACTAAAATTATTCTAAAGATTGAGGAATAGGCATAAATGCTTCTATCACAAATTATTATACTAATATATTGAACACATTATAATTTATAAATGAGTATTTTCATATTATTTATATGTAATCTGCCCTAAACTATTGCAGAAACAGAAGTTGTTTGAATTAACCAAAGAAATTGAATACTGCATTTTAATTTAAGTTTTTTTAATGTTTACTTATTTTTTAAACATTTATTTTTAATTTTATTTTTAATTTTTTAAAATTTACATCAAAATTAGTTAGCATATAGTACAACAATGATTTCAGGAGTAGATTCCTTAATGCCCTTACCCATTTAGCCCATCCCCCCTTCCACAACCCCTCCAGCAACCCTCAGTTTGTTCTCCATATTTATGAGTCTCTTCTGTTTTGTCTTCCTCCCTGTTTTTATATTATTTTTGTTTCCCTTCCCTCATGTTCATCTGTTTTGTCTCTAAAAGTCCTCGTATGAGTGAAGTCATATGATTTTTGTCTTTCTCTGACTAATTTCACTTAGCATAATACCCTCCAGTTCCATCCATGTAGTTGCAAATGGCAAGATTTCATTCTTTTTGATTGCTGAGTAATACTCCATTGTGTGTGTGTGTGTGTGTGTGTGTGTGTGTGTGTGTGTATCACATCTTCTTTATCCATTCATCCATCGATGTACATTTGAACTCTTTCCATACTTGGACTATTGTTGATAGTACTGCTATAAACATGGGGGTGCCTGTGTCCCTTCAAAACAGCACACCTGTATCCGATGGATAAATGCCTAGTAGTGCAATTGCTGGGTCATAGGATAGATCTATTTTTAGCTTTTTGAGAAACCTCCATACTGTTTTCCAGAGTGGCTGCACCAGCTTGCATTGCCACCAACAATGCAAAAGAGATCATCTTTCTCCGCATCCTTGCCAACATCTGTTGTTGCCTGAGTTGTTAATGCTACCCATTTTGACAGGTGTGAGGTGGTATCTCCTAGTGGTTTTGATTTGTATTTCCCTGATGATGAGTGATGTTTGCTCATTTTTGAGAGAGAGACAGAGCATAAGCAGGGGAGGGGCAGAGAGAGAGTAAGACACAGCATCCAAGGCATCCAGGCTCTGAGCTGTCAGCAGAGAGCTCAATGCAGGGTTCAAACTCACAAACCGTGAGATCATGACCTGAGCTGAAGTCAGACACTTAAACAACTGAGTCACTCCGGCACCCCTAATTTTATTTTAATAAATAAGGCTAATGACCTTTATAGAGTTCATTTCAGCATTATCTTATGAGTAACCACTTTCAACACAAATTATCCATTGCATATTCAGTGCCAAGAAAAGAAACTTTACATATAGATCATTAATGACTTTTTTCATAGTATGATTTTTTTAAACAAAGAAAAATTAATTAAATACCATATGTAATGATACATTTATAAATATGATGACAAGAACAACAATCAGATTATTTTAATATTACTGTTTAGGGTCAATTCATAATATAGTTTTTCATTCAAATCTAGTGTATATAGAAGTGGAAAAATCAAGGTATACCATTTGCTTCTTTTCCATCTTATAAATAATTTGTTAAGGTGTTTGTGAATTATTGCAATAAAGAAAGAATTGTAGAAGAAGCAAGGTTTGTCACAAAGTATAAAGTTGAAAGCATTAGGACTTTATTTTCTTTTAAATGCTCTAGTCCTTATACATGTGAAATACTACAAGCCATGTATCTGATAAGGGGTTAATATTCAAAATATATAAGAAAATCAATAGCAAAATAACAAGTAATTCAATTTAAAAATGAGCAAAGAACCAGAATAAACATTTTTCCAAGGACACATAGTACATGAAAAGGTGTCAACATCACTAATAATCAGGGAAAAACTACAAATCAAATCAAAATCACCTCATACCAATTAAGACGGCTATTAAAGACAGAGATGACAAGTGTTAGTGAGGATGTGGAGAAAAGGGAACCCCAGTGTACTGTAGTTGGAAATTTAAATTGGTGCAGTAACAATGGAAAACAGTATGGAGGTTCCTCAAAAATTAAAAATGGAACTAACTTGGGGCACTTGGGTGGCTTAGTTGGTTAAGTGTCCAACTCATGATTTCAGCTCAGGTCATGATCTCACGGTTTGTGAGACTGAACCCTGCATCAGCGCAGAGCCTGCTTGGGATTCTCTCTCTCCCTCTCTCTCTTCCCTTCCCCTGCTTGTACCTTCTTTCTCTCTCAGAATAAATAAATATATATTTTTAATGGAACTAATTTGTGACACAGCAGTACCACTTCTAGGTATATATGCAAAGGAAACAAAATAAGTATCTAAAGAGATAACTACACTTACACTTACATTGCAGTGTATTCACAACAGCTAAGATTCAAACACCACCTAAGTGTCTCTCAATGGATGAATGGATAAATAAATGCAATATGTATATATCCAGGGGAAGGAAACCCTACTACATGTGACAACATGGATGAACTTGGAGGGCATTAAGCTAGACAGAGAAGACAAATGGTGTCTGATCTAACTTATATGTACAATCTAAAAAAAGCTGAACTCAAACACAGTATAATGATGGGAGATGGGGAAAATTGGGAAGTGTTAGTGAAAGGTTACACATTTTTAGTTATAGATGAGTAAGTTCTGAGGATCCAATATATAGCATAATTAATAATACTATATTATATACTTGAAATCCACTCAGAGAATAGATATTAAGTGTTCTCACCACACACTCACACACACACACACACACACACACACACAAAACGACAGCTATGTGAAGTGATGGATGTGTTAATTAACTTGATTGGCATAATCATTTCACAGTGTATACATATATCTCATCATCATATTGTACAACTTAAATACACACAATTTTATTGTCAATTGTACCTCAATAAAGTTGGAAAAAAATTTTAAATAGTATCATTTGATAGCATAACAACAAGAAAATTGATTTTTAAAAAAAGATAGAGTAGAGGTTCAGAGAAATGAAGAAATTCGCCATGATCATGCAGGTATGAATTTTAAAATTAGAAATTTTATCATATTTTTACCTCCTCAGTTCATCCATTTTTTTATTTTACAATGTGGTTAATAAATATACTTTATATGTTTAAATATTAAATTGATTTTTGAAGTGAATCTATATGCAGTATTACATGTAGCATAACAGAAACAGTTTTACTAATTATATTCTAATAAAGTAGTAAGATATTTTCCTCAGTGTAAGCCTCCATATTCTCCATGCATGTTTGACAAATCATCTAACATAACTTATTTGTTTGATATGACCCAATAATATCAAAATGAAAACAAGAATGGAAAGAAACAGCCAATTCTTTAATGTTAGAAAGAGGTTTAATCAAATTTTTCAATTAATTAGTCTGGTTATTTTTTTTTCTCATTCAGAAACAGCTAGCCCTTACTCTTACTCTACTTTAGAATACACAAGAGAATATTTCCCTAATAATAATGGTACAATACTTGCTCAGCCTCACAATTAAATAGATTTAATTTAGCATTTTTTATGTACCAATCACTTTCTTAGGCACTGAGGTAGACCCAACAATAATTATCAATCTAATTAAGATAGTCAATTCATCTTCAATAAAATGTATTAGTACTGATAAATTAAACATCAGATAGTCTCATGACATATGACTGTGCACACTAAACTCAGTTTTGTACTATTATAAAAACTTACAGGAGAAGTAATATTTGGGATACTGGAAAATGAGTAGGAATGAGCAATAGTAGTTTATGAAAACAGGAGAAACTCTGTTTCAGAAACCAGCAATATGGGAAAGTGTGATGCATTCTAGGAAATGAAAATGCCTTCCCACCAGACACTAAGTTCTCCACTAGAATATAAACTCCACAAGCAGAGATTTTTTTTTCTGTATCTCCACATACTGGGTATTTAGTTAATAGTTGATAATTTGCTGAATAAAACTTGAAGTCAAGTGTCACTGCAAAGCAGGAATGCTATTGAGAAATGCGAAGAATTATCTTAGTATTGAAATATCTTTGTATTTATCCAAATATGATCCACTTCCTTTTTAGTCCGTATAGAAAAGTAAACATGATACCAGAATTTTTATACCTTCTTCTCCACATACTGCTAGGTCTATAGACAATATTGACTTTTTTTTTCTGTTGAAAAAATTATTACACAATACAAAGCAATGTTATTGAGAGTTTTCCTCTATTCTGTTTTTCTTCTCAGCCTAATATGTTGTCACTGTAAGACTTAAATGATTATCAGCTTCTGTTAACAGTACCAGAAACAAGGTGATACCACATTAGCTGTGTATTTTCTCTAGGCACTGTCTCATGTCAGTCATTGGGCTTTCCATTTGCTCTTTCCCGTCTTGTATTTTGTACCTGAGATTATCTTTTCATTCCTGAATTATCCTTAGTTGCCTTAATTTCAAATTATGGCATGGTTTTATTCCTGTTTCCTGTTTTAAGTACTTAGTATTATCTAGATAGCTAATCTGTGGAATGCAATTGTGAAAACACTGGTTAATCTACATACTAAAATTGTTATATTTATATTTTAAATATGTTATGTAAAGCATGTTGCTACAGAGATAAAAATGTTAAAGAATATTTATTGGTAGTGGAGGGGCAGTTACAAAGCATTTGTAGAAAACCTTTCAATATCATCTGTCACTATCAAAGTCACTTGTCCATCCAATAAAATGCAAATCTCTAAAGCAAGTTCTGCCTGATAAAACTCCCTCTTGATAGTAAAGCTAAAGTGCCAGTGTTTCTTTATAGCTTCTAACTCCGGAGGCAGAGTTATAGTGAGCAGAGAATGGTATAGTGAGTGAATCAGTTTTTCATTATGTCATTGCTTTCATTTGAGATTGACTACTAGAACATTGAGAATGATGTAAGTGTGAGCTCAAATTAAGTTAGGGGACAGCATGTGAGATTTAACTTCTTTATGGAAACTTATATAAATTGAAATACACATACATAAATATTTTAATATTAAATATTTATCATGTTAATATATAAAAATATAATGTGCCATTTTTCTCCCCATCACCAACATGGTGGGGCTTCAGGGAACAGGACAGCGGCCCCCAGTGGAGGTGGGACCCACTCAGCCACCCTCCGTTCGTGGCAACTGCTTATCTACTGGAGCAGTACTGACACTGAGTGAACCAGATTGCCTCTCCTCTGGACCAGCAGAGCCACCAGTCCCAGGCACCAACAGACAACTATCCTGCGGTTTAGTATGTTAGTCTGTTGCTTCTTTTTTCTTTTATTTCCTTCTCTTCTCTTTGCTCTTCTTTTTCTTTCTACCCCCTATTTTTCTTTCCTTTGGAATCAGGCTCATAGTTTCTGATTTGATTTATGGTCAATAATTATATATAATATATGCACATATTATTTACATATTTTTTTCTTTCTTTCCCTTTTTTTGTCTATTTAATCATGAATTTTTACTCTATTCTTTTTATACCTTTTCTATATCTGCCTCTTTATTTTCCTTTCTCCCTCTCTAGATTAAGCCTGTTACTTTCTTTCAGTCTCTGCTTGGTCTTTTTTTTTTTCCCCTTTCATTTTTCTGTTTGTATGGAATCAGGCCCCCTGCCCTTTCCCTTTGAACAAATCAAAGCACACCTGGAAGAAGCTCTAAACAATCCACCACTACCAGTAAGGAGAAGCTTTGTAGAAGACTGACCAGTGGGACAGAACAGCCAAATATGCAACAACAGAGTGCATGCAACACACACCAAAAACACTTCCTGAAGTGCGAGGCCCTGGACAAAGTATGACTCCTTTTTTAATATAGTACTTCTCACAGGTACAGGACACATAGCAAGCTATGAAAACATGTAAAGGACAGAAACCTAGCCAAAATGATGAAATGGAAGAATTCTCAAAAGAAATTCCAGGAACAAATGACAGCAAGAAAATTGCTCCAAACAGACATAAACGACATATCTGAACAAGAATTTAGAATAACAGTCATAAGAAAAATGTCAGGACTTGAAAAAAGCATAGAAGACAGCAGAGAATCTATTGCTGCAGAGATCAAAGACCTAAGAAATAGTCATGATGAATTAAGAAAGGCTATAAATGAGATGCAAAATAAACTAGATACAGTGACAGTGAGGATGGAAGAAACAGAGGAGAGAATAAGTGAAATAGAAGATAAAATTATGGAAAATGATGAAGCTAAAAAAAAGAGGGAAAGAAAATTACTAGTCTATGAAGGGAAAATTAGAGACCTAAGGGATTCAATGAAATAAAATATCTGTATCATAGGAGTTCCAGAAGAAGAAGAAAGAGAGAGAAAGGGGCAGAAGGTATATTTGAACAAATTATAGCTGAGACCTTCCATAATCTGGGGAAGGAAACTGACATCCAAGTCCAAGAGACACAGATAACTCCCTTCAAAATCAACAAAAGCAGGTCAACACCACAAAATATCATAGCAAAACTGGCAAAATACAAAGAAAAAGACAGAATTCTGCAAGCAGGTAGGGACAAATGGACCTTAATCTACAAGGGTAGACACATAAGAGTAGTAGCAGACCTGCCCATTGAAACTTGACAGACAAGAAGAGAGTGACAGGAAATATAAAACGTACTGAATAGGAAAATATGCAGCCAAGAATCCTTTATCCAACAAGGTTGTCATTCAGAATAGGAGAAATAGAAACAATTATTAGAGAATATTATGAAAAATTATATGCCACCAAACTGGAAAATCTGGAAGAAAGAGACAAATTCCTAGACACATACACACTACCAAAACTCAAATGGGAAGAAATAGAAAATTTGAACAGACCTATAACCAGTGAAGAAATTGAATTGGTTATCAAAGATATCCTAACAAATGAGTCCTGGGCCAGATGGCTTCCCAGGGGAATTCTACCAGCCATTTAAAGCAGAGTTAATACATATTCTTCTCAAACTGTTTCAAAAAATAAATGGAAGAACATCTTCCAAACTCATTCTATGAAGCCAGCATTACCTTGATTCCCAAACCAGACAAAGGCCCCACTAAAAAAGAATTACAGGCCAATATCCCTGATGAATATGGATGCAAAAATTCTCAATAAGATATTAGCAAATAGAATTCAATGGTATATTAAAATAATTAATCACCATGATCAAGTGGGATTCATTCCTGGGCTGCAGAGCTGGTTCAATATTTGCAAATCAGTCAACATAACACATAACATAAATAGAAGAAAGGATAAGAACCATATGATCCTGTCAGTAGATGCAGAAAAAGCATTTGACAAAATACAGCATTCTTTCCTTTTTTCAGTTTTTTTATGTTTGTTTATTTTTGAGAGAGAGACAGAATGCAAGTGGGGGAGGGGCAGCGAGAGAGGGAGCCTGACATGGGGTTCAAACTTACAAACCATGAGATCATGACCTAAGCTGAAGTCAGATGCTTAACCGACTGAGCCACCCAGGCGCCCCCAGCATCCTTCCTTAATAAACCCATCAAGAAGGTAGGGATAAAAGGAAGATAGCTTACCATCATAAAATATGTTACCATATTTGAAATATATGAAAGGCCTGTGGCTAATATCATCCTCAATGGGGAAAAACTGAGAACTTTCCTCTGAGCTCAGGAACGTGACAGGGATGTCCACTCTCACCACTGTTGTGTAACATAGTGTTGGAAGTCCTAGTCTCAACAATCAGACAACAAAATGAAATAAAAGGCATCCAAATAGGCAAATAAGAAGTCAAACTTTCGTTTTCACAGATGACATGATACTCTACGTGGACAAACCAAAAGACTCCACCAAAAAACTGCTAGAGCTGATACATGGATTCATGAAATTCACAGGGTATAAAATCAATGTACAGAAATTGGTTGCATTTCTATACAACAATAATGAAGCAAAAGAGATATCAAGGCATCAATCCTATTGACAATTGCACCAAGAACCATAAAATACCTAGGAATAAACCTAACCAAAGAGGTAAAAGATCTGTATAGTAGAAACTATAGAAAGCTTATGAAAAGAATTGAAAAAGACACAAAGAAATGGGAAAACATTCCATGCTTATGTCTTTGAAGAATAAATATTGTTAAAATGTTGATACTACCCAAAGCAATCTACACATTCAGTACAATCCCAATCAAAATAGCACCAGTATTCTTCATAGAGCTAGAACAAACAATTGTAAAATTTGTACGGAACCACAAAAGACCCTAAATAGCCAAGGTAATATTGAAAAAGAAAACCATGGGGTGCCTGGGTGGCTTAGTCGGTTGAGCATCCAACTTCAGCTCAGGTCATGATCTCACTGTCCATGAGTTCAAGCCCTGCATCAATCAGGCTCTGTGCTGACAGCTCAGAGCCTGGAGCCTGTTTCAGATTCTGTTTCTCCCTCTCTCTCTGCCCCTCTCCCACTCATGCTGTCTGTCTCTCTCTCTCTCTCTCTCTCTCTGTCTCTCTGTCTCTCTGTCAAAAATAAATAAACATTAAAAAAAATTTTTTTAAAGAAAAAGAAAACCAAAGCTAGAGGCATCACAGTCCTGAACTTTAGCCTGTATTACAAAGCTGTAATCATCAAAACAGTATGGCATTGGCACAAAAACAGACACAGACCAATGGAATAGAATAGAGAACCCAGAAATGGACCCAAAAATATATGGTCAACTAATCTTTTTTTTTTTTTTTTTTTTTTTCAACGTTTTTAATTTATTTTTGGGACAGAGAGACAGAGCATGAACGGGGGAGGGGCAGAGAGAGAGGGAGACACAGAATCGGAAACAGGCTCCAGGCTCCGAGCCATCAGCCCAGAGCCTGACGCGGGGCTCGAACTCACGTACCGCAAGATCGTGACCTGGCTGAAGTTGGACGCTTAACCGACTGCGCCACCCAGGCGCCCCAACTAATCTTTGACAAAGTAGGAAAGAGTATCCAATGGAAAAACGGAGTATCAAATGGTGCTGGGGAGAACTGGAGAGCAACATGCAGGAGAATGAAACTGGACCACTTTCTTACACCATACACAAAATAAATTCAAAATGGATGGAAGACCTAAATGTGAGACAGGAAACCATCAAAATCCTACAGGAGAAAACAGGCAACAACCTCTTTGAGCTCGGCCTCAATAACTTCTTACTTGATAGTCTCAGAAAGCAAGAGAAATAAAAGCAAAAATGAACTATTGGGGCTTCATTTAGATAAAAAGCTCTGCACAGCAAAGGAGATAATCAACAAAACTAAAAGGCAACCAAGGGAATGGGAGAAGGTATTTGCAAATGACATATCAGATAAAGGATTAGTACCAAAAATCTATGAAGAACTTACCAAACTCAACACCCAAAAAACCAAATAATCCATTGAAGAAATGGGCAGAACACATGAATAGAAACTTTTCCAAAGAAAACATCCAGATGGCAAACAGACACATGAAGAGATGCTCAACATCAATAATCATTATGGAAATACAAATCAAAACCACACTGAGAAACTACGTAACACCTGTCAGAATGGCTAAAATGAACAACTCAGAAAACGTGTTGGTGAGGATGTGGAGAAAGGGGAATCCTCTCACAGTGTTGGTGGGAATGCAAACTGGTGCAGCCTCTCTGGAAAACAGTGTGGAGGTTCCTCAAAAAATTACAAATAGAATTACCCTACGACCCAGCAATAGCACTATTAGGAATTTATCCAAATGATACAGAGTGCTGCTTGTATCTAATGCACTCTATGTTTGTAGCAGTACTATCAACAATAGCCAACTTATGGAAAGAGCCCAAATGTCCATCAACTGATGGATGGCTAAAGAGGGTGTGGTATATCTATACAATGGAATACTCCTCGGCCATGAAAAAGAATGAAATCTTGCCATTTGCAACAACATGGATGGGACTGGCAGGTATTTTGCTAAACAAAATAGGTCAGTCAGAGAAATTCAGATTTCATAAGATTTCAATCATATGTGGAATTTGAGAAACTTAACAGAGACCTTATTGAAGGGAAGGAAAAATAAGATACGGAGAGAGAGGCAAACCAAAAGAGATCTTAAGTGCAGAGAACAAACTGAGGCTTGATGGGAGTGGGGAAAATGGGTGATGGGGATTGAGGAGGGCATTTGTTGGGATGAGCAATGGATGTTACATGTAAGTGAAGTAGTTCATTCCAGATATGTAAGATTATTTCTATATTGACTGCAGTTATTTTTAGGCAGATAGATTACTAAAACATCTGCTGATGTAGAAAGCTGAAATGTAAAATACCATATTTACCAATAGACTGTTCAGTGACAATTGTGAGGAAAATTGTTCAGTAAATTTTCTCTTACTGTTAAAAATAATACTACATACACATAAGCCTTTTTATTTTAGATTTTAAATAAGTAGATACATTTTTGATACATTTTTATTTAGATCAAATATTGTATGTATTTTAGAAACAAAAATATTTAAAAGAAAAAGAAAAATCTTATTCAAGAGCTTTGAATGGAGATTACTTGTTTCAGCTGAATGTAGCCAAAATAATTACATTACACCTTTTTGAAAAGATGTGGCAAGTACAAGGATAATTTATTAAAATATTAGAAAATAAGCCATCTTGAGGATAGCACATTTTAATAATTTTGGTAAGAAACGATTATAATTTTATCAGTTCTCTTAATTAGCTAGATTTGTAAAACATTACAGATTCTAGCATTGTTTAAGAAATAATAGTTGATATTCCAAAACAATGCTAAGCTCAAAGTATTATTTAGCTCTCCACAAAAATGATGCATTTAAATTGACATATGGATGATTGACACAATTCATAACTTATTCCTTAAGTTAAAAGTGAACAATAAAATGTAAGAAGAAGGAAGTATGCAGTATAGGCAGAAAATTACTTTTAGCAATTAAAATTTAGGAAGTAATTTGTTAAAACTGATACCTGAAAGTGCAAAAATGCAAAATAATTGTTGAAAAGCAGCTAAATGAATATCATTTATATTTACAAATTGGAAATTATATTCTTAGAACCAGGATGTAGACATTATTTCTGGATTCCCAAGCATCTACGTAGTTTTTCTTTTTTTAAATTTATACCCATATTACTATATGAGAAGCTGAATATGCACAGTTGACATAATAGAAACATACCTATTGACACAACATTCCTGTGTACCTTGTCCTAATTGCTTCTAACTGCAAGCACCTGTCTCTTGGATTGAGGCCTTTGTCTAATGCCTGACCCCACTCTGCCCTCCCATCAACCAAGGAGGAAGTGCTAGTGAGTTACCATTTTTTTGAAGTAGCTATCAACCAGTGATTAATAGGTCTTCTCATCTACTGTTTGGGTTGCACAGTCTTTCAAAATTTCCCAGTGAGACTGAACATCAGTTGCCTACATGGAACACTTTTTGAAGCTTCACCCTTTATAGATTTATTTCTTCATCCTTCTAGCTGAGATTAACAACCACGTACCAACTTGTGTTCATATTGTTGTCTTAAAGTCTGCTTTTGGGGGAGCCCAACAAGAAATATTTACTCTTGTTTAACATTAAATTTTTAAGTTATTTAGGCAATAATTATTTTTACGAAATTTTGATTTGGATTTTCTGTCTCTTGCAAATAAAACAGTTGAGTCCAATGCAGTTTATGAGAACCCTAAATGGAATAACATAAATGAATATAAATACTTAAAACTACAATTTTGAACTAATACATTTATTTGCTTTCCTCAAAAATGGTTCAATTTTGTGCTTAAAACTGGACATAAGAGCCAAAAGTTAAGTCTGTGTCTTAGATTTCCCCCTCATTTTGTTCACAAACCATTATTTGGATCCTTCCACAAGTAAGACATGATTCTGTACTTAATCTAGAAAAAAACTTATATAGTGAGTTAAATTATATGCCAAACATTAGAAAACACAATTGTATTAAATTCCTGAACAAACTCTGTAAGGTTTTAATTTGAACATCAGCAATATATAGTTGAGAAAAATGAGACTCGATTTAAATATAAATTGTTAAAATTTTATAATTGGGAAGGCCAAAATAAAGATATAGGAGTTATGATTCCAGATTTAGAAAATTTTTTTCTACTGTATTAAACAAACTATTTTTTAAAAAATAGTTCAGTGGGTTTTTAACAGATGTAATCGACCTATAACATTTCATAAATTTGAAGTATACAATGTGTTGATACATTTATATGTATAATTATATTTTGCAATATGATTACTACTGTAGCATTAGCTAACACCTCTCCCATGTCACATAATTATCACTTTCTTTTTGTGATAATTAAGATCTAATCTCTTAGCAACTTTGAAATTTATTACACAGTATGCTATTTTTTAGGTTTATTTATTTATTTTGAGAGAGAACATGAGCAGGGGAAGGGCAGAGAGAGAGGGAGAGAGGGAATTGTAAGCAGGCTCTGTGCTGCCAGTGCAGAACCCAATGTGGGGCTTGAACTTACATATTGTGAGATCATGCCCTAAGCCCAAACCCAGAGTCAGATGTTTAATCGGCTGAGCCACCCAAGCACCCCAAAACAGATGCTGTTTTCACTCTTCTGTGCATTAGAAATTAATTATCCAGAACTTGTTTATCTCTCAGTTGCAGGTTTATACCCTTAAACAACATCTCACCACTTCCCCTACCTCTCAGCCCCTGGTACCATTATTTCATTCTCTGAGTTCAGCCTTTTTGGATTCCATGTATAAGTGATATCGTACAGTATTTGTCTTTCTCTGACTTATCTCACTAAAATTTCCTTAAGGTACATTGATGTTGCTGTAAATGGCAGGATTTTCTTCTTTCTCATGGCTAAATAATATTTGTGTGTGTGTGTGTGTGTGCGTGTACATACACATGTTTATACACACACGTATGTATCTCATTTTTTCTGTATTCATTAATCCATTTTCTATAAAATTTGCCATTGGGATTTTGATAGGGATTGTGTTGAATTTGTAGATAGCTCTAGGTAGTATGGGCATTTTATAATATTATTCCTTTTTTTTAAGATTTTTATTTTTAAGTAATTTCTATACCCAATGTGGGGCTCAAACCCATGACTCTGAAATGAAGAGTCATGTGCTCTACTGACTAAGCCAGCCAGGTGTCCCTTGACAATATTAATTCTTATCTGTGAACATGGGATATCTTTCCATTTGTGTCTTCTTTAGTTTCTTTCACCAAAGTCTTGTAGTTTTCATTTATATAGTTCTTTCACTTCTTTGGTTAAATTTACAACTAAGGATTTTTATTATTTTTGATGCTATTGTAAATGGGATAGTTTCCTTTATTTCTATCTCAGATATTTAATTGTATATAGAAATGCAATGAAGTCTGTAAGTTGATTTTATATTCTGCAACTGTACTGAATTTGTTGATTAGTTCTAACAGATTTTAGGTTGAGTATTTAGGATTTTCTCTATATAAATTTATATCATCTGCAAATAGTACAGTTTTACTTCATCCTGTCTGATTTGGATGCCTTTTATTTTTTTGCCTTGCCTAATTGCTCTAGTAGAACTTCCAGTATTATATTGAATAGGAATGGTGAGAATGGGCACCTTTGTCTTGCTCTTGATCTTGGAGGAAGCATTCAATCTTTTACCATTGAGTATAATGTTAGGTATGAGTTTGTCTTATATGGTCTTTATTATTTTGAGGTACATTCCTTCTATACCCAATTTGTTGAAGGTTTTTGTCATGAAAGGATGATGTATTTTGTAAAAAGCTTTTTCTGCATCTATTGAGATGATCATATGATTTTTATTTTTCATTTTATTAACATGGTCTATCACATTTTTTGATTTGTATATGTTGACACATCCTTGCATTCCAGGGATAAATTCAACTTGCTCATGTTGTATGATCCTTTTAATGTTGAATTTAATTTGCTAATATTTATGCATTTATATTTTCCAGGGATATTGGTCTATAGTTTTTCTTTCTTATGCTGTCCTTATCTGGCTTTGGTGCAAGGGTAATGCTGGCCTCATAAAACGAGTTCTTCTGATTCAGTCTTGGTAGAATGGTCAACCTATTGCTGAAGTAGTATATTAAAATCCCCTACTATTATTTTGTTATTGTCTATTTCTCCCTTGATATGTTTTAGTATTTGCTTAATGTGTTTATGTGCTCTAATGTTGGGTGTGTATAAATATGATTATTACATATTCTTATTATCATTTATCATTATATGATGACCTTCTTTGTCTTTTGCTACCATTTTTGGTTCAAAATCTATTTTGTCTGATATAAATATAGCTACCCCTGCTTTCTTTTGGTTTCCACTTATATGGAATATATTTTTCCATCCCTTCACATCAAGCCTATGTGTTTACTTCAATTTGATATGAGTCTCAGGGGAGCTGAGATGGCAGTGGAGTAAGAGGACCTTAGGCTCATCTCACTCCTGAGCACAGCTATATAACTATCAACTCATTCTAACCCCAAAAATTAACCTGAAGAATGACAGAACAAACTCCACAACTAAAGTGAGAGAAAGAAGAAGGTAGGAAGTGCAGAGACTTAGGGGAGAAACAGATCCCAGGTACTGCAGCAGGGGCGGGAGGAGGTGGTGGTGGTAGGTCAGAGAAAGGCGAGAGAGAGATGACCACACAGAGGAATGCACAAAGAGAACATTTCCCCAAAGCCATTGGCTGGGAAAACGAGAGGGGCTGATTCAGTGGGGCTTAAAGACTAGAATTTTAAATATCAGCAGGCTTAGCTCAGATAGAGCACTAAATACATTGCTGTACTCCTGGAGAGAAGGCAGGCAAATAACTGGGGCAGGTGGTATGGAAACAGGCACAAAGAATCCCATCAAAATCAACAAAAGCAGACCAACACCAAAACGTATTATAATTAAATTTGCAAAATATATTCACAAAGAAAACATTTTTTAAGGAAAATGTTAACTTTTGGAGTTCTCTCCAAAGGTTAAAAATATAGATACCCTACAACCCAGCAATTGCACTATGCATTTACTACATAATGTACAAGAGCTAAGTTATGGAAAGAGCCTAAATGTCCATCGACTGATGAGTGGGTAAAGAAGTGGTGAGTGTGTGTGTGTCTCTGTGTGTGTGTAATATATATAATATATATAATGGAATATTACTCAGCCATAAAAAAGAATGAAATATTGCCATTTGCAACAACATGGACTGAGCTAGAGAGTAGTATGCTAAGCCAAATAAGTCAGAGAAAGACAAATGTATGATTTCACTCGTGTGGAATTTAAGAAGCAGAGTGAATGATCATGGGGAAGAAAAGAGAGAGGCATATCAAGAAACAGACTCTTAACTATAGAGAACAAGTTGATGGTTACCAGAATGGAGTTGGGTGGGGGAATGGATTAATAGGTGATGGGAATTAAGGAGTGCACGTGCTGTGATGAGCAGCGAGTGTTGTGTTTTGTTGAATCACTACAATGTACACCTGAAATTAATATTACACTGTACGTTAACTAACTGGAATTTAAATAAAAGCTTAAAAAATGAAATGAGTTTTCTGTAAGCAGCATATAGTTGGGTCTTATTATTTTAATTTATCTGGCCACTATTTGCTTTTCAATTAGTGAATTCAACTCATTTACATTTAAAGTAATTATTGACATGTAAGGACTTCCTAATGTCATTTTATTAATTGCTTCATGGCTTTTTTGTAATTCCATGTTTTCTTTTTCTTTTTTTCTTTTTTCTTTTTCTTCTTTTCTTTTTTTTTTCTTTTGGTTTCCACCTATCTTTGTAAACTGGTGGATTTTCTGTGATGGTTTGCTTTGAATCCCCTCTTTTATCTGCTGTAACTCTTCTCTAAGTTTTTGCTTTGTGCTTACCATGAGGCTTAGGAAAAACATCTTACAGATAAAGCAGTCCATTTTAAGCTGATAGCAACCTAACTGTGGTCACATACAAAAGATCCACCCTTTTACTTCTCTGCCTTTTATATTTTTGATATCATAGATTACCTCTTTTTTTTATTATATATGTATTACAAATGTTAGTAGCTATAGTTATTTTTGATACTCTTCTCCTTAAACCTTTATACTATATTTAAGTAGATAATACATAATTCCATTATAGAATTAAAGTTTTCTAAATCTGACTGTATATTTACCTTTATGTATCAGTGTGTTTTATTTTTTAATTTTTTAAATGTTTATTTATTTTTGAAAGAGAGAGAGATACAAAGTGTGAGCAACAGAGGGTCAGAGAGAGAAGGAAACACAGAATCTGAAGCCGGCTCCAGGCTCTGAGTTGTCAGCACAGAGCCCAACGCAGGGCTCGAACCTACGAACCATGAGATCATGACCTGAACTGAAGTCTGACTCTTAACCAACTGAGCCACCCAGGTGCCCCATCAGTGTGCTTTATAGGTGAATATTAACTACATAGTTAAACATAACATTTGTATTATCATTATTTTTGTTTTATAACTCTTCTTTTTGTTTGCTATATGATTTAAAATACTAATGCATAAATCTGTAACTATAAACCTGTATTAATGGAAACACAGTGTATAAATATGTAATTGGTACCAGTTACGTAATGGAGGTGAGGGATTGGAGTTCTATAGGAGTGGATATAAAGTATGTTATTGAAGGTAAGTTAGTATCAATTCAAACTAGATTTATACAAATTTGGGATAACTATAACACCTATGGTAACTACTAAGAAAATGACTAAAACATATATAGAAAAGATAATGAAGAGAGAATCAAAATGGTACACTTTCTAGAAAAAGTGTACAACACAAAACCAACAATACTGGAGGAATTGAAGGATCATAAGTTATAAGACATAAAAAATAGCAAAGTGTCAGAAATAAGTCTTTCATTATCAGTAATCACATTAATATAAATGGATTAAACTTACCAATTAAGAGAGATTGGAAGAAAGGAAAATGAAACAAACAAACAAACAAAAACCTGTCCAACTACATGCTGCTTACAAGACCCTTACTTTAGACCCAAAGATATTCAGTGTAAATAGAACCAAAGTAGAGCCATGGTGGCCAAATATCATACAAAATAAATTTTAGGTCAAAAGTTGATATAAAATACAAAGATGGATATTATGTATTGATAAAAGATTAGATCCACCCAAAAATATAACAATTACAGTTTATACGCAGAGCCCCAAAATATACAAAGCAAACATTCACAGAATTGAAAGGAGAAATAGATAGTCTACAATAGCAATTGGAGACTTAAATACCCCACTCATGATAACGAATGAACATATAGACAGAAGATCAAAAAAAGAAAACTCTTCAACAACATTATAAACCAACTAGACCTATCAGACATATTTAGAAGAGTCTAACCAACAACAGCAGAATAAATATTTTTCTCAAGTGAGTAGGGACGGTTCTCTGGGATAGCCTATATGTTAAACCATAAAATAAACTCACACTGAATTTTAAAAGATCAAAATCATACAAAATATCTTCTCCAACCACAAATTAACTACAAATCAATAACAAAAGAAAAAAGATCAGAGCAAAATGGTCATTTGAACATTTATATATGTGTGTTTGGCTAATGAAGGATGTGAAAAGGATTAGGAAATCATTAAAGTGGACATTTCAAGCAGAATATGGAAAACAAGATGGATTTGGGAGAAATTTATATAGTTAAGGAAACACAACTTTGTCTTTAATGGGAAGTGGGCAGCAAAAAAGTGGGAAAGTCAAGGATAAAGTTTTTATTTCTTACTGGAGAACTAAGTTGTCAACAACTGAGGGAGTTAATACAGAAATAAGAAGCATCTTATGAAGAATTTGACAGTTTTGTTTTCTAAATGTTGCATTTTAGGTATTTGTAGAACATGCACAAAAAATATCTATATATAATGATATATATTTGAGCTAAAGTATAGCCAAGAATGGATGGCAGTCATTTATTTGCAGGGGAAAAATTATTTTTTTTTCCACTGCTAGATCTAGCATCCTTTTATCCTAGTATTAACAAACATTAAGTCCATATATCACCTTAAATTTGTTGAAAAGTAGATATTCTTGGACGTTTTTCTCAGTGGGAAATTCCTACTTCATAATCCCTCTTAGGTGAAGTTCTGGCGTGAAGTTCATCCTAACTATGGAGGATTTGGAGAATAAGAAAAAAGTAGTGAAAATGAATAAAAGTGTAAGAAACATGATCATTAAAGAAGCAATACAAGTAAGCAAATTTGGTGATGGATACTTAGAAATAATTGGGAAATCAGAAAAAACATAGAGAAGAGTGATTCATGTATGTTAAAAATGAGAGACGACTGAAACGATAGTACTTGAAATGTATCAGCTGCAGGAATTTATACAAGTAAATAAAAGATCGGATCACATCCTTTAGGTTGATAATTATGAGATCATTGTTAACTTTGGAGGGAGTTAACGGTGTTAACTTTAGGTAAAAAACCCTGGCAGGGGCACAGGTTTGATTGAAGAGGCTAGATAAGTTAAGGTGAACAGTTTCCCAGACTATACGTGATATGGAGCTTCCTACTGTCCATTCATCTTACCATAGATTAGAGCTACTCAGAGGTGACTTGCCAGGTCTGGATGCTTCTCCATCTGGCAACACCTCCAAAGCCACCAAACTAAAGTATGTTAGTGGGTGTCCTGTTTCCTCTCTTTTACAGTCTCACAGCACCTAGTTCTTATCATCAAAACAGATATAAGATATAATAGGGGCGCCTGGGTGGCTCAGTCGGTTGAACGTTCGGCTCAGGTCATGATCTCGCGGTCTGTGAGTTCGAGCCCCACATCGGGCTCTGTGCTGACGGCTCAGAGCCTGGAGCCTGCTTCGGATTCTGTGTCTCCCTCTCTCTCTGCCCCTCCCCTGCTCATGCTCTGTCTCTCTCTGTCTCAAAAATAAATAAACATTAAAAAAAAGATATAATAAATAATTTAGAGACATCTTAGCCCTTATATTTTAGCTTATCACTAATTAATTGGGGAGAGTTTAGGGATCCTAGTTAGGATTTCAAAATTCCAACTCAGTACAATGCCACAGGAAAGAAATCTGCATTAGGGCCAGGTGACCTACTTCTTTCAACTAGTCTGGTGTGTTAAACAGTTACATATAGTCCCATGAATTGGATTGATAAAAGTTGTAGAGGAAAGAGGATAGGCAATGATGCAACACAGAATTTGCAATCTATTAAAAAGCATTGCTGGAAAATTGGACACCAAGTTTATTGTATGTAGTAGCAGCTCCAACCTTTTTCTATAGGAGTCAGTTGTATCAGGCATTCTGATTGTCAGTTGTCGATGTCTAGAACTTTATAGCAAGCCTACTGTTTTCACAGAGAATCAACTTAATTTTCTTCTTGAAAAGATTCTAAAAGAGATAATGTATGTCAGCAATCAAATGCACATAAAATTATATCTGGATTATAATTGCTGAATGTAAAATCTGGGAAGATTTCCAATACCTGGACTTGTGAACACTTAGTTGGGATGCTATTTATATGACCCATTGACTTTTTGTTAAATTATGAATACCCAGTGGGAAAATGACCAAAATTTGGTGATAATTCAGAAAAAAATGTTTATAAAATTTATTGTGAGATAAAACCTGTAGGCAAAATTAAAAAGTGGAAATTATTCAATCTGGAAAACTAAATATATGTACATTTTAAGTGTCCTCATTAGATATAATTAACCAGTTCTTATAATAAGGTAGCATATTTATACCACAGGTTAGACCCCAAAAGAAGTTGGAAACTTCATTACTCTAGTACCTTAAAAATCAAAACCCCAAGTTATCCACTTTTTGTAGTTGAATGTGATCTTGAATGTAGGGCTCATATTCTGTAGATACATTATCAGCTTCATTTAGAGTCTTAGGATGAAGCTGAAAGGCCAGTATAGAAATTTGAAGGGGTGACTCTTGATACCTGAAAAATAGATAAATAGGCCTTAATGAAGGATGTTTTGGAAAAGAAAGTTGTTCTTAGATGTTGAAGAACCACTAAAATAAATTTCACAACTTCACGGCTGTTAAACTTGTCTAACTTATGTAAATATGTGCCAACAGCATGATTCAAAATGTTATAAAGAAAACAAAAGAAGAAACATCCTAACAAGCAAAATGATTGTTTTTGATTAATTATTGAACCAAATGGGAGTTCATTAAAATGAGAAAGATAAAGAAAGAGAGAAAAAAGGAAAATACACTCTGGAAAACTTTGACTATCCATATATATATATATATATATATATATATATATATATATATATATTAATGGGTGGAATTAATTGGAATTAATTCAAACTTCTCTTCTTATTTCTTAATAACATGATATGAAGTATATCCCTAGTCTCCAGTGAGGAGCTGATTAAGATTCTCCAATGTATGTTAATATGCAGAGTAAATACTCAGTTTTTAGACTATATTCATTCTAAGAGAAAGAGAGAGAGAGAGAGAGAGAGAGAGAGAGTGAAAGGGGTAAATAAAACTGGAGAGGAGAGTGGAAAATTAGTTTTGTATCTACAGAAAAGTTTGAAATAGATTATTAAAGACAAAATGTATTTATGGTTGAGCTCAGAGTGAAATAAAATTCTATCATTATCTCTTTGGAAACCTGAAACTTGATAGGAAAATCACATGAGAGAAAAAATAGAGCATTTTTGATGTTTTCTTTATAAGAAAAGATGTTTCTTATCTTTCCAGTGTCTTTTAATTATTTTATCTCTTGAATCTTGTATATTATGGTAAAAATTTAGAACAATATTTCAAGCTGGAAGAAGATAAAGTGACTTAGAATCCAGTGGAGGTTACAGATCATGCTTTGATATCACATCAGTTTGCTCAAGTGTGTTGTTTCTCAAGAAACAGAGAAGGCAAATATAATGGTCTTGCATAAGTATGGGACTGTTGTCTGTATATTACAGAAGCGTAGTATATAGAAAATCCTACTGAAAGTTTGGTAAATATAGTTCATTTTGGGTTGAACCTGGTAGGGAAAAAATGTATCCAATGAGAGGGCATCATAGAATAGCAAAATAGGAGAAAACAAAGGACTGGGTATCTCAATTATGTTTTTCTTTGTTTTGTTTTTGTTTTTGTTTTGCCCGGAGGTTTGACATTTTAGTTTACCATTTTACAGGAGTAGTTATTTCAGATGATGACAAGATCAAGCATATTTTCATGACCATAAATTCTTAGTGAAGTGTAAAAAGTAGATAATCAAAATAGAGATGTACCTATACCTATAAAGCTGTGGTGCTGGATAGATTACCCAAATTGATGTCTGAAGTCACTCAAAATGGTCGCAGAACTAAAGTCTGGAGCAAAGAAACAGAAGCCAACATCTTTTGCGATGTGGGAATTAAAATGGTGGCAAGAAGTTAGAGGGTAACATATTTGAGTGGTGTTGAATCTCAAAGGGTAGGGCGTGTGTGTGTGTGTGATATTTAAGATGGAAGCATAATAATCTAGAATACATAACAGAAACTGGGGAGAATGCTGAATAACACTCACCCAAAAGATCCATGTGAAATGGAGAAGTTGAAAGTCTCAAGTGACTGCAGCAAGTTCTGGAGGGGAGAGAAATAAGTCACATTTTACTTGATCCTAGGAAAGTAAACAGAAAATAATTTCAGTAAGTCAAGGGCAGAGGTAGTGGGGTTGTGGGTATCACATACCTTTGAAAATGTTTCCAGAGAATGATAAAATTAATCTGGTAAGATGTAAACAGCAGTAATGTGGGTCAGGAAAGATGATTTGACTTTGTAGGTAGAACTTCATACAAGCTTTGCTCACAAAAGTCAGTTCTGCACTTTTCAAAAACATCCCCCCCCAAAAAGAATAGGTATGTCAGTTTTAAAACTTCAAAACCTTACTCATATAAATAAATAATATAGAAGTTAGAAAAAAAAATCTGTTAAAGGGTAGAGTAAATTGAAGCATTGTCCCGTGAGGATGTGGGCTTTGTATGTGTGATCTAAAATTGAGAGTAAATCAGAATCACTTTTGTCTAAGACTCCATTTGGATGCATGCCCATGAAATAATGTCATCTAAGTTTTTAAATTTAAATTGCTTGAATTAATACTCAAATGGACTGACCCAGAAAGAGTCATTTTCAGCATGAGGATAAGAATATGATGAGGAAATGTGTCACATATTCAGAATTATACTCATTTGCTTATCTAAAATTTAAATTAAAACACCCTCAAATTACAGTTACCTAAGCAATATACTACTGCTGTAGACAATAAAAAATAACTGTGTCCTGGTTTTCATATACATTTAAGGAGAAAAAAATGTCGGATTTGTTCAATTTAATGTATACATATAGTCTTTGGAAACTATTTCCTAATAGGAATCTTTATTTTAGAATTAGAAAGCAGTGAATAGAAATACCCAGGGTTAAATTTGAAAGAGATTAATGAAAAAAGAAAAGCTTTCCATTTTCTGTAATGTGTTCAACTTTTTTGCAGACAGATTTGTACATATTAAAATGAAAGTTTTCATTCTCTATCACACAAAAAAGCAGATGGATTAAAAATAGAATATCAATCTAAACAGTCACTGCACAGCATAAATACAAGGAAAGTCTATGTTCTGACATTTATATTTGGTGTCTGAAGCTGTATAGACATTGAATTTAATTGAATCAAATATGAAAAAGTATATTCCCCAGGCTCAGAGAAATATAGAAAGGTGCAATTTGACTTAACTTTTTGCTCTTTTCCTCACACAAAACAGTAAACCTTTTTTTGAATGTATACTCCTTTAAAGGAAAAAGGGGCATTATTTTCATGATTAAATATCAAAATATTCATAACTTGCCAGAGCCATTCAAATTGGAAAGAAAACCCTAATAAAACCTCTACCAACTTTCATATTTCATAATTGCAGAGACAAAAAATAAGCAGTGAATCTGACTAAATTCCAGCACTCCATTTAGATATACATCATGGCTGACAGTTTAAGAAAATTGATTTAAGCCTCTCACTGGCTATGTGCCAAATATGTGAATACCTTGAATAATTTTATCCACTTACCATACCGTTTTTAGACGCCCAATTATTAAAATTAGACAGATAAGAGGAAAAGTGAGAAATAATAAGACACCACACCAGCTGTGCTGAACTATTTAGACTTACACAGCTTGAATATTAAATTATCCAGAAAGTGAAACTGTAATAAACATGAAAAGCATATTCTCTCAGAGATGGAAACAGTTCTCAGAATTAATAATGGTGCTTTTTGCGCATTTCTGTGGTTAGAGGACAGATCACATAGTAGTGTATACAGCACATATGGAGTTTCATCTTTCATTAGACATGTAGCAGGGAAATCCTAGCTAAAGCCCCAAATTCTCACAAAGCTTTAACTAGACCTGCTGTAAATTAAGAAATTTTGAAAGTTGTATTGAATTTTAATGATTATCAGGGTATCGGCTTATTTAATACAAGGAAGTGATAGATTGTATTGACTCTGGTTAAAGAATTGTTTTTGAAGAAAGTGTGATGACTGCTAGTGTGCTAAAAAGGAATCTGGAGAACAGAATGAGTGAAAATGTCTTCCAAATGTGTCTAATTTACAGCAAGGGAGTACTTTAGACTCAGGAAGGACAGCTGCAATTATAAAAAGGTGATACTGAAACTTCATTAGACAACAGCTGAATCGAGTGGCAGCAGTAGAATAGATAGCTCAGTTTGAAAAATCTTTTTATAACCATGTTTGCTTGCTTTAGGATAAGTCTGATTTTATTTTATTTTTTTAATTGCTCAAACATCATTTTTAATTTATATTTTAGTTAATATACAGTGCAATATTGATTTCAGAATTTTCTACACAGCAAATGAAACAACAAAACAAAAAGTGTATGGAATGGGAGAAGATACTTGCAGATGACATATCCTACAAAGAGTATCCAAAATCTATAAAGAACTTCTCAAACTCAGAACCCCCCAAAAAACCAAACAACCCTGTTAAGAAATGGGCAAAAGACATGAATTCTTTTCCAAGGAAGATATCCAGATGCCTAACAGATACATGAAGAGATGCTCAACATCACTCATCAATAGGGAAATACAAATCAAAATCACAATGAGATACCACCTTACACCTGTAAGAATGGCTAAAATCAGCAACACAAGAAACAACAGGTATTAGTGAAGATGAGGAAAAAGGGGAACCCTCTTGCACTGCTGATGGGAATGCAAACTGGTGCAGACACTCTGGAGAACACTATGGATGCTTCTCAAAAAACTAAACATAGAACAACCCTACTCTCCAGCAGTTGCTCTACTAGGTATTTACCCAAAGGATACAGATTCAAAGGGGCACATGCAACCCAATGTTTACAGCAGCAGCATCAAGAATGAGTCTTATTTTAAACATCACTTTACCCTTCCACTCATGCTTCTTTTCTTGTAGTCTGTTGTGCTTTGTACTAGTCCTCATACTCAGAAGAAGGAAATACTGAAGCTGGTTTACTTAGTAGGAGACCAGTGGAAGACAAACTGCTTAACTCTAACCCTTTTGAAAGTGTTGCTACAGAGATCAAGGGACTAAGGAACAGTCACGAGGAGCTGAAAAACACTTTAAATGAAAGGCAAAACAAAATGGAAACCACCACGGCTCGGATTGAAGAGGCAGAGGAGAGAATAGGTGAACTAGAAGATAAAGTTATGGAAAAAGAGGAAGCTGAGAAAAAGAGAGATAAAAAAATCCAGGAGTATGAGGGGAAAATTAGAGAACTAAGTGATACACTAAAAAGAAACAATATACGCATAATTGGTATCCCAGAGGAGGAAGAGAGAGGGAAAGGTGCTGAAGGGGTACTTGAAGAAATAATAGCTGAGAACTTCCCTGAACTGGGGAAGGAAAAAGGCATTGAAATCCAAGAGGCACAGAGAACTCCCTTCAGACGTAACTTGAATCGATCTTCTGCACGACTTATCATAGTGAAACTGGCAAAATACAAGGATAAAGAGAAAATTCTGAAAGCAGCAAGGGGTAAACGTGCCCTCACATATAAAGGGAGACCTATAAGACTCGTGACTGATCTCTCTTTTGAAACTTGGCAGGCCAGAAAGACTTGGCACGAGATTTTCAGGGTGCTAGACAGCAAAAATATGCAGCCGAGAATCCTTTATCCAGCAAGTCTGTCATTTAGAATAGAAGGAGAGATAAAGGTCTTCCCAAACAAACAAAAACTGAAGGAATTTGTCACCACTAAACCAGCCCTACAAGAGATCCTAAGGGGGACCCTGTGAGACAAAGTACCAGAGACATCACTACAAGCATAAAACATACAGACATCACAATGACTCTAAACCCGTATCTTTCTATAATAACACTGAATGTAAATGGATTAAATGCGCCAACCAAAAGACATAGGGTATCAGAATGGAAAAAAAACAAGCCCCATCTATTTGCTGTCTACAAGAGACTCATTTTAGACCTGAGGACACCTTTAGATTCAGAGTGAGGGGATGGAGAACTATTTATCATGCTACTGGAAGCCAGAAGAAAGCTGGAGTAGCCATACTTATATCAGACAAACTAGACTTTAAATTAAAGGCTGTAACAAGAGATGAAGAAGGACATTATATAATAGTTACAGGGTCTATCCATCAGGAAGAGCTAACAATTATAAATGTCTAGGCGCCGAATACCGGAGCCCCCAAATATATAAAACAATTACTCATAAACAGAAGCAACCTTATTGATAAGAATGTGGTAATTGCTGGGGACTTTAACACCCCACTTACAGAAATGGATAGATCATCTAGACACACGGTCAATAAAGAAACAAGGGCCCTGAATGAGACACTGGATCAGGTGGACTTGACAGATATATTTAGAACTCTGCATCCCAAAGCAACAGAATATACTTTCTTCTCGAGTGCACATGGAACATTCTCCAAGATAGATCATATACTGGGTCACAAAACAGCCCTTCATAAGTTTACAAGAATTGAAATTATACCATGCATACTTTCAGACCACAATGCTATGAAGCTTGAAATCAACCACAGGAAAAAGTCTGGAAAGCCTCCAAAAGCATGGAGGTTAAAGAACACCCTACTAACGAATGAGTGGGTCAACCAGGCAATTAGAGAAGAAATCAAAAAATATATGGAAACAAACGAAAATGAAAATACAACAATCCAAATGCTTTGGGACGCAGCGAAGGCAGTCCTGAGAGGAAAATACATTGCAATCCAGGCCTATCTCAAGAAACAAGAAAAATCCCAAATACAAAATCTAACAGCACACCTAAAGGAACTAGAAGCAGAACAGCAAAGGCAGCCTAAACCCAGCAGAAGAAGAGAAATAATAAAGATCAGAGCAGAAATAAACAATATAGAATCTAAAAAAACTGTAGAGCAGATCAACGAAACCAAGAGTTGGTTTTTTGAAAAAATAAACAAAGTTGACAAACCGCTAGCCAGGCTTCTCAAAAAGAAAAGGGAGATGACCCAAATGGATAAAATCATGAATGAAAATGGAATTATTACAACCAATCCCTCAGAGATACAAACAATTATCAGGGAATACTATGAAAAATTATATGCCAACAAATTGGACAACCTGGAAGAAATGGACAAATTCCTGAACACCCACACTCTTCCAAAACTCAATCAGGAGGAAAGAGAAAGCTTGAACAGACCCATAACCAGCGAAGAAATTGAATCGGTTATCAAAAACCTCCCAACAAATAAGAGTCCAGGACCAGATGGCTTCCCAGGGGAGTTCTACCAGACGTTTAAAGCAGAGATAATACCTATCCTTCTCAAGCTATTCCAAGAAATAGAAAGGGAAGGAAAATTTCCAGACTCATTCTATGAAGCCAGTATTACTTTGATTCCTAAACCAGACAGAGACCCAGTAAAAAAAGAGAACTACAGGCCAATATCCCTGATGAATATGGATGCCAAAATTCTCAATAAGATACCAGCAAATCGAATTCAACAGCATATAAAAAGAATTATTCACCATGATCAAGTGGGATTCATTCCTGGGATGCAGGGCTGGTTCAACATTCGCAAATCAATCAACGTGATACATCACATTAACAAAAAAAAAGAGAAGAACCATATGATCCTGTCAATCGATGCAGAAAAGGCCTTTGACAAAATCCAGCACCCTTTCTTAATAAAAACCCTTGAGAAAGTCGGGATAGAAGGAACACACTTAAAGATCATAAAAGCCATTTATGAAAAGCCCACAGCTAACATCATCCTCAACGGGGAAAAACTGAGAGCTTTTTCCCTGAGATCAGGAACACGACAGGGATGCCCACTCTCACCGCTGTTGTTTAACATAGTGCTGGAAGTGCTAGCATCAGCAATCAGACAACAAAAGGAAATCAAAGGCATCAAAATTGGCAAAGATGAAGTCAAGCTTTCGCTTTTTGCAGATGACATGATATTATACATGGAAAACCCGATAGACTCCACCAAAAGTCTGCTAGAACTGATACATGAATTCAGCAAAGTTGCAGGATACAAAATCAATGTACAGATATCAGTTGCATTCTTATACACTAACAATGAAGCCACAGAAAGACAAATAAAGAAACTGATCCCATTCACAATTGCACCAAGAAGCATAAAATACCTAGGAATAAATCTAACCAAAGATGTAAAGGATCTGTATGCTGAAAACTATAGAAAGCTTATGAAGGTAATTGAAGAAGATTTAAAGAAATGGAAAGACATTCCCTGCTCATGGATTGGAAAAATAAATATTGTCAAAATGTCAATACTACCCAAAGCTATCTACACATTCAATGCAATCCCAATCAAAATTGCACCAGCATTCTTCTCGAAACTAGAACAAGCAATCCTAAAATTCATATGGAACCACAAAAGGCCCCGAATAGCCAAAGGAATTTTGAAGAAGAAGACCAAAGCAGGAGGCATCACAATCCCAGACTTTAGCCTCTACTACAAAGCTGTCATCATCAAGACAGCATGGTATTGGCACAAAAACAGACACACAATGGAATAGAATAGAAACCCCAGAACTAGACCCACAAACGTATGGCCAACTCATCTTTGACAAAGCAGGAAAGAACATCCAATGGAAAAAAGACAGCCTCTTTAACAAATGGTGCTGGGAGAATTGGACAGCAACATGCAGAAGGTTGAAACTGGACCACTTTCTCACACCATTTACAAAAATAAACTCAAAATGGATAAAGGACCTAAATGTGAGACAGGAAACCATCAAAACCTTAGAGGAGAAAGCAGGAAAAGACCTCTCTGACCTCAGCCGTAGCAATCTCTTACTCGACACATCCCCAAAGGCAAGGGAATTAAAAGCAAAAGTGAATTACTGGGACCTTATGAAGATAAAAAGCTTCTGCACAGCAAAGGAAACAACCAACAAAACTAAAAGGCAACCAACGGAATGGGAAAAGATATTTGCAAATGACATATCGGACAAAGGGCTAGTATCTAAAATCTATAAAGAGCTCACCAAACTCCACACCCGAAAAACAAATAACCCAGTGAAGAAATGGGCAGAAAACATGAATAGACACTTCTCTAAAGAAGACATCCAGATGGCCAACAGGCACATGAAAAGATGTTCAGCATCGCTCCTTATCAGGGAAATACAAATCAAAACCACACTCAGGTATCACCTCACGCCAGTCAGAGTGGCCAAAATGAACAAATCAGGAGACTATAGATGCTGGCGAGGATGTGGAGAAACGGGAACCCTCTTGCACTGTTGGTGGGAATGCAAATTGGTGCAGCCGCTCTGGAAAGCAGTGTGGAGGTTCCTCAGAAAATTAAAAATAGACCTACCCTATGACCCAGCAACAGCACTGCTAGGAATCTACCCAAGGGATACAGGAGTACTGATGCATAGGGGCACTTGTACCCCAATGTTCATAGCAGCACTGTCAACAATAGCCAAATTATGGAAAGAGCCTAAATGTCCATCAACTGATGAATGGATAAAGAAATTGTGGTTTATATACACAATGGAATACTACGTGGCAATGAGAAAAAATGAAATATGGCCTTTTGTAGCAACGTGGATGGAACTGGAGAGTGTGATGCTAAGTGAAATAAGCCATACAGAGAAAGACAGATACCATATGGTTTCACTCTTATGTGGATCCTGAGAAACTTAACAGGAACCCATGGGGGAGGGGAAGGAAAAAAAAAAAAAAAGGACGTTAGAGTGGGAGAGAGCCAAAGCATAAGAGACTGTTAAAAACTGAGAACAAACTGAGGGTTGATGGGGGGTGGGAGGGAGGGGCGGGTGGGTGATGGGTATTGAGGAGGGCACCTTTTGGGATGAGCACTGGGTGTTGTATGGAAACCAATTTGTCAATAAATTTCATATATATATAAAAAAAAATAAAGCCAAACCAGACAAAAAAAAAAGTGTTGATTAAAACAAAACAAAGCAAAGCAAACAAACAAAAACAGTGGCATTCTTCTGTATTTCCCACATGTGAGTCCTAAGAGCAATGAATATTAAGGAACAGAAGAAGGAGGAGAAGATAGAGAGGGAGAAGAAAGAGAAGGTGAAGAAGAAGCAGAAGAGGAAGGAGAAGGAGACAAAGAGAAGGAGAAGGTAAGGAAGAAAAGGAAGAGGAAGTTCAGAAAGAGGAGGAGACAGGAAATAGGAAGAGATGGTGTGTGTGTTTTGGGGGGAGGGGTTGGTTTGTTACCAGGGCCCTGAGAAAATGAGTGAGCTGTAGATCCAGAAATAGGAAACTAAAGTGAAATAGGAGAGAGAAGTAGGTAGAATGTTTACAAGTGTATCATATCCCTAGTCTGAAACAATCCTCCCATTGTTTCCTTGGATCACAACTACTTTAACCATTTACCCTGTTAGTTTTGCACATTCTGTAAATACAGCACAGATGTTTCCTCCTCTGGGAAAATTTTCTAATCCTTTAGAAAGATAGGATAGATGATCTTACTGTATTTCTACTTTTTTGTGACCCCTTTTGATTTTATTTCCATTAAGAAAGAGATTATATGATTGTTAATGTTATAATGTTACATGCCAAGAAATTTTGTACATTTTCTAGATCATACTGTTTATTCATAAATACCTTGAGAGTAAATGATTAAATAGTCTCAGAAAATCCCAAGTATTCACACATATCATTTATTTTCCTATGACTTTAGTTGATCCATAAACTTCTCTAGATTCTTTTTTTTTTCATTTCAAATTGCTTAATAAAATTTTAATTTTGTAATAGTTTTAGATTTACAGAAAAATTGGGAAGACAGTGTGAAGAGTTCCCTTATACCTCAATCTAAATTGTGCCAATTATTAGCATCTTGCATTAGTATGGTGTGTTTGTCACAGAAATAAACCCAATATTGATATATTTTTATTAAGTAAACTACATACAGTATTCAGAGTCCCTTAGATTTTACCTTAATGCCATTTGTCTATTCCAAGATTTCATTCAGTATAGCACATTACATTTAGTCATCTTGTTTTCTTAGGCTCCTTTAGACTGTAACAGTTTCTCCTATTTTCCTTGTTATTTGATGACTTTCACAGTTTTAAAGGGAACTTGGTCAGGTATTGTATAGAATGCCCCTGGTTTGTGGTTTGTCTGATTTTTTTTATTGTAATTAAACTGAAGTTACATGTTTTTGAGAGGAAGATCATAGAGATAAAAGTGCCATTTCATCACGTTGTATTAAAGGTGCATATTCTCAGTGTAACTTATCACAGATAATGTTGACCTTGATCATCTGGCTGAGTTAGGGCTTTTCATGATTCTCCACTATAAAGATGTATCTTTATAGGGAGATGTATCTCCCATTTCCATACCATACTATTTGGAAGGGATTCACTATGCACAGCCCAAACTTAAAGAGTTTATTCTTGTTTAAGATTTTTTGGTGACTTCAATATAGATAGTCATGTTACCATGAATAAAGCCAGTTTTATTTTTTGTTTACAATTTTTAGAATTGTATTTATTTTTCTTGTTTTTTACACTAGGTAGGATTTCCACTGTGATATTGAATAAGAATGATGATAGGGGACATCCTTTCAGTGTTTCTGATCTTAGAGAATAGGAGTGCAATCTTTCACCATTAAGTACAATGTTAGTCATAGGTTTTCATAAATTCTCTCTGTTAGATTAAGGGTTCTAATTCTAAAATTTTGCAAGGTTTGATCACATTAGGAGTATGAATTTTGTCAACTGCTTTTTCTGTATCTGCGATATGATCATATGGTTTTTCGTATTTATTCTGCTAAGATGATGAGACACATTGATTTATGAGTGCTGAACAAGTATTGTTTCTTATAATGAAACCCACTTGGCTGTAATGTACTATTTGGTATGGATTTTAGTATCTAGGTTCATGAAAGATTATGGTCTGTAACTTCCTTTCTTGTAATATCTGTATCTTATTTAGGTTTTAAGGTGATGCTGGCCTCATGCATTTTCACATTCCATTGTTTTATGTGTATGCATTTAGGATTATTATGTCCTCTTGAAGACCAGTATTGCCCTTATTTACCCCGGATATCTTGCTTGTTCTAAAATCTGCATTTCTGAGTTAATATAGCTACTCCAGCTTTCTTTTGAATAGTATTAGCAAGGCATATCATTTTCTGTCTATTTACTTTTAACCTATGCAAACCCTTATATTTAAAGGTTTTTTTTTATACACTACATAAAATTAGCTCATTCGTTCTCTCCTCTGTCCCTCCCTTCCTTTTGTTCTACTTTCCTTTCTCCCTTCCTTCTTTCCCTCCTTCCTTCCCATCTTCCTTCCTTCCTTCCTTCCTTCCTTCCTTCCTTCCTTCCTTCCGGTAATGCACTCTGACAATCTCTGTTGTTATTGGTATGTTTTGATCACTCAAATTTAAAGTGATAATCGTTATAGCTGGATTAATATCTATAATCTTTGTAACTCTTCTATATTCATTGCATTTTTATTTGATTTTCCCTCTTTTATTTTTTCGCCATCTTTGCTTTTAACAAATATATAATTTTTTATTTCTATTTTTTTTTAGGGAGAGCATGTGCGAACAGGGGATAGGAGCAGAGAGGGAAAGAGAGAGAGAGAGAGAGAGAGAGAGAGAGAATCTTAAGTAGGTTCCATGCTCAGAATGAAGCCCTATGCAGGGCTTGATCCCAAGACCCTGGGATCCTGAGCTGAGCTGAAATCAAGAATGGGACGCTCAACTGACTGCGATACCCAGGCATCTCTTTAAATTCCTCTCTTGTCTATGTTTTTTGCCTCCCTTCTTGAATCTGTGCCTTGTGGGTTTTTCGGTAATAATCTACTGCTGTTATTTTGGAAACCTGTTGGTGTTCTACTAAGATGGGAGAGATAAAGAGCTATTCTGTAATGTTCCAATTTAATCTTAGCATTTTAGTGGACATTTCTCAGGGCTGTGGCTTTCACAAATGTTTTCCCTTGGTTATGGCTCCCCCCCTCCATCCCTACCCCCGCGTCCCCAACAGACATACTATTCTCTTACTTGGCTGCAGCATCTGCAATACTTTTCTCTTCAGCCCTGACTTCTGTTGATTATGGTTTTTGTTTTGTGTTGTTTTATCTTTCCCCTTCAGTGTCACAAGAAGACTAGTGGAGACTGGAGTGGAAGATATTCCATTTGTCCAGTAGGGATAAAGTTTTAGAAGTGCACTGTGTCAAAGCCCTTTCCCCTGGATAAAAGACTTTTTTTTTTTTAAATTGAGAAGGCTCTAGTCTTATTTCACAAAGGCTACATTTTCCCTCCCCACTGCCATAGCTATGTGGCTATGTGGGGATCTTTCTCAGATCCTCACAGTGGGAATTTGGCTGAATTACTGTAGGAAAAACATATGAAAGTGAGAGAACTCACTTAAGACTATAGTTCTAAGGAGTTTGTTGATCTCATAATACACCATACTCAGCCTCAAACAGTTCTTCAAAATTTCCATTCAGTTGTTCTTACCAGTCCTTGTCTCCAACAACTACTCCTCCGGACATGCAGATTTCAGATGCTGTATCTCTCTGAATGCACCTGTCTCTCCAGAATTCAAGTGGCATCTGCCCTGTGAATTCTGTCTTTCAATGGGTGCAAAAGATCACTGATTTTCAGTCTGTCCAGTTGTTTGAATTTTTTTTGTTTGTTTTGGGTTTTTTTGGTAAGGAGAAGGTAAACCTTCTATACATTGATATAGAAGGTTTGTATGAAGATATGTATAGAGGGTAAACCCTCTATACATTGATGCTGAAATTGAAAATATCTTACATTTATTTTTAGAAGGAGAGAACTCTCATTTTTCTTCATAAATAATAGATGATTCATGGGTATAACTGAAGAGCCAAAACTTGTCTTTATGAATGACAGATCTCCAACTAATGGACATGGGGTTATTTAGAAGTGATACCATGTTATCCCCAGATAGAGAGTGGTTGAAGATAGAGCAATAATTAAACACCTTTTGTATTTCAAATAAAGTACCAATTTTCTTATGGAAGGTGAAGGCATTTTCTCAACTCCATCAAAAATTATTCCTTCGATCTTTCCTTTGATCTCCCTTTTGATGTCAGAATGAACTATCTTACTACTCACGATAGGATTTTATAAGAAGGTTAAGGAATAAAAAATTAACTACCTGCTACACTTTTCAGACATGGTTTTTCAATGACAACTAATATAAAAATCATGTTTACAAAACTTGGAATTCTTTCCTTCCCCACATCCACCTCCCCTACTAAATAGTGTTTATTTAGTTAACCTCAGTCCAGGTATTATTGCCTTCAAATGTCAACATTGAAAGCAGTATATATTTTAGTGGAAAGCAGTGACTTTTTCTTACTAAGTAGTAAAAACTATTGGTAGCATGTCTATCCAAATATTTTTAAATATAGAATTTAAGGAAAAGAATAAAATATAACTATAAGAGGGGGTAAAGGCCAAATTATTCTACTTCAAAATGAGCCAAAATTTGGCAAATATATAGGTTATACAGTGTTAGGAGGCATATTTTCAATCTGATTATTCATTATTCCTGTTTGTATACGTCTATACCAAACTAGACCAAATACATACAGACCCTTCATCAAGTTTTGAGCATGTGAAGATATGGATTCTGATAATGCTTTTACTATTTGTCACCAATTATATCTTCAAAGAATAATAGGAACAAATATAGCACGTTTTTTATTTGGTATGTATTCTGTTAATTTTTTATATACATAGTTTTATTTTCATCTCATAACAACCTTGTGAGGGAAGTAATACTATTATAACTATTTACAGATGGGAAAAATTTGAGACTTGGATTTTGAACATGTGTTAATGTCTACACATGTAATAAGTGATGAAATGTAATCATATTTAATAATGGGCATGATCAAAATCCATATCCTCATCTTCCAGTCATGTCAGTAAAGTAAATGACTTTAACTCTTCCAGATAAAGAAAAATAGTGCCACATATCACATGTCATCAGGGAAATGCAAATTAAAAAGTGATGAAATACCACTACACACGGATTAGAATAGCCAAAATCTAGAACACTGATTAATACCAAATGCTGCTATGGATGGAGAGGAGCAGCAGAAACTCTTCATTACTGGTGAGAATGCAAAATGGTAGTGATTTCTCACAAAACTAAATATGCTCTTACTATCTGATCCAGCAATTGTACTCTTTGGTATTTACCCAAAGTAATTGAAAACTTATGTGCACCCCAAAACCTGCACAAGAATGTTTATAGAAAATTTATTCGTATTTGTCAAAACTTGAAAGCAATTATGATGTCCTTCAGAAAGTGAACAGATAAATAAACTATGCATTCAGACAGTGGAATAGTATACAGTGTTAAAAAGAGATGAGCTGTCAGGCTATGGAGACACATGGGGGACACTTAAGTGGATATTACTATTTCTAAATGGGTCAATATGAAAGGCTACACAGTGTATGATTCTAACTATATGATATTCTGGAAAGGGCAAAACTATGGCAATAGTAAAAATATCAGTGATTTCCAGGGTATTGGATAATATTACATGGAGCACAGGGAATTTTTACGGCAAGGAAAATACTCTGTATGATACTATATGATGGATATATGTCATTATATATTTGCTCAAGCTTATAGAATGTACAACACACAGAGTAAACAGTAATGTAAACTTTGGACCTGGAGTGATTATCAATGGACTGTATGATGTGTTAATGTTGGTTCATCAGTTGTAGCAAATGTACTTCTCTGGTGGGAGATGTTGTAAATGGGGGAGGCTGTGCATGTGAAGGAGCAGGGGTATATGGGGGAAACTGTACCTTTCTTTCAATTTTCTGTGAATCTAAAACCACTCCCCCCAAAATCTTTAAAAAACGAAAATGGAAAATATAGCTGATTCTAGGGTTTTGACAAAGTAATAATTGGTAGACTATAGCTAGTATTAGTCTTTTTCATTGATAAGCAAGCAAACCTCTTTCTCTTCATTTTACCTGCTCTTAACTTTACCCTGGAACCTCTTATTTTTTCAAAGAGAAATTGAATTGCATTTCAGGTTCAATTATTTTATTTTTCATGCAATATGTGAAAAACATTGTCTTAAATTCAATGTAAAGTCACTGTAACTCTGAAAATAACTAAAATTTTATATTTGGAAAATATAAGGATCAATTATCAATCAAAATATTGATATGGTTTCTTAAATTTTTATACATGCAAATGGTATAAGGATAATATAAATATCAATGGGCTCACCAGCCAGTTTAAGATATGATGCATTCTTAGTAGTTAGAATTAATATTAATCAAAATGTTCTGCACCTGGCAATAATTAAAAATACACATTAATATTTAAAAATGAGTTTGATTATTTTGAGTTTCTTAACAAAGAAATGAATATGGGTTTTCATTCCCATGACCGTTTAGATTCCTTTACACAAGGGACCTACTATTTTGTGTGCCAAATGTCAAATTGACTCTTCTTGTCAATTTAGGAAATGACTATTTGAAAATTTGCTATTGACCATCTGTTCTGTTGACAGAGTGGCAGGTGTTTCTATTTTGCTTTACCAAATCTTAATAATTTATTGGATAGTTTAATGACATTCATGGTGGTATAAAGATTGTTTGTTGTATTGGCTTGCTAGTTGGAGACCATAATTGTTTACATAAGGAAAACCTACCTAATTTAATCCTAATGTGGTTATCTGTCTTCAGACAGCCTTGTTCATGTGCATAAAAGTAGAATGTTATTTTAAATTCGTGTCTAATATGTCCAAAATTTTCATTGGATACAAACTGAAGAAATAACACTTGATTCGTGGGTGAATATATCTATAACTTCTCTGTGTATCTATATTTACATCTCTCACTATTTTAAAAATTATTTTCTGAGAGTTTTATCACAATATTTTAACACTTATAAATGTAAACTGTCATGTAGGCAGTTCTCTGAAGAATGAGTAGACATATAACAGTAAGAATTTCTTTTCAGGGTACACTGAAATTTTACTTAACCATTAATGTTATGTTCAAGCAGTCAGTAGCATTAAAATTTGTACCATCTTTTAAATTCATAATTTAATTAACCGTATACCTACTGAAATTATTGTATATAACAGGACTTATGTCATAACTTTGTTATAACTTTATGATGACTTAATTTAGAGAGTATATAAAATCATATAGCACAAAATAGAAGTGTATTTCACACTAGTAATTCACTGAAATTAAAATTGTAGGAAGTATCTTATGTTTTTTAAATAGCAGAGATGTCTATTGAGCTCTGCTTCAACATTTTTTCAATGTTAAAATTATGATTTTTATATATTAAGGCTTTGAACCTTGAGGTCTTAATCACCCTCACATATATAATGTATTTAAATCCCAAAAATCTATTTGGTTTATTTTTGATTGGGAGATGTATAATGTATTCCAAACTAGGGTTTTGCAGAGAGTCATGGCTCTATCAAATGGTCTTTCCATGACCTTCCTCCAAATAAAGTAGATTTGCCTTTCATTTAAACAAATACATTGTCAGGCTTCCCACCTATTATATTAGAAGATTTCTAGTTAACCTTGGTTTCAGCTTCCTCTCCTCGTGTTTAGGTGATGATACGAATAAAAAACCTCGTAAAGTGGAGCGCCTGGGTGACTCAGTCAGTTAAGCGTCTGACTCTTGATTTCTGCCAGTTAAGCGTCTGACTCGATTTCTGCTCAGGTCATGATCTCACAGTTTGTGAGTTCGAGCCCCATGTAGGGCTCTGCACTGACAGCATAGAGCCTACTTGGGATTCTCTCTCTCTCTTTCTCTCTCTCTTTGCCTCTCCTCTGCTTGTGCTCTCTCTCTCTCAAAATAAATAAATAAAAACTTTAAAAACAAACTTGTAAAGTTGTTGTAAGGATGAAAATTTTAACAAAATCCAAGGAAAGTGTTTTTCAACGTGATTTACACGGAGTAAAATTTCAATGAGTGTTATTATTTTAGCATAATTGTGATTTATATATTAAAATAAATAGCCATGCTTCCGTGTAAACATAGAATAGCTGTATTCTTAATATGTCTCAGGGAGTATGGTTCTAGATGCATTGCCACTTAACTTACTAATGATGTAGGTTGACAGTAAAGATATATATGAACGATTTACCCAATAATATCTAGTCTGTTTATCCTTCTAAGTAACACATGGCACATACACTTTATCTCATATGGAATATGGAATCATTTAGTATTGGCTGCCTAGAGCAGTGTTGAGAAAGATTCTGAGTTCAAGCTGAATTTTAAAGAGAAATAGAGAAATAGATAAAAAGCATGTCCTGTATATGTCATTAAAATGACCAAATAGTACAAAATTCAACCTTGAATAATAAAGTCAGAAAAAAGAAAAAGAACTACATACCTGAATTCCCTTATTTGGAAAAACAAAAGAGTTAATTTTACTGAATTTACCTATAACCTGATGCCTTCTGCACTAAAGAATAGACATTTCCAAGAATAGTCCTAGATGAGTCATTGGTATATTTATTGAAAGAAAGTTTGTGAACACATGGTTCAGTCATTTATACAATGTTTAGCTTCATGAAAAGCCCAAGGAGAAATGTCTTTCTCATCTTGTGGCCAGGAACCAATCGCCTAGAAATCCTGTGAATGCTGGCAATTCCTCCTTTTTTAAAGTTTTATTGTTAGAAAACTTAAAGACTTCTTGTTGTTATGATGCTAGCAAACAGGTTAGGAGAGCTTTACAGAATTGTTTCTGTTTTGAAATTTGATTCTTGGCTTTTCTGTATCCTATGCTTATTTGGTCTTTGCCTTTCATTTTTCATGCTTTCAGTTATTTTAGTGTGTGTGTGTGTGTGTGTGTGTGTGTGTGTGTGTGAGTGTGTGTGCGTGTGCGTGACCTTAATTCTTTCCAGAAGAAGGCAGGGCTTTTATATTTAAAAAATGCAAAATTACTAAATTGAAAATGCTTTGGAATTTTAGTGCATTTTTTTCCTATAGCGTGGGTTTTTATAACTGAGACTGAAACTTTAGTATCTTTCAGGCACTTTTTTAGATGTTGGAGAACTGGTAATGTGGAAGAAAGACACAAAAATTAGTAATAAGGTGATAACAATTCAGAGCTAGTATTAGAAGAAAAAATGAACTTTGTAGGGACAACTATGAGTGGCTTTTTTAAATTTCATAACAATGGGTGCCAACTTGATAAAAATAGGTATGTGTCACTATGTTAATGGTTCTAGTAACATTAAAACACTAGAAAAGGAAAAAAAAAGTTACTTTTGTGCAAAAGTTTACGTTAATCAACAGAAGTTTGTCAAAAGGTGTTTATGTTTGTAGATATAAAATCATGCCCATATTAAGAAAACACCTTTGTTAGAGGGATTATTAAAAGTAAAATAACTTATTATCATGAGTATGAAAGCCTCTACCTCTTGGTCTTTTCTTGGTTTTCTTATTGAAACATGTTTAACACAATTTTGATACAATACTGTTTGTAGGAATGCAACCATTATATTATTGTGATTGAAAGATCTATTTGCATGAAATATAATTGCCACTTTGGAATAATTACTACTCAGGATAAAGATACTTATGGAGAAGGTAAAGGACTAAACTATTCAATTTACCAGTATTGTTTTCTCAGTTAAATGACTTTAATTATTTAATTAATTATCTCTCAAATTATCACTCTATTGTATTAGGTGTACCGGGGTCAGTTTTTTTGATAATTTTTTGAATATTTTTTTGTAATAATTTTAGGTTTACTGGAAAGTTGCAAAGATAATAGAAGAGATTGTCATATGCCTTTGACTAAGTTTCCTGTCATGTGAGTTGACATCTTACATAACTGTGGTACTTTACGTGACTGTGGTATTTTATTAAGTAAACTACCAACGTTATTTAAATATCCATTAATATCCTGTGTCTGCTGCAGGATCCCATATGTTTCATTTAGATTTGAATCATTTTGAGGAAGTAGAGTGAGCATTTGGGAATAAGTTTCACATAAGATATGTGTTCCACTTCCAGTAATGACCTCCATAATGTATACTTTTGGACAAGTAGGTTAAGTACATTGACACTCCTTTTCTTCATTTGCAAAGCAAATTGCTATAGGATGTAATAGTATGTAATTCAGACAGATGATGTAAGGATTCAATAAAATGATCAGTGTAAACAATTTATATATTGCCTGACACAATCTCTGAATACATGTTCGATTCCTAGTGAGGTCTTAAGGTTTTTTGCCCACAAACTTTTAACTATTAGTTTCTAACTTCCTACAGAGATTCCGAAGTCATAACAAAGTTTAAAATCTAAAAAAAAATGTTTAAAATGGCAACATATGGTAGGATGCAGAACCATGGTGTTCAGGTATTGGGGGTGTGTGCGGCTCTTGCTTCCTTGGCTTGAGAAAATATTCATAATGGTAACAGGATAACTTGAGTAGAGCTTTTCAAATGCGCTGTGGAGGTGATGTCTATTAGGGATGTCTATTTTTATGTGTAATGACATTCAGTGAATGTGGATTAACTGCAAACAAATCTGGGAAAGTGAACCATTCTATCTATTCCTGTTGTGTTGTATAAAATTAGCAATGTATGGTCCTGACCTATGACAGTGACTTTCTTAGTGATTTGGAGCATTATGTCTCTATCTCTTATGGTGTAGTATACTACTCAAGTTAATTTTAAGAAAGTTGGTTTCAAATACAAAAGAAATTATAATTTCTATTTTTTAAGATAATAGTTCCTTAAATAAATCCAAGAAATAAAGGGTTGAGTTAAGTAGGATTTTAATTTTTATATTTTTATATTATGTTTTGCCTGCATAAAAACAAGGTAAGTAAGGTTCTTAAATTTTAGCTTTTTAATGGTACACTGAAATGTGGCTTAAAATTCCAGATTTTTTTTGTCTCATCTGAAACCCTAAATCACTTGAGTTCTGATAGTCCCTGACCCCTGCTATATAAATGTCAATATTTCTTAGGTCAAAACTGAATAATAATTCTCGCTATTTTATAATGAAGTTGATGATGACATTTATTCCTTTACACATACTATAGTCTTTTCTGTTGCAAATTAGAAAGGACTTAAGAAGCAGTCTTAATGTTTAAATATGGACTTGAATTATATCATCTTATCAAAGTAAAAATAAAACAATCATATATGATGTGGAAAATCACTTACTGGTTGTAATAACTTCATGCTTACTGGGTTTGAAGATTGTTTTGTGTGTCTATTTGAAGGACAATATTGCAAAAAATAGATGAAAGTTGCTACTGTAGGAGTGACCTAATAACGGTTGAAGTTAGAGAAAAAATTCATTATTTGATCAAAATAACTATTTCATTTATAATTCTAATAAAAGCACTAAAGGAACAACCAGTCTTTATTTATCTGCAATATTACTCGTATTCTGGCAGTTTATTCAAAATGCAGCTACAAGTTGAAGCTTAGATTTCGTGCTGACAATTGTTCTGCACACTGAATTGTAAGATTACTGCTTTGAATAAAAATATATTTTGCCTTCCATAAAACTCATAGTATTATTTCAACATAGCTACCAGTAATAAATAAATCTAGTTTCTTTTTAGGCCATTTTATTTCATTAGTCTGCTTTATCAGCATTAAACTCCTTTATTTCATGAAGATTACCCAGATTTTAACAGATACATGACTTTCACTATATTAGGATATGTTCTTGAATGACTTTTACAATGATAACAAACGTTTTCTATTTATTCAGAAAGGTTGTTTTTCCTAACATATTTATCAAAAAGCTGTTATTGTGATTAATCCATTATATACTGAGAATTACAATTAAGTAGTGCTTTGAAATAATGAGGAAGGTAGTCAGTCATAAAAGTAATATTAAGAGGAATCACTGCCTTATAAATGTCAGGACAAAGAGGGCAAGAATTGTTGAGTGAACTATCTGGAAATACTGCTTTAGAAAGAAATGAAACATGATAGTATAAAGAAATCATAAAGAAAAACCTAACTACTTTATATGTATTTAATTCACTCAATTATAATTTGCATATTGGAAACTATCATCTCTAGACTAGATAAGGTAGATTGCTCATTTATGTGTCTTACATACCTTTTAATTTTCTTTTTTTTTAATTTTTTTTAACGTTTATTTATTTTTGAGACAGAGAGAGACAGAGCATGAACGGGGGAGGGGCAGAGAGAGAGGGAGACACAGAATCTGAAACAGGCTCCAGGCTCTGAGCTGTCAACACAGAGCCCGACGCGGGGCTCGAACTCACGGACCGCGAGATCATGACCTGAGCCGAAGTCGGCCTCTTAACCGACTGAGCCACCCAGGCACCCCTGATTTTCTTATATATCTTAGTATTTTGAATTATTCCTTCTTAAAGAAAATAATAATATCAAACACATTGTACTTTCAACAGACATTTGTGATTATCTGCCAGTGACACTTAGAAAGATTCTCAAAGTTAGAAAATTGCATTACATTACTTTTTTTTGAAAAATCTCTTTTCTAATAGAATATTTGAATAGTCCATGTTTTTTTCCCTGAAAAATTGCAGCCACATAAAGAAGAAACTTTCTATGACAATCAGTGATGCAGTTAGTTATTCATCCATTCGTTACTGTATCTAGCATATTATCATCAGTATTATACCAAGTGCTGTGGGTGTGATGGTTAAAAAGACAAATCCCCTAGTCCTCAACATGTTTGCAATATGGAAGAATAGGGTTATGACATAATTATTTGAAACATTGAAGTATATACCCACAATAAAATGTATCATACAAATATTGTTTGGTACTTACTAGCATATTAATACAGAGAGACCAGAAATAAAAAATGATAGTCTCTTTATCCTCATTCACGTATATATTTTTACTCCAGGCAAAACTATAGTCAGAAGTCTTTGAGTAAAACAAGCTATGATTAAGTATATTAAGAAATATAAATCTGATTTTAAGAATGAAATAGGAAAAGGAGAACTTGACTATAACTTATTCACTGACATATTTAGACTACAAGAAACAAAAGGGGAATTGTTAGCATACAACATGAGTTTTGGTAGAGCTTATCTAGGTTTGGAATTGCTGGCCAGGTAAAATCGTTCTTGCTTCATGTTACTTGGAGCTGTAAACATATCATCATAGTGATGTGCTACGGCAGGGACTGTATCTCCCTGACTATTGCATGCTGTGTCTCTGCTTAAATTCCCCCTTCAAAAGCAATGATGCCACAGGACTGTAAAATGCAATGTAGGTGTGAGGTTTGAAAGTTATCTTGGTTAAGCATCTGACTTTGGCTAAGGTCATGATCTCATGGTTTGTGGGTTTGAGCCCTGTATCAGGCTCTGTGCTGACAGCTCAGAGCCTGGAGCCTGCTTTGGATTCTGCGTCTCCCTCTCTCTGCCCTTTCCCTGCTCTCTCTCTGTCTCTCTCTCTCTCTCAAAAATAAATAAACAAAAAAATTTTTTGAAAAAATAAAGTTATCTTACATACTGAGAAACTAAACAAGCCAATATGAATAATCAAGAATGAACATTTTCTATTAGCAAATTCTCCTCTTGCCAATAGTCAATAATAACTCAAATGGTAAGGAAACAATCAGCAAAACTAAAAGGCAACTGACAGAATGAGAGAAGATATTTGCAAATGACCTATCAGATAAAGGGTTAGTATCCAAAATCTATAAAGAACTTATCAAACTCAACACCCACAAAACAAATAATCCAGTGAAGAAATGGTCAGGGGACATGAATAGACACTTCTCCAAAGAAAACATCCAGATGGCCAACCAACACATGAAAAAATGCTCAACATCACTTATCATCAGGGAAATACAAATCAAAATCACAATGAGATACCACCTTACACCTGTCAGAATGGCTAACATTAACAACTGAGGCAACAACAGATGTTGGCGAGGATGCGGAGAAAGAGGATCTCTTTTGCATGGTTGGTGGCATTGCAAGCTGGTGCAGCCACTCTGGAAAACATTATGGAGGTTTCTCAAAAAAATAAAAATAGAACTACCCTACAACCCAGCAATTGCACTACTAGGCATTTATCCACAGGATACAGGTGTGCTGCTGTTTCGAAGGGACACATGCACCCCCATGTTTATAGCAGCACTATCAACAATAGCCAAAGTATGGAAAAAGCCCAAATGTCCATCAATGGATGAATGGATAAAGAAGATGTGGTATATATATACAGTGGAGTATTACTCAGCAATCAAAAAGAATGAAATCTTGCCATTTGCAACTATGTGGATGGAATTGGATGGTATTATGCTAAGTGAAATTAGTCAGTCATAGAAAGACAAATATCATATGACTTCACTCATATGAGGACTTTAAGAGACAAAACAGATGAACATAAGGGAAGGGAAACAAAAATAATATAAAAACAGGGAGGGGGACAAAACAGAAGAGACTCATAAATATAGAGAACAAACAGGGTTACTGGAGGGGTTTGGGGAGGGGGGATGGGAGGGGTTGTGGGAGGGGGGTTGGGCTAAATGGGTAAGGGGCACTAAAGAGTCTACTCCTGAAATCATTGTTGTACTGTATGCTAACTAATTTGGATGTAAATTTACAAAAATAAAAAAATAAAATTAAAAGTAAAAAGAAAAAAATAAATGGTAGTTCATGTAGAAACAGCATTTATAGGTTTTATTTATTAAGTAATACAGATTTCATAGATTATCCTGGGAAAGAAACCACTTAAATACAATGAATGTGAAATTTATTAAATAATTTGAGCATAGACAGCTCTTATGGGCTGAATTTATAAGTTGTAGTCTTAACCTCTAGTACTTCAAGAGTGTGACTATATTCAGAGATAATGCTTTTTAAAAGATAAGAAAGATAAAATGAAATCAAATGGATGGTTCCTAATCCAATATGACTGGTGTCCTTGTAAAGTGAGGAAATGAGGACACAGGCAATGGGGGAAAGACCATTTGAAGACCCAGGGAGAAGACAACTGTCTGGAAACCAAGGAGAGAGGCTTCAGAATGAAACCAACTCTATAAACATTTTGATCTGGGACTTCTAACCTCTAGAACTATGAAGAAATAAATTTCTGTTGGTTAAGCTACCCAAACTGTGGTTCTTTGTTATGGTAGTCCTAGCAAAATAAGCTAATAGCTTTTCCTTTTTCAGGTGAATAACCTGTTATGAATATTATGAATATTAATAGAGGACCATTTCATTACTGGATTTGATCTATCTCTTTAGATATTTTATGAAGCAGCCTAGCATGTGCTTGCTTTTGATGGACATTACAAATTGTGAACAACATTAAATTTGACTCCCCAAACATAGTAGAGTACTTGTATCTATCCAAAAAACCCCTCTAAGAATCAGAGGAATATGGTTGATCCCTTCCTTCACTGTGATAGATTCCTTTACAATGGCAGGATTTCCCTTGAATACAGTAACCAGAAACACACTGAGAAATGGAAAGGAGGTTTATTTATCTGGCCAAGGGAATAGCTTTCTTTGTGCAAGGGAAAGGCAAAATATTACCATAGAAATTGACTAGAAAAAAAATTGCTAACCTTCTTTAAAGTCTCAAAAATACTTTCTTCACTATTTTCTGGTAGATCTTTCAGACAAAAGGGAATAAGGAAGGCTTTATTGGTTTGCAATTTTTCTTTAGATTTGCCATTTTGTGTTGTTTTAAATCTGTCTTTTAACTTATTTATGAAGGTGTCTTGAATTATTTGTATCATTCCATTTGCCTACAGTCTATTCACATTATTTCAAGGTTACTCTCTCTGAATTCATTAATGTTTGTGTTCAGAATAATCATTTTTGATTTCCCAATTGTAGCCAAAGAGGCTGTAGCATTTCTTAATGTCTGATCAGTTTCACATTTTCTAATTTATTTTAGTTACTGCTAAACAGGTTGAAAATAGTAATGATTATAGACTTCTCTAACACTATTTATCACTTAAGAAAACATCTGCAGACATTCCAGTTCAACAGATACCTTTCAAGGAGTATATTCCAAAGAGTATTTTATCAGCTTCCCAAATGGGTTGAAAATCTACACTTAAAGTTTAATCCATGAATTGTTTTAATAGATATTTACTAAATGCCATTTTTTGCATGAGGTCAACTAGGAATTGAGGGAAACCATCCCAATCTCTGCCCTCAAAGAACAAAACAACAGAAGGCAACAACAAATTGATTGTATTTTCAAATATTGTGTGACTCTTGATTGTGTCACACCATTAAGATGTAGAAAATGACTTTTCCTTAGTAGTCTCTTTAACCTTGTGTGATTAACATTATGAGGTTTCATAAAGTGGCCTGATTTAGAGTTGTCATGATTTTCTAAGTGTTTGCAGCACGAATACTCTAGTTTATAGTTGTTAGTTATATAATCATAACAACGTGAATTTTCTTAATGGAAAAATAGAGACTACAATATCTGTCTTCTGGACTTTTATTTGGGATAAATGGCATATCTGTGTATTTTATCTATCTATCTATCTATCTATCTAATCTGTGTGTGTGTTTTCATGCACATTCATACAGTATATAGTGATGCTCTGGTATATATTTAGCAGCCAACACTCCAGGAAAAAAAAAGCCCTGATATGTAGTAGTACTGATTTCCATGGTATAAGAATGTAACATGACTGATTTAAAGTTATCAATGTGATATCTACAAGCTCACAAAATCTCTGGGAATGTAACAACTGATTTTTAGGATCCAGTATAAGCCAGGTTTAGCACAACACTGCCCTATGGTGCAGCTACTTAGACCTGCAAGTACATATACTTGTCAAGCTAGATGTTTGACAGATGGTAGTTTTTTATTCATAAATGAAATATGTATATGTTTGGAAAGGGGATACATTAAAAGTTAGCTACTCTTGGTGTGTCTTGGTGGCTTGGCCACTTAAGTGTCTGATTCTTTATCTCAGGTTTTGATCTTAGTTCAGGTCTTGATGTCTGGGGTTGGGTTCAAGCCATGCATGGGGCTCCATGCTGAGCGTGAGGCCTACTTTAAAAAAAGTTATATACCCTTTGTTTATTGATAATTATGTGAAAGAAGAGAGTCTTTTCTGACCACTCTCAACAACAGTTCCGTATGATGGAGGTGGTGCAAGTGGGGTGGAGATCATTAGAAAGAAATATTTTTTGATGATTAAAAATAATGTGAAAATGCTCTTAATCCTTGAAGAGTGCAAGGTTGATAAATACTACACCATAGCTGTACTTATTATCAAGTAGAATTCCCAACCAAAAAATAAGGCTTAGCAGTTTTTGTTTTTGTTTGTTTCTTTTTGCCAAGATTTTAGACTCTACCCTCTTCTAAGAGCCATTGGAAGCAGGTTCTGGGTAGAACCATTTGATAACACTGCCAGTAGTACAACAACTATTGTATATAGTCACATTGCTAGAAGTAGCTGGGCATTTGAATTCATGTTCAGGCAGATACAAAATAGCAGTAACAAGATTTCGTGTAAGAAGTAGGCTGGGTTAGAAGCAGAGTTGAAGAAAAACTGACAAGAAAGAGAAAAGTATATCCTATGGGAAAAGAAACCTAATTATTTTATTTTGGGACTTTATTTTCCTAAAAAATATGCTCAGAAAAAAATTCTAACCAGAAAGAAGTCAACATGCCATGTGGAGAAAATTGTATTGTTATCCGTTCAAGATACATTGTGTGTTTATAAGTATGTAGATACTAGGAATGAGGTGAAGAGGTTTCTGCCAACAGAGAGCAGTTTGGTTTTCAAGCTATGAACTTTTTCTGGCAGATTTAATAGAAGCAGAGGTTAGCAATTTAAAGTTTTTATTGTGTGGAAAAATTCAATCCAAGATCATGTACTGGATTTGGAGAGGACCATTTGAACATAGTAGGGCAGGCGATCACGGATTGCTTAGGTCTCAGTTTATAGATTTCCGTCTCACAAAAATATTCTCTGATCTTCCTAGTCAGGTGTCCCTCATATATGGACTCATAAAATCCTGTATTTATTGCTCTGAATGCATGGGTGTTGTTTCTAGCCCGGAGCTGAGCAGACAGGTCAGTAGAAAGTCTTAAAAATTCTGCTTCTTTTCTCTCCCCATGTTACCTTGCAGTGTTCATTACCTCTCTCTTTATAAATATATTCAGCCACTAGTGCTCCTGTTTAAGGGATAATAGGACAGCACAAATCTCTGTCAGGGTGGGGAGTTCATGAAAAAAAGTACTGCCCTTAAGCATTCATTTCCATATTGTGTCCCCCTAAAACCCAGGGCTCATATATTAAAGTATAGGTACCCTATTCTCCTTCCTACTTCTTCCTCCTATTCTAAAGGCAAAGCTCTATCCTAAGGTTTTGACTGGTAGAGTAGTTAACAATGTGTCTCTGATGCCTGGGACACACTGCCTGAGAGACATTGCATCAATACTTCTTAAATCACTGGAAGGGCCAAAAGTTAGACAAGTGTGTCTTTTAGCCCTTGCATGACATTTATCATTTACAAAGTAACTGATGCCCTAAGGAAATGTGAGCTCATACCAAAAATCCTAGATATTTCTGGAGTGCAACCAGTGTATGAAAGACACACATGCCAATAACATATAATAATTGATGGAATTAAGTAAGAGATAAAACAAGAATTTAAAATAAGTGTATTTGAGGGGGCACCTGGGTGGCCAAACTACTGACTCTTGATTTCTGTCCAGGTCATGATCTTGCAGTTTGTGGGATTGAGCCTTGCATCGGACTCTGCACTGACAGGGTGAACAAAACCTGCTTGGGAGTCTCTTTCTCTGCCCCTCCCCTGCTCACATGTGTTTTCTTTCTCTCTCAGAATAAATAAACGTTAAAAAAAACAACAACAAGATTCTCTCCATTTCCCTTTGACCCTCCCCCCTCAAAAAATAAGTGTATCTGATATATATAAGGGTATAAGGCAGGATATTAGCATGTAACAAGAACAATAATCTTTCATTTTTATTTTTTTTAATTTTTATTTATTTTTGAGGGAGAGAGAGAGAGTGCACGCGTGTGAGTGGGGGAGGGATAGAGAGAGAGACACACACAGAATCTGAAGCGGGCTCCAGTCTCTAAGCCGACAGCACAGAGCCTGACGCAGGGCTGAAACTCAAGAACTGGAACCATGAGATCATGACCTGAGCCGAAGTCAGATGCTCAACTGACTGAGCCACCCAGGCGCCCTGAGAACAATAATCTTTTAAAAAGTACTAGGCAGAAACATTTGGTATGAAAAATATTATAGTTAAAATAAAATTGTTTTAAAAACTAAATAAAGGGATACATGCCAAAGTATCTTGGATATTCTCTTCTTTACCTCTTCCAGATCCACTCTCCAATTATCCACTTTGTTCTTATTCCACGAGCTATACGTCAAGAAAAAACCCTGTCCTCTTACTTTTTGTCAGAATCAATCAATAAATTGCAAATCTGGATGTCAGAGAATGAAGAAATCATTCATTTATTCCCATGGCTCATTCAAAAACTGCTTACAATAGTTTTTCAGCCGTTGCTTGTTCTGGTAACTACTCCCTCACCTTATCTCTTCAGGTATAGAGTAGTGCAGTTGGATGTTACTACCTCTCAGCTACTTTACATACCTTATTGGTTTCTCTTAGCCCTGCCCACACCTCAGAAAATGATCCCTTTAGTATACCCTTTTTAATCACCTTTTTTTGTAGGTGTACTTATTTGCTTCTTGGATTCTGACCAATATAAGACTTAGTATCATCGGAAGCAGGAAACAGGACTTGAAAATAGAGTATTGAGATTGAAATTTTACATGTATGAAGAGTTGCATACCTTATCTCCCTACTTGGGGCAAATGGAAAGCTATAAATTCACACATTGTGGAATGAGATGTAGTGCAGGTGGATGGCAACATGATGAGAGAATAGTGGCTAAGGCACTTGGTACCATGTTTCAAAGATTACACGAGTTACTGCAACATATGTTGGGCCTCGAAAGAGTACTTAGAGTAAAAGCAAGTGAAAGTCATGATGACTTTATGGCTGCTTTGATAGTCTGTTGTTATCTCTTGTAGCTTTGGAATAGACATGGCTAAGGATTATTAGTCTAGGATTGTCAACTAAAGCCGTAACTTAACAGAGGCCTAAACTCAAAGAGGACAAATTATTGGGTATTCACCAGTGATAATATGTTAATGTGCATTTGAATCACTGGTATCTTTGATTACAGTCTGAATGCCAGGATTCTTCACTTCAAACAAGATCCCAGGGATTATCAATGTTCCTGAACTGCAAATTGCAAAAGTATAGAGGAAAGAACCCAAAAATTCAGAAACTAGGCATGTTAAATTGGAACTATCATGTTTAATCTGCTCAGCTTCTCCTTCCCTAATCACACCTTCCAGGAGGCTTTCAAGAAACCAGTTTCTTGCCATGGTATTGGAAAAGAAAAAAAAAAAGCCTTTGTGAATGAAACAATGGCATCATTGGAAAGCTCTTTAAAGGTGGCCTCTGTAGGCTGGATACAAAGTTGAAGATGCTGCACTGAATTTGAACTCCCTAATATTGCAGTGAGGACACAGAAAAGTAGAGGCCAGATGGCTGCATTTGACTGCAGAAACAAGTCATAAGGACAGAATCTTTTAACTCAACGTGGATCCCTGGTGATGGCTAGTTGATCAGAAGCTCTAGAAGTCAACTAAATGGGCAGCTCAGAAAGGTATTGCTGGGATATATTCATAGGAAAGTAGGTTGTGGGGGTGGACATCTAGCTGGAATCAGCTTCTCATTCAGTTTCCAGATATAAATTAGGATCTGGAGCCAGTTGATTGATTAGAGGCCTGTTTCCCTCTGATGATAATTCTGAAACATGTATATTATGTGAAATTATGTGACTCTTTCACCAAACTCTCTCTAAAAGGTCCAGTGGCCATTTGTGGAATTGACTTTAAACTAGGGCTAGGAACTACTCAGACTTCCTGAGAGATAATAGATAATGGTTCTGCTATGCCAGGTCCTAGAGACCTAGTGTTAGATTTTAGGTGTTAGAATTTTGGCCAGCATGTACCTCAGTGTATATAATAGGTCGAAAAGAGCCCATTTCTTTATTATTTCCCCAGTTCCAGAAATTACAGATGCATACACACACACACACACACACACACACACACACACATCTTTGGATTCATTGCTTTACACTTTTGCAATTCGCAGATAAGCAACATTAATAACCCCCAGGATCTTGTTAGAAATGAAGAATCTTGACATTCAGACTACTGACAAATACTGGTGATTGAAATGTGTGTGTGTGTATACACACACACACACACACACACACACACATATATGTATGTATGTATGTATGTATGTATATATGACTAATTTCTGGAACTGGGGGAATGATAAAGGGATAGACTTTATTTAAGATATGTATCTTATATAAGTAGTTAATTTTATATATATATATATATATATATATATATATATAGTATATTTATATGTAATAAATGAAGAGAAGACCACTGTGGTGGGAAGGGACAATGAAAGCCCTGGAAGAGTTGTATACTCACCCTTTGACAAGATATGCGTTCTCATTTAACTTGATGATTTGTAGGTTCAACCACAAGATGAAACTTTGTAATGACTGTGAATTATTGTATACCTTAATTAGGAAGTGATGCTAATATCAGTCGCCATTCCATATTTTGTTTATTTTCTAGAGTAAATAAAAGAATCCTTCCTATGCTACACTTGGCCTAGAAACTACAATTCCTGTCAACAAAGATAGAAACAGTTTGCATTCTTGTGTCGGGGATTGCAATGCATCTTTACTATTATAGCATCATTTGGGTTAAGTGTCCTTTCTTCATAATACAGGTTGGGGGAACCTTGTCATTTTTTATCAAAAGAAACCTTTCTGGTCACAGAAGTGACCAGTAGCAATTACATTTAATATTAATTTATTGTCTTTCTTCCTTTGCCCCCAATCATTTACAGTTGACCCTCTAAACAAGAGTTTGAACTGCACAGATCCACTTGTACATGAATTTTCTTTACAGTACAGCACTGTAAATGTATTTTCTCTTCCTTATGATTTTCTTAATAACATTTTCTTTTCTCTAGCTACGTTACTATAACAATGCAGTACATAATACATATAATATACAAAATATGTGTCAATCAAGTATTTATGTTACTGTAAGGCTTCTGGTCAATAGTAACTAATAATACTATTAGTTAGGTTTTGGGGTAGTCAAAAGTTACATGCAAATTTTTGATTGATTATACCAGGGTCAGCACCCCTAACCCATGCATTTTCAAAGGTCGACTGTATATATAAGCAAAACGTTTTAGGTTTCAGTTGGGAGTATAAATGAATTATTTTCACCACGTGATGATGTAAGTGCTGATAGGACTTCATATGTTTCCTCTTTGGGAATGCACATTTTCACTGGACAAAGGACAAGAAGTGTTGGACTATGCCTAAAGGTCTCCATTGCCCATCTAGGTCCTCTTTCTGCCCTTCTGCACCCTAAAAAATGCAAACTAAACAATGAGATCTTCAAAATTATTACATGTGTCTGGCCTTGATGCATATTGTGTTTGCTTCTTCCCAGTACACACCTTAATTTCTGCTGACTTACTTGTGGTCTCCCCATCTTGAAGCTTTCCAAAATCAATCATGGTTTGACTACTTAAGTTTGCCTCTTTCATCTTGGCAATATCTCAGATCTTCCTCCCCCCAATTAATTACTTTAAAAATTATCTTTGCTCATACCATAATCTACTATATAAACAAGTATGTAAATGTATGTATGTATGTGTATGTATATATGTGTACATATGTGTGTATATATACACACATATATTCTAAAGATAGAATGTGAATGGAGGAAATAAGTAATAGCTGTGACATCTAAGATTACATGTTCAAATACTTAGATCATAACTAAATAACATAATAATAGTAGCAGGTCTTCTAGAACCAATTCCAACTTGTGTGATGTCGGTGGGGGGAGGGGGTTGTCCCTATACCTCCAATAAGCAATTCTCTAGATAGCAGCTGGGTGTCCTACAATTCAGCTCAACTCTGACACCTATCTACCCGGAGATAGTGTCATAATCCATAGGTTAAGAGTTCAGCACTACAAGACTGTGCCCTCCTACTTCAGACACCAGTTGCAAGCCCAGATAGTTACGTGTACTTCCAACCAATTAGCTATAAATTAGAGGTTCCCACAAACCTCACCTTACGTTTAATTAATTTGCTAGAATGGGTCACAGAGCTCAAAAAACCATTTCCTCACTAGATTACTGATTAATTATAAAAGGATATAACTCAGGAAAAGCTAGACAGAAGAGATGCATGAGGCAAGGTTATGTGGAAAGTCTCTAGGCATGCTATTCCCCCCAGATCTCTATGTGTTACAAAGGCACGAGTGATTGAATTATTGACCATCAGCAAATGATCCAGCCTCCAGCCCCTCTCCTCCCTAGAAGCCAAGGGGATAGAAAATTAAAAGTTTCAGCCCCCTAATTATATGGGTGTTTCCTCTGGTGACCAGAAATGGGGACCAATATATATTTGTTATAAAACACAGTATCACAGCAGGTAAATAAAGCATCCACATATAACATGAAATAAAGTGGGCACAAGTTAATTAGCTTTTGGCTATTATACCATACTGAATATGTGTGTTCAAAAAATGAAATACAGTAAAACTCCTAATACTATAAATTCCAGAATATAGGTTCAGATAAGGTAAAACTGTACCTTGTTTTTATGAAAGGCTCATGGACATAACTTTTTAAAAATCTGCTACAACCTCTGAATAAAGGTCTATTTATATTTTAGGAGTTTGGAAATAAACCAACATTTTTCTTATTGTTATAAGGAATGTTTTCTTAATCTTATTAATAGCATCATACTGTTTGCAATTATTTCTTTGTTTTTGCTTTTAGGCTTCATGTTAAGTTTTTAATAGGATTTGCATGAGACTATACAGTAGAGCTCTGCAATCAAATCGTTTGGGCTCAATTCTTGCTCCACATTACACTGTGCAACTTGAAGAAGTCACTTAAGCATTTCTCTGGGCTTTAGCTTTTCTCTCTGAAAAATGGGAGTAATAACATTGCCTAAGCAGGCTTTTATTAAGAATGAATGAAAGTACATAAAAACCACTTGAGATAGCGTCCAGAACCAAATAAGCACTCCATATATCCATCATTTTTTGTGATACCCACTGTTAACACAAAGCTGAAAATGAAATAATTCTTAATTTCTAGAAAGACAGAACTATGGGCTCTTGGAAAGCCAGATATACTGTCAATGTGTATCAGTATACTGGATGGAGGGACATAAAATTGGAGAAAGGTCTGAGTCAATACTGAGATATTAAACATAGCTCTATGTGTATCACATTGATTGATTTGTGAATATTGAACCACACTTTCAACCCAGGAATAAATCCCACTTGATTGTACGGAATGATGTTTTTAATGTATTGTTGTATTCCGTTTGCCAGTATTGCATGGAGAATTTTTGCATCTGTGTTCATCAGGGATATTGGCCCATAGTTTTCTTTTTCAGTGAAGTATTTATCTGATTTTGGCACCAGGGTAGTGCTGCCTTCATGACAAAAACCCTCAACAGGGTAGGTTGGAGAGAACATATCTCAACATAATAATAAAGGCCATATATGAGAAACCCATGCTAGTATCCTGAATGGAAAAACTGAGAACTTTTCCTCTATGGACAGAAACAAGACAGGGATGTCCACTCTTACCACTGTTTTTAACATAGTGGTAAGAGTGGACATTCTAGCCATAGCAACCAGACAATAAGAAGAAATAAAAGGTATCCAAATCAGCAAGGAAGAAGTCAAACTTTGATTGCTTGCAAGAAGAGCAAAGTTGGAGGCATAACAATCCCGGACTTCAAGTTATATTACAAAGTTGTAGTGTTTCAAAACAGTATGGTACTGGCACAAAAACAGACACATAGATCAATGGAACAGAACAGAAAACCCAGAAATGAACCCACAAGTATATGGTCAATCTTTAACAAAGCAGGAAAGAATATTCATTCAAAAAAAGACAATCTCTTCAACAAGTGGTGTTGGGAAAACTAGAAAGTAATATGCAAAAAAAAAAAAATGAAACTAGACCATAAAAAAATAAATTCAAAATGGATGAAATATGTAAATGTGAGACCTGAAACCATCAAAATCCTAGAGGAGAACACAGGCAGTACCTCTTTGAAATCAGCCATAGCAACTTTTTATATCTTTCTCCTGAGGCAAGGGACACAAAAGCAAAGTAAGTATTTGGGACTTCATCAAAATAAAAATCTCCTGGGTCATCTGGGCGGCTTAGTCAGTTAAGCATCCAATTTTGGCTCAGGACATGATCTTGCACTTTGTGGGCTTGAGCCCCGTGTTGGGCTCTGTGCTGACAGCTCAGAGCCTGGAGATTTCTTCGGATTCTGTGTCTCCCTCTCTCTCTGACCCTGCCCCACTTGTTCTCTCTCTCTCTCTCTCAAAAATAAATAACATCAAAAAATTTTTAATAAAAAAATTCACTCCTATACAGGGAGGGAAACAGTCAACAAAACTAAATGGAAACCTATGAAATAGCAAGTGATATTTCCAAATGACCTATCTGATAAAGGGTTAGTATCCAAAATATATAAAGAATTTATAAAGCTTAACACCCCAAAAATGAATACTCCAATTTAAAAATGGGCAGAAGACATGGACAGACATTTCTTAAAAGAAGACATCCAGATGGCTAACAGACACATGAAAAGATGTTCAAGGTCACTGATATCAGAGAAATACAAATCAAAACTACAATGAGATATCGCCTCCCACATGTCAGAATGGCGAAAATCAACAGCACAAGAAACAACAGGTGTTGGTGGGATGTAGCGAAAGGGGAACCCTCTTGCACTGCTGGTGGGAATGCAAACTGGGTGCGGCCACTCTGTAAGACAGCATAGAGATTTCTCAAAGAGTTAAAATTAGAACTACCCTTTGATCCAGCAATTGCACTACTAGGTATTTACCCAAAGAATACAAAAATACTGAGTCAAAGAGATACATGCACCCCAATGTTTATAGCAGGATTATCTACAATAGCCAAATTATGGAAAGAGCCCAAGTGACCATTGGTAAAGAAGATATGGTTGGTATGTGTTTGTATATTCCATTGTATATACCTACACGTATACAAATATGTATATACATATTTTATATGTGTACAAATATATGTATATATTTTTATATACATAAGGCTGATATATATATGTATGTATATACAATGGGCCATTACTCAGCCATAAAAAATGAAATCTTGCTATTTCCAACAATGTGGATGAACTTATAAGTGAAATAAGTCAGAGAAAGACAAATACGATATGATTTCACTCATATGTGGAATTTAAGAAACAAAACAAATGAGGAAAGATAGAAAAAGAGAGAGAGAGGCAAACCAAGAAACAGACTCTATTACAGAGAACACATTGATGGTTGTGGGGTCAGTGGAGGGGATGGGTTGAGTAGGTGATGGGGATTAAGGAATGCACTTGTGTTGGTCACCAGGTGTTGTGTAGAAGTGTTGAATCAGGATACTGTACACCTGAAATGAATATTACAATGTATGTTAACTAATGGAATTTAAATAAAAGCTTAAGAAACATGGCTCTACATGAAATCTTCCTGATGGAAAGTAAAATGAGTGAAAAGCTTTGTTTTGAAAACAAAGAAAAGGATTCTTGGGGCACCTGGGTGATTCAGTCAGTTAAGCATCTGACTCTTGATTTTGACTCTTGTCATTATCTCACAGTTATGGGATCAAGCCCTGTGTTGAGCTCTGCACTGAGTGTGGAGTCTGCTTAAGATTCCTAAGGGAAAATACATTACCAAAAGTGACTCAAGAGGAAATAGAAAATTTGGATTTATATAAACAAGTAAATAGAATTATTAATTAGAAATTCCCCCTCCCTTTCAACACACACACACAAAGAAGCCTGAGATTAGATGGATTAAATGGGGAATGCCATCAAATAAATAATATCAGTATTTCACAAACTCTTTTCCAAAATAGAAGTGAGAGCACCTCTTCTCATTCTATGAAGCTAATATTACTCTGATATTAAGGCTAGACTAAGACATTGCACAAATAAAAAAAATTATAATGAAAAGCCTCTATGAACATATACACAAAAATACTTTTAAAAATAGAAAATAGATTGCACTAACAAAAAATTATTATACAGTATAACCAAATGGGAATTATCCTAGTAATTCAAGAGTGATTTAATATGTGAAAATCAGTTAAAGTAAAGCACCATATTAAAAGAATAGAGGATCCAAAACACACGTTCATTCTAAGAGCTAAAGAAAAAGCATTTGACCAAGTCCCAAACCTCTTATGGTAAAATTTCCTGATGTACTGTTAGTAGAAGGAAACCTCCTCAACCTGATAAAGGTACATACAGAAAGTCCATGGCTAACATAATACTTAATAGTGAAAGACCAAATTATTTCTCTGTAAGATTTGGAAGAAATGCAAGGACACTTGCTTTAATCACTTCTACTCATAATTGCACTGGGGGTTCTAGAAATTAAAAGAATCCAGATTGGAAAGGAAGGAGTAAAACTGATTTTATTTGCAGATGACTTGATCTCATATAAGAAAATCTATGGAACAGCACACACACACACACACACACACACACACACACACACACACACCTATTATAAATAATGAATGTGATTAACCATGACATAAGATACAAGATAAGCATAAAAGAGTAGACATATTTTTATATACTAGAATCAGAAATCATCTGAAAATGAAATTTAGAAAACAATTGTATTAACAATAGCAAGAAAATGCAAAAGATACTTAGGAATGATTTAAGAAAAATTACATTGTTGGTAAGAGAAATTTAAAAGTAAATTTAGAAACATACCACAATTATGAATTAGAACAACTCAGTATTATCAACAAGATGATTCTTTTCAAATTGAGCTATAATTTATTTTTTAAATTATTTTAATGTTTATTTTTGAGAGAGAGAGACTGAGAGACACCAAGCAGGAGAGGGGCACAGAGAGAGGGAGACACAGAATCCAAAGCAGGCTCCAGGCTCTGAGCTGTCAGCACAGAGCCCAACGGGGGGCTGGAAATCATAGACCGGGAGATCATGACCTGAGCCAAAGTCAGACACTGAATCGACTGAGCCATGCAGGTGCCTCCAATCTATAACTTAAATCAATCCATATCAAATTTTCAGTAGGCTTCATTTTTTGTCAAAATACAAGCTGTGATGCTATAATTTATATTGAAATGCAAAGGATTTAAAATTACCAATTTGGGAAAAAAGAGTAACATTGTATGAATTACATGTCAGATTTTAATTTATTATAAAGATACTTCAAAACCACTATGCTATCTAAAAAAGTCAGATGTGAAACCCCATTTATTTTACGATCCCATTTATATGAATTATCTAGGAAAATCAAGTTTATAGAATTAAAAAGTAGATCATCAGTTTCCCAGGGCTGAGAATGGTTGAAGATATTAAATGCAAAGATGTGAGAGCATGAGAGAACTTTTTGGGCTGATGAAAATATTGAACTGGATTGTGGGGTGAAGGTTGTCTGGATCCATACATTTACTAAAATATATTGAACTGCGCAGTGATAGTAGGTGAATTTTGTGATGTCTAAAATATAATACCTCAGCAAAACCGTTAAGAAAAATTAGATAGGTATATTATAAACATTTAAAATCTGTTCTTCCACATACAGCAAATGTGTATATATCTATACATAGTTAAATTCTCAGTTAAATAAAAAGTAAGACTTGTTGGAATAATAAAAATAAAGATATTAGACATGCCATTATTTGGGAAGTGAGGCTACAAGGACCAGATCACTGTATGGGTTCCTAGGGCAGCACCAAGGACTCCAAAATCTCAGCACAAGTTGTGGTCAGGTGAACCCAACATTTTGCACAATGACCTCTAAATACAGTGAGGCTGACACAGATGTAAATAGGACCTCAAATGTGTACTCTAGAGTCAGATGCAAGAATGTATTTAATAACAGTAACACTTTGAAATATATATTACACTATTCAACATTTCATTCATCACATTAAACACAAATTACCTCCTATATTTCAAGCTTAGTGTTAGCCCTCTTATATACAAGGAAGCAAACAGAGCAAAATTACTCTTCTCAGGTTATTCACAGTCCTGGGTGAAAACAATTATGAAACAAAAGTTCCAATGCAAAATGTACCAGTGGTTTTTAAAGTTTTTAAAGTTGTATGTAAGACATGAAACTTGCCAAAGATTTTATAAGGACCATGTATAAATGTAAACTTTAAGGAAATCAATTTTTAAATCCTTAAGTTCCATAATGCTTAATCTTTTCTAAAAGTGATCTTCCTGATAATACACTTGAAATGAAGAGAGAGATATAGCTTTCTGCTCACTTTCCCTTTCAAAATTCCTCAAACTTTCAGAAGTGAAGCCCTTTTCTTCATAACCTAACTGTGGTGCATAGGCCCAAAGCCCATGGGCCCATAGGCCCAATCTCATGGGCACTATACAAAAGAATAATTAGAAGTATCTTCATCTAATGTGCATCTAAGGGAATGAAATAACCAAGAATTAACAGATTCCATATTAATGCTCTCAACAAAATTGAATAAAACGTGTTATCTGGCAGAACATTAATTTTGAAGATAGAGCACTGTAATTTAGTGGCATGTAACTGAAAAGATATTTAAAAATTGGGTGAATTTTAATAACAAAAATTCATTCTCATCTACTTACAGAGGAACACTACATGTACAAAAGCAACCACAGAAAATGAGTGTAGGTCATTCTGGAAATAAATAAGTTTCATCATGGACATGTGAATCAATAGAAAAAATAAGTTGCTATTTCCCTCATTTTAGCTTTTCATGATTACTTGTTAGTTAACAATGATTTTAAATATATTTATTTTGTTTTGATAAAGTTTGTACTAATGATTGTATGATAATTAAAACATGTAATTGTTCAGTAGTTTATATATTGAATGAAAAATTTAAAATTATGCAACTTTGTATTACAAAGAAATATGATAGGTTGATTACTGGTTTTTATCATAAAATATATTCAATTTTACACTAAATTGTGTTATTAATTTTCTTAAATTACAGAAGAAAAAATTACACAGAAATTTGAATATACAAAAATATAGGAATTAAAAGGAATTATGTAAGTATTTTTATTATTAAAGAAGTTGTTCACAAAACTTTTAATTAGATTGTGGGTATTAAATATTTGATATTTATATTCTATTGTGTATTTCAAAAGTTTTTGAAAATCTATATTTTTCTTAATCTTGATATTAATGTTGCTTTATTAATCAATAAATATTTTCCTTTTAAGTACATAATAATGTTTTTAATTGTCGACATAAAATGGTGAACAGATACACAGCTTAAAAAACATTTGAGATGTGTTTTATAAAGGATGATTAAACAAAATTGGTGTTTACTGTGTATAATGTCTCATGGGAATGTGGCAAAGAAGCCTGGGATGCTTAATTTGAAGTCTATGAAATGGAAAAGGAAGTCACTAGAATGATATATAAACTGGAGGTGGAAGAAAACTAATTCCAAGAATCTTAGCATGTGCTATTGTATGGACAATTGAAAAGCCTGTTGTTTCCAGTAGCCTGGCAAGATTAGAACTGGAAATATATGTGACTGAATAGGTTTTTTTTCTTCAAAGAAACTACATATATCTAGACCCAAGCCTTATATATAAACCCAAGAATGTCTGTTTATAAAATAATTAACCAAATAATTCTTTCTAAAATAAATTTCTTGACCTCAATTGAAAGTAAAACTCTATTACAGACTGCTTACTAAAAATCTTAAATTTATACCTCTGCTGATCACAGGATAAACTATACATTGTTATTTATCTCATTTACTGAAAATATCCATATTGTGCATTCATTTTAAATTTATATAGAGAAAGGCTACATGTATTCTTTTTTTTTTAATTTTTAAGGGTTTATTTATTTTTGAGAGAGAGAGAGAGAGAGAGGGGAAGGGCCAGAGAGAGAGGGAAACACAGAATCCAAAGCAGGCTCCAGGTTCTGGGCTGTCAGCACAGAGCCTGACTTGGCCTTGAACTCATGGACTGTGAGATCATGACCTGAGCTGAAGTCAGATGCTTAACCGACGAGCCACCCAGGGGCCCCAAGACTATGTGTATTCTAAGTGAACATCATGATATTGTGTGCAGTGCAATAGCAGGAAGTGACCAGTATTACTCTGCTGGTGGCTCTTCATAATGAAATGTTAATAAAAATAAAACTCTGTAATTAAATAGCAACAACATAACTAGAATAAACAGTAATGTGATGTTAAATTAGTGACATGCAATGATTGAGTAAAGGTTAGTGAAAACATCATTTTTTGCAGTTTTCATTTGAAATGAGAGACTTTGCCCATTTGTTGGTTTGAAAAAAATACAGTGTGTCTATATTCTTTCAATTCATCAGAGAAATAATTCTGCACTAAGTAATTTAACATGAATTCTAGATATGTCATTTTTCTAAGTATACTAACTGGCCTTTTTCTATATTTAATATTTTAAATGCTCACTGATGAGTATGGGATTATGATTAAAAAATCCGTGTGGATATAGTATGAATCAAACGTCACACAGATTTCAGTTTTGGTTAGAAGTGGGGAGATTGGCCTCATCAGGACATTGAGATGCATGACATAAGTAGAAAACCAAGAGAGCAAGAAGGCAAATTTAAATTGCTAAGCCACTGCTAGCAAAAACAGCAATTAGTCAAAAGATAGACAAGTTAAATACAATCAGACAAACTCAGTCAAACTAAAATTGGGCAAAATTAAGGATCATCAGCAGTGGACAACATGGGGGTTTTCTTTTCTTTTTTGTTTTGGTTATTTTCCAACAAATTCTAATTATTTCCTCACTGGGAGCAAATGAAATCAAGAAGAGTGAAAACATTTCCAGTTGGGTTATTCAGGCACATTGTCATAGTACAAGTCCTTGATCCAAAGAAGAGTGAAATAAGTAGGAAGTTGAGGGGAAGGAATTATAGGTAAGAGGATGATAAACAGTGGAATGTGGAGGGCAGTTCGAAATGTAGAAATGCTCAAAATAGATTTAGAGCAATGGTGCAAGCTTGAGTGTGTGCACCTAGGAATAGGATTGACACTAGGTAGCACAGGAATTTATATTTTAACCTACATTGTGTGGACTAAATTCTAGGAAGTCACTGCAGCCTTTTTAGGCAAAGAGACAGCCTCTAGGGCTTTAGATACCTTCATTTTCCTGAGAATAGTTCCTAATCCCCCTCACTCAAATTGTCCCACCTACAAGATTCTCAATTTTGTTAAAGCATCTGACAAATGCACAGGTCTGCTTTAGAGTTTTCCAAATACTTACTATTTTTGAACTGAGACTAACTTTTCAAAGTTATTTCCAGAAGAAAATAGGCATGGTAAATATTCAAATCTAAATAGAATGATGTTCAAATTATTTTGTAGTTTTATAGACATACTTTCATATCATATACAAAAATACAAGAAGTCAATGTCTGAGTCCACACAAATACAGCATTTAACAAAATCACCGTTATTATCAATAAAGAATATCTGTTAACTGTAATGTCTTTTTTTTAATGGGGCATTTTATTTCTACAAAGAACTGAACCAGCTAGCTAACATATGACAAGCAAAGTAATTACATTGCAACTGACAAATATTTATTGTCTAAAATATTGTCTTATTCAAACTGGTGACCCTGAGGTGAAAATCCTGTGTATCATATTACTCATCACAAGAGTTTTCTTATTTCTTCACTATCCTTATTTTTAACAAGTGCAATGAGATAGTATAAATTTATCTCCTAAAGCTATATAATGTTACTACTACACCTTTTCCATGTTAATATAGATGAAACATGGCAGGTGTTATACTGTTAATGTTTTTATTGTGTACTCTTTTACTTGTCCATCTTAGGAAGGTTCACTTGGTACTCCATGAGGCAAACGATTCAACCTGTCAGCTTACCTCACAGATCTAGGAATAATGAACACATCAGATGCCGACCTCAAGCAATATTCCTTCTTATTTGTTCCCTTTCACAGCACACTTGGGTTATGCCCCATTACATCCCATGCATTGTTTCATCTCAAGAGTTTTTCAGACAATGGACAGGTGGGGGAGAGGAAGAAATAGGAAAAAAAAAAGATGGATTTTCCAGTTATAGAAAAATTGTTTTCAATAAGGACCAAATGAAAAGCAGAATCCAAAGCTACTCTTTGAATAAGAGGCAGGTTCCATAGGTTTTCCCAGGATTCTGTGATCATAGTATTCTCCTCTCTGCTCCTATCTAAACTGATTCTGAAGATTACAAAAGCTGATGGCCCAGATTAATACTTTTTTTTTTTTGGTTTTAAATATTTATATCTGTTGTTGCCTTCTCTTGTTGGGAAAGTAAGCCTCACTAAAAAATACACCATATAAATATAATGTTTAGAGTTATTAAATTCAATGGCACTTTCTGCATCAGGCTTTAGAAAATGTTATTAAGGTCTTTAAGTACACATGTATCTTTGTTATAATATATTATATATGTATATATAATATATATTTTAGAAGCTAAAATAATCTATTCTGTCTTTTGCTTCTTGTTATCCTCTCTGTTTCCATTATGCATATATTTCCTGTGCCTTTTTGTTTGTTCCTATGATTTGTGATTGCCTTTCAGGAGTGGAGTGTATTAGAGGATAATAAAATTATATGATCTAACTCTTAAGTAGCATAAATGAGAAAAAAAGAATATGGTGGTATCAGTGAGGTTTTGCCTTATCTTTATTTCTCAGTTCTTCATGTAGATTCCTTAACTGCTTCCAGTCTTCAACAGAAGACCCACTATACTGAATTCAGTGTTGTCCCAACCAATAAGACAAACCTTAGCTCATAAAAAGCAATGTTATTTTCAAGCACTATATCTTGAAGACACTATTATTACCATAATGCACAACTTGGTTGTTTTGGACCATTTGTTGTCTCAACTTGTTAACCAGGTATATGAACTTTATTTAGCCTTTTACCATTGAGTATTTATTTAATGATTCTTACTTATTATTCCCTAAATACATTATATTAAGAATATATATATTATAGTCATGAAACTAAGTAGGATAAATCCACATAAAACATGTTGCAAATGGATTCAAAAGTAGATCCCAACTCTGCTTTATAGAAAAGCTAGATCTGAAAAGTGAAAAAGTAATCAATCTGAAGTGAAAACAATTGAAAAATAAAATAATGAAAATTAATATGTTGTGTAACTTCTGTTAGAGGGACATAGTTATGACATTATTTAAGAGAGAAGAAAAAAAATAACTTACCTTTCTTCATGAAAACTAGTCCCAAAGTGCAATATAAATATGGCAATACTAATTTTAAAAAGGAGAAGTAAATAGTGGAAAGATCCGATCCAAAACTTGATCCAAGAGCCATACATAGGACATTATTGAAAGTGTAGCATATGTTTGATTGGAGTCCCAGAAGCAATAAAGAGAAATAACAGGGCCTAGAAAATATGTGAAGAGACAATAACTAAGAATTTACTAAAACTAATGAAAGACAATAAATGACAGATCCATGATGTATGTGGAAGCCCAAGCATGATGATTAAAAAGAAAAGCACAACCAAGCATATAAAAATAAGAAGAAATCTTAAAGGAGACAGAAAAAAAAGAAGTAATATGTTCAAGTTCATATTTTATAAAATGGATTATGCACAGGTAGTAAAAGTTTCTCCAATTTAAGTTCATGCTAGATCCTCATATGATTTGATTAACATCAGGAATGTGGAAGCATATCCATCATTGTTTGCTACCAGCGATAGAGGAGAAATATATGGAGCTATCAGAAAATGATGAAATTAGATACTAACAATTTCTGTGAAAGAAAAATAATCTCTCTCATGCTGGGAGAGGTACCTCATCCCCTATATCAAACATGTTATGAATATACATGGGACACAAGCATAATATCCCTCTTATTAATCAATATTAGAGGCTGGAAATAGACTGCTTAAAATGTCTTATGCAATTCTACTCTCAAAAAACTAAAGAAACTCGGGGTGCCGGGGTGGCTCAGTCGGTTGAGCATCCGACTTCAGCTCAGGTTATGATCTCTCACTCTGTGAGTTCGAGCCCTGCGTCGGGCTCTGTGCTGACAGCTCAGAGCCTGGAGCCTATTTCAGATTCTGTGTCTCCCTCTCTCTGTGCCCCTTCCCCACCCATGCTCTGTCTCTCTCTCTCTATCAAACATAAATAAACGTAAAAAAAATTAAAAAAAAAACACTAAAGAAACTAAAGTGCCACCGTTTGGCATGTGTGTCCTTTCCTGGCGGTGAGCTTATAGAACTCAGCCATGGCAGATATTTACACTTTCCTTCACTAAGAGCTGTTGTGTGTGCCTGTTTATTTTTTAAATAAATCAATGGATTTTGCCATTTTGAAACACCATACATTCACAGAATAATTAGATATGATTGCAGATCTTGCCAAGAAAAAACGATAAATATTTCTTCAACTATTAAATCAATAAGTAAGACTGAGTCCCTATTATCTATACAGAAAAAATTACAAATTGTAGAACGTGGTCACTAATAACAGCAAAATACTACTTCAGATCAATGCCTCTGATCATTTGAGTAGACTATTGCAATAGCCAGGTACCTATTCTCTCTGTACACATTATTGTTTCTTCTGGTCCCTACCAAAATAACTTTTCAAAATTAGTTTTGGTTTAAGCATGAAAACTTACTAGTTTTAATCCTTTCTTTTAACTTATTCAATGCCACTTGGCACACTGCGTTATAGGGAGGAATTTCAGTAGTTACATGACCCATGAACTCAAACACTTCATCCACTTCTGCATGGGCCTAGTGGCCATTTTCTGTTCGAATTTGTTTAATGCATAGATTTTATCACACACCCAGTGATTCATCCAAATACAAGTACTTCAGCCTAAATTTCAAATACCAGATGCTGAAATCCTCACCCATTTGGGAACACCTTGATCTCTAAACTTTATTGCATTGTTTGGTACAGGACATTGCCTATACTACTTTGTTGTGGATATAAAACAATTAGGAAAACAGCTTACATTTGTGCTTATTTTCTATTTCATACCTCTTTGTCCTGTGTTTTTTTCCTCCTCAAAATCCATTCCTTAAAAACCAAACCAAACAGAAAACTGTTGTAGAAATGTGTGGGAAAAAAAATTTTTTTAATGTGATCCTGGTCCTGCTAACCTTTCTACTCTTTTCTTTTCCCTTTCTGTGTTCTAATGTATTTTTGACAAAGTTGTGTTTACTGAACCATTGATCTGGTGGTGGAAGAAAGAATGGTTCAACATCCTTTGTGTTATCATGGTAACGTTTCCCTGAGGGGAAGTATTAACACTGAGACTCTGGCCCCAGAGTATGTGCTGTAAAGACGAATACTGATGGATAAATGCAGTATCCAAATGTGGATAAAATGCAGTTGATTAGCCCCAGACTTGGACTGGAGCAGAAGGCACAGGCCAAGCTGGTTACTACGTAAGATACAGATTTTGATTTTCATCAAAGCACTTATTGGCAGAAAACAAAAACAAAAAGAATCCCCCATCACACCCATTCCCAACTATTACTATTTGCATGGGATATCTTTTTAAAAAATTTACCAGCCCTTTATAAATTCAAGCTAATAATATGAAAGTAATTATGTTTTTCTTCAAAATAAAGAAAAGGAGAGAGAGAGACCAAGAGCCTTTGGAAAGAAAATTGGAAACCATTTCAATGAAAATGACCAAATATAGTAGAAAACATTCTATTCAAGTAGCCATGGGATAGGGAAAAAGAAGTAGTAGGTAGTAGGTAGTTTGCCTACTAATCATGATTATATCTCCCATGATTGTAATATCAGTATGCGTATCATTTTTATGAAGAATCTGTTAACACCTTACATGAAATTGTTACACTAGTATAGGACAGAAGTTAGAAACTACCACCTTCTGACGAATTTAGAAAATAATTGTATGACACTTGCTATCATGAAAGTGATTGGTTTTGATAACCAGGATGTCTACTGTTTAACATATTTCAAACTCTTGCTATATGTAGTTAAATACTGTCAAAGTATATCCGTCCTCAGATTTTAATTTTTTAATGTGGACCGAAAGGGACTAGAGAAGAGGCTGGAAAGGTAGGGACTACATCAGGGCGGAAGAACATTTTCGGTGTAACCTGACATGCGAGATCAGAAAAGGGCGGCGCATCACCGGCGGACGAGGAAGTAGAGCGGAATTCCGGGAGGAAGGCCCTGGGGTGGAACCTGCCTGGGCTGGAGCAGAGCCTGCAGGGCTGGAGCCCGGGGCCCAGGGGAGAGCAGAGGGTCTGGGGCACCCCCTGCCTCGGGGCAGCGCCCAGTTAGCGTTTCCGCGTGTCTGCCAGGCGAAGCCCGGCCTCTTTCCGGGTATCTGCCTTCTCTGGCACCAGGTTTCTCCTCCTTTCGTACTTCCGTGCCCTGCTGCTCTGAGGCTCAAGTTCCTTCAGGACTCACAGCTGTTGCTGTTCTTTCAAGACTCACCTGGGCGCCCATCCTGCATCTTCCCGCCAAAGCAGCCGAGGTCGACATTTACTGTTTTTTTGTTTTTAAGAAAACTTTATCCTCTTAGTGCTTGGAAAACTTAACTGGTACAGAAGAAAAAAGTTTATTCCGCTGGAAGGGAGAAAAACCTAGGACTACCCAAGAGCACTGGGGCCTCTTCTGGAAGAGAAACTGGATACAGTGAGGAAGAAGAGCCTGTGCCCTGGAGCCAGAGTCAGCAGTCCAGGTGAGACAAGTTATGCCATTTTCTGAAGTGTCTGCCCCAGGCATGAAACCAAATTCCTGTTTACCTAGCCAGCTCTGGGGATGGGGGTATTGGGATACATGGGGCCAATTAAAAAAAAAAAAAAAAAAAAAAAAAAATATATATATATATAGTTTATAAGTATATATGAAGTTTATAAGTATATATAGTTAAAAGTATATATATTATATATATATATATAGTGTGTATGTATATATATATATATATATATATATATATATATATATATACTTTTTATTTTGACCTTTAGACCCTGGGAGATAGGATGATACTAGGATTATTGCCCCTATTTTGTAGAAGCAGAAGCTGGCTGGGTTCAGAAGTTATGGCTCTTTTCTGAAAGGCTGTTTTATCGGTTCAGGATCACACAGCGAGTATACGGACAAGCCTGGGTTTGAATCCAGTTCTGTTTGATGGATTATCCATTCACTATTCATTTATTCTTGCAAACATGTGCTCATCCAGGATGTGTTTCTTCCACACCTTCTGTATGCCCTGTGCCCTCTTCTCAGGCAGTGTTGACAGCTGTGGACTAGGCAGACAGGGACCTGCCCTGGTGAATTTCCCAGTAGGATTGTGACTCCTCTTGTCACCCTTATCAGACTGTGAGGTCACAGGGCAGATGCTGTTGCAGTGATGACATAGCAAAAAAAAATGAAAGCACTTTAATTAAAAAATCAGGAGCGGGTGATAAAGTGTGTAGAGACTGAAAATTTTGCAAACTATTTAAATCTTGTTAATTGCTGACTTCAGAAACTACACACATGGATCATGAGTGGTGGTGAACAGCAGAAAGGGATTATGGATAAACCTGCATTGTTCTAGCTGCTCGCCATGCTACCTATTTCTGTGGATAGCCTAACTGATTAAATATTGAACCAGGCTAGCTAATGCTGGCAGCCTGTATAAGAATATGGTCATTAATAACTTAAACTTACACTGATTCTTCATTATTTTCAACGCAAAACCTTGAATCCTTAAAATTGATAAAATATACGTGTTGTTTAATCTTTTGCTTTTTTTGGTCTCAACTTACATTGAACTTTACCTTGAACAACACACTTCTATCAGTAAAGTGCTATTTGCAATTTACTAGGAGTATCCAACTTTACTTAATGGCATGTGCATAGATTTTTTGCACGTAAAACCTGTCCTCTGAGCTTCCCCGGAGGTTGGTTTTGTCCTTTAATATCCTTCCGTGGAAATTAATTTTATGTGTATTGCAGCATTAGATTAAAACTACCTGTTTGTTGTATGTCTTCTCCATAAGACTAGGATTTTCCCCCATCATTTTGTATAGTTCTGGCTTATTATAAGCACTTGAGTATTTATGAACTGGAGGTAAGACTAGGTAGGCAGGTAGTAGTAAAGTCGTGAAGGGGTAACACAGGAAATTAACATGAGTGGGTCAAGTGGAATGAGGAAGCACAGCATCATAATTGAAAATAGGAGAGAATTTCTTCTTGAATGCTTATCCTTGAAAAAAGATTCAAGATGTATTCATATAAAGAGGACTGTAACAATACGGTCTTTCTGCTGGGAGATACTTTTCAATGTTGGACTAAGGCAACATTTACTGAGGGATTAATGATAAAGTTCCCATCTGAAATGTTACAGGAATGGATTGCACAGAATTTCTGGCTCCACAGAGGGAAATACCCAGCTTTATCCAGTACCCTTGACCCCTCCCTCCCCATTTTTTTTATTCCCAGCTTTCATGAATTTATGGACAAAATAAGCTCTCTCACAGTAGGAACTTTGTAACACTTTTGTCAGTGGATTATGCAGATTTACCATTTGTCCCATTAGCCATTTCATATGGTTGGTATTCAATGTAATAATATTTTTTCAACATTTTAGATGTTATAAAACTACCAAATACATTAGTACATTCTCCTACGTGTTTCCAAAAACAAAGTAAAACAAAACAAGATCAAACAACTAACCAACCAAACAAATGAAAAAGCTATTTCTTGGAGTGTTAGGAGTCAGAGATATGGTATATTATTGCAAAGCTGACGTTAGTAAATACAGAGTGCTAACGGATCATGTATAGCAACAGTGAGTATCCTGTAAGAGTTGATATTAAACACAAGTTAAAATATTATGTATAGACAAAACTTTAGCTTCATTTTCTCTTTCTTCTAGCAAAAAGTACGTAGAGTATGCTGGGAAAACTCTCCTAAGGACAGATCAAAGACAATATATTTTTAAGCGTGTAATTTAATAAGGTTAAATTACATTTATACATTTTATAGGATAAAAAATACATTTTATAGAATGAAATTTAGATTATTAAAGTTGTTTTAATATTAGTATTTGGGGGCGCCTCAGTGGCTCAATTGACTAAGCCTCAGACTCTTGATTTGGCTCAGGTCATCATCTCACAGTTTGTGGGATCGAACCCCGTGTTGGGCTCTGTGCTGACAGCACAGAGCCTGCTTGGTAGTCTCTTTCTCTTTCTCTCTCCTTTCCCCACCCCAAATAAATAAGTACTTTAATAAAAATATTAATATTTGTTTTCTTGAAATGTCATTAATATAAATTGTAGAAAAGACAGAAAAGAACAAGTTAAGGATATTAAATTCTTAGAACATATAATTCAACTCAGTTTTTTAATTTATTTTTACATTTTATTTTTGAGAGAGAGAGAGAGAGCACATGTGAGCAGGGGAGAGGGGCAGAGGGAGAGAAAGATAATCTCAAGCAGACTCCACACTCTGCGTGGAGCCTGATGTGTGGCTTGAACCCATGACCCTGGGGTCGTAAGTTTAGCAAGCTTGTGAGAAACCATAACTGTACTGGAAACAATGCCCATATTTTGGCCCACCAGATAATCGATTCATATCTTAATCATTTTTATTTATTTATTTTTTTTAATTTTTTTTTTCAACATTTATTTATTTTTTGGGACAGAGAGAGACAGAGCATGAATGGGGGAGGGGCAGAGAGAGAGGGAGACACAGAATCGGAAACAGGCTCCAGGCTCTGAGCCATCAGCCCAGAGCCTGACACGGGGCTCGAACTCCCGGACCGCGAGATCGTGACCTGGCTGAAGTCGGACGCCTAACCGACTGCGCCACCCAGGCGCCCCTTAGTTAATCATTTTTAAAATGAGGCAATATAAAATGGCACAAATGTATGTGGGGGGAGGTATGTGACAAATATAGACAAGATCTGAAAACTGTGTCTATTAAGATATGCTAGTTGTTTCACTTGGTATGATAGAAGACATAGTAAGGAAAATTAGTACCTTCTAATCACTGAAGTTCTGTGTGATGGAAGAAGGAATAAATTGTTATATGTAGTTCAAAAGTTGCAAGTCACGGTAAGTTCCTTCTTAAAGATAAATGTAAGGAAGATTTCTTTAATAATTAATGCTACAGATTGACTCAGTGACTAAAGATGTGGTCTCTGGAAATACACCACCTGGGTTTGAATCCACACATCCTGCTTTATTACTATAGAACGGGCAAGTTTTTTTCACACCTTCCCATAAATAAAAATAGGATTGATGACAATAGTACCAAACCAAAGAGTTGGCATTTGGACAAATGAGAATATTTATAAAAAATTACAGCATTTGGAACTATTAATATTATTGTCACTGAACTGATAGTTTTTAAGGTAATCAGTTGTGTTACTGTAAGAAGAAATATATAGAGAGATACGGAGGAAATCACAGTTATAATTAAGAAAATTGAACCACGTGACCTCAAAATAATCACAATTAAAAGAATTTTATATTCTCTGGGTAAATGTTCTGAATGAAAAAAATATTGCCTTTGTTTGGAATGTTATGCCCAGAATTCGTGATCCCCAAAGACCGCCAGGGTCTGATGTAAAAGCAAAAGAGCCTTTATTTGAGCTAGCTCGAGCTCAGTCCCCTACCTGCACCAACGCAGCAGTGAGATACTGGGGAGAGAGAGCGAGTTTCAAAAGGACAAAGGTTTTATTGGGGCCTAGAGGCAGTTGGTGAGGTAATGGCTGTGGCCTCAGCCGATTGGCTGGGGAAGGATCCGAGTCCTGTTGGGCAGGTGAGCGGGAGGTTATTCAAGGGGAGGAGGTGTGGTCAAGGTGAAGGACACAGAACAAGATGGAGTCGGCCAGTGTAGGCCCACCCTTTCAGGAAGAGAAAATATGTAACATAGTTGGCTAGAAATTAGTTATTAAGAAAGACATAATTCAAGAAGTTTCCAGTTTAATGTCTAGTTTAGGACAGATATTAGTGGGTTTTACTAAATTGTCTTTAATTACACAAAAGTATGAGGGGGGGAAAACCCAAAATGTTCTGCCTTATAAACGGGTCCTTAATAAATACTTGGGAAAAATACTTGGGAAGTTATTTAATATCATAAGATAAACTGCAAGAGTCCCTGCGTTGCAGTCAACTTCTCCTTTTATCTCCACTAGTGTAATATCTGTTATTTTTCTTTCTCTGTGAATCTTGAAACAATAGGCCAATACTGCTTGCAGTTAGGATTTGGACATTTTATACAGAAGTCAGTGTGAAAAGCTCAATAACCTTATTGAGAGAAAACAACCAGAAATAAATTGTTACAAAACCAATTTCCCCAAAGAAAAGCTATCAAGTTACTATGTAGCAAAGCAAACTCAAAATGCCAATGCAAAGCTGTATCCTCATTGTAAGTTAAGTTTGCCGTTTCTGCAAGTTGTTTATCTATGCACCTCATTGTAAGCTTGCAAGCTAATACTTGATCCCAAGCCACTTTGTTTTTACCTGAGAAAATGAAATTCCACTTCATCCTTAGTTCCATTTTTACATTCACTATACAAACATTAATTGGAAGTTCTGTCCGAGGAAGGGAAGGTGGGGAAGACTATTAAAACACACACACACACACACACACACACACACACACACACACACACACACACGTGTGCACCTGGGTAATGAGTGCTCTGGGTAATTCTGTGAGGTAAAATTTAAATAAAAAGTAGAATTCTTCAGATTCTAAACATATTTACAGTGTGCCATTTCTTAGTTTAGCCAAACTGATGAAGAGTGGGAGCATTTCAGAGTGGCATACATTATTGGACACTTGAATATGTAGACAAAACAGTCTGGTGATCTCTTTTTTTAGCCCTCTGGTAGACTCACTGAGGTCACGTAGAAACAATTACATTATTCAGTGCACAGTCTTTGGAAGAACACTCATATACAAACACTAGGGAAACAACATGAAAGGTAAATGTGGTCAGGCTTTTCTTACCAGGGAAGGAATGAACAGAATTACTGATTCGTGTCCAGTGATCTTACCTTTGCAGAGAAATCAGTTGTTTCCGTGCAATTTAATGTGATCTGTTACAGAGCTTTGATTTCTACTTTAATAAATCTTCCCAATGGGAACATATATGTTTTAGAAGGTCAAATAATAATATTCTGTACATGACAGTGTGTAAAATATTTTCTGATGAAAAAATATTTAAATCAGAAAAGCTATAATTGTTTAGATAATCAGCTTTGACAATAAAAAAAGATCAACATTAATTATAGTCTAGACTTCTGTGCAATAAATGTGACATTTCCATTAATGTTAATGGGAATTTTATGTTTTAATTATCATTGCTTTGAAAACATATTCTTATATAAAGGCCATATTTCATTTATTATGATCACTGAATGTTATTTTTTGTCTTTAATATCATGAATCAATATTTAGACCTTGGTAATATAATTTAATCAAGGAAATTAAAAGACTTATTTTCCATCATAACATTAGAAAAGAAAAAAAACACTGGCAAAATCTTCAGTGCTTTTATGAACTCACATGTGCTTACAATTTAGAGAAGGAAAATTAACTTTGATTTTATTGCTCATATCCATAGGGAAAGAACATAGCTTAAAAGGTAACTCATTATATGTACATAATCTCTTTCTACCTTTAAAAACAAAAGAATCTCTCTATTTATCTATACATATAGATATATACACCATATATTTGAAACTCCTAATTTTGCTAATTTTTCAGATTAAAACACATAAATCATTATTCTGTCTCTGCATCATCTACTCCCAGACCTTTATTGTTAATATTTCCTCTTTTGAATTTCACACAACACTAGTAACATTTTTTTTTAACATGGAGTTGAAAGTCCTTACTTCAGCTGCTGCTGAGATAGTTGATGGAGGTATGTTTTATTTTAGAAGAAAATAATTTATCAGAAATAACATGCTGTGCTATGAACTCAGAAAGGGCAGGTACATTATGTTATTCCCAGTTTGTCTCTCAGTTTTCTCAAATTTATTTTCTCATTTTATTAACACATTCTGAGCTATAATTTCTGTGGAAGCAGGGACTGTGTCTTTTTCATGCATTTTGTATCTCTAACCCTTGGATGCCAAGTTTTATTCATCTATTCATTCAGCAAATGTTTGAGTGTCTGTGTGTAGTTTAAAGCAATGGACAAGATACACATGGTCTTTCCCCATGATACTCTAGGAGGTACAAGTCTGTGGTTTGTTTTGAATGAACCAGTATAATTTCTTTTTGTACAATGCAACAGACAGGTGAGGATGACATTATACGCATGTCATGGGTTAAGAAACTGAATCAAAGACAAGTTTCAGACCTCACCTAAGGATACAAAGATGGTCCTGAGCCCTTGGAGTTCAGGCATTAGAGACACCCCCTCCTGGCCCCGTCCAAAGCATTTTTAAAATTTCTTTTTAATGTTTATTTATCTTTGAGAGAGAGAGAGAGAGAGAGACAGAGTGTAAGCTGGGGAGGGGCAGAGAGAGAGAGGAAGACATAGCATCTGAAGCAGGCTCCAGGCTCCACACTGTCAGCACAGAGCCTGATGTGGGGCTCGAACTCACGAACAGTGAGATCACGACCTGAGGTGAAGTCAGATGCTTAACCTACTGAGCCACCCAGGTACCGCCACCTCCCCCTACCACATCCAATATGTTTTTGATAGTTAAATTGATTTTTCCCTTCTTCAGTACTTTCTTTGAGGGCTATTTATGAATTTAAATTCAAGGTTTATAGGTATTTCATGTAAATTTATGGAGTAATAATCCTGAAAGCTTCAGAAAGATGAAAGTTCTCAGGGACAGCAAAGGCCATGACAAACAAGGGAACATCAAAATAGTATCCTTTGGTTTCAAGTCATTTTATTGCCTTCATGACTTGTAGCAAATCACTAAATTTTGCCTGTATGTATAATGTAGATATTGGGATTAAAGGGTTTCTAAGTTTTTTGTTTTTTTTTTTTCCAACTCGGTAGGACCATATATGTAACTGTATTAAATAGTGGAAAAAAAATTGTATTTAGTAAGAGATAATCATACCTCTTATATAAGAGGGGCATCTGAGAATGAGGTATTCTACATTAGAGGACTTTTGGATAGCTCAAATTATTTTTTTAAATTTTTAATGTTTATTTTTGAGAGAGAGAGCAAGAATTGGGGGGGGTTGGGGGGGGGCAGAGAGAGAGGGAGACACAGAATCCAAAGCAGGCTCCAGGCTCCACGTTGTCAGCACAGAGCCTGATGCGGGGCTCAAATTCACAAACAGTGAGATCATGACCTGAGCTGAAGTTGGACACTTAACCAATTGAGCCCCCCAGGTGCCCCTCAAATTCTTCTGATCAATCATTAATGCTGTAATTTATGGAAATCTTGACTATATTTATTGATATTTTACCTCTGTGATTCTTTAGGTTTATTATTATGAATATGTTACTGACAATTACCTGAAATAATCTAAACTTGCTTTGTTTTGTTAGTGCTCTGATTGTTTGTTTTTTAGTATTTTGGCACACTCCTCAATATCAGGCTATTGCTTTTCACAACTGTCTTCTCTAGTAACACTTCTTTCTTTATAATTTTGTCATCTTTTGATTTTGACTTAGAAAAAAAGGATAACATTATTTTTTGAATTGCACCTTTACAAAAAAGAAAAGGATTAGATAAAACAAATCTGTAGACCTTCTTTGTGGAAAAAATAGAGGTATACCCATCCATATCTTTTATACTATATATGTTACTTAATTTGGGGAATATTTTTTCCCTATATTTTATGCTATATTTTAGGAGATTGTATTCTGTAACTTATTAGAATCTGTATTGGAAACTGGTTTATAAAAAACATTAAAGAAACATTTGTTGACTCTCTGGATATACTCATGCATGCTTAGATCATAGAGGACTGTACATAGCAATTTATTTGTATCTTAAAACTTAAAAGTAGAAAAAAAAAGAAATTCTTGGCAAATAGAAGATTGTAGGCTAATGTTACTGTTGAATCTTGTATTTATTTATCTTCATCTCTTACAAGGCACTCATTGCCACGAAGATATTCTACAGTTGCTTACTTCACACTCGTTGTGTCACTGAGTACAAGTGTAATTTTAAATTGTGAGGCATGTCATACTGTTTCCCTGTTTATATTTCATAAAATAAACAGGGATCATAAAATACAAACCTGAATAGAGTTACTGTTTTAAACATGATGGGAATAACCTCAGCTCTAGAGCTTGTTGAAATACCTGCTTCACGTATGAGTAAGTCAGATATGGAAAATATGATATATGTGTGTTTGTGTGAATGATTATGAAACACAATGATGAATTAAATAAAGTTCAACTTCAGGCGTTTTTATATATGCACTGACTACTGCTCCTATTGCCCTCCATCATATGTGTATCTTTATACATCTCACATTCTTTGAGTTCCATCATATCAAAAGTGTTATGAAGAAAGTTAAATTCATTTTATAGGTTTGATGGAAACACTGTAGCACCATAATTTCAGAATCCATCATGTTAGTTGTTCATAAAAATAAACAGAATTTTCTAAATCTACTTGCTTCTAGAGGAGCAATTTAACTCAATATGACAATATGGGAGTGAAATAAAATTCATTCCTGACCTAATACTATTAAAATATCAAAGCATAATATTTCATAGCCTTTGCCTTTCTTATATTATATCTAACTATAGGTTTTATTGACCATAAAACTATGTAACCCTTCTTAAAAGCTAGCCATATAAACTCTTTGAATCATTTATTTTATCACTTAAACTGTCCATATTATTTTACCTCTCCTCAGAAATATTTTTGGAATAATAGGGAAAGTGAGCACTATTTCCTTTTATCATCCTCTTACTATATATGCTAATTTATTTATGTGTAACTAAATGTTCACTTTTTGTCATCTTAACATTTCTTAACATCACTATGGACATCAGTTCCATTAATTAGTAACCTTCAAAGCACGATGAAAATATTTAGTTTTTCTATAATATAAATATATAATAGGTAATCATAATTACATGCATATAACATATATATGCAATTATAAAAGTTTTTATATCACAACACATTAAGAATGCACTACCAGTTTGGAAAAAAAAAATCATTCCTCGTTCATTTGGATTAATGTTCGTCAAACATTTTCAATAAATCCCTTTATCCTATGGATTAAAAGGAACAAATTCATGTTCATACACTTTAGAAATTTAACCCCCTTTCATTCAAATCTGTACATAGCGGCTTTTAAATTAGGAATGCTCTCATCCCATTTTTATTTTCTTTGTATTGTAAGTTTTTCTCTCTTGCTACAGGCTGTGGCACCAGCATGCTTCAAAGACAATGCATACAAGATCAGCTTAGAATTTTAGATGCACAAAAGGAGAGACATTTTAATTAAATCTTTTTCCCTTCTCTTTTTTCATAAACCTATTCAGTTTGTTCCTAGTAGATTAGATGAAACATCGAAAATGAAATTAAAATCAGTCAATGTAAGGAATTTTCTTCTAAATAATATGGGATTGGTCAAAGGGAGGATTGACTCTTCATTACTATAAAATTTGAGGATTATCTGTGGATATCATATAGTCAAAGCAAGTCTTGAATCCTCTTGGCATAGATTATTACATTTTCAATATATAGTGAGATTTTCCACATAACAAAATTATAGCACAGATGCCAATAAAGTGCAAAGTCTGATTAGCATGCCATTTTTTCCCTAAATACCTACATAAATTGTCTATAGTAGTTATAATATATATGTAATATACTTATATTATTTATCCAGTCATTCATAATCACCAGTTAGAAAACAGGGTGTTACATATATTTATACTGACACAATACCTAAAACAGATTTTTAAAAAATTCTTGCAAAGTGAATAAAATGTAAACACAAAAGAAGATCATGTATTGTTTGGTATGAATTTTAAAAGACCAGGTAACAAAAATTGGAAAACATTCCAAATTAATCCTGTTGTTTCCAGGCATTAATATGCCATCTTCCTTTTTAAAAATAAACATCGGTCTTACTAGTTTATTTTTCTAATGCCTAAATTATTTCAGAGTAATTTAGTCACTTTTAAAGTCATACTGGTATTTCTCATTTTACTGAATAGGAGTTAACAAATTTATATTTTACATGAACCATCATTGGATTCAGTTTGCATTTAGGTCTCAAAGGAACATTTGCCATCAAGAGCTTACTTTCCTTGATCATATGACCTAACTACATTGGTTGCTAAGCACCAGCCTGAGAATATTTTTTGGTGATGATTGAGAGGAAAGTCTGAGATAGATTGAGGACTATCTATTGAAGGTATCTCACACTCAGCAGACACTAAATAAAGGGCACATGTCTTCTTAACATTCCTCTTTAATTATTAACATGGTAAACCTTCCTTGAACTGAAAAGTAGTAGTAAATAATGGATAATAACAAGGCATGTAGGAAAGTCCCTGGTTATCCTCGAATCTAGAGGCAAATTATCAGATTTGCCATGTTGTTCTTTCAGGTAAATATGCAAAGCACTAGCTATGTAGGAATGTTAGAAAAATGAAGCCAAAGGAGACTGTCTCACACACTGTGATCATCTGGGCATATTAAAAGAATACTTTTGAACTACAAGAGGAATTAAACTAGAAGAGATTAATTAAAATCAGCAAAGGACTCAATTACCCAAAGGGCCTGAGTTAATCTCACAGAGTACACAATACATTGGAATAAATTAATATGTTTGCATCTTTGTGTGTGATATTGTGCAAATAAACATAGTCTCTTATTTCCTGAACTTGGCATGCTCATTCTCTGATGTGTCCCCAGTAAATTGTGTCCCCACTAAATTCGTATGTTGAAGTCCTGACTCTTAGTACCTCAGAATATGACAGTATTGGAGACAGGGTCTTTAGAGAGGTAATCAAGTTTAAAAGGTCATTAGGTTGAGCCATAATCTGATAAAACTGGTATCACTATAAAAAACAAACAAAAAAACCAAAACAAACAGAAACAGAGGGGATAGCATGTAACTGCATCATCAGAAGACAGCTATACGTAAGTCAAGAAGAAAGGCCAGGTCCTCAGCAGAAACCAACCTTGTCAGGGCACCTTACTTGTCCAGTCAGTTAAGCATCAGACTCTTGATTGTGGCTCAGGTCATGATCTCATGGTTGGTGAGTTTGAGCCCCAAGTTGGGCTCTGCACTGGGTGTGGAGCCTGCTTGGGATTCTCTTCTCTTCTCTTCTCTTCTCTTCTCTTCTCTTCTCTTCTCTTCTCTTCTCTTCTCTTCTTTCTCTCTCTCTCTCTCTCTCTCTTTTTCAAAATAAATAAACTTAAAAACAAGAAACCAACCTGTCAATACCTTGGGCTGATAGCCTCCAGAACCATGAGGAAGCAGATTTATATTGTTTGAGCTACCCAGTCTGTGGTACTTTGTAATGACAGCCTTAGCTGATGAATTATTTTCCTCTTGGAAATATGGGCTTTTTTTAGTGTTTATTTATTTATTTTGATATATATAGAGAGAGACAGAGACAGAGAGAATCCCAAGCAGGCTTAATGCTGCCTGAGCAGAACCTGATGCGAGGCTCAGCCCCACAAACTGTGTGATTATGACCTAAGCTGAAATCAAGAGTCAAACACTTAACTGACCGAGCCACCCAGGGGCCCCAGAAATATGTTTTATTATATCAATCTTAATTTCTGTTGTGTTTTAGTCTAAGCTCTTTGGGTTTGGTTTCATGCCATTGATTTCCATACAGTCTTTTGTCTCTGCAAATTTGTATGATCCTATATAGATTGGGACTCTAAAAATACCTTTTAAAAATTAGTGTTGATTGTTACTTGAGTCCATTTTATTACAGTAACCCATGTAGAACATAGATACTATGATCTCTGCTGTCATGGATAATATTAAATAAGAACTATAACATCATACCCTTCATTATAAAATATAATACCTACTTTTGTAGGTAAAACTCAAAATACTTAGTTATCCATCTCAATCTGGGTTTTCTAGTATCCACTCACCTTACACAAAGACTTGTAAATCATCCCCTTTCTTGTGCCTCAAACTCTGTTGTTTCTAGTCATTTTATTTTGTTTGATGATTTCTAGAAATAAACAGTATTTCAGCTGCACTAATTTTATCTTCCTAAGCTACTAAAATGTTAACCATATTATAATGTTTCAATTGGGTGAATAAAACAGACTATAAAGGTAATGTAAAATTACTCAATGAGCTGAAAGCACTGTTCTCCAAAATGGCAATTACTGGTTTTAGATGATTGCTTTATCTGAAGTTCTTAGAATATCTACTTAAATTATTTAAATATTTATTCAGTAATGTTAATATTTCAGAAATAAGTCTCTCTGTATACTAATGATTATATTCATGTGAAAGAAACTTGAAGACCACATAGGGCCACTAAAAATAACTAGATTGAAAAAAACACCTGGAGGAGAATCATGAAGAAGTTATCAACATCATGTAAATATTGATTTGTGATGGGCCAAATACATAAAGGAATTAATCCAATAAAAATAATTGTGAGATTTCCATCTATTAGAACTTCAAAACAGAAAACTGGCTTAGAGCCCCAGTTTTTTGATCAAAGACCTCTGAATGGTAAACTCTGCCTTTGGATTAGGTTTTTTTTTTTTTAACGTTTATTTATTTTTTTGGGGACAGAGAGAGACAGAACATGAACGGGGGAGGGGCAGAGAGAGAGGGAGACACAGAATCGTAAACAAGCTCCAGGCTCTGAGCCATCAGCCCAGAGCCTGACGCGGGGCTCGAACTCACGGGCCGCGAGATCGTGACCTGGCTGAAGTCGGACGCTTAACCGACTGCGCCACCCAGGCGCCCCAGGATTAGGTTTTTAAATACTATAACAGACTCTCTACTTCCCCTCAGTGTAGGAAGGAAAGTACATATATCCTCAGCCTTTGATCAGTAGTCAGTTCCCTTGGCAAATAGTCATCAATTGTACAAAATGAAGAATTATTAGAGAGCTCTAACCAGCAAAGGAAAGATGTATCACAGCCCCTACCCTTTAGTGTCAGAAAATCCCTTACCTGTTACAGAATGAAAGGAGATGGTATGACCCATAAATTTGCAAAGAAAACAAAAGTATTTATACTGAGATTTTTACTTTCCTTTTTTATTCAAATAATCTTTGACTTACACATATGTAAACAGTTCGCACATGAAAGTATTGTGATCTTCTGAGTGTTTTTTCCTCAAAATTTGGTAAGTACTCTTTGGAAAGATAGTTTTTTTGAAGTGAATTTAGAAAAAAAAAAACCACTATAATTTACTGCAAAAAAAGTGTTAATCTGTTAATGTTAGCATTTAACCAAAAAAGATTATTTATATATTTTCCTTATTGGAGTTTAAGTTCTTTACCTTTCTATTTAAGAGTATAGCAACAACAATTCCAAGGAAATAAGTCATTTGCGTTGTTCTGTTCACTATGCATACTAAAATGTTTACATATTAAGAGCTATTAATTTTAGAAATGCTGTTTAAAGTATGAAAGGAATAATCTGGGAGAGGAAAAAAGCATTAAACACAGCAGTTCTTAGATTGAAAACTATGTCTCCAAATACTCAAATTGATATAACTGCATTTTCTGACACTAGGCAGCTTAGTTGAAGCTTCTCTCTTTGATTGTTCCTCCCACAGCAGATACTTACCCCAAAGAGCACTCTTTTCAATTGCCCTTTTTAAGTGCACCTATAAATCAACATTATGAGAAATGTCTTCAATGTATATAGAAAATCACTGGGTATGAATGGTAAATAGTGATTTGAAGCCTTTCAATTGACCTCGAACCTTTTCTATAAAGGCTGCCAAGGAAAGTAGTGTCTTTATTCAGTATCTTAAGTGCAAAATTATTGATTTACCTAGCTGACTTTTTTTTAAAGAGCAACAAACTCCTCAGATATATTTTCTTTTCCTGTCTACCCTATTTGGTGTTTGCTGATAGCTTAGGTTTTTATTAAAATTTAGAGATGTCTGTCCTTTTACCTTCTCAATAATTGAAAATTGTGAAGTTTACTGGAAACACATTACACTAAAATCTGGAAGTCTTTTGTTAAAAAAAAAAAAGAATCAATTTTATTGAAATTGAATTCTGCAAACAAAATGCAAGAGCCATCGACCAGTTTAATGGCATTGTTGGTAGCTTTATTCTTTACCCTGAGATGTTCTGCTGTCTAGTTTCAAACTGTCAAGAAAAACTCTTGAAAATTAGACTGTTATGATCTGTTACTTGCTTGTCACATTTGATTGTACTCACCCCCTACTTGGGATAGTATTTCAGGTTGTCAATGATAGTAAGGACCAGAGGTCACTGTCTTACTAACTATTTCATGATTGGGTCCACAAAGCAAAGTAACAATTTTGTTAATATCGTAGAGATTTAGCCAAACTAAATCCTATTAGATACTAGGACTATAATTCTGATTTGACTTTAGTCATGGATAAAATTTGTAGTAAATCTGTGGTGTGTTTATTTTGTTTCACATTCATATAGACATTTTAGTAATCAATTTCTCATTTCTTAGTGAAAATACTATTTATATTGTTAAGTTTAGAGCCAGAAGTACTGATTAGGAAGAATATCTCAAAATTAATACCATTTTGCAACCTTGGGGGGGGCAAGTACAACTTTAACACAGCATTGTGAGGCTTCAAGGATTCAATTCTCATCAATATATTGGATATATTATATATATATGTATATATATATATTTTAATTTAAAACATTTAATGTTTATTTATATGAGAGAGACAGAGACAGAGTCAGAGTGCAAGTGGGAGAGTGGCCTAGAGAGAGGGAGACACAGAATCCGAAGCAGGCTCCAGGGTCCAGACTCCAAGCTGTCAGCACAGAGCGCGATGTGGGGTTGAACTCATGAGCTGCGAGATCATGACCTGCGCCCAAGTCAGACACTTAACTAGCTGAGCCACCTAGGCGTCCCTTTTATTGATTTATTGATTGATTGATTGATTGATTTTAAGTAGGTTTCATGAGCAGGGCAGAACCAGACATGGGGCTTGAACTGTTAACCTTGAGATCAAGACCTAGCTGAGATCAAGAGTTGGATACTTAATTGACTGAGCCACCCAGGTGCCTCTATATTGAATATATTAAGTTAATTTAAATTATATGTAAAAAGTAATGGATTTAGTTTATTAAATACACACATATGAATAAATGTTATCAAATGTTAATAATTAAAATTAAGATACAGGCATAAATGGAGCAGTAATCCCCATAAATAAAGGAAATTGGAAAAAGTACATGAGTAGACAAGGTGCTACAGTTGTCAACTAAAGCTTAACCTTATTAGTATTTCTGGGATACAGTGTATCAAAATGTGCCTCAGAGTTATTCTGTTTGAGGAGCAAGAGAGCTGGAGTATTTATTCACCAAATCTATCAGGCAGTGATTAAGAATTCTTAATTGAGATGGAGTGGGGGAGGGCATTAATTCTCAGATATTTTTGTTCTGTGGTCTCAGGCAGAGCAAAACTCATCAGCCAGATAAAGTTCAGGGAAACTGATGAAGGTGCTATTTATTTAAAGATGCGAGAATGTACTAAAATAATAAAGTTTAAAGGCAAGGAACTGATAGCACTTGTACATATGTGAAAGGGGTTTGTGTTCCAAGATAAGGTCTGTAAATCAAAGAAGATCTCCAAAGTATTACCAAATATGTCCCTTCAACCAATTGTGTTTGGAGATGCGTGGGAATATATTGCTAAAATTTGTTCCCTGAATAGAGCCTCATCATAGACCTGGCACTTAAACAGACGGACTAAAATAATTTATTATTTTTGTTTTTGGTTGAATTGTTGACTCCTCAGTAATAATAATAATATAGCTCACACGAGATTCTGCATTTTATAGACTGTTCTTATAATAATCTCATTTTAATTTGAAACACAGTAACACATGAACATGACATAGATTGTTGTCCAGTAGTTAATCTTTCTGTCTATAAGCAGAAATTTATTTAAGTCATCACAGAAACAAGAAAACACATACACACACACAAACTTTAGTACTCGTTAACTATACTGACAATTTTACCCTGGATTATCATACCAAATAAAGCTAGTATGATGGTAATCAGACTTTCATTGGCACCTCTGTGTAACAAGTGTGTGTTAAAAACGTACACAGCTTTTGTTCTACAGTAATTCTCAATGATTTTGCATAGGGCATGTGGAGATATTTGACTTTAATAAATACATTTCCAGATACTACTATCATGAATTTGTTAGAAGTAAAATATGCTTAGATAATGGAAAACTTCCTACTGAAGTATGCCAACTAATAACTAAGCACAGACTATTGAGAATCCTTTTCCTTCAGCTCCTTAACCCCAGAGAAATCAGATACTGTAGTACTCCTTGTTACCTTTACAAGTATATAAAACCTCTTGTAGATATGACTATCATGCAATATAGCTCATTTTTTCAAAGCTAGAATTCAAATTTGTTTCTTCATGTTCTTGAAATAAAATCACATAGTGGTCTCCATCTAATGAAGCAGTTTATAAATTTGAGTTCTGTTACTGAAATTTAACCAGAATCTTACTAGTTCATATCTATTCTTTAAATGTTTGTTCACAGTTAAGATTTCTCCAACATTCTATTTTGTCTGTGTTCTCCTGTATACACACACATTTACACACTTAAAACACAGGGAAGGAAAATATCCCCATAAAAAATGACAGTAATTTATTTCCTATTGATCCATGATGGAAAAGGAGATAAAATACCTGTGTTCCCACTACTTTTTTCATAACGTACTCATCTTTACAGTCTTCATGGTTTTCACTTTTCTAAAACTTTTCAAATCTATAAAGAATCAGGTTTGTTATATTGGAGGAGAGTTGATATTCACAACATTTGAATGTGATTTTAAATGTCAATATTCTCAATAATAATTGTCTCAGCAACAGCTTTGATATAAAATAGACTCAGTGTGATTTTTTGAGCAGGATAAACCTTGAGATTGTTGCTACTTAAATTTAAGAGTTGTGTTAGGGGATAACTTTTTTTTAGTCAAATAATAGAATTTAAAAATGATCACTAAGGAAGCAACCATACCTCTTACAGATTTTTCTGGCAGAAAACTGTTCTGGGTGTTCTACATTTTTCTATTAAGAAGTACAAGTTCAAGTTAATGTCTACCTCTTTGTGATAAATATTAGAAGAGTTCTATGTTCTAGAATACCTCATTACATAGTACAAATTCAGTTGTGTATCTTGATGATAAAAACATGCCATAAATTCCCTCTAAAATTTATTTCTACCCTAAACACTGACACCTATCATTTTATACAGAGAGGTACTTCATTTTATGTTGAGAGGTATCCAATACAATAATAAGCCTAATTATTTGTCTACATAGATTTTAGAGGTGGTAGATTAGGTGATATTAGAAAGGTACGAGAGGGGCACCTGGGTGGCTCAATCGGTTGGGCGTCCAACTTCGGCTCAGGTTGTGATCTCGCGGTTTGTGGGTTTGAACCCCACATTGTGCTCTGTGCTGACAGTTCAGAGCCTGGAGCCTGCTTTGGATTTTGTGTCTCCTCTCTCTGCCCATCCCCTGCTCACTCTCTACCTCTCCCTCAAAAATAAATAAACATTAAAATTTTTTTAAAAATCAGAAAAGATATAAAAAATAAAGGTATGAGAGTCATTCTTTGAACTTGTGTGAGCTCAGTAAATGTTATGAAATAGTAAGGTTTTCTGTGATACTCCAAAATTCCTACCCTTGTGTCATTCCTCATTGTAGTACATTCTCTCTTTCCAGTGATTTGTTGCTTGAAGTCCATTTAATGAAAACATGGGGGAAAAAAGTGTCAGTAAACTCATTAATATAAAAAAAACATATATTTAATATTTACATTATGAAATAAAATTATAGGAAACTATAAGAAACCAATAATATTTAATTCAAAAGATGGCATACTCTTAGTACTGTGTATGTTTTATTGTAATTCAGTTGTTAAATGAGTACTGAAGATGTGATGTTGCTTTGATGGTCTAAAGTTTGAGGTCACTGCTTGTGTCAATCACTCAGAGAAGAAATGAGTTCTTAGGTCATCAAAAAAAAAAATTGACCATAGGTAGATAGATTGGAGAGAAAGAGAAATCTGTTGCTATCTTTTGACCTTAATTTAAAGGGTCTAGGATTTGACTTTAGAGAGAAAAAAGGCCTGAAGCCAGACACAAAGAAGAATGCTAACATAAAGGGTCTATATGGCTTTGAGAAAAAAAACAAAAACAACATGAGCTTAATTCAGATTATCCACTTTTGTGGTTCTCTGGGTTTATCTCCCTCAATGTTTAAGGTGTTTTTGAATAAACTAGCTTTGGCTTAGATTTGCAGTGGCAAATAAATAATAACGTGTGTTAGATTATTGCAAAGAAAGTCACCCCTTTCTATTTATTTTATTGCTGCTGTCGCTGCTACCACCAATATTACCTATACTACTGCTGCTGCTTTTGCTTTGTTAATATTGGAATTCCTCCGAATACCATGAACTTGTAAACATACAACACATCGTGATTACTCGGTGCTTTCAGATACATTGATGGCTCTATCAGCAGCAATCCTACAGTTGAGCAACAGGTCCAAGGGACAGCCTGGAGAATCCAGCTTCCACAATTCCTGAGCCTTCCAAGGTAGCCTCATCCCCATGGCATGTGTTAGCCTCAGAACAGGGCCAAATAATTGAATTTTTAGTTCAGCCAAGCTCATGATAGACTAACTCCCTCAGGTCTGGGATTGCTGGCAACTGGAAGAATGAGCCTCTCTTGGAAAGATAGATAGCTGTTTAGCTATGTCTTATGTACTGGCTTAGGTTGTAGCTTGTATCTCTCATAGCCCTTGCTGAAGACCATAGGGATTACACCATGTCATTTATTTATTTTTTTTCAATATATGAAATTTATTGTCAAATTGGTTTCCATACAACACCCAGTGCTTATCCCAAAAGGTGCCCTCCTCAATACCCATCACCCACCCTCCCCTCCCTCCCACCCCCCATCAACCCTCAGTTTGTTCTCAGTGTTTAACATCTCTTATGCTTTGGCTCTCTCCCACTCTAACCTCTCTCTTTTTTTTTTTTCCTTCCCCTCCCCCATGGGTTTCTCTTAAGTTTCTCAGGGTCCACATGAGAGTGAAACCATATGGTATCTGTCTTTCTCTGTATGGCTTATTTCACTTAGCATCACACTCTCCAGTTCCATCCACGTTGCTACAAAGGGCATATTTCGTTCTTTCTCATTGCCAAGTAGTATTCCATTGTGTATATAAACCACAATTTCTTTATCCATTCATCAGTTGATGGACATTTAGGCTCTTTCCATAATTTGGCTATTGTTGAGAGTGCTGCTATGAACATTGGGGTACAAGTGCCCCTATGCATCAGTACTCCTGTATCCCTTGGGTAAATTCCTAGCAGTGCTATTGCTGGGTCATAGGGTAGGCCTATTTTTAATTTTCTGAGGAACCTCCACACTGCTTTCCAGAGTGGCTGCACCAATTTGCATTCCCACCAACAGTGCAAGAGGGTTCCCGTTTCTCCACATCCTCTCCAGCAACTATAGTCTCCTGATTTGTTCATTTTGGCCACTCTGACAGGCGTGAGGTGATATCTGAGTGTGGTTTTGATTTGTATTTCCCTGATAAGGAGCGACATTGAACATCTTTTCATGTGCCTGTTGGCCATCCGGATGTCTTCTTTAGAGAAGTGTCTATTCATGTTTTCTGCCCATTTCTTCACTGGGTTATTTGTTTTTCAGGTGTGGAGTTTGGTGAGCTCTTTATAGATTTTGGATACTAGCCCTTTATCTGATATGTCATTTGCAAATATCTTTTCCCATTCCGTTGGTTGCCTTTTAGTTTTGTTGGTTGTTTCCTTTGCCGTGCAGAAGCTTTTTATCTTCATAAGGTCCCAGTAATTCATTTTTGCTTTTAATTCCCTTGCCTTTGGGGATGTGTCGAGTAAGAGATTGCTACGGCTGAGGTCAGAGAGGTCTTTTCCTGCTTTCTCCTCTAGGGTTTTGATGGTTTCCTGTCTCACATTCAGGTCCTTTATCCATTTTGAGTTTATTTTTGTGAATTACACCATGTCATTTAATACAGTGGTGTTTATACTCAGTTTTCAAAAGCTTCTGCCCTGTAAAAAAATATTTTCAAGATATCCCAGATAATAATTTAAGGGGCCGCTTAACTAACGTGTAACAGGGATGGCCATTTTCCTTTTGGGGGGCAACGAATCCTAATTGTCCTATAACCAAGCTAATTTCCTATGGCCAGCTCCTAGCTTCTATATTAATTAGAATTTTTTTCTGTTGCAAGCAGCAATCCCACCTCAATTTGTTTAAGTGAAATACAGATCAGGGCTCATGAAATCAATGTTGTTGGGAGCAAATGGATCCAGGCATGTGGTATTAACAGTATGATTTGTCTTAGATTTAAATCTTTGCTTTTTTTAATGCATGCTGGTTTTGTTCTTTTCTATAGAGGACTGACTAGCTTTCAGTACACATTGGGGAGGATGGCCATCAGAAGCTTCTGGATTACATCTCCGTTTATACTGCTTAACATGAAAATGGCCTCCAGCCTGGCTCAGGTCTAGCTGGGACACACGTCTAGTCTGGAATAAAGCCTAAAAATTAAGGTGATTGGTATTATAATAGTCCAGTTTAGGTAAAATACCCATGATTTTTTCCAAGTAGAAAAAGCAATTTTGATTGTAAGCCCTCAGTAAACATTCCACATTTGGAAAGAGAGTAGAGTAGTTTCATATTAAAGGAGGAGGGATTGTTCTTACCAGAAAGCAGAATGAGGGATGGATAAAGAAGCAAATACATAAAGTAAAAAAACAAACAAACAAACAAAACTGAACCACATTAAAATGCAAGGCTGCCATCCAAACAGTTCATATCTGTGGGCAATTACTAATTTATTTCTGTATCTTCAAAATGAAACATGGCAGGACTGACTATATATGATGTCATTTTTGGGGGTTTGTGTTTGTTTTTGTTTGTTTTTAGAGAGAGAAAGCAAGCATGAGCGGGAAGAGGGGTAGAGGGAAAGGAGAGAGGATCTTATGCAGACTTCATGCTTGGTGCACGGCTTGATTTCAGGAACCTGGGATCAAGACCTGAGCCAAAATGAAAAGTCACATTCAACTGACTGAGACACTCTGGTGCCCCGATACAACGTTTTTTGTTTTTTTTAATGGGTGCTGAATTTCATTTTTTTAGGGTCGTTTGCTTCAATTTGCAAATGTTACACATGTGAACTAAACATACTATTGTGGAAAATAAAGTGGGATGGGTTAAGGATTGACTTCAGATCCTTTTAACTTTCATATAAGTAAACTAATTTGCATGTTTGGTGTATTTTGTTTTTGTTTTGTTAGATTTCAGTTTGGGGTGAGAGATGTTAATTGAACAAAACATCTTTTTTCCTTCTGTATGCTCACTGAAATTCAACTTCTAATGTCATATAGTGAGTGAGCAGTCCCCTTTCTCCCAAGGAAAGTGTTTATGGTATTACACCCTTGAAATAAGAGTTAGGTTATCTACTCTAAATTAAACAAATGTTATTATTTGCTACTCTAACTCTCTTCTCTGTCATTTGATATCAGAGGGAAAATGGTTTGTTAGCTAAGGTTCACGTTATCTGCTTTTGACCTACACTAGCCAGTATCAAAATGCAGTTAGCCTTTTAAACAGTTTTATTTTCTTTTATGTGTCCTCCCCTATGAAATTTGTGATAGTAACCAATTGCATAGTTATTCTAACTTGATTTAATCTTCAATTCAGCTGATAATGAATTTCATCAACTGATATGTTTAAATGAGTGCCTGAAGCCTGCTTGGACAAATACAGTCCAATGGGTAACAATCACTTGGACAAAAGCTCCAAATTAATAATGAAATAGGTTGAAAAAAAAAAAGAAATTTACAAGTCTCCAAGTGGGAGACATAAGATTTTGGCTGTGTAGGTATCTGCCAACCATTAAAAAAATGTGCATGTACATGTACACACACACACACACACACACACACACACACACTTTGGAGGTCAGAAGAGTTATGTGAAAAATTCAAAATGCTCTTGCCACATCTTAAATGATGCATTCTTTTTTTGGTTATATCCCTTTTAGGTGAATCATAATTTGTTGTATCTTGTATGTTATTCCTTTAAAGACACGCAGTTTGAGGTTGTTCACTTTCATTTTCAGCAACCACTAAAATGCCTCAGAAGAGAGCAGTAGAGAGAGGCATGTTACCAATGTATGGAACTCATTTTCTTTGTTAGAAACCATTATTAGGCCCTTTTAAAAGTGAAAGTTGTTGGAAATTATTGAAATATATTCAATACATGTTTGATTGATATATAACCTAGGTAGAGAAAAGTGAACAAATAATAATTGTGCAGTGTAATTATTCACAAAGTGATCACATGTATGTAACCATAACCAAGTTAAGGCACAGAACATTACCAATATTCCAGAAGATGTCTTGTGCCCAATCTCCATTGTTGTATTTGTTGTCCTCCCTTAAAGGGAAAAATTGCTGATATCTAGACAGTTTGATTTTTTTTGGTACTTCACCCATTTGGAATCAGTATGAATTATTTTGAGTCTGGTTTATTTCATTCACGTGTTTTGAGGTACATTTATGTCATATGATGCAGTAGTATATTGTTTCATTACTGCATGATCTTTCATTAGTATATAGAGAGATATGGTTATTTATATATCCATTCAATTGGTTTTATATATTATTGTTGTTTCTAGTTTTTGCTTGTCTTATATAATATTGATGTGAATAATTTTGTATATGTTTTAATATTCATCTGCATACACTTCTCTTTGGTTATGTAAATAGGAGCAGAAAAACAGATCATATAGTAAATAGATGTTTAGGTTTTAGTAAACTGTATCAAAAAGGTTTCCAAAATGGTTATGATCATTTAAATATCATATACTACCTCAAGAGAGTTCTAATTGCGTGAAATCCTAAATCAAATTTGAAATGATCACTTTTTAAAAATTTCAGTTAATGTAATTTTAGTGTAGTGGTATTGGATTGTGATTTTAAGCTGCATTCTATTTAAAAATATTGTTGAATATCTTTTCATAATTTTTATGAAATTGGCATACTCATTTTGTGAAGTTGTTCAAGTCTTGAGATTGGTTTTTATTCTTTTTCTGATTAATTTATAGGAGTCCTTTACATATTCTGGACATACACCTTTAGGTGGATATTTGTAAAATGACTGTGTAATTCATTGCCTAAGTGATAACACATTTGGGTATAAAAGACGGTTCTATTAATAATTAACACTGGGACAGTAAACCAAAATCAGACCTAATGAAAATAAATCATAATATATGGTGATTTTGTAATATGTGTAGCAAATATTTCCTTCTTGGTGGCTTGCCATTTTTTTTCTCATTAAGGTGTTTTTTAAAGGACAGAAGCCCCAAAATGTAATGTAGTCCAATATTACTTTTTGTCTTCTTTAAGTCAAGTCTGTTTCAAAATTATTCTTTTGGTTATATTTCCACCTATCCCACACTGCCTTAATTACTGGAACTCTATAACAATAGAGTTTGGAATCCAATAGTAGTCTCTTCAACTTCTTCTTTTTCAACATGGCCTTGGCTATTCTTGCCATTTGGTGTACCCCTATACATTTTAAATTTGGCTTGTCAACTTCCGTAATAAACTTGATGGGATATTATTGATTTTGAGAGACTTCCAATCATTAGGAATGGTATAGCTCTCATTAGAAAAACATATCTATTTCTTCTCAGTAATGTTTTCAAATTTTCTGTATATAGTTCTTACACAACTTTAAATAGATTGATTTTTGTGTATTTGGTGATTTTTATAGTGTTTTCAGTGGTACTTTTAGAATAAGTTATTTAAAAATTTTCAATGATACAAACATTTCATTTATTAATAGACAGTTTTATTTGTCTCTTTCTAATCCTTATATATTTTATTATTTTTCCTATCCTATTAAAAGAATCTAGTACAAATTTTATTGCAAGTAGTATTAATAGAATTCTTTTCTCATCTGTATTCTCAGGTAGAAAGGACTCAGTATTTCATTTTTAGAATGATGTTTCCTGAGGCTTTTTAAGAAGCTGTATTTTATAAGAATAAGGATATCTTTTATTTCTAGTTTTCTAATAATGTTTTAATATCAAATTTTTCAAATTTTTAATATATTTACTTAGATGATTTAATTTTCCTCACTTCTGTAAATGTGGTGACAATTATGAATTGATTTGCCAATTGCTGAACCAGTTTTGCACTATTGATATAAATCAACCTGGTTATTATATTTCTCTGATTTATGTATTGATGGACTTATTTTCCTAGTATTTTGATTAAGATTATTGTATCCATGGTCATGATTGAAATATTCTACAATTTTACTTTCATAATAGTGTTTAAGTGTTAGTAACAAGATTATGCTACCTTCATAAAAATGTTTTGGAAAATACTTATTTTTTTTGCTCTTGGGAAACAATGTGGATAATGTTACTATTAATATTTTGCACGAGTTATCCCTGCCCTTCACTCTGCCTCTGGAATATTCTTTCTGGGAAGGTTTTAATTAGATATTTGATTTCTTTAATAAATTTGAACAAATCAGATATTCTCTTTTTCCTCTTTTCAGTTTTGGAGTGTTGTGCTTTCCAATAGTGGTTTCCATTTACTCTAGATTGTTCAATTTGTTGAGATAAAATGTACTCTCCTGGGATTTTTTATGCATGGTTATTTTTTAGTGAATCTAGTCTTTGAATATGAGATACTTTAGAGGTTTTTTGAGCTCTGGTTGAGGCTATCTTCATTAATAGAGTAATTATTTTATGCCCAGAAAGCAGTCAGAGTTGGACAAGATAATCTCATCCAGTCAAATATTGAGCATCATTGCTGGTTTTCAGTTTTGTAAGACCTTACTTATTTGCCATTCACCCTTAGTTTCTGGTAGCAGAAATGATAGTCCCATAGGAGAGCATGTGATGATCAGCAGAGCCCTGTTCATTGGTGAGACTCGAATTCCCTAGCTGTGTGGGAAAGTCAAAAGTGTTGCTGTCTTCTCAACTTCTCAGTGCCCATTAGGAAACAGCAAATATCTCAAGTGGAGTCTAGTGGTAAGCTTACATCTCTGGACACCCCTTCCCTTTGGCAACTTGCCCCACAAGTCTTCAATGCACCAGAATGACCTTGTCCTAGTGTCTAGCTATTCAGAATCTGTGTAAAGTAGGCTGACAGTTGGGCTGCAGAGAATTTTGAGGGAATTCCCAATACAGATTGTATTTTATTTTATTTTATTTCTGTTTCACTGTGTGTCTAGGAATGACAGTTCCTCCAGATCCAAAAGAAGGAACAGATCAATACTAAGAGATTGATTTTTATGTCATTTATAGAGTATGGGTAATGCAGTTTTACTTATTAAATATCATTTAACTTCAGAGTATCTACATTTATATAAATATAGTATATTAAATATATTAAAGATTCCTCAGAATTAATCTGAAATATTGAAAAATTTTCAGGGACTTAGTCATTATTGTAACATCAAAAGCACAAAGAAGAGACCACAATAGTTTTTTTTGTTTGTATATTCATATTTCAAAATGTCTGATAGAGCTGGTAAAGAGCTTTAATTAAAAGTGAGATATAATTTCTGGTAAAAATGTCAGTTGTGGGTTTAGAAAAAAAGATGTTATGATCAGCTTTTTAAATTTGACTGATTTTAGAGAGAGGAAATAAGTGTAGCACTTCCCCAAATTAAGAAACTTTAGTTTTAAAAGTTTTTAAGAAGATGAAAGAAGGGAATTTATGGAAATCAAGAATAAATTATAACATTGTAGAAAAAAGTTCTATATTTGGCATCTCAGCTGATTAACCTTGTCATTGGACAAGCTATTTAACCTCTTCAAATCTCAACTGATATTTAAAATAGATCTAGGGTTGCCTGAGTGGCTCAGTGGGTTAAGCACCTGACTTTTGATTTCAACTCAGATCTTGATCTCACAGTTGTGAGGTTGAGCCCTGCGTTAGGCTCTGAGCTGAGTGTGGAACCTGCTTAAGATTCTTTCTCTATCCCTCTCTGCCCTTTTCCCCACACACGTGTGTGTCCTCTGTCTGTATGTCTGTCTCTCTCTCTCAAATAAATAAACTTAAAAAAATAGATCTACTAACACTGATCTCAGGTAATTCTTATGAATATTAGATGTGATCATAGGAGCAAGCTGTGTGAACAGATGTGAACACCTATTAGGGGCTTAACAATCGTGTATTGAACAAAAAATATTTAGTGTGCATAATCTAATCCAATGCACAGATTATTAATGTTATTAATACTGTTTTGTTGAAACAAAATAATAGAAATATTTGCCAATTTTAAAGTTCCCATGGTCTATCACTTTTATATGCAAAGTCTATTCTTCCTTTCTTGTCTCCTCTCTCTTCTTTTCCTCTTCTTCTTCCTCCTCCTATTTTCTTTTCCCCTCCTATCCATTTCTTCCTCCCTGTCTCCTTTCTCCTCTCCCTCTCTCATTTAAACTGTGCATTTCCATTTTATTTTTTCTCATGTTTTAGGAAAAGGTGATGTCAAGTAATAATAAAAAAAGATTACATAAGAAAATATGAGTGGACTAATTTATAATTGTTGAAAAATAATATAGAAAATCCAAAGCTTAATATTTTATCCTTTTTTATGCATTTCTTATGAAGCTTCATTTTCTCTTTAGTTGTTGTTACTGTTTACCTTGGTTATTTTAGTCTCTTCCACTAGTCTTAGAAACTATCATATAACTTCTGATGTGAGCAAATATGGTATGTTAGTAATTTTTGACCCTTTTGATAAACAGATTTATGAGAAAAAATGGTTAAAAGTCTATCTGGGTTAATACGCAGCTATGTAACTACGGGTAAATTATTTAATTTTCTAGGTTTCCTCTTCTGTAAAATGTGAGTAATAATGTCAGCGATCTCATAGGGCTCTTTGTAGGTTGTGTATTCCAGTCATATATAATACTTATTACAGTGTCTAGAGCAAAATATGCACTTCATAAAAGTTAGATGTAGTTTTTAGGGAGAATATTAAGAACATCTTCTAATAAAATTGCCATGGATATAACAGTGTCATTCTGTAGACAAGGATTATCAGGGTCCATGAGATAAATAATTAAGAGATAATTATTATCTTAGGTTGGGATTCCAGGGAAACAAACTCTAATGCAGAAATCTGCATGTAGGAAAGTTTCTGGAGTTTGCTCACTGTAACAACATCAGTAGCATATGGAAGAGGGTTGGGAAAATTGGGAAGAGAAGTCGAACTGTCATGCAGTTTCAGCAGAGGCCTCTGCCAATCCTACAGAGAAATCTGGAGCTGGGATTGCCCTACAGAGATGTTCCTAATTGAAATAAGTTGGGCCTTTGTCCCCCTACATTGACCATTGACTTCAAGTTATACCGAGGGAGAAGTCAAGGCACTTCTTTTTGGTGAAAGGCAGTTACTGGATAAGATTCACTAAGTTGAGAACCTTCAACAGCCACTCATCTTTTGTTGTCCAAGTTAATGCTTTGATCTAAAAGACAACATATTGTAGCATCATTAAATATATGTATATGATATATATAAATTTTACATAGGAACATTCTAAGTGCACTCTGTTCATACAGTAAATCCTTGAAATGCAAGTAACTTGTTCTGTGAGTGTTCCACAAGATGAGCAAACATTTCTAATATGTTTTAATTTGATAAACAAGCAGTGTCTTGCAATACAACTAGTACGTGATGCTGAATGTCACATGATCACAACTGAGCCAATGATTCTTCTCTCTTTCTCTTTTTCTTGCTGTGGGGTTGTGGGTAATTGTCTCCCCTGCTCAGATGCTTGGTCTCAGGCTGTGGTGTTTGGTAGAAATCAGTGATTTTTCAGAGCACTGGAAGGTGCCCACAACTGACACTAGTGTATTTTTTGTCACTTCATAACACCCATGGACAGTCCTCTGCTTTTCCATACAAGAGTAAGCTCAGGAATGCTTTGCTTCATTCTAGGTCAGGCTGCCTACAGATAGAGACCCTTTCCTCTGCTGCCTTATTGCCAGTTACATTAAATACAGTAGATGACAAGAGTTTATTAATACTGTAGTTAACATCCATGAGAACGTATACAGTGGCCCCCATACAGGAAAAGGTTGAAAAGAAAGGCAGTAGAAGAAGATGATTTAGAAGGAAATCATCAAGAAGTACAAACGACTTATGCGAGTTGCCGAAATTGCAAGATTTTATAAGTCTGTGTCTGCATCTCATCTGCAGAGGAGGAGGAGAAAAAGGCAGAGGAATCCCTCCCTTCAAATGAGATTAGGGAGATGTGTAAAATGTGGAAAACAGTGCAAAATTTTGTAGAAAAGCACCACCTGAATAAGGCTGTAGCAGTGTGAGTGATGTTTAACCACAGTGCAGTGTCACATTTCCCTGAAATCATCAAAAGGAGGCAAAAGCAAGTGTCATTGGCTAGGTTCCTTATTAAAGCTGCACGAAAAGAAAAAGATTCCATTGAGCCAATAAATAGTAGCAATTCTGTTAGTAATAGTGAAAGCAGTCCTACACAATAACCGTCCTCTCTCTTGTCTCCCTCACACCAGCCTCGAAGGTTTTCAAAAGTAAGTGCAGGTCAATTTGTTTATTTTTCTTCCTATTTTATATCTTCTTTATTATTCTGTATTATTTTACAGTATTGTAATCATTTTATAGGTGTATTTTTGGGTTATGGAATGAATCACCTAAGTTTCCGTTATTATGGGAAAATTCACTTTGATATACAAATGCTTTGGATTATAAGCATGTTTCTGGAATGAATTATGCTTGTAAACCAAGGTTTTACTGTATTTAATATTTGAATTATTTGTAATGGTGAACTTTTTATTTAGTGAATTTTGTATTAAGACTCCTTTTAAATAAGAACAAACAAGAATATAAATTAAAAATATTTTTGTCAGTAGGCAGATCTTGTTTTTAATAGTATGTGCATAAACTTAACTAAGTATTTCAATTCTTAAAGGCATTAGATAATTATCCTACTGTCAGCACAAAAAACAAGCCACTCCAAAGGCTCTGACAATCTCAGATATTCAGACAGATTTCAACAAAAACACACACTTCTATAAGCCATTTGACATGTTCTTTTAAATTCACATCTATTCAAATATATAACAAAATCATGGTAAACATTTTCTCTAAATGCAAAGTTTATTAAGACAAAATTTAGTCAATAAATTCATCCTTAAACATTGAGTAAATAAACTCAAACTATTAAATTTTTCATAAAAATGATTAGTTTGGAAGGAAAGAGATAAGCCAGGAGTGCTTATTATTTTATAAAGTACACATTTATTTATTTTGCAAATAACCTGGCCTTTAAAAATAATTTTCTGTTTTTTACATTGGAAACACAAACATTGTAGAATTTATATTCAAAGTTGCCTAATTATTAGATATGTAAAGCACAGCGAGTTTAGAAATTCTTAATCTCATAGTCTCCTTTTCAGGAATGAGTCCTTTATCACCTAGAAACATTTCACCTGTGGTGAACCTCAAATTGTTCCCTGAAAGGATCTGAAAAGTGTTTCTCAGAAACACATTTCTAATTGGGGATAAGGTGTCAATTGAAACAAATGGCAAAAACAAACAAACAAAAATGCTGAAATGAAAATGGTGTCACTATGGCTCAAATAAACAAATGAGGACACTTATTATGTAGCGCCAGTATAGAACACTGTAAAAGAATTAATCTACATAGAAGTGGTTTTGTGAATACTTTGTAATTATTTCCATCTTGTTTCAAAGGTTCTGATTATTTAATATGGATTGGCTTTCTTTTCTTTCTGCATGGAAGTGGGACAACAGCTAGGGAAAGAAAGAAAAGGTAAGGTAGGAAAGGGAGAGGAAAAAGGAGGAGAAAAGATGAAGAAAGGGGGAAAGGAAGGGAAAATTAAACCTTGGTTTTTCAGAAAGAATTGAAGGAGGGATGCTATCAGTATATGCCAGATACTCTGTTGTCCCTTTATCCAGAATTTTCTCACTTAGTCATTAATATAAATCTGAGAAGTATGTGTCATTAGCCCCCTGTACAAATGAGGAAACTGAGGCCAATGGAAGTTAAGTGACATGCCTAATGGCATATGCCTAAGAAGGGTCTTATCTAGGATCTTCAAATAGTCTAGTCTGTTTGAATTATTTTGATATGATACCCAACAGACTTTTGTGATGAAACAATGAAAATATTCTGAGTGGCTTTCAGAAATGAAATCCTCTCTCACGTTTCTAAACTATAGCACTTTGGGTCTTTTATTTTATTTTATTTTATTTTATTTTTTATTTGTTTTGTTTTTATTTTTGAGAGAAAGAAAAGACACGAGTGGGGGAGGGGCAGAGAAAGAAGGGGACAGAGGATCCAAAGCGGGTTCTACACTGACAGCAGTGAACCTGATGCAGGGCTCGGACTCACTAACTGTAGTATCATGACCTGAGCTGAAGTCAGACACTCAACTGACCGAGCCACCCAGGCACCCCTGGGTCTATTTTAGATTAACACACTCCAAAATTTGGGGATCTGGTCAACCTGGCAAAGTTGACACAAAAATAAAGTTTAAATTTTGTGTGTATATTTTGGTTTAGGAAGTAATTACATATTTTTAAATTGTATTATTGTTTTATTGAATGAATTACCTTCCTGTTATTCAAGCTTTGCCTGGTTGAATATACTGTGTTCTTATTCAGTTAAGATTGAGCTCGTTCAAAACTGGCCTTGTCTTTGTGAGCACTGATCTTTTTCTGGGTTCTCTACATTTCAAGTTGTGGTAGGAAAGCTTAGAAATCTTGTGCTGTTCGGTAGGGTTCCATTTGGTGACCCCTGCATTCCAATGCCGAGTCCCAAAACCTGTGAGACTATATGAAACTCTGCCTAATGTGGTCTCTTGGCTGTGACTTTTTGCTCTTTTCTATCTCTTGGGTGCACTGGGGTATGGGTAAAAGAGATAAAATATATCAGGCGTAGGTCTGTGCACTTGCATTCTTTCCTTGATCCTGAATCCCCAATTTCTTGCTGCCACAGTACTTCCCTGATGACAAAACACATTTATTTTAACATGTTTTATCCAATTTTCTAGACCCCAACCGAGTCCCAAAGAAAGGAAGTATGCTTTGGGCTAGCTAGTCTGCCATCACCAGAATCAGGTCTACTATTACCAATATATTCGTGTTTTAAATAAAGTTGAAATAGAACAACAACAATATATCCTGAGAATATATTATTTAGAAAACATATCAAGTTAGTGACCAAAAAGAAAAGAAATAAAAATGTTAAATATAATGATAAATGAAAAGTTGTGTAGTAATGCAGGCTTATAATTTAACCTCTAACCTGTATTGAAAATATTAGACCTTAAAAATTTGTTATAATCATATATGAATTTTTCCTATTTGAATTATAACTGTTTCTTATACATTTGCATCATTGATGCACAATGATAATCCTTTCCCTTTATTTGATAGAGTAGCACCCATTGATGAGAACAGTTAAACTAAATACCATGTTGTCCTTAGTTAGATGTATGTTGCTCTTTTGGCTACATTTCAGGAGAGAACAATAAAATTTGCCAAGAAGGAAAAAAACAAAACAAAACAAAACAGTGATGTATATTTTTTGTAGGCAATGTAGTCTTAGTGGAAATTGCTTTAGCCAAAGGAAATATTACAGAATTAAAAAGATAGAAACCTAAGAACCCATGCTTTCTTTTCAGTGAATATTTCTCACTCAAACATTCTTGCCCACTCAAATGTATTTACAAAAAGTGATCATCACTGTTTTTCACTGGGGTTAGCTGTGAGTAGAGGAGGCAGGTGGGGAGAGATTAGGAAAAGCTCAGATATATTTCCTAATTTTCTCTTCAGAGAGCCTTAAACTGAATTGTGCAAAAATATTCTAAAGCAGGGAGATATTTACTTTTGAGTATCTAAGAACACGATTCTGCTCTGGAACTTAGGAACAGATGTAAATTTGTGTATTTGAGTACTTTGTGTTATCACTGTGCCACACACTGTAAATGCCATAACCTCATTCAGTCCTCCATAAACCATTAGATGTAGGTAGTATATTGACTCCACATTACAGAACAAAAAACTGAGACTTAGTAAAGATCAGTATCTTCTGAATTTACAGCAGTAGTCAAGTGTGGATATAAGCCATGTTTCAGAATAACACCTTCTTGATTTATAAAACATATGCTGCTCATACCTGTATTATTTTGCTTTATAATCATATTATTACATAAATTAGATTTTAAAAAATAAGGAAGCTACTAAGTTCCTTATCAATTTTAAAGTCTTACTTCTGTTGCCATAAAGTACAAATGACTTTGGTTGATAAAAATGAAAAGAATAACTTATTGTGTGAAGCTAGCATCCCGCAATAGGAAGAGTTCACAGGAAGGGTCATACTTCTGGGCTATTCCTTTGGAGGAGTTTGATTTATTCAAATCCTGCTATAATTGTTTAAAAAAGTAAATGAAAATGGAATCATTTATTATCATATAGAAGGATTAAGCCCTAAATTGGATTTCTGACTTTAAGATGAAAAAGTAAGCTAACTTCCAAAATGGCTTAAAATTGAACTTTATCTTCTGGTATGGAACAATAGCTTGAAGAGATTTAGAGGAAGAATGAGCTCTATAAAAGATCTTTTAAAGTGGCATAATGATACAAATGGCAGTTTTATAAGCAAATTAGGCCAAATAGTCTATTTTGCCCTTTGACCCAATATTACTATAAACCATGATACATTGTATAATCTTTCAGTAGAACTTCTTTTTGCCATATGTTAATTCCTTGTAGGTTAAATACAGACTTCTGTCTAGAATAAATGCTAAAATCATGCACACACACACATGCATATACACACATACAATATATCAGCAAAATATGAATATCCTACTTTCCTAATTTAAAAAATAATAAAATTATTTTTAAAAACATATGTATTTCCAAGTAATGAGAATAGAAAATAAATTTATTTCCTAAACAGTAATATCCTAGATAGTTTTGCTTGCATTAAGGTTAGAAGAGCCTTTGTAGAGTTTCTAGTTTTGACAGTCATTTAACAATGCTAAAATTTAAAGAGGTTTGGAAATATCCATCAGTGGAGTGCTTCGGCTCTAACTATGAAATATGGGAATACATCAGTGGTTCTCTCCTGGAACCTATTTCTCAGTCCCCACCCCCAGATACATTTGACATTGAGACATTTTTGGTTATCAAAAATGTGAGGGGATGCTGTGTTGTATCCTACAGTGCCTTAGACAGCCCCTCACAACCAAGGATTACCTGCTTGAATCAATGAAGGATTTGTCTCTAGGGTTTATGTTGAATTATATTAGTGGATTCCTACTTTTGACTCAGGGTTCCAAAATAGGCATGCTATAGTTTTATTGGACTCCGCATTTCTGTACTTCAGAACATATATATAGGTAAATGCATCTGCCCTTGGTAGCGCTCCCTTCCCATGCATGTTTGCATTAGGAAAGTAAAAACTACATTTCCAATATACATTTTTGTTTCATGATTATCGTGGAATTTGTATAAATTAAGCCAGTTGGTTCCCAGATAGAAATCTCTGAGATACATACAATATATTCTCAAAATGTCTGTGATTGAGGATCACATGGTATGCTTTGGAAAAATGTAGGCGTCCAAACCCTACACTACAGAGTCTTTGATCTGTTCAGTGTCATTAGATGCAAGGAATCTGTATTTTAATAAGAACACCATGTTATTTTGAGATAGTTGGTTCACTTGGAGCACTATTTGAGAAAATGGAATGAAATTCCTTTGGAACCAGCAACTCTAGTTGTATATTAAGCCCCAGTGTGTAAGTTTGTACCTGAACATCTGAGACCCAAAAATTCAATGCTAAATGAATAAGTGTGATCTGGGCCTTAAAAGTACAAATAAAATGTTAAAATGCTATGATGTTAGATCAGTACATATTCAAATAGTGTCACCTCAAGTGTTTCAAAGCTTAGACTTTTATTTGACATAAAGTGTTGTCCCAAAATTAAATTTGAATGTATGAGAAAAAGAATGAATGATAGATAAGTACAACAGAGTATGTATGTTACTTTATATTCTTTATACTTACACAGAGTGCAATCAGCTAGTAATAAGGAGGATAGATTTCTGGCGAACACTTATGATGGAACAGTCTATTAGCAGGGAAATAAATGAGAAATGCAAATATATCTACTTATAAAGTGATAGTTTTAATCAATGTATATTTTTCTAGTAGGGTTCAGATTATTTGCTAAAGCCTTGACTTCAATTATTATTTCCAGAGGCTCAGAAGACAGCACACTACTCACTAATAGAGTGGCAGGCAAAATAATGAGTGAACCCTCATGGAGCCAGGCCTTGTCTGGAGAAACATTGGAAGGAATTAGAAAGGTGAAAACAAGAGTACAAAAAAGAAGACCCTGAAAAATATACTAGAATATGTTTTTCAGTATTTTTTATACTCTTTGCCTAGTTGCATACATACTGTTGGTTAAGATAGGTCTTTTGATATAGTGTATCCAAGATAGAAGTTACGCTCTGAGAGATAGCTAATGTTAGCAAGCAAAAATTTTGCTTTATAAATGATCTATACAGGTTGCAAAGATTCAAGGACAATGAGAGTTTAGGAAAAACAGAAAGGAAAAAAAATATATGTAGAAAAGAGGCTTAAAACAACTGGGCATTGTCAATAGCAAAGAAATATTTGTACCATTCTTTGAACTTCCAAGTAGTGCTGGCTCCTTTCAAATGATGAACTAAAACTGTAGGCTTTGTTCCACTTATAAATCTATAATGACAGCCTAAAGGAACATATGTGTTTTACAAGTAACACACACACACACACACACACACGCATAGTCATACTAACACTTTCTGCTGAAATGGATTACTATATGCCAGCATATAACTTCCTCTATACACAGAGTTGTAGAATATTATAAATGGCTGCATATTTATTGACACTCCTTCTGTTGTTAGATGGATCTTCTTTTTTCTTCCCTTCTGTCTGAGAAGGCTCATGACTGCATGACCAATAAAATATGATGGGAATGATGTTATGCCAGTTACTAGGTATAGGTGTTACAAAGTTTATAGGTTTCACTTCCTATTGGAATTCTCCACCTGGGAGCCCTAAAGCACAATAGACCAAGGCCACCTATTTGAGACTGCATGCCTAAGAAACCCTCTGAAACCCCATTTTCCTATCACCTCCACACAGAGTTCTAGATAATGTAGGTGAAGCCTTCTTGGACTGTCCAGATTTAGCCCATCTGCTAGTTGAGTACCACCAAGGAACATCACTTGACACAACTTGGAGAAAAAGAATTGCCTACATGGAGCAAAAGAATACTGTCTACCTAAATTGCTGAGATACAAATTGTGAGATATGATATGTGATAAAATTTTTTTGGCTTTCATGTTTTGTAATAATTTGTTAAACAGAACTAGGTAACTGGAATAGAAGCATTTCTTCACTCTTTTCCTAAATGTCAGCCACCTTCCCAATTATTCACCATATACTTAGTGTAACTAATTTTTTGTATAACATTTATCAATGTATAACATCATATTTCTTTTAATTTTAGGTCTCTCCTCTCCTACAGAATATAAACTTAATAAAAGCCAGGACTCCATATGATATGTTTACTTTTGTATACCAGCCACTAGAACACTGTTTGGCATATCACAGGCACTTAAAATAATAACCACAGTGTTGAAATGACCAAATGATATCACTTTTTTTAAATACCATCAAAAAGCATGTAAGCATTCAGCTAAATATTCTCAGAAATTAACTAATAGAGAATCTATTAAAATTTATTTATGAAAACATCAAGTTCAACTGAAAATGAAAATCTTGAATAATACCTTGCACCGTTTGTAATTTCTAAGGCCAGATTGTAATTTAGGGAAATGATAAGAGAGGTATAAGACAAATGGTATTAAATTTTATTTTAAAAAGCAGGTCTACTTATGACAAAAATGTTTAAATGTTGAACCCAATGAAATTGGGTTTCTTAAAAGAAACCTTTATATATAGCTGAAATGTCATGCTTTTTTGTTTGTTTCTCTGTTTGATCATTCAGAAAAGCAATCAAAGTTATTATTGTGCTAGTGAATACTTCAAAGAAATCAGAGATTTAAGGAAATTTCTAATAGAAAAATAGGAATACAGAACATGAAATATGTTTCATACTATCTTTGTAATATCGGACTGAATTGCTTTCAACACAAAAATTGCTCTGATTAATTCCTTAACATGTTTAAAACTCATTCAGTAATTTTAAACAATGGCTTTGAGCTGAGATCTAACTTTATAAAAATCAGTTTAGTCAGTAAATTGATTCTGCACAATATACAGCAAACTCGTTTGTTTCCCCAAAACAGTTTCTAAATCCTCAGGGATAATCGTGTTCAAATATTCATTTCAAGAAAACCTTCAGAGTTAGAACAGTAAAATAAAACAAAAACAACACAAGATTATCAGCAGAACAACAACAGAAAAACAAAACATAAATATTTCAGTATGTGTATTAGAGTCAAATTCTAACTGAAATGAATTTTAAATCAAGTCTTTGTAACAATTATTAAATATAAGACATATAAGATTGTGATATGTTTTGGCTCCAAAATCAGACATATTTTTAATTCAGATTTCACTATGGTAAAATTATGTGACCTTGGCAATTTAAAATTTCATTAGTCTCCAATCTTGTATGAAATCTGAGTGACAAATAATATGTACCTCATTTTATTTTATTTTAAATGTGTATTTATTTATTTTGAGAGAGAGAGAGAGCGAGCACAAGCATTAGGGAAGGGTCAGAGAGAGAGGAAGGGTCAGAGAGAGAGGGAGAGACAGAATCCTAAATAGGCCCCATGCTGTCAGTGTGGAGCCTTACACAGGTCTCAATCTCACAAACCAGGAGATCATGCCCTGAGCCCAAACCAAGAGTCAGATGCCTAACTGGTTGAGCCACCCAGGCACCCCAGTATGCACTTCATTTTAAAGTAGTGAAGGTTACATGAAATAGTGCAGGTAAATATCCTGGCACATGGGATGCAATTATAAATGCTGGTTAATACTGTTAATGCTAAAAATAATTATCTGAAATGATTTCATGTTTAGTTATCTGACATCAAATAATTCAAAACTAGTAAGAGAAAGAGCAAAACAAATTTCTTAATAGTTTTCAGATATACTAATTAAGCTGCTAACCAGTTATTAGCCTATATTCAGCATAGAAAAAAAATCAATTTTAAATTTCATTTCTACCTAATTATAAATTTATTATCAGTCAAATAACATGTGTATTTACTTACAACAGTAATATTAACATTTGTTTTAATATATAAACTTTTGATTAAGGAAACCACTTAGAGACTGTGACGTATGCACACAAATTTTTGGTGTTTTTTTGAAAAAGTACACATTTTATTCTTTTACTGTCGAATTTTAGTGAAACATTTCATAAAATCTTTACAAAGAAAGAGCTTAAAAAGTTTGCTTCTTTAAGTGCTTTCATATTTCAGCTATTCTTTAATGAATCTTTTGTTGGTTGGATTCTACTTGCTGCTAATCAGTGATTCTATACTGGCTTTAATCAGTCAGATTTTCATGTAATTTCTGTAATTACATGTAATTTCTGTGTGTCACTATGAACATCCAAAAGTTCAAAGGAAAACATTTGATTCCTTTCTTCCAATACAATGGTGATCCAGTATGGGGAATAAGCTTAGGAATTCCATCAGCCTGAACCTATGGGTTAACAAGGCATAAAGAATTAGAAAGCCATAGGATGCTCATACTCAAGTTTGGGTAAACAAGATTAGGTAAGTAAGTATAGACAGTTGGGGCAAAGGCCCCAGTATAGAACAAAGGTATATGAGGCAAACAAGATTAGGTGTTCAGGGCAGAAATGCCCCCAACTTAGTATGATAGCTGAAAGCTGCTTACACAGGAAGGAAGGACCAAATTAGGTAAACAGGTAAATAGGGCTATAGACCAGTGCAGGGCCAACTTGCCCACAGCAGAGCTAATTAGCAAAAGAAAGTGCCTTGATGACTCTCAAGTAGTATGCTCTGTCTTTCTTGTCCCCTAGACCAGTTTAGGTAAACAGAGGTGGTGCCTCTCACATCTGCTGTAACAACCTTCCACCCCTGCCAGGATTTTGTTTTGTATTGACCCGAACCCCTAACCCCTCGTATATTCAAAAGGCCCTTTCCCTCATGCCCATGAGTTAATGTTCACACTTTCATTGTCTCTTTGTGCGCGTCCATCACAATGTTTGTAAGCCTTCTGATCCTAATAAAACCGGAGCAACGACCCTTGGGCTCTTGTCTTCTCCTGGATATTAGCCATCTCTCACATTTTTAATCCTGCGTCCCACTTTCTTGGTGGACAAGAAAGAACTCCAGACCCAGAATCTATGGCAATCTAATCTCAACAAGTTGCTGTTGCTTGCAATAACAATTCCTCACTTCCTTAACTGCTACTACCTAACCCTAGCCACCATAATATTTAGCCTAGGTAGCATGATACCTGCATGGTCTTATTGATCCCTTTCTTACCTCTCTCCACCATCATATGTAGAATACATTCAAGTTATTAGCTGTAAGAACTTTTATAGTCTAGTGTTCCTCTAAGTCTTTTTCTACCCCTTCTACCACCTTTTTTTTCTATATTCCCATACTTTTGGCACTGTCCACCCTGACCTCCCTGGTGCTTCTCAAATACTCTGAGTTTTCTAGACTCAGACTTTGCATGTGGCATTCACGCTACCCAGAAGTACATTGCCCATACCTCACATGACTTGCAGCTTCATATTATTTCATATCTCTGTTCAAATGTTACATTCTTAGAATAATTTTCTCTGAGCACCCCATCACTATTCCTCCAGAATTCCTCTGCCTAGTGTTATTTTTTCATAGCCTTATCATTTATTATATCATATGCATATTTGTTTATTTCTAGTCTACTGTCATGTGAAATAAGTTCTGTGAAATCAGGAACCTTTTCTGTTTTGTTTGGTATTTTATCAGCAGTGGCTAGAACAGTGTATGGAACATAGTAATGAAGATAATTAGATAGTAAGTGAATGAATAAATTTAACCATTATTTCAATAAGATTGTGGTCATATTTTCATGGTGGAATGAAGCAGCAGAAAAAACACTGTCCATGCAAAGTTCTGATGTCTATTTAAAAAATTAAGAGTAAAAAAAATCATAGAAACATTCAAACTCTCATGAATAAGCATTTATAAGTAAACAAGTAAATGCATACTAAAAATTACCTCTACTTAAGAACCTTAAATATCATTGAGACACGAATTAGTGAAAAAGTAATAAGCTAGCCAAATTTTATTTATTTTTGGAAAATAAATGGATTGCATTGACTTTTTTCTATTTCAAGAACTGTTTAAAGTTTTTTTTTTTTTTAATTTTTATTCATTTGTTTGAGAGAAAGATAGAGAGTGAGCAGGGAAGGGACAGAGAGAGAGGGAGACAGAGTCCCAAGTAGGCTCTGCTGCTCTCAGTGCAGAGCCCCCATGCAGGGCTCAAACTCATGAACCATAAGATCATGACCTGAGCCAAAACCAAGAGTTGGATACTTCACCTACTGACTGAGCCACTCAGGCGCCCTTGTTTAAAATCTTTTAAGATGAATGCAGAATGAACTCAATCATATGTTATTTTTAATTAGTAGATATACTCCTATCATATTCAAAATATTTTTATTATGTATTGCAGATTTTTTATAAGCCATTGCAAATTGTATTTTATTAATACTTAATGTTGAATAAGATGTATCTCTTCTGAGCTTACCTTACATTTTGAAATATGAGATTTTAGACTAATAAATAGGCATTACTCTTCCAGGTTAACCTGTTAGGTAATAAAGAGATGGAAGGTTGTAGTAAAAAAACCTCTTCAACCAGAACTGTATCATTTACTTTGTTTGCTGATGAGATATGTCAACATTTACACTGTGAAGTGTGCCTAAATGTGTATTTCTATTTAAATCAAATTCATCTTCTTCAGAGTTTATGTGTGTATTCAAGGAATGAAATTGGATTCTCTTCGAGAACTAAAATCAGTTACCATTTATTTCAGGCAAAGAGGTAATCAACATGCTTGACTGGAGAAACTGTTCAAGACTTGCGATTTCCTAAACTGTTTTTGCACAAACATTCTGAAACATAAAATATTAGGACATCTACTAAACTAATTTTGGAGGAATAGTATATTACACACAATTTATGACTCTGGGTCTTACATGCCCTACATAAACCTATTTTAAAAAAGAACCCTAGAGCATCATAAAGAATGGGAACTAGATAAAACTCAGGAAAAAAAGTGAGTTTATGAACTCATAAATTTAATCTGTTTAATTTTCCAACATTCTCACCTTATAAAATAGAGAAGGACTGCATTACTCCAGAGAGTAGTCAAAATCACATTGCTGCCTGCCGTTTTAGATGGCCATCCCCTCCACAAGCAGGCATTTTTCCTGATCTATTAGCATATATTATGTCAGTAATCCCTCTAAAAGAATACTTTCTTCCAGGAAAGAAAAAGTGGTACAAACAAAATTAGACTTCTATTACTTTCCCTTCTAATTCCTATTAGAATGTGGATTGGATTGATTATTTCTGTTACTTGATCATTTCTCAGAAATCCTAATGAAACTATCCCAAGTGCCTTCAGGACCTTATAAATGAGTCATTGGCTCAGTGCAAACTTACTCTACAATGTAGATGAACATGTTTGCCAAAGTTCTTGAGTCCCAATTTGATCACCTTATGAATAATAAATTATATGCAAAATTAATTTCATGATTTGATTTGGAATATCTGGGTTAATTCTTAAGAAAGCTTTTTAAGTACCCAGACTTTCTCTTTGCTTCTTTTCCAGTTCACAGCTACTTTTGCCATCTCTTGATTCCAACACGTGGCATCATCTCCCAAGTATCCAATATCTTTTGTCTGTCTCTGAGTCTTCACTGAACCCTACACTTTTAAATCTGTCCTTGCTTCTTCAGGTTCCAGGTTAACGTATGCATTTACCTACCATTTATTGAACATCAACTATTTCTAGGAACTGCTAGGCCTTTATATATTCATTCATCTTCACAATTCTCATGGATATTCCATCTCCCTTTTGTGGATGAAGCTAAAACTCAATGAAATTTGTACAAAGAAAAACTAAGTTTTTCTGTGTTAAAAAATATTTTTCTGATTATAAACACACTATTATTTAATGCAGTACCTTAAATGTATTTTGGGAGTGCAGACTGTATAATATAAATAAATAGAATAAAAAACTATAATTCTACCACCAAATGATGTACTGATACTCATGTCAGTTCTTGTTGCCTCTGGCTTGATAGTGTAGGGATTCTGCAGAAAAGTCCTTCCTTAGGACTGGTCCAGAAAGTTAGAAAAGCTTATGGAGGTAGGGTGGAAGTTTTAAGTCTGGCCACTGTCTTACTTCCACAAACAAAGAAGCAAAGTTTTGTGAGTTACAGATGGCTGCTCCTTGATATTCTTCCTCTGAATCTCACACGGGAATTTCTAATATATCCAATACTATTTGGAAACATATAAGAAAAGGAATTCTGGGGAAATACAGGTTAGTTGAATCAAGTTGACAAATAAAGTGACCACAGTTTGGTCTAAAGGTTAATTGAAAGTTAATCAAGAGAGGCCTATAAAAAGAATATTCCAGGCAAAGGAAAAAAAAAAAACGTAGAAAAATAGGATTTTAAAAATAATAAATCCTTTAAGATCTGGTTAGGTGAAGCAAAGGCTTGGTGAGTGATGAGAATGGAAGTAGCAAAAGTGCAAAAAAAATCTGGTTTTTAAGTCATATTGAAGATTTTTTTTCAGTTATTTTTTGAAGGTGTAGAAGAATTCCATCACAAATAAAATTTGCTGTGCCCCTTTGAGATTAGTCGTTTCCCCAAATGTGGGCAACCACTAATGTGCTTTCTGTATCTGTAGTTTTACCTTTTGAGAAGTGTCATTTAAATGGAATCATACAGGGGCGCCTGGGTGGCGCAGTCGGTTAAGCGTCCGACTTCAGCCAGGTCACGATCTCGCGGTCTGTGAGTTCGAGCCCCGCGTCAGGCTCTGGGCTGATGGCTCAGAGCCTGGAGCCTGTTTCCGATTCTGTGTCTCCCTCTCTCTCTGCCCCTCCCCCGTTCATGCTCTGTCTCTCTCTGTCCCAAAAATAAATAAACGTTGAAAAAAAAATTAAAAAAAAATAAAAAAAATAAATGGAATCATACAAAAATAAATAAATAAATAAATAAATAAATAAATGGAATTGTACGATATGTAGTCTTTTGAGTTTGGCTTCTTTAAGTTCGTGTAATGCATTTGAAATTCATCTATGTTATTGATTATATCGGTACCTGTTCTTTATGAGTAGAATTACATGTATGTATGTTCCAAAATCAGTTTGATTATTCAACAGATTAAACATATTTGATTATTTGCACTTTTTGCTGATTATAAATATCTTGCTGGCTATAAATATTTGTATGCAGGTTATTGGGTGAACCTAATTTTTTATATTTAATTGGGTAAAAACATAAGAGATGGTTGTGTCATATCATATCTACATGTCTAACTTCATAAGAAACTTTCAAACTGTCCAAAGTTATATGTCAAAAGACCTGCAAGCGATGTATGAAATTCCAAGTTAATTTGCATATATACCAATGTTGACAATATCAGGCTTTTATTGTGGCTAATCTAACTGGCATGTAGTTACAGTTTAAATTTGCATTGGCCTAATGATTAATGATGTAGAACATCATTTCACTGTTAAATTGCCACTTATATATATTCCTTGCTGAAATGTCTCTTCAGTGTTCAAATCTTTTGCCCATTCTTTAATTTGTTGTTGTATTATTACTGAATTTTAAGAATTCATTTATATATTACAGATACAGGTTTTTTAATACATATATATATTACAGATATATATTTAATACATATATATATATATATTACAGATACAGGTTTTTTAATAAATACATGATTTGCAAATACTCCTCATCTACACACACAGGTAACTTGCTTTTTTACCTTATAGCGTACTTATCCAGTAACAGATTAATTAATTGATGTTCAGTGTATCCATTTTCTTCTTTGCATATAATCTTTTCGTTGTTATATCTAACAAATCGTTACCTAACTCAGTATAACAAAGATTCTTCTATGTTTTCTTCCAGAAATTTTCTAATTTCAGATTTTGCGTTTAGGTCCAAGTCGATTTTTAGTGGTGGAGGTAAATATTGAGTTTCTGTGTGTGCGTGTGCGTGTGTGTGTGTGTGTGTGTGTGTGTGTTTTACATATGGATACTCAGTTTTTCTAGCACCATCAGGTGATAAGCCTATCTTTTCTTACCAAATTTCCTTAGCACCTTTATTGAAAAATATATATGTGAGTTTATCTGTACTATTTCTTCATCTCTATGTATAAACTTTTACCAACACAATACTATTTTGATTATTGTGACTTTATAGTAATTCTTGAAATAAGGTAGAGTCTTCCAACTGTCTTATTTTTCAATAGTGTTTTGACTCCTGCCTTTCCACACACTTTTTAGAATGAGTTTGTTAATTTCTACAAAAGAATAAAGACTGCCAGAACTATGATTGGATTTCTACTGAATTTATGGATCAGCACTGGATAAAATGCCATTTTAATAATACAGAGTATTTGAATCCATAAGCATAATGTATTTCTTCATTTATTTTAGTATGCTTTGATTTCTTTAATCATTATTGAAAGTGATAGGGTGTATAGTGATATGGTCCCACACATAGAACTTGGGGTAAGATAGTTGGGAGTGTCTTAAGAAGGATTAGTTGTCTCACACACAAGCATGCCTATCATATACATATTTTTATAAGATCATCCAGAATAATTCTTAATCACTTGGCAAGTTTAACTTGACACAGTTTCAAATAGTCATATGAGGAATGTCATTTTAAATCTATGAAATTAGTATGCTTCTAATTCTCAAATATCCAAAATATGGTACACACTGTATTTTTTTCAACTAGTATTAACTGGTGTCTAAAATAAACCACTCTATATGATGTATAAGACACTTCTGTGTCAGATTATCCCAGCTTGGGTGTAAGTAAAATAAATAAACTATAATCCTATTACTAAATGCTTAGCCTAGATATCTTAACAGTATTTTTTTGGAAGAATGAAAAGCAGCATACACTATGACTAGTTAGGATAGACAGGTATTTGATTCAAGTTTAATTATATAATGAGTTAAAGATCTTAAGATCTGGGCATCAAGATTATGTCAGGAAACATATCACATTCCTAGAAAGTATACCCATAAGAAGACTAAAAATGTGTGTCAATAACAATTATCACCTTACTTCTCTGATTGGTCTTATAGGGAAATAAAGATCCCTCTTACCCTTATTCCCTACTTAACAACTTTAGGGCAGAGAGACAGCTGAAGACCTTGCAGAATCGAGACCATGAGTATTATAAATCGTGTTAACGGTCCATAGACCAAAATTGCTGTAGTTACATCAACCTGTTTGATAATACTATGATATCAAACAACATCTGATATACTTTTAGCTTTGCTTAGAATGCAGAAAATTGAAAAGAGCAGTAATCACACCCAAATAAAAAATGGATAATCTATAAATTATATGTGTTCTTTGAACCGATTGGTGAGCTGAGATTTTGGAGCCAACAACCCACATGAAATCTAAGGAAAGACAACTGTGTACCAGGAGTGATGAGAAGTGAGTACAGACTCAATGGCAGCAGACCATGGGAGGAGAGGATTAATGGCTGATTTCAGTTAAAATTTTTAACAGTTGACTAATGGCCAAGTGTGAGACTGCATGAAACTATAAAGTCCATAGAGACCATAGATACATGGAAAGATTACACCTATGGCATTCTTTTTCCAGATATCTGTATTGGGCATTTATAAGAAAGATTGGAGGCAGATTAGGAGACTGGAGAAAGCTTCCTTGTTGGTACAGGAGAGAATGAGGGTAGTTGCTGCTGTTGTCATAATGAGGGGAATATCTGCCTCAGACTGCTTGTCTGCAAAAATTGGGCCTTAAACTGCTGAGAAAGTGCAGCAAACACTTTTGCCCCCAAATATAGTTGAAAACTCATTATGGCTAGATCTTGGTTTAAATACAAAATGAAAAACCTTTTCTTCTAAAAAAGGGCAGGGAAATTGTTCTGAGCCCAGATTATTTAAGAGGTCTCTTACCACTGGGGAAGGGCAGGATTAGTGAAAAAGTCTCAGTCCTGAGATGTACAGACATAGGACACATCTAAGATTGAGAATGGACCTGAGGAGCCTGGGTGGCTCAGTTGGTTAAGTGTCAGATGTTTGGTTTCAGCTCAGGTCATGATCTCATGGTTCAAGGGTTCAAGCCCCACATCTGTCAGCATGGACCCTGCTTGGGATTCTCTCTCTCCCCCTTTCTCTCTCTGCCTCTGCCCTGCTCATGCATGTGTATTCTCTCTCTCTCTCTCTCTCTCTCTCTCTCTCTCTCTCTCTCTCTCTCACACACACACACACACACACACACACACACACACACACAAAATGAATGAATAAACATTAAAAAAAGAGAATGGAGCAGAACAATAGTGAATATACTTTACCCTCTATCACCAGTGTAGCAAACTAAATTAATTGAGTTTCTCCAAAGAAGTAAAACAAATAAGATATTGATTGGTTAGAATTGGTCCACACAGTTATGGAGGTTAAGTCCCCAAGATCTGCAGACCAAAAGGCCTGAGAACCAGGAGAGTTGATGTTGTAAAGTCCCACTTAGGTTATGAAGGCAGGAGGAGACTGATGTCCTAATTTAAGAATGTAGGCAGAGAGAGCAAATTGTCTTTTTTTCAGCTCTTGGTACTATTCAGGCCTTCTAAGAACTGGATGAAGCTCACTCACCTCAGAGAAAGAAATCTGCTTTCCTCAGTCTATTAATTCAAATGTTAATCTCTCTCAGAAACACCTTCATGGACACTCAGAATAATGTTTAACTAAATATCTGGGCATCCTGTGACCCAGTCACATTGATGTATAAACTAACCATCATACAAAACCTGAGTAATAACCAACAATAATTGATCACTGGATAGGAAGCAAGATATGGAGAGAGATCACATGCAGAGAAAGCTTAAAGTTGAGAGTAGATCAGGAACTCTGGGAAAACCCTCCAGAAAACCATCTTCCACATTAAGTGCATGATGAAGCTAGAGAATTTTGACACTAAATATATTTTAAAATGATAATTGACATTATACATAAGTTTATAAAAGCAATAACTTAGATTAAATGGATAATTTTCTAGTAATACAATAATTTCTAAAGGTTAACCAAGAGGAAATAGATAATCTGAATAGTCCTATATATCTTGATGGATGTCTTAACTGCTATTTCTACCAAATACTTAAATAAGAAATAATACACATTTTATAAAAACTCTTTCAGGATATGGAAGATGAAGGAGCACATTTTCACTTATTTTATGTACAAATTTTTACTGATACTTTGCCTTTGTCATAACACAAATACAGAAAGGAATGAGTAAAAATTTCCATATCCTAGAATTATTTATATGCTTTACATTGAAGATCAAACACATTAGGAGAAAAGAGTAAACAACAGAGCCATATCCATCAGAATACAGGTTCGAACTCCCATATTGACTAATTTAATTTGCTGATATTTTGTTGAAAATGTTTGCATTGTTCAATTTGGACAAAGTTACAAAACAATTCAGTGGGTAAAGTGTGGTGTTTTCCGCAAATGATAGTGGTATAATTGGTAATCTATATGAGTAAAAAATAAACTTAATACCTTGTACGATATGCAAAATATTATGCAATAATGACAAATTTAAATTCATAGAAATTAATATTTTCTGCTTTTTGTAAAGATGTGTTGTACATAAGGAGAAAATATTTATCTGATAGAGGTGCTTATCCAGAATATAAAATGAACTCTCAAAACTCCATGATAAGAAAAACAACACAAGCAAAAAAATGGGTAAAGTATTTGCCCAGATACTTCATCAAAAAATGTATATATACACCTATATAACATTACAGAAAATGAAACCTATAGAGATAGAAACCATGTGCATTGTTGCCAGGCACTGGGAATGTTGAAAGATTGGACTATAAAAGTATGTGAGGGAACTTGTGAGGGAGATGGAATTGTTTCATGTGCTATGTGTGGTGGTGGTGGCTACATGACTATAACTTCATAGAACTCTTTGCTAAAATGAGTGTATTGTTACTTTTAAATTCTACCTTAAAAACAGGGCAAAAGAACATTTGACTGGCTATACTTTCGAACAAAACAAGGAGATAAGATGGTGAAAAGCCCAGAAGTACCATTTCCAGAGTATCCAGTGTCAGCTCCAAGTGCCCTGAAACAATACTCAACTTATAAATGGATAATTGTGGTGACAAACATGGGAGAATGGGGCAATAGACATATGTTGTTAGTTCTGTTTTGATGTTTGCATTTAATTTTAAAGTACCTTAGATAAAGAGTATTATATTTATTAAACGTATTTTGATGCATTAAAGAAGGTTAGATAAGTTAGACTAAAAGTTGCCTTTTTTATAGCTGAATACTGGATTATGTACTCAGTTTTGGAAAATGATGAAGGTTGGTTTCTTGCCCTGAAAGACAATCTCAGTCCATTGGAGTCCAGAAATTTAATTGAATAGTAACAACATTTTATATGTGCTGTAGGCCTTGTATGTGCAAAGAATTTGAGAATATCTACTGACAGTGGCCTTCCCAATAACAGGACTATACAAGAGACAAAGGATTGTTAGATCCATATCATTTCTTTAAATGAAACAATTGATGGGATCAAAGTTGGAAGGTAGTAATTCTCAGGGAGAAACAAACATGTATTTCCCCATTTGATTTCCACCCTCACAGCCATACAAGCCCATGATCTCCCATACACATCCATGCTTGCTTTCCTCTACCTCCTTCTACCTTTATTTCAGTAGATAGTGAAATATACACACATATTAATTTATTTTTATTATATTAAGCCATTCCTTTCTTCCAGTTCTGTTCATTTATAGAAATATATTTCTTAATACCTGCATTAAATTTTATTAGCTTCACACCTATTTTCATGTAATTCTGAACAGTGGAGTTAGGAATGAATACTTTTAATAAATGGGGTCCTAGGTTTTTGAAAGTCTAGATACTCTAATATAAAGCAGAGTGACATAAAAGATAGAAATTCACTCTTGTCTTCATAGAAATGATTTTAAATTGACTCTTTGATAATTCTTAAGATTTTCCAGACACTGAATTACATTTTTTTTTGCCAGTGCAGTTTCCCTGTCCTTCAACCAAGTGTTCCCAACAGATAATAATACCAGATTTTGAGTAACTCTTCACTTGCTGACATACAGTAGATAATTTTGACAGCTCTTTCTGATTTATTTGTAGTAGTCCCTTAGAAAATCTGGTATTTTCTTTTAGTCTAACAATGTTCAGTACAGGGTGGTCACAGTCGCGGCTGTGAAATGCCCAAAGTTTAAACAAAGGCATAACTAACAGGAGACTTTATTTCCAACCAAAGGAAAACAAGTTGTTTCATACAGGAGGATTTCTGCATTTTCTTTCATGGTATTTTGGAACCACATTTACAAACAATGAATTTAGCAGACGCAGAGTTGGGTGCACATCTTTATTATAATGTGCTATGGTTTTAACCTACTTCACCTGTCACCAACATAATGAAATTTGACTTTGATGAACATGCTTAACAAGAAAACAAAAATCCACTGAACAGAATCTAGCAAGCAACAATATGTTTAATCCTATAGCAACACAATTTATCCACTACCTTTTTGACATTTGATTGGAGCTATTCACAGGAAGCACACTTCATTCCTTTATCAAGACCTCCAGGTTTGGATTTATTCTCTGAGAGGATAATCCTGCTGGTATGTTCAGTAATTCTGCAGTTGAAGCATTTAGTCACTGATCTGTTGCAATAATATGATAGAAATAAAATGGGTACTCCTTGAAGGAATGGATTTTGCATCATAAATATGCAGTCATAGGACAAATACAGAAAGGAATGAGTAAAAATTTCCATATTCTAGAATTATGTATATACTTTATATTGAAGATTTGGAATGTATTTAACATTTCCTTTAGGCAAAGTGTTTACAGAATAGAAGGATGCCAATATAATACATATTTCTGAGCAAACCCAGAAAAAGAACCAAATTTAAGACTGTGAAAATAGGCAGTTGGATCCCTCTAATTATGGAGAAATGATTTCATAAGATTATCATAGCCTTATAAAATGCAGGTTTTCTATTTTGATATTTTGCTGCTGTCTTATTGTCAATTACTTCTTATTACTGCTCTGCTCACTCAAGATTTTTAAAAAAAATTCACAGCAGTGTCGATAGTCTATGAGCAAATATGAGGACATTCTTGGTATTATCTAAACAATATAATCTGAAGATAGTATAGTTTGTTTCATCCTTAATTATATTCAGGTATTTGAAGTAATGAAACAATTTTACTCTCAATTACCTAACATGAACATATTTACAATTGTGCTGAAATTCCTATCAGTAGTCTTTTTTAATGATTTTTAAACATGTAATATTCACATTTCTTTTTGTGTTTACTTTGTCCCTTATTTGTGCATTTGTATATTACCAATTCCACTAATTAAAAGAAGATTCTACTTCTCTTTACTGAAAATTTCTTTGTTGTGATTCACTTCTCAAGTCATTCACAGACCTGTTTAATTCATTCATTTTAGGTTACTCTAATAGCCACATAAGCAATTTCCCTTCTTATCCTTATCTCTCTGTGACATCTGACAATCTCCAGGACCCTCTGTTTGAAATTGTTTCCTAACCCTTGACTTCTAAATTTCCAACCTTCCTAGATCTGCCCCCTTCACCTCAGGACTTTTTCTTCTCAGGCTCTTTCGTGTGTGTGTGTGTGTGTGTGTGTGTGTGTGTGCGCGCGCGCATACGCGTTGTGACATTTCTTCTCCCTGGATAAAGTCTGGTATTCTCTGGATTTCACTATCTAACTTTCTCTTTTCACTTTCCTGGGTAGGCCTCTCCCCTGTTTGAGAGAATATATGTATCACCACACTGTCATTATCAGTCCTCTTTTTTAGCACAATCACACAACTGTGGCACTCTCTAGTACATTTCCCCCATTACCAAAATTCCCATATCCTGACCTGAATGGTGTTATAGACTGAATTGTTCCCCCCCCCACCCACCCCCGAATCCATGTGCTGAATCCTTAAACCCTAATGTAATTGTATGCAGAGACAGGGCCTTTAAAGGGATAATGAAGTGAAGTTTAAGGTTTGAACTCTAACCCAATAGGAGTGGTGAACTTATAAGAAGAGGAAGAAATAACAGAGATGTATGCACAAAGGGAAGACCATGTAAGGAACAAGAAGAGGGAGGTCATCTGCAAACCAAGGAGAAAGGCCTCAGGAAAAACCAAACCTGCCGGCCCCTTAATCTGAGAGTTCCATCCTCCAGAACTGTGGGAAAATAAACTTATTTAAGTCATTCAATTGGTATTTGTTAACCCTAGCAAACTAATACAATAGCATCTATTATTTTATGTGTCTGACGTATGGCATGGGGCTTACTACATTAATTCTTCAATGACAGCTTTGATGTCTCTGCACTTCTCAGCTATATTGTAAGGTCATACTATGGTCTAAATGTTTTTAGCCACCCCCCCCCCCATAATCATAAAGTGATGGTATTAGGAGGTGGGGACTTGAGGAGGTGATTAGTCATGAGGGCATAGCCCTCAGGAGTGGAATTAATGACTTTATAAAAGAGAGTCCAGAGAGTTCCCTCACCACTTCCACTATGTGAGGATATAGTGAAGTCTGCAGCCCGAAGGAGGGCCCTCACTTGGCTGTGCTGGGATCTTAGACTTGAGCCTCTAGAACTGTAAGGAATACATTTCTCAGTCTGTAGCATTTTGTTATAGCAGCCCAACCAGACAGAGACAGGACAAGACTCAGTACTACAGAGTTCCGGATCCCCAAGAACTTTGCCTAGAAGGGCCTGAACTGAGGACTGAGCTGGGGAGTTCACAGTAGTAGCAGTTGCTTTTGCTGCTGTCCCTCTTATTGCTGGCTGCTCTTACTCTCTCTCCCTGTTCCCTGGTTGTCTTTTCATTTGTTTTGTGCTCTGGAATTTTGTACCTGGCTCTACCCTTTACTAGCCAGGACTTCAAAAAGCCAGGCCTTTAGTGCTTACATCTCTTGATGGAATTTTGAATATTTTTACCTCACAAGATGCCATGCAGTTTGTATAGTTGTTCTTTCCCTTCTTTGGATCTGCCCAAATCAACATTAAAAGTGATCAGATTATGATAGACAAGCATTGAGAAGGAAGAATAACTTGTACAAACACCAAGACAATATTGCAAGGTAGGCAATTAGCTATGTGATTTTAGTCAGATTTCCTTATTCTCTGAATTCCATTGCCTCACTCCAAATGGGCATCATATTAAGATCTGTTTTATAGGGTTGCTGTTGTTTACGTGAAGCACAATGTCTGAAATATCTTTCTCTGTGAACTGTCTGTAACTCCTCAAATAAAACATTTCCTTTTCAGCCTAAATCCTCTTTCAAAAATCTTACGGTTCCAATTTTTAGTCTGTTTGTTCATTTTCTAAGTGTTTAAATATTTTCATCAATTCATATGTATCAATCTTGTTTCATTATTACACAGCAATTACAGGTAGGTTTTTGATGAATTAATATACATGATTTTCCAACTATTGTAACTCATCAGTTTTTAATTTTATTTTATTATGTGTCTACCTCGGTTATGTATGAGGTTAGAAAAAATTTTGGTATTCATGGTTTTTTACTCTATATGATATTAAAGAGTACTGCTCTATAGGCTTTATAAATGAATGAAAGCAGGGGCACCTCAGTGGCTCAGTTGGTTAAAAGTCTGACTTTGGCTCAGGTCATGATCTCACAGTTCATGGGTTCAAGCCCCGCATTGGACTCTGTGCTGACAACTCAGAGCCTGTGAGCCTGCTTCAGATTCTGTGTCTCTGCCCCTTTCTTGTAAGAAAGGGTGAGGCTTTCTTTTCTTCTTTGCTTGAATCTCCTTGATCCCCTTGAAAGAAATAACACACACATGATTTTCAGCAACTCTACTGGGAAGTTTGTTAGATTTTATTTTTAATCTTTATTAACCAATTTGTCATATGCCCTTTTGCACATGCAAATATATTACTGCCAGCGCAGTCATTCTTGATTTTCATTTCATTTTTTGCATCGTATCCTAGTTTTCTCTCAGTAAACAATAGACTCTGCTTTGTATAGGCTGTTTTTGTCCTAATTTTTATTTATCTTTTATTTGATTCATAAAATTCACTTACAACCTCATATAAAGTGATTTTTTAAAATACTTGGTATTCACACCTTAACGTATTCTCTCACATGTATAATATCTGAACTTGCCTACCTTTGCAGCCTAAGTAAATAAGTTTCAGCCCACTTGACAATTTGCTATGCCTTTCTACCCCAGACAATGGATGCTTACTTAATCTCCAAATCTTTTTGTAAATCTTTTCTTTTGAAAATAGTAAGTCTGTTAAGAATTCAGAATCAAATATAAACCATTGTAATTATCTCTTTAACATCTTCCCTGACTACAAAGGTGGATGCATAATTGCAAATGCCATCTCAGTGTCAAATTTTTAGAGTTTTTTGTTTTAATGTGAACTCACTGAATAAAAGAACAATGTTTTTAAAATGTGTATGCCACAATCATCCATCTCAGTAATTATTTATTGAGTTAATTTTGTTACTATACATAATAATAGCAGTTATTGAATAATGATTGTGAGGGAAGTATGGCTAAGGTGTCTGTATTTGAATATCTGCACTGATTTGGTTTGTCTGGGTTGTCTAGGAAGACTCTTTCATTTAATGAAAATTATTGTAGAGGTTTCATGGTTTGTAAAAGTGAATGGATTTTCCAGGGATAAGAGGGAATATATGAGCCATACTTCTTAGAACTCCAAGACAACATTGTTTAGTTTCTTAATTGGTCTCCTTAGTGTAAGAGTAAATAAAAATTATTTCTTCAGTTAATAAAGTAGAAAAGAGACCTTATATCATTTCCTTGGAGACTGCACATATGAGTCCTTAGTCTAACTTTTAGAATAGAGATCGATGATTAAGTTCACTCTCCAGTTTATACAATGTAGAGATATATACATGGGTTGCTGGTCATATGACCTCTAAATATGTAAAACATTTTCTAAAATTAGAGGAAAAAATACAGAGATATCTCAAGAGATGTGCAGGAAACTGTCATGAGGCATAGCCTTTTCTTGAGGCATAGCCTTTTCTCTCTTGAGATAACTTATTGTTCTTCCTTCTGCTTTTGCTGTCTAAAATGTGTAAGATTTTGTTCTAACTTTGTGGTCGCTTTGGTGCTAATTTCTATTCATGTAAATCTGTTAATGTTTACTCTATAATAAATTGTGTTCTCTATTCTATATGCTAAGGTAAAGTCTTTTATTGACAGAGTTCATTGATTTCCTCACACTGCCTCCCTCTATGACACCTTGTACACTGCAGTCAACTCGTAACTTTAAAATGTAATTGAATTACTTTTGGGGTCATAAAATACTATCATTTGAAAACAGTCGAAGGCCATACTGTATTTCTGAATAGAATTTAACATCATAAAGGTAACAATTCTGTGTTAATTCATGTAGTTGACATGTTGTTCTGTATGCCTAGCATGTTTCATTATTTTGTTTTGGTTTAATTTTTGGAATGACAGGAGTTAAATTTTACATGAAAAACATAAGTACTCATGAGTCTAAAGATAATTTCTGGGTATAAAAAGAGTTATTAAGTGAGTGATTATACTGTCAAGTATTAGAATATATATATTATAATTCCTTAGTAAGTACTACAGTGTGTGGCTGGCTCATGATTACAAGTCCAGATCAACAGAACAAGCTATAAAATCTAGAAGTGACACAGATACATTGAATAATTTAATATATAAATGCAGTAGGACAAAGATAAATTTTTCATTAAGTAATTTGGACAGCTGAGTGTCCATGAGTCAAAACATAAAGTTAATCCACACTTTATAAGTTTCACCCAGATAAATTAAACATGAGAAATTTAAATAGAAGTGATTTTTTTTTTCATTTGTTTAATTTTGAGAGAGAGGGAGAGAGACAGAGACAGAGAGACAGAGCACACGCACAAGCAGGGGAGAGAGAGAGAGAGACAGAGGATCCGAAGCTGCCTCTGCACTGACAGCAGTGAGCCTGATGCGGGGCTTAAACTCAGGAATGGTGAGATCATGACCTGAGCCAAAGTTGGATGCTTAACCAACTGAGCCACCCTGGTGGCCCAACAAATTTAAATAGAAAAAATAAAAACATACAGTTAAGAGACATCTACAAGAACTTCTTCAAGTTTCTTGAGTTTATTTAACTAACTCAAAAATCTTAAAACAATTATAAATGTGATTTCCCAAAAATGTGAATGAAAAATTATCGTAAGCAAATTCTAAAGATAACATACATAATATTGAACAATTTTGCAATTCATATTGCAAACAGATCTATTTTTTCATAGAGTGAAATAAAACACTTCTAAGCATTCTTAAAGCTTGTCTGATGAGAATTTGAAAATAAATTATTTCATATTTTTTTTGATCTTTTAGTTTCAGTTAAAGGAAATACTCAAACAGATTTGTTGATTACTGGAAGGAAATAGGTGCAGCCATTATATTTTGCAGGTATGAAGAATTTCTTCTTACAATGTAAGCACTAATATGGCATGATCTCTAAGCTAAAATATTATTTAAAAAAGCAAGGTGAAAGGCGTGCCTGGTGGCTCAGTCAGTTGAGTGTCCAACTTTGGCTCAGGTCATGATCTCACCATTGGAGTTCGAGCTCACTGCTGTCAGTGCAGAGCCTGCTTCAGATCCTCTGTCTACCTCTCTCTCACTCTCCCCATTCCCCAGTCACACACTCTCTCTCTCAAAAATAAAACATTACCAAAATAAAAAATAGAATAAAAAAGCAAGATGAAGAATAGCAGATGTTATATTGTATAAAAAGGGATATGACTTGGGTACAGAAAATATTTCTGAAAAGATATTTTTCGCCTTCTATGGGATAAACTTGTTCACATAATGTCATGTAATTATCTTTTTTTGTGGCTTTAGTTACAAAATGAGTGGGAGTTGAGAAGTCTTGGATTCAAAAGTTGTTAACTATATGAAATGTATGCAAATCAGCTGGCAAAGCAAATTTATGTTCTACTTACACTACAGTTTATATTGGAAAAACTAGCCCTATTCTTCAGGTAGGTAGGATCTTTCTGAGCTTTCATTTTTGCCTATGTAAAGTAGGTTAGAAGTGTGTTTTTATTCATTTTCTACAAAACGGTTTCTTTTGCCTTACTACCAAGAACAATTTTTGCCTTGAAACATTGCATATATAAGACCTATCAACTAGGATTCAGAAAATAACTATGGAATTAAACCTGCCTTTGTGATTTATAGGTATTCCAGGGTGTTTCACCTTCTAGAGTTACCTAGTACTTTAAAGAAAACTACACTCTATATTTATTTTAGTGTACTCTGGATTTTAGGGGAAAAAAAGGGGATATCTAGAGGACTCTATGGGCACGGTTACCCCTTCCCAAAACTTACTGAATTTACTGAATTCTAACTTACTGTTTAATGGCAGTTTTCCCATGAATTCTACTTTATTATTGCCTTATCTTTCTTTCTATCTATCTATCTATCTATCTATCTATCTATCTATCTATCATCTTTCCATCTCTGCTTTATCTCTGATGACTTCTATCTTTCCCCCCTATTTAAACACATGCACACACACACGTGCACACACACACACAAAACTAACCAAATGCCGTTGTATATAACAGGGCTTTTTTGAAAATTTGGGGAAAATAGAGGAGGATTGGAACAAACCATGTAAGAAGAAGACAGGAAGGTCTTCATAAGTCCATTTTAGACATTTAGAATTACTTATTCTTATCATTACAATAGTGAATTTATCTTTGCCTTTTTTTCTTCTTGCAACCAATGAAAGTAGGGAGTCCTCTCTGCCACTTTTGTTTTTCAGCGTTCTTCTACCATAACAATATTCCTTTGCCAGTGGTTCCAAATCTAAAACTCTTGGATGCCCAGAGAAATTTTAATTTAGACATTTCTTTTCTGAATTTATCCATAAAAACGTGGCTTAGCCATCTTAAACAAAATGCCACTTAACATGCTAAATTATACAGCCATCTGTTTCTGAGGTGAAGATGCCCCTTTGTCCATCCCCAGTATGGAATCTCAGAAATAATTTCTTTTAAAGATATTTTCCGCCCCTGGTATATGTATTTATCTTTCTGTGATTCTTAAAATAACAATACTTTTGTTCACTATTTATGAAGTTAGTTACCTTTAGAAATGTGCATATTCATTATTAGTCAGATTTTACATTATAAAGCAAAGCAGAATATATCCTGAAGCTTAGCATAGATTTTGAATTACTTCATATACATTACACAGGCCTAATTATAGAAAACAACAGGACTTGATAAAGTTTAAAGTTGATGTGCTTTTTGTTTCTTTTCTATTAAACTGTAATAAACTTTCAAAAGTGGCTAAAAAAACTCGTAAAGGGGAAAAACAACTTATTTAAAATTAACTGTCAATTTTATAGAAACAAATCATTGACCAGAAGAAATTGCTCATTAATTATTATAATAACTGGTTTTAGGGAATTGAGTAATATAGTCCCTTATTAAATGTAAACAGAGATTCAGTACCTGACTAAACATTTGCCAGTATTAACTACAAATAACTAATAAACTTTAGTTCCTGGATATTGTTTGATTCCTTGAAAAGGTTCTTGGTAAGCTGTCAATTAAAATGTTCATCATACAATTAAAATGACATATAATTTTCAATATCACAGACTTAAACCCAATTGAAGTGTCACTGAGAAACATGGAACATTTTAAGGGGTTTTTATGTCCAAATGACAACAGATTACAAAGCTCCCTAATTCTGCATGCCTCTGAAAATAAAATAAAACTCAACAGCATTTAGTTTGTAGAATGTTTCTGAGTTTGTTCATCGATTGGAAACTGAGATATAAAGTTATAGCTGATGGAAAGCCAACCCAGCATAAAAATATGAAGTAAAATATTTTTCTTCAGAAAATTTCTACAGAAAACAAGAGAATTCAAGGCAGATGAACTTTATGTGAAGTGTGAAAATTTTAGGTGAAGTTTAGATGGATAAATTTAATTGCTCTTGAGGAAAATTCTCGATAAGGTATATAATTCAGATTATGCTTTGATGAACTTTGATCAAATAGCTTGAACCCATAGTTTTTCATGTTTAGGAACTGATAGTTTAAAATTGAAGTCAGGGGCGCCTGGGTGGCGCGGTCGGTTAAGCGTCCGACTTCAGCCAGGTCACGATCTCGCGGTCCGTGAGTTCGAGCCCCGCGTCGGGCTCTGGGCTGATGGCTCAGAGCCTGGAGCCTGTTTCCGATTCTGTGTCTCCCTCTCTCTCTGCCCCTCCCCCGTTCATGCTCTGTCTCTCTCTGTCCCGAAAATAAATAAACGTTGAAAAAAAAATTAAAAAAAAAATAAAATTGAAGTCAAACTTATGGCGCTTTCTATTCTTTGGCAAATGAAATTTCTATTTCCCGATTGGATCATCCACACCTACTACTGGCTCATGTTCTTTTCATTCACCTATTAGTTATTCACTCTATTAAATTTTTGTTAATTATTTTGACTTTTTAACATAGATATTTGAGGAAAAACTTTAAAGCTTATGTGGATGGAAGAGAAATTTCTGTCCCCATAACTCTCCTCATTTCAGATTATCTGCCTTCAGGGATAGGAAGATTTAAATTTTTTTAGGTACCAGGATACTGATCAGCTAAAGTTTCATACAGTATCACTGTTAAAATTTCTGCCCTGTGTGTCCTCTTTTTCTCTGCTTCCTTTCATTGTAGGGTTAAACCTGCATTTGTAAAATGAACAGTTACAATTGTAGAACTATTAACATTCATATGCCTGCATTACTCTCAATTCTTTAGGTGAGTTACACCATTTACATCTCACAATAAATTTATAATGTACCTGCTTATTTTTCCCACTTTGCAATGAAGAAAACAAGACACACAAAGTTTATATAAATATCTCAAAATCACAATGCTGGTGTCAATGGAGAAGTGTGAGTAAAGTGAGTAAAGTAAAGCCACTTTAGATTAGATTCCAAGGGCATGCTCTTATCCAATACACTGCACTACTTCTTTGGGGATAGATACAGCTAAAGATAGACATGGATATAGACGCAAACCAATATGGTTAAGTAGTGTATTTATATTGATGGATATAGATGCATGATTAGACATAGCTAATAGAAATAGATACTGATGAGGGAGCATGAGGCAGGCTGAGGGACAAAGCACAAGGTAGCACACACACCACACCACCCCCACCCCAGGTGGCATCTGTGTGATACTCCTTGCACACTCCCAGCTACCCAAGAACAAAGGAAAGGGGTTTAAGTGCTTGCCATGGTAATGTGGGAAACTAAGACAAATGAAAAATTAAATTCCTTTACAGCCTGCAGCCCATTGGCAAGTCCTTGAAACTGGCAGAGTGACCTCCCTCTAGGAGCTTAGCTGCCTCAAGGATGACACTTTGCTAGGGGCAAAAGAGAAACTTAGTTTTAACATTGTCCCAACCTCTAGGATCCTGTAAATCTACTTCCTTTATCCCAACTGCCCCAGGATATATGCTGTCAATCATGCTCCAGTCTTTGGGCCCCCTGAGATGCATCTGAGGGGTCTCATGACTGAGGTTTCATTAAATGGTAATAAATGACGTTTCTAGCTAGTCCCTCAAGGTCCTGGAAACCTTGCTTCCAAAATTCCTTAGAGACTTAATCTATCCCTGACCCCCTCCCAACCTGAAGGTATATAATGAGTTATCCATCAGGACCCCAGTGCAGCTCTTCCTGCCCATGGGTCCTATCCCCATGCTTTAATACAGTCACCGTTTTTGCACCAAAGACATCTTCAAGAATTCTTTCTTGGCCATCGGCTCCGGACCCCACGAACCCCCATCACTCCAAAACTTCATCAGATATGTTGCTGCTTACAAAATATTATAGAGAAAAAGCAGGCGGGTACAAGGGAAAAGGGAATGTTTAAGGAGCTGTTTTCTACAATTCATAGTATCAGAGTGGTACAGTGAGGAATTTTATTGAACCATCTCTGGTGGCCACATGACCTTGACAAAACCAGCTTGTCATTGCTGTATTGAAATGGGACATTTGATATATTGAGAAAATAAATTTTGAATTGTTTGGTTTATAATTGCTGAGTTATAAACACAAATATACTTTCTCACCACACCCCTAATCTCATTCTTTTATCCTTCTTTTCCTATATAATAAATAATGTCTTTTCTCACCAGGAAGTGAAAGCAGTAGACATCTTTGAGCCTCAGCCTTTCTCGGAAGTTCACTCTATCTCTGACTTCTAATAGTCTCCCACCACAACAGAGCTCAACAATTTGATTAAACATGAACATATTTACTACTAAATTAGCGGATATTGCATGTGAAAGACAAACCATTTTAATGTTGAAGAATAGCAAGAAGATAATCATTTCTATGTTAGCTTTGAGTAGTTCCTAAAAGATGCACTGATGCTAATTATGAACAGCTGTCATTAGAACTTTGGGTGGAATATCTGATATTTTGAAAATGTATTCTCAGAATCTACTAAGTTTGATTCAAAGACAGAAAGAACATTTCCTTTAAGGCCATGTGGAAGTGATTAAATTTGAAATAATTTTGATATATCATAAAGGATACAAAGTGAGCACTACCTTTTATTTATTTATTTATTTATTTATATATGAAATTTATTGACAAATTGGTTTCCATACAACACCCAGTGCTCATCCCAAAAGGTGCCCTCCTCAATACCCATCACCCACCCGCCCCTCCCTCCCACCCCCCTTCAACCCTCAGTTTGTTCTCAGTTTTTAACAGTCTCTTATGCTTTGGCTCTCTCCCACTCTAACGTCCTTTTTTTTTTTTTTTTTTTTTTCCTTCCCCTCCCCCATGGGTTCCTGTTAAGTTTCTCAGGATCCACATAAGAGTGAAACCATATGGTATCTGTCTTTCTCTGTATGGCTTATTTCACTTAGCATCACACTCTCCAGTTCCATCCACGTTGCTACAAAAGGCCATATTTCATTCTTTCTCATTGCCACGTAGTATTCCATTGTGTATATAAACCACAATTTCTTTATCCATTCATCAGTTGATGGACATTTAGGCTCTTTCCATAATTTGGCTATTGTTGAGAGTGCTGCTCTGAACATTGGGGTACAAGTGCCCCTATGCATCAGTACTCCTGTATCCCTTGGGTAAATTCCTAGCAGTGCTATTGCTGGGTCATAGGGTAGGTCTATTTTTAATTTTCTGAGGAACCTCCACACTGCTTTCCAGAGCGGCTGCACCAATTTGCATTCCCACCAACAGTGCAAGAGGGTTCCCGTTTCTCCACATCCTCTCCAGCATCTATAGTCTCCTGATTTGTTCATTTTGGCCACTCTGACTGGCGTGAGGTGATACCTGAGTGTGGTTTTGATTTGTATTTCCCTGATAAGGAGCGACGCTGAACATCTTTTCATGTGCCTGTTGGCCATCTGGATGTCTTCTTTGGAGAAGTGTCTATTCATGTTTTCTGCCCATTTCTTCACTGGGTTATTTGTTTTTCGGGTGTGGAGTTTGGTGAGCTCTTTATAGATTTTAGATACTAGCCCTTTGTCCGATATGTCATTTGCAAATATCTTTTCCCAGTCCGTTGGTTGCCTTTTAGTTTTGTTGGTTGTTTCCTTTGCTGTGCAGAAGCTTTTTATCTTCATAAGGTCCCAGTAATTCACTTTTGCTTTTAATTCCCTTGCCTTTGGGGATGTGTCGAGTAAGAGATTGCTACGGCTGAGGTCAGAGAGGTCTTTTCCTGCTTTCTCCTCTAAGGTTTTGATGGTTTCCTGTCTCACATTTAGGTCCTTTATCCATTTTGAGTTTATTTTTGTAAATGGTGTGAGAAAGTGGTCTAGTTTCAACCTTCTGCATGTTGCTGTCCAGTTCTCCCAGCACCATTTGTTAAAGAGGCTGTCTTTTTTCCATTGGATGTTCTTTCCTGCTTTGTCAAAGATGAGTTGGCCATACGTTTGTGGGTCTAGTTCTGGGGTTTCTATTCTATTCCATTGGTCCGTGTGTCTGTTTTTGTGCCAATACCATGCTGTCTTGATGATGACAGCTTTGTAGTAGAGGCTAAAGTCTGGGATTGTGATGCCTCCTGCTTTGGCCTTCTTCTTCAAAATTCCTTTGGCTATTGAGCACTACCTTTTATATCTTAAAAAAAAATTTTTTTACATGTATTTATTTTTGAGAAACAGAGTAAGACAAAGCATGAGTGGGGGAGGGGCAGAGAGAGAAAGAGGCACAGAATCTGAAGCAGGCTCCAGGCTCTGAGCAAGTGGTCAGCACAGAGCCTGATGTGGGGCTCGAACCCACGAACCGTGAGATCACGACCTGAGCCGAAGTCAGACACTCAACCAACTGAGCCACCCACGTGCCCCACTACCTTTTATACCTTAAAGGAATAGCTCATTATTTTCTTATTAAATAATTAATAAATACATATGTCATTCATTTCAACAAATTCTTAGAATTTTCATATGAATTCTTTTATTTTTTAAATGTTTATTTTTGAGAAAGAGAGAGCAGGTAGAAGCAGGGGAGGGGCAGAAGGAGACGGGGAACAGAGGATCCCAAGCAGGTTCCATGCTGTTCGTGCAGAGCCCCATGCGGGGCTCAAACCCACAAACCGTGAGATCATGGCCTGAGCCAAAACCAAGAGTTGGACACTTACCTGACTGAACCACACAGGCACCCCTGTATTCTTTTTTTTAAATTAAAAAAAAATTTTTTTTAAGTTTTCTTAACATTTATTTATTTTTTTTTTTTTTTGAGACAGAGAGAGCATGAACAGGGGAGGGTCAGAGGAAGAGGGAGACACAGAATCTGAAACAGGCTCCAGGCTCTGAGCTGTCAGCACAGAGCCCGACGCGGGGCTTGAACCCATGGACCGCGAGATCATGACCTGAGCCGAAGTCGGACGCTTAACCGACTGAGCCACCCAGGCGCCCCTGTATTCTTTTTTTTTTAATTTACTTATAATCAGAGAAAGCAAGAGAATGGGGGGAGGGAGTAGGCAGAGAGAGGTGAGAGAGAATCCCTAGCAGGCTCTGCCCTATCAGCATGAAGCCTGAAATGGGGCTCTGTCCCATGAACCTTGAGATCATGACCTGAGCCAAAATCAAGAATTGGAGGCTCAACTGACTGAGCCACCCAGGCAGCCCTGAATTCTTTTTTAGAAACACTTTTTCTTTTCTTTCTACTGTACTTGTGATTTCTCACTGTCCTCAAAGAAACTTGGCATAAGTACCTGGAGAACCTTCTTTGCTAAGCAAATGAAAAGGTTTGAAAAGGGGAGCGTCAAGGAAAGAGAGGTTTGATTGAGTTGGTTCTTTTAAGGTAAATAGGAAGAAATGATGATTTCTGTTTCAAGGCTGACGTCAGGTAAAATTAGTGGCTGCTAAAGAGAACTAATATATATTTGTTGGAGTCTGCTTCCAAGAGTTTGAATTTATGAGCAAAAAATTTTCAACTTCTATTACATCATTTTACTATAAACTACTTGTCAAAAAAATGACATTTGCATGCTTATCAGCAAGGCCTGGCCCAATAGAATAGAGGCAACACTTTGAAGGCAGTATTTTTTTTTTTAATATAATTGTCATGTTGGCTAACATATAGTGTATACAATGTGCTTTTGGTTTTGGTGGTAGATTCCTGTGATTCATTGCTTACATATAATACCCAGTGCTCATTCCAACAAGTGCCCTCCTCAATGCCCATCACCCATTTCCCCTCTCCCCCGCTCCCCCCCTCAACCCCCAGTTTGTTCTCTGTATTTAAGAGTCTCTTAAGGTTTTCCTCCCTCTCTGTTTGAAACAATTTTTTTCCCTTCCCTTCACCCATGGTCTTGTGTTAATTTTCTCAAGTTCCACATATGAGTGAAAATATATGATATCTGTCTTTCTCTGACTTATTTCACTTAGCATAATACCTTCCAGTTCCATCCATGTTGTTGCAAATGGCAGGATTTCATTCTTTCTCTTTGCCAAATAGTATTCCATTGTATATGTAAACCACATCTTCTTTATCCATTCATCAGTTGATGGACATTTGGGCTCTTTCCATAATTTGGCTATTGTTCAAAGTGCTGGGTACGTGTATAGAGGGCAGTATTTGTCTTTGGTCCTTAGAATTCTCTTCCCAAACAAAAGATAAATTATGCTAAAATAGTAAGATGTTTAGGGGGAATGAATTTCTTAGGAATGTTTCAGAATGGAAGCTAGGCATGGATAACATTAATTCACTTCCTGAAAAAACAAGCTAGGGGAGGACCTAGCTGAACTGAATAACACTTTTACTATGTTAAATTTTCCAACACAGATTTTCTGAGCACACAATCAGTATTTGAGTGTGAATTTTGGTCAGTTATTCACTATATACCAGTACTGGTGTTTGAAGCCATGTGCCACAATAAACTAGAGATATTTCATATTCCAGTGCCCCCCCTAAAGAGGAAAAGATTCTGAATTGTTAGAATACATTTTGTGACTCAGGGATCGTAAGACCTTGAGACAGAAATATGATCATGATTAATAGAAAACATCCTTAGATTCTTACAACATTAAACCATTTTAGAGTCATTAATGTTTTCTTTGCCCCAAGCCATGGAATCACCTATTCTCAAAAGAAGTTTGTTCCTTTTGTGGGAGAAGAATAATATTGGAATCTAAAACCCTAATAGCAGGAGCACACATTGTATTTTTCTGCTTGATTACTGAACGTAGGCAGGGTTGTTCAGGCTACATAAGCAAGAAAGCAAAGGTTCCTTTGCTTTGCATCCAAATTAGGAGTTTATTCATTTATTTTCTCTACATTAATAACTACCAGCTTTTATCTTCCGCCACTAATTTTAACATATCATGCTATATATATTTCTTGATTCTAAATGTGTTAAAAACATTACGAAGAAGAAAACTGTGTATTAATTAAATATGTATAGTAATGTGAGAAGATTAATATAATTACACAAATACAAAATCAAGAAATATCAAACAAATTTAAGAGTAACAATCCAGGCATCATTAATATAAATAGAATTATAAATTATAAATTAATATAAGTGGTATAAAATGGAATTTATATTAATGAGATCTGAATTGCTAATCTTAAAGTTAATTATTAATGGAACGTAACAGTTAAGTTTTCAGGAATCTTAAAAATTCATTGAAATACATACCAAATTGATATTTGATACAAAATAAAACCAATTCTTGGTTTAAAAGATAGCAGTAGAAAATTTTAAAATATTTAATGGAAAATTATTATTCAAGCATAATCTAATACAGAAAACTATGTCTCATCTCCATGTGTTCTTACATAATGATCACACCCATTTTTCCAGCAGTTGGATTAAGAAACTATCAGCAACAACTGTGTCCCCTTCCAGTCTCTGTGCACTTCCTAAAGAGTGACAGCTCACTTGTCTTTTTTTTTTGTAATTTTTTTTAACGTTTATTTATTTTTGAGACTGAGACAGAGCATGAACAGGGGAGTGTCAGAGAGAGGGAGACACAGAATCTGAAACAGACTCCAGGCTCGGAGCTGTCAGCACAGAGCCTGACGCGGGTCTTGAACTCACGGACCGTGAGATCATGACCTGAGCCGAAGTTGGCCGCTTAACCGACTGAGCCACCCAGGCACCCCTACTTGTCTTTAATAGCATAGATCAAAGTTTGAGCTTTTTATAAATTGAGTCATAGTAGATGTACTTATTTGGTGTCTGGCTTTTTTTCTGACCATTATTTTTAACAGATCCATTTATATTATTGCATATAATTTTACATTGTGTTTATTCTCATTACATATAGTATTGTACTATATGAATATACCACATGTTTTTATTTTTGGAGGAGGAGGTTAATTCTATGGTAGGTAAACATTTGGGCTCTTCCAGTTTTGGGTTTAAGTTAGTAGTGCTGTTGTGAAAATACTCATTTATTTTGTAAGGTACATACCCAGGAGAGAAACTGGTAAATCTGTTACTCCATATCTCAGCCAACACACAGTATTATTACTCCATTTATGCATATCCCTTCAGGTAGATGTGAAATAATGTTGCTTTGTGGTATTAACTGGTATTTTCCTCAGCTCTGATGTTCATATGTGTTATGGGCTGAATTATGCCCCCCACTAATTCTTAAATTGAAGTCCTATTCCACCATATCTGAGAAAGTGACTATATTTGGAGATAGGATCATCAAAGAGGTAAAGTGAGGTTGGTAAGATGGGCTCTAAACCAATATGACTGATGACTGGTGTCCTTGTAAGAAGACAAGATTGGGACTCAGACAGAGGAAAGACAATGTGAAGACCAGAGAAATGGCTACCTATAAGCCAAGGAGAGAACCATCAGAATGAAACCAGCCCTACCAAAACCTTGATCTTGAATTTCTAGCCCCTACAACTGTGAGGATATAATCTTCTGTTGTTTAAGCCACCAGTCTGTGGTACTTTGTTATGGCAGCCCTAATGAACTTAATAAAATGTATTCATTGGCAAGTTGGATATTATCATTTTAAAATGCTTTTCTAGTATTTGGACATTTAAAAAATCTGGTCATATCCTTTTTGATAATCTATAAGAGTTCTTAACTTATACTGGATAAGTATATTTGCGGTGAAATAAATATCTTATGTTGTAAAGATCTTCTTCTGTTTTCTTTAGTTGCCTATTTCCTCTAACATTTTTTGAGATATTTTTGACATATAAAAATGTATACATTTAAAGTATACAACTTGATGTTTTGATATGTTTATATATTATAAAAAGATCACCAGAGTCAAGATTGGTGATGTAACCCATCACTTCTACATAGTTAACACTTCGTGTATGTTGAAGTTTAATTCAAAATCTATCCTCTTAGCAAATTTCAAGTATACAATACAGTATTGTTTACTATCATGACCATACTGTACTTGAGCTCTCTAGTACAATTTAACTAACATCTAACCATTTTCTTCTACTCCTCACCCCTGGCAACCACCATTCTACTCCACTTCTATGATTTTGACTATTTTAGATTCCATATATGAGATCATGCAGTATTTCTCTTTCTGTGTCTTATTTAACTTAGTATAATTGTCTCCAGCTCTGTCCATCCATGTTTTCACAAATGGTGGGATTTCCTTTTTTTTAATTGCATAATTATATACGTGTGTGTGTGTGTGTATACATATATACATACATACACATACATACATATATACACATATTTATGTAAAACATTTTCTGTATATATTCTCCAAAATGTGTATATCACATTTTCTTCATCTGTCTAAGGACATTTAGGTTGTTTACATATCTTGACTATTGTGAATAATGTAGCAATGAACATGGAAGTGTAGGTATCTCTTCACAATCTTAATTTCACTTCTTTTTTACATATACCTAGAAGTGGAATTTGGATTGCTGGATATATAGTAGTTCTATTGTTAATTTTTGAGGTAACTTCATACTGTTTTCATAATGGTGTACATTTTCAATGATCAGTAGAATGTATGTTTATTTAATTCCTTTCTATATGTTTAGCAAATATAATTACACATTTTTAAATATTAATTTTTGATTTCAAATCCTGGCCTTGATATAACCTATCTTTCAATAACATTCTTTAATTTCTCTTCATAATACTTTATAAATTGTAGGCTTCACACAATTTTCATCTGATTTTTGGAAACCTGTGTACTCATGAATTGGCATCATCACACTCATCATCATCATGATTTTATAAAGAAAGTTGAGGCTCTGCAGATTCATTTGGTTTATTTACCATGTGGTAACAAGTCCTGGACCAGAAGTCTATTTCTTTGATATACATGTGTCTTTAGAAACAGTTAAAAGAGGGATTGAGTTCTCAGAGTAAACATTCTTCCAGTGAAACCATGGAACTTGTTTTGTATTCAGTCTTCATATAACTTCAAATAAATAATCAAGAAAAGTTTCATGATGTTTTAGAACATTTTCTATAAAATATCAAATATATATAAAATAAAACAATAGAAATATTAAATAACAACACCGAGTTTGCTCATTTTTTGAAACTTGCTACTTGTTTAAAAGAGACAAATACAAGCTGGAAGCTTGAGAATAGCCTGTCTTCAAATTCAGTCTGATTTAGGAAAATGTTTTCAGCACGTTTCCTCTCAAAATCAGCATTTTCACTGTCTCTTTCTCCCTACCCTCCCCCACTCCATTTTTTCTGCCTAGTAACTTCTCACTTGTCTTTAACAGTGCATCCTGGTTTGAAAGGTAACGTAATCTGTTTTCACTATGTGTAACAAAAAAAAACCCCACAGTACTTTATGATTTTCCAGCTAAGGAAGCAGAAGTGAAATAGAAAATCATGCTTTAAGGCATATTTTGTCAAATCTGTTGTGAAGAATTGAAGGTTTTGGATGTTAATCCGTAATGTAGATTGGCACCTTTGAGTGTAGATAAACAAACCTGTAGTTTGGTCTAAAAAGAACTTACATCACTGTAGCTTATGATGACTGTGTAGAGAGTGAGATAAAACAGCTTTCTGCTTTTTCCTCAATATATCATCACTGTTTTATTGTGGGAAGGGATTGGTGCATTGCAGAGTGGATCCGAGTCATATACTTCCTCAGTCAAGGAAAATGGAACACATTTTTGAACGTTCCTTTTTTGTGTCTGTAGCATAAGACATGATCATCCTTTTCTAACAGAAGTGGAGAACAGGAAAAATTAATTCAAGAAATATTTAATTATCACTTACTATGGTCCAGGTAGTGTACTGATGCTTAATTAGATTCTGTTTAAGCGTTGCAGAGATATTAATTATGAGAGGACGAAAACGACGGTTGTTCCTAAGAGAACACTGAAAACGAAACAACAAACTCCAGGCCTTAAAGCAACACTCATCAAATGTTCATTGCATTACTAAACTCTCAAAATACACTGCTACCTAAATAAAATATGCTTTTTTATTGTTTTTAATCTCCTCATAATTTAAACTTAAAATATGCATAAATCAGCAGAATTGGATTGATGTTCAATTCTTATTTTGGGTAAATATATCAAATATATCATGGCTGTATAAGGTGATAACTTCAGGAAAAGTAGGGTGAAGGGTACATAAACCTTCTGTATTATCTTCGTATTACTTTTGTGAAGTAATCTAAAATTATTTCAAAATAAAAAAATGTTTTAACAACAAAACCGTCTCAGTGTGGCTTTAATATCAAAGCATATGTGTGCTACAGTCAAGTAAACCTTGCTAAATCTGTAGTGAAATAGCTCAAGACATGATCTAGGAACTGGAAAGAGTATAAGAATCAAACATATATTTAAGCTGTGACTTTATCTGTGTCTATTACTCATCCCTTATGTTTGTTTTGATTTCTCTCTTCTCAGCAAATTCAATGTCTGTGTTTCATTTGAACATAGCCAATTGTGGCTGCTTATGTGACCATATAAGTGAACATGTGCCTCTCGAGTAATTGACCTATTTTATACAACCCTTAAGTTTCTGGATGAAATGATCTTATTTTCTTGTTGTTGTTGAGCCTGTAGATTGGCTTACACTATTTGCAGTCTTTATCCATAGAACAATTACTTATAGCCAGAGATAGGTGAGGTCACAGAGTACAAACCATGCTACAAAGGCTTACTCCTGTGGATTCCTGAAGAAGTCTCAGGAGGGCAGGATCCTTTAACGAGGAACTTTATAATTTGAATAAAGTATATTAGCACTTCAGTGGGACTATACCAAAGAGAGCAAAGGATTCACTAATTTAGGGTTTTCTTATGACAGTATGGAAGTATAGAATAACTGTTGCTTATACTATGTTTATTATATTTCCCTTATGTTGTATTTATTATAGTATTATCATTATTTATACTAGTATCTTCCAAATCATCCTTTCCTAGGAAGATAGGCTAGGGAAAATGTTAGAAAAAAAATGGCTCTTTTGTTGCTATTATAAAATAGTAAATGAAATTTTGTATCAGTATTAATTTTCCGAAATCCTATGTGTGGTATTATTTTCCTTGGAATCCTATTTGTGGTAATATTTTCTTTGGGTAGAACGTGACATCAGGTATACCAGAGAGGAAGATAAAACAATTATAAAAATATTTAGTTGGTGACACTACTAATAATCAAAGTTTTTATCTTTGTTCCATCATTGCCGAAAGAAATGAGTCTTACAGGTAGATATTAACATCTGGTAAAAATGTCTATCAGTGTTCAGAGTAATGCCTAACTCATATACTAACTTACTTATTTGTATGTTTTGGGGAAACCAGCAATTAAGGTAAAATTTTGGTAGTTTAGTTAGATGTTTTAATGAAGTTCTGCGTTTCATGCTGTTTTGACTACATAACATCCACTTGTTACTTCATTTTACAAATGTGGTATTTAGTGAATCTAGCACCTTTGGCTTTTGAAAATTGTCCTTTTTCCACGCATTAAAATCCTAGATCAATTAACAGAAGGCATTAACTTCCTGGCAAAAGAAAACATTTTAAAAAATGATTTCCTTTGTCATTTAAATGAGTTTCAAATAATTTGTTTTTTGGGGGCGATAAGAGCCCTCTGTGTCTTTTTCAGTTTGCTATTAGGTTGTTTTTGTTTGTTTTTTGCTTTTAATGTCAGGTGCAGAGATAAATTATTCTGTCTAGTACATGGCATATTCTCTGCTTATGTATAACCCTATTTATGCTTTATTTTGGAGGTTTTTTTTCCTTCATGTCCCATCTTCACACCTATTTATTCACCCCACACTCAGACAGCCAAAATGTACTTTCTAGTGTATTTAGTATATATCCTTAAGGCATTATTGAATACTTGATAATTTAAATAATTATTTAATAATTATTAATTGTTAATTATTTATTATTAATTATATTATTATTCAGTGTTCAAAGTCCTGTACACTCAGAAGTGCTCCAAGTAAAAAATATTCATTTGGACATTATCAGAAATTCAGGGTACAGTATTTCTATAAAATAGTAAACAAAGAAACAAGTGAAAAAGAAGGGAACATTGGCAAACTCATTATTTGAAGCTAATGAAACCAATCCAAAAAATTGCCTTAAATGCACAAAAATGAAATTATAAGCCAAATTCAGTTATTAACTTAAATGTGAAAATTTAATATAAAATGTTTGTTTACTGATGTCAGTGGTGTCTCTCCAAATAATATATATATATATGTTGTATATATTATATACTATATATATTACATAATGATCAAATAAATTTATCTCTAAAATGCAAGAAAGCTCAATATCAAATCTAAATGTAAATCAACATTAATAATCTTTAAGAGAAACATATCTTTAAACTCAGTAAACAAAGAAGCGTTGTCTAAAGTTCAGTAGTTCATTATAACTGAAATAAAATCTCACAAAACTAGAAGTATGAAAAATTGGTAAGGATTATCTACTGAATTTCTTCAATGCATTTTTTCTAAGTTTTTGTTTAAATTCCAGTTAATTAACATACAATGTAATATTAGTTTCAGGTTGAATTTAGTAATTCAACACTTACATACAATACCTGGTACTTCAATGCATTTTTAACTTTATGATGAAAATATATATTCATTCAGGATAAGATCAGAATAATGTCAGCTCACTGTTGTTTCTTGGCCAATATGAAAAGTAAGGTTTGAAAAAGTGATACATGGGCGCCTGGATTGCTCAGTTGGTTAAGTATTCGAGTTTGGCTCTGGTCATGATATCCCAGCTCATGAGTTTGAGCCCCGCGTAGGGCTCTGTACAGACAGTTCAGAGCCTGGAGCCTGCTTCAGATTCTGTGTCTCCCTCTCTCTCTACTCACCCCACTCATACTCTCTCTCTCTCTCTCTCTCTCTCTCTTTAAAAATATTTAAACATTAAAAAAATAATTTAAAAAAAGTGATATATGAAGTGAAAAATTTCAAAGATAAAATAGTTGTATTTGAAAATAAAATAGTCCTGGGAAGCCTCGGTGGCTCAGTCGGTTGAATGCCAACTTCGGCTCAGGTCACGATCTCATGGTTTGTGAGTTTGAGCCCCATGTCAGGCTCTTGTGCTGACAGCTCAGAGCCTGGAGCCTGCTTCAGATTCTGTGTCTCCCTCTCTCTCTGCCCCTCCGCTGCTCATGGTCTCTCTCTGTCTCAGAAATAAATAAACATAAAAAAAACATTAAAAAAAAGTCTCTTAAATGGAAAACCTAACACCATTAACAGACAGACATTAGACTTGACAGTAGACTTCAGAAAAGGTGTCTGGTATAAGATTATTTTAGAAAAATCAGTTGTATTAAGGTACTCTGGCATTAAACCATTAGAGAAGTGAATAGATTCTGGGCTGGGAAACATACTTGGAGAATCATGGCATTGATTAGACCGTTCACAATTAACAGCAGGAACTATATGTATCAAAGGAGTCACCTACTAAAAGTGTACACGAAATCTATGGAAACATTTTTAATTACTTAAAACATAAATAAATGGTGGGGCACCTGGGTGGTTCAGTTAAGCGTCCAACTCTCGATTTCAACTCAGATCATGATCTTATGGTTGTGAGATGGAGCAGCCCACATCTGGCTCTGCCCTGGGTGTGGAGCCTACTTAGGATTCTCTCTCTCCCTCTGTCTTTGCTCCTCCCTGCCTTCCCTCAAAAATAAATAAATAAATAAATATACATTACAAAATAAAACATGAATAAATGGTAAAACATTCCATTTTTATGAATGTGAAAACTGGACATTGTAAAGATGACAGTTTTACTCAAATTATTTGAAAAAAATGCTGTGCATTTTCCTGTGAGATTTCTCCAGAATTTTCAAGGAAACTTAGACAATTAATTTGAAAATATACTTGAAGGAAAATCTAGTGGTAGGTGAAGAGACTTCAAAAAACTAATGGATATAGATGGAACAAACTCCTTGAAATAGTAAGATATATAACATGAGTCATAGTAATAAAGAAATTTTGGATATATGACATATATTACATTAACAAATCATTGTAAATAATATTGATTAGTTTGTAGATAGAGCCACAATTGAAGACTACACTGAAAATATTTAAGTTTTGACCCCTACTTTACAACAACAACAACATAAACTCCAAATGGTTTAATTACTTAAACTAGAAAGGTAAAATTATAAAGCCAATAAAACAATAATAGGAGATTATTATGAATTTGGATTACGTAACTGTTTCTTAAACAAGAAGCAAAGAGAAAAAATCAGGTTCTACCTCCAATTCAATAAACAAAATCTAGGAAACCCAAGTTTTTAAATGAAAAACTCGTGATATACACATGAATAAACATAACATAGAAGGATAAGTTGGATGGAAAACAACATGAAAGTATTTTTACTTTATTTTTAATTGCCATTGGTCTTTTTTTTTTTTTTTCATTTTATGGACAGAATTTGGATTACGCATAAAACAAGCAAGATTAAATTAATACTTGTGTGTTTGAGCATCTATACAAAAATATTAGGTGTAAATATGGTTTATAGTACGGAAGGAGAACATAAGTTTAGTGCAAGACACATAAATAGGGAACTAAGTGAACATAAACAATGAAATTTAGCTCAAAATATGTAGGACTTCAGGGATGATTTTCTAGAGTAGGAAGCACCTCAGCTGTGACTTAAAACAAATGTGTTATGGTAAATAAAGGAGCAAGAGCTTTCCTGGTAGAGGAAATCATGTGAGCAAAGGTAAAGAATAAAACTGCATTTTAGAGATACGGTTCTCAAATTCCTGTGCTAAGATCCCTCCGTTGCTCTAATTCCCATTCTTCATGAGGCATGCGCCATTTACCATTTCTCTTGCTTCTGTGAACTGCTCAGGAGGCTGCTAGCACATTAATTTTCTAGTTCAAGTTAGAAAGTGTAAAATATCTGTTCTCTCTCACGTAATTATAATGTGGAAATTGATACTAAAGAGTTGATTGTGTTAGAAAGCAGTGGGTTTTCTATTAAAGTTCAGAAAAAGGAAAGTAGAATCCTATGTTAATCACTAGTGCAACAGCTAATAAGGTATTGACTGTTGTCTTCTGAGATAATGTGTCTATAGAGGAAACCTCTGAGAAACTATTTGCTCCTTTAGGTCAATTTAAAGGGGTGAGAAGTTTTTGTTTGTTTTGTTGTTGTTGTTTGTTTTTTTAAATAAATTGGTAAAATGGGGGTGCCTGGCTAGCTCAGTTGGAAGAGCATGTGACTCTTGATCTCAGGGTCATGAGTCCCAGCCCTGTGTTAGGTGTAGAGATTACTTAAAAAAAGTTTTTTTAGGGGCGCCTGGGTGGCTCAGTCGATTGAGCAACCGACTTCGTCTCAGGTCATGATCTCACAGTTTGTGAATTTGAGCCCCATGTTGGGCTCTGTACTGACAGCTCAGAGCGTGGAGCCTGCTTCAGATTCTGTGTCTCCTTCTCTTTCTGACCTTCCCCCATTCATGCTCTGTCTCTGTCTCAAAAATAAACATTAAAAAAATTTTAAAGAAATTGGAAAATTAAAAAAGAAATAAAACTGGTTTAAATCTCAAAATTTTCTCTTCTAGGAATGCAATTCTGATGACTCATTTCTAACAGTTTGCTTAACTATCCACTTTAACTTCTCTGCAATTAAAAGTCCAGACATACAACCTTGAATTATTTCTCTCCATACATCTATGGCCCTTCCCACCTAATGCTTGCCATTTCTTATATTGGAATGAATGAAATCAGCCAGTTTTGCAAGCTAGAATTCTGGGCAAATTATTTTCTTACTCTCCTTTTATCAATCATAATTTCTAATCAATCACTGCTAAATAGGCAGCCATAAATATTTCTTGAATCTGCTTTCTTTACCCATCGTAACTGCTATTTTCCACGTTCATGCAAACATCATCTCTGTCCTTGATTACAAATTTCCTGATTGGGCTCCTAATGATAGTCATGGTCCTATCCAATCTCATCTCTACCTAGTAGCCCTTGTGGTATTTTAAATGATAAGTTTCATTTTATTTCTCTTATGGTAAAAACCTTTCAATTATTTCCCTTTGTTCTTAGGATAGATTTCAAAGTCTTCATTATACTTTAATCACCCTTCATTCATTTGTCCGTAGAGACAGTCATACTGAAAGTATTTAAAAAATAATATTTCTGAGCCTTAATTTTCCATCCAAAAAATTAAAATGTGAGTATTGAATTATTTAAGATAGGCAAAATATTTTGAAAACTGAGTACTAATAAATGTTAGCTATAAAAAATATTTCCTGACCCTTTCAAATTTCAGTAAGATATCATTCAAAATTTTTGTACTTGCCCTATTGCAATTATATACAATATCATATCATATTAAATTATACATGTATCACATTGCAGTGAAATTTGTAAATTTCTTGATATAAAAGCATATGCCAGTCTTCATGACTTTATAGCCATATACTACTGCAGTGTTGCCAAATGGTAGATACAAAACAAATGTCTTGGATGTATGTAAACATGTACGTGTTGATAGATGGATGGATGTGTGTAGCTTATTAAGACTTTTGTTTCTTCAGTATGTGTAATATATTATTTATTTTAAGCTCTGCAAGGGATGAAATTTTGCTTACTATTTCTTTTGAAATGGTCTTCAATCACAGAATAATGTGTGGTGTGCCAGATTAACTTGATAAATACACTACCCTCTTGGTTCATAATTATTTGTTTTATACTTCAGGACACTCTTATATTCCTTAAGGAAAATAGCCAGGGGAAAAATTTGTTATAAAAGTAAAACTCACAGGAATAAAAATTCTTCATACTGTAGAAAAGTTTTTGTGTTTTTAGTGCATTTATTGGGATAAGAATACAGGGGAAAAGTGGGGGAGGTTTGGTTCATATAAGTTGCTTTAAATGGTTTAATTGGTTCTGTATTGTAAAAGAGTAAAATTATTACAGTGATACAATAAACATCAAAAGTACTGAAGCACTTTTGCTTCTGAAATGTTGGAGTAAATGTATAAATGTATTTTCTCTATTCTTTCCACCAAGTACAACTAAAAACATATGAAACAAATGTAAGAAGACTGTGTAAGGTGGAAAGAAGGCACAAAGGCTAGGTATTATGGAGTTTGAGATATGACATGAAATTCATGTTGTTACTGACTGAAAATTTGTCTCCCTCATATATGAAGCCCTAACACCTAATGTGATGGTATTTGGAAATTGGGCCTTTGGGGGCACCCAAAAGAACTTATCAAATTCAACACCCAAAAAACAAATAATCCAGTTAAGAAATGGGCAGAAGACATGAATAGACATTTTTTTCCCCAAAGAAAACAGCCAGATAGCTAACAGACACATGAAAATATGTTGAACATCACTTATCATCAGGAAAATACAAATCAAAACTATGATGAGATACCACCTCATACCTAATAGAATGGTAAAATCAACAACACAAGAAACAACAGATGTTGGCAAGGATGCAGAGAAAGGGGAACTATCATTGTTGGTGGGAATGCAAACTGGTGCAGCCACTTGGGAAAACAGTATGGAGGTTCCTCAAAAAATTAAAAATAGAACTACCCTATGATCCAAGAATTGCACTACTAGGTATTTACCCAAAGGATACAAAAATGCAGATTTGAAGGGGCACATGCACACCCCAATGTTTATAGCAGCATTATCAATAATAGCCAAATTATGGAAAGAGCCCAAATGTCCATCACCTGATGAATATATAAAGAAGATGTGGTGTATATGTGTACAATGGAATGTTACTCAGCCATCAAAAGAATGAAATCTTGCCATTTGCAGTGCTGTGGATGGAACTAGAGTGCATTATGCTAAGTGAAACAAATCAGGGAAAGACAAATACCATATGATTTCTCTTATATGTGGAATTTAAGAAACAAAACAGATGAACATAGAGGAAGGGAAAAAAAGAGAGGGAAACAAGTCATAAGAGTTTCTTAACTATAGACAACAAACTGAAGGTTGATGGAAGGAGGTGGTTGGGTGATAGGTTAAATGGGTGGTAGGTGTTAAGGAAGGTACTTGTGTTGAGCACTGGGTGTTAGATGCAAGTGATGAATCACTAAATTCTACTCCTGAAACCAAAATTGCACTATATGTTAACTAACTAGAATTTCAATAAAAATTTGAAAAAGAGAGAAAAAAATACACCGTGGTATATATGTACCATTCAATATTTTCAGCACCCACACAAAAATGGAACAACTATAATTTGACTGGGTGTCAAAAGCATTATGCTGACTGAAAATGACAATCTCAGGAATTCATATACCTATGGAGAGGAACATTCATTTATACAACATTCTTGAGATGGCAAAATTGTAGAGATTAGAAACACATTAGTGGTTGCTGGAGTTGTGATGGAGACACGTGATAGATGTGACTAAAGAGGTGTAGAATGAGGGAGATCTTGGTTGGGATGGAAGAGTTTGTTATCTCAGTTGTGGTAAGGATTACAAAAACTACGTATGAGATAAATTCACATAGGACTACACACACACACACACACACACACACACACACACACTAAACCAATATTAATTTCTTGTAAAACATTTTTGAGTATAATTGACACATATTACATCAGTTTTAAGTATACAACATAGTGATTGAGTACTTCCATACATTATACTGTGCTCATCACAAGTATATAACCATCTGTAACCATAGAACACTATTACAATACTATTGACTATATTCTCTATGCTGTGCCTTTTGTTCCCGTCACTTATCCATTCTATAACTTGGAAACCGGTATCTCCCTCTCGCCTTTACCCATTTTTCTCATCCCTTTATCCCCTCCCCTGTCGCAGCCATTAGTTTGTTCTCTGTTGTTATAGATCTGATTCTGCTTTTTGTTTATTTATTCATTTGTTTTTTAGATGTAAATATAAATTAAATCATATGGTATTTGTCTTTCTCTATTTCACTTAGCATAGTACCCTCTAGATCCATCCATGTTGTCACAAATGGCAAGATCTCATCCTGTTTTGTGACTGCATAGTATTCTTCTGTGTGTGTGTGTGTGTGTGTGTGTGTGTGTGTGTGTGTGTCTGCACATTATATCTTCTTTACCTTAGGCTGCTTCTATATCTTGGCAAATGTAAATAGTGGTACAATAAACTTGAGGTACATGTATTTTTTTTTCAAATAAATGTTTTCATTTTCTCTTACATTTAGGTCTTTAATGTATTTTGAGTTTGTGTGTGGTGTTGGAAAGTGGTCCAGTTTCATTCTTTTGCATGGTGTCATCCAATTTTCCCAGTACCGTTTATTAGAGAGACTTTTTTCCTATTGTATATTCTTGCCTCCTTAGTCATAGATTAATTGACTATATGAGCATCAGTTTATTTCTGGGCTTTTTGCTCTGGTCCATTGACTTATGTTTGTTTTGGTGCCAGTACCATACTATTTTGATTACTACTACAGCTTTGTAGTATATCTTGAAATCTGGAATTGTGATACCTCAGCTTTTTTTCTCAAGATTGCTTTAGCTCTGCAGTGTCTTTTGTGGTTCCATGCAAATTTTAGGATTATTTGTTCTAGTTTTGTGAAAAAATGTTGTTGGTATTTTGATAGGGATTGCATTGAATCTGTAGATTGTTTTAGGTAGTATGGACATTTTAACACTATTAACTTTTCCAATCCATGAGCATGGAATATCTATCTTTCCATTTGTTTGTGTCATCTTCAGTTTACAAGTCATCATCAGTGACAGTTTCATCAATGTTTATAGTTTTCAGAGTACTTTTACAGCACTGCACTGTAAAAAATCCACGTATAATTGGACCTTCACAGTTCAAAACTGTGTTTTTCAAGGATCAACTATATAATGAAAACATGCTTACAATTTTAGATAGTACTTTACAAAGTAATATTAACGTTGAAAAAATGCAGTTTGTTTTTGGTTAGCAATGCTCATTAGAATTCTATATTTTTTGTTTGGGTTTTGGTATGATAGTCAAATGGAACTCTTACAACAGTCACTGTTTAGTAGAATTAAAATACTATAGCAAGTGAAATGAGTTTCAGAAGAAAGGTATTTTTAAGTTCTCCCAGGAGAAAAGAAATCCTTCCAAATTTTGACTTGGATAATACTCTAATGGATTCTCACATAAAATTGAATATTTGGAATATTTCCAGTTATAATCTCTAATTCACTTAATGGAACATAAAATGTTTTATCCTTATTTTAGAGGTATGGTATGGACAGTGACTAGTTCCCTATTATACATACTTGCATCTTTCTCTCTCCACACTTATGATTTTGAAGGAATGAGACACTGTTATAGCCCAAGTCAATTCAATTTGCAGAATGTTTTTTGAATCTGTTATTGTACTACATCAGTAACATCAATATCATTTTGGAATGATACACATAAGAATTTTTTCCTTGTGTCATATCTATATATGAAATACATGATTATGAATATTTTATATAATATACAAGAAATAATGAAAAATATGAAAAAGTTTTAGGACAATTCATTCCCCATCTAAGATTTATTTTTGCCTCAGAAATACTTCCTTGAGAGCTTTAACATGTTGCCTCACTTATGATTTAAGAATATAATATATATAAAATGTATTTTATATATATATAATATAAGAATATAATATATAATATATTTATAATAATAAAGTTTCATTGAGAATGTTATGAGACTATTCCATGCTATCAGTTTCTGCCTAAGTTACTATTAAGAGGACACTAAATTTATTCTTTAAAGAGTATTATATAATCTTCTATTGTCACTAATGTCATCAATGATAAAGCAAAGATAAAATCCATTTTTAATTTTGTTTTAATGTTTATTCAATTTTGAGAGCCAAAGACAAAGCACGAGTTGGGGGAGGGGCAGAGAGAGAGGGACACAGAATCTGAAGCAGGCTCCAGGTTTTGAGCTGTCAGCATAAAGCCCAATGTGGGACCCAAACTCATGAACCATGAGAGCATGACCTGAATCGAAGTCAGATGCTTAACCAACTGAGCCACCCAGGTGCCCCGATAAAATCCATTTTGAAGCAGAAATCTGATCGTAGATTTTTTCCTGCATAAAACATCTTATCTTTATCTTTCTATTATTCTAATATAATATTCTCAATTCCAGGCCTTTCATGCTTTGGCTTCTACTGGCCCTTAGACATACTGGACTGCAGAAATGAAAAATTAGAAACCCCTAATGCAACCATTATTATGGAATTTTGATGGGAATTACAGTTGAAGAGAATTAGAAAGCAAAACAGAGAAAGTATATCAGACAAGAGATTTAAAAGTATTGCAAATAGTTGTAAGATTTCCCTTTCTTTCCCTTTCTCAAAGTAAGATGTATCTTTGTTTCTCCAGATGTCTGTAACTATAGAAATATCCTAAGGCATTTCAACCAATATACTTTTCCCATATCCTTGGACCTAAAGAAGCTAGAATAACTCAGGTTAAGACTGTGGCTGCCATTGTTTAGCTATGAAGTGGATATTGTTTGGAATGTTTTCCTAAACAATATGTCTATTTAATTACTAACACAGACACTAACCAGGGAATACCCCTTGGAATCATATTTTTATATGTTAAAATTGAAATACTAAAAACTATTTTTATGTATACCGTTTTAACGAATGTTTTACAAAACAAGACGTATACAATGTATGATTAACTTCTATTAAAGTATGCCAGAGTCTAGGGGCGCCTGTGTGGCTCAGTTGGTTAAGCGTCCGACTTCGGCCCAGGTCATGATCTCACGGCTTGTGAGTTTGAGCACTGCATTGGGTTCTGTGCTGACAGCTCAGAGCCTGGAGCCTCTTCAGATTCTGTGTCTGTCTGTCTCTCTGCCCCTCCCCGCTCACACTCTGTCTCTCTCTGTCTCTCAAAAATAAATGAACATTTAAAAAAATTTTAATATGCCAGAGTCTAAAAATATTTAAAACAATTGTGGCTGCCAATATGAAATGATTAAATTAGGGCAAAAAAACGAAAAAAGTGGAGAGATGAGTAAAGAAAGCAAAAGGATGAGGAGGGAGTGGAAGGGTACATTGATCTGCATGTAGCTGCTGCATGTACTTGTGATATTTTAGGTCCTAGGGAGATTTTCTAAAACCTGTCTCTGAGCTCCCACGTGTTTGCCTAATATAGTATTCCCTTATTTTTCTCAAGTTAATTTTAAATAAAATGTAGTATAACCAATTTTTTAACATAGCAAATTGATAAAACCTAAGGCCAACTTAGAGTAATTCAATATCATCCAATTTTTAAAATTAACCCAGGATTTGGTAGTTTCTTCAACTCTCATAAAGTGATACTGCCTGAAATCATCTCATTAATATAAGTGTTATTATGCTATTTGAGCAAAACTATGGAGACGAGAAAGGATGAAGTAACTATGCAATGATGTGGAGAACTTAAATATATGATTTATAGATTCAAATTCATTGCCTTAAAGTCACACCTCTCTCCATATATAACATTTGTTATCAACAAGTAAAGCAGAAACTCATATTGAATCTTAAATAGTGATAAATGTAATTGCTATTATACTGCTTGGCAATTAACTCTCAATATGTAAGCAGCTCATGGAGATGACAGCAATTATTAGTGTCACCAAACATAATTTCAGTTCCTCTGGCTTTAACTTAACTTGTTAGCTCCCTGTATCTGTAATCAGGTGAATGCTATTTTCTCTCACTAGAGGAATATTCTGAGAAAAAGTCAAAAGATAAATTTAGATTTCTAATAGGAATGGTCACCTAGCTCTAGTCTTTCTTGCCTTATAGCCTAAGAATTCTTGAACATTACCTAATAAATAGTTCATTACCTATGGAATCCTTTTTTAAACCTACTGTTCCTGACACTGCCTTGTTCTCTATTGCTCCCTATTTGAGGATATGTAAATATAAAAATTTTTAAGAGAGTTACTGTTCAGTTTCCCATGTTTCCAATGTGTCCTTTGAAGTAGGATAAATATTCTAGCCATAGAATTATGGATAATTTGCCTATGTGTTTTGGTAATATTGAGGGTTAGAGGTGGGATGGAGACCTTGTCACTGTAAGAAACACAGCATGTCTGCATAGTAAAAATGAATGAGAGTGGAAAGACTCAGATCGTTAATGGCTGATCAAATGAGGAAAAAGCAGGTTAGTATTTGATTCTAAATATGTTGCATCTGGATTGTGGTGAAAAATTGATGGAGAGGTACACATATTCATAAGTAAAGAGCAGGACAGAGTTTTGGCTTAACAAGATAGGAAAGTACACTAAGTTTCTGTTTGTTTGTTTGTTTTCAATTTCCATCATTCTGAAATAACATCTGCCCAAGTATGATTAGTGGCTTTAAGGGAATTGAAATCTATCTGCTATACCCAGAATTCACATAAGTTTCAGTTAAATTTTAAAGTTTAACAAACCATCCAAATCATGTATTTAGCCTACAATTTGCAGACCAGTAATTTGGGGTGACATGGGCTACTCTTTGAGCCTGGGCAAGTTGACTCATCAACTTGCAGTCAGTTGGTGATGGTTTATGAAGGATTTGGCTTGGATAATTATAGAACAGGGCCTCTCCACTTTGTCTCTAATCTTCCAGGAGGGTAACTCAGGCTTGTGTGTATGTATATGTATATGTATGTGTATGTATATGTGTATGTGTATATGTATATGTATATGTATATGTATATGTATATGTATATAGTGGCAACATTTCAAGAGCAGCATGAGAAGACAAGCCCAGATGTACAACTACTTTTGAAGGTTCTGCTTTTGTCATGTTTGCTACTACATCATTAGTCAAAGCAAAGCATGAAACCAGCCTGAATTCAAAGGATGAGAGGAGATACTACTTTTTTGATGAGAAGAAAGTCATTTGCTAGTATGGCTACATAGAGGAGGAAGTTTTATGGCCACTTTTGCAATCTTTCAAAATATCATAGAGACCTCTGGTTAAACTTGGGTGAGCAATTAAATTTGACCTGTTCTCTTCCTCTAATGCTATGCATAAAACCAAAACTCCTTTATCATAAAGGTCAATCTTACATGAATATTACTTCAGGAGTACTGAGAGAGCAGATTAGCCATAGAGAAGTTCCTCCATTTGCTTACTTCTTTGTCAAAAGTTAAATCATTTTGATCTATAATTAGATAAAATAATAAACATAAAATAGGAATAAATGGAGGATGGAGAATCAATTATTGTTGATATATCCCTCAAAAATAATTAACATTTTTTAGGGAAGTTACAAGCAAAATTGTAATACTTTGGCAAACTCCTTAGAACCATCAAGAAAATAACTTGCAAGAACATTATAAAGGCAGTTTCCCAGACAGATTTCCCATTCAGTAGAGGAACATAAAAAAGGGGGGAAAAGATACCTACCCTCACAAGACAGAACAAATTCCTTTGAACTGTGCACTTGTTTTATTAGAAATGTTAACCTAACTGTGCATCTAAGCAAATAAATTGCATACTTTTCCTCTTGCACTCATAGTCCCAGGACACCTAGGCAAAGTCTTGTTGTTGTTGTTACTGTTGTTTTTACACCAACTTCAAAAATGGCCTTGTTCTAAGTCAGTTCTACAAGTCAGAAATCTTATATACAAAGCAGAAATTGGAGGTAGTTCCAAAGCTGGATTATCACCAACATATTATAAGTATATCGTATGTTTTAATTCCAAAATAATCTTCCAACTAGGCGAGAGGAAAAGAGAGTGAACACATGTAAGCTGACTATTGGCAATAGATTTAAACACTTCTGATGATTGAAAGGAATGCATTACTCATTCCAAGAAATGTTTGCTTATGTTTTTAATTCTGTTAACTACAGACGGCCCATATGAACCAAACTTTGGCAAATCGGCTGAGGCAGAGAGTGACTCATAAATATTCACTTCTATGACTTTGTTTTCTCTAGATATAATCCTTTATTTCACTGGATTTGATGAAAATTTGTTTAGACATTTTTAGACAACTTTCCCTTAGACAGAATTTTGGGAGAAAGATCTGAGTATTTTTCTATTCAAGGGGAATTTTTTTTTTTCTGGGAAAAATTACTCTTGAAGAATAAATAAAAGATCCTATAAGTCATTTACATCTTATTGATAGTGACTCTAAGTTGCTTTATTTCTTGAACCTATGTCTCTGGAGGCTGGCTGGATTAACTGTATTTCTACTCATTTGAAATAACTTTATTGTTAAAGTAAAATGTCTAATCTCAGAACCAAATGATAAGCAAACTACATGATGTACATGGCATCATGGCTGACATCATTTCTGGTGCAATGGGAAATGCTAAGGCAGTGGGGAGCCAAAAATCCTCAGAAGATGCCTACCAGATTGACTGATCCTTTCCCTTACCATACTCAGTATAAGTGTGTGTGAGATGCCAATATAAACACCAGCTCTAGTGCTATTCTGTATCTTTTTAAATCTCATTTAGACAAGTGTCTTCAGGGTTTTGTTAAATAAGTATTTCCCAAAGTATAAGACAGTACACTGATATTCTTGGACATTAAATGGAAAATAAGTTTACTGTTGTCATATTTTTGGAGTGTAGCAGGATTCTCACACAGAGAGACAGGACACTAAAGCTTTTCTGTCCAGGAAGCAACTTGATTCATCGTGCCGGGCATGGGCTCAGCGGGTTCATACCTGAAAAATTGAGCATTGAGTACAGCAGGATGTAGTCTGTTATGCAATTTCTACTCCTTTGTCTCCCATATATGATGACATATAGTCTGATTGGACACAGTCCAAGTTAGAGTCATGTCAGAGCTATATATACATATATAGGAGTTGATTGGGCCATGTGGCCTTTTGTCTGCGGAAGCCTCCACTACATTCCTTAGGGAAGCCCTCTACCACATTACCCCCTTGATGCTCTGACCTCAACCCCCCCCCCTCTTCCTTTGGGTCAAAGAGCTTCATCTTGGTTTAGAGGTTTATATTTCCATAACATCACATGTGTAGCCATTTTCCTTTTGACCATTGCCTCAAGGAGGCTGGAGACAGACCGTATAACCAGGGGAGCTAGGCAAGGTAGGATTAAGCAAGCCCCCCAAATCAAGAGAATAATACCTGTGAGGTTTTGAATCCCCTGAGAGTTGAAAACCATCCTCCAAATAACTCTCCAGGGTCCCAACATGTCCAGGTCCGGACTGGGACACCAGCAACCTTTCTCATTCAATCTGTGATCTCCTCTATGACTTTTCCTTCATCATCCATCTGTAGGCAGCATTTGGCTCAGGTTAAACTTTCCACAGACTCCTTCCTCTGGAGCAAACAAATAATCTAAAGCTAAGCAATTTTGATAGATAGCATTGTGCATTTTGTTTTGCTGCTTGGCTAGTAAGTTAAGAGCTCTGTCAGTTTCATTGGTTATAACTGTTTGCAGCCTGATTATCCAGTTTAGTATGTAAATGGGAGTGCTATAGCCCCAGGACCCATCCTCTGCCCAGGTGGCAGGGTCATAATATTGGATTATACACTCAGGAGGCCATTCATCATCTTTCCAATTGCCAATTTGTGGAGCACATCGTTTCCTTTGAGATATTATCCTTTGGTTCATTTTGCCCTCACGTGGAGGGTGGCTCTGAACTTTTAGCCATTCCTCGCTTGGGAAGTATTGTGGGTTAAACAGTATATTGATTCTCTCATTGGGAGATAGAATAAGTGGTATTATTGGTCCCCAGGATCTTTTCCTGGCATGAGAAGTGGGTATGGTACAATAAGTTCCAAGCGATTCCCTGGCCTGACCTGGTTATGCAAACGCATGGGTCACATGATGGAGAATCAAGGTCTACAGAAGGGGTCCAGATTATAAGCAACCAATACGAACAAAGCACCCTATCCACGAAAGGAAAGTGAGTGCTAACAGAAACCTCTCACCACACTTCCAGCCGGCTGGGGCAGTCTCTGCCAATCCTATGGTGAAAAGTAGAGCAAGAATCACAATAATAGCAAGGAATACGTGGTGACAGAGTGCATCACAGTAAGGAAACAGATATAGAAAATAAGGACAGTCTCTTTGTTCCACCAGATTGTTTATTTCTCAAGCTTCTGCTGTGCATAGATTAGTCAGTTTCCTGAGTAACTAAAGCAGGGCTACAGTCTCCTAGAGCCTCTGGAGTTGTAGATTTCTTCTTACATATGGTCAGCTTACATAACATTGATGGATCAGGAATGCACTCCCAGTTTCAAGATGCCAGCCTCGCTCTGCTGTGATGAATTCAGGGACCCACTTCAGCTACCTTTACTTCAGTAGGGGTGGACAAAATGAGAGAGGGAGACACAGAACCTGAAGCAGGCTCCAGGCTCTGAGCTGTCAGCACAGAACCGATGCTGGGCTTGAACCCACAAACTGTGAGATCATGACCTGAACTGAAGTTGGACGCTTAACCGACTGAGCCACCCAGGTGCCCCAGAGTCTGTGTATATATTAACATGTAATCTTGCCACCAATTGGAGGGCAGGGTTAGCACAATGAGCTCTGCCTTCTGTGCCGAAGTCCCCTTTGGCAGGGGTTTGGCCTCAGTGACAGAAGTAAGGGTCACCACAGAGTACCCTGCAAGCATTCTCCCTCTTTCACAAAACTGCTACTGTTGGTGAAATACTCAGCATCAGTGTCCTTGAGGGGCTGGTCCCTCAAATCTGTTCCACTGGAGAACACCTTATCCATGACTTCACTGCAGTCATGATCTGGTTGACCTGGGCCGACAGGCAGTAGGGTTGCAGGGTTTAGGGTCCACACTACTTCTAAATGAATGTGCAGGTTTTCACATAGCATCCCCTGATATGTGATCCCGGTCAGGGCTTGATACTGAACCCACCAATGCTAAGAGGTGCCTGAAATATCTCTGAGAGAAGAATGGCTGGAAGCAGAAGCCGGGCACCGCTATAGGCTGGTTCAAGACCTGTGCATTGTCCCCTGTACTCCATTAATGTCAATACTGAATGTGGCACTAGGACTGTCAGTTCTTGTCCCATAGTTAACTTGTTGTAGTTAACTCTCAGATACTAAGAGGGCCATGGCTACAAGTGCCCAAAGGCAGGGTGGTCAGCCTTGGGCCACAGAGTCAAGCTACTTGAAGAGATATGCTACCAGGGTATGCCATGACCCCCACATCTGGGTGAGGACTCCCATCTTGATGCCAGTACATTTATGAATGTACAAGAAGGGCTTGGACATGTCTGGGAGCCCCAGACCAGGCACGTTGGTGAGGGCCCTTCAAAGGCCCTTTGTTGTACTTGCTCCCGTAATAGAGGTTCCCACTCTCCCTACTTTGTGGCCTCATAAAGGGGTTTTGCTGAGACTGAGAAGTTAGGTATCCAGATTCTACAGAAACCTGCAGCTCCGAGAAACTCCTGAACCTGATGTTGGGTCAGTGGGACCGGAATCCAACAAACGTCCTGTTTTCTCTCCTAGCCAAGTTGGCACAGCCCCTGGGAGAGGAGAAAGCTAAAGTACTTGACTTTCTTTTTCCAATTTGGGCCTTTTTCCTTGAGACCTTATAGCCACTTTCCCATAGGAGGGTAAGGAGCTGCTGGGTTCTTTCCATGCAATCTTCCCAAGACATTCCAGCCAGCAGTAAATCATCTACGTACTGAAGGGCACAGCCATGTTGATCTGCTGGGAAGTCTCTTAGGTCTGAGGCTACTGCAGTGCTGAAAATAGTTGGGGAGTTTGTAAACCCCTGAGGCAAACAGGTCCAAGTCAAAATGGCCCTTGTCACCATTTTCAGGATTCTCCCACTGGAAGGCGAAGATCAGTTGACTCTGGGAGGCTAGGTGGATGCAGAAGAAGGCATCCTTGAGGACTAAGCATGGAAAAAAGGCAGCTTTGGCAGAGATAAGACCAAAGAGAGTGTATGAGTTTGAGACCTCTGGGTGCAGGGTGACAGTGGCCTGGTTTACTGTGCACAGGTCTTGAACCAGCCTATAGCGTGCCCGGCTTCTGCTTCCAGCCATTCTCCTCTCAGAGATATTTCAGGCACCTCTTAGCATTGGTGGGTTCAGTATCAAGCCCTGACTGGGATCAGACCCCCGAGGAAGTCTGACACTGCCCTAAGCTGTATGAGGTCACCACAGAACAGCGAATCAGGACTGAACATTCACTTCAGCCCATTGGTCAGGTTGGAAGCTTTCTGCTGTCTGTCTCATCCACACACAGTCACACAGCGACTCTAACCCACTGCCCAATGCCCAGAACCCTGGAGTTGTGGTTTCATTCCTGATGGAACTACTCAGGCAACTCTGGGAGGTGATCAGGCTCCCCTTCTGCCTCTTAGGGGCAGGTCTACCAAAACAAACCCGGCTTCTTACCAGTCTGATGGGTGGTACTCCCAGAGCTGGTTCCCAGGCCTCACCAGGTTCCTTTGTGCATCCGAGGTCCTTGCTCCCAGCCTGCCAGGAGGGGCTAGTCTCCTACGGATCAAGCTGTCTGCTGGCACCAGGCAAAGTTACTTCTCCTGGTCCTCCAAGGTTCGCACCCCGATGACAAAGGTGGAAATGCACTTTCCCTGAATCCTGGACAAGCCCCCCACAAAATTAACAGGAATCTCGCACAAAGACAGAACACCAAGGCTTTTCTCTCCAGGAAGCAACTTTATTCGTCGTGCCAGCATGGGCTCAATGGGTTCATACCCAAAAAACTGAGCCCTGAGGACAGCAGGGTATAGTCTTTCATGCAATTTCTACTTCTTTGTCTCCCATACCTGGTGACATATAGTCTGATTGGACACAGTCCAAGTTACAGAATCTTGTCAGAGCTATGTGTATGTGTTAGGTGTTGATTGGGCCACATTGCCTTTCTTTGTCTTGCAGAGGCCTCCACCACATTCCTTAGGGAGGGGCTTTACCATAGGAGGATGACTTGTTACTGTCAAATTTATCAGTAAAAATGATTTAATGGAGGATATATAATTTTGAAATGAGAAAATTACAGCCAAAAGTAAAGCTATCAAAGCCTTTAGTTTAGCTCCTCTTCTCACCATCCCCAACCATGCAGTATTTCTAGGCACAAAGAGACCATATGGCAAAGACCTTTAAAATTTAACATTTGTAACATCTATGGCTAAACTACAATCTGGGAAACTGTGGTATATAAATTAATATAGCCTATTGTTAAAAATAAAAAGATACAGAAATTTAAGTTAGTGTATATCGATACTGTCCAATAAAACTCTTACTAATGATACAAATGACATGAATATATGTATATATGAATACAATGTCATAATTTTAAACAGTTTTCCTTCATAGTTATATGCTTAGTATCTTCAGTAGTTCTCTTGTATTCATAGAATCAACAGACTGCAAGCATCAATATGAAACCATTTCTATTCAGACTCTTATTTTTATTTTTTTTAATGTCTATTTTTGAGAGAGAGAGGGAGAGTGTATGTGAGGACACACAAGCAGGGGAGGGACAGAGAAAGAGGGAGACAGAGAATCTGGAGCAGACTTCGTGCTGACAGCAGAGACCCCAATGTGGGGCTTGAACTCATGAACCGTGAGATCAGAACCTGAGTCAAAGTTGGATGCTTAACTGACTGAGCCACCCAGGCACTCCTATTCAGACTCTTATTTTTAAGTCACTATATAGTTTTATAGAAAAAAATAAATGAAAATAATCCTTACATTTGACTTGATATTCCTAGTTACCTCTAGAAAATCTCAGGAATCACCATTTCCAGTATTTGCCTGGCACATATTAGGTATTCAATCAATATATAGATTTCCCCTGAGCTTTGAAAGTAGAGAGTTCCTATGAAACCTTTTGTAAACCTGCGTGGCATAAAGCAAAGAAACAATTGTTAACTTATATGGAAAATTTTTTGAGTACTTGGAGGTGCCCAGGAGCTTCCAAGTTTAGTGAAATATGACTTTGAAAAGTTTGTATAAAGCATTCAACAAAAAAGCTTTCAGATGTTCTCATTCTTTCTGAGTGCACAATTCAACCTTAGACCAATTGACTTTAGGGGGGAAAAACCACTAATACTGCTCTTATCAAGCCTTGAAATATGAGCGCTGGCTAACCATTTCCTGGTTATTCACACGCCGGAGAGCCTGGGAAAATTTTGGCCATCCGTTTCCTCTGTGCGGATTTCTTTCTTTCTTTCTTTTTTCTTGCTCCCTCTAGGGGGCCATCTGACTTGTTTAATAACTACAGTATAATTGTGGGAGGGAAGAAAACCCCTTTGCAGCCCATCAAGGTCTTCGAGTAGGGTTGTGAATGGCCAAGTAAACCAATTTCAAAATAGATAGATTTTATTTACTCGTCTTCCTCTGAGTCTTCAAGCCACTCTAATCATATTTTCCCTTCCATTTCTCTAATTAATCATCACTGGTAACAAAAAGTTCTCTATTCTTGACATTTTTTTATTCTCAAGTTTACTTGGTCTGTATAAACTATTCCACATTGTCATTCGCTTACTGTATTTACCATTATTTTGCCTTTGTGTCCCTGACATGGCCCTCTTGTTTTCAGCCCAACCCTTTGTTCACTCTCAATCTCGTTTCAGTATTATTTTCCTCTAATTTTTGTGTAAATTGTTGAATAAGTGTTAGAGCTTTTTTTTTCTTGTCAGTCTGTAGCTTCTCCTTAAGTATGTTGCCCAATGTATATGATGTCATATATTGCCTTATTAAGATGATTTTCACGTTTATATTTTCATCCTGATTTCTTCTCTGATATACAGACCTTTAAACTAGCTTCTCAGGTAACATTTTGAATAGGTTGACTGAAAATCACCTTATAATGAATAAGTTCCCAGGAAAAGTTCATATTTCTTCCCAAACATAAATTTTTATTTGTGTACTCCAATCCTGTGAATGCCACCAGCATCCATCCAGTCATTCAAAGCAAAGAGTAAAGAATCACCCTTGATACCCCTCGTACGACCACTCTCCATTTTTAATCTCTGACAGGTTTACCTCTCATTGACTTCTTTATGTTTTCTCCAACATAACTTTCTATTAAATGACATCACTATTTTTCCATATAGATCCAGTAGCTTCTTACCCACCTTCCTGTAATAAGACATGCTTTCCTTTAATCTTTTTGTCACGTAGCATGAAGGCTAATTTTTGATATTGTAAATCTGATCATGTTAGCTCCTTTAAGTATTTAGTGGTTTCCAGTAGCCATAAGGTGATACAGACATTTAAAATTATCTACAAGTTCTGCAGAATCTGGTCATTACCTTCTTACTTGGGGTTATTTTGTACTGTCAGGCTTTTAAACAGACTGTATAACCCATTCTGAATCATGTTCTAGAGGAACTGCTAACATTGTATTTGTCCTAACTGGTATGTTTCCTAAACATAGAATACCCATGTTCTGAGAGTACCTTGCCCAAGATTGGAGCTAGGAAAGAGAGGGATAAGTAATTGAAATCACTTCCTTCTTTCTTAACAAAACTCAGTTGGCCTTTGTTTGTTTGTTTGTTTAGGAAGTTTGAAGTTGAATGCCAAGGTTTTTTTTTTTTAATGTTTATTTATTTTTGAGAGAGAGAGAGAAACAGAGCGCAAGTGGGGAAGGGGCAGAGAGGGAGACACAGAATCTGAAATAGGCTCTAGTCTCTGAGCTGTCTGTACAGAGCCCGATGGAGGACTCAAACCCATGTGCTGCGAGATCATAACCTGAGCCGAAGTTGGATGCTTAGCCAACTGAGCCACCTAGGTGCCCCTGAAGTTGAATGCCAAGTTTGACTTAATTATGTCTTAATTAAGCTATGTTGAAAACTGAGAAATGACTGGAAAATGTAGTTTTAACAGAGGGCAGTTCTGATTTCCAAGAGGCATTGGAAACTACAACCATGTGATCTAGATCCAATCCTTAGGTTTGTAAGCTCTGGTGCTAATTTTTTTGACTAAAACACAACCCAGGTTAAATCCAGCTATTAACCTATTGTATGCCACAAGTGCGTGGCTAAATGTGGCTGGAGAAGGATAATTAGCTACATGATTTTTAAATTCATTCCCACTAACTTTGAGGGTGAACTTTTAATGCTGCCCAGAAACCATTTAGTATATATCCACTACAACCTTTCTGCCACCTTCCCTTATCTCATCACTTCTCAAATTCCTAACACCTCCTTCCTCCCTTCAGTAGTCAACCTCTTTGTTGATTATGTTTTCTATTTCTCTGAGAAAAGAAGAAACAAGCTAACATCACCAAGCAGCATTTGTGACATATATTCTCCCCTTAACTCGTTGCTATATAAGTGGCTTCGGCTCCTATGTAAGGCCAAGTTTTTGTGCACTAGATTCTGTCTGGTCTCATCTACTCAAGAATGCTGCTCCAGCAATTCTTCTCTATCTCTCTACATCCTTCTCTGTTTATTTTTCTCAATGATACATTTATTTGCAAATGCTATGGAAAAATGCATTCAAATTAATCCAGAATTCAGCCACTGCTCACCACTACCATGACCACCACCCTCGTATAAGCCTTCATCATCATCTATCATCTGGATGATAAAAACACACTACTTAATTATATCCCTGCTTCAGCCCTCATCGGTTTAATCTCAAAACAGAGCCAGATTCTTTTAAAATGTAAGTCAAATGATGTTAAACCTGTTGGCAAAATCCTTTAATGGTTTTCTAACTCATTCAAAGAATCTCACAGTGACTGATTATGCCCAACATTATTTGTTTCCTTGTTAACTCTCAAGATTCATATCCTGTTATTCATATTGTCTCCATACTTTTTTCATAACCATTAGCCTCTCTGCTGTTTCTGAAACATGCCAAGAATTCTTTCACCCTAAGGACATTTGATTTGCTATTCCCTCTTTCTATAAATCCCTTAGCTAACTTTCTTACCTCCTTTGGGTCTTTATATATATTCTACTTTCTCAATGAGATATTCTGTCCATTCCTCTTTAAAATTGCAGCCTCTACTCCTTAATATTCAGTATCCCCTTACCTACATAATTTTTCCTCTAGCAGTCATTGCCATCTACTGTAGTTATATCTTACTTGTTTTTATATTGTCCACTTTCTTTAACTAGAGTGCAAATTCTAGGAAAGTAGAGATTTGTTTTTTTCTTTTGTTTACTAGAGTCCCTAGTACTTAGAATAATGGTGCATAGAAAGTGCTAATAAAAGTATGTTAAACAAAAACATACTTTTTATGAATTTATTTAAATTATCTCTAGTCAATTTAAGATACAACATTAAGCCAAAAGTCGCTTAGTCTTTAGTAAATCCCACCTTTTACATTCTCCTGAGATAGGATAGGAAACTTTAATCTCTACACTCTAAGTCAAATACAGACTAAAATTGCAAACTGCAATTCTTGGCCACAGATGTTACATTTGAACCTCAGCCCTCCCTCCAAACGAACTAGGAATAAATGCCTCTTGTCCTTCTTACAATAAATTTCTTATTTGCAGTCGCAGATGACAAACTAGACGTGGAAATATTGTGTTTGGCTTTTGTCTCTAGGTATGCTCCTCCAGGCCAGACTAAGAAATACTGGTTGTAAAGGTAGTACTACTTTAGCTACAGCTGTATTTGTTTTAGAGATAATTAGTTTTCCATCTGGCATTTGAGAGAGTGTTACATTTGCTTTAGGGAGAAAACAGAGAAACTATCACAATTGTGTAGCCAAGCAAATTCTTCCAGTGTGCACAGTGTAGCAATGACATATAGCACTTACTGTATATAGTCTTGGCAGTTAAAGTGATAAATGGGTAAACTAACTCTGTTTATATGTGCAAAGATCTGTGCAGAAAAGTCTCAGAAAACAACTATTACTGTAGTTGGCAACCTGCTTCATTGTGCATTAATTTACTCTGCTTATCAATTGGATGATTCCTGAATTCAATTTGAAAACTAATTTAACACGTATGAATTTATAATGAACAACTTAAAGTGATAAGATGCTTACCTATTTAGGTGGAAGTAAGAGCTCTAGGAAATTAAAGGCATAAATTCTAATCACATCTTTCAAGAATAAAATGCAGTATAGCTTGCAAAGTCATTAAGCCACACATATGTAAATGCACCAGCAAATGTATGCAAGAAAGCTGTGATACTCATGGTACTCTTGTTACAAATAAAGCTGTTAATAATTGCCTATGAAAAATGTATCTAGGTGAGAATAGCAATAATGTTATCAAAGTTATTGAGAAACCCTTGTACGAGGAAAAGGCCAGATAACAAAGGCTGTCAGTGTTGGCAGATGGAACATTATTATATGCTGCAATAGGTTTATCTTTCCTGCCTGTTTCATCATGTGGCATTTCAATAACTCACTACCAAAAGAAAGCTTTTCTATGTATCTTCAGTCAGACATTCTCATAATAACTGAAGCAGTAAGTATGCACCCTAATGTTGAATCTAGCTTGTTCCAGCTGATATTTCAAAACAAGGTTCTTAGACATCCCCAAATGGAGGCAAACAAGAAAAGGTAATAAATCCATAACCATCACTTCTGTTTGAATAATCATGATACATTTCAGAACCATTAGTTAGAAATACAGACAAGAAAATTTCAACCTGGGAGCTTTCTTTTGATGTTTCGGTTTCAGGTTTCAGTTCTGAATTGCATAGCCAATAATGCTTTGAAGGATTGTCACACAAATCCTAGAGTGAAACAAAGAGTAGGCAAACAGGAGTAGAGAATAATGGTAGAGTAACATAACAAAAAAGATCACTGTATATATTTTCCATTACTCATTCATTTAGAGGTAATAGTTCTAGTACTTTTTATCAGAATAAATCTGAACTCTTCACCTGACATTTTGATGTTAAATTAAATGTTAAATTTAATTTTAATACTTAAGGAGAAATCGAAAGAGCTTTGAAAATGTCTAATCATAAAATAAAGGCTCAAATAAAAATATTATAACCCAAAATAATGTGAGATTTTGTACTTTCACATAAATACATTAATGCAGTATTGCCAGAAATGCACTTCCTGCATTCCAAATGATGAATAACCACATGATTCTCAATTCAGTAAATATACTCAAAACATAGAAGGATCAGTGAGGGAGCACCATGCATGCTGGGGCAATCTAAGTCTTTCATTTACTTCTCAAGTACTGTTTTACAAAAATTAACATTCATTCTGCTACATGGTTGGCAGTTTTGATGTTTTCTTTTCCAAAACTTCTGAACTTGAAAATATGTCTATGCTAAGTAAAAAAATCAATAGCATATGTTTCCATTTGGTTCAGTTATTAAGTGCAAAATAGGATAAGTGTCCTGCATAATGTTAGATTAATTAGAGAGTAAGTGGAAAATTAGACCATAAAATTTTAATAAAAATTATCACACTGATTTTAATGAGGAAGGCATTCCATAGTCCTAACAAAAGTTCTTAAATTATTTGAATTTCATTAAAAATATTCTTACTCATTTAGTAGCATAATTCAATTATTCCAAAATAATTTAATCTTTGTTTTTAGTGAAATGAAATTCTAAAATCTGGTTTCTGAAAACTTTTTCTATTTAGTTGTCACTTTCCTGAAGACAGACTGTTTTGTTATACCTGGTAACAGCAAATTATGGAGAGATACGAAGTCTTTGTTGCAATTTCAAAAGTCTAATCATGACTAAGTAATGTAATTGCTTCACAATGTTATTTCACAGGAGGAAGGGCACTCTACACAGCTAAAAAGTGGTCACATTTTCTGTAATTGGATAAATCTTTTTAAATTCAGTATATCAAAATTTTTTCTGTTACTCTTTTCCCATTGCAATTAAATCTTTCTACCTTGTCACTTCTTTTTGTCTCAGAAATCATTTCTCACTTGCCCAAGTGAGAAAAACCTACTACTTCATCACATCATTTTCTTTTTAATTTATCTATGGTCCACTTCTTTATAGACACTATTTCTACTTTTGTGCAGACCATTGGCTGGCTCATCATTTCTCCTTTAGTTGGCTGTTATGGTCACCTAAATGTTTTCATTTGCTGTTAATCTCTAACCAGAGCCAACTTTACAAAGCGCAAATATAAGACTTCCTATACTAATTAAAAATCTTTAATGGCTCCACATTCAAATCAGGATAAAATCAGAAGTCCGTAGGGTAACACATAAGCAAACGTTCACCTGTTTTCTCCCAAATCTCTGTTGTCACCAGTTAGCAATGCTGCCTAACACTATACCTCCCAGACATTTAAATTATTTGCTGTTGTCCAAATAAGTTAACTTTCTTTACTCTGGGCCTTTATATCTGTTGTTCTCTTTTTCTGGAAGATTCATATTTTCATTTTATCAGTACTCGTGTTTGGACATCAGTAGCTTTCCCAGGGAGCAGTTTTGTCCCTCCAGAGATGAATCAGATCCCCTTGGAAAATTTAAATATAGTAATCCATATATGACTTATATTGTAGTTGTGTTTTGACCTGTTTTTTTTCTTAAATTGTTAACTCTTTCAAGGAATAAGTGTTGTGTTGTTCCATTAACTAGCATATTACAGTTTCCTAATACCTGTTTACTGAACAATTTAGGGTAGTTTCATCCACTAATACTGGCTCCCATTTATTTAGACCTATTATGTATATTGCATCTAGCATTTTAAAGCCATCAGTCCATACATTTAGGTTTACCCATGATTTGGTATCATTTGTCTTTTGTCTACTACAACTGTGTGATGTTAAAATTACTTACTTTGCTCTTTGTACAGATGAGTAAAAGTTTAGGGAGTGTGCATAATATGCTGAAATTAGAGAGCTACTAAGTAACAAAATCAGAAAGTCCTTCAGGTTATATAATTTTACATACTAAGAAATTTCTCTGGTCCTATCTTTAGTCTTTACAATATCCCATTAACTTTGTACTGCAGAAGAGTTTAGATACTTATAGAACTTTGAATATTTTTCATATGGTAAATACATAGTTGGATGAATGAATGAGAAAATTCACAGCATTTAAACTATATTCTGCTCATATATCCTAATCATTATATCAGCTTTAAAGGAGATAATTCTAAACAGCATTTCAGAATTGCATCTTCTTACTATCTGAAGTAGAAGCTACTGTTAGAATAAATTTTTTTTTCTGTGAGCCAACTACTTCCATGACAACATTTTACATGGTTGCAAATTTATTTTCATGGGAAGCCAATTTATTTTGTTATAATTAATTGGGAATTATATGCAGGAGTTGTTGAAAATTACAGTGTCATTTTGTCAAAGCAAATGGGGAACCAGATTATATATAAATGTGTGGGTTTTTTAAAATATATATTTCCACTTCAATATAAAATATGCATTCATGTTTATATTTATGTGATCACATCTGCTTAAATACAGTTTTGAATTTCACTTTTAATTTTTTTGTATGTAAATGTTAATTTTAAAGTGTTTCAAGTATACATTTGCATAAAGTAATTAAACCTATGATAGGGAAGAAAAAAATAAAACAGGTTAAATAAACAGAACAGGAAATCTGTGCAGAATAGAATCACTACCTGGCATTCAAGCAGCATATTAAAAACTAGGTTACCTGGTTAAGGCATCTGGGTGATATAATTCCTCCCAATTCTTCTGTCTATGTTCATAAAATTTAAGGATGCTGTCTAGCTGACAAAAATCACACAGCTTGGCATTTAATTTACAAAAACAAATGGTAGGTGATAAAATATAGCATGGAGATGGCATGTTAAATAGAAAGAAATTAAATGTAAATGGAAAAACAAAACTGTACCAAAGTTAGAATTTTCTCTGTTGAACCCTAAGAAATCGTATTCCTCAATGCACACCTCCCAGAAAGTACAAATGCAAATAATAAAATCTTCTGATATTTAAATAAACACAACAAATGTAAGAGATGCCATAGTGTTTGAATACTTTAAACTACTGTAGATCTTCTAATTTGTAATGTAAAGTTCTCAATCAGATTTTTGAAGAATGAGTGAGAATTCAATAAAATCTCAAAATGTTAGGACTGAGCAAATCTCCATAGAAGATCTCATCCTCTTAACACACACACACACACACACACACACACACACACACACACACACAAACACACATACCCAACAGCACAACAAAGGACATGAGGAAACTCTGGGAAGTGTTGGATATGTCTAGTCCCTTGATTGTGGTGATAGTTTCTCTGGTGTTTGCATATGTGAAGTTCTTTGTGTATTAATTATACTTCAATAAAACTATTTAATTTTAGCAGAAAAATGAAGTCCTTTAGCAATACAAATGTTCTTATATTTGTTCAGTAAAATTTAAGTGGGTATCTACTTTGGGAAAGACGCTGTGCTGATTTCTACAGGTATGTGGTAGGGCCCATGCGTCTGCTTTATGATTAGCAATTCGATACATAAAGATATATTTGAATATGCACCTCACTTGTTCTAATTTTTATTCTTTCAGAGGCTCTCATTATAATATTATATCAAATGTAGCTAACAAGGCCAGAGCCTATACTAAACATAGAGCAAGATATCTTGATGTGACATTTATGTGCAGACACCATAAAATGAAGTGGCCAAAAAGTCAAGAAAAGAGTGCAGTCAGAGCGGTTGATTCTTGTAAATACATGGAGGTGAAGCAAAAGGAGGGGAGAGAAGAGATTCCTTGGATTACATAAATATTCAGTCCCAGATAATTTTGGAGTTACTGATTCAGTACATAAATTGGCTGTAAGGAAGTAGCTTTCCTTTCTCATTGCTGGGGGACCAGTGCAAACACTAGACTGCCAGAGAGTGCATCTCCCAGTATTATTCTGTCTTCACTTTGGTAGCTTGCCATCACCATTGTGGGGGTATTTACATCACAGAAATTTACAGTTGCTATAAATTAGGACTCTCTGTGTTTCCCCTGGAGATGCTTCATTCAATTTTGCCTGCACACCACTGATCCTTCCTCTAATGACTTAATTGCTACATATGCATATTGTGTGCATGTGTGCATGTATAGTTATTTTTGCCTATTTTTGAAATATATAGAAATGTATAGAAATGATAATCTGAGAATTGGTGAAATCACTTGAATGCTGATATTTAACTGCATCTAAGTTATTTTATTCAACTCTATTTAGTCATCACTGTTCTCTAATGTTCTGTTATATGGATGTATCACAATTAATTTCTTAGTTATCTAGTCTATGATATTTAGATTGTCTCCTGTTTTTCATTACTGTTAACAATGCTATACAAATTTTTGTACAGATTTCTTGCTTTGAATATACAACATTTTCTCTTGCATGTATAACCACAAGTAGAATGACTCCTAATAGTTATGAATTTCTTCAGTAATGCCAATTTTTGTCCAAAGCAGTTCTAATAATTTAGATGTCCATCATAAAGAAATGGACTAATGTTCTTCCTATTCTTTCTGTGTTTTGATCACAACATAGACCTTAATTCTTCCAGGGGATGCAAGCTGGCTGGATCTGTGGGACGCAGAGTGGGTCCCACAGGACCAGCCAAGTGTGTTCCTGGCTTTGCACAGGATAGAAATCAAATGATAAATGGATAAAGAAATTGTGGTTTATATACACAATGGAATACTACTTGGCAATGAGAAAGAATGAAATATGGCCTTTTGTAGCAATGTGGATGGAGCTGGAGAGTGTTATGCTAAGTGAAATAAGTCATACAGAGAAAGACAGATGCCCTATGTTTTCACTCTTATGTGGATCCTGAGAAACTTAACAGAAGACCATGGGGGAGGGGAAGGAAAAAAAAAGAGGTTAGAGAGGGAGGGAGCCAAAACATAAGAGACTCTCAAAAACTGAGAATAAACTGAGGGTTGATGGGGAGTGGGAGGGAGGAGAAAGTGGGTGATGGGTATTGAGGAGGGCACTTGTTGGGATGAGCACTGGGTGTTGTATGGAAACCAATTTGACAATAATTTCATATTAAAAAAAAGAGAGAAATCAAACATAAGCCAAGAAAAAGTGAGAGCAGAGTATAGCAGATGTCTGGGAGATTCAGAAAGGGAAGGAGAAAGAGTCTTGTCTTTGCTTGGGGTCTGTACTTTTTATTGAGGACAGTAGTCTGGTATATGTGTCCTCTCAGGCATCCAGGAAAGGGTCAAAATAAGGACTAGTGCTCAGGTGTCTTCGTCCTCCATGTGTCACTTATGCCCTGGAGCCAGGGGTCATTGATGTCAACGTGTCTGTAGTCAGTGGTCTCAGAAAAACCATCATGCTGACCTCGTCTGGTCACAATTTAGATGTTATCTATTGTGCTAGAAGACTCCAAAGAAATCATTAATTCCTTGATCTTTACAGGAGGATATACATTAGGGCATGTGTAAGGCAGAGGTGTAGGCCCTAGCAAGAATAGAGGCAGCAAAAGAGCAGTCTTTTATGGAGTCACTTTCAGTTTTGCTGTCTCACAGGTACATGGGCAGAAAGTGTCATTTTGATCAAAATTATTATTTTTTAATTCGTGACTTATTTGGGCTTCGCTTTGTGCATGCGTGTGTGTGTGTGTGTATGTGTGTGCGTGTGTGTGTGTGCATGTGCACGTGATATTTAAAGCCATATGTACTTATTTTCTATGAATTGTCAAATCGTCATTTGCCATTTTTCTATAGATGGTTTCATTTTTTTATTTACTTGGTAGGAGTTATTTATATATTCTTGATGCTACTATTTTGTTAACTATGTGCAGCTGATATGATCAAGTATTAGAGCATACATTACAGTTAACCTCTGCCTAGTTTATAGCTTCTCTTCAACTTACTTGAGATGTCTTTTGATAAACAGAATTTCTCAATTTAGATGGATTCGAATTCATATACTTATATACGTATATGTATATGTTGATTATATTATGTTGACATGTTGGTGGAGAGGCTGTTAAATCCTTCCCTACTTCAAGACTGTAAATGTATTTACCTATTCTTTATTCTAAGAGGTTTGAACATATTTCCTTTCTTCTCTCTCCTCTCTCTTCCTCCTTCTCATGCTTCCTTCCTCCTTTCTTTCTTTTTTTATAAGCATAAACATTTCTTCTCTAGCCTAATTGTTCAGTCTATTTTATTCTTGACAGTGTTTTCCTATCTTTGTCAAATATCAACATTTCCTCTATATCCATGTCTATTTCAGAACTTGTATTTTATTGCCTTCAATTTGCCTTTTCTTACACTAGAGCAACACTGTTGTGTTTGTTATAGATTTATAATAAATCTTGATAATATTTTAGAGTAATTCCCTCCTCCTTTTCTTCAGAGAGTCTTGGATAATCTTTGATCTTTGGGCTCCTATATTCAATTTAGAATTAACTAGGAAAGGCCATAAAAACTCTATTTGAAGTTTTATTAGAATACCATTAAAGTTCTAGAACAATTTTGAGAGGATGACATCCTTATGGTAGTAAATTTTTCTATGCGTGGACTTTATATATTAAATTAAATATTTTGGTGCTCTTTAATATCTTTCACTGTAGTTTCCTAAGCTTTAATGCATAGGTTTCACACAAATTTTTGTTGGCTATTTCTCAATTACCTTGCAGTTCTGTAACCAAACCAACTTGAGTTTGCTTCTTGGAGAGTCACAGATGCACCCAGTGGAGTTGTTACACAAAGTAAACTTTATTTGCAGCAAATATGGAAATCACGGGGAATAACTTCCAAAGCCTTGACTCCCCAAGCAAGGGTGGATACGTTGCTTTTATTTAGGGTTAGGATGAATATTTAAAAAAAGGATCCTTGTCACTGTATATAGAGACGGGCATAAGGTTGCACATGTACCTTAAGGAAACATGTCTATAAATACATCATTGTATGTTATGTAAATGAGTTTTGTGGGGCGCCTGGGTGGCTCAGTCGGTTAAGCGTCTGACTTCAGCTCAGGTCATGATCTTACAGTCCTTGAGTTCAAGTCCTGCATCTGGCTCTGCGCTGACAGCTCAGAGCCTGGAGCCTGCTTTGGATTCTGTTGTCTCCTCTCCTCTCCCTCTGCTCCTCCCCCGCTCATGCTCTGTCTCTCTCACTCTCAAAAATGAATAAATGTTAAAAAAAAATAAAAAAAATAAGTCTTGTGATCCGCTTTGAATGGAGATTTTAATGTTATAATGAAGTAAAGGTAGTTGTTGGTCATTCTGGAGGTCAATCCATGGTCCATCTGCACAGAAGCAAGCAAGAAAAGGAGTGTTATGCTCACACTGGTCTGGGTGCTGTGGGCCAGCGAGATGTCTTGTCAGGGCAGTTGCTATCACTTGAAGTGTGGTTTTGCTTTCCATTTCCCTGAGTTAAGAGATAAGCTAGAAAGAAGAGCCTAAGGAAAAACATGGGACAAAGGTTTGTGAGTCAGGTCTGGTGGTCTAGCCAGTGATAATTTTATTTAAACTTAAATAAACTTATTTTTATGTTTCTATTTCTTGATTGTGTATATACAGACAACATATGTATACTGATCGTTTTACAGCCACTTTGCTAAACTTTCAAATTTTATTAATTTCTTAACAAATCCATTTGGATTTTCTGTGGAGACAGTCATATTATGTACTAATAATTACATTTTCACTTTATCCTTTTTATTCCGATAACCTATTATTAATGTATGTTAAGTAGTTCTGTGCAACTTTAAAACCTTGCCTGGAGGGAGTAATTTAGAATCACTTAAAAAGTATAGGTTTTATAATCTAAAACAGTTCTAAAATTTTAGTGTGCATTTGCCCCAACTAGAAAGTTTTTTAAAATACAGATTACTTCATCTTACCCTCCATGTTTTTGATTCTGATAGGTTAGTTCTGAAGTGATGCTCACAGATTTGCATTCATTGTTTTCACATGTTGCTAAGGATTCTGTCAAGTTTCTAGATGATGCAGATGATTCTGGTCTAGGGATCACCATCAGAGAACATTGGACTGAAGATTCAGAGTGGAAGGTTAAATATATCACTTAGAAATTCTGTGTCTTGGGGTGCCTGGGTGGCTCAGTCGGTTAAGCGTCTGACTGTGTTTGGTTCAGGTCATGATCTCACGGTTTGTGAGTTCAAGCCCCGCGTTGGGCTCTGTGCTGACAGCTCAGAGCTTGGAGCCTGCTTTGGATTCTGTGTCTCCTTCTCTCTCTGTCCCTCCCCCACTTATGCTCTGTCTCTCAAAAATAAATAAATGTAAAAAAAATTAAAAAAAAAAGAAATTCTGTGTCTTTATTGAAGTAACTTCACATACCAGATACTCAGTTGCCTATACTATAAAATAAGGATAATATTTTATATTTGTGGTTTCTATAAAGATTTAATATTGGAACATTATGAAATAGTTATCCTAGTATTTTGTACAAAATACATTGTGCCTATAAGAATTACCAAATAAGCTAAATGAATTGCAGAGATGGTTCTACAGAGCATTCTACAGGGATTCTACAGGAATTCTAAATTGAGTTGAGGGTTATGATCTCTGATATGAAAATGCATTCTAACCTGACCTTAGCTAAAACAAGTTTTTTCCATAAAGTCTTGGGGGTGGATGAGAGTAAGAGCTAACCCAATCTTTCATTGGCTACATCCATATTAATCAAAGGATTAATGTACAATATTTGTGTGATTATTTATATTAAAGCTAACAAAAGAGGACATCAGCTATCTCCATTTTGACCTCAAACTTTCTAGTTGGATTCTTCTTTCTAGCTTATCTCTTGGCTAAGGCAGAAGACTGAGGGAAAGCATCCTATTATAGAAACCAAAACAATCCCTTCAAACAATAAGGACTGCCTTGAGGCAGCAAAATCCTGCCCAAGAAAATGATCCATTTAACCTTCACTGCCTACCTGGACCTACCTACCCACCTTTGGCCCACATTTTTCTTATGTAAACCTGGAAGTATTTTCAACATTTTGGAGACAATGTTTGAGACACTCATCCATTGTCTTCCAGGTGTTGAACTCACTGAAATAAAATCCTTTTTTTTTTTTTTTTTTTTTTTTACCACCACCCATCTCCTTTGGATTTTGTCAGTGGTTAGTGGCTGAACCTGGTCTGTTTGGGACGCTCCAGAGCCAGGTGCTCTTCATCCTGTACACTGGCTACACTAAGTCACAATTACCTGGGGAAAAATCCTAAAACCATGGATAACCTTAAAATGATGAATTTAAACACATAGCTTGCCAGTGGTGTTGCAACAGCTTACTTTATCATTTCTCATCAGCCCCCAAATCCACTAAAAACATATTGAAAATAGCCTACAGGTTATGCACAGGCTATTGCATGTTTTCCAATAGAAATCACCAGATTTAAAATCATATGGAATACAAGTTTTGCCTAATTTCCCTCTTGAGATATGAAAGTATAACTAGCCAATTTATCAAAAACATCAAGAGAACTGATTGACTAAACAAACAGACAAACAAACAAACAAAACCTAGATCCATATATCTTTCTAAAGGAGATGAAAAGGACTTCATTTTTATATCATCAAAGTATGTGTATGGATAGACAGGCTAGAATCACCCTATTGCCTTTTGAAACTTGTCTAATTAAATTTTAGCCCTCTTACTTGAGGATTTTTTGCTTGCTCATTCTGCTTATATAGGTGGTAAATCATCAAGCTAAGAGAATAACACACCATTGGAAAATATCTCTTCTATTCTGTTTATTGGATTAGAGCAAATACTATAAATGTAATCAAATTGCTATATATTTCAGAAGGTATTAATTATAAAGATAATAAAAATAATGCCACTATCATGGTACTCCATTGATATATACTCATTTATCTTGAGAAAACATTATGCTTTTTATTGGACTGGATCACCCAGGAACTTGATCTGAGAATATTCTTTGATTCAATAAAAAGTAAGAATTGTCATCTGTAGTGATACCATTATGGAGCTTCTTGCATGAAAAATACTTTAATTCACTATATTCATAATGTATCCTGCTCCTCAGGAATTCCTGAAAAACTATACTAACATACATTCCAATTGTAAGCTGCATAGCATTTAATAAGAAATGAATCAAGATGTCTTAACAACAGAAAATGTTATGCTAAGAAGGCAGCAAAACTTTCCAGGAAATATTTCTTTCCTTGATGTATGTATAATAATATTTTAAAGAAAAGAAGTTAAAAAATATGTTCTCTTTTATTTCTCCCTCTTATCTTTCCTTTATTTAAAACATTAAAATATTATCTAGATATGTCTGACCCTGACCTCATATCACAGTTTGAGGAAAAGATAAATGCTTGAAAAGAAAAATCCTTTGCTGGATCTATCTTGCCTTGTCTTGCCTTACCTTGCCTGGCCTGGCCTGGCCTTTTTCTTTTTTCTTTTCTTTTCTTTCTTTCTTTCTTTCCTCTTTCTTTTTTTTTTTTTTTTTTTGGCGGGGGGAGAGCAAGGGCAACTAGATATTTTTATAGTTGACATGCATATTTGTTTGTGTTTCTACCCATCCACCACCTTTGTTATAAACTTTCTTTTCTTCAAAGTACATTAGTTATTCTTGCCTTTTCTCATTTCATACACACCCAGAAATGTGACATAATCATAAAAATAATAATGAGTTAGAAAACTATCATTGGCCTGTAGTCACAGATTTATATTAAAAAGATCCATATTATCTGGGAGGCTCCAATTAGGAATAAGATGCTAGAAATTTTCCTTAGACTATGATTTATTTTTAACCTTGAGTATTTGATCAGACTATGATTTTATGTTTAACTTTGAGTCTTTGATCTCAGTATCATAAAGAAGCTGAGCACTGAAGTTTTAGATAATATTTCATAGTCAAATGATCAATGAAATTATAGAATGAGATCTGTCTTATCAAAGGTTAAAAATCAAGGCAGTTATTTTTCATTTTGCTTACAAAACATATAAAATAAATGATTAAATTTATTTAAAATTTAAATTTATTTGAAAAAAAGTTTTGCTGCCTTCTTAGCATAATATTTGTTGTTTCTGTTGTTAAGACATCTTGATTCATTTCTTATTAAAATTTAAATTCTAATGATCTCAAATAATTAGGTTCACATTAAAATTAAATATGCCATGAATAGCAAGCAATAAATTAGTAAAAATCAACAAGTATTTGCCTGTTTTTATGCTATGTTCACATTCAAAATAAAGATGAGTTTTATTAATTGTGTTAGTATTTTATGCTCTTTAAAAAAATGAAGTGACATTCTATCATACCAGTCATGATAAGTAGTTTATATACAAAATTACTTTTTTTTTATAAAAACTGTATTATATGTAAGTACTTTGGAAGACTGATTATTTAGATAAATAATAAGGTGAATCTGTATTTAATAAGATGCTTGTCATACAAATGATTGAATTCTTTTCAGATTTTTTTGTACTTTAAAAGTGATGATATGCTAATAGCTTCCTGTGAGCATTACCCCAAATAGGTGAGCTACAGAGACAAAATCTAATTTGTTTCCTTTTAGCCATTAGCTCTGTGCCTATCTCTATGGTAACAAGAAGGTGTTGCTGGTACCTAGAGAACTAGAACATTAGAAGCATCAACTTAATCCTTGAAGGGATACATCCCTGTTCTAAGCAGCCTATATTAAGGAAAATTTATGGAAGAACAAGATCTTTCTGAGATTCAAAGGAATTCTAAAATAGACATGTCAGCATGAATTTTTCTTTTTTGACAGAAGAACAAAGGTGGCAATAGAAGCAACCACTGCCTGAACTAACACAAAGCCTAAATTTTATGATGTCTGCATTCTGACATCCTGCATTAGAGTCTCTAGAAGAAGGGGTGAGAGAGAGACTTTGATCGCTAGTACCTGGCATAGAGCCATCCATCGGATGGGCACTTCATGTTGGCAATTGTGATAAGGAAACTGAAGATCTCGATGAAGAGAGCAAACTGTTTTAATCTGCTCCTACCTTTATTTCTAGCTCTATCCTCTCACCTTTACCTGTCCCTTTCAGTTATTCCCTCTTCTTTATTCTTTTCCTCTTTCTTCCTATTCCCTTTTCTTCTTTTCCTCTATTCTTTTGTATGCATTCACTAATCTGTGCATTTTTTTCACCTGGGCTCTGTCAGAGAACAAAGCAAACGAAATGTAAATCCCTACCTTTTTGGAGCTTTCATGATAGTGGAGGAAAATAAACAATAAAAAAAACATAAATAAGGGTATTATATTGTATGTTAAACATGACAAGTGGTTTAAAAAAATCTTCACAAAGATGACATTTGACCATGCCTGAAGCAGGCATGTTAGCTATTTGTGTATCTTTTGAGTGGCCTCAGTTGAAGAAATGGACAATCCAAAAGCCCTAATGAGGAAGATTGTCCAGAGTCTTAAGAATGGCAAATATACAAGAATTCCAGAATAGCTAGAACTGACTAAAAGCTCTAGGAAAAGAAGAGAGGTAAGAGAAAGTGAAGGATGTAGATAAAGTTAGAAGTGAAGGATGGGGCAGATTGCCTAGAAACTTACAGACCATTGTGGAAATTTCAGTTTTTGTTCTGAGAGAGATCAAAGTCTCTGGAGGGGTGTGTGTGTGTGTGTGTGTGTGTGTGTGTGTGTGTGTGTGTGTTTATGTATATGTGAGTTTTTGCATTCGTATATGCATGTGGACTGTGTGTATGAATGCGTGTGCATGTGTGTGCGTGTGCGTGTGAATGTGAGCACTCTCAGCCTGTATGATAGAAAATTTGAAAGACTGTCTGCTAGGGCACAACTTCATCACTTCCCTCCAAAACTCAGAGCCTAAAATACCTATCTTGAGTCAAGAAAATTACTGAGGGATTATGAATGGAGGACTATAAGCACTTTGGCTGTAGCTACCTGGAAATCACTAGAGTACGTGCACATTTTCGCGGGAAACTTTTGCTGTCCTGTCACCATGTAAGTCACAAAACTATTGTTAAGGAAATGAGCCTGAAAAGAGTAGAAGAAACATGGAAGAATACAGTTTTCAGAAAACGTTATGTAGATTCATTTTAAATGGGATGAAATTAGAAATCGTAAGTTGTCATTTTGTCTGATCTTCCTTCCCTACTGTATCCCACACATCTTTTCCATATGAGTACTCCTAATTTTATATAGGTTTTGCAGGGATCACAAAAAGCTATGCTTACACATGATGAGGGGCACAATTGATGTGTTAACAAATTTTTATCTGATTGTCAGTGCCTTCTTTCCTGGTACTTTTGCCACAGATTTGTTCCCTCCACTAGGGAAGCTGATGCAGATAGAAAAATATAGCAGGGAACACTTAGTTGCTTGTTCACTTTTTATTTTCTTATCTTTGTCATCTTTAGTTTATCCATAGTATATTAAATATAAATTGCAATTGCTAAATTAGCTTGATAGAGAAAAGACAAGCTGCATCAATAAAACCCAAAGGAAAATTTTAGTCATGTGGGCTAATGTGGTGAAGTCTAAATTAAGGTCTGCTCTCTCCCTTGAGAACAAGGAATTTGTGTGTTCATTTTGGGTGTTGGGCTCTGTAGGATGCTATATGAGTGGGGAAGTCTTGACTGGATGAAAACAGTGACCCCTTCAATTGGTACTTTAAAAGATCTCTAATTGAAATATCATGAAAGAAAAAGATACTTTTTTATGTTCTATAAATTTTTGGAGCACATTGCCTAGAGGGTCATTAAATTAAAAGCTATTTCTACAAAAAGAACCATCTATAAATTAGTACAGTTTTTATCCTTGCTAAGCCTCAATATTTTCATTTGTGAATTTTAAATATAATATAAATAGTTGGGAAATGTGATATTTTATTTTGATGAGTTTAAATCACTGCCCTTTTAAATGCTATTTTCTCTCTTAAAGCTACCTAGAAAGTATCTTTTTAAGAAAACAAAAGAGAATAGGAAAAAAAATTGGAACATAAGCCTTAGTCATGATAGGAAAGTATTTTAATATTCAGATGTGTAATGACCTAATTTTTTCTGAAATATTCGTAAGAATCTAGATTGCTCACAGTTTTGAAATGCTGTATTCCTCAATTTCACTCATTGGGGTATACTTTTAGCATTATGTTGCCAAGGACAGCAAATAATTCAGTGATTTTTTTACATTTATTATCGTTTCATTCAATGTCCAAACACAATGAGTACATTTCATGGGCATTTGCTGTTTGGAGCCTACCATATTTACATGTTAAAAAAATTTTGTTTTAATTTAACAATGTTTAAAAAATCTTATTTAGTCATATTTCTTTGTCTCCATGTCTTTGTAGCTTTGAAGATATTATAGGTTTCCCTGAGAAGAATATAAAATATGAAAAGTTTTATACAGGCAATCCACAAATTAAAAATATGTTATCTCCTAAGATTTTATTGATAATTTAATATAATTCAGAGAAGTGTTTATGAGTATCAAGTACTTTTGGGTCCTAAGTAATTTGCAACTCATTAGAAAGTACTTTGACTGCCTTCATTAAAATTTCTCCAATTTAACACCCCCATCCTCATAAAAACAATTGCCTCCATCTGTTTCCCTCTCTTTATTTGGATGTTTTCTTTTCAAATGTATTAAAGGAATTTTTAAAAATTAATCATTCAGTTCCTTAATCCTTTATGATCTAATTTTCATTCCCAGTGCTCCATTTGATTTGCTCTTTGTAGGCTCATCAGTGTCTTGATATTTTCAAAATCCAACAGTAATTACACCAGCTAACATCTGCCCCTTTGACACTGTGGATTCTTTTATTGGAAAATCTCTCCTGGCTTTGTTTTCTGTGATAATATTCTTCCCATCTACTTCTCTTGTTACTTGTTCCAGTTTCTTTTGCTAGAATGACTCTGTCTCTGGCATTTATCTTCTTCTATTTTTTTTTGTCTCATTTTTTACTTTATATGCTTATTGGCTTCAAGCATTGTTTATGTCTTTCTGATTATAAATCTATTTTTGGCCTTCTCCCCAAGGTGTACCATTGGCATTTCAATCTTAGTATTTTCAAGATCAAAATCAGTGCCATTGAATAACTCTCTAATTCTACCTTACTCTTCATTATTATTTTATTGTGATTTCCCCAGTATCTTGCCCATACTACTAAATTTAACCTTCACCTTGCTGAAACTGTTATGCTTCTAAAAGATAGATGAGCTTTGCAAACTCTTGTTTATTTACATTATTTTTTGATGAATCTTTACTACAAAGTCATCCTATTCAAATGACTAACTATGACATTCAAGTTGTATACAACATTATTCCAATCTAACTTTTTTCTTACCATTTTTTAGCCATGCTCCATGTTTTTGACTTGTCCTTTGAATACCTTGAACTTTTAGCTCTTTATCCATGATGTTCATGCTTCTGGAATGTATTTATAACTCTCTTTGCTTGGAAATTTGGAATATGTGAGTTAAATAACTCTATGTGTTTAGAAAAGTTCCTGGTGCATAATACATGCTCATTAAATGCCAGCAAGTATTATTGTTGTTACTCATAGTTGTAGCCATGGCCATAATAGTAATAACAGTTCAATGCCCACTTTATTAATAATCACTTTTATTGAAGCTTACCTACCACCTTTCATCCCCTTTTTTCTTCCTTGTAATGAGAATTATTTGCTCTTTTCTTATTTTGTCTAGTTAGACAAAGTTGCCTCATTATTACTTCTAGTGCAAGTTGACTATATTAATATACCATTTGTAAATTTCATATATATCTAAGATATAATTTGAGTGATATATGTGCATGTATTAATAAGATATATATCACCCAAGAAGAGATAGTTTAAGAATAAGATATATATATACACACACACACACACACACACACACACACACACACACATATGATATAGGAAAACAGCTAGAAAAATATCTTTTATATGTATAGGTATATATACATATATCCAAGAAGAAATAACATATGTATATATCTTAGTCTTAAATTATTTCTTCTTGGATAAAGTATGTTTGTAACATCTGTATAAAAGAAGAATGATATGGATAGAAAACTGTTGCTTCTTAGATTTGTCAGAGATATTGTGTCATTTTAAATAAGACTATTAAATTTAAATCAGGGAACACTGGGATAGGTATGCTTATAGTCATTTGAATTCATATGTTACAAAGATAATTAATTTTCCAGCAGGGACTCCTTTTAGGCCAGAGTGCTTTAAGCACACCCATTTTTATGAAAATCTTTGTTTTGATTTCTAGCTTGCAAGAAAAGTCTTCTAATATTCAAATAAAACACAGGTATAAAGACTCTATGTTTGGAATTTCAAATTAAATGGAGGGTGGAAAATACTTACCTGTGGGCTTATTGTACTTTTTAGAGTTAGAACAGGGAGAAGGAGGGAAGCAAATTATTCTCTGCTCAGCACTGAAAAGACCTGCTTAGTCAGAATATGCAGATGCCAATTATTCAAGGACTAAGAGGCAAGACTCCAGAGAGCCTCCTACAGCCTCCTAACAGGATGACAGTTAAATTCGATAAATGGGTTCAATTCCTGGTGGATCTTAATGTCTTTCAGAAAGAAAGCCAAATGGCAGCAGAATGAAAAAGAAATAGAATTCAGCTTTATATAATTATGGGTAGGCACTGCAGTTAGTGGAGAATATTTAATTTAGAATTAGTGATAAAAGCAGTGGGTGGGACAGAGTTGCTAAAACTAAGAAAAGTTTCATATGATCAAAAACACAAATGAATTTGAGTTTTAATCTAAATGAGATATCAGAAGACATAGAAATAAGGACCTCCCATGCAAGATTGTATGTACTACCTAATAATAATATTAATAATTAATACTTCAGCAGTAGATACTATCTCTCAGGCATCCTATTAACTGATTTAGCTGTCGTAACGTTACCAGAGACTAGGGGAGTTCTCAGGTCTTGAGATTTCAACCATCAGCTGGTGCTAGATTCTTGACTGCACTGAGAGAAATAATTCCAAGACAAGCCAGAGTAAAGCATAGCAGAAGTTTTATTGAAAAGAGAAAGTATGCTTTCAAGATATTAGAACAGATAAGCTCAAGGGAGAGCTGTTCCCACTGGGGTTTGGGTTTCTATCTTTTATTGACACTTGTTAACAAAGGGGTGGGATATTCATTACTTGAGGCATGTATTTCTTGGAAGCAGGGTTACATGCTTTTTCTTCCTTATTTGGTCAAGGATTTCCTGTCATGGTACCAGGAGGGGGAGGGGATTTAGTACGTTAATGTGGTATAATGAAGGAATATGTGAACTTTGGCCTACTTTATCAGCCATCTTGGGCCTGTCTGGTTTGATTTGGTTTTTTGTTGCTTTGTTTTGGACTGCTGCGAGGACAGGTTTCTAACTTCCTCATAGTTAACCATGAGTTCCTCTTTGCTGGCCTCCAGGCCTTCTGTTAGAACCTAACTAACTGACTACTTTAATAATAATAACCTATAATTTAGGTACTACTAAGATGTGAGTGCTGGTATCATCTACCCAAATAGCTAATTTAGTAAGTTTGGACCCATATTCACCTTGGGGGCCAAAATCACTGTTGAATACCCAGAAGAGTGGAAATAGGTGGAAAGGATGATGTATGTAACAGTTTTACAAATGAATTTTCTCACTTACGTTGATTTCCTTCTGCCCACTACAGCTTTCTGGTTCTTTTTATTTATTTATTTATTTTTAATTTTTTTTTTTCAACGTTTATTTATTTTTGGGACAGAGAGAGACAGAGCATGAACGGGGGAGGGGCAGAGAGAGAGGGAGACACAGAATCGGAAACAGGCTCCAGGCTCTGAGCCATCAACCCAGAGCCTGACGCGGGGCTCGAACTCCCGGACCGCGAGATCCGTGACCTGGCTGAAGTCGGATGCTTAACCGACTGCGCCACCCAGGCGCCCCTCTGGTTCTTTTTAAAAAAAAAAAAATTAATCTGTTGCATTCATTATCCAAGAAACATTTTTCAAAAAGGACACATTAGAATTTAGGAGAATTGAAAGTTGGAACATTGCTAACAAAACTGTTTCCCTGTATCCCTATTACCAACCTCAGAGACCTTACCTATCACAAATAGCCACTAACAGTAAGTGAGTGCATATAATTTCAAATGTCTTACTATACTTCTTAAAAATATTCATCTGCTACATATATATTGATTTCAGTATAGGTACAAGTAAGCGGAGAGGTATGTGTATATCCACTCTACTAGCTTTATAACACTTCCTTAACAAATTGTCAGAAATGTAGTGGATTAAAACAGCACAATTATTATTTTATAGCTTTTTAGCTCAGAAATCTGGCACCAGTCTCACTGGGCTAAAATTAGCGTGTCCACAGAACTGCATTATTTCAATAGAGGCTCCAGGGGAGAATCCATTTTCTTGCTCTCTGCAGCCTCTGGAGATTGCCCACAGTCCTTGGCTCGTGATTCTCTTCCTCCTTCTTCAAAACCAGGAACATTATTTCTTTCTATCTAGCTGTTCTACATTAGTCACATCAGCCTCGAACCTCAGAATGGAAAGATTGAGTCTACCTGGATAATCTTTCCTTCTCAAATTCCATAATTTAATCTCATCTACCAAGTATATTTTGCCATGTAAGATAATGTATTCACAGCTTGTGATGATCAGGAGGTGGGTATCTCTTAGATGTTATTCTGTTACCACACACAAACATGCTACTACTTTAAGTGACAGGACTCATATGTGGAATTCGAGAAACTTAACAGAAGACCATAGGGAAGGGAAGGGGAAAAAAGTAGTTTCAAACAGAGAGGGAGGCAAACCATAAGAGACTCTTAAATACAGAGAACAAACTGGGCATTGAGGAGGGCACTAGTTGGGATGAGCACTGGGTGTTGTATGTAAGCGATGAATCATGGGAATCTATCTACTCCTGAAACCAAGAGTACACTGTAAACACTGTATGTTTGCTAACTTAATAAATTATACTGGGGCGCCTGGCTGACTCAGTCAGTTGAGTGTCCAACTTCGGCTCAGGTCATGATCTCATCCTCCTTGAGTTCAAGCCCCGCGTTGGGCTCTGTGCTGACAGCTCGGAGCCTGGAGCCTGCTTCAGATTCTGTGTTTCCCTCTGTCTCTGCGCCTCCCCCTGCTCAAGCTCTGTCTCTGTCTCTCTCTTTCTGTCAAAAATGAATAAAAATTAAAAAAAAAACAATAAATTATACTTAGAAAAAAAACAATAAAATACTTAGGAATAAGCTTAAAAAAATAAAGTTCATCTGAAAGAAAAAAGTAAATTAGGTGAGAGGAAATATCATTGCAAGTGTCATAGCTTCTGTTTTTTTGTTTTTCTGTGAAGAAGTTAACATCACCTGCTCAGTATGTAAGGAACTATTGAAGAAGCAGTCTGGAAGAGAATTGAGTATTGTCTGTATGTGTGTGTATATGTAAGAGATGGAGGTTATGGTGGGGGATATATATGCAGGCCTCAGTGGAAGGGATTGGGATGGGGATAAAGACTATGTTTGGAAAGACATCTTGCCATTCTCCTGAAGAATAGGAGGATGAAGGCAAAAAAAACCAAATGAACAAAAAAACCAAAAAACTCATAAGGATTGAGAATGCAAGGAAACATTTATTTGGTGACCTAGGATTGTGATTTGGATGAGCTCGGGGTTCTCAAACATACCACTTTTTTTGTTTTCAAAAATCATTTTAGGGGCGCCTGGGTGGCGCAGTCGGTTAAGCATCCGACTTCAGCCAGGTCACGATCTCGCGGTCCGTGAGTTCGAGCCCCGCATCAGGCTCTGGGCTGATGGCTCAGAGCCTGGAGCCTGTTTCCAATTCTGTGTCTCCCTCTCTCTCTGCCCCTCCCCCGTTCATGCTCTGTCTCTCTCTGTCCCAAAAATAAATAAACGTTGAAAAAAAAAAATTCAAAAATCATTTCAGTGCCAGAAGTGCTTGAGAGTCAGGCATCTTGTTTGACCCATAATGAATACTGCTAAGGCATTTTGTAGATGGCACCGGAGCATAGATTATGTCTCTCTGCTGAAATTAAGTGCAAATTATTTTTCTCTCAGTGAGCTTTTTTTTTGTAATGTTTACTTAGAAAAGATTAGTAAAATGTGTTTATTCAAAACAAAAAGACTTTGCTATCCTAGAAAACTAGGTATATTTTATATCACTTAATATTAACTTTTTAGATTAGAGAAAATTTATTATTATTATTATTATTATTTCTAAAACTAAAGGCATTTCTAGGATTTCACTCACTGATCTGTGATGGATTGATAAAAGAAATAATATTAAAGTATTTTGGACACATTGTGGCACAAACATGCCATGTCTTTCCCAATTATTTTGTTTACTGTGATACTGGCTCATTTCTATAAGTTATGTCTTATCCTAATATTTTGGAGTTAATATCCCTGAAAACATTAGTGATGAAACAATGTAACTAAATAGCTCAGTATGGGTATAAACGGGTATAAGTACCATCTCTCCTAAACATGGATAATAGTTCATTACAAGACTAGTTTTTAAAAATTTGAATCCTAAAGAAGCATCTGGATGGCTCAATTGGTTAATCATCTGATTCTTGATTTCAGCTCAGGTCATGATCCCAGGGTCATAGGATCAAACCCCTATTGGGCTCTGCACTGAGCATGGAGCCTGCTTAAGATTCTCTCTTTCCCCCTTCCTCTCTTCTCTCTCTCTAAAAGATAGATAGATAGATAGATAGATAGATAGACAGACAGACTTAAAAAAATTGTGAGTCCTGAAGAGACATGACAAATTTTAATGTTGTTGAATTTTACCTATATGCTGAGTGTTTAATTTGACTTTATATATCACAAGTGATGAGCTATGTTGAATGCCCTACATTTTCCAATAATACCTATTTTTTAATCTTTAAAATTGTTTACTTATGCTTTATTTCAAGTGCTCCGTTATTATATTTTATGGCATCTTATTTTTGGAAATCAAACATGTGTGTCTAATCTGACAGGGCACCTTAAAATACAATGTTTAGAACCTAATAAATAGAAATAATTGATTTCTAAGTTGAAAATGAGTCAGGTCTAAGCCCAACTTAATTAAGCTACTTCAGAGAAAGCCCATAGTAACAAGGGAGAATAGCCAATTATAATACATCATTTAGTATCATGCCTATCACTCTTTCTGATCCAAGTAATATTTATTTGCACTGAGTGATTTCAGTTACATGATACAGTTAGAGTTGAATTCTTTTGCTAGTCTAACTTGGCAATGCATGTTCTAGAAAGATATATGGTGTAGTGAAAGAAGATGATTTAGTAAGACAAGACATTTTTCCTCTCTGGACTTTTTGCTACATAAAAGCCTTGTCAGTTTGACATTTGCTACTTTTGCTTTATGATCTTGTTCTATTTTCTCTTCTTCCCATGCCATCTTTATCAAACTACTAAAACACATTTTGCTAAATACTCCAGATGGGGCAATGGCATACTTGGCTTCTGGATAGAAACTAGGAAAATTGCCAAGCTTCTATTCTTTTTATAGTCCCACATTTTGACCATATTGCATAATTCTACTTTTACACATAACTATATTATTATTACTAATTATTTATGGATTTTTTTCCTGAAATTCCCAATCCCACAATTGAGCTATGTCAAATGCATGGTAGAACAGTAGATACTAAAAATTTATCTGCTGAATGATGAATACTTGTTTTTACTTTCAGTGTATCAGAAGAGGATACTTTTATTTTGACACAGAAAATATACTATGCATGTATGGGATGTGCATAGATGAAAATAAACTCAAAGTGAGTCTTTTGCTTTTAGCATGCTATGAATTAATCATACACGTAGATAGAATCTCAATAAATAAAGAATGAAAGAATGCACATATATGTTGTTTAATAGGCCTTACTGCTTTAGAATGAAAGGGACGCTGACTGTAGAGTAACTCCCAACAATTCAGTTTTGATTAGTTATAAAAATGCTAGAGACTTCAAATTTGATTAATGGCAGACATGATGGTTTGCAGAAGCTCTCTCGTTCAGAACACCTAGAACACATGAAAGAAGTATCAGTGTTGTAAAACATCACCCAGGCAAGGACTAAAATTGGACATATAAGGTGAGCCAGGACAGAAAGCTTAACAGATAAGAGGATGAATAACACTTTTGACAGCTTTGCAGGAATGGAAGTATAAAAATTCAAGTGTAGGGCTTGAGGGGGTGGGGAAAGGGAAGGGTAGCCGAGTAAAGCATCTGCATTTTAATTTGGGACCATGAAATACTGCAGCTAAAATAAAAATGAAGTGAAAGTAGGGGCACCTGAGTGGCTCAGTCGGTTGAACGTCCGGCTTCGGCTCAGGTCATGATCTCACAGTTTGTGAGTTCAAACTCCGCGTCAGGCTCTGTGCTGACAGCTCGGATCCTGGAGCCTGCTTCGGATTCTGTGTCTCCTTCTGTCTCTGCCCCTCCCTGCTTGTGCGCTCTCCCTCTCTCTCTCTCTCAAAAATAAATAAAATGTAAAAACAAACAAAAAAAGAACTGGAGGTAGACTGTCACTTGTCTACTTAGAAGGAAAATAAAGAGACATAACAAATAATTGCACTGTAGTGTCTTGGATTAGACCCTGAAACTGAAAAAGGCATTAGTGGAAAAGCTGGAGAAATTGAAATAAAATCTGTAATTTAGTTAATGATACTGTACCAGTGTTAAATTCTTAATTGTATAATTGTACCATGGCTGTAAAAGATGACATTATTTTGTTAACTGGGTGGTATGGAATTCTCTATACTAACAGTACAATCATTAAACAAATTATAGTTTGTGTATCTTACCCAGAACTGACACAAGGAGAAAGAGAAAAATTGAAGAGTCTTATTGTTATTAAATGAACCTAAACAATAACTATCTATAATTATTAACTATCTTTAATTAACATCCATCATAAACTAAATTCCAAACTATGAAAAAAACATTATAAAACAAGGAAAATTTATGGTCTCAGTCACAGATATATAATCAAAGATTATAAATAAAATATAAGAAAAATGAGTACAGCATCTTAAAGGGACAAAACCTCCTCATTTCAGTGATAAAAATTTTAATACAGAAAGCTTACAAGAAATTTCTAAATCTGCTGAGTAACAATGATATTACTAGTGGAAGATATCATAATGATATCATATATATATATATAATAATATATATATATTACAAACTTTTCTTTTGAAGTAGATAGTAAGGAAAATGTGGCCACTTTTAACACTTCTAATTCACAGATCTTAATCATTATAATACCAAAGGGCAAATTTAATTTTTGTAATACATTTGAAAAACATATTTTTGAAATAATCTCTCCCTTTCATTTTGTACAATCTTGCAAAACCTTAAAACTCACCCAACTATATGTGATAGATATTCTCCTCTCCTTCAGACTAATAGGATTTTGCAGCAACTGTAAACAATAGAATACGGTGAAAGTGATATTTTATGAATCCTAACACTAGGTCAGGAAAAAAGCTGTGATTTTTTTCCTTGTTGTTTTGGATGCTCACTCTTGGAAGCCAGCCATGAGTAAGTTCAAGTAGCCCCTGGAAAAGACTACGTGAGGAGGAAGCAAGACTTCTAAACTGCCGCTTCTCCTGTTTGCAGCTGAGTCCAGCACCAAGTTGCTAGGTTTCAATGAGGCACTTTGAAAATGGATCCTTCAGTTGCCACATACTCAGAACTTCCTCAGCTTGGTATATATGCATTGACAAAAGAAACACCATGAGGCCCTGATACAATTTGAGATATGGCCAAAACATATTGTTTTAATTTATTAATTCTTGTGTAGCTTTTTATGCAGGAATGGATAACTTCTATGACAAATATTAAAATTCATAAATATTGAAGACATTTTAATGTTGCCTATTTTAAACTTTGAGATAATAATTGACTTCAACACAAATTCTATTTGTAAAAAAGGACTCAAATTTTAACCAGGAAGTTTTAGATTACTTATAACAATTATTTTCTTTGTGTTTAACCACATTATAGTAATCTATAGTATCTATTTACTTATAAAATAGAAGTCCCAGAGGACACAGATATTCACATTCACATTTGTGACCCTAGATAAATTGTCTAGATGAATTGAAGGATATAAAATAAAAGTGGGAGAACTCATGATATATTGCTGACCATAAAACCCTTGGATATGTGGAAACAGAGTTTTGTTACCACTCATAGCCTGGGGGAAATCAAATTGAAATCCCATAATAAATCTCTGCAAAGTATGTTTTCATTGCTAACCCTACAACTTAATAATTCCCAACATTCTGACTGTGATAGATCACCCCTATGATTGCCAGCTTTGAATCCTAGCCCTTAGGGGATATTAAATTATTATTCAGTGATGTTTTGGGAAGATGCTTTCTCTCGATACAGTTATCATGATATTATTTAATGTTATTTTTTGTATGAATTAAATGAGGTTTGTATGAGGGAAAATGTGGGTCAGTAAAATAAGCAATTTTGATATCAAATAAGCCTAAATTTAAATCCCTGATTTTCAAGGTATGTTACTTTAATACTATTATTACTATATTTGGAACCAGGACAAAGTTTGAGTTAATAATTTTTCTTACTTCCTGGCAAAATAGTGTTACTCCATGCAAAATCCCATTTTATTACCCTACTGATGCATTTCCTTTTCTTTTCTCCCCATACTCCACTCTCATCCCACCCCATTGCCCATAGGAAATAGTTCTAGGCTGCTGGATATGGACTTTTGAGATTGCATGTAGCTTTTTAAAGCATATATTCTTTGAAAATGTATTTATTATTAATTTACACAAATTTATATAGATTTACACATTTGCCTCTAAATGTTTCCACTAACCACTATTTTTAGGTCCTGTGCAGCTCACTGCGTACACCTAGTTTATTGTTTTTAACTCTTTTTGATGGTATAGATCTACCTCATTATATTTATCCATTCAAAACCTAGATTTTCTCCAATAATCTGACACAGTATGATTCAATTATTGCTATAATGAACATCTTCACACATATTGCATGGTCCTTAATGAGAATTCCCATGAGTATTTCTCTAAAATATCAACTCAGGAGTTTATTATTGGATCACCTGACATGTGGAAATTCAGTTTGATTGAACACTGTCCGATTGGGTTCAAGAATGGATATATAAATGATCTTTCCCACTATTGTAATTGAGGAATCATATTTCTCACATTTCCACCAATTTTTGCCATTATGGTACTGAAAGATAAAATATAATCCAAAGGCATTTTCCCTCCCAATTGCCTAAACTATACCCTTAGAAGACAAATACACTGAGTTAATCATTACCATCAGAAACAATTTTAACAATAAATTTACCATTATAGATCTATTTCTAACCTCCCAACCTGAAATAGAGTACATTGTTAGGTTACCCAAGTCTAGATTAATCACCTATTTTGTATTTGTTAGCAGTCTTTCATTGGCAAGCATAAGAATACAAGATTTACACTGGCTTTAATACTATGCAAAAATTGGGGCTTCTGGGTGGCTCAGTCATTTAAGCGCCAAACTTCAGCTCAGGTCATGATCTTACAGTTCATGGGTTCAGGCACCATGTCGGGCTCTGTGCTGACAGCTCAGAGTCTGGAGCCTCCTGCTTTGGTTTCTGTTTCCCTCATTCTCGGCCCCTCCCCTGCTTGAGTGCGCATGAAAGTGTGCTCTCTCTCCCAAAAATAAGCGTTAAAAAAAATTTAAAACAAAAAAAAAAGAGTATGCAAAAATTGTTCTAGAGTTAGGATGAAGTTCAGAAAGATTGATCTAATGATTCATTCCTACTGTCATCAAAGACCTATTTTATTTGTGTCTTATTTGTCTGTCTTTTTTTTTTAATATATGAAATTTGTTGTCAAATTGGTTTCCATACAACACCCAGTGCTCATCCCAAAAGTTGCCCTCCTCAATACCCATCACCCACTCTCCCTTCCCTCCCACCCCCCATCAACCCTCAGTTTGTTCTCAGTTTTTAAGAGTCTCTTATGCTTTGACTCTCTCCCACTCTAACCTCTCTTTTCTTTTTTTTTTTTTTCTTTCCCCTCCCCTTAGGTTTCTGTCAAGTTTCTCAGGATCCACATAAGAGTGAAAACATACGGTATCTGTCTTTTTCTGTATGGCTTATTTCACTTAGCATCACACTCTCCAGTTCCACCCACGTTGCTACAAAGGGCAATATTTCATTCTTTCTCATTCCCATGTAGTACTCCATTGTATACATAAACCACAATTTCTTTATCCATTCATCAGTTGATAGACATTTAGGCTCTTTCCATAATTTGGCTATTTTTAATAATTTGGCTATTTGGTCTATTTTAATTTTTTGAGGAACCTCCACACTGTTTTCCAGAGTGGCTGCACCAGTTTGCATTCCCACCAACAGTCCAAGACGGTTCCTGTTTCTCCACATCTTTGCCAGCATCTATAGTCTCCTGATTTGTTCATTTTGGCCACTCTGACTGGCGTGAGGTGATATCTGAGTGTGGTTTTGATTTGTATTTCCCTGATGAGGAACGATGTTGAGCATCTTTTTATGTGTCTGTTGGCCATCTGGATGTCTTCTTTAGAGAAGTGTCTATTCATGTTTTCTGCCCATTTCTGCACTGGATTATTTGTTTTTTGGGTGTAGAGTTTGGTGAACTCTTTATAGATTTGGGTTACTAGCCCTTTGTCCGAAATGTCATTTGCAAATATCTTTTCCCATTCCGTCGGTTGCCTTTTAGTTTTATTGATTGTTTCCTTTGCAGTGCAGAAGCTTTTTATCTTCATGAGGTCCCAATAATTCATTTATGTTTTTAATTCCCTTGGCTTTGGGGATGTGTCAAGTAAGAAATTGCTGCGGCTGAGGTCAGAGAGGTCTTTTCCTGCTTTCTCCTCTAGTGTTTAGATGGTTTCCTGTCTCACATTCAGGACTTAATCCATTTTGAGTTTATTTTTGTGAATAGTATAAGAAAGTGTTCTAGTTTCATTCTTCTGCATGTTGCTTTCCAGTTCTCCCAGCACCATTTGTTAAAGAGACTGTCTTTTTACCATTGGATATTCTTCCTGCTTTGTCAAAGATTAGTTGGCCATACTTTTGTGGATCTAGTTCTGGGGTTTCTATTCTATTCCATTGGTCTATGTGTCTGTTTTTGTGCCAATACCATGCTGTCTTGATGATTACAGCTTTGTAGTAGAGGCTAAAGTCTGGGATTGTGATGCCTCCTGCTTTGGTCTTCAAAATTACTTTGGCTATTCGGGGCCTTTTGTGGTTCCATATGAATTTTAGGATTGCTTGTTCTAGTTTTGAGAAGAATGCTGGTGCAATTTCGATTGGGATTGCGTTGAATGTGTAGATAGCTTTGGGTAGTATTGACATTTTAACAATATTTATTCTTCGAACCCATGAACACGGAATGTTTTTCCATTACTTTATATCTTCTTCAATTTCCTTCAAAGCTTTCTATAGTTTTCAGCATACAGATCTTGTACATCTTTGGTTAGATTTATCCCTAGGTGTTTTATGCTTCTTGGTGCAATTGTGAATGGGATCCGTTTCTTTATGTGTCTTTCTGTTGCTTCATTATTAGTGTATAAGAATGCAACTGATTTCTGTACATTGATTTTGTATTCTGCAACTTTGCTAAATTCATGTATCAGTTCTAGCAGACTTCTGGTGGAGTCTATCAGATTTTCCATGTATAATATCATGTCATCTGCAAAAAGTGGAAGCTTGACTTCATCATTGCCAATTTGGATGCTTTGGTTTCCTTTTGTTGTCTGATTGCTGATGCTAGCACTTCCAACACTATGTTAAACAACAGTGGTGAGAGTGGACATCCCTGTCGTGCTCCTGATCTCAGGGGGAAGGCTCTCAGTTTTTCCCCATTGAGGATGATGGTAGCTGTGGGCTTTTCATAAATGCCTTTTATGATCTTTAAGTATGTTCCTTCTATCCCGACTTTCTCAAGGGTTTTTATTAAGAAAGGGTGCTGAATTTTGTCAAATGCTTTTTCTGTATTGATTGACAGGATCGCATGGTTCTTATCTTTTCTTTTATTAATGTGATGTATCACGTTGATTGATTTGCGAATGTTGAACCAGCCCTGCATCCCAGGAATGAATCCTGCTTGATCATAGTGAATAATTCTTTTTATAAGCTGCTGAATTCGATTTGTTAGTATCTTATTGAGAATTTTTGCATCCATATTCATCAGGGATATTGGCCTGTAGTTCTCTTTTTTTGCTGGGTCTCAGTCTGGTTTAGGAATCAAAGTAATACTGGCTTCATAGAATGAGTCTGGAAGTTTTCCTTCCCTTTCTATTTTTTGGAATAGCTTGAGAAGGATAGGTATTATCTCTGCTTTAAATGTCTGGTAGAATTCCCCCGGGAAGCCATCTGGACCTGGACTGTTATTTGTTGGGAGGTTTTTGATAACTGATTCAATTTCTTTGCTGGTTATGGGACTGTTCAAGCTTTCTATTTCCTCATGTTTGAGTTTTAGAAGCGTGTGGGTGTTTAGGAATTTGTCCATTTCTTCCAGGTTGTCCAGTTTGTTGGCATATAATTTTTCATGGTATTCCCTGATAATTGCTTGTATCTCTGAGGGATTGGTTGTAATAATTCCATTTTCATTCATGATTTTATGTATTTGGGGCCTCTCCGTTTTCTTTTTGAGAAGCCTGGCTAGAGGTTTGTCAATTTTGTTTATTTTTTCAAAAAAACAACTCTTGGTTTCATTGATCTGCTCTACAGTTTTTTTAGATTCTATATTGCTTATTTCTGCTCTGATCTTTATTATTTCTCTTCTTCTGCTGGGTTTAGGCTGCCTTTGCTGTTCTGCTTCTATTTCCTTTAGGTGTGCTGTTAGATTTTGTATTTGGGATTTTTCTTGTTTCTTGGGATAGGCCTGGATTGCAGGCCTATCTTGGGATAGGCCTGGACTGCCTTCGCTGCATCCCAAAGTGTTTGGATTGTTGTATTTTAATTTTCATTTTTTCCATATACTTTTTAATTTCTTCTCTAATTGCCTGGTTGACCCATTCATTCTTTAGTAGAGTGTTCTTTAACCTCCATGCTTTTGGAGGTTTTCCAGACTTCTTCCTGTGGTTGATTTCAAGCTTCATAGCATTGTGGTCTGAAAGTAGGCATGGTATGATCTTAATTCTTGTATACTTATGAAGGGCTGTTTTGTGACCCAGTGTATGGTCTATCTTGGAGAATGTTCCATGTGCACTCGAGAAGAAAGTATATTCTGTTGCTTTGGGATGCAGAGTCCTAAATATATCTGTCAAGTCTTTCTGATCCAATGTATCATTCAGGGCCCTTGTTTCTTTATTGACCATGTGTCTAGATGATCTATCCATTGTTGCAAGTGGAGTATTAAAGTCCTCTGCAATTACCACATTCTTATCAATAAAGTTGCTTATGTTTGTGAGTAATTGTTTTATATATTTGGGGGCTCCCATATTTGGCACATAGACGTTTATAATTGTTAGCTCTTCCTGATGAATAGACCCTGTAATTATTATATAATGCCCTTATTCATCTCTGTTACAGCCTTTAATTTAAAGTCTAGTTTGTCTGATATAAGTATGGCTACTCCAGCTTTCTTTTGACTTTCAGTAGCATGATAGATAGTTCTCCATCCCCTCACTTTCAATCTGAAAGTGTCCTCAGGTCTAAAATGAGTCTCTTGTAGATAACAAATAGACGGATCTTTTTTTTTTATCCATTCTGATACCCTGTGTCTTTTGGTTGGAGCATTTAGTCCATTTAAATTCAGTGTTATTATAGAAAGATACGGGTTTAGAGTCATTGTGATGTCTGTAGGTTTCATGCTTGTAGCGATGTCTGGAGTTTGTCTCACAGGATCCCCCTTAGGATCTCTTGTAGGGCTGGTTTAGTGGTGATGAATTCCTTTAGTTTTTGTTTGTTTGGGAAGACCTTTATCTCTCCTTCTATTCTAAATGACAGATTGACTGGATAGAGGATTCTCGGCTGCATATTTTTTCTGTTCATCACATTGAAGATTTCCTGGCATTCCTTTCTGGCCTGCCAAGTTTCAGTAGAGAGATCCGTCACTAGTCTTATTGGTCTCCCTTTATATGTTAGAGCACGTTTATCCCTAGCTGCTTTCAGAATTTTCTCTTTATCCTTGTATTTTGCCAGTTTCACTATGATATGTTGTTCAGAAGATCGATTCAAGTTACGTCTGAAGGGAGTTCTCTGTGCCTCTTGGATTTCAATGCCTTTTTCCTTCCCCAGTTCAGGGAAGTTCTCAGCTATGATTTCTTCAAGTACACCTTCAGCACCTTTCCCTCTCTCTTCCTCCTCTGGGATACCAATTATGTGTAGATTATTTCTCTTTAGTGCATCACTTAGTTCTCTAATTCTCCCCTCATACTCCTGGATTTTTTTTATGTCTCTTTTTCTGAGCTTCTTCTTTTTCCATAATTTTATCTTCTAGTTCACCTATTCTCTCCTCTGCCTCTTCAATCCGAGGTGGTTATCTCCATTTTATTTTGCACCTCATTTATAGCAATTTTTAGCTTCTCCTGGCTGTTCCTTAGTCCCTTGATCTCTGTAGCAATAGATTCTCTGATGTCCTTTATACTGTTTTCAAGCCCAGCGATTAATTTTGTGAGTATTATTCTAAATTCACTCTCTGTTATATTGTTTAAATCGTTTTTGATCAATTCGTTAGCTGTCGTTATTTCCTGGAGGTTTTTTTTGAGGGGAATTCTTCTGTTTTGTCATTTTGGATCATCCCTGGAGTGGTGAGGAACTGCAGGGCACTTCCCCTGTGCTGTCTTGAATAACTTGCCTTGGTGGGCGGGGCCACAGTCAGACCTGATGTCTACCCCCAGCCCACCACTGGGGCCACAGTCAGACTGGTGTGTACCTTCTCTTGCCCTCTCCTAGCGGCGGGATTCACTGTGGGGTGGTGTGTCCCGTCTTGGCTACTTGCACACTGCCAGGCTTGTGGTGCTGGGTATCTGGAGTATTAGCTGGGGTGGATCGGCAAGGTGCATGGGGGCGGGAGGGGTAGCCTCAGCTCGCTTTTCCTTGGGAGATACGCTTCGGGAGGAGCCCTGCAGCACCAGGAGGGAGTCAGACCCGCTGGAGGGATGGATCCTCAGAAGCACAGTGTTGGGTGTTTGCGTGGTGCAAGCAAGTTCCCTGACAGGAACTGGTTCCCTTTGGGATTTTGGCTGGGGGATGGGTGAGGGAGTTGGCGCTGGCGAGCGCCTTTGTTCCCAGCCAAGCTGTGCTCTGTTGTGGGGGCTCAACAATTCTCCCTCCCGTTGTCCTCCAGCCTTCCTGCTCTCTGAGCAGAGATGTTAGCTTATAACCTTCCAGATGTTAAGTCCCGCTTGCTGTCCGAACACACTCCATCCAGCCCCTCTGCTTTTGCAAGCCAGACTCGGGGGCTCTGCTTTGCTGGCTGGCCGCCCCTCGGCCCGGCCCCCTCCCGCCAGTCTGTGTAGCCTGCACTGCCTCTCCGCCCTTCCTACCCTCTTCTGTGGACCTCTCGTCTATGCTTGGCTCTGGAGAATCCATTTTGCTAGTCTTCTGGCGATTTTCTCGGTTATTTAGGCAGGTGTGGGTGGAATCTAAGTGATCCGCAGGGTGCGGTGAGCCCAGCGTCCTCCTACGCCGCCATCTTCCCACTATTTGTCTATGGTTTTAAAGAATTTTACAAATTTAATGTGAAATAAAAAAAATACAAATAGGAAGAAGTCCATGTTCTTTAGTTATGTACAAAAAAGTATGAGAAGAACCAAAAGTAAATTAAACATTATCACATTTGTTTTCACCATTCTTAGTTCTTCATATTAACTTCACTATTCAAATGACAGAAAGTAGGTAGCAATTTAGGGATTGGGAAAGAGATAAAAAAACCAACAACTTTTTCTACCATGTTTTTTCTATACTGTATAGCCGTGCTCATAGAGACAACTTCTTTTACTTTTACACTGTGTGGAAATCCAATTGTATATAAAATTGAACCTGCTTAGAAACGGAGGGAGACTAGAAATGATGGGTCCATAACCTAGAGCACTGTTGTACAGTTTAAACAATGGTGCAGCTACCAGCTTGTAATTTTTAGGGACTGCAAGTAAGCCTTTCTCTTGAAGTTGAACCAAAACAGCTCCATCACGTTCCTTAGGTTTTCTAATATGTGGAAGAATATATGAATACTAAGGAGGTTCAAAATTTTGCCTCCACCCGTTACCAATGCAGTCATCAATGACCCCATCTTGCAGGACTACATTTTGATAACCCGGTATCCTTGTCATTAAGCATTTGAGTTCTTCAACTTCATCTTCTCCTGGGTTAAGTTCACCACCAGGTAATGTGAAGAAAGTTGTTGCCAGCTGTAGCAGGAACACGTGCAGTAGCAGGTGCTCGTGTACAATCAGGGCCCCTTCTATAGTCCTTCTCATTCAATTTTATCAGATTCCTCCCTCATGTGCTGAAATGTGGCTGCGACGGAGCTGGCCTTCTCATACAGGGACTCCTTTGTACCAAAAATACAATTGATAAGAGGGTACATGTTGATGGTGAACTCCAGGGTGAGGGGCTTGGTCTGTTGGATGGACTTGTTGCCAAACTTGTTGATCCCACCCCCCTATGCCAGCCAATTTGTGAACATTTGGGTGGCACCATGGACATGCTGGTGAACTCCAGCACTGGCAGGGAGAGGATATGGGGCAGGCAGGAAGGTTTTCCTGTGCCAGCAGCAGTTATTTGCATCCCCCTCAGCAGATGCTACCGACCATTAGCATGAGAACACAAGAGGAGACTTAATTTGTCTGCCTTAAGGGAGTATAATTTTTCTTGTTGTTGATTTTTCTCAAACTCATAAAATAGCTTCCAGGAAAACCCATGATCTAAAAACCCTGCTTTACATCACACAGAAAGAGAAAGTATCTCCCAGAAACACTTGAAGCGTGGGAAGTTATGTTTCAGTATGCCCAAATACGTTTTATATATCTCCTTTGCTTGAAATGCGCTTCTTACATCAATCACCCTAAACTAAGCCAGGTAGGGACTAATCCTGAAGTTGGTACTGATGTCTACTTTTCTAAAGTATATGAGCTTTGGAAGAGTGGTAAATACAGAATTTACAATCAGGATAAAACCTTAGAAAAGAAGTGTAAATGGACGTGGAGAATGGAAAGAGCAAACCTTTTCATAAACTAGAACAACTGTGTACCTTGATACAAAACAATTTAATCATTTATGAGCAATTATAATTTTCATAAAACTTTGACTAATCTTTAAAAAATTTAGTTTTGCTAAGGGCTCCTGAGTGGCTCAGTCTGTTAAGCATCCAACTTCGGCTCAGGTCGTGATCTCATGGCTTTGAGTTTGAGCCCCATGTCTGGCTCTGTGCTGACAGCTCAGAGCCTGGAGCCTGCTTTGGATTCTGTGTCTCCCTATCTGTCTTACCTCCTCCTCTCACGCTCTCTTTCTCTCTTTTGCTTAAAAATGAATAAAAATTAAAAAAAATACTTTGTTAATATTTTCACTACCATTATTAGTTATTAAAAATGAAATGTATGCTGTATCAGGTTAAATAATTTTGAGATTCATGGAGGTTATAGTTTTGCGCCTTAATTGTCTTACTGCCATATGTATGCTTGTGTAAACATGTTTGATAATACAAACAAATTTTGTGAGAACAGTTTATTAACACAGACTTTCATAATTTCACAAAGTAAACATCCTTCTGTAGCATTCTTTTGTTTTCATGAAATGATATTTTGTGAACTTTTCTCCATTGTCAATGCATAGGGATTTAAGTCATTAATTTAAAAAAATGTATAATTGTCTTTTTTTTTGCCTCAAGGGCTGGAATTATACATTTTAGCAGGAGCATGTGCTAAAAGAAAATAGATTTTTGTGTTTTGTTTTTTTTTAAGTTGACAGTAGGGGAAGGAGCAAAGAATAATGATCACCCTTTATAGATTCCAAGAAATTAGTAAATCCCCAAACCCAGGAAGTGCCTATCAATTACCGCAATTGCAGATGATTAACAAAAGCCCACGTGGAACTTGCTTCATGCTTCACATCTGTTCAGCTATTTATCTCTAACAGCAGAGAATAATGGTTTCCTTTTTCTCTTTTCCTTTAAATATTACACAAGTGCTTTTCATTGTGGAATCTAAATGAGAACTCTGTTCCTGGAGATATAATTAAAAGTTGACAAGGTTGGAGAAAAAGATAAGTATCACTAGAGAGTAAACAGTTCAATATGCTCTATATATTAGTAGCATAGTTTATCCACCCATTCCTGTACTGATGGACATTCAGATTACCTATTGTTCTTTGTTAAATTAACAGGATACTCAATATAAGCATTAATTTATATACCATTAATTTAATTGGGCCAAATGATGTTACTTTTCTACTCCAATATGTATTTCACAAAACACAGAGATTTAAATAGACATGCTATTAAGTGAACCTTACTGTGTAGTAGAATTACTTATTACTTTTTGAATTACCTTCTGTAGACTGAAATAAATTAGCACATATGAAAACTCTGCGCTGCAATGCTATATTTATTTGACAAGTAGTTGTATTTTTTCCAAAGAAACACTTAAAAATTTTAAAAATATGTATAGAAATATTCAAGAGAGTGCATATTCCTTTATTTTGTAATATCAGAATAATTTAATATTCTGTTATAATAAACTGAATCTGGCTAATCACTTGTAGCCTTCATTTTTTGCAACAGCTCAGGAGTCTGTCTATTCCTTTGATCAATGTAAATTGTCACATTTCTTGTTATCATGGGTCTACCTCTAGGAGACTGTTGTGTTTACATAGTCTCATCAAATTTCCTACGTTAAATTTTCCAGAAACTCATACAAAAGATTCTGTATTGTACAAAGTAAACGGCATTCTGATTGCAAAAAATAAGGACTTTAATGCCAAAATATGGAGACACTTTTTTCCCGCTGGGTTTCAGAGGACTGACCACCCTAGGGAGCATGCAGGTTGCTATTATTTATAGAGAGAGGAAGTAACAGTAGTACAATGCTGACTAGGAAATAGAAACAAAACACATAATCTTTCTAAATAAATAATGATTCTAAACTAGTGAAAAGTTCCACAAATCAAATGAACCTTGGAAAGTTGTTTGTTGTTGTTTGTTTGTTTATGCTATTCTTATTTTTAGATATGAGTGTTTTGACACATGTCTCAAACTTTAAAATGATACCATCTGGCAAAAGAAATGAAAGTGTGTCCCCTGGTGTATTTGCACTTTTATTAAGTAAAATAGTGTAAAAGTGTTCATTCTCTTATTTGAAAACAGCAATAACTTTGGTAACAATAAAATAGTTTTGAAAATTCTACACATTCTTCAATTGTAAACATTTTATGTTCATAGTTTACTCAAATCACCAGAGGGTAATATTCTAGGAGTATTGTATTGTTGAAAGAGTGTGGGATATAGACTTGAGACCTGACTTTGCATTCTGGTTCTCCCATTCACAAGTTATGAATTTATCATTAAACTTTTATAATCTTTATTTTGTCACTTCTGAAATGTGAATAATAATACCAATGCAAAGTGCTGTGGAAATGAAATATTATTAGCGAAAAAAATGCATATGGACTATAATGGACCAAGTCATTTATCATGCCCTAAAAATGTTTCATAAAATTCATACTACTTTATTTATGATATTCTAAATTCAAAACAACATATCTATCTATCTATCTATCTATCTAAGTTATCGTACACCCAACATGAGACTTGAACTCATGACTCCAAGATCAAGAGTCTCATGCTCTTCCAATGAGCCAGCCAGGTGCCCCTCAAAACAACTTTTAGAACAATATGCCAAAGGGGCATCTGGATATCTCAATGACTCAGTCAGTTAAGTGTCTGACTCTTAATTTTGGCTCAGGTCATGATCTTGCATTTCATGAGATTGATCATGGAGCCTGCTTGAGGTTCTCTCTCTCTCTCTCTCTCTCTCTCTCTCTCCCTGTCTCTGTCCCCCCCTCCTTTCTCTCTCTCAAAATAAATAAGTAAACTTAAAAAAATAGAACAAGATGCTAAAAGTGATGGTATAAAATACACACAAGCATGCACACACACATGCTTGCGCGCGCACACACACACACACACACACTGGAATATTACTCAGCCATAAAAAAGAACAAAATCTTATTTGCATCATCACAGATGGATCTAGAGGATATATACAGAATTTAAGAAACAACAAGCAAACAAAGAAAAAATGAGATTAAAAAAAAGACTGAAATATAGAGAATAAATTGGTGGTTGTGTTGCCAGAAGGTGCATAGGAGGGATGGATGAAAAAGGTGAAGGGGATTAAGACCACATTTGTGATGAGCACTGAGTAATGTATAGAATTGTTGAATCATTGTGTTATATATCTGAAATTAATATAACACTATATATTAATTATCCTTGAATAAAAAATATTCAGATTGACTAGGAAAAAAGGTAAATGACTCTAATTACTAAAATCAGAAAAGACAGGAACATTTTACTGAATTTAAAGGCATAGAAAGGATTGTAGGAAAATACTATGAGCAACTATATGCCAACAAATTGGAGAAGCTAGAGTAAATGGTTCAATTCTGATAAATACACAAACTCCAAAACTGTCTCAAAAAGATAAAGATAATCATAATAGATCTCTAACAAGTAAGCAGATTGAATCAATAATTAAAAATTCAAAGAAATACCTCCCAACAAAGAAAAGCAGACAACTGCTGGTGAATTAATCACTGGTAGATTTATACCAATTCTTCATAAACTCTTCTAAAATGAAGAGAGATTAATACTTCCTAACTTATTCTATGAGGTTAGCGTTACCCTAAAAACAAAGCCAGATAAAGGTGCTACAAGAAAAGAAAATTACACCAATATCCCTTGTCTATGATATTGATGCAAAAATTTTCAACAAAGTACTACTAATGTGATTTCAGCAGTATATTAAATGGACTATAAAGATGACCAAGTGGGCTTTACACAAAGAAAGCAAGGATGGTTCAACATATAAAAATCTGTCTATGTATTATACTACATTAATGTAATAAAGGAAAAATGCCTGCATGATAACTTTAAATGATGCATAAAAGTATAATTTGTCACATCCATCATGATAAAAACACTCAAAAATGTTTAGAAGAAATCTTTCTCTACATGGTAGAGGTCCACAACTAACCTCATACATAATGGTAAATGACTAAAAGCTTTTACTCTAAGATAAGGAACAAGACAAAGATACCTGCTTTCACCACTGTTATCTGACATAATTATCTGATGTTCTTGCCAGATTAATTAGGCAAGAAATGTAAAGAAAAGGCATACAAATTGAAAAGAATAAGTAAAATTATTTCTGTTCATAGATGACATGATCCTGTATGTAGAAAACTTGAATCCACAAAATATTTCTATATCGAATTTTAAAATTCAGGAAATTTGATAGATGGAAAATGAACTTGCAAAAATGATCTGTATTTCTTATATTAGCAACAAACAATCTGAAAAGGAAATTGAGTAAACAATTTCATTTTCAATAATATCAAAAAGAATAAACTATTAGGAATAAATGTAACCAATGAGGTACAAGACCTGTACATTGAAATTTATAAAACATTGATGAAAGAAATTAATGGAATAAATTTAATATTAAATATATGCAAGACTTAATATTGTTAAGATGACACCATGAAAATACAGAATCAATGCAATTCCTGTCAAAATGTCAGAGATGTTTTGCATTAAGATAGACAAACCCTTATAAATTTAATATGGAATTTTAAGGGACCTTGAGTAGTCAAACCAATCTTGAAAAAAAAATAACAAAGTTAAGCTCATACTTCACAATTTCCAACTTACAAAGGTATAATAATCAAAATCATGTGGTAAGGATATCCATATGCACCACTGGAGTAAAATTGACACCACAGAAATATATATATTGCAACTGACATTAGGCAAGGATGCTATAATCTTTCAGTGGGGAGAGTATAGTTTCTTCAACCACTGGTGCTGGGGAAACTGAATATTACATGCAAATAATTAAGATAGACCCTCATCTTATACCGTATATAAAAATAAATAAAAATGGATCAAAATACATAAATTTAAAGCTAAAACTGTAATCTCGTAGAAGAAAATATAGGGATGAATCTTCATTACCTTGGACTTAGCAATGATTTTTTAAATATGGCCCTAAAAGCATAGGCCAATGGCACTATCAATAGAGTAAAATGACAACCAGAGAAACAGAAAAAAATATTTGCAAATCACATTTTTGTGGTAAGGTTTTAGTATATAGAATATGTAAAGAACTCTTACAAGTCAACAACAACAACAAAAGCAAACACTATTATAAAATGGGCAAAGAACCAGACATTTATTCAAAGAAAATGTGAAAATGACCAATAAGCATATGAGAAGATGCTCAGCATCATCAGTCATGAGGGAAATGTTAATCAAAACCACAATGAGATTTCCTGTCATACCTACTAGGATGGATATAACACACAAAAAAGGTAAAATCATAAATGCTGGTGAAGATGTGGAGAAATTGGGACCCTCGTATATCCCTGGTAGGAAAGTAAAATGGCATACCTACTGTGGAAAATAGTTTGAGAATTCCTCAAAGCATTAAACATAGGATTACCATATGACTCAATAATTTCATTCTTAGGTATATATCCAAAAGAATTAAAAATAGGGATCCAAACTGGTATGTGTATACAAACAATCATAGTAGCATAATTTACAATAGTCAAAAGGTGGAAACAAACCAGGTGTCTTATCAACCAATGAATAGATAAACAAAATGTGGGATAAATAATATACATTATTATTCAGCCATAAAAATGGATTATGATAAAGGCTACAACATGGATGACTCTTGAAAATATTATGCTATATGAAATAAGCCAGGCATAAAAGAACAGATATTGCAGAACTGCACAAATGGGCAAATTCAAAGAGTCAGAAAGTAGATTAGAGGTTGCCAGGAGTGGGGTAAAGGGAAGATGGAATTATTCCTTAATGGGTACAGATTTTCATTTGGAGCGATGACATCGTGAATGTAATTAATGCCACTATAATTTACACTAAAAAATAGTTAAATACATATACACACCAGTATATATAAAATATATAATTAGAGTTACTCCATTTAAGCTTTAATAAGTTAGATTTCTCAAGTTATTTAAAAATGAAAATGGTAGGGTTTTTTTTCTTTGCATTGCAGCAGTTTCAAAACCATTATTACAATTGGTAACCAGTTCATAAAACTACTTTAAAGGAGCACTATTTACTTTTGTTTTCATTATTTTCATTCCTAAAATCTCAATTCAGTTTTAATACATCAGTGTGTTGCTAAATGTGAAGGCTATTGTAGAAATCCTTTTTAACACATAACTTTACTGCCCTTGAAATAGGAAATGTGTTGTATTGTAATAAAAAGGTAACTTTTCAATTTCAAGAGCAATAGTATCTGAAGGGTCATTTTCTCCATTTGGTTTCATACCCTCATACTGTTGACTTGAACAAGGAATTTCCATTGATTTCAAAAGGGCTGTATACAGAGATAGGCTGTAAAAGGGTCTAGAGCCCATATGAAAACAGGATCGAGTTTTGAGACGATCTGGAATCTGCTTTTGTGGACTCACTCAATCGGAATATGGTTATAGTAATATGTAAAATAAGGTTTATTTTCTCATACGCAAACTGTACCATGATGTCCTGCAAAATAATCAAAGTTTAAAAAAAATGATTTTCTTAACAGATAGTGAAGTTAAACCTAGCAGTTAGGCTATTCTGCTGTCTCCATATAAGTTTCTTGATTAAAATTAAGTTCAGTAAATACCCTTAGTTTTTACATTATGCCTTTATTTCATTCACTAAACTACTTAATGCAGTCACTGAAATGCAAAAGTAAATAAACTATATGGACATACATGGTATAGAACTTAGGTTGAACTACTATGAATATATAATTTATTATTGTATAAGTTTACATTATTTTTATTTACCTTAAAATTTAAAAGTAGTTATGAGTTCCACTGCATATTTGTTTCTCAACATTTTTGTGGATAGTTACTTTAGGGAATAAAAGTTGATGAGTAAATGGTTTACCAAACTTGCATGATACAAGATCCTGTCATCTGCAAATGTAGTTTTACTTCTTCTCTTCTAATCCCAATGCATTTTATTTTCCCTCACATCATAGGCCAGATTCTTCTATTACAGTACTGTAGTAGAGATGATGATGAACAATCCTTTCATTGTTTCTGATCATAGAAGGAAAGCATTCAGTCTTTACCATTAAGTATGATGTTAGCTGTAGGTTTTTCCATAGATACCTTTCGTGAAGATGAAGAGGTATCCTTCTATTTCTAGTTTTCTGAACGTTCTTATCAGGAATGTATATTAAATTTTACCAAATGCTTTTTCTGTGTCCATTGAGATGAATGTATTGTTTTTGTTTTGGTTTAGTTTATTTTTTGTCAATATGGTGAATTACAAATGGTTGATTTTTGAATATGAAACCAATTTTGTAATCCTGACATAAATCCCATTTAGTTATGGTGTGTTATCCTGTGTATTATTGCATTTTACTTGCTAATATTTATTAAGAATTTCTACTTCTATTTATGAGGGATATTAGTCCTGTTCCTTCACTCCCCTCAGCTCCCCCTCCCCTTCCCTTCTTTTCCTCCTCTCCCCTCCACCTCCCTCCCCCTCCCCTCCCCTGCACTCCCCCTTTCCTTCCTTTCCCCTCCCTTCCCCTCCCTCCCTTTTCCTTTCCTTGTAATGTCTTTGTTGATTTTTTGTATCAGAGTGATGATCATAAACTTTTCTTTCTCTTGAATTTGTTGGAAAAGTTTGCATAAAATTGGTGTTATTTCCTCTTAAATTTTTGATACATTTCATTAGTGAAATGAAATTTATCCAGAAATTTCCATCTGGTCCTGGAGTTTTCTTCCTGTGAAGGTTTATTGTTTTGTTTTGTTCAAGTATTTTATTTTTTGTTTTAATAAGAAAGAGAGAGAGAGAGAGAGAGAGAGAGAGTGAGTGTGAGCGGGGGAGAGAGGGGCAGAGGAGGAGGAGGAGGAGGAGGAGGAGGAGGAGAAGAAAGAATCATAAGCAGGCTCCATACTCAGCATGGAGCCCCAGGCAGGGCTGGATCCCATTACCCTGGAATCATAACTTGAGCTGAAATTGAGAGTCAGAAGCTCAACCCACTAAGCCAGTCAAGCATCCCTCCTATGAAGGTTTTTAACCACAAATTCAATTTCATTAATAGATATGGAGCTATTTAGGTTATCTATTTTTTATGGATGCTCTTTGGTTATTTCTGTCTCACAAGGATTTTGTCTATTTTATCTAAATTGACAAATTTATTGACCTAAATTTGTTTTTAATATGCCCTTATTATCTAGTATCTGTAGAAGCAGTAGAGATACTTTATCTTATTTTTATATTAGAAATTTTTTTCATATCAGTTTATTATCAGTTTGAGTAGAGTTGTTGATTTCATTGATCTAAAAACAATGTTTGATACTATTGGTTTTCTCTGTTTTGTTTTCTCTTGTTTTCCTCTTTGATTTTTATTGATCTATTTTCATTGTTTTGTGGATTAATCTTTTTCTAATGTGTCAAAGTGGTAACTGAGGTCACTAAAGTGGCATCTTTTTTTTCTAATATAGGTGTTTAATGTTATAAATTTCCCTCTAAATATGTTTTATATGCATCCCAGTAATTTCTATTTATATATGAATGTGATTCAAAGTACTTTTTCTTTCTTTCCCCTTCTTTCATACATAATTTTAATATAAGGGAGTGTTTAGTTTTCAGTTATTTGGGGATATTTCAGGTATCTCCCCATAGTTGTTTTCTAACTTAATCCCATTATAGTTAGAAAAATATGTTGTCTAACTTGAACCCTTTCAATCTTATGAAGCATGTTTTATGACCAAGAAAATGCTTTAACTTGGATTTTTGTTTCTCCATGCACTTCAAATAATATGCATTCTGCTTTTGTTGGGTAGAATGTATTAGAAAGTTTATTAAATCAAGTTGTTTGATAATGTTTTTAAAATCTGATATAGTGATACCGATTTTCTGTCTACTTGTTATGTCCCTTATTGAGAGAGGTATACTGAAATCCTCTTAGAATTTTACATTTGTCTGTTTCTCCTTGTACTACAACAGATTCTGCTTCATGAATTTGCTGCTTGTTTTTAGGGGCATATATGATTAAGATAGTTTTGTTTTCTTGATAAATTCATACCTGATTTTGATAATATTGCCTTATTTTTCTCTGATAATGTGATTTGCCAAAAGTTGTATTTTTTCTAGCATCAGATAGTCACTTCAACCTTGGCATGGAATACTTTTTTTTTATACATTGATTTTTTTTTATTGTAGTAAAATATACATAACAAAATTTACCATTGTAACTATTTTTAACTGTAAAATTAAGTACATTCACAGTGTTTTATAAACATTATCAGTATTCATTTATAGACCTTTTTCATCATATCAAACTGAAACTCTGTACTCATTAAAAAATAACTCCCCATTCTCCACTCCCTCAGCCTTTGGCAAAGCACTGTTCTATTTTTTGTCTTTGTCCGTTAATTTTTGACCTATTTGTGTCTTTATATATAAAGGGGATTTTATGAAGGAAGTATAGATTTAAGTCTTACTTTGTTAATGCGATATGATAATCTCTGCCTTTCAATTTGAGTGTTTTTACCTCTAAATTTAATATGATTGTAGATATCCTTAGGTTTAAATGTATCATTTTGTGTTCTTTCTTACCCATTTTAATTTTTCTGTCCTTTTTCAGATTGAGTGTTTATATGATTCCATTTTATATTATTTGTTGGATCTTAAACAGAAAAGTGACTTATAGTTTTTAAAAGATCACTCTGGCTATGGGGAAAGGATTGATTATGGACAGCAAGAGTGGAAAGAAAGGAAATTAGTAAATGCTTACTCTGAGATGGTTTGGGTGAAGTCGTTTCTTTACTTGCTTTTTTGTTTGTTTGTTTAAATAGTGGAAATAAGAGCTCTGTTTAGGTCATATGATCTCTGAAGTAATGGCCAGGAAGCCAAATCAAATAACTAATTCTGTATACACATCTGATGATGGAACTTAATGCAAAAGTCACTATTAGAAATGTACAATTGATGTCAACAAATATATAGATAGCAATGAATTCTATTTAAATCCATAGGACTGATTATACGATCTTGGGACACAGTAAAGAGAAAAGATAAAGTCTCTGACCTAATCTGGGCAACTATAACATTTATATTTCATCACATAAGGAGATTAAAGAGGAGCAACCAGCAAGTAGAAGAAACCACAGATGAATATGGTGTCATCAATGACAAGGAAAGCTGCATTTTTAAAAAGAAAAAAGTGTTCAATTGTGAAAAATTCTGCCTAGAGGTCAATTAAAATGAGGACATAGAAACAGCTATGGATAACATATATGAGACCACTGGTGATGTGATAAGATTACTATCAGTAGAGTAATTTGGACAAAATCAGTTTTGAGTGGGATGAGGAAATTGGGAGTTAAAGAAGTGTAATTTAGTGACTATAGATAATGGGTAAGTCTAACAAGAGATTATCTATAGTTACTATAGATGATGGGTAAGTCTAACAAGGGAAATAGTGTTGCACAGAGGGTGATGTGTGGTGAATGGAAGTTGTGGCCCTGATCTTAGTTTTCTTAGTTTTTGTTGTGTGTTTGCAATGCGTTAGCACAAGAGCATAGTTATATTCAAGAAAGAGAAATAAATTAATAATTCATAAGGAGAAGTGAATATTACAATAGCAGGTACTTGTGAGGTACAAACATGTGGGATCTAGGGTATAGGTGGAAGAACTAGCCTTTAATGGGAGAGGAGCTACCTTGACCACTGTAATTGGAAGAAATGCAGGTGGACCCAGGTTAGATAAACATATAGATGCATTGGTATGAAAATATAGGGGTTCGTGATTGATTGTTTTGACATTTGTAAGGAAGTTTGAGACAATGCTTTTACCTCTTGCAGGTGAGCAGTCACAGTGAGTAGAATTGGAAGTTGGAGGTGTGAAGAGAAGATACCAAGCAGTTGCTTTGGAAATGAGACAAAGAACATGCTAGCAAAGTGTGGGAGAGATTTTGGGTACTGTTGAGAGCCTACCTATATGAACTGAAAGAGAGACCATGGCCATGTGATTTTTCTCAGACAATATTCAACATTTAACCTGGCTCAAGCACCATATAGTTAACAATTCAATTAGAAACATCTTTGGAATTTTGCTACTTTATATACAGAGAGGAGTAAGAAGGGACAAGGTTTTAAGAGAGCTTGTGATGGGTTAATTACACTAATGGTAGAGTTAGTATATTCAAGGTCCCAAAGAGGCACATAGTCAGATGTCCTTCCCTTTTAGTTATTTGATGATGGATATTTATAGAGTGATGAGATAACTTTTGCATTGATGGCTGAAATTGACAATCCGGTCTAGTGGAAAATATAGTATACTGGTAGTCATAGTATTAATAGGAGCAAATACAATAAAAATAATAGCTAATATTTATTTAACACTTCTATGTGCAAAGTATTACACTAAGCCCTTTACCCACTAAATTTCTAAGCTTGTTTATCCATATTATTTTCACAAAATCTCATGATGTATTATTATTGTACTTTTGTTTTTTTGTTTTTGTTGTTTTTTGGTTTTCTTTCTTTTTTTAATAGGAACACTAAGACTGAAAGAGATGAAATGACTTGCTGACGGTCAAAAAGTCTGTAAAATACAGATTAAATTAGAAAAGACTCTCAATCTGGGGACCACGAATACTTTGCTATTCTGTTGCCAGAGAGCTGGGTTACAACTGTGGCGCTGTTATTGCTTGGTTTTGTGAGTCTGAGGTCACATTACTTTGTTTCCATTTTCTCATTTGTATTGTACTAAATGCTATATCACTTTGTCTCTAATTTGATCTTTAGTTTTTGGGATGTTGTCCTAAAAAATTTCTAACTAGGGGCATTAGAAAAAACCCATCTAACTACTTTGGCATATGCAGGTGACACTTTAGTTAATGTTTTGTGATTACTCTTTAAAATCACTGTTAGATCTTCTATTTCACTACAATGATTGATAATACAAATCGTGTACCTGTGTAAAGGTATGATTCTTTACTATCATCAACATGTTTTCCCCTCATTTTAATAGGATACTATGCCTAGTGCTCTCACCTAAAAATAATTTGTATAATCATTACAAATAATGAAGAGCTATTTAAATTATAGTGGCTAAGTTTACACTCAAAATACTTACTGATTTCAATGTAGTTTTGAATAAGACACAATTCATATAATAATAAATCAGCATAATGTTTGCATAATATAAGGTTGGTTGGTGCCAAAAGTTCTTGAATTACATATGTAGTGTGTTATATAATTTGTTGTATGACACACAAAAGCACTAGATTTTGGATCAGAAATTAATTAGAAATGCTGAACAATTGTAGAAGTAAGGGCAGTGATTTGTTCTAGAGAAAGCATCATAAATAAAACCAATCACATGCATTTCTAAATCTTCTTATACAACTCCAGTCCTGATTATTATATATAAATATTATTATATATGTTAATATCAATATTTTCATATTAGCATTATATATACATTTTCCCCCTTCTGCTTTGATCATTACTAAACATGCCAGGAACTCAGCGCAGCTCAGAGTGCTTTTTAACTCTCCAAGTTATAGTAGAAAGTACATAAACTTAGGTTATTGTATTTATTCACACTTTGATTCCCCAGAAATTGTCATAATATTGTGTGTGAAGGAATAAATGTCTTGCCTCTCAATTGCATGAGGTTCATGATTTGGGGTTATAACTTACTACTTTGGCACATCTGCTCACTTTTAAAACAGAGTCATGAAGACTAGAATCTCTACAAATTGTGCATTGCTAATGTCCTTCAAACAAAAATGGACTTGGAAGAGTAAATTCTCTTTACCTTGGTTGAAAGTTTCTAATAAATGTTATTAATAGAATGTCAGGGCTACATATTCAGGTAAAGTACTTATGTCAAGTGGAATGTATGTGAGTGCAACAGAGCTTAGGTGTGACTGAGATTCTCCATTTCCTCCTTATGTCTCTGAAATATGTTTTTGCCTGCAAATCATATAGAAAGTCTCAATAGCTAGGTAGCTAGATAAATAATAGGTATACTTTAGAAAGGTGTGATTATTCCATTCAAATTGATTTCAGTAAATCATAAAACATTAAATTTAATTACTAAAATTTATTGTCTTCTCAGAGGTAAAAGCGATGTGTTTAATTTGTACCCACATTGACATTAAACTGTGCCCAAGATGACCTACTATGCAGAATTTGAATAAAAAAATATAAATTATGAATTAATAGCTTTATTGCTAGATCATATGTATAGTATTATATAAATATATGTTCATATGTGCATATGTATCTATGCACACTTGGGTGTGATGTATCAGGTTTGTGAGTTTTCATGATATAGAGACTATAAAGTTTGTCAGACAATGTGAATCTCATTTAATCATGTATACTAGGAAATAAATTTTTTAAAATGACTTATTTTTACATTGGTCTGGTTTAGAGAAAATTGTCCAAAGTGATTTGTGAGTATAGTTATATTTAAAGACAAATTCTACATATTTCATAGAGCCCTAAATTCCAGAATGTTAATTTGTGTCAAAGAGCAAGAGGTGTACGGAGAATTCTATCTGGAAAGAAAAGATGAGGCTAACTGATGTTATGGCTCAACTCACTTAATCAGATCTAAGTAACATTAGTATTTGTAACTTTGACATATCTAATACTGGTGGTGATTTCACGACTATACATAGCATAACACTCATAATTTTGAATAACCATAGAACTTAAGAGAACTTGAGAAATTATTTTGTTCCACTTTCCTTCAGGAAATTATTTATCATTCAAGAATCTTATTTACCTTCACCTTTTCTTTTAGGATTGTCTCCAAGGTCTCTTAGAATTTATTACAGAATGCAAAAATCCTTATTACATATGCAAGTATATTTCTTATATTTTGAATAATTTTTAAACATATCAAGAATATTGGAAGAATCCAGCTGGAAATATATCTAATGTATTTCACTAAACAATATGAAAATTACTTCCAGCACTAAATACCTAGATGAGAAAAAGGTTTTATTTAGATACCAGCTAACTATTATTTATAAGCTATATAAGCTATATAAGCTAACTTTTATTTAGATACCAGCTATCCGAGTACATACTCGGGGTAGTCCAGCACTACCATCTTATAAACCTTTGAATATTTATTTCATATTTTTTCAAATGTAAAAGATAAAATAAAATAATAAAAGCAGCATAAATGTGATCAATTTTAATAAAGATGGTGACTAAAAAAATAGATGTTTTCATTTCTAGGTGATTGTATGTTTAGCTAATATAGATAATTCATATGTCAAAAATTGCGAATCTCTGATATTCAGTGGAATGAATCTAGTGAATCAAAAATATTTATTAAAACTTTGTTTAAGTTTAGGAAAGTACCAGATTTCTTACCACAACCTAGGAACAATTGACCAGATATACTACAATCTGCGTCAATTGAAGACCCTATGGTATGATCAATGCAGAAATCAGTCTCTTAAACTTGGAGTTGGGGGAAAATGCTGCTGTGTGATTTCAGCTTGGGGAATGTCACTGAGATCTATTCAGCCATTGCAGCTGAAGAAGGTGGCTGTAGAAATAATCAGCAGCAGCAAGGAAAGTGGGGGCAGAGAAAAGGAGCCTGACCACAAAGTGTGTTCTTTTTACTGTGTCTTAACCTCAGTGTGGGCATGATATTAAAAAAAAAAACAAACCTACTTGGTAGCTGCATCTACTCCTCCATTACCTGGTCAAAGTCTGTTGCCTTTTGAATGGGACAGTTTTCCAAAATAGTGCATTTCAGGTTCAGGAACTCAAAACAATTTTAGAAAAGACTCTAGAGGGGTAAAAATACTAGATCATGGTTTTCCTGATTCCTATTCCTTTCTAGTTCTCTTTACGCCTCCTCCAGACAACTAGATATAAGTTGTCATTGTCTAGCTGTACAAATAGGTGTAAATTAAGTGCATACAAGGCAAGCATGAAGCATAGTTAGAACATCATGAGACTATCTCCACACTATTTGGGGGAAAATTACAGCCCTAGAAAAAGTTTCCCCTTAGGAGAAAAAAAAGCAGAAAAGTATTTTTGGATATTTATTCTAAAAGTCTATAGCAAAAAAACAGGCAAGTAACACAGCATACAAGAACCAGAAAAAGAAAATATTACGGAACACCTACTATTTGGAAAAAAAAAAAAAGGAGGGACTTAGAAAACCTTGGGATTTTTTTTTTAATGTTTATTCATTTTGGAGAGACAGAGAGAGACAGAGTGTGAGCAGGGGAAGGGCAGAGAGAGAGGGAAACATAGGATCCAAAGCAGGCTCCAGGCTCCCAGCTGTCAGCACAGAGCCCAACTCGGGGCTCGAACTCAGAACCATGAGATCATGACCTGAGCCAAAGTTGGACGCTTAACCAACTGAGCCACTCAGGCACCCCGGGACTGTTTTATAAAAAAAAAAATAAGAAGAAATCAGAATTAAGTAAACTAACAGAATTTTAAAAAAATAATGTAGAAAAATAAAATTAAAGACAAAATAGAAAGATCAGCTAGCAGAAGCAATACTAAAACTTAAGCAAAAAACTAAAATACGGAAAAGATTCTAAGATTCCAGAGAGAGAGAGAGAGAGAGAGAGAGGAAAAACAAACAAGCCCCTTATAAAGAAATTAGAAGCAGAATGTTATATGAGAATTCTAATAGCTATATGATCTATTGATTGACAAAGGACAAGCTCTTCTAATTATGAGTGCAATTATTGCATATTATTTCTTATCACTACATTTCAAACTCTCTGTAATATGGCAGATCTTTGTCAGTGATTTTAATTTTTATGGTCAATTTTGTCAATAAACTATGTTATTTTTAGGTTTTAAGAAGCCTAATATAATCTAACATCAAAATTTCAATCTCTCATTCAGTTTAACATATTCCCCACTTTCTCAAACATCTGTCTGACCTTCAGTCTCCTCTCCAGCTCAAACCTGATCTAGATTCTGAAGTTTATAGGAGGAAACATGGACGCAAATAGTTTCTATCCTCCTTTTCATTCCATCTCCTTCTTTCCTCAGTAGGTACTATTTCAGTGTCCCTGAAAGATCAGTTTCACAAGGGACAGGAGGAAAGTAGAAAAGGCAAAATTTTTATGTAGCTGGTGCTGTAATTGTGTATACAGGGTTAGGATTAGGGTTTCCAGCTAACATCTTAATTTTTCTCCATGGTTCCCTTGAACACCATGTACAGGCTTTCTCTTAGGAAAGCAGATCAGCCTTTCTGATTTCCATTGGCAAGCAGATCTTTTCTAGAGAGTTTCTCAAAATACCTCGTGTATGATACCCTTTGTGTTGCTTATTTTGCCACTGGGGAAAAGTTTGCATTTTAGCAAAACCAGAAACTAAAAATGCAGTATGCATCCATCTCTCCTCCTCACTTTTTATTCTGACATGACAGACAGTCCTACCTGCCTCTTGTTTTTCACTTTTTTTTTCAGTCAGTATCAGACACCAAAATCTGTATTGTCTGTTGCACAGACGATAGTGTAGGGAGCCCACTCATCTCACCCAGTGGTTCTCTTAAACCCTCACTTAGATGAAGATTAAAGCAGCCATGGGTGTGGCAGGAAGTCTTCAGAGCACTGTGTTCAACGGGATTCACATTCACTGGTCATCTCTATATAATTGTTTGGCAGACTCTCATATTTAAAGTGAAATTGCATAATGGGCTATAAGGACTGCCAAACCCATTTTGAGCTGTCATTTTACATGTCTAGCAAAGATGATGTAGTATTGTTCTTTAGGACTTTTTGTTTTCAATTTTGGACCTCAGTTGATACATCTGGGTAGGAGAAAATGAAATTTTACAATTGTATTAATAAGTGTTGACATAGAAACATAGAGATGGACACTTTGTCAATCAAACTAGAATTCACAGCAACTGTAATGTCCTTACCATAATGGGTCTGCTAAGCAGGGACTCTGCGTGTGACTATGAAGATTTTGCACTGCACCACGGCAGACTATTATTCATGTAGATTACAATCTGATACAGTATGTCAGGTGGCAGCAAAAGCACTGTGACCACAGATGGCTATGCTGTGGACTCCACATCTTTTAGAGAGGGAGCAGTTGCTCTCAGTAGATGTGGGCTTGATGGGTTGAAGCTCTTTACAAATGAAATATATCTTTGTTTGGTGTCTTTGAGCACAGGTAGTGACAGATTTGTTGCAGGCTTCAAAACAAGTAGGAATTTGATCTTGGAAGCAGAAAAAAAGTGTCTTTATTTGGATAACGTATAACTCTCCTGCTGATTTGAAATAAGAGTTAACTCTCCTATGTCCAGGGGTTTCACATTCCTTAGAAAGCCAGGGAAGTAAATACATGGCAGCTGATATAAAATGTGAGATTAAGTGGACATCAGTGAGCTTAAAGTGGGGAGAATTTTTACTTACGTTGTCCATTTATTGTATTTTTTTATTCAGAAATACGTAATTTGTTATGTTTGACTTTGGGTCACAATAGTAGGTATATAAAATTTTGGCTGTGAATTGTTAAAAATAGACATTTTAGGTGACACTAGATCCAAAATTTTTGTCCTTATTCTTTTTCTTCTTCTTATTTTTTTTTCTTTTTTTGACATGCTTTATGAAGAACACATTTGGGAGAGATTTGACCTCAAATAGAGCATAGTTGTCGTATTCTAATCACTAGTGTCATTGTGATTTCAGAAATTCAGATAATAAATATGTGGTATAGTTTATAAAGACACAGAACTGAATGGAGAAGACCTATTTTATGAGGGAAGGCCATATTTTGGGACCAATTAAAGTGTAATCCATTTTTAAAATCTTTAGAAAAGGTCTTACATTTGGCATACTTTGAGACTAGAAATCAGGTTTTATAAAAAACATCTGTTTTAAAAAAAACAGTTGTAAAATCAAACACAAACAAAAAACTCCAGAGCAAAATGGATTTTGACTTTTTAACTCAGAATAAATGCTGAAGGAATGAAGGAATAGCTATAGATCTTGGTGTTCTGGCTAAACAGAAAATAAAATAAAATTGAAATAATAACTATCTAGATATTCTAAAAGGTTATATTAGGAAAGAGGGCTAAAGTCACTATTACAAAAACATGGAAGTTGAGAAGGGTCCAAAAAGAGGTTATAGCAAGAAGAAAGGAATGGTTTGTGGATCTCTGAGGAACCTTAGATTCAAGAAATTATAGAGAGACCCTTATCTACGACATGGGGGTAAAAAGCTGATGATTGAGAAATCTATACTGGGTGGTTACACAATAATTTAAACAGGGGTGGGGAGAGATTACCTATTAGATCACATTAAATACTTAGGCAGTGTTAGATGAGTTTCAAGATGACATCATTATTTCGGGAGGAAGGAAGAACATGGCATGTTCCCTAAGGGAACATGTCTAAGAAACTTATGGAGTTAGGACTCTAAAGAAAGTTATAGTTGAGAAGAGAAAAACCAAACGGGAGACAGGCAGGACAACAATAAATGTAATTCAGGCATGTGTTTGATTTTCTCTGATGGCATGGAAACAACTGTGTGTAATAATAAATCTACTCAGGTAGGTGAAGATGGAGAGGATCTGTTTGAATAATAGATTTTTTTTTGACCTAGAAATTATTGACTTCTTATCTTACACTGTGAGTAACCTTACATGAAAAAGGAATGTATTCAGAAAGCAAAAAGTCTGAGTTTGAAATAAAGTGAAAACAAATGGTAGACACATGTAATTAAGGAAGTGAGGTTGGTTGCACAAGTATCAGAAAAATAAATGGATACACTTAACTAGGCTCAAAATGTTTAAACTCAGCAGCCTCTATTTGAGGAGAGTAGGGGAATAATGAGAACACATGAAGGAAGTGTATTGATCTTCAATGGATCACTGGGGTTATAGAATTTGAAGAAAGCTTTTTTCGTGTTTATAAGGAATAAAGCCTTATTCGTATTTCACTTTTTGTTGCATTGGGGAACACATTCTGAACAGCAATAATTATTAACAGTTATAGCATACTTCATTGCTGTTTTCTTAGTATTAGCATATCTCTACCTTTTGAACCTTAAATATCATTTTGGCTATTTTTATGAGAAATATATTCCTCACTTAGCTACATAAGTACATATATGCTTTAATATTTTATGAGAATTTCTTTATTAGATGTGGGTAATGGATTTAATTGAAAGTGTTTTTTTTTTAGTATTTGTTGAAATCATAAGTTCTATTGGTATTTCATGTTGATATTTATACAAAAATTAATCCTTAGGTATCCTAGGTTCTTGAGCTAAGGAAATAATATTTAAATATGGTAAATTCTTCTTTTAAGGGATTGTTCTTTTTTACATGCTAATACTTTATTTATGAATTTAATAAAAACGTTCATATATGGGAATTTAAATATCAGGTTTTGTAAAATCCAGTGCCAGTGAACCATTATTCTTGAAAGTATTTGTCAAAAACAAGGCTTTGTAGTTAAATAGATACTATAAATATGCTGTTTTATAAAATCTTTTTCAGAATATACCATGTATTCACACATTAAAGCCTTTGGAAATTAATCCATGTAATCCCCCATTAAAGAATTCACTTATTTTGTCTATTTTATCTATTTTTTTGATATTTGTCTAGCTTACTGTTTGAAAACATCTCTCTCTTCTCTAAGATATGTATGTGTGCTAGTCAGAATTAGGATCCTCATGACTTTTGCCCCTTAGTCATGGCTCTGAATATGTTACATTACATGGAAACAGGGACTTTGTAGATATAGTTAAATTTAGGAATGATTTGACCTTAAAATAGGGAGATTATCCTGTTAGGTCCAATGTATTCACAGGAGCTATTAGAAGCAAAGCTGTCTCTCAGCTCTGAGGAGAGAAGATGTTAAAAGAGATATGCAAGAGTACAAATCAGAGAGATTCAATGTGCCCCTGCCAGATTTGAAAATGGAGGGGGCCACAAATCAAGGGATATGGGAAGTCTCAAGAAGTTAATAATGACCCCTCAAGAAGTTAATAATGTTACTTCCCTGGTAAAGGGAAGGAAGACCTTAAACTTACAACCACATGGAATTAAATTCTACCAAAAACCTGAAAAAGCCTGTATGTGAATTCTGTCCTAAAGTCTCTTTATAATAGTTCAGATTGGCCAACATTTTGATTCGAGCCTTATGAGATCCTAAGCAGAGAACCCATTTGAGCCCATTTGGACTTCCAACACACAGAACTATGAAATAATAAAGTTTAAAGTTTAAAGTTCCTAAATCTGTAGTAATTTGTTAGGACAATAGAAAACTAATATAGTATATAACATAGTTTCACAAATAATAAGTAATAGAAAATGTGCATTTTAAATTAAATAGGGATAGTATGTTAAACTGTAGGATTCATCTAGAAAACATAATTTTTCCTCTTGAATGACCCTAGGTTTTACTTTAAAGATAAGGAAAAAATTGGTTCTGAATTCACACATTAAATTGTAAGTTTTACTTTAGTGCATTTAGGTTGAGTTACGTTTAATTTTATGTGCACTAATTGATATTCTCATTGTATGTGAGAAAAGTAAATCAACCTCAAGGGAATATCATGCTTCCTATGCTATAGTGATTAGTTAATATACAATGGTGAAGGTGATACTATTCTCCAGAGGATACAAATCATGTTTGTGCAAATTTTGTAATTTTGGTATTTTAATAACCTGAGCATAGTTTCTCCAATGAAAACTCTGTCCATGAAATGTCCATCAAAGATTTCGCCATTTAAATGTACCTTTTCTGGAATCAAAATGCTCAGGTGTTGTAAAAAAATGTATATATTAAATAAAAGTATTTGTATAATGTTTGTAAAAGCAGAAGTATTTTTAAAATGATTACATTTACTAGCATTATGCATAACAAATGAATTGATTTTTTTTGTATGAAAAGTGACCATAGAATTGCTATTGAAAGATTTAAATAATATGAAATTATCCCTGAAGTCAAAGGAAGAAATCTAGCAACTGCCAGAGATACTATTCAAAGTAAAAGAGACAGAGATACTCAAATTAGAGAGACTCAGAGACAAATTAGACAAATTAGAGAGAGAGAGAGAGAGAGAGAGAGACTCATTTTGGTCTTTCTTCTGCCTTGTCATTTGGAAGGCACTAACTGAATCCAGCTGTAAGGTGTCAACAGGACAGCCTGGGAACTACTGCCAGGAGGAAACAGCCAGTTTGTGATACCAAGCAGACCAGGCAAGGGCGAGAAATGGATTTAATAGGAAACAGGACAAACTTGGAACAAATGTCAAATCAGCTTTGGCCAATTACTTTTAGGGAATCAGTGAATTCACACTTAAAACAAAGTATTTCCTGTAAGAGAATGATAGAGATATCTTTCCTGAGCAATAGTATATATGCACATATGATTGATACATATAGCTTTATAGTTTTTGAAACTTGCTTTAGTATAATTATTTAAATTATTAAAATTAAACATTATCATAGAATTTTAGAGACTGTTTTAGGGATCATCCAATTCTCCATTTAACAGATGAGAAATTTAAAACCAGAAGACTGTGACTTATCAGACCCTCATCTTCTTACTTTCAGTTAAACTTAGTGTCTGTGGTACTACATATTCCCTTTTAAAAGTTCTGAGAAAATATGTGCTTACTTTATAGTAAATGATATACAACTCTTACGTGTGGGACTGTAATAATCTCCATACAAAATGTGTATGCAATTGCAACTTAGAAGAATCGTAAATATGATCTAAAATCTATATGTTATATGTAATATGTGTTAATGAAATATCTACAAAATGACAGCTCTGGGTTTTATTTCTATTTTTTTTTTTTTTTGAGAGAGAGGATCTTAAGCAGGTGCATTACTTGCAGGCATGAAGTATCCTCATTGCTGGTACAGATCATGCAGTGTTGAGTAGTTCTAGAAGGCAACAACTTTTCTCAGTGGTTTCCTAACAGTGCTAGAGGCAGAAGCTCTCTACTCTACACAAATTTTGAGAGTCATCTATAGAAGTGAAGCCCGTGAGTCTCCTTCTTCAGCCCTCCTAATAATGCTTTGGGCCATGTATGTGTCAAAAATTTATTCATGCTTTCTTTATGTTGCCTATAAACCAAGAAGTCTCATTACTAAATAAATAGAATCTGGAAGTCATTCCCTGTAACAGATCTGAAGAAAATAGGGATTATAATAGGTTATTTATCCTGGTTTGTTGGAAGGGTGTGAAAATCCATAAACTCTAGAAAAAGGAAGTCCAGCACACTGAGTGCTAAACTAGTTAACTTAATTCTTGTGATTTCCTACCAAAATATATTGAAGACGAACTATGCTGGATCACATAGCTGGTGCAATTGAGTTAAGGAATTAAGAACTGTGGTATGGGCTGCTTGCTTATAAGTATAGTGGAGAATTTAAAGCAAAGATATTAGGCTCAGTATGCTCATTGCTAGCTCAGTTTGGAATCAGAAAGCCATGGATGTTGTAATGCTATTCTAAAATATTGTTATTCTTGCTGCTGCAGAGTTTGTATACCTGAAATTCAGATACAACTCAGATTCATTTGATATGCTGAAATGGGGTTCGTGGTGGCTTAACACTATGTCAACTTACCTAAGAAGGGACTAATGTGTGCAAAATCCTCTTTATTATACAAATCCAGTTTGGAATTGCTCAAAACAGAATTTTACAAGAAGTTCAGAAAACAGAAGTGAATAACAATAGCTATTACTCTCTGCAGGCCATCGTGAATAGGGGTGATGAGAGAAAGATATGGAGATGCTGCCAGATTCCAGCTGGTCCTTGTTCTCTCCCTGGAGACAGATGAAAAATTCCAGTGGATTGCCATTTTCCTCAACCTACAACACTCTATGTCTGATTCTCCTTCTTCACTGCTGTCCCTGCTGACCAACAGTAACTCCGTTGTAAGACTCTGGGCGATAAGCACAAGGCACTGTCAGATCCACCAGTTCTTTGAAGTTCCTTTCTGACACAGGCAACAGGAGGGCTGGTGAGTGAGTTCCCCTTCATTCTTTATCTTTCCTTGTGGAACCTACCCCAGCTTCTTCTACATTAATGCAAGATATCATTCCTATAAAAAAATACTTACTCTATAATACTGATACTGTTTTTGCTTCCCTGATGGAAACTTCACTGACATATCTTGCAAGAGGATGCCAACTCTTCTTAGGCCTTGTCGTGACAAACTCTCATTACAAGTACGGATCCTAGTATTGCCCCATGAACCATATAAAATCAATCTCGAGAAATTTTTTAATGTTAAAAGAATTTCAAATCTCCCGTTTATATTGGCAAACTCTAGGGAGTATGTATAGGAGTGGATTCTGTGAATGCTGTACAAAATAGGAACAGGTTGGGTGCAATATGAGTGCTCTTAAAAATGAATTTCTATGTATTATCCTAGCTTGATTAATGAGAAATGGTTCAAATTGTTTTCTTGATTGGTTGACCAAATCATAAACTCAGTCTTTGATCTACATTGGACTAAAGGAAAGTAACAGACAATCCATTAACCTATCATTAATTATGTCCATCACAAGGTCAAAAGTATCTCCCTTTATAATGGCATACATATTTTGAGTAGTGTCCATAACCTTGAAAAGTACTACCATAACTCTCATAGCCAAGAGGGACTTAAGGATACATGATAATTAAATGTATGTGGTCTCTTTTATGGGATCCTGGAACAGAAAAAAAAACACACATTTGGAAAAACTAAAGAAATCTGAATAAAGTGTGGATTTTAGTTAATAATAATGTATTAATATTTGTTCATTAATTGTAAAAAAAAATAGTACAATGCTAATGTAATAATAATGGTAGAAAGTTGGTGTGGAGTATATGAGGACCCTCTAGTGTCTCTTTCCAGTTTTTCTCTAAATCTAAAACCATTCAGAACTAAAGTTAATTTAACAAAGGGAGTATTCTACTTACTTTTCCCTGATGTCCTATGATAAATGTGGGAGATTGCCATTTTAAAAAGGACTCTCTGATTTTATTGAGAATGATGATATCCTGGCTTACAGAGGCAAAGTTTCAGGCCCTAACTACCAGAAGTAATGGGCATTGTCATAGACAACAAGGCTAATGCAATTATGAGAATCCTTTTGCAAACAGGGATCTTTGAAGGTGACAAATTGCTCATGGTATGCCTGGCTTTGTGGACAACTCCCATATGTCCACAAAACACAGACAATAACACAAACACAAAAGCTTTGGTTCTGGTTAATAGATGTTAACCTAACAGATGTTAGTTAGTCTGCATGATAGTTTTGGTATCTCATCAACATTCTGTGTTGATGTACCTAGAATCAGTTAATATACCGAGAGTACCTTGAATGAAGCTTTTTAATATTCTTCTGGAAATGCCGTGAAATATAAATGAAATGATGGCACCAATAAATATGTTGAGTAATGTTGATAGTCTTGAAAAGTACTTTTAATTTTCATGGTTACTGCAATATCACCAAAGTCTCCTGCTGGCCTTCCCCAAAGAGGTGTACAACTATTTACCTGTTTCATTGCATATTAAAAAGCAATTGTCAACAAATCCAGTGATTATGGGGCAATTATTTTAGAAAATATGAATCCCTGGGTCACAGAGTGGGGACTTACAGGGTTCAGGTGGCAAGTAGAGTTTGGCCTGAGTCCATCCTGGGTGATTCCATGAACCATTATATGTTGGTAGCAGACATTTAGAAGTTGAATGAAGTCAAACATGCAGACCACCCTTGCCATAGCTGATCCCATTACCATCACTACTACCTCTGTAAGCAGCAGAAACTAATGTGAGTACTAAAAAGACATCATAACCAGCGTGGAGGGGAAGGGTAGGGAACACCCAGCCACTTGATTTTATTTTTATTTTATTTAATGTCTTACATCGTATAGGAACCAATAATTTGTTTACATTAGAATAGATACTTATACTGGGTATGGATTTGCCTTCCCCACTTGCTATGCTTTACTTGCAGTGCTAAATGCAGAATTATTAAAAGTTCATTCTAAGGTGTGTCATTTCTTACAAGATTGCTTCTGAGCAAGTAAGTCATTTTATAGCAAAAGATATACCCTGTCGTTTATAAACAGCTGATTACACAGAAAGATGTAATAACTTATTCAGGATTCAGTTATGGTTCCAACTAGGAGACAAAAGCTTATGAGTATGGATTTATCTCCTATTGCTGGAGATCTACATTCTGATTCAGTGGAGAGAATATGATGCTGTTTCTTTTGTAGTTAGAGGAATCAATAGGTGGAAACAGGAGAGATACCTCTGGTCATTGTGTCTAATTATCAATTTCTAGCTTTTTGATTCCTGTACTTGCAACAAGAAAGCATGAAAAGAGTTACATTGAACAGGGATTTGAAAGTGGCACTTGACAATATTGAGTCAACTGAACTCTAGACCAATAAGACTGAAGAGTAAGATAAAGTGATGATTGGAATAATTAAAGTAGATTATCAAGAGAAAATAAAGTTGCTACTACATGATGGGGATAGGGAAGAGAATACATGCAACTTAAAGAACTCTCTTAGGATGTCTCCCAGTATTTCTGTATGTCTTATGGTAAACTGTAATACAAGGTCTGAGCAGCCTAATACAGGAAGAAATGACAGGTGTGAAACACTTCAAAAAAGATTTGGGTTTCTTACTAGTAGAGGTGCGAGCTTAAAAAATACTGTCAGCATGAAGAAACTTGTTGGGGTTATAACATCATTATCATGTTGAATATTTCACAAGTATATGTGGGTATAACTTATAAAAGTGTACAATAGAAACGTATACAGTTTACTGTATGTCACTTATTAATAAAGCTATTTTAAAATGAAATATATAACATCACAACTCTATCACTATTAAGGAAATTGGATTATTTAAAGATGTGTGTACAAATAAAATTTCGGGGTGCCTGGGTGGCTCAGTCTGTTAAGCATCCGACTTCAGCTCAGGTCATGATATTGCAGTTCGTGAATTCAACCCCACGTTGGGGCTTTGCGCTGACAGCTCAGAGCCTGGAGCCTGCTTTGGATTCTGTGTCTCCTTCTCTCTCTGCCCCTCCCCCTCTTGTGCTCGCTCTCTCTCTCTCTCTCTCTCTCAAAAATAAATAAAGATTAAAAAAATTCCATGTCCAGATGGCTTCACTGGTAAATTCTACCAAACTTTTAAGAAATAAATAATAGATTTCAATAAAGAACTACACAAAATCTTTCATAAAATTAAAATGGAGAAAATACTTTCCCTCTTAATGAGGTCAACATTACCCTTCTTACAAAACTAAAGAAATGATGACAAAATAATCCTATATGAATATAGATGCAAAATTCACACAAGTTTTAAAAATCATATCCAACTATATGTTAGAATAGGTAATGGGGATTAAAGGAGTGCACTTGTGATGAGCACTGGGTGTTGTATGTAAACACTGAATTACTAAATTATACACCTAAAACTAATATTACACTATATGTTAACTAAGTGGAATTTAAATACAAACTTGGAAATCAAAAAACAAACAAGCAAAATAAAATTCATTTATTAAAAACATATCGTGACCAAGGAAGATTTATCCTAAGAATGCAGAGTTATTTTGACATTTAAAAATTAATTAGTGCATGGAGCACCTGGGTAGCTCATTTGGTTAAGCATCCAACTTTGTCTCAGGTCATGATCTTGCAGTCTGTGAGCTCAAGCCCCTTGGTGGGCTCTGTGCTGACTGCTTGAAGTCAGGAGCCTGGAGCCTACTTCGCATTCTGTGTTTCCCTCTATGCTCCTCCCCCACTTGTGCTCGCTCTCTCTTTCTCTCTCTCTCTCTCTCTCTCTCTCTCTCACTTTCCAAAAATAAGTAAACATTAAAAAATTTAAAAAGTAATAAAAAATCAATTGGTGTAATTCATCACATTAACAGACTAAGGAAGAAAAATAATATGATTATATACATAGATGCAGAAGAGCCATTTGACAAAAACTAACATCAAATCCTAATGAAAATTACCAGTGAATAGAATCCCTCAACCTGATAAGGAGAATTTGCAAAAATCATAGCTTTTATAATACTCAATGCTGATAACTGTAATAACTCTTCCTAAACTCAGGGCTAAGGAGAGGATGTTAGCTCTCACCACTTCTAGTCAACATTGCATTGGAGCCCTAGCCAGTGCAGTAAAGGTAAAAAGAAAAAAAAATTCAGATTCATAAGAAATAATTTATCTATGTTTGCAATGTTCTTGTTTTTAGATGACCTGATAGTTAAATAAAATACTATGGAATCTTCAAAATATCTGCTTGAAATAATAAGTGAGTTTAGCTAGTTTACAGACTATAAGACCCATAAATAAAATCAATTATGTGTGCATGTGTATATGTGTATATGAATGAAATAAGCTGATATTAAAATTTTTTTAAAATTCCATTTAATAAATGCAAACATTCTATTATTTGTTCTACCCTTCAGTCCTCATGTAGTAAAAAATTAAAAAGAACAAGTAAGTTCATAAATTTTATATAAAACCTTACATGGTCAAAGAAAGAAATAGAAAGAAAGGGAACACTCCTTGAATGACCTCTGGTGATGGATTGGAGTCAGCCATATAGGTATATATTCATATCATTTTAGTGTTCATCCTTATGAATGGTTAAAGAAATAAATATTGAGTTGTGTGTATAGATGGGCTAGTAAATATACATATATTTCCTGGGTGTATCTGATCAGAGGACTTAGAGACAGCAACCTCTTAAGGCAGCAAGCATGCCATCACCTGGATCTTTGTTTCTAAATGCAGTTCTCTAACAAATAGAATTGAGATCCCTTGGAGAGATGGATAATTTAAGAGCTGAGGCAGGATAATACAAGATGAGGCTAGAACATCTTATAAAACCAGAAAGTAAGAGAATGCAAAAAAATAATGAGGGCATTATTCACAAGGACACAGGAGCCAACTATATATAGTGAGCTCCCAAAGGCCAAATCTGTAACAAAATAAATGGCAATAGTATTGGATTATAATCCAAAGACAATACTGAGTATCTGCACGTCTATGCTGACATAAATAAGTGATTAAATGACAGGATGGATGACTAAATCAGGGGAGGGGGAAAAAGCAGAGAAGAAGCAATTAGTTTGACTTACACAACATAGCACCAAGCTTTTATGTAAATTAAGCACACACACACACACACACTCTACAATCATGAATGTTTATACCTGAGTATATACTCTCTCTATATACATATAGAGAGAGTATATATATATCACTCTCTCTATATATATATATCCATTATATACATTCACACATTTTACACATTATATCCACACAATATAATATGTACACATTACATATTATAAATATATGTCTATATATATAACTTATATATATATATATATATATATAAACTCATACTAAAATAGATATAAATGGATACAGAAAGGGGAGAGATTGCTGTTAGGGACTAAGAAGGAAGGGAAAGAATGCCTTTAAAAATACTATGTGCCATATTTCTATATACAGAGTGCCTTTAAAAATACTATGATAATGTGTCATGAACTGAAAATATGTATCAAAATAATGATAAAAGTAGTAAGTGGATGTAAGAAAAAATAGTCCCTGATCACTAAATAATTACCAATTTTATCAGATATCTCATTTGATGATTAGTATAATTCTATACTTAATAAAAGGTAAATTATAATGTTTTCTCCAGAAGTTAAAATAATCATAAATCTATTGAATTTAAAATCTAGGCAACTAGGTCAGAAAAAAACAGATAAAGAGTCATTAAAGTACCCATGAAAGACACCTAATACATACATATTATCTAGTTGAATTCTCGTATTACCATGGAAGTAGGTAATATGCTCTTAATTTGATATTAGAGAAAATGGAGTTTCGGTGAAGGTGTATAATTTGGCCAAGGTCACACAACTAGTTTGTGGGAGAGCAAACACAAGCAACCCATGTCTATCTGACTTTTAAAATTCAGCCTTTCCGTGGCACTATATTTACTTTCTTTTAATTAACCCCTGTGAAAACCTTTTTCTTTCTTGAGTCCCAGTTGAGTTTATAAAATATACAAAATGCTCAAAAACAAAATTGTGATATATCCACTATAAGTAGGAGTAGCTACTTATAGCTTTATAAGTGAGGGTTGGAATTTTATGTTCAAGCGATTGTGACTCTTCCTTTTCTACATATTCTGTCAAAACTGAACTACAGTGTCTGCAACTGTACAGAGACTGTTATTAGGTGACATGACTCCTGTATTTGCTACCTGCTGGTTTTTAGATTAGAGATATTCACAATAGTGTGTCCTTAGGAAAACATTTGTGTTACCCCTGTTTTCATATTTCAGAAAATAAAACACTCCTTTTTTATTGCTATCAATTTTACTCTTTATTCTATGTCATGTTCTATTAAGTTCAAATGCTATAAATAAATAGCCACAAACATTTGTGAAATGCTATTATAAAAATGTTTAGAACATTTCCATTTTTAATGATCTGGAAATATTTGAATCCAAGATTCTAAAGAAACTTTTTATTTAATGTGATATATTCACATATATTTGTGTTTATTTTATAGGAAAAGAAGTGAGACCATCTTTCACTCAGATTTCTTATAAATATTTGACACAAAATTGTCTTTAATGACAATTTCTTGTTTTAAAAGTCAATACAGCATGTCTTATCTAAATCTTATCTGAACTTTACTGAGAAGTAATCAAAAATTATGAAGATAATTAAAATTAATAATGTGTATATATGGCAAGTAATCAAGAGTAAATATTCATTCTTATAAGGAAAATATAAGGATTAAGTTGATAATAAGCAGACTGGTTAAATGTGCATTACTGGAAATAGACACGCTTTTTTTTTTTGAACATGCTTTTCTGTAATGAAAAGTCTCTATTATAACAGGATCTTTAAAAGCAGAGAAAGGCATTAGCAATAAGGAAATAAGGATTTTGTAACCTGGTATTTTTTAAAGACCTGTGAGATGAGGTTAAATTATTTACTTAGTTCACAGTTAAAATTCAGTAGAGAAAAAAATTAAATCCTTACCTTAATTTCAGTGCTGTTTTATAAGACAATTTTAAATTACAATCTGCGTACCTGTGAGCTGTTTGAAGAAAGTCATTTATTCTTGTAATTTATTAATTTTGAAAAGCCGTTTTGTAAAATTTGCTATGCTAGACCCTGAAGCTGCAATGGCAAACTATTCTATTTGCCTTAAAAGATATGGGATTCTCAAGGAATAATAATAATACTAACAACTAAAAAAGGCAATCATAGTGTATCTGATAGGTAATAATGTGTGCAATACACATTTCCATCAGAACCGGAAAGGGTCACCTAATTCAGTATTCAGATATCAAGGAATGTTTTCTATAGGAAGAAATTCTGATCTGTAGATGAATGTAATGAATAAAAGTTTCACAGATAAAGGGCAAAGATAGAGGTGGGAAGTACTGGGGAGAGTGATGAGGATGAGTGCTCCGTGCTTAGACAAAGTGATACTGGGAGTCATTGGAAGAACCATAAGTAGTATAGTTTGGTAGAAATGTCACAGGCATGGCATATGCATGGCTACATAGAAAAAGAAGTAGGGAACAAACAATGAAGGAGCTTATGGTCTTTCCTAGGGAAATAAACGTTAGTAAAGAGGCTGGTGATATGTTTCAGGTGCTAGATTCATCTGGGCATAGTGATGGAAGTGCTTATGAAGAATGAGGAAAAAGGGTGTGGGGCTGTTTTGAGCAAGGACTGAGTTCATGTCCTGATATCTCTCATTGAGTGTGAGTTTAGTGAGAATGGAAGTGTCAGGATTAAGTCCTGAAAATATATTACGTAGAGAAAGAGCAGTCCAGAATGGATACTTTTAAGTATCAGACAGGCAAAAAAAAATGAGGGGAGGATAGTGACATGAATTCAAAGGATGAAGATTCTCACAAAGTGAGTAGTCTACCACGTCAAAGGCCATAGGGAAGAGTATAAGATAAAAAGCGTGCAATGGATTTAGCCATTGAGTTGGTTGCTCATTAACGTGATAAATCTGCTGTTCATTAATCTGAAGGCAAGGGTAAAAGAATTTTGGTAGTAGCATTTTTAGTATTAAACCCACAGTAATTATCTCTAAAGCAGAAACTACTGAATATTTTTCAAGGAACCAAAGATACTCATTTGCTTATCAAATCTTAGAACTATGATTAAACCATCAATACTTTCAAAGGGTGTATTGCGTAAAACAAATTTAAAGACGTAGTAAAGAAGGTTTTGCAGTAAGTAATGAACTCATGTCCCATTTTCCAAACAAGTTAAACAGGCTAAAAATAGGACTGGTTTTATGAAGTAGCTAAATGAGACAGATATAAAAATTTACATAGGCTAAGCAGAAAGACTTAGGAAACTATAGCTCTGTGTCTCACATTACTGAAGATAACTATCAAAAATTGTATTGTAAGAAGCAGTTTTCTGTTTCTGGAGCACTATGGAGTAGCTTATATTAACTACCAAGGAAAGATGAGAGTGGTTATCATGCAGTTAGAAGTTTGATAGGAATTTTTTTTAATGACCTGATAGGTCTCTCACAGTGCAGTAAGTGCAGTGATTATCATACTTTCGGACTGGGATTATTGTGTGACCAGAATTTAGTTGCAATATCTAGAAATTATTAGCTATATGATAATACTTAATTTTCCCAGGTATCTAAATCTCAGTGCCTGCATTAGTAAAATGTAGCGAATGACAGTATCTATCACATGCGTTATGATGAGGATGACAGAAAATGATCTACAAATCAGTGCCTGGCATATGCTGGTTCCTTAATAAATCCTTAATAAACATTTGTCTTATTATTGTTGTTACTGTTTTTATTATAGTGAATCACCATAAAAATCACATCAAATATCCTATCTTCAGCTCAGTAGCAAAGGGATGGTATCAAGCTTGAGTAAACAAAATCGCTTGGTTGCAGTATATTATCATCACTATAATTTTTAAATTAAAGAAATATTGTACAGTAAAATTATTGCATATATAATGTAATATATATTGCTGCCCCTTGTTCCCTCCGACATGAAAGAGCAAACACAAAACTAAAAGTTACCCAGTTTATATATTTCAGCACACAGCCTTTGCCCAAGTAAGAAGCAACCGGAGTCTATGAGTTCCATTTCTCACAGTGCATTTGCTTCAAGCAGGAAACTTTATTTTTCAGGGCTAGCTTCCTCGAGCATGTTCATTAGAGTAAGAGGCTTCATTTATTTCTAAGATTATTTTTACAGTCATACATACTGATTCCATTTTGCTAGCAGTGTGGAACTTCTGGTACTTTGAATCCCCCAGAGATTTAAAGACTATGGGGCAGAAGAAATGCCCTCAATCAATTAACCTGTCTTCCTATCTTCTGTAATATATTTAATGCAAAACTGAACCAAATTTCAGTAACATTATATTATAGGAAAATGAGAGGAAAATCCATACTCATGTTGTTATGGTAAGGAATATAAACAGCATGCAGTAAGAGTATATATTTTTACTGTTTTACATAACTTTAAAGTTGCTTACAAATTTTCTGAACTTTTTGTTGTCTTACCTTAGGCCAAACAAAACCCGTTTTATTTTTAGTTTGTGTTTTATAATTTTGCTTTGTAAATCATTACATATAAATTATTCATAACAAATCCCCATTGCTCAGTCTTTCCATAAAGCTATCCATAAAATATTATAAATGCTATGGCTGTTCAAAACATTTTAAGACAGAGATTTTATAAAAACAAAGTGAGGATGAAAGCCATTAGATAAATTTTGAAGAAGTTATGCAGTGGCAGCATCTAGAAAAAAATAAGCAGCAACTATAACGATGAAATATATACACATACATTAGCTGTTTATTGTTTTTCTATTATTAGGCTCTGGCTATAGAAATTAAATTAATAAATTACATTGATTGTATTCTTAAAATGATGTTATGTATGTAACAAAACTTTATATAGGAATCAGAAGATATATTTGAACGCTTTGAAGAAACTTTGTGGTCACATATGTCCTTTCACTTTTCTTGAGTCTGTCAAAAAGCAGAAGTTGTTCTTGGAGTCTTAAAAAATACTCAGTGACAGAAGACCTGTAATTAGATCCTAAACATCAAAGCAGTTGCTACATTCTTTTTTTTTAAATTTTTTACATTTACTTATTTTTGAGAGACAGAGACAGAGCACAAATGGGGGAGGGGCAGAGAGAGAAGGAGACAAAGAATCCAAAGTAGGCTCCAGGCTCTGAGCTGTCAGCACAGAGCCTGATGTGGGGCCCAAACTCACAAACTGTGAGAACATGACCTGAGCTAAAGTCAGACGCTTAACTGAATGAGCCACCCTGGCACCCCATTTGCACTTATTTCTTAACAATTTTGATATCTAGTTCACTGTAGATGTCTATATAGTTCACTGTAGATATCTATCTATCTATCTATCTATAGATATGTAGATATATATATCTACATATATATGTAGTAGAGACATCTACAGTGAACTAGATATCAAAATCATTAAGAAATATGTATGTATATAGTATATAAAATCTCTCTCTCTATATATATACATATAGTATATAAAGTATATATATATAATATGAAGTATATATATATATATATATATATATATATATAGTATATAGTATAGTATGTAATATATAAAGTCTTCTCCTCCAAAGATCTTGTTCCAAAACCTACCTTAGCCTCCTACCCCAATCATTTGGCTCATATCAATAAACTTGATCTCACAAATCTCAATTTCAAATATCCCTGAGTCATTCTATTACCTTTATATCTTCCTGCCCCCTCTGTTAACCTAACTGATACAATTTTTCACACCCACCAGAGCTACTTGGACCACCAGCTGTTCACTGTTCTAACTGCTTTTTCTCCCCACCACACATCTTCATTTCCCTCTTCAAGATAGTTTTTGTTGTCCATGCTTATAATCATTCCCTGATATACCTTTTAAATCTCCTTGTTTCTCACTCCCTCTATCCTTCAAATGACAAAAGCACCAACCTTTGTTCCATTTGGCACTCTGCCTGTTCTGCGCCGGCTCAAGCAACTACAGAAAAGCCTCAACTAAAATGTGCTTCCCCAACAGGAATTCTATATGGTTCCTTATTACATTCATTCTCTCTCTATTCTCGATAACTTCCATATTCATAACCCTTCTCATTATATCATACACTCTTATGCCTGCTACTTTGGATGAATTCCCTTTTTTAATATGCAGCCAGACTCTCATTTCATATACTAGCTTCTACACCTTTAGCCCACCTTAAAGATATCTCTCAAATAATTGTTCTAACTACCTTTTGTAATATATGCCCCCCTCTCTATTGTATCATTTCCATCAGCATAGAAACATGCTATAATATCTCTCATATAAAAAACATGATTACACATTCATCTATAATTGTTTCAGCACAACTTTGTAGGGAGTCTCATCAGAACAATTACCTATTCTTGTGATGTCCACTGAAGGAGGCTTCAGTCATTCTCGAGACCAATACCCTTGGAAATTCAGAATATATGTTCTTCTTAAAGTCTCAAATGACTTCCAAGTTTTCAATTCCATTGATGATTCCTCAGTACTCATTTACTTGACCTAGCAGAAGCATGTGACAATTGATCATGTTCTCCATTATGAAATACTTTACTTCCTTCACTTCCTTAGCTCCCAGAACACCATGTTCAGTTGATTCTGTTGTAATTCAGTGGCTAATATATCTCAGTTTCATTTACTTCCTTTCTGATATATTCATAATGGACTGCTTCAGGACTTAATGTCTAGAGTTCTCATCTCTACCTATCTTATCCATTCTTATGGCTTGATATACCATCAATGTGCTAATAACTCCCAAATATGTACTTCTAGCCAGACTAACCTATAGTCCAGACACATCTATACAACTAATTATCATCTCTTGTATGCCAGCTTTTAAACTTAACATCTCCAAAACCAAGCTTTCACTTCTTTGCACCAAAACCTGCTCCTCTCCCTAGCTCTTTGGTCTCAATAAAGTCTTCTTTACTCAGTGTCAAAAGTCTTAGTCATTTTTTAGTTTCTTTCTTGTATATATCCACATGAAAGAAATTAGTAAATCTTGCTAAATTTACCTTCAAAATACACTGATAATCTTACCACCTTTCATAGTATGCATTTCTGTCACTCTATTCTGAGATATCATCATCAAATAACAGAATTCTAATACCTTCATGATTGTTCTTTCTGTTTTCATCCTTATCCTTGTAGTCTGTTTTCCATGTGCCAGTCCAGGTAATCCTCTTAATATTTAAATTAGATCAGATAATTCCTGTGCTATAGCTACTTGAATGGATTCCCATATGAATAGAGTAAAAGTCAAAATTAATAGAACAGGTTAGAAAACCTATAGAATTTGATTTCATCCACTACTCTGACTTCATTACCTAGCAACTTATTCAGACTCTTCTCCAGATTTGTTAGCCTGCTTATGTTTCTTTAACATTCCAAGTATATTCTACATCCTGGCCTTTGAACATGCTATTTTTTTTCTTTTCCTGGAATGTGCTTCTCATAGATATGCACATCTCTTATTCTCTGAACATTTTTAATTCCCTGTGCTTGTGTGTGTGTGTGTGTGTGTGTGTGTGTGTGTATACATATAGTATACACATGTATATAGTATCTCCATGTGTAACTATATATATATATATATATATATATATATATATATACACTATTCTCACTACCCAATTATTAAAAGGACAGCTTTTAATAATTCCTGGAACATGGCACAAAAACAGACACACAGACCAATGGAATAGAATAGAAACCCCAGAACTAGACCCACAAACATATGGCCAACTCATCTTTGACAAAGCAGGAAAGAACATCCAATGGAAAAAAGACAGCCTCTTTAACAAATGGTGCTGGGAGAACTGGACAGCAACATGCAGAAGGTTGAAACTAGACCACTTTCTCACACCATTTACAAAAATAAACTCAAAATGGATAAAGGACCTAAATGTGAGACAGGAAACCATCAGAACCTTAGAGGAGAAAGCAGGAAAAGACCTCTCTGACCTCAGCCGTAGCAATCTCTTACTCGACACATCCCCAAAGGCAAGGGAATTAAAAGCAAAAGTGAATTACTGGGACCTTATGAAGATAAAAAGCTTCTGCACAGCAAAGGAAACAACCAACAAAACTAAAAGACAACCAACGGAATGGGAAAAGATATTTGCAAATGACATATCGGACAAAGGTCTAGTATCTAAAATCTATAAAGAGCTCACCAAACTCCACACCCGAAAAACAAATAACCCAGTGAAGAAATGGGCAGAAAACATGAATAGACACTTCTCTAAAGAAGACATCCAGATGGCCAACAGGCACATGAAAAGATGTTCAGCGTCGCTCCTTATCAGGGAAATACAAATCAAAACCACACTCAGGTATCACCTCACGCCAGTCAGAGTGGCCAAAATGAACAAATCAGGAGACTATAGATGCTGGAGAGGATGTGGAGAAACGGGAACCCTCTTGCACTGTTGGTGGGAATGCAAATTGGTGCAGCCGCTCTGGAAAACAGTGTGGAGGTTCCTCAGAAAATTAAAAATAGACCTACCCTATGACCCAGCAATAGCACTGCTAGGAATCTACCCAAGGGATACAGGAGTACTGATGCATAGGGGCACTTGTACCCCAGTGTTCATAGCAGCACTCTCAACAATAGCCAAATTATGGAAAGAGCCTAAATGTCCATCAACTGATGAATGGATAAAGAAATTGTGGTTTATATACACAATGGAATACTACGTGGCAATGAGAAAAAATGAAATATGGCCTTTTGTAGCAACGTGGATGGAACTGGAGAGTGTGATGCTAAGTGAAATAAGCCATACAGAGAAAGACAGATACCATATGGTTTCACTCTTATGTGGATCCTGAGAAACTCAACAGGAACCCATGGGGGAGGGGAAGGGAGAAAAAAAAAAAAAGACGTTAGAGTGGGAGAGAGCCAAAGCATAAGAGACTGTTAAAAACTGAGAACAAACTGAGGGTTGATGGGGGGTGGGAGGGAGGGGCGGGTGGGTGATGGGTAGTGAGGAGGGCACCTTTTGGGATGAGCACTGGGTGTTGTATGGAAACCAATTTGTCAATAAACTTCATAAAAAAAAAAATAAAATAAAAAAAAATAATTCCTGGAACATAATATATACCTAATAAAATACATATGTGTTGAATGAATGAATAAATGGGAATTTTAATTCTGACACTCATCCTTTGGTGTTGGGTATTTGTTTGGTTTTCCTGATATTTTAAGTAATTTTTTTTTCTATTGGAATCTGCTTTGGCTTCCCTTAGAGAAGACCTATGATTTTGTGAGCAAAAATTCATATTTTGGCACAATCTGTGAAGATCTCTATTATGAATCAAATTTCATGTCCATTGATCTGGACAGGTCATCCTATGCTCTTATAAGGTGAAATTAATTTAAAACACAATCACATCTTTTTTATTTTTATTTTTTTCACTTAGGCTGAGATAGTGATATATCACCATGATAATGGGGGTGGGTAACTTGTTTTTGTTTAAAAAAAAAACAGGTTTTTTCTCTATCACTCCCTCAAGGACTTAATCCATATTCATTTCTCTATGTGGACTTGATTTTAAAGTTTGTGTATGTTAAGATTCTTGTCTAAATTAGGTCTGACTCTTGATCTAGATATTTGGGTAAATGTTATAAAAAATCAATCATTGCTGAATGAACTGCTATATAATAATGAATTGCCAATTATGATTAGCATTTTCTTACCATTTTGACTTTTATTCTAATAATTTATAAAAAAATATGAAAATTTCAACAAAATGCTATATTTTATTCTTTAAAAAAATAATTCCAAATTTGAAATTATATGTGCTTAAATTTTTTGTTGTTGTTTTATTTTTCTTAATTTACATCCAAGTTAGTATATAGTGCAACAATGATTTCAGGAGTAGATTCCTTTACCCATTTAGCCAATCCCCCTCCCACAATCCCTACAATAACCCTTTGTTTGTTCTCCATATTTAAGAGTCTCTTATGTTTTGTCCCCCTCCCTGTTTTTATATTATTTTTGCTTCATTTTCCTTATGTTCATCTGTTCTGTGTCTTAAAGTCCTCATATGAGTGAAGTCATATGATATTTGTCTTTCTCTGACTGACTAATTTCACTTAGCGTAATACCCTCTAGTTCCATCCATGTAGTTGCAAAAGGCAAGATTTCATTCTTTTTGGTTGCCAAGTAATGCTCCATTGTGTGTGTGCGTGCGTGCGTGTGTGTGTATGTGTATATATATACATACACACACACGCACGCACACACACATATACACCACATCTTCTCTATCCATTCATCCATTGATGGGCTCTTTCCATACTTTGGCTATTGTTGATAGTACTGCTATAAACATTGGGGTGCATGTGCCCCTTTGAAACAGCATACCTGTATCCCTTGGATAAATACCTAGTAGTGCAATTGCTGGGTCGTAGGGCAGTTCTATTTTTAATTTTTTGAGGAAACTCCACACTGTTTTCCAGAGTGAATGCACCAGTTTGTATTCCCACCAGCAGTGCCAAAGAGATCCTCTTCTTCTGCATCCTTGCCAACATCTGTTGTTGCCTGAGTTCATGTTAGCATTCTGACAGGTGTAAGGTGGTATCTCATTGTGGTTTTGATTTGTATTTCCCTGATGATGAATGATGTTGAGCATTTTTTCATGTGTCTGTTGGCCATCTGGATGTCTTCTTTGGAGAAGTGTCTATTCATGTCTTTGCCCATTTCTTCACTGGATTTGTTTTTTGGGTGTTGAGTTTGATAAGTTCTTCATAGATTTTGGATACTAACCCTTTATCTGATATGTTATTTGCAAATATCTTCTCTCATTCCATCAGTTGCCTTTTAGTTTTGCTGATTGTTTCCTTTCCTGTGCAGAAGCTTTTTATTTAGAAGAGGTCCCGGTAGTTCATTTTTGCTTTTGTTTCCCTTGCCTCTGGAGTTGCTGCAGCCAAGGTCAAAGAGGTTTTTCCTGCTTTCTCAAGGATTTTTATGGCTTCCTGTCTTACATTGAGGTCTTTCATCCATTTTGAGTTTATTTTTGTGTATGGTGTAAGAAAGTGGTCCAGGTTCATTCTTCTGCATGTCACTGTCCAGTTTTCCCAGCACCACTTGCTGAAGAGACTGTCTTTATTCCATTGGATATTCTTTCCTGCTTTGTCAAAGATTAGTTGGCCATAGGTTTGTGGGTCCATTTCTGGGTTCTCTATTCTGTTGCATTGATCTGGGTGTCTGTGTTTGTGCCAATACCATACTGTGTTGATGATTACAGCTTTGTAATACAGCTGGAAGTCCGGGATTGTGATGCCTCCTGCTTTGGTTTTCTTTCTCAAGATTGCTTTGGATATTCAGGGTCTTTTCTGGTTCTATACAAATTGTAGGATTATTTGTTCCAGCTCTGTGAAGATGCTGGTGTTATTTTGATAGGGATTGCTTTGAATATGTAGATTGCTTTAGGTAGTATTGACATTTTAACAATATTTTTTCTTCCTATCCAGGAGCATGGAATCTTTTTCCATGTTTTTGTGTCTTCTTCAATTTCTTTCATAAGCTCTCTATAGTTTTCAGTATATACATTTTTCACCTTTTTGGTTAGATTTATTCCTAGGTATTTTATGGTTTTTGGTGCATTGAATTTTTTGAGATACAATAATAATGTGTAGTTTTGTACTAGAGAAAAAAAAAACAAGCAAAACAATTGAATTGAAAGTACAATGGTGCTGACCCTGATCACATCACACATGATATGTTATAGGTATGACTTCAATTCAGTTGGGAAGGATCCACTAAATAGTGACACTGAACTTTCTATTTAAATAAAATAAAGTTAAAAAGTAGATATGAGATAAATTTCATACCTACATGGATCAAAGCTATAACTTCAAGAGCTTAAAATAAATTATAGGAAAATGATTTTACAACCCGTGGAGCAGAAGACTTTCTAAACCCAGATTTGAATATCGATCCATAAAAATGTGATAAAAATCAAAAGATTGAAAATTTGATCAGTTATTCATATCTGCATAAAAAAAAGTAATTCAAATAACAGTGTCTTTAAAAAGTATTTATTACTTCTGACTTTGTGGTTGTTTGATAGTTCAGCTGATCTGAGCCAGGCTTAATTGATCTTGACTAGACTTGCTTATGTGTGTGTGGTAAAATAGTGGGTGGACCAGGATCTGGCTGGTTCTGGGAGGCCTCATTCACATGTTAGTAGATAGATTGACTGCTGTTTGAAGCAACAAGGGGTAACTGGGCCATGTGTTTCAACACCAACTAGGGTAGTCTGGGTTTGTTCACATAGTGGTGGTAGGTTTCTAGAAGAATCAACTGTATGTAGTGTGTGAGTCTTCTTGAGGCTTAGGTTCAAAACTGGCACATCATTCTTCCTAATGAGCTTTATTGGCTAAAATAAGTTATAAAGTGAACCCAAATACAAAGCACGGGAAATATACTGAATTCATTAATGGAGAAAATACAAGTTAGATTGTCAGAGGTGTGGATTGCAAGAGAAAGGACTGAGGTATTGGAACCATTTTTGCAAAGAATTTACCACAATAATATGTGCAACTTATTTGCATATAAAAGTTTAATATTCTTAATATACATGGGATCCCTGAAGTAAGAGAAATAAATTATATAATATAACTTGACAATAATAAATACAATAGTAAAAAGAAGAATAAATAAATAAATAAATAAATAAATAGTAAATACAGTAGTAAAAAGAAGAATAAATAAATATAGGTGAGTAGTTATCTGAAGGTTTTTTCAAACTTATTAGATGTTGGTGAAATGCAAATTAAGGAGTAATATGTTTAACTTTGAAATGGGCAAAAACAAACAGTCAAATAAAAATAAAGTGACCATAAGGAAATGAAAACTGTAGAGATAGTATATACGCTATTATTGTATTAATGGGAATATAAATGAATCAAAATTCTTTTGAAATAATTGGTACACTTATTAAAATGCAAAGTGGGCTTAGGTTTTGATCTAAGAATTCCATATACTTATTCTATAGAAATAAGTTATCTCATAGATTACTGTATTTTTACAATATGTTATTTGTTTCAATATGTTATTTTATTTATTTTTGACAGAGAGAGAGAGAGTGTATGAGCAGAGGAAGGTCAGAGAGAGGGAGAAAGAACACCAAGCAGGCTTTTGCTGATGTGAGGCTTGATCCCATGAAGCATGAGATCACGACCTCAGCTGAAATCAAGAGATGGATGCTTAACCGACTGAGCCACCCAGGCACCCCATGATAATGTTATTTTTCAAATTTTTTTTAATGTTTATTTATTTTTGAGAGAGAGAGAGAGAGAGACAGAGCATGAGCAGGGGTGGGACAGAGACAGAGGGGGGCACAGAATCTGAAGCAGGCTCCAGGCTCTGAGCTGTCAGCACAGAGCCCAATGCAGGGCTCAAACCCATGGACTGTGCAATCATGACCTGAGCCGAAGTTGGATGCTTAACCAACTTAGCCACCCAGACGCCCCACTATAATGTTATTTTTGATGACAGTTATTGCTGTTAAAATAGTTAGTAGTTATTACAATTAAAATAGATTTAATTTAATTTAAATATTTATCAAGATGAGAGGAATGGAAAAAATAATGGTACTTCCACAAAATATAAAAAGTAACTCTTAAAAATAATAATAAGGACTAGAATATATGGAGATTTGATGAGAATAAAGTTGTATATAACAAATGGTGGGAAAAGTTAGTCTTTTCAATACTTGACAATAAGCTCATTCACAATTAGAGAATGGGAAAAACATGGCTCCTACCTTATAGCATACACAAAAGTGAATCCCAAGTGAATTGTAGTTCTGAAAATGAAAAAAGAATTAAAAAAGGAATTTTAGGAATAATATAGGAATATATCTGGGTGGGAAATTTTTTTTAAAGAGAACACAGAAAACATTACCCATAGAGGAAAATACGGCAAAATTGAGCTCAATAAAAAGAACTCCAGTTCATCAAATGATACTTAATATTTAAAAAGTATATAATGAGAATTTAAAAGGGAGAATATTTGCACCAAAAGTGATAGAAAAATCTCATATCTAAAGAATATTTTTGAAAATCTACAAACAATAAGAGAAACATCAAAATAGAAAAATAGTTGAAAGCCTCAAACGGATGTGTAAAAAAAGATACACAAATGTTCTAATCATCATTATTCATAAACAAAATGCAACTTAAAAACCTCCATGTGATACCAAACCTCTGCTATTCCTTAATGCCTATAAAAGAAAGAAGAAAGAAAGCATAAGAAAGAAAGAAAGATTAAGTGTTGGATAGAATGTAAAACAAAAGTAGTCCTCATACACTGCTATATGGAACATACATTAATTTAGTCACTGTGTACAACAGGAATCTCCTATTAATCTTAGAAATATGTATACCTCCATAGCTTAGCAGTTCTGTTCCTAGGTATATATAGTAACAAATGAATACAAATGCAACTAAGGAAATATTTCAATCAGAAATAGAAGCATCATTCTAAATATGCACAAATTGGAAACAACCAAAGGTTTCATAACCAGCAAAATGATTAAAGAATGTGTGGTGTCTTAAAATAGAATACTATATATCGAATAAAAAATAACTGGGGGGCACCTGGGTGGCTCAGTTGCGTAAGCAGCCGACTTAGCTCAGGTCATGATCTCGTGGTCTGTGGGTTCGAACCCCGCATCGGGCTCTGTGCTGACAGCTCAGAGCCTGGAGCCTGCTTCAGATTCTGTGTCTCCCTCTCTGTCTGCCCTCCCCCACTTGCACTCTGTCTCTCTCTGTCTCTCAAAAATGAATAAACGTTAAAAAATAAATAAATAATTGGGCAAGATATAATGGCAAAAAAAAAAAGCCATATAAAAAATGATGCATATTGTATGAATGTATTTTACAAGAAATAACAAAATAAATAAACTGCTTTATGATGCAAACTTACGTGGTAAAATCATGAAGAAAGGGGAAAAAACAATTACTATAAAAATTAAAACAGGCAGTATTTTTGCTAAGGAGATCAGTTGCTGGAAGAAAAAAATGAGGGAAATGTTAAGGTTGTCATTGATGTTCTTTTGTGATGTGTTTACCCCGGTGCTCACTTTGTGCTAAAACAGATCTGCTCTTCTTTGGAGTCTACTCTTATGAATGTATACTATTTTTTAAATTGTAAAGATTACAACATTTACCCTGGATTTCTTATTCTCAGAAGATGTTCTATTGAGTAGTTAGACATTAATACTCTAGGCTTAAAACAAATAATGTTATGTTTATTCAATAATTGGTAAAAGATTAGTACTTTACACTTTTTTAAAAAAAATGTTTATTTATTTTGAGAGAGAGAGATAGAGAGTGAACAGGGGAGGGGCAGAGAGAGTGGGAGAGAGAATCCCAAGCCGGCTCTGTACTGTAGCACAGAGACCAAGGCAGGGCTGGACTTCAGGAACTGTGAGATCATGACCTGAACCGAAACCAAGAATCAGACGCTTAACTTCATAACCTACTGAGCCACCCAGACACCCTAGAATTTTACACTTTAAATATAAAATCTTTGTTTTTATGGATTCTGTCTACTTAAACCCTATGAAGAGGAATAAAGTCTCTTCTTGTTTTGAAGGCAGATATGTCGAATGCTCTCATTTCATAAAAGAGGAAATTGAGCCTTAGTTTTGTTAAGTGATTTGATTCAGAATACACAGGGACTGGTCAGTTTGAACAGGAAAAGAACAAAGGTCTGTGCTCCAAGGTCAGTGCTCTTACTCATATACAAGCTCTCAGTAATGTAAATATATCCAAATACATGACATCTTCCACATGTTTACACTTTCTGAGCCTCTATAAAATCTTCCATTGCAGTTAAACCCTTCCTTCTTCCTAGAGATTTCAATAACTAACCAGGTTCTATTGGGAAAGACAAGACTACAGCGGTTTGGAACTATGAGGGTGAAATTGGCTTCGATGAATAAGAAAAAGGAAATACTGGCTGCTCTGGGAGCCAATCTAAAAGTATCAAGTCTCTAGAAGGACTTACCTAGCAGGCATTATCTTGGGCAGAACACAAATTTGAATGGGTACAATGGACTCCATTGGCCCATACATGGAAATTCTCTACATGTGTGTACATTTTTCCTCTCCGTAGGAAGAAAATTTTGCAATTCTAGAAGAAAGTTTAAAACTGTTATTTTCAATATGATGTATATTGAAAAGAATCACTAGAAACAAAGAAGATAATATTCATGAAGATACAGCCTCCTAAAAGTATGGTGCTGGCATAAAAACAGATATATAGACCAATGTAACAGAAATAAACCAAAACATAACAGTCTATTAATTTTCAATACAGGCACCAAGAATACACAATGGGGAAATGATAGTCTCTCCAGGGATTTTACAAAAACATTTCCTCTAGTTTCCTTGTTCTTATCTGTTAATACTAGCTCTCCCCTTCCTTTCCTTATTGCCTGCACATTACACATAGTGCAACTTTTCTTATAGTGATAGTCACCAAATCAAAGTTTTTCAAAGGTGTTCCTTCTTTTCATTATGCATAAGGTTATAATTTTAACTTTTTTGATTGACATGTAAAGATATTTATGACCTGGCCTCTAATTAGATCTTTCTTACCTCTCACAACTCCCATGTCTTAGCTTTTTAAATATTTCAGTCAAATGGAAATACCTGAGTTGCCAGAAATTTTCTGCAGTCACTTATTTCTTTGCCTGTTTGTGCAAAATTTGTTCTTTTTTTAAAATTTAAATTCAAGTTAGTTAACATACAGTGTAGTATGTTTCAGTAGAACCCAGTGATTCATCACTTACATATAATACTCAGTGCTCATCATCACCCATTTAGCCCATCTTCGCACCCAACAACCCTCCAGCAACCCTCAGTTTGTTTCTCTGTATTTAAGAGTCTCTTATAGTTTGCCTCTCTCACTGCTTTTAACTTATTTTCCCTTCCCTTCCCCTATGTTCATCTGCCGTCTTTCTTAAATTCATATATGAGTGAAATTGGTCTTTCTCTGACTTATTTCACTTAATTATGGAAAGAGCCCAAATGTCCATCGACTGATTATGGATATATATACACTACATCCTCTTTATATATATATGTTATATGTATGTTATTTGGCAATCAAAAGAATGAAATCTTGCCATTTGCAACAATGTAGATGGAACTAAAATTTTTTCTGTCTTAAAATCACCTTCCTCAATCCACCATTTTTTATTATGGTGAAATCCTTGTATTTCAAGCCTTGGTCCATAAGCTTTGAAATAATCCTTTGGAATACTTTTGCTTCTCTGTCATGCAAACTTGTGTTTCTCCTACTTTGCATCGTATGTAGAATGGCTAGTAGAGATATTATTTCATTTTTGAATTCTCAACAAAGAAATTATATCTTCAAAGATATTCATTAAATTGATGATAAAAAATTTAAAAAGTATTTATTCTTCTATTTGTCTTATCAGAATCATGTAAGTTATTTCTTTTGCCACCTTTTAAAATTAAAACCTATGTAAAATTTGAAATGACTTTATAATAACCTTAATTTGATGCAGATCTACATACTATCAGATGTGTCCAGTATTTATAGTCTCTAGTGTCCTTTATTTACTGATTATTATGGAAAGAAAATAATTTATTTTATTTTATTTTGAAATATAAATTTTAGAAACAACAAAGTAAGTTTTAGTAATACTTGACATGATTCAGTGAATATGTAAATGTAAAACATACTAAGAAAAAATGTTTCATTAGGAAAATGCAATCAGTCTTCATGTACCAAAAATAATTAACACAGCAGGCTACTATTGAGTGTTGATTAAAAGTATATATTAATATATTTATAGTAACTATATTTGCTACTGTATTTCACTGTACAATGAAACCAGAGGAGATATTTTTGAATTTTTAAAGGCTGTTATATGGTAAAGGCTAAAAGTTTGCATTCAAAGATATCTAGTTAGTGCAAATCAATGAGACAGTGGCAAAACAGAACAAATTTATTGGTTTATTTAATAAATGTTCAATGATGTGAATGTCAAATATAAACATTTCTGGATAAATATGTATTAACAGTGGCTGCTCTCAAACTGGCACAAAAATACCTAGAAAAAATAGAGGAGACGTAATAATTGAATATATTAGATAAAACTTATAGAATTAAAAAGGAGGGAGCCAACTTAGAAGACCCATTAACTGTAAAATTAGTTGTAATGTATTAAAATATAAAAGCACACCTAGATGTGTTTTACTCTATGAGACAACATTTTATGAAAAGTGATGGTGAAATTGTACATTCCTTATTCTCTGACCTCTATGGGGACAATTATTCCTAAAAACTAAAGACATTGATATATACATCTTTTTTATGTGAGCCATCTTTCAGTTGTTGCCAGAGTATTTTTTCCCAATGCCTTTCTATATCCATTCAGAAATACTGTTAAAAGAAAAAAGTAAGTTTCTACAGAGGTTTGGGGGGTGTCAGGGAGGAAGACCTTCCTCTGCCCTTCAGAGTCCTTCTAGCTGGACTTGGAATCAAATTCACATAAGACAGATCAAGAGGAGAAAATCAAACTTGAATCCACACAGAAATGTAATTCCAAAGACAGTGAGGCAACCTGAAATTTCTATGAAGTAGGGAGAAGGGTAGAGTCTGAGGATACAGAGGGAGGAAGGCCATTAACAGGAAGTTGCAAGGAGATGTTTCTAAAACAAAGGTTGCCCTATTATGCAAGCAAGTTTCTTAGGTAAAGGGAAGTAAGTGTTAAAAGCTCTCTTCCTGGTATAGGCTCTGCTTTCCAATGTAAATTCAGGCAGCTGAGGACCCGGAGGAGAGGTTTTTGTTTTTTGTTTTTGTTTTTGTTTTTTGTGTTTTTGTTTTTAATTTGCTTGTTTGCATTTTCTGGGTTTTGATTACTTTTAACTCAAAATAATGTTCATGCCAAAATGGCTCCTCCTGGGGCAGCCTGCTCTTGACCCCTACAGTTGGAAAGAAAATGGAAGTTTCCACTATCTATTGTAGAAAGTATAGCAGGAATAAATAAAATTTTGGATTCAGGATTCAAAACTGGAAAAATAAATCATTATAGCAATGTATGCTGGGTGCTAGAAGAACTGGGCAAAAAAGGATAAATGCATCTGACACTTAAAAATGAGTTGATTTCTGTTCACGACAACCTGCAACTATAGATTTGAGAAACTTATTTCACCTCTCATTTGCCCAAGCATAATGTGCACAGTTACACATGTTTATACACGCAAGTATGGCAACTGGCCAAAAAAAAAAAGTTAAATGTAGTATGGTTTGTTGGAAGATAATTTAAAAAAACGGTAACAAATACAACAATTTGTATTTTATGAACACAAGGAAAGAGGAGTAGAAACATAAGGACACAAAGAGTCAAAAAGTTAATTGAAAAAATCTATATGTAAGGGTGTAGACCCAAATGTTATAAACTTGTGTGGTACTACAGTAGAACACAAGAAGACTTACTTTTTATAAAAAGGAGCAGAATACTATAAAAAGACAATAACTATAATGAAAATGTCCAGAATAAGATAAGCAGGAAGGATAAAATAAATAAGATTTTCAAAGAAAAAAAATCAAAATAGCTAGATTAAAATATACTGGAGGCTGTAAAGATTAAACAGTCAATGCTGGATAGAAAAATGATTAATAAGCAAGTGGGTAAATATCATAAAAAGCAGTGAAAAAAATACAGAATAAAAGTTTTGAAGAAGAAGTTTGTATGTAGAGAATGGAGAAAAGATAAATTTGTCAATACCAGGTTTCCTTTAAAAATGAACTAGAAGTCACTACACTAATTATCGGAAAGGATGACTAAAAATAAAGAGGAAGAGAAAGTGAGGGAGAAACAAATCAGAAAATATTTGAAGTTCAAGAGTAAGAAAAATTCTGAGGACAAAGTCCCAAATCCTCTAGAACTCTTAAACATCTGGGTGACACTGATCTCATAAACATGCAATTTAAAATGTCATGGATTTGAACAATCTACAAATGCAAAACATGTCACAGATTCCAGATAATACCTCATGAACAATGAAAATCTCCTTGGGAGATCTGAAGGAAAGGAATACTCTAAATAGCTTTTTATATCAAGGCTGTATAACTTGAGAGACACCTGGAGATTATTTTCTAAGAGACAAAAAAGAAGATACATGTAAGACAGTGATGGAAATAGACTTTGTGGAAAAGACTTCAAGTGATAATTGACAGTGAGCATCAGAGACCTGGTCAAAAGAGAAAAGGTGATAGTGAGAGAGAACCTCCAGCCTGGAGTTTCCTGTGAAGCTTTCAGCTGTATGTAGCACAGGTGCCCTTAACCACAAAGGCACGATGCTCACCTGTAGCACATTGGCAGCAAAGAACCTTTAAGGCATGGGTCCACCCTCTGAACTTTTTTTACCCTTCAACATAACTCTGTACCTGTCCAAGCCATTCATCATATAATATAGTAGCCAAATAGGGGCAACACATTATCTTCCTATCCATTTGAATCTGTAAAGTAGAAAATTAAAACACTGAATTATCACATCAACCAGATGAATTAATTTGCATATAATTTCAATATTAAATACTACCTATGCTTGTTATTTTAGTAGTTTTATTTTTCTTTAGCAAGCCTCAGTATCTCTCACTTTTTGAAGGGTATATTAATAGCTGCTTTGTGCATTTGTGTGTATGTGAGGACTAAAATAAAAATATTCAATGATTTTAAATATATTTTATTTATATAACTTCCAAAATATTGACTGAATGCACATATACTCGTATTTTGAGCTATTTAATCTAATCACATACATTAAAGTGAGGTTAGCTAGCTGCATGGATAGCCCGGATGCAGATATAAGATGTAGCACACTAAAGCTAAAAAGGTTTAAAGTAATACAAGAAACATGTTCATATTCATCAGACAGGACTAATGTAACTCTGGGCAACCTCAAAGAGCAGGTAAATAAAGAAGCCAGATTGTTTTGTGTGGGCAAAGGTTTGACAAGAAATAATATACCCATATTCTCAATTATTTATTAAATATGAAAACCAAGGAGAGTAACTTTACAGCCAAGTAGCCCTGCAGACACCAAGTTAACTAAGAGATCAATAAAATATCTCTAATAATAAGACATTGGCATCATGAACTCCGAAGTTTGATATACTGAAAAGGGCGTAATATTATTTTTTGTGCCTAAAATGTACAGCTTCATTCCAACCATGGGAAAACATCAGACAAATCCAAGTTGAGATCACTAAAAATAACTGGTCAGTACTCTTTCTAAATGTCAGGGTCATAAAAGACAAGGAAAGACTGAAGAAATTCTATGATCTGGAATTGATTAGAGAGAAATCATAATGAAATGCAACGTGAGACCCTAAGTAGGATCCTGGAATAGAAAATTAACATTAGTAGGAAAAATGGTGAAATTAGAATGAGGTATATAGTTTAGTTATTAATATTGTACAAATGTTAATTTATTGTTCTTGATAGTTATATTTTTATCACATAGGTTGGAGATATTATGGGAAGATGGGGAATATATGAAAATTATATGCACCATTTATACAACTTTTCTTTAAGTCTAAAATTAGCTCAAAATTAAGTGTTTTCAAAGAATAAGTTTTTATTTTCATTTGCACATTAATATTACTAAAGTCAGCTGTGATATCTGGGACCTACAAGATTTTGCTCTTTCCTTGGGCTTCTGTTTGCTTCTGCATTTAATGTTGATTATAATTCTAATTCTAGTAATTTATGCATCATAATTCATTAAACACCTCTTTTCTGTAAAGGAAAATTATTCCATTTATTAAAAAGTCCATTTTAGGCTTATTTATATATATTTATGCTGCACATTAAAATGTCACTTCTTTTTTAATTAATAAATTACACAAACATCAATGATATAGGCAAGGAAAAACTTCAGAAAACATTTTTGTAAAATATTTAATTCCCAAATAACCAATTAAGTTAACAATCTCAATTGTGGCTTTATAACCTAACTTTAATTAGATTTGATTTGGATCTCTGGGTATTCTGGAGATCTGAGAACTACGTATGAAATAATTTTACAAAAAATGTCAGTGAAAACAAAAACACCTAATTAAAAAGTTTAAATTATGATCACTTAAACTTGCTTTTTTGTCTCAATAAATATATGTATGTTGAATGCATAAGACTTACAAATATTTGCACTATTTTACATGTTTAAATATATTTAAGATTTAGATAAATTCACTTCTTGCAAATATCTTTAAAATAAATGTCTTCTGATGGAAATACTAAGTTATACTCACAAATACATATGGTGAGGTAGTGAATAAGGACAGGTCATCATTATATTGTGTTCGAGTTCATAAAAACACATTTCACTTTTGTTCATGAACACCTTCACATTTATTACCGACATATTAATAATGAGAAAATGTCTAGAATAGAGTCTTGTGTAAAATGTAAAACTGTAAAACTCCTAGAAAGTAATGTAGGAGAAAACCTAGATGACTTTGGGAAGGGCAAAGACTTCAGATACAATATCAAAGACATGAACTATGAAAGAAATAAGGGATAAGCTGGACTTCATAAACACTAAAAAGTTCTGCCCTGTGAAAAACAATGTCAAAGAATAAGACCAGCCCCAGACTAAGAGAAAAAATTGTAGTGGATACATCTAATAAATGGCTGCTCTCCAAAATATAAAAAGAACTGTTAAAACTCAAAAATAAGAAAAAAAAACGAACTATTTTATTTTATTGAAAAAAAATTTTTAAATGTTTACTTATTTTTGAGAGACAGAGCATGCTCAAGGGAGGGGCAGAGAGAGAGGGAGACACAGAACCCAAAGCAGGCTCTAGGCTCTGAGCTGTCAGCACAGGCCCCGACGCGGGGTTCGAACCCATGAAAGTGAGATTATAACCTGAACCGAAGTCAGACGCTTAACCAACTGAGCCACCCAGGCCCGTGGAAAAAAAAAATATATGTATTTTAAAAATGGACCAAATACCTTAACAAACACCTCACTAAAGAAGATATAAAGGTGGCACATAAACAAATGAAAAAATGCACCACATCTTTTATTTATCATCAAGGGAGTGCAAATTAAAGCAACAAGATATCACTACACACCTATAAAATTGACCAAAATCCAGAACACTGACAACCATAAATGCTGCTAAAGATGTGCAGTGATAGGAACTCTCAGTCATTGCTGGTGGGAATGCAAAATGGTACAACTACTTTGGAAGACAGTTTGGTCATTTCTTACAGAACTAAACATCCTCTTATCATATGATCTAGCAATTGTTCTTCGTATTTACCCAAAGGAGTTGAGAACTTATATCCACCCAAAAACTTGCACAAGAATATGGCAGTTTTATTCATAATTGCCCAAACTTGGAAGTAATCATGTTGTCCTTAAGTTGGTGAATAGATTAATAAACTGAGGTGCATCTGGACAATTCAGCGATGAAAAGAGCTATCAAGCTATGAAAAACCATGGAGAAAACTTAAATGCATGTTCCTAAGTGAAAGAAGCCAGTCAGAAAAGGCTGCATACTATAGGCTTCCAAGTCTGACATTCTGGAAAAAGCAAAACTATGGATACAGTGGTTGCCAAGGGTTGGTGAGTGGGAATAAAATGGTGGAGCACAGAGGATTTTTAGGGAAGTTAAAATACTCTGTATATTATTATAATGATGGATGCATGTCATTATACATTTTTCCAAAACCATAGATTGAACAAACCAAGAGTGAGCTGCAATGTAAACTATGGACTTTAGGTGATTAGAATGTGTCAATGCAGGTTCATCAGTTATAACTAATATACCACTCTGGAAAGGGATGTTGATAATAAGGAAGGCTAAGGGACAGGGGATATATCGGAAATCTCTACTTTCCTCTCAGTTTTGTTGTAAACCTAAAAAAAATCTTTATAAATGTAAACTCTTAGTTTACTACTTAAATATCTTTTAAGTATCTTTTATAAAACCTATTTAAAATAACAATATTTTGGGGGCGCCTGGGTGGCTCAGTCCGTTGAGCATCCGACTTCGACTCAGGTCATGATCTCACGGTCTGTGAGTTCGAGCCCCGTGTCAGGCTCTGTCACACAGAGCCTGTGCTCTGTCAGCACAGAGCCTGGGGCCTGCTTTGGATTCTGTGTCTCCCTCTTTCTCTTCCCCTCCCCTGCTCATGCTCTGTCTCTCTCTGTCTCAAAAATAAATAAAAACATTAAAAAAATTTTTTTAAATAACAATATTTTCATTTATTTTGCTTGACCTCTTGCATTTGTTATAGAATTGGAATGTGTGAATTTCTTTCTTCTTCTTTTTTTTTTTTTTTACATTTAGTCTTTAGGAACTTAATCTTGGAAGCCACAATTGATGTTCACCAAGAAATTTTAGAAGTAGAAAATATGAAAACCCTTTTCAGAATTTTTAAAATGAGTTCATATATCATTCAGTTTAAGAAGTTTTTGAATTTCAATTTGCATTAGAAATTCAAGAACTCACGCGGTGCATTAAAGATCATTTAATGCATTTTAATCACCACAGGATTAATCACAATCAATAAGTTAGCAGTGATTGAGGCTCACTACTTCTTCTAAGATTTAAACAGTCTGGTAGCAACATATTTTTCCTTAAAATTTTAGATAATTAATCAGGTGAATCAGACATCAGCTAGGGAGAATTCTATGTTCTATAATTCTCCTTAGTAAAATAATGTCTCCAAATTTCATCTTAAATCTGTGATTTATACAATAAATATTGTATGTTGGACTTCAATATCTAAGTTTATATTCATTTTTAAACTTAATATCTAATGACAAGACTTGCCATTGACATATTCTCTGATAACATATAAATTACCTAGATTTTCAAAATTTACATGTGGTGCTTTCCATATTCTGCTGTATTGTGATTTCTGCTACATTTTGTTTTCCTGCTCATATGAAACTCAGACTTAAGCAAAATGATCTCAGGTTTTATGTATTTGTTTTCTTTTGCCAAGTTTTGGCCTTTTATTTAACTCCTTTTAGGACAACTTCCGAAATTGAATCTTCTTTCATAGAAAGGAAGATGGAAGCTATTCTCATAGCTTCTCCTTAAGAAGTATCCAATATAAAGTTCAATATAAAGTCCAATATAAAGTTTCCCCCCCCCCCACCGGAGATGATTTTAGTCCATGAACATCATCTCTCTATGTACAAAGTGAAATCCAAGCAAAACGTTTGATTCCTTCTTTCACTACTTCAATCACTGTTTAAATGTCACTGCTTCAAAGATGCCTATAGTTATCACCGTATTTTAAACTACAAATCCTTCCACGTTACCAAGAGGTATGTTCCACTCATGTTCCAGCACTCATATTCGTCATTGTCAATGCACTCTTTTAGTCTTTGCATTAATGGCAGTTTCATGTTTCAGATAAATTACTCTGCATTACTGCTTTAAAAGTAGACAATTTTACTGTCACAATGTATTCTCCCCCATCTCTGTCCCCAGAAAAAAATCAGTCCTCCCTCCATGACCTAGTGATCTCAGGCCATGGACTCTGTTCTCCAGCTGGAATTTAGCTCACCTTTCACTACTTTGGAATCATGTGATATTGTCCAACTCTGGACATCGGTGGCATGGCGAAGGTCTTAATTTACTTCCACTCATAATGCAGCCATAGCATTCAGACAACTTTGGAATTGGTGGGGGATAAGGACACATAGTAACAATTACACCAACAATTAGTATCTCCTGATGTACTTAGAGTCGCAGCATTTAATGGGTCTTCAATCGGTAGGGTTACCATCACTACTGCACATGCAACCCATCTTGGTAATACTGTTTTCTTCTGCTCACTTGGATTCCTAATGTACTGCATGTCATTTGGGGGCACTTTCTGAACTAATAGATTTGTGTCAAAATTTTAAAATAAATCAGTTTTGGCTATGCTACTGCCCTTTTTTTTTTTTTAATTTTTTTTCAACGTTTTTATTTATTTTTGGGACAGAGAGAGACAGAGCATGAACGGGGGAGGGGCAGAGAGAGAGGGAGACACAGAATCGGAAACAGGCTCCAGGCTCTGAGCCATCAGCCCAGAGCCTGACGCGGGGCTCGAACTCACGGACCGCGAGATCGTGACCTGGCTGAAGTCGGACGCTTAACCGACTGCGCCACCCAGGCGCCCCTGCTACTGCCCTTTTAAACTTGGGGCTAGATGCATAAATCCCTTTGCCAGAAGAAGAGCGGTTAATACAAAAATCGCTAAGACAAATTTAGAATGGTTAAGAGAGAGGAATCCTAGTTTATTTTCTGAATATAGATTTAAAGGAAAAGTACAGAGATTAAGGAATTTAGAAAATGTGTTGGAGCTGGCACTGATCCGTTGGCAATAGGAACATAAATATAATCATGCATTACATAGTTGCAAAAAGTATAGGCTGTGGGGCTCTTTCTTCATGCCGATGTGTACTAGAGAATATAAAAATGAGACTAAGCAATAAATAATACCAATGAGAGATCAAATAGCCACACTATCAGAAGAGCGTCACTGTTTCTATTTACTAATCATCTCTAAATAATAAAATGAGCATGCATCACTCTGGATCCTATAAAGAGATGACATAATAATTTAATAGGAGAAATTTAACATAAAGAATTATTAAGCTATGATAAGAAAGTAACTATAAGCATAAAAAGACCACTCTATGTGTACCCTAGGGCTGGGAGAACGTCCCAAAGAAAATCAAATTTGTAAGGGAGGCCTGATCCCCAAAGCTGGGATATATACCTCATTGGAAAAGGTGAGATTACAGCCCACTGAAAAGCTAAGAAGATCCCTGGGTTACCAAGGGAAGAGTTTTGCCACAATTGTCAGAGGGACACATAGAGCAAGTTAGGGCACTGCTCTGAGCTTAAGGTCCAGTGTGTATAATGTTCACATTGAATGAGTTACAGAAAACAAACTTTTGGATGTGGTGGTGCTATCTATCGCTGATGGAGGACGCTGCTCGGACGTGGAGACACTTGTGCTGTCACGAGGTCTGGAGCACACAGTGTCCAAAACAGGAGGGCCCTGAAAGGTTGGTCACTAGGCAGGGGCTAGAAATGAAAGACTGCCAAGAGACTGAGCATTCAGAGTGTATGACACAACACCACCAGATGTTCTTATATACTCACAAGGTTAATCGACTACATGTTGTATCAGGAGACAGAATTCAGTCCATTATCAGAACAGAGGCTCTGAAATGTAAGTCTGGAGCTGAGAACCAATTCACTCGTAACTGGTATAGACTCCTCCTTGGTTACTTAGTTTCCATATACATCTTACACCACACTTCAACTCCCATCCAGAAGTCAGATTCAATTTTTTTTTTTGTCCCATATTCAACTAGTCTTAAGGACGTCATAGGCATGAATTGTGGAAGAGAAGGCAATGTGACCAGAATTGGTATCAAAGGAGTCTTAGCTGACTGGTTATACAACTCACCTGTACCTTCTGGACCTGCCCAAGCACAGTGCCTTACATACATTTTCATTTGATGTTTGCTGCTGCCGTGCCCACTCAACCTTATGACTAGGTGGGTCAGATAATACCAGGTTCATGATGGGAAGCTCAGGCCACCTGAAGTTGAATGGTTAGACTTTTAGTATATACCAAAGCATAATAGTAAATAGAAGCTTTTTTTTTTTTTTTTAACCAGAGAATTGTTATCCAAAGAAAAGGGCATAGATTTGCTCTAAAATCCTATAGGTCTGCACTATGATCCTCCTGTTGGGGCTTGTTGGATCTGTATCAGATCTTCATTTGTGACAAATATTTCTAATATTATTGGATCTATTGGTGATAAAGCCCAAGTGGCTGAGCGACTAGTATTGCCATCTGATATTACTGCAAAATCTGATACCCACTTGAAACTGGATGAGTCTGTATATGAGTCAAAGTGGCACACTCAGACAGTGTTTATGTTGCCTCCAAAATTACAGAAGGCCTACCGAGTATATGCCTGATTTTTTCTTGATACATGGTGCAAACTGCAGCAACTTGTCTTTCACCTTGGGAAGGCTGTTTCATTAATCCCATATATCATTAATCCTCCAGGAACTTCCCTGACAGAGTGGCCCCTGATTTTTGGAGGAATTAACTCCCACCCGTGAGTTTCCAAATGTCCAGTAAGATACAAAAGTAACATTTTCCAGCTTATCAGTTCTTAACAGGATAATATTCTCAACATAGTGGACCAGTGTGATGTTTTGTGGAGTGCTACAATGATTAACATCTCTGGGGACTGTATTGTAACAGAGAGCCAGATAGTTTATGTAGTCTTGAGGCAATAATGTGAAGTTACATCATGGCCCTCAGAAGTAAAAGCAAACTACTTCAAGTGGCCCTTGCTCATTTGTAAGAGAAAAAAAAAAAAAAAAAAAGCCCGGTAAATGGCTGGATGCAAAAGACCAGGGGATATGTTGATTTTCTCCAGTAAAGATACTACACTAAGAACAGCAACTATAGGGGTCCCTGGGTGGTTCAGTCGGTTAAGCATCTGACTTTGGCTCAGGTCATGATTTCGCAGCTCATGAGTTTGGCCCCACATTGAGCTCTGTGCTGACAGCTCAGAGTCTGCAGCCTGCTTCGGATTCTGTGTCTCCCTTTCTCTCTGCCTCTCTCCTGCTCATGTTGTGTCTCTCTCTCTCTCTCTCTCTCTCTCTCTCTCTCTCTCTCAAAATGAATAAACAGTAAAAAAAAAAAGAAAGAAAGAAGGAAAGAAAGAAAAAGAAAGAAAGAAAAAGAAAGAAAGAAAGAAAGAAAGAAAGAAAGAAAGAAAGAAAGAAAGAAAAAAGAAAGAAAGAAGGAAAGAACAGCAGCAACAATAGAACAGCAGTCACCACCTGATAATGTTTATGATGGTCCACACTCATTTTCCAAGATCCACCTGGCATCAGGAGTCAAACTGAGCGGTTAAATGGTCTGAAATAGGTATCAACACTCTGTGGGTTTCTTTCTGGTTTATGTACTTGGACGGGAAAGTTTCGGGAGCTCTCACTTAGCAGATAGAATAGCTCTCACCCTATGAGTCAGAAACCCAGTGTGCAGATACGTCCAATTATTAAGTATGCCTATTCCAACTACAGGTTCAGGAACTGAGAGAAAAACACACAAGAGGCCTGTGGACTAACTGAACCCACTTAGAGTCTGACTTAACTCTCTATCACCAGAACACCATAGATAGACCACAGTAGAATTTTGGGTCACCAACAATTACTGTTCATTTAGAACAAGTGTCTCAAAATCTCTAAAAGGTATGGTATTTCCCATGCAGTTACTTTTGTCCATGGCCATAGCCCTTTGAAGAAAGCTCAGTGGAAGATTTATTGTGTGTACATATGGCAGTGGTCCATATTGGCAGAGAAGATAGTAAAGAGTGAATTTGGCACTGAGAGGCGATAAATTGATACCTGGCACAGAGTTTGAAGAGAATGTAGAGTACTTCTAAATGAAGGCTTAGTAAAATGTAGAAATTTTAATATTGAAGACAACTTATTTTCTAAGGAGAGGAAATGTCAAGTAAGAGGAATGTTTCTTTTAAGGAGTAAATATTGATACTGTATTGTAAAACATAAGATACTAATTCACACTCAATGTATCATAAGATTAATAGTGTCAAGGAATGTGTCCTAGGAATACTATTCATCCTGCTAGGTCTGGGCATGTATTTGACACGTAATAAGATTGTACTGAATGTATTTCTCTTCCCAATGAAGTTAGAATATATAAATATTTCTCCTGGCTAAACTATATGAAACCACCTGTTCTGGGGGGGAATAAAAGTTTCAGCTGTGGACATATTTTATTAAAATAATGATACTGAACTATAAGCACTTCAATCTTTCTTGATTTCTACCATTCATTTTATCATGTCTGTTAACAACTCTTTATTAACATCAGATGGCAAACATTTGATAATTATCCCCAGATAAAATTGAATAAATATATTGTTGTAGCTGATACTGTTACCTTGTTAATGGCAACTTAGATGTTGGTGAATCTAGATTAAGTTAGAGTCTTCCTTATTGCTGGAGCATATTTGAGAATAAGAAATAAAAAATAAGTAAAAAATAGTAATATCAGTATATTTATGAACATTATATAAATGATACAATAAATATCAGTGAAGTGAATAATAAAATGAGTGATTTTCTATCACTATGAAGAAAATCTATCCTTGATATTTTTATTTCCTTACTTGATTGCAACTAACTATTAAGCCTGAAAAAAAGATACAAGAATGTCTCATTAACTGATTTAATGTTTCCTTTATTTAGAAAAAATAATTAAGCAATTTAAAAAAATATACATGAGCCAGTGTGTAATTCAATTACATAAAATCTATTAACATTTAATAAATAGAAAAAATAGCAGTGCTAACCTTTGTATTACATCAGAATTGGTTTTATAAATTCAACATTTTATTAACAGAATACATTTCAAAATTATTCTAGGATGTCATGTAGACATATTTCCATAATAAAACAGAAACATATCAGTGAGCATTTATTTCTAACAGAGCGAAAATACAGAATTAAATGTATGTACAATATATATGTACCCTAATAACTGGTCTTATGGGGAGAAAATGGCGATGTTCTTTCTGCCAATGATTAAGTAGTAAAGATTTTTTAAATTAATTGATTATAGACTCTAGATATCAGAAAAGTAATTGGAAATGTATGGCTATCTGTATGTCCATAGTTAAACTGAGAAAGATACAAGGGGTAGGTGATTCCAGTTTCCAGAAGAATTAGCATTTTAATGCAATGCCACAGGGCATGACCTTATGGACATATCATGGCAAATTGTTTATGGTTAGACAATTCACTTCTATTTAAATTATGCGCATTCACAATTTCTATTATATAGGTAAAAACAGCTCTGAAACCTTGATGCAGAGTATTCATTAGATAAATCATTTTAAATCATTTAAGCCAGTGAATCCAGAGGAAATAATAAATGAATTTTGGTATTTCTTCAAACCTGGTAAATATATTTATTGATTATAAAATCTAAATAAAATAGGTTTAGAAAGTGAATCCTCAGGGAATAAACTTTTTTATAGCTCACCTTGTTCAAAATAGTCTAATTGACATGGAGTTATTGGAGATTTAAAATATTACCACCCAAAAACTTTTTCACATTTTAAAATGTAAGTTATCTAATGTTAACCTTTCTTATTTTCTCAGTTTTCCTCCACATATCACCTACTATGTAAAATGGACTCAATTTTTATATTAATTTTAATATAACATGTAAATTATATTAATTTATATTAATTAACCAGGCTAGTTTTATTTATTTATTTATTTATTTATTTATTTATTTATTTATTTATTAAATACAAAATTTATTGTCAAATTGGTTTCCATACAACATCCAGTGCTCATCCCAACAGGTGCCCTCTTCAATGCCATCACCCACTCCCCCCTCCCTCCCACCCCCCATCAACCCTCAGTTTGTTCTCAGTTTTTAACAGTCTCTTATGTTTTGGCTCCCTCCCTCTCTAACCTCTTTTTTTTTCTTCCCCTCCCCCATGGTCTTCTAAGTTTCTCAGGATCCACATAGGAGTGAAAACATATGGTATCTTTCTCTGTATGACTTATTTCACTTAGCATAACACTATCCAGCTCCATCCATGTTGCTACAAAAGGCCATATTTCATTCTTTCTCATTGCCATGTAGTACTACATTGTGTATATAAACCACAATTTCTTTATGCATTCATCAGTTGATGGACATTTAGGCTCTTTCCATAATTTGGCTATTGTTGAAACTGCTGCTATAACATTGGGGTACAAGTGCCCCTATGCATCAGTACTCCTGTATCCCTTGGGTAAATTCCTAGCAGTGCTATTGCTGGGTCATAGGGGAGGTCTATTTTTAATTTTTTGAGGAACCTCTACACTGTTTTCCAGAGTGGCTGCACCAGTTTGCATTCCCACCAACAGTGCAAGAGGGTTCCCGTTTCTCCACATCCTCGCCAGCATCTGTAGTCTCCTGATTTGTTCATTTTAGCCACTCTGACTGGCATGAGGTGGTATCTGAGTGTGGTTTTGATTTGTATTTCCCTGATGAGGAGCGACTTGAGCATCTTTTCATGTGCCTGTTGGCCATCCGGATGTCTTCTTTAGAGAAGTGTCTATTCATGTTTTCATTTCATTTCATTCATTTCTTCATTGGATTATTTGTTTTTCAGGTGTGGAGTTTGGTGAGCTCTTTATAGATTTTGGATACTAGCCCTTTGTCCGATATGTCATTTGCAAATATCTTTTCCCATTCCATCGGTTGCCTTTTAGTTTTGTTGATTGTTTCCTTTGCAGTGCAGAAGCTTTTTATCTTCATGAGGTCCCAATAGTTCATTTTTGCTTTTAATTCCCTTGCCTTTGGGGATGTTCAAGTAAGAAATTGCTGCAGCTGAGGTCAGAGAGGTCTTTTCCTGCTTTCTCCTCTAGGGTTTTGATGGTTTCCTGTCTCACATTCAGGTCCTTTATCCATTTTGAGTTTATTTTTGTGAATGGTGTAAGAAAGTGGTCTAGTTTCATTCTTCTGCATGTTGCTGTCCAGCTCTCCCAGCACCATTTGTTAAAGAGACTGTCTTTTTTCCATTGGATATTCTTTCCTGCTTTGTCAAAGATTAGTTGGCCATACTTAGTGGGTCCAATTCTGGAGTCTCTATTCTTTCCATTGGTCCATGTGTCTGTTTTTGTGCCAATACCATGCTGTCTTGATGATTACAGCTTTGTAGTAGAAGCTAAAGTCTGGGATTGTGATGCCTCCCGCTTTGGACTTCTTCAAAATTACTTTGGCTATTCAGGGTCTTTTGTGGTTCCATACAAATTTTAGGATTGCTTGTTCTAGCTTCAAGAAGAATGCTGGTGCAATTGTGATTGGGATTGCATTGAATGTGTAGATTGCTTTGGGTAGTATTGACATTTTGACAATATTTATTCTTCCAATCCATTAGCACGGAATGTTTTTCCATTTCTTTATGTCTTCTTCAATATCCTTCATAAGCTTTCTATAGTTTTCAGCATACAGATCTTTTACATCTTTGGTTAGGTTGATTCCTAGGTATTTTATGATTTTTGGTGTAATTGTGAATGGGATCAGTTTCTTTATTTGTCTTTCTGTTGCTTCCTTGTTAGTGTATAAGAATGCAACTTATTTCTGTACATTGATTTTGTATCCTGCGACTTTGCTGAATTCGTGTATCAGTTCTATCAGACTTTTGGTGGAGTCTATCGGGTTTTCCATGTACAATATCATGTCATCTGCACAAAGTGAAAGCTTGACTTCCATCTTTGCCAATTTTGATGCCTTTGATTTCCTTTTGTTATCTGATTGCTGATGCTAGAACTTCCAACACTATGTTAAACAACAGCGGTGAGAGTGGGCATCCCTGTCGTGTTCCTGATCTCAGGGAAAAAGCTCTCAGTTTTTCCCCGTTGAGGATGATGTTAGCTGTGGGCTTTTCATAAATGGCTTTTATGATGTGTAAGTATGTTCCTTCTATGCCGACTTTCTCAAGGGTTTTTATTAAGAAAGGGTGCTGGATTTTGTCAAAGGCCTTTTCTGCATCAATTGACAGGATCATATGGTTCTTATCTTTTCTTTTATTAATGTGATGTATCACGTTGATTGATTTGCGAATGTTGAACCAGCCCTGCATCCCAGGAATGAATCCCGCTTGATCATGGTGAATAATTCTTTTTGTATGCTGTTGAATTCAATTTGCTAGTATCTTATTGAGAATTTTTGCATCCATATTCATCAGGGATATTGGCCTGTAGTTCTCTTTTTTTGCTGGATCTCTGTCTGGTTTAGGAATCAAAGTAATACTGGCTTCATAGAATGAGTCTGGAAGTTTTCCTTCCCTTTCTATTTTTTGGAATAGCTTGAGAAGGATAGGTATTATCTCTGCTTTAAACGTCTGGTAGAATTCCCCTGGGAAGCCATCTGGTCCTGGACTCTTATTTGTTGGGAAATTTTTGATAACTGATTCAATTTCTTTGCTGGTTATGGGTCTGTTCAAGCTTTCTATTTCCTCCTGGTTGAGTTTTGGAAGTGTGTGGGTGCTTAGGAATTTATCCATTTCTTCCAGGTTGTCCAATTTGTTGGCATATAATTTTTCATAGTATTCCCTGACAATTGCTTGTATCTCTGAGGGATTGGTTGTAATAATTCCATTTTCATTCATGATTTCATCTATTTGGGGTCTCTCCATTTTCTTTTTGAGAAGCCTGGCTAGAGGTTTATCAATTTTTTTTATTTTTTCAAAAAACCAACTCTTGGTTCATTGATCTGCTCTACAGTTTTTTTAGATTCTATATTGCTTATTTCTGCTCTGATCTTTATTATTTCTCTTCTTCTGCTGGGTTTAGGCTGTCTTTGCTGTTCTGCTTCTATTTCCTTTAGATGTGCTGTTAGATTTTGTATTTGGGATTTTTCTTGTTTCTTGAGATAGGCCTGGATTGCAATGTATTTTCCTCTCAGGACTGCCTTCGCTGCGTCCCAAAGCATTTGGATTGTTGTATTTTAATTTTCATTTGTTTCCATATACTTTTTAATTTCTTTTCTAATTGCCTGGTTGACCCATTCATTCTTTAGTAGGGTGTTCTTTAACCTCCATGCTTTTGGAGGTTTTCCAGACTTTTTCCTGTGGTTGATTTCAAGCTTCATAGCATTGTGGTCTGAAAGTATGCATGGTATGATTTCAATTCTTGTATACTTATGAAGGGCTGTTTTGTGACCCAGTATGTGATCTATCTGGGAGAACGTTCCATGTGCACTCGAGAAGAAAGTATATTCTGTTGCTTTGGGATGCAGAGTTCTAAATATATCTGTCAAGTCCATGTGATCCAATGTGTCATTCAGGGCCCTTGTTTCTTTATTGACCATGTGTCTCGATGGTCTATCCATTGTTGTCAGTGGAGTGTTAAAGTCCCCTGCAATTACCACATTCTTATCAATAAGGTTCCTTATGTTTGTGATTAATTGTTTTATATATTTGGGGGCTCTTGTATTCAGCATATAGACATTTATAATTGTTAGCTCTTCCTGATGGATAGACCCTATAATTATTATATAATGGCCTTCTTCATCTCTTGTTACAGCCTTTAAAGTCTAGTTTTTCTGATAAAAGTATGGCTACTCCAGCTTTCTTTTGATTTCCAGTAGCATGATAGATATTTCTCCATCCCCTCACTTTCAATCTGAAGGTGTCCTCAGGTCTAAAATGAGTGTCTTGTAGACAGCAAATAGATGGATCTTATTTATTTATTTTTTTTGTATCCATTCTGACACCCTGTGTCTTTTGGTTGGAGCATTTAGTCCGTTTAAATTCAGTATTAGTATAGAAAGATATGGGTTTAGAATCATTGTTATGTGTGTAGGTTTCATGCTTGTAGGGATGTCTCCGGTATTTTGTGGTCCTTGCAACATTTCACTCATAGAATCCCCCTTAGGATCTCTTGTAGGGCTGGTTTAGTGGTGATGAATTCCTTCAGTTTTTGTTTGTTTGGGAAGACCTTTATCTCTCCTTCTATTCTGAATGACAGACTTGCTGGATAAAGGATTCTTGGCTGCATATTTTTTTCTGTTCATCACGTTGAGGATTTCCTGCCATTCCTTTCTCGCCTGCCAAGTTTCAGTAGATAGATCTGCCACTAGTCTTATCGGTCTCCCTTTATATGTTAGAGCGTGTTTATCTCTAGCTGCTTCAGAATTTTCTCTTTATCCTTGTATTTTGCCAGTTTCACTATGATATGTTATGCAGAAGATCGATTCAAGTTATGTCTGAAGGGAGTTCTCTGTGCCTCTTGGATTTCAATGCCTTTTTCCTTCCCCAGATCAGGGAAGTTCTCAACTATGATTTGTTCAATTACACCTTCAGCCCCTTTCTCTCTTCCTCTTCTGGAATTCCTATTATATGGATATTGTTCCGTTTGATTGCATCACTTAGTTCTCTAATTCTCCCCTCATACTCCTGGATTTTTTTATCTCTCTTTTTCTCAGCTGCCTCTTTTTCCATACTTTCATCTTGTAATTCACCTATTCTCTCCTCTTCCTCTTCCACCCGAGCTGTGGTCGCCTCCATTTTATTTTGCACCTCATTTATAGCATTTTTTAGCTCCTCATGACTATTTCTTAGTCTCTTGATCTCTATAGCAATAGATTCTCTGCTGTCCTCTATATTTTTTTCAAGTCTGCGATTAATTTTATGACTGTTATTCTAAATTCTTTTTCCGTTATATTGCTTAAATTGTTTTTGATCAATTCGTTAGCTGTTGCTACTTCCTGGAGTTTCTTTTGAGGAGAGTTCTTCCGTTTCATCATTTTGGGTAGTCCTTGGGTGGTGTAGAACTTCAGGGCACTGTGTCTGTGCTGTCTGGAGTAACTTGTTTTGGTGGGCGGGCCACAGTCAGATCTGATGTCTGTCTCAGCCGACCGCTGGGGCCACAGTCAGACTGGTGTGTACCTTATCTTCCCCTCTTCCAGGGGCAGGACTCACTGTAGAGTGGTGTCGGCCCTGTCCAGGCTACTTGAACACTGCCAGGCTTGTGGTGCTGCTTTGATGGGATCTGGCATATTGGCCGGGGTGGATCTGCAAGGTGCACAGTGGGGAGGGGCAGGCTTAGCTAGCTTTGCCTCTGTGGTCCCTTGCGGGAGGGGCACTACAGCACCAGGAGGGAGGCAGGCAGACTCGTTGTAGGGATGGATCCACAGAAGCGCAGCGTTGGGTGTTTGCACATGGGATGGGAGAGGGAGATGGTGCTGGCCAGAGCCTTTTTCCCCCGTGGAGCTGAGCTCTGTCTTTCAGGGCTCAACATCTCTCCCTCCCAGTGTCCTCTTGCCCTACTGCTCTCCTAGCAGAGCTGTTGACCTATAACATTCCAGATGTTGAGTCCCGCTGGCTGTCAGAACTCTCCCAGTCTGGCCCCTCCGCTTTTCCAAGCCAGACTCGGGGATTCCGCCTTGCTGGGCGGGCTGCCCCTCCACCGCCCCAGCTCCCCCTGAACAGTCTGTGTAGCACGCACCGCCTCTCTGCCCTTCCTACCCTCTTCTGTGGGCCTCTTGTCTACACTTGGCTCCAGAGAGTCCGTTCTGCTAGTCTTCTGGTGGTTTTCTGGGTTATTTAGCAGATGTGGGTGGGATCTAAGGGATTAGCAGAATGAGGTGAGCCCAGTGTCCTCCTACACCACCATCTTCTCTCTGTCTAACCAGGCCAGTATTAAATTAAAGTAAGAAATTATGGATTCATGTGAATCTAGCATCTCATTACATGGTAACAACTCTTTTCCATTTATGACAAGAAACACTCTATTTTCCTACACAGTTTCCTCTAGCAAAATATTTTGCTGACTAAACTTAGTTATACTGTTTAAATGATATCATTATGAAAATATGTTTAGCAAGGCATTATTCAAGGTAATTTAACAAAGTTAAATTTTGTGCATTTTTTAAACCTAAAAAACATTTTAAATTCTTCAAAGCATAATTGTGTCACAGAAGTTCTGAAATAAAATCAAGGTAGGGACTAAAAATTTGCGTATTTAGGATGCAATATAAGGTCATGAAAATATTTTTAATAGTCTACTTTTGTACTGTTATGCCTTTATCCCTTTTCTTTTACTTTGAAATGGGAGTTTTGAATTTAATCCTTTTTTGTTTGTTTCATTAAAGAGCAACTGAAAATCAATTAGTATAGTCTAATAAAATGTGTATTTTATAGGAAAAGAACTTCTAAATTTGGAAAGAAACTATTTCTTTGAATTGTAACAAAAATTTTTATTATACTGCTTCAGAAATTTTACCAAAAATATTTAGATATTGTTTTGACATATCAAACATACTAAAAGTGTTAACCCATGAAGTAGACAACATAGTTGTACATCATATGATAAATAAAGAGACAAGGAATCAGAAATAACTCTTCTAATACTTCCTGCCACTAATCTTTTGAAGTCTATATAACACCACCATAATTAGTGCTATAATAAGGGCACCATTGGGCTATGTGTGTTTGTGTTTGTGTGTGTGTGTGACAGACAACAGTGAGAAAATTATTTCTGTCAAAGCTTAAAGGAAGCACAAGGAAATTTCCCAGATATATAAAGTAAAAACAAAAAAATAAATGCTTGTCATCACCAATCTTTGCATTTTCATATTAAATAAAACAATTTTTTAAATGTTTGTTTTTTTAATTTGAGAATGAGTGAGTGGGGCAAGGCAGAGAGAGGGACACAGAGAATCCCAAGCGGTTCCACAGTGTCAACCCATAGCCTGACACAAGGCTCAAACCCACAAATCTTGAGGTCACAACCTGAGTAGAAACCAAGAGTCATACAGTTAACCTACTGGGCTACCCAGGCACCCTTTAAAAAGAACAACTTAATCATTTAAAAGGATAAGTTAGATTTCAATAATAACTTGTTGAATGATTTCTACCTGTATAGAATCAGGTTTTAAAGCAACGATCAAAAACTAAATTACTTAATCCAAGAAATCATGTGAATACTACCTCCCATCTCTTTTTTAGGTGAAGTAAATCAAGAAAGACAAAGACATTCTGAACTCAGAGAGGTTAAATAATCTCATACAACTTTCCAAGTTCCAAATGACAACTGTGATGCATATATCACAAAGCAGGAGATTGGAGTTACCTCTTTCTTAGGTAGAAACTGAAGAAAATATTTGCATTTTGGATTGCATAGTGAAAAAAACTGGCTGCTCACTCAGTTGTTCTGAATGATCTATGACAACCTCTGTTTCCAACAAACAAAACCCTTCCAATCAATCTTTCAGTGCATCATTTTTTTCTTTCTTTTCTTTCTTTCTTTCTTTCTTTCTTTCTTTCTTTCTTTCTTTCTTTCTTTTTTTCTCTTTTAATCAACTTCATTGAGGTATAATTGACCAATAAAATTATAAGATATTTGCAGTGTACATCATGGTGATGTTACATATTTGTAAATCTTAAAAGGACTTATCCTCATCTAGTTAATTAATTAACTTATTTATTTATTTTTATTTTTATTAAGACCATTTAAGTTCTACACTCTTACCAATTTCAATTATACAATTCAGCAAAGTTGCAGGATACAAATCATTGCACAAAAACCAGTTACATTTCTAACAATGAACTATCACAAAGAAAAATTAGGGAAACAATTCCACTTACAGTTGCATCAAAAATAGGGGCGCCTGGGTGGCGCAGTCGGTTAAGCGTCCGACTTCAGCCAGGTCACGATCTCGCGATCCGTGAGTTCGAGCCCCGCGTCAGGCTCTGGGCTGATGGCTCAGAGCCTGGAGCCTGTTTCCGATTCTGTGTCTCCCTCTCTCTCTGCCCCTCCCCCGTTCATGCTCTGTCTCTCTCTGTCCCAAAAATAAATAAACGTTGAAAAAAAATAATAATAATAAAATACCTAGGACTAAATTTATTCAAGGAGTTAAAAGATCTCTACATTAATAACTGTTATAAGACACTGATGAAAGAAATTGAAGAGGACAGAAATAAATGGAAATATTTCATGTTAAGTTTAAAAGCAAAGATTAGGAGATATAAGAATATTTAATATTATTTTCAATATGTGCCAGTAAACTTCAAAACATATATACACATACACACACCTGTATGTGTCTAACTGTTGAGAGTGGTTTCCTCTTGGAAGGGAGGTTTGAGGAAGAAATGAAAGCAGAACATTTTTACTGTTATATTATTGTTACGACGTCAAAATGCTTTCAGCGCTTTAAACCTGAATAGCTTACATGCCATAATTTAATGAAAATAAAAATTAACATTAATTAAATTTAAAGAATAATTCCATGTTTTCAAAAAATAATAAATGCAATAATTTAAGTAAATTGAATAACTGAATACATATATTGCTGGAAATTACAGCAGTGAGTTTAACTTTTTCCATTAATTTGCAAGATACCCTCAACTTATATTTCATTAATTATCCTCAGCAAATTATTGTCCCAGTTTGACATTCCTTAGGCATTACCCTGCGTTAAGAACTCTGCTCCACTACTCAGTAAATTCTCCTGGAATGTAAATTGATTTTAATATTAATCTTACCAAAATATAATTAGGGAGTTGACCCTGGAGCACTATCATCAAACTTTTGAATAAGAACCCATAATTTTATGGGTGCTGTATACTCCATAATGAGGATCTTTAAAAAGATGTATTTTTACTCATTTCATCTCTACTGGAGTTATTTTTAATGATTTATTGGATTTTTAATGAGATAATTAATATTTCATGATACTCATCTCTGGCAAAGCTCCAAATAATTTGTGTTAAAATACTTAAAAATATTACAGTAGAAACAAAATTAACACAGAGAATAAATACAAGTCATAAAATATAGTTTAAAAAGGAATGAATTATTTACTTTTGAATACATCAATAGAAAAATAACATATACACTGCCAAAAACATTTTCAAAAAGGCATGAAATTTCTAATAAATATGAATAATGAGAGAAATTTTTATCCTTAAATTTACAGACTGTAGATATTGTTATAATAATGCTCCATTGGTCATGAGTGTATTGGAAGCACTCACAACCCTTCAAAATCTATTTTGATTAACAAGTAAATATGCTACCAAGAAAATTACATAATGGATATCAAATTGCAGAATATATATTTGAAATAATTGCCTTTTTATATTATCAAAGCTGTGTTCCTTTCTATCTTCCTATTTCCCTCCCTTCCTTCTGTTCATCTTTTTTTCTTCCTTTCTTTCTTTGGTAAACAGAAAGGCTACATTTAACAAGCATTAAGCTAGATGAATAAGAATACACAGATGAATTATCATATTTCCTGTCTTCATCTAGTTAATATTTAAGCAATCATTCAAGAAAATCCTTTGATTTATTTTATAAAAATTATATAGATATTGCAAACGAGAACCAAAATCTCTTTGTGACTGGAAACTGTTTTGTTTCCAGATACATTTGAGTGTCTAGGAAAGGGGTTGCAAACTTTTTCTTAAAAGATCAAATAGTAAATATTTTAGGCTTCACATTCTCTGTGTCAATTGTGAAAGAATCCATAGATAATAAACAAATTAACACATTTTGTTGTTGGCCTCTGGTCAAGAAAAATGCCTGCTCATTTGAGGAGCTGAATGGATGCATGGTGACAGCCACATACATTGATTCAGTATACCATCATAACTACTTTTCACCGTCTCATGTAGGTACATTTGCATGTAACACTGAATTGTATATAAAGACAATTGTCAAATAAAGACAAATCCAGAGTTTAAATAAATAGAAATTTTATTCCAAAAGAATATTGCACTAGGGAGAATGTTCTAATCTCCAGAAATCTGGAAGCATTTCAAAATAAAACAGAAAAAAGGGTTTTTATTTTATAAGAAGGGATAAGTAATACTTCGCAGACACTTTAAGGGGACATTGGGTAATTAAAGGAGAACATGATTATGGTTTGACAGGAAATTTGTCTCCCGTTGTTAGAAGATACTCAGGATAAGCTGACAAGGGGCACATTCTCCTTTTTATTGTGTGCTCAGTCTTGGAGACAGCCTAAAGTTCAGGCATCTAAAGGGAGGAGAGATGCCTGACCAATATCGATTGGGTTAAGCAGAACAGAGGATAAAAATGAGCGACCATGAGCGTTTAGTCACAGACTGTAATTGTTACTTTAACCCTTTTGGATTCTGGAATTCTGTACTCACCTGGCCTTCATCTCATTTCACTGGCTGCTCCTTCTCCATCTCCTTTCTAATTCACCTTGTGTTAGTGACTGAAAATAATGACAATTTTGAAAAGAAAAGAAAAATTCACGATACCTATCATTTGATTGAAAGCAAAATCAGGAGGGGCGCCGAGGTGGCTCAGTCGGTTAAGCGTCAGACTTCAGCTCAGGTCATGATCTCGTGGCCCATGAGCTCAAGCCCTGAGTTAGGCTCTGTGCTGACAGCTCAGAACCTGGAGCCTACTTTGGATTCTGTGGATCTCTCTCTTCCTGCCCCTACCCCACTCATACTCTGTCTCTCTCTCTCAAAAATAAATAAACATTAAAAAAAACAAAATCAGGTATGTGAAGTAGTAGGAAAATACAACCAATGAAATGGCAAAATATATCAGTTAATAGACACCATTCCAGAAATGAGAAGAATGTTAAGAATAGTAGGCAAGCAAATATATTATAAATAAGCTTCATTTGTTCAAAAAGATAAAACATGAATATAAGAAAATAAACGGATGATATACATAAGACTCATACTGAATTCAGACTGATGAAAAATTACTGAGATGAAATATACCTAGCAAATTACACTATGGAATCAAACGTTAGGGAACACAAACCCTAGCAACAGAAGCTACTTAAAATGAAAAATAGAGGGGAAGAAATACCAATCAAAATAAAGCAGACCATCAGTGAATTTTTGAACAATATTCTAAAATGAGTGTAATTAAGGTCCCAAAAGAAGGGAAGCTATAATGGCTGGGAACATTTCAAAAATTTGTGGAAAACTGTAAATCCATAGATGTAAGTATTTCCAATGGACTCCAAGCAGAAGACACTTAAGGAAGACCATGCAAATGTACATCATACTACTTTGATGAAAACCAATTATGAAGAGAACGATTGAAAGTATTCAGAGGAGGGACGCCTGGGTGGCTCAGTCAGTTAAGCGTCTGACTCTAGCTCAGGTCATGATCTCGCGGTTTTTGAGTTGGAGCCCTGTGCCGGGCTCAGTGCTGACAGCTCAGAGCCTGGAGCCTGCTTCAGATTCTATGTCTCACTCTCTCTCTGCCCCTCCCCTGCTCACGCTCTCTCTCTCTGTCTCTCCAAAATAATAAACAAATGTTAAAAAAATTGAAAGTATTCAGCGGTGGGATGCCTGGGTGGCTCAGTCAGTTGAGCATCTGACTTTGGCTCAGGTCATGATCTCACAGTTTGTGAGTTCAAGCCCTGCGTCGGGCTCTGTGCTGACAGCTCGGAGCCTGGAACCTGCTTCGGATTCTGTGTTTCCTTCTCTCTCTGCCCATCCCCCTCTTGTGCTCTGTCTCTCTCTGTCTCTCAAAAATAAATAAATAAATGTAAAAAAAAAAATGCCTGTCACTTTAAAGTGTATTTAAAAAAAAAAAAAAGAAAGTGTTCAGAGGAAAAAGACATATATACAAAGAAACAAAATTAGAAAAACAGCTGACAATTTGAGGCAGAACACAATGGAAAAAAAATCCCCAAAATTCTAATAGAAAATGAAGAATAAATTTGAATTACATAGCTACTAATATTTACTTTTAAAAATGAAATGAAAATAATTTGAAACACATAAAAACTGATATAATGCATCAGCTGGACAGTACTGCCAGTGACAATAAAGAAAGATCTTCAGACAGATAAAAAAAATAATGTGAACCAAATAGGATCCACTTAAAAAGAAAAAAAAACAATGTAAAAGGTAAAAATTTGGGTAAAAATTTTAAAGCATTTTTCTTATTTTTTATATATCTGCATAAGAAAAGTCTTTAAAGGAAAATAATAACGTGGCATGTGGATTTCATACGTTAAATAAAATAGCACATAGAGTAGCACAAAGCTGAAGAAGAAATTGGAATCATAGTATGTTAAGGTTCTTATACTGTATGTGAAGTATTATATACTATTGCTAGAAGGTAAACCATGACATATTAAAGTTTTATTCTGTAAAACCCACAGCAATTATTAGGAATTCTGTAAAAATAAAAAAAATATGTGATACAGGTAAAAAGCAAGTAAAACTCCCAAAAAATCAACCATGAAAATATATTCAATGAAGCAAAAGGGAGAAATAGAAGAAGGATTGGGAGAAAGAAGAGAGATGAGACAAATACGAGACAAGTAACAAGATGATAAATTCAAAAAACTATATTGGTATTCACATCAAACACGGTAGTCTGAAAACACCAATTAAGATTGTTGGATTGAATAAAAATAAAACTTCTTACTCTAAGCAACCTACAGGAAACCCATTTTTAATACAAAAGACACAAATAAATGAAAAGTAATAGGACAGGAAAAGATATGCCAGCGAACAGTAAATCGAAACATAACTGGATTGACCACGTGTGAAGAAACAATCTGACTACGGATAAGAAATTGCTTACCCATCCATTTATAGTTCTTAGTAGATTTCTTCTCATTTTTTTTCAAAAGAAATTAAATAAATTATAAAAGAAATGGGGATACCTACAGATAGCATTTCATTTGTGTGGAGTTGTTATTTTCTTCCTTAAACTTACTCCTCTTTCAGCAAGAGCACAAGTTAATAACTAAAGTGCTAACACTTCATTTGAGATGTACAAGCCCAAGATAATGAGTTGATGAAAAAAAAAATGAAGCAAAGAAAGATATGAAGCAGTGTGATTATATTATCATGCTGTCTACCTGAAGAGACAGTGAGTTGCAGACAAAGTTGCTGTGGAAGGACTGAAAGGAGAAACTACACCACTCATTGTACCAGGTTAAAGACAAAGGAGGAAGCATGTTTCTCCTGGCTCTCTCTCCTCTCTTACTTCCTGTTGCTTATGGTACATCCCAAGTGGGAACCGTCTTCTATACTCTTTTTTGTTCAATGTTCATGAAATTAGATTCCAAAACCTGCCTGATGTTTGTTTTACTGAAGTCCGTAAGTGAGCAAGACAACCTCACATAAGTAATCTGTGAGACAAGATAAAGAAGAATGTAGTTGGGGAAGGCTGAGTAACGGCACAAAGTTTACGTATCATATATTTGCCAACTTTATGTTTTCCTTTACCCCCTTATTTCCAAACTTCAGTGCCCCAGCCTCTTTTCAGGAAGAGAGATTCCTTATATGCAATACTTAATGTACCTCTGAACCAATTCATCTTATCGGCACTGTTGTACATAAGCTACTTCTACTCCTCAAAATACCATCTTACATTAAATGGAGAAAAGTTGGAGGAGAGTGCCTGAGTGGCTCAATCAGTTAAGCATCCGACTACGGCTCAGGTAATGAACTCATGGTTAGTGAGTTTGAGCCCGCGTCAGGCTCTGTGCTGACAGCTCTGAGCCAGGAGCCTACTTCAGATTCTGTGTTTCCCTTTCTCTCTCTGCCCCTCCCCTGCTCATGCTCTGTCTGTCTCTCTCTCAAAAGTAAATAAACACTAAAAAAAATTAAATAAATGGAGAAGAGCAATAAACCAAGTACAGATTTGAGTAAGTTAAAACAATATTCTGTATAGAAATGGTAAAGAGACATAGGAAGAGGAAGATGGCGGCGTAGGAGGACGCTGGGCTCACCGCGCGTCCTGCTGATCACTTAGATTCCACCTACACCTGCCTAAATAACCCAGAAAACCGCCAGAGGATTAGCAGAACAGTCACCGGACCCAAGTGCAGACGAGAGGCCCACGGAAGAGGGTAGGAAGGGCGGCGAGGCTGTGCGCGCTCCACGGACTGGCGGGAGGGAGCCGGGGCGGAGAGGCGGCTCGCCGGCCAAGCAGAGCCCCCGAGTCCGGCTTGCAAAAGCGGAGGGGCCTGACGGACTGTGTTCCGACAGCAAGCGCGACTTAGCGTCTGGGAGGTCATAAGTTAACAGCTCTGCTCGGAAAGCGGGAAGGCTGGAGGACAAAGGGAGGGTGAGCTGCGGAGCCCCCGGACGACAGAGCTCAGTTTGGCGGGGAACAAAGGCGCTCGCCAGCGCCATCTCCCCCGCCCATCCCCCAGCCAAAATCCCAAAGGGAACCGGCTCCGGCCAGGGAAATTGCTCGCTCCGCGCGAACACCCAACTCTGTGCTACTGCGGAGCCAAACCTCCGGCAGCGATCTGACTCCCTCCGGCTGCCACAGGGCCCCTCCTGAAGTGGATCACCTAAGGAGAAGCGAGCTAAGCCTGCCCCCCCTGCCGCCGTGCACCTTGCCTTCCCACCCCAGCTAATACGCCAGATCCCCAGCATCACAAGCCTGGCAGTGTGCAAGTAGCCCAGACGGGCCACGCCATCCCACAGTGAATCCCGCCCCTAGGAGAGGGGAAGAGAAGGCACACACCAGTCTGATTGTGGCCCCAGCGGTGGGCTGGGGGCAGACATCAGGTCGGACTGCGGCCCCGCCCACCAACTCCAGTTATACACCACAGCACAGGGGAAGTGCCCTGCAGGCCCTCACCACACCAGGGACTATCCAAAATGACCAAGCGGAAGAATTCCCCTCAGAAGAATCTCCAGGAAATAACAACAGCTAATGAGCTGATCAAAAAGGATTTAAATAATATAACAGAAAGTGAATTTAGAATAATAGTCATAAAATTAATCGCTGGGCTGGAAAACAGCATACAGGACAGCAGAGAATCTCTTGCTACAGACATCAGGGGACTAATGAACAGTCACGAGGAGCTGAAAAACGCTTTAAAGGAAATGGAAAACAAAATGCAAACCACCACGGCTCGGATGGAAGAGGCAGAGGAGAGAATAGGTGAACTAGAAGATAAAGTTATGGAAAAAGAGGAAGCTGAGAAAAAGAGAGATAAAAAAATCCAGGAGTATGAGGGGAAAATTAGAGAACTAAGTGATACACTAAAAAGAAATAATCTACGCATAATTGGTATCCCAGAGGAGGAAGAGAGAGGGAAAGGTGCTGAAGGGGTACTTGAAGAAATAATAGCTGAGAACTTCCCTGAACTGGGGAAGGAAAAAGGCATTGAAATCCAAGAGGCACAGAGAACTCCCTTCAGACGTAACTTGAATCGATCTTCGGCACGACATATCATAGTGAAACTGGCAAAATACAAGGATAAAGAGAAAATTCTGAAAGCAGCAAGGGGTAAACGTGCCCTCACATATAAAGGGAGACCTATAAGACTCGTGACTGATCTCTCTTTTGAAACTTGGCAGGCCAGAAAGAATTGGCACGAGATTTTCAGGGTGCTAGACAGCAAAAATATGCAGCCAAGAATCCTTTATCCAGCAAGTCTGTCATTTAGAATAGAAGGAGAGATAAAGGTCTTCCCAAACAAACAAAAACTGAAGGAATTTGTCACCACTAAACCAGCCCTACAAGAGATCCTAAGGGGGACCCTGTGAGACAAAGTACCAGAGACATCACTACAAGCATAAAACATACAGACATCACAATGACTCTAAACCCGTATCTTTCTATAATAACACTGAATGTAAATGGATTAAATGCGCCAACCAAAAGACATAGGGTATCAGAATGGATAAAAAAACAAGACCCATCTATTTGCTGTCTACAAGAGACTCATTTTAGACCTGAGGACACCTTTAGATTCAGAGTGAGGGGATGGAGAACTATTTATCATGCTACTGGAAGCCAGAAGAAAGCTGGAGTAGCCATACTTATATCAGACAAACTAGACTTTAAATTAAAGGCTGTAACAAGAGATGAAGAAGGACATTATATAATAGTTACAGGGTCTATCCATCAGGAAGAGCTAACAATTATAAATGTCTATGCGCCGAATACCGGAGCCCCCAAATATATAAAACAATTACTCATAAACAGAAGCAACCTTATTGATAAGAATGTGGTAATTGCTGGGGACTTTAACACCCCACTTACAGAAATGGATAGATCATCTAGACACACGGTCAATAAAGAAACAAGGGCCCTGAATGAGACACTGGATCAGATGGACTTGACAGATATATTTAGAACTCTGCATCCCAAAGCAACAGAATATACTTTCTTCTCGAGTGCACATGGAACATTCTCCAAGATAGATCATATACTGGGTCACAAATCAGCCCTTCATAAGTTTACAAGAATTGAAATTATACCATGCATACTTTCAGACCACAATGCTATGAAGCTTGAAATCAACCACAGGAAAAAGTCTGGAAAACCTCCAAAAGCATGGAGGTTAAAGAACACCCTACTAACGAATGAGTGGGTCAACCAGGCAATTAGAGAAGAAATCAAAAAATATATGGCAACAAACGAAAATGAAAATACAACAATCCAAACGCTTTGGGACGCAGCGAAGGCAGTCCTGAGAGGAAAATACATTGCAATCCAGGCCTATCTCAAGAAACAAGAAAAATCCCAAATACAAAATCTAACAGCACACCTAAAGGAACTAGAAGCAGAACAGCAAAGGCAGCCTAAACCCAGCAGAAGAAGAGAAATAATAAAGATCAGAGCAGAAATAAACAATATAGAATCTAAAAAAACTGTAGAGCAGATCAACGAAACCAAGAGTTGGTTTTTTGAAAAAATAAACAAAATTGACAAACCTCTAGCCAGGCTTCTCAAAAAGAAAAGGGAGATGACCCAAATAGATAAAATCATGAATGAAAATGGAATTATTACAACCAATCCCTCAGAGATACAAACAATTATCAGGGAATACTATGAAAAATTATATGCCAACAAATTGGACAACCTGGAAGAAATGGACAAATTCCTGAACACCCACACTCTTCCAAAACTCAATCAGGAGGAAATAGAAAGCTTGAACAGACCCATAACCAGCGAAGAAATTGAATCGGTTATCAAAAATCTCCCAACAAATAAGAGTCCAGGACCAGATGGCTTCCCAGGGGAGTTCTACCAGACGTTTAAAGCAGAGATAATACCTATCCTTCTCAAGCTATTCCAAGAAATAGAAAGGGAAGGAAAACTTCCAGACTCATTCTATGAAGCCAGTATTACTTTGATTCCTAAACCAGACAGAGACCCAGTAAAAAAAGAGAACTACAGGCCAATATCCCTGATGAATATGGATGCCAAAATTCTCAATAAGATACTAGCAAATCGAATTCAACAGCATATAAAAAGAATTATTCACCATGATCAAGTGGGATTCATTCCTGGGATGCAGGGCTGGTTCAACATTCGCAAATCAATCAACGTGATACATCACATTAACAAAAAAAAAGAGAAGAACCATATGATCCTGTCAATCGATGCAGAAAAGGCCTTTGACAAAATCCAGCACCCTTTCTTAATAAAAACCCTTGAGAAAGTCGGGATAGAAGGAACATACTTAAAGATCATAAAAGCCATTTATGAAAAGCCCACAGCTAACATCATCCTCAACGGGGAAAAACTGAGAGCTTTTTCCCTGAGATCAGGAACACGACAGGGGTGCCCACTCTCACCGTTGTTGTTTAACATAGTGCTGGAAGTTCTAGCATCAGCAATCAGACAACAAAAGGAAATCAAAGGCATCAAAATTGGCAAAGATGAAGTCAAGCTTTCGCTTTTTGCAGATGACATGATATTATACATGGAAAATCCGATAGACTCCACCAAAAGTCTGCTAGAACTGATACATGAATTCAGCAAAGTTGCAGGATACAAAATCAATGTACAGAAATCAGTTGCATTCTTATACACTAACAATGAAGCAACAGAAAGACAAATAAAGAAACTGATCCCATTCACAATTGCACCAAGAAGCATAAAATACCTAGGAATAAATCTAACCAAAGATGTAAAGGATCTGTATGCTGAAAACTATAGAAAGCTTATGAAGGTAATTGAAGAAGATTTAAAGAAATGGAAAGACATTCCCTGCTCATGGATTGGAAAAATAAATATTGTCAAAATGTCAATACTACCCAAAGCTATCTACACATTCAATGCAATCCCAATCAAAATTGCACCAGCATTCTTCTCGAAACTAGAACAAGCAATCCTAAAATTCATATGGAACCACAAAAGGCCCCGAATAGCCAAAGGAATTTTGAAGAAGAAGACCAAAGCAGGAGGCATCACAATCCCAGACTTCAGCCTCTACTACAAAGCTGTCATCATCAAGACAGCATGGTATTGGCACAAAAACAGACACACAGACCAATGGAATAGAATAGAAACCCCAGAACTAGACCCACAAACATATGGCCAACTCATCTTTGACAAAGCAGGAAAGAACATCCAATGGAAAAAAGACAGCCTCTTTAACAAATGGTGCTGGGAGAACTGGACAGCAACATGCAGAAGGTTGAAACTAGACCACTTTCTCACACCATTTACAAAAATAAACTCAAAATGGATAAAGGACCTAAATGTGAGACAGGAAACCATCAGAACCTTAGAGGAGAAAGCAGGAAAAGACCTCTCTGACCTCAGCCGTAGCAATCTCTTACTCGACACATCCCCAAAGGCAAGGGAATTAAAAGCAAAAGTGAATTACTGGGACCTTATGAAGATAAAAAGCTTCTGCACAGCAAAGGAAACAACCAACAAAACTAAAAGGCAACCAACGGAATGGGAAAAGATATTTGCAAATGACATATCGGACAAAGGGCTAGTATCTAAAATCTATAAAGAGCTCACCAAACTCCACACCCGAAAAACAAATAACCCAGTGAAGAAATGGGCAGAAAACATGAATAGACACTTCTCTAAAGAAGACATCCAGATGGCCAACAGGCACATGAAAAGATGTTCAGCGTCACTCCTTATCAGGGAAATACAAATCAAAACCACACTCAGGTATCACCTCACGCCAGTCAGAGTGGCCAAAATGAACACATCAGGAGACTATAGATGCTGGAGAGGATGTGGAGAAACGGGAACCCTCTTGCACTGTTGGTGGGAATGCAAATTGGTGCAGCCGCTCTGGAAAGCAGTGTGGAGGTTCCTCAGAAAATTAAAAATAGACCTACCCTATGACCCAGCAATAGCACTGCTAGGAATCTACCCAAGGGATACAGGAGTACTGATGCATAGGGGCACTTGTACCCCAATGTTCATAGCAGCACTCTCAACAATAGCCAAATTATGGAAAGAGCCTAAATGTCCATCAACTGATGAATGGATAAAGAAATTGTGGTTTATATACACAATGGAATACTACGTGGCAATGAGAAAAAATGAAATATGGCCTTTTGTAGCAACGTGGATGGAGCTGGAGAGTGTGATGCTAAGTGAAATAAGCCATACAGAGAAAGACAGATACCATATGGTTTCACTCTTATGTGGATCCTGAGAAACTTAACAGGAACCCATGAGGGAGGGGAAGGAAAAAAAAAAAAAAAAAAGAGAGAGGTTAGAGTGGGAGAGAGCCAAAGCATAAGAGACTGTTAAAAACTGAGAACAAACTGAGGGTTGATGGGGGGTGGGAGGGAGGGGCGGGTGGGTGATGGGTATTGAGGAGGGCACCTTTTGGGATGAGCACTGGGTGTTGTATGGAAACCAATTTGTCAATAAACTTCATATAAAAAAAAAATAAAAAAAAAAAAAAAAAAAATTACATATATAATACACATTAAAAAAAAAAAAAAAGAAATGGTAAAGAGAAATATATATATATATAATTGCATTTTATTTCAGTTTAAGGACCTGAGTTTTTATATTTGTTGTTCAATATAATTAAGTCATTTTGCCTGTTTATTTTCAATGCTACATTTTGAATTGATTGAAAAATATTTAATGCTGTCACTGAAATGGATTCATTTTCTTCTGAGCAAACCACTTAGTCACTTGATATTCTCTTGTATTGAGAGATTTATATGACAACATATTTCTTTTGGTAAACAAGCGACTGGCACAAAGAGAAGTGGAATGTCAGTGTTGGAAAGGACATTTAATTTCTCCTCTATGTATAAAAAGCTCGGTGTTGGCTGGGTTTCTGCACAGCAAATGTGAAAATAAAATAGTATATAGTCTTTTTTGATTTTCCACCAAAAATGTCAAAGGAATGACATTTCTCTTTTATTTATTTATTTATTTGGTGCTAAGGCCTACAGTTTAAAACTATGAGATAAAAGTGAGGAGGCAGACCAACCACTCTGTAAATTCAGAATGAGCAGTAGTACAAGCACCAGTAAAGTAATACAAGAGGAGAGATTAAATTTGGAATATGCTGATCATTTTTTTCGTGACGATTTCCTAAATTTGGTCTATTAAACTTTTACACAAAAATATTATGTTCTAACTGGCAGGTTAAGACGCCCATAAGGAAGAATGATTATTTGGATTAATAGTTGAACCAGTTAAAATTAAGCAAAATAAACTGTACAAGCATCAAATAGTAAGGGCAGACATCAAATAGAAAACAATGAATAAAACTGAGTGGAGAGAAATACTGAATGCTAGGATAATAAAAATATTATTTTTAAAATGCTTCTAATGATAGAGTTAGATAAGCAGGATCCAATAGTGCTATCAAAATATTCTGGGGTGCCTGGGTGGCTCAGTTGGTTAAGCATCTGACTCTTGATTTCAGCTCAGGTCATAGTCTTAGGGTTGTGAGGTCAAGTCCTCCATTGGGCTCCACATTGGACATGGAGCGTGCTTGAGATTCTCTCCCCCTTTCTCTCTAAAAAATTTGAGATAAAACAAATTAATATTTGTAGTAAAAAAAAAATCAAATAATAATTAAATCACCAAAACCACATACCACATATTTCTAATTTTAGGGCAAAGTGAAATAATTTACACAACACAGGGCAAGTGACTTAACCTAAGTCACTTAAAAATAGTATTTAGAAATGATATTGAAAGCTGATAAAAGATTTAAAACTGTATATAAATACTGTAATGTGGTTAAAAATTTTGTAAGAAATTCTGAAACTTCTTTTATGTTATGCTTGTGTTGAATAAATAATTAATATATTGTATACAATTAAAGCTAGGTTTTTCATGGAGAAAAATGTTACAAATAAGAAATGGGAGGATGACAGCATGAAATTTTTGGTATTGGATTGGAATCAGAAGTATCAATATGAACTCATATTTTATTTTATTTATTTTTATTGATTTATTTGAGAGAAACAGACACCACGAGGCATGGAGGGACAGAGAGAGAGAGAAAGAGAGAGAATCCCACGCAGGCTCCCCATTGCCAATACAGAGCCTGGTGTGGCCTCAAACTCATGAAACCATGAGATCATGACCTGAGCTGAAACCAAGAGTCATACGCTTAACCGAGTCACCTAGGCACCCCAGTATGAACTCATATTTTAAGTCTAGATGTGATAAATTAATGATGATTATGATAGGTAAATAGGTAAATAGATAGATAGATAGATAGATAGATAGATAGATAGATAGATAGATAAATGTGTTGGCTAGTATACAGCCAGATACAGCTAGATACAGGTATCTCTTAGGGTCTTTGAGCAATGACACTCTAATAGCACTGTGCATGTCTAGCGCCCAGATCTTCAATAAAAGGAACCAAGGATTCTCTTGCACTGTTGGTGGGAATGCAAATTGGTGCAGCCACTCTGGAAAGCAGTGTGGAGGTTCCTCAAAAAATTAAAAATAGACCTACCCTATGACCCAGCAATAGCACTGCTAGGAATTTACCCAAGGGATACAGGAGTACTGATGCATAGGGGCACTTGTACCCCAATGTTTATAGCAGCACTCTCAACAATAGCCAAATTGTGGAAAGAGCCTAAATGTCCATCAACTGATGAATGGATAAAGAAATTGTGGTTTATATACACAATGGAATACTACATGGCAATGAGAAAAAATGAAATATGGCCTTTTGTAGCAACGTGGATGGAACTGGAGAGTGTGATGCTAAGTGAAATAAGCCATACAGAGAAAGACAGATACCATATGGTTTCACTCTTATTTGGATCCTGAGAAACTTAACAGAAACCCATGGGGGAGGGGAAGGAAAAAAAAAAAGAGAGAGGTTAGAGTGGGAGAGAGCCAAAGCATAAGAGATGTTAAACACTGAGAACAAACTGAGGGTTGATGGGGGGTGGGAGGGAGGGGAGGGTGGGTGATGGGTATTGAGGAGGGCACCTTTTGGGATGAGCACTGGGTGTTGTATGGAAACCAATTTGACAATAAATTTCATTAAAAAAAAAAAAAAAGGAACCAAGGATTCTTGGAAAATTGTTAGATCCTGGTGCTGTGGATGGGAAAATATAAAATGAGTCTGGAGCATCTTGTAGTAGGAAGGATTCAAAAAGTTTAGGGGCACACTGAAAGGACACAGAGCTAGCAGAAAGAAGCTTCCAATGGCCAAAGATGGAACAATTTAAGCAACAAAATAAATTGATCATACTGTAATATAATCCATAATATTAAATCAGTATCCATGGGTCCATATCGTTATAAATAATTGATTAAAAGCATACAGTGGGAAGAAGGGACAGCTGATCCTCACAGAACATTCCAATTAGTAAAAGTATAACAGAATTAGAGAAAGAAAAAAATCACCATTAGGGCACCACAGTAATAATTGTTGCAGGCAAGATCCACCAATGGAAGCTAAAATTATTGTACAAATATTGATGGGAAACAATATTTGTACAGTATCAAAGAATGTACCCCATGATGTTTGTTAGTGGCAAATATTAAAATAGTAACTTTATAGTTTAGAAACCAGCAGATACCACCTTAATAAAATGATGAAGTTTACATCAACTATCAGAATACTTATTTATATCATATTTATATCACATAATTTTGTGGTAGTCTAGCTCAAAATAGAGAACCTCAATCAAATCGTAGGTTTCCATGAGAAAATCCTAATGGAGGATCATTCTTGTAAATAATGGCTCATACTCCTTGAAAGTGTCCAATTTTGAAAGATAAGGAAAGGCTGAAACTTGCCACAGTAAGAATGTGAAGGAGGTAGGTAAATGGGAGATGGGATCCTGGACTGGATCCTGGACTGGATCCTGGAGTGGAAAAAGGAAAAAATAAATAAAAAAACCCAAAAAACCAAGTCTATTAGGGAACTCTGTACTATTTTAGTAGCTATATTTTAAAGCTAAAATTATGCCAAAATAACAAATAATAATAATTAATTCTAATTTAAAATAGTTATTGAACTCTATGAAAATCATTCATGTTTCTTCTGTAATAAAAAGGAAATATTACAGGAACGACTGGGTGGCTCAGGCGGTTAAGCAGCCAACTTCGGTGCAGATCATGATCTTGTGGTTCACAAGTTTGTGTCGGCCTCTGTGCTGACAGCTCGGAGCCTGGAGCCTGCTTCAGATTCTGTGTTTCCGTCTCTCTCTGCCCCTCCCCTGCAAATGCGCGCGCGCTCTCTCTCTCTCTCTCTCTCTCTCTCTCTCTCTCAAATACAAATTTAAAAAAAAAATAAAAAAAGAATATTACAAATTGTGTATCTTACCTGTGATGACAAATAGCTATCAATGGTATGTTACATTAAAAAGCCCAGACTTTATCCTTCTAATCTAAGTGTAGTTTTGAAAATGAATGACCAAGTAAATGTTCTTTAGGGGGAAAAAAACTGAATAAGAGAATATGTGTATGTATACATATTCACACACATACATAAAATATACATATATATGTTTTTACGTAAAAGATGTTTGTATGTCTCCAGTATTATGCGATTTAGCTGTCAAAAATTATACAAGGGTGCAATCTGTGCCAAACATCCACACTGGCATATTTATTTTAAAAATAAACTGGGAAATATAATTTATTAACCTTTCGAAAAAATCATTGAAAGAAAAAATGCATTGGATTTTGGCTCACTTTTTGAACATTTGTATATACAATATCCTCCAGATATCTTGACAGGAACCAACTGATATCATCAAAAGTAGAAATGTTTTAGCTAACATTTTAAACTCCTATGTAATTGATTCAATGAATCAGTGGACAGTATTCATATTTAGTAATTGACATCAACAGCACATGCTTGACATGAAGGTCTGTTTATCATTTTTAAGTTAAATATTAAGTTTTGAAAGTCAATAAAAATAAAAATTTCAAATAAATAAACTTAGATTGAAACTCTAGAATCATCATATCACAAGATTTAATTTTGTATTTTATAATGTCATGAAATAGTCAAAATTTCCTATTTTAAAATGTTACCAATAATATTTTATAAAGAACAAAAGTGTTTTATAACATGCATAAATAAGTTATGTTTAATATATTATTCAATGATTATCTTAACTGTTTAATGTAAGTTTTAAAAATTGGGTGATATTAATATTACTATTAATAAAATGACTACACATCTATAAGAGGATGGATTGTAACTAAAATAAGATACAGAATTAACAATAAAAAATATTTAAGATCCACTACTTAAGTGTATTATAAACATCTTCAGGGCAATTATCATGGCTTGTTCCCTGTTTGTCCTCCAAAGGTTAACCTAGTTCTTGGTATATAGTGTGTTCAAAATAAGTAATAATTATAGGAAAGAATTACTACCTTAAAGTTGAATGAATGAATGAATGAAGTAGTCTTCACATTAACAGCTCAAGAAAATTACTATTTTCTCAGATAGGGATTAAAATCTAGGATTTCTGAGTTCCTTAGTGTTAAATCTTCAAGATCCTACGTTTTCCCAATTATTTTGTGTTCTATTTATCACTTGGTATCAAGATAGTTAGAAAATTTTGGTTGATTGGGCAGAGAAGGAAATGTTAAAGAGTAAGATAATTCAAGCACAAATACTATAGGAATTGATTTCTACTAATTTTTCATACGAAAGTCTGTCAAGGGGCGCCTGGGTGGCTCAGTCGGTTAAGCGTCCGACTTCAGCTCAGGTTATGATCTCGCGGTCTGTGAGTTCAAGACCCGCGTCGGGCTCTGTGCTGACCGCTCAGAGCCTGGAGTCTGTTTCGGATTCTGTGTCTCCCTCTCTCTCTGACCCTCTCCCATTCATGCTCGGTCTCTCTCTGTCTCAAAAATAAATAAATGTTAAAAAAAAAACAAAAAAAAAAAACAACGAAAGTCTGTCAAGATGGCCAACAGATGAAAAGATGCTCAACATCAAAATTACAATGAGCTATCATCTCACATCTGTCATAATAGCTAAAATAGAAAAAAAACCAAGCAACAAGTGTTGGTAAAGATTTGGAGGAAAGGAACTCTTGTGCACTGTTGGTGGTAATGCAGCCACTGTGGAAAACAGTATGGTGGTTCCTCAAAAATTTAAAAATAGAACTACCCTAGTAATCCAGTAATTGCACTACTGGGTATTTACCCAAATACCAAATGGATATATGCACCCATATGTTTATTGCAGGATTATTTACAATATCCAAAGGAAGCAGCCCAAATGTCTATCAGTAGATGAATGGATAAAGAAGATCTGGTATATGTGTGTGTGTGTGTGTGTGTGTGTGTGTGTTTGTGTGTGTGTGTGTATACATGCAATGGAATATTATTCGACATAAAGAAAAAAGAATGAAATCTCATCATTTGTAACAAAATGGATGGAGCTAGAGAGTATAATGCTAAGTGAAATAGTAGAGAAAGACAAATACCATATGATTTCAAACTCATATGTGGAATTTAAGAAACAAAGCAAAGGAACAAAGGCGGGGAACAAAAAAGAGAGAGAGAGAGAGAGAGAGAGAGAGAGAAACCAAGAAACAGACTCTTAACTATAGAGAGCAAATTGATGGTTACCAGACGAGAACCGGGGGTGGGGAGGGGTGGGGGAGATAGGTGAAATAAGTGATAGGGATTAAAGAGCGCACTTATCTTGAACACTGAGCAGTGTAAAGAATTGTTGAATCATTATACAGTACACCTGAAACTAATATAACACTGTATGTTAACTATGTGGGAATAAAAATAAAAACTTAATGAAATTTTTAAAAAGTAATAATATTTTATAGATATACATAAATCATAATAAAAGGTTATGTATAAGTTCAATTGTGTTTTATAGCATGTTGTTTCAGAAGTCTGATTATCACATTTCTAATATTTAGTTATGTTATTTTGCCTATAAATTTTTGATCATTAAAATGTGATTGCAGGGGCGCCTGGGTGGCGCAGTCAGTTAAGCGTCCGACTTCAGCCAGGTCACGATCTCTCGGTCCGTGAGTTCGAGCCCCGCGTCGGGCTCTGGGCTGATGGCTCAGAGCCTGGAGCCTGTTTCCGATTCTGTGTCTCCCTCTCTCTCTGCCCCTCCCCCGTTCATGCTCTGTCTCTCTCTGTCCCAAAAATAAAATAAACGTTGAAAAAAAATTAAAAAAAAATAAAATGTGATTGCAAAATAGATTCTACAGTTTATCTTAAATTGTACATTTACGGAAATCATGAAGCCTCTAAAGGCTTCCTTATTTTCATAGGTGAGAGTGTCAATCCTGTAACATTGCAAAGTACACATTTTTTGTGTGCATTTCTGGTAGTACTAAGTCTCAAAACTATGTGGAAAACAAGAATGAAAAGTTTTAATGAATAAAATAAAATTCAAGAGTATCTCAGAGTATTTCATTTAATTCATACAATGTTTCTAAGAGCTGTTGTACTCTAGGCTTGATGTAAAATTACTTACTATTAATACTGATTCTCTGATGCAGGTGATTTCTTTCTCTGTGACTGAATTCATACCTAAATGGTAAAAGAATAATGCTCTTTCCCATTTCTAACTCTTTTAGGTAGATTGATGATAAGTATGACCTTAAGCAATTATAAATCTCTGGGTCATATTATAAGGAAAAAAAGGATAATACACCATAGACATACAAGTTTGTTTTGTTACGTTAATCCTATAGGAAACAATTTGTCTGGGAACACAGAGTTCACTAGCACACAATGATTTTATTTTTCTTCAGGGGTTCCAGTCAATGCCTAAAAAAGAAGCAATTTACTAAGTTGTACCTTGGGGCATTGTAATTCACTACACATGGGTGAACATTTTGCTTTGGGAAGATAGTTACTCATGGCAAGATCAAATCTTTCCAGCTCTATTTTGCAGCGACAACAGTAACTTGTGTAAGAGTAACAATGACAATGTAGAGTCCACCTTTCTTTTATAGTAGTTTTCAGCTTCTTTAAATTTTAGTCTGCTTTTTAGCAACTTCCCAATTGATTTTCTCTGTGTATAGTATAACCTTAACAATATGACATAAGTTTTAAAAAATCACTCAGGCATTTTGTGTATGTGTGTGTGATTTCTACCTCTTCAATAAAGCTTTCTCTTGACTCCACAAGGCTGTACTGTTCTCCATTTATACTAAGTCAAAAGCCACTAATAGTGCCTATCATTCAAAATACATTTAATGAAATACTGATTTATTTTTTTTTCGTTATTTGTTCAGGGATCTTTGTATATGTTATTTCACTCAATCTTCTCAAGAACATTAAAAGGTGGGTATTGGTCCCTTTCTCATATCAGTTAGTAAAGACTGACATCAAGATCATATTGTTAGAAACAGGAGAGCCTGGGTTAAAAGCTTATCTGTCCATTTTATATGTAATTTTTTATTTACATTTATCATGTTAATAAAAATTCAGGTAATGTATGTTGGCATACTAGATTTGACCCATATTATGTATTCATCAGCAATTTAATTTTAATGGTCATACAACTCAATTTTGGACTTATATGAAAATCTAGAGGCAATCAGACACATTGTAGCAAAGCTCAATGACTTATTAAGTGTAAATTGTTTCAAATATTTCAAATATTTTGTTTGTAATTGAAGAATCTTGTTTGTATGCATCCCATCCCCCACAGCACCACTGTATTCTTATATTCTAATATGTCATTGTGACTGTGAATTACCCAATATAATTTCACTCTTGACTGTATCATTGCTTTGAAGCCTCTCTACTAGATAGACAAAGAAGACAAGTCATGTTTAGTGTTGCTAATATACCTTATCTTTTTTTTAGTATAGTTGACATAGAACATTATATTAAATTCAGGTGCACAACATAGTGATTCAACAAGTTTATACATTATGCCTTATCTTCTAAAAACTGATTATTACATGGAGAAGATGAACTGTACTAGCATCCATTTTTCATTTTTCTACCAGTTCTTAATTTCATACAATGAGTTGAGTTTTGTTTGATGAATGGCTCCCTGTTACCTTCAGGACCAAATCCAAACCCCTTAACTTGGCATACCAGACCCTTTATAATCTGCTTTGTGATTAGTTCTCCAGTTTTATCATTTGGCAGTCTCCCCTCACACCTGTGCCCCAGGCACACTGGACGATTTGTTGTGCCTTGGCAATGCTGTGTCTCCTCATGCCTGGGTGCCTTTGCATGTTCTGCCTAGTGAGTGCTTCTGCTCATTTCTCTGCTTGGCTAAATCCTACTCATCTCTCAAAATCAGTTCAAATATTGAGTAAGAATATTTCCCACTTGACCCCAGCCTATGTAAGAGAGAGATTGATAGATATACATGCACATTCCAGTTTCCAAAAGACTTGAACCTACCTGAAAGCCAATCCCACCCAACTTGTAGAATCCTTATAAAAACAAAATTTTTGCTTATGTTAAATTAAGTTAGGATTAACATTAAAATGGAATGTTGTAAACACTGAAGGCCACAAGGAATTTAGAATTTTGACCCATCTTTTTATTTATCTTCTTATTTATCTGTTCCACGATTGGCATAAAGTGAGAATGGATCAAACATCCAGATCTGCTGCAAAACATACTTCTTGTTTATTCCTTTATACCATTTCAAGAGTTTCTTATATTTTTGCATACATGAAAGCTTGCACAAAACTGTGTATAAAGTATTTTATGAATGGTTCAAGAGATTTTTAATGTTTTTGATTTTATAGTATTGACATGTAAGTATTGATTTTAGGGCTCACCCCTTAATTAAAATGTAACTCAATTATTTTATATATCCACATACTCCATTGAATTAAATAATATATATCTTGTTTTCTAGTCATCTGAAATATCTTTAAAAATGGGAGATATATATTTTATTTTGCATCATAATAGCTCCATTTTGGAGGCTCAATAACTTTTGATAATTGAATAAGTTAATGTATACATATCGTAATAGGTATATTTTCTCAGATCACAAGTAGACTTTACCACTACTTTGTTACTGAAAAATTAGAAAAGTTGCTTACACTATATGATATTTTCATTGTTTCTATCAGTGCCTGTTCTATTGCCTTAAATTCATCAAAGGAGGTATTTAACAAGGACTACAGGAGTAAAAATTCTTTGCATTTGACAGAAGGTATTTGCATAAACTTACCAAAGAGATACTTTACTCAGAATTAAAATATATAAATAAGCATGAAGTTTGGCAATGAAAACTAATTACCATTTTAAGGTAGTGCTTTGAAAAATGCACTGGATCCATATAAACTTTTAATATTCAAATGATGAGGACTATGAGTGTGCAAGCTGTGTAGTAACACAATTGTTGCATGTTGTCAGGTAACCAAAGATGCTTGGAGAGGTAAATAATTATCCATTTTGATATAAAATATTGTCCATTACCTTGAATCAAAGATGAATATTTAAGACATGAATTCAGTTCATCTTTTCCCTGCAAGGAAAGATGCTATTTGTCTTTATGGACTGGATTAAATCTTAATATAGCCACCAGAGACCAAGCAGTTTGATAGGAATTATTTTGAAGCTTTAGACACCTAGAAGACTTTGAAGTTTTTTTGCAGAAGGACATAGGGACAGATATTTAATTTTTCTAAATAAAAATATGTTTTATGCCATTGAATTTAAAAATTATTGTTGGGGTACCTGGGTGGCTCAGTCGGTTAAGTGTCCGACTCTTGGTTTCAGCTCAGGTCGTGATTTCACGGTTTGTTGGGCCCCATCCCTGCATCAGGCTCTGTGCTGACAGCACCATATTGCTTGGTATTTTCTCTGCCCCTCACCTGCTCACACTGTTTCTTTCTCTCTCAAAATTAGGTAAGTAAACTTAAAAAAAAAATAAATCGTTTATGACTTTCTGATCATGGAATTGATGTTTGTTTTTCAGTTTATATAAATCTATTTCGATAGAATAAGGCCATAAAATAATGCTGTTTTGGACTCTTAGGAGGGAGAGGCTTTTCAACATGATATGATGCTTGTGAAGAGAAAACCCTGCAGAAGATCAAAGATTTTCCATATGTTATGTTGTTCAACAAAAGTTCAGTGTAGTACATAATTTATGGATTCTCATGTGATCCAAATATCAAAATATGTTAAAAATTCAACTCAATCATTCCTGCTAAAGTTTCTGCTCTTCCTTGTTAACTTTTCAAAGACAAAATTATACCCTCTTTCTTGGATAAGTCCTAAATAGTAGATACTGCTTTTCTCAAAGTATTTATGTTACAAAATAACATATTAAGTTTATATTTGAAACTTTTGTTTATACCAGAAATAAAAATTTAAAGATACAATTTTTTAAAAAAGCTTTTATTTTTAATTAATCTCTGCACCCATTGTGGGGCTTGAACTCACAAGTCTAAGGTCAAGAGCCACATGCTCCACCAACTGAGCCAGCCAGGTGCCCCTAAAATGTACAATTATAAGAAATAGGTCAGTATGTGTGTGCCTCATTTATTCATATACCTGAAATAAGTTTCTTAGGTGGAATTTCAAGAAATATTTTTGTGAAAACAATATATGGTAAAGGATATTTTACAGATAGGGGACAATTTGCTAGTAGTCCACACTGTACAGTGACATGTGATATTTACATATATGTGCTCCTCGAAAAAGAATGTCATTTCCATACCTTCACTTTCCTAGTCATAAAATAGATGGGTTGCAATGGGTGATACTTACTGTCTTTTTATGTTAAAATTACTCTAAGATTCTGGCAAGTCAAAACAAACCTGATCCTGGGATCTTTCGTTCATTCTTCATTCTTTATCATAGCATCATTGATAATGTTAGAGTAATAATAACAAGAACAAAGATTAACATGGGATAGTAACATACCTTCTCTTTCTCATCCTCATTCAATTTCCATCATAAGTTAGAAAATAATTAAATAAAATATTCCTCTTTTAGGGCTGAGTTAAAATTTCCAAACACGATAATCTTTAAAGCGAAACATGTTCATACATGTGAAAAGTATTGATTAGTTAGTAAGTGGAAAATGCTTTTATGTGTGCCTACGTTTCACCTATATTATTCAATCAATTCATCAATTTATTTTTTAGCAAATATGAAGTGAATGTCTCACATTGTAAGGGACTTTAATGGGGATTTATGCAAGAGTGTATTATTATAGCATAAATTACAACAAACCAAACAGAATTACACCAAAACCAAAAAGTCTTCAATGAAACCAAAACATTTTCAAGGTCTGTTTGGAGCAGTGTAATGAGTTCAGTTTTATATATGTTGATATTTGATTAAAGAATATATAATATTAAAGTGGCAAGTAAAATAATAATTCATGTAAATGATCTTGATAAGGGTTAATATACACATATTATAATATTATGATAATGTTGTTGAGTAAATAAATAGTTAAGGAACAGGAGAAGAACATCAAGGTGAGGAATATAATTAAGTCAACACCGAGAAAGAGAATTGGGTATGTTTTTATAAAAATAACTTCCTGTCACTTACATTATTTTTACTGTGGTTAATAGATACACTTCTTTAATTTAGTTGGCTAGTAGATATACTTCTTTAATTTATTAACTTTTAAACTATATTTATCTTGGCAACAGTAGAGAAAAAATCTTTGCATGCCAAGACCAAACTGCTTTTTTGGTTTCAGCCAAAGGTATATCTATGTGCATATGATACAGCTGGGTATCAATGTTGGGGAAGCACAAAGGAAACATAAAATATTTTCAAATTTTTCAATATTCAAGATACCCTTTGAGAGTAAATGTTGGAAATGGTTGAAAGTCTGTTCACACATGAAACAAAGTAGCTAGATTTTATAGAATAATAAGGTTCTAACTTCCATAAGTTATAGCAACTTCCTTCATTAATTTTATATGATCTAAGAGATCCATATATATGTGATATGACTATATAGTGTTTTTGGAGGCCACTTGATTGTAACTTATAATTAGAAAATTAGCCTCTCCATAAATGTAAAGTAAAAATAGATTCTCACATCATTTCGGGGAATAGGTATTATTTGTTGAATAATGGGCTATTTTGCTGAAATGTATACTGTGCCTCCGATTTATACCTATTTTGTTCAGCTTTTTCACTTGTTTTCAGATGATCAATCTGCATTAATGGATGTTTATAAGTATTCTAAATGTTTAGTAGTAGGAGGGAAAATTTGACGTCTGTATGTTTGTCTAAAATAACAAGTTGCTTTCGAACTTTAAAATTTATATAAAGAAAAATGGAAGCTTTTTTTTTTCTATAGTACATCCTGTCCTAACTTAAAAAAATGTAAATGTGAAAACCTAAATACATCGATTTCCTATTTTCATCTAAAAAAAGAAATTCCTTTCAGTTTGGAAATGAACAAAGACTTCTCAATAAATATGGAACATCCTTTTGTACTTCAGCTTTAGGTTTATTTTAATGTTTTAAATGTGGTTTAAGAGAAATCGACATTAAATTGCACAAAGGACATGGATTCAAACATATAGATTGGAGCGTACTCTTTAAAATAGAACCATTACAACAAAATTGTACTCTTTATCTCCAGAATTATAACAAGGTTACTTTGTATTTGCAGGAGGGGAGAGCAGAGGCAATAACTTGGTGAAAATAAATGGAAGAAAACTTTCTAAAATAAATGAATGTGCAGACTAACTCAAGGTCAGTTGTAAGCATGATGAAAGAGATAGTTTACCATCCTTTTTCCTTTTTTCACTGAAAATAGATCTACATTTATACAGATGGCTTTTTCTTTTAGGAAGAGGTTAGTTGTCATTCACATTACATTTGATACACTTTGGAATGAATCAAATATAATTTTCTTCCATATGTCTAGCAAATCAAGCCCATTTATAAACACTGGCCACACCCATTTCAATCTGTTGTCACCAGTGTAACTCCTCAGAGATAAATAAATCTTCCATAAGTGCATCAGATGACAGTAATGATATACTTTAGTTATAATTTCTCTGGAAAGTAATATGATATCTTCTGTCATTTTGGTTCTTATGAGCTAGAAAAAATTGTCAGCAATTTGAAGTATTTTTATTTTATTCACTGGCATTAGTTAAGATATAATGTTTCCTTTAGTTGAGTCCCACATGAATGCCAATAAATATATGTATTTCTTAAAGAAGTTGGAAGTAAGGGAAGAAAAAAATACGTGAGATTTTTATCTTTGAAAAATACCTAAGTCTATGAATTTGAAAGACATTTGGAGGTCATTTAGTTCAGCCATGTAGCTATTCAATTCTTTGCACCATAACCCAGGCAAGTAGCTTGAATATGCTTGAGCACCTCTAAAAAGTTGAAGTCACTTTTATACAGAGGAATTTCCACTATTAGATTCCTCTTGTGAAGGTGTATTAGATCCATGGCTAACAAAGTCATATTTTGTTTCATGAATGTAATGCCAGCAAAATTTTTGTTTAGAAAATCAAGGGTTCTTAACCTTTAACATTGTACCACTCGCCAAAAACATTAGTTCAATGTTTATTTTGTTTGTTTTTCTCATTTGTCTAACTCTAAACACAACTAAAATTATGTTATTTTTGTTTATTTTGCTTTTATACCTATTTTTTCATATTTAACATTATTTAAAATTTTAGTTTCATCCCCACTGAAGATTTAGTCCTCCTTGCACAGCTCATTATAAACATACACAATGTATTTTATGTACCCCCATGCACATCATATTTTATTGAAGCTTACTGTGGAGTTCTCCATGCAAAGTCAATTCATTGGGCATGTATCATGTTATACCTAACTCATAGGAATGTTTTGTGATTATGAAGTCATCATCACCATTTGAGAGCCCTCTCAATTCTTGGATAATATTGTATTGAAGAATGTTATTCGTAACTGATTTCAACAACTTCATGCAGGGCAATAACTGCCACCCACTATCTGATCACACTCTTTATTTTCCATTTTTTACTTATTCTCACATAGTGAAAAGTACGTAAAACCTGTAAGTAAAATCTCAATGTATAAGATTTTATTCATATGTATGAGCACACAGCATGGCAACAGTGAAGAAACACCTGTTGGGTGGGGCAGGAATTATTTCTTTATACTATAGTTTGATCTATTCTTCCAAGATGAACATGAAGTCCATTCACTTCAGTGCCAACTATTCTTTAGGAGGCTGGTCCTCTGATGCACAAAGAAAAATATGGCATTAAACTAATGGGATGCTCTCAAAGCAGAAAGAACCAAGAACAGTATATATTTTTTCCTTTAGCAATAATGGGAGCATAATATGAGCACAACTAAGAGCTAGTATAAAATAGATTTTTAGAAAATGAGTTATGGAGTGCACTCATGAGTAATTTTTTTAAAGAAAAGGTACACATTTAATGCTTTCTGAATCCTAGAATGTCTCAAGTGCCTTTCTTCCACCTGAATATTTGTGTATCTTAGCTGGATATTTGTTTCCTGCATCCCAGTTCTTTTTTTTTTTTCCAAAAGTTTGAAAGATGTTATGTCATATTCTAGTCTTCAGTACCATAGATGAGAAACTGAGAAATTTCTTATCTCTCTCTTCCTTCTTTCTTTCTGGTACGCATTGCTGAATATGCTTTCAGCCTAAAAACTTAGGCCATAGTATAAAGCTTGCTTTGCCTGGGACTTCCTGACTCAACTGTTTGTGGCAGAAGCTTTATTCTAATTGTATGAGCAATTGGACACTCTCTTGACCTCCACTGTTGAAAGCCTAAAATACTGTGATCTTAACCCATCTTTGAATTCTGTTGACAAAACTTCAGAAGAGTGGACTTATTCTGAACAGAGATTTCTTGATACTCACCTCCAGAGAAATAGTATTTCTCCATGTATGTAGGCCAGCTCTTGACTTCTGCTGGGGATCCCTGAAGACAGAGGTGCAATCTTGCTTTTAGAGACAAGTATTCCTTAGATCTGTGAGGGAATGTGTGTTCATTTTCTTGTCTTAGCTTCTCTGTCTATTCATGGCTGCCTTCCCCTTGAGAGAAGATTGTTATATGTAATTTCTTAGAATATGACATTCTTTAATATTTTAAAACTTTTGACTTCTGTTTTCCATTTTCTCTCTATGAGGACTTGATAGGTAGGAGTCACTAATTTTCCTTTCATCTAGATTGGTCTTCTCTAAGACTCTGATCTAACTTGTAGTGTACTCGGAAGCTTGAACTCAGTGATAAGTCATAAGAAGCCTACTTCAGAGAAAAAGGTCAGTCATCTTCTATTTGGCTAATAGCATTAAAAAAAAAACAACTCTTGATTTTCATCTTTCTAGTTCCCATATCATTTCACAGTTGATTGAAAAACATAGTGTAAAAGAGAGATATGCTTACTGGAATTCAAAACTATAGCCTAAATATGTCCAAAATATATGGCCTTATAGTAACATACAAAGATTTATGTTAGAAGGTGGAGGAGGGACAGTAAAGTATCCTCCAGACTGAGAAGGCACTTTTAGACCAAAAAATGAAGCAAACTACTCCATACCATTCTGATAGTTTTATTCAGGGTAACGTACTGGCAGGTGAAACTGGGAGGATGGATGATCCTGACACTATGCAGGTATTCTCCTTCTGGAAAGCCTAGATCTTAATCCACAGATTTTGCAGAGCAAGGGGATGTGCAGGGGTCATTGTGGTGAGGTGAAAGAATTTACCATTTACAGATCTTGTGGAGCCATTTGTGCACCAGAGGGGAGAGTGGAGAAGAAACTATGTTATCTCTAGTAACCTAAACAACTTTAGGAAACATCAGAACAAGGCTTCTTGGTCATTCTGGTCTGGGCATATATTAAACTTAAGTGTCCTGGAGCAGATAGCTCTGAGGGAGGTCATTGTGTTGACATGAACAAGATTAAAGGCCAAAGATGGAATCCGTACTGTCAACACACTCCTACCGTATAGAATGGTTTAAAATGTTTGGATTTCTTGATTGTTTGTTTCTGGTGGACAACAGGTTTCACAGTAGGCATCATAACAATTAGAGACTCCAAATGGCTGAAGGGATCAAGATGGAATAATTTTTAAAAAGGGGGAATGGCGTGGATTGATCTTGCTTTGTAATTATGTATAGCACTGATCTTATCCGAATGGTAACATTCTAAAATATTCATGTGTAATTTGCATTATTAAAATAAATTAATTTTATGCATATTATTGAATAGGATTCAGCAAATGTATTCATCTATATAACCACCACTTTAATAGTATATAGAATATTTTTGTTTCCCTGTACCCTTCCACCTATCTGATCACTATAACTTAGACTTGAGTTTTCTAGAGTTTTGCATGGATGGAATCATATCATGTATACCTTTTATATTTGGCTGTTTTTTTCCTTCAACAGAGTGTTTTTCACATCCATCCGTGTTTTTGTTAACATCAATAATTCATTCTTTTTTATTGCTGTGTAGTATTCTACTGTATGGATGTACCACATTTGTTTTATCATTATTTTCTTTTCTCTATTATAGAAAATAGTTGAAATATCAGCCCCAATTAGCATAATAGGATAGAAATAATTTGTAACTCAAGGAAGTAAATAGGAGATACATCTTTTGTGGTTGCTTCGCAATTTGTATTATAGACCAAATTACCAAATTATAGACTTATTATTTGTAAAGATTTCTATATAGACAGAGCTTATCACATGCAAACCAGCATGAACAAAATTATCTCTTATTGAAATATTCCATTCCTAATATTTCCAAAAATTGTTGCTTTGAAATTGCTATGCATGAAACCATAATACTTGAAAAATAGAACCCTAATGAATGTAAGTCACTGTTTAAAATGGAAGCTAATCAGTGGGATAGAGCTGCAAATGTTTGACAATAGATATTACTGCTATGTAAAAACATTAGTCATGCTTCTTAAAACACTTTATGCATATGTTTGTTTTAAACATATTTCCATCATTTAGTTCTAAGAGACATGTCATTTAGACTGCAGTAATTGAAAACAACCAATAAAAGGAAGAGTAATGTAAGAAGTTTTCGAGTGTTTTTTTCTCTCATGCCTTTCTTTTTTTCCCCTTTCTATTTTGCCTCATCTTAGTGCCATCCTTAGACTCAGGTATAAGGTTACAAAGCACAGAGACCAGCACTTAAGAGCATCTTGAACTTTAGGGAGGCCTGCTCTTCACCTTCTGTGGCTGAACCCTTTTACATGGGGTCAGAAGTTACCAGGCCAAGGGAAACTTCACATCTAGAGGAGAGCCCTCTCTGTCGTAGAGTGTGGTCCAGATACCTAGTACTTTTCTTTAAAGGCCCGGAGCCTGTTTCTGGTTCTTGCGATGAGCTTTTCCCTAATACCTTCTTTCTAAAAGCAGACCACACTGCTATATTTGTATCTGGGGCCTTAAGGGGTAGTCAAAAAGTGACTATTTTAAAGGGGCGGGGCATAGACAGAGCAGGTGCTTCAGCTGGATCGTCCATATGCACTTGTGGGATGGCAAAAGAAGAGATGAAACTCATGGGCTGTAGAAGCCAGTAGGCAGTGGCCAGTTCTCTCTCTCTCTCTCTCTCTCTCTCTCTCTTTATTTATTTATTTATTTATTTATTTATTTATTTATTTATTTAAGAGAGACTGCACGTGTGCACATGAGTGAGAGGGGCAGAGAGAGAGAGAGAGAATCCCAAGCAGACTCCACCCAGTGTGAACCTGACAGGGGGCTAGATCCCACTGAAAGATCATGACCTAAGCCCAAATCAAGAGTTGAACACTTAAACTGAGACACCCAGGTTCCCTTTGCTGCCATTTCTGCCATGGATATGTGAGGAATAGAGAGTTTTAAATTTGAACTTGGTCTTCCAGGTGATCATGAAGATAATTTGTCAAGGTATGAAAAGAGGATCTATTTGATTTAAAAGTTTGATGACTTAATTTAAATTTTAAGCTATTTATACATATGGAAACTTACCATACATATAAACAGCTTAAGTCTCTCTCTATATATATAGCTTAAAAGTAAGTTTTTACTCTTACCTAAGTTCGGAAAATATAAATGGAAAACTGAATTTATTTTTGAGTCTATTTTTGAGTATTACAAGCCAAGTGTAAAGAATTATGTTAAGTAAGTCTTTGTTTTCAATGAACCTTTGTGGGATATTCAACTATATTCATTCCTTCATACCAAGGAAGCTGATAGCAAAATGATCTGATTCTTTCTTCTTTCCCCTGCTTCCTATCACTGAGAAGTAGGGAGGGAGGGTGTGGATTGTTTTCTTGTATTTTAATAAAACTAAGCTTATTCCTGTTCCAATAACATAATCACTCATTCAAAATAATGAGGACTCTTTTTAATCTGTTTTAAGTAGATGATCACATCTCTCACCTAGCTATTGCTGTTGTTGGTAGGGAATTTGTATTTGTTTTGTTTATTTGCAGAAAATAATTCAAACACTAGAAAAACAAAAAGTTAACTTTTCCCATGAATTTAACTGTATATATTAAATGCTAAGTCCTTTAGAAAAGTGAAGGAAATGGGGACATCTATATTTTAAGAATTGAAAGTTTTACACAGTTTTATAAGGATATATTTGTAATTTTTGTAAGTACCTAACAATAAATTTCATAATATAAATTTAAAACTGTGTATGTCAAAATGCCATAAATTAAAAAGAAATGAAAAATTGTGTAATAGTGATTTGAATTTGTCAATACATTAGTTACAAAACATAATTATAAGGTGGAATCAAAAATATAAACAGTTCTAGAGAGCAACTGGGCAATAGGCAAGAACAAATAACTAGAAAAAATATGTAAAATTTTATTCAACTTACTACCTGCTAAGTTTTATCAAATGATAAATAGAATAATGATAAGCAGGTTTAAAATTTATCAAATTATGTAGTAAGTTAAGATGAAAATAATGTTTACTGTTTGAAATTGTGTATCAGATTGGTATCACTATACTCTGTCATTTGGTTTGTTAATTCATCAAAAACAATTTAACAACATATATTAAGAAACACATCTAGGACTATAACTGAAGAAAATCATCTCACATTGAAAGATTTATGAATATTTTTTCTTATCTCAGAATTATTAATATGAAAAAACCTATGAGGAAATTTATAGATAAATGATGTGACAAGTACATTATGAAATATTTTGCAACCATTAAAACAATGTGCTCAAAAGATATTGATGATATTGAATTATTAATTTAAACAGGTGCTCTGTTAAAAATTGTACTGAGCGAGTTATCACATTTTTCAAATACAAATGACCAAAAGATAACATTTATTCTCTTTGGGTGTTTACATTATACATTACATTTTGGCATCCTATGCCTCTTCATATATTCTAAACACATGTATTACTTTTTTTTTCATGTATTACCTTTTAAACAAGGAAAAGTATCATATTTTGTAAGGCCATAAGTTAAACTCCTCATTTTACTGAATTTGAGGCACAGGTGGGACTTGCAGGGGATGGTTCTTACAGAGAGTTAATTGACTAACTAGGTCTAAAACATAACATTCCAAACTAGGATTCTCCCAGGATATCTTTTTCCTCCAAAATCTGAAGTCCCGAATCCTTCCAAGGATTTCCAAGATTGATCTGTACCTGAATGTACCTAGAGTGCTTACTCTGTACTAAATCCAGTAGTAGTCTTGCAGTGGAGACATTGAGTTTAAAAAGGAACTGAAGTTCAAATGTTGATATATTAAAATACTTCACAGTAAAACGTGAAGTTACTTCATAAAGGGGATCGATGGCGAGCAACTGGTAGTAGGAATTTAGGTGTGGGGATGGACAATTCTTTGGAAAATGAGAATTTCCAGGTGAGGCTTTGGGTAGTATTCAGATGAAAGTAAGATAGAATGAAAGTGAAGCTCTGTATAAAATGGTAAGCTGAAATCGTGGAGCAAGAGAATAAGCAAAGTGTGTAATGAAAGTAACCATACAACGTTAGAAAAAGGGAAGAAATATACTCCTGTTCAAGAAAAATAACTCAAATAGTCTTCTGAAAGTGTATGCCTTTTTCTATTTTAGTTAGAAAAACAAATTACTAAATAAAAGAGCAACTATTTATTTTTGATTTGAGTTTAGTTGACATACAATGTTACATTAGTTTCATGTGTACAACATAGTGAATCAACAACTATGTGCTACTCTGACCACAAGTGTATGTAATGTTATTACAATATCATTGACTGTATTCCCTATGCTGTGCTATACCTTTTATTCCTGTAACTTATTCATTCTATAACTGGATGCATGTATCTCCCACTTCCCTTCACCCATTTTCCCCATCCCTCCACATACTTCCCCTCTGGCAACCATCAGTTTGTCCTCTGTATTTATAGGTCTGATTTTCCTTTTTGATTGTTTGTTTGTTTTTGTGGTGGTTGTTGTTTGTTTGTGTTGTTTTTGGTTTTTGGTTTTTGGTTGTTGTTTTTTTTTTAGATTCCACATACAAGTGAAATCATATGGTACTTGTCTTTCTCTGTCTGACTTATTTCACACAGCATCATATCCTATAGGTCGATCCATGTTGTTGCATATGTCAAGAGATTATACTACATCTTCTTTATCCATTCATCTATCAGTGTATACTTGGATTACTTTTGCATTTTGGCTACTGTAAATAATGTTGCAATATACATAGGGGTGCATATATCTTTTTGAAATAGTATTTTAATTTTCTTTGGGTAAATATTCAGTAGTAGAATCATTGGATCATATGCTATTTCTATTTTTAACTTTTTGAGGAATCTCCATACTGTTTGCCACAGGGGTTGCACCCATTTACATTTCCACCAACAATGCATAAGGGTTCCTCCTTATCCACATCCTTGCCAACACTTGTTACTTCTTATTTTTTTTGATTTTGGCCATTCTGACAGGTATGAGGTGATATGTGGACCTGCATTTCCTTTATGATTAGTGATGTTGAGAATCTTTTAATGTGTCTGTTTTATCTGTAAGTCTTCTTTGGAAAAATGTTTAGGTTCTTTACCCATTTTTTCAAGAGATTATTTGTTTTTTTGGTGTTGAGTTGTATATAGATTCTTTACGTATTTTGGATATTAATCCCTTATCAGCTTTTTATTGTTTTAAATTTTATTTAAGAAACTACTAAAGCTGAGAGATGCCTGGGTAGCTCAGTTGATTAAGCATCCAACTCTTGAGTTCGGCTCAGGTTATGATCTCCCAATCATGGAATTGAGCCTTGTGTCTGGCTCTGCCCTGAGAAGGGAGCCTGCTTGGGATTCTCTCTCTCTGCCCCTCATCCACTTGCACATGTGGGCCCCTCTATAAACAAATAAACAAGTATTTAAAAAATACTAAAGTTGAAGTATATACTCCAATAGGGAAAAAATGCTAAATTTCACCTAATACTCTTCTCTTCTCTATCATAAAAATGCATGCAACAATGAAACTAACTTCAGAGAGTACACAAACATTAATCCTTGGATTTTTGAAAGCTGTGTAATTTGTTACTCATTTAATAGCCTACTGACTTAGATCATATGGCTCGCTAAACCATTTAGAGATCTATTGATCATTCACCATAGTTAGGAAACATTTTTGTTGCACTTATATTTATTGTTAGTTTTACTGACTGCTTTTTTGCATTCATTCTAACTGGTTCATATTCTGTTCACAAAATATCCTATTCATAAATCTTTGACAAGAGAATGTCTCAAAGATGCAGAAATTCTATTTATCAAATAAATTTCATTTAATTTTCCTTCAACAACTTCAAAATTCCTTATTTCAGTTATTGAGAAATGCAAGGTAGTTTCCTCATGACTCAGTGTTTCTTTGACTATATCTCTTATAAAAAAATCATAGCTATGTCAGCCAAATAATGTTTGGTGATTCCCAGAAAGAACAAACTTGAAAGGTTCTGTTATTTAAGAAGAATCTTTGTTCAACATGTTTATGTCCCATATTTGTACCATTAGATTTGTGGGGAAATGTATTTTAAAATAAAATTCTAGGGGCGCCTGGGTGGTGCAGTCGGTTAAGCGTCCGACTTCAGCCAGGTCACCATCTCGCGGTCCGTGAGTTCGAGCCCCGCGTTAGGCACTGGGCTGATGGCTCGGAGCCTGGAGCCTATTTCCGATTCTGTGTCTCCCTCTCTCTCTGCCCCTCCCCCATTCATGCTCTGTCTCTCTCTGTCCCAAAAATAAATAAAAAACGTTGAAAAAAAATTAAAAAAAAATAAAATAAAATAAAATTCTACTAAAAATCTATGACATGATGATGTAGTTCCTGTATATTTTATTATAATTAGTAATTTCAAAGTCTTAAGGACTTTTATGATTACATGGGTCCTGCCCACACAATTCAGTAAAATCTTCCTATGTTAAAGTTATCTGATATGCAAACATAATTCCATCTATAACTTTAATTCCTGTTTACCATGTAATTTAATATATTCACAGGTTAAAACAAGGACAGTTTTGGAGGGATCGTTTCTGCCTACCACAGCATTATTCCATTTCTTCTGACTTCCATCACTTTTTAAAAAGTAAGTGTTAGTTTTGTTTTTTCTCTTAAGACTTTTAAATTTTAATAAGTCTTTAAATTTGGTCTTTATTCTGAGCAATTGATGTGTGCTTCCTTTATTTTTATTTATGAGCTTGGGGTTTGAATAACTTTTAAATCTGTTGCTTGATATATATTATCACTTACAGAAAATTCTCAATCATTAGCTCTTCAGATATTGTTTCTGCTCCATTTTCTTTTTTTCTGTTTTTGTGGGATTTAGATTGCAAACATGTTATATCTTTTTAACACTTCATTTCTTTATCTCACATATATTTTTCTGCAAATCTCTGCCCTTTGTTATATTTTTCAGCTTTTCTCTTCTTGCTTCAGTATGGATATTTGTCTTTAATCTATATTTCCATTTATTTGCCAACACTTTAGCTTCATCTAATCACCTACAAAACCCATCCACTGAGCTCTTAATTTTATTCACATAGTTTTTACTTCTTCAGTTTACTTTTTGTACTTTTCTGTAAACTCTCTATTTCTTCCTGAATGTATCCACTTTAATTATAATGTCTTAATACATTTTTCATAATCAGGTTAACTATTTTAAGGCCTGTGTCTGAAGATGATGTTTTACTGCATTTCTTGCTGGTTTGTCTTTTTTGTCTATTGCTTCTCCTGGTTTTAAGTTAGGACTTGTCACTTCATACATTTGGTTATTTCTGATTGAGTATGCTTGATATTGAAAACACAAATTGTAAAGACAAATTGAAACTCTGCTTCATACTATAATTCAGTAGAGAGTTTATACTTGCTTCTCACAGGTATCCAGTCTAAAGATACTTGCAATCCAAATTCTCCATAACCCATTCAGGGGTGAGGTGAATCAAAGGTGAGCTTTAGTTCCTAGAAATGAAATTTAGTTCCATTCCTAGAGAAAGAGAGGAGCTTGTGGTCCCAATTAAACCCTGTAGTCTTTACTAATGGGCTTTTTCTGTTTGGTAGGCTTGGAATTCTAATATTTTCTGGTCTACACTGTGAGTCAGCTGAACATGATCTAATTTCTCAGCTTTTTATATGTCTCTGTGGTAATCTGCAAAGTTACCAAGTACTGCTACTAATAGAAATATAATGTAAGCAAGAAATGTGAGTCACATATATAATTTAGAATATTCTTGTATTCGCACCAAAATAATAAAAAACAGATAAATTAATTTTAATAATATAGTTTATTTAGCCTAATATATTAAAAACATTACCATTTCACCATACAACCTATATAAAAATCATTAATGATTAATTTATTTTTCTTCTAAGTCTTTGAAATCTGCTATGCATTTTCAATTTATGTCCCAGCTCAATTTGTGCTATCCATATTTCAAGTGTTTTGTTTGCTACTTCTGGCTAGCAGTTACCTTCTTGAAAAGTGGAGGTCTAGTGAAAACATAGTTCTGGTTGCTGACCTGCTCTTTCTAGGTTCAAGGTCATATGAGTCTTCACGGACTTGTTAGTTCCATAGTGCTACTTTTTATACTTAGATTTTTTTTCCCAATCGTTCCCATTGTCATAGTTGAACTCCCTTTTCCACTATTGCCAGAAGCATAACTCCTTCCCAGCTTCTTTTGAATTTCTATTTTTCTTAAATTTTGTGTCATGTTCTCTCTGATTTTCTAATCTTTTACTGATTTAATTTTCATTTTTTTTTACAGATATTGACTAAATTTGAACTTATATAAACATTTACGTTGCTTTGGCTTAGAAATTGTAACATTACATACTTAATTCAGCCAATATATTCAATCAATTCCTTCCCAACACATAATATATTTAAATATCTTCTATATTTCAATGTAACAAATCTCTTATCAAATGAAATTTAAAAATTAACTCTTGGAGCACCTGGGTGGCTCAGTCAGTTAAGGACCTGACTCTTCATTTCGGGTCATGACCTCACGGTCATGAGATCCAGTCCTGCATTGGACTCTGTGCTAAGTGTGCAGCCTGCTTGGGATTCTCCCTCTCTGCCTCTTCCCCACTCATGGTCTCTTTCTCTCTCTCTCTCTCTCTCTCCCTCTCTCTCTCTAAATAAATAAATAAATAAACATTAAAAGTTAACTCTTTACCTTAATTTGGTTACTCTGAGTATTGAAGTGCATGGTATGCCCATCAGAGGCAGAATTTGGAGCATGTTATAATTCATAGAGTGCTCCCTGAATTGTGATTTCTGCAGGACACTTACTCCCTAAAATCTCTATTATTATAAACTGAAATTAATATGAATAGGAGACTTTTCTGGGAACCATTTACTACTAAAAGGTTCACATTTATTTTAACTCTAGCATTTCCAAACTTCATGGATGATAAAATTACCTAAGATATAATGAGAAAAGAGCAAAATTAATGAAACATAAAATTAGGAATGGAGAACAGCATTCCTGTTTAAATAAAATATGATGTACTATTACTCAAAAACCAATTAAATTACTATTTACTTCCATCATCACACTCAAATCCTCTATGTAACATTCAATTAATTTTCAAAAAGTTATATACTTGGATCTTAAAAATTTTTTTGATTTATTATATTTGCTTTTTACTCACATAATATTTGCTCAAACCTGTGACTCTTATGAATCTACTGGTCTCTGTAACTTTTTTTTAAATCTGTATTTACTAATAAGATTTGTGCATTTGATTTTTAAAAGTGAAGTATTGCATTTAAGAATCTTTAAAATGAATTTAACAGACGCTCAGAACTGTTTTTCAAAACTATAATAAAGTAAAAGTTGTTGCTATGGAAATGATGCAGGCAGACTGGGGTCCGAGAACCCAGAGGGGCACCCTGCAGGACCAGCCAAGAGGGTCCTTGGCTTTGTGCAGGATAGAAATAAAATGCAAACTGGGAGGAAGTGAAAGCAAAGTGTATTGAATAGCATGAATGACAGATGTATACCTGTTGGAGTGTCTGGGAGAACTGGAAAGGAAAGGAGAATGCATCTCTTTGTCATTTGAGCCTAGGGTTTATATTGGAAAGGGGTCCAGGAAACGTGGTCCTTCAGGAATCTAGGGTAGGGTCCAATCAAAGGTGAGTAACAGGTGAATAATAGGTATTATTTTCTAAATCATTAAAGGGAGGGGCTATTAATGTCGGTGTCAGCTGAGGTTTGTTCAAAGCTAACGTCCAGAAACATGGTTGGGATCTGGTTCTTCTTAGATGTTATCAGGTGTCTGGGAACCTGGAAAAAAAAAATCAGAGGATGATTAACTTTCTTGCATCCCTCTTGGAGTGGGAACATAACTTCCTTGGATTTTACTCAGCTACAAAATATAGAACATGAGTAAATAGAGCCTAGCAGGAAGACAGCAGAAATGCAGACCTTCTAAAACTGAGTATCTTCAGCTTCCCTATCTCAGAAATAGATCAGATTGTGACCTGTTATATCTGATTTGACATACTTTTTAAAATTTCTTAAATGGATAAGTAGTAAAGGAAGGGAGCCTCCTCAGTAAAGAAACATAAATCCTCTCTTCCATAAAGACTTAAAGATGCATGGAAAACACCTACAAAAATAATGGTCACATTCCTCATTAAATGAAAAGTTTCACTCAAAACAGTATCTTGCATATTTTTTTCCATGTATACTTGTTATTTGAAAATAACAATGCTGATATCGAATTTAAACTCCAGCACTTTGAATTAATGACTACATTTCTTTGGTAGTCTTAAACACTGTATCTACATGACCTCCTTTATTCATATTTGATGTGAAAGTGGATATTAGGAGTATAAAAGAGGGAAAATACATACTTAACTTTGTATGAAATGAAGTATTATATGAAAAAAAATCAACCTTCTTTTTTGCTCTATTTCGTATTATCTACCAGAGTATCACAGCAATTTTAAGAATATGTAAATTTTAATAGTTTTTATCTCCGTTTTCTTTCTCACAAGACAAAATTTAAAACGCTGATATCAAACCACACTCACACAGGGGGGGAAAAGACAGAGAAAAAGAATAAGAAATGAAGATACTAATAAAAGGAATGGAAAACCTCCTAATTACACAGTGCGGTATGCAGAGCATTATCCTTGAACTGGTTGGCTCTTTGTGCATTGGATTTTTGTGTTAATTAGGAACATCTTTCATTAAGTATGTTTGTATCTTACATTCTTTCTACTTCAGCACTTTGTGTTCAGAAACAAACAAACAACAAAAAATAGCTCTGTCTATCCTCAAAAAAATTCCAAGATAGAGATAAAACAATTACTGGAAATATAGGCTGAATTTTTTTGTGAAAGTATGATATAATATATTTTCATTTATTTGGTGGGGAATATATATATATTTTTTTGTGGAGCATTTGTTTTTCCTTGGGAGTCAAATACAAACCAACTTTGAAAGATTCAAAATAATATTTTTGGAGCAAATATGATTTTCTGTACTGTTTGGAAACAGAAAATAGGAACCTAAAAGTCTTCAGTCATTTAGAGCTATCATCTAAAATATGTCTGACCCCAAAATTCAAGAGCTGATAATATGGTTTATTTTTTTATTTTTGAGACAGGGGTAGGGGCAGAGAGGGAAGGAGAGGGAGAATCCCAAGCAGGTTCTCTGCTCTCAGCACGGAGCTGAATGTGGTGCTCAGTCCCAGGAACCCATGAGTACATGAACTAAGCTGAAATCAAGAGCTGAACGCTCAACTGACTGAGCCACCCAGGTATCTCTGGCAATTTGTTCTTAAACAAGACTACACTGAGTATTCCTAATAGGAAAATTGAACTGTTTTCAAATATATGTTGTTACAAACTTTCACGTTTTCTTTTAAAGGCCTATAGAACACTACTTAAATTAACCTGGCCAAATACTATAGACTTAAACTTTTAAAATGAACCCTTTTTTACATTTCAGATTCTTGGTCTGGCAATTTCCTTATGAATTGTTAACAGCATCAATTCCTTAAAGTGATTAAGCGTAATATCATCAAACAAATCTTTATGAAAGGTATTAATGATAGTAAAGTATTTTAAATGAGCACTTTTTGCATAGATACATCCAAGGCTGATGAAGGAGGATGACTGAAAATACTCTCTTAAGCAATCATTTCAAAGTCTGAGTGAAGTTTTTGTATGTAAAGGCCACTAAGCATATAAAAAGAGAAGAATGGATATCTAAATAACTGAAACGAAAGTAAATCCCAAGAAATATATAACTAGCATGCAAAATATTTCACTTACTCTCAGATACTTCTATTAGAAACTACTCATCATTAAAATAATGGAATAGAAGGTGAAGGCATCATAAACAGAGACTATTTTCAATGTCATAAGTAAAACACGTGGACTGAATACCTGATAAATGCCAGACATGAAGTTAATCATGCGTTGGTACCAACAGTCTAAAGTTGTGTGAACTTGACACAGATGATGACCTACTTCAAATCAATCATTTTAGATGAGAGCCTATAACAGTAACATTGTTGCTAGTCACATTAGCAATTCTTTTACATTAATAGATTTTATTTATTAGAGTACTTTTAGGTTTATAGAAGAATAGAAATGAAAGCACAGAGGGTTTCCACATACTACTGCCCCCTGCTCTACTGACCCACCCAGTTTTCTTGTGATTAAAATTTTGCATTGATGTGGTACTTTTATTGTAGCATATGACAAGAAGATTTGCCTTTATGAGAAGCTGGAAAACTAACACGAATAGCGGCTATTCCATTTTGTGTTCCCTTCAGCAACGGATGAGAATTTCTGTTGCTCTGCATTTTGTGTTGTTAGTGTTCTGTTTTAGTCATCCTAATAGGCATGTAGTGGCATCTAATTGTTTTATTTGTGTATGATGTGTCTATGACAAGCATATCGTATGTGAACAAAGATAGTTGTAATCATTCTTCCTAATCTGTATTTTTTGCCTCTTTGTTGTCGTATTTCATTAGCTAAGACTTCCATTGCAAAGTTGTGCAGGAATAGTGAGAGGGAATATCCTTGCCTTGCCTACCATTTTTAAGCAGAAAGCATCTAGTTTATTACCTTTAGGCATGATGTCAGCTGTAGATTTTCAGGCAGATGTTCTTTATCAAGGTGAAAAAATTCCCCTGTGTTTCTAGTTTGCTGATAGTTTTTTTTTTTTTATCACAAATGGGTGTTAGATTTATTAAATGTTTTCTCAATGTCTGTTTATATGCTCCTATAGTTTTTCTCTTTCAGTTTGTTGATTTGTATGTGGTATGTTTACATCCCTCTTTTCACATGGTAATGATTAAAGTGCAAAAAAGCTAAGCAAATAAAGATGACACAATGATATCTGTCTCTGATTGAGAAATTCAATCCATGGTGGGGCGCCTGGGTGGCTCCGTCGGTTAAGTGTCCGACTTTGACCCAGGTCATGATTTCGCGGTTTGTGAGTTCAAGCCCGGCGTCGGGCTCTGTGCTGACAGCTCAGAGTCTGGAACCTGCTTTGGATTCTGTGTCTCCCTGTGTCTCGGCCTCTCCCCTGCTCATGCTCTGTCTCTCTCTGTCTCTCAATAATAAATAAATGTTAAAAAAAATTTAAGAAATTCAATCCGTGGAAACTGCATTGCATGCTTGATAAGGGCTAGGCTTATACAAAGTACAGAGTGAATCACAGTGACTTCCTCTAGAAATATGCTAAGTTAATACAAATATGGCAAGGTTAAATAAACTGGTATTATAACTTTATTAATTATATATTTCCATTCATAAAGATGTTTGATGCATAGATATTTATATACTTTTGGTAAATTCTGGTTAAAATGCTTGTTCATGAAACCAAATTTTTACTGCTAAAATTAGCATTAAATAATATATTCACAGAAATATTTGTTTCAAATAAGTTAATTCTGCAAACAGGTTGAACTAAATCAATAAACTTATTTGAAATCAAGCAACATAGGAAGTCACTATGTTAGGCAAAAAGGTAGATACATGGAAACATAAATTGTGACCATTACTTTTGAGAACTTTGCATTGTATTTAGATATATATATTTAGATAAATATAAATTTATAAATATAAATATATTTATAAATTTATATTTATAAATATAAATATATATTTAGATAAATAATATGTAAATGAATGCACTACTACTTAAATAATAAACTATGTTAATATGAGTAACATACAAAATAGAAGAAATGGAAAGTCTCAAGGCAAAAACTGTCAAATAAATCCTACAAGCAATAGTTATTTGGGCTTTCAAGGGTAGAAAAGATCAATGTTATTGAAATACATATCGCTTACACCAATTAGCTTCATAATAACAGATTTCATTCCCTGGTGCCTAATATTTGCCTCCAAATAAATCACATACTCTACAACATACACTGAAGATTATTCATATATTACTTTAAGAGTACCTTCGAATATAACCCAATTATATTCCATTTCCTACCTCTTCTACAGACTACCCAAACAACTAGACTCCTGATTTCTAACCTAAAAGTATTATATAGCTTCACACAGCAGTAGCTACTGTCAGCTTGACATAAGCCCAAGATGCCAACATGATGTTAAGAATTTGCTTGAGACCAAAGTTAACTTCCACCCACCCACACAAAAATAGAATAAAATATATTTAAAAGTAGAGCTAAAAATGGGGAAACATCACTTAAGCACTAGGATTTGGCAGTGCCTAAATCTATTACTTTTTCCCTTTATACTTCCAATTTTCTAGAGAAAAGTTAAAAAGGGAGAAGATTTTGAAATTTAATTCATTGAATTCTGTCACTTGGGTCTATAGAATTTTGATAATTCAAAATTATAAATTCTGTTCAGTAACAGAATGATAACTTACTCATCATTACTTCATACTTTTCAGGAATATATTTAACATCTGTTTCTCTAAATATCAATGTGAAGAGTCAACACATTCTGCTTATAATTCCCTATATATCATTAGGTGATAGTCTTATTTTTGTGCAAGATGATAAACCTATATGTCTGGTATCCAAACTAATTTTAAGAAAGTGCTATTGACTTTTTTAAATTTTGAAATGTGTTCTTAGAGCTACACAGTCAACAGATATCATGCAAAAATAGTTATACATATTAATTAATAGACAGTTATTAATACCTCCTGAAATGTACGAGGAAATGTGTCATGGCCATATAAAATTATTTAGATATAATTTTTGCAATCATGGAATTTATAGTATACTATGGGTTATAACACATTTCCTCAAATAGGTAAATCACAATTCAGAACCACCACTAAATTTTAGAAAGTAATGGAAACTAACAAGAGAATCTTGAATTTGAAAGAGATGGTATTGATGGTATTTCCTTTCACCGCATGGAAGATTCAAATATTTTACCATATTTACACATATTACATTCTGATTCATACCATTCACTCAGTGTTCTAATTTAAATATTAAATTAGTGGCTAATTTAAAAATTAAACGCTCCATATAATTACTTTGTTACTACTTTTTATCAGCTAGAACTGCAGCATAGGTTGATGGAGTCTTAAGCTGAGAAGCCAGTACTTTCATTAAGTAAATGTTTCTCAAAGTTCATATGGATCACTGACAAATCATCAGTAATATCTGGTATGTTTTTAAAACTCAGATTCCAGGGACCTCTCTAAGTCCAATCAATTGGAGTTTGTCCTTTTCTGGTTAAATTAAGAAAGTAGCAAGTGAAATCAAGTTGTTTTATACTTATTATTTTGAAAACTGGCAAGAAATAATAATACTTCTTACTCTTATACTTTCTTCAACCAAGTCAGATCTTCATGTTTTGATTCAGGAAGTAATACATAATACGGTAAAAGTCATCAAAACTTAAACGAAGGCTTTGTTTAATGGGAAAGAAAGGGAAGTCACTCCCTCCACCCTATCCTTCTCTATTCTGATGCTGCTCTGGAGTGAGTTTTGCAAATGGGTATCAGCCTGATCATGCTTGTTATTTATGTTTTCTACTTCGATTTCCAAAGTTGGAGCAACTCTGGAGTTCTCTTGAGAAGAACCAAACCTATTGTCTTGGACCAAAGTTATACTTTGAGAGCTTTCCAATCTTATCCAAACTCTTTACTAGCTGGAAGAATTTTTCAAATGTTCTGAGCCACTATCTGCACCCTTTAAATGTTTCTAATTTCCTAGTGTCTATAGAATTTCAATTTTTAAAAAGAAAAAAATATCTGTTTGGATATTTTCATATTTTATTGAACTCTGGGGAGATAGAGAAAGCAAATAAATATTTAGTCCACCTTTTAAAATACGAAGCCTATTATTTTGCATTCTCCTTTCATCTCCTCTGAATTACTGTTGCATAAATATGTTTGGAGAAAGTATTCTAAACACTTGGGACACTAAAAGATATTAGATCATTAATTTGGGAAAATTATTATATGTCTTTATGCAATCTTAATTCAGTTTTTAAGCTATTTATCTTCTACATCAGTTTTTATATCTGCTATTTCTTTGAACTATTAGAAGAATATTTTAGATAGTGGGCTCAAGATGCTCATCTTCCCAAATTTATACAGCACTTCTAGAGAAGCCTTAAAATGGGTGAAAGTGAATATAATATTTTGAATGAGGACAAAACTAAACAATAAGACCTGAAACTTTCACCTCTAATGATCAATCTTCCATCCATGGCTAAATGCAGCCCTCTAATAAAAAGTGAGAGCACAGAAAAAGAAAGCCCTTTTTGTTCCTGCCCATTTCATTTCTGACATGCAACTGCTATGGAAGCATCTGGTGCTCGGAGCTAATGCAGCCATCTCACAACCATAGCAGAGACATTCTCGACACACTCAAGATGGCAGAGTGGACAGATGACAAGACTCTGGGTCCTTGATTACATCACAGAGCCCCTAAGCCAACCCTGAAACCCTCTGTTGAGGCCTCTTATTTGTTGAGATAATAAATGCTGTTTGTCTCTTGCAGCCCAAACCAATTTAACTGATAGAATGCCCATTACAATCTGACCCCCAGATCTTAATAGTCTGTTTTCAGACTGTGTTCTAACCACACTCTCCTTGCCACCCAAAATACCCTTTACCGTGGCATAATTCAACTCACTTTTCAAGACCTAGTTCTAATGGCATTTATTTTTTCAAGTTTTCCCAAATGAGGGAGTTAAATAGTTTCTCTTCTCTGCTCTCATATGTCTTTATAAATATTACAACCCTTATTAAAATAAATTGCAAATATTTCATTTATAGATTAGGAACAGCATAATGGCTACATCTCTGAGTTATTAGTTATTTTATTTTCTAGCATCAAGATCATAGTTTAGAATATAATAAATATTTAATAAATGCATGTTGACTAAATGAAATTTAAATAGATAAAATTTCAATTAAAGTAACTTAAAACTTTGAGTGTCCCTGGAACTCACACATTAATAAAAATGGAAAAATACCTATCAAAATGCTGTTAATAGCACTTTTAACAATTCAAATTATCCGTATGAATTTGAATCCCTAACTCAATCAACTTGCTCAGGAGGAGGCTGGGATGAACATTATAATTAGAGAGCATTATCAAATATAGGAGATATTATTCGTACTGTGGGATAACACAGTGTAGACATTTTCTAACTAGAACTGGCCCAAATATCAAGGTTCCAATAAGTGAGAGTAATAGCGATTAGTGTTGTGTCTTTTCCCTTTAGGTTAATGTTGAAGAATCTTCAAAATGCAAAAGCTTTGAGGATATGTAGTAGCCAAGATAAAGTGTATATTAGGAAAGAGAACATCACGGCACAATATACCAGGGAGACTTGAAATTACATCTTAACTCAGAATAGATGTTTTCTTCACACTGTGAGAGAGAGTGTAAGTCTTTTTAATGCTCTTAGAAACAGAGCTTGCTTTACATATAGAAAAGGTTGTCCTCTGCTACCAACATTGCAGAAAGCTTTTGGAAAGTTGGTGGAGGCTGTTTTGTCTTAATGGAAAATTTAGCTGAACTATATTTACATTTATCTTTCAACTGTCTTTGAATAAAGTATGTACAAAGTGAATTAATAGTGTAAACAAATACTAGGGGAGGAATATTTTCCCACTTAGGAAAATAAAACATATTAAGGATATTTAGGTAAAAACAATTGGCTAGTTATTTTTGAACTATCTATTTGTTACAGAAGGAGGTGGGACTTCAATATATTAAATCATTAGCATTTAGATAAAATCATCTGCCATGCTATGCATTTGCATATACATGTTAGATATACAATGACTTAAAACTTTTATAAACAGGTCTTTCCTTAATTTATATCAGCCCTCTCCCTAATTAATTTAAAATAATGTACTTTACTATGACAAGTTGCATGAAAGGTAATTGTACAGATAAGCTCATATTCATTGTATTCTTTTAAAAGAGAAACCATGGCTGCCAATTAAGACACAAAAAAATGTAAAGAAGCTAAATATGCATGTTGTACTAATGAGCACCTGGCTTGCACAGTAGTACATTTTAATTATTGGAAGATTCTGCATTTAGAGATAGATCACAGTTATTACTCTGTTTGTAATATATTTGTTACAAAATTTTCCTCTAAAAAGTTTTGCAAATGAAAATGTGGCACCAGATAGATATAAATGATACAACCGCATAATATTTTTATGATTAATATCTGTTTACAAAATGTCCACTGAATAGGAATTTCTTGTCTATTTTTTATCCATTTCATATTCCCATACAAAGACTGGGGAGTTATAATACAGGTAAGATTAAATTCAATTACAATTAAAGACACTTAAGAAGCTGATAAAGACAAGTTTTGAAGATTGTAAAGTATTTCTATTAATAACATGGAGCTAAGAAAACTGTGACCTTTTCCTCAACTGAAAATCATTTTAGAGTAGCTATTAGAAATATGAAAGAAAGTTTCTATTTTCTTACAAAACCCCACTGACATTGGTTAGTTTATACAGTTGCAATCATGCTAAATTAAGAAATAATGTGAAATATTAAATAAGATAAAAGGTATTTGAAAGAAGCATGTGGGGACTGGTATTACGCTTTGCTAATTAACATGACTGGCAGGCATAACAATAAGGAAGAAATTAAGAGACAAAGAAGCAAAAGGAGACTAATTTAAAGTAGTGGATAACATTTTTAAAAGTCTGAGTTCCCTAATGCATTTAGAAATATAGCCTGTCTTGCTAACATAAAGAAGCCTGTCAGCCATTACAGACAATAGCAGAAGACTTTTGGTGGGTTAGTGGGAAGTTGCTTTAACTAGTAGACATAAAGAACTGAAGATGTTGTTTTTCAGAAAGATCCAAATTGTAGTGTGGAAAACTATTTGAAAAAAGAGGCTTCAGGATGGAATATGTATGTGTATATGTAACAAAAACCATGCTTATGATTGGAGATGACTGATACTTGAATGAACAAACAAAGAAAATGATCTGAAATCTACAAAGGGCAAATTGGGGAATAGAATGACAGGTCACATAGGGAGGTCTATGACACATAGGGAGACAAATATAAATGCAAAAGACAGTAAATGTTGACCTTATTCTTACCTACTCATATTCACTAATTACTGATTTCTGTTTACTGGTTTTTATTCAATATTTCTTGATTTCTTCAGATTGTATTTTCTTTTCTTGCTATATCTTTGAGAAAATGTTCCTTTTTACCAGACTGTGTAATTGTTGGGCTGCTCTTAAATCTGTTATAGATGTAATAGTTTCAGAAAATAAACACAGAGGAAATATGGTTGTGCTTTGAAATAAAATAAAATTGAAGGGCAAAAGAAATAAGATGAGTGTGAGGTAAATAAAAAAATGAATTTTTTCTGAGAACTTCAATTTGCGTTAGCACAGAGAATGGTTTCTTGTTATTAATTTTTTGTTTAGCAAAACTAATATACTTTTAATGTCATTAAATATTTGATTTTTGTTTTCCAGAGAAAATATAGAATTTTACAATTAGAAAAGAACATTAGAATCCTGTAGTGCCATATGAACAGTCTCTCTGATGTTAGTGAGTGCCCTAATTTCCCTGGGAAGACTTCCTGTGTGAGTGCTTTTTCTTACAATTAGGCTGGCTGTGAAATTCAGAATCCTAGTGAGATACAGTTTCATTCTTTCTCTAAGACTAGAAGAGACGATTTGATTCATTGTTTTAATGAGTGTGGCTTTATGTTTTTTACTCTTCAGGGATCCTACTCATTTTTGAGATTGTGTTTTGGGTGCTGACGCAAGTCTTTGGTTAACAAGAACAGTTTCCTTGTTTGGAGGAGAGAATTTCAAGCATCATCTTGGCCAGTCTGTTTTCACTAAATTTATTTGTGCTGTGCTTTCTGTGTGTGTGTGTGTGTGTGTGTGTGTGTGTGTGTGTGTGTGTGTGATTTCCAGTGTAGATTTACAGTACTTTCACTCATTACTTTGCTTTAATTACTTTTCTTTGAAGGATGGGTTGAAGATTAATTCTTATGTTTTCCCGCCTCAAGCTAATGCTTTATCTCAAACTAATAATTCACTCTCTTACCAAGCTTGACATGACTTTGTAGATCATTTTAGCATTTGGGACACAATTCACCTCAGCTAATAGAGAACTGAACCATATTCTAGGTATTGGAATAGACAAGAAAATCCTTCAGAAAGCATATGGTTAGTTAGCTCTCCACACCTCATTTTTCTCACTTTTAAGGACATTCCATTTTCATGTGACTTGTGGCTTCAACAATCAGAGAGAAACTCCCTCATAGAAGTCTTAGCACACTGAGACTCCTCCTCTCCACAGACCAACAAAATTAGCTGTGTACAGAAAGTGGGATGCTTGGTGTTACAAGAGTGATTGTAATTCAAGAGTTCATGTCTTAAGAACTCTTTGATCAATTTGAGTAGAAAATTAATGATATAATTATAGGTGATCAATAATACTCTCCTAAAAGATCTGCTGAACCAACCACTAACTGATTAGCAGAAAGTTGAAATTGTGACTAATTGGCTATGTACATAAGTACATTAGCTAAGTAGAGAAGGAAGGAATAAATGCATAAAGCAAGAAAGGAAAGAGAGAAGAGAAACACCCCTCTTTAGAATCCTTCAAATATTTCTCCTTGCACTTAATGAGACTCCAACCTAAGTCTTCAAGGCAATTTATTGTCCAGCCTTTGCTGCCCCTCTAAACTAACCTCTCTCTGCTCCGTTACTTAGTTAAGCTTGTGACTGCTTCTAGTTCAGGCTTTCTAGGCCTCTAAGCAGCGTACTGCTTCCAAGAACGTCACATGATTTGCTCTCTTCCCCTGGAATTTTTTTCTCACACCCCTCAACCTTTCTACAGATTTTCCTGAATCACCTTGTTTTCAGTTGCTCATCATAAGCATCATGTTCTCCAATTTAAATGTAAAGTGCTTCATTTCTACCCATTATTATTTTTGATAATATTTTTAGTTTTGGTAATAACATTTATCATAGTCTGTAGTACTTTGTGTATTTGTTTCATAAAAGGCTGTCTTCCTCCTTTGACTATAAGCTCCACAGGATCAAGTGCTGTCTGTTTCATTCACCAGAGTACACCCAGTACTTCGTACATAGTTAAGACATAGTATTTAAAGATTTGTTGGCTGAATATATTATTACATTTAATTTTTTAATTTTTAAAATATTTTTGAGACACATAAAAAACAATATTTTGTAAAATATTTTGAGACCGTGAGTGGGGGAGGGGCAGAGAGAGAGAGGGGGGGGGTAGTCACAGAATCCAAGGCAGGCTCCAGGATCCGAGCTGTCATCACAGAGCCAGATGTGGGACTCAAACTCATGAGGGACTCAAACTCATGAAAGGTGAGATCATGACCTGAGCCGAAGTTCGACACTAAACTGCCTGAGCGACTCAAGTGCCCCAAATATATTATTACATTAAAACCAATAATTGAATTTAAATAAATTAATTATTTTTCTGATCGAGAGGGGACAGAGAGAGAGAGAGAGAGAGAGAGAGAGAGAGAGAGAGAGAGAATCTTAAGTAGACTGCACACCCAGCGCAGAGCCTGATGTGGGGCTCAATCTCGAAACTGTGAGATTATGACCTGTGCTGATATTGGGAGTTGGACACTTAACCAACCCATCCACCCAGGCACCCCTGAATTAAAAATTTAAGCATAAGAATAATTAATAAGTGGTAAATATAGAAGAATCATGGGGGTTGGGGTTGTGTAATATGAGGGGATTTCTAATAATTCTCTTATTTTGGACACGGAACCAGGGTAGATATATGCTTTCAAGTGAAGTTGAATAAAAGGTAAGGTTAAGAGAAATAGATAATCTAGCTCAGTCTTAAGGTTCAAATTGAGACATGGCTCAAAAGTGGTATGGAAAATAAGAAATTTGTTAAAGGCAAATACAGACAAGATAAAGAATTGTGTTAGAAAATAAGAGATGAGTGGCTAACTGGAGAACTAAAGTAACAAGTTAGACCTCTGATCCTTAATATATAACTTTAGAGTTTTATAGAGACTTTATTGGAATTTTTATTTTGTACTCAAAGTAATGAGATATAAAAGCAGCCAAAGTATGTTGATGAACTTATATAAAAAGATGAATAGAAAATATAGGTTCAGTATGGGTGGAACAGTGACAAATAAAGAGGAAGAGTGACAAATAAAGAATAAAAGTCATAGAAAATCTCACAATGATTTATAAGCTTAAAAAAAGGTCAAGAAAAAGGATGGGAGAATGGTTGATGGAATTATGACTTACTGTAATATTCTTTTTGTAACTCTTATTTTCAGATATTTATAGTGGACATTATCAATTCTTTATGTGTTCAAATAAAGTAATCATCAAGAACTTACTGCTTGGTTTTCTTCTCATTGTAGTATATCATTTGCTAAATAATAAAGCAGTATATTATTTAAAATATTCAAGCAACACAAATTCAAAGTAAAAATCTTCTCTCCCTCAACTCTATCCCCAACTCTGAATGTTTTATTATTGCTATTTGCCATTTACTGAAATGTTAGAAATAGATATAATAAATTAAATTTTGTTATATATGTAATATATATAATTATATATATTATATAATTAATATAACTTCATGAGATATTTATATCCTCAGCTTCCTGGACTTTACAGAGCAAAGCCATTGTAAACATTCAATATCATGAATTGTTTAAAATATTTTGCCTATGGCAACTCCTTTTGGCCTTTTATAGCTTTTAAAGTGCAAAAGTATCAAATATAATACTAACACTCTTTGGTAGGCAGGTACTCTCTAGGTAGTTGGGTAGATTAACATTCCTACATGCTGTAAATTTTGAAAATGATCTTGAAACCTGTTATCTTCTAAAAGGACAATAAATTGAGATAAATCCAGTGAGCACAGGTGTATTATCTAACATAATAGGTACCTAATAAAGTGTCTTGAGCATAATAGATCTTTAGTAAGTATTGATTTACATTAAATGAAGAAATGTTCTTGGTTTCTATAACTCAAAGGCTTTGCTCTCTATGTGCTGGCTAACCCATAGATGTGTTTGAAGCTGATGTGGGCCGCTGACAGATACTAGAGAATAAAGAGTGGAAATGATTACTCTTTCAACATCTTAGCAAGGGAACAGTTCTGAGGAATGTGAGTTGAGCTAAGATCACCAAGGCAAAGATCAAAAGGCAGAACAGGGCTAATACTGAATGAGTATGAGCTGCAGTAGAACCAGGAAAAAAGGTTGCCATTTACAATAAATTCAAGAATATTCTACAGTAAAATCATCCTGAATAGGGATAGAAAGATATATTAGAGGTTATAATAGGCAAGTATTTCACAATCTGGCAGATTGACAGATCAAAGATAACACAGTACTCAAGACTAGAGGAGACAGCAGGGGAGTAGTTTGGGCTGTGACAATTCAATGACGAAGTCCTAGAAGGAGTGTAGGAGTTTCATATTTTTAGGTGAGCAAATAAAGCTACAGTGAATTAGAAATTTGGAACAACATTACAAATATGTCTGTGTGGAAACAAAGGCCCATACCTAAGATTACAAAGTCAAGGCAAGAGCAACAGAGGCCTTTATGAGGAAACAACCTCCTTCCATGCCCTGTATATGTATAAATGAAATCATACAGTATTTTTCTCTCTCTGACTTGTTTCATTTAACATAATACTCTCTAGGTCCATCTGTGTTGTTGCAAATGTCACATTCCATTGTGTGAGTGTGTATACATACATATTGTGCGTATATATACACATATATATATATACACATCACATACATATACATCACAAATATATGTGCATATATACACATATTCTTTACATTAATTTATCCATTCATGTAGTCATTTTTCAATGGACACTTAGTTTGCTTCCATATCTTGGTTATTGTAAATAGTGTTGCAGTGAACATATGGGTGCATAATCTCTTTGGCTTGATGTTATCACTTTTTTTTTTTATAAAACCCAGAAGCTAGATCATATACTAGTTATATTTTTAATCTTGTGAGGAACCTCCATACTATTTTCCGTAGTGGCTGCACCAATTTACATTCCTACCAGTAGAGCATAACGGTTCCCATTACTCCATATCCTCATCAACACTTGTTATTTTTATAGGTTCTTGTATGTCTCAAATTCTATGAAAATTAGAAAGGTGTTTCTTAATTAGGTGAAAAATCCATTGTTTTCAGTATCTGTGATCTCCAATTTATGAAATATTCAAGATCAACATGTTAAAGCATTAACATGTTGACTTTCTTATAAGATTTGATCCATCAATCCATGGTTATTAAAGCAACAATCTATCGAATTCCTGGGTGATACAGGATACACTTAATACATTTGATATAAAATAAAACCTCATTGCATACGTTTCATTAGACTTTTTAAAAATAGAGAAAAATATTTCCAAGTAGTCCATAATTATAGTTTTCTATACATAATTTATCATATACTATAAAAGATATAATTTAATGAAAACAAAATTTGACTTATATAGGAAAGCTTTGGCCAAATCATTGTATGATCATATTGTTTTCATTTCTCCTTATCTCCTTATAAATTTCTATTTGGAATGCATTGTTTGTAATGATTGAATGGCAGATTAAGTTTTAAAATGTCCAGAATCATTGTAAAATATCTAAAAGTATGCTATACCTACCTATGAAATATAGTCCGATGATACTATGAAAATCATGACTTACTGTGATCACTTTGTGTACTTCTAATAACATTGATACTCAGAAGGTATACTGATTCTCAAGTCTTGCATCATTGAACACTCTACTGTGAATTTGTGTTTCTGAGTTTTACCAGTGGTTAGCACATATTAGGCAGGCAATACATATTTCTTGAAGTAATAAGCAAATCTGAGAGATGGTCTAGGAAAGTAATAAATATGAAAACATAATAGGAAAGTCACAAAGAAATGTGCTGAATGGAAGGTCTGTATAAACAAATCTAATGCTGGAAAATCAAGTATATTCAGCTGCCCTCTTGTGAAACCAACATTTAATTAAATACAGTTGTCTCATAACATACTCAGTGGTTGCGCTTCTCACAGCTGAACTAAACTTGTTTAAATAAAACGAGACTCATTAACTTTTCTAATTGTTGTTTGCGTGAAGACTTGAACTTTGCTTTAAGAAGAAACTGCTCCATCTGCAGCTAGTAAAAAGTATCAGCTGGCAATGTGTAACCTTCATGAATCATCTATTTGTTTTTTTCTTTCTCGAACCAGTGAGTGTTAGGGTGAGGGGATTGTATAAAAAATTTCAAAGAATGTTTCAGGAACTGTATTTTGTGCCTGTCTTCTGAGCTTATGCATACCAAAAGGAATAGTTGCCTAGTTTGTATAAAGGTAAAAGTACATGCATCATGGGAATGTAACAGCTGCACAACTTTAGCCTTTCTTAGTCGTCAATAGAGAGGAAACAGATCATCAACACTTGAATGCTTCATTTTATAATGATGCTTCATATTGTACAGCTTTAAAATGGCAAGTGTCTCTTGACAAAGAAAATGTTTCATTGCTGCTAGCTGATAACAGACACATGTTTTCCCTTAAGAGAAGTAAAATATGGGAAGTCTCCACTTGATTTTTAGAGTTTTAAGGTTAATACAAACAATAATAAAAGCATAGGGGAAATCTTACTACTGGTTGAGATTCTATAGAAAACAATTCATCATGTCCCAGTCATTTTTTCATTTAATGGTACTTTTTATGAATGAAACCAATTTCATAAGTGGAGCCATTTTAGAAAACATAAGTCTTCTAGTTTTTCTTATTTGGAAATGACTTCTGTAATTTAAGAGAAAAAGAATATTTGTTCCATGTTTTTCTCCTGACTTTAGTCATACTTACAGACTTTTCTTCTAAGTGCAGATACTATTACAATTGAAATCCATTGATGGAAGAGTTAATAGTCTTACACCTGGGAAAAACGGAGACTTGGACTTATTCTCACATACGAAAGATGGGTGGAGGTTGGTTTTGCAGGCAAGTGTAGATAGAAGCTTCGGTATTGTCAGAGGCCCAGTTCTGTCCATGTTTTTTTCCCTCTGCCATCTTCAGTGGGAAGCTTCTAGACTCAAGTTATTTCATGGTTTAGTGGTTGCTGAAGGTCTAGTCCTTGAGTCCAAAGTTCAGAATGCAGGAATAAGAGAAAGTGGGAGAAGGGCTGGCTTCTCCGTAATAAAGAGACTACTTGGAAACTTTGTGCCACATTTCTGCTAATTGTTCAGAACTAACCTTGGAGAAATGGTACCATACCCACACCTGCATTTAGAGATGCCTCAGAAATAGAATTTTCTATGAGACACACAGCTTAGGGTTTTGCTACAGTTGAAGAAGTAATAAAAAATTGGAAGGGGCAATGAAGTCAGTAGCACACACACAAAAAATCACAATTTTATGCAACAGCAACAGTTAGAAATGGTTACAAATTTGGTATAGAATTTGAACTTAAAATACAAACAAAAGTAAGACAAAGGAATAAATCAAACTAAAAAGGTGAAAAAAACTTTAGTAGAAATTGATGAATATTTGTTGAAATGCATTAACATAAATATACAATGTTCATTAATAGGAAAATGATACTCTTAAACAATGTCATCTCTCAACAAATTCCATTTTAAATCAATGCAATTATAATCAAGATCTGATCAAGATCTGAACATACTTTTCTTTGAGGGTTGCTGAGGAATATAAGTTAATGATAGAATTTATATGAAAATGAAGAAGGACAAGAAGAGATATGACATTCTTTGGGACAATGAACCTAAGTTCATAGCTTATATTCAGTGATTATTAGAGTAACAAAGGCATTGTGGTTTGATACAAGAAGATACATATTTGCGAATGTAATATAATAGAAACCTCAAATACACTTTCTATGATTCTTGAAAAATTGCAACATGGAGGAGCTTGCACTGGAAATCAGTGGGTAAAAGGACTATCCAGTATATGATTCTGGAGAGCTCTTTATCTATATGGAAAAAAGTGAAATGAGATTTGTATTCCAATCCAATACATTAAATCTATTTCTGATAAGCTATAAACCAAAATATAAAAATCCAAGGTATGAAAACTTTTAAAGACCATATAAAAGAATAATATCCTTATAACTTAGAGGTAGGAAAGAACTTTATAAACAAGACCAGAAAAAAATAGTAGAAATGAAAAACTGACAAACTGAATTTAAATATATGAGCTGCTTAGTCCAATGGTGCCTTACAGAAACTGAAAAGACGAACTCCATTTCTGGAAAAGATATTTATGACACATATTATGAAGAGTTAGCATTTGCATTATATAAAAAATACTTTGAAATCCATAAAAAAAGACAATGGAATAGAAAAGTAGACAGAAGATATGAATAAGCATTTTACAGAAAAGATGAGTTTTCCATAAACATAAGAATATGCTCAGCCCCACTGTTTTCAGAGACAATAAAATTAAAATTACCTGAAATAATATTACGTTCCCACTTGCAAAAGTTTAAAGTCGGTAAGTGTTATGCAATGAAATGGAGGAACAGAGAATTTTACACTTTGCAGATGAAGAGCATAAACTGTTACCTTATTGAAAGCAATTTGGTTCTGCATAATTGCCTTGACCATGTGCACACTCATGTCCCAGCAATTCCGCTCCTTGGTGAACATACCCAAGGTACTATTATACATATACTCAAGGAAACATGTTTGAGAATATTCACTGCAGCATTATTTTTATTATCAAGAGACTAGAATGAGTCCAAAATCATCAACAATCAAATTGATGATAAATAATTTTATATTCAGAAAGCAGGATACTAAAATGTTGGTAAATGGTTAACTACAGTTGCAGGAATGAATCTCAAAACCATGATGTTAAATGATAAAAGCAAAGAAGGATTTACATACTATGATTACATTATAATTCTTATGTTATTTTTTTCACCATGCTGTACATTATATCCCCATGACTTATTTGTTTTATAACCTTTTGAACACCTTCATCCATTTCAGCCACCCCATACTCCTCACACTGGCAACCACCAATCTGTTCTGTGTATCTTTGGGTTTGGTTTTTGCTTTTTTGTTTTTAGATGCTACATGTAAGTTAGATCATACAGTATTTGTCTTTCTCTCTCTGACTTATTTCATTTAGCTGAATGTCCTCAAGCTCCATCCATGTTGTCACAAATGGTAAAGATTTCCCTTTTTTTGTGTACCTGGGTGGCTCATTCGGTTGAGCATCCAATTCTTGATTTTGGCTCAGGTCATGATCTCACAGTTTGTGGGATTAAGCCCTGCATCGGGCTCTGTAGTGATAGTGCAAAGCCTGCTTAGGATTATCTCTCTCCCTCTCTCTCTGCCCCTCACCTGTTCCCACACATGTGCTTCTCCCCCCACCTCAAAATAAATAAATAAATAAATAAATAAATAAATAAATAAATAAATATTTAAAAAGATTTCCCTCCTTTAAAATAAATTAATATTATGATTTCACTTTAGAAATGATTTAATAAAATAATAAGAAGGGAAAATTTAATAATATACACCCTTACCATGTACATGTAAATTATAAAGAAAGACAAAGGAATGACTAACCAAAAATTCATGGTAATTTTCATATTGGGGCTAGGATATAAGTTAGAAGAGATTGATTATATACATTGAAAGGCACAGAGGAAGCTTCAAAGTATTGATCAATAATTATTCTCAGGTTGTGAGGTAGGCATGTGTATGTTTAGTGTATTTAAAATTAATATGTTTATTATTTTACTCTAAAAATGATATATCTTACAGTAAAATTAATTTTGTTATATGCAAAGTCCATTTGATGGATTTTTTAGGAGAGTAATATACTGATATATAGAAAATGCTATTTATGTAATGTATTCATTCTGAGGCCAGGATAAACATTTCATGCCATCGGGTATAAAGAATGCTGATTTCTTTTCCGAACATTGGAAATACAAAATTTTTAACTACAAATGTATTTGGAATTCACCACTTTCTAACATATATTTTAACAATACCTGGAGGACTTCCTTCAGTTGAGACATTATGTATTATTCAGGAGTCTTTCATTGCATTTGACAGCAACCCAGCTGAACTTAGGCAAAAAGGAAAATTTAGAAGCTAACATAATTTTGCCAAAAAAGAACAGGAGTGCCAGAACCTCAAATTGAAAGAACAAAAACACAGATATTTACAGTATTTTGTACTTCTGCATCTCTGCTTTCCTTCTTGCAGACTAGGTTTTGAAACCAACAAGCTGGACAATTACTGCTGGCAGCTCATTGCTCACATTTCTTTAGCTTTACTACAGCAATCCACATTAAATCTGCAGCTCTAATGGACCTCTTTCACAAACTCTTCAGCATTTCAGTGACTTAATTCCTTTGTGAAACAATTAATACATTTTGATTACTAAAGAAACAGGAGACATGTGAAAAACAGGATGAAAATCTTTTTAGGAAGTTTATTACTAATAGAAGGCACAAAGTGTATACGTCAATAAGTATCAAATCAAGAAATTGTACATAAGTACTGCTGATATCATATAGAGCTGGAAACTATTGGACCCCACCAAGAAACTGGTGAGTATCCCACTCAGAGAACTATTTAGCTTTAATAGCACCGGCTCAAATATTTGGAGATTAAAAAAGAACATGGGTTTAAAAAAATCCATTTATTTACTTTGGGCATACTAACTACATATACCGTATAATAACATAACCATTCAAAAAAAAAAAAACCACAGAGCTTTCTTTCTAACAGAATTATAATTAAAGTGTTAATAAAGTCTAAAAACTTATACATATACACATATCTATATCTAATGTATGCAAAACTCTATAAATCAGTTGTGAATAAATGACTCATATAGTCAGTTTGCTTTTAGATATGACATTTAATATTCGAATGGTCTTATCTGAGGTTGAAATTTTAGCTGTGCTATTTATTCTACCTCATATGTCTTTTTAAAAACATTTTTTTAAATATGCACTTCCTCTCTCAGCTGCTTATCCCAGTAGTTTTAATTTTTACTCTACCATTATTCTACGCCTTCTGCTTTATATCTGGAATAAAAAAATAAATAATATCCCACTCAATGTCTATTATGGACCCACCATCTACTGGTCTCCCAGAAACAACTGAAACACACAGAGTTTATCATTTTAACCATTCCTGTATTAGCACTTTCTACTCCTTGTCTCTGTGACTCTTATTTACAATGGGTAATAATATTTTTAAGGCTTATTATTATTATTATTATTATTATTTTACTTTCGAGACAGAGAGAGCATGAGCGGGAGAGGGTCAGAGAGAGAAGGGGACAGAGGATCCAAAGTGGGCTCTGTGCGGACAGCAGTGAGCCCTATGTAGGGCTTGAACTCACAAACTGTGAGACCATGGCCTGAGTAGAAGTCGAATGTTCTACTGACTGAGCCACCCAGGTGCCCTTACAATGGGTAATAATTTTAAGTCTTCATCTCACAGAGTTTCATGGAAAATATCCAAGTTTTATTCTTACCCCTTTACTCCTACTTCTGAGATGATTAATTTCTCTTGCCCAAGGTTATCAAAACTTTCTTTAATATATTCTTTTCATTTTTTCTTCCCTTTTGTGTACTTGTTCAAGGTCATCATAGTCTCACCTATAGCCACAAATCTTTATCCCTGTCTCCAATACCTCAGCTCTTATATCCATTCTGCACACTCTATAGCTTATCTGCCTTGTAGATCTTTTATTTTATTCTTTGAATGTGCCAGTTTATGTCATACTAGTATGTGTTTATAAGATAAATAGCCTTGCTCAGAAATTGCCCAATTTCTTTTTTTTTTTTAATTTTTTTTATGTTTATTTACTTTTGGGAGAGAGAGAGACAGAGTACGAGTGGGGCAGGGGCAGAGAGAGAAGGAGACACAGAATCCGAAGCAGACTCCAGGCTCTGAGCTGTCAGCACAGAGACCGACGTGGGGCTCGAATTCATGGACTGTGAGCTACTGACCTGAACTAAAGTCAGACACTCAACCCACTGAGCCACCCAGGTGCCCTGAGAAATTGCCCCATTTCTTAGATCAAAGATTATTTGAATAATGTTTAATATTTTTGGTTGTATTTTGGCTAAATATATGTATTTGGCTCAACTTGTGATACAGAGGAAATTCTTGATTCCAATCCAGATCAGGCCCCTACTCCTTACAGAGCATCCCATTTGACCTTTCAGGGACTATTGACACATACCCCAAAAGTATGATATTATAGGAAAGATAGTTTGTAAATGTCAGTGCATCCTGAGTGTCAGTGGGGTCTACCTTTCATTATTTTATCAGAAATGAAGAGCTCTGGACATCCTTACCACTTGAACAGAAATATTACTGGAGGTCTTCCCCAAATCGTATTAGCCTTTTGCAGCCACGTTCAAAATAAAAGGAGTCGGGGTGGGGAGAAGGGAGTAAAATTCTCCTAAAATGGCTGAGTTGATTTGTTAGTTTGGGTTTTCATGGAGGAGGCAAGGACATAGTTTGAAAAAGTAAATTATAGAGTTGTGTTATACTCCTTGTTAAGATTTTCCTATTTCCTCCGAAGTTCCTATAGAGTATTTTTTGACTGAAACCCATTAGGTTAATTCCAGAATTGAGGAATCATATATTAAAATCCTAATTTCTCTATATGCTTGAGACCGATCATAATCCACTTAAAATTTTGCAGATATGCATTGAATTATTTAAGTTTTTCTTATTCATTATTCATGGATGAGATGGGGAAATTACTTTGGAAGAAAAACAAGCAGCAAAGTGATGTCCTACCTAACAAATTATCAGAATGTTAGGATATGAGAGAGGAAATTTAAACTGAACTGGACAGAAGCTCTTTAACTTTATACTAAAAGTGTTAATGCTATTGGTAAAAAGAAGGGCATTTCTAGTTATGACCTCACCTTTTATAGAACTCAACTGACCTTTTATATGAACCAGTGTGAGTTTTCTCCTTGGTGAGTCACAGATACAGCAGGTGGAGTTGTCACACAAAATAAGCTCTATATGCAGCAAATAAGATCACATGGAATAGCTTCCAAAGCTGTGATGCCCCAGGAGTGGGTGAATAGGTACCTTTCATTTAGGGTTAGGATGAATATTTAGATAAGGAACTTTTGTCTTCCTATATATAGAGTGGGCATAAGGTCACTCAGTGCCTTAAGGAAACATGCCTATCTATACATACACTGAGACTTCTCCTTGGGTAGAGATTTTAGTATTATAATAAGGTAAATGTAATTGCTGGTCATTCCAAGTGTCAGTCCATGGTCCTTCTGCACTCACACATGTAGGGAGTTTAGCTCAAAAAGTCTAGGTGGTCTGGGCTGGCTGGAGGTCTTGTCAGGGAAGTTACTATCACCCGAGGGGTGGTTTTGGATTTCATTTGCCTGAGTTAAGAGGTAAGCTGGAAAGGAGAGCTTAAGGAAAAATTGTAGACCAAGGTTAGTGAGTATAAGCAGGTGGGCAGTAAAAGTCAGGTCCTGGGGTCTACCTGATGACAGAAGTAGGGCACAACTTACTATGAAGGAATTCACAGAAAACTTTAAAATCATCCTTGCGATAGAAAATAATATACATTCCAAATACATTAAATATCACTGACATGGCACATCTTAAAGTGAAAATATAGTTCCATGTAGTATTAGTAATTGAAGAGATAATCATTTCTGAGCTGGGAGATAAAATCAGGTACTGTTGGGGCGCCTGGGTGGCGCAGTCGGTTAAGCGTCCGACTTCAGCCAGGTCACGATCTCGCGGTCCGTGAGTTCGAGCCCCGCTTCGGGCTCTGGGCTGATGGCTCAGAGCCTGGAGCCTGTTTCCGATTCTGTGTCTCCCTCTCTCTCTGCCCCTCCCCTGTTCATGCTCTGTCTCTCTCTGTCCCAAAAATAAATAAACGTTGAAAAAAAAATTACAAAAAAAATCAGGTACTGTATGAGAGAAAAAAATATATGGCTAGAAAAATCTTTTTACATTAAATTTTTAAATATTTTTTATCACTTGGCTGCTTTTTGGTATTATCACAGAAACTGTAGAAAAACGTAATATTTACTGACTACTGATAATAAAGTTATATTTTCCTGATCCATTATTTTTTTTTGAAATAACAATAGTAAAGGTATATTTCCCCTTCTTATAGAAACAGAAATGACTTAATGACCTCTTTCAGAGTAAATGATATTTTCCCCTATTGCTTTATGTCTCTCTCCTTTATATTTTTTAAAAAAGTTCTTCTATACTTTTGTTGTTTTGCTTTATATTAGCAGGCTAAACTTATGAAAACAAGCAAAAATGTAGAAGAAAATGAAATGATACAGGAGACAGAACAACTAAAGAAAAAAAAAAGGAAAAAGAAAAAATGAGTTATATTCAAATAAATACTTAAAAGCAAGTTGGTCACAAAGTAGGACAAATTTTTAATTTTAAAATGACAAAAATGAATCAGCAAATATTTAGCCAAGTTCCAAATATAAACATGTCCTCTATCAAATAAAATTAGTCACAGTAAACTTAAGCTAAATACAAACTATTAGTAGATTCATTGCTCAATTGCTATATAACAGCAGATATCACCCTTAGTTTCTTACAGAGAAAGAAATATGTTATTTATTATGAAAAATCAAGAGTATAGGAATAGTATTGCCTAAATTCATTAGAAGGAGAAATATCTGATGTTACAGAAATTGCCAGTATAAAGCCAAAAACTTAATAAAATAAATAAGTTGGGAGGAAAGTAAACAGAGATATAGTTTGAGTTAGATTATCATATATGGTTGCAGGTTTTCAATATACAATATGCAAAGCTGATAAGTCAAACGTTAAAATATTATTTGAAGACATTGATACACATCGTTACACATTGAAGTTAACAATTGCGTAGGGGCAGAACTTGGGTAGAGTAGGATGGCAGAATAAAAAACTGCATATTATAAATCAACTTTGTTGTTTTGACCCCGTGCATGTTTTTTTCATGGTAAAATTTAAAATAAGTTAAATAAGGTAACAAAATATTGACACTTATTGTATATAAATATAGCTTGTAAAATGGATTTAAAGGCAACATTTACTAATATTCTGATAAAGCATTGATTTTTGGATGATAAAGCTCTGCAGTTCTTTGTATGTGGACACATTCAAGCTACCAAAAAGTAATGGTATCTTGTCTGACAGTTTTTATAGCGAAGTTAAAAGGACATCCACTGGCCTTTTCAACAGAAAACACAATAATTATAAATGTGTACAAATCAGTAAGTACATAGCAGGTACCACAGGAATCCATTAGTTGAGTTTGTGTGAGGCTGTTGAACAGCCTCATTATTTTAAACATTGCTACATATACAAAAGAAAAATCAAAGATCTGATAGTGCTTTATCATAGGATAGCCAAATTGTTCAGTGGGGAAAGTTCTTATTCATAGACAAATTTTAGTTAACAAATGAGGAAACATGATAAAATATCATAATCTTGTGGTCTTTAATTGAATAATTAAATCTAAGCAATCTTCAACCATTACATCAAATTCAGATGGAAATTTTGTAGAGTGGAAAAGAAAGACAGCCCTGAACACATTATTTCAAATATCTAAAAAAGAAATTGTATTTCCTTTTTTAATGTTTTTATTTTATTTTATTTTTATTTTTGAGAGAGACGGAGACAGAGCACAAGAGGGAGAGGGGCAGCAAGTGAGGGAGACAGAATCTGAAGCAGGCTCCAGGCTCTGAGCTGTCAGCACAGAGCCCCCACATGGACTTGAACTCAGGAACCACAAGATCATGACCTGAGCTGAAGTTCCTGAAGAATTGTTATACTCTGCCTCAAATGTTCATCACTGGGCTGCAGGTTATAAGGAAATTTAATTTATCTACCATTTCCTTCTGCCTTTGTTTTCCACATCATTAAGATCATACTATGAGCATTTTCTTAAGTTATTACAATGTATCAAGTTATATTCAAATTTTTAAAAAATTGATATATAAAGTCACTGTGAGAAATAAGCCCACTGACCCAATCAAAGGAGGGATGTGGAGACTCCGAGCACAGTGAAGGGAAGCTTTAATCAACATTCTTGCAAGAGCAGTGTCTGATGGACAGGCACACTCCAGCAGTCACAGCAATGTATCTCCTAGCGTGAAGTTCCTCCCCTGATGCCCATTGGCTGAACACTACAGAGATTACAACTTTACTTGGAAGTCGCCTATGTCAATGTACCGCCAAAAAGCAGTCTGATTGGAACAAATGTACATTTTGCGATGCAGAGACTTCAGTTTTTTGACATATGCTCATTGCAAAAGCTGGCGAAAAATAAGCCCGTGAAATAGAGAGGGGAAGAAGAACCAGGAAGTGAAGTGTCTAAGGGTTTGAGACTCCATTGTGTGTGGGAGGGAGTTGGTACATATTTCCAATAGGTTGTAAACCTATTGTTAACTAGACAGCACAACTTTTATTCGGTATTTCTGAAGATGAATCATCTCACTTACGTCTCACAGTGACCAAACAGATATACTAGAATAATAAGTACCAGAAATATAGAATAGTTCTAAATACATTTAAAAAGTTAAATTAAATATAAGTGTGAAAGTAAATTAGAATTTTAGTTGTCCCAGCAAATCATTATCATCTGACTTAAAGAGAACATGTAAACTAAAACAGAATTTGCAGGGGTTTATAATTTTCCTGCATTTGGACTCTGTTTTATTTAATTTCTTTAATATTATATAATCATGAACAACATTTAAAGTAATATCCCTTCACTTATTAAAGAATATTCTTTGAATATTAAGGAAAGAGGCTTTTGATGTTTTATGAGTGATTATGACACTGATATAAAATACAAAGGAAATCAAGCATCAAGTATCATGTATGTTAGATATACATATGGTTAAAATGGATTTTCTTTAAAAATCTAGAAAACTATAATTGCCATTTCTTTGACTTGATGCTTTATGAAATTTTAGTTAATAGAGAATGTTGATAATATTTTGTAAGAATTGCGACATATGAGCCCAGCAATACAAGCCAGAACAATAGAGAAAATAAACCTTAAGACTAATTGTAGGTCAACAATAAATACATACTACTACAGGAAATCTGTAACACTTTCTGAGTAGAGTCAAGAAGGTTCTTTTCTATTGAATTTTTTTGAATATAGAAGTAATTTAAACTTGAATAGACAAACCCGCAGAGGTTCTCTGCTTCCGCTTCTGAACTTTCTCAGAAACGCCATGCTTTCTCACTCTCAGGAATAACAATGCACTGTGATCAATGTCAGTTCCGTGATCTTTCCTTTCATATTTTGGTTCTCCAAGGAGAGTCTATTCTTAGGAATTTAAATACCTGGGCTCTCTGTTGTCAGTTGTACAGAGTTAGATCAAGAAGAAAACTTATGAGCAATTAGGAAATAAGCATTTAGTCCCCAAAGAATGGTAGTACTGTGAAAATTAGCTAGCAAGAAAATTTATTGAGCTCCATAAAAGTACAATTATTCCGGTGAGATTCAATTGGGTAATAAGAGTAATGAATCATTTTTATGTAATAGATATGTCTAAGAAGTGACACTGAAAGCTTCTCTATGGATTCTGAAAAATAACTTAATTCTCACAACATGCTTCCTTTATAAAGATACAGATTTGAAAAGTTGTTTCTAATTCTCTTTGACTGAAAACAGTGGCATTCATGGGGAGTGTGAGGCTTTGTGAATCAGAGAAACGTGGATGCAAATTTTTTGTCCTTTTATAACTACCATCTTGTGGCAAACCTGTTAGATCATTGGTGCCTCTCCCACCAAATGGGAGTGTTTTTGTTTGGTTGGTTTGCTTGTTTTTTACTATTTTCTCTAATCCTTTTTGGTGATTCTTTCCCCCTGCCTTAAGTAGTTTCTTCATAGACACAGCTGGTTAGTACTCTGTTGAATCCTCCAGGGGCACTCTCTATTTTTTTGAATTCTCTTTCTCTTCCCTGGTACTACTCTGTCCTTTGAATTCTGTCCTTATTTTCTGTTTGATTATTTTTATAGTACCCAATCTAATGGGTCTGAGATAGTATCTCATTGTGGTTTGGACTTGTATTCCTCTAATGATGAGTGATGTTGAGCATCTTTTCATGTGTTTTTTGGCCATTTGTATATCTTCTTTGGAGAAACATCTGTTCTCCAGTGACTTCTCTAGTCCATTGCCCATCTTTAAACCCAATTATTTGATTTTTCTCTTGTTGAGTTATAGATGATCTTTGTGTACCCTGAATAGTAGCCACTTATAAGATACATAATTTGCATATATTGATTGTGTCCTTTGATGCACATAAGATTGTAGTTTTGATGAAGTCTCACTTGTTTATTTTTACTTTGGTTTTTGCTTTTCTTGTTTGTTGCCTGTACATTAGGAGTCATATATAAGAAGTTATTACCAAACTCAATTTCATGAAGCTTTTATCCTGTGTTTTCTTCTAAGAGTTTTATAGTTTTAGGGCTTACATTAGGTCTTTGATCCATTTTGAGTCAGTTTTTGTATATGGTGTAATATAAGGATCCAAGTTTATTTCTTGCACCTGGAATAGGAGTTGTTTTAAAAAGAGCATGTGGAAGGGCACGTGGGTGGTTTAGTCAGTTAAGTGTCCAACTCTTGATTTAGGCTCGGGTCATGATCTCATGGTTCATAAGTTTGAGCCCCGCATGGGACTCCGCGCTGGCAGTGTGGAGCCTGCTTCGGATTCTTTCTCTCTGCCCCTCCCCCACTTTTTCTCTCTCTCAAAAATAAATAAATGAACTTACAAAAAAAGAGTGTGTGGATATAAAGCACTCTCAGTACATGTCAGTTGTCAACTATTATTATTGTTTGTGAAGGAGTATTTTCATAACTTCTTTGTTAATTTACATCCAACACCTTTTGGAATTCCTTCTATATTAGTAGAATTCCTAATTTTAAAAGTCTTACCTCCCAACAGTAGGATTCAGAAACTTGTTTTTCCAGTGTCTCTTGAAGCTAGAGCACACCAATAGATGAACCCATGCGAGGATGTGATTTAGAAGTGAATAAAGAATGGAGCGCTGGGTGACACATTTTGGTGTGATGGAGGGATAGCTTACAGAAACTGCTGGCCATCAAGGGCTGTAGACATTCTAGTGGCAGTATCTCTTTCCCAGGTCAGGAGTGTGAGCATCATCATATAGTTGAACATGTTTTGGCCATAAGTTTTAAGCCTATCAACTACCCTTTAAGGTATTTTATCTTTGCTCGAAATAGACAGAGTGGTTTTCACTTTTGTTTACTAAGAATACAAACTGATTCTGGAAGGGTCATTGCTCATTGGTAAAGTGAGGGAAATAAACTTTGACTTGATTCAGCTCAGAGTAACAAAGTTACGGAAAGGGGAACTGTAGCATCTCCTAGAAAGGATGGTAGACTTGGATTGTAAAGCTGTTGCATGCTTTTTTTCTCTCACATTTAATTCATTCAATACATCATTGATTCATTTATTTGTTTTTATTTTTCTAATGTTTATTTATTTTTGAGAGACAGAGAGAGATAGAGCGCCAGTTGGGGAGGGGCAGAGAGAGTTGGAGACACAGAATCTAAAGCAGGCTCCAAGCGCTGCAAGGGGTCAGCACAGAGCCCAATGCAGGATTCTAACCACAGGGTTCTTTTGTTTTAATCAAAAGCTATGGACTTCATGAGGGAGGATGGGGGATGTCTCTTTGATTCTATGCTTAAGTGTTTTCATTGCTGACATTTTTCAAGCAATATTGCTGAAAACTGAGCCAATTAAGTGGTTTATCTACAAATATTAACTTGCAAGTGAACTTTCTACCATCCCTTAGACTTTATTGAAGGGGGGGTCAGAGGAGAAAATCCATTTTCACTTGAAATTGCCCACAATTCATGAAGTAAAATAGGTAACAAAGCACTTAACTTTCAGAGTTATGACACTTTACCTCTCATCTGTATGCACACAATTACATTACACACATATACAAATTGCGTGGGCCGGGTCTTTTTTCACATAATATATATTTACATCTCAAAGCAGTTCTCTGAGATAGAGTTAACATGCCACTTTTACAGGTGGGAAAATTTAATTAGTTTCCCAGTCATTAAGCTATGATTTAAATATATTTTTGTTTGAATCCCAAACTCATGTTTGTTCCACTCTTCTAGGAAATATAAACAGATGTTCACAACTTAGAACACATACTGTGAATATGTGAATACGCATAACAGTTTGGATCTACCTGATACGTGTGACAGATTTCTTCACTCCCTGCTGACCCCTAAGAGGAGCCAGGTCATCTATAACTTTGACTTTTCTTTTCAAACTTTCATCATCATAGATATACAAAACTATTTCCTTTCCATCATAGACACTTTCCAAATCTCCTTGCTAGTTTATTTGTTTTGCATAACATTCTCTCAAGTCATCTAATAAGCTCCTATTCAATACTTACGATATCCAAATTACATTATGGAGAATAGAAAGTTAATAAAAATGAACCATAGCTGAATGCTTTGGAAGTAGGAGCATATTCCAAGTATAACCTCCCCACCTCAAATTATGGCAGATCCACAAATGCACCTCTGGTGAGATGCAATGAGGATATTACTTAAAACACAACAGTACATGCAAACAGCTACTTAGAGTATGAAGCAATGAGAATTGTATAATTTTTTAAAATTTTTTAATGTTTATTTTTGAGAGAGAGGGAGTGGGAGAAAGGCAGAGAGAGAGGGAGACACAGAATCTGAAGCAGGCTCCAAGCTCTGAGCTGTCAGCACAGGGCCTGACAAGGGGCTTGATCCCACAAACCATGAGATCATGACCTGAGCTGAAGTTGGACACTTAACCATTTGAGCCACCCAGGCACCCCGAGAATTGTATAATTTTTTAAAGTTACAGAAATGTTTCAAAAGACATGAAGAAGTGAGGAAGTTCATTCTGGCTTAAAAGGATTAGTCAAAGTATAACAGTATGTTTTGAGAAGAATGAATTTCAGAGAGCCTCTAGTGGAATTATGTCAAGTAACTGAGTTAATTCAGTGGGAAATAATAGTAGCTTGCAAAAATATCATGGTAGTCTGCAAGTAGTATTTAAGGAAGTTTGAATTTTAATTTGAAGACAGCTAGTACAAAAACATGAGAGCTGGATTCTGTTTCATATTTTAAGAAAACATCACTGGAAATTATGTGAATGTTGATTAGATGGATAAGATAATGGAAGTTAATGGGACCAGTCTGGAACAGAGGTGATGAAGGCCTAAAATCAGACAGCCATGGTGGTAATGAGGGGGAAGTAGATACAGTGCACAGTGTCAACATAGAGATGTGCTAAAAAGGGAAACAGAGAGGCCAGGAAGATTTGCAATGGGATCAAGGATTGAAGTCAGTGAATATGTATGTTTATATAATAATAAGGTTGGGAGAGCCATAAATATCAAAGTTTAATGATTCTACCCCTCCACATTTTTCAGTTGAAAAAAACATTACTAGGGAGAGTAACTTTTTTTGAGAGAGAGAGAGTCATTTTAATGGCAAGAATATGTAGAGTTCCTTAGAGGACACCCTTGTGTACATAAAAGAATCAAGGCCCTTAGGAAACCTAGGGCTGTAGGTTCTAAGTTCAGTATTCTCTCCGATTATTTGTTTACTGAACCAGAAATGATTTATTAAGTAACTGCTTTTGCCAGCCACTGTGCTAGGCAGTGGTGTCTAATGTAAGGAAAAGACTTAGCCTCACCTTCAGAGAGCTTACTTTCTTGTTGAGTGGAAACAAAAATCTGTAAGTAAATAAGTCTGTTACAAGATGTAGACTTGAAAGAAGAAGAAAAAGAGTTATGGCAGCAAATTGGAAAAAGAAAACCGCTTAGATAGAATTACAAAAATGTTTAGTGAAGATTTTTGTCTGAAAGGGAGACCTGAAAGGTAAGTATACACCTATAAGAAAAAGTAAGAGAAAGTCACTCCAAGTAGAGGAGATGGCATGCACTTTGGCCCTCAGATTGGAGAAATCTTGGCATGTACTTTAAAAATATAAAGAAGTAAGCCATATCTAGATTACAGAAGGCGGTTTCAAATTTAAATTAAATCTGCATAAGTGGATAAAGTACTGGATATATTGCAGGATTAAAGGGAATAAAAATAGTTAAAGCCAAGGAGAATATTAAATTACGTGGGAAAGTCATATAGAATGTGAAAGAAGAGGCTTAAGACCCAGGATTTAGGGGAGAGCTGCCTTTTCTAAAGGAGTAGAGGCAGAAAAGTCATTACAGTAATATGAGTAATGTAAATGTGAAGAAATAGAGAACACAAAGCAGAAAAGTTTCAGAAAGTAGAACATCAGCTATGCTAAATACTTGTTGGGTGGAAACATAAAATTAGAGTTGAGATGATCATTGTGTTTTCCAAATGGAACACTTGAGAAAATAGTTTAAATATATTGTGGACAGGGGATGGTTAAGGAATGGGGTGGAGGCCATATACATTATTTTTATTTAGTAGAAAGTAGGTGATTGACAGATGAAGAGGAAAAGAAAGCTATGCTTTCCCTTTGTAGGACCAATAGTTATAGACCACCCAAAATAAAACGTGGGTCAATAGGCAATATTTAGCTATAAAAAAGACCCAAAAGTGTTATTACTACATGTAAAATATCTACTGTTTTTAGTACTATTCAAAGAAAACGTAGATTTACACATACACAAATATATACATATAAATGTAAAATTGAATATAATCAAATTTAATCTCCACAACAATTTTTTTATTCCACTTTCTAAGATTATTAAGTATTTCTCAGACAGAGAAAGCATAAGAGAGAAGCATTTCCACAATGGTAAAGATCTTCAAAATCTATTCCTCCTTAAAAGCAGAGAGAACACTGAATAATCAGTGGCCAATCAACTTCTTCAGAACTCTCAAAAGTAAACAGAGGACTACAAAATTTTAAGGTGTTTTTTTTTTAAGTTTGTTTCTGTATGTATATATGTATGTATGTATGTATGTATGTATTTTGAGAGAGAGCATGGGAGAGGGTTAGAGAAAGAGGCTTTCCCTGACAGAGGTGTGTTTTTCTAAAAGAAAAATAGCTGATTCTCAGTAAGAACAGTGAACTTTATGGTGTTTTAATTTGTCCTCATTTCATATCCTTCTCCCCTACTCTGTAGAGACAACAGCCTGACAACCATGGAGGCTGTAAAAAAAAAAAAGCAGTCTCACAGTCAAAGGAAAGAGAATATAGATTTGGAGCTCCCACAAAATTCCTGTCTCCCCAAAGTGTCACTGGTTGACCTGTCTGGCAGCTTTCTGAAAAATTCCCGTTCACAAAGCTTGTCTTTATTTGACCTAATTCATAGGTCACTGAGAATCCCTACCTCCAAGACGTTTGTTAAAGCAATCAGCAGCAATTGTTTACCATTGCAGCTGCCTGAGGCAGTGATGCTAGGGAACCAAACAAAAGACCCAGCAAACATCTTAAAAGGAAAGTCTGGGAATATAATGACTCTAGTAGACTTTGAAATGCTCCAACATATTCCTCTGGAGCTAGCAAGACACATGCATGTGCAGGTCTGTGCCTGCTTAAAAAAAGGCTTAAGAAAGCCTTAATCTCTTATTTCTGTCAGTCTTTAAGTTTCTGAACAATCAGGAAATGAATTTAGTGATTCATCACTTACATATACAGTGCTCATCACAAGTGCCCTCCTTAATATCCATCACCCATTGACGTCACCATTGCCCCACTCACCACCCCTCCAGAACCCTGTTTCTTCTCTATATAAAGAGTCAATTTTATGGTTTGCCCCTTTCTCTCTTTTTTTTCTTTCCCCTACATTCATCTATTTTGTTTCTTAAATCCCACATATGAATGGAATAATATAGTATTTGTCTTTCTCTGACTTATTTTGTACAGCATAATACACTCTAGCTCCATCCACATCATCGTAAATGGCAAGATTTCATTCTTTTTGATGGCTGAGTAATATTCCATTGTATACATATACACCACCTCTTGTTTTCCATCGGTGGACATTTGGGGTCTCTCCATAATTTGGCTATTGTTTATAATGCTTCTATAAACATTGGGGTGCATGTGCCCCCTCAAGTCAGTTTTTGTATCCTTTGGGTAAATATCTAGTAGTGCAATTGCTGGGTTATAGGGTTCAACCTAGCTTTATAATTATTACTTTATGTTGTTATTTTAATAAGATAGGGGGAGGAATGAGTTACAAACCAACATACATTTATATTGGATTTTATATCTACCTATATATTTTATTTACTAGTCTTATTTCCTTGTGTGAATTCTAGTTAATGCCTATTGTCTTTTCATTTTAGCTTCAATTACCCCTTTACTTTTTTGCCACTTTTTTTGAGGTATAATTGATATATAGAGTTTCAGGTGTACAACATAATAATTCAATATTTGTATACGTAGAGTGCTTCTTATATAACCAGTCTGATAGCAATGAATTCTCACTTTTTGTTTTTCTTTTAAAAAAAATTTTTTAATGTTTATTTATTTTTGAGAAAGAGAGAGAGACAGAACATGAACCAGGGAGGAGCAGAGGAGACATGGAATAAGAAGCAGGCTCCAGGCTGTCAGCACAGAGCCCAATGTGGGACTTGAACTCCCGCGAGATCATGACCTGAGCCAAAGTCAGACACTTAACCAACTGAGCCACCCAGGTGCTCCCTCAGTTTTTGTTTTTCAGATAATGTCTTAATTTCTTCCTTTGGAGGATAGTTTCACTGGATAAGATTTGCATAAAATTTGTATGAAGAAACAAACAAGAAGCAAAATCAGACTTATAAACACAGAGAACAAACTGATGGTTGGCAGAGGGGAGGAGAGTGGGGTAAATGGACAAAATGGGTGAAGGGGAGTGGGAGATACAGGCCTCCAGTTATGGAATGAATAAGTCACAGGAATAAAAAGCACAGCATATAGAATATAATCAATGATATTGTAATAGCATTATATGGTGGCAGACGGTAAGTACTTTTGTGGGGAACATAACATAATGTATAAACTTATTGAATCACTATGTTGTACACTTGAAACTAATTTAACATTGTGTGTCAACTATACTCAAAAATTTTTTTAATTAACAAAATGTTTGAAACACAAAGGGGTTGAAAGTTAAAGGAGAGTTGGAGAGCTGGAGTAGTTATGCTGCAGCAGACAAAATAGACATTAAGAAAAAATATTAGAGGAGCACTTGGGTGGCTCAGTTGGTTAAACATCCAACTCTTGATTTTGGCTCACTTCATAATCTCACAGCTTGTGAGATTGAGTTCCGCATGGGGTTCTGCACTGTCAGTGCAGAGCCTGCTTAGGATTCTCTTTCTCCCTATCTCTCTGCCCCTCCCCCACTCATGCATGTGTGCTTACATGTGTGTGCTCTCTCTCAAATAAATAAACATTAAAAAAAGAAAAAATATTAAAGGCAAAGATAGGCATTTTATAATGATAAAATGTCAATCTATTAGGAAAACATAACAATTATAAACACATATGCACTTAACAACATAGTCCCAAAACATATGAAGTGAAGGAGACATAATTAAAGAGACGAATTGAAAATCAAATAATAATTGGAGATTCCAGACACAACTTTCAATAATGTAAATAACAAACATACATAAGGTCAGTAAGGAAACAGAAGACAAACGAAATACAGCTAAGAATTATCTATAGAACATGCCACCCAACAACAGTAGAATGCATGTTATTCTCAAGTACATATAGAACATTTTTCAGGATATGCTATATGTTAGGCCATAAAGCAAGCCTTATTAAATTTAAAAGGATGGACATCCTAAAAAGTATGCTTTCCCACCATAATGGAATTAAATCAGAAGTTGATAACAGACAGAAATTTGGGAAAGTTATAAGTATGTGAAAATTAAACAACATATTCCTAAATAACCAAAAAGTCCATAAGAAATCAGAAGGAAAATGAAAACATACTTTGAGATGAACGAAAATGGAAATAATAGCATACCAAGACTTATGGAATGCAGTTAAAGCAGTGCTTCAGTGTGGGGGTTGGGGGAAATCTATACTGTTCATAACTATGACAAAAGAAAAAGAAAAAAATATGAAATCCAAATACTCATTTTTCATCCTAAGGAGCTAGAGAAAATAAACCCAAGACAGCAGAAAGAAGGAATTTACATAAATTAGAGTGGAAATATGTGAAATACAAACAGTAAGACAATAAAAAAAATTAATTAAACTAAAATTTCTTTGGAAAGATCAACTTTATAAGTCTGGTAAAAGTATCTATCAAAATTCAACACTCTTTCATGATAATGACACTCAACAAACTAGGGATAGACTACTTCTTCAACTTCTTAAAGGACATCTGTGATAAAACCAGGGCTGACATCTTGCTTACTGACAGAAGACTGAATGCTTTTTCCCTAAGATCAGGAATAAGGCAAGTATTTGTTTTCACTACTGCTGAATGTTGCACTGGGTATTCTATCCAAAGAAATTAGGCAAGAAAAAAAGATACCTAGATTAGAAGAAAAGAAATAAAACTATTTTTATTTGCAGGTGACATAATCTTATATTTAGAAAATCCTAAGAAAAATTTTTTTAAATGAACAAAATAGGCAAATTCCAGGAGATAGAAAAAAAATTAATGTTTTCCAGGGAGGGAGGAATTGGGAGTGTGTGCTCTTTTGGATGGGGTTACTTTTGGAGCTGATGGAAATGTTCTGGGATGAGATCGTGTTGATAGTTGCACAACTCTGTAGAAAAACTAAAACACACTGAATTGTACACTGTGAAAGGGTCAATTTTATATGTTAATTACGTCTCAACAAAGGTATCATTAAAAAATAAAGTCAGGATTAGTAAAAAGAATTGCTGTAATTTGGACCTGCATCTAAAATCATGATTTTTCTTAATTGTAATAGATTGGTTATTAAGAAGGTTTTGTTAATAACAGACATTGAGCCTGAGATACAGAACAACTAAAAAATAGGACCACATTCATAAGGAGAAGAGCTGGAAATAGAGTTCAAAATAAGATTTGCTTGTCCTCTTGAAAGGTGTCTACTTCCCTAACTGCCTTATGCAGAATGGTCAGATTAAGACTGAATTTGTATCGGGTGATAACATTGTACACACAGCACTCTCAGCTTCTGAATTTATTATAACCAACAAAACAGGGTAAATTTTGTCCTCAAGACTTTTAGTCATCAGTGCTGATTCTCTGACAAAATTAAATTTGATTTAGTTTCTTATTACTTTGCATTTTGTAGGACTGCTCTACTTAATTTTCATTTCTATAATGCATCCACTCAACATTTGCATGTTGAGCACCTACTATGCCAGGAATTTTTCTTGACAATGAAGTAGTTTACTTTCGTTTCCTTTTTCTCCAATTCTCTAAAAGCTAGTTATTATTCAAGACCTCTAAGTTTCTTTTTGTAACTGATGGCCATAGATTTGTCTTCCTATTAGAATATTTACATTCTCAGAGTTTTTTTTGTCAATTTATGAATACATTGTGGAAAAATTCTACAACCCCCAAAATAGAACTATTTTAAAGAGATACCATTGTTAATTTTGAAAAAGTTTTAAGTATAAATGAGTAAAATTAACACATATGTGTAACCACACGAAAATCAATTATTAAACATTTATTTCATCCCATGTAGTTCTCAAATCTGGCAACAGTCTTATGTTGATTAATTGTTCAGGATGGAAGCCATACTCTCCTGCTTTCTTCATTACTCAATCTTGATTCAGCTTCATTTCCTCTTAAGGTTCATTGAGATTAATGATGCACTCCATTTAGCACAACAAAAGAATTCTAATTCTCTGTAAATTTGGAGTTTGTTCTCTTGTGAATTCCACTCCTCTGATAACTAGACAGACTTGAAATATGCTAGTTTTTGTTTGATGACATAAAGGCCAAAAGGAAAGGTCACAGTAGGACCACTTTTAATGAGTTATTAGATAAATACATTTTCTAAATAGTTTAATGTCATCATTAAACTTCAAAGTGGTTTAAGAAAAGCCTTTAAATATGTATGTCAGCTCTCAATTATCTATGCTAATGGAAAGGAACAGCAGTATGTATAATGCAAAATGGATGAAAATATACACATATTTGGCTTAGAGGACACCTGTGTCATGCTCAGAGAATAAGTAAAATTCAAATCACTCCTTCCCAGTGAGCTGTTTTTGTCATTAACATAGTCCATGGTTTCTGGTAAACTTCTCATATTCTCTTTTTAGTCATAATGCTGGACACTATCATCTTTCAAATTTAAATAATGGTGCTAGTACAAACAAAGAAGTGCATAGCCTCCTTAGAGTTTTCTAAATGGCTTATGCCTCCTTGAGTAGTTGAGGGAGATAAAAATATTATATTATAAAAAAGCCCTTCATTACAGTTTTTGGGCAGAATACAAGGCGTAAAGATCCCCAGAGCATCAGGACAGGTAAAGGTATAGGAATTGAATAATATACTGAGGACCTACTAAGGGCCATGTATTTAGTGCAGTTGTTGCTAACAATTAATTCATTCCAATATCCTGATTTGGTGTTACCACCTTGTGCAAGATAATGTACTGGGAGCTGGGAATCTTATGGTGAGCTTAATGTATAGCAGAAAGCACCTGTATCAAAAGACTAATAACAAATTACTTAATCATGAATTTTGTAATATATTATTCCAAAATGGCAAATGTTGAGAGTTAGGAAAACTTATGGAAAGAGTGCTTGCCAAGTATAAATAGAAAAGATATCAGAAAAGACCTCTGATTAAGTGATATTTCACTTGTGACCAGACTGCCTAACAAGATGAAAAAATAATAACATGATGTGGGTAGATGACACAGAAAGGCAATATATATGATTATCTTGAGTCAAGATTTAAGGCTTATTTGAGTAACTTGAAGGGTTAATTTTAATATTAGCTTTAAGCAGAAGTAAATATACTGTAAAGCTGATACAAATTTTGGGCCACTGTGAGAGCTATTGCTGGGATGGTATTCCTGGCTCAGAGCATAAACCAGACTGTACTCTAGAAGCACGTCGATATAAAATTTTTTTTTCCAAAATTTTCATGAGTTCTGAAAGGAATCTGTTATCTCCAAGGTTCCTATAATATGATGTGATTTCTTTGCTACTGCTAATAAGCATTTAGTTTAGCATCTAACTTTGTACTTACATCTTTTTTTTTTAAATGAGAACTTCCAAAATATATAAACTTTAGGTTCTCCAAGCCCATATATCTGTCCCTCCCTGGCTTTAAGTAAGCAGATAGCAAGTTGAATACAAGATAGTACAACAATGAAGAATCAATCAGTGTGCCTAATGTTATGCATCCCATTTGGGTTTTCCAATTTTTAAGATTGCTAGAGACCATCATACTTAACTTCCTTCTAAGTGTGAAATAATATAGTCCTTGTTTATACCTTTAAGATAAACGGTACCAACAAGGATCACAATTTTAAAGATATCAAGTATGGCTATTTACTCAGATCAGAATTTTAAGATGGAATTTTCTCTTTTAAAAGAACTTATATATTATACAAGGTTCTGAATAGTTTCCAGAATCTTGTGGACTGCGGAGTGCAGAGAGATTGATGAGAAATAATCACTGGGCTCCAAAACAGTGGCACTGAAAAAATGGGGAAAATGTCCATAAAGAAATAGAAAACTTGACTCTAACTATTTTGGAGAATTACTTGGTTTTCTTGAGAGGAGAAAAAAATCAAATATGGTCATAGTTACAAGAATTTTTTTCTCCCCAAATCTCTTAAAATGTTTTTCTTTGTTTATTTTTTAAAGTTATCATTATCATTAAATCTGTCAATAATAAAAGTGTAAAGAATCAAATAGAAAAATAGGAAATGGACCTTAAGATTAGAGGAAGATAAATGAGACATAATGGCTTGGAGTGTGGGTTCTAGAGCTAAAGTGACTGGGTTCAAATTTATTTACTTCTATCAGTTTCCTAAGTAAAACGGAGACAATTATAGCTCCTAGCAAGTAGCAAGAAACCATTGAAAACAGGCTGCAGATATATTAGCAAAACTTCGCAGAAAATAGAATATTAACACACAGTTTTATTATTAGTGATCAGTGAAATGTAAGTTAAAATTTCCTACTTTTTTCTATCACATTGGCAAAAAAATAATAATTAGTTTAGCCAATAGTGTTGATAGTATCAGGATAACTTATTTATCCACATTTTTGGAGTGTCATAAATATATGTGATATTTTTTCAAAGGGCGATTTTATGGCAAATATCAAATTTTAAAATTTATTTTTTAAGATTATGTATTTATTTTGAGAGAGAGAGAGAGATGTGTGTGCACAAGTGGGGGAGGGACAGAGAGAAGGAGAGACAGAATCCCAACTAGGCTCTGCACTGTGGAGGCAGAGCCCCAGGTGGGGCTTGAACTCACGAATCTGAGCCCAGATCAAGAGTCAAATACAACCAACTGAGCCACTCAGGCACCCCTCAAAAATTTAAATTTAAATTAAATATAATCCTTTCATTCTAGCAACAATACTTTTTAAATATAATAATAATCCTGAATGCATAATAATAATACATTCAAAAAATTGTAACCTCTTTTGGGTATTCATGAAAATACACTGCCTATACAGACATTATATGAGGTAGGTGCAGTATCAAAATAAAGCTTATTTTATTCTGTAAGCAAAAGTTTTAGTAGTCTTTGGATAAATCATTATAAAGAGAAGAAAAAAGCATAGAAATACTATTGGCTTATATAAATTTTAGAATTGCAGAATAAGACCTTGCTAAGTTAGAACACAATTTTAGTTATTAAAGGTTTAAAAGTACTGAATTACTAAAGTGAAAACAAAAAATAGTGTTTTATTTCTGTAATTTATCAATATTCAATTTTCCATGCAGAATACTAAATTTTTCATCAAAATTTCAGTAGCCTGTATAGTAAAACAGGTCTGGCTTTACTATTTTTGGCACTGAGGATATATTGATGTCTGTGTTACTTTTATGCACTAATTTAACAACTTAGGGTCTACTAGGTGCTAGACAACAACAAAAAACCCAATAACGACAAAATAGGCAATAATCTTTCCCTTATGGAACTTGTATTAGTGTTGAAAGAAAAGGGGCAGAATTAAACAAAAATGCATTAATCAGACATTTAGTGGATGAGGAGAGATATAGATGAAACTTTTAGATTTCCATGAAAACAAAACCTGAGAAAAGGATTTGTCACTGTAGTTTAATAATAAAACAAGTAGTTTATTTGGAAAGTAATATAAGCAAGAGGATGTGATAGGAAGTGCATGAAGTGAGAAGAGAAAAACTGAATACAGTGTACATTATTGAGATTGATCATGTAAACAAAAGAGGCTTGAGCCCACAGATGCTTCCAGAAGAACAGACAGACTCCCAGAAATGTCCATCCCAAGAGTAGAGGTTGGGACATATCTCCGTTCTCTATTGTTTGAGGAACATCCCGAAGACATATGGGGAAGGTTTAAGTGGATAGTTTCATGACAGACGAGCTGAGGGAATGAATGTACTTCACAGAGCACTAAAACGTCTGTCATTATGCTTGAGACTCATTTTCTTCCCCAGCTTAGCAGGGAGCCAGCTTTAGTAAAGAGCTGACTCAGCCTAGGTTAGCTCAGTGGAGAATAAGACTGATGATTGCCCACTTAGTTATCATGTTGTGGCCATTGTTGAATTGATAAGAGCAAGTGGAGAGGTGGGAGTGAATCTTGACTGGAGTGGACCAAGAGGAAAGATGAACAAAGGGCAAAACGATGGCTGGCATTGACAACTAAAAGAGATTTTCCATACAGGGAAGGAAAAATGAGACAGTCAAAAGAGGAGTTTTTATTTTGTGTTTTTTAAAGACTATAGCAATAAATCTACTCTTGTCTGTTGATGAGAATATCCCAGTAGAGAAGGTGAAAACTTGACATCATCGAGACCAAAGAGACAATTGCTGGGATGATGTCCTAAAACGTCAACTATTACTTAAGCTGGTGACTTATCTGTTTTTGAGTGAGGAATATGGAATATGAAGATTCACCATACAGACATCACAGTCTGGTAGGAAGGGGAAGCTTAGGGGCTTACATTGCACTGATATAACACAATTCCATTTTGGCCTACTTTTCCATAGTGCCTAATGGGAAGTATGGGCTACAAAATTTCCCACAAAATACATATGGACCTTCTACTGAATAGATGGTTAGCTCTGGAGACTCCCACAAAATACATATGGACCTTCCACTGAATAGATGGTTAGCTCTGGAGACATCTCTTTTCTCTAGACACGAGAAAGGTTAATATTCAAATTCCACAAGTCAGTAACAACTAAGGATAAAAGTAAATTGAAATACTTCTTTTCTGGAAGTACACACACTGACAGTTTTCTGTTTTACGATACTTTATGCTGTTTAATTAAACACACACACAAAATATTGAAAAAGTTACTGTGGCAATACATGGGTAATGCCTCTGTGCTTTTATTAGTATGTGAGCAATTAATAGATTAAAATAACTTTATTATTAAATCAAATAAAAGAAAATCACCTTAGGAGAAAGATACTTCAGATGCATTTATTGTCATCTTTTCTAATCATCGTTATTTCAGTTTCTCTTTTACATTTTATGTGATCACAGTTACAGACACAATAGCAAATGTTTTAAAAGTCGCATTTATTTTCAATCACAGCAAGGATACATGGAAATGTTCTGAACACTTTGGGCTCATATTAGGTCAGCAGGTAGTTACTAAAAATAGGGGTTTATTAACATCAGACAGATCTCTTTATTTACTCCACAGGATTATTTTTCTGATTCACTATGTGACTGATACGACATTTAGTCTTAAAGTTCCAAGTTTAAGTCTTATTTCTTCTTTTTTAAAAAAATATTTTAGTTCCAGTATAGTTAACATACAGCGTCATATTAGCTTCACGTGTCCAACGCAGTGATTCAGCAGTTTCAGATATTACTTAGTGCTCATCAAAGTAAGTGTTCTCTTAATTCCCTTCACCTATGTTACCAGCACCCCCCCAACCCCCGCTCAACTCCCCTTTGGTAACCCTCTGTTCTCTCATTCTCATTTCATAATGAGCTTAAAATCGAAGTGTGTTTTGAGGGGTTGATAGAAATGAGTACAGAGATTTAGACACATGGAAATGTCTAAAAGGAGGTAGAATGTAATTGTATTTCCAATGACCTCTGATGTTAGAGTTTATTAATATTTTATACGGAGTTTTGATACTCACTTTATGTTTACACCTGTTTCATGTATTCTGATGCAAATTATTAAGCAATGACAATAATACAGGAAGAAAAGCATGGTAATGTTTGCATAAATCAGATAGTATTGGTAAATGATGTAATTTGCAAAATTAATGCAATAATAGTTGTCACAGACTTCAATATTTTATTTTTCTTTAAGAACAAACTCTAATTTATTACTGTGCAACTATCTAACAATGCATTTTTTAGGTGTCAACAGAGATGAATCATAACTTGCACTTATAAAATGCCACAGGTAACTAGATATATTATAGGATCATAAAATTTATTTCTGCTTATAAGCATCCATATGCAATAAAATCAAAATTTATTTACATAAGCTCACTATTAATAATTTCTTCTATAATGTTATGTGGTGATCTAAAAAAATCATATAGAATGCAATTGAGATGTATTTTTCATAAAGAACAGAATATTTTGCACTTGATTTTAATTATATATGGCAAACCTTATCTAATTGTAATTTTAAATGACATTAATTTGCATATTGCTTTAGGTTTTATTTTAAGTCATTGTCTCAATTGTTAACTGATGAACTTACTTGATTCCTCTGTAATGAGTTCAAGAATAAATGTGTATTTTTCCTGGTAGAAACAGTTGGCTGAAAAACGGTATAGCCAAGGCTTAATAAAATGGGAACAAATAAATATAATATGGCAATATCTAAGTGAATTCATTTAGGGATATAAAATGAGTACATTAGAGATCTCTATATAATACATGAAATATCATGGAAAAAAACATTGTTTTAGGAAATATGCTAATTTAACCAAAAATACTGTAGAATTTGAGGGAGTGGGAGAAAAATATTAAACTGGGCACTGTGTCTTTTCTGAGACTTAGAAGAAACAGCATGCTTTGTGAAAAGCACAATAATTCTGAGAGTCAGATATTAAATAATAATACCTTGAGATGTTGAGATATCTAAAATCACTATTCTTTTTTCTTGTATTCCAGTTTTTGGCCATCAAGGAAATCCACTAACCCTAATTAACTATCTTATGTATCATGATCCCCAAAATGTTTTTTGTTTGGGAGTAGGTCACAGATGGTTAGTTTTTCTGAGCCTGAAAATACTGTGTATGGCACACCTATTTACAAAATTACCCAAAGCTCTAAGTTGATACTTCTTAGGGAGCACAGAATAATGGAAATTGTAGCTATTTAAGGTAATGACTAATAGATCATGGTGCCACTATGGTTAGATAGAGTGTTAATCAATTAGAATATTGCTCAATTTCCATAATGATAATAATACAATTCATGCTGGCAAAGAGAAGCTGGTATCAGCTGTTGCTGTTCTTTACCCATTTTCCAGATACAAGTAAGTTCATAGACCCAGACACTATTGTTTAGAATGTGTTTCTCCTGTAAAAGGAACTGTGAAAGTTCCTGTAATTCTGCTGCATGTATACATAGTAAATAATCATTTAAAATTTCCAAAAAAGAATCTACAAACACTTGCTAGAAAAATTATGCAATAAGCCAGATTTTTCATATCTCTTAGATAAGAGTTTTGAATTGACAGTAATAAAGACTCAAAGCAGCCTTATAGTCTTTGAATTAAGTAGGAGCTTATGTCTACCAGGTGGTAAATGGAAAACTGATCCAATGCTATTTCACAGCCACTCTTCTGTGAATAATCTGTGAATGTTCTAATATTCTGTGAATATTTCTCCGGTTTAAAAACATAAGATCTGGGGTGCCTGGGTGGCTCCGTGGGTTAAGCGTCGGACTTCAGCGCAGGTCACGATCTCGCGATCTGTGAGTTCGAGCCCCGTTTCGGGCTCTGTGCTGACCGCTCAGAGCCTGGAGCCTGTTTCGGATTCTGTGTCTCCCTCTCTTTCTGCCCCTCCCCTGTTCATGCTCTGTCTCTATCTGTCTCAAAAATAAATAAATGTTAAAAAAATTAAAAAAAAAACATAAGATCTGGATACATATACTTAAACATTGGTGTAACCCTCACCTGTGGAGTGAGGATTAGTTCCCTATTCTGGGAAGTAACAACCATTATGATTGAAGAGATTAAATGGAAACTTCTACAACCTTCCTTCATTTAAGTCAAGGTAGTAAACCACAAGAAATAACAGATTTGCCAAAAATTGCAGACATTGACCCCATTGACAAAAGCTTGAAGAATGTGGTTATGGTGGGGGCACCTGGGTGGCTCAGTCAGTCAAGCTTCCACCTTCAGCTCAGCTCATGATCTCATGGCTCATGAGTTTGAGCCCCATGTTGGGCTCTGTGCTGACAGCTCCCAGTCTGGAGCCTACTTCAGCTTCTGTCTCTCTCTGTCTAACCCTCCCCCTCTCACACTCTGTCTCTCTCTGTCTCTCAAAAAATGAATAAATGTTAAAAAAAATTTTTCAAAAAAAGAATGCAGTTATGGTCGAGCCCATCACATCAACTAACTCGATGATACTGATAAAATTCAGATGGGTTATGGCAGATGACTATAAAGTATTGCGTGCCTAGTCAGGTTATAGCTCCACCACAGCTAATGTGACCAGTTACTGCAAGAGATAAGCAAAACTTCTATCACTTGATCTACATGTCTTCATTTGGCAAATGTTTTCCTTGATTCCAATAGGAAGAGAGAATCAAAACCAGTTAAACTATAATTGGAAAGCAGAGCTCCAATTTATGAGAGTGTTTCAGGGCTCTTTCAACTTGCCTTTGTCACAGTAGAGTCATAGAGATCTTGATCATCTTAATATTCACCAGAACATCACATCAGTCCATTATATTAATGATATTAGGTAATTGAATTCCATGAGCAGAAAGTATAAAATATGCTGGATGCTCTATTAGGAAATAATTACCATCTACCATCATAATTACTATCTATGGTAAATGGTAATTGAAGATTTAAGAACCTGCTACATTGGTGAATGTTTTAGGAGCTAAGTGGCTGCAGCATGCCAGGATCTTCCCTCTGAAATAAGGGACAAGTTGCTACACTTCACGTCTCCATCAACATAATAGGGCATAATGGGCTTCTTTGGACTTTGTAAGCAGCATACATAATACCTGGAAATTCTGCTCTGACTTAATAGGCAAGTGAGGCTGTCTGTTGAAATATGATGCAGGGCAAGAAAGAGTTATACAGCGGGTCTAGTTTGTAAGTTTATCTTTGGCATATGTGAAGGTGCTAAAAGTGGCTGGGGTAGAAAAGTTCTTGGTAGACACCAGTAGGTGAGTTGCAAAGTGTACCTGTAAAGTTTTGGAGACATATTATTTTCCATTTGCAAATGAGATCTTATTATATTACTTGGATCCAGAAAATGTCTGTTGCTAACTTTAGGGACAAATGGACATTCTTAACATGTTTTAGGGTTGGTGGGTATAGCAAAAATCCATAGTATATTGGAAAACGTATATCAAACAGATCCAGAAGGCATAAATGAACACATTAAGAGAAGTGCAGATTTCTATGTTCTCTATCTATGTTGCACTGATAATGTTCCAATTCAGCCTTATGATCTTTTTTAGTTTTAAATATTTTTATTTTAAAAATGTTTACTTATTTATTGTGAGAAAGGGAGAGAGAGAGAGAGAGAGAGAGAGAGAGAGAGAGAGAGAGAGAGAGAGATAGGAGAGAGAGAGAGAGAGAGAGAGAGAGAGAGAGAGCAGAGGATGGGCAGGGAGAAAGAATCCCAATCAGCCTTCAAAATTTCAACACAGAGCCCATCGGTGAAATCATGGCCTGGGCTGAAAACAAGAGTCAGATGCTTAACTGATTGAGCCACTCAGGTGCTCCAAGCCTTATGATCTAATGTGGGGTTTCTTTTGAGTAAATGATAGAGAGGAAAAGGACTCAAAACTAGTTCATATATATGTTACTGTACTATTGGTGATAGCCAGAAATAGTCAGCTACCCCTGACCTAACCCTAATTCTGACTCTTTAAATATAAAACATAAAAAAGTTTGAAATACCACCCCCTCATATCCTGAAGATCAGTGTTGAAGGAAAATCTTTCATTAGTCAGTGCCACAAGCAATAATCAAGGTCATCCAAACAATGAGGCCAAGACTATAATGAAAAACAGAGGAATGGAGGTGTCTCATACTCTAAATCTTTTATCACCTAATTTAGATATAAAGTCAATGATGACCTATTAAGATCTGATGAGATGTCAGGCAGTATAATCCAAATTATTATGAAGATAATTTGAAATAAAGCTTTGCATCTTCTATTAAAAGTGATGTGGGTGCCTTGGTGGCTCAGTTGGTTAAGCTACAAACCCTTGATCTCAACTCAGGTCATTATCTTGGGGTTTGTGGGATTGAGCCCCACCATGGAGCTCCATGCTGATAGCATGGATTCCGTTTGGGATTCTCTCTCCCTCTTTCTCTGCCCCTCTTCCAAGCTCTCTCTCAATATAAATAAATACATTTTACAAAATGATGAACATTACCTTGAACTATTAGATAATAATATCTAATCATGATATGATTAATAAGATATTTATGTCAGTAAATAAGCAAAATATAGAGGTAAACTCTAAAATTTTAATAGTATTTAAAGCCATTTGATAGTATTGTTTTATTACCTTATAAAAACTGCTTATACAATATTTTACGCTGCTTTTGAGTTTTTAAGAGTTAAATATAGAGTGGAAGGTTGGAATTTTATGGTATTTGTCAATGATTTTTAATAATGAAATACGTGAACTACTTTTTTCATGTCCTTCTAAAGGAAAGACATGCTTGAGAAAGTGTATGTTAAATTAAAAAGCATGTTTTGATGAAAACTGGATTATATGGAGAAACTAAAGATGTGAAATCATTGATAGTGTTTCTGCTTTAACTGGAATTCAGAAAAAGAAAGAATATAAAATCAAATGAAGAATAAAATATTCTAAGATTTCAGCTAGAACCACCAGTGAAATGCATTTATCACATCATTTATAGGCAAGCTATTGCAAAATCACACACATATATGGTTAATGTAATTATTGGAGAGTAAAATGAGTATTGTAATTTGTGAAGCTTATCTCAATTAAATTTACCAATATTTATAAGATACCTTTCCAGTGATTTTAGATATTAAAATCAAGTATTAGAATAAACTTAATATAAATACATATTTTTGAAATTAATAAAGCTTCAATTACATTCTTTTCATAACTGATAACTATTAATATTATTTTGTTGAAGACGAAATGTTATCTTTAATAAAGAGATTGATCAATTTATAACTTGTATTTTCTCACATATTGTGATATTTCTATTTTTTATATTTTATTTTATAGATATTAAATCATTGAAATATGTCTATAATATTTGTGTATAAGTATACACATAGAAGAGTATACAGAAGGAAAGTGTCATTATAGAAATTTGAAAAATCCTACTTTTCCATTGTAGGGTAACTTTGATTTATACCGTCAAATAATGCTAAAAATAACTGCCTCTCTAATACAGGGCATTTGCCCAGTGCCAAAGAATCTAGAATAAATATCTTCATCAGATTATTTTTATATTTTTATATGCACAATAATTATCTCTTTCCCTCTCCATAATGTTTGGCACTATGCATATTGATCTTAAGAATAATGAGGTATCATAGATATCATATCGTATATTTTGATATTTAATTTTTGAAATGTAATTGATGTATAAAATTATATTAGTTTCAGGCATACAACATAATGATTCAATATTTGTATACATTGCAAAGTGATCATCATTTTAAGTGTAGTTACCATCCTCACAGAGTTACAAACAAAAATATTTTTCTTGTAATGAGAACTTTGAAGAAAAATCTTCTCAACAACTTTCAAATATGCCATATAATATTATTAGCTATAATCATCATGCTATATATTACATTCCTATGGCTTATTTATTTTACAACTGGAAGTTTATATCTCTTGATCCCCTTTTCCCATTTCACCCACCTTAGCTTTGGGCTTATATACAGTCTTTGTTATGCTGAGGTACTAAACCTAATTCGTTGAGGTTTTTATCAATAAATGGATGTTGAATGTTGTAATATACTTTTTCTGCATCTATTGAAATGATCGTATGATTTTTGTTCTTGATTTTGTTAAGTAGTGTATCACATTGATTGATTTGTGGTCATTAAACTACCCTTGCATCCCTGGATTAAACCCCACTTGATCATAATGTATGATCCTTTGAATGTATTGCTAAATTCGATTTGCTAATATTTTATTGATCATTTTTTTCCATCTATGTTAATCAGGGATATTGGCCTGTTATTCTTTTTTTTAAATTTTTTAATGTTTATTTATTTTTGAGAGACAGAGCACAAGTGGGGGAGGGACAGAGAGACAGAGGGAGATACAGAATACGTAGCAGCCTCCAAGCTCTGAGCTGTCAGTGGAGGGCCTGATGTGTTTAAACTCATGAACTGTGAGATCATGACCTGAGCCTGAAACTTAACAGACTGAGCCACCCAGATGCCCCAATTCTCTTTCTTTTTTGTGGTTTCCTTGTTTAGTTTTGGTATCAAGGTAATGCTGCCCTAATAAAATCAACTTGGAAAGATTCCTTCCTTTTCAATTTTTTTGGAAGAGAGTGAGAAGGATAGATATTAAATTTTCTTTGAGTAATTGTTGTAATTCATCAGTGAAGCTGTCTGGCTGTGGACTTTTGTTTATTCACAGGTTTTTGGTTACTGATTCTATCTACTTACAAGTAATCAGTCTATTCAGACTTTCTATTTCTTCATTATTCAGTCTTGAAAGATTGTATGTTTCTAGGAATTTATCCATTTCTTTATGGTTGCCCATCTGTTAGTGGTATCCTATATTCATAAACGCAACAGTTCAGCTATATTATCAGGTTGAGGTTTTTAGACATTGCTCTTATTCATAGTGTTCTTTAGAAAGATGTCATGGACACTTATGAATTTCACATGGCCTCACTAAAGAATAGAATTGTGGAAGCACCTGAGTGGCTCAGTCGGTTGAGTGACTGACTTCAGCTCATGTCATGATCTCACAGCTCATTGGTTCATGCCCCGCATCAGGCTCTGTGCTGACAACTCGGAGCCTGGAGCCTGCTTCAGGTTCTGTGTCTCCCTCTCTCTCTGCCCCTTCTCCACTCGAGCACTATCTCTCTCTCTCACACCCTCTCTCTCTCTCTCTCTTTCAATATAAATAAACATTAAATTTTTTTTTTAAAAAATGGGATTGTGAAGTGTAGAGACAGGACAGGGAAAACATGATATAGTAGCAACAAAGATAATCAGTGCTCTGGAAACTCAAAACCAATAGAGAGAACATTAGCCAATGAGACAAAGTCAGACAAAGTGCCAAGTTAGCTAAGCCTATTTCTAGGAGCTGTCACATTTTCCTATTTCTAGTTGACTTTTCTTAAGCAGACTCCAAATCTTTGGTTTTTAGTTCATTCTAGTGTCTCTTAGCCCCCTCTGGTGTATTCTGCCTATATTTAGTCCCTACATTGTCATCTCACAAATCAAAATGATTTTTTCTGGTCTTCAGTCTTACTCTTCAGACTTACTGTTGGAGTAATGCTTTCCCTTAGTAAGCTGAGTTTTAACTGGGTGCATTGTATGGTGAATATGGTGCTTCTGTCCTCACTCAAGCATCAACTGGACAACATCAAGACATGAAAAAAAATCCAATAGTCCCTAACTCCTACTATATACTCTTCTCTTCAATAAAGTTCACCTTCATAGTGCTTTAAGTAAATGGAGTCTGTGACTCTTTGGAGTTCATAGATATATAGCTATTAGATGGGAACTTTGGTACAACTGCCCCAGAGGCTTTTTGGATCTGCTCATGCTTAGAATTACAACTTTACATGAGTTGCATCAACCTCAGATGCAATGTCCAGCACATAAGCAATGCAGCATTCCCAGACCTGCTGTTTGGGAAGGGGCTTTAATTATACCCCCATTGATTTGAGATTATTTAAGTATGCTTTTCATACACTCGTTATAGATCGCTATCACTTTGAAAAGGGAAAATCATACTGATCACATATTAGTAAGTTTGAGCTTCTCAGAAGAAATCGTCCACATAACTGAAGATATAACTGAAGATAATAATATCTTAATTGTATAGATTTCTTCTATATCTTAATTTCTTCTATATCTTAATATCTATTATTTCTTCTATATATTAAATGTATAGATTTAAGGAGTGAAGATCTCAAAATCTCTGTATTTAGCTTAGATTAAGCAACAAATAATCAATAATTATATGCAAATGAATATTTTATTCAATATAACCAACCTGCATAACATCTTCAGTGCAAATCAGCAAATACTATAGAATTAAAAACCCTTAAGATACCTAGTGGCCAGAACATTTCTTGCATGCGCAATGTCTCAAGGAAGTACATTTAGCCTGGTCACACCAGCAATTGCCATTTTGGACAAACTCCTAAAAAAAAATTTATCCAATCACACTACACTTAATTTCACTTAATTTTAATCACAGTGTACTTGCATAGACTGGTTTCTTTTAAACACTGATTTATTTTCTAAATGGAGAGTCATGGTTGTTATTTAAGATCTAATGTTCCCCACTGGTCACATTTGGGAGGCTTTCCAACAGCAGGGCACAATTGTTATTTAAGATATAACGTGCCTAACCAGTCCCATTTGGGAGCTTTTTCTGGCTGTACTGAGGCTCTTGCCTGCCTGGAAAATAATGAACCAGTGCCAGAAAAATTGCATAAATTCCTTAATGTATCTGTGTATTCTTCCAGAATTTAGCTAAGCTCTTGTTTTCTTCTTGTTCTAATTAAAATGCTGAGTGAAGGGGACAACGTTTTTATAGAACTATATATTTTTTTCCTTTTGGTGTAGCAAGCCTACTTTGGCTATTTATTTTGGGCATACTTGAAAAATTAATAGAATTCTGAATAGCAAAATCAAGCAAGTCATAAGGCACAGATTAACTGGGTAAAGTGGTACTTGAGCTCTAGGCTTGCCTTATGAATGAAAAATTGACAAGCACAGCCTCCAGAGTAATAGTTGTATTCCTAATGCTCTGAGTGGATGATATTCATCTGGACAAGTGCAAAGCACCAACAGCTATCATTATACGTTATCTGTTTTAATAAAGTCACCCCTTTGTAGCTAAGGATACAGAGAAATTATTATTTTTACCACTCTCCCAATAGTCATTAAATCATGCTGTAGACGCTGGTATAGCATTAAGATAAAAATATAGGAGAAGATACTCATTCTATTTGATTTTTTTAAATGTGAGTGATAATTTTATACAATAAAATACATAGATCTTAGGTATTCAACTTGATGAGCTTGGGCAATTTTATAAATCTATGTAATTACCACTCAATAGAGATATAAATCATTTCCATCACCTAGAAATGTCCCTTGTACTCTGTTCTAGTCAATTCTCACCCACCTCAAACCCTAACTCTAAGAGGTAACCACTTTATGATTTCTGCCACATGTTTTAATTGAGTTGCCATTGTTCTTAGAATTTACAAATGCCATTGGAAATGATGCATTATTTTCAGTCTCACTTCTTTCATTCGATATAATAATTTTGAGATTAATCCATGTTGCTGCCATAAATCGGAAGTTCATTCTTTGATATTTTGATATTATTTTGATATTATATTATTGATATTGTTATTATATGAGTATACTAAAACGTGTATTTATACAATATCCTCTTGATAGCTTTTTTCTTTTTCTTTTTGTACTATTTTTAATAAGGCTACCATAAGCATTTCAGTAGGCAGAAATGTTTCCTTTCTCTTGGGAAAATATTTAAAATGAGATTGCTGAAAAAATTGGCCAGATGCATGTTTAAGTTTTATTTTTAATGTTTATTTAGTTTTGAGAGAGGTAGAGCATGAGCTGGGGAGGTGCAGACAGAGAGGAGGACAGAGGATCTGAAGCAGGCTCTGTGCTGACAGCAGAGAGCCTGATGTGGGGCTCAAATTCACAGACTGACAGATCATGACCTGAGCCAAAGTTAGGAGCTCAAATGACTGAGCCACCCAGACCCCCCTATATGTTTACCTTTTTAAGAAATCACCAAAAAGTTCTCCAAGATGGCATTGTTATTTTCACAATCACTATATAAATATCCAGGTTGCTTCAAATTTTTGCCAACATTTGGTAATGTCAGGATTTTTTATTTTTAACCATTGTAGAGTTTGTGAAATGGTATCTTACTCTCATTTTTCATTTTTACCAATGACTACTGTTATTGAACATATTTTTATGTGATTTTGTCCATTTGTGTACCTATTTTCATGAATGCATGAAGTTTTTTAACCCTTTGGAAAATAAGTGTAATAGGAAAAATAATTTCAACATAGTTTAATTGAATGTACATACACATATTTTAACAGGATGGGAAAATTGATAATTTGATAGTCTCTATCGATACTTTAAAAGTATATATATGTGCAACATTTGAAAGGTAGAATTTTATAAATTATGTAGAATCCCAAGGTGGAAAAATCCTGAGATTTGATTAAAAAGCTAGTACCAATGTGCCTGAGATGTTTCATCAATTACTTTCTTTTTCCATTTTTGGTTTATTTGTCAAAAGGTCCATTCGAATGTTTCTAGGCTATCAGAACCTATTTTTAGAATAATCTAAGTTATCTAAATAATGTGTTTTCAGGCTAAGTAAGATGCAAGACCATTTAAAAATGTAAAGAAATCAGGCTACTTGAACTGTACATAACTGATGAGTAAAAATCAATCAGAAGATGGACTTGAGCCTTAATTAGCCAGTCATTGTAAAAACTGCTTTTGTAAAAGGAAGAGTCTAAACCTGTGATGTTTCATACCTAGATAAAAGGTGGCTCTAAAATTTTAGCTATTACTATATTTCACTTAGTTTCTGATACAGCATAATTTCCACTGATATGTGCACTCAGAAGTCAAGAAAGAATATGAGTTCAAGAAGAATATTTAAAGTCTTGGGTCAAGTTGTATGAAATGAGCCCTCCTTGGCTTGTGCAAGCTTTGCATCAACTGCCACCATGGGCATGTGGCATGCTATCTGCTACTTCTACTTCAATTGCATGATGCCTTCAGGTATCATGGTAGAGTTCTTTCACTGGCATCTGGTTTCTATTCATAAAGTCCGTTATAAGTTAAATTACTACTAGGAATTTGTAATAAAATTTGTCACAATACCATCATGAGATAGTATTATTGTGAAACCTTTCCATAGTGCAGGTGTTTGTTGGGACATTAGGCTGGAGGAAATCAGAGAAGTCTGAAACTTCTCATTTCTAAGAACAGCAGATGGGAGCACCTACCCTCTTGTCTTCTCTATATAAGTATATTGTTAAGAATATATTTATTTATGATTCTAATACACCTCTAATGAGTGAACTTTTAGTTCCATTCAGTTTTACAGACTCAGACTTTTAGATTAGTTTTCCAGTTTTTAAATAATTTCTTTAATTCCTGTAGTCAAAAACCCTGATCTACGCTTGGGGTTGGTTTATAACTCGGAGGAGACACAATGTAACCATTTTGATAGAGACACATTCTCCTCCAGAATTCAAAGGTGATAATCATAACTCCAAAGTAGGAATTGTCTTCAGGAAGTTGGTTGTCAATCCATTTCAGAACCCCAAGCACCCCTTGGTCTTTCACTATAGTAGTGATCCTGATAAAGAACTCCACTCCTCCTAATGGACATCTATCTCCACCCATGAAAGGGAGACAGGGGATCTGAGTCTGCATTTTTTTTCTCACTCTGTGTCAGAGGTAGCGATGTGGGTCTGTTCTCCTCTAGCAGCCAGACAGCCACTAAGAAAGTTCTGGAGATGAGAGAAGTCATCTCAAGGTCCATTCCCAATTTTTTCCAGGTAAACTAAACGACACCCCATGAAGAATGGTAGGACATCTAAAACACTGAGTGATGATTCTTGATAAAGTTCTGGGAATCCTTCCTGTTGGTAAATAGTTCAAAACCATAGAAGATCTGACTGTAAATGATTTCTGACAATGTCTGCATAATCAATCAGGTTTTGATCAGATATGCATATGATGTCATGCAGGAGAGACTGCTGGGCATTATGGAGCTTCACTGGGAAAAGTATCCCCAGGTCATCCATGAGCAGCATAACTAACTTGCAGGGTTCTGAAGGGAAAGTGGTGCCAGCACCACACACACCATTCTCCTTCACAAGGCTTGGAGCCAATGGGCAGCCACACTTATGGCCCACTGCCCCTGTGTGCTTTTATCAGAACACTCTGACAAAGTGTAGGTGCACAGCGAGACTGAGACAGAATGCCTTCGCCAGCCCAGTTTCCAGCGACCACTGGCTGCCAGTTGCCCAGTAGTCCTGTTAACCTTGTACACACATGGTCCTTTGTTTGCCACCCTTGGCCGTGTTGGCCCATACTCAGGAGACCCAAGACACCAGCCTGAGCTCTCAGGCAGTTGGAAAATGGGCAGGTCAAGCAGAATTTGTTGATGTGTTATTCAAAAATTTTTTAAATTTTGTATTGCTGATATGAAGAAGTTATTTGTGCATTCAGGAACTCCTTCATCAAATATTCATCAAATGTGAAACATTTTATCTCATTCATCAGCCGGCCGATTGATTTGCCAAAGTGGCATCAGCAGATATTTTAATTTTGATGCTTTCTAGTTTTCAACTTTTTTCTTTAATTGATAGTGCTTTTGTGAAGCTAGGAAATCTACCTCAAGGTCAAAGCATGTTTGGCTATGTTATATTGTAGAAGCTCTATAGTGTTAGCTTTATTTAGGTTCATGATACACCATGAATTTTTGCCTTTGAAGTATGTTAGAGTGTGAGATTCTTTTTCTTTTCTATACAGATATCCAGGTGTTCCAGACCTATTTCTTAAAAAGGTGCTCCTTTTACTATTGAATTGCCTTAACAACTTTTATAAAAATCATGTATGTCTATTTCTGTATTCCATATTTCATTTCAGTGATATATTTCCTTTCCTTCCCCAAATTTACAATGTCTCTGTTACTCTAGCTTTCTGCCTTGTATTGAAATCAACTTGTTAACTCTGTTAACTTTGCTTAAATTGAAGACTCTTGACTATTTTTGGATTATTTGAATTTTTGGATAACTTTCTAAATCAATGTCAATTTCTGCAAAGAAGATTTCTGAGTTTCGAATGATATTGTTTTGAATCATTTTGGGAGAAAACTGGCAATATTGAGTTTTCCAAACCATAATCATTGTATACCTGCCCATTCTCTTAATTTTTACCTCAGTGCATTTCCTAATATTTGCATTATTAGTGAATGTGGTTAAAAGGAGACATACTTCTCTTATTCCATATCTTACAAGAAAAACAGTCAATATTATATAATAAAGTATAATGTTATATTAGTGAGGGCATAAAGTCCACCTTGGCCTAAAAGGAGGAAGTCTAGGACAATCCTGTCATTCATAAGAATCCTAGACAGATGATGTCTCTCTCCATGTCAAAGTTTACCCAGATTTGATTGCAACCCATTATAAAAGAAAGTGAGAGAGAGAGAGAAAAAATAAGTGCCATCTTTTCCACTGGAAGAAACTCAGACACATTTTCTGTGTTAAACTTGAACCATCACAATAGCAGCACCACGAATAGTGCCCTATCTACAGTGAAGTCCTGGTGGGTAGAGCCGTCTGCTAGGCACTGAATATAGGTCCTCATCAAAGAGAAGACATGCTGTCTTCAATCTCAGTATTTCTAGTTTAAGTTGTATACATATGTGGGGCTGAATTAGATACCTGAAGTGGTTCAGCAAAGCATATTTGGAAACTGTAAGTTTATTCTCAAAACTGAATGTGTCTTAATTCCTAGTAATCTATCAATCTATCAAGCTGTCATCTATAAAGCAAGAAGCACTAGCCCCTTGAAAGCCTCAAAGTTTTTTTTATATAGACCCTTGCCCATATTTAAGCTCCACCTTTCTGAAGGTTACACTTCCCTATCTTTTTATTACATTTTTCTCCCTGTTTTTGCATATTGATATAGTCAGTGAATGTATTAGTTTCCCATGGCTACAGTAACAAAGTACTACAAATGAACTAGCTTAAAACAGCAGAAAATAATTATCTCACATGTTTGGAGGCTAGAAGTGCAAAATCAAGATTTCAGTAGGACCATACTCCCTCTGAAACTTGTGGGGGAGAATCTGTCCTTCTAGCTTCTGGTATTTTCTGGTAATCCTCAGTGTTCCTTGGCTTGTAGATGCACCATTCCAATTTCTCCATTGTCACATGGCTCTGTTCTCCCTGTAGTTTCTATGTCTGTTTCTCTTCTCTTTTTATAAGACTCCAGTCATTTAGGATTGGGGTTTCACCATACTCAAGTGTGATGCTTAATCAATTAGTCTGCAACAACCCTACTTCCAAAAAAAAGATAATATTCTTTTCATTTTCATTTTATTTGTTTTGAGAGGGGAAAAGTGCACACACATGCACACATGTGCACGTGAGCAGGGGGAGGGGCAGAGAGATAGGAGAGAGAGAATCCCAAGCAGGCTCTGCTCTGTCAGCAGTGAGCCTGATGGGGGCTTGATCTCAGGAACCCTGAGATCATGAGCTGAGCCAAAATCAAGGGTTGGATGCTTAACAGACTGAGCCACCCAAGCACCCCTGAAAAAGATCATCTTCTGAGATTAGGATTTCAGTATATCCTTTTGGGGAACTCAGTTCAACCCATAAAAGTATCTTTTAAAAATTACTCAAAAATAAAAGATGACGTATCACCACAGAGAACACTTGGCATTGACACTTAACTGCTGTTGTTATCTGGGGTAAGTCACTTAATGCCTCTCTTTTGACTCACTTCCTCATCTATAAAAGGAAATAATAACATTGCCACTTATCTCATAGGAGTGTTCAAAAAAATTGTTAATATCTGGAAAGTGCATAGAACAGTGTCTGTCATATAATAAATGCTTTAGTGTTATCTATTCGTTAATAATTAAATTTTGGAGAAACTGTCAATATACCTTTGATATCTGTCCCAGAAAGATACTTTTGTTAATTTCAAAACAATGACAGTTAAAATTATTTTCACAATTTCAAAAATTACTTATTAATATTTTCAATTTAAAAGTAAAGACTTTCATTTGCTATCATGAACTCTTTATTCAATAAATTGAGTACACTTATCATTAGGGTTTGTATCTTAGCATAGTCTAAAGTGTTAAGTATTACATGTTAATAAAATGTAAATACTTCTCTATAGCTACATATGTCACAACCATTTTCCTTTCCTATCTTTTATAGCACAAAATTCACAGGTCTAAATATATTCAACTAGATGTAGATTTGTTTCTATAATGTCATGGGTATGACAAACTATACATGTTTTTCTAAGGTCAACACACGAAATACCTATGGAATTTGGATTCAAAATATACCTTCTATTTCTCATGAAGTGACGGTTTGTCATATGGTAACACAATTGTGACTGTTCTTCTATTTCTCCCTCAAAGAGTGAGCTGCCGCTGGGAATTTAGAATTTGGCAACCAGAGAAAATGTTGCCTAATATCTATTTTCTTTCCCTACTCACACTGAATTTTCATCTTTACATGACTTAAAATGGTGATAAATATTCACTAAATATGAAACAGGGTAATGTGGAAGGAATTGGGATAATCCATTGCTAGTCACAATGCTGTATTTTATCAGTGCTAATAGATGACCTCAAACTTTGAAGGCCTGAAAAAAAGTGTGGATCTGTTTTTTTCTCCCAAGCTCATACACTTTAAAATCTTTGGAAGTGCTTTTGTAGATAACATAAAGAAGGCCACTCATATGTTTCTGTTCTATCCCAAACTCAGTTCTGCATTTTATTAACACAGAAGTAAAAAGTGAACTTCCTTATTTACAAGTTTTCAAAGTCACTTTAAACTGTTAACTCTAAAACCTCTGATCAGTGTATCATATATGTATATAAATATATATCATAAATATTTATATATCATATATATAAATAACTGTCACATACATTTACTGAATATATATATCTCAATATGTATTTTAAATACATGTATTATATAAATATACCCACTAAACATAACATTTAAGTACAATCTGGCAATCCATTTAGTAGTTTTCAATGTTTATTAGTTTATTAGTTTTCAATAGAAAATGTGGTATTAGGGTTTTAGTTATATAAAGAAGCAGTTATGTAATTATACAAGTTAGGTTCTGAAGATGCCAGAGAACATATCATAGGATGCCTCACCTTCACATTGTCTTTAAGTCTAAAGGAAAACTAAGATTTTGAAATCTGAATAGTTTAAGGGTCCCATGAAAACAAAACCGTAAGATGTGAATTATATAATGATTATGATATAGGCAAATAATAAAGAAAACCTGAAGATGAAATATAAACTAGCAATCAGGAAATTCTGATACACCTCAAAGCATTAAAAACCATTAAACTGTCCTCAGAAGCATGATGATTCTCTGAAATGCACTAAACTCCTGCAAAATTTAGCAACGTATTCATAGGAGGAGCATCCAACTAAATCAACCCTGAGAATTGGGGAATATCCATTCTGCTTTGCTATTACCTGTTATGTGTTACTCAGGGTAGCCCATCTGTCTGTAACAGATGCCTAATCCCATCACAGAGAATGGCATGCTCTACAGTGATCTGCAATGGGATCAAGGGAAAGAAACAGTGACCTGGCTCTTTAGAAGTGGATTATTGTTCCCCGGAAAGCATCTGGAAAGGAAGGCAGCTTTGGTTTGTCCTCTGCGTAGTATTTTAGAAGATGACTAGTAACCATTTTCTCCATTTCCCTTGGTGCTGCATGGACCCAGCCTTCGAGTACCATCTTTCTAAGGCTCCTATTAATCACTTTTATTCTGATTCACTAGGTATGAGGGATAGGGAAGCTACTGTGTATGCTAGATATAAAATTACTGGTGAAACATTCCAGCTGTGTTTGACATGAAGAATCAATATTCCATATAAACTCATTCTGTTCATGGCAGAAATGCCTTCATGACTCTCTTGACTGTATAAGATGCTGTTATGAAAATTACTAATATTGACTCAGTAGAAAAGGATACAAAAAGCCATTTGCTTAAGTATTTTGGCAATGTGCCCATGGAGCATTTTGAAGAATACTATTAAATCCTTCCATTCTACTTCTTATTGTATTACAATTCAAAAATATATACATATGCTCCCTGCTGCTTTATCAAGAATATGCGTTTATAACCATTTTATAGATGGTTGTTTAAAAATCTGTATAGAACACCTCGGAAGGGATTACCATTCAAAATATTTTGAACTTTTCTATTAAATTGCTGTGTGCTTTAAAACTGTCTTCAAAAGAGACAGGATGAATAGACCAAAGTAAATCGTGTTTGGAAACATGAGATATGGCATGTGTTTGAGTTGATAATATAGCAGAGAGCAAGAAAAAATTTATAACATGAAGAAATAACCAAAAGATCAAAAAGTCTCAAAAACTTAAAGATAAATGTTAAAAGGCCATTTGTCTAACAAAATATTTGTGAACTCTTACTATGTGACTATAAATAGCCTAGAAATTGAATATAGACTCATGAAGGCATCAGTTTCTCCTGACCTCCTAAAACTTGCAATCTCTTTAGGAAGGCCACTCTAAACAACTAACTTTAACAGAATCATGTGTGAGTGAAGCTATAAGAGCATTTTATTATGCACTGTAGCTGAGGGAACAAACAGTAATTTTAAATTTTATAAGTTTAAAAGTTTTATTAATTGCAGAGCCACTTTTGAAAACAACTTTGATTTCATTTAACATATTTTCTAATTACGTGGGTATATTAGAAATACATTAAGACCATATACATCCAAGAGACTTCAAGTATTTACTGAGAAGCATAATTTTAAAAATAGCATTGTTTTGGTGCGCCTGAATGGCTCAGGTCATGATCTCACTGTTCATGATTTTGAGCCCTGCATTGGGCTCTGTGCTGACAGCTTGGAGCCTGGAGCCTGCTTCAGATTGTGTGTCTCCCTCTCTCTCTGACCCTCTCCCACTCACATTCTGTCTCTCGCTCTCTCAAAGATAAATAAACATTAAAAAACAATTTTAAAAAATAAGACTATTTTTATTAACTTAACCTGACAAAACCCCAGCCTGACAACTTTTTATTATGGTACGCTTTCTGGTCTGTAACTGCGTCTGGCTTATATAGATACTATACGTAGTACTGGCTGAATGAATTTACAATTTGCATATTCTAGAAAATGAAAACATTGGCAAAAATAAAATCATAATGTAATATGGATACCATTTGTTTTTATATTTCAAAAATTTTAATTCAGGTTTCTAATAATTTGTCTCAGATCATTTTATCCTGAGTGTATTTGAAAACCAACTTTAAAATGTGAGAGAATGGGCACCTGGGTGGCTCAGTTGGTTAAGTGTCCAACTTCGGCTCAGGTCATGATCTTGTAGTTCGTGAGTTCGAGGCCCGCGTCGGGCTTTGTGCTGACAGGTTGGTGCCTGGAGCCTGCTTCAGATTCTGTGTCTCCCTTTCTCTCTGCCCCTCCCCTGCTCGTGCTTTGTCTCTCTCTCTCTCTCAATAATAAAATAAACATTAAAAAAAGTTAATATGTGAGAGAATACTTTTATTTAACACTGAAGATTTCTCCCTACTTCACAGTCAGATCTGTATTTTCTCTAATACAGCAAAATAGGGAGGTGGAGGGCTTCCATGATAATTTTGTGCTACTAGTTAGGAGATGAGTGAAATTCTAGAGGCATTTCTGTAAGTCTGAGAAGAAAATATTCCATAACACTGACTTGTTTTGCGATAACTTGCTTTTTGATTTTATGGACTGACTGGGTATAATATGAGAAATTAAGAGGTGAGCAGGAGCTTAAATTAATAGTCCCATATATTGGTTGGTTTTAATGCCGTTAATAATAAAAATAAAATTTAGAAATGTATGCTGGTATCCTGTGTTAAATTTTTTTGAATAGACCATTATTTCCAAAATCCAAGAATCATGGATTCATAGCTGAGAAAATAAAAAAAGGGTAAGTGAATTTTATGTATTCAGTGGTTAATTGTAGAGGAAACAGTGTAAGATTCAAATCTCCTAATTTGGCCACAGTAATCCTGGAATTATTAGATTTCAAAGCACAATCCAGTGATATTAAATATAACAAAAGCCACTCTCCAATATGCCCTTGCTCTGAATAGGCCTAAAGGGAAAGCATTGCATATGAACACCCACTTGTACATAAGAATCGACAAGCAGAAAAATTTGGAGTTCTGAAGGAGAACAGGAAAGGCGATATTACATGTGAATTTCTCCTTTCACTTTTCGTTCATACCTAGACTATCATCAATTGCTTTGGAATATTGACACTGCAGCAGCTGGACTGTTTTTGGAAGCACCTGAGATTTCCTGGCAGAGTTTGCCTTTGTAACTGCATCTGGCCATGCCTATATGTTTAATTTAGTGTTGAGAATTTTAGGTTGTTCTTTCAAGCTGCTATTCACAATGCCCAGAGACTGAAAAACAAGATGTTTATTCCCCAGAAACAAAAAAAAAAATTTTTTTTTCTCAACTAAACACAGGCAAGATGTTCTTTCAGGTGTTAGCTCTTTAGATAAAGAACAAGGTAGACTCAAAGAAAATTTAGCTTGCTTTGGATGAAACATAGTGCTTTGGAACTGATGGAAACATTTGAAAATATTAGATAGGAAAAAGATTGTCCTAAGGAGAATGGTAATGCTGGAAATAAAATATCAATTGTCTAACTGATGCTGAGATAATTGCAATTGTGTCAGCAAATGCATCCCGATAGGTATAATTCTAAAATTTTACAGAAAAGATCACGTGTGCATATACATACATGCATATGTGTGCACCCAATAGCTTTTTCAGTCCTTCCTATTCCAGTTTGGAAGCCTTCTGCTATGGCCCTAGTCCCTCCCAGGACCTGCAACAATCCTGTCCATTGTGTCAACTTCTCAATGAATGATATCTGAATTTAGTCTGCCATTTTTCTGATACCCAAAAGCATCCCAGATCCTTCATACAATACACACGTCCCGTTCTCTTTTTCTTTTTATCAACTGTTACGATTAGTACAATTCCTTAGTGGTTACATCTAGCCCTCCTGTTCTCTAGGGTCCCATTGTGAATCACAGGCTCCTTAGCCTGGACCCCCCACAACTGAGTGGACCCTTGAAAGCTTCTAACTTGAAGGGACATCCTTTCTTGTTATTCACAACCACTGGCTAGAATCCAACTACGGATTATTTACTATTAGGTTATAATATGATGCCACAAATTTATCTGATTGTCACTAATAACCAATGTAAACAGCTATGTCCCACTCATCGTATGGAAAATTCTGACTTTGGCTTTGATGGCTGGGGAGAATACAGTAACAAGTTTCTCCATGCAAGGCGGCTACTGAAGTTATTTTATTTTATATAGTATTAGAATTAAGTGCTCCTAAAGAGATACATTTCTTGGATACGTGTTTAAACAAAGAATTAAATCTGTTGCCACTCAAAGTGGGTAGTCATATTTGTTGCAAATACAACTTCTTTCCTGAAGAAATTTCATATTTTAATTTTATTTCTTAAGATTCATTTTATGTACTTCATATCTATTTGCTATTTCTAATGTTTATAAATGCAAATATTCAGACCATTCTTGTGCAAAGGTTGCAAATGTTGATGATAAAGTGGCTAAATTATTCCAACAAACCTAAAGACATTGCAGAAACTGCAATCAGAGGTACATGATTCCTTGACCTTGAAGTTTTTGGCAGGTGTCTGGCGACAAAGGAAAACTGCAAATCAGACTGAGGATTCTATCACTTCTTTCAAGACTCCTCCCTTTACCATTCTCTTGGGACTTGTTCAGTACTTCTGGATACTCTGGCTAATTTTCCTCTTTCTCATCGGGGTACATAACCAGTAATAAGCTTACAATATGTCTGAATATTTACTATAAAATGGAGAAATTTACCTAGTATACAATCCTCTTTGTAAGCTCAGGTTTCAGGCCTTTGGGGGGTATTCTTATACTTTGGTAATAACATTTTTATTAACTTTTTATAGAAGTATAACATTCAGAGAATAAAAGTACACAGATCATAACTGTATAAGTCAATTACATTCTACAAAGTGAACAAATCTCTACCACACACAAAGAAGTAGAGCATTACTGGAACCCCAGAAGGGACTCTGTTACCACCTTCTTTCACTACCCCTAGGGTAAACTATCCTGAGATCCACAACCTTAAATTACTTTGCCTGTTTTTGAATTTTTTGCAATCAATTTTCTATAAAATGTACTCTTTTATATGTCTTCTATACCTTTTTAAAAATCTTGTTTGTGAGAATTATCCATGTATTCCTGTACGGTAGTAATTTGTTAATTCTCAATACCCTAGTATTACATTGTAGAAAGAAACCACACTTCTTTCAACCATTCTAAAGCTGATAGAACTTTGTTTTATTTCTAGTTTGGGGCTATAATGAAATGTTTTGAAATGAATATTACAATACATGTCTTCTAGAGAGCACATAGCCATCTTTGTTGGGATAGTCCTGAGTGAAAATATCAGATCCTGGAGTTATATTCAACTTCAAAAGGCAAAGCCCGGTACTAATCACTTTGTACTCCCACTGTTCAGTGCCTGAAAGTTCTAGGTTCTTGGTTCCAAATCTTGGTATTGTATGACTTTTCTTTTTCTATTCCTGGAATAATATGAGTTTAACTGAAATTCAACATCTTCTATGAAGTGCCTGTTATAGTTTTTATTCATTGTATGTTGCTTTGACTTTAATTTTATTACTAATTTGTGAATTTTATGCCAGCACACACACACACCCTGGAAACATTTGAGGGTTTTTGGTTAGGTATATATTTTGTAAATATTTTCTTCTATCCAGTGCTTGTTTTTCACTCTAACACTGTATTTTGCTGAGTAAAACTCCTTAACATTAATGTCTAATTTATTTTATTTATTTATTTTTTTTTACTGATGGTCAGTGCTTTTGATTAAGATTTCTTGGCCTACCCCGGAAAATAATGATGGTGTCTAATGTTTTAAAAGTCTTATTGTTTGCTGTTCACATTTAGATGTTCACTATACCAAGAATCCATTTTTGTTCATGATATAATATAAAGAAAAACTTTTTCTCATAAAAATATCCAATAGACCCAACATATTGTATTGAATATACCATTATTTCCCTATTGCATCATAGTGTCGCTTTGTTATACATCAGGTGACCTTCCATATATGACCTTTCCTGGACTCTCTATCTTGTTCCAGTGATCCATTTTCCCATCTTTATAACAATACTGTACTGTTTTAATTGTTTTATTTCAATGTAGATTTTGCTAACTCCATCTCTGACACCCTGTAGAGTTCTTAGCTTTCATTCTTCTTCAGGATATATTTGGCCATTCTTGTCCCTTTTCTACTCCCTTTTTCTAGTCTGTCAATTTCTTCTAATAATTATATGCTTTTTAATATTAGAAGAATTAAATTTATTAAGCCAGCAATTAAAGTTCTTGCTGCTCATACATCTTGATAAATTGTATCTTGATTTTCTTTAAAAAGGCTTTGAATATACATCTTTCTGGCCACGTGGTGAAAATATGTTTTCATAGCATATGTATTTCAGTAGAAGGTTGTTGCTATCTTATATAAAATTAAGACCACTAGTAGTGATTGAAATGTAAGAGAAAAAAATATGTCCCGTGTGTGTGTGTGTGTGTGTGTGTGTGAGATACAGAGAGAATAAATCCTTCAAAATATTTGCAAATCAATTAAAATCTAGACTATAGAACTATAATATTCCAAAAATAAATACTTTATAATTTTATTATCAATTATTGACTTAGTACACTGACTTGGTTTGCTAACAGTCTTCTTCGGGGCTCTCACCTTATTTAATGTATGAGGATATTACCAATTCTAAGAAACAAAGAATAAATAATGCCAAAATTTTCCAGTTTCAAAAGAGCATTTTGAGTTATCATTTTTATGTATCTAATTAGGGCAGTAACTGTTAATTGAATAAATGGCTACAAGCAGCAATAATAAATAACACATGTCTTATAGGGCTGTCAGAGTATTAGATAAAATTAGACAGCTAATTTTTACTGAGCTAATTCTCAGTACCTAACAAAACATTGCTACTAAATAAATATCAATTCATATCCCTTTGCAAATTAATCAGCCTTTTGGTAGACCATGGCAGACTGTGCATTAGCTCCCATGTTATTATTATAGTAAAACCATGTACATATTTTTAGATTATAGAGATTAAATAGATTATTTTTGAAAAATGAAATATTATGGCTAAGACTGATAATCCTCACAAAATAATAAAATAGTCTTTAGTTATTTGGTTAATTAAGCCAAACTTTTGACTTTGGTTTTGATCAGAAATAGATTGTTTTGTTATTTTGGGAATGGGTAATGGTAGAGGCAGAATGCAATACGCATACCTAAAACAAAAAGCTTTTCAGAATAGACATGAATATTGCACATTATTTTTAAAGTTCATTTAATGACCTATATACCTAACAACATAAGCATACAAATCAAATTTTAAATCTATAGAGATTTGTATGTTAATGACCTGTGGCAAACAGTGTGTTGTCAAGGAGCCCATGCAGATGAGAAAAGAAACTAAGGTTTGTTTCATATTCATGTGTTAGTCAGAACCTGAAGTTCTGTTAAACTTTTACAGTTTTATGCACTCATTATTTCTTTCACAATGATTTTACTTAAAGAGTATAATAACGTAGAGAAAGGTTTTTTTCCTTTTACCTGGTTATTAGTACATATATCAAACTTACTATTCCCCCCCCCCCCCCCCCCCCGTAAATCAGGTCAAATGCAATGGGCAAAGGACCGTAATGTGTTAATTCAAGTATCTATATCAACTACAGAGAAACCCAGCTTGTAATATTTTATAATACTTTTAAGTATTTTTACACTCCCTGAGCCAGTCAAATGATCATCTTTAAAAAACTTGATTGGATTGTATTTTGAAATTTAACTTAGCTGAGTGTAAATATCAATTTTGTTCCTTACTAACTGCATAACAAAGGATTTTCTTCGCCTCTGTGTCTCTTACTTTATGAAATAGGAATAACGATCTTAATGATCTAGTTTAGAAGGAAAGAAAATAATTAATGCACAGCATTTAGCACACCGTTTGGGCAAAGTAGGAAGTTAACAAGCATTAGATCCATTACTCTTAATCATTCGGGTATAATCAGTCAAGGTGCGCCTGGATGGCTCAGTTGGTTAAGTGTCCCACTCCTGATTTGGGCTTAGATCATGATCTCATGGCTCGTGAGTTTGAGCTCTGTGTCAGGCTTTATGCTGACCATGTGGAGTCTGCTTGGGATCCTCTCTCTGCCCCTGCCACCCACCCTCCCTCTCAAAAATAAATAAATAAGCTTAATAAATTTATATTCCAAACCTGAAGCTCAGGTTTATACTTAAAACTGATAAACTCTAAACTTAACTTTAAATGGTTACAGATAATACCACTAATGAAATATTGTTACAGATCATATTGGAAAAATTTTATGTGTATACACTTGATACAAACTAGGTTTTAGTTTATATGCTTGTTATAGCACTTTGCTATTTAGTAGGAAAATCCATTCTTTGGACAATGTATCAGGACTTTATGCTCATTTTAATCTACCTATCTCCTTTCCCACGATTTATTATTTTCCCCCAAATAATTATATAACTAGAAATTATCATTTCAATAGTCAATGTGTATACAATGAAGATTTAATAAATTGCTGAATCAATTCTATTTTTTCAACTAATTTTAAGAGTTACTGGAAAAAAGGAGTCCTTAACAATTATAAAGTCTATTTTAGATACTTAGATGGCAGTAAACATTGGGCCAAATTTGTTTCAAGGTATAATTTTTCCATTTCATTATTTATTTTGCATCTCACCAAGCCCAAAAAACAGTTAAGTGATTCAGATGTACTCAAGTATTCTACCTGGATTTTTACTTGACTATTTGAGTGCTTTATGAAATTATTGTTTGTGGAATAATGACATTGACATTAATGATTAAATATTTTGAGAAGGACAAAATATTGGTAAACCAAAATTATCTCCATACCACTGAATTTTGGGAACAATAAAGATAACAGGGTCCCTGTTTCTATATACTCATGGGAAACAATAGAGCTCTGTTGTCTGTCCTGAATAGAGCTGAAGAGAAAGTACAAGGGGCAGCACCAGCTCTAAATTCTAGTTAAAAGACACACTGAAAGGCTGCCTCTCTGCTCTCAGATACACAGCAGAAGCTTTAAGTTCATTACTGATAACCTGACATTTATAAGCCAGGGTGTCTTGGGTTTTAGCCTGTTCTGATTTGAATCTCATGAGCTTCACATTATGAATTTAGAGTTACATTGTGACTCAAAGGAAATAAAATAATCTTAGTAAAGGAGGATGTTAAGAATGGTTAGGGAAATCCAATTTTTTTTTCTGAAATTTGTTTCACAAAGGAAGGTATAGCTTTGATAGGTCCTTCATATAAATCACCAGTAAATTTGAGATTTTGAGCAATAATTTTAGAAAACAACAAAAAAAGTTTTAAAAGTGTAAAGTGTATAATAGATGGTGTTCAATTGGGTTGTCTACTTTTACTTATTAATAGGTGTTCATTGTATGTTCTGTATGTAGGTCCTTTGTCACATATACTTATTACAAGTGCCTTCTCCCCTTGTTTTTCATAAAAATGTTTTAATCTCTTAATGGTTTGTTTTTGGTGAACGAAAGTTTTTTTTAATTTTATTTTAATGTAAACTACATTAATCTAAATGTAGTTTAAACTACATTTAGATTAATGTAGTTTAATACACTTTTTTCTCTATGAAAAACATTTTTGGTGTACTGTTTAATAAATCATTGGCTACTGCAAAGTTTTGAATACTTTCATGGAGTAGTAGAATGAATAAAGAAAGTGTGGTACGTTCATGCAATGAATTAGTGAGCAGCACTGAAAATGATTGAACTACATCTACCTGCAGCAACATGATGTTAAGTGAAAGAAGCCAGGTGCATGCACTGTATGTCTATATACGTGGCATCTTTAAAAATATACAGAATTAATCTATGGTGATAAAAGTCAGGACAATGCCTGTGGCGGAAAAGAAGCAACTGAAACGGGGCTCTGGCATTCTGGTAATGCTTTGCTTCTTGATCAGAGTGATTATTATGTTCATTCTTTGAAAATTCTCAAGCTCTACACCTAAGATTTCTGCATCTTTTTATATGTGTGTTTTATATTTAAAAAAATGCAAGAGGCAGAAGCTGAGTGGCTCAGTCGGTTAAGCATCCAACTCTTGATTTCAGGCTTAGGTCATGATCTCATGCTTTGTGGGATAGAGCCCCACGCTAGGCTCTGTGCTGATAGCATGGAGCCTACTTTGGATTCTGTCTTCTTCTCTCTCTGCCCCCCGCTGCTTGCTCTCTTTCTCTCTCTCAGAATAAATAAAAATAAACTTAAAAAATATTTAAGGAAATAAAAAGAGGAAGACCATTGGGCAAGAGAAATTTAAGATAGTAAGAACAGAAGTCTTTGAAAAGATGTGCTCTAAAAGGAGTTAGAACTGGTACAACACATATAGATTGAATGCTTCACTAAAATGTGTTTAAAAGGAAATATACAGGAGAGCCTGGGTAGTTCAGTCAGTTAAGCAACCGACTCTTGACTTCAGCTCAGGTCATGATCTCACGGTTCCTGAGTTCCAGCCCCAGCCCCATAATGGGCTCTGCACTGGCAGTGCTGAGCCTGCTCAAGAGTATCTCTCTCCCGCTGTCTGCCCCTCCCTTGCTCACACTCTCTCTCAAAGTAAACAAATAAACCATTTAAAAATAATTTAAGAAGGAAATATACAATGATCTGTGCGTTTTCTTGGTTTTCTATAAATTCTCATTTAAAACAAATAAAGAAGTGGCACCTGGGTGACTCAGTCAGTTAAGCATCTGACTTCAGCTCAGGTCATGATCTCACGGTTCAACAGTTCAAGCCCCATGTTGGGCTTTGTGCTGACAGCTTGCAGCCTGGAGCCTGCTTAGGATTCTGTGACTCCCTCTCTGTCTGCCCCTCCCCCATTCACTCTCTCTCTCTCTCTCTCTCTCTCTCTCTCTCTCTCTCTCTCTCTCAAAAATAAACATTAAAAAAATTTTTAGGGGCACCTGGGTGGCTCAGCTGGTTAAGCATCGAACTTCGGCTCAGGTCATGATCTCACGGTTCAAGAGTTCAAGCCCCATATCGGGCTTTGTGCTGACAGCTCAGAGCCTGGAGCCTGCTTAGGATTCTGTGACTCCCTCTCTGTCTGCCCCTCCCCTGTTCATTCTCTCTCTCTCTCTCTCTCTCTCTCTCTCTCTCACTCTCTCCCCCTCTCCCTCTCAAAAATAAACATGAAAATTTTTTTATTTTTTTTAGGAGCACCTGGGTGGCTCATTCGGTTAAGCATCCGACTTCAGCTCAGGTCATGATCTCACAGTTCATGGGCTCAAGTTCTGCGTCAGGCTCTATGCTGACAGCAGGAGCCTGGAGCCCGCTTTGGATACTGTGTCTTCCTCTCTCTCTGTCCCTCCCCATTTATACTCTGTTTCTCTCTCTCTCTCTCTCTCTCTCTCTCAAAAAAATAAACATTTAAAAACTTGAAAAAATAAAAATAAAGAAGATATTATATGTAACTAAGACACATGACAAAATCAGAAATAATATATCCCTGAATATGCAAACATGGAAATTTGACACTGGAGATTGTTTCTTTACAAATATCAAGTTAATTTTTAAATATTTTAATACTGTGTACCAACTCATATTGGTATTTATACAAATCTATATTGTAACTGTGTATAGTAGAAAATATTTACTTTTATGCACGAACTGTACTACTGCTATTTTAAACTACTGATGGCAGTTTAAAACTACCAGAATGGTTAAATCACTATCATCTAATAGCACTGAAAATATAGATAAATATAGTATAAAATAGTAAATAATAAAAATTAAAATATACTATATAATTTAAATATGTAAATGTTTTATATATTTTTATGTGTCAGTATTATGTCAGTATTAATATGTGACCAATTTATTATAAATGCAATTTACATTATAGTTATTTCATATAGCATATTAGTCTGGGCAATTCTTTAATCACCAGGAAAGTGATTCATAAGTGATATCTAGTAACTATTTAGGACAGAGTGGAAATAAATTTATTATCTTAGGTTATAAATTATCCTAAGAAACAATAAAAAATTAATACCTTTATAAGCAGGGAACATAAGTGATATGAAAATATATGAACTGATGTACTTAATGCTACAAGAATAACCACTTAATCAATAGATATATATGAAGATCTTTGTGCAAGGCACAGATACAATCAAATTCTAATCTATGAGGAGCTGAAGATGAAATTAGTAGAGAAATATGTGTAAAGTAAAATATGTGTATGTGAAACAATGGTCTGTATAATACCATTAAGTACCTCTTACTGAAATGTTGAAATATGTGATACTAACTTAATATGATGGGAATATTGGTTTTGTTTAGAGTTTCACTAAGTAGCTTAAATATTTTAATAATTATGCATATACTGATAATCAAACCTTATATAAAAATAAAGGCTTTATTATGAATAAAAGATTACAAGGAAGCCTGGGTGGCTCAATCGATTAAGCATCCGACTTCAGCTCAGGTCATGATCTTGTGGTTTGTGAGCTTGAGCCCCATGTCTGGATCTGTGCTGACAGCTCAGAACCTGGAACCTGCTTCAGATTCTGTGTCTACCTCTCTCTCTGCCCCTCCCCTGTTCATGCTCTCTTTCTCTCTCTCTGTCTCTCTCTCAAAAATAAATAATAAAACATTAAAATTTTTAAAAAACAGAATAAAAGTTTACATATTTGGAACATATAAAAGAAATTTTTTTTGTTTAGAAAAATCGTAAGCATATATATCTATGCTCATATATGAATAATATACATAGTATATATATAAATGGATTTATATATGTAGATAGATATATGTAGATCAATACATGTAGTATATATAGGTAGATGTATATACATGTAGACTGATATATATGTAGATAGATATAATTTAGTACAGTATGTATTATATACACTCCCATACATATATATATATTTTTACATAGTGTGCTTTATAATGAAATAACATTAGTTCACTGAAGCAGGTTGGGATACATCCAGATGCAGGCCCTGAATAAGAATGTAAGTGTGAGTGGTTTGTTTGGGAGGTGATCCCAAGAAACCCTTAAGAGGAGTGAGAAAAAGAGACAAAAAGAAGAAAACTTACACTGGGTGTATTATTAATATTATCTCTATAGATAACTAGAGTTCAACACCTCTGGAAAACAGTTGGGACATTGATTAGTTATATTTAAGGGCCACAAAAATGGGTATATTTGTACTTCAACTCCTGTTCATTATTCATTGAAAGCGGCAACTGAGAGTGCTAACTCCTCGGACTTCTGATCTACCCAATAAGTGAACCTAAACTAGAATGATGGTGAATACTGAGAGACATGGGAGGGACATTGACAGTGTCTGCAACAAGGAGCAATCAATGTGGTTGGCAATAATCTAAAGTGACCACCAAGAATCCCATCCTTTGGGGAGGATACCTTGTATAATTTCCTCCCTCAAGTGCACTCAATAGCTGTAAATATGACGGGTCTCACATTGTAGTTATGCTATGTTACATGGCGAAAAGATTTCATGTAAGTAATTAAGATGACAAATCAGTTGATTTGGATTTGATCAAAAGGGATGTGATCTGATTTAATCAGGCAGGATCCCTTAAAACTTAAGGAAACATTCAAAGAATGATTTAATTTTCTCCTGCTCATCCTGAAGAAGATGGAAGCTGTCACGGGTTTTATGGCTGTAAAACTAACTCATTGAATGAGCTCACATGAGACCAACACCTTAAGTGAAACCTGCAAAACCCTGAGCAGAGAATGCAATTATGTTGCGCCTGGACTTCTGAACCACAGATACTCTGAGATAATAAATTTGTATTGTTGTAAGCTGCTAACTTTTTGGTCATTTTTTTATGAAGCGATAGAATACTAATACACATAGGCATAAAACACATGCACACACATAAATCTTACAAATTTGGTTTAAAAATTGCAGCCCTTACCGTTTATCTTCTTCCGGCTGAGACTGATTTAAACATCTCATTCACCAATTCTTAAAGTCCATTTTAGGGGCGCCTGGGTGGCGCAGTCGGTTGAGCGTCCGACTTCAGCCAGGTCACGATCTCGCGGTCCGTGAGTTCGGGCCCCGCGTCAGGCTCTGGGCTGATGGCTCGGAGCCTGGAGCCTGTTTCTGATTCTGTGTCTCCCTCTCTCTCTGCCCCTTCCCCGTTCATGCTCTGTCTCTCTCTGTCCCAAAAAAAAAAAAAAGTCCATTTTATTGGTAATGTTCCTTTTATTGAACACATGTACAAATCCTTGCCCAACTCTGGTGGTTTCCCAAATCAACTTCTAAGTACTCAGTCATTTGTCCAGGGTGAGAACCACTTTCTCTTTGTTGTAATATAAATGTATTTGTTTTGCTTTGCCACTGTTTTATAAACTCCTATTTACATCACCAAAATTCTAGCCACCATCCTTTCCACTGTCACATTTTCATTCTCCTCCTCTTCTTCTTGATAACCACTTCCATTTTCTTCATTTTTTTTATGCACATTGACCCAATAACTTACAAGTACATTTACTCTCTTTACTTCAATGGCTAAGTGTTTTAGTTCCTTCTCTCCCTAGCCCTTCTAAATCTCCACGAAATGCTACATGTAACACACGTATACACTCATACATACATAAATACTACATAGAAGACATTATTGATGAGTTGTATTAATTAATCCAAAATATATGGATTAATATATTGATGTGTAGACATATCAGGGAATGATTATATAAGAACAAAACCTAATGTACCTGAGCATCCAATTGACTTACTCTAACCTTCACTCAAGAAAGAGATATCAATATCATTTCTAAGTTCTTCACAGAAAAACTAGACAGAGTTTCCCAGATTGGAAAGTGATAGAAGGGAATTATTGGAAGACTAAATGTGGAAACTTCTTTGCAAAATGATTGGTTTTTTGAATATGGAACAAGAATTGGGAATTATTCACAAATTTTGTGGATTTCCTGAGGAATGAGTGACAAAAACCCTACTCCCATACAGAATCTCATACAGAAAAACCACCTCAGAGGAAAATTTCACCTGGGAAGTTTGACCCTAGTTCCCAGGGCTACAAGTCGCAGTAAAAATTCCTATTCCCTATGAATACAAGCTATGAAGCTTCGTAACTTTTAAGATCATGTAAGTTTATATGGTTAACATATTAACAGTGACTTTTCAAACAAGATAAAGAGAGTCCTAACAAGACAGCGATACACCTTATGGAAACTTTAATGACCTTTGGGACTGGCTTCATAATGAATAGAATGAGGGTTCCCACGCTTTTAAGTGAGAAAAAAATAAATACTATATTTGTTTATATTTTGTTTTTATTTATTTTTTAAATTGTTTTTAAGTGTTTTATTCTTGAGGGAGAGAGACAGAGACATACAAGCGGGGAAGGGGCAGAGCGAGAGAGGGATGCAGAATCCGAAGCAGGCTCCAGGCTCTGAGCTGTGAGCACAGAGCCCAATACGGAGCTCTCTCACAAGCGGTGAGATCATGACCCGAGCCGAAGTCGGAAACTTTACCGACTGAGCCACCCAGACGCCCCTATATTTTGTTTTTATAGTTAAATAAAATTAATGTGCTTTTATACCTATTCTTAGAAAGATAGATGTTTGATAGATCAATCATTTTGCAGATATAAATATGGATAATTGATGAGAGGTTAGGTAGTCAAGGAGGCTAAATAGGTAGATGGATTGAGAATTGATAAATAGGTAGATGGATAGAGAAATTTATGGTTGTGAGTGGAAGAACATGCAGTTAGATAGTTTTCCTAATTATAGATATCTTAAAAATCCATATAATGATTATAAGAATAAGGATATAAGCCCTTGGACATCACTTACCCATAATTGATTAGTAGTTACTCCAAGGATGCCTCTTTAATGTTCTTTAGGGAGAGCTACAAAACATATTTAACCAACCAAAGCTTCAGGCTAGATTTGGGCAGGGAGTTCATAATTATACAAATTAGAAAGAGGCCAAAATGATGAAATTAATGTCTTCATCAAATGAAGAAAAAGGTTAGTCAACTTCCACAAGGCTAGAAAGTAGTTAAGCTGCTAATTAACAATAGTCTTAAAATGTCTTTCATGCTGAAGACTCATTTAACTCTTACAGAGTGACTCCAGCCACCTCAAGTCAGTGTTGCAGACTCTGGGGATTTCTGCCCTTACGAGGAGCACAATCTAAAAGAATAATGAATACATGAACACATATAGTTTCACCATAAAGTAGAATATAATCAAGGATTAAAGTAAATACAAATTAAATTATACAAAGTACACCAGTGTAAACATTTAATTGTAGCTCAAAAACTTTGTAGTTGATGTGACATAATAATGCTCAAAGACTTTGACAATTAATTTAACTTCTATGATTTTAGGCAAATTACTCATTCTTTGTAAGCCTTAACTCATCTTGAGCATGGTTTTAGAAATATCATCTATTGTGTGAGGTTTCAGGGAGGATTTAAAAAATAACTTGTGTAAAGCATTTAAATTTTAAGTTTAGTTAATATTGTTAGGGTCTGTATGACTATAGCTTAGACCTTTTTATCAAAACTGTGCAAGCTATTTTAACGGAAGAAATATTTCTGGAAAGTAGTCTTGCTTGTTCAACAGTGAAAGTTAAAGGGAATAAATTTCTATTTAATAAAGTGTCCCTGGAAATAAAATATAAATAGTAGATATAACAGGCATTTCAGATTATAGAATAAAATTGTGAATTAGTTTGTTAATTACTCTATGCTTCATTTGTGAAAAGTAGAATTATAAAGTTACTGAGTCAACATCCCCCAAGGAAAGCCGATGCTAGAAGTAGAGAAGGAAGCTTAATATGTGAAAGGAGTAGATAGTTTGATTAATTTAGGTCAATAAAGTGTTTTGATGACAAAATGAATGACCATTTTAATGATACTGGTGGAGGAGTAAGGTGAGGAGGATACATGCATAGAAATGAAGAGAAGTAAATCATTGGATTTGACGTGGATTAAAGAAAATCTGTTAATAATATGCTAAAAAAAACTTGTCAGTAAATTTTTTTCTATTTAAGGCATTTTATGGGAAAGGAAAAAAAACAAAAGGAGAAAAACAAACAAACAAACAAACAAACAAACAAAAAAGGGGTATAAAAATCCCACTGGAGAGAAAAGGATGTAGGCACACTACATTCTTCTATTTCCAAAGTTCCTACAAGTTTTTTTTTAAACCAGATCACATATATTAATTGAAGAAAGCTTGCATTTTTAAAAAAAAAATTAGATTGAGGAAGACTAAAATCATAACTTCATATCCAGAAGTCTTGTAAGTTTATTTGTGAGATTTCCCCATCTTCTCCACACATAGCATGTTAAAAAATATAAGAATAAGCTAATTCAAAGGGATGTACTCTCCTGAAAGCTAGAATATTACCTGAAGTTGAAGTTACATAACTGCTGGGCTCTGGGCCTAGAATCTAGCAGAGATACGTAAGCTATTTCATTTTGTTGGATAACAGGAATTAAATATTTTGCATGAAGTGTGCATATAGAACGAGGGGTGCCTGGGTGGCTCAGTTGGTTAAGTGTCCGACTTTGTCTCAAGTCATGATCTTGCATTTCGTGAGTTCTAGCCCGTTGGGCTCTGGGCTGAGAGCTCCAAGCCTGGAGCCTGCTTCAGATTCTCTGTCTTCCTCTCTCTCTGTCCCTCCCCTCGTTGCACTCGATTTCTTTCTATCAAAAATAAATAAACGTTTAAACAATTTTAAAAAATTAGAACCAGAAAAGCTTTATGAAACTGGGACATAGAATGAGTCTCTCACATTCATGAAAGTGAGGATGAATAAAACACTGGCATTGGCCTGTATCTGAATGCTCTGATGTGAGGGGAATAGGGAAAGTGGACTCATTCTTGTAATGACAACAGGAGTCAAATTTCTCACTGGATTTGGTCAGCCTCCCTCCCTTCTTCCATCCCTCTATCCTTTCTTTCTCCTTGCTCCCTTTCCTCCCTTCCTCTTTCTGTCTTTCTTTTTCTCTTTCTTTTTTCCTTCCTTCCTTCCTTCCTTCCTTCCTTCCTTCCTCCCTTCCTCTTTCTTTTCCTAAATCAGATATATTGACAAGGTATAGATACATACTTTATGCATATAATACCTGCTTTGGGACTGTTTCTTATGGAAGAATAGAAGATAAGTCAACACAATATCCTCTATATGCAAGTTTAAGAGAAGTTGAAAGAGATGAAGAGGGAGAGGAAAAGGTATGGGAAAACAGAGAGATCAGAGAGAGAGAGAGAGAGAGAGAACTATGAAAATACCATTAATGGAGACCAGTTTCCAGCATGATAGCATGAGGAGTTCTGCTGATTAACTCTCTAGTGACACTGATGTAAACTCTAGAAAAAACAATTTAATTCTCTGGAAATGGTTCTAAAGGAAAATTAGGAAAACCTATGAAAATTTAGTAATTTAGTAGGAAAGGAGGGAATCTGTGGTACTTGAACAGAGACTAATCCCTTACTACCTACCTTCTAAGTCAGAGAGACAGAAAAGCACTCCAAGAACACAGGGTTCCCCATCTCCCCAGTTCTCAATTGTCCTGCCTGTTGCTGAAGCTAAATCCCAGTGAGTACAGCTGAGAAGTGGGGCTCAGTTCTTCTGTCCAGCTCCCACTCAGGGAATGGAGATCCTATCTTTCGCCACTAGGTATTTCCTCATTATGGATACTGGGGCCCTGTCTTTGCCCCACCTCATGAGACAGTAATTCCATACCAATGGAGACAAGCTGAGAGGCTTCCCATCAAGTTCCCAACAAGTGCTTAGCACCTAGAGTAAGGCAGTCACTCACTGACAAGTTTGTCGTTGTCCTCATCCCATGCTCCAGAGACTTGGTAAGGGTAGAGGTAGGGGGAAAGAAGGAGGCCATGAAATACATAGTTCCTAATCCCTTTCTAAAGGAACTATCTTCATTTGCAACAGAGTTTGGGGAGATGAAGCCTAATAGAGGTTGTGGTGGCAAAATGTAATTGGGAGGACATTTAGGATGTAGGGTAAAGTATCAACTTGCTAGTGTGTAAGAGAGTGACTGGGAGTGGGGTAATAGAGAGGAACCGTACTGGGGTCAGAACAATATCAAACACTGACCACCGAAAACATTCCATCAAAAGAACCACAATCTGACTGAGTTAGTTGGTAGAAAAATCTATGCCCCAGGGCATTATTGAAATATTTGAGCAATAACCTGGAAATTAATGGAGTTCAACAGATAAGTGTGGTAAGGGAAAGAGAGTAAGGGAGCCTCACCAAACCACTGTTATCTCCAGGTGATTGTGGGTGTACCCAAAATGGTGCACCCCTGAGGAGCACAGGAGAACTAACTCTGTGTGAGGGGAAATAGACTTCACTAAAATAATTCAGTGGGTCATTAAATAATACACATGAAAATAACAATAACAAGGCTCAGAGGAATGGGAGACTGGTACCCAGAGTTGCTAAAATATATTCTATAAAATAACCAGTTTCTTTTCTTTTTAAGTTTATTTATTTCTTTTTGAGAGAGAGAGAGAACAGGGGAGAGGCAGAGAGAGGGAGAGAGTGAATCCCAAGTAGGCTCTGCGCTTTGAACGCAGAAGCCTGACTCAGGGCTCATGACCTGAGCCAAAACTGAGTTGGATGCTTAACCGAGTCACCCACATGCCCTAAAATGTCCAATTTGTAACAAAGAATTATGAGGCATGCAGATAAACAATATTATGTAACCTACAGACTGGGTAAAGAAAAAAAAGTAGGCCACAGAAACTTCTTATGAGAGTGAACAGATTTATCAGAAAAGAAAAATTTCAAAATGGCCATTATAAACAAGTTATAGAATTAAAGAAAAACCATGAATTAATAAATAAATGAAAGTATGATGATAATGTCACATCAAATAGAGAATATCAATAAATAGAAGTCATAAAAAAGAACACAGGAAATTCTGGAGTTGAAAAGGAAATAACTGAAAAAACCCACTAGGGGGTTCATAAGTAGATAAAAACTGACAGAAGAAAAACATATGTGAACTGAGAATAGATAGATAGAGAGCATGCAAACCAAAGCAGAGAGGGAAATAAGAATGAAAAAAAATGATGGGCACCAGCGTGGCTCAGTCAGTTGAGAATCTGACTTCTGCTCCCGTCATGATCCCACGGTTTTGGGGTTCAATCCCTGAGTTGGGCTCTGAGCTGACAGCTCACAGCCTGAAGCCTGCTTCAGATTCTGTCTCCTTCTCTCTGTCTCTCCCTCGCTTGTGCTCTCTCTCTCTCTCTCTCTCTCTCAAAAATAAATAAACCAAGAAAAAAAAGGAATGAAAAATTTGAGAAGAGCCTTAGGAAAATTAGGGATACTGGTTATCATACTGAAATACAGCTAATGGTAGTATCAGAAAGAGAGGAGAGAAGGGAGAAGAAAAAACATTGAATGAAATTACTGCTGAAAACTACACAAATGTATTGATAAGGAATTTACACATCTGGGATATATGAAAGGAAGATAAAAAGGAGGATAAGTTCAAAGAGATCCACATAAATGAAGACAAACTAAATGATTTCCCAGATAAAAACTGAGAGAATCTCTTAGGAGTAGACTTGTCTTACAAGAAACATGCAAGGAAGTTCATCAAAGCTGGAAACAAGTGGTGCCAAGCAATAATTCAAATACACACATTCACAGAAAGAGTGCCACTAAAGATCATTATGTAGACAATTACAAAAGACAGCATGATTCCATATTTCTGCACCTTTGTTCTCTTGATTAAAAAGCCATTGCATAAAGCAAAATTGAATAGGTTGATAAAAGTGTGGTTGACTGAATAATTCCCCCTTGCCCAAGATGTCCACATCTTGGTCCCTGGAACCTGTGAATACATGCTTCCTTCTACCTAACAGTATAATGACAGAGATGGCATAAAGATATCACAAATCAGTGTAAAATCATGGATTATTCTGTGGGTGACATTCAGATAGTGGGCTATGCAAATGCAAAATTAGATCAGATTATTACCTTATTCCATAAACAAAAATACAGAGGTGATCATTAAAACATCATATGCGGGGCGCCTGGGTGGCGCAGTCGGTTAAGCGTCCGATTTCAGCCAGGTCACGATCTCGCGGTCCGGGAGTTCGAGCCCCGCGTCAGGCTCTGGGCTGATGGCTCGGAGCCTGGAGCCTGTTTCCGATTCTGTGTCTCCCTCTCTCTCTGCCCTTCCCCCGTTCATGCTCTGTCTCTCTCTGTCCCAAAAATAAATAAAAAACGTTGAAAAAAAAATTTTAAAAAAATAAAACATCATATGCATCTCTAACCCCAAACTCCTTCCTCTACATTTTTCTTGTCCAATAGGTTTTTAAAAAAGACATATCCAAAATTCTTCAATAGACAACAAAATCTGTCATGTCTAGGGCATCTGGTGTTAACAGTAAACCAAATTTCTGAGGTTCGTATTCACTCTCTCACTTACATTCCAGGTGTAGAAAAGCAGCTGTATTAGGGCAACCATATCTAAAGCATTCTGGGACAATATTCGATTGATGTCATCTTTTGGAGAATTTTCTATTTGTACAAGTATGACAGTTTCCTATTTGTACACCACTTATACAAGTCTTCAGTTTTGTACTGCTACCAAATGTGGAGTTCATGGAAATGGATAGGAAAGCTGTGATTCACAATTAAACAAGATATGTTGGACGACAGAAGCCTAATGCCAAAAAATCTAAAAAGTCTGGATAAATGGGTTTCATCTAACTGATGTAATTTAACATAGACAAATGTTACATTCTGTTCTTAAGGCTGAATGATTTAAAGGCAGGAAAGCAGTCTGAGGAGAATACAAAATGTTAAGCTTTTAAGTTGAACTTGGAATTATATGTGAGTCAGTAATATAATATGATCTTGGGTGATTAAAAAGTTAACATAATCTTGTTTCATTAAAAGACAATGTATAGCCCAGAAGGAGTGAATTTTAAAGCTTATTCTGTTCACTGGCAAGGGTATTTCTAAAAATAATAGCTGCAGAAATACATTTGTTTTTAAGAGGCAAATTTTCAAAGAACAATAGCATTTGAGTTAGCAGAATGTTGAGAGAGAAAAAGCCATTGACTCAAAATATTTACCACTGTGTTCCAAGTATAATACTAGGTAATGTACCATGGAGGGACACCATGAAAGGAATTAAGTGTGGTGTATTTTGTTATTGATCCCAATTATTTTTTTGCCTCTCCCTGTGAAATGATTATATTTCCTCTTCCCTTTATGCCAGGACTGACCATTTGGTTTTGAAAGTGACTGTGCAAATGACAAGTGTCAACTCTGAGCAAAAACTTTAAAATCCATGTGTGGTTCCTGCAATGTTTTCCGTTTTTTTGTTTTGTTTTGTTTTTTGTGTTTTTTTTTTTTTTCTCTCAGCCCTACTGTCCCTAAAGAGTCTGCTCTTTCAATGAAGACCCGTGTATCAGAGCCACTGCTACCCTGCAGCTAAGCTGACAGGTATCCTGTGAGAGAAATCAGTCTTTGTAGTTGCAAACACTGAGATTTGGGAGTTGTTATAACAACATAACCTAGTGAAATTTGACTAATGTTTTAAGGCTGCTTAACTAGAAAAAGACATTTAGGGAGGTCATTGTCCACACCTCTCTGAATGGGTGTCACATGGAAAAATTATGAAAATTTACTTCTGAGGTTGAGCAAATGCCCTAGGCAAGGAGTTATAGGATAGGCTAGGATATGCTACATGAGCAAAAAGTGTAAAAGTCTCAGTCGTTTAACCCAACCAAGAATTATTTATTGCTCACAATACATGTCAGTGCGCATCTATGAGGCCTCTGCTCCATGTGGCCATTCAGATACTCCTGCTGATAGAGGCCTGCCAGTATTTTGTAGATGCACCATCTAAAATGTGCTCTTTTGGTCACCAGAACAAAAGAGACAGTGGGAAAGCCATGCACTGGCTTTCTATGCATTGGCTCAAAAGTGGCACACTTCAGCTCATAAACTGGAGTTGTCACATGGCCACATCAAGCTGTAAGGAAGCTGGGAAATGTTAACCAGAGCATGCCGTATTTGATAAGCACTATGTCTCTGTCATAGGAGTGAATGGTATTAAAAGACATAGTTGAGCCATATATATTAATGAACTTTATCATGATTATAGAAGACACTGAAGTAGAACAGATTATCTTGTTGACATAAATTCCCTTAGGGAATGATCAAGAGAGTTTATGGCCATTAATAAGATATGTGATAGAAGACATTTATAGATCCAAATACATTCTAGTGTTTAAGATATATAATCCTAAATTAGAAGATTTCATAGATTTAAGTGAGATTATCACAATATAAGCATCCTAAAGTAATTTTAGGTGAATATTGTAATAGGTAACAAAAAAGTTTCACAGTGTATTATATGATTGTATTTACACTTTATCTAATTTTACATAATTATTAGGAAGACTTTTCTTATGCTAAATTTTTCTTTTATTTGTAAATAATTATTTTTTGTTTTAATTTTTGAGAGACACACAGTTAAAAAACCTCCTATCATTTGCCCTTTCAAGACAGTTGAATTCAGACTTCATTCTAGTCTGTCTCCTTTATTGCAATAACCTTGAATAAATTGATTGCTTGTTTAACTTTCTCCAAGCAGTTTTGCTTTGACACCTATGCTCTAACTCTCTAGCTCTTTTCTTTCCCTTCCATTATGAACCTTGTCCACTTTCAAAATTGGATAGAGGGGCGCCTAGGTGGCTCGGTCAGGTATGCAAACAATTTATTCAAGACAGACAGAGACAGCGTGAGCTGGGGGGGGCTGGGGGGAGAGAGAGAGAGAGAGAGAGAGAGAGAGAGAGAGAGAGCGAGAGCGCACTGCCAGCACAGAGCCCAATGTGGGACTCAAACTTAGGAAACCATGAGATCATGAGGTGAGCCGAAACCAAGAGTTAGATGCTTAGCCAACTCAGCCACCCAGGCGCCCCTAATATAATCATTTCCATTTAAACACTTAAATTTAATTAAATTTGATAAGTAAAGCATTTGATTTAAAAGTAAAAGTATTTCTGGGGTGTCTGTATAGCTCAGATGGTTAACCATCTGACTCTTGATTTGGCTCAGGTCATGATCTCACTGTTCACATTGGGCTCTGTCTGCTTGGGATTCTCTCTCCCCCAGTCTCTTTGCCCCTCCCCTGCACACACACATACACACACGCGCGCTCTCTCTCTCTCTCTCTCTGTCTCTCTCTCTGTCTCTCTCTCTCAAAATAAATAAATAAACTTTAAAAAAGTGAAAGCATTTCTTTTTTATTACACTAATATCCATGCTCCCTAAGAAGAGAGTAGAATAAATATTCTAAAACAAGTTCTCACAGAATGAGAGCAGGAAGAACAGAGATAGAGGGAGACAGAATCTGAAGCAGGCTCCAGGCTCTGAGCTGTCAGCACAGAGCTGATGCAGGGCTGGAACTCATGAACCAGGAGATAATGACTTGAGCTGAAGTCAGATGCTTAATCAACTGAGCCATCCAGGCACTGCTCTTTTATTTGTAAACAATTCTAGTTGCATATTGTCATGTACATTCCAGATGTTTTCCCTATCTTTGGAGAAGATTATTTTAGTGCCAAAAATCTTTAAGGTGCTTTTGAGAGGTGAATCCTGGTTTTCTCTTTGGGTTTCAAATGTTGTTTATGGAGGAATCTACTCTATTGATTTGGTTAAGATTAGGTGTCTGATTAGAAACTCTGAAATAAATTATTAACCTCAAGACAGGCCAATGTAGAGTTAGAAGTCCTTTATGTAATCATTTTGTCTGGTTTCAATTAAAGACTAAATATTTTGAGGCAGAACATCTCTTTTTTATAGAGGCTAAAAGAGTTGAATTAACAAATATGTCAAAAGAAAAATTTAGTAAAGTTGATACACCTCTGTTATTAAAGAAGGATCATTCTGGAGTTGATTGGACACCACAATGTATCATTCTTGGGTCAGAGTAAATAGTATCTTACTACAAGGTCAATAGAATAATAGGAGATTTTTTAACTCTGTGTTGAGAGGGAGACCACTGGTCATTCATTTCCACTAATTGGTATTACCCAAAGGAAAAGTAAATTTTTTCCTATTGTTATGATAGGCGTCTACCTTCCCAAAGAGAATTCCCTGGGAAATAGGGAAACTATCTTACTTGCTGATTACCTTTCAAAGAGTTGGCTCCCAGGTCCCTGAAAAACATTCTTGAGTTGTAAAACTGGCAAGAGACTTTTTAAATGACTTAAATTTCAAAGATGAAGAAAAATATTCTACAAGCATTAGGTGAGAAAAAGTGAGTCAGGGGTTTATTGTCAGCAAGAAGACTATAAAGTTTAGTCAATCTGAGGAGAACTTTAAGGTCCTCTTGGTCATAAGGCAGATTGAAATCTGAGTGATCTTAATAATTAAGTGTCTCTTAACAGTGAAATGACAATGACTATTTTGATTCCAATATTGATTCTCTAAATAATTACTTTTGTATCCTGTTAAGCCTGCAACGCCTGTGTGCATGTTATTACCAATCTACACATCTATATTTGAACTGCCAACAATTTAGCCGTTTTGAAAAAAAAAAAAAACAGGTTTCCAATGTCGATCATTATTTTTCCCAAACTGAATGTGAGTTTAGTCATTGTTTTAAATTATTTTATTTTCTTTTTTTTTTCAACGTTTATTTATTTTTGGGACAGAGAGAGACAGAGCATGAACGGGGAAGGGGCAGAGAGAGAGGGAGACACAGAATCGGAAACAGGCTCCAGGCTCTGAGCAGTCAGCACAGAGCCCGACGCGGGGCTCGAACTCACAGACCGCGAGATCGTGACCTGGCTGAAGTCGGACGCTTAACCGACGACGCCACCCAGGCGCCCCTTTATTTTCTTATTTTAAGCAACAATTTAAAAAGTTTTTGATGCCTTACCATAAGTCACTGTATGTGATAGGGAATTAAGTGTATGGGAAATAAAATTTAGTGCCAAAAGGGAAACTGTGGGAAATTAAGTACTTAAAAAATGAAATAGAATTTTTAAGTTGTTGGATCTTTCTTCCAGTTTCATTGAATCATATCACTGTAATGGAACTTAAATGCTGTCTAGTCAGTTATGAGTGTAAGTAGGCAAAACGTGAAGCAGTGACTACAAAATGTCTACCGATGTAATGCTTAGAGAAGTCTCCAGTGCTGGGGCTCCAGGGATCCGCAGTCAGTTGAGCATCGAATTCTTGATTTTGGCTCAGGTCATGATCTCATGGGTTCATGGGTTTGAGACCTGCATCTGGCCGGCATCCGGCTCATCTCAGTGCAGAGCATGCTTGGGATTCTCTCTCTGGCCCTCCCCGGTGCATGCTCCCTCTCTCAAAGTAAAGTAAACTTTAAAAATGAATGAATGAATGAGCAAATAAATAATTAGTAAATAAACAAATAAATAAAATACACTTTGTCTTATATTAAACAAATGTCACTAGTGCTGATAACCCACTTTTCTGCTTTCTCTACTTCAAAATACAACATAGGTTTGAATTTCCCTGCACCTTTGAAATTAGGTAAGTCCATAGATCTTGCTTTGAAAAAATGAAATGCAAGAAATATAAGTGATACTTGTCACTTCAGGATGAAAGCATGTAAGAGATGATAATTTTCCATTGTTTTATTCCTTTGCTGAGGAAATCATTGTAGCATGTGCTGACAGAAAGGCTTTGTGTGCTTACATTTTAAGTGGTAAAGGTAAGCAGACTTCCCTGCCAGTCAGCAGTTCCTGTGTAGTTATAAAGCTTGTTTTAAGCCACTGAGGTTCTGTGATTGTTAGTTATGGTATTATTACTTAACGTATCAGTTAATACCTTTGCTATATGACTATTTTATAGATTCTACTTAATTTTGTGTTTTTGAAAGTCAGACATAATGCCAAAATGTCTGTGTCCCGAATGGAATAATCCACCTGATATGTAAAATCAATTTTTCATAAGTATTCTGAGATACTTGTGCTGATTCCAAGTCTAAGGTCAGAAAGCATCTTTTTTTCTTGATCGGTTACACTTCTGAGGTTTTGGTGTTCATTCCTTCTAGAAGAATTTCATCTTCTAGAAACACTCAAGTTTCTTATGAAAGATTTTCTTAACTTCAAATCACAGAAATCAAGGATTGTAGCATCAGTCGTTTTTCTCTCAGGAGGCCATAGCTTTTCTTATTCACATCCTCTTTTTAATCTGTGTTCTGTGTTCCAATGGAAATTGGAGAATGACAGCTTCGATAAAATTACAAAAGACTTAGTTTCAATCTTTGAATACCATAATGGAGTATTCTTATTTCACGTTTATCGAGGTAAGAGAAACATTCACATGATCCTTCCCATAATAAAGAAAACCTTCTCAAAGGTGGATATTTTTTTTCTGATTTGCGTATGTTCAGCATCAATAAAAAAATAAATAAAACTGAACAACTGGAATATAGCACTGACATAGCTATAGGTATTATCAGAGGTATTTAGGAAGAAATTGCATTATACCATCCAGGATTATTCTAGAAAATAATCATCTTGGCAAAGTCATGAAGATAGAATTTGTACCAAAAAAAAAAAAAAAAAAATCCTGTCCCAAATCACCATATCAAGTGTTCTCATGACAGAAATCTCACTTCCTCCTACAGCCATTTTTTAATGTTATTTTTAGACAATATAGATTATTTAATGTATGCACTAATCAATAACAATAGATAAGGAACAATAGGAGCATGAAATGTTAACATTAGGTAAATATAGGCAAAGAAAATACAAAGCAAAAACATGAAAGAAAATAATACATAATGAATTCTGCTTTATGATTTGAACCCAGTATTAAGTTGTTCCATGTATCAATGTGATTTATAACATTTGATTTCCTTTCTATTAATCTTATTATCTGGCCATGTCGATGAGGATTTTAGAAAAATATGAGTCACAAGGTAAATCATGTGCTTATTACTGGAAAAAAAAGTAAGAAAACAAGAGCTTGTAGATAATTACAAGAAGAGAGCAAATATATAAATCTAGGACATAAGGAGAAATAAGATTTTTAAGGAAACACAATAAAACATTAAAATATGATTCCCTTAACTGCTCAATTCCACAAAGTACTTGCAAGGACTGAGAAATTTCAAACCCTACTGCTTTGTACAGAAGTGATACAGGCAAAATAAACACTAGAATAAAATGTTATATGTAAATATTATTAACCAATAATCAAAACATAAAGAACAATAAGAACAGGAATTCTTTTTTTTTTTTTTTTAACTTTTGAGAAAGACCTAGTGCGAGCAGGGGAGGGACAGAGAGAGAGGGAGAATCTCAAGCAGACTCTCCACTATCAGCACAGAGCCCTAAGCAGCCTCAAGCTCATGAAACTGTGAGATCATGATCTGAACCAAAATCAAGAGTCTGATGCTTAACTGACTGAGCCACCCAGAAACCCCAGGAACAGGAATTCTTAACATTAACAAACTCTACACAAATGTGAATATAGAAAAGACCATAAGTGAGCATTTATATGGCCCTGAAAGGCTTGCTCTGCTTGGTGAACAAAAACAAAAACAAAAAAAAGGAAACAAACAAACAAACAAAAACCTAAGTAAGAAAGAAAAATTGATTAAGTAAGCTATACTTTTGGTTACAGGTCATGGAATGATATATCCCAACCAGACTGCTCCAGTATATGAGCATTTATCTCACAGTCAATGGTTCAAAGTAATTAAAATGAAAAGACTGAAGAAATCATCCTTCTAAATAATCTTACACAGTTTTTCATCAGCAGGTACTCAATAACATGCAAATCATTTTAGGAAAGCAGATTTTGAAACAGACCATGAAAGAATGATATTAGAGTCTTTTATCAGTTTCAGAGTTAAAAATAACATCATCCTGGAAATAAAAGGAGCACTGGAGAGACTATTTAAGATATGTAGCATATAAATTTATCTAAGGTAGAGCAAAACCAACTCAATTATTTACTCAAGAAAATTTTAAACACAGATGAAAAAGATGTTATTATAAAACCAGGGACAGACTCAGAAGAGAGTTTGAAGGGGGGAAACATGGGCAAAAGGAAGTAGAAACACAAAGAAGAAACAGGTGAGAGAATAACATGTAACTAACGTTAGTGGTTTACCCCAGATCAAACAGTTGCAGCTATGTCATGGATTCTTTGGTCTGTTTTCCAGCAAATTTCTCCAATGATGCTATTTAAGATTTTAGAAACAATTGAGTCACAAGAGAAAAAAATAGGGGAAAAGAAAAGTGTGTAGGGAATAGCCAATTTCTTTTTTGCTAATGTTGAGATCCAAGGAGGTGAGACTTCCACTGTAGGCAGAAGTTTCTTATTTATTTATGTATTTATGTATGTATGTATGTATTTATTTATTTTCAATTTTTTTGTTTTTATTTTAAAGAGAGAGAGAGAGATAGGGAGTGAGCAGGGGAGAGAGGCAGAGTGGGAGAGAGAATCTTAAGCAGGCTCCGCACCCAGGGTTCTACCTCACTACCCTGAGATCCTGACCTGGGCCAAAATCAAAAGTTGGACTGATGCTCAACTGACTGAGCCACCCAGGCACCCTGGGAGAAGTTTTAAAAAAGTGCAGAATGATAAAAATGACCACATAGAAGCTAAGTATTAAAGATCCAATAGGAACTACAGGAAGGAAATTACTAAAGAGGTGTCGTAGGAACCTATACTTCAAGAGTTGGAATTGATTAAATGGGGAAGGAGGATATGAAATCACCTTCAAGTGAACAGAGGACATACAAAATCTAGAAAAAAGCTATAAAATATTTTAAAATATAAATAACTGCAATCTATCTCACATCAAGAGTCATTGCTTGTACAAAAAATGTGTATGGAGAGGAGGGGACTGAGTAAAACAATGTTTTGATTGGAAATAACAGAACTTTTTGGGTCAATAAAAAAATTATAGACGGTTCCTGGGGTGGCTCAGTTGGTTGAACGTCCGACTTTTGGTTTTAGTTCAGGTCATGATCTCAGGGTTGGGAGGTGTAGTCCAGCCTTGATCTCCATGCTTGGCATGGAGCCTGCTTAAGATTCTCTCTCTCCCTCTGCCTCTCCCTCTTCATGTGCGCTCTCTCTCTCTCTCTCTCTCTCTCACTAAAAAAAAAAAAACAATTATAGGAGGGAAGATAGTAGGTTATCTATAGTTTAAATAATAGTTTCTTACATATAAGCAAAAGGTAAGGGGGGAATATGAAGCACAATCTTAAGGATAATGTTTTTCTGTAAAAGTAGAAATATTGAAGAACCTACAATATTTTAAAAAGTCCAGAAGCCATGTCTCTAGAAGAGACATTCTTTTATAAAAGAAGAATGAAATAAATGAAGGTAGTAACATTGGAGACTCCTGGGTCTATTAGAATTATTTGTGCAGGAAAAAATGGTAATACATAAAAATATTTTATTATAAACATATGATAAAATATTTATTTGAGATGAAAATTCTTTTAAAGTTATAAAATCCTGTCCAAATACAAGAATTTATTTTTATTACTGTCACAAATGGATTCCTTTTAAATTACAGTTATAGCACTTCGGATGTCAAATATATTGGGGAATGAAAATGAATAATAAAACCAAATGAAAAAGCCTAAGGAAAGATATAATATTCCAGACGAGTTTTGTAAGATATTAGTTGGCATGTAACATGTCAGAAATAATTGAAATACTAAACTACCCAAATGCATTGCAGAAAAAATAAAATGGAATCCTATGTATTTATTTCTGAAAATGTTTAAATGACATGTAGTAATTTTCATATTTGACAAGCCCCATGAACATGAAAATGAATTGAGAGTTTCAACTTGCATACATGCTTAGTCTCTTGACTCTATACTAATTTTGCCATTAATTTAAAAAAAAATTAATATCCCTCAACCCTAATATTGTTAAGGGTGTGTGTGTGTGTGTGTGTGTGTGTGTGTGTGTGTGTGTATGTGCATGTTGGCTCATTACATCTATATTTCATAAAAACTATCCTGCCTTAAACCATTATATTCACATTAAAAGCAAAATTCTAGTGCATTGACTTCATTGACTCCAGAAAGAATATTTTAATAATATTGTCTTATGCCATATTTGTCCATTTTGGCCTTCCAAATTTAGATTTATGACAATTTATAAGTATAAGTTGTTTACCTAAGGCCTTGAAGCTATTTAATACAGAACAAGGAAGGACTTTTACCCATTGTTTTTTTCTTCAACCCTAAAATGCCATTCATTCATGGGCTTCAATGATATCCAGTTATACATTTATTAACTTCTGTTAAGATAAAATATTCATAAATGAAATTGACATTGAGATACAGAAATATATCAACCAGACAAAATGACTTTGAGCAAACTGCGTATTATCCCAGTACAGAAAGGGAAGAAATTTAATTCAAAGGTCATCTATCTTTCATATACTTGCTGATAGATTAATTTACTTAATTCTTAATGATGCTATCATTTATTAAAATTAGGCTGTATTCCTTCAGCACTATGATAGCAGACTTGGGTGAGGTAAGTGGTGCTGTGAACGTATTACATACACCTCATTTGATTTTGACCTCAAAATAAAGCCCGGATATAATTTTTGTCTCAATTTTAAAAATAAAGGAAGTGAAGGGGCACATACAGGGCTTAGTCAGTTGAGTTGGACTTTTGATTTGGCTCAGGTCATGATCTCATGGTTCATTTAGGTTGAGTTCACGGGACTGAGCCCTGCATGGGGTTCTGTGCTGACAGTGTAGACAGCCTACTTGGAATTCTCTCTCTCCCTCTCTCTCTCTCACTGATCCTCCCCTGCTTGTGCTTTCTGTTTCTCAAAATAAATAAACAAACATTAAAAAATAATAAGGGCACCTGGGTGGTTGAGTCGGTTAGGTGTCTGACTTCAGCTCAGGTCATGATCTCACAGTTTGTGAGTTCGAGCCCCATGTTGGGCTCTGTGCTGATGGCTTGGAGCCTGGAGCCTGCTTAGGATTCTGTGTCTCCTTCTCTCTCCGTCCCTCCCCCACTCATGCTCTCTCTCTGTCTCCTGTCTCTCTGTCTCTCTCTCTCTCAAAAATAAACATTAAAAAAATTTTTTTAAATAATAAAAAAGGGAGTGAAATTAAATTATTTTAGTTTGGACCAATAATCTAAATCTGGTTTTGTATATGGTTGAATGTTGAAGGTTGGTTAAGGAGAAGTAAACAGACAATAAGAGAATCCCAGAGACCCATAAAGCTACTCTTACCTTTTGAAGCAAACTACACAGAGCTATCTTTACTAACTGAAGCATATTAAGACCATTAGTGCATCACAGTGAGTACAGGGTATCTTTGTTTACCCCTCCAGGTCCACTCTCTACCTTTCCCTTCCCTGCTTTGTGTCATGAGAGGTTGATCTATATATGGTTTACATTAGTGAACTTCTTTGCCCTCTGGCTCTTCATTGGGTTCAATGGAGAGTATTAGGAGGATGAAGGTGAATGGGATCTGAAAATGTATTCCTCTGCTTCCTGCACACAGGCAGGGTCACAGTAGTCTGGCTGAGGCCCCCAGTGAAAAGGCAGAGCTTCAGCCATGCAGTCCTCTCCACACAGCTATCTCTGATTTTGAGTTCCAGCCACTGCTTTCTCTTCTTACCCTAGTAGGTCACTGCACCCTAACAGACTGTAAGCTGAGGGTAGGCGAGGCTGAAAAAAAGATCTGGAAACAGTGATCAAGACATAGATTTATTGGGGGAACTTACATACAGGGAGTCCAGGAGTAGCCAACTGCACAAAGCATTCCCCACTGGGATCTACATACAGCAGGCTCTTACAGCCTAGCGACTTTGCCTATCAGCTATTTGTAGCCCTGCCCCTCCTTGTATAGTAAGTGGTCCAAGGAGATCAAGGCCTGCACCTAGAGACTTTTCCTTATAAAGGAGATGCTCCAGGTTGGCCACCCCTGGAGCCCCTGACCTTGGACATTGAACATGTTTCTCTACACGTTCTGTTTGATGAGAATATACAGGGAGGACGTGATCTCTACATTTTAAAGATAGTAATTAACAGGGGCATTCAGGGTGTGTTTGCACAAACTAACTATCCAACACATACCATACACCTGGCTTGAAGCCCAGTGGGTTAATGACTTCCTGTTTCTACTGCTTTACCTCATAGATTCCCTCTACCTTGGGGCAAATTGTGTGAATAGTTACTTTTTAAACTTTCCCTAAAACAACCATTTTTATCCATACATCAGCCAGGATCCTGAGTGATATGTAGTAGGAGAAAAACAACAGCAACAACAGCAACAACAACAACAAACAAAAACAAAAACAAGACCCTTCTAGACTCTTCAGGAGTCTATAAGTTCCTTAAGAACAGAAAGTATGCTTCTTTTTTTTTCTCTTTGAGTTCTAGCCTTTGTCTATTACACAACAAGAAATCAATACATTTTCTTCTTGTTCAAAGTCACACCTCTAATTGGGATCTGCTTTTAGTTTCAGTGGGATGCTTAGAAATTCAAAGGATAGAGAGTAAACTGTTAAAACAAGTCCGTTAAGATCATGATATAGTTATAATCATTATATGAATATACAAAGTGGACATTAAATAAATATACATGTCAATATTCCAAATAACACACTGAAGACTCTTATCAATATTATAGTTGAATCATAGCATAAATATCATCTGCTTATTAGCTAGATACATTGCAAGGTTAATATCTGTTTTTATATAGGTATCATGCAGCTTTTACAAGCAGGTCCTTCATTTCTTTTAATGTCTCCACACCTTCTAGAATAAGGTGCACCATAAAATTAGATCATTTATCCAAACAATATTTTATTCTATTAATATTCTAGAGTAGCAATGGAAACATGTAATAATTTTCATGGGCATTTGGGAAGGAAACATTAATGAAATTGGTGTGTATTAGATTAGGTAGGTATAAAGTACAAGCTTTCACATTTTCTAAGACCACTGTATTAATTAACAATAGTTTTAAAGAGCATCTTAATATTTCCATATTCTTAAAATAAGTTCAAATTTTCATTTAAGTACACACTAAATTACCATTTTCCTCATTTCTGTTAATTTTTCCCTTTTATGTTTTGAAAAATTGGTTAATGCAATTTTCCAAGATCAAGCCTCTTTTCCTTTTACTGAGACATACTCAAAGAGAAATACTTTTAAAAACTCACAAATGAATATTTTTAACCTTTCATGATGGGAATGTTTATCATGAATTTGACATGAGCTTTTAGAAACTTTGGGAAATTGAAAACCTTTTATTATCTAGTCCTATCACAAATGTGTATCAATAATAGAATACCATTTCCAAGTAAAGCTGAGAAAAATGAAAAAATATAGTAACCTAATTTCACTGACAAATAGTCACATCCTTGTTAGTTTATTTTTCTTTAAATTTAATTCTAAAATAAATAATTCAAGTAAAAAAATGTATTTATAGTCACCCAAATCCAGCAATCCACAGGCTATGATAATGTGGAAAAAAATCTCATTACAGACACCTAAACACGTTGAATAAAATAGAACAAAAACTATTTTAAATGCATAGCTTAACTCAGAAAATATGAGATAAAGCTTCATGTCTCAGAAAGAAGAAAGATCTGACAACTAGACAAGAGGGCACTTTGTTTGAACCTGTGGCTATATTGGACATGTGTTTGGGGAGGAGGAAAAGCTTTATACCTATTGCACAAGATACATATTTTCATAGTCATGCATGTATAAATGAATGGTTTTTATTATTTTAATTTTGAGATAATTGTGAATTCACATGCATTATAGTACAATGTCATAACCAGGATAGTGCACTTATATAGTCAAGACACAGAATATATCCATTATCATAAGGTTCCCTCATGTTGCTCTTTTTAAAAAATTTTTTAAAAAGTGTTTATTTATTTTTGAGAAAAAGAGGGAGACAGAGTGTCCGTGGGAAAGGGGCAGAGAGAGAGGGAGACACAGAATTTGAAGCAGGCTCCAAGCCCTGAGCTGTTAGCACAGAGCTCTACGCAGGGCTTCAACTCACGAACAGTGAGATCATGACCTGAGCAAAAGTCAGACGCTTAACCGACTGAGCCACCCAGGTGCCCCTCTGATGTTGCTCTTTAATTCATAGAGTCTCTCTTGCTACCACTCATTCTTTAAAATGTGGTTACCACTAAGCTGTAATCTATTTCCATAATTTTGTCATTTCAAGAATCTTACACAAATGGAATCATGTAGCATGTAACCCTTTGGGATTGTTTTGTTTTATTTTGTTTTGTTTTTTACCTAATTCTTTGGAGACTTCCAGGTTACTTCATGTATCAATAGTTCATTCATTTTTATTGTTGAATAGTATTCTATGGCATAATGTATCCTAGCTTGTTAAAACGTTATCCTGTTAAAGGACAGCTGCATTGTTTCCAGTTTTTTGTTGTTATGAATAAAGTGGCTATAAACATTCATGTACAGATATTTGGGTAAGCTTAAGTCTTTAATTGCCTGGGGAAAAGTGCCTAATAATGCAATAGTTGGATTGTATGATGGTTGTGTGTATAGTTTCATAAGAGTTACTAGAGTTAACAATAAGGTATTGTGTACTTAAAAGACTTGTTAAAAGAGGGTAGATATCATGTTAAATGTTCTTACCACAAAAAAGAAAATACCCCCAAAACAAACTAACAACAACAACAACAAAACTGGTACAAGAAAACTTTTGATGTGATGAATATGTTTATTACCTTGATTTTGATGATGGAAACAAGAGTGCATACATATGCTTAAACTCGATGAGCTGTTTACATTAATAATGTGCAGAGGTTTTTTTAATATAGTTCATATAAAATGTTACATTATTTCAGGTGTACACTTAGTGATTTGACAAGCGTATACATTATGCTATGTTCACCACGAGTATAGGTACCATCTGCCCCATTACATCACTATTACAGTGTTATTGACTGTATTCCTTAGCTTTGCCTTTTATTCACATGACTTATTCATTCCATAACTGAGAACCTATATCTCCCCCTTCCTTCAGCCATTTGCCCATCTTTTACTCCCCTCCTCTTTGACAACCATCAGTTTGTTCTTTATATTTGTAGGTATGATTTTGCTTTTTGTTTATTTCTTTTTTTTTAAGATTCTATTAATGAGTGGAATCATATGGCATTTATCTTTCTCAGTGATATTTGTCTTTCTCAGTCTGACTACAAAGCTGTAGTAATCAAAACAGTATGGTACTGGCACAAAAAATAACACAAATCAATGGAATAAAATAGAGATCCCAGAAATAAACCCGAGATCATATGGTCAATCTATAACACAGGAGGCAAGAATATATAATGGGAAAAATATAGTCTTTTCAATACATCATGCAGGGGAAACTGAACAACTAAATATAAAAGAATGAAACTTGACTACTTTCTAACACCATACACAAAAATAAACTCAAAGTAGATTAAAAACTTGAATATAAGACCTGAAACCATGAAACTATTAGAAGAAAACAGGTGGTAAACTCTTTGATATAGCTCTTGGATATGCTTTTTTGAATCTAACACCAAAAGCAAAGGCAAAAATATAAACAAACAAACAAACAAGTGAGACTACATCAAACTAAAACACTTCTGCAAAACAAAGGAAACATCAACAAGATAAAATGGCAGCCTAGAGAATGGGGCAAGATATTTGCAAATGGTATATCTGATACAGGGTTAATATCCAAAAAATATAAAGAACTTAAAGTATTCAACACCAAACAAATAATTCAGTTGAAAAATGGGCAGAAAATGTGAACAGACATCTTTCCAAAAAGACATTCAGATAGTCAACAGGTACCTAAAAATATTCTCTACATTATTAACCATCAAGTAAATGCAAATCAAAACTACAATGAAATGTTACTTTACACCTGTTAGAATGGCTAAAATCAAAAAGACAAAAAGTAACAAGTGTTGGAGAGGATGTGGAGAAAAAGACACCCTCATGCACTGTTGGTAGCTATGTCAATTGGCATAGCTTTTGTGGAAAACAGTATGGAGTTTCCTCATACAATTAAAAACAGAAATACCATTTAATCCAATAGTTCCACTATTGGGTATTTATGCAGAGAAAACAAAAACACTAACTCAAAAAGACATATGCACCCCTTGTTTATAGCAGCATTTTTTACAATAGGGAATACATGGAAGCAACCTAAGTATCCATCAAAAGATATATGGCCAAGGAAGATTTGGCATATGAATACAGTGGAATATTATACTGCCACTAAAAAGGGTGAGGTCAAGCCATTTGAGACAACATGAATGGATCTACAAGGCATTATGCTAAGTGAAATATGTCAGATGGGCAGTTTTTTATAAAGAAATTATACCTTAATAAAGCTGGGATAAAAAGAAAGAAAGAAATTGCTAGACTGCTTTTCCAGAGTGGATGTACAATGTTATAAACACATAATAGAAATGCATTAGTAATGTAGTTTCTTTGTATCTTTGCCATCATTTGCTATTATCACTATTTTTTTTTATATATTAGCCATCTTGATAGGTGCATGGTGATAGTTCATTGTGGATTTAATTTGCATGTTGAACCTCTTTTCAAGTGCTTTATTTTCCATCTATATGTCCTCTTCAGTGAAATGTCTTTTCATGCCTTTTGTCCATTTTAAAGGAAATTGTTTCCTTTTTGGGGTGGGGGATATAGTTGACACACAATGTTACATTAGTTTCAGGTATACAGCATATGGATTAAACTTTTTTATATGTTATGCTCACCACAAGTGTAGCTACCATCTGTTGAGTTTGTAGAGTTCTTATATGTTCTCAGTGTTAATCCTTTGTCAGATGTGTTTTGCAAATATCTCCTTTTGCTGTTTAATTTCTATTTGCATCTTCTTAATGGGGTCTTTCAAAGAGCAAAAGTTTTTAATACTATGAAATTCAACTTACTATTTTTTTTTTTTCTTGTGCTTTTGGTGTCAAATATAGGAATTGTTCACCTGGCCCTGGATTCCATAGATTCTCTCTCACTGTCTCTCTCTCTGTCTCTCTCTCTCTCTCTCTCTCTCGTTGTTTCCTAAAAAAAATATGGATCTATGTTTTATATATAAGTCCATGATCTACTTTGAGTTATAGCATTTTTAGTGGTTGTTCTAGATATCTAGTAGCCTGGGAGGGATGGAAGTCAAGATTTCCTGTTCTGTCTCTAGTCACACCTGAGGGAATGGGCTCCTTGTCACTGCTGGGTTGAAGTGACATTTCTGGCTTCCTACACGTTCTTCACTGATTCAAACACATATACATGCAAATTCTGTGTGTTTGTGTGTGTGTGTGTGTGTGTGTGTGTGTACCTATAATAACTAAAAACACAGATAAGTAAACTGGAACTCCAATAGATAATATTTTATTTTTAAAGTGTTCCATGTTTTTAAAGAGTTACATAAATTATCTAGAAATAAAGATCACCTCACTGAAATTTGAAATACCACCAGGGATACTGTAAACTGCATTTTAGAGTAAACTAATGAGAGACTATATATTTTAAATGATAAAACTGAGGAAAATATTCAGAACTGAATACAGGAAAATAAGGAGATAGGAAATAATTTTTTTAAAAGATTAAGAGATATGATAAAATGAAATTAAAAAATTAATCATGACTAATATCATTCCAAAAGATGGACAAGAATAGAAAAATTAGAATTGAACAACATTCAAAAGATAAGGACAATATATTTGGTGTTGACAAAAGGCATGAATGAGATATGTAAAGCACAAATCTTGAGGAATACAAATAAGAAATCACACTGGGAAGCATTCCAATGAAATTGGAGAAAGTGAACCAGGAAACAGAGCAAGCAAGTACCTGAGCCAGATTTGTTGTTGCCTTGGTGCATATGTGCACAGATGCCATCCAGGTCTGGTAAATGGGGTTCATGTCCATGTGTGTTGCCCTTCATGAGTTGGATTTTATGGAGAAGTCTTCTTTCTGTCTCACAGACGTTAATCTGCGTTTTACCAGAGTGAAGAAAAAGATACTTCTAAAGAAACAGCAATAGACTTGTTAATACCAATATAAGTGAGAGATTCTTCTATCTTTAAAAATGTTATTGAAAAACATGTAAATGATATTTAAAACGTGGGAAACATACAAAAACATCTTTTTAAATTTTTTTTTTTATTTAAATTTTTTTTTTCAACGTTTATTTTTATTTTTGGGACAGAGAGAGACAGAGCATGAACGGGGGAGGGGCAGAGAGAGAGGGAGACACAGAATCGGAAACAGGCTCCAGGCTCCAAGCCATCAGCCCAGAGCCTGACGCGGGGCTCGAACTCACGGACCGCGAGATCGTGACCTGGCTGAAGTCGGACGCTTAACCGACTGCGCCACCCAGGCGCCCCAAATTTTTTTTTTTATTTTATTTTTGGGACAGAGAGAGACAGAGCATGAACGGGGGAGGGGCAGAGAGAGAGGGAGACACAGAATCGGAAGCAGGCTCCAGGCTCTGAGCCATCAGCCCAGAGCCCGACGCGGGGCTCGAACTCACGGACCGCGAGATCGTGACCTGGCTGAAGTCGGACGCTCAACCGACTGCGCCACCCAGGCGCCCCCAAAAACATCTTTTTAAAGAAAGACTGAGAATTTACTACCCATAGATTCTTGTTGGTGTGGTGTGGAAGAGAAAACAATTACAAAAAAAAAAGTCCTCCCATATCTATAGGATCTATTTCAAGCAAAAGGAAACTAAAGCTCAAGGAAAAAAAATGGAATATAAGGAACTATGATAGCAAAGTTGGTAATACGTATCTGTAAACTAGCGTGAATTATACAAAGTAATATTGAAAACAATGGCTAAAGACTGTTCGGATAAACCATTCTTAAATCACAAATGAATTTTTATGTCATTGGTATGTTTCTCACTCACTGCCACCATCTGAGCATCAGGGTCATTGTCCAAGCTGTTGCCCTCTATGTGTTGCCTCTGTATTCCAGTCTGCTTAATCATGTGGCACCTCCATATTAACATGTACTTCCACAGTCACTAGGGCAGGAGAACAACAGGTAGTTAGTAGAGAACTTTAAATACTTACACTATGAAGTGAGATGCTTTATGTCTGCTTATATTTCATTGTCCTGAAAAACACATACAACCACACCACAGTTTTGAGGAGCAGAGAATTCTGGACCTCCAAAGATACAGAAGAAAAGGAGAATCAAGTATGCATGAGCATTAGACTTCTTTTTCATAGAAATCATTCTTTTCTATTGTATTTGAATTATGGAAAGTTAATCACACTATGTCTAAGTGGATTTTTTTAAAACAACAATCCCTCCTGGAACAGGTTGAGTCCTTTTATTTATTTTTTTATTTTTAAAGATTATTTATTTTGAGAGAAAGAGAGAGTGAGAGAGTGAGAGAGTGGGCCTGAGCACAAGCAGAGGAGGGACAGAGAGAGAGAGAGAGAGAGAGAGAGAGAGAGAGAGAATCCCAAACAGGCTCCACAGATCAGCAAGTGGAGCCTGACATGGGGTTCAATCCTACATCCATGAGACCATGAGCTCAGTGGAAACAAAGAATTGGACACTCAACAACTGAACCACCCAGGTGCCCCTAGTCTTTTTAAATTTCATACTAAGGTTTTGCTTCAGTTCACAAAAATGTTAATAATTACTTTATTCACTATTTTTAATTTTTTTAATGTCTATATATTTTTGAGAGAGAGAGAGAGAAAGAGAGTGAGCACGAATGGGGGAGGGGCAGAGAGAGGGAGATAGATTATCCAAAGCAGGCTCTGTGATGAGAGCAGAGCCCGACTTGGGGCTCACATTCATGAACTGTGAGATCATGACCTGAGCTGAAATCAAGAGTCAGCCGCTTAAACAACTGAGCCACCCAGACAGACCTAGTTTATTCACTATTTATATTACTTCTGTCATTTTATTATTTTAGGGGCATTATTATTTTAACATTAGGTCCGTTAGACCTGTCCCCAATACCCTTATCTTTCCTTGCATAATTCTCTCAATAATTTTGTACTATGAGTGATATTTCTATTTAATTTTCTAAGCCACAGATTATGGAGGATGAAAGTGATTAGCAGCAGTATCTAGTTTGCCAGATTGAAAACCTTGTTCCCTGGAACTCTGCCTCTAGAAAATTTCACATGAGAGAGAAATGCTCTGCTGAAGCTACTCTTTTTGGGGATTTGTGTTAAGGGCAGTTGAATCATTACTGTTTTAGCCTCCATAACTCTCTCAGTGACTGATAGATTTCACCACTTTATGTACAGCCAAACAGCCAAATGGATGATGGGGTAGAAAGTGCTCCCCATTTTATGACCTTCCACAAAACAATCCCACCTCTATTTCTGTATCTCTGTACGCCTACACCCATTATTTTTAGCCACTATAAATGTATCCAACTACATACTGCAGCTTTTTATTCTGTTGTAAGGGAGGAGAAAGGAGTGGATATTAGGAATATCTAGCAAAATTTCTGCCATAATAGATTTGAAAATTAAATCCTAAATGGATTATCTTATTTGTTCAATAATCTATTAAATAAAATTATATTTTTTAACATAAAATTTCAGTATTGCTGAAACATGAAATTTAGTTTAAAAATACATTCAGGGGCACCTGGATGGATTAGTCGGTTAAGCGTTTGACTCTTGATTTCAGCTCAGGTCTTGGTCTCAAGGTTTGTGAGATTAAGCCCTGAGTCAGGATATACACTGACAGTGTGGAGCCTACTTGGGATTCTCTCTCTCCCTCTCTCTCTCTCTCTCTCTCTCTGCCCTTCTCCTGCTCTTGTATGTGTGCTCTCAATCTCTCACTCTCTTTAAAAATAAATAAATTTTTAAAAAATGTGCAAAATGTATGCTAAATTAGTAATATGAATTATTAATTACATTAATATGTAATATGCACTATGTTACCTGTTACCCAGAACCAAAATGAATTGAATGAGTTACCAGGAATAGTAAGTGTTCTCCTTTGCAAAACATATTAAAGAAATAATTAATTCCAGAAACATACTTTTGGCCCTATTGATGTCTATGCATTTGCTATTTTATCAAATTTCATCCACCAAAAGAATAGCCATACATCTAATACAAAACTATTTTTGTTGGCTTTGAGTGTTTCTTCCTATAAAAATACTGGCACCTTTATGTGAATGTCCTATAGTTATGTATGTTTGTGAGACAGATTACTTTAAGAATGCAAATCGAAAAGAAATGAAATTCCATGTGCTTTTATAATCTATAAATAGGAAGAACATACTGTAATTAGAGGCAGAATGAATTTTGGAGTCAGCCAGACCTAAGTTTGAAATAAAGTTTAAATGTACTATCTGTGTGCACATGACCGCCTTAAGCCTTAACTTCATCTGTAAAGTGGGGCTAATAGAACTTACCTCACTGATTGTTACAGTAATTAAGCTAGATAATTTATGTAAAGCAGCTCACACAATGATTAGGCTGTCACCTCCTCCCAATTTATATGGCAAAACAGATCAAAGTGAGGAATATTTACTTTGGTATTCTTGATGTTTATTTAAGCATCAAGTATGAGTAGGATCATTATTGATGACTTCTTTCTGAAGAAATGGTTAAGAAAATAGGGAACTCAGCTTTATGGTAAAACATTCATACATTCACAGGTATTACTGGCATCTAACAATCTGTCTCACATAAAAAGCAGCACATGACTACTTTACATATATACATCAACACCCGCGTATATATTTATATGCATTAATCTAATTAAGGATCTCCATCAATCTAATCCCTTGAAAGTTGGAGGAAGAAATATTAAAATTTCAATGATTCTTACCACTGGTTTCACCTCAGAATTTTCCATATCCTTAAAAAGAAATAATAGACTATTGCTTCTGGCTGAGATAAATTAAAAGAATTGGATATACCCTCATGTCTGAAACAGCCAAAACATAAAATATATGAAACAGTGGTTTTCAAGACATTGGAATTCATGAAAATCAGTGATCCCCCAAAGATAGAAAACAAATAAGATGATCACTATGACTGTCACACCTTGCTGATTTGGAAAGGGGTCCAGTCCATGACACTTGGAAGTCAAACCAAGCAGAGCAAGGCCAACTCCCTGAGCTGAGGAGACAGAGCAGAAAGTGTGAGGATACACTGGCTAGAGTTAGTTAACCAGATATATTATGGGTTAGGAGAAGCCAAGCAGAGACAGAACGCTGAAGTCTACAAAGCTGCCCTTCTCTCTCCAAATCATGTGAGGCAATTACAAGAGGCTGCAGAAAACGTACCTGAAAGGATGCTTAGTGCTCACCCTGGGTTGGAAAACTTGCCTCTTCTCACCAGTCAGGCTGGAAAATTTCATGTTTCACAGGGCATTATCTGGAGCTTGCAGAATGGAAATAATGAGCCCTAGGTGATTATTACTCTAGTCCTGCCTCTACCAACTCCACCCCCCCACCCAACAAATGTTTCTGAATAACTTAAAAACATTCCAATACAAATTCAATTATGGAGAATTTTAAAAAGGATACAAAAAAGGATAAAATTCACAGATTCTGCAATCCAGTGAAAAAAAGCAAAGACAAGGGAAAATAAAACCCATGAGGAACAAATTTAATCAATCTGGTATCAACCCAGATTGACATAGAACTTAGACTTAACAGAAGAGCATTTGAATAATTATTATCATTGTATTCTGTGTGTTCATAAATTTTAGCAGAGGCATGGAGGAGAGCCAAAAGTCCAAATCAGATTTTACAGAAAAAAACTACATACACTGGATTGGATTAACAGTAGATTAGACATTTTAAGGCTTAATAACCTTGAACACACTTCTAATTAAATTACAGGTCAAAAAATGAATCGCAACAGTATTTTAAACTGAAGGAAATTTGTCAAATGTAAAAGAAATATTGAGAGGAAACAAGAATAGATTCATTTAAGTGAATCTATTAAAAAAGAAAAAAGGCCTCAAATCAATAACCAAACATCCTCCTTAAGAACTGCGAAGAGCAAAGTAAAACCAAAGCAAGCAGACAGAAGAAAATAATAAGGATTTTTTCTAAAAAGGAATAAAAACCAGAAAATAATAGACAAACAACAATGAAACTGAACTTTTATTCTTAGAAATAATCCACAGAATTAATAATCTGTTACCTAGAATGATTAAGAAAAAAAAGGAACGACATTTAAAAAACGAGGAAGGAGAGAACATCACTAGCTAATTTATAGTAATTAAAATATTTATAAGGGAAAATTATGAGCAAATTTATACCAAGTAGATGACTTAACCAAAGTAGAAAAATTCCTAGAAAGATACAAATTATTAAAACTAATTAAAAATGAATAGAAAATCTCAATCGGTTTTTAAAAAGTAATGGCATTGAATTAGTAATTTAAAATATTTCAACAAATAAAAGCCTGGACCCAGGTGTCTTCATTGTGAATTTAATAAGGAAGTGATACAGATTGTACACAAATTTGTTCAGAAAATATTGAAGCAGTAAATACTTTTATCTGTCTTAGTTCAGGCTGCCATAACAGAATACCATAGACTGGATGGCTTAAGCAACAAACCATAATATAACCCTTATATTGGGTATTAGAATTTCTACATGTGATTTTTGGGAGGATACAAACATTCAGTCTATGACAACATCTTATTCTGAGTCTAGTATTATTGTCATACCAAAACTAGAAAAAAGCATCTCAGGAACAGAAAACTGCAAGTGAATATCACCCCTGAATATACATGTAAAAATCCTTAACAAAATATTAGCACACTGAAACTAGGAACTTATAAAACTATTATATATTTCTTACAGAAGCATTTCCTATTATATAGGTATATATCAACCCCCTATCCAGAGCTGGGCTTCTCCTCCTCTACTTCCCCTTGATGGTGGACTTGACTTTTTGGCACTTTCAAAAACTAGCGTAGGGAAAGGGAAAAATAATAACTTTACAGTGGAGAAACTTAGGAAACTGTGTTAAACAAGTGATGGTGGTTAACACCATCAATGATGTTATGTGTGTATACGTATCATGTATCCTCTTATATGATGCAACAAGAAGGGCAATTGACATTACATAAGAATACAGGTAATAATCAGCTTTTGGAGCACTTTACCTGGCTAATTGCTTTGCTCTATTAGTCATTACAAGCTACTTTTTGCCTCCTTAGCAACTTCAGAAATGTCAATAACCTAACACAAATATATTAATTTATATTCAATAAAATTTTACTGTAATTACAAAAATTTTTCCATAGCCAACTGTTCTGTGTAAGAACTCAGGCTCCATTGATCTTGTGGTACTATCATCCATCACGACTCTTTTCTGATTTTTGCAGAAGTGAAAGGAATAATAAGTCTTAAACCAGCAATTACACGTTTTGTAAAAAAACATCACCTCTGCTCACAACCCCTTAGCCCCATATATCTGCAATGGGGAGAGTAAATGTTTGCTGCCAAGGATATTCTGGTTCTTAGGTAGAAGTATTTAGCTTTTGGAAATCCCTCTGGGATTGTGTATCAAACTTTCTTTCTTCCCTGCCTGCTTGCTTGCTTGTTTGCTTGCTTTTTTGTTGTTGTTCTCTTTTTCTTTTCTTTCCCCTTCCTCCTTCCCTCCCTCCCTCCCTACCTCCCTTCCTCCCTTCCTTGCTCCCTTCCTCCCTTCCTTCCTCCCTTCCTCCCTTCCTTCCTTCCTTCCTTCCTTCCTTCCTTCCTTCCTTTCCTCTTTCTTTCTTTCTCTCTGGCCCAGGCTTCACATACCATTTTCTTTTAGATTTGAATTTCCATCTTTTTATTTTACACTCATTAAAATTTTTTTTCAATGTTTATTTATTTTTGAGAGAGAGATGCAGACTGTGAGCAGGGGAGGGGTAGAGAGAGGGAGACACAGAATCCGAAGCAGGCTCCAGGCTCTGAGCTGTCAGCACTGAGTCCGACGTGGGGCTCAAACTCACGAACCACAAGATCATGACCTGAGCCAAAGTTGGACACTTAACCAACTGAGCCCACCAGGCACCCGACAGTCATTATTAAATAACCATTGAAACAATATATTGTACATACACAATAACAATTTGGGAAATATAAAGGGATAAATATCTAAAATAGTTTTGAAAGTATGAAGACCTAGGAATAAAATTGAGAACTGTGAAGCAGTTTAGGGGAGGGAACACTTTTAAGTTCTACTCTGAGAAATTAAATAAAACACTAATAAATGTAAAAACATGTTCACTTATTCAATATGTAGGAAAGATATTATGAAATAGTAATTTATCCTTATATTGATCTATATATTGGGTGAAAGACCTCTGGCTTTCCTAACAAAATGGTGATTTATCATATATGGATGGCTCTTTTCCTCAACTCCAAGTCGAAGGTAATAATAGAAGCAAGAGGATGACTGGAGCCAAGATTGATGAAGCTGAGAAACTTACTTTCAAACTGTGAACGATCCTGAAGAGATGGAAGCAATTGGTTCTCCTTGTGGTAGAGAAGGAAATAGCACCCCGGATCGGAACCGGGAAGGGCACTCAGGCAAGAAGCAGCTTTGTTTTGCCTCTGTGTAAAGAAGTCCGGAAGACTTGTGGCACAGAAGAAATTGGGTTTCTTTTTTATTGGTTAGTGTCTGTCCTGTTTACTATTACTAAAAACCATGTGTGTATTACTTTTCCAATTGTATATGAAATTTCGGTAAAAATGTCAAAACATAGTTTTATGGTTCTAATCATTTTGCTCAAGTCCAGATCTTTCTTATATTTATAGATTCAGGTTACTTCTGATATTTTATTCCCTGCTAGGTGTCCTTTCTCCAACTTCTGAAAATTTCATTTAAAATTAGAGGTTTCTCAGTATGAGTGTATTTGCTTGTTTTGAGAAGATGCATTGTCTTCCTTACTGGGATTATTTGAATATCAGATTTTCTTTTAAAATGTTTGCATCTATCTTGAACCACATTTACTTAAGTGGTCGAAATTATTGAAAATAATAATCAGAATCCCTATCTTATTTTTCATAGTCTTAGGAGCCTATCAATTTTGTCCTTTAAATAGACAATAAACTGGACTAGAACTTTTTGCTGATGTCTAGAAATGATTATGAAGTCCTTTAATGAATGTAGAACACAATCTGATTTCTGGCTTTAATTTTAAATATTTTCATGAAAAAACAAATCCTTTTTCCACTAAGAAACACAGTACTGTATTTAGAAAAGAGCCTTAAGGACATCAATAATTAACTTGTAAGGAAAATGGCATAGTCTATGACAAGTGGATGAACAGAACAGCAAGCCACATTGTAGCCTTGAGATACCACATTGTATTGGTCTGAGGCTATTTCGCTTACTCTCCAAGTTTTTGCAGAGTCTGTATTATTTCAGAATTTCCAAGTGTGTTATCTTTCAAGTTCTACAACAAGTCTTTGTTAGCACAGTGACACAGTCCATTCTTACTGCCAGGATTGCATTATTAAAAATTCAAAATTACAAAAATTCAAAATTACAGCTGTCTGAAACTTTACCAAATGAAAGGAAAATGGAAGATACAGCTTCATACATTACACTCATATTATATGCAGTCAGCTATAAAAAATAAAGCCAAAGCCTTTTTTTATAATCAGCTCTTTGTTCTCCCATATAGTTAGCTCTATTCTTAATACTTTCTAATATTAAATGAATCAAAAATTCATTAGTGTTTATCAACTCATTTTTCCCCCCAATAAAATTACACATGCCGTAAATTCAGTTAAAACACACTCAGGCACCTGGGTGGCTCAGTCAGTTAATGCATCTGACTCTTGATTTTGGCTCAGCTCTTTTTTTTTTTTTTTAATTTTTTTTTCAACGTTTTTTATTTATTTTTGGGACAGAGAGAGACAGAGCATGAACGGGGTAGGGGCAGAGAGAGAGGGAGACACAGAATCGGAAACAGGCTCCAGGCTCTGAGCCATCAGCCCAGAGCCCGACGCGGGGCTCGAACCCACGAACCGTGAGATCGTGACCTGGCTGAAGTCGGACGCTTAACCGACTGCGCCACCCAGGCACCCTGATTTTGGCTCAGCTCTTGATCTCATGGTTCATGAGTTTGAGCCCTGCTTCAGGCTTGGAATTCTCTCTCTCCCTCTCTCTCTCTCTCTGCCTCTTTCCTGCTCATTTGCATGTGCTCTCTCTCTCTCTCTCTCTCTCTCTCTCTTAAAATAAATAAACTTAAAAAAAACAGCACACACTCAAGTTGAATAATTATAAGTCCAATATTAGCTACCTTATTCCAATTAAAACATATACTGGCTTATTACTTAGCATAATCACTACTATAATCACAAATATAAATATAAGATCCTTTATATATATAAATATATCCCCACATATTTGTAAAGTAATATTGTGTTATATTTTTCCTTTATGTATATTAAGGTAAATTGTAAGTTAGAGAGCAAATTTAAAAAGAGAGCTCTATTCATCCATACACACACACAAAATGAATTATAGAGGGAAAGAGAACTGGATTTAGAGAAAAAGAAAAATAAATTCACATTTGGATTCATGATATATTTTATGTTCTTTTTTTTTAAGACTTTTTTTTATTACAACAGTTTTAGGTTTATGACAAAATTGAGAGGAAGGTACAGAGATTTCCAATATACTGTCTTCCCCCAAACATACACAGCTTCCCTATTATCAATGTTATTCAGTTATTCACCAGAATTATATATATATATTTATATTTATATTTATATTTATATTTATATTTATATATTTTTTTTACATTCTGACTCACTCTTGGTGTTATACATTCTGCACGTTTGGAAAAATGTAAAATGACATGTATCCATCATTATGGTATCATACAGAGTATTTTCAGTGCCCTAAAAATCCTCTGTGCTCTATTTATCCCCCACCTTCCCGGCCCCTGACAACCACTGATCGTTTTACTCTCTCCATAGTTTTGCTTTTTCCAGAATGTCATGTAGCTGGAATCATGCAGTTAAGTAGCCTTTCAGATTGGCTTCTTTTCATTTTGTAATATGCATTTAAGATTCCTTCACGTCTTCCATGACTTGGTAGTTCATCTGTTTTTCACACCGAATAATATTTCACTCTCTGAATGTGCCATAGTTTATTAACCAGTTAAGTAATTAAGGACATCTTGTATGTTCCAAGTTTGGTAATTATGAATAAAGCTGCTATAAATATTCTTGTACAGGTTTTTGTGTGCACCTCGGTTCTTAGCTCCTTTGGGTAAATATCAAGGAGAGCAATTGCTCGATGGTATAAGAGTATGTAACTTTTGTAAGAGACTACCAATCTGCCTTCCAAAATGGCCATAACATTTTCCATTTATACTAGCAATTCTTCCATATCGATTGCTTCACATCCTTACCAACATTTGGTGTTGTCAGTGTTCTAGATATTGACCATTCTAATAGGTATTTGAGTATAGCTGGCACATGTTACATGAGTTTCAGATATACAACACAGCAATTCAACAACTCTGTATTATACTATGCTCACCACAAATGTAGCTACCATATGTCACCATGCAACACTATTATAATATTGCTGACTGTAATCTCTATGTTGTTGTACCTTATACTCTCCTGATTTATTCATTCCATAATGAGATGCCTGTGTCTCCCACTCATTTTGTCCATCCTCGACACCCCTCCCTTCTGGCAACCATCAGTTTATTCTCTGTATCAGTAGGTTTGATTCTTCTTTTTTGTTTGTTTATTCATTTGTTTTGTTTTTTATATTCCACATATAAGTGAAATCATATAGTATTTGTATTTCTCTCTCTGATTTATTTCAATTAACATGATACTCTCTAAGTCTTCTTGTTGTCACAAATGACAAGATCTCATTCTTTTTTATGAGTGTGTAATACTCCATTATATATCCATTTATCCTTCAAAGGACACTTGGGCTGCTTTCATATCGGTATATCTTCCTTGGTAAGGCAAAATATTGATTTAAAATTTTAGTTCATGTATTTAAAATATTATTATTTCATTTTGGAAGTATTTATGATAAACTTTAACCAAATTTCACAAGTTTTATAGAAAGTGATAAATTTCCTCATTTTTTAAACATTTAAATGTTTTAATTTAAAACAGTTTTAACTCTTGTGATGTAACAGTGAGTTTGGGCAATATTCATAAAGTCCAAAATGGTAGAATATTGACATTATAAGTTTTGAATATTTCCATAGGACCTTAGAAGGCTCACCTCATATTTGGTAATTTTATATTTTATTTTTATAAATTTATACTTTTATTTGCAGTTATCTTTACCATTTATTTATTTTTTATTTTTTCCATGTTTATTTATATTTGAGAGAGAGAGAGAGGGAGATAGTGTGTGAGCAGGGGAGGTGCAGACAGACAGATGGAGACAGAATCTGAAGCGGGGTCCTGGGTGAGCTGTCAATACAGAGCCCGATGCAGGGCTCAAACTCACAAACCATGAGATCATGACCTGAGCTGAAGTTGGACACTCAATCAACTGAGCCACCCAGGCGCCCCTATCTTTACAATTTAAAATGAACTAATTAACATGTAATAAAGTCAATATTAAAAGCACTATGAAATTTCACAATGATAATCTAGTCCAGACTCTGTATCAGGTTCAGCCATTTAAGTTTTATTTTTTGTTCAGAGTACTTTAAAATGAAAGTCAAATCAGAAATCTTTAGGTTTTTTTCTCGAAGATCATATTTCTAAGTCCTTCTCCCTAGATCCCACTAAATTCCTATCAAAGTTCTCCTTTCCCTTTATTCAAAGTAACACTCTCCTTGCATAATAGAATGAATCCCTGAGTGCTAACAAGGCCTTCCACAACCTAGTGTTATGGAAGACAATGTGCTCATCATTCTTGGTTCTTCTCACCCTGAGGATATCTCACTCCACATTGGCTGTATTGACCCCTGAACTTTGGCTGTGGCTCATTAAGAAATGCTGATGCGTTAAAGGACTGCTTCCACTCACAGGCATGTTTGGTCTTGAACATGTCCTTTGCACAGCTTGTACCATGACTTGGTAGTAAAACAAAGTAAAAGAACCTAAGTCAATTCCAAGTTATCTTTCTGGTCAACCTTCAAATCCAGGCCAGTGATTTGGGTATGGTCAAGCTCAGAGATAACTTTTACTTTCTTCTTTTATACTTTATACTTTCTTTATACACTTTATACTTTCTTTTCTTCTTTCAAACTTCCCTCTTCTTTGTCTTTACTTTAAAGATAACATAAAATTGACTTTAGATATGACATTAACCAATAATTACTCCCAACTTTCTAACAACCTAAAATTGCAGTTAAAAAAAATAGAGTCTTCACCCCAGTGAAGAAATTGTTACTATCAAAGAACTAATATAGAACTTTAAATATGGTATGTATTGTTTTCTGCATGTTATCTGTGTTCACAAACGAAATCATTACAATACCTCTATGATTTAGATATACTATTATTATAATATTCTTTTCACAGATCACAACATTGAGGCACAGAGAAGTTAAAGTATATTGCCTAAGTCACACAGCTAGACAGTGACAGAGGTGAGATTTAAGGTCAGGCGATGTGGTCCCAGACTTTATGTTCTTAATAAACATACTATATGCCTTACAAAAGGTACAGGGCCCCAGGGACTACTGATAGCTAATAATGCAGAGCAGTTGCAGAATTTTTCAGAAATGAAGTAGTCAGTCAACAGGGGTATTCCTTTCTGTTTTACTTTATTTTTTAGTTTTTGAAATCAATAATCACTTTAGTCCCTTGATTTGTTTTTGCCTTTGCCTACCTCCCTGGAACTGAGACCGTGCTTTCTTTTCTTCCCTGGTACTGGAATCCTCCCTGTGGTTCCTGACTAAGTACTGAGATCATGCTGACCGATTTTCTGATGCTGAGGTCCTAACTGCTGACTTGAGAAGCACTTATTCTTTTTATCCCCTGAGTGGATGACTGCTTTGTGTCATGAGGCATGGCTCCTAATATCAGATACTTCTTAGAAGTAATTTGCAAGGCACACACTGCTTGAAGCACTTGTTGCTAAGGGAATCACCATAACCCTGGAATTGCCTTCAAAGTGGGCATTTGGGGTTTTATAGCATGGGATCATCCACTATTCTACCTCCATACATAGACCATGTAATGCTGTAAACTGATGTACAACAACTAAATAGTCTGAATTTTGACTTAGTCATGATTTCAGATATTTTGTATGTGGTCAGACTATGTATCAGTCTATTTGTTTGATTGACTTCAAAATAGATTTGCAATATGTTATTATAGTCTAATAAAAGTTGGCCACAGTTAAGGAGAATTTTGCTTAGAGAACATTTTTGAAGACTGCATCCTATAAGTCTTATGTTATTTGGCATATAAATAATGAATTTTCATTTTTTCCTTCAAATAGATCTCTGCTTATTCTTTTGTTTGAATCCTCTTTCTCGCATAAACTACATTGCTAGCTTAAAAAATCTTGCTATTTCTACAAAATATTCTATTAATAGTCACTGTAGTCACAGAGAAAGCAGCTCACACACAGATTGCTTGTGGAGCACATCAGAATATTTTATCATAATTATATTAAGTGAAGAAAAAAGAGAATTGTGAGATTCACTTAGATTGATTTATTTTGTTTGTTGATTATAACACCAATTATCAGTTCCAGTTTGCTTTTATTAGAATAAGACTTATTAGAAAGCATTGACTAACTCAGCATACGCACTGCATGTGAAAATAAAAATGCTATTAGGAACATGTAAGAGCTTAATATTCTGAACATGCACATGAATCAATCAGTCACTGAAAGAAGATTAGAATTCACTGCACATTCTGCAAATCTAAATCTCTAAATTGCTAATTGAACTTTAATTGGATTTCATTCTAATTTAATTGTTAGCACAAATCAAAAATGTTTACTTAAATATGAGTATTCGAGAGATTTGATGGTCAAGTAATAGATTCTACTTAAGTCTATTAATTAGGCATAAGTCCCTGGTTTCTAGGGACTAAAATTCTATTCTGAATACAATAGCACTGAATAAGTTTGGAAAATATTTTTCTTAATCTGTAGGTAAAATTATTTTGTTCATTAAAATAGTGCTGTTCAATGAAAACTAGTCATAGGGAAAGTTACAATTGCTAAGTCTAACTATATCATATGACAGTCCCCAAACAATTAAGATTTAAAAACGAAGGAAAACCAGGTTATTTAATTTCTATACCCTCTTTTATTTCAGAAAACTTAGTATTCAATTATAGATACTTGGCTCTAGGACTTTATCCAGCTTTTTCTCTTTTTCTCATTTTTAGCCTGGGAATTTATATTTACAATATTTTAAGAAATTCTTGTAAAGTAATAGGCAAATGTTATCAGGTATTCTGCCTAATCAAACCAGTGTATTTAAAGCAATACACTAATGTGAATTTATATATTTAGCTCTTATCTCCCAAATCAACTTCCTTGTGCAGAATATATTCAGCTCTTATTTACAATTGAGAAATTTACCTAAGAATTTCAAAGTATAAATTATCCCAGCCACAAAGTTTGTCCCCTTTGAAAACATTTTTTTGTAATATTAAAACCTCACCAGAAATGGTGGCCTAAAAATTTGTAAAGATGATGTTATAATTAAGAAACATTAATTATATTGTTAAGGGCAATTAAATTCTTAATTTCAAAAGCAGACCTCTCAAATTAACATTTCCCCTATTTTATAGATGATAAAACTGAGGCTAATAATATTAAGTCTGTCTAAGATCACAAAGCTGATACAATAACTACCCCATCAGTACCTGGCCCTGTGCTAACGATTAAGTTAATTTTATTGTGTGGGACAAATAAGCAAGAATGTTTCCTTATGAATTATGAACTATTTCACATAAGTAACAGAAACTACCAATAAACTCTGTCATAAACTGACACTCTCAGTAATGGTAGGTAGTATTGCTGTTTCAGCAGTTTGGGATTTTTTGTTTCCTTTTAGTAACTTCCAATCTCCTGATGCATTATTCAGGTGCATATTGCTGACAGTTTTTATGATCTGTGCATTTGGGAGGAAAGTGTCTAAGCAAGGCAGAAAGGTAGTGGAAGAGTTCGAGATGCATTTTCTATTTTACTGTTCGTTTTCTTCTGAGGTCAAGGTTATCTGGGTCCTCTCCTAACCTTGAATCTACCCCTCACATGCTATCAAATCTTCATTATTCTACTGACAAGAAGGTGCCTACATCCTTAGTCTCCTTCTGGTATCTGTTCACTGAAAACATGTTATGTGAAATATTTGCCTGCCTCCTCACAGTATATTTACGGTTTTTGTGTTGTTTATTTAAACAACTTTAGGTGCTCAGATTCTATTTAAAAAAAGATATGTCTTACAAAGTAGAGTTTGAAACTTTGCCTAGTCTAAGGTTTAAAACCATAGTAACAATTCATTTGTCTTGCTGTGGGGACAAGAAAAAAGATTGTAAAATTATACCCTACCCCAAGTATCATACAAACATGCATACCTTAATTATCTTTTGAAAAACAAATGTCTACCAGATAAAAATTCAGAGTCCATGAATTTATGTATGCAAAAAACATCTTTTTTTTTTAAGTTTATTTATTGACTTTGAGAGAGAGCGTGCACACAAGCAGGGGAAACGCAGAGAGAGAGGGAGAGAGAATCCCAAGCAGGCTCCGCTTTGTCAGCTGAAAGCCCAACACGAGGCTCCATCTCATGATCTGTGAGAACATGAACTGAGCTGAAATCAAGAGTCAGATGCTCAGCAGACTGAGTCACCCAGGTGCCCTGATATCTCAATCTCTTCTTGAAGCCGCTATTCTGTCTAGTTAGCAATTACTAAATGTTTAGGCTATTGAAAGGAAATTGTGTCAGAATGTAGTGGTTTTCCATTCATTTCAAATATATGAAGATTTCTCTGCCACTGTTTTTTGGGAAAACACCGGGTGCATGGCCATCTTCTGCTGATACCTGCCAAAATGTACAATCATCTCTGGCTACTTTTCATCAGCATATGCTCATGTTGGAGTCTGCAGGAGTCAGAATCTTGATATATTGTCATCTGATTAAGTAGTCTTGCCTCATGTGACATCCACCTCCCACTCTATTTGCTATTGAGTCATCCTGTCACACCACGGATCACTTTCTCTAGCTAACTTCTTTGCCTTTATTTGGGACAAAAAGGAAATGACTAACCAATGACTTAGGAGCAAAACTTTCTGTGAAGCTGCCTCCAGCCATTATGCATTGTATTGTGAGTGTCCTAGAACAGTGGCTGCCCTATGGTTTCATCAGTGGGCTTATTGTTCCCTGGATCTTCAGTGGGGAAACTGATCCAAACCCCTCTACTCTAATGTTTCTAAAAATTTACTGGAGGTTTAATGCCCAATTCCCTCCCTAGGAACAACTACAAGCCCCTTCTCAGGCATGAAAAACTATGAATCTTTCCAGAAATTCTCTTATTGGCTTCCCTGTCCTATCCCAGGGAACACATATACCTCCCTGGACTACAGAATGTCAGAAATGGAAGATTCTACCTTCTTCCACTTTGTTGTTTTAGCTAGGACTTCACTCATGAATACTCACAAAGTGCTTTCATTCAGCACATTGTGGTGGGCTGAATTTTGTTCCCTCCAAATACATAGATTGAAGTCTTAACCCTCAGTACCTCAGAATGTTACTGTTTTTGGAGATGGTGCCTTAAAAAAGGGAATTGAGGTTAAATGAGGTCATATGAGTGAGCCCAATCCAATCTAACTGCAACCTTATGCATGGAGGTGACTTGGACACACAGAAACACCAGGGATGCACAAGGCCAGAGCAGAGGCCATGTGAGGACACGTGAGAAGATGGCCATCTACAAGCTAAGGAAAAAGAGACCTTAAGAGAAACCAAATCTGCCAACACCTTGATCTTGGGCTTCTGTACCCCAGAACTCTGAAAAATGAATTTCTGTTGTTTACGCCCCCCAGACTGTGATTATTTTGTGATCGTCCCCCTAGAAAACTAATACACTAGTATTTTAATCTTGGATTTCTGAGTCTATTTTGATTCTGAAAAACTGTGTATTGGCTGTTTTTCTTTAAATGTCTGCTATCATTCTTAATTTCCCACCAATCAATGTATTCTTCTAAATGAATAGGGACTAGATCAGATGCCAGGAAATGGGAAAATGAAAAAAAAAACCTTTATTTAATATTTTGATATGTTAACACTTCATAGACTATGCACAATAGAGTATTTATAAGTAAAAATTTATAGTCAAGTGTTAAGCTATAAACATTAAATCTAATTCTGTAACCAAAAACAAACATGGAGTTTACAGGACTAAATTTATAACAGGATCAGAAATTTAACAAAGTTTAAGTTAGTTATAAAATGTTTTAGCCATTATATAAATTTACAATCAATCCAGCTTACTCCACCTTATTTAAAATTATAAAACGATATGCTGTTTTCATTTTCTTACATCTGTAGAAACCCAACTCACATATAAAGTGAGCAGAACAGTTTAAGTCAGCATTCACAGGTAATTCACAGGCAAGTAGATAAAAGAGAAAGATGTATTTGTGAGAATTAAATACTAGAAAAACAGTATGCTTAAGAGACAAAAATCCAGATTTAAGAAGGAGATTTCAGACATTATATGTTTTCTCCAGTATTGTTCAGTGATTATTTCACATAAATTCAACTCTTCCATACTCATCACATGAACTTCATCTCAAACAAACCGTATTTGGTAACTTTAACAAACTATAACTGATTAGCCTCTGCAGGCATGCTGATACATATTATGTGATATTGTGCCCTGAATAATGGCTTTGACATTCATACTGGGTTTTTGATCTTCAGATTTGGAAGCATAAAATAATATATCCTGAGGAAGCAAGTTAAGTATAAAATGGTCTTGTAACTAGATTACGAATCTCAACCATTAAATAATGACAGCTCTTAGTGTAGAGTAGGAGGATATCAAAAAGCAGCCTTTGCAAATTCATATATCATTAACATGGAGGTAATTTTTATTGGGTCAAATATAAGCATTTACAAGGAGCACTGTGCCATTAATAAATAACAAAGATAAATAACTTTTATTTTATTTTTATTTTATTTTATTTTATTTAGTTATTGAGAGACAGAGACAAGCTGGTGAGGGACAGAGAGAGAAGGGCACAGAAGATCCGAAGCAGGCTCTGTGCTGACAGCAGAGAGCCCAATGAAGGGCTCAAACTCATGAGCCAAGCCTTGAGATCGTGCCCTGAGCCAAAGTAGGATGCTTAACCCACTGAGCAACCAACCGGCCACCCCAAAGAAAACTATTTTAAATGAATGAACTTGATTTTTAAATGTTAACAGAAATCATTTTCTTTCATCTTATGTTTGATTTATACTCTAAAAATGTGATTTTTGTCAAATGAGGGAAACTATTAAATCATTTTCAGTCTAAATGAATAACACTGAGTAGCAAAGTGAAACAAAGCAGGGTTTTCATTCTTGTTTTGCTTTTCTTTCTTTTTCTCTTTCTTCCTTTCTCTCCTTTTTTCTTTCTTTCTTTCTTTCTTTCTTTCTTTCTTTCTTTCTTGATAGGGTCAATTGGTGCCTGGTTTCAAATAGGAGGATAAAAGGATGGATTTTAAAGATTGCTCCAAGAAATTTGAGTAATTTTACTTTTTCAGTAAAAGTAAAAGCAATCTAGAAAATGGTAACCATTGGCACACTTACAATTCTGTTTTTTCTGTACACAGATTTTTTTTAATTTTTAATGTTTATTTTTGAGAGAGTGTGAGTGTGGGAAGAGCAGAGAGAGGGGGACAGAGGAGCCGAAGCAGGCTCCCTGCTGACGACATTGAGCCCAATGTGGTGCTCAAATTCACAAACCATGAGATCATGACCTGAGCTAAAGAGTCAGATGCTCAACTGACTAAGCCACCCAGGCACTCCTGTACAAAGAATATTTGATATAGGGATAATGTGATAATATTTTAGACAAATCCTTGATTTTTAGTTGCCAAAGAGAATTATCATGAATCCAAATGACATAATATATAATAAAATCCTGTCGAACAGGCACTATACGTTTGTTTTAAAATGTAAAGAAGCTTGAAACAAATATTCAAAGTTTTCCATAAATGCAAAAGTGTGGAAAATGTTGTATACAGAAGGACCTGTATATTTTCAGCAAAAATAATTCATAAAATAATTTGTGAAATTTATTGAACACACTGAAAAGACAAAAGCAAAAATTATTTTTGGTGATATTGTGAATACCTATTTTCAATTTAGAGTCACCATAATTCTATTACCTGATCTAGGAATTATTCTATTTCTTATATATCCATATCCATACATATGTACATATGTCGTCTTCAAAACTTGACCCAGCATAGGTCAAACCTGAGCAGAAGAGAACTAGATACCCAGGCAAATGCACAAATTTTTATAAAAGTCATGAATCTAAAAATATACCATTATAATTCACTGAGATAAATGTCATGATAGAAGAAAACACAGGATGCCATAGAAGTCTGAGGAAGGATATGGAACCTAGACTAAAAGAAACAAGAAAAACTGGAAAAAATAAGTTCTAGAGACATGTAAGTCTAATTATATAGACAGAGGGGGAACGTTCCTCTTAGAATAGCAGCACATGGGAAAACTCAAAAGTAAGAAAAAGTAAGATTTATAGGTAAAGAGGACCTTGGGCTTTACATATTTAATACATAAGTTTGACTAGAATGTGTTTTTGAGTGACTCTGAAGATCCCTTGATTAAAAACTCTCCTGGTAGCTAACAGTATGGAATAGTTTTGCCTGCTGTTGAAATTTATGTAAGTGAGCAATTCATATACTCTTTTGAAACTGAATACTTTTGGTCAGCATTTTGCATTGGGATTTATCCATGTTGTTGTATGTAACAGATCGTTAGTTTGCATTGCTATATAATATTCCATTGAGCCAGCCTCCTAGTTTATTTATCCATTCTACTGTTAATGGACAATGGGTTATTTTCAGATTTGGGCCACTATAAATAATGATGATATAAACATTCTTGTACATTTACACTGACAACATGTTAGAGTATTTTTTAAGTTTATTTATTTATTTTGAGAGAAAGGGAGGGAGGGAGGGAGAGAGAGAGAGAGAGAGAGAGAGAGAAAGAGAATCTGGGGGAGGGGTAAAGAGAAAGAGAAAGAGAGAATTCCAAGCAGGCTCTACACTGTCAGCACAGAGCCTGGCGCAGGGCTTGAACCCATGAACTGTGAGATCATCACCTGAGTCAAAACCAAGAGTCAGATGCTTAACCAAGCCACCCTGGCACCCCTAGAGTATTCCTTCAGGGAGAAGTGCATTAAATAAATACAATGAAAGTGTCTAATGCCAATTTTGATGTATTATGACCCTGGTGAACCATATCTAATTTGTGGACTTCCTAACTACTTTTCCTCAATTAGTGATATTTCAAAGTTCAAGAATAGCACATACCATACAATTTCACCTATATGTGGAATTTAAAAGACAAAACAAATGAATAAGCAAACAGAAAAAAGCAGACTCAGACCTATAAATACACAGAAAAACTGATGGTTGCCAGAGGAAAAGGGCTTGGAGGTTGGACAAAATGGGTGGAGGGGAGAGGGAGGTACAGGCTTCCAGTTAAGGAATGATTATGTCACGGAAATAAAAGGTACAACAAAGGGAATATAGTTGATGGTACTGTAATAGCATTGTATGGTGACAGATGGTGGCTACACGTGTGCTAAGCCTAGCATTAGGTATAGAGTTACTGAATCACTATGTTGTATAGCTGAAACTAATGAATGTTGTGTGTCAACTATACTATAAACAAAAGAATAGTACATATTTCATAACACTTGATTTGTAAGATCTAATGTGGTCTAATAACTTAGAAATTAAACTAAATGGGAAGAATTTTATAACAAGAGGATAGATAAAAATAGGAACAAAATCATAAAGATCTTTGTTCACTAGTTGAAGGTCTTGAGCTACATTTTCAGTGATTTGTAGTGTAGTTTTAAAACTATCATTCTACTCATGTGGAAGATGACTTGAAAAATATGCAAAGAAGAGAAGTAGGAAGTGTTTCACTAATTCTAGGTAGAGCTGAATGAGACTGGCAGGGAAAAGAAAGAAGCAGGTGGATCTCTGAATAATTCGAAAATTTGCCAACATTATACCTTCTCATCCAGGGACATACTCATAGTTGTATAGTTTTAAACTTTACACACTGTCAAAGGGATCAGAGATCCATTAGCCAACCAACCCTAGGTTCAGAACCTTTGTATTGCATCAGCATAAATTCATCAAAATTGTAGATGGATGGGAGAGGAGGAGTTGGTATGGTGTTGGGCTTTTAGCAACAAGAATTATTTACACCTCTCTCTTCTGTGGTTTTAAAAATAATAGAGAAATAGCAGGGTGCCTAGGTGGCTCAGTCTGTTGAGCGTCCAACTTTGGCTCATGTCATGATCTCGCAGTTTGTGAGCTCATGCCTCGCGTTGAGCTCCGTGCTCACAGCTCAGAGCCTAGAGCCTGCTTCAGATTCTGTGTCTCCCTCCCTCTGCCCCTTCCCCACTCAGTCTCTGTCTCTCTCTGTCTCTCAAAATTGAATAAACTTTAAAAAAATTAAAAAAACTAATTAAAACTAATAGAGAAATAAAACAATATTTAAATGTCAAGTATTTGCAAATAAAGCTCTTTGGAAAATGAGGCCTGAATGAATCCACACTTAGACTCCTTAATATCTTTTATTGAATTAAACTTAACTGCTTGGTCACAGGAAAAAACAAACAAACAAACAAACAACAACAACAAAACAGACTTTCTAAGCACGGGAAAGCATCAATTTAAATTATTTTGCACATAAAGAATCTGTATGTCTTACTGACAATCACTTTGGAAAAAAGAAATTCTTTAAAGAACTCAACTGAAAAATGCTGTTATTGCAATTAAATTCAGAAATCAGAGATTTTCTTGAGTTTCACTGAGGCTTTTGTCTTTAGTACTTAAAAATGGAAGGTGCTCTTAATTTGTGTACCAAGGGAGAAAAGGGATTAAGGAAAAAAGATGTTTCCCATCAGCAGTCCCCCTCAATTCTTTTAAAGAGGCAAGAGAAAGGGCAGTCAGAAGAATCTCCTATGGAAAGAAAATGGAGGAAAGAAAAACAGCAAGTCTAGTCTTATGTTCAGTTTTAATTCAAGTCTCCAGATTTAGCACATGAAATACATGATACCCAGTTAAATTTAAAGTTCAAACAACACATAAATTATTCAGTGTATATAATGTCCTCTTCAGTGGTATCGGTTAGCCACAGTCAACTGCAGTATGGAAGCAGATGATCCTCCTTCTGATGTATTGTCAGAAAGTTAATATAGTAGCCTAACCTTACGTCATGATGCCTACATCATTCACCTGCCTTCATCTCATCAGGTAGGCATTTTGTCATCTCACATCATCACATGAAGAAGGCTGAATACAGTAACCCAATATTTATATATATAGAGAGAGATCACATTCACAAAGCTTTTGTAATGATATATTATTATAATTCTTCTATTTTAGTGTGCATTATTGTTAATCTTCTCTTACTGTGTCTAACTTATAAATTGAACTTCATCATATGTACATATATGTAGGAAAAAAAACATAGTATATATAGGTTGTGCAATTATCCATGGTTGGAAGCATCCACTAGGGTTCTTGGAACATAAATCCTCAAGGATATGGGGGACTGCTAGAAGTATATCTCATGCAATATTTGGGAAAGCTTATTTTACAAGTAGTTTTTAAAAAGTGAAATTCACATTAGGGGCACCTGGCTGTTCAGTCAGAAGATCATGAGACTCTTGATCTTGGGGTTGTGGGTTTGAGCCCCACGTTGGGGATAGAGAATACTAAAAAAATAATAAACTTTCAAAAACAAGAACTGATTTAAAAAATAAACAAAATGTGAAATTCAAATTTAAAGGATGTCTGTATTTTATCTTGCAAACCTAATTTAAGAGGTAGATAAATGGTCATAGAGAAACTGGGTGCTTGACAGAAGACAAATAACATAATTGGTTATTGACTAAGGTTTGAGGCTTAATTTGATCTAAAGTTCAGCCGTGGGTAGATTTTCAATGTTGGGACATTCTTCAAGGAGGCATTTTTGCTCACCAGGCCAGGTTTTACTCAGGGGTTTTTACTTTAAAAAGGAAAATCTTAGCTAGCTTGACCTCTAGGGAATCATCGATGTTTAGAAAAGTAAACACTAGAACCCCCAGGAAATATCCAAGTAAAAGCTTAATATAGCATATTCCATAACATAGTAAAAAAATTTCATGAGATGCCTGGATGGCTCAGTTGGTTAAGTGTCCAACTTTAGCCCTGCTCATCATCTTCTGGTTCGTGAGTTTGAGCCCCACATTGGGCTTTCTGCTGTCAGCACAGAGCCGGCTACTGATCTTCTGTCTCTCTCTCTCTGCCCCTCCCCCACTGGTTATCTCTGTCTCTCTCTCTCTGTCTCAAAAATAAATAAACTTAAAAAAATTCTTTTTGGCACCTGTCCCTAGAGTAGATAATATCTAAAATCTTTTCTGCTTCTCAGATTTTATGATGTAAAAGGAGATACAGTACCACTGAACTGTTCACTTTAAAATGGTTAATTTTATGTTATGTGAATGCCACCTCAATCAATTTAAATAAAAGACACTAGAGATACTAAATCTCTCTTTTAGTTCTTATTCTGTGAGTCTGGATACCATTAGTAAGCTTTTCCTCAAATGCCCTTTCCTCAGGACACCCAAGGTATTTATTCTATTTTGTTTTTTAACTTTATGATTTGTAATTCAATTTTTTCTCATCACGCCCTACTTCTAACCCTAAATATTGGGGTTTCCAATAATCAGTCTCAGAACTTTTAGTTCTCTCATTTTTATATTCTGTCCTTTGGAAACATGTGCATGATCTAAAGAAAATGGTAATTCTGATACAATTTAACTTGGTGTATAATTACTTATAAAGGGTATTTGATAAAATTTTCATTTTTATTATTAGCTCTCTTAAAAAGAGAGGCAGTGTCGGCCTGTGTATGGGATTTCGCAGAGGTCTGCATGGAGTCAACTGACAGTTATAATGAATATATTAATATAGAGATATTAAGTATACCTTGATTTGATTATGTTTAGTCAGTGTTAACTATTTCAGGAATTTCTGCATGACTATAAATGCTTTAAGAGAAAGTATCTGTACACTTTGTTTTCATAATTAAAACATAGTTTTTGTGCCAAATACTATAGTAGAATACTTTGGTATTTAAAATAAATAAATCATGGGGCACCTGGGTGGTTCATCAAGGCATCTAACTCTTGATTTTGGCTAAGGCCATGACCTCACAGTTTATGATATCAAGCCCACATCCTGGTCTGTGCTGACAACGCACAGCCTGCTTGCGATTCTCTTTCTCCCTCTCTTTGCTACCTCTCTCTCTCTCTCAAAATAAATAAATAAACATTTAAAAATAAATGGATTAAACTAAACTAAACTAGGATAAGTAAATCAATGAAAGGTAGTAGAACTGGGGCCCTGCTCTGATGAATGTGAGTCTGACATGGGAGGGACCATATACAACATTGCAGTAGGTGTATGACATTTCTGTTTTTACAGTGCTCTGAGAGACCCAAAAGTTACTTCTTGAGCGCTCCATGAGACAGAAATTGAAAGCATTTGCAACAATACACAGCAGTCATTAACACCATATGAAACATTAGTCACAAGCATCTGTATAGGTAGAATGCCTTGATCTCTATGCTTGGGGGTATGGGTGGTTGAGGTAGGTAGTATTATTACCTTGATATCATGAAGCTATGTGCCTTTTATAAACTTATTTTCTTCTCTGATTGACCCTTTCATCTCTATTTGTAAATACATTTAGATCTTCTTTATCAAAAAGTAAATAAGCACATAATATTTCTTCCATTTGCAAAGCCATGCCTTAAGTTCCCGATCAGTAACTTTCAATTCCAGCCAAAGTTCTCAAACATATTGATGCGTATTAATGAATTCAAATTAATTAATTTTTTTTTCCGTCATTCCATTGTACCCAGTGATTCATTAATTTTGGGAATATGACAGCTACATTCTCATTCTGTTCCTACCCAGCAACTCCAAAACTTTAAAAAATCATCTCTCCCTCTGACTCACCAAATCACTGGATACCAAGCAATTATTTAGATATACCCATTCCCAGGTATTTTATGATTCTTGGTGCAATTATGAATGGGATCAGTTTCTTTATTTGTCTTTCTGTTGCTTCATTATTAGTGTATAAGAATGCAACTGATTTCTGCACATTAATTTTGTATCCTGCGACTTTGCTGAATTCATGTATTGGTTCTAGCAGACTTTTGGTGGAGTCTATTGGGTTTTCCATGTACAATATCATGTCATCTGCAAAAAGTGAAAGCTTGACTTCATCTTTGCCAATTTTGATGCCTTTGATTTCCTTTTGTTTGATTGCTGATGCTAGTTCTTCCAACACTATGTTAAACAACAGCAGTGAAAGTGGACATCCCTGTCGTGTTCCTGATCTCAGGGGGAAAGCTCTCAGTTTTTCCCCATTGAGGATCATATTAGCTATGGGCTTATCATAAATGGCTTTTATGATGTTTAAGTATGTTCCTTCTATCCCAACTTTCTTGAGGGTTTTTATTAAGAAAGAATGCTGAATTTTGTCAAATGCTTCTTCTGCATCGATTGACAGGATCATATGGTTCTTTTCTTTTCTCTTATTAATGTGATGTATCACATTGATTAATTTGCGAATGTTGAACCAGCCCTGCAGCCCAGGAATGAATCCCACTTGATCATGGTGAATAATTCTTTTTATATGCTGTTGAATTCGATTTGCTAGTATCTTATTGAGAATTTTTGCATTCATATTCATCAGGGATATTGGCCTGTAGTTCTATTTTTTTGCCGGGTCTCTGTCTGGTTTAGGAATCAAAGTAATGCTGGCTTCATAGAATGAGCCTGGGCGTTGTCCTTCCCTTTCTATTTTTTGGAACAGCTTGAGAAGGATAGGTATTATCTCTGCTTTAAATGTCTGGTAGAATTCCCCAGGGAAGCCATCTGGTCTTGGACTCATTTGTTGGGAGATTTTTGATAACTATTCAATTTCTTCGCAGTTATGGGTCTGTTCAAGTTTTCTATCTCTTCCTGTTTGAGTTTTGGAAGTGTGTGGGTGCTTAGGAATTTGTCCATTTCTTCCAGGTTGTCCAGTTTGTTGGCATATAATTTTTCATGGTATTCCCTGATAATTGCTTGTATTTCTGAGGGATTGGTTGTAATAATTACATTTTCATTAATGATTTTATCTATTTGGGTCCTCTCCCTTCTCTTAGAAGCCTGGCTAGAAGTTTATCAATTTTGTTTATTTTTTCAAAAAACCAACTCTTGGTTTCATTGATCTGCTCTACAGTTTTTTTGGATTCTATGTTGTTTATTTCTGCCCTGATCTTTATTATTTCTCTTCTTCTTCTGGGTTTGGGGTGTCTTTGCCGTTCTGCTTCCATTTCCTTTAGGTGTGCTGTTAGATTTTGTATTTGGGATTTTCCTTGTTTCTTGAGATAGGCCTGGATTGCAATGTATTTTATTCTCAGGACTGCCTTCGCTGCATCCCAAAGCCTTTGGATTGTAGTATTTTCATTTTCATTTGTTTCCATATATTTTTTAATCTCTTCTCTAATTTCCTGGTTGACCCATTCATTCTTTAGTAGGGTGTTCTTTAACCTCCATGCTTTTGGAGGTTTTTCAGACTTTTTCCAGTGGTTAATTTCAAGTTTCATACCTAGGAATAAACCTAACCAAAGATGTAAAGGATCTATATGCTGAAAACTATAGAAAGCTTATGAAGGAAACTGAAGAAGTTATAAAGAAATGGAAAAACATTCCGTGCTAATGGATTGGAAGAATAAATATTGTTAAAATGCCAATACTACCCAAAGCAATCTACACATTCAATGCAATCCCAATCAAAATTGCACCAGCATTCTTCTTGAAGCTAGAATAAGCAATCCTAAAATTTGTATGAAACCACAAAAGACCCCGAACAGCCAAAGTAATATTGAAGAAGACCAAAGCAGGAGGCATCACAATCCCAGACTTTAGCCTCTACTACAAAGCTGTAATCATCAAGACAGCATGGTATTGGCACAAAAACAGACACACAGACCCATAGAATAGAATAGCGACTCCAGATTTGGACCCACAAATGTATGGCCAACTGATCTTTGACAAAGCAGGAAAGACTATCCAATGAAAAAAAAGACAGTCTCTTCAACAAATGGTGCTGGGAGAACTGGACAGCAACATGAGAAGAATGAAACTAGACCCCTTTCTTACACCATGCACAAAAATAAACTCAAGATGGATGAAGGACCTGAATGTGAGACAGGAAACCATCAAAACCCTAGAGGAGAAAGCAGGGAAAAACCTCTCTGACCTCAGCTGCAGCAATTTCTTACTGGACACATCTCCAAAGGCAAGGGAATTAAAAGCAAAAATGAACTATTAGGACTACATCAAGATAAAAAGCTTCTGTACTACAAAGGAAACAGTCAACAAAACTAAAAGGTAACTGATGGAATGGGAATAAATATTTGCAAATGACATATCAGACAAAGGGCTAGTGTCCAAAATCTATAAAGAACTCACCAAACTCCACACCCGAAAAACAAATAATCCAGTGAAGAAAAGGGCAGAAAACGTGAATAGACACTTCTCTAAAGAAGACATCCAGATGGTCAACAGACACGTGAAAAGATGCTCAACGTCACTCCTCATCAGGGAAATACAAGTCAAAACCACATTGAGATACCACCTCACACCAGTCAGAGTGGCCAAAATGAACAAATCAGGAGAATATAGATGCTGGAGAGGATGTGGAGAAACGGGAACCCTCTTGCACTGTTGGGAATGCAAACTGGTGCAGCCACTCTGGAAAACAGTGTGAAGGTTCCTCAAAAAATTAAAAATAGATCTACCATATGACCCAGCAATAGCACTGCTAGGAATTTACCCAAGGGATACAGGAGTGCTGATGCATAGGGGCACATGTACCCCAATGTGTATAGCAGCACTCTCAACAATAGCCGAATTATGGAAAGAGCCTAAATGTCCATCAACTGATGAATGGATAAAGAAGTTGTGGTTTATATACACAATGGAATACTACTTGGCAATGAGAAAGAATGAAATATGGCCTTTTGTAGCAATGTGGATGGAACTGGAGAGTGTTATGTTAACGTGAAATAAGTCAGGAAAAGAAAGACAGATACCATATGTTTTCACTTTCATGTGGATCCTGAAAAACGTAACAGAAGACCATGGTGGAGGTTAAGGGAGGAAAAAAAAAGGTTAGAGAGGGAGGGAGCCAAACCGTAAGAGACTCTTAAAAACTGAGAATAAACTGAGGGTTGATTGGAGGAGGCAGGGAGAGATGGGTGGGTGAGGGGTATTGAGGAGGGCACCTGTTGGCATGAGAACTGGGTGTTGTATGGAAACCAATTTGACAATAAATTTTATATTAAAAAATTGAAAAAATAGATGTACCCATTAAAATGTTTTTAACATTTAAAAAAATCATATTAAAGATAAGCTCACTAAAATATTCAAGTAAAATATTTGCATGTTACATTGCATTTGGCCTTATCATTCTGTGATAATGAATGAATAAAAAAGACAATAGTCTATGTATTATTTTATTAGAAAAATTAGGACAGTGGTGATTAATTATCACATGTGCAAAAAGCAATAAAATTTTAGCCCAATGAGATAGTCATTGTCCTTAGAAAGATATCCTTGTGTTCTATTTTAAGGTAAGATAAAATTATTTACTATCATGTCCAAAATTCTATAAATGTACTATTGAATATTATCGGAAAGTGAAGCATTAAGATGAATGTTGTAAATTTTACATTTCTGTGAACGTAGGTCTCTCTTATAACTTGTCTCATGTTACAAAAAACATGTTTTTACTTTCAATATTATAATTATAATTAGGAAATAAGTATATACCAGATTAGGATTTCCTTGAACTTGCCTTTAGAAGGAATTATTTTCATTCTTCTGATAATTTGGCTTCATACAAGTGAAAATTAAAGTGTTCCAGCTCATGTTATTTTATAATAATATTAGAAAGTATGTTATGTGAAAGTATTACATAATTACCAACATTTTGAATATAATGATTGCTATTCAACTACCATTCTACTAATGATGAAATAGAGATTGATTTTATTTCATACCACAAGATTTAATACGCAGCAATTTTAACCTCATCAGAAACTGCCTTCTTTAGATGCCTAACAGCTTCAAGATATTTTGTTTTAATGCCCTGGTACTAAAATTGTGCTGTAATTAGGAGATCTAAGAAATAATTTATTCATTCTCAATTTTTTAAGGTCATATTATGGATTATCTTAAAATGCAATCTGAAGCAAATTAGGATGTTAGGAACATTTTACCACTAAACTTGGAAAATGGGAAGAGAACTGTATCTATGCAGATTTTTCATCAAATAAATTCCTTTTTGTTTGCAAAAGAATCAGTTACATAAGTAGTGATGCAACTTGAATTTTGTCAGATTATCATAGATTTTGAAGAATGAAATTGTCAAGTATTACATTTTGATTACACATTTGCAGAAATCAAACTTATTCATAAATGAAATCCACACAACGAAAATGCAATTTTATATTCTCACAGGCTTTTTGAGAAGCATAAATGAAGTAATGCTTGAGAAGTTGCTTTGTAAACCATAAAATGCTATTATAATAAAAAACATTATTAGTAATCTCTAGGAGTTAATACCTACAACTGACTTGCTAGAATGGTTTTGGCTTTTGGTAAATGAAATTTGCATTAAAGACATACAAATATTATTAATTTGTCTTATAACATTTTAACGTCTGTTAGAATTTAAAAGCTGTATATCTTCTAAATAATTTGCTATTTTGCCGTACATTGTAGACCTCTGTCTGTACATAACTACATATACACAGTTCTGGAAAATATGAATTATGAGATTTTGTAGATAATTATTTAAAAGGGAAAATAAAGCTCAAGTCACAATACTTTTAATTTTTGGTTAAATTTTATATTTTATAATAGTGTTTTTCTTTGAAAATTTTACTTGCACTCATCAAAAAATATGTACAAAATACCTTTTTTCCACAATTAACTGAAGTCTAGGTAAAATTGCCTTCATAATGAAGGTTAAGTACTTTATTATATTCACAAATATGTCACTAAATTAGCAAAATAAGGCATAAAATCCTATACAATACAGTGTAATCACTATTTTACAATAAAATGCAGCTACCATAGTTCTTAATAAGCAGGGAAGCAAGTTATTATTAGTTGGATTTAAATTTAATGATAACTTAAATAAATGCTCTAAAAAAGTATATTTACTTATTATCTGATATTTATAAAGTGTCCTCTTAAAGCTTCAGGCTATTTATCATATTTTATCTAATGGACACACATCTCAAAACTTAATTCCCAAAAGATATTATACATTAAAGCAAACAGTTATAACCTCATGTCTTTTTTTAACATCCAAATTACCTTTGAGTTCCCCAAATCCCTATACGTTCTTATAGCACATTTTTGCACAAACATACACACATATCAGACCTTTAAAGTACAAGTATTACTTTTTGTTAAAAAAAAATGTTATGAGATTTATTTTCCCTGCTTCTTAATTATACCCAAACATCATCTACTTAATTACATTTTGCTTCTTACAATACATACACAATATATGATTCATTGATCATTAAAAATCGCTATAGAGAAAAAATTAACACTATCTAATCAAGCTATATAGGCATTGATTCTTTGGCCTAGTAATCCTGTTTTGAAAGTACACCACAACACACATAAAATAGCACACAGACAGGTTATGTACAGGTTATATACAGTATTATTTGAAATAGCAAAATATTGAAAACCACATAAGTATCCATCCATTCACAAGGCATTGATAAAAATTTTTTTAAATATGATTTATTTACTAAATTTTATTCTATGAAGCAGTCAAAATTTGAAAAGACTCTATCATCTGCTTCCTAGAAATACACCCACATGTACATGGTTAGTTAATTTGCAACAAAGGAACCAAGAATCTACAATGGGGAAAGTGTAGTTTCTTCAATTAGAGGTGTTGGGAAAACTGGATAGCCACATGCAAAAGAATGAAGCTGGATATGTCTTCCACCATATACAAAAATTAATTCAAAATGGATTAAAGACTTGAAGGTAAAACCTGAAACCTTAAAACTCCTAGAAGAAAACAGGTGGTAAGCTCTTTGACATAACTCAGAGATACTTTTTTGAAACTAATACCAAAGCAAAAGCAAAGGAAAGAAAGAAAGAAAGAAAGAAAGAAAGAAAGAAAGAAAGAAAGAAAGAAAGAAAGAAACAGGACTACATCAAACTAAAAAACTTTACGCAACAAAGAAAACCATCAACAAAATGAAAGGGCAACTTACTGAATGGGAGAAAATATTTGCAAATTATATATACAATAAAGGCTAATATTCAAAATATATAAAGAACTTATAGAAGTCAGCAACCACAAAAACCAAACGATCCAAATAAAAAATGGGCAGAAGTTCTGAACAGTTTTCCAAAAAGACATAGAGATGACTAATAGGTACATAAAAAGATTTTCTACATTATTAATCATCCGGAAGATGTGAATCAAAAAACCACAGTGAGGTATCATCTCACACCTGTCAGAATGGCTAGTATCAAAAAACACAAGAAATAACAAATGCTGGTGAGAGATGTGAAGAAAAGAGAACACTTTGTACCCTGTTGGTGGGAATGTAAATTGGTATAGCTATTATGGAAAATAGTACGGAAGTTTAAAAAAAAATAGAACTACCTTATGATTCAGCAATTCCATTTCTGGGTATTTATCTGAAAAAAAATAAAAACACTAATTCAAAAATATATGTGCTCCCCCCCCGCCATGCTCACTGCAACCTTATTTACAATACCAAGGTATGGAACCAACATAAGTGCACATTGATGAATGAATGGATAAAGACCACATAAGACATGGATGGACTGTGAGGGCCATTATGCTAAGTGAAATAAGTGAGATAGGGAAAGACAAATACTGTATGACCTCTCTTGTATGTGGAATCTAAAAATAATAGTAATAAGTTCATAGATACAGGGAACAGATTGGTGGTTGCAAGAGGCGAGGCCTGAGGGTAGGAGAGATGGGAAAATTTGGGGGTTTTTTTGGTTTAAATAAATTGAATAAAACTTTTAAAAACCCAACTCACTGGGCAGAATCAGGCAGCCCAGTGAGCTGATCAATTAGGCTGATCAAACAGCCCTAACCAAACACAGGCCTCCAGAATCAATTAGAAGTCTAAAAATAACTAATAGTTGATATGTAACAATAATGACAACTGAATTGCCATTCTTTTTCTCCGCTTTATAAAAAAAATTAGGAATGAGATGGATGGAGCTAAAGAGTATTATGCTAAGCAAAATATGTCAGTCAGAAAAAGACAAATGCCATATGATTTCACTCTTATGTGGAATTTAAGAAACAAACAAATGAGCAAAGGGGAAAAAGAGAGAGGCAAACCAAGAAACAAATTTTTAACCATATATAGAGAAAAAACTAATGGTTAATGGGGGCAGGGGGGATGAAATAGGTGATGGGGATTAAGGCGTGCACTTGTTATCATGAGCACCGGGTGTAGTATGGAAGTGTTGAATCACTGTATTGTACACCTGAAACTAATATTACACTTATATTAACTAACTGGAATTTAAATAAAAACTTTAAAAATGTAAAAAAAAAATAGGAAGATTTCTATCACCCAATAAATAAATCTATAGGATATATAGTTAAGGAAAAATATATTGCAATATTGATATGTAGATATATGATTACAAAAAATACAAAAAGGACTAAACCAGAAGCCAAAGAAAAAATTATCTAAATAGATGCATTACAGTGGGTTATAAAAGTTAGGTGTTGCTCTGACATTGTTTTTTTATACTTGTTGGATATAATATTTTTTAATATTTATTAAAAATTTTGTTTAATGTGTATTTATTTTTGAGAGAGAGAGACAGAGAGAGAGAGCAGCCTCCAGGCTCTGAGCTGTCAGCACAGAGCCCAACGCGCGGGGCTCAAGGCCACGAAACTAAAGATCATGATCTGAGCTGAAGTCGGAGGCTCAATGGACTGAGCCACCCAGGTGTCCTGCCTTTTCTTTTTTAATAGTGCATTCTTTCACAGGTGCCTTTTGGTACAGTGGAAGGCTGCAAGGGAACCTTGAAAAATTCTTAGTAGAATTGTTTGTTATGATATTGGAGTAGCCATTCTGGAAATTTTCTATTTGTATTATAGGATAGAGCAGACATGCGTTTTGGCATTATTGGAATGAGATTCTTTACTTTGGGAGACGGTATATAAAAATATGGAATCTATGAGATGTGGAAGAACTATATGGTATTGGATTTAAATTGTAAGATTCAGTATGAACATAAGAGTTTGTCACTGAAAAGGCCTAGAGGAATGAGACAATCTAACGTCCAGAATTTCACTTTGAAATGCCATTTCTACTAAAAGAATCAAAACTTCTCTAAAGAAATAGACAACTCTGGGTCAGGAGAAGGAACGGTATAAAGTACAATACCTTAATGTGCCAGAAAGCACAAAGGTGTTAGAAAGAAAGACAGACAAAAGACAGACAGAGGTGGGTAGGTGAGCAGGAGAGGGGGAGAGAATGAAGGAGAGAAGGAGAAGGGTGGATGAGGAGGAGAAGGGAGAGAATTTGAGAAAGAGAAAGAGATTCCTGTTTTGTTTTGTTTTGTGTTGTTTTGTGTTGTTTTGTTTTGTTTTGCCAGAGTCTGTTAAATTGTAGACCCTGCACAGTTCTTTACAGGATACCAAAGAACTCATGAGCACTTAATGACACCCAAAGAGTAGAGAAGGGGCACTTCTTTGCTTAGGAAAGTTTGCATAATGAATCTGAAAGCAATGACAAAACTAAAAAATCACTATTTTGCAATTACCAAAGTAATTAACTGTTTTCAGTAAGGGTAACCAATGGATGCTGAAATCATTGAGTAAAAATTTGTTAGGGAAAAGGATATTTGCATGCTCATAAACACAAGGAGAAATCCCACAAAGATTTCTCATCTCTTGATTACAAGTAGGGGGAAACATATTTCTAGCGGAGAGATGTTGCAGTGCTACCTTATCCAAATGATCCAATTTAGGGTCACTAATTATGAAACCAACTAAGATTATAAAACTTCTGCCAAGATGCAATAGAAAGTACATAGATAATCTGTTATATTAGTTCCAGAAATATTTAACCTGAATCTTATTATGAGTGAAAAGTTTTTTTAATGTTTGTTTATTTCTGAGAGAGAGACAGAGGGCAAGTGGGGGAGGAGCAGAGAGAGAAGGAGACATAGAATCCAAAGCAGGCTCCAGGCTCTGAGCTGTCAGCACAGAGCCTGACATGGGGCTTGAACTCATGAACTGCGAGATCGTGACCTGAGCCGGAGTCTGATGTTTAACTGACTGAGCCACATGGGCGCCCCATTATTATGAGTTAACCATCAGGAAAATTTGACATATTTGACATTTTGACTTATTGTACAAGATAATTGATTTGAGTTGTCAAAAATATCAGTGTGATAAAAGAATTTGGGGGATCCTTTTACAGTAAAGGAGATTAAAAATAGATGCCAACCAAATGTCACTAGTGATATTTGATTGGGTCCTCAGTCAAAGATATCCCTCCCAAAACACCGTTTGGGATATTTGAGTAAATTAAAGTTATGAGCTTTAAAGTGGATTATATTGTCGTATTGTTATAGATTATACTGTTAAATTTCTGGGTTGCGATAATAATACTATTGCAAGAAATAACATAAATGAGACATACTGTTGACCATTGGTGATTCAAGGTAAAGAGTATACGAGTGTTTCTTGTGCTACTTTTAGTTGTAAAATTCTCAAAGTAGAGCATTTTGGGAATTTTTGTCATTAAATTTTTATAATTTGTCAATTATTAAATTTCTTGGTTTGGCTGGTAAGTTTAGATATATATTGTGAATGAAGTATCATATGTATAAAAATAAAATATATACAAAACCAAACAAATAATCTTAATCATGAAAGCTTCTCTGTAGCCATGCAGCCTTGCTCAGCCTAAGGGCTGGGTATCATCAGGCACCAAAGTTAGAGAATAATGAATCTGCCTTTTAAGTTCATAATATGAAGACGCACATTCTGCTCCGAGTTGCCTAGCCAGATTGAACTCCCATTGTCTGCAGGGGAAACCTGTTCATCAGTGCACTGTTTGTTGGTCTTTCTCCTCACTCTCTTTTTCTCTGCTTCCTCACTTGTGATTCCTAGAACCAACTCCCAGATAAATTATCATTGCCAAATCCTTGCCTCAGGCTCTGTTTTTAGGGAAACAGAAACCAAGACCAGCTGACGAAATACCAGGAATTTATGTTGAAAATGATGCAGTTATTTTGTCAATATTAAAAGTATATTGTTATAAAGGAAATGCTGGTGTGATAAGCCTACCTCTAACCCAAGCCAAACCCTATGGAGGCAGAAGTGCTTGCAGAATTCCTGAGTGTAAAATTGGTCTTCTTCCTTCTTTTCCAGCTAGGGCAATTTTGTCAAGCTTGTTAACTAGAAACTCAGTGGTTATGAGCTTAGGCACATGTCAGCATGGATGGAGCATTGTGATTCCTACACTAAAAAATAAAATGATTTCTGTGTAAACTTTTATTCCCCTCAATAAGTTTTATTATTTTTTCTATCAAATTATCCACTTCAATTCTCCACATTTTTTCTTAAATATGTTTCATATATTGATTCTACATTTTCTCTAGCGCCAGGCCATATAAAGTTTTCTAAGCAAATGTTTTATCAAAGCAGGCTTCTATCAGTAAAAAATAGAATAGCAATTTATATTTTCAAATTAATTATTTGCCACTATAATAGGATTCTTGATAAGATTTTTTTCTAATTTAAAAAAACATAATGTTTTCATATATTTACATTCATTAGTATATATATGCAAAAGAAGTAAAAAATTTACACAAAAAAGCGTTGGTGGACTCATTTTAGTCAAAAGGACAGAGAAAAAATTACCGCAAATATAATAATAGCCATTCCTTACTTTAGCATGGAAATTTGGCTCAATTTTTAATATGCCTTTTTTGTACTTGAGTTATGGAAGAGAGAATATGCTGATGCCTCAGTGTAAGTCAAAGTAAAGAATTCATTGACATAAAACTATTTCTTATAATGTAACTTCAGGTTTATTATAATTTTTTTTCTTAACTACCAAAATTGTTGATATATCAATGTTTAATTCACTATCTTAGTCCATGAGAAGAAACATACATCTGGAGATGGGAGATAGAAAGTTTTTACCTTGGCGGAAACCGGTATGTTTAAAATTGGTGAGAGCCTTCAGATTTTAAACTCTTCCTTCAAGAAAAAGTGGCGGGGGGGGGGGGGGAAGGGGGGGAAGAAAAACATTGAGTTGGTAATAAAGCTTTCTTCCAAACTGCATGACCATTGTGAAGAAGTATCTGTGAAAAATCCGAGAAGGACAATATAAATTGCTTCTGGCTATCAAGGGAAAAAGAAAATTTGATGGTGCTTACAACTACTTTAGTAAAGTAATTTGAAATATTGAAAAGTGCTGCCAAAATTTGTTTTTTCTATGTAACAACAGATTTTCTCCCCAATATAGAAAAGGACCACTATAAACTGCTAAGCAAGAGAAACAAATAAGTCTTTCTTATAATACTGCTGTAGACTCTTTTAGTACAGCGAAGGGTTTCAGTTAATGATTTCCCTCCTCAGTGCAGCCTGAATCCTGTCTGCTGTTCCCTTATATGATTCAACAGTACAGAAAGAAGTACTGGAAAATTAAGGAGGAAATCTACTGCCATTCTTCAACTCCTGACACATAGGGGGAAAGGGAAAATAGTGGCTTCAGCCACCAGTGAGTTTGAAAAATACACTTGGCCATGACTGAGAACTGATGTTATTGTGATAAAGAGTAAATAAAGGAGAGATAAAATGGAATTTGGTAGAAAGGATACTAAAAGATACTCGGTCACTAAAAGGAAAAGTCATTTCTCAGATTCTGATGCCACAGCAAAAGCCTCTGACCCAGGCAAAGTAAAAAATACAATATTAATTGTAATAGTACAATTTTTAACGGGTCATGTGGAATCTGCTCCATTCATATCTTTTATTTAGAATTTTTGCCTCAACTTTAAAACCTAAAATTTACTAATTAGAACTTTATTCACAACTTAGTTGGCTTAAAATAGATACTCTTTATAGTACCTTTAAATATTCTTAAAATGGGATTAAATATTTTACATTAAAAACCGCAAAGTAAACCTTGGTAGATATAAGACATTTTGCAACACTTGATAATACAATTTTCCATTGTGTTGAATTTAAAACTTTACAAAGCATTTCAACAAATATTATTCCTGTATTCCTCATGTGGTCTTTAGGCCAAATTACCTACACTTACTATCTGTTCTTTCCCATCTTGCATTTACTTTATCAAAACATCTCTTAAGAGTGCCTATTCCATAGGAGGCATGGTGATAGGCTCTGTTGGTATAGTTTCTGCTAGCAGGAAGATTTGCACTCTGTCTTGAAAGATAGGCAATTACACCAAAAAATAATTATCAACAGTAAAACAGCCCTTTCCCATCTCAATGTGGTCTCTATCAGAGAATCATATTTATTTTCTCCACCTGTTTGTCCACCTCCTGCTACTGTCTCTCTCCTCCTCCTCCTCTTTCCTCTGTTTCTTCCTTTCTCTCTTCCTCCTCTTTCTCCTCTTACTCCTTTTTCTGTTTGTCTTTTTCCTTAATATACAAGCTCAATAAAATAGGGAGCAAGTCTTTGTTTTCCTAATCTAATTAAAAGAATTTTTAGGATGTTACATAGAATTCGACATTGGTTTTTGGTATGCAGAGCCCAGAGTAATTAGTTGTCATTTTAACAAGTCTTGAGTTATGTACCTATCAGTGGTAATAATATAAAATGAAAGAGTCAAGTCTCTAGATTTAGACAAAAAGACATCTTTTTAAAAATATTTATTTATTTATTTATTTATTCATTTATTTTGAGAGGAAAAGAGAGAGAGAGAGAGAGACAGAGACAGAGTAGGGGAGAGGCAGAGAGAGAGAGGGAGAGAGAAAATCCCAAGAAGGCTTTGCACTTTGCTGACTCTGTCAGCACAGAGTCTGACATAGGGCTTGATCTCATGAACTGTGAGATCATTATGACCTGAGCCGAAATCAGGAGTTGGAGGTTTAACTGACCCCAGGCGCTCCAAGATAGAAAGACATCTTAAGCTTGAATAAATACAAATCAAATCATGTGATTAGGCCATCTTTATAAGGACAAAAAAAGGATAATCTGTTCTGTAAATTTTGTGTATATATATATATATATGTATATATATAATATCACATATATATCATATATACATATTATATATCAAATATACCATATATGATAAAATATATCATATATATATACATATATATATAAGCAGACTGTGTGTGTGTGTTTGTCTTCCTGTAAGGACCTCTGCCTTCGTAATGTATTTCCTTCACTTTGCTACCTTCTCAGAGACTCATGAAATTGTAGCACTGGTGTCCTCAGGGGATCCTACCCTTTTACATCTATCAGTACACTGTTGGGGTTCCAGTTCTCTTTCGCTCTCAAGCCTGTTTTCACTCTCACTCTATTTGTTTGGTTTTGTTTGGTTTTGTTTCATTTAGTGGCTAGCAATGAATTAAACAGTACATTTTGTAGCTATTTTACAGTGAAACAGACCTTGAGAATATTCAGAATATTTAGTCCCCTCTAAAAATAAGTTGAACTTCTAACTCCCAGTGCCTGTGAATGTGACCTAGTTTGGAAATAGGGTGGGCTCTATCCCAACCTGTCTGATGCCCATACAAAAGGAAAAAAGACACAATGATGCAGTCACACATGCAGGATGCCAGATGAAGTGATGTGTCTGTAAGCCAAGGAATGTCAATGATTTCCAGTCATGCCAGGAGTTAAAAGAAGGGGATAGAACAGTTTCTTCCTTCAGGACTTGAGAAAGATCATGTCCCTGTTTTTAGACTTCTAGCCTCCAGGACTGTGAGGGAATGAATTTTGTTGTTTTAAGGTAACCCATTTGTGGTCCATTTGTACAGCATCCATAGGAAACTACGACTGCTTAGCTCTAATGTCTAGCTTAACTAGGGTAGAGTGAAAACATCTAAATTGGACAATTAAGATGTCTCTGGACTTTATATATTTAACCTAAAATTCGTGGGTGTGCAAAAAAGAATTAGCAGACTTGAGACTCCTTGCTCTCTTTTACAAAGGCCTGCTTGCAAGGATGGCCCTTGTCTGGTATAGTAAAACCTTGGTTTGCAAGTATAATTCATTATGGAAACATGCTTGTAATCCAAAGCACTTGCATATCAAAGCAAATTTCAAGAACCATTGCCTCAGTTGTGATCATGTGATGTTCAGCATCACATACTATTGGAAGACATTGCTCGTTTATCAAGTTAAAATTTATTAGAAATGTTTGCTCGTCTTGCAGAACACTCTCAGAATAAGCTACTTGTGATCCAAGGTTTTACTGTATTTGTGAAGTTAGCTCTTAGAGTGTTCCCAGGCAACATTTAACTAACAAAAGTGGCTCACTTTGCCTAGATGGGGTAAACAATATGGGTAATGGTGAACATGAGATTTATGCTGAACACCTGCTTTCCTCTGGGAATCTGGAATGTTGGCACCCGCTAGACAGAGGGTGCTTATGTGACCAGACCCCTGCAAAAACCTTGGCAACTGAATCTGTAGGGGGCTTCCATGAATATAGCTATTGTACATATGTTGCTGCATTTGTGTTGCTGGAGGAAAAGTATGCTCTATGGAACTTCTCGTGGGAGGCAGGAAACATAAGGAAGCTTTCACATGGATTTCTCCAGACTTCACCTATGTCTTTTTCTCTTATGATTTGGATGTGTATCCTTAAAATATTAGTGTAATGAATCCTAGCCATGCTTACAGCTATATGGAGAATCCTTTGAATTCTCCTAGCAAATTTCTGAACATAGGGGTAATCGTGAGAATCCTAAACAAGATGAGACATAAGAAATTTTTTAATTCACCATTCCATTTTACCTCAAGAAGAATCTATTTAATTTTCTGTCACATATAACCCAAAATATACAGTTATGTGGCTGTAAGTTTGAATGAATATTTAGGTTTTTGCTGAAACTATGAGTTGCTTTTGGTTAAATTCTATGAGTTGGCTGTGCAATATGCTTTATTATCCTTTCAATGTAACCCGAATAAAGCTTAATAAAAAGAAAGAACACATTTAACACTTGCTAATAAGAACATTTAAAAAAGTTCTTTAATATATAATTAACCAGTAATGGCAAAATTAGCATATAGTAGTAAATTATATTTTGGAGAATAAAGTTGCATTCCAAATAAAATCATATTAAAGCTCATATAAAAATACATTTCCTCTAAAGCCCCACAAATAAAAGGCAGTTAAAACTATTGCACTGATAACCTTTTAGATTGCAGTCACCCATGACCCATTTAATTCATGATCATCAGTTTTCTATGTGATGCTAGCTGGGCTTTAGCAGTCTTGAATGCTTTTAGGGTACATAAATCTCCTTGGTACTTGCTGTAGTCAATACCCTTGTCAGTTTCTTTGGTCTCTTCTCCTCTCCTGTTCCAACTCCACCTTCACTCTAAACAGTGCAGACTGTGTCTACATTCCGAATACTTTGGAAATGGGTCCATTCATGCACTGTTTACTTCCAAAATCATGATGACAGTTTTATAGCTTACTTGGCTAGCACCTAACTTTAACTATTAAGTTTATCAGATACTTTTATTAATGGAAGGAAACATTATCTTTCTCAACACCTACTGTTGGGGATGAAAGAAAAGGATCAGCTTCAAATTCTGAGGAAGGAATTTGAGGTGGGATATAATTAAACCATGTGTAGTGATCCTTTAGGAAAGCTATCACACATACTATTTTTTAAGTGTGTATTAGTGAGTGAAAAAGTACCAAAGAAAATCAGGCACAGCCTTGAATAGAGGCTATACCACTAGTTATTCACTTTACAAAATTTGGAGAGCGAAAATCAATAGTGATGTTTGTCTTATTTTTAATAAAAGAATATTGTAATGAGGGCATTATTCTGGGAGATTATCTCAGGCAGTCATCCGGAAAGACTGGAATTTGTAAAGCTCCTTAGGGACAGAAATTGTTTTGATTACCTTTATGTGGTATATATTTAAAGCATATTACTCCCAAAGTGGATTCTTAAACTCATTCTTAGATATTGTTACTAATAGGCAAACAACAGAATAATTTCTATGTACAATACAGCAAAGGTGAACTGTTAAGTACTTCAAAGGATAAACTACAAATATCACTTCTGCAATTTTGTATTATAAAAGTTGTATTTAAACATGGTAGTGATGGATGCACAAATCTATATTAAATTATACCTTAAAATATTTATTTTTATATATATAAATATATTCGTGACATATGATAATTTTAAACAAACATGTTTATTTTATCTCCAAGTTAGATTTCACTTCAACTCTACCACCTGTACAGGCTATGTAATGTGATAAGATATAACAATTTTAAAAATTTGTTACCTGGGGCACTTGGGTGGCTCAGTCTATTAAGCGTCCAACTCGATTTTGTCTCACACTTTGCGAGTTTATCCTGTATGAAGCTTCATGCTGACACTACAGAGCCTGCTTGGGATTCTCTCTCCCCCTCTCTCAAAAATAAATAAATAAACTTCAAAAAAAATGTTACCTATATTTTATCATCACCTTGACATCTTTAAATGTGTACTTCCAATTTTTATGCATATATTAATAATCTGCCTGAAATCCTTGGAATGTGATTTTTTAAAGTTAGTTAACTCAGAAATGGTATTTTTGTAATATGGTAAATGGAACAGGTCTCTATTCATATGAATAATTGACTAATCACAGCATTTCATTCCACAAATATATGTGGCCAACTGAATCTGGATAATGACAATATATTAGGTCGTACATATGTTATTTGTATCAAACAACATTTTTGAGATGTCATTTGATGAATGGAGTTATATCAGGAACTTTCAATAGAACTTCAGACCTAGAAAAATCCATTGAATGAATTTTAGCTCATAGATTTAGAATCCAAAGATTCATTGCTTTTCATTAAGTTATTATATATTTGGAATATTTTTTGTAAGGTCACAAATTTGAGTTATGTATGTATGTATGTATGTATGTATGTATGATGACATCCTGAATTTTATGAAGATCAATCAAACAGAAGTGGTTCTTTGGATTGAATACTTTAATCTAAATTTCCAATTTATAGATGTATGGTATGCATTTTGGAAGTGCAGCTGAGGAATATACTCAGAAAAACACAAAGGGAACAGGATATGAAATGGTTAAATGGCATTTCTTTGTGACCTAAAGAATTCCTGAGTCACTGTGTAGTGACCCAAAGTGGCAGTTTGGCTAATACAATTTTGTTTTTTAGGCAATAGAGATTAAATAAAAGAACATAGGAGAAACAAATTGCCAAATTTGTAGCTAAATATGCATATTTTAAACATTTCCAAGTGGAACAAGCATGTATTACTTTGGGCTTTTTTTTTTTTTCAAGTTTACTTTTTTTTATTTTGAGAGAGACAGAGAGTGGGAGCATGAGCAGGGGAGAGGGAGAGAGAAAGAATCACAGGCAGGCTCTATGCTGTCACCACAGAGCCTGACAGGGGGCCTGATCCTGCCAACCATGACCTGAACTGAAATCAAGAGTCAGAGGCTTAACAGGCTGAGCCACCCAGGTGCTCCTCAAATTAATTATATTAAAATTTTTTTTTAATTTTATTTATTTATTCTGAGAGAGAGAGATAGAGAGGAGCAGGGGAGGGGCAGAGAGAGAGGGAGAGAGAGTCACAGGCACGCCCTGAGCTGTTAGCCCAGAGCTGGATGTGGGGCTCAAACTCACGAACTGTGAGATCATGACCTAAGCTGCAACCAAGTATCAGACACTTAACCAACTGAGTCACCCAGGCGCCCTCTCAAATTAATTATTTTAGAATAGAATGCCCCAGTTGTTTGGGGGAAAAAAGGAAAAGAGCAGATAGTTTAATATGAAAGTTCTCTGGGAAGTTGGCCCATAGTTTTAGAAAAAGCCTAAAGTAAATCCTTCTCTATTGTTTGCCCTTATATGTTAATTCTTTCCCAAACACTTTACTGTCAGTATGATCTGGCTTTGTCAGCATGCTAAAATCTGAAAAGTAAGTCTATGTACAAAAATACTGAATTATTTGCTTTTTGTGTTTGTTTTGTGTATCACTCATGTTCCAGTGAGCAGTATCAATACAGTGGAGCAAATTTATCTGGCATGAAGGCAAAAATTGAACTTCTGTTTTTATTTTTTATCTTTTACATTCAGTTAGAATAGCAATTGCTGTGAAATAGTTAGAGCTAATAAACTGAAACTCTACCTCAAAACGTTTTCTATTCACTTATTTTGAACATGGTTTGACCTCTTCCCTGTCAACTAGGATGATTTTTTTGTTTGATAGAAAAGGAAGGGGGGGGAAAGCAGACAGACTTTACTTTGGTGCATACACTTTATCCTACTTTGAAAATTTGTAATGCAAGTAAACACGCAGGGAAGTTTGCAGCACTCAAGAGGAGGGTGTCTAATATCTGAGCAAGGGAAGTGGACAAAATTAAAGAAATTGGGATCATTTGGGAAATGGAGTCAGAAGATGTACAGAAATTCAGAGAATCAGGAATGCCTGACGTTACAGATTCCAAGAGATTTCCTTTCAGAGAGAATGAAGGGTTATAATGTAGAATGCCACATCAAGATGATGTCAGAGTGGTACTGAAACAATGGTCATCACTGAATTATAAAAAAGGAACTTAAACAGAAAGTTTGGTATTAAAGTCATGTTTTCAGTGGGTGAGCTAGAAAAGATAGAAATATGGACTGCCATTTCAAGAAACATAGCTGTGATCAGAATGAAACTACTAAAGCATTAACTAGGTGTGGGGACAGGTTAAATATTTCTCTTTTCTTTGCTCTTAGTTAAGGAAAGCCTTAACTATGTTTATAGATGAAGGATGCATAGAAATAAGACTTTCTGTTGTTCAGTGTGAGTGTGAGAAGTTAACCAATAGATCAAGTTCAGTTGTAGAGGAAGGTGATGGGGTCAGAGCTTAGGTAAAAATATATTCTTGTACCCAAGGAGGAGTGACATTTATATCCGTGAAAATACGAGAATATAATATAATTATGTAAAATAGATATGGGAGGGAATTTCCAAAAAAAATAACTCTATCTGATCATATGGCTCAATATTTTTTTCAGAAAATATATTGTCATTGATATGACTCAGTATGGTAAAGTCTGTGAGAAACCTATTTTAAAATTTACTACTTGGTGTAGTGAACACATTTAAAAGCTAAGTAGTAAAGTCAAGTATACCTGGATTTGAATAGTGGCTCTGGAACCATGTGTGCTTAGATATATTTTCTTTGTTTGTAAAATTAAGATAAAATATGTAGTGTATACAGATGCTGTGTACATTAGAAATAGTCTTAGTTTGTGATCACAGTGCTCTCTCATAGTAGCAACTAAGCACATAGTTTTTATCATGATCAATTTTTAGATAAATAGAATGTATTGGTGATCATTCCTGGGTCTTTTGAGTTACACTAAATTGTTTCTAGCACTTTCCCAGTTCAATGGTATCCTGACTGTTTCTATCCACTGTGTACTTCCTCAATTGTCTTCACTGCACAGGTAGTATCTGAATGTATTTAGAGACCAAAATTGGGAGGTGGGTGAATAGGAGAAGGGGGTCAAGAGGTAAGGATTTCCAGTCATAAAATATGTAACTCAGAGGGATGTATAGCATGGTGACTACAGTCAATATCGTATTATATATTATGTAACTTACTATGTGACGGGGGAAACTAGACTTATTTCAATTATCATTCTGCATGTATGCAAATATCAAACCATTATATTGTATCCCCGAGACTAATATAATGCTATATGTCAATTATTCCTCAATAATAAAAAAGTAAACTTCTTTTAAAAAGAAAAGGCAGGGGCGCCTGGGTGGCGCAGTCGGTTAAGCGTCCGACTTCAGCCAGGTCACGATCTCGCGGTCCGTGAGTTCGAGCCCCGCGTCAGGCTCTGGGCTGATGGCTCGGAGCCTGGAGCCTGTTTCCGATTCTGTGTCTCCCTCTCTCTCTGCCCCTCCCCCGTTCACGCTCTGTCTCTCTCTGTCCCAAAAATAAATAAAAACGTTGAAAAAAAAATTAAAAAAAAAAAAGAAAAGGCAAAGGAGCATTCTTCAAATCCAACCTGGAATTTCTTTTAAAAAATATTTTGTTTTGAATAATCAATCCTAGACTGTTCCTCTCCCCCGCCACTGCTCTACATTCTTACATTGGTTCTCCACAAGAGATTCCTCAGGAATTCCCTGTCCCACCTAGACCACATCCTGTTCCCAGTTCTGTTAATATTGGTAAATTTATAAAAATAAATAACATTAAAATAAAATGAAAATAAATAATATTATTTGCATATTAATATTTTAACTTATCAAATCCTTAATTAGATCATGTTTTAACTATTTAAATATATAATGCAAGCTATTTTCAAAATTTTTCTAAATGGTTTAATACCTTCCAAAATTAGCTATTTCCTCAAGTCAATTTGCCAGTTTCAATACTCTATAAGACATTTACTAAAAATGGTTGGTTGATATTCCCATATACTTATATGATTATATATCATACCTAACTATTCCTTAAAAAAAATTTGCTTGTGTTTTCAATGTCACTCCTAATAGATAGTAAGCCATTAGTAGTCAGGGTTGTCTTTCTATCTTTGTTTAACCCAGGTCCTAGTCAAATGCCAAACAAATAATAAGCACTTAGTTAAATTTGTTGAATGAAATACTAGACTTAGTACTTTTTTAATGCTTCAATTGCATTAATTTAATTATGTTTTCCACAATGGATATTGTCTGAAGTCTTCTCTTTCATATATTCCTTTATACATATCTTATATACCAAATAAATATTAATATTCCTTTTCTTTTTTGTTGTTTTTACCTTTTCTTTTTTATCCTTTATATATCAGCTGATTTGTTTAAGTGAAGCCAAAGAGAGAAAAAGGGAGGTTTTTTGAAAATGGAGAAAAATACATAAGGAAAAATATCAGAAATAGGGGGGAATGTGCCTGGGTGGCTCATTTGGTTGAATGTCTGATTCTTGGTTTCAGCTTAAGTCATGATCTCATGGTTCATGAGATCGAGCCCCACATGGGGCTCAGCACTGACAGTACAGAGCCTGCTTGGGATTCTCTTTCTCTCTTTCTCTTCTCCTACCCCACATGCACTCTCTCAAAAATAAATAAATAAACGTTAAAAAAAAAGAATGAGGGAAGAATAGTAAGGGTACTCCTTATTACTAGCCTAATGGCTATCTAAAAAATATGTGAATAGTTATTCAAATTATGCATTCTAAAATTCATTGTACATGAAATTTTGCTCATCCTAACTCATTAGACTTCATCAAAATGATAGAGGAGATCTAGAAGCTTGTACAGGAATTTAACTTCTAATTTTGTAGAATATTTTTCTTTGGAAACTCTTCTTTGGGGGATATAATAGTTATCATTAGTGAGTGTGTCCCTGCCAAACATCCAGGGACATGTGATGAAAAGAGCATTAAGTTTCAGATTTTGGAACACATAAATTCTATTCAACTCCCTCTGTGAACTGGAGCAAACTTAGCCTCTTTGAATTCCTGTTTCCTATGTCCCAAAACAGAAAAATAAGTGTACTTGTTGTTAAGGTCAAAGGAGATAATAGTTGTGAAAATGCTTTGGAGAAAAACTTGTGAATATGTGCCTGTATGTCTATATCTATATCTGATTTTAAAATGTGGTGGCATTAAACCCTACCTGCATTCCCACGATTACAACACAGAGATAGGAGCATTTTTAGCTGTCCTTGTATCACAAGTCAGAAGGAATAAATATGGGGTTCTGTTGTTTTCCTTTTCCTCTGCTGTATAGTGCCTGTAGTGAGATAAACGGGTGCCTTTCTCTTGTTGACTAGATGCCTAGAGTTCACTAAGGACATCACCCCTCATGTCTGGTATGTAACAAACACCCATCTTGCATTAGGACCTAAGCTTCAGTACCTTACTCTGCTTTCATTTCTCAGAGATTACTGTACTGTAACCGATGGATACACCTGCTTCTAGAGTGATTACCAGTATGGATAGCTTATTGTATTGGTTGAATTTTTATTCCCCGGGGGCGTTTTTGGACTGTCTCCCTGAGGCAGAAACTCTTATTTTCTCATGGTTTCAGAATCTAATGCTTAAAATTCTGATAATAGAGAAAAACAAAAACAAAAATTGTTGGCATATGAAAGTTTCCTTTGGCTTAAAAAAGTGATCCAATTATTAAAATTTAGAAATGGATGGGACTGCTGTGATTAGAAGCATTAGATTCAACTTTAGCAAATCTTCCACTATAAACAATCAGTGAAAATTATTAGAGGGACTTGACAGTTAATAATAAAACCCATCTTTATAGTGAACTGATAACATAGTTTGGAGACATTAAGAAAGCCGAATCATTCTGAATAGCAATCCTGTCATCTCAATGCTAGGAAACTCCTTTTCGCAGCATAAAACAACAAAATTCCCTTATCATATAAAATCATCTTTCAAAAATCAATAATATAAAATGTACATTTTATAAATGTGAACAATGTTAATAACTATCAAATCTAAAGTGGAAGAGAGATACAAGAACATGTTTGCAAATTTTTATTTTTTAATTTTTTTTAGTTTTTATTTATTTATTTATTTTGAGAGAGAGAGAGAGAGGGAGGGAGAGGAGGGAGGGAGAGAGAGCCAAGGTAGGGAGGGGCAGAGAGAGACGGAGAGAGAGATCCTGAGCAAGTTCTGTGCTGTGAAAGTGGAGCCCAATGCGGGGCTCCATCCCACAAACCTTGAGATCATAACCTGAGCTTAAATCAAGAGTCAGTCACCTAACCAAATGAGCCACCCAGGCACCCCTGTTTGTAAATTTTTAAAAGGGAGTGGGATGTTAACAATTTTGGCAATGTCAATGGCTATCCTGGGTGGCAAGACACATTTCCATATGGACTGTACCGTTTAAGACATCAACAAGTTTTTGGTCTCCCAAAACAATCATTGTTTCGGTAACCACAGGCATTTATAATATCAAGCAGTTTTTTTTTATTATAGTATATAATTTAACTTTAAATTACTTTCTTTATCTTTTCTACAATTAAGCATTCTGAATATATGGTCCATGTATTATTATGAATAGAATGACAATGTTTGCGTTATCTTAAACTTGCATCTACTTAAACTTACATCTCACTGAAGTGATACACAAATGTCATCAGGATTTAACTTTATAACCTTTAGAGCATGGTATAAAATCTATCTTTCTAGTCCAAAAGGCCATAAATCAGTACATTTCTTAACTGTGGTGTTTTATTGTTGTTTAGAGTTTTTCTTGTTTTGCAATATTTCAAAATATGTTTATATTCTCAGAGACTTAATTGCCTGCAACACAATCTGTACAAGTCCTTAGAGGTAATTTTTGGAAGAAAATCTTAAAGGAATTGCTGCCAGTAAGAAGAAAAATTTTCCATCCAGAGAAAAACACCAAGGCTAATCTATTTTCTTTACATATCCAATAACATTTTATGGGACAGCTTTGTGAAAGCAGATATTGTCTGATTTTTTTTTTTTAACAGCCACTGGGATAGACAGAATGTCCTTACTGAAATGTAAATTTATAATTGGAATTTCAAGTGCTGTGATTATAATAACTTTTTATTTAATAGTTTCTGAACAGAGAACGGATATTCGTTAGTGATGTGTTTATGAAATCTTTTTTAACTTAATGTATTAGGTATTTTGAAGACATTTTGCAGTTCTGGTTTCAGTTGCACAGAAGTTGTGATATCCAACCGTCAATAAATACTCTCTGGTAGCTCCACAGAGACAAAGGATAAACTCATTTTGTCACTTTCTTAGTTAGCATGGCTACAGGCTGTTTAGCAATAGACTGGGAAAAGAGATAAGTGTACTGTCACACATGATAAAAATTAGGCAGAACTACACTAAGTGTTAAGATATTTAGGTCATGCCATTCAAAGCTTAGGTCAAAGAAGAGAGAATTCTTGAAATTTTTGTCTTGAATTGTGTTACTGGAGGGTTTTTCTTTTTAATATCGAAATACTAAACTGAAGTTGTTGGAAGCTGCCTGCTCAGAAGATGCTTCAACAACAGGGACCATACCAATTTTCCTTTCTTCCCCTCTGAGTGAGACACACACACAAACATAATAAACAACTTTTTTTTTTGTAATGTTTATTTGTGAGAGAGAGAGAGAGAGACAGAGACAGAGACAGAGCGTGAGTGGGGGAGGGACAGAGAGAGGAGACACACAATCCAAAGCAGCCTCCAGGCTCTGAGTTGTCAACACAGAGCCTGACACAGGGCTTGTACTCAAGAACCCTGTGATCGTGACCTGCGTTGAAGTTGGACGCTCAACCAACTGAGCCACCGAGGTGCTCCAGGACTAAACAATTTTTTATTTAGTGTGTACATATATATCATATATAGATATATATACATACACATACTATATGATATGTATATACAATATATATTGCATACTACATAAAAATTACATATATACTTTATATTTAAAATAATATACCTATATACTAAATAAAAAGTTGTTTAGTACATATATACACACACTATATACTGTATATACTATGTATTAGTATAGTGTGCACACTATATTATTTATAGTATGTAAATATACATTTGAATAGATAATCATACCCACATCTTTTTAAATGCTTGACACTTGACAAAACATTATTTGATCTCTTACCTAACTGGTTTCCATCGAATAATATGTCTACCTTCCTTTGACTTTCAGAACCTAACCGTGTCATTATGACAGTAACCTGTGTTAACCATCTGGTATTTGGAATGCACTGTATATTAAGTGCCTTGCATGCAAAATTTACTGAATCCTCAAAACGTAAGGCAAGAGAAGTATTATTAGTATTTCAAAATTTTAGAAAAAAGCAAACTGGTATTCCAAAATTTTAAAGAAATTTAGCAACTTTATTTAGCTAGGAATTGGAGCCAATATTCAAACTTGGGTAGTAATGTCCACAAAGAATATCTTCTTTCTATTGCACTATGTTTTAATAGAAATTCTCAGAGTGCAAAGAAGATGAAAAGTTGAGTCAGATTTATAGTTTGGCTCAGTAATTCCTATATTTTTTGTGCAGGCATTTAATGTTTGCTTATCTTCATAGAATCTTAGTTTCTTCACATATAACACAAGTATTATTCATTTACTTTGCCTGGAGCTTGATTAATAATTATTGAAGAGTAATTAAAGGGACTTTTAATCCATACTGTGAATTTTTGAAAACTATTACAGAATTTCATATTAAGATTATGCTTATGTAAACATTTGTTTAAATGGATTCTATGGTGAATTATTATTCATACAATGAAAGAATAGGGAAAAAAGCATCATTAGTGAACACAGAGAAAATCATTCAAACTCTGCTTTTTATATAAATCGTGAAGAAAATTGCCAAATGCCTGTATTGTCAACTTCACCGAAATTCTGTTTATTTAATTTATTTATTTACTTACTTACTATTCTTCTGTAACAGGATAGAAATAGATTTAAAAGGGAAAACATTTGCAATAGTACAGTCTTTGGTATTTGAAATAGTCTTTCAAATAAATCATGCAGTGGGTCCTAAATTCCCATTTTCTTTTGCAGTAATTTCTTACTAGCCTGTTTCAATGGTTGAAGTCTTGTGATTTGAAGGCAGATATCAGAATAATAGTGAAAGTTATTGAATTCATATCATTTGTGTCTTTCTTCCAAGTAAGAAGACATGGAAGTAAGATGGTACTTAGGACTTGTTTATTCAAACTGGTTCGATACCTGCCATGATAACTAGCTGTCAGTCATCTGAACATATGGATATTTATTTTTATTTAATGTAACATCATGCTGTTTAGTTATGCTAATTTTTTATTTTTTACTGTAATATAATGTTTTTCACTTTAGATATATTTATCCATTATATCATTAATACACAGTTCATGATTAAATATATATATATGTATTGATCACTGCATTGATTATGAAAAGATACACATTTCTGTAGATCGAAAGAAAACTATCTAAAAATTTTTCACCACTGGATAACGACATGCTTTGTTTAAGTAGGAGATTAAGTCACTTAAAACTTAAAATGTTATATTTTGTATCTTAAGCATACTGGTTAAAAAATGTAAAAAATAATTTAAATAATGGTTTCAATAATTTCAATTTATTTAATGACTTATCATCATCATTATGTCCACAGTAAATCGTAGTCTAATAAAATATCCTAGTGGATTAAAGTGGTGTCTGCATTGCTTACAGTCTAAGTTACTATAAACTATTGTAGAATTTTCTGTAGAATACTGTATCTTCACTTCATGAAAATTCCTCCTCACTGCTCATGCCTAACTGTAATTTCTTATAGGAAAAACTGCTGGTGAGAATGCAAACTGGTGCAGCCACTCTGGAAAGTAGTATAGAAGTTCCTCAAAAATTTGGGGCGCCTGGGTGGCGCAGTCGGTTAAGCGTCCGACTTCAGCCAGGTCACGATCTCGCGGTCCGTGAGTTCGAGCCCCGCGTCGGGCTCTGGGCTGATGGCTCAGAGCCTGGAGCCTGTTTCCGGTTCTGTGTCTCCCTCTCTCTCTCTGCCCCTCCCCCGTTCATGCTCTGTCTCTCTCTGTCCCAAAAATAAATAAACGTTGAAAAAAAAAAAATTTAAAAAAAAAAAAAAAGTTCCTCAAAAAGTTAAAAATAGAACTACCCTATCACCCAGCAATTGGTATTTCCCCAAAGATTACAAAAGTACTAATTCAAAGAGATACATGCTCCCTGATGTTTATAATAGCTTTATGTACAACAGCCATATTATGGAAAAACCCCAATGTCCATTGAATGATGAATGGATGAAGAAGAGGTGAATACACACACACACACACACACACACACACACACACACACACACACATGAACTTGACTATTACTCAGCCATGCAAAGAATGAACTCTTGCCATTAGAAATGACATTGGCTGTAGAGGTACTGGTTTCCAGATAGGGCACAGTTCCAATGGAAGACCCAAGAAACTGCTGTTGAAATTTAAGCTATGACTTTCATTCAGCTCATGCTCCTCATGCCAAGGCACACAAAGAGTAAGGGAATAGTACTATACTAATCTGCTTAATTAATTGATCTATTCAGAGGAGGTGGGTCTGCTTCTATACATTGAGGACAGGAAAGAATATCTTTAGTGCTTAGTGATCCATAATGTACCTGTCCACGCCCCATTTAAATACTATTATGGACAAGTATTGTAGTAATGTCCTGAGAAGTGGATGATAGGCTGAAGGACTGGTTTAACCTGGGCAAATCACGTAGAGCAGTGGAAAGATAAACTAAATGTGGAGATAATGATAAGTATCAGTTATAGCCTGGATATAAACTATGGCTGTGGTCTTTCTCTTTTAAAATTATCCAGGGAAAAAGTCTATTCAGAATCTTGGAAGAATGGTTGTCCACTCAGATAAATTTATAAGTAGATCTGAGTGATATAGGAGATGGACTATGCTATATAACAAGGCACTCTATCTAGATCCTCGGTTCATAGCCAACACGTCCAACCCCCATCCTTTGGGAATATTATAACTACTTCTCTCAGTAGAAACTGCCCCAGTCATAGAGAACTGCTTCAAGAAATCATACCCTCTGTTAGGGAGGGGCCTGTGGCATGACTGGTGCAAAAATGAATTGGAGGCAAGTTTGACTATCTGGGATCTAGCACTCCATATATAGGATTGGCTGAAGCTTCAGCTGCCATGTCATTGAGAGTCAAATTCTCTCTTTTCCCGGTCTTGCCCTTCTTACTTCTTTATAGGACTGTATTTCAGGAGCACTCTTTAATAAATATTCTGTATGCAACGGTCTCCTTAGAGTCAGTTTCTAAGGAATTCATCATAAGACAATATGCTTGAAAAATTCTGTCATATCCAATCTGCCTGCTGTCATTCTTTAAAAAACAAATAAGGCACTATTTTCTCTATCTAGCTTCATACCCAAAGTCACGTGAAGATGCCTGTTCTGAAATTCATGTGCTCTTCTCATCTATGTCTACATACCTTCTGGTGGCTCATCTGAACTTGCCATGTCTTCATTTGTTTGTAAACGTGTCTCTTTTATTGAAAATATTAGCCCTTTAAAATGTAGGATAGTTTCCCTTAAAAATTGTCGAATGTCTCTCCAGTCCTTAGTATATAGTTAAAGATGTTTCCTAATTGAATAAAGAATTAGTTAAAATAGCTACTATTTACCAGGAAAAGGCCAGTAGCTTTAATGAACTCTAACTTAAAAGATTCAGGAAGAAACATGAAAGATTTAGGACAGCTCAATTTAGCATTATTTATTACTCAGTAATGAAAAGATATTTGTCCTTTTGAAGTTAAGTTATAAAAAAAGAAAAGATCTATATAGGTAGAGGATAGAAAAGTATATAGGGATATATATATATATATATATATATATATATATATAAATCTAAGCACATATATAAATCTATATGTATTTCCAGCTTTTCTTAAGTAAGGTTGTCAAGGTGTATTTCAATGTTTTAATGAATTGTAAATTCCTAGCACATGGGCCCTTCATATTCTTTTGGAACGACAAATATGTATTTCATTGCCTTACTAGTATATTATTTTAAATTATCCACAGAGTCCATTAGCATAAATAATTGAGTCTTCACGAGATGTATAATGAGAAATATGGATGGCATGAGTCCAAAATCATACTAGAGTCAGTGTCTCTTTCCTTTATTAGTTATTGAAAGCTCTTTCTTGGGCTATCTGTTGCTTGCCAGCTCACTTTGCCTTTTGTCAATACAGAACTTCAGTACCTTTCACCAATCAATTCTTTTAGTCTTTGATTCATTTGTTCAACATTCATCTTCAATCACTTACTACAATTTCAGAAATGTTATAGATATTGGGACTATAGTTTTAAAAAGATATAGTCTCTCAACTTAGGAACTGAAAACAAGCAAAAATGTTATGAATATGAGGGAAATAGGGTAATAACATAGAAGCAGATTTATGCAAAACTTTTGCTATAGCATTACTAATTATAGATGTATGTGGCTATAGATGTACAAAGAGGATGGTGTTATTATTACAGGAGGAATGATGTAATTGTAACTGTGTACTTCATCTTCTTCTATGACTTTATACTTGAGTAAAAGCTATATTTCATATGAGTACTAACTGAGGATTTAATATTTAAGCCTTTAATGATTGCCTAATTATTTTATGGGTAATAGGGTCTTTCAGCTTTTTGCAACGGAAGCTGGTAAGAATTCCATATTTTAAATGTTTTTTTATTGGCTATCTTCCAATATAGACTCTAAGTTGTCATGATACAGTTGCTTAACACATAATACATTTTAATTAGTGAATTAATAATAAAAAATATGTTTATGAAAGGTGAAAACAGTGCTTTGGACAAAATGGATTTATGAATCGTCCTGACTCTCTCAGACTCAAGGAATATTTATCTTGTACTGATGGCTTGGAATTCTAATGGAATAGAATAAAAAGAATTTTTGGGGCACCTGGGTGGCTCAGTCGGTTGGGTGTCCGACTTTGGCTCAGGTCATGATCTCGCAGTTGATGAGTTCAAGCCCCACGATGGGCTCTGTGCTGACAGCTCATTCTGGAGACTGCTTCAGATTCTATGTCCCTCTCTCTCTCCGCCCTAACCCTGCTTGTGCTCTGTCTCTCTGTCTTTCAAAAATGAATAAACATTTAAAAAATTTTTTAAATAATAATAAAAAGAATTTTTGGTACTTGGTATATACATACCATTTCTTCCCTAATTTTTTGAGAACATATGGAGTCTAATTTAATGTATAAAGTCCATTCAATAGCATTGTCACTAATTTACATTTTATAAAGTATTACACATTAATAAATTTATGTTAAAATTTTTCTTTTAAAAAAAGTTTATTTATTTATTTTGAGAGAGTGAGACAGATCGAGCAGGGGAGGGGCAGAGAGAGAGGGAGACAGAGCATCCCAAGTGGGCTCTGCACTGTTAGCACAGAGCCCACTGCAAGACTTGAGCTCACGAACCATGAGATCATGACCTGAGTCGAAATCAAGAGTAGGATACTTAACTGACTGAGACACCCTGGTGCCCATATGTTAAAGAATTTCTATATATACTTATTAGAAGTATATAGCCATAATGTAAATTTTTGCAATGAGAATATTTTCTGTTATTCAAGTATTTTACAGATACAAATATTTTACAGCAACTTGACTTTCATTCTTAACATATTTATATACTTGAATTTAATTGTTTTCTTATGAAATATTTCAACACTGAATTATACACCTGCTGTGTGCACCCTCTCAATGTTGCCTGCCTCTGCTTCTTGACAGAATAACCTGATTTACGTTTTCTGAATTTTCCTCTTTCTTTCTCAGAAATATTCCTAATATTAGTTTATTGTTTTTTCATGGGCAAGTGTAGCAGACACTGTTGGCTTACCAGCTATTCCTCTCTCCTCTGATATTTGAACAATAGGATTTTCTAGCCTTCTCTGTAGTTAGAGGTGACTGTAGAACAGTTCTGAACAACCAGATATAAATTGGAATTGCTTGATGTGGTGGTTCCCCAGAAAGCTCTTTAAAAGAAGGCAGAGTCAAGCAAGGGTTTGTGGTAAAGCCAATTATTTCACTGGCTTGCAAGAACAGATTTTGCCCATCTCTTCACAGTTCCACATTTAGTTGCATCATGCTGGTAGTTTGAGTTTAACCATCATGGGACTTATACCACAGAAATTAGCAAATGCTACAAATCAGGACTTTCCTTAGCCTTCCCCTATCCCACTCCCTAGAAATAGGTCACTAAAATACCACTGGGGCAGACTCTTGCCAATTGCCTCTTACTTTTTTTCTTTCTTCCTAAAACTCAACAAGTGATGTAAGTGGTAAAGTAATAACCATGTATGAGTATCTCAGGCACAGTGGAACTGCCATATTCATCTTGGGTTGCTTACTTCCAAACTTTTTGTTAGGTGAGAGAATTTAAATTCTTATTTTAGGTAAGCCACTGTCAATGTGCATTTTGCTGAAATTGGATACAGTTCTAACATAAAACAGTGATATTTTTGGCAGATGATCTGATGATCTATGTTTCTTACAAAATAACAAATCAATTGTCACTATGGTTTTATAGAGAATTGTTATCTGACACATATGTTAGGGAGCAAAATGCACATCAAATGAGAATTGGTGAGATTTGATTGGTAGAACTCACTTTGGCAACAGTTGGAATGACCTACATTTTCTCTGGTGATACTTGTTTATAAGAATGCAGATTTCACATGGAAATTTACTGAGCATTTGAGGATGTAGGGGTCACCTAAAATACATTATGGCCCAAACAACTCATAATAGAAATATTGAATGAAGTTGATATTCTATCATACAGTGACATCTGACTCTCATTTCTTGGTACAGCTCTCCCAACTTTGCACAAAAATTTACAAGAAGCTATATAATAAATAAACAGCCACAACTATGTAAGGCACATCATCCCAAGTTTTGACTGAGAGTCAACACACTGCAGAAATGTGGCTGTAATTTCCATTTTTCCAAGTAACAATGGATGTGGAATGTGAAGCAAATCAGTAGCTTATGCAGGGCATACTACTAAAAACAGAACAAAGTAATTCATCTAAAAGACATATAAAGAACCTACATCCTTCTTGTATTATATGGTTTAGAAATGCAACTTTGTGCTATTCCAAAAACTCTACAGGAAAAAAAATAAGATAATGAATTATAATTTAGAAAACAGTAGCTATTTAGTAATTTGACTAATGCAACAATATCCCAAGTTTGGTTTAGGAAAACTTTGTACAATACATAAATGAACTATGTCATTTGGTTTCTAAATACCACATTGTATATGTGTATGTCTCTTCACCACCTTGTTATACTTTTGTTTCTATACAATATTTAGTGTTTCCTTTGTGTCTATCCTGCCTTGTTAAAATTTTACATTTTTATTTCCTTTCAGAAAATTATACTAGAAGCATATATAATAAAAGATGCTTTCAGGGAATTATAGTAATCACAAAAAGTTGGTTCTTCTAAAACACATATTGTCATTCTCAAGTAGTTCTGATTATTGCCTCTGAAATAGGGGAATATTTTCTTTTGGACTCTGAGAAAGCAGCACCAAATATATAAGATTGGGGATATATTTTGCTAGGAAAATAAACTATTAAAAGGCAAAAATCAATCAATTTATGCGTATTGTATATTTTTCATTTATGTATTTCCCAATAGTTTGATTATATGATCATTAAAATTTTACAAGCCTAAGATGTGTAAGAATACCTTCAAAACCTTATTAGGAATGCATATTCTCATCCTCTTATCAAAGCACTACTGTCTCAGTTGATCTGATGTTGGTATGGACCAGCAATGTTAAATTTTCCACAGCATCTCATGTGTGTCTGCTACGAGTGAGCCTCAACCCATGAATCTCAAAAGATTAAATTAAAGGGATAATTTATACTCTAAAATTAAGAAAGCATTGTTCAATTCCTACCTGATTTGGGTCAGGGAAGTCTATGCTTTTTTTTACAGCATCAATATGTATGACATAAAAGCAGTTCCAAGATAAAAGAAACTCACTTATCTGAATCCTGAGGGAAAATGAGAAAATTTGAAAACCCTTTTCAGTAGATATTGATATGGCCCCCAAAGTGTTTAGGATGAGGATGGGTTTGGATGTGGAAGAATGTGGCTCATGACACTTGGTTCAGCAAGATACTGACATTAAAAAAAGTCTATTACCCTGCTCACTGCCATAACAAAATACCACAGAAAGGGTAGCAACATAAATTTATTTCTTACAATTCCAGAGGCTGGGAAGTCCAAGATCAAGGTGCCAGGAAGGTAGGTTTTATGCTGAGGTCTCTTCTCTTGGCTTGTAGGCAGCTGCAGTCTTGATGAATGCTCATATCACCTCTCCTTTGTGCAAGAGAGCAAAAGGAAGCTCTCTGACATCTCTTCTTACAAGTACAGTAATCCTATGTGATCAAGAACACTACCTTTATGACCTCATTGAACCTTAATTACTTCCTTAAAGGCTTCATGTCCAAGTGTAACTGTATTGGCTGTCTGGGTACAGCGTATGAGTTGGGAAGGAACAGAAACATGCAGTTCATGACAGGTATGCATTTGTTAGATTTCCTGAACATTGATCTCAATAACGATATTGTCCAAATATTACAGGTTAAAAGCCAAAATCAGAAAATTATTTCAAATGCTAAAATTGTTTTTTATTTCTTATATCACTCCAAAATAGTTAGTATCTTTTTTAAATCCACACAAGTAAATTGGAAAAGACAAAGAATACAAAAGAATAAATGCAAAATATACCTTAAAAAGAGTTTGTTTATAGTGTAAATGAGGGAAAAAGGTAGAAAAAGTCACAATGCTATTTATGTAAAGTAAGTTACATATACAATTACAAGGATAAAAAATACTTGTAATTTCTAACTATGTCAACAGATAAAAAGAAACATGCCCAAACACTATAATAGTGCTTTGTGAGGAGGACTAGGAATAAGAGTGGGGAATAGTGCTAAAAAAGAATGAAAATAAAATTTAAAATGATAGAGACATCAATTGGACTCGTAATAATATTATGTACCATCATCTAGGTATATGATTAATCTGATTAACTCACCTGTATGTGAGAACCATTTTAAAAAAAGAAAAAAGAGAGGAATACATGAACAGATAATTAACAAAACCAACAGCTAAAAAACTTGTGAAAATGTTTCCTTATTTCTTTAAAAGGTGAGATTCAGTTGTCTATAGAATTGGAAAATTTAGTTAATCCTGGCAAGTGTATGTTCAATTTGAAATCATATATGGCAAAGGAACTTAATTGTTGTAAGCTTTCTAAAATTATTTTTGCCATATGGATCAATTCTTAATAAACTTAACTATCAATAGTTCCCATTCTAAACATATGACCTAAGAAAACAGAAATCTTGACCAAAAGAAGTGTAAAATTTCCCACCTCAAAAATAAAAAATAATATAAACATCACAATAACAACAATTATTTAATTAGGTATGATTATATATATATATATCTTATATGTATATATATGCTTATGTATGCTTATACATAAGTGAATTGAATGGCAGCTAAGATATGAGGGACATGTGGGAGGAATGAGGATTATTTTGTAATTACAACATAATAACACTATTCAAGAAATGGTATAGTGTTATTTGAAAGTGGAATTTGATTAACTGTAAATATGTATTGCAAACTCTAAAGCAACTACCAAAAAAAAAGGTAAAAAAGATATATAATCAATATACTAGGAATGGGGAGAGACATGGAATCACGACATGCTTAATTAAAACCACAAAAGACAGAGGTGCCTGGATGGCTCAGTTGGTTGAGCAAATGACTTTTGATTTCAGCTCAGGTTATGATCCCAGGGTGGTGGGATCAAACCCTGAGTCAGGCTCCATGCTCAGCTTAAGATTATCTCATCCCTCTGACCCTCCCCCACTCATGCTCTCTCTCTCTTTCTCTCTCTCTCTCTAATAAAGAAAATAAATTAAATTAAATTAAAAATAACCACAAAAGACATAATAAAGAGTGGAATACAAAAATAGGAACAAAGAAGAGGGTAAACAAATAGAAATAGGATGATAATAAATATCCAGTAATATCCAGTAATAAATAAATATCCAGTAATAATAAATATCCAGTAATAAATAGGATAGATATTAGTCCAACTGTATCAATAATCACTTTGAACATCAGTGGTCTAAATGTACCAATTAAATGACATAGATTTAGTCACAGTGACTTACAGACATAGAGTGAATCAAAAGAAAGACCCAACTAAATGTCTATAAGAAACCCACTTTAAATATAAGAAATGTATGCATTAAAAGCAAATGGGTAGAGAAAAATATACCATGCTAACACTAACAAAAAAACAAAAACAAAAACAAAAGTAGTAGGGGCTCTGGGGTGGCTCAGTGGGTTAATCATCCAACTTTGGCTCCGGTCATTATCTCATGGTTCATGAGTTCAAGCCCTCTTTGGGCTCTGTGTTGACAGCTCAGAGCCTGGAGCCTGCTTTAGATTCTGTGTCTCCCTATCTTTCTGCTCCTTTCCCACTCGCACTCTGTCTCTGTCTCTGTCTCTCTCTCTCTCTCTCTCTCTCTCAAATAAATAAACATTAAAACTTAAAAAAAAAAACAAGAGTAGTTTTATTAATTTCAGACAGAACAGACATCAAAGAAAGGAAAAGTATCAGGGGTTAAGAAGGGCATTACATAATGATAAAGGGGTCAATTCCCCAAGAAGACATAACAATCCTTAACATGTATGTTACTGACAACAGATCTTCAAACTATGTGAGACAAAAACTGATAAAGCTACAAGAAATAGATGAATGTACTATCTATCATAGTTGGAACCTTCAACACCCCTTTCTTAGAAATGGACAGATCCAGCAGAAAAAATCAGTAAGGATGGAGTTAAACTCAACAACACCATCAATTGACCGGGTATAAAGTACATCTATAGACTACTTCTCTGAACAACATCACATTGCACATTCTTCTTCTCAGGCTCACCATGGAACATTCACCAAAATAGACTACACTCTGAGCCACAAAATATACCTTAACAAATTTAAAAGAATAGATGTTAAACAGTGACTGCTCTCAGACCACAGTGGAATTAAACTAGACCTCAATAGCAGAAAGGTAACTGGAAAGTCCCAAAATATGTGGAGATTAAATAATGCACTTCTAAATAAAACATGGGTCAGAGAAGAAATCTCAAGGGTAATTAAAAATACTTTTACGTAAATGAAAATGAAAATAACAATTGTAACAAATGAATTGCTCTAGTGAGGGAGAATAGATAATGGGGGAGAGTTATGCATGTGTGGTGATGGGGTATTTGGGAAATCTCTTTACTTTCCCCTCCATTTTTGCCATGAACCTTATTAAACTGCCCTAAAAAAATAAAGTCTTTTTTTCCCTTTTTAAATTTATTTTTTTTATTTGAATCCTAGTTAACATAGAGTGTAATAATGATTTCAGAAATAGAATTTAGTGATTCATACCTTACATATAACACCCAGTGCTCATCCCAACAAGAGCCCTCCTTAATGCACATTACCCAATTAGCCCATCCCCACACCCAACACCCCACCAGCAACCCTCAGTTTAGTCTCAAAAATTAAAGTCTTAATAAATAAAATATTTCTGTGGAATGCTCTAGGAAGACCAAAAAATCAAAATTAAGTTCTTTTTTTTAACTTTTTAAAAATGTTTATTTATTTTTGAGAGAGACAGAGACAGAATGTGAGTGGGTTAGGGGCAGAGAGAGAGGGAGACACAGAATCTGAAGCAGGCTCCAGGCTCCAAGCTAATAGCACAGAGCCTGATGCGGGGCTCAAACTCACGAACTGTGAGATCATGACCTGAGCTGAAGTTGGACGCTCAACCGACTGGGCGACCCAGGTGCCCCTGAAGATTTTTTTTAATGTTTATTTTTGAGACAGAAGGAGACAGTATGAGCAGGCAAGAGGTAGAGAGAGGAGACACAGAATCCAAAGTAGGGTCCAGGCTCCGAGCTGTTAGCACAGAGCCCAACATGGGGCTTGAACTTACGAACTGTGAGATCACGACCCAAAGTCGGACACTTAACCGACTGAGCCACCCAGGCACCCCTCAAAATTAAGTTCTAATAAAGGAAATTTGTTTCATGAAACATACTTTCTGAGAAGGAAATGTAAAGGAAAAAGTGGCCTGGCAACATATTAGAGAACATTTTGGCTATGGGTTGCCACAAAAGTTAAAACTTTCTTTTCAGTACTAAATCAGGCTCTGTGCAACATAGGTGGTAATAAGTAGTGAATTAACACAGGGTACCAGATCATCTTACGATGTTTTATGTTTTGCATGACTCTGGGAAGGTAATTAACAGTGTAAGATCCTCAAGTTCCTTAGACGTATGTAAATTTGTGGCAGAAATACTTAACCTAACATAGGTTGTGAGGCTTCAAGGAGATGACACGAAGAATGAGCACTGAGATTGCCATATGGTAGGCTTTCAAAAAATAACACGTATTTTTGCTATATTCTCTCCTGTAATAATTTGATACAGCATATTGTTAGGACTTCTTAGTGGCTGATCTTACAAATTTCTTTTGATGTTAAACAGGTAAAGTCTCACTTAGATGTCTTGTCACCTTTCATTTCACTAATTGCCAGGAAACAATCATGGCAAAAGGGGTTAAATATATTCTTTATATATATTATTAAAAAGTTATTAAAAATAACTTATTTATAAACCTGGATATGAAGCGTATTTCACAACACTTGGAATGCAACATTAATATTCTTGCCGCATAAGTATTCTCTATCTTGCTCTTTGCAGTTCCTTAGAAAAATCAGATAGCTAAAGTGGTACTAGAAATAGATTGCCAATACATAAAAGGTTTCTTTTCACTTTAATTGCTGCATGACATTTCGGTTTACAGGTAATATGTATCTTTAATCTGAATTGCACAGCGTTTAACTTGCTATACTTAAATGCTCCAAAAATGAATGACCTTACATTTACCAAAATCTAAACTAGGTAGTGAAGCTCAAAGCTGAAGCATTCATCTTGATAATAGCCAAGAAGTCAATTGAATTTCTTTTCCGAAGAAGAACTGAGTCACTTTGAGCTATTTTCAGTAAATTTTATGTTTGTTCACTCAAGTCAGGGTCTCAAAGAGAATTGTTTACATATTGTAAACACTCAGCCAAAGCACATTTAGTTGAAAGAATATAAGAATTTCTCCATATTTTTATGTGGTTTAATGATCTTTAAAGGCAAAAAAATTAAGTTTTTATTTAAATTCCAATTAGTTAACACACAGTGTAATATTAGTTTCAGGTGTACAATACAGTGATTCAACACTTCCATACTACAGCCGGTGCTCATAATAACAAGCGCACGCCTTAATCCCCATCATAAGGCAAATATTTTTATTCTTAAAAGTTTCCTGCATATATGATGAGTCTACATACATCAAAATAAAAAGGGGTTTTCATTTTGTTGTTTTGTTTATAGATTTAGAGCTGATTGATATTTACAGTTTGCTATGTTTTCTTCAGTCCCTTCTATAAATTTGACAATACCTATTTTTAAATGAGTGATGTGATACTTTTATTGGTTTTATTCAAAGAGTAACTTTGCAGTGAGATATAGTAAGTATCAAATGTAAAGTTTACTAAAAGAGGCTGTAAAAAACTATAATCATGAACCAGGTGTAACAGACTCAAATAAGCAGCAGTGTCCTCACTGATTGGTACCATTTGTAAAGTTTAAATTACTGAACAGCAGCAAATCATTCTTCTTCGTTCCTTTCAGCAGTATGAAGTTAGCAAGCACTTTTAGGCCTCGGTAATGAAGGGGTAGGAAGAACACACTATCAACTTGTTGGCACCCTGCATGCTGTTTAATGCAGCACACAGCCATTTTGCAGCCACTTCCATTGGTGACAATCTATGATTGGGCATGCATTTGATCCTTCAGGGTGTGTATTCAATATCAATATGATGAAAATGTAAGCCATTCACACAACAGTGAAGAATGGTAGAGATTTATAATGTTTTTTCAAAGTGTTTATTTATTTATTTTCAAAGAGAGTGAGTGGCGGAGGGGCAGAGAGAGAGGGAGACAGAATCCCAAACAGGCTCCACATTGTCAGTGCAGAGTCCAATGTGGAACTCAAACCAAGGAACCGTGAGATCATGACCTGAGCCGAAATCAAGAGTCATTTACTTAACTGACTGAGCCACCCAGGCACCCTAAGGATTATAATGTTTTGAGCAACTACATGTGATACTCTCTTAAATCTCAAAGCTAAATATTATCTTGATTTTACCGATTAGGAAATGTAGGTTTAGAAAATTCAAAGCAATCAAAAACCTATTTGTTTCTTGGGTTGACGTTTGAATTTACAATTTCCTAATTCCACAAAAACATACTATATACATAGGTTCAATCACAGATAAATTCAAACAGGGCAAATTTTTATTTTTCTAAGTTGCCCCATTTCCCGTTATAATGTTGACCTGGGAAAGTTATGCATTCATTTATTTGTTATTCATTGCATTTATTTATGAAAATAAAGAGTGAGGCTTTAATAAATGTCATTTCTAAGATGCAAGGACTTCCATGGAACACGTAGTTTGCTGTCATATCCAGGTTCCTACTAGTAGGCAAGAAGAAGTTAGAGTCAGGGGGTCTTGTCTGTTTTCTAAAGGATCCTGCAGTGTAGGGATACACATCATTTCTTTTCATTTCAATTAAGGATGGCATGGTCAATGGGAACTCATTTTGCTGTGGGATCAGGAAAAGACAATTTCCAGCTAGGAACTCTAAATTACAGTTTAAGTGTATTAGTATGGAAAAGGAGAAAGTAGATCTTAGTGCACAGGCTCCCTGTCTGCCACAACCACTCTAATCCACACAAACCAAACTGTTGAGGATCCTGGAGAAGACATAGCTTCTGGTCAACCCTCAAGCTGGACCTGGCCAATGGAGGCTCCTCACCACCCATCCTCCTTGAAAGGTACATTCTGTCAGCTCCCATGGTGGGAGCTGTTTTCAAGGGAGCCATTTTCAAAGACTCAGGCTTGAGACAGCAATGTGGTGTTGAGAGTATCTGGACAGTATATATGACTGAACCCAGCTAAAGACTCTGTGTAAACTTTTATGATATTGGCAGGTGGGTGAGGAGATCTACTTGTCTTGATGCTGCCCCAAACCAGCCTTGTATATAAATTCCCTTTGTTTTTAAAACTGCCATCCACGGTCTGAAATCTGCCTCTCTCTGCAGTCTCTCTCTGCCCTCTGTGTATTTCAAACCAACACTACCCCTTCCTTGGAAATTATCTTCAGCTTATTATTTATCTTAAACTTTTTTCTTAATCTAGTGTACTCCCTTTTGATATGGCTTTTCTGTGGAATGACAGAGTAACAACCAGGATTCTACCCAGAAGTCCCACTGTATCCTTTGAGTTAGTTCAAACAGCAACAACTCAGGGTGCTCTGAAGTGAGTGTAGTTATTAATATGAACCCAAGAACAAAGTAAGAATTAAGTCTGTTTCACAGAACTGCCGAAAATTCAGGGGGAATTTTCAAGTTTCATACGATGGAGACATATTAGTTATATGTAGTTTAGAGTGGGTTTGAATGTAGAAAAGATGACACAGCATGAGTAAAGTGATCTTAAGTGTTCACTTTGCTGACACCTGTCTATCTATGTCTTCCTATCTGTCATCTGTCATCTTTCATCATCATCTACCTACCTATAGGACATGATCATTTATGTATCCATGTCATTGTGCGTATCAGTACTTTCTTTTTTCTTTTTTTTCTTTCTTTCTATTTTTGTCTCCAAAATGTTTTTTTATTTTATTACTTTTTTTTCTGAATTTAATTTTTTTTTAATTTGCATTAGTTAGCATATAGTGCAACAGTGATTTCAGGAGTAGATTCCTTAGTACCCCTTACCCATTTAGCCCATCCCTCCTCCCACAACCCCTCCAGTAACGCTCAGTTTGTTCTCCATATTTATGAGTCTCTTCTGTTTTGTCCCCCTTCCCCTCCCTGTTTTTATAGTATTTTTGCTTCCCATCCCTTATGTTCATCTATTTTGTCATCTATATGAGTGAAGTCTTATGATTTTTCTCTTTCTCTGACTGACTAATTTCACTTAGTTTAATATCCTCCAGTTCCATCCATGTAGTTGCAAATGGCAAGATTTCATTCTTTTTGATTGCCAAGTAATACTCCATTGTGTGAGTGTGTGTGTGTGTGTGTGTGTGTATACACACACACACACACACACACACATATATATATACATACATACATATATATATATATATATATATATATAATATACATATATATATACCACTTCTTTATCCATTCATCCATCAATGGACATTTGGGCTCTTTCCATACTTTGGATATTGTTGATAGTGCTGCTATAAACATGGAGGTTCATGTGTCCCTTCGAAACAGCACACCTGTATCCCTTGGATAAATGCCTAGTAGTGCAATTGCTGGGTTGTAGGGTAGTTCTATTTTTAGTTTTTCGAGGAACCTCCATACTGTTTTCCAGAGTGGCTGCACCAGCTTGCATTCCCACCAACAGTGCAAAAGAGATCCTCTTTCTCCGCATTCTCGCCAACATCTGTTGTTGCCTGAGTTGTTCATGTTAGCCATTCTGACAGGTGTAAGGTGGTATCTCATTGTGGTTTTGATTTGTATTTCCCTGATAATGAGTAATGTTGAGCATTTTTTCATGTGTTGGTTGGCCATCTGGATGTCTTCTTTGCAGAAGTGTGTATTCATGTTTTTTGCCCATTTCTTCACTGGATTATTTGTTTTTTAGGTGTTGAGTTTGATAAGTTCTTTATAGATTTTGGATACTAACCCTTTATCTGATATGTCATTAGCAAATATCTTCTCCCATTCTGTCAGTTGCCTATTAGTTTTGCTAATTGTTTCCTTTGCTGTGCAGAAGCTTTTTATTTTGATGAGATCCCAGGAGTCCATTGACATCCATTGACGTTTAGAGTGAGTACTGAAAGGTATGAATTTATTGCCATTATGATGCTTGTAGAGTTGGAGTTTCTGGTGGTGTTCTCTGGTCCTTTCTAGTCTTTGTTGCTTTTGGTGTCTCTCTCTCTCTGTCTCTCTCTCTCTCTTTTTTTTTTTCTTCCCTCAGAGAGTCCCTCTTAAAATTTCTTGGAGGGCTGGTTTAGTGGTCACCAACTCCTTTTATTTTTGTTTGTCTGGGAAACTTTTACTCTCTCCTTCTATTTTGAATGACAGCCTTGCTGGATAAAGAATTCTTGGCTTCATATTTTTCTGATTCAGCACATTGAATATATCCTGCCACTCCTTCCTGGCCTGCCAAGTTTCTGGGGATAGGTCTGCTGCAACCCTGATCTGTCTTCCCTTGTAGGTTAGGGACTTTTTTTCTGTTGCTAATTTCATGATTCTCTCCTTGCCTGAGTATTTTGTGAATTTGACTATGATATGCCTTGTTGATGGTCAGCTTTTTTGAATCTAATGGGGGTCCTCTGTGCTTCCTGGATTTTGATGTCTGTGTCTTTCCCCAGGTTAGGAAAGTTTTCTGCTCTGATTAGCTCACATAACCCTTCTAGCCCTATTTCTCTCTCTTCCTCTTCTGGGACCCCTATGATTCTGATGTTGTTCCTTTTTAATGAGTCACTGATTTCTCTAATTCTTATATTGTGCTCTTTTGCCTTCATCTCCCTCTGTTTTTCTCCTTAATTATTCTCTATAACTTTGTCCTCTATATCACTGATTCTCTGTTCTGCCTCATCCATCCTTGCCACCATGGCATCCATCTGTGATTGCAGCTGAGTTATAGGATTTTTAATTTCATTCTATTTTTTACTTCTTTTATCTCTGGAAAAAGGGATTCTAATCTACTTTCGACTCCAGCTAGTATTCTTATTATCGTGATTCTAAATTCTGGTTCAGACCTCTTGCTTGTATCTGTGTTGGTAAATCCCTGGCTGTTGTTTCTTCGTGCTCTTTCTTTTGGGGTGAATTCCTTCGTTTTGTCATTTTGAAGGGAGAAAAGGAGTTAATGAGGTAAAAAAATTAAAAACATGTTAAAATTAAAAAATATTAAAATTAAAAACACACACACACACAAATCGAATAAATGATGTTAGATCCTAGGTGTGTTTTGGTCTGGGTGTTGAAAGTGGTTTGACAGAGTAGAGGAAAAAAAGGGGGAGGGAAAAGAAAAAAAAGGAAATCTTTTCAGAATTTGAAAAAATGAATACACTGAAGTAGACTAAAATGAGATGATGGGAGTAAAATAGAATTTGAAAAAGTTACACAAAAGTAAAGAATATAGTAGAAAAAAATTAAAGAAAAATATTTTTAATAAAAATTAAAAATAAATGAATTTTTTTCTTTTTCTGTATTCAAGAAAAAGAAAAGAAACAGAAAAGAGGAAAAAGATAAAAAGAAAATTAAAAAAAAGGAAATCATTTGAAAATTTGAAAATGTGTATACACTGTAGTACTCTAAAATAATATGATGGAAGTAAAATGGAATTTGAAAAAAATTACATGAAAGCCAAAAATATAGTAAAAAAATTAAATAAAAATATTTTTAATAGAAATGGAAAGTAAAAATGAAGTTTTTCTCTTTCTGCATTCAAGAAAAAGAAAAGAAATAAAAAAGACAAAAAAAGAAAAAGAATGAAAAAAAGGAAATTGTTTGAGATTTTGAAAAGGCAAGTACACTGAAGTAGACTAAAATAAAATGATGGAAGTAAAATAGAATTTGAAAAAATTTACACAAAAGTAAAAAATACAGTAATAAAAATTAAAGAAAAATGTTTTTAATAAAAATTTAAAATAAAAATGAGCGTTTTCTCTTTCTGTATTCAAGAAAAAGAAGTGTAAAAGAGAAAAAGAAAGAAAGAAAATTGAATAGATGGACCTGCTAACAGATTGAAGTAGGACTGAAATTACTTCATTTTCCTGTAGAAGTCAGACTATGAATCGCTTTATAGTCCATAAACTAAGCCAGTGGTGAGACTTGTGTTCTTGAAGAGGGAAGTTGGCCCAGTTGGGTGGGGCTCAGTGTAACGGCTCCACTCTCCACTAGATGGTGCTGCTAGCCTACTGGGGTGGAGTGTTTGGCGTTCATAGGTGCCTGTGTGCCTGTGCAGGAGCGGTGAAAATGGCGTCACCCAGCTACCCAGTCTCTAGTATCAGAACTCTGTTTTTCCCAGTTAAGTAATCACACACCCATCTGTCTTCAGCTTTCATCCACTCCCCGCTTCTTCACTGTCCGTGACCAGGCCCCAGGCAGTACCTCTCTCCCAGTTTTGTCTCAGATGTGGCTGTTTCCCCAGGGCCCTTACTTCTGAAGGACTGAGGCTTTGACCTGTTCCGCCCCTCTGCAGGAGGGTCTCACCTAGCAATGGCCGAATGAGCAATGTCCGAATGTCGGCTGCACCCAGGAATGCTTGCTGCACCCTTCTGCTGCCGGAGCCCCGAGACTGCGGCCAGGTGCCAGCCAGCCCCAGAAAAAGTTCGCGACATTGTGCAGCAGCAGCTTTTTGGGGATTATGGAAAATCACAACACACATCTGGTGCCAGGCTTCACCTTTAACAAGCTGGTTCCAGCACCAGTGAATGTGGCCATTTTCTGGGGTCTGCTGGGACCAGGTGGCTTCAATGGTCTCTACCAAATGTCCTTCCAGCAGTGGAACTGCTTTTCCCTGTGTGGTCCAAGAACCTCCCGGACCACACACTGTTCCTGGGGATTCGGCCTTCTCACCAGAGCACCACCAGGTATCGAGCTGTGGAGTTGCAGACTTTGCACTCCCCTTGTTTACAGTCTTAATGGAATTTAAACCCTCTCATTTCTCCTTTCTCCCTTTTTAGTTTAGTCCCTACAGCTGTTTCCAATTTTCCACTTTCTCTCCAGCTGCTTTTGGGGAGGGGTGCTTTTCCCGTATTCTTCCCACCCCACCCCCCCGTCTCCATCCTCTCTCGGCCTGCAAAAGCACCTCCCTTCCCACGGCTTCTGGCTCTCCAAGTTCACCTCTCCGCCCCACATACCTGCTGAATTCTGTGGTTCAGGTTGTGCAGATTGTTGTGTTAATTCTCCAGTCAGTTTTCTAGGTGTGCAGGATGGTTTAGTGTTGGTCTGGCTGTATTTCATGGACGCGAGACACACAAAAAACTTCCATGCTGTTCCACCATCTTGGCTCCTCTCTCTTTTTTTCTTTTTATACTATGTGGTACAGTCTTATGTGAATGTGCTCTAATTTTTCTTATGTATTCTCATGTTGATGCACATCTGGGTTTTTTCCAGTTTGGGGATATTATGAATACAGCTCCTATGAATGTTCTTGTGTAAGTTATACACACACACACACACACAGACACATATCGTTTCATTATACTTAGCATATTCAGGTACAGAAGTACTGCATCATAGGGTAAGTGTTTTTAGCTTTATATTAAACTGTCATAGTGACTGCATCGTCCAGCAATGTGTGAGTGCCTAGTTACACTGATTCAATATCATTTTATATTGTGTGTGTGTGCGTGTGTACATTTTTGGCCATGTTAGAGGGTATTAGAGAGTGTTTTGATGTTTTAAAATGCATTTCCCTAATTGCTAATAGTGTTGAGCTTAGTTTATGTCTTTTGGACACTTGATTATTTTCCATCTTGTTTTGTTATTTGTTTTTCACATTTTTAAATAGATTCATTTTTTATTTTTGAGGGAATCCTTTATATATTGTGCATCAGAGCATGTATTATTCATATCTTACCAGTCTATAACTTGTTTATTCATTTTCGAAAAGATATATTTGCAGTAGACAATTTTGTTTTGAGAGAGAGAGCATGAGGGGGAGGAGGGGAAGAGATTAAGAAGGGGACAGAAGATCTGAACCAGTCTCTGTGCTGACAGGAGCAAGCCCTATGAGGGGCTTGAACTCACGAACCACAAGATCATGACCTGAGCCCAAGTAGGATACTCAATCGACTGAGGCATCCAGGTGCCTCAGTAGAAAAATTCTAATAAAATTAGATTTAATTTTTCATTTGTTGTCTTTTATGAGTGTTTTAAATGTCCTGTTTAAGAAAACTTTGTCCACACCAAGGTTGTGAAGATGCTTCCTTATCTTTTCTTCTAGAAACTTATACTTTTGGTTTTTATGTTTATGTCTATGGTTCTAACTTTTATGTTTAGGTATATGGTCCGTCTGAAAGTAGTATTTGTGTATGGGTGAGTAGCCAGTTTAGACTAGTAATTTTCCACATAGGTATCCAGGTGTTTCATTTGTTTACAATCTTTCTATTTTCCATTGAATTGAACTAGTGTCTTGGTTAAAACATTTTCTTGACTAAATACCTGTGGGGCTATTTCTTGACTCTCAATATGTTGCTTTGACTTTTGTGTTTATCCCTATACTAATAACATACTCTCTTGATGAGTATAGCATTATAGGAATCCTTAAATGAGGTATTTAAGTTCCCAGTGCTGTTTTAATTATTCAGTATTGTTTTGCTCTTCTTTATACCTTCCATGTCTATGTAAATTTTAGAATAGGTTTCTGTCACTTTCCAAAATTTTTCTCTGTGCTTGCATTTTGTTATTCTTTCACAAGATTATTTAAAATAATTATCATGGTTATTTTTAAGTAGGTTTAAATTCCTCCACACTTTAAATTACAAAATCTGACTAGTTTCCATATATGTTCCTATGGACTATTTAATCTGCCAGCCATATAGACATGGTCTTGCTTTTTCATGTAGACGTGAGATATTTTTATTGTGTAAAAGGACATTAGAGATTAAGGTAAATAATATTTATCCCTCCCTATGACAAGTATCTTTTTTTTTTTTTTGGTCAGGTCACTGGTATTGGGGGATGTGTTCATCTAATCGTCTAATCTTTGGTATAGCTTCTTCTAGGGTTTATTGACTTCTCTTAGATTCAATTCACTACTGTCTTCAAATATACAGAGACTGGCATAAGGATTTTTCCTTCAAAAACTATTAGGATCTGAATACTGGAAAGGTTCTAAAAAGCCTTAGATACTTTATAGCTGGAGAATTTCTACTTTTGGCCAAGATTAAGTAATATGGACTCCATGTTACTCTCACATCTGAAGCAACCTAAAAAAAGCAGAAAACACACTTGAAACAACAACTATCTGAACACTAGATACCAGAAAACAAAGTATAGTGATCCTTGAAAGACTGGGAACAAATCAGGTGAGCTTTGTGATTGCCCAAGGTCATTTTCTTAAGAGAGTTTCCTGCCTGTGACATAGTGGGAGAACCCAAGTGGATCATAGCAGACTCCCCAAATTAAAGAGATAGAGCTGAGAATCCAAGGAGGCCAAGGTGGCTAGAGTTCACAAACCAGAACATCAGAGAGGGGACAGCTGCATAAAGAAGGGACCCCAGGAAACTACAGAGGGCCCTCTGAAGAATTCAGGTGAGTACTGATCAGCAAATGCACATGAGGGAACTACTCAGTGCTTGAGAAAGAATCATCCAAAAGGATTAGCAGTAGTAGTATGGCCACAAGACCATAAACAGTGCCTGTTCCCAACAGCAATACTGAGAAATTTCAAAATGAGATGCTCAAAAAGATCTTGCCTCAGTTGTGGGTAATAAGTAGCTCTAGACTAAACAAGTCTTTGGTCCTCTATAATAAAGCAAGACACAAAAGGATCCATGTTTCCAAGTATCTTCATTGTGTCCAATAACAACAACATAAAATAAAAACTATATGGTATCCAAAGAAACCAAAAATGCATAGAAACAGTAACATATAACTGTACTTAGAATAAAAATAAATACATTGAAACTTACATTGTGCTTTCTACTCTTGTCACCAAGCACTGTATTTTAATAATTTATTAAATTATTGCTGTTGCTATAATTATTACTGTTGCTATCTTACATCTATTCTGTTGCTTCTGATTGTTGCATAATACTTCCTAGCGCTCATCTATCACATTATAGCTATCATTTCTCCTGGCGATTGAAAAGAACTTATGACCAAATCACTACCAGCACCATCAGTGCTGCAATTAATATCTCCTTATTCACCTGTTCCACAATTGCTCCTTGGTCCTTAATCTATTCTCATATAGAAATTATTCTTCACATGTATTTCTTTAATCCATTCACCTTATACCCTTCATTCTACAGCTTTTGTTCACCCAATGTCTTAAATCTCTCAGTTTATAAACAATCCTTGGAATCCAATACGGTAATATGAGACTTGGAGGATTTTCTCACTGAAAAGAGATTTTGAGTAACCATATGCCAAATCTGATTTTCTCCAAAAGTTCTATCAAAATCAAAAGAAAAATATGAGTCAAAAAAAAACATGGTAAATAAACTTGAAATGGAAAGTTTATTGGAAAGGAAATTGGAAAGAAGGTAGTAAACTCAATCAAAATACTGTAAGAATAACTAATGTGTAGTGTCAAAGTGCTTAAATAATCTGTGAGAAAAGCGTGATACTAAAATTATGTTTATGAAGTGTACTTTATGTCCTTGTGTTCTGCAGTTAAACTTAGGTTTCTGTTATGCTTTATATTTTTTGTACCTTTCATGATAAAATATATTTAAAAAGTATTCCAATCATCAAAAAAACCTATCATCTTTTCTTCATTTTGTAAATGTTTCTTGCAATTATGGAAATTGCCTTCAAAATTCATTTAATATTCATATTGGAATAAAGCATCTGTTGTGGCAGATGGGGCAAATGACATCAAGTTCAGCTGTTTAAATAACCCTTAAGGATCAATGTGTAGTTTACAAAAATAATTTGTAATTCATTTTGGATTAATTAATTTGAATTTATGGTGTTCCATAAAGCATACTGCAGCTGCTCCCAGCACTGAATTGATTATATTCAACTGGTTACTCCTCCTAAAACATGCATTTTGACAGAGAGAAGATAATGCTCCCCATTATTCATTCTTTAGCTTTATCGATAAACACAATCTTCAAAAAAATCTGATAGATTTTAGATAGATAGCATACCTGAATGTAACTATTTGCATAATTATCTGGCTATTTAAATTTCTATACTGTGAAATTTCATTATTTCAAGCACAGTATAAACAGATAGAGATACAAGCAAGTTTATTCAAATATCTTTGAATACATATATATATTTTTTTTTTTCCTTTCCCATTGGCCTCCAGCCCTCTACAAGATGTGGAGAAAAATAAATGTGTATTTTGCGCTTATAATAAAAAGACCTGAGGCAATTTAGTTCTATTTTTGGATGAGGTTTAAGAGAAATGATAGCTATAATTTAGCCCAAGATTTGTAAGATACAAATGCAATTATATGTAAAACAGATACTTTGTTGGCTCTTGTGAGAATTCATTAACTATTAGAGCCAGTTTTCAATTTTCATTGGCAGAGGTTAAAATCTTCCGAAAATTCGCTGACAAATATTCTCACATGATAATTTCACTGTTTTTTTAAAAAAAGAGTCTGGTGCATAAAATAAATAATTTGACTTTCGATTGAATGTTTATAATAATTATTGGTTGGATTCTGCAATGAATTTTTTCACATTTTTATTACATATTTTGGGTTTCTTTCAATGCTTTTTTTCTTCCTCCATCTTGTATTTCTACCTAAAACACAGAAATACTTTAGTTAGATCAACTCTAAACTTGCAGTAAATATGGATGTTTCAATTTCTAGCAGTACTAAAATTTGGCTTTTATAATTCTCTTGCTAGGACATACTGAGAATATTCCAAGAAGACTGTAATCAGAAGCTCAAGAGAGTCTATCACTTAGTTGCTTGCACAATAGCACAAAACTTATTTCAGGAGGGAAAAAGTTCACCAAACCAGTATTATTACCATCATTTACACAAAGTCACAGTCTTGTTACTCACAAAAGCCCACAGGGCTACTAGAAGCATGGGCATGATTTTTATTCTTTTTGGAGTTATGAAATTCCTATCTGCCCCAAGAGAGGACTTTTCTGAGAATTTCAGTCCCTTTATCATAAAGATGCACAAGAAAACAATTCACAGCTCCCTATAGCTAAGCATATTTAATCATGTAGACCTCATTTCCTCACACAGTTTTTTCTTTTTTTTCAGTTAGGCTCTTTTATCTGAGTCTGAAAATGTGTTAGGATTGGTATTCCAAATCAGCAATATATTACTACTTCCTCTCACTAGTCCTACAAGTATATGCAGATTCCCTATCTCAGAAGATAGTGTTTCACACTGACGTGATTCTTGCTATTGATGCCAATCATAATTACTTGGTTACACTTTTTTAGTGGCTGGGCCATTGCCATTATACATTTTAATAAATTATAATATTGCTAAGTTCTCCTGTGCACCCCCACACATTGTTTTACATGCATTCTTTGGCTAGGTTTTTGCTTATGGACCTCAAACATTACACATTTGTGTGGGTATGTTCAAGCAAAATCTAGTTCTTCATTGTTTGTTCTACCATTTCCTTCAGCAGTTTTTTAAATTTCACTACTCTCCTACAGCTGACCTTTATCTTCAACAACTCCCTTCAAGATTACCTTTGGTCTTACATAGTGTAAGAATATGCATAATGTGGCTGTAAACTTATTTAGCAGAATATATTTATTTTAGATAGATTTATTTACCCTTAAACACAAAACAGTCTTTCTTTTCAAATATGCATGAACCATACAGAAAATTTAGTCATATTTCAGATGACTAAGTACATCTAGTAAAAGTCCAGAATCTATTCAACATACGTACAACACTCAGTTACAAAGATGCAATAAAATGTACACATTAACAAGACAAAATGGGCAAAGAGTATGAGTAGAAAATTTAAAAAGAGAAATATGAGTACCTAATAAGAAGATACAAATGTTTCTAATCCCTATAGTCATTTAGAAAGTTAAATAAGCAAAGGAATATTTTTCATCCCTCAAATAGGAGAAATTTAAAATAAATTATATTTATCACATTGAAGTTTGGTGAAAATGTAAAGATATGGCTAATCCCATACACACTGGTAAAAGCAAGAAATTATAGTCTTAAAAAAATACATTGATAGGGGCGCCTGGGTGGCTCAGTCAGTTAAGCGGCTGACTTCGGCTCAGGTCATGATCTCGCGGTCCGTGAGTTCGAGCCCCGTGTCGGGGTCTGTGCTGACAGCTCAGAGCCTGGAATCTGTTTCAGATTCTGTGTCTCCCTCTCTCTGACCCTCCCCCGTTCATGCTCTGTCTCTCTCTGTCTCAAAACGTTAAAAAATTTTTAAAAATACAATAAAATAAAAAATACGTTGATATAGGGGTGCCTGGGTGGCTCAGTCAGTTGAGTGTCTGACTCTTGATTTTGACTTAGGTCATTATCCCAGGGTGATGGCATCAAACCCCATGTAAGACTCTGCACTAAGTGTGGAGCCTGCTTAACATTCTCTCTCTCTCTCTTTCTGTCTCTCTCTCTCTGCCCTTCACTAATGTGCTCTCTCTCTCTCTCTCTCTCTCTCAAATAAAATAAAAATAAAATGTAATATATATGTATATATACTGTATATATTTCTTAACTCAGTTCCATTATGAATCCCCTTTCTAGAGTAATATGTGCTCACATACACAATAACTACCGAAAAAATGCTCATTACAGCCATTTATATATATATATGTATATATATATGTATATATATATATGTATATATATATATGTATATATATATATATTAATAAGTAACTAGAAATAACCTAATGATAACCAATTGAAGAACTGTTACATGTGCTGTATCCATCCTATCAATATTATGTAGTGATTAGAAAATATTACATGGACTGACTTAGAATGATCTCCATGGCATATTTTCACATGATAAAGTTTTGGAATGATACATATGACTTTATCCTATTCATAAAAAGTAATGCAAATACATAATGAAAGATTATACAAATATAAAAAAGTGTGTTTGTTGTACACATATATAAGTTGTGTGTATATGTATATATATGTGTGTGTACATATACACACACATATATAGATAGATGATATTTAAATAAATATGTTGAAAGAAAAATACCTGAAAAAATACACACTTCACTGACGTTGGTGGTTATCCTTAAGGAAGGAATGTTGCAATATTGCCCTATAGGAGAGAAATGGTAGTGGTTCAGAAATGAGTTCTATTGGCTTGCAACCTTGGGAACTCCCTGGGTGAATTCGAAATTTGCCTCATATGCTGAGGTCTCTGAGAGAGAGAAGAAAGAAGTGGACCACTTCAGATTGGTAGGTAGCAGATTTAATAACACAAGCAAGCTTGTATAGGAGGCTTGTCTTGGGTGGCCGCAAGATGAACAGATCTCTGAACCCACCACCAGAAACTTAAAAGTTCATATAAAGGTTTTAACTGGGTTCCGACACACGTTTAGTACAGTTTCAACGGCATCTTACTCTCTCAATCTACATCTTTGAAACATCTGCTATTATGGGATTATTAGGACGGATATATATTCAGAGGACAGGGGAGGGGACAAGAAGCCTCTGATCGTCCTGGTCCAGCTAACAGGTCAACTGGTGTTCACGTCCTCTTGGTGACGTCCTCCACAGGTACCTTTTGTCAATTTTACAGAAGTATAATTTTAAAATAAACATAGAGGAGGAGATCTGGGGGCATGGACTCAGCCAAAGATTTTTTTAAAAAATGTTTTAATGTTTATTTTTTTGACACAGAGAGAGACAGAGTATGGGTGGAGAAGGGCTGAGAGAGGGAGACACAGAATCCTTAGCAGGCTCCAGGCTCTGAGCTGTCAGCACAGAGCCCGACGCGGGGCTCGAACTCATGGGCTGCCAGATCATGACCTGAGCCAAAGTCGGACACTCAAGCGACTGAGCCACCCAGGCGCCCCAGCAAAAGATTTTTAAAATATGAGAGAGACAGAAAGAGATTGATTGTACTTACAGTGAATGATATTTTCCTGGTTCCTTTTAGCAGAAGATTATTAATGTTTAATGGCAGAAGCAGTTCCCAGGTGCAGGAAGGCTAGCAAGTGGAAGCTTTGCTGGCCTTCCTCACCTGTTAGTAATTAGAGAAGCAATTACTTCCCCTAGACAGACGAACAGATAATTGGCTGAACACCATTTTTACAGCAATTTCTTAATTCTGAAGAGACTATAAATTGGCATATGCAAAACAAGGTAAGTGAAGTGGTTTTGTTTTAAATAAAAAAACCGGTTGGAATAAACCTACCTCGGGAATATCAATTTTTTTTCCTCACCAGAACAACAGCTCAGAACACAAAATATCTGCCTCTCATTTCCTTTTCTTGCCCATTCTACATGTCAGATATCAGATCAACAATGATTCTTTACTCCAGTAATGATTGGGTTGCTTTAGAAGGCCCAAATGTTATACCATGACTGGGAATCTTTGGCTTGTCCATGTGATATAGTTATTGTAACTCTGGTTTAAGGGATGTCTGCTTTTTATTTAAGTGGCTGCTGGTTGGGATGATTACTTTTGCTCTTGGAAAACCTGTAAACCAGAAAAAATAATCCACTTGGTGAAGGAGAGAGACTAGGTCAAACACTAAAACCAAATATTGACCCTGCCCAACTAGGTAAGAATTACAAAGGAAATTCTTGCTGCTGTGATTTATTTATTGGTTCCTGAAAGGATTCAGTATTTAACTCAATTGCATTTTCTGACAAGGGCTTTTGTCTTTAAAGCTAAAAGAAAAGATGAAAATCTGCAGACCATATTGTTTCAAAATATCAGATATAACAAAGAATACCAAGTCTCCAGAAAAAACACTGTAAATGCTCTGAACCTCACTGTACATACAGTGAATATATGTACATTCAAAAATCCTACATTTTTGAAGCTGTAGGATTTAAGGATGATTTATTCAATTCAAGACTTATAATTATAACAATTGCAAAAATTGTTGTGTGTTTCTATGTTCATTCCTCAACAAACTCTAGTGCTACTGCACGAAAACGCTTTCCAGGTGATAATTCCGGCAATCTTTAACCAGTACATCTATTAGTATTACCATGTAACTAATAGAAGCATCTACATTATCACTTCTATGTGAGAATTTGACACAAAGGCCATCTTTGAGTAAATAATCATCAGTTAACTCTAGTTTTGCTTTTCAAAGTTTGAATATGCAGGGACAAATCACAATAACCCATCCATTAGCCCTTCCTTCAGGAAAAATAATATATATATAATAATATATATTATATATAATATATTGTATTATATATAAATTATATATAATTGGTATTATATTAATTTATATATATATAAATTATATATAAATGGTGTATATATATATATATATATATATATATATACACACACACCATTTGTCCATTTTTGGTTGTTTATTTTTTATTTTTTGTTTCAAGTTTCTATTTAAATTCTGGCTAATTAAGACATAGTGTAATATTAGTTTCAGAGACAGAATTTAGTGATTCTTCACTTACATATAACACTCAGTGTTCATCACAAGTGCCCTCCTTAATGCCCATCACTCATTTAACCCATCCCCTAACCCACCTTCCTTCCACCAACCCTTAGTTTGCTCTTTATAGTTAAAAGTCGGTTTTGTTGTCTGTCTCTCTCTCTCTATCCGCCCCCCGCCCCACGTTCATGTTTCATTTCTTAAATTCCACAAAGCACAAGAAACAACAAATGTTGGTGAGGCTACGAAGAAGGGGAATTCTCTTACCCTGTTGGTGAGAATGCAAACTGGTGCAGCCACTCTGGAGAACAATATAGAGGTTCCTAAAAAAGTTAAAAATAGAACTACCAGGGGTGCCTGGGTGGCTCAGTCGGTTAAGTGTCCGAATTCACCTCAGGTCATGATCTTGTGGTTCGTGAGTTGGAGCCCTGTGTAGGGCTCTGTGCTGTGAGCCCAGAGCCTGGAGCCTGCTTTGGATTCTGTGTCTCCTTCTCCCTGCCCCTTCCTTCCCCACTTGTATTCTGACTCTCTCTCTTTCAAAAATAAATAAACATTAAAAAATTTTTAAAAATAGAATTACAAGGTCCAGCAATGATACTACTAAGTATTTACCCAAAGAGTACAAAAATTCTGATTTGAAGGGATACACGCACCCTGAAGTTTATAGCAGAATTATCAATAATACCAAAACTATGGAAAGAGCACAAATGTGCATCGATTGATGAATGGATAAGGAAGTGGTATAAATGTGTGTATATACACATAATGTACATGCAATGGAATATTACTCAGCCATAAACAAGACTGAAATCTTGCCATTTGCAATTATATGGATGAAGCTAGAGTGTATTATGCTTAGCTAAATAAGTCAGAAAGCATGTATTGTTTTCAATGCATTTTCCACTGTAATCTTTTCCACATATTCAAAGTCTGTATTTTTTTAATGTGTTTTTAGGTAGATGTTCTTTATTCTAGATGGTAAATGACCTAATCTTAGATACAAATCTCTCAAAGGAAAGTAATTTCTTTAGGACTCTCCAAGCTTTTTATAGTAAATTACTGCTACGTTCCCTTTGTTCACTGCTGAATGCAATGAAATCATTTGCAATGATTTCCTTTGAAGACTCAAAGATCAGGCACAAGTAATCTATTTATTAGTCTCTCCTAATAGCAACTTGATTCTTTTTAGAATTAAAATAAAATTCAAAGCACATTTTTCTTTATTTCCAGGTTCGGAAACAAACCGATTTATCTTTATTTTGTATATACACTTTTTTTAAAAAAAAAATAATGCCTTCATAAGTATACACAGTCTTAAAAATAGAGTTCAACTTCGAGTTGTATATTCTCAGAAATTAACATAACAAATTATCCATTTATAATATAATGGGATTGGGATTTTACCAAGTTTATTTTCTCTAATGATTGTGATGAAATGAATATAACCAGAAGTCATACTATTAAAATAGGGTAAGAGGATAAAGTTTTAAACATATCCATTGGTCATATTATAGAAGTTACTTCAAAACTCAAAATCACCACCTGAAACCTCTTTGTTGCAGGGTGTCAGGATGGCACAGTCAGTTAAGCATATGACTTCCGCTCAGATCATGATCTCTTGGTTTGTGAGTTTGATCCACGTGTGGAACTCTGTGCTGACAGCTCAGAGCCTGGAGCCTGCTTTGGATTCTGTGTCTTCTTCTCTCTTTGCCCTTCCCCCTCTCATGCTCTGTATGTCTGCCTCTCTTTCTCTTAAGTAAATAAATAAACGTTAAGAAAAAATACCTTCTTTGTTACTTCATAGAAAATATTAGCCCATTCTGTTTCCTTTATGTAAATTCTTTTTATCACAAAAGCCGCCCAATTGCCTAATGTCTGTGCATTTTAATCTCTAATTACATATCAAAATTTCTAGCCCTCTAATATACAAAAATTTGAGTATTATAGAAGAGCTGAATCTAACACGCATTCTGTTACCATATATCTATTCATTTTTTATGATGTGTATTAATGGAAATAATATTTATTAATTTTAAGTATTACCTTTCCTAATTTTGGCAGAGGCATTTACTTTCTTGATATAACCTTACTTTGACATAGTCTCCGTTGCCCACCAGTTTGTGGAAAGTAAATTGGAACAGCTTTCTTTTTCATTTCAGTTGTCTCTTTTGGTTCCTTAGCTGCTCTTAAGCTTCTTTTAGATTTCTACCATCAATAATCTCTTAACATGCTGACAGAGAAAACTATCAAGAGGTGTTTTTATCTATCCTTATACGAGTTCATTTATTATGTGCTGTGATATAGCTGCAGTAATATGCTTGTGCATCATCTCAACTTTGTTCTGAATGAAAAAAAGAGACTCAAAACCTGTAAAAATATTTCTATATTCCATTTCATTACCTAGTGAAGACATTAAATGTAAAAGTTCTACATTGCTTAAGATATTGATGTGCCACATTACACGGATGGAGCAGAATACAATTTCACCTTAATAAGATCTTCATGTGAAAATGTGCCTCTTTCTTACAACACATTTAAATTATACTCCACAAACTGAATTTTAATAAATATTTAAGGTGAAATGTTCAGACTCATACAAATAGAGTTTAATGGCATTATAACTCCAGATTTTATAATTATGAATTTTTGTCTTACAAGCACTCATCATAATACTCTTGTTAGCATATAGACAAAGTCAATGTCTATAATCATTAGCTTTGGGTATTGTGTCATCTACACATGAGTTGTCCAGGTTTTCTTGATCATAGACTTACTTGTAAACTTTTGAAACATTTATTCCTGAGTCACTCCCCAGAGCACCACTATCAAACTAACAAAAAAGGGACCTGAGAATCTGAAATTTGAGTAGGCTACCACATGGTTATTATGATCTTAAATCTCAGAAAACTGGCAACTGCAAGGCCAACCAGGACATGCACTGTCTCCAGGTTTACCCTGAATACAGGGCTCTTCCTCTAAAGCTGCCAGGCACCAGCGCATACACGGAACCTGAAAAGAGCACACACATATTATTAGAGCTGGGTTTTTGAAAATATTTATGTATTTATGTATTTATTTATTCATTCATTCATTCATTCATTCATTCGTTTATTTATTTACAGTGCAAGCAGAGGAGGAGCAGAGAGAGAGCGAGACAAAATCCCAAGCAGGCACCACACTGTCAGTGCAGAGCCTGATGCAGGGCTAAATCTCACCAAACATGAGATCATGATCTGAGCCAAAAACAAGAGTCAGTCTCTTAACTGACTGAGCCACAAAGGTGCCCCTGTCAGAGCTGGTTTTTGAACATGGACACCTGGTTCTAGAATCGTATGTTTAACTTCCAGGCTATGCTTTCTGAGCCTCAGGTTTCTCATTTGTTGCTAGAAGTGAAATAATAGCTCCTACCTCTCAGATTTATAAAATAATAATAATAATAATAATAACCATCCTCCCCCCACCAAAAAAAATCCTAGGACAGTGTTAAACACATTGAAATTAATAAATAAATGTTAAACTAACTCTAATTTTTATTTTGAAAATAAACATTACATTTTCAAGACACTTCTTATTCATAAACAGTCCCCATTATATGTAGGTTTCCTTCAAGCTGTTGAGTTGCAAAAAAAGGCTTATTGCTCCGGTTGCTCTGGGCTCACAAATATATATCTACTGTCACAATATCTGAACTGTAGCCAAATATGTTTTTGTATATGTCCACCTCTAAGTCTGTTTTTTTTTATTTTATTAAAAATTCTTTAATCTTTATTTTTGAGAGAGCAAGAGAGAGGGCGTGCGCGCGCACACACACGTGCACACACACACACACACACACACACACACACACACACAAGAATGAGCGGGAGAAGGGCAGAGAGAGAGGGAGACACAGAATCCTAAGCAGGCTCCAGGCTCTGAGCTGCCAGCACAGAGCCGGAAGCAGAGTTGGAACCGTGAACCCGGAGATCATGACCTGAGCTGAACTCAAAAGCTTAACCTACTGAGCCACCCAGGCGCCCCCAAGTCTGTTTAAGTTAGAACTTCCTGGTAATTTATCTGCCTTCACTTCCTGTATATACATAACATTCTTTACTTATTTTTTCATGTCTTTACTAAATTACCCATGTTGTAAAATCCATTTTGCAAAATTCACATAATAATTGAATATGAGTACTTGGTTTTTATAACACTCATTCAACATTTCTCATATATTCACTTATATTCCTATTCTAGTATGTAATAATTTTGATAATAGGACTCATATATTGTGTTAGTTCTTACACAAAGCACATAGAACTATATCAGAAACATAATAGATATTACAAAATATTTTGCACAAGGGAACAAATGAATAAAAAGAATTGATGGGAGCCATTGGTTTGAAATTATATAATATGGCATCATATAGGTTACTTATTTTAAATAGCTTTAAAACTAATTTTTTAATATTTATTCATTTATTTATTTACTTATTTCTTATGAAAAAGAAAAGGGAAAAGACCCAAATGGATTAAATCACAAATTAAAGAGGAGAGATCACAAGCATCACCACAGAAATATAAACAATGATAAGAGAATACTAGAAAAAATTATATGCCAACAACCTGGGAAATCTGGAAGAAATGTACAAATTCCTAGAAATTTGCAAACTACCAAAACTGAAACAGAAAGAAATAGAAAGTCTGAACAGACTCATAGCCAGGAGAGAAACCAAATCAAAAATCAAAAATCTCTTCTCAAACTGTTCCAAAAAATAGAAATAAAAGGAAAACTTCCAAACTCATTCTATAAAGCCAACATTACCTTGATTCCAAAACCAAAGACCCTACTAAAAAGGAGAATTTTATGGTCAATATCCTTGATGAACATGGATGCAAAAATTCTCAACAAAATACTAGCACATCAAATTCAACAGTACATTAAAATAGTTATTGGCCATGATCAAGTGGGATTTACTTTAGGTTATAAGCCTGGTTCAATATTTGCAAGTCAATCAACATGATACACCACATTAATAAAAGAAAGGATAAGAAACATATGATCCTGTCAATAGATGTAGAAAAAGCATTGTACAAAATACAGCATCCATTCTTGATAAAAATGCTCAGCAAAGTAGGGATAGAGGGAACATACCTCAACATCATAAAGGCTGTATGTGAAAGACCCACAGCTAATATCATCATCAATGGGGGAAAACAGAACCTTTCCCCTACAGTCAGGAACAAGACAAGGATATACACTCACACTATTACTATTTAACATAATCCTGTAAGTCTTAGATACAGCAATCAGATAACAAAAGGAAATAAAAGGCATCCAAATCAGTAATGAAGAAATCAAACTTTCACTTTTTGCAGATGGCATGATACTCTATATAGAAAACCCAAAAGACTCCAACAAAAAATTGCTAGAACTAATACATAATTACAGTGAAGTCACAGAATATAAAATAAACGTGCAGAACTCTGTTGCATTTCTATACACCAATAACAAAGCAACAGAAAAAGAAATCAAGGAATTGATCCCATTTGCAATTGCACTAAAAATAATAAGATACCCAGGAATAAGCCTAACTAAAGAGGTAAAATATCTATACTCTGAAAACTATAGAGCACTTATTAAAGAAATTGAAGAGGACACAAAGAATGGAAAAGTATTCCATGTTCATCTACTGGAAGAAAAAACATTGTTAAAATGTCTGTACTACCTGAAGCAATCTACACATTTAATGTAATCCCTATCAAAATACCACCTGAATTTTTCACAAGGCTAGAACAAACAATCCTCAAATTTGTCTGGAGCCACAAAAGATGCCAAATAACCAAAGCAATCCTGAAAAAGAAAAAAAAAAACTGGAGGCATCAAGATTCGGAATTTCAAGCCATATCACAAAGCTGTAATCATCAAGACAGTCTGGTACTGGCACAAAACAGACATATAGACCAATATGAACCAATAGACTATATTGGTCTATATAGACCAATAGAACAGAATAGAAAACCCAGAAATGGACCCACAAATATATGGTCATTTAATCTTGGACAAAGCAAGAAAGAACGTCCAAATGAAAAAAGACAGTCTCTTCAACAGATGGTGTTGGGAAAACTGGACAGCAACATTCAAAATAATGAAACTGGACCACTTTCTCCATACACAAAAATAAATTCAAAATGGATGAAAGAACTAAATGTGAGACAGGAAACTGTCAGAATCCTAGAGGAGAACACAGGCAGCAACCTTTTTGACTTCAGCTGCAGCAACTTCTTACTAGACATATCGCTGAAGGCAAGGGAAACCAAAGCAAACATGAACCATTGGGACTTCATCAAGATGAAAAGCTTCTGCACAGTGAAAGAATCAACAAAACTAAAAGGCAGCCTATGGAATGAGAGAAGATATTTGCACATGACATATCAGATAAAGGGTTAGTATCCAAATCTATAAAAGTCTTAGCAAACTCAACACCCCAAAATAAAAAAAAATAAAAAACTCAGGTAAGAAATGGGGAGAAGACATGAATAGACACTTTTCCAAAGAATACATACAGTGACTAATAGACACATGAAAAGATCCTCCACATCACTCATCATCAAGGAAATACAAATCAAAACCACAGTATCAACTCACATATGTCAGAATGGCTAAAATTAAGAACACAAGAAACAATAGGTGTTGGCAAGGTTGTGGAGAAACGGGAACACTTTTGTACTGCTGGTGGGAATACAAACTGATGCAGCCACTCTGGAGAAGAGTATGGAGGTTCCTCAAGAAAATAAAAATAGAACCACCTTACCTATGATCCAGCAATTACACTATTAGATATTTACTCAAAAGATACAAAAATACAGATTTGAAGGAGTACATGCACCCCAAGTTTATAGCAGTATTATCAACAATAGCCAAACTATGGAGAGAGCCCAAATGTCCATCAACTGATGAATGGATAAAGAAGATGTGGTATATATACCCAATGGAATATTACTCAGCCATCCAAAGAATGAAATCTTGCCATTTGCAATGACTTAAATGAAACTAGATAGTATTATGCTAAGCAGAGTAAGTCAATCAGAGAAAAATAAATACCATATGATTTCACTCATTTGTGGAATTTAAGATACAAAACAGAACATGTGGGAAGGCGGGTAGAGAAGAGAGGAAAATAAACCATAAGAGTATCTTATGATAGAAATAACTGAGGGTTGATGGAGGGAGGTGGGTGGGAGATGGGCTGGATGCATTATGGGTACTAAGGAGAGGGAGGCACTTGTTGTAATGAACACTGGGTGTCATATGTAAGTGATGAATCACTGAATTCTCCTCCTGAAACCAATATTGCACTGTGTTAACTAAAATTTCAATAAAAGATAAATTTAAAAAATAATTTAAAAAATTAAGTAGACATCAAATTTGTATGAAATACCACATAAGGAATCCTTTACCATCTTGAATATATTTAGAATTAAATCACCTCATTAATTTTATGTAATTTTTATACTTCCTTCAAATGGACATTTTTTAAAATTTTTTTTTCAACGTTTATTTATTTTTGGGACAGAGAGAGACAGAGCATGAACGGGGGAGGGGCAGAGAGAGAGGGAGACACAGAATCGGAAACAGGCTCCAGGCTCGGAGCCATCAGCCCAGAGCCTGACGCGGGGCTCGAACTCACGGACTGCGAGATCGTGACCTGGCTGAAGTCGGACGCTTAACCGACTGCGCCACCCAGGCGCCCCAAATGGACATTTTTTAAACTGAGCATATTGTAAACGTATGGACATTTTACAATATTATAAAGTTATGTAAGAAGTTAAGCCATCTGGTACAAAAATTCATTTTTTTATAATACAAATTTATCAATATCCATGGTCATGTATAGCAGAAAAAAATATAATGATCTGTTTAGGTATCATCCTTTTCAGAAGAAACATGTCCTAAAAGTCAGAAGTTCAAATATACTTTTCATAGTAATAACGACTCACTGATGAAAATGAAAATGAAATCAATGATATAGTATATAATAATTTAAATCTGAGCCTATGAGTAAAAAATATCAATATAAACTGTGATAGAGAATACCATCTTATATGTTGCCTTAATATCCTATCATCACAATGACTATTTGATGTATTATTTAAATGTATGGTTCCCCCAAGGAACCATGTTCAAGGACATTGCTAATATCTTTTTGTCAGAATTTAGCCCATGCATTATTTTTTCTGTCATTGAAAAACAATTAACTAATGAGTGAGTGGTTAAGTGAGACATTTAAAATTAATGCGGTGGGATTTCTGATGTTTACCAAGATGGCACAAGCCCGGTATAGTCTACCTTTGCCAATAACAACTCTCAAAAATTAAGAATTTGAAAGTCAACTATTTGAAGACTCTGAAAATAAAGCAAAGTAGGTGGATGGGATGTAGGAGAGAGGGAATTTGAATTAAGTGATTCATACAGAAGAGAGTGTTCTCTTTCGTTTTATTTTTATTTTTTCTTACTTTCTCTTCTGGCATTGATCCAGGGTGAGCCCCTTGCAAAGTTGACAGCCTTAAAGGCAGCAAAAACTTAATAGAGTTTCTGGCCAGAAGACTAGAAAAAATGCCCCTGTGAACTGCAGATTGTAGAAAGAATACTTATTATTATCTTCATCATCATTGTTATTATTTTAATTAATAGGCTTACTCTAGGGTAATTTTAAGTGTACAGAAAAATTGAGCGGAAGGTATAGAAAATTCCATTTATCATTCCTCTCACGACCTTTCTCCCTTTGTGGTTTCTCCTCTTATTAACATCTTACATTAGTTAAAATTTATGAGTCAATATTGATATATCATTATTTACTAAAGTCTATAGATTACATTAGGGTTCATTCACTGTGTGGTACATTCTGTGGGTTTTGTTAAATTTATAATTAGACATATCCACTATTACAGTGTTATACAGGATAGTTGCCCTGTCCTGTGTTCTACATATTCATCTCTCCTTCCCTCCCCAAACCCCAACCCTGGCAACTACCAGTTTTTTTCACATCGCTATGATTTTTTTTTTCTTTTCCAGAATGTCATATACATTGTCTCATTCAGTATGTACCATTTTCAAATTGGCTTCTTTCAGTTACAATATGCATTTAAGGTTCTTCCATATTTTTTGTGACTTGGTAGCTAATGTCTTTTTATTGCTGAATAATATCCCACTGCGAAGGTATTTTTCAGTTTATGCATTAACCTACTGAAGGTCATCTTAGTTGCTTCCATGTTTAGGCAATTCTAAATAAAGGTTCTTTGAACAATCATGTGTAAGATTTTGTGTGGACACAGGTTTTCAACTCATTTGTGTAAATACCAGGAAGCACAATTATTAGATCCTATCTTAACAGTATGTTTAGTTTTACAAGAAACTGGCAAAGTGTCTTGAAAGGGTTTGCACCATTTTCCATTCCTGCCAGAAATGTCTGAGAGGTCTTGTTGCTGCACCTCCTTATAGCATTTGCCGTGGTCAGTGTTTGGATTTTAGCCATTCCAATAGCAATATCTCATTATTGTTTTAAATTGCAACTCCCTAATAACATAAAATGTTGAGCATATTCCTACATTTCCAGCATTTTCCATCTGTACATTCCATTCCATTACAGCATTTTCCATCTGTACATCTTATTTGATAAATGCCTGTTTAGGATTTTTTGCCCATTTAAAAATTTTATTTTTTTCTTTTTTATTATCCTGTACATATAAAATATGAACTTATAGCAAAATTTTTAAAGAAAATGATTTTGTGTATGTCTCTAAAATTTCTAGGAAAGACATAGAGAATGTTGGCTGATTAAGCTTTGGTTGCTGCCTTTATATAGAACCACTAATTGAACTCATTAAATTTGGAACTGGAATATGTGGAGCAAAGATATTAGAAAAATAGGGAAATATGAAATTTCCATGGGCTTGATTGGGAGCATGCAATGAATAGGATCAATTTATTCATCCTTCTCATTTTATGGGAGAAAATAAATGCCAACATTATTAATTGATTAGCTCAATATCATTTTTATTCCTCAGGATCTTACAATGATGATACTTCTGAAGTGTTCATTTTCCTTATATCAGAACTTTTGTCTTTTAACCTCTCTAAGCTCTATTATTGTCATCATGGGAGTCAGAAATCAATAGGTGACATCTAATGAGAGATTATAACTTTTTGGCTTCATTATAGAGATCATTAAATTGGCTAGCAAGTTTGCTACATTTTCATGGAGGGGTCAGTTTTAAGGTCATTTGTCTTTTTTAGCATGAAGATCAAATGAATACTCCTTTATTTAAGTGAGCAACCAGCATAGATAAGCACATTTAATTATAGATTTAATTTGTGTCACTTTTAAAGTTATAGCTCCTTTTATATTTTTGCAGTCGATTTCTGTTCCATGGAGCTTTCATTTTCAAATTCCTTAATCTGTGAGGATATTTTGTAACATATTTTATTCTTGTATTATATATGATGCCTTACCTTCCTTTATTCTTTTATTTGCCAAATCAAATTAATTTAGCACTTAAGTTCTATTTCTCTGAATGTTTTGATGGCCCCAGTTCTGATTGGCTCTTCTACCTAACTTAGATATAAGTACATACAACAGTGTAATAGCTTTAGTGTAACCTATTTACATGTCAAGCCAGGGCAGACTTCCTGTTCTAACTTATATGAGTCTAATAGGGGTAATGGAAGTGCTAGAGAAACAATATCAATTTATAAACAGGAACCAGTTTTAATAAACTAGCCAAGAGTATAATGGAATCATAGATGATGAGTTTTAATTTTTTATTATATTTTATTTTATTTAGCTTTCCAAACATAATGAAATTTTCATGTATAATCCAGAAATGAACACAGTAAAAATAGCTGGCTGCTATTCTTTTTTTTTTTAATTTTTAATGTTTATTTTTGAGAGAGAGAGCATGCGAGTAGAGGAAGGGAGGAGAGAGAGGGAGACACAGAATCCAAAGCAGCTCCAGGCTCTGAGCTGTCAGCCCAGAGCCCGATGAGGGGCTTGAACTCACAAACTGTGAGATTATGACCTGAGCAGAAGTCAGACACTTAGCTGACTGAGCCACCCAGGTGCCCCAACTGGCTGCTATTCTTAACAATGTCTATGGCTGACCAGCTATACTGATAGTTGTTTTTTGGTGCAGGAATGATGATGTTTTAAGAGATCCAGTGTGGCCTGACCCAGTATATCTTGAAGCTTTTCTTACTGGCTGTTTAATTCAATATTATAGCATAAAAACTGTTTCATCTTGGGTACTGAAACTTACTGACAATTTGTGACTACATAGAGGGTGGTGCTGATGAAAATTTTCATGTCTTATCTAAGTTTATTGGGCCATAGATTGATTAATACTTAGAGTACATAAGAGGCAAAGGTAGTTCATGTGTCACATATTTAGTGAGCATACTCACAGGTGAATTATACCAGATAATTACACTAGATAACAACATCTAAATAGAGAACTTAAAAAGCTCACACATGAAAGCAAAGATTGTATCTTTCCTATTTGATATACAGCAATTGAGAGGTTGGTGTGTAGACAGGCCCCATGAGATATACTTTTCTGTGCTTGTAAAGATGCTAGGATCACTTGATGGAAAATAAGCGTGGTAGATAATATGTTCTTTTCTTTTCCCCTGTAGACAGCTGTGTTTAAACTATAAAAGTCTAATCCATCTCCCTTTTCTATAACAAGTGGAATACATGAAAAAATTATTTACCTATCACCTGAGTTAAAAGAAGCAGTGCTCTGCATTCAAATGCCCTCAGTGTAGGTCTCTCAGGATGGCTTAGATGGTTCACAAAATCCCATGGCACCTACCTGTGGAAAAATGAACAATTTCATATGCATAGCCAAACCTACCATTCCAAAGGAGAAACATCTGCTCGGGTTCATATGTGTGTGTGTGTGTGTGTGTGTGTGTGTGTGTGTGTGTGTGTATATATATATATACACACACACATATATATTTAATATATACATATATATATATATATATATGACGCTCAACAAAAGTCTTATTGCAACTAAAACCTTACAGATGTCACCTTCTAGAACAAAGTCCAATTTAGTGCCATATAGTTTTATTTACTTTGTTTACAAAAATCCATTATTGAAGAAAATATAACCTAGAAGAAAGTATAAAAACAAATGTTAAGTCCTATTCCAAGTGTTCAACTTAGAAAATTCAGGTAATATTAATTAATCACACTACTAGCCTTTATTTGCCATATTTTTGATTACAAATAAAGAACAGAGGTTGCAAGATGATTCTCTTTCTTATGAAATCTTAATTGTATTGTGTTATATTCCCTTTCAAGAAAATGTCTCAAAGCATAAGAAAAATAAAAGGGTATTTATTCTCTACAAGGATTGGTATTTATCAGGCCAGTTAATATATTATTTTTCTCTGAAAATGTAAGGAAGCAAGGTGAGCAATATGTCTATGCTTTTATTCATTCAGACTACCTGCTTTTATCGCATTCCTGCACAGGTGTTCTCTTATGCCAATCTTTCATTTATTTTATATTGTTTTGCAAGCTCTAGGGGAAACAAATGGCCTACTTTAGGAAGCTGGTGAAAGCTAACATATCAAGGGACTAGAGATGGAAGGTGAGAGGTAAGAAAGAGAGCAGTTTTCATAAGGCTAATGAATTAGGTACACTTAGTTATAAATTGAATGAGGAAATGATTTTTGAGATGTTTGAAATAGAATTGGAAATAGAGAAAATGTCATTAAAAAGAAAAAATCTCTAATATAAATACATAGTTCATGCTACTCAAGAGATTTCTATACATATAAATGCATTTGTTTTACAAGCATACTGTTTGCTTCATTCATTTATTCATTCCTTTGAGGTACACAGATAATAGTGATTATCTCAAATGACTTCTCTTTAACACCATTCATTGTTAGTTACTCAAGTGAGCCATCCTCATTGTGTTACTTTTGATTTAGCAGATTATTTCATTATCTGTAACGCAATAAAAAAATATGGCTCTTCATATAAGTATGCTTTTGATTGTCATAACATTTATTTTATGAACTATATACAATTAGTATAATACCATTCAATGTATTGATTTTAGTTTTGACACAATTCTATCTGAGCAGTATGCATCAATAAGATCCACTGTACAAGTGCTTTTCCCACTCATGCCCTCTGCTTAAACTACTATGTCAAAAACAATTTAGAGCCTACTATTTAAAATAATTCTTAAAAGTTCTACATGTTGGATATGCAGTGTTCCTACTTTTTCTAATACTTGATTTCAACATTATATATTATTGTCTTACATAACATGGCATTATCATTTTCTGGATTGTTATACAGATTTTACTTTCTGCATCTTTGTCTACATTCTCGTGTATTTTATATAATTTAGCCTAAGTGGTTATTCTCAGATATCAATATGATTCATGTTCTATTGCTTAAAACCTTGCTTGCTGTCATAATTCTAATATGGCCAGCAATCCCTATGGTATTTGTTAATTCTTTACCTTCCCAGTTTTCTCCCACACATTATATACAAGATATAGTTAATATTCCTCTTCTGAAGAGGATTTTTTTAGATTTCTGGATTACTTTTATTCCTCCCACCAGGAATGCTATTATTCTATTCCATATAGCATGCCTGGGTAACTGCTTTCCATGGGTCATAGCCCCAATATGATCATTCTTTTTGCAGAAGACTAAGATATTCTTCTCTAATACCTTCTGCTCTACTATGTCTTGTTAGATTGTTGAATTCCAAATTCCTTCTTCCTTTCTATTCATTCCTTGCATTACAAATCCTTGATGTAGTGGTTATGTGGTTTGTTGGTGCAAATTGGGAAGTCAGATGGTCTTAGTTGGGTCCTAATTTTTACCTGTGTGCCCCAGTTTGCTGCAAATAAAACTATAGCCTAAATACAAATAGGTGAAAGTCAAGTAAATTATGCTTCCAGACAAGTCTCCTTTCTCTCCTATTCAACCAGATTGCTGCTCTAAGTCTCTCTTGAAATAGAATGTTGGCTTAACTCCAGTCCTAGATCCTGGGACTATAACTCACTCATTTTTATTTTCTTTGTTTTGAATGTTTATTTATTTTTGAGAGACAGAGAGAGACAGAGCATGAATGAGGAAGGGGCAGAGAGAGAGGGAGACACAGAATCTGGAAGCAGGCTCCAGGCTTTGGGCTGTCAGCCCAAAGCCCAACATGGGGCTCAAACTCATGAACCATGATATTAGGACCTGAGCCAAAGTCGGACCCTTAACTGACTAGCCACCCATGCAACCTACTCATTTTTATATTCTAAACCAAGTATAGTAGATGTCAAGTTAATGTTTTGTGTGTGTGTGTGTGTGTGTGTGTGTGAAATCATAGACAAATTAATAACAATAAACCTGGTTTGGACACTTGCAATGGATTTTTAAAATTTTTTTAATGTTTATTCATTTTTGAGAGAGAAACAGAGTTTTAGCAGGGGACAGGCAGAGAAAGAGGGAGACACAGAATCTGAAGCAGGCTCCAGGCTCTGAGCTGTCAGCACAGAGTCTGACACAGGGCTTGAACTCACAAACCATGAGATCATCACCTGAGCTGAAGTCAAACCCTTAACCGACAGAGCCACCCAGGCACCCCTACCATGGAATTTAATGTAATTAATAATGAACTATAACCTCACATTCTGTAACAAGTTTAGGGAGTGCTTTTAGTAATTAATGTGCATAGTATCATGATCTATTATAAAAAACATAAACTGTAGATTAATTTGAAATTGTTCATTCTACACCCTGGAAATCAGGTTTTGATATCTTTTATCAAGAGTCTCAAAGCCATAAAATTATTCTGTGGGCCCCTTTGATAGCTACGGACTAAATTACAGTTATAGGTATGAAGACTAAAGATAGGCATCTGCGAAATTTAGCAGAAGATAATTTTCCTCCATATAATATTTTATGCTCATACAAGTGTCCCTCAAAATAAGCCAGCTTGCATAGTGATGTGGACTAGGTAGAGATAAAGGTGAAAATCCTGCAAGATCATTCAATTTAAAGAATATTTGATGATGCAATAAACTAAAAAACAAAACTCTAATTTTTATTTGCAATTTTACTTACTTTCTCTATTCTAGCAGGAAACTTTAAGGAAAATGATTAATAAGATGATTGAAACATATTAATGTTTTATGTGTGAAATGTGAAAACCTGTGAAGATTAACTCAGACTGGAAAATCATCTTTTTTCCCCTCCAAACTAGTTCCTTGAAGTTTATGTTTAAAGCCTATTCTTTATAATCACATTCTGAAACATCCAGAAGGTATCATGATTATTTTTATTATAATAGTTCTTTTTATATTCAAAAGAATTTCTATTGTTAGAGAACAAAACAATGAGAAATCCAGAGTTCACATAAATACAGCCTCTAAACTCTGAATATTTTCATGCATTTTGTGATAAAACCACTTAAAACAACTAGGAAACCATATATTATTACACACACTTGAAGCATAACAATGAGACAAAGAATATTACAAGTTTCAAATGACCCGGGAGTAGGAAAATAAACCCAAATTTAGCAGGCCAGCTCCAATAACCTGAGGATGGATTGGGACTACAGAGTCTCTTTAGTAAAGAGAAGGTTGAAATTCTCAATGATAGTGTGGGAAGAGCACCATTTTTGGAGAAAGTGGGATAAATTTGTGGGAGAGAGAAAGGCATTGGAGACTGTGTAGGAAAGAGAAAAAGGAAAGAAGAGAAAAAAAAATTAAAAGTCTATAACATATCACAGGCAAACAAGAATAATGTTGATTGTACCAGCAAAGGAGAAAAGCTTTCAACTGAGAACTAGTAGTTAAGCAACCTCAAACACTCACAGCTGCCTGAATACTACTATAATTGAAAGTCTATAAAAATGTAATATTTCAAAATGAAGGAAAATAGTGACTGTAAAAAGATTGTATATGGATACAATAAAAAAAGAAAATTAAAATACTTCACATGGTAAAAATCTGCCCATAACCAAGCATGAAATACTCACCATGCCCTAACATGATTAAACATCACTAAAAAATCATTTACAGATATTAAAAGAAAATCCTCTCAAATTAGAAATACAAAAATTCAAACAAAAACAGACAAAAATTGACAAAAAGAAAATAAAAGAAAGTAAAAAAATGGCAAACTTGACATTGGAGAAACTGGCAGACACTGCTTTAACCAAATTAGCAAGGGTAATATCACCAGCAGTGAATCATGTTAATATTAATGTGCCCCTTAACATAATGTGATGAAAAGGGCACTTCAGCTCTGTGGTATTATTCGAAAAAAATGTGTAACACCAGGATAAGAATGAGAACACGTCAGGCAAGGCCAAATTGGGACACGTTTTACAAAATACCAAATATACTTCAAAAATGTTAAGGTTGATGGGAATAAATATGGTGCAGTCTCTATGGAAAACGATATGGAGTTTCCTCAAAAATGTAAATATAATACTGCCATATGATCTAGCAATCCCACCTCTGGGTATTTATTTAAAATAACTGAAATGAGGATTTCAAGGAGATATATGCATTCTTATGTTTATTGCAACGTTATTCACCATACCGAGGTATGAAAACAATCCAAATGTCCATTGACAAATAAATGGATAAAGAAAATGTGGCATATATACAATGAAGTATTTTTCATTCTGTAAAAGAAAGGAAATCCTGGGGCACCCGGGTGGCTCTGTCAGTTAAGTGTCCAACTGTTGGTTTAGGCTTAGGTCATAATCTCACAGTTTGTGAGATCAAGCCCCACATGGGGTTCTGTGCTGACAGTGTGGAGCCTGCTTGGGATTCTCTCTCTCTCTCTCTCTCTCTCTCTCTCTCTCTCTCTCTCTCTGCCCCTCCCCCACTCTCTCTCTCTCCCTCTCTAAATAAATAAATAAATAAATAAATAAATAAATAAATAAATGGAAATTCTGCTACTTCTGAAAACATGAATGAACTTGGAGGACATTAGGATAAGTGAAATGACCCAGTCATAGAAGGAAAATATTGCATGATTCTACTTATATCAAGTGCCTTAAATAGTAGAACTCTTAGAAACAGAAAACAGAATGGTGTTTGCTAGAGGCAGGAAAGACATAGAAATTGGGAGTTATTGCTCTGTTAATATAAAGCATCAGTTATGAAAGATGGATAAGTAGAGGTCTGCTGTACAACATACTGCCAATGGTTAACAATACTGTATTGTGCACCTCAAAATTTTGATAACTAGGTAGATCTCGTGTTAAATGTTCTTATCATTAAAAAGCCAAATGATTGTTTTTAAATCTTTTTTTAAAAAAAGAGACACAGGGAAACTTTTGGAGGTGATGAATATGTCCTTTTCTCTGGTGGTAGTGATAGTTTCATGGGTGTATGCATTATGTGCAAATTGATCAATTGTATATATTAAATATGTGCAGTTTTGAAGCTCAATAAAGATATCAAAAATAAAAATAAAGAAATGGTCACATATTAGAGCAGACTAAGGGGTTATGTTATATCGGACTCTGGAAGAGAAAAAAGATATTAATGGAAAAATGAGCAATTCCAATAAAGTGTGAAGTTTATTTAATAGTATTATTCCAATGTTAATTTCTTAAATTGAATTAAATGTTAGTTACCACAGGTTAGAAAAACTAGACCATTAGAGGAAGCTGAGTAAAGAGTATACAGGAGCTCTTTGAACTACTTTTCTATAAATTTCTATAAAAATCTATAAATTTCTATAAATCTGAAACTATTTCAATATGAAAAGTCACAAAACAGGAAAGAAAATGATGAAATATAATTCTCTTAGAAATATAAAGATAAAAATTACTAAGATGCCAGATAGGATAGACACAACTGAAAAAGATAATTAAAGATATTGAGGAAAAGCATACAATAGCCAAGAAAATAAAAATAAAGAAATATTACAGGAAAAAAAGGATAATGTGGAAGATAGGGAAAAGAAGTTCAACACAGTAAAACTGCAGTCCCAGGAAGAGAATAACTGATTTTAAACTATAATTTTAAAATGCTGCTAGAATTATAAGAAGACTGAATCTACTTATTAAAAAGACCCAGATCCAAGATATATTAATAAATTTCCATCTTTAAAACTAAATAAGAACACTCTACAGAGCCTCCAGTTGAGAAGACCAAATTATTTGCAATAGAAAGAAAAATCAGCTTGGAGGACTTTTCAAAAATAACCAAGTAAGATAACATTAATACAACATTTTTGAGAAACTCAAAGAAATAGAACTTGAGCCAAGATTTTGTATACTTAGGCAGTAGCCTAAGAATTTGTAAAATTAATCAGCTAATTCTGCACTTATAAATTTTTCTGGAAGAATCCACTAGAAGATAAATGTCATTCACCCATGCATGAGAAAACTTCAACAAATTGGTTGATTGTAATCTTTTCATTAAAAATCAGAGGAAGATAAATTTTGATCCAAGAACAAATAAAAATATACAGATTTTTATGTCCTCTCATATACAGCTGGTGGGAATGTATACTGGCACAAACACTTTGGAATACCGTTTGGCAATTTCTTTTTTTCAGCTTTATTGAGGTATAAATTGGCAAAATTTGTTACTTAAAGTGTGCAATGTGATGATATATGCACGATGGTTAAGTTCTACACATCTGTTGTACAACATAAGCCAAAGTTAATAATATTGTATTGCGTGCTTAAAATTTTATTATGAGAGTAGGTCTCACGTTAAATGTTCTTACTATTAAAAAACAAAATAACTTAAGGGCACCTGGGTAGTTCAGTTGGTTAAGCATCTGACTTCAGCTCAGGTCATGATCTCAAGGTTCATGAGTTCAAGATTCATATTGGGCTCTGTGCTGACAGCTCAGAGCCTGGAGCCTGCTTTGGATTCTGTGTCTTCCTCTCTCTGCCCCTCTGTTGCTCGCACTCTCTCTACCAAAAATAAATAAACATTAAAAAAAATTTTTAAATAACAAAATAAGAGACACAAGAAAACTTGTATGTACAACATTGTGAAAGTTTGTACCCTTTTACCAACCTCTCCCTATTTGCCCCATCCCCCAGCCTCTGGTAACCATTTTTCTAATCAATGTTTCTATGAGTTTGACTTTATTTTTAGATTCCACATATAAGTGAGGCCATGCAGTGTTTTTGTTTGTCTGGCTTACTTCACTTAGCATAATGCCGCTAGTTTCATTCAAGTTGTCCCAAATTACAAGGTTTCTTTCTTTCTTAAAAAGTATACAGGAACTATAATAGGATTCCATTATACTTATATACCAGGTCTTATATATCCATTCATCCATCAATGGACACTTAGGCTGTTTTTATACCTTGACTGTTATGAATTATTCTGCAATGAACATGGGAGTGTAGATATCTCTCTTCAAAATGATGATTTTGTTCTTTGGCTACATATTCAGAAGTGGGACTGCTGAATCATATGGTTATTCTATTTTCAATTTCTGAGGAACCTTCATACTATTTTCCATAGTGACTGTCCCAGTTTACGTTCCCACCAATGCTATACAAGAGTTCTCTTTTTTGTTTGCTTGTTGTTTGTTTGTTTGTTTGTTTGTTTGTTTGTTTTGAGGGGAAGAAAGAGTGAATGAGTAGGGAAGAGTCAGAGAGAGGAAGAGAGAGAATCCTAAGCAGGCTCTACACTGTCAGCACAGAGCCTGACATGGGGCTTGAATTTACAAACTGTGAGATTATGACCTGAGCTGAAACCAAGAGTCAGACGCTTAACCGACTGAGCCACCCAGGCACCCCTGGGTTCTCTTTTATTTAATCCTTGCTAGCACTTGTTATGTCTTGCTTTTTGATAATAACCATGAGACAGATGTGAGGTGATCTCTCAATATGGTGTTGATTTGCAATTCCCTGATGATTAGTTTTGTGAACCTTTTAATGTACCTATAAACAATGTGTATGTCTTCCTTGGAAAAACAACTATTTAGGTCCTTCACCCATTATTAAATTGGGTTGTTTTCCTTCTATTGAGTTGTATGATTTCCTTATATATTTTGGATATGAAACTCATATCGAATATTTTACAAATATAATCACAAACATTTTCTTCTAGTTCTTAGACTGCCTTTTCATTTTATTGATGGTCTCCTTTGCAGAACACTTTTGTTCCACAGAACATTTTTACTTTGATGTAGGCCCACTTGCTTATTTTTTCTCTTGTTGCCTCTCTTTGCCTTTTTTAAAGTTTATTTATTTTTGAGAGAGAGAGAGCGGGGGAGGAGCAGAAAGAGAGGGAGAGAGAGAATCCCAGCAGGCTCTTCACTGCTAGCACAGAACCCGATGCAAACCAAGAGTTGGACACTTAACCAACTGAGCCAACCAGCAGTCCCCTTTTTTTGTTGTTGTAGTTGCCTTTGTTATTGAGGTCTCACCCAAAAAACCATTGCCAAGACCAGTGTTAAGGAGGTTATCCTTTATGTTTTCTTCTAGGAGTTTTTATGTTTTTAGCTTTTATGTTTAAGTTTTAATCCATTCTGCATTGACTTTTGAATATGGTATAAGATGGGGTCCAGTTTTATTTTTTTCTATGTGGCCATCCAGTTTTCCCAACACGGTTTATTCAAGAGACTATCCTTTTCCCATTGTATATTCTTAGCTCCTTTGTTGAAAAATAATTAACCATATCTGTGTAAGTTTATTTCTGGGGTCTCCATTCTGTTTGGTAATTACTTAAAAAGTTAAAATATACAACTACCATATCACTCAGTTCCTATACTTCTTCCTATGTACTGACGAGAAATGAAAACATATGTCCATACATAAACTGGCATGTGACTATTTATATCAACTTGAAATAGCCTGAATCTGGAAAGCATCCAAATGTTCTTCAATGGATAAATGGATAAACTCTGTAATACAGCCATTAAATGAAATACTAATCAGCAACAAAAATGAATAAACTGATACATTCAACAATATGACTGACAGTCAAAATAGTTGCAAGTTTAAAAATCCAGACCAAAGTAAGTGCAGACTGAATAATTTTAATTTTATTACAGTCTTAGAACATTCAAAACTAATCTAAGACAAAGTAAAGCAGTGTTTGCCTAAGAATGGGAGTAGTAGGATCTGAAAACGGACATGGGGAAAGAATTACAAAAGGGCACTGGGAAACTTTTGTAAGTGATAAATATGTTAATTTTTGTGATTATAGTGACAGTTCTATAAATTTACAGATTTATGCTTGAATGTGTACGTATGATTGTATATGTCAGATGTAACTCAAGAACTGGTCATTAGTATAGTAAGAGATTTCTGGAGTCAGTCAGAAAAAATATTTATTTGTCTACTTAAAAACATAGTTTGGGGAACTCATGTGATTGTAACTTATTCATAACCATAGGTAACATGTACAAGTTTAAAATAAAATACGTCGATCTTGAAATGTCATTGTTTATGCCACATTTTGCCAATAACACTTCATGAAAAAAATGTCACGCAGAACACCAGGATGCTATTTCTAAATGCAACTAACTGGTGGCAGAACATTAAGAGGGATCTCTAAGCTATTTTACATTTTCTTTCTATGATTCTCTAATTCTTCGAACAGTGCAGAATGAAGTTACAGAGTGTGAGTTTAAAATTTGAAGTAAATGTCATATTTTTGTTACAGCATCCAACAGACATAGAATTAAGTCAGTGTGTATTTAATTCTTGATTAATTATTTATTATTGGGACATGATGAAAGTATTAGTTTTTATTTAATACGCACACCAGATTACTGATCAAACCTTGTGGAGGTGGAGATTCAGTTTAGTAATATGAAGTCGTTCACATGCAAATGAGTTAATTCAATTTCATGTTGAAAATAACAATTATAAAATATGTTAAGTTGTATCTAAGGAAATGACTAAATGAATCATAAAATTGCTTTTTATATTATAGAACAAGTGCATTTCTTAGTTAAAAACTTAGCAGGCCAATTTATGTTTCTTGCAATAAGAACAGCAAACCTATTCCCAAAACATGGTTTAACTTTAGCTGTCCTACTTTTGACTGCATTGATCCTTGTTTTCAACCTTTCTGGTTGCTGTAGCAACATTCAGCAGCTGTCTAAGAACAGAGTATATCCATGTAAAGTTTCATATTTGAGAGATAATGCTGCTGTAAATGAATCTCTGACCTTTATCATAAGCAAAACGGATTCAGTTAAATTTTAACATGTTCAGTACTTAATATTCTCTTGATTAATTGAGTTGGAGGTTATTAAATTCTGGATATTCATTTGACTATATTACTTCACACAATTTATTTATATGTCCTCTTATCTGAATACATTAGAATGCTGGATTCCTTGAATGTGTTGCATTCAGTCCAAATTATCTTTTAAATGACTTAAAAATTAGATCTAAAAAACTTCCATGATCACTGGAATTTTGTTTTTCTGACATCTCAGTGAATTAGTATTTGCATTAATGTGTGCTTGTGGTGGAGTGAGGAAGTTCTGGGAATGTATATACAAAATCTAATTTAGGCATTGTGAAAATATATCCTACACAACTTGTAAAGAATTTCTTTGTGATTATTAACCTTCCTTATTGTTGACCTATCTGGTTTAAAACTCTATAAGTGACAAATGTAGATACAGACATAGAAATAGACAGGTACAGGGGCGCCTGGGCGGCGCAGTCGGTTAAGCGTCCGACTTCAGCCAGGTCACGATCTTGCGGTCCGTGAGTTCGAGCCCCGCGTCAGGCTCTGGGCTGATGGCTCAGAGCCTGGAGCCTGTTTCCGATTCTGTGTGTGTCTCTCTCTCTCTGCCCCTCCCCCGTTCATGCTCTGTCTCTCTCTGTCCCAAAAAATAAATAAACGTTGAAAAAAAATTAAAAAAAAAAAAAGAAATAGACAGGTACATATACTGACAAAGGAACATATGTGTTATATACTTACAGTTTCTTCAATAAAGAAATTAAACATAAGAAGATAGAAATAGTTATGAGATACCACCTCACACCTGTCAGAGGGGCTAAAATGAACATATCAGGAGACTATAGATGCTGGCAAGGATGTGGAGAAACGGGAACCCTCTTGCACTGCTGGTGGGAATGCAAAGTGGTGCAGTCGCTCTGGAAAACAGTGTGGATTTCTCAAAAAACTAAAAATAGAACTACCCTATGACCCAGCAATAGCACTGCTAGGAATCTACCCAAAGGATACAGGAGTGATGATGCATAGGGGCACATGTACCCCAATGTTTATAGCAGTACTTTCAACAATAACCAAATTATGGAAAGAGGCTAAATGTCCATCAACTGATGAATGGATAAAGAAGATGTGGTTTATATATACAATGGAATACTACTTGGCAATGAGAAAGAATGAAGCCTGGCCATTTGTAGCAACGTGGTTGGAACTGGAGGATATTACGCTAAGTGAAATAAGCCAGACAGGGAAAGACAGATACCATATGTTTTCACTCATATGTGGATCTTGAGAAACTTAACAGAAGATCATGGGGGAGGGGAAGGGGAAAAAAGAGTTACAGAGAGGGAGGGAGGCAAACCATAAGAGACTCTTAAGGACTGAGAACAAACTAATGGTAGTTTCAGGGTGGGGGAGAGGAGAAAGTGGGTGATGGACAGGGAGGAGGGCACTTGGGATGAGCACTGTGTATTGCATGGAAAACAATTTGACAATAAAATATACTTAAAAAAGAAATAGTTATGATTTAGAATCCTATTTAGACTAAAATTTTAAATCAACATATCTCACATTATAAATATATTTTGTAATATAAAAATATTTGACAGTATTTTCAAAATATACTGAATATGGTTTATTGGTGTGTGTGGTATTCAATATAGCTTTCATTGTTAAATCAAAGAGAGCAAACTGCAAAACCCCAAGTACTTGTATTATATTTTACAGAAATATACTAAAATTCTTCTCTCCCCTCTTTCTTAGTCTTTTGAGCATCTTGGCAAATACATCTTGTATTTTAAATCCCCTGAGCTAAAAACAGCTGAAATACTTGTATTACTCAAATTGAATGGCTCCTAGCAGAATCATTTTCCAAAGTGAAGTGTCCAGTCTACACTTACTGACTCAGTAGGACATTTTTCTTCCTCATGCACCATTACAGAGCCAGTTTATAATTATGACCAGTGAAATATTAATATTTCAGGGAACAGAATTTGTGTCTTAGAGAAACTTTTGCCAGTACTACCATTGTTTTCTATACTTATCCTTCACCCTGCTCCTGATGTTCCTGTTCCAGTTAAGAAAGAATAAGAAATGGAAAGTGACAAATGGTGCCAAAGAAAACAATTACAAGGCCTGCATGCATTAGGCACTAAAGTCTTTGAAGACATAGCTATAACTACTCAGATAGGAAATATGGTTCTTATTAATTAAATGATTCCTAATATGATCCCTATTTTCTGCACATTATGTAAACTTAAAATGGCTTCTTTATGGCTATGTTCCTTTAAGAAACTATAATTAAGTTAATATGAGAGAGAATCAGAGTTTTATATTTATAGACATAGATAAAACACAGATGGTAGGTAGAAGATAGATCTATCCAGTGATCAATGATTGAACAATAGATAATTAGTGTCAGGAACACTTATCTTACCATCATTCCAACTAATATTTTGAATTTCAATGCATTTATTGACAAGTATGATAACAATAATGATGAATAACAATTAAAATAAGTCATAGAGATTATAGTTAGTAAAGGGAAAAATCTAGGTTTATACACATACTATGTAATATTGATCATAAAATTGAAGTTTCCAAACTTCTATTTCATCATAATGTAATGTAGGTATATACCTCATGTTTTATAGGTCAACATATAATGTCACTGAAGCATTTAAGGATATGGGACATAGAACAATTACTCTTTAGTGAGTGGTATTTTTATGATGATGATCTTGAAAGCGAAGATTTTGATTATAGGGGTTAACATGATCATTAATTCCCAGAACTTGGATTTCATGGTGTATGGATAAGGTGAGAAGGAGTCAACATAGGATAACTATTTTTTTGTTTTTTTTTTTAAATGTAAATAGAACTTAAAAAAGCTAATATCTATATACATCAATATTTAATTCACAAAAGACATTTGTCCATTTCAAAATAATGCAAACACAATTTCAGAATAAAAGGTACATTCCTTATCATTAACTACCATTGATTTATGCTGATCTAGTACACAATAGTTGTAAAATTAAATTTGTTTGTCAGAATGCTTGATTAATAGATATTTCTCCCAGGAGTCTGTAAACTTTATATGGATAAGAATTTTTTGTTTGTTTTATTCCACATTTTATTGTGAAGACAAAGGTTGGTATATATTAAAGAATCAGTAGTTGATGGTAAATAAATAAAATGATGGTAATGAATAATAATAAAATGATAAAATTTAAAAATAGACTATAATAACTTGACCATAAGGCAACATTTAAAAATTATATTTTAAATTCTATTTGAAAAAATTGAGTTTTATAAGAAAGTTCTCTAATAAAAGAAGAGAAATAGAAAAGTTTGAGAATAAAAATAACTCAAAATAAACAGTATTTCTGTGTTTAGTATACAATAATCAATAATTTTACATTAAAAATGTATTTAATAATGTACCAATTGACCAAAGTCATTTTATTTAATAAGAAAAATAAAGTTAATTGCATTATTACACAAAAATGACTTAAATCTCTAGCTGATTTAAATGTTTACCAATGTCATTATTTACTGAAATATATTTCACTGCCCCCAATGGAAATAAAGTGGATATTTTCAGTGTTATATTTGAGTGCTCTAATCTCCACTAAATCATTTTTCCCAGGTGTCACCCTCAAGGCAATGATTAACGACATACTAATAAAACTCCCTTCGGCAGCCTGAAACTAAAATGTCATTTCTATGAGTAAGAATAATTTTCCGCTAAATAGAGCTTTCTGTCAGTAATAAGTTGCTCACTGAAGTATTTTAAGTGTTTTAAAAGCAACCAAAAGCAAAAATAGTATATTTTGGAATGATGTCGATGTTGGAGTGATTTTGTTCAGTTTTGTCTTTGTTTTTTGTTTTTCTTTTTCTTTTCTTTTTTTTTTTTCTTTTGGCTTGTCTTACATTACTTTTTGTTTAGGAGTGCCGAGGGAATAACTATTATCAATCACCAATTATAATCAGATTTATACATTGCCACAGGGAAGCCAATCATATGAGTAAACATGTATGTCTCTCAAGAGATTATTTCCATCTCAAGGGCTTATTTCCTTATTTCTCTTGTTTATGTTTCCTTAAGAAACCTACCTTTATATACACCCAAATCATCTCCCCCCTCCCCCCACCATAGACATTTTCAATCTAATCAACTGTAATTTACCTTATCACATTAGTGGTGTCTACTTTAAATGAAAACGTTTTTATTTCATCTTAGTTTTCTTTAATTGTTAAAGCTTTAAAAAACATACTATAGGATATACAGTTGCAAAATAACGTGATCTTCTTTGAAAAAGTTGATACATTTCCCTTCTGTCTTAGATCTTAACATTTTAAGGAGCTCTCTCTTGCTTTTAAATAAATGGTTTTGAATGTTTGTCCAGTGCATCAAAGTGGCTGGCCTACAATAGACTACGTCACCATTATTAAAGAAATCTCACGGAAATGACTCTTGAGGAATAGGAAACAAGGCTATGGCCTCTGTGAGGATGGAAATTGGAAACAGGACTTCTTTTCCTCACAAAAGTGGGATCCTAAAAAAAGGCACAGTCTCAGCTTTTAGAAAAATAAATAAATAAATAAATAAATAAATAAATAAATAAATAAATCTGCCATTAACAAGGAGAGAGAAATAAATAACTTGACTGATTTGATTCTAGTGCCCAGTGTAGGGGGATCCGAGAGTATATAACCAAATCTCTGCTTATACTATGTATTAGGATCCAGTGAGGGGGGAAAAAGCTGAGAAGTTAACCAAAAGTTGTCTAAATTTGTCAGTTTTTTCTTCATTGTTCAAAGTCATCTCCCTTAGGGGACATATGCAATAAGACTAGATTTCTATATAGAAAAGAAGTATGTTTATTCATCATTCAATAGTAAATGAATTATTTGTTTTCTCCTATAGGCTCAAACAAAAATTACTCAATGTCCATTTGTAAAAGGTGAAAATGTAACTAAAAGTCACAATAAAATTTTCTAAACAATCAAATGCTGAATAAATTTTCATACCATAACTCAAAGCCGACTTGTATCTAGAAATAACCACAAAATGATTAGTTATTATACTTCGCAATCTACAAAGCTTAGAAGATGAACATTAAATGGAAAGAGGAAAGTTACTAGCAGTAAAGAAGGAAGGCTAACAAATCTGACAGCAAGGAATGAAATTCGAGAACTTTGGTCATTATTTCACAAATGAGTTAATATATCATTAACCTGTTTAATTATTATGTGGGACAGCACAACTATCACTAATAAATATGGCCACAATTCAACAAGAAATAACTGCATAGATTTGTTAAATGTAAATATTATTTAGAAGATTAGTATAATATATCAAGAATGCCATTTTTAGTGTTAACAATGAAACAAGAATATGGGCAGTGTTATTGTGTGCATTCAAAGTGTGTTCTTTCTTTTGCTTCTGTACAATATACTCTGCATATGCCTCTCCACAAAGTAACTCAAAGATTATCTTTTTTCTCCTCAAATATTCTGCCTCTGAGGTAAAGTGCTTTCCTACTGAATGAGAGGGAAGAAGAAAGAGGAAAAACAGGAAGAAAAATAGGGATGAATGTACACATACATATTTGTGTTAATGAGATAACCCTCCATTATCAGGGAATAGATTTCCTAGATACATATCACTTTTTTATCGGTAGTAGATATGAAATTACATGAAGAGATTATATTTATTATTACATTATTCTATTCTGTAAACTAATACAATACATATGGGTTAATATGTATATTAATACATATTTAATACATACATAAACATGTATCTATATGTATGTATGCATTGTTACATTATTAATGTATTATTAATGTATAATAATGTAATTATTACATTATTCTATTATGTAAACTAATACAATACATATGGGTTAATATGTATATTAATACATATGTATTAATACATATATACATATGTATATGTATATGTGTTTTATATGTGTGTGTGTGTGTGTGTGTGAATATGTTCATTCTAATATAGAGACAAATGATAAATGAATAGACCAATAATAGAAACTGAAAAATGTTAGACACAATGTATGGTTAAAAAAAATGGGTCAAAACAGTGTTCAAAATAGACTGCATACATTTATGTAGTTACAATTACATTCAATATTTATGAAATACTGTTCCATTGATCTCATCTAAAAGTTTAAAAATAAAGTAATAACTTAAGAATACTGAATGTTGCATAAATCTCTTACTAAAATTGTCAAAAATGTTCCATCTGTTAAAAGAAAAAGTCCACTATGGCATTCAGTGTAAGTGATTTGTATACAAAAAGTCAAATACAGAAATTCAGATTAGGAAAATAGTTTCAGATGCATATTCCTCCTCCTTCTCCATCTCTTTGGTCACTTAATTTTTGAATCTTCCCAACCCTGACTCCTCTGTTTGAAAACCATGTAGCCAAACTGGATTTCTCTATCCTTCATTTTTGTTAAACCAAAGAATTGCTCTACCTTTTTTTTTTTTAATTAAATTACTCTTTAATTTTACCATCTAGAAAATCATCACAGAAGATTATGGTACATTAACTGACTTTGTACATGTTGATATATAACATTTAAGAAGATTCACTGTGTGTTTTTTTGAATATATTACAATGGATCCATACTATTAATATTGTTTTTATTTTATTTTATTTTATTTTATTTTATTTTATTAAGAATACTTGACATGAGATCTATTCTCTTAACAAAATTTTAAGTGTACACTACATTATCGTTGACCAGGGATACAATTCTGTACAGTAGATCTCTAGAGCTTATTCATATTGCTTAACTGAAAATTTATGTCTATTGATTAGTAACTCTTCATTTTCCCCTATCCCCAAGCTCCTGGCAACCACCACTCCACTCGTTGATTCTATGAACTTGATTATTTTAGATAACTCATGCAAGTGGAATCATATAGTATTTGCCTTTTTGTGGCTGGCTTATTTCACCTAGCACAATTTCCTCATTAAGGTTCATCTCATTGTCGCATATTACTGTAGTTTCTTCTTTTTAAAAGGTGAATAGTATTTCAGTGTCTCCACCTACTTTCTTTATCCATTCATCTGTCAATACATGTTTAGGTTGTTTCCACATCTAACCTATTGTGAAAATACTGCAATAAATAGAGAAATGTTAATATCTCTTGGAGGTCCTGATTTCAGTGATTTTAGATATATATCCAGAAGTAGGATTGCTGGTTCATGTGGTAGTTCTATTCATAATTTTTTGAAGAATCCATACTCTTTTCCATAGCAGTCTCACCATTTTTTTATTCCTATTAACAATATGTAAGGGTTACAATTCCTCTACATCCTCACCAACAATTGTCTTTTTTTTATTACGTTTATTTATTTTTGAGACAGAGAGAGACAGAGCATGAACAGGGGAGGGGCAGACAGAGAGGGAGACACAGAATCCGAAACAGGCTGCAGGTTCTGAGCGGTCAGCACAGAGCCCGATGCAGGGCTTGAACTCACGGACTGTGAGATCATGACCTGAGCCGAAGTCGGACGCTCAACCGACCAAGCCACCCAGGCGCCCCTGTTGTCTTTTTTATTTGATCGATAGCCACCCTGACAGGTGGGGTGATATCTCACTGTGGTTTTGATTTGCATTTCTCTCTGAAGATTAGGGACACGGAACATTCTAAAAACATACTTGTAGTTCATTTATATGTCATTCTTGTAGAAATGTCTATTCAAGTCCTTAGTCTATTTTTAAATCAGGGTTAGTTTTTTGTTTGTTTATTTGTTTTTTTGTTTATTTCAACTCTTAAGTTGTAAGGATTCTTTATATAATTTGGAGATTAACCCCTTATTAGCTATATAGATTGCAAATATTTTCTCCCATTTCAGAGGTTGCCTTAAACGAAAGTAATTCATGAGACATGATGTAAGAATTGCATGCTCCTTATCCAAATATAAGTCCAATATCCATTTATTATAAGCCAATACATAGTTAACAATAACAACAACAACAAAACCCTAAAGGCAGCTAGATGTTTGAAACTCATTAGCTTAGCACAATAAACGAATAGAAACACAGTCCAGTTTCCATGACTACTTCATACTATCCTTTTAAAATGACCTCTTAAAATAATAGCGGATTTATTTTCATTTGCCAAATGCCAGAAATTGTCCAAGGTATTTGGCATATATTAACTCACAGTAAACTTAAGAGATTGATACAATGACTGCCTACTTTTTTAAGATGGAATTTATGGCTGAAATTTTTTGCTCCTTTCATGCCCGCACAGTTTGTGATGTAACTTTCCAGACCCAATGCACAAAATGGAGTATATTTGTCTGTATCTTTACAAAAATATTACTGTGTGAAAACCCTTTCCCTTGTATGTGTCATTCCACTTATCTGGGCCCTAGCATCATCCCAATTGAAATATAGCTAATCAGTTACCCATCTGCCCCACCCACCAAATTGAACTGAAAGAGTTTCTCCAAATGAATCAGATTAGTGAACATATACATACTTTTTTGTGTTTGTTATGCTACAGAGATTTTTGAGGTATTTTAAAAATTTTATTTAAATAAAAAAAAATAAACGTTGAAATTTTTATTTATTTAAATTCAAGTTAGTTAACATACAGTGTAGTATTGGTTTCAGGAGTAGAATCCTGTGATGCATCACTTACATATAACACCCAGTGCTCATCCCAGCAAGTGCCCTCCTTAATGCCCATAACCCATTTAACCCATCTCCCTCCCCTCCTCCCCTCCAACAACCCTCAGGCTGTTCTCCGTATTCAAAAGTCTCTTATGGTTTGCCTCCCTCTCTGTTTTTATCTTATTTTTCCTTCCCTTCCTTTATGTTCATCTGCTGTATTTCTTAAATTCCACATATGAGTGAAATCATATGATATTTGTCTGTCTCTGGATGACTTATTTTGATTAGCATAATACACTCTAGTTCCATCTACATTGTTGCAAATGGCAAAATTTCATTCTTTTGGATCACTGAGTAATATTTCATGGTGTATATGTATATGTGTATATATGTATATGTATATATACACATATACATATACATGTATATATACATATACATCTCTATATATACCATATCTCTTATCCTTTCAAATGATGCACATTTGGGCTCTTTCCATAATTTGGCTATTGTTGCTAATGCTGCTAAAATATGGGGTGCATGTGCCCTTTCAAATCAGCATTTTTGTATCCTTTGGATAAATGCCTAGTAGTTCAATTGCTGGGTCATAGTATAGTTCCATTTTTAATTTTTTGAGGAACCTCCATACTGTTTTATGAAGAGAAAGGGGAACTCTTTTGCACTGTTGGTGGAGTTTTTTGTTTTGCAGGAGGAGCCAACAAATGCATAAATTAATACCTAGCAATGGAATGAATCGACAACAAAAGTCTAAAGCTTACAACAGTATGTTTGAGGTTGATGGCAGATGCCTGGAAAAATTGCAAGAAAATGTATGTAGTTTTGAAACATTGACAAAATTGTCATCTGAAAGAACCTGTAATACAGAAATTGAATTTAATTAATTATGGACTTAAACAAGATGGTGTCCAGGCAGAATACTGAAAGCTTGATTTTGCTATTCTTAGGTTCTGCATTAAATAGACAAGCTCAGGAAAGAACTTGCTAGCTTGCAACTAGAATATACATGAAATATAGAGAATGTAGAACTTGCATTTACTGGTAAAGGTTATCACATTGAAACACTGCCTTGATTAGAGAGTAAATCAGAGGCCTGACCATTAAGATATAACCTGAATATTTCCAGTTTTACCTCTCATATGTAAAAGTCTTGGAAATCATTACATCCTTCTTATAATAAGACAAATACTGAATAAGATGAAAATCAATGGCATTTCTTGTTCAGAGCATTAAAGTCACAGGGGAAATCTCTGCTTCCAAATCTGCGCGGATGGGCAAATACAAGTAATTACATGCCATATCAACTTACTGGAAGAAAAAAACACTGGAGCCATAGACTGGTAGGAACAATTAAATGGTAACATAACTAGTTGCTAGAGGCTAGTCGAAAGGCTGGAGTGTATAATAGTGAAAGATAAACTCCTGGGTACTGGGGTTTTAGGGAGCCCCTTCATTTTCATGGGTTTTGCCTCCAGCAACTCCAGCAAGTTCTTATGGGGAGAAGCCAAGAAAATCTCTTGGTTTCTGGCAGTAACAAGGGAAAAGTAATTATTTTTCAATATTCCCAGCATTTTTTTTTATAAGGAAGGCCTACTCAGCAGGGAAAAGATTTACTAGAGCCTTACTATATGTTGGAGAAGGGAAATACCCAACTCCAGATACATTTAGCCTTCCTCGTTCAACAAAAGATGGCACATCATTGTGAAGGTCATAGCTGAGGGACACAGGCCGCTAATGACTGAGACTAAATCACAGGATTATAGGATACTTGCTCCCCTTCCATAGACACACACATCAAAACATCACCAGGGCTGCTATGACCCAACACAACTTACCACACTTTCAACAACATTTTATAAGACATGCTAAAAGGCAAGAAGCAGATAGAAGAGACAAATCAAACATCAGAACCATACTCAGATATGGCAGATATTTCATAAGTATCACGCCAAGAATATGAAATTGCTATGACTAATGTTAAGGGATCTAATGGAAAGAGCAGACTACGTGTAAGAACAAATGTATAATGTAAGCAGAGAGATGAAATTCTAAGAAAGAATCAAAAGGAGATGCTAGAAATTATTTTTAAAAAAACCCAAAAACCAAAAAACAAAATTAACAGAAGTAAAGACTGCCCGAGGCACCTAGGTGGCTCAGTAGGGTAAGCATCTGATTCTTGATTTTGGCTCAGGTCATGAGGTCACAGTCATGAGATTGAACCACACATCAGGCTCTGTGCTGAGCATGGAGCCTGTTTGGGATTTCCTCCCTCACTTTCTCTATGTCTCAAAATAAATAAGCATTAAAAAAAGTAAATAATGCCTTTAATGGGCTTATCAGTAGAGTGGACATGTTGAAGGAGGAATCAGTAAGCTTGAAGATATGCTAATAGAAATTTCCCAAACTCAAATGCAAAAAGAAAAATAGAATGAAATAAGTCATAACGGAATATTCAATAACTGTGGGACAATTTCAAAAAGTATAGCATATATGTTATCAGAATATCAAAAGAAGGCAGAGATAACAGCATAAGAAATATTTGAATAATGATAACAGCATAAGAAATATTTGAATAATGATGGCTAAGAATTTTACAAAATTAATGAAACACATCAAACCACAGTTTCAGTAATATAGGAGAACATCAAGCAAAATAAATACTAAAAAGAAAAAAAAAATTCTACACCTGACATGTCAATTAAAAAAAAACAAAGACAAAGAGAAAATCTTGAAAACCACCAGAGGAGAAAAGTATATGTACTGAGCTATGGAGAAACAAAAATAAGAATTACATTGGACTTCCTGTCAGAAAACATGCCAGCAAGAAAAGGGGAAAATAAAATATTTAAAATGTGGAAAGAAAAATCAAACAACCTAGAATTCTATATCAAGTGAAATTATTCTTCAGATGTGCACAGTACTTTCTCAGACAAACACAGACAGGGCATTCATCACCAGTAGATCTGCATTACAAGAAATATTACAGAATTTCTTTGAGGGAAGGGAAATACTAGAGGTCAAAAATTCATCTACATAAAAGGTAAAACATCAGAGAAGAAAATAAAATTAAAATAAAATACAATAAAATAAAATATTTTCATCATTCTACTTTATATATGTATTATATATAATATATAATCCAATTTATAAATAAAACTATTCAAAGTAATAAGGACAATAATATATTGTGTAAGTATAGTATATGAATAAGTGAAATGAATGATGATGCTGTAGGGGACACGAAGGAAGAACTGGAAATACTCATTAATAAGTACTTGCACTTTCTATGTTGAGAATGGATTCAGATTAATTGTAAATGTATATTGCAAAATACATTGCAACCACTAAATTTTTTAAAGAAAACATGATATTCTAAGAGAGAAGCGATAAATCTAAATCACATAAAATGCTCAGAACCAAAGGAGGTAGAAAACAAAGTGAAGTAAAATAAACAAAACACGTGCAATGAATATAAAAGGTACAAACATGGTAGGTATCAAACCTACTAAATCAATAATCACTTTAAAGATGAATGATGTGAATACGTAAATTAAAAAGCAGAGATATTTAGAGTGCTTAAAACAGCAACTATATGTTGTGTACTGGAACCTGACTTTAAATGTTATGACATAGATAGGGGCTCCTGGGGGGCTCAGTTGGTTAAGCGTCTGACTTCCGCTCAGGTCATGATCTCATGGTTCATAAATTTGAGCCCCATGTGGGGCTCTGTGCTGACAGCTCAGAGCCTGGAGCCTGCTTCAGATTCTGTGTTTCCCTGGGTCTCTGCCCCTCCCCTGTTCACACTCTGCCTCTCTTTCTTTCAAAAATAAATAAACATTAAAAAAAACATTAAATGTTATGACATAGATTAAAAGTAAAGAGATGAAGACAAAGATGCCACTAAAAATGAGTTAAAAAAAACTAAAAGAAAGCTGGAGTAGCTATATCATTTTCTGATAAAACACACTTCAGAATAAAGAAAATTACCAGGGACAAAGGCGAACGTTACATAACGATAAATGAGTTAATTCTCTAAGGAATCATAGCTTTTAGTGTGCACACAAATAACAAAAAGGTGCCAAAATGTATCAGATGCAAACTGGTAGAAATCAAATTCTGATTCTGAACAGATCAGAACCCTCAAACACTGAGATGTCATCAGGTGATGACAATGTGGGGGCCTTGAGATGAGGATGGTGTAATGTGGCAAGGATGATAATTGTGCCTGAAAAGGTAGAGTCTGGTAGGTTGGATTATTGACCTCCATCGTAACTTTGCAGTCCCTTCTCAAAACAAACTAGGAAACAAACCAAAAAAGTGTGCATCCTAGCCCCTTGACCTTTGGCTTGGATTTGTGATTTCCTTGGGCTAGCGCAATGTGGATAAAATAGTGTACCAGTGCCAAGTCTAGGGCTTAAGAGATCTCACGGTTACTGCTTGCCTGCTTGCACCTTTGCAATTACAATGAGCATCTGTGCTTGGCACCTGCGTGCCAGGGTGACACATTAAATGGAGCCAGAAAAGCCTTCTGGGTCTGAAAGGAGAGGCCTGACCTGCTCTGCAAACCCACTAGCAAAATAAATGCTTACTGTTGTAGGCATGATACTGCAATAAGAAAAATCATTTTTCCCACATAGGAAAATTCATTCAAATTAGAATGCCATTAAAGGGAGAAGAGAGTGCAAATCAAGCCCAATTTTGAAGTAAATCTCTCGTGGGTTTGCAGAGTACTTGCAGAGTTAAAAAAATCTTTGCTATGTTCTATAGATTACCATTGAAAGTTTTCTATATAATCATTCTATATGAAGTTAAGCCAGAAAAAATGAGAAAGGTGTGGAGGAAGTTTTGTGCTGCTGTAATTTTTTTTTGAACAAAGGACCTTTAATTCCATCAAACATCAAAACAAAAAATTAAAAATTCTAAAAGTTCTAATATTTAGACCACAACAATGTTATAACTCAATATTTATAATAACACAAATAAAGTATTATTATTATTGACCATTTGTGTTCTCAAGCAAATTAAACCTAAATTCAATTTTTTGGACATTGACAAGATTTCCATACCAACCATTTTTGCTTTTTTTTTATCCTTAAAGAAGACACATATTTTATCTATTTCCTGAAAACTGTCTTTCTAATCTAGTGAGTATGGATACTTAACTTTCAGTCCTATTTTTATTAGGTTTCACTTATTTTTCCATGCTGATTTCTTTAATCTTCCCTTACCCTCATGTACTTCCTGGAAACCTAGCTAGTATTTAGCTGGGTACATAAACCATGAACAAAATCTCCCTTTATTTCTATTTGTTTCTATCTAGCAGTTTAATGGTGCTATTTTTGACTACCCCACGCTCCTTTCTTTCTTCTTGTTTAGTAAGTGTCTACCAAATGTTACTGAATTACTAAAATAATAGGTAATAAATCAAATTACATATATAATTCCATTTGCCATAGATTACATTAATGGTATCAATATTCTATTCCACCTGGTTTCTATGCGTATTTAACAAATTTCTTTGCAGATCCTGTCACAAAAAGAGCAGAGTACAGTTCACCACTTCCTGACTTAGAGGGCTATATATATATATATATATAACCATTTGTATATACATATATCCATAAATCATAAATGTGTGTATCTTTTAGTCTTATTCTTATTTCATTCATCTTCTGTTATGTCTTTGTTTCTTTTACTCTTTTTTTTTTTTTTTGGTTATATTAGACTGTAACCTCTACTTCTCTACAATGGTTTCATGAGTAATCAGTTGTTTTTAATTTACATGCACTTATTTAAAAATTTTCAAGCTTGGGGCTCCTGGATGGCTCAGTCGGTTGAGCGTCCTACTTCGGCTCAGGTCAGATCTCACAGTTCGTGAGTTGGAGCCCCGCGTCAGGCTGTCTGCTGACAGCTCAGATCCTGGAGCCTGCTTCAGATTCTGTGTCTCCCTCTCTGCCCCTTCCCTGCTCATGCTCTGTCTCTCTCGGTCTATCAAAAATGAATAAATGTTGGGGCGCCTGGGTGGCGCAGTCGGTTAAGCGTCCGACTTCAGCCAGGTCACGATCTCACGGTCCGTGAGTTCGAGCCCCGCGTCAGGCTCTGGGCTGATGGCTCAGAGCCTGGAGCCTGTTTCTGATTCTGTGTCTCCCTCTCTCTCTGCCCCTCCCCCGTTCATGCTCTGTCTCTCTCTGTCCCAAAAATAAATAAACGTTGAAAAAAAAAATTATAAAAAAAAAAAAATGAATAAATGTTAAAAAAAAATTAAAAAAATTTTCAAGCTCATTTCAACTTATATTTATCTCATTTTCAAAGTTAAAAGTAATAACAATTCATTAAAATTGTTACTCCTAAATATTCTTTATTGTTTTGTCTGCTAATAGATTAAAAATTACTGAAGCCTATTTCAGCTAATTTCTTTTTGTATTAAGTAGAAATAATTCCATTTCTTTCTATTTTATAAATGATTAAAATGATAAAGAAAGCTTTATTTCTGGATATTAATTATACATAATTGGACTAACTATAATTCTTATGATCATTTGGTCCCTGTTTGTTTGTCTGTTTTTTATCTGATATAACAAATTAACATATCTAGTTATCATGTATCACAATGAAAGATATAAGTGCTATGCATAAATTATTATGAATACACACATATACATATGTGTACATGCAGTTATGAAAATCTCAACTCTCCTTCTAATTCAACATCATCCTGAACCCTCTGATTATCATTCCCTAGATTTATATTTTATTTTATTTTATTTTATTTTTCCAACGTTTATTTTATTTTTGGGACAGAGAGAGACAGAGCATGAACGGGGGAGGGGCAGAGAGAGAGGGAGACACAGAATCAGAAACAGGCTCCAGGCTCTGAGCCATCAGCCCAGAGCCCGACGCGGGGCTCGAACTCATGGACCGCGAGATCGTGACCTGGCTGAAGTCGGACGCTTAACCGACTGCGCCACCCAGGCGCCCCTAGATTTATATTTTAAATAGTTCACTCTCTTTACCATTTATTCCCACATAACATGATTGTGTGTTTTAGGGTTTTTTTTTAATTTTATAAAAGTGGCATTATGCCACGTATCTTCTGGAACTTAAATATGTCACTGAATAGTATATTGTTAGGATTCCCCATTTTTTCCTCTGGGTATGGTTCAGTCATTCTGACTACTGTGTGATAGGTCATTCTCTGAATTTGCTGATGTTTATTTGTGCTCTGTCCTTTTAATGAGCATTTGGATTGTTATCAGATCCAATAACATAGAATTTTTCATAGGAACGACCCTCTGCATTTTTTTATGCTGTAGATTTATGAAGAATTCTGTTGGATAGACACCGTGGAGTGAATTGGTTGAGTCTTAAGTGAGGTATTTAGTTCACTAGAGAAGTCAAATTTTTTAAAAGTGTCAGTACCCGTTATCCTAACTTTAGCAATTACAAGAGATTATATTGATATATATCCTTTCCAACATTTGGTATTATCATAAAGTTATTGTTTTTGTCAATAAATGGATCTAAAGTGGTATATCATTTGATTTAACTTAATTTTCTGATTATTACTAAGATTAATAATCTCTTACATGTTTATTGCTGTGATGTGTTTTCTCCTCTGCAAAATGTCTGTTCAGTTTTAATGCCCATTTAACCTCTGTATTAGATGCTTTTGTATTTCTTATTTTTTATAGTAATTTTTAATGTGTGGATCAGTGTAGTTCTCCAGAAACTGTGGGTTTCATATTGCTTCTGATAATGGACACTATCATCATGTACTGAGCTACCAAGACATGGAAAATAGCTGAGTTCTAGGGTGGACACACCGAAGCTCATAAAACTCAGTTTTAAAAGGCAAGGGAAAGAGCATTCTGAAAAAACCTCGCTATATAAAATGTTGAAACAGGCATTGTGTCCTGAGGTCTCTAGAGGCTGACTTTGAAATCTATTTGAAAATTTTAGTCAAATATCAAAGCAAAACCCAAAATTTATTGTATTCCTAAGTTAGATAAATATCTTCCTTTAAAAATTGTTTATAGGGGCGCCTGGGTGGCGCAGTCGGTTAAGCGTCCGACTTCAGCCAGGTCACGATCTCGCGGTCCGTGAGTTCGAGCCCCGCGTCAGGCTCTGGGCTGATGGCTCGGAGCCTGGAGCCTGTTTCCGATTCTGTGTCTCCCTCTCTCTCTGCCCCTCCCCCGTTCATGCTCTGTCTCTCGCTGTCCCAAAAATAAAAAATAAAACGTTGAAAAAAAAAATTGTTTATATAATATGAAAATATGTTGCCATTATTTTATTACTGAGCTAGTTCATAATCGACATATTTTGAATTCATTTACCTCTTCTTAAATTCTGACTAATTTTTGTATATAAAAAAAAATCTTTAGAGGAGAAAATATAAGGTTTTACTAAAAGCAAATAAAGATTCATGAGATTAAAAACAAATAATAAATTTTTTTAATTGCAAAAATGGCAAGATTATGAGATTAAATAATGAGTGAATCTCTAATGAGAATTATCAAGAGGATATAACAGTTGATTTACAGCCAGTTTCAATTACCAGAGGTAAGAAATAAATCAGCAAAATGTAGGAAATGCACTCAACAGAAATAGGGTACTATAAAAATATGAAAATCACATATTTTATGGGGCGCCCGGGTGGCTCAGTCGGTTGAGCGCCGACTTCGGCTCAGGTCATGATCACGCGTTCTGTGATTTCGAGCCCCGCGTCAAGGTCTGTGCTGACAGCCTGGGGCCTGCTTCGGATTCTGTGTCTCCCTCTCTCTCTGCCCCTCCCCGGCTCGTGCTCTGTCTCTCTCCCTCTCTCTCTGTCAAAAATAAATAAACATTAAAAAAAAACTTTTAAAAATTACATATTTTACATGTAAACACTAAACAAAAATGTGCTTAAATGTAGCTTCTCAGTAGAGTAGGGTAGAATTCAATTAAAAGGCATAACAAAATGTAAAATACTACCACTTTAGGAGACAATTTTAACATGGTACACAGATAAAACATATTATAATGTATAAGGCAAGTTTAAATGAAATTATTTGAGAAGGAGTTTTCTTTATAACCAGTGAACTAACAGCATATAAAGTCCTGATGTCAACACAAATCATCCTATGCATTCATATTTATATTAAATATGGTTTGAAGTATCATTCTACGTGCCATGCCACATCTGATCTCTCTGAGGGAAACTCGCTGTAAGGCTTACACGTCTCCTGGCTCTGATTTCTTGTTTTCCTATAAGTTCTATTTATGGATCATCTCGTTTTATACTAGTTCTTTTTCTCACTTTTTGTCTTATATGTCTTATATTAGACATTGGAGTTTTTCCTTCCTATTCCAAACGGTGACTATAGATATTAGACATTTATTGAGAGGTTTACACCACTGAATTGGAATGAATGAATGATACATTCATAAATGAATAGGTGAAATAGTCCTGAGTGAATCTCTATTGCCCATCTGCTTCCTGCCACTGAAGATTTTTCAATAGTCTCATTCCATTTCAGTCATGCTCCAGCTTCTCAGCACGTTGGTTAGTCTGTCTCTCCTTTGCCATGCATAGCCTTTACTAGAGTTCTTTCCAGAGCAGTGTAACTATATTTTATGGTGTCCCTACAGATAATATCATCAATGTTTTCATTGATAGATATCTAATTTTCTCTTAAAACAACAGCAGCAACATCAGCAGCTTTGCAGTTTTTATAAAAGTAGAGCTCTTGTATCAGTTATTAAAATAAGCGTGCTTTTGTTTCACTCTAATACACCAATATTTCACCATTTATAGCATTAATGTGGAAATAAGACATGATGATACAGGAGTCCATACAAAATTAACACTTTTCATACGTCAAGATGTAGAGTTTCTAAAATTTCAAGTCAAGTGACATGAGTACATCGAAAAAAAAAATACAAGCAGAAAAGTACAAGGGTGTCTGGGTGGCTCAGTTGGTTAAGTGTCTGACTTTAGCTCAGGTCATGATTTCAAGGTTTGTGGGTCCGAGCCCCATATTGGGCTCTGTGCTGACAGCTCAGAGCCTGGAGCCTGCTTCAGATTCTGTGTTGGAAAGACTGTAATTTGCTTTCTGACTTTGAAGAAAAAGAGTTTGCTGCCTTAGTGGTGACATTCCCTAAGCAATTTATCAGCAAAAAAAGATGGAAATTTTCATTTATATTTTTTTCAATTTTTTTTTTATTTTTTTTTCAACGTTTATTTATTTTGGGGACAGAGAGAGACAGAGCATGAACGGGGGAGGGGCAGAGAGAGAGGGAGACACAGAATCGGAAACAGGCTCCAGGCTCTGAGTCATCTGCCCAGAGCCTGACACGGGGCTCGAACTCACGGACCGCGAGATTGTGACCTGGCTGAAGTCGGACGCTTAACCGACTGCGCCACCCAGGCGCCCGTATTTTTTTTTTTTAATTTTTTAATGTTTATTTTTGAGAGAGAGAGAGAGAGAGACAGAGAGTGAGCGAGGGAGGGGCAGAGAGAGAGGGAGACACAGAATCCGAAGCAAGCTCCAGGCTCTGAGCTGTCGGCACAGAGCTAGACGTGGGGCTCCAACTCATGACAACCGTGGGGTCATGACCTGAGCTGAAGTCAGAGCCACCCAGGTGCCCCTGGAAATTTCATTTAAAGGTGGGAGCAAAAATCAATCTGGGGGTCATTATCATAAATTGCTACTCCATTAACTCCCCCAGAGATGTTGTATTTATGTTTTTATACACAGTGAAAATATTCTTCATATATGAGTTCCTTATTGGTTATCAAACTATCATATTTTTACAAGGTACTTTTAATGGGTAATACAGTACATGGAGGGATCATTTTATAAACTGCTGTGTGTGTGTGTGTGTGTGTGTGTGTGTGTCTGTGTGTGTCTGTATCTTTAACCAAGTATTTTATTAATAGAAATTATTAAAATAAACTCAAAATATGATCTATAATTTAAAGATTAATAGAATTATGAGTAGAATTGTGCCAGTATACATATTATGGGGGGAAATACCATGAAATCTTAATTGTCCATGGGCTGATATCCTCAAAATTCTTTATTCTAATAATTTATAACATTGCAGTAAGTAATATTATTACTATAGAGAATGTGAAACAAAAATATGCTTTAATATTTTGTTATAGTTATTTGCAAACACATTTATAGTTTTTACAGTTGACCCTACAACTACATAGGTTTGAACTGTGCAGGTTCACTTAATACATGGATTTTTAAAAATAAGTACAGTGCAGCACTGTAAATGTACTTTCTTTTTCTTGCATTTCTTAATAGCATTTTCTTTCCTCTATCTTACTTTAAGAATACAGTATATAAAACATACAACATATGTGCTAATCGACTATGTTATCATTAAAACTTCTGGTCAACAGTAGGCTATTCGTAGTTTAGTTTTCAGGGATTCATAATTTATACACAGATTTTCAATTGTGTGTGTGTGGGGGGGTCAGTGTCCCTAAGCCCCACATTGTTCAAAGATCAACTGTATGTGATCCAAATGGAAATGTATTTTTACTATTTAAGATTAAACCACTTAACAATTTTATGGGCTTCTTTTGTATTTAATTGTACACTATAAATGTTCTTTTAGGTTATTAAATATTTTACAACACTGAGAATAATAATAATAATTGCACAAATATCCTTTGTATTGAAGGGGTTTAGGATAGTCCCGCCCCCTCCCCCCCCCCCCAACCAGAATGTGCCATTTTGACATATGGATTATTTAGAGCTACAGCTAAAGACACTTGAAACCATGTGGGCACAAAAGAAACTTTGGTCCTTCTTAACTACAAAGAAGGATCTAAATTGGGGGTCTTTAATATCCCCACAATAAGAGCTATGAACAGAGATAAATTTTATCTAAATGACTCATCTGTATGGCAGGACAAACAACTAATTACCAAGATCTCTTCTTATAGCCCTTTGAAGTGCTTTCCTTTCCTCTCAAATCCTGGACCTCTACCTAGCCCTCTTCTTAGTTCAGAATGACACATATATCTCATTTTGCCTGAATGTCCTTGGAATTTCCATGTTTAGTTGATGTATGCACACCTATTAAATTGGATTTTCTCCTGTTAATATGTCTTATGTCAATTTGATTCTTAGTCCAGCTAGAAGGACCTTTGAGAGAATAGGAATTCTTGCTCCCCAACAGTATCAATGTATTGTATTTTCTTTAGTTTCTTTTCCTGTGATATTTAGGGCTTCTATTCTGATATATATTCTTGAAGAAAAGTCACATCATTTTTACAGTTATTTGTATAAATTCTTGTATATACAATATTTAGTTCAAAATATTATTAAGTAACACACCATTTGCATGTGCTATATGTCTTTTCAATATTCTAGTGATGGTTATTACCAAGTTTATGTCTTCATATATTATTGATTTTGGTTTTTCTTACTACACAAATACTTTTGGTTTTGATAATATATGCATTTTTCAATATTATATTTAATGTATACTCTTACTATAAAAAGCATATGTTTTTCATAGAAGACTTGAATTTCACTAACTTTTATGTATGTTTGTTTACGTGTGTCTATGAGAGAGAATTTAACTGAAATAATGTTTATTTATATTGGGTGAGGATATGAAGGGGTCATATGAAGGAAGAACTGTAGCAGGTGTAATTTTAAATAATAGAATAGCTGCATGTGGTTTGTTCTTCAACAGTTTGGACTTTGTTTTAAAATATGTTATTTTTAACTGCCGGAGATTATTCTGAGAGCGTTTTCAGTTGAAATGAAAGCTCATGCCAGAAATGACTTAAAAATAAGAACTTGTGTTTGGTCAGAATACCGTCTTAGTTTATTTAGAGAAGATGATATTTTGAATGTGTATGTAGCTATAGTCCGAAAGGGAGCAGAATTTACCACCCCAAAATATGTCTCTTTGGCATAAGGATTATTTTAGGCTGATTATTTTTAAGAAACAGCAGACATAAGAAAAGCTCTGCAAAGTGAATAGAGGTTACTCTCTTGTAAGAGACATTTACATTTGTAAGAAAAACTACATTTGTTTGTTTTTTAAATGTTTAATTATTTTGAGAGACCAAGAGAGTGTGAATGCACAAGCCGGCCCATGTGCACACATGAGCATGACTAGGGGAGGGGCAAAGAGAGAAAAGGAGAGAGAGAATGACAAACAGGGTCCTTTCTGTCAGCACACAGCCCAAGGAAGGGCTGGATTTCAAGAACCATGAGATTATGCCCTAACTGGAAATCAAGAGTCAGACGCTTAAGCAACTGAGCCACCCAGGAACCCCCAAAAACTCCATTTGTAATAGTGTCTCCTTCACCGTAACCCAAAGAGAAGGATGACTAAAGCTCTAGAAACCCTCATCAATAGAGAAGACAAGGCCCTAAATCTACATAACAACCTTACCCTTGTTTGCTGTACTTTTTTGATAGCCTCCCACACCTACGACATCTTTATCTTTATGTGGAGATGGCATTTCAGGTCATGATTTGGGCCATTTCGAGGAGTTAGTTTTCCTGGTTATCTCCCATGTATACAGGAGGTATACATGTTATTAAAATTCTGTTTGTTTTTCTCCTATTAATCTTTTATTACAGGGAGGTCTCAGCTAGGAATCTAGAAAAGTTGAGAAAAAATTATTTTTCCTCCCCTGCAAGCCATAGTTTTCAAGTCTCTAAGGCTTCCTACATATCACAGAAAATGTCAGCTCTGTTCCAATATAATATGGAATAATAGTTTCTATTAAACTGAAATTTGATTTACAGATGTGTAATAAATACTCTTTTCTAGCAATAAGAGATGCAAATACACAGGAATCAGAAACTGGGTTCTATTTTTCTTTGGCTAAGGGTGAGGGAGCGCATCACTAAAATCACAAGTTTTCCTTCTGTTATGTGTGCAATCTTCCCTAATTGTAAGCAGATTATCTTTCAGGCAACCCTTCAAGTTTTTTTTTCAGTTTCTGAGTTTCAAAAGGGATTTCTAAGTCTTAATTTTATAATATTTGTTAAATGAAGTCATCCATATAAAAACACTCTTGTCTGCTCCTGCAGACCTTTGAAGCAATGGCTGCTCCTTTGCTCTAAAAACATTACATAGAAATTGCTGCATAATGCTTTGAGTTCTTTGGAATTCATGTGCCATGCAAATCTGGAAATATCTAATATGTAAGTACATTTAAAAGTAATCACATCTTGATTGTCATCACTACTAATTTCATTCTGATAATTTTTCTAAACAAGTAGACAGTGAAAAAGCAGTATACTTACAAGAAGAATGTTATTTCTTTAAAAAAATCTGTTCCCATTTAATTATTTTGCTCACAAATACTATTTTGACAGTAAAATCCCTCTTTGCTCCCTTCATTTCTTTATTTTCCTGTTTTGTCAAGCATATTTCACCCATGCCTCTATTTTTTGACATTTTCGTATCTAGTTTTATGTGTTTATCCTATAAAGACTCTTTAGTTAGTTGAATTTGTTTTTCAACTTATCTAAAATTTATTTTTATTAGCACATTATCTTACTCCTGGCAATTTTTATGAATTATAATAGTTTAAATGTGTGGATAAATAATTTAAAGAAACATCATATTTAATCCTCTATACAACATACTGGAATTTTTTCCTTGGATATCCTATAATGTATGGTTTCATTCCCTGCAGGGTAAGAGCAAATTTTATAAAAATTTGAATTGCTAATACCTAGAAACCTATAGTAGGGTCTCAATAAACAAGTGAGTGCCAATAAGCCAACAGTGAGTTCACTCCCTACACCACTATCTGCTTTTCTTTTCCAGTATCCCCCTGCCTGAATGCAGAAGTGGGACATGAACATGAACAGAAAGCTCCAGAAGTGCTCTAGTTCTGACACAAGGAGCAGATCAGGAAACTCCCAATACTGGCAGAGAATTTGTGAGTCACTTTTTTTTTTCTCCCTGTTCCTCATTCATTATTAGGGGAGGCAACAGCAGTAGTTCCAACCTGAATCCTCAGAAGTCCCATAGGAGTTCAAAATCAAAGTCTCCTCTAATATTTCTGAAGAGTGTATTTCTGTTTTACAAATGTGGAAATTAAGACCTGAGGAATATGAGTAGACCAAAGTCATAGAAGGGGCTATTGAGGGATTTGGATCTTTAATCTATTTCTTCTGAATCTATATTTTTATCTTTTTCCTTTTTTTTTTGTTATTGCATGAGGTAGTTGCTCCCATTTTTACAACTCTAATTTGAGATTTTATTGTTTTATAATTTTTTTTCAGGGGAGATTGATGATTAATACATCCCTTTAACCTCTTTATTAAAAGGAGAAAATATTCCTCTCATAAGAATTGCATTGGGTGGTATATGGGGCTATGACATAAAGGTTAAGCCTCTGTGCCAACCCCATACATGCCTTCATTTATATTCAGTGGTAGTGACTGTCTTTTTCAAATACTAATTGGCTGCTTAAGAAACTGGGAACATTTTTTGGAGTAAGTGTATCTAATGGCACAGATATATGAAATCTGTTTTATGAAATATAACATTTTGGAATTTTTGTGAAAAACTATTCTAGTCATGGCTTGTTTATTTCATATATATTGAAATAAGTATTATAGGTGTTTGCAAATGAAGTCATGTCTGGAAGAATTACCTTAAACACATCATTTCTTAGTGATGCTATTATATTTTGACCACTTCTCTTTTAGGAAATTGTTTCTTATTAGTTAATTATTGCAAACATATGTTTGATTTTTTAAGTGTGTGACTGAAATTGAGACATATCAATTCTGTTTTCAAAGTCTTTATTTCTATTCCATAGTTCTGCAGCCTTACTGTTGCTTATATTAAAATAAAATGGATGGAGAAATTATTTTACACACTGCCTTTGTTAAAAGTGTGGTTTTGTAAACTCTTCCAATTATTCTTACACTATCAGTAATGATACCTCCAGAATCCTGTCCTAGGTCTCAATTATTAGCACCATTTGTTTTACTATCCATACTCTACACATGACTAATAATATTCAGCATTATGGTTTCAAGTGTTATTATGGAGTAATGCTCAAATTTATTGTTCTATATTCCTGATATACTCAATACAACATACTCTAGTTGACAGAAATTACATTATTGATGCTTTGAAAAATCTGTCTCAACTCATTTCTGATAAGATTGAAAATTTATTCTTGCTTCTGAACATTAGTTTAATATACTTACCATGTCTATGATTTCTTAGAAAGAAATAAAATTGTTCTTTCAACTCTACTATAAAAGATTTGAGGTCATGCTTGACTTTATTCATCCTTGGAAGAACTATAAACATTCTACATAAAATATTTATGAAGATTTTATTCAAAGAGGGCTGTGAGAAAGCTTAGGACATTTTAGAAAATATCCCTATGAATTGTCCACTTCTCTTTCAATTCTTAATACTCCAATTCTGAATTGTATATCTGCCAGATTGTTGCCTCCTGGGAAAAAATTAGATGTATGATTTACTACATTTATTTATAAATCACTATATCAACTTTATCTAGTACACCCAAAATAAAGAGATTATGATTATTCAGCATATGTGTGAGCTATGTTTGATGGCCAACCTACATTTTAGCTTTTCAAACTTGTAATGCTTCTAACCTCAAAGGTTTTAAAATATCCTGTCTGCACATTTATATATCCATGCTTCATATTATTCTTCATCTTTCTTGATCCATATACAAATTGGACACAGCTATGTTTATGAAACATCTGTTTGTGAAATATTTTCTTTACTTGGCTCACAGGGAACTAAACTCTCCTAATGCCATGATATGGTCCTGCCAGTTTCCTTCCTATATCCTTCCCATCTTGCTAACTTTTAATCATTGAAATATCCCAGGGAATTTTTGTCTTTCCTTCTTTTTACTGTGTATACCCATTTCCTTGACAATCTCATCTAGTGTCATAAACTTTAAATATTATCTAACTGTAGACGATTCCTAAATTATTACCTCCATCCCAGAACTCACCCTGAACTCCACCCCTCTATATTAAACTACTTATTCAATATCTCCATTTGCATATCTTAACATGCCCCAACAGCAAACATCTGTTCAAACCCTCAAAATATCTAGTATGTGGGAGCACCTGGGTGGCTAAGCGGTTGAACGTCCGACGTGGGCTCAGGTCATGATGTCATGGTTGGTGGGTGGGAGCCCCATGTTGGGCTCTGTGCCGACAGCTCAGAGCCTGGAACCTACTTCAGTCTCTCTCTTTCTCTCTCTGCCCTCTTGTGCTGTGTTCTGTCTCTCTCTCTCAAAAATAAACATTTAAAACAATTTTTAAAACTTTTAAATAGCCATTTTTTTTACTTATTCCCCCACAATATGATCAGTTTCCTTGAGCAATTCAAGACCAGTGATGTCAGAGCTATAATTCAGGATAAATATGAAATTAAGCTACTTTTAGTATGAAGTACTAGAAGTAGGAATATTCATAAATACATTTAATACACTTATGAAATTGTATGAAATACATTTAATACACTTTTAGAAATTGTTCAAAATGTAAATAGTAATGTAAATATTATTAATATAAAAAGTACTGTGAAATAATATAGAAAGAGGACCAGTAACATTATGAGTATCTTGAAGACAGGGATTTTTGATAATTTGAGAGATGTAGGCATATGAAAATGATCTTTTATTAAAAAACCTTTAAAAGATAAAAACCTTAAAACCTTGAAAAAATAAAAAGCCTGTATGTCATTATTAAAATTAAATAATTTCAGGGGCGCCTGGGTGGCGCAGTCGGTTAAGCGTCCGACTTCAGCCAGGTCACGATCTCGCGTTCTGTGAGTTTGAGCCCCGCGTCGGGCTCTGGGCTGATGGCTCAGAGCCTGGAGCCTGTTTCCGATTCTGTGTCTCCCTCTCTCTCTGCCCCTCCCCCGTTCATGCTCTGTCTCTCTCTGTCCCAAAAAATAAATAAATGTTGAAAAAAAATTAAAAAAAAATAAAAAATAAAATTAAATAATTTCATAATCAATCTATTTTCATGAAATTTTAGAAATATATAAAGGTAAAAGTTATAGAAAATACAGTGAATGATAAAGTTGGCTATAAGTTGAATACAAATAAAAAAATGAATTATTGGATTAGAATAAGACAGCTTTAACCATATAGCTTGAATGTAGTCAGTACTTTAGTATTAGGTGATCACAGACCTTTAGAAATGTATTAGATCTGAGGGGTAAATTTTACATGTACTTTGTATATACTTTTAGTTTATCTTGTATTAATAACAACACATGCCATTATAAAATATTTAAGCAATATAAGATGATATACAATGAGTATCCTGTCTACTCTGTAACACAGTCTACTCCCCAGAAATGTAAACCATCAATAGTTTGTTATTTAACATGTTCAGAATTCTAGCTGTGTAAGTGGACATATACATATATGAGTGTGTATGTGTATGCGTTATATTTAGCAACAAAAAGACATTCAGTATATAAATTGTTCTGTACGTTGGTTTTTCTTTTCCATTAAATATAGATTTTGGAGAATTTTTTTTTTTTTTTTTTTTAGCAAGAGTACTTATAGAGCTACACCATAGCTTTAACAGTGGTATATATTGCATTTTAGTGCCATAATTCATGGGCATAATGTCTTATTTATGACTATATGTTATTTCTAGTTGTTATTTTAATATATAATGAATTATACTTTAGGGATCTATAATGAAATGAGTTCTAGCTTTTAGATAGGTTCTATCACCAAGGTCCACCCAAATGTGTACAGTGTTTTCACCCTATAAATCTCTTTTATATAGTATAGCCATATAAATTGTATCTAATAAAACTTGAAGCTTTCACTTGAGTTTTAATTTTCCATCTAGGATAATGTAATCTAAATATATCAAAAATAGCCTCTTTCATCTTTGTTAAAAATCACTCTGAATTTCACTTCATAGACTTGAAAGTTTTAGTCAAATTAAATGATCACATAAGAAAAATACAAAGCATATCCTTTGGTGAATTTGACACTAAAATATTTACGGTAAATTCTAGGGGAAAAATGTATGTATGTTAGGGGTGCCTGGGTAGCTCAGCTGAGCATCCAACTTTTGATTTCCACTCAGGTCATGATCTCATGGTTCTTGGGATCAAGCCCTATGTTCAACTCCACAATGACAAGATGGAGCCTGCTTGGGATTCTCTCTCTCCCTCCTCTCTGCCCCTCCTGTACTCATGAACTCTCTCTCACACTCAAAATAAATAAATATTTACTTTTAAAAAGTATGTGTGTTGAGAAAGAACTACGTGTAGATCAAACATTTATAAGATCCTATATATATTATATAGGATATATATAATTACACATGTTCTATGATCCTACCAGCAAATATAGCATGTGAAATTTTAATGACACAAAACTTGATTTAAAATATGATGATGCAGACCCACATTCTTATCAAACTTCTCATTAAAAACAGTGTCCTTCTCTGTGCTGTACCACTTGGGATCTCTCTTCAAGCCAATGAGTAAATAATTGTTTAACAGTTTGACTTAACCATTATACAGTCTTCATCTCATCTTGTTTATATTACAAAAGACTGTTCTAACTAACATGGTGGAATTAAGATACAGTGTATCTAAAAAGTGTCTCTAGAGAAGTTATTGAGGACAAAGGAGATTCACTTGGGTATATACTTGGGTTTTCATATTTTACTCTCTAAGAATGTTAAATTTGTTCCTATAATAAGTACAAAATATTTCAGGGTCTTGGAATATAGTTTTTCTGATCATGAAGAACACTATAAGTTTAAAATAGAAACATGGAAAACAGTATGACGTTTCCTCAAAAAGGTAGAAATAGAACTACCCTAAGATCCAGCAATTGTACTACTAGGTATTCACCCAAAGAATACTGATGCATCCCAATGTTTATAGCAGCAATATCCACAATAGCCAAATTATGGAAACAGTGCAAATGTCCATCAACTGATGAATGGATAAAGAAGAGAGAAGAGGTGGTAAATGTAACAGATGAACATAGGGAAAAAAAGAGAGAGACAGAGAGAGAGGCAAACCATAAAACAGACTTAACTATAGAGAAGAAAAGTGAAGGTTGCTGGAGGGGAAGTGGGAGCAGCGATGGGTATTGAGGGCACTTGTAATGAGCACTGGGTGTTGTATGTAAGTTATGAATCATTAAATCCTATACCTAAAACTAATATTAGACTGCATGCTAATTAACCAGAATTTAAATTAAAACTTGTAAGAAAAAAAGAAGATAAAGTGTTTGCAAAAAAAAATAATAAGCTAAAATAAAATATGTGACATTATTTCCTTTTTTAATTATTCAGTGCTTCAGTTTTCATTTGATTAAAATTTTCTTGGGGCATCTGGGTGGCTCAGTCAGTTAAGCGTCCAACTTCAGCTCAGGTCATGATCTCATGGTTCCTGGATTTGAGCCCTGCGTCCAGCTGTGTGCTGACAACTTCGGATTCTGGGTCTCCCTCTCTCTCTCTGCCCCCCATCTGTCTTTCTCTCTCTCTCTCAAAAATAAATAAACATTAAAAAAATTTAAATTTTCTTTCCAGTATAGATAAAGCAAAATAGATTATCTATTTTTTCTATGTCCTCCCATAATATTTCAGTTTTTTCAGGCAGGGGACTTCAGTTTTACATATTCTTCCACTCTTAAAAAATGCTTTGTTTTACTTTTACTTACTGGTTTTAAAATCACGTGATTGCTGCTTGTTTATTTTAACATACCAGGCATTGCAGGATTTTATTTAAAAAGTTAATGATCTTGCCACAACTTCCCTAAATCCCATTGCTCTGATTTGAGATATTTTAACATTTCAACCTGTGTCCTTCCAAAATTTATTTATGCAAATGCAAACATATAGAAAATTCATACAGATAAAAGTTATTTCTCTCAAAAATAGAATCACAATATACTCATTAGTCTGCAACTATGTATTTAAGCCTAACTATACATAATAGATTTCCTATAAGAAAATATATATAGATCTAGCTCATTCTATTTATAACTGCATAAAATTCCCTAGGTTGGATACATCATAAATGTTTCAATCATTTATTTTTTAATGCTTCCACATACAATGCTGCCATAAGGATCATTGTGCATATGTCCATTAAATGAGTGCTTTATATATATGACTATATTTCTGAAAGTGCTATTGATAAGTCAATAGATATAGGTATTTAGATTTTTCTGAGATATTTGTAGATTATTAATAAAACGGCCTGAACATATTCACATTCACAGAAGAAATATATACAAAATTTCTTGATCATGCTTGCTAAGCATTCATTTATTCAGACCTTTCAAAAACTTAGCTTTGGTTTATTATTTCTTGTTTCAATATTACGTGAACTTTAGCTTTGATAATTATTTCTTCTTATACTTTTGTAGTCTTTATTTGTTTAGTTGTTTCTTCCTTGGTCTCTTTAAAATGAATAATTAGCTCGATGATTTTTCAGTGTTTTTTTAATAGTAATAGCATTAAAAATTAATGAATGAGTCAATTCAGAAGATCAAAGCTATAAATCATTTTCTGGTTATATTTTTAACTGCTATCCACCAACTTTTTGGTTAATATGGTCATTAGATGTATGGGTTATAATGTCATTAATTAGTAGGTAATTTTTAATTTCAGTTTCTGATACAGAGTTTATATACAACACCATTTCATAAGTACTAAGAAATGACATTTTTTAGGGGCTCATGGGTGGCTCAGTCGCTTAGGCATCCAACTGTGGCTCAGATCATAATTTCACAGTTTGTGAGTTCGGGCCCTCATCAGGGCCTGCATGGGATTCTCTATTTCTCTGCCCCTACCCCTTTGCACTTTTTCTCTCAAAATAAGTAAATAAACTTGAAAAGAATGAGGTGACATTTTTTAGTATTTTTTCTAGTATTTCCTGTCTTTAATTATTATCAGAGAATGTGACTGGTGAAATGTCTAATTTATTTTAATTTAACATATATACATGTGTATCTATATTCTGTGTGAATGTATATATAAATATGCACATATATGATTTTTTGTTACTTTTATATATGTATGTACATACATATGATATATATATCATAAATACATATATTCGGGGCGCCTGGGTGGCTCCGTCAGTTAAGCATCCGACTTTGGCTCAGGTCATGATCTGGTGGTCCGTGAGTTCGAGCCCCGCATCGGGCTCTGTGCTGACAGGTCAGAGCTTGGAGCCTGTTTCAGATTCTGTATCTCTCTCTCTCTGACCCTCCCCTGTTCATGCTCTGTCTCTCCCTGTCTCAAAAATAAATAAAACGTTAAAAAAAGTTTAAAAAAATAAATACATATATTATTTTTGTAGGACATCGGGAGCAACTACAAGTTCCATACATTGTTGGTGGGAGACCCAAAATGCTACAGTTTTTTGGAAGTTTAGTTGTTTCTTTTCTGTTTGTTTATTTATTTTTGAGAGAGAAAATGAGTGAGTGGGAGAGGGGCAGACAGAGAGGGAAAGAGAGGATCTGAAGTGGGCTCTGTGCTGACCGCAGAGAACCCAATGCAGAGCTCAAACTCACAAATTGTGAGATCATGACCTGAACCGAAGTCAGACGCTTAACCGAGCCACCCAGGCGCCCTGGAAATTTAGTTGTTTCTTATAAAAAAAAAATGTACATTTTAGGAGTCAGTAATTTTATTTCTAGGTTAAAAAAAAAAGACCATTAAAAGAATTTTTATATCAGCTTTATTAATCATAGCCCCAAACAAGAAACAGTGTAAATATCTATCTAGAGGAGAATGCTATGTTTGTATGTCAGAATACTGAAGTGCTACTTAGCAATTTAAGACAATGAACAAGTGCTACACTCAAAAACACAGATGAGTTTCAAAAACATATGTTGATAAAGGAAGCCAGATACAAGAAAGTAAACAATATGTACTATACGATTTCGTGTATATGAAATTCTAAAGCAGGGCAATCTAATCCATGGTGACAAAAGTCAAAACAATCTTTACCTTTTGAGGGATGGGGATTGACCAAAATGGGATGAAGTGCAACTTTCTACAGCTATTGAAATGTTTTATATTGGAATGAAGAATTCATTGGTTTTATTCAGTTTTCAATACTAATGAATCATATGCTTACATTATGTGTGCATTACAATATAAAGACTAAAAACTAAAAGGGAGCATAATAGTAATATATCTACTTTAAAATGTAACAAATTTATTTTTAAATTTTAAATTTGAATTAAGGTTTGCTGGCTTATTTTTTCCAATTATACTTGGAAACTTCTATGCTGCTTCTGGATAACTATAGACTCTGTGTCGTTATGTTGTGTTACAATCTATGGATGACTTGGTTCAAGACATTGTGGTAGTGTCAGTTTCTAGCAGCTGATTTAACCCCTGAATTGAATGAGTTGGACATTTACTTTTTATGCTTTTTTATTTATTTTGAAAGAGAGGGAGAGCATATGCAAGCTGGACAGGGGCAGAGAGACAGAGAGAGAAAGAGAGAGAGAATCCCAAGTAGGCTCTATGCTGTCAGCTGTCAGTGCAGCACACTACGCGGGGCCCAGTCTCATGAACCATGAGATCACGACCTGAGCGAAATCAAGAGTCAATCACTTAACTGACTGAGCCACCCAGGTACTCTTGAATGAACTGGAAATTTAAATAACCCCTCAAATAAAAAAGCTAACTACATTCATATACGTTTGTGTGTATATATATGTATGTATGTATGTCTCTGTCTCTACACACACACACACACACACACACACATATACACATCAGACAAACTAAAATAAAAAAGGCATATCATAGCAGATGTTCTTGTAGATGAGGAGAAATTAAATCTCTCATGTACTCCTTAGGGGCAGGAAAATTGATACAACCACTTTGGCTAGCTATGTTGCATTATTTACTAAAGCTGAATATATACGTATACTATCATTCAGCACTTCTACTCTTAGGAACAACTTCCCCCAGATACGTACTTATTGGGACTAAAACACATACACAATATTGTTCTTAGAAGCATCTGTAATAGCCAAATGTTGAAAACAGCCAACATGCCCACGAGTAAATTTTGTTATATTATGCAATGACATTTTGCACAGCAATGAGAATTAATGAACTATAAATACACATCTTAGGAACTAAGGGAATGAAAGAAGCCAACCACAAAATGTATACATTGTTTGATTCTACATATGTAAAGTTCCAAAATAGACTAATCTAATTTGTGCCAATAAACATCAGTATTGAGTATCCTACTCTTGAAGGATATTGACTGGAATGGAAATGATGAGAGATCCTAGGCTTCAGTTAGTATCCTATTTCTTGATCTGGGAGCAGATTAAATGGGTATATTGATGACGTACACTTCTCTGTTCATTTTCTTTAAAAAGTGAATGAATAAAAGTAAATCTATGTTTTTGTGAACCCATACAGCAAACTTCCCAATTAGGATGTTGCTTATGGGCTTGGGAATGGAAATGAAGAGTTCTGTTAAGAGAGAATAAACAATTAATGAAACCTGTGAAAGTCTTTAAACAGAATGGACTAATTGAACAATCTGCTGTGAGTTAAGTAGTGTGATTAACAACTCTCTGTTCCTGAGGTTAAAAACCAACCAATCAACAACAAAAAAATGAGAATAACAAAACAAACAGAAAAGCCAACAGAGAGAGAGAGAGAGAGAGAGAGAGAGGCAGAGACAGAGACGGGGTGGGGGGGAGAGAGAGAGGGAGGGAGAGAAAGAGAGAAATGACTTCAAGTTCTGACTTGGCTCTGGTCACAAAAATTACAAGGAATAAATTCAAAGAAGCAGAACTCCTTTTCCCTCAAATTTGATATTCCATATATTTAATGAATTCAATTTATTCTCTAAGATGTCCCCATTTTTGCGAAGATACAATTTATTATTAGTTGAATTAAGCCTTTTTTCATAATCTTTCATAAAAGTTTGCTCTCAAATCTCTCCTGGCCTGAGTAGCCTGCTTAGCATCATTTATGAATTAAGCTACATTATCTCCAGAAGATAATGAATAGAATTTCCCTGGGAAACATCCTGTAACACTACCAACATTGTAAGGTAAAGTAAGTGAAAATTGACCCTGAGGAAGAGAGTTGCAGGAAATCTACTTTCAAAAAAAAAAAAAAAACAACAAAGAAATCTCTCACTAATAGGCTGGAAAAGGGGAGAAGAGCTACTTTTCTCAAGAGTAAAGCTATTTTCATATGCTTCACAATAAATATTTGGGGTAACGCTAAGACAACTCTAGTCATAAATAATGTGTTTCGATGGAGCGTAGAAGTGATTAATGGTGAAAATAATTGAGTTTATTTTAGAAATCTTAATGCACACAAGCTTTCTAAGCATAAAATGATAACGGAGAGCCGTGCAGTTTGATATTTTCCTCCAGAAAGCTATGCTTTTCAGCTATCATTGGAAAACTACCAATGTTAGGCTACCAAACTCGTTAAATACTTAGAACATAAATAGCTCTTAAACTTTGAGAAGGTGACCCCTCATACACGGAAAATCTTACTGCCGCAAGGAAAAACAGCTGAAAGGAATTTTTGTGAAATTAAATGACATAATAGAAGAATTCTGATCATAACTCACAAGCTGAGTTTTTATGAAAAACTGTTACTGCCACAGACCCAATGGAAAGAATGGTAGAGACAGGTAAGCTGGATAGATCCACAAAGCTGTGTATTTGCTACTGAATAACCATAGAGGACACTCTCCAAAGTCATGTTTGACACATAATAAATGTATATTTAGCATGTTTTATTTATGTAGCAAAACCAAAAAGTAAAGGATCAATCATATGCTATTGGTAAGTTTTATTTTGGTTTAGCTTCCATTTCAACTCCATTTTTAAGGTTAATGAGTTTGACCACTGAAATCATATCCAATGTATATTATTGCTTAAGACAGTGACACCAAAGTTTATTTATTAGCAAAAAGAAAAATAGAAAGAGGTGTGGGGAAATCACTTACAAGCGAATTTTAGTCCATTTATTATTAAATTAAAAAATGTTATCCGTTTTACAGAACAATTATATAGATGCTGTAAAACTGTCTTCAGCACTATAATTCCTAAGTATGAGCTTGATTTAGGAATATTTTGTAAAGAACTTACAATGAAATCACATAAGCCCAAACACACATCATCCTTGGGGTGATTCTTTTCTAATTTGCTAAAGGATATATTTTCAGATTAAAACATAAGGTGTTCAAGGTGACTCTAGAAAGATTACATCCACAAATGCTTGTCATTCACGGGTGATTCAAAATTAAACATCATTTTAGTCAGTAATAAGAAAATACAGTAATGTTTTAGAACTCTTAGGATTGTAAATGCTTTGAATTTTGCATTCCAAGAACATTTTCTGGCAAAAAAATAATTTTTAATATGAATGTAATAACAGAAAATCTGGAAGACTTTAATACGCTACTGCAGCTTTAATTTAAGAGGAGAACTAAGTCTCCTCCAATTTCCGCAAATAATGGGGCACCTTGCTTCTTGTCTTCAGCTGAACTTCTATATGCAAAACACAAAAGAAAATGCACTTAACTTATGTTATCATTCAAGCTAATAGTTCTCCTCAAATACTATTAATCAGTGTGTCAGCAACATCCTGGATATAGGATATGCAGTCAAGCTTGATCATTTCTGTAGCTAGTATTTACAGAGGATCTCATGGGGGGGTGAAATGTCCAAATTAAATCATTTATAAGCTTCCATCATTATCTTACTGTGTGATATTACAGTCTCTTTTCAATTGTGTAAGTAAGTGTAAAAAAAGTTTGTGTGTGTGTGTGTGTGTGTGTGTGTGTGTGTGTTTTGCTAAATAAACTACTTGGGGGAGAAATTATGATTTCAAAATTTTTTTCCTTTTAGAACATTAAAGGTACCTAATTGAAAAATACAACTAAAAAATTAATCTAAGTTCAGTATTGTTTTTTTTTTTCAACATTTATTTATTTTTGGGACAGAGAGAGACAGAGCATGAACGGGCGAGGGGCAGAGAGAGAGGGAGACACAGAATCGGAAACAGGCTCCAGGCTCCAAGCCATCAGCCCAGAGCCCGACGCGGGGCTCGAACTCACGGACCGCGAGATCGTGACCTGGCTGAAGTCGGACGCTTAACCGACTGCGCCACCCAGGCGCCCCAATTCAGTATTGTTTTTAATGCTATTGCTGTAATACTGCTTTTTAGAGGAATAAGGGCAATATTATTATTTTAAAGAGTTGACATGGTATGCGACTTACCATATTTATGTATTCCAATTTTTGTTATTTTCCAAATGAGGCAAATAATTGATAGATACAAATACTCAATTTATACAAGCAGTTACTCAGGAGCATTTGGTATATTGAGTCTTTAGTTCTATTCAAATGTATGACATTAGGCCAAGGAGTGGATATAGTAATGGAAGAAAGGAAAATTTTAACTTTCAAAGAGCTCATAGTCTGGTAGGGAAGATTAGATTGTCAGTAGCTCTAATAGAATGTGATATGTAGATGATAGATAGATAGATAGATAGATAGAAAACTCTGTGTAAACCATTACATGGTACTTGTACTGACTTATAATACTAAATACCTAACTTTCATATCCTCTTCAGTGTGTTTCTCTTCCTTGAGAATCTTTGAAAAAATAAATTATAGGTCATGGCCACATTGCATACATTTGTATTGCCCTCAGAGCATTTTATCCAAATCCTGGTCAATTTCATACTTCTGCTAACCAAAACAATGCCCCTTTAGTTTAGTTTGCAAAACATTTCCAGACAACAACTCAAGGTACACTTTGTCTTTTGAAATGTGTATCAAACAGAAAACATAGCACATGACTAATATTAAGCGAATTATTCTGTAGAACATGATGAAGAAAAAAAAATATATATATATATTTTGAGAATATGACAGATAAATATATATATTTATATCTATAAAGATATATATTTATATAAATATAAATATATGTATATTTATCTGTCATATTCTAAACCTTGAGGTCAGTTTCCTTATTCCATCAGAAATTTCACTGTAGATTTCATATCCAAATACTTCTTTCTTCCCTTCTAGCCACCCACAAAAAGAAGAGTAAAGAAGGCAGAGATAAAAAGGGAAATGAGAGTTCACCGTTTAGATTGTCCCCACAGTTTCTATACCAAATTTGTAAAAGCCCAGTTGTGAATTCTGTGTATATTATTGATACAAACCAGATTTCGTGCTTGATGTTACAATGAGCAAGAGACGAGGTGACAATCCCTCTGAAACCATCTATGGAGACCAGAAAACTGTCATTCAAACATGAATAATTTTTATGTAACAGACTGAGCATTTTTTCTTCTGGAAACATCAACAAACATTTGATGAGTACATGAGTATATGTCACTTTATTATAAGGAAAATAGCTGTAGCTCAATTTTGGACTTAAATTCTGGTATTAATAGGAAGGTTAGTAACATAATTATATTACAATTATTTTGAAGTTTCACATCCATTTGACTGGAAACCATAAAATTGAAAAACAAAGATTAAAATTCTATTTATTTAAGGTAGTCTGATAGGTTGTTATGCTATAAACTGTTATAATTAGCTCTCTGAAAGAACTTTTTTCCAGACACTGGAAGTATTCAACCAGGAATCGAGGATAGACCTGGTAATGATGTTAGAAGGAACTCCAACTGTAGATGTGTAATTATATTAGACAATATTTAAACATCCTTGCAACATAAGTATTTCATAATACTTGCAACTCTTCATGTATAGTAGTAGTAAGTGTTCTTTATTTGCGCAAAATATTAGGCTATTGTCTGTTTGCTCAAGACAGTACTTTTTGGTTTTTTGTTTGTTTCTTTGTTTTTTAAACTCTCTTTGCTTATCTGATGGAGAACTAAAAAAATTAACACAAGAATTTTCCTCCAGTCTTTAAGATGAGTTGATGATATTGGACAGAACCTAATTACAAGAGAGAAAAATAATGGCAAGCACAGGTAAATCTGATGAATATAGGAGCTAAAATTTAGTAATTAGGCTTTGGTATTCAAGAGTGCATAAGATTTGTAATAATTTTCCCTCAATTATTTGAGACAAAATCAATAGAAACTAAGTTGAGGGAAAAGGCTAATGAGAAAAAGCTGCAAAATTTTAATTACCCCATAATGATAAATGGCTTTCATTGTGAATTACCCTTTGTGAAGTTTTTTTTTCTTTTGTTCTATAAATTATATTTAAAGTTGGTAAAAAATAACTAGTTTATAAGTGAAAAGTTGAGGCAAGGCAATTATAACTAGTTTGTAAGTGAAAAGTTGAGGCAAGGCAATTATTTGGCATTATAGCTTACAAAAACAAAAAGAATGAGTTTGAGTTTAAGTGACACAAAATGTCCTGAAATCGCAAAAAACCACCAATTGGTACACATTAGGTTATGACCATTTGCCTAAATCCTCAGGAAGCACACCAGAAAATGTACAAGTATATATGTGTTCCTTGCCCTCTTGCAAACTCATAATTCATTTAAACCAAAACTATCAAACACATAAAAATAATGAAATTGTACTGTTAAAGAGCATATTGTAAACTTTAATTATCATACTATGTCAGCAAGTAGTACCACAAGTATGAGAAGGTCATGTGAAACAAATGGTAGAAACAAAAGGTAGACTTTGAAATCAAACGCAATTGGGTTTAATTTATTGCTTTTCAGCCTGTTTTGTGTCTGTTAAGCACTATCTTCATGCCTTGGAATTTAAATTTCCCAACTGTAAAATATTGGTGCTAACGTCAATTTCAATTATTAAGAGATTGACTTTACACCCCAAAAAAACAACTATTACACAGGTGTGTTTTCAATGTTACTACTTTATGCCAACAGAAAGATTTTTATCTTAGTAGGCAGAGAACATCAAGTTCAGATACAAATGAAAGTCAGATACAAATGAAATAAACTGGCTTTTTTGCAATGTAAGTTCAAACTGCTTGAGTGACTGTAAGGTAGTTCCAAGTGATCAGTGAATGTTCTCCCTGTAGAAGAATATATCGGAAGACAAGATCTATCAGAAAGTTTGTTACATGGCATCAAATCAGAATGAAGGGGAAAAAATGGATCATTTTTAATGTTAAGTTATGCTAGTCTAATGTGGCAAATTATAGGCTTAGAGCAGGAAAGGAACAGTTTTCTTTAGAAATACTTAGAGACACTCTTCACTCTTGGTGATGCTGGAGATAGAAAGAGTTCATGATCCCTAACATCCCTACTTATCATCTAAATGGTTTTTATCTCTTTCCTTTCAAAATATTACTTCTCCAGATATTGTCTTATTGAGGAAGTTTTAGTCCACCTAATTCCTTCCACATGGCCTCCCAGTGTCATTAACAAAGTGTGAAAATTCTTCAGACCCATTCATTGGTGAGTCTGTGTACCAAACCATATATTATACTTAATCATATATTGATCAGGGAGAGATATTTATATGTTTGTTGCTTGTCTTTCTTAATTTCTTTCCCCCAAAATAAACAATTCCAAATTCTGCCTGTATCTTTTTGTTGTGCCCTATAAAGTATCTGCAAATAAATATGCTTCAAAACTTGTGATTTGTAGTTTCAGTAAATGAAGTAGTGTTTATTTCACAAAGTTTCACAGTAGAAAGTTTTTTGATGATGACTTGTGATATGTGAAAAAGTGTAATATTTATCTGTATTATATTTCTTATATAAAAACATAAATATATAAGTACATATATAAATATATATATAAATAAAATATAAATATAAATATATTTGAAGACAGTATTTCCATTGTTGTTTAGCAATAGTTCCAAATGAGCAGAACTTTTTGAAGGTTTCTCTTTTACCCCAAGATGAAATTCCTAAAATGCCAACAAATTCCTTGACTGGTGATCCAAATGCTGGTACATGACATTTTTTTTTTCCCTGTATCTTCATCATTTCTCCTTCACTTTCTCCTTCCTTCTTGTTTGCCTCCTCTCTTCTTTGAAACATTTATTTGCTTTGCTTTTTATTTGATCCAATAAAAGAAATTTTGGCAGTTATATTCTACACTCCCTTAATTTGTTCATATTTTTTTGAATTCAAAAACTTTGAGAACCATTGTCTTATGCCATTCCTCAATATATTTGTTTTTTTTCAATATATTTGTTAAACAGAGTATGATATAGGAAAAGATAATTTTTATTGAAAGATTAGATATGTCATACATTTTGTCATGTGTTGCCGCAGGAATTTCTAGGCAAAATAAAGTTTTGTTTTTACAAAGATGTATAATAAGTACTTTTGTGTTATCTATTAATTGAAGTTCATACATGAAAATATTTTGGCAATGACAGCTGTCTACTTATTTAAAATATATTGCTTATATTGAATAAAAAATAGATACATAAAAGGATGTCAAACAGAGAAAATAAGTAAATACTAATTTTTTTTATTGCTTTTTATTTGAGAGAGAGAGAGAGAGAGAGAGAGAGAGAGAAGGAAGTGGGGAGAGGGGCATAAGGAGAATCTCAAGCAGGCTCCATGCTCAGAGTAGAACCCAACGTGGGGCTCAATCCCATGACCCCTGGTCAGGATCATGACCTAAGCCAAAATCAAGAGTTGGATGCTCAACCGATTGAGCCACCCAGGCTCCCCAACACTAACCCAGTTTTAAAAAAGGTTTATTTTAGTCCATTTTCCCTTTGTAGGAGGAAAAAATCCACAAGAAAAAAAGCCATCCAATAAATATTTCAATTTCTGTCTTTGAACAAAGCATAGCTACCACTAAGTACTGATTCTTTTTAGAGAATTCTGAATATAATTAAGACCAATTATTTTCTTCAGCATCTACCCCAACTCACCAGAGTACTTAGGTAATTAGGTATACTCAGACATTTTAATTTTCTAGTTAACTCTGATTTAACTAATTTAAAAAATAAAACAATTGTGTTAGACATTTTGAAGGCAGAGATATTTGCTTCATTTCCATAACTTCAAATGCCACAAAATGCCAGTTAATTAACTGGCCCTATTTACACCATGTCAGTGCATGTTATTTTCAATGCACAAAATTCTCTTATATGTACATGTATATTTGTGTATTAAACTTCTATTAAATCAAATATAAATTATTCCAGAAAGTGAAGCCATTCTAAAATTTCAAGAAAATGGTTTTCAGAATGTAAGAACTGATACATTTGTTCAGGTTTTAATTAGAACAAAGTAAAACAAAACAAAAAAGTAAGTCACACATATGTATTGGAATTGCAATATATGAAGATTGCAAGGTGTTTGTGAATATGAAATTGTGATGTATCTGATATAACAAAGGCTTGATTTTGAGCATTTCCAGATATCTCTCTCCTCCCATTCCTCATGATATATAAACATCTTACTGTAAAAATAATGTTCTATTTCTCCCTTCCGTATAGTACTTGCCATACAAACAGACCATAGTCAAAGTAAGAAAAATATAGCATGAGAGACCACAAAAATGATAGCTAATTCATTTTACACATCAGAAGTTTTTTAGTGAGAGCTGCTATGACCAATGCACTTTTTAGTATATCAAGACAGAAAACTTGGTATGCATCATTTTATAAGTTAAAATTTTATCCATATTTAAAGAAAATTATTTTTTATACTTTAAAGTGTCCACTATGAACACACAGTAAAATTATGAAAAATTTAGATATTTCATGTTGAAGGTTTATTCAAATTATATTAATTCCATCATCCAGGAAACATCAAATATATATATATATATATATAGGAAGTGAGAGAATATATATATGTATATGTATATATATATATATATATATATATTAGGAAGTAAGAGAATAGAAATGATTAAACAATAGCTAAAGCCAGGAGAATCTCACAGTCTGGTGTAAAAAAGAACACAACAAAAAGAAAGTATGACCTTAGACTAACAACTACACCAAAGGTTCATACAAGACACGATCAAGATAAAGAAAATTTACTGTGAGAGACCACAAGAAAGACAGTTAATCCATTTTGTGGTAATCAAGTACAACTTCTTACAGAAAGGGGAGCTTGTAGACCTTGACATGATTTTAATAAGATAGACCAAGAAATAACAAAAATATAGGTTATATACAAAAACCAGCTTGTGCTGTAGATTCCTTTATCTAACAGTCAATATCCCCCTTCTTCATTGTTCAAAGAACCTCCATTTTGTTCGGATACCACTCAAGCAACAAAGTGCATGGGGGCATACACCAGGAAGTTACTCTTCCACTCTACCCCTGCCCCCCAGAAGTAATTCAGTTTGATTCTTTCCCACTGTTAGTAAAAGCACAGGTATTTACTCAGTTAGTTGTTAAAACATTTGTTTGGATCATGATCAGCATTTAACTAAAGTAGATAGGATAGGATATATAAATTAGAATTTCATATAAATAAATATATATTATAAAACATTTTATCATATATAATATATTAATACAGAGTATAATCAATTATAATATTGTACCAATTATATATATATTAGATTGACATTCTGTATCTATATATATTGTGTATCAGTATTGATATTATAATACATAATAACATTATATATAGAATGTCTCAGATGCATGAATAATATTAAAGTATTTCTTCATCAAGATCATAATGGAAAATAAGTGTTTTTCCAAAATTTGTCAGAAGAATTTTTGAAAGTCTTTAGTTAAGCATATTTTAGCACTCCTGATCTCCCCTGTACATGATGTATGTAGATATAGGCATGTGATAGATGTGAGGGAGAAGCTACACATGTCTACTAGCAAAGGCTACTTTTCCTGATAAGATGAGGGCAGGCCCCTATTAATGCTGTTCCCTCATCTTTCCCATAGGTTATTTTCATGTGATGTGGTGACTCTTCTTTGCATGGGGATTCAAAACTAAGAACAAAAAGTTACCTGCTAAGGATGATAAATCAGAAAGCTGAGAGCACTTGGGTAATTGCTGATATTTTTGAATGGCTGAACTAAACATGGAATCGATCATCTCCAAATTTGTATTATGAGAGATAATGAAATGCCTAGCTTTTAAACTACATTTGGCTATCAGTTTCTTGCAGCCACAGACATCTTAATTGATACACGATGAGATTACACACTTTTTCAGGGAAAAACAGATGAGTTAGCAAGAGAAAAGATTTGGCTTGATTGAGTTTTAAGCAGGCAAATGGTAAGAGTCAACACGGACATTTCCGTCTGTACAGAAAGAATTAGTAAAGGTTTGAATTTGAGATCAAAGAGAGCAACTAGAACACATTTAATCCGTGAAATATGTGAGAGCTAATGTTAAGAAAATAACTATGGAATTGAAGATAATTTGGGGACAATTTGGAAGAGTAATTGACATAAATAAATATGCCTCAGGATAGCTACTGGCTTTCCAGATAGATTAGTGCATTACTAATATATAAGAAGTATGAAAGGAGATCCATATTTGGAAAGGTAATCATGGGTGATAATTTGGACAGGTAACTGAGCTTATATTTTTTGAGTGGAAGCAAAACTGAACAATAAATACAATAAATAGATAATGTACTGTTTATTAAAAGTTGGTAAATTCTTTGGGAATGAAAAAGAATGAAAGGGATTTAGGAGTGCCTGCTTGGGCTGTGTGTATGTGTTTGTGTGTGTGAGTGTATGTGTGTGGGGTGGGGATATTCAGGGTAGAACAAATTGAGAAATGACAATTTTACCAGAGACCTAAGTTGGTTAGCAGTCCATTGCTGATGGAGGAAAGTCCCTCAGATGTTAAAGACACTGAAAAAGACTAAATTGGAATATTCCTGTCTTCTTTCTAGGAGGGCAGGGAGGAAGTACAATTGATTGGGACAGAGTGAACAAGTGAGAAAGTGTTACAGAATAAGTTAAAAAGTAAAATGGGTAAGGGGTGACTTTGTCACAGGCTAAGATCCTTGAGAATCTGAAAATAAGATAGAGATAAGAGACAGATATTTATCAGGATGTTTACAAACATCTGTATGATTTAAGTGACAAAATCAGAATTGAACAGAAGTTGGGCTGTGGTGCAGTCACTAAAAGGGTTTGGCCAACCCTATTGGGAGCGGGAAAGCTGCCATGGACCATCAGAGTAGTCCTTCATTGAAGGCAAGACTTGCTTTATATCCCCACATCAGCCATTCATTGGATGCTGGCTTTCCCTAGAATGTGACATTGGGTGAAGCAATTCTCTTTAGCTGAGGTACCTCCTATGGAATTCTGACATATGAAAGTTGCCAGGCAAAAATACTTTTCCAGCAGTTGGAAGAATAAACCCCTCTTTCCTGAGGGGGAAATCAAGGCTGTGCAGCACAGTGTCTACAATAATGCAAATCTTGTAGTCTTCAGATATTCTCTTGTTTCATGTGTATTCTAGGAGCATCTTTCAGTACTCTACTGTAAACATTTTCTGGGGAAATAATGTAAGAAGGTTATTGAAATGAACTTAAGCCCACATCAGTGCAGATGAACTTGATTGATGTCTCAGCAGATGAACAAAATCTCTATCCTTTATTATATATCCCAGATTACCCTCAATGTCTACCAGCATCATTGTTGGACCAGTGAGCATACATGCTAGAATTACCCAGAGCCCTACCCCTGAAAGGGTCTAAGACCTTGGTTCTTCTAGTTCTCAGAGCAAGACTCTTGTCCATTTACCATCAAATTGAGCAAGGGAATACCCACAGGCACCTATGTGAATCACTTAAGATTGAGTCATATCCCTCCATGCCCCATTGTGTAACATTAGCATTACCTTATACTGATAATTAGTGTCAGCTATCCCTGATGGGTGTCATATTTTTCTTCTTGTATGCTAATCCATTGGTACAAGGAATCCAATGTGTACATGTTCAGTGGTGGCCACATAAACATATATTTTCTATTATTTTTGATTCACATTTCATTTTTAATGTTTATTTATTTATTTTTACAGGGTGGAGGAGGGGCAGAGAGAGAGGGATAAAGAGAATCCCAAGCAAACTACATGCTGTCAGCCCAGAACCTGATATGAGACTCAAACACATGAAACGTGAGATCATGACCTGAACCAAAATCAAGGGTTGGACGCTTAACCAAATGAGCCAACCAGGTTCCCCTCGATCCACATTTCTGATAGGAAAGAACATATTTACCAGATTAATAGCCACATATCATGTACCTGAAGCCATATTAATCTGCTGTAACAAAGACATTACAATTGTCTGAACATTTGATATTAGGACTACTACTTGGTTTGTGGTATTTATAGTTATTCTTCAGCATCTTTCAGGTTTTTATAAGGGCTCAACTGATGAGTTAAATGAAAATGTGATGGGGATCATCACCTCTGCATCTTTTAGGTTTTTAGGGTAACATTAGTCTTTCATTTCCCTTGGGATACAGTATACTGGCCAAGCTGAGAAAAGAAGAGAAAACAATTTCAGAGGTTTCAATATGGCATTTCTTACTGTAAATTTTTTTACCCCCCACCAGCCCCAGCCAAGGAACCAATGTGGGAATTGTGCCATTCCACTTATAATTTTGGAGATCAGATATATGACCATCATATATGTAAGTGATAAGTATAGACCCAGAGAATTCACCATGAGGTGTACCTCACCTGTACCTGTGAGGCTACCTTCTGAGTTGATGGACCTGAATGAGACCTGGGAAATGCTTTTAAGTCTGCCCCATGTCTTGCTCTCATCGCTCCTGAGTGGGTGTAGCTTAGCACATATACACGGCCTTCCAGCCTCCTGGATTTGAATGTGATCCTAGGAGGACTCTTGAGTGCCTCTTTCCCTAACTACTCTATTAAAGTTATGGTTACTCATTTGACTTGTTTCATGGAACTGCAGCCTTCTCTTAATTACTCTCCACCAAGATCTCCCATTGTTTTTAATAATACTTTTACATAAGTAGTCTTCATGTTCTGTTCCAAATAAGTCAGTTCCCTCACCCAGAACCACAGAGCTCTTCATATTATGACCTGTCTTTACCTCTGGAAAGAATCCCTTCACCACTGTATCAGAGCTGGGGCATGGGGACTGTTTATTCCAGGGTGTTACCCTAATCTGTGAATAAGCAATGGGTGGATTTTCAGATGCTTATCAAATTGGCTTGCTCTTCCTGACATGCAGTCTCCAACCTGTGAGCAAGTTAGTAGTAAGAGGATCATGTCCCCAGTATTTTTGATCCAAGACGTCTGAAGAAAAACTTCTGTTCTATGGTTGCTGCTGAACAGGTCAGTGTCTGCCTGGAATAAAGTTCCTGCAACACGAAGCAAGAGAAAGTGGATGGAAATACTGCTGGCAGCCTTTTCCTTCAGGAGTAAAACTATAGTCTGAACTAGGAGCTGACAGTAAAATGGAGCTGGGGGTGGGGTTATGGGGTAAGACAGGAAACCATGGGCTAAGATGCCACAGATTCATTGTTCTTAATGGCATTTAGTAGATTTTCCTGAATGAATAATTCTTTCTTTGCTCTATGCCTTTAGGAAAATATCAAGGGATGTCAAATGATTTAAAAAATCACCACATAAATTGCTCATTTCCTAGAGAACATTTTCCCCTATCTCCTTTGTCTCTAATTCCAGAAATTCTGCTTCCAACTTCTTTCAGGGATACTCTTTTAATTTCCCATTTGTCTAGTCTTTGTGGATGCAGGGTTCCTTTATGTACCACCGTAGCTCTTGGTATGTTAATATCCTTGGTAGCCACTCTAATCTTGCTGTCCGTTACCGTAATTATACCTACTTGGCAACTAAGGGTTAAGTGTTGCTCTCTGGCCTCTAGCTCCAGGGTCAAATTATTCTCATATTACTGTTAGTTAGTCCAGTCCTGAAGTGTGTAGCCTATTGCCACCTGGTTCACAAAAGAGCTTCACTACTATTCTTAGTTATATCAGTGTAGGTTTCTTAATTATTTATTAAATATTTTCCTCTAGACTCTCCTAAACATGTAGTCAAAATATGGGTTTTTCAGTCTTATGCATTATATGTATAATACCATGACTACTTTGTGAAGCTTTTTGTCCCCATTTTCACTGTCTTCTATCGAAAGTCTGACTTTTCTTCCTTAGTGAGCGTGATCATTTCAACAGCCTTTTTAAGAGTGTGTTAGCATCATTTCCTTGAGTTATTGCCAGAGCATTTAATTCGGTGTATCAGGAGACTTCTCCCAAATCAATAAAGACTTCCTCATCTAATTTTGTGAGCTGCCTTCTTTGATCAGGCACCCCCAGCATCCGGTCCTTTATATACCCCCTTGTCTGATCCTCCAGCAACTTCTTCATATTGCCCCTTTCCTTCTTTAGTAGGTCTCAGCAGTCAGTTATATTATTTGACCCAAGCTATAGATAAGTGGACAGAAGGTCAGTGAAGGTAATATCCTGAAGGAGCATATATTGTCTTGGAGGATAGAGGCTTGTGATCATTTCAAACAAGGTAAAAGTGTTAGCCCTCAATAGGAAGGAGTGCAACCCAAGTGTTTCATCCTACATATGCTTATCCCATGTCCCAGGGTCCAATTTGTTTCCCAGTTTTTTTCCTGACCGTGGCATAGCAGATCTGTCTGTGTTGAGAATCTCTCGAGCTCAGCTTTCTTTGCCTTTTAGGTTCATGAGATTAGAGTCTCTCTACAAGCTGTCAAGGGCCCTCTCTAGCTTTCACACAAGCTTTTAGTTTATTATTAATTATACGCAGTTTTTAAAGTATCACTTTCCCCTACAACCACATTTAATTCAACTGTCTTCACAATTTCTATTTCTCCCGAATTAAACAATGTCTGGTATATCCTGCTAGTGCATTTCTATTTTCTGGTAAAACATTCTAATCTGATACTGTAAAAGTGTTAACAACTATAATGCTACCTTACTAAGGGGCTGTATGCATTGTATGTGCTTCCACCAGAAGGAATCCTTATTGTGGGTAATTCAACTCCAAAATCCCATTTAAGCACCTGTTTCTAAGATAACTCCAGTTCCAAATGTCACAGGTTGGGTTCCCTGAGTAGCAGACTTTGAGATGTAGATTAGCACACAGAAAGTTTATTAGCAAGTGCTCTCAGGACCAAAATCTGTTATAGGAAAGCTAAGAGGCATGGTTAAATGCGTGGGGAAAACTTGGGAGGGGGGCACTGGTGGTGGGAAGGCCCTTCAGAGTTGTTCCTCTTTGAGAAGGCTACTAGGATGTCATATTCCTGTATCCAGTCATAGGAGGTGTGCTGTGCCTACTGTTTCCTCGGGGCACTTTCTGGGAAGATGGGAAAGCTGAAAACAACAGTGAGTGAAATGACTACTTTTATCCTAAAGCGTAGCTTTGGATCACAGCATTGAACAGCCTTGTAGGTTTTTGTAAAGACTTTGCCTTTTACTCTGAATGAAATGTACAGTTTTAACAGAAGACTATGAGAAGAAGAAGGAGCAGACTGACAACAGAAGTCTGGGAACTGTTGAGTTTCAAGTGTTGTGGAAAGTAGGAAATTCCATAAAATTACCTAAGAAGCAATGGGCAGGCGTGATATAATCAAATTAAGGAAAGAGAAACAGAGAGAAGATTTCAGTGAGCAAGTGATTAACTGTATCAAATACAGCCCAGAGGTAAGACCGAATTTAGTAATCAAGAGATAAGAAGTGGCTTAGGTTGTGTTAAATTTAGTGAAAGGTTATAGGGATGGAGATGTATACTGAAGAGTAAAGAGGTAAGAATGGATCCACTGATAGTTATTTTTCTTAAGAAATTTGAGAATAAAATGAAGAAGGAAGATAGCTAGAGTTGGCTATGAAATACTAGCCTTTTTATTTTTTTGTTTTGGTGTTTGGGGAGATGCTTGAGTACATTTGTATATTGAAAAGAACAAGCAATTGTAGAGTGGGAAGTTGAATATGAAGAGAAAAGAATAGTTGAATGACCTGAAGAGGCTGGTGTTCAAATTCACCTTTAACCAAACTGTACAGTGGTTGAGGAAATGGAACCAATGTGGAAAGAAAGAAAAGGGGAGATGAGAGAAATAAAACAGGAGGACAAAATGGAAGGGTATTGTGCTTGATGTTCTCAAAATGAAACAAATACAAGACAGTGAAAAAAATATGTGCATTTGTTGTCAGAGTGCCTGGTATTATAATTCAATATTTTAGACTTGGGATCTTTCTGAGAGAATTAATATTATAAATGTGAGTTTGGAAATAATTTCACAATAATTGAGTGAAAATAAGATCTCCTCTTGTGAGGGTGACAAATTCTGTGGCTAGGCTTCTAAACTGGGCAATCCAGACCACAGTCAGTCTGTCAGCAGGAATGGATCCCATCTTGGACCCATCTTTCAAAAATTGAGAGAAACCAGAGTGTTAGGAGATAATACTACTGTGGAAAGGTAGAATGATGGTATAGATTTAGATGTTTGCCTGAGCCTCACAGCTGTGAAATTTATAGGACAGTAGAGCAACCTGAAAGTGGCAATTCAAAGGTAAAAAATATCAACTCTTCTCCTGTCTATCCAGCCTTATGAGGGAAAGGCATTTCTTCTGAGGAGAGTGTCAGAAATAAATCTCTATTCAAGTGGAGTTGGTTTCAGTGAAACAAAGGAAGTGGCAGGAACATCTTGCCAGGATTTGGGTAATTTATTTAAAGTGAAATTTAAAAATAAAGGCTTATTGATAGAGCATTTATGCAACTGATCATTCAAACCTGGATGCTCTTGCAAGTGTAAGGAGTCAATATTGGTAACTATACAGCAACAAGAGTTATAACATGATTCAGTCAGTATCAGGAAGCCTGAGATACAGAGACATCCTGAATTAAAAAAAAAAAGTTATGGGGCGCCTGTGTGGCTCAGTCGGGTGGGCATCCGACTTCGGTCCAAGTCATGATCTCACAGTTTGTGGGTTCAAGCCCCGCATCAGGCTCTGTGCTGACAGCTCAGAGCCTGGAGCTTGTTTGGAATTCTGTGTCTCCCTCTCTCTCTGCCCTTTCCCTACTCACACTCTGTCTCTCTCTGTCTCTCAAAATTAAATAAACATTGAAAAAAATTTTTTTAAAAGTTAAAAATGTTCTAGAGCGATGTCAATGGTAAAAGATAAGTGCAAGAGGAAGGGGAAATATGAAGTCTCATGGGGACTTGTCACTACCATGAATAGTATTACAGAGAAAGAAGGAGAATGAGAACGGGGGAGTGGAGTTTTATATGAATTTTCAAAAATTTCAGAAACAAACACCATTTTCCCCTTCACAAATATCAAAAGTCATTCATGAATTCAGCCAATCACATTAACAGAATAGTAAAACTTTACATTATCAGTTAGACGGATGTTGCAGATCATCTGGACCAAACCTGCCACTTTTGACACAAAGCAACAAGACTCAAAAGCATTAACTTTCTTGTGGAATATCTCACATGCAATTGATCAAGGAAATAGGACCTTCTAAAATGTGTGATACAGGTTTCATAAAAATTTAATAAGCAGACATATAGCTCATGGCTAAATAATTTATAAATTATGTAAATTTAGTTTTAAAAATATTTTCAATCTTACGTATTTAATAGAAACCATACATATATTTTAGGAGGCAATCCTATAGTAAGCAAATTTTGAGGCCATCTATGGGGATTGTGTACCAGGAGTGCCTTGAAATAAGTGACCTATGATATTACATAGATTTTTGTGTAACAGACAAAGCTTGTAAACATTTTACATATGTACCTATATCATCCTCTATATCTAAATCCACATGTACGATGGTGACTATATCTATATCTGTGCCTATATTTATCCCTACACCTACATTTACCTATAACTATGCAAAATGTATCTCCCTACTTGGCATTGTAATTTTGTCCTATATCTCATGTTCTTGGTACAAACAACCAATTCACTGACAATTATAAAACTAACATTTTGTAATTGATGATATATTTTGTATTTCAAAGTGTTTTGCTTGACGTGGAAATCATTAAATAGTTCAAGTTTAACATTGTCAATTTCTACTCTGACACAGTCTACAAATTTCCCATGATCTTGGCCCTTCATATATCTTATATCAACATCCTTTTCCTAACAAATTAATTAAAAATAATTTTGATGAAGTAAAAACAAATGAAATGCGTTAAAGAATAAGCTTCTTTTATACAAAGTATGGTGCTTTAAGTGGCAGTGTTTTATTTTACATGCTATACCTTTAAGCTTAAATTAAAAAACCAGCATAATCTAATAATTCATTAATTAATAATGTTAACAGTTTAGGAGTCTGAAGTTTGACAGATCCAGTTCTATTAAGTTGTTTTATATAGTACTTTATGTATTTTAAATGCCTTAAATGGAAAAATGGAAAAGAGATATCTGTGTTCAATTTTAGATCCTATAAATAGACATTTCCTATGTTTTGAAAGCATATTGATAATATGAAGCTGTGAGTTGAGTTTTCTCCACTGACGTTTGTTGATAGATTAATATTACTATTTTTCTCTGGATACATTATATATTATTTCTCAGTTATCTATTTTTCTTTCTAAAGGCTTAAAATTGCTTAAAATATTTTGAAGTCATACTTTTAAGTAAAAAGACTCATTTCAATTTCTAACAAAGGACTCATATTTCTTTACTTAATGGGTTACAATATTGTGCCTTTTCTGGTAATAAGTATTCCTGGTGTTAACATTAGGATTTGTCAGTCACTATACTAGACCTGCCTCCTCACCTTTTCCCCACATGATCCACATTAGACCTTGTACTGTAAAGTCATGTAAGTATGTAATCCAGGCATGGGTAACTGAGCTGAAGAAAATAAATACAATTAGGGGCTACTCTCCCAATGTATTATTAAATCAATGTAGTCACACTAAAAAATTTTACACACTTACGTTATATCAGGCACTATACTAAATCCTCAGAATACAAATAAATATATGCTCTAATCAGTCTTCCAAAGATCTTGTGTTTTAATATAGGAGACAGAAGTAAATAAATGCCCATAATATAGTTGTAAATATTTAACAGAAACCCTAAGCTGTATAAGACTGTCTAAACAGATTCATGTAAGTATTTCTACGTTATTCACAATCATACATACAGTTCCTTGCATAGACTACCACATTTATGGATGTCATATTTGTTGAGTAAAAGAAGGATAAATAAATGAGTGCATGAATGAAGTGTTACAGAAGCAGCAAAGAAGCAGAATTGACTGTGCTTACATAAATCAGGGGAGACTTATTTGTAGCAGAGATGATGAGGTTCATTCTTCCAAGGTACAGAAGCTGGCCAGCCTGATTTATGCAGTGCATAGAACTCCAAGCTGAATGAAGAACCTGAGTAACAAAAGCTCAGAGCTTCTCAGAACTCTATGGTCACGTGTTTATAGGACAGTGGGAGGAGGAAGAGCTAAAGCTGAAGGCTTGCCAGAGAGCTGCTAACCACAAATTTACACTATTTTATTTTATTTTTTAGTGTTTATTCACTTTTGAGGAAGAGAGCATGAGCAGGATAGGGGCAGAGGAAGAGGGGGACAGAGGATCTGAAGTGGGCTCTGTACTGACCGCAGCAAGCCCAATGCAGGGCTCGAACTCACAAACTGTGAGATCATGACCCAAGCCTAAGTCAGACGCTCAACCTACTGAGCCATCCAGGTTGCCCTATACACATTTAAAAGTATTCAGATTTCCTGCTCCATTTTATATAACAGATATCATTAAGTAAAACTGGCACATTTTCTCTTGATTATCCTATGGCCTCAGAACCCTTCCTGTCACATCATTCCAAAGAACCAAAATTAATATTTTTGAATGCCATATGAGAAGATATGTGGTTGGCAACTCTATTGTGTTAAATAATTAAAGAATATTAAAGAAATGCATAAAATGGGTAATATCCACATTTGGCAAGATTTCCCGTGGGGCAGCACAGAGGATGAATTGGAAGGGAGCAGATGATACATAGCATTTCCCTTTATGTATTGAAACTTAGATCTGTCAGCCCAATGTTTATCTGCTTAGTCAGAAAATGTCCTAAGTGCTGAAAAGATTATATTTTTTTCAAGAGTAAATTTAAGTAGCAGAGAGAATATAATTAGGAGCACTTGGTACTCACAACTGCTAAATTGCCAAAGGATATATTTTAAATATCTTCAAATTAGATTTCTGTGTATTCTCTCCAAGATAACATTTTCATTTTCAAACTACAAGAGTGGAGAATAAAATCTGTTCAGCATGTCCCCAGTTTACCTTTATCTGTTACCCTAATCCCTAACAGCCAGGTCACTCATTGTAAATGCTGCCATACTTAGGTATAGATGTCTGCGTATGACAGTAATCACAAAAATAATCTTCAAATAATCTGAATCTACCTAAGGAAATCAGCCCTGAAATGTTAGAAATTTTAGTGCAATAAATCATACTTTTTCCTATTTCCACTAGGTTCTTAGTTTTTCTTCTTTTTAAAATAGATTTTTACAAAATGCTTATTTACTTATTTTGAGAGAGAGAGAAAGAGAGAGAACACAAGCAGGGGAGGGGAAGAGAGGAGAGAGAGAGAATCCCAAGATGACTCCAGGCGCAGCATGGAGCTCAGTGTGGAACTTGAACTCATGAACCATGAGATCATGACATGAACCTAAATCAAGAGTCGAACACTTAACCTACTGAGCCACCCAGGCACCCCAATTATTTTTCTTTTTAATTGGAATTTCATTTGAACAAAATTTTGAATATAAGAATACCAGTGTTGTTGTTGTTTTTTTCCATTGGCATGAAGAGTAACCAATTCATATGCAGTTGGAGGAGAAAGCTTACAGTGTGAGTTATGGCTAAGGTGTTATATTCCCTTTGCAGTTCGTTATCTAATGTATCCAATGTGTACCGTAGCTGAGTAGAACATGTGAACAAATTTTACTTGAGTTCACCACATGACCCACTAATTAAGAACAAGTCATTGTTAGCTCAAACACTATCCAGATCAATTTTACATATAAATGAAAATATTTTCAGTTAAAGTGTACTGTGTTCAAGCACAGATTTTTAATGGTATATCTACTCATGTGTAGATGATGCAAATATATAATCATAAATTAGCCAATGAGCACTATTAATTGATTGCTCCATCCAGTTCACATAGGTCTTCTTAACAAAGCTATAGAGTTAAGCAGATGGCAAACATAAAGAGTGATATGATTTAAAGGCAAGAGAATAGGATTTGGAGGTCAATTTCTAATGCTGCATTTTTCATTATATCTTAGGGAAAGAGCATACACTCCAAAGGTCCAGTTGCCTGTGCTTAAAACTGCAGTCAAATAAGGTAATGCTAGTGGTGGTATTTCCTAATAGCTAGAGGTAACTACAAATATTATCAGTATGCTTGCCACTGGCTGCAGCTGAGTCCAATTAAAAATCCACTAATTGAAAGTTTCCTGTTTACAGTTCTACAACACATTCAGATAATTCTCCATGCCTGAATTACTCTGTCAATTTACTAGAATTAAAAATAGAACTGTGGTGTTACTGACATAAATATTTGCCATTTCAACTTTCCATGAATAACTGCAAAGATCTATGGTGTGCAGAATGTACATGGTATGTACAGATGTACATTGCTGGAACTCCCATTTGAATTAGGGGTACTTAAGTTGGTCCTATCCATAACCATAGTTATGAGTGAACCATAGTAAGTAAAATTAGTCACATTAAAAAAAATCTCCAAGTTTTAGTCTGGGTTCTCCTGAAGACAGCCTAAGACACAGGCATTAACACAGGTGGCGTATTTGTGAACTGTTACTTGTTACATCAAGTGTAAGGGATGAAGAAGATGATTGTGAAATGAACTAGGGGAAGTGCAAGTACAAGAGAGAAAAGTCATATAGAAGTCAATAGAAAGGTGTGTTATAAAGTTAGCTGATACAGTCCCTTGATACCTGACCCTGTGAGATCTTTGGAGAAAACTGTGAACCGTGTTTTCAGGCTTTCTACTCAGAACAACAGAAAAGGGGGATATTGCTTATCTGTTGACTCCAGGACCTCATTGGTCAAGTTATGAACATTAATTCTGCCACAAATAGAGTTTGTACATGTGTGAGGGATGTTTGTTTATCAGCACGGGGCTGATTTCCTTAGTCATCGCATGTTACAGCATCAGAGAAACCCAGAGCAAGAAGCTAGTTGTATGCCATATGGGTCCGGGGAGAAGGCACCGTCACACTGCACCTGCATGAAACAGATTGAAGTCTTTTGTGTGATTGGCTATCACAACAGTCCATGGAGAGAGGCAAGGAAGACTTTGTAGTGGCATACAAGAATTAACAGATATATTTAACAACTTTTTCCCTCGTCCCTCTAAAAAGTAGTTACTTCTTATTCCTGTCATATCCAATCCACTATATGTAGTAGTATATATATGCCTTGATTGTGGGATGAGTATAAATATGGAGATTTATGAAATAAACGAAAATTTAGAAAAAAAAGTGTCTTATACGCATGATTCTCTTTCGTATATTGATAATATCAAATCTCTTGTGTGGCAAATGAAATTGATCTGTGAAACGTCATCAGGTTATTGTCATTTTGTTGATAGCAATATTGTGATTTAAAAATCTTGAAGCTGTCAGCGGGGCACCGGGTTGGCTCAGTCTGAATCCTCTCTCTCCCTCTCTCTCTGCCCCTCCCCTGTTCATGCTCTCTCTCTCTCTCTCAAAATAAATAAATAAAATTTTAAAAAATCGTGAAGCAGTCAATTACGTTAGATGTAAGTGAAATGTGAGTAACGTTAAACTCAAGAAGAAAACAAATCAGGTATTTGTTTACCAGCCATCTAACTTCTATACAGTATTTTTCAAGTTAGCCCTCAGTTTAATTAATCAAATTAGCAAATATTCACTGAATGAATTGCATTGTGATTTTAGCCCTCCACGAGTTATATATGCAAAATGTTAAGGATTAAGATTGAAGAAATCAGGAACGCCTGGCTGGCTCAGTCAGGGGGGCATGTAACTCTTGATCTCGGAGTTGTCAGTTTGAGCCCCATGTTGGGTGTAGAGATTATTTAAAAATAAATATTTTTTTAAATAAATAAATACCTATAATTTAAAAAACATTTCAGACTTGATTACTTTTTCATGTACCATTTTGTGAGTTTGGGGGGAAATAATTTGGCTTTTGGAGGATTTAAGTTCCTCACCTTTAAATAGAAGATTCAGTTAAATGGGCTGCAATACTCTGTTAATTTATATAATTCAGTTACTCCTGAACAGACACTCCGGCATGCCCTTCTATGCTCATCTTAACATGAAACACATCTAATGTTCTATAAGGTTTTTTCCTATATGCCATATTGCACACACTTTAGAACCATTCTTCTGAGCATAGGCAACTGAATCTTCATAGGAATATGAGTGCCTGTGTTGCTTTATTACTAGCATACTCTTTTATGCTAGCTGCCATTTTACTGGCCCCAAAATTCTGTTCGAATCTCAATCATAAACGTGCTCAAAGACTCTCACAGTTTTCTTAAAAGCATATGTAAATGACACTGACTTTCTTGAGCTTATCATTATAAATGTTGACCATATAATAATGCTTTATAGGTTTTAGTTTTATATTCAGCCAAAGGCAATTAAAACTGCTGGTTTATATCATTTATTTGAGTCAGGGATTTTTTTTTTCATTTAAAAATGTCCCATTTAAATCGTGAAAGTAAAACATTATGCAGCTCCTTATTGCTTGCTGTCATTTTGAGAGACATAGTTTTATAAAATATTGAATTAAGTTCAGAAAGAGCATTAGCAATGCAGCTTTTCTGTGCCTGGATGACAGCTAGTAGTGAATTTACTTGTACTTAAAGATTGCTCTATGTGCTGTCAGGTTTATTGGTTAATTTTAACTGTTACCATTGCTTGAAACTGAACTATTATAATGTCATTCCATTAGAAATTCAGTCCTTGCAAAATTGCAGGCTTTTACATTTTTTTCATTGTTTTTTTTTTTTTTCTTACTTAGAGCTGAAATCTTTAAAAGACTAGGCAAGTATGACACTGACAAAGAAGAAACAAGCTAGAGTATGCCAGAGGGATGATTAAACACACCATATTCTCCCAGTGGTACAACACTGTGATCACACAGAATTTTATGCATAACTTCCAAGACTCAACAAAACTATTGAGTGCTTGGCACCCTTATCATCACTGTTGTATTTCCTGTTGGCAGCTGTTATCATTATTAGCCTTGTTGTGATGACAATGATTCTCTGGATGTTCCTTTTGGCTCAGTTGCTCCTGGCTTATCCTTCCTCAAGACCGGTGAGAGCCAAGCCAGAGTAGTGACCTGGGACCAAGCCAGGGTGGAACTTTATCTATTTTTTTTTTATAGAATAAATGCTTAATAACTACTGCATTTTCAAGTCATAGAAATGAGAACAATTTAAAAGTTTGAATTTTTGGTATTCATTCTTCTTGCTATTGCTTAATGGTATAGAAGAAAATCTATTGGTACTTAACATAAAAAATAAAATAAATTAGGTCAAATTCCAATTTTCCTATTGATTTTTGATTCTTTATTCTCATACTCTTTTCTAAGAAAGGGGATGAGCATATTTGACTTTTTTTTATTTTTAAAAATTTTTTTTAACGTTTATTTATTTTTGAGACAGAGCATGAACAGGGGAGGGGCACAGAGAGAGGGAGACACAGAATCTGAAACAGGCTCCAGGCTCTGAGCTGTCAGCACAGAGCCCGACGCGGGGCTCAAACCCACGGACCGTGAGATCATGACCGGAGCCGAAGTCAGACGCTTAACCGACCAAGCCACCCAGGCACCCCGAGCATATTTGACTTTTTAAGATCATTGAACTCAATGGCATCAAAATTTGAATGAGGTATTATAATGTGAATTTGTGTGTAGACCACATACTTATTACATAAATGTGTAAGAGGTTTTTTCAAATTGACCAAGTCTGTCCTAGGCTTATATTTATAAAATAACTTTTTTAAGGAAGACACTAAATTTTTCAAGTTGCAGACTGCTTTCAAATGAGTCTGCTTTAACTCAAAGACAGCACATTAAGAGTTTCAACATCAACAGTTTGCAGCCTCAGTATAAAGCACACATAAGCAGAATATCTGAAACAAAAGCAACGGAGTCTTCAATGTCAATTCGGTGTTGTCATTTTAGAAATTGAATTGTACTTCATATGCATGAAGCTAAGTACTTGCTGCTACCCTCTGTAAAGTAAATAGCTTTGAAGCTAAATTTCCTGAAGCCCAGTCCTTTAGGTTTGGGATTCCTTTGTTTTTCTCTATTCCTTGAACAGTGAGGAATAGTAAGTTTCCTTGAGAAAACTTAAACAGAATCTCAGTGGGGTGTGCACCCAGTCTTCTTCATGTTCTATGCAAAATTCTGGAAATGTTCTGTGCTTCATAAATGTTTATTGGAGGAACTGGTGAACAGTCTTAAGTCTACATAAATGCCATTGCGGTCCTTCATAGTGTGGGTTGGCATACCTCTGTTGGAGCCAAACAGCTTTTCAAGAGGAATGATGAAATACAAAATAGTAACAAAAGTGCTGTCATTAATTGTAAAGTTTTTGTTTCATTGCATATGTACTTGTTTTTAAGGATCTGCTTTTATACAAACATTTAAAACATATAAAACATTTAAAACCAACATCAGCCACAATGTTTTTCAAAGGTAAGTGCAGATTAAATTATTTTTCTTTATATTTTGTACTTTTTTATTATTTTGTAGTATATTGCAGTATTGTAAGCATTTTTACAGGAATATTTTTGGGTTGTGGAATGAATCATTTGAGTCTCCATTATTTCTTATGGGGAAATTCACTTTGATATACAAGTGCTTTGGGCTATAAGCATGTTTCTGGAACAAATTATGCTCACAAACCAAGGTTTTACTGTATATCCTTTTTTCCCCTTTTGGCTGTCCTGTGCCTTTCATCCATGATATTCTTGTCTGACTTATCACCTTGAGGAAATTGTACCCCAGACAGATATTAAGCTTTATAGGCCAAGAAAAAAGAGTAAAAGGCCAAGAAAAGATTCTGATATATAGTAATTACAGCTTTTGGCTCATATTCTCTCCACATAAGTATTAGGATTTTATAGCTAGAATACTAATACAGAAATTTTATTTCCTATGAAGGATTTGATAGCCATATTAAGATAATATTTATCAAATTTGGTTCTGTTCTATCCAATGCAATTGTGCCAAACTTATTCAGTTAATGTAGAAAGAGATATTTAGAAAATAAAAAAAGACATAATTCTGAATCAAAATATAGACAGGGAGATAATATGTATGTATAAGCTAGCCTCATACAGATGTTAAGATGTTAAGTGCTAAAATAAATGTTCATAATGGGTCACTGGGGGGTTAGGAATGTATCTAATCTCCTAATATCCTCTAAACTTTGACAGTAGTTAGAAAATTTTCAAAATTTTCCTTAGAGTGCTGTTAGGATCCTCAGTGATTAAAGTCTTAGTTATGCTTGGTGTGGAGGGAGAGGTAAATGAACTGGCATCCAAACCCTAGATATATAGATAGGTGATAAATGATAGATAGATGAGAGACAAAGAGAGAGACAGAGAGAGACCTATATATAGATAAATTAGATAAATTACTACATCTAGATAGATCAGATAAATGATAGATAGATGATAGATAGATAGATAACTCTATTTTAAGCCTTTGTTTAATGAAAGGGTTTTGTAGCTAGAGATGCTTGAAAACACCTGGTTTAGTTAAGCCACAATGATATGTAGAGGTCAACCAATACATCTTTCAAAGACATTTCTCTATTGCTCAGAACACTTTACTTTCTGATTGATGTATTTGCATTCAAGAAGTTCACTACAATGAACAAAACTGCCTACTGTGTAGTCAGAAATGATTGTGATGTGTTAAAATTATACCTTTTTACACACTTTCTTCAAGAAAAGTGAGCATTAGATTGTTAGAGTGTGAATGTTTCTGTTTAATGCATGATGCCCTTGTCAAGATGTTGACAAAAAGGTGGCAGGGAAGTATATTGTGCATGGGTCACCAAGCTTTGGGCTGTCAAAAACATGATCCACTACTGTGCTTACCTTCATTTCTCAGCAGGAGACTATTGGAAGGTTTAGTACACAAAAATGTACAAAAAAGTGGAAAAAATAAAGATAATTGACAAAGAAAAATCTCTATGAGCCATCTTACTGCGGAGTTACCTCATACTAAGGGGCGTTACAAACATTTAAATGCATATATTAGCTAGAGTCAATGTTAATTCACAGCAAGGAAATTGAGCTTCCCTGTCAATCATCAGATATTCATCAGTTTATTTCTGTTTTTTTGTTTGTTTGTTTTCTGTGCCACTTTGTACTTAGCATCGAATTACTCAAAATCATTCCTACATGTATTACAAGTTAAAAAGTAATAAGTACATGCTTTTGCATTATCTCTCTTTGCTAGTGGTACATAACTAATACTGTATCTAATAAAATAAATAAGCTTCTTGTGTAGTGTAAACTTTAAATTCCAGTATTAACTTACATCATGGTTACTAATGCTCGCCCTGGTTATCTTGCACTGTTACTAGCTCAAATGAGCATTCTTTATGGGAAAATGCTGAGGTTGTGGCTGTCATGTGCTTCTCAGATGCCCCTTCATTTCTAGAACAATAATTTATTTTACTGGTGGGATCGTCGCCACAAGACAGCCCTTAACAGTCAGATTTGGCTGCAGAGATTCCTCGGGTCCATGGTCCCACCCCATTTTCAGGGTAGTGTGCATCCAAATACAAGGAGCTACAGGTATATAAAAGCCTGGCCTCTCTCCTCAGCTCAGGACAGCAACAGAGGGCTCTATGGAGTGAGTTTAGGCTGTTACTGAGACTGCGTTACAGTGCAACTTCGCTCGGCCCAATCTTATTCCCTTTCTTTGCTTTCACGGGCACATTCGCTATACCCTTAAAATAGTTAAAATTGTAAATTTTATGTTCTATATACTTTACCACAGTTGAAAGGAAACAAACTACTGAACAATGAAAGATAATGTGTTTTAATTTCAAATATATGTGATATGTACAGGTTCTACTCTATAAAGGAGAATAAAGAAGCTTAACTAATTCAAGTTTTGTTACACTGGATACTTCAAACCAATACATTAAAAACCTTTCAAAGGAAAACTATTAACCAGTTTGGATTTGTGAATTTGTGCAATTCTTCTTCTTGCTCACAACTTTTAATCCTTTCTTCAACCTGTATACACACACATACACACATAGATATATATGTATATGTATACATATATATGTGTGTGTATACATGTATATTTTTACACATTTTATTTTTTTACACACATATATATATGTAGATTTCACTGACACTAAAAGTTACATATGTAAAGTAAAAGTAAAGGAATACCAGGACAAATAGAAAATCCCAGAATAGTGAAACAATATAAATCAGAAAAACTGACAATTTCTTATATATTGTCTTTTAGGTCCCCAAAGGACCCTCTAGCAAAGCTTCTTTTGATCCTCTAAAGCTTCCTTTCATTCTCCACTTCTCCCTATCCTTTCTAATTTATTAAGATGACAATTTTACCTAGACATGGAGTAGAAACAGCTGATAAAATTATAAAAGTAAGTAGACACACATACACATACATGATTAATTGTCTGTATTCAGACTTCTAATTTGAATTTGAAACCTTAAGCACGAATTGACTACTGAAAGTAATGATTACTGAGTGTTCCCATTTGGAAGGTAAACCAAATAATTATAAAATCTCAGAACTGTAAGAAAAATATCTCATTAAATCTTCATCACCAACTAGTTTTCCATTCATGTCCTAATGGTACTCTTCTATATTTCCTAACAGTCTGCCAGTCTAACATGCTCTCCTTAACACCACTGGTACTTATTCCACTGAATTTTCAGGCATAGTTTCCTTATCTTTGAAATATTCTCATGGTTATGAACCCAAGGGATGGTTTTAACTCATGGGAGAAGTATTTGGAACAATTAATGAAAGATAACAATACGTTTATAAGATTACCAAAAGAAAATTGTCATGCCCTGGAATTTCAATATGAAATGATCTCAATTAATTAAGTTAGATTTATCAAACAATGTAACTAATTACAGTAATGTAGCTAATCAGGAATTGATTACCCTTAGGAAATATTGAAACAAAACCTGTAAATTCAATCTTACAAAGATATCCTCATATTTGAATTTTCATGTGTTGTGTTGAAATTTGTTTAAAATTATATCCAAGATTGTGTAACTAAACAAGTCATCATTTTTAAGGGAAATGTGGATGAACTCAAACTGTGGAGTAGTGAGTAGGTATCTAGATGTTCTGTGTAATTGTACAAGGTTCATCTGCATTCCACCAATATTCAAGATCTGGAATTATTTCACAGTCCAGGAAGAAGGGGAGAAAAACGAGTTGAAATGGCATTTTCCCCCTTATATTTCCCTTCTCTGGGGCAATTTTTACAAATTGGTTTATTTTTAATGTTTATTTACTTTTGAGAGAGAGAAGGGCAGAGAGAGAGGGAGATACAGAATCTGAAGCAGGCTCCAGACTCTAAGCTGTTAGCACAGAGCCTGACACGGCACTGGAATTCACGAACTGTGAGATCATGACCTGAGCCAAAGTCAGAAGCTCATCTAAGCTACCCAGGTGACCTCCCAATTGGTCCAAACTACCTGGAGACAGTTACACTATATTTAAGAATAAACAAGAAGGTTAATTTAGTTGTTTTTTCCCCATTATACAAAACAAAGTAAAACTATATAATTTTGCAGCAATAATAGGTTCCACCTAACAAGAAACAGTGACAAAATACACAAAAAGAGCAACAAAACTCTAACCAGGGCCCTGTGTTCCACATATTTAGATAGGTAAGATAGCAATGAACCCCTACTCCTTAGTCCACCCATGATAAGATATTTAAAACAGGTGGATGATTGGGATAAAAATCATCCCGGATTAGGAAGATCAGATAAAGAGAGGACAACAGAGAGATAATACACATCAAAAGGGGGCAGGGGTGGTGGTAAAGAAAGGAAGGCCAAGAGGGGGAGTGTTCAAGAGTGGACAAAGAATAAGAGGTAAAGAACAAAGGAAGGGGATAAATAGGCTGGAAGAGGGAGGGAAGAATAGAAGTAAGAGGGCAAGACAGTGAGACAGGAAGCTGGAGATAGAAATATTAAAATACAGCAAGTGAGATCAGAGGTCAAAAAGACAAAAACGTGAGACAAAGATAGTATAAAGAATTGTCACCTGGCCCCAGTAGAACTTTGTTAATCCAGGCCACTGAGTTACCCTGATGCCTGCCAGTTTTAGCAGATCCAGGCAGTACCCACGGCTCCAGGCAGCTTCCTCAGCTCCAGGCTCCTAGGCACCTCTGTGTATCCAGGACCCTGGCCTATTTGGGCACCAGTCAACCCCAGCTGCCCCAGGTGACCCAGTGGCTTCTTCTGCTCCAAGTTCTGAGAGGGCTTCTGAACATACAAAGATTCAATCCATCTCAGAATATGTCAGTTTGCACTGACCCACGTGACTCTTGTGGCCCCAGGTTGCCAATGAGCACCCACAAACCCAGGTTACCAGCTGACTCCCATGAACTCAAGCTTCTGGCTAACCTCAGCACCAGCCTGCTCCCATGGCACTGGGCAGCTCCTATGGCACCAGGATTTCAGCAGGCTTCCACCTACTCAATCTCCCAACAAATCCCAACACCATCTAGCTCCTGTAGTGCTGGGTAGATTCTGTGACTTCAGGCTCCCAGTCATCGCCTGTGAAGCCAAGCTACAAGACCACTATGAACCCGGAATCACAACTGGACTTAGTGTCAGGGTCAATACCATAGAATCAGAGTTTTGATCGCCTCAGCACCAGGCCACCCAAGGATTTCCACAGCCAGCCCACTCCCAGACACCATCAGATGACCCATCAGAATAACTGGACAAGCTGAATGGTGAAAAGTTTTGACTATTGAAGCCAAGCCATAAAAACTGAAAGGGGTGGCTGGTTGTCAAATATGCAAATACCAACATAAGACCACAAGGATAATAAATAATCAAGGAAACATGACTCCACCAAAGTAAATGGATCAAACTTCAATGACTGATCATGAAGAAATGAAGATCTACAAACTATAAAGAATTCAAAATAATCCTTTTTTTTAATTTTTTTTCAACGTTTATTTATTTTTGGGACAGAGAGAGACAGAGCATGAACGGGGGAGGGGCAGAGAGGGAGACACAGAATCGGAAACAGGCTCCAGGCTCTCGGCCATCAGCCCAGAGCCCGACGTGGGGCTCGAGCTCACGGACCGCGAGATCGTGACCTGGCTGAAGTCAGATGCTTAACCGACTACGCCACCCAGGCACCCCAAAATAATCCTTTTAATGAAATTCAGTGAACCATAAGAAAACAAAGATATGCAACTACACAAAATTAAGAAATAAATGCATGGACAAAAGAAGTTTAACAAACATAGAGAAAGCACACACACACACACACACACACACAAAACAGAAATCCAAGAGTTGAGAATATAGTGATTGAATTGAAGAATTCAATAGAGAAGTTCAACAGCCAATTCAACAAAGCAGAAGAAAGAGTTAATGAATACGAAGACAGGTTATTTGAAATCATTCTTCCAGAGGACCAAAAAGAAAAAAAAATACAAAAGAATGAGAAGATCCCATATGAATTATAGGATACCATTAAAAGGAGCAATCTATGCATTATTGGAATCCCAGAGAAGAAGAGAGGAAGAAAGGGGGCAGAAAGATTATTTAAAGAAATAAAGGCTATGGGGTGCCTGGATGTCTCAGTCAGTTGAGCGTCTGACTTCAGATCAGGTCATGATCTCATGGTTCATGGGTTCGAGACCTGCATTGGGCTCTGTGCTGACAGCTCAGAGCCTGGAGCTTGCTTTGGATTCTGTGTGTCCCTCTCTCTCTGCCCCTCCCCTGCTTGTGCTCTGTCTCTCCCTGTCTCTCAAAAATAAATAAATGTAAAATAAAAAAAGAAAGAAAGAAATAATGGGTGAAAACTCCACAAATCTGGGGAGAGATTTAGATACATAATTACACACAACTAATAGGTTGCCCCAATGTCAACTCCAAATGATCTTTTCCTAGGTAAATTAAAAATAAAAGTGTCTAAAACCAAAGACAGAGAGAATTTTAAAAGTAGAAATAGAAAAAAAAATCTATCACATATAAGAAAATATCCATAAGGCTATCAGCAGATTTTTCAGAAGAAGCCTTGCAGGTCAAGGAGATAAAACGTTTTTCACTGAAAATTATAAGATAGTGATGAAAGACATTGAGGAAGACACAAATAATAGAAAGATAACTCATGTTCTTGGATCAGAAGAACTAATATTATTAAATGTCCATACTACCCAAAGTCCGTCTCTGGATTCAGTACAATCTCTATCAAAATCCCAATGGAATTTTTTTTACATAAATAGAAAAAAAAAACAATGTTAAAATTTATATGGTACCACAAAAGACTCTGACAAACCAAAGCAATACTAAGAAAGAAGGGCAAAGCTGGAGGGATCAAAATTGCTGATTTCAAACTATATTACAATGCTATAATATGAAAACTATAATACAATAGTAAATACAACAGTATGGTACTGACAAAGAAATAGACACATACACCAAAGTAACAGAATAGAGAGGCCAGAAATAACCCCCATATATATTTTCAACCAAGAATACTCAATAGGGAAAGGATAATCTCTTTCACCAGATGATTTTGGGAAACATGGTTAGCCAAATGCAGAAGAATGAAATTGGACTATATTATCTCACTCACGAAAACTAACTAGGAAATGCATTAGAGACTTAAATGTAAGACCCCAAATTCTAAAAGTACTAGAAAACATAGGGGAAAGTCCTTGATTTTTTGGTCCTGGCAATAAGTTTTTGGATATGACACCAAAAGCACAAGCAACAAAAGCAAAAATAAGTGGGATTACACCAAACTAAAAAGCTTCTGCACAGCAAAAGAAATCATCAGCAAAATACAAAGGCAACCTATGAAATGAGAAATAAGTATTTGCAAACCACCTGTCTGATAAGGTTAATGTCCAAAAAACACCAAAAACCAAAAAACTCTTATTAAGAAATGGACAAAGAAATTGAACAGAAATTTCTAAAAGAAGACATATAGACACCAACAAGTACCTGAAAAAATGTTCAACATCACTAATCATCAGGAAAATGCAAATCAAATCCACAATGGGGTACCACTTGACACCTAATAGAATGGCTACTATAACAAAAGTAGAAGAGACTTTTTGCAAGGCTGTGAAGAGACATTTTGCAAGGCTGTGGAGAAAAGGGAACCCTTGTGTACTGTTGGTGGGAATGTAAATTGGAGCACCCAGTATAGAAAACAGCATGGAGTCTCCTCAAAAAATTAAAAATAGGACTACCATATGATCCAGCAGTCCTACTTCTGGGTTTATGTTTGAAGGAAATGATATCACTAACTAAAAGATATATGCATTCCCAAAGCATAAGCCGTATCTACCTGTCCATCAACAGATGAGAGGCTAAAGAAAATACTACATATATTTATGTATATATAACATTTTCTTTTTTATGGTTGAATAATATTACATATAATAAAGAAGGAAATCCTGCCATTTGCAATAACGCGGATGGACACTGATGGCATTTTGCTAAGTGAAATAAATCACAGAACGACAAATACTGTGTGTTCTCACTTATTTGTAGAATCTAAAAAAAGATGAACTCATAGCGGCCGGGGGGAGTGGGAAATGTTGGTCAAAAGGTACAAACTTCTAGGCATAACATGAATTTCCGAGGATCTAATGTACAGTATGGTGACTATAATTAAAAATACCTCATTATATACTTGAAAGTTGTGGAGAGAATAAATGTTAAATGTTACCATCACACACAAAAATAGAAATTATGTGACGGGATGGAAGTGTTAACTAACCTTATTATAGTAATTTTTGCCACATACACAAGTGATCAAAGTATTACATTGTACACCTTAAACTTACATATATTATATAACAATAATATCTTAACAAAGCTTGAAAAAACTTTTAAAATACCGTAATTATTTTTAAAAAGATAAAATAAGTGTATATCAGAAGGCACAGCTGAAGAGAAAGTAAAAATGGGGAGAAAAATGCAGGCTAGGATCCAAAATCAGTAGATGAGGATTGTTTCTTGGAAGGTTTCTTAAAGGCAGGAATCATATTCTAATTTATCTCATTCTCACATGCAGATAATTGTTAGTACACAAAATATGAGTATAATGTTGCTAGAGCTAAGCTGAAATAATAACGCAAAAAATAACAGGCGTGAGTTCAAGCGCTACATGAGGCTTGCTGCTGTCCGCAGTGAAACTGTCAGTGCAGAGCATGCTTTGGATCCTCTGTCCTCCCTCTCTCTCTGTCCGTCCCCCAGTTGCACTCTCTCTCTCTCAAAAATAAAAAAATAAAAATAAAAAAAAACAGGTGATTAGTCCATTAGAATTGCATAAACAGATACATAACCGTTCTGTGTGAACCACAGCTTCTAGAGCCTTTCATTCTGCAGCCTGTAATGATTGTGAAGCTTCTAGAAACTATGGTATATCAATATCATTAATTGGATCAGCCTCCTGGTCTCCACCTCTGTGGATGAATCATGAATGGTTTGTAGTAAAGATACTAAGCTAACATTCCTTAGAATCTTTACTACAAACCATTTGTGATTTGTTCCTCACAGTTTTGCATTCACAAACCTAAAACGATTGTATTTTAACCGCACTACACCATTCTTTACACTAAGGAGGAAACAAGATTGCAAAAGAAATAGACCGGTCTTTAAAAGTAGTGTCCTCACCCTTGAGTGAGTGACTTTTCCATACAAGAGGGTACCATTTAGTTTTCGGGAAGCAGTCATTTATCAAATGGCACCCTCAGCATGCTAATTTACATCTAATTAATAAGCACTTTACCCTCTGAAAAACTTACTTGCCTTATTCAGCATTTGCCAGAGTGACATTTCTTTTTGACAATGAAATCTTACTCATATAATAAAATGTCCTCTTCAGGGTCATGCTACACAGATCAGCATGGCATGTCCCTTCCAAGGTTTTTGAATTAATTTCTATTAATTTGGCTCATGACAGATACCCACTACTTAGTCTTAATTACAGAGAATGGATCATCTAATTCAAATGGACAGGATTCAATTATAGCTTTACATTTTTTTTTCTTTCTACCATATCCAGATGCCCAACTGTCACAGAGTTTTCCAAATAAACCCTAGAAAAAGTGTTTATTCTTCTGCATTCAGAGTTTGAACACTGTCCATTGGTTTCTGGCTGCTTTTAAATGAGGCTTTACTACTTGAGCTGCAAAATCTCAGACAGGCCATCTGCTCCTTTAGTAGGGCTCAACTGCTCAAGCTTGCACCATTGCTACTTGGATATAACCAGTTAAAATCTCCCTAAAAAGTTAATATATAGAAAGCCATACTTTTGATGTTTCAAAAGCTGATCAGAAATAAAAGATAAAATTGAAACTTTAAAAAATATTTTTAAAAGATTATAGGTCCAGTATCGTGGAATTCAGAACAATTGAAGATGATTTTAAGTTTCTCATTAATTTTCCACTGAAATGAATGTCTTCAAGAAAGTACTTTTAAGTCATGATTATGGTATGTCCGCAATGAGATTAACTGATCATCTATATTATACATGGTCAAAAAAGCATGCCCGTTCCTAAATCAAAGATTTTGTCAGCAACATAACAACAACAACAATTAACTGTTGCAAAAGAAGGAAATATTACAAAGTCAATTCCTTAAATGCTTTCTTGTTAGATCTAGTGAGGAAAACGTTTATTTGCATAAATAAACTTGATTTCTAGCTTTGTTACTCATCCTGTGACCTTGGGGTAATTATTTTGCCTTTTTGTTCTTAATCACCCTGTCTGTTATGTGCAAATGTAAATTTAAAATGTGTGTGTGGAATATACAAAATGCAGGTGTTAGATTATTTATATTTTAGTTATATATAAATTACACTATATACATATATATGCAGATGTATGGATAAGTCAGGTTGATAGTGCAATTTGCTAAACATAGTCTCTGTCAAATATCTGGGAAGATTTGTTTAGTGTTAGAAGGCAATGTATAAACAGGCCTTCCAATGAAATTTCTTCTACCTCTTTTTAAAATCGCTTTGCAACGTGGAAGTGAATTTCTCAACTCCAGCTTGTTACACCAAACTGCCATTATTTCTCTATCTGTCCTTACACCAGACATGGCACTCCTACAGTGCATGAGCTGATTTCTTGCCACCTTTGCACAGTCCAAACCTAGCACAGAGTCTGGCTCATCCTAGTACTTAAGCCATTCCGACTAAATATATGTTAAAAGATACAAACCTCTGATGTCATCCTCTCTTTAGCTGTACACAGGCACAGTTGAATGGGAACGATGTTGATTTGGAAAAATACAGTTTAGGTTTGAACTCTAATTACATGATAATCAAACAGACCTGGACTTCTCAAACATTAACATGCATCAGAATCATCTACAGGATCTTTTGACGATGCTCACTCTGAAACAGAAGGTATACAAACCAACCTGAGATTCTGCATTTCCAGCAAACTCCACAGTGATGCATAACTGATCAGAGAAACACACTTTGTATAGCTATTTAGACCAAATATTTATTTAAATAATATTTACTTAGCTGAACCATTTGGTGCACCTAAAAACAATCTGAGCCATCACATACTTGGAAGAATAGTTTAAGGTTTTCTCATATTAAGTTCCCAGTGATTTTATTAACAAAACTTTGCTACATATTCAAGCACCATGTAGAAATGGATGAAGGAAAATGCGACTCTATTTGAAGTTTATAGTAAGCCCCAACAAGGCATATTTTGAACTGTTTTTATGTCTGCTGTATTCATGCTATTACTGGATACAGCTGCCCATTTCCCAAGATGAAATAGTCAGAAAATGAACCAGCTTTTTAATAGTCAGAAATGATACACCAGGTCATGATCTGGGTGTGTTTATGAATCCCATAAAATACTTCATTGCAGGTTAGGGTGATTATTTGCATGTTTATTCCAAACAAAGTAATAGGATAGAATCTGTAAATGGACCTGCTTTTGTTGAGATTATATTTTAGCTTGAGCAATCCCCTTTTTGAAATGTGCACAGCTATTTAGAGTGTAATCAATTTGCTTTAGAGGCATCTATTCATCTTAATCACCATAAACCCCACTTTTAAGTCAATACTCCATTTAATAATGCCACATTATAATTAGATGTTCATCTTGTGACCAGACATGTAAATACATGGATACAAAATTGAAATACAGTGACATTTATTTTGATGAAATAAAATAATCTAAAGTTTGAAGGAAATTGAGATGATTAAAAATTGTCATTTAGTGAAGAAAAAACTGACTGGGTTTCTTTTTTTTAGTACAAAGAGAGGTATAAGAAAAGCCTTCATTGGATACTTAGTCACAGGGCACCTCATGTGTTGTATAAAGGATCTGAAAGCCATTTACTATAGTGAGGAAACTAATTCTCTACAGTATATTTCTAGAGTGTTTTACATGTTCTGTTTTTATATCCATAGGTGAATACAAATGGCAGGCTATATTTATTTATTTTTTATTTTAATTTTTTTAAATGTTTTTATTTATTTTTGAGACAGAGAGAGACAGAGCATGAGTGGGGGAGGGGCAGAGAGAGAGGGAGACATAGAATCCAAAGCAGGCTCCAGGCTCTGAGCGTCAGCACAGAGCCCGATGAGGGGCTCCAACTCACAGATTGTGAGATCATAATCTGTGCCGAAGTCGGACGCTTAACCGACTGAGCTACCCAGGCGCCCCCCCACCCCCCCGCAGGTTATATTTAAAAAGGATCTAATTAAGGCTTAAGTGTCAGAACTTTGGACATGCCCAATGATTTCTATATTTATCTAAATGGTAGGATCACAAATATAAAGACTTTAAAGTCATATAATTGTTTTAAAGTTTTCCATAACGTAAGAGAAGCAAAATACACAAAAACCCATGCTTACACCAAAAAGCATGCGCAAAAAAGTGATAAACATTGATAAAACTGAAGTATGGGTTAGGGACAGCATGTGGAATGTGTGAGAAACAGCCAATACATAAAATTCACATTGAGTATAGGAAGGCGAGTTCAGAGGGCTCTTCAAATACCATATGCATGCTTGCATTTAATACAAATTGAGTATTTGAAATGTGAGAACCATATTGAAGTAGATGTATGGAAGCAAAAGCCTGAATACATTCTCTACAAAGTTACACAAAAATTGATATTTTATTAAAAAGGGGCTACATATGGGGTTATGTTTTTTTCTGTAGAGTCCACCAATAACCTATTCCATGCTTCTCTAAAATAAAGCACGCTGGTGGTATATCACACTAATTAAATAGCCATTGAGTTTTGATGACAGTAGTTTTAAAACTTCATTGTTTTAATTGATGGCAGCAGTTTTAAAACTTCATTGTTTTGAATAAGTCATAATAGATTTATTGAAGCTGGGTTACAAATTCACTAAAAATATTTTTTAAAATACATTGTAAAACACATTGTATTTTAAGTCTATAGTCCAATGCATTAGCATTATTATGATTCTTTTGAAATTATCAAACCAAATATAGTGTAATTTTAAAAATGGGAAAGATGTATTAAAAACAAAGACCAACCCCCCCCGCCCCCCCCCCCCCCCACACACAGACACATACACACACAAAATAGCTCTTCAGATGAAGTCACTGGTTAAAATGGGCTGGGAAACAACCTGCTGTGCCCTAAATAGGTGGCAGATGGGTCTGAATAGAAGAAATATTTGAATGGTAAGTCATTAAAAGATTTAATTAATATATTCTGCTTCTAAAACCAAGCAAATTTTTGTGGAGTCATGATGAAGGAAAGTTTTTAATGTGTATGTGTATGTGTGTATCTGTGTATTTTAATACCTAATAAGATTGTACATTCAGCACAATTCGATAAACAACTCTTGAGCAGCAAAGGGAAAAAAATGAAGAGAATGAATTCTCAGTATTTAGGACACAAAAACTGATCCCTGATTTATCTCACTCTTAGAAGAACTCTATTGAGTTCTAGTCACTAGAAAATATAGGCTAGTCAAGGTTAATCTGTGAGTGGATTTAAAAACTTGCTGAGCAGTTGGGAGATGGAGTGTTTCACAGGCACTGTCAGGGGATGGGAGCACGCACAGCGACCTGGTACAAAGAGTGTGCATTAGGTGAGGAAATCTGCTGATTTTTGGAAAGGAGAGGTGAGCCAATCACTGCAAAGGAGCTGAATAGTAAAAATCGGAATGACTTGGATAAACGAGGAGCCTGGGTAGCTAAGTGGCTTTTGAAATTCAATGTAGGGAAATGAAAGCTAATGAAACTGAGGCCATAAAAAGAACACGAAAAAGGAATCCTCTTTTAATAACAATATTACCAATTTTGCAAAGTAGGAGATTTAGAAAGAAGGTCAAAACGTGCTGTGTAGCCTCCAGGGGCTTGACAAACTTGTTTGTCAAGTTTTGCCCTTTACTACCCAAGCTTGAGTCCCTCCAGCCCCCTACCCTGAACACTTTCTGAACTGAGGTCTTATATTAAAAATTCAGGTGTAAACATTTTAACTTAAAAGAGACTAAATAGAAAAACCGAAAGAGATAAAATAAGACAAATGAAGCAAATTAAAAGGAAACTATATTAAAAGGTCAGATATATACATAAGTATACCAAGAAATGTGCTTCAAGCCCACGCTTCCAAAAAGATTTTAATGACAGGACAGAGATTTCAGGGCTGTGGACACAAACCCAATTAGAATACTGATTTAACTGAGCACTCAGTTGTTTAAATTGATTGGTGAAGTCAAATACATGATTTAAATTTATTTTGTTTTTTTGTCCAATATTTGAGCTGATAAAATACAATATTTTTATCCATTTAAAAATTCATAGACTCAAAATTAATTAGATGAATTTGTTAGTTATTTTAGGTTGGATTAATAAGAAAATTCATTAACCAAAGTTTAGACTCTCATTACCTGTTAGAAATAAGTGAAGAAATAAGTGGAAAGACAATATATGTCCATAATAGAACCATTGCATTCTGTAGTGTGCAAATTTGTTAAATTAAAATTAAAACATAAAGGTGCCTCGCATCCAGACTTATCCTGCCATTTTTCCAAGTCATCATATATTCAAGTACCTTTGGGGATCACAATTTAGATGTCCTACTGATGATGAGAAGCCAATAGATTAAAATATTGAATGTAGTACATAACAAAAAGTAGGTAAAAACCTAACTTAGAACTCTTCATAATCCTCATTTTAGAGGCTTTTTTTGTTTGTTTATCATTGTATCTCCAGTAGCTCCCCAGACTCCCAATAAATACATGTTGGATGAATAAATATCAAAACAGAAAATAAACCACTATTGAGTGTTTATATACCCGTCTAGGTCTAGCTCCTAATAATTAATATATTATATTAATATAATCAAATAATAATATTCTTAGCTTTAAGTATGTAGATAATATTAGCATTATATAGATTGCTTACTATATACAAGGCAAGGTTCTAAAATTTTATGTATAATTTAATCCTTATGATTGCACAACTAAGACAGTATTGATATTATTATTTTATAGGTAAGGAAAGAATCATAGATTGAATATCCTGCCATTTAGTGATGTAACTGGAATTCAGACTCTGGCGACCCATGTTCTTAGCTACTATGTAGCACTCTCTAAAACAGGAGCTACCTGGAAATTTATTCAATAACCAGAAGAAGCTTTAAATCAAAGATTATAGCACGTCTGTGAATTTTGCAGTGTTTAAAAGCCAGAAAAGCCTCTGGATCGTCCCGAGAGCTGCCTGTTATACTCCAGCTATATGTGAGACACGAGTGTTAATTATCATCAAAAGAAGACACCTTACAGCTAGTGCCTTGGTTTCTAATACAATTCTCCAATGAAAATAACCAGAGATTCTTGGAGAAATGGCTGATTCTAAAACTAGAACAGGAAATATACAGGATAAGCCTGTAACATCTTGTAATGCCAAAGACTAAGAAAGTCCTGGCACCTACACGTTGCATGGATGAACACACACACAAGGACGTACACACGTTGATGGAATTAAGTCAAAGGGATACAAGAGCCAACTGAATGAGGTTTCAACGGGCAAATCTGTAATAATTTGAGCAAGAAAATAAGTAAAACTGTATTGGGTTATATATAAGTCAAAGTATAAAGTATGTATTCATAAGTTCATGTTGATATAAATAAATGACGGAATGAATAAATAAATGGAGGAAAAGAGTATGTATGTATGTGTGTATGTATGTATGTAGGCAAATCTCCCAAATAGAATTCCAAACAACTTAAGTAGAACTCTGCTCCAAAGGAGGGGGATCATCAATTCCCACTTCTTAGGCGTGTTCTGTACATAGTAACTTCCTTCCAAAGTGTACAATGCTGGGGCGCCTGGATGGCTCAGTAGAAAGAGCATGTGACTCTTGATCTTGGGGTCGGGAGTTCAAGCTCCATGTTGGGTGTAGAGATTACTTAAATAAATCTTAAAAAATTAAAAAAAAAGTCTTTACAATGTATATAATGCTCAGCTACCAAAATCATCTTTATATACTATATATTTCATTAATTCAATGTATTGAAATTATGTTCAGTACCAGGCATGATGCTAGGCCGTTTGTTAATTTATGTATTTTAACAATCTCCTTGCCCTGCTCCGTGATCTGCCATCTGTTTAACAGTTCCTACTGTCTGTTGATCAAGTACAAGTTCTAAGTGAAAAGCATTAGGACCTTCTCAGACAACTTTCCATGTTCTCTGAGTCATATCACTCTTAGACTTCATAGCTTGGCACTCCCCACATGGTTCCTTGATCTAGTTTTATGTTCATCTTTTCCAGAGACACTAAATATTTCCTGATGACCCATTTAATCTTCATTCATAAAACAGGTATTATTACATTACCGAGTTTTTGTTGTTGTTGTTGTTGTTGTTGTTATCATATGGATTTTAAAATCTCTGGAATTAGGGTACAGGGATTTTGTTTGTACTTGTTTTGTTTGTTGTACTGTGGGAGAACATCCACCAGAATTCATCTCCTGAGGACACAGGATGCTTAATAGAAATTAATAGGTTTTTTAATTACTTAAACCAACATTATTGGAATTTTTATCCAAACTATCAGCTTCTAGTATATATGAAACCATATTAGCATTAATACTCAATTGTCATTGGCTTAATGTTCCTCAAGCTAGTTTAAAGTCTCTCTCAGTTATTTTGTGATATTCCTGAGGTTCTTTTTTCTCTGACTTTCTCTTTCATTTCTATACCCTATGGAGTCACTTTAGACTATAGAATGCCCAATTTTCTTCCCAGAGTACTAGCTCCCTTAGAGTACCATTCTTAAAGGCCACAATGTCCTTTCTGCACCAGAGGAATACTTCATTCCTTTCTGTTGTCATTGTGTTGGAGCAACATGAGTTTCCTCAGAGAAATAGAGAGATTGATCAATGTCCCACTGTGCCCAAACTTGTCATCTGAGCCATAAATAAGCACTGCTGATGGCCCTCTCTCTCAAGAATATCTTGTTTGTAAGTTCAGCCTGGTAACATCATCTTCTATCTTCACAAGCATAAATTCACTCTGGTATCTTTTCAAGAGACAGTTCCATGCTCTCTCCAGTGCTTCTGTCTTTATCCCCAGACCTCATCCACAAAACATCTTGCAAGGCAGGTGCACATATGCTATTGCTTCTTGCCCGGGATTTCTCAGACAATTTTTGAGTAGTGGCATTTTTTTTATCACAATGATTTGAGCAGAAACCTACAGGGAGGACTACAGAATGTCATGTAAAACAAAGAATCACCCCTCAACCCATGTGACTCTCATATGTCCTGCTGGACATTCAGATCAGTGAACAGTCTGTTTATGTATATTGAAGTTTATAGTCTAGCCACATTTTACAATAAACAGGGTATTTTGCCCAGTTGTTAAAAATCAATGATCTTTTAAAGAAACAACAAATACAATGAACTATAGCTAAGAGTATTCTTTGGATACTTATCTTTAAAAACATCATGCCATGAATAGCAATGTTTACTGCATGAGAGTCACCAATACAACAAACCTATATCTGTCCACATTTGTTGAAATTGTGGATCTTTCATATGGTAACTGCATACTGATGCAGGCATTTGACTACCTCATTATGTCTTTTGTGGAGTTTTGCCCAAGCATTTATATATTGAATACATATTAGTTCACTGTAACTGTATTTCATCATATTTCTCCTTTGTGTTACAATTCTATTATTTGTTTTTATTTTTTATTTTTTTTAACGTTTATTTTTGAGACAGAGAGAGACAAAGAATGAACAGGGGAGGGGCAGAGAGAGAGGGAGACACAGAATCTGAAACAGGCTCCAGGCTCTGAGCTGTCAGCACAGAGCCCAACGCGGGGCTCGAACTAACGGACTGTGAGATCATGACCTGAACCGAAGTCGGACGCTTAACCGACCGAGCCACCCAGGCACCCCTATTATTTGTTTTTAAAGTATATTTGTAGATAGATTGTATTACCTTGAATCTAATTTCAGGATTGTGAAGATGGAATTTAAAAAGTATAGGTACTGGAAAATAGTGTGTTATTACCAGGGCTAGAAAATGCTTTCCAATACATTAATTCATGGAACTAGATTCTGGAGACAGTTTGACATGGGAGAAGAATTAATAAATGAATCCAGACTCTCAGACTCTCCTGGGACCAATGTTATAATGCAATAAAATACTGGTATTGTTTTTCTGAATCTATCAATGATGAATCATAGTGTCATATTCAAATAAATAATTTTAAAGAGAAAAGTCTAAGTAATAGAAGGAAAGGTTCAAACTATTGTACCAATAAATGAACAAATCATGTTTCTTAGGAGGGACTCAATAGTCCCAATAGAGGGGCCCAATTTTGCTAAGAGTTTATCTAAATGTGCATCAAAAGTCAACGAGGCTGTGCTAGATTACAGTCTTCCCTTCACTCTCTGAAATAGCTTAAATTCCTTCCCCAATGCAATGGTCTTTTCTCCCTCCAAATAATGCACATATGACATAGTGGATCATCTTGCTGAAAAACTAAGTTGTCATAAATATGTTTTTAAAAAGCACTAGTATAGAAAAATATTAGGCCTGCTAATAAAATTGGAAGCTAAAAGTGTACAGACCGTCAGGCACTGAATCCCTATTTTCTTTATATTTTTGCTTAAATTCCCAAGCATAACTATATGAGATACTCAAGATAAAATAAGAACCACAGGTATTATTTCTCAGGCTACTCATGTACACAACTTAGAAAACATAATTCCTATCAAATGTATTTTAAACTGCTTGAATGTTTTCCTTTTGCTTTGATGTCTTAAGTGTAATCTCATTTAAGCAATATGCTGTATTTTTCAGTGTTTTGTCAATATGACTTGATTTAGATCCCACTGCTATAATTGCTAGTTCCACACACACCTGATATTTTATTTGTTTCCTTGCAATGCATATACTTGATACTTGATGTATTTGAAATTCCAGATCATTAACATGGTCCTCATTAAAAAACAAAAATTACTTAGTCATGTTATTATTAAATTATTCTGGGAACTTGAAAGAGCTTCTGCCATCAACATAGACTTCTGCTACTATTAATTTTTCTCTGGATTTTAACACTAGCAAGCATAACAATCTAAGCTTCAGGTGACATATTTTCTCTAATTATATTTTAAGCCCATAGATTTTGACTTTATAAAAAGAGATCTTTATTTTTATACACCATGCTTTTAACACACCACAATATTTTTAAACTGATATATACCCCAAATCTGTATTGTGGGGGTAAGTAGGTAATTTTAAAAACCAAAATCAATTTGTAATTCACAATTACAATTGTGTAATTTTGTGTAATTCACAAAATGCAATTTTAAATGCCAAATGTCTTCTTAAATTTTAATTATTGGTACAGAAAAAGCATTTATTTTAGAATTATAATTTGTTAATCTTTATGTGAAAATCACCTATTTGGATTAAGAGTCATGATGGAAAGAAAAAAAAGATAGGTCTCTACACTCCTGATTTATAAATGAGAGAGAGAAAGAAAATTCCTTAATAATCTTATAAAAAATATTACTGAAAAGGAATGAGATCTGTAGAAAATGTATAGGCAAAAATTAACAAAATCTAATCTATTTTTCCATTATCTTAGCATATTACTATTTTGGAAATTCCATATTTGAAGTTTATATTTTTGCAAAAAATTGAATTCACACTGCTGTTACCTGAGTTAAAATTCATTTCCAAAAATTTACTAATTTATTTATCCATTCAATCTATCTTAATTTAGTCTGTCATTATGCCTTTGTTCAATGTATACTATCTCTAATATATCAGTAGAAACAATATCTCTAAAATATCAGTAGGAACAAGCTACTACTCTACTTTCCATGAAGGGGGATTTCTGTAAAAGGAACTATCTTAAATCTCATCAATCTAAAGTTTTCTCTATTTTAAATGGCACCTGTAATGTCATTATGGGATGATTTTTAAGATCAATAGGTAACAGAAAACTTTTCAGAAGTTTTATTGTTCATACTTTTAGGTGACATTGTTTAAATATGAGATGTATTGATTCAATATGCCCTTACTGTTGATTTAAACTCATCCATTTAGAAAATGTAAGTGATTTTCAAGAAATAGATTTTACATGAAATTTTACAATATTTCTAATAAAATTGATTTTGATAAAAATATGCAAATAAACTCATCAAGAATAAATATTTTCAATGGCTGTGTTATCTGTGGAAATTAAATGTGTTTAATGACTTATTGCCAACATTCATGTTATTGACAATATTTTTTAAATCACTATCGTGTTAAAAAGTAGTCATATATATTGGCTCAGTTTCCATGGTTTTTTGACATTCTATAATTTTAACTCCTTTCAATAGAATATTCAAAGGCAACATCCATTCAAAGTATTCTTTCTCCAATAAAGTATTATCAAAAAAGAAATGACCCTAACTGGATTTCATGATTTCATGGGATGAATTTAAAATATGAACATATAGGGAGGAGCCAAGATAGCGGAACAGCATGGGGGTTTTTTGTGTGTCTCACATCCATGAAATACAGCAAGACCAACACTAAACCATCCTGCACACCTAGAAAACTGGTTGGAGAATTAACACAACAATCTGCACAACCTGAACCACAGAATTCAGCAGGTACGTGGTGCAGAGATGTGAACTTGGGGAGTGAGAAGCTGTGGGAAGGGAGGTGCTTTTGCGGGCAGAGAAAGAATGGAGATGGGGGTGGGGAGAATATGGGAAAATCAACCCTCCCCAAAAGAAGCTGGAGAGAAAGTGGAAAATTGGAAACAGCCGCAGGGACTAAGCTAAAAGGGAGAAAGGAGAAGGGAGAAAGGAGAGGGTTTAAATTCTATTAAGACTGTAAACAAGGGGAGTGCCAAGGCTGCAAGTCTGCAGCTCGATACCTGGCAATGCTCTGTTGGGAAGGGCGAATCCCCAGGAATGGAGTGGGGTCCGGGAGGTTTTTTGGACACATGGAGAAAAGCGGTTCCACTGCTGGAAGGACATTTGGTAGAGACTGGTCCCAGTAGACCCTGGAAGATGGCCACATTCGCTGTTGCTGGGGCAAGGTCTTTAAGGGTGAAGCCTGGTGCCAGATGTGTGTTGTGATTTTCCATAATCCCTGAAACACTGCTGCTACACTGTCTCGCGAACTTTTTCTGGGTGGCTGGCACCTGGCTGCAGTCTCGGAGCACCGGCAGCAGCAGGGTCCGGTGAGCGTTCCTGGGTGCAGCTGATATTCAGCCATTGCTCAATCGTCCATTGGTCGGTGAGACCCTCCCACAGAGGGGCGCTATGGGTCAAAGCTGAAGTCCTTCAGATGTAAGGGGCCGGGGAAAACTGCCACATTTAAGACAAAACTCGGGAGAGAGGTACTGCCTGGGGGGTGGTCATGGACAGTGAAAGGGTGGGGAGTGGACAAAAGCTGAAGACAGAGGAGGGGTGCACAATTGCTGATCGGGGAGAACAGAGTTCTGATACTAGAGACTGGGTAGCTGGATGACACCATTTTCACCGCTCTGGCGCATGCACATAGGCACCTACAAACGCCAAACACCACCCCAGTAGGCTAGCAGCGCCATCTAGTGGAGAACAGAGCCATTACACTGAGCCTAGTCCAACTGGGCCAACTTGGCTCTTCAAGAACACAAGTCTCTCCGCCTGCTTAGTTTATGGACCATAAAGCGCTTCATAGTCTGACTTCTATGGGAAAATGAAGTAATTTCAGTCCTATTTCAATCTGTTAGCAGGTCCATCTATTCAATTTTCTTTTTTTTTCTTTTCCACTTCTTTTCTTTTTCTTGAACAAGAAAGAGAAAAATTCCATTTTCATTTTCAATTTTTATTAAAATATTTTTCTTTTAATTTTTTACTATATTTTGTGCTTTTATATAAATTTTTTAAAATTCTATCTTACTTTCCTCATTTTATTTTACTCTATTAGTGTATTCACTTTTTCTAATTTTGAAACGATTTCCTTATTTTTCCTCTTTTTTCTCTTTTTCGGTTTTCTTTTTCTTGACTACAGAAACAGAAAAAATTCATTTTATTTTTTAATTATTAAAAATATTCTTTAATTTTTTTCTACTATATTCTTTACTTTTGTGTAAGTTTTTCAAATTCTATTTTAATCACGTCATCTCATTTTAGTCTACTTCAGCGTATTCATTTTTTCAAATTTTCAGATTTCCTCCCCACCCCTTTTTTTCTAATCTGTCAAACCACTTTCAACACCCAGACCAAAACGCACCTAGGAACTAGCATCATTTATTCCATTTTTTTGTGTGCATGTGTTTTTAATTTTTTAATTTTAATATTTTTAATTTAAATTTTTCTACTTCATTGATTCCTTTTCTCCCTTTAAAATGACAAAATGAAGGAATTCACCCCAAAAGAAAGGGCACAAAGAAATGACAGCCAGGGATTTAACCACCACAGATACAAGCATGTCTGAACCAGAATTTAGAATCACGACAATAAAAATACTAGCTGGAGTTGAAAATAGATTAGAATCCTTTTCTGCAGAGATAAAAGAAGTAAAAACTAGTCAAAATGAAATAAAAAATGCTATAACTGAGCTGCAATCACGAATGGATGCCACGGCGGCAAGGATGGATGGGTCAGAACAGAGAATCAGCGATATAGAGGACAAACTTATGCAGAATAATGAAGCAGAAAACAAGAGAGAGATTAAGGAAAAAGGGCACGTTATAGGAATTAGAGAAATCAGTGACTCATTAAAAAGGAACAACATCAGAATACATAGGGATCCAAGAAGAAGAAGAGAGAGAAATAGGGCTAGATGGGTTATGTGAGCTAATCAGAGTGGAAAAATTTCCTAACCTGGGCAAAGACACAGACATCAAAATCCAGGAAGCACAGAGGACCCCCATTAAATTCAACAAAAACCGACCATCAGCAAGGCATATCATAGTCAAATTCACAAAATACTCAGGCAAGGTGAGAATCATGAAAGCAGCAAGGGAAAAAGAGTCCCTAACCCACAAGGGAAGACAGATCAGGGTTGCAGCAGACCTATCCACAGAAACTTGGCAGGCCAGAAAGAAGTGGCAGGATATATTCAATGTGCTGAATCAGAAAAATATGAAGCCAAGAATTCTTTATCCAGCAAGGCTGTCATTCAAAATAGAAGGAGAGAGTAAAAGTTTCCCAGACAAACAAAAATTAAAGGAGTTTGTAACCACTAAACCAGCCCTGCAAGAAATTTTAAGAGGGACTCTCTGAGGGAAGAAAAGACAAAAAAAAAAAAAAAAAAGAGAGAGAGAGAGAGAGACAGAGAGAGAGAGACACCAAAAGCAACCAAGACTAGAAAGGACCAGAGAACACCACCAGAAACTCCAACTCTACAAGCATCATAATGGCAATAAATTCATACTTACTCTAAACGTCAATGGACTCAATGCTCAATTAAAAGACAGAAGGTAAGAGAATGGATAAGAAAACAAGATCCATCTATATGCTGTTTACAAGAGACCCACTTTAGACCTAAAGACACCTTCAGATTGAAAATAAGGAGATGGACAACCATCTATCATGCTAATGGTCAACAAAAGAAAGCCAGAGTAGCCATACTTACATCAGACAATCTAGACTTTAAAATAAAGACTGTATCAAGAGATGCAGAAGGGCATTATATCATAATCAAGGGGTCTATCCACTAAGAAGACCTAATAATTGTAAACATTTATGCACCAAATGTCGAAGGACCCAAATAAATAAATCAATTTATCACAAACATAACAAATCTCATCAATAGTAATACCGTAATAGTAGCAGACTTCCACACCCCACTCACTCACAGCAAAGGACAGATCATCTAATCAAAAAATCAACAAGGAAATAATGGCTTTGAATGACACACTGGACCAGGTGGACTTAACAGATATATTCAGAATATTTCATCCTAAAGCAGCACAATACACATTCTTCTCCAGTGCACATGGAATGTTCTCCAGAATAGACCATACACTGGGACACAAATCAGCCCTAAGTACAAAAAGATCGAGATCATACCATGAGTATTTTCAAACCACAAGGCTATGAAACTCAAAATCAACCACAAGAAAAAATTTGGAAAGGTAGCAAATACTCAGAGACTGAAGAACATCCTAATAAAGAATGAATGGACTAACCAAGCAGTTAAAGAGGAAATTAAAAAGTATATGGAAGTCAATGAAAATGATAACACCACAACCCAAAACCTCTGGGACACAGTAAAGAAGGTCTAGGAGGAAAGTATATAACAATCCAGGCCTTTCTAAAGAAGGAAGAGATATCTCAGATACACAACCTAACCTTACACCTTAAGGAGCTGGAAAGAGAACAGCAAATTAAACCCCAAACCAGCAGAAGACAGGAAATAATAAAGATTAGAGCAGAAATTAATGCTATCGAAACCATAAAAAACAGTAGAACATATCAATGAAACCAGAAGCTGGTTCTTTGAAAGAATTAACAAAATTGATAAACCATTAGCCAGTTTGATCCAAAAGAAAAAGGAAAAGACCCAAATAAATAAAATCAAGATTGAAAGAGGAGAGATCACATCCAACAAAGCAGAAATAAAAACAATAATAAGAGTATATTATAAGCAATTATATGTCAATAAAATGAGAAATCTGGAAGAAATGGGCAAATTCCTAGAAACATATACACTACCAAAACTGAAACAGGAAGAAACAGAAAATTTGAACAGACCCATAAGCAGTAAGGAAATCGAATTAGTAATCAAAAATCTGCCAAAAAACAAGAGTCCAGGGCCAGATGGCTTTCCAGGGGAATTCTACCAAACATTTAAGGAAGAGTTAACACCTATTCTCTTGAAGCTGTTCCAAAAAAGAGAAATGGAAGGAAAACTCCCAAACTCTTTCTATGAAGCTGGCATTACCTTGATTCCAAAACCAGACAGAGACCACACTAAAAAGGAGAACTATAGACCAAATTCCCTGATGAACATGGATGCAAAAATCCTCAACAAGATATTAGCCAAACAGATCCAACAATACATTAAAAAAATTATTCACCACGACCAAGTGGGATTTATACCGGGGATGCAGAGCTGGTTCAATATCCACAAAACAATTAACATGATTTATCATATCAACAAAAGAAAGGACAAGAACCCTATGATCCTCTCAATAGATGCAGAGAAAGCATTTGACAAAATACAGCATCTTTTCTTGATAAAAACCTTCAAGAAAGTAGGGATAGAAGGAGCATACCTCGAGATCAAAGAAGTTATATATGAATGACCCAATGCTAATATCATCCTCAAAGGGGAAAAACTGAAAGCTTTCCCCCTAAGTTCAGGAACAAGACAGGGATGTCCCCTCTCACCACTGTTATTCAACATAGTATTGGAAATCTTAGCCTCTGCAATCAGACAACACAAAAAAATAAAAGCACCCAAATCAGCCAGGAGGAGGTCAAACTTTCACTCTTCGCAGATGACATGATACTCTATATGGAAAACCCAAAAGATTCCACCAAAAAACTGTTAGAATTGATTCATGAATTCAGCAAAGTTGCAGGATATAAAATCAATGCACAGAAATCGGTTGCAGTCCTCTACACCAACAATGAAGCAGCAGAAAGAGAAATCAAGGAATGGATCCCATTTACAGTTGCACCAAAACCCATTAAATACCTAGGAATAAATCTAATATCATGCTTCTTTAAAATTTTTTTTAATGTTTATTTATTTTTGAGACAGAGAGAGACCGAGCATGAACGGGGGAGGGTCAGAGAGAGAGGGACATACAGATTCCGAAGCAGGCTCCAGGCTCTGAGCTGTCAGCACAGAGCCCCACACGGGGCTCAAACTCACAGACTGTGAGATCATGACCTGAGCCGAAGTCAGAGGCTCAACTGACTGAGCCACCCAGGCACCCCTAAAATACCTAGGAATAAATCTAACCAAAGAGGTGAAAAATTTATACACTGAAAACTACAGAAAGCTTATGAAAGAAATTGAAGAAGACAGAAAAAAATGGAAAAAGATTCCATGCTCCTGGATAGGAAGAACAAATATTGTTAAAATGTCTATACTACCCACACTAATCTACATATTCAATGAAATCCCTATCAAAATAACACCAGCATTCTTCACAGAGCTAGAACAAATAATCCTAAAATTTCTGTGGAACCAGAAGAGACCCCAAATAGCCAAAGCAACCTTGAAAAAGAAAACCAAAGCTATACTACAAAGCTGTAATCATCAAGACAGTATGGTACTGGCACAAGAACAGACACTCAGATCAATGGAACAGAATAGAGAACCCAGAAATGGACCCACAAACCTATGCCAACTAATCTTTGATGAAGCAGGAAAGAATATCCAATGGAATAAAGACAGTCTCTTCAGCAAGTGGTGCTGGGAAAACTGGACAGCGACAAGCAGAAGAATGAACCTGGACCACTTTCTTACACCATACACAAAAATAAACTCAAAATGGATGAAAGACCTCAATGTAAGACAGGAAGCCATCAAAATCCTCGAGGAGAAAGCAGGCAAATCTTCTTTGATCTTGGCCGCAGCAACTTCTTACTCAACACGTCTCCTGAGGCAAAGGAAACAAAAGCAAAAATAAACTCCTGGGACCTCATCAAAATAAAAATCTTCTGCACAGCAAAGGAAACAGTCAGCAAAACTTAAAGGCAACCAACAGAATGGGAGAAGATATTTGCAAATGACATATCAGATAAAGGGTTATTATCCAAAATCTACGAAGAACTTATCAAATTCAACACCCCAAAAAACAAATAATCCAGTGAAGAAATGGGCAAAAGACATGAATAGACACTTCTCTAAAGAAGACATCCAGATGGCCAACCAACACATGAAAAAATGCTCAACATCACTCATCATCAGGGAAATACAAATCAAAACCACAATGAGATACCACCTGACACCTGTCAGAATTGCTAATATTAACAACTCAGGCAACAACAGATGTTGGTGAGGATGTGGAGAAAAAGGATCTTTTGCATTGTTGGTGGGAATGCAAGCTGGTGCAGCCACTCTGGAAAACAGTATGGAGGTTTCTCAAAAAGCTAAAAATAGAACTACCTTACCCTACGACCCAGGAATTGCACTACTAGGCATTTATCCAAGGGATACAGGTGTGCTGTTTTGAAGGGACACATGCACCTCCATGTTTACAGCAGCACTATCAACAATAGCCAAGTATGGAAAGAGCCCAAATATCCATCAACGGATGAATGGATAAAGAAGAAATGGTATATATATATATATATATATATATATCACACAATGGAGTATTACTTGGCATGGTATATATATATATATATATATATCACACAATGGAGTATTACTTGGCATGGTATATATATATATATCTCACACAATGTAGTATTACTTGGCAATCAAAAAGAATGAAATCTTGCCATTTGCAACTATGTGGATGGAACTGGAGGGTATTATTCTAAGTGAAATTAGTCAGAGAAAGACAAAAATCATATGACTTCACTCATATTAGGACCTTAAGAGACAAAACAAATGAACATAAGGGAAGGGAAACAAAAATAATATAAAAACAGGGAGGGGGACAAAACAGAAGAGACTCATAAATATGGAGAACAAACTGAGGGTTACTGGAGGGGTTGTGGGAGGGGGGGGATGGGCTAAATGGGTAAGGGGCATTAAGGAATCTGCTCCCGAAATCATTGTTGCACTATATGCTAATTTGGATGTAAATTAAAAAAAAATAAAAAATAAAGTTAAAATAAATATATAAGTAAATAAACCTTAAAAATAAAATATGAACATATATATGCACAAATAAGCATTTGAAAAGTTAGCTTCCTATCTTCCCCTCCCCCCTCAACTAATGTGATTACTATTTTCTGGATTTCAGCTGATGTCATTCCATCCTTTCAATCGCTCTGGCCAACACCTAGCTTCAATGAGTGCTGTCTTTATCTTAATAAAGTAGGAGCGAAAATCACCATAATGACCTATTGGACCCTCCACGTTCTGCCCTTGAAAGTTTACCAGAATTGTATCATCACAAAAATATTTTCCTGTCTCATTATTCCATATTCTTTCTTTATGGTGTTTACCTAGACCCTCATAACCATTATTTTTCTTTACTACTTCCCCACTCCTTTTTCTTGCTTTTTCTTGACTTTTCATATTCCTATGAAAACTTTATCTATGCCTTTTAATATTCTCAGCAAGTTATATTTATGTTTGTTTGTACCATTACTATGTTTACATAATGCTTATATGATATTTTTCTTACAATTCTTTCCTGAACTTTACAAGCTTAAATTTACTTACTTTTTTTTAAATGTCTTTTTTTAAAGACATTTTTTTAATGTCTCTATTTTATGCTACTATTTAATATTGGCAAGGACTTTGATATATTCACTGGTACTTAACTTTTGAAAGAATATTTGCTCATGATTTTTATATAGTCTATGGCAAAGATGAGCAAACTATAGCCTTCAAGCCAAATATCTTCCATCGCCTGTTTTTTTTTATAGCCTATAGCATTTTCCATTTTCGTGTTGCTTAAAAGTATTCAAAGGGAGGGGCACCTGGGTGGCTCAGTTGGTTAAGCAACAGACTTCAGCTCAGGCTCAGATCATGATTTCACAGTTCATGAGTTCCAGCCCCAAATCAGGCTCTGCACAGAGAGTGGGGAGCCTGCTTGGGATTCTCTGTCCCCCTCTCTTTCTGCCTGTCCCCCACTCTCTCTTTTTAAAAAATAAACATTAGTTTTTTTAATAAAATATTCAAAGGAAGACTAACATTCCATGATATGTGAAAATTATGTAAATCAAGTCTCAGTGTCCATGAATTAAGTTTTATTGGGAAACAGCCATTCCCATTTTTTATGTATAGTTTATGACAGCTCTTGCATTACAATATCAAAATGGAGTTGTTGCAACAGAGACTATATGACCCCCATAATTAAAATTATTACTATCTGGTCCATGAGAGAAAAAGTTTGCCAATCTCTGCTCTATGGCAGCATTTTTGATACATTCTTACTATCTATTTGGCATCAATTTACTTTTCTAATTGCTGAAGTCTTTTTTTTTCCCAAGCTGTGTCCTTTATAATGTTTCATGTTTGTATAATTGAATGGAATTAGCCAATGGAAATAGAAAATTGTGTGAATGTTCTCATTGCCATTTATCTCTTCTCCTCAATACCATATACAATAGCTACACTACTTCTGAAATTACAGATTGTCTGCATACCTTTTAAATTATCGCTGCCTTCTCTGCATTGCAGACCAGAGCGGAACCAGGGGAGCTCATGTAAAGAGTATATGCCCAATTCTACTGCAATACTGGTTCTGTTACTTCTCCTTCACCCTTCACCTGTGAAAGGTGTATTATGTTGGAGCTTTCTGAGAATAGCAGCTATTGGCATTTTTTTCTCCAACTCTTTGGCTTAATAATCTCTCCTTCTCACGTATCTTTTTTTCTATTTTGTGGCTTGCAGGTTCAGGCTTCTCTGGATTTCACTGAAGATAAAGTTTACATGTCTCTTTTTCATTCTCCTTACTGCTTGGGAGTTCTGAGAGGCAAAGGGAGAAACACCAACTTTGTGGCCCTATCTCTAAGTTGGAAGCTTCATTAAAGAATCTCACTGAGTAGTCTATATCAGAAAACAGATGATTACCAACATTCCCCACCATTCTTTGCCTTATCAGTGATGCAGAACAGAATAGTCATCAATAACACTTTATATTTAAGCAAAAGAAAACTTTGAAATTAACTGCATTCCTAACATGCATCATTGAATGACTGCATGGTAGACATCTTACGGATGCACATTCAGAAAAAAATTCCAAGTGATTGTGTTTCTGATTTGGCTTCACAAACCCAAAACCATAGTATAATATAATTCACACAATTCTTAAAGGTTCCAATTGCTAAGAGTAAGTTTGCATGAAATGTGTGGGGTGGGGGAGAGGGGGAGAGAAGACATACACAGACAAAGAACATACTAATTTATAGATGTCAAATTAACCGGTTTTATTATTGGGCAAGCAGACAACCTGAATGCATGCAGATAATGAGAAAGTGCCCACAAACCTGCTGTGAATTTACAGCTCTATTTATATAGAGTTTATGCTACAGTTATATATTATGCTACTTTTTCCCTCTTTGCTCCCACCTCTGCTTTATTTATTTATTTTTAATATAATTTATTGTCAAGTTGGCTAATATAGAGTGTATACAGGGTGCTCTTGGTTTCGGGGGTAGATTCCTGTGATTCATCGCTTACATACAACACCTAGTGCTCATCCCAACAAATGCTCTCCTCAATGCCCATCACCCATATTACACTACTTTTAACAAATAGTAGTTATGCTGGTCAGTATTTTATATTGAGTTCACCCTGACTTTTTTCTCCCTTCATTTTCTCCCTTTATTACTGAAGTGTAGTTGATATACAGTGTTATATTAGTTTCAGGTACACAACATAGTGATTCAACAATTCTATACATTATGTAATGTTAAAGTTCTTATGTGCAGTTACTGTCTGTCATCATACAACATTATTGCAACATTATTTCCTCTATATTCCCTACTCTGTACTATTCATTTCCATGACTTATTTATTTTCTAACCAGAAGTTTGCACCTCTTAATCCCTTTCACAAATTTTGCCCACCCCTCCACCGCCCCCTTCTCTGGCAACCACCAGTTTGTTCTCTGTATTTATGACTTTGTTTCTGTTTTTGTTTCTTTGAGAAAGGCAAATATCATATGATTTCACTTACATTTGAAATACTCTGACATTTTTTACCAGGTTTATTCTAACCTTTTGCTCTTAGTTCTTTATCAGAAACCATGGATGATTGCTCTTGATAGTATATATATTATTAGTCACATCTTTCAACATTCCTCAGGAAAAGTTAGATTAAGTTCAAGCTTTACAGGAGGCATATTTCTTCGACTCACGAGACTATCATAATTTTTGTTGTTGCTTAAAAATATTGAGATTATATATAAATATGTATCTTTAGAAATTATTTTTATAAGAACAGATGTCTTGTTTCTAGAGGGTCTAGCTATTAAAATAACACATATTTTTATTGAAAGTCTAACATAAAACAAACATGATAAATATCTCCCAAACTTTTACTTTTGTATTTTTGTTATAATATTCAACCAGAACACTGGTCATAATATCAAAGACATAAAAGTGATGAAAATTGATAAACATTTTTTTTGCAATAAAGTATAAGATTCTCCATGGTTTCTTTGTCATAATCATTTAATTGTACATCAATTTAAACAAACAAAAACAACAACAAAGAAAAAAGTACTCAGATTTCTAATAGAGAATTAATTATTTGGCCCTCATCACCTATTGTTCTTAACTCATTGAACACAGCAGGGAGGCACTAAAACAGGAGTGATGATTACCTTCAGAAATTACAGATATCCAGGCAAGTTCAAAAATTGTTACTATGCAGAATCATTTCTAGATGAAGTCTGGAAAAATTTAAGCTTGATAAACACAGGCTGAAGAAACTCATGCAACCCTCATTTGAAGCTTTCATAGTAAAACGTAGCCTCAGGTTGAAATCTAATTTTATTATCTCAATCCATTTAAGATTGTTTTCGAAGAAAAAGAAAACTAAAGAAAATTACTCTTCTAGCTAGTATACCTATGTTGACTAAAATTATTTAAAAATTTTCTGGCAATTATTTTTAGTCAAAAATTGGCTTAACATTCTATTCTTACTGTGTTGTTCAAACATTTACTGATTTATAGAACAGAGGAAGATTTATATTTTGATGATAGTTTTGTTTTTCTATCTTCTTGGAAATCATTTGAGATACTATTACTTATATACCAATCAACTCACATCTTAAAATATTTACAAAGTATTTTGGATGAGGTTCCACTTCACAAACCAGGGCAACATCTAACATTAAAATTAAACAGTACTGGTTTTTAAACCATTTAATTTTTACCAATCCATAAGTCCATACTGATATAATCTAACAAAACCATAGAAGAGAAGGAAAACTCTTCATTACAATGAAATTCATAATATTGAAAGATTAGTGGAATTTTTAAAAATCACCATTTGTAAATCATCATACTAATGAGTTTCAGGACAAAAAAATCATTAATGGTTGCTAAAACTAGTAAATGGACATTTAGGTACAAATAACATAGTCTCAAGTTATCTCGCTATATGGTAGTTTTTAACTACCTAGAGAAAAATGGTAAATTTACAGTTAAGAAATGTTATAGGTATTACCTTAACCAATTGATTGAAATGAGTATCACCAGTAAAGAACCAAATCAATATCATGTAACTCTGGATATAAGGCATTACTTCTGTGCTATTCTTGACAAAATTGTTAACCATTATCTTATCATGAGGAAAAATAAGACCACCCCAAATTGGAGGGCAATCCATGAAATAAAAGCTCATATATTTCAAAAATGCAAGGTCATCAATGACAAAAAAAAAAAGAAAAAAGAAACGAAATCCAAAAACAACTGTGAAACTGCTCCCAATATAAGTTCACTAACAAGAATGATCACATCAATGTGATGAGTGTTTCTTTATTAGATAATGAACCAGGAAATATTAATTTTGCTGTAAAAGTTAATAAAGGAATGATTTGAAATTGTGAAGGAGGTCTGCAGATTAGGTGATGGTATTTTTCAATTCAAATAAAAATGTTGATATTTATTTTGAGGAATACATATATGTGTGTGTGTGTGTGTGTGTGTGTGTATAAAGAGAGAGAGAGAAGTACATTATAGAAGTTGTTGGGCAGATTATTAAAAACATTGTTAAAAGCATTGTAGAGAGGAAGAAGGTGAAAGAGAGGAGGTGATAAAGCATAGTAAAGTTATAAAACACAAACATTCGTGGGATTCAGTCTGATTTTAGAACCAGTCAGAAAATATACAAGTAAGGAGTTACTACCTTAATTATCTTGTAGTATCCCAAAAATGAAGAAGTCAACCCACCTCAAAAAAAGAAAAGAAAAGCTGAGAAACAACAAATATTGATGGTTATGTCAAAGGGTGAACTGCAAAGGCCTCCTATGACCAAAGCTGAAATAATTTGAATAATGAAACAAAATAGTACTGGGTTAAACCCGAATGGTAAATATTTAGAAATCAATACTAAATAAATAAGTAATTTAAGAAATTAATTAACTGGATGAAGAGACAAATCTGGGCAGAAAAGTTCCAAATAATTTGTGTAAATTCTCTACCCTTAAGGAGTGAAGCATAATGTCCCACTTCCTATGTGGGGGTTGTGTATAGTGGTTTCCTTCCAAATGGTATAAGGTAGAAAGGGGGTAAAAAAAAAAAAGTAATCCTTACAGTGGAGAAATTTGACAAAGCGTACCTCAGCCAGGTGATGAGTTTATACCACCAGTGATATGTCATGTTGATAGCATGTGCCCTTGATATGATATGATGAAAATGACACTTTCCCTCGGGTGTCTTCCATCCCAAAAAACACATTACTACAGGCTAATCATAAGAAAAATATAAGACAAATCCCAATTGAGGGACATTCTACAAAAACCTGACCATTAGTTCTCAAACCTGTCAAGGTCATCAAAGAAAAGAAAGTCTGGTCATTTGTCACAGCTAAGAGGAGCCTAAGGAGACAAGACATCTAGATGTAATGTATTTTCCTGGATGGGATCCAGGAAGAAAAAGCACATTAGATAAAAACTAAGGACATTTGAATAAAGGATGTACTTCATTTAATAATAATGTATCAATATTGGTTCATTAATTATAAAAAATGCACCATACCAATAATATAAGTTGTTAATACTGGAAGAAATTAGCTTCCAGGTATTAATAATCTCTGTACTATCTTAGAAATTCTCTTGTAACCTAAAACTATTCTAAAAAATTAAATATATTTTAAAAGTCATTATATATAACAATTATTTATAATTTATTTTTAAATTTTATGTAAGTCTAAAATTATTATTATTTTATTTTTAAATTAAATTATATTAAATTGTATTTCATTTTATTCTTTACATTTTTAAAGAGAGCAGGAGCAGGGAAGGTGCAGAGAGAGGGAGACAAAGGATCCGAGGCAACAGCGAGCCCAATGTGGTGCTCAAACTCACAAACTGTGGGATCACGATCTGAGCCACAGTTGGATCTCAACTAACTGAGCCACCCAGGTGCCCCAGTCTAAAATTATTTCAAAACGAGCATGGAGCTAGAGTGTATTATACTAGAGAGTATTATACTGAATAAGTCAGAGAAAGACAAATACGGTATAATCTCACTCATACTTGGAATTTAAGAAACAAAACAAATGAGCATATGGTAAAAAAGACAGAGAGGTAAACCAAGAAACAGACCTTTAACTAGAGAACAAACTGATGGTTACCAGAGGGAAGGTGGTGGCGGGGCTTAAAAAGATGATGCAGATTAAGGAGTGCACTTGTGATGAACCACGGGTATTGTATGGAAGTCTTGAATTACTATATTGTACACCTGACACTAATATTACACCATATGTTAACCAACTGGAATTGAAATAAATTTAAAAAAAAACACGAAAAGTTAAAAAAAGTGATTTATCGTTAGAGATGAAATGGTTTGTTGACAAATTTTGAGGGCTGAGTGCACAAAACACATGGTGTAATCCTTCCTCCGAAAACAATTAATTTTATTTTTAGTTTTTAATAAGCTATTACAAATTAGTATCTAAGTATATTAGTTAATTCATTTGTGAAAAGCAGTTACTACCTTCATTACCTACGTACCAGCCTTGTATAAAGACAATACAACATAATATATAAAATTGCTGTATGCTCTGAAAACAATTTTAAAAAGCGTGTTCAAAAAGTAAGATAGTTTTATCAAATAATATTTAAATTAAATGCACACTTTAAGGAGATACTTTATTTTCATCGTTTTAAATAGTTTCTATTAAAATATGTAATAGATATTAATAGATGCCTTAACATAATGCCTTAATCAAAAACCAGGAGATAACTTGATTTTGATAGCTTCTCCCTTTATTTCTTGGTGATGCCATGTTTTCTTCTTTCATATAATAAAAATTTAATACTTTTTGCCTAAATGAAGATAAAAGTTTTGAGTGTAAATTAAACTTCATTTAGTGTTTTGTTTTGTTTCGTTTTCTAGGTTTGGGCAGATCTTTTATTTAGGCTCTGAGAACTCTATAAGGTACATCATGGAAATCTCTTCCTCCATGGCTTTCTTGTTTCCAGTGTAACTCTATTTTATACTATTCTTTGATAAAACTGCCAAACTATTTTTTAAAAACTATTTTATCAATGTTAAATAAATAAGCTGAAACTCAATTGATTGATATCAAGGGGTTTATAAGAATCACTTACTTATTGAATATTCTCATTCAAATTTCTGTAATTATGACTTTGGGATACTAGATGACAACTTTTGTAAGAATAACTACATGATTGGGGTGCCTGGGTGGCTCAGTCAGTTAAGTGTCCAACTTCAGCTCAGGTTATGATCTTGCAGTTCATGAGCTCAAGCCCCACGTCAGGCTCTGTGCTGAAGTCACAGAGTCTGGAGCCTGCTTCAGATTATGTGTCTCCCTCTCTGTCTGCCCCTCTCCCATTCGTGCTCTGTCTCTTTCAAAAATAAATAAACATTAAAAAAATTAAAAAGAAAAGAATAACTACATGATATAGCTAAATGTTTAAAATTGACAGTGGCAAGTGGGTAGAACTGATAAACTGAAGAGAAAATGCCATTTATTTCGGGTAGGGATACTTTTGTTCACTAGAAGAAGTTTACATTTTAATTTAAAAAAAGATGCTGGAATTACAAGCCTAAACTAACATATACTATTTTTTCTTAAATTATGAGACAATTTTCAAAATCCTGGAGTTTAGTTTATTAAAAAATATGAGTTCCAACCACATGTAGCAATATATACAAACAGGTGCATAGAAAATTTTCAATGTAAAAGGAAATTAATGTCACAGTTGGTCAAATGTTCATTAGTAGGAAAGCATTAATTAATAATATTTATACCTATTTTTATAAATTGCAATGTTAGAAAACCTTTAAAATAATTACATAAGTATATAATCATTTAGATATTGGATTTTTAAAGATATGTTGCATTAATGAATATGTACAGTAATAGCATACTACCATTTGTAAAATATTTAATGATACATACTTTTTTTGAGAGAGAGAGTGTGTGTGCATGAGTGGGGAAGGGACAGAGGGGAGGAAAGAGAGAGAAAGAGAGAGAATCTTAAGCAGGCTGCATGCTCAGTGTGGACCCTAAGGCAGGGCTTGATCTCTGGACCCTGATATCATGACCTGAGATGAAATCAAGAGTCAGATTCTCAAATCAAGTGCCACCCACGGGCCCAAAGATATTTGTTTATTTTTTTAAAATTCAGAATGGGATTAGGTAACTAGGCTGGTAGAAGAACATTTTTTCTTATTAATTAATTAATTACTTAATTAATTTATTTATTTATTTTTGAGTAATCTCTACACCCAACATGAGGCTCAAATTCATGACCTCAAGATCAACAGTCACATGCTCTACCAGCTGAACCAGCCAAGTGACCCTATTTCTTTTCACTTTTATAATGATGAGATAATGAGAAAATTGTGTGAGAAGTAAATATTTAGACATTGAACAACAGTGTGGTGGGCTACCACAAGCCCCACTGCACAGAATCCTCTTTAGGCAAACTTGTTGATGCAGTATGAAATCAGCATGAAATCATCTAGGTTATGCTAGTAGGTAGTGAAATAAATTATTCTTACTGTAATAAGGTAGACTCCCAAGGAATGGTTCTCTTTTCCCATCCTTTTATCTCAGTCTAAAGAGGTGCAAATTTCAATTAGTTTGGGATTCCAGGTATCTCTGACCAAGTAGATTCCCAACACTAAGTGGTCTGCTGAGGCCTAAATTTGGGGCTTGCTTCTAAGAAAAACAAGAATGTCTGTTATCTCTCAAAACCTATGTCTTTGATTTTATTTGGCGGGTTGTGCTACACCACAGTGAAAGTAGACTTCCTTGGTGTGGTTTGAGTGATGGTTGTTGACCGACTCTTCATAGTCCTTGAGACAGATTGTGGAAGTTGATCCTCATGGAAGAGTAGAAAATAAATAGAGAAAATTTTGGAATTAAAAAAGAAAATCTACCCCTTATCTCTGTTCAAGAAACTCATTCTCTTTAAGATCTTTATATTCATAGGGTGCCTGGGTGGCTCAGTTGGTTAAGCATCCGATTTAGGCTCAGGTCATGATCTCCTGGTATGTGAGCATCCAGTCCTGCATTGGGGGAGCTCAAGCCCAGCTCCAGATTCTGTGCTGACAGTGTGGAACCTGTGTGGGATTCTGTCTCTCTCCCTCTCTCACTGTCCCTCACTCACTTGCACCCTCTCTTTCAAAAATATAAAAAATTTAAAAAATTAGGAAAGATCTTTATCCTCATCAACACCAAGAAATAAGTAAAGGCAATACTTATTTCATAGTGATGTTGAAAATCCCAAGGGCAATGAATGATACATGGCCAGTGCTGCAAATAATCCATGCCCACAGAAATGTTCTAATTTATCTAGTACTATGGTCTAAATTCTTGAACTGATCTGAGGATTAGCTATATTATCTATATAAAAAATAAGATACAGTGAAATACTATACAAACAAAATGGAAGAAATATTAAAATAAGAAAACACAAAAAAATCTCTGAGCTTTTGAAGAACTTGATATAATGGATCCAAGGAGTGTATGAGTCAGAGAGGTTATTTGCTTGCTGGAAAGATGAGGTCCATTTGCCAATCTGATATGAAACTCAATCAGATTTTACCAAAGGACAGCAAATTTTTAAGCATTAACCAAATAATAAATATATTGGAAGCCAAGTGTACAGGTTAGACTGAAATTGTGAATTCTGGAGAGATAGATACAAAAGGAATTAGAGACAAAAATGGGGGGAACGGTATCTGTAAAATAAGCACAGGGTCTGCTAATCCAGAAGAAATATCTGCATCCAGAAAAGAAGTAAATTTTCCCACATAAGAAATTCTGGAAAGAGCTGAATTTGAGAATTACCCAAAAAATACAGTGTGGCAGTAAAATACATTTTGAACTAAATTACCTGGGTAAGCATATCCAGAGACAGCACAGAAGCAGACCTGGAGGGAAATAGTTATCCCTCTATTTTCCTGGTCATAGATTTTGGTTTAAATAAATAAAGAAACCAGGTTTAGTAGTCCCAACAACCATTCAATTAAAATTTTTTCAGTGTCGGGGTGCCTGGGTGGCTCAGTTGGTTAAGTGTCCAACTTTAGCTAAGGTCATGATCTCACGGTCTGTGAATTAAAGCCTCACATTGAGCTTTGTGCTGACAGCTCAGAGCCTGGAGCTTGGTTTGGATTCTGTGTCTTCCTGTCTTTCTGTTCCTCCCCCACTCATGTTCTGTCTCTCTCAAAAAATAAACATTAAAAATGTTTTTTTTAATTTATTTAGTGTCAAATTGTAGACATTATGTTTAAAAAATCCATTCCTTTACTTCTTGTTTTATTTTATTTTCCCTCTGGCCTACTAATTAAGGTCCTTTTGCTAAGTGTTTACAGTTAGCAAGGTTAGAAAAATGAATGTATATTATTGACTAAGCAGTTGTACAAACTTAGTATTCTGAAAGGAACGACAGTATGAGAGCCCTATGGAGTACAATAAACAAAACAAAACACAGAAACTATATAGACATTAAGTCAGGATTGTTACAGATACACAAAATTTCCCTGCTAGTAATGTGGTAGGTCCCCTCCCTAAGGAATGAAAAACAACAACAACAACAAAACAAACTCAAGACAACCTGGCTATGTGAGTGCATGGCATCCCTCATGACCTTGTAACATGAGACCAGTTAATCAGACTGCATGTTTTGTATGTTACCATATATGGGAGACAAAGAAGTAAAATGTATATTAAGTAAACTATGCCATGTGGCATTTGGGGCTCGGTTCTTTGGGTGCAAACCCAACTGAGTGGTGCTGGCATGAATAAAGTTGCTTCCTGGAAAGAAAAGCCTTAGTTCACTACTCTCTGATCAAGAATCCTGCTACAATAAGATACTATCAAAATTTTATTTTGCCATTATTGTAATTACAAAGGGTTTTTTGAAAAATACTGAAGTTAATTCACATGCTAATTGTATTTCAAATATATTAAAATAAAATGTGGAAAAGTAAGTTTTATATAGAGAAAATAGGGTAATTCACTTTAAACCTGAGCCATTGTTTCTAAGTCATGACAGTTTTTATCACATTTTGAGCACATGCTTTTGCTAATTCAAATCTTTGACATGCTTCTGAAGAAGTATCTTTCAGAAGCACAATGGGGAGAGTTAAAACAGTCTGAAATCTTAGCTGCAAGCAACAAGCAAAATCAGGCTAATGCAAGCAGAGAAGGATGTTTTCATAACAGATATTATGTATTTTTAAAAGTACCAAACTTTTGGGAGGCTTAAACAATCAGGTCCGGACACAGCAGAGTCAGAGACAGAATTTGTCTGATAAGACACTGCTGCTGCCATTGAGCACAAGCACGAACTCACCTGACAGTGGGCCCTGGGCTCTCTGACAATTATTTCTACTGTGCCTTGTGGAGCAGGGATGGGGCTATCACCATCCACGGCAGAACAGATTCTGAGTATCATTGTTTCTTTGGTGTATTTATTTCAGATTTGTAATTACAGTTAGTCCATCTCATTAGCAGATAATGGTCACATATGACAGAACAAAGGAGGGTGAGGAAGAACATGAAAGAGAAAGCAAGGGTTGGACAGTTTGTTTTCAGCACTATCATGAAGAGAGGATAGCGAAATTCTCTGCACACAGAAAGTGTGTTCATTCATTGGGCAGCCACAAGTCATGATCTTTGTCCACAGAATGAGCCATATAACAATGACTTGATACACTGGACTTTTGGCCAATAGTAAAATGGAAAGACTTTAATAAAATAACAAAATTGCGTTTGAGAAATAACATAGTGGAAGAGAAGAAATTGGGTTGTATGGCATGAGATCATGAAAGCAGTTAGAAACTTATTGCAGAAAGGTTGCCTGCAAGTATATATTTTTAAAAACACATGTTTTTCTCTTCACAACTCTTTAAAAAGTAACTAGTGAATTCATGTTTATGAAGTAGTGCTAATTTGGTTCTTTTTCTATTTTTAAGATATCTTACTTGGCTCCGTTTGGTTTTCAGTCAAGAAACTTACATATTCTTTCTTTGTTCTTAGAAATAGAAATGTAATCACAATGTATCTAGACTACTCTTTGTGTTCTATATTGATTTCCAGAAAGTTGCCCCCTGCATTATTTTTTCTTTATTTTGAAGTATGTTTAGACTTCTAGAAAAGTTTTAAAAGTAATACAGGGAGCTCCTATGTACTTTTCACTTGCTTTCCCTAATGTTAACATCTTACATGGAAATAATACAATTTCAGGAACTAAGACCTTTAACTTTGTTGCAAAACTTTTACCTAATCTATAGAGTTTATTTGAATTTTCTAGTTTCCCACAAATACCCTTTGGGGGGGGGGATCCCAAGTTGCATTTTTGTTGTCATATCTTTAATATATTTTGATATGTAATCTGTGATTCACCTTTCTTTGTCTTTCATGAACTTCACACTTCTAACATGTCTAGACAATTCATTTGGCAGAAGGTCCCTCAATTAGTGTTTGTATGATGTACTCTCATGATTAGACTGAGGCTATTCATTTTGACAAGAAGAAACAATTTGCCTTTTTCAATGCATTATATCAGAGATACATACTATGTCTATATCTTATTGTTTGTAGTATTAGTTTTGCTGATTGCATTTCTAATGTGGTAACTTCCATGTTTCTCCACTGTAAGGTTACTATTTTCTCTTTGTATTTATCTTCCAAAATCCCTGAAAATGTTCTGGCCATTAATGGCCCGTCCCTTTATCTTATTCATATGTGTTTTGAGGGTTTCATTAAGATATTTAAATAAAAAGAGGTAAGTAAATACAGGCTCAAATAGACATCAGCCAGCAATAATTGGGTGCCTAATATGAACAAGGCATAAAAGTAGATGAGACACATAAGATCTCAAAATATATAAGGGCCATAACTTTTACTGAAATATAGTGCGTACAATGAAGGTTTATGTTTAGGATATTCAAATCTTAGCACTCTTATGAGAAAGATATTTTATATATTCAGTGAGGAATAAAAATCTCATTTCACATAAAGGAAATATTCAGATATTTACTGTGGTAATTATCTTCCCTTAAATAACATAAATAAAGAAATTTATTTATTAAAAAAATTTCCTGAGTGGCTACCAGTTCCTATGGTGGTAAATCTCATAAATATATGCAGTAAAACAATATTTTAAAATTGCTATAGTTTTTTTTTTGCAAATTGGCATAGAATACTAGTTAAAATGGAAAAGAAATCTGAAGTAAATATGGTACCAGCTTTGTTAAATCATGAAAACAAATGAATGTGTTCCAATATAATTTTGTTTTAGTTTTTTTGTGAATGTATATGAGAGACTGTGTTTATGTGTGTGTGTGTGTGCGCGTGTGTATGTGTGAATTTTCTTTGTATGTTCCAGGCATCCTTTCATACTGAAGAAGCTACAAAAGTCTATAACCCCTTTCCTACAAAAAGAAAACAATTCCTCTAAATTTGATATTTAGTACTACAATAAATAGTGATTTGGACCCAAATCATCTCATTAAGCTTCTTTTTTTTTTAAGATATGTATTTGTTGTGTAACAAATTGCCACATTCTCCCTGGCTTACAAGGACAATTATTATGTCACAGTACTGTGGGTCAGAAGTCTGGATAAGGCTTAGGTAGGTTTTTTTTTCTTGTTCAGGGTCTCACAAGGCTGAAACTGAGGTATCTACAGGGCATGGGGTGTCATCTGAGTCTTGGAGCACACCTAAGCTCACATGTTTTTGGAAGAATGCATTACCTTGAAACTGTATAACTCATGGAAGCTGCATCTTCAAGGGCAGCAGTAAAGGCATCTCTTTTTCAAAAATTTTCCTGATTAGGTCCGACCCACCCATAATATCCCTTTTGAATAACTCTGAGTCAAGTATTTAGTAATCTAATCATGGGAATGACATCACATCATGTTCACAGGTTTTCCCAAGCTCAAGGGGAAGGAAGTACACAGGCTTGCACACAGCAATCTTGTCGGACATCTTAGAATTCCACCTACCACATGGCACCTGATATATAACTTTACTCAAAAGTACTGTAAAACTAGACATCTCTTTAGAATAAAAATACTATTTACTTTCAATACTTGAAAATATAGCAAGCCAATCCAAAGAGTTAGCATTTATTTGTAATGAAGTTTGGCAATAACAATACTCCTAGTATTCTTTTTTTTAATTTCAGTTTATTTTTTTAAATATAATTTATTGTCAAATTGGCTAACATACGGTGTGTACAGTGTGCTCTTGGGGTTGGGGGTAGATCTTAGTAAATTCTTATTTTAAAATTATTGACTAACAACAAACACCATATAAGTTAAAATATTAGATTTTGAACCCAATATCATATAAGTGAGGAGGAACCATGGAAATGAGTATAAAATCTTTCCACTTCTGAGCTCCTTTGAATAATATGGTTGACTAGGTCAAGCACTATTCTACAGCAAAACTCCAGTCTTTCTCTCCACAATGTATTCGCAGGAAATGTTAAAAGAAAAGCCTGTGATCTTTATTATACCACTCAGTCCATGAGGGACAAAGATAGGAAGATCAGAGAAGACTAGAGATTTGGGAGGGCTCTTGTACACATACTAATCAATTGATTACTGAGTTGGTTCTGACAAACTATTGATCTTCCAAAGTCAACAACATTGGTTAATAGTAAGTTAACTGGTGGCTGATTTTTTGTTAGAATGAGTTTAGCTCATTCTTTTTTTTATCTTTTTATTTATTTATTTATTTATTTGACTACAAGTAGTTTATTTGGAAGGTGATTCTGGTAAATGTTTGGGAGGGATCTGGGAACCAGGGTGTGTGTGTGTGTGTGTGTGTGTGTGTGTTTGTGTGTGTGTAATTTCAATGCACAGTTTTGTCTAAAAAAAAATTACCTCCAATTTTGCTTAACTATCATTTTTTGGGCTGTCTTTCATTATTACATTTCTAACATTTTCACTCAGCTATATGATGTCTTTACAATTATTTTATTACACCTGCTGTAAAAAGCCATTTGGAATGTGGGTCTAAAACCAAATACCGAAATATGCAATAGTAAGTATTGTAGATGCTGTGAATGTACTTTTAAAAAAGTAAGTAAAGTCTAGATTTTGAATTTGGCATTGCTGTGCCTGACTGCTGTTATTCTTAACACAATAGACCAATTTTTACTTTTTTTTCCTTTTGTATCTTTCATACACTAGCCTTGGTAAACAGTAGAACTTTGTGAGATAAAGGTAGGGAGGAGTGGATGAATGAAGGAAAAAGGAATACTCTCATGTTTACTTCATCTAGCTAACTAATGTTCTTTTATTTAAAAACTCACCTTCTGCATAATGATTAATTTTATATTTAAATTCATTTAAAATAGTTATATTAAATTTGAAAATTAATGCTTGTAAATATGACCTATAAAGGTAAAGATAGTACTTTTATTAACTTCAATAATCACAGTACAAGTAAAATAATCACAGGCAAGGTAAAAGACTTTAGATATGGGGCACCTGGGTGGCTCAGTCAGTTAAGTGTCTGACTCTTGGTTTTGCCTCCATCATAATATCACAGTTCGTGAGTTTGAGCCCCTGTGTCATTGGTCTCTGTGCTGACAGCGTGGATCCTGCTTGGGATTCTCTCTCTCTCTTTCTCTCTGCTCCTTCTCTGCCCATGCCCCCACCCCCAATATAAATAAATAAACTTAAAAAAAGCAGGCTTTATGGGGCGCCTGGGTGGCTCAGTCGGTTAAGCGTCCGACTTCCGCTCAGGTCATGATCTCACAGTCCATGAGTTCAAGCCCCGCGTAGGGCTCTGTGCTGACAGCTCAGAGCCTGGAGCCTGCTTTGGATGCCGTTTCTCCCTCTCTCTCTGCTCCTCCCCTGCTCATGCTCTGTCTCTCTCTGTCTCAAAAATAAATAAAAACATTAAAAAAAAACAGGCTTCAGGTATGAAAGCCAAAGAAGAAGTCAATGATTCAAAGACAGAGAAATGTTAGTGGCACTACTGATGGTGAGCACTGTACTGATATCGGCATGAGGTCATTTCAGTCAGCATCATTTCCGGCCAGTGTCTGGAAAGTCACAAAACCCAGAAGTTGTCAAGGAAATTAATCCCTACCGTAATAGAAATTTGAGTTCACTTTAATAGGTGATATAAACATCTAAAATCCTGTAAGTATTTTCTTCATTCACTTTTGCATTTGGAGAAGTAAAAGAAAAATATATAGCATAGTGTTTTCAAATGTTCTTTTTAAAGATTCCCATGATGTGACAAAGATCATTTCCTACTTTGGAAGAAAATTACACAATTACATCTGCAATCTCATAATAATCTTGGGATAACTGGTCCATCAGCTTAGTCATTTACATAGGGTGGACAGTAATTCATTAGTTTTAAAAATTAGTTGCAATGAATAAGCAAGCAAGGTACAAGACCTTTATTGAAGAGATTTTAACAAGATTTTTAAAACTATACAATGAAGATGTGATAATCTGATGTGTTTCAGGAAATGCTATTAATTACCATTTAGGGTTTCAGATGTCCTAAATTATCGACCAATTACTTTTCACATTCATTTTTATAATTTAATCTCTTGCTCTTCTCTGTGAGATGTTCTTTAACATCTCATGACTAAACAAACAAACAAAACAAAAGAGAAAGAAAACAAACCTTCCCATTCTGGCAGTCCCTGTGGTCTCTACTGAAAGCAAATAAGTTCCACTATAAGTTATATATATATATAACAAATATAGTCCCTTTCTTTACGAAATAGAATTAAGTAAAATACATACATACATACATACATACATAAATAAATAAATAAATGCCAGATGTCTCAAAGAAAAAGTAATGCCCATGTAATAAGTGTGATTTTCATCCTGGCATAGTTTGTAATTTTGAGTAACACTAGAATAAGAGGAAATTATATTTTAAGGTCAGTCTTTGAAAATGCTAACTATAATTATTTAATTTCAAGGCATGCTCTCTTTTTGGAAAGTGTATAGCACATTTAATTAGATTTAAACTATCTTTTTTTTAACACTGCTACTTGAATGTAACAGAAATTATAGCAATTTAGATATGACTTTCAACCTCAAAAAAGGGACTAATGCAAAAGTCCTAGCCACAGCAACCAGAGAACAAAAAGAGATAAAAGGAATACAAATCAGCAAGGAAGAGGTCAACTTTCACTATTTGTAGATGACATGTGATAATCGATATAGAAAACCTGAAAGATTCCACCAAAAACTGCTAGAACTGATACATGAATTCAGTGAATTCACAGGATATACAATCAAAGTACACAAATATGTTACATTTCTATACACCAATAATGAGGCAGTAGAAAGAGAAATTAAGTAATCAATCCCATTTACAGTTATCAAAAACAATAAGACACCTAGGAATTGCCACCAGCCTTTTTCACAGAGTTCAGCTAGAGCAAAAAATTCTAACATTTGTATGGAACTACACACACACACACAAAAACCCGAAGAGCCAAAGCAACCCTGAAAAGAAAAGTAAAGCTGGGGGTATCACAATTCTTGACTTTAAGTTATATTACAAAGGAGTAGTGATCAAAGCAGTATGGTACTGGCACAAAAATAGATACATAGATCAATAGAACAGGACAGAAAACCCATAAATGAACCCTCAACTATATAGCCAACTAATCTTTGACAAGGCAGGAGAGAATATCCAAGGAAAAAGACAGTCTCTTCAACCGTACAGACAGCAACATGCAAAAGAATGAAACTGGACCACTTTCTTACATCATACCCAAAAGAAATTCAAATGGATTAAATACCTAAATGTGAAACATGAACCCATTAAAATCCTAGAGGAGAATGCAGGTAGTAACCTCTTTGACATTGGCCATAACAAGTTCTTACTAGACACATCTCTGGAGGCAAGTGAAACTAAAGCAAAACTAGACTATTGAGACTTCATCAAAATAAAAACTTCTGCACACCAAAGGGAAAGACGAGCAAACTAAAAGGCAGCCTTTGAAATGGGAGAAGATATTTGCAAATAACATATCTCATAAAGGGTAAGTATCTAAAATATATATAGAACTTATAAAACTCAACACCCAAAAAACAAATAATTCAATTAAAAGTGGGTAGAAGACATGAATAGACATTTTCTGAAAAGTAGACCTACAGATGACTAACAGACACATGAAAACCTGCTCAACTTCACTCATCATCAGTATACAAATCAAAACCACAATGAGATATCACCTCATAACTGTCAGAATGGCTAAAATTAACAACACAGGAAAAAACAGGAGTTGGTGAGAATGTGGACAAAGGGGAACCCTCCTGCACTGTAGCTGGGATTGCAGACTGGTGCAGCTACTCTGGAAAATACTATGGAGGTTCCTCAAAAGCTTAAAATGGAACTGCCCTACGATCCAGCTACTGTATCTGGAACATATATCATATATATATATGTATATATGAAATATATATATCTATATTCCATTTTATTTATACACACACACATATATACATATACATATATATAATGGAATATTTTGGAATATATACACACACATATATATAATGGAATATACATGTGTATATATATATATATATAAATATAATGGAATATATTCTATTTTATATTTAATTTTAATTTATATTTAATATTTAATATAAATATTTAATATTATACGCATATATGTGTAATAGAATATTTCTTTGCCATAAAAAGAATGAATCTTGGGGTCCCTGGTGGCTCAGTTGGTTAAGCGTCCAAATTCAGATCAGCTCATGATCTTGGTTTGTGGGTTCGAGCCCCATGTCAGGCTCTGTGCTGACAGCTTGGCGCCCGGAGCCTGCTTTGGATTCTGTGTCTCCCTCTCTCTCTGCCCCTCCCTCTCTCATGCTCTGTCTCTCTCTCTCAAAAATAAATAAACATTGAAAAAAAAATTTTTTTAAAGAATGAATCTTGCCATTTGCAATCACATGGATGGAAACACAGTATTTTGCTAAGCAAAATAATTCAGTCAAAGAAAGACACAATACCATATGATTTCACTCATATGTAGAATTTAAGAAATAAACAAAGGAGCATAGGGGAAAAAAGAGAGAGAGGTAAACCGAGAGACGTACATCGAACTATAAAGAACAAGCTGATGGCTACTAGAGTGGGAGGTGGGTGGGGGGGTTATGTTAAATAATTGATTGGGATTAAGGAGGGCACTTGCTGTGATGATCACTGGGTGTTATATGGTAGTGTTGAATCATTAAATTGTACACCTGAAACTAATGCTACGTTGTATGTTACCTAACTGGGATTTAATTTTTTTTAATGTTTATTTATTTTTGAGAGAGAAAGAGAGAAACAGACTGTGAGCAGGGGAGGCACAGAGAGAGAGAGGGAGACACCAAAACTGAAGTAGGCTCCAGGCTTCAAGCTGTCAGCACAGAGCCCGACACGGGGCTCAAACTTAGGACCCCTGAGATCATGATGTGAGCCAAAATTGGACATTTAACCAACTGAACCACCCAGGCACCTTCTAACTGGGATTTTAAATTAAAACTTAAAAAAGAAGAACTAATGTATTTTCATTATATTAATCCAATACAATAATTTTGCATTTTTCTTTCAGCTTCATTTCTGCTTTCAATTTTGTTTTATTATTTTTAATATTTTTCACAAAATAATGAAATAATTGTTCGGATTTAGATGACAAATTATACAGCTCAATTTAATTGTTAAAACATATTCATCATGGCTTGAATGCTTTCAACAATATGTCATAAAACACTTTTGTTTTCAATGCATTTTATAAAATTTCTTAAAAAAAATTAGTGTACCTATTTAAGTTAAAAATTAGTATACCTACTTAAATTGGAGTTTTCCTAACTAAATGAGGTTGGTTGGAAGCAAGATTGGCTTTTCCAATTTACTTATATGGTGGGCATTTTTCATAAGCAAAAGGGGCTATATTTTGTAATATATGAGAAAATGTTTTAATAAAATGTGTTTACATAGAAATATCTATTAACAAATGTGTGTTGAAATGAATAATATTTCAATGTTTCCAACTTGTTTTCTATTTATTGGGTTAAACAAGGTGAAATTGAGAAATAATAACAGGTAGATAACTATAGCCATTAGTAAAGGTGCAGTGGATTCTGTGATATGCTTTCCAGGAACTGAGACAGTAAGTGACTCCATTAATTCATCCTTTGGCAGTTTTCCAGTATCTAGTGTTCAAGTCAAATAGTCTTAAGCCGAGTTAGATATGGGTATTCTTTAAAAAATATTCTCTTCTCCTTGCTGTCTTTGCTTGTAGTCTATCTTTGTGTGGCTCTACGACCATTACTGGCAATGGTAGAACTGAGATTAGTGGCATGGTTCTAAGAGAAAAAAAGTCACCTTCCAGGTTTGATTTTAACCCACATGGGCAAAGGAGTATATGAGGTTGTATGCAGAAGTGTCTCAGTTAACTAGGCTGAATTTGGAAATATGTACCAGATTTCATTCTATGAGTTTCAATCATCATATAGAGTATGAAGATTAGGTCCAATGTGAGAAAACTAAAATGTGAAATCTTGTCAATTCAGCAGTTATGCTGAATGGCCAGGTCCAGGTTTTGTTCATACTTACAAGTACCCAAAGAGGAATGGAAATAAATGTCTTCTGGATTAAAGAGTTTGATAACATTATTTATATTAAATATAATGTGTTGTCAAATTGGTTTCCATACAACATCCGATGCTCATCCCAACAGGTGCCCTCCTCAATGCCAATCACCCACTTTCCCCTCTCTCCCACCCCTCATTAAACCTCAGTTTGTTCTCAGTATTTAAGAGCCTCTTATGGTTTGCCTCCCTCCCTCTCTGTAACTTTTTTTCCCCTTCCCCTCCCCCCATGGTCTTCTGTTGTGTTTCTCAGGATCCACATATGAGTGAAAACATATGGTATCTGTCTGTCTTTCTCTGTCTGACTTATTTCACTTAGCATAATACCCTCCAGTTCCATCCACATTGCTACAAATGGCCAGGTTTCATATTTTCTCATTGTCAAGTAGTAGTCCATTATATATATAAACCACATCTTCTTTATCCATTCGCCAGTTGATGGACATTTAGGCTCTTTCCATAATTTGGCTATTGTTGAAAGTGTTGCTATAAACCTTGGGGTACAAGTGTCCCTATGCATCAGCATTCCTGTATCCCTTGGGTAAATTCCTAGCAGTGCTATTACTGGGTAATAGGGTAGATCTATTTTTAATTTTTTGAGGAAGCTCCACACTGTTTTCCAGACTGGCTACACCAGTTTGCATTCCCACCAACAGTGCAAGAAGGTTCCCCTTTATCCACATCCTTGTCAGCATCTATAGTCTCCTGATTTGTTCATTTTAGCTGCTCTGACCAGTGTGAGGTGGTATCTCAGTGTGGTTTTGGTTTGTATCTCCCTGATAAGGAGTGATATTGAGCATCTTTTCATGTATCTGTTGGCCATCTGGATATCTTCTTTAGAAAATTGTCTATTCATGTCTTTTGTCCATTTCTTCACTGGATTGTTTTTCGGGTGTGGAGTTTGGTGAGTTCTTTATAGATTTTGAATACTAGCCCTTTATCTGATATGTCATTTGCAAATATCTTTTCCCATTCCATCGGTTGCCTTTTAGTTTTGTTGATAAGAGTTTGATAACTTTAAATTCAACTTCAAGTGGGTCACTAACAGGAAAATTGAAGTCACTGATAATAAAAGAATATAGGACATAGATAAAATTGTCCCAAACTGAAAGATACACACAACAAGATCAAACATCTCTTTGGGAGTAAAATATAAAACTGAATTAAATTTAAATTTGAAAAATAGAGAAACATTAATTTATAAATGTCGTTAACTACAAAATATCATTATAAGCACATTATGTGATATATTTTAATATACAACACATTTACACTCAAATATTGTGGCATTGGTTGTGATATCTGCCAAGTTTTCTCCTTAATAAGAAGTTAAATCTTTTACAGGTGTTTATGTTTTATCTGTATAAGAATCATGTTTTACTTAAAAAAAATTTTTTTTAATCCTTATTTGTTTTTTGGGGGGAGGGGCAAGGAGAGAGGGAGACCTGGAATCCAAAGCAGGCTTCAGGCTCTGGGCTGTCAGCACAGAGCCCGACGCGGGGCTTGAACTCACGGACCGCGAGATCATGACCTGAGCCGAAGTCGGTCGCTCAACCGACTGAGCCACCCAGGTGCCCCCATATTTTACTTTTAAATGTGAGGTAATGTATGTTAGTAAACTTATTGTGGTAATCATTTCACCATATATACACGTGTCAAATCATTATGTTGTATGCCTTACATTTATGCAATGTTGTATGTCGATTATATTTTCATAAAACTAGAAAAATATATCTATTACCTATTTGGGAGGTCTTCCACCAAGATACTGAAAGAATTCAACCATGAGACATGGGCAGACTCACTGCATGTGAGCAGTTGAAGACAAGTTCTGTCACTTCTTGGCCACATGGTGAATCCGAAGTGGTGATAGAACCTGTTTTTGTTTGTTTGTTTTCTAATTAAAAATTTTCCTTTCTATAATGTGCTTTGATTTTGCTTTAGTTTGGGGTTTTGTTTCTGTTAATTAATTTTTAAGTTATTCACATTGGTGGCAGCAATGATTGGAATCTGATTTCATACTCTGAGTATTTGTTAAATGTAATAAGGATTCATAGACATCTATTCTCTGTTGGATGAAAGGCAATGAAATGTCTGCTGTTAGTCTTTTTTGTTTGTTTACTTATCCACTTAAACTTAAATCAATTGAGAATCCTATGCCACTGGGCTGGAGGTGAGCTCTTTGATATCTGGTAAAATAAATATTTTTATTCACATTTGACCCATGATGGAAATTATGGAATTGAAGCTCTAAAACCTCTCTGTGTTTGTTAGTCTGTGTGTCAGTAATTCAGAAAGGCATTTATCTTTAATTAAATGAATGTGTAATGTTTTTGTTCTTCCAGAGGTTATTAATAACATAGATGACAAAGTCTGTTAAATTAAAAAGAGTTTGTTTGGAATGACTTAGGGAAACAATTGTTTATGTAAATTAAATAATCCTAAAATTCCCAGAAATATAAGGAAACTTAATTTCTAAAACATAAGTGTGCTTTAAATATACTTTAACTTTTATAAGTACTAATTTAGAAATAAATTATGAATCTTGGTTCACATAAATTAGATTAAACTTTGGCAAACAAGGCTAATTTAATTTTAGTTTAACAGAAACAGCTAAAAAACCCCAGCTATACCTCCTCTGATTTATCAGGTGTAATACAAATCTATTCGGGTATGCTTTTCTTAAACACATACAAGTTTAGTGGTCACATAAGGTAACATTCATCCTATTAATTTTTAATATGACAAAAAAGCAAATTGATTTTTAACTAAATTGAATAAACATTTTGACAGGTTTTTTTTTTTCAGTATCAGCAATAATTATATTTTGTAATAGGTCAGCTTGAAGACAATTTTCATCTTTAGATAACTTGAAATGTTGGACTGATCTTCAGTTAATAGATAATCATTGGATATTGAGAATATTTTTAAGTAATAAAGAATATGGGAACATTGATTACCAAGCCTAGTTCTTAAGTTACATGATTTTGCATCTTATTTTTGCATACTACAAAAAGGCTAGATCTTTGAGTTATGTTCATGAACGTATTCATTTTGTCATTTTGAGAAGTTTGTAGGTGTAGAAACTTGTGTTAATAGTTCTGTGAGTCTGCTAACATGCTGGTGCTGTATGACAGATGGTTTTCAGTTCCTCCTCTGTCCTCCCAATTTGCCTGTGACTGAGAGAATTCTTGTCTTGGATGTGGGACTTTCAGTGGTAAAACCCAGACAAATCAGAGGAAGTCAGCCACCCCACTGATAGTGAATTACATTGTTAAAAGCTGTAATCAATGTAAGTGGTTGAGTCTAAACTTGGTAGCAATAGCGGTATAGAAATAAAAATAAATAAATAAATAAATAAATAAATAAATAAATAAACAAATAAGTAAAATTGCATATGCTCGCTTTCTACTTTAAAAAGAAAAGATGAGGGGCGCCTGGGTGGCGCAGTCGGTTAAGCGTCCGACTTCAGCCAGGTCACGATCTCGCGGTCCGTGAGTTCGAGCCCCGCGTCAGGCTCTGTGTCTCCCTCTCTCTCTGCCCCTCCCCCGTTCATGCTCTGTCTCTCTCTGTCCCAAAAATAAATAAAAACGTTGAAAAAAAATTAAAAAATAAATAAATAAAAAGAAAAGATGTGTGTGTGTGTGTGTGTGTGTGCCTGTGCACGCACACATTTTTCTCCAGATCCCTGTATATTGTCAAAAATTTTGACAATGTAGTCCCCCAGTTTTTTGTCTTTGTGGGAAAAACAAACATTATTTATATGTTGAAACTAAAATAGAATGTTAAAAATTTTGATTGGTTCACATGAATATAGCAGCAATAAATGCATCATATATTAATAATCTTTGGTATTATGGAATCAGTATAAATTCACAGGCTTCTGAGATGTATTTTAAAGTCTTCAGGGGCGCCTGGGTGGCTAAGTCGGTTAAGCGTCCGACTTCCGCTCAGGTCATGATCTCACGGTCTGTGAGTTTGAGCCCTGCATCGGGCTCTGTGCTGACAGCTCATAGCCTGGAGCCTGCTTCAGATTCTGTGTCTCCCTCTCTCTCTGACTCTCCCCCAGTCATCTCTGTCTCTCTCTGTCTCAAAAATAAATAAAACATTAAAAAAAATAAAAAAAAAAGTAAGTCTTCAGTATGAATGACTATCATAAAGAACAAAGCAAAAAATATCAATTTTATTTTTTTATTTGCATTTGAAAATGAATTTTATTTACTTATTTATAATATTCAAGTCTAAAAAGTCATGGAATGTATTAAAATCTTAGTGGGCTGTTTCCATGATTTGTTGTTTATTGCCTTTTCAATATGAGTGAATAATCGTTTTTTCTGTGTGATCTGCCTAGATTCTGTGTTTTACCATAGTAATTGCCTATTCTTTGCGTTCACTTAATGACCTTGATAGTTTAAAGAAACGACAATATCTCAGTCAAGAAAGAGCTAATTTTTTTATGAATATGTTACTTTGTATGTTTACTCTCAAATATTTTATGATCACATTAATAAAATAAGTAAGCATGTATTGTTTCTCAAATACTCATGGTTCTATTTTAATCAAGTGTCCAAATCTCCTCTGATAATTTTTTTTTTTTTTTTGCTTTTCCAGATTAGATCCTGACAATAGAACAAAGGACAGGAAATGAAATTAAATAATGAAATGAAATGAAATGAAATGAAATAAAAAAGAAATAATTTTTTTGTATCAAAGATCAATTTTGAGATAATGTCCATGGTCCCCTGGAATAAAATCACAGAGCTTTGCTCTTTCACACTATAAAGAGAGGGATGCTAGAAATACACCTATTTGATATGTTTCTACTGATGAACTTGAATGGAAAAGATGATCAGAAGATGTATTTAACTTTCCTTAGGTTAGAGCCGTATGTATAGGGAAAATGTTATTGATAGCAATTTAAACTGGTATGCTTTATAAGAGTCCCTAGAGATTTGTCAATGTCCTCCCTTCTTATATCTTTTAAACTCAGAGAAAACACTGATATAGTTACCATGAACACTCAGTAAAATTTTTCTGTATTTGGTGTGCCTGGATGGCTCAGTCTGTTAAGTGTCTGACTCTTGATTTTGGCTCAGTCCATGATCTCATGGTTTTTGAGTTCGAGCCCTACATCAGGCTCTGTATGGGCAGTGTGGAGCCTGCTTGGCATTCTCTCTCTCCCCCTCTGTCTTCCCCTCCCCTGCTCATTCTCTCTCTTTCTCTCTGTGTCTCTCTTTCTCTCTAAATAAACTTTAAAAATTATAAAAATAAAATTTTCCTATATTTTTCAGAGCTGGTGCTAATAATAGGCAACCATGGCATAGTATTGTAAGTCAAAATTTCAGTTAGTCAAAATGTTTACTAGCCTTACTTTGAAAATTTGATTCTAGCATCTTCTATGCTAGTGGTTTTCAATTATAGAATGCACATTACACTTAACCATGGAGTTTTATAAAAATATAAATATCGAGGCCTTACTTCAGTGTTGTTGACTCTCTTTCCTTAATATTCTAATTATATTCTTGGTGTGTACTTATAATGTAATTTAGTATAACTTATAGATGTTTATGTAATGTGTCAGGATTATTGCATGTTATACATCAACTTTTTCCTCTCTAAAAATTATGTTATTCCATTTTCATAAATCAGATTACATACTCTCTGTGTTCTTTGAAATGAGATTAAGTACTCTCTGTGTTCTTTGGAATATAATTAGATATTTCTTTTCTGAAATGTTTTTTGAAATGGCTTCAGCCTATTTCATATGCCATAGACACTGTCACATCTTTTTGTCAGTAACACTAGTCTTGTCATCACTCTCATCAGAACTTTTACATTTGGAAATAACTACAGATAAATTCATCACAACATCTTAAACCTCTGTCACCTACAGATAGGATTTGCTCTCCTCTCATGCTTCCATAAAAATTCTGCGATCAGCTATAAGCCAGGATTTGTCTTCAATAAAGAAGACTGTCTTCCACAGGACAAATAGGGCCCTGTGAAAAAGGACTGTACCCGATATTTCAAGATATTGACACTTCAAAGAATAACTCTTAGGATAGGCCACACTGATGGTATCATTTAGAAAATCTTCAGACTGTTCCAGTGGACACATGAAGGATTTCCCAGAAGTTTTTATTCAAGAAGCAGACAACTTCATTGATTGGACTGATAAAGGATGATTATATTAACTTGTTTGGTACATTGTTGATGTTACTTTAATGTTTTATTTTCCAAATGTGTTTCCAAGCATGTTCCTCATGCTTCCTGAGCTATAAGGAAATCATAACCACTTAGTAGACTCAGTTTTTTAAATGAAACATCTTTAAATGATACCTTATTCTAACTGACCACCCGTTTCCCAAATCAGAAACTCTCCTTGGGTCTCTTTATATTCAATATATTTATTTCCATAGATTCAATAAGAGTTTTTTCTTTTGATCAGAATATAATGGAAAATGTAGGTTATGCAACAAAGGCTTTAAATGTAATATCACATTTGAGAATGGTGCCCATTTAATCAGGAAAAACTAAGGGACTAAGGTCTTCCATTTGGAGCCAATACTTATATACTCATAAATCCCTCTCAGAAAAACTAGCATGGCTTGCAAAGTCCTAGCTTTATAAGTGTTGAGAAAGGTCACATTCTACCTGGCAAGACCTGAGTATTTTAGGGACTCTGAAAAGAATGCTCCTAAATTTATAGGTATCACAGGTGAAAATATGGTAGACAGAGATTTTTGGATTTGTCTTCTTAGAATGAAGAGAGTAAATAAGGGGATCTTTTCTAAGTCCAGTCTGTTTCCTTATTAAAAACCTCTAGCAAAGCAAGTTTAAGAAGACACATCTAGTATATAAACATTCTGGCTGCACCTATGTAAATAATGAGGCCAAATCTAATGAAACTAGCTTTAATTTGTGATAATAATTAATCTTCCATTGAAATATTTTTAATTACAAAAGGGACATTGCAATGAAAATTGAAATAAGCAAAAAAAAAAAAAGACCCACTAAAACACTAGATATCTTTATTGGAAAACTGCATTGTTTAGAACATACTCTTATAGGTGACTCTATCCTTTCTATACTGGTGGGCTATTTTATAAATCTTTATGGTGCAGGAAACTTACAGCAAAGCAAAATAATTCTCATCTCTGGACATGCAAATCAATTATTTGAGGGATATTGAATTTACTTCTCCTTCTTGCATGAAGAAATCCAGTTTTATGTCTATCTATACATAATTTCAACCGTCTATACTACATACAAACCTGTGCTTCCTGACTTCTCCTTTGAACTGATTGTTTCATCTATCTATTTTCCCTATTAAATTGAATTAAATACGATTTTTAACACATGAATAAAAATGTATGAAGTCATTTTATATTTCCTTGTACAATTAGAAACTAAAATTGGTAAATGTTGAAATGACTCAGACTTCAAGCACTTTATTCTTCTTAGGATAGTAGAAATGGCTCACATTTCAATGAGCATAATTACCATAAACATTTTTGTGTGTGATAACTTTAAATCATGTCTGATATCTTCCTAAGTTTATACTTTTAAATTCTCCTTCTATTCTAAAGATTGTATCACCATTTCCTACTGCTGTGCCCTTACTTTCCTGGATCAATTAGCTGTAGACAGAGTTCTCTGGTGATAGTTTGAGCTTCTGTAGGCAAGACTGTAATAATGAGAGTGGAACTCAGCCACAGGGATCCCTTCATTTAGGTTCAGCCCCCTATCCAACTCTAAGACATCCTTTATCAAATTCCAAGAAGGAATTGAACTTCATCGAGGTGAGACCACTCGATTAGCAAGAGCATGAAGCTTGACAACACAGGGCATATTTAAGGGGATTGTCTTCCTGAGGACTAGGATTTATGTGGGAGGGAGGCAAGAAATTAGTTGAAAGGTAGATTATAAAATGTATGCAAAGTTTTGCTTGTCTTCCAAAGTCAAAATATATCTTCCTATTTTTAATGGTTATCTCAATATTCACCTTTCATTATATTTAAAAATGCAGCAGACCTCTAACTAAAGTAATATGATTATATTTGGCAAGAGAAAGCTGATTCTCAAATCACTTAGTGGACATTAAATTTTACAAGGTTTTTCTCTTCTTATTTTACTGACTTAAAAGTCTAGTTCTTTTTAGACTAGCAAACTTTCCTCTACTTGTAATAAAATACCTTTTACTTCCTATATACATAAATGCTAAATAAGCTTATTTACTTCCAGGTTTTGTGGCTATTACTATATCTCTAAATATAGCTTGTTCTTTAAGTGTGTTTCAAATCTAAATTTAATCTGAAAGTGATGAGTAAGATTTCACAAGATGTTCTGAATAACTCTACCTCAGCTGGACCTAATGCCATTTTACTGTTTTGCATTGTTTTCAGTGCATATTTTAAATGACTCATTTCTTGAACTTCTGCTCAATAATTTCTAAAAGAGTTCAATTAAATTATGCACAGTTTAAGTTCTTAGTGTTCCAATTACTTTTTTCTTAGCAGTTTTAATTTCATAACATTTATAGAAAAAAAAGATTGAGTTGATCTGTATTATTTTACACAGAAACGTTGAATTGCATGTCTTTAGGTTGCTCGTGTAGTTTGTTTAATTCTATTTTTGGCCAGGGAAGCACTTTTGTGTCATCAGAAAATAACAACAGTCTAAGAAAGTGTCTATCAATTTGCAAATTGTCAAGGCATTCTGGTCACTGGAGTGTGAAGGTGGATGGAAGGAGGAAGCATGATTGCGGGTTACAGTGTATTCAACACTATTTTAATACTGAGAATCACAGCTGAAATACAAGTCAGTTAACTTATTGAACTTAACTCTAGCCTTTGGATTCAGCTTTGGAGATAGAGTTCTTAAATGCTTATATTGATTCTGTGGTTTTAATTAGACTTGGGACCATTTTCTAGATTCTCTGAATAAAATGTGGTATCTGAGTCAAAGCTGATATGGTTGATGTGTTTTCCTCAAAATTATGCAAGATGAGCTAATATTGGAGTCTTTATTATTTTATTTCTTTAATTATTAAGCAGAGCTATGTACTAATAGTGAGTTCTCTGTCTTAAAATGCATGATGCTTGCCTTTCACTTAAAAATAAATTTGTTCAATGTAATTTTATTTGTTCAAGATACTCTATATAAGCCACAAGAAAGAAATCAAGAAATACTCATGTACTAAGAATTAGTGGCAGGGGTGCCTGTGTGGCTTAGTCGGTTGTGTCTGACTTTGTCTCAGGTCATGATTTCAGGGTTCATGGGCTCGAGACCCAAATCAGGCTTTGTGCTGACAGTTCAGAGCCTGGAGCCTGTTTTGGATTCTGTGTCTCCTTCTCACTCAGTCCCTCCACCACTTTCTCTCTCTCTCTCTCTCTCTCTCTCTCTCTTTCTCTTTCTCTCTCTCAAAAAAATAAACAATAAACATTAAAAATTAAAAAAAATTAGTGGCTGATTGATAGATTGATAATATCCTTTTTTGTAATGATGCAAGATGAGAAAAAGGAAGGAATTAAAAATTTTAGTTGATAAAAGTGAGTATCTTTTATAAATTTTGTTTTAAAAATACTTGCAATGACTTTTGGCAAAAACCACCAGAGTCAGGCCAAACTTCATAGTCCTTCACAGGAGGACTGCCCTCACTTCAGACATCAACTACCAGATGGGGGTTCTTAGGACTCTCCTTGCTTCAAACCAACTAGCCCCAAATTTGGGAGTTTCCACTACCCTCTCTGGTTTGTTAATTCACTAGGATAACTTATACGAGACATAAAAACACTATGCTTATGATTACAGTTTTACTATAGCAAAAGGATATCAATTAGAACCAGCCAAAAGAAGAGGTCTGGGAGGTTTCCAAATGTAAAGGCTTCCATTGTCCTATCTCTGTGTAGTGGGGATATGTAACCATCCTGGCATATTGATGTGTGACCATATGCAGAGGATTGCTAAGTAGGGAAGCTCACCCAAGCTTTAGTGTTCAGTTTTGATTGGAGTTTGATTACAGAGGCATGCTTGATTGAATCATTAGTCACATAGTTACATTCATACTCTAGCTTCTAATAATTTCCTGTCACTCAGGAAATTCCAAGGATCTGGATGCCACCTCCCAGGAACTACGGACAGGGCTAGCCAAATTCTTTCTTACACAAGAATATCCAGTTGAGCTAAGCAGGAAGAAATTTATAGCATGGCTTTTATAAGGCCTTAAGCTTATTAACATCAATAAAATCTCTCAAGTCTCCAAGATATAACAAGATTTGTACCATTTATGTGATTCCAAGATTATAGTAGCTACAACCACTAAATAGACATTTTGCTATGAGAGGAAGCAATGTCATCTGCTCCTCTCTCTTACATGTTACTTAATCATCTAAATGAGAGAAGAGTTATGTAACAAATAACACCTGATGTGTTTTTTGGCAGTGTGTTGATTATAAAAGGAATCCATGGTTTTCTTCCTGTTGGCGATACCTAGAGCTGTTTTTCTAAAGGTATAGCCAATATGAGTGCAAAGCAACCAGAACTTCTCTCCAAAAACAGCCTTGGACTGTGGATACTATTCTACAAAATCAGCATCATATCATATTTTGTCCTGATGAAGTTTTTTATCGAATTTTTTTGTGTACGTTGGGTAATAACTTTCTTGGATGCAATGATTTTCCTCCTTTTTCTGTGGAAATGCTTTTTTCCTCCATGTTTTCCTCAAACCTAAAATGTTTTCCATGTTCCTTTCCACTACTTTGGGATGCTGCTCCTTTACCTCTATTCTATACCACTCCTCAGATGCCTCACAGATATATTTTACCCCTCTACGCTTCTATACAATCAATTATAACATTTGAAAATGATGCACGATGCATAGTCGTTTTCTATAACTGGATCTCTTCTCCATTCATCAATTACCCGAGGACTGACTAGGTCTTAAAATTTAGTATTCTCCATGGCAGAATCATGCAAAACACATAGAAGAAACTGTATAAATATGTATTTGCTTCTCTTGGCTTCTCTTGTGTAGTTTGTCTATTTCTTTCAAGTAATATTTTTCATAATAGCCCTTATTGCACCATGAGAGAATTTTAAAGAATATCTTGTGTTCTCTAGGATTCATGTCTATAATTTTATGTGTACTATATGCGTTATTTACTAGGAAAATCCTCTTGATAAAAGAAAGTTATCATCCACTTTTATCTAGAGCTGTGTGAGTCAGGGGTATGGAAGGGGCACCTGTAGACACATTCTCAAGAGTTGCATGTATTTGTTTAGAGAGGATGAGAAGATATATCAAATTCTCCCAAAGGCATGTAACACTCTGTAGAATACGATATACAAGATTGACAGGGTTATTGGTACTAGTGGCCATATTAGGAGGCATCAGAGACTGAACTTTAAGGAGTAATTGCCTTCCATTAGGTTTTTCTGCCTCTTGTTTCTTGATAATCCACTCTGCAATTTTTATGATGCATTATCCTAGAGGAGGTCACTTCCCAACTTAAAACATTTTAGAATTTCCCTGTCTACCAAACAAAATACAATACAAATATCAAAGCCCTCAAGAAATTAGCCAAAAAATGACTTTGAGTTTGAAAGCATGCATATTCGTTGTGTATTAAAGAGTCTAGCAGATGAAATGCATATGGGTGATATTGCTCATTTAATCATCTGTTCCTATGATGTCCCTGCTACTGTGTCTCATATCCAGGTTCTAAAATTCACCTTTCCTTCAAGATCCAGTCAAACATTATTTTCTTCATGCAGACTTCTATGACCCCTGACATCTTCCTTCAAAGTGTTAAAAAGGGCTTCTGGAATGCTGGTAACGATCTTTTTCTTGATGTGAATGCAGATTGCAGTCACCATACATACAGTTAACAAGTGTGTACTTTTCTGTGTGCATATTACTTTTAAATCAATAAATAAACTGACCCAGATTTAGGTATTCAAATGTCAGTCTTCTCATTAAGTATTAGAGCCTTTCAGAAGCAATGAGATATCGTATCTCACAGTCCCATGGAAATATTTTAACACATTAGTCAAAATACCAATAATAAAATTTCATTGAAGACAAAAACATATATATGATTAATAATGCTGTACAACTTTTTTTTTTTTTTTTTTTTTTTAAATTTTTTTTTTTCAACGTTTATTTATTTTTGGGACAGAGAGAGACAGAGCATGAACGGGGGAGGGGCAGAGAGAGAGGGAGACACAGAATCGGAAACAGGCTCCAGGCTCTGAGCCATCAGCCCAGAGCCTGACGTGGGGCTCGAACTCACGGACCGCGAGATCGTGACCTGGCTGAAGTCGGACGCTTAACCGACTGCGCCACCCAGGCGCCCCTGTACAACTTTTATATATAAAGAAAATCCTTCACTAGCAGCCAAACATTTCTCATTCTTCTCTCAAGTGATGTATAAATATATTCATTTTGTGACATTTTTCATGCCTTCTTTAATAATATATATATACATGTATCTTCGCCCGGTTTCTCCTATTATTACACCCCATATTACATTAGTATGGTACATTTGTTACAATGAATGAACCGATATTGAGACATTTTTATTAAGTGAATTCTGTACCTAATTCAAATATCCTTAGTATTTAACCTAATGTCCTTTTTCTGTTCCAGTATCCTATCCAGGATATGACTTTACATTTAGTTGTCTTGTCTTTTTCAAAGCCTGTTACTATGGGATTTTTCTTGGGCTTTCCTTGCTTGATTACCTTGACAGTTTTGAGTAGACTTGAGCAGGTATTTTGTCCCTTAGTTGATGTTTTCCTTATGATAATACTGATTTTATAGTTTTCTAAAAGAAAGATCACATAGGAAAACCGCTGTTCTCATTATATCACATCTAAGATACATACTATCAACATGATTTATTAACTGTTGATGTTAATCTTGGTCACCGGGCTAAAGTAGTATTTGTCAGATTTCTCCATTGTAGTTACTCCTCTTCCCCTTCCCATACTGTACTCTTTGGAAAGAAATCAAGATGCACAGGTCACACTTGGGAATGGGGAGTTATGTGCCAAATCCTTGAGAACAGAATATCTTAGATTACTTGGGATTCTTCTTCATGAAACATTTGTCTTTTCCCCCTTTATTTATTTACCCAGTCATTTATTTATGTCAACATGGACTCTTGGATATTTATGTTATACTTGGGATTTTAACCCAACACTACATTATTTGTTTTGCTCAGACTTTTCCATATTTGACCATTGGGAAACTTCTCAGTTTCTCTGTAATATACTTTGTGTGTGTGTGTGTGTGTGTGTGTGTGTGTGTGTGTGTGTGTCTAGTGTTTACTTAGCACTTCCTTACTTTCTGGAACAACAAGGGGCTCCAAGCTTACCCTGAATTTTTCCTGCTCCGTTTTGAGAACCAGCCATTCATCCAGGAGTCCTGATTCCTTTCATTGGAGAATGGTATTAGAAATGGAAATCTAATAGCCAACTATACTCATTGCTACTATCATGTTTGTTGTTTTTAGGCCTTGGAAGCTGACAGATCAAAGAAACATATATGAGTATATACTAAGCCAAGTATATCCACATATATAAGTATTCGAGAAATTGATTGTATTCCCAAAATTATCAAATTTGTGGGCATACTGTTCATATATGTCTTCATTATCCTTTTAACATTCATGGAATCAGTAGTGATAATGTGTGTATATGCTAAGTCTGCCTTCTCTGTCAGCCTTCTCTAGTTCAAAGCAAGTAACCAAGAGTTCTGCATTCTGTCTATTGTGCCATTGCATTTGGTCCTACCATCAAAAAATTCTTTTGTTCCCTGCTCTGATTTCTCTCTTCTCCTTTTGCAACTCCAACTACATGTATGGTATACTGTTTTATATTATCTAACAGGTCCCTGAGATTCTGTTCAATCTTTTCAAACTTTTTTTTCCTCTTGATTTTGATTTATCTTCAGGTTTGCATACTCCCTTCTCTGTAATTTTTCATTTTTTAAATTCCATCCAGTGTCTTTTATATTTCATACATTATATGTTTCATCTCTAGACTCTTATTTATGTTTAAAAGGTATTTTCTAAAATAATGATATTTCCTATTTTTATTGAGCTATAATTGACATATAATATTTATTAGTTTCAGGTATACAAACATTGATTCAATATATGTATATGTTGTAAAATGATTATCACAATAAGTCTAATTGATATCTGTCACCACACATGTTTGCAAATTATTTTCTTGTGATGAGAACTTTTAAAATTCACTCTCTTGCAACTTTTATAAATATAATAGAGTATTATTAACAACAGTCACCATACTCTACATTACATCCCAGGGCTTCTTTATTTTAAAACTGGAAATTTGTATCTTTTGACTATCTCCACCCACTTTGCCCACTTTTACCTCCCCACATCTGGAAACCACCAATGTATTGTCTGTATCTACGAGTTCAATTGCTCGTTTGCTTTTGGGGTTTTTTGTTTCTTTGTTTTTGTTTTTGTTTTTAGAGTCCACATAGACGCGAGATCATACCATGTTTGTCTTTCTATATCTACTTATTTCATTTGGCATAATGCCCTCAAGGTCCATCCACACATATTGTCACAATTGGCAGATTTCCTTGTTTTTTATCTTTATCCATTCATCAATTGATGGACATTTGAGCTCTTTCCATTATTTGGCTCTATAAACATTAGGGTGCATGTGCCCCTTTGAATCAGTGTTTTTGTTTCCTTTGAATAACTTCCTAGTAGTGCAATTGCTGGGTCACAGAGTAGTTTCTATTTAACTTTGTGAGGAACCTCCATACTGGAGGTTTGCATTTCAGAGTGGCTGGACCAGTTTGTATTCTCACCAACAGTGTAAGAGGGCTCCCCTTTATCCACATCTTCACACATCTATTGTTTCCTGAGTTGTTAATTTTAACCATTTGAACAGGTGTGACACAGTATCTCATTGTGGTTTTGATTTGTATTTCTGTGATTATGAGTCATGTGGAGCATTTTTTCCTGTCCCTGTTAGCCATTTGTATGTCTTCTTTTGAGAAATATCTGTTCATTTCTTTTGCTCATTTCTTCACTGGGTTATTTGTTGTTTGAGTCTAAGTTTGAGAAGTTCTTTACAGATTTTGGATATTTGTCCTTTATCCTATATGTCCTTTGCAAATATCTTCTCCCCTTCCAAAGGTTGCCTTTTAGTTTTTTTGATTGTTATCTTTGCTGTGCAGAAATTTCTAATCTTTGTGAAGTCCCAATAGTTCATTTTCGCTTTTGTTTCCCTTGCTTCTGGAGATATGTCTAGTAAGAAGCAGCTGTGGCCAAGGTAAAAGAGTTTTCTCGTCTTTTTGATAATAGCCATTATAACAGTCATGAGGTGATATCTCATTGTGTTTTCTTCATTTGCATTTTCATGATGATTAGTGATAGTGAGCACTTTTTTATGTACCTTTGGACATTTGTATGTCCTCTTTGGAAAAACATATGTTTAGATCCTCTGCCAATTTTCAGTTGGATTTTTTTTTGCCATTGAGTTGTATGAATTCTTTATATAAATTGGACATTAATTTCTTTTCAGATATATGACTTTCAAGTATTTTCTCCCATTTCATAGGTTGTCTTTTATTGTGTTGGTAGTTTCCTTTGCTGTACAGAAGCTTTTTAGTTTTCTAGTCCCAATTGTTTTACTTTTTTCCTTTGCTGCTTTACTTTTGGTGTCAAATCCAAAAAAATCATTGCCAACGCCAAGTCAAGGGTTTACCACCTATGTTTCACTTTTAGGAGTTTTATGGTTTCGGGTCTTTTGATCAAGTCTTTAATTCATTTTGAGTTAATGTTTGTGAATTTTGTAAGATAGTGATACCATTTCATTCTTTTGTATGTGGCTGTCCAGTTTTCTCAATACCATTTATTGAAGAGACTGTCCTTTCCCCACTGTACATTCTCCCCTCTTTTGTTGTAAATTAATTGACCATATATGGGTGGGTTTATCTCTAGGCTCTCTATGGGTGGGTTAATTTCTGGCTCTCTATTCTGTTCTGTTGATCTATGTGTCTGTTTTTATGCCAATATCATACTATTTTGAGTTTTTAGCTTTGTAGTATAGTTTAAAATCAGAAACCATGCCTCCCACTTCCTTCTTCTTTCTCAAGATTGCTTGGCTATTTGGTGTCTTTTGCAGTTCAAAACAAAAACAAACAAAAACAAACCCCACAACCTCTCTGGATATAACTGACATGGAAAAATCATTGTCCAAAATATACATGTTAAGATCCTCAAAGAGTTCATACTAGATAGAAAATGTACAGAGGAAATAAATGTGTAAAAGTATTTAATCAATAATCTAATGTAAATAAACATTGAAAGGATTCAAACTAGAAAGCACTAAGGCACAACACATTTCAGAAATTACTTTAAATCAGAGTATTTATTAAATAAAATAATCAAAAGCCAAAAATATTAGATGGTTATATGTTACTATGGCTCAATCAACAAAATGGAGGTTTCAATAGGAAATATATTCAATATATTCTTCTTTTTTGTATGACATTATTTGAGATTTTTTTGAAAAGTAAATATTATTTAGGTTTCAAAATATTATGGCTTTTTCCCGTAATGAAAAACAAAACATAAATATACCTACGAATTTAATCTTCTATTTTTAAATAATGATATCCTTTAAAAAAATGCATTTAGTGTAAATGATTTGATGTTACCCCTATCCCTGACAAGCTGTCTTGAATAATGATTGCTGCATTTGGCTTATTTTACTAGATCAAGTATACACATTGCTAATTGTTATATCAAGTGATTGTAAATTACCAAAAATTAGCTGGTTGTTTCTAAAATGGAAATATAGGCCTGCAGAAGTCAAGAACAGAAATTTAACACGAATTGAAATTGGCTGACAAATCCTGCCAAAGATTTTGATAATTCAGTTACCTGAACCTTGACTACCTCCATTCATGAGATATTTGTAGAAACATATCTCCTATTCATAAAGAATAAGTCTTAAAATTCTTATTTAATTTCAAACTTTAATTAGACTCTAAACAAAATATGAAATGCAAGTGACTAACATCATCTTTCTTACTGGTGAGCTGCTCTAAGTTAAAATCCTGTATATAGCTAACTATTGTTGGAAACAAAAATTATTGCAATCTATATTTTGTCCACTATAATATTTGTAGTGATCAGATGCTCATTAGATTTCTGATGGCTTTGATTATGAGAATTAGGCCCTAGGAATTTTTATCATGATATCTCTGACTTCTATCTCACCATTAATGGCTTGGAGTTATATCAAATTGATTTCTTGTAAACTTTTCATGATTGTCTAGAACATAGCAAGGACTGAGTTAAACCCCTTTGAAAGAATAAATGAATGGATGCCTGGTAATAAACAGAAGGAATTCATATTCATTCCAGCTATTTCCAAATAAGCTGTTAGTGAGATTTGATTCTAAAGAAAACTTATTTGAAGGTTCAGAGCAGACGTTAGACTGTTAATTCCAGTGAAACCTTATGTTTTTGTGTGATTCTGTATAAAGGATAAAGAACCCTTGAAATCCAAAACAAGAGAGCATGAAATGTTTTTACAGGATCTGGAAGTTAGTAGATTGAAATCATATCCAAAATATTATGACTATATGCATTTATTAAAGGGAAAATATAAATTTTATCAGATTCTGTAACACATCAAATGAAAAAATCATTAAAATGATATTTTATATGACTATGAAATATGTTTGACTTCTCCACTTCACATATTATCTTATAAATGTCAATTAGAAATTATTTCAAATGGGGCGCCTGGGTGGCGCAGTCGGTTAAGCGTCCGACTTCAGCCAGGTCACGATCTCGCGGTCCGTGAGTTCGAGCCCCGCGTCGGGCTCTGGGCTGATGGCTCAGAGCCTGGAGCCTGTTTCCGACTCTGTGTCTCCCTCTCTCTCTGCCCCTCCCCCGTTCATGCTCTGTCTCTCTCTGTCCCAAAAATAAATAAACGTTGAAAAAAAAAAAAAAGAAATTATTTCAAATGTTTATGTATTTATTTTGAGAGCGAGAGAGAGAGAGCATACACACATGAGCACATATGGGTGAGGGGCAGAAAGAGAGGAGAGAGAGAATCCTGAGCAGGCTCTGTACCATCAGCACAGAGTCCAACACGGGGCTTGATCCCATGAACCATGAGATCATGACCTGAGCTAAAATCAAGAGTCGGACTCTTAATTGCTTAATGTACTGAACTACACAGACGCCCCTAGAAATTGTGTATTTAACTGAAGAGGAACATATGTAAGAATGCACAGAACATAGAATAAAACAGGTTGAAAATAAAATTTGTGTGTTTTTAAAACTTTATTTCCTTTGTAATTCAAACTTAATTTTAAATAATGAATATATTTATAAAAATTTAGCCATGGATTTTTTTTGGAACTTTTTACTCTGATAACCTAGGACGTTGACATAGGAAAGTTTTAACAGTAAATGAAAAGCCAGATTAGAAAGACATTATAAAGTAAAGAAGCAAATATTCTAAGAGGTGTTTTTAGTGTATTCACATGACACGTGCTGCTGCTTCCAAAAGTAATGTAACCATGGTGATTAATGCTGATCTACATATACTGGGCTTCCATTTATTTCTGGAAATACCAAGTGTGTTTGCTACAAAATTGGCCTTGATATATCAGGAGAAAAAAGACTAATAACCTAGACAAATTATTTTAGTGCTATGCACTAATGTCTGATTTTTTTTTAAATGCTACAGCCAACACAGTAGTTTTGAAAAATAATCTAATTTTAAAATGAACTAAATAAGGAAAAAATTCATAAGATACTATCAAAATGTTAGATGAGATGTTATTTTTTCTACACAATGTAAACAAGGTAAATAATCTACCTGATTTTCAAAGGATGTTTTGAAATCTAAGAATTATGTACATGTTTAGTAATACATCATCATTTCTAAAGATTCTGAATGCTGTGTTTCTTTTATGTATATCTTTATAATTTTAAATACATAAACTTATTTGATTATTACAAAAAATCTATGAGTTAAACAGGAGGACAACTATTTCCTTCACACTTCTTTCCTTATTTTATTGCCCAGGAGATCAAAACTCAAAAAAAAAGTAGAGTAGGTTGTTAAATAATTATTAAAATATGATTATCCAGGATATAATTATCAATCATATCAATGGCTTGTCAAATTTCACATATTTAATCTCATTTTCCTTCATCAGTAATTGGGCCAGAGGGTCTTTGTAACTCATATATTGTCAGAAAAGCATGGTGTTCTCTAAAAACATTTAGTTTACCTTATTTTGAGGGGCAGGCTTATGGCATGGTTCATTAGGATGGGTCTGAAAGCCAATACATTACATATAATAATGCTGAAATATTAAATGTTAGATTCTTTGCCCTAAGCAAATATTAGCATATTAGTAGAAGAAAATTCCAGAAATAAGGGCCAGAACCTTTCTAAATTTAGTAAAGCACAAATTCTAGTAATTACAAATTCTAATTTTTTTTAATGTTTATTTATTTTGAGAGAGAGAGAGAGCAGGGGAGGGGCAGAGAGAGAGAGAGAGAGAGAGAGACATAGAATCCGAAGCAGGCTCCAGGCTCTGAGATGTCAGCACAGAGCCCAATGTGGGGCTCAAACCCGTGAACTGTGAGATCATGATCTGAGCCAAAGTCAGATGCTTAACAAACTGAGCCACCCAGGTGCCCCTAAATTACAATTTCTAGAAGCTCAGTGAACCCAAAGAATATTGTTGGTTTGAAACCCTCTTGGAGCTTCACAAGTAGAATCTGAAAATGGTGCTGTACTCAGAGGGCAGGGAGAGACTGTAGAAAGAAGCAGGTCATTCTAGATGGGTAGGTGGCAGTTTTAATGAGCAAAGGGAACTTACATACAAGGCTTATTGTGGACCACAGCAAGGTGAGTGGATCCCATACCCCCTCATCAAATCTTAACAATTTGTAAAGAGGTTTTAATTGGGTTTAGTCACATACTATATAGGTGTTGTCAACCACCTCACTATCTCAAGCTATGTCTTTGAAGCAGTCTCCAGGGATAAGACAAGCAGAACCAACATTCCAAGGACGGGGAAGGCAGTGCGGAGCCTCCAAGTGCCCAGGTCCAGCTCACAGGGCAATTGGCAGTGACATCTGTTTGATGAAATTCCCCAACAAGGGTAAATAGGAAAACAGCTATTTCTGGGACATCATAGACAAACTGATGAAAGTAAAAGTTAATAGAAACTCTTGAAAGCAGCCAGAAAAAGAAAAGGAACGTTACCACAATGAACAATGATTTAAATGAGCATAGATTTCTCATCAGAAACCACTAAGATAGAAGACAAAGATACAATACCTATATAGTGCTGAAAAAAGATAACCAACACCCAGAAATCTCTATGTGGTGAAAATAGCCATCAAGCATGAAGGCAATATTAAACCTCTTTCTGATTGAAACCATCTAAGACAATTTGTCACCAATAGAAGTACTGTATACTACAAGAAATGGTAAAGGAAATTCTTCAGACTGAAGGGAAATAATTTCAAGTAGAAACAGACCTTCAAGAAGAAATGAACACTGAATATAGTGAATATTTATGGAAATTATTTAAAACTATTATCTTCTTAATTCCTTTTTAAATCTAAATGAATGTTTAAGGAAATATGTATAATATTTCCAGTGATATTAATAGGTTATGAAGATGTAATACTTGTGACAATGTATGAATAAAGTGATGTTAGAATGCATTAGCAAATGGACCTGTATTGTTCATTTTCTCCAGCTCATTGAGATATAATTGACATACAGCATTGTATAAGTTTAAGGAGTGCAACGTGATGATATGACTCACATATATATCACAAAAATGATTATCACAGTACGGTTGGTTAACACATCCATCATCCCACATAATTACCTTTGAGGGGGCTGAGAACATTTAGAATCTATTATCTTAGTAACTTCCAAGTATATAATACAGCATTGTTAATTATTACCATGATTCTGTACATCAGTTTCCCCAAACAACCGTACAAATAGAAGCTTTGTGCACCTGGGTAACTCAGTCAGTTGAGTGCCCAACTCTTGATTTTGGCTCAGATCATGATCCCAGGGTCATAAGATCAAGTCCCAACTCGGGCTCCATGCTGAGCCACTATCCCACTCTGCCACTATCCCCCACTCATGCTCTCTTTCTCTCTCTAGAATAAAAAAAATAAATAAATAAAGCATTTTGTGCTGTTTGACCAAATATTTCTATGTTTTACATATTTGGTTTAATATTAATTTTGAGAATATAATGAAAACTTTTGGAATTATACTGTAATGTCTAGAGCAACCATTCTCAATCTACTGTAAGAGGTAAAAGTCGAATTCCAATAGGCAAATTAAAAGAATTTTAAAAAATATATTCACATAATTCAGGAGAAAACAGGAAATTCATTTTATGATTATTTTGGTTTTCGGGTATATAAACATATCCGAAGATGATGATACTTTGTCTTATCCCTTTCCAATAGAAATGTTCCTTAGAGTTTGTCTTGTCAACTTGCTAAAGCAAGCATTTCCAGAAATATCAAAAACAACATGACGATAGTGAACATCTTTACCTAAGTGTGAATGAAGAGTGATTAGTAATTTCTCCTTAAAAATATTTTTGTTTCTTATACTCATGTTTGTGTAAAATATGGATACAAAGTCCTTTATCTTATATTATTCTTTTTATAATTAGGAGTAGATGCTGAATTTTATAAGATGCTTTTAAGTCCATCAAATTAAACACAAGTTATAAATCTTTTTTTTTCTGTGAATATGGTGAATGAGAGAAGAAATTTTTCATTTTGTATAAGCACTGTGCCTAAAATAACATTCACTTGAACATCAAGTATTTTCACTGTTCACTCTTTGATAATTGTATCAGATATTGTGCTTTTATTAGTATCATATTATGTTCCTTTAAAAGAATATGTAGATACCAAATGTGTTATTTTGTGATGCTCTCTTTGGGCTCCTGAGTTTCTTCTTTGACCTTTTATTTCAGAAAAGCCATATTTCTATATTTGGAGCAAATATTTATCCACTGCTCAGTTACATTATGTATAATTCTTCAGTTTTATAATGTCATTTTTGATGTATATTTTTTCAACTGTTTCTGTGTATTTTTTCCTTTCCTTTGTCTTTGCATTAGATATGGTATAGTGACACTGTGATTGCTTTATTATCATTAGTTATTTTTGAATGCATGCATGGCTTTTTCTTGCATGGCTTTTCTCCAAGATTTGTTTAGACAAAGAGCAGAGATCAGAAGCTTGAACAAAGAGTTGCTGGGATCATGTGTATTACTGAGTTCACTTTCTCACTACCTGTTGTCCTGGAGATTTGACTGCTTTGCGCCAGCTGGTTGTGCTCCTAGTTCACAACATAACCCCTTTGCCAACCCCTTTTCATGTAGGGTCTTTACACTGATTTATTCAGCTGACAATAATTAGTAGCTGAACCATTAATTTCTACTCCACATCTCTCCCCCCTTTTATACTCTGTTTCTCCAGTTAAACTGAGAGATTTAGCAAATACAGGGTCCAGCATCCAATCTACCATCTCCCCGTACATGCACCTACAACGGCAAGAGTTTTTTTGCTTCTGTTCAGCATGTTTTATCTATGTATGCAAAACTCTTATTGCTATATATAACCTGCAGAATAATGCATTTTAAATTATTTTTTTAACATTTATTCATTTTTGAGAGACAAAGTGTGAATGGAGTAGGGACAGAGAGAGGAGGCACAGAATCCGAAGCAGGCTCCAGACTCTGAGCTGTCAGCACAGAGCCTGATGGGGGGCTCAAACCCATGAACTGTGAGATCATGAAACGAGCCAAAGTTGGACACTCAACCAACTGAGCCACTCAGGCGCCGCAGAAAAATGCATTTATACTCAGCATTGTCCTTTAATCTGTCCAAACAGCAGAGCATTGTTTGTTTCATTTATTTATTTGGGAGAGACAGAGACAGTGAGAGTGGAGAAAGGACAGACAGAGAAGGAGAGAGAACCCCAAGCAGGCTCAGTGCTGTCAGGAGAGAGCCTGACGTGGAACTTGAAACCACAAAACCATGAGATCATAACCTAAGCCGAATTCAAGAGTCAGACACTTAACAGACTGAGCCACCCAGATGCCCCACAGCAGAGCATTTAAAAGCTAGTTTTATTAGTTTACAGTTTGAGGCTATGGCTGGTTATTAGTTTTATCGAATTTTGGAAATGTCTTCTTTACTTTTTTTCCCCTCTCTGTTTAATTCATTATTTGCTTGGTATTCAGAGTGGTAAACAGAGTAAAACTATGCATATTCTGAAATTTTAGCCATATTTTTTCTGTGTATATGTGTGCATGTGGTTGGTGATGGTGTATTAATTTCTTTGCTATTTTGTATTTGTGTATATGTGTTAAAATTAGAAGAGGAAATGTTTGCAGCAATATCCCAATTATCTCTTTTATTAACATTTGCCAGGCTCTTTATAAAGATTTAGATAAAGATACAGATATAGCTATAGAGTTATACAAAGAGATACACATAGAGATACAGATACAGACACAGATAGAGACATAACATTATTTTAAATACTTTATCTTCCTTACCAATTATTATGCTACTTTCTTAAAATTTGGGAATACAGTGTTAAAATTTAAATATTTAAAAAATAGGTAAAATTACTAGTTTTCTGAATTTCTTGTTTGATAGTAAACTGTTATTCCATAAAAATCATCTACATTTGTGAAGAACAATAATGTTGAAGTTACTGTTATTGTCATGTCTAAAATCATGATTTTAAATAGAATCCTTTACAGTAATGAAGCATCTGTGCTCTAAATAGCTCTTCAGCCTCATAGCCATATAATTGGTGTCAGAATTCACTATACCTAGATTCTGATAAATACAAGGGCACCAAGAGGCATATCTATGGGACTCAAACTGGTACTTCAAAATGAATTCATCACTCACCAGGATTCCACTGCTTGTCCACATTGCCTAAACAACCCAGGACCCTACCTTGGTACATACTTTTGGTTTTATTGTTCACATAAAGTTCTTACTTATTTTTTAATCCATATCCATTCGCTCATTTAAAATACATTTATAGAGTGTTACTATGTCCAAGTCTTATCCTGGGCAAAGTGAACAGGATGAAATTCTTACTATCAAAGTGTTTATAATATGGAAGGGAAAGCAGACAATAAGCAACCAAACAAATACACAATACTGTCAGATGATGGTAAGTGCTATAAACAACAAAAATTGTGCATAAAAGCAGAGAGAGTGCAGGGAGTCTTGTTTTCAAAACAGTGTTCAGGAAAGACCTATATGATAAGGGAATATTTGAGCAAAGATCTGGGAGAATAGAAGTCTGAGTGGTGATATCTAGGAATAAGCATTAAAGATGAAAAAAAAAAAAAAGAATGAAATGTCCTTGAGTCCTTAGGGTAGTTAGTAGCATCAAAGAATCTGTGAGACTGGTGGAGAGTAAGCACATTAAGTTGTGGAAAGAGTTAATATCAATAGTATCACGGAGTCAAAGCATAACAAAGACTTTACATTTTACTTTGAGCGAGATGAAAAGTATTGGAGTTTTTAGCCCAGATGCTATATGTTATGTCAGTAATCACTCTCATTATCATGTTGAGAACGTATACCTATTTAGAGTGAGATACAGAAAATACTCGTGTGTGTGTGTGTGTGTGTGTGTGTGTGTGTGTGTAGACAAGTGGGGAGTTAGAAGGTTATTAGTATAATAGCTCAGCAAAGAACATACAGTGGTTGGAATGTGGAGGTGAGGGTAAGAGATCAGATTCTGAATATATTTTGAAAAAAAAAAGATCCATCAGGCTTGGTTCATGAATTCTTTATGGGAGAAAAAAAGTATTCAAAGATGACTAGATAGTGTTTAAACTGAAGAACTAAACTAATAGATGGTCATTAATGAATGTGGAAGCCTGCGGTTGGAGCACATTTTAAGGTTGTGAACTAAGTGGGTATGTGGAGTAAACAGACATACACGTTAGGAGTTTAAGGAAAAGTCTGAGATAAATAAATTGGTATTTATCCAAAACTTGTATGACATGCATGGCCATAAAATCAAATGAAATTACCTATGAAAGTGTATTTATATAGAGAAAACAGGAGATCTGTAGTGAGTTCCACAGTGTACCAAAATTTACAGGTAAAAATGAATAGGATACGAAAAAGAGCCTGAGAGTTCAGTGCACTAAAAGAGCAAACAAAAGAGAATGGTGTCCTTAAATTGGAGTATCTTCTTAAAGAAATGGGAAGATTGATGGCATAATGATTGTACACAGACTACTCAGAAGAAATTTACTTGAAAGGGAACAGAAGAGTGTAGAGTATCTGAGATAGAGAAAGGCTCACACAAGGTTTTGGTGTTTGTTTAGTTTCAACGTGGGCAATATATTTTTAATTTTTTTAAATGTTTATTTCTGAGAGAGAGACAGAGCATGAGCACGGAGGGACAGAGAGAGAAGGTGGCACAGACCGAAGCAGGCTCCAGGCTCTGAGCTGTCAGCACAAAGCCCAATGCGGGGTTCGAACCCACAAACTGTGAGATCATGACTTGAGCCAAAGTTGAACACTTAACCAACTGAGCCACCCAGGCTCCCCTCAACGTGAGCAATATTAAAGCCTGTTTATATCCCGATGAGGATGAGGAGAAAGAGAAAAGCAAATTATGACAAAGAAACACTGAGTAGTCACAAGTACAAAGTCAATAATTATTGGCTGTTGTGAATAATGCTGCAATCAATAAGCATGGGGTTGCAGATGTCTCTCTGATATCTTGTATTCATATATACCCCAAAGTGGGATAGCTGGGTGATATGTTAGTTCTATTTTTTTTTTTGATGAATGTCCACACTGTTTTTCATAATGGCTGAAGCAATATACATTCTCACCAACAGTACACAAGGGTTCCCTTTTCTCCACATACTCTCCAGCACTATCTCTTGCCTTTTTGATGATAGCCATTCTAACAAGTGGACATCTTGTGCACAGCATAGTGATTATACCCAACAATACTGTATTATATACTTCAAAGTTGCTAAGACACTGGAGCTTAAATTTTCTCACCACAAAAAGAGAAGTGGTAATTATGTGATGTGATAGGTCAGTTAAATAATGCCAAAGTCGTAACCATATTACAAAATGTACCAAACAGACATATTGTAGTCCTTAAACTTACACAAAGTATTATGTCAATTATATCTCAAAACAAACAAAGACAGTGAATGGATAGGAAGAAAGGAGTTGAATCTAATGTACATATGTTATTGCCCTCAGAGACCAACATGGCTGTTCATTCTCACAGGAGGGAGTTAGAATGCCAGGGAAAAGACACAGCCTAGTTCATAGATTTAAAGGAAAGAAAATGTAAGTGTTAATTTTCTAATTTCCTCTGTATCATCAAGATATTTGCAAACACATCTACCATCTAAAGCTGAGCAGAAGCAAGCGGTAGAGTACATTTGAAGAGATAAAAGACACTGTGGGGAAAAATAGGAAAGTTAGTTGACTAAAGAAAACATTAGAATACCCAGTCACCACTGAAGTTTCTGGGAATGAATTTAAAATAAGACCAATTAACATGGTTGTGTTTTTCTCTGGCCACAATGTTACTTGAATACCAGCTCAAGAGGATAGATAGATGATAGATAAATAGATAGATGACAGATAGATAGGTAGATAAAATTAATTACATAGCCCTGCTACCCAAACACAGACAAATATTTTGTCCTTCTTAAAGGTCATATCCAGGTTAGTACTTTTCCCCCAACTCCTTTATTTTCCAGATCATTCAAGGCGGTTTCCAGCTCAAACTTCTCTTTTACCATCAAGTACCTTCTGTATGGCATTGTCCAAAGCCTTTCAGACCAAACCTTTCAAATTCTATAATTTCTACCTCAAGTCTCACCCAGCTTTCAGGATAAAATATTTTTTTTAAACTCATCCATGTTTTTAGTTGTGATCACTCAAATAATCACATAATGAATACTATAAAGTAAGAAGGTAAGTTCTATTTAAAAAAACTTTTTCCAGCTTATTTATACATTTATTGTTTGTTTTTCCAGATTAAACCAACATTACATGCCAGAGGAGTACCTTGGTTTCAATCAGTAAATATATTAATATCATTGATATTTTTCTTAAATTACCTTAGCTCAGGAGATTGACAATAGGTATCACAATTTAGGAAGATAGTTTGGACATGAGGCATTATTTCTCTCTCTCTCTCTCTCTCTCTCTTTTTGTGTATACATAGATATATGTATATATATTATATATGTATATATATATACACACATATATATGCATGTATATATACAGCTAGACATATACATAGAAAGATTATCTATTTATCATCCATCTATTTACAAAGAGAAAGACACTAGATTCTTTAAATTTTTGATATTTAAGGGAGGTGAAATATTCTATATTAATGATTATTATTAATTATATAACATTCCAATTTTTAAGATCCTGTTTTTGTAATGTGAACAATATATCTTAATAATCCAAATTAGTAAAGAGAAAAAATCTCTAAATTTTAAAAAATATTATAAACTATTATCTGAAGTAGACGTGCTTGAATATGTCCCTTCATTTTGATTAAATTACACATTCAGAAATAAGTTATTAGCACAATGAGCAAATAAAATAATGAGTACATTTCCCTCAATAAGATGGATATCAGTTAAATATGAAATTAATGTTATTATTTCTGCTAATAGAATCTTGGGAGCTGGTGATATTTAACAATAAAATGCCTATTAAAGCAGACTGTATAATCATGGATATGCTTAATTCTGTGTCAAGAATAAAGTTATATCAGAATTTGTTTTAGAGGCTGCATGCAATGTGAGATGTTGTGACTTAGAAGAACAGAATAAATAATTTTTTTTAATTTTTGTTTTATTTTTAGTATTATAATAATGTTCACCAGAACCATTTCATTATTTTAAGTCATTTTTTTAAATAGTTTGGGTCTTCTGTTTATGACAGCATCCAACTTATTGGAAGTCAGCCTCTTCCAAATAATTATAACTGCTGGAAACAGTCATTTTAAAATGTAGACGGTAAGTAGCTAAGGAAAAAGGCAACAGATGTATCTCTTAGGTAGGTTTGTTTGTGTGACAACAAAAGCTGAAACCAAATTTCAATTCTTTTGGGATTTAGCTGCAAAATTAGGATAGTAATGCTATAGGTTCTCTGCTCATTGCAAAATTCTTTAATTGCTACAAATATATGACTTTATGTAGAATTCATTATGTAAGCCACTTTACATAGCAAGTAGATAAGAAAATGAGCTTTACAGTGTGATATAAAATTTCAACTTCTTTGACATTCTAAGCAATATAAAGATGCTTCTTCCCATCAAAGTCATATTTCAGGTAACAAGAATTAACAATGAGTTCTGTGTTTTAAAAATTCCGTGAAAAAATGGAACCTTCTTTTATCTTTTAATTGTATCACTGAATATTCAAAAATTAAAGTATTCAATTATTATTAGACTGATCTATTTTATAGAAGCTTAATAGGGAAGGTAATTTTCATATTCTGGTTTTATTCCATTGTAGTCACTTAAATAATTATATAGGGATAGACCCAGGATGGAAATGTTTCTTAGGTGGGAGAGGAAATGAGTGTCTTTTTGAATGTCTATCTGTGCCGTGTTACCCAAAAGTTAAACATCTATGGTTGATGCACAAGTTTGCATCTTCATAGAAAAGGCCTTACATGGTAGACCTCACTCCATAAATACCAACTTTGAGTTAAATACCATACAGTGTTATTACAGATTAAATAATGGAAATATATTGTATTTCTTTTTTTTTATTTTTTTTTAACATTTATTTATTTTTGAGACAGAGAGAGAGCATGAACAGGGGAGGGTCAGAGAAAGAGGGAGACACAGAATCTGAAACAGGCTCCAGGCTCTGAGCTGTCAGCACAGAGCCCGACGCGGGGCTTGAAACCAGGGACCGCGATTTCATGACCTGAGCCGAAGTCAGACGCTTAACCGACTGAGCCACCCAGGCGCCCCTACATTGTATTTCTTAACAAAGTATTAAGGTATAGTTTTTAATAAAGTATGAAAACAGACTGAATCAGCTTTTTTTCACCTACATTACTTGTCCTAGCTGGTTTATTATTCTATCATAAATTTAGAAATTTAGAATTTCTGTGATCATATTTTTTCTGACAAAAGGACTCATGAGTTGATGTTTGGTTTAACAATGAGCACTGCTTGTTCAGCATACATTTTCCATTGTGTACAAATGGCATATGCAATTATAAATGATTTTTATTTTCCCCGAACTGATCGAACTTCTTAAAGATTGTTATAGCTGAATACATAGCTATAAGATTTTGTTGAATTAAAAGTATGACATAAAGCTAAAATCATAAAAACAAATAATATATTATTTAATATGTAATTGTAAATTGTAATTGTAAATTGTAATTAAAATGTTAAAAAATTTTCCCAACACTTTCTGATTATATCAAGTTAAATGAATATAATACATTATGATTTAAAAGTATCGGTGAAATATTTTTGATATATTTCTCATATACACAATGAGTAACCCTGGAGAAGTAATATATTTTTTTGAAAATCAAGATGGTTTTATATCTTTTATTTCAAGAATAAAAAAATAACAAGACTTAATTTGTTGTCAGCTTATCATCAAAAATAAACAATACATTTTGACTTAATTCTACTCTATTTTTTTTAGAAGGGAAGAGGGCATGAATTGGAACCAGCTGAAAACGTTGAATACCATTGCTATCCTGGAAATCCTTTAGTTCCCATCTACTTATACCCATAAATACAATTTCTAAATAATAGTACCTAACAAAAACAAGAATATAAATATACTGAATGTTTTATTGTAGCAATAATAGTGATACAAAACCAATACAATAATATCACTTATTTTTAATTATTTATATATATTATTAATTTTTTTCTACTTATTTATCTTTAATAAGATTTGTATTTTTTTAATTTTTTAAAAATTCTTTTAAGTTTACTTATTCATTTTGAGAGAGACAGAGACAGCAGGGGAGGGACTGAGAGAGAGGGAGAGAGAGAATTCCAAGCAGGCTCCATGCTGTCAGCACAGAGCCCAAAGCAGGGCTCAATCTCACAAACTGTGAGATCATGAGCTGAGCCAAAACCAAGAGTCGTTTAAATGATGAGACACCCAGGGACCCAACATCTGTATTTTATATTTAAGACATCAATATTTGCCGTATTTTAAAATGCTAGGTTCAAATGTTTAGTCATGGTAATATTAATGGTAACTCAATCTAGAAAAAAATTTAACGACTAAACAAAAAAGGACCATCTGGGTGGCTCAGTCAGTTAAGCAGCCAAGTCTTGATTTCAGATCAGGTCATGATCTCATGGTTTGTGGGTTTGAGTCTCACATCAGGCTCCATGCTGATGGTGCAGAACCTGCTTAGGATTCTCTCTCTCTCTCTCTCTCTCTCTCTCTCTCTCCCTGCCCCTCCCCTGCTCCCTCTTTATCCCTCTCTCTCTCTCTCTCAAAATAAATAAATAAACATTAGAAAAAATCTAAACAAAAAAGATAAATAAATACATAAGTAAATAAGTTTCCATCTATTTACCTATTTTATTGCAAAAAATATTATGGGAACCTAATTAACGATTTACCATCATAAAAGTACATTACATTACTGTGGGGACACTTGGGTGGCTCAGTTGCTTCAGTGTTTGGCTTGAATGTAGGCTCCTGTCATGATCTGATGGTGAGTTCAAGTCCCACTTTGGGCTCTGTGCTGGGCATGGAGCCTATTAGAGATTCTCTCTGTCCGTCCTTCTGCCCCTCCTCCACTAGAGTGCTCTTTCTCTTTCTCAAATATATATGTTAGATTACTATGAAGTCTGTGAGGTAAGTGAAATATAAAGTTTAAAGAGAATTAAGACTTTTGAATATTAATGAGATTATTTTAATGATTTCTACTAATGTCAAATCATTATTATATATGGACTGCAGTATTATTGAAAAAGTAAATAATAGTATATCAGCCACCACGTTTTTGCAATAATATGAACTTTTGACGAAACATTTTAGATAGCAATTTGAAGCTTTCAAAATATATCTCGTGCTTATACAAATAAGGCAAATTGCAAAATGACAGTTACAAAGCACCCAATTTAGGCAACTTTCTACTTTCAGTAGGGATTAAAAAAAATGTCTGAGTTGGTTTTTAAGTATTATATAAATGTAAAGTCTTAGGAAGTAAAAATTATTACTTAAAAAATTTTAATGTTTATTTTTGAGAGAGAGAGGGTGTGCAAGTGGGAGAAGGGCATAGACAGAGGGAGACAGAGGGAGACAGAGAATCTGAAGCAGGTTCCACACTGTCAGCCCAAAGACTGACATGGGGAATGAACTCACCAACTGTGAGATCATGACCTGAGCTGGAGTGAGAAGCTCAACTGACTTGAGCCACCCAGGCATTCCCCAATTATTACTTTTTAGGGAAACTAGGCTACAAGGCAAAAAATAAGTATGGAAAGGATTGTTCATATACATCAGTGTCTACGTGCTACCTGGCCTTTCCAAGTCTTGCAGTTTTGTGAAGAACATGTGATTAGTTCTGACCAATGAACTATGAAAGCCACTTCTCAGTTGCGACAGCTAAGATGTGGGTTGCCATTTCCATTTCACTCCTTCCTTCTTCAATAACCCTTGGGGTTTTTTGTTATAGATGGCCTAGCTTCATGTTGGAAGAGAACCTATCACCTACAGCACTCTTCTTTGTGTGAGAAATAACATTTGTGATACTAAGCTACTTTGATTTTAGTGTGTTTTTACTATCATAGTGACAATCCAAATAGAAAATACTGACTTAATGGTTGGGCAGTGAGCAGCAAAGAAACACTTGTTAAAACCTAAGAAGATAAAGATTCATATTACTGATGCTCAAGTATTTGGTAAATGTATCATTTGTCATAACCTTTAGAACTGGAAAGGTGGACAGCGAGTGTGAGGCAATGTGAGACAGATGACTTGGAGCACTTTAGCTAGAGCACAATGGAGTCTCTGTTTTCTGAAGCTAGAAATATTAAAAGAGGAATAATTTTTGTGTTGGTGAACATCAGGAATTAAGTTTCAGATATATTAAGATGCTATTTAAACACCCAAAGAATCAGGTTTCAGGAATTAAGCCCAAGAACTTTCAAACATTTGGAGGTTGGAATAGGAAAAAGACTGTATGAAGATTAAGCCAGTATGATCAGGAAAGTAGTTAGAGAGGGGCGCCTCGGTGGCTCAGTTGGTTAGGCGTATGAGTTTGGCTCAGGTCATGATCTCGTGGTTCGTAAGTTCAAGCCCCATGTCAGGCTGTGTGCTGACAGCTCAGAGCCTGGAGCCTGCTTCGGATTCTGTGTCTCCCTCTCTCTCTGCCTCTTCCTGACCCCCCCCCTCTCTGTCTCTAAAATAAACATTAAAAAATACATACATACATACATACATACATACAGGAAAGTGATTAGAGACGGCAAAATGACAAGTTATGGGAACTTGCATGTTAAGCAAGGGTGTCAAAAGAAAGAATGTAAGATCAACTTTGACAAACGCTGCTTCTGATTAGTCAAAAAATATGAGTATCATAAATGACCATTGAATCTGACATGGTAACATTGAATATGTTTGATATCTTTGGTGAAAAGAAAGGATCAAAAGTCTAATTGGAAGTTGTTTAAGAGAGAGAGAATAGGAGACAGTGTTATGGATGTATATTTTAATAATGTTTGATCCAAAGTTAGTAAGACTAAAAGAGTGTCTGTAAGAGTCAGTTGAAGTTGGAAGTGGAAGACAAAGTATTCCATGTATATTAATGTAGAGAGATAGCAGTATGTTTGCAGCCTGGTGGGAATACTTTAGTAGAAAGACAAAATGAAAGACACCTAAGAGATTTTTTTTAAATGTTGGAGGGGATCCTAGGTGGCCCAGTCGATTAAATGTCTGATTCTTGATTTCGGCTCAGATCGTGATCTCATGGTTCATGGGATTGAGCACTGCATTGGCCTCTGCACGTTTGGGATTCTCTCTCTCCCTGTCTCTGTCCCTCCCCTGCTCAAACACTCTCTTTTCTTCAAAATAAACAAATAAACTTTAAAGAAAATTTCAAAAAAAATGTTAGAGCAATTTCTAGCATAGTTTGCAGTTTCAAATGTAAGAAGTGGCCTTAACTAGGTGCATAGGAAGTTTATAGTAATAGCAGAGGAGGTACTATGCAAATGAGCTTGTCATATCCAATAATGGGAAATGGTAGAAAGACTATCATGTCCTTCAAACTAGTTTTGAGTTTAAAAGTGCCTTAACTCCTCAAATATTTGACTCTGGGGTAAATATTTCTACATATATTTTCCCCAACTGGAGGACAAAATAACTCACTTAGGCTGCATAGTGCAGGAGTGGGAGCAAAGAGTAGAAGTTGTAGCAGGAGAAATTTCATCAAACCATGAAAAAGGATGTCATAATAATTAAAATTGATGTAGAATGCGCTGGCTTTGGAAATGCTTTAATGCTGTGCATTACAATGAGATTTGCACTTGATGACCTCTATAATTTCTCCCTATGCACTAAACTATTTCCATGATTTAGGCACATTGGAAATATTTAATAATTTAAATAAACTACCAGTGGTTTTGTCTAGACTGTTGTTAAGTGCATGACCAAGCTGTACTGGTTCTCTTAATTCTATATTCTATAGAATTCTATATTCTATATTCATTCTTACAATATATTAAAATATTTGAGTGTGCCAACTCCTTTTTTTTTCTTTAGAGACAGATTGAGAGAGCATGAGCAGAGCAGGGACAGAGAGAGAGAGCTAGGAAGAGAATCTCCTGCAGGCTCCAGGCCCAGCACAGAGCTTGACACAGGGCTCAATCCTATGACCCTGGGATCACGACCTGAGCTGAATCAAGAGTCAGACGCTTTAATGACTGATCCACCCAAGCACACTGAAGTGTGCCAACTCTTTTCTGTCAGGATCTTAACAGTTGCATGCTTTATCTCCTAATTTTAAAGAATCTTCAACGCTTTTACACTTCCCCTGTCTTCTTTCTTTGCAATAGCATGATACAGTATTGAACTGAAAACATTATTGGATTATGTAGCTCCACACATAGACTGTCAATCATCTGTGTCTGATGTTGAGGTCTCTGAGACACTGATAGTCACTAGCTTCCGTACAATAAATTGTACTACCACAACCACTCAAACTTGTATCTAATCTTCTCTGAACGTTTAAATGACAGAGTTTTATCAAACAATTTTTCATTGAAATTTGTATCTATATTCAACAGATAATTTGAATATTTTCTCTGTGAAATACAGTATAAAACAAATAAATGCAATAGACAAAGTTACATAGTAAACTGTTTTTTCCATGTTGACATTGTTATTCCCCAGATGTGTATGCTTTTGCATAAGAGTATCAACTAGGTAATAACCTAGATCACTTAAAATAATTAATCTCAAAGTATCCTCTTTTTTTTTCTCACTCTTTAAGGATTTGAGATGATAAATATGTTGATTTTGTATGCATAATATAATAATAATGAAGCATATACACAAGTACATGTTATTGGATCTCATTAACTCTTCCGTCAGGTTGAGAGGAAAACAGGGTAAAACCAATCAGATTCTAGTTATGTATAATCTTTGAGTCCAGCTCAAACTTTCATCTGATGAATATATAGGAAGAATTTGAGGCAGAAGATTGTTGATTATATTTCTTTTACTCCAAAGCAGAAGAGCTATATCTAATTTAGGGCTACTTCTAACTTGGACAACACATTTTTTAATGCTTAGGTCATTTCAATCCAGAAATGTTACTACCATAGAGATACAGTCATGAGCATAAAATAAAGATTTTGTTTGTTTTTCCTGACATACAAAGGGTATAATACTGTGTTCCTGGTGATGATGCTAGAACTTTCAGTCATTCTCACTCCCAGCAACAGTACATAGACAAACAAACAAACAAAAAAGTCTACACAGTGAAGAAAATAATAAGAAATGAGCTAGAGGAAAAGTATTTGCCAGAAAGGGGGAAGAGGAATGGAAGTTAACAAAGAAAAATAACCAAGTGATATCATAGAGAGTACAAAGGTGAATAAACTTAATGAAAACTAAATGAAGGTCAATAAATTGCACAATGAAAAGGCTCAAATGAAACATGAGTAGCTTTCAGACAGAGATTGTGAACAACCATAAAATATCTAACTACCTAGACAGAGACATTTTGAGTAATCTTCCAAGATGGGATCAATAAGAGTAGTCTTAATGTTGCTTCAGAAGAGAACAATTAAACCAAGAACAAGGCAGAGAGATATATTAATGGAACAGATTCATTGCCTATTCAGTCTTCTCCTTTGATTTTTATTTTCTTATTCTATTGTTTTCTCACTTATTCTATAAATCTATTCTTATAAAGAAAATAAAATCATTTTAAATAAAGACATTTGGTGAAGTGAATGGAGTCAGATTTGCATTTTATATAACATTGGGGAGGAATTTTATAATACAACACAGGGTGAAATCTGGTTTGTTTTCTTTAGTGGTTTTACAATTCACTAACACTGCTATTTCTTCTCTGAAAGCTACTGCAGAGATCTCATATACACAGAGCTAGCAAACTAATCTGAAAATACCAAATATCGTGACAGGAAACTGTGAAACCCAGCTTTCTTCCATACAGAGACATTCTTCGGTGCTGTTAAATTATCCCTCAGTAGAAAGTAATATTTTGTTATCATGTAAAAGCAGGTGACATACATTTAATTCTCCCATGCATATCTAGCAATACTGATCAGAATGCAGTCAAAAACAATGAGGAAACTATTCAGCTGAAATACATAAGACAAATTTAACTATCATTGTCTTTCTGTTGTCTCCAAAGTTTACCAAAAAAACCCAAGACATTTAAAATGTAACTTACTAAAAAATAATAAGTAAATAAATAAATAAAATGCAGCTCCCGAAATGTCATTGAGTCTCATAGGATAATTATATAGATTCACGTTCAAGGAATCACAAAGTTGTGTGGATCTAGTTTCTTTCACCCACATGGCAAGTCCTCCAAGAAGATTCAATTCAGTAAGAATATCAGAATTTCAATTTTTTAGATTTTAAAAGAGAAATGTATACATAAAATACAATTATCCTACAATCCTATAATTGCAGTTTTAGAAACCAAACATCACTAAAATAAACAACAATCAATATTCACAGAATAGATTAATCAAGGTTTCATCAGAAGATAGATTGTGGATTGCAAGGTTAGATTTTCTCAGAAGGAAAAGCTCCAGATTAAAACTTTAGCAGCATCAACATTTATATCAGTCACCTTCTCTTCAGCATGATCATCTCACCCTAAAATACCTAAAATTCTTGGAGGACATCTTATCAATTCTGGAAAGTTCTTTTCGAATATTGCACTGCAGTTTTTTTCTCCAGAATTTATATGTAGGAGGATCTTCTGATCAACTGCCCACAAGAAAATACATGTGGAAAGAGGTGGAATGGAATGATAAGGGGTTTATGTTTATTTTGCATTATCATAGCAGGCATAATACCTGGGCATCATGGAAGGGGCAGATGGAAATTTCTTAAGACATATAAGGGTGGGGAATGAAAAGCCCTTATGAAATTTCTTGGGAAGCCATGGTTCTATATGGCTTCTTTTATAATCCATATGTCGTAACATTTCTCTCTTTCTAAAGAACAAGGACTGTGTATGTGAACAGTTGAGATGATGGATGTCTCAGTCATCTTGGGCATCTGTAATAAGTTACCATAGACCAGATGGCTTAAAAAACAAACATTTATTTCTCAAAGCCTGGGGAACCTAAGATGAAGGCAGTACCAGATCTGGTGTCTGGTGAGGGTTCTGTCCTGGGTTACAGATGGCCATTTTCTGCTTGTATTCTCATATGGCAGAGAGAGAGGAGAGGGAGTGGGAGTGGGAGAGGGAAATGGGAAGGGAAAGGGGGAGAGACGGAGAAAGAGTAGGAGGGAGAAAGGAAGAACACAAGAGATAGCATCACAAGCTGGTCTGTCTCTTATAAGGACACTATAATCCAATTCATGAGTGCTGTACCCACATGACCTAATTACCACTCAAAGTCCCTACCTCCTAATGCCATCATACTGGAGGTTAGGGTTGCAATATATGAATTTGGAGGGTGAAGGCACAAACATTCATTCTATCACAAATGATAAGCAAATCAAAAACTTTCATTATTACTGCAATTATAAGATTTTTCTATAACTTTGAAGAAATTTGTTCCCAACCTACTATCACATTTCCTTCAATCTAATCATGTGGGTAAGATATGTATTCATGTTACAATTCAAGAGTTGATCATTTTCTAATTCTGATTACACTACTAGCTTTGTGCTCAAGTAAATCCTTCAGTTTTTTCTGTGTCTTCAGATATCTAAAAGTTAGTAGATATAAACCATTTTTATACCATAAACACACAGTGAGTTTCTTAGAAATCATCAAACTAGCTTCAGTGTGGTTTAATTTTTGTTCAGTATAAGACTGGTAAGAAAATAAAATTCATGGGAAGAAAGAATGTGGAAGCAGCTTACTAATTGAAAACCTTTCCTTGTTAAATTCTAAATATATACATTTAAAAATTTATTGAATACATATTATTTTATGAATGGTGGTGTATGGGAAGGGATATTCGATTTGAGTTTGGAGTTGCAAACCCGTGCTTACATCCTTGAGATAGTTTATTTTCTTTGTATACCCTTAATATCTCTGGCCTTAGCATGTTGAAGAATCATCAGACTCTACTTTCAACACAGAGATGTTGTGCAGAACAAAGTAAATACTATGTGTAAAAATGAAATTCTTATAAGCTGGAAAATCATTGAATTTTCATAATATCTTTTAATTGTGTGATAGGTTCCTTACTGAGAATTTTGGAGTGGCCGATACTCATTATGCACTACAGAAGATAGGGTTTGGGTAAGGTTATGAAACAGTACAGAATAAAATTGCAGGTTCTTAAGTGCTAAAATGGGTCCTAAAACGGTAATGGGATTTAAGGAAAGTAAGAACAATGTTATAAAAAAGAGATATGCACTCTAATAACCCAATTGTCAGACTTTTGTTGGCAATAGGAATTGCAAGGAACTTGTGAAGACAGGAAGATAGATTTGCAGCTAAAAGACTGAACAACTTAAACAAGATCCAAAGTCTAGATTGTATTCTGAACTCCTCAGTAGCATGTTTGCTTAGTCACTGCTGTATTGCAGCTACATTCTCAGAATCTATTTCTCTGTTTCTACCCAGGCATCTCCACTGTTAGCTCTCTTCTCTCTCTCTCCTCACATCTCCAATTTACATTTTGAAGAGAATGAGATTGGCTCAGTTAAAACTGTGATCCCTTTTTGTAAAGCTTTCTTGCCAAGCAGTGCTTACAGGCCACTGCCAAGCCCATAGATTCTCTGCCTTGGGTTGATGGACCATTTCCGATTCAGTCAGCTGTTACCAAGGTGGCTTTTTCATGTGATTAAAAACATAACTACCTATCCCCAGAGAACCCTCTGAGACATTCCCTTAATCAAGGCTGTGAGTTTGGCAATTTCCTTACATGAGGGTTACCATCATGGCAGTCACCAAAACTGACCTGCTTCTAAAAGGTATAGTCGAGTGAACTATCAAGAAAACAGTAAAGATTGACCTTGGCTTTGCTTGACAGATAAATCTAGGAATTTACAACCTGTACCACCTTTCATACTGACTAGTTATCTTGTCCTTCAGTATATGGTTGGTCATAGTTGATATGTAATATGATTAAGTAGATCTCTGATTCTTGAGCTTGAGAAATACTAGCTACTTTGCAAAGTTAAATTTTTCCACTTTAAAAAAAATTGGCTTCGTAACAAGGATTATTATATCATATAAATGTTTTCTTCTTTTTTCATTCATAATATAAGGCTATTTCAAAGGTTGGATTTTTGAAGAAATTGTGATTCCAGTTTCTTTCTTTCTAAAAACACATAAGCTTTTTACTTTATTTCATATTCTGGTTCCTCTTTGACTGTCATGGACCTGGAATTTGCCCAAAGCTTTCTGCCAGAAAAGTCTGGACTCTTTCTGATTGCTATCTCTCTCTGCTGGACTTTCTTCTTCCTCTATCATTTCTCAGTAGGCTGTAGCTCTTCCCCAGCACAATGCTGAAGTTATGTTTCATTGCGTCCTTAAAGTTTGGCTGTCAGCCTATGCTGTCTGTGACCACACTTTTTACTGAACTAAATAGTAACTGCAAATATCAAACATGCATAGGTTCTACCCAATATTGTCTTTGCAATAAAACAATATTCCCAGTCAACATATTGTATATGTTAAATATGGTTTTTAAAGTTTTTATTGAAATTTCAAAGATTTCTTTTCAAAGGCATTGTGTAGTTAGGAATTGAAGGTCAAAATTGTTTTTATTCTGAGCATCAATCTTTTAGAACCCTGTTATCAGCAAGGTCTCTTCTAAAGAATGTATTATATATAAATGTTTCAATCATGGTTCATTTTTAAAAATAAAGATAGAAGGTCACAAATGTTTTATCTGATTGCCCTTGGAAATACAGAACTGTATATGAGATTAGAAAATTGTTTCCTTCTTCATTGCAGTTTGATACACTTGTATTCTCTAAAGGCCTGTTCCCACAAGATATAAATGACCATTGCTTCAAGGCCATTCAAACAATATTTAGTCTTTGGCAATGAAAACAAAAGAAATATACACAAAGACAGAAACATATTTCAAAACAACGATACAATCACATTCAACTACTATATTGAACAGCGAGTGTGTTTATTGTTGAAAAAACTAATTTTCCCTACTATCAAAACTGAAAGTGTATTCATACTTTCTTGGTTTCTTTTACATAATTTTCATACCATATGAGAACTATAGCATTTTCACTTTTACCTCTGGAAGTTTTTGGTCAGGAATATTGAGGGCTGGACATGTTATTAAAATTATCTATCATTATTTGGAGTCCAAAATTTAACCTCTAACTATAAAATTAATAGTGAAGCAAAACTTTGAATTACTTAACAAAAGCAGCTTTCAAGTAATTTTTCAAACTGTTTGACACAGTTACTGTGGAATAGTATCTTTTTGTGCATGAAATGGACCCCGTATAAGTAAAATTATTTCAAGAAGCCATTCACATTTCCATAAAGTGGTTTTCCTCACTGTATGTCAGAATTTTCTTTATTTGCAGTAACAATGTACACCTAACGCAACTGTCTTCATCAAATTAACAATTTATTTAAGCAATTGAGAGAATGGTATTTATTATGTGTAAGTGACACAGCAAAACCACGTAGGAAACAAATGATCATTCTATTATCCAGTGGGATCCCAAATGTGAAAATTCTTCATTTGTTTTGTCCACTACAGTCCACTGACTTTTCTCTAACTCAAAATAACATGATAAATATGGCTGAAGTAAGATTCCACTTAATAGTACCTAATAGTTTGCAATGAACTGCTTCAAAGGTTGTTCGAGTTATTCAACCAGTATTTACTCAGTGAAAGGCTTATTTCATATTAGTGGAAGCAGATTCTGAAATATTAAAATGACACACTGCACATGGGGATGTTAAATGCTTCATAAGAAAGCACTAAAATTATTTTGTAAAGTAAGTTAGAAAAATTATCTCACCATTCATTCATTCATTCACTGGTTTTTCATCAAAATTTACTGGGTGTCCTTCATCTGCTAATCAGTTTGTTTTTGTTTTTTTTTTTTTGGAATTGTAAACAGAAGTTCCTTATGATAGTTTATAATCTAGTGTAAGAGACATACATATAAATCAATAAAACTAATGCAATGTGGTAAGTATCTATATGTTATTAGGGAGAAAACAAAGGGTGATATTATGTTATTAGGGTGAAAACAAAGGGACAGCTTGAGATTGTCCATGAACTTTCAAATTTTGAAGAACTGGATCATGAAGCATGAGAAGATGCTTTTCACATTGAGATGGGGTTGTTTCATTTTTTTCAGAGCCCACTCTCATGTATTCAATAATGGTAATTTGTAAAATCCACTTTAAAAAGGGGTGGCTATAGGCAAAAGTGAGAAAGAGAAATGGTATAATTGCACATCCCTTTAACTTTATTTGATCCAAAGCCTAAATTGCCACAGCAACAAAATCCTCTGGGAGGGAGGTGGTAAGAAAGATATGTTACGTTGGTGGCCCTTCCTAGACTTTGATTTGATCAGTCTCAAGCTTCCCTTTTGGACATTGTTTTTCAACAAAGTCAGAGAAAATCTAAGTTATACCTTAAAGTATTAGGCAAGCAATTTATGATCGGCTCAGCCCTCTTATGCCATGGCATCCTTCACATTCATCAATTAGAAACATGCATATTGGGGTGCCTGGGTGGCTCAGTCGGTTAAGCGGCCGACTTCGGCTCAGGTCATGATCTCGCAGTCAGTGGGTTCGAGCCCCGTGTCGGGCTTTGTGCTGACAGCTCAGAGCCTGGAGCCTGTTCCAGATTCTGTGTCTCCCTCTCTCTGACCCTCCCCCGTTCATGCTCTGTCTCTCTGTCTCAAAAATAAATAAACGTTAAAAAATATATATAAAAAAAGAAACATGCATATTGGAGATAGTGCAATTTCTCCCAAGATTTCAGTCTGAGAATGGGGGCTTATTTATCCCTAACATGTAGTTAAGGAAGTGAGTGTCATACTTCTATTAATCAATACTTACAAAGATACAACTAATTATGGCTTGTTCTCGACTGAATGTTTGTGTGTCCCCGTATTCATATGATGAAATTCTACCCCTCACTGTGCTGGTGTTGGGAAGTGAGGCTTTTGGGATATGATTAGGCCATGAAAGTAGAGCCCTCACGAATACTATTAGTGCCCTTATAAAAGAGACCCTGGAGAGCTTTCTCATCCCTTCCACCATGTAAAGACACAGCAAGAACCCCGCAACCCAGAAGGGATTTGTACAGAACCTAATAAGGTTGACACCCTGCTCTCAAACTTCCAGACTCCAGGACCACAAGAAATAAATTTCTGTTGTGTATAAGTCACCCCATCCACGGTACTATAACAGCCGCCTGAACTGATTAACACATGGGTATAATAACTACCTAATGTCTATGTCAAAATTCAGAGTCGCCATATTCTTAAAAAGGACAGAAGATGAGTAAGTAAAACTATATTATAAAAATAAAACTATAGAAGGTTAAGAGAGACATCAATTATTCTAAAAGAATAGATGCAAAAAAAATTGAACCAGATTATTATTTATTAAATATAATCATTAAAAACTGAAAAACAGTCAGGTAGACTTAGTGCCATTAATTATTGATATACTTATTATCTAGGACTGACATTGGACAGAACTGACCATTCTTGATATTAGATCTACTTAGAATAAGAGTTCACAAAACTGGATTTAGTTCCTCGCCTGCTTTAAGTTTATCTCAAGAAGTGAGATACAATAGAATAAATAATTATTTTACATTTAATTGTTAGGTAAGTTATACATTTTATTAATAGAAGGTACTTAATATTCATTCTTTCCTTCTGGGATGTGAAGAACTCATCCAACAAGATTTTCAAGATTTAAAAATCCATTGTTAAATTTGGGAACAACCAACAATTTCAGATTCACATTCTAACTATTTTGGGGAAAATAATACAAACCTGCAATTGATTTAAAAATTCTGGGGCGCCTGGGTGGCGCAGTCGGTTAAGCGTCCGACTTCAGCCAGGTCACGATCTCGCGGTCCGTGAGTTCGAGCCCCGCGTCGGGCTCTGGGCTGATGGCTCAGAGCCTGGAGCCTGCTTCCGATTCTGTGTCTCCCTCTCTCTCTGCCCCTCCCCCGTTCATGCTCTGTCTCTCTCTGTCCCAAAAATAAATAAACGTTGAAAAAAAATTTTTTTTAAATAAAAAAAAAATTCTAATGCCATAGACATTCTCACTCTATCTCACTCTCTCACGCATCATTAAAATGATAGAAACTCACATGCAAAAGAAAAAAAAAGAAACTTCTATAAAGTTATATAATGTCATAATTTCTGGGCCAAAACTTAATACAGTTCATTTTCATTAGAATTGCAATAGGATTAAAGTTGAAATAAGTGGTGAAGAGCTAAAATCCACTATTTTATTTCTTACTGTTAACTAGTATTTGGTTTTCAGTGATTAAAGGACAGCTGTTAATTTCAATATCAATAGCATGGCTAACATTATATGAAATTATTCAGATATAATATTTCTTCAGTTTGTTAGAATTCTATACAATAATAGAATGTGATACAATTTTTTTATTAGTAGAATCTGACTAAAGTGTAGGTGAAAACAGCTATAGGCAAAAATTTGGCAATTATCTGCCTCTGAACCAGAAAAAATTGTAACACTTGCAATTTTTGCTTATTTGAACTGTTTACCTAAGTTACTGGAAACATTTTTAAAATATATGTAAATGTGTAATTGACTCATTTTTAGAGACAGATTCTTTTTTTTAATGTTTATTTATTTTTGAGAGAGACAGAGCATGAGTGGGGAAGGAGCAGAGAAAGGGGGAGACACAGAATTCAAAGCAGGGTCCAGGCTCTGAGCTGTCAGCATAGAGGCCAATGCAGGGCTCGAACCCACGAACCGTGAGATCATGACCTGAGACGAAGTCAGACACCTAACTGACTGAGCCACCCAGGCGCCCCCCCCCTTTTTTTTTAAAGACAGATTCTTTTTTTTTTGTAATTGACTCATTTTTATGAGCTCTCATAAGTAGCAAAATCTTCTATGTGTTTTAATGGTAATATATTACATATATTTAAACTATACTTATTGGAATATCAGATATTTATACTGGTAAAGTTTAATAATATGTTTTTCACATGAAGATTACATTTATATCACGCTAGTGTATTGATTTGCTCATGTAATTGTTTGGCTTACTGTGTGTGTGTGTGTGTGTGTGTGTGTGTGTATGTAAGTGTTTTATAAAGGAGATATAAAATTGTACAGATGCAGTGAGGAAAAGGTTAATTATTTTTCTTGTTACCTTCTGGATCAAAGAGAGACGAAGCAGGTAACATCTGCCAGTTTGGTTGAAGCTATGCTTTATAGACTGGAATGGTCACATTTTAATTAATGGCTGTGCCCTGCGTTTACTAGAAGGACTGGGAATTTATATATAATGCATTCATCATGCTTTCATGGAAAATGAAAATCACAAGATAGAATAGAGAACACAATATATTCTTAGGAACCAGGTAATTTTTCTACAAAGGGTGAAGAGTAGGTTATGCACCCAGAGCTCAAACTTCTGCAATAGTTCGTACATGCTGCAAATGACACTGTTTCAATTACCATGAATGGCTGCTTAGAGCAATCCATCTTTGTGTCATTTAATTGTCTAAAGTATAAACTGTAGGCTTTTAACTAAAACAATTACATAAGTGTACTAGGGAAAGAACAAGCTGATTGCATGATTTGGGGAATGGAACCAAGCATTAAAAAATAGTTCATTGACAATTTTAATTAATGATAAAAACCACTGGAGCAGTTTGTTTTAATGATTTCATGAATAAGATTTTGAAAACCCAAACTACAACTAATTTACAACTTTTATGTAACTGAATTCTAAAGCATATTTTGATTAACCTTTCTATTTTTAAGTTTATTTATTTATTTTTGAGAGAGAGAGAGACAGAGCAAGCACAGCTGGGGAGGGGCAGAGAGAGAGGGAGACACAGAATTTTGAGCTGTCAGCTCAGATACCCACAAACCATGAGATCATGACCTGAACTGAATTCTGCCACTTAACCTACTGAACCACCTGGGAGCCCCTGATTAACTTCTCTTGAAGATGCAGTTTACATTGTGAATAGACAACATCATTTTAAAATCAAAGTCCTCATTTATTATTTATTTGTCTCTAATTCCCACTCTTATTAGGTAACAAATAGCATGTTCAGGGTCTGGGGAAAGGAGATAATGTTAACCAAAATTTAGTTAAAAGTATTATTTTTTTAATTGATCAGTGGACACAAAAAAGTTCAGCAAATACTGAATTTAAAAAATGGGAATTAAAAAAATTAAGTTTTATTTATTTTTGAGACAGAGAGACAGAGACAGAGCGTGAGCATGGGAGGGGCAGAAAGAGAAGGAAACACAGAACCAGAAGCAGGCTTCAGGCTCTAAGCTGTCAGCACAGAGCCTAATGTGGGGCCCGAACCCATGAACTGTGAGATCATGACCTGAGCCTACATGGGACACTTAACTGACTGAGCCACCCAGATGCCCACCCCCCCAAAAATGGGAATCTGAATCAGCATTTTTGTATCCTTTAGATAAATACCTAGTACTGTGGTTGCTGGATTGTAGTCAGGTAGTTCTATTTTTAATTTTTGAGGAACCTCCACAGTGTTCTCCAGAGTGGCTGCACCAGTTTGCATTCCCACCAACAATGCAAATGTGTTTGCTTTTCTCCGCATCCTTACCCACATCTGTTGTTTCATGAGCTGTTAATTTAGCCATTCTGACAGGTGTGAGGCAGTATCTCACTGTGGTTTTGATATGTATTTCCCTAGTAATGAGTGATGTTGAGCATCTTTTCATGTGTCTCTTAGCCATCTGGATGTCTTCTTTGGAAAAGTGTCTATTCAGGTCTTCTGCCCATTTCTTCACTGGATTATTTGGTTTTTGGGTGTTGAGTTTGTTAAGTTCTTTATAGATTTTGGACACTAACGCTTCATCAGATATGTCATTTGCAAATATCTTCTCCCATTCTTGATGAGGTCCCAATAGTTCATTTTCACTTTTCTTTCTATTGCCTCTGGGGACATGTCTAGTAAGAAGTTGGTGAGGCTGAGATCAAAGCAGTTGTTGCCCTGTGTTCCCCTCTAGGATTTTGATGGTTTTCTGTCTTACATTTAGGTCTTTCATTCATTTTGAATTTATTTTTTTATTATTAAAAAATTTTTTTAACATTTATTTATTTTTGAGAGACAGAGAGAGGCAGAACATGAGCAGGGGAGGGGCAGAGAGAGAGGGAGACACAGAATCCGAAGCAGGCTCCAGGCTCTGAGCTGTCAGCACAGAGCCTGATGCAGGTCTTGAACTCACAAACTGTGAGATCATGACCTGAACCAAAGTCAGGCGCTTAACGGACTGAGCCACCCACATGCCCTTGAATTTATTTTTGAGTATGGTATAAGAAAGTGGTCTAGTTTCATTCTTCTGCATGTTGCTGTCCAGTTTTCCCAGCACCATTTGCTGAAAAGACTGTCGTTTTTCCATTGGATATTCCTTCCTGCTTTGTGGGTCAATTTCTGGGTTCTGTATTCTGTTCCATTGATCTATGTGTCTGTTTTTGTGCTAGTACCATAGTCTCTTGATGATTACAGCTTTGCAATGCAGCTAAAGTCTGGAATCGTGATACCTCAAGCTCTCGTTTTCTTTTTCAACCTTACTTTAGTTACTCAGGGTCTTTTCTTGTTCCATACAAACATGCATCCCAATGTTTATAGCAGTGCTATCAACAATACCCAAATTATCAAAAGAGCCCAAATGTGCATCAACTGATGAATGGATAAAGAAGATGTCATGTACACACACACACACACACACACACACACACACACACACATATACACACAATGGAATATTACTAAGTGATCAAAAAATGAAATTTTGCCATTTTCAACAACGTGGATGGAACTAGAATGTATTGTGCTAAGTGAAATAACTCAGGCATAGAAAGACAAATATCAGATGTTTTCAATCACATGAGGAATTTAAGCAACAAAACAAATGAACATAGGGGAAGGGAAGGAAAAATAAGATAAAAATACAGAGGGAGGCACACCATAAAAGACTTGGAATACACAGAACAAACTGAGTATTGATGGGGGGGATGCACGTGGGGGGATGGACATAAGGGGGGCACTTGTTGGGATGAGCACAGGTGTTATATGTAAGTGATGAATCACAGGGTTCTACTTCTGAAACTAATACTACATTGTATGTTACCTAACTTGAATTTAAATAAATACATTTAAAAATAGGAATTTGGAGGATCTACATCTGGTTTTGTCATAAGTAGAGAAATAAAAAAAACATGTGCCATAGTTTTTGCCATGAATAATTAGAAAGATGTAATTCTCCCATATTTTGATAGGGAATATCAGGCCTCTTTCTGTATGGGGTATTCAGAGTTGAATTTGGAGTAAGTTAAGGATACTAAGTTTGAGATTCCACTTAGTTAAATGGATATTTCTAATATATCATTATTATTAATCTATGACTAATAGGAGAAAACCAAATTATTGATGTATTTATTTGGAAGCTTCCATCATGAGGATGGTGTTTAGAACTGTGAAATTGTATGAAATCACCAAGATGCTGGCATAGATGGAAAAAAATGCTAGCATGGATAGAAAAAAGACTCAAGGTCTTTTTGTACTAACAATTCTTAGACATGAGAATACTAATAAAGGAAAATAAAAAGTAATTAGTGCATTTGTAGGGAAAAATCAGATTATAGTGTCCTGGAAGCCAAGTAAAGTAAACATTTCATGAAAGAGGAAGAGTTCAACCTGATCAAATGTTCCTCATAGGTCAAGTAAGATGTGCAATACAAATTGCCCATTGGATTTTGAAACATACAGGTTGCTAGTAGCCTTAATTAGAATGGGGACATGAGGGGCACCTGGGTGGCGCAGTCGGTTAAGCGTCCGACTTCAGCCAGGTCACGATCTCGCGGTCCGTGAGTTCGAGCCCCGCGTCGGGCTCTGGGCTGATGGCTCAGAGCCTGGAGCCTGCTTCCGATTCTGTGTCTCCCTCTCTCTCTGCCCCTCCCCCGTTCATGCTCTGTCTCTCTCTGTCCCAAAAATAAATAAACGTTGAAAAAAAAATTTAAAAAAAAGAATGGGGACATGAGGCACCGGGCTGGTGCAGTCGGTTAAGTGTCAGACTTTGGCTCAGGTCGTGATCTCACAGCTGGTGAGTTCGAGCTCTGAGTTGTCAGCACAGCGCCTGGAGCCTGCTTCAGATTCTGTGTCTCCCTCTCTGTCTGCCACTCATCCTTTCATGCTCTCTCTCTCTCTCAAAACTGAATAAACATTAAAAAATTTAAAAAAATGAATAGGGACAAACTTTTATTGGAATGGGTTTAGAAAACTATGAAGGAAGAGAAATTAGAATTACATACAGAGAAAATTCTTTTGAGGAGTTTTGATATCAAATGAAAGACAGAAATAAGGCAGTATTTGGAGGAAAAAGTAAAGCTTTGTTTGTTTGTTTGTTTGTTTGTTTTAAACATGGGATAAATGGCAGCACTTTTGCATGCTGATGGAAAGATTCAACCAGTAGAGGGAGAATAATTGATGAGATACATAGCTGGATACAGTATATGGTAGCCAACATATTAAATAACTACCTTTTGTCAATTCTTCTAACCATATAAGTGAAAAGAATTTTTCCCTCTGATAGTTTATACTGTTTATTGTAATTATATTTACACATTCACTCCACCATTTTCCTATGGGGTAGTTACATTGTGTGAGTCATAAATCACTTAATAAAATCCCATTCCCCTTACCATAGTGATTGTTCCAATTAAACGAAACTTAAAATGATTAGTGCATGGTATCCCTGGCTAGAGGGTTTAAGTCCATCCATGATTCATTCACTGAAAATCTTGCTGTGCACAAGATGGTCTGTTAATTGGAGACTTGTAATTGCTAAAGTGGGAGAAGCCAATTCGAAGAGGAAGTTGGTACAGGGGTATCACAATTTCAGAGAATTTTAAACAAACCGTGCCAGAGCCTTAAGCAAACTGTGCCTAGCAATTTTAATTACAAGAGTCAATACATTCTCTTTATTGTTTAAATAAGTTTGAATTGAGTTTTCTATTTTTTGGAATTAAAATAATCTTAAATCAATGATGGGCAGAAAAGCAAATGCCGATTTACATAGGGGGCGCTTACTATTTATGCAGCAATGGTGATCACTTTAAACTGTTTTCTGAAGACAGAGCACATTGTGAACTGGTAAATATACCCTAGATAGCCAAATCTATGTCCATTTAATTTTTTTCCCACAGTTGGTAAAGTGACTGAGCCAGGATGGGGGTGGGGGGGAAGGTGTTCTTTAGCTGAAGATAGAGACTTATGAACCAAAAAGAAAAATAGTATTCTTCAGTAAGGAAAGCATTGATTGACCTGGAAGTCAGGAGATACTGGTCATACATCTCACTTTCCCATTCTATTTTTATTATTTTTAAGTTTATGTATTTGTTTTGAGAGACACAGCATGCAAGTGGGGAAGGGACAGAGAAAGAGAGAGAGAATCCCAAGCAGGCTCCATGCTGCCAGAGCAGAGCTTAAAGCAGGGCTTGATCCCTCGAACCATGAGACCATGATCTGAGCTGAAATCAAGAGTCCAGTGCTTAACTGAATGAGCCACCCAGGAACCCCTCCCATTCTATTTTATGAGACTTCTTTTGGTGTAATCTTTCGGTTCAACTAGATGGCTTTTGGTTCCGTTCAAATTATACAGCCTTTCACACTGAGTAGGGTGTGGATATGTGTTGCAACTGATTTTCATGAATAAAGCATTGTTTTTATCAAATTCTGCTACATGTTAGCATAGTCCAACAACTTTTACATCATCTAAAAATAAAGAAAACAGCTTCCAAATATATCGATAGTTTTCAGTGGATTGGCACTCAAGCACTTGTTAATTTGGCGGATATTATTAAACATATACTACATGCTGAAATCTTCAGAGTAGATGGGATTGGAAATCAAAGAAAAAGAAATTACCAACTTGAAGATGTTTATAGCCTAATAGGATATTAAATATACAAACATTTAATATGCAGTATTTCAAATGATATATGTACTAGATGCATTTAAAAGACCTATGTTGATCATAATTAAAAGAACAGTTGCTTTTGCCTGAAAAGGTCAAGTTAACCTAAAAGATGAACCCTTTTAAGTTGAGACTTAAAATATAAGTATAAATGAAATGAATAAAAATTAAAATAATAAAAATAAATAAAATCGGGAGAAAAACATTACCCATTGTCATTAAACTGTACACTTCTTCAAGGCAAGACAGTGACTTAGTTTAACATTGCAATGGTCACAGTGCAGACACTTCAAAATTGTTATCTAAAAAGTGCATGGAGTGAATGGGGGGCGGTGACTGAAAATGCTAGAAAGGGTTCGGAGGGAAGCAAGGAAGATGCATAGGAAATTTAGCATTGTGGAAAAACTGTTGGCTGTGTATTGCTGGCAGAGTAAATGGAGAGATGAGTATATGAGATGAGAGTATTGTTTTATTACTGGAAACCCAAGGCAATGAAAAATCACTATCTGTCAGAACAGGAAGGTCATACCATGAAGAGTCTTACAAAGTTAGGCTAATTAATGTTGCTTTTCTCATTTAAATAATGAGTGGCCATTGAGGAATTTTGAGAAAAAAAATGAATGTGATCAAAAATGATTGTTATATCAACCACATGAGCAACATTTTGGAGGGTAGATTAGTATGGCAGAAAGGTTAAAGGAAGGAAAAACAATTAGAAAACAATTACAGAAGGCCAGGGAAAGATATTGCCTACTGAAATATATAGCATTGTTGGTGGATCTATACAGAAAGAAAGCCTGAAGTGTCTACCAATTTAATAGGTAGTAAAACAGATCTAGCATGATGATTTATTATAGTGGACTCTGTAGAGTTGTAGTTTTAAGATGACTTCAAGATTTCCAGCTTGTATAATTAAGTTGATAGCATACAGTTATTATTTTAAGACTGGAAGTACCAGAAGAGATACACATAAATGAGGATTGAAATTCTGTTTGAATTTTGGGGCGTAAATCAACGATTTAAAAGATCTCAGGATCTTAGGTAGAATTTCTCAGGGTTTGACAAAGTACAGAGGCTTTTATAGGTCCCAGAATTATCTCAACAGTGAATTGTTTTTGGCATGGGAAGAAAGAAAAAGTCATAATGAAATCTTAGCCTTCATGCAAGACTATCCATGCACTGCAGGGCAAAGGATGCACAACCATTTTAATTTTGCCAATCTTCAAATATTTTCACTGTACTCATTCATAAAAGAGGCCACCCAAGAAAAGGCCAATCATTAGATAAAATGCAAAGTACTTCCTTCCATACTTAATTTCTCCTATTTTTACAGAAAGAAAGAAGGAAAGAAAGAAAGAAAGAAAGAGAAAGAAAGAAAGAAAGAAAGAAAGAAAGAGATGAAGGGAGGAAGGAAGGAAGGAAGGAAGGAAGGAAGGAAGGAAGGAAGCAACTTCTTTTCTGTTCTTAAATTTTTTTAACAGTTATTTCTGAGAGAGAGAGAGAGAGAGAGAGAAAGAGAGAGAGAGAATATGAGCATGGGGGGAGCAAAGGGAGAAGGAGACACAGAATCTGAAGCAGCTCCAGGCTCCAAGCTGTCAGCACAGAGCCCGACTCAGGGCTCAAACTCATGGACTGCGAGATCATGACCTGAGCCACTACCCAGGCATCCAAACCTCTCATATGTCCTTAATCTTACTATGGTGCCATTACTATAGAGATACATAAGTGAACAAAATAGAAAAAAAATATCCTCTTGTCTCATGTAGCTTATATTTTAGGGACTAAAAGTATAATCTGAAATATCAGTGTTGGGGTTGAGAAAATGAATAATAATAACTGGATAGTTGTGTGGTTTCTAATTATTTGAATTCTAAAGTCCTCAAGTAGGATATATGAAATTTGGGGCATATAACATAGGAAGAGATCAAATAATTGAGTGATACGGTCATAACAAACCTTTTCAGTTCTTTCTACTTTTTCTTTTCAGCCAGATTTCTTAACAAGTACACTATAGAAAATAAAAACAGCTAATAATGCTGAATCTTGTCTTATTCTCACAAGCAATAATAAATAACAACTATATATGTGAAATAATATGAAAATGAGCTCTGTTTCCTTCAATAATATGCAGTTTCATAATTATTTATATTCAATAATTATTCACCAAAATGTAATATGTCTGTTGCATACTAATCACAATTTTAATGCTGCCCAATTCCAGAAAATGCTTTTAAAATGCTGAAACAATTTTGATCAAAGGAAATAAAAAATATTTTAAATTTAAATTTATGTAGATAAATGATAGAGATATAGGGATAGGGGTGGGGGATAAACAGATATTGTTGAAGATTATACTAAAATGATGACAAAAGCTTTAAAGTATAACAGCATATTATATTAAAATACACTTATTTGTAAAAAATGTCATAAAATTAAAAGTTTAAGATAAAAACAAAATGATGTAAAATATTTAATTTTCAAAGAACTTGATTAATAGGAGTTTTTATCAATTTGGCTTTTAGAATTGAGTTGGTTCTTTATAAAACTACAAATAACTTTATTGTGAATTATCTTCTCTAAATGTCTATGAGCATGTTAGGGCAATGTTCCTGCCCGTTCGTTTTTATCCCCATCACAGTACTTACTGTTTTAATTATTTATTATTGCTTAACATAATGAATTATCCAAAAACTAAATGTCTTAAATTAACAGCAGGCATTATTTCCACAGGTGCTTAAGGGTCGGAAACCAGACTACGTCTTAGCTGAATCTCCTGACTCTGGGTCTCTTACAGAGGCAAGTCAACTCTAGATTTGACTGGGAAGTCTAGACTCTTGTGTTTGTTGTCTGGATTCAATTTCTTGTGGGTTGTTGGAATGAGACCTCAGATGCTTACAAGCTGTTGTCTGTCCTTGTGTTCCTAGCGATGTGGGCCTCTCAATAGAGCATCTGATAACATGGCAACTTGCTTAATCTGACAAGGCAAGAGGCCCAAGACAGTAACAGCAAAAGAGAGAGAGAGAGGGCTAGCAAGAAAATGTCTTTTGTGGCCTAATCACAGAAGTGATATCTCATCACTTACGTTGTATTCTATTGGTTAGAAGCAAGTTACTAGGTCCAGCCCACACTTAAAGGAAGAAGACAAAGACATAAATATTAGGAGGGGCATGTCATTGGGAGTTATGTCAGAAGCTGCCTACCACACCAAGTAAGTCTTAATTGATAGATGTTTAAACTGAGTCAAACATTGACTCGATATCTGTCATGCACCAGGATGGGATGAATCAAAAATTACACATAATTTTATTCTTACCCCAAATGTAATCTCTACATTTATTTAGTGTAAAAAATGCTACAATGTATCATTTTGGTCCTAGCCATATAAATATTAAACTAATAGAAAAAAAGTAGACAACAAAATTGGTTTACAGACATCATATTATATGATGCAAATACCTTTGCCAAACAGGCTATAGAACTTTTATGGTGCCAGTCCTTTGGGGAAATTTTAAATCCGTAAGAGATAAACAGAGGTATCAATCATTTAGATTTATTGGAAGATTATCTTCAAACTGTTAGGTACTTACCCAAATATATTTTAGTGTTTTACTCAATGGCTCAATGAAGACATAATTTGCCTTTTTACTCTCACTCATTCAAAAGTACACTGTAGGGGCCCCTGGGTGGCTCAGTCAGTTGCATCTGACTTTGGCTCAGGTCATGATCCCCTGGTTTGTGGGTTCGAGCCCTGCATTGGGCTCTGTGCTGATAGCTCAGAGCCTGGAGCCTGCTTCAGATTCTGTGTCTCCCTCTCTCTCTCTCTGCCCCTTCCCTGCTCATGTTTCTCTCTCTTTCTCTCGCAAAAATAAAATGAACATTAAAAAAGAGTACACTGTAGACTTTTCCTGATGTTATACTACGTGTGATCTTGCAATACATAGGATGAAAAAGGAGATATGAAATTTTAGTTAATGTGTATTAAGTCAAACTTTAAAAGAATAGACAAATATTTTGGAAAATATTTTATATACTTTTGTTAACATGCAATGTGCCTAACTTGTTATTTTTGGATGAAATATATATTATAAAAAAATCTATACTATAAATAAAAATTGGTTACTTAAAATCCTTTTAATTTTCAATATGGTAACCATTGAGTAAAAGTAAAAGTAATTAACTTTTAAGAGTGTGAAGGGATCCAAGACCAAAAGTTTGAGAACTGATTTGGACAGTTCCTAAAGCATCATCAAGTTTCTACACTTCTTACATGAAAAACACTGTTTTGAGAAAATAAATTTCTATTATTTGCCTTATTTTCTCATAGTACAGTCTGCTTTGGTTAAATTCAAATTTCAGATGTTATCCTTCAATAAGCAAAGGCATTCTTGGAAAGTGGCACTCATCATTTAAATAAGAAAACCATTTTGAGTCTGAATGTAAAATCAATGGCCCCCATTAATCATGGCAAGAATATTTATTACATTAATGTAACTGGAAAATATTAAAACAATATTTTTCCTATCTAATAGAGTAAGAGTATAAGGGTAAGATCATAATTATATCAGAAAAACCAGTGTGAGGGCAAAGTCTAATGACTTTTAATGGATTTTAGGTGTATATTGGTAATAAAGCTTTCACTTTGCCTTGTAAAAAATGTAAGGCCTGGAATTGGAAAGGGGGCACAATTTTACCAGTTGACTGATGTGAAAATACATTACTTCTTCAGCAAATTAAAAAACAAATAGCTCTGTCTCTAGTAATATATATTTGGGAGATTCTTTTCCTCTAATAATTGGTTTTAATGATACGCTATGGTAGGACATTATTATCAATTGGTATTTTATTTTATTTTTTTTTAATTTTTTTTCAACGTTTATTTATTTTTGGGACAGAGAGAGACAGAGCATGAACGGGGGAGGGGCAGAGAGAGAGGGAGGCACAGAATCGGAAACAGACTCCAGGCTCTGAGCCGTCAGCCCAGAGCCTGACGCGGGGCTCGAACTCCCGGACCGTGAGATCGTGACCTGGCTGAAGTCGGACGCTTAACCGACTGCGCCACCCAGGCGCCCCTCAATTGGTATTTTAAAAGTAAGAGTAGAGAAAGTCATTACATATAGGCAGAACAGTAGTAGTGTTTCATTGATAGACTGTAACAGAAAAGCCCCAATGACAGATAAAAAGCCCAAGTTTTATTTCATTTTATTAAGTTAAGAGCCACTGAATGTAAAATGGGAAAAGAGCCAGCAACAGATTACTAATTGCAGCTCAAATAAATTAAATTGTTAATTTTATGTTTCTCCAATCAAAAATTTACTCAAGATTGTTCTCATTTGCTATATGCCAGGATCAGCATATATAATTTCATTAGGCATCATAAATGTGGGAATAATTTTTTTAAAAAATTCAGCTTAATAGTAGATGAACCTATAAAATAATAATACTCGCCTCTTTCAAGCACTTAGTCCATAAAGCAAAAATTGCAGAGGGTAAAACTCATACCATTTGGCTTTCCATTCTGATTAGAAAATAGAAATTTGCAAGAGACCATCATTGCCACACTAACAATGAAGACAAGCTATCCACTGAAGAAAAAAAAATCAGACCTGAGCATGCATAAAAAGTATGAAATAAATTCCAAGAAAGAAGTCTATGGCTTTTAACAGTTGTAAGCATGGTGCAAAGAGAAACCGACAGTATACAGCGGACCCTCAAGCAACACAAGTTTGCATTGTGCATATCCATTTATGTGTGGATATTTTTCAATTCAGTAAAGTACTGTAAATGTATTTTTCTTACCATTTTTTGACGTTTTCTTTTCTGTAGCTTATTTTATTGTAAGAAAAGAATATATAATACATATAACATACAAAATAGACGAAAATCAACTGTTCATGTTATGGGTAAGGTTTCCAGTCAACAGTGGGCTATCAGTAGTTAAGTGTTTGAGGAGTCAACTGTATAGATCAGGGTAAAGAGTCACCAGTGTAACTTTTAACAAATTTTTGATGGCCATGTCAGGGCTGCCCTGACCGATCAGAAATCTTAAGAATCCCAATCACAGGAACTCACTTGCGACTGCTGTCCTGAGGGACCTTCACTGAGTGCAGAACAGGAGTACATCAAAAGCAGATGTAAGGAAGTAGGACTCAGGGGGAAAACAAACAAACAAACAAACAAACAAACAAACCTGGGAAGGTAAGTCTTTGCAAACTGAAGGTCAGCAGGAGGTCAAAGACTTTGGGCACAGTGGGAATGCTGACAGAAATATCTGGTTGCATCTTGCAAGAAGAAGGCAGCAGCCTATTGAGAACTGAAGGCAGGTCAGAAGAGCTCACGGAAACTTGACATGGTACACAAGAGTCCTTAATGAATGCACAGCAATTGCTCACCGAAGGCTGAGGAAGATTGAAATAAATTACCTAAAATGCAATGGCCCTTTCTAAGTGCATGGCAGCTGTGTGAAAGTGACTGGCTAGAAAAACACAGCTGAGAGAGATCCTCCAAAGGAACAGAGGGACTTTGCTGAGCTCAGAGCAAAGGAGAGAAGAAGGGAGTATAAAGACCAAGCTAGCTGAGACAAATCCCAGTAAGCACACGAAGTCTTCAGCAACTGAATACAGTACCCAATAAAGGCTGTGGAAAGGCAAGGAGATTAAGAGAGCCTTCCCGAAGTACATAAAGAAAATACCTGAGCAGCTCCAAAGGGTGGTGACTGGGTCGTAAAGAAAAGAGAGATCACTGGAGTATTGCCAGTACTCAGATTCCAATCTTTGCCTGAAAAGAAAGTTTTGATTCCCTCTCAAAGAATTTGAAGCCAGTGATTAACAGAATCAAAATAAATACAGAAAGCAAAGAAACACTAACTCAACTCTGAGTTAAATTGACTTATTCTTCCACACAGCCCGACAGAGAAAGAAGTGAAACTGTAAATATTTTCTACTTCAGTCTCTATGTTTTTTTATAAGCACGGAATATGTGGAGAAATAGAAAAATGAGACCATGACCAATAGAAGCCAGCATGCAGAAATTGGAATAGACAGAAAAGAACTTTTAGGAAACTAATATAAATACGTTAAATAACCTAGTACACAATTTATGCAACATGTGTAAAAATATGGGACATCTACAGTAGAAAATCAAATTATAAAAAGGAATAAAATATTTAAGGATGAATTCATTTGATGGGCTAATAGGAGACTGGGTACAACAGGAATAAAAAAGGCAATGAACTTGACAGGTACCTGGGTGGCTCAGTCGGTTAAGCGTCTGACTTTGGCTCAGGTCATGATCTTACAGATTGTGGGTTTGAGCTCTGTGTCTGGCTCTGTGCTGAACAGCCTGGAGTCTGGAGCCTGCTTCAGATTCTGTGTCCGCTGCCTCTCTCTCTGCCCTTCTCATTCTCACGCTCTCTCTCTCTCTCTCTCTCTGTCTCAAAATTAAACATTAAAAATGTGTCACTAAAAATTAACCAAACTGAAACACATACACATAAAAATAGGGTAGGTCTGAGATCTAGGGGACAACACCACGTTTAAAGTATATGTAGGGGCGCCTGGGTGGCGCAGTCGGTTAAGCGTCCGACTTCAGCCAGGTCACGATCTCGCGGTCCGTGAGTTCGAGCCCCGCGTCGGGCTCTGGGCTGATGGCTCAGAGCCTGGAGCCTGTTTCCGATTCTGTGTCTCCCTCTCTCTCTGCCCCTGCCCCGTTCATGCTCTGTCTCTCTCTGTCCCAAAAATAAATAAACGTTGAAAAAAAAATTAAAAAAAAAATAAATAAAGTATATGTAATTAAAGTCACAGAAAATGAGAAGAGATTAAATAGTAAAGGATCTGAAGAAATATTTGAAGAGAAAATGGCCAGCAGTTTTCACAGGATTGAACTTCGGATATTTATATATACGAATATATGTTGGAGAAATTTGCTAAGAATAAATACATACATACACACATATGCATTCATATCCTCAGCACACATATGTAAGAATACATGCATATATAAGGCTACAGGTTATAATTATATATAAGATAATATACACAAAGGAAAATATATCTTACACACACACATACATATATACGAAGATATATCATATGTATATATACACATATGATTTTTTTCAGGTATCCTCTCTATCACAAAAAGCTTCCACAAATATTTACAGCTATCATCATACTTAATTGGAACATATTGAATGCTTTACCCTTCTGATTAGAGACAACAATATTTGAATACTCTCATCATATCCATTTAGCACTTCATTGAAAGTATTATCTAGTACATAAAAAGACAACTAAATGAAAAGTATAAAGATGAGAAAGGAGTAGGAAAACTTAAAATGCAATTTCATTGCATGTTTATGTATATGTTCATATGTATGTATGTTGTATATGTTTGTGTATCTGTCTAAAACCCCATATATTTACAAAATATCTTAAACTAATAAGTGGGCTCAGCAAAGCCTAGGAATACAATGTTATTATCTACAAATTAATTTTATTACTATAGTCAAAAAGCAAATAAACTCTTGGACATTAAATTTTTAAATATTATTTACAAAAGCATCAAAAATTATTAAAATTTGGGGGAAAATCTAATAAAAGAAATACAAGACTTCTACACTGAACTGACAAAAACCATGAATGAAAAATATTTTAAACTACAGTAATAAATACAGACGCATACGGCATTTATAAATTGCAAGTGCAAATATTGTTAAGGTATCTATCCTCCACAAAATGATTTGTAGCTTTAACAGAATCTATAAAAAAAAATTCCAGTAGACTTTTTTTTCTGGTCAAAGTTAACAAGCTGATTCTAAATTTTATATAGAAATGCAGAGAATCTATAAGGGCCAAAATAAGCTTAAGAAGCAAGAGCAATGTTGGCAGATTTACATTTAGTTTACATGTTACTGTAAAGATAGAGCAATTGAGACAGTATTTTATTAGCATAATATAGATAGATTGCTCAATGGAACAGAATAAAAAAATCAGAAGTAGACCTGCTTATATATCATCAGTTGATTTCCAAGATATGCACTAAGGCAATTTGACGGGGAAGGGAAAATCAATTCAACAAATGGTGTTGGACCAACCAGGTATACACATATGGAAATAAACCTTGAGTCCTGTCTCGATACTAAAAATTTTAAATCAATTCAGGGTGGATCATGGATCTGAACCAAACCAGAGCCATTAATATGCTAAAGAAAACACAGGAGCATGACATTATGATCTCGGAACAAGCAAAGATATTTTTTGAACAATAGCAAAAAGCAATAACATAAAAGAAAAAATGATACATTGTACTTAAGCAAGATATTCCCTAATTCCCAGAAGATATTAAAAATAGAACAGGTAAGTTCTACTGAAAGACAAAATATCCTCAGGACTTATATTTCACAAATGAGATATATACATAACATGTAAAAATGCCTATAAGTCAATGATACAAACACACACAAAACTATAACTTGCCCAAAAGATCTAAAAAGGCAATTCACCAAAGAAGATATAGTAATGGCCAATACACATATGACAATGTGCTCAATAATAATTGCATAACAAAAATTTAAATTGCAATATATTGTAATACTCATTCCTAGAATAGGAAAAGGAAGAACATTAACAATACTAAATATGACAACTTTGTAGAGTAATTAAAACTCATACATTTCTTATAACCTTTTTTTAAATGTTTATTTATTAGTGAGAGAGAGAGAGAGAGGGACTTGCGAGCATGAGCGAGGGAGGGGCAGAGAGAGAGGGATAGGGAAAGAATCTCAAGCAGGCTCCACACTGACCGCACACAGCTGGAACCCACAAACTGAGATCATGACCTGAGCATAAATCAAGAGTTGCTTAAGTGACTGAGCCACCCGGGAGCTCCGAAACTCATACATTTTTCATGGGGTGTAAAGTAGTCTAAATATGTCCGGAAGTTGTTAAACATTTTTGCGCAAAGTTAAAAATATCATCTACCGAGGCACCTGGGTAGCTCAGTTGGTTGGGCCTCCGACTTCAGCTCAGGTCATGATCTCACAGTCCGTGAGTTTGAGCTCCGCATCGGGCTCTGTGCTGACCGCTCAGAGCCTGGAGCCTGTTTCAGATTCTGTGTCTCCCTCTCTCTCTCTCTCTGCCCCTACCCTGCTCATGCTCTGTCTCTCTCTGTCTCCAAAATAAATAAAAACATTTAAAAAATTAAAAAAAATCATCTACCATATTATCTGCAAACCCATTCCCATATACTTACATATTAGACATTAAATTATATTTTCATAAATAGTCTTCATAAAAATAGCTTTATTTATAATAAGCAAAGATCGGAAATGCCCAAATGTCAACTTGTGATAAATTCATATATTCATGCAGTAGAACCCTACACAGCAATACAAGGTCCATATACTGATATCTGCAACAACATGGATGAATTATAAAAACAAACAAACAAAAAACACCTTTTGTTGAGCAAAAGAAGCTAGACACAAAAGAACACTTATTGCATGACAAATTCCAAGACAGCAAGTCTCTGTCACAACTTAGAGTCTTCCAATTTCCTTATAGTATAATTAAAGGTAACACTCAAATAAAACAGCATGTTCCACATTGAAAATAAGAAAGAAAGAAATATTAATTTGATATTTAATCATTCAATATAGTTTTATTGCTTATCATCATGTGACAAGGATAGTCTTGGGCAATGTCTTATCGCTAGAAAAAGGCAGAGGCTATAGGGAGTGGAATGTACCTTTAATTATGAATGTGTGAAGTCATATATTATTGTAACTTTCTTTTTTGGTGTGGATATTCCAGGGTTGTATGTGTTCTTTGCTGGTCATTTTTGTAAGGCATATACTTTCAATACATTTCATTAGTCATTGATTATAAAGTAAGATTGTCTTCAGAGGTGATATAAACTTTCCACATTTGCTTTTGCATCATTAGCTGCTTCCCTTTATATTCAAATGTATTTAAATTTTTTTAACGTTTATTGATTTTTGAGAGAGACAGAGAACAGAGAGTGCATGAACGGGGGAGGGGCTGAAAGAGAGAGACACAGACTCTGAAGCAGGCTCCAGGCTCAGAGCTGTCAGCACAGAGCAGGACATGGTCTTGAACTCAACCACGAGATCATGACCTGAGCCGAAGTCGGACGCTTAACCAACTGAGCCACCCAAGTGCCCCAATATATTCAAACATATTTTAGAGAATGCTGGGGAGGGTATCAGAAAACGTGGAAACATGCATTATGTTTCATTGTACACTGGGTATAAATGTTTCTCTATGTTCCACAGGTAAAAGACTTTCATATGTTCTTGGATGTTCCTGAGATAAAAGATGAGTTCTCAAGAAGATTCTCATCTTAAATGCTTGCCAACCAATGGATTTGATTAAAATGATAATAAGCTACAAAATCTTTCTTTTATAGAAACTGTTTGCCCTTTGTGTAGCTTCCTCTGTTTATAGATCTTTTTTATTGTATCAGGTCTTGTTTATTACTTGTGAAATTATAATCATGATAATACTGCATATCTCAAATAACCAATTCTATGAACAGAAATTGACACTAGAAAGAAATTCTGCCGTACTGATTACCTCTAGCAATGATATGACAATAAAGTAAATGATATGAATATGTCATCCACTGTTAAGAGCATGCATAATGTTTGATGCTAGTAGAGAGTGCTATATTTGAAAATTACACTTTGAAAAATCTGGTTTTTCTCTTAGGTTTTAATTTGACTACCTTGTATTTTACATTGTTCTTCATGACCTTAGTATGTGAAATCAAGAACTCTATTCTATGAAGATCATAGAGGAGTTAATTATTCAGGTGGACTGTATTTTGTGCCTTATATTTATTTGTCTTCCTAACAAATTCTATCCTCATTATACTTTAAAAAAATTGATTGAATTTAAATGAACACATTCTAGGGTTCCAGTCCTTTCAACATTAAGCCCAGAATTATTACCAGAACATAAATTATGCACATAGATAAATGAGAACATAATTAGTTATATTAATTTGGCAATAGCTAATTGTCCCCAATATCGTTTCATGTTCAAAGGCAACTTGATGGAGATCAGTATGAGGATTTAGCATATTAAGAATATCTAAGTTCAAAAGATAAAAACAGTGTCCCTTGTGCCTGTTGAATTGTCCTTGTACAACTTATGAATATTTAAAGCTGCAAAGGTATAACTATTTACTGTGTTCTAATCGTTCTCAGAGAAGCACCCTCAGCATTAATAATTCCAAGCAGTCATAGCACAATAATTTTATAATTATATGGTTATAAATTATTTTGTAGAATATTAAGACTTGGTTTTGATATTTAACAGCACAATTAATTGTTCATGTTCATCACCCCACAAAACAATAATTTTTGTCACATAAGGGAAACTATACATTTAGATAATTGTGCAAATGGATTTCATTTAATTGTTTCTAAAACAGTTAAATTCACAGTTCAATTAAAAGGTGATAGATTGCATATAATTTGTTCCCTTTTTATGGATTATAGATTAGAGATAAAATTAGCTCAGGAGACTTTTTTTCCACCCGTGGTTTCACAATCTGTTATTCTAAATGTAAACTGATTGAACCCACAATTCCCTTTTGTCACAGCAGGTTTCTGGCTTTCAGTGTTTTTCTGCTTGTATAATTACATATTTTAAGAAGATATGTTAATCAGTAAGCATATCTGGAGTCTCAGGGGATCTAGCGGAAATTTGCTGCAGATAATATATTTTAACCATTTTAAAAAGTCACATATATAAAAGAGTACACAAAATCTTACTTGCTCATTTACAATAATCTAGTCCTATATAAGCATACATATTTTGAGTTGGAATGGACTTCAGAAATCATGTAGTATTATCAACTTGCTTTAAGTATAAGGAAATTAAGTCTCAGGTTGCCAGAAAGGAGCAATGGTATTGATAGAAGATTCTTATTTCAAATCCTAAATGTATCACTTACTGGGTAGGTTACTTTATTTATTCTTAATGTTGTTTTAACAAATAACTACAAAAGTAGTGGTTTCAGACAATGCATATTTACTCTCTCACAGTTCTGGAAGCTAAGAATCCAAAATCAAGGTGAATCTTATGGACGCTTCAAGACAGAATTATTACCTTGAGTTTTCCACCTTCTATGGGCTGCTTTGATTCCTTGGTTTACTTTGCATCACTAACCTCTGCTTATGTTAACACATCTCCTTTTTCTAACTGATCCTTTTGCCTCCCTTTTATAAAACCTTGTGATTACACTGGGCCCAAATGGATAATCCAGGATTTTTACCATTTTAAAATACTTAACTTAATCTGGTTTACAAAATCTCCTTTACCATGTAAATTAACAGATTCACAGACTCCACAGATAAGGATTTGGATATTTTGGGGGTATCACTATTTAGCTCACCTCCATTATTTTACACCATCTGGAAAGTAAGCATGAATGCTATAGGGCTATTCTGTAGCTCCACAACACTCTGACCTACCTTTCTGAATACAGTTTTTGACTATCTCTCATCTGTTGGATTAATCTGATTTTCTATCTGTTGTACCATTCTTCTTGAAGCCAGAATTTATCCTATAGCTATACAAAATTCAAATGTGTTCATATTATTTCCTTGCTTAATACTTTCAATGACTTTCCATTGCTTACTTAAAAAGACCACATTCCTCACAACAGTGTACAATTCCCTTCACAACAGGAATGGGATCCGGATGTTTAGGTTTCACTACACTTCTCATGCTAGTTAATTTTTCCAAAGTGCGATAAGTAAGTTTCTTTATATATCTAGACCTTTACATAAGTTGTTTTTCCTGCAGGAAATCTCCTTAGTGAAAGCCTTTTCTATCTAAAAAAATTCTATTCATCCTCCAAAACTAACTGCATTGTATACTTCTATGTAACATCCCTTAGAGGAAACTTGTACCATATTGTTTTTTTTTATGTTCCTTTGTATTTATCATGTGCTTTTGCAATTATAATACAGCTTCTTTATTGCACACTATGTGATGTGTTCTTCAAGAGTAATGCCTATGTTCTATTAATCTTTTCATAGTTCCAGTACATAAATGTTTAATCCTGGCATTATTAACTTCTTTATTCTCTGAATTTATCCCCCACTTCCATCACTTCTCTGAATTTTGCCTTCAATTATAAATTCCCTTGCATGAAACATACATTACTTCATGTTTTTGTCTCCTGAGGTCTTTCCTGGTACAAGATATTTATAACACGTTTTATATTTTCCATAGCATTAGGAAATACTAAGGACAAGGTAGATATTAAACAAATTCTTTAATATTATTAGACCAAACTGGATTAATATATGGTTTCTTGAAAAAACACAAAATTACAGTTAAAATATTGCTATTTTATGTTTTCATTGATGATTGGAAGAAGATTTCTCAAGAGAATCCAAGTTTTGGTCCATGACCCTAAATCTGGCAAGAGAATAGAGACGTTCTAACTCATAAACATAAATTATACATCATAAATCATAATATAGAAATAAGGAATTTTAAGGCATGCAAGCTGCTCAGTGAAAATTGGAATTTATTGTCTAGATATTTTTCCCCAGGTGTGATGATTTGAAATAAATACTTGATAAAAATTTTAAAATGCAGAGCTGATCATTACCATCTAGGGAAGAATGAAGTTTCATTATAGTATATTGACAATGTTGATCTGAAAGAAAGAGTCCTGGTCTAAGAGGTCAGTATCCTCTGAAACAAAACCAAGTAGGTGAACCTAATCCAAGTAGTAAGACTGATTCCATAGTCTGCCTTTAAATCCCAAACAGTGAAAACAAATGACAACAATAAAGAGCCACCCACTCTACCAAAATGCACAGAAACTACTTTCTGATCCAACCAGAATTGCCTGCGACCCCTTTGCTCTTTCAGTGTGCCCTAGCCCCAAGATCCACCCTGTCCTTACTTTTAGCTTCATTAAATTCTTTCTTTCTGCAGTAACAATTTGGAGATGACATACCTAGTATGTCACTGTAGTGGCAATGGAACCAAGTATTCTTTGGCAAAGGTGCAACAGAGAGAGAATAGATAAAAAGGAGCCCTGAAAGCAAGGGATGATAGAAACTATAGTCATTCTGAAACTCAATGCATGAGGAAGATCTGCAAACTACGTATTTCCAGTGTAAAGAATCAAACTGGCCGGGTGGGGAAATACTAATGTTTTGGAGACAAGTCACTTATTATACCTTCATTTTTCAAAAAAAAATAATAAGTAGTATATGTCATAGCAAACAACCTAGAATGTCCATACGATGGGGGGAAACAACTCAGGGAGAAATGCTATGCTTTTTCCAGCCAGTATGTCAATGATTACATGCCCAGGTGCAGAGGGAGAGCTCTATACCATGGGGGATTGGGAAGGAGAGGTCTGATCTCTAGAGTGTCTGCATGTTTAGTGAATCTTTGTTTTGCTAATATTTTGATAATATCATTCTTTCAGTCTTTGGGTTAAATTACTTTTAGCTAGGTTTCCTCCTTTTTTTTTTTTTCCTTGAAGCTTAGTTGACTAGGGTTCCACCCTACACAATAAAAAAAAATGCAGTCTTCTTCATGTATTTGTGAATTTGGTGTGAAAAATTCTTACTAACTAGATAAGTTAATTATATAAGTATATCTATATATCTATATCGATATATATATATATATATCAATGCTATTTTCACTTAAAAATATTTTAAAAACAATTTTGTGATCTCTATAGTTAAAATATAACATTCTTTTCTATAACTTAAAAGTTTATGGATTGATAAGAAATTCTTCAACTCTAACTGTGGAGTGGATTTAAAGTTGCAGTAGTCCATTGACAACCTTACTGACTTCATTTACTTCACTATCACTAGAAAGAAGAGTTGACACCTAGGTATAGCTGATGGCCCACAGCCTACTGTTAGTCGCAAAATCTTCTTTGGAAAGTTTTTAAAAAATCTGCTTCCTGGAATTTACAATTTACTGCCAAGGGACAATAGTTTGGAGACTGATGTATTGCATGTAAAGAATAGGTAATTGTATTAAATGAACTTTCTTTGCCAAAGACATAAATAGTCAAAGGATAACATTTCTGAAGTTATTTTCAGCTGTTGAATTATTGGAAGATTCTGTAGTATTGCATATTGTAATTTGAACTGTGCACCACAAATCTTTAAAAAGAACGTATTTGTCTTTGCTCAGGTGACAGTGGAATGAATATGAAAAAGAAACACAAGTATATTTTGCAAAATCAAGGGATGGACTGCTGAGCAAAACTTTGCCTGTTAGACTTATTAAGTAAAAATACCTATATATGGCTGCATCAAGTTCTACTAACATGCAGCTTAGGTCAAATTAGATAATATACCTGTGAATTCAAGTTGATGTCGTGGAATCAGGTTAAAGTGACTAGACTTTATTGAATTGCGGATTAAAATTAATGATCCCTATCTTTTCAGGAACTTTTTTCAGTGTTTTTATATACACTGTGACCAAGAGTATCTCAATACTCTTAGGGGAATATTGACGAAGCTTGAATAAACCCTGGTCAGGCTTCTTCCTGGCTATCAACCCCTGACCTCCCTTTTCTTAGAACATTCTTTCTCTTGCCTTTTGAGATATAAATCTTCTTCCCTCCTCTGGCCACATTTATAACCCAGGAATGTCTTTTTGAAAGACCTGGGAGCCATCCTTCAGAAGTGGAATCATCTAAGGAAATAGTGACCCTATATCCCAGTCTCTGTGGGAGGGTAACAGCTTATAAGGGGCAATTAGCAAACACTGATGGCTTAATAGCACTGCTAGCATCTTCCCTAATGTCTGCAGTATTCTTTCATTAGTTCACTCCAGGGTCATCCATCCAGCTTTTTGTTTCAGGGCAGTTGAGTTAAGTCTCTCTTCCCTATTGCAATAGTATTGAATAAAGAATTCCTTGCCTGTTTAACTGTTTACAGTGCGATTTTTCTTTGGCAACTAAAGGAGCCCTCCTATTTCCACTTCAATAAATGCCTCCATAGCGCTAATGATTATGCTAACTTGGATGATCTCTTATGCTATGCATTCTTCCTTTCTCGTGTAAATTGATACATGTAATGGTTTTTAAAAGTGATTTGATTTCCAATTACATTTACATCAATTACTTAGTCACAGTTCAAAATTTTATTCCAGAGATTTTGAATAAATTTTTTTAAAGTTACTGCTTTGAGGAAATCAAAATGCCCATTCTGTGGGTGCATGGAATAACCTGAAGGAAATATCCTATGTTAACTTGTGGTCAGGAAGTTCAAAATTAAAGCTTTATCCAAGTGGAGTGCTATGGCTGTGCATTGCCAAAAGTCACACTGGTAGTGTGTGTGCCAAACTGCATGCCAGCCCTGAGTACAAACACTTACTTGGCTGATTTGGACTTTTAAGTTTCTTTCATGCCCTTAGTTCCCTTTCTAGATGAGTGCTAATAAACAAACAAACAAACAAACAAAAAAGACCAGAATGCAGGCATTAAGAGGAAAAAAAAAACAAGAAGTGTGGGCAAAAATAATTTTCAAACAATAGAATTTCCCTACATTTAAACAGAATGAAAAAAACAAGTGAAAATGAAAATTGATGTTTAAATTTCACACAATTTTATTATTTTAGTCATTTTTCTTTTTTGTTTTTTTATTTTAATTATTTGTTTGTTTGTTTATTATTTATTTATTTTATTTACTTTTCTTTTTTTTATGTTTATTTATTTTTGAGAGAAAGACAGAGAGCTATCAGGGGAGGGGCAGAGCAAGAGGGAGACACAGAATCTGAATCAGGCTCCAGGTTCTGAGCTGTCAGCACAGAGCCTAAGACAGGCTTGAACCCAGGAGCCAAGCCACAAGATCATGACCTAAATGGAAGTCAGACACTTGACACTAACAAACTGAGCCACCCAGGTGCCCCACTTGTCATTTTTCTTATGCAAATCTGCAGAAGTATATACTTTGATGAATGCCTTCAAAAGTTAAAATAAATTAAACCAGGTTAGTTGAAGAAAAGGAATGTCTTGGAGTTAAAAATATCAATTTTTTTGTTTGTTTAATTGGAAAATTCATAATTTAATTGCTACATAGTGAGTATTCAATAAATATTTCTAAAGTATTATTGTTATTTCTATTATCAATTATTAATTACAGATTGAGTTGTCATATAATAGAAGCCGAGTCTGAATTTTGTCTCTACTAATTACTTGCTTGGACAAGTTGCACATGCTCTCTGACTTCACTTTCTTTTTCTACAAACACACATGCTTCTTTCCCATCCTTGTATTCAATATAGGATACAAAGCAGTGAATCCTTTAGTCATAAGGGAGTTAAAAATAAAAATAACAATAAAATATTATTAAAAGCTCCTGATATTTCCTTTGCTTCCACTTTGGCAGGTGTCACATGTATCTATCAATTCCTTTCCTTCTGTGCTCCAGGCCACACCCCTCAGGCTTTAGTGTGGAGCTAAGACCCTATGTAACAGGTAGGCTGGCCTCAGAGATTATCCTTCTTCTCTTTTAACTATAAATAGTGGTACAATGAATTACATAACGCAGTACAGTCAGAGAAAAAGAGACAAAGAGAAAGAATGACACAGAAATTATATTTAAAATATGTTATAGCTAAAATGTTTTGAATTTTTAGCATATTTTAGTGTTGCCATCATTGGATGAAAATAACTAACATACTTCATGCATACTTATATATTCTGGATTCATGGACACACGGACACACACACAGAAGACACATGGATGTACTTAATGCTTTAGTAAATAAAATGACAAAAGGAGTAGTTTTAATAAAAGACGTATGTCAATGTGAAATTTGGGACAAGGATTCTTTGACATTCTGAAGTCAGGACTCTCAGATAATTGAGAGAAAGTAACAAGCTAATTGTGTGTTTCATGCACTAAGTACACTGTAAAGACTTGAAGCTGAACATTTCAGAATTGAACGGTATTATGATTTTTGTCCTAAAGTTGGAAAATTATTGCTTAAATACAACAGTAACTTTGAAAAAGGAAAGAAATGTTAACAAAAGATGAAATATACAAATATCAGAGTTATAAACGTATATGTATTGACCATATCTAGCCTAAAGGAGAGCAGGGAAAAACTGGAAAAGTAATGTTCCATAATTTACAACTTTACCATGACAAATATGGATGCTAAATCAATTTTTTATTCATACTATTGACTCTCAGGGTTCATATGCGATGCAGTACTTTCAATCAAAGAAATATTACTTTAATATATGTACAAATTAGTCAAATAAGCAATGCTATTACACTTTGACCTTTTGGTGAGCAAAATTTTTGTAAAGAGTTTTACATTTATATTAGACTATGTCTAATATACACTTAACATTTCTGTGGTAGAAATGGGTATAGAAGCAATGGCACACGTATACAAGAAACAGGATTCCACCCCTATCCAAGTCAGTTTGTTTAGGAGTAAATAGTTGGAAGGGCGCCTGGGTGGCTCAGTAGGTTGAGCGCCTGACTTCGGCTCAGTTCATGATCTCATGGTTTGTGGGTTTGAGCCCCATGTTTGGCTCTGTGCTGACAGCTCGGAGCCTGGAGCCTGCTTCGGATTCTGTGTCTATCTCTCTGTTCCTCCCCTGCTCTCTCTCTCTCAAAAGTAAATAAAGATTAAAAAAAAATTTTTTTAAAGAAGGAAAAGGAGTAAATAGTTGGAGTCTCCAAAGTTAATAGCTTGCAATACCTTCATGGCATTCATTTTTAAAAACAGCATATTTGCTGATGGTAACCACATGGGCAGAAGAGTGCAACAAAGCCCATTCTTTAGAAATAAGCAAGTGAGACAAATGGCTTAGAAATAATAGGCTAAGTAAATAACTCAAGTGAAAGTCTATTACACGTCTCTAAGCATCTTTTTTGGTAGTAAATAATTATAGGGTCTATATTTAACCATTCCACAGGAAAGTTTCATATATAATATCTTACAGAAAAATTATAAGAATATAACAATTTACCATCCAATCAGACATTGTTAGAGCTAATAAAGACCTTATAGGTCAAATATCCAATCAATTCAGGCTACAGTTAGGACAGTAATGTAGAGAGATTTAGGCTCAGATTAATATAAATACTTTTGAAAAATATAGAAAAACTAATAAGGCATGTGGATTCCTATTCCATTTATATCTTTAGTATACTATGCTGTCTCATTCACTCTGTGCTTCTGTGTATTTCTTGTTCGAAGCTAAATTTTATTGCTGCAGGAGACAGACTGGTTAAATAAAACATTGTTGAAAAGACTGGTGAAATGAAAAGTTGTGAGTGGCTGAGTCAGTTAAGTGTCAACTTCAGCTCAGGTCATGATCTTAGGGCTCCTGGGTTTGAGTCCCTCATGGGGATCTGTGCTGACAGCTCAGAGCCTGGAGCCTGCTTTGGGTCCTGTGTCTCCCTCTCTCTCTCTCTACCCCTCCCCTGCTCATGCTCTCTCTCTCTCTCTCTCTCTCTCTCAAGAATAAATATACATTAAAAAAAAAAGTTGTTGAAAGCAGTCCAAGAGTTTCACCCAGGAAGGTTGCTCAAAAGCAGATGGGAGTGCGTCAAGCAGTAAATCTAAGTTAAAAAATGGGCAGGAGGCTATTGATGAGATACTTTGGTCATTTTCGGTCTTACTACAGAGAAAACAAAACAAACACAGGATGCATATACATGAAAAAGAATAAGCATTCTAGAAGAACTACTTCTCTAAGGCAAATAGTTTTAAAGAACCAATTCTAGTTGTTTAAAGAAGAGTTAAGTAAGGTCAGTTCAAAGCACAACAGCTGTAATTTGAAAAACCACAACAACATTTATAAATGGATTACTGAGAATGTGTCAGCAAACAGAAATGTGTCCTTTGCAAATTAAAGAACTTGGACTGCCATAAATAATGAATGCAACCCAATGCATACACTAATACTATATGAGCATGTTACTGTAAAATATTGAGGTAAAGCTTAATTTGAATAAAATATAAATATTTTAAAAATATGTAAAACATACTTTATAATGACACAGTGTATTTTAAGAGCCATACATGAACTAGTCAGAATGATCGTATGGATTGATATAAAAATTTCACTGGCTTGGGGCACCTGGGTGGCTCAGTCAGTTGAATGTCAGATTCTGGCTCAGGTCATGATCTCATGGTTCATGGGTTCGAGCCCCACACCAGGCTCTGTGCTGACTGCTTGCTCAGAGCCTGGAACCTGCTTAGGATTCTGTGTCTCCTTCTTTCTCTGTCCCTCCCCCCACTCATGCTCTGTCTCACTCTGTCTATCAAAAGTAAATAAATGTTAAAAAAATTAAAAAAAAATTCACAGGCTTGTATGTCATGAAAACTATATTCTAAGCATACCTATACAACCAAATTGAGTAATCACTTGATTTCTACTAAATTTGGCTTTTTATTTGCCTACAAAAGAGACTTGTATATATTTGCTGCTCAATCTATACCAAAAAACACACGGGAGGCTGGATTTATGTTTCCTAAACAGTGTCCTGAGGAGCTCTATGGCACCTCAGGAAACTTACAGTGACACCATGTTATACTTAAATTTTATGGGAATAAAACACATCTTTTGCATACCATACAAATTAATATTATTATGTCCTTTGGACATAAGTACTTTAAAAAGGAAATACTTAGACATTTCTTTTGGCCAAGGAGGACCGTGAAAAAACTACTGAGGCACTAAGGGATTAAAAGGTTTCATTTGTGAAATATATTATTTTTGCAGTCTTGTCCAAATCCAAACCTGAATGACTAATAAAGAAGTGGATTTATTTGTTTGAAATGCACTATTTTTATTTTAAGTGGGAAGTTTGCATTTATTACTGAAGTTGGTAAATTAACACCTTGGTTTTCTATTCCTCAAGTAACAAGATTGAAATAGGTTTAAAATTATGAATATACATGTAGGAAAATATGTTTCAGCTATTAAGATGTAAGTCACATAGCTATATACAGGCAGAGTTAGTATGTTTATAGACATGAGCACACCAAATGTTATTGGTCAAGATATCCCCAGTGCACATAGATGTAATCTAATTATTGCAAATGAAATTGTAAAATGAAAGGTAAAATGTCAACATATAGACATTGCATTGATTGTAGATGGCTGTGGGTAGTGTGGGCATTTAGAATATTAATTCTTTTGACCCATGGACACAGGCTAACTTTCCATTTATTTGTGTCTGTCTCAATTTCTTTCTTCAATAGAAGTTTTCAGTGTGTAAATATTGCACTTCTTCAGTTAAACTTATTCCTGAATATTTTATTATTTTTGATCTTGTTTTAAATGAGATTTTTAAAAGCTTCTTTTCATATAGTTCATTGTTAATGTATAGAAATCCCACTGATCTTTGTATATTAATTTTATATGCTGCAATGTCACTGAATTCATTTATTAGTTCTAACAGTTTTTTGGTGGAGTCTGTAGGATTTCTATATATGAGGTCATGTCAAATGTAGACAGAGACAGTTTTACATTTTCCTTTACAATTTAAATGCCTTTTACTTCTTTTTCTTGGCTAATTGCTTCTATTTCTATGTTGAATAGGAGTGGTAACGAGGGGCATTCTTGTCTTGTTCTGGATTTTAAAGGGAAAGCTTTTTAGTTTTCACTGAATGATGTCTGGGCATATCACATAAGGTCTTTTTTATGCTGAAGTACATTCGTTTTCTATTAATGTGGTGTATCACATTTATTGATCTATAGGTGTTGAACCATCTTTGCATCCCAGGGTGAATGCCACTTGACCCTGGTGTATGATTTTCTTTTTAATGTGCCGTTTAATTCAGTTTGCTATGTTTTATTGAGGCCTTTTGTTTCCATATTCATCAGTGTTACGGTCTATGGTTTTCGTTTCTTATGGTGACCTTGCCTGGTTTTGGTATCTGGGTAATGCTGGCTTTGTAAGATGACTTTTGGAGTGTCTTGTCCTCTCAATTGTGGAAGACTTTGAAAAGAATTGGCATTATTCTTTTTTAAATTTTTGGTATAATTCATCCACAAGGCTCTCTGCTCCTGGGCTTTTCTTTGTTGGGAGGTTTCTCATTACTAATTTGATCTGCTTACTCCTATTGCTCTCTCCAGACATTCTATTTCTCCATGGTTCAATCTTGGTATGTTGTATGTTTCTAGAAATTTATCCATTTCTTTTAGGTTGCCCAATTTTGTAGTATCTAATTATTTATTATAGTCTCTTATGATCTGTTGTTTTCCTATAGTATCAGTTGTAATGTCTCCACTTTTGATCATAATTTTATTTATTTGAGTCCTTTTCTTTTTTTCTTGGTTATTCTATTAAAGTTTTTTCAATTTTGTTTCAAGGAATACTTTTAATTTTGTTGATGTTTTCTATTGTTTTTCTATTCTCTATCTTATTTATTTCTCCTCTAATCTTTATTGTTTCCTTCTTTCTGTTAACATCATGCTTAGTTTCCTCTTATTTTCTTAGTTCATTGATTATATTAGGTTGTTATTTGAGATATGTCTTTCCCTAATGTATACATTTATAGGTATGAACTGTAGAGCAGTTAATAATTAAGTAGATTCTAAAACTTAAAGCTATTTGTATTTAATAAAGAAGGTATAAGGAATTAAAATAAAAGTATAGAAAAAATAAATACTGTTCTGACCATGGGATAGGCCTAATACTTTTGATAACTGAAGGAAATATGAAGCCTAGTGGAAAAAAATAATAAATGTAGAAGTATATTTTGGCCCCAATGTTAATTTTGGAGAATGATTTACAATTCTGTTCAAAGTAGCATGTCTTAGAGCAGAGTTATGCTAATGTTTCTGAGGAGTTTTTGAAAACATAAACTTGATGACAAAGGACAAGATTAAGTCTTATATCTTAGGCAGAGGCAGTTTCAAGACAGGTTCTCTATAGTCCGTTCATTTATAGAATAACATATTGACTAATATATTGACAGTTTAATTTAAAATTATCTCAGTGCTCTAAATGTTGCCAAAATTTAAATTCAGATTGACCCTACTCAAGACATCAATATACTTTATATATTTTCAATAATATTAAGGCACAACCTCAAACCCACATTAAAATTAAAGTCGCATGCAATACTGGGAAAATATCTTAAGCCTGTTATAGATGTTCTTAGTTGAAAGATTTTTTTAAAGGAAGATTGCAAAGCCTGTTTCAGTGATGGAGCTTCAAGAATTACAGAATAAATAACTGTGTTTGTATCCTAGTTATAAAAGTAATTTTGTCATCAAGAGTGCATGTAGGCTTTGATGCTCGTGTTTAATCTCTGATAATAGGAGACAGAGCATAAGAAAACATTTTATATTGAAATATACAATTTTGCCATATTTTTACATAGAGTTATATTTAAAAGAATATTCTACATGAGTAGTAACTATGGTATCTCAATATCACAGCCAATCCTGGAGAAACAACATAACTGAATCTGAAGGAGAAAGTGTTCTTTGCTGCTCACATGGAAGAAAAAATAGATTTTTTGAATTCAGAGATAAAAAACTTTTTATAAATATCTCAGTCCTTATGTTTTGAATGCTATAGTAGCAAAAGCAATAGTGACTTGGAACTCTTGCATTTGGCATATTCATTTTCAATGATCAAATTTTACTTATGATACTGGAATGAAAATATATAAGTTTAGAATATATATTTCCTACCTATTTTGGTTGAAAGTTATGTAAATCCATATGGTATTTGCACTGGGCAATGATAGTGGGTGGGAGGACTTTCCTTTCTTTTTCTTTTTTCTTTTGGAGGAGTTTCAAGTGTTTATTTATATTCTAGTTAGTTAACATATGGTGTAATATTAGTTTCAGGAGTAGAATTTAGTGATTCAGTGCTTACATATAACACCCAGTGCTCATCACAACATGTGCCCTTCTTAATACCCATCACCCATTTAATCCATCCCCCATCCTTCCCTCCCCTCAAGCAACCTTGTTCTCTCTAGTTAGGAATCTATTTTATGGTTTGCCTCTCTCTCTCTTTTCTCCCCACTACGTGCATCTATTACGGTTCTTAAATTCCACATATGAGTTAAACCATATGTTTTCTGCCTTTCTCTGTCTGACTTATTTTGCCACTCTGGTAAACAGTATGGAGGTTCCTCAAAAAGTTAAAAATAAAACTATCCTACAATCCATTTATTTTTCAATATCTTGTTCTGTTATTTTCCCTTTGGAAATATTGTAAGACTATTAAGATTAAGGTTTTAAAAATTATCTGATTATATTTTAATCAATGAGAGTAATGAGAGGTTATATAATTATTGTCAAAGACCTATGCAAATAATGGAAGACAGCTAGTTTTGATTGATATTCTAATTAAGTGTTCTGTAATAATTGTATTTACATTGTTCTTCAAAAATGAAAAAGAGTAGTCTATTATCATACCAACATTATAAATAATGTTGAAGGCATAAATGAGCATGACATTCTTAAATAACTTCAAATCATTTGGAATGGCTACCTTAAACAGTGTGGGCTCTTACCAGAGGGCAAAATTTTAAAGGTTTAATGTAAGTTAGTTCTATAGTCTGCTTCCTATTTTTAAGTTAACGTCATCACCATTTGTTTTCACTCAGCCTATAATATGAGAATTATTATGAATACTTCCTTGTATTTTCCTAATTTTGGTTTTATTATATAAAGACTTTATGTGTAATTGTTGATTAACATTTGTATTAGCAACATAAACTATAATAGTGCCACTGAACAAATATACTACTCCCATATCTACCATATGATACTCGATCATTCCTGACTTTATTTCTATTTCCTTATATTCTAGTACATATTCTTCTTTCTCCCTAGGACTATTGAGTTAGCTCTGCCTATACTTATTGATCTCTGGCTATTATAAAATCAATGAGTCCTACACATTATTACTGGCAAAATCTTTCTTGAATATGGTTCTGATCATGCCATAGTCTTTAGGAAAAAATTTCAATAACTTGCATTTTTTGCCCACCAACAAAATAATCTATAATCTGTCTTATACCTGTTTTCCAATAAATATAATTTAATATAATCTAATAATATCTTAAGATAATAAGAATAATAATCCTACAGGAATATTGACCTGTGTAGGGAACCTATACTGCAGAAATTCTATAATATAGGATTCTATACATGCAAATAATAGCTCATGATAAAATAATAATAATAATAATATGATACAATTGACACTAGAACAACATTAAGTTTGAACCGCATGGGTTCATTTACATGTGAAGTTTTGCATAGTATTATAAATATATTTTCTCTTCCTTAAGATTTTCTTAATAGCATTTTGTTTTCTCTAACTTACTTTATTGTAAGAATACACTACGTAATGCATATATACAATATGGGTTAAATGACTATGTTATTAGTAACACTTCCAGTCATCAGTATGTTATTAGTAGTTAAGGTTTGGGGGAATTAAAGGTCATACATGGATTTTTACCTGCATGGGGGGTCAGACCGCTAATTTATGCATTGTTCAGGGCTCAATTGTATCTTATTTTACAAACATTACACTTGCCGTTCTCCTAAATTAAAACCCCATGCCTTTGTTTGCTATTCTTTTGCCTAGTCCAGACACCCACCTCACAGCCATAATAATCCATCAAAATTCTATAAATCAGGATGTTCTGTAGTTGATCCAAAGCATAGGCTACTAACAGTCATTTTAATAGACAACTGTACACTCTAGACTGAGTACAAAAATTGATACTACCAAATAATTTTAGAGTGAACAAAAGCAGTCTGGACTGGACTCAAAAGTTGAAGAAAGCTACCATCATGATATAATTTCTTTTTTTTTTTTTTTGCCTTTCCTTGTAAAAGACACAGCCATAGCAACTATAGAAGAGAACAGTTAAATCTCCAATAAAAAACCTAACATCTTTCTGCTCAGAAAAATCAGGCAGAGTCTGAAACAACCAGAGCTACTTGATATTGAAGGTATTTTGGAAGGAACAGTGTCAAAGAAGGGAAATGCTAAATTCTGAGCACAAATTCTGCTCAATTTCTAGTAACCCTGAACCACATATATGTGAAGAAAATTAAAACCAAAGGTCACTACAGGTATTATACATTATGATGTTTGAGTATAATAAAGTTAAGCATCAGCAAAAAATTGATATAATTTAGAATATTATATATCAGAATCCCAACTCAATGACATATTTACATATCCAGTGCAAACTAAAAGCAGCTGACAAAAATAAATACATAAATAAATATAAAATAAAATAAATAAAATAATTTGGATGAAGAACCAGGAAAAGATGAACACTTCTGAAGGGAAAAGACAACAGAGTTCAATATCAGAATAATTCAAATGATAGAATAATGGATTATCAGACCTGGACATTATAACAACCATTATAACTATGCTTATTTCATTAAAGAAAGATAAATTAGTAATGAATGAAAAGATAGAAAATCTCAGCAGAAAAATAGAATATATTATATTATTACATATACATATATCATATATATGTATATATTTGGATCTGTATATACATGTACACACACACAAAAAATGAAATATTAGAAATAAAAATATATGAAATTTTAAAGTAATCATATGAACTCACCAAAGGACTAAAGATGTCAGTAAAGACATCTCTTGAAGACATATTAATAAAATTATCCAATTTTAAGAAAAATTTATAAGAAGACATATAAACCAACTCTCAGGATCTGTGAGACCAATCAAAGATCAAATACATAGTTTATTTAAGCCCTAGAAAGAGGGGATAGAGAATGTGACCAAAACATATGGGAAGAAATAATGGTTCTAAACTTCCCAAATGTGGTAACAGACATGAAATTTGAGATTCAAAAAGTTCAAGAAACCTAAAACAGGATAATTATGAAATATATTTCAAGTATAAAAAAAAGAAGAGTCAAACTGCTAAAAAAATGAACAAAATACCTCAATAAGAGGTATAGAACTATTCTATATTTACAGGGAAACAAAATCATCACATATTTTTCATGAGAAACAATGGAAACTAGAAGACAGTGGAATAATATATTTCAAATGCTGAAAGAAAGAAAACAAGAAAAAAGTACCTGTAAAGCACAATTTGATATCCAGAAAAAAAAGTTCTTAAAATAATAAATTTAAAAAAATTCACATAAGGAAAATTTGTGAACAAGGTTCACTACCAGACCCACAATAATAGACGTGGTGAAGCAAATTATTCAGAGGAAGACAAATAATAGTAGAGTGAGACTCAGGTATTTAGAAAGGAATAATAATAGTAAGTATCTGAGAAATTGAAAAGCCAATTTTTCTCTTATCTTTTTAAAATGCATATGGCTGTTTAAAGGCAAACTCATATCTATGACTGGTGAGGATAAAAAATGTATATAAATAAAATCCATATGCCAACTGTGTAAAAAGGATGGTGGAAAACAGAAATAAAAAGGACTATAAAGTTTCAAATTTTCCTTTTTTTATATGAAATATTACAATGTTAACTATAAGTAGAATCAAATGTCATCAATGTACAGGGCAATCTCTAGAGCAACCACTGAATACAAAAGGTTAGAGCTAAAGGTGCAAAAGTTTAAAAAAACAAAGTATTTTGGGGGCACCTGGGTGGCTCAGTTGGTTAAGTATCTGTCCCTTGAGTTTGGCTCAGGTCATGATCTCACACTTCCTGGGTTCAAACCCCTTGTCAGGTTCTGCACTGACACTGTGGAGCCTGCTTGGGATTCTCTCTCTCTCCCTTTCTCTTTGCCCCTCCCCTGCTCACTCACTGTCTCTCAAAATAAGTAAACTTTGAAGAAAAAACAAAACTATCATTAAAAAGGTCAATAATCCAAAAGGACATGGAAGGGAAAAATTGAGAAACTAAGCAATAAGCAAAATACACAGGCAAAAAACTAATAACAAATATTAAGAAGAGTTCAAATCTAATCTTATTAATATTTACATTAAATGACAATGATAAAAATGTTTAAATAAGGCAATTAAAAGAATGGATTAAAAAAAAACAAGAGCCAAAACTTCTGCCAAAAATGCACATTTTTTCATTTTTTTTTTATTCTGAGAGAGAGACAGCATGAGTGGGGAGGGTAAGGGCAGAGAGATAGAGAGGGAGAGAGAGAATCTCAAGCAGGCTCTGCATGGTCAGCATACAGCCCAATGTGGGACTTGGTCTCATGAACCATGAGATCCTTGACCTGAGCTGAAATCAAGACCCGGCCATTTAACTAATGGAGCCACCCAGGTGCCTCACGACTCACATTTATAAGGTAAAGATACAAAGAGGTAGACAATAAATGTATATAAAAAGATATAGCAATAAAATTATATACTAAATAACAAAACAAGTTTTACCAAATTTAAAATAATTGAAATCATATTGAATATCTATTCTGACTGTAGCGATATGAAACTAGAAATCATTAATAGAGGAACCTGGAAAATCTAAATATATAGAAATTAAACACACTATTAAAAAACAAATAGGCCAAAGAAGAAATAAAAAGATCAATCAAAAAGAAACTAAATTAAATTGGTACTATGGCCTACCAAAACTTATGGTATGCAGCCAAAGTAGTTGTAAGAGAAAAATTTATAATGATAAAAGTCTACATTACAAAAAGAGAAAGATCTCATATGAACAACCTAATTTTACTTCTCAAGGAACAAGAAAAAAATATATATATATATATAAAGCCCAATTTAGCAGAAGAAAGGAAATAACACAGTTCAGAGCAGAAATAAATGAAACAGTGTCCACAAAGCAATAGAAAGATCAATGAAGCTTTGTGATAAGAGAAACAAAGGTGAGAAATCTATACTAGACTTATCAAGAAAATAAAGTTCTCAAATAATAAAACTATACATGAAGAGGAGACTTTACAATTTATACCACAGAAACACAAAAGATCATAAATGATTGTGAACAATTATAGGCCAACAAATGGGACAATCTAGAAGAAATGGGTAACAGGAACAAACTACCAAGTGTGAATCATATGGAAATAGAATATTTCAACCAACCAACAATGAATAAAGAGATTGAATTAGTAATAAAAAATGTCCCAACAAAGAAAAGCTCAGGACCAGATGGCCTTATGGACAAATTCTACCAAACATTTAAAGAAGATTTAACAACAATACTTCCCAAATTTTTCCAAAAAACTGAAGATGAGGGAATATTCTCAAATTCATTTTATGAGACCAATATTACACTGCTACTAAAGTTAGATAACAACAAAAAGATTATGAAACTACAGGCCAATATCCCTGATAAATACAAATGAAAAAATTCACATACACCCAAACAAGCAAACAAACAAAAAACCTAGCAAATTGAATTCAACAGCACATTGAAAATATTATACACTATGACCTAGTGGGATATATACTTGGAATGCAAGAATGGTTCAACATACAAAAATCAATAAAAATATGATACATCACATAAATAGAATGAGAGACAAATATCACACGATAGTCTCAATAGATATAGGAAATTATTTCACAATATACTACACCATTTTGGGAATGAAAACTTTCAACAAATTTGGAGTAGAAGAAACATACTTCAGCATAATAAAGGATTTATATGACAAACTCACGGCTAACATCCTATTCATTGGTGAAAAATTGAAAGTTTTCTCTATATAATCGGGAACAAGTCAAGAGTGGCAACTCTCAACATTCCTATTCAACATACACTTATAGTCCTAGCCAAAACAATGGGCAAGTAAGAGAAATAGGAGTCATCCAAATTAAAGGAAGAAGTAAAATTGCCTCTGTTTGCTGATGATCAAATCTTGAATCTAGAAAATTCTAGATACTATCAAAAAGTCTTAGAATTAATAAAAAGTATCAGCAAAGTTCAGGATACAAATCAACGTAAAAAAACAGTTACATTTTTATATATTAACAATGAACTATCTGAAAAAGAAATAAAAATTATCCCATTTATGATAGTTTCAAAACTGGGATGCCTGGATGGCTTAATCAGTTAAGTGCCCGAGTCTTGATTTCAGTTCAGGTCATGATCTCACAGTTCATGATTCAAGCCCTGCATCAGGCTCTGTGCTGACAGTGTGGACCCTGCTTTGGATTCTCTCTCTCTCCCTCTTTCTGCCCCTCCCCTGCTCATGTTCACTCTCTCTCCCCCTCTCTCCTCTCTCAAAATAAATAAATAAACTTAAAAAAACTTGTTTTGAAACCGGTAAAATACTTAGGAATTAATTTAACAAAAGAAGATAAATATCAACACAATAAAAACTATGAGACACTGATGAAAAAAAATTAAAGAAGAGACAAATAAATAAACAGATATTCAGTGTTCATAGTGTTCATGGATTAGAAGAGTTAATATTATTTTAATGTCTATACTACTCATTAACATCTATAAATTCACTGCAATGCTTTCCAAAATTCCAATGGCATTTTTACCTAAATAGAAAGGAACATCTTAAAAGTCATACAGAATCTTAAAAGACCCAAAATAGCCCAAGCAATCTTGAGAAAAACAAAGCTGGAGATATCATGTTTCCTGATTTCAAACTGTATTACAACACCACAGTAGTCAAAACTGCATGGTACTGGGGAAAAAAAAAAAAAAACCCTCATAAGACCAATGGAACAGAACTGAGAGCATAGAAATAAACCCATGCTTATATGGTTCACTAATATCGACAAAGGAGCCAAGACTACTCAACTGGGAAAAGGATAGTCTCTTCAATTAGTGAAAGATATAATGAAAACTAGATATTTACATGTAAAAAACAAAAAAGAAAAGAAAAAAAGAAAGAAACTAGACCCCTATCTTATACCATCCACCAAAATTAAATAGAAATGGATTGAAGACTTAAACATAAGGGGAGTCTGGGTGGCTCACTCAGTTAAGTGTCCAACTCTTGATTTCAGCTCAGGTCATGATCTCACAGCTCATGAGATGAGCCCTGCATCAGGCTCTGTGCTAACAGCGCAGAGCTTGCTTGGGATTCTCCCTCTGCTCTCTCTCTGCCCCTCTCCCCATTCTCTCTCTCAAAATAAATATATGAACATTACAAAAAAGAGAGCATAACAATTCCTTAAAAAAAAAAGACTTAAACATAATACCTGAAACCATAAAACTCCTAGAGGAAAACTTAGGGGAAAAACTGCTTGACATCGATTTTGGCAATGATTTTTTGATGACATCAAAATCACAAACAAAAATAAAAAATAAATAAGTCAGGCTATATCACACAAAGAATCTTCTGCACAGAAAAAAGAAATAATAAATAAAATGAAAAGTCAACCTACTGAATGGGAGAAAATGTTTGCAAACCACATATCTGATAAAAGATTATATATATATATATATATATATATATATATATATATATATGGCTCACGTTTCTCCCTATAAAGGAAAAACAAAAGCAAAAACAAAAACTTTGATTAAAAAAAATGCAAAAGACTTGAATAGACATTTTTTTTTCTAAAAAGGACTTACAAATAGCCAAGAAGTACATGAAAATTGTTCAACATCACTACTCACCAGAAAATTCAAATCAAAACAACACTGGGCTATTACTTCACACATGTTAGAATGGCTATTACCAAACAGACAAGTGACAAATGTTTGCAAGGATGTGGAGAGCAGGCAATCTTTGTACACTATTGATGGGAATAATGGAAATGATGGAAAACAGTATGGAGGTGTCTTGTTAAAATAAAAATAGAACTATCATTTGATCCAGTAATCCCACTTCTGGGTATATATCCAAAAATGATAATTTCACTATCTCAATGAGGTATTTATACTCCTATGTTCATTGGAGCAATATTCACAATAGCCAAGACATGGAAATATCCAAATAGTTGAATAGATAATGGAAATGTTGTATGCACATATGTAAGCATGAACATATATAATGTGATATAATTTGGCCATAAAAAAAAGAAGATTCTGCCATTTTCTGTAACACGAATGACCTGGAAGATATTATGCTAAGTGAAGTAAGCAAGACAAAGAGAGACAAATACTGCATGGTATTACTTGTATGTGGAATCTTTAAAGAAAAAATTGAATACATAGAAACAGAGGGTATAGTTTAGATATTCTGGTGGATAGTGCTTTCCAGTGGTTGGGGCGGGGGGTGGGAAACAGGCAAATGTTGGTCATAGGGTACAAACTTCCAGTTTTAAGATGAATAAATTTCAAGGATTTAATGTACAGCATGGTAACTATAGGTAACAATACTGTATTGCATATTTGATAGTTACTATGAGAAAAGAACAACAACAAAATGGTAATTATGTGAGGGAAGGGACATGCAAACTAAAGCTTACTGTGATAAACATTTTGCAATATATACATGTATCAAATCTTTACAGTGTAACACCTTGAACTTACGCAGTGTTAAATGTCAATTTTATCTCAATAAAGCTGAGAAAAGGGAGAGAAAAGAAAATTGCTTACAGACTGCTTTAAACTGTCAAGAAATTGAGTATCTTACATACAGAGAAAAAGAGATTGCCCTAGCAGATTCTTTACTAGATAAATCATTTTAAGCAGTTAAAATTCTCCTATTTACCTGCCCTAAAGGATATCCTCAAACCCAGTGATGGAAAGCTGAGTAAAGAATGTTAGCAGTACCTACATGTATATTAAAAAAAAAGATGGATAGAATTCAAATTCTTTATAAATAACAAATATTGGATCTGAAAGGTCTATAAGCCTTTAAAAATGATTAAACAAGAAACAAAATGTAAGGCACTATGAATAAATTGTGAAAAAAATTTAAATGACTATTATCCTGAATATGTGAAAAGGAGGCACAAAATAATTAGAAAGAGCTTCTTAGTACAGAATTGGAAAAAATGTTTAATTTTCTGCTTTCTAAAATTAAACTGAGAGGACAGTCATTTCATTCCTGCAATTGATGACATATTCTGTTCTTTAACACCGAGTAGTGTCAGAGAGCAGAATGAAAAATATTCACAAATCTCCCAAATCCCTGCACAATAGCAAATAATGCATAACAAATGTTAGTAAACAGGTAAGAAAGGAATACAGTAGATGTGTAAATTAAGTTCTAAATATATTAATTTTAAATACTGTAAATGGATAAAGTCTCTAATAAAAGACAAATCTCAGACTAACTGAGGAAAAATTTTCTAAAAAGAAAGTATTTAAAAAAAAAGAGCTCCCCAAATGGATTGGAAATAATTTTCCAGGCAAATATTTGAAAGTATAAATAAGAGAAGAAAAATTTAATTAAAATCAAAGAGTATTTTAAAACTTATAAAATGTAAAAGCCGCAAAAAAAAGAAAAAAAAACTTTTTTTACTTCCAAGTGTAACTTAAAAACCTTTTTAGAATCACAAAGAGTAATTTTTTTAAGAGAGAGAGAGAGAGAGTGAGGGCAAGCAGGGGAGAGAGGCGGGGGGGGGGGGAGAAAGAGATAGAGATTGAGAGACAGAGAGAGAGAGAGAGAAAGAGAGAGAGAGCGAATCCCAAGCAGGCTCCATACTCAGCACAGAGCCTGACTCAGGACTCAATCCTTTGACCCTGGGATCATAACATGAGCCAAAATCAAGAGTAACACACGCAACTAACTGAGGCACTCAGGCACCCCACAAAGAACAATTTTTAAAACTTATAATTTGGTTATATTATCTCAATATATAGGTATTATCTATCAAGGTTTAATTTTTTTTAACAGTTATTCATTTTTGAGACAGAGAGAGACAGAGCATGAACGGGGGAGGGTCAGAGAGAGAGGGAGACACAGAATCTGAAACAGGCTCCAGGCTCTGAGCTGTCAGCACAGAGCCGAACGTGGGGCTGGAACTCACGGACCGCAAGATCATGACCTGAGCTGAAGTTGGAGGCTTAACCAAGTGAGCCACCCAGGCGCCCCTATCAAGGTTTAAATAAACATGTAAAAGAGGGTATAAATAATTGCAAAACCAATATTCAGTGAAACCAAATGCAAAATTATTGATAAATATGAAAGTTTTACGTTCATAAACCAATACGATCTCTGGTAGTCACAGTGTATTGCAACATGTTGCCCCGAGGTAGTCCACAAAAAAAGGCATTTATTCCATAAAAGTAATAGGTGGATTAAAAACAAATAAACAAAAATACTTTGCTAAACTCTAACAAATCTAGCATGACAAATTAACTTCAATTTGTAGTAATTTAAAATAAAATTTTCTGATGAAAGAAAAATATATTCTAATAAAATATTGGAAAAATTGCATAAGGAAAAAAGGAGAATTTAAAAATATGGTCAACAATAATTTTAAAAATATACAATAATAGAATTGATAATTGAGACAAAATGTTTTAAAAAGTAAAATTAGAATGATTACTTAAAAAACAAAAAAATATTGAATACCAAGTCTATTATACTAGATTTGAAAATCTGAATAAAATAGTTTTGAAAATGCAGTTTTTCATAAGTTGTCATATTTATTTTGTATCATAAAATCTCCTCTATTATAAAATATTCATGAAAATGTCATAATTCAAACAAGAAGAGACAGTGAACTCCATAGGTCTCTCAAAATGGGAGAGATAAAAAATGAAATCTGACCAAATATCATACCCAGAAATTTCCTGGAGAATTCTGCCAAACCATTTCATAGAATGAATTATCCCCATGCTATGCTAATTATTTAGGTGCACAGAAAATGGTGAAAAACTCTTAGAGGGTACTTAGTGGTGAGTTCACATGGAGGACATGTCTGGACTATGAGTCCCTTGGGCACAGTCATACAGGTAAATTGTGTGTGTGTTCAGATGAATAATGCTAACATTGGATTTGTATCTTGCCACAGTAAGTGTTTTCTGGTATGTCCCATTACAGCGGTGCAGGTCCCAGGAAAGATCCTATTAGATGATTCCTTCTGATATTTTTGTGATAAATAGGTAGTAAATAAACCACTTCAGTGAAACTAACTGCTTCTAAGTGGAAATGTTATTGAAATTCACATCCACTTTCCCAAGGGCTGAATTATTTCTGAAATATTTAGTGGAATGTGAAAATAATTCACAGATATCCATCAAAACCAACAATGATTGCCAGACTCCAGGTGATCTATAGATTAAATAATAATCCCAGTCATAGATCTGGGAGTTCATGTGGAGGCTATTTCCAGACTCTGAACCTCTGAAAGCATATGCCCAGAGGTATAAATGAGATTGAATATATACAGCAATGTGAATGGGTTCAGAAGTAAACTATTACATTGATAAGCATACCTGTGAGTCAAACCCTAAAATGATACAGTTGGCACTAGCCACAAGTGGTTATTGAGCACTTGAAATGCAGGTAGTAGTCCACATTACCACGTCTAACAAATTTAAAACACACACCTAATTTTGTAGGCATACTAAGAAATGAAGTAGGGAAGGAAAGAAGGAAGGAAGGAAGGGAAAGAGGGAGGGAGGGGCAGAGAAAGAATACTTCATTAATAACTTGTATATTGATTATATATTAAAATAATATTTTGGCTATATCAGGTTAAACAAAACACACTGCTAAAATAAATTTTACCTGTTTATTATTTTACCTTTTAAATGCTGTTATTAGGCAAATTAAAATTGCACAAGTTAGTCTCAGTATATTTCTATTGGACAGCAATGCATTAGAGGGATTTGTCTCTAAATCAGACATATTCTCAGGGTTTTTCAAATTTCTCTAGCTTCTCTGTCTCTTCATGCACATCTGGTCTACATGCTATACATAGATTACCCTTTTAATTCCTTATTAATCCTTTGGTTTTCTGCTTTAAGTCTCAGGATGTAGGTTGTTGGCTAGGCCAATAAGTAAGTATGTGATTTGTTTTGACTCCAAATAACATTATCCATACATGTGCATTATGGCCTAGTGGCAAGACAGAAATCAAACAAAAATCGAATTTAAGACTATGGATCAGAAATAGCAAAAGCTGTTGTTTCAAATGTTTGAAATAAAATTCTAACAAGCACAACTGGGCCATATAACAAAAGATCTACAAATGTTTTCCATGAAAATGGCTACATACAAGAAAATCTATTACAATATTGAAGTCAATGGAAAAACTAAAAATTGACTATATAATTAGTCATGAGAAATACATAAAATTCAATACGTATTTTTCGATAAAGGTATTAAGATTATAAGTAGCAGTTTTCTTTTCTTAGATAATACATTTATCTCAATGTTTTTTACATAATTAAAATTAAAAACTAGTCATTTTCATAATATCAAAAATGAGGAATAAATACCACCTTTCTCATTTAATACTTAGCATAATATTAGTTATGGTTGCCAGTTAAGTAAGTGAAGAGATATAAACCAGACAAAAATTAGATCCAAATAGAGAAAAAATATTATTTGTGGATAACATAATGAAGAAATACAACTGAGGTATTTTAAGGTAAATGAATATTCAATAGCAGTATATATGTTAAATACAGAAATATCAATAGCTGTCCTAAATTTTGACAATAACTGCTTTCACTCCTCAAGTAACAAAAAATATATATAGGAATGATTTTAGAAAAATTGTAAGAAACTTTGATGAACAAACTAAAATTAAAAAGGAAAGAAAAGAGGAAAAACTGCCAAGAGCTGCATATAGGTCTTCAATAAATATTAAGTCATATCTACTTAGAATACATCTTATTCTAAAGATATAAATTATTTCCAAAATAATTTGTGTATTTATAAAAATCTAATAAAATATCCACTCATATTATTTTAAATGATATTAAAATTTCCCTGGCAGAGGAAATGGAGGGAGGGATAGTGAAAATAAATATGGTATTGAAAAGAATTAAGCAAAGATTTTCTTTACTAGATTTCAAAACACAAAGCCACAATAGTTAATTCGGTCTGTCTGGTAGAGATTACTATTTTTCCTTCCAAAAATTATTCTCTGATTCTCCTTTACACCAAGAATTTTACTTAGGTACATGGTTGTTCAGTTTTTCTCTATGGCTAGACCTATATCTGTGACTAGATTCTGGTTGATGAATTTTAAGCAGAAGTGAATCGTAAGGTTGTGGGTTGTACGCTTAAAAGGCAGGAAGCTTGACAGCTCTTCTTTGAAATAGTTGTCTTAGACTTTCAGTATGAAGCTGTTTGCTTGGGATAGCAGAGCAACAAAATAATGAGATTGGGTGTCCAATATTATAGAGATGTCATATCAGCTCTGAGCTGCTTATGTAAGAACTATTATGCAAGTGAGCAGTAAATTTCCCTATTTTAAAAATCAGTATTATTTGGCGTTTGTAACATGATACAGTATCTTTTTTTTTTTATGAAGTTTATTGACAAATTGGTTTCCATACAACACCCAGTGCTCATCCCAAAAGGTGCCCTCCTCAATACCCATCACCCACCCGCCCCTCCCTCCCACCCCCCATCAACCCTCAGTTTGTTCTCAGTTTTTAACAGTCTCTTATGCTTTGGCTCTCTCCCACTCTAACGTCCTTTTTTTTTTTTTTTTTTTTTTTTCCTTCCCCTCCCCCATGGGTTCCTGTTAAGTTTCTCAGGATCCACATAAGAGTGAAACCATATGGTATCTGTCTTTCTCTGTATGGCTTATTTCACTTAGCATCACACTCTCCAGTTCCATCCACGTTGCTACAAAAGGCCATATTTCATTTTTTCTCATTGCCACGTAGTATTCCATTGTGTATATAAACCACAATTTCTTTATCCATTCATCAGTTGATGGACATTTAGGCTCTTTCCATAATTTGGCTATTGTTGAGAGTGCTGCTATGAACATTGGGGTACAAGTGCCCCTATGCATCAGTACTCCTGTATCCCTTGGGTAGATTCCTAGCAGTGCTATTGCTGGGTCATAGGGTACGTCTATTTTTAATTTTCTGAGGAACCTCCACACTGCTTTCCAGAGCTAAATGAAATAGGTTAAGTCAAAAGTTAATACATGATAAAGACATATGAGTGGGTAAGATGTTCATTATATGGAATGGTGTTTTTAAAATAAGGTATTAGGCAAAATAAGAAAGTTGAGTGTATGTAGTTTTCCTAAAACAACTAGATTTAAGTAATTAAATAATTAAACACAAAATATAAAACCAACAAGATAAAATATCGCAAAGATTCTTCAGCTATTGCGAGGATAGTTTTTCAAATTTTTTATTGTAAATACACAGAAAGATTTAATTATGAATATATATATATATGTCTTTGTAAAAATTAAAACTTGTTACGTAAAAAAATAATATACAAAATTAAGGGAAGAAAAATACAAATGTCCCAGCAATCACTAATATTTTTGTATTTATAAAAATAGCTGTTTATTATACTGGAATTCACATAAAAGGAGTCAGAATCTCTTTATACTCCACTATACATATAGAAATTACAATTTATAGTAATTTCAAGGACATATTTTGACCATTTCTTTTGGAATAAGCAAATAGTTCACATTAAAGATCATATGAAAATATTTCATAAATAGTGAGGAGGATTATGGGTTTTAGGATTATCTAGGCAATATGAAAATCATATATATGTCACTTTAAGTTAAAAAAAGATCATATTTCAAAAGAAGAAAGGTCTCAAATCAATGACCTCAGCTTTTAACTTAGGAATGAGAAACAGAAGAGCAACTTAAATCCAAACCAAGTAGAGAAAAAGCAACAATAAAATCAGAACAGAAATCAATAAACTAGAAAACAGAAATATAGAGAAAAATCAATGAAAAATACTTCACTTATGATCAATAAAATTGATAAACTCTAGCTAGATTTCTTAGGAAAAAATTAAACTACCAATACTAGGAATAAGAAAAGTGATATTATCACTAAATTGTACACCTGAAAATAATATTACACTGTATGTTAACTAAACTTGAAAAGTATATTAAAAAAGAGAAAGATGAAATTTGTGATGAATGTATTTACTGTCTTCATTATGGTGATGATTTTATGGGTGTATATATGTATGTCAAAACATATCAAATTGCATGTTTTTAATATATACAGCTTATTATGTCGGTTATACTATCAATAAAGCTCTTAAAACGAAACAAAAAAAAATCATATAATGTTGGAAATAGAACTTCAAGATGGTTTTATTGTTTTTAGGAAAGAAAAAACAAAATGGTAAATGTGTGCACAGTTTATGTTTGCTCATAAAATATGTGATTTATTTGTTTACATAAATAAAATTGCCATTGTATATATTACATTTTACCGTTTAACATTAAGTATTCCTCTGGATGTTTATAAATCTCCTGACATATTAAAAAAGTCAATATGTATAGAATTTCATTATTTTCCCACCAGTGCATTATGGTTCTTCATATTTAAGCTAGGTGAGTAAAGATTGAAAACTAACTTTTTACCAACAGATTTATAGAATAGGTAAGTTTACTAACCTGCAAGACATTTTCTCTATTGATAATGTCTATTTGCTCAAAACTAGGATATAACTGAAATTGATACATTCTTAAGATGGATATTGAAATTACTATCCATATTATCAGTAGCAAACATTGTTTTTGAGAGTAAATGTCAATATTTTTCCAATAGACATAACACTAGGAAATGTCAAGTGTTTAACATGCTTCAAGGCCAATGTGTTAAAAAACTTATCTTACCATACTTAAAACTAACTGGGAGCAAATTTCATTGCTTTTTAAAGGGACATAAAAAGACAGAAAGATGATCAGGGATTTCTTTTCAATAGAACAGAGAGCTAATACAGACTACTGTAATTCAAGTTAGAGGTTCAAATATTAACATCTGTTCTTAAACCAATAACTACTCTGGTCCTGTTCAAGAAGTATTTGATGAATAAATAGAAGACTCAAGTGCAGGAGTGGGTCAGAGAGGAGCGAAGTGGGAGTAAGGTGGATTTTTTTTTCCTGATGTTTATGTATGTATTTTGAGAGAGAGCACGTGCAAGCGGGAGAGGGGCAGAGAAAGCAGGACAGAGAGAATCCAAAGCAGGCTCCGCTCTGTCAGCTCAGACCCCCATGCAGGACTCTCTCTCAGGAACCATGGGATCATGGCCTGATTCGCAATCAAGAGTCTGGTGCTTAACTGACTGAGCCACCCATGTGCCCCAAGGTGGTTATTCTTTTAATGACCATGTAGAGATTCACTAAGAACTAGTGAATTTAAATTTGGCTCTATTTTTTTTAAGTTTTTATTTATTTTGAGAGAGAGAGAGAGAGAGAAAGAGAGAGAGAGCAAGTGAGCACACAAGTGGCGGGGGGGGGGGGGTGGACAGAGAGAGAGAGAGAGAGAGAATCTCAAGCAGGCTCCGGACTGTCAGTGAAGAGCCCAGTGCAGGTCTCAAACTCACAAACCAGGAGATTATGACCCCAGCGGAAATCAAGAGTCAGTTGCTTATCTGACTAGGCCACCCACATGCCCCCAGCTCTATTTTTAACATAATAGTAACACTAGTAACGAGCCAATATGTGCTATCTTTGCTTGTTTAGTGAGGAGGCGTGAAAGCTTTGTGGTAGAAACCAGTAGAACCTAACTGGTAATATTCTCCCAAATGGGCATTTGGATTAGTTAAAATTTGTGTCAGAACATCTCATCATTTACCTCCTGGGGGAAAACCTTTTGAGTTAAGACAAAATATAATTTTCCTTTAAATTAAATTTCAAACTCCATGGATTACAAGGGAGATAATCCAAGGGCATAAGTAATTCAAGAAAATATAATGACTTGGTCCAAAATCTCTAAAAATTGCATATTTTTTGAAAAATTCTGAGCAACAAATAAGTCAAAGCCAGTGTTCACTAGCAAGGATTTTCTTGAATTGTCCTAGAGTTGGTTTCTTTGAACATAATTCTAATTAACAATATTTCTATCTGGATGTTAATCATGAATGAAAAAAATAGGCACATTATTTTTCTTGTTAGAAGTACATTATCTGATATTTTATTTTAGATACTTATTTTTATCAATTACACTCTTCCAAAATCTGATGCAATTGTATTTACAAACTTAGAGAAATACTTATTAAATAATTTCTAAGGCCACCAAGAGTACATTATCCAAGTGAATGGGTAAGGTAGGATAAAATAATATAACTAAAAAATCATAAACAGCAATGAAAAAATAATGGCAAGCCTACTTTAGGATGCATTCCCACCACTTCTTTTCTTTTATGTAAAGTTTATAATAATTCATCAGTCTTTCTTTTTCATAATACAAATCTATCAGAAAAAAAAAGATATTGTGCATTTAAAATAGTGCTGACTATACTGCAAATAATTCATGTATTTTTATTAACAAATTCTGCTGTGTAAGTAATTACTATATGTAGGTTTTTATCCATTAAAAAGAATACAATAGATGTCATATTTCATATCATTGATTCATCTAAGAATATATGGATTTTTATCGGCAACCCAATGTATGTTAGTAAAAATCACAGCACTCAATGTTGCAAAATCAAGATGGAAGGGAAGTCAATGGGAAAAAGAGAACTATGATTTACTCGTTGGATTAGGGTCAACACTTCCAGTACCGATTTTCTGGGCATATGCCATCAGATTATCAAAATCATCCACTTAAATTAGAGTGGAGAATAAATATCTATGATCACACAACTCATATGAAATAGAGCTGATATTCAAACCTACATTTATCAAATTTTATATTCTCTTTTTCTCAGTGGCATAGTATATATATTAAGGATACACACACACACACACATATATATATATATATATATATATATATATATATATATACTGTATATATATATATAGTGCATATATATATGTTATTTTTTAAATTCTGCACTATTAACCAAATTTATTTTATAGAAAATTGAGAGGTGTTCTATCTTGCAGTTTATTTGTTTTAATTTGTACATTCAGTGCTAGCTTTCAGTACTATATTTATTTGAAGATTTTATCAAAGACATTTTTAACCACTTGTCAATTTTATGAAAAATATTTTAGTTCAAAGTAAAATTACAATGGACTTTAGTCTTCTTACCATGTGATGTTAAAAAACAAAGGCAACCAAAAAGTAATGAGTCATCTGCCTCAATAATGTACAACCCCCACATTTCTTTTATAGGATACTCCATAAATTTTATGTTGTTTGTGTTATTCTGAACTTCAAACCCAGGCACATCATGAATTGTCTTTCAAATATTAATAAACTTCTTTTATTTTTTTTGAGAAAGCCACGTAGATACCCAAAATTCACTGGATTGTTTTGAAAATACTTGAATTTTTGCAGATCTCTTTAGAGAATTAATTTGGAGTCACAATACACTACCCTTGTTTATTATTCACTTATTCAAAAATTCACTCATGCAACAAATAGCTAAGTACCTTCTATGTAACAAGTACTGTTCTAAGAACTGGACATATAGCAATTAAAAAAATATGATAATATTCTCTCATGAAGTGTTCATTATAGTAGGGGGATAAAGGAGATAAATAAGTATGTTATATATATATATATATATATATATATATCATATATACATATGTGTATATATATATATGATATATATATATGTATGTTATATATGTGTGTGTGTGTGTGTGTGTGTGTGTATTCCACAGAGAAAAATAAGGCAAGGAAGAGATGTTGGCAGTAAAAGGGAGGGTGCTATTTAAATAATTTTGTAATGACCTCATTGAACAGACCCTGCAGCAGGAAAAAGAGGGTACCATGTGGTTTCTTGGAAAGTAATCATTCTTGACAGAAGAAACAAAATATCAAGTCATGAGTGAATTTGGTATATTCTAAGGAAAGCAAGGATAATAGTGGATCAGAGGAGTGGGAGAGATCGGGAGAATTACAGGAAGTGATGTCAGAGAATTTGAGGAGAAAGGTGAGGTCAAACTGGAACTTTCAGATTATATGGAGATTTGGATTTTACTGAGGAGATGGGGGAAGTAATTGGGAGACATTTCAGAACAGGGTGAAAAGATCTATATTGGATTTGGAAAGAGCTACTTTAGCTGCTGTGCTGTACCGCGAGTGCCAAAACAGGAAGAAGTAGGAGGCAGATGATGGTGGCTTGGCTGAAGGTAGTAGTGATAAAGGGAGTGAGAAATTTTTAGATTCAAAAGTAGAGCTAATAAGAAATGCAAATAGATTGACTGTGGGACATTATATAGAGAGAAAATTCAAAGACTGTTCCAAGATTCCTCTCCAGCTATTTGGCCAGAGATATAAATTTGGGAATTGTAAGTACAGAGAGATGGAATGTAAAGTAATACAATTGGATTAAATCATGTGAATAGTGCTTAGAGTTAAAGAAGTGAAAAAGTCGTAAGACAGGGTTTTTGGTACATAATGTTTAAAAATCTAGGAAATTATTAGGAATTGGCATTTCCTATTTCAACTTTTTCTGTTTGGAGTTAATTGATAATCTTTTTCTTCCAAAGTGACTGGTCCTTTAGAACACTCAACACTTAACATTCCCTTCCAGCTTACATACAATGGTTCTTCAACACATTTCCTCTGTTTTTTTTTAACATATTTTATTTTTAAAAATAGTATTGGATTTACAGAAAAATTGAGCAGATAGTACATAGAATTTTTATATACCTATCAGCCTAACATATAAACAGCTTCCCTGACTAGTAATTTATTGCAGAACTGTAGTACAATTGTTAGAAAACATTTGCTGACACTGACACATTATTATTAACTAAAGTCAGTAGTTTACATTAAATTTTGCTCTTTGTTTCTCATGATTCTTTGATCTTCAGCAAACACATGATGATATGTACCCACCATTACATTATCATGAATAATTGTTTCTAACTATTTTATCTTATTTTTTAAAATTTAAAGTATTTATTTACTTTGAAAGACAGATAGTGTGTGTGTGCAAGTGCATGTGAGCAGGAGAGGGGCAGAGAGAGAGGGTGCGAGAATCCCAAGCAGGCTCCATGCTGCCAGTGAAGATCCCATCATGGGGCTCTTTCCCACAAAATGTGAGATCATGACTTGAGCCGAAATTGAGTCAGATGCTTAAATGACTGACCCACCCAGTTGCCCCTCTAATTAATTATTTTAAGTTGTAATCTTTATTTCCTATTAGATTAAGTAAATATATTAACCAACTATATGTAAAAATCAGTAACAATACTAAAAATAACTGAATTTTCTTTAACCCCGAGTTTTGCTTTCTATTATAATCTTAATAGTAGAGGAAAATGTTAACTAAATAAGTGTAACTCAGGATTGGATATAGATGCTTCTTAAACTATGCTCATTGTTTATGGAGGCAAACTTTGATCAAATGTTGATAGTCCTATACACCTATATATCCCAATGTTTATATATTATAGTTCTATTAACTATGATGGGTGAATTTGCTTTAACCATTAAGTCATCCTCATTCATTACACTGGGAATGTTCTGATTATGAGTCTGTTATTGGGTATATGAGTAAGGAAAGGATTATAAATTTTCCTCTACTCCTAAAACATTAGACAAAGCACAAATCTGATACTATCCATTAAAATTATTCTTTGTGAGAAGTTAATTTTCATAATTTTGAAGCAACTTATAACAATTGATTCAAATAAAAAAGTAATTAAATTATAGAAATCTGATCCTTTTTTTAATGTTTATTTAATTTTGAGAGAGATAGAAACAGAGCACAAACAGGGGTGGGGCAGAGAGAGGAGACACAGGATCCCAAGCAGACTCCAGGCTCTGAGCTGTCAGCACAGAGCCAGACACAGGAACTCAAATTCACGAACTGCAAGATTGTTACCTGAGCCGATGTCGGATGCCCAACCAACTGAGCCACCTAGGTGACCCTAGAAATCTGAATCTTAAAAAGAAAATTTTTTTCCAATTGTTCTCACTTATTCTGCCTAGGTCAGACAATACTGGCCTCTTAATAAAAAAAGGAAAGAAGGAAAGAAAGAAAGAAATAAATAAAGAAAGATAGAAAGAAAGAAAGAGAGAGAGAAAGAAAGAGAAAGAAAAGAAAAGATAAGAAAAGAAAGAAAAGGAAAGGAAAGGAAAGGAAAGAAAAGAAAAGAAAAGAAAAGAAAAGAAAAGAAAAGAAAAAAAAGAAAAAGCTATATTGCATCAATTCCTGTTATGAGTAGAGATATACCTATTTTCCCATATCTGGCACTAAATAACATTACAGATATGAAAATAGGAAATTTTTCTCAGGAAGTCAATAGTGTGTGTGTGTGTGTGTGTGTGTGTGTGTGTGTGTGTATTGACTTCAATATATATATATATATATATATATATATTGAAGTCAATAGTGTGTGTGTGGTGTGCGTGTGTGTGTGTGCATATATATATATATATATATATATATATATAGACTTCCTGAGAAAAATTTCCTATTTTCATACATATATACACACACACATGCATACATATATATTTATACATATATATGTGTATACATATGTAAAATATGTTAATAATTTATAGCTTACAAATGATTTTTACCATAGGTAGCTATGAAAATTATAAGGACATGGCAACAATGATTATTAGGAGTCCTTCATTATTATTATCTTTAAACACAAACACAAAACACTTAAAAAAATTAAAAATGTGGCTGGGGCGCTGGGTGACTCAGGTGGTTAAGTATCAGACTTTGGCTCAGGTCATGAACTCACAGTTTTCAAGTTTGAGCCCCACATCGGGTGAGCTCGAACCCCCCTTAGGGCTCCGTGCTGACAGTGTGGAGCCTATGTGGGATTCTCTCTCTCTTCTCTCTCTCCCTTTCTTTCTGCCCTTCATGGGAGTCTCTATCTCTCCCTCTCTCTCTCTGCCCCTCGCTCACTCATGCTCTCTCTCAAAAATAAACTTTAAAAAATGCTAAATTGTTAATAAAAATGTGGCTTATGATCTTAAGAGTGCTCATTTAGAAAATAAAGGAAATTATTTCCTAGGTTTCCCTTTTCCAGGTACATAAAGATTTTAATATTTATGACATCAGTTATGTTAAAATTTGAAAGCATGCCTTTAATCATTAATTCAAATCCGTTTAATGCGCGGATTCTAAATTCTTGAGATTTTTGATCTTCACCTTTTATTGGCATCATGTCTATCCCACCAACATAATGGATGAGAGAATTGGTCCTAGATGTAAATAAAGGAGTTTTTAAAATTAGTTTTTGGGAGGGAATTGTCCTTTTTCTTTTTTTAATTTAAATTCCAGTATAGTTAACTTATAGTGTTATATTAGTTTTAGCTGTACCATATGATTCAAAAATTCTGTATGTTACTCATTGTTCATTGTGAGAAGTGTACTCTTAATCCCCTTCCCCTATTTCACCCCACCCCCACCTACCTCCCATATGGTAGACATTAGTTTGTTCTCTATAGTTAAGTCTGTTTTTTGGTTTGTCTCTTTTTTCCTTTGTTTGTTTTGTTTCTTAAATTCCACATATTAGTGAAGTTATATGGTATTTCTCTTTCTCTGACACTGGCATTATACTCTCTAGATCCATCATGTTGCTGCAAATGGCAAGATTTCATTCTTTGGTATGGCTGAGTGATATTCCATTGCATGTATATACTACACCTTCTTTATGAATTCATCTATTGATGGACACTTGGGCTGCTTCCATAATTTGGCTATTGTAAATAATACTGCAATAAACATAGGGGTGCATATATCTTTTCTCATTAGTGCTTTCATAGTCTCTGGGTGAATGCTCAGTAGTGAAATATCTCGATATTATAGTAGTTGTACTTTTACATTTTTTTTGAGAAACCTCCATACTGTTTTGCACAATGGCTGCCCCAGTTTGCAACAATGCACGAGGGTTCCTTTTTCTCTGCATCCTTGCCAACACTTGTTTCTTGTGTTTTCTTGTGTTTCTGCCATTCTGACAGGTATGAGGTGATTTTTTAGAGTGTTTAAAAAAAAGCTGTCCTGACTCAGGTGGGAGGACTGGCTTCGTTCACCTATTTGAACAACTGATTAAGCCCACACCCAGTGACTTCCCTTCTAATGCTATCATACACCAGACTATTTTGCACCCACCCTAATCACCCTCAGAGTCTAGAATCTAACAACAATGAACAGAGCCTATGTTGCAGAGGCTGCAAAATTATTCAAATAAACCAATCCATAGAAAGCCCATGAACCTCACATGATTTGCCAACTCTAAGCTGCCCCCTACAGCTCTAGCTTGCTGTAGCCCTGTCTCCAGGTGCAACCCCCTGTGTGGTCTGGATTCAGCCTTCTCTCAAAGAGCTCTGTCTTTCATCTATTCAAATGTCATGGTATTGTGTCCTACCATCAAAAGAATCTTTAAATCCTAACATTAGACACCTAGCTTGAAGTTTTGGACCACTAATAATTGTGAGACTTCAGAACAAAGTATGTAGTTTTTATATATCTTTTTCATAATCCCTTCTCTGAGAGAGATTAATAAGTTCTTTCTCAAGTCTCTTATTTTTTTTAAGTAGGCTTGATGCCAAGCAGGGAGCCCAACACAGGACTTGAACTCATCACCCTGAGATCAAGACCTGAGCTGTGATGAAGAGTTAGTCACTTAACCAACTGAGCCACCCAGGTGTTCCAAGTCTCATTCTTCTACTCTTTGTGATTTACTTTATGATAAGCAGTTACTTCCAATTTTTCCATCAAAGCAATTGTATGATTCTGATGATGGAAGAAAATGAATAACCTAAAGTCTTTACCATAATCAAAATTTCTTTGGGGGCACCTGGGTAGTTCAGTCTGTTGAGCATCCAACTCTTGATTTTTGGCTCAAGTCATGATCCCAGGGTCATGGGATCGAGCCCTGCATCAGGCTCTGTGCTGAGCATAGAGCCTGTTTAAGATTCTCCCTCTCTCTCTCTCTCTCTCCCTCCCTCCCTCCCTTTTCCCCCCTCCTGAACTTGTACTCTCTCTCTCTCTCTCTAAAATAAATTTTTAAAAAAGACCAATTTTTTGGAATAAAATCTTAAAATAATGAGAATTTATGATATTCCCCATTACATAGCATTTAAAATTACTTAAGTTTTGATTTCACAGTCATATAAAATTGATTCCTCATAAAACAATACCAGTATAATCTAGGACTTCGATTAGCTGTCAGGAATATTACAAAAAAACCTGTCAGTGGTATGGATTCACCTTATTGAGCAAAGTCCTTTGTCCATCCTCTCGCTTTCCCTTTAAAATATCTTGTGTAATGTTATCAAAAGTATCAAACCAACAAAGATGGAGAGGCTATATACACCTTGTTATTACGCATTAACTGAGTTAGTGCAGACAGAAAGCTTTGGTCCTCAAAATTTTGTTGATATCAATATTGTATATAAGCTTCAATAGAAGCAGCCCTTTGTTGTGAATCGCACAAAAAGCAACACAGATTTATTGAAAACCTTAATCTACCCATAGTGTGTTTAGGATCAACATTTTATTAATATGGCTTTGTATCAGTTTCAGTTTGGCTTCTGTAAAGTCTTTACCACGTATATTTGGATGGTAATCTCATATAAAAGCTTGGAACATGTTTTACATTTAAGTACTTTAAATTCAAATACACTGCTTAATATCCCTGTGCCCTTCAATTTCCAAGAACTCATTACTTAAAGTATTGATAGATAATGGGAGCCAGAATAAAATAAGGACACAATGAAGAGATAATTCTGATTCTTAAACTGACTTATAGAAAGAGAACTGGCCAGAGTCCAATGCTATATACATGCTATGCGATATTTTACCTATGATTGAAGAGCTTGGATACCTAACATAAAAAGAAATGAAGACCTCTCCATAAAGAGCAGGATAGCCAGTCAGAGCAAATGTGCACACATACACACACACAGACTTGTGTGCATGCACACTGCAAAAACTAGAATGTTATATGGATAAAGAAAGTCCTAAAAGCAGATGAGTTCAAATTATAACTTATTTTTCCTTTGAGAGTTTTTTAAATTAATTTCAGAAAATTAAAAATTTGACTCTTTTATAAAATTTATTGTGAAAACTTTCAGAATATATGAGTTTACTATAGTAACATTTTTTTATTGTATAGTAAACTATTTCAATTTGTTTCAATATTTCAACAGACTAGGTTGAAAAGTTTTAATATTTAAGACTCATTTCCTAGTTTTTGTTTGTTTTTTTTCTGAAACCCCCTATGAAAATCACAGCAACTACATGATCTCCCTGAGGATCTCCACAGATGTCCTATCCCTAAGTTTTCCCACAAACCCCCACACACTTCCTTTCCTGCCCTTCCTTTTGCAAAGCATATGTCATCACCATTACACCTGCCTGATAAAATTCTAGTCTTATTTATCTATTTATTTATTTGTTTTCCAAAACATTGTCTTCCATGAAAAGCTCCTTTCATCTCATAAGATTAACTACACCATCTGTCCTAGTATCAGGCACATAGTATAAAGTCAATGAATCACTGTTTAATCAATGAATCAATTCACTCCCTGGATTTTGTTCATGATAAAGTAAGGAACTTAAAATAGAGGACTGAATTGTGATTTAAGGTATATATTCACAATTGTCTCCAATGTACGTGAATATTGAAGGCTGTGGTTGTGATACTGTTTGTTTCCTATTTTACCAGTGGCAAGGAGATTATGACGATCAGTCTTAACAGATATGCTTTATGACAACTGGCATTTCATTGGACTATTCAGAGCTTTAATGTGTCCCTCATATTTTTAATAACCTTACATATAACTAGAAAATATTTAAATTTATATCTTATTCTAAACATCTGTGTACTTATGCTATCATAATTTATTTGATTTCAAGTTAGAAAAAATGATATGAGTTTAAAAAGGAATTATAATTAAGATAATTATAATTATCTTATTATATAATTATATTATATAATTATATTATAATTATAATTAAGATAATTATAAAATTATATTATATAATTATAAGTATAATTAAGATAATTATAATTTGTTCAAATGATATTGTACTCAAATTCCTGTGAATATAAACTATAAGTTATTGACCTGTTTATCATTTTTGACAAACAAGTGATTAAATGTATTAACCTGAAGTGATGAACAGCACCACATCATTACTGATCAAATTTTCTATTTAAAATAATGGGTTTTTCAAGTATAAAATTATTTGAGAATGCTCTGTCACCTGATCTATCTACCCATCCATTTATTTATCTAATCATCATCTTGGGGCGCCTGGGTGGCTCAGTCGGTTAAGCGTCTGACTTCAACTTAGGTCACGATCTCGCGGTCTGTGAGTTCGGGCTCTGGGCTGATGGCTCGGAGCCTGGAGCCTGCTTCCGATTCTGTGTCTCCCTCTCTCTCTGCCCCTCCCCCATTCATGTTCTGTCTCTCTCTGTCTCAAAAATAAACATTAAAAAAAAAAGAAACAGTAATATCTAATTATCATCTTTATCACCTACCTATACACCTATCTAATCTAACATCTATCATGTAGTCCATTTATACCTTAATTTTAAACTCAAATGCTTCAGACAGATTATAGAGAAAAACAATTATCAATCGCTCTCAATATCAAACTCTTCCAGGAATAATATAGTTGCCATGATTCTTAATAATTTCTTGAGTATTATAAACAACTTGAATTCTATTTTTTCTGTTTCATGTGTCTATTACATATTTTTATTTCCTTATGAACATGATTTTACATAACACAATTTGCACATATATTAAAACAAATATCAAATTTTCTTATAGATTATTTAATAGGAAAAATAGCATGTTTATTTCTGAACACCAATCTTTTGGGTCTAGTGAAATATTTAATTTACAACAAATTAAACAGTTTACTATTAAAATTCATGCTGCATTTCTGTAAAATATTTATAATTCAACATTTGACATCTTGCATTATTTACTCCATCTTTTGATTTTCGTAAATTCCTACAATTTCTTTTCATATTATTCTATTTGGAGAATATATGCATTTGTAATGCATTTTGCATTTTTGTCATTTCTTTATTCTTTTACATATTTGTATATACACTCCTTTTATTTCACTTCCTACCACCTTACCATTCCATTGTAAAATAAAATGTCTAATTTCAAAACTCCCTACTTCCTCATATCCATGTTGACACTGAATATATTCTAATTAGTTATTTGCAAGGTGACAGGTTTGGGTGATATAAAATATCCTTTTTTAAAATTTTTTGTTAATTTTTATTTATTTTTGAGAGAGAAAGAGAGAGATGGAGAGAGACAGGGAGAGAGAGAGAGAGAGAGAGAGAGAGCATGAGAGCCAAGGGGCAGAGAGAGGAAGAGACATAGATTCCAAAGCAGGCTCCAGGCTCTGAGCTGTCAGCACAGAGCCCGATGTGGGGCTCGAACTATGGAGTGCAAGATCATGACCTAAGCCAAAGTCAGAGGCTTAACTGACTGAGCCACCTAAGCACCCTGGGGGTATAAAATATCTTAATACTTGTCATATTTTACCTGGACATTTATTTGTTACATTTACTATTTTCTATGTAGTCCCTATTATCCCAGAAGAGTTACCAATATTTAGATACTTGATAGATTTAAATTCTCTAGCTATAGTGAAGCAAAATCATCAATTTTTCAGTACAGTCAAATCCATAACAGAATAAAATAAATATTCATATGTTTATTAACATAATTACTTCAGTAGTCAATCTTGGACTTGAACTGAGGCAAATCATCATATGATAAAATAAAATATAGAAAAATAAGTGAAAAGACACTGATAAAAGAGGAAATGTCAAACAAATAATGATAATGCTTTCCCTTTAATTAATGAAATATTTACTTCATTCCATTAATTAAAATGTAGACAATATATACAAATTTGTATATAGGAACATATACAAATAGAAAAGCTATTTGAGAAGCCAAAACCCAACATGGGAACTGGGGGAGTATTTTAAAGAATATGATAAAATACTACTTAATCTCATTAATGGGCCCTTCTTTAATAAGAAGAGTTATTTTATCTCATGCTCATAAGCTCTTTCCCTCTGATAGTATTAACCATATACACCATAATTTTGAATCTGTACCCTAAGGTTCTTTAACCTTAAGGTTATCACTCTCTTTGGTAATGTTTTTTTTTTTCCTCTGAAGACTTTAAACTTATTTAAGAATAAACAGCTCAACACATTATAAGAATTCCATTTTTTAATTACTGTTTAATACGTTTCTCCTTATCCAGGGACCAATGAACATACTGTTTCATGCATTTCTTTCTAAGCTTTACAATCCATTTTAAAATTTCTGTTTATGTTTGTAAATAAATGAGGCAAAAAGAGCCTCTAATAGTCTCCTTTTAAACAACTGTGACCCAACACCCCTGTTGAGTGAAATAAATTGAAAGGATGTGATTAGTTCTTAGTTAATCCTTTAATTATTTGAAAAAAGTTCATTGAAGTAGTTAGTATTCCTAAAATTGACTTACAAGAACAGCTATACTGGATCAGTACTTTTGTTAATACTAGTTAATTGATTATTTAAAGTATATTTATTGTGTTGAAAAATGATAAGAATTGGTTTCACATGTGCCTATATTTCTCTCCTTTTACCTTCTTTAAATTTTTTCACAAGTATTTACTTACTAGTCTGTGAGTATCTCTCTTAACTCTAAATGTGGTACTTTTAAAACCAGTTAAAATTTTGATACCTATCAGTAAATTATCTTTCATTCATGAAGCAATTCAAATCATGCTGTTTATGCCTTGAGGAATTATCCAACATTTTGGTATCTCTTACTTTGAAAGTATATTTTTATTTGTTTTCAGGTTACAATTTGATATAGTGTAGCAGATATTCATGGTTTACAAAACAGAACATACTGTAACTAGGAAACTGTTGGCAATATTTTAAATAATTGCCTAAAACCCTCATAAGCATAACTTTAGATTAATAGGGAAAAAACCAAAGTAACTGTTTCTTCAAGAGATAGTTGATTTCCTGGTTGGTTTTTTTTTTTTTTTTTGCTTTTATAGATAAGAATCAGAAATTTATATAAATATATAAATAAATATGAGTGTTTGGGAACAAAATATTTGTCTGATTTTTAGTACTGTATTAAGGTCAATAAATGGCATGTGCTTTGGTGTTGAGTTTGATAAGCCATCTACAAAAATTGTTAACACAATCATCTATCGAAATATAGAAGAGTTTATGCTATTTGAAATTTATCTTATCTCAAAAATATTAGATTTTTAAATGAAATAAGTATTATGTTTTTCAAATAACTAGTAGATTCTGAGATAAATGTCACTTTTTTAAATTCCTTGATTACTGAGGATAAGAACTCATGGCTACTTATACCGAAAAGAGAAAGCCAACAATTAAGAGGTTGTAGACTGCTGTTTTTGTATGAGACTAACCATTACACACTGAAAAAGTAATTCTGTCAGTTGATTGATGTGTTAACTAACCTTATTGTGGTCATCATTTTGCAATATACATGTGTATCAAATATACACATTTTGTAATATACATGTGATTTGATACACAAATCATTACAGTACACTCCTTAAACTTATATGATGTTATATGTCAATTACATACCAATAAAGCTAGGGGAAACTCTCAAAAGTCTGTAATGTAAAGTTTGAAACTCTCAAAAATTTGTAATGTCACATATCAATTCTGTTTGTACATAATTCCCCAAAGCAAATCAAATAGCAAAATTTGCAATTAAGTAATCAGCAGGTATAATCTTTTCTAAAGGAAAGGACAGAGAATATTTACCAGCAAAAATAAAATAGATTGCAAGATTTCTAATTTGATTGTGGTTAAAGGAATTTAGATTATATTTATATCTTGAAAGAGATGAAATTTGTAATCAATAATTTATTTCAATGACATGAATTTGCACTTATAGGTATAGATATTATATGGGTGTTAAATTAACTAGATGAAATCTCACATAACCTTGCTATATTCATCTATCATGTTTTGAAATGTGTATCAAAATATGACATACTATTTGGATTTTCCCAATTTATAATGAAATTACGACTTTTTTGCATTATATATGTGTGTATATGTAGAGGCCATATTTGTTGATGTCTAAAACATATGCACTTATTTTTTTAACTTTTTTTAATGTTTATTTTTGAGAGAGAGACAGAGACAGAGACAGGGAGACAGAGAGACAGAGAGACAGAGAGCAAGCAAGGGGAGGGCAGAGAGAGAGGGAGACACAGAATCTGAAGCACGCTCTAGGCTGTGAGCTGTCAGCACAGAGCCCAATGTGGGCTCCAACTCATGGACTGTGAGATCATGACCTGAGCTGAAGTCAAACACTTAACTCTGAGTCACCCGGGAACCCCCATATACACTTATTTCTATCATAAATTGTTGTGTTTTAAAAATACCCTTTTTAAAAATTGTTTTCATTTTTTCTTGCTATTTTTTATTTACTTTTATTTAGATACTATCCTGTTTGTTTGCTTTAAGTTTTTTTTCAAATTCCAGTCACTTAATATATAGTGTAATATTAGTTTCAGGAGTAGAATTTAGTGATTCATCACTTAACATTCAACAACCAGTACTCATCACAAGTACTTTCCTTAGTGCCCATTACCATTTATCACATCACCCCACCCATCTCCCCCCCCCCCAGTAAACCACAGTTTGTTTTCTATACTTAAGCGTCTTTTTATTGTTTGTCCCTCTCGTCTTCCCCCCCCTTGTTCATCTGTGTTGTTTCTCAAATTCCATGTATGAGTGAAATCACATGGTACTTGTCTTTCTCTGATGACTTATTTCACTTAGCATAATACACTCTCGCTCCATCCATGGTATTGCAAATGGCAAGATTTCATTCTGTTTTTATGGCTGAGTAATATTCCATTGTATACATATACCACAACTTCTTTAACTATTCGTCAATCGATGGACATTTGGGCTATTTTCATAATTTGGCTATTGTTGATAGTGCTGCTGTAAACATCAGTGTGCATGTATCCCTTCAAATCATTATTTTTGTATCCTCTGGAATAAACAATCCTAAAATTTGTATGGAACCACAAAATACTCAAATAGCCAAAGCAATCTTGAAAAGGAAAAGCAATGTTGGGGGCATCACAATTCTGGACTTCAAGTTATGTTACAAAGCTGTAATCATCAGATAGTTATGGTGCTGGAACAAGAACTGACACATAGAGGGCACCTGGGTGGCTCAGTCAGTTAAGCATCTGACTTCAGCTCAGGTCATGATCTCATGGTTTGTGGGTTCAAGCCCCACATCTGTGCTAACAGCTCAGGGCCTGGAGCTTGCTTCAGATTCAGTGTCTCTCTCTCTCTCTCTCTCTCTCTCTGTCCCTCCCCTGCTCATGCTCTGTCTCTGTCTCTGTCTCTGTCTGTCTCTCTCTCAAAAATAAATAAACATTAAAAAAAAGAAAAAGAAAAGAACAGACACATAGATCAATGAACAGAATAGAAAACCCAGAAATGAACTCACAACTATACGGTCAACTAATCTTCAACAAAGCAGAAAAGATATCCAATGTAAAAAAGACAGTCTTGGAGCACCTGGGTGGCTCAGCGGGTTGAGCATCTGACTCTTGATTGTTGGCTCAGGTTATGATCCCAGGGTCACGGGACCGAGCCCTGTGTCAGGCTCTGCTCTGAATGTGGAGCCTGCTTAGGATTCTGTCCCCACCCCCACCCCCTGCCTCTTCTCTCTCTCTCTCTCTCTCCCTCCCTCCCTTTGACTCTCTCACTCTCTCTCTAAAATTAAAAAAAAAAAAGAAAGAAAAGAAAAAAGACAGTCCCTTCAACAAATGGTGTTGAAACTGGACAGCAAAAGGCACATAAATGAAACTGGACCACTTTCCTACACCATCCACAAAAATAAATTCAAAATGGATGAAAGACTTAATGTGATAGGAAACCATCAAAATCCTAGCGAATAACACAGGCAGCAACCACTTTGACCTCGGCCACAGCAACTTCTTACTAGGTCTAGACATGTCTCTGGAGGCAAGTGAAATAAAAGCAAAAATGAACTATTGGATTTTATCAAGATAAAAAGCTTCTGTACAGCAAAGGAAACAATCAACAAGACTAAAAGGCAGGTTTGGAATTAGAGAAGATATTTGCAAAGACATATATGATAAAAGGTTAGTACCCCAAATCTATAATGAACTTATCAAACTCAACCCCCCAAAAATAAATGATCTACTTACAAAACGGGCAGAAGACATGAATAGACATTTTTCCAAAGAAGATATAGAGATGGCTAAAAGAACATGAAAAGATGCTCCACATCACTCATCATCAGGGAAATACAAATCAAAACTACAATGACATATCATTTCACACCTGTCAGAATAGCTAAAATTAACAACACCGGAAACAATAGATGTTGGTGAGGATGTGGAGAAAGGGGGACCCTCACACTGTTGATGCAAACTGGTGCCTCCACTCTGGAAAACAGTATGGAGATTCCTCAAAAAGTTAAAATAGAACTACACTACAATCCAGCAATTGCATGAGTATGTGTTTTCAATTTGTAAGTTTCTCTTAGATAAATAAATGATTTTATTGCCTCTCCAGGCTTTTTAAAAATCTTTCCTTATTTGATGGGACACCTGGGTGGCTCAGTCAGTTCAGCATCTGATTTCGGCTCAGGTCATGATCTCGTGGTCCATGAGTTCGAGCCCTACATCAGGCTCTGCGCTGACAGCTCAGAGCCTGGAGCCTGCTTCAGACTCTGTGTCTCCCTCTCTCTCTGGCCCTCCCCCACTTGTGCTCGCTCTCTCTCTCTCTCTCTCTCTCCCTCTCTCTCTCTCTTTCTCTCTCTCCCAAAAATGAATACAACCATTAAAATTTTTTTAGAAAATCTTTCCCTTACTTCAAAGCTTAGAACTTTTTTTGCACTAGTTTTATTTCTTTGAAGATTTTCCTTGTAGGTTTATTTTTAGTTAAAAGGGCACATGTGTGCATATATACATCTCCCCCTTCCTTTCTTGTTTTATACTGGAAATTAGTAAGTGGGACAGAGAATGGGCAGTCAGAAGAGCATGGAGAAAGCCATGAGAATCATCTATAATGACCAATTTAAATTCTTCCTGGTGGGAGATAATATCATCCTTGGCCTCAATTATTCCTACAATGATGGAATGTAATACCCCACCCAAATTAATAATAACCAATAAGACAATAAGGTTAAAGACATAAATAGAAACCAGCAAAAGTAATGAAAGGAGATGAACAACACAGGGAAATGCAATGTTGGGATTATTGCCAGGACTTAAAAAGCTCTGATCATTTTGTCAAATGATATAAAGAACAATATTTACATCAGGAAAAGAACTCAGAAAGAAAAGAATACATACAGAAAAAAAATCTTGTAACTTAAATTAAATAATTGAATCTAAGAACTCAAAGGATGTATTTCAGTTTGCACTAGGTACAATAAAAGAAAATGAGTGAACAAAACTAGATCAGTACAAAATGTCTAGAATAAAGGAAGAAGAAAAAATAAAGGAGTAAATCAAAGTAACAGACAGAAAAGATTCAGGAGAAGCTCTCACATATACATAATAGGTGCAAGTAGAGAGAAGGGGGCAGAAGTAAAGTCTGACGATGTATTTCGTGAGAAAGTTAAAAAACCAATGAAAGACATCAAGCCACAGATTCCAAAATCAGTGAAAACCCCTAGAAAAATAACTTAAAATATAGCTACACCTAGGCATGTCATGATAAATTCCTGGAAATCAGAGGAATTTGGTTGCCAAATTCTATGGGCAACCAAAAATACAGATTAGCTTCAAGGAAAAATAATTTATACCGATAGCTTATTCCCAACAGACACAATGGAAGTCAGAATATACTGTAACAACTTTAAAATGCTGAAGAAAATGGCTGCCAACCTCAGATTCTAAATTGAACAAAAATATGCTTTTCAAGGATGAAGGTTAAATGAATACAACTTCAGACAAAAAATAAAAGACTTTATCACCAACAGATCCACAATAAAGAAAACACTTAAAAATGTTCTTCAGACTGAAGAAAATACATTATAATGGAGGACTCACGATGTGGGAACAAATATCGTAAGTATGATAAATATATGAATGCACCTAAATTAATTTTGACTGAATAAAACAATAAGGCAATATACAATTCATGGACCCATGTATGTTACAGTCTATGAATATTTACATAATGAGTACTTACATACTGTTCACCATCTAATTGGTGCACTTGAAGAACTTGCTCAGGTCCAGGAACCATCTCTTTATTTTCCTTACTATCAAATATCTTACTCTTATCTAATTTCAGTTGTGTTCCTCCTGGTTAATTTCATAGTTGTAACACAAGAAAATGGTGCAACACTACTATTACTTGCAATACTATGGCTCCTTGGATCCGTTTTTATTGCAACAATGTAAACCTTCTTGCATCTACATGTCTTTAATACCGATTATTTAATACTGGTTACATTTTTACTCATGATACTATGTCATCTATGTCTCTGCCAATAAATACTGATATGTAATGACTCTCCCAACAATTACTACTGACTTGGTTTAATGCTGACCACAAATGCAAGTCTCACCCAAAAAGAAAACATAGGGGCACCTGGGTGGCTCAGTCAATTAAGCCTCTGACTTCCGTTCAGGTCATGATCTCGCGGTTCGTGAGTTCGAGCCCTGCATTTGGCTCTGTGCTCATAGTTCAGAGCCTGGAGCCTACTTCGGATTCTGTGTCTCCCTCTCTCTCTGCCCCTCCCCCACTGGTGCTCTGTCTCTCTGTCTCTCAAACGTGAATAAATGTAAAAAAAGAAAAGAAAACATAAATAAAAATTTCTCCTCTGTATCAAAGTTGCTGTTTGGAATTTTATGTCGTAGATATAGAACACAGTATTAAGCTATCTTGGGAGATAGAAACATTGTCTGCCTTTGGAACAAAGGGCCTGGATACTTGCTGCTGATTACAAAAAGTCTGCAGTCCATGTGTGTGCAGGTGCTATCTGGTCTTCTTTATGCATCCTGTCAGAATTAGATGACTAGGCAGAGAATTAGATGACTAGGCAGAATTATGACTAGGCATAAATATGCATTTACTCACACTTCTGGCTATAAGTAATAAAGACTTTTATCTCTGACCTAAGTCTTGTTTTGTTTTTCGTCATCCTTGAAATAGTAGCAAACTAACTTATTAGCTTGAAGTAGAAAAAAATGTCAGATTGTTTTCAGTCCTTGAAAGTGTCCTTTTGAACTCTTTAAGCCCCAGTCCCTTCATTCCTAGAATATGATCTCTTTCAATGTTGATGACACCATTGCCTTCCACATAACAATCAGTGGGGACAATAGGCAAGGAAATGTGAGAGAAGTGGGTGGTGCTATTGATGTGATAATTGTCTTTTTTTTTTTTTCAAATCTATGACCAACCCTTGAAAGCACAACAGCACCATATAATTTGGAGGCAAGAGAGGAAATTGATCAGTAGGGCCTGCTGAAACTGCCAAGCAACATTTATGAAGACTCTCAGAAGATATAGGGATGGCCACTCCTAATAAACTGTCTGGCCCCTGATGCAGAGCATGAAGAGGTACAAGGTAACCTCCCCGTGGGTCCCACCCACCACTATCAGAAGCTGTAAACCAGAGGTAGTACTAGGGTTCAAGCATAGGTAGGCAAGAGCTGATAAATGCAATCACACCCTCCAGCTCAAGCCCAAGTTGACCTTCAATCCTGAGGTTCAGGGTTCTAGAGTATTGGTAGCCCAAAGCGCTGAAGGTCATCGAAAATCAGTGCATCAGACTAATCTAGCAGTTCAAAGTCCCACGACCCAGAAAGAAATACCACTTCAGCTAGTAAGCATGATCTATATTCCTGGACAGCCTTATACTACAAGGTCTAGCTTTGGGTCCTGAGATAACTTTATAAACATGAGTCCTGAAACTGTGGGGCATTTGATAGACCTTAGACACAAATGTAGATTAGTAAAAAACATGAAGAGGAGAAACTGAGACCTATGTTCACTTGAGACCTGGGCCTGGCTTGAAGTACCTCACCTGGAAGGCACTGCTGGCTCAGGTGAGTCCAAGGCAAAGAAAGTCATTTAGACAATTTTGAGGAAGGCACTCCAAAACATGAGGCCCACTGAAGTGCAGGACAAAGGCAACAGTCTCACTTTCCTGGGTCTAAGAGTGGTACTATAAGAGAGCCAAATCCACTATAATAAGAAGTACTAAGACAACAACCAAAATATTTTCAAAAAAGACAAAACAATAACACCCCCCCAATAAATAGCAACATAGCATGCCATTTAGAAATATGAGGTATATAATATAACAAGTAACTAAACAGAAATTGGAGGAAGAAAGAATAAGGGCTGGAAAATGCTTCTTCTCATAAATTCAGATTATTTTTTTACTTTTACTTTTTATATACACTTGATAAAAGTCAAATATTAATTCAAAAGTTTCAGTGTTCGCATGAATATAATTTTAATTTTTAATGTTTATTTTTGAGAGCAGAGAGTGGAAGTGGGTGGGGGGCAGAGAGACAGGGAGACACAGAATATAATTTTAAATAATAATAATAGGTGGCTCTTCTAAATCATAACTGGGGAAATGTGTTTTTGTTTGCTTGGGTGTCTTATTTTTGGTAAGAACAGAATAAAAGGACTCTGCAGTGGTATGTGAATCTGTACCTTCAAAAGAAAGGGCAGATTATAAAAGTTGCTTATAAAGACCCTAACAAAAAAGAAATAATCCTTGTTTCATAAATATAATTGAAATATGTGCAGATTTTGCCAAATGTCCAAGGGTAAAATGTCTCCATCAATTGGAAATTAATAATTAATATATTAATAATACATGTGCAAGTGATGAGAAAATAGAAGAGTCAAGAAGAAGTCCAAATCTGTAATATCCTGAAAAGGGAGTATATGCTTACAGTATAATATACAGTACTGACACTTATCAAAATGGCCCTCTTGATGTGGTCTGGAGCAGTTGGGGAAAATTCCAGGATAGCGTAGAAGTCTGAAAAGCATAACATGTATACATTTTTTAGAGTATTTTTCTTGTTATTCACAAAGGTAATTTTATTTGTGAAACATTCATACAACTGGCCTTTTTGATATCTTTCTTCTTATGCTCCATAAAATCTCTGCCATATTTGATTTTTGTTGTTGTTGTTTATTCCTATTTCTTAAAGCTCATCTGGCTTTGGTAAGAATGTATCATTTTGTACTTTTCCTACATCCTTGGCACCTCACATCCTGTTTTCATTACTAGGCTCTAAATGTCCTATTTTTATTTTGTTTTCTTCCCTATACATTTCTTGCTTCAGTGATCCCATCCTTTCTCTTTTTTAACGATCATCACTTCTCGTCAGATGACTCCCAAATGTACATTTAAACTCTGACGAAAATCCCTAGCACACATAAAACTGTTCAATAATACTGTAAGACAAATAAATTATTTAATGGATACAAATTAGTGCAAAGTATTAGGGGTAAAATGTGGACTATCATATCATAGGCAGAATTGATTCTGAATGGATCATTTTCATCCTATCCCAAAAGCTCACATTTTAAACAAATACACTGTTATCTGTAATTTCACACTGTCAACATTGCTGCATCTGTTTTGGGGGGGGATGGTTTTAATAAAAATTAATTTGATTTATAATTGTAACCATTCCTGGGGTACTTTTTGTTGAATATCTGTAAGGCTAGGAGTTTTTCACTGATGAAATTATCTAAACATTACAAAACCACTGAAAAATAGGTATTTCTCATTCCATTTTTAATATAGGTGAACACCAGGTATGAGAGAAGAATTACTTATTAATAGTTGCAAAATTGGCAAGTAACAGACAAGAATGAAGGCCACCCTTAATTTTTTCTTTTAACCATACTATACTTTTTGTTCTGATCTAAAAGGAGCAATTTTCAAAAGGCTATTACATGAATAATGTACTAATTATCATTTTAAACTGTGAGATTTAATTACCTAATGTAATTAAAGGAATATATTAATTTGGCTAATTCTCATTCTTGAAATTAATGGCATATTAGATATTTAATGTATAATTATGTGAAAATTATTAACCTCATTCTTCAATGTCTTTTCTTTTAGGAAAATCTCTAAATATTGATTAACCAAACATATCAGTGAACACTGTAATGGGGAAAAAATACAATAACTGACATTTGTATAAAAGTTTGTCTCTAAACCACACATCTAGTTGAGATCAGAAAGCTGCCTGAAAGGAATACGTTTATCAGGATAGGTTAATATCTATAACATACGGTTGGGGCTTCAGTCAGTTTACCAGGTAGATTGCAAAGAGTTTCAGCTCCTTGCAATCAAGGACAAGATGCTTTCCACCTTGTGGCACCACCTGCTTTTACATGGTGTCTAATGTAAAGTGGAAGAGAAAATAGCAGGCAAACGGAGGCTGGCTCAGTCCATGAATCAGAGAAAGAAGTGGACTTGATCTAGCACCAGAAGTCCCTGCCAGTCTGCTCTGGGGCCACCAAATATCCACTTCATCTTTGATTCCGTGTAGGGAGCACAGTGACTCCTCAACAATGGAGAAAACCTAAAATGCGAGCATATAGTAACTGCATTCAGTCATGGTCCTAGATCTCTAGGAGAACATGTGGTACTTTTACCACAATGTCAGAATGTGATTCCTCTTGGTTTGATCAACCCATGATCTCAAAAGTATCCCCCCAAATCTCCCCAATATGTTATGGTATACAGGAATAAAAAACTGTCATCAAAATTTCCAACTGGAAGAAGATGAGAAGGCTTTCAGTAGTTCCACAAAATCGGTGGGATCTTTAGGGGTAAACATTGGGTCCCTGTGCTGGCAGTGGGGGATGTTCTCTGATTAATTCTGCTTCAGTTATTTGAAAAGACATATTCTCCCTTGTTTTTATAAATCCTAGCTCTGTACTTCTGTGTGTGTGGTGGGGGGTGGGGAGAGTGAATTTGCTTCAACTGCATTTGGAATGGGTCTTGGATGCTGTGGATTTTTTTAAATAGAATGTTAGAAAGTGGACTATAATTCCTTTGACAATATAATTCTCCTCAGAACTTAATGGGCTCCTGATCTATTTGTTTCCAGTTGGTTCCTGGTGCCAATAACCACATATAAACACTTATATAGCCATATTTCTTAAATCTGCATATTCTTTGCATCCTTGCCTGACATTTATCTCTATTAACTGAATGGCTGCTACCTCGAGGCTATCTAGTTTGAGTAAAAAAACAAAAATCCTGGATCTTAATAGGCCTTTGCTGTTTTCTCAAACTTATTTCATTTTTCTTTTGCTTAAATGCACACAGATTTTTTTCTTAGACTTCAATGCCACAAATCCCCAGACTATTTTCTCCTCTGGACTCCTTTCTCTTTTCTAGTGTACTGGGTGTATCGGTCTCTGAACTTAAATCCTTCTTGTCAAATATAGCTAATAATTGTCAGCACACAATAAGGTTTTAATTCTTTCCAACCACTTCCCCTAGAGCTCCTGGCATGAACTTTCTTCCAGGTTATTATTGCAGGTGATGATGTCACTAAAAGTTTTGCCACAATGTAACATGGAATACCAATCTTCCAGCTTTGAAATTCAGTTTCTTCACAAAAACAATGTTGTATAGTGAAGATTTTTGCAACAGTGGGACACTATTCCTATTTTCGAAACTAAATCAGTCAGGGAATGCTGACTGCTTGAAACAACCCCCAAATCTCAGTGGCTTAACCTAGTAGCTGGATCATGTGACAAACCACTGTGATTTGCAAGGGGGCTCTATTCCTGCAGTAATTTAGGCATTCTAGCCCCTTCTATCTTATGGGACCATTACCTTTAACACATGATGTTCAAGATCATTATGGAATTTCAAAGGAGAAAAAGATACAGTACACAATAGAGTTCTATGGAGCAAGCCTAGAATCCATGTACATCATTTGTGCTAATATATCATTGGCCAGTACTCAGTCCTATGATCCTAATCTTATTTAGGAGAGATGGGCAATGCAGTTGATCTCTGTGTAATGGAAGCAAAAGAGAGAGAAAAAGGTATCAGTAAATAAGTCTTTTCCATGAAGAAGTCTTAGAATATGTTTCATATTAGTTATTTGAAAGTTATTTGTTGGCTTTAGAGGACAAAGTAAAAACAAGCAAAATCAATAATTTAATGTTATAAGTTGTACCTAGACATTTTTAAAACTTTCTCAGCTTCCACTTTTTATAAAGTACACATTCTTCCCCACTTGTCTTTTATCATTGGGCATTTTGGCAGAGAATGACCCTGATTATACAGGGGCCTGCTGGAATCCAGGTCCAAGTACTGAAGGACCTGGCATTTTGCAGGACTGCAACTCCTCCAATGTTACCTTTGTGATCTGTCTTCCAACGGTGACCTAACTGCATGAAAAGCACAACCATCTGCTCAAATGCCCGAGAGAAAATGAGGATTTCTTAACTTTTATTGTTCATAAGTACCAAATCTTATTAATCACTAGTCCTTTTAATTGTACGTCACTAACAGCTCTTGAAACCACTCACTTCTCTTATCCTTATTGCTACATCCTCCCTCCTGGTTTCCATAACTTCAGCCTCAGCACCTTAGCTAATAGGCAAATAGGATCACATTGCTCCTGTTAACCTCAAGATAAAGTGTAAACTACTTAGCATAAGGTTCACATGATTGCTATGTGTCCAGACCTGAGAGCTCTCTTCCTTATTTATGATCACTCCACCAAGTTATATTCCAATCTTGGGCTGTTGCTCCTGGAGGCCGTTTCCTGTCTCTCTTTTTACTCCCTTAACACCAATTGCTTCCTCATACTTCTACACTGTATTTTACTTGTCTTCCTGTTTGTCTCCTCAATAAAACTTGCCATATCCTTAAGGACAGCAGTATTTTATTTTTCTTTCATCTCTAGACCTTAATATATTCCCAGGCACACTGTAGACACTCAAGACAATTTGCTGAATGATTGAAGGGAAGCAAATATTAGATTCTAACCACTTTCCACTTCACCTCATCAGTCACCCAGGTAGTACAGGGAGCAGTGGACACCTCTCTATTACGTGGATCTTTATAAACAACCTCAAAATGCAGTGGATGCACTATTGCTTAATGCACATAGCCAGGAAATAAGATTTAGGTACCTCACAGCTTCAAGGATGTTTGGGAGTACATATTTGGAGCTCATACTAGGGAGAATCTGTATCAGTGTGTGACTAACAGCCAGTGAAACAGAAACTTCATGGCACAATCTGCTGGCAGCAGCAGAGACAGACATTTTTATTTCCCTTTGCTTTTGTTTCTATGAGAAGAGTGGAGAGCGGTAAGAGATCTTCAATTCATGAAAGAACAACTGTTTCTCTACCTTCCTTGTTTTTCTTCTTCTTCCTGAAAGTTATTAGTGAAACTTTAGAGGCAAGTGAGCATGTGAAACATGCCCCTGTGGGTAAATACAAATAGTAGGTTTGAGCATGCAACCTGAATTTCTAGAAAAGAGGCATATTGTTAAAAACCATCATAGCAAACAAACAAACAAACAAACAAAAAACAGAAACAAAAACAAAATAGCAGTGATGCTGACATTGGTTCTAGCTGGGCTTGTTTCACACAAGTTCCTGAATTCATACTCACCATCAAAACATAACAGCATAAAGTAAAATCATGAATTCAAGTTCAGTGAATCTGAAAGTCACCCAGGAATCAGCATTTTAAAACCAGTATCCTAAATGATTTTAATGTAGTTGATTAAAATCTCACCTGAAATATGCTGGTGCAGTGTATAGGGCATGTATATGGAGTGAGAATGGTAGTAACGAAATATCTTATTAAATTCTTTTTCTTCTAGAAAATACATATATTTCTAAACCATAAATGTCCCTTTAGGCTCTTCTTTACTTGTGGCTTAGAAGTATTCTAAGTATATTGGTTCCAAAATATTTTACAAGGAACTGTACTTAATGATTCTTTCTCAACAGATACTACTTATCTGCTTCACACTGAGACATGATCTACCTGAGAAGGAGGGCGAGTTCCTCATTTCATTTGCCCAAAAGATTTAGATTTTGTTTCTTTGAGAAAGCATCACAATCATGCCAAATAAACTATCTGCCAGTCCACAAAGCCCAGCTTTGGAGAGAGCTAAGTGGGGCTAATCAACACTGTCTTTTATCAACCAATAGAAAGCACATTATATATCTTATCAGCTAGAAATTCTGAGATACTAAATATAAATTGCTTACTGTTTTTCTTAATTGTCTTTATCTGAATGGAGCAATTCTATCACTCTATTTCCCCTTTTTAGTGTTTATATGAATTTTTATACGTTGTATAATTACATAATATATTGTTTTGTAATATATATATTATATATTACATAATATAATATATATTATACATATATACATATATACATATATGTATATTATACATATATGCATATATATGTAATACATATATGTATATTATACATATATATGTAATACATATATGTATATTATACATATATACATATATATGTAATATAATATATATTACATAATATAATATATATATATGCACACTAGATAGTGGTCTGTCATATATATATGTATATATGTATGTTGTATATATATGTGTATATATGTATATATATGTATATATATGTGTGTATATGTATATATATATATATATATATATATATATATATGTTTGCAAATATTTTCTACCAGTCTTTAGATTGTCTTTTCATTTTTCCCTCCTGAGCTTTTGCAGAACAGGAGTTTTTAATTCCATGGGGTCCAATTTATCAGTTTTTCTGTCATTGAAAATGCTTTTAGCTTTTGGCATCAGGTCTAATATCTCTTTGCCTACTCATAGTTTCTCAAAGTGTTTCATATTTTTTGTCTTAAAGTTTTACAGGACTCAAAGGCTATGACCCATTTTGAGTGATTTTTCTGTATATGTGAGGTTTAGATCAAGGTTCCTTTTGTTTTTTCCTTTTTTTTGGGGGGGTTGGGTTTTTTGTTTTTGTTTTTTTGCCTACAGAATTCCATTTGCTCAATACCACTTGTTGAAAAGGCTATCCTTTCTCTCATGAAATACCATTAAAGCTTTAAAATTTGGCAAAAATATCAGTCCATCATAACCAAGTCTGTTTCTGGGGTTTTCATTGTTTTCCATTAATCTGTGTCTGTCCTCTCATCAATACTTTACAGTCTTGATTACTATGGTTATATAGTAAGCCTTAATATCAAGCAAAGGAATTCCTCTCAATTTATTCTTCTATGTCAAGACTGATTTAGTTATATTATGGCTTGTGTTTTTCAATGTAAATTTTGTGGGGTTTTTTTTCTTTGTTTTTTTTTTTCTTATGTGAATTTTGGAGTAAGCCTGTCTGTGTCTACAAAAAGTTAAATGGAAATATTGATAGGAATTGCATTAGATATATAGATCAATTGACATGTTTACTATGTTGAAACTGCCAATCCATGACCACATTGTAGCTCTCCAGTTATTAAAGTCTTCTTTTAACTGTTTCATCAGTATTTTGAAATTTTCAGCATGCATACAGATTCTTAAATATTGTAAGTATTTAAGTATATTATTTTATTTGGAGCAATAATTATTATTATTCTGTATTTAAATTTTTAGTTCATTCTTAGCATGTAAAAATACAATTGTTCTGGGACACCTGGGTGGCTCAGTTGGTTAAGCATCTGACTCTTGGTTTCGGCTCAGGTCATGATCTCATGTTTCGTCAGTTGGAGCCCAGCATCAGGCTGTAGGCTGACACCATGGAACCTGCTTGGGATCCTATCTCTCCCTCTCTCTGCCCCTCCCCACTCATGCTCTATCTCTCTCTCTCTCTCAAAATAATAAACTTAAAAAATACAATCGCTCTTTTGTGTTGATTTTGTATCCCATAACCTTGCTGAACTCACTTATCATAGGAGAACTTTTGTAGATATTTTGCTGGATTTTCTACTTAAACAATCATATAATTTGCAAATATAAGAGTTTAGTCTCTTCCCTTCCAATCTGTATGCCTTTAATCTCATTTTGGTCCTTTTGAAAGGTCCTTTTGAATGAAAATGATGCAAGCAGACATCCTTGCCTTATCCTTGATCTTACAGAGGAATACTTAATTTTTCACCTTTCATGTGCTATCTTTCTTTATTAAGTATATTAACTGTAGGGCAATTTAAAAATGTTCTTTATCAAGTTGAAATAATTCCCTTCTATTGCTAATTGGTCAACTTTTTTTTTATAAATCAGTTGTTGGGATTTGTCAAATGCCTATCTTAGCCGATAAAATCATGTGATTTTTCTTCTTTTTTACTAAATGGTTATTTATTTAATTTGAGATGGGGGAGGGGCAAAGACAGTGGGAGCGAGAATCCCAAGCAGGCTCCACACTGTCAGTGCAGAGACCGACCAAGGGCTCAATCTCATGAAACTGGGAAATCGTGACCTGAGCCAAAATCAATAGTTGGATGCTAACCAACTAAGCGACCCAGGAATCCCTGATTTTTTTCTTTACTTTATTGATACTATTAATTTTGATTGATATTTGAATGGTAAAAAGTATTGCACATCTTTGTCATTTGTATTTTGTTTATAAATTGTTAGATTTTTTTTTTGCCAAGCTTATCTTTTTATATATATATATATATATATATATATATATATATATGAAATTTATTGACAAATTGGTTTCCATACAACACCCAGTGCTCATCCCAAAAGGTGCCCTCCTCAATACCCATCACCCACCCTCCCCTCCCTCCCACCCCCCATCAACCCTCAGTTTGTTCTCAGTTTTTAACAGTCTCTTATGCTTTGGCTCTCTCCCACTCTAACCTCTTTTTTTTTTTTTTTCCTTCCCCTCCCCCATGGGTTCCTGTTAAGTTTCTCAGGATCCACATAAGAGTGAAACCATATGGTATCTGTCTTTCTCTGTATGGCTTATTTCACTTAGCATTACACTCTCCAGTTCCATCCACGTTGCTACAAAAGGCCATATTTCTTAGATTTTGTGTGCTAAAATTTGGGGGAATTTTTCCATCTAAATTTATGAGAGATATTGGCTTACATCATTATTGTTTATTTATTTATTTATTTATTTATTTATTTATTTATTTAGGTACTGTCTGTCTTGTTTTAGTGTCATGGTAATACTTGCCTCATGTAATGAGTTGGAAAGCTTTCCATCTACATTCTGGAAGAGATTGCATAAAATTATTTTCAAGTCTACTTGAAAAGTTTGGTAGATTATACCAGTGAAGCCAATTGAGTGCAATATTTTCTCTATGAGATTTTAAATTAAATTAAAATCAAAAAAAATTAAATCAAAATTTCTTTAATGGTTGTAGGGCTATTCATATTGTCTATTTTATTGAGTTTTGGTAGCTTGTGGATTTTGGTAGTGTGTGGACAAAAATTTGTCTCTTTTTTCTAAGCTCTCAAATTGATGATTATAAAACTGTTTCCCTTATTCCCTTATTCTCTGTGATGGCTGCAGGATTTGTAGTTATATCCTCAATCTCATTCCTGAGATAGGTAATTCGTGTTTCTCTCTTAATTTTTGTCAGTCTTACAGAGACTCCTCAATTTGATTACTTTTTTTAAGAATTAACTTTTTTAAATCAGTCTATTTTCTTATTTTCAATTATATTGATTTCAGCTATCTTTATTATTTTCTTTCTTTTGCTTGTTTGGATTTATTTGTTCTTCTTTTTCTAGTTTCCTTTTTTTTGATGTAGAAACTTAGATTATTAATTTGAAAGTTTTACTCATTTTAAATGTAAGCATTTAGTGTTATGGATTTGCCTCTCACACCCACTTTAGTTTCATTCCACATTTCATTTTCATTTTTGTTGTTTATCATCTATCTATCTATCTATCTATCTACCTATCTATCATCTATATATCATCTATCTATCTAATTTCCTTTGAGATTTCTTTGTTTTTTACCAATTGATTCTTTAGTAGTATATTTTTTTAATTTGTACATGTTTTGAGATTCTACTGTTATATTTCTGCTATTGATTTCTAGTTTGATTTTATTACTGCCAGAGAACCTACACAGCATAGTGTAAACTACTTTGAATTTGTTGAATTGTATTTTAACCCAAGATATGGTATTTCATGGTGAATGTCCCAGGGCTGCTTGACAAGTGTGTATTCTATACATTGTTGTTCTATACATGTCAATTAGATCTTGTTTTTGCTGATTGTGTTGTTGACATCTTCTGTATCTTTGCTGATCTATTTAATGGTTCTACCAGCTGCTGAAAAGGAGATGTTGAAGTCCCCAGTCATAATTGTGGTTTTGTATGTTTCTCTCCATTTCATTTCATTTATTTCCAAGCTATTTTGTTTTATGTGTTCACATATAAGATCATTATGTCTTTCTGGCAAACTGTTTTCCTTTTATCATTATACAATAATGTACTGCTTTCCAATAATTTTATTTGTTGTGCAATCAATTTTGATATTAATATAACTATTCTTTTTTAAATATTTGCTTAGTATATCTTCTACCATTCTTTTACTTTCAATCAACCAATGTTATAAATATGAAGTGGATTTTTTAAAGCGGCATATACTGGGCCAAGTTTCTTTGCATTTGTTTTGTTTATTTATTTATTTTTTTAATCTACTCTGCCAATATGTTTTGACTGCTGTATTTCAAATATTTACTTTTAAGGAAATTATGGATATATTAGCACTTAAGTCTGCCATTTTATTATTTTATTTTCTATTCATTTTCTATGGCCTCACTATTCTGCTTCTCTTTTCTTGTCTTTCTGTAGTGACTTAAACTTTTTAAAGAATCCACCTAGGTTTATAGTGTTGTTTTTTAAATTTTTAATGTTTATTTTATTTTTGAGAGAGATACAGACAGAACATGAGGAGGGGAGAGGCAGAGAGAGAGAGGGAGACACAGGATCTGAAGCAGGATTCAGGCTCTGAGCTGTCAGCACAGAGCCCTATGTGGGGCTCAAACTCAAGGACTGTGAGATCATGACCTGCGTGGAAGTCAGCACTCAACTGTCTGAGCCACCCAAGCACCCCAAGGTTTACAGTGTTTTTGAGTATATCTTTTTGTGTAGCATTTATACTGGTCATTCTGAGTATTACCCTATATATATGTGATTTATAACCAATCATCTATTTATGCTAATATTTTATACTTTTGAATAATGTGTGGAATTCTCACTGCTATCTCTACCTTTTATCTTCCCCACTTTTAAATATCATTGTTTTGAGTATAAAATGTTTTTAATCATCAAATATGATTTAAAAAATAACATGTGGAAAGGAGCAGTCTATTTTTTGCTCATGTTACTATTCTTTACTATTCATATTACTATTTTTCTTGTATGATGCTCTAAGATTTTTTCTTTTATCATTAGTTTTCCTTTGAAGAACTTCCTCCAGCCAATTTGTAAGTGTAAGTATGGTAGAACTAAATTATTTTAGTTTTCTTTCATCTGAGGACTCTTGATTCCTGAAAAACAGGAAATGTTATCTTTCAACATGTGAAAAATAGTGTGCCCCTTTCTTTTGGCCTTCATGATTTCTGGTAAGAAATCAAGTGTCATTTCAAATTGTGTTCTCTTATAAGAAAAGCATCAATTCTCTCTGGGTACTTTCAAGTTTTTTCTTTGTCTTTTGTTTTTAAGACTTTAATACTATATGTCTTGGCATAGATTTCTTCAGGGTCTATCTTGTATGGGAATTGCTCAACTTCTTAGATCTGGATTGTGTCTTTCACCAAATTACAAATTTTTCAGCCATTATTTCCTCAGTAATGAAGAAATTTCAGCTGTAGTCTCTTACCCTCTCTTTATGGGACTTTAATGATAGTACTACTAGATGTTTAGTTCTTACAATATGGGTCCCTGAAACTATTCACTTTATTCAGTCATAAATAAATAACTGGCTACATATCAGGACATTGTAATCACAGAGTAAACACAATGCTGATTGTTCCTTTAGCACTAATTTGTTCCCATTATAAATACCTACTAATCATTTTAAAATTCATGATGCTAACCTTTACTCAAAGAAAAAGAATAAATCTGTCCATAGATAAATTGGAAGTGCCTCTTCATTGGTGAAAACATAAACTGAATTTAACACATCTTTGAAAAAAAAAGAAATGTAGTAAAAATTGCTGCAGAAGAGGACTTTTAATACAGTATTTAAGCCTTGGATTGGTACTAATTAAGTAGATGACTCTGCTTAAGTTGTACTTTTTCCCCCTACTCAGAGTCTGTATATGTAGTGATGAAGGTGAACTGTGCATCTAGGGCAAACTGGTACTATAACTTTAAAATATGGTCCTATTTTCATAGGGGGCATAATTTGGTTACTTCTCTGTTCTCATAGAATCTTTCACAACTCTATAAAAGCATGCACTGAGTTGCATTTAAGTTTTTATTTGGTTTTCTGTGTTTATTCAGAAGCCTTTTTTTTCCCCATTAGGATGAGAACTCCTTACAAGCTAGGCTGGATCACTCTTGTGTCCACATCACCATCACTCTGCACTGCGCCTTATACATAAAACCTTCCCAGTGAATGTTTGCAGTAGGCACAAATATGGACCAAATATGTAGGATACCATAGAATTTCTTAAAGACAAAAAGGAAAAGGAAAAGAAGCCAACATCCAATAGACAGATACTAAAAAAATACTTTTGATGTGCATATTTCTGTATTTTCTAGAAGCAGACTCTTAGCTCAATTTGGGATTTGAGATATGAAACTTCTACTCTCACCATAAGAGCTGATTTATTGTAATGAATTAATAATAGAGGCTTGTGGTCTTGACATAAAGCAAACTGATCAAGAGAACCTATCACTTGGTATCTAGGGAAAAAAAGGAGAAAGTTATCTACTTACCACCTGAATACATATTACAAAATTGTACTCTGAGGATAACTAGGTTCTCATGATTTTCTCTCAAAAATTATTTTGGAAGAATAAAATCTTGGCTTGAGAGTAACTCATTCTGTGAGTGTTCCGCAAGATGAACAAATATTTCCAATAAAGTTTAACTTGATAAATGAGCAAATTCCTGCAATATGAGTAGTACATGACACCAAATGTCACATGATCACAACTGAGCCAATGGTTCTCTCTCTCTCTCTTTCTCTCTCTCTCTCTCTCTCCGCCTCCCTCTCTCTCTCCATTGTTGTGGGGTTGTGGATGATCTTCTCCCATGCTCGGCTCCTCAGTCTCAGGCTGCGGTGTTTGGCAGAAATCACTGATTTTTCAGAATGTGGGAAGTTGCCCACAACTAGCACAAAAAAGGGATTTTTGTCACTTCAAAGCACCTGTGTACAATCCCTTGCTTACCCATACAAAAGTAAGCTTAGGAATGCTTTGCTTCATTCTAGGTCATTGGATAAGTTCTTTGTTAAAGTTGCACGAAAAGAAAAAGATTCCATTGAGCCAATAGCAGTGATCCCATTAGTGATAGTGAAAGTTGTCCTAAACAATAATCCTCTCTCTTGTCTCCTTCACACCAGCCATATAGGTTTTCAAAGGAAAGTACAGGTTAATTTGTTTATTATTCTTTATATTTTGTTTTTTCTTTATTGTTTGTATTACATTACAGTATTGTAATCATTTTATATGAATATTTTTGGGTTGTAGAACAAATCATCTGAGTTTCTATTATTTCTTCTTGGAAATTCACTTTGATAAACAAGTGCTTTGGATTACAAACATGTTCACAGAACGAATTATACTCACAAACCAAGGTTATACTGTATTTAAATAAATCTGGAGGCAGTAAATACATCCATGGGTTTAGAGGTCCCCATGAGACACTAGAAAAAGCTACTTTAGAACAACTAAACATCATGGTAACCCATTCTTCATAACCCAATAGATAAAAAGCTGTCAAGTTAGCAGATAAAGAATAAACAGTTGATAACATAAGATAAAATATAAAATATAAGATAAAATAAAACATAAGATAACATAAGAAAATGCCATTTTTCTTACTATCTCTCCCCAAATTTTTGTGTTACCCCTTCTAGAATTTGGTTGTAGATGTAGGAAAATGAAGTAGCAACATGTAAGTACTCCTTATTTCATATGTAAAGATTTGGAGAGTGCTCAATGTTAATAAAATTTAGGTTTTTACAAAGAGAATGTATTTTTTCTTCTTTCTTAAAATTTTTGTTTAATGTTTATTCACTTTTGAGAGACAGAGTGCAAGCAGGGGAGGGGGAAGGAGAGGGGGACACAGAATCCGAAGCAGGCTCCAAGCTCTGAACTGTCAGCACAGAGCCCGACACAGAGCTCAAATCCACGAACCATGAGATCATGGCCTGAGCTGAAGTCGGACGCTCAACCGACTAAGCCACCCAGGTGCCCTTATTCTTCTAATAGTAAATTCTAAATAGAATCATACGAATTAAGGATGAATAAACTGATCACCCTCAGTTCACAAAAAAATAAACTGCTTCTGCCAAAATAATAATGAATATTTTTAAATTAACTTCAAGTTTGTTCAAACTTCAAACCTAGGAAAACAGAGCATTAGTCTTTAAGGAGGAGTCTATTAGTTAAACACTTAAATTTGTAGTTGGTTATTTTTAGCAATATCTTGTGATTGTTATTTATTACAACTGCAAGGTCTGCCAAACACTTTTAGGGAATAAAATATGATACAAGTCTGACAAGAGGTAATTTATATAAAAAATACTTCTGGAGAAAACAAGGAGAAGGATGCACATAGAGGTGATCTTGTGTGACAGCAATATATCTTTAAGATTTGAGATTCATAGCAATATTCTTCCCATTTCAAATACTCCATTTTTACTCTTGTGCTTATTTTTAAAAATCATCAAGCTTTTCTGTGCTTCAAAAAGCTAAAGGCCACTAATGGGGAACTGGAATACCTCAGAAAACTTCATTTATAGTGCAAACAAATGTGTTATCAGCAAAGTATGGTACAAATGAAAATTAATAATGTCCAAATGAAATTTGCTTCCCTGTGGTGACATGAAAGCCAGGAATGAATTCTAGAGAAACATGACCTATCCACAATAAGAATGGATAAATTAATCAAGGTGTAATTAGCTGAAATTTTCATCAATTAAGTGACTTGGAAGAAACTCAGGTACTCGTTAAGAACCAAACCCTGTTATATAACCTACTGAATTAGTACAGTTTCCCTTAAATATGAGAAGAACATTTTATCTTTAAGAAGCAGATAGTTTTAAAACAAGCTTGCATGTCTTTAAAATTAATTCAAATTCACTAAGTTGTTCCTGTGGTAGTTTTACACTAATCTTTTTTCCAAGAATTATGTAGTGCCCTGAAAACTGGGGACCCTAACAGCATCTTAGAGGCCTCTTGCAAAATTACTTATTTTTTCTGGATTGTGGTTAGATGTGATGGCAGTGATTGATACTGGTGGATGTTATAAGAAAAGTGCTCTGAGAATCCTGCTACATTTAATGTTCTACTATTGTTGACATTATCTTCCCACATTACATAACATCCTTTTCATTAGAATCCATGAGAATAATTCCTTTACGAATCAAAAATAGTTATTTTGCTGAGCTGCTGGTTTTGTTTTTATATTTTAGATTCTGTGGATGTTGCAAGTATAAAGTGGCTTTGTAACTTCCCAAGAAATAGCAAGGGTAGTTACTCTCTAAAATGATAAGTTTAGCTAAGATGCAAGACAGATATCTTTGCCAACTGTAAACAGGAGGAAATGCCAAACAGTCAGGAGGTCAAGGCCACCAGTCCGTTAGGTGCAAGGCTTAGATAGTTTGGTCCCTGTGTAGTAGCTTCAGACAGGTGAACAGGACTTAGCTCACTGTTTTCAGAAAATAAACTGAAAAATTAGACTTTCTAGAGTTAGAAAATTGTTAGAAAACTGTCACCTTGGACAAGTAGCTGCCAAACTACAATGACACAGACATAAACTTTACAATAAAGAACTGAACCAGGTCACCCACTGGATCAGGGACTACATTGCAATATTATATAAAATATTACTGTGGCTTGAGTACTAAACTGCCTTTATAAGATGTGGTTCTGGTCCTAAACCAGAAGCCCTAATAGCTGGGCAAAAGGAACTATAAATCCGTAATACAGGCTATTACTAGAAAATTAGTAAGATGTTAACAATAAAAAGTTTTTCAGAGACTTAGCCATAGTAATCTAGCAACATAGCAACAATAACAATAAATAATAGTAACAATTGAAATTACAATAGCTATAATTTATTAGAAACACAGGACTATAAAGCTATCCATAAAACAATTCAAGTTTGCTTTAGTTATGTTCATTGTTACAGAAAAACTTTGGGTCACTCTTTTATTTTTATAGTTTTAGTGTTTTTATTATTTATTTATTTTGAGAGAGAGAATGAATGCATGCAAGAAGGGGAGGGGCAGAGAGAGAGAAGGAGAGAGAGAATCCCAAGCAGGCTCTGCACTGTCAGCACAAAGCCAGATGCAGGACTTGATTCCACAACCCTGAGATCATGACCTAAGCCGAAAACATGAGTTTTATGCTCAACTGACTGATCCACCCAGGCGCCTCAGGGAACTTTACTTTTAGATTTTATTACAGGAACTATTATCCCAGGATGGGATAAGAGGTAAAGATTTCTGAAATGGAGCAGCTTCTGGTGATGGCAAGATCCAAAACATGACTCTGGCAATGGGTGGATGTAGCACAATGAGAGTGAAAGTGGCTAACAGTGAGCTTGGGAGTAAGCAGGCTAGACCATCGGATGGATTATTGATAATGACTATGAGCTTGCTGATGATGATGGCAGAAAAGTGAACAAACAGGAAAACTATCAATGAGTTACTGGTTTTTCAGTGACTAAGCGTGATTTGCCAGGAGGTCAGAACATGACAGTGATAACAAGGGGAGAAGGGCTTGGTGTCTAAACCAAATACACTATTAGCAGTATTTCATTTTTTTACATTTTTTTCCTTCATTTACTCAAATTTCACAGTGGGAAACCTCTAAAAGTGGTTTACTTTTCTATTTTTGAGTCCTCTCTGGACCATTTCTTTTGTATTAGAACAATTCTTTTGTAGCCTTCTACACTTGGCACAGTGCCCCAGAAATTGTTCATTTTTCCTTTGTTCTTTACCATTTACACTCACCTCTTTGGCAATCTCCTGTATGGTCATGTCTGTAAAAACCATCTCTACACTAGTGCCCCACTCCCCTGAAATTCGCTTATGTCCCCCATTTGGTTATTTGACATTAAATAGTATTATTTAGATACTGATTAATAACGTAACAGAAAAATTGCAATATTAACATGGGCTAAACTATACTCTTAATTATCCCTCAAACTTCCTTGCTTAAGTCTTCATATGGATAGATGGCAAAGCCATTCTTAGAATCTGAAAAGATATGCACTGAGTGCTTACAGAGTTAGGTAGAATCACAGCTGGCCAGTGACCCAAAGATTTTGAAAAATATGTTTCATACTGAAATAATAATTTCTCTTCTTACACATATACTTATTATTTCTGTGTCTAATCCTAAATACTTGTGTTAAGCAGCTTTCATTGTGTTTGTTCCATGTCATTTCCAAGCTTGGAGAAGTTATGTAAAATTGTCAAAGGTCATGTTGAAAAATGGCCACAGACCTATTTAGATAGCTATTACCCTTCTCCCTTGCTCATTTAAATTTTTTTTTTTTAATTTTATTTTACAGCATGCAAACAGGGGAAAGGCAGAAGGAGAATCTTAAGCGGTCTCCATGCTCAGGACTCAGCAATCACCTTTCACCTCAGAGCTGGACCTGGGGCTCTATCCCAGGAACTGTGAGATCATGACCTGAGCCAAAATCGAGTCAGATGCTTAACCGACTGATCCACCCAAGTGCCCTTCCCTTGTTCATGTATTTAAGTGACACCATCAGGAGGAATTCAGGAAAAAGTCTGACCTTAGCATGAGTTTCAATGTTCTGTGTGCTATCAGTTCGATTTACCCTCTTAACTTCATTTTTTAACTCCCTTTTTAACTGCCCCTTAATTCTGCTGATTTTGCCAGTTTTTGGCTGGCATGTAATGATGGAAAAAATGTGGAGATATGCTGCAGCAACATTTCAGTATCCCATCTTTGTACCTGTCAAAGGCCATTGGAGAAAGTGGCTTCTTGGTGTCTAGATCATAGGCAATTCAGTGTGGCAAGAGAGTAGATTTTTTTTTTAATATTTCTCAGTATCTAATGCAATGCTTTGCACTTAGTATTTTAAAATACATATTCATTTTAAGATACTGTTTTATTGTAGTTTTTTCTACAACAGATACGCCCCCCTTCCTGCTATTATTTGTAGAACTAGAAACAAATGGATGGAAAAATTGAAATTTCAAGGTCAGACATATTACTCCAATTTTTGAAAATACTACCTCATGTTATTAATGGTTCCATAGACTTATGCTTTTTTGTAACTGAAATAAATATGAATGACAATTATAATTGGCCTCAAAAGGATTTTATAAAAAAACAAGTTTTGAACCTGCCATAATTTGATGGTATTGGAAGACGACAGAGATATACTGTGACTGATGATTGGCAGGGATAACTGGCAGCTACAAGCCAGGCATTCTATCATGTCAGAGCCCCTGCAGGAAGTAGGCGACAAAATCAGCAATCACTTTTACATGTACAGTACTTTATCGTTCAAAAGCATCTCTCGAAGTACCTTACAAGACTGTACAATGACTGAATGAAACAGCTAGCAATACCAAGCAAGCAACTGAAAACCAAATAGGGGAAAACTGTAATCCTTATGGATTTGACTGAAGAGAATGGAATATCTTTGGGCATATGCCAACATGGAGAAGAAGACGTTAAATGGTCAAGACATGAGGCCCATTGTGGGATGTTTGTTCAATGATCATTTTAGTTGAAATGTTAGTTTAGTTAAAATAACACTAAAAGATATTTAGTTTACTAGCGATAGTTCAGAGACAAATAGAAGGGAAACTTCCAACAGTTTTTTAAGTTCAGAGAGACAGAGAGTACATAGTAAAGGAATCACCTAGAACTTTTTATGATCATTCTGAATTTGTTATTCTGGAACAGTGAGCTAGAGTTTCTAAGGATAGCAAACAAAACAAAAGACAACAAAACATTGCCTATGCCTTTAATTACGTTTTAGAGACGAAAGCAGTATGGTTAAAGGGCATCTATTAAACTAACTACTCACCTTATTTAGTATTTAGTAATTGGACATTTTACTGGTGATAAAATATACTTCTGTTTACATTGTCCTAAATTGAGCAACTTAAATTTGAAGCTATTCAAAAGAGCAAAATAATGGCTCAGTCCTTAGATTTCTTTATACTTGCTTTAGTATAAGATTTCTCAATCTAGATACTATTGACATTTTGAGACAAGTACTGGGGCATGGGGGGTCAGAGACTCTTCTGTACAGTGTACAAAATTTGGCAAATTCTTTGGTCTTCTCCTGTTAGATGCCAGATTCTGGATCATGACAAGAAAAGCTGTCAGCAGGTATTATCAAATAGCTTTTTCCTAGGGGGAAGAAAGGGGAACACAAAATTTTCCTCTGTTGAGAACCGCTGCTCTAGAATCCTAGATCAGTTTTGTCGAGCTGCTTCTTCAGACATCCCAATTGTAACAGTGGCTGCTGACTTTCCCAAGTCTTTAATCTGGCCAGTTTTACCAGTGCATTTAACTTAACGCACCATGTTGTGAGAGCCAACTTCCTAGCATGCTGCCTCACATAAGTCTGTCTGACATAAGGTCTGTGAAGGCAGAATCAAACATCTCCATTCTTGATTACGGATTCCCCAAGGTTAGCGCAGGGCTTGGCATATAGGACTTAAGCAATAAGTAATATTTACGTATTACTAAATTAATTACCTTCTTTGCTAAATATATTGTGACTTCTAATACACAAATTAAGAACATAGCGTGGACAAAATGGTTTGTAAATGTAGGATATATTTGTTTTTTTAGAGAAATAGCTCAAGGCTCTGATAAGCAACACGGCAACTAAAAGGTAATGCATGGTTATGTAAAGGCTGAGTCTAATGGCTAAATTTATCATCTCTGGCTCCTAAGCATAAACATCATATTATCCTCCTGAGGCAAGGCAGTATTAACTCAGGCCTCCAAAATTAAATAATTTCAATAAAAATAGATTGGTCATACTCATGCTATTAGAGAATGTAGGAGCATACTGTTATAGGCATATTAACCTGTTTTATAGTGAAACTCACAGCATCACTGTGGGGCCATTCAAATCATTTTATCAAGATTATAAAACATAGTCCAGAGGGAAGTGTTATCAGTTTAATGTAAGCTTGCAAATAAAAAATTATAGAACTGTATGTCTTCTGTGAGGTCTTAATCTCTTTGTTTCATTTGGGGGATGAGAAAAAAAGGAATGAATATTTCATATTTCCTCATATAAAATTGTAAAATTCAGCTACACAATAGAATGCTTTATTCTGAAATTGTACTTGCGGTACAAAATCTAATGGTTATGAACTCTCTGTTTTCCCTTAGACCTATTTTCCTGTTCCTGGGTTGAATGAAATCTTCAAGATAAAAGAAAATAATTTTTTTCTGTCTTTTGATGATAAGTGAAAAAGATTTCTCTTCAACAGTGTATACTTTCATGGATTACCCTTTTTTACCCTGGCTTGACTTTACCAGTAAATTCATGCTCTTTATTCTTTTTTTTCCCCTCCTAATAGTTATTTAGGGGTATGTGGCTAAACATACCATTAAAACAATATTGTTTTCATATCATATTTATGGGCTATCTCTTAATATTTTAATATTCCTTAACTTTAGATATTTCAAATGTAATTTAAAAAACTGCCTTAGAATAGCTAAAATAACCAAACACATTTCAAAAACAATTTTGTTTAGCATTAAATGATTCACTGATTTTTCTCTTAATGCTTACTTAGTTACAGTTAACTCTAAACATCCTTTTTATGCCTTTATACCATTTTATATATAAGATAATTTTAGGTGGTTGTTTTCTTATTTATTATTCCCCATGTTTCCTTGTATTTTTTTTTCTCAAGAGATAACTTGTGAACTGTTATAATGTTGTTTTGTACAAAGATCTACTGTAGTCTTTGTCTTCTGGGTGGTCATAGCTACCAGTATATCTCATAATAAAAGTATAAATATAACAGCTTGTATTTATTAAACATCTAAATGTGCCAGACACTTCTGTGAATATTTGATATATGTTAACAAACTTGGAAAATGTTGTAGGCATTGCAGTGTTATCTTTCTCCTACACTAATAGACTAGTATTATTTATAATGATCATACACCATTTGGCTTGGTCCAGCCTGAAAGTTTTAGCCACTTTGGTCAGTAATGGATCTTTGTAACTTCATAAGAGCAGCAATTAGCCAGTAGCTGGCTTTTCATCCATAGTCTAATACATTAATACTGTTATCATCTCTATAGGTCCGTAAGGAATGAAGTAAGGCTAGGAATTAATACTTATCCAGAAAATTTAATGTCTAGTTGTTTCTTTGCACGTATTTTATATGTGTATTGTACATGCCAAACAGAAATAGTAATGTTATGTGTAAAGTGACTAGAACACATGAATAAAAACTATGTATAAGCAAATCAATACTAGAAAAAAGCAGTGTAGGAAACACGAAAGAACTATAGGGAAGTAAAAGTACTATGGAAACCCATGGAGTCAGGAGAGATTTCACAAAGGTGATGATATGGAGATAGACATAAAAATATAAGTGGGACGTCACTAGGTGAGAAGGAAGCATGAGGACACCGTGTGAATAAAATCATAGGAATGTGAGAGTTCCTGGCCAGATTTTGTGAAGAAAAGTAAAAGTTGTACAGGAACAGTTAAAAGATATAATGCCCTAAAATATACTGGATTCTTGGGGCACCTGGGTGGTTCAGTTAACTAAGTGCCCGGCTCTTGTTTTCAGCTCAGGTCATGACCTTACATTTCATAGGTTCGAGCGCCACATTGTGTCTGCATGCTTGGGATTCTCTCTCTTCCCCTCTCTATGCCCCTCCCTCGCTCATTATTTCTGTCTCTCTCTCAAAATAAATAAACCTTTAAAAATATTTTTAAAATACATACATAAATAAATAAATAAATAAATAAATAAATAATGAAATATACTGGATTCTTACTATAAAAGGCCTTTTGAATATTACTTCATCAACAATGGGAAGTTATGCAAAACTTCATCAAAGAAAATGAAATTATCATATCGGTGCTGTAGAAAGATACAATTAGTAGTGCGTTTTACTGGAAATCAAGCAGGTTGGAGAAGACAAAGAAGGATGACCATTAGCAGGTAAAATGAACATTTGTTACTTGTCTACCCAGTATCCCCTGCTTCCCCTTCCTGATAGTGCACTGCTATAGTTCTGAGGGACTACCTCTCCCCTGCTGGGAAACACACAGGCAGTTTGTATAGAACACATCCATGCCTGACTCCACCAGTGGGCTCTGACTAGCGTAAGTTCCACATCCCCTTGTGCAGCAATGTTGTGAAGAAGGGCTAAGTTCCAGGCCTAAGCCAGTAAATTCATGGCACTCCCTAATCTCTGTGATTGTCGTTCCTTGTGGTCAAATGAAAAGAAACTCAGGACCTTTATATAATTATTGTGTGAAGCAGGGGTCTTTTTCTTTCTATTGATGTGAAAGAGGAAATGTGCAATCCTTCAACCAGAGTACCTAGATGAGCTCAATACCATAAGAACTGCAGAGAAACAGAGTCAAAGGCCTCATCAACCTGCATCTGAAGCTCAACATTGTATGAACCATTTGTCAATGATAATGATACATTGAATAAAGAAAAATGTATTTCAGTAACATTAAGATAATTATCATAGACAAGATAGACCAATAGTGTGCTAATTCACAACTTCATTTGGAGATTTAAAACACTGAACCACCCTGCTGTCTGAATGCATAATAGTTAAATCTTGAGTTTGTGAATAAATAAAGATACATATACCATCTTGTTATATCAAATATTTTTACTGAACCAAGACGTTTAGTGATTAATTACAATTGAATGAGGAAATTATATTTCACAGAACCTTCTTAAAGTAATAAAAATCCATTGGAAGACCCATAAATATTCATGCAACATACATGACAAACAGAAACACATAGGCATATGCATGGCTTAAAGCCCAGGGACACCTTAAGTCTGTTTGCATTTTGTCTCCATGTTCCCTTGTTCTAGTATGATAACATTGATGGCCTTGGCTGTACATAAGAGTGTTATTCTTTTGATCCAAATATAATTTACCAGTTAGACTTTCTTTCTGAAGTTTTTAAAACCCCAGCATTTATTAATTTTAGTTCAAAATATTTATAGATGATCCACTCTACATTGGCTTCTAGCTACAGAAAGTAATTTTAAGAGGAGAAAGATCCAATCCAATGATGAATAAAAACAGACACAAATTACTGACAATTTAGCAAGAAGAAGGCTGTGTTCCAGATAAAATGTCTAACTAAAACATACCTGTGATTCCTTCCCTTGAACCCAAACTCAGAGATGCCACAGATGGGAGAAGTACTTCCATAGATTTCAGAAGTTAACTCAGAAAACCTACAGAAGCAAGAAGGCAACTGAATCCTGGTGTGAATTGAATGTGGAACCTAAAATGAGGGTGCGCCAGGGCAAAATTAAACACCTTGCATTATAGATTTTAAAGATACAATTAGATGGATTTTGGAGTTAACCTGCCATAAAAAGTTAAGCCTTTGTTGTAGAAAAAGCCGTCATATGCATCACATGACAGTACATATATGATTGCCCCATGTGCTCACAATATTGCTGAAGGAGCCTCTTATTCTGCTTTGTTTTCTAAGGTATTTAGCTTCTCCCTATTGCCAGCTTCTGCAGAGGGACAGGCTTTATGGGTGAAGGGAAATCATATACTAAACATAAGTGACTAATGCAACCATAATACAATCATTTTTTGAGCAGGACCATGATTCTTTTTAGCTGCTTATAGAACACTTATGAAAGTGTTCTGCTGAAAATGTAATGGTGTTGTTTCTTCTCAGAATTCTTTTGGCAACAACACCAACGCTGCATTGCAAAAGATGTAAAGAAGGGGATTCTTCATTGACGAAAAGGCAAATCTAGGATTTGAATTATTTTTGAAGGATAATTTGAGCGTTGGAAGGAAAGTTTTATTTTTCAAAACTGTTAAGAACATAAATAACACCCTTAGCATATAACAGCTGCATGTCCCCATGCTGAGAGTGAATGCATTATGCAGCTTTGGAGTGCAAATGCATGTTTATCTGAGATCAGTCCAAACACTGAGACAGTTCCAAGAGTCAGACAGCTGGCACAAGCCCTGGGAGAAAGGGTAAGGTTTCCTTTGGAAGTAAGCTGATAACAAATTGGTGGTGATGGTGGGGATACTTGGCACTAATATGCTTGAAAATATGTTACCATACTTGCACTCTTACCAGCTAAGGACACAAATGTAGGTGTGACTCAAATCAATGTTCTGTGCTGATTTCATTTCACCATATCTAGACTGTATGTAAGGGAAAAGAGAGAGTAAGTGACGGTAGCATTTTAACTCAAAAATCAATAATTAAAAAATTTGTATTGAAGGAAATCATTATAAGAGGAACCATGTTTCAGATTTCTTTTTAAAGGTGTTGTTTGTTCCTGAGACTTAAGCTACATTGTAAGAAACAAAGGCTCTCCTTCAGAGGCTTCAATTCAAGTTTCCCCTAGGGAGATGGCATCCAGGACATAGATAAGATAAAGCCACAGCATTTCCTGCCTTGTGCCTTCCCACCTTTTTATTCTAAGTCTTGATAGAACCGTGGCACATTGTATTGATTACCTATTCTCTTTAAACATTCTATTCTGGGACTTTTAACCACAGATTGTAGCAATGTAGAGAAAATGGAATTTTACCAGTTCAGTGTTGGCTGTGATAGTAGTACGTCCTCTAGAAGTCATTTTTCATAATTTACATTACATTTGAAAGCACTCCCTGTTGCTACTATGAAGCCATATTTTTATGTTAACTAAAATAGACACATATAAAGGAAAATTAAGCTTTCCTTTCATGGTCTGATCTATTCCTACAGTATATAAAAGTCTGTTTACTGGTATGATTGTTTACTTTAGGCACAGTTCATATATATTCATAATTTTAGGACTATTTTTGTATGTGTTACAAATATTTTCATATGTTTGTAATTTGATGCTAGGCAATTAATCATCACTTACAGCACATTAGATATTAGAAAAACTGTATGAACTATGGATGTCAGACTTCCTATTTAAAGCCAAAAACTGAACAAGATCACTTTTCTGTGGATTTTAGTGCTCAATTTCAATGTTTATTCCACCTCAGCATTTTATGACTTAATTTAAGTTCCTTATGTTCCCCCAAAGACCTCAATGCAACCTTACTACTGTGCCTTCGCTTATGTTTTTATTCACCTTACAGAATAGCCTTCCTTTCTGGTAAAATTCTATCATGATCTAGATCAACATCAGCTATTCATTGAGGGATTCCCTTTCACCAGCTTTATCTCCCTCTTTTAATTCTGACAACCCAAAATTTTACATTTGCTATTCTGAGAAGGAAAAGGAACTAATGCACTCCTAGTAAAGTACTTGGTTATCTGATGCATGATATCGTTCCTATAATACATCTGAGGCTCCCAACGTTTTGTGTGGCTAGGTGACTAGTGTATGCTGACGCAAAGAGGACATAATGAAGCCAAAATGTGAATTGATAGAAAATTGAATAAGCTTATACTCTTCCTATCTTCAAGAAGAAGGCAATTTTAATTTACTCAACCAAATTGCAGGTTACTAATTGAGCCTGCTTTGCTCCTACATTGTCTGCTGGTTAGATGGTTATTAACAGGTTTGGCTGTCTCTCTTTTCTCTCCAACTCTTACAACTAGAAAGGTAAACTGATCTGATGCTTTCTTAGAACCTGACAGGGGAGCACTCCAATCAGTACTACCCTGTTTAGACCACCTAGGACTCAGCAGATAGGAGATAGGAGTGTGCAAAATTTATGAATAGCTTTGAATTTAAGTCTTTTGGTGGAAATGTGGGGAAGGTATAGGAGGTCTTTTAACTCTTTACCAATATAGTCCAGCCACAGTGATTTGACTTTGTTGGGTTTCTATATTGCTTTGTAAGGAAGCCTAAATCTCCTTGGTAATATAATAAAATGGTGATTTTCTCTGTCAGTGTGTCTTACCTTTACATCTCTCTTAAGGAAACATTTTTAGAGAAAAGCTGATTGGCAAGATAAGATTTGGGAATTCCTGCATGCTTTGGTCAAATATTACCTAAAAGTATTTAAATACCATCATTATTTCCAATAGGCACACTCAATAATACCGAAATGCACTTAGCTGGTATCTTGTGTTACACCCACTGTCAGGTTATTGCAATCCTATTGATTTTTATATTCCCAGGAAATGGCATAATAATTGACAAATAAGTGCACAGACAAATGTGATTGACATTGAAGTAGAATAAATCATCAGGCCAAATTAATGTTCTCTATCTATTATTATGTATACTAATACAATGCAGCATTCTTTAGTATGAATATAATCCAGTTTCCTTCAGAAAGATGTGTTTATTAGCCTTTCCACTAGTAGTGAGGATGAAGTGAGCTCTAGACATTCATTTCCTTATTCTGCTTATGGCCAGTTGTAATTATTCATGAAACATATGGGGAGAATAAGGTGGACAGTGTAAATTCATGGAACAGAATGGCTGTCTTTATATGAAGCTTGCTGTCTCATATGGGGAATGAACCCCTGACCTTGGCCTCATTAACACCAAGCTCTAATGAGCTGGGATAATGGGCCCAGATTGTTACACCAGCAGGTATCAAGTCTAATTTAATTCAGCTATTCATGGTTTTCATAGAACTGATTTTTAAAACTGTGATATTCAGGTACCTATAATTTCCAACATTTCTGATATGGTATATATTCACAGTCTGGTAGTTGGACCTATAAAGTGAGCCATTAGCTTATTAATCACTTCATACTTATTCATTTCAAGTAAGTTACTGAATTGCTGCCATAAAGGATATCCTCAGGTAGATATGATTCCATAATAGATTTGTTGTTAGTTGGTCAGATGCCAACTGATAAATAAAAAGACAGGTCTTCTTTTTAATATAATTTATTGTCAAATTGGCTCCCATACAACACCCAGTGCTCATCCCAACAAGTGCCCTCCTCAATGCCCATCACCCACTTTCCTCTCTCCCCAACCCCCCATCAACCCTCAGTTTTTTGCTCTGTGTTTAAGAGTCTTTTATGGTTTGCCTCCCTCCCTCTGTTTGTAACTTTTTCTCCCCCTTCCCTTCCCCCATGGTCTTCTGTAAAGTTTCTCAAGATCCAGATATGAGTGAAAACATATAGTATCTGTATCTGTCTTTCTCTGAGTGACTTATTTCACTTAGCATAATACCCTCCAGTTACATCCACATGGCTGCAAATGGCAGGATTTCATTCTTTCTCATTGCCAAGCAGTATTCCATTATATATATAAACCACATTTTCTTTATCCATTTATCAGTTGATGGACATTTAGGCTCTTTCCATAATTTGGCTATTGTTAAAAGTGTTGCTATAAACATTGGGGTACATGTGCCCCTATGTATTAGCACTCCTGTATCCCTTGGGTAAATTCCTAGCAGTGCTATTGCTGGGTCATAGAGTAGTTCTATTTTAAATTTTTCGAGGAAACTCCACACTGTTTTCCAGAGCGGCTGTACCAGTTTGCATTCCCATCAACAGTGCAGGAGGGTTCCTGTTTCTCCACATCCCCGCCAGCATCTTTAGCCACACTAACCAGCATGATATGGTATCTCAGTGTGGTTTTGATTTGTATTACCCCGATGATGAGTGAGGCTGAGCATCATTTCATGTGTCTGTTGGCCATCTGGATGTCTTCTTTGGAAAAGTGTTTATTCATGTCTTCTGCCCATTTCTTCACTGGATTATTTGTTTTTCGGATGTGAAGTTTGGTGGGCTCTTTATAGATTTTGGATACTAGCCTTGTATCTGATATGTCATTCGCAAATATCTTTTCCCATTCCGTCGGTTGCCTTTTAGTTTTGTTGACTGTTTCCTTTGCAGTGCAGAAGCTTTTTATCTTCATGAGATCCCAATAGTCCATTTTTGCTTTTAATTCTCTTGCCTTTGGAGATGTGTCGAGAAAGAAATAGCTGCAGCTGAGTTCAAAGAGGTTGTTGCCTGCTTTCTCCTCTAGGGTTTTGATGGTTTCCTGTCTCACATTTAGGTCTTTCATCCATTTGAGTTTATTTTTGTGTATGATGTAAGAAAGTGGTCTAGTTTCATTCTTCTGCATGTTGCTGTCCAGTCCTCCCAGCACCATTTGTTGAAGAGACTGTCTTTTTCCATTGGATGCTCTTTCCTGCTTTGTTAAAGATTAGTTGGCCATACATTTGTGGGCCCAATTCTATTCCATTTGTGGGTTCTGTATTCTATTCCATTGGTCTATATATCTATAATATCATACTGTCTTAACAATATGAGGCAAGTAGAAATTCTGATTGTGTAAATATAATTAAATTGAGAACACAAACTATAAAACTCAGTGATTTTGACCTTTCTCAGCTGCTGTCAGGCAGCATAAAACTCCAAAATCATTTGGTCTAAATCATTACCTTACCTCACTCAAGCAATTTGTTTAAAAATTATATATATATATATATATATATATATATATATATATAATGCCAAGTGCATTTTGGTATTATTAATGAGTGGGCCTGTTGGAAATAATGATGGCATTTAAATGCTTTTAGATAATATTTGACCAAAGAATGTAGGAATTCACAAATCCTATCTTGCCAACCAACTTTTCTCTAAAAGTGTTTCCTTAAGACAGATGTAAAAATAAGGCATACTGACAAAAAAAATCAACATTTTATTATAATACAGTATATACAATGTATAGTATATAATATATATAAAGTATATAATAAACTATAATATAATATTTTAAGAAGATGTAGGCATAAATACATATATTTATAAGTGTTTATATATAAAAATAAACATATATATACATTTATATAAATATAACCATAAATATAGCCATATATATATATATATAAATGACAACAAAACAAGTCTAGTGGTGCCAAACTATAGCACCCTTTAGGCCATATATGGAAATACGGTGCATGGCCTCTGTTTATAACTTTTACAGAAAAATAGACATGTCAATTTGTTCATCTTGTGTCGGGTGTTTTATGCTGCAATACAGAATTAAGTAGTTGCAACAGAGACTGTATGATCCACAAAGTTTAAAATATTTATTATTTTCTGGCTCTTTGCAGAAAATGTTTGCTGAATGCTAAGCTGGTCAATTAATAAATATTAGCTAACTAAAAGTTTAAGTTTTAACTTTCATCCATTTTATCGGTGTACTGAGAATTATTACATAGCGAAGTGGTTCCAGAAATGCAGTGCCAGTATCTATCTTCCTAGAATGTTGATCATTCATTTCTTCTTTGGCTTTAATTCCTTAACCAATAAATAAATTCCATTGGGTTATATATTCTTTAAAATATTTTCTTCATTCTCACTTTGGAATGTTGGTTTTGAGAATTTTAAAATTAAATTCCATAATTGCACTAGAATATGATGATGTCCCCAAACTGTCACCATCTCTTTGACAATCCATCCAGAGGAGCAATTGGATGCACAGAACCGAATCAGACATTATAAAGGGAGAGTATGGTCTACTACTAAGTTCTGCAAAATTCTCTGTCATTATTGACCTCACACACATTCTGTTTGTATTTCATAGTGATGTCCCTATATTGTCTGCCATATATTTATCTCCCCTAAACAATCCAAACTGTCCTTGATTGTCCATGATAGAGATCCAGTTTTCTCTCTGCTAACTTCTTTTTTATAGAACTGCAATATTTTATGTCCTTCCTCATAATATGTAATGGCTGGCATGTGGTGGTGCAGGGATGGAGGTTTTCCTCATCTCACTTAGATAGAAGCTAGATAGGGCCAAGGCATCTTCTCTTACTATTTCACTAAGCCGTTAAGATAAAATTTGCATATTTGCCTTCTTTATTTCTTATGTCTCCTCTTAACAATGGAATCATGTGTGAATTAATAAAGATGTGAATATAGTAATATAATGGTGAATGAAGAAGGGTCTTCAGAAATATAATTTCATTTTAACTATTTTATTCCTGAAAGAATTATCATGTGTAAGTGAATCTCCTGTTAGCCTAAATGTATGACTTATAGGAACCAAGGGTCTTGATAAATTTTTGGCTATTGTTTGGTAAATCAGCCACTGCAATTCATCTTGCAACATTATCATTTTATGTGTTTTACATTTGAATTGAAAACTTACATAAAAAGCCTTGCCTTTGCTTAGATAGCCCTTTCTTTCTAACCTTTTGTTCAATATCATTAAAATTTTTCTTTACTTGAGCAAAGACTAATGAGATTTAGCTCTGGAATGATCCCAGAAGACCAAGTAAAAACACTACTTCCAAATTTTTGGAGATTCAACTATAGAACATGCCCACCCTCAAACTGTCCTTTACCAACCACGAATGAACATTTTGTTAGCTTAGTGATCAGGACAGTATCAACACTTGTAAAAAAATTAGGTGAAGGAATTAAAGCAATATTCAATCTGGATACAATTTAGGTATGGTTTTTACATTTCATTTAATAAGGAATCAATTTCTGTGTGTGGGCATCTTAAAATTTCTGGCTCACTGTGATTCAAGAATTGAAGGACAGTCTGATCCAAAGAGTCTGCCATTATATCATATACATCTCAGAACAGGTATTCATGAAAGCATGATAAACTTTTTGCTCATAGGAGTTTACTTTTTTTAAAAAAAAGGTTTATATTTATTTTATTTTTGAGAGAGAGAGAGAGAGAGAGTGAGTGCAAGTGGGGGGAGGGGCAGAGAGAGAGGGAGACACAGGATTCAAAGCAGGCTCTAGGCTCTGAGCTATCAGCACATAGCCTGACTGGAGGCTCAAACTCAGACTGGGAGATCATGACTTGAGCCAGTCAGCCCTCAACCAACTGAGCCACCCAGGTGCCTCAGGCCTTTACTTTTAGTACCACATGTATAGATGAGAAATTATAACAATTTTTAAAGTATGCTTTATTAAATGAGTAAATTCATTTATTTTACCATTTGCTATTAAAATCCATCCATAAGATTATTTTCTTTTTCTTCCTAACTAACTTAGGCTTGAGAATTTTATAAGAACCATAAACCAGGAGCTCAGCTTTTCTAGAATTTATTTAAAGGGTCATAAAAAAATGTATGAGATTGACTCTGGTGTCCCAAATGCTACCTGAGAGAACAGGCCAAGGTTGTAAGCAGTGGCAACAAAACATGGGTATTAATGTTAAGCGTCAACACCAAAGAGTCCGTACAAGCAGCTGGTCACAGGGAAACAGTAAGGAGTTAAGACAGGGAACACCAATCCAAGGACAAAACTATAGGATAAAATACCAGAATGGGAACTGGCCAGAGTCAGGAAAGAATCAAGTCCATGAAAAATCCAAATATTTCAAACTTAAGCCAAGGATCTGTGAAAAAGATTTCTTGATGGCAGATAAAATTCAGGAAAGCAGATAGTTTAATAAAGGAGTTTGATTAAAAATTTAATGATTAATTACATATTTATATTTTTAAAATTTTAAAGTTTTTTTTTAATATTTATTTTACTTATTTTGAGAGAGAAAAAGAGTGAGCATGAGCAGGGGAGGGAGAGGAGAGAGAGAATCTCAAGCAGGCTCTATGCTGTCAGCACAGAGCCCGATGTGGGGCTTGATCTCACGAACCTTGAGATCATGAACTGAACCAAAATTAAGAGTCAGAGGCTTAACCAACTAAACCACCCAAGTGCCCCAAATCTTCAAAGGTTTCAACACAGTTCATGCAGTGAGCCACCTATAGGATACTTTGGGCCTTATATGTCAGGAATTTTTTTTTCAATTAAAACAAAAAATGTATTGAAGCTTACTCATAGTATGAAATAGATAACAGAATTTAGAGAAAATTTGAACCAACATTGTATAGGATGGAAAATGATATTTGACTTCCTTAATCTAATCTGGGTAGCAAAAACCATAAACAATTTTTTTTCAGTGTGCCACTACTATAATTACTTATAGAGCCCACAGTTTCATCTTAATGATGTAAGAAAAAATATATTGGCTTACCCCATGACCAACAATTTTAATGTTATTCAAGGAGAATGTAAATCGTACATCCCTAAGGGAAAGTTAGGACAATATAAAAAAATGAAGGAACTGAGGGCTGCTAGAACGAGGAATACAAAATAATATAGTAACTTTCAATACTAAGATAGCATTCTATTATAATCAAAAGTTTTGTGTGTCTTGACTTGCTTGTAATGCAGCCTCCTTTTAGTAATCTTCCAATAAGTCAGAAGGTTCTGATAAGAACAAAAGAGGCCAATTTCTACATAACCATATCTTCTTACTTTGTTTTGTTTTAACAACTTTATTGAGATATAGTTGTTAAACAACAAAAACATAATGTATACAACTTGATGCACTTAACATATGCATACACCCATGATATCATCTTCACATTCAAGGTAATAAACATATCTATCACTTCCAAAAGTTTCCTTGAGTCCCTGTGTGTGTGTGTGTGTGTGTGTGTGTGTGTGTGTCTACATGTTGTGTTAGTTTTGTTTGTGGAAAGTATACTTAACATGAGATTTACCCTCTTTAAAATTTTGGACCAGAAAGCTACTTCCTGGAAACCGTGTCCTGATCTCCATTCCATTTCCAGTTAATGCTGTCCTACTCTAGATCTAGTACACCCAGTAGAAAATTGGGTAAAAGAGGGACGTAGTACTTTGATCTACAATCAGTGCTCAGTAGATTTTGGAAACTCTGAGATTCTCTTTCATAAAAGACACGATAGAAATATTGTAAATACATAAATATAATGTGGATAATAATGTGTGGGTGTTAATTTTCTTACTTGGCAAAGGACTCATGTGGCTTATGTTACAATGACCAATTATGGTGGGGCAATTAAAAATAAACACAAAAAAAACTGATACTTTTAAGAGACTTAGACAACCCATTTATATAGGACACAGTCAGGCATTAAGTTTAGTACTAATTGTAAGTCTCATCTTAAAGAACACATCTATAGGTTTGATTTACCAGAGAGGAGGAGATTGATTAGAGAGACAACAGAAAACAATTTGAAATTCCAGATAAGAAACTATCACAATGATCATTTCTTTCATACACCATAGTTATGGTCACTGAAGAGCTGTAATATTTGCTTTCTTCTCTTTTAGTATATTCTGTCTTCTACAGTCTAAATAAAATCGTCCCAATTTTAAATGTGAAATTTTTAAAATTGAGATATAATTGACATACACTATATCAATTTAGGTGTGCAACAGGATGTAATATCTGTGTATATTGTCAAGTGACTACTTCAATAAGTCTAGTTAACATCCATCTCTATACATAGTTACAGAATTTATTTTTCTTGTGATGAGAATTTTTAAGACCTATTTTGTTAGCAACTTTCAAATAAGCAATACAAATTATTAACTATAGTCTCCACGTTATACATTACATCCCCATGACTTAATGTATTTTATAACTGAAGGTTTGTACCTTTAGACCACCTTCACCCATTTGACCTCTCAGCCCACCCATGTGAAATGTTTAATATAGACAAAGTTCTGAGGCATTCCTTAGAGTTTTTTTCTTTCTTTTTTATGTTTACTTATTTTTAGAGAGAGAGAGAGAGAGAGAGAAACAGACCCCTAACAGGGGAGGGGCAGAGAGAGAAACACACACACACACAAACAGAGAATCTGAAACAGGCTCTAGGCTCTGAGCTGTCAACACAAGTCTTCCATTCGGCTCAAACGCATGAGCTGTGAAATCACGACCTGAGCTAAAGTTGGACGCCCAACTGACTGACCCACTCAGGAGCGCCTAGAATATTTTTTCTTAAAAAGTTTCTAAAGGAAATTTTATGGTGCTTCACAGGAAGTATGATGCTGTTCAGGGCAATGAATCTGAGGTGATGATACATTGGGGGTAGGCAGCTTCCCTGTTTTTGTACATAAAGCCTATATGTATTAAACACGGAGACCCTCTATAGAGCCACCTATTCATTTTTGGATTCATAAACATATGACAAAATGTTTCAATTTTCCAATTCTTGGTTCTGTACACCATTTCACGTTTTTCTCCATGCTATTTTCTCTAGGCTGAAAGGAATCAATATCATAATATATCGTTCTCCTAAATGTGGATTGTATGTGTGTGTGTATGTATGTGTGTGTATATGAAGTAGGTGTAAGAATTTAAAAGAGGCAGTGATTCAATAATCTAGTAATATAATCTTTACTCTGCATGCAATTTTTATATGATAATAAGGAAGATGAGATCTTATGAGAGTAACATAATTTTCCACTTTAGCTTGGTTTTCAGAAATCCAAATAATTTAGACAAAATTCAGTTAAAATGTTTAATTAAATATATTATTTATTTTGTAATCAGGACAACCACTTTTATATTTAATTATATGCATTATTCTGTGAAAAATTAATAGGTTCCCTTCCCTTTACAAATATAAGCTGCTTACTATCACTTAGCATTTTACTACTTAGTGCCTTTTTATACACAATTTTCTTATTTCAGTGAATGCCTAGATAAAAATAAACAAGGCTGCTAATTTTTCCTTGTTTGCTCTTGTTTAGACAAGCCAAGTCCATGATCCCCTAATACCCTGAACCATACAGGGGGAAAGCTTGTTCTGCAGATGTAGCTGATATTTTACATATTAGAATAATCTCCATAGCCCAGAGGAACTAAAGTGTTAATGCAATTAAATTCTTAATTTCGAGTCCAAATATTTTACTTCCCCATAGTAAATCCTGCTCATTAAGTATGTAGCACATATGGGCAGAAATAATCCTCTCTAATCTATGGTTCTCTAGGGGCCTTACTTGACCTTTTTTATTCTGATAATCAAAATACTGTAATAGATAAAACTGTGTATTCCTATATTATTATAACTGGGGAGGCTTGATAATTAGTAACTATAATATTTATAAAAATGATAAAAGATTTGTTAAGAATTATTGAAATAAGGCACAGTCTCTGAAATGACACACACACAATTGCCTGAACATACACAAATACATACACATATTTTATATATATATATATTTAAATATATATATACATATATATATTTATACACACAGAATAATTTATACACTAGTATCTATTATTTACAGGTTTTCTGTGTGGTATGATACCAGTTTCCTAAATGGTAAAATAAAAAAATAATGTTTATTTGAGTAGTGGAGATGGTGTTCCAGTCTGGATTCTCTTATATTTAAGATTCTGGGATTCTGGTTATTATCATATAATTTTAGGTACTCAATGTGATCCGCCAAGTAACTTTTGGCCCCTTTTATGGACTTTTAAAGAAAAAAATATGTATTTGTGATATTGAGGCTGTCTTTTCCTTTAACTGCTTCAGTCACATCCAATAACTGAACCCTTTATACCATAGTTAGGTACTTTAAACCTCATTTAGAAATAAAAACCAAAATTTGTTTGTATCTAAACTATAAAACAACTCATTTCAGCAAGTGAATGAGGCTAAAATGATCCAGGTAGTAATTGGTTAGAGTTGGAAACATTAGTGTGAAGTCATTTTTAGCTTAAAATAGACACAGGTGATTAGAGACATAGATAGCTGTATATACACAGGTTAGTATAAATACAGTTATATTTTTCTCTGTCCATTGAGAGATCTTAAAAGAAACAGTGGCCTAATAGCTAAGCACATCTAACATGAATTTATTTTTCTAATACCATTCTCCAATAAAAGGAACTGGTCTTTTTGGAGAAATGGCTAATTCTAATGTTGGAACAAACAACACACAAGATAAGCCTAGAGTATCATGTGGTGTCAGAAACTAAGGAGGGCTCAGTGTAAGCACATGCACATGCACCCACACACACACACACACACACACACACACACACACACTTTGATCAGGATATGTCAAAGGCACACAGGAGCCATCTGAAAGATCTTCCAATGGCCAAAGCTACAACAATTTGAGCAACAATATAAAAGAAACAATACTGTATTATTATCTTAAGGATAAAATACGCAAATATCAATGAATTCATATTGATACAAATAAATAATAAAATAAATAAATAAATATGCATAAAAGACAATTCTGCCATCCAGAAAAATTCCAAAAATTAATGTAGAAAATCTGTGTTAAACCAGGAGGAACATGGCTCCCACTTCTTAGATCAGTGCAGTACATAGCAACTTCCTTTCAAGGAATAGCACTATTCCAAGGGATAAAAAGGAATAACTTTACAGTGGCAAAACTGACACTGAGATGATCAAACCATAAATTATGTTGATAATATATAACCTTGATATGATGTGTTGAAAGTGATAATTTACTCTGGCATTCTCCCAACTCATAACCCCAGCCATATCTTAACAAATGCACTTGAAAAATTCCAGTAGGCCAACATCCTGTGCAAAATAACTGACCAGTACTCCAGAGCTGTCAAGGTCATAAAGAATAAAGTCTGAGAAAATGTCATAGGAAAGAGAGTCTTAAGGAGACATGACTACTAAACATAATGTGGTATCCTAAGTGGGATCCTGAAATAGAACAAGCACAATGGGTAAAAATTAAAGAGGTATAAACGCACTACGGAGTTTGGTTAATAATAACGTATCTATGTTGCCTTATTAATGATAACAAATGTAGGATATTAATGTAAAATTGTCCTAATAGGGAAATCTGTGTGCCTGGGTGTATGAGAACTCTCTGTGCTTTCTTCTAATTGTTTTTGTAGACATAAAACAAACAATAAAGAAAAACAAACACATCATTCCTCCCATGCCTACCCTCAAGTCATCCAGCTCACAGCATCACGATACTTCCTGTGGAGCATTCTGGAACTTCCTTAGTGAACATCACAGGTGAGAATTTCAATGTATTATCAGAGCTCTTGAAGTTACTACCCGTGATGTTTACTAAGGAATCTGCAGTCTTTTTGAGCAGTATGTGGGAAATAATTATAAAGTGATGGATTTTGAGTATTTATCATCACTGTTTTAAGTATAACCTATTTCATGCAAATTTTATAATAGCTGTGTTTAACAACTGTCCCACAAATATCTGACAATTCGACAAACAGCTCTGGCTCTAATAACAGTACAAGTTGCTTCCAGCACACCAATGCTTGGGAGTGTGTGTGTGTGTGTGTGGCCTTTAATTAAATTGTTAGTAAGTAATTTTTAAGGAAACAACTAAATATTGTGACACAAAATTTTAATTTTAAGGAGTTTATGAGATTTAAATTCCTCCTTAAGAAAGACCACACTGGGGAGCCTTGGTACCTTGGTTGGTTGAGCTTCCAGCTCTTGATACCAGCTCAGGTCATGATCTCAAGTTTCCTGAGATTCTGAGATCAAGCCCTTGCGTCCGGCTCTGCACTGACAGCACAGAGCCTGCTTGGGATTCTCTCTCTCTCTCTTTCTCTTTCTCTCTCTCAATATTAATAAATAAACTTAAAAAAAAGAAAGCTTACACTAATTAATAAATGTAATTTTATAAGCAATTACCAGCCACTACTCTTTGTAAGGTACTGCCCAGTTGTAATGAGGGCGAGGCAGCTGGGGGAAAAAAGAGAGAGAGACAGAGGCAGAGGCAGAGAGACAGAGGGAGAGAGAGAGAGAAAAAAAAGGTCTCCTTACCCTCAACTAATTTGCTTCCCCTTTATAAAGCTTTCAAATCAGAGATGGCATGCATGATGTGACTCCATGGGGCATATATAACACAGCCTAGAACTCAGGGAAACAGTCCTAAATGGAATCAATCCAGTGAGGTTTGGTGTAAGCACTCCCTATCTGTATTTTGTTCCTCTTTTCTTATTATCTTACTTATGTCCTTCTTCTGTACTCTCTCACACCCCAGTAATCCACAGTGCACCATCAAATCCCACTTCCACTCCCTGACCCCTGGCACAATCACATGAAAATACATGCAGAGGACACACATAAAAACAATGTCTTTCTTTGACCAGCTTACAAGGAAATACGCAAGCAAAGGCAGGTGTATTGCCTTATTTTCCCAGTTTCCCCTTCAAAACCTATTAAGGTCTTATTTCAGAATTTGGTGGTAATCCTTTTGCCATAATTAAAGATAACTCTGCAAGTATCTTAATGAAACTAAAGTGTACCCATGTATACAAATACACAAATTCTGGTACAAAAGGGAACATACAGAAAATCTCCTAATAAAGAGGTAAGTTATAGCTGTCTCAATAGCCTTAGGACTACAGTATATTCTCAGTTGGCCTTATTTTTTTAAGTTTATTTTTGAGAGAGTATACACACAGGAGGGGCAGAAAGAGAGGGAGACAGAGGATCCAAAGTGAGCTCTGTGCTGACAGCAGAGAGCCTGATGAAGGGTTTGAACTCATGAACCATGAGATCATGGCCTGCCAAAGTAGGTCACTGACTGAGCCTCCCAGGTACCCCTTTCAGTCAGCCTTAAATAAGGAAGGAGCTGTGTTTCACCTCCTTGTCGACTGCTACAGATTGACGGTTTCTGGATTGAGCTCTACTTGAAGCTAATTTTACTACTTGGATCCCCTAAATCAAAATACATACACTCAAAGCACGCATACACATATGAAAACATATTTATTTAAAATAAATGTAGTCTTACTTTGCTATCTGAGGCTTGCAAACAAAGGATTCCGGCGCAAAATAGCACATAATAAACTTTTCCCTGACTCCAACGGTTCTTCTTATCAAGATTAACTATTTTTAAAATAAAAAAAATACTCTAGTTGTATGCATATTGTTATGGGTTGATGTGTCCCCACAAAGATGTTGAAGTCCTAACCTCAGGCCTTGTGAGTAATGCCCTATATGAAACTAGGGACTTGGCAGGTCATCAAGTTATGGGTTAAGGTCATTACAGTAAGCCTTAAACCTATATGACCATGTTTCTTTGTGTGTTTGTTTGTTTGCTTGTTTGTCTACAATATAATTATGCTCTTATTAAAAGGGTAAATTTAGACACTGAGACAGATAATTATATAGGGATAGGCCATGTGAGGAGGAAGGCAAAATTGGGTGATGCAGCTTCAAGCCAAGGAGTGCCGAAGATGACCAGCAAATCACCAGAAGCTAGGGAGAAGCATGGGACAGATTCTTCCTCAGAGTTTTCCAAAGCAACAAATTGTGCAGACACCTTGATCTCTGACTTCTTTCTGTCCTTCCGAAATGTAAGATAATTCATTTCTGTTGTGTAAGACCCTCAGCTTGCGGCACTCGGCAGCCTTGGAAACTAGGAGGGCACTTGTGAGGAGCACTGGGTGTTATATGTAATTGATGAATCACTGAATTCTACTCCTGAAACCAATATTACACTGATGTTAACTGACTAGAATTTAAATAAAAACTTGGGGGCGGGATTTAAATAAATAAATAATAAATAAAAACTTGGAAACAAAGAAACTAATATGCACATAGATAAATATAGGTCTGGAGGGAAAGTATAAAAATAAATTTAAAAGACTCTGAAGACGAGCTTAAAATAACTTAAGTGATGTTTTTGGAAAATTGGAATCCATAGTCTTTCAGCACAGACTTAAAATATATTTACTTATTCACTCGTATATTTAACAGCTGTTTATCAATGGCATGCCCACAACATGGCAGCTACTAGGTAAGTGACACCAGAATGACAGAGGTTGTCAGCAGATGAGGTTGGAAAGGACACACATTCAGTTTCCCTAAGATACCCATTAATTATGTTATGCCTTCACAATTTTCTTTTTTTTTTTTTTTTTTTTTTTTTTTTTTTTTTTTTTTTTTTTTTATGAAGTTTATTGACAAATTGGTTTCCATACAACACCCAGTGCTCATCCCAAAAGGTGCCCTCCTCAATACCCATCACCCACCCGCCCCTCCCTCCCACCCCCCATCAACCCTCAGTTTGTTCTCAGTTTTTAACAGTCTCTTATGCTTTGGCTCTCTCCCACTCTAACGTCTTTTTTTTTTTTCTCCCTTCCCCTCCCCCATGGGTTCCTGTTGAGTTTCTCAGGATCCACATAAGAGTGAAACCATATGGTATCTGTCTTTCTCTGTATGGCTTATTTCACTTAGCATCACACTCTCCAGTTCCATCCACGTTGCTACAAAAGGCCATATTTCATTTTTTCTCATTGCCACGTAGTATTCCATTGTGTATATAAACCACAATTTCTTTATCCATTCATCAGTTGATGGACATTTAGGCTCTTTCCATAATTTGGCTATTGTTGAGAGTGCTGCTATGAACATTGGGGTACAAGTGCCCCTATGCATCAGTACTCCTGTATCCCTTGGGTAGATTCCTAGCAGTGCTATTGCTGGGTCATAGGGTAGGTCTATTTTTAATTTTCTGAGGAACCTCCACACTGTTTTCCAGAGCGGCTGCACCAATTTGCATTCCCACCAACAGTGCAAGAGGGTTCCCGTTTCTCCACATCCTCTCCAGCATCTATAGTCTCCTGATTTGTTCATTTTGGCCACTCTGACTGGCGTGAGGTGATACCTGAGTGTGGTTTTGATTTGTATTTCCCTGATAAGGAGCGACGCTGAACATCTTTTCATGTGCCTGTTGGCCATCTGGATGTCTTCTTTAGAGAAGTGTCTATTCATGTTTTCTGCCCATTTCTTCACTGGGTTATTTGTTTTTCGGGTGTGGAGTTTGGTGAGCTCTTTATAGATTTTAGATACTAGCCCTTTGTCCGATATGTCATTTGCAAATATCTTTTCCCATTCCGTTGGTTGTCTTTTAGTTTTGTTGGTTGTTTCCTTTGCTGTGCAGAAGCTTTTTATCTTCATAAGGTCCCAGTAATTCACTTTTGCTTTTAATTCCCTTGCCTTTGGGGATGTGTCGAGTAAGAGATTGCTACGGCTGAGGTCAGAGAGGTCTTTTCCTGCTTTCTCCTCTAAGGTTCTGATGGTTTCCTGTCTCACATTTAGGTCCTTTATCCATTTTGAGTTTATTTTTGTAAATGGTGTGAGAAAGTGGTCTAGTTTCAACCTTCTGCATGTTGCTGTCCAGTTCTCCCAGCACCATTTGTTAAAGAGGCTGTCTTTTTTCCATTGGATGTTCTTTCCTGCTTTGTCAAAGATGAGTTGGCCATATGTTTGTGGGTCTAGTTCTGGGGTTTCTATTCTATTCCATTGGTCTGTGTGTCTGTTTTTGTGCCAATACCATGCTGTCTTGATGATGACAGCTTTGTAGTAGAGGCTGAAGTCTGGGATTGTGATGCCTCCTGCTTTGGTCTTCTTCTTCAAAATTCCTTTGGCTATTCGGGGCCTTTTGTGGTTCCATATGAATTTTAGGATTGCTTGTTCTAGTTTCGAGAAGAATGCTGGTGCAATTTTGATTGGGATTGCATTGAATGTGTAGATAGCTTTGGGTAGTATTGACATTTTGACAATATTTATTTTTCCAATCCATGAGCAGGGAATGTCTTTCCATTTCTTTAAATCTTCTTCAATTACCTTCATAAGCTTTCTATAGTTTTCAGCATACAGATCCTTTACATCTTTGGTTAGATTTATTCCTAGGTATTTTATGCTTTTTGGTGCAATTGTGAATGGGATCAGTTTCTTTATTTGTCTTTCTGTTGCTTCATTGTTAGTGTATAAGAATGCAACTGATTTCTGTACATTGATTTTGTATCCTGCAACTTTGTTGAATTCATGTATCAGTTCTAGCAGACTTTTGGTGGAGTCTATCGGATTTTCCATGTATAATATCATGTCATCTGCAAAAAGCGAAAGCTTGACTTCATCTTTGCCAATTTTGATGCCTTTGATTTCCTTTTGTTGTCTGATTGCTGATGCTAGAACTTCCAGCACTATGTTAAATAACAACGGTGAGAGTGGGCATCCCTGTCGTGTTCCTGATCTCAGGGAAAAAGCTCTCAGTTTTTCCCCGTTGAGGATGATGTTAGCTGTGGGCTTTTCATAAATGGCTTTTATGATCTTTAAGTATGTTCCTTCTATCCCGACTTTCTCAAGGGTTTTTATTAAGAAAGGGTGCTGGATTTTATCAAAGGCCTTTTCTGCATCGATTGACAGGATCATATGGTTCTTCTCTTTTTTTTTGTTAATGTGATGTATCACGTTGATTGATTTGCGAATGTTGAACCAGCCCTGCATCCCAGGAATGAATCCCACTTGATCATGGTGAATAATTCTTTTTATATGCTGTTGAATTCGATTTGCTAGTATCTTATTGAGAATTTTGGCATCCATATTCATCAGGGATATTGGCCTGTAGTTCTCTTTTTTTACTGGGTCTCTGTCTGGTTTAGGAATCAAAGTAATACTGGCTTCATAGAATGAGTCTGGAAGTTTTCCTTCCCTTTCTATTTCTTGGAATAGCTTGAGAAGGATAGGTATTATCTCTGCTTTAAACGTCTGGTAGAACTCCCCTGGGAAGCCATCTGGTCCTGGACTCTTATTTGTTGGGAGATTTTTGATAACCGATTCAATTTCTTCGCTGGTTATGGGTCTGTTCAAGCTTTCTATTTCCTCCTGATTGAGTTTTGGAAGAGTGTGGGTGTTCAGGAATTTGTCCATTTCTTCCAGGTTGTCCAATTTGTTGGCATATAATTTTTCATAGTATTCCCTGATAATTGTTTGTATCTCTGAGGGATTGGTTGTAATCATTCCATTTTCATTCATGATTTTATCTATTTGGGTCATCTCCCTTTTCTTTTTGAGAAGCCTGGCTAGAGGTTTGTCAATTTTGTTTATTTTTTCAAAAAACCAACTCTTGGTTTCGTTGATCTGCTCTACAGTTTTTTTAGATTCTATATTGTTTATTTCTGCTCTGATCTTTATTATTTCTCTTCTTCTGCTGGGTTTAGGCTGCCTTTGCTGTTCTGCTTCTATTTCCTTTAGGTGTGCTGTTAGATTTTGTATTTGGGATTTTTCTTGTTTCTTGAGATAGGCCTGGATTGCGATGTATTTTCCTCTCAGGACTGCCTTCGCTGCATCCCAAAGCGTTTGGATTGTTGTATTTTCATTTTCGTTTGTTTCCATATATTTTTTGATTTCTTCTCTAATTGCCTGGTTGACCCACTCATTCGTGAGTAGGGTGTTCTTTAACCTCCATGCTTTTGGAGGTTTTCCAGACTTTTTCCTGTGGTTGACTTCAAGCTTCATAGCATTGTGGTCTGAAAGTATGCATGGTATAATTTCAATTCTTGTAAACTTATGAAGGGCTGATTTGTGACCCAGTATATGATCTATCTTGGAGAATGTTCCATGTGCACTCGAGAAGAAAGTATATTCTGTTGCTTTGGGATGCAGCGTTCTAAATATATCTGTCAAGTCCATCTGATCCAGTGTCTCATTCAGGGCCCTTGTTTCTTTATTGACCGTGTGTCTAGATGATCTATCCATTTCTGTAAGTGGGGTGTTAAAGTCCCCAGCAATTACCACATTCTTATCAATAAGGTTGCTTCTGTTTATGAGTAATTGTTTTATATATTTGGGGGCTCCGGTATTCGGCGCATAGACATTTATAATTGTTAGCTCTTCCTGATGGATAGACCCTGTAACTATTATATAATGTCCTTCTTCATCTCTTGTTACAGCCTTTAATTTAAAGTCTAGTTTGTCTGATATAAGTATGGCTACTCCAGCTTTCTTCTGGCTTCCAGTAGCATGATAAATAGTTCTCCATCCCCTCACTCTGAATCTAAAGGTGTCCTCAGGTCTAAAATGAGTCTCTTGTAGACAGCAAATAGATGGGTCTTGTTTTTTTATCCATTCTGATACCCTATGTCTTTTGGTTGGAGCATTTAATCCATTTACATTCAGTGTTATTATAGAAAGATACGGGTTTAGAGTCATTGTGATGTCTGTATGTTTTATGCTTGTAGTGATGTCTCTGGTACTTTGTCTCACAGGGTCCCCCTTAGGATCTCTTGTAGGGCTGGTTTAGTGGTGACAAATTCCTTCAGTTTTTGTTTGTTTGGGAAGACCTTTATCTCTCCTTCTATTCTAAATGACAGACTTGCTGGATAAAGGATTCTTGGCTGCATATTTTTGCTGTCTAGCACCCTGAAAATCTCGTGCCAATTCTTTCTGGCCTGCCAAGTTTCAAAAGAGAGATCAGTCACGAGTCTTATAGGTCTCCCTTTATATGTGAGGGCACGTTTACCCCTTGCTGCTTTCAGAATTTTCTCTTTATCCTTGTATTTTGCCAGTTTCACTATGATATGTCGTGCAGAAGATCGATTCAAGTTACGTCTGAAGGGAGTTCTCTGTGCCTCTTGGATTTCAATGCCTTTTTCCTTCCCCAGTTCAGGGAAGTTCTCAGCTATGATTTCTTCAAGTACCCCTTCAGCACCTTTCCCTCTCTCTTCCTCCTCTGGGATACCAATTATGCGTAAATTATTTCTTTTTAGTGTATCACTTAGTTCTCTAATTTTCCCCTCATACTCTTGGATTTTTTTATCTCTCTTTTTCTCAGCTTCCTCTTTTTCCATAACTTTATCTTCTAGTTCACCTATTCTCTCCTCTGCCTCTTCCATCCGAGCTGTGGTGGTTTGCATTTTGTTTTCCATTTCCTTTAAAGCGTTTTTCAGCTCCTCGTGCCTGTTCATTAGTCCCCTGATGTCTGTAGCAAGAGATTCTCTGCTGTCCTGTATGCTGTTTTCCAGCCCAGCGATTAATTTTATGACTATTATTCTAAATTCACTTTCTGTTATATTATTTAAATCCTTTTTGATCAGCTCATTAGCTGTTGTTATTTCCTGGAGATTCTTCTGGGGGGAATTCTTCCGCTTGGTCATTTTGGATAGTCCCTGGTGTGGTGAGGGCCTGCAGGGCACTTCCCCTGTGCTGTGGTGTATAACTGGAGTTGGTGGGCGGGGCCGCAGTCCTACCTGATGTCTGCCCCCAGCCCACCGCTGGGGCCACAGTCAGACTGGTGTGTGCCTTCTCTTCCCCTCTCCTAGGGGCGGGATTCACTGTGGGGTGGCGTGGCCCGTCTGGGCTACTTGCACACTGCCAGGCTTGTGATGCTGGGGATCTGGCGTATTAGCTGGGGTGGGAAGGCAAGGTGCACGGCGGCAGGGGGGGCAGGCTTAGCTCGCTTCTCCTTAGGTGATCCACTTCAGGAGGGGCCCTGTGCAGCCGGAGGGAGTCAGATCGCTGCCGGAGGTTTGGCTCCGCAGAAGCACAGAGTTGGGTGTTCGCGCGGAGCGAGCAATTTCCCTGGCCGGAGCCGGTTCCCTTTGGGATTTTGGCTGGGGGATGGGCGGGGGAGATGGCGCTGGAGAGCGCCTTTGTTCCCCGCCAAACTGAGCTCTGTCGTCCGGGGGGCTCCGCAGCTCACCCTCCCTTTGTCCTCCAGCCTTCCCGCTTTCTGAGCAGAGCTGTTAACTTATGACCTCCCAGACGCTAAGTCGTGCTTGCTGTCGGAACACAGTCCGTCAGGCCCCTCCGCTTTTGCAAGCCGGACTCGGGGGCTCTGCTTGGCCGGCGAGCCGCCCCTCCGCCCCGGCTCCCTCCCGCCAGTCCGTGGAGCGCGCACCGCCTCGCCGCCCTTCCTACCCTCTTCCGTGGGCCTCTCGTCTGCACTTGGGTCCGGTGACTCTGTTCTGCTAATCCTCTGGCGGTTTTCTGGGTTATTTAGGCAGGTGTAGGTGGAATCTAAGTGATCAGCAGGACGCGCGGTGAGCCCAGCGTCCTCCTACGCCGCCATCTTCCTAGTCTCCCGCCTTCACAATTTTCAATGGCTTCTTTGTTCTCTCTCAAAAGTGCCCTGGGTCTGAATGATAAATTATATGGTTGCCCTACCTCCAGGTCAAAATAGGAAGTGTAGATCATTACACCTGAAATCTGAAATTAGAGAGAGTGGAATGAAACATTCATGTGTTAAAAGAATTATTCTACTGGGCCATATGGAGAACAGGTTAAAGGAGGAAAGAGTAGAATAAGGAGGAGAGTTAGAAGGCTATATAACAAATTTAAAACACTGTGAAAGATTCTAAAAGAGGCAGAAGCCTCCCTCTCTGCCTAGTGGGAGTTAACAGTCTGTTCATCGAAACACAACAAATTTTAAATAAAAATTAAATTTAAATATGTTGTAATAGAAATATTAGCATACATTTTTGTCATAATAAGAAGTTATAGAGAAACATGTTTTTTTTTAAATCTCTTTGGCAGCTCATGTAGATATTTTCCATTCTGATTTATGAAGTTGGTTGTTGCTCTACATTTGTGGGAACTGATCCATGTCAATGTAATGCCTATTAGTGTCTGATTAATTGTCCTCATTATAGATGTTAACTAATCTGGAGTCAGCACCTCTTCATCCTAAGGATTCTTTAGTAGCTCTGAGACCAAAAGTGACCCGTCCTTTCACTGCTACAGACTTGCTCCCATTTGCTTTGCTACCTCTTAAACCACCCAACACTCTCAGACGCTTTCCAGGCCACTTCTCAATCTCTGCTTGATGGTTGGCTTCAGTGAGCTTAAGTCACTTTTTCTAGGTCCAGATGCAAAAAGGGTTCAACGAAGGTACTTCAGCATCTTTTTTCACCCTGTTCCATTTCTGACCTCGCTTCTTGCCCTTTCTTTTGCTTTATGATCACTAGTCTTAGAGAATCAAGCCTCTGCTTTCAGAAAAATCTTTCAGCTCAGGTCTTTGAAATCTTGTACAGTAAGCACTTGATCAAGTTGTAGTTTTGTCTCTCACTCTGAACTATTTACCTGGGATGAAATGAGACAAAATGTGAGAGCAATGTATATGTTCTTTATGTACATAATTCACATAATGATTGATCCATTAATCTTAAAAATCCAACAAGAGATTTGTCAGTTAGTATCAGAAATGATGAGAAAAAATGAAACAGGCCTATAGGACCTGAAAATGTTTGCAGAAGAAGATGCTGGCAGTGACATCGACTTCAGTGGGCTTTCTATTTAATGGTTAATAATCTTACTTATCGTTCCCACTATACTACCATCTTCTTTAGAATGAAACTCTAGATTCCAAATATCACACACCATAGAATTTGAAACTAATTAGTCTTCAATGTTTCCAAAGAGAAAAACAGCATACAATTTATTACGATTATAAGATTGTAATAATTGATGAGATAAATAAAAGAAGTATATTCTAAGTTCCATGAGAGAAGAATTACCTCCTCATGCACGAAAACACGTGGTCTCCCACAATTTTCAACATACATTCTATTTGGAACTTAATTACATTTTGATGATGTTAAATTGAAGTCAATGAGATAAGCAAATGCGCCCAGTAAATAATTGTCAGATCCATTAATTGCCAGCAATTCTTCAATTATTTCGCTTTCTCATATTGGACTACCAGTCCTGGTCTACAGGGTAGCCAACCAAAGGCAAAATTGATTAATATTCAGTATCCGTATTTTCTTTAGAAAACTGTTATCTTTCAATTAAATCTACTTTAATTGGCAACAGTTCTTCAGTCTTCTTTGTATTTCAAGACTTTACAGAACCCAATTTTGTGGAATGTCCCTCAATTTGGGTATATCTGGAGTTTCTTCATTATTAGATTTAGGTTATACATTTCTGGCTGAAGCAACATCAAAATGGTATTTGATCCTTCTCAGTGCATCATATCAGGAGGATCATAATTCCAGTCTATTCTATTACTGGTGATGTGACATTTTGTCTCTTTGAGATCAATAATTAATTTGTGAGGGGACAGATTGAGTCTCCATAATTCTCCTGTATCTCATCAAAATTTTGCTTACACATTTTAGTGTCCATCAATGATTACTGACATAAAGCGACTGATATAAGTATTTAATGCTTTGTGTTGTGTTAGACTCAAGTCTAATTGTGTATCCACAACTAAAACAAAGGTGAGGATGTAGGATAGTGATAAGTACTATAAATAATACATAACGGTAATTCTTTTTTTAAAAATTATGTCATGGGATGATGGAAGGCAAACTTAAGTTGGGTGTATCTTAGCAAGTAGTAGATGAACTGACAATTGAATGACAGGAAGGACACACCATATAAACTTTTGGAGTGGGGTTTTCCAAGCAGAGAGAACAGCAAGACCCAAGATATTATGGAAGGAAATATATTGGCATGTTCACCCATTAGAAAAAACACGATTGGATGAACCATAGAAATGGAGAAGAGAGGAAGAAGGTGTGATTGGAGACAGGCATTGTAAACCTTGGTAATGATTATAAATCTCATGCCCAGAAATGGGCATTGGAGGAAAGGAATGATATGGACCGCATAAATAAATTTTCATTGGATGTGTGTGTGTGTGTGTGTGTGTGTACCTAAATACTTATTTTACCATTGGATTTAGCTTGATTCCAGGTAAATATTTCTTTAAATATAGATGTTGGGGTGCCTAGGTGGCTCAGTTGGTTGAGTGCCCAACACTAGATTTCAGCTCAGTTCATGATCCTAGGGTCATGGGATCGATCCCTGCAATAAACCCCATGCTGTGCATGGAACTGGCTTAGGATTTTCTCTCTCTCTCTCTCTCTCTCTCTCTCTCTCTCTCTCTCTCTCCTTCTGCCTCTCTCCCCCATTCATGCTCACTCTCTCTCCCCGCTTCTGCTTCTTTCCCCCATTCATGCTCTCTCTAAAATATATACATATATATATATATATATATACACACACACACACACATATATACATATATATATATAAACACATATATATACATATAGATTTATACCATATGTTGTCATCAAGAATGGGAAAATTTGTGTATCCTATTTTGACCTATGAAATATCAATAAACACTTGGAAAAGCAATGTGTTCATCAATTAAGTAATCAGTAATGCAGGTGTAAGTAATGGCAAACACGTGAAAGAAATATCAGTAAAAATGATAAAAAGAAAAAAAGAAAAAATCTTTAGAACAATCATTTTTTACAACCTTTGCTCTGCTAGATTTGACAGTGTCTCATAATTTTACTGTTCTTGTGTGAAATTTCTCCAGAGACACATATATTACATATTAGTTAATATAAGATACAGAATGACAAGTTCCCATATATCCTAATAGCTATCGCACTTTCCTGGGTCAGGCAAGGTGAGTCTTTTCTCATCCATCATACGCTTCACAAATCTAGGACATAGTTCTTTCACTGCACTTTTGGTGTTCTCTCTTGTCTGGTGATAATATATTTCACAATTAATTGGAGGGATATTATCAGCTTAAGTGAAATTTTAGAATTTCTGGTCTGGTGCACCATCCCAGGAGAATAAAAAGCATGTCATATTGTATAGATAACTTTGTAATTATTTCGATTTACCATAGCACAATCTTTACAGCATGTAGCAATTACTGAGCATGACCACAAAATAATGTCCTTTTTTCCCACAGTTCCTCCAGCATAAATCAGACTAGAAAGCCTAGAGTTACCATAACTTAGTGTATAAATTAAATAAGGCCTGGTATCAAATTTCCATAAAATTACATGGTATAGCATGATACTTTGTATATTAAAAAAAAAAAAAAAAACTTTCCAAACCAAGGTCAATCTTCAGGGATTTTTGCTCTTTTCTTTTTAGCACATAACCTGCTTATTATAAAAGAGCAAGAATCACATACCTCAGCACAGTAATTTAAATTTTATATCCCAAGAGAAAATATGCCATAGATTTTTCACATCTATGAAAGCAGTTTGCTTTTCTAATTAGATATTCTGAATATTTCACTGAAATGTGACTCCTGAGCCAAAAGAAAGAAAAAGGGGTGGGGAGTTATTGCTAGGCATGAGTAGAATAATTGTGGAAATCCTCTCAGAAAATATAACCAAAACCCCTTATTATTTGACTTATTTTTACTGAAATGGGTAAAAAAAAAAAAATCATTGTAGGTGATTCTGTGAAAGTTAATCATGCCTTATCAGCAAAGCAAAGCTGAGGGAGGCAGGCAGACCCATTTCTAAAAGACAAGTCTGATTTTCTGACCTTCAAGTTGGAAAGCTGACTTGGCTACATCCACAAATGAAAGTCTTCCATGTTAGCAAAAGTAAGAAATATGTACACTGTAGGGAGAGATCACTGTGCGTGCATCAAGGATACTACCCTCCCATCTATCCTCAAAATGTCCGTCACCTGAAAGAAGAATAAAGGGTTGTGAACTTTCCATCAGCTACGGCATAGAGACAAAAACAGGCCAGTGAGGCAAAGAAACACTTTAACTCCTACAAGTTTGTGTAGACTACTTGGACAACTATTAGATTTGTAATTAAACAGACCTGGATCCAGATCCTGATTCCTTCAATAGCCAAACGTGCTCGCTTAAGCAAATGACTCATCATATAACATGAGGTTTCAAAATAACCACCTCACTGCCTGTGATGCAAACCAAATGCAATGATGTGTAACATGTGCTTGCAATTTAGTAGGTATTCAATTTAGTGTTGTCCTTCTATCCACCTCAGCACATTTTGTATTTTTCTCACAGGAGAAATGAGAGCAACCAGCACATCAAGTTCTGATTTGACAACAGTTACTGACTACTCATCGTGGCAAGGACCATACTAAATTCTAAAGATAGAAAAAGACGAGAGGGACAGTACTAAAATAGAATATGCTGAAAGATATCGAAATATCATACTCAAGGTAAATTTGATATAACACATTTTTTAAATTCCTGGCCTTTCTCAATTTGATAGATAAAGCATTACTACCCTTGTAGTTTGATCTATGTGTTCATGAACTTCCACCAATCACATTTCAATTCCATTAAAGATATGTGTCTCCTATGCGTGCCAGTCTGTCATTACCAGCACAAGGATTCTGGAATCAGACGGACCTTAGATAAAATCCTCTCTCTTAAGTGATTATATCCTTGAGTAATTTAAATTTTCTAAACCTCAGTTTTTGGTTCTCTATCATGTAGTCTTTTGTATTAATGAGCAATATATACAAAGCCTTTAGAAGAGTATGAACACATAGTATATGTTCAATAAATATTGCCTGCTATTGTTATGATTATTACTGCCATTTCCTATAAGGACATGATAAAAATAAAACAGAAAAAATAAAAGTTTTCCAAGACAATCTCCAGGGGATATTTTCGATATAAGCTGCACTTATTTTCACAAGAACTAGAATAAAAACACTTGCAATTTGCCATTATTGCACTGCATTAAACTATTGCATTACTTGGTGGGGGCAAGCATTGCAGAAGAATAACACAAGGATAACTCTTTATAAGTATCTCTTGCCTAGAAATTATGCCAGCAGTGTTAATAGAATTTCATAAAAGTAATACCTAGCCAACTAATGAAAGGTTTATATCATAGAAAGAAAGGAATAAAAAGGAAATAAAATGCTTCCAAATATGATAGTGGTAACAAAATCCTCCCAAGTTTTTAAATAAGCAGTAATGTTTTGCAAATTAATATTAATTTTTTGTAACCAGTAAAACACATTGTATTTGAATAATAGAAGAAAGGCAAAAAAAAAAACAACATTATAAGGTGGAATGGATATTTAGGTATGAATAGGAAATTTAGGAAATAAGGTATAATGGAAATTTAATGTTCCTTTGGCACTTGGAAAAATACTTGTTAATAGTAATTAAATTTCTACATTTTGTTGTTATCGAAAAGAACTTTCAGAATCTTGCCTGGTTTTCACAGCAATACTCTGATAAAAATCAAGTTATGATTTTTAGAAATTGTGTTGTTGAATGCAAGCAGCTAGTAAATTATGGACTTGGCCCTTAAAACAAAGCCTTCTAGCAATAATTCCATTTTTCCCCATTAATGTTTTCTGCCTGCTGCATTTCCTATCCTAAGAAAATAAGATATAAAATACAAGTAGAGTTTTTGTCTCCTGTTCTAATAACTCTATTCTTAATATTCCTTGATATTCCAAAATTGTTTAAATTTTTCTTGAATTAATGTCTAGATGAATTTTTGCAGAGTTTAGGGGAGTTTAAAGGAATAGCAGTGGATGATAAGCAGTAAATGTATTCACTGTAGTTTCAAATAACTTCATATGTAAGATTAAAAATAATTAATTAATTTATTTTTTTATTCTTTCATTGACAAGCTACTTCAGTGGCAGGGAGAAGGAAATAAAACCTTTTTTTGACTCTGAATATATAGGAATATTGCTTGTCTGCTTTCATTAATCTGGTCATGTAGCTTTTGCCCTCAGAATACATTGCAAAATGCAGTATTTCTTCCAGACTGAGTTTCTAAACATACTGGAATTATTCCTCATACTCTGTGATTAAAGGAGCTTAAACATTTAGCTAAAAAGACTTGTCATGTACATTATCCTGGCCAATTTAAACTCATAACAAAGTCCTCTGTAACTAAATTGTCAATGAGATTCTCAGGTTTGTAGCTATCCCTGAGGCCTAGATAATGATACAGCTAAACTATGATTGGCCCACCTTTCTTCAGCTATAATCTATGCTGCCTACATGTGGAGAGAGTTTCTGGCACTACTAATTGTATCTTATCTCTAAAAATATTCTTTTGGAATATTCAAAACAGCTGGAAGCAAGATGTAATGTCACAGTGTCAGAAAAGTCATAATAGGGTCTATTCTGAAGGGTATGCTGTGTCAGGATGGACTGAAGTTAAAGAGACAGGAATCTTGAAAATGTTTTTAATAGAGCACTATCCCTTTTCAGCTATGTTATTTTCCATCAGATTTTCTCATGCAGAAAGAAAGAAAAGAGCTGTGGTTTACTTACCTTTCAATAACGCAGTTCGCCTTTGAAACCATATTTATGTTATGGAGTAAACACTATTGTTTTCATGGTATACTGTCTTTCAATTTTCTACATGTGATTATATAGGTTTTAAATTTTTTCCCATTGGCTTCTGGGGCCATTTTATATGTCAGGAAGCAGAATCAAAGCCTAACCAATTTATAATAATTTTTTTTTCATCTTAAGGACCACATGAAAAAGATCCATAGATGAGAAGATTGGAAGTCTTGGCTGAATAAGGTTGTTGGTGACCTGTGTTACAAGGTTTTCAAAATGGCTGTCCCTTTATGTTCAGAAAAATAGAATATTTCTTAATATAAATAAAAATAATTTTTACACTAGCTATCTGAAAAGTAATATCTTCCTGCTCTCATGCTTACTATGAAAGATAATTAAATTTATTTTTTTTTGTTCATTTTTTTTATTTTTTTATTTTTATTTTTTTTATATGAAATTTATTGACAAATTGGTTTCCATACAACACCCAGTGCTCATCCCAAAAGGTGCCCTCCTCAATACCCATCACCCACCCGCCCCTCCCTCCCACCCCCCATCAACCCTCAGTTTGTTCTCAGTTTTTAACAGTCTCTTATGCTTTGGCTCTCTCCCACTCTAACGTCCTTTTTTTTTTTTTTTTCCTTCCCCTCCCCCGTGGGTTCCTGTTAAGTTTCTCAGGATCCACATAAGAGTGAAACCATATGGTATCTGTCTTTCTCTGTATGGCTTATTTCACTTAGCATCACACTCTCCAGTTCCATCCACGTTGCTACAAAAGGCCATATTTCATTTTTTCTCATTGCCACGTAGTATTCCATTGTGTATATAAACCACAATTTCTTTATCCATTCATCAGTTGATGGACATTTAGGCTCTTTCCATAATTTGGCTATTGTTGAGAGTGCTGCTATGAACATTGGGGTACAAGTGCCCCTATGCATCAGTACTCCTGTATCCCTTGGGTAGATTCCTAGCAGTGCTATTGCTGGGTCATAGGGTAGGTCTATTTTTAATTTTCTGAGGAACCTCCACACTGCTTTCCAGAGCGGCTGCACCAATTTGCATTCCCACCAACAGTGCAAGAGGGTTCCCGTTTCTCCACATCCTCTCCAGCATCTATAGACTCCTGATTTGTTCATTTTGGCCACTCTGACTGGCGTGAGGTGATACCTGAGTGTGGTTTTGATTTGTATTTCCCTGATAAGGAGCGACGCTGAACATCTTTTCATGTGCCTGTTGGCCATCTGGATGTCTTCTTTAGAGAAGTGTCTATTCATGTTTTCTGCCCATTTCTTCACTGGGTTATTTGTTTTTCGGGTGTGGAGTTTGGTGAGCTCTTTATAGATTTTAGATACTAGCCCTTTGTCCGATATGTCATTTGCAAATATCTTTTCCCATTCCGTTGGTTGCCTTTTAGTTTTGTTGGTTGTTTCCTTTGCTGTGCAGAAGCTTTTTATCTTCATAAGGTCCCAGTAATTCACTTTTGCTTTTAATTCCCTTGCCTTTGGGGATGTGTCGAGTAAGAGATTGCTACGGCTGAGGTCAGAGAGGTCTTTTCCTGCTTTCTCCTCTAAGGTTTTGATGGTTTCCTGTCTCACATTTAGGTCCTTTATCCATTTTGAGTTTATTTTTGTAAATGGTGTGAGAAAGTGGTCTAGTTTCAACCTTCTGCATGTTGCTGTCCAGTTCTCCCAGCACCATTTGTTAAAGAGGCTGTCTTTTTTCCATTGGATGTTCTTTCCTGCTTTGTCAAAGATGAGTTGGCCATACGTTTGTGGGTCTAGTTCTGGGGTTTCTATTCTATTCCATTGGTCTGTGTGTCTGTTTTTGTGCCAATACCATGCTGTCTTGATGATGACAGCTTTGTAGTAGAGGCTAAAGTCTGGGATTGTGATGCCTCCTGCTTTGGTCTTCTTCTTCAAAATTCCTTTGGCTATTTGGGGCCTTTTGTGGTTCCATATGAATTTTAGGATTGCTTGTTCTAGTTTCGAGAAGAATGCTGGTGCAATTTTGATTGGGATTGCATTGAATGTGTAGATAGCTTTGGGTAGTATTGACATTTTGACAATATTTATTTTTCCAATCCATGAGCAGGGAATGTCTTTCCATTTCTTTAAATCTTCTTCAGTTACCTTCATAAGCTTTCTATAGTTTTCAGCATACAGATCCTTTACATCTTTGGTTAGATTTATTCCTAGGTATTTTATGCTTCTTGGTGCAATTGTGAATGGGATCAGTTTCTTTATTTGTCTTTCTGTTGCTTCATTGTTAGTGTATAAGAATGCAACTGATTTCTGTACATTGATTTTGTATCCTGCAACTTTGCTGAATTCATGTATCAGTTCTAGCAGACTTTTGGTGGAGTCTATCGGATTTTCCATGTATAATATCATGTCATCTGCAAAAAGCGAAAGCTTGACTTCATCTTTGCCAATTTGGATGCCTTTGATTTCCTTTTGTTGTCTGATTGCTGATGCTAGAACTTCCAGCACTATGTTAAACAACAACGGTGAGAGTGGGCATCCCTGTCGTGTTCCTGATCTCAGGGAAAAAGCTCTCAGTTTTTCCCCGTTGAGGATGATGTTAGCTGTGGGCTTTTCATAAATGGCTTTGATGATCTTTAAGTATGTTCCTTCTATCCCGACTTTCTCAAGGGTTTTTATTAAGAAAGGGTGCTGGATTTTGTCAAAGGCCTTTTCTGCATCGATTGACAGGATCATATGGTTCTTCTCTTTTTTTTTTGTTAATGTGATGTATCACGTTGATTGATTTGCGAATGTTGAACCAGCCCTGCATCCCAGGAATGAATCCCACTTGATCATGGTGAATAATTCTTTTTATATGCTGTTGAATTCGATTTGCTAGTATCTTATTGAGAATTTTGGCATCCATATTCATCAGGGATATTGGCCTGTAGTTCTCTTTTTTTACTGGGTCTCCGTCTGGTTTAGGAATCAAAGTAATACTGGCTTCATAGAATGAGTCTGGAAGTTTTCCTTCCCTTTCTATTTCTTGGAATAGCTTGAGAAGGATAGGTATTATCTCTGCTTTAAACGTCTGGTAGAACTCCCCTGGGAAGCCATCTGGTCCTGGACTCTTATTTGTTGGGAGATTTTTGATAACCGATTCAATTTCTTCGCTGGTTATAGGTCTGTTCAAGCTTTCTATTTCCTCCTGATTGAGTTTTGGAAGAGTGTGGGTGTTCAGGAATTTGTCCATTTCTTCCAGGTTGTCCAATTTGTTGGCATATAATTTTTCATAGTATTCCCTGATAATTGTTTGTATCTCTGAGGGATTGGTTGTAATAATTCCATTTTCATTCATGATTTTATCTATTTGGGTCATCTCCCTTTTCTTTTTGAGAAGCCTGGCTAGAGGTTTGTCAATTTTGTTTATTTTTTCAAAAAACCAACTCTTGGTTTCGTTGATCTGCTCTACAGTTTTTTTAGATTCTATATTGTTTATTTCTGCTCTGATCTTTATTATTTCTCTTCTTCTGCTGGGTTTAGGCTGCCTTTGCTGTTCTGCTTCTATTTCCTTTAGGTGTGCTGTTAGATTTTGTATTTGGGATTTTTCTTGTTTCTTGAGATAGGCCTGGATTGCAATGTATTTTCCTCTCAGGACTGCCTTCGCTGTGTCCCAAAGCGTTTGGATTGTTGTATTTTCATTTTCGTTTGTTTCCATATATTTTTTGATTTCTTCTCTAATTGCCCGGTTGACCCACTCATTCGTTAGTAGGGTGTTCTTTAACCTCCATGCTTTTGAAGGTTTTCCAGACTTTTTCCTGTGGTTGATTTCAAGCTTCATAGCATTGTAGTCTGAAAGTATGCATGGTATAATTTCAATTCTTGTAAACTTATGAAGGGCTGTTTTGTGACCCAGTATATGATCTATCTTGGAGAATGTTCCATGTGCACTTGAGAAGAAAGTATATTCTGTTGCTTTGGGATGCAGAGTTCTAAATATATCTGTCAAGTCCATCTGATCCAATGTCTCATTCAGGGCCCTTGTTTCTTTATTGACCGTGTGTCTAGATGATCTATCCATTTCTGTAAGTGGGGTGTTAAAGTCCCCAGCAATTACCACATTCTTATCAATAAGGTTGCTTCTGTTTATGAGTAATTGTTTTATATATTTGGGGGCTCCGGTATTCGGCGCATAGACATTTATAATTGTTAGCTCTTCCTGATGGATAGACCCTGTAACTATTATATAATGTCCTTCTTCATCTCTTGTTACAGCCTTTAATTTAAAGTCTAGTTTGTCTGATATAAGTATGGCTACTCCAGCTTTCTTTTGGCTTCCAGTAGCATGATAAATAGTTCTCCATCCCCTCACTCTCAATCTAAAGGTGTCCTCAGGTCTAAAATGAGTCTCTTGTAGACAGCAAATAGATGGGTCTTGTTTTTTTATCCATTCTGATACCCTGTGTTTTTTGGTTGGCGCATTTAATCCATTTACATTCAGTGTTATTATAGAAAGATACGGGTTTAGAGTCATTGTGATGTCTGTCTGTTTTATGCTTGTAGTGATGTCTCTGGTACTTTGTCTCACAGGGTCCCCCTTAGGATCTCTTGTAGGGCTGGTTTAGTGGTGACAAATTCCTTCAGTTTTTGTTTGTTTGGGAAGACCTTTATCTCTCCTTCTATTCTAAATGACAGACTTGCTGGATAAAGGATTCTCGGCTGCATATTTTTGCTGTCTAGCACCCTGAAAATCTCGTGCCAATTCTTTCTGGCCTGCCAAGTTTCAAAAGAGAGATCAGTCACGAGTCTTATAGGTCTCCCTTTATATGTGAGGGCATGTTTACCCCTTGCTGCTTTCAGAATTTTCTCTTTATCCTTGTATTTTGCCAGTTTCACTATGATATGTCGTGCAGAAGATCGATTCAAGTTACGTCTGAAGGGAGTTCTCTGTGCCTCTTGGATTTCAATGCCTTTTTCCTTCCCCAGTTCAGGGAAGTTCTCAGCTATGATTTCTTCAAGTACCCCTTCAGCACCTTTCCCTCTCTCTTCCTCCTCTGGGATACCAATTATGCGTATATTATTTCTTTTTAGTGTATCACTTAGTTCTCTAATTTTCCCCTCATACTCTTGGATTTTTTTATCTCTCTTTTTCTCAGCTTCCTCTTTTTCCATAACTTTATCTTCTAGTTCACCTATTCTCTCCTCTGCCTCTTCCATCCGAGCCGTGGTGGTTTGCATTTTGTTTTCCATTTCCTTTAAAGCGTTTTTCAGCTCCTCGTGACTGTTCCTTAGTCCCTTGATCTCTGTAGCAAGAGATTCTCTGTTGTCCTGTATGCTGTTTTCCAGCCCAGCGATTAATTTAATGACTATTATTCTAAATTCACTTTTTGTTATATTATTTAAATCCTTTTTGATCAGCTCATTAGCTGTTGTTATTTCCTGGAGATTCTTCTGAGGGGAATTCTTCCGCTTGGTCATTTTGGATAGTCCCTGGTGTGGTGAGGGCCTGCAGGGCACTTCCCCTGTACTGTGGTGTATAACTGGAGTTGGTGGGCGGGGCCGCAGTCCGACCTGATGTCTGCCCCCAGCCCACCGCTGGGGCCACAGTCAGACTGGTGTGTGCCTTCTCTTCCCCTCTCCTAGGGGCGGGATTCACTGTGGGGTGGCGTGGCCCATCTGGGCTACTTGCACACTGTCAGGCTTGTGATGCTGGGGATCTGGCGTATTAGCAGGGGTGGGAAGGCAAGGTGCACGGCGGCAGGGGGGGCAGGCTTAGCTCGCTTCTCCTTAGGTGATCCACTTCAGGAGGGGCCCTGTGGCAGCCAGAGGGAGTCAGATCCACTGCCGGAGGTCTGGCTCCGCAGAAGCACAGAGTTGGGTGTTTGCGCGGAGCGAGCAATTTCCCTGGCCGGAACCGGTTCCCTTTGGGATTTTGGCTGGGGGATGGGCGGGGGAGATGGCGCTGGCGAGAGCCTTTGTTCCCCGCCAAACTGAGCTCTGTTGTCCGGGGGCTCCGCAGCTCACCCTCCCTTTGTCCTCCGGCCTTCCCGCTTTCTGAGCAGAGCTGTTAACTTATGACCTCCCAGAGGCTAAGTCGCGCTTGCTGTCGGAACACAGTCCGTCAGGCCCCTCCGCTTTTGCAAGCAGGACTCGGGGGCTCTGCTTGGCTGAGGAGCCGCCCCTCCGCCCCGGCTCCCTCCAGCCAGTCCGTGGAGCGCGCACCGCCTCGCCGCCCTTCCTACCCTCTTCCGTGGGCCTCTCGTCTGCACTTGGGTCTGGTGACTCCGTTCTGCTAATCCTCTGGCGGTTTTCTGGGTTATTTAGGCAGGTGTAGGTGGAATCTAAGTGATCAGCAGGACGCGCGGTGAGCCCAGCGTCCTCCTACGCCGCCATCTTCCCAGAATACACCAAGATAATTAAATTTAAATTAGTTTCATCTTGGACCATAAACAATGGTGTTTCATTACAGAAATACAAAATATTTTTATTTGGTTGTAGTTAATACGAAAGTATAACATTAATCTCCTCTTATCTATTTTAACATTTAAAAAATGGATACTGAATTTAAGAGAGTAAGATTAGGTAATAATAACCTGATAAGATAGCAAGATCATTAATATACATCCTTTGGGAGTCATAACTGAACTCAAAATTATCTGAATTTCCACCTGCAACCACAAGGCTAAGATTCTACCTGTATATTCCACAGATGTTTAAACTCAACAAATAAAAAGTACTGTATTTTCTATTTCAAATGATACCTCCCTTATGCATCCTAATATCCAAATTAAAAACACAAAGGTTATTTTTGTTTTTCTCTCTACCTTATTTTTCACATTTGATCATTGACAAATTCTGATGAATTAATCAATCATTTTTCAGAAATTAAATCCATTCTTCCATATCTTTTTGCTTTAACTACATGTGACCACTCATCAACTTAACTGATCTCTTTTCTTTTTTTAATGAAGTACTTTTTAAAAAAAGTTTTTAAAATGTTTATTTATTTTTGAGAGAGAGAGAGACAGAGCACGAGTAGGGGAGGGGCCGAGAGAGAGGGAGACACAGAATCTGAAACAGGCTGCAGACTCTGGGCTGTCAACACAGTTCCCGATGCAGGGCTTGAACTCATGGACTATGAGGTCATTACCTGAGCCAAAGTCAGACGCATAACTGAGTCACCCAGGTGCCTCCTGATCTCTTTTCTTTAATTCAGCTCCTCTCAAATCATTTTTCATACAATCCAGAGACATCTGTCTAAAATGTCAACTTAATCAGTCATTCTCCCTCAAAAGTGCCTTAAAATACTACTTATGCTTAAAGGTAAATTATCCTCTTTGTTTTTTAAATATTTATTTTTGAGACAGCACAAGCAGGGGAGGGGCAGAGAGAGGGGGACAGAAGATCTGAAGCAGGCTCTGCACTGATAGGCTGACAGCAGCAAGCCCGATGTGGGGCTTGAACTCACCAACCATGAGATCATGACTTGAGCTGAAGTTAGACACTCAACCGGCTGAGTCACCCAGGTGCCCCAATGTAAATTTACTTCTTAATATTCATATGCTAGTACATCTATAGTAAATCTCCTGATAGACTCAGACCTCACCATGTATCTTTTGGGAAAGTCATGCTCTGCATAAAAGTCCTTTTTATTGAAAGCTTAGCCAACCACTTCTTCTTGGTTGCAAACCATTGTGAAAATAAAGTTAAACTGCAGTAGCAGGCTGAAAGAAATCTACAAAGATGGATGATGGATGGAGTTAAAATAGAATGTTGAGCATTGTCTTTGTCTATTCAAATTGCTATAACAAAATACTACAAACTGGGTGGCTTATAAGCAAACATTTTTTGATCAGTGTCCTGGAGAATGGAAATCGAAGATTAGGATGTCAGCATCCTAATGTTCTCGTGGAGGATCTGTTCCTGGTTCCTGACTTCTCACTGGATCCCTACATGGCTGAAAGGGGGACAGAGCTCTCTGAGGCCTTTTTAGTAAGAGCACTAATCCCATTCATGAGGGCTGTATCCTCAAGACTTAATCACTTCCCCAAGACTTTCGCCTACTAATATCAGCACACTTTGAGGTTACGAGTTCAACATATGAATTTTGGGGAAATATAAACAGGCTGATTTTAAAAGGGGCTATAGAAAAAATATTAAAAGAAATTACGAAAAAACGAAAACAAGAACAAACAAACAAACAAACCACAAAACCAAAAAAAAACAAAAACACGGTAATTTCCTGCCACAATGGTGAACTAGGAAAAGCTGTCATCTCCCTCCCCAAAATCAGTCCTAGAGAAGTGTTGAAGAAGAGTGGGCATGGATCGCACAAAGAGATAATAAAACTCTTTGAGGATATCTAAGAAGATTTACTTGAAATGGCGTCGGATGAATGAGTACAACCTGGAAGGTAAGGTGGTAGGAAGGAAAAGGTAGATTGGAAAAAGTCGATTTTAATTTGCTATGCATTTCTTTTCCATTGCTTTGAGATAAACACTAATTTCCTCTATATCAAAGAAATTCCCTTCCCTAAAGAATCATTTTTGTTCTGCATTGCTTGATATAACCTTTAGTTGCTATCTTTTTATCACAGAAATTAGATGTATGTAAAATATCTTAGACCTAACTGCTGGTGAGGGGGTTGGGTGACATCAGATCAGGACAAACTTTTACTGGCATGAAACACTCATGAATACAGGTCAGAATTGATCAGTTGCCTCTTAAAATTTGCCTCTCCACTCATTTCTCTTAAAAATTTTCATTGAGACTTCCATAATTGGTTAACTACTAGATGAATTATCCCACCATTATAAACAGATAGAAAACAAATATATACTAGCTTTCCGACATTGGGTAACAAGCAGTGGAAGGCTCTAATGCCTGAAAGAAGGGGTTCTTCATCGGGATACAGAAATGTTATGCTTTCTTCTCTGAAGCTTTCAAATCCAAGTTCATTTTTTAAAACTTTATTCAGAGAAATGTTTTTCTTTCATGATCTCATTTGCTGTCTATATTGCATACTACTCTTAAATTACTTCTCATATACTCTCTCAATGTGGAGTTCACTCATTGTTATTTATTTAAATTCCTATATTTTTTATTATACAGAGATTACTATAAAATTATATTCTATTCGCAGGAACACCAGAAGTGGATCATGTCCATGGCACCTGGTAGAGTTAAAGATAAACTCTCCTTTGTCATACCCTCCTATACCATTAGATACAGTTACCATATTGGGAATAGAATATAATCCATATCCCAATTCTGAAGATTTTTTTTTCTCCTTCTTTGTCCCTCTTACCTTAATTTCTTTTTCTCATTGCTCACCAGTTTTGGGTGACCTGGACAGCTTCTTCTGGATTTGTACTTTAACTGGGTACTTCTAGTAACTATGCTTGGTATCTTTTCACCTACTTCTCTATTACAAATTCCTCTCAGGTCAATATTTCCCACCGTAATCCCATATACCAAGTATATATTTTCACTGAACTGTGATGGAATTTTTTTAAACAAAGGTTAAAATCATATGGCTATTTATTTATTTATTTATTTATTTATTTAAAAAAAAAATTCCTTCTCCATCACCCCTACTCGTTTTTTTCTTCTAGGAAGTCTTCGACCAAGGAATTGAAACTTCCTTTTTATACCCTCCATGTTTTATACATACTTTTACATCCCTTCGTGCTTCCTTCTTAAAATTCCTTAATCTGATCATCTACCTCACTAATGTGCTGTTTTGATATTATACTACTATTTCACTTAGCCATGTGATGCTTTATTTTAAATAACTTCCCATATTGTTTTATCTTGATTTAAAAAAAAAAAACTTCTTATTCTTGTTTGATATTGCTAGCATCTGTTCCTGTTTTCTTACATTGTGTGTATTTATTTCTAATTCTAGGTCTTTTCTTTCTACTAATTTTAGTTCACTTGATATATATTCTCTATTGTGTTGATTTTCTTTTTTTCTTTTGAACAGTTTTTGAGATAGCATTATTCTACAAATGTCTATTTTTTTAGTCTGGAAATTCAATTTTACCTGATATTATCATTTACTTTGTCTGGCAATCTGTCCTGTGGAAAGGTTTAAACGAGGTCCTCGTCTTTATGAGCCCCAGTGATGTGAGAAAAGAAAATGGTGTGAATCTCAGGATAGAGAGCCTTACATGCCACGAAATTCCTGATATTCTTTTTAGTTGTTAATCCAAACACATATCTTCAATCAATATTTCACTAATCTAACTTTGAAATAAGTAGCATTTGGAAGAGGGAGTTAACCCTGAGAATTTTTGTCTTCATTTGCAAAATATATCTTCTCTGGGTATAGAATTCGAGCTTGACTGATTTTGTGTTTGCTTTTGTTTTCTTCTTATTAGTACTTTTAAGATTCTCTTCCATTGTCTTCTGCTTCCATAAAATCTAACAAGGCATATATACTACTTTTTATATTTGTTTGTTTCTTTGCATGTAAAGATTTCATTTTCTTCTGGCTGCTTTTAAAACTTTATCACTGTTTTCAAGCAATTTTATTAGGACATTGACATCACCATTTAGCCCATCCTCCCACTATTTAGCCCATGCACCCCTCCTGCAGCCTTCAGTTTGTTATCTGTTTAAGAGTCTCCTATAGTTTGCGTTCCTCTCTACTTTTATCTTATTTTTCCTTCCCTTCCCCTGTGTTCATCTGTTTTTGTTTCTTAAATTACACATATGAATTAAATCATATATTTGTCTTTTGCTAACTGACTTATTTCACTTAGCATACATTCTAGTTCCATCCATGTTGTTGCAAATGGCAAGATTTCATTCTTTTTGATGGCTGAGTACTATTCCATTGTATCTTACATATACCACTTCCTCTTTATCCATTTATCAGTCGGTGGACATTTGGGTTCTTTCCATAATTTGGCTACTGTTGATGGTGCTGCTAGAAACATTGGGGTGCATGTTTCCCTATGAATCGGCATTTTTTATCCTTTGGATAAACACCTAGTAGTGCAATTGCTAGGTCGTAGGATAGTTCTATTTTTACTTTTTGTGGAACCTCCATCCTGTTTTCCAGACTGGTTGCACCAGTTTGCATTCCCACCAACAGTGCAAAATCGTTCCCCTTTTCTTAGCCTTGCCAACATCTGTTGTTTCCTGAATTATTAATTTTAGCCATTTTTACAGGTGTGAGGTCGTATTTCATTGTGGTTTTGTTTTGTATTCTCTGTTGATAAATTATCTTGAGCCTCTTTTCATGTGTCTGTTAGCCATATGGATGTCTTCTTTGGAAAAGTGTCTATTCAGGTCTTCTGCCCATTTCTTCACTGGATTATTTGTTTTTTGTGTGTTGAGTTTGATAAGTTCTTTATAGATTTTGGATACTAACCTTTTATCTGTATGTCATTTGCAAATATCTTCTCCCATTCATTATTTGCCTTTGGTTTTGTTGATTGTTTACTTCTCTGTGCAGAAGGTTTTTATTTTCATGAAGTCCCAATAGTTCATGTTTGCTTTCGTTTTACTGTCTCAGGAGACATGTCTTGGAAAAAGTTGCTGTGGCTGAGGTCATAGAGGCTGCTGCCTGTGTTTTCCTCTAGGATTGTGATAGTCTCCTGTCTCACATGTAGGTCTTTCATCCATTTTAAGTTTATTTTTGTGCATGTATAAGGAAGTGGTCCAGGTTCATTCTTCTGCATGTCTCTGTCCAGTTTTCCCAGTACCATTTGCTGAAGAGACTGTCTTTTTCCCATTAGATATTCTTTCCTGCTTTGTCAAATATTAGTTGGCCATACATTTGTGGGTATAGTTCTGTGTTCTGTATTCTGTTCTATTGATCTTTTGGTCTGTTTTTTTTTGCCAGTACCATACTGTCTTGATGATTACAGCTTTGTAATGCAGCTTGAAGTCTGGAATTGTGATGCCTCCAACTTTGATTTTCTTTTTCACCATTACTTTGGCTATTCAGGGTCTCTTTTGGTTCCGTAAAAATTTTAGAATTGTTTGTTATAGGTCTGTGAAGAATGATGGTGTTATTTTTATAAGAATTTCACTGAATGTGTAGATTGTTTTGGGTAGAATCAATATTTTAACAACATTTCTTATTCCAATCCAGTCCCAGACCTCTGGATTATAGCAAAAGTGGTCTTAAGAGGGAAGTATATAGCAACCCAGGCCTTCCTAAAGAAGGAAGAAAGGTCTTCAGCTACACAACATAACCTTATGCCTAAAGGATAACCTTATTCCTAAAGGAACAACAAATAAAGCCCCAAAACAACAGAAGAAGGGAAAAAATTAGAATAGAAATCAATGATACAGAAATAAAAAAAAACAGTAGAGCAGATCAACAAAACCGGGAGCTGGTTCTTTGAAAGAATTAACAAAATCGATAAACCCCTGGCCAGATTTATCATAAAGAAAAGGGAAAAAACCCAAATAAATAAAATCATGAGTGGAAGAGGAGAGATCCCTAACCACAACGCAGAAATACAAACAATAGTAACAGAATATTATGAGTATTATATGCCAATAAATTGGGCAATCTGGAAGAAATGGACAAATTCCTAGAGACATACGAACTACCAAAACTGAAACAGGAAGAAATAGAAAATTTGAACAGACCTATAACCACTAAAGAAATAGAATCAGTAATAAAAAAATCTCCCAACAAACAAGAGTGCAGGGTTAGATGGCTTCCCAGGGGAATTCTACCAAGAATTTAAGGAAGAGTGAATACCTATTCTTTTGAAGTTGTTCCAAAAAAATAGAAACATAAGGAAAACTTCCAAACTCATTCTATTAGGCCAGCATTCCTTGATTTAAAAACCAAACACCCTGCTAAAAAGAATTATAAACCAATCACCCTGATGCAAAAATCCTCCACAAGATACTAACAAATCAAATCCAAAATACATTAAAAGAATTATTCACCACAATCAAGTGGAATTTATTCTTGGGCTGCAGGGCTGGTTCAATATGTGCAAATCAGTCAACATGATATATCACACTAATAAAAGAAAGGATAAGAATCATATGATCTTCTCAATGCAGAAAAAGTATTTGACAAAATACGGCATCCTTTGTTGATAAATATCCTCAAGAAAGTAGAGATAGAAGGAACATACCTCAAGATCAGAAAGACCATTTTCAAAAGACTCACAGCTAATATTATCGTCAATGGGGAAAAACTGAGAGCTTTCTCCCTAAGGTCAGGAACACGACAGGGATATCCACTCTCACCACTGTTGTTCAATAAAGCATTGTAAGTCCTAGCCTCAGCAGTCAGACAACAAAACGAAATAAAAGCCATCCAAATCGGCAAGGAAGAAGTCAAATTTCACTCTTCGTAGACAACATGATAGTATACATGGAAAACCCAAAAGATTCCACCAAAAACTACTAGAACTGATACATGAATTCGGCAAAATCACATATAAAATCGACGTACAGAAAGCGGTCGCATTTCTATACACTAATAATAAGGCAGCAGACAGAAAAATCAAGGAATCAATCCCATTTATAATTGCCCCCGAGGCCATAAAACACTTAGGAATAAACCTAACCAAAGAGGTAAGAGATCGGTACATTGAAAACCATAGAAAGCTTATGAAAGGAATTGAATAAGACACATAGTAATTTAAAGTCACTCTTGCCCAGTGTATGCCACAACATGGCTGCTGGAAGTGGAGTTCAGGAAATCAGGGAGCAGGAATGGAAGGTAGAAGTTCTTATTCCTTGGATCCAGGTAGGAGAGTCAGAGCTACAAATAAACCTGCTGTTTGGTTTGCCCTCTTTGCCACTATCACATGGATATGGCTTCACCTGGAAGGTGAGGAGAAGACAAAGATTCACTATAAGGCAATATTGGTTGTTATTGTATACAGTATTCAGAATTTCTTTGTAAAACTGTTTCTAAAACAATAAAAGAAGCTAAACCAAATAGATAAGTAAATGACATATATTATGTTTGCTTGTTTTCTCCCAAACACATCCCGACAATTGTTTTTACTGATGAACATAATCTCACTTCTACTGGGAGGATTCTTCTAAATCTTGGGCAAGGAAGAGAAAGTCCTTAATTTTTAAATGATATAAATTGGAACATGATAAGAAGTGAAAGAATTGGGTATCATGCTAGTTAACTAAATTATTTTCTTTCAGTGTAGGTACGAGTTCATTACACTGAAACCCAAACCCATCAATCATGAATAAAAAGTCAGTTACAGATGAAGACTTCACCATATTTAAGCTCATATAAACTTGAGGAGCAATGCGGTTATTGAAACAATTTAACAGATTTCTCTTTGCGAAAGAATATAAGCATAAGTTTGTATTTTCAGTGTGCACAGCAAATATTCTAAAAATGTTTTTTGACATAAATAGGTGGCATGGAAAGAAAATGTTCACTCAGTCTTTTTTTTAAAATAGCTATCAGTCACCTTATGTTAGGAAATATCAATTTAAGCTATGATTACCATTTATTTTGAGTTAATCATTAACCAGTGGGTGAAAAATATTCTCCCATAAAATAAAATCTGAATATTACTTCCAATCTTTTCATGAAAAGGTGTTTCAAGTTTTTAAAACATATATGTATTTCATTTAGAGAATCTTTACTGTCAAGTGAAAGTAAACATTTGTCTTTAGCCAAATATGGGAAATTAACAGAAACTTTTTAGTTTCTATTATCTTTTCAAAAATTTGGTTAATGTTTATTTATTTATTTTTGAGAGAAAGAGAGAGAGAGAGAGAGAGAGAGCGCGCACAAGTGGGGAAGTGGCAGAGAAAGAGGGAGACACAGAATGTGAAGCAGGCCCCAGGCTCTGAGCTGTCAGTGCAGAGCCTAACGTCGGGGCTCAAACTCACTGTGCGATCATGACCTGAGCCAAAGTCGGACACTCAACCGACTGAGCCACCCAGGTGTCCCAACAGAAACTCTTTAAACAGTTCCAATATAATGGTTAATGTTTGTTCTTTGGGGGGGGGGGGGGGAAGATGTTTTCTTAAAACAAAGACAAGTCTTGCATGTATAGAATGTAACATTATTCTAATAATGTGCACTACAATAATATCCAAGATCCTCATGAAGTCACTATAAATTATATTTTATTTATTTTTTTAAATTTTTTTAACGTTTATTTATTTTTGAGACAGAGAGAGACAGAGCATGAACGGGGGAGGGTCAGAGAGAGAGGGAGACACAGAATCCGAAACAGGCTCCAGGCTCTGAGCGGTCAGCACAGAGCCTGACGCGGGGCTCCAACTCACGGACCGCAAGATCATGACCTGAGCCGAAGTCCGCAGCTTAACTGACTGAGCCACCCAGGCGCCCCTATAAATTATATTTTAAAATTCTGATTGGTTGGGACGCCCGGATGGCTCAGTTGGTTAAGCTTCCGATTTCGGCTCAGGTCACGGTCTCATGGTTCTTGAGTTTGAGCCCCGTGTCGAGCTATATGCTAACAGCTCAGAGCCTGGAGACTGCTTTGGATTCTGTGTCTCCCTCTACCTGTCTCTGTTCCTCCCCTGCTTGGGCTCTCTCTCTCTCTCTCTCTCTCTCTCTCTCTCTCTTTCTCAGAAATGAATAAACAATAAAAACATTAAAAAAATAAAAATGAATAAATAAAAGTCTGAATGGAAACCCACATACACACAGACACATAAATATATACAAGTATATTTTAGGGTAAATTATTTTCAGGATACCTTTCCTCTTAATAACAAGTGCATATGCTCAGTAATGAAAAGTGAGATTTAGGCAATTTACAGACTTAGAATTTTGAGGTTTAGCTTTTGTAAATCCAAGCAATTAAGTAATCACTTCATGCATTAATACCTTTCCTTCTCTCACCTCTCAGTTAGTAACACGTTCCAATCTCCCTCATGTAAAAATCCAACATCATTCTATTTTATGTCGTCTTTAAGATCGATTTACCTACCACTTGCACTTCACTGTGAAATCTATTGAAATAATACATATTCATTGTTTATATTTCTTCACCTTTCAGTTGCTTCAATAGCCATGTAGCCCCTACCTCTCTATGGAAATGTCTCCTGTGGTAGTCTTATGCAATGTTCTATTTCCTAAGACCAGTGGTTTCTCTTGTAAGCACCTTTGTTGACTTTTAAGTGGCAAGTAGGTTACTTAACTAAGTACGTTATGCAACAACTCCTTCTGGATCAAAATTTCTTTTGCCTCAGAGACAATATTACCCTTCCTAGTTTTCTTCTTATTTTCCAGAACATTTAATATTCTTTACTGGTTTATTATTATTTTTTGTTCATCTCAAATTATCTGGTGGTTTTTCTTATATATTTTAAACCATAGCATACCCTAGCCTCACACAAGTTCTCCAGTTCTCTTTTTAGTGGTTTCCTCAACTCATATTCATTCTCCACAAGGCTGCTATTACTAAAAGAAGAAGAGGAGAAGGAGGAGGAGAAGAAGAAGAAGGAAGAGGAGGGGGAGGGAGAAGGAGGAGGAGGAGGAGGAGGGAACAGTTCATAAAATATTGCCACCCTCTATTCCTCATCTCAAAGTCCTGAAATAGTTGCTACTGGTAAAAAGAACAGAAGAAAACAAATGGCCATTAAGGCTCAAGGTATGAAACTTATCTCTTGAATTCCTGATCATCTTACAGATGTATTTTACCAGCCTCTCCCTCAAGTCTTCTCATTCCTCATACTCTTCCAGTTGTTTCATTACTGTTTTTCCTTCACAGAGCTATCCATTGCACTTCTGCTCAACCTGGAAAGTCATAAATACCTGGCTTATATTTTACTCTTCTTATCCCTGCAAGACAGCATTAGACACAGATTTGCATGCACTCTAATATCATTCTGGGATTTTTGTTTTGCTGTTCTTGTTTCAAGTTTTTATTTAAATCCTAGTTAGTTAATATATAGTATAATACTGGTTTCAGGAATAGAATTTAGTGATTCATCACTTACATATAACACACACCGTTAATCGCAATGAAGGCCCTCCTTAATGCCCATCACCCAGCTAGCCCATTGCCCTGGTCTCCTTCCCTCCAGTAACCCTCAGTTTATTCTCTACAGTCAAGAGGCTCTTTTATAGTTTGCCATCCTATTTTTTTTTCTTTCCTCTATGTTCATCTGTTTTGTTTCTCAAGTACCACATGAGTGAAATCATATGGTATTTGACTTTTTCTGACTTATTTCTCTTAGCATAATACTCTCTAGCTCCATCCAAGTCATTGCAAATGGCAATATTTCATTCTTTTTGATGGCGGAGTAATACTCCATTGTATGTATGTATGTATGTATGTATGTATGTAAGTATGTGTATGTGTTTGTGTGTGTACATACAAATACATATACATATATAAACCACCTCTTCTTTATCCATTCATCAGTCGATGGACATTTGGGCTCTTTCTGTAATTTGGCTATCGTTGATGGTGCTTCTATAAACATTGGGGTGCATGTTCCCCTTCAAATAGGTATTTTTTGTATCCTTTAGTAAGTACCTAGTAGTGCAATTGCTGGATCATAAGGTAGTTGTATTTTTAACTTTTTGAGGCACCTCCATACTGTTTTCCAGAGTGGCTGCACCAATTTGCATTCCCACTAACAGTGCAAGTGGGTTTCCCTCTCTCCACATCCTAGCCAGCATCTGTTGTTTCCTGTGGTGTTGATTTTAACCATTCTGACAGGTGTGAGGTGGTCTCTCATTGCAGATTTGATTTCTATTTCCCTGATGATGAGTGATATTGAACATCTTTTCATGTGTCTGTTAGCCATGTGTATGTCTCCTTCATAGTATTTTGTTTTAGTAAGGTATTCAGTATATGCTCAGTGAGTGAATGGATACATGAAAGCAAACTTAAAGCAAATGGAAATGATACTTTGCATGGTAAAGTAGTCTAATACAGGAGGTGATTGCCATTATTCTAAGTGGAATATAAACAAAGCCTTCCAATTCCATTTAAAGTGGTCACCAAACATGACTCACATTCAATTCAAATAAAAGTGTTACATAAAGCAATACTATAGTTTTATCTTAGACATGCCAGTTTTCATGAGATGCTAAAAATTTGACAAAATTTTTAAGCATGTATAGTCAACTATCAAGGAATTTATATGCAATATTAGTAAAAATTTGAATATTGATTCTTTAACGATAGAGTGTGAATCATCATTTTAAATAACTGGTCTACTTGTAAAATAAAGGAATTTCCCATAGCTATATAATATTGCTGGTGAAGAAAAATTTTTATCAATATCCAATATTTGTAAGTAGATTGTAAAATCTTTTTAAAATATGTTGGAGTTATACATAAAAACATAAATATATCTGAGTAGAAATCACAATAAAGGAAGAACCATCTTCCACTTTCCTATGTTGTTAATTTAGGAGAACATTCAGTTATTCTTCCTCTTGCCAAGAGATTAGGAAAGACTTCATTAAATACTGGATTTGAGCTCTAGAAAGTGTCATGCACTCAGCAGTATTCTTGCTGAGTCATCAAAATACACACAGCTAAAAGCATTAATTTCCCCTTAAAAGTATTCTTGAAAGCTGTGCTGTTTCAGAAACAGAAGCAAAGTCAGCTGAAAACGTACAGTTAAATTCACCTTTAAGTGGAAATATATAAAAAAAATCAATTTTGAGTGAAGTGTTTTTATTTATTATGGGACAGAATTTAATCCAACTAGTTTTTTTGTTAAGGAAATTGAATATACTGCTCAATCCTGTATACTTTTCACATTGAAATGTTAGTCCTATTTCTACTGTTTCAACTGTTGGATTTAATCCTTTGTCTCAGAGGGTTTAACTAATGTATTCCAAAGCCCTGACTTGCAATATGTTGCAAGAAATAACTTTAAAAAGACAAGGCAGAGAAACCTGACAAACAAACTTCCTCCTTGCTGCAAATTTGAAAGCTCTCCTCACCTGATATGCAAGATAATCAAAACCTGATTTATACTCGTAGGAATGAATCCTAATTGACACATAATAAAGCAGCCCTTCTTATTTGCTGCAAATTCATATAAATTAAGATAAATAATACTTCTTGTCATTCTTGATTTTTTTTTCAATTTAATGTCCTTAACAGTCTAAAACTAATTACTTTTCACAGCATTCTCAAAGATTGACATGTTACATTTTATGATGGCAACAAGTGAGGCAATTTTAAATAAGTACTTCAGCATCCAGGGGAAACCAAAAGTTTACATAAGCCAGCAATCACAAAATAATCACGATCATTCCCAAAAGCCTGATGCTAAATGTCTCATTAATATTAAATAATAAGATGCTGATTTCTGAAAATTCAATTCCCATCCTTTGCAGATGATACTCATGAAACTACAGATAGAGTTTCCCAGACAGGTCTTTGGTCCAAAGGATTCACTTCAAACTTGGGAAATCTATATACATATAAACCCATAGATAAAATATTTTAAGTATATCTTTTGACATTTCTCTGGTTTGACCATGATTGTGAAGGTGATTCTGTGAGTTTTGATACAGACAAGTAATACTTAATTCTGTGAGTTTTGATATAGACAGTTAACAGCTGATACAAGTGAAAGGGTGTATAGCTTGGGAATTTATTTCTGCATACAAATAAACTCTTCTGTCACTCACATTTTTTTGTTTATTAAACAAATCTAAATATTCCAGAGCCATCTTCCTTTTTGGTTAATGAAATAAAATCTAGGATGCTGCTTAAAATTTGGAAGTATTTCTTGAAAGATGAAATAACAAATGAGAGCAATGCAGACATTGTAGATAAGATATCTACTTGACTTGGGTTTTGCTCTAGCCCATTAGTATTTTTCAAAATTATACACTGTAAATATCTGTATTAAAAATATGCAACCAGGGCACCTGGTTCACTTAGTTAAGCGTCTTACTTGATCTCAGCTCAGGTCTTGATCTCAGGGTCGTGAGTTCAAGCCCTGCATTGGGCTCTCACAGGGCATGAAGCCTACTGAAAAAAAGAAAAAATGCACCTTATCCCATCAAAATTCATTCCACAAATGAAAAACAGGACTTTTTAAATCCACTTTACTTTAAGATTTGGAAACCCATTAAAGGGAAATTACATTTTTTTCATTTCTAAAAAAAAAAAAAGTTTAGTACTATTGGAGTTTCAAAATTGCTTTATATTTTATTTATAATTCTCTGTTCTGCTTAGACTTATTTAATTATGTTACATGATAGCCTGTTAATCTCTTGTAAATACTGTCAGTGGGAGTAAGGAGTCTAATGATACAAATATGTTAAATTATATTTAACTTTATTCAAACTGGAAATTATTTTATTAAGAAAGTGTTTGATAACCTTCATTTAAACCTTGGAAATTTCCTTAGAGTAGGTGGTCAGTATTGTGGTTCTAACTAAAATAGATTACTCTTCTTATTCTTGGCCACTTTATATATAACCACTTTTCTTTGTAGATGTGGTTTTAGCCATGTGATTATGTAATTGTGAATAATATGGCTGTATTATACATATATAACTTTTTAACGTTTGTGAAAACAAAGGTATACTTATAATATTGCCTCATAATATATGTATGCTAAAACCTATAATGAACAAATTATTCACTCAATAAGTCTTTGTAAAACATACTCTTTGTGCTCAGAGCTGTACTTAGCAACGCAGATTTTCATGGGATCAGAATGCCTTGGTCTTCACTACGCTTATTTTGGGAGTGGTGAAATTACTACAGTTCCACCTATAAGCTCCACCTTCTAGTTTCATCTTTCTCTCTATTCCTCTGAGAGTCTGTGGAGCTCTAGTTATAATCATCTCTCCAGAAACACTGCACATGTGTTCAGAGTCTGTCTTTGTTTTATTTCATCACTTGCCTGGAATTATATACTTCTCAAGTTCCACTTGTTTCTGAAAAGAATTGTGCACATTGGAGAAAAAAAAAAGAATTGTACACATTGAGATAGCACACAATTTTATTTAATATCCTTTCACGTTGGTAACATAGCAACTAAATTAGATCTTACCTTATCTTAACTAAAATCTTCCCTAACTTGCTTAGTTTAAAATATTCTAAATTTTAAAAATAAGATGAGATTTATGACCTATGTGTATGCCATATTTTATTAAAACTAATAATCAGTATATAACAGAACATGTAATCCTTGGGCAGAGGTAAGATTTGCCCTGAAGAATATACAAGACAGAGCTGCATTTCAAATCCTTACTTCTTCCTGCCTTAATATTTCATAATGACTCTTCTTATCCCTTTTAATAATGTTCTATCAGTGGTTTTCTCTTTTACTTTAATTTTGCAATTAATTCCTCCAGTACTGCCTGTGATTAAGGGTATCTGGCAAATGAAGAAAAAATATGCATTAAAAGCTTAATGGCCTTTTGACAGCCACAATATACAATCCAAAGAGAAAGAGATTGAGTTAAATAATAATGGGCAGGAATTATAAACAACTAGATCAATTTATTTTCCAAGCAGTTATTGTACTGAAATTATAATACCCCACTTTGCAAATGACCTTTCTTAATCTCTCTTTTATAAAATCCAGAGCACTCCTTCAAACAAATGTCTTCATACACACATATACACACACACAATAGACCTAATTGCACAATAAAGTCTCAGTTATATCGAAAACATTTAGAATATTAGTTACCTAAAGAAGTGACATTAAAAATGTTTAACAGTCAGCACGTCATTGACTCAGACCAATCAGAGCAGAGGCTGTAACACAGCTGTTCTGGTGCAGACAATCCAGTCATCTATATAAGGTATCACTTACTTGTAGCCTTGTATATTAATACAAAAAATAAAAATATGATGTTTGCCTACTTGGAAGTATTTTATTTGCCTTCTTGTAATAATAAAATTATATTTTATTTATTATATATATAAATATATATTTTTATATATTATATATTTGTAATCTATTATTTATATATTTCTTAAATAATTATGCACCCTTCTGCCCATAAAACAGTATGTGACCAGGACTTTTCATTGTCCAGGCAGCCAGGAAAATGCTAAATATAGAAGTAAATGGTAGAACCATTGGTTTCCATTCATTGGTTGTTGATAGTATGTACCTAAACAGTAATTCTTTTAGTTCCTGAGTTAGAAACATTGGAGTTAAGAGACTGAAAATGGTTCATTTGCAGGAATCTAAAGCTTCTACTTTGCTTATGCTATATTTTCTAAACATAGAAGCACACACAGGACATTGCACTAATATGAAACGTACTGCATGTGAAACGTACTGCAAGTTAAGAGTTTTATTCAATATAATTATTTTGTAAAAAACTTAACTTGTTAGTATTTAACCCATATTTAGAAGTTTATGTGTATATAATATATACACATATATGTACATCTATATAATATTTGCTAAATGCAAACAATTATTTACATGTTTACAATTATATATCAAAGCTCATAACAAATTTAATAATTATGTATAAAATTAGCAGAAAGCAATTTCAAGACGAAAATATTTCAAGAATTCTTTTCTATTTTTGCAGAAATATCACACGTGGAAAAATATTTTCAATTTCAAGCGTATCTGCTACATTTTATTTCTAGAAAATGAATTTCTAGTTCATGAATTTCTAATACTAATATAATACCATTTTAATGAAAATTATGCAATTAGACTAATAATAACTGTTTGTGATAGCTACTTTTTGGGTGCTTTCTCTTATGATACTATATGAAACCTTTTGCATTTATTCAATCATTGAACAAATCTTTACTGAAGGTATTTGATGTACAAGGCACTATTCTATGTACTTGAGCCACATTAGTGAATTAGGATGCAGTTGGAGAGGAATTTACTAGCAAAATAAACAAAGGAGAAGAACAAAAGCTGACCCATTCACTCAGACCATGTGTGGTCAGAGTGTGCAGTTGGGATTAAATCTGTTCATTCATTTCACTGAACAGAGTGACTTTTTCCTTTTATCTTTTAACTACTCTTTATGGATTTTAGAGTAAGAGTATCCCCATTCCTCTATCTGTGAAAACAACTATAAGTTACTTTTATCAACAAAAAGTAAAAAAAAAAAAAAAAGGGGACCTTACTTAGGTATTAACTAACAGCAATTGTTACATTTCTAATCACTGACATTAACAGATTGAAAATGTTTACAAAAAGCTAACACATTTTCTGGATTTTAATTTTTTTAAAGTATACCTTCAACAGTAAACCAGATGGAATTTTTTGAGATTTAATTAATTTTGCACAATTTTCTGATTTTACAGAAAACATATGTTTCATCAGCATAGTTTTTAAACCAACATATTTTATAGTCACACATTTGTCAGATATCCAGCCTGACGTGGAATGCATTATCATGTGGAATAGGTCTAAATTTATCTCCAAAATAGACTCTTGTTTCTCATGCAGAGATTTTATCCTTTACAAGCAAATGGAACTTGCACCTGACTGGGAGGTCGCAACAATCCTTACCTTACCTTTACAAAGGGCAAAGTACAAAAAAAATTGTCTGTTCCTCCTTTGGCTGGATTACAGGACACAAATAATAAACATGGAAAATACTGCCTAGAGTTGCTAATGAAAAGGTGGTCAAGGTCTCTCATTTTCCTTCATGCTAGCTGTCCACATTCAGAAGATTTGAAAGGAGACAGAGATAAAATGAAAGGAATGTAAAATGAAAAAAATCAATTCTATGAGAAAGGCTCTGTTCAACATACTGTTCCTTAATTTTTACTCTTGTAGTTAAATTAATGTCTTTGGTTAGGGAAATGATGTCTTTCAAATACAGAAAAGCCTTATGGACTATTTTTTCTTACTCATGCCCATGTAAAATAATTTCTTTAGGGTAAACACCTAGAAACAGATTGCTAATTTTTTGTTTATTAGCATGTTCAAGACTATTCAGTATTCTATACTTTGTATGTTTTCGAAAGCTGGAATTAGAATTTCATATCATTTCTTTTTTTTTTTAATTTTTTTTCAACGTTTATTTATTTTTGGGACAGAGAAAGACAGAGCATGAACTGGGGAGGGGCAGAGAGACAGGGAGACACAGAATCGGAAACAGGCTCCAGGCTCTGAGCCATCAGCCCAGAGCCCGACGCGGGGCTCGAACTCACGGACCGCGAGATCGTGACCTGGCTGAAGTCGGATGCTTAACCGACTGCGCCACCCAGGCGCCCCATAGAATTTCATATCATTTCAAATGTGATAGTGTGAAATGGATGCTCAACATTTTTTAATTTCTTCTTGCCAAAGGCTTGGAACACCTTTTTATCCTCATGGATCATATGTTAACCAGCTTTTCTATGATAGGCTGAGATAACAAACCACCCTCAAAATCTCAGCAGCGTGCAACAACAGAGATTATTTTTAACTAACATCTGTTCTTGTTTGGCCCTGGCTCTGTCTTAGGCTGTGATTTTGCCCAAGGATGTGGCTTTGTTCTATACCATACTTTGCCTGGAATCCACATTATCTTCTTCATTCCAGAATCTAGGATGAGGGAGCAGCTCCTGTTTAGAACATACTATTCTTATGGAAGAGGAAAAAGGAAGGAGAACTGGAATACACACTCAGCTCTTCAACCATCAGCTCTTACATGGCATAAGTCACGGGCAATCACATACCAATGGCCAATGCAAGTTAAATGGCCCCACCCAAAACTAGTGGCAATACTGGAATGGTGACAATTAAAAATACAGATAGCCAAAATTGATGAGAATTCGGAGCAGCTCTATACTCTCATATGATGATTGTACAAACATCTGGAAAAGTTTGGTACTTTCTTATATAGTTAAATGATAAACTAAGTTTTTCTCTTTTTCTTCTCTTTCTTCTCTCCCTCTCTCGTGTTTGATTCTGTTAACTTTGATGCACTGGAGAGAATTTGCTACACATCATCTGTTTTGTGTATGTTTAGTCTAGAAAGTTTGACTGGAAAGGAATATTGCCCTCAAGCCTAAAAGGAGAGGGGGACTTACTTAAGATCAAATTTTGAGTGACTGAGTTCTGCATTTGATCGTTTTAAGCACAAAAGACATAAGTGAGTGTTATTAAAGATTGGTTGCCATTATCTCAAAAGTTCAAACTAAGCCAGAAAATTTTGAGCGCTCTGAATCATTGGAATTGCAAGAAAATAAGGCAAACACACTTAATTACACTTTGAAGTGACTGGCTTTTGAAAACACCTTTTTCAATGTGAAGTATTGACCCCTTGAATAGGCAGACTCTATTAAACAGGTCTAGACATTTAAAAATTTCAATTATGCTCCTAGTAGTTTATGTTGTGCTATGTCAATATTATAAATATCCTATGTTTGGGTTCAATGGCATATGTTCGGGTTCAATATTAATTTCCATGTTCTTATTCTGCACTCATTCATGTCCTTTACTATTATTTTCAGCAGTAAAGTTTTTACATCTCAAACAGAAAAATACTATGTTCCTATTCGAAAATTGTTAATAAAGCAATTTTTAAATTAACCCTTAGCAGAAAAACATTGGTGCTTCCAAGTTTTAAGATACAATTTAGGTTCTAGAGTAAAGATTTACTTTGACAGTAAAATGAAAATAGCTGTTTTAATTTTTTAAAGTTTAATTTAAATTAAAGAAATAATATACACTTAAATGATTCATTATACATCAGAGAGTCAAAGCTGTGTTTCACTTTATAGTTTAATATCAAACATTAAAAATGTGTTTCCTAATTCTGCAAAGAAAACACAATGCTTGTTATAAAATTGTTTAGTAAGACTATTGAAATTAAATAAATACACTAAATAAATTAGTGTAAATATTTTTTTCTGGGACACAACAAAGTTGTTGTTTAGTGTTAAACAAATCTGTACAGAAATTCTGTACAGAAATTCTAGCTTTTCATTTGAATACTTGGAAATGTAATTTTACCTAAGTCTTAGAGAATCCATTTGTAAAATGAAGATACAAAATCATTCTTTAAGGTTGTTTTCAGGTACAGTCTGAAGGAAATAAATGTGAATTGCTTGGCACAATTTCTGATATGGCACAGGAGCTAGATAAACAGCAAGCATGAGGAGTAGTACAGTTATTACTAAAGTTTAACAATAATTAATAATAATACCATTGTATTGCTTTGCCTAAGTTTGTAAACACGCAACTAGAAAGTAAGAAAAGCTTGTCATATTTAATGTTTGTGTTATTGTTCTTGCTTGTTATTCTTAAAACCTCTTTTTCAATCCCTCCAATATTCTATGTCATAAAATGTGACTTCTCTTCATCACAAGTCTCACCTTCAACATAAAACATTTTTCAGTTCATGCTGAACATTTCTCTTTTCTAAACTTCCACCGCATATTGATTATAGCTACTTGCATACATGCCTGCTTCACTTAAAAGATTATAAACATTCTCATTGGAAATTAATACTGAACCCAAACACAGACCGTCAGAATTTTACAATATTGACATAACACAACATAAACTATTAGGAGCATAATTGAAATTTCTAAACGTCTAGATTTGTTTGATAGAATCTGCTTATTTAAAGGGTCAATACTTCATATTGAAAAAGGTATTTTCAAAGGCCAATCACTTGGAAGTGTAATTAAGTCTGCTTGCCTTCATTTTCTTGCAATTCCAGTTGTTCAAAGCTCTCAAAAATATCCTGCTTAGTTTGAACCTTCAAGATAATGGCAAGCAATCTTTAATATACTATCACTGACATGAAATAAGGACATAACTCTTTTCCCAGTAGGACACAAATCAATTCAGACACCTGTGTCTCCCCTTGTAACTGAGAGGAAAGGAAACTCATCTACAGCTCCAGATATAGATGCTGGTTAGTTTTAGCCAGTCAGTCTTCAACATGTACCAGGTGTAATAAAAAAAAAAAAAGCGGGGGGGAGCGCCTGGATGGCTCAGTCAGTTAAGCCTCTGACTTCAGCTCAGGTCATGATCTCACGGTTTGTTAGTTTGAGCCCCATGTTGGGCTCTGTGCTGTCAGCTCAGAGCATGGAGCCTGCTTCTGATTCTGTGTCTCCCTCTCTCTCTCTCTGCCTCTCCCCCGTTCGCACTCTCTCTCTCTCAAATATAAAAAATAAAAAATAAATTAAAAAAAAAAAAACATGTCCCAGGTGACTGCTGACACTCAAAATGGGGGGAATGTGGCTTATGTAGGTGCAGATTAAGGGAATTTTTATATTACAAGTTTGAGCAAAATGTCTTTATCCCTCATTTCCTCCTGACTCCCCTTGTTTGACAAGAAAAAGTAAGAATTCAGCCCTAACCACCACTGGTAGCTATCTGATGGTCATGAAGAGGCATTCCCTCTGATATGGAGCAGAGCTGAATACTGCAGAGCTGGGAGACTGAGTAAACCTGACCCCTTGTTACATCAACAAGCCACTGATCATACAATGCCAAGTTCCAATTTTACCTCTAGACTTCAACTGGTAAGATAATATTTTTTTTTATATAAGAAATTTGTGTCATGATTTTAAGTTATTTCAGCTAAACGCATTGTTCCAGAGACTGGCAAGATTACTACTATCATTTGCGAGAAGAAAATAGAAGCTTCCTTGTCTTAGCTAGAAGTGTTTCTTTTTACCAGTACAGAAATCTCTGGTTAGGCAATTTAGGGCAGCTCTGTGGTATCATTAGTGATCCGCTTCTGTCTATTGGGTGCTCCATCTACATTGTGTGATTTCTGCTTTAGAGATTAGCAATCACACACATTCCGGGCCACAGTTTAGGGCAAGCAAGTAGGGAACTGTAGGCACCATTCACGGTTGCATTGACTTTCTAGACAGAACTTCCTGAAGTCTGCTAACATACATACTTTGCTGACCAGTAGTTGATAACCTTGTAATAACTAGCTGTAAAGGAGTAGAAGAAATGTTGTCTTTCTTCTGGACATTATTGTTCTCAACTAAATAATGTAGTTCTTTCACTAAAGAAGAAAAAGAGATGGGTATTGGGGGATAACTCTTCATGGTGATGAAGATAATGAAATTTTAGGACAATAGTTCCTAACATTTTGTTTTTGATTACCAGAAACACTTTTTAATAGTTTATTAACCCCCAATATGACATAAGTAGCTACTGATGATGGGACAAATTCATTTGTGAGTCCTTTAGAGTAAATGTGCGATTCTTCAAGCATCTGAAATCAATAATGTAGTCATTCAATACACTAAAAAGAAGGTACAAATATTCCACTGTATTGATAATGTTAAAAAAAGATAATGGTTTAATGAATGTTGATTAATCTAAAGAATAATGATATACACAAGAGGAAAATATGCTTTGTAGATAATAAGACACCCTTTGTTATAAAGCCACACTATAACATAAGTTTGTAGAAAGTCATCTGGGGGTATAGACCATGAAGTTCCACGCCTTTAAATTATCTTTATTGGAAAGAACTTGAAAAAACTTAGGAAAAAACTTTGTACCTGGAAATGTTTTTAATATGCCTAAGTTATAATATTTCTAATTAAAGTTCTAAACATTATTAATGATTTTATGAGGCTTTAGCCCGACAATATGATTTTAGTAATAGCTGGCCCCAAGCCTGGTATTGGAAATAAATCCTGATTATGTTACAACTATAACATTTATTCACATTGCTTTGATTTACATATTTCAAGAACAAAAAGTACTGTATTTCCATGTACTTACTGCCACTGGATTTTTCTAAAGAAATTTATTTCACACTGCTATAAAAATTCAGGCTGCTATTTCATTAGCCAGAATTTAAATAATATTAAATAAACTATTTCAGCAATCCTAACAACAAAAGTTTCTTCAAGTACAGAAAAAGCTAGTAGTCTTGACTAATACAATTATTGTCATTTATCACAAAACAATTTTTGTTTTACCAGCATCTTTGAACCAATGACTTATTCATCCTGACCACATGGCAAAGAGACTGTAAGTGAATATTCTTTTCTTCATTTTAGAGATGAAGTTTGTGAACTTTGAATGTTGCCCTCAATTGATTCAGATCATTATTTTCTGCTGTAATTTGAGTTCCCACAAGCATCTGGAATCTAATAGTCAAAATGCCAGTCATAGTACATTTCTCTCAAAACAGTTATAATAACATAGCATTTGGAATTCTCAAGTAGAGGAGATGCAGTAATGTATATTTAAAGAATTCAAGTCTTTTTCCTGGTTAAGAAAATTTTTCTTGATTTGTTTTCTAGATTGGTAAAGAACAATAACAATTAAATTGCATCTCCCAGGGCCCTTAGTAAGTCTGATCATTAGAAAACACTTTTACGGTTTGAAAAGAGAATATGTATCTCTAAGAGAACCACTGACACATTTAATACTTGTCTAAATATCAAAAAGTAAACTAAATTCATCCGTCCTTGGTAAGGTCTCGAAACGTTTCTCTGCATCTTCCTGATATTACTTGAGTCAATGCTACTGTCAAGTTTTACTGAATTCCTGTAGTAATTTCAAAACTTGACTTACCTGCAGTTAACGTTCTACTTAAGATCCATTCCCTCTCTAGGGAGAAGCACGATTTTCTCCTGCATAAAATTTAAGTGATTTCATTGTTCAGAAGGAAGTCCAAACTCTTTTAACACATCACCAGACTGGACCTGACTACACCTCCAATATCATCCCCACACTTCACTCTAGAAATACCAAATGCTTTTAATATCTAAAATGTCCTGTACTCTCTCAAAATTCTTGGGCTTTGCATCTGTTGTTTCCATTGCCTTGGGTAATCACTGTACTCATTGGACTAACTTATGAGGATTGGGCATTACAAGACTAATTTAGTATATGAATGAAAGAATGACTTTCTTCATTTATAATCTTGATTTAGAAGGAGGAAACATCTGTAAATTTGCATCCACATTGTAATTGAGAGTCTAGGCCTGAGATATTATTTTCTCCCTGTATTTTTCAAGATTTAATCCAAAAGTAAAAACTTCAAAACAAAATTAAGAGATTAAAATAGTTACAAACTTTGGATTACGTAAACAGTTATTATAAATTTCTAGCTGGTTTAATTGGCGGCCAATACTATCCCAGTTTTATTGTGTCACCATGAGGTCCTGGTGACCCAGTGGGAGGTAGTCAGCAGGTCAGAAACCCAGGTGACCTATGACATAAGTGTTTTTATTCCAAATTTTACAAAACTACTGTTCTCACAGAAGCCATATTGAAGATTACAAGCCATCCTAGAATTAACCCCACTTGACTTTGATGATCATGTGTAAAGCTATAGTCCTTTATACAGAGAAACCTCAGCTCCAGGTTTAAATACAATAACCAGGGGAAGATAGTTGAGTTCTGTAATAAAGGACAATTCTTGACTATATTACCTATAATACAAGACTGTTTTTAGCGTCTTCTCTGTCCTTTCTTCGGTTATAGCTTAAAGTCAAAGGAATTCATGACAGGTGGTACATCTTTTCACAAAGAGACTCAGTCTTGTTCATTTAATTACTTACATACTCACACATACAAACACACATTTTCCCCCTGTTTCTTAGGTAATTTGAAAACGTATTCCCCCCATTATTTTACTGCAGAACAATGAAGTGTTTCTTAGCAAATTTTGGAAATCACTAACTAGACTAATATGGACAGCAAAGAAAGACAAAACACAAACATAGAAATGAAAAACAAAGCTTAGACAATTAGCTTTGTGTAGTCCTTTTTTCTTTAAGTAATATTACAATTCAACTGCATATCACCTCTTTGTCTCACATTCATTTGTCAGCTAAATGGTAATTGTAAAATGTAATGACAAGTATGTCATTAAAAATATTTAAACAATCTGCACGTTTACTAATAGTGATGCCATTCTATGCATACAAATATACCAATCTATTAATATTAGGATTTATATTATGTGTGCATAGGAAGGAATGAGACAAAGTTTTGAAAGATTGCAGATGTACTGTTAGGAAAAAATGAGTCATAGAATAATAGCATATCACCACACATTTTCTTTAATAAAAGAGAACAAACAGTATGCACACAAACGTACATGTGCATTTAAATACATGTGAAAAAGAAATAGAAACACACACAACAAACAGATGACCAAAGACAGCAATATTGAAAGGGAGAATAGAAGATTAAATCCATACATCATTCTTTATAGTTATTTATCATTTTGATTTTAGCTATGGTGATATATTAATGGTTTACTTGGACAATTAAAAAAATATATATGTAAGTGTACGTCCCCATACACATTTCCCAAACTAAAGTTACAAATATAACAGCTTTCAATATGCGTAAGCTTGAACTTTGAAAAGGAACACTGTAAGAGTTCTGGATATATTATTTAAGTTTTACTGCCCCACTTCTCTTTAGCACTTTTTAACAGAAGAAATACAAACATTTAGCCTATAAAGAAAACTACAAAGGAAGACCCAGCATTACTAAACTCTCAGACACGGTATTGAAAATAATGACTACTCACTATTTGAGTCCATTCCTAATATATTCATTTTGTAAAAGTCAATTCTTGGTAAATGAAAACTTTATGTATCCCTTATATTTGTATTATTATAAATTTTGTCTTACTGTGATAGAAAAATCTGGAATAAGCCCTGTAGATTATGTGAGATGTGATGCACATAAAAGAATATATATTTTTTCATATTAAAGCAAATGGATAAAAATGGATTGAAAAGAATACCCATCAGGGGTGCTTGGGTGGCTCAGTAGGTTAAGCAACCGACTTCAGCTCAGGTCATGATCTCAAGGTTTGTGAGTGCATTGGGCTCTCTGCTGTCAGCACAAAGCCTGCTTCAGATCCTCTGTCTCCCTGTCTTTGCCCCTCCCCACATGCTCTAGCATGCATGCAAGCTCACTCTCTCTCTCTCTCTCTCTCTCCCTCTGTCTCTCTAAATAAATATTAAAAAAACTAAAAAGAGAATACTCATCATAATATTTTTGCAAGGCAACTACAAATCTCATTTTTCGGTAACATTTCATGTAGTTTGTTTACAGTGTTCAATCAACATTAGAGCTCATGCATCTTTCCCAAAACAGATAAATCCTCAACGAAATTTTTTTTTTAAAATTTTTTTTTTTTTAATTTTTTTTTTTTTCAACGTTTATTTATTTTTGGGACAGAGAGAGACAGAGCATGAACGGGGGAGGGGCAGAGAGAGAGGGAGACACAGAATCGGAAGCAGGCTCCAGGCTCTGAGCCATCAGCCCAGAGCCTGACGCGGGGCTCGAACTCACGGACCGCGAGATCGTGACCTGGCTGAAGTCGGACGCTTAACCGACTGCGCCACCCAGGCGCCCCCTCAACGAAATTTTAAGGAAGAAAATATCCTGAAGTGGACGTAGAACTATGTAATACACTTGAAACTAACATAACATTGTGTTTCAAGCACACGCAAATAAAAACATTTTTAGAGGAAGAAGTTAAAGTATTTAGCACCTGAAATTAAAACCAATATGGATAATCAGAAACATACCTGGCAAGCTTTCTCTGTCTGAAAATGATAAATTTGAGAGAAGCAAAATGAATATGTATGCCATTTTCTGATATTCCTTTCCCTTATCCAGTGGTAAATGAGTACAGAAAAGATATTCTCAGGTCTCTCATTCCCACCATCATATTTTTGTGCTGAGAGTTGTTGAAATAATCACAGTAAGCTCATCTCCAGACAATCACCATGAAAATGACTGAGTATTGCACATAGCCTAAAGCAAATGTGATTCATCATGCTCATTTAAAACTGCCAACATATCATGGTTTAAATGCATTTGTGAATTTTTCAGCCACTCCTTTACTTAAAGAATGGAAAATTATGGGAAAGAAGCCAGAGAAAATGTGAACTCTATGAGGGCAGGCTAAATTTATTCCCCGTCCTTATATTGCATGCATGTACATGGTTCCCCAAAACAACAGTGTTGAGAAACATTTTTGTTGAATAAAATATGAAAATTATGAAACCAATTTACCCCCATTTTCACTTGGAAGATAAATTAATTTGTTCCAGGGGACAGTAGTTATGCAATGGTGAGAATACTGGGCACAGATATTGAGAGTTTATTCGAAGAAGAATCAAGAACAGTTAGCTTTCCAAATACTACTAACTTATAAGCCTTACAAATGTAGCTGCCATCTGTCTTGTCCAGAGCTTGTCCTCAATATCCCTCAACCATGATGCCATGAATATATGACTTCAAGTATAAAGTTTGCCCTGAATCTCAGGATAAGAATTGATGCACTCTCTTTTGTATACAATCTCCATCATTTCCATATCTCCATTACAAAATCTATCACATAGAACTTACAATTATTTGTTCTCTTGAATCATTGGATATTGTCCATGTATCCCTTCCAACTAACTGTTTAACCTCCTCCACTGTGTTCTACACCAAGGAGAGCTCATTTCTATAAGCTGCACTACTAGAACTCCCTTGCTCTTTGTCTTCTATTTGGTTCAGCTAATGGAGGCACAGAGAAAACAGATAGCCTATTCTGATATTTTCCCCCAGGAAATTGAGGATATGATAAGGATATCTGGCAGGTCACAGAGTTACAGTGTCTATGTTTCTCTGCTGAAGGCCTTGGTTCTTCTGGACGTTAGAAGTCTCTCTAGATTTCAGTAACTATTTAGTCCATTTGTTCAGTCCTCTGGCGCTAAAGTTAACAGAATCCCTATCATTGCAAATCATTCATTTTGCTTTCCTTTAGACCTGCATACACTTTTCTAAAGAAAAACTTCATTAATCTTTCCTCAATTACCCTGTGTGAGTGTGCTGTCTTTTTTCCTACTGGTATCATAACTGACACACTTAACTATATGATCTACATGATTTTTAAAATCTTTCAGTCAAGTACCATGACTTTCATCCTTGTAACCCAGAACTGATCAGAGTTTAGTCAAATAGTATGAGTTAAATCAATGTTTATTCCACTAATTCCTAATCAATGTTTCCATGGTAGATTAATAAATGATACGTTGGTAATCTTATTTAAGTGTTAAGAAGAAAAGAGGTATGTACAACTTTCTTTATGCTTGGCTTTTCAAATTATGCTTATTGACCTGCATATATATATCCCCAAATTTTGACATTCTTTAAGGAGCCATGTGAGGGTAGAGGCCTAGGGCAGTCTACCTCAAAATGGACCAGTTGGCATTGTGATTATTTTGAGTTAAATTTATTTAAGAAATACTGCAAGAAAAACACTATGACCTCCTTCCCATACATATACGTTGTCTCTAGAAAACAGGAAATAAATCTCCCATATAAAGGTACCATCCCTGTATGAGGAGGTAGAGAGACATTCTTATCATAAGAGAGGGAATTTAGGGCCTAGGAAATCCAAATAAGCAAACCTTGTTACTTTTACTAATTTAATACCCAAGCCCAAATAATTCTGCATAGAATTCATTACTAATTGAAACTCCTGAACATAAAGAGCTTTTGCTGTCCTGTCAAATCCTGACAGATTTATGTTTTTTTGTCCAAAAAATATAAATGCTGCTGGCCTTGCTCGTTTCTTAAGATCTCAATTTTGGTTTTGGGCTGTGGTATATAAGTAATTAAACTTTGTGGAGTTTTTTTTATTTGTTTGTTTTCTCCTGTTAATCTTCTCATGTCAAGTTAATTCTTAGACAAGCTAGAAGAATCTTGAAGGGTAAGGAAAAACTTTCATCTCCAACATGAGAAAGTGAGGTTACAAAAGTAAATCTGTAAATATAGAGCAGGGAAAGCAGCAGAAGACATAAGGACTTTATAACCAAAATTTGGATGTCTATTATTTTTCCAGGGCATGGGCCCTACTCTATATCTATTTTTTATTCTCAAGTAAGGTCCTGAATATCATCCACAATAATAAGAATAGGAATATGATCTTACAGAAGAAATGGTGTTTATTGTAAAGTATTTTAAAATTAGAAATGCCGAAAGGCGGCTTAATTATTTGTTCATTTATTCATACAACAAAAAACTTCCTTGAGTCTTTGTCAGAAACTGTGGTAAACTCTGGAAGTATAGGACATAAACACAAAATTACTCTTCTTAGTTGTATTTTAGACAAATTCTGAATTCATATATTCACTTTAAATGTATTAGAATTTCAGTCTATACTTATTTAGAAAATAACTTCACTAATTGAAAATACATTGCTTATATTCATCTTCAAAGGTTTTATACTCTTCTCTAAGTAAAATAAAAACAATGCACAGAAATAATGTAATAAAGGGACTTGCCAGATACCCTAGTGATTGTTTAATCTAACTTCTCGGCTTCAAGTAGGATTTACCTATTTTGTTAATAGACTTTTACACTGTTCTTAGAACTAGTCTAAATATCATTCAGAGAGCTAACAAGTTGTCTTACAGGTGCTGTGGGAATCTGATTTGCAGTAAGGCCTCAAGGGAGAGTATATATTTTACAAGGCCTTTTCTGAACTCAGGTAAACTTGAAATCTGTCCTTTGTAATAAGTTCTACATATTTAGAACTTATGGTACTGATTTTAATTATCATATAATTTGTATACAAATAAGTGTAAATTAATTATAATATATCATGGCTATCTCACGCAATTTATTCTTTAATATTATGGATTTCTATAAGTGAAATGTATCTTCAAATAATTTTCATAAGATACTTACTTTTTCAATATATTCAACTATTTAGCTTGATTAACTCCACCAAGCAAGTTTGGATTATTGTAATACATATAAAACAAATATATATATATAATACATACACACATATTTACACAAGTATATATATTTATTTTTACAAATATATATATACCTATGTGTATATATATATGTGTATATATATACATATATATATGTACACATATATAATAAAAACATAGTACTTCTAGGGGTGCCTGGGTGGCTCAGTCGGTTGAGCGTCCGACTTCAGCTCAGGTCATGATCTCATGGTCCATGAGTTTGAGCCCTGCATGAGGCTCTGTGCTGACAACTCTGAGCCTGGAGCCTGCTTCAGATTCTGTGTGTGTCTTTCTCTCTGCCCCTCCCCCATTCATGCTCTGTCTCTCTCTCTCTCAAAAATAAATAAACATTAAAAAAAATTAAAAAAAACATAATACCTATATATACATAAATACATAATACATATATATACGTAAATATATGATATATATAGAAAGAAAGCACACAAAAACTCATTTACATACATTATTCTAAATAATGTTCATTATTCCAAGTAATGACTGTGGAATAGACAGGTCATCTTCTGTTTGCAGAGTAAAACAACAATAACAAAAAAAACCAACCTAAGTCTCAGAGGTGTTATGCAAGGTTTATAGCCCCAGAAAGTCAAAGACTTAATAAATAAATTCAGATTTCCAAACAGTAAATCTTAGAAGCAAAATATGAATCCCAACTATCCAAGGCATTCTTGTCTTTGCATGATCATTTGAATCCCAAACCACATAGCCTGAGGCTTAATGAAAGCAGGCAGAAATAATCTTTTTACAATAATTTTACTGCAAAGATTCTGTCAGATATTTCCACAGAGTGGAAAGATCACAGAATGTTAGCATAGCCACTAATTATAGCTTCTTTGCTGAGAGAAAGTGGAGAAAAAGACACTGAGAAGCAGTTGAAATGTGTACAATTCAGAGCCTGGCAGGAATTATTTTAATCTTGTCATTGCCTCTCACTTTGCATTGATACTTTAGGAAAACCAGTCAACCTGTCTGAACTTTTGCTGTTTGTTGTATCAAGAACAGGAGGAAGAGGATGTTCACTTGTCAAGCTTATTGTAAGGATCTTATTTAATAATCATACATTCAGAAATCAGATAAGGCCAAACTTGCATTTCCTGCAACTCTTTTGATCTCAGACTTCCATTTTCACTAATGGCAGGAATGTTTTTTCATTCTGCTTAAATGTATGTGTGTGTTGCTTAAAACAAAGACTTCTCTGGAAGCCTCCTTCTTTCAAGAGGTCCACCCTGACCCTCTTTCTTCAATGGCAGCAAAGAGAAGTTGTCACGTCCACATGGATATTGGCTGAGTGTTATTGGTTCTCCCTGAACTCTGGTTAAAGTGTTTAATGCTACCTGGCTTACATTCTTTGGCTTCCTTTTTTATTTGTTTGCTTTTTCCTTTTTTTCTTCCCTCTGATAGATCTTGGTCAAATGAATAACTGGGCATTCTGCATTTTATATACTGTTTTGTGCCAAGTCCCATGAGGCCTTTTGCATTTGGGGGCCAAACACTGTTGCTAATTACTGTGTACTTGCTATTGACTCCAGTTGGGAAATCCCTGTACTCTGTAGTCACCTCCTTCCAAATCCATGGCTCTTCTGATCACAAAATCTTTTCCCTTGGGGTTCCAGGGACAACATTCTGCAGCTTGTTCTACACTGAGAATGTGTAACCTAAAAAGGTTTTAACCAGGCCAATCTACTTAGTACCTTCCACAGCCATTGGTACTCTCCCATAAATATGCCATGTTAGATTTAAGAAAAACTATGAGCATTTTCTGAAAACCTTGCAAACTTTAAAGAGTTGAAATGTACGGGGGGTGCCTGGGTGGCTCAGTCGGTTAAGCCTCCGACTTCAGCTCAGGTCACGATCTCGCGGTCCGCGAGTTCGAGCCCCGCGTCGGGCTCTGGGCTGATGGCTCAGAGCCTGGAGCCTGCTTCGGATTCTGTGTCTCCCTCTCTCTCTGGCCCTCCCTGTTCATGCTCTGTCTCTCTCTGTCTCAAAAATAAATAAATAAATAAATAAATAAATAAATAAATAAATAAATAAATAAAAAATGTACTACCAAATTCCGGAGATATATCTGGATATTTGCACCGTATATTAATAACTTCTAACCTAAGGGGTGGAAAAACCCATGAGTTAACTTTTTGTCATTCTACATCTTGTTCCTTTGGGACTTTCCCCCAGAACTGTCCCAATGAAGCAGAAATATATTTTGTATGATATTTTTCAGCTCTCCTATGTTATGGGTTTCATTGATCTTTCCTTTATATTCTAGTTCTTAATATTTAAAATCTGAATTTGAGGGTCTCAAGAACATTATTCTCTCTCTTCTTCTGAAATTTAAAGCTATTATTTTACTAAGGTTAGAAAGATTGTATGTAAAAACCAAAACCAAAGAAAGACATTTTTTATTCCAAATACCATCTCTCTCTTCAGTCCACATGGGAATAAGCCTCAGGTTAATGGCCTCATCTCAATAGCAAAAAGCAATGAAATGGAAGGGAAATTATCCAGAATGAAAAATAATTTCGCTACTATTTAAAAATATTCCCTTGCTATATGCTTATAGCACATAACACTGTGGTATATTCTATGTGCCTTGTAAGTTCAGGTTAAATAATTATTAGTTATTATTATGATATATGTATATATACACATACATACATATACACATACACATATACATGTGTACACATGTTTATTTAAACCACTGTATACAATTTTACATTATTAATATAGCTTAACTGTAATTGCTTGTGTTGTGCTCACAAAAATTCATTACCATAGTTGTTAATATTATGGATGTTATTCTTCTGATAAAGCAAAGTTAAGTTTAAAGGTTAACCTTGAGCAAAACTAAGGACATACATAATCTATGTTAAACTGGCATTCATATATGTGAGAAAATAGAAAAACAATTTCTCTTCATTCTGAAATAGGAACAAACTAGAAGCAAATGCTGACCCTTGGACTTAACCAGATTTCATCTTTGGCCTGAGGAGAGATGAATTTAGATATATCAAGCAATTGATATCATTGCATAAACAGTTGCATTTGTTTTCAAGCTCATTGACAAATTTTATTTATTTATTTATTTATTTATTTATTTATTATTTAAGATTATTTTTAAAACAGTATCTTGTTGTTATAGAAATTCTAGGATTAGTTCTTGATATTTCTCAAGGAGTAACAAAGTTTTTGTACATTTCCCTTCAATCATAAATACACTTAAGTAGACCCTCATTAAAAATTGCGTTGGGGCACCTGAGTGGCTCAGTGGGTTAAACATCCAACTCTTGATTTTGGCTCAGGTCATGATCTCACTCTTCTTGAGACTGAGGTGCACATTGAACTCTGCACTGACAGCATGGAGCCTGCTTGGGATTTTCTCTTGCCCTCTCTTTGCCCCTTTCTCACACCCTCTCTCTCTCAAAAATAAATATATACACTTTAAGAAACTGTAACAATGTAGCAAATCTTGAGATGGGTTTTCACAATTCGGTATTATAAGTATTTGACCACACCTAACTAGTGTGTCCTGTTCTCTCAATAACGTCTTTGGAGATCTCTAAAACTCCTCTGGAATTTCAATCCATCATTCCAATAAGCACAACATTATATGCCATCAAATACTTCCTTCTTTGAGTTACTTATTCCCTGAAGTGTTAGGGGACTATTTATTGCCAGGAAACTTTCTAGGCATAGAAAGATGGATGGAACACTTTTCGTTCTTTAAAATGCCAACCTAGGGGCACCTGGGTGGCTCAGTTGGTTAAGCATCCAACTTCGGCCCAGGTCATTATCTCACAGTTTGTGAGTTCGAGCCCCACGGCAGGCTCTGTGCTGACAGCTTGGAGCCTGGAGCCTGCTTCAGATTCTGTGTCTCCCTCTCTCTCTCTGCACCTCCCCAGCTCATGCTCGCACTCTGCCTCTGTCAAAAATAAATAAACTTAAAAAATAAATAAATAAATAAAATGCCAACCTAGTGGGGACCAATAAACATTTTTTTTTTTCAAAAGGCTAGAACAGAAGTAAATACAATAAAAAGAACTCTCTGTGTGGTACAATAGGAGTTCAGGATATAGGGGATGCATTGCTAAGGTCTGCCACATGAAAAAGAATTTATTTTTTAAATAGAACATCACTCTTGAGGTCAATTTACAAAAAAATAACCAATAATAAGTAAATAAGTTTATGACTTCTGACAAATGTTCACAATCATTAACAATATCACAGTCATGATATAGAATATTTATAATACCTCCCCCAAAAAGAGATTGCCCCTTTTCAGTCAATTTTTCACCTCAACACTCACAAATGCTGTCTCTTGTCACAATAATTTCATGGCAGGACATCTTTTGCTGTTGGCTTCTTTTACTTAGCATAATGCTTTTGATATATGTCTGAGTTATTACATACACAAGAAGTTTATTTTATATACATAAAACATATATATAATATATTATGTATATATAAAAAGCCCCAGTGCAAGGCTTGAACTCACAACCCTGAAATTAAGACCTGAGCTGAGATCCAGGGTCAGACACTTATATCAATTGAGCCACCCAAGCACCCCAAGAAATTTATTTTTCTATTCCCAAACTGTATTTCATCATAGAGATATATGACAATATGTTTATCCTTTCACAAGCTGATGGACATTTGGATTATTTCCCATTTGAGGCTATTATAAATGAAGCTTCTCTGAGTGAATGAAGCTTAAATGTGTTTGTGGATGTGAGTATGAGTATATATAATGACAAAAATAAAAACCAAAATTTGTTACTTTTTTCTAAGTGGTAATAATGTAGAATTATTTTTCTAAATTACACTTTTCAAGATTTTTGTAATAACATATGAACTTGACATGTAAAAATATAAGTAAAACTAGGGAGTATTTAAAATTAAAACTAAAAGCCTTATATTTATTACTCTGAGCTCAAAATTCTTATCATTTCTTCAAGTTCATTCACACAAAAATATTCAAGTGAAATGCCTTTGGCCAAACAAATTTTATGACACATGGAATGCCTTTTTTTAATATTTTGAGATTCAAAATGAAAATTAGCATATTAAACATTCTGAGAACTTCTGTAAAGCAGAAAACAGCATTCTCAACTTACTGCACAACAGAGCCCTTTTCCAATCACATCTAGTACACACAATTGGGAAACAATGCTTTGTACTATGGGATACATATATCTGTCAAGTACATAAATTAGTAGAAATGACTCTTGTGCTTATAATGGGAGGTAGCAAAAACTTTGTGAAAAGTGAGTTTGAAAAATGAATATATTAATATTTACTGCTATGATAATAAACTGCTCTTGAGATCTTACCATTTGGGTTTTCAAAGTTCTTTCAACACTTATCAGAACAGGAAGGTCTATCTCCATAATGTAATTTTCCTTTCACCTTCCTTTGTGATGTGACATTAAACTTTAGGTTTGAAATACATTCATTCAATTAATTTGATGTAAGTGTTTCTATGCTTCAAGGGGAAAAAGGAAAATATTAATAGATAAATATATCAAATGCTAAACCTAGACTTTTTAGTGTAGATATGCAAAGACCATTTCTTCAAAGCAGTAAGTATGCAGATAATAAGTTCTAATAGAGTAATAAAGAAAATTTAAGTGTGAGACTGAGCAAGAAGACGGAGTGTGTCTATAATATGCTGTTTATCTTCTAATCAATTCTAATTTGCCTCAACATTTATCAGATGGAATTAAACACTTCCCATACTTATTTTGATGCGAAGTCTATCAATCTATTATATGAGTCCTTCAGAGAAAGGAGGATTTGTTTTGGTTTATCAAAACTTTCAAAATGTTACCCATTGATCTAATCAGTTATTTATGCCTCTTTTTAAAAGATAGATTAAACTATATTTTAGGAGTGTAATGCTCACTAAATAAAATGCAAAGTGGCTCTTATTGCACTCTGTGGTTTTACCCAGAGTCATCCTTTAAATTGCAAGTGCTGTTTCAGCAAGTTTCTGTCTACTCTCATGCTTTTAGAGACTGAATGAAAAATCCCCAAATTGTCATTGGTACCATCCATCACCATTACCAACCACAAATCACTGACAAGGAAACTTATCTATTGATTTAAAATCTGAGTGGGAACACTAGGAAACAACTGTCCCTTGCAGTAAATGAATGTCATTCAGTTCAATGATTAAGAAAACAGAGTCTATTTACACACACATCACATAGATACATGTACTTCAAGCTGTAATCTTTCTGCTATTCCCTGATCATTAGTGCAGTTCGTTAATTTAAAAAAAAAGTAGTCATTTTAAATGTACACAAACTAAGAGGTAATAAAAATAATGTTTTGTTATACTGAAAATGGCAAGTATAGAAAAGCTTGCCATGGTGTGATTTTTTTTTTAATGTTTATTTTTGAGAGAGACAGAGACAGAGCTTGAGCAAGGGAAGGGCAGAGAGAGAGAGTGAGACACAGAGTCCAAAGCAGGCTCCAGGCTCTGAGCTGTCAGCACAGATCCCAACGTGGGGCTTGAACTCACAGACTGTGAGATCATGACCTGAGCTGGAGTTGGACGCCCAACCGACTGAGCCACCCAAGCGCCCCAGCCATGGTGTGATATTTTTTTTTTAACAGGTGAAAGAAGGTGGGGAAGAGTGAAAAAATATAAACATACTGATAATGCCAAAAGTAAAGAACAGTATATTGTCTATTTCAAACTGGTTGAAGAAGTGTGACAATGCCAGTGAAGAGGGAAATGTCTGATGTACATTTAATACTTTTTAGATTCAGTCGCATCAAAAATTGCCTTTTCAACATGTGAGATTCATCAAATGTCAAACAACCACCTAATGAATTCCCTCTGTTATTCTGGATGGAAATGTGAAGGAGAGTGAGACTGGGGACAGACACCTGCAGGGAATACTCAGATGACGGTACCCATGCCTTTAGAGCATTCTGTTAACAAGGGGCTGCAAATATGGGCACTAGGAAATAAAAGCACTTGTGTATGTGCAAATATATACATTCTCTATACTTTACCTGTAAAAAAACAAAAACAAAAACAAAAAGCAAAAAAACCTAGAAAGGACATCACTAAAAGTCTCAGTGAATTGTAAGAATCAGTGTTTTACAGGAATGAAAAACTATTTTTAGTCATGAAAATTGCTAATGATAAATAATTATTCTAATCTTCATTAATTTATTCTGCTTGACCTCAGGTCCAGTCTAAAGTCTAATCAAATCTGTTTTTCAAAACCTCACTGCACACCCTCTTTACAGCCATTTAGCCAGTTTTATTTGGTTTTAATATTCTCTTAAATAAAACACAGCAAGACATCCAGGTTGCATAATTACATATTGTTTTAATTTGTGAATTATATTTTATCAAATATCTTGATATTTAAGTTTTTGTTCCCTTTAGGGTGCTTAAATATGTTACTGTAGTAACAAAATCTTTCCATGTTTGAAATCTCTGCTGCTAATTTTAAACTTGGCTTGTATCAGGTAAATGTTAAATCATACACTGCAAGATATAAAAATATTTATTGTAACAAACTCAATAACATAAATATGATTACTAAGTTGCAGTTATCTGTTGAACCATTTTAGACTTGTGGTTTTCTTTCTTTATTTTGTTTAAATCTGCTTTTATTTCCATGCTCTACTAGTCAGCCATGCAGCAATTACACTGGGAAATATTACAATGAACAGTGAGAAAATTTTTATGGATGTAATTAATGTTGATTAGGGCTTGCAACAGTATTTCTTTATAGTTCTTAGTAATTTAATTGTATGAAGCCTTCTGTACTTTGTCACACACAAAAAGCTTATTTTCCAGGTAATTATAGCTTTTAATGTTTATTTATTTTTGAGACAGAGAGAGAGAGAGAGCGAGCATGCATGTGTGAGGTGGAGGGGGGCAGAAAGAGGATCTTAAGTGGGCTCTTCACTGGCAGCGGAGAACCCGATCTAGGGCTCCAACCCGTGAACTGAGATCATGACCTGAGCCAAAGTCAGCTGCTTAACCAACTGAGTCACCCAGGCAACCCTCCAGGTGGATGTTTCGATGAGAGTCAAAATAAGAATTTATGATTGGTTCACTTTGAATTAAAATATGTTGCAGGAAAAAGAAACATATTGCACATTTTAAGGCTTAAATTATGTTATTCTTATTTAAAAAAACCTTAATATAATAGGAAAAGAGGGAATATTCTCTATTGTACGGATCTATATTTCTTAGGGTCCTAGTATTTTATTTCTATTTCTAACTTCTTCTGCTCATAATTAGTCACATGTAGCATTCTTTTTTGCCAATCTTATAGCTAAGCTCAGCCCGTTGGAATTTTTTGAAATCGATACTGTCCTTTTGTAAAAGGGTTCTAAATGACTCTACTTTTGCATTCACATGATTCAGTAGTTAATCAAACTTTCTTCGCAGACTTTGGATTTCTACACTCTTCTCTACAAAAACCCCTACTTTATATTTTGTGACTTGTATTTATGTCCTTTCCCTGTGGAGCCCTACCGTCTTTACTATTCCCTTCAAAACCTGGAGTTCTGTTCCTGAGCTGGAGTTTCATGGATGTGTCTCTACATTTTGCTTCAAACCTCTTTGATGTCATCTCTTATTTTGTTAAAAGAATGTATGTAATATATTATATGCCAGATCCAAAGAAGGCATTAGGAACAACACTGCCCTGATTCTGAGCTACAGTTAATTGAAAGATAAATGTGTCAATAAAATTTTCGATTATAAAATACAGGTAAATTATGAGTGAGAACAAAAGTGAAAATAATGAAATGGTTAAATCACTTTGAAGAGGGAAAAGATTTCACATATAAAACACCACTCATTGGAATGAATAAAACTTCAGGGAAGTGGCATAGGAATGTGATTAAGAAGAACGGGACTCAAAGACTGCTCTTACAAAGCTCTATTCTTGTTTCTGAAATTCTTCTGTTATTAGATTTATTTGACCTCATCCTCATCTGAATCTTGCCCCATAATTATAGCCCATCTGGGTGAAGCCTAGGTTTATAAAATGTTTGTCTCACCAAATGGTATGTATTGCTGTGATTTGTGTCCTATAGCCAGAAAGTATGGTCACAATTTATTAAGCCTTGGGTTGATGATTGGTCCAAGAGAGAGAGAATGAAGGGCAGGGAGAGAAGAGGAGGGGAGAAGAGAAGAAAGAAAAGAGCAAAGAGGACAGAGAGTGGAAGCGGAGAGAATAAAATGGCCAAGATTGAAGCTGGAATATCTTTTATAATGTATAAACATCTTCCTGTCTCCCATTTTTTTCCATACACAAGATTGATTTTTCACACTATTGTCCCTTGAAATTTTCTTCCAAGTCTATTACAATTCTCCTATCACTGTCATCAGTATAAGGCCAAATGGTTTTTGCTATAGAACAGTTTCTTATATAAAATAGAATGCATTTCTCTTTCCCATAAAAGAAGATCAAAGGTAGGTAGTTCAGCTCAGATATTAATACTCTAGAGTCTTGAGGGAGCCAGGCTCATTTTCTATCATGCTAATGTCAGTTTTTACTTTCATGGTCAGATTGTATTTTGAGGCTCTGGTCATCATGTTTCTACTCCAGAAATTATCCCACACAATTCTGCTTACATTCCACTGGTCCAGTTTGAGTCACATGCCCATACCTACCTACATAGAAGCTGGGGAAAATAATCTCTAAAATGGGTATCTTTCTGACTTTAAATAAAATGAGATTTCCATTACTAAGGAGAAAAGAAATGCATATTCAGTGGCAAATATTATTTGTATTTATTTTAGTACTTTGAGACACAAGTACCATTTGATGTTTGAAGTCTTTCAAATCATGTATCCATAGCGTGACCATCCCCTTCAATTAATCTTTTCATTTTAAAAAATAGAGTGTATATTTCAGTTGCAGAAAATATTTCTGTGCTGTCCTTGAATTTCTGTGCATGATCAAGTTATTTTCCCCTTGAACTTTATCTGCTGTGATCATTAGTGACATTTCCCAAAAACTCTGTTTAGTGTTTCTTGAGCACTTATATATATTATTTTTCTTTGGGGTTTGGGCGGAGCAGCCCTAGTACCTAAGGTTGCAAATATCCTGCAATGGCTTGAGATACAATGATCTCTCCATCAATGGTTTAATCCTTAGGTTAATAATTAATCCTTAATCAATTTTATAGATACCAGGAGTAAGGTTCTCCTCTCTCGGGCCCGTTTCTAATTGGCAGGGGCACCTTCAGGCCATCCGATTTGCTTCCTCTCAGCTTTTTGTGACCGAAGTTCACCAGATATACCAAAAGGGAAAATATCCCACTTCTCCAGTGAAGTCCAGGGGCTTCTGAGCCAAGGCCTTCCCAGAAGCCTTGCATTCAGATATTCATTCTCAGTGTTCCCTCAGCTCCTAAAACCCTACATAATCCAGAGATCAAAGAACCTACAAAACTTTTAAAGTAAAGACCTCACTACATCAGTGACTACCTTTTCACACTGCAAGTCTCAGCTGCTAAAGAAAACTGGCGGTTGCTTCACTCAGGAGAGGAGTGTAGGTGGCATTAGGAGTAGATTCAAGGCAGGAGACATTCCAATCACCATCTTCAGAGAATGTGGAAGATGATTTCAAGCTATTTAACTTTTTCATTAGTAAATTCCTTTCTTCAATTTGATCTCAAATAGAATTCTACATGAAAGCTGAACTTCATAACTAAAAAAGGGGCAAGTTCTGAAACCTTTTAGCTACTCAGGGAATGTAGTTTCAAAAAGAGTGATCTATTGCCTATTGGACATCTATTGAAAGAAATTCAGAACTATTATTTGAAGTAAATCTTTGTATTCAGCAGGTATCTCTTGTACTTTCGCTGTGCAGAGATGGAATGTGATCTATTCTGGAATCTTTTTTTTTCTTTTTCTTTACAAGGGGAAGCCAAAAATTACTTCTTCTATGATAAATGTCAAAGAAAAGGGATCTGTCTTTAGTGGAATACACGGAAAATACATATTGGGACCCCCTTTGTAAGAATAGTGGACAGGACTAGTGGGAGCAATACTTGTACTGAGAATACTTTATAAATTTGGATCAAAATATTTTAAAAATCATCAAGTTAAAATCATTGAAGAGCTGGCATGACATTAAACAACTAATCCAAATCCAAATTTCAACATAATAGTTATCAAGGGTTTCCACGTCTTCACTGTTATCAAAATTCTTATAATAAGATAAAATAATGTTTTATAATTATGTATTTTCCTTTCAGCAATCTTAATATAAATGTTCAACTGAACAATATCAGTCAAGCTGCATATATTCTCTAGTTCTTAGTTTCTAGATCTGTAAAGTTTTCATTAAAACCACTAGCCTCCTAGAGTTTGGGGATGATTAAGTTAATTAATTCACATAAAGATTGATGCCTACCATTTGGTAACTGCTCAATAATTTTTAACTATTAATCAATTTTTGAATAATCTGTATACTATACAATTTTTAGGCAATCTCAAATTATTTGAAATGAGATAGTATATAAATACATTCTGGTACCTATGCCTATATGCATACTCATACCAATGAGTGTTTTCATGTCAATGAAGTTTTTTCTCTGAAAAGTTGCATGTCTAGAATTCCCCAGGGTCCTGCCTGTCCCTTTGACCCTGCTAGTGTGTAAAATCATCTTTTTTTATGTTTACTTATTTATTTTGAAAGGGAGAGAGACAGGGAGAGAGAAGGAGAGAGAGAATCCCAAGCAGGCTCCGCACTCTCACTAGAGTCTGACTCATGGTTCAATCTCATGAACCGTGGGGTCATGACTTGAGCAGAAATCAAGAGTCAGATGCTTAACCAACTGGGCCACCCAGGTGCCCCTAAAATCCATCTTTTTAAAAAAATTATTTTAATTGTTTAAATGTTTATTGATTGATTGATTGATTGATTGACTGAGAGAGAGAGACAGAGCATGAGCAGGGGAGGGAGCAGAGAGAAGAAGACACAGAACTGAAAGCAGACTCCAGGCTCCACACTGTAAGCACAGAGCCCCACGCAAGGCTCAGAGTTTGAACTCAGGAACTGTGAGATCATGACCTGAGCCAAAGTTGGAGGCTTAACTAAGCCCCTCGTGGTGCCCCTAAAAGTCATCTTCTTGAAAAGAACAGTTTACTAAGCCCCAGCCCCATTCTGTGTATGTAGCTTTCCCAGGCTTGAGTCTGCACATTGAAGCTCACACAACCTTTAACCTAGGAGACAGTACACATTCTTATGCTGCTATTAGAAAAGTACTTTCAAAATTCTTTAAAATCAATGACTTAGGCATAACAAACAATAAATAAACATGTGGTGTACAATTTTTCACTTGAGAAGCAAAAAGAACCAGAAATTCAACTGCTCATAAAACACTTATACAATTATTTAAAATACTTTTCTGGCTTAGAGAGCTATCTTATTTCTATGCAGCTATATGCTCAGTGGATTTTGAAGTGTGACATTTGGAGTACATGATAAACTACAATACGAAAAATAGTATAGTAAATTTCTATCTGATTTTTTATTTGATACAAATGTTGGAGTACCAGTTGACATCATCTCTAGAATAAGAAACATGTAAGCAAAGTAACTGGGCCTTTAAACTGGCTGTCTTTGATTTAGTGTTACATCACTACCTTGTTTTATGAATTCTCTAATATCAGCCTATTTGGTTTATAATGAATAAATGATGAATAATTCATAACATGTAACAATTAATCAGAGAAATCTGATTTTGACGCCTTATTCTGAAAAAAGACAAAGCATCTATATAGATCATGAGGCATATTTTTAAAAAAAAATTTTTTTTTCAACGTTTATTTATTTTTGGGACAGAGAGAGACAGAGCATGAACGGGGGAGGGGCAGAGAGAGAGGGAGACACAGAATCGGAAACAGGCTCCAGGCTCTGAGCCATCAGCCCAGAGCCTGACGCGGGGCTCGAACTCACGGACCTCGAGATCGTGACCTGGCTGAAGTCGGACGCTTAACCGACTGCGCCACCCAGGCGCCCCTTGAGGCATATTTTTTAAATAGTATTGGAATTTATGTAAAAATTAAATCTAAAATGCAGTATATTCTATAAGATCAAAAGCATCTATCTGAATGGGCACATGCTAACAATATGTGATTTATGCACAAAATTCAATATAATCATAGATGGGCAAACAATCATGCCCTGCTTTTTTTTTCTATCTAATTTTAAGTCACACTGAATAATAAATCAGTTGAGCTGATTACTTGTACGAGCTACTGAGTTCTTTGGAGAAATAACACTATTCCTTGTAAATTCTATGAGTTTGGTATCCTACACTTGTAATGTGGGTACTTACAAGTCCACTGTGATGGTACTCAAAATCCTTTAATTTTAAAGAAGAGGAAAGCACCTACCTCCCTGGATATCTAAATATCATATCCTTACCAAAATTTCATCCACACAAGGAACTTAACCAGACAAGTGGATATCTAGCATTTTTGTTCCTGTTCCCTCTTTACTCTTACACTGATTCATTCTGACCTCAGTTGAATACGAACTTGAAAGACCCAGGTCTTTTAATCTCATGTGAAAGAGTATGAGTTAGTGTACTGACTTTCCGCAAAAGGGTGGGTCCCATTCACGTGGTATACGTAGATCTTCCAGACTGATGAGGTAATTTTTAAGGCTTTTCATTTATTACTGGAAATGTCCCATTACTGCAGTATATAAACAGAATTCACTGACTGTACCAATCTTCTAGCTATCCTAAGGGCGATAAAAACGAAGATGAAGTGGCAAAGAGGTGGAGATGTCTACACAGAGACTGAGTCTGAAAGGGGCATGGCATGTGGTGAACCTGGAGAGAGATAAACATATGCAGGAACTTCCCGGGAGCATAACTTACATCCCTTGGCTCAGATGATGCAAGTCATTATAGACTGTCTCCTGTATCTTTTTCTTTACCTAACAGTACTTTCTTCATTTCCATACCCTGAGCTTTTGAATCAGAATCATTCCTGTTATTTTCTAGGTAGTAGTTGAATCGAGTAAAATTCAGTACATGCCAAATAAATGAAGTAGACATCATTTACCCTCAGATTTATTGCGAAACAAATATTGCATTTCTTAATTGTGCTTAAGTAATTTATGTCCAATACAGAGACCATAGGACTGGACTGACAGGAAGATGCATCTCAGGCCCTGTTAAATCTTATTTGACTCTTTGGGGACCTGGAAAGGTCTAGGAGATTCCAATCTCTGCTTGGGAAAGGGAGGAAGGATCTCTAATAGCTGATGCAACATGGTTATTGGAAACCTTATATAAGTTTCCCTGATCTTTTTTCCTATGGCTTCTGTATGTTTTTGCTTCACCAGTGGAAAACAGAAAATTGTTACCGAGAATGGAGCTCTGATGCTTGAGACCTCTCTAATGCCACAATATAGCCACACCCTTTAAGATCTACCTTATCCAACCACTTCTAGGGCAATGCCCAAGAGCCCTCAGAGTTCCACTAAACCATGGTCATAAATCTACTTTGCATGTTGAAAGAGAAGTCTCCTCTCTCCTCTTTAATAGGGTTAAATAGTAAACCCAAGCATTGTCATTATTGTAACAGTCACAAATATTAATTGTCAAGCAATGGATGGTCAGAGCCTGTACTGACTGCAACAAGTAGAAGGAGTCATTGATGATCTGACTTTCTGATCAGCCATCAGTAAACCTGTCAACCAGTAAAAGTCATATCAATTCATACCAAATAAATCTTAACGTTAATCAATGGTTGTATTATATAGCATATTAGTAACTATCTGAGGTGGTAACAGTTTTGTTGTAATAATCTCTTTTCTGACTATGCTTTCTAAATGTTAAACCACATATCTCAGGATAAAACCATGCAAGTAGACTAAAGATTTTAGTTTTTTATGATTCCTCCAGTACAAAAATAGTCTTTTAGACTGTAAATTATTGGCCTCAGGGTACACAGAGGCCAGAGTGAGGGATAATGCCCAGGTCATTTAACAAAACTTCTAATGAGCTATTATGTAAATACCTTTTTGTGACTGTTGTTTTGTTTTGCCTTTTTTTTTTTAATTCTGTTCTTATGCCATTTGTTCTTTTTGGACAAGATATCAATTACCAATATATTACTGAAAAATTGTGGAAGGCATGTAACCAGGACCATCACTCCAGGATAATTCTTTAAGACATTTCTTTCCCTCATATACCAAATAAATTTATTCATCAATACAGGATTTCCTATGACATGCATCCTTTATATTAAACTGGGGGAAATCTGTTTTAATTATTTTAGGTCACATGAATGCCATTTTGAGGTGACATATGTCACCAATTTAAGATTGACATTTGCTTTTTTGTGTGTGTGGGTTATTTTTTCATGATCCCAGAGCATTTACAAGGCAGCCTGACTTTAAACACCAAAAACTCTGTTAACAATTGACAAAAGGGCGTATCCCACTGAAAGATAGGACTGAGGTCAAAATTGGCTTTTACTATTTTGTTACCAGTTCATTAAACACTATATTAAAAGTCAGGAAAATTGTGTTGAAAATTGTGTTAAGGATTTTAATTTTACTACTAGTGGGTAGTAAATAATTATGAAAGCCTAAGTGAAAAATAAGGTATTGCAATTTTAAAATAATTTTGCTGTCTTAAAATTAATACATAGAATATACAGAATAATAGGTCCTATATATATAATTCCAGAGCACAATTTACTAAGACTATTTATACTTAATGTGAAAGATGAACTGCCATTATCCTTTAAAAGAGTCTATTCAGACAAACTTTAATAAGTATATCTTGTGAAGGAAAGACAACATGATGTCTCTGAAACAATCAGATGTATTAAACCAATAAAGCATTAGAGTTCTTGGAAGGGGAAAATGTATTAAGAATGAAGGGGGAAGTGTAGGAAAGAAAAGCTGATCTAAATATACTTACAATTAAAAACTAATGTGTAGAAGTTTTTTATCTTGAAGAGGTCCCAATAGTTCATTTTTGCAAAGGAAACAATAAACAAAACGAAAAGGCAATCGACAGAATGGGAGAAGATATTTGCAAATGACATATTAAAGGGTTAGTATTCAAAATCTATAAAGAACTTACCAAACTCAACATCCAAAAAAATAATAATAATCTATTGAAGAAGTGGGCAGAAGACATGAATAAACACTTTTTCAAAGAAGACATCGAGATGGCCAACAGACACACGAAAAGATGCTCAACGTCACTCATCATTAGGGAAATACAAATCAAAACCACACTGAGATACCAGCTCACACTGGTCAGAGTGGCTAAAATTAACAACTCAGGAAACAGATGTTGGCGAGGATGTGGAAAAATAGAATCCTCTTGTACTGTTGGTGGGAATGCAAACTGGTGCAGCCACTCTGGAAAACAGTGTGGAGGTTCCTCAAAAAATTAAAAATAGAATTATCTTACAACCCAGCAATAGACCTACTAGGAATTCATCCAAAGGATTCAAGAGTGCTGATTCATAGGAGTACATGTACCCCAGTGTTTATAGCAGTACTATCAACAATAGCCAAATGATGGAAAGAGCCCAAATATACGTCAATTGATGAATGGATAAAGAAGATATGCCGTATATATACAATGGAATACAACTTGGCAGAGTGAGAAAATGAAATCTTGCCTTTTGCAACAACATGAATGGAACTGGAGGGTATTATGTTAAGTGAAATAAACCAGGCATAGAAAGATAACAAATTTTTCCACTCATATGGGGAATTTGAGAAACTTAACAGAAGATCATGGGGGTAAGGAAGGGAAAAAATAGTTTCAAACAGAGAGGGAAGCAAACCATAAGAGAGTCTTAAATACAGAGAACAAACTGAGGGTTGATGGCGGGGAGGGGGGGGGCTGGGAGGGAGAGGGGAAAATGGATGATGGGCATTAAGGAGGGCATTTGTTGGGATGAGCACTGGGTGTTATATCTAAGCAATGAATCACGGGAATCTATTCCTAAAGCCAAGAGCACACTGTATACACTGTATGTGAGCTAACTTGACAATATATTTAAATAAATAAATAAATAAATAAATAATAAAAATTAATGTCACTATGTCTTACACCAAAGACTGGAAAACAAATTAACGGAACTGTAAAATACATGGGTAGGGACAAGGTTTAAACACAAATATCAAGATGAGAATAAATGGATAATTGATTTAATTTACTGAAGAAGCATAACTTTACTTGTCCATGTGGACAAGTAAAAGTCATTCGGGGTATAAAATAAAAGCTATGATTTATTAGAGTACAGTATTAGTGAATGTTTCAAATATTGGTGTCTGAAGTTTAAATGGTATCTGCTATGGAAACCAATTTGACAATAAATTTCATATATTGAAAAAAAAATGGTATCTGGTATCTGAGCATTTCACTGAATCATCTATTAATGTTCCACTCAGTTTCTTGTAGAGATACAGATCATGACAAAAGTCCATCTCACAACCAATAGCTAAGGCTGACAGACAAATAAGCACTAAGGTAACATTTTTCAATTAACACTAGGATACATGAAGCTAGACAACAATAAACCTTACCTTGGCTTCAACCTAAAGAAGAGAGACCATTTTGAAAATATGCAATGAAGATAAAATTGTTTTGAACATTTAATAACATTCATCTGAAATATAAGGGAAAACCTAAATTCCTAAAAAAATTGTAACCATAACAAAACAGCAGAAGAGGATATTAATATATTTTTCAGTACTTGATAAAAAAACAATGCTAAAATATAAGTAATGTGAATAATATTATTATTAAAAATAATTACCTCTATGGTTATTAAAGTTATTTTCTTATTAGAACTTTAATTATAAAGAGCAATAAAATATTTAATGACCCATATATCATTTTCATAATTAGACTATTTTTCCATGAACCCATCAGAGAAAAGATTGTGTAGGTTATAAGGTTTTGCCAAAGTACAATAATGGATAATAGATTGCTCAATAAACAAAAAATCGAAACAGCATCCACCCTCACATCAGGACACAACAGAAGCATTTTCAGCTGAGATTAAAAATGGCTGTGTGCCATGTCTACCCAAATGATTTCGGATGTTTTGCAGAATTTCTCTGTGTCCAGAACGGTTGTTAACAATGGAAAATGTCTGGACAAAACAAGAATATGAACACTTATTAATTCAATGTGGAGGAATGAAAATGATCAATCCAGCTATATCATCAACCCATGACTCGCCCTAATGTAAGCCTTGTAAAAGTTACAAGCAAGCCAAGGAAAAGGAGATAAAAGGGGGGATCCTGAATGGAGATTTGCCCAAACATTACATTTCAGCTATACAGGATGACAAAAACAAAGCCGGAGATGGAAATCAAACTCAATTATATCTTAAAGCAAATAATAAATCTTGCTCCAAGGAATAAGTCCATACTTAAATTAGGAACACTAGAAAATGACCCAACAGAAGTTACTAAACATATAAAATGCAGTTTTTAAAATATGTAATTAAGGGAAAATGGAAAAATTTCAATATTTTTATTACTAAATAAGTGATAATGAAAAAATAGGTAGTGAATTGAAAACTTTAGTTAATATTTTAAATGATTACAATTCTAAGAAATACAGAAAGTTAATGAAGCTCAATTCAAAAATTTGTTTACATGACAGGAAAATCATATAATTTTGAATAAGATAGCAAATAATAATTTTAAAGAGCTACCAGTTCAAATCCTTGCAAAGCTAATCAAAAATTGAGATTAAAAAAGTAAAAAAGTAAATTTCAAATCAATGAAAGGTAACTTAAACTAAGAGAAAATATGCAAGTGTAAATAATGCAGGAGTTAAGATTCACCACCCTTCACTTTTACACGCATTCCTTCACCTAATGCTCAGCCCTACTTACTGCTACTGACGTTTGGGTATATTTCTCCATTCCAGTTATGCTGAGCTTGGGCAGGTCACTTGATTTGGCAAAGAAGTGGTAGCTGAAATATTAAGAACAGAGTCAGTAAATATTTTTGTAGGACTTAGGTCTCTTGCACTTGCACCTTTTACCATAACAAGACTAAGTCACAAGTAGTCACTGATTCAAATAAAATGAGGGGACAAGTATAGCAGAACTTAACCCATAGCCATAGCTCAGCCCATCTGATTCCCACCTAGACTAGTAGAGTTAAAGGCTACCCTCTGATACAGGAAAGAGAACCTTTTTTTTTTTTTTTTTCTTTTTGGTAATCACTGAATTTGGAGGCAGTTTGTTGCACAACATTGTTGCAACATCTAATACATGTAATAATTTAGGAAAATGAATGTTAAGGACTATTTCATGTCACAAAGTGTACTTTATTAGAACTCTTGGAAGAATGCCTGATTAACCAGAAGAACTGGGATCAAAGTAATGTGCTCTCATTCTTTTTGATCCTAAATCTGCTATTATTTTTTCTCTTCTTATAATGATAGTATTTATCTGTATCTACCTGTATCTAGATTATATCTGTAACTGTATCTATATGTAACCTATATTAATACAGATATATAAAGTAGAATTAATTTTTAAATGAATCATCATAACATAATCCCTAAATTCAATGGTGATAACAATTATCATCTTTTTTATTTTTTTTTATTTTCTGCTGGTTTTTAAAATTTTATAACAAACTTCTGATATAATACTTGTCCCTAAATAGTGTATTTTTTCCAAATGATAACATTTTACAAAATGATAAAAATATGATTATACTAAAATGTCTGATTCACTGAAAAATGACTTTCTGATAAATTGTTTACTCCAGGAAATTTTAAGTTATGAAAATTCACTCAAAAATCATATGAACATTATAGTATATTTATATATGGATAAAAATTTTTTTCAAGACAATACTTCCACAGAAAGTGTTGTAGCTAGACATTTTAAAAAGCTGCATTCTTGCAAAGCTTATTGAACATAATGACTATGGTATTTACACATTTTCAGAATGAAGAAAATATGTAACATTTCTTGGTGCTGACTAGCACCAAGTGTTATTTGGTTATTAAAATCATACCTTCCCTATACACATTAACAAAACCTACAGATAATAGCAACTATGGAGATTCTTTATAAGTGATAAGATGAGGACAGTACTTTGCAAAGGAATATAGACCATCACTTGTAAATGTTTATTCCAAGAGTCCAATAATAAATTAACCTAAGGGAATCTAAGAAATCTCTTAGGATATATCATAAATCAATAGATAAAATTAAGAAAGACCCATAGTATTTTATTAAGATATGAGTATAGCTGATTGTAAAAGATATTCCTAAAAAATAGTAAAAAAAAATTCTTTTGCATGGAATAGTCAAGATGCACACATCTCAGAGCTGTAGTTGTGGCTCTCTCTAAGATAAGACTCTTGGTCATGATGGGGGATCTATCATGTCCTGACTCCATGCAGGTACAGGCAGCACTGGAAAAACATGCAACATGACTGCATGAAGAAGGGAGAATACTGGATGTTGTGTACACACCTTTTACCTCATATTTTTAAGACCTGTATTTAGTCACAGTGTCATACACAGAGGTGTGCTAAGATATACCAATCTTATTCAGAAAACCAAGGATCAAAGATTTTATTACCATGATGGAGAACTGATATTAGGGACCACTATCATCTCTGAAAAGCTATTTTTATGAAAGTCAATAGTTATTTCTGATTAAACATCTTAAGCACTGAGAATTGGAGGATACTTGTATAAAATGATAATGAATACTATCTTAAAATAACAATACTGTGAAGCTTTGAAAAATGCAACACTAGAAGCAGTCATACTAAAGTTAGAACAAGTCTGACCCCACTAAAACTATTGTGAAACATTACACTGAAAATATTAATCAGTATAATTTAAAAAGACACATGATAAGCCACTGAAATGAAAGTATCATCATTTTGGGGAAGCACCCTAGCAGCTCACTCAGTTAAGCATCAGACTGTAGATTTCAGCTCATTTCATGGTTGTGGGATAGAGCCCCATATCTGGCTCCCCGCCGACAGCGTGGAATCTGCTTGAGATTCTCTGTCTCCCTCTCTCTCTGCCCCTCCTCCACTCATGTGTTCTTTCTCTCAAAATAAATAAATGAACGTTTTACAAAAATAATCATCATTTTTCGTGGCATACTAGACTACATTGAAAACTCAAAATGATCCACTCAAACAAAATGTCAATTCAGTAAAAAGCAATTTAAATATATACATGCAAAATGAATTGTTTCCTGATGTAATAAGCACTTGAGTAAGAGCGATAAAAATTAAAATGATCTAAAAATAAAATTCTCAAGAAATATCCAGAAATAATACAAAGAATAATTATTATTCTAAGGTATTTTAAAGATTTAAATATCTTACAAAAATAGTATATTCCTAGGTAAAAAACAATATTGGAAAAGTAAAAGATCAAAATACAAAAAAGTAAAAATAAAAATGTATAATTTTTAATAATTTAGTTTTTAGAATTAAATTTTTAACTTTATAATTAAAACATACTGATTAAGACAAATGGTTACAAAAACGGATTCAATCAGCAGATCCAGAAGTGTGAGAAACTGAAATTTAGGAGACTCTTAAACTCTTCCTGTAGATTTCTTAGATTTTAAAAATCATTAAATAATAATCTTAGAATAATTTGACTAGCCAGCAATAAAGGATGGGCTAAATAAATTGTGACACATGTAAGATAAGTGGTCATCTAATCAATCTAATCATCAACTAATGACTTGCTTAAAATATATTTTTAAATCATATTTCAAGTAAGTATATAATATATACTTTTCAGAAGACATACTAAATACGAATAGATAAACCACTTAGATGATATTTTAATTTATGATGGCTGTCCTTAGATATTTGGAGTTTAAGATTTTTTTTGTCTTTTGCCTTTTTCATTTAAATGAACAAGTACTTTTTAAGTATAGGATAATTATTTTAAAGCAATTAAAGTGTTTTATAAGTTTTAGCAGGCCTGTAATAGTTACATAGATAAAATACCGCATGACAAAAATCTTTAAATAGGAGGCCTTATATATTTTTAAATGTTTATGTTTTTTTTTTTTTTTATTTGAAAGAGATTATGCACCAGTGGCGGCGGGGCAAAGAGAGAGGAAGAAAGAGAATCCCAAGCAGGCTCTGTGCTGTAGGTGCAGTCCTATCTATGCAGGACTCTATCCTACAAACCCATGAGATCATGACCTGAGCCAAAATCAAGAGTGGGATGCTTAACTTACTGAGGTACCCAGGCACCCTGAATAGGAAGACTTATTAAAACAGGTATTAGTTTCTGTAACCAGTAGGTTGAAAAACATTACTTAAGATACTGAAGAAACTAGAAAGATAGAGAGATGTGTAACTCTCAACTTAAAAATTTAAAAATACATGGGAACCCTGGCTGGCTCTCAGTAGAGCATGTGACTCTTGATTTGGGGTCCTGACTTTGAGCTCTTCATTGAGGGTAGAGATTACATAAAAAAGTAAAAATCTTTAAAAAAATATTAAAAATACCAATGCAACAGAATTTTAAGGAGAGATATAATTAATGTAGATAACACTCTGAAGGGAGATTTCAAACTGAAAAAACATGAACAATACTCAGAGAGAGTGTATAAAAAATATGGAGAAAGAACCAATGAAAATATCCCAGCTTCTCATTGTATTATACTGACATTACTCCACAAATATAGATTATCATAAAAATCATACCCTTTTACATTGTTAGGCTTTTTCAAGCTAACAAATGTCTGGAATATCTATATGCAGAAAATTATGAAATTTTACTGAAATATGCTAATGAAGACCTAAGCAAATTAAGACTCACTTTGTACAAAGAAACTTGATTGGATAAAGATGTCAATCTCCCTTAAATAATCCATAGCTATAAGAAAATTCCAACCACAATAGCAATACGAATTCAGACAGAATTATAAGAGTATATTCTAAAGTTAATATTAAAAAGCAAAATTCCTAAGCTATAAAAGACCATTCTTACAGGAGACTTGCCCTATCTTATATCAAGATTTATTCTAAAACTAAAGTAATTAAGATTGTGATATTGGCACATGAGTATAGGAAAAGATCAATTAAATAATGAGGGTATAATATGTATGTGTGTGTGTATATATATATATATATATATATATATATATATATACAGTGGTACAGGGATGTTTGAGGAAAGGACAGACTAAACAAATAGGAAAACTCATTATCCATTAAGAAAAAAAAAGCAGGAGAATAAATCTCATGCTATGCACATATGCACAGAATTCACATAGGCACGGAATTCAAACATATGCACAGAATTGAAACCCAGATCATTTAAAGATTTAATAATCGAATGGAAAAGTTTTAAATATTTAGCAGAAAATAAAGAAGAATATCTTTTAGACCTTGGTATAAGATTTGTTAAACAAAGGATAAAAACAACAATAACAACACCACCAAACCATGGGTCTTAATAAAATATTGCTAAATTTAACTATAGTAAAATTAAAATCTGTGGGGAAACAAGTAAGCTGCACCTAGGAAAGAGTACCTGTCATACAAAGGCCTGATCAAAATTGATAGGTAATGCATATTACACTATAGGTAACGGAGAGGGGGGACCATGAAAATCTTGGGTTAATGTTCAGCCAGTACCCAAAAATATAAGCTCCTTATCCATTATATCTAGCTTCTTTTGTGATTGTTCTGGTATCTATTTATATTGGTTGTTGCCTTTCCTGTGTCAGTTGCTAAATGGTTAGAATATCATTCCATAAATCGGCATTCCATGCCATGGAAAACACATATGGCCAATAAACATATGAGAAAGTATGTAATGAGGGAAACACAAATCATGGCTTTAATGAGGCCACTTAACAACCAGTGGATTAGAAAAATAGGAGTTTGATATACCAAAAGGTGAAGAGAATACAAGTGAAAGACTTTTATAAGTGGCTTATGTGAGTTTAGATCCACAGAACAATTTTGGGAAAATATTATGGAATTTTTTTTAAAAAGATGAATCCCACTGTATTCTGTGCTCCACTATTTCACTCCTAGGAAGATATCCAAGAAGCATGTGTGTAGCAGAAATATACACTTCCATTTCTTTAATGCTTCTTCATCTCTGGGAATCTTTTTCTCCATTTTGTCTTTGAAAATACTATCTCTTCAAGTTTATTAATTCCTTCAAGCCCATGGCAAAAATTCAAGTTGTGTGAAAATAATTTCTGCATCTATTACTGTAATACAAAGGGAATACTAACACATGACTAATGTGATTAATCCAGTGTAAGAAAAACAGAGTGTGAAAGAACAAAGAAATTAATATCTAAATAATGTTCCCCGGTTTATGGTGATGACAATATCAGTCACCATTTACAGAGTCCTCACTATATGCCAGACATTTCACACAGCATTTGCCATGAATAATTTAGTTAATCTCCACAACATCTCCATGAAGTTTGGCTATTATTATCCCTTTTCATGAATTAGGAAACTAGGACACAGAAAGGCTAAATGACTGGACCAAATTCCTATAGCTTGGAAACAGCAAAGTCAGGAAACCAATCCAGATGATCTGATTTCATAGCCCCAACTTTCAACCACTACAAAAAAAATCCTTCTAAAGCTCTAGCACCATTCCCTCTTACCAACATTGGTAGGGGCCTGGTAATCATCATGCAAAACATGAACTAGATCTGGAACATGGCTAATTGGATCACAGTTGGATAGATTATCAGTGTAAGTCAATTGGTGACCTTTCCATAGGACTTTGGAATTAGAAATGAGCAGTGGGCTCTAGGGATGAAAAATCTGAGAGAACAGAGAATGAGAAACAAAAAGGTAGTAGCTATGACAAGATAGCTACCATCAAGATATCTAGTTCAGCAACAAATTACAGTTAACTAAAAATAGGATTATTTTCTGCTTGAATATAGATAACATGTTTAGTATGAGGTTCAGACAAGATTTCTCAAACACATGGCATATCACTATTGATAAACTAAATTAATTTTCAGAAACTATCTAACATAATATTTTAATGGTGCTCCACTACTTCTGTTACTTCATTTTAACCTGATTTTAAAAATAAAATAAAGTATTAGTCAATGAGGAAAGTGAGGGTCAGAGAATTGAGATTATTATTCAAAGTCACTCTAATCATTACTTCTGAGTTCGTTGCTAATTCAACATCTTCAAATGAATGTCTTTAAAAGTAAATATTTTCTTCTACTTGTATTTTTCTATAACTTATACTCTTTGAAATTTGAACAAAATGTATTGTATTTAGCCACATTCTGTTCACTTCCATCGAAATGTCTTTACTCTTGACTCGGTTAGTATAAGTTGTGGGTGATTGCATTTTTTCTTCACATTAACCATAAAAAATAAATTCGTTTTCATGCCATAATTCAGTGTCTTAACAAATTAAAACTGCTTAATACAGAATATGACCCCAGGTAGCCTCTTACTGAGATAATGTACAAGATAGGAGAGTCAAGCTTGATAGAGTTTATTCAGGAGGACCTCATTCAAGGACAGCTCTGAGGCACGATTCAGACTTCACAGCGTGTTACGAATTCATTGTATCTCCATGGTGAGGTGGAGGAGGGGATAAAAAACATTAAGAATTATTTTGTTACTGCTGCCAGTAGCATGGAAATGCAGTCAACAGTAAGATATAAAACGGTAAAAGATAAAACAGATTACATTATAGTGTTATATTGGTTTAACTCTGACACAATTTCATTTGGAAAATGTCATATGTAAATATAGCTGAAGAGCTTCCACACAGATTAAAGTAAGAAAAGAATCTGTATAAAAAGACATAGGATAAAATAACATGAAGTCAAATTGGAATAGAATATAATTTTTTTTTCACTAACTTAATTAGGATTAAAAAGAGTCAGGACATAATTACATTTATTATTTTAGTGCATTGACCAAAATTTCCAAGAGTTATACTGTTTTCGGGGAATAGATTTTATTTCAGGGTTTTAAAGTATTTTAGGATAACTGTAAACATTTTAAATATTTCATGCAACATTATATTTGAAATTGTAATTGTTTCATAAAAGTTCTATAATGATCTGAAAGCAGCATACTAAATTTTCTTTGACATGCTTTAAATGTTTACAAGTCCTCTTATTTGTAGAAATCATGCAGAAACACTTACTGATAATTTGTCTTTATAGAATATTTTTTAAAAGCACCTAGTCCTCTAGGAGAGCAACTTACTTTACACAGATGTGTTCTTCTATATCCACAAATTCTTTTTTTTTAAGTTTATTTATTTATTTTGAGAGACAGCGTGTGTGTGTGTGTGTGTGTGTGTGTGTGTGCGCGCGCGCGTGTGCATACACGCATGAGCAGCGATAGAGCGGAGAGGGAGAGAGAATCCCAGGCAGGCTCCATGCTGTCAGTGCAGAGCCTGATGTGGGGCTTGAACTCAGGAAACTGTGAGATCATGACCTGAGCAGAAATCAAGAGTTGGACGCTTAATAGACTGAGTCACCCAGTCGTTCCTATCCGCAGTTTCTTAACAGACAGAAAGAGAAGGTAACAAAAAATAAATACAGGTGAAATGTTTTGCACTTAATCCTACCCTGAGTTCTATTTAATAAAGAACAAAATTCCTGATTATTTGGCATATAACATATTATATGTCCAGTTTACTATAAAATGACCTCACTCCAGCAGTATCATAATCTTTTATTAACAGTGGCAAAAGTTAAGTGGATTAACAATAACCATGTTAGTTGCTGGAGCTGAACTGAGTCAAATGTAATATAACTAGCTTAGAGTTTGTAAGACATTTGGGAATATTTAGTGCAGATCAGAGAAGGTGATATAGCAACAGAAGTGGAGGTCAGAGAGATATGGCCATTAGCCAAAGGATATGGGCAGATTTGGAAGATGAAAAACAAGGAAATGAATTCTCTCCCTTAAGTCTCCAGAAAGAACGCAGCCCTGCAGACCCACATTAGATTTCTGACCCTCACAACTGTAAGATGATAATTTGTGCTGTTTTAAGCTACTGAGTTTGTGGTAATTTGTTACAGCACCAATAAAAAACTAATACTTCAGCTATTATATTCCACCTGATGGAAGCCATCATATACTCCCTCACCATGTCTAGATATAGGGGTATATGTTATTGATTCTTAATTTTTTTCAAACAAACTGAACTTTTTTGATTATCAACTGAAAAGCTAAATGCAGATGCAAAACAGAATATAATCTATTCTTCCATGACACTTTTTACTAAAAATAACAGGTCAAACATAACATCATTATTTTAATCAAAAGCAGTTTGGGGCGCCTGGGTGGCTCAGTCAGTTAAGCGTCCGACTTCGGCTCAGGTCATGATCTCGTGGTTCATGAGTTCAAGCCCCGCGTCAGGCTCTGTGCTGACCGCTCAGAGCCTGGAGCCTGTTTCGGATTCTGTGTCTTCCTCTCTCTCTGATCCTCCCCCATTCATGCTCTGTCTCTCTCTGTCTCAAAAATAAATAAACGTTAAAAAAATTTTTTTTTAAAAAGCAGTTTTCCGATGGAATTCTAGTAAGAATAATCTACTGCTATATTTCAAAAAGTAGAACTGAGATTCTATTTCCACTATAAAATTTCATCGACAGAGTTATATTTAAGTATCTCAAAATGTCTCCTGGATTGTTTCACTCTAAGAAATGTGTTTAACCAATTTAAGTATAATACAGAATAATGATTATGTGCAGACTTTTGCACAGAAAATAATGACCTTAACCATAAGCTTCAATAATCTGAAAGATGTGCCTCACAGTCTTCAAGCTATGGCATATGCATTACCGTGCTTCCTTCCTCCCAATGTGTAAAGTCTGTAGATCCTGTATTTAATTTTACTATATTAGAATTTCATTTGTCTAGATTACTTTATTCAGAAAAATAAGTTATGAAGCTTCTTCTAGGAAATTTCTTTATGAAAGTTTAAGACATTGTCTGGCTAAAAATTTTTGAATTAAAAATCATCTACCTACATGTGGATTTGATTAGTGTGAAAAGGTACAATGACAGGATTCAGCTATTTGTGATTGGTAAGGCATGTCACAGTATTTGTTCTAAGACCTAAAATTAGAAATATCAGAGGATCTCTTTAATCAATGTGGAAATAGAAGTTAAAAGGTGAATGTGTATACTTGAAAATTCATCAATGGGAACTATGGTTCAAAAATTATAGTTCTTGGGTTCCTGGGTGGCACAGTCAGTTGAGCTTCTGACTCTTGATTTCAGCTCAGGTCATGATCTCAGGGTCGTGCAATCAAGCCCCACATTGGGGTCTGTGCTGAGTGTGATGTCTGCTTAAGATTCTCTCTCTCTCCCTCTGCCCTTTTCCCCACATTCATGTACTCGCTCTCGCTCTCTCTCTATAGAAAGAAAGAAAGAGAGAGAGAGAGAGAGAAATGAAAGAAAGAAAGAAAGAAAAGAAAGAAAGAAAGAAAGAGAAAGAGAGAAAGAGATAAAGAAAGAAAGAGAAAGAAAGAAAGAGAGAAGTCATAGTCTTCATAATAAATCACCTTTTAAATTGTTTGTCATGGGTAAAATCATATTCTGAATCATAATAAAGTCATTAGAAAAATAATGTATGTTAAATGAAAAAGCCTTGAGATCCTCCTCCAATATTCATTATATATTTATATATATTGAATTGTAATATTTAACACAATTCATCAAATCCCCAGAAATCTTCTCATATCAGCTAACTAAATGTAATTTCACTGGAAATCCTCTCCCTCCTCTTGTTAAAAGTTCCATACTGTCCAGCTTACCTGTGGTCAAAAGTCTTTCAAAACTTTTGGAAATGGAAGGCAATCATCAAATGGAAGGTAATCATCTTCTCCTTCTACATAAAATCCAAATCTTTTTAACCTCATTGGTTAACTCCAATTTCTATCCTTAATCAATCTCCTGGTTTCTTTGTTGTTGTTGTTGTTGTTTCCTAATTCTCACTACACAACTTATTAATCATGGAGAAAAGGAGGGCAATCTTCTTTCACATAAAGTGTTGTACATGTAAATGGATATGAACTAATAAACAGAAATAACATAGGAAAACTATGTAGTTTCAACTCCTGCATCCTTTTGAAAGGAATCTGTAAAGAGAATATTACACCTCAGGAAGCAAAGTTGTGGAAAAATAAGATAGTCCCACTAGAAAACAATGAAATGTCAAATATGATGGTTAATTTTAATTTTGCCATCTTGGCTAGGCCATGGTGCCCTGATACTTGGTTCAGCATTAGTCTACATGTTGCTGTTAAGGTATTTTTTTTAGATGAGATTAACATTTAAATCAGTCAACTTGGAGTAAAGCAATTGCCCTCCACAATGTGAATATATTACCTACCATAATGTGGATAAGCCTCTTCCTATCTACTGAAGTCCTTAGGAGAAAGAACAATGATTAATATACCAGGTAAAAATACCAGGTATTTTTATTTCCATAAAAATAGGAAAAAAAGGAAATAATGAAAATGGATATCATCCTTCCACATCCTCTCCTCCACCTCAATTAATAACTATGAAAATTCACAGAATTCTGGAAATAGTTTAGAAATTAACATTGAACTCACTTGCTAATTACACACGGTGGTTTATCAGAAATGTTTGCTGGAATTACAAAATCTTCGTCTACACTTTTCTGTTATCCAAATTATAAGGCCAAAAATATGCACACAACTTTCATAAAAAGAGGATTAGGTGAGACCTTCACACATTATGAAGAAGGCGTATTCTGCCTTAGAGAGCGATAGTGTGCTCTAATTGTGCTGGAAAGGAGTAGGACCTGGTTTTCTCCGTACAGCAATAGTTGATAGAATGTTTACACTTATGCTGCCTCTAGTTTGTGTGGATGAAGTGAGATGCTCGGTGAGACATCTTTCTGTTTTCTAGAATCAGTGACTTAAGTCCACAGCTGAGGGCAAATGACATTGAATACATCACTTTCTAGTTTCAGACAATTGCTAACTAAGAATGTGGGATGTAGACGCCAAAACTACAGAATTCTGAGGAATTCAAGGCCTGAGAAAATTTATGAGTTCCTAGACTCATTAAAATTTTAAGAAAATCAGTTATCGTGGATAAGTTTATTTTATTCAACTTAGGCCAACCAAAGCTAATTTTTTCAATGTTTCTGAATGACATTTTGAATGACAAGGAATTAAATTCCTTGAATTTAAACAGGTTGTATACTTCCAGAAATGTTCATTTGTTACGTACTCTGTTTTATAACACCAGGACATGAGTTTTTGAGCCAGGTTATATTACTTTTCCATCTCTAGGACAAAGTAAAATACTTGGCATTTTACCATCTTACAAAACTATGTCCTTTCCTTTACCAAAAGAATAAATAAATGGTTAAGTAATTCCCTGATCAAAAAGCTTAAAAATTTTTCTTTACACAGAAATATTTGTTAAGATGAAAAGAGGAGGTGAATTAGTGTAGTTATCCTTTCCTCAAACAGGAAATTCTAGTAGAGGACTAGCATTGCAATTAGACAGGATAAGATTTTTCTTTCCTTCCAGACTAGAACAAATTGAAAGTTTTTTGTTTTTTTTTTTTTTCAAAAAAAGTGAGATGAACTTAAGATCTTGACATCAAGTGGCTTTGGTGGACTTCAAAAGACCTTGTTTCTTAAGGACCAATAAGAATGCAGAGATATTGAGATTTCAAGAAGCCCTTAGAAATTTAAAAAGATACTTCTTTTTTGTTTTTGGTGATCAACTGTCTGTTTTTTTTCCTTATTTTGATTTATGTAAATTATTCAGGAAGAATTAACTGGTGTAATTAAAATACTAGCTGTTTTTGGCCTCTTTCTGAATATTATTGGAATGGCTTGAATGGAATTCTCCTTTAAAAACACATCTTTACTTTAAGGGTATTTTGTTTTTTTTTCAGTATTTAGCTGATGGTTAGCCACTCATCTGTGGCCTGACCTATATGTTTACTTTCAAGGACCCATTTAACAAGAAGTACTTATTGGGTAATAAAAAGGGAAGAAAGATTACAGAGAAAAATAATCAGAAATATAAAGTTTAAAAAAATGTAGGCATTGCATGCGATCTACTATGTGTGAATGTATGGTCTTTAATAAACACAAAGCTATGAATGCTACAGGTAGAATTAGGTATATAATTTTGAAGATATTTATTAAAATGTTTAAGAACAAGATAAGGTTTTTCATATTATTTCTTTGAACTAATAAAGCTTAACAATTAAACAAATGGATTTTCTGGAAAATTTCCCAGACTCTATCATTGTATAGCAAATTCAATCTCTAAGATAATATTATTATTTAGTCAATAAATTCATATGGTATTAGTCAAGGTTCTCTAGAGAACCAATAGAATATACATTGACATATAGGAATATTTGTCATGAGGGAATGGGTCCCGTGATTATGGAGGCTGAGATCCCCACAGTTGGCTGTCTGAAGCTGGAGGGCCAATAATGCCAGTGGTGCAGTTCCAGTCCTAGCACAAAGACCTGAAGACCAAGGGAGCCAATGGTAAAAATGCCCGTATGAGTTTGAAGACCTGAGAACTAGGAGACTAAGAATATAAGTCCTGGTTTGAGTGAATTCCAAAGGAGTACAAGGAGCAATGATGTCTGAAATCAGGAGAAGATGAATGTCTCAGCTCAAGCAGAGAGCAAATTTGCCCTTCTTGCACATTTTTGTTCTATTCAAGCCTTCAGCAAATTACATGATGCACACCATTGGTGAGGGCAATCTTCTTTACTTTTAAAAAGGAAAGAATAATCAAGGAAGAAAAAAGAATGAATAAGTTGCTTTGGTGTGTATAATTTTAAGTTTAGATTTGGGATGACTAGAGAAATGTTTTTACTTTTGAGGAGGAAAAATAATAGATGGAGGTAGATTTCATGCAGGAAACATGTGCTGTTTCTTCTGGGGTAATCTAAACTCAAAATAATAGCAGGACTGAGTGAAAAGACTAACAACCACGTGGTTAGAATATCTGTCTCATCATAAACAATTATATTATTCTCGAACCATGAAATTAATCCCCTATCAGAAAGAATGAGAACAATAACGATATCTAAAAACTACATCATGGCTATCACAAGCTGCGCAACTTTTTTTCAAAATCCAATTAGTTACTCACCGGGATTTCTGAGAATACCATATGTTTAGCAATGAAAATGATACTGTGAAATCGAAGTTACATTTTTTTCACACTTACATCCTATGTTTACTGATAACGTTCAAAGCATGTATTCGGAGCTGCTTCACACATGGTGCTCTGTGCTGTACAGAAAAGTGAAGTAGAGATATCAGTGCCCATGTTGTGATTTAAGTGGCTTCTTTCTTAGGGAGGAAGGAGCAAGGCAGGGCTTTTTCCTTTTCCCACTCTCAGTAAATCTTGCTCCCCAAATCTGTACTCACGGTACAGTCAGCACAAACAGTCAGCTGGACAAGGATAGATGTGGCAGAGTTAGACAGATCTATCTTTAAATTGTGAGTAGAATTGTTATGAACTGAATTATTTTAATGGTCTCACTAGCCATTAACTATGTATGCCTAAATTCTTAGGTAAGGTATTCATCTTTGGGCATCCACATTACTTCTCTGAACTTGAGCTTCTTCAAAAGAAAAATGTTAATATTCATCTAATCTGGTTTTCTTGAAGATTAAATAACATGGCACATTTTAGGCAGTTAGCACAATGTCTAACAAATATTGAGAGCTCCTTAATAAATTGTTGTTTCCTAACCTTCTTATACTAGTTGAGGAAAGTCATACTTTCTCTTTTCATCTCAAATCCATTCTCCCTCTAGAAATAAACCTTTCCAGCTTCTCCTACCTCCTGCTCACCTGGCAATTCTATATCTCCCTTCACCACAACCATTAATAATGACAACAAAATTTTATAGTATCCCTTTGGAGGCAAAGTGATCTTTACCACTGATTAAGCATAACTCCAAGGTCCACGGAGCCTAGCCACTTGGTTTAAACTCCAACTATAATGTTTATGGCTATGTGGGATTATGAAGTATTGTATGACATATGTAGTATAGTAGTTTTACTGAGCTCTATTTCTTCATCTACAGAAGAGGTTTGATAGTACATGGTTTTTTTTAATAAGATAAAATCAATTAATGAAGGAGAAGCATCTAGCAGTTAGCCTGGCATAATTTAAATGCGCAATAAATAGAATCCATATTTTTACAAATTAAGCAAGAGAGGATGGAGTAATGAAGCCACATTTCCCATTGCATAGAGACTCATGTCTACTTCCAAACTAAGATGGTCTGTATTTAGGGTGACAGTAACGAAATACTTCAGATAATATGTTTATATGCCTACCCATGGATTTCTGTAGTGTATGGCAGGGAATTTCTATCACTTTATTTTAACCTCTGAATTTTTTTTAATGTTCTCATGTTTTGTACATATATTTTTATACCCAAAAAGCACTATGTGCAAATAACTTACAAAAATGAATCTCAAATTCATCATTTCAGATACTTGCAAACACTTCTCAGTCTTGTTATGAGACAATGATGTTGACAAATATACAGTTGTAGAGGCTATTCCTGGAAAACTGAAGTTGACTACATGACACCCTGTCAAACATGATTTATCTCAGGTTGAAATTACTGTTGTTTCATTTTATTTGTTATGTTTATCTGCATAAAGGTAGCTCAGTCAGATTTTTATAAAATTTTTAAATTTTTTTTTCAACGTTTTTATTTATTTTTGGGACAGAGAGAGACAGAGCATGAACAGGGGAGGGGCAGAGAGAGAGGGAGACACAGAATCGGAAACAGGCTCCAGGCTCTGAGCCATCAGCCCAGAGCCCGACGCGGGGCTCGAACTCACGGACCGCGAAATCGTGACCTGGCTGAAGTCGGACGCTTAACCGACTGCGCCACCCAGGCGCCCCTATAAAATTTTTAAAGATAAAATGTTGTTTTAATAAATCGTGGAAATAAACATAAATCTGATTTCTTGAAAACATAGCTATCTTCTGTCATTCAGGATAATCAGAAGTTGAGAATAGTCAGAACTATGACTAATATTTGATTGTTAAATACTGTTTGCAAATAGGAAACACCAAAAATAACTCAAGTATTAGTGTTATTGTTTCACCCGTATTTAGATAAAATTGATATTGTGTTCAAATATTCTTTGCTTGCTACTGAAAACTAACTGAAGTTTTGTTCGGATGACTTATGTCAACAAAATCAGCATGTTGGCCTCAAAAAGTAATGGGCTGTTACTAAGTTTACATGTTTGAATTGATGGATATAATTCACATTCAGTAAGATGAGAGGCTGTTAGTGGAAAATACAAAATCATTATTGCCATAAAGCCAAGTTTTTCTCTCTGAAACAAGACACACTCAACCCTCAAAATTTGCTTAAGAACAAACAGTATTGTTTATAACAGTATTATTACAAATTTTGTAATAATACTGCCTGACTCCTGGTCTTCTAACTCTAACCTCAAAATCCTTCTGTGCCAGATTTCTACTTGCTAAATATATTGATAACATTGTCATCTATTCAAATGTTCTGGTTTTATTGTAGTCTATATTTTGAAAAAAGCCACTTTACTATGCCTCACCAATAAATTAGTAAGCTCCAAAAAATTAGTAAGAAGGTAATTCCTTTTCCCTAAAAATGGAGGTATTGATATTAAGGAGAATGACTGGAGATACACGGAGCCATAGGAGACAGGAGTGAGGATCATGGGGTGGGGGTGGGGTGGCAGGGAGAGGCTCGCAGAAAGCAAGCAGACCATTCAAACATTTATGCAAAGAGAAATTTAAGTCCTCAATTTATATTTTTTGGTGTGTACTCAGGTGGCTATCTCTCCCCCATCTTCTAGGAGGTCATTCCTGGCTCAAAGGTGGCACGCGCTTGGTATGGTCGTGCAAAGAAGACAGAAAACCTGAAAATTAAGTAAAAGTCCCCTGACTCAACTGAGACTCCAGTGCTCACTGAAAGCTTCAGAATATCCACATCTGGGCTGCTAATCCACAGACAAAGAGATGAGTTTTTTCTATAATCTTTGTGTTGCTATGAAGAAAATGAACATCCAAGAGAAAAAGCCTAAAAAGTTTCTTCAGCAAAAAATCCAACAGCAAAACTTTCAACCCATACTAGCTCACCAGCAGCAAGCTCTGTCCATGCACAGAGAGCTTTTCATTGCCTCATTGTTAAATATGAATGAACGAAGATTTTCCAATTCATAAGAGAAGCTACCAACACAAAATATAGAGACTAAAACGAAGAAACATTGCAAAGGGAATGTTGAAGTATATAAATAAAGATACATCTAATAGAGATTTTAGACAAAGAACAGAATTTTTTGATGGGGAGGAAATTATTTTCTTATACTTTCTTTTTCAAAACAAAGTCTTTTCTTGCGGTACCTGGGTGGTTCAGTCGGTTAAGCATGTAACTTACGCTCGGGTCATGATCTTAGGTTCATGAGTTCGAGCCCAGAGCCTGGAGCTTACTTTGGATTCTGTGTCTCCCTCTCTCTCTGCCCTTCCCTTCCTCATGCTCTGTCTCTCTCTCTCTCTCTCTCAAAAATAAATAAAACATTAAAAACATTTTTTTAAAAAAGGCTTTTCAGGGAGACTGTATGGTGGTGGCAAACAATTATCATTTTGTTAAATCTTGCAACATTGGAGATAAAATAACATTTTTACATTTTCCAGAGAGGAAAAGTGTACAAAAGTTGAAGAATCCAAAGGATATCTGAGTCGACAATAGCCAACACTAGAAGGGAGAAGAAATAGGAAAAAAAAAGTCTTCCAACTTGTAAATTAAAATCATTTGCAAACTAGAATTCTTATCCAGTAAACAAGAACTCAAGTGTGAGAGTAGAATAGATACATTTTTATAGATGCAAAGTTTTAAAAGTAAACGGAACTCCCATTACCCCTCTCTCAGAAAGCTACTGAAGTGTTTAAAAAAAATCATTTACAGAGTTTATAAAATGTAGGATGGCTAAGTCAAAGATTCTAAGAAAAGCAAGTAGTTTTTTAAAGAGTCAATTATTAACTCCAGGAAAATGCAAAATACATAACAAAAGAGAGTGTACCCATGGTATGCCACTTAGAACAGCAGTCAGTAATATTTTAAAAGTCAGAAAAATCAAAACACTGAATATGTATTTATTCAAATTTGCAATATAGCTATTTTGGGAGTATGGGCTGAGGGAGGTAGTGGCTGAAGGGTGCTGTGATAATAACTAAAATGCTGAATCAAGAGAGAGCACAATGCTAATATTAGTTAGAAATACCAAGAAAAACACACTGGATATAGTTAAAAGACATTAAAGTAGTTTGCTGTGAATTGAAAAGTATGGCAGAGTGGTGGCCATGGCTTGATGGGTTCATCTTATTATTTTTGTAAGCTTTTGGCATTTGTCTTTTTATACTATGTGAATGCAACAATTAGGTAAAAATATTTTAAGTTAATAATAGCAAAATATTGACCAAATATCAAAAATAATACATACAATTCTAGGTTGATAACAAAAACAGATTGAAATCACACCTCACTGAAATGTCATATTTGCTCTCCTGTTCCTTCCTATTAAAATACAAATGAAATCAAAGAAAAAGAAGCGATGGAGTGATGACCACCCAGGCAGAAAAGGGTCCATAATTTGTGACTCTTTGAGATGAAGTTTCACCACTTAAAAACAGAAGGAGCTAAATTTTAAAATCTCTACTGGCCAACTCCTAGACTATAGAACCACAGAAAGAAAGAATATGAGTTAACAAGTGCAGGCGTGTTTGGTGGTAATCCCAATGTTATAGTCAGTCTCTATGAGGTGGAGTCCATCTTTTGTTTACACATCTCAGTATGTCTTTGCCAGACAAATATCCAGCATTCTACGCCAAGATGTAGTCATTGGAAGAACAATAGGAAGAATACATACACTGTAAGGATTACCAGAGACTACATTGTTAATATTTTTGCTTCAGGGCAAAAGAAAAATTCTTAAAATCCCAGAGTACTTAAAAATGTTTTCACCCTCACACAAACAGAAAAATTAACAGTGAATTTTCTACCTCAGTCTATCAAAATCACAGAATATTGTCACCTGAAATGTTGACTAGCATATGGTATATCTTCTTGTATTTCAGCCTACTATCTAAAAGGAGGATGCCAAAAACGGCTATAGGCAAAGAATGAATTGTTGCAAAAAAGGAGGAGACAAATAAAAATAATAATAAAGGGCATAAGTGCAGACTCTATTTATTTTGGATAGAAAAACACTGACAAGAATCAACAACAAACATATAAGCTTGAATATATCAAAGGACTCCATAATGTATAAGAAGGATTACTCTTCAGATGCACAGAAAATGAATCCTGAGAAAAAGATTCACTATAGTTTTTCCTTTACAGTGGATCTGTTTATGTTCTTACGTATCCAAGCAACAAACCTTTATTACGGTGCTATCATGTGCTAGGCATGGTTTTTAGAGATAAAGATATAGCAGTGACCAAAACAGAAGTCCATGACGGAAAATGCTTCCAAGTTATAAATGGACGATAACCAAGATACATAAGGAAAGTATATGGTATGAAAGATGGTGATAAATGCTAAGGAGATTATAGAAAGAAGAATGTTAAATGTGGGAGAGGAAGAGTTTTGGGATTCTAAATAGGGTGTCAGGCAAGACCCCACCTGGTAAGTGACTTTTAAGAAACTACCAGTCTTGCAGGTGTCTTGGGGGTCAAACTTTCCAGGTGGAGAAAACACTAAGTGCAAAGCTTTAAGAAAGGATGTGTTGCTTGTCTGTCTGAGGAACAGCATGGAGACCAGGTGGCAAATCAAGGTGAAGAGAGAGAAGGATCAGAGAGCTGTCAGGGAGGCAGATCCCACGGGCCTTACGAGACCTGATAAGTACTTGGGCTCTACTTTCAGTGTCATGAGGATCTTTGAGGAAGCTGGAGCTCAGATTTATGTTTTAACAGGAATCTTCCAGCAAAGGCATAGAGACTTATTTCACTGAGGCAGAAGCAATGACGAAGTGAGTGTTGATCCTATTACAATATCTTAGATGATATTACCTTAAAAATTTTTTCAATGTTTTTATTTATTTTGGGGGGAGAGAGAGAGAGACAGAGGATGAGCAGGGGATAGGCAGAGAGAAAGGGAAACACAGAATCTGAAGCAGGTTCCAGGCTCCGAGCTGTCAGCACAGAGCCCGACATGGGGCTCAAACCCATGAACTGCGAACCCATGACCTGAGCCAAAGTCAGACACTTAACTGACTGAGCCACCCAGGACCCCTCAGATGATATTACCTTGAGCCAAAGTCGCAGCAGTGAGGTGGTAAACGGTCAATTTCTGAATATATTTTTAGGATTGAGCTGTGAAAAGTTTGTTGCTGGTTGGAATGTGAGGTAATGAGAGAAATGGAGAATTAATGAATATGGCCTCAGTAACTGGAAGAATGGAGTTGCCATTAATTCAGGCGTACAGGATTTTGGCAGGAGTTGGTTTGAGGAAATATCAGTACCTAAAATTTAGGCATTTTAAGGTCAAAGTGCCTATTAGATAAAAACCCACATGAAGGTGCCAATAGGTAATTAAAAATACAAATTTGGATTTCAGGGGAGGGGACTGGGCTGGCTCCAGAGTAAACAAAAATACTAGAATACAAGAGTTCTGTGAAACCAGACAAAAAAATTATACAGACAATTTTATGGCTAATTGCACACTAAAATAATACAAGTTGCAAGAAAAATAATTGATTACAATATGCAGCAAATCTAATTTTTAAAAATGGGCAAAGATTGTTTGGGTGACTCAGTCGGTTAAGCGTCCAACCTTGCCTCAGGTCACGATCTCGCGGTTCATGAGTTTAAGCCCCACGTCGGGCTCTGTGCTGACAGCTCAGAGCCTGGAGCCTGTTTGATTCTATGTCTCCCTCTCTTTTCCCTTCGCCCACTCGAGCTCTGTCTCTTTCTCTCTTTCTCTCTCTCTCTATCAAAAATTTTAAAAAAATAAATAAAAAATAAATAAAAATGAGTAAGATTTTTGAACAGATACATCACACACACACACACACAAAACTATACATAAAAGACCAAACATGAGAATATACATAATAACATTAGTTATCAAAGAAAACAAAACTGCAGTGTTATAGCAATCACCACCCATGAAAATAGCTAAAATTTAAAAAATAACAATACCAAGCATGGGAAGAATGTGGACAACTGAAATAATATACTGATGATGCAAGTGAAAAATGATACAGCACACACAAGCATTCCAGAAAAGTGCATGGCGTTATACAATAGATTGTGTACATAATGGACAAGCCATTTCATTTTTGAGTACACACCCAACTGAATTGAGTACATATGTTAAAAATAAATAAATAATACATATGTAAAAACAAATAACACAAAAATTATTATGGCAGCATTGTTTGTAACAGTCTTGAAAAATCCAAAGGTCCACTTACAATAAAATGCATAAATAATTTTTGTGATATTTATACAATGGAATACCACATAGCAGTGGAACTCTCCCAGCTATTGTTACTTATAATAAGTAATACTGATAAATGTCACAAATATACTTCTGAATGAAATAACCCTAATACAAAATAATATATAATATATGATCCATTCACATAAAGTCCAAAACAAGAAAAGAAAAATTGACAGATGGCATTAGACTCATTAGCATACTCACCTTTAATGAAAAGAAAGTGGCAGCAATTAAGAGTGGCTATGGAAATAGGGCTGATAATGTTCAAATTTTTAAGCCACAGTCATTGTCAAATGAGTATGTTTATGTTGTGATAATTCATTGAACTTTACCCTCATGTTTGTACGTTTTTCTCTATCTGTAATAAACTTGTATAAAAATGTCTATGTCAAAACATATTAGGGATACTTGAGAAGAAACCAAAGTAGCTATAGCAAATGTGATGTGAGATTAGACTTTTTGAACATTTCTTAAACAGCTGACTAATCCCACCTAAAGAGAAAATCAGAGAAATAGAGAACAGGTAAGTAGATGTACATTGCAGTCAGTCAAACAGATGGAAAGGTCTAAGTTTGGTTAAAAAAAGAAAGAAAGAGAATAAAAGAAAGACATGTGCTGTAATGAAAGAAGGTCTAGCTTATCTTAACAGAATTGCAGAGGGAGAAAATAGAGAGTGGAGGAGAAAAAAAATCAAAGAGATAATAGCTGAGAGTTCTCGAGAATGGATGGAAAGACAATCCTCAGTCAGCAGAACAAATATCAAGCATGATAAACAAACAAAAAAATCCTTGTGCTTAGATATCACAAAGTGCAGAATGCCAGAAACAGAGACGGTCTTAAAAGCATCCAAAAAAAAAAAAAAAAGACAAATTATCCACAGAGTGGGACATCAGAGTGACAGTAACAACAAAAGTCAGAAAAGAGTTGAATATTATCTTCAAAAAAAGAGAGAAAATAGCCAGTTGATGAGAATTCTATATCAAATGAAAACTGTCTTTCAAGAATGTGTTTAAGGAAAAATATAGCTGAACAATGAAAGGGACAGGCAGGCAGCACCCTAATCCATGATCAATCTTAGTACTTGTGTTGTTAGATAGTATGTGTCTGCTGAAATGGAGAATCATAAATTACAAAGTGATGTATTCTGACTTGAATTTATCAAGCCTTTACTATCTACCAATGTATAGGAAATAAAGGAGAGCAAGGAATAAACTACATATTACCCCAGGAGGCAGTCAGAAAGACAAAACTAGCATAGCATCTTCAACAAGTCAGTAGCATGAAAAATGTAACTGTTTTAAATGAAGACTCTTAAAGTACACAACAACTAGATGAACTGAACGATCCTGGGTTTGTTCTTATTTGGACAAACCTGCCATAAAAGGTAGGTTTAGGACAACTTAAAATATTTGAACGTGAAATGGTTACTGGTTGATATCATGGAATTATTTTTACTTTTTCTTTTAAATGTAAAAGTATCATTTGGCTATGTAGAAAAATATACTCATTTTAAAGCATGTATTCATAATTTAAAAATAATTACTTTAAAATTTGAAATAAAGCATTTATTTTCAAGAAAATAATAAGAGAATTTATGATCAAGAAAATATTCACAGGAATATATAAATGATGTACTTTAGTAAAAGTGGTTTGGGTGAGCAAGACTTCTGTGAGCATATCTACAAACCTCAGCTGCATATCCCACTCTCTGATCCTCCTCATGCAAGTACAGTGATTAATCTGGAGGTTAGGTGACAGACAATAATTTATATTACTTGAAAGGATGAGGCATCACCTTTACCATATGGGGGGATGGGAGCAAACATTTGGGATTTGATTTATGTTCCTTATTTTTATATCTAGGTCAATGGGAATCAAAAATCCACCGACTGTCTGTTCTGCAGACCCAAACATTAGGTGGGCTAGTCACAGATCTGTACTTACAGTAGGATATCAACAAGGCCATTTTTGTGTCTTGACTAAGCTATATTACCCAACCAAGCTTATCAAGTAATAAAGTTAATAATTTGTTTCTCCATATTTGGACACTTTAATTGTATTTCTAAGTTATTTCATTTCTCAGTTGCAGAGCAGTGGTAATTTTTTTCCCTGATAACACCAAACCATAAACATCCGATCCACTTTGCAGAAAAACATGGCATATAAAGAATAAAATTTGGGAAACCAAATAACGCAGTGATACTCAACTTTGGACACGGCTGAACTGAGTTGCTGTTTTTAAATAGGCAACTAAGTGTTCACTTCTAGAGAGCTCCAGTGTCGATTTCATGCCATAAGCAAACATGTGATCCTAAGCAAAATCCGGGGCCTAGGGAAGGTGCAGGATGTCTCAGAGTTAGAGACATGGAGACACAGGCATTCTTTGTATCCTGAAGGAAAGAAAGGTCTGAGAAATATACAGAATTGGTGGTCTAAAATAACACACACCAAGATGTATTACAGGGGAACAGGGCAAGGTAATGGCAGATTGAATCCAAGTCCAGGTTAGAAAAGAGTCTGATGGGAGATATTGCCTGAGTAAGATTGTCCATTTAAGGGGTACCTGTGTGGTTCAGTTGGTTAAGCGTTCGACTCCAGCTCAGGTCATGATCTCCCTGTCTGTGAGTTTGAGCCCCGTGTCGGGCTATGTACTGACAGCTCAGAGCCTGGACCCTGCTTCAGATTCTGTGTGTGTCTCTCTCTCTGCCCCTCCCCTGCTCCCGCTCTGTCTCTCTCTCAAAAAACAAACATTAAAAAAAAAAAAAAAGGTTGTCCATTTAAGCAGGTAAAGGTGGACATTGAACCATGGATGTTTTTTGTAGACCCGGTACTTCTTGATGTTGTATTTCAAGCTCTAGAAGACTCTTCCAGACAAAATGTGGACGATTATGTTAGGAAATCAAATATTTGGTCCAGAAGACAAGGCAAAGGTTAAGAAGGCACTTAAATTCAGCAAAAATACTAGTTCTCTAAGTGGATAACAGAAAAACCAATTTAATAACTGCATTCACGTCTTAGCAATGCAACTGAGAGCCTTCTGAAACAACTTTCAAGACAGCAGAGTTAAATAACACGCTAGAGGCACCACTCATTTCAGCAGGGAAAATGCATACAGTGCATTGCAACCCAGGGTAGAGCAGAGCACATGGAAAAAGGGGTCAGTGCTCACCAGGCACCCCAGGCCCCAACCTTTGGATGCATCATACCAGCTCTGCATAGGAGGACTACTTAGCTGAAACACAAAGGGAATGAGGGAGAAAACAGGAGGAAATTTAGCAAGTATAGGAAGTTCTTTAACAAGGTCAGCAGAGCTTCTGTCATAGGCCTCAAAATGCCTGCTTATAAGAGAGTTAAAGCTATGTTACCAGTCAATAGCCCATCCCTATGCAACCTGAGGGTACCAGAAATGTGGGCCACAGGAAGTAGCCGTGAAGGGGTTTTGAGCACTAGAAGGGAAACAAAGGATCTTCATATTAGACGAGGGCTGACATCACTGTGAGTTTCTTAAAGGAGCAATGAAGCCTTTCTATGCCCCATTTCTTAACCACCGTTCTCTTTTGGAGGAGGAAATGTGGATGCGTGCCCCTGCTCCCCACTTTTTGTAAACGTATGTTGTGAGAAGTAAACTTGGCTGAGTGATTTCTCCAGGTTCGTTTAAGTTTTATAATTGTAGAGTCTATACAAGCAAAATTAACTGACTGGTATCTTAATTATACACAACTTCAGTAGGTACTTGAGGTCTTTCCAAAACCTTGGTATTTGATTCCTTTTACTCCCTTTCTCCATCCTATTTCAGTCTGTTATTCTGAATCATCACACAGACCATATAATCACCAGTAACTGCAGCTCTTTTTTGTTCCCAATTTCATTAAATCTCTTTTTTGACTGTCACTTTCTCCCTCCAACAGCCAGCTTAATTGAAGTGGTAGGTCCTCATACTTTCTCCTTTGCCTAAACCTTCTACTCTGTTACCAATTCTTTTGATTAATTGTACTTCTTTGTCAAAACCATAAACCTGGTAAAATTTACATCTATCCCTAATGTAAATGTAATGTGAAGTGGATGAGATTTATAATTACAGCAGGGCAACCAGTGAAAATTAAGTCCGTGTCTGGAAGAACAAGCAGTAAGGTCACTCTAAGTATAAAAAAAATAATAATGATATACACAAAATCCAGAGTGTTATTAGTCTCATGAAGTTACAAAAAGAACAAAAACTAAAGATAAAGATAGACAAATTTAAGATACCTCCTCATCAAAATAACCAATAATATAGTTGAAATGCAAATTCTAGAGTGGAAGAATATGATTGCAACATTTTGAACCAAGAGTTTGGGTTTTTTCTAGCCAAAATATGTGAAGAACTCCTTCAGATTAACTAGAAAAAAACAGACATTTCAAATTCAAATATGCAATAACCTTGAAAGTAATTCACAAAAGAAATGAATATACTATGGAAAATAAACATGAAATTTTGTTTAACCTCATTAGAAAAACCAGGGACACTGTAATTAAGCCTACAATGAAATGCCTCTCCCACGCATAAGAAGAGCTAACAAAATAAAAATCAGACAATATTGGTAAAGATGTGGAACATGAGATCTCTCACACACTTAATGGAGGAAGCATATAACCACTTTATAAGATAGTTTGCTTTTACCTACTAAATTATATCTTCAAGTTAGCAAGGGTCATATATCCTATGATCTAACAATTCTGCTACAAATAACACCAAACAAAAATGAACACATATGTATAGCAAGAAACTAAAATATCTGAAGTATATTATTTTTTAATATTATTTATTTAATTTTGACAGAGAGAGAGCATGTGCATAGAAGGGGCAGAGAGAGAGAGAGAGAATCCCAAGCAGCCTCTGCACTGTCAGTGCATAGCCCAATGAGGGGCTTGAACTGACAAACCATTAAATCATGACCAGAGTGGAAATCAAGAGTTGGGTGGTTAGGGACACCTGGGTAGCTCAGTTAAGTGTCCGACTTCGGGTCAGGTCATGTTCTCATGGTTTGTGGGTTCGAACCCCACATCAGGCTCTGTGCTGACAGTTCAGATCCTGGAGCCTGCTTCAGATTCTGTGTCTCCCACTCTCTCTCTGCTCCACACCTGCTCACACTCTGTCTCTCTCTTTCTCAAAAATAATTAAACATTTAAAAAATTTTTAAAAGAAGAGTTGGTCGCTTAACTGACTGAACCACCCAGGTGCCGGGATTTAGGTATATTATTCATAATAACGGCAAACCAGCTTAACTAACCATTAACAGTATAACAACCAAAGTATGCTATATTTGAAAATCTATGAAATCCAACTATATGCAATAACATAAATTAATCTAGGTATAATACTGTACAGAACAAGCCAGAAGAGGAGAACATATTGTCATGATTCCATTGGCTAATGGGAGAAATATACCATAGCATTTGTTACATGACAAAAAAAAAAAGAAAAGAAAAAAAGGAATTGGTTGACAAAAACTTCTGGATTATAGAAAGGGAGAGAAGAGAGCTACAGAAAGAAAGGAAGAGTTGGTGATTACAAAGAGCTTTCTAACAGGTTTAGGATGCTAACAATATTCTATGTTTTGATGTAGATGGTGGTTACAGCAGGGTTCCCCTCATAGCTTTTGGTAATTCATTCAGTTATACACGTTTATGGACCTATGTCATAAGGCAAAATTTAAAAAGTTTTTAAAAGTTCATATTACTTTATAGAGGTATGTCTTACACACTAATCAGTTTCCAATATAACATCTAAATGAAACTCTATAAAGAATGCACCAAGTTTTAATAAGGCTACTTTAATCTAGGAAAAGGAAGTCAAATTGCTACAATGTGGAGCACAACATCTTTTAAGATTTTCTCTTACATCAAAGAAGGAGGTGCACTGCAGTCTTACTTGTTTATTTTTACCGTTGTTTCCTGCAGTTTGTTTGTTTTTGGTGACATATCAAAAAAATCATTGCCAAGACCAACGTAAGGGAGGTTTTGCTCTAAGTTCTTTTCTAGGACTTTCATGGTTTTAAGTCTTACATTTAAGTATTTAATTAAGTTAATTTTGTATACAGTATTAAAAGTCTGAAAAATCAAAAAGTTTGCTGTTTTAGAATTATAGAAGGAAGGCATAGAGGAAGAGGGAAGAAACATTCATAGGTCTACTGCGTGATGTTCTAAACATCCCCATCCTGTTTTAAATTTCATCAAAATATTTATATAAAGCAGGTCTCTTCCATGTAGTCTCTGACAAGCAATAACATAATGTAATTGGGGATTACTGGATGGTGAAAAGTATCAACTCTCAAACGACTGGGAAAATTTAAGATCAATTCTCCAGTTCCAGCTACAAGTGAAGAGAAAGCAAGTAGGAAGGTAGCTAACACAGAGCCAACAAGCATTCACAGTTTCTCAAGAATTGTGTTCACTAAGTTATAAGAATCTGTAGATAGTAGGAGTGTTTATTTGTGCCGTTTCAAATACTAGTTCTTATTTCAGTCATATATTATATTATAGTTCTGGTAATTACTCTGTCACGGCTTTTTGACTCAGAAGCAGTAGTAAATATGACTTTAAAATAAAGATATTTTCTCTTTCTCATTGCCAAGTAGTACTCCATTGTATATATAAACTACATCATTTTTATCTATTTATGGGATGAGCACTGGGTGTTGTGTGGAAGCCAATTTGACAATAAATTATATAATAAATAAATAAATAAATAAATAAATAAATAAATATTAAAATAAAAAATATGATATCTAAAACATAAATAAATAAAATAAAGATATTTTCATGTTTAAAAAAAGTAAAAGACTGGACCTCAGTATTTATTTTTATCAAAAAGTAATAGGCATTAAGCCTCAGGAAAATGTGTAGTCAAGATGAAAATAGTATAGGTTGTAAACACTTCTGAAAATTTTTCTGTTATGTCTTCTTTTAATTGGAAACACTGATATTCACAGTACCAAGTTATGTTGAAAACTCCTTAGTAGTTCTGCATATTATACACTGTCCTAATTTCCAAATGCCAAAAACGAATGCACAAAACTATTTAGACTTATGTAACAGAAATGAAACCAGGCCTAGAAATAAGAGTTGTACTCCAGTTAGCACGAATATTTAATATGGGACCTCTTGATTGTGGTTTCACTTGAACCTTTTGTATCTTGAGTATCCTTTTAAGCCTAGAGTTCATAGCAAGAGCGTTAAGTATATTAGCTACCATGAGTTAAAGATATTGTTTTTTGTTTTGTTCTTATTTTTAAGCCAAAATATGATACTGATGATATACAGTAAGATTCTCTTTATGCAGCAAGTTACTGAACATTTTATTTTCATTGTAACTCCAAGCTTTTGCCACAACCCCTTCTTTCTGAAAAGGCTCTCTAATTGGGAAGGGGTGTTCTAGATGTCATGTCCACTCACTTTAACTGGACAGTCCTTATAGTCTGCCAATGTTGATGACAATTAGTGCCAGTCTTCACACTTGTAAAGGGCGCAGGATTTCTACTAAGGAATTAGGTAACAGTTTGTGCATATGAAATGCCAGACTGTAGTCAGGCATCTTCCCTAATGATTTTCACATAGTTGTATCCGTTCTACTGACAATATATGTAGGTTGTTTTATATCAAAGGATGAAGTCAACTTAACATTACAAAAATAAACAATCTATATCCAAACAGCTGAAGTGTCACTAAAAGTCAAATATAAACAAACAATAAAGCAACAGTTAAGCACAGCTCCTTCACCCAAAACCCTTCTTTTAATCATTGTTTAACTACTTCAGTTCAAATTTTTATTTTCTCACTGGAGTTTGACGGGACCAGCCCTCAACAAAACAATCTTTTTTGATAACTGTAAGGTGACCCCTTTTCAATTCCAAATTTTTGTCGAACTATGATGTTGAACAGACTTGGGGTTCCTTTCACAATTGAAACTATTTTAACTCAACCAACTTGTAATTAGATGTTTTTCAAAAATCTTTCAAAATGAACCTGCATTTTTTTTCTTGTTTTGATCATGAAGATTTGCTCCTAAGAACTAGGATCAACAGGTCTTTAACAGAACCTCATACTATCCATTTACACTTGCAAAAGCAGAAAACAAGAAAGAGAAAATACATATATTTGCAAAGTCTACTTATAACTGAGATAGCATCAAAAATACTTAATTTCTGAAACTAATACTATTTTTAAAATTTATTTATTTATTTTGAGAAAGAGAAAGAGACCAAGCAGGGGAGGGGCAGAGAGAGAGAGGGAGAGAGACAAATTCCAAGCAGGCTCCGCACTGCCAGCGCAGAGCTTAATGTGGGGCTGGAACTCATGAACCAAGGACCATGACCTGAGCCGAAGCCAAGAGTCTGATGCTTAAACAACTGAGACACCCAGGCGCCCCTCTCTGAAACTATTTTATTAAGGAAATATCTACACAGTATATAGATGTCTATAATATTAAGTAACATTTTAAGTCTTAGAAAATATTACAAGATTTAGTCACCAGTATGGAAATCAGAATAAAAAGTCATATTATAGCTCAAATATCTTCCCCATCAATGCTGTATCTGTATTTTATTGACCTGATTGGTAAGATTAACACAAGCAGACAGATTACAACAAAAGAAGATACTCGGCCTCTAGATTTGTTAATTGAAAAGAGAACATACACTGTCATTTAGCAGTGAAATGTATATATCAATTTGAAACAAGACTTTAAGGAAGAAATATGAAAATTTTAAAAATGATTAAAAATTCATGTGACTAGGGGCATCTGGGTGGCATCCAACTTCTGCTCAGAATGGTTCATGAGTTCGAGCCCCATATGGGGCTCTCTGTTGACAGCACAGAGCCTGCTTCAGATCCTCGGTCCCCCTCTCTCTCTGCCCCTCCTCTGCTCAGGCTCTCTCTCTGAAAAATAAACATTTTAAGAAAAAAATTCACGTGACTCTTAGAAAACGGATAGCATACTTAGAAAAATGAGTGCCTTTCTCTAATGCTAAACGCTATATACACACAAGTCCTGAGTGTTTAGTCCTTCAGATGTCTTGAATTTACTTTCCTCTTTGCACTCATAATGGCACCTCATCATCATCTTTACACTAAGACTGATCCTCACCTCAGAGTTTGATGTTTAGCAAATTAAACGGACATGAAAACAGGTAAAGCAGTTAAAATCTTATACTTTCAGCTGTGGCAAAATGTCTTTCTATCAAAATGGGTATACCAGGATGTTCTTATGAAAGAAATGCATCAAAGTAACCACTTCAAATCTTAGAACATGTCCCCAGCTATCCACTGGTTAAAGTGTCTATAATTTTCATTAGTTGTCTGTTGTCCTTCCGTTAGCCTCTCACTTTTGTATTGTGAACTCACAGGTTAGCGTCTAGCTGAAAGAGGAAACTATAAAAGATTAAGATGTAATACATGATTACCAAAAACATCTTTTTTAAGTCAGACATTGTTGGATAGAAACACTTATTCCTGTCTCAAATATCTCTTCTTTTTCACATCCCATTACCAATTTATACAAATTTATACAACTAGAAAACAAACAAGGACAAAGAACCTGAACTAAAACGCTATATTAAAAAATGCTTCTCTTTACAGCTTACAATTCTAGAACAAAGCATTATTAACAACAACTCCTCATGGTCTACCTGGTGGTTAGTCCAGAATCAATTTAAATAGCCTGGTTTTGGAACTAAAGCATTGTAGTTGCAATAAGATACCATACACATCTTTGAGAATTCTACACATAATAATAATGTTTGTGATTTAAAAAAAACATAATTGGGGCGCGCCTGGGTGGCTCAGTCGGTTGAGCATCCAACTTCAGCTCAGGTCATGATCTCACAGTCTGTGAGTTTGAGCCCCGCATCGGGCTCTGTGCTGACAGCTCAGAGCCTGGAGCCTGCTTTGGATTCTGTGTCTCCCTCTCTCTCTGACCTTCCCCCGTTCACGCTCTGTCTCTCTCTGTCTCAGAAATAAATAAAATCATTAAAAAAAATTTTTAATAAAAAAAACATAATTGTACACAGCAGTAGAGAGGACTCTGCAAACGCATCTTCCATGAAAGTCTGAATTTGTACTAGACAATATTCAACTTTTTGCTATCACTAAAAATATAGACATTATATCATCTTAGGACATCTTAGGACATCATATTTTTTAAACATAAACAAATATTTCTAAAAGATCAAATAAGAATCATATTCATATCCTGTACAAAATTGAAAAGAAGAAATATTTTTTGAAATTATGTTGTTAGTATTCACATTGTCATGCAATAGAAACTGTACTTCCAAATTTAAGCAAAAAGAGTATTATTAAAATATGTGATATATTACATATTAGATATTAAAATGTTAGATATTAGATATAAAATATTAGATATACATATTATATGCATATCTAATACATTTTAGATATAAAAATTAAAATAAATAATATCCACGAGGACCAAAGAACTGCGCTTAGATAACACATACTCAGAAAGAGTAGAAAAAAATATCCAGCAGTGACAGGTCAGGTTACCCAGGATGAAATGAAGATTAACATTCAGTAAATTAGTTGGGGAAGGCTTTAGGATTAACATTTATGTGAAGATTAAGGAACATGGTTTAAAAAGAAGACCAAGTTGGGTAGGGACACGTCACAACAACCTTAGCCAATTCCAGCAGGAGCTATGAAGCCTGACCATCCTTAACCCTGCATTGGTAAATTATTATATTCAGGGTGCCCCTGGAAAGGGCCATGATGTTGGGGAGGTGGCTTTCTTCAACAGACAGATGGAATTCCTGGAGAGGGCTCCCTGTAGAGATGTCACCTGAAAGTCAGGGGTTTCTAGGTGACTCTGCATAGAGAATACTATACCATCCATGTTCTAGTGAAATACCACTGCCAGTGCTGTCCAGCATCTGGCCCTATAACATTAGGGACCCAATGCTTAAAACTACACCACTGTTTCCTCAGAAGTTCCTAATGTTTCTGCCACAAGGCTTAAAAGGGTCACCAGTGACTCCATATACTCCTACCCCTTCACATTTTCCCCTTCCACCTCCAAGTTGCTCACAAAAGAGTCCACCCCATTAAAATTAAATTATATGCAGGTCTCATATTGTGCTTGCTGGATTTTCAGAAAATATAGTGGGAAAAAATCAATCTAGGATGACACACAATAAGTACCATATTTGAGTGAGTACACATTTGGCCTTTTGACTATTCAAATGTTATGTTTACTTTCATTTAGCTGTTCACGTAATAGCTATAACAATCTGATTCCACCTAGCATAATGCAACTATTCTTCATACAAATAAAAATTCAATCATACTCAACTTTCCCCAAAAGAGATGATCTAATGCTCATTATTATCACATTTCTAGTGATTAGTTCATCTCTCAGGTCAGTCAAAATTTTATTTATAGTTTCTAGGCATTTTTGACCAAGGGATAAAATCAACTACCTCTGCAGTAGAGAAAGCAAGAAAAAGCCTTATTCCAAATTTTCTACAAAATGCAAATGTGTGTGTGTATATATATAAATATATATACATATATATATATATATAGCAGATGGGCATTCAGCAGTGGCAATCACAAGGTTAGATTGATGAGGGTGGTAATCTGGGTTAAGTCTATGAAGCCCTTGTACCTTTAATCATAATCACTCAGTTTATTGGGCAAGAGTTTTTGTTGAGGGCCACAGAGCATATCATCTTACCTGAGTTTCAAAGCCTCCTTTGCAAAGATATTTTTGCTGAGTAAAACTTCTTTATATTCTATGTCCATGTTAAGAAGGGAGGGATCCATATACCTTTTTTTTTTCCTCTCTAAATTTCCTTATTACACATCCTCCAGGCTTTTTCTTTCCAAGTCCCTGATGATCTGTCAAAATCATTAGCCACTGCACTGAGTCAGTATATATTCGTACCTTAGACCTTCTTAAAATGTGCCACACTGCCAGATGTTTCCCCACGGGGAAGATTTACTTTCTTTGCTATTGTTGAGCCCTCCCACCCCTTCCCGGTGTGTGCCAGTCATTATAAAACTACAGTATCTACCTTCCTGTTGCTGCTAACATATTAAGCACAGACATCAGTAAACCAAGTTCATTTATACCTCATGAACTTGGTCATGAGGTCATGAGGTTATGAGGTCATAAAGAATTTCCCATAAAAATTTAACTATATATGTGAGTTGTGTGAAAGGAGGCAGTGAAATTGACATGTTAGCAGTTTAGCTCTTTGTAGGTTTTCAAATCCAGTCTTGAGACATAATGCCATTAAATCATGACTAACACATTGATTTTGTGGTTTGGTGGTCCAGAGACCCTCAAGCGATATGGTTGTTGGATAACCTGGGGTCACTTTAGGGTTTCTACATGAGCATAATAGCAAACCAGGAATTGTCTCTAGAGAGAAAAATGGTTAGTTGCTGAACAAAATATTACTTTGTTAAAACCAAAACAACACCAATCACATTAAAAACCCAGATTCTTCTGTGATTACTCTTGCCTCAGTGTGCATATGTCACAATTTGCACCCCAACTAAGTTTCCACAGTGTATCCTCAGGATAAAGTACTATTGCTGCGTGTACTTCAGCCTCGATCAGCTTGAAATTGCTATCGCTCACAACCTACAGTTCACACAGGAAATGTGACAGACCAAGTTTGATATATGGTGTCTCTAAAGCAAAAAGAGAATCTTCAAAACTTTAGCTACTTTCAAGTTGAAGAAGATAGAAGATGCAGAATGTGCTTTGGAGGGTTGCTCAAATAATTAAGACAGCAGGAGCCTGAATTTTCATGTGGCTTATCTCCCTTCCCCAAGCACAATAGTAACTTAACAAGGAATCTAAAGTACCTGTGACTTCCTACCCACCTGGTCATATCTTAAGTAATCAATGCGGAGAAGTAATGGAATGCCCTACAGGAGGTTAAAGTGATCAAAGTCTCTATGAACAAAATTATCATGAATCTAGATAGCTGATAGAAACCTGAACCATTTTGTAAAGGTACGTTGTTAAATCTGTCAATTAAAGAAAAATAAGCAAACGAATAAAGGGACTGCCAGCATATTTTCTTTGAAAGATAGGAGAAAATACAAACACAAAAACAGTTGCCAGACCCGTGACTGTGTGCCAGGCCAAGCCTGGCTTTATTCACCTGGCCAAATTGGATTTGTGTTGCTGTGGTTATTGTTGAGCAGATAAGTAAAGTCTTATTAGGCTTCCCAAGTCATTAAAGGACCCGTAGTCATCAGTCACAGCCACGGATCCCTTTGGTTTTAATTTTGTGACTATTTGTCTACCTCATTCCCTATTATGGTAACCATACTGTTTTGTTTTGGGAGCCAAATCAATGCTCTGAGACTGAGTTTGTCTTTGGCGACAATTTAACACAGGCTCACTGCAGGTATTTCTCAAGCTAATAGTGTTATGTCTCCTAACAAGCCAAAGCAGAAATAACATACTACAAATCAATGATCGATTAATTATACGATCATACCGGTCAAGGAGATATAAAAGGAATAATGTCTAAATTTAGTAGAGGTGTACTTTTATCCAAGCTGGTAATTAGGAGTGACTGCTTAATCAACTAAGAGCTGATGTCCAGCTGCCAATACAAAAGTAAAAGTTCTCTGTTGTTAGAATATATTGTTAGAGATCATCAATACCAGTACTGACAGACAAGATGACTTTCTTTGAGGGGCCTCTGCACAGCTTCTGTCACTTCCAACTCGTGCACTGTTGGTGGCAATGTAAATTGGTACAGCCACTGTGGGAAACAGCATGGACATTCCTCAAAAAATTAAAAATAAAAATACTATATGACCCAGTAATTCCACTACTTGGTATTTACCCAAAGTAGATGAAAATGCTAATTCAAAAAAATATATATACCCCTATGTTTATTGCAGGATTATTACAATAGCCAAGTTATAGAAGGAACTTAAGCGTCCATCAATAGATGAATGCATAAAGAAGAAGTGGTATATACACATACAATAAAATATTAATCAGCCATTAAAAAAAGAAAATTTTCTATTTGTAACAACATAAATGGACCTAGAGGAGGGTATTATGCTACATGAAATCATTCAAAAAGCGACGCCTGGGTGGCTCAGTCAGTTGAGCAACTGACTTCAGCTTGGATTACGATCTCACCATTCCCGAGTTCAGCCCCACAGTGGGCTCTGTGCTAACGACTCAGAGCCTGGAGTCTGTTTCAGATTCTGTCTCCCTCTCTGTCTCTGCCCCTCCCCTGCTCATGCTCTGTCTCTCTCTCTCTCAAAAATAAACATTAATTTTCTTTTAAAAAATAATAATTCAAACAAAGACCAGATGATTTCAGTTACATGTGGAATCTAAAAAACAAAACCAATTAACACACATGCCCACAAACAGAAAGAGTTCTCACAAAGAAAATAAAGTCATGCTTGTCAGAGCGTTGTTGGAGGGATGGGCAAAACAAGTAAAGGGGATTAAGAGGCATAAACTTCCAGTTATAAAATAAATAAGTCAGGGGCTGAAAAGTACAGCATGGGGGCACCTGGGAGGCTCCGTCTGCTCAGGCATGATTTCACAGTTCATTAGATGGAGTCCTATGTCAGACTCTGCACTGAGAGACCGGAGCCTGTTTGGGATCCTTTCTTTCCCCCCCCCCCCCCTCTCTCTCTGTCCGTCCCCTAGTGAAACTCACTCTCCCTCTCAAAATGAGTAAAAAAAAAAAATAAACTTTTTAAAAAATAAAGAAAAGTACAACATAGGAATATAGTTGACAATATTGTAATAATTTTGTATGGTGACAGGTGGTAACAATACTTATCGTGATAAGCACTGGGTAATGTATAGAATTTTCAAATCACTATGTTGTACACCTGAAACTAATATAACATTATAGGCCAACTATGCTTCAATGAAATGAATAGAGAGAGAGAGAGAGAGAGAGAGAGAGAGAGAGAGAGAGACACCTTTATCGTGGCAGGAGCTATTTGCCCCAAGGTCCTTTTTTTATGTATATAACAGAAAAATCATTTCTGATGACATATCCATTCCCAATTGCCATCAGTGATGAATTCCTTTATGTCTTTTCTATTTGAATATACACATTCTTATATATATTTATACATCTTACTTTCTTGATTATTAGATTGAAACACCTGTAACATACACTATTGATTCAAGTAATTTTTGAGGTAAAACTAAAACCCACTACATAAAATCTACACATCTATTTTACAATGTATTCCAATGTGAGAAATGTTGAAAGATTTTTTAAAATAGAGACTAACACAGAATAGGACAATGCTATATATGCATCGCTAGCATCTTTTGACATTTTGATATACTTCTTTGCAATATTTTTCTAGGCATGTTTTTATCAATGTAATTGTATTTCTACTGAACTGCTAGTGCTTCTTCAGTCTTATTGTGCATTAGAATGTCTCAGGGGAGCCTGATAATAATGTATATTTGGGGGCCCGGTTAGCAGTGTGCTTGATTCATGGAATCTGGGGAAGGGGTGCATGGTCTGCATTGTTACTGAAAGACACAGGAGATTCTGAAGCAGATAGTCTGTGCTACCTGCTTCACAAATCACTGGTACATTCTGACAAGGACTCCCTCCTAGACCAAACCTTAATTCAGACTCTTCTGAGCCCTTTTTCTGTAATGCTTTGTTTTTGGTCCTAGTCTTGGCCTGCAAAGCCATTTTCACAAGGAATTCCGGTTAGCCAAGTGATCAAGAATAACCCCCAACCATGACATTTCATTAAGTTTCGTATCTAATCAAGTTCCTCTTTCCTCACCTTGAAACCTAACCAAACTCTTCATATTTTTCCATCTTCTCCCTCACCCTCCTACTGGCCATGAATTCCCAGGTGTCCCTGTTGTATTTGGAATTGAGTTAGATCTCTCCTGGCTGTTGCAATAGTCTATTGATCCCTATTGCAATAATTTTAAGTAAAGTCTTCCTCGCTGTTTTTTTAACAAGTATCTGGTGCAAATTTTCTTTTACAATATGATATAAAATGTTTATTCATGTTTTAATTTGCTGCATCATCTTATCCCTACTTGGTTTGTCTCTACAGAAATAAAGTGACTTGACTGTTGTTCTTTAGTCAAGGGTGGAACAGGACTAAAGAGTTGAGGATCCCTACAGAGTCATAATGGCTACATTAAAGATTTATTCAAAATATACAGGGATTTCTGCTCCTGACCAGGATAGAGTAACAGAGACTGGAATTATATTCCAATCTGACACAACCAAAACACTGGATGAAATCTATGAACCAACTATTCTGAAGACACTGGACATTGGGCAACAAGATCTGTGATCCCAAAGAGACTGGGAACGAATAAGGTTATTCTTTTTTATTTATTTTTAGTATTAATTCAAGTATAGTTAACATACTTAATTTCAGGTGTAAAATACAACGTTTCCACAATTCTATACATTGCTCCGTGTTCATCTTAATTAGTGTGCTCTTAATCTCCTTCACCCATTCTACTCATCCCCCCACACACCTCTCTTATGATAATCATCAGTTTGTTCTGTATAGTTAAGAGTCTATTTTTTGGTTTGTCTCTTTTTTCTTTGTTTGTTTATTTTGTTTTTTAAATTCCACATATGAGTGAAACCATGTGGTATTTGTCTTTCTCTGACTGACATTTCACTTAGCATTATACTCTCCAGCTCCATTCATGTTGCTGCAAATGGCAAGATCTCATTCTGTTTTATGACAATAATATTCTATTATATATATATGGGATTTTTTTCTTTATCCATTCATCCATCAATTGACACTTAGGCTGCTTCCATATCTTGGCTATTATAAATAATGCTGCAATAAACATAAGGGTGCATGTATCTTTTCAAATTAGTGTTTTGATATTCTTTGGGTAAACAGCCCAGTAGTGCAATTACTAGATCATATGGTAATTCTGTTTTTAACTTTTTGAAGAACCTCAAATGTTATTTTCCACAGTCACTGCACCAGTTTCCATTACCAACAGCAGGGTACGAGGGTTTTTTCTTTCTTCATTCTATGTAACACTTATGTTTCTTGTGTTTTTTATTTTAACTGTTCTGACAGGTGTGAGGTGATAGCTCATTGTGGTTTTGATTTTCATTTCCCTGATAATGAGTAACGTTGAGTGTCTTTTCATGTGTCTGTTGGCCATCTATATGTATTCTTTGCAGAAATGTCTGTTTATGTCTTCTGCAATTTTTAATTGGATTATTTGGTTTTTTAGTGTTGAATTGCATAAGTTCTTTATATATTTTGGATACTATTTCTTTATTCAATATGGCATTTGCAAATATCTCCTTTTGGAGAGCCATTTTAGACCAGTAGATTCGTTTCGCTTAAACCAAACACTCTCAGAGAGTCCTCACAAAGTCTTAGTATTTATAGCTTAACTATATCCTTGCCATAGTTTCCTCTCCATATGTTTGCATTGATAAACCCCCAGCAGGGCCCTCAACAGCTGAGCTACAGAGTTGTTTTTGGTAAGAAACAGATAAAATGATGACATGTAACACAACTTGCTTCACTCTTAGATCAAAACAACTTAACCTCCATAAAGAACTTTTTTTTGTCTTTGTCATGAAAAAATGACAACTTCACTTAAGTCATAAAAAAGTAAATTTGAAATCAGATCAAACCAATACACAACACATATCAACTAAAAATTCAGATGATAGTTGCCACACTTGAACCTAATACTCTGGGGGCCCATACTTACCCTGAAAGCAGGGATCTCTCCAGGAACAGCATTTCAGGAAGATCATAAAGTAAAGAAGAGTCACTAAGGGAATTTTCACTGCATTGTTACCTCCTCTAATGTAGTATCAATGCCACAATCAAGGAAGTGTCTTTTGTCCTTCTCCTGTGCCATAGACAGGGAATGGATCAACATCAGTAATGATAAATTTACTCTACTACTCCCATTTCCCTAAGACACTGGATTCTTTTCTCTATAGTATGCCAAAAAATATCTGGGATCTCAATTTCATTCAGCCAAGGACACTGATGAGTTCAAAACTCAGTCAAACAGTCCAATGTTTAGAAATTATCACTTGAGTTCTATTAGGTCAAATCCAAATTCTGGTTCATGCGCTGGTACTGGGTATCTAATCTTTAAAACCTGAGAAAATAATGACAAACTGGGAAAATAACTTGAGGAGAAACTAATTAAATGTGAAGGACAATGAGCCATGGGTTTCTCTGAATCCAACATAAAGAAAAATGTGTTTTTATAGAATAATGGAATGATTAACTGTGCCAAAAGCAACTGACAAATTCAATAATATGAGAGAGAACTGACCACTGTATTATCAATATCGAGTTTATTGCTGAAATTGACAAGAGCTGTTATCAGTGGAATGTGGGAGATAAAAGCCTGATTAAACTGGGAGACAGAAGAGGATGAGAGAAGCAGGAGGCAATAAAAATAAATTTGTAGAGAAGCTTTGTATTATGGAGGAAGGAAAATAACTTCCCTTCTGCCATTCTATGTTCCTTGCTGAGAACCTCCTGTAAGAAAAGACAAAGTAACAGAAGAAAAGCAAAAATTTTATAATATGTATACCTCCTGTATACCTGGGACATACACAGGAAAATTGAGTAACTCCTTGAAATGGCCCAAGCTACCACCTTAAATATCATATCCAGTTAAACACAAAAGATGCTGAAGGTTATGGGAAGCCAGTTATGAGAGGATATTGAGAAAAGCACAGCAATAAAGGGTAAGGTTGTTATGCAGATTTAGGTCTTGCTTTCTCCATTGATAGGAGTTTCTAGAGATTAAGTCATCATTTTCTTCCCCATACAGAATGACACCCTTACGAATGAAGATTTCTCTTATAAATATAAATGTCTCTTGCAAACAAGTAACATCTACTCAGTTTTCAAAGCTTTTCCTATGTCTGCTGTTTCTTAAAAATAATCAGCCTAAAATAATCCTTATGCCAGAGAGAAAAATTCTGTTTCTCTCACTTTGTAAAAAATAACAGAGACATGGTAGAGGCTGGACTAATTGAAGAGAAAACAGGGTAAAAAAGTCTTCATTTTGGGGGTACCTGGGTGGCTCAGTAGGTTAAACATCTAACTTTGGCTCAGGTCATGATCTCATGGTTCATGGATTCAAGCCCTGCATGCTGACAGTGTGGAGCCTGCTTGGGATTCTCTCTTTCTCCCTCTGTCTCTGCCCCTCTCCAACTTGTGCCTTCTCTCTCTCTCTCTCTCTGAAAATAAATAAATAAATAAATAAATAAATAAATAAATAAATAAACTTCAAAATTTTTAAGTTTTCATTTTTAAGATATGTGATATTACAGTGTTACTTTTTTGTTTTTGTTTGTTTTGTTTTTCAGAGTAAGTTTTTTGATGGAAATGATACCAGTGATCTGTGGGAATATGTTCCAGATAAACATTGAAACAATTGGAGAGGGATGTTTCTGAGGATATGGGGAGGATGGAATAGACAAAGGAATAGTTTAGCCTTAGAAAGAAGGGGAAATTCTCTCATAGGGACTACAGGGAAACCAAGGAATAGAGTATATTTCCATGTTTGCTTGTTGAAATGATAAATGTGGTGGGAAAAATATGTGGACATTCTTTTCTCAGTGTTTCTCTTTTCTCATTGAAATAGTAACCAAGAATATGTTACAGCTGAGAATGACAAGTGTTGGAAATATGGGAGGCTTCAACAGTGGAGGTGTCACCTGAGCCCCTCAGACTCTGGAGGATGAAAAGGTAACAGAAATTTATTTAGAAAGGATACCATTGAGAGACCAACTGAGGTCTGGGTGAATGAATTTAAAATAAACTGGTCATGATGTCTGGTTTTTTGTTTGGTTTTGTTTTAAACTGTGTGGAGGAGAAGCTGAATAAAGAGAGAATCCAATTAATTCAGGTAGATAATTTGTTGTGTTAGTTTCTCCCTCATAAAAATATAAGTTTTGTAAAACCAAGGAGTTCATTCTCTTGTTTTTGAGTTGATTTGTTTTGTTTTGTTTTTTAAGTATCCTCACTATCTATAATAGTCGCTGGCTTATAAATTATTCAATAAATATTTGTTGAATAGATAATTAATGGGTCCAAGCATACTAATTTCCATTCTAGTTGGGACTAGCCATATACAAGCCTTCAATTCAGAATTTTCAGGACTTTTCTCTAGAATTAGTTCTTTTTCCTGTTCACTAAATTTCTCCATCTATTATTGCAAGATGTTATGAGGGAAAATGTTCCTTGTGGTAGTATTCATTAAAAAATTAGAATTAGTTGCACAGCCGATTAAGAAACAAAAATTCAACTGAGTAAATCTGAAGATGTAATTAACTTTATTAAATGATTCATGAATTGGGCAGCATCATATCTAGCAAATAGAGTAGAACACCAAGGAGGTGCACAAAGTGGAAGGTTTTTATAGGAAGGGGTTGGGTCAAGGAAGCTATTAGTCAAAGAAAATAAAAGATTGTTTCAGGCAAGGTCACTTTCCCTGAGGGGGAAAGAACAGTGTGTCTTATGTAGAGTACCTCATTTTCCTTGGGGTGGGAGTATGGAAAAGGCCAATGTGAGATTACCTCATTGGTGCTGATTAGAATTTTCATGACTGACCAGGTAAGACTACATTTCTGAGGTTGAACCTGGAATTAGGTTGGGGATTAAGACCTGGTTTCACCAAACCTGGCCTAGCATAATTGGTTCCATCTTGGGCCTGTGGTTTTCTTTTGAATAATTCTGAATTGAAACTTCCTCCACAGAAAAGCATGTTTACTATTTTGATAATATGAAAATGAAATATATTACTGAAACTTTTAGAATTTGTCACTAATATTCTAAGAAGCCAGCTATCTGCAGGCCTGGCAGGTATTGGTTTTCTGTGCATATGCATTAAAGCAACCATATTTTTTTGGTCACCATCCATAGGCCACAGAAATTCTGAGTACTTGAACCTTATTTACCAACAAAATTTCTTTTACATGAAAGACAAAGACAACCAAGACTATATGGATATAAATATCTGCCAGTAAATGTGCTGAGAAATTACTGATATTTTCCTTTCTGTCCAGGTAACACAGAACCTATGAAAGGAAATTGTGATGTGGTAGGTGTCATTGTTGCCTGATATCACACTTTTGTATACCTATTTCAACTTTAACCTGGCATAACATCTTTGATTCATTTTATGACACACAGTAGTCCTTCAATAAATTGTCTGTTGAAGAATTCACAATTCTCTTATAACTAATAATAGCTAATATTCATAATACTACTTGCCAAGAACTCTTCCAAATACTGTTCATGCTAACTCCCTTAATCCTCTGAAATAAAAATAAACCAAAAGACTGTCTAAAGAGTGTATATTTTTCATACACTTATATTGCTTTATATTTAGGTACTTGTTCTATTCTGGGACATTTAATATTTTGTGAGATTTAGAGGAAAGTAGATTCTACATCCTATTAGAAAGATGAAAATCTCAGATAATGGCTTTCCCAGCTTCCCTTGCAGCTTTGGTTTGGTACTCTGTGTGGACACATATACCCCATATATTAAGTTGAAAGCTAGAGACAAAAAATATATAGTGCCACAAAGAATCAAGAATTGGAGTGTCAGCTACAATCAGCTTAATTTCCCAAAAGAATCACTGTCTTGTTGCAGCAAACAGCAAAGCCTATTATTCCTCTGCCATGGAGGCATGAGTATCCCAAACAGGAATTATAAACACACTGTCCTTTTGTTTCCCTTTGTTCTACCATAATTGCATGAACTTGGTTCTCTAGTTTCTCAGCTACATAATACTATTTAATTAGTTACCTTTAAATTAATCAGCCAGAATATATTTCTGTTTCTTGCAATATTTTTGATTGATACACTCTCGTATTACCTTAGAAGAATTTTAAATCAATACTTCATTAATAAAGTTAATTAAATAATTGATAATATATTGATGGTATGTTGTCCTGAACCCTGTGGTAGCACAATAGTAAGATCCTTATTAACATATTGTATAGTAGATGAGTTAAGACATGTTAATGATCAACTGATATACAATTAATAGGTATCACAAGGAAAAATAAAGTATTCCAAGAATCCACTGTAAGGAGAGATTATTAATCAGGAGTTTTCTGGAAAAGTTGACGTGAAGTATGAAACTGACCTGTCCCTTAAAGCTTGGGAATTCAGAAGGAGGGAGAGAGGGAATACCATGAACTGAGCCAGTATGATGAGATGATTCAAAGCCTACCTTTACTTTGGCAGGAGCAGAGTAAGGAAGGTTTAGGAGAGGCCACAAACTTCAGGGATTATTGGGGCCACGTATATAATACAAGGGTGTAAATAAGCCTGTTTATGACAATAGCAGTGATACAGTCTGTGGTGATGATGCCTCATTCCCCCCTAAAAGCACTGATAACATAAAATAAAAGTTCAGATACTAGTTTAACACCCCTGTCCTAAGACATGTGGTTTTTATATAGTCCAGGGGGTACTCTGAAAATATATAGAGTGACAGAATCAAATAAGTAATTCAGGAATTTCAATTTGATGGTCGTCTTTAAATAAATGTGGGAACAAAATTACTCCCATTCCTCTTTTTAAGGAACTTTAAGAATTATCTGTGGAAAAGGAGTTATTAGGTTTGAGCCCTACTCTTTCACCTCTCCTGTTCTGCTCCTTTGGATTAGTCACTTTGTGGTATTTTCCTCCTTTTCCATTCATGTTTCTAAATTACTTATAGTTAATCTTAGCCACAATGCAAACATACCCAAAATGCGTTGGCTCAAACAAGGTAGAAGTTTATTTCGCACTCATGTGACAGACCCTCCTGGGTTGGGTAGCATCTGCTGCAGGATTTACTTCAGGGACCTTCACCAGTTGGGCAGCTCTATCATCTACAACATGAACCTTCCAGTTCATTCCGGCCATCACTATTTTCAGTGATTACAGCATAGCTTGGATTTTTAAAGAAAATAAGGTGGGGGCACTTGAGCATCCGACTGTTGAGCGTCCGACTGTTGATTTCAGCTCACATCATGATCCCAGGGATGTGGGATCGAGCCCCACATAGGGCTCTGCACTGAGTTTGGGACCTATTTGAGATTCTCACTCTCCCTCCCTCCGCCCCTCTCCCCTGTTCATGCTCTATATCTAAAATAAATAAATAAATAAATAAATAAATAAATAAATAAATAAATATAAAATTTTAAAAAAGGAAAGAAAGAAAAAGAAAGAAAGAAAAGAAAAAGAGGGAAAGGAAAGGAAAGGAAAGGAAGGAAGGAAGGAAGGAAGGAAGAAAGAAAAAGGAAGGAAAGAAGGAAGGAAGGAAGAAAGAAAGGAGGGAGGGAGGGAGGCAGGGAGGAAGGAAGGGGAAAATAAGGTGGAAGTTTATTCATGCTCACATTGCATGAAGAAGAACTTAGTCAGGTAAGACTGAGTAAAGTAGTTTGTTCCAGAAATCAAGTGCCCAGGAAGGAGAAAACAAACTGAGGAGGTGAGATCGTGGCAAACTAAGTTCTTCACTTTTGTTTTCATTAGTCTTCTGTCCACACCCACTGAAGTACAAACTGATGGAACCTACTTTAGTTCCATCCTCCTCCTGAAGATGTAGTGATAGAGATTTCAAAATAGTATATTCGGTACTCCATAATAGCTTAATAGAGAAATGGAGTCTCTAAAAATATTGAATGTCTTGGATTTTGTATTGCATTTTCAATTTTACTTTGGTCTTCCATATAGAAACTAATTCTGAACATTTTATTTTTTTAGTATTTTTAAAATTGAGATATAATTGACATATGACATTATATTAATTTCAGGTTACAACATGATTCACGTAAGTTTGGTTAACATCCATCTCCCTATATAGTTAAATTACTTTTCTTGTGATGTGAACTTTTAATATCTACTCTCTTAGCAACTTCGATTTTTAACTTTTAATTTTGATGTTCTGAATATCAATATTTTCTAGCAAAACGTCAATGTTTTTATTGATACCTGAGTATATTTTATTTCATTGTACCATACCTAACAGATATTGAGAGGGGGAAAATGGCTTTATATGCTTTTTGTTTCTCACCTTAAATTTATTTGAAGGTTTTTGGTTGATTGGTTTGTTGGTTGATTATTTGGGTATGGGGATAAGAAATGGAAAGCTTTAGCTAAATAGAGCTCAAGTCACATTTCACTCTTTTCTTCAGATGAAATAGGATATTTGCGACTGCATTTCTGTGGTATCCAGCTCCAAGAGATCCTCGATGATTTCTGCTTCCTGATATACATAGCCATTAGCAGTCCTCTCACATTACATAGAACTAACTTGTGTAACAAATAGGATATTACAGAAATGGTGACGTGTGACTTTTGAGGCTCATAAAAGGCATGGGCGTTCTGTCTTTCCGAGTGAGGACAAGAGCACGTCATGAGATATGTTAGGTGAAAATTAGCCCATATTGCACAAGTGAGTCATTTAGAGGCAGATCTTCCAAACAATGTCAAGCCTACAGATAATTGCATCCAAATTATCCTGGTTCTGGTTGCATCTAAACTGCGTATCATGAGATTACCCAAGCTAGAAATACCCAGCTCAGCTGCTTCCAAATCCTTGACCCACAGAAACTATGAGATAAATAATAAATATTTACTGCTTTAATCCACTGAGTTTTTACATAATTAATTACACAGCAATAAACTAATGCAATTCCCAACATACTAATAGCATTTTTCTCTGCACATTTACCTGCTTTTTATTCTGCATTCAATAAAACTTTGAAGTTGTCATACTTTTACCACTGAATGATGCTATTCTTTCTGTATGCATTATCCTGTGTAGGAATTAGCAGATGACTTTTTCCTATAGACCAGATTTGGGTGACATGTTATCACTGACTGAAAATTGGCTCAAGCATATTTTGTTTCTTTCCAAGAAGGCTACCTAGAGGAGCAAAGGGAAATACCATGTTGCAGAATCTGAGAAAGAGATGGTAACAGAAGATTTGAAAGAAAGAGCACCATCTGCAGCCAGATAACTGTACATAAGATACTGTCCAAAATACCCACAGATTATCCAAGGACCCTATGAAAACATCAGTGAGAGAATATTCTTTTTACAATCTGCCCAGCTCTAAAAGTGTGATGCCAGCTCACAACATTACCAATCATAAAAGTATTTCTGTTCATCTTTCCCCCCACCCCTCCACTCCAAACTTGGTGATAGATGTGGATTTAAAACAACTGTTACCAAAATGGCAACTTAGGAGAAGAAGCCAACTGTATTCATTTACTACAGACTTCCCATTACATGCATTCTAAGCAACAGGTGGGGGTGGAAAGGTATATTGACTTTGAATCAAGTTCAAAGTTTGATTTTGACATGGCACTGGGAATTCGAAAAGTAAATACAGTTTGTATTCAGGGGAAAAAATGTGATAATTGAAGTCATAGGAATAGAGTTTTCTACATTTTTATCCAGTGGCAGTGGAAAAATGAGCTCCCTGTATCTACGTAAAGGAAGAATGGGAAACCAAAGTAAAATTGCTTTATGATTAGGTCCCTGAAGTCATATATTTCACTATAATAGTTTGAAGGGAAATGTGCAGAATTACATAGACCAAAGACAATTTGATTGATGCAACTCTTTCCTGAAAACATGCAGGCTAAAATAATCATTTTTTACTTTAAATATAACTGAATTGAAGTAACATATTTTATAAAAGTAAATAGCTATCTTCCTTCTGTGTTTTATTTTGTGAGCTACACACAATGTGAGGGAGGGGTGTTTTTATTTCCCTTCTCAGTGTAATTAGTTAGCAGAGTTTGATAACTGGACATAAAAAGCTCCATAAAAATTTTCCAAGCACATTCCACTGTGCCATATTTCTTTGCAGATTTTAGTCACATTCTGAGGGGCATAAATAGATGTATTACCTTATTTACATAATGGGACCGTGAAGTCAGCACAGCTATTGCATAGGCTATCATGTCAGTGAGAGCTTTAGAGACTCAACTCAGGTTTAAGAAGAAATTCCAATATGCATTCAAATCAGTCTGCAACATATACAATTTTTTTAAAAATTTCAAACAAGAACGTGGAAATGGTTGAACTAAATTGATTTCTAGCCCAAGAAAACTTGTTTAAGTTGATGGAAGAACAAGAGACATATAGCACACAATATTTTCACTTTAGTTTTTAATTTATTTTGAAAGATACTATGATAAAATTTTTGATATTAACCTAGTATGATGCAAACTCCTCCAGTAAATTAAAAGTTTCCATTTTCAATATCCTTATACTTACTAGAAAATGCCACAATTTCATGACTAAGTTAAAAATATATATGTTAGAAAAAAGAGAATCCATAAATGATTAGTTTTAAGTATACACATTTTAATGTTTTCATATAGTTGTACATTAGGAAAAAATAATTTATTTATAGTCTAACCAGTTTGGTTTTAGAATCATATTTTAACAGTAAGACAGTTAATTTCCTTGGTTGATAAGACAATTTTTTCATAAACCTAACCTCCTAAACTAACATAAAAAATAAGGAGACCCATAACTAGCAAATATTTGTGTTCTCATATTTATTTCTAAAAAGACCAAATTAACTTTTAATACTGCAAAAACACTGTGGTTTATGATTATTTGCCATTTAAAAGCTATTCTAGGGGTGCCTGGATGGGTCAGTCAATTAAGCCTCCGACTTTGGCTCAGGTCATGATCTCATGGTTCATGGGCTGAAGCCCTGCATTGGGCTCTGTGCTGACAGCTCAGAGCCTGGATCCTGCTTCAGATTATGGGTCTCCCTCTCTCTCTGCCCCTCCCCTGCTCTCTCACGCTCTCTCTCTCCCTCTCTCTCTCCCTCTCTCTCTCTCTCAAAAATAAATAAAACATTTTTAATTAAAAAATCAAACCTATTCTGTAAAAAATTGAAAACAAACACAGAATCATGGAATGAACACAGTGGAAGAACCTTTAAACTCATTAAATCCAGCCCTTCAACTTTAGGAGAAGGCAAGTAAGATCCAAAGAGCAGACAGGTTCTTTAACAGCAGAAGATAATGGACTTGACTGACAGCATTTATTAAACAATATTAAAATTCTCATAAGTATGAATTACGAATTATTAAGCCAGTATCTGGTTTAATTCATATAATCTTTACTTGGTGGATATGTTTTTTGATCCAGTGAAAACAAAGCATCCTTTTATGTTTTTCTCTCTTCTAATTCCTTTCTAAAAGAAAATTAAGAAAAATAACGTTGTCTGCTAGGCTCCATGTCTTGAAAAATTCTTTTTCCCAGTCAAATGGGAACAATGTTCATCTCTACCACTGTAGTAACTTGCTACAAGGTGCTTCCGGAAAATTAGCATTATTCTTCCTTAATGTACAGCAGAACCTATCAAATTCACAGTCGACTATCCACCTACAGCTGCTGCCAATTTTAGCTTCATCTCTCCTTAACATAACTCTTTAATTTTAAGGTTAAATTTGAGTTAAACAATATAAATCTTGACATAGAACATAGATGCAAAGAAGCAGTTGCAATAATTTTCTTGATTATACTCTAAATATGATATGTCTAAACTCTACTTGTATATTTATTTAGAAAAGAATTGAAGAGTCATTTATTTCTGTCGTTTAGAATGAAGCAAAGTTGAATTAGTCCAGAGACTACCTTGGGCTTCTGAGAAATTGAAGATATGCAGATTTTACTGGGTGAAAAAGGAGAGACTATGGCATTGCTGACGTTAAGCAACCCAAGCTCTTTGGGTCTCAGTTAAAATATGTAACATGAAGATAGATAATAATTCTCACTTCATAAAATTGTTTGAAGGAATAAGAGAACTTATCTAAATATGTCTGGGACACTTCCTGATGATTTGTATCATTCAATTTTTTTTTTCAAATTCTTTCTGCATCAATAATTGTATTTTTCCTCCTTGGAATTTTTTATTCACTTTTTAATTGTTAGTTTATAAATGAATTGTGTATGTGAGTTATATACTTTTTTGAAAATGATTTCTTGAAGAATTCTTGTCAATTACTTTTTACCATAATATTTTTAATAAAATAGATGATTTAATAAGATTTCTCAATGTATTTATTACCATATATGATAAAATTATTCCTAACAAACCAACAATAATTATAAATTCTAGAATTCAATTATTTATATAATTACTTACATTTTGATAAATTCACATTTCAATGTAATCTAAGAATTGGTAAATTGAAGCAAATTATATTACATTAAACTAATTATATCAGTACTCCTTAATATATTTTTTACAAAATGATTTATATCAATATAAATTTTCATAATATCACTATAAATAATAGAGGTAAGAACTTCAAACCGAGGACTTTAAAATGACTTGTTTTGCTCAGATTCTATAGATGCTCCTGTCCTATTATTTTTAAATATTGCATACTTACAAAAATGGGTCCACTGTATGACAGTGGAATATAATATATATTCTTACAGACTTTATAATTCACAGAAATAAATATTTGTGGATTTTATTGATTCCTGGATCTCATTTCAAGAACAAAGAGTAATTTCAAAAACAAGGTAACTTGACTTGAGAGCCTAAAAGCTTTTGACGAAATGTATTTATCTTCCTGAGATCAGCATTCTTAAGAGAAACAGTACAGATTCTGGGAAGATGGCGGCGTAGGAGGACGCTGGGCTCACCGCGCGTCCTGCTGATCACTTAGATTCCACCTACACCTGCCTAAATAACCCAGAAAACCGCCAGAGGATTAGCAGAACAGAGTCACCGGACCCAAGTGCAGACGAGAGGCCCACGGAAGAGGGTAGGAAGGGCGGCGAGGCGGTGCGCGCTCCACGGACTGGCGGGAGGGAGCCGGGGCGGAGGGGCGGCTCGCCGGCCAAGCAGAGCCCCCGAGTCCGGCTTGCAAAAGTGGAGGGGCCTGACGGACTGTGTTCCCACAGCAAGCGCAACTTAGCGTCTGGGAGGTCATAAGTTAACAGCTCTGCTCGGAAAGCGGGAAGGCTGGAGGACAAAGGGAGGGTGAGCTGCGGAGCCCCTGGACGACAGAGCTCAGTTAGGCGGGGAACAAAGGCGCTCGCCAGCGCCATCTCCCCCGCCCATCCCCCAGCCAAAATCCCAAAGGGAACCGGCTCCGGCCAGAGAAATTGCTCGCTCCGCGCGAACACCCAACTCTGTGCTTCTGCGGAGCCAAACCTCCGGCAGCGATCTGACTCCCTCCGGCTGCCACAGGGCCCCTCCTGAAGTGGATCACCTAAGGAGAAGCGAGCTAAGCCTGCTCCCCCTGCCGCCGTGCACCTTGCCTTCGCACCCCAGCTAATACGCCAGATCCCCAGCATCACAAGCCTGGCAGTGTGCAAGTAGCCCAGACGGGCCACGCCACCCCACAGTGAATCCCACCCCTAGGAGAGGGGAAGAGAAGGCACACACCAGTCTGACTGTGGCCCCAGCGGTGGGCTGGGGGCAGACATCAGGTCGGACTGCGGCCCCGCCCACCAACTCCAGTTATACACCACAGCACAGGGGAAGTGCCCTGCAGGCCCTCACCACACCAGGGACTATCCAAAATGACCAAGCGGAAGAATTCCCCTCAGAAGAATCTCCAGGAAATAACAACAGCTAATGAGCTGATCAAAAAGGATTTAAATAATATAACAGAAAGTGAATTTAGAATAATAGTCATAAAATTAATCGCTGGGCTGGAAAACAGCATACAGGACAGCAGAGAATCTCTTGCTACAGACATCAGGGGACTAAGGAACAGTCACGAGGAGCTGAAAAACGCTTTAAAGGAAATGGAAAACAAAATGCAAACCACCACGGCTCGGATGGAAGAGGCAGAGGAGAGAATAGGTGAACTAGAAGATAAAGTTATGGAAAAAGAGGAAGCTGAGAAAAAGAGAGATAAAAAAATCCAGGAGTATGAGGGGAAAATTAGAGAACTAAGTGATACACTAAAAAGAAATAATATACGCATAATTGGTATCCCAGAGGAGGAAGAGAGAGGGAAAGGTGCTGAAGGGGTACTTGAAGAAATTATAGCTGAGAACTTCCCTGAACTGGGGAAGGAAAAAGGCATTGAAATCCAAGAGGCACAGAGAACTCCCTTCAGACGTAACTTGAATCGATCTTCTGCACGACATATCATAGTGAAACTGGCAAAATACAAGGATAAAGAGAAAATTCTGAAAGCAGCAAGGGGTAAACGTGCCCTCACATATAAAGGGAGACCTATAAGACTCGTGACTGATCTCTCTTTTGAAACTTGGCAGGCCAGAAAGAATTGGCACGAGATTTTCAGGGTGCTAGACAGCAAAAATATGCAGCCGAGAATCCTTTATCCAGCAAGTCTGTCATTTAGAATAGAAGGAGAGATAAAGGTCTTCCCAAACAAACAAAAACTGAAGGAATTTGTCACCACTAAACCAGCCCTACAAGAGATCCTAAGGGGGACCCTGTGAGACAAAGTACCAGAGACATCACTACAAGCATAAAACATGCAGACATCACAATGACTCTAAACCCGTATCTTTCTATAATAACACTGAATGTAAATGGATTAAATGCGCCAACCAAAAGACATAGGGTATCAGAATGGATAAAAAAACAAGACCCATCTATTTGCTGTCTACAAGAGACTCATTTTAGACCTGAGGACACCTTTAGATTGAGAGTGAGGGGATGGAGAACTATTTATCATGCTACTGGAAGCCAGAAGAAAGCTGGAGTAGCCATACTTATATCAGACAAACTAGACTTTAAATTAAAGGCTGTAACAAGAGATGAAGAAGGACATTATATAATAGTTACAGGGTCTATCCATCAGGAAGAGCTAACAATTATAAATGTCTAGGCGCCGAATACCGGAGCCCCCAAATATATAAAACAATTACTCATAAACAGAAGCAACCTTATTGATAAGAATGTGGTAATTGCTGGGGACTTTAACACCCCACTTACAGAAATGGATAGATCATCTAGACACACGGTCAATAAAGAAACAAGGGCCCTGAATGAGACACTGGATCAGATGGACTTGACAGATCTATTTAGAACTCTGCATCCCAAAGCAACAGAATATACTTTCTTCTCGAGTGCACATGGAACATTCTCCAAGATAGATCATATACTGGGTCACAAAACAGCCCTTCATAAGTTTACAAGAATTGAAATTATACCATGCATACTTTCAGACCACAATGCTATGAAGCTTGAAATCAACCACAGGAAAAAGTCTGGAAAACCTCCAAAAGCGTGGAGGTTAAAGAACACCCTACTAACGAATGAGTGGGTCAACCAGGCAATTAGAGAAGAAATCAAAAAATATATGGAAACAAACGAAAATGAAAATACAACAATCCAAACGCTTTGGGACGCAGCGAAGGCAGTCCTGAGAGGAAAATACATTGCAATCCAGGCCTATCTCAAGAAACAAGAAAAATCCCAAATACAAAATCTAACAGCACACCTAAAGGAAATAGAAGCAGAACAGCAAAGGCAGCCTAAACCCAGCAGAAGAAGAGAAATAATAAAGATCAGAGCAGAAATAAACAATATAGAATCTAAAAAAACTGTAGAGCAGATCAACGAAACCAAGAGTTGGTTTTTTGAAAAAATAAACAAAATTGACAAACCTCTAGCCAGGCTTCTCAAAAAGAAAAGGGAGATGACCCAAATAGATAAAATCATGAATGAAAATGGAATGATTACAACCAATCCCTCAGAGATACAAACAATTATCAGGGAATACTATGAAAAATTATATGCCAACAAATTGGACAACCTGGAAGAAATGGACAAATTCCTGAACACCCACACTCTTCCAAAACTCAATCAGGAGGCAATACAAAGCTTGAACAGACCCATAACCAGCGAAGAAATTGAATCGGTTATCAAAAATCTCCCAACAAATAAGAGTCCAGGACCAGATGGCTTCCCAGGGGAGTTCTACCAGACGTTTAAAGCAGAGATAATACCTATCCTTCTCAAGCTATTCCAAGAAATAGAAAGGGAAGGAAAACTTCCAGACTCATTCTATGAAGCCAGTATTACTTTGATTCCTAAACCAGACAGAGACCCAGTCAAAAAAGAGAACTACAGGCAAATATCCCTGATGAATATGGATGCAAAAATTCTCAATAAGATACTAGCAAATCGAATTCAACAGCATATAAAAAGAATTATTCACCATGATCAAGTGGGATTCATTCCTGGGATGCAGGGCTGGTTCAACATTCGCAAATCAATCAACGTGATACATCACATTAACAAAAAAAAAGAGAAGAACCATATGATCCTGTCAATCGATGCAGAAAAGGCCTTTGACAAAATCCAGCACCCTTTCTTAATAAAAACCCTTGAGAAAGTCGGGATAGAAGGAACATACTTAAAGATCATAAAAGCCATTTATGAAAAGCGCACAGCTAACATCATCCTCAACGGGGAAAAACTGAGAGCTTTTTCCCTGAGATCAGGAACACGACAGGGATGCCCACTCTCACCGCTGTTGTTTAACATAGTGCTGGAAGTTCTAGCATCAGCAATCAGACAACAAAAGGAAATCGAAGGCATCAAAATTGGCAAAGATGAAGTCAAGCTTTCGCTTTTTGCAGAGGACATGATATTATACATGGAAAATCCGATAGACTCCACCAAAAGTCTGCTAGAACTGATACATGAATTCAGCAAAGTTGCAGGATACAAAATCAATGTACAGAAATCAGTTGCATTCTTATACACTAACAATGAAGCAACAGAAAGACAAATAAAGAAACTGATCCCATTCACAATTGCACCAAGAAGCATAAAATACCTAGGAATAAATCTAACCAAAGATGTAAAGGATCTGTATGCTGAAAACTATAGAAAGCTTATGAAGGTAATTGAAGAAGATTTAAAGAAATGGAAAGACATTTCCTGCTCATGGATTGGAAAAATAAATATTGTCAAAATGTCAATACTACCCAAAGCTATCTACACATTCAATGCAATCCCAATCAAAATTGCACCAGCATTCTTCTCGAAACTAGAACAAGCAATCCTAAAATTCATATGGAACCACAAAAGGCCCCGAATAGCCAAAGGAATTTTGAAGAAGAAGACCAAAGCAGGAGGCATCACAATCCCAGACTTCAGCCTCTACTACAAAGCTGTCATCATCAAGACAGCATGGTATTGGCACAAAAACAGACACACAGACCAATGGAATAGAATAGAAACCCCAGAACTAGACCCACAAACATATGGCCAACTCATCTTTGACAAAGCAGGAAAGAACATCCAATGGAAAAAAGACGGCCTCTTTAACAAATGGTGCTGGGAGAACTGGACAGCAACATGCAGAAGGTTGAAACTAGACCACTTTCTCACACCATTTACAAAAATAAACTCAAAATGGATAAAGGACCTAAATGTGAGACAGGAAACCATCAGAACCTTAGAGGAGAAAGCAGGAAAAGACCTCTCTGACCTCAGCCATAGCAATCTCTTACTCGACACATCCCCAAAGGCAAGGGAATTAAAAGCAAAAGTGAATTACTGGGACCTTATGAAGATAAAAAGCTTCTGCACAGCAAAGGAAACAACCAACAAAACTAAAAGGCAACCAACGGAATGGGAAAAGATATTTGCAAATGACATATCGGACAAAGGGCTAGTATCTAAAATCTATAAAGAGCTCACCAAACTCCACACACGAAAAACAAATAACCCAGTGAAGAAATGGGCAGAAAACATGAATAGACACTTCTCTAAAGAAGACATCCAGATGGCCAACAGGCACATGAAAAGATGTTCAGCGTCGCTCCTTATCAGGGAAATACAAATCAAAACCACACTCAGGTATCACCTCACGCCAGTCAGAGTGGCCAAAATGAACAAATCAGGAGACTATAGATGCTGGCGAGGATGTGGAGAAATGGGAACCCTCTTGCACTGTTGGTGGGAATGCAAATTGGTGCAGCCGCTCTGGAAAGCAGTGTGGAGGTTCCTCAGAAAATTAAAAATAGACCTACCCTATGACCCAGCAATAGCACTGCTAGGAATTTATCCAAGGGATACAGGAGTACTGATGCATAGGGGCACTTGTACCCCAATGTTCATAGCAGCACTCTCAACAATAGCCAAATTATGGAAAGAGCCTAAATGTCCATCAACTGATGAATGGATAAAGAAATTGTGGTTTATATACACAATGGAATACTACGTGGCAATGAGAAAAAATGAAATATGGCCTTTTGTAGCAACGTGGATGGAACTGGAGAGTGTGATGCTAAGTGAAATAAGCCATACAGAGAAAGACAGATACCATATGGTTTCACTCTTATGTGGATCCTGAGAAACTTAACAGGAACCCATGGGGGAGGGGAAGGAAAAAAAAAAAAAAAAAAAAAAGGACGTTAGAGTGGGAGAGAGCCAAAGCATAAGAGACTGTTAAAAACTGAGAACAAACTGAGGGTTGATGGGGGGTGGGAGGGAGGGGCGGGTGGGTGATGGGTATTGAGGAGGGCACCTTTTGGGATGAGCACTGGGTGTTGTATGGAAACCAATTTGTCAATAAACTTCATATAAAAAAAAAAAGAGAAACAGTACATGCTGAGGTAAATTATCTAAACACAGAGGGTCATTAGTTTCCATTTATCTGGTGATTTATTTTTCTAACCATCCTACTGAAGTATATAACAGACATTTAAACAAACTGTATATGGGGTGCCTGGATAGCTCAGTCAGTTAAGCTTTTGACTTTGTGTCTGATCATGATCTCATGATTCATGAGTTCAAGCCCTGCATCGGGCTGTCTGTTGTTACCACAGAGCCCGCTTCGGATCCTCTGTCCCCCTCTCTCTTTGCCCCTCCTCCATTCTCTCTCTCACACTCTTTCTCTCAAAATAAATAAACATTAGAAAAGAAAAATTGTATATATTTAGGGCATACAATTTGATGAATTTGGACTTAAGTATGCATCTATGAAAACACCACCACTATAATTCCATAAACATATTCATCACAGCCAAAGTTGCTTATTATTATTATTATTACTATTGATAAGAACACTTAATACAAGAACTATCCTCTTAGAAAATTTTTAAGTATACAATAAAGTATTGTCAACTATAGGCACTATGACATACAGTACATGTTTCAGACTTATTCATCTTGCATAACTGAAAATTTGTACCCTTCTATGAGCAACTTCCCCATCCCCGCTCCTTACAATGCCTGGTAATCACTATTCTACTTTCTACTTCTGTGACTTTGACTATTTTAGGTTCCTCATATAAGTGCATAATCATGTAGTAATTGTTCTCCACCTGGTTTATTCCATTTAACATAATGTCTCTAGGTTCACCCATGTTGCCACAAATTGCAGGATTTCCTTCTTTTTAAAACTGAATAATATCCCATTTTATACAAATACCACATTTTCTATATTTATTCGCCTGTCAGTGAACATTTATGTTGCCTTCTAGCTTGGTTGGCGTGAATTGTTTTGCAATGGACATGAGAATGCAGATCCATTTTTGAGATCTTTATTCCAATTCCTTTGGATACAAAAGAAGGGGGTGGCTTAATTGTATAGTAGTTTATTTTTAATTTTTTGAGACAACTCCATATTGTTTTCTATGCTGGTTGCACCAATGACATATTTACTAAAAGTGTACAAGTATTCTCATTTTTCACATCTTCACTAACACTTGCTATCTTTTGGTTTTTTGATAATATCCATTCTAACAGGTATAAGGTGGTATCTCATTGTGATTTTAATTGGCTTTTACCTAATAATTAGTAATGCATCTTTTCATGTACTTGTTAGTTACTTGTATGTTTTCTTTGGAGAAATGTATATATTCAGGTCCTTTGCCCATTTAAATTTTTTTCTTCTTTTTTGATATTGAGCTGTAAGAGTTTCTTATATATTCTGGATATTAATATTTTATTAGATACATGGTTTGCGAATATTTTCTTCCATTCCAAAAGTTGCCTTTTCACTTTGTTGTTTTTATCCTTTGATGTGCAAAAGCTTTTTAGTTTGATATAATCCTATTTGGCTATTTATGCTTTTGTGTCCTGTGCTTTTAGGTTATGTCCAAGAAATCATTGCCAAGGCTAAAGTCAAAAAGCTTTCCCCCTATGTTTTCTTTTTGGAGTTTTCTGGTGTCAGGTCTTTATTTAAGTCTTTAATCCATTTTGAGTTGACTTTTGTGCATGGTATAAGATAGAAATTTACAACCTGGCAAGACTGAATCAAGAAAAATGGAAACTTTGAATGGACCAGTAGCAAATAAGGAGGTTGAATCAGTAATCAACAATTTCCCAACAAAGAAAAGCTCAGGACTAGATGGCCTCACAGGTTAATTCTGCCAAACATTTCAAAAGCATTGATATTAATCCTTCTTAAACTCTTCTAAAATTAGAAGAAGGAATACTCCCAAACTCATTGTATGCGACCTGTATCACTTTGATAACAAAACCAAAGATACCATGGAAAAAGAAAACTACAGGCCAACATCCTTGATGGTGAATATAGATGCAAAAATCCTCAACAAAATATTAGCAAACTGAATTCAACTGCACATCAAAAGGATCATATACCATGACTGGGTGAATTTAACTCCTGACATGCAAGGATAGATCAACATAAACAAATCAATCAGTGTGATATACCATGTTAACCAAATTAAGGATATAAAACACATGATGTCATTAGATGTAGAAAGGGCTTTTGAGAAAATTCAATACTATTTCATGATAAACACTGTCAAAAAATTAGGTATAGAAGGAACTTACTTCAACACAATAAAAGCCTCATATGAATGCCCACAGCTAACAAAATGATCACAGAAATAGAAAAACAATCCTAAAACTCCTATAGAATGTCTAAAGGCTCCAAATAGTAAAAGCAATTTTGAAGAAAAAGAACAAAGCTGGAGGTATCACACTTCCTGATTTAAAACTATAATACAAAGCTACAGTAATCAAAAGAGTATGGTAGTTGTATAAAAACAAACACATAGGCCAACAGAACCTAATAAAGAGACAAAAATAAACCTACACATATATGATCAACTGATCTTCAGCAAGAGTTCCAAGAATATGAAATAGGGAGGAGACAGTCTCTTCAATAAATAGTGTTGGGAAAATGGATATTTACATGCAAGGAATTAAATTCGTCTCACAATTTCTTTGTAACCTCATCCCAAAGCATGACAGAATCTAGAAAGAAATTGACTTGCTCTTTGATGTAAATACTTCATTCTTTTTAAGGGTACATGTGTGACTCAGTCACTAGAGCATGCAACTCTTGATCCTGGCGTCTGGTTTCAAACCTTATGTTGGGCCTACTTAAAAAAAAATAAGGCACACTCCATTTCTATTTCACAAGCCTAAATGTATTTTTACTTAAATGATGTAAAAATATAATTCCTTATCTACCAGTTCAGTTGGCTTCATACTTCCTAATGTCTTCTGTATCTTAATTACAAATAGATATTCTTGATGTGCCATCTTGTCCTACTAATTTTTTTCTTTCAAAATGATTTCCCCCAATTCTGATATTTTTATAAGCCATCAAGCTTGCTGTAATAATAGACTGAGTTAATTAAAGATTTATTTTTAATTTAAGAGTGAGTACATATCCTTTATATAAAGACTGTTGGCACCAAAATGTACTGGGAAGTGGTTAGAAATAATCAGGAGATGGATTTCATAATGATCCTGGAATTTGGTAAGTAGAAGTCAGGGATGCTAAATGTCATGTAAGGAGAGACTAATCCCAATGAGCAATGATGTTTCCCTTCCCCACCAAAAAATCCTAAATGTTACCTTATCAATAAATACTTAATAAAAGATCCTTAAATAGACTTTCATTTGATTTTTTCCACTTGATTATTAATGAAATCAATGCTTTCCAAAATTTATTAAGGGATATTAGATGGTATTAGTTATAATTTGGGGTGTTATGTAAAATTTATCATCCTTTCAACAATAATGTTTATAATATGTACAAATAAAAACAAAGTAACTATCCAGTGATACTAAAGATTTAATTTATGTAATTTCTTTGAATTAGAATAATTAAGAATGTAATGTTTTAAACATAAGCATAAACAAAATATTAAATCAATTAAATAAAATGAGTGGTAGGAATTAACATATGGATAACAAAAATACAAGAGATGGTAAACAAATTACGGTTACTTAAGAAACACTGAATTTGGTGTGTGTGTGTGTGTGTGTGTGTGTGTGTGTGTGTTATAGCAGCTCAGGTTTAATAAATATGATGATATAAGTATTTGTACCAACCTAAATAAAAACATATTTTCCCATTTAAGTCTATATTCTACATTCTCCCCCACAGATATATTATGAAGACATAGATTTGTAAGGTTGTTGATGTAGCAAACCTACTTCACAGTTTGATAGTTCACAAAAATCAAATATGCAAACATTGACTTTATCATGACATACTAACTATAATCTAGTTTTCCATTCCTCTTTGTGTTTATGTTTAAAACTTTAAATCTTGCCCATTCTGTCTCTCTTGGATAAGACTTGATCAAAATGCAGAACTCTTTCCCTCACTGCTTACCATTTCTTATGATCAGTGATTTTCTAAACTATGAAGGGACAGGCATTGAAAATGCATTGTTACATCTATAGTCATCTTTTGTCTGCTGGCATCTGGTAGAAGCAGCTTCCTTCTTCCAGCGCTCCTAGGAGTGCATTTGGAGTCTCTGCTGATGTGTATATTCAATATATGTCTTTGGTTACCAGACCCAGGTTTTCTGCTCCCATCTTACTGACTATAGATGTTCTAGTGTGACTATTTCTGATTCTTCCTTAGAGATTAAGAGCTTTTAACTTCTTTGCCAATATCTCACTGTAGCACACACCCTTCCATGACATTGCCCAAGTCCCATCTTCCTAGATATCTTACTAAGTCTTTGTTACTCTTCTGCTTATGTGTCATGTTTAAGTAGCTGTTCATATTTAAATGTCCTGGCTCACACTAAAAAGCGAGGCATGAGTCCACTAATTTCTTGTGACCTTCTAAACTATTCTGGAATTTCTGCTGTTATAGAACCTTCAGCATCCTCTCTAAGAATTCCATAATAAAGAAAAAGGCAGGAGGTAGTGCTTCCTACCCAAACTAACAGCTAAATTCTCATGCTTTCTTTTTCAATCCTCTTCAAAGTTTCCATCCCTAACTCAGTAATATTCTACACTTTTTTCTGCATGAGAGGAAACCTCTTTGTATCATCTTGCATTTCTGTACACTTTGTGATTCAGGCAACAGAGTTTGCTAAACTTTCATTTGGTAGTCAAGGCCAAACTCACTGAAAAATAGTTTAGAAATCATTGCAATTGTATAGCTCTTGCAATTAAAATCCAAGTTGCATTTACATACAGTTTTGGAGCTCAAAGACAGTAATTTCACACAACTTTCAAACCGAGTTTCTCTGTTCCCTAGGGCATCACCCATGGTCAATTAGTAATAGTCAAAGGATTGCATAAAGGAAAGCATTTGCCAAAAAGGGAGAAAAACATTGCATATTAATTCAGAATATTCCATTATTGTAATCATAATCAAATATATGTTAGAAACAAAAAACAAAAAGGTACCAAACATGTTCATTGTTTTCTTATACGACAAGGACATTTTTTTTGTCACATCAACTAAAAAAGAAGTGATGACAATAAAGTAGATGAGGAAACAAATAATTTTCAAAATATTTCTGCTTTAATAAGAAATGTCATGAAAGGCAGAAGCACTCCAGGGACAATGGCACACCTAGCCGTGGCATTCTAAACTAAGAGTATAAATTAGAGGACATGGCTTCTCCTCACTGTCTATCAGATGACTGATTCTATAATCAATAGATTATGAGTACCGGGCTGAAACTTGTAACTGTTTTTTTGTTTTGTTTTTGTTTTTTAAACCAGCATAGAAGCGGGACTCTAGGTCTAAATTACAGAATTATTTTAGTCTTTCCCCATGGTGTCACTGTTAGGCTCTCAGAGGCTTTCAATGTTTTTAATTTATACATCTACTCATTTAACATTTAGAACACACACACACAAAAAATGTCAATGTAATCCCTACTTGATGCCACAAAGATATTTAAATACATACATACCTTCATACACATACTATAACATACCTGAAGGATGATTCAGTTTTTGACCTTTCCTGGGATAGCACAACTCAAAAAATAATACTCTTGCTCAAGATCCAATTGTCTAATGTCCTCCTGATTTCTGCATAATTCCATGAATGATTCTGTTATAAAGCAATTTCTGTTCATGGAAATGTGATTCAAGTAAACAGAAATCCAGTTATGCTTCACTAATAACAACTGAAATCTAAGCCAAAAAAATTAACCTTTTGACCTTACTTTTCTGCATTGAAAATCTTTTCTACAAATACGATTAGTAAAGTTAATTTCATAATTTCACAGTAGTTTAAACCTAATATAGTCACTGTGGATGAGCAAAACCAATTTAAAAACAAGTGTTTGTAAACACAGCACATTTACCTTTAATAACTGTTATTTGGAGGAAGACTTCTTCATGTATTTTGAAACCCCCCAAACTAGCAGATCTATTTTACTGCTTGTGGATCATATAATCTGTAAGCCTCTGTTGACATAGATAGAGTTCAGGGAAGGCTGTCCCAAATATGCCACTTTGGCATATTGATTATTTTAAATTAAAGTTTCCTAAGAAACAGCCAGTGCAAAAAGGACACCATGACTCTCTTCTGTGCCGCTGAATGCAGAAAATAAATCTCTCATGTGAAGGATACATTCCCTGTATCAGGAAACATCCTTATCAGCAGAGATAGAAAATTCAGGGCCAAGAATACTAGATAAACAAATCTTGTTACTTCACTAATTTACTACCCTAAGCCCAAACTTCTTTGTCTTGTCAATTCTTCACAAATTTATTTCTTTGCCTAAAAGGTATAAAAGCTGACTGCTTTATTCACTTCTTTGAGTCTCACATTTTTATGAGTTGCTGTACGTACAATATTTAGTTTTTTCTCCTGTTAATCTGTCTTATGTCAATTTAAGTATTAGACCAGCCAAACAATCAAGAAGGGAAGAAGGGAAACGTTTTCTTCCCCCTATACACCTTTAAGCCTGTTTTCCTGCAGTGGATTTTAAATTAATGTTCCAAGAGGATCTGCAGCATTGAGCTACTCAAAAGAAAATACAGTTTGACCTCCTTAAGATTTAAAAAATCCTACAAAATATATTTTTTAAATATGATCTCACAGCTACCTTAAAATATAGATTTGTGTCATGAACTCAATGACCTTACAAAACTGATAACCTCCTAACAGTAAAGTGGCAAAAAAAATTGTTTTTTCACCTATCTGGCATTAGGAGTTTATGTAGATAAACAAAAAAAGATTATACCTATTATAGCACTTTAGAAATACATATCCTTTGTACCTCTCAGACATTATTAGATTAAGAAATCTTAATATAATCTTCTTATAAAGTAGCATAGATCACATTATTCTCTGTTCAAAAGGCCTGCAGAAGTTCCTATAATACTCCAGATTCGCTGCAGATCCTTCGAACTGGCATTTGCCCTGCACAAAATGGTTACAACCTACTTTTACAGACCTATGTGTGCTATTACTATACAGATGCTGAACTGCATCCTTCATCGGATTGCAAGTACATGTCTCATGACTTGGCATCTCAGAATCTTTTTTTTCATTATTCTACCTTCATCCTGAATGTATCTTCCATCTCTACCCACAGGAACTACCTTATTCCCAATTCCACCCTCAGCATCTAGTAAAAGGGCAGCCAAATAGTACGAGTTCAGGAAATAGTCACTGAATAAAACTTATATTGCAAACAGTAGCCAGTCTTATACTTATCTCTCTATTTTATCTGTTGTCTACTTTCCAAAAAATAAAAAAAAAATGCTTCAATCAAAATTATATTCCCAAGGTTATAAATCATGAAAAGAAGAAAAGTAAAATAAACTCAGGTCTTTTCACCATTAGGCTCCCTTTTAAAATATTCTCCAGTTGATTACATATATATGTATCATCTATATATCTATATATACCTATATCAAGTTATATATCTATATATCTATATATATATAGTTATATATCTATATATCCATCTATATATCCAAGTTATATGCCTTAATTACAATCTCTTTTCTAATTCTTCAATTTCTGTAAAGTCTGAGGTCTTTTACTGTAACAACCCTCAAAGCCAATGTACAAGCCACAGAAACATAATCAATATCCTTCCTTTGTACCTTGCTTTGGAAAATCTATGCAGCTGAAAAAATCTAGTAAGAGTGAGAGTTAATCACACATTTGTGAGGGAACAACAGCCTTCTTCCTTTGTGTAAGGTCACCCTCACCGAGCATTTAGCTAGCAAGTCCCAAATGGAGTGACTAGAGAAAGAGGGGATGGAAATGAAAACCCAAAACTTGTTGATATTGAGTTTCCCATAGTATAAATCCTAACGTAAAATGTAAAATAAAAATAATTCTGTTTTCTAGCTTTTTTTTTTGTTCCTGCAGTACAGATATATGATTATGCTTCCGGCAATTTAATGCACTTGAATGAGACTTTGCTTCATGACTGAATGAACTTAAAAAAAATGCAAAGTATGGGATGCATATTTTCTCCTGGTGCAGATTGTGACAGAGGCAAAGTGGTTCTGGACCTGGGTGCTCTGGACGCAGCCTTCTGCACTGGCAGATTCTTGATTATAGAAGAAGCAGTCATTACCTTGGGTGAGCAACATTCTGTATTGTGGACCTTTGTGTCATTCCAAAAAGCTCAGCTCTGAGGCCATTTCTTCAGGCATGCCTGCAATTCTCTATATATCTTAAATCCATTTCTGCTCAAACTAGACTAGATGTTCTTCACTGCAACTAAGGAATTTGATCAATGTCATAATTGATTGCATGCAAAAACTTCTCAAATAACATATTCTGGAACTGCATAACTGATACATAGGTTTCCCTTTAAATTGGAAAGTTAAAGCGTTCCTACGACACCTTCTGTAAGCCTAAGTGGTTAAAGCAGAAAGTAATTACTGTTAATTTACACAGGAAAATTTTTGAGTAATTTCTCCTAGGCTTTTCCAGTAGCGTAAGAATGTCCTGCTAAGGGAAACAAAATAAACTGAGATACAGCACAGATGCTCACGGGCACAGTTGAAGCTATGATAGCTTAACGCTGAGATGCAGAGTGTGGTTCTCAGGAAAAGACCCTGGTGTGCCACTCTAACTGCTTGGGGTGCACACTGTCTCTACCATGGCCTGCTGCAAAAACAAAACAAAACAGAACAAAATAAAGCAAAACAACACCAAACGCTATTTTTGCTTTTTTTGCTGCCTTTTTCATAAAAGCAAAAATCCCCTTTGGATTCTTTTGGTTAGCAAAATCAGGTGTTACTGTAGGTCTTTTGTAAAAAGTGGCATAATGAGAACTTTTGAAAAGTAGGGACCTCTATGGGATTTAGATGATGTCATTTGTCTCTGACTTCTTTAAAATAAACTTATTTTACTTGGCATTCTGTGGATTCAATAAGATGTGTTTGGGTTGAAATTTATTTTGGGGGCGCCTGGGTGGCTCAGTCAGTTAAGCATCTGACTTTGGCTCAGGTCATGATCTCATGGTTCCTGGGTTCAGCCCTGCCTGGGGCTCTGTGCTATCACCCAGAGCCAGGAGCCTGCCTCAGATTCTGTGTCTTCCTCTTTCTGCCCCTCACCTGCTCATGTTCTGTCTCTCCTCTCTCAAATATAAACATTATTTTTTTTAATTTATCTGTATTTATCCTAGAATTATTTTTTCTGTAAATTTAGGTTTTTCATTGTTTTAGAAAATGTTTATCAATTGTTACCTAAGCTCGTTCTATTTTTTTCTTTCCCAATCTTCTAGTTAAAAATGTTAGACCTTCACATCCAATCTTAAATACCTCCCAATTATTATTCCATATTTTTCACCTTGTTGCCTCATTTGGAGTTTCCAGGTAGCTTTTTCAGTTTAAAATTTATTTTCCCTTTCACTAATTCACTTTTGGGCTATGTTTAGTTTGAAGATTAACCTATTATTATGTCTTCAATAATTATAATTTTTACTGTATACATATAGAGATATTTGTATTGTAAACATATAGAGATTTGTATTATATACATATAGAGATAAATGTGTTTCTGTGTGTATATATTCATTTGTAATAGGCTTTTGTTGATTAGTCATATGTGAGATTGGGTCTACTTAATTGTTTAATCATTTTATACATATATATTCTATATTATGTAGCAGGTAGTTCTGGGATCTACAATCCTAGAGGTTCATATCTATTATTTGTTTTTTTCTATTGACTCTTAGACATATTTACCTGTTTTTTTTCATATGTTGAATGATCTTTGTTTCTAGGGTCTATTCTTATCTAGACTAGGTGAGTCTAGTAGACTTAATATGGAGTTTGGACATGCATTTTTCCATAGAGGATTATTTCTGCTTCTTATGCTTAGTATCAGGTGCCACCTGCCATGGGACCACTTCAGAACCTCCATGAAGGTACAAGTTCAGCACAGAGTTGAGGCTGCCTCTCACCACACTGACCTGGCTGAATGATCTATTTCCTTGCAGTGGCCATCAGTATGTATCCTCACGCAACCTCTCCTCTTGAAAACTGGTTCCTTCTCCTCTGCCCAGACCCAAGCTTTTTCTCTCTTTGATCTCATTTCACTCTGTGTGTGTGTGTGTGTGTGTGTGTGTGTGTAAGAGAGAGAGAGACAGAGAGAGACAGAGAGAGAGAGAGACAGAGAGAGAGAGAGAGACCAGGAGACAGAGAGGCAGAGAGACAGAGAGACCAAGTGGGAAAGTGAGAGGGAGATAAAAAGGAAGACAGGATAATGACCACAAAAGGGTAGCTCCACTAATAATTTGTTTGATGTAACTTTATCTCAGAGTCTTCTTTTTTCAGGGTCTAGTTTTCTACAGAACCATCCATTGGAATGCTTAGTTGTCCATAGTGCTGAAGGAAATTTGTTGTTCTTCTTTATCCATGTATTTTTAGTCTCTTAGTAATTTCAGCCAATTTATGTCATGGACATAAGTAATTTGCTGATAAATTTCAATCTTATACCTATATTCTCAATCATTCCCTTTAATTCCAGGGTCATATGTTCAACAGTCTACCAACATTTCTACACGAAGAAATATAAAATATTAATGTATATATACATATAAATACAAAGATAACACTAAAAGAGAGGCCTTGATCTTCTACCTTAGCCTTCTGAAAAAGTCTGTTAATCCAACTATATTCCCCATTAGTAAACACAACCTCCTCCTCCTCTGCTCAGCCCAAATGCATCATTGATTGTTTCTCTTCTGTCACACTCCACATTCAATTAATCAGCCAATCTTGTTTATTCTAACTCAAATCTCTTCTCAGAACTTAGCTAAATACATCATCCCTTTTCTGGCTTATTAGTTTGCTCTTTGGTCTCTTTGTTTCATCTTTCCCCTCTTTTTAATCTATTCCACAGCTTCCCTTTTTCTACACAGTAAAACCAGTAATAGAAATAATCTCCATGATCTCCATTGGCTTGCCAACTTCAGGTGCAACCCTCATCCACCTGATTCACATCACTGGAGCTTACTGGTATCTCTGTAAGCTTTAAGATACTCTGACATGCTCTACTCACTCAGTGTACTCTCCCTTGAGCAGTCATCTCACAGATAGCTGCATAGCTAGTTCTTTCATTTTCTTCATGTTCTGGCCTAAATTGTGGTCTCATTGAAGCCTTAACTAGTTACTTTATTTTAATAAATACTCCAAGAGCATTTCCTAGACACCATATTGCCAGTGCATATAATATTTATGTGAGATATGCATCTCTCTTAACAAATCTCTTTGCTCAAATTAGAAAATTCTGAACTCTGTTATCTCCTACCGGGGTACTGTCCATTATTTAGGAGTCTCTTACATGGCCAACCAAGTCAGAGAAATAGATGATTGAGATCAACATTGTGATAGTTGTAACTTTCATTCAGCACATACTAGGTTTAACTATGAAGGAGTATTGTCACACCAAAGATATCATTAATTTTTTCAAGAAAAAGGAAAGGAAATTTTCAGATTATTCTAAAATGAACATTTCAATTACACCTTTAAAGATGACAACACGATTATTATAAATATATTGTGCCTTAAAATAATCACTCAAGGGGTGCCTGGGTGGCTCAGTCAGTTAAGGATCTGGCTTTTGAATTTGTTGCAGGCCGTGATCCCAGGGTCATGGGATCGAGCTCCACTTCAGGCTCCGCACTGAGCATGGAGCCTGCTTAAGATTGTCTCTCTCTTGGGATGCCTGGGTGGCTCAGTCGGTTAAGCATCTAACTTCGGCCCAGGTCATGATCTCACAGTTCGTGAGTTCAAGCCCCGTGTCAAGCTCTGTGCTGACAGCTTGGAGGCTGTAGCTGTCACAGATTCTGTGTCTCCCTCTTTCTCTGCCCTTCCCCAGCTCATTCCCTCACTCTGTGTCTACCAAAAATAAATAAACTTTTAAAAAAAGGTTGTCTCTCTCCCTTTGCTCCCCCCTACCCCCCACTCAGGCTCGCTTGCTCTCTTTTCTCTCTCTTTCTGCTTGTCTGTCTCTAAAATAAAAATAAATAAATAAATAAATAAATAAATAAATAAATAAATAAAATAAAATTGGATTTTAAAATTCTGATGCACTTAAAATCTTCTACATTTACTATTTTTAGTTATATGCCATTAACTTATTTCAAGCAAGAAGCAAAAAAATAGGTCTCATCAAGAATATCCTTGAATTTTACACTTAAGAATCATGTAAGTAATGACTTTTGCAGCAGTATGTTAGTAAACCAAAATTGTGACAAAAGAATATTTGTATTCAAAGATTTATACAAATGACTATGGTATTATAAAATCTATACTAGTTCATGAGAAAGTCATAGCTCCTTACTGTTAGCAGATGCAATTTTCATTTAAACTAAAAAAGGGCCCAGATTCTAGATGCTCTATGCCCCAAAGGAGCATAATTATTGTTCAGTGTGTATAGCTAATGTGCTGACACCTGAAGTCACAAATACTGGCTGGCCATGTTGTGCCAATTCATTTTTCTTTGGATGCCAAGATTGGTTCCAAGTCTAGGGATAGAATAATTGATTTAAAAATCAAAGAAGCAGTCTTTTAATTGATTCTCAAAGGGAACTTATGGGTCTTGGAAAACATATATGAAAATGTGGCCAGTGCTGATGTTTATTCATGCTTACTTATAGTACAGGGAAGTTCATTGTATTTTTCGTCTCTTTGTATGCTTGTAAATATTCATAATATAAAACTAAAATTAAGAAATTATATACAACAGTAGTAAAAGAAGTAAAGAAGAAAGCTTAGTATCAACATCTTCATGTTTTTACAATTGACTGCTTGACCACTCAGTATGCTCTTGAAAACATAACTGCAAAGCATATTACTAATCAGAACATGCATTCTCACACTCAAAGTCAAGGCTGTTGTTGAATCTCCAAAAACCACACACACACAAACACACACAACATACACACACACACACACACACACACACACACACAAAAACACGGTATTCTGATATTTATTTTCTTAGAAAATTTAAAATATTGACTATAATAATATAGCTACAAAACCCATCAGTAGAAGTAGAAAAAGAATAATACATATGTGAAATCTGTTACTTTACATATGAGCCAGATTTCTACATCCTTACATCAAAACCTTGCACAAAGTTTGCTGTTTAAAAGGAAGACCATCAACACTTTGGAGATTCTAGTCAGCCATTTAAGACATGTACTAATGGAGGGTTTTTGTTTGTTTGTTTGTTTGTTTGTTTGTTTTTTGCATCTCACATCCATGAAATACAGCCAGATCAACACCAAACCATCCTGCACACCTAGAAACCTGATCTGAGGATTAACACAACAATCTGCACAACTTGAACTACAGAACTCAGCATGTCTGTGGTGTGGAGACATGAACTGGGGGAGAGAGATGTTGCGGAGGGCAGGGATGTGTTTTTGCCTGCAGAGAGAGGATGGAGATGGGGGGGGGGAGCAGAATAAAGGAAAGCACCGTCCAAAAGCAGCTGGATAGAAAATGGAAAAGTGGAAACAGTCTCAGGGTCTGAACAAAAAAGGGAGAAAGTAGAGGGCTTAAATTACACTAAGACTCTATAAACAAGGAGAGTTCAGAGTCTGAAATTCTGCAACTCATTACCTGGCAGAGCTCTGGTGAGAAGGACGAATCCCCTGGGAGCACAGAGTGAGGTGCAGGGGCCCTCAGGCCACACGCAGAAAGCCGGCTCTCCTGCTGGGAGTACATTTTTTTAGAGGCTGTGTGGCCACTTCACAGGCAAAGTTCCCAGCAGACCCCAGAGAACAAACACATTCATTGGTGCTGGAATAAGGATGTCAAAGGTGAAACCTGATGCCATATATGTGTTGTGATTTTCTATAATCCCTGAAACTGCTGCTACACAATTGCTAACTGGGGAGAATAGAGTTCTGATACTAGAGACTGGGTAGCTGGGTGATGCCATTTTCACCCTTCCCACACATGCATATACACACCTACAAGCAGCACAACAATCTACCCCAGTGAACTAAGCAGCACCTTCTAGTGGAGCACCTAGCCATTACACTAAGCCCCGCCCACTGGGTGACCACGTTTTTCAGAAACACCATAAGTCTCTCTGCATGTTTAGTTTTCAGACTATAAAGTGCTTCACAGTTTGACTTCTAGGGGAAAACAATACAATTACAATCATATTTCAGTCTGTTCTCTGGTCCATCTATTCACTTTTTTTTCTTTTTTTTTTCATTTCTTTTCTCTTTCTTGAATACAGAAAGAGAAAAAATTTATTTTTATTTTCAATTTTTATTAAAAATATTTTCCCTTATTTTGTTCTACTATATTTTTTTATTTTTTGGAAAATTTTCAAATTCTATTTTACTTCCAACATTTCATTTTATTCTATTTCATTTTATTTTTTCAAATTTTCAAACGTTTTTGTTTTTGTTTTTCCCTTTTTTCTCTAATCTTTCAAACTCTTTTCATCAACCAGACCAAAACACACCTGGGAAATAACATCATTTATTTGATTGTGTGTGTGTGTGTGTGTGTGTGTGTGTGTGTGTGTGTGTGTCTGCGTGTGTTGTTTTTTTAATTTTTTAATTTTAAATTTATTTTTACCTTATTAATTCCTTTTCTTCCGTCAAAATGATGAAACAAAGGAATTCACCCCAAAAGAAAGAGCAGGAAGAAATGATAGCCAGGGACTTATTCAACACAGATATAAGCAAGATGTTTGAATCAGAATTTAGAATCACAATAATAAGAATACTAGCTGGGGTTGAAAATAGATTAGAATCCCATTCTGTGGAGATAAAAGAAGTTAAAACTAGTAAGGATGAAATAAAAAATGCTATAACTGAGCTGCAATCTTGAATGGATGCCATGGCAGCAAAGATGGATGAGGCAGAGCAGTGAATTAGTGATATAGAAGACAAACTTATGGAGAATAATGAAGCAGAAAAAAAGAGGGAGACTAAGGCAAAAGACCACAATTAAAGGATTAGATAAATTAGTGACTCATTAAAAAGGAACAACATCAGAATCATAGGGGTCCCAGAAGTTGAAGAGACAGAAAAAGGGGTAGAAGGGTTGTGTGAGCAAATCATAGCAGAAAATTTTCCTAACCAGGGAAAGACAAAGAATCAAAATCCAAAAAGTACAGAGGACTCCAATTAGAGTCAACAAAAACCAGCCATCAACAAGGTATATGATAGTCAAATTCACAATATACTCGGGCCAGGAAAGAATCATGAAAGCAGCAAGGGAAAAAAAGTCCTTAACCCACAAGGGAAGACAGATCAGGTTTGCAAAAGACCAATCCACAAAACTTAGCAGGCCAGAAAGGAGTGGCAGGGTATATCCAATGTGCTGAATTGGAAAAATATGCAGCCAAGAATTCGTTTACTAGCAAAGCTATCATGCAAAATAGAAGGAGAGATAAAAAGTTTCCCAGACAAACAAAAATTAAAGGATTTCGTGACTATTAAACCAGCCTTGCAAGAAATTATAAGGGGGACTCTCTGAGGGGAGAAAAGAGGGGGAAAAAGCAAAAGCAATAAAGATTAGAAAGGGCCAAAGAACACAAGAGAAACTCCAACTCTACAGGCAACATAATGGCAATAAATTCGTGTTTTTCACTACTTACTCTAAACGTCAATGGACTAAATGCTCCAATCAAAAGACATAGGGTAACAGAAAGGATAAGAAAACAATATCCATCTACATGCTGTTTACAAGAGACCCACTTTAGATCTAGCCACCTTGAGACCGAAAATAAGGGGATGGAGAACCATCTATCATGCTAATGGTCAACAAAAGAAAGCCAGAGTAGCCATACTTATATCAGAAAAACTAGACTTTAAAATAAAGACTGTAACAAGAGATGAAGAAGGGCATTATATCACAATTAAGGGGTTTATCCACCAAGAAAACCTTTATGCACCAAATTGTAAACATTGTAAACATTTTTGTAAACAAAAATTGTAAACATTTACATGCCAAATGTGAGAGCACCCAAATATATAAATCAATTCATCAAAAACATACAGAAACTCATTGATGATAATACCATAATAGTAGGAGACTTCAACACCCCACTCACAACAATGGACAAATCATCTAATCAGAAAGTCAACAAGGAAACAATGGCTTTGAATGACACAGTGGATCAGATGGACTTAACATATATCCAGAACACTTCATCCTAAAGCAGTGAATACACATTCTTCTCCAGTGCACATGGAACATCCTCCAAAACAGATCACATACAGGGACACAAATCAGCCCTCAACAAGTACAAAAAGTTCAAGATCATACCATACATGTTCTCAGACCACAACTCTATGAAACTCGAAATCAACTACAAGAAAAAAATTGGAAAGGTAACAAATATTTGGAGACTAAAGAACTTCCTAATAAAAAATGAATGTACTAACCAAGAAGTTAAAGAGGAAATTGATAAGTATATGGAAGTCAATGAAAATGATAATACCACAACCCCAAACCTCTGGAACACAGCAAAGGCGGTCATAAGAGGGAACTATACAGCAATCCAGGCATTCCTAAAGGGGGAGAGTTCTCAGATACACAACCTAACTTTCCACCTTAAAGAGCTGAAAAAAAATCAGAAAATAACACCTAAAACAAGCAGAAGACAGGAAATAGTAAAGATTAGAGCAGAAATCAATGCTACTGAAACTAAAAAAAATACTAGAACAGATCAATGAAACCAGAAGCTGTTTCTTTGAAAGAATTAACAAAATTGATAAACCAATAGCCAGTTTGATCACAAAGAAAAAGGAAAGAACCCAAATAAATAAAATCAAGAATGAAAGAGGAGAGATCACAACTAACACAGCAGAAATACAAACAATAATAGAATATTATGAGCAATTATACACCAATAAAATGGGCAATCAGGAAGAAATGGACAAATTCCTAGAAACATATACTCTACCAAAACTGAAACAGGAAGAAATAAAAAATTTGAACATATCCATAACTAGTAAAGAAATCAAATTAGTAATTAAAAATCTCCCGAAAAACAAGAGTCCAAGGCCAGATGGCTTTCCAGGGGAATTCTACCAAACATTTAAAGAAGAGTTAGCACCCATTCCCTTGAAGCTGTTCCAAAAAAAAAAAAAATGGAAATATAAGGGAAACTTCCAAACTCTTTGTATGAAGCCAGCATTACCTTGATTACAAAACCTGACAGAGACCCCACTAAAAAGGAGAACTATATACCAAATTCCCTGATGAACATGGACACAATAATCTTCAATAAGATAATAGCCAACCGGATCCAACAATACATAAAAAAAAATTTTCGCGACGACCAAGTAGGATTCATACCTGGGATGCAGGGCTGATTCAATATCCGCAAAACAATCAATGTGATACATAACATTATTAAAAGAATGGACAAGAACCACATGATCCTCTCAATAGATGCAGAGAAAGCATTTCACACAATACAGCATCCTTTCTTGATAAAAATCCTTAAGAAAGTAGAGATGAAAGGATCATACCTCAGATAATAAAAGCCATATATGAAAGACCTGCCACTAATATCATGCTCAATGGGGAATAGCTGAGAGCTTTCCCCCTAAGGTCAGGAACAAGACAGAGATGTCCACTCTCGCCATTGTTATTCAACATAGTGTTGGAAGTCTTAGCTTCAGCAATCAGACAACACAAAGAGATAAAAGGCATCTAAATTGGCCAAGAGGAGGTCAAACTTTCACTTTTCTCAGGTGACATGATACTCTATATGGAAAACCCAAAAGATTCCATGAAGTAACTGCTAGAAATGATCCATGAATTCAGCAAAGTCACAGGATATAAAATCAATGCACAGAAATCAGTTGCATCCCATACACCAACAATGAAGCAGCAGAAAGAAAAATCAAGGAATCAATCTCATTTCCAATTGCACCAAAACCCATAAAATACCTAGGAATAAATCTAACCAAAGAGGTGAAAAATCTACAAACTGAAAACCTGAGAAAGCTTATGAAAGAAATTGAAGAAGACACACACACACACACACAAATGGAAAACTATTCCCTACTCTTGGATGGGAAGAACAAATATTTTTAAAATGTCAATACTACCCAAAGTAATCAACATATTCAATGCAATACGTATCAAAATAACACCAGAATTCTTCACAGAGCTAGAACAAACAATCCTAAAATTTGTATGGAACCAGAAAAGACCCTGAATAGCCAAAGCAATCTCGAAAAAGAAAACCAAAGCAGGAGGCATCACAATTCCAGACTTGAAGCTGCACTACAAAGCTGTAATCATGAAGACAGTATGGTACTGGCACAAGAAGAGACACTCAGATCAATGGAACAGAATAGAGAACCCAGAAATGGACCCACAAATGTATGGCCAACTAATCTTTGACAAAGCAGGAAAGAATATCCAGTGGAATAAAGACAATCTCTTCAGCAAGTGGTGCTGGGAAAACTGGACAGCAGACATGCAGAAAAATGAAACTGGACCACTTTCTTACACCATACACAACAATAAACTCAAAATGGATTAAAGACCTAAATGTAAGACAGGAAGCTATCAAAATCCTCGAGGAGAAAGCAGGCAAAAACTTCTTTGACCTTGGCCGCAGCAACTTCCTACTCATCATGTCTCTGGAGGCAAGGAAAACAAAAGCAAAAATGAAATTTTGGGACCTCATCAAAATAAAAACCTTCTGCACAGCGAAGGAAACAATCAGTAAAACTAAAAGGCAACTGACAGAATGGGAGAAGATATTTGCAAATGACATATCAGGTAAAGGGTTAGTATCCAAAATCTATAAAGAACTTATCAAACTCAACACCCAGAAAAACAAATAGTCCTGTGAAGAAATGGGAAAAAGACATGAATAGACACTTTTCCAAAGAAGACATCCAGATGGCCAACTGACACATGAAAAAATGCTCAACATCACTCATCATGTAGGAAATAAAAATCAAAACCACAATGAGTTATCATCTCACACTTGTCAGAATGGCTAACATTAACAACTCAGGCAACAACAGATGTCGGCAAGGATGTGGAGAAAGAGGATGTCTTTTGCACTGCTGATGGGAATGCAAACTGGTGCAGCCACTCTGGAAAACAGTATGGAGGTTCCTCAAGAAATTAAAAATAGAACTACCCTACCACCCAGCAATTGCACTCCTAGGTATTTATCCAAGGGATAGAGGTATGCTGTTTTGAAGGGACACATGCACCCCCATGTTTATAGCAGCACTATCAACAATAGCCAAAGTATGGAAAGATCCCACATGTCCGTCGATGGATGAATGGATAAAGAAGATGTGGTATATATATACAATGGAGTATTACTCGGCAATCACAATCACAAAGAATGAAATCTTGCCATTTGCAACTATGTGGATGGAAATAGAGGGTCTTATGCTAAGTGAAATTAGTCAGTCATTGAAAGACAAATATCATATGACTTCACTCATATGAGGAATTTAAGATACAAAACAGATGAACATAAGGAGAGGGAAACAAAAATAATATAAAAACAGGGAGTGGGACAAAACAGAAGAGACTCATGAATATGGAGAACAAACTGAGGATTATTGGAGGGGTTGTGGGAGGGGGGATGGGCTAAATGGGTAAGGGGCATTAAGGAATCTACTCCTGAAATCATTGTTGTACTATATACTAACTTGAATGTAAACGTAAAAAGTAAATTAAATTAAAAAAATAATAAAATTATATGGAAAATCTCAAAAAAAAAGATACATACTAATAGAGATGCATGGGCATGAATGAGATAAACTTTCTTATTGAGAAGCATTTTAATAGCAATTATATTGCATGATTACACATGGAAACTGGGCTGTATTTCTATGGTTCATTACTATACTATACTAGAATGTAAGGTTGTCAGACTTCCAAAGCAGAACTTCCTGATTTATCTATTTAGTTACACCCACTAGAAATCTAACTCATTTGCCTAAAAAAAAAAAACAGATTGGCTGAAATCTAAGACTAGAAGGCTTAGTTTTTACTAGAAAAAATGCCATGATCTGAAATTCTTCAACAAATATTGTGCCCCATCTTCATTGGCTTACACAGTGACAGCAAGTTGTCAAATCTAGCCAATATGTCATAATAGATAACACTTTCCCAACTAGATTCTGTAGATAATTATTATTAAATAATTACCTGAATTATAGGAAAAAAGGTATAAATCATGAATAAAGTATGGAAATATAAAATGCTAACAATAATTAAACATAATTATTCTTTATACCCTTTGCAACAATTATAAAAAGCCATTATTTATTAAGGTGAGCAAAACATATTATCCTTATGGAGAACATTGGAATAGCATGTGTGGCTATCAAAATTAGTAGTTTAGGAAGAATCAGCTTCCTGCATTCAGTGAACATCTATTGTGTGCTAGGGCACATCACAAATATCCTTTCTTAAAATCTTCCTAACAAATTTTAGAAATAGTTGATACCGTTCCATTCTACAAATTAAATATATGAGACTCTGGTCAAATACATTTTCAACACAGCACTATTGCTTGTTTTGCTTAATTTAGGTGGTTTTCATCTTAAGAAAAGTATAAACTTTTAGCTCTGTTATTAGCATATTACGATAACTCCATTATATTTTCAAAAGAAAATGGGGAACTACTATGACATAATTTGAATAAACGCTATCATCCAATAACAGCAGAGGATTTATTATTTTACTCACTAAATAAATCATTAATAATTTCTCATTCCACATTGCAGTTATTTCTAAAATTGGATTATTGTTTTATTTAAAGATAAAAATTTCCAGTGTAGCATACTATAGACTTTGGAATATATTTCTCTTTGATCTAATTTTTTCTCATTATGTTTGACTGTTATTATAAACAGAAATTTTACTTTGAGTGTTGAGCTAATGAAATGAGAAAAATAAAATGAAAAATGTATTCTGAATATTAGGCCCTTTAATGTTTCACTACAGTTTAGAAACTCCCATTGTTTATTCAGTGGTAATGTGCTTTAAAACTTATAGGACACTGCACTAGACTAAGTCCCTTTGGATTGTTTGTTTTCCAATAATTAAATGTTAGTATTTTGGCTCTGCTACAGTTACATATGTCCATTCGCCTTTAAAATGGAAGTATTTCTTCATATAAGTTGCCAAAGAATGAAAACCATGTATAAGGATTAAAATATTGTATGAAAATCACTGTATAAAAATTAACTACCTTGACATTGAATTCTATCTTTCCATGAGAACTCCTACCCAACAGTTTTGCTACCTTAGCTCTCTGAGCAGACTTTTATTTTAATATTGACCTCATTCCATTTAAAGCACCTGTTCACTAGAATAAAAGCTCCTTCAGAACAAAGACTTTCTTACATATCTTTGTGTCACTGACATTTAGTTAAATACCTTCTAGTCACATTGTGGACACCTGAAAAATATGTAAAAGAAAGAAAGAAAGAAAGAAAGAAAGAAAGAAAGAAAGAAAGAAAGAAAGAAAGAAAGAAAGAAAGAAAGAAAGAAAGAAAGAAAGAAAGAAAGAAAGAAGAGAGAGAAAGGAAGGAAGAAGGGGGAAGGGAGGAAGGAAGGAAGGAAAGGAGGAAGAAAGGGAGGAAAGGAGGAAAGGAGGAAGAAAGGGAGGAAAGGAGGAAGGAAGGAAGGAAGGAAGGAAGGAAGGAAGGAAGGAAGGAAGGAAGGAAAGAAGGGAATCTTGAATACTGTGAATTAGCATACTGTATAAAAACTATGACCTGGAGAAGTACAGTCATTTATACTAAGCATAAGGGCACACTGAAGCAGAACTATTAGACTAAAGATATGGATTAACTGTGACTTTGGTTTCACTACTACTTTCCTTTTGCAACTTTCTTATTGTGCCCTAGAGCAGCCTTCAATCTACTTGTAAAGTAACACCAGGCAAGACAACGTTCAGGAATTTTTATTCTTCATCACTTACTTCTTATTAAAACTAATGTTCTGAGATCCATCCATCTGGCTGCTTACTGTGAAGGAGACTCCATTCTTTTTTGTCCTATCTTAGAGTGTAATATTCTGCCCTGCGCTAATCCTGAATTTATGGGTATTAACAAAAATTCTACCTACTCCACTACTAAGTTACACAGGAGGATACTGAGGGTTTAAGAATATCCTGAAGTGTTGTGATAGAACACCTTCACAGAGTTGCTGAATATTTGATATGCAATGACTCAAAATCCAGGCAGGGCCAGGTCTTGTTCATGCAATTTGTTAAACTGTCAGGAAAGTCCTCCATGAAAAGGTATATTAACTAAAATATTATGAAAATACTATGTTAAAATAATGTATTCTTTTTAGTATTGGCTTGCATTAAGTTTTATTCAAAATTGAATGTCTTATCTCTTTACTTATTATATCTAAGTAAAGGTAACCTTACTACTATATTAATAAATATCCAATTGATGACTTACTATCTCTTCACTTTCTTAAGGGTTTCACTAAGTTAGCAACTTGCTATAATTTTAGTAATATTATATTATTAAACTTCTAAAATTAATTCTTCATACTTTATGTTTCTTCCATATACAGAGAAACAAATTAGAAAGTTTGTTAAAAAAAAGTGGCATCCCAGCATGAAGATACAGTTCAAATCAATAAGCCCAGGAACACTTTTACGTTTTGAAATTGAGTTTTTTGCAGAGTAGTTTTTCATCAATTTTGTGCATCAAAATCAAGTTCCTTGAAAATTTCTGCAGTTTCCAAACTTCGCTAAAAGAAGTTTCATCATTTTGGGAACTGAATCATTTATTGATCATATTTGGAAAAAGAGTCAAACCACAAACAGAAGCCAAGAAAATTATCCATTGTGGAGATTAACTGGAGGTTGAAAATGTACTTAAATTCACAAGCAAAACAACTTATATCCCTTTTTAAAAGTCACACACTTCAAATATGCTTATATTGTAATATTCTCTAACTACATTTGAACAAAATTCTTACATTTAAGCTTATATTATGTGCAAGGCACTGCAATAACTGCTTTATTTCTTGGCAAGGTATTGTGTGTGCACGTGTGTGTGTATGCATGTGCATGCACATGTGTGATGTTTATCATCAAAAGCCAATCCAACTTCCTAGGAAAATACATGGCATATGATTTAGCAATTCTTGGCTGAGGGAAATATAGAGATACTTTTAGCATATTAAGTATGGGAGATGTGATAAGAAGTGATGATAATAATGAATTTTAAGGAAATTCCTTTATCCTACCATGAGAGCCAGGAGAAACATGGGCAAGTGGACAAATGGTAGTGACCAAAACACTAAGAGAACAAATAACAAGGATTCATATGGAGGTTATAGACAAAAGATAGAATCCAAGAAGCCCACCATGATGGACCTACATCCACTGAGAAGCCAGAGATGGGAGTAAGAGGTCAAAAACAATAAAGGATCTCCTAATGTTAATGGATAATCCCCACATTGACCCTCTTGTTGACTCATTATAATTTGGGAAATACAATTTAAACTTAATGTGAAGTAAAACTGCATACATTCTTTATTTCTCCACATGTGTGCTTGATTGATAAAGTTGTTAAATAATGGACAATACCACCCTCATTCCTGAGATTATGAGCATATGAGCAATGCAAAAACCAACTCCTCTACCAGTCACAACCTAAGGAACTATTTCTCATTATACAGATGAGAAAATTGAAGCACAGTCAGGTTTTTTTTAAAGCAGTGAATTAGAAGAAAGGAAAGTGAACTCAGTCTCTCTGTTTCAAAGGTAGTGTTTTCAAAAAGTGTTTCAGAGTGATACATCATATTCAATTTTTTGTGTATATATCTGTGACTCCTTCACTACACTGAGCTTTATGAGAATTGTAACTGTGCCTATATTAGTTTCCTGGGGCTGCTGCAACAATGTAACACAAACTCAGTGGCTTAAAGCAACAGAAAATTATTCTTGAACAATTCTCAAAGACTTTTATACAAAATCAAGGTGTCAGCAGGGCTCTGTTCCTTCTAAAGGCTCTGGGGAAAATACTTCCCTGACTTTGCCAGCACTGGTCATTCTGCATAGCTTCAATTTGTGCCTCTTTCTTAATATTGCCTCCTCCTTAGTCTATCTTTTCCCCTTCTGTTTGTGTTGCATATCCCTCTGTCTTTCTTTTATAAAGTCACTTGTCATTGGATTTAGGCCCTATCTAGTTAATGCAAGATGGTGTTATTTGGAGATCACTAACTTAATTATATCTGTAAAAAAAAAACCCTCTTTCAAAATAGGAATACATGCAAAGATACTGGGAATTGGAAGATGTAAATATCTTTCTGGGATGCCACCATTAAACCTACTATATATGGGTAGAGTGGACCAGGAATTTTGTCTAATTCATCTAGATAGTATGAACACAAATGGAAGGAGCTAGCACATAAAAAACTCTCAAATTTTCACTGAAAGTAAAACAGATGACAAATAACTACTTAAAAAAATTTTGTAAGATTATTGACTTAGTATAACTCAGTATAACTGGAAAATTAAAAATAGATCTACCCTATGACCCAGCAATAGCACTGCTAGGAATTTACCCAAGGGATACAGGAGTGCTGATGCATAGGGGCACTTGTACCCCAATGTTTATAGCAGCACTTTCAATAATAGCCAAATTATGGAAAGAGCCTAAATGTCCATCAACTGATGAATGGATAAAGAAATTGTGGTTTATATACACAATGGAATACTATGTGGCAATGAGAAAGAATGAAATATGGCCTTTTGTAGCAACATGGATGGAACTGGAGAGTGTTATGCTAGGTGATATAAGTCATACAGAGAAAGACATACCATATGTTTTCACTCTTATGTGGATCCTGAGAAACTTAACAGAAGACCATGAGGGAGGGGAAGGGAAAAAAAAGGTTAGAAAGGGAGGGAGCCAAAACATAAGAAACTGTTAAAAACTGAGGACAAACTGAGGGTTGATGGGGGGTGGGAGGGAGGAGAGGGTGGGTGATGGGCATTGAGGAGGGCACCTGTTGGGATGAGCACTGGGTGTTGTATGGAAACCAATTTGACGATAAATTTCATATTTAAAATAAATAAAAGAAAAAAGAAAAAAAAATAAATAAACATACAATGGAATACTATTGGTAATGAGAAAGAATGAAATCCTGTCATTTGAAGCAATGTGGATAGAACTGGAGGGTATTATGCTAAGTGAAATAAGTCAGTCAGAGAAAGACAGATACCATATGTTTTCACTCATATGTGGATCTTGAGAAACTTAACAGAAGACCATGGGGGAGGGGGAGGGGAAGGGGAAAAAAGTTACAAACAGAGAGGGAGGGAAGCAAACCATAAGAGACTCTTGAATACAGAGAACAAACTGAGGGTTAATGGGAGGTGGGGGAGAGGGGAAAGTGGGTGATAGGCATTGAGGAGGGCACCTGTTGGGATGAGCACTGGGTGTTGTATGGAAACCAATCTGACAATAAATTATATTTAAAAAATTTATATTTAAAAAATTTATATATTTAGAAAATATATTTTAAATATTTTATTTTTAAAAAATTTATATTTAAAAATTATATTTAAAAAATATATGGAAGTAATTCATGACAGACCAGGTAAAGATGTTCAAGTTTAAGCATTAACATTTTAAAAACTTTTTAAGAACTTACAATTTTACTTTCTTTTTTTTTACATTTATTTTTTTAAATTTTATTTATTTTTTTTAATATGAAATTTACTGTCAAATTGGTTGTTGTGGTTTATATACACAATGGAATACTACTTGGCAATGAGAAAGAATGAAATATGGCCTTTTGTAGCAACATGGATGGAGCTGGAGAGTGTTACGCTAAGTGAAATAAGTCATACAGAGAAAGACAGATACCATATGTTTTCACTCCTATGTGGATCCTGAGAAACTTAACAGAAGACCATGGGGGAGGGGAAGGGAAAAAAAAAAGTTAGAGAGGGAGGGAGCCAAACCATAAGAGACTTAAAAACTGAGAACTGAGGGTTGATGGGGGATGGGAGAGAGGAGGGTGGGTGATGGGTATTGAGGAGGGCACCTGTTGGGATGAGGACTGGGTGTTGTAAAGAGCTTCCAATTTTAAAAAGTACATTGTTCACCTCTAATGCTGGCAAAGTGAATATATAGGTTAATTACTTCATTATAAATACAGTAATATTCTCTTCTGATTAGAAGATAAACAGGCAAAAATATTTCTTTTTAAAGGACAGTTTGCCATAGATAAAATATGGGGGTGTTTTGAGTGAAAATATATACAGAAATTTGTCAGAAGGGATGATTAGATATAAATGAATTTGTTTATATAACAAGAATATTGCATCCTGCATTGTTTACAATCATTAAAAAATTTTAAAAGCTAAATGCCCATTCAAAAGAAAAAAAACTATCGTGCATATACAATGTGACATGTTACATAATTTGCCTTAACAGTGTGAATTATATTTTTAAGAGAATAGTAGTAGATTATGGAATAAATTAGCATATTCATATTTTATTAAGAAATAAATCAGTAAGAATAAACAAAAAGTATTAACAATAATGACTCTGGATTGGTTTCTAAAAGATGTTTTCACTTCTTTCTACCTTTTTTATTGCTTGACAATCTTTATTTTCCATTATAACCAGGAAAATTTTAAAGAAATAATTTTATGAAAAGTAGAAATATCTAATGGTTTAGAAAATTACACACACACACACACACACACACACACACACACACACACACACACAATGTATGACCTTGTCAAACTAACCACAAAGTGTTAGCATTAGGTTGCTGTGCCACCTAGGCATTGCCAACTTGTAAAGCCATTCGTTGAAAAGACAAAGATTTATTTGACTCCTTTAGCCAAGTACATTTTGGCTAAAAACGGTGAACATACTTTTTTTTCTTAGGTTAATAGTTCACATATACTTTACACTTTTTTGCAAGAACTTTAAATTATTTGCTAAGTTCACAAACATTCTTCTAAAATGATCTTTTCAGACAAGTCTCACAATAATTAAGACCAAATGTAGCATATTTTGTTTTGTTTAATTTTACCACATTCTTTCATTTTCCTATAAAAAATTTTCACTTGAATTGATCTCAAGTATTCATGGCCAAGTCCTTTTTTCTTTTTTTCCTGAAGAGCTCATTTTAAATACTTTTCTTTTCAAGTAAACTTCTGTGAACACTTATCCAAAGTAGTTCTAGCCACTATTAATCTCTATTATTCCTGGTTAGAAATCCTTATTATTTGTTTGCTTACGTGTTTCCTTTTCCTGTCCACGAGAATGTAAAATCCATGAGGGTCAGATATATTCCCTTCTAGTTAAGCTTTGTATTCCCAACACCTAGCACGGAGTTTAGCACAGTGTATTTGTGTAATAATTGAGGGAAAGCTACATTGGAGTAGATCGTGTGTATAAAACAGTAGATGACAATAAAAGTTTAGATGATTTTTTATTTACTCTACTACTTATAAAAGCTTTCTCCAAAACTCCTCTGCAGCAATTACTTGAATGTCAACACATCTCCGTGCACTGTATTTCCTGTTTCCCTGATTTAAGCCAAGCTGTATTTCAGAGGCAAGAGGAGACATACGAGAAAGGATATTTGCTTTCATCTGGATTTTTATTTAAAAAGAAATGTCTACAAATACTATTTTGCTCTTATATCAAAAACACATTAGTTTTACTCTAGATATTTTCAGGTTTTTCCCAATAGACTTTTCATTTCTGGCATAACTGGCATTATATCAACATGAGATAGTTAATATTACTACTCTATATAAAATAATTATACAAATCTAGATTTATAAAAATGAATTTGCTCTAACTTTTGTTATTAGAATAATATACAAAGAATGGAGTAGTTATAGAAAAAACATTTCATCGTACATTATAAAGATTAACACACTTTTAAAAATCCATTTATTAAAACCACCATATGTCTTCGCAGTTTAAGAAAAAGTGATTTGAGTGCCAATTTGTAGTGTTAATAAAAAATACCACAGGGAAGAATTGTAGATTAACAACATTGAATTTTAAAATGAAGAGGGCTGCAAAGAGCTGAATCTTTAATCAAAATATGCTTCTTGCAAAGATATGCTCTTATTAACACCGATGGGGAAATAAAATATTACTTTTTGCCAGAAAAGTGAATTATGGTGATCACAATTCGAAGGAAATGAAAATCAAGCAATATCAGTTGCGCAAGCATAGGGCAAATTATTCAGGTAAATTCCAAAAATATCTGGAGACATAGAGGTATTTGGCTCCTTAAAGAAAAATGTGTAATGGAGGTATTAAATGTTAGGATCTACCAAGTATTTAATCATTTTTTAAGTGAGCCAGACCATTATCGACAAGTGTTATCATCTGTGAATTAGTCCTATTAGATATGTTCTATACAGATTACTACATAAGATAAAGTCTTTTCCTCATTTGTCCTCTGATAAATGAACTTTAAAAAGCCCATCTTAACCTCTTTTCTTACAGAACCCTTCAATTAATGTTCATTATTGATTTTTTTCAGTGCTCCAGTGTGTTAGTTTCCTTTTTCACTATAAAATAAAATGTCACATAAAATTACAAAAGAGTTACTGATCACTTAGGTTGATAAATCTTCAATATTTTATATTTACCATTAATTCTCAACATAAGGGGTTCTGGTATGTTTTTTTAAAGCTACTCAAGACTTAAATTTTATATATGTATATACAAAATTTTTATATTTGTGCGTGTGCATGTGTGTGTGTGTGTGTGTGTGTATGTGTGTGTGTGCGTGTGTTTGTGTGTGACAGGATAAAAAATATGGGCTACAAAGATTTTTCAAATTTTCTTCAAATTAAATATATCTAGTGTTTATCAAAATCTGTTCCTGGGATCACAGAATAAAAGTTTCAATAGTCACCAAGATATTAACATTTATAGAAAATGTATAGTACCTAAATTAAGGTACACATCAAGTTTATATCTATTGAGTTTAAACTACGTAATTTAAATCTGCATCAGTTTTCTTATTTTGTAATGGCTGTGGTCAATCTTGATTACCTTCTTTCTTCCTCCACATGTGCCATCCACCATTCATTTTGTTTGGTTTTATCAACCTGACCATTTCTCACCGTTTACACTTCTTCCCACCATTCCAGACCAACACTGTTTTTCATTCACACAACCAAAATCTCCTCACAACTGGCCTGTCCATTGCCACAGTTATCACATTATAATCTACTCTCCACACAATAGGCAGCATGATCGTAAAAATAAAACTTCAAAAGTGCATAAGATCATTTCACTCCCATGATTGAAATATTCAATTGCTTGTTTAAAAAGCTATAATAAAATTCATTTTTTAAAATATTACAGAACCTGGTGCCCACTTCTCTCTCCAGCTTCATTTCTTATTATTTTCCCCTTTGCAATCTAAATACTCCAGTCATGTGTGTCTTCTTTGTATTCCAGGAATACCACTGACTTTGTACCTTATTCCCTTCACTGCAGATGCTCTTCTCTGGAGCTTTGCAGAGTTGCCGCATCACTCATATCTGATCTCAAAGGTCCCCTCTTCACATAAGCTCTTGCTGACCACTCCAACTAAAATAATTTTAACAGCACCCATCATATATATCCATTTTGCGAAGTCATTATTGCAGTTTGAAGTGATAATATTTTTGTTTCATTTTTACCACATCTTCCATCCTCCATGAGAACAGGAACCTTGGATAGTTTACCACTATTTTTCTAGAGCTTAAAACATAGCCTGTTGTGATATAAGTAATTAATAGGTATCCGCTGAATGAGCAAATTTGCTAATGAAGCTATCTTATACGCTAATGAGAAGTCCTCTATGATTAGTAACCACATAACTTGAAACAATTACTGTTACGGAAATTTACTCATATGCATAGGCAAAATTTCTGTCAACCTAGGCATACAACCTCACTTACTTCTCAGGGGTCAGACTAAATGTATAATCAATTTGTGTTGAATTGCCCTGGACTTTAGTCTTAGCACACACACTGTTTTTGTGTTGTAATTTATTGTTTCATTATCCTACTTAATGTCTTCTCCACTAGTCAAAACAATGTCAAATTCAATACTGGCGTGTCACTAATAACCAGAGCCCCTACTTGCATGTCCTTGTTATTTTAATAAACAGACTCTTTTGTTATTAACAGCAATTAGAAGAAAACAATTGATAAAAATAGGTCATATCTTCAAAGCTGAAAGGAAAAGGTATTAATATTTCATTGAGGCACACTCATTTCCTGAATGGAAGATTAAGGGAGCAGTGGCTTGTATTCTATGCTGATAGATGTGTCTGCGCAACAATAAAGAAACTTATTAAAGTAAATGCAAAGCATAGGTTGATCCCCATGATGACTTATCTTCATAATAACAGAACAATAAAAGCTCACACTGATACTCTCAGAAAAACCCAACACCATCATTTGCATCTACAGTGCCTATACATATGAATGAACATTAATATCTGACCTTGAGCTACTGAGTTTACCATTTTAATTTTTTCCTTTGCAAAGTCCACTGACTGCTAGACATTAGGAATTACAATGAGTTTAATCAGCCAGACTCAGAAAAATCCAGTCTCCACATAAAAATTGGAGGGGAAAATAAAGAAAAAAAAAACAAATAGGGAAAGAGGGCAAAGAAACAAAGCACAAAATGAAAGGAAGAAATAGAAATACAAAGGCAAAACAAAGGTGATGATGAATCTGGATTGGTCTGGTGAGAATAAAATTAGTAAGTAAATACATAACCACATTCTCCTCTTCAGTTTTGAAAGTATTATCTGAAGAAAATCAGATTCAGAATTATTTGACATTATTTGTTCATCAAAAATTTACCAAACACTATTATGTTCATTGTTCTAGATTCTGCGGACACCATGGTGAATAGAATGACAAGTCTTTGTTCTGACATAGTTTGTACTCTAGTGGAAGGATTCAGATAAAAACAAAAAAATAAAGCAAAGCAAAATATTTTCAGATAATAAGAAGTCCTCAGGAAAAAGAACTATATTTTCTTTCTTTCTTTCTTTCTTTCTTTCTTTCTTTCTTTCTTTCTTTCTTTCTTTCTTTCTTTCTTTCTTTTCTTCCTAAAGTAGAATGATGCAGTAGAGTTTTAGATGAATAATTATAAGACTGGACAGTCAGGAGAATTATCTGAGGAGGTGGCATTTCAACAGATACCTGAATTATAAGAAATTGTCAACCAAGGATAGATTAGAGAAGACGAATTAAGAAAAAAATTATAAATGAAATACTTAATAAAGTACTATGTAAGTAGCTTTTAAAACTAATCAAATAATTGCATTTCCTATGTCATGAGTGCTCATAATCTAGCATGAACAATATCAATGTGGCTAAATAAAAAAAACAGAACAAAACATTTGGTAGTGAAATCACCAAAAGTTGGAAATTTTGATGAAGATAAAGATCAAGGTGAGTATTGATTTTGTCGGTCAACAACTCTTTCAGTAACTAATAGTTCATGCAAAAATAATAGCAATAATAATATATGAACAACATGAGCAAATGACCATTAGCAATAATATGATAGATATTTTCAACCACCTATGGAACATCTATGAAAACTGACCATAAATTGGTGCCATTAGGCAGGTCTTGTATTTACTAACCACACCTCAATTAACATAAAATATACAAGTAACTATATGTATGAGGTCTTTTAAAGATATTTCATATATAGAAAGGAAAACGAACTTTAGAAATAAAAATCAATGAGTTTGAATCTAAAGTACCTCAGTTCTCTATCAACTGGGCACATTTGCATAATTTAATTTTCTTCTGAGAGAAAGACTGAGAGTCTTTCAGACTTTTCTTCTGAGAGAAAGACTTTCTACTGAGTCTTCTGAGACTCGGTAAAATCATTTTCAGAAGAATAATAGTATTAAGCACTTAGGCTTGCTATTAGATTAAATAACACTATATATGTAAAAATTTAAAGTACTTAGCATATAACAAGCACTCAAAAACTATATAGTAACATCTGATACGCCAATATCTACAAAGTCCTAAGACTACTTTCAAAAATTCAATCATTGAGTTTATCTCAGAAGTAGATAAAAATCTGTGTTATCAAAAAGAATACTGATTGAAAATAAAGCTGCAAATTTCATTAGATTAATTGGTCTGGCTGTGGCTACTTTTATTTGTTGTTTTAATTAGAGGTAATAAGTATGGCAATCCTAATTTAGAAAATGTATATATATGTAAAAAAAAAAGAAAAAGAAATATATATGTGTAATATATAACTACATAGTTTCCTATTTATTTATGAAGATTCTCAGTTTAAACAAGGCTGATACTAGATTAATTGGGACATGTGCAATATCGGTTTGGAAACAAAGATCCTGGTTCACATTTTGGCATCACCGCTTCCTGGCTGTGTAATCTTGGAGAAGGAATTTTACTTCTCTAAGCCTGTTTCCGGAAATAGAAGCAAAAGGTGTATAAAAAGAGGGGCGGGGGGCGGGGAAACACTATTTGGAGTGCCTGGCTGGCTCAGTCAGAAGAGCATGCAAATCTTGATCTCGGGTTCTTGAGTTTGAGCCCCACGTGAGGAGTAGAAATTACTTAAATAAATACAACTTAAAAAAAAGAACTACTTAAGTTTATTTTGAGAAACAAGTAAGGTAGTGTTGTAAAACAGTTTAGTTTTTGGACAATTGTAAAAGTTTAAATGTCATTATTATTATTTTTGCCATTATCAATAGTATTAATATAATTACCGTAATTAGTATAATTAGTATTAATTAATATTAATTAATAAAATTACCATAATTAATATAATTAGTAAATCTTTCCTTCCTTCAATATCAGGCAGAATCTATATTGATTGAAAATTCACTTTGCATTTTGTATAAAGGTATACGGGAAGGAGCACACATATTTTATTTTGCACTAAATTATAAACTGTGAATATATCTATATACTACCAAATAGGGATGGAGTGGTTTATTGGACATTTAGTATATTCTAGGAACTAGGTTAAAAAAGAAAATGCTTCTGGGGTGCCTCAGTGGCTTGGTTGGCTAAGTGTCTGACTCCTGATATTGGCTCAGGTTATGCTCTCACAGTTCGTGGGATCAAGCTCCGTGTCCAGACTCTGAGCTGGCAGTGTGGAACCTGTGGGATTCTTTCTCTCTCCCTCTCTCTCTGCCCCTGCCCCAACTTCTCTCTCTCTCTCTGAAAATAAATAAACATTAATTTAAAAAAAAAAAAAGGGAATGTGTCCACTGTGAAGGGCATTATGATATGAGAAAAAGAGCTCTTTGATAAACTGCTGTTCACCTGGGTTATAGCAGTTATAAAACGAGTTATTGTGGGTAGAAAAATAAAATGTGACCTCTATTTTCAGAATATTAACATACTCTGATCTTCCCAGAATCATATCCTCTAACCCTGAAAGTTTAAGGAGCACAGTTGGAACTACATTTAATAATTATCTTGATTTTTAGAAAGGCCACTGTGAAACAGAGTGTCACACAGCTAGATTAGTGACAGGTCAAAGACAATATAGAAGTTTTTTTTTTTCCCTCATGTTCATGTTCTTTCCATTACACCTGCATTATCTCCCCAAGTGCTGGTATCAAAAGAACCCATATGTACCCATCCAACTTTATTGCCATGTTTCCAAACCCCTCCCATCTTTCTATTGTTTCTGACATTTTATCATTAACTTTTATAATCCATTTATTATTCACATTTCCAAAAGCTACTTTGGGGGAGAAACTGTGGATATGGAGTCTTGAACACACAAATCCAATTTTTCTGTACAAATCCCCTCTGTGGAGTGCTATGACCACCACATCAGACATTTTGGAAGAGTTTGTATCTTAAATCTAACAGCTGCTCTTGTTTTTCAGAAATACTGGTAGATTTGCAGAATCAGATGTGCCTCTTAACTCTGCCAAGGAAGACCTGGAGGTAGACAGAAGCAGTAATCGCAGTTTTCTCTTCTCTAGATTTCCAATATCCTCAATTCCCCTCTGGGAATTTTCCAGTTCTCAATTCCTATCTGCTTCCAGTGGCAATTCCTGCACTGATAATCATGCCTAGGCAAGGGCAGAACTGCTCACACTCTGCAAACTGCACAGAAAGTATGCACTTTGTGGGCTAAACCCATGGAGTTGCACTGCTTAACAATACCGTTCGTTTCAAGGTATTTCTTTGCAAATCTCCTGGGAATTGCTTGGCAGCCTTTGATTACAATGTTATCTATTCAGGAATATAATGACATTTCCTAGAGTTTCACTTAGAGAGTATGCATCTAGGTTAGTACTGAGTAATGAAAACTCATAGATGTCTCTAGACAACTAAGTAGTTTCCCTTGTCAGTTGTAAAGAAATATTGTTCTGTGCTAGGAAGGCCAGTAAGAGCCATAAAGGCTAATGACTTTAGTCACAGTTTGGATAAAAAAAATCCTTGGAAAGAAAATGCTTTCCAATTAAAATAATATACACAAACTATAAAAAAAACATTAATGTGCACAGGAGACTCAGAGAAGTCATCCAAAGTGTTTCGAAGTTAAACATTTATCCAATTTGGGAAAAGACTATTATAATTACCAAATTTAAGTGTGTAGAAGATGACATTTAATGTAACCATATCTGCCACTTAGCAATGGGGACCACTTGTGGGGAAAGATGGGAGTATTTATTTTAAAATGTTAGATTTATAAAAGGAAAAGTGAAAGGTCTACAATATTTTTAATTCAATATTTTATCATATATGGGACATTTTAAATGAATAATGCATCAACCAGAACAAACTTCATTCCAATATCTGAGTGATTCTATTGAAAGAATAAAGAAAATAAACATATACTGAAGTTCATGGCAAGATAAAAAGATATTAAAAATGCATCCTTTGAAAAAAAAAGTGTCTTTGTTTTTAAGCCATGTACATATGCCTAGCGGGAGTTGTAAAAAAAATAAATCTTGAAGTAAGAAAACAATTAAATATTCATTTACACAAAGCTACAGTTATTCATTTTTATGTAAAAGAATATAATAAGTTAAAAGTGTATCTGTTATGCCTAGCATGGTCACCTGGATGATGAAAGTTTTTTTAAAAAAGAGCTTATATTTATTTAGTACTTACAAGTACTTTACCTCATTTAATTCTTAAGACTAAGGGGAAGGTACTACTACCAACTGCATTTTATTTTATTTTATTTTTTATTGTTAATTTTTTTAATGTTTTATTTATTTTTGAGAGAGAGACAGAGTATGAGTGAGGGAGGGGCAGAGAGAGGGAGATACAGAATCTGAAGCAGGCTCCAGGCTCTGACCTGTCAGCACAGAGCCTGAGGCAGGGTTTGAACTCACAAACTGTAAGATCATGACCTGAACAGAAGTCGGACGCTTAACCAACTGAGCAACCCAGGTGTCCCTATTACCAACTGCATTTTAAACAGCAGAAAAAGTTTAAAACATACAAGATTTACTAGATGCCACAAATATTAGTTTATATAAAAACTCAAAAGAACCTTCTGAAATAGCTGTAACTAATTATTTTCATTTGCAGATGAAAAAGTAATATTTATAAAATGTAAACAACTTGTTCACCTTCACATAGTGGCAGAGGTTGAAACCTACGCTCTTAACAATTACAGTGTGCTGTGTCTCACAATTTAATTTTTGGTGAAGTAAATACCATATCCAAGGTTACACTAATAGTTAAGAAATACATACAGAATTCAAAAAGCAATATTCTGTCACCTGGGCAATATTGCCTCTGGATTTAATATCTCCATTATTTTATATCTACATTAACCATACTTGATCTCTTCCTGTTCCATGGTTAGCTCCAGAGTTCGTATTTGTAGTTCAAGCATTTCCTTTGAAATTGAGATACGTATATCCAACTACCTAGCAAAGTATCAGTCCTTAGATGTACATGGTATCCAATAACATTGAATTTAGCGATTCTTAAGGGTACACTTATAAATAACTAGTGGGAATACTAGTGAAAGCTTTACTTTGGAATTATACTGGACAATATATTTAAACTTCTTAAATATCAGTTTTCGTATCTAAAAATGGAGTAAAATAACATCGGTCTCTTAATATTATGTGGCTTCAATAGATTAATATATGAAAACACTAAAGAATGTATTTTAGGTCTTGGAGAGAGAATAATATAAGCATGAAGAGAAACAAAGCCATAGAAAAGAAAAAGGAGAGAAGACAGACGAGAGAGAAGTATCAAGGAAATGAGGAAGGAGTGTATTAATGTCAATTAGGGTTGGATCTTTGATGTTAAACTGCGAAGTTCAGATGGTTTATCAGAGAATGTAAACTTTCAGAAAGTTTGTGTGTCACAAAGTGAATGTTATTACCAGAAATGTGCTTTGGAAGTTTAATGTAGATGCCATGTAAATATTATGTAAGGATGGGAATGGAGAGGAATGGGAAGGACCAGAGTTATTAAACACATCGTAAGAGTTAGGTGCCATATGTGGGTGGAGGGGTGGCTGATGCTTCCATCTAGGATTTATGTAATGTTGGCTGCAAGTCAGCACTGCCACGGGAACACTCTGCAATACTACCCCTGCCCACCCTGACCTGTGCCCACCTGTTAGCTTTCGCTCTCCTCCTTCAGTACCAGTTTTCCTGAGTCTTTTTCTCTCCTACTACCAAAAAGAAAGCTGGGATGGTGAAGCAGTTTTTCATTTTTCTAAATTTTTTTCTTCCTAAATGAGAACCAGAGAAATCTCTGGAGTGAGAGGAAATTGCACAACAGGAGGCTGTCAACAAATATATGATAGAAAGCCCATGAAGACGCTATCTCTAGGATCAAAAATCTCAGTTGGCTTTCTGCTCTACTGAGACAGATGAGGGGAAAGACTTGCCAGATACAATACATTTTAAAGACCGGAGGTGAGGTAAGTAGAGTCGGTAATTCATCGATCCTCTCCCGTGTTGTCTAGATACCAAGTTCAGTTTCCCTCTGAACAGCCTTAATCTTAGATCTTTTTAAGAGCTGCCTCATCCCAGCACAAATAATCAGAAGAGCAGCAGGTAAAAAGTCTATCCAGCAGGTGGTCACAGTTCTCCTTCCTGCTCTCCAAACACACACCTCATTCACAGCACACCCTGGATATGGATGGGGCCCTGGAACAGGGAGGAGAAAATATAAAAAGCAATTATAAAAGGAATAAAGCCAAAGACAGTTTGAGTTTCTGTTAAAGGGAATATGTGTTAAGTGTTAGTGTGTTTAAAATGGCTTGAAGTAGTAGGGGAAGAAAAGGAGGGGTTCAAGGGCAAAAGGTCCTAATTCCCAATTAACTAAAAAAGTATCCACAAGTGCAGCAAGAATTGGGGACTAAACCTTTCTCATTTATAATAATTTCAATGGAAATCAAATGGCAAATTGATCATAATGTTCTTGGCATTCTGGATACAGAAGCTTTAAGAGTCTGGCACTCTGCTCATCCTCAGAAAGTGGAAACTACAACACAGGGGGAAAAACAAAATGCCATCACCAGATTGACTAAACCCACTTAAAACCAAAACACAAAAAAGGAGTCTCATTTAAAAACGAAGTCTTACCCATCACCAGAACAGTTCAACATTTTATGACATTTCCTGCCTTCAACACTGTTAATTGCTACTGGTAACGTGCTAATTAGAGATGCAGAATATGATTATCATGATTTTTACATCTGTCCTCAGCCTGGATATCATGAAGGAGCTGAAAAATCATGAGATTCATACATCTGGAAGGAGGCATACAGATAGGATTAAGAGATGGAGACATATGATGCGAAGCAGGCTCACAAACTCTGTGGGGAAAAGGATGAGTAGGCAAGATGGGTAAAGAGGTCCCAGACAAAGTGGCCATCCACATTCATCCATCCAACTTCTGTAATTTTCTCTCTGTCTTGCCCACATCGTTTCTTATAATAACTTTTTAATTTCTATTTTTATTTTCCATTTCTGATTTTTTTCCAAGTAAAATCCCATTCTACTATATATTTATATGTTCTGTGCCAAGACAGAAAGATAATGAATGTGGAAAATTTTCAACAGCAGTCCTGGGACTTGGAAATTAACAAAATTGTTAGCAATAAGATAATAATTAGTATCTACTGAAGATTCACTATGTACCAGATACTGGGTTAATTAGTTAATATGCATTATCATATTTAATGTTAAAATATGTTAAAACAGGGATGCCTGCATAGCTCAATCGGTTAAGCATCCAACTTCGGCTCAGGTCATGATCTCGTGGTTCGTGGGTTCAAGCCTGGCAACCAGCTCTGTGCTGACAGCTCAGAGCCTGAATCCTGCTTTGAATTCTGTGTGTGTGTCTCTCTCTCAAAAATAAATAAACGTTAAAAAAAATTTAATATGTTAAAACATATATCAAGTGAAAACTATTATTATTCCCATTATACAAATGGGGCACTGACTTTTAGGGGTGAAATAGTGGCAAAATTATCATTCAAATCCAGGCAGTTAGACTTTCCTATTTAAACCGCTTTGCTATTCTCATCAACTGAATATAAATCCTTTATATTATTGCATTAAAACTAAACTACCAAAGTTTTGAAAACAGCATATTAATAATAGGGTGTAGTAAGCATTTTTTTTTTCTATATTTTATGGTTCCTTGACATCTTAGGACACTTCACATCCAGGGTGGGACTTAACCTCCCAGAGTTAGTGAATTCATAGACAGAGCAAGCAGCTTGTCCGTGAGTCAGTCTTTGATATGCAAACTAGCTAATCCTGAGTCAATACCCTAACCTGTCTCTTTCTACAAGACTCCTGCAGTGCAGAGCACTGTCCCCTGCCCCAAATCACCCCACAGTCAGACAGATACTGGATGAACAGGGACAACCCCTACAACCCAGAGTCTGCTGGAATTCTTGAAACTAGACAATTCTAAACCTTCTCAGCTTCCTTACCCTCCTCCATTCCCTCCAGAGAAAACCACAAAAAAGACTGCTGTCCATACTTTCCCTACCTTTCTTTTGCCTCCTGACCTACCCTGGTGCTTGACCATGTGACCCTTTTCAGTGATAGTTGTCTCCTAATCTGTTGGCCTCACCATACCTGAATAAAAACAAATTCCTAGGTATATCTCAGAACTTCCATAGAAAACCTGAAAAGGCATTTTAACTTTTTTCTTATTAATTTGTCTATGTCTATCCACACACTGTCTTTCTACTCTTGTCTTAAAATATTTTCCCATCAAAAAAGGGTGGCTAATGACAATAATAACAGTATATTCATCTAGTTTTTTTTTTGTATTTTATATTGCCTCATTTTTCCTAGAAACAATCCTGTGAATGAGGTAATATTGTCATAATTACAGTGATAAGGAAACTAATTACAGTATCACATATTAAAGATATTTTAAGAAATATTGTCATTACTTTGAGACCTTTACACCTGAAGCTACTCTCTTGCTTCCGGTCATTGATAAAGTAAGTCACCAAGTTGGGAAATCTCACATTGGGTGGTGTCCACATTGGAGTGTATCCTCTAGCAAATAGCCTACTAGAAACTGATGCCTCATTCCAATGGCCCTTGAGAAACTGCAATTCTGTTCACAGCCATGAAGGCTTGACAGCTATCCTTCAGATGGGGCCCAACCTTGGTTAACACTTGATTTCATCTTTATGAACTATCCTGAAGATGTAGACTCAACTAAGTCATGTCTGGATCCCTAACTACCATAACTATGAGATAAACATGTGTTGTTTTAAGCCACTAAATTGGTAGCAATTTGTTATTCAACATTAGATAACAAATACAGGAGCTAATCCAGGAAGGCTTATCCTTATCTCTCTAGTCCTATATGACATAGTATTGGTGTAAAGAATTGAATTCCATAGACCTGGGTCGACAAGCATTAGCATTGGTCAAGAAAGTTGCTGCAATGGAGAGACAAACCCGTAGCCCAGAGAGTTCATGCCATAACTAGGAGAGACAGTGCAAAAAATTGTGGTGCATATATACAATAATGTAAACAAACAGGCAAAGAAAACAAAACAAACAAAAAACTAAGATGTAATTATAGAGGGGTAAAATTATCGTTTTGTCAAGATATACCATTTATTCTGTGCCTTGCAATTGCTACTGTAGCAAGTCCTAGTATTCAAAGGATACTGACCACAAAAACGGCTGGGGAACTTGGATACCAGCTGCCAAGTTCTCTTTCAGTGATCATCAATGTTTTACTTCACAAAATTACTCTTTAGTAGCTGTGGTTTCTATTCCCAGTAATCCTCTCTACATCATCCATAAAGACGCATAAATCCAAAGCCCACATAAATTCCCGGAAACACGTGCCCAACTCCAGGTAACTCTTCCCCAGTGGAAGGACCTGTCCAATGGCCTGCCAAAGCAAAAATTTCACTGGACAAAGTTAAGCAGACCAGGAAAGCTTTATTCAAGGCTATTGCAATAGGGACAAGGGGCCAGAATTAAAATCTGAATTTAACTCTGATGAAAAAAAGGCAGGAGGGGTTTTAAAGACTGGGCTGAGAGGCAGTTTTTGTTTCTTGGGTTTTGTTTTGTTTTTTGTTTTGTTTTGTTTTGTTTTGTTTTGCTTTGCTTTGTTTTGTTTTGTTTTGGTCTGAGCTAGCAGTGCTCCATTATTATTTCTATTGTTGTACTTCAGTCCTTCATCCTTCTTACATGGATTAATGTAACTTCTTCCTAACTGACCTTCTCACCATTGTAAAAACAATGCAATTTTTAATGTTTAAAAAATTTGTCTGGAAATATATCTCCATCATAATAATGTTTCCTCTTTCCATGTTATTTTTTTACATGCATGTATTTTATAGGAGATTTTATGAGAGGAGTAAAAATGATTATGATTACTGGGGAGCCTGAGTGGCTCAGTCCATTAAGTGACTGACTCTTGATTTTGGGTCAGGTCATGAGATCACAGTTCATGAGATTGAGCCCCATATTGGGCTCCCACTGGCAGCATGGAGTCTGCTTGGGATTCTCTCCCCTTTCCCTCTGTTCCTCCCCCGACCCCGTCACTCTTTCAAAAATAAACTTAAAAAAAAAAGGATTATGATTCCTAAGAGGAGGGTTATGATGTTTTTTTACATAATATTGGCATTTTGGTTTATGATTGCCTTTTGGTGGATGTTTCAGAATCTTATTATATAAAGAGAGCTGGGTAGCACTATAGAAGAGTTTTAGGAAAAAACAGGATAGTATTCAGTACTGAGAAATAGAAGAGTATTTGGTGAAAAGAAAGTAATATTAATAACGGAAAATAAACTACGGATGGAAGAGTAGAAAAGATAGATGATAGATGGATAGAAATACACATATGAACACACAGTTAACCCAAATTTTAAAAGTCAGTAGGCACATACCGAGCCTGGGATATTATAGGTACAAAAATAACCATTTGTTCAATAAAATGAATAAATAGTACCAGGGCCATTGATAATGAATTAATATAACTACATTTTATTGTGCACTTACATTTGGAAAGCTAACTAAAACAGTTTCAAGTAGTTTTTACTAATCTCTGTTATGTCTCTCAGGAGACAAAACTTAAACATGGAAAGGAAATCACCAAGACTTGTCATTTATTGAGGGACTACCAAGCACCAGGCATTACACTAACTGCTCAGACTTTAGGCCAGTCAGATCTAAGTTACAATTCCTACTTTTGCACTTCCTAGAGACGTGAATGGAACAAATTTATATTTTTCTGCTTAAATTTCCAGATATTTGTGGAGGATTTAACTATTATTGGAGTTTAGAAAAATCAATGTACTATGATAATTCAAAAGAAAAAAAACACTATTTTACACTCTCCCTTACGGGCTTATAAAACCTTAAGGGTTTACATTTCAAACAAGTCTGAAATTTTGTAAATATTTGTTGATTTATAAATGGCTCCTAAATGTTTATAACATTTTTATAAAGAATGCAGGGATAATCATGAAGGTTTTTTATCTTAAAATAGTGAAAAGCAGATAAATACTATGTTTTCAATAAAAATAAAAACATAAAATATTTTTATGCATCTGTCAAAAAAATAAAAATAAATTATTGCCTACTTCATCATTTGTAAACATTTTGTAGAATAGGTGGCTAAAGCTGTCATTATGATAATTACATACTCATAGTTCATGTAGATTTAAGACATAACAACATAATTCTCTAGCCTACCTAAATATGTTAGTGTGCTGCATACCTGCATTTGGAAATAATCTTTTACATACACTGAAAAAATTATTTTTTTCCCTTAGCAGGAATGCATGGTTACTTTTACTCTAAAGCTTAAATAGAAACATCCTACTCCTTGACACATGAGGAAAGATGATTCAGATTCAGTGATTTCATCATCCTGGTAGATTACTGTCCCAAAACACTATAGGCCCAAACATTTTCTTCTTCAGATTGAAAGGATTTAGATAGAAAATCATGACAATTATACTAGTGTTCAGCTTTTAATCCTTATGTTATTCTAATAGTGTTAAAGGGATTGAAAGTGATACTTAGCTTTCCTCCATAGCCATGAGGGATAGTGTAATACAACCATTATCCATTACTCTGTCACTATAATTAATGGGGTCATCCCCATATCAATACATGTCATTGAATAGCACATGATAAAGAATCAGAATATTGTGATGAATTCTAGCAGAATCATTTTTTAGAAGTGTAATTGTTTCAGTTGTATTTCATAGTTATGTGGATCTTAATCTAGATGATGGACAGTTATGTGTCTGCTTGCACTTAAATGAGTTGTAATTGAGTGCTGAGTAATTTCTATGAGCTTAACACTGACAACTGGATCATCTTAAGTCTAAAGGTCTTGTACATCTATATAGAGGATTACAAAGGTATTAACCAGACTGAGTGATGGAAGCTTCAGCAGTGAAAATGTCTACTGAGTAATGACAAACTTCAACTTTAGTGAAATATCATGTGTTTAATTGTAGCCTAAAATTCTTTAAGAGTAAATGTGGAATCTTCTGGACTTTCTGTTTCATGGCAAGTGGGAAATACTATGTTATGTAAAAACAAAAATAAAATCCCATCCTATGCCTAAGAAGTCTCCCAAGTTATGGTTTGATAATCTTATAATAAGGAATATTGTGTGTCTCTAAATTTCTAGCTTTCCCTTTTATCCCTTGTTCAAAATCAAGATTCTTTCCACAAAGCATAGCTTCTTAAGTTTGGATAAAATAAACAATGATGCACTTTTTTATAGAAATGAAGTTTGAAAGAGTCCCATAATGAATTCGATTTTATTCAAAATTCTTTGGATTAAAACCTGCTATGAAAAAATTCAAATTTTCAAGTTATACATCGAAGCTCCAGGTTTTTCCTGTTTAATCTTAGCCAAAAATGCTATAATAGAAACTACTGTGAAGTTTTCTATACTCCAGCTTCTATACACCTTAAGTGATAATGGACTACAAAAATATTCAATTAAATTTGGGGAACACAAATGCTAAATTTGGGAAGTCAGATTTGAATTAAATACTAGAAGCAGCTTGATTTTCTCTAGTTTTCAATATTAAAATAGGTACTCACTTATTCAGTCTTTAAAAAAAAAAGAAACTTGATGTTGAACTTTAACCCAATAATAAACGTAATGAAAAATGTTCTTTCCATGTCTGTCATTATCAACAACCTATACTAAGTACTTGTTATGCAAGTAATATTAACTATTTCAAATGAGGAGTTTCTGTGTTGAAAATAATTAGTATCTATTAATTTTTCAAGTATCTTTAAAAACTATATGAAACATCATTTAGCCAACAAGCAGTAATTGACCATAATTTTATGTGGGAAAATAATAAAGCAAAATATAACTGAGCTTCTTTTAAATATGAAAGAAAATTATACCTACGGAATGCCTTCTTAAAAAGAGCCATCTAGTTATGAGGTAGTCACTTGTTTTTAAAAATCATGCCTATGTCAAATAAATGTAAATATTTTTATACTATGTTGACTTATTTTTTTTTCTGTAAGACTTGCAAGGGCAAGTGATTAAAAAAAGTGATATTTGAAAGAGAAACCAAACTTTGGAATCACATTTTAATGTTCATTAAGTCACACTAGAGTGCATCTTTCATTTTTGACTAAACTGGGGAAATTTAAGTCTTATCCACACTTGATCACTTAATTTTCTTGCTTGACGAATGTGAGACCCTCTCATCCTGGATCATCCAAATTCCAACACCCCTCCCCAAACACATAACTTTGTCAAAATAAACTCACTTTTTAGCTTTATTAATAATTAATCATTTATAAAATGAAATAATAACTTCTTGCAAGAAAAATGGATATACAAAACTGTGTATATTTTAAAGGATAATTCACTCACACAGAGTTAATAGCCCTTGTCATAGAAAATTGGTATGAACTGTTTGGGGTGGTGATCTGAGTGCCTGTAACTACACAGGAGCTACCAAAACAGAAACAAAAGCAAAAAGAAAAAAATACTTAAAATCCAAGGACATATGGTTTCTGAAATCAATAGGTGGAAGGAATCAGACAGAAAATTTTTATTTGACTTTGAAATGTGTTCTAAATTTTCTTGTTTCCTTTCAGTTAGAAACCAATACAATTTTAGTCAACATATCAATCCTTTTATTCCAGATGAATTTACAGCCAATCAGATGTCAAAAAAGTTTTTATCAGTAAGCTAAAAAATATATATATGTATCATAAAAAAATGTTCATTAAAGCTTTCAAATTTAACTTATTTAAAGAGCAACTACAGAGGGGTGCCTGGGTGGCTCAGTTGGTTAATCGTCTGACTCTTGATTTCAGCCTCTAGTCATGATCTCATGGTTCTGGATTTTGAGCCCCATGTCAGGCTCTTGCTGGGCATGAAGCCTGCTTGGGATTTTCTCTCTCTCTCTCTCTCTCTCTCTCTCTCTCTCTCCCTCTGCCCCTCCCCCTCTCATGCTCGCACTCTCTCTCTCAAAATAAATAAACATTAAAAAAAAGAAATAAACAGCAACTACATAAATCTCTAAAAATTCATTCATTCATTCATGCAAGTATTTAAAAGCTACCAAGCATGTTGCTTCAATGATTGATTATGATTACCCTGTTATTCTATTAAACTGTCTTATTTTTGTTAACCAGAGCATTGGACTCACTGTTTTACGTGAAGTTTCACAGCTATTAGGTAGGTCACTTCATTTTTCTTTTTGACACTAGAAATTTACTTTAAATAAACTTCTGTGATTTCGAGAGTCCAAATCTTAGCTTTCAAAACTTTTCAAAAACTCACCATGATGAATCTTCAAAATATGTAAAGTCTTGTAACTTTTCAACAGCATCCAGAAGGCCACTTGATAGCTGCAATATGAAATGGGTAAATAAGCTTCTAATTGAATTATGGAGGGAATACTTTATGTCGTTATCAATATGGAATTTCTTTTATTTTTACTATTTATTAGATATTTATATTATGTGTGTGTGGCCAAATTCTTAACAGTTGAGAAATACAAATCTCCTGTTCTACACAAGAAAATGCATCTCTTTGACTGTTTTTTTTTATCCATGCTTCAAATTATTCACAATAATTTGTATATTTTATATTTGTATAGTTACATTTATTTTAAATTTAGAGCTTTAATATTCTCTTCACCCATGCTGCTTTAACAATTCCTTCAAAACTAAATTGTTTGTTGGTAACCAGATACCACTGTTATATTAACTCTAGTAATTTAGTAAGTTGAGGCAAATTTAATTCAAAACAATACAAATTGTGTTGTTGTATTTGTTGTCTTAAATTATGAAATACCATAAGTTAAACGTATTTTGATCACCTTCTCTGTAAACTGTATTCGATAAGGGCTTGTTGGGTAATTATTATAAAAAAAAGAGGACACTTTATAATTTATATCTTTATGTGAACTAGCAATATTATCAATCAAAGAATAATTTAAAAAATGTTAATGTTTATTCATTTTTGAGAGACAGAGAGAGACAGAGTGTGAGCAGGGGAGGGGCAGAGAAAGAGGGAGACAGAATGTGAAGCAGGCTCCAGGCTCTGAGCTGTCAGCACAGAGCCTGATGCTGGGCTCAGACACATGAACTGCAAGATCATGACCTAAGCTGAAGTTGGACGCTTAACCAACTGAGCCACTCAGGCACCCCTAATCAAAGAATAATTTTAAATTTGACCCAAGATCATGGAATTGGTGAACTTTCCCAAATCTGCTCTGTGTGTTTATCATTGTTTTTCTTAGTAATTGTCATACCTATGTCTTCATTGCGAATAAATGTATTCATTTGTTTCTTCTTTTTTTTTTTTTTTCATTTTCTGGCTAAAAGTGATGTCTCGTATTTCCTAAACCATGAGGTATCAAGTTGTAGTGACAGGGCCAATATTTAATAAGCCACTGTTGAGAGAACCACTGAGTGTTTCTAATAACAATTAGCCACTGATTTTTTTTTCATTTTAGTATAAGTGCAGATGCACTCCACACCTATTTGTTCAACATTTCCCATGTTAAGAGTAAATTACATAATATGCAACATCAAATATAAACATCCTGCAAAATGCCTCGGGTATCACTGAAGCTCACATAAGATATTCTTACAGCTTCAAGTGATATTTCACATATGCAGCACAACTTGACTGCCTATCTTTATTGATGTGAAGAACACAATTAATTTAATTATAAGAAATAATGTTTATGTCTGTTTAGCACAGCATGCACAACATTAAACCCGGTTCTCTGATTGGTAGTTGTATAAAAAGAGAAGGTACAGTGTAACTTGCTTATATGGAAATTGGATGCACCAAAATTTGAGATATAATGAAATCATCTAAACACTTGCACTGGTAATCTTACATCTGACCAACACATTATTATTAAACAATCAGTAGAGCATTTCAAATGCCTTAAATTCTTTTAACAGTGAGCTTAATGGGGAAAAACTTCTTAATATACTTAATTCCTCCTTAATTATTCTTCCATGTTTTCTCTTGTTTTCCTAACTAGTTCAAGCCCTCTAAACATATAATTTTTATAAGATGAAAATTAAGTTACACATACAAAAACAAGCACATTATACTAAGGTGAGAAGAAAGGGAATCATACTTCTTAATTGAAATCTTTTCATTACCCAAGCCTTGTCTATACTCTTTTCTGAGCTGTCACTTCTAACTCTCACTCATACCAAAGTATTACTAGATTCAACCAATAAAGGCAGCCTTGATTAGTGTGAAACAATGCACAGCCACTGAAAAGTGATGAGCAAGTAAAAAATAAATCAAAAGAAAGCAAAGTGGTTCTAACAATGCCGAGAAAGAACATGAGCCAGTAAATAATGAAACGTATTCAATGAGGTAAAAACAAGATTCTTTTTAAAAAAGGAACCTTAGCTGCTCTGGTTTCCTTCTCTGTTCTAGTCCACAGTGACATGAACCAAAGAGTCTCTTTAGATCCTTAAAGCAAATGTATTAGTTTTTTATATTGATGAATTAAACTTGTGCCCCTGTCATGAAAGTTTACTGTGTACACCAGCAGAATAAGATTAAGTACAGGAGGCCCAAATTATTTTTCCTAGAAGTAGATATTCAACAAGTTAAAAATGAATATAATACCCTGTTGTCAAATGATATAAATATGGATTACCAGACACCACTGTAATAAAAATTGAAAAAATTAAATGATATCAGAAAGAATTTAGGCTAATCATTGCTAAAATGAAAAACCATCCAAACAAATATGTAAAAATGATAATAAAACAGTATATCATTCACATTTTGTGTGCTAAAATCTCAGTTTGTTCATAAAACCTTGATAGGGAAAATACATGTGAAATGCATTTTCTGTTTTGTATTTTGTTTAATGCATAAAATAATACATAATACCATACATAAGAAAACAGAACATTTGAAAAAAAGAAATGTCATGAAAAAGTGAAGTAACCATTTTACTCTTAATTTCCCGGTGGCTAAAGCAATGGTAAAAATAACATTTCAAAAATCACTGCACTTAAAAGATTAAATCTTTGCCTTGGTTCATGAGAATAATCTCACCATTCCTACCCCTAAAGCATTTTTATAAAAGAAGACCCTACTGATGTGGGAGATAGTATTCTTCAAAATGTCATGGCAATAAATAAAATCATAAATTTTAGGTTTTACATGAATTTTGATGTGCAGGTGCCTCAAAGCAGTCTCAGGGTAAAATGACAAGACCTCAATTCAGTAGAAGCAAATCTATGAAGGTCAAAAGCAGTATAATCTAAAAATTGAAGTTTTTTGAACATCCAACTTACTCCAGTCCCTCTCTCTCTATAGATAGATAGGACATAGGTGTATGTATGTATATATATATATATATGTATATATATATATATATATATATATATGTATATGTATATATACACATATACATATGTGCATATTATATTTATATAAATATAGGTGTGTGTTTATGTATGTGTATAGATAGATAGATGATAGATAGATGATAGATAGATAGATAGATATAGATAGATAATATATAGATGATAGATATAGATAGGTAGATAGATAGATAGAAAGATGATAGATAGATAGATAGATAGAGTTGATCCTTGAACAATGTGGGGGTTAGCACTGTCAAATCCCATGCAGTGGAAAATCTTCATGTAACTTTTCACTTCCCAAAACTTAATGACAGCCTACTGTAGACAGAAGCCTTACTATAATATAAACAGTCAATTAACATATATTTTTCATATTATATGTATTATAGACTATGTTCTTACAATACAGTAAGCTAGAGAAAAAAATGTTACTAAACATATCATAAGAGAAAATACATTCATAATGCTGTACTGTATTTATCAAAAAAAAATCACATGTATGTGGACCTGCCCAGTTCAAACCCATGTTGTTCAAGGGTCAACGGTATATACATGTGCACATGTGCGGTGAATATATATGCATATATATTCATTAACATAACAATGCACTCATCTTTATATTAATTTATGTTATAACATACACATAAATTAAGACATATATTTTGGATGATATTGATTACTATGACATTAAAGCAGAATGTATCCACTTCATCCAAAGGATATGCTCTTTGCCAAGTGACAGATAAATCTGCAAAAAACAGATTGAGCATGGGTTGGTGCTTAGAATATGTTGGTATGAAATAAAGGGATATATAAAATGGGTTAAATATCTCTTGTACCTGCTATCACTGCTTTTAGTGTTTACTCTAACATATTTATCTTTACTGCTTATTTTACATCCTCTACAGTGAAATCAAAAACTTTGTTGAACTTTAATTTCACTCCTCAGAAATCAGAACATTGTCTAGCTCATAGTAGATGCTCATAAAATATCTTTGGATCACTTCATCAATGAGTACTTCATGAGTGCAATACTAAATAAAGCCTGCTAGAAAATGTGAAAACTCATGGACAAAAACACACATTAGGAATGAAATAAGCAAAATTAAACTCTTTTCCCTTCCATTCCCAAGTTAATGATATAATGGTGTTCTCAAAATACTTTAAAGCACTTATAAAGTATTAGGAAATGTTAATTTTAAATTTTATAAATCAAACCTACACTTGGCTTGCATTTATAAAACTGTTTAAAAGTAATTGAAAATCTTTCAGAAGCAGATGTTAGGAACAAAATGAAACTTAATCACATTCAATAACCATTATAAGTGGTGACTTTAGTAAATATAAGCTTAGAATTAGGTCAATATGGGGTCTTTATACAATTGTCACAAAAGAGAATTGAAAAATGAACCTCCACATCTTCTTACTTGGGACTTGCTTTGTAATATATCTTTATATTATCATAAGACTATGTTGCTTAATAGCTTAATTGTGAATACTATCATTCATCATTTACAGTTTCCTGAGTTGCAATGTAAGAGAAATCATGAAAAAAGAGAATCATAAAAAAAGCAGTGATCACAGGCAATAAAAATAAGGTGATAGATTACCTTGGTTCCGCCTAGTCTTATCCTAGAACTATAAATAAACATGCTAGCGGACAGGTTTTTTTTTTCTTTGAATTTTAATACAAGTAAAATAAAGTGAGAGGTTGACACCATATTTTGAATATATTCTGGTTCATCTTTGGATGTTTGAATGAGTGAGATTAATTACCTATCTTTCACCATCGCCCATTTCTATTTACATTTGCCACTTTGAACTTGTTAGTTCATTTGCAATAGCCTTCAAATATGTTTGTACATAGAGTCCTAGGACTTAAAAAAATCAATAGGCCACTTGAGAAATTAAAGTAGGCAGAGAGTATGTAAGAATTTAATATGAATAGAAAAATTAGTTTGGCTATAGATTTTCCATGACAAGGAGTCTCCATGAGAACAGAAATGGTAATCAGTTTTGTTCACCACTGTATTCCCAGTGCCAACAACTCAATGTGGCACGTAAAGAATTCAACAGATACGTATTGAATTAATTTTGAGAGTTGCCAGCACCATGGAAGAAGCTGAATAAGTCATAGGCTAGGGAAGTCATGTGTGAGCTATCTTCTGATACAAATCAAAGAGAATGCATTAGCCTCTTTTGCGATGTATCTTCTCTATGAAAAGTTTTGGAATTTGGAGAATAAGTACATTCAGTGTGTTATGGAAAAATGAGTACTATTGTTAAGTCAAAAGAAAATCAAAAAAATACTTTGATGCATTTCCTCTTAGAAAGCAACTGATGGATATCTTCAGTGTTGCAGCAAGCCAAATTCTATATGAATTGATGTGGGACAGCATACTGATCTATCCTGGCTTGCCAGATTTGTGGTCTTTCTTCACAGCATGCTTAATGAGGGGCTCACAATAATATGGAAGATAAGTTATTTTGTTACCATCAACTGATCCTTGTGCTTAAAGATAATTTATCTCCAGCCAACCTTGAAGCACTTCCTGACTGTAGGCTGACATGTCAACAGATTTTCTAACTTTGCTTTGATTACATAAGATATAATTATAATCACTACTAAGACATCAGACCATGTATATTACATCTCATGGTAAAATGAAAAACAGTTTTATATTATTCAGACATGGAAATCGTATTGGTTTTGAGAGTTGCATATTAGATTCGATTTTTATTATAAATATGCTAAAGTTTTTAAATATCTATAATAGAGAAAACAAAGCATGATTTGAAATTTCTGTTTATTTTCCCAACTTAATCACCAGAGCAGATTACTTTAGGATTTATCCATTGTCATTTCATATGACAAGAGCCAGAATGAGCCCAACATTCAAATTATATCCTAGTTTTTGAGGCACGCATAGGCATCATCAAACTCCAAAATCATTAAAAATTTAATGCTGTACCATTAGCAAAATGTCATTTGAAAGAAAAAAAAAGGCATTTTTACTCTTAATTTATGCTATCACATGGGTGGTAACTTTAGATTTAGGCATTTCACAGCTTTGTAATTTCTTTTTTCATTGATTGATAGATTAATGCATTTAAGAAGTACAGAATTCCTTTTCTCGGGGTACCTGTCCTGGGGACCAATTTAGGCAAACATCCAGATTCTAAGAGACAAGAATCTTTTCCCACATCCTCCCATCAAGACTCACACAATGGCAATATCCCCAAACCCAAGGAGGAATAAAGAAGTTCACTGCAAATGCTCATCAGTGAGATGCTTCTATTTTTATTTTTATTTTAAAAAAATTTAATGTTTATTTTTGAGAGACAGAGCACGAGTGGTGGAGGGCAGAGAGAGAGGGAGACACAGAATCCAAAGCAGGCTCCAGGCTCCTGAGCTGTCAGCACAGAACCCAACATGGAACTCAAACTCACAAACTGTGAGATCATGACCTAAGCCGAAGTCGGACTGAGCCACCCAGAAGCCCCAAGACTTTTTCCCTATTTTTAGACTTTTAGGGAGACATATTCAAATATCAACCACTACACAGCCATAGTATAAACCTGAACCAGTTATTTTACTGAGTAAACAGCAGATTCAAAACCCTTAAAATAAGAATAATATTAACCTTATAAATATTTTTAAATATAATGGAAATAATTTTGTACAATGAATAACGTACCACCAATACATATTAGCTATTACTCATTTTATTCAACAAACATTCAAGTGATATGCTGTCAAAGCAGCAGTAAAAAAGAAAGGCAAAAATCTCTACCCTCGTGTAACTGAGTTCAAACCCTAGTTTACATTAATCAACTATATAACGTTCAGCAAGTGTTTTTCATAACAGTTAATCTAAAGTATACAGTTTTTCTTCCATCATCCTTTCAACATTTTTATTTTCTTCATATAACTTATTAGTACTGATATTTTCATATAAGCCTTGCAATAATAGGGTCACTGATGGTCTTAATTATCCCTGCATATCTATATGTTAGATAGCACCTGGAACAGTCAGTGGTACACGATAATCACTCAATAGTCTCTAAATAATCAATAGGGGCACCTGGGTAGCTCAGTCAGCTAAGACTCAAACTTCAGCTCAGGTCATAATCTTGCTGTTCGTGAGTTCAAGCCCTGCTTCAGCTCTTGCTGACAGCTGAGTCTGGAGCCTGCTTGGGATTCTGTGTCTGCCTCTCTCTCTGCCCCTCCCCTGCTTGCTCGCTCTCACTCTCTCTCTCTCTCTCTCTCTCTCTCTCTCTCAAAAACAAGTAAACATTAAAAATTTTTAAATATAGTAATCAATAAACATAGCTTACCTATGCTTCAGTTTATTAATCGTTAAAACTGAAATCAAGATAGCGAATATCCAATAAGGATGTTGAGGATATTAAAAGAGATAAGACAGGTAAAGAGGCTTAGGATGGTATCTTGGACTATGCAATTAAATAATTGCAATTTATTAAATAATGTCACATACAACTATTTTTCCATTGATGTTTTAATCATTGGTCTGTCAAGAAATTGCTAACTCTTCAGAGGAGAAATGTGAAATCAGCAAATGAGATAGGTTAATAATTGACTACTAGGATCTTCAAGAATGATATGCTACATCAGTGATAGTATCGTTAATATTAGCCTACTGTACTGTTTTTGTCATCTTTCAAATTTCACACACCGCTTTATCTCCTGCACTCCAGTCCTTAATCTATTATTCATTGTTGACTAGTGGCTGTCTCCACATGGTTCCCCTGCCATTACTCAATATAAGGTTACCTAAAACAAATGGTTTAAATCCCAGGACTGTTTCAAACCATTCTCTCAGACAAGTATGTCTGAAATCCTTTAAGTCTACTCAAATTTTACTTCTTGAAAATGTCTTCCTTCTATTTCTGTTGAGGACCAAGTTCATGGATGCACATTTCTGGAATACTGTATTTACTACCCACCTACCTCAAGTTTCTCTTGCCTTTATATAATTCAGCTGCACCTTGCTACCAGGGTATTTTCATAAGTCACTGTATGTATCATGTTCTCTTCCTAATAAAATCTCTTCAGAACTTCTCTGTAGTCTTTCATTTGTTTATTTATTCATTTAATTTGTCAATGCTACATTTTCTTGATTTAAATGTGGAAAGAACACTTAACATGAGATCTAAATTCTTAAAGTTTTAAGTGTACATTTTTTATTGTTGACTATAAGTACAACATCGTACAGCAGATTTCTAGAGCTTATTCATCTTGCTTGATTGAATTTTTATGTAAATTTTATTTACTAATTAGTAACTCCTCATTTTCTCCTCCCCCTACTCCAGCTCTTGGCAACCATCAATCCACTCTGATTCTATAAGATTCTACAAGTTGACTATTTTAGACACCTCATACAGTGGAATCATGAAATATTTGTTTTTCTGTGACTGGCTTATTTCATTTGGTATAACATCGTCAAGATTCATCCATGTTGTTGCATATTGCAGAGATTTCCTTCTTTTTTAAGGCTGAATAGTATCCCATTATATGTATCAACATTTTCTTAATCCATTGATCATTGATGGACGTTTAATTTGTTTCCACATCTTGGATATTGACAAAGGGGAATTACAATCAGGATCTCAAAGAGGTATTAACACTTCCATTGCCTTTTAAAGGAAGATTAAACTCCTTTCAGAGCCATCTTATGGACCTGTGAATTCATGCTTAGAAGGACTCCATGTTTGGTTTAGTAATCTGTTGTCACTATCTTGAAATTCTTAATATATTTTAACAAATATCTCCACATTTTAATTTTTCCCTAGGTTCCACATATTATGTAACCTTACCTGAAAAGTTAGGCTGGCATCCATTCACTTTAACAATCTTATCTAATTTCATCATTCACTACTCTCATCTTTAAATTCCTTAATTAAAGTTAGTGTATTTACTATTCATTAAACATTATTATCTTATTATCTTTCACTTTGTATTTTTCATTTACTTGGAATACTTGCACCACTCTCTACTGCTTTGCTAATTCAAGAGTAGCTCAACACGGAAGTTCTTTGTGAATTTGATCTGGCCATTGAGATACAGTAAGTTGCTCTCTTTGAAGGAGTACACATTTTGCATTTGTAGTACCTGTTAGATTGTTATCTAATTTTGTTGTATTTTGTTATTTCAATTTTCCATAGATGGTTGTTATTATACCTAATTTAGTGGCTCCTTAAAAACAAGAATTGCTATTTGTTAGATGTTTTATAGGCCCCACTATACTTATTAAATTGCTTATCATAGAATTGCTATTCAAAGATTATTTTGCCAAAAATGTAAGAAAGCTAAATTATCCTGATGTATGTGTTTATAACATTCACAGATAAGCTATATGAAAATTGTCTGAGACAGGCAGCTGTATTACATTTTTATTTCTCAAAGAGAAGGAAAAGGGAAACACATTTCTCAGGGCCAAACAATTTCAGGAGAAAAGGTTTTAAACATGTAATTTAAAATTTACTTCAAAACTGTCTCTGTCTTATTCATATTATTTATGTATTTTCTAAGTTTTTTTTTATTTGAGAGAGAGAGAGAGAGAGAGAGAGAGAGAACGAGCAGAGGAGGGACAGAGAGAGAGGGGACAGAGGATCCAAAGCAGGCTCTGTGCTGACAGCAGAGAGCCCAATGAGGGGCTCAGACTCACAAATGGTGAGGTCATGACCTGAGCCAAGTCAGATACTGAACTGACTGAGCCAACCAGGCACCCCTTATTTATGTATACTCTAAGTCTTATTATCTATCTGTATCTTCAAAATTGACTCTAGTCCTTCTAGCAAAATTCCTGGAATGTTACCTTTTTTGTCTTTGGATGCCTAAGTTATTCAATTTATATGAGATGTAAGATTAACCATGATGGGCCAGTTCTTTCTTCTTTTGACCTCCCACATAGGTCTGAATTACCATATCTGTTCCAAGCCCCAGAATTGAGATTACTTGTTTCAATCATGAATATGTCCTTGTAGATGCATAGAGAACAGTCCTCCAGGTCATTGCTCTTGCCACTTTGTCTCTTAATCATGTCATACTAATATTGGCTGTACCTGGAACCTTCCTAAAAGAGATTACATCTTCTCAGCAGCCCTCTTCCCTTTATCAAATGTCCTTCATTCTTAGTCCACATACAGACATCTATTACTTTTACTCTATTCTCTACAGAGCCAGTTGGAGTGTTTTTCCAAGATCTTTAATGCATTTCCCCAGGACGTTGTCAAAATGCAAAGTCTTGGATTCTGTCAAATGATTCGGGTGTATGTACTCAAAGGTCTGTACAAAACAAATCCAAAGAAAAACAGCAACAACTTTGCATTACTGGTCTAGTTAATTGACCCTATGACATAAATCATTCAAAACATGTCTTCACCTAGTGCAATAGATTCACAATCATTTTATATCATGTTGAAGTCTTCATCTCACTTTCTGTTCATGAAACTGCATACTGATTTCTTTATATTCTAAGACAAACATAAATAACAGAAGAATATTGTGCAAAACTGTAATTTTTAAAGATTAGTGACACTGAGATGAAGACTTTTAAAACTACATATGTACAACCTTGATTGCCTTTGAATCAACAAAAACAAACTTCCTTTTTTTTCAATATATGAAATTTATTGTCAAATTGGTTTCCATACAACACCCAGTGCTCATCCCAAAAGGTGCCTTTCTCAATACCCATCACCCACCCTCCCCTCCCTCCCACCCCCATCAACCCTCAGTTTGTTCTCAGTTTTTAAGAGTCTCTTATGCTAAAAACAAACTTTCTTTGTATTGATCATGTTTCCTTGAAAATTTCAAAAAAAACATAGAAATGATAACTTTGAGGAATTCTTATAGTACATTGTGAGGTAGGATATCTATTCCTCCTAACATCACTTTATAGTATTATCCAGTGTCCATAGGTGTATTTCAAAGGTATTTAAACTGTATATTTTAAAAGTACTTAAATTATAACGAGCTAAGGAGATAAAGCAAATGGTATCTAATTTAATGTTGACACAAGTATTAACTGTAATCTAAATTTAAAAAAAACCAGCATCAATGAAATAACATATAGGTGGAAGAAATATACTTAAAATTGGATAAATAGAGGTACTGATAGCAACTGAAATTTTGTTACAATTTTTCACTATAAATTATTAGATTCTTATGTTTACATTCCTTACATCATAGTCCCAGTAGTTGTATTTTTAGAAAAAACAATATTTAATTTTTATTGTTTAAGTCATTACATAGTTAGAAGCTAGTCTGTGTCAGTTAATAATAACTATCAATTCTAAGCAACACGGTACAAATACCTGATTGGCATTTTTATTTTCAAATATATTTAAAATTCTAATTGAGCATTTAAACACCACCTAAAGCAAATGTTCATCCCCCCAAAATATGCATTTTAGAATGACTTTTTTTCATGTTTACTTATTTATTATAAGAGAGAGAGAGAGAGAGCACGCGCACAGGTACACGCACAAGCGGGGGAGGGGCAGAGGAAGAAAGAGAATCCCAAGCAGGCTCCACACTGTAAGCAAAGAGCCTGATACAGGGTTCCATCTCATGAACAGTGAGATCATGACCTGCGCCGAAATCAAGAGTCAGATGCTTAACCAACCAAGCCACCCAGGCACGCCAAGAGTGACATTTTAGACTGACTCTGGCAGAGATTTCTTTAGATTTAGCTTGCTTCAGAGTACTACCCAACCTCAGGAATTGTTTCTATTCACTGTTTTTGTTTTCTATGGATGGCCACATTATCCTGTTTATTTTTGCGTCTTGATATTTTGAGTGGAGAACTGGATATTTTAAATAATATAATGTGAAAATTCTGGATATAAAATTTGCCCTGCCAGCCCCCTTGGATTACTTGTTGCCGATTTAGTGACTTTGTGGAACTAATACTACAAAATCAGTATTTTATATGGTGTGTGACCACTGAAGTCTCTTCTCAGTTAGCTTAGTGGTCACTTAATGATTAGATTTCCTTAATTGCTTTGAAAGTCTCCTACCTTTCGTTGAGAAATGCTGTGTGCACGTGGAGGCATGCCTTCATCACTCTGGCAGCTTAGCCTCACTGTCAGTCAGAAGTATTTACTTCTAAGGTCTTTCTTGGTCATGCACACAACCCCGCACATGTGCATGGCCTTCCAGATCTCCATAAATATGCTGGAGCTTTGCGAGGCCCATATGGACATTTTTCTCTGCAGATTTTCCTGTGTAGCTTTCTGGCAATCCTCTTGTTTGCTCCAACTGGTATCACTGCCACAGGCAGCCATTGTTAAATGAAAAGCTTTGGGGAAAGGTCTTTCCTCACTGAGCAAGATTTCAGTCAGGCAAAATAAAGACAAGCCCCGTGAATAAGGTTTTTCATGAGAGTTGCCCGAAAGGTCAAATCATGACAGTTTTCCAGGAATGGGGCATTTTTTGTTGCTCCAGACCCATCTGGCCCCTCCAGGGTCCGCTAGCTGCTGGTGTTCACTGTGATTGCAGAGCTGCTGATTTTCAAGAGCTAAATATCACAAAGCTCGCTGTTCTTACTGAGAATCAGGTGTTTTCTCAAATAAACTGTATTCCAAGTTTTTCAGGCCATTGGTTAAGTTCCAGATTTCTAAAAATGTTGATTTTTTTTAAACTTTCCGGGGTTCTTTTTGATTTTATGGAAGAGAGGATTTTAGGAGGCCATTAATACATCTGGAGGTACATCTCCCTCTATTACTCTCACTGACTTATAGTTTACCCTTTACTCAAGAGTAACAGTATTAGACTGTAATTAGCATTAGTATCCCTGAGTATGATGTAAGAAGTTATATCATGAATATATGGAATATATTCTTCATCCAACTTTAATCATTGTTCTTCAATTTTAATGAACAAAATAGTAAATGCAACGAATATTTAGTTACAAGATGAGTAGCTATGATATTGAAGGAAAAGAAAAGTTCCTGGAGCTACTAGCAACATCTTTCTAAAAGAGATATTTTTGCAACCAAGAATGATTAATTGATAGCAGTTCAAAAAGGCAAAAAAATATTCTGAACATTCATACTAACCTCATTTTCCTCTTACAACATGTTCCTTGGCTAAAATCTATATCATCAGTTTGGACATTTTTGAGAAACTGGACATCCTTCACTCCAGTGCTATTTCTGTTTACTGCTTTTTCAATAGTCCACTCTTACCCCTCAGTACCGGCTTGGAAAGGGGATCCTGTACCGGCCACTCAACAGAATAGCAGAATGGTAGGCATTCCTTCCTTCTCTCTCCCTATTATTTATAACCTCTTTCAAATACTCTCTTTCCCTTAAATGACAAGGAAAATTAACCAGACCCACATGCTCACTCCACAAATTTAACAGTTAAAACTCCAACAGATTACCTTTAGCACAGACTGAGAAAGAGTTGAACACGTTAAAAGAGTTGATACTTGTGCTTTCATATAACTGGCATTGCCTGAGGACTTTACAAGCATATCTCATTTGCTACTATATCTGCTGCATGTATTGCCTTCAATTTCCCCCTTATTACCATTGGGCACTAAAACTTAAAGTTTTTTCAGCTAATTAGGGATAGAGGAAAAATATCACACACAGTTTTGCATGAATCTAGTCTATGTTCTTTTCAAGGGCTTCTTAGCACATGTGTACCCTCTCTGCCAGCAATATATACACCCACTGGGTTGGAGAAAATTAAATAGCTTAGTTTTTCAGCAACTGATTTCTTAAATAAGTAACACAAGTATCAGCAAATTGTATAGCTTCCATTATCACTCTTTTCTTGATTACCAAAGTATAATACCTAGTGAGCCCAGGCTGGAAAATGAAGGGAAAACTGAGTTTTCTTGGTTTCTGGAAAAGCTCTAATATTTTTTGTTGTATTTTGCAAACTCTGGTTCTGAAATGATGCTCTAGGTAGCACTGACAACAATTTTCACTGTCATTTCAAAGCATTTGGGGATGCAATTGTCCTCTACTTATGCTTCTTCACTGTGTCTAAACTAGACACAGGTCCATTTTCTACCAAATAAGACATCCTTAAAGCAAGGAAATGATGCAAAACAATCAAAATATAAGCCTTAAGTTATTGAGATTTGCCATAGCCCATGTGGAATATATTTTACCAAAATATATCAAATATATAAAATATACCTAAATAATTTATCTTATAATATATATTAAATATATATTCTATCACATATAATATGTATTGAAGTGAAAACTGAATCATTGCATTTTACATTTAAGTTGCTTCACAGCTATAGATAAATGCTAAAGAGGTGGTTTTGTAAATACAGGAATAACATGATGAACAATTTTATGAAGATACATACATTTTGCATTTTAACAAGCCACATATTCTTTTCAAATGTTCATCATATTTAAACATCTTCCTTCTTTCAGTCATTCCAACTCGGCCATTTAGGGATATTAGTATTTTTTAGATGTAAAGTTATGTTACTTTTACTTGTGATCTCCTAACAAAATGGCCACAGGTTAGTATTTGGACTATATGAAGTGTGATTTCAGGCTTAAGGCCAGTTTTTATTTGCATTCTTGTAAGTAAACCTGCACCTTTACTGATGACTTCATTTTCATATACCAACCCCTCTCAAAAGTTCCCTCAGGCCACTGACAAACAAATTAAGTTTGCAGAGTCAAAATGGCAACAAAGCCATGAATGAGCCCAGTGCTCCCTGCTGGCAATGCAGTGGTCTGAGCTCTGGGTCTCCTCATTCTCTCCAGACTTACTTTGTACTAAGAATGCGGCCATGTCTGCCTGCCCAATCCCCTTTGGTTATGCTTGTTTTGTAAGCCTTGTTCTTTGAACTTCCCAGGGACTCTATGACACCCTACATTCTCATAATAAATTCCGTTTCTGTTAAATTAGCCAGTGTCCAACTCTGTTGCTGTCTACTAAGAACCCTAACTAGTGTCCTGTTTCACAGCTATTGTGGGAGAATTAAATGAGATAAGTAAAGAGCCTGGCACAGTGCCTGCCACAGAGTAAACACCAACAAGTATTAGGTTTTTCCATGATTTAATACAGCGTTCCATTCTGAATTTTCCTTTAAAATCCTCTTGTTAATAAGAACCTTAATTTAGATCATGGATAACACGCATTTCTAACAATTAAATCTCTCACCATTGAGGTTAATATTCTGCATAATCACCCCAAGATGCAACAGAAAGTTTCCAAACTCATTTAATCATCTGGACTTTCATAAAATAAAAATATATTAAGTCCCAAAAAGTTGTATACACACATTAATATCTAACGAAAAAAGGGGAGACTTCATCCCTAAACTTTACACCTCTCCTTCAAAGGTATTTTAGCCTGAAAGTTATTAAGGAGGAAAAAGAAGAGTAATGAGATATATAGTATTGAGATACCTTCTGTGCCATATTTAGAAGATTTCTAATCAGTGAAACAATGGTCTTTCTAGAATTTGTGTTCTATTTTCTGCCAATAAAATGTAGCATCTCTTTTTACTTTTACTTCAGCTATGTATTTGTTTGAAAGCTTTTTGGATTTTTCTATAATAGATCCCAAATTCGTCTTCAGTAGCACCTCAAAGGTTTTTTTTCTATAAACAGATACTTTGTTCAATTAATTTTGGCTGTAATATTTACTTTAATATTCTTGTCCTACATGAATTAAATATATCATTTCTCCACTCTGTTTCCTATATGCTTTAAAAGCTTCCATAAACACATGGCTATGTCTTACACACTTTGTTTGATAATGGTATTGAATCAAGATCTTTGTAGTATTAACTAGATCCCAGGAGAACAGTCTTGCCAATTCTTTTCTACCCATTATACTATTATTGTTATTATAACTTCCTTTTTTTAAGACTACGTTTTCTACCTAGATTACTATTCCTCCCACAAAATAATCTTTGTACTCAGAGTTATGAGACACTCGAATGGATATTTAAAGCCCAAGATGATACTGGTATAGTATAGTCTAGATATAGTATAGTATATATATATAGATATATATAGATATATATCTATATATAGATCTATAGTATAGATCCAGTATAGATCTATCCACTGGATACACCACAACATGAGAAGTCAGATCTGGTTTAAATCCCAATTGCAATAATTTTTATTGTATGATTCCAGGAAAATTAATTTAAACTCATTGAATCTCAGCTTCTTTCAACTGTAAAATGGGGACGCTATGGGTAATATGTACTCTACCTACTCGGAATGTTACCTTGAGCATCAGATGGTAAGATATGTATGAGAGCAATTTGCTAAACTAAATAGCACTTCAAATTGCTTCTCTCCATGAAAGCACTTATCACAATGTCTGGTAATTATCTGTTAACTTGTCTGTCATCCCCTTCTAAATCCTTTCCTCCTTGAAGGAAAAATGAATGAATGAAAATGTAAATTACAAGTTCCAGAGCCAATAAGAATATTATACTACTAGAAATCTAAGAGATTTTCACCACTTGCTGTGCCTTTTACAGTCTTGCTACTTCTTGCTTAAATTTAGAACCAATTTGTATAAACTCTGCTTCTCCTGTCTTTTTAATTTTTTCTAGTTGTTTTCCTAAATGTAAAATGAGAAAGAGTTGAGGAGAGAGCATGTGGATATAAAAACTTTGCTGTATAGACAATGCCACATTGTAGGGATGTTACCTGTAGCCAGTAACAGAAAGTGAAGTTTTCAACTTACAAATATTAATTAATTCACCCCTGTATAACTTTGAGAATCAAATAATTATCATTATTATAACTAAAGGCATGAGAGGGGAAATTCTCATTACAGTTAAAGACATTAGGACTACTGTAACTTAAAACAGGAGAGATGGAATCATTTCTGCTTTCTTGGTTATGAATTTTATTTCCGTTTTAATGTTTTAAAATGTGTTGACATCACTTATCACTTGGAATGTATAGAAAACATGTTATTTTTAATGGAGGATGTTAACTAACAACTCATCACCTAACTTATTTTAGATTAAGTAGTGTTTCATTCCAGAACATTGCAGGAAAATTGTTCTCGTTGTTATGAACAAAGTCAGTGAAAATATAATCACTCTAATTTTTCCCTTTTGCTTTGGGCCAGGATTGGAAAAAAAGAGCCCTGGGAAGAATTTCTGTTAAGAAAATCCCTGTGTATTTTTGAGTGACATAAATTCAGGATCATGTTTTATTGAAAAACGTAACTTCAACAAAAGTGATAATATGTGTCGACAGATGCCTTAGCTGCCAGATGTAAATAAACAAGAAGGTAGCACAATTATATGGAGATATAGCAAGTAAATCATCTTTCCGGACTTTCATTTATCAAATATCAATTGTATATATTTTATACCAACACTGTGCTAGACAGTAGAGCTCAGAAGAGCACAACTATTCTGAGAGCATCTTACGGATGCATAAAATTTAATGCAGTGATGGCTGTTACTCTCACAACTCAAAGCAGAGATAGAGACAATTTGCAAATCAAAAGTGGCCAGAAGTAGTTTTAGCAATCCCTTTCTACAAGTTCACTGGAGCAGAACTGACTTCCTCAAGTAGCACTAAGGTACATTTATGTTTGGCAGCAACATGGATGTAGTAGTTCTTGAAATAAGAATGAACTTAAAGGCGCTGTGCTCAGATACTGAACACTGACAAAAGTCATTATTTTTTCCAAAGAAACACTCAGTTCTCCTACGTGATCATCACCATCAGGAGGCCAACTAGAATGGGATACAGAAAAAGATCTCTAAGTCATTGTAATGTAGTGTAAGAAGTATGTGGTAAGAATAGAACCTGGACAAAGGTGTTATTGGCATATAATTTACATGCAGTAAAATTCACATACTTTAAAGGTATTTCTCAATGAATTTTTACCTTTGTATATACCAGTTAGACCACTTCCCAGTTCAAGATAGAAAACGTTTCCTTTATCCCAGAAGCTTTATTGTTAATTTTTCCAGTGTATATCTTTCAGAAGTAACCACCATTCTGATTCTTTTATAAGAGCTTAATTTTGCTTATTATTGAACTTCAAAAAATTGTATTGATATATTACTAAATAGGGATTTTAATTTATGGCATATTTTCATATTAGATTTCTAGTACTTTTGCTAATATTAATGGAATGGATTCAGTAATGTTCTACTAACCAATCCGTTCTTTTAGCATTTTAGATCATATGCACAATATTTATTTGTGCATCAATAACCAACACATTCTGAATCCAGGTGACAGCTGCAGGCAAGAATATGCTATACCCCCAAGGGTAGACTAAGTGAGCAGTGGTCATTACATAATGATGGGCTGCTCCTTGAACAAAATATCTTTGTGTGTCAAGTTACTGGTTAGTTCCCAAAGTTCGTTTATAGAATTTTTTCATTTGACACTTAGTGCAAGTTTGTAAGAAGACAGGAGTGTTTTCCTGCATATTATTGGGGATTATGAGTTCTGAGTTTCAGAGAAGTGATAGAGGTGGCACCCAAAGGGAGTTTTATCTCTCTCTGCTATCCTACACCGCTTTCTCCTTACAATAATTGTGATCATGCTAAGAGTGGCTTTTTGTAAACATTCCACATAAAAGCCCTTGATTTAGCTCTAGACCATGGTTTAGTTTTTTCTTTCTCCCCTTTTTCCCCTCTTAAAGATATGTTTATGGATGAATGAGCAAAGCAGGGGAATAGTCTGTTACTCCTAGAAGAAAATTAAACAATTAATGTTTTTAATTAAACAAAAAAGAGGTAATGAAGAAGGAAGGTGAGACTGAAAAAATTTGAGCATCCAATTGCATTTCACAACTGCAAAATATGTTAAATACATTAACCTATAGTCAGCCTGATTCCTAGTGACCTTCTCAGGATGAGGGATCAGGCCACCTTGTCACTGAATCCTTTTCCATGCTTTCAGAATTCTTTCAGAGCTCAGAGCCTTAGGTTTACAGCACACGTGGACTGAACCCATCTCTTAGAGGAATTTTATGTTCAGTCAATCTTAGTAGAAGTTGAGAACAGACTATATTACATTTTAACATTTTCTCTAGCTCAGGGTTTTATGATCCTTTGGAGATTCATAATTTCCAGTATCTATGACACTCCTTGGTATTAAGTTGAGTTTTTCTAATTTACTGCATCACACTAAATGGTGCCCTAGTGGTCTGAAAAATGAATGTGTGCACCCAACCCTAAATACTGTATTTAATACACTTGCCACTATCCCTTTCTTCTTTGCATATTCTCATCTAGGATTATCTCCTGTGAGCAGGAAAAAAAAATCTTTGTCAAAAGCAGTATCAATTAAATCCTGTGTTCATCATATATTAGTCACCAAAGCTTAGACCTCACTTTCTGCATTATAGAAAGAGGAAGAAATTATATAGACCTTCTAAGGTGTTAAATTACTTAAGGTAAATAAAACTTAAAAAGAATATTTGGAACCTATAACAAGATATTAATTATATACATATACATACTACTTATACACATATATATTCTAAATACTAATTATGTATGTACACATATGTGTATACACACACACACACACACATATATGTTTGCTATATGGCTTGCTCTCAGTTTTCTTACCATGGCATAGTATAATACCCTCCTAATTGGTTTTCCCCTTTAATTTATGATTAAAGCGTAAAATACGTTGTAAAAATGCAGTTGTCCTACTTCACTATCTTTGATCTTTACCCCCAATCCCTACAGTGTTAACTCCCATTTGCTCAGCATGGCCAACAAATCCATCAGTATCTTGCTCAACTTACTTCCCAAACAGATCCTGTAGCATCTCACGCCATCAGTCATCCCATCTGCAAATATCTTTGACTGAATCTAACTATTGGTTGTTTCTTAAATAAGCTTTATATGTGGGCCTCTGACACCATTACCTCCTGCCTCTGAGATGCTTCACCCACTTTTCCACATCATAAACTGAGACATCTTTCAAGTTTAGATAAAATATTACCCTCCTAAAACTCAGGCAAGCATTCTCTTCCAGGTTTCCATGGAGTGTTGTCAATTTTGCTAATACAATGTTTAAGTAATTAGGTAAGAGTTAGTTGTTTATGGGTGCACAGCTCTTGACAGTGAGAGACATATGTCATCTTCCTCAGAAAATAGTGTCGGAATTGACCCTATGTCAAAGATGTTAGTCTCCCTTCTGTGCAGGCACAGTATATTTAATATACTTTTGTTTTAACTAACTTCATTCTTGATTTACTTCTCAGTTTCTTAATTTCCCTTCTAGTTCCAACTCTCTGAACTCAAAGACACTGCATCTATTTATTTATTTATTTACACATTCATCAGCAAGTCTAGGGCTTGACACAGAGGAAACACACAATTAATGTCTGATCTTTTTCATTTTTTATCTGCAAAAAAATAAAATTTAGCAAATCCCTTATGTGAAATTGTGTACTATTAAGTGACTGCATTGGATCATCCACATCCACTGGTTTAGTGTCAAAAAAGAAATAATTTATCCTAAACAGTGTCCTGGAGGAATACAAATGAGCCTCCCAGGGACTATTTCCTTGTTTACTCCTTCTCTCCCTTGTATTTGTAGCATCCACCTGTCAATTGTGCATACATGTCACTTTATATACTGGCAAGCATTGTCCTTACCTATCTGAAACTTGATATGACCTATTCGGCATGACTGGCATGGTTACCATTTTGTGTCGTTGTCATTCTCAGCTTACTGGTGTCTTCTGTCAGGCATTTTGAGCGGTGCAAGAGATGAAGTCAGTAAATTTATATCTCTGCCTTTATTTTTACATTTAGACCTTTCAAACTCTTGAGTGGTGCCCGACTTATTATCTGTGTCATTCCATACATTACACATGTTCCAAGCACTTACTTCATTTTTTGTTGCTGTCTCAGACTCTTATTAATATTGTCACTCAGGGACAGTGAGCTACAGTACTAAAGTACTCATTGTATTATTTCAATTTGTATCATGTATAGAAGCTAAAGTACAATAGATTATCTACACTAGCCCACTCTTCAGCTACCTAATGGAGATCCCCAAAAAGAGTGGCATATATGAACAGAAATAGTGACACTGGAACAGTGGCCAGGAATTGGTGAATTATGCTCACTCTTAAACACATCATGAGACCAGCCCCAAATATTCCCCATCTGTTTTCATAGAGGCTTATAAATAAGAGAGAATGTATTTTAAATTTATATAAAAATAATGTATATTCCATGTCCAGCTCTGTAAGGAAATGGTCATTGTTACTCAACAATCATATAAGCCTTCCTTTTTTAAAAATTCTTTCCTTCTTTTTTCCATTCTATTCCTTTCTCCTTCCATTCTTTTATCTTCCATCTTTTTATTCTTATTTCCATCCTTTCCTGTTTCTTCTTATTTTTTCTATATCACATATTCAATAATATTCTTTTTAGTGAAAGGTATCATACTGTGACCTGCAGGAAATACTGATTTAAATAAAATTAACCAACAAACGAGAAAACTTTGTCCTTCAAGAAATGCTATCTAGTATAAATGCATAACAGTGTATGTGGGTAGCAGATGGCTTTCTTGGAAGGAAGCGAGAGGTAAAACAAGAAATATAGCTGTGATAATAATCATAATATATAGTGGTTAACAGAGACTTACTATATATCGAGAATTGTTCCAAGATTTGTTTAATTTGAGTTTTGTCTTCTTATGCAATGATCTCTGCTTGGAATGGTTTCATTTTAACATGTTCCTGTAATATGTTTCTGTGTATATACATTTGTGTTTGTTTTCCATCATATCATGCATCACATATGTATGTGTATGTATCAGTTATGAAGACTATAACAGAAAAATGAAAATTGGATTTTAAATTTGTAAATACATATAAAGTAGAGATGCACCAAATAAATGTGTGGCCAAATGCTAAAAAAATGTTCTAATCACTGTACATGTATTATATACTTAATCATCACAGTAAAAAGAGTTTATTAGAACCATCAAAGAGATAAACTGAGGGTTGTATGGCCTTAGATTGGGAGGAATTACTTAAGGATACGAATGTGAAATATTTCAGCAAAGATATAACATCCAAATCTGGAATAAAGGGATTAATTATTTTGTTCTGATAAAGAAGGAACAGGTAAGGAGCTGGCTCCCAAACTAGACAGTACATTTTTGTCACTTGGGAATTTCATATAGAGATCTAAATACTTCTGAATCAGAATCTTAGGGGGATTCAGTACTGAGGAGCATGGATAGAGGCCATTTTAATAAATGGACTCAATAACGCACAAATCTACAAGTCAGTGATGTTTGCAAACCTCTGGATTATGAAATAATCTTACATGAGGCTTGGCACAGGCTGGAATCATAATTAGTTGGAACGGAAGGCCCTTGAAGTACATATAAAGGAGAAACGGTTGATATATCTGAAAAAAATAAGTAATTATCAAATAATGAGTTTCTTGAGCATAAATCCACTATTTATGGTACTTATTTAAAACATTTTTTTTGAGATCCAAATTGCTGTTGAAGGCTTTATGAATCAAGCAATGATCAAGATAGATATTTACTCTTGTGAGGTTTGCATGCTAGTTTGGACTGATGAACAACAAGCAAATTAAAAAAAAAGGATTATCTCAGATACTGAGTGCTATAAAGATTGAATCAGTCATGGGATAGGGCAATCAGAACAGTATTGCTTAGAAAGACCTTAAAAATGAGAAGGAGCCATTCATAAGAATATATGGTGCAAAGAATATTCTAGGGAGGAGAAGCGCAAATACAAGAGGTCCTTAAGCAGGGACCTAGTTGGCATGTTTGAGGAAGAGAGGCTATTAATTCCATTATTAATAGGTCACTATGAAATATATTAATGAAGGTTAACATTATTGTACTTAGAAGATCACTTTTTGGTCAATATAAAAATTGTAGACTGTAGGGAGGATACAGGAAAAGTCTAGATTAAATTTATTTGCATTAACCAACATGAAAGGTAATAGAATACTCCCTCAAAAAATGACCCTAGGGATGACCAAGAGATTGACAAGCATTTTGAGACATATTTTGGAGACAGAACTGAGAGGACTTGGTAGTTGACCTTGGCACCATGAGCTACCACAGTAAGGAGAAAGTCAAAACTCAGTTCAAAATTTTGAGTATGTGTGATATTACTTAACTACTGAATGTAAGATTTCAAATGCAGAATATAAGGGTATTTGAAAATAGAACATTTGAACAGACCAATTGTCAGCCAAGAAATTGAATCAGTAATAAAAAAAATCCCAGCCAAAAAAATATTCCAGGACAGATGGCTTCTCAGGGGAATTCTACCAAACATTTAAAGAAGAGTTAATTCCTATTCTTCTCAAACTATTCCAAAAAAAATAGAAAGGAAGGAAAACTTCCAAATTCATTCTATGAGGCCAGCATTATCCTAATACCAAAACCAGATGAAGACACCACACAAAAAGAGAACTATAGGCCATTATCACTGATAAACGTGATGTAAAAGTCCTCAACAAAATATTAGTGAAACGAATCCAACAGTACGTTAAAAAAAATCATTCACCATGATGAAGTAGAATTTATTCCAGGATTGGAAGGGTAATGTAATATTCACAAATTAATCAATGTGATACAACACATCACTAAGGTAAGGATAAGAATCATATGATCATTGCAAATGAAGCAGAAAAAGCATGTGACAAAGTACAATATCCATTCACAGTAAAAACCCTTAACAAAATAAGTTTAGAAGGAACATACCTCAACATAAGAAAGGACAACTATGAAAAACCTAAGGTTAACATTATCTTCAGTGGAGAAAAACTGAGATCCTTTCCCCTAAGGATGGAGAGAAAGATGGCCAATCTCACCACTTTTACTCAATGCAGTACTGGAAGTCCTTGTCACAGCAATCAGACAACAAAAAGAAATAAAAGGCATCCAAATTAGTAAGGAAGAAGTAAAACTTTGATTATTTGTTAATTACATGATTTTATATATACACATCCAAAAGACTCCACCAAAAATCTGATAGAACTGATAAATGAATTTAGTAATAAAATCAATCTACAGAAATCTGTTGTATTTCTATACACCAAATAATGAAGCAGCAGAGAGAGAAATTAAGAAAATAATCTATTTACAACTGAATAAAAAATAATAAGATACTTAGGAATAAATATAACCCCAAAGATGAAATACCTGTACTCTGAAAACTATAAAATACTTACAAAAGAAATTGAGGATGACACAAAGAAATGGAAAGACTTTCCATTCATGGATCAGAAGCACAAATATCATTAAATTGTCTACACTACCCAAAGCAATCTACACATTTAATACAATCCATATAAAAATACCAATAACATTTTTCACAGAGCTACAACAAACAATCCAGCAATTGCACTACTAGATATTAACCCAAAGAATACAAAAATACTAATTCAAGGGGATATATGCACCCTGAGGTTTATATCAGAATTATCTACAACAGATACATTTATAATACCTTCATGGCCTACATTATCTACAATAACCAAATTATGGAAACAGACTATGTGTCCACTGAATGATGAATGGATAAAAAAGAGGTGATATACACACACACACACACACACACACACACACACACACACACACATATGGAATATTATTCTATGAAAAATGAAATCTTGACGTTTGCAATGACATGCCTAGAGCTAGAGAGTAAAATGTTGAGTGAAATAAGTCAGTAAGAGAAAGACAAACACCATAGGATTTCACTCATATATGGAACTTAATAAACAAAACAAACAAGCAGAAGGAAAAAAGAAAGAAAGAGGAGAGACAAAGCAAGAAACAGATCCTTAACCACAGAGAACAAACTGATTGTTAGCAGAAGGGAGGTGAATGGGTATATGAGTGAAAGATGGTGATGGGGATTAAGGAGTGCACTTGTGATGAGCGCTGGGTGGTAAAAAATTTAAAAAATGAAAAAATGATAAAAAATAGTAAGGATATTTGAAAAAGAAGGCCAATGGAAAGGTATTTACGTATTTGGTTCTGATTATATTAACATCACTCTTTGAGAGTTGGGAAACTTTTTACTGCTTTGTGATGGATTTAAAACTTGCTTCAGTTCAGAGCAAGCTGGTTAATATATATGCCTTATTAGACAAATCATCATTCAATTTGTCTGGGTATTGTATTCATTAGGCTTTACTTTTATTTGACCTGAAAAAGTACTGAATTGGAAGATTGGAAACCCTATATGTTTCTAGCTCTAATTGTGCAATCTTGAACACATCATTTTTCAAATTTTCAATATTCTAATTTTAAAAAGAGGAATGAAAAAGAAGTTTTGATTTATTCTAGCTCTAAAAATGTATGATTTTTTGTCGTTTTGATATTTTAGTTAACCTATGAAAAGTCTTTTTCTTTAATGTTCTTTAAGTAGAAATCAATTGCCATTCCTAAAGCATTTATATATTCTCTACATTTAGTGAATAACTTCTCTCAACAATGCCCAAAGACATAGAACTAAAATTAGAGTTAATGACTAAAGAAGAGATATTCATGTGGCTACTCATAGCCATTGTGTATATTTTAAAAATATTTTGATTAATATATAATAAATTTTCATCATGGGCAATCAGTAGTAGAGTTAAGATGTATAATCAACATCAGTGCTATACGTAAATGCTTCATACAGGCTGCTCATAGCATTTCTCAAATATTTAAGCCAATACTCTGTCTCTGGTCATATGTGTTGCCCCACCCAAAATTCATATAGTAAAACCTAATCCCCAATGAAGGTATTAGAAGGTAGGAGCTTTGGAAGGTGACCAGGTCATGAAGATGAGGCCATCATGAATGAAATTAGTGCTCTTTGAAAAACACTTCCAGAGAGATCCCTCTCTCTTCCAACATTTGAGGACACAAGGGAAGAAGGCAGCTGTCTGTGAACCAGGTAGTAGGCTCTCACCAGATACCAAAACTGCCAGCACCTAGATTTGGACTTCACAGCCTAAACAACTACAAGGAATAACTTTTTGTTGTTAGAAGCCACCGAGATTGTGGTATTCTGTTACAGCAGCTCATGGAGACTAAGACATCTGGTTATATATTTCTTGCAAGTTGTGACAGTTTGAGGTGACACTGTTTAAAAAAGTGATTTGTTCTTTGAAAATGCTGGAAGAAAGTGTTTTGTAATGGTTGAATATCAGAACAGGATATCAAAAATGTTTTTATTTGCCTCTAAATTCTAAGACTTTGTTTAGCAAAAACTGTATTATGCTGATACGAGACAAAAAATAACTTTCGTGAATGAAAAAGTTGAGCCTAATTCTAAACTCTGCCAAATACCTTGGGCAAACCATTTATGAGAAAGCAGTTCATTCTCCATAAAGGTAAACTAAGGATAATTGTACCTTTCCTTTACCAACTGCACGGTAAAATTAAGAGGTTTAACTATTCAATCTAGTGCTTCAAGGTCCAGAGAACAACACTAGTAAGTATAATGGACCATCATTAACTGGGGCCTGTGGCATGTTATCTTAACCTTTCTTACCTTTGCTTCCTCATCTGTAAAATGGGGAACTAACAACCCCCTGCCGTACCTAATTATTTTGTAGGTGGACTAATTAGTAAATGATGGCTTTATAAAGACTCATTGAGGGGGGTATCACATTACTGACTGAAGAATCCACAATAGACTATAGTTTTGTGAGTAAAGGCCCAGACTCATCTTTTGAAATAGGTGTGTTGTATCCTATAACAGTTAATGGCTATACTTCTTAGTATTCGGCAATTTAATCTTTATGTATTTTACATATCTCTTAGCACAAAACTTCCTGAAAACATGTCTCTTAGCCTTCATTCTGTATGAAACATTTTTTCTGTATCTTCAATATATCTTTCAGCAGCAAAATTACAAGTTAAATATGAGTTCTTAAAAGATTTCATCACAAGAAAAAAATTATAACTGTGTATGGTGACAGATGCTAACTAGACCTATTGTGGCGATTACTTTGCATATATTGCAATATGCAAACATCAGATCATTATGTCATACACCTGAAGCTAATATAATGTTATATTTCAATTATACCTCAATATTTTACTTTTTTTAAATTTTCTTAATGTTCACTTATTTTTGAGAGAGAGACAGACAGACAGACTGCGAGTGAGGAGGAGCAGACAGAGAGAGGGAGACACAGAGTCCGAAGCAGGATCCAGCTCTGAACCGTCAGCACAGAGCCCATTGCGGGACTCAAATTCACTAACCGCAAGATCATAACCTGAGCTGAAGTTGGACACCTAACCGACTGAGCCACCCAGGTGCCCCATTTATAGCTCAATTTCTTTTAAAAAATGATTTCCTTGAATCTTATATTATTAGTAGTATTTTAAATTTTTTGCTTGTTCCTCCAATTCAGAAATTGCATTACTAAATTACATTTTCTAACACACACATTTATATTTATTAATGTGAATCAAAGAGTAATAATATTAAAAGTAATAAGAGGGGCGCCTGGGTGGCGCAGTCGGTTAAGCGTCCGACTTCAGCCAGGTCACGATCTCGCGGTCCGTGAGTTCGAGCCCCACGTCGGGCTCTGGGTTGATGGCTCAGAGCCTGGAGCCTGTTTCCGATTCTGTGTCTCCCTCTCTCTCTGCCCCTCCCCCGTTCATGCTCTGTCTCTCTCTGTCCCAAAAATAAATAAACGTTAAAAAAAAAAAAAAAGTAATAAGAATTTGAAGCTTGTATATATTTATCATAATGTGTTGTATTATATATTAAACATCATATTTTAATTATGAAACATCAAGCAAACAAGAGTATAGAACTAAAAGTCATTCATAAACAGATGGAGTAAATGTTTATATTCTGCCATGGTAAAAGTATTTTTTGTTTCCTCTTCGCATATATCACTTTTTTAAAGTTTATTTATTTATTTTGAGAGAGACAGAGACAGTGTGAGTGGGGGGAAGGGCAGAGAGAGAGAGGGAGAGAGAGAGAATCCCAAGCAGCATCCATGCTGCCAGCACAGAGCCCAACGTGGGGCTCGAACCCACGGAACCGTGAGATCATGACTGGAGCCAAAACCAAAAGTGGGATGCTTAACCGACTGAGCCACCCAGGCACCCCGTAAATATATCACTTTTAAGTGAAAATTTCTCCCACATGTTAAAATGACAAAAATAAAATCTTCCTGATTTTTGAATTTTATTTCAAGATAGCTAGTCATGTACATTCTTTAAAAGATCTGTTATGCTAAGTAATTACATTATTTAGTATATAGGATATCTGTTTCTCTGTTTTCCTAAGATTACAAACCTACAGGAATGTGAATTTACATTAAGTTTACTAGTATAAATATCCAGGAAAAACTTAATAATTGGATTCAACTTGAGCGGCATTTAACCTTTTATGCCTCTAAATAAAACAGCCCACATTTATTTTCTTTCACATTAGGATTGATTATGTAAAAAAGTTGGTTAAATTTCAAGAGTGGAAATCATGTTCCAAAACTTTTGTTTTGGCCAGAGCGTGAAATTTCCACATTTTGTTACACCTTGTAGGGATAGATTCGCTTAGGATGAAATTTGGTTCTGCAGGATTCCTGTTGTGTTTTGACATTCACAATTAAACACTTCCATACCACCCTAATTACATGCATTGGCTATAGAGACAGAAGTAAGATATTTTTTTTTTTTCCATTTACACTGAGTCAAACTGTCATAGTAATGAGAAAATCTCACTAGGATGGGAGGCCTTCATGTTGAGCATGTTCTTCAACTATTCTTAAGATAGTTTTCAGCTGATGCTAAAACAATGTTTACCTGGGGTAAAAAACAACAGCTCCAGTGTCCTATTTGCTCTATATCCCACAGAGCTCATCAAAAGAGCTTCTTTTGAATTAGTTCAACAGATTCAGAAGCAGGAAAGAAATAGTCCCTAAGATACCACAAAGTACATACATAGTACACACTCTTACTTTTTAAATCTTATATTTTGTCAAGTAACTAGTTTGAATGATATTGCTATATCAAAAAAAAAAAAAAGAACAGATCAATGCTGCTTACTATATCAGAGATATAGTACTATTTAATTTTTAACAAATAATAGTTAAATTAAATATTTCATTCAATTTTAAGATTGGTTTTTGCCTCCAGGAATAAGTCATTCTATTTGACCCATCATTACTTTCATGTAGGTGAAAAGTTTTTTTCTGAGATCAGGATACTAATATATTTGGTTACAAGAAACAGAAAATTATTCTCCGGGCACTTGGGTGCCCAAATAAGCACCAGACTTTGGCTCAGTTCATGATCTCATGGTCCATGAGTTCAAACCCCACATCAGGCTCTGTGCTGACAGCTCAGAGCCTGGAGCCTGCTTCAGATTCTATGTCTCCCTCTCTCTCTGCCCCTCCCCTCTCATGCTCTGTCTCTCTCAAAAAGAAATATTTAAAAACAATTAAAAAAAAGAAAATGATTTTGGTTAGGTTAGTCAATGTGTGTATTTGTGTGTGTGTTTATGTGTATGTGTCTCATACACCAGAGTGGGGTGTTATAAAATGTAGAAAATTAATGAACAATAAAGTACTGGCAAAAGCTTAGCAGACACTCAAATATTTTATACATTACAGAACAGGATCATTTCATCGGGGAGAAGGGTAATTACCAATGTGCAAAAAAGATTTCAAATGTCTACTCATTATCTACTTGCTTATGTGAGGGTATTTTTTCCTATTTCTTAAGTGAAAGTTTGCCTTTTTGCCAAGTTTATGTGTTCAGTTAATATCTGCAGAGGTCAACCTCAGTGTTAAATAGCCAAAGTAAACTGGTCTTCAGAATATCAGATCCAGTTATTTCAACTTTGCAACCAATTACAAGATTAGATCAACTGCACAATTTCATCAGAGTTTAGCAATGAGGATAAACTACACTTGGCTTATATATTAGGAGGATATATTTATATATAGCTGCAGTGTTCTATTTTATTTCTAGCATGAGCTTCAACTGATCCATACTGTAGTTTTTAATAGTAAGTGGAGATTCTATTTTAAAAGTAGCATTGTATTGCCTTGTTACTTCCAGAAATATCTTTTTTATTAAAAGCATAAACATTGGAATCAGATTGATGCAGCTTCTCTTAAGGCAATGCTTCAATTACTTCCTCTTGTGTTTGCTTCTGGATCCCTTTGCACCTGAAGTTTACTCCACCAGAAACAGAGTTGTCCTATAATCATCTTTAACGCTTTGCAGCATTCTCCTGCGGATTTGAAAAATTCCACTCGAATTTTTATTCTATGTATCTGATGTCATCTTTCATTCATCTTCCAGAAAGCCCACATACTTTCATATAGGAGACTTTCGGGTTTTCTAGCATTGGTAAGACTTTCTCTCTCTAACTATCTCTTTCTCTTTGTCTCTGTCTCTCTGTTTCTGTCTCTGTCTCTGTCTCTCTCTCTCACTCTCTCTCTCTCTCTCTCTCTCTCTCTCTCTCTCTCACACACACACACACACACACATTACACTCATGTATATACACCCTGGGTGGGAGAATAGAAAGAAGGTGGTCATGCATATGAATATTTAGTTTGTTGTGTTACTCAAATTTCAGTTGATTATTTTTTATGTCAGTATAAAAATTTGAATGTTATAATTTAGATATTTGACAGTCACAGAGAAATCAAGTTTAAGTGTGGAATCACATGCTCAAATATGTATATTAGAAAGATAAATCTGGCAAATTTTGAAGGTTAGTTTGAAAAGCTTCAAGACTGTAGGAGGAGAAGTAGATGGCAACTCTTTAAATAATTTAAATGGGAATTATTAGGGCAAAGTTAAGGTAGACGCTCTCATAAAAAAGAGACATATAGAAGATACACTGCATGTTTTGGATACACAGGGCTCCTTAATCGATGTGGATATGAAAAGAGGGGGGGTGTAGTTTGCAATGTCTTCTGAGTATCTCTTTTAGGTCAGAGGGTTGCTAGAGATGCCATTCACTTAGGTAGGAAATATAAAGAAATGGATCAGGTCGAAAGGAAGTGTAAACTTCATTTTGGCCCTTGAATGATTAGTTTAGAGCTCAGACTTAATCCCTGGGATGGAGACTTTGATTAAAGAATAATCAGGATATAGGCGGGAAAGTCAGAGGAAGCTATGAAATTGCATTCAGAGTTCAGGTGGAACACCCAAGACAAAATGCTGGAGGAAAATAAGTAATGGTTAGATAAAGAAGAGAACAGAAAAGATATCATCGTAAAGGTGAAGTAAGACACTGAGGACGTGAGAGAATGATGTCATGGGATAAAAAAGCAAGAGAAATTCACCCAGAGAGTGGAGAGCTCTGTCGAGTCACATAGAGAGGAAAGCCAACCAAAATGAACACTTTGGATTTGAGAATTAGAAAGCTGGCTTTCTTTGGTAGAACATTTGAACTGTATGGAAGAGTCAGGTCGCAGAATGAGGGAGTACGCAAGTATATAGAATTCAGATAATGAATTTGAGGAGTTTGAAAAATAAAAGACAAGCATTGAAACTACCAAATTATATTTGTGATATATATAAAGAAATATATAAAATTATCACTAATTATGCCAAGTAAAAATTAAATAAACACAAAATAAACACAAACACCAATACATTAAAATAAAATAAATATAAATATAAATAAATATAAAATAAAAATAAATTTGAAAAAATGAAAAGCAGAATTTCTAGTATTTTTGAAAAGAGAAATCCAAATTTAAACATCAAATGTTAATAATACTTTTACTGGAATTTGATTTATTTCCAGAATGGAGTTTTTTGGGAGAATAGAAATAAATCTGGAGAATCCATTACTGTTAGTCTTACAGAAAGAACACTAGTCTATACAATATGAGATAAAGATTTCAAGAAAAATACAGAATGTCTAGTAAAATGTAGCAACAGTGACATTGATTGGCTTTGAATTTGTCTAGTGTATCACTTATCCGTTATCATAATAATGCTGCATAAATAAACAACCACAAATTTCCATGGCATATGCTAATAAATGTTCCTTTCTGCCTATAAATCTATAGGTCAGCTGGGTGATTCTGCCAAAGGCCTGGCATGACTCATCTCAGCAGAGCTGGCTCATGGGTCTTTGGTCAACTGGTAGGTCAGCTGGATGCCGCTGGGTCTAGAATGGCCTCAAATGTGTCATTATAATCTCCTCTATATGCACCTGTCATATTATTTTGACAGCCTAGCCTAGCTATTTCCCATGGCAACCACATGGAGGGAATACAAAGCAAAATGTACAAGAGTTTTTCCAGTCTGTTTCACTCAAGTTTGTGAACTATAATATTGACCAATACAAGTCACATATACAAGCTGAGTCAGTACGAGAGGACATTAGCAAATGGCATAAAAATAAGAAGGTGTGGAAAACCTGGGCAGCTAGGATAATATATCTGCCTCACAGGACCCTGCATACACTAGTAATAACACACAAAAAAAGTGTTTGGGAATCCTTGAAAAACAAAGGCTATCAAATAATTAGTTTTAGCAAACATAATAAGCAAAAAAGAGGCTGTTAGCACCAATCTGTACAAAAAAACAGGGGAGGGGCACGTAATGTATTAAAAAACAGTATACCTGTTTGACCCAGCTCACATTCCTGTGAATATTTGTTTTTTGTAAATAAAGCCTGATACAATCTGTAGAAGGTACAAAGCCTTAGCTAGAAAATTCATTTAAACATTGGTTTTAATTTTTTAAATGAGGAAAATATATCCACAGTAGTGGCTTGATTACTGTTTTGATTAAGTAAATTATGGTATATACATTGTGAAAGATCCCCAAGGACTACAAATTTCCCTCTCTTATCCTTACAAGGTCTTATTCCCCCATTGTTCTTCTCCACCTCTCTTGTTAAACCCAAATAGACCACCAATGGCTGGTACACGCTGATCATTGTCTTACTAGCCCAACATCCTCTCCCACGGCCAATGCAGCTTTGACCATTACCAATGTGTCTTATAAAGTCTATAAACTCCTCATTTCTCCAGAACATTCATCTTGCAGCTTCTCAGATTGGTACACTTTAATAAATGCATGAGATAATGTTCTTGGTTGTTTTTTCTCCTTCCACTGTACACTGAAGGAACATACATCTATTTTAAATTTTATCATAGGAGATATTTAATAGCATCAAAGATTTTACATAAGATATTATATGAAAAACAGTGATTTCAAATGGATTAAGTAATACAAAATGAAATACAAAGTATGACCTCATTGTGGTTTTTTTTTTAATGTTTAAAATTCTTTTCTTGTGCTGGCAGCACAGAGCCCTTTGAGGGGCTCGAACTCATGAGCCATAAGATGATGACTTATGCCAAAATCAAGACTCAAGTGCTGAACCGACTGAGCCACCCAGGTGCCCTGACCTCTTTGTATTTTAAAGTTAATTTGTATACCTAAATACATACATATATTTACCCATGTGTGTAAATATATGATAGATATCATAATATATGATAGATAACTTTATAATTTTTTTAATGTTTACTTATTTTTGACAGAAGGAAAGACAGAGCATGAGTGGGGCAGGGGCAGAGAGAGAGGGAGACACAGAATTTGAAGCAGGCTCCAGGCTCTGAGCTGTCAGCACAGAGCCCAACACGGGACTCAAACTCACAAACTGCGAGATCATGACCTGATCAACCGAATGAGCCACCCAGGGGCCCCTATGATAGATATCTTTAGCAGATAACAGGTGATTGCTTTCATTTTCATTCGTGGAATTTCTAAGTCTCCTCATGCATATATAATGTTTTATAGTTAATCACACACACACATACACATATGGAGATAAATGTTCTGAATACATAAAATAACATCTTACTTTTAAAAATCTACTTACTCCAATCCATCAGGCATTTATGCTTACATGGATGTTTAAGAAATTATTTATAAAACATAATTTATAAATACATATATGATTGAAGGTATTTAAAATCAAACATGGAAAGAAATGAAGAGTCTGAAATATTTAAAACGCAAGTTTTATATCATAATAACTAATTGTACAACTCTATTTCCCTACTCTTGAAATCCAATAATATATCTTTTTTCATGGTAGGGATCAAGCTTCAAATATCTTTTCCATGAGGTTCATTCACATTTGATATTAAAAATATGTTTACCTTCTAGACTTAAGCCAGAATATTGAAACATTTCATTCTCTTTTATTCCACTAGTGGGAGAAAATATTGTTTTTTTTATTTCTCAAGGAAACAAATTTCAGCATTGGTTGCAATTTTTAAAATGAGAAAAACTATATCTACAATTGTGAACTGAGACACATAATGAACAGTGATGTCCCCAAATTAATCAATTTCTATATAACCAATTTCAGACTGACCCATATCCAATTGGATATAGAATGAAGCATTAATAAAACTTCTACAACCAGATAATCAATAACTGGCAATACCACACAAGGCCACACTTCTCCAAAGTTTTTAGAGCCAAAATGAATATATGTTAAGTCTTTCATTTCAGACTTCAGAAAACATTGTATTAGGCACACAGTTAAATTAATGGAATAAAAAAAATCCAGCCACCTGTAAGTACAAACTGCAATGATCTCCTAGTTAAGAAATGGCTTGAAAGTAGTTTATAGCAGCACTCTCAACAATAGCCAAATTATGGAAAGAGCCTAAATGTCCATCAACTGATGAATGGATAAAGAAATTGTGGTTTATATACACAATGGAGTACTACGTGGCAATGAGAAAGAATGAAATATGGCCCTTTGTAGCAACAGGGATGGAACTGGAGAGTGTGATGCTAAGTGAAATAATCCATACAGAGAAAGACAGATACCGTATGTTTTCACTCTTATGTGGATCCTGAGAAACTTAACAGAAACCCATGGGGGAGGGGAAGGAAAAAAAAAAAAAAGAGGTTAGAGTGGGAGAGAGAACCAAAGCATAAGAGACTCTTAAAAACTGAGAACAAACTGAGGGTTGATGGGGGGTGGGAGGGAGGGGAAAGTGGTGATGAGCATTGAGGAGGGCGCCTTTTGGGATGAGCACTGGGTGTTGTATGGAAACCAATTTGACAATAAATTTCATATATTGAAAAAAAAGAAAGTAGTAATTTAGAATAGATGATAAAGTCCGGAGATTCAATTCTTGGCACCAGAAAATGGCTTTGAAATGCTCAGTAAGGCATGAGTACAACATGATCCAGTCACCTTGATCAACCGCATCTCTAGTAAATCAGGCATTGCAGAGTAGAGGAAGGGTAAAGAACACAACCCTGGTCAGCGAACTCACGATTCTAGCAATACTGCCCAATAGGATTTCCTTAAATCATGGATATTCTTTATCTGCCCTGTTCAATATAGTGGCCACGAGTCACATATGACTACTGAAAGCTTGAATTGTGGCTTGTATGACTGAGGAAGAGAATTTTTTATTTTAAAAAATTGACTGAAATTTGTATTGTCACATGTGCCTAGTGGCTTCCACATAGGACAGTTCTATAGTTCCATGTATTGGGTTAGAATCTATACTCCCAACTCAGTCTATTTCTTTCACTGGATGATAAATTTGGTAAAAAGTATAGAAATTAATCATAATGAGTTCTCTATTGTTCTCCTATTGTGAGTTCGTGCTAGTGTATAATGTAAGAACATATCAGCCAACTTTTAAAGTCACTTGGATTAAAGCAAATCTGGGGAACACAAGCAGCTACAAAAATACTAACTCTGGTTTGAGGGGATAAAAAATATTGGAGCCACTGAGTGACACCTTACTACTCTTGACTCATTGTCTGAATGCATTGTTGCAAGGTCTGAGAATCTTTCAGATATATTTCTGGTGATGTCACTATGTGAATATATTTTAAACTGCCCAAGTTGAAGAGATAAATTATGTTAGTCTTGTTTACTCTTAAGTTATCATTCAATAGCACTTGGCCTTGGTGTAATCTGGCTTCAGACTTCTGCCCCAAGTGGGAAATGTTTATTTATTTGATAGCACACAGAGCAGCTCTCGGCAGAAGTGATACAAAGCCAGAAACATAGTGGACTAACTCTGCTGTGTGTTTGGATTTACAAATAAAAATGTATTTCCAATGTTTTTCAAACAAGCAGTCCCCATGTGTTCAGCAGCCCTATTGCATCCTATAGAGGATAAGCACTAGGAAATTTAGCTCTGGTCATTCTCACTAGCTTAAACCCTGCACATGTTGACACTTAATGGCCGATCTAAAGGGGAAAAAGTAATTACATCCTGCTAAATATTCAGTTAAATATTTCCTTTTGATGTCTTATTTTCTTCAACATGCTATTTCATTCAGTTATATTTGAAAATAGTTTCAAATGACACCGAAGTCAAACTTGTGGTCAAGTTTCTTAAAAATCTCTTTAGCAAGTTCCATGGAATAAGGTGTATAGACTGTTTTTGAAGTTTCCATTATGCTGTGAAATACTTTCATTGTAAATGCGTTTAGTTCTATTGTGAGCCTTCCAAATTAATTCTTTAACTTGGAAGCGAAAATAGCACCTCCAAAGAATCATGGCTTAAAGATTGAACAATTACCACATGATTAATATTTTCTTTGCCTGCAAAATCATCTCTAAGCTTCAGAAATGCACATGTTCTTCTGTTTCGTTTCCCACCCTTCCCATTCTTCCTTGGATATTTGTTGTTGTTCTTAGTTCATGTTTCATTCTCTATTGTTATCAAACTATCTTTATATTACTTTCCAAAGACCAGCTCATTGCCAAGTCTTATCAGCTCTAACTTGATATCTTCAAACTTAAGACACTATTGAACAAATAAAATCAAAACAAATATTACAATTTAATAATTTTAAAATGTAAATATATATATGCACATATATGTATTAAAAATTAAGGAGGATCAATATGCTATTGAATTATTAATGACCAAGCCAGCTTAAGACTAATTTTTATACTACAAAGGAAAAATATGACCCCTTGCTATAATTGGTACTGGAATTTTAGCTTTTGTAATAGGTTTTTAAGGATATTAAAATAGTTTTAAAATGTTTGTTGAAGATGCTAATTATGTTAGTGGCTTTTTTCTCTAATGTTTTGATGTGCCTAAACAACAACAAAGTCTTAAGTCTTCTTGGCCATCAGTAATTCATTGGTGGCTATTAGATGAAGTCAATATTTTTTTTAAGTTTATTTATTTATTTTGAGCGAGAGTATGCCAGCAGGGGAGGAGCAGAGAGCGAAAGGGAGAGAGAGAATCCCAAGCAGGCTCCGCATGATCAGTATGGAGCCCTATCTGGGGCACAGACTCATGAACCATGAGATCATGACCTGAGCCGAAGTCGGACGCTTAACCGACCGAGCCACCCAGGCGCCCCTAAAAATGACATTTTTAAAGCAGGATTCCTTTTATAGAATATGTAAATATATAAGGACTTAACATCTTTAACTTTTTTCCCCATTTTAACGCCCTCTACATTGTTCACCTTTAAAAAACTGGAAAATACTGGGGTGCCGGGGTGGCTCAGTCAGTTAAGCGTCCGACTTCAGCTCAGGTCATGATCTCCCATTTCATGGGTTCGAGCCCCATGTCGGGCTCTGTACTGACAGCTCAGAGCCTGATGCCTCTGTCAGATTCTGTGTGTGTGTCTCTCTCTGCCCCTCCCCTGCTCATGCTCTCTCTCTCAAAAATAAATAAAAATACATTAAAAAAACAGAAAATACTTATTTTGCCATATTGAAAAATACAGGTAAATTACTATTTACTTTATTATTGGCTTCCAACTCACAACAAAGCTAGACTACCTCCTTTATACTGTATTTTAGAATATGTATGTAACATCAACAACTCCTTATATACCTTCAAATACACCCAGAATTCAACCATTTTCTTATCCTCCACTGCCACCTCAATGCAAGCCACTATTATCTCTTTCCTGGATTACTGAACTAGTCTCCAAAGTTATCTTTTGGTTCTGCCTTTGCCACCAATCCTCTCCCCTAAATGGCCAAAATTATATTATCAATTTGGCAGCCAGGGTAGTTCTTTAAAAATGAGTTAGATCCTGTCACTCGTCAACTTAGATCTTTCTAATGACTCCCATTTCACTCAGAATAAAAACAAAAACCCTTATAATGACCCCCTGGGCCGTGTGTGATCCATCTTCCACCACAATTTCTTGATCCTTTTTTCTACCTTTCTCACCTACTCTCACTATGCACCCAATACAGACTCCCTTCAAGTTTAACTGTCAGTCAGAAATGCTCACCAGGGGGAATTTGTGCTTGCTCTTCCCTCAGTTTGGAACTTCCTTCCCAAGCTACACACATCACTCCCTATCCTTGGGACTTTCCTTGCCTTCTCTAAGAGCATTTTCTGAATACCCCATTTAAATTGCATTTCCCCAAATATCCTGGATTTTTCATCTTCTCTCCTGCAATAGGTTTCACAACCTGATACACCATATGTTATACTCATTCATTTACTATCTCTGAAGGCTAGAATATTATTTTCACAAAGGTAGGATTTTTTGCCTATTTTGTTCACTGGATCCCACTGCCTACAACAAAATCTGTCACAAATGAACAGGTAGTTCATAAGTAAGGAAATATAAATAGCCAATAATCATTTGAAAATATGTTCAACAGAATAAAGGTAATTGCAAATTTATAAATGAAATTTGTATTTTTCCATCAGATTGGAAAATTTAAAAAAATTGCAAGGTGTAGATTCTGAAAAGGTAAGAATTTCTCTAACATATTTCAACAAAATGATGGGTATCTTCTGTTTGTTAACTGATTCCACCCTTAGAGTGATATGGTGTTGACAGGATTTTCATGGTCTCTGTGGTGAAAGAACAAACATTTTATTTGCACCCAAGGGAAAGACCAGCACTAAGGAATGGAAATGAGTGTTGCAGGGGCTATTTTCCATTCCATTCTCCCCTTTTTCCCATCCTTCTTTGAGCTCCTGGGAAACCGGCCTGTAAAAGTTATACTAATTACATCCTTGACCCTTGAATTTCTAGTTGTTTTCAGCCAATGATGGAGTCCCAGCAGAAGATGAGAAAAAGGGGAAGACTGAAGTCACCCTGTGTATGTTACCACGTCCCTTTTGTCAGAATCTCTATTGGCTGACTGCTTCCATGAGGAAGGTTGCACCTCCCATAGGGCAGTCTTCTTCACACGTTCCCTCTGCCTCTAGAGCCTTCTGGTCTAGAAGTGGTAATTCCTTAGTGTTATTAGCATTAGTGGATTGTATCCCTAAATCCTGCCCACTCTTTTGTAATTGGTCTCTTTATAAAATTCTTCTCACATTTGATAACTTTCATGTGTCAGTGCTCTATGCTGGCAGCCTAACTTGTACAAAAAGCAATCTGACTGCACATTAAAACTAAAAATAAATGTAATCTTTACCAGCAACTCTTGAAAATATAATCTTTTCAAACAAAAGTACCAGTAGCTACAGAATGCTGCAGCATTAACTGTAATGGCAAAATAACAGAAAATAATCAGAATCCCTTTCTATGAGGGAACAGTTATATACATTACGGTGGGATCATATTGAGGGTGTTAATGCAGTTATTAAAAAAGAATGAGTTAGAAGTGTATCTTAATTTGGAAAGATGACCATGATACATTTTAAATAAGAAAATTAAGAGTCAAAGTAATTATTACATTTTTTTTAAAAAGCAATAAACCCCACATGTGTATGGATAAAGGCCTAGGTAGACACCATAAAGCTATTAATATTAAAATGACCTGAGGGAGAGACACTTAACATTTTTCTTTAAAATATTTGCATCTTTTCAAGATATAAAATGAACATGTATTACTTCTACTTTTAGAATTAAAAAATAAATGTAAAATGGTAAGAGTAATGAACATTGTAATATTCTACAAGCTGAGAGTTTGTTTCTACAAACAAACTACAGTAATGTTTCTACAGGCTAAGAGTTTCTCTAACTCCTAAATCAGACTTTATTTATAAGCTCTTTTTTAACTCTCCTATAAACTCTACAGAGAAGTCAGAAATCTGCTTCACTGAGAGTAACAGGCCTCGGATGGAGTAAGGGGGTTGAGTGAAGACCTCTCTATTTTATTCCTTCCTCCCCTTTTTTGTGGGCTGACTCACACAGAGTTGAGGCCATCAGCTTTCCTCTGACTAACATAGTACCTGTATGGAAATACCAGATATTTTCTCTTTTTTTCTTTTTTTTAAATGTTTATTTATTTTTGAAAGAGAGACAGAGAGAGAGACAGAGCACACGCATGGGAGGGGTAGAGAGAGGGAGACACAGAATTTGAAGCAGGCTCCAGGCTCCAAGATGTCAGCACAGAGCCCAACGCAGGGCTCAGACTCACAAATTGTTAGATCATGACCTGAGCTGAAGTCACACTCAACTGACTGAGCCACCCAGGTGTCCCAATTTTCTTTTGCTTTAGCATTCCTTATGACTATGTACTGTGTTGCAAGAGCAATTGGAAAATATTTTTTTCATTTTCAATTAATTACAGAAATGTTCATATTACATGGAATACAGTCAAAATCTTATGGATGCAAATCTTGCCTCTTACTTAATAGCTCTCTAACTTATATAAGCTGTTCTCAGATAAAGAACATGTGTTAAGGAAATAAATTTGATATTAAAGCAAGAAAAGTTCAAAATGTTAGAGTAGAAATCCACTGTACCTTAAATGCTGTGGAGGAAAAATCTAAACCTGATTAATTTTATCCTGTTCATATTTTTATTTCAGAAGGAAAAATGGCCCATAGTATATACAGATCTATTTAAAATTTAGGCTTCAAAGGGAGTTCTATGTGCATGGAATCTCTCTTGGAATTGGAAAAGTATCCCACAAAATAAGTATGCCACCTAAGCTGCCTCAGGCTCATTTCAAATTCTTTATTCCACATTCCAAAGGCATCAAAATAAAACATTAAAAATTGTTATAAATTGTTTAGAGTATGACCTAGATAGATGATATAGTCTCAGTTATCTGTGAAATTTTCACAATAATGAAGTTTGTAGACCATTTTATTAAATACATTAAAACTTGCATCAGCAAAATGTGTTAAATGCATTTATAAATCAGATAAAATGCTAAGCCCTTGAATACAGTTATATGATAAAAACATTATTAATAGGAAATGGAAGTAAGTAGCTGCATAAATTAATCACAAATAGCTTACTGCAGGGCCTGAGGTTCATATCTAGACTAATAAGATGTGTGGAAGAATTACTTTGGTTAGATTGCTGGAGTAAACAATGATGAAATGGATTTCACAATCTCAGCACTGATCTGTGTGTTCATAGTATTCTCACCCCCATGCAATAAATAGTCCCTGTTTGGATGACATATTTAAGTGAATGTTAGGACCAAAAAAATGTATGTGTCTGAAATGCCATTTTAATACCACCAAACAGCTTAGAAAGCTTTATATCAAATACGTAAGTTTCATTTCAAATACAAAGTTTACATCAAATATCTTGTTTTCAGAATGCATGAATATAATATGGGACACCAAATATTTAACATTTTCATCTTACATAGTAATTCAGACCAGATCTCCCACTTTCCTCATAATTCAGTAAAGACTACAAGCAATTTACATTGGAAAGGCAACTGTGCTATTCCTTAGTGCTTAAATGTGGATATTTCTATTGTACACATGTCTACTACAGGTCAATAAAATCTAATATTGGATAAAATATTTTCTGCTGAAACAATAAAAGATAAAATAACAAATATCCTAAACATTTGTAGACATGGGGACCTATCCATAAATTTTTAAATATAGCTTAATCTGAGAAAAAGACCTTGAAAAGTAATGAAAACATAATTTCTTTTCTCAGCTATAGTACAAAAGCCAGATACAGGTTCCCTTACATTAGGAATAACATTTGTTTTTCTACCACCACATAGGGAGTTAGCTCAAGTAATTAGCCAGTCATTAAAGCACTCAGAGCACTAACCTAATAATAATCAGCAATGCTGCAACTTTCTAGTCTCGCAGCCTCCTCCTAGTACAAGTCTGGGTAATTAGTAACTCTGCCGTAAGCCTGATCGTTCATTTATAAGTTGGAAATAGCCCAACTATCTCTCTGTCTCTTCATCAGAAACACAACTGTGTAATAAGATTTCTTTTTACCCTGTATTCATACAACTACTGAAACTCTAAATCTTCTGTCACACATTATTTCATTTGACCCTGGTCATTAGGAAAAGTAACCACACATTCCAGTCTGCCCAAAGCAGATTTGATTATAACTGCTAACTTGGTGTAATTATTAATAATGTACCATTTCATCCAAATAAAGCTAAAAATAAAATATTGTAACTGTCCTGGGACCAAAAAAAGGTCTATAAATATTTGTTATTTTTCTATAAATAAATGTTTTTATTATGAATTTAAAAAGAAGAAAAGGAACTGGTATTTTTCAATGATCTATGTCCTGCTAATGTGGTCTGGGAACACAATGTTTTGATTATTAAACACAAGTATCCTACATGCCTAGATATGTATAGCTCACTAGTAAAAAATCAGATTTTACAAATCAAGAAAATAAAATTTGTATCTAAAGAAAATTTATTTTTACATATGTGATTTTATTTTGCACAAAACCTGAAATATGTTAAAATCTAACTGTGGTAGAGTTCAATCAACTTACTTTATTTTCTAAAACATTTTGTTATTTACAAGTAATCTCTACACCCAATGTGGGGCTCAAACTTAGAAACCCCAAGATCAAGAGTCACATGCTTTACTAACTAAGCCATAATATTTGAGGTGGTTCACGTGTTTTCTAAGGCTGAATAAAAGTGCTGGTAAGTTGTTTCAATGTAAAAAAATAATAAATAAATAAATAAATAAATAAATAAATAAATAAATAACTTTGCATTTGGCTGATAAACTATATATTCACTCTACTGTAAAACTGAAAAGGTAGAGATTTATCCTTTCATTTTACAGTGATGAAATTTAAGACTCAAAGTTGTTAATTATGTTTTATAACACTTAGACCTGGTCAATGCTTTTTCTGCCACACCTTTCTGTTCATGATTGCATAAACTTTTTACTTGGGTACAATAATATTTCCATTATAGAGTGTAAATAAATAAAGTAAAATGCTCTCTAGCTCCATTCCAGATCCAGTAATTTGCATATAGACTATAAAAACTGTGACATGTATGACAGTAGCATAGGCCTATAGAGCATCCATATGGAGGAGAAAAAACTTGGTGAAAGATACATCTTGGGAGATTGAAGGATGTATTTGTTTTTCTGAGTAGAAAATGTTATTAGTTTTACTTGGATGAAAAAACTGCAACCTAGGGGAGCCTAGCTGGCTCAGGGGGTTAAGCATCCAACTTTAGCTGAGGTCATGATCTTACCATGTGAGTTTGAGCCTGCGCTGTCAGTGTGGAGCCTGCTTGGGATTCTCTCTCTCCCTCTCTCTCTGCCCCTCCCCTACTCTCTCTCTATGTCTCAGAATAAATAGATAAACTTAAAAAAAAACCTGCAACCTGTATGATTTTTTCTTGTAAAATGGAGTTTACCAGAGAAAAATGCAGTCCTTTACACTGCAGAATAAATTTATCATGATGATGTTCAATATAAGATTATATAATCATAGAATATCTATGATACAAAGAACATAGACATCTTAGAATTCATCTCCTCAAGACCTTAATTTTACAAATGATGAAACCATGTCGCAAAAGTCACATATAAATATCTAAGAGAAGGTCAGTACTATAATATTATATACTTTAAAATATGAGACTGTGAAGAGATAGGATTCAGTACTTGACAATCATTTTCTTGCAAAACCTGTCTTAGAAAGATCCTTTGGTCATATGTGTTTTTAATTTTTTTTTAACGTTTCTTATTTATTTTTGTGACAGAGAGAGACAGAGCATGAATGGGGGAGGGGCAGAGAGAGAGGGAGACACAGAATCAGAAGCAGGCTCCAGGCTCTGAGCTGTCAGTCCAGAGCCTGACGCGGGGCTCGAACTCACGGACCGCGAGATCGTGACCTGAGCTGAAGTCGGATGCTTAACCAACTGAGCCACCCAGGTGCCCCAGGTCATATGTGTTTTTAAAATATTTCATATTCACAGCACATAAGGAGACAAAGAGCTCAGTAAAGTTATATAGTTAGGAATCCAATTTTCCTTCTTGTTACGAAGCATTTTCAGAAATTATTTCTCCATATATTCTTATTTTGTTTTTGTGTATTTATTAGGAATATCTATTAGGAAATATTGATCTACAGAGATACTTATCAATCTTTCAAATGAAGACATTCCCTTTCTTCAATAAATGTAGGTTGATCAAGAAATAAACAATGACCAAAAAGTTATTAAGAATTTGGCAGTTCAGGCTCCTAAGTGGCTCAGGCAGTTAAGCATCCTAGTCTTGGTTTAGGCTTAAGTCATGATCTCATAGTTCATGAGACCTGACAGTGCAGAGCCTGCTTAGGGTTCTCTCTCCCTCTCTCTCTCTCTGCCTCTCTCTCCCCTCTCAAAATAAACATTTAAGGGGAAAAAAAGACTTAAAAAAAGAATTTGGCAAGAGTAATGTCTTTGTTTCAGTAAAAATAATTACTAATATTTATATCAGGTTTTATTTAAATTACAAACATTCCTTGAGATGTTAGATTAGACGATTAGATAGATACATAGATAGATGATAGATAGACACATAGATCGATAGATAGATAATTGATACATAGATAGATAGACAGATAGATAGATAGATAGATAGACAGACAGACATTCTCAGTCCCTAGACTGACATGTTGTACAAGGAAATAAATATAGAGCAAACTTCAACCTAAACATACATATACTAGACAATATAAAATAAATGACTAGGGAATGGAAAACATAACCTTGAGGAGAGAAGTAAAGGGCAATAAAATATGAACTATGATTCTAGTTTAACTTAGCCTAGTCACAGAGGTTTGATGAGAAAAACAAAGATCACATATTCTTTATAACTCTTCCTGAATTTTTGTGTAGAAAACATCCAAAACGCCACATGCCTCACTTGTGTAATTTCACATTGCAATGCTAACTTATTCCAGAATGTGTTAGTGTGTTTCACCCAGCTCCTTTTCTTCAAACTCTCCACGTTTTAAAGTGCTGTCTTGCTTTTGCATTGGAAGAAGTGTGTGGTTAATTATGGGACATTTTCTGTTCTGGAAAGTTCAAGAAACAGTTTCTTCAAATTTCCAGAAAACAAAACAGTCCTTTGCTTATCAAGAATATAAGTAAGGACAGGGCTCATAATCTCCTTCCCCAAAGATCAAACACTATCACGTCAACATATCAAATCTTTTACCAAAATTTATTTCCCTTTTTTCCAAATACCATCTTTTTTCCCCTACAGTTCCACTTGCAGACTGTGCACAGTCCTTGCCTTTTGTTCCAAATAAACATGCATTTGCTAAGTGTCACAATGTTTCTTAACCTTCCTGAAACACATCCAATAACCAAGTGTGATTCTTTTGTTTATAAGATTTCCCAAATATGCTTTAAAATATTAACCTTCATCACAAACTACTATGCATACTCATTTTTCCATAATATAAAGAGATATGTTATTAAACTATTAAAATTCTTTATAAGATATAAATAATAAAAAGAGTAAGATATTTAAAAATTAAATTAACTTTTTCTTTTTGATTCTCTTTCTTTCTTTTTTATTTTCTTGTCCTTTCTGTTCATCCATCAACAAAAAAAAAGAGAGTCTTCACTCCAATTCCACTCTAGTTTAAGGATTTCCAGGTTTATTCTCTGAACTTAAGTCTCCTTACTCTGGAATAGCAGTTTGGACTAGGGATATTAACAGCATACCATGTCTCTAAACTGAAATCTGCTTGCAAAGCTTGGTTTCAGTAAAAGCAAAGCCAATTTTTTTAATGAAAAGTATGAAAATTAATGCAATTAGGAAACAGTTAAGACTTCAGAACACCAAGAATGGGTAGCTTGTATTTAGTGAGCATTTACCATAAGCAGACTACTCTAAGGGTTTTGAATATAGTATCTCATTTAATCAGCAAAATAAGTCTATGCTATTATCCCCGTTCTATCAATGAGGGAACTGGAATACAAATACTTTTGAGAACTTGCCAAAGGGCACATAGTAGTACTTGAAGCAGCAACCTAATGCAGGTAGTTTGATTCTAAAACCCAAATAAATCACTATAATCAAGACAAATATTCTTAAAGTGCAGTACGTTCCATGGGTGGCAGGGCACCTGGTTCGCTCAGTTGGTTAGTTGTCCTATGTCAGCTCAGGGTTCTGGTCATGATTTCACAGTTTGTTGAGTCCAAACCCTACATCAGGCTCCATTCTGACAGTGCTGAGTCTGCTTGGGATTCCCTCTGCCCCTCCCCTACTTTATCTCTACCAAATAAATAAACTTAAAAAAAAAAAAAGGCAATTCCATGGCATAGAACGTATAATGTGTGGCTACTTGAGTTCTTAACATTAAACAGTATGGTTTTGGAAGCCAGTGCAAAGGCCCTACTGGGTGAGCTTTGCATTAAGAGAAAACTTATATTGAAAAGCAGAGCTAAATCTATCACTTTCCAAAAGATCTACCATTGCTTGTTTGGCCATTAGTTATCAGAAAGAGGAATTCATAGAGTTGGCCATGGAAGAGGACCCTTCATTGTCAGTATAGGTACCTAACATGTGGTTGACCAAACTATAGTTGCTCCCTTGGTAAAATGAGAAAGGACATTAGAACTCTTCATGGCTGTTGAGACAAGACACAAGCCAATCTTTAAAGCTATGTAGAAGAGCTTATGTTCTAACTTCGACCCTGAACCTAAATTTTTAATTTTTCATCAAACTAAAGGAAGAAAGGAATTAAGATTATTTGAGTGCTTACAATGTGCAAAAAACACCATTAAGTTTTCCATTCCACTATTTCATTCATCTTCAGTTTAAAGCCTCTAATATGATGCAGTTTTCTTAAATATACGATGAGAAAACTGAGGCTTCGAGAGATTGCATAATTTAGCAGAGATCACATAAGAAGCTAAATTTGGAAGCAACTGGATTAAATGGCATGATATTTCTACCCCACCAATATACTTCCATAAATTCAATATCTAAACTCAGGAAAATAAGTAAGGGAAAATAAAAACAAAAAGCACCTCTAAAAATAAAGTTTTCCCTACATTTCTCCGGACTTCTTCAGGCTGAAGGTTTAAACACAAGACGTAATAATTAGAACAAGCACTCTTTCAGGGCATGTGGTTGGCTCAGTCAGTTACGCTTGGGACTCCTGGTTTCACAGTTGTGAGATAGAGCCACATGTTGAATACACTTCATCTGGCTCCCTGCTGGATGTGGAACCCGCCTGAAATTCTCTTTGCCCCTCCGCTGCTCCACTCTCTCTCTCAAAACACAAAAACTAAAATAAGCATTCTTTCTCTGATGTTGCCCCAGTTTATGTTTTGGACCCCACACTGCCCAGCTTTCAAGAATTTCGTATCTTCATTATCCTTCCTTCTCTTACATGCTTTATCTGACTTAACTAGATTTTTTTTTTTATCAAACTTAGTGTTTTTTCAATTTCCTCACATAAAAACAAGATAAAACAAGTGAAAAAATGCCCCTTCCTTCCATATCCTTCATCTTTCTCTAGGTAACATTTTATTTTCCTTTTTACACCACCCCTTTGAGCATATGATCTTGAAAATGTCGCCTTGATTGTATTCAATTCTTCACAGTTCATAAGCAATACTGATACGTCATCTGCCCCCACCACTCCACAGAGAAGATTTTGGTGAAGTCACCAATACCCTATCTATTGTGAAAAACCAAGGACATTGTTTTCATTCTTGCTTATAAACACTCAGTAGCTTCTTACACTGTTTATGATATCCTTGTTGAAAAACCTTCTCTTCTTGGTTTCTGTGAAGGTACACTCTTTTAATTAAAGTCTGCATTGATTTCAAATGTTAAAATCAGGGGGGCCTGGGTGGCTCAGTCTGTTAACAATCCGACTTCGGCTCAGGTCATCATCTCACAGTTCATGAGTTCAAGCCCACATTGGGTTCTGTGCTGACAGCTCAGAGGCTGGAGCCTGCTTCAGATTCTGTGCCTTTCTCTCTCTCTGCCCCTCCCACCCCTTGTTTTCTCTCTCTCTCAAAAATAAATAAAGATTAAAAAAAATTAAAGTCTGACTTCTCTGGCTACTTATTCTCTCATTCCAAATGGCTCTTTCTTCTACTTATCAGATATTCATTATGGAAGTTCTTCAAGTCTTAGTACCTTTTCTCAATTAACTCTAGACCTAGAGGACCCTAAAGTTATATTACATCTCAGGACATTCCTTTAAGCTTCAGACCTACTCATTCAAATGCCTTTTGCTAACATTTGTTTGGATAATTTTATATATAATGCAAAATCAACATGCCCAAATCTGAACTGCTGTTTTCTCTTTCTCTTCCTATTCCCAAATTAGCCATCTTTCTGTGTCCTTTACCTAAGAATGGAGTAACAAATTTCATCCCTTTATGTAAGGAAATATTTAAGAAATCATTCTTGCCAATTACTTCTTCTTATCCCTAATCACCAACCTAGCACTTCTTGCGGACTTGACTTTCCAAATACCTGAACACATAAAAAACTAAAAACTCTGTGTTAAAATGTTCACCGATACCCTGGTTTTGCTCAATATCTCTCAGACATCTTTGTATTTAAATTTTGCCTGTAGTATCTGACTCCATGGGTAAATAGAAATTATTTGTTTCTGTGTCTGTGGATTTGCCTCTTAAGCTTTAAAAGGCAGTGGGGGAGGGGGTGTCATGAAAACAACCCAATAAAAAATACATCCTTCAGAACTAGTACCCTATCCTTTTTAAATCTGTGTTCTGGTACTTCAAACATAGATATAATAGACACTTCCTAATGCATTAGTTTAAAGTAGAATATTTAAGGTGTTGATAATTGAAAACAAATTCTGTACCCAGTCTTCTCATATTCCTTTTCTGTACTTCAAAAATATGGAGAAAATTCTTGGACTATAGGAAAATTCTGTGATTATCTACTTTTTGCATGACTGCTTTAACATTGACTACACAAGTTTCCAGGCCATCCCAAGACATCCATGCATTCTGCTGCTAATGTGGACACAACGTTCTTAGTGCCAGGCCACCTGCCCCCATACCCTGATCTCCTTTTCATCACGGGCTTGCAATAGACAGAAGCTACAAAAATGGACTGTGTCAAAGTGCCGTAAAATATCACTGTGACACTCAAATGCCTGCTTCTCACAAACTGAGGCTAAATCTTTCCCTAATACCCAGGACTTCTTATTTGGAGGTCAAACTCTGTGCCAGGTGGAAGAGGCAGAGAGAGGGGAACAGCTCACAGAAGCTTCTGGCCTTGTCCCATTTCCTGTGGTTTTTCATTTCACCAAGTCAAAGAACTCTCTCAGCACGTTAAGACACCTAGCAAGGCACAGTTCGCTAACGCTTTGCTGCGTCTCTTTTTTTCCCCTTTCCCTATCATTTTCCAAATTGACTGGTTCTCATTGGGAAGTATTCTAATGCTCACTTAGTCCATCTTTACACATTTTACCAAGGTTCCAGAAGCCAATTTAAGAAATGTGCCAAGTTTTCTGCAGCATATTTTGCTATATAAAGAATATATGTTATAGCTTTTATTGATGATAAATTTGATGATGATTTGATTGATGATTAAGTTTTAGGACAGAATTTTGCTACTTAACCTTTGGTCAAAAACTCTTTTATTGTCCCCCTTCACATAAAAGTAAATTCCAAACTCCTGAGTGGACATCTAAAAACTTTCTAAATCTGACTTCAGCCAAGTTGAAGACAGGAAGCTTTCATGATTTGAGGTAAGATGTGAATTATTTGGTGAATTCAAGGAGTAAAACAGGGGAGAAGAAAGGAGACATTGTCATCGGAAAGGTAATTGACAGGGGCGCCTGGGTGGCGCAGTCGGTTAAGCGTCCGACTTCAGCCAGGTCACGATCTCGCGGTCCGTGAGTTCGAGCCCCGCATCAGGCTCTGGGCTGATGGCTCAGAGCCTGGAGCCTGTTTCCGATTCTGTGTCTCCCTCTCTCTCTGCCCCTCCCCCGTTCATGCTCTGTCTCTCTCTGTCCCAAAAATAAATAAAAAACGTTGAAAAAAATTAAAAAAAAAAAAAAAGAAAGGTAATTGACAGAAACAATGTGTAGGAAAAGCAGATCATGGTCCAGTGACAATTCTTGTAAATGGAGAAGGACACAGAACTATCCCAATGTTTCCAAGGAATTAGGACTTAGTGCTTCTTTGATGGCACTGTTCTGAAGATAAAAATTCACTATTTATCAGTTCTTTAATTAAGATACTTTGTCAAATCTTTTAATTTTTGAATAATTCAACACACACGCTAAAGTTGCTAAACAACTAACGTTGCTGTTTACCCCAGCTGAAACTCAGCACAAGTACACTCATATTCTCTGATACGTCTGAATCACAGCATCCAGGTAGACTGCCGTGCTTTTTAACTTTTCCAGAGAAGCCCACCTAATGCCAGAGAAGAGCAAACCTGTGCTCCTGGGATGTGCTCCTTTACAGACATAGCCACGGGAGTGTAAAATGTATTTCCTTTGTCTTAAAGAGTAAGGCATTTAACTCTGCAAAGTATCCACATAAACATTTTTAAATAGGTATTTCTGCAAAATCATTGACATACAGGTCATTTTATCTGGTGGCTTATTCCTCCCAAGCTAGCATGAGGTAACAGCATTTTTAAAAAGCACTTAATGTTTTTCCTCTCCTTGGTGAAATCTTGCTTGTATCACAGTTTTAAAAGTTGAGCATACTGTGTTTAACATCTAGTTCAGCTCTCTTTTCTCTTGATGGACAGGTCAATTCAGAGGTTTGTGATTGCCTGAGGCAAATATACATGAAGTACATACAAATCACTGCTTTCTTCTAATTAGAGGTATATTTGTCAGGCAAAGGACAAGAGAAATAATTTTATGTTTCTGACCTCATTCTCTTGCTGAATAATTGGAGATAATTCTCACTGATATTTGAACATCTATTTAATCTTTACAACTAAATCAAACTACTGTCATATCTCAAATCTTTTCTTCTGTTTGTAGAAAGCAGAGTTTAACAACTATCCTGAGAAAAGAAAATGGAGACAGCTGACCTAGATAATGTGGGTGTTTCTTTACACTGCCAAAATTAACTGAATCTCATGCTCAACCTGCAATTCGTTTTGACTGCCTAGGTCAGACTCTTGGCTCTACTACCTGAGTCCAGTGCAAAACAGGTACTTCGTTCTGGTTAAATGACTACACTTACAGCAGGTCTCAGCACGGAGTCTACATTCCCCTTCACTAAAGCAAAATCTTTCACCATCACTGCTAACAGTGCCATTCAGTGTATCTATCAAGCACACTCCAATATGTCCTGGAAGCAGTTCAGACCATTCGATTTGCAAAGATATGACGGCCCACTTGAGGCCCACCAAATCACTCTTGACTGTAATAATCACATCTAGCCTTGGCACTGAGTCCCTGATTATTCCCCCCAAATGAACAAATAAAACGGTTGGGGGAAAATGCTTCTTGGCAACAGCTTGAACTTAAATGGTGACAACAGCTGGCTTAGCAGATGTTCTTCATGCGATATAACACCTGAGTTCTTGAGGACAGAATTTTGACTAAATTCATACCTCTTTATGTCCTAAAACCTGTTTCAACAGAATTTTGCAAGCCAAATTGGGAAATATAGAGTGAAACCAAGAACATTAATGACATTAAGAAGATAATGCTCATTTCTACACTTTTAGTAGACGTATATCTCCAGATTTTGACATCTTTCTGCACAATAACCTAGGAATCAAATCCAGAAGGACAATAGGTTCTATCTTACAATCTTGCTAATGTAGAAATGGTTTATATAAAATTGGTCCTGTACAACTAAATGAACGTATAAGTTTAACCTTTGTGTCTTCTTCCAGTAATTTTTAAACTGCAGTATCTGTCTATTATGAAAGTAATTTTTGCCATAGAAAATCAAATTAGTCAACAAGTACTGATTGAGTCTTAGGTTTGCTTATGCAAATTTGTAAATGCATTGTTAATATGTACAATGTTAATATATTTGATAAATTTTATTCAGAGACATTTAAATTTTGAATTAAAATGTTTCAGAAATTCTGGGATCAATGATTGTGGTAATTTTGACTAACCTGGCTCACCACAAAATCAGTTACATCTCTGGACCCAGCCATTGTTTTAAAGTCTCATCATAACAAAGATATATGAGAAAAGCATGGAGATATTACATGAACTTTCAACAATATATCAGTCTATATCTGGTAAAGTATAAGTATTTACTAGCAATCTACACTTGAAGAAACAATGTATGAATCTAGTTACAAACATTTAAGGTTTTTTTGGTGCATCCAAGTTTACTAATATATTTCTTTTTAGATCATATAATCATAATGTGATAATACACACACACACACACACACACACACACACACACACTCATATTATTACCAAATTTTCTTTTTTTAATGTTTTTGATGTTTATTTTTGAAAGAGACAGAGACAGGGAGGGGCAGAGAGAGGGGGAGACACAGAATCCGAAGCAGGCTCTGGACTCCGAGCTGTCAGCACAGAGCCCGATGCAGGGCTCAAACTATCCAACTGTGAGATCATCACCTGAGCTGAAGTCAGAGGCTTAACCAACTGAGCCACCCAGGCACCCCAACCATATTTTCTGTAATAAAACTTCATTAAGTTTTTATGCTTTTTTAATAGTGACAAATTTAAAAGTAATTCCTAGATTATGAAATGTTTATTTTTAAACAAAATTGATGGACAAGTAACAATCCTCGATTAAGAAATTATAAGTTAGAGGCTTTCAGTGAACTTCAACAGTAACAAATGATATTGTTTGAAATGAAACCTTGGGAACTGTCAGGCCTCTGTCTTACAGTAGTTTAAAGCTATACCTGTCAGGCTCAATATTCAAATGGGCAAATTAATGTGCTTAACTTTTCGACAGTACAAAGAAGGGGAAATAGCTATTAGAGTAATATATTCTTTCATCCAAAAACTTGAATTGTCATGTTCCATACAGGATTAATCTCCTTCACTCCAATCTCGATCTCCAAAAGATCTAAAATAATTAACTTCAGCTACTAAACTCCTTCTACGTGCCTGTGGTTGTACTATGCATTCAACATTCATTCTTTCATTTGTTTTTCACCATCCTATATAAGTCAGGATTTATTATTATTTTCTACATTACTTAGGATACTTCAAGTTGTATCACTCAACTCCAACTGCCTTAACTAATATTAAAAAATAGTATATTACAGTTGAAGTTTCCAGAAAAAGGACAGGCTTTAGGCTGTTTGATTCAGTACTTCATCAATGTTCTTAATGGTCTGTGTTCTTTCTATTTTTTGTTCATAATATAGGTTTTATGTTAAATATGGCTCTCCTTATGATTGCAGAATGATTGAAAGAGGCAGCTGGGTTCACATGCTCCTTGATCACATCCAGCCATAAAAAGACTGGCTTGTCTTTCTTAGAAGCTTTGAGCAGAAGACTTGAAAAGAGCCTCATGCTGTAGTGGATTAAATTAAATTAAATATTCTATAAAGCAAGGAGCATGCAGATATTCTGATTGTATGACAAAAAGTATAAGAAATGGAAAAAATATTGAGGAATACAAAATAATGCCATTTCCATTGCCCATTACAAAATAAAAAAAAAAAAAAACTTATCATGAGAAGCTAACTAATTCTCCTAAAGTCCTACAGTAATTAAATGATGACTCTTGAATCAGGAACCATATCTATGCCACAGTATTCTACTTTATTACGCATTTTCCTTGAATTGCTACACTGGTGGACAGAGGTAAGGAGGAATGAATATATGAACACTAATGATTTTTCCCATTCCTGTGTAAATAGTTAAGTATTTTTTCACAAAGCAACTTCCAAAAGTAGGCAATTCCATATAGTATAAATAAATATACGTGATTTTTTAAGAAGATCTACTTTAGTGACAAGATAGTATAAACCTATTTCCCTGCTTCTACTCACTAAGTGACGACATACCAGCACAGATAATTTAAGGATTATGAAAAGTAGGAAGAGAAAGTTAGATTGACTAATGAATTTAAGACTTGAGAAACAAATTTTGGGGTTTTTTTGTAACCACTGGGTTTTTTTTTCTGATAGCATCATATATCATATATAATCAATACCATCAGACACAAGATGACTCAGATGTTGGGATTATCTGACAGATATTTTAAAACTGCTATCACAGAAGCATTTCAGTGAAACAAGTGGAACAGACAGAAACAAATAATAAAATGATGAAATAATCCCTAATATATCAATAATTGCTTTAAATAAAAAGTTTAAATATGCTAATTAAAAATATCTACAGACTATATGTTTTTTTTAAATAACCCAACTATATGCTGTCTTTAAGAAACACATGTCAGGGGTGCCTGGGTGGCTCAGTCGGTTAAGCGTCGGACTTCGGCTCAGGTCATGATCTTACGGTCTGTGGGTTCGAGCCCCATGTCGGGCTCTGTGCTGACAGCTCAGAGCCTGGAGCCTGTTTCAGATTCTGTGTCTCCTCCCTCTTTCTCTGACCCTCCCCTGTTCATGCTCGCTCTCTCTCTCTCTCTCTGTCTCAAAAATAAATAAATGTTAAAAAAAATTAAAAAAAATAAGAAACACATGTCAAATATAAAGATATCACACAGGTAGATTAAAAGAACAAAAATAGGAAGAGATATATCATACAAACATTACTTTTTATATAAAAGTAGAAGTAAAAAAAAAGAAAGAAAAGGAGAAGTAATAGTATTAATACCAGATAAATGTGGCTGCAGTGCAAAGCAAATGAGCAAGAGTAATGAAGAAAATTACAGAATGAAATTTCAGCCTTCCAAGAACATCTGATGATCCTAAATGTTTACACATTTAAAAAAAATGTGAGGTCAGTGGCACTGGGTGGCTCAGTCAGTTAAGCGACCGACTCGGGCTCAGATCATGATCTCATGGTTCACAAGTTCGAGCCTCGCATGGGGCTCTGGGCTGACAGCTCAGAACCTGGAGACTGCTTCAGATTTGGTGTCCCCCTTCTTTCTCTGCCCCTTCCCCACTTGCACTCTGTCTCTGTCTCTCGCTCTCAAAAATAAATAAACATTAAAAATTAATAAAAAATAAAAATATTGAATATATCAACTCATGGCAAAGATATAGAGCAAATGAAGCTCTTATACACTACTGATGGGAATGCAAAATAGCACAATCACTTTGGAAAACAGACTGAGTTTGGTAATTTTTTTAAATTATAAACATTAAACTATCATATAATCCAGATACTACACTCCTAGATATTTATCCAAGAAAGTAGAAGTATATGTTCTTGCAAAGACTTGACATAAATTTTCATAGAAGCTTCATATGTAATAACAAAAAACTGAGTAAAGTTCAAATGTCTATCAACAGGTTAATGGACTAAAATGTGACAAACTCATGCTCAGAAATAAAAAGGAATGTATTGTTGATCAATTTATAAACACAGACAACACTGAAAACATTTCTGAGTGAAATAATCTAGGCAAGAAAGAGTAACTATTTTATGATTACCATTATGTAAACATCCAAACCATGCAAACACAAAGTGACAGAAAGCAGATTAGTGATTGCTAAAGGGGCAGGTGGTGTTCTGACTGAGAGAAGCTGGGAAGGATTTCAAAAAAGGATAGTAATCTTTTGGAGGTAATAGATTTGTCATTAGCTTGATCGTGATGTTGACTTTATAGGTGCGTATATGTGAAAACTTATCAAATGTTACATCTTAAATATATTTCATTAATTATCTGCCAATTATACACCAATCAAATGTTAAGAAACGATAAATTGCAAGGTGAAAATTCAAGAATGCATAGATAAGTTTAAGACAGGTCAATCTGATCTGTAATTGCTGGTGCAAGTTTTTCAACACAGAGCTAAAAATTACTGTCAATGGATCAACATTACTATATTAAAATAGAAGTGTCATGGAATGCCAGTGAAATTCAGGTATGGCAGGTAACTATAGTAAGTCTCAGCAAGAACAGCTGAGGCCCTGGGGCTATTAATGCTAGGGTGTCAAGCTCTGGTGAAAAGCTTGAGTTAGTTTCACATCAGCATTGTCATTATCCAGCTTGAAAGAACCCATACTCAATTCCCAACAACTCATTTTTCACTCCTAACCAATTATTAAGTGTCTTACAGAAAGGGTTTATTTTTATTACTCTTGAGTATAAGGAGTTTTTTTAACTTATGTTCTTTAATTAATGTGCTTACTATTTTTGAAAACCAATATTTTATTTTAATTGATGACTATTAATTTCCACTTCAATAAAATTTCAACTTTTATATTACAAACTTCTTTTTAAAAATAGATTTTTTTTAACAGATGTTACTCTAGGCACTTATTCTGAGAGAGAACTTCACAAATGAGAAATGACATAACGATGTTTGGAAAAGTTATAGACCGGCCAAACACTTTTAAAATAAGGCCTTAACCCCATTAAAAATTGACTCATTGAAAGACAACTGCTTTGAGGATATATAAGCACCTGTGGATGATACAACTGCTGTCTTAAACACTTCCCTTCCATTTGTGTATAATAGAGATGTATTGATTGCCCCTTACCATCTATATTTTTGATGACCTCTTTGCAACCAACAGGATGGCACTTTGTCACTTTCAACACTATTCATACCAAAATCATTAAATCGGCTTGCAAAATGGGCATGACTCCTGGGAAAGAAGATAACTTCATTGGAAAAGACAAGGGCAACTCGGAGACATGACTTCAATATTCTGAAATGTCTGTTACAAAGAGAGAGCAACAAATACCCCAAAGAAAAACACTCTTTTATACTATATATGATATCACCAATATGTTTGGAAATTGTAATTATTTATTTTGATTTCTCTTTGTTTCCCTGGATTTTGAGAAGTTTTTCTTAGAAGTGAAATATAAACTAGGTGATAGGTATGAGAGAAGAAAAAAATAAGAAAAATCAAAACAAGAGGTGAAGATTAAGAGACAACTTAAGTGGAAGAAATTAGAGAACAGAAATGACTCCTACGAGTTCAGTTTGGTGATAGCACCCTGTACTTGGAGTTCTAAGACTCTAAATTTGACCACTGTTGGCTGTCTTTAACCATTTTGACTTTAAAGCTTCTCATCTATGAATGAAACAGGAAATGAGTGCATATAATGCATTACGCTCTTGTGCTGTTCAAAATAAGATAAATGCAAAATATGTAAGTACAATTGAGTTTTATAAGTATAAGGTATTGTTGTATGATAAACATTGAGAATTTATAATCTTGTATAACAACAATCTTGATATGGAACAATGCAACTGTCTTTATAAGTCTCTAAGAGTTAGTAATGAAAAGTTCAATTATTATCTTTCTACTCAAAGAATACCATATAACAAATTCCTCTTTTGTAAAATGAAATGAAAAGAGGTAGTAACACCAGAATTTCTATATAGTAGAACCTTAGTGGAAGGAAATGTGGGAATATGGTTGGAAGGCAGGGGTTAGAGGACTTGTCTTGATTCCAAATCTGCATAGCAAGTACATGAATCTTAATTTAAAGCCTCATGTTTATTTTGAGAAGACATGGCTATGGAAAGGCAGCTTTAGGTGGGTGGGGAAACAGATGCTGATGAAGACTGTGATCATTTGCCAGTTGAACTCTCTCAGTTTCCCTACACCGCACCCCCCCCCCACACACACACATACCACCTAAAGTACTTTTTGGCAAAACTGCTGATCAAAGGTCCAGTCCCCACATGAAACATAGGTATTGAGATCACAATGTCCAAGACTTCAGAACAGTTTTTGTTCTTTAATGGCAGTATACCTTTCAAATATCCAAGCTATTATTTCTCTATTCTTCATTCTTCCAACAATATAATTTTATTTTGACTTTGGTAAAGATGGAAAAATCAGATTAATGATAACTATTGCTTTAGATCCTGCACCAATTCATCACGAGGCGTTCCTTCTGTCAGTCAAATACAATTAGAATTATTACTCACAGTCAGTTTTTCTAAAGACTTCAATTATTCCATAGATTATCCCCTAAAAAATGCTCATCATTTTACTGGCAGAGTTCCTTAAGTGATTCAATCAATGGAACAAATCATTAGTAGTGATTATGATAACCCATAATTTAGAACACAAAGTTGAGGAACAACTTTCTAAAAGTTCTCAGAAAATAGAATGTGATACAATACAACTGTAAGACATTTAAATATGTCATTTTACTTGTCAGCTAGCTATACAAAGTGTGTGTATGTGGGGGGAAAACATGGTGCACACCATTCAGAATAACAGTTTAGTTAGCCTGGCTTCATTTTGAAGTAAATTACATAGTCTTTTGATGACAGGAACTATATCTGTATTTTTAGGTTTTGATATGATAATGATAAATAGGTTTTTATTCCATGAGTCTATGCTAGTCAGTGCTTGGAAACAGTCATGCAAATTATATTTCTCCTGGAACCAGAATGAACTCTAAGTCTCTGTACCTAGAAAAGGGATTTTAATGCTGTGTTCTAAAAGACACCTAGTAGGGCAGAATACCCTAAACATTGATATCCCTTCCATATCTGATCATGAGTCCAGGAAATAGGTGACCTCTGCAGACTATTGAGATTTGGGAATGTGTGACACACCAATTACTCCCAAGGGATTCAATCCAGTATTTAAAACCAATATTTTCTTTAGAAAACACCAAACTCCAACTTTGGGAAACCTACGACTCAATTTTTACTAAATGGCTGACTAGATATAAGTATAAGTGTACAGGCAGTAACTGTCCAAAACTGACTTCCGTTCTTTTCTATTTTTTGAAGCTTTAATATAGTTTGGAGGAGTCAACATGGCAGAGAAGTAGGGAAGCCCAAGTTTCCCTTGTCCCTCAAACACAGCAGTATTGAAGCCAGAAGACTTGGAATTCCAGGAATCTGGGCTACAGAGTGACAGAAACATCTCCAGGGGCCCACAGGGACAACTTGGTGGACCATAGGTGTGTGACTGCAAATTGAGAGAAATGAAATGTGTGGAATAGGCACAAATGGGAGGCATCCCATTCTGTGGAAAGACAAAAGGAAGAGTAACAGAGGCTGTGGAACTGTAGGATTTTATTTGGACAAGAGAAAAACCTCTCTGGACCGTGGACTGGGTAATGGAAAAAATGGAGAGAGAGCCAATTACTAACTTGCAAACAGCTTTTGGAGTCATGATCCAGGGTTGCGGGACTTCCTCTAGATTGGGGCCTGCTGCCCTGTGCATGTGCCTGGAAGGGGGGGGAGCCAGCCCTGGGCTGGATAGCTAGCTCAGTGGGAGAGCAGTCCAATCCCTTGAGTGCTGTGGGGAGAAGGTATATAGCCACACCTAGGACAAAAGACTGTGCAGGTGCCTGCCAGCCACAGGCCCTTCATCAGCTGGGCAGAATGGCACTACCACAGAAGCAGAACACACAGAGCAGGATCCTTTAAGACATCAGGATTTGAATCCCAGCTGAGCACCAGGGAGGCAGGGGAGACTATGGAGTAGGACAAACCGGCCCAGTCATGCCCATGTAGTGCTGTGAGGACTGCCTGAACAGTGTGGTTTGGGACACCCAGTCTGGGGTGTCACCAATTTTTTTCCCCATCACAAACAAGGTGGGACTTCAGAGAACAGGACAACTGGCCCATAGTAGAGGCAGACCATTTACACCAAACCCTGACTCTCCATGCCTATAACTGCATATCTACTGAGCAAGACTGACACTAACCAAACCAGAGGGGCCCTGCTCCAGACTAGCTCAGCCACCAGTTCCAAGTCACCATTAGTTTTGCATTTTCTGACTTGATTCTTGGTCATCTACATATATATTTGTTTTTCTTTCTTTTCTTCCTCTTATTTCTTCCCTTCTCTATTCTGGTTGTTGGTTTGTTTAAGCAGACATTTTTAATCTATTCTTTTTACACCTCTTCTCTATCTACTTCTTTATTTTCCTTTCTCTCTCTCTCTCTCTCTCTCTCTCTCTCTGGATTAAGGTGTATAGTTTCTCTGGTTCTCTGCATGGTCAATTTTTTTTTTCTTTTTCCCTACGTTCATCATTTCTCTCTTCGTATGGGAGAAGGCTTCCTCCAACACCACCCCCCTTTTAAGTTTTTTCCGTGGTTATTTCAATGAACAAATCAAAGCACACCTGGTAGAAGGTTCAAACCACCACTACAAGTAGGGAGATAAAGCAACCAGAGTCACAACAGAGAGCACACAACATACTCCAGAAACACCTCCTGAAAAGCCAGCCTTAGACAGTATACAGACTATTTAATAGGTATAGGTATTTAATACAGTAGTGCTAGCAGATGTTGGACACAAAACAAGCTATTAATACATGTAAAGGGTAGAAATTTAGACAAAATGATAAAACAGAAGAATTCTCCTCAAAAGAAAATTCTTATTTTTTTTTTAATATATGAAATTTATTGTCAAATTGGTTTCCATACAACACCCAGTGCTCATCCCAAAAGGTGCCCTCCTCAATACCCATCACCCACCCTCCCCTCCCTCCCACCCCCAATCAACCCTCAGTTTGTTCTCAGTTTTTAAGAGTCTCTTATGCTTTGGCTCTCTCCCACTCTAACCTCTTTTTTTTTTCCTTCCCCTCCCCCATGGGTTTCTGTTAAGTTTCTCAGGATCCACATAAGAGTGAAACCATATGGTATCTGTCTTTCTCTGTATGGCTTATTTCACTTAGCATCACACTCAAAAGAAAATTCTAGGAAGAAATGACAGCTAGAGAATTGCTCAAAACAGATATAAACAGTATATATTATCAAGAATTTAGAATAATAGTCATGAAATTAATAGCTATGCTTGAAAAAATCATAGAAGACAGCAGAGAATATATTGCTGTAGAGATCAAGGACCTAAGAAATAGTCACAGTAAATGAAGGAATACTGTAAATGAGATGGAAAATAAACTAGATGCAGTGACATCAAGGATGGAGGAAGCAAAGGGGAGAATAATTGAAATAGAAGATAAAATTATGCAGAATGATGAAGCTGAGAAAAAGAGAGGTAAGAGAACACTAGACCATGAGGGAAGAGTTAGAGAACTAATTGATTAAATGAAACTTAATAATAATCATATCATAAGAGTTCCAGAAGAAGCAGAGAGAGAGAAAGGGGAAGAAGGTTTGCTTGAACAAATTATAGCTGAGAACTCCCCTAATCTGGGGAAGTAAGCAGACATCCAAATCCAGGAGACACAGAGAACTCCCTTCAGAATCAACAAGAATAGCTCTTCACCTTTGCATATCATAGTGAAACTGGCAAAATACAAAGATAAAGAAAGAATCCTGAAAGTAGCTAGGAATAAACAGACTTTAACCTATTAGGGTAGACACATAAGGGTAGTAGCAAACCTGTCCCCTGAAACTTGGCAGACCAGAAAAGAGTGGCAGGAAATATTCAATGTGCTGAATATTTCAATATTCAATGAAAACATGCAGCCAAGAATCCTTTATCCAGCAAGGCTGTCATTCAGAATAGAAGGAGAGATAAAGACTTTCCCAGATAAACAAAAACTGAAGGAATTCATAACCACTAAACCAGCCCTGCAGGAGATCCTAAGGGGAACTCAGTTAGTGGAATGCTGCAAAGACTACAAAGGACCAGAGACATCACCACAAGCACAAAACCTACAGATAACACAATGACACTAAATCCATATCTTTCAAAAATCACTCTGAATGTAAATGGACTAAATGCCCCAATCAAAAGACATAGGGTATCAGAATGGATTAAAAAAACAAGATCCATATATATGCTGCCTACAAGAGAGTCATTTTACACATAAGGACACCTGCATATTGAAAGTAAGTGGATGAAGAACCATCTATCATGCTACTGGAAGTCAAAAAGAGCTGGAGTAGCCATATTTATATCAGACAAATTAGATTTTAAACTAAAGACTGTAACAAGAGATGAAGACAGGCATTATATAATAATTAAGGGGTCTATCTATCAAGAAGAGCAACAATTGTAAATGTTTTTGCCCCCAATGTTGTAGACCTAAATATATAAATCAATTAATCACAAACATAAGCAATCTTCTTGATAATAATACAGTAATTCTAGGTGATGTTAATAGTCCACTTACAACAATAGACAGATCATCTAGACAGAAAAATCAGTAAAGATTCAATGGCTTTGAATGATACACTTGACCAGATGGACCTGACAAATATATTCAGAACTTTCATCCAAAAGCAACAGAATGCACACTCTTCTCAAGTGCACAAGGAAATTCTCCAAAATAGATTACACACTGGGTCACAACATAGCCCTCAATAACTATAAAAGAACTGAGATCATACCAGGTGTATTTTCAGATCACAACACTATGAATCCTGAAATCAACCACAAGAAAAAAATTGGAAAGCCTCCAAATGCCTGGAGGTTAAAGAACATCCTGCTAAAGAATGAATGGGTCAACCAGGCATGAAGAAATAAGAAATATATGGAAGCAAATGAAATTGAAAATACAACAGTACAAACCCTTTGGGATGCAGCAAAGGCAGTCCTAACAGGAAAATATATTGCAATTCAGGCCTGTCTCAAGAAACAGGAAAAATTCACAATACAAAACCTAACCTCACATCTAAAGGAACTGGAAGCAGAGCAACAAAGAACTTCCCTCCCCCCAAAAAAACCGGCAGAAGAAGAGAAATAATAAAGATTAGAGCAGAAATAAACGTATAGAATCCCAAAAAAACAGAACAGATCAATGAATCTAAGAGATGGTTTTTTGAAAGAATAAACAAAATTGATAAACCCCTATCCAGACTTCTCAAAAAGAAAAGAGAGAACCCAAATAGATAAAAACACAAATGAAAAAGGAGAGATCATAACCAACACCACAGAAATACAAGCAATTATTAGAGAAGATTATGAAAAATTATATGCCAACAAACTGGACAACCTGGAAGAAATGGATAAATTTCTAGACACCCCTACACTACCAAAACTCAAATGGGAGGAAATAGAGAATTTAAACAGACCCAAACCAGCAAATAAATTAAATCAGTTATCAAAAATCTCCCAACAAATAGAGTCCTGGGCCAGATTGCTTCCCAGGGGAATTCTACCAGACATTTTTTTTTCAATATATGAAATTTATTGTCAAATTGGTTTCCATACAACACCCAGTGCTCATCCCAAAAGGTGCCCTCCTCAATACCCATCACCCACCCTCCCCTCCCTCCCACCCCCCATCAACCCTCAGTTTGTTCTCAGTTTTTAAAGTCTCTTACGCTTTGGCTTTCTCCCACTCTAACCTCTTTTTTTTTCTTCCCCTCCCCCATGGGTTTCTGTTAAGTTTGTCAGGATCCACATAAGAGTGAAAACATATTCTACTAGACATTTAAAGCAGAGTTAACACCTATTCTTCTCAAACTGTTCCAAAAAACAGAAACTGAAGGAAAGCTTCTGGACTCATTCTATGAAGCCAGCAGTGTGATTCCCAATACAGACACCCTACTAAAAAGGAGAACTACAGGCCAATATCCCTGATGAACATGGATGCACAAATCTCAACAAGATACTAGGAAGTCGAATTCAATAGTTTATTAAAAGAATTATTCACCGTGATAAGGTGGGATTTATTCCTGGGCTGCAGAGCTTGTTCAATATTCACAAATCAATCAATGTGATACATCACATTAATAGAAGAAAAGGTAAGAACCATATGATCCTGTCAATAGATGCAGAAAAAAGCATTTGACAAAATACAGCATCCTTTCTTAATAAAAGCCCCTAAGAAAGTCAGTATAAAAGGAACATACCTTAACATCATAAAAGCCATATATGAAAGGCCACCAGCTAATGTCATCTTCAATGGGGAAAAGCTAAGAGCTTTCCTCCCGAGATCAGGAACATGACAAGGATGTCCACTCTCACCACTGTTGTTTAATGTAGTGTTGGAAGTCCTAGCCTCAGCAATCAGACAACAAAATGGAATAAAAGGCATCCAAATTGGCAAAGAAAAAGTCAAACTTTCACTTTTCACAGATGACATGATACTCTACATGGAAAACCCAAAAGACTCCACCAAAAAGTTACTAGAACTGATACATGAATTCAGGAAAGTCACAGGATACAAAATCACTGTACAGAAATTGGGTGCATTTCTATACACCAATAATGAAGCAACAGAAAGAGAAATGAAGAAATTGATCCCATTTACAATTGCACTAAGAACCATAAAATACCTAATAATAAACCTAACCAAAATATAAAATATCTGTATGCTGAAAACTATAGAAAACTTACAAAAGAAATTGAAGAAGATACGAATATATGGGAAAGCATTCCATGCTCATGGATTGGCAGAACAAATATTGTTAAAATGTCAATACTACCCAAAGCAATCTGCACATTCAATGCAATCCCAATGAAAACTGCACCACATTCTTCTCAGAGCTAGAACAATCCTAAAATTTGTATGGAACCACAAAAGACCCCAAATAGCCAACTAATATTGAAGAAGAAAATCAAAGCAAGAGACATCACATTCCCAGACCTTAGCTTCTACTGCAAAGGTATAATCATCAAGACAGTATGGTATTGGCACAAAGACAGACACATTAGACCAACTTAATAAAATAGAGAACCCAAAATTGGACCCACAAATGTATGGCCGACTAATCTTCGACAAAGCAGGAAAGAATACCCAATGGGACAAAAAAGACAGTGTCTTTAGCAAATGGTGCGGGGAGAACTGGACAGCAACATGCGGAAGAATGAAACTAGACCACTTTCTTACACCATACACAAAAATAAACTCAAAATGGATGAAAGAGTGGGTGATGGGTATTGAGGAGGGCACCTTTTGGGATGAGCACTGGGTGTTGTATGGAAACCAATTTGTCAATAAATTTCATATATAAAAAAAAATGGATGAAAGACCTTAATGTGAGACAAGAAACCATCAAAACCCTAGGGGAGAAAACAGGCAACAACCTCTTTGACCTCAGCCACAGCAACTTCCTACTCAACACGTCTCTGAAAGCAAGGGGAATAAAATAAAAAATGAACTATTGGGACCTTAACAAGATCAAAAGGTTCTGCATGGCAAAGGAAACATCAACAAAACTAAAAGGCAACCAATGGAATGAGAGAAGATATTTGCAAATAACATATTGTTTCAAGGGTTAGTATCCAAAATCTATAAAGAATTTACCAAACTCAGCACCCAGAAAACACATAATTCAATGAAGATTATGGTCCGAAGACATGAATAGACACTTTTCCGAAGAAGACATCCAGATGGCCAACAGGCACATGAAAAAATGCTCAACATTGGTCCTCATCTGGTAAATACAAATCAAAACCACATTGAGATACCACCTCACACCAGTCAGTGTGGCTAAAATTGACAATTCAGGAAACAACAGATGCTGGCAAGGATGTGGAGAAATGGAAACCCTCTTGCACTATTGGTGGGAATGCAAACCAGTGCAGCCATTCTGGAAAATAGTGTGGAATTTCCTCAAAAAATTAAAAAAAAAATTACCCTATGACCTAGCAATAGCACTACTAGGTATTTATCCAAAGGATACAGGAGTGCTGATTCACAGGGGCACATGTACCCCAAAGTTTATAGCAGTGCTATCAACAGTAGCCAAATGATGGAAAGAGCCCAAAGTCCCATCAACTGATAAAAGGATAAAGAAGATGTGGTTTATATACACAAAGGAATACTACTTGGCAATGAGAAAGAATGAAATCTGGCCATTTACAACAATGTGGATGGAGCTGAAGGGTATTATGCTAAAAGAAATAAGTCAGTCAGAGAAAGACAGATACATGTTTTCACTCATATGTGGAATTTGAAAAACTTAACAGAAGACCATGAGGGAAGGGAAGGAGAAAAAAAAATTCAAACAGAGAGGCAGGCAAACCATAAGAGACTCTTAAATACAGAGAACTAACTGAGGGCTGATGGAGGGGCCAGGGGTGAGGGGAAATGGGTGATGGGTATTGAGGAGGGCACTTGTTGGGATGAGCACTGGGTGTTGTATATAAGCAATGAATCATGGGAATCTACTCAGGAAGCCAAGAGCACACTGTTTACACTGTATATTAGCTAACTTGACAATATATTAAAAAATATTTGATATAGTTTTATTTTTATTTTTTAAGCAGACTCCACACCCAGCATGGACCCCAAAGAGGCTTGAACTCACGACCCTGAGATCAAGACCTGATTTGTGATCAAGAGTTGCATATGTATGGGGCGCCTGGGTGGCTCAGTCTGCTGAGCGTACGACTTCAGCTCAGGTCATGATCTCGCAGTTCGTGGGTTCGAGCCCCGCATCAGGCTCTGTGCTGATGGCTCAGAGCCTGTAGCCTGCTTCGGATTCTGTGTCTCCCTCTCTCCCTGCCCCTTCCCCACTCATGCTCTGTCTCTCTCTGTCACTCAAAAATGAATAAATGTTAAAAAAAAAATTAAAAAGAGTTGGATTCTTATGAACTGAGCCGCCAAGGTACCCTTTGATATTTTTTTCCCCAACAAGTGTTTTCCTCAATGCCCATCACCTATTTTCCCTGCCCCCCTTTCCACCCTCAGTTTGTTCTTTCTATTTAAAAGTCCCTTATTGGGGCGCCTGGGTGGCGCAGTCGGTTAAGCGTCCGACTTCAGCCAGGTCACGATCTTGCGGTCCGTGAGTTCGAGCCCCGCGTCAGGCTCTGGGCTGATGGCTCGGAGCCTGGAGCCTGTTTCGGATTCTGTGTCTCCCTCTCTCTCTGCCCCACCCCTGTTCATGCTCTGTCTCTCTCTGTCCCAAAAATAAAAATAAACGTTGAAAAAAAAAATTAAAAAAAAAAAAGTCCCTTATTGTTTAAATCCCTCTCTATTTGTAACTATTTTTTTCTTTCCCTTCCCCCCATGGTATTCTGTTAAGTTTCTCAATTCTACATAGGTACATCAACTGATGAATGGATAAAGATGTGATACACACACACACACACACACACACACACAATGGAATATCTACTCGGCAAGAAAAAGAATGAAATCTTGCCATTTGCAATAACATGGATGGAACTGGAGGGTATTATGCTAAGTGAAATAAGTTAGTCAGAGAAAGACAGATATGTTTTCTGCTCTTTTCTTATCTGGGGTTTAAATCAGAGGCAAGATTTCTGTGAAAGCAATAAAGTTTAAGTTTCTGGAAACTTCACTTGTATGGGCCTCTTCCCAGAATGGGGGAGTTGTCCTCCAAGAAACTGGGGAAGACACAGATGCTGTCCCAGATGGGGGCCTATCCAGCCCAGGTAGTGGTTTCCAGGTTGTAGGCCAGTATTCACCCACTGCCAGCAACAATCTGCACCTTAAAGACCTCATGGAGCATCAAGATGCTTGAATCCCAGCAGAAGTTGGCTGAAGATCTCACTCTGCTCACTGATTTTGGTAGAGAGACGGCCATGGTCCCGGTTTCATTCAGAACCATGGCACCATGCATGGATTCTGTCTCCAAAGCCTCCAAACTGAAAAGCACAATAGATCTGGCAAAATGGAGCTCTTGAAGAACAAAGTGTCAGGACCCAAAAGAGATAAAAGGCCTGCTATTCTCTGGAAATTTCCCCTGGCAAAATATTCAACTTCTCCTAGCAATATCAATGATAAGACATTGTGAAACTGAAAGAGGCTTATTGAAAATTTTCAATAGTAATAATAACAATAATAATAATTCAATAAATAATGATGGGTGAAAGAACATATAATCTTTCTATTCTTCAAATAAACAATATTAGACAATTGTCATTTGACAAAGTAACTACATTTAGAAATAAAATAAATTAGTAAGAATATTATCAGTATATACTGGACAATTGCTATGGTTATTATTATATGTTACTGTTCTAAATTATGTGCTTGTCAGCTTTCAAATTTTTTAATTTGTCATTCTTTCTCATTCTATATAAATATACAAGTGCATACCTAATTTTGTATTCATATTTTGCATATGTTTGTTTCTTTGTTACTGAATGCATTCCAGGCCCACAAGCCCTGGATCAGCCTCAGTGTTAGTGCATTCTCTAGGCATGAATGCCAACACAGTGCCTTTGGAATGCATCTTACTCTTCTATCATTTTCTGGTGTATAAATCATAAGATTTATAGATTTATTTTACATTTCTCAAGTGCCATTTACTACAGTATTAGAACGTTTCCCCCATGGTCTTCCAATGCTATCCTTCCTAAACTCCTTTGATTGTATTCTTCTGAAGCAACTCTTCCCCTGACATGTCCCCTTTCTAGTGTGATTCTCACATTTTGCTACCTTTCTCGGGTTCGACACCTTTACTTGTACACTCTCTCCTGGTTCTCTTAACCACCCATTTCTGTACCCTCTTTTCCTTTCCCAAGTTCTACCATGCTTTCCTTTTTGTCCACCCATTCTCCCACCCAACTATTAGCCCAAGTTGCAATTTTTTTCAGGTACTTTGACCTCTAAAATAAGAATCAGGATATGGAGTTCCTGGAATACCTTTATCTAAATCACTTATTTCCCTTCAGAGGCATAATGAGGTATTGGGCTCAGGACCTGCCTGTTAATAAGCCACCAAAGTGATTCCTATGCACACTTCAGTTCTAATCCTATGGTCCTTTGGAATTAAATTTACTTCCTGATCACCAAGCTATATGGATTTCAGTGGTCACAGAAGAACTGGTAGAACGAGCTTTCCTTATCTCAATTCTCTCTCTGCTAGCCTCTTCAAAAAGAATAAAGTAGTTCAGAGGTCTCTCTTCCCACTAATATGAATTATAGTATCTTTCACATTCTAAATTCCAGAGGCTAAAAAAAAGTTAAAATTAATTTTGGTTTCAAATTCCTAAAAATGTTCACCGTGCCTAAATTTCTAAACAGTGGCTTTAATCATTGCTTTAAAAAAGTAAATAAGAGTAATTTTATTTTTATGTTTCTGTTTTGTATTCAAGCCATACTACACGTTGAGAAAAGATTGACTCCATATGTTTCTGAACTACATTTTTTTTTTTTAATTTTTTTTTTTTTCAAGGTTTATTTATTTTTGGGACAGAGAGAGACAGAGCATGAACGGGGGAGGGGCAGAGAGAGAGGGAGACACAGAATCGGAAACAGGCTCCAGGCTCTGAGCCATCAGCCCAGAGCCCGACGCGGGGCTCGAACCCACGGACCGCGAGATCGTGACCTGGCTGAAGTCGGACGCTTAACCGACTGCGCCACCCAGGCGCCCCTGAACTACATTTTAATTTGTTTTTTTTTTTCACAATTAATCTCTCTACCATGTATCCAGCACTATAATGCAGCCTCATCATGGCATTCTTGCCATTTCCTGGACATACCCTACTCACCAGCTTGCCCAATGCTATTTCTCATTTTTTTCTTTGTTTCTACTACTGCTGCTGCTGCTCTCTTAGATTTTTAAAGTACTTTATGGTTGACTAAGTTCTTCCACATGTTATTTAATCCTTATAATAATCTCATTAAGAAAAGAGAAAGTTGGGAATAATAAATTCTTCAGAATTCCAGTGTTGGCAAGAAACAGAGTCATGTTCAAACACAAGTTCATTGTTTTGTTTTTTAATTTCAATCCAACAGTCCTGTCAGTGAATCAGTTTTCCAAGAAACATTCCCATAGTGTTCCATAAAAAAGAATTTCCTTGGATTTCATCAATGCTTAAGTGTTTGTGAAAGGAATTAACTGTGTTTACATTTCAGTGCTATTGACAGGATTTAAATGCATAAAAGAAAACCAGACGAAACTAATTTGTGGTGTTGGAAATTGAGATATTGGGTACCCTTGCAGGGAGTAGGGTTAGTGATAAGGTGTCAGGAAGGTGTCGCCTAAGACCTTCTGGGTCTTTGGCAATATTCTGTTTCTTGATCTAGGTGTATATTACACTGATGTTTTCAATTTGTAAAACTTCATGGAGTTGAACAATTAGAATTTCCATTTTATCTATGTATGCTATACATCATTTATAAAACAACACAGTGCCTGAAAATCTCTCAACAAGTTTGGCAATAAAAACAAATTATCTTCATGGAAATTAATAACAAAATTAATATTTCTCTTGTCATTGTTAAAATCCTTGCTGTATAAGGATGAATATTTGATGTCATAGATAAGGAAGATGTTAAGGAAATTTCATCCAGCGAGTGAAAAATAGAGCTGACATTCAATCTAGGTAGAATCCTTTGCCACTTCTATTCTACTGTAAAATCAATTTACAGTGTATTGACCATTGCTTATGGACTGCCTTCAGGGAATATTCTCTAGATATATATTTAGTGACTTCACTAATTTAGCTCCTGGGGCAGAATGTTTGAATCATTTTTCTATCCCATCACCAACCATGAGCTCACACATTTGTACATTGTACTGTCCTAGGAAAAACACGTGTGAGCACACAAACACACACACTTTTAAAACTGTCCTAAAGTGAGGGGCACCTGGGTGGCTCAATCGGTTGGGCGTCCGACTTTGACTCAGGTCATGATGTCACAGCTCATGAGTTCGAGTCCTGCGTTAGGCTCTGTGCTGACAGCTCAGAGCCTGAAGCCTGCTGTGGATTCTGTGTATCCTTCTCTCTCTGCCCCTAACCCACTCACATTCTTCTCTGTCTCTCTCAAAAATAAATAAACATTAAAAATTTTTTTTAAATAAATAAAACTGTCCTAAAGTGAAACAATTTAGATATCTTGAATCAAGGGCATGCTTGTTGCCACATTATCAATGCATTTTTGTATGATCAAGCAAATAGTTATTTTTCAGATTAAATTTTGAAAATAAGCTCCTCAGCAGCTGACTAAAAATCACTAGATAGTGTGTAACTCAATCATCCATGTTCCTGAATTCAAAATCTGCCTATGTTATATTTTAATAAAATGCCCTTTGCAATACACACTTGGAAAGAAATATAATGTTACTCCCTGAACTTCCAGGTTTTGAAAGAAGGTGAGGCAAAGAAACTTGAATAAATAATTCTCTTATGTGTTAGATTCCTTTAAGAAGCAGAGAAATTTACAAGAGTTTGGAGATCATTGCAAAAAGCTATGCATTTTTTAAAATAAAGGTATATACATTAAAAATATTCCATTGTTCCTATTTAGAAAAATAAAAAAAATCACATTAACACCTTTCTTTTTTTTCTCCCATGTAGTGATTTAATTGAGTCTAGTTGTTGAGAAATGTTCTTCTTTTAAATTTTAAATACATTATTCTAGAATTATCAAAGAATAGGAAAATAAGATTTTCCCTTTCATTTATTATTACAAACCAAATGAAGCCATATCATTCAGTCTATCTAGATAGAGTAAAATGATTTATAAAGAATTCATTAGCAAGTGCTGTGAATTCTAAATATTATTGGTATAATATCCAGAATGCTTAATACTTTCAGAGAACCTTAGGTGTTTCTATGTAGCAAATTAGAAAATTGTATAGTTTTTACAAGAATTAAGCTACCTGTTCTCTAACTCCTTATCTTTGCCAGATATAAGAAATAGGATTTAAGATGATTAAGTACACACACATACACACACCCGAACTAATCCAATGTCCTCTTAGATTATGTTTTTGATTTCATATAATATATCTAAAAGAAAAAAAGGTATTGTTTGCTGATTCAAGAGTATTCATATGGCTTCTAGGAAAAAGTGTAATTGAGTATCTCACAGAAAATATATGGAAGATGGGAGATAGGTTTCAGGGAAGGAGACAATTTTTTTAAATGGAAGATCCTATAACACTGGTTCACCAAAAAATGTAAGAAAAACTAAAAAATAAGTATGTCTAACATTTATTTTTAAGTCATTTCCTATTATTTTCTTGGCTCTGTGCATCCCATGTCCCAAGACCAATCTTTCTTGTTTTTCTAAGGACCTTAGAAAATTTCATTTCAAAAGAAATAAAAAGTGTGAATTACAAAAAAAAGTGAGAGAGTACCCAATCAATTATGTGATGAGTGGAAACCGGAATAGAAAAGTAAACAGATAAATTACAGTAAACATTGAGAGCAGCCAAAGGAATATAAGACTCCCCAACTTCCTCCTTGGTAGTCTTTTTCACACGTATTAGCAATGCTTCAGAATTTCTCAAAGACCTGGAAAGAAGTTTGAGTATTTTCACTTAAACAGAAAAAGAAAAAAGTGGCCCTAATAGGTACAGAACTTGGGAACATTTGATGTTATAGGAATGGAGTTTTAGATTTAGAAGCTGACAGATCAGCATTTAGTTCCTAGCTCTGATACTTACTCGCTGTGAGATTTGTGACTAGTCACTTGAAACTGATTTAAAGTGATCTCATGGAATCAGGAGTAGCAAAAATTAGCCCAGTATTTAGGATTCAGGATTAATTATTCCTACCATTTATGAATATATGAAAAATTAAAGTGCCCCAGATATGTCTAAAAATATTTTACATATATTAGTTTATTTAATTTTGATAACAACCTGAAAACATAAGTGGCATTTTTTCCTCCATTGCATAGATGAGAAAAATAAGGCACAGAGATGCCAAAAACAAGATTTCATATCTAGCAAGGGGAAAACCCACGTTAAAATTCATGCATTAACACTCATATGCTTAACTACTTGCCCTGCTGCCACTAATTTTTAACAATGCCACTATAATAACAGTGGATGAAAAGTTTAAAATACTATATGCCAAATAAATGATAGTTATTTTTATATGCCAGACACTATTTTAATTTTTGTCACTTAAAAAAGTCACTGACAGGGAGGAGCCAAGATGGCAGAACAGCATGGACATTTTTTTGTGTGTCTCGTGTCCATGAAATACAGCCAGACCAACACTAAACCATCCTACACACCTAGAAAACTGATTGGAGGATTAACACAACAATCTGCACAAACCACAGAATTCAGCAGGTACGTGGCACAGAGAGCTGAACTTGGGGAGCAAGAAGCCGCAGCAGGCAGGGAGGTGGTTTTGTGGGCAGAGAGAGGACAGAGGTGGAGGGGGGGTGGGGAGAATACGGGAAAAGCACCCCTCTCCAAAAGCAGCTGGAGAGAAAGTGGAAAATTGGAAACAGCCGCAGGGACTAAACTAAAAAGAGAGAAAGGAGAAAGGAGAGGGTTTACATTCCATTAAGACTGTAAACAAGGGGAGAGCAAAGTCTGCAACTCTGCAGCTTGTTACCTGGTGGTGCCCTGGTGGGAACGGCAAATCTCTAGGAGCAGAGTGGGGTCAGGGAGGTTCTTGGGACACAGGGGGAAAAGCGGTTCCACTGCTGGAAGGACATTTGGTAGAGACTGTTGAAGCCACCTGGTCCCAGCAGACCCACATTCACTGGTGCTGGAACAAGGTCATTAAGGGTGAAACCTGGTGCCAGATGTATGTTGTAATTTTCCATAATCCCTGAAAAGCTGCTACTACACTATCTCCCAAACTTTTTCTGGGGTGGGCTGGCACCCGGCCACAGTCTTGGGGCTCCGGCAGCAGCAGGAGCGTTCCTGGGTGCAGCATTCCTGGGTGCAGCCAACATTCGACCATTGTTCGGTGAGACCCTCCTGCAGAGGGGCAGAATGGGTCAAAGCCACAGTCCTTTAGAAGTAAGGGGCCGGGGAAAACAGCCAGATCTGAGACCATACCCGGGAGAAAGGTACTGTCTGGGGCTTGGTAATGGACAGTGAAAAAGCGGGGAGTGGACAAAAGCTGAAGACAGAGGATGGGTGCGTGATTGCTGATTGGGGAGAACAGAGTTCTGATACTAGAGACTGGGTAGCTGGGTGATGCCATTTTCACCGCTCCTGCGCATAGGCATACACACCTACAAGCACCACAACATTCTACCCCAGTAGGCTAGCAGTGCCATCTAGTGGAGAATGGTGCCATTACACTGAGCCCCGCCCAACTGTGCCAACCTTGCTCTTCAAGAACACAAGTCTCACGAACTGCTTAGTTCATGCACTAGAAAGAACTTCATAGTCTGACTTCTACAGGAAAACGAAGTAATTTCAGCCCTATTTCAATCTGTTCACAGGTCCATCTATTCAATTTTCTTTCTTTTTTTTTTCTTTTTCACTTATTTTCTTTTCCTTGAATACAGAAAGAGAAAAATTTCATTTTTCCTTTAAATTTTATTAAAAATATTTCTTTAATGTTTTTACTATATTTTTTATTTTTGTGAAATTTTTTCAAATTCTATTTTACTCCCATAATCTCAATTTAATTTACTTCTGTGTATTCATTTTTTCAAATCCTCAAACAATTTCCTTTTTACCCCCCCCCACTTTTTTCTCTAATCTGTCAAAACACTTTCAACACCTAGACCAAAATACACCTAGGATCTAGCATTGTTTATTCAATTTTGTGTGTGTGTGTTTTTAATTTCTTAATTTTAATTTTTTTTAATTTAAATTATTTTTAATTTTAATATTTCTACCTCATTAATTCCTTTTCTCCCTTCAAAATGACAAAACGAAGGAATTCACCCAAAAGAAAGAGCACAAAAAAATGACAGCCAGGGATTTAGCCAACACAGATACAAGCAAGATGTCTGAACCAGAATTTAGAATCAGGATAATAAGAATACTAGCTGGAGTCAAAAATAGATTAGAATCCCTTTCTGCAGAGATAAAAGAAGTAAAAAATAGTCAGAATGAAATTTTAAAATGTAACTCAGCTGCAATCACGGATGGATGTGGCCTCGGCAAGGATGGATGAGGCAGAACAGAGAATCAGTGATATAGAGGACAAACTTATAGAGAATAATGAAGCAGAAAAAAAGAGGGAGATGAAGGCAAAAGAGTATGATTTAAGAATTAGAGAAGTCAGTGACTCATTAAAAAGGAACAACATCAGAATCATAGGGGTCCCAGAAGAGGAAGAGAGAGAAATAGGGCTAGAAGGGTTACGTGAGCAAATCATAGCAGAAAACATTCCTAACCTGGGGAAAAACACAGACATCAAAATCCAGGAAGCACAGAGGACTCCAATTAGATTCAACAAAAACCGACCATCAACAAGGCATATCATAGCCAAGTTCACAAAATACTCAGGCAAGGAGAGAATCATGAAAGCAGCAAGAGAAAAAAAGTCCCTAACCTACAAGGGAAGACAGATCAGTCTTGCAGCAGGCCTATCCCCAGAAACTTGGCAGGCCAGAAAGGAGTGGCAGGATATATTCAATGGGCTGAATCAGAAAAACATGCAGCCAAGTATTCTTTAGCTAGTAAGGCTGTCTTTCAAAATAGAAGGAGAGATTAAAAGTTTCCCAGGCAAACAAAAATTAAAGGAGTTTGTGACCACTAAACGAGCCCTGCAAGAAATTTTAAGGAGGACTCTCTGAGGAGAGAAAAGAGGAAAAAAAAAAAAATGAGTGAGAGAGACCAAAAGCAACAAAGACTAGAAAGGACCAGAAAAAAACACCAGAAACTCCAACTCTACAAGCATCATAATGGCAATAAAGTCACATCTTTCAGTACTCACTCTAAACATCAGTGGACTCAATGCTCCAATCCAAAGCCATAATGGATAAGAAAACAAGATCCATCTATATGCTGTTTACAAGAGACCCACTTTAGACCTAAAGACACCTTCAGAGTGAAAATAAGGAGATGGACAACCATCTATCATGCTAATGGTCAACAAAAGAAAGCTGGAGTAGCCATACTTATATCAGACAATCTAGACTTTAAAATAAAGACTGTATCAAGAGATGCAGAAGGGCATTATATCATAATCAAGGGGTCTATCCACCAAGAAGACCTAATAATTGTAAACATTTATGCACCAAATGTGGTTGCACCCAAATATATAAATCAATTAATCACAAACAAAGAATCTCATCAATAGTAATACCATAATAGAAGGAGATTTCAACACCCCACTCACAGCAATGGACAGATCATCTAATCAAAAATTCAACAAAGAAACAATAGTTTTGAATGTCACACTGGACCAGATGGTCTTAACGGATATATTCAGAACATTTCATCTTAAAGCAGCAGAATATATATTCTTCTCCAGTGCACATGGAACGTTCTCCAGAATAGACCATATACTGGGACACAAATCAGCCCTAAGTAAGTACAAAATGATCGAGAACATGCCGTGCATATTTTCAGACCACAATGCTATGAAACTTGAAATCAACCACAAGAAAAAATTTGGAAAGGTAACAAATACTTGGAGGCTGAAGAACATCCTAATAAAGAATGAATGGGCTAACCAAGCAGTTAAAGAGGAAATTAAAAAAGTATATGGAAGTCAATGAAAATGATAACACCACAACCCAAAACCTCTGGGATGCAGCAAAGGCAGTCATAAGAGGAAATTATATAGCAATCCAGGCCTTCCTAAAGAAGGAAGAAAGATCTCAGTTATTCCTTATTCCTTAAAGTGCTGGGAAAAGAACAGCAAATAAAAACCAAAGCCAGCAGAAGACCAGAAATAATAAAGATTAGAGCAGAAATCAATGCTATCAAAACCAAAAAAACAAAAAACAAAAACAAAAAACAAAACAAAACCCAGCAGAACAGATCAATGAAACCAGAAGCTGGTTCTTTGAAAGAATTAAAATTGAAAAACCACTAGCCAGTTTGATCAAAAAGAAAAAGGAAAGGACACAAATAAATAAAATCAAGAATGGAAGAGGAGAGATTGCAACCAACACAGCAGAAATACAAACAATAATAAGAGAATATTATGAGCAATTCTACACCAATGAACTGGGCAATCTGGAAGAAATGGACAAATTCTTTAAATATATAAACTACCAAAACTGAAATAGGAAGTAATAGAAAGTTTGAACAGACCCATAACCAGTAAAGAAATCGAATTAGTAATTAAAAATCTCCCAAAAAACAAGATCCAAGGGCCAGATGTCTTTCCAACGGAATTCTACCAAACATTTAGAAAGTGTTAACACTTATTCTCTTGAAGCTTTTCCAAAAATAGAAATGGAAGGGAAATTTCCAAACTCATTATAAGAAGCCAACATTACCTTGATTCCAAAACCAGACAAAGACCCCACTACAATGGAGAGCTCTATACCAATTTCCCTGATTCACATGAATGCAAAAATCCTCAACCAGATATAAGCCAACCAGATCCAATAATACATACAAAAAAACAAAAAAACAATTATTCCCCACGACCACGTGGGATTTATACCTGGGATGCAGGGTTGGTTCAATATCCACAAAACACTGTGATTCATCACATCAATAAAAGAAAGGGCAAGAACCACATGATCCTCTCAATAGATGCAGAGAAAGCATTTGACAAAATACAGCATCCTTTCTTTATAAGAACCCTCAAGAAAGGAGGGATAGAAAGATCATACCTCGAGATCATAAGAGCCATATATGAAAGACCCACCACTAATATCATCATCAATGGGGAGAAACTGAGAGTTTTCCCCCTAAGGTCAGGAAGAAGACAGGGATGTCCACTCTCGCCACTGTTATTCAACATAGTATTGGAAGTCTTAGCCTCTGCAATCAGACAACACAAAGAAATAAAATGCATCCAAATCGGCCAGGCGGAGGTCAAACTTTCACTCTTCGCAGATGACATGATACTCTATATGGAAAACTCAAAGATTACACCAAAAAACTGCCAGAACTGATCCATGAATTCAGCAAAGTTGCAGGATACAAAATCAATGCCCAGAAATCTGTTGCATTCCTATACACCAATAATGAAGCAACAGGTAGAGAAATCAAGGATTCCATCCCATTTACTATTGTACCAAAACTCATAAAATACCTAGGAATTAATCTAACCAAAGAGGTGAAAAATCTGTACACTGAAAGCTATAGAAAGCTAATGAAAGAAACTGAAAACACACACAAAAATGGAATATTCCATGCTCCTATACAGGAAGAACAAATATTGCTAAAATGTCAATACTACCCAAAGCAATCTACATATTCAGTGCAATACCTATCCAAATAAGACCAGAATTCTTCACAGAGCTAGGAAAAACAACCCTAAAATTTGTATGGAACCAGTAAAGACCCAGAATAGCCAAAGCAACCTTGAAAAAGAAAACCAAAGCTATACTACAAAGCTGTAATCATCAAGACAGTATGGTACTGGCACAAGAACAGACACTCAGCTCAATGGAACAGAACAGAGAACCCAGAAATGGACCCACAAACGTATGGCCAACTAATCTTTGACAAAGCAGGAAAGAATATCCAATGGAATAAAGACAGTCTCTTCAGCAAGTGGTGCTGGGAAAACTGGACAGCGACATGCAGAAGAATGAACCTGGACCACTTTCTTACATCATATACAAAAATGAACTCAAATGGATGAAAGACCTAAATGTAAGACAGGAAGCCATCAAAATCCTCGAGGAGAAAGCAGGCAAAAACCTCTTTGATCTTGGCTGCAGCAACTTCTTACTCATCATGTCTCCAGAGGCAAGGGAAACAAAAGCAAAAATGAACTACTGGGACCTCATCAAAATAAAAAGCTTCTGCATAGCGAAGGAAACAATCAGCAAAACTAAAAGGCAGCCAACATAATGGGAGAAGATATTTGCAAATGGCATATCAGATAAAGGGTTAGTATCCAAAATCTATAAAGAACTTATCAAACTCAACACCCAAAAAACAATCCAGTGAAGAAAGGGGCAAAAGACATGAATAGACACTTTTCCAAAGAAGACATCAGGGTGGCCAGCTGACACATGAAAAAATGCTCAACGTCACTCACCATCAGGGAGATACAAATCAAAACCACAATGAGATACCACCTGACACCTGTCAGAATGGCTAACATTACCAACTCAGGCAACAACAGATGTTGGCGAGAATGCGGAGAAAGAGGATCTCTTTTGCATTGTTGGTGGGAATGCAAGCTGGTGCAGCCACTCTGGAAAACAGTATGGAGGTTCCTCAAAAAACTAAAAATAGAACTACCCTATGACCCAGCAATTGCACTACTAGGCATTTCTCCACAGGATACAGGTGTGCTGTTTTGAAGGGACACATGCACCCCCATGTTTATAGCAGCACTATCAACAGTAGCCAAAGTATGGGAAGAGCCCAAATGTCCATCAATGGATGAATGGATAAAGAAAATGTGATATATATATACAATGGAGTATTACTCGGCAATCAAAAAGAATGAAATCTTGCCATTTGCAACTATGTAGATGGAACTGGAGGGTATTATGCTAAGTGAAATTAGTCAGAGAAAGACAAAAATCATATGACTTCACTCATATGAAGACTTTAAGAGACAAAACAGATGAACATAAGGGAAGGGAAACAAAAATAATATAAAAACAGGGAGAGGGACGCCTGGGTGGCTCAGTTGGATAGGCATCTGACTTCGGCTCAGGTCATGATCTCGTGGTCCATGATTTCGGGCCCACGTCGGGCTCTGTGCTGACAGCTCAGAGCCTGGAGCCTGTTTCAGATTCTGTGTCTCCCTCTCTCTCTGGCCCTCCCCCATTCACGCTCTGTCTCTGTCTCAAAAATAAATAAACATTAAAATTTTTTTTTAAAAAAACAGGGAGGGGGACAAAAAAGAAGAGACTCATAAATATGGAGAACAAACTGAGGATTACTGGAGGGGTTGTGGGAGGGGCGATGGGCTAAATGGGTAAGGGGCACTAAGGAATCTACTCCTGAAATCATTGTTGCACTATATGCTAACCAATTTGGATGTAAATTTAAATACATATAAAATAAAATTAAAAAAAAATATCACTGACACATAATAGACACTCCTACATATTTAATATACAGATAAACTTCTTGGATTTAATAAAACATCTTGGAAGAATTTTCAGTAAAAAAAGTTACTAGCTTATAATTAAAATTTGAATTCTGTATAATAAAGGTAGCATCTACAATATTTAGGGCTCTGAAACATTTTTTACTTTAAACATCAATATTTTTTGTTACATTATTAATATAAACAATATATTTGGGTACTACCTATCTTCTTACATTGTGCAAAAGTCAATTATCAGCAAACTTTCATGTAAATAATAATAAATTAGACCTTAGTGACTCAAAATGAAAGAATTCTATTTATATGAGCAAGCCTTTCTTTTATAGTTCTATATGCACAAAGTATATGCATGTATACATATATACACAAAAATGGCCATACCTTTGATAGCAAAACATTAGCTGTTCATGTAAATTTTGCTTCTTTCACTATTACCCTGAGGGATTGCTTGGTTGAAAGTGCAATTAGTTTGAAGAAAACATTTAGCTTTTTTTAGTTTCCTTTTGCTATTTGGAACTAGCAGTGTTACTCTGGAATTAGAGATAAACACTTGCTTTATCATACACAAGCCATAACAAGAAAAAAGAAGGAACGTGATTTCTGTGTTTTCCATTATCTGAGCTATTACTAGTTTGTTAATCTATTTTAATTAAATGAAAACTAATGGTCTTTAGGTAACTAAAACTGAAAACTTTGATTTCTTTTTAAAAGAAATCTTGTTTTTAAAATATTTGCATGTGCCTAATTTACTAAATTGGAATAAAAAGGTATATATCCATACATATGTTTACTTTAAAAATCCCTCTTCTTAATTTTAATTGCATGTTATTATGTATCATTATATATATAATATGAGATATATATATGTATATATATAATATGAGATATATATAGATATATATAGATATATATATATATGTTTCTTTTTTGAGAGAGACACAGAGTGTGAGCAGGGAGAGACAGAGAGGGAGGGAGACACAGAATCTGAAACAGGCTCCCGGCCCTGAGCTGTCAGCATGGAGCTCAATGCAGGGCTCGAGCCCATGAGCTGTGCGATCATGACCTAAGCTGAGATCGGACACTTAACCAACTGAGCCACCCAGGAGCCCCACATGTGTTATTATAAAGTAGCTGCATCAGTGAAAGCTTACTGCACAAACTCATCAATTATCAAATTCTTAGTAGAAATAGAGAAAATATTCATTTTATTTCTCTCCCTCCTAATTTTAAAGAAAATTTTAGGAAATTTTAAAAATCCATAGTGACAGTAAATGAATACATATCCCTTTATGTTTAGTAGTGCTAGACAGATACGTTTTATCGTAAGTGAAGATACATATTTCTGACACATGCGGGTGTGAAGCACTCCAGTGGGCTTCATTACCCTCTAAGGGAGGTCCCCACAGCTTCACTTGAAGACTATTAGCCTTTGCTGACTGGTGTATACTAATCAACTGCCCATCTGTGAGAGCCATCCAAAAAAGCAGAAGTCCAGTTCCACAGATTTATTTTTATCTCATGAAAATCACTGGGAGTGTTTGTGAACAACCATTTATTACCTTCCTTGGGGCCCATATAATTAAAATTGTCTGTCTCACTGATTTGCTGTTGAGTGAGTTTAGAGGAAGAGTGATATTGCTATAAAATGACACAGTCATAGATTTCATTACCATCCTCACAGGGAACCATTTGTCTTTCTACAGTATCCTCTTATGGTCTCTCATCTGTAACTGATCTGATGGTGAGTTCCAGAAAGTAGGCCTAATCCCTATAGATCCTAATCACACTGAACATAATTATCACCACTTGTTGCGTCTCTTCTATGTGTCAGTCTTTGTTATAAAGGAATTACAATGACTGTTTTTATAGTGCTTTCTACAAAGCTACCTGTGGATATGTGGATTTTACAGTGGATGGAACTGATTTTAAAGACATCAGATGAACTGCTCAGGGTCAATAGATAGTGACTCTGAAGAGATTTAAACTCAGAACTATCCATAGAACCACAGGCTCCGGGTTTTTCACCTGCTCACTCTGCCAGGGCTAAGGGTCTGAGATCTTCCTGGAGAGAATTAAGTAGATCGCTACCCTTTCCAACTTCCAAATCTAACAATATGCTCTAACTAGAGGGGATGGTCACTTAATAAAATATTTCAGAAATGATGACTGAAGCAATAATACTGGATGGACATATATGTATAAGTGAATCAAAGATAGATCAGAGATGAGTTTATTCTCTGTGCAACTGATAGGAAATACTCATTCTCAGAAATACAGCCAGTCTTAATGTAATTAGTGACTGCACAGATAAGATCAAGAGCACATGCATAACCTCCTTTTGGCCATCAGTTTCAAATACACACACACACAAAGAAATACAGCATATGACATCATCCTTGAATCAAAAGGCTAAGAACAAATTTTGCATAATATTGTGAATATGCCTGCAATAATCACGTTGGATAGATCCCCTAGAATGACAGACATATTAGATATAGCTACAAAATGGAATATTATGTAATCATTTTAAATATATTAACGTATTAATGATTTAAAAAATATTCATATAAATCTATTGAACACTTCAGGATATTAACTAAATACATGTTTACACTTATGTAAATAATGCATAACTATACTCACATATACATTTACTAAAATATGCTCAAATAAAAACAGAAAAATATATTCAATGACTATGACAGGTTTGAAGAATCACAACTTTTTTCTTTTTGTGCTATTCTCTATTTTTCAAGTTTTACAAGTTTTATCAACAATTATAAAATCATAATATAAACATAACATTTTCAAGATGGTATATATACTTTATCTGCAAAGTTTGTTCTTTACAACTATAATCCTTTTCCTCAAATCATGAGAGTTTAATAACTTCATGTTTATTTTACATTCTCTTGTCATGAGTATTTCAAGCACAGATATAACTTGCTTTTCCCTTCTGCTTTACAAACATGGCAATAGTTTGTCCAAGTAGTATTGCGGTTTATCTTATTCGTAGTTAGAATTTCCACAATCATAAGGAATTAAATGAACAGCTTGCTCCAAGGCAAAATGCTGTTGTTTATTGAAAAAAAATCTAATTTTAACTATTGATAGACAATGAAATTTGAGCCAAATTTCATAGATCAAAAATCAAGATAAAAATGAGATAAAATAAAAAATAAATTATAGAAATTTTGTCTTCAAAATCAGCTTGATTCTTCCTCATTTTTAAAACCTCAAACAATATAATTTTATTTTCATAACTAAGATCCATGAGGACAAAACATAAAATAGTCTATCTTTCCATCTATTTCTACTACCTAACACAGATGTTCAATAAATATGTCTTTAATGATTAACAATTAAATGAGCAGCAAAATTACTGGCAAATACATTCAAATATCTGCCCCTCCCCTGCTTACATGAGCTGTCTCTCTCTCTCTCTCTCTTTCTGAATTTAAGGAGCCCTAAAATAACTAGGACATATATTCCTATTTTTAAGAGAATATTTTGCTTGGGAAATAAAAAACTCATATTTAGTGATTTAAGAATAAAACACCATAAGTTCAAAATAATTATTAAATGAATATACTATTTTCCAATGTAATTGGTTTCTGTACATTATTTGGTAATCAAAATTCAAGTTCTAACTCCAAACAGTTTTTCCCCTATTTTTAATCTCACCCCAGTTATTGGCCTCATCTGCATGAATTATAAAGCATGATCATTATTCCATGGAGTCATCTTTGATTATTTACTGGAATACTGTATTGTTCTGCTTATTTGTTTTCCTTTATCATGCATCTGCTTCTGTCAAGTAATTATTTCCACCTTGCCTACCAAATATTTAGATGTTCCTTAGGGTCATTGGAATCCTTATTTGAAAAATTCAGAATTGAAGACACCACAAAATCCCATCTAATTCCATAATTCTATATAAAATTATGAATTTTTTGCCAAATACTATATACATATATGTATATGTGTGTGTGTATGTGTGTGTGTATATATATATATATGTGTGTGTGTGTGTATGTGTGTGTATATATATATATATATATATATATATATATATATGACTCATATCTTCAAAAGTAATTTTCTGTGGTGCCTGGGTGGCTCATTTAGTTAAGCCACTGATTCTTGATTTCAGCTCAGGTCATGATCTCAGGGTTGTGAGACTGAACCCTGCGTCAGGCTCCACGCTGAGCATGGAACCTGCTTAGGATTCTCTCCCTCCCTCTCCCTCTGCCTGCTTGCATTGTCAGTCTGTCTGTCTGTCTGTCTGTCTGTCTCTCTCTTTCTCAAAATAAATAAACTTTTTTTAAAAAAGGAGTCTAAAGAAATCTTTAAAAAAAAGTAATTTCCAGGTCATTTTTACCAGTGGCATGGTATTGTACTGAGACCTTTTAGTACTTATTTTGTACTGGGCACCTTATTGTACTTTGGAGTACAGTAAGAAAATACACAGATGGAATTAATATTCTCAATACAATGTTCCTAACAGAGGGAAAGTAGGTTGTAATTGAGAAGAAAGGGACAAAAGGCAGAATTATTAGCCTTATGCTTCCCTAAATATGGTCATAAATGTGCACGAAACTTTATGGCATAGGGGCTCCAGCAGTGCCATAGAATCATGTACATATCTCTGTGATTGGGTACCCAAAAATCACTGAAGAAAATATCCCATATCACCACAGCAACTGTTTGCTCACCTTTCTCTAAGAAACTATCAAAATTATAGCTCAGAGTTTAGTTTACCTCAATTATAGAAGTTCTAGGCTCACCAAATCATCCTTTAGCATTTCAACATACATCTCTGTGAAGTTTGGCACATCCCATAATCTCACCCAGTCCTCCAGTTCCTTTCTTTCCACTCAAGTCTTTTCAAGTGCCCTCAAGAATTCCCTTCACCTTTTGTCTTAAAAATTTAGCTGTCCTTTGGTGACTGCCTCCCATGCATTTTTCTTTAGTAGAGACTCTTTTGTTTTGTTTTGCTTTGCTTATCTTCCCCCAAATTCTCCTCTTATCTCAAGGCCCCGGGGGTCAGCTCCACCAAGACAAGTTATTTTTATTTCCACTGCTTCCCATCCTCCCTTTTCTGCCATCCAACAAATTCTAGGCATGCTCTCTCATGCACTGAATCCACTGCCCATGCTCATCAGCTACCTGAAATAATGGTTTTGAGCATTGGTCTATCTTTAACTCTTGTTTTACATCCCTTTTACTTAAGTGACCCCCTGTGTAGGAGCATTTATCCTCACTGTACTTCAGTTCTAGAATGTTTTCTTGAATGACTTTAATGATGATTTTCTCTGCTTATTTGATTCATATAATAAGGCTCTTGATGGATTCTCTAAATGCCCTGAAATTTTCCATATTGTCTATTTGAGATTTTTTTTCTTTTAATTCCTGGAAGATTTCTTCTACACTTTGTTTACTACTATTCCTGAATTTTTCATTTCTACTTTCATGTTTTTAATTTCCAATATGATTTTTAATTGAATTCATGTATGAGTTTCATGGATACAACATATTTTCTTATTTCTCCAAAGATATTAGTGATAGTTTTGTGGGTTTTTTTTTTTTATTTTTTAACCCTGCACGATCTTTGTCTTGATTAGTTTGTTTGCTTGTTTCTTTTTCCCTGTGCATTTGTCAGGGCTTTTCTTAACTCTTTGGGATTCTCGGTTGTCTACTCATTTTTTAAGTCTGTTAATTAAAAGCTAATGGGGAGTTTTGAATGTATGGGGTGAATGTGACTTGATCACTTTAGTCTTCACTCTAAGGCCATCTGGTTGATCAGTGTTTGGAGAATCCCTGATGTTCCTACCTGTAGGTATTTCCTTTGGACCAGATCAGCTCCCCAGAGGTCTCAGGAGACCACACAATTTGATGTCAGTGTTCTCAGACCTAAGTTACTGAAAAGGTTGGAAAGTACTGGAATTCAGTATATAAGTATTCACTTGATCCTTTATTTTCAACATGATTTCCTACCTTCAAATGTACCTAATTTTTCTTAGTTCAAAGATTCTTTGCTTTACCTTTCCGTAGAACAAATGCTCAGGCTTTTTGTTTTGTGTTGTTATTAACAGCTTTAGTGAGATATAATTTGAATACCTTTATTACTAACCACCCAAAGCTTAAAAATCAATATTTTTACCATGTTCACAGAATTGCTCATCTATTACAATCTAAATTTAAAACATTTTTGTCTCCCGCAATGGAAACCCCATACCCTTTAGCAATTACTTTCCATTGCTTTTGTTCACCACACTGAGCCCTTGGCAAATGTTAATCTGCTTTCTGTCTCTATAGATTTATCTATTTTGCACATTTCATATCAGTGAAATCATATAATATCTGGTCTTTTGTGACTGGCTTCTTTCACTTAGCATAATGTTTCCAGACTCATGCTGTAGCATGTAACAGTGCTTCATTATTTTTTATTGCCTAATTATATTCTATTATCTGAATATGCCACATTTTGTTTATCTATTCATATAGAATGGATAAAAGCTAAAGAGGCTATTTTCATGTCTTGTTGTTCCTTATTCAGTCTTCCAGACAATAATCTCAATTTCAAAAATAGGTTAATGCTACTAACATCTGAAACTTTTAAAGATTCTGTGGAATGAATCAGGTCACTTTTTAGCTTGCACCTTGCCACCTGAAGATACTGCTTTGTTATTTCTTGTAACTCAGGGACCACATTTTTGACTGAGGTTTTGCTTCCATAATTTTATTGTTGTTTTCTTTTATCTCCCTTATTTTGACCTTATTGATTTATGTCTCTTAAAAATCCCTTTACCAGACTCCTGGTGGTTTTCTGGGGATAGGAATATAAATGCACTTCTTCTATGTAAGATCTGTACTCAGAAATCCAGCCCAGGTACATTTTACTATGTGTTTTTCTAATCTAGATATGTAGTCACTGTATAAAATAGGTCTGCACATACCTTCACAAATGGTATAAAACATTTGTATCTCTGTAATTTATTGTTGTATATCTCTGATATCACCAAACAACTTCCTCAGTGCTAAAATAAGTGTATTCTGCTACATAACTGGTTTTATCATTCATTAAAAAATTAAAATGACTTTTGGTGAAAGTAACTGGTTAGTTACCTGCCATCACTTTGAAACTGTGCACTCTTCAAATATTGCATACCTTATTACTTATTGAATGTATATTTTGTCATCAAGTTGAAAACAGCAAATGGAAGAATCATATTTCTAACTATCTCTAATTTAGTAACTCACTGCATGAGGTTAATGTGAGAAAAAGATATAGTATATTTCTTTAAGAAGATTCCTAGAGATCATGACTCTGAAAATCCACTTTACTCATACTAATATCCTTTTGTAAATACATGACTTAACCTCTAAGTTTCAATTTCATCCTCCATAGAATTTGTATTGATTTACAAATAAACTCATTGCACAGCTTCCAAAAGAGGAAAATTATGCTGACCTACACTACGGTTATGAAGGAAGGCTAATCATTAGGCAAACATTACCTAGCATAGTGCTAGACACAAAACAGTAAGTGTATGTATACACTAAAGTTAAGTATCATTTGCATACTACTGTGGATGAGAGCTCTGACAACAGAAGCTGGTTCATATCAAGACTTTGCTCACAGTTGATTTGAGGCAATGTCTTATTCCTCTCTGCCTCCATTGCTGGTTTCTACAATTGGGGTGATAATATTATCTGCTCCGTATGATTCTGTGCAATTTTAAATTAATATGTTTGTGTAGAGATCTTATAACATTGGCCTCATCAATAAATATAACATATTCATATTAGGAATAATTGCACATAGCATACTTGTCATGCTCCTTAAGAAAACCTTACAATAAAAGACATCCATATTCAAACACCACAAAAGTGTTACCAGTTTGAAGAGAAGCCCTAAGTCAAATCATTCAAATACATCGCTTATTAGTTATGTGACTAAGGCCAAGTTTCTTAACCTCTCTGAACCAAAGTATCCCATCTAGGTCATTCGTTCATTCATTCATTCATTCACTCATTCATTCATCAGTCATTTATTTGATAATTATGATGTGCAAGGAACTGTATTGGATGAACTAGAAAGGTAATAGCAAACAACTGTACTATTATTTGGTTCATGCATTGTGTTGAAAATAAAATAGGTTAATTTATGGAAAAAGCAAATTTAAGAAGTGCCATTTCCCATTTTCTTTCTTTCCCCCGTTTTTATTACAGCAAGCCTTCATAGTTTAAACTTGACCATATTATTATAAAATCTTATCAAAAAATATCATATCAGCCCAAAAAGAGATAAAAGAAGTAATCCAGTTCACCTTCCTGTTTTCTGAAAAGCTAATATAAATAAACGAGAAATAATTTCAGTAAAAGGATTTTTTAAAAGCAGCAGCTATATCATAACACTGACAGGAAGAGCAATAATGATTCAGGAATACAAGTAGCCAAACATTTTTAAAAGTACATCAATATCATCATTATTCTAGAGAACATTTACAAAGGTGGCATGTTATCTACTTCTATAGAACAGGGGTCAGTAAACTACTTCTGTAAAGAGCCAGGTAGTAAACAGATATAGTAAATATTCTAGGACTTGTGGGCCATAAAAAGTTTCATTCTGTTTTTCCCCAACTCTTTAAAAATGTAAAATCCATTCTTTGCTCACAGGCCATATAAAAGTCAGCCATAAGTCGATTTGGCCTAAAAGTACTGGCTCCTGTGATTTTTAAAAAATTTTGAAACCTGTTCAATTCACAGTTAAAACCTCTTGTAAGGAGCCCTCCAAGAAACTAAGTCAACACCTCCCTTTTCAACAAAGATTACCACTCAGACGATCATCCATTCAACTGATAGGTATTCATCATCTGCTGAATGTACTGTATTATTGCAGACACCGAAAACATAAGGCAGTGTTGTACATGCAGAAGTCTATAGGGTTTATTTTTGTTGCTGTGCTTTAGTGGAGGGCTCAAATATGAATTCAAGCAAGTGTAATTCAGGCTGAAAGTGCTAAGATATGACTAGAAAGCAAGGTATTACAAGGAAAGAAGCTGTAAACTTAGTCTCAAGTGTTCATGGAAAAGAGTAGTTTCTGGAGGAAGTGATGTCTAAATGAAGATGAAATGGTAGTAAGGGATTGGAAGATTCAAGGAGAAGGAACGAAAGTCAGGTGCAACATTTGACAGATGAGAGAGAACTTGGCATGTCTTAAAAGAGGACAGAAATGCTTTCTGGCTAAAGCATTTATAGTGAAAAAGAGAAAGAGGCATGGTGGGGTGATAGATGAAGCCAGACAGGTAAGCAAGAGGTAAGTCATGGGTCTCATAGTCATATCAGGAGAAAAGAGACTTTGTCCTAAAACAAGTGGGGGAAAGAAAACTATGATCATTTATGCAATTTAGAAAAGTACATTCAGAAGAAAGTATGGATTTGAGAGATATTCTGGAAGCAGAATTTATAGGTCTTTGTGACCATGCAAATGATTTTATGTGGCACCAACATCAATGTCCAATTATATAACTTTTGCTGCAATCACATCAAGTTACTGTCTCACTCACAAACCGGTCATTATCTACTCTTCTTTTGCTCAGATGGTTGTTCCCATGCAGAATGCCTCAAACATTGCATAAGCCTCTTTAAAACCTGTTATTTCAATGCCCAATTTAATCCTGTACTCCTTAACATTGCAACCATTCTTGTTCAAAATTTATTTTGTTTTTTGTTTTGTTTTTTCAACTCCTATATTATAGAAATCAACAAGATATAGTGATTGATTTTATTTTCTGTATTTTGTTTTTCTTCCCATCAACCAAAACAGTGCTGGTCGCACAAAGTGTGGGGTATATTCACTTATTGACGCAGAGCTCTACAGAGATCGGTGCACTAGGCTGGCCAGCTGCTTTCTACACAGTGTGGTTTGTAAAGCACTCAGCAGAGAGGGATTTTCCAACATTCCTATAGATGAATCTATTGTCTAACATAACTTTCACTGAGACATTTCTTCCATAGCTGATTCAGAATCCTTTATGTATTTTAGATACTGTATAACAAATCTTTCGCTCAGGAAGTTCTTCCCAAGAGGATTCAAATTCCTTTGTGTATTTTAGATGTGTCTAATTTCTATAACCCTACAACACAGTTGGCATACAATCTACTCTCCCTGGGACAGCTATAATGCTGTCCTAATTGATATTTCCCGGCACTAATTTTTGTCCCAGTGCATTTTTTTCTTCACAATAGGGACAGGAATATTTTTTAATAGATGCTAGATCATGTCATCCCCCTCCTTGAAACCTTTCGGTGGATTGGGTCTGAAATCCATGTCATGAATTATAAGACTTTATATACTGAGCCCTCACATGCTAGTCAGCCTTACCTGGAATTTCTACTGATGACCAGTCCTGGGAGTTGCCTGTCCTTTGGTGCCAGTGAATTCACTGCCTTTTGGCCTTAGGAATATTACCTAAACCATTGTTTCTACTTGCTACATTCCTTCCTCAACGCTTTGCCCCCTTAGCTTGTACTCATCCCTTGTCTCCAATTAAATATCAATTCCCATGGAAGTCGTCCCTGATGCCCTCAATTCTTAGACACAAACATCACTGAAATCTAGACTTATCTTCCAAATGACACGTGCATTCAAAGTAGTACTTTCTCTACACTCCAAAAGTTTTGAATGTTATTAAATCAACAATGTATCAGACACTTTTTGGCTTCTTACAAAAGAAGAAATGTGCCGTGTTCTGAGAGAACTCTACAGTTGCACTCTTATTACAGTTACTATCATTTTCTTTTTTCTCATTTCATCTGACTTAGTACTATGAGCCCTGGACCTGTGCCCATCTCAGTCACCACTCAACTCCAGAACTTAACACAATGCTATAGCTTAATAGATACTCAGTCAATACTCATTGCTTATGGAATGATCTCATCGCTTTTCTTTCTCTCTAGAGGCAAATATATGCTGTTACATATGATATAAAAACATATTGGGGCTTCCTGGAATCTTAATTATTTAGGAAATCTTGTTTCAAATCCACAGTTTCAAACCCTATGAGATTATAGCACTTTCCAATATCTTTATTCACAACCTCTGCTTCTTTGTTGGCTCAAATTGCTTAGATTATTTAATCTTGTTAGATAAATGCCCACAACAACTTGTTGCAGGACTCAATAAATTAAACAATAGGAATTAATTCCCAACCAATATGTCATTTTTTTCTCTTTGTTTGATTACAAGTGTATGACTTTGAGGTGGAAAGACTTCACATTATTCACCACACTAGATTCTACCACACATCACTGGGTCTCCTCCTGTGCATCAACCCTGTTCCACTCCACAGCCTATGACGCAAGTAGCCACTTCAAAAACCCCAGAGATGTCTTGATTCCGGATTTGCAAAGAACTAAATGCACCACTACAGGGAGAACAGAAACTCATGAGAGTATAAAGCAAAGAGCATGGATTTTGCAATGAAACCAAGTTGAGTTTCACTCCCAGGTCTTCTGTTTATTCACCATGTAACCTTGGGCAACTTGCCTAATACCTTCAAACATCAGTTTCTTCAAATGTCAAATGATATGGAAACACTTATCACTTACGTTTGTAGTAAAGATTAATGAGCTGGCATATATGGAGCCTGCCGAGTGTGGGAGCAGCAACATGTAGCAGTTTAATAATATCATACCTCTGAATGTGAATAATGGGAAATGGTATACTGAACTCTCTAAAAACACAAAAAGAATAATTTCAGAGTAATAAGTAGGGATGGGAAAATTTTCTAGTTGGTAGAGAGAATTCTTTCCCATACTTCCTACACAACCCCAAACCTACCCTCTATTTACCATTGAGTAGGGGTGCTCACCTTCAACAGTAGTAGACAATTAGAGCAATGTATCATGATTTCAGCAGTGGTTAAAAATAAAGGTTTATGGTTAAGTAATATTTATATAATAATTTAATAATTATTTAGTTTAAATGATAGCTATTGGTTTTCATATTATGTTTCAATAATAGCATTAGCTACTAATCCTCTTATATTTAAAAAATATGGGTTTCCTTAAAAATTAGCAAATGCAAGAAAATGAAATCAGTCTTACATTATCATTTATTTCACAGCACGAGAGTTATGCTGTAAACAGTCTTGTGTAGGCATCTGGCCTGTCGTTTAAGAACTCTGATAATAAGCTCACTCAGAACAGAATCAAGCTTTCAAAGCCTGAAGGATAAGTTTGTTCTGACATGGATTAAGATATAATTTTCAAAATGATGGATAATAAAACTTACCTTAATTATAGAGGTTTTGCTTAATCATTTCAAGTGTTCTTAATATTTCAAGACGCCATGGAATTTAAAAGAGTGAGATTTGGTGTAGAATTTAAAGTGAACTCAATTGGTGAAACTCATTTATTAGAAATGTAGATCCACTCAGTGCAGAACATCTACAAAGTCCTCCTTATGTGCCAGCACCTTTACTAGGCGATTTTAAATGAGTATTAAATAAAACAGATACCATCCCTGTCAATACAATCCAGTGTGGTAAAGCTTTGTCAGTCAGAACCAAAGACACAAAAAAATAAGACCAGATGACATAAAAATAAACATTAACATAATTTAATACCTAAAAATTTTAGAATTCCATATTGCAAAACAATGCTCTTAAAATGTAAAAGACAAACATAAGACTTGGAGAAATGTATCACAGAGATGTAAAAATAAGCACAACTATTTCAGTAATAATAACATCTTGTATATGACTTATATTTATCAGTGCATGTAAAAAAAGTGAGGAAGGATACACACCAAACTGTTAATGGTTACCTTTTGGGTACAGAACTAAGGTTAATGGGGAAAGAAGATGTAACTCTCTCACTTTCTATTTTAATACTTATCAGTGATGTCTGAATTACTTACCCAAGCCTATAGTCTATGTACTTTAGAAGATATGTACTAGCCACATCTGTAGCAAAACACAAATGTCTCCAAAGTAAACACAAAATCACCTAATTTATGTCCTGTTCCTTCAAAGTAAAGTTAAAATCATGTGGTTTCATTCAATAAGAGAACAAAACTTAATCTCCTACCAGAAATCCTTATTTATAAATAACATGTGTGTTGAAGAAATAATAGAATAATCAATTAAATCACATCTCAGTTATAGGAAAATTAATAACTACATATTAAAATGTATGTTTTTAAAAAAGAAAATATTCATTAATTTACATCTAAAACTATATACTGACCACCATTTAATTGTACTAAGCTCCAGGAAAGCAATTATAATATCAAGATCTTCAAAAGTGGAATAATTTCTTGGGATAGAAGATGAAAATGTAAGTAATCACAACGAAATGCAATCACATTGCTAAAGCTACCTATACTAAATTTTGTAGACACATAAACAAGAGAACAACTGACTTTGACCAGAGTCCCAAATGGCTTCCCAAGGAGGAAATTTTGAATCTAGGCTTTATGAGATGAGTGAAATCCATCAATAAAATAAGGGGAAGACTTACATTATAGGCAGAAAGAGTGGTGTGAACAATATAGCTAGGAACTGTACATTAGGATTTATAGTTTAGAAGGCATAGTTTAGAAGGCATAGGATCTGTGATAAAAAATTAACATGACTTCTTTTCTTTATTGTGCATATAAACGTGAATGTGAAATCCAATAACCTGTGAATCTGGTTGAAATGCAAATTCCGATTCAGTAAGGCTCAGTTGCAAACTGAGTATTTATTTGTCTTTCTTACAAGCTCTCAGGTAAGGTTTATACTACTACTGCATTCACAGACAACCTTGAATAACAAGGATATGGTGCATGTGATAAACATTGTCATGAAATACATCTGCCTCATCATGGATCCGTATGCCATTAAATCAAGTTTCAACAATTCAAGTTAAATTTCTTACTCCATAATGAAAAACTATTTGACATTTCCAAGTTCAAAGAGAAGTATGTGTTTTATGTACTTTTTGTTAGTTGTTATTTTTTAACTGGGGTTGAGTTTGCTATGTTGGAAGTTGTTCTGCATTTTTCCTTACATTCTTTGCTTCCACACCTTGTCCTGGTCCTGATTCTACAACAACTAAGTTTGGTAAGACCTCTATAATTTTTGGCAGTCATATTCATAGAAGCCTACAATGCTATGGAAGAAAAGAAATGAGTTATCTACTTCTTGTCTGCTTAGGTAATTGAACATTATTATTTCACATAGGTATTTATAACATATATGCTGGGTAGGAAACACAGTTGATTGTGATACCTTTCCTTCCATTGATGGACAAGGTCATTGACATAACTAATCCAGGGAAGGAAGTATCCTTCCTCTCTCTCTGTTCTTAGTACATTGAAAAGCTTCAATGCTTTCAATGCTTTCATAGTAATTAAGACTTTGAAATCACATATCTTAGGATCAAATCTTCACATTTCAATTACAGATAGAATAATTTGAGACAAGAATGTCAGTTTCCTCTTCTGTAAATAGATGACTGTTGTATTATAAGGATGAAATGAATAATAAATATATACATTTAAAAGTATATGGTGAGAGGAAGGACCAAGATGGTGGGACATGAAGACTCCTGAACCTCCTTCCTTCTACAGACACACTGAATATACAGCTACACATGGAGCAATGATCTCTGAAAGAAATACAGAAACTGAGTGATTCCTACATATCAAGTAAATGAGAAAATATCCACATTGAAGAGATAGAAAAGGCTGATACACACTCTCACCATAAACCCCATACCCAGCACAGCACCATACAGCCAAGAGGAATTCACAACTCATAGTTTCGGCATGAGGACCAAAGAGTTTGGACCACACATCTAGCAGCCCAACTTCTAAAATTCTCATCCACGGGTTGGGTCTCCAAAACACATTTCTCTGACAGCCAATAAGCATTGCATCCATGAGACCCAAGGGACTATAACAAAGAAGCATTTCTTAACAGGTCTGCAAACATTTGCTGTGGCTATCTCCTCAAGGCTTAGTTCATAAGGAACAGGCAAAAGTGACCACTTCCTAGTTATTTCCCTAAAAGAGGTTTGACTACATACTTACGACCTGCTGCCTAAGGTTCTAATTTCTAATTTAGTATTTATGTAGGGGCTGGCTACAATCCTCCCCAGAGACTGAGCAAGTTGGTGGGTGCTTCCCCCACAGTATCCATCTGACTCACTTCACCAATAAAGCCAGATCACCAGTATCTCTCTGGAAGTAAACATGTGTGGTGCATTATTTATATGAGACAAAATAGACTTTAAGCCAAAAACTTTAACAAGAGACAAAGGAGGCCATTATATAATAATAAAGGGGTCATTACAACAGGAGGGTAGAATACATTTAAATATTTATATACCCTACATTAGAACACCTTAATATATACAGGACAAATATTGACAAGCTGAAGGGAGAAACAGACAGCAAAACCATCATAGTAGGGGATTTCAATACTCCACTTTCAATAATGGATAGATCTTCCAGACAGAAAATCAATACAGAAACATTGGACTTAAACTATACATGACACGAGATGGGCCTAACAGATATATACATAATATTCAATGCAGCATCCAAACAATAAACATTCTTTTCTTTTCTTTTTAATTTTTTTAACATTTATTTATTTTTGAGAGACAGATCGTGAGTGGGGGAGGAGCAGAGAGAGAGGGAGACACAGAATCTGAAGCAGGTTCCAGGCTCCAAGCTGTCAGCACAGAGCCCGATGTTGGCACAGACTGTGAGATCATGACCTGAGCTGAAGTTGGATGCTGAACCGACTAAGCCACCCAGGTACCCCTACACATCATTTTCAAGTGAACATGAAACATTCTCCAGAATCGATCATATGTTAGGCCATAAAACAAGTCTTAATAAATTAAGAAGATTCAAATCATCTCAAGCATCTTTTTCAATCGCAATAATATGACATTAGAAATTATTTACAAGATGAAAACTGGAAAATTCACAAATATATGGAGATTAGGCAGCATGTTCCACAAGAGCTAATGGGTCAAAGAAGAAATTAAAAGGCAAATAAAAAAAATCTCTTGAGACAAATTAAAATGGAAACCTAACATACCAAAGTTTACAGAATATAGCAAAAGCAGTTTAAAAAGAGAATTTTATGGTAATGTCTTTATGATGAAAAAAAGAAGCATCACGAATAAAAAACCTAACTTTGCAGCTCAAGGAATTAGGAAAAGAAAAACAAACTAAGGTCACATTTAGCAGAAGGAAGGGAATAACAAAGATCAAAGAGAAATACAGTGAAACAGACAAAAAAAAATAGAAGAGATCAATGAAATTAAGAGCTGTTTCCTTTTGTTTTTGTTTTTGTTTAGAAAGACAAATGACCTAGAGCTAGACTGAGAAAAAAAGATAGAGAAAACTCATATAAACAAAATGAAAAATGAAAAAGGAGACATTATGCTTGATAATGCAGAAATACTAAGGATCATAGGGTGCCTGAGTAGCTCAGTCAGTTAAGCACCTAACTCTTGATTTTGGCTCAGATCATGATCTCACAGTTTGTGAGACCAAGCCCTGCAGTGGGCTCTGTGCTGACAGCTTGGATTCTCTCTTGGGATTCTTTCTCTCCCTCTCTGTCTCTGCCCCTCCCACCTCAAAATAAATAAATAAGCATTAAAGCAATAGACTTTTATGAACATGATCATAGACTTTTATGAACAATCATATAACAAATTAAATAATCTAGAAGAAACGGATGAATTCCTGGCAACATACAACCTACTATGACTGAATGATGAAAAAAGAGAAAATGTGAACAGAACAATCACTAGTAAGGATATTGAATCAGTAATCACAAAGTCCCAACAAATAAAACAACCTGATGGCTTCACGGGTGAATTCTACCAAACGTTTAAAGAAAAATTAATACCAGTCCTTCTCAAACTCTTCCAAAACATAGAAGAAGGAACACTTCTAAACTATTTCACATGACCAGCATTACCCCAATACCAAAGCCAGACAAGAACATTATAAGGGAAGACAATTACAGGCCAATATTACAAGGAGATGGCAAAAGAAAGTAAGAACAAAGAGATTAAAGAAAGGTAGAAGCATCTTTTTAAATATTAATTTGAGAGATAATTGAGCATATTTATTTTGCTTCATCAAAGTTGAAGAATTAGGCCAGCTTCTCTGTTAAATAAGATGGCTGAATCAATTCCAGGTTCTACCAGTAAACTAGGTAGTGGAGACTGTGTTTTTAATATTTGCCTAAATGATTTGGGCAATGAAACAGATTCACAGAAGAAACAGGGGAAAAAAGGAGCTACCTGAACCCTCTTCCTACACGAAACACTTATAAACAGGATACTTGTCACATGACTAGCAATTCAGAGGTGTAGTGAATTGCAAGAAGAGACTCAAAACCAAGAACTCTCAAAAAACAAGTGTCTACTTGTTCTTACTTTGGAGTAAGTAGGTTCCAAAGACTGAAAGTATTTAAGGGTGTGCAGAATTGAGGTTCCGTAAAAATATTTCAACTTTAGACATTCAGGGAATGGTCAGCAAGTATTAAGACATCAAGAGATGCTTTGAGAGTAATTAGGGGTACAAATAATACAGCAATAAATAAACTCCATCATATTAAAGCCTGAAACCCTTTCCTGAATACCTCCTCTGTATTCACAAATTAGGTACCTACTGCATTTTCTAATTATGTCTTTATCCACAACCTCCTCTGAGCTGAATTTAAGAAACCTTTAGTATCCCTCCACTTGGCAGAGTGGCACATAGTAAGTTTGCAACAGGTACTGGTTGAAGCAAACAAATAGCTCTTCATTGCAGGAGAATAAAATAATACTGCAGGAAGAGTGTGGAATTAGGAGGTACAAGGTAAAGTGAAAATCAGAAGCAGCAAATGGCAAAACATCTGAAATCTTAGAGCTAAAACAGCTCCTTTTTTCCTTTCAGGATGTGAGAGTGACTTTTCATAATCTTACTCTTTTCAAGACAGTGATGTCTTGGGAGACACCACAAAACAAATAACATCTACCTTAAAAATATTTTTGTTTTTCTACATATTTGTAAGGGGAAATTACCAGACCTTCTGGTAAGATATATTTATTAGGTTTCAGTATGAATACTCAAACAGAATAAGGAAGGAATCTGTTCTAAATCACCAGGGGCCCTTCATTCCATAGAAACTGTAACAACAATATATGTAGGTAGCTGCTGCTTTGGTTGATTGCCTCTATCCTCTGTTGTAGGCTACCCAAAACAAATCAGTGTATACTCTACCTGCATTTCAGTCATGAACCTGGGATGGTTCTGTAGTTTCTTGTGTATCAAAACAAGATGGAGGTGAAATAGTAGGGAAACAAGTGATAAAAACAAGGAAAAGGAATGGAAAAGTAAAAAAGAATGAGGAGAAAGAGTGAGAAAAACATAAAAGAGAAGAGCGATGATATAGAAAACAAGCCAAAAAAATCAAGTAAAAATAGAGAAAAGGCATATTGGAAACAAAATATGAGAGAAAGTAAAAGAAAGCAGCTCAGATAGATCATATGTGATCTTGTTAAACCCACTCATAACTTTGATTTATTACTTTTTTAAATCATTAAGCAGTGTAGAATCATCGAATGGAATTTTAGTGTTCCTTATAAGCAATATATTGATCTCTAGGTAGCCATTAATCTTATCTAAAACAGATTAGAGTAGGCACTGATTTCCTTATTTAAACATGTAAAACTGTGTGCAAACATGTCAATAAATGACCATCTTACTAAGTGGTGAAGGTTGTACTATTCTTTGTGGATGAAGAAATTGAGTTAGTTATGCTAACTTACTTCATTACTTAGGGTAGCCTAAATAGCTAAAAGTCAATTCTGAAATTATAATCGCTAAAGAATTTTATTGTTTGCTGACTAACAGTTCAGGACAGCTATTGTAGATTTGTTTGTGCCTTTCTTCCATATGTTGATTCAGTGACCCAGGCTTCTTCCATTTGGGGAGGGTCAGCCTCTTCTTGAACATTATCTTTTGCATCATATTTTTTAAAAAAGAACACTAAGGGGGCGCCTGGGTGGCGCAGTCGGTTAAGCGTCCAACTTCAGCCAGGTCACGATCTCGCGGTCCGTGGGTTCGAGCCCCGCGTCGGGCTCTGGGCTGATGGCTCAGAGCCTGGAGCCTGCTTCCGATTCTGTGTCTCCCTCTCTCTCTGCCCCTCCCCCGTTCATGCTCTGTCTCTCTCTGTCCCAAAAATAAATAAACGTTGAAAAAAAAAAAAAAGAACACTAAGGTTGAAACATAGGCATTCTCTTAAAAGCCCTGATGGAGCAGTAACCACCAGACTTCTGTTCATGTTCCACTGGAAAGAATATAGCCAAACAGATACACTACTGGAAAAGGTGTATCCTAGACGTTATTCCTAGACATTATTTTACTTGGCCTTTTAGCAGCTCTTGGCATCAGTAACGCATCCCTTCTTCCCTAATGAACTTTCTTCATGTGGCTTTTAGGATTCCATACTCTCTTGAATGTGTTCCTACCTAATTGGCTATTCTTTCTCAATCTCCTACACTGTTTTCTTCTCTTTGACCTCTTACTGTTAGAATTGTCCAGGACCCACCCCTTAATCTACTGTCTTCTATATCTGTAATCCTCAGTCCTTTGTATAGTTTTATATATGATATTTGATGGCAACTCCCAAAACTATCTAACTCAGAACTTTCTCAAGAACTCCAGCTACTTTTTATTCAAGAAGAAATACATAGTGTGTATCTGCTCTTGGATACACAATGTATATCTCAAACTTAACATGTCCAAAATTTAACTCATGTTCTCCTATCATGAACCTGCTCCTCCTAATGTCTTCTGTTTCCCCCAGCTCAGCGGTTGAGAATTTCATCCTTCAAACTGCAAAGGGCAAAAAAAAAAAAAAATCCTTGATATTTTTCATTTTCACACCCCACATCCAAACAAGAAAATGTTTGTTTGATTCTACCAGAAAAAATATAGAATCCCAGCATTTCTAATCACTTCTACTCATCTGAACCTGGTCTAACCCACCACCATCTACCGTCTACAGTATTTCAATAACTTCTTAAACAATCTCACTGTGTCTATGTTGCCACCTATAGCCTTTTCTCAATACACGAGCCAGAGTAACCCCTCCAAAAGAGTTAACATTTTGACTGAGATCATTTCACTGCTAAGCTCAAAATCCTGCAAATATTCCCATTTCACTTGGAGTAAAATTCAAGCTATTTACAATGACATGTAACCCCTGTTACTACTCTGGGCTTTTACATGCCCTTTGACTTTCGACTTTGCCCTCTCTTTCTTGCCCATGATACCCCATGGTCATATCTGAAAGGAGCATGTGGGAATATATCCTGGAGGATCATACTGCTTTTCTAATTCTCTTTTGCTGGTGGGAGTTTGGTTGCATAAGTATAGATTTAAAATCTGAACAGTCACAAGCTTTTTAGGCAAAGCTCATTTTATTTGGCAATAAAATTCCCTCAAAAGCTTAGTACTTCTCCAATGATGCATTTTGTTTCCAGCATGTTCTGTGTACTAGTGACACAACCAAATTCCTTAATTAGGCATTGGTAGTAGTCCTACTGTGTGTGTGTATGTGTGTGTGTGTGTGTGTGTGTGTGTGTGTATTTTGAATATATATATTTTGAACCCTGATCTGCTGTTGGTTCTTTCTCTAAACGTATTAGTAGCAATTCCCTGAAGCCATCTGGAATAATGAGCTTAGGTTTTCCAAACTCTGTAGAGCCTCCATTTTCTGGCCTCCGTCTTTCTTCCCTCTCTTTACAAATGTATCATTCCCACCTAACCTCATCTCCTATAATATCTTGCCAAAAGCTGTAGGCAGCAGTCAACAGATGGTGACCTACTTTTTTCAGCCATTTCCCATAGATCTGAAGACTCAATACATTCTTGCTTTGTCTTCTAAGTTAGGTCATATGACAGTTTTATCAAATGTTTATCGCAGCTTGACAGGACTGTCTCATTTTGTAAACTTAAAAAAACATTTTTTTTTTCCAAATTGCCCACCAACTAAATAAACATCACATCTTTTAGTTTTGTTATGGCAACACCCCCTACACCCAGTACAAAGTTCTTTATTTTTAAGAGCTACATAAGAGACCAAAAACAATAGAGGCTGAGCTCTTGTTCTGTTCTATTTATCCATTAAAGACCCATTGTCATTTGCATTCAGAAGGCAGAAGAGAAAGAAAGTGCAAAGAAGGCACATGCTCTCTCTTAAAATCTCTGACCTAGAAATGACTCACATCAGTTTTGCACACATTAGACTAGACAGAGAGAATGCGGTCTACACTTACTGCAAGGGATGCTGGGAAACAGTCTACCCACTATGATCCTATGAAAATGGAAGAAGAAGAAGAAGAAGAAGAAGAAGAAGAAGAAGAAGAAGACGACGACATATTTGGCAGATAGCAAACCATCACTGCCACCATTATCAGAGCTTTGATTCTTACATATCAAGAGGAAATAGAAATCAAATATCTCACTTTAGGCTTATAATAATTGTGCTCAAAATAGACATAGTATAAAATTCCAAATTTACAAAGTAAATGGACAAATAACTAGAATATCAAACAATGAGGAATTATAGAATAAGTTTATCTCATGTTTAGATATTTCCATTACTTAAGGTTTCTAGGAGGAAGAAAAGCTAATAAAAATATTAGTCTATCACTTCTTAAACTTATCACCTTAAGAACTATGCTATCCATGGGGCGCCTGGGTGGCGCAGTCGGTTAAGCGTCCGACTTCAGCCAGGTCACGATCTCGCGGTCCGTGAGTTCGAGCCCCGCGTCAGGCGGTCCGTGAGCTCCAGCCCCGCGTCAGGCTCTGGGCTGATGGCTCGGAGCCTGGAGCCTGTTTCCGATTCTGTGTCTCCCTCTCTCTCTGCCCCTCCCCCGTTCATGCTCTGTCTCTCTGTCCCCCAAAAAATAAATAAACGTTGAAAAAAAAAAGAACTATGCTATCCTGAGGCCTCCCTGTCCCGGGTGTTCAGGGAGGAGGGCTCCCAGGTGGACCCAGCAGAGAGCTGCAGCTGTGCTCTACACCCAACCCCTGGATGGTATGCATGTGTCTTGCTGCCCATAACAACTCCATCTCTGTGTGTCTGTCCATGGTGTCCCAATCCTGGAGCCCCCTCTCCACCCTTCCCACAATGAAGACACTTTCTTTTGTCATTTGCATTCAGAAGGCAGAAGAGAAAGAAAGTGCAAAGAAGGCACATGCTCTCTCTTAAAATCTGTGCCACTGACAGCCGCTCTCTCCCAGATAGGCCTGCTCTGCCTGGTTGTCTTCCCTCTGGGCCTTAGGTGGGTCGTGCCTCACTGGTACAAGCAGGCTCTGAACACACAGCCATTCATCTGGGAAGACTGAGCACCAATTTAGGGACAGCAACCTTCCCTAGTGGGCATTGCCTGAGCAAGTGGGGGAGGAAGTCAAGCCTCTACCTGGGCCAGGGAAGGCTTGAATCTGACCAGAGAGGAGGGTGTCTGTCACATCCAGCTCCCCATCCTTCATCTGAGGCCTCTAAGCAGCTTGGGGTCCCAGCTGGTTTGATGTAGAGGCTGCTGTGCTGCTGTGCTCCCACCTGCCTCTCCCTGCCCTGGAGGACACCACAGGCCAGCACAGAGCCTTGTCCTCATTGTGGCTCACTGGGGTCCCAGGAAGTAACTCATGGGAGAGGCCGTTTGTCCTTCTGCCCACCACAGAGGGTGTCCCTCACTCAGGAGCAAGGCCTGGCTGCTGGATGCCTCAACAGCCCCTTGCCCAAGGCCTGGTGGGGGAAGCAACAAGCCGTAGGTGGGGACATGGGTGTTCAAAGGCCAATGCTGGTTCATTTACTAGTGTTTACTGCACCTGCTTCAGGACCAGCTGCTGTCAGCTCCGCGGGCAACACTGGCCTGAGGCATCATGTCACATCCATGTCCTCACAGGTAGAGAGCAACAAACCATAAGACCAAGGATCTGGAATCCAAGGTGCATTGTTTCACATTTTAGCAACTATGGCATTGGGATAAGGGACATGCTAGAGCTTAATTGTAGCATTCCTTTTTCCTAGTAGCACTTTTAGATGTCTGTGGCATTAATGGCAATTAAATAAGGTGTGTAGCATTACAAAAATAATTTGCTAATGAAGTGGGAACTAAGTTCCAATTTTAATAATAGATCGAGTCAAATATTAAAATAATTAAAAATTTTTGATATGTGGATTTTCCTGTTTTGGAATATACAAGGGTGTTTCTAATAATAAATAATGTTCCCAGAAAAATGAATGTCCCATGAAACTTCAATAAATTATTAATACTATATCATCTATTTTCTAAATATGAAAATTAGAGGTATAAAAATCTCCTGTTTAAAACTTTTTCCTTAGATACAAAGTGGGTCAATTTGAGACACAAATAGAATGCAAGAAGTCAATATTATTTTAGCCCTGTACACAGAGCAAAAATGTCTTTAGATGAAAATGGAGAGTAGCTAAATGTGATACATTTTATGCCATTGCCGAATTGAGGCTCTAGATGAGATTCTGATCTATAAAGAATCCTCAACGAAAATGTACATATCTTTAAAAACCAAGCCTTCTAACAGAGGAAATCATGAAGCCATAATCACATCAGTGAACTCACTTTGTATTGAAGTTTACAGGTTCATCTAACTTCATTAAGTTTTTTTCCCCCTTATTATTGCTGAAACAGAAAGATGGCAGGTGAAAGTAGAAATTAATCCATTAGAGTGAACATGTTTCCATTTCAAAGTATGTTAATTTCGTTTCTACTTTGTCAGCTTTAATTTGTCACTGAACCCAAAATGGGATAATTGCACCAGTATTTAAGTTCTCATACGTAGTCAAGGTTTTTCGTAATTTTATAAAATTACATTTAGATTCCGTTGACACTGCTTAATGTATTACAAGGTAACATGTGTTGAGACTTGGCTCCCAACATGTCAAATTAAATCAAAATATAAATTAATTCAATGACAACTCCGTGTTGATATTTGCTCATTATGCTGTAAATAGATTGTGTGTGGAATCTCTGCAATTTAACCTAAAATTATACAAAGTACATTTACCATGAAATCATGACTTGTTTTCAATACACTGGATGTTCACTGTGCCAAACCATAGGTACAATGATCCTTTATTTTTTTGGAATGGGGCAGGGAGTGGGGAGCTATGCAAAGATAGAGACCTAAAGATATCTGATAATTACCAGAGCTACTTGCAAGATTCTATTCTATGTTAACTCATGTTGAATTGTCAAGATGGAATTAAAACACCTTTGAAACTCAACAGCATAGAAATTTTAGTCCTCAAAATATATATTTCCAGTATATCTCCAACTCGAAGTTATTTGGTTACATGACACTTATTCTTAGGAAAGATATCTTTTATCAGTCACACCTCAGTGTAAATGAAAATATCTCAGAGACAAAAGATTTTGTTATGATAACAAAAGATAAAGATGGGGAAACTGTGATACCAGCACATAAATGTCTATAAAGAGAATGATTTAAGAAATAGAATAAGGGCAAATAAAATTTAATAGTTCTAAATCCTATGGCTTTTCCCTCCTATTATGTCATCCACTGTATTAAGTCATTTACTTAGTATAACTTAGTAATTACTTCCCATTAAAGAATATTTATAACACTTCCTCTAAAATGCCAAGACAGCACAAAATCTAAGGGAAAAAATCATCACTTAATAGGTAACAAATAGGAGTCTCCTAGAACATATTTTCAAAATATTTTCCACTGCATAAATACCTTGTTCAAAATAAATTTATAATACATTTATTATATTTATATCCTTGAATACAACAAAATACTAAATTTCTGGAACATTTTATGTATTTTGATTTTCTTCCTAAACAACTCATCAAAATTGTACAAACTAATTGCACTTCCCTTATTACGACTGTTAAAATAAATTAGTACATTTTATTCACAATGATGTTACTGCCAAGAAATAAAAATAAAAAATTGTATAGGATCTGTGCCCAAAGTTGTGTCAAACTGAAAAACTAGAATATCCATGTGAATGTTACTTATGAAAATCATTGGTTTCTATAATGAATTTTCCTAAGCTCATCTATTTGATGAAATAATCCTTAAGATTTTATATTTTTATTTGGGCATATATGACTTGTTATTGCCTAAATCATCTCATATTTATTCTCTCTGCGTTTGCACTGAATTATATGACTTTTGACAAATAATATGGAATTTGTCATAGTCTATGTTTAATTTTATAGAAATTTGTAAAAAAATATCCTATTTTAATAACCTGATAGTTTCATTCCTTTTTCATAAATTTCCAGTGACCCCATACCAAAGAAAAGGAAATTAAAACTCAAATCTAAAAGCATTAGTTATAAAAGAAGAGTTGGGCAAATTTACAACTCAGAAATGCTTTTTAAAATGTGGCTATTTTTCCAGTCATTGTACGCACATGCAGTTGGGTTTTGGTTATGACCATATTCAACTGCAAATATTTTACTTTCTTATCTTGAAGATAATCCTTTAGTTCTAAATCATAACACATTGTTGTGGTAGAAAGTTAACTTCTATTACAAGTCTGGTATATATTTGTTTTTTACAGTCACACTATTATATAACAATTTTAAACATATGTAGTACGGAAATGTTTATTGCTCTTTAAAGGAAGATAACACCAAATACATAAAGATCGATTCCACTGACTTGTGGTGATTTTGTTGAGTTATATGGGATCAAATCTAATTCTTCATGAATGATTAACAATGCATTGTATCATATAGAATGTATGGATAAATAATCATGGCATAGTATATAAATTGAATGAATGCATTTTAAATGTAATTGTATCAGCTGAGTAATAGTTACTCATTGTAGGTGTTTATATTTTTACAAATATATATTTTCATCTTTACTGGTACCTCCTTAACTCACATGGTCTTTTAATTAGCCTTCTTGGGTTATCTACATATAAAATGATATCATTTGGAACACTGCTATGTATCCTCCTTTTCTCTCAACGCAGTTTTGCATAGAACTTGCCAATATTAAATGTTATATTGTTTAAATTCTAAGATATGCATTTTTCATGTTTTTAGCACTTCTGAAATGTAGCAGAATCTTATATTTGTTACATATATTTAATGTGATTGTCTTTTCTTAAATCTACTGTTCAGGAATTTTGCATCTATGTTTATCATTGAGATTGGTTTATAATTTCATTTTCTGTCCTGATCTCTGACTTCAAATTCAGCATCATACAAAGAGACAGGTGTTCCCTCTTTTCTATTACCTGGAGGAGACTGTAAAAGTAGGAAATATATAAGATACCAATTTTTAGAGTAACACACCTACAAAGCTATCTGAAGTTAGGGTTTTTGAGGAAATATTTTGAACTCCATATTTAATTTGATTGTTATATAACTTTTCTTTAATTCTATTTCAACTTCAGATGGCTTTTGAAATTTACTTTCCCTATGGAATTATGCATTACATGTAAAATTTCAACTTTATTGTCATAAATTATTCATAACCTAAATACATGTTTACTTTCTCACACGTGTAAAATTCTTCCCCTTTTTGTCCCTTAAATAAGTTATTTGTAATCTTATTCTCTTGCTTATTATTTCCCCTGATTAATTTGAGCTAGCAATGTGTCTTTCATTCGTTCTTTCAAAAACCAACTTCTGGTTTGGTGTATACATTCTATAGTATGTCTGTTTCTAACTTCATTAATATTTATGTCTATTATTTCTTTTATTTTATATTCTTTTATTTTCTCTGTTGTTTTTTTCTTATTCCTTAACTAAATGTTTAGCTTATTAATATTCAACCTTTATTTTTTATGTGAATATTCAATATTCTACATTTTTCCTCAAGTACCACTTTAGAAGCTTCACTCACATTGATATGTGATAGTTTAATAACTGTCTACTTAAATATTTCTAATTTCAGTGTTTTTAATTAATGAGTTATTTAGAAGTGTTTGTTTTTGTTATTTCCAAGCATATATACTTTTTCTTGTAGTTAATTTGTTGTCGATTTCTAAATAAATTACTTTATGTTCAGAAAATCTGAAATGTCTTGAAGCTGTCTTAATGATTTTGAATGTTGTAAGTTTTAATTAAAAAGTTTCATGTGTGATTAAAACAAATGAGAATTCTAATTTTGGTTACAATGCTCTTTATGTCACTATTTTAAACAGGAGAAAATGTATTTATAAAGAAAGAGAAAATAATTTCTTTATTGTTTAATTCTTTTCCTTGAGGTAGTTGTGGTTTACAGAGAAAACAAACCTAGTAATGCAATCACAAAGTGATGATAATGGACCAAAAAAAAAAAATCTATCTTCCTCTGTGGCACCAGACCTAATGACTCCATTTTACATAATACATAGCATGAAGCTTTCATAACACATTGTATTACAATTTCTCTATTGAGTTTTATTCTCTGCATTTTTAGAATGTTTTTTATATTTCACTTTCATCCCAAATAGCAACTCAATGACAAGGTAAATAATAGCTGATCTCTTTAAAGATAAATTAGATGCTTCCCAAAACATGTTAGCATTGTCAAACAAACATCTTTAGCTAACATTGGCTACTGATATTTTTGAAATTATCATAATGGTCTTGCACTCTAAGAATACTTGTTACCCAAACTGGTTTATACATTTGAAATATATTGTATTTTAAGACCAAATCATTTAGTTTCACTTTGAGTAGATACTGCTTTTAGAGACCAAAAGTGAAGCTACAAATAGGACAGCAGAACTGTCACAGAGTGACTCCTGCCATTTCAGCTACTGGTGAGTCTAGAAAGTAGTTCGTTATGATATCTGAATGACTGAATACTCACTTAATATCAATTATTCTTACCCTATTACTTTTCGGACAGATTATTGATTAGTATTACAGAAAAATATAATCAGGAGAACTCAGAGCAATCCTCTGTCATTGCATGTGAACTTCTCAAATCTCAAAAACATTCGCTAAAATTCCCATTTCTACATGTTCTTGTTCCATTCCTCCCTGTTCCTGACGTGATCACAAACATTAGAAGTAAAATCAACATAAAAACACAACTTGAGTTTATTTGAACAAAACTTATTTTGGAAAGCAATGTTTTATTCAATACACTTTATTCAATATATTTTCTTCTGTATTGTATATGCAAACTTCTCAGTGAAGGAAGACAGGAAATGAGAGATGAGGTTGGACTACAATTAGCTGATTCTGAAGTAGATAATATAAATTATAAATAATGGAGGCATATCACCTTGGCAAAGATATTATTCTTTAATCATCACATATATCAAAGAAGCCAGGAATTCATGAAGAGATAGCTAGGGAAAAATTGATATATTTCTAAATATTTCTCCCTACTTAAAGGAAACTAGTCTCCATCATATACTATATTGAAAAACTGAAGATATTCTTGCTCTTTCTATGGTGTGTATATTTAACAGATCCATATACACAAATCTCCCTCTGAACTTGTACTTGTATTAGCCTTAGGCCAACTGAATGAGATAGACTGCATTATTTTTCAAAATATGTTGTACCTATTCCTGAGCTCTTGAAGTCGGTTTTGCCTGTGTGGCTTTCCTTGAGCAATAAAATGTGAGTGGCAGTTATGAGTGTGTTCCCAAGAAGAACCTTAAGAGTCATTGTGTTTCCAACCTCCTCTTTACTCTTTCTTCCCAGAACTCAAGAATGCCCACCCAGAGACTAATCCATCTGCCTGAGACTCAAAGTGAAAACACATGGAACTGATCCACAGTTGGACTTCACTGGATATGTAACAAATAGATGACTCCATGACATTGCCCATTCTTCCCTCTTTTATTTTTTTACTTTTTAAAATGTTTATTCATTTATTTTTGCGAGAAAGAGAGAGGGTGGGGGGAGGGCAGAGAGAGAGAGAGAGGGAGAGAGAGGATCCCAAACAGGCTCCACACTGTCAGTGCAGAGCCCAACGCGGGGCTCAAACTCACGAACCGCCAGATCATGAGCTGAGCCAAGATCAAGAGTTGGACATCTAACCGACTAAGTCACCCAGGTGCCCCATTCTTCCCTCTTTTAATAAGAATATTTATTGCAGTTACCTTCCCAGCATTATAAATTGAGTGTCCAGATGACATAACTTGTCATTTTAGTTCATAAATCTCTAGATCAGGAGAATCCACAACCAAAACCAATGTAGAGACCATCCTGAGACCTTGGACTTTATGCTTGTGCTGTGATGGATGAGACTTTTAAGTTATCTCCCTTGGGAAGGAAGTGGGGATGTTTTCTATGCAGAAGGAAAGTAAATGAATATGTGTGATGGTGAGAATAAATTGTGGGAAAATATATTTTCGCCCAAATTATTTATTGTCCTTTCCCAGTGGATGATGGGTCATGAATTTGCCTTAGTTATTGGAATGAGTACAAGCGACACACATCATTTCTAAACAGAAGCTTAAAGATCCATCATGTGGTACTACCAGGTTTCCTTTCCTTCTGTCACAAATAAAAGCAGCAGCCTACGTAGACTGCTCTAACAGCTGAGGACTTAGAATGCAGCTATGAGTAGCACTACTACAGAAAGCATGGATCAGTATGTAATATGAGTGAAAAACAAATACTTGTTACAAGACAATAAGATTCTAGGGTTATTTATTAATTGCAACATGAACTAAGCTGAATTACAAATGCATGAAGTAATCAAAATCCAGTATTCTGAGAGGGAATTATCCCTTCCAGATGTGAAGTAAGGACTCAGCCTTGAGAAGAACACAGATAGAATATCAAGATGTATACACCACTTTCCAGTTTCATCTCTCTTATGTTTGATAGTCAGCTGATCATAGCTCTATGGAGAATTTTGGCATGAAAAAGATACAGATAACTATTTTCCTCCATATGTCTTCCCATTCTTTTTGATTGTTTACTTGACTTTTTAAAAAATCTTATTTGAATGTTACCCACATATTCCCAAGCCAACATCATTTTTACTAAACAAAACTTGGCTAAATACCTAACATACGCATCCCATAAAACAAATAATTAAACAATATTTACAGAGAGAAAACAAGAAAATTTAAATGATCACCAGCCATTATTTTCAGTGGAAACCTAGAAAGATATATTTTTTAATAATACATGTTGCTTTGCTAACCTAAAAATATAATCCATGGATATATGGTAAAAGTCATAGTTCCTACAGGGATATTTTTAGAACATCTTTTTTTTTTTTTTTTTTTTTTTTTAATTTTTTTTTTTTTTTCAACGTTTATTTATTTTTGGGACAGAGAGAGACAGAGCATGAACGGGCGAGGGGCAGAGAGAGAGGGAGACACAGAATCGGAAACAGGCTCCAGGCTCTGAGCCATCAGCCCAGAGCCTGACGCGGGGCTTGAACCCACGGACCGCGAGATCGTGACCTGGCTGAAGTCGGACGCTTAACCGACTGCGCCACCCAGGCGCCCCTTTTTAGAACATCTTAATCAGCTAATGCATAATCAGCATCTCATAATCAGTAAGGTATATGTGTTAATATTTTTTATCTTAGTACATGATGATACAATATGTGATAAAATCATTTTTCCATAAAAAGTTAGTGCATTATTATAGTTCTCTAAATGTATAAATGATGTGGAAAAAATGGCAAAATGTATTTTTCAAAGATTTTTTTATTTCTCTCATCAAAAAATATACTGTGAGACACAATGTTAAATGCTAGGAATTTGAAGGGGTTATGATAGATTTTGTCCTTAAGAAATCCCTAGTATCTGTGGGTAGGAAAAAATCACTGTTCAAGGGGAAAGAAATGTTATTACTTAAGACATAGAGCAGTTTCAATGTCAAGTACTTGGTATGATAGAAAATTCTACAAATTTCAAAGGAGTAAGCAATCTCCAAGTACAGGAAGAGTAAGATTTTATGGAGGGAATGGAATAAAGTTGTATTTAAAGGTTGGGTAGGATATAGACAAATGAAGTAAAGAGATAACAGCTTTTTTGAAAGGAAAAACTTGAAAATAAAATGACCATCACATTTTTAGAGAAACTCAAAGATCTAGTTTAGCTAAGAGAGATCATCTGTAAGGAGGAAGAATGAAAGGTAAGGAGCCTACTTCAGGTTTTTATAAAGGGGGTGACATCTAAACCAATATGAAGGTTAAAGGAGATTTTATTCTGACATTATTGAACAAGAGGGATCAAGAAGGTTTAGTGACCAAAAAAAAAAAAAATCAGTAAAGAAGGTAAACCCAATAATCACCTGCAGAGTGTTGTTCTTCCTGAATAGTGGTAAAACAAATATGTAACAAGTGTATTTCAAGTGAAACAGTAGACTGATGGAATGGGGCAGGTAGAGGAAGAATGGTTTTAAGTTCATGACACTTTGATTTTATGATGTTAATGTGTTATTCAAATAAAAGTGTACAATTTAATTTTATACATTAAGAATAACTTTGAAAAGTCAGACTTTAAATAAAATTTTTGGAGTCATTATACAGAATCATGTATAGAAGTGAACACCAAAGGGGTACATGAAAAAAGAGAGAGCTGGAGATATTTGATAAAGACTAGGAAGATAACTTGCATGGAAGTTTTTTTGCATCTCGTGTCCATGAAATACAGTCAGATCAACACTAAACCATCCTGCACACCTAGAAAACTGATTTGAGGGTCAACACAACAATCTGCACGACCTGAACCACAGAATTCAGCAGGTGCACAGTGCAGAGAGATGAAGTGGGGGAGAGAGAAGCCACCAATGGCAGGGAGCTGTTTTTGCCTGTGGAAAGAGGCCATAGACTGGGTGAAGGGGGAGGAGTACAGGAGAAGCACCCCAACCCAAAAGTAGCTGGAGAGAAAGTTGAAAAGTGGAAACAACCACAGGGACTGAATAAAAAAGGGAAAAAGGAGAAAGGAGAGGGTTTAAATTCCATTAAGACTCTATAAACAGGGGGAGTACAGAGTCTGAAACTCCGCAGCTCAATGCCTGGCAGTGCTCTGGTGAGAAGGGTGAATTCCCAGGAGCAGAGTGGGGTCCAAGTGGTCCTTGGGCCAAATGGGGAGAAGAGGTTCCACTGCTGGAAGGACATTTTGTAATGGCTGTGTGGCCACCTGATCTCAGCAGACACCAGAGAAAAGCCACATTCACTAGTGCTGGAACAAGGACTTTAAGGGGGAAGTCTGGTGACAGATGGGTGTTGTGACTTACCATAGTCCCTGAAACGCTGCTGCTACATGATCGCGTGAACTTTTTCTGGGGTGGGCTGGCACCCAGCCACAGTCTCTAGGCATCAGTAGCAGCACGGTCCAGCAAATGTTCCTGGATGCCACCAGCACTGGTCATTGCCTGGTGAGACCCTCCACCAGAAGGTCTGAGCAGGTCAAATCTGTGGGCCATCAGAAGTGAGGGGCTGGGAAACACAGCCACATCTCAGATAAGTCTCAGGAGGCAGGTGCCGACTGGCAACCTGATGGCTTGGTCATGGGCAGTGTAAATGCTGGGAGTGGACAGAAGCCAGAGACAAAGAACAGGTGTGCGATTGCTGATTGGGGATAACAGAGTTCTGGGTAGAACAGAGACTGGGTAGCTGGGTGAGGCCATTTTCACCCCTCATTCCCATGCGCATACACACCTACAAGCACAGCAATCCACCCGAGTAAGCTAAGTAGCGCCATCTTGTGGAGAACGAAGCCATTACACTAGGCCCTGCCCAGTTGGGCCAACCTCCCTCTATAGGAACACCACAAGTCTTTCCGACTGCTTAGTTTACTAAGGACAATAAAGTACTTCACAGTTTGACTTCTAGGGGAAAACAATGTAATCTCCATTGTATTTCAGTCTGTTCGCTGGTCCATATATTCAATTTTCTTTTCTTTTTCGTTTCTTTTCTTTTTCTTGAATACAGAAAGAGAAAAAAATTTATTTTTATATTCAATTTTTATTCAAAATATTTTTCTTTAATTTTTTCCTACTATATTTTACTTTTTTGTAAATTTTTCAAATTATATTTTACTTCCATCATTTCATTTTTTTCCTATTTCTTTCTATTCATCTTTTTTCAAATTTTCAAATGTTTTCTTGTTGTTTCGTTCCCCTTTATTCTCTAACCTATCAAGCTCCTTTCAACAACCAGACCAAAACACACCTAGAATCTAGCATTATTTATTTGATTTTTTGTGTGTTGTTTTAAATTTTATAATTTTTATACCTTATTAATTCCTTCTCTTCCTTCAAAATGATGAAACAAGGGAATTCACCCCAAAAGAAAGAGCATGAAGAAACGACAGCCAGGGATTTAACCAACACAGATACAAGTAAAACAGCTGAACCAGAATTTAGAATAATGATAATAAGAATACTAGCCAGGGTTGAAAACAGATTAGAATCCCTTTCTGTGGAGACAAAAGAAGTAAAAGCTAGTTAGGATGCAATAAAAAAATGCTAAAACTGAGCTGCAATCTTGAATGGATGCAATGATGGCAAAGATGGATGAGGCAGAGCAGGGAACTGGTGATATCGAGGACAAAATTATGGAAAATAATGAAGCAGAAAAAAGAGGGAGGCTAAGGCAAAACAGCACGATTTAAGAATTAGAAAATCAGTTACTCATGAAAAAGGAACAACATCAGAATCACAGGAGTCCCAGAAGATGAGAGAAAAAGGGGTTGAAGGGGTATGTGAGCAAATCATAGCAGAAAACTTTCCTAACCTGGGGAAAGACACAGACATCAAAATCCATGAAGCACAGAAGGCTCCAGTTAGATTCAACAAAAACCAACCATCAACAAGGCATATCATTTTGCCAAATTCACAGTTTGACAAGGAAAGAATCATGAAAGCAGCAAGGGAAAAAAAAGTCCTTAAACTGCAGGGAAGACAGATCAGGTTTGCAGCAGACCTACCCACAGAAACTTGGCAGGTCAGAAATGAGTGGCAGGATATATTCAATGTGCTGAATTGGAAAAATATGCAATCAAGAATTCATTATCCAGCAAGGCTTACATTCAAAATAGAAGGAGAGATAAAAACTTTCCTAGAGAAACAAAAATTAAAGGAATTCTTGACCACTAAACCAGCCCTGCAAGAAATTTTAAGAGGGACTCTCTGGGGGGAGAAAACATGGGGGGAAAAAGCAACAAAGACTAGAAAGGACCAGAGAATACCACCAGAAACTCCAACTCTGCAGGCATCATAATGGCAATAAATTCCTATCTTTCAGTACTCACTCTAAACGTCAATGGACTACATGCTCCAAACAAAAGACATAGGGTAACAGAATGGATAAGAAAACAAGATCCATTTATATGCTGTTTACAAGAGACTCACTTTAGACCTAAAGACAGATTGAAAGTAAGGGAACAGAAAACCATCTATCATGATAATGCTCACCAAAAGAAAGCTGGAGTAGCCATACTTATATCAGACAATCTAGACTTTAAAATAAAGACTGTACCAAGAGATGAAGAAGGGCATTATATCATAATTAAGGGGTCTACCCAAAAATAAGATCTAACAATTGTAAACATTTATGCTCCAAATGTGAGAGCACCCTAATATGTAAATCAATTCATCACAAACATAAAGAAACTCATTAATAATAATCCCATAATAGTAGGGGACTTCAACACCCCACTTATAACAATGGACAGATCATCTAAACAGAAAATCAACACATAAACAATGGCTTTGAATGACACACTGGACCAGATGGACTTAACAGATATATTCAGAACATTTCATCCTAAAGCAGCGGAATACACATTCTTCTCCAGTGCACATGGAACGTTCTCCAGAACAGATCACATACTGAGATAAAAATCAGCCTTTAACAAGTATAAAAAGATCAAGATCATACCGTGCATATTTTCAGACCACAATGCTATGAAACTCAAAATCAACCACAAGAAAAAATGTGGAAAGGTAACAAATACTTGGAAACTAAAGAACATCCTACTAAAGAATGAATGGGGCCAACCGAGAGGTTAAAGAGGAAATTAAAAGGTACATGGAAGCCAATGAAAATGGTAACACCGCAGTCCAAAATTTCTGGGATGCAGCAAACGCGGTCATAAGAGGGAAATATATAGCAATCCAGGCTTTCCTAAAGAACAAAGAAACGTCTCAGGTACACAACCTAACCTTAAACCTTAAAGAACTGGAAAAAGAACAGCAAATAAAACCTAAAACCAGCAGAAGACAAGAAATAATGAAGATTAGAGCAGAAATGAATGCTATAGAAACCAAAACAAAACAAAACAAAACAACAGTAGAACAGATCAATGAAACAAAAAGATGGTTCTTTGAAAGAATTAACAAAATTGAAAAACCACTAGCCAGTTTGATCAAAAAGAAAAAGGAAAGGACACAAATAAATAAAATCAAGAATGGAAGAGGAGAGATCACAACCAACACTTCAGAAATACAAACAATAATAAGAGAATATTATGAGCAATTCTACACCAATAAACTGGGCAATCTGGAAGAAGTGGACAAATTCCTAGAAACATATAAAGTATCAAAACTGAAATAGGAAGTAATAGAAAATTTGAACAGACCCAAAACCAATAAAGAAATCGACTTGTAATCAAAAATCTCCCAAAAAACAAGAGTCGAGGGCCAGATGGCTTTCCAGGGGAATTCTACCGAACATTTAAAGAAGAGTTAACACCTATTGTCTTGAAGCTGTTCCAAAAATAGAAATGGAAGGGAAACTTCCAAATTCATTATAAGAAGCCAACATTATCTTTATTCCAAAACCAGACAAAGACCCCACTAAAATGGAGACCTCTATACCAATTTCCCTGATGCACATGGATGCAAAAATCTTCAACCAGATATCAGCCAACCGGATCCAACAATACATAAAAAAAAAAATTATTTACCACGACCAAGTGGGATTTACACCTGGGATGCAGGGTTGATTCAATATCTGCAAAACAATGTGATTCATCACATCAGTAAAAGAAAGGGCAAGAACCACATGATCCTCTCAATGGATGCAGAGAAAGCATTTGACAAAATACAGCATCCTTTCTTGATAAAAACCCTTAAGAAATAGGGATAGAAGGATCATACCTCGAGATCACAAAAACCATATACGAAAGACCCACCGCTAATATCATCCTCAATGGGGAAAAACTGAAAGCTTTCCCCCTAAGGTCAGGAACAAGACAGGGATGTCCACTCTTGCCACTGTTATTCAACATGGTATCGGAAGTCTTAACCTCAGAAATCAGACAACACAAAGAGATAAAAGGCATCCAAATTGGCCAAGAGGAGGTCAAGCTTTCACTTTTCGCAGGTGACATGATACTCTATACGGAAAACCTGAAAGATTCTATCAAAAAACTGCTAGAACTGATCCATGAATTCTTCAAAGTTGTAAGATATAAAATCAACAAAAACAGACACTGAGATCAATGGAAAAGAATAGAGAACCCCGAAATTGACGCACAAACATATGGGCAACTAATTTTTGATAAATCAGGAAAGAATATCCAATGGAATAAAGACAGTCTCTTCAGCAAGTGGTTCTGGGAAAACTGGACAGCAGACATGCAGAAAAATGAACCTGGACCACTTTCTTAGACCATTAACAAAAATAAACTCAAAATGGATGAAACACCTAAACGTAAGACAAGATGTCATCAAAATCCTTGAGGAGAAAGCAGGCAAAAATCTCTTTGACCTTGGCCGAAGCAAATTATTACTTAACACATCTTTGGAGGTAAGGGAAACAAAAGCAAAAATTAACTATTGGAACCTCATCACAATAAAAAGCTTCTTCAGAGTGAAGGAAACAATCAGCAAAACTAAAAGGCAACCGACAGAATGGGAGAAGATATTTGCAAATGACATAGCAGATAAAGGGTTAGTATCCAAAATCTATAAAGAATTTATCAAAATCAACACGCAGAAAAAAAAATGGCCAGATGGCCACCCAGAGGGCCAACCAACACATGAAAAAATGCTCAACATCACTCATTATCTGGGAAATACAAATCAAAACCACATTGAGTTATCACCTGACACCTGTCAGAATGGCTAACATTAAGAACTCAGGCAACAATAGATGTTGGCAAGGATGCAGAGAAAGTGGATCTCTTGCACTACTGGTGGGAATGCAAACTAGTGTAGCCACTCTGGAAAACAGTGTGGAGATTCCTCAAAAAGTTAAAAATAGAACTACCCTACGACCCAGCAATTGCACTACTAGATATTTATCCAAGTGATACAGGGATGCTGTTTCAAAGGGGCACATGCACCCCCATGTTTGTAGCAGCAGTATCACCAATAGCCAAAGTATGGAAAGAGCCCAAATGTCCCTCGAAGGATGAATGGATAAAGAAAATGTGGTATATAGGGGCACCTGCGTGGCTCAGTCGGTTAAGCAGCTGACTTCAGCTCAGGTCATGATCTCGCAATCCATGAGTTCGAGCCCCGCGTCGGGCTCTGTGCTGACAGCTCAGAGCCTGGAGCCTGTTTCAGATTCTGTGTCTCCCTCTCCCTGACCCTCCCCTGTTCATGCTCTGTCTCTCCCTGTCTCAAAAATAAAAAAAAATTAAAAAACGTTAAAAAAATTAAAAAAAAAGAAAGAAAATGTGGTATATATATATATATATATATATATATATATATATATATATATATACATACATACAATGGAGTATTACTCGGCAATCAAAAAGAATGAAATCTTGCCACTTGCGGCTACGTGGATGTAACTGGAGTGTATTATGCTAAGTAAAATTAGTCAGTCATAGAAAGACAAAAATCATATGACTTCACTCATATGAGGACCTTAAGATACAAAACAGATTAACATAAGGGAAGGGAAGCAAAAGTAATATAAAAACAAGGAGGGGAATGAAACATAAGAGACTCTTAAATATGGAGAACAAACAGAAGGTACCTCAAGGGTTATGGGAGGTGGGATTGGCTAAATGGGTAAGGGGCATTAAGGAATCTACTCCTGAAATCATTGGTGCACTATATGCCAACTGACTTGGATGTAAATTTAAAAAAATAAATTAAAAACTGCAAAAAATGTAAAATAAAATAATAAAATAAAATAAAAATGTTAGTACCTGTGGAGAAATAAAAAGACTATAAAGAACTCAATTGAAGAGACAGAAAAGAAGCTCAAAACAGGTTTATGAAGAATGAGGAGAAAATTATGTCAGGAATATTACATAATTCCAAGAGTGCGTTATCAAGACTGTGAACACATTCTGATGTATTATAGAAGATAGGGGAAAAGACAAAAAAAAAAGCAGCTGAGAAATAAAGGGGATTAACATTTATGTTGATGATTATGGAGCAATGTATAGAATTCTTGAATCATTGTATTGTCCACCTGAAACTAATATAACACTGTATGTTAATTATACTTATATAAAAAATTTTAAAAGGCAATGGAGTTATAATATACTTAGAAATCAGTAAGTGTTCTAAATATGAGTAAGGTGTAGTCAGAATAATGAGGATCAAATAAACTGAGCATGAATTTTATTAGATTTTTAAAAGGATTGCAAAATCATTAGCTGTCAGTTATTCCCTATGGTGGCAGCCATCTGGTTACCATCAGAAAATAATTGCTGGAGAGTGGAGCTTGACTACCTTAATAAATTTCATGACTGTAGAGATACATCTAAATTTGTATTTTTCAACTTGTATCTGTTTATTAAATTAATATATAAATTTGTGTTAAAACCCAATAAGATTGTTAAAAATCAAATTTAGCATTATCTTGCCTCATCCCTGACATGTTCATCTCTCACTGTTTCCACTGGTGATTACTCCCATATTTTTAAATAACATATTTATGTTGCTATTCTTTTTTCCTTTATCAATGTGTAGTAAATGCAGTTGGCTTTTTCGGTTATGATGTATTTGACCTAAGGCAGTTTATCATTTACCCGATTATTGTTTAGCATACGTTTAACATATCGTTTAGCATAATTACATCACAAAATTTAGATGTCTTATTGCTTAAGTTTGGTATGTTTAAATGTTATTTATATTTTTTTTATTTCTAATTCCATAGAATAGTTATAGTATTAGTAACACTAAGCATTAAAATATCAAGATATGGATATTAATACCCTTCCAATTTTCCTTCTTCTTTCTCCTTTTACTATCCAATTGTGTCATGGATACTTTTACTTTCATATTGTGAAAATTGATCCCATTAACTCAGTAAAATTGCATTCTCTGTTCTTCGACTTTCAATTGATTTTAACATCTTTTGAATTTTTAATGTTTATTTTTATTTTTTTGAGAGATAGAGCCTAAGCAAGGGAGGAGCAGAGAGAGAGAGACGGAGACACAGAACCCGAAGTAGGCTCCAGGCTCTGCGCTGTCAGCACAGAGCCTGATGCAAGGCTCAAACTCATGAACCGTGAGATCGTGACCTTAGCCGAATTTGGATGCTTAACCGACTGAGCCACCCAAGCATTCCCAATTTTAACATTTGAAATGAATGCCTTTTCATGGTGTTATGAGTATAAAATATTGATTATTGTAATGTTGAGAATGCTGTTACAATTCAGTTCTTGGAAGGTTTTCTTTGTCTTGATGTTACTAATTGCATTTATAAAAACAATCTGTTTGCTTTTTTCATGTATTCTGTATTTTCCAACTCCACCATTATGCTATCTAAATCTATGGACATCCTAGCTGCATCCATATTATTGCAAATGGTAAGGTGTCATTCTATTTTATGGCTGAGTAATATTCCATTGTACACATACGGCATCTTCATACGCATTCCTCAGTCAATGGACATTTGGGCTCTTACCACAATTTGGCTATCATTGATGATGCTGCTGTAAACATCACAGTTCGCGTGTCCCTTCAAATCACTATTTTTGTATTCTTTGAGTAAACACATAGTAGTGCGATTGGTAGGTCATAGGGTACTTCTGTTTTGAACTTTTTGAGGAACCTCCATACTGTTCTCCAGAGTGGCTGCACCAGTTTGCATTCCCTCCAATGGTGCAAGAGGGTTCCCCTTTCTCTACATCCTCACCAACACCTGCTATTTCTTGTGTTGTTGATTTTAGCCTTTCTGACAGGTGTGAGGTGGTATCTCATCAGGGTTTTGATTTGTTATTTCCCTGATGATGAGTGATGTTGACCATCTTTTCATGCATCTGTTAGCCATCTCTATGTCTTCTTTGGATAAATGTCTATTCATTACCTCTGCCCATTTCACTGGATTATTTGTTTTTGGGATGTGAGTTTGGCAAGTTATGGGATATTAAGGACAGCACTTGTTGTAATAGTCAATAGGTGTTATATATAAGTGATGAATCACTAAATTCTACTCCTGAAACAGATATTACACTGTAAGTCAACTAAATGGTATTTAAATACAAACTTGAAACATAAAAACATGAGGACCTGCGTGGCTTATTCGATTAAGTGTCCGACATCGCTCAGGTCATGATCTCATGGATCATGGGTTCGAGCCCCACATTGGGCCCTGTGCTGACAGCTCAGAGCCTGGAGCCTGCTTCAGATTCCGTGTCTTCTCTCTCTCTGTCCCTCCCCTGCTTGCACTCTGTATCTCTTTCGCTCTCAAAAATAAACATTAAAAACTAAAAAAAAAAAACCTTGAAACATAAAAAACACATATCTATGGACATCATCCTCCCAGTGCATTTTTTTTCTTTTTGGCTAAATGTTTTTTTTATTGTTTATTTATTTATTTTGAGGGGGAGGAGGGAGGGAAAGAGAGAATCCTAAGCAGGCTCCGTGCTCAACACAGAGCCCAGAGTGGGGCTCGATTCCACAAATGTGAGATCAAGACCTCAGCTGGTATCAAGAGTCAGATGCTCAACCCACTGAGCCACCTACATGCCTCAGTTTGGCTCAATATTGACATTTAAACATGTGTACCCCTTTCATTCTGGACTTTCCTTCATTGTTTAACTGGTTTAAATCTATTTTTAAGTTTTGTTTAATCCTTTATTTGCTGAAGTACCTCTTAAAATAACATGCTAAAATAGGATGCATAACAAATAAACATTATGATTTCTTAAATGTCTAAAGAGTCTCCACTCAATCTTCACAGTCAATTGACAGTTTCTCCAGGCACAGAATTAGCAGTAGAAAAGAAAAGAACTTTGAAAGCATTCTTATTTTTTTTTATATATATGAAATTTATTGACAAATTGGTTTCCATACAACACCCAGTGCTCATCCCAAAAGGTGCCCTCCTCAATACCCATCACCCACCCTCCCCTCCCTCCCACCCCCCATCAACCCTCAGTTTGTTCTCAGTTTTTAACAGTCTCTTATGCTTTGGCTCTCTCCCACTCTAACCTCTTTTTTTTTTTTTCCTTCCCCTCCCCCATGGGTTCCTGTTAAGTTTCTCAGGATCCACATAAGAGTGAAACCATATGGTATCTGTCTTTCTCTGTATGGCTTATTTCACTTAGCATTACACTCTCCAGTTCCATCCACGTTGCTACAAAAGGCCATATTTCATTTTTTCTCATTGCCACGTAGTATTCCATTGTGTATATATACCACAATTTCTTTATCCATTCATCAGTTGATGGACATTTAGGCTCTTTCCATAATTTGGCTATTGTTGAGAGTGCTGCTATGAACATTGGGGTACAAGTGCCCCTATGCATCAGTACTCCTCTATCCCTTGGATAAATTCCTAGCAGTGCTGTTGCTGGGTCATAGGGTAGGTCTATTTTTAATTTTCTGAGGAACCTCCACACTGCTTTCCAGAGCGGCTGCACCAATTTGCATTCCCACCAACAGTGCAAGAGGGTTCCCGTTTCTCCACATCCTCTCCAGCATCTATAGTGTCCTGATTTGTTCATTTTGGCCACTCTGACTGGCGTGAGGTGATACCTGAGTGTGGTTTTGATTTGTATTTCCCTGATAAGGAGCGACGCTGAACATCTTTTCATGTGCCTGTTGGCCATCTGGATGTCTTCTTTAGAGAAGTGTCTATTCATGTTTTCTGCCCATTTCTTCACTGGGTTATTTGTTTTTCGGGTGTGGAGTTTGGTGAGCTCTTTATAGATTTTAGATACTAGCCCTTTGTCCGATATGTCATTTGCAAATATCTTTTCCCATTCCGTTGGTTGCCTTTTAGTTTTGTTGGTTGTTTCCTTTGCTGTGCAGAAGCTTTTTATCTTCATAAGGTCCCAGTAATTCACTTTTGCTTTTAATTCCCTTGCCTTTGGGGATGTGTCGAGTAAGAGATTGCTACGGCTGAGGTCAGAGAGGTCTTTTCCTGCTTTCTCCTCTAAGGTTCTGAGAGTTTCCTGTCTCACATTTAGGTCCTTTATCCATTTTGAGTTTATTTTTGTAAATGGTGTGAGAAAGTGGTCTAGTTTCAACCTTCTGCATGTTGCTGTCCAGTTCTCCCAGCACCATTTGTTAAAGAGGCTGTCTTTTTTCCATTGGATGTTCTTTCCTGCTTTGTCAAAGATGAGTTGGCCATACGTTTGTGGGTCTAGTTCTGGGGTTTCTATTCTATTCCATTGGTCTGTGTGTCTGTTTTTGTGCCAATACCATGCTGTCTTGATGATGACAGCTTTGTAGTAGAGGCTGAAGTCTGGGATTGTGATGCCTCCTGCTTTGGTCTTCTTCTTCAAAATTCCTTTGGCTATTCGGGGCCTTTTGTGATTCCATATGAATTGTAGGATTGCTTGTTCTAGTTTTGAGAAGAATGCTGGTGCAATTTTGATTGGGATTGCATTGAATGTGTAGATAGCTTTGAGTAGTATTGACATTTTGACAATATTTATTTTTCCAATCCATGAGCAGGGAATGTCTTTCCATTTCTTTAAATCTTCTTCAATTACCTTCATAAGCTTTCTATAGTTTTCAGCATACAGATCCTTTACATCTTTGGTTAGATTTATTCCTAGGTATTTTATGCTTCTTGGTGCAATTGTGAATGGGATCAGTTTCTTTATTTGTCTTTCTGTGGCTTCATTGTTAGTGTATAAGAATGCAACTGATTTCTGTACATTGATTTTGTATCCTGCAACTTTGCTGAATTCATGTATCAGTTCTAGCAGACTTTTGGTGGAGTCTATCGGATTTTCCATGTATAATATCATGTCATCTGCAAAAAGCGAAAGCTTGACTTCATCTTTGCCAATTTTGATGCCTTCGATTTCCTTTTGTTGTCTGATTGCTGATGCTAGAACTTCCAGCACTATGTTAAACAACAACGGTGAGAGTGGGCATCCCTGTCGTGTTCCTGATCTCAGGGAAAAAGCTCTCAGTTTTTCCCCGTTGAGGATGATGTTAGCTGTGGGCTTTTCATAAATGGCTTTGATGATCTTTAAGTATGTTCCTTCTATCCCGACTTTCTCAAGGGTTTTTATTAAGAAAGGGTGCTGGATTTTGTCAAAGGCCTTTTCTGCATCGATTGACAGGATCATATGGTTCTTCTCTTTTTTTTTGTTAATGTGATGTATCACGTTGATTGATTTGCGAATGTTGAACCAGCCCTGCATCCCAGGAATGAATCCCACTTGATCATGGTGAATAATTCTTTTTATATACTGTTGAATTCGATTTGCTAGTATCTTATTGAGAATTTTGGCATCCATATTCATCAGGGATATTGGCCTGTAGTTCTCTTTTTTTACTGGGTCTCTGTCTGGTTTAGGAATCAAAGTAATACTGGCTTCATAGAATGAGTCTGGAAGTTTTCCTTCCCTTTCTATTTCTTGGAATAGCTTGAGAAGGATAGGTATTTTCTCTGCTTTAAACATCTGGTAGAACTCCCCTGGGAAGCCATCTGGTCCTGGACTCTTATCTGTTGGGAGATTTTTGATGATTTTGTATTTGGGATTTTTCTTGTTTCTTGAGATAGGCCTGGATTGCAATGTATTTTCCTCTCAGGACTGCCTTCGCTGCGTCCCAAAGCGTTTGGATTGTTGTATTTTCATTTTCGTTTGTTTCCATATATTTTTTGATTTCTTCTCTAATTGCCTGGTTGACCCACTCATTCGTTAGTAGGGTGTTCTTTAACCTCCATGCTTTTGGAGGTTTTCCAGACTTTTTCCTGTGGTTGATTTCAAGCTTCATAGCATTGTGGTCTGAAAGTAGGCATGGTATGATTTCAATTCTTGTAAACTTATGAAGGGCTGTTTTGTGACCCAGTATATGGTCTATCTTGGAGAATGTTCCATGTGCACTTGAGAAGAAAGTATATTCTGTTGCTTTGGGATGCAGAGTTCTAAATATATCTGTCAAGTCCATCTGATCCAATGTCTCATTCAGGGCCCTTGTTTCTTTATTGACCGTGTGTCTAGATGATCTATCCATTTCTGTAAGTGGGGTGTTAAAGTCCCCAGCAATTACCACATTCTTATCAATAAGGTTGCTTCTGTTTATGAGTAATTGTTTTATATATTTGGGGGCTCCGGTATTCAGCGCATAGACATTTATAATTGTTAGCTCTTCCTGATGGATAGACCCTGTAACTATTATATAATGTCCTTCTTCATCTCTTGTTACAGCCTTTAATTTAAAGTCTAGTTTGTCTGATATAAGTATGGCTACTCCAGCTTTCTTTTGGCTTCCAGTAGCATGATAAATAGTTCTCCATCCCCTCACTCTGAATCTAAAGGTGTCCTCAGGTCTAAAATGAGTCTCTTGTAGACAGCAAATAGATGGGTCTTGTTTTTTTATCCATTCTGATACCCTATGTCTTTTGGTTGGCGCATTTAATCCATTTACATTCAGTGTTATTATAGAAAGATACGGGTTTAGAGTCATTGTGATGTCTGTCTGTTTTATGCTTGTAGTGATGTCTCTGGTACTTTGTCTCACAGGGTCCCCCTTAGGATCTCTTGTAGGGCTGGTTTAGTGGTGACAAATTCCTTCAGTTTTTGTTTGTTTGGGAAGACCTTTATCTCTCCTTCTATTCTAAATGACAGACTTGCTGGATAAAGGATTCTCGGCTGCATATTTTTGCTGTCTAGCACCCTGAAAATCTCGTGCCAATTCTTCCTGGCCTGCCAAGTTTCAAAAGAGAGATCAGTCACGAGTCTTATAGGTCTCCCTTTATATGTGAGGGCACGTTTACCCCTTGCTGCTTTCAGAATTTTCTCTTTATCCTTGTATTTTGCCAGTTTCACTATGATATGTCGTGCAGAAGATCGATTCAAGTTACGTCTGAAGGGAGTTCTCTGTGCCTCTTGGATTTCAATGCCTTTTTCCTTCCCCAGTTCAGGGAAGTTCTCAGCTATGATTTCTTCAAGTACCCCTTCAGCACCTTTCCCTCTCTCTTCCTCCTCTGGGATACCAATTATGCGTATATTATTTCTTTTTAGTGTATCACTTAGTTCTCTAATTTTCCCCTCATACTCCTGGATTTTTTTATCTCTCTTTTTCTCAGCTTCCTCTTTTTCCATAACTTTATCTTCTAGTTCACCTATTCTCTCCTCTGCCTCTTCCATCCGAGCCGTGGTGGTTTGCATTTTGTTTTGCATTTCATTTAAAGCGTTTTTCAGCTCCTCGTGACTGTTCCTTAGTCCCTTGATCTCTGTAGCAAGAGATTCTCTGCTGTCCTGTATACTGTTTTCCAGCCCAGCGATTAATTTTATGACTATTATTCTAAATTCACTTTCTGTTATATTATTTAAATCCTTTTTGATCAGCTCATTAGCTGTTGTTATTTCCTGGAGATTCTTCTGAGGGGAATTCTTCCGCTTGGTCATTTTGGATAGTCCCCTGGTGTGGTGAGGACCTGCAGGGCACTTCCCCTGTGCTGTGGTGTATAACTGGAGATGGTGGGCGGGGCCGCAGTCAGTCCTGATGTCTGCCCCCAGCCCACCGCTGGGGCCACAGTCAGACTGGTGTGTGCCTTCTCTTCCCCTCTCCTAGGGGTGGGATTCACTGTGGGGTGGCGTGGCCCGTCTGGGCTACTTGCACACTGCCAGGCTTGTGATGCTGGGGATCTGGCGTATTAGCTGGGGTGGGAAGGCAAGGTGCACGGCGGCAGGGGGGGCAGGCTTAGCTCGCTTCTCCTTAGGTGATCCACTTCAGGAGGGGCCCTGTGGCAGAGGGAGGGAGTCAGATCCGCTGCCGGAGGTTTGGCTCCGCAGAAGCACAGATTTGGGTGTTTGCCCGGAGCGAGCAATTTCCCTGGCCGGAACCGGTTCCCTTTGGGATTTTGGCTGGGGGATGGGCAGGGGAGATGGCGCTGGCGAGTGCCTTTGTTCCCCGCCAAACTGAGCTCTGTAGTCCGGGGGCTCCGCAGCTCACCCTCCCTTTGTCCTCCAGCCTTCCCGCTTTCCGAGCAGAGCTGTTAACTTATGACCTCCCAGACGCTAAGTTGCGCTTGCTGTGGGAACACAGTCCGTCAGGCCCCTCCGCTATTGCAAACCGGACTCGGGGGCTCTGCTTGGCTGGCGAGCCGCCCCTCCGCCCCGGCTCCCTCCCGCCAGTCTGTGGAGCGCGCACCGCCTCGCCGCCCTTCCTACCCTCTTCCGTGGGCCTCTTGTCTGCACTTGGGTCCGGTGACTCTGTTCTGCTAATCCTCTGGCGGTTTTCTGGGTTATTTAGGCAGGTGTAGGTGGAATCTAAGTGATCAGCAGGACGCGTGGTGAGCCCAGCGTCCTCCTACGCCGCCATCTTCCTGTCGAGTCTCCATTCTTATTTTTTTAAGTAGACCCCACACCCAACATGTGACTTGAGCTCACAACTCAGAGATAGAGTCTACTGCTCTACTGACTGAGCCAGCCAGTCACCCTGGAAACATTCTTCACTGTCCTCCCAAATCCTCTGTTCTTGCTGAAATTTTGAAGTCAGGCAATTTATTTCCTTTATTTGTAGATGAACTGTTTTCTTTCTGACTTGTTTGCTTTCTCACTCTGGAATTATTTTTTTTAATTTTAGAGAGAGAGATGGAAAGAGAGCGGGGGAAAGGGACAGAAGGAGAGAGACATTGAAACTTAAGCAGGCTAAATGCTCAGTGAGGTGCTCAATTCAGGGCTTGATCCCACAACCCTGGCAATATGACCTGAGTGGAAATGAAGACTTGGATGTTTAACCAACTGAGCTACCCAGAGGATCTTCACTTTGAAGTTTTAGAATCTTCTCTTTATTTTTTAAAATATGTTTGTTTATTTTAGAGAGAGAGAGAGAGAGAGAGGTGGAAAGAGAGAGAGAGAGAGAGAGAGAGAGAGAGGGAAACATGAATGGGGGTGGAGCAGAGAGTGAGGGAGACATTGAATCCAAAGAGGGCTCCAGGCTCTGAGCTGTCAGCACAGAGCCAGATGCAGGGCTTAAACTCATGAACCTTGAGATGATTACCCAAGCTATAGTAGGATGCATAACCATCTGAGCCACCAAGGCACCCTTAGAATATTCTGTTTAGCCTTGCTGTTCCTGACTTTCCCAATATCATGAATGAGTGTTTTCATGCAAATAGGTCTTTGAATCTAAAGCACTGTGCTCTTCAGTGTGGAAAATTCCCTGCATTATTTCTTTGACAATTTCTCCATTTGTTTTCTCTATTTTTTTTCTTTCTCAGATACCAATTTAGTTGGAAAATACACCTCCTGCTTTAATAATCTATATTTCTAATTTTCTAATAATATTTCCTGATTTCCTTTGTCATATATATATTTCTGAAATATTTCCTTTTCCTTATCTTCCAAACATTCCATTGAATTGTATTTCAACACCCACACTTAACATTTGTTAAAAAGGAGACAAGGGTCCCAAATGGAGTCACTGTGTTAAGCCCCATAACAAAGTGAGACCTAATACCTAACCTAACTGCATCTTCACCCTCTCCCAGGAATGTAACTTAACCAGTCAAACTGAGATTACTTGGTCAGCTCTGAGATAATCCACTCCATAGACCTATTCCGTTCCCCTTAGGAGGGCGATCTTGACTGGAACAGTGCATTCTTTCTGATAATTTCCTTTTATACCCCCTTTCTGCCTCTAAGAACCTTCCCTTCTCTGTACCTTGGCAGAGCTCCTTCCTATTGCCCAGTAGGATGCTGCCCAATTCTGCCCAATTCACGAATCATTGAATAAAGCTAAATGATCTTGAAATTTACTTAGTGGAATTTTTGTTGTTTAATACATTTCAAATTATTCTTCCTTGTGTTCTAATCATTCCATTGCTGTTGCATCTTACTCTGATTTTTGTTTTGTTTTGTTTATTGAAGACACAATATCTTCCTCAATCTCTTCAATGGTACAAATTTAAATTTTGCATTAAAAAAATGTACTTAGGTCCCTAAATTAGCACTACTACACGAAAGTTATCTTGTATGCTTGAATACACTGGGTTCTTTCATTTTACAAATTTTTGCCTAAAACCTGGTGATCATCAGTCGTAAGAATGAGACAATAAAAGCGGAGTGTGATTTCTGAGTGTGACTCTTATTCTCAAGAGGATGAGGACCTCACAATTTGGGACTCTAAAACAAAAATGTCCCGAGGCTCTCATGTCCATACTAATCACCTTAGTTTTCATCAAAGAGTTCATTCCGTTTATTTAGTGATGAGTGAGTGGTGTTAAATGTCTCGAATGGAGAAAGGTCAATCATTCCACCTATTGATTTATAATTAACCCCCCACCTCATTTTCATTCCCATTCTTTTTTCATATTTATTTACTTCGAGAGAGAGAGAGAGAGAAAGTATGTGAGCGGGATGGGGGGGGGAGAGAGAGAGAGAGAGAGAGAGAGAGAGAATCCCAAATAGGCTCCACACTGTCAACACAGAGCCCGACTCAGAGATAGATCTCATGAACAGTGAGATCATAACCTGAGCCAAAACAGTCAGACACTTAACCAACTGAGCCACCCAGGCACCCTTCATTCCCATTCTTTACTTGGCATGCCAACCCCCCTTCCCCACCCCAGGATCCACAAAAGTTTCTGCTATCCCCTTGGCTATAGCCTCCTACTCACTTATCCTTGCTTGCAGCTTTGATTTCACCAGTAACTATTCCTCATTTTCTTTTGGTATATCTTAGGAATGTTGATTTTTTTTTTATTTCTTGGTCATCAACCCCTTTTCTTTGGCATTGTGAATTTAAATCCTTTTTATTGCATTAATACCATCTTGATAGCATCTGAGGAGGGAAGAAAGAAAATATGTTTTCTTTCTTTCACACTGATCTGGTAATGCCCATTTTTCAATAATAATTTTTAAAAGGGTAACAGTAAAACCAGTGATGATTTAACTGACCTTACTGGAATGGAAGAAAAATACTTTGGCAAAATATATGACTCAGCCTTACAGATCAAGATTGATCTAGAGTGCCTGGAACATTACATGTCTTTGACAATTATGTTTCATTTGCTAGGGGGGTTAATACTTTTTTCAACCTTCTTTTGGAATAAGAAAGTCAAATTATTAAGGAAGGAGTTTGTTTTCATTTTATACATGCTTAAGGAATTATGTCATCTATAGTATATCAAAACCAGTATTTCCATGCATGACTATAATCAGGCTGTAGCATCTTTCCTTTTCTTGATGATCGCCAGTGTAGATTAGGATTACATAAAGGATATCTATATAGGCAGCTCTCAAAACTGAGTGCTTAGAACCTTACTGTGTTTCTTCCTTTACCCTATTTTTCTCTTTGTTAAATGTGGATTTGAACATGCATTATAAAATAGTGTAAGGTTTAGGGGATCCTGGGTGGCTGAGTGGTTAAGCATCCAACTTTGGCTCAGGTCATGATCTCACATTTTGTGAGTTTAAGCCCCACATTGGGCTCTGCTCTGACATTGCAGAGTCTGCTTTGGATCCTCTGTCTCCCTCTCTCCGCTGCTCTCCTTCTCAGGCTCTCTCTCTCAAAAATAAATAAATGTTTTGTTTTTTTTTTTAAACTAGTGTAAGACTTAATGACTGTCATTGATCTCCAGTCTAGTGCCTGGAACTCCCGGATGTACACCTGACGGTTGTTGAATGGTAAGGGGTAAGTAGTTCTTACACACCAGGCTGCTGTTATATGATCCTTTTGTAGATATTCTTCTCTGTCTGCATTTCCTTCCCTTGATGCTTCACACTCCTTCCCACTGTTCCCTCCACTGCTTGAACAGTTCTATGTTCAAACTTCACCTCAGGAATCATGGTACCACTTTCCTCTCTGCCCCTCTCCCCCAACAGACATCCCACAACACAAGTCCAGTGGTTTCTTCTCACCCTCTGCACTTCCCAGAGTTCCTGTGCAAGTCTATTCAATGTTCCTACCACATGGTGCTGAGTATCTGTTTATGTGGATTCCAGTCTCCCCTCAGACACTATAAGATAATGGATCTAATAGTGGATACATATTAAAAATTTTAGAGAGCTTTTAAAATTAAGCCAATCACCATCTCCTAGGATGGGGCCCATAAGGTTTTATAGCTCTCCAAGTGATTTAAGATGCACACAGGGTGAAGAAACACCACTATTAGGCCTCAAGGATAAGAACATGTTCTATTTGCCTTGGAAACTTTAGCTCCTGATACAGTGTCTGATATAGAGTGATTAAGATATTAAAAGGATATGATATCAGCACATCAAATTTTATTAAAATTAAATGACTTTAAAGTATACTTTAGTATTTCAAAACACTGAAAATAAACAGTTATATTTTATGAAGCAATTCAGGTTCATGTTTACAAAATACTTCTAAAGATTATTTAATAATGATTCACACAAGTCAATCCATATTATATGAAAATAAATATAAATATACTTATCTTCATATGTGTATATTGTTCTACAGATAGATAACTAGCAATACACAAAATGAGACACAACTATACACATATACACATACAGTGATAAAGCTAGATTCTATATTACATTCCGGTATTGGGGGATTCACTAATCAGGGGACTAAAATCATTTTCAGAAATTAAATAAGACTGCTGTGAAACATGATTTCAAAGAGGCTGATCAAAACTAAGTAGATATTAAGGCATGCTGTCATACAGGATTAGTTATATTTTTCCATCACATGGTTAAAATAAAAGTAGAGAGTGGGAAAAAGGAAGGAAGGAAAAAACAAACAAACAAACAAAATAGATCTCATCCTGAATTTTAAACTAGAGATTAGCACTGCAGGTAGACAAAGGTTTTGCTAAAGAAACCATCAGCAGAGAGCTTTGGATTGTATTGCCTGACACTGACATTGAGAGCAAAATTACATATGGATAAACTGATAGATTGATAGCTTTATTCCATTCAGAAAGCAGATCTCCAGAAATAGATTCAAAAGAAAAGGAGAATGTTTTTTCTTGTTTTTGTTGCTGCTCTCAGAAGCCATCTCAGAACTGTCTGGATAATAGAGATTGTTATAGTTCATATTTTAGTTTATAAAGAAAGCATTCAGCACCCTTATCTGAGAGAATCCAGCATAGATAATTCTTTATAAAAGTTAATTTATAACCTATTAGGTCACAGATTCAATTTTAGAAAAAAAATGAAAATTGAATACTTGGTAAATGCAGCATGAATTACTTGAAAACTCCAAACAAATAACTTGGTAAGCATGTGAGCAGTTTGTAACCTAACCTAAGTGTCATGCGTGTGAATCCTCCTTTTAAAAAGGAGCCATTAAATTAACTCGTTAGTTAATTAAAAGGCAGCCATATTTGTCCTCACCCATGTCTTAATAATGACATCTTGTCATGTGGTAGTTTAGCCAAAGAAAGACCTATTCAGGTTCATTTAAAAAAACATTCCCCCCAGGGTGTCCTCTCCACAGCAAGAACAGGAGAGTAGCTTTGACCTGGCTAACCAATAGAACACTTTTACAACTGCAGTGCAATTTTCAAGGAACAAAAAACCACTTGAAGGGGTTTGTGATATCAGGGATGTGCCTTCAACTCAGTGCACAAATATTTGGGCATGACACAAGTCCGAGAAAAATGCACTGTAGAGAGTTAAACAGATAAGGGATACTTCATTCAAGAATATTGCAATAGGGAAGAGAGATTGAATTCAACTCTACAGAAACAAAAGGCAGAAGAAATTTTAGCACTGGATGAGCTAGTGGAAAAGTACTGGAGACTAAGTGGGAGGCTCATCGATGTGATTAGGCCTTTTGTGTTTGCTAATTATCACTTATCAAAGTTAGACTCCTACACTCACAGAGACTGGGAGAAAGGGAGATGGACGTTCTTTCTTTCAATGATTACCTTTTAATGGGATCCTTAAGATCCTTGATCTTAAGTTCCTTGAGATCAGATCCTTGAGAAAGACATTCCTAGGATATAAAACTGCCAAAGAACTGGAAGATTTGTATCACAAAAGGACAGAGAAAAATTTATAACTGAAATTTATTAAAGTAAGTGGTCTAAGGAAAGGGAGATCAGGAGCCTACAGTCAGGAAGAAACCTGTGTAAAATTTAGTCAAGATGAGGCGAATTTTTAGTCCATCTTGGTTAGACATAAAGCTGAAAGAGTAGCTTTCAGGTTGCCAAGCGTCTGCCACTATTACGTATCAAGGATGAGCACTTTCACAGACATGCACTAAGTATGGGGAACTGCCTGGTTCAAATCCCCCCTTGCCACTTACTGGCTGTTTAGCCTTAAGCAGTAATTTGATCATGTTAAAATGGAAGAAATACATATTTAAAAAAATAATGGCAGCATTTTCCCCAAGTAAGAACCTTACTTTATTAAACCCCACATCTTGATTAAGACATCTAGATTATAGATAAATAAACTCCGGTGCAGGGAGACCTTGAAAATAATCAAGCAAAAGCAAAATAAGAAGTATTTATTTCCTTTACATGATAGATGATAGGAAGAAAGTCTTGAAAAGGAGAAAAAGAAGGAAAGTCAGAAGGAAATGGAGAGAAGGCACAGAACCTTGACAGGGGCATGGAGCCTGAAGAGAACAGTGGCTGGTGAGAAATTGCTGGGGGTAAGGAGGACAGAAGGACTTTAAATAACAGGCATGTCTAGCGATCAATTTTAAATTATTTGTAGTTCTGGGAAGAAGTCTCTCCTTTGCTTCTCCCTGATGCATTCAGTAAAATCCTGCTGCGCACAGGTATCGTCTGAGAGTGCTGCTTTAGGGGAATCAGTGAGAAAGGTAAAAGAAAAGTCATGTTATGTGAGAGAAGAGAGATAAGATTCAACATGAATTTGAAAGCATAGGTGGTCCACCACCATCGGAACCCCACTCCCACCCTCTTCAGAAATAGCATAGGATGACAGCTGTAAAATGGAAAGTCAAGGCAGTAAAATGACTATTACCTGAAAAGCAGTACCCAAGACACTCAGGCAACTGACACTTGCGTTATGTGAAAACCATAACTGTAATGTCCTGGGAAGGATTAATGTATAGCTTTAAATAGATAATGCAGGTGCCTAATGTTTAGTAATGATGACCAATTGTTATTATTAGCTATTATAAGTGTAATTAAGAAAAAAATGCAGGATCCATTAATAAGATACTAAAGATCATGCATCAAGTTCTTTAGGTGAGATTGGAGAAAGGTTTTTTTGTTTCTTGTTTTTTGTTTTTGTTTTTGTTTTTGTAAATTTCCACAAAAACTTCCACTAAGGTTTGAATTTCAAGGATATACACTGAATAATATACTAAAATTGTAGATTCAAATGAAGAATTCAATTTCTACCATGGCCAGTATTCTTCAAAAGTAGATTTGTACTCTTGATTTTTGAGGAGATACTTATGTTTCAGCATAAGTACATGTTTCAGTCAATCACCAAAACTAAGCATTTAAATATATTATACCATAGTTCCTACAGAGATCATTAGAGCTCAGCTCCATTCTCTACTCCTTGCTTTCGAACAGTTTGAATGTAGAATTTGAAGATTTTTTAGCAGTAAGGGGTACAGCTTATTGATTCCTTCATAACAGGCATTGTGGTTACACATATATTTAATTTCTTATTCATGTATTCATTAATTCAACAGTTACTAAGAACTAACTGTATTTAATGGGCAGATTTAATACCTGTCCTCAAGAAATGTTTAACCCAGTATGAAAGACTATCAATCAAATATTTTAAAAACAGCCTAGACTGTCTTTTCAGACATTATGTTTATTTAGCTTTTTGTTTTACAAAATATAAACTTACTCTAGATTTTCTCCCAAGAAGGCATTGACTCATATAATGTTCCTGCTAATGTTGTCTTCTGAGATACTAGGTTTGAGACTCTTCCTGGATCTTAAGGAAAACCTTTCCTTTAGCGAAAGAGAATTCTTGGGAAAAATTTGGGCACCGTGCAGGCCATAGAAATAAGTACACAAGCCATCATTTCATCACACAAAATTTACTGTTGAGATTATTTAGAAGGCAATATAAGATGAAGTGCCACTTCCACAAAGGTTTCTGTTATTCAAGAAACAGGTATTAACTTGCTGATTTTGTCTAATAGATTGTTCTATACAATCTATATATGCTATTAAGTTCTGTACTGTTGAACTTTAGCAATTTTAATTTAATGACATTCATCTAACAAAACGAATACAAGGGGGCCTGTATTTTAATTAAGTGTTCGCTGAGAACAAGGCCTATACTTACTAGAGTATGTGGTACTCCTGACTTATTTTACTTACTTCAAGGTTCTATCCACTCTATACAGATTTAGCATTAATCTTTAAATATTAATTTCTATTTCTTAAATACTAATTTCTATAATTGAAAATATATAGATGATATTAGAAAGTTAATATTTTGCATAACAATTATAGGAATATTTTTTCTACAAGGAAAAAAAGTGTTTTGTTTTTTTTAACCTTGGGTGAACGTCAACATTTGTTAAAGATGTCATTAAAGAATTTCCTCTCTTCTTCAATTCCTCCAGCTATTCATCAGCCTTTGACGAATGAGTGTGCTTTAAGCTTAACAGCAATAGAGTAAAACAGAATATGCTAAAGAAAGTGAATATAAGAACACATGAAAGCCATAAGGTGTAGAAGCAAAGATAAAATAGCTATCTCTTTCAGGAAAGACAAAGGCAAAATAATTCAAGGCAAGACAACTAGGGAAGAGGAACAGCAAGTTTAAGATTAAAAAATGAAATGCATCATGCATATAAATGTCCGCATCAGAAAATGGGATGGTAGAACCCTCGAATGCTTGACGTTCAAAAACAGCGAAAGGAAAATTAAATGTTAAAAAGGAAAGAGGGGCACCTGGGTGGCTCAGTCGGTTGAGCGTCCAAATTTGGCTCAGGTCACGATCTCACAGTGAGTTCAAGCCCCAGGTCTGGCTCTGTACTGACAGCTCAGAACCTGGAGTTGGTTTCAGATTCCTTCTCTCTCTCTCTCTCTCTCTCTCTCTCTCTCTCTCTCTCTCTTTCTCTCTCTCTGTCTCTCTGCCCCTCTCCCCTCTCTCAAAAGACAAAAACAAAAACAAAACATTAAAAAATGTTTTTTAAAAGGAAGGGCGGCAGTTTTCTTTAGATCATATACTCATTTAAACCGTCTGTTGGCTCATTTTCCAGGTTCAAGATTTCAGGAGACAAATCTATTAAAGAGTTTCATAGGGTCTCACTTGGTTTATTGTATAGGATTTCTAACATTTTTAAGAAAAGTTGAGAGAGAGTTGGATCAAATTATTCTTTTTAAATTATATATGCAGACACATGTATATGTGTATGTTGTAGCTATGTGTATGTTGTTTTTCCCTGAAGATACTCATTTTAAACTATTTGTATTGCTTAACTTTAAAAATAACAATAACACAAGTGCTTGTCTTCCTATTTTAAAAATTAAAAGTCTTAGGAAGACAGTCATCAATTAAATTGGCAAAATGAATTAAATAGCTAAGAGTTGAGAGGACTGTTATTTGTTTTTTTTTTAAAAAAAAATTTTTTTTTTCAACGTTTATTTATTTTTGGGACAGAGAGAGACACAGAGCATGAACGGGGGAGGGGCAGAGAGAGAGGGAGACACAGAATCGGAAACAGGCTCCAGGCTCTGAGCTGTCAGCCCAGAGCCCGACGCGGGGCTCGAACTCCCGGACCGCGAGATCGTGACCTGGCTGAAGTCGGACGCTTAACCGACTGCGCCACCCAGGCGCCCCAAGGAGGAGGACTGTTATTTGAATGCAGATAATGTACTGTCAAACCCCCTCTTTTATTTACCAGTATAAAACAGACTTGGAAGAAAAAAAATCAACAACTGTCCCTGAAATTCGTTTTCAACATATGCATGGCTTTATAATTTTATTGGATATTAAAATTTCAGTATTTAAAATTTTTAACTATTTTTCTCTCTGGTAAGATGACTAAAATTTTTTGCATTTCACTGCTTCATTTTTTCCTTAACAGAAAGCATTATCATTTCAATAGTATTTTATTCCATGTCAAAATAAAATTAATATCGCAAATAACAGGGTGCCTGTGTGGTTCAGTCGGTTGAGCACCGAACTCTTGATTTCATCTCAGGTCATGATCCCAGAGTCAAGTGATCGAACCCCATATTGGGCTCCATGCTGAATATGGAGCCTGATTAAGATTCTCTTTCTTTCTCCTGCCCCTCTCCACTAATGCTCCCTTTCTCAAAGAAAAAAAATATATATATATACACACACACACACACACATATATATATATTGCAAATAATATATCAGTGCTCCATGCTTTCTATAAAGTCATAGAAAAGAAATATGCGAGTTTAAAATATCTGTAGAGTCCAGATCATGGAAAAATCAATGTTAGTACTGAATAGACTTATGACCTTTTGAGATATAAAACTGAATTCATTAATCTTTAGCTATAAAATGATATAATTTTTAAGATAATGAAACAGAAACTCATCTCTTCATTGGAAACCATCTATAAAGGAAAAATCAGGCACTGACCCCTACCAAGATTAAAATGTTAACTATAGAAAAATTAATTAGTTATGAAAAAATATTGTCTATACATATGTAATTTGACAGCAATGCTTGCATCCTGTTTAAAGCAAATAGTCTTACTCAGAAATTTGGTTTTCTATGGTGTTCATTCACTCAAAAGAGTGTATTCATTCATTCATGAAAGGTAATTTGCAGCTGAAACAGCTTTATTTAGTGTGTGGTTTTCTGGAGGAAAATGTACCCAATTTCGGGGACCCTTTAAAAGTGCAAACTATGGCTAAAAACTGAAAATATAAATTTAGACTTTAGTGTGGGCAATGAGGAATATTCTGGGAACTGGCACTCAAATGTGAAATTACTTAACTGTGTTTCCTTACATCTGATATCAAATATGGTATTACCAAACTATTTCAGAAAAGTAGACTCCATCTCTCAGGATCGTTCCAAATTATATCAACGGTAAAGAATATTAAAGGGGGATATAGAAAAGTTTTATATGCAAATATAAAAAAGAAAGGATCACACAGGCACCTGGGTGGCTCAGTCAGTTAGGGGTCTGACTTCCTTGTCTCAGGTCATGATCTTGCAGTTTGTGAGTTCGAGCCCCACATGGGGCTCTGTGCTGACAGCTCAGAGCCTAAGAGCCTGCTTTGGATTCTGTGTCTCCCTCTCTTTCTGCACCTCCCCCGCTCGCACTCTGTCTCTCTCTCTCTCAAAAATAAATGTTTAAACAAAAAAAAAAAAAAAGAAAAAGAAAAAACAAAAGAAAGAAAGAAAGAAAGAGCAAGAAAGCAAGAAAGAAAAGCAAGAAAGCAAGAAAGCAAGAAAGGAAGGAAGGAAGGAAGGAAGGAAGAAAGAAAAAGAAAGAAAGAAAACCACAAGATTTTGCAACAGGAAGAATAATACTCCCCTTCATAAGGATAGTTTTAGTGAAATATTGGAAAAGAAGACTGTGTATCAATGTATTAAATAAATGAAAGGAGAAAATCAAGATCAAGAAACTAGGCTCTTAAAAAAAAGAAACTAGGCTCTTATCTAAAATTTTTTTGTAAAGGTAAAGAGTGAAATACGGCAGAAGCTAGAGGAAGATTAATCAGTTATCTGGAATGGATACAATGGAATATTATCTATTCATAAAGAATGAAGCACTAATACACGCTACAGCATAGATAAAACTTGGGAATATTATGCTAAATGAAAGGAACTAGTCATAAAATACCATGTATTGTATAATTCTTCCAATATGAAATGTTTAACATAGGCATTTTTTGAGACAGATAGTAGATTAGTGTTTTTATGTCTAGAAGGATTGGGGTGAAATAGGGAGTGACTGCTAATAGGTGTGCGATGGAGTTTGGAGGGGATGAAAATGTTTTCAAAGTGATTGTAGTGTTGCATACACAACTCAGTTAAGGTACTAAGTACTACTGAATTGTAAACTGCACATGGGTGAACTGCATAGTGAGTTATATTTTAAGAAAACTTTTTAAAAAGATTAGTTATAAGGAATTCTAAAATATGTAAATTCTAAAATATTTAAAATACTGAAAGTAGTGAAACTTTTTTGACTATATCAAACTCAAAGTCATTTTTTCAGACTCTCATTCTGATTCACTTGTGTATCTGAGTGAGAAAAATACAGTACATTTATATTAATGTACTGTTATAGCTACATTAATGTATTTGCTTATAATTGGAAGTCTATGTTGTCCAAGTTTAAACTCTACTTCAGCAGTTGATAGTGGTTGTCACTATTTTCCATCTTGACTACGATTCACTTTAATTTTGGGTGGATTTTGTCAAAAATCTGTACATCCATGGAAATGTTTTATACATGTTTAAATCATTTGATAACAACAAAATTGTTCAACCCAAATTTCCTGTAATATCTCAGGCATCTTATAATTTGTATTTACTACATAATATGAACTTTTGTTAGCAATTGGTTCAACAGTTCCCTCACTAATTTCTTCAATAATTTTTATCTTTTTTCTTTTTTAATTTTTATTTTAAAAAATGTTTATTGATTGATTGATTGATTGATTGATTGATAAAGTTAGCAGAGCAGGAGCAGAGAGAGGGAGAGAGAGGGGCAGACTCTGTTGCCAGCTCACAGCCCGACGTGGGGGTCAAACTCACCAACCATGAGATCATGGCCTGAGCCAAAATCAAGAGTTCAACATTCAGGTCACCTGGGTCACTCAGTCAGTTAAACATCTGACTTCAGCTCAGGCCATGATCTGATGGTTGGGTTTGAGCCCTGCTTCCTGCTTTGTGCTGACAGCTCAGAACCTGGAGCCTGGAGTCTGCTTGGGATTCTGTGTCTCCCTCTCTCTCTGCCCCTCCCCCACTCATTCTCTGTCTCTCTCAAAAATAAATAAATATTAAAAAATTTTTAAGAAAAAAAGTTGGATGTTCAACTGACTAAGCCAGCCAGGTGGCCCTAAAAATTGTTTTTTCAATAGAAGTTATACATACATTTATATACATATGTGATGTTCTGATATACATACATGTAGTAAAGTGATTACTACAGTCCAGCTAATTAACATTCCAAGCCTTCACATATTTACCTCTCACTATGATGAGAGCACCTGAAATCTCTCAGGAAATTTCTAGTATACAATATAGTATTATTAAGAGTATTATTAGCCATCATATTGTAAACTAGATCTACTTCAATTGAGACTTTTACCAAGAAAATGTATCAACTTATGCATCCTCTTCCTATTTCAGTTTTCCTAAGTTGAAAATGCCACATGCTTAAGCATGATAGAAGTAGGAAAAAAAAAAACTGCGTGGAAAAATTTAGACAAAATAATTAGTTCTTAAGTTATAGAGACTTATTTGTCAGTAACTTTTATATATTCTTGCTTTGTTTCCACATACCCTTATGGTTTCAAGAACTTGCCCACATCATTTTTTCCATTTTTTTATTACATTGCTTTCTGTAGAAAGATTTTCAAGGTTATCACTAAAACATCCTTTTGGAACTGCCCAAATACCTAGGTTATTTATTAGATTTCACTGAATAAGGAAGCACTTATATAAGAATGAAAGAACTCAAAGTTTCTAAAAAGAAAATTAAAAAGTCAAAATAAATTGCCCTTCTTTCTTGTTCAACATATCTCCTGAGAACAAAGAGCAGTGGTTTAGCCCCTCTAAATATAGTCTACATTCATTGCATGCTAAAGCCAATTTTGCATTATTATTGATCAAGGTGAAAGTAAGTCATTGTCTATCTTTATATTACACAAAGAAGATGAAAAAGAACATGATTAATAGTAGAAGTGAAATTTCAAATAGGTTTTGTGTCCAATAAGGAGAGAATAATGCCTTTTAAACTCCCTCTGGCTAAAATAGTTACCCAATCCTTGCAACCTAGTTTTCATCCATTATTTTATTTAAATTCAACTTTTAAAATACTTTTTTGTTCATATAACTGGTGTGAATATCTTCACAAACTTTTAGTATAAACACAGTCAGCACTCAGACATTTTAACGATTACCTAGTTGACATCGCACACACTGTAATAGCAGCAAAGAGCCAGGAAGAATAGAGCAGCCACCATACCTAAGTAGCAGAGTGAGCCCTCAAGTCTAACGAGTCTCCCCCCAAAGCCAATGTCCCTGTTATATGATGTCACCATGGAAGCTTGGTACTGCTTAAGCAGGAGCACACAGTGATACTCTAATTTCTCACCACCTACATCCATGCACAAACCTCAAGGTTTCTTGGGGGGGGGGGGGCGGGGAACATTCCCATCTCTCAGCACTAACATAAGTCTAGAGTCCCATGGTTGACTTCCCAAAGTAACAGCTTTTTAGTAAAGCATATTTAGGTCCCATAATGCACCCTCTCAAGGTGAAAGTTGGCACAGGAAATTAGAATAATGCCACCCAGAGTTGGAGCATCAATGTCCTTGTTTCCTTCTCAAGAATGCACCAAACAAGGGGCGTCTGGGTGGCTCAGTCAGTTAAGCGGCCATTTCAGCTCAGGTCATGATCTGGCATTCGTATTTTCGAGCCCCACATCGGGCTCTTTGTTGACATCTCAGGGCCTGGAGCCTGCTTCAGATTCTGTGTCTCCCTCTCTCTCTGACCCCCTCCCCTTCTCACACTCTGTCTCTCTCTCACCCAAAAATAAATAAAAACATTTAAAAAATTAAAAATTAAAAATTAAAAAAAAAGAATCCACCAAACAAACAAACAAACAAAATAGGTAGCTTTCTTCTTTTAAAGACTCAGAACACAATGGGAACAGCAACAAATCCTTGATCCAATAATCCAGCAGCTAGCCTTATACCCAGCCTCTAAGTGAAAATATCTTCATTTATTTTCCTGGCTTTTCTTGCCATTTTAAGTCAGTGTAACTCCATTTCTATGTGAAGAGTAAGATAACATCAGAGTTTCCACAGTAATTTTATCACTGGAGAATAGAAAAATAATGCACAAAGAATTTCTTTGTGAGTCATCAGACAACACATATGTTTTCTTCTATACAGTGTCCTATGGTTCTTACATTTTATTTGAGGGAAAGCTTAGCAATGAAATTAGAATATGATACTTTCATACTGTTTTCAGTGATTTTACATGGTGAAGAAAAAAATAGAATATTCTTTGGAAATTTAATCATTATATATTTTTAACAGACTTATTGAGATATCATTCCCATACCATAAAATTGAGGCATCTAAAGATTACAATTCAGTGTTTTTTGGCAGCTTGAGAGTTGTGCCACCATCTTCACAGTCTAATTTTCAAACATTTTTGTCTCCCTATAAAGAAACTTCATACCTGTTAGCAATCTCTCCCATTCTCTACCCTCCACTGTCAGACCTTGGCAAATACTCACCTACTTCCTGTCTCTGAAGATTTGTCTGTTCTGGGCATTTCATATCAGTGGAATCATACAATATGTGGCTTTTTTTTTAGTATAGTATCATTTTTTCAAGATTCATCCATGTTGAAAGGTGTCAGTACTTCATTCCTTTTAATTGCTGGATAATATTCCATCATATAGACATGCCAGATTTTGTTTATCAGTACATTAACAGATGGACATTTGGGTTGTGTCTGCTTGACTGTAATGAATAATGCTGGTAGGAACATTCGTGTATCAGTTTTTCTGTGGACAGAAGTTCTCATTTCTCTCAAATTTGCTGGAATTGCTGGGTCAAATGATAACTGTTGAACTTTTCAAGGAATTGCCAGGCTGTTTTCCAAAGCAATCGCACTACTTTACATTCCCACATGCAATGTTCTCACCAACATTTATCCTGTGTTTGTTTGTTTGGTGTTTTTTTTTTTTTTGTACTATTACAGCCATTATAATGGATAATAAGCCAATATAATGGTATCTCATTGTGGTTTTCATTTACATTCCTTGATAGCTAATAACATAGAACACTCTGTATGCTTATTGGCCATTTGTAAATCTTCTCTGGAGATATGTATATTAAGTCTCCTTCCTATTTTTAATAGGTTTGTTTGTATTTTACCATTGAGTTGTAGGAGTTCTTTATAAAATCTTTCTGTATAAGACATATGATTTGCAAATATTTTCTCCTATTGTTTACATTGCCTTTATATTTTCTAGATGTGTCCTTAGAAGCACAAAACTTTAAAATTTTTTTTCTTTTTTTTTATTTAAAAAAATTTTTTTTTCAATGTTTATTTATTTTTGGGACAGAGAGAGACAGAGCATGAACGGGCGAGGGGCAGAGAGAGAGGGAGACACAGAATCGGAAACAGGCTCCAGGCTCTGAGCCATCAGGCCAGAGCCCGATGCGGGGCTCGAACTCACGGACCGCAAGATCATGACCTGGCTGAAATCGGACGCTTAACCGACTGCGCCACCCAGGCGCCCCTTTAAAATTTTTATAAAGATCAATTTATCTATTGTTACTTCATTTGTTTGAACTTCTGGTGCTGTATCTAAGAAGGATTTGCCGAATCCAGTCACAAAAATTGACTGCTATATTTTCTTCTAAGAGTTTTATAGATTTAAACTTTTACATTTAGGTCTGTGATTCATTCTTCTATAATTATTATGCGCAGTGTGAGAAAGGGTCCCACTTAATTATTTTGTGTATATATCTACATACATACATGTATGATATACATATATCCAGGAACAATATAATTTGTTGAATTATTTGCCTATTAAATTATCATGGCACCCATTAAGTATAAGTAGAAGGGCTTGTTTCTAAATTCCCAATTCTATCTCATTGGTCTATATGTCTAAGTGTTAGGAAAGAATCACATTGCTTTGAATACTGTAGCTTTACAGATAGAATTTGAAACGGTTTGACATTAAAGACATTGGCCTCATAGAATGAGTTAGGAAGTGTTCCTTTCTATGTTACTTTTTTGAGGTGTATATGAAAAATTGGAAGAAATTCTTATGTAAATGTTTGGTGGAATTTAGCAGATAAGCCATCTGGGCCTGGGCTTCTCTTTGTGAAAGTTTTCTAATTCCTAACTCAATATCTTTTATAAGTCTATTCAAATACTCTCTTTCACCTTGAGTACATTTTAGTAGTTTAGTAGTCTTCCTAGGAATTTGTCCTTTTCATTTGAGTCATCTAAGTAGTTGCTACCCAGCTGTTTATAGTATTATAATCCTTGTTAAATCTGCATGGCTGGCAGTAATCTCTCCCTTTTCAGTCCTGATATTCATAGTTTGAGTCTTCTATCTTTTTCCTTGGCCAGTCTATATAAAGATTGTCAAATTTTTATATCTTTTTAAAAAACAACTTTTTGGGTTTTTAAAATGCTATTGTTCATTTATTCCCTCTTTCATTAATTTCTGCTCTAATCATTATTTTTTTTCCCTTTCTTCTACTTGTTATGAGTTTAGTTTGCTTCCATTTATATTATCTTAAGTTAGAAGTTTAGGTTGTTGCTTGGAGATCTCTCTTCTTTTCTAATATAGATGCCTAAAGCCAAAAATTTACTTCCAAACACTTTTACCTATTTTCCATAGGTTTTGGTATATTGTTTCTTTACTTTGTTCATATTTTATCTCAAAGTACTATTTAACTTCCCTTTAACTTCTTCTTTGAGCAACCCCCTTCCTTTTAAGTAGAGCAGTTAATTACCTCTGGTACTGCCTTACCCTTAGAAAGGAGTAGAGAGTGCAGGGGAGGAAGACAGGAAGAATGTGCTCTGAGGATCCTCTAGAATTCTCATAGTAGGATCTTTGAACCAAAGGTACACTGAATTCTAATATTTCTAAACCCTAGGTGCACTTTTTTGCTCTCCTTATCTTTCCCAAGTCTGCACTGAAATACCTGTACTCTTAATCTGCTATCCATACTGTCTCTTTTCTCTCCTCTTTGATCCCTGATTTCCTCTTTTACTACATTTAAGTACATCTTATGTAAGCAGTATATATTATAAAGAAATTAAATTCATAAAAGTATACACAGTTAGTAAATCAAGTTAGTAAAAGAAAGTTTGTAGAGGTATCTATCGACATGTATGCATATGTAAGTACACATATGTATATGTGTATATACAGTTTTTTGTAAAATGTAAAATGTAACTTAGCTCAAAATAGAATATTTGCAAATATTTATTTATGCTTCCAAGATTTTATCTAAATATTAGTATTTTATTTGTTAAAAAATATTACTAACATGTCTTGTCTTCAAAAATTCAGCACAGGGTGCCTGGGTGGCTCAGTTGGTTGAGCATCCAATTTGATTTTGGCTCAGTTTGGGTCATGGGATCAAGCCCTCACTGGGGTGTAGGCTGAGCATGGAGCCTACTTAAGATTCTCTCTCTCTCTTTCTCCCTCTGCCCCCTCCCCCACTCACACAGTCTGTCTAAACTAAAAGGAAAAGAAAAAGAATTCAGCACATACAGGCATAGTAAACAAATAAACAATAATAAGGAAGGAAGGAAGGAAGGAAGGAAGGAAGGAAGGAAGGAAGGAAGGAAGGAAGGAAAAAAGACAAATAAAGGAAAGGAAAGGAAAAGAAGAAAAGAAGACAAGAAAAAAAAGAAAGAAAAGAAAAAAGAAACCATGGTGTAAATTCTGGGCTGATAGTGCTATTATAGTTTCTTGTGGAATTTTGTTATTTTCTCTCCTTAATCTGAAATATAACAAAAGACCATTTCTTTCTAATTTGGATCCATATATTAAGCAATAATCTCAAGGTCCTCTATTTGCTAGGAACTATGCATGTATTATCTTATTCAGCCCTTTCAAACTTCATGAGGTAGGTACTCTCAGTATTACCACTTAGTAGAGGAAGGTTTGAACTCATAGAGATATTAAGCAAAAGAAAACAAAAGCACTCGGGTGGGAAGCTACAGAGCTAGGAAGGAGAACCTACCTTACAGAAGGCAGTCTTGTAGAAAAGTTCTCTGTCTCGGCCACAATCTATTAGCATTGATAAACTAGTGGTTCAAGAGACACAGGCATGATGTGATCCATGGTAGATCCCATTAAAACTGTTAAAGGGTTGGAAACGTGTTCTTCACCATCAACTTTGCCTCCACTGTTCACATCTTTTCCCAGTTCTCCTATTTCTATTGTCACCCAGATTTCTCAAACGGTATTGTCACCAACCTACATCAATGGTCACTCCAGGGGAAATGACTAGCTATTATTTGAGGTTCTTTATAATAAAGTGAAAATCTTGGTTTTCCTGAAATAACAGCATGAGACAGAAGATTCACTTATCACACTAATCACAGATCCCTAGTGTAAGGATACATACAGCATCTTTTGTGTTGCAGAGGACACAGATAAGACTATGTAGAATATATAGTCAGCAGGCACACTTGCTTCATATTCTTTGTGACATTTTATTGGCTTTCATTATGTTAGGGATAACAAAATCATGTCCATAAAACAAAAAAATGGCAGAAAAGTTTTCCTTAATTTTACTTGTGCTTGTTCTGCCTTTTCAAAAACTAAAATCCTAAGAAGAACATGGTAGAAAAGTGTCTCCAATTCAAATTAAGAATCACATACTACAGTCAACAAAGAATAGTAAAGAGACAGGTCTGTACTTTTACATTGAAAATGATTTTATTTTTGGCCCTAAAACATTAAGTTGTTTATGATGTTCTAGAATGATTCAGAGTAAATAGAAAACTGTAGTTTTTCTCTTTGTAAACTATTTACTAATTGTAAAAGATTAACATTTCCAAATTTTACTGATTCATTTTAATTCTTTGTGAATCTCAAATGAGCAGCATGTTCAATAAATCATAAATGACAGAAATGTTGTGTAGTTAAAAAAAAACAAGAATGAGATAATTATGAAACAAATGGGAACTGTAATGACAATTTTTTCTGAATAAAAACAATATAAATCCCATTACTTGTTGCATTTAAGAATATGAAAAGATGCATTATAATGAAAACTATAACTTAATTGTGCAGTTAAGTAGCAGTGTTTCTTCATATGTAGTCAAATAGACAAACTAAGAAAAAGCTGATTAAGTCCTAAAAAATTCATCAGTAATTCAAGAGAATAAGACAGAAGGAACAAGTCACAGTAGCACTACTGAGTGATTATTACAAGATCCTTTGTAACCAAAAGGGTAGCTATTTCCTTAAATAAGATTTACAAAGTGGAAGAGTAGCATAAAGAAGGGTATGAAAACAGAGAAAATAGATACTGCCTAGAGGATTATTAAAAATGGATAAGGCACTAAAGCCTCGAGCATTTATTTCGTCCACGGGCTTCCCTTTGGAATTTCACTTAATTAGAATACAGTATTGTTAGTCACTCATTTCTACAAAGTCAAAAAATAAAGTATATCAAACATTAAAAGGAGAGAATGATTCTCCAAATAGGTTATGTCCACCTATAACAGTGACGGGGGACTTATTTTCTAGTGATGAAAATAGCATATAAATCAGTCTAAGGAATTTCATCTTAACATGAACTCCTAAAATTGTTAAATTGTCAGTAAGATTTCATTAAGATTTTTAAGCAACATAATACAATTTTTGTAGCATTACAAAGCAATAGAGTATTTCTTCTAAGTAACAGACAGTGACCTGAGAAGTTAAAGTTCACAAAAGTGAATGTCTGAAAACTTTGGGGCGGGTGGGGAGTGCACAACAAACACTTATAATTCTGTAGGAAGAAGTCTCTCCTCTCTCTCTCTCTCTCTCTCTCTCTCTCTCTCTAATTTCTCTCCCAACACCACTGTCCCAGAAGTTGATCTATGTTTTGCACTAAGAAGACCTGAAGTATTAGTGTGTTAATATTTATTCTAATATAAAATATAATATGTCATCATTCTATTGGTTTCTGACACTAAGTAAGGATTCTCAGGGTGGAAAATGCCTTGGTAATTAAGTCATATTTTCTCAATTTTACTTGTACATGGCACTTATTCCCAACACTTTTCTCATCTGAAGAAATGTAAGAGGCATTGCGTTTTAATTGGAAAAGAAATTTAGCTCATACACAGTTGGCAGATGTACAGTTTTACTGATTACTTTTTTCTCCCCCTTAAGAAAATTGGTTTCATGGTTAAGCTTAAAGATCAAGAAGGAATAATCATTATGAAACTGTTACATAAGTTATACTTAAGAGGTCAATTCAGTAGAAAAGTGTGATCACCTCATTCAGTAAGGACATTTTGTTTCTACCTTGTGAAAAAAAAAAAAACAATAAATATGTGACCTAACACTGTTAATGATTGTACATATTGTTATAAATAAGTTTTCAAGAGCCAAAATAATCAACCAAACTAAAAAGACAGCTTGACAAATTTAGGCACCTGCACTAGGAAAAAAAAATCATTTAAGCAAATCTTTTTCGCAAGGTGGTTCAGTTTTAATGACAGCATGTGAGCTTTGGTTTAATGCCCAGATGCTGTATTTTTTTTTTTTTTTTTTGCCTTGCTAGTTTAGTGCGTGCTGAAATCCTGAAGAAGTAATAGAAGCAAGTGACAGCACACAAATTAGTAAGGCATCTGGAACAGCTGACTCTTTTTACCTTTTGCTACACTTGACTTCTTAGGTTTTGGAGTCAGAAGAATATATTTTTATTAAATATTCTCCTTGTGGAAAAGGGCTGTCATGCTAAAAGTTAAAAAATTAATAAAAGGAAGATATGATGTTGCCCTCCCAAAACTGTCAGGGTATTAGAAGCACAGCTATACCTAAGTAAGCAAAGTGAAATTGAAAGTTAATAAAATTTATCTACTTTGAGAAAATTTCTCTTCCATTGAAAGAAAAACAAAAAACATTTCAGCATGAATGATCCAGACGGAATATCTATATTGTCCAGATACCTACTCCACCTCACCATACCTGGTAAATAGTGTTTTAGGATCCTCATATTTAATATACATCTCAGTAAAATTAAAATGTAAATAGCGCTCTGGATTTTTTAGTCACACGTCCACATAGGCCTTAGGAGTTATTTTTCGGTAGTAGAACTGTTTCTGAGGTGCTTCTGAGAATTATTTTGGTTCTAGCTGGCTATCAAGCCAAGCAAAAGTCTGAATAATGGGCTTTCAGAAATAAAGCTCCTGGTCTCTCTTATATAGATATATGATTGGAAGATAGCATAAGGGTTTAGCTGAAGGTCATGTTGTAGAGTGGAACATAGCTCTGACGAAACCAAAATAGTGGCCATGTACTGCCACATCGCCACTGTTGAAGGCTTGCTATTAAGGCAGGAATTGTGTTATCCTTAAATAAGTGTCCCTGTAGAATCATGAGTCTACTATCAACACGAGAACAGCACAATGGGCTTCTTTCTTATATCCAGCTAGTACATTAACACTTACAAAGGGCCTAAATTATTATGTAGTAAATAATAGTCACTGGGTGGATAAGAAAAATGAATATCTTATAATTGTTTAATTTGTTTTTCTTCCCCACTACACTGTACACAGGAAGTGCCATATTGTATTTATTGGTGCATCTCCAGTGCCTTCCATGGAACATAGTAAATGTTTGAGAGATATTTTTGAATGAATGGTTATTTTGTTTGTTTTATATGGCAAAGAAAAATGAAAGAAGAGAGGGAGAGAAAGAGCAAGGGAGGGAGAAAAAGAGAGAGATAGGAAGAGGTGGGGAGAAAGGGAAGGAGGAAGGAAGGAAGGAAGGAAGGAAGGAAGGAAGGAAGGAAGGAAGAGAGAGGGGGAGGGGATGAGGAGGAGGGGAAGGGAAGGGAGAAGGGGGAAGGAAGGAAGGAAGGAAAGAAGGAAGGAAGAAAGAGAAAAAGGAAGGAAGGAAGGAAGAAAGAAAGAGAAAAAAGAAGGAAGGAAGGAAGGAAGGAAGGAAGGAAGGAAGGAAGGAAGGAAGGAAGGAAGAAAGGAAGGAAGGAAGGAAGGAAAGGAGAGTAAGATGGGGAGAGAGGGAGAAAGAACTCAGAGCCCAAAATGCTAGTACATTGTTTGTGTCAGTAATGCTGACTCAAATGGACCGGCATGATAACACAATGCTTATAAGTCCACAAATATTTCTCTAGAGACAAAAGCTCACTTCTCTTTCATGGTGTAACTGTATGATTAGTGGTAGTAAACAGAAATATATACAACATTGCTCTAGGAAAGTCATTGGGCCATCACTGGATTTAAACCTTCCAAGGAAGAGTATGGCTTTATTGGATCTAGCTGATCCATCTAGCCCTAGCTGGAGGTGCTTTTGATCAATCAAGGAATTACAGAAGTTCACCACTCATGGGTTAATCAAGAGTGATTAAAAATGGGTGCTAATGCGGACTAAAATATCTTCTCTGCTTCAAGTCTCCTGAGCCAATGCCCTGTCAACATGAAGAATCTTTGTGTGCCAATGAAAAAGTAATTTTGGATTTTTGTCTTTGGCACAGTCTTTTTACTAGAGGATAAAGTTATTAAATTAATTTTGTAGGGGCGCCTGGGTGGCGCAGTCGGTTAAGCGTCCGACTTCAGCCAGGTCACGATCTCGCGGTCCGTGAGTTCGAGCCCCGCGTCAGGCTCTGGGCTGATGGCTCGGAGCCTGGAGCCTGTTTCCGATTCTGTGTCTCCCTCTCTCTCTGCCCCTCCCCCGTTCATGCTCTGTCTCTGTCTGTCCCAAAAATAAAATAAACGTTGAAAAAAAAATTTAAAAAAAAATTAATTTTGTAGATGAAATGTCATTTGGAGTGAATTTCCTTGTGGGTATTCCCTCAAAGGATTTCAAAGAAGGAACTTGCTTAATTAGTAGAAATATTAAGTAAATAAAATGAACAATCTAATTTCTACCCTTTAGCTAAGAATTTATATATCTACTCCTGACTAGTGACTAGAAATGAAATAATTATCTCATTAATGGGATAATGTGGTAACATGGATAAATCATAGATTAAGATTGGGTCCAGTTTTGATCATATTGAAACTTAATAGTTAAAGTGATAGACATTACATGTAAAAAAGACTGCAGTATTCAGAAATTAACCAACATACTGTAAGTTATCCAAAGAAGGATATATAATGTGTGGGCCCCAAATGCATAGACATTATAGCAACATACAATAATATCTCAGTTAAAAAAGTCTTAAGAAATTATTATTAATATGTTTAATGCCTCAAAATTTCAATTCTAAAATTATCTAATTATCTTATAACCATTATGTAAAACTGCAACAAAAATCCACTTTTAAATTTGGTGTCATTAAGTGAATACTTCTATTTCAATAATGTCCTTAGTATCTTTATTTTGAAACATGCTTTGGTTACTGGGGAAAAAGGTTTCAGTTTGTCTGACTTTTATGAGACATATTAATATAGGGAGCATGCTTTATTTTTAAATATAATTATAAATTTAAAAATGCAAAATAATAACCACCAGCCAAAAGCTTACCAAGACAACTTTTTACTTAAACCTAAAGGGAAATTAACTGGAGCCTTCTCTAACCCAAATTAAACAAAAACAAAAATTAGTGTGACTGAGAGTGGTTCAAATTCTCAGAGCCATTAGATTGAGTCTATTGCCCAGTGCCCTGATGCTCCCACTAAGGGGACCATGTGTTCGCATGGGAGAGGTGGTTCAGTAAGCTTACAAAAGTTATAGAGTATCAGGCAATCTGGAACAAGAAAACTTCTAGTCCCAAAGAAAAAACTATTTTTCTCTCTAAAATGCAAGATATTCAGACACCTGGGTGGCTCAGTCGGTTGAGCATCCAACCTTGGCTCAGGTCATGATCTTGCAGTTTGGGAGTTCCAGCCCCATGTGGGGCTCTGTGCTGACAACTCAAAGCCTGAAACCTGCTTCGGATTCTGTGTCTCCCTCTCTCTCTGCCCCTCCCCTGCTCAGGTCCTGTTTCTCTCTCGAAAATAAATAAACATTATTATTATTATTATTTTAGGAATGGCTGGGTGGCTCAGTCGGTCTTCCGACTTTGGCTCAGGTCATGATCTCTCAGTCCGTGAGTTTGAGCCCCACGTCCGGCTCTGTGCTGACAGTTCAGAGCCTGGAGCCTGCTTCAGATTCTGTGTCTTGCTCTCTCTCTGCCCACCCCCCTGCCCTCTGCTCATGCTCTGTCTGTCTCTCTCTCTCAAAAATAAATAAAGATTATTTTTTTTTAATTTTTTTTAAATGCAAGGTATCTGGGATCAGTTTTGAGAATGTACATCTCCCTTCTCCAAACATGTGTTATAGATCCAGTAACACACATAGTGTTTTTAAACCACTGATTCAACTGGTTTTAAGCCACAAACTATTAACACACGAAATCTGTCCTTAATATTCCCTCAGTGAGTCATGTTTTGTGACTTGCTTTCTCCTTTTTACAAATGACAGCCAATCAATAAAAATTTCAGAGCAATCCTTGACTTCCATTGTTTCAATCCCCAGTGAAAAACTATTCTAGCTGGTTGCCCATAGGTTGTACTCATTCCTATAGTTTTTTTTTATTATTATTATTCCTGTAGTTTATTCTTAATAATAAACTTCTTGACAACATACCTTGTTTCAAAAGCACATAGATCTTCTTTCAATGAGTGACATGACAATCCCAGCATAACTCCTTTTATTTTTAATGATGACCATGTCTAATTTATTTACTTACACATGTAGTTACAACAAAATTACTTTGGCAACTGGAGAACAAACAAACTGAAACAGTTTTTTTCCTACTGCAGTAAATTAAGGCTTCCATTTCCTTTCCAGTTCCATGTTCTTTTAAGACACATACAGCTCGAAGCCCCACTCTAGGCCTCAGCGAGAGAGATACTTGAAGCTAATGGTAAAGAGAATAGAGGGGAAGCCTCACTTCCCTCCCAGTGATCATAACACACACTCATTTCTAGACCTGGTGAACTTACTCCCAATAGCCCATGTCCCAAAAAGCCCACAGATAAAGCCTTATCTTTCTCTTGGATATTCATATTCCGGGTCTGTCAAAAATATTTCAAAGAGTTTGCTTTTTCTCTGAAATGCTAAGTCTACCTTCAAGTTTTTGTCTACTAGATATTCGTATGGCATTCGTCCATTGCTTATCTTCTTTGGAAAGTGTAAAACTTGAAAAGAGAAATGGAGGGGAGCAGGTAAAAGGTTCTCACATTATTCCTCATTGTTGGTTACTTTTTCAAAACTCCAAAAGGCTGTGAGCTGGTGTGGTCAGCAGAGCAGTAACAGGCAGAAGCAGAACCCAGTCAGAAGCAGTAAGCTATTTCCACAGAAAAGGTTAAAGCCATAACACGTCATCTAGGAAAAGGAATGGAAACCAGAATGTATAGCACGTGATACAGACAGGGAAACAAGATTTTTGTCAATAAGTTAAATATTAAATACAAAATGAAGTCCATAAATGCACATGAAAGAAATGGTATTCAATACTTAAACCTTTTCCAAATGGAACCTACAACCCCCTTCCTCTGATGCCATAGGCAGCTGATTCCGTTACACCTGTAAAAGGGCTAGGTTTGTCCAAACTTAGAAGCAGGCAGAGATAAGAACGGATTTCAGCAGGAGGTGGCACATTCAATGCGGTTTGAAAACAAAATTAGAAATGAGGCGTGTAGATCTTGACTGTAAAAATGGCCAACAGCCAAATGACAAAGAAGTCAAGCAGCGACAGGGATAGTCCCGAATTGGAGAGACCACAATTAAGATAATTTATAATTGTGTCACTGAGCAAACTGTGTTGGCCAAGTCGCACCGCCACAGAAAGATGAGCCTACATTTCATTTAGTATTATGATTTTCCTAGACCTAACATGATGCTGGTAACTTGGCAGGTGTTCAGTACATGTTCCCTAGATTGAAATTCCAAGTTAAGAAAATGAAATAAAGACTGATGCAGAGGACTAGGAATGCATATGATGACAAGATCGGTTTCTCTGAAACAGAGTGGTAGGGACATGATTTAAACCTCACGGTAAAGCCTGATGGGATACGGCATTTGCCATCAGCTTTCCCCAGTAACTATTTTCCAATTCTTCCTTTCCATTAATCTGACCTCCCTGATTTCGATTTGAGCACATCATTCCCCAGAATACGTTAGGAGACAGTTCACAGGTCTCCCATGTTTCTGCACATTATTTGTTCCAGGCTCTCATTTCAAAGATGTTTGTGTAGCATATAGCCTTGGAAGATAGACATAGGCTCTCTCTCCAAGGCAACAGACAGATATGTTTCCCACCCAGAAAATAAAAGGAATGTATTCCTCTGGGGGCAAAGTTTGAACAAGTTTTCTATACGTGCCCTTATACAGCTGGGGTGTCTTTCGCACAGGGTTCCACGGCTGTGACACAGATCCAGTGTGTGCATGGCATCTATGTGGGCCCACAGGTGTATTCCCCCATGGAAGTGAGGAGTGAGGGGAACCGAAGCATACATAAAGCTCCTGCTGCCTCCTCTGCTGTGTGTAATACAGTCCTTTGCCTTTCCCCTAGAACCACATAGCTTCTGCCAGCACCAATGAAACTATAGCAGGCTAAACAGTTCACTTGCAAATAGAGGCAAGCTTCAGACACTTTGCCATTTGGTCGCCTTCAGTTAAGTACCCGCCACTTGACTAACTCCTGACTACTTGGTTTGAGCAAAAGTGCCTTAAAACCTTCAAGACACGTCCTCATAAGCAGAGACCATGAGCTTCTTCTATTCTTCCGGCTGGTTGAAATATACATGAAACTACCAAAGTTGGCATCCGTCTTGGAACATAATTTGGCTTTAGGAATAACATCCATGCAGTACCTAGGTTTCATGGTCTCTGACACTGTATAAGATTTTCTAAAATGCATTAATATAATTTTTATTGAGCACTAGAATGCTCATCATGTTATTAAACAACTATCACTTATTATTAACCTAGTAAAGCCTCATAAAAACTCTATAATACAAACATTACTGTAATCCTTACATGAAGTAAACTGATGATTATTAAACAAGAAATCTAGCCGCCTATGAATTGCCACAACCGGAAAGTGGCACACAGCTAGCTAATGGCACACAAGTAGAAAACAGCAGGGCAGGACTGCCAGCTCAGTCTTCCTGATGTTACCAAACAGTATGTCATCCTTTACGCTCCACAAGGGCAAAGGACATGCCTGTTCGTTCCACTACTATATATATACCTCGCAGCTGGCAACATGTCCAATACAAACAAGATAACTGATAGTAGGTGATCAATAGATGTTTATTTAATCAATTAGGGAGTTAAAGTCACGTAATCATTCTGATGCTCGGTTCCCTTACACATTAAACAAGAATAATAGAAATCTTGCAAAAATGTTCTTAAGATTAGACATAATAGCTGAATAAGTTCTATCATATATCTGGTACTCAATTAATGGTTGCGATTATGAAGTCTGTGTTAAGAAAAGTGGCAGCTGATTCACTCTGTTCTTCTGATCTCTAATGACCAATTTTGCTTCCAGGAGTTAATTATGGTAAACATATTAAATACAAAGAGACCCTAATTTATGCAACTAGAGATGGCAAATAATGTTAAAGCTACATGTTGCTACATTAAAAAGATGTTTATAACTGACATAAGAAATAAACAAAGTGGATTGGGTTTTATTTTCATTGTTTTATATTTCATAATGGGTGAAGATCCCTTAAATACCACTCACGTCAGATACTGTCTTCTCTACAACAAATGCCAAATTACTTAGCCCTCAGACAATGGTGAAGCCTACCGATGAATGCATTCCCAAACAGCTGCAGCACACAAAATTAAAATGCACATGTTGGTTGACAGCCTGCATCTTCCTAACCTCTAGCGATTTCATGGCTCTGTTTTTAAAAGGCAAATAGAAATAATAAACTATTGCTAAACAAATACAACCAATGAATACTCGAACCCCAAATTTCTAAATATTGAGAAATTACAGCTGGAGACACTGAGAACTCCCCAAATAATCTATCAAATCTAATATGAGGAGAGTGTCATCTCAAGATGAATGGACACAGGCCAACATGGAATAAAAAAAAAAAGGACAAGAATGAGACCAAACCAGCATGATTAAGGAAGAACTGGATCCAAATGAAAGCAGAAGAGGAATATTCTTGCTCTCTTTTCTGAATAAGGCTCAAATAGGCGCCTAGTGGGAAGGAAGGGAGTTCATGCTAAACAAAAATTCTCTAGAATTATTTGTATAGCTAAGATTTTTATATTTACTGTATTGTAGCTTATCTCATAATGTGAACTCATTACTTATCAAAAAACAAAAGTATAATAAATTTGTCCTCATACAGATTTACATAGTGGCCCTTTTAGGAGCTTTCCTAACAATAAGGACCTGATACTTATTGGCATAAAAGCTAAGTGTCATTAAAATTCTATTAAGTAAGTTCTAGAGATTCAATGTAAAACTTGTTGACTGAAGTTAATAATACTGGATCATATAGTGGAAATATGGTAAGATACTAGATCTTAGGGGATTTCACCACACAAACGCACACACACATACACATAAATACATACACACACAGTGGTAACAAGTGAGGAGATGAAAATGTTCATTAGCTTGACTGTAGTAATCATTTCATTATGTATATGTATATCAAATCATCATGATGCACAGCTTGAATACAAATAATTGTATTTTAAAAAGAAGTAAAAATAGAAAAAAATCAACTAAATATACAGAAATATTATATTTAAAAAGAATCATTTATATATGGTGACTGAAAAGGCTCTTCATTGTGGGTACCCTTTCTTTTGGGAGACATTTGAGACATGTGACAAATATTTTGAATCCTTTTCTGGTATTTCTTTTCAAAATTGTTCTCTTCGTTGTTAAGCAAAACATAAATCTACAGGTATATATCTATGAAATTAATACTTTAAAAATAAGGGAGAGATTTAGTAGTTCATTAGTATAACATTATAGATCCAATTCTCCCTTATGTAGCAGGTATCCTATATTATCTCTGCCCTTATTTCTTGTTACAGATTTTATAACTATTTTGGGATATGGTCCTATTTCAGTCAGATTTAAACTCATTACTTCATGCACTTGGTGGAAGAGAAATTATCTGTCATCTTATATTTGACAGGATGTTCTCCTGGGCTGTATATTTTAAGTTCAGATATAGAGTCTACCTCCTTCTGTCACTTTGAGTCTTGTCTACTTGGAATGAGTAACTAGGTGGAGACTATTGTGTTTGCTTAATGCTAAATCTATAAATATTGCTAACTTAACATAGTCATTGATATACTTTCTTTATGAACATGTGAAGTGATCAATTTGCCCACAATTTGCCCACTACCTTCAATCTGTGCCTAAATCTTAAATGCATACTCATTGTTTAGGGAGTAGAATTCAGACATTCCCTATCATTACAAGAGCTGGGCATGAAAGCTGAAACAGCTGTGTTTTGGACTGCACACTCCATGATTGGTTCTGATATTTTTGCAATACCTACTACTTTTGAATGCATCTTATGAAAGAATGATCATCACATGACTAAATGATGAAGTCATTTCAAACTGCAAGGTAGAAAAAAAATTAATGTCTCCCCTAAAACCAATTCTGCAAGTGTTCAACAGAACCAATATGATAAAATCAAACAGATTTGCCATTCTTTGGTCTTAGTACTAGTTTTAACTTTTTAAATTTTTGGTAGTATTAAAATTTTATCGCTTCCAGTGGCATAGCTTCAGTCTTTTTTATAACATCATTCCTCAATTATTTTAACTATTAAAATAAACTGACGTAAAACTTACATTCTTAATTAACAAAACTGGCTTATTTAATTTTGCCACTGCGGTGTCTCCTATTTTAATAATTACTGAGTTCTGCCATTTTTTAGACAGAAAAGGCCTACTCTAATATTTTCTGTGACAATATCATGAAAACATAAGAAATTGATCCTATTATGATTAATTGATTCATCTTTAAATGTTTTTAAAGTTATAATTAGAAAGTAAATCTTCAAATCTATCATTTAGCAAACTAGGAAAATACTCTTACTCCAAAAATTCCTAGATATACATCTATGATGAAAATATCATAATTTTATTTTATTATTTTTATGTTTATTTATTTTTTGAGAGAGAGAGAGAGAGAGAGAGAGAGAGAGAGAGAAGGGGTCAGAGGATCCAAAGCGGGTTCTGCACTGACAGCAGAGAGCCCAATGCGGGGCTCGAACTCACAAAGTGTGAGATCATGACCTGAGCCAAAGTCGGGTACTCAACCGAGTGAACCACTCAGAGGCCCCAGAAAATATCATAATTTAAAAATGACAGCATCAAATCTACATCACTAGTTTCCAAGGGAAAATATTTGCAAGACTATCTTAAGACTATTGCAAGAACTGAACAGTATCCAAACCAGTGCCAAATATCGCCAGTATTTGTAGGTGTATTTTTAAATGTGTATATATCCAGAAAACTAGATTTGGAATATTGATGCTCTTTCCTGTAGATAATAAGGAAGAGATCTTTGCAAAGTACTCAGACAGCATTGTAGTAAAATAAGAAAATGACATTGGTTCACAAGTACTGGGAAGAAAAAAATCATGAATAAATATTTAAAATTGTTAAATTCAGCTAGAGAAATATAAAAAAAAAAAACCTTGCCAGCCCTTCCTAGTAAGTTATGATAAAGGAGGAAGTTAGTAATTTGGAGATCTGTCTTTGACTAGAACAACTAAATAAGTATCATCCTAACTCGGACACTTTTGAGGAAAAAAAAAAAGGGACACTATTAACATTCACACCAGGAAAATAAATGCAAATACAGACCACCCCAGCTAAACCAGGTGAGCAGACCACTACTGCTAGAAAATGATTTGTAGAAATATTAGTAAAGAGCAGCTATTAGGAAAGGCTAGACTGGCACTGTGTGAGGCCAACTCAAGAGCATGCTGAGATTTGTGGACTACCGACTGAAAAAAAAATTTTTTTAAGGAAGATTTAATACCATTCCTGTTACTCTATTATGATTTAGAATATATCTACTGTATGCTAAATGCATTAATGCATTTGATTACATAGGCAAAGAAGTACATTTGATTTTATAGCCAGTGATTCTATAGATAAAGGCTATCAATTTTCAGCTACATGAAAAGAAGATTTCCGGATGTTTCCCTTCAATTTCTATTGACCCCTTCATTTTCTCCACATTAAATGCCAAATGAGAAGCTAAGGAAGAAAGTTGGGTAGAAAGAGATATACATACCTTTGACTATCAACATCATAATCAGAAAAAAAAGAAACATACTTGTAGACAGGGTTGCATGAAAGATTGCCTTATGAGGAACCCTAAAAGTGCAATAAAATGGATGATGAGTCACTTTTGATCAAACAGTATGGTCTTAAATAATAATGGGTTTAATAATTATTATTATTATGTTTGATTGGCACTGCTAATAATAGCTAACATGCAAAGTATCTAGTATCACCAGGAATCCTCCTAAGTCCGTGACATATGTAACTACTTTAAATCTCTAGACAATCTATAAAGATAGATAGATGATAGATGATAGATAGATAGATAGATAGATAGATCTTTAGACAATCTTATGAGGTAGGTATGAATATTACCCCAATTTTGCACATTATGAGCAACGTGAGGTTATATAATTTGCTCAAGCTCACACAGCAAGTAGGTATTTGATTTGGGATTTGAACTCAAGCAGTTTGGATCTAGAATGCTCACAGTTAAAATCCAAACAGAACTATGGTTATAAAGACAGACTTATCCAAAGATAGGATAAGTCTCCTCCAAATGTAGAGAAATTCCAGTAAATAAATAATATGTAGGAAGCGGTCTTTCAAGTAATGATTACGCAAGACAATATTATTATAAAGTCTGTTCATCCCCTCAAGATATTTATAAAAGTTTATAAATTTATAAGATTATAAAAGTTACTTGTAAGGGAATTCACTTTAAAACAGGCTGTTTGAAAAATACAAAATATTGGCTGCATTTGTGACCAAAAAATGTACATTTAGAAGGAAAATCGCAGGACACACTTGCAGCAACCTAATTTATATGAAGCGGTAATGCTGGCTTTTAGAGTTAATACTTAAAACTTAAAAAAAGCAAGACCCCGCCAAGAGCATAACTTTCTGGTAACCACATGTTTCAAACAGTGAGTTCAAGAGCAAGACTGAATTTCAAAGGAATGATATTTTTTTCCTTTCATGACTCCAGATTCCGATTGCAGGCAAGAATAGGACAACCTAAAAGCCAATCTTAAAAGTCACTTTAAAGGACACCTGGCAGGTGAAATAGAAAGTACTCAGCCATACCTAGCCAAAATAAGCACCACATACCTATATAAAACATTCATGTGTGGGGACTCAGCTAGTCCTAATCCATCTGTTGTTGAAAAATATATAAATAAAGAAAAATAAAAGAGATTAAAGAAATAGGCTAAATCTCCCTCAGAAGGAGCTTTCTCTATTCTATGTTCAGTAACAGCTGTTCTAAACTAATTCAACTGGTTTCCTTTCTGTTTTCTTACATTTTAATTTTGGTTTGTTTCTTGTGTTTTTCCCATGTGAAACACCCCATATTTTTCTGATAAATTCTATGTTGTTACAAATATGATGCCTGTGCCATTAAAATATCAGTAGATTTTTTGAAAAGTGAAGTATTCTTACATTTAAAATTAAACTCATTTTCAGGCACCTAGGTGGCTCAGTCAGTTCAGGGTCTGACTTTGACTCAGGTTATGACCTCGCAGTTCATGGGTTTGAGCCCCGCATGGGGCTCTTGTGCTGACAGCTCAGAGCCTGGAGCCCTCTTCAGATTGTGGGTCTCCCTCTCCCTACGCTCTTACCTCTCTCTCTCTCTCTCTCTCTCTCTCTCTCAAAAACAAACATTTTTAAAAATTTAAAATTAAACTCATTTTCCACAAATATTTCCATAGAAAAAAGAAAAAAAAAGCTTGTAAGAGATACATTATCTGTTTTAGTAATGGATAATCTATTGGTTAAGTAACAAAGAATAAAATTTGGTTGGGTGATTTATGGCTTTCCCAATAAAAATGTACAAGTGATTAGTGGTAAGTTATCAGGATAGCTTATCAAACTTTGCAATTACTCAAGTTTATATAATCCTGGTCTTATTTATTTTTGAGTAATTTACGTACTTATAATCATCATTGAATTATTAAAACAAAATGCCAAGAAGAGCTGATGATAGATACATAGACTAATATTCAGAATTGGGCAATGACTCGATCAGAAATTTGATCGATCACTCATCGACAACAGAAAAACTTTAAGGACTAACTTTTCAAACTTTAAGAAATATTTTGCCCCATTTCAGTGGGCAGGTCCCCAATGGAATAGAGGCCATTTATTTAACTCAATACATATTTATTGTTTGGCTAATTCTTGTCTGCTAAACACTACTGGCTAAGAAATATTCTCATCTTTTGGTGAGTTTATAATTTTACAGTGGAAAATTAGAAATGAAATTTCAATTTAGTGTTATGGCATGCATGAGATTCAAAACTTAACTGCTTTATTGTGTCTGGAAAAAAAGCTTAAGAGTTTCAGTAATTAGTAAAATCAATATGAAATATGAGTATGATGAGCCATTCATACAGAACTAAAATTCACTGAGAAGTTGTAATAGCAGAGTGGTCTCCAGAACAAGATAAGGGATAATAGAATTTTTACAGGCATTGATCATACTGCTCCTTAATTATTATGTCTCATTGTATCTGAAACTCCAGAGGACAGTGACCACAAAACAGAAGCAACATTAAGTTATGTTATGTGGAGAACGTGGTAACTTACTGCACCAAATCCATTTAACTTTTTCTTGACTTTTAGGCAATTATATAATCTCCATTTTTTTAATTCAATAAACATTTTATGTACACGTTTTTTGTATTTACTATACTATTTTCTTTTTCTTAATTAACAAAATTATTATTAAAGTATAGTTGACATACAACGTTGTATTAGTTTCAAGTGTGCAACATAGTGATCTTACTTCTAATTATGGCCTTTTCTTTCTCACTTAAATAAATCCCTTTAACATTTCTCATAAGGCCAGATTAGTGGTGATGAACTCAATGCTGTTTTCTCACAGTAAAAAGTTACATGTGGAATATTTATGTCATAGAGAAAATACTTGGAAAACGTGGTGCATATGGCCAGATTTCTTGAAAAATTTGACATTTAACTCTTTTCCTTCTCATATGTGGAAAGGCCTACATTTCAATTACAACTGTATAATTATACTGTTCAGTATGGTAGCAACTAGCCTTGAGGGGCTATTCAAATTTAAATACAATTTAAAGTTGTTTTTTCAGTTGTACTAGTTACATGTCAAAAGCTCAATAAAATGTTTGGTAGAATGGTATGTGTTCATTCTTTGTGTAAATCTTGTACATTTTTAAAAATGTGTACCCAGCTATATCATTATCATTACTGCTATCCAAAATAATTATTTCAATATTATTTTAAGCAAGTATTGGTGATAAATTTTTAAAATATTAATGTTTTTACATCCGTGCAATTCTGAACTATTTTTTATGTTTGAATAGTTTCACTTTGATGCTCCTCCTTAATGCAAATGTAATGACATCGGAAATGTGATGCCATGGACCAACATTCCCATGGACCAAAGTCATTTTTCGTGAGGTTGAGTGTAGTTTCTTTGTGCTTTGTCTCCTCCCTTTTGGAAATAGCCCAAATGGGCCACCTTCTCAATGGTGTACTCTTGCCTCTAGACCTGGTTCTCCAAGACTAGGCAGAACTGTCTCATGCTGGAGTAAATCCCTGCCACTTGTAAGAAACTGGCTTAGAGAAAAATGGCTAGAAGCAAGTATGTGCTTTACTTCAGACCTCCCTTTGAACCATTAAATGCTGTTTCTTCATGGTGAGGGAAGGAACTAAGTGTATGACATATCTCATTTCTTTTATGGTATACCCATGCATCTTTCATTATTTTCTCCAAAACAGGGAATGTTGATAGGACACGTCAAACTTTCCTCAATTTCCTTCCTGAAAACCTGTAATTATTTCCCAGGAAAGGAAATCATGCATAAACTCTTAGTGTCTTCACCAATTTATCTGAAGCATTTTTGTATCTGGCAAAATTTTTTTGAGGTTATGATTTGCTACCCTCTCATTTTGCAATTTCACTGCCAATGCATTCTTTGCTTTTTGTTTATTTTTACAGTTATCTCCTTCCTCTTTTCTTCCTAGACTTATGTATTTTTGTTCAAGGTGGGCAGAGGGTCTTATCATTTTTGCTTCACCCATGCAGTACAGAGTTTATTATTTATCTATAGCTAAAAGCTGAGCACTTCCCCAAGAAAGGCTGTAAAACTGTAGGCAATACCCAGCTAATCTCCAGCACTAATTTAGTATTTCTTGAAAGGTTTTTATAGTTACACACTAGTAGGAAATGGGGAAAAAAAGTTATTAAGTTTTCAGAAAGGTTTCAAAATTTTACTGAAACGATGACCGTTTTGGACTTGTAATCATGTTGATAATATGGCATCTTGAAGCTCCATAAGATCTTTAGCCTTAGATTCCTCCAGCTTTATTTATATTCTTTTCTATATCATCCAACTGGGATAATAAAGCTTGTTACTCTTTCCACTTCCTGAAGAGTTCTAACTCAGCTGAAAAGTTTCCTGGGGTAGACAGGGCAAAAGAATAATGATCACCATTTTTAAAAGCCTCAGCATCAGGCAAGACCTGACTTTTTTAGGATCCCCACCATCAAGCACAGATTTTCATGTAGAAGAGCTTTTCTTATTCACATAAATCCTGAAAGAACGATCAGTCCCCAACCATGCACATGCCAAGAAGTACATATATACCAAGAGGGTCTTCTAACATTAAAATTTTCCAAATAAAGAGTTAGAATTTCAGCTCATGTTAGCATTTTCATGAGACTAGACTGATAATCATATTATCATTGTATAATAGAAATTATGACCAAAAAAAAGTAATGCAGTTAAAGTGGCAATTGAGAACTAAAATGTGACTAAAATTTAAAATATTATGTTTTATTATCCCAAAACATAAAGATGTGATTGGATTTCTTTATTTCAAAAACACTGAAGAGCTCATCATTTTCATGCCAATGCAGAGGTCAAATCAACCAGAATCATGACTAGTACAGGCATTTCAGCTATTTTAGTAGTCAGTACAAACCTCTGTAGCTAAATTGGTCTTTCCAGGATCAATATCAATTGTGAAGCTACAAAGTTTATGCTCATGCTCAGGCTGCAGTCAAATGGTCATGGGAATTAAATAAATACCAACAGGGTGATACTATCAATAACAATTGTGATCATGTTTTTCCATTATACTTTCTTTTTGTTAGATTAACAGGCTAGCATGTAGCTTGATTTTTTAAATCAGAAAGTAATTTTAGGGACACCTGGGTGGCTCAGTCGGTTAAGCGTACCACTTTGGCTCAGGTCATGATCTTGAAGCGCCGTGGTTTTGAGCCCCGCATGAGGCTCTGTGCTGACAGTTCAGAGCCTGCAGCCTTCTTCAGATTGTGTCTCCCTCTCTCTCTGCCCTTCCCCCACTCATGCTCTGTCTCTCTGTCTGTCTCTCTCTCTCTCTCAAAAATACATAAACACTAAAATTTTTTTAAAAGTAATTTTTAAAGTTTTAAGATTATTCAAAATACTATGTTAAAAGTGACTCCTTCCTTTCCTCCCCACTTCTCTCAGAAAAAACAAATAAATGCAATATCACCACAATTATAATGCTGCCTACAGCTATGCCTTAGGCCTACAGGAGAATGTGGGGAAAAGAAAGCAGTTTATTTGTAAGTGTGACGAAAGTTTCTTGATGTTTTCTTTACATTCAAATTTCCATTATTACTATTACTTATGATTTCTCAATATTTAAATGTAACCAATATTGTGATTTTCTTTTAAATAAATCATTATTTTTCCTCATAGTTTATAACATTTCACCCTACTTTAATATTACACCATGATGTTAACTGTTGTGAGTGTATCTAAACGTATTCATTGGTATTTGTTCTTAATATATCACATTTTACATAATATAATATTTTTTAAACCTTCCTAACATCTATAGAATTTAAGGAACTATAGCTGAAGCACTGTTAAATATCTAGCACCAGAGCCTTGTGTTCTTCTGGTCTTCTTTGGATGTCTTTTCCCTGATCAGCAGCCCTTAAGATTCTTTTTGAGGTAGGAAAAAAGGGAGATATGATAAGTGCCAAACTGAAGGGCAAAAAAGGAGAGCAAGGACACAGGTTTCTATCAGCGTTGATTCCCAGTACAAAAGACTATTGTTTGGGAAGTCTGTTTATACTTGTGCAATGAAAATATCCATTCTATAGTCTCACCAGTCAATCTTTAAGTAACACATACACACACATACCCACACATGTGCATGAAATATATGTATGCTGCACATCATACAAATAAGACAATTGGAATACAGTTTTAAGGCAACAACAAAGATAATATACTTCCCTTTTATTTTATAAATTCACAAAGGTAGTAATGGATGGGCTACAGTCAGAACATAATAAGCTTTCAGATATACTTGTGTGCTTTCTATGGAACAACACTCCAAAATATGCAAAAAGAACTCCTTAAACAACCTTTGCCCAAAGAAAATACAGTCTCTTCATACTGTACTGCAGATTTCAGTGGAGAAATTCTTTTGAAATTTTGGTAACTATGGCATATAGATTTCTCTGTTCATGAAGATAACAAAGCTATTGATTTGGCTTTCCTTGTAAAACTGTAAAAGAATAATAAGTCCACTCCACAAACAAAGTCAAAGAAAAGTATGCTTTAGTTTTGTATGTGTCTACTCTTAAATGAACCTGTCAGTGGAATGTACTTCTGGATCTACAAATGCATCTGAGCCCAACATGTTTCCTGAAGATATGTTTCCGATTACACTAATGATTCTTTAGTAGTTTTTGTCTTGGTCAATAATTCAAATATTTTTGTTAATACAATGAAAGATCTTATTATTCTTTAATATATTTTCACTATACAGTTTGTGGTAATAACATGGTTTTTGCTCACTATTGGATATTAATTTTTCATAAAAGATATGTTTTCACATTTGTCATATAATCACTAACTAAAAAAGAATTGGCCAAGAATAGCACTATGTGGTAGGAATAGTACTACGTGGTAGTTAACTTTATTAACTTTCCTTTCAACAATCATGTTGTCTGACACTTTAGCAGTTATCATTTCATGTTTTACGTCCATTTGTCATTCATTACTTCAGCAAATACTTACTCATCATCTAATGCAGTTTTCCTAAGCCCTGAGTAGAAAGATTACAAACATCACTACCGTCAAGGCCCTCATCATGTATGTTAAGACATATTTGTCCTTGAGGTGCTCTACTGAAATGTAGTTAAATACATTAGGTTAAGAGAATAAATATTTTTTAAAATTTCATATCTTTCAGTATTATATAACATTTATATAACATTATAGAAGAATCCTACCCCAAAGTACGGCTCCTTGCTTTGGAACTAAAGAAAATAATGCCGCATTTTGAATGACCAAGTCTCTTCCCTATATAATGCACTGTTACAATAGTCTTTAATATAATTACCATATAACAATACCACTTCTAAATATTTACCCAAAAGAATATAAAGTACCATCTTAAAGAAACATTTGTAAACCCATGTTCATAGCAATGTCATTGACAATAACCAAGAAGTGAAAGCAACTTAAGTGTTCAAGGATGAATGAATGGATAAATAAAATGTAATACATACATGTCATGGAATGTTGTTCAGCTTTAAAAAAAAAAAGGAAACTATGATACATGATACAACATGGGTAAACCTTGAGGTCATTATGCTATGTAAAATAAACCAGTTGCAAAAAGACAAATACCGCATATTCCATTTATATGAAGTACCTAGAAGAATCAAATTAATAAGGACAGATAGTAGAAGGGTGGTTGCCAGGGATTGGCAGAATATGGGAATGGAGAATTGTTGTTTAATAGGTAGAGTGATAGGAGAAATGGCTATGGGTGATGTGTACCCTCTACTCTAGCATCATAAAGATGCTACAAATTTAACCAAATTATGAATGACTGAAGAAAGGTTTTACAGTGGAAAATAAATGTACTCTTTTTCAAGGGTGACATTCTTTTTATGTACCTTATTGGATTATAGTATTTCTTCTTAGTATCATGCTAGAGATTCATAAAATAGAAGTAATCTGGTCTCAAAGAGTCACATCCATATTCAGTTGTGCCACTTGTTCACACACATATGAGTCCTATAATTCTCATTCTTTTCTACCTAAAGTGCAAATAATAATGTCTTTCTGGAATGGGGTTAATAAAACTATCTTTATTTACAGATAATATGATCTTATATATAAAATACCTACAGACTCACTGAAAATTTTTAGAATAAAAAAAGTTCATCAGGGATACAGAATAGAAGATCAATAGATCAATATTTAAAAGTCAGTTGTATTTCTACACACAATCAATGAGCAATCACAAAATGAAATCAAGAAGCAATTCCATTTACAATGGCATCCAGAAATAAAGTATTTAGGAATAAACTTAACAGATCCAAAGTTTATGACCTGCAAAACATAATACATTGCTGAAGGAGATTAAAGACTTAAAGAAGTAGAAAGCCTATGTTCATGGATCTAGAAATGTAATATTGTTAAAATGGTAATATTTCCCAATTTGATTTATAAAGTAAACACAATATCCCAAGAGGTTTTTTTGGTTGTTTTTTGTTTTTGTTTTGCAGAAAATGACAAACTGATCCTAAAACTTATATGGAAATGAAAAATGATCTTTAAGAAGCCAAATGGTATTGAAAAAGAATAAAGTTGGAGGACTCACACTTCTCAATTTGAACACTTACAATAAATCTACAGTAACTAAGAATATGTGGTGCTGACATATATATGGAATAGAACTAAAGAGTTCCAAAATAAAATCTTATATTAATGGCCACTTCAATTTTGATAACAGACTCAAGAAAATTCAATCAGAAAGAATAGTCTTCAACAAATGATGCTAGGACAATGGATATTAACATGTAAAATAAAGCTAGACCCCTTCCTCTTGTCATACGCAAAAATGAACTCAAAATGGAAAACAGATCTGATTTTAAAAGTGTTACCTAATAGTAAGTCTAACAAAAATTAAGCATGAGATCATGAACAAAACTGTTTACATTCATTAAATCAAATAAATGGTAAATTTTCTACAATGTTTATAGATTATTCACTATCTTAGGTTCTCTGAAGATTATACTATCAATTCAGTACAATTCAATAAAATTCAGTGTTTCCCACAAAATTTGAAAAGATCTGCCTAAATTTTATATAACAGAGCCAATAAAAGCCAATAGAGTTTTAAGAACAAAAATTGTCTCTACTGTATTTCAAGACAAAACATAGTATTTCAAAAAGTGTGTAAGAGATAATTAGATTAAGTAAACCAAATAAAAAAACAGATGCAAAAACCACACTTTAATGAAAACTTTGTATGTGACAGATGAAGCATTACATATCAGTGGAAATAAATAATAAACTATGTAATATATTGTGCTTGTTTAATTGTAGGTCCATATGAAAAGAGATTAAAGTATATACAAACACCATGTAAAACATATTCTCCAGATTTAAATCAAAAACAAAATAAGAAAAGCAAAACTTTATAAGGAAATTAAGATATTATTTTCACAATATTATTAGTGTTAAATATAAGGGTTTTTAACTAAGGTAAATTAACTTTCCTTTGATCAATCCCATCAACAAAAATTTAAAAAAACTAGAGGTTATCTGATTGAAGGTGTCAGAGAAAGCCAACTTAGCCATAATCCCAAAATGCCAAGATCCTGAAGAGAAGTGAGTGCAAATTTATTAAACCAATACTTGGTGTGACATTTTCTCTCAAAGCATTTGCCAATCTACAAATGGCAGAATGGGCATTTGAGAGTCTGGGCAGTGCGTGTGGCCATCTCACAGAACTGCAAAAGCAAGAGTTGGAGTTCAGGACCCACCAAGGTACAGGCACTTTGGTGATGAGCCCTGGGTTTAAGATGGGTCCCCCAAAGGAGTAAAGACAAACAGGGAATAAAACATCCCTTACAGACCACACGTTTGAAAGATAAAATGTGGAGTTGAGGATCCCAAAGATGAGGACCTTGAAAATAATCTAGTTTGTCAGTTAAAACCAATAGAGGACTCAGTAGAGGATTAAAGGTGACAGGGAAGAGAGAGAAAATATATAACAGAAACTGATTATAGAAATTCAAAGTTGATCCAGATATTAGAATATCAGATACACCATTTATAATTACAATATAATTACAATATGTTGAAGAAACCAGAGAAGGTATAATGTATCAACAAAAGAGTATATAAAAGGAATACAAATAGAAATTATAGATCTGAAAATATCATAACTAAAATAAAGAATACAATAGGGGAGCGTGGGTGGTTCAGTTGGTTAAACGTCTGACTTTGGCTCTGGTCATGATCTCGCAGTTTGTGGGTTCGAGACCTGCATCGGGCTCTGTGCTGACAGCTGGGAGCCTGGAACCTCCTTCGGGTTCTGTGACTCCCTCTCTCTCTGCCCCTCCCCCACTCACGTCTTGTCTCTTTCTGTCTCTCAAAAATAAATAAACGTTAAAAAAAATAAAAAAACAATACAAGAGATAAGTTTAATAGCAGATTAGCCACCACCCCCCAAAAAGAAAAAAAGATTAATGAAGTGGAAGATAGTTCATTAGATCCAGATTAAAGCACAGAGAGAGAAATGGGGTAGGGGAGAAAAGATGGAAAATACACGAAAGCACTTAAGAGACAAATGGGATATGTTAAAATGCCTAACATAACTTGTAAATAGTGTCTCAGATGGCAAGTCAAAGAGGAGAGTACATAGCAATATTTGAAAGAACAAAGCAAATAATCTTTCAAAGCTGATTAAGTACATTAAACACAGATTCAAAAAGTGCAATGAAGTTTATGCAAAATAAATAGAAATAAAACAACCCTGAGGCAAATCATAGGATAAACAAGGATTAAAAAAGAAATAAAATCTTAAAAGCAAGAAAGAAGAAAAAAATGGACCCATTACCTAAAATAAGAGCAATAGAACTGACAGGCAGGTGACCTTTCTATTGAAATAATAAGAGCAGAAGATGATACATTTGAGAAAAATGCACTAAAATAGAATGTTATTTACAGGGGAAATATACTTTTCAAATGAAGGTAAAGACCTTTTCAAATATATAAAACTTAGGAAAATGTATCACCATCAGATCCACACTAATGAAAATACTTAAAAAATACTTAAGGTGGAGGGAAAATGATCTTATGTGAAAGCCGGAGTTCAGAAAGAAATAAAGAGTTAAAAAATTAAATATGTAGATACATCTAAATGAATACTGATTACATGTAACAACATTACTGTCTTGAGTGCATTTAAAATTATGAATAATTAAAGTAAATGACAAACGGCAGACAACTCAGGAGGCGATAAATGGAATTAAAATGTTTTAAAGTCCCTGCATTGTCAAGGGAGCGTTAAAAGCATTAAGTTAAATCAGGCTTTGATAAATCAATAATACATATAGTAATTTCTCATGTAAACCACTCAAACAATATTTTACAAACATGATGAGAGAGGATGAATATCAAAAATGCTTAATTTTATCCAAAGAATGAACGAAATGAAAAAAAAAAAAAGGAAATATAAAGCTGGTGGAAAAATATAGCACAAATAATCAGATGGTAGATTTAAACACAAATTGAGGGGAAAATACACTCACTATATAAACTAAAAAATAAAAATTTTCAGACTGGATTGTTGAAACAAGGACATAACAAACCTTGAAAAACTGAAAAGAAGACAAAAAGGCAGAAAACAGAATTTCAAACAAACAAAAAACAAATAGATAGTAGATATAAATACAAATTCATCAATGTGTACATTCAGTGTAACAAAACAAATGTACCAAAGTTTTTAAAAAATCATGTTTGGGGACACCTGGGTGGCTCAATCAGGTAAGTGTCAAACTTCGGCTCAGGTCATGATCTCATGGCTCATGAGTTTGAGCCATGCATGGCGCTCTGTGCTGAGGGCTCAAAGCCTGGAGACTTTTGGATTCCATGTCTCCCTCTCCTACTGCCCCTCCCCCGCTTATGCTGTCTCTCTCTCTCTCTCAAAAATAAATAAACATTAAACATTTTTAAATCATGTTTGATTAAAAAGAATCAACTATATGCTGATACAAATATTAGACAAAGCAGACAACATAACAGACATTATGAGAGATAAAGAAGTGTATTTTAAAACAATATAAGAACCAATCAACCCAGAAGATATTCAATGTAAAATATACTAATTAACATGGTCTCAAAATATATAAATCAAAAATTATTAGAGATGTAAGGATACTTACAGAAGGCAAAAGCTACCGGGTCAAATACAAAGGACAGTTTACTACCCAGCACAATAGCAACAGACAGCACAGTATCACCTGTATTGGCTCCCTAATCCCCAATGTCCAATGAACAATGTGACTCACTAGGAGACGCCTGAAAAAGCAATGGTATAAAAAGCTTCTGCACAGCAAAGGAAACAATCAACAAAGCTAAATGGCAACCAACGGAATGGGAAAATATATTTGCAAATGACATATCAGACAAAGGGCTAGTATCCAAAATCTATAAAGAGCTCACCAAACTCCACACCCGAAAAACAAATAACCCAGTGAAGAAATGGGCAGAAAACATGAATAGACACTTCTCTAAAGAAGACATCCAGATGGCCAACAGGCACATGAAAAGATACTCAACGTTGTTCCCCATCAGGGAAATACAAATCAAAACCACACTCAGATATCACCTCACGCCAGTCAGAGTGGCCAAAATGAACAAATCAGGAGACTATAGATGCTGGAGGGGATGTGGAGAAACAGGAACCCTCTTGCACTGTTGGTGGGAGTGCAAACTGGTGCAGCCGCTCTGGAGAACAGTGTGGAGGTTCCTCAAAAAATTAAAAATAGACCTACCCTATGACCCAGCAGTAGCACTGCTAGGAATTTACCCAAGGGATCCAGGAGTGCTGATGCATGGGGGCACTTGTACCCCGATGTTTATAGCAGCACTCTCAACAATAGCCAAATTATGGAAAGAGCCTAAATGTCCATCAACTGATGAATGGATAAAGAAATTGTGGTTTATATACACAATGGAGTGCTACGTGGCAATGAGAAAGAATGAAATATGGCCCTTTGTAGCAACGTGGATGGAACTGGAGAGTGTGATGCTAAGTGAAATAAGCCATACAGAGAAAGACAGAAACCCTATGTTTTCACTCTTAGGTGGATCCTAAAACTTAACAGGAACCCATGGGGGAGGGGAAGGGAAAAAAAAGAGAGAGAGGTTAGAGTGGGAGAGAGCCAAAGCATAAGAGACTCTTAGAAACTGAGAACAAACTGAGGGCTGATGCGGGGTGGGAGGGAGGGGAGGGGAGCTGATGGGTATTGAGGAGGGCATCTTTTGGGATGAGCACTGGGTGTTGTATGGAAACCAATTTGACAATAATTTCATGTATTTAAAAAAAAAGCAATGGGATGCATTACAGGAGTGGAACCAAGTTAAGAAATATCCTTGTCTTATAAGAAAGCTGATATTATTGTGGTCAAACTATTCCCAGAAGGAGACATTATCTTCTTATTCTTAATCAAGAAATAAAGCTTCCTTTTGATCTAAAGGGAGACACCATCTCTATTTTCCAAAGCTGTTTCCTATACAGTCTTGAATAGTCTGAAATAAAAGCTGATTCCAGATGTATAGAAATGCCATGGAGAATTTTCTTTTACACCATTAACAGAGTGTAGAAAGAAGCCCAACAATGGGAGAAAATATTGCAAATTCATATAACCTAAGAAATCAAAACATAAATAACCCTTGCAAATCAGTTAAGACCGTTTTCAAAAATAGAACAAAACATTAACAAGAATGTGTTTAAAAAGATATACGAGGGATATAGGCAGAAGGCATGTAACCCTGTCACTGCTTTTAGCAATGCTACAACATAGATTCCAAGCACTTGGTGGGTATGGGACTTTTTCTGGGAGAAAGGACATCAGACACAGAGTGGAGAATCTTCTCACGGGAGGGTGGGTCCCTGTGCTGCCAGGTTCTTTAATATCTCGAGTTTTGAATCCCAGCTCTGTGCCAAAGAAAAAATACAGAACTATGGTGCAGGGCAAGCTGGCCACCCCTGCTATCCTATGAGAGCTGCCTGAAGCGCAGGGGATGTGATATCCCCTGTCCAAGAGCTTGGGAGATAGCCATTTCCCCCCAAATACCAACACAGTGGCACTTCAGAGAGCAACACAGAGGTCCCCAAGGGAGGCAGAAGGCTTACACCAAATCCCGTCCCCCTCTGCCCAGCAAGTGCTTATTTACTGGGGAAAGATGGGCTATGAGCCAATGGAGCAGGCCTCTCATCCAGAAGGCCAGCACCGGCAGCACCCCACATGCACCAAGTGTACTGAAAAGAGAGTGCTTCAAAACGACCCCTGCAGTTCTGGTTGAAATAGGACCAGGCTTACTTTTTTTTTTTTTTTCTTTTCTCTTTTTATCTTTTGGAATCAGGCTCACAGTTTTTTGTTTATTAGTTTGTTTGTTTTTTCATTTCCTTTTCTCTTTGGGTGGGGGGGAGAAATCAGGTTTCTTTTTTTTTTTTTTTCTTTTCTATTCCTTTCTTTTTTCTCTTTTTTTTTTCTTTCTTTTTCTTTGGAATCATGCTTATAGTTTTTTTATTGTCTGTGTGTTTTTTTTTTCTTTTTCATTCCTTTTCCTTTTCTCTTTTTTGGGAGGAATCAATATTTTTCTTCCTTATCTTTTTTTTCCAGGCGTATCTGAACTAACAAGTCAAAGCACACCTAGTCAAAGGTCCAAACACTCCCCACTGCAAGGAAGGAGGAGCTCTGCAAAGGACTGGCAAGTGGGAAAGAGCAGCCAAAATGCAACACAGCATACACCAGAAACTCTTCCAGAAGTGTCAGGTTCTGGACAGTGTATGACCTCTTTTTATTATAGCATTACTCTCAGGTACAGGAAACATAACAAACTTTTAAAACACACAAAATACTGAAACTTAGCCAAAATGATAAAACAAAGGAATTCTCCCCAAAAGAATTACCAAGAAGAAATCACAACCAGATATAAGCAAAACAGATATAAACAATACATCTAAACAAGAATTTAGAACAACAGTCATAAGACTACTAGCTTGACTTGAAAAAATGAATAAAAGACATTAGAGAAACCTGTGCTCCAGAGATCAAAGACCTAAAAACTAGTCTTGCTGAAATAAAAAATGCTATAACTGAGATGCAATATCCACTGGATACAGTTACAAAGAGGACTGAAGAAGCAGAGGAGACAATAGGTTGTACAAAAGCTAAAATTATGGAAAATAATGAAGCTGAAAAGAGGGGGGGAAAAACTACTAGATCACAAAGGGAGACTTAGGGAACTCAATGATTCCATAAAACAAAACAATATCCTTATCATAGTAGTCCCAGAGGAAGAAGAACAGGAGAAAGGGACAAAAGGTTTATTTGAACAAATTATAGCTGAGAACTTCCCTAATCTGGTGAAGGAAACAGGCATTCAACTCAGAGAGGCATAGAGAACTCACCTCAAATTCAACAAAAACAGGGCAACACCAGGACATATCATAATGAAACTTGCAAACTACAAAGATGAAGATAGAATTCTAAAAGCAGCTAGGGACAAAAAGTCCTTAACCTACAAGGAAAGACACGTAAGGTTAGCAGCAGACCTGTCCACTGAAACTTGGCAGGCCAGAAGGGAGTGGCAGGAAATATCAATGTGCTGAATGGGAAAAATATGCAGCCAAGAATTCTTTATCCAGCAAGGCTGTCATTCAGATTAGAAGGAGAGATAGAGTTTCCCAGACAACAAAAACTAAAAGAGCTCATGACCATTAAAACAGCCCTGGAAGAAATCTTAAGAGGGATTCTTTGAGTGGGAAAACAACAACAACAATAACAACAACAGGAGACCAAAGCAACAAAGACTATAAAAGACCAGAGAACACCACCACAAACACCAACTCTACAGGTAACACAATGGCAGTAGATTCATATCTTTCAATAATCAGTCTAAATGCAAATGGACTAAATGCTCCAATCAAAAGATGTAAGGTATCAGAATGGATTAAAAAACAAGACTCATCTATATGCTACCTACAAGAGACTCATTTTAGACGTAAAGATACCTGCAGATTGAAAATGAAGGGATAGAGAACCATCTATCATGCTAATTAATGTGAAAAGAAAGCCAGAGTAGCCATACTTATATCAGACTAACTAGATTTTAAACTAAAGACAGTAACAAGAGATGAAGAAGGCCATTATATCAAAATTAAGGAATCTATCCATCAAGATCTAACAATTATAAATATTTATGCCCCCAACTTGAACACCCAAATATATAAATCAATTAATAACAAACATAAATAAACCCATTGATAATAATACAATAATAGTAGGGGACTTTGACACCCCACTTACAACAATGGACAATTCATTTAAGCAGAAAATCAGCAAAGGAAACAATGGCTTTAAATGACACACTGGACCAGATGGACTTAACATATATACTCAGAACATTTCATCCAGGGCAGCAGAATACACACTCTTCTTGAGTACATGTGGAACATTCTCCAGAATATGTCACATACTGGGTCACAAATCAGCACTCAATATGTACAAAAAGATCAAGATCATCCATGCATATTCTCAGATCACCATGCTATGAAAGTTGAAGTCAACCACAAGAAAAAAATTGGAAAGCCCTCAAATACATGGAAGTTAAAGAATATTCTACTAAAGTATGAATGGGTTAGGGGCACCTGGGTGACTCAGTTGGTTAAGTGACTAACTCTTGATTTGGCTAATGTGATGATCTCATGGTTCATGGGTTCAAGCCATGCATCAGGCTTCATGCTGACACTGCAGAGCCTGTTTGGGATTGTCTCTCTCTCCCTCTATCCTTCTCTCTCTCCCCCAATGCCCTCTCTCCCTTTCTCAAAATAAATAAATAAAATTGTCTTAAAGTACATTAAAAAAAATGAATGGGTTACCAGGAAGCTAAATAAGAAATTAAAAATACATGGAAGAAAATGAAAATGAAAATATGACAGTCAAAAACGCTTTCAGATTCAGCAAAGTCAATCCTAAGAGGAAAGTATATTGCAATGCAGGCCTACCTCAAGATACAAGAAAGTTCCCAAATATAACCTTACACCTATAGGAGCTATAAAAGGAAATGTAAATAAAGCTTAAGGCCAGCAGGAGAATAGAAATAATAAAAATTAGAGCAGAAACAAACGATATAACAAAACAAACCAGTAGAAATGATCAATGAATCCAAGAGCTGGTTCTTTGAAAGAATAAACAAAATTGATAAACCCCTAGCTAGACATATCAAAAAGAAAAGAGAAAGGACCCAAATAGATAAAATCACGAATGAAAGAAGAGAGATCACAGTTAACACCACAGAAATACAAACAATTATAAGAGAATACTATGAAAAATTATATGCCAACAAATTGGGCAGTCTGGAAGGAATGGACAAATTCCTAGAAACATACAGACTACCAAAACTGAAATGGGAAGAAATAGAAAATTTGGACAGATTCATAACCAGCAAGGAAATTGAATCAGCAGTCAAAAATCTCCCAACAAACAAGAGCCCTGGCCACATGCCTCCCCAGGAAAATTCTACCAGACATTTAAAGAAGAGTTAACACCTATCCTTCTCCAACTGTTCCAAGACATAGAAGTGGAAGAAAATCTTCCAAACTCATTCTATGAAACTAGCACTTCCTTGATTCCAAAACCAGATGAAGACCCCACTACAAAGGAGAATTATAGGCCAATATCTCTGATGACACTGGATGCAAAAATTCTCAACAAGATACTAGCAGATCAAATCAACAGTATATTAAAATAATTACACACCATGATCCTGTGTGATTTATTCCTGGACTGCAGGGCTTATTCAATATTTGCAAATCAATCAAATGTGTTATGCCACATTAAAGAAAGGATAAGAACCATATGATTCTGTCAACAGATATAGAAAAAACATTTGACAAAATACAGCATCCTTTCTGGATAAAAATCCTAAACAAAGTAGAGATAGAAGGAACATACCACCATATCATAAAGGCCACATATGAAAGACCCACAATTAATATCATCTTCAACAGGAAAAAATAGAGAGTTTTTTTCTCTTCAGTCAAGAAAAAGACAAGGATGTCCACTCTCACCATTGTTATTTTTAAATAGTACTGGAAGTCCTGGCCTCAGTAATCAGACAACAGAAAGAAATAAAAGGCATCCAAGTCAGCAAGAAAGACGTCAAACTTTCACTATTTGCAGGTGACATTACACTCTATGTCAAAAACCCAAAAACCTCTGTCAAAAAATTGCTAGAACTCACAGATGAATTCAGCCAAGTTGCAGGATATAAAATCAACATGCAGAAATCTGTTGCATTTCTATAACACACCAATAACAAAGCAGCAAAAAAAAAAAAAAAAAAAGGAATCAATCTCATTTACAATTACACCCAAAACAATAAGATACCTAGGAATAACCATAACTAAAGAGGAAAGGATCTGTTCTCTGAAAACTATAGAACACTGATGAAAGAGATTGAAGAGGACACAAAGAAATGGAAAAGCATTCCATGTTCTTGGATTGGAATAAAAAACATTGTTAAAATGTCTATACTACTCAAAATCATGTACACATGTAATGCAATCCCTCTCAAAATACCACCAGCGTTCTTCACAGAACTAGAATGAACAATCCTAAAATTTTTTATGGAACAAAAAAAGACCCCAAATTGCCAAAGCAATCCTGAAAAAAACAAAAACAAAAAACAAAAAACAAAAAACAAAAAACAAAAAACAAAAAACAAAAAACTGGAGGTATCACAATTCTGGATTTCAAACTATAATTTCAAAGCTGTAGTCATCAAGACAGTACGTCACTTGCACGAAAACAGACATATAGATCAATGGAAGAGAATGGAGAAACCAGAAATAGACCCACAAATATATGGCCAACTAATCTTCTACAAAGCAGGAAATAATAATACAGAGGACTAGCAAAATAACTGGGCAATGAGGGCTGAGGAAGGGAATGTGTTAAATTACTAAACTTCTGGGAAAGATGCATCCAATTGAATGATATTTGTGATTACAGGACCAAAACCTTATATCTGGTACAGAATTAAAACTAGTAAATATTTACTGTCCAATTGAATGTATGACCAATATCAATGTATTACTGATTCTAGATAGTAAAATTATACTGGGTATTAGAAAATGAAAGTATCTGAATGCTTCCTAATATGTATCAAAGGAAAACTATCATAAAGATATTATGATTTAGTAATAGTTCCAACTCAGAAAGAATAATTCTTGAGATTATGGTTATGATAGAGTTTTTGGTAAAAATTTGCAAATTATTTTCAGGATTTGATATTTGCTAAGTTTATATAAACCTATGGGCTACTACTACCTCAACTCATTTGATCATGACAAAATTCATGAGAATCAGCATTAATATGATAATTGTATAGATGAGGAAACAGAATCTCAGAGAGATTAAATAATCATCCAAGAACATTTAATAAAAAAGTTAGGATGTAAATTCAACTCCATTTGATTACAGTATTCATACAGTATTTATTAAAAGTCAAAGAATTTTTCATATAATTTTAAAATATAATTAGCTGTTGCAAATTAATTTGAATATTTGCTGAATTTTGAATGTTAATTGAGGAGTTCTTGTGTTATCTAGCCGTGGGTATAAACCAAAAGATGTGGAACACTTAAATTTATTTTGATAATACCTCTAATAATGAGCCTCTTTGTAAACCACAGGGAAAATATTTATTGAAGAGAATATCCTCAATTTTAAGTTTTTTCTATTTAAATTTTTGTCTTAAGCATTGATGAGTTCTGCCACTTTCCTTATAGCAAGTTCTAGCAGATGGCAAAAGAGAATGAACAAAAAGCAAGTAAATATTCATGGAAAAATTGGATCCATTCAGCAGGCTTGGCTGAAAGCTAGTGATTTTTTCTTAAACATATTCTCTAGGTCATGAATGTATTTGACTATTTAATATAGTCATATTTCATAACAGTGAAAGAACTCCATTTTCACATGCTAGAAAAAAATACATCTATTTTGATGGTGGTGCCCAAGGATTACTAGGACTGCCTATCATTCAAACAGATTTGAGAAGTACTCCCTTCTTTGGCTCTTTCCAACATTACATCAAAACTGAGAATTTTCTTGATTCTGGTGATGCTCAGCCTACATTATTTAATTTGCTTTGTTTATAGGGATAATACTACTTTTCTCATCTCTAACCTCCTCCTTTGTCTTTCTGACATCACTTCATCTTTAGTGAAATTTTATTTTTTCCTGGCTCTCATTTTAAGTTATACTTAGGTATAGTTTAGTTATATTTACTATATTTTTATATTATAGCTACAGTCAGCATTTGTTTAAGGGTATTTCTTCATTATTATTTTCTTTTTTAAGTAGGCCTCACACCCATGATTCTGAAACCCTGAGAACTCGTGACCTTGAGATCAAGACCTAAGCTGAGATCAAGAGTCAGAAGCTTGGGGTGCCACCCAGGCTTAATTAGCTTTTATAATAATACCTCTTTCAAAAAGTACAGTAATGAAACACCCTACCCTATAATGTATTGGTTATGTTTACCTTCTTTGAGAGGATGATGTCTTTTGTCTAAACTTGATAATATAATTATAATTACCATTCAAATAGCAACATCATTGAGACTTTCTCTTTTAGTCCAGTTCAATTTCTTCTAGTCACACTTAAGCACCGTAGGAAGATCAAAAATGTATTTAAGGGGTGCCTGGGTGGCGCAGTCGGTTAAGCGTCCGACTTCAGCCAGGTCACGATCTCGCGGTCCGTGAGTTCGAGCCCCGCGTCGGGCTCTGGGCTGATGGCTCAGAGCCTGGAGCCTGTTTCCGATTCTGTGTCTCCCTCTCTCTCTGCCCCTCCCCCGTTCATGCTCTGTCTCTCTCTGTCCCAAAAATAAATAAATAAACGTTGAAAAAAAATGTATTTAAAAATTCACGCATACATAATAACTAAAATTTAACTTACATGGGGCGCCTGGGTGGCTCAGTCGGTTGAACGTCCGACTTCAGCTCAGGTCATGATCTCACAGCTCATGAGTTCGAGCCCCGAGTCAGGTTCTGTGCTGACAGCTCGGAGCCTGCAGCCTGCTTCAGATTCTGTGCCTCCCTCTCCCTCTGCCCCAACCCACTCGCATTCTGTCTCTGTCTCTCTCAAAAATAAATAAACATCAAAATAATTTTTTTAACTTACAGAGATTCGATTTAGTGAGCACCAGGTGATGTGTTGAGGGGCAATGTTTTTCCTACTACATAGGAATGAAGACTTTTGATGTTGAGAAGTGGTAGGAAACCATATGACCCCTTTAGATATTAATCCTTTTTTTAATGTTTATTTATTTTTGAGACACACACACACACACACACACAGAGTGTGAGCGGGGGAGGGTCAGAGAGAGAGGGAGACAGAATCCAAAGCAGGCTCCAGGCTCTGAGCTGTCAGCACAGAGCCCAATACGGGGCTCGAACTCACAAACCACAAGATCATGACTGAGCTGAAGTCAGCTGCGGAACAGACTGAGCCACCCAGTCACCCTGAGATATTAATCTTTTATTGATAATAAATTAAATACTTAATAGAAAACAAAGTTCAAAAAAGACAACTTCTAGGTTTTTTCTCTAAACTAATAATTGGTGTGCCTGGGTGGCTCAGTTTGTTAAGCATCTGACTCTTGGTTTTGGCTCAGGTCATGATCTCAAGGTTCGTGGGTTCAAGCCCTGCATTGGGCTCTGTGCTGACAGTGTGGAACCTCCTTGGGATTCTCTCTCTTTCTTTCTCTCTACCCCTCCCTCAATTGTTCTCCTTGTCTCTCTCTCTCTCTCTCTCTCTCTCTCTCAAAATGAATAAACTAAAAAAAATAACAATCTATCCTTTCATTTTTAAAAGACCCATGAGAATGTGAAACATCTACAAGCCTTCATGTTATCATTCTATTTTGGTATATAATACCAAATATAATTTGGTATATAATCATTATCATTTAGAAGAGATTTTAAAGATGCCTAAAGAGATTATATACATCTTAAATTAAAATGTAGCAACCCAAAAGAGAAATATTCTTGACTCATAATATCAAATCAACATTAACTAAAGGAATCTTCTAAAATGAGATTTGACAATCTATGAAATTGTCAGTATCTTTTAACTTCTCTTGATGAGCATATCCAGTAAGTTAATATGTGATCAAATTTTAAAAAGATAAAGAAGCTAATTCAATCTGGGTTAAGTAAATAGATATTATGAGAAAAAAACGGTATAGTTATAATTTATTTCCTGCAATTTATCTTTTAGATTTCACTAGAATTTCCCTTTTATCCTGAAATAACAGTTTGATCCATTTCCAATGAAACAACTTTGGATTTCATGTAGTAAGGAAAGCTATTCCATTTCACTGAGTTCCTGTGCCAATTATAATCCTGTGATTTTTAAATCATTTATTACTTTAGGAATAGATGGATGGCTATTGGAAATTTGCAGTTTAAGACTGATAAGGTGTCACATTAATTTGTTATTTTAAAACATTTTATAATCTTTTATATATCAAATTAAAAGCTGGCAAAAACAACAATATTTAGTTCTGGTTCCAAAAAAAATTGAATTTCTTGGGTCCTTAGAGCCTGAATTAAGCAACAGCAATGGAATAATCATCAGTATACTAATAAAGAAAAGGATGTGGATGCTATTCCAAAGAAATTACTACAGTAAGTTTAGCAGTCAATTTGCTAATTTGCTGCTAAAACTAAATAAAGAAGGAAGGAAGTTCACTATGCCATAGTACAAGGATGCTTTTAAATCTTCTCCATAATACTGCCCATAAAATTTCTACTCTCATCCAGAAGTGAAAATATTTCTATTTTGGAAAATATAAGCCATAAATAAAAGAAGACATATGTTCCCACCACCCCCACCATCTCTTCCAAAGATTGAGATAAACAAATCTTTTTTCAGTTATCTCTTGCTGTATAAAAAACCACTCCAAAATTTAGCTGTATTTAGTCGACAAGTTCTACTTTTTTACTTCACATGGTTTCCACTGAAGTCACGCAGCTACTTTCAGCTAAGAGTTGGCTGCGGTCTCTAGGTTCTCCTGGACATAATCAGTCCATCAATCTCCCCACCTCCTCCCCATCTCTCTCTCTGCCTCTCCCCTCTCCAAGAACCTATCCTCCTTAAGAAGCCTACCTGAAGTTTCTTTACGTGGTGGGCAGCCTGACTAAAAATGAAAGGGTGAAAATGGAAGCTGCAAGGTCTCTTAAATAATAAAGCCAACAATTACACAATATCATTTGTACTGTATTCTGTTGGTAGAAACAAGATACAAGGCCTGCATAAATTTAAAGGGAAGGGAAGTACATTCCACTCATTAATGGGAGGAGTAGCAAATTCACATAGCAAACAGCCATGCTGGGCAAGAGGGATAGGTGTGCACATCTTTGGAAAAATTCTACCATTGTCTACCCTCTGGCCACAGCAATTTATAGGCATTCAAAATGCACCCCTCCCTCCTCCAGAAGTCTGATACCCTGAAGGCATTGCCTCAAAATCCAGAATGTCATTATCTAAATTATGTCCATATGTGCCTGAGGTTTCCTGGATGCAGCTGCTTGGGTTCAGTTGCTCTTGATCCAGAGACATGTGAAATAAAAAGGCAGATCGTTTGCCTGCAACACACACTGATGAAGCACAGATAAAATAATCGCAACAGACACTTGCATTTTAAAGAAAGCAGCGATTTGTCATAGGTCCATGGCAATTCTAAATATAGTTGGACACACGTTACCATCCCCCCTACTTGAAAGTCAAGTAGATTGTGGGTCTGGCCCCTAATCCATCGTTTTTCAAAGATTTTTGCCTTTGCTTCAGTCATCTCTCCTTTCCTAGAAGAAATAGCTAGTATGCACAAGGAATAGTTCTCTCAGCCTGCTTCTTTTCCTTAGAAATTGGGAGCTCTTTGCATTTTGAACTATCTCTGTTCCTTTTAGCCAGTCAGGTGGTATTTTAGACAGTACAGGGCTCTTAAAAATTTGTAGATTTTTCTATAAATACTATTATGATTCACTTCATTCACTAAAAACAATATCTATTAATTTCCCCAAGGCAGAGTTCTATTTTGTACATGTGAGAATCATTTGGGAAAATGTCATCCAGATTCTCAGAAGTCCTTATGTCTAGCTGAGAAGGTCTACAGGGAACCATCTGAAATTTTTCTGACATCATTTTTTTAATGTTTACTTATTTATTTTTGAGAGAGAGAGAGAGAGCAAAAGCAGGGGAGGGACAAAGAGAGAGAGGGACAGAAGATTTGAAGCGGGCTATGAGCTGAGAGGAGCAAGCCTGATGCAGGGCTCAAGCTCACGAACTGCAAGATCATGACCTGAGCCGAAATCGGATGCTCAACTGACCGAGCCACCCAGACACCCCTCAGATTTTTCTGAGATCTTAAAGGGGCTAATGGACATAAAACAGATGTAAACTTTACTGAGTAGCAATATTTTACTTGGAGAGTCTTTGGTCAGCTGGAGAAACTATTCTGGACCAAAGGAAAGTGATTACCTACTTACTTGACAAGAGAAGATACATGTCACATTACAAAGGACATGTGCAATAGCAGATCCTGTTGGACATATATGTGAAAAGACCTACCACAATTCCATTTTCAATCTAAACTACTTCTAAATCCTCTGCCCCATCATTTTCTATTTTTATTCATAAATAGAAGCCTCATGTGAAATATTATGCAACAACAATTACACAGCAATAATGTGTTAATATATGACACAGAAATAATACAGATGTCTTCAACGTAGTCCCAGATATTTTGTGCAAAAACTTTGGTTGATTTAAATTTTTGCTTTTAATTGCTTAAATGATTTTATGTCTATCTACTCATTTTGGATGTTATAAGTTTATATTTGTTAGCAATAGAATGAATAGAATCATATTCAAAATTATCCCATACCACCTCATACCCATTAGGATGAATGTATTAACAAAAAAAAAGTAAGTAACAAATGTTAGCGAGAATGTGGAGAAATGAGAGGCCTCTGTATTCGTTGCTGGAGGAAATGTATTGGTTTGGCCCCTGTGGAAAACAGAATGGCAGTCCCTCAAAAAATTACACATAGAATTACCACATGATCCAGCAATTCCACTTCTCATTCTCTACTCCAAAGAATTGAGAGGTGACTCAAACAAACATTTGTCCACCCACGTTTATACAGGCGATATTCACAACAGCCAAAAGGTCCCAGGGTCTCTTGATTTGGGCTCAGGTCATGATCCTAAGAATGTGGGATTATGCCTGGCATAAGGCTCTGTGGGGATTCAGATTCTTTCCCTCTCTCCTTTTTTCCCTCTCCCCTACTTGTACTCTCTCTAAAATAAAAAAAAAAAAACTAATAATAAAAAAAAAGAAAGAAAAGAAAAGAGGAAGCTTTAGACATAGAAAATAAAAAGTATTTTGCAAAGAATGGCTAATAAAAGCATTCCATTATTTTATAAAAATGACAATCATTGTTTTTTACTAAAATTGAAACTAAATTTAAAATAAATGTAATTAAATAATTAAAATAATAATTTTCATGAAACATCAACATATCAAAATTAATAAAATAATCATACAATTATGATGTCAAAATATTCCATGTTCTATATTAATTAAAAATTTAAGGAGCGCCTGGGTAGCTCAGTTGGTTGAGCAACTGACTCTTGATTTCGGCTCAGGTCATGATGCCAGGTCATGGGATCAAACCCTGCATCAGGCTCCATCCTGAGCATGTAGCCTGCTTAAGATTCTCTCTCTGCCCCTCTCCCCCACTGTGCTCTCTTTCTCTAAAAAATAAACAAATAAATAAATAAATAAATAAATAAATAAATAAATAAATAGTTTGCAGTGCTTAAAAATGTTAACTAGTTAAAGGTCAAGTGTTTCATAAATGTTCAAGTAATGAAGTTCTAATTTTGAAAAACACTAGCTAGAGTATCTGATTACTAATATCAAATGATGTTCCCGGTGAAACTAATGAATGCATGTGCATTCATATATTGCAGTGACACTATACCATATAACCAATACTGATAGTAACTACTCTCAACCTTTAAAAATTGTGTGATTTTTCCAAATATTTAAAGTCATAATTTTCATATATTTGTTATTCTTATTACCCAACAATGAACATCAGGAAAAAATTTTTTACACTAAGTGTTTTTACTTATATGGTGAATTCTGTTCCTACTGTACCTGAATTATTTTACCCAAATGTTTTAAGTAATGGACCTTACATTCTACCATCATTATATGATTGTTATGATTGTTATCTTGACCTCATTTAATTTTGAAAGAATTGCCTTCTTTAAGCAATGTCATTTCATAAACTATTTCAAACTTTGATAGGTAATTGCACTGATGGTTCAGAAAATCACTGTGTCTCTTGAGAGCCCAGATTAAATCAATTTACAAATTAAAGGGGAGGAAGCAATCAGATAACAATCTACAGAGTGTTTTAAAAATTATTATATCCTAGGTGTCTTTTTTTTCAATATATGAAGTTTATTGTCAAATTAGTTTCCATACAACACCCAGTGCTCATCCCAAAAGATGCCCTCCTCAATACCCATCACCCACCCTCCCCTCCCTCCCATCCCCCATCAACCCTCAGTTTGTTCTCAGTTTCTAAAAGTATCTTATGCTTTGGCTCTCTCCCACTCTAACCTCTTTTTTTTTTTCTTCCCCTCCCCCATGGGTTCCTGTTAAGTTTCTCAGGATCCACCTAGAGTGAAAACATAGGGTATCTGTCTTTCTCTGTATTTCACTTAGCATAACACTCTCCAGTTCCATCCACGTTGTTACAAAGGGCCATATTTCATTCTTTCTCATTGCCACGTAGCACTCCATTGTGTATATAAACCACAATTTCTTTATCCATTCATCAGTTGATGGACATTTAGGCTCTTTCCAAATTTGGCTATTGTTGAGAGTGCTGCTATAAACATTGGGGTACAAATGCCCCTATGCATCAGTACTCCTGTATCCCTTGGGTAAATTCCTAGCAGTGCTACTGCTGGGTCATAGGGTAGGTCTATTTTTAATTTTTTGAGGAACCTCCACACTGTTTTCCAGAGCAGCTTCACCAGTTTGCATTCCCACCAACAGTGCAAGAGGGTTCCCGTTTCTCCACATCCTCTCCAGCATCTATAGTCTCCTGATTTGTTCATTTTGGCCACTCTGACTGGCGTGAGGTGATATCTGAGTCTGGTTTTGATTTGTATTTCCCTGATGAGGAGTGACGTTGAGCATCTTTTCATGTGCCTGTTGGCTATCTGGATGTCTTCTTTAGAGAAGTGTCTATTCATGTTTTCTGCCCATTTCTTCACTGGGTTATTTGTTTTTCGGGTGTGGAGTTTGGTGAGCTCTTTATAGATTTTGGATACTAGCCCTTTGTCCGACATGTCATTTGCAAATATCTTTTCCCATTCCGTTGGTTGCCTTTTAGTTTTGTTGGTTGTTTCCTTTGCTGTGCAGAAGCTTTTTATCTTCATAAGGTCCCAGTAATTCATTTTTGCTTTTAATTCCCTTGCCTTTGGGGATGTGTCGAGTAAGAGATTGCTACGGCTGAGGTCAGAGAGGTCTTTTCCTGCTTTCTCCTCTAGGGTTTTGATGGTTTCCTGTCTCACAATCAGGTCCTTAATCCATTTTGAGTTCATTTTTGTGAATGGTGTCAGAAAGTGGTCTAGTTTCAATCTTCTGCATGTTGCTGTCCAGTTCTCCCAGCACCATTTGTTAAAGAGGCTGTCTTTTTTCCATTGGATGTTCTTTCCTGCTTTGTCAAAGATGAGTTGGCCATACGTTTGTGGGTTTAGTCCTGGGGTTTCTATTCTATTCCATTGGTCTATGTGTCTGTTTTTGTGCCAATACCATGCTGTCTTGATGATGACAGCTTTGTAGCAGAGGCTAAAGTCTGGGATTGTGATGCCTCCTGCTTTGGTCTTCTTCTTCAAAATTACTTTGGCTATTCGGGGCCTTTTGTGGTTCCATATGAATTTTAGGATGGCTTGTTCTAGTTTCGAGAAGAATGCTGGTGCAATTTTGATTGGGATTGCATTGAATGTGTAGATAGCTTTGGGTAGTATTGACATTTTGACAATATTTATTCTTCCAACCCATGAGCATGGAATGTTTTTCCATTTCTTCATATCTTCTTCAATTTCCTTCATAAGATTTCTATAGTTTTCAGCATACAGATCTTTTACATCTTTGGTTAGATTTATTCCTAGGTATTTTATGCTTCTTGGTGCAATTGTGAATGGGATCAGTTTCTTTATTTGTCCTTCTGTTGCTTCATTATTAGTGTATAAGAATGCAACTGATTTCTGTACACTGATTTTGTATCCTGCAACTTTGCTAAATCCATGTATCATTTCTAGCAGACTTTTGGTGGAGTCTATCAGATTTTCCATGTATAATATCATGTCATCTGCAAAAAGTGAAAGCTTAACTCCGTCTTTGCCAATGTTGATGCCTTTGATTTCCTTTTGTTGTCTGATTGCTGATGCTAGCACTTCCAACACTATGTTAAACAACAGCGGTGAGAGTGGACATCCCTGTCGTGTTCCTGATCTCAGGGAAAAAGCTCTCAGTTTTTCCCCTTTGAGGATGATGTTAGCTGTGGGCTTTTCATAAATGGCTTTTATGATGTTAAAGTATGTTCCTTCTATCCCGACTTTCTCAAGGGTTTTTATTAAGAAAGGGTGCTGGATTTTGTCAAAGGCCTTTTCTGCATCGATTGACAGGATCATATGGTTCTTCTCTTTTCTTTTATTAATGTGATGTATCACGTTGATTGATTTGCGAATGTTGAACCAGCTCTACATCCCAGGAATGAATCCCACTTGATCATGGTGAATAATTCTTTTTATATACTGTTGAATTTGATTTGCTAGTATCTTATTGAGAATTTTTGCATCCATATTCATCAGGGATATTGGCCTGTAGTTCTCTTTTTTTACTGGGTCTCTGTCTGGTTTAGGAATCAAAGTAATACTGGCTTTATAGAATGAGTCTGGAAGTTTTCCTTCCCTTTCTATTTCTTGGAATAGCTTGAGAAGGATAGGTGTTATCTCTGCTTTAAACATCTGGTAGAACTCCCCTGGGAAGCCATCTGGTCCTGGACTCTTATCTGTTGGGAGATTTTTGATGATTGATTCAATTTATTCACTGGTTATGGGTCTGTTCAAGCTTTCTATTGCCTCCTGATTGAGTTTTGGAAGTGTGTGGGTATTTAGGAATTTGTCCATTCTTCCAGGTTGTCCAGTTTGTTGGCATATAATTCTTCATAGTATTCCCTGATAATTGCTTGTATCTCTGAGGGATTGGTTGTAATAATTCCATTTTCATTCATGATTTTATCTATTTGGGTCATCTCCCTTTTGTTTTTGAGAAGCCTGGCTAGAGGTTTATCAATTTTGTTTCTTTTTTCAAAAAACCGACTCTTGGTTTCGTTGATCTGCTCTACAGTTTTTTTAGATTCTATATTGTTTATTTCTGCTCTGATCTTTATTATTTCTCTTCTTCTGCTGGGTTTAAGCTGTCTTTGCTGTTCTGCTTCTATTTCCTTTAGGTGTGCTGTTAAATTTTGTATTTGGGATCTTTCTTGTTTCTTGAGATAGGCCTGGATTGCAATGTATTTTCCTCTCAGGACTGCCTTTGTTGCATCCCAAAGCATTTGGATTGTATTTTCATTTTCATTTGTTTCCATATATTTTTAAATTTCTTCTCTAATTGCCTGGTTGACCCATTCATTCTTTAATAGAGTCTTCTTTAACCTCCATGCTTTTGGAGGTTTTCCAGACTTTTTTCTGTGGTTGATTTCAAGCTTCATAGCATTGTTGTCTGAAAGTAGGCATGGTATGATTTCAATTCTTGTATACTTATGAAGGGCCGTTTTGTGACCCAGTATGTGATCTATCTTGGAGAATGTTCCATGTGCACTCGAGAAGAAGGTATATTCTGTTGCTTTGGGATGCAAGTTCTAAATATATCTGTCAAGTCCATCTGATCCAATGTATCATTCAGGGCCTTTGTTTCTTTATTGACCGTGTGTCTAGATGATCTATCCATTTCTGTAAGTGGAGTGTTAAAGTCCCCTGCAATTACCACATTCTTATCAATAAGGTTGCTTATGTTTGTAATTGTTTTATTTATTTGGGGGCTCCTGTATTTGGCGCATAGACATTTATAACTGTTAGCTCTTCCTGATGGATATACCCTGTGGTTATTATATAATGCCCTTCTTCATCTCTTGTTACAGCCTTTAATTTAAAGTCTAGTTTGTCTGATATAAGTATGGCTACTCCAGCTTTCTTTTGACTTCCAGTGGCATGATAAATAGTTCTCCATCCCCTCACGCTCAATCTGAAGGTGTCCTCAGGTCTAAGATGAGTCTCTTGTAGACAGCAAATAGATGGGTCTTGTTTTGTTTATCCATTCTGATACCCTAAGTCTTTTGGTTGGTGCATTTAGTCCAATTACATTCAGTGTTATTATAGAAAGATACGGGTTTAGAGTCATTGTGATGTCCATAGGTTTCATGTTTGTAGCGATGTCTCTGGTACTTTGTCTCACAGAATCCCCCTTAGGATCTCTTGTAGGGCTGGTTTAGTGGTGACAAATTCCTTCAGTTTTTGTTTGTTTGGGAAGACCTTTATCTCTCCTTCTATTCTAAATGACAGACTTGCTGGATAAAGGATTCTCGGCTGCATATTTTTTCTGTTCAACACATTGAAGATCTCGTGCCAATCCTTTCCGGCCTGCCAAGTTTCAAAAGAGAGATCAGTCATGAGTCTTATAGGTCTCCCTTTATATGTTAGAGCACGTGTATCTCTAGCTGCTTTCAGAATTTTCTCTGTATCCTTGTATTTTGCCAGTTTCACTATGATATGTTGTTCAGAAGATCGATTCAAGTTATGTCTGAAGGGAGTTCTCTGTGCCTCTTCGATTTCAATGCCTTTTTCCTTCCCCAGATCAGGGAAGTTCTCAGCTATGATTTCTTCAAGTACACCTTCAGCACCTTTCCCTCTCTCTTCCTCCTCTGGAATACCAATTATGCCTATATTATTTCTCTTTAGTGCATCACTTAGTTCTCTAATTTTCCCCTCAGATTCCTGGATTTTTTTTTCTCTCTTTTTCTCAGCTTCTTCTTTTTCCATAATTTTATCTTCTAGTTCACCTATTCTCTCCTCTATCTCTTCAATCCGAGCCGGGGGAGTCTCCATTTTATTTTGCAGCTCATTGATAGCATTTTTTAGTTCCTCCTGGCTGTTCCTTAGTCCCTTGATCTCTGTAGCAATAGATTCTCTGCGGTCCTTTATACTGTTTTCAAGCCCAGTGATTAATTTTATGACTATTATTCTAAATTCACTTCCTGTTATATTGTTTAAATCGTTTTTGATCATTTCGTTAGCTGTTGTTATTTCCTGGACATTTTTTTGAGGGGAATTCTTCCATTTTGTCATTTTGGATAGTCCCTGGAGTGGTGCGGCACTGCAGGGCACTTCCTCTGTGCTGTCTTGAATAACTTGCATTGGTGGGCGGGGCCACAGTCAGACCTGAAGTCTGCCCCCAGCCCACTGCTGAGGCCACAGTCAAACTGGTGTGTGCCTTCTCTTCCCCTTTCCTAGGGGCAGGATTCACTGTGGGGTAGTGTGGCCCATCTAGGCTACTTGCACACTGCCAGACTTATGCTGGGGATCTGGCGTCTCAGCTGGGGTGGATCGGCAAGGTGCACGGGAGCGGGAGGGGCAGGCTCAACTCGCTTTTCCTTCGGAGATCCTCTTCGGGAGGGGCCCTGCGGCACCTGGAGAGAATCAGACCACCCCAGAGGGATGGATCCACAGAAGCACAGCGTTGGGTGTTTGCGCAGAGCAAGTTCCGTGGCAGGAACTGGTTCCTTTGGGGTTTTGGCTGGGGGGTGGGTGAGGGAGATGGCGCTGGCGAGCGCCTTTGTTCCCCTCCAAGCTGAGCTCTGTCGTCCAGGGCTCAACAACTCTCCCTCCGTTGTCCTCCAGCCCTCCCGTTCCCCGAGCAGAGCTGTTAGCTTATAACCTTCCAGATGTCAAGTCCCGCTTGCTGTCAGAACACACTCCATCCGGCCCCTCCGCTTTTGCAAGCCACACTCGGGGGCTCTGCTTGGCCGGCAGGTCGCCCCTCCCCCCGACTCCCTCCCGCCAGTCCGTGTAGAGGGCACCTCCTCTTGCCCTTCCTACCCTTTTCTATGGGCCTCTTGTCTGCACTTGGCTCCGGAATGGGCATTCTCCTAGTCTTCTGGTGGTTTTTTGGGTTATTTAGGCAGGTGTAGGTGGAATCTAAGTGATCAGCAGAATGTGTGGTGAGCCCAGCGTCCTTCTACGCCAGCATCTTCCTATCCTAGGTGTCTTAAGAAAAAAACAATTGAACATGGGTTCTGCCTTCTAAAAAGAAGCTGTTGCCCCCTTTTCCACTTTGGTTTCTTCTGCTTTTTTGTGCACTATTGGTTGCCCCAACTTCATGTTTAGCTGCCTCACTGGAGCATATTTTAGATGTAGAACCCATATTGCCTTATACTTTGAGACTATGGCACTCTTGCTTATTAGAAAATAATTAAAACATTCAAAATTAGGTTGGAGAATTGCCAAGAATTCCAGGGTTGTTTAAAGGGCAATGATTTGATAAGATTTGTAACTAGGGAGCCATTAAGGAGAAAGATGCACAAAAGAAGCACTTACATTTTGCATAAAAATAAATCCTAAGTGTAATTACACACAGAAAACAGTTTTCATAGATTGAAAGATCTACTAAGTAGGAAACCAATTAGAACACATTTAATGAAAGATAACTGAATATATTTATTTAGCACAAGTATTATTGGATTTAAGATTCTTCTTGACTTGCAAAATATCTAACATAAATCTTTAAAGTAAAGAAAATTGATAACTATTTTGATGATCAGAATGATATGAGAACTTAATTTTAAAGTAAAATCAGAAGCAGAAATTCTACTGTACATCTGATGCAAACAAATGCATACAAGTTATTAAAATAGTATCAAATAAAATGTTGATCATATCCTGTGTTCTTTGATGTTTCATACTGTAGTCAGGTTTCCCTGTACATATTCTTTATAAAAAAAGTACATGTGTGTCTGAGTATGAGTGTAAGATTTTTTTGTTGGAATCATAAATTTTATTTCTCAATTTATCTAGTTATTTTTGTTTACCTCTCAATGTCCTATGTCAAATTCAAATCCCATGATAAAAGATGATAAAATGTACAGAATTATAAAATTAAATATTTAAAAGACATGCAATATATTTAATTAAATAATTATACTTTTCCCAGTCTCAACGTAGTGACAGAATATTCTTAAAAGTTAAAAACTATGAACTGGTGGTGTTTTTTAATAAATTTTTTAAGGTTTATTTTTGAGAGATAGAGAGAGACAGTGTGCAAGCAGGGGAGGGACAGAAGAGAGGGAGACACAGAATCCAAAGCAGCCTCCAGGCTCTGAGCTGTCAGCACAGCGCCTGATGTAGGGCTTGAACCCATGAACCGCGAGATCATGACTTAAGCTGAAGTTGGAAGCTTAATCAACTGAGCCACCCAGGCACCCCTGAACCAGCATTTTAAGTAAATGTTAAAGTTACAGATAATTACTTAGGACTATCATAACGCTTTCTTTATGAACATTGAGGACTCACAGATGGTAAGAGAAATGCAAAAATTAGAATTTGACCAACATTTTTACCAAAAAAATTAATACAAATCTGTTGACATGAGGTGAGTACCTGAATGCATTATACCACACTGCCAATCTATTTTTATTTTTTGGAATAGTTTATAATCAAATCCTTATAGGGAAAACAACATAATGCTTGGTGATCATTGGTCAGTAATCAACAAGATAAATCTAAGAGAGATGCTCTACTCACCCCTACTCTTTGTCAAAATCAACATGACTGTTCATTCTCCACCAGTAACACTCCTTATCTTTTTTGTGTCCCTCTTTGTGTGTATGCATATGCATACATATAACACAATAATATTTTATCTTTGTTACTATCACATAGATTGTTTTTATTTCCCAAGTTTAATTAAAGTAATCATATTGCCTGATTTGCCATTATTCTGCAATGAGGAAAAATACTGGTTGGTTATTTTTAAGTTTAGAATGTTTTTCCCAGAAGCAATTGCTTTGTATATAATTGAGTATTATATAAACTATTTGAGGACAAGGACCAAATTTTGATATTGCCAGTATCTATCACTGAAAGTAAATATGAGATATTCAACAACAATTTAACTTAACTGAATAAATGAACTGTCATGCTTGACCAAAATAATTTCTCTTTTTAGGGAGATTACTAGATAAGGAATAAAAAGTGTTTAGCATGTAATTGGAATTATATATAGCACTTGATAATTTTTCTAATGATGTATTTATAAAATTATATATAGAAGAGTATGGACATGGTAATTATGTTGATTAGTAAGTAGTTAAACAACCTAGTAGCAAGAAGATTAATTGATACAATTTGTCTGATCAAGCTAAAGAAGTCTTTGCATGGATAACCACAGTACTCTGTTCCTGATCACGTCCTGTTCAATAAAAAGATAAGGAAAGACTTCTGATTTCCAGTTCCACATGTGAGAAGCCTGGAAGTCACCACTCCATCAACATGGAAAAATCCGAACAGAGTCAAAAATCAACAACTCTCTTGGATCCTTAGAGGGGAAAACACTGCCTCCAACATTGGAGAGAGACAAAAAATACATAAAATCATGGCTTACCAGAGCAATGATTTATGAGTTGAAATGGCAATGACAGCTAATGCTGGAATAGGAAAACCAGAATCGTAACTGGTCAGTTGCTAGAGCTTCAGTATGGACAAGTCTGAGGGTTAAAAAGACCTGGGAACCCAGTCATCAAGACTCCCTATAATATTATGAGATTTACCTCCAAGAATTAGAATAGAATCCCTAAGGAAATATGGGAGAAATATCCCCTTGTGCTTTCAGCTGGGTTAAGGGGAATGTTACCTTTCTGAAGTATGCCAGACTCCTTTGCTAAACAAGGCCTGCTTTCAGATAAAATCAGAGTCTAACCTGCTGAGGCATTATCAGAGCACAACTGACATAGGGAAAGGGAAATACACAACCCAACCCACTATAGCCATTCTGTCCCACCTAAGAGGGAAAAAACACTGAGAAACACTTTTGAAGTTCACAGTCCTCTGAAAGTCTGACTATAAGTTGCTTCCTCTCTCCTAACACCTTACCACCACATTACCAAAGACCTATTTACAGCAGCTCCTTTCAGTCAGCACAACCTGTTAAGATATCAAGAAAAAATAACAAGGCACACCAAAAGACAAAAACACAATTTTAAGAAACACAGAAAGCATCAGAACCAGACATGGCAGGGATGTTGGAATATTCAGATCCAAAAGTTGAAACGTCTATGATTAATACGCTAAGGGTTCTAGTGGATAAATAGCATATATGAACAGATGGACAATGTATTCAGAGACATAGAAATCCTAAGAAAGAAATTTAAAAAATATGCTAGAGGGGCACCTGGGTGGCTCAGTCAGTTAAGCGTCCAACTTCAGCTCAGGTCATGATCTCGCGGTTCTCGGCACAGAGCCCCGTGTCTGGCTCTGTGCTGAAGGCTCAGAGACTGGAACCTGCTTCAGATTCTGTGTCTCCCTCTCTTCCTGTCTGTCCCCCATTTGTGCTCCATCTCTCTCTCTCTCTCAAAAGTAAATAAACATTTAAAAAAATTTTTAAATATGCTAGAGATCAAAAACAGGTAAGTGAAATGAAGAATTCCTTTGATGGATTTATTAGTAGTTTGGGCATGGCTGAGGAAAGAATCTCTAAGCTTGAGGATTTCTCAACAGAATGTCCAAAACTGAAAAGCAATGAAAACAAAAACTGTAAAAGAGAACAGAATATCTAATAACTGTGGGGCAATGTCAAAAACATAGCATATGCATAATGAGAATATCAAAAAGGGAAGAAAGAAAGAAGAAACAGAAGAAATATTTGAAACAATAACAGCTGAGAATTTTACCTAATTAATGTTAAACACCAAACCACAGATCCACGAAGCTCAGAGAATACCAAATAGGAGAAATGCCAAAAAAAAAAAAAAAAAAAAAAAAAAAAAAACCAATCAAACAAAAATCTAGGCATATTGTTTTCAAACTACGGAAAATGAAAGATGAAGAAAAATTCCTCAAGAAGAGAAAAGCAAAAATAGATCTTAAATATACAAAGTAAACATAAGTTCCAACTTCTCTTTAGAAATTATGCAGGTGAGAAGAAAGTTGAGTGAAATATTTTAAGTATTGAGGAAAAAAAACTACTAATCCATACATAGAAAATTATCCTTCAAAAATAAAGGAGAAATATTTTTGAGATAAATAAAAATTGAGGAAATTTGTTGCCAGTAGACCTGCCTTGCAGGAAAAGTTTTAAAAATTTCTTTAGAGAGAAAGAAAATGATATGGTCAGAATCTCAGGTACACATAAAGTAAGGAAAAGCATCAAGGAAAGAATAAGTGAAAGTCAAATAAAACTTTTACTTTTCTTATTCTTAATTGAAGTAATAGATAAGGGTTAGTTCAAAATAATAATACTATCATTGTATTTGATTATGCATGCTTATGTGCATGTGAATGCATATTCTTATAATGGTAATATATAAGTGAAATTAATGACAGTAATATTTCAATGGTGGAGAAGAAGGAACTAAGATTACTTTCTTATTTAAGCCACTTACACTACCCACAAAATAGAAAGTATTATTTGAGTTTGGACATGAATTAGATATAAATGGATATTGTAAACTACAGAGTAGTTACTAAAATGAAAAAGTAAAACTGCTATGCTAAGAAAGGAGAGAGAGAATAAAATTACACAGAATGATCATTTGAAAATAAAAAGGCAGAAAAAAAGTAGAATACAATAATATGAACAAAGGAAACAAAAAACAGTAACAAATATGGTAGATATTATTTCAACTGTACCAATAGTCACTTAGAACATCAATGGTATAAATTCACCATTTAAAAGACACAGTTTCTCAGAATGTATCAAAAACAAGACCCAAATATATGTTGTCTATAAGAATGACGCATTCAATGAAAAGACACATACGGATTAAAAGTAAATAGATAGATTTCACCCCAAGAAAAAGGGGGGGCATTGTTTACAGGGATTAAAATGTAAATGGATAGAGAAAAATACACCACACTAGTCTGAATCAAAAGAAAGTAGAAATAGGTATATTAATTTCAGACATCAGATTTTAAAGCAAGGGAAGTTATCAAGGTTAAAAAAAGGGGGACATTTGTAATGATAAAGGAATAGATTCTCAAACAAAAAAACAAACAAAAAACCATAACAGTCCTTAATGCTCATGCACCTAACAGAACGTCCTTCTGTGATAGCCAAAAACTAATAGAATTGCAAAAAGAAATAGATGAATACACCATAAGAGTTGGAGACCTCAACACCTGTCTATCAGAAATGGACAGACCCAGCAGACACAAAATCAGTAAGGAAATAAACTCAACGATGCCACTTGAATATAATCCACAGTATAGAGTATTTCATCAAACAACAGCAGAATACAGATTCTTCTCAAGCCCTCGTGGGACATTCACCGAGATGGAACATATTCTGAGCATAAAACTCACATAACTCAATAAATGTAATAAAATAAAAGTCAATGTCTGCTCTCAGAACACAATGGAATTAAACCAGACCTCAATAACAGAAAGATAAATGGAAAATACCAAATATGTGAAAACTTAAACCACACACTTCTCCTTGTTGTTGTATATTATGTTTGAGAGAGAGAGCGCGTGCACACGAGTGGGGGAGGGGTGGAGGGAGGGAGTGATAAAGGATCCAAAACAAGCTCTGTGCTGACAGCAGACAGCCCAATGTGGGGCTCAAACTCAGGAATCATGAGATTGTGACCTAAGCCGAAGTCAGCAGCTTAATAAACTGAGCCACCCAGGCACCTCTAAACAACACACTTCTAAGTAACAAATGGATCTGAATGAAATCTCAAGAAATTTTAAAATATTATACAGATTTTTATACTATTACTCATTTATTCAATTCCCCAACATAAGACATCTTAGTAAGTTTTTCCTTTCTATCATCTTAAAGTATCTGCGTTAATTATTCCATATTATTTTCTCATTATTGTTTTAACTTATCCTGAGTTTTAAAAACTTATTCAGTATGGTCCCTTCATTTCCAGGTTTCCTTGCTTCTCCCTTTAACTGCTTCTTTTCTAGATTCTTCTAAGAACCTATGACACATATGTAAAATAGTGTTTCTCAACTTGTTTTAAGCAATTGTTTTTTAAGTCAGTTCAGGTTACTCTAACAGAATACCACAAACTGAAGAACTTATAAACAGCAGAAATTTCTCCTTCACGGTTCTGAAGGTTGGAAAGTCTGAGATCACAGTGTTAGCATGGCACTTTTCTGATGAGGGCCCTCTTCCAGATTGTAGACCTGTTTTTTGTTGTTGTTGTTGTATCTTCATATAGTGAGGAAAATAGAGTAAGGGAGCTCTCTGAGGTTTCTTTTATAAAGAGATAAAGCACATTCATGAGGACTCCATCATCTTGACCTTATTGCCCCTCTAAAGCCCTACCTCCTAACACCATCACATTAGGGGTTAGGATGACAGCTTATGAACTGGGGAGAGGAAAACATACACGTTCAGTCTATGACACCTACCTTGATAAATCTAAATATTTCCCCCATTTTTAAATGCTATTTGAGGGGCGCCTGGGTGGCGCAGTCGGTTAAGCGTCCGACTTCAGCCAGGTCACGATCTCGCGGTCCGTGAGTTTGAGCCCCGCGTCGGGCTCTGGGCTGACGGCTCAGAGCCTGGAGCCTGTTTCCGATTCTGTGTCTCCCTCTCTCTCTGCCCCTCCCCCGTTCATGCTCTGTCTCTCTCTGTCCCAAAAATAAATAAACGTTGAAAAAAAAATTTAAATGCTATTTGACATCCCAAATTCATTAGTCAGAATCACTAAACAAAACAAAAGCAACTGCAAAATGTCTAACTTTTATATTATCTCCAGACCCAAGTATGTCCCTCCCTATAAATGATCATGTTATTTGCCTTTCAAGAATCAAAATCAGGGGCGCCTGGGTGGCGCAGTCGGTTAAGCGTCCGACTTCAGCCAGGTCACGATCTCGCGGTCCGTGAGTTCGAGTCCCGCGTCAGGCTCTGCGCTGATGGCTCGGAGCCTGGAGCCTGTTTCCGATTCTGTGTCTTCCTCTCTCTCTGCTCCTCCCCTGTTCATGCTTTGTCTCTCTCTGTCCCAAAAATAAATAAACGTTGAAAAAAATTTTTTTTAAAAAAGAATCAAAATCAAAAGTACCTTGAGAGATAGGCATTCTGAGTTAAATACAACAAGGCAAATATAAAGATACTGCATGTAAGTGAAGCAAGGACAGGAACATTTCTAATAACTAAAAAGTATATGACCTGGTACAACCTATGTTGGTCCCTTCCTAATTCAGCTTTACCCAACTTACGTAGAATATTGAATCTTGATAAACCAGGCCTGCAGGCACATTAGGAAACATGTACAAAACTTAGTGGAGTATCCAAAGAACCTGCTTCTATTTGCCTAGTTTCTCAGAAAGAACAACATATGATACCCAAGAAGCTATACATATTTCATCCTTAATATTCTCTTTATAACATATAACTCATGCTTATATCCAGGCATCCTGGTGTCTAGTTTTTCCCTTTTTGCTCCAGTCGCTAGTGTTCTTTCTTCAATGGGAAGACAAAAGAACTAATAGCTTTTCCATTTTACTTCACATCTACTCTGCACTAGGCAATTATACTTTGCAATAATGGTATGAAGTCATATTACTAACCACACAGCATGGCTGAAAAAAATGAGTTCAAAATAAAAGTTAAAACACATATGGAGTTACCTCTAAATCAGGCAATGAGCATAATGTTGGAAATTGTGGGGGAAAAAAAGGTGCTAATTATGCTCAAAGAGCCAATAGATTTAGGGAGACAGATGGGAAGTCAAATACTCCCAATACAGTGGGGCTACTTCTATGATAGAAATATGCACACAATATTATAGCAAAATGCAGAAGCCATCGTCTTCACCCAGCCTGCAGGACTTTGGGGAAGGTAATTTCTGAGTTTCATCTTGGAGGCTGTGTAAGCCTAAAGCAAATGAACAAAAATATCTTCCCACCTTTGTCCCTCCCGAAAAAAGGTGTTATTAAAAAAAATCTTTGGGGGGGGGGCGCCTGGGTGGCTCAGTGGACTAAGCTTCTGACTACAGCTCAGGTGGGTTCAAGCCCTGCATCAAGTTCGAGCTGACAGCTTGGAGCCTGGAGCCTGCTTCGGATTCTGTGTCTCCCTCTGTCTCTCTGCCCCTCCCCCACTCATTCATTCTCTCTCTCTCTCTCTCTCTCTCTCTCTCTCTCTCTCTCTCAAAAATAAATAAGCATTAATTTTTTTAAATCTTTGAAACTTCATCATATATATGTATATTTATATAGTTTAATGTTTCTCATAAAAAAATGTCATAGACACAAGACATGGAGATGGTAAGGCTGTATGGGTTGTTAGGGGTCAAGTAGGAGAATTCTGTGTGCCACACTAAAAGATTTAATTTGATTTGATAGATGAACTGGAAAGCAGACACATACTCATATGTTTACTTTAGTAACATTGCTGTGTAGGAAAAATTCAAGGAGGCCTGAAGCTGAAGCCCAAGAAACCAATCAACAGTTATTAGTGAAATACCAGGCAAGAAATGGCAAATGTCTGGGTGGTGAGAACCAACAACAATGGAAAAAGCTAGCTATCTAGTAAATATTTAATAGCTTAGATTTACACTAGGAGATTTATTAGATGAGGATTTTGAGGAAAAACAGGACTACAGAAAATAACTCACAGGTTTTAGGGTTGGATAACTGGGTGGATAGTGGTTCTAGAAACAATTTAGGAAGCATATGGTATTTGTTCAATTTTTAGATGTTCTGAGTTACAGGTAATTGTGGGACATTCAATTATTGATTTCAATTAAAATTTGGACTGATTTCTTTGGGACATTCAAGACAGGTTAGAGCTGAAAAAAATCACATTGTAGGTCATAAACATTAAAAATGTAGTTAGAACATTGAAAGGTGATTCTGGAATAGCTTAAGAATGTGGAGAGTTGGGGCGCCTGGGTGGCGCAGTCGGTTAAGCGTCCGACTTCAGCCAGGTCACGATCTCGTGGTCCATGAGTTCGAGCCCCGCGTCAGGCTCTGGGCTGATGGCTCAGAGCCTGGAGCCTGTTTCCGATTCTGTGTCTCCCTCTCTCTGCCCCTCCCCCGTTCATGCTCTGTCTCTCTCTGTCCCAAAAATAAATAAACGTTGAAAAAAAATTTTTTTTTTTAAAGAATGTGGAGAGAAATTAGCAACAGTAGAAATTTTGTATCTTTTCTTTATTGCTACATGTAAAACCATCCCCAAACCTAATTGATTGAAACTAAAATGATAAGATACTTTTCAAATCCCTGTGGGTTAAGTAAATTATTCTTCTGGCAATCTTGCCTGCTCTCATTCATGTGACTGCATTTAACATACAGATCTCCTGGAGACTGGTCTTAGGGGACACACCTGGAGCCACTGGGTTCCATTTCTGTGCAATCTTTTATCATAGACTGCTTCTCCGTATTTCAAGACAGCAAACGTTGACCCGGTAAAGCCTCTTGAGGCCTAGGCTCCAGTATCAACCATGTCATTTCCACCACATTCTCTTGGTATAAGCAAGACACAAGGCTAGCTCAGATTGGCTTAGGGAAATAGACTCAACCACTTTTGGGAAAGTGCTGCAAAATATTGTGGACATATTTTTTTAATCTACCATATCTAGGAAACACCAATATGTAAGGGTAAGACGTAAAAATAAGAGACAAAAAAAAATGAAAACCAATTATCATAAGAATTATGTCATTGGAAGCCAAAAGAAGAAAGAAAAAAAAATTAGAAAGAAAAGATTGTTTAACATGGTCAAATTTCCCAGGGAATTAAATTACCACTTGAACTAATGAGCACACGTATCTCTTAGGTTTAATAACTGAAAGTCACTCACGAACAAAATGAGAAAAGTTTTAGTGGTGTGGTAAGATAGAAGCCAGATTGAAATTTATCGAGAAGTAGATGGAAGTACGAAGTGTAAATAGTCATCATGTTAGGTTATTCTTTTTGAATTTTAGGGGAGAAGGAAGTAGAGTGATACTCGGAATCATGTAATGGTTGTATTTTTTTAATGGGAGAGATATGAATATACATGCAGGCTTAGGAAAAGGAGCTAATAGATAAAGATTGGAAAGACAGAGGTAGATAAGGAGATAGAGACAGATACAGGGGCAGTGATGGTATGGGGGTTGGAGAGGGAGAGAAAGATGAGAGGGAAAAAGAGATAGAAACAGAGAAGGGCACCTGGGTAGCTCAGTTGGTTAAGTGTCCAACTCCTGATTTCAGCTCAGGTCATGATCTCCCAGTTTGTGGGATTGAGCCCCACATTGGGATCTGTGCTGTCAGCTTGGGATTCTCCCTCTCCCTCTCTCTCTGCCCCTTCCCTGCTTTCTCTCTCCTCTCTCTCTCTCTCTCTCTCTCTGAAAAATAAAGAAACGTGAAAAAAAATTAAAAAAAAAAGAAACATACAGAGAAGGAAGTACAGAGATAGAGAAACAGAGAAACAAAGAGAGAAAGAGACACAGGAAGAGAGAGAAACAGAAAAAGAGATAGAGAGCCATAAAGAAACAGAAAACACACTGCAGAGCACCACATATACAAGTACAAAGCCATAGAGAAAGACACAAGGCGGTATAGAAATAGAGAGAGGCATACACACAGAAACAGAAAGTCAGAAAACATGTAGAAAGTCAGAAACAGATAAAAAGGGAGAGGATAGACTGACAGACTAAGAATAAATGCTTTCAAGAACAAAGGTGGGGGAATCAGGCGTGGACACAACCAAGGATCTCATCTCTGAAACAGAAAGGGGTTAGAATGAGTGTTGATATGTGTAAATTTACAGGAAGATGAGGGAAAGAAACAAAGGGAATTCAAGTGTGATAGTCTCAATATCTTTGAAAAGATGAGAAGATGACATCTTTCTACTGAAAACAGAAGCACTGGGAACCACACTACAGCAGTGGCTTCAGCCATGGCTGCATGTTGGAATCAGCTTGGAAGATTCTTTTAACACAATATTACTTGGGCCATCCCTCAGATTCTTATTTATTTCCTCTGGTGTGTGCCTGAGTATCAGAATATAAATCTCTCTAGGTGACTCATAAATACAGGCAGACCTAAAAACCTTTTGTTAGAGTTTTCAGGATAGCAATGATGCTTTGGATTCATTCCTGCGAGTAATGTTCCAGGGATATAAGATCGGGAATAAATGAAAGGATTCATGGGTGTATTCACAGCCCTGTGAAAACTGACCCCCCACCACCAATAGATAACTGAACCATTCCACCTGGTCTTTCAGGTTTCTTTTTTGGTATTCAGCTGACCAACCAGAGAGGAGGAGAAGATTGTAGGATTTTCTAGGAATGGTGAGGCCTAATGATATGGAACAGAGGAATCTGCTGAGACATAGTGACAGTGACAAACAAGGACCAGGTTTAATAAGAAAAGAAGCCAAAAATGTCCAGATAGACTGGACAAAATTACAGGAATCACAAAGCCATAGTTATAGGTGAAAGGACATATACAAAAGGGCATATTTGAGGTTAACATATACAAGTTTAGGCCTAACAGTGAGTTATGGTGTATAGAAGTATGCAGAATGGAACAGCTCCAGGTCCATGATGTGGAAAAGGTAGATCAGATGAAATGGAGGAAAGGGCCAACTGAAAAAGAAAAGATTATGAAACTGCGTTTACAGGGGCACAGAAGCCACTGACATTGAAGATGAAATCACTTGCTATGGTTTTTGTAGAAACTAATTTTTTTTTTCTTTTTTGCACGAGAGGGATAAAATGATGGTTTGGAAACCAAAATAGGAGACTAAATGAATGTAGATGGGTAAAGTCACTTTGTGTAAGATCATGAAAATAGATGTGTAGCACCTAGAGCACTGCCTGGTTCACAGTAAGCACCGAATAACAATTAGCTATTATTAGTTGTGCTATTATCATTGAACACAAAGTCTATCCAACTCAAAAAGTACATGTTTTTTCAAATATACCAAGAAGTTTCATTTCCTACCTTGGAATTACTTCCCGATTCTTACTAGTTCCTGTGAATAAAATTCTGCTCTAAACTCAGCTAGGTGGCTGGACTTGCTAACAAAAGAAACTTTGCCTGTGCCATTCTTATATCCTTATACGCAAACCTCTCAGATTAATGGAGGTTGGTAAAGGCGGAACTCTCCCTAGGGAGCCTTTTCTCACTATCCTTTCACTAACTACCACTGTCATAACCACACTGACCTCAGAGGGGCAATGCTTTCAAGCAATCTTACTTGGGTGAATGTGGGCAGGCTAGGATATTCAACACCTTCTAAAAGGTCTGGAGAATATCTCTTTACTCACATCAAAGAGTTGCACCCATAATCAGAGATTCACAAACGGGTGTGCACTAGGGTCTCAGAGAGATTTGAATCATGACATTTTGTGAGGTTATCCAAGCTAATTTCCACTAAGATCCTCAGGAGGACAGATCCTAATGTGATCACTTTGTAGTCCGAAGATCAACTCGGAAAATCATTGCATTAACTATATGTTTTGCAAACTTGATAAAAGTAAGAACCACCTGACGTATTTACTAAAAATAAAAAAAACTAAAATTCTGGGCCTTTTCCCTAAAAAGTATTATTTAATTTAGTATATAAGGGAAGTAGGAATCCATATTTGTAAGAAGAACCTCTATATGATTCCTATGAAGAATTTGAAAAATTCTGCATTAACCTCCTTGACTGAGGAGATTCTTATCTAGTTAAGCCAGGAAACATTGCAGATCTTCTAGAACTTGGCTGCTCTAAGTGAGGTCAGAGGACCCATCATGCTGGCATCACATAAATGAATTTTAGAAATTCAGAATCTTGGACCTAACCCCACACCAGTAATCTGCATTTTACTAACATCACCAACTGATTAATAAGAACATTAAAGTTTCAATCTAGAGAGCCTCCTGCCTGAGGCTATAGAAACACTCCCTGTTCTCCTTACCCAACATGAATTTGGGAGAAGCCATCTCTTCTCTTCCACTAGGGAGCATTCTCTGATTCCTGTTAGCCTCTTTTCAACAAGGATGAACCAAATAAGCTTCTCATATAATGTACTACTTCATCTTTGATAGGGCTTTTCTAACTCAACTCCCTAACCAAAAAAAGCTGAGAATCATGATCAACCTACTATCTGGATAATATATCTCCTAGATCACCAACACCTCTGAATAGGGAGTACGATTAGGGCCAGAGAAAGCAATGCAGAGGTATATTCAATGCAATAACAGAAACAACCTAACTGGGGCACCTGGGTGGCTCAGTCAGCTGAATGCCCGACTTTGGCCCAGGTCATGATCTCATGGTTCATGAGTTCCAGCCCCGTGCTGGGCTTTGCACTGACAGTGCAGAGCCTGCTCAGATTCTCTGTCTCCCTCTCTTTCTTCCCCTTCCCCACTGTCACTCTCTTTCTCTCAAAAATAAATAAACATTACAAAAAATTAAAAGGATGAAAGTCGACTTGTTCTTTATTCCATTCCTTAAAAAAAAAAGAAACAACCTAACTAAGGATCAGAGCTGCGCATGAATAGCAAAGGCAGATACCATGGAGTAATTGAGTTGAGCTACACAGGAAACTTCAAAGAATATGCTGGAAGACTATCTGACTGCAAGCTGAAGGAAAGATTCTAGAACCTAACATAAGGTTATAATTTCTCATTTTTAATACCCTTTCCAGTCATGATTTTTATGCTTATAAATATTAATATCTACTATTTTCATATCCTAGAAAACAATAGGATTATTCTTTATATTAGCATTTCCAAAGCATGTCCTACATTTGTGTTTATGTAACACTATACTTTAAAAGTATACAATAATTAAATAAGTTTGAGAATCAGTCATTGAACCTACAAGGTTTTCATTATAGTAATTCTCAGAGCCTTTAATATGTTAACGTTCCTTATGATCTTCCAAGATAAGGACAGGGATTGCGGTATTTCCAACATTATTTGACCATAGATTATTTTTTTACAGAACCTCTTGTAGCAGTTATGTTCTGTGAAACACAATTTGGAAAATGAAAATACATAAAGTAAGTCCTCAAATGCATGAAATCCAATAAGATTTGTGCTCAGTATTTTCCTACCTCGTATAGCATCTCTACGCTATGACACTTTACATGGGAAAATGATGCTGCAAATAAACATTTGTCATCACAATCATGTAGTTTGTGACATTTTAACTTCCATATCTTACAAAATATAAAGTACTCCAGTTCTATTAATAATCTTATTTTTTTCTTCACCCAAGCTTCATGGCATTTGAAACACTGTATGCATGAAAGACTGCAAAGCAATAAAATGTTAGAATTTTCTCCCCTTTTATTTAAAAAATAAAATTATTTATGATATAAACATGTTTTTAATTGCTGCCATGGTACCAGATGGTATTATCTGATTTTATTTTAATTTAGTAAGTCTGCATTTTTATTGACGAATATTAAATCAGTCATCAAAACTACAACAAATATATTTTGAGTTTAGAATGTCTTCCTATAGATAGATATTAGACTGATAACTCTATATTTGAAAAATCTGGCCCCCTTCCCAAATTCTGCCATTGGAAGAATAATTAAACATGAGATTGTTGCTTGTCAAAAACTCAGATTATCACAATGAACTCCATATTTGATGACAGCAAGTAAGCTATATAATGTGTATATACAACAGACAAACACACAGCACAAACTGTACAACCTGATGTGGTGTTGCCAATCTAATCCTGTGGACTGTCCCAGTGATAGATGTTGATGTTTGCACAATTGCATTAGCAGCAGCCGTTCAAATCAATTATTGAGATAGCTAAGATAGTCATATTGGCCTCCTGTATTCTGGTAATTTCTTGTTTACAGCTTAGACTGCAAAGTCACTTTAAATGTATTTTAAATAGGAGCATTTCTTAAATCAGCCTTCATGACAATTAGTTCCATGCTCCATACTGATGCAATAAAAATATTGTCATTTTCCCTTTTACCTGAAGAATGAAATAATTCATGCTATATAAACATTCTGATACTGCAATGATTTATCATCTGAAAAAAAAATGAGATTCCAATATTACTTTGAAGGAGATGGAAACTGCCAATGTAAACAGTCAGAGAGAATTCTCATTGTGCTGAATCAGATGCCTCTGAGGCCTTTTGGTGTTACTGAACCCGCATTTTACAGTGTAAATACACACTTAAAATGGCTGTAATGTAAAATTGAAATATATGATATTAAATGATGAATGCATTATTTTTTGAATCTATTCCTAAATTTAAACAAACTATTGAAAAACCTGTTTAAATTATTTTTAAAAATGGATTAGCTAAAATAATTTCTATAGTAAAATAGTAACTTAGAAATTTTTGATAAGAGTAGAATACTTGAAAACTCCAGTGCCCAGTTTCCAAGGAAATGGAATTATAATTCAAATAGCAAGGAGTATATGAAAGCTATAGTTACATCTAAAAATATATTCTATTTATGAGACCAAGGATTGGCATATTGAGCCATGGTGTCTGTACATAAACTATGCATATCAAAATAATTTTACTTTTTATTATTCATGCCTATGGCATGGATCCAATCATTTTTAGTTACCCAAAGATAAAATTAAGTCCATACAACATCTGTTGCCTGAAAATGTACTAAATTGTCTTTCTTCTGTACCTTTTTCTTTCCCAAATCTAGTGTCCCAAACTGCATTAATGTCTACATTAACTTGACATTATGACTCCATGCTTTGTCCTGTTTCCTCAAATCCAAAATGCAATCTTGAGTTTCTAAGTAGTGATAGTGATTATCAATATAGGCTAATGTTATGGACTGCATGTTTGTATCCCCTCAAAATTCACACATTAAAACCCAACCTCATGGCAATAGTATTTGGACATGGGGTCTTCAGGATATAAGTAGGTTTAGATGAGATCATGAGGGTAGGGCCCTCATTGTGGGATTCGTATCCTTACAAGAAGAGTCATCTCCCTCCCTCCCAATCTCTTGTTCTCTCCTCTCTCACTCACCCTCCCCCTCAACCCCAAGCATTCCGAGAAATCAGGCAGAACTTTGATCATAGACTTCCCAGACTCCAAAGCTGTGAGAAATAAATTTCTATTGTTTAAACCGCCAAGTCTGTGGTGTTTTGCTATGGCAGCCCAATATAAGATAGTAAGAAGAGAGAAGAACATGAGCTTTGACCTAAATAGCCCCAAGTTTTAAACTTAGCCAGTCCACATACTCTTCTGCCCTTAACAAGTTACTTTATTCTGCTAAACCTCAGCTTCTTTATTTATAAAATAATAATAATACTACCTAGTTAGGAGACAGTTGTGCGAACCAACGAAGGTAATATTTGTAAACCACCTTATACATATAAAGTGGTCAAATATGAAGGTTATTGCTCTTAGGATGATTTTATTATATTTTTTCTTCATCTAATAATTTGCTACCTATCTTTTATTCATAATGTCATCTGTTTTATTTTTGAAGAGTCTCTCTAAGCATCTTGAGGTGGATTATTTAAATCAACAGGAAATTTTCTGCCTTCTAACATAAGAAATCTATCATTTAAACTTACATAATTTATCTAATTGGCTCAACTCCTGCCGCCTTATTTTATTATTTATAAATCATAAGTTTGCTTTTGCTATCTATGTTTTCTAAAATGGATTTTGCTTTCTTTGCTTGTTCACAAATGTTTGCTTTTATTTTAAATCACTTTTCATTATTATCAGGTTTTAAAAACATTTCATAAGTAACAGGGTCACACCATAAATACAAAATAACACCAAACAAAATACCATAGCATATTACAACTATATTCCATTCCAGAGAAGGAAAATTCTGTTTTAGGAAATCAATATCAAATATCACTATTCTATAGTTTTAAGGAAGAAGAAAATATATAGACATCTTGATGACACAGTAAAGCTTTAGACAAAAATTTAACAACTGTGCATGGTAGAAGAATATTGAATAAATTTGAAAAAGGAGGAAAGATCTTTATCTTGATTAAGGCTTCCCAGTAGAAAACTATGGCAAATAATGTAGTTAATATGAAGCAATCACTTACAAATCAGGGGCAAAGATAAATGTAGCCACCAGTATATATTGCTTAAAGGTCAACCCAATGTAATAAAGCAAGAAAAGTACGATGTAAAACAAAAAGTTGGAGCATCTGGCTGACTCAGTCTGTAAAGCAGGCAACTCTTGATTTTATGGTTGTGAGTTCAAGCCCCACGTTGAATATAGATCTTAAAAGGAAGAAAGGAAAGAAAGAAGAAAGAAAGAAGGAAGGAAAGAAAGAAAGAAAGAAAGAAAGAAAGAAAGAAAGAAAGAAGAAAAAAGTAACTACAGATGTATAAATAAATAAAAAGAAGAAAATGCACCATTACTATGTGCAAATACTATATCTGTGCTCTTAGAAAATAAATAAATAAAAATTAACTGGAAATTATTAGAAGTAATAAAAGAGTTAAAATGATTGCTTTTAAGATCAACATCAGAAAGAAGTCATTTTCTTACATCAGTAAAATAAAGATAAATAATTATAAAATGTAAAGGGTAAAGGTCAAATTTATAAGAAATGAGAGAGTGAAAGATTTAATATTCCTTACTTATATAAAAAATTATTAAAAGTTATGCTAAAGAATACATGAAAAAATGGAGAAACTGTGATCCTGCTTCAGAAGACTCAATTTATCAAATCATAAAGAAATGTCAACCCCAAATCCTGCCGAATGTCAACCCAAAGTTTGCATGTGTATATACCCTTTGTTCCAGCTCACCACTTAAGACTCAACAAAACAAAAAACTACATACCAGGACATTCAGGCCTTGCTTATACTATCAAAAGACTTTTATTTTTAATCTGCAAATGACCTAATGGCATCAACAAGAGAATGGTAAAGGGGGATTTTCACTCTTTAAGTCATCAATTAATGTATTATTAGTATATGTGCAGTAAACGATTAACTCTCCTTATCAAGACTGTGTACGTCTTGAACCGGGAAGCTTGTTCCTGGTCTCTCCTGGACATTGTAATTAATACTTTTTTCCTATTCTGATTTTAATCTGTATCCTCATGCTATCCATGTATACTTACTGTATCCATGACTATAACGGCTTTACTGAGTTCTGAGAGTCCCACTAATGACTCACTGACTAAGGATCGTCTTGGGAACTTCCCCAACTGCAGTATGCTTTTAACACTGAGGTAGTGTTCATGTATACTTTTAAAAAGTTTTAGGGGTCCCTGAATGGCTCAGTTGGTTCAGTGTCCAACTCTTGATTTCAGCTCAGGTCATGATCTCAAGCTTCATGAGATCAAGTCCCATGTCAGGCTCTGTGCTGGCAGTGCAGAGCCTGCTTGGGATTCCTTCTCTCCCATTGTCTCTGCCTCCCCCCCACTCATGCTCACTCACTCGCTCTCTCTCAAAATAAATAAACTTTAAAAAATAAAATATTTTAAACCAAGTTACACATACACATGTATACCTACACACAAAGGATTTCAACAAAAGGATTAGCCTCTAGTCAAAATTATTACTTTCAAGGTTGTTTTCAATTATTTTTAATATTTGAATAATGTATAAATATATAAGGAAAATGTTCTGCAAAGGCTTGTATGCATCTAATTTCAGTGGTACATGCCACCATCATTGGCACTGCACCATACTCTTGAGGCAGCATAGAAGAATGACAGAGGTCATGAAGCCAAGCTGCCTAAACGTGATCCTGCCTCTTAAGTAACATGAGCCCAGCCAGTTATGCAACTAACTCTACCTTGATTATTTTATTTATAAAAATAAAGATGATTCTAGATTTGTGTTATTTTTGTGGGTTCAATTAATATGAGAAAAGTAAGAACAATGCCTTTAGCATTCACTCAGTAAATAATCATTTTTATTCTATTTATTTTTAATATTTTTAATTTTACCTTTAAAGTATGATTGCTTTCAACATATCTTTTGTTCAAAAATGAATGTTCAGTAGGCATCTTTTCTAAGTTATTGCATGTTATTAGCATATATTTCTCCATTATGCTAATTAGGAGTGAAATTGGCTATGTATAACATTTTTGGTTGACAATATTTTTCTCTGAAAGCTGGATAGTGTTACTTCATTGCTTTAGGAATTTAGTATAGCATGAGAGAAGCTTAAGATGAGCTTAATTTGTATTTCTTTTTAATTCACATATTTTGAATGCTTATAGGATCTACAGTTTGTTTTTAGTTTTCAAATTTTTGTAAAAACAATTGCCTATTGTTCTTGCTTTGGATTCTTCCTAGTTAGCCTGTAATTTGTATTTCCATGTTAATCACTATCATTCATTAAGTTTATTTCTACATGTTTTCCCTCTAAATAGGAAAATGTTCTCAGGTTTGTCACCTAATTAGTGATCTCTTTTCCATGGAATCAATAATACCCAATAAATCCTCTAATATTGATTTTGATAATTCTATGCATCTTGGGGGTTTTTTCTTTCTTTTATTTTAATTTATTTCACCTCTTTTCGTCTTTGCCACTGACTTTGAAATCTATCCTTGCCAATATTCTTCTTAGTGTGTATTTTCCATATAGCTTCTAATTTTTGCTTTGGTTTCACAGAAGCAATGTCTTCCTAACCCATAAAAAACACAAAATATCTTCTTTTTTTTTTATTTTTTAAATTTTTTTTTCAACGTTTATTTATTTTTGGGACAGAGAGAGACAAAGCATGAACGGGGGAGGGGCAGAGAGAGAGGGAGACACAGAATCGGAAACAGGCTCCAGGCTCTGAGCCATCAGCCCAGAGCCTGACGCGGGGCTCGAACTCACGGACCGCGAGATCGTGACCTGGTTGAAGTCGGACGCTTAACCGACTGCGCCACCCAGGCGCCCCAAAAAACACAAAATATCTTCTTAAAATTTTGCGTCTCTAAGATGTACCTATGAGACCTGTTCTTCCTCTAAATCTTCACGATAAGCTTTTAATTTCATTTTGTAGCTTCTGATAATAGGACACAGTATTTTTTTCTTCCTCAAATTAGAAGATATTTGTCCAGATAGGGGTCCACCAATAAACAGCAATATGAATTTCTGTTTATCTCATCCTAGATCCACTTCATGAGAGTAAAAATATTCTTGTGAGGTCTACATGCTTAGGGCAGGTTGCTTGGAAAGAACTCAGCATTCTGCAGCACCCAAGGGTGTTGCCTCTACTCCAGCTCTGCTGGAGTGTTTACCTGCTCTGACTGAATCTCCCTTACAGCAAATGGATGGACAATATAATATACCAACTATGCATTGTTACCAGGACTTTTTCTTTGCCCTCCATGACACACCCAGCCATCTAAAACCTGCATGTATGGAATTTTGCTACTTGAAGTAGGATGTGGTGATTCACTGTCAGTTTCCCCTTTAATTTCTTTCTTTCTTTCTTTCTTTCTTTCTTTCTTTCTTTCTTTTCTTTTCTTTTTTTCTTTTTTTTTTTCCAGTCATCCACATGAACCAGGAAATGAGGAACTAATGTAATTTGGGCTCAGGAAACCATACTTTGGGTTCTTATTCAAGCAATACTAACATAATAGGTGTTTGACTTCTTAGACAGGACTTGCTGGAAGAATCTTTGAAACAAGGCCAATATAGCATACAGCAGACACTGCTTATCTGTACTTATCTTCAAAGTTGGATTTGTCACATTTCAAGTGGCAAAACACACATGCATCAATTTCAGAAGTCATCTCAGCACCAGAAATTCTATAGTTAGTAGAAAAGAAAATCTCAGATTTTGCCAATCTGTTGACTATCAAAAAAACTTCCTGGGTAGTGCTGTTAGAAGTTTTTATTCCTCTTTCTAGCCTCATAGGTATGTTAAGTGACAGTTGGTTCAGGCTAAGAAAGAAATTTCTAAAGAGATGTCATTTTACCTGAAGTCCCCCCTTAAACTGTTTCTATCATAGTAAAAAATATATTTACACAAAATAAACCAGCTAAGTAATGTGTTATCATTTAAACCTGAAATATATAAACATAATTAAGCCTTAAAGTAATAGGGGAAAAGCTAAGGGAATCACCATATTCCTTTTCAGGCTGTAATTGAATCAAACATACTTAATGATAACAAAATTATACAGGGTTTTACATTTACAACCTCTTAACCTCCTGTATTGCTAAGGAATCCTCAAAAGAAGAGAGGAGGCAGAAAAAGGTTGAACTAATTAGAGTACATACTAATTACTATGTGGATGTTTCAGCACAAGCAGCTCACTAATCAATAGCAGAGTCCAAGTAAAAGCCCGCGATTTTATGTTATCTTAAAAACCTCGGTGAAAAAAAAAAAAAAAAAAAAAAAACCTCGGTGAATTTTCAAAGACGCATTTAGCATACTTGCAGATTGTCTATAACCTTGTTAATTTGTAACCAAGTGTCTCTAACACATTTATTTAAAAGTCTTCACCATTGAAAGTGGATACCTAAAGATCTGGCACTTTGTAGGGCACCTGGGTGGCTCAGTCAGTTAAGCATCTGACTCTTGGCTTCAGCTCAGGTCATGATCTCATGGTCTGTGAGTTCGAGTCCCACTATGGGCTCTGAACATACAGCTTGGAGCCTGCTCGGAATTCTCCCTATCTCTCTGCTCTTCCCCCACTAGTGTTCTCACTTGCTCTCTCTCTCTCTCTCTCTCTCTTTCTATTTCAAAATCAATAAACATTTAAAAGAATAAATAAATAAAGATCTGCGACTTTATAAAACACAAGTTTTACCTGCTGGCCTTGGCATTTTATATGACTCCTGGACAACCCTCAGAATTGACACAGGAGCATTTTGTTTTGTGTTTGTGTTACTAGGGAACATCTGGCATTGACCCTAATCTCTTGTTTTTACTGCTTAGTAATTGGTATATACCTGTATTTATTTTTACATAAACATAAACCAATCAACTTAAAGCATTCTGGTGTAAAAGTGATACTTTTCTTAGGCTGAGAACTTGGAGTACTTTCAGTTGACCTGATGACTAACATCAGAATTTCTACAGATGAACATGCACCTCTGCCAGTTTGACTTGTAGCTCAGGGTTCTGGAAGATTTTTGGTGAAATTCCCCTGTATGGGACTAAAAGAGACAGGACACACTCTCTTTCCCAAGTTAACTCATGCAATTAACTTCCCCTCCATCTTTAGAAAAAGTAAATTATAATGCAAAACAGTATAGTAGACAAGAAGAGACTCAAGCCAGACAACTCCAGTCAGATAGCTAACTCACTTACTTTATACTAAGGAGTAATATCGTACAAGGTATTTAAACTTGGAGCAAGAACAGAACAGATGTCACAGGATAGCTGTAAGGATCATACCACTTAAAACAATTATACCTACAAAAAGACTTTTGGCAAAATTGCTTCTTTACAAACTGTCTACATGATGTTTTCATATAAATAATATAAACAGAAAAGGATATGCTCACTGGACTATCTCAAAGTCTTCTTTTATGTTAAGCTGCATACATTATTTCATAAAATAATGTCAATAAAAGGAGTCAGAATATTTACCCCTTTGGAAGTAGTTGCCCAGTGGTAAGCACAAATCAATAAGTTTATTTTCCTTCTCTTGTAAATCATAATCATAATCATAATAATCTTTTAGGAGGAGAGCTGAAATTAGTGCAGACAATGAGTGGCCATTGACTTACTCATTCATAAGTATTTATTGAGGGACTACTATGTGCCAAGCATTATTCTTGAAACTAGAAATATAAGAGTAGACAAAGAAAACAGTTATCCTTGGCCTGTGGAACTTATATTCTAGTGATAGTGACAATTAATATACTATTTATTTTATAATCTGTATATGTATAAGTAAACACACATACACAATATGAGAAGGTGATAAATGTACAGTTAAAAACTGAAAAGTTAAAATGTAGAGGAGGGTCACTGGGCAAGTGAAATTTGAGAAAAATCTAAAAGAATGGTCTTAATATCATGTTAGATCATGAATAAACGGACCATTGGGTTGGGAGGACTAGGAACTTTCCATGGTCCTGAAATATTACCTAATTACTTAAGTAAGTCAAACTTAGAGAAGTAAATAAACCTTGGTTTTGATAAGGCCTAAAACACTTGTATAAATAAATGCTGATAATAAAGCTTCAGAGAAAGGTTATAGTTTCACTCATTCAATGGTACCAGGCCCTTGACAAAAATTGTCATTATGCTTTCTTTCCAAAACCTGGTTTCTATCATCCACCTATCTATCCATCATTCTATCTAGAAAAAGTATTTCATTTTAGACCATATAGGATTATCAAAAAGGTTCATTGAAATAGGAACAACACACATTTTTGCAGAGTTAATTTAGGATTATATACTTAACCAATTACATAAGTATTACATACTTAACCAATGACACAGGATCTATTACTGAAGCTAGGATATAAATGCTAGACGTAACTGAAGACACAGATCTTCATCATAGGTCTATTCCTTCTTCTGGATTGCTTTTATTAATTCTCATCCTATGCAGAGATTGGTCTATATAATTGTTTGTCAAAGGCCTTTATTCTCACTCACCAATCAAGTGTTTGAAGAAAAATTTCATGAGTGAGTTTTATCAATTGATTGCTATTTGAGTCATTACCACACTGTAGTCTATAAGCTAAAGGCCTGCTTCCTTACTCACCCATGAATGGATATGTTCTGCTTCAGCCATTTCTGTGAATTAGAAATGCTGAATACTGTCTCCTTAGTAGAACCAGAAGACCATGACCACTTTGTATTAAAGTGACAGAATTTTGACAGCTGCATTCAACATATAACTAGCTGTGTAAACTTGGGCAAACCCAAGTTTCTTCCTGTTTAAAAATGGAAATAAAGATATCTAAATCAAAGGATCATAAATATAATTAAATAAGATAAATCACATAAAGTTTAGGGCAGTGCCTAATACATTATTAAAGATCTATAAGGGTAGTTCTTAAAATTTTTTGCTGAATTATTTTTCAGACATCTGCAAATAAAACCCACATGAGAGATATTACATCTAGAGATCTCTGGTATTTAATCTACTTCCCTGGGGTGGTATAGTCTCAGGTGTAATCATCTCCCTTGGGGGTTGCAGAATTCCTGAGCAAGCCTACAAATTTAGTTTGTAGTCATTACTAAGAGACAAAGACACTGGATAAACCTGTAGTCAAAATGACTACAAACAGCCAAAACAAGAATTGTCATTTCGGGCTTAGTAGTATATGGAAGTGAAAGGAAGTAGGCACAATAAGAGACCCTTTCCAATCTCAAAGACACGTCCTGCTGTCACCATCAAAGAAAATGTTGTTAGATAAACTAGACCGTCCCCAAGTATACAAATAATTATTACATAGAGAATAACTGGAAGCTGTTCTTTACTTTCACAAAAAGTAGAACAAGAATAGCTCTAGTTTGTAACATCAGAAGAAGTCATTGAAGGAGAGATGGACTCTCACATGTTGAAAATCTTTTAATTTTTTTGTTTTGTTTTAGATATATATATAGAGAGAGAGAGAGCACGAGTTGGGAGAGAAGCAGAGGGAAAGAAAGAGAAAATCTTAAGCGACTCCATGCTCAGTGCAGAGCCCCATATGGGACTTGATCCCAAGACCCTGGGATCATAACCTGTGCCAAAATCAAGAGTTGGTCGCTCAACTGACTAAGCCACCCAGGTGCCCTGAAATGTTTAAGTAGCTATCTGCCTCTTTGTCTGGGGTAGTTCAGGCCAAACCATGCTGCAGGTAGAGGAATGGATTCCATGCCCTCATCTCTCCATTCCTCACTCAGTGCTTCTATGATTCCATGATTGCACTTAGAGCCACCCTTATGAGAGTACATGAGAAGACATTAACATTTCTCCTGGAAAGAGATGATTTTCTGCCTCTACAACCATAAAACTATATCCAAGAGGTAGCTGAAGATTTTTAAAAGAATATGTTCAACTTATATTTTGCATTAAAATTATAAGTTCATATTACTGCTCACTGGTAAATAAAAATTCACCAAGCAGTAAATTTGCTAGCTTAACTTGTTCTTTGGGAATACTAATTTTTCCAGATGTTAGCACATGCCAGTACCTATAAGATAGTGCGATATTACACAATTTGACTTACAAGGAGTAGTGTACTTTTTTCTATTTTAAAAGTATCACTAGCTTCTCTTTTCTTAGGAAATGTCCCTTGTGAGTAGTAATGAACCACAATCACCTCTAAGTTATTAAGTGTAATTGTCTGCTTTGTGGAGCATTTGACCTGTTGTTTCTTCTTCTCATTCCTCAGGATATCTTCTACTTTGGCAATTTCATTACTCATCCAACACTACCCCAGTGGGTGAGCAGAGAAATAAAAAGAGATAAAATATCCATCAGTTAATTGGCTCCTTTTTAACAGCACCAGAACAGTGTGATAGAGCTTGAATATAGCTGTTAGAATGAGGTTTAAAAATCATTTATGATTGACACAACACCCTCTATATTCAAATGCATTACAATACATGATCAAGATTTGATTGTATTGAATTATAATTAGGTTGCTCCTCTATATGAGGATTTTTCTTACCACTGATCATTCTGGTGGTAAAATTTTTTTAAAACTCTGATAGCCTCCAAATACTTACATATTATTATCTTTTGGGCATTCAAAAGTTGTCCTCAATTGATGCTAATTTAAATTTACTAACAATCAAACCAAAGAAAAAATAAATTCTCCCCAGACTAATGCTCATCTTCCGCTTTCACTGAAAACAGCCAACAGCTTATTCTGTTCTGTTCCTCCTTCTTTTGGAATAACTCAAGATGTTCCCCAGGGAATATTTTTCTTTTCCTCAAACTGGTACACTTCGCTTTTAAAATATTCACTAATATTGAATTTAAATTTGCTTTTTTATGAATCTACAACTACTCCACTTCATAATGCCTATAAACCACCATTAAGAATTGTTTCCTTTAAGGGGCGCCTGGGTGGCTCAATCGGTTAAGCACCTAACTTAGGCTCAGGTCTATCTCCCGGTTCATGACTTCCATCCAGTCGGGGTCTGTGCTTGCTGTCAGCTCAGAGAACCTGGAGCTGCTTGGGATTCTGTGTCTCCATCTCTCTCTGACCCTCTCCTGCTTATGCGCTGTCTCTCTCTCTGTCTCTCTCTCTTTGTCTCTCTCTCTCTCTCTCTCAAAAATAAATAAACATTAAAAAAGGATTATCTCCTTTAAGAGCACAGATATTTGTACTCAGCTGCCATAGCCTTCTGAGTTGTTTCATCAAACTATGCATATTCAATTATTTTAATTTTTCTTCTTAACTTCAATCCCTCCAGCTACTTCTCCTGTATTGCTCTTTCCTAATTTCTATCATATTTTTATTTTCTTTCAGGGACAAGAAGTCAGTGAAATATTTCAAGCATCTCCCTGGAGCTGTGCAAAAGCATCTCCCTGAAGCAGTGACCTTCCAGTTTTTTCCTGAAGTGATGGCTCCCCACCATTTCCCATCAGTATCTTTAATAATACACCAAATATTCAATAGAAACTCATTCCAGATGAGAAAACAAAGAGTGAGACAAAAGGCAATTCATTTCACAACAGTCATTGAAAACTCATTTCCCCCCAAAAGATTGCAAATGTGGGAATAATCTACTCTATTGGGAAATATCACAGGAAGAAAAGCATTAAGAAATGTTACCAAGCCTTTGTTCTAAAATTACTGAAAATCATTGAATTTGTTCTTAAAGTGAAAAATGGTCTCTACTCTTTTATTCATCTCTACCTACAGGTTAAGTATGTAATATATTTTAATGGTTCTGATATTGTCCAAATGTGCATTTTATGTGATATAACTGTATCTGGAGTTGACTTGTTCATTTAAAACTAAATCCTTTTGTTGAAGTCAGAGTCATTGATATAATAGCTTTTCTGCACGCCTTACCTTCCCACTTTAACACACACACACACACACACACACACACACACACACACATACCTTTGGATACCTATCTCTCATGCAAACTACCCTGAGTAAACTTCTTGACAATAGAGACTTTGTATACATCATTATACCTCTTACATATTTTTATATCCCTCACAAACCCAAATAGGCATGTCATAGATGTTTGTTGAGTCAATGAATTAATCAGTGAAAATAAATCAAATGAGACAATAAAAGATGACCAAGGCCAAAACCAATGGTAGAAAAGGAAACTTTTCTAGAAATGGAACACTTTTTAAAAAGTTGATACATATGTTCAAACCCTGAATCCAGAAAAACATTTCTCGTTTTTTTTATTTTATTTTACTCTGAAATGCATTAAACCCAATGTATTAATATACTTATGGTCTTTTCAAAGTTTACATATTTCATTCAGCCTCTGAAATACAGACATCTTATTTATTCAAAATAATACAAAAAGGAGTTAGTTAGTGAAACCTTGATTTAGAAAGTGTGATCGTTCTACTCACTACATAGTATCTGACCCTTGTCATTTATTGTGAACAGCTTGATCAATCTCACATGTGTGGGGAAAAATTGGCAATCAGGATAAAAATAAAATATACTATCAAAATTTGCCAGAGGTTTAATTTTTAAAAAATCATTTAATATCTGCTACACTGAAGATTACTAAAGGATCCATTTGAATAGTGGTATCTCTAACATAATATATAATAAATTTTTTCAATAAATTTAATTTCACTTGCAAACCCCTCATTCATACAGAACTTCATAATCTTTCAGTGTTTTAACAAAAAACACAGTTCATTCCTCTCTGTGATTAGTTTTCCTTACAACACATAAAGAATGCTAAAATTTACTGTGTTATCAAAGCTCATGTGACTATGTATCTTGGATTCATTTATGGATACATTTCTTTTTGAAATTTTGGACACTGAGCTCCAAACTATACCAGATGATGAGGGTTTTTTTAAATATTATTTTCCAGTGATCTCCTATGCATCCCAAATACTTTCTCTTGCAATTAGATAAAGTCTATTCTTTAACTTGACTGCCCTTCGATGGTACACTTCCATCTCTTACCTCCCATCCTTGGTTGCTGTTCCATCTTTCTCTGATACTTAAAGCTACTTTGGTATTGAAATAAAGGTATTTCAGATATAATTTATAGCATGAATTTCACACTTACTGGAATTCTCTATTTTCTTTTTTTTTAAATTTTTTAAAATGTTTATTTTTGAGAGAGAGAGAGAGAAAGAGAAAGCATGAGCAGGGGAGTGTCAGAGAGAGAGGGACACACAGAATCCGAAGCAGGCTCCAGGCTCTGAGCTGTCAGCACAGAGCCTGCCTGATGCAAGGCTCGAACTCACGGACTGTGAGATCATGACCTGAGCTGAAGTCGGACATTTAACCGACTGAGCCACCAAAGAGCCCCATCGAATTCTCTATCTTTTAAAAGTTCGAATAACATAGTTTTAATTTTATTCTTTAATTTTCGTCTCCATAAAACCCTTCTGCTTATGGCAAAGAGTGGTTAGGAGTTCTTTTTCCAATGTTAGACTCTTAACTTTGTGAATCCAAACTGAAGCAGCAGCAGAAATCTCTTGGCTTCTGTGACTCTTGATTCCTAAGCTAAAAAGAGCTTGATGTAGTTATACCAGATGTGAGAATACGAAGCTGCACCTGTGAATGGAATCTCTTGATTACCTATACATAAATCTAATTATAGAAACCAAGATAAACCTACCTAGTAAAGCCAATGATATTACAACATTTTTAAATTAATTTTTCAGTATGTGTTTTGTTTTTCATGTGATAACAAGTATTAAATTAAAATCTTATAAGGAGCAGAGACTTAAAATCATCAGGTTTGTTTTTGCCTAATTTGAGCAAGTTTTTGAGAATATTACCTCAAGGACAAAGTCTCACTTTCATCCTCCAAGCTCTACTTCATGAATCATTCAGTTATTTTTTCTTATATTTTTTTTATAAAATTTTTTTTTTCAACGTTTATTTATTTTTGGGACAGAGAGAGACAGAGCATGAACGGGGGAGGGGCAGAGAGAGAGAGAGACACAGAATCGGAAGCAGGCTCCAGGCTCCGAGCCATCAGCCCAGAGCCTGACGCGGGGCTCGAACTCACGGACCGCGAGATCGTGACCTGGCTGAAGTCGGACGCTTAACCGACTGCGCCACCCAGGCGCCCCAATTTTTTCTTATATTTTTAAAAGCAAAAACTAATTAATGCGAAGATTTCCCTTGATAATACTTCTTTTCCCATTTCTTGGGATTGTTTTAATAAAAGCTGTGATATTGATTAAAATTTTATTAATTTGATGTTTAAAATGTATTACAGTAAATTATAACATATCTTATGTGTATCTACTTCACATTTTCCATTATTAAAAATGAGAAGTAAATTTAAATCACATACTTAATGTTTGTGTATATTTTCATCATGGCTGGTAAGAATGATAAATGAATTATGCAAAATATTTTTAAATAATTTCCTGTCTGGGGCGCCTGGGTGGCTGTTAGTTAAGTGCCCAACTTGATTTTGGCTCAGGTCAGGATCTCATGGTTCATGAGATTGAGCCCCACGTAGGGCTCTGCACTGACAGAGTGGGGCCTGCCGGCGATTCTCTCTCTCTCTCTCTCTCTCTCTCTCTCTTTCTCTCTCTCTCTGCCCCTCCCTAGCTCTCTATCTCTCTCAAAAATAACTAAATAAACTTAAGAATAATTTCCTGTTTAATTTGGTTTGAGAGATAAAATTTAAATTGTTTTACACAGAAATAAAAATATTATAATGTATAGAGTAGAATCATCTAATAATTCACGATAAATGCTAGTGAGTATGAAGGGAAAAATAGGGATCCTGCTAATAAGTTGGGTGTAAAGTTGGCGTCTAAGATTCTAAGTATAAAAGAGGCATTATATCACTGAAGAAATAAGCAAAGCCACATTAAAATATGAAAAAAAAAGGTCCAGGGTCAGTCTGAAATGTTTTTTCTTTTTTTTCAAGGGGATGTGTTAGCAGTAGAAGTACATACAAAATAAGCACTGGAGAGCATGTTTTGGCAGGGCCCATTGAAGCCCTGTCCAAAGGCGATGGCTTCCCTGCCAGTAACTCAATCACACCAGGTCCTCTGGCAAATCTAGTCCTCTCATACTCAGATGCCAATAAATATCTGGATCATACAACTTTCCCGTCCTGCTTCAGCAAACTTCTATGTATAATTTGGCTTCCAATGTAAATCTGCTTAAAGGGTTATTGTTCTGGCCGTGTTCCTATAAATATGCATGTTCACACAATAGCTCTATTTCTTTTTGGAAATTGGCAATTGGCAACCTGATTTTACATATTATTCTTTGTGATGTATACGTTGAGTCCACTCTGTGATGTATGGTAATTCATTGCATGTATGAATATATAAATAAGAGATAGATCCACACTCACTGTGATAAAAACATAAATATTGTAAACCTGAAGATGAAAGGGCCAGATAAAGCAAATTCCCCACCTGTGGTGTAAGATGATGACACGTGAGGCTTCTTGGCAATCTGACCACAGTCTTTTCCTGAAGCATATTTACCTCATGCAGTGTTTTTCCTTTAAACTTTAACAGATTGTATCACTGTCTCTGAGAGCAACAAAAATATTTTTGTATTTTCCCATCAATAAAGACAACGATACCTACTCTAAAAACAGTTAAATATGATGGATCAAAAGCACACATGTAAGTATGTTCTCTTCTAAAACCAAGCTTTAAAGTTTTTGTTTTTGTTTTTGTTTTTCTGAAGACATTAACCTACCAGGTCAAATACACTGATAAAAGAGACAATAGCACAGAAGTTTAGAATCTGCGGGCAGAAGAATATGTGGGAACTAATTTAAGAAACAAAAAGCTGTATCTGAAGCTAGTAATATGGGGAAAGCAGAGGATAAATTTATTCTGCATAATTTGTAATAGACCTAGAAGCAGGCGGCAACAGGGCTCCTGAAAATAGGAATTGAAACTGCAATACCAGTAGGTGGGCTGACAGAAGTCTGTTTAAAGAAGTATTTAGGCCACCTCTCATCACACCAAGCAGGTGGGTGATGGCACCTACTCACCTTGGCAGAAGATGGAAATTCAGTTCTCTGAAGGAAGTCTAAAAGAGCCAACCCAAATCTACCAAGCCTCTAGGTCTCTGTTTATAGAAGCTACCAGCTGTGAAAAAGGAATGAGTTAAATGATACTACAAAGGACACTCAACCAAACCTAGTAAGTAGAATATTCCATAGTCTAAATAACCTGGCTTTTCCAAAAGTTTGATGGGCCAAAATTTAAAAAGCACTAATTGTGAAATACTGTTATAGAATGAAAAAGAATTATGCACATATGCGCACACACACACACACACACACACACACACACAGAAATACACGAAATGTGTAGATTTGTGTCTTGATTTAAACAAACCAACTACCGAAAGAAATGTTTAAGGCAATGGGGAAAATATGAGTATGGTCTAAGATAAAGATCCATAAGCTTTACTTGCCTTATATGAAGATTATCAAAAGTGCAAGAAAATAAACAATATATTTAATAGCAGATTTATAATTATATGCATATTTACTATTTGAGATAACACTCCAAAACCAAAACCAAGAAGATCCAAAATATAAATATTAAATAAAGCATGCAATTAAGTTCTTAAAAAAACGTTAATCATGTAGAAAAACAAGTTATGTAATTGTGCTTGAGTTGACTAGAGAACCAATATCAATAGAAATATTTGGGTTGGTTGACCAAAAAGCTAATACAATATTATCCTTCACCAATAAATAGATCTTCCCCAAGTGAAACATTTAATATGTTTCATTATACTCTGAACAGACCATGTCAGCATTACCTCTTCGAATATAAACTCTTGGTTCTTGCCAAACCGATTTTCTCCCTATCTGCCAAAAAGTCTATGTTTACTTCTTATTTAAAGGCTTATTAATGTAGAATTCACTACAATAAAATACACTGTTTTCTACTGCAAGTTTCTATGACTTTTGGCAAACACATCTAGTTGTGTAATCAGCACTACAATCAATATATAGAACTGTATTATTTACTACAAAAAATTTCCCTCAAAATCCTTTTAGCCATGTCCTTCCCCATACACCAAATATCTCTTCTGTCCCTGTAGTTTGTATTTCCAAGAATACTATTTAAATACTGTATAAATACTATAGTGGTTTCTTTCACTTAGCATCACGAATGGTACACACTTCCTTTGCACGTATCAGTAGATAATTCTTTTGTATTATGGAGTAGTGTTCACCTGCACAGAGGTACTCGTTTTTTATCCAGTCACAATAGAAGGACACTTGAGTGACTTCCAGTTTGGGGCTATTATGAGTAAAGTGATCATAAATATCCATGTCCTTCTTGAGCACAAGTCTTTATTTCTCTCATATAAATACCCAAGAATGGGATTACTGAGTCACATGACGAGTGCACATTTAACTTTACAAAAACTTGGCCAGCTATTATGCACTGTGGGTGTCCTATTTTGGATTCCTACAAACAATGTGTGAAAGTTTCAGTTGCTCCACATCCTTGCTAGCACTTGTTACTGGCAGTGTCTTTGATTTTAGCCATTTTATGAAGGTACAGTGCATCAACTATGATTAGTTTGCATTCCCCCAGTGATTAACGATGTTGAGTGTATTTTCTTAGCTTCTTTGCCATCTGTATATTGTCTTTTGTGAAGTGTCTGTTCATATCTTTTGCCCAACTGTTAAATTGGTTTGCTGTCTTTCTTAGTTTCGAGAGTTCTTTTTGTATTCTGAATGCAGCTTCCTTTCCAGATTTATCTTGCAAATATTTTCTCCCAGCCAGGTATTTTTGTTTTTCTTAGAAGAGTCTTTTGTAAAACAAAAAGTATTATTTTTTATGAAATCCATTTTTCCTTGTTTTGAACAAATTGTGCTTTTGGTATTGTATTTAAGTAACTTTTCCTAAAACCATGGTTATAAACTTACTGTCTTTTTCCTAAAAGTTTATAGTTTGGGAATTTATATTGAGGTCTATGATTAATTTTTTAAATTATTTTATATGGTGTGAATATGGGTTAATGTTCATTATTTTACAAATAGATGCCTAATTAGTCTAATACCACTTGGGTTTTTTTGTTTGCTTTTTGTTTTCTTTTGTTTTGAGAGAGACCGTGTAAATGGGAGAGAGGAGCAGAGGGAGAGAAAGAGAGAATCTTAAGCAGGCTCCACGCTCAGTGTGGAGCCCAATGCAGGGCTCAATCCCACAACCCTGGGATCATGAACTGAGCCAAAATTAAGAGTCAGATTCTACACTGACTGAACCACCCAGGAACCCCCTAATACCACTTCTTGACAACACTATTCTTTCTCCATAGAATTGTCTTCATAGTTTTGTAAAAAAATCAAGTGACCATATATATGTGGGCCTATTTGTGAAGTCCCTTTCTGTTTCATTGATCAATGGTCCAATCCTTTCAGCAATACCACATAGTTTTAATTACTATAGCCTTATAGCAACTCTTAAAATCAGATGATGTGAATCATCCAACTTTATTCTTCTTATTCGAAATTGTTTTGACTATTCTAGTTTTTCTAGCTTCCTTTCTTTTTTCCTGTTCTGTTTTTCTTTTCTTGTTTTAGTTGGTTCCTCTGAAACCAAATTCTTAACTATCTTATATACTAAACCAGCTAACCTTAAAATATAGGTATAATCCCACATCAGTCATAAAGCCTTCATCAGTTACTTTAGAGCTGTAATATCCTGTGACATTTCCCCCCTCATTTAATACATTCCTATCAGTCAGCAATGCTCTCACCTATATCAGTCATACTTCTGGTGAAAAACAGAGGCACATTCTGATAGAATTGCAAGGAAACTGGAGACATGAAAGCAAGTTAGAGGATCCAACAAGTGTTTTGGCTCTAGGGTACTAAAAATTTGATTGATAAGCCTTCGCCATCCCTTGGCTTCAAAGAGAAAGAAAAGGAAAGAGTGTTATCAGAACCCAGGGATAATGAAGATGAAATAGAGCATTCCAACTGGAGCTGTCATCAGAGATGTGTTCAGCTACTGTCAGATCAGGGAGAAAGGAAATAGAGAAGAAATACCTAGGTCTCTTTCTCCTTCTGTCCTATAGTCTCTTCATTTCGCCCCCTATTCCCTGAAACTTACTAGAAACACGGCCAAAGATATTCAGATATTGCAGTCCAAGAAGGTAAGCATCCGGGACACAGCTCACTATTGAAAAAGACAGACAATGGATCTAGAGAGCAAATGGAGAAAAGCAGCCCAGCAGCCCATCCCATCCAGGATTCTGACTGCAGCTCAAATATGTCTCCACAGCTCACAAATTTTAAGTTCAAAACTGTAAAACATTATAATTATACACCATTTTAGAGACTGCAGAGAAAACCAATGATCCAGTTTAATAGAGACAATTTTGCTTTTTCTCAACAGAAAAGCTGTTTTTCAAATGGATGAGTATTTAAAATACGATCCATATAAATGATCTAATAAATATGATGATAATTAAAAATGTAAGCAGTAACTTTGAGATTATTTTCTTACTCATTCTACTTTACTTTTGCACAATAAGTTGCTCTTTTCAATTTTCAAGGCTGGCTTTGGTCTCTGAATCATCCCGGAGTGGTTGTTGCTCAATCAGGGTCTAATTGCTTACTTCTCCAAATGCTGACATCTGTTTCTGGGCCAGTTCTTTTCCATGATTCATCACCCTTCATCATCTGAACACTTCCACCTTTCACTACCTTGTACCTCAGAATAACCAGAAGAAAAATAGTAAGTGAAATCATTTTGCTTCTAATTTAGTGTTAAAAGGCCTTTCCACAACAAGCCTCGATTTTACCAAACTTAAGACATTGTAAATGTCTCCTGATACCTGGTCCATTGTATGCAAGCAAGTTTCAGAGCTTAGACATATGCTACACCCTTTTTGTCTCATTCTCCACCAAATCCCATCACATCGGAGCCTTGATTTTCCTCAGGGTGTGGAGGAGGTGCTGGCAGGAAGCATTACTTCTACTTCAGGTTGAGACCTAACTACAAACCAATGCATCTTCATAGAGTCTAGGAGTGGGGCCGTCTATATGTGTGGAGGGAGCAGGGTGGTGAAAAGGAAGAAAATGAAGAGAGACAGGAAGAGAACAGATACAATTATCAACGATGCTACATTTTATTGAAAATGAAAATGAAAATGAAGGTTAGAGTAGGGGGCAAACCACAACTACTGGAAATATTTACATATGGACTACAAAAAATAGTATAGTATCGTGAAAAAATAGTATAGTATCGTGTCTATTTGCAAATATCTATATTTAATTTTACCAGTGATTTCTGATACTTATTACAACCAAACTACATGAAATAAATGTGCATCAATAAAAGCTCTTGTGAGAAAAGACATGATTATTAATGCTGTGAAGCCCTCTGTGATTTCTGCAAAGTGTGCCATTCCTTACATCTAGTGAACTAATGAGTTTGCAATCTTCACGTTATTTTTTGGCAAGAAACTGTGTAAAAATTATGTCAAAATTTATGTTATATAAATTAATATATCAACTTTTATCTGAGCTAAATTTTATATCTATGATTAAAACAAAACAGTTTGAATTTTTTAATCAATTCTATAACTTGTATTTTGTGTTGCAGAGGTACCATTTTATAAAGGTTTTATCTATAGGTCCACACTTATAGAAATATTGACAATACTCAGAAGCAACCATTTGAGAATGTAAGAACAAGATTGAGACTTACTATATATGTTTTATGATCTGGACTACATTCAGCACTAATGCTTCATTTCATTGCCTAATATTTCTTATTTGTATCAGTGGCAAAAAATTTTGCATTAATTAGGCAGAAAGGAGTTTATGGGAAAATTAACAAACCAAAAAGAGAAAAAGAAGGAAACAGAGAAAAATGGTTTTTAATTTCCAGTGTATGAATTAGTTGATAATATCAATGTGAAAGATACAAGACATAAAATAAGAGAAATGCTTGAGTTACAACAGATTGCATTTTTTTAGCATATATAGCACATGGAAATTATATTAAAAGCTCATTTTTCCTAGTGTTTTCATTAGAAACTTTAAAAACATATAATTCAGCATTATTTAGCCTGTATGCATAAAAATGTATGATTGGTAATATCAACCTACTGTCTTATTAAGCCATTTAATGCTTGAAATTATTTCTCACATTGACAGATAAAAATTATATTGCTATTGATCTTTGGTATGCTTCCCTAATAAATTTTTATTGCTTCTTCTGTCCATTCATGCATGACATCATTTTATTCATTACTTGGATGATTCTCTGTTGTGACTCTTTAGTCTTATCTAATAATTCATTTAAAATTTTCCCCTAGCATACATGTATAAAAATGTGTTGAAAGCTCAGCCAGAAGGAAATATTCACTCATTTCAGTACGACTCAAGCTCTAATTATTTTTCATCAGAAACTCTTGAGCAATCATATTAAATCTTACACCTTAGTGCTGTGTTACTGCCATACAATTCTGTAAGCCTGAAATACTCAATACATATCTACTTAGAAATTGTAGAATATCACCCCATGATAACTGCAGGATTTTACATGTTTATAAATGGCAAAAAAAACCTTTCTACCTTCTTTAAAAAATGTTAATAGCAAAAGTGTTTTATGAAATAATAAATATATCGCTTCTTGGCCTTTTTGCTAAGATCAGGTGAAATAATGAATAAAATAAAGGTAAGAAAGAGGCAGAATGAAAATATGAGAAAAAAAGGAAAATGCAGATCTAGGAAAATAATCAGATAACTTGAAAAATAAATTTAAATATCATATTAATGAATTAGTAGATGAAATATAGTTTAATTTTTAAATAAATGTTTAATTGAATGTATTTATAGTAGGATGGATTATATCAGCCATTTACAATAAATTCAAGGTAACTTCAACCTAAGTAAGTCTTAAAAGCACCACATATTTTTCAGCTTGAGCCTTCATCTTAGCATTTCCTGACCAAATTAAAAATGCAAGAAGTCAAACAAATATTTTGCTAACTGTGTTTAATTCCATGTTTTACTTAAAAGAACTAGTTTCCGGGGCGCCTGGGTGGCGCAGTCGGTTAAGCGTCCGACTTCAGCCAGGTCACGATCTCGCGGTCCGTGAGTTCGAGCCCCGCGTCAGGCTCTGGGCTGATGGCTCAGAGCCTGGAGCCTGTTTCCGATTCTGTGTCTCCCTCTCTCTCTGCCCCTCCCCCGTTCATGCTCTGTCTCTCTCTGTCCCAAAAATAAATAAACGTTGAAAAAAAAAATTAAAAAAAAAAAAAAAAAGAACTAGTTTCCTGTAGAATGTCATACAGGAAGCTTTAGTTCTTTAGTTTTATGTTTTGTTATACTGGCTTTGGCTTAGTCTCCTATACCTGCTTAGTGTCTCTTCTAGTTTTCAGTTGCTGCCAATAAAACGTTACCACAAATTTAGTGATTAAAAAAAACACAAGGCATATTTATTATCTTCTAGCATTGTAGGTCAGAGATCTGGAATAGTAGAACTCGGCCAGTTCTTTGCTGCGGGTTGTACAGGCCAAATTCAAGGTGTGGGCAGGTGTGTGTTCCTTCCTGTAGGCTCTGGAGATGAATTCCATCCCAAATTCATTCAGATTGTTGACAGAATTTCGTTCTAGGAATTCAGGCCCCTGTTTCTTTGCTGCCTGTCAGGTAAGGGGTTGTTCTTAGTCCATTGAGGCCATCTGCATTCTTTGGCTCACGGCTACCTTCTCCATCCTTTAAGCACATAATGGCAAGTTGAGTCTTTCTTACACTTCGAATCTCTGACCCCCTTTTCTGCTTCATCTCTCCACTCTTCCGGCAGGAGACACTTCCCTGATTTTGAGGGCTCTTGTGATTCAATTGGGCCCACCCTGGGATTTATCCAGAATAAATCCCCATTTCAAGGTCTCTAAACTTTCTCACACCTGCAAACTCCCTTTTGCATGTAAAATAATATATTTACAGATTTCAGAGATTATGATGTGCATACCTTGCAGGAGGGGAGGCATTAATCTCTCTACCATATTATCTACCTTTCTTGCCAGCCTTTTTTATCTCTAATCCTCTCATGAATCTGGGCACCACAACCTACATTTCTCAAAGAAGGGTGACAAGTTCACTTCCACCTTTGTTGTTCACCCTTTCACCTGAGCCTGAGATACCTTTCTTACTATATCCTGGTTGTTTTAACCTCCCCTTCTCTTTTATGACTCTAACTCAAACTCTACCTACTCAATGAATTCTTTTTTTGTTTTAGACTTGCAAATTCGATATCTGAAATGATTTATAGACCTCAATGAGACTTTGCGTCTGTTCTTAGAATATATAACTTTCTGGAGAGCCAGCATAATTCAAGCCCTAAAGCCAAACACTCTGAGTTCAAATCCTGATTCTGTCACTATCTTCCAAATATAAGTCCCAGGTTGTCTCTTTATAAAATGTGGCTAATAAAAATAATACCTATCTCTCAGCTTTTGTGTGTTGGTGGGAAAATTATTGAAATAACACAATTAAAATATGTGGAGCTATGCCTAGCAAGTGGTAAGACCTCAAAGACAGCTATTATTATTATTTGATGAGCATCTCTAACAAATTCTCAAGAGCTGCTCAAGTTGCTGGGGCATCAATTAGGATGTATTTCAGCTGCAAATAACTGAACGACTTCACACAGACTGGCTTAATAAGAAAATGTATTTTTTACTTTGCAGGAAATCCAGAAAAATGTTTCTGTGGTGAATGAGAAGTTGTCTAAAGATCAGTTTATGCTGGGGCGCCTGGTTTGGCGCCTGGTTGATCAGTCGGTTGAGCGTCTTACTTTGGCTCAGATCATGATCTCACAGTACAGGTCATGATCTCACAGTTCGTGGTTCAAGCCCTGCATTGTGCTCTGTGCTGACAGCTCAGAGCCTGGACTCTACTTTGGATTCTGTGTCTCCCTCACTCTCTGCCTCTCTCTCTCTCTCTCTCTCTCTCTCTCTCACACACACACACACACACACACACAAATAAAAATAAACATTAAAAAAAATAAAGATCAGCTGGGGCACCTGGGTGGCTCAGTCAGTTAAGCGTCCAACTTTGGCTCAGATCATGATCTCATGGTTTGTGGGTTTAAGCCCCACATTGGGCTCTGTGCTGACAGCTCAGGTCAAAAACAAAATAAAGATCAGTTGATGCAGTGACTCAATGAGAAGGTCAGTTTTTCATCCTTCTGCTCCATCATTCACCGTATGGCTTCATTCTCACAGCTGTAGCAAGAAGGTCATTGCTATTGGAAATGGCACATTCATTCATAACTCAGTAAAACCCAAAGGAAAAATAAATACTGTTGTTTTCTATGTCTTCCTTTTTAGGGTGTGGAAAAACTTCCCAAAGATTTTACACATGTTCTCACATGTCACGGGACTGAAGCAGTTCACACACTCATTACAGAACCCGGTCCAGAGTGATGTTAGCTTTCCCTAAGGCTGGGTTAGGATTGGCAGTAGAAAAGGGGAGTTGGGATGGAAGGAAGGAGTAGGGAATATCTTTATAAGGCAAGTTTCTGCTGAGAAGGAAGAAGTGAGAATGACTTCGGGGTAGATAAATGATACTCTATCTTCTATAGCAAATATATGTTTACATCACTTTGAGGTCAAATATCTATGATTATGTCCTGCATAAGGTAAAGTAATATTGATATTGCTAATGCTAATTTTTTTATTTTTTATTTATTTTTTTAAGTTTATTTACTTATTTAGAGAGAGACAGAGATAGTGTGATTGGGGGAAGGGCAGAGAGAGAGGAAGAAGAGAATCCCAAGCAGGCTTTTCACTGACAGCACAGAGCCCAACAGGGGTCTCAAACTCATGAAACCATGAGATCATGACCTGAACCAAAACTGAGAATCTGATGCTTAACTGACTAAGACACCAGGTGCCCCAGGAACTTTTTTAAATGGCATACAAATTTTGACTACTTCCGGAATGTCTAATTATTCATTTCATAAAATGTTTAATATCATTCTAATTATACATTGATTTTATAACTTAATTGTATTAAATTCCTTACAAATAAACATGACTCTTAAGGAAGGTTATTTCTTGCAGGTTGATTCCTAATCCCTTAAACATGCTGTTAAAAACTGAAGTGACATGAAATAAGGTGAAAGAATTCAAGACACAGGTTTGTGGTTCACAAAGGTAGCCCCCATTTCATCTCAAAGTCAGCGTGGCTCCTTTGTGTCACTTCTTTCCCCGTGAACTCACGAAACACACAACCCGCAGCCCACCCCACAAAATATTGCCTGATTTGATTTTATGGTGATTTCAAAACTAAGTGGAGAAAATTATCCAAAAGGAATTGGTTTTCTAACTCATACCCTTATTCAAACAATGGTCAGCCCTTTCGTCTCCATTTGTCACAGTGAGAAGCTACTTCTGAAGTTCAGGTGAAATGTGCTCCACTTAGAGTCCAGAGATTCTGCTATTTCAAATGGAAAGGTCAGAGTGGGGCTTGATGCCTTTCTTTGATCCTTTCCCTTTCTAGTAGAAGTTCCTGGAGAAAATGTTAGATGCCAGGTATCGTGTCATTTGCTGTAAGAAATATAAAAGTGGTGTGATACATACTCTTGGTCCTTAAGTAAATTACAGTGTCATTATGGAAGCATCATGGAGACACATATAAGTAATTTGAAACACATTTGTAATAGTATGTAATTTTGTATTAAATAGATCATATTAAATGTACACCTCTTAGGAGTTCCACAAAGATAGAAATTATTATGATTTGTAAAATTGGAAGACAGAAACAAAAATTTGTTGCTTTAATAACTTTATTCCTTAAATTATTTCATATGAACTAACACAGTCTGCCATAAAGATTGTAATGAAATTTTAGAATTTAGAACTCATAATATTGTTATTATATATATTAAAGAATTATATATATATGTATATATGTATGCATTATAATGTACATATTATATATATATATATGGCTAATTTCCAAAAAGCTATTAGATTGGACAGTCCAATCTGAGAAAAAAATGAAAAAAAATTAAAATGAATTGAAGGCTGAATTCCTGTGTGTTCCATTTAAATGTTTAACAGTTACCCACACGAACTGGATTTGGGAATAAATGAAGATAATGCAAAAGTAGAAATTAAAGTTAAATATAGGCATGGCTTTGAAATCTCAAAATCACTAAAATCGTCAATTATCTTTATTTGGCAAGGGGAAGGCAATAACAGTAAAATGTATATCGGCACCAACTGTGATGTGAAATTTAAAGCTCTAAAACCCCATTAAAATCAGCCTGGTAATGATGTACCATATGCACTGATCTACAGTTGCCGGAGGATCCCTAACCTGTGGCTTCTTCTTCTCTGTCACATTACCTTGTTAACCAAGAATGAGTTCAGAATGTTTGTTTAAGTATTCATAAGATTGTATGTAATATAAAGGTTGACAATTTTAGGAATGCATATATCTTTTGCTTCTCGATATATACTATATGTCTGCTATAATGTGCCACGTGTGCTTGTTTCCAAAGTAAAATTTAAACATAATGTAACCAAAAGCTATTCATATGGAATAAAATAAATTAGTCATTCTGACTACAAATTTACATATGCATTCTGGTACAGGAACTGGTTTAATGTGATGATTACGGGGGCCTATTAATCAGAGCTCTGATCAGGTGTCATAAAAAAAAAATCCATATTTCACCACCATGTTCTGAGGCACCCAGTTCTTTACACTTCTTTATTGCTCACCTTTATAAATAATTCAGTGCCTATTCTCTTTTCCATACACTTACATCTCTTTCATTAACACCTGTGAAAGTTGAGATTTTGTAAGGAAGGTAGAAAAACTTCCAGCTCTAGCTGAACATTTTCATTTTTTAAGCTCAGAGAAATTATTAATATATAAGCTCTGGGTCTATGAGATAAGTAAAATAACATTTTTATTTACATGTTCTTGACAAATTGATTATTCACATTATTTTCCTTTTCCTGGCTTAGCAATTTGTCCTTACTTATATAGGTATGCTGCCACTAGGATTTTCACAGGAGAAGAAAACTATCTTTGAAGTAACTACATAGCTACATATGAAATTTTTAAGGCTGCATGTATGAAATTTCATCTCCACCAAGTTAATTGACCAGTCATCCATACTGTGAAACGCATGACACATTTTCAGCAGTCTGGAAACTACTTACTTTCAGAATTAATTCATTAAAATTCTCTGCCATCAAGTGACATAATCACAGGAACCTTAAATTGTCTCACTTGAAGATAGTAAAAGTCAAATATTCTATTCTCACATGACATTTCCCCTTTTTTTTCTTTCTCTGTCTTTTTCTTCCTTTCTTTTAGATGAATTATTCTAGAAAACTCTTATGCTTTTTTAAAGAGAAAAAGGGGTTTGAATCAATACTGACTTCTTCCACTCTCTATCCACCTGCTTGCTCCCAGCCCCCTGGTTATTTGTTTCCATTTCTGAATGGATCAAGGTGGGAGAGCATGCGTGTTCACTTGTAATAACCTGAGGTAAAATAAAAGCTTGTTTTAATTATATTATTTCTATGTGTTATCATGTATAACATGAGTCAACACACTTTTCTTCAAGGGGCCAGCTAGTAAATATTTTCTACTTTTTGAGTCATAAAGTATTTTTCCCAAGTCATTTCTGTCATTTTAGCATAAAAGCACACTTATGCTACATGTAGATGAATGATTGTGGATATATTCCAATAAAACTTCACTAATGGACACTGAAATCTGATTTTTATATTATTTTCACAAAAGTCTTAATTTTTGTAAATTAATATCTAAAAATCTAAAAAAGTACTATATCAAGAAATATAAACAGGTCTTAGCTCTCTTTACTGAAAAAGGTGGCAGGCCATATTTGGCTTGCCTGATGTATAATCCCTGCTAAATGATAATACATATAATGGCTTTAGGTTATATCATACATAAGTTGAAAAACAATGAGAACACATAGAATAATATTTCCTGAGTCTCAAAATGTTTTCATTGATCCACAAAATACATAGACATTTGCAAAGTCACATATCTTATTTCCATGTGTATTATAGTTTTTAAAGAAATTATTTTGTTTCTTAATACATATATATGCATACATAATATGTATGCTTGTGTGTGTGTATATGTATACATGTTGGTTTATTCCTTTCTGATTTGATGTTCTAGTTAAAATACAATGAATATTAATATTTTTTCAAACCATAATCATAATGGATGTGTCAACTCTACCTAGACATTTTATAATCAAATCATATACTCTGTAAAAAACTTGGACATATTCTAGGTACAAAGTTGAAACAATCCCTGATAACTCCTGAATCACCATCTACAATTGCAAAATTTCTTGGATTATGTGAATTTAAAGGTGTCACCATTATTATATGCCAAAATCAGTCCATCTGTTTGTCCCACCAACAGACACTTTGCAAAGACCAGACTAAGTATGTTGTGATTATTCCTGCTTGGGCACAACTAAAAGATCACTGTTAGATGCCTGACTCATTGGAAATGCTTCCTCAATCATGATTTTAAAAGCAAACTTAAAGCTCAGAGGCAAATTTCTTTAAAAGCATTTGTTTTGCACTTGCAGGTAAGCTATCTTACCTACTTCTGGGGATAAAATTATCTATTTGTGAATCGTTTCTTCCTTTTAGCTTTGAAATTTTGTTTTCATTTATTTAAAATGTATGTATTAGGGCTCAAAGGAACAGCAACTTTTGGTGGGTTTTTTTTTGTTTGTTTTTATTTTGAACTTTATCACGCCTTTGCTATCAAAAAATCAATTTGGTAGATGATCCTATAAGAGTTATAACAATTTTGCCCCCTGCCACACTGAAAATATGACATATATGAAAATATTGTTCCAGGAGCACCTGGGTGGCTCAGTCAGTTGAGCATCCGACTTTGGCTCAGGTCATGATCTCCATTTGTGGGACCAAGCCCCACATCCGGCTCTGTGCTGACAGCTCAGAGCCTGGAGCCTCCTTTGGATTCCCTCTCTCTGCCCCTCCCCTGCTCATACTCTGTCTCTATCTCTCAAAAAATAAAATAAAACCATAAAACATTAATTTTTTAATACTGTTCAAGGTAATCCCTCATGAGAATAGAGGAACATTATCAGTTATGTTATGTGACTCATATTTTAGAACAGGACTAAGTGTGCTTCATTTAATGTGTGCCCTGATTTCCATGTATTTTTAGGTCCACAATAGTTTTGGCAATGGCAAACATTTATGACTAAACTTAGGGTAGTAGCTATATATGATGAAACAATGAGGAATAAGGTCTCTCCCAGACTTTGAAATTCTATTATTTTTATAGGTCAGTTTGATTACAATGTCAATCCAGAGCAGGACCAATTTGGAATCATTTACAATAAATACAAAGAATTTTTGTTTAACACAGAGTTAGGCTAAGGCACATGCTATATTGGTACCTCTTGCCAGACATATGGTAAAGTAACTTTTAATTGAATCTTAAAACTAACGGTTTTCTATTTGGAAAGGAACATGACTAATATAGGAGAAATTTAAGTATTCACTTTATTAGATATATCAGTCTGAATTAAACACATCTTCCTCCTAAATTTCTGTACGGGTCAATAGTATTCCCACTATTAACTTGTTTTATTTAGGATTACATCAGAATTCTCTTTTCTTTATATTTTGTGAGATACTTATTTTTTGCAAGTTAAATAGTGAAAAAAGTGCTGTGACTTTAACATATACTAAATAAGTCATTTTAAGTAGAAATGCACATAAAACAAGATAATGTATTGATTGATTGGTGAAAATGTGACCAGAGGCTCACAGAAATCTATTCTAGCATTGTCTCTAAGAACAATGGCTCCTATTCACTAATTCAGTGTTTGTGGTGACTTTATAAAACTTGACTGTCACAAACAACAAGACTCACCAGTACACATAGACTCAGGACCAGTTTCATTTCTTGATGAATAAAAATTATATATTCTAGCTTATGTTCCTGGTACATTTTAGAAATGTTGAATGACCAGAAAAAGTCATTCTATGCCAAATAGAACATAGTTAATTTCCAAAGAGAAGAAGGAACAGAGAGACTAAGTATACCCAAATTGAAAAAGACAGATGAATGTAGCTTAATATGAATTTCCCGTTCCCCTTCCAACATTATTTCTAGCCAAGACAGCCTTAACATTCCTCTCAGCCTGACTAAACTTTAGACAGGTTTTTGTCCTGATGATAGGCCCAAGACCTCCCTTTTCTTAGAGCACTAACTTTAGAAAACTTGCAATTATAAATTCTCTTTCTGCCCCTTTGAGATGTAAACCTTCTCCCAGCCCCTTGCCACTTTTACATCCCAGGAATGTCTTTCTCAAGGACATGGGAGTCATCCCTCTCAAGTATAACTATCAAGAAAGATATCCCTGTCTCCCAGTCTCTGTGAGAAGGTTGGTATCTAACTTTGATCAAGACCATGCCAATTGACAAATACAGATGGCCTGATCACATGGACCTGATGTTCACACTGATGTCCTCCAACACTTTTCCACTAGCTCACTCCAGTTTTTAAATATTCTCTCATCTTTCGTTGTAGCAGATCTGAATTCAATCTCCCTTATTCAAATAGCATTGAATAAAGTCTTCCTTCCTATTTAAATTGTATGGCGCAATTTTTCTTTGACATTTCCCTGTATCTCTTTTACTTGACTTAAGTATGAGTGTTTCTGGGGCAGACTACCTACACATGTTCACCCGCGTGTACACACACACACACACACACACACACACACACACTTGAAGGGGTAATTCAGTAATAAATCATTTCAGGATAGGTGTAGGTACTGATAAAGCTATCCTCATTTCTTATTTTTCCCCCAAAGCAAAAAACATCCATGGTTTCAAAGAAAAGTGGATATGGTGGGAAGAGACAGAGGACAGTCCCCTCAATCAGAAGATCAGTTAATTCTTATCTGCTACAAATGCTATCTCCTCCCCACAGCACATGGTTTCATTTGGAAATACCTCAAGATGGGTTTTATTTTGTTTCTTAATGCATAAGGTAGGTGTATTATTTATTGCCACAATAATGTTTGAGTAACAGACAACCAAAATACATCAATGACATAAAACAATAAACATGTATTTGCTTCATGCATTTATAGAATTCCACTGAGTTGGATTGGGTTTGACTGATCTTGACTACTCTCATTCATGCTTCTGTGGTTCTGAGACCTTGCCACATCTCATTCACAGATGTCTTCAGCTGAAAACCTGCACAATCTGTCTCTGTTCCACGTATCTTTCATTACCCAATGGACTAGCTCAGGCATGTTCTTTTGCATGAGCAAAGGAACAAAAGACAAGTGGAAATGCACAAATGTATTTCCAAGTCTCCTTTTGCATCACATCTGCTGGCATAACATCTAAATACATCCCATGGAACAAAGTCAGTCACCAGCCAATCTAGATTTGTGGTGGTGGTGGGATGTGAACTACAAGGCACACACGGAAGATCACGGATATGGTGGGGAATAGAGAATCAGGGCCTTTCACATGGCTGATCTGATGTGCTCTTTCATATGCCTATTTCTGCATTCCTTTTGAGCTTTACAATGGCCTACTTAGCCCTGACTTGGAGGAAAACCAGTTAATTACTTTGCAAATATATTTACACATATAATTTTAATGTAAATTCTATGATCCAAACCATCATCTACTATACGATATGGCAAATGCTATATTTTAAATATATAATTATCACGAGTTCGGGAATAATGAGTTCTTTTCACTCTTGGTTGAAATGTTTTCAATGTGCTAGGAATCTTTACTAGAAGAGAAAAGTTAAATATTAATAAAGTTCTCCTTTTGAAGCATTTTAATTAAACTTTGGGTAGTTTTACATTTCACTTTATCCTCTTGCATTATCTCACCCTTTTGGAAAAAATTAATGAAAAGGGCACACAGTGTTCATGTTTTATTAAAAGGTGGAGGCAAACTCATTTGAAATAAATGTTCAACTTTTTGCAGTATCACTAAGTGAGTACAATGTAACAAATCTCTGAAGCAGGGCTCTTACTTTGATAAACTCAGCATTTCATCTCATTCGAGTCAGGATTCTGTGTCTTTTCTCTGTTCACAAACAAAGACACTGCAGTCCAATTGTTTGTATAGTAGCTAAAATTATGCAGATGTTTGAGTTATTGTAGTCCTCGGTTTCCTTTATCATCTTGTATTGTTGTGGGGTCAGCTATAGTGCAACGGTTCCTTCCTAATTGTAATCTTCCTAGCCAGCCTCCAGCAGCTGGTAAAAAAAATTCATCGGGTAGTCTTTGAATTTCCCACTCTTTTGCTTGAATTTACTTGAAAATACAGTAGCAGTCATGCTAACAGGAAAATTTACATGAAGTATGCAGTTTCCCCAGAACTCCTGATGTGTGAGTAGAAAGGTAAAAATTTAAGAGAGTCCACACTTCAGAATACACAATAACCCATATTGTTTTTTTCTCTAAGACAGGGACTTGCAAAAACAATTTACATGTCATTAATGAGAAAGGTATACAGGCATGATTCAGAACTTTCAAATATTTGGAATTTCTGGCTAAATTGGCTGCTTGGTCCCCTAATTCAATAATCACATCTATTAAGAAGAAAACATGGAAAAAATTACCATCTTTGTACTATTTTGACCCAGGACTTCGGTTTGAGAAGAGAAAATTCTACTTCCCTATCTGTTCTCCTTGTTACTAATTATATGATTTAGTACAAGTCACATCCCATCTCTGACTCTCAGTCATCATTTTTAACAGGAGCTTATTATGATCTACTTCTCAAGATACTGTAGAGTTATAGGCAGAGCATACACAGGTCCCAGATCGGTGCCAGATAGACTACTATCATAATTATCATTATTACCAGACTCTTTCAAGGTCAAGAATATCTTTACAACAGTAACAAAAAATTCAGCTTTCTACTTTATGAAGATAAAGTGTGCAAGGGCTTAGTCACAAAGATGCTACTCATGGATGCATGCAATGGTCCTGATATTTGGATGGAGGGGTGGGGTGAAGGAATGGTATTTTTTATTTATACAATAAATTAATAATCTGGACAATTTGAAGGAATAAACAACCAGTCCTGGTTAAATAGTGGTTGAAAAGTGATAGCTTTGATCAAAATGACCCAAAAGAGTAAAGAATGGCCTTAGAAACTGTCCCATGGAAAATAAGTGTGTTTGAAACTGAGTTCTCTATGGAGGAAGTCCTTTGCGACATGGAGTTTTGTTGAACAAAGCTAATTTCGTTATTTTCAAAACAACAATTCAAGATACATGAAGTTTTTATACACTCAAGTTGATTGAAAATGACAACTTCTGTTGAATGTGGAAACATTAAATCATATTCTCTGCTCATAAATTCACTGTTCATAAGGCAAACTACTAAATTATATGGAATGGGGACAGAACAATCCTGGCACCAGTTGTCACTACTGGGCTGTAGACCTTATGAAAAAATAAAAATAAAAAAAATTGCATGTCTGTGGGGTATTTATAAAATCTTGTGCAATTTTGAATTTTTGTGAAATGATGGTAATATGCCAGTTTTAAATATAATTTAATCCCCTCTATTCAGGAGGTACTATCATAGGCGCTTGCTTCCACACACATTATTTCCTTTGAGGGATTGTGAAACTACTCTCTCTCTCTCTTTTGTTTGTTTGTGTTTGTTTTTTTTTTGTAAAGCAATCATCTATAGATGATATCTTTGTTGAACAGCAAAATGTTTTTGGATCAGTATGTTGGAGCAGCTCACTTGCTGTGGGTGTACTTATTTATTATGACATTAAGTAAGATGCAGCAAGCAGGTATGTTTTATGTGAAGTTATAAATTTCTAAATTCTGTGATTTAATTTTAATGTGGACACAATAAAAAAAATTTGATATTACAGAAATTTAATGCTAAGGTTTCCTTTAAAGTAAGAAATATAATACACATATGCATGAAATAATAGTCTTTGCTGGAATGCCTAGCAAATCACTCTACTAACCATAAAAAGACAATTGTTAAGCAACAGGTTTAGACACAAACAGGGCTAGACTCTGAACCTACTGATTATCATAGAGTATAATAACAGATAAAACATTTTCAATCTCAAAGAGCAAAGTATGAAATAAATAATATTAGGTATAATGTATAATGTTTGAGTTTGCTCCAAATAGTCCCTCTCCGGCTAATATTAGATTATGGCTTTTCTACTGTCCATGCTTTATACAGTATGTTTTCCTCTATTTTTATTTTATAAACTCTCACTCTGATCTCACCAACTCCTCTGGTGACTGTTGATGGCCATGACATCTACTGTTCCATTTCCAACCTCAGCCCAGACCCCAACTCTGCCTGCTCAGGATCCAACAGTTAGCTGGACATTTCTCTTTGGTTTTCTACACTAATTCCAGCTGACTGTGTCTCAGAAAACCTGTGCAAGGTTTTATCACCTTTTTTTTTAGTATTCTCTAGTTTAATTAGAGACCCTAACAGTCACCCACAATGGACACTTGAAATTCAACCTGATATTTTTTCAATATGTTCAATAACTATTTCTTAAGTGTCTGTGTTTTCCTCTCTGTACTTATTGCAAACAACTCCTTAATTCAGATCATCATTATTCTTATATGGTTTCACAAAACATACAATACTGAAATTTACTGTAGAAGCGATTGCTTAGCTGGGCCATTTAAGTGGTTGGATTATGTCTTTAAAGCCCAATGGTAATTTGAAGAAGTTGCCACAAGATGGTGTTTTCTTCTTTTTAGTTTATTAATTACATACATATTAAACCTTGACTAAGCCATGTAAGATAAGTATGATATATAAATTACACTTTCGTAATTGAAGGGTTCAGTATCAGGTAGTCAGTACACACACACATAAACTGAGAGAATGTACCAATTGATGTAAAATAATGAGGAATATGATATCCAGGTCTTAGTGCTTTGAAAATACTGTAAACGTTCTGGACTGGTTGGCAACATTAAGCATGGTAGTCCGCATGCATTACTAAGCTTCAAAGAGATTCTGCACTCTAATAAGGGAAACGCTATCAGCAAGATCATAATTTTACTTGCTGGGAGAAAGTAGCAGTAGGAAATGATAAATATGATTGGTTTTCTAGCTTTCAAACTTTTGACTTTCTTGCATTTCACAATCCCTTAAGTTCCTTTGTCTTTTGTATTCAACATTCTCTCCCCACTCTATGCAAACTTATCAGTTCATATGCCTGTAATTTCTATGAGGATGGCTTTCCAACCCAAAGCTCTAGTGTCAGTTATTCGTTTTAGAGCTACACACACATTAACATAAACCTATTTATTTTTCAAAACTCAATAGCTTTTCTTTATAGCCTCAGATATCCTTATTTCTATAGAAGTCAAAACATGAAACTTCAGTCTCCTTTGATAATGTTCTTTCTCATTCTGTCCCATTCACACATCTACTGGAAAAGATGTCACATTTTTAAGACTCTGTTTTCATTGCCTCCAGAAGGTATTTTTCTCTTTATCCTCATAATTTTAGGACCTCACTTCCTCCATTTCCAGCCCCAGAAGGCATTTTACTTTACCTGTATAAACACTCATGTACATCACACAGAAATGCATATACACACATACATACACACACACTTTTGATTTTTAAATCAAGGAATGGTTATATATATATATATATATATATATATATATATATATATATACCTGTAATATAGTATTTAGAATGTCATGTGATATTATATATAATATATAACATAATATATCTTGATATATCTTGATATATATGTATCAATAAAGATTTTTATGTAAAAGAACTCACAATCACCTTTTTGATTAACACATACAGATCTGTATCAGTGCTTATTACCTTCATGCCATGATAATATATCAATGTGCCATAATTAATTTTGATATTCATTTATAATGGACATTTAGGCTATATCCAATTTTCTTCACTATTACAAATAATGTTACAGAGAATATTCTTATAAATATGTCTGTGCGAGGGTTTTTTTTTTCTTATGAAATAGATTCTCATATTGTCAATTATTTGGGTTTGTACTCTTTTTTTAGCTACTTCAATTTATTCTCCAAAAATCATGCATTAATTTGCCCTATCATCAAGATAAGGGATTGCCCATTCTCCCATATATAAAACAACAAAGATATTATTATTTCTTCATATATTCTCTGAACTTAACATAAACTTTTTTATTTCACTTTTATATATGTTTAATAAGTTTCAACAAGTGGCAATATAGTCATTAGCCATTTTTACTTCTAATTCTTGTTCATATCCTTTGACCATTTTTCAACTGATTGTTTACAATCTTCTATTCAATTAACTTGTAGGAGATTTTAATATGTGTGTTGTGTATAGTTGTTGCTGTTGTTAAGATGTCAATTCTCCCTCTCTCTCTGCCCCTCCCCCATTCATGCTCTGTCCCTCTCTGTCCCAAAAATAAATAAACGTTGAAAAAAAAATTTTTTTTTTAAATAAAAAAAAAAAAAAGGGGCGCCTGGGTGGCGCAGTCGGTTGAGCGTCCGACTTCAGCCAGGTCACGATCTCGCGGTCCGTGAGTTCGAGCCCTGCGTCAGGCTCTGGGCTGATGGCTCAGAGCCTGGAGCCTGTTTCCGATTCTGTGTCTCCCTCTCTCTCTGCCCCTCCCCCATTCATGCTCTGTCTCTCTCTGTCCCAAAAATAAATAAACGTTGAAAAAAAAATTTTTTTTAAAAAAAGATGTCAATTCTCACAGGTTTAAATGATTGGGAATTTTATCAGTGTTTATATTTCTGGATTAAACAAGTCTTTTTTGCTTTTACGTATTTGTGAATTTTCATTACAAATGTGGTATTTTGTAATCAAGAGAAGAAAACACAAATTCTGTTTACAAGTTACCAGTGAGAGTTTGGGGAGAGTGATAAAATTGAAGTGCTATTAGTCATGATGGTAAATTTCAAACAACCTTTTAACTCTTCCTTTTTCTTGCATTTAATTTCTGGTACTTACACACTATACAGAAAGTCGGGCCTTTCACAAGTGTGAAAAAGAAGAAAAGAATCTGCTTATTTATTGTATCTATTCTGCTTGGCCGGTGCCTATGTAATACCAACTGTCAAAAAATGTTACATATCATGTCTTACTATAAGCTTACTATAAACTTTATTTAAGTTCTCTTGTTTTAAATTCAGAAATCAAATTCTACTCAAGAGTGTGTCCCTATTCCTCCTGCTCACACTATGGTCCTGATGGTAATTTAAGTTTACAATTCTTCCATCACTCACCAAATACGGTTATATACCCCATCCCAGGATGTTCACAACTATGTGAGACAAGGAGGTTCATAATTATTATTCACATTAATGAAGAACAACACTGAGACAAAACTGAGATGTTTCTCAATTTGTTCAACATCATTCAGCTAGTCAGTGTTGGATCCAAGACCTGAACATAGCTCCTTTGATGCTACTCATTTATCAGCATTGCGTCTCTGTGTCAACATTGAATAATGTGCTTTTTCCAAAACAATTCCAGTTAAATTTGAATTTCAGATAAATAGTTTTTGTAAGAACTGTAAGTACATCTCATATGTTGCATGGGACATGCTTATGCTAAAATAAGCTAATTCTCTGAAATGGAACTGAGAGGCCTATATTTTATCTGGCAACCCTGTCTTCACTCTTATTTGTTCTCAAAGTATGAACCATTCTTTAACACGAATGATCCTTCTTACTTGAAATGTATCCTAATCTCCTAACCAAGCTAATCACTTTTTCTTGTAATTCATGATGGTATTTCTTTTTACCTCTCTATTAAAATCTACCTTATAATTTTGTGGCTTCTTCTACTTTTTTAAATATATTAAAATGACTTTGACAAGCTACAGCTTATTCGTCTTAAGAGAAGTCCCAAAATACCTAACATCCTGCATATGGTAGATGTTCAAAAAATCTCCACTAAGGTGAGTTAGTATATGATAAACTATATCTACCTTTTCATTGTAACCTGAATCAATATCTATGACAATATACACTACCAAGAAAAAAGAAAAAAGAAAAATAATAGCACATTGTGGGGGCTGGGTGGCTCAATCAGTTAAGTGCCCAACTCTTGATTTTAGCTTACATAGTGATCTCATGGGTTCTGAGTTAGATATCCACATCAGGCTCTGCGCTGGCAGTAGAGAGCCTGCTTAGGACATATATATATACACATATATACACACACATATATATGTATATATATATGGGCACATTTTATTTTTTTTTTAATTTTTTTTTCAACGTTTATTTATTTTTGGGACAGAGAGAGACAGAGCATGAATGGGGGAGGGGCAGAGAGAGAGGGAGACACAGAATCGGAAACAGGCTCCAGGCTCTGAGCCATCAGCCCAGAGCCTGACGCGGGGCTCGAACTCACGGACCGCGAGATCCGTGACCTGGCCGAAGTCGGACGCTTAACCGACTGCGCCACGCAGGCGCCTCTATATGGGCACATTTTAAAAGTGTTACTTGAAATAAGTTAAATTATAAAGAATTTCGTATATTTGGGATATCTTCATGTTCAGAACAATTTTGTTCTCCAGCTACTAAGTGGCCGAGATCATATCTTACCTTGCTTGGTTTTTAAGACCTTGAGTAAAACTTAACTTTTTTTAGCTTTCAAATTCTTCAAATATGTGACCATAATCAGGATGAGAGAGCTAGGTCAGATTTTCTTTTTTATCTTAACAATTCATTTTTATCTTAAAACAATATTTTTTTATCCTAACAATAATTCATTAACTTTCTTCTTATAAATCAAAGTAGTTTAATTTCCCAGATATGATACTTAAATACATAACTGTACATAATTGTCAGCTTTCAATGCATCAAATACTGTGTTATGTATAAAAGACGAAAGTTACATGGTACATGCTCTTAAGACCTTCACATTTGAAATATTATGTACAATATATATATAACTTTAATACCAATAATTTAAAGGGTAAATTTGAAAGAGACAGAGAAACGGGAGTATCCAAGTATCAGCCAACTTAAGACATTTTAGTAACCTTCAAAGTTTTAATATAGACTCAATATTTCATGTTATATTTTACATGTAGTTTAAAATTTAGCTCAAAGAAGTGACATACACAAAAATTCAGCTAAAGAAGTATCCATCCCATTATTTACAAATATTCAAATACATATACATATAATTAAAGAAGTATTTCATAAAATGCAATACAGACATAAAATACAATATTGTGCAAACAATAAAGTGCCTCTGTGGGAATGTAATATCGTCATGAAAAAAATGTTTTAACAAATTATTGAATAAAAAAATTCTAAAATAGAATGACAATAACCATACACTTTTTGTTGTTTCTGTAGAAAACCGATGATTACATAAGCACAGAGTTAGGAAAATTCTTATCACTCTAAAAAATTACTTTTCATTACCATTATATTTTATATATATTTAGCTCTTTTTTCCTGGTATACTTGTGTACTTAATTTTCTATCTATTCATCTTATGTTTATATAAAAGTTAAAAGATGTTAAGTAAAAAGATACTTCTAAGTAAAAAACAGATGATATTAATTATTTTGTATATATAGATACAGGAAGCAATCACAAATGATGTCATTAAGATTCAAGTTCTTTCTACAAATATCTACTCAATGTTAACGAATACAGCTATCTCCATGTACAAAGAGTAGATATGAGGACTGGCCACGATGTTCTGACCCACATAAAGCATGGATGGTGTCAAATGCATCTTGGGAAGGAACCATCTGAGAATGGCATGTTTATTCTTAGTTTAAAAAAAAAAAAAAGCAGCTTTCTCCTTCTGTTACTGTCTTTATATCAAACAAGTAAACATGTCAACTCACCGCAGTAGAAGTGTTTCTTTTGAGTTCACTAAGTCAGTTTGGAGTTCAGTTTACCTACTAAGAGGTTAAATTCTTTTGCCCCTTCTTTTGTGGAAACACCTATTATTCTAGAAACTGCTCCCACAATATTACAAATATGCAGCTCAGCTATTCTATGGTTAGAATCTTTCCATTTGGGTCAGACTTAACTTGTCTCTAAAACTTCCTCCTGCTGCAGGCTTTTCTGTCATTGTTTTGCAAGGGGACTGCTGTCTATAGTTTAGCAACTCAAACTGATTTAACATCAGTAAAATAAGCATTTACTCCTGAAATTTTGGCATTAGTTTAGCCTAGGATTTCTGGGCAAGTAAATATATGTTTATATACATACATATATATATATGTATGTATATGTGTGTATGTTATATAAATGTACATATATGCTATATATATGTGTGTATATATGTTATGTATGTGTATATATATACATATATATATAAACCTATGTTTTTAATAATGTTCACATTTTAAAACATATCAAACATGTCAATGAAATTTGGGAAAGTAGACATGCAAGGGTTTCTAAACACAAAATATATTTTAATTAAGTGAAATCCTCTCTAATTTTCCTTGTGTTTTCACAGAATAGAAACAATAGGCATAGCAAAAGAGCATTCCAGCACTCTCCTAAAAAATGTGTCAACCATGTTGTACACAGAACACCTCTATGGGTGAGATGATAGTTCAGCGAGGATGTTGATTCAGTCTGTAGCATCGACAGAGACTGCCAACAAGGGTGCCACTTGCCAACTGGCACTTATTGCAGTGGCTTTTTCCCCTTATGATAATTGCTTATCAACTGGGAATTTCATTTATTCATTGGCACTATAAATTTAACTTCAGTTTATGAAGCAAGCTCTAATACCTCCAGAATTTTTGTCAATAAAATCATTTGAGATTTTTCATTAGACTAGTGTTTGAAAACATGGCATTGTTGGCTGATTTTGTTCCTCTTCATTGCCCTAATTGTTTATAAAAATTATACTCCATAAGCTTTTTAAGAAAACAAGCACTTTAATGAGAACTCCATTTTAAAAAGTGAGGATAATTTAAGCAATGTAGAAGCCCAGGCATTAGGAATATGTCTCGAGCTATTTTCAACATACCATCCAGCAATCATTATCTCACTAAGTTAATCATAAGTAAAATTTAGAGAGGTTACAATTTTATTTATGTCTACTTAAATGTGACATAAGACCTACCAGGGGGTGTGCAGAAAACTTGTGTCTCCATCCCCCCTCCCACACTGATCAATATGCAATACACTGAAGGGTTCTGCTACCACACCTACTGCATGGAAGGGGAGGAATGGAGGAAAATGCACAGCTTAGATCCAGGACGTTGAACCGACGTAACACTAAATTCTGCTACCACTGTGAGAAGAGCGAGAACGCTGAACAGACTGTACCAGGGAGGTACAGATTCAATGGGCTTTCAAGCTTCACTTTCTGCACAAGGTAACAGTAGCACAAAACTGAAGCAATCTGAAGCCTCTTGTGCACTGAAAATAACTTTAGCAATCACAAACCCATTTACCTCAAGCTCAGATTGGCAGACACAACACTGATCCTCTCCCACGGATGGTAAGAAAAAGGAACAGGGGTGTTTATTTATCAATGTAAATATTATTTACCTCAGCCTCTGTGATCCTTTTACTTACAATGTTTAGCATCCCATCAAAAATTTTAGACATTCACAAAAGCAAAGCCATGGTATAATCCATGGCCAGGAAGAGAAGAGAGTAAAGCAAAACAAATAAAACAAACAACAAAAAAGTAGACCCCGAGACAAACCAAAATGTTAAAAATGTTATATGAATACTTTAATGTAATTGTAATTAACACGTTAAATCATGTAAGGTACAAGGTGAAAAACCTGCATGATAAATGAGGAATTTGAACATAGAGATGGAAACTTACATAGGACATTAACAGAAAATGCTAGAAATGAAAACACTATATAAGAAATTAAGAATCCTTTTGATGAATAAATGGCACTTGACAGAGTGGAGGAAAGGATTAGTGAAGTGGAAGAAAGAATTAGTGAATGGAAAAAATAATAAATGGAAATTACCCAAACTGAAACAAAGCGGAAAAAAAAGTAAAACAGCAACAAAATAGAGCATTCAAGAGCTGGTGGATAATAGAAGCAAACATACAGGTAATTAATATGCTGCAGATTATGTAACACCACAACCAATCAAGTTATCTTAATTAACATTTAAAAAACCAGCACTGAAAACAATCATGGTCATCATTTTCAAGTGACCTGTAACATTCACAAGATAGGCCATATTCCAGGCATGAGGTGAATCTCAATAAATTTAAAAGATTGAAATCATTCAAAGTACGTTGTCTGAGCACACTGGCGTTAAGATATAATTTTAAAAATACAATAATATTCCAGAAAATAAATAGAACAATCTGCAATGTTTAGAAAACACAGTTAAACACAGTTCTAAAGAATCCATGGTCAGGTAAGAAATTACAGTGAAAGAACAGTCTAACTTAATGTATTAAAAAAATAAAGAGATCAATCTTTCTCTCTGCCCCTCCCCTGCTCAAGCTCTGCTTCTTTCTCTCTCAAAAATAAACATTAAAAATAAAAATAAAAAAAAAAATAAAATAAATTTTAAAAAGGCGCCTGGGTGGCTCAGTCCATTAAGCGTCAACTTGGTATCAGATCATGATCTCACTGTTGGTGAGTTCGAGCCCCTCATCGGGCTCTGTGCTGTCAGCTCAGAGCCTGGAGCCTGCTTCAGATTCTTTGTCTCTCTCTCTCTTTTCTCGTTGCCCCTCCCCAACTCATGCTCTGTCTCTTTCTCTCTCAAAAATAAACATTAAAAAACATTTAAAATAAAGAGATCATATGCAAGTCACCAATATTAGGAATGAGAGAGAAAATATTACTACAGACTCTATACATTAAATGGATAATAGGGATATTTTATGAACAACTTAATGCCAATCAATTCAACATGTATGTATCATATTGCTTGAAAGACAAAAACTAAGTTTATTCCAGAAGTGTAAATACCCTGTATACCCCTATATTTATCTTTAAAAATTGAATTTATAGTAAAAAAAATATTTATTAAAAACAAAATTTCAGGCCCAACAGGTTTCATTGGGAAATTATACCAAATATTTAAGAAATAATTTTATATTATTTCTGAGAAATAGATTAAAAACACATTTCAGGGGTGCCTGGGTGGCTCAGTTGGTTAGGCAACCAACTTCAGCTCAGGTCATGATCTCACAGTTTGTGGGTTTGAGCCTCACATCGGGCTATGTGCTGATGGCTCAGAACCTGGAGCCTGCTTCGGATTCTGTGTCTCCCTCTCTCTCTGCCCCTCCCCAGCTTGCGCCCTGTCTCTCTCTGTCTCTCAAAAATAAATAAATGTAATTTTTTTTAAACACACATTTAACACTCATTTCATGAGGCCAGCCTTGCACTGGTACCAAAATCACAGACCTTACAAGAAGAAAACTACAGACCATTTTTCCTTATGAACATTGACACAAAAATCCTTAAATAAAATATAACAAATTACATCTAATAAAATAATAAAAAGGACAAAACCAAAGAGAGAGAGAGAGAGAGAGATGTCTTTTATCAGCTTGTGGATGTTCCTATCTACTACTAGTTGCTTAGAATTGTTAACATAAATTGGTATTTGATCTATAGAATCAATGCAATCCCAATCAAAATCCCAGCGAGTTATTTTGTGGGGATCAATTAACTGGTTCTAACCTTTATTTGGAGAGGCAAAAGACCCAGAATACAAAAAAAAAACAGTATTGAAGGAGAAAAACACAATTGGAGGACTGACATTAATGACTTCAAAACTTACTATAAAGCTGCAGTCATTAAGACAGTGTATAACTGGTGAAAGACAAGGCAAGTAGTTCAATGGAACACGGCAAAGAGCCCAGAAATATATCCACATAAATATTTGATAAAGGAGCAAAGGCAATACCACAGAGCAAACATTCTTTTCAACACATGATGTTGGAACAACTGAACATCCACATGCAAAACAATTAATTAATTAATTAATTAAAAGAAAAGAATCTAGACACAAATCTTACTTACACCTGTGACAAAAATTAACACAAAATGGATCACAGACTTAAATGAAAAACACAAAACTATAAAACTTTAGAAAATGACATAGGAAAAAACATAGGTGAACCTGGGGTATGGCACTGACTTTTTAGATACAACATCAAATGCAAAAGTCACAGAAGAAATAATGTGTAAATTGGACTTAATTAAAATTAAATACTCTGCTTTGAAAAAAATGATGTCAAAATAATGAGAAAAAATCCACATATTGGGAGAAAGTATTTGCAAAAGTACATCTGATAAAAGACTATTACCCAAAATATATAAAGAACTCTTAAACTCAACAATAAAAAACAACTATTAGAAAAAGACCCACGGGGCTATCTTAGCAACGGTCTCAGACCCTTCATAAGTCTTTACATAGTTAGGTTCCTTGTTTTCAGTCTGTTTTAAAATTAATGTATTTTATTTACCCTTTTTTATTTTACTTTGTTTATATCTGAGCAAAATGTTGACATATTTCCATAGTCGGAACTGTAGAACAGTACAAATCATGGAAATCTTGCTTTCATCTCTGTCCCCATCCATCCAACTTTGTATTCTCCTTATCAGTAAGCATTTTTATTACTTTTTGTTGAACTTTCCATTGATTTTAAAGAATATGGAGAGATAAACATTAAGATAGAAAGAAACTTAGATGGCAGGTAGATAGACAAATAGATAGATAGACAGACAGACAGGTAGAGATGAGCTGCCCGTAAACAGACCTCCCTGGAATTCCAGAATTATTAACTGTACAGGGCAATGTGGGATTGCAGAAACAAGAATAAATGGGCTGGTAAAAAGTAAGGGCTGAGATACAGATTTTGTTGGGAAAGTCGTCTCCATAGCTCATTGACTAGCATTGAAGTCCCTGTGGTGTCACAGTATTTGAACTTACTGGAAATTTGCCCTGGGGTTTTAGAGCTTGCTTCATCTCAATCCTATTCAGCTATCCCCTGAATGTACTTCCCTGTCTCAGAAAATGAATATTTAACATATAAGATGCAGCACAATGGTATGGTAATGAGCCAGACCTCTGGGAAAGAAAGGAAAAGAAAGAAAAAAAGGAAAGGAATCAAAAGGCCTGATTGTAGTGTTTGCTAATTCTCATTGTGTAAATATTACCACCACAGAGAAAATCGTAAGCTACCAACATACTGCTGAACATGAAGTCAGATGTACAGTTGGATATACTGAACACAGGGAAGGATGCCCACAACTGCCTTCTCTTACTGGCTCCAGCAAACCACTGAGTCAACATCCAGCAAAGTATCTTATGTGTAGAAATTGCTTGTCTTTCCATTTGATTGAGAGAAAAGGGACTCATGACTTACACTTGACCTTCTTTAATAATAGGCACTTAAAGCAGTAGGCTGGGTCCCTGAAAGTCCCAAAGTACTGGGGACATAGTATGTGTCTACTCCATTCCACCCAGGTCAATGGTGATGTGTCAAATTTAATTTTCTCACCTTCTGGCTCATGACATTTCACGGAGCTTTATTTTTGCTTTTGTTATTCACCTTATTTAGACAGACGTCCTTTCATGGCCTGGCTCTTTTTTTTTTATAATCCTCCCACTACCTACTCATTACCAAATCTTCCAATACATACTTTCTCCAAATCAGATCCTTCTTGGTTCTTGTTTATTAAACTGTACCAGGGCTTATACTGTCAGGTGAACACCTTGCCTTTTGCCTCTTTTTTTTTTTTTTGGCAGTTCCAGCCTTTAGAATACAATTTATGCGTAAAATATCCACACGCTGCCATTTTTATCTACTATTTTTTCCTGAGCAAAATGCCACACTGTCTGTGTCAATAACAGTGTATTAAAAAACTGTGACTGGAACAGGACTATGTTGTTATGAAGGCAAAAAGAATTACAGATATAATTATAAACATATTTAAAAATTCAGTGTATGTATAAACATATAAATGATAGAATTTGTATTTACTGAGAGTATATATATAAATTCTCTACATGACTATATGACAGACTTTTCAAACAGTGAAATAGTATGGAGATTTTATTATAATTGCTAAAACCACTTATTAACATAGTAAAAACGCATCAAAAGGACAGTGCTTTTCATCATTTCTGTAAGAATTTTTGCATTTAAAAAATAATAACGCTTATAAAATGACAGGTACTTTTCTATTGAGGGTCAATACACAAAAATATAAAAATGAGAACAATTTTTCCTAACATGAAGCTCAGTGAAGTTTTTAAATGCTAAGTTAAAATCAAAGAGCAAAATTCAATGCTTTAAACACAGTATAATAACACTTTTTGAACACTTAAATAAAACACTAGATTATACACTAAAATATTAATAGTGGTTTTTCTCAAAGCTATAGGATTGTGAACAATCTTTTTTTCTTTTCTATATTTTCCCTACTTTCCCCAGAGTGAGTGTGTATTACTCTTATAGTATGAAAATATAAAATGATGTACAGAATTACATTTTAAAGGAATATAATGAAGTCAATTTGGTTATATCTTTTAAATACAATTAAAGTAGTTGAAGGAATCATTGGTACAATATTTTTTAAATGAAGATAAAAGATTTCTTCTTTCATTAAATGACAGGGCTGATTTAGCCATTAAAAATTCTATGAAGAAATATCAAAAAATAGCAAAAGTTTTGATAATGAAACATCTTGAAGTTAAAGGAAACTACAAAGTATTATTTAATACTTAGCAAATTTTGAAAGGCAAAATAAAAAGTAACTCGATGAAGTGTTCAAACTACTCTTGTAAAGAAATGATTTTCCGGGCGCCTGACTAGCTCAGTCTATGGAGCATGGGACTCTTGATTTGGGGGTTGTAGTTTCAAACCCCACAGTGGGTGTATAGATTAGTAATAAATTTAATAAAATCTGTAAAAGAAAATAAAGAAATGATTTCCAAAATCTATTTTGTGGACATCTTCCTCAAAGGAATTATACCTGGTGACTAAAAACACAAAACAGGCAAAAGGTGAGAGGCCCCTGTTAAAGTAAGAATGGGGCAACCCTCATAAGCTGCCCATCCCATAATAGTAACCCTGCACCTGGGCCACAGTCCAAAAATCACTTTCCTGAAGTATGAAAAGAGCAATGAAATTAGAACTGAGGATATTGATACCAAGCAGGCTCTAGTCTATACAAGTATTATTTAGTTGAATAGGTATTAAAGTATTCCAAATCTTTGAGAAGAGTCTGTGAACAATGACAGAAAAGAAAGGAAAAAAATAAAAAATTAAGTATCCAAAGCCCAAAGCTTACCCTGGCTAAAGGGCAGAGATTTATGCTGGCAGCAGTTAGTGAAAAAACTATCAATGCAGTGTTGCAAAGAAAGCAAAAAAAAAAAAAAAAAAAAAAAAAAAAGAACACATTTTCAAAATCACTACCCTATAGGAATAAACCTCAGATTTTGAATACACAATTGTATAATACAACTGTTGTGTGCATAAGGCACAAGTAGAGCAAAATAAGGTTTTAGAAGTCTTTAAGGAACAGTTTATTCATTGAAAACTGCATTGGGTACATAATATACAAGATAAAAACATGTTCAGGCAATTGTACCAAAAGATCAAAATTAAACATGGCATTTCTATAGAATACTGAATTGAAGAGGAACAAAACCAATTCCAAATAATATAAACCAAGTAGAACATACTGCATAGAGTTGTAATTAGTATGATGAATGAGTAGAATTGGCAGGAGGATTTAGAAAACTTTATTTTCTCCCTTTGCCCATTCAAACCCTTTCTGTGGGACAAGTTTACCCCTTGTCCCTGGATGGAATCCAGCGCAAACCCAATAGCTTTTCCACTCATTCTCAGATAATAAAAAAGGTCTCCAGGTTCAATGATTGGCATACCCAGTCCTATATAACAAAAATAAATAAACTCCAGCTTTCATTTAAAAGTAAATTTCCATTTTAGATTCAAAATCTTATATCTCCAGGCCTTTGATTTTGAAAGTAAAGTCAGTTAAGGAATGTTAAAGAGAAAGAAGGATTATGGAAGGGAGGGGAGGAGAGGAAAACTCCCAACTTCATTTAAAGATAAAAAGCCTGCTCCCTTGGATATGCTTCAGGCTAGCAGGTTGAAAGCATTCTTAGCTTCATTTCTCCCTCCTTGTAGTTAGATCCTCACTCCTGCTCTTCAGGCACCTTCTAACTTCCCCAAAGCCAAGGAGGAGGATGGAAGGGACAGATGGAGGGGAGGGAGAAAAAAAGTTATGCTTGACTAGTGTCAATCTGATCTGGTTTTTGTTTCCTGTGATCTGACCAGACTTTGTTCTCTTAGCAGCTTTCCTTGCTGGGTGATACTGACTGCCGCTGCCTCCTCTTTGAGTTGCCACTTAGGATTCCCTGTCAGGGTCTGCATCTGTCACCTCACTTTACCAGGGCTATATTGCACATCGGGTTTTGAGGCTTCATGCACTTTGAGACCACCATCAGTGCAAGCAAGCTAATTCCCACAGAGCCTATACTCCACTATGGTGGCTCCTTCTGCCACTCTTACCTTGAGTCCTGTTTGGTTCTAAGAAAAATTTAGACAATTGTTGACTTTGCCTCACAAACTCCAAAAGACATAGGTTAACTCTCAGACTTATAGTGATTAGTCAGCAAACCGCTCATCCCCAGGGACTGGGGAAAGAGATCATATCACAGCACTGTATCAACTTGTCTAAAGAAATGCTCTTCCTGATCTCCCGAACGTTCCTGAGGGTGGGTCATTGCTCAGTGAGATCCTCCCCAAGAAGGTCTGAATGGGTCAAAGCCTCAGTCACTCAGAAGTGAGAGGTTGGGAAATGTAGATGCATCTGAGATAAAACTCAGGAGGGAGGTGCCACCTGGCAGGCTTTTGGCTTGGTCACAGACAGTGTAGAAGGGGGAGTGAAAGGAAGGTGGAGACAAAGGAACAGTGTGCAAATGCTGATCAGGGAGAGCACAGAGTTCTGATAATAGAGACTGGGTAGCTGTGTGATGCCATTTTTCTCCTCTCCCGCATATGCGCATACACACCTACAAGCACCACCACAATCCACCCCAGTAAGCTAAGCAGCGCCATCCAGTGAGAGAATGGAGCCATTACACTAAGTGCCACCCAGCTGGGCCAACCTCGCTCTTGAGGGAGCATCACAAGTCTCTCCACCTGCTTAGTTTATGGACTATAAAGTGCTTCATAGTTCGACTTCTAGGGGAAACACATATAATTTCAATCATACTTCAGTCTGTTTGCTGGTCCATCTATTCAATTTTTTTCTTTTCTTATTCTTGATTACAGAAAGAGAAAAAAATTATTATTATTTTCCATTTCTATTAAAAATATTGTTCCTTAATTTTTTTCTACTATATTTTTACTTTTTGTAAATGTTTCAAATTCTATTTTTTTACTTCCATCATTTCATTTTATTGTATTGCATTGTATTTATTCTTTTAAAATTTCAAACATTTTCCTTTTTTTTCTTCTTCTCTTCCATTTTTTTTTCTAATCTATCAAGCTCCTTTCAACAAACAGACCAGAACACACCTAGGATCTAACATCTTTATTTGACTTTTGTGTTGTTTTTAAATGTTTAATTTTTTTTTCCTTATTAATTCTTTTTCTTCCTTCAAAATGATGAAACAAAGGAATTTACCCTAAAAGAAAGAACAGGAAGAAGTGATAGCCAGGGACTTAAGCAAGACAGATATAAGCAAGATGTCTGAATCAGAATTCAGAATCTTGATAATAAGAATACTAGCTAGGGTTGAAAACAGATTAGAATCTCTTTGTGTGTAGATAAAAGCTAGTCAGGATGAAAAAAAAAATTGCTATAACTAAGCTGCAATCTAAAATAGATACCACAGCAGCAAGTATGGATGAAGCAGTGCAGCAAATCAACAATGTAGAGGACAAACTTGTGGAGAACAATGAATAAATCAGGGGGAAAAAAGGAAGACTAAGACAAAAGAGTATGATTTAAGAATTAGAGAAATCAGTGACTCATTAAAAAGGAACAACATCTGAATCATAGGGGTCCCAGAGGATGAAGAGAGAGAAAAGAGGGTAGAAGGGGTTGGTGAGCAAATCATAGCAGAAAACTTTCCTAATCTGGGGAAAGACACAGACTTCAAAATCCAGGAAGCACAGAGGACTCCTTTTAGATTCAACAAAAACCAACCATCAACAAGGCTATCATAGTCTATTTCACAAAATACTCAGGCAAGGAAAGAATCATGAAAGCAGCAAAGGAAAAAAAGTCCTTAACCTACAAGGGAAGACAGATCAGGTTTGCAGCAAACCTACCAAAGAAACTTGGCAGGCCATAAAGGAGTGGCAGGATATATTCCATGTGCTGAATCAGAAAAATATGCAACCAAGAATTCTTTATCCAGCGAGGCTATCTTTCAAAATAGAAGTAGAGATTAAAAGTTTCTCAGACAAAATTAAAGAAGTTCTTGACCACTAAAAAAGCTCTGCAAGAAATTTTAAGGGGGAATCTCTGAGGGAGAAAACATGAAAAAAGAAAAGACCAAAAACAACAAAGATTACAAAGGACCAGATAATACCACCAGAAAACTCCAACTCTACAGGCAACATAATGGCAATAAATTCATATCTTTCAGTACTCACTGTAAATGTCAATAGACTAAATGCTCTAATTAAAAGACACAGAGTAACAGAATGGATAAGAAAACAAGATGCATCTATATGCTGTTTACAAGAGACCCACTTTAGACCTAAAGACACCTTCAGATTGAAAGTAAGGGGATGGAGAACCATCTATCATGCTAATCACTGACAAAAGAAAGCTGGAGTACCCATTTGTATATCAGACAATGTAGACTTTAAAATAAAGACTCTAACAATAGATGAAGAAGGGCATTATATCATAATCAAGGGGTCTATCAACCAAGAATATCCAAAAATTGTAAACATGTATGCTCCAAATGTGAGAGCACCCAAATATATAAATCAATTCATCATAAACATAAAGAAACTCATTGATAATAATGCCATAATAGAAGGGGACTTCAACAACCCACTGACAACAATGGACAGATCATCTAAACAGAAAATCAACAAGCAAACAATGGCTTTGAATGACACACTAGACGAGATGGACTTAACAGATGTATTCAGAACATTTCATCCTAAAGCAGTGATATACACATTCTTCTCCAGTGTACATGAAACATTCTCCAGAATAGATCACATACTGGGACACAAATCAGCCCTCAACAAGTACAAAAAGATCAAGATCATACTGTGCATATTTTCAGACCACAATGCTATGAAACTCAAAATCAAATACAAGAAAAAATGTGGAAAAGGTAACAAATACTTGGAGACTAAAGACCATCCTACTAAGGAATGAATGGGCTAACCAAGAAGTTACAGAGTAAATTAAAAACTACATGGAAGCCAATCAAAATGATAAACCACAGCCCAAAATCTCTGGGAGACAGCAAAAGCAGTCATAAGAGGAAGAATATAGCAATCCAGGCCTTCCTAAAGAAGGATGAAAGGTCTCAGATACACAACTTAACCTTACACCTTGAAAAGCTGGAAAAAAACAGCAAATAAAAACCAAAACCAGCATAAGACAGGAAATAATAAAGATTAGAGCAAAAGTCAATGCTATCGAAACCAAAACAACAGTAGAACAGATCAATAAAGCCAGAAATAGGTTTTTTGAAGGAATTAACAAAACTGATAAACCCTTAGCCAATTTGATCAAAGAAAAAGGAAAGAACCCAAATAAATAAAATCAAGAATGAAATAGAGAGAGATCACAACCAACACAGCAGAAATAAAAGCAATAATAAAAGAATATTGAGCAATTATACGCCAATAAAATGGGCAATCTGGAAGAAATGGACAAATTTCTAGACACATATAAACTACCAAAACTGAAACAGGAAGTAATAGAAAATTTGAACAGACACATAACCAGTAAAGAAATCAAATTAGTAAAAAAAATCTCCCAAAAAAACAAGACTCCAGAGCCAGATGGCCTTCCAGGGGAATTCTACCAAACATTTAAAGAAGAGTTAACACTTATTTTCTTGAAGCTGTTCCAAAAAATAGAAATGGAAGGAAAACTTACAAACTCTATGAAGTCAGCATTACCTTGATTTCAAAACCAAACACCCCACTAAAAAGGAGAATTATAGACCAATTTCCCTGATGAACATGGACGCAAAAATCATCAACAAGATATTAGCCAACCGGATCCAACAATACATTAAAAAAGTTATTCACCACGAACAACTGGGATTTATACCTGGGATGCAGGACTGGTTCAATATCCGCAAAACAATCAATCACATCAATAAAAAAAAGGACAAGAACCACATGATCCTCTCAATAGATGCAGAGAAAGCATTTGACAAAATACAGCATCCTTTCTTTATAAGAACCCTCAAGAAAGGAGGGATAGAAAGATCATACCTCGAGATCACAAAAGCCATATATGAAAAACCCACCACTAATATCATCGTCAATGGTGAAAAACTGAGAGCTTTCCCCCTAAGGTCAAGAAGGAGACAGGGATGTCCACTCTCACCATTGTTATTCAACATAGTATTGGAGGTCTTAGCCTCTGCAATCAGACAACACAAAGAAATAAAAGACATCCAAATCAGCCAGGAGGAGGTAAAAGTTTCACTCTTCGCAGATGACATGATACTCTATATGGAAAACTCAAAGTTTACACCAAAAAACTGCCAGAACTTATCCATGAATTCAGCTAAGTTGCATGATACAAAATCAATGCCCAGAAATCTGTTGCATTCCTATACATCAATAATGAAGCAACAGATAGAGAAATCAAGGATTCGATCCCATTTACTATTGCACCAAAACTCATAAAATACCTAGGAATTAATCTAACCAAAGAGGTGAAAAATCTGTACACTGAAAGCTATAGAAAGCTAATGAAAGAAACTGAAAATACAAAAAAATGGAATATTCCATACTCCTATATAGGAAGAACAAATATTGCTAAAATGTCAATACCACCCAAAGCAATCTACATATTTAGTGCAATACCTATCCAAATAACACCAGCATTCTTCACAGAGCTAAAAAAAAATAACCCTAAAATTTGTATGGAACCAGCAAAGACCCAGAATAGCCAAAGCAATCTTGAAAAAGAAAACCAAAGCAGGAGGCATCACAATCCCAGACTTTAAGCTGCATTACAAAGCTGTCATCATGAAGACAGTATGGTATTGGCACAAAAACAAACATTCAGATCAATGGAACAGATTAGAGAACCCAGAAATGTACCCACAATCCTATGGCCAACTAATCTTTGACAAAGCAGGAAAGAATATCCAATGGAATAAAGACAGTCTCTTCACCAAGTGGGTGCTGGGAAAACTGGACAGTGACATGCAGAAAAATGAACCTGTACCACTTTCTTACACCATACACAAAAATAAACTCAAAAATGGATGAAAGACCTAAACAGACAGGAAACCATCAAAATCCTTGGGGAGAAAGCAGGCAAAAACCTCTTTGACCTTAACCAGAGCAACGTCTTATTCAACACGTCTCAGGAGACAAGGGAAACAAAAGGAAAAAATAACTATTGGGACCTCATCAAAATAAAAAGCTTCTAAACAGCAAAGGAAATAATCAGCAAAACTGAAAGGCAACCAACAGAATGGGAGAAGATATTTGCAAACAACATATCAGATAAAGGGTTAGTATCCAAAATCTATAGAGAACTTATCAAACTCAATACCCAAAAAACAAACAATCCAGTGAAGAAAGGGGCAGAAGACATGAGTAGATGCTTCTCCAAAGAAGACATCCAGATGGCCAACCAACACATGAAAAAATAATCAACATTACTCATCATCCAGGAAATACAAATCAAAACCATACTGAGATATCACCTCACACCTGTCAGAATGGTTAACATTAACAACTCAGGCAACAAGAGATGTTGGCGAGAATATGGAGAAAAAGGATCTCTTTTGCATTGCTGGTGGGAAGGCAAACTGGTGCAGCCACTCTGGAAAACAGGTTGGAGGTTCCTCAAAAAATTAAAAATAGAACTACCCTACAACCCAGCAATTGCACTACTATTTATCCAAGGGATACAGGTATGCTGTTTTGAAGGGACACATGCACCCCAATGTTTCTAGCAGTACTATCAACAATAGCCAAAGCATGGAAAGAGCCCAGATGTCCACTGATGGATGAATGGATAAAGAAGATGTGGTAGATGATATAGATGATATAGATAGATGATATAGATATAGATACAAATATAGATTAGATATAGATATAGATTTAGATATAGATATAGATTAGATATAGATCTATAGATACAGATATATATAAACAGGGAGGGGGATAAAAAATAAAAGACTCTTAAATATAGAAAACAGAGGGTTACTGGAGGGGTTGTGGGAGAAGGGCATAGGCTAAACGGATAAGGGGCTTAAGGAATCTACTCCTGAAATCATTTTTGCACCATGTACTAACTTGAATGTAAATTATAAAAAATAAATGAATTATTTAAAAATAAAAATAATAAACCCTTATCAACATACTTAATTTTAATAAGCTAATACAATAAAGAGTAAAGGGCACAAATTAGTTAATTGATTCCATGAAGTCAAAATATAATATTCTCCACCACACTTCACACACACACACACACACACACACACACACACACACACACCACTGTACTGATTAACCTGATGGGTATTTCTTGTGGTTTGAAAATAGATAAGAGCATATAAAGATTCTAAATATTTCTTAAGGTTTGCATAATGATTCTGGTACTTAGGATACCAAACAAAAGTGAAGTAAAACAAAACCAAGCACAATATACATATATGAACAGAGAGGAATGGATAATTGAAACAATTATCTTGAGCATTCATGCCTAATTTGCTGAAATAATCCCCAAAATATCCAAATAATAACAATTACATTCTGTGAGTAGAATGCTTCTGAAGAGAGGAATCATCTCAAACCAGTGCTCCACGGTTTGGCAATGAAATTTTCTTGGTTTTTTGGAAAACAAGGTCTTTTATTTTTTTTAATTTTCTGTTTAACATATGGTTACAGAAGGCGATTTTCTTCCTCCAGGATGAAACACTAATGAGCATATGCTAAAAGACTGGAAATCTGATGGAAAGATGTGAGGACACAAGGCAGTCTTACCCTGATTTATCACTTGGTAATAAAAAATATATATTTAAAAGTTTCTGAAATGTTTCCTTCAAGCATTGATTCCTTTTTTGTTTATTTCTTCCTCTCTACCTCTTTTCCTTTGCTTTCTAGTAAGTTGAGGTAAGTGTCTAGGGATGTCAGAGCACATTTTTAATAAACTTTGCTTTTAAATTTTAGATTAGATTTAGATTCTCAGAAAATCTGGAAAACAAATTCCTTTGTCCCCCTTATTCAGAGGAGGGTGGTGGTGACGACCCCTGTCGTTAATATCTTACACCACCCAGACACGTTGGAAAAACTAAGAAACTAACACTGGCATATTACTACTAGTTCAGCTAAGATTTCACTAGTTTTTCCCACTAATCTTGCTCTGTCCCAGGATGGCATCCAGGACACCACAATACATTTCCTACTCATGTTTCTTTAGTCTCCTCTGGCCTGTGATGATTCCTCAGATTTTCCTTGTTTTTCATGAACTTGACAGTTTCTTGACTACCAGTGAGGTATTTTGTACACTGTCAATTTGGGTTTGTCTGTTTTTTTTCTCAAGGTGAGCCTAGCATGTAAGACTTTTAGGAAGAATATCATGGAAATGAAATGCTCTTCTCACAGCCTAAGAAGAGTACGTGTTATCACCATGACTTATCACCAATAATGTTCATGTTGGTCACTTAGCCATGGTAATGTTTGCCAAGTTTCTCTGCTGTAAATTTAATTTCCACTTTTCATACTCTATTATTTAGAAGCAGTCATGAAGTATAGCCAACACTCAGAAGGGAGGGAGGTAGTCAAAATACACTTCAACATGCATAATTGTCCTTAATTGCAAAGTAATTTTGAGTCTGATTCTTTCACTGGATACAAAATCCATGTTTAGCTATATCATATTTTGGGAGGAAAACAGCAATTCCATGCTGATTTTCATATCATTCCAGCCAGACATTTTTGCCTTCTTTATTGATTTATTGAGTACATACTATACATGGTGATCACTCTTCTGGACATTCAAATTTTAACAAAAATGGCCTGCCCTTTCAAGGTTATATTGGAGCATATTGTTTAACGGTCACACTCCAGGATTATTTCTTTATCTAGGTGAACATGCCTTTGTTTGACCTACTATTTACTGTTGACTACAGCTCAGATGCTATGAAATTACTTGGTATGTGTAGATTTTTGTTTAGCAGAAACACAAATGATTTGTTTCCTGATAGAAATGTAACCCTAACTTTATTATTATTTTTTTTTATTTTTTTTTAACGTTTATTTATTTTTGAGACAGAGAGAGACAGAGCATGAACGGGGGAGGGGCAGAGAGAGAGGGAGACACAGAATCGGAAGCAGGCTCCAGGCTCCGAGCCATCAGCCCAGAGCCCTAGGCGGGGCTCGAACTCACGGACTGCGAGATCGTGACCCGGGCTGAAGTCGGACGCTTAACCGACTGAGCCACCCAGGCGCCCCACCCTAACTTTATTATTATAGTGTCCTATAATACATTAACAAGTTTTGTTTCTAAGCTATTAATATTATTCCTCCTTCAGTGCCTAAAATACTTGGTTTCTCAAAAGTTTTGCCAGTTTTAACACCCTGATAGTCATTCCATTAATGATCTGAATAAATCCTTAACATTTATTTATCCAATATTATATGAGAATCATTTTACTTCGACATGGGGATATATTAGTGAACAAAACAGTCAAAAAAATCTTGTGCCCATGGAAACCATACTATGGTGGGACAGAAACAATACAAAAATAAGTAAGATATATTTTGCTAGAAATTGATAATTACTACATAGAGACAAAAAGAGAAAGGGATAAGGAATACAGGAGTAAAAACTGTAATTTTTTAAATAGAGTGGTTAAGCTAAGCCTCTCTGTGAAAGTGGTATTTGAACAAATATTTGGAGGAAGTGAGAGCACAAGTCATGGGAATTTCTAAGGGAAGAGCATTTCTAGGAAGGAAGCAGTATGTTCAGAAGTCCTCAGTGGGAACACTTCCAGCATGATGGAGACAAGCTAGGAGACTAGAAATATACTGGGGAGAGGATAAGGGTGGTATAGAGACATTAGACTTTTACTGTGATTGAGATGGGAGACTCCTGGCAGTTTCTGAGCATTGGCTGACAGAATCTGATTTCTTTCTTTCTTTTTTTTTTTTTTTTAGAGCATCATTCTGGCAGCTCTGTTAAGAATAGATTGTGAGGTCAAAGGAGAAGGGAAACCAGTGAGTAGGTTATTTCATTACTGCAGGAGAGCGACAGTAAGAAAAAAAAAACAAACAAACAAGAGAAATGGCAGAGCTATGGACCAGTGTGGTACTGATGGAGGAGGAAGAGGTGAAAAGTATACTTGTCTTGGGGTGCCTGGGTGGCTCAGTCGGTTAAGCATCTGACTTTGGCTCAGGTCATGATCTCCAGATTCATGAGTTCCAAGCCCTGTGTCAGGCTCTGGGTTGACAGCTCAGAGCCTGAAGCCTGCTTCCTATTCTGTGTCTCCCTCGCTCCCTGCCCCTTCCCTGCATATACTCTGCCTCTCTCAAAAATAAATACTTAAGAAAATTTTTAAAAATGTACACTTGTCTTAAATTTATTTTCTCACATGTAAAGAGATAATATGTCAGCTGCCAAAGGGATTACCCAGCCTAGCCCAAAGGGCCAAAACAAACAAATGAAAAACAGACCCAAACTGACAGAGAGTCTGTACAATGTCATAGGGTATAGAAGACAAACTGAGCAACTGAGAAGTCAAAACCATTTATTCCCCCTTTTCAAGACTGTCCTTACTGTGAGGAAGGGGTTTTCTGCTACCTTAGCTGAGGGACATTTTTTTAAGTTTTATTTTTGGATTATGATGCATGCTTATTATAGAGCAGTGGGAAAATATAAAACAGTATGTACAAAAAAAAATTTTAAGCAATTAATGTCTGAAAGAGTTTCTCATCCAAGAATAATTCAAGCAGCAAATGCGGCCGTGTACTATAATTTAGGCTAGTAGCCTTAACGTTAGCACTAGGACAGTGTATTGGGTTTTTGGTTTTTTACTTTTAAGTCATTGAATCCTTTTTGCAAATAATATATTCCTAAAAAATACATAAAACAGTTAAAGGCAAAAATTTGTTACTTGAATCTGGGATATGGGAATAGGAACCTAACTTGTTTAGACACCAATGTTTAATCAGTCGCCTGCAACATGCAGAGCTCGGGAGAGCATGATGGCTTCTCTGATCAGCATTGCTTCACTAAACCCAGATAAAAAGCTACTTTTAATGAAAAGATATACATTTGGTTATATATATTTTTCACAATAGGTTAATGAAAAATGTCACAAGAAATAAAATAAAGTCAAGGACACTCATGAACTTGTCCTCTATTTAGCATTCTGAATAATTGATTTGTTTTAAGAGTTTTAGGAGAGGCCATCCTGTAAAAGCAAATCTTGGACCAAGAGTTGAGACACCAATCCAGTAGGTCAATCCAAACAATACAAACACACTGCAGACTTATACCTCTGGTTCTCAATTAGAATAGGCTACTTACAAAAATATTTCAACCACTTCTCCAAGAAGGAGTTGACCTTTTGGATCAGATTTTTTAAATAAAAATATAGTGTTAGAAGAAAAAAACATGATTTACTTAGTATATGCTATTAAGTTTCTCTTCTGTTATCTATGTCCAAATGCACACCGTACCATAAGATTAACGAGCATATTTTATTCATAAATGAAAAGCTAAGAGAAAGAGGAAATTGAAATCTTTCGAATGTCCATTAAATATCTAGCATTAGTCTTACCAGATTGTGATCAATCAACATCATTTTTCTTTGGCTATATTTTAAAGACAAAAATAATTGCAAGTTTCAAGAAGAGTTTGGGCCACAGACTTATTTTAACTTAAGAATACAAACCACGAACATAGACAATAAAAATGCACCCAGGAATTGGCCAGTATTCACAATGTATATAGGCGGTGGACTGGTTTAAATAAAACTGGGGCACCTTATGACTAGGTTCAACACTTTCTTACAACTACAAAAAAATGAGTCCAACTCCAAATAACCTTGGCAAGGACTATAGAGCTTTTCCGCAGGCCTTTTAGTCATCTTATCAATAAGACTTCATTCCACTAAATTTTCTCCTCCCATTCTCTTCAAGCCATAAAACTGCAATCGGCCCTATTACTCTCTTCTTATCTTAAAATATGGGGTATCTAGCCTCCCCACACACATTCAGTGTAGATACATGCACATTCTTGGGGAGCCTTATCTTCTCATTCACTCGGCATCTCCTATAATGCATCCCTATGCCAGTTTGCAAAATAAAATGTAAAAAAAAATTAAAACACCATTTTAGGGACTCAGCTCTAATAGACAGTGGGCTATTTATAAATTTTAATCTTTTGTCCCTGTCACCTATTTTCAACACAGATAAAATCATGCAGCATATTTTGTAACCCACTCTTCCAGTTATCATTGTTATTTCCCCCATATTATTAAATACTTTTGACAATATTTGAATGACTACCTATTGTTTGTCATTTATATTATTTGCAATTTTCTTTGATATTCAAAGATCCCTTTGTATTCATCATTTTAGTCAAAATTTGTATAGCATCCATGATTTCTAAGAAGAAATTCCTTGAAAATAAATTTTGGGGTCAAAACACATGAATATTTTTAAAGCTGCTAATATATTTTACCAACATTCCCTCTGAGAATTTTATTGACTTGGATTGTATTGCTTACTAAATTGTCTTCACTTTTTTTATTTCTCATATCTTATTTATCCAAATCATTAGTTCAATCCTGGACTGGCATAGTCCATTTCATTGTTTAGATCAAGCTTTATGTAGGGGTTCTCTACCTAGACTGTAAGTATTAATTTCTCACTTTCCATTTTATTGATACTTAATACAAAAGTGTTTGAATGAGTTTGATTTGGCAGCCTACATGGTTTCCTTATGGAAACCATCCGTGCTCTTGAGTATTTCTCACTGCCTTCTTTCATTTGTTTTTCTCTTTTTCTTTCTGGAATAGTTTCAAATTACTATTTCAGACTGCACAGTAAGCCCTGTGATTTGGAGATTTAGTATTTCTGCTTTCAACAACTGGACAGTAACCATGAAGGTCTAGGTCACATAATTGTTGAAAATTGTGCCAAAGCAGAAATTTGAATGGTGGCACTGTGAGTTTGGGTTGGGAGTGAGTCATTTAGTGAATGCATCTGCATCTCCGCACATTTTATTTACTGGCAGACTCTTCTCTGGTGTCTCTAGGGAAGCACTAATTCTTTTTTACTGTGAAAAATAGGGCCCAGAAAAAAAAAATCACCTAATAGAGTTGGAGCAGAAACAACAGACAAAACAATGGAGTTTCAAAGGTTACGGATATCGTTAAGAAAATAGAAGTCTTGGTTAAACAAAGTGGCAGAAACTCTAATTCGGTTGCAGACCTTACCTAAGATATTTTTACATTTATCCTATGCTGAGTAGAGAAACTGGGGCAATTCTTGTCACATCAATGTAGAGGTAAAACCTGAGAGAATTTAAAAATTACCAACCTATGTTTTAAGGCTATTCACAGCACACCCCTACCTCTTAAAGAAAATGCAATTCAGGTCAAACCCAGGAAACTGCACAAACATTGCCAATGAACAAGATAGGACCATGAGTAAAAGCTGATGCTGAGAATTTGAAGAAAAAATTAACAGGGGAAGCAGCGTTTGCCAAATATGTGCCTGCTAAGGCTTAACCTCCCAAGCCAAACATCTTCACAGAGGGGAAGGTCCATAGTCCAGAAAAAAAGTAGTCAATGAAGACAAGCCTGTTTGTATTGGAAGAAAGTGCCTTCCTGACCAGGCAAGCATTTAATCCATGCACTGCTCAGCAGTAATCATCATTCATCACCATTGATTCATTTTGCTGACTCAGAGAAGTTCAGAATTAGGTTACTCCAGTAATAATGTAATGTACTATGGAGTTTATTTTAATGGCAGAATTAATTTTAACAGCTTTATAAATTACTTTAGTTCTGTATTTATAGAACCATTAAGGTTATGAAGAGGTCAGTCATATTTTCAGTTATACTTTACAGCATTTATAAAGGAAATTATATGTTACATTGGTATGAGGGAATTAACAGATTCCAACAGCTCTATGGGTGTAGCACTCAAGAATCTATTCGACTCTGAAACATAGGCTGTGAGCCTCCTCCCCCCTCAGACTTAACTGCATCAACTTATTTAACACTTCACCAAATAATTCTCCCCAACACCTGCTTTCTCATGGGAATGAACAAATTCTGAAAAACCTAAACATTTTTAAAAAGTAAAATGCTGCTTAACCAAAGGTAAAACCAAGATTCTTTGTAAATGCCTCGATTATAATTCTTTTTCATCCATCATGTCCACTAGGCTTTAAGCACGGGCTGCGATCAGGCAGAGAAGATATGAATTACAGAAGCAAAGTTAGAAAATAAACATCGTAAATAGTTCTTCTGTCCAAAATTTAAGAATTATACTTAAAGGCATAGAAAGGTAAACTTGCCTATGAAAGAAGGTATAAGATTTTGTATGATGGCATCTTAAGCTCATGTTTAATATTGAGCCATTTTCTTAAGAATAATTACCTCTAAGACTATGGATTCTAGAAAAATCATAAAGATGCTGTCAAACATATTTCAGTAAGCACCAAATGAACCTCACTTGCAACCATAAATCATTAATCTTTAATCACCAGCCAATTTCTCAATAAGCTCATTGGCATGGAAATTCTAAGATACTCAAAGGATAGTTCTCGCCGATCTGGCATGCATGGTTGGCTTGTGTGTTTAATTACTGTTTATGCATCAGCAGGATCCAGGCTTTTGTATGTAATAAATAGAATGCTGTCATAGTGTCCAGATGGTTTTAGATGCAAGACCCAGGGAGCATGTTTGGAGATTATAGTACTGATTTACTCTCTGTTTGCACCAGTTCAATTGTAAAAATCATGCTAATAGTACACATATCAAAAAAAAAAAAACAACTGCAGTATAGAAATAAATGTACTGCTTTATTGGTTTTTTGAAAGATATTTCATTTTGACTTTACCTTTATCATAAGAAAATGTAAAGAAGTTTTAAAGCAAACTTAATATCTTTGTTTAATATGATGCCTTTTATTTTGGAAGGAGATACAGAGTACCTACCTAGGGTCCAATCACTACCCCATAAAATGGGCTTTTAAAATAAATGAATATATAAACAGATGTTACTAATAACACCTCAAAACAATCCTTTCACAGATTAAAATTTCTCATTAGGCATGGTAGAATTCTTAGTAGTAAGTTGTAAGGATCAGAAAAGTCATTTTTCTCCCACTCTTTTTGACTTATTTTCACATGATATTTTTAAATGATAGTGACTATGAAATAACAGTGAGTTGGACAAAATATTTACCTATTGCTGATTATTTATTTTCCTCATATGAATTATTTTTGTTTATGGAAAATTCAGAGCCAGATTGTTAAATTCATATCTGGCTGAAATATTAGAAAATGTTGAACATATGGATAAAAATCCTTCAATATCATTCTAACTGGTTTGAATAATGAGCTTTGCAGCCAGTCTAATGAAAAGGAGGAGGAAAAGAAATTATAAAATTTTTAATCCTCTTTTATATGACTGGGTTGAAGATTAATGTTAAAATAAACTGAAGAGGAAAAAAATTAGCCTGTCTACAATTTCAGAATCTAGGGGTACGTTTCTATCCAGGAGTCTGCAATTGAGCATGTATAGGTGTTTGCTATAAAAATATTTAGAAGAAAGCAAATTGTCCTAAAACTGGTCTCTGATGGTTGATATGATCTATTTTCTCTTCTGGAAAATAATTAGTATTTCTGATAAAAATTCTTAAGCAATTTTATAAAAGATGTCAATAATTTCAGGGTCCCTTTGGAAAACCTATCCACTTGAGAGGAGCCTAACCAGTCTTACAAAGAGACTGTGATTTTGTAAACAACATGCATTTGTGGGGAGGAAAATCTAGTGTAATACTGACTCTAACTAGTCTAATTTTCTTTGTTTTTTAATTTTTTAATGTTTTATCTTATTTTTGAGAGAGAGAGAGAGACAGCGAGACAGCACGAGCAGGGAAGGGGCAGGGATGGAGGGAGACACAGAATCCAAAGCAGGCTCCAGGTTCTGAACTGTCAGCATAGAGCTTAGCGGGGCTTGAACCCATGGATGGTGAGATCACGACCTGAGCTGAAGTCAGGCGTTTAACCAACTGAGCCACCCAGGCCCTACCTAGTCTAATTTATTTTTATAAAATGTCTTTACCAAAGGAGAAGCTTATGATTTGCCAGGTACAATTTTCTCAAGGGCTCTTAACTGTTTCAGAAATTGTATTAACACCCTACTGGCATATCTAACATGAAGACCGATGACAACTATGGATCAACTAACAGAGAAGTAACATGTCCGCATAAGAAATAGCAAAAACAACAGTGAAACAGACCCCCATACATATGGCCATGTGATGTGTGACAAAGGCAATCCTGAAATACATTGAGTAAAGCATGCTCTTTTCATTAATGATGCTGAATCAGTTGTAGACCAATGTGGAAAACAATAGATCTTGGTCCCTGCTCCACACCATCCATAAAAGTCAATACCGTATAGCCAACAATTCCACTTCTGGGCATGTACTCAACATAAATGTGTTAATACATTTACATTTTTATGAAAAAGAATGTTCATAAAGGCATTCTTTGTAATGGGCCCAAACAAACAGTTCCAACCTTTGAAAAGACAAATTTAACAAACTCATATAATGATTATGATACAGCAACAATAATGAATAACTTGCAAATGCAAAATATTCAGAAGTATTTCACAAATATAACGTTAAGCATAATTAGTCAATAAAGAGTACCTACTGCACCGCCTGAGTGGCTCAGTCAGTTAAGCTTCCGACTGCAGCTCAGGTCATGATCTCGTGGTCTGTGAGTTTGAGCCCTGTAACAGGCTCTGTGCTGACAGCTCAGAGCCTAGAGCCTGCTTTGGATTCTGTGTCTCCCTCTCTCTCTGCCCCTCCCCTGCTTGTGCTCTGTCTCTCTCTCTCTCAAAAATAAATAAACATTAAAAAAAATTTTTAAAGAGTACCTACTGGATGATTCAATTGTATGAAATTCAAGAGCACGTGAAACTAATATACTATGCTCCAAGTCAAGGTAGTGGGCTGGTGGTGACTGAAAGGGAACACTGGAATGGTTTTGTGGGTGCTAATTGTTCTGAAAATTCCTTTAGATATTGGTTTCACGTGTGTTCATTTTGTGGAGTCTCATTGATTTTGTGTGTGTAAGATATATATGACCTATATGTAAGTCATATATATATGACTTAATTCACATAAGTCATATATGTGTGTATGTATATATATGTATATGTATGTGTATATATATATGACATATATATGACTTATATACATATATATATATATATATGACTTACTCCAATAAAATTTTATTTTATAATGAGAGAAAATTCCTCATTATTCATACCTATATATCAGGATTTTGTGAATCTTAAATTAAACCTTACCATCTATATATTTGTGATACCTGCCTTCTGGAACTTAATTTTGCCCAGCCTAAGGTCCCAACTCTCTCCTACTTCTAGTCTGTACAGTATCCAGATCAATGGCCTCTCTGTTTTGTAGACCCCATTGTCTCTTATGCAATTGATAATTATGATTTTGCTTCAGTTAAGAGAATTGCCTGATATTTTGTATCATAAAATTACTGAATATCTTCTCTAATATCATATATAACTCAGAATATTCTAAACTTATATCTAATATAGTACTTTCTATGATACTGTCAACACCTAGCCAAAGCAATATCAATCATTTGATCGACAGCACAGCTCTTAATTGGGTGCAGTAAGAAAGTCTCTTTAAAATCAAACACACAACCACTCAACGCCCTGGAAAAGTAAGAGAGAGATGGGAGCAGGGTAGAGGGCAAGAGAGAACAATATCCTTTCATGCAGGATGAGTTTCTGATTGAAGCAAATAAAGGAAACTGAAAACCTCATTGATTCCTGCACAAAAGTAAGAGTATGACTTCATTAGCTAGTATGAGGTGAAATGCCAAAGCAGAACATGTCAATGAAGGAATGAACCATATTCCTAATCCCTATATAAGTAATTCCTATAAATGCATTGGTATATGTTATTATCCACAGTTCATTCTCCTCTGCTAGTATTTTTAGTGAGAGAGGGTATGATGTAACCTCATGAAAACTTTATTTAAGAGCAAACACTTCCATTGGCATAGAATAACAGTAATTTATTCCTGGAGAAATTTGAAATAGAATTGCACATCTAAAATTTTAAGTAATCTTTTTTATTTTTGGCCATATTATTGTTCTGAATTTTTGAAATTCATAAATAATATCAAGCTGGCACATTCTATGGAGATACACTAAATACTACTCCTGGATATTCGCTGAATAAAACAAGCATAAATATAGTCTGGGCGAATTCCAACAGATCAGTTATTTCCATCTATATCTGGGTGCCTGGGTAGGCAGAACTTCTGTAAAAATGCCAATTAAAAGTTGCCAGAGGCTTGTTTATCTACCTGGATATCTGGAGATTATATATCTCTGCCACCTTTCAAGTTATTTTCTATGAACTGTGAAGAAATGTTTGAAGAAGCATCTTAGTTATGATAATGCAAGGCAAGCATGCACCTATTGTTCTGAGGAAAACGTAATAACACCAGTTATGTGTCCTCAGGGACTTTCACTGTCAGTATCCTTTGAGATGCATTTCTGGAGAAGAAGGAAAACGTTTTGCATGGACTCCGAGGAGGAAAAAGATAAGAAACTTCACTTTTCCCTTTGAAGCTCAAAGATTTTAGAAGCACTATGAAATGATTCTGACTCCTCAGTCAAGAGGGCACAAGGACCCAATGGAGAAATCCTTATCATGGTACATTCACATCGGTAAACCTGTATAGTAGTATGTCCTAAAGCTGGATACGTACTCACCTCATGATTTGGCAATTCCAGTTCTACTTTATATTCAAACAGATATCAGTTCATATGCTGACCTCAAGACTTCTGCTAAAATATTCATAGCAATACAATTTGTAATATTCCTGGGTAGAAACTACCCAAATGCCTATCAACAGCTTAAAAGGTAAATAAATGAAGTGTACTGACATGATGTACTTATATACAGCAATGAGAATGAAAAAAAAATAGACAAAATATGGTTGAATCTCAGAAACATAATATTGAGGGAATTAAGTTAGTGTGAAATAATACATACTATAGGGAGTCCTTGTATTTAAAGTTCAAAGAGGGTTAGAACTAATCTATGCGGTTAGAGGTGAGTACATAGTAACTCTTGAATAGGGTCAATGACTGGAAAGAGATACAATGGGGGGTTTGGTGTGCTAGTAATGTTCTTTCTTAATCCAGATACTAGTTACATGGGAATATATAGTTTGTCAATATTCATCAACCTTAGAGCTATGATATGTGTCCTTTCCTATATGTATGTTACACTTCAATTAAACATTTAAAAATATAATAAGTTGTGAACTTTTTTCAAGCTGGCAAATGTGTTATGCCATTTTTACACATTATATGTTTAGATCTAAATTTGGTGGAAATAGCATCATTAAAAGAACATGAATAAATGATCTCAATAGAAAATATGTTTATATATGTCATATTGTTAACATATATGTTTAAACAATTTTATAAAATAAATATGTATATTTATTTGTAACATATAGCCACTTATTTTTGATGAACAACAATAGGAAAAATTTATTTGTAATAAACTTCTTAGCATACCATTATATTGGGCTTTAAAGTTTAAAAGATATCTGATCATGAAAACAGAAATATGTGTCTAATTATAAATTCACTTATTTCATGTTTTCCATCTATCTTGTTCAACGTCAAAAAATACAACTGTTTTGTACTGTGGAGAAATGACTCGATGTGAGACTGGCATTGCCCAGAAGCTTTGGTACTGAGGGTAGCTGGAACAGAAAGTCTGAATGAACAGAGCCCCTAAGAATTTGAGGAGAAAGAGTAAGGCATTATTATTAGCAATAAATCTCAGCAGCCTTGATTACATTTTGTATAAGTAACTAACCCCTGAGTTTAAAAATCACTTCTGAATGAAAGATTACTAAAGTGCCAATAATAAATAAGTTTCAGGTAGTATGAATTAGGGAAGCATATTTTATTTAACCTTGGTGTTTAACATTTACATGCAAGAATAATACAGACAACACTACAAAATAGGGATTATTATTCTCCTTTTTTAAATAAGGTAACTAATACCGAGTGGTTAAAGCCATGCATAAGTTCAATAGGATGTGGGGAGTCTGAATTTAAAACCAGGAATGTCTGATTTCAGAGCCCTGGCTCTTAACCAACATGCTATAGTGCCCATGATAATATCAAAAAAACCCACAGAAAAGATACATGTGTTACAGACACTTTGAACCTAGAAATATAATTTCTTACCAGTTCATCAAAGGGTTGCTAACACTCAGGACAAAGGAGGACTTTTCGTATCTTAATATCACAGAGGAAAACATACACTTTCCTCTAAAAGCTCAGAAAGGGACAGAGACAACATGTGGCAAATATGCTTTTGAAAGTCGGTACTTAAGGAAGTCTGCCTGGGAAAGAGAACTGGGTGGTCCTAGGGTTGAATGACTTGAAGGCTTTAAAAAAAGCTTCAAACTTAAAAAAAAAAAATGTTATTCTTAAAGTTGGGAAAATGAAAAAATGCAAAATTACAGTTAAATAAATCTCACAAAATAACCTGATTCCCAGATGCCATACACTTTTTAATTAGTATCCATGCTGCAATGTTTGTCCTTTGGCTGTAATGGCTTTCACTTGTAGCACTACCACCGTCCTTTCGACTTGTGTAAGCTCATGCATCAGTTACTGCACATTAAACTCTGCAGGGTAGCAGGAGCTAGACCATGCAATGAGGGTGAGAAAAAAAAAATATATATATATATATAATCATATTATATAAAGTTTCCTATCCTCAAGATGCTTAGTCTGTAAAATCAAATCCTTTTGAAATTAATATTTTAGTATAGTGAATTCACTTTTATTTTAATATAGCAGAGAGAGATGGCATCACCCACTTCCCTTCTCAGATAGAACTTAAAATTGATTAGAAGAGCAAGGATGAAAAACCCAAATATCATCTGCTATGAAATTAAGAGATACTTACATTCCTGGACCACGATAGCAATCAAAACCAAAAAGAAATGTCACAAGACATTAAGAGAGGATGGCCCATTGCTGCTGACATCAGACAATGGGGTTAAGAATCCTACTCGGAGGAGAGTGGCACACACCTAGTGGGAAATAACTCCTTGTTTAGAACAACCCAAAGTCACCCAACAGACAAGTCAGATTTTCAGAAAGAAGTTTGTAAGTAAGACTTGGTAAAGATGCACTGTAAGCATATCTATGACGTCCAACCTCTGTTGCATGGAGAGGAGTGAAGACTAAAAGATCTCTCCCTCTCTTTCCCTCTCCCTTATCTCTCTTTCTCCCTCTCTACCTCTCTCTCTCTCTCTCTCTCTCTCTCTCTCCCTCCCTCACACACACATAGACATGCACACATGATCTATGTCACACAGAATTCTCACCAGCTTGAAACTAAACTTTATCCCCTTCTCCATATAAGCATCTCAGCTCAGAAAGAACGCATCTCAAAGGAAGGTAAATAATAATTGTAAAGAAACCAAAGGGAAATGCAAGATGTTCCCATGACGAAAGGAAACAGGAAAAACAGATGGCACGTAAAAAACTTTAGCCAGAAAAATCTCTTCATGCAGTAAATAAAAACTATGCCCATAATATAATCATGGACATACAAACTAATACAACAAATAAATTTATAAACCAAAATACCAAAGCAGGGAAATAAGAATTCAGAGGTAATATGCTAGGATAACAGAAATAAAAAAAAGCATGAGCTGGTAGAACTCAGGAGATGGAATTAAAAAACTCAAACTAAGTTGGTATGACAAATACTATAAACCATCTGACATTGGCTAGCATGACAGGGCAAGTCTTCAAAGCAGACAAAAAAGTTAATATAGAATTTAAAGGACAAATGGAATCGAGGTCAATCAGAGAAAGAAAGGATGTCCAGTTTAATAGAGCATGTACAAAGACATAAGTATACTTTCCGAGAACTAAACATGGCTTTCTACAGGATAAGAGGAAGAGAAAACTGATGAATGGGACTGGAATTGTAGACAAATACTGGATTTTGCATAGTGTTTTATGCCAACCTAATAAATGTAACTTCATGTTATTATAAAGAGGACCTATAGGTGGCTCAAATCAGAAAATTAATATGACCATTTACATTTTAGAAAGATCCCCCTGCCCACAATGAGGGAGGCAGCTAGATTAAGATGAATATAGGAGGCACAGAAGTGAGAATAATGGTAATTCCTTTCTATAATCCAGAGATAAAATATAATGATGAAATTATAGATAATGGCTAGAGAAAAGTGTGAGAAAAATAAGAAATATTTCATAAAAAACATCTACAAAACAGTTTGGCCAACTGAATACAGCAGGTAAGGGAAAGAAAACCTGAAGAATGACTCTAAGTGTCTGAATTACTCGACTGGTTGGATGGCCTCCCAGAATAAGTGTAGAAACAATGTAGGAAATACAGTTTAGGGGAAGGGAGGAGGAATAGATGATGCATTACCTATAAGTAAGTATATTAAAATAAATCAAATAACCCAAATAATTATTGGACTTTAATAAAAAATGATACAGTACCAGAAACTGCATTCCAAAAGGTATTGGCAAATTTTGAATGAGGTAAAAATAAGAAAGTCATCCCTATGTTTGCACATCATATTTCATAATTTTAATCTAGCATGATTTTAAATGTTTTAAAGTATTAAAATCATCACAAACTGTGTATCTCTCAGTAGCATTAAATGCTCAGAGAATTTACACAGAAATTAGATAATTTTGAAAAGTCAATCTTTAAGGAAATCAACCTAAATTACTGAAATCATGTTACAGACTTGGTTAGGAAACATAAGTACTCTCTATTATTCTACTTGTTTCAATATTTCATTCAGCCTTTACTTTCATGTTGTCTAATATGATGAACGTTATCCAGATTTTCTGTTGTATTAGAAATTTAGGGAAATCTGCAACATCATTTAACAACATTCTATGAAATGTACCAAGCAAAGCAGGCAGGGTTTTAAACTGCATGAAAATAATTAGAATAGGACATTCTAATGAAAAGTTACCATTAAGATGCTCTCCACTAATTGTACCATATTTATTTGTCTTTAATGTTTGTTACTACTATATAATGAATGAACCACTAAGCTTTATCTTAGTTTCAGGTTTTCGTTAAATGCCCTTCTTGGAATTTTGTTCTTTTGGTAGGTGTGATTTGGCCATATTTATTTTCAGCTCTATTTGGCTATTTTGAATTTTGATGAGTTTTCTTCCTATGCAGTGATGGAAAGTTATATATAACTTCCAAAAGATAAATGTGAATATAGTTCTTATCTGTAAAGCCACAGCACAAAAAGTAAATTTTAGGGCAGAAGGGGATATATGATAGCTTAAATATATATACATATATATACACACATATATATATATACATATATGTGTGTATATATATGTATATATATATGTGTGTGTGTGTATATATATGTGTGTGTGTGTGTGTGTGTATATATATATATATATATATATATATATATATTAGTGTAATTGGAATGAAGATGGTATGTATCTCCCAGAAAACAATGTCCCTAGTCACACAGAGACTGGTGGCTGGTAGTTGTAGGATAAATAAGGCAATACCTGTCCTTGTGAAATTTATCCATGTAGTCACCATGAAAGGCAGGTAATTTGAACTGAATTGTATCCCCCTAAAATTCATATGTTGAAGACAGAAAGGCACTGCGCAAGCATTCTATTGTTCTCTCAAACTTCACAACAAAATTAGCCCCTCCTCCACCTCAAGAATATGCAAATACAGGAATAAAAATAGGCCAGTAGTTGAACAGTAGTGGAGATAACCTAGATGTTTAACTTTGTTTCCCATATAAGGGGGCAAACGTATTTCAATCTTTCGGCTGGTGACATTTTATGATTAAACAATATCAATCTATCAAGAAATGAGATGCTCACAGATATCCATAATTACACAACTTTTGAAAAAAAATCATATTTTTTCTAGATTTTTTTCATTCTTTTCTTTTTCTTCATAATTTTGATATCATGTAAAGTTGATTCAGTTTATTCAAGTGAGAGGAGAATTCTGGAAAGAGGGCAGACAAACATACTGAGCAATGAGGAGAGTCAAACAAAAAGGCACAGACAATATGTACAGAAAGAAAACACTCTCATGATTACCAAAATGCAAGCAGATGGAGAATGGACCCCTGATACCTAATCTTTGCATGACAATGGGAGAAGGAAGCAAAAGGGCATCTGATAAAACTTGAGAACATGAAAATAACCCACAGCTTATATGAAAGCTCAGCAAATCAGTTCGAGAATGGCAGCAAAACTGCGCGTGCATATGATTGAGAGAGAACAAGGTGCCTTGGATAAGAGAACAAGCGGTTTCGGATAAGTGCAAAGATGCAGAGCATTCTGTACCCTATAAACTCTTGGAACTAATCTCTTTTCTATGACAATAATCCGTGCTCAGGAGAAATGTCTATGACTAAAACTCAAAATAAAAACAACAGAGGCAAAAAAAAAAAAGGAGACAGAATAAAGAAGATAGAATAAACTGAGGGAGAGAATCATGAATTCAGGAGTTCTCATGACATAAATTGCTATATACTTCAACTCTTCATAAAAACAACAGAAGAGAGAAATTTCAATCCAAGTTAGAAATGCTATCTTAAAGTTTAATGAAATTAATTTCATAAACATAAATACAACCAAAATGACACCCATCCTGCGTTTCATGGGTTTGAGCCCCGCATCTGTACTGACAGCCCAGAGCCTGGAGCCTGCTTCAGATTCTGTGTCTCCCTCTCTCTTTGCCCCTACCCTGCTCACGCTCTGTCTCTCTCTGTCTCAAAAATAAATAAGCATTAAAAACATTTTTTTAAAGAAACAAAGAGAGACTAAGACACAAAATAAATAACATCCATACAATGAAGGCAGGTCAGAGGAAATGGCCACAAAACATCAGTACATCAAAATGGATAAAAAGATGAAACAAAAGTCATTTAAAATATGAAAGAACAGGGAGCGCCTGGGTGGTTCAGTCGGTTAAGCATCCGACTTTGGCTCAAGTCATGATCTCACAGTTCCTGGGTTTGAGCCCCACATCGGGCTCTGTGCTGACAGCTCGGAGCCTGGAGCCTGCTTCAGATCCGGTCTCCTTCTATTTCTGCCCCTCCCCCACTTGGAGGAGCAAGTCTCTCTCTCTCAAAAATAAATAAAAACGTAAAAAAAAATTTTTTTAAATATGGAAGAACAATATAACTCAGAAATGGGGTGATAGGATCAGGGAAGAAGTAGAAGCTTAAAACAAATACGTCTAAAATATAGAATGAGAAGAGCAAATAACCAGGCAGTATTTTAAGGGAAATAGAAGATTAAAAAAAAATAGAAACATTTTATAAATCAAAAGAAATTACAATAATTTTATATATAGTCAAGATTAATTTCAAGTATAAAGTTTGCAGAAAATTTGTCATCAGCATGCAGGGTCTTAGGGCATGTTTTTCTGATGAGTCTTAACTTAAAATTTACTAAATAATGAGCTTCAGACAACGAAAATGACTGCGAAGAATTTGTCCTAGGCACTGGTGGTGAAGATTACAGATTAGTGATTTATCTATAGAATCAAAATTAATGGAGGACATAAAGAAGAGAGTGTAGAATGTACTGGCAGCATGTTCTGACAATGGGTATAATACAACTGTGAATAAGTAGAAGAGAATGAGTAGAGCATTTGAAAAAAGCTCTTTTTTAAACTAAATTGGTGCTAATGTTGGTATTATTATTCTAAAGAAGCTATGTGTGTAATGTAGGATAAAATCAACAATTCTAATTTTATCAACCTTAATATCCTTGTAATTTAGGCTATTCAATGTGGGGGAGAGGAGATAAACATATAAAAAAAGGAAAGGTTAAGATTTACTGAATATGAATACAAGTTTCATGCAAAATCAGATATCATATTTTTAAAATATTTATCTAAGTTTTCTTCATACATGTCTATATTTATGTAGAGAGATGATAGATGACAGATAGATGATAGATAGATAGGTGATAGATAGGTGATAGGTGATAGATAGATAGATAGATAGATAGATAGATAGATAATAGAGCACACACACATATTTTCTAATGCTGTTCACTGGAAAATTCAAGTAACAATGATCAACCTATTAGGAATGGCAATCCTTTCTCCAAAGTGTGATCTTTAAATACCATCTCCTGCTAGAAGGAATCTGGGCTACTTGGATAATTGGCTAATTCTAGGTCTCAGACAGGAAATGTACAATATACCATTTTCCTATAAGATTGTCAGAGAAGTTGGTTCTAATAACAAGACATTTGATCAGAGATATAATTAATGGAGAGAATAAATTGGGTTTCTGAGAAAGAACGTTCTTGACAGAGGGAATAGCAAAGTGCAAGTTCCATAGGTAGAATTATGTTTGTTGTATTGAGAAAAAGTAAAGAGGTCTTTCTGGCTGCAGCTTTGAAAGTGAGGGTAAGTGTATCAAGCAATGGACAGATGGCTTAGAGGTTGGCCAGAACATGAAGGGTTTTGTAGACCATTTCTAACAGTTTGGCTTTTCTCTGAGAAAAACAATTCGTAGAGTTATTTTGAGCAGAGAATTAGTATGACCCGACTTCTGTTTTGGAAGGATCACTCTGGCTGCTATGTTACATTAAATTATTAGGGGAAGAGTAAAAGTAAAAGCAGGGAGGCCAGGTGAGAGCCTGTCAGTGATCTGGGTAAGATCTGGTGGACACCGGGACATGCATAAGCATAAAAATGGTGAGAAGTGGTAAAATTCCAAGTATCTCTTGAACGTACAGTCAGTGGGCTTTTGTGATAGATGTAGGGTGTGAAAGAAAGAGACATTTCAAGACCACGCCAAGGTCTAAGACCTGAGCAATTATAAAAATGAAGACTGTAATTCCTGAGATGACGAAGACTTTGAGAAGTGCAGGTCACCAGGGGACAAATCAAATACAAAAGTCTGCATAACTGTTCATCATAATTATTAAAATTATATTAAAATATATTCATTTTAAAATATTTTTTTCCTACTGCTACATTTCATTAAACACGGTAGTCAATCTTTGCAAATGCATCTTTCATGTCACAGGCTTTGTCAAAATCAGGGCAATTTTTTTTTTATTTTATTATTTAATTTTTTTTTATATATGTAATTTATTGACAAATTGGTTTCCATACAACACCCAGTGCTCATCCCAAAAGGTGCCCTCCTCAATACCCATCACCCACCCTCCCCTCCCTCCCACCCCCCCATCAACCCTCAGTTTGTTCTCAGTTTTTAACAGTCTCTTATGCTTTGGCTCTCTCCCACTCTAACCTCTTTTTTTTTTTTTTTCCTTCCCCTCCCCCATGGGTTTCTGTTGAGTTTCTCAGGATCCACATAAGAGTGAAACCATATGGTATCTGTCTTTCCCTGTATGGCTTATTTCACTTAGCATCACACTCTCCAGTTCCATCCACGTTGCTACAAAAGGCCATATTTCATTTTTTCTCATTGCCACGTAGTATTCCATTGTGTATATAAACCACAATTTCTTTATCCATTCATCAGTTGATGGACATTTAGGCTCTTTCCATAATTTGGCTATTGTTGAGAGTGCTGCTATGAACATTGGGGTACAAGTGCCCCTATGCATCAGTACTCCTGTATCCCTTGGGTAAATTCCTAGCAGTGCTATTGCTGGGTCATAGGGTAGGTCTATTTTTAATTTTCTGAGGAACCTCCACACTGCTTTCCAGAGCGGCTGCACCAATTTGCATTCCCACCAACAGTGCAAGAGGGTTCCCGTTTCTCCACATCCTCTCCAGCATCTATAGTCTCCTAAAATCAGGGCAATTTTTAAGGCCACCTAACACATTTTTAAGAATACATCATCTTCACTTCTATCTGTGTTGTGAAAAATAGCACCTTTTCAAGTTAGGACTGATACTGCCTCTGGAGATCTGATCCCACATATATAATATTAAAACCATCTTTTGAAAAATTTGTCTTACAAATGTGGGTACATGCTCTCAAAATATAAACCACCTATTATACTATAATAAATTCCAGGGCGCCTGGGTGGCGCAGTCGGTTAAGCGTCCGACTTCAGCCAGGTCACGATCTCGCGGTCCGGGAGTTCGAGCCCCGCGTCGGGCTCTGGGCTGATGGCTCAGAGCCTGGAGCCTGTTTCCGATTCTGTGTCTCCCTCTCTCTCTGCCCCTCCCCCGTTCATGCTCTGTCTCTCTCTGTCCCAAAAATAAATAAACGTTGAAAAAAAAATTAAAAAAAATTCCACAACATTTCTATCAAGTGTTGTTTAAGGAACTTAATTGAAACACTATGCACCTATTTGCAATGGAGATATTGACACTTCAGGAAAAAATATTCAAACTTGCTAAATTCCTTCGATTTTTTTTAACTTACATCTGATGGTCTCATTCAAATTGAACACTGGTTTTCACTGAGGTCATTCTGGAAGAGGGTGTCTTACCCAAACAGTATTCTGTTGTTTAAAATAAAATAATTATGAAACTACCTTTTAATATGAAAGGCATGGCAAGAACAAGCATAAGAAGCAATTCTATTTTTAGAATGATAATAAAAAGGGAGATAAAATACAAACAAGTGAAGTACATTCAGGAATAATTATTTCCCTAACTCAGGGATTTTTTACTTTCTCTATATTGTTCCATCTGTGTAAATTCTTTGTACCTTGACTGATTTTTCATTCCGTATTTAAATATTTTTATTTAACTTTGGAATTTCAGGGAGGAAACTATAGTTAAGTTGAATCTTTTAATCACCAAAAGAAGAAACTTAAAATTATCAAATCTATTCTTAACATTTTCTTGACAAGAGAGCATCATGAAAAAACATGCAATAGTGTAATATTTAATTCAAGTTTAAATATTAGTTATATTCCACAGTTAATATAGATATGTAGTCTGATGACTTTCAATTCTGTTCATTTACATTTTGAGGTGTTGCCTAGTAAAATTTGTTACCAAATTTTATTTGTTATTTATATACAAGGGATAGAATAAGCCCTTCTTGAGATAGTAAATCACTGGGATGCCTGGCTGTCTCAGTTGGTAGAGTGTGTGAGTCTTGATCTCAGGGTCATGAGTTCAAGTCCCATATTGGGCATGGAGCCTACCTACCTAAATGCATACATACATACGTACATACATACATACATACATACATACATACATACATAACAGGGGGAACAAAAGCACTAAGTCACTATGGTGCCATTATTTTTAAAGAAACTAATATCAATGTTGGAGAGTTAAAGTTGAGATTAATTCATAATGGTCCATAGAAGAGTTATGTAAAGTCTCCCTAAGAAACAGTACTCCAAGGTCAAGACATTCCTTGACAAAATTGAATGTACTCCTACATTTAAAGAAAGAATGTATCAAATAGAAAAGGATTAGTAACCTATAGAAAACTAGAAAAAGAATAGCCAGTAGAGACATTGGTACACCCAAGTGTCCAGGGATGACAGCATTTTACCTAAGAGGTTTCAGGCATTTGCTCTCTTTGGTAAGACCATTCCCATTTTGAGATAAACACAAAAGTTTTGGGTTTTTTTTTTTCAATTTCTCTAACCCCATTCACCCTAATTACATGTTTTCAAAAGAACTTACAATAATGCTTTCTTATGGGGATAACATAACCTGATTTCATCAAAACATGTTGAAATAATTTAAAATTTTTAAAAAACAAAATTTTATGTGACATATCATTCTCCATTATTTTGGTCCCCACCACGCTATTCTTCCAAAGACTCATCCACAGTCCCTACTGATAATTCCTCTTGACCTAATTTCTTTTGTACCTATACAAACCAGGATTTTATCCCTCTCTGGCTAGTGAAACAATTCTTGTGAAGGTTACCATTGCAATGCCAATTCCAACAGTTAATTTTTACTCTTATTATGTAATATCAGCAGCTTTAAAAATTATTATTAATTTTCACACATATGGAAGAGTAAGAAGAATAATACAATAAAGCCCCATATAGCCCTTACAATTTTTTACATATTTTTTGTTTGTTTTGTAGTAAGAACATTTAACATGGGATCAATCTATTCTCAACAGATTTTTAAGTGCCCAGTACAATATTTCCACTACAGGCATAAGTTTGTACATCACATCTCTAGTATTTGTCTTGCATAACTGAAACTTCATATAGTTGAATGGCAACTCCCCTTTTCCCTCTCCCTTTTGTATGAGTTTGACTATTCTGGATACCTCATAAAGGTGGAATCATGCAGTATTTGTCCTTCCGTTACTTGTACACTATTGGAGGAAATGTAAAATGGTTCATCTGCTATGGAGAAAAGTATGGAGTTTCCTCAAAAATTAAAGAGAACTACCATCTGATCCATCAATCCTACTTCTGAGTAGTATCCAAAGGAAGTGAAAGCAGAACCTTGAAGAGTTATCTGTGCTACCGTGTTCATTACAATATTATTGACAATAGCCAAGACATGGAAACAACTTAAGTACCCATCAATAGATGAATCAATAAAGAAAATGTGGTATATACATATTATTTAATCTTTAAAAAGAAGGAAATCCTGCCACATATAGTAAACATGGATGAATCTGGAAGACATAATCTAAAGTCCCGTATTCAAACCACACACCTTACCTATTACTCAAAACCCAACCATCATCAAGATTTTGTCACATTTTCCTTTTTTCATTTGCTGAAGCACTTAAAACTCACGAAGATGAAATTTGTTAAAGCAAATTCCCCAAAATTATGGTATTTTATCACCATCTACTTAAGTATATGCTTCTAAAACTATCAACATTTTCCTGCGAAAGCTAAAAAATATATTATCACATTTAACAGAAAGAATAGTACAAAATTAACAGTAAAATTAAATAATATCCAGTCATAACCAAATTTCCTCAATTATCTCAAAAATGTGTTTGTATACTTACTTTATTCTAAGGAGGATCCAGACAAGGTCAGCACACTGAATTTGGAATTTAGCTTTTTTTTTAATGTCTCCGTTATTTTTTTTTTAATTTTTTAAAAAGCTTATTTATTTTTGAGAGAAAGAGAGAGATATAGCACAGGCAGGGGAGGGGCAGAGAGAGAGAGAGAGAGAAACACAGAAGCCAAAGCAGGCTCCAGGCTCTAAGCTGTCAACACAGAGCCCGACACAGGGCCCTAACTCATGAACTGTGAGATCATGACCCGAGCTGAAGTCAGACAACGGACTGAGACACCCAAGCACCCACCCCAAGTCTTCTTAAATAGATTAGCTTCCTCTTGGATTTTTTTTTTCAGTTATAGTCATGGATTTTTGTTGTTGCTGTTGCTGTTGTTACTTTAATGGCACTGAAAATTAGTCAAGAGTCACATTTTATACATATTTCCCAGAGCGCTTTTAGAGTAGATTCCTTCATGTAACTGGAATGTTTCTAATTATTGTTCAATTTTCTTCATACAGGTCTGAACATCTTTCATTCCCACTAGATACAGATGAGAGTGCTTATTTCCTCACAGCTTCCTCATCAGGCAATGTGGTCAAAATTTTGGATGTTTACCAACCCAATAGGTAATAAACTGTTTTCCAATGTAGTTTAAAATTGTATTTCTTTTAATTGAGTACAAATAATGTATTTTCATGTTTTTAATGATCGTTTTTACTTTTTCTTTTGTTAACTACCTTTGAAGTCAGCAGCTTTGGACAGGTTTCATTACTACCTCTTTAATTAAATTTTTCTTCATTGGACTCTCAAGACCTACCACTCACCTTCTGTCTCATCTCCTTCACTGCTCTTTCTGCTGTCGTTCTCAGGCCAGATTATTCTCCTCTCAATCTCTGTCAGCTAGCCCCAGGGCTCAGTCTAAGAACATCTTTTCTCCATCTATACTCACTCACTAGGGACTTCATCCAGTCTCCTGATTAGAATACCATCTACACACTGATGGCAAGTCTCAAATTTGTATCTTTCATCTTTAGTTCTACCTTCAAGTATAGGAAAATATAGAATTCACTACTAAATATGCCCACTTGACTATCAAACCATGCTCTTGATCATCCATCCCTACATTCTAAAGCAAACCTCCCCAAATAATCTCCGTTTCTTGCCTCCTTTCCTATTGGTCAAGCCAAAACCTTTAGGGTGATCAACAACTCCTTTCTCTCAGACCCCTCTTCTAATACAGAAACACATTCAGTTGGCTTACCAGAATTTGACCATTTTACCACCATCTGCACCATTATAGTTTTAGCCTAAGAGAGCTTCATCACTCTCTTGGATTTGGGGATAAGCCCCTCTTACTGGTCTCCCTGCGTTCACCTTGTCTTCCTGACGTGCAACAACTGAAATATTGCTTTTAAAAGAAATCAGATCAGATCCAGAAACTTCTTTTCTGGATATATATCCAAAAGAATTGAAAGAGTCTCAAAGAGATATGTGTATATCCATGTTCAAACAACATTATTCACAAGAGCCAGTAGATGGAAGCTTATTGTCCAAATGTTCATCAATAGATAGATTTAAAAATGTGATATAGAAACAGTGGAGTATTATTCAGTCTTATAAAAGAGGGGAATTCTAACACAAGCTACAAGATGAACCTTGAGGACATGCTAAATGAAATAAGCCAGTCACAAAAAGGCAAATGCCGTATGATTCCATTTACATGAAGTATCCTGAGAAGTCAAACTCATAGAAACAGAAAGTAGATGATGGCTACCAGGAGCTGGAGAGGGAAGTGAAGAGTTGTTGTTTAATGGGAATAGACTTTCATCTTTGCAAGATAAACAGGTTCTAAAGATTGGCTGTACCACAATGTGAATATACTTAACACTATGGAACTGTAGACTTAAAATTGGTTAGGAGTGTAAATTTTATGTTATATGCATTTTACCAAATGAAACTTTGAAAACTTTGAAAAAAAAAAAATCTAAGTCAGATCTCCTTCAAACCCATCAATTTATTCCCTTCTTTTTCAGAATAAGTCCAAAATTCTTCCCAGAACTTTCAAGGCCTTATATGATTGATACACTCAGCACTTACCTCTGTCCTCATCTTCTACTACTTACTCTCTGTCTCATTCTGCCTCTGCTTTCCTGCTGTGCCTTGAGCTTGTCTAAAACACTTCTCCCTCGTGTCCTTCACACTTCATGTTTCTGGTGATATCTACATAATTCGTTCCCTATTTCAGTTCACTGCTCACAGAAGCATTCCCTGAAAACCTTATCTAACTAGTACCTTCTTGTTGCCACTCTTTGACCCCTTACTGATTTATGTTTCTTCATAAAACTTAGTGTGTGTGTGTGTGTGTGTGTGTGTGTGTGTAAAGCATTTATTTTTGTATTATTTTTCTCTTCCTCTATCTCTTTTGATGTTCATATTGTCAGGGAGGAAGACCTGCTTCTGACCTATGGTCCTTCTAGCTAGACTTGGAATCAAATTAATACAAAAGAGATTAATATGAGAAAATCAAATTTAATAGATGCACATATGGGGAATCAACACAGACATGAAATTCCAAACACAATGAGGCAACATGAAGCTTAAATGAGCTAAGGAGAGGGGAGGGGTCTGAAGATACAAAGGGGAGAAGACCATTAGCAAGAAGATGAAAGGACATGTTCCCTAAAACAAAGATTGCCCTATGATGTGAATAAGTTTCTTAAGATAAAGGGGAGTCTCTCTTAATAGCGCTCTTCCTGGCATAGGCTCTCCTTTCCAATGTAAATTTAGGCAGTTGAGGGGGAGGCAGAGGGCTTTTCCTGCATCTGCTAAGTTTTGATTACTTTTAACTCAAAATAATCTTTATGCTAAAGTGGCCCATCTTGGGGCAGCTTGCCCTTGGCCCCTACAAGATGCTTAACTAGTTTTTCTCTCTGCAGTTATTAAAAACTATCTCTTTCATTTTCAATCTCTCTCATAAATGAGCACCATATATATTTGCATTTGCATCTCTACTATTTTCTTCCCTGTAACAATATCATACTACCTTCATTTCTAGAGATTTCTATCAAATCTCATTATCTGTTAAGTGAAGTATCACAAAATGTCCTTCAAAATGGTCTTGTCTATCCTTGCTCTTTAATTGTTCTTATCTATCTAAAAATAGGCTTGTGAAGTTCCATGAGAATAATTTGTGCAAATCTTAATTGGAATTGCATTGAATCTTTTATTGTTTGTTGGAGAATGTATACCTTTACATTCCTGGATCTTCCCCTCCTTGCATGTAATGGAATTTATTAAGGTGGCTAATGTCTTTCAATAAAGTGTTAAGATTTTCTGAGGAAAAACTTTTACATATCTTGTGAGATTTATTTTTAGTACCTTATAATTTGGTTGTACTAAGATAATATATATATTTTTAATTTTTTTAGCATTTATGCATTTGTGAGAGACACAGAGAGACAGAGCACAAACAGTAGAGATGCAGAGAGAGAGGAAGACACAGAATCTGAATCAGGCTCTAGGTTCTGAGCTGTCAGCACAGAGCCTAACTTGGGGCTCAAACCCACAAACCATAATATCATGACCTGAGTTGAAGCTGGACACCTAACCAACTGAGCCACCCAGATATCCTGATAATATTTTTTTTAAATAGAAGTTTCTTTTATTTTCTGATGTAGAGAATTCATTTAATATCTAGCAACTGTCCTAATCTCTCTTATTAATGCTGTAGATCCTTTGGGGCTTCTGTGTTGTAAATCTTGTATCTGTGAATGTTGATGTCTTTGTTTCCTTTTCAAAAACAGTATGTCTTTCTTTTCCTTTCCTTTTGTCCTGCTGATCCTTGTACAACAATATTGAACAGAAATCAGGACAGTGAGTATCCTTGTCTTATTCTTTATTTAAAAGATAAATGCTTTTGATATTTTACTGTTAAGTGTTAATTTTTTCTCCAAATGTTCTCACCGTATAGTTCTATTCCTATGTTGCTAAGTATATTTTTGTTTTAATTCATGAATGATTATGCATCTGTTGGGATGATCGTAGTTTTACCTTTAATTTATAAATGCAATAAATTACATCCACATATTTTCTAATGTTGAACTAGCTTGCATGTCTAGAGTAAACCAATTTAGTTACACTGTTAAATTACTAGATTTGGTTTGCTAATATTTTTAAGTTGTTCTCAACATGTACACAATAGAGATTCCATTATAAAGTTTCATTTTCATATGGTTACTTTCTATTTTTGTAGCAAGGTAAAACTTGTGTCATAAAAAACTTGAAGAGAGCTTCTGTTTTATTTTGTTTTGTTTTGTTTTTTCTCTAAACATGTGCAAGGCTGCAATTATCTGTTTTTCTTAAGTATGTATTTAAACTAGTCCTAACATGTTGTTTATGGGTAATTTTATAAATACTCATTACATTTCTTTAATGATTATGAGGTCAAAAGTTCTGTAGTTGAAGTCATGCAATTAAAATACTATGTGTTTATTTACTGGCAATGTTATAAAAACAAACTATATCATGAACCATATCATGTTCAAAAATCTTAAAAACTTAATTTCAAAACAAGAAATTTTCCTAAAAATTTTAGGAAATTTACATAATTTTATGATTCTAGTTGAATTTCTATTCTTACTTTTAAAAAGTTCTTATTTATTTTTGAGAGAGAGAGAGAGCATGAGCAGGGGAGGGACAGAGAGAGAGACACAGAGAGACAGAGAATCCCACACAGGCTCTGTGCTGTCAGTGCAGAGCTGGACTTGGGACTCAAACTCAAGAACTGTGAAATCATGACCTGAGCCAAAATCAAGAGTCAGATGTTTAACCAATTGAGCCACCCACGTGCCCCAAATCTCTATTCTTTTTTAATCGATTTTAGAAAGTTACACTTTTTCCAAAAATTTGTCCACATAATTTACGTTTTAAAAATTATTGCCATCACAATATCAGATTTATTTTTCATTTAAATTTTTAGTGTGTTTTTTTTACCTTTCTAACTTAATTTTTTTTCAAGAAGTTCTGTATGTTATCAAGTTTTTTCAAGTATAATTAACACAATCTATTAGTTTCAGATGTAAAATGTAATGACTCAACAATTATATACATTTCTCAGTGCTTGTCAAGGCAAGACTACTCTTACCCCTTTATCTATTTCCCCTATCCCCTCACCTAGCCCCTGGCAGCTACCAGTTTGTTTCTCTGTATTTAATAGTTTGGTTTTTGTCTGTCTCTTTCGTTGTTGTTGTTTTTGTTTATTCATTTGCTTTGTTTCCTAAATTCCACATATGAATTAAATAATATAATATTTCTCTTTCTCTGACTGATTTATCTCACTTAATTTCACTTAGCATTATACCCGCTAGGTACATCCATGTTGTTGTAAATGACAAGATTTCATTCTTTTTTTTTTTTAATGTTTACTTATTTTTGACAGAGAGAGAGAGAGAGACAGAGCATGAGTGGGTGAGGGGCAGAGAGAGAGGGAGACACAGAATCTGAAACAGGCTCCAGGCTCTGAGCTGTCAGCACAGAGCCTGATGCGGGGCTCGAACCCACAAACCGTGAGATCATGACCTGAGCTGAAGTCCGATGCCCAACTGACTGAGCCACCCAGGCGCCCCAAGATTTCATTCTTTTTTAATGGCTGAGAAATATTCCATTGTAGGTATATATGCATATATATATATATATACACACACACACACACACCTATACACATGTATATACACACACACACACACATGCACACACACACACACACACACACCAGTTCTACTTTACTCACTCATCTATGGGTGGACACTTGAGCTGTTTCCAGATATATATATATCTTTCCAAATTAATGTTTTTTTTCTTTAGGTAAAGATCCAGTAGTGGCATTAGTGGGGGTCATATGCTAATTTCATTTTTAATTTTTTGATGAACCTCCATACTGTTTTCCACAGTGGCTGCAACCATTGCATGCTTTCCTTTTTTGAAGTTTTCTGCATTCCAACTTACTACCTATTCAAGATGCCATTTACTATTATATGCATGTTATTCTAGGAAGGAATTAATTTCTTAATAATGAAAATTAACTTTCTATCATCACAACTCTGAGCTTTAGTTCCCTCCTATATAACTGAGGATAAAAATATCTACCTTGAGAGGATTAGAATTGACATATGTGAAGGACTAACAGTTCCCAGACAAGAGTATATGTCTAAAAAATAGCTGAAAAATAAGTGGATTATTTCCCAAGTGCATATATAGATGTGTTTCATGTATTTGATTACATTAAATGTTTCTTGAGTGAGTCTGCTTTTTCGTATCCAATGCTTTCTAATGTAATGCTTTGCATAAGTTAAGACTAAATACTTTTTGTTCTTGGTTAATTGATTGACTATTTGAGTGACTAATAACAAGTCAATCATTTGGAATTTCCTATCATTTTTTTTATTTCAGGTTTTGAATGTCAATATTAAACATACAAGAAAAGCACACAATGATGAGTAATGGTCAATCACTAAAATGAAGTCAAGTTGACTATACACTACTTTGTGTATGGAGATTTCCTAAAGGGTGGTTCAAAGAATGGTCTGTGAAGACATGCTAAGGATATCCTTAATACAATGGGCCCTAAATAACCGGATGTATGTGTTGTGTACATACACAAACATACTCTAATCCTCAGTAAAGTCTATTACACACATATAATCTCTTGGAATGCTGCCATGGCAATGAAAGGACATAATTTCCTCCTGCACAATTAAGCAGGCAATAGCAGTATCACAGCAAATGTACAACTGTTCCAGTGTTCCGGATGGGTCACCAGAAATGAAGAAAGAAGACACTTCAGGAGCATTTGGGGAAGTTATTGGGAAGCATATGGCATGGAGGAGTAGATACAAATGGGAGATTTGTGTTGCTTCTAATATCCTCCTCTCCCTATCCACCTTGTAGTCTCAAACTTTGCCATCCCTACTCCCACCAAAAGTCTTGATTTAAGTGTTCTCTCTGATCTCAACCTGGTTCCCTTCACATTACTTATTCAACTATGTACTGTAGCTGCCCAATTAAATATTTTCAAGGGATACTTCATACAGTTCTTACCTTAATAACCCTTTATACAAACATTTACCACCTCTTTCCATGTACAGTTTTACTTTCTAAATGCCTTAAATCTTTCCATACTTATAGTCTTCATACCTATTATAATCTCTTTCCTGGACAACTATGGTAGCCCCTGCAGCCTTTTTGCACTCATTCTTGTTCCCTTCCAATCTGCAGCCAAAGTGATGTTTTTATAAAATTCATCTAATTCCCTCATCCCACCACCATCAAGCTTAAGGTATTACTAAGGATTTTCATTACTTTAAAGATAAAGACCTAAATCTCTAAATTCTCCAAAGGCCTGTCAAAACCTATTCCTTACTTAACTTCTCCTGGTTTATACATGAACTTTCTTTCAGTTCCTAAAAAGCCCCATGCTCCCACCTGCCTCAGAGTATGAGTGCCTGCTGCAACATCCATCACCCTCTTTGCTCATCAGCCCTCTCTCGAGTCAGCTCCTACTCTCCCTTCAGAATGACACTAGTCTTTTTTCAAATAAACAACTCTCCTAGTGACAATTGTATCTGTAAGAGATTTCTTTGGTATACATTTAAGGAAAATTCTCATCATTTTCTTTGGTTTAATAGATTTGGCTCAATAAACAAAAGCAATCACTTAGGAAGGAGAACAGTTTTCATAAAATATATAATACTAACATTGAATGGTAAATTTATGGTAGTATCAAATAACTTTATGCATAATTTTCCAAAAATATTTTAAAATGCTGTTTATATATTTGTCAAGGAAGATAACTAATATCGAATAATCAGGATTAATAGAAAACATCTAGAATCCCCTGCTTAAATTAAAAATAGTTTAGGGGTACTTGGGTGGTTCAGTTTGTTAAGCATCCGATTCTTGCTTTAGGCTCGGGTCATAATCTCACTGGTCCATGGATTTGAGCCCCACATCGGGCTTCATGCTGACAACATGGAGCCTGCTTGGGACTCTCTGTCTCCCCCCACCCCCTCACTCATGCTGTCTATGTCTCTCTCAAAATAGATAAACTTAAAAAAAAAGAGACTAGTATAAATGACAATGTTAATTTTTTTAATGTTTATTTATTTATTTTATAGAGAGAGCGCACATGCATACTAGAGATTGAGAGAGAGAATCCCAAGCAGGCTCCATGCTGTCATCTCAGAACCCCACATGGGGCTCAATCCCACAAACCATGAGATTATGACCTCAGCTGAAATCAAGAGTCACCCATTTAACCTACTGAGCCACCCTGGCACCCCTAATTTACAACGTTAATTTAAGGAAATATACAATTATAACAGATGAAAGTGCAGTAATCAAGCAAATTCACATTTGTTTTTCCTCTATAGCTGGTTGGTTTAACTAATGAATGGAATGTTGCATTTTACTTCTGACTCTTAGGTTCAGCATTACATATGAAGAAGACAAATCAATAGAGAAGTCAAGAGGCAAAGCAGGATAAAGACTGGTAAGTATCTCTGGATCTGGTAAATAGTAGGCTATTGTGCTTTTGGGGAGAGAAAAAATACTGAAGAGTGAGTCAGAGACCAGTTGCTAAGGCTGGAGGGGAAAATGGTTGGTGACAAAACCAAGGTAAGAGTGCCAATTGTCATTGCAAAGAGCATGTTTCTCAGAGCTTCGTTCTAGGGCAAGAACACTGGAGTCCTAGATTAGAATGTAGACTAGAGGGAGACATCGCCGTTGTCTTCTTCTTTAGATTGGAAATATTAGTTTGAACATATTTACTTGCTAAAAGAACAGTGCTAGTGTATAGTTGGATTGAAAGTGAAGATGAAAGGGGCAGTATTTGCGAAATGAGATCGCCGGAAGAGACTGGAGAGGATGAGATTTAGAGTACAGGAAAGTGATAGGTGTTATCAGACAAACCTTAAGAGATGCCAGGTTTATAGTCAAGTTCTAGAAATTATTAAATAAATGTAGCATATATTTATTAAGTACCATGTATGTGGTGGCACTTTGGGATAGACGAGTAAGAAAGAGATGTGACAAAAAATAATAAATATAGTTTTTTCCTTCAAAGTGTTGGTAATTTTGTTAAGGGACAAAAGGTGGAAAGGGTAAGCCCTTCTCATGTGCCAGGCACTGTGCTGGACACATCAAGTGCATCATCTCACGTAATCCTATAATTGCCTGAAAGGGAGCATTGTTATCTTCATTTTACAAAGATAATGAAGATGAAAAAGACCAAATAACTTCCCCAACTCACAAAGCTAGTAATTGACTGAGTTGAGATTCAAGCCCAGATCTATTCAAATCTAAAACATATCCTTTATCCATTAAGGTACATGTTTGAAAAAAAAATGCATCAAATCCTGAATGATCCTTATGTCCTCATGTTGATCAAATAGAACATTAAAAACTAGGCAGTCAGAATTTACAGCTTGCAGTTTCCTTTCTGCCAAAATGAGATTGGTTGGTTTCAATAACATATTTGCTATTCTGATTGCTTAGATAAAATAAAGTTTTAAGTATCAAAAGGCCATAACAGTCACTTATATCATGCATAAATCAAAATTGTCACAAAAAGATAAATTATTTTAAGGACGTGACTATAATATTTAAAACTTGTACCTATGCCCAGATATGTATGTACTGGGAATATTTTGCAAATTAAGGAAAAGTAGAGTTGGGGCAATGTCCAGCTACCGCTAAAAGAAGTGAAGTTTTCAATACAAATTTAGATGTTTGCCAACTTGTGTAATTTTGTGAGAGGAAAAATATAAGCCATTCTTTTGGTATCTAATGTGTCATTGTGTCCTTCATTATGATGCTAATAGCATTGCTACTGCTGGTGCTTGACATGAAGCATCTGATACATTTGGACTAAAGCTTCTGAATTAATCCTAAAATACATGAATTAGATCTCAGGCACTGCTCTGTGAGCTCATTTCTTCAAAAAATTTAGGAATAGTAGTTTGCATGAGTTTTGTGTTTGTTTACACTTAATTTTAGAATTTCTCAAGTGAGAGTCTGCTTTCTAAATCTCCCTACAGATTTTTAGGTAGTCAGGGGTAGGAACTTTGAAAATTTGGATGGCAGGCTGGTCATTGTGGAAAGAGGGAATCATTGGTAGAATGACCACACAATTTATCGACTCAGTTGGAATACGTTTTAGAGCAAAAATGCTAATATGTATGGACATTAGCACCACAGGTCTTAACTAGGATCAGCCAAAGGAAACCAATGCATAGCTCCAGATCAGCTCCAAGTAACATCAGTCAGAAAAGGGGTCCATCCACACACGTGTCAATTCAGGTTTGCCCTCTCTGCATCCAATCTACTCCACCCTATTGGTTTGTCTGAGTTGAACTTAGTATCAGAACATATGGAAATGAAAAAGAAAAAATATTATAGGATATCTCAGGGAAAATTAAAAGTTTAAAAAATTTGAAACAATTATCAAACTGTAAGTGTCTTGATGATAATACTGTATCTGATATTATGCTTTTTTTCATACTGCAATTCTTTTTAAAATAGCAAACAATTGGGGCTCCTGGGTAGCTCAGTTGGTTGAGCGGCCAACTTCAGCTCAGGTCATGATCTTGTGGTCTGTGAGCTCGAGCCCCATGTCAGGCTCTCTGCTGACAGCTCAGAGCCTGGAGCCTGCTTCTGTTTCTGTGTCTCCCTCTCTCTCTGCCCCTCCCCTGCTTGCTCTCTGTCTCTCTGTCTCTCTGTCTCTCTCTCTCTCTCTCTCTCTCTCAAAAATAATAAACATTAAAAAAATTAGCAAACAATTACAGACAATTTAGTTATATGATTATTAATGATTTAATTAACAAATACTTGCTGAGCAACTACTGTGGACTTGACATGGTTAAATAGTCTCGTAGGAGAATAAATTAGATATAATTCCTGCCCTCATAGATGCTGGTAAATGTGTGATTACTTCTACAACTGAAAACAAATTTGAAGCATTTTACATTAAAGATAAGCAATTGTATGGGCCCTCAATAATACTGATTAATTCACAAAATGATAAAATTTTCAGGTTGCATGTTAATAGGAAAGATTGAAATGAATTAACATTGAAAATAATTTGTTAAACTCCCTTAGCTACTTTTAATGAGATAAACTCTTCATAAATATTTCTGGGCTTCTCACTAATTTACTTAGAGAAAACCTTAAGTTTACAACAATCAAAACAAAGACACAAATGCATAGACTGCTTCAGAGTGTAGGTTCTGAAAGGTATCTGAAACAAATGCAATTAGTTTATTTCAGTAAGAATATATTTTTACCACATTTTATCAAAGGTAAATATCATTTGGAGATGCCACAGAAAATGTAAGTCACTGAGTAATATGCAAAGTATAGCTGATAGCAATGAAACTGTCTAAGAATAATAATAGCATTTCATTTGAGTCATCCAAGACCTAGATGTAAGCAAGAAAAATAAAATTAGTGAAATCAAAAGCTCAGTGGTTTTTTTTATATTCTATATCATATATTTATTTAGGAGAAATCATTTTTTTAAGTTTATTTCTTTATTTTGAGAGACAGAATGAAGAGAGAACACAAGCAGGGGAAGGGCAGAAAGAGCTGGGGAGAGAGAATCTCAAGTAGGCTCCACGATTTACTGCAGTGCCTGATGCAACTCTTGATCTCACGAACCATGAGTTCATGACCTGAGCAGAAATCAAGAGTCAGATGCTTAACCAACTGAGCCACCCAGGCACCACTACGGAAGATCATTTTTATGGGCCACAATTTTCTCTAGACATAAATACTTCTGAGATAAGATGGGGATGTCACCAATTGGTAGACGGTATTTCAGAGAATACAGTACAGAAAAACACTCAAATAATTTTTGTATAAATCAGAGCTCTACAAAACTAAAGATACTCTCCCATTATTCAAAACAGATCCACATTTCATTTAACAAATGCAAAGAGAACCCTTTCTGCAGTTTCTCAAATTTTTAATTTAATTCAATTTAATTTAATTTAACCTAACTTAGTTAATGGGCAAGGTAGCAGAAGTCCATAGCATTCTCAAGTGATGTGGCTACTGCTTAATTTAAAATTAGAACTTAATTGTTACCTATAAATGTATAGGATCTTTCTTGAAGGGTTTCTCAGACTGAACAATTCCTTGGGATTTAAAGGACACTATTAGTTTATCACATTTACATATTATGGGACATTTCTGGTTAATAGAAAATGTGAGGTACTGGATCGTATGATATTGTATGATATAGCAAACTGGCTAAGATCAATGACAATATCTGGCATGCTGGTTAAATATGTAGGCATTGATTACCTAAAATAAATGGTAAAAAACTAAAATAATCGATGATGATATAACTTTATATTTTTCCCGACTGGTTTCTCTCTCATTGCCTCAGTTGCACAAATCATCTTAGGTTACAATTCATGTCTCCCCCATTATAATACCATCCTACAGATTCTGACCCACATTACTTCTTTTATCCATACTGTAACAATTATAAGTGCCTACTTTTTTTGGATTGGACAATTTATACTATCTTGTGATTATTGAGGGTCTTGTGAATACTAGACTCTTCCTGTGTCTTCAGCAAAACAGACATAAATCCCTGCCCTCATAACGTCTGTATTCTAGTGGGGGAAATCAATAATAAACAGCATAAATAAGTATATTCTAGCATATATTAAGTAGTAATAAGTATTAATGGAGGAAAGCAAAGCCTTCAAGAAGACTAGGAAGTGTTGGGAGGCGAATTGTCATTTTTAATAGGATGGTTACAGAAAGCTCAAAAAAGAAAGTGACATATGAGTAAAGAACTCAAGAAAGTAAGGAGCAAGCTGTGAAATGAATAGGTCACAAGGTGTTCTCAAAGAGGAAACATCAGTACATCAGTTGTGTAGGCTTTGGGGGGTAGGCGGGTGGGGAGGTACAGGTTGTACCTTTCCTGCTCCAAGAACAGCAAGAAGGTCCTGAGTTCGTATGACCCGAGCAGAGAAAGCAAAGGAGACAGTAGAAGGAAATGAGGTCAGAGAGCAAATGGAATGCAGACCAGGTAAGGATCACGGTGAGGATAGATCAAGGTGAGGATGTGTATATTTTGCTCTTACTTAATTCAACAGGATCATTCCAGTAGCTATATTGAAATAGTGCAAAGGGGGATATGGAAAGAAAGACAGAAAGCCTTTGCCTTATAGAATCTTAGAATTTTATTGGGCTCATGATTTACTGAGCACTTATGAATTAATTTTCTCACTTAACACTCACAGTTAGTATTTAATAATTGCTTTACATTCTTTACCTGACTAATACAGCTAAAATTTGAAGCGCATAATAATATTAAAGGGGAGCAGCATTTGCCACTTCAAAATATGTCTTTTTGGAATAAGGACTGTCTTGAACTGGTTATATTTAAGAAAAAGCAAACTTAGGAGAAGCTCTGAAAACTAGTATTAGTTACTCTTTTGTAAGAGACTTTTACATTTGTAAGGACAATCTCAATGTGTAAAGGTGTCTTCCTCTCTATACCAAGATGATTAAAGCTCTAGAAACTCTTATCAGTGGAGAAAGCAAGGACCCAAATCTACATGATAACCTTACCCTTGTTTGCTGTGTTTTATCTGATAACCTCTCATAACCGGCTCCCCACCCCCAACATCTTTTGTCTTTAGCTTGAGATGATATTTAAGGTGGTAGCTTGGGTCATTGCAGGCAAGTTATTTTCCTGTGTTATCTCCCATGAATCTCCCATATACACAGGAAGTATATATGTTATTAAACTTCTGATTTTTTTCCTGGTTAATCTATCTTTTATTATTGGGGATCTCAGGTAAGAACTTAGAAGGGTAGAGGGAAAATAATTATTCCTCCCCTACAATATCAACCCATTTTCCAGATGTGGAAGCTGAGATGTAAAGAGATTGAGTAAATTGCCCTAAATCACATAATAAGAGGCAGAGCTGGAATTTGAAACCAAACCACCCAAATCCTGTTATGCTTACTCAACAGGATTCCCACACCTGCACTTACCACTGGTGATGGTAGAAAGAACTGACCCCAATGTGAGAAGCACAAAAGAAACTTTCAAGGGTATAATTATGTTTATTATTAATTATTCAAATTTGAACATTTTTATCATGTCAGACTTCTTGCTTCCACCATTCATAAGTTCATCATTTTGCTTTTATGGGCTTTGAGTTTTCTGAAAGGAAGCTAAGGTTTTTTATCAGAATCTTAAAATATTAACTAAGACTATCTCAGATGGAGAGGTACTCTAAAAGCAATTAGCTGAGACAAAAGAAAGGAACAGAAAAGAAAAGAAAAGAAAAGAGAAGGAAAGGAAAGGAAAGGAAAGGAAAGGAAAGGAAAGGAAAGGAAAGGAAAGGAAAGGAAAGGAAAGGAAAGGAAAGGAAAGGAAAGACAATATTAATGAAAATCTTGGGTCATTCAAGTCTATTTTGCTTTGAGGAAACAGTAACAGCTAATCTGGACAAATCACTTAGAGAAAGATGACAGGGCAGATTCAAAAGGTTTTGAGTCTTGTGTAGCTCATGCTAATTTTCTTTGAAGATTAAGCTCTAATAATAGTTTTGAATCTCTTTGGGCCTTGAACTTCTAATACTCATTAATTCTCAAAATCTTTTAAGTGTGGACTCCTCATGGAGCATAGTGTCTAGAATTTAGTAGGCACTCAACAGATACCTATTGACTGAATCAATGAATAAATGAACAAAAGAATTATTAGGATCAGAAAACCCCAAACCACACTCAGTCTCCATATGTAGATAGGTTTTACATTCAATCCCGGTTAACTTCAAAAAAGTTTGTAATATTAAAAAACTAAAAATATCAAAATACTCAAAATTTCCCAACCTTAAGATTCTGCACTTATGTGTTAATATTGCCTGTAGAACAGGTTGAATGCCCTTTTTGAAGTTAACAAAGAAAAAGGGGAACAACCGATGAACCACAAAACAGCAATAGAGGGTAATATTTGCTGAGTGCTTATTTTGTGCTGAGCATCACACTATGCGCATCATCTAATTTACCTCTTTATTACATCATCCTGTAAGGTGGGTATAACATAGTACCTACTAAAAATTGGGACACAGAGCCAAAATTCCAGTGTTGGAGCTAGTTAACTATGTGAGCTTGGGAAAATGGGAAAGTGGCTAAAACCCTCTGTTTCCTTTCTGTAAAAAAAGAATGATAATAGTAGTATCTACTGGGTATATTTGTTTTAAGGATTAAAGTGTTACTATATAGAAATTGCTTAGAATTATGCCTGGCACCAAGTAACTGTTCTATTCAAAGTAGCCATTTAAAATTCCATTTTTAAGATTGAGTAAATTAAGGTTTAGGAAATCTGTCTTCCTCCTAAGCTTCTGATTGTACCACCAATCCCAATTATAAAATAATCCCATTTATCAAAAATAAGAGTGTTTATAAAGAAAATGCTTACTGTGGTGATTAGAAAAGCTCAAGTCAGATACCCTGAGATATTAAGGTCCTCTAGCATGAGACTTCTTCATTACCCGCAGAGATTTAGAAATATTTATTATTATGTATATATTTTTTATATATGTACTATGTGTATTATGTATGTATGTATGTGGTTCATACAAAGTATGGTTCAAAGTACCAAGTTGCCCCGAAATAAACGGCTTATTAAAAGCAAAGCTACTGGGTATTCTAATTCAATAACACTAGGATGATACTAAATAGGAAATAAACAGAGAAATGAGGATATTCCAAGGAAGAAATTATGGCATTCATTATGCTCTGAATTTATTGCCATCAGCAAGGTAATCCTGAAAGAAAACTATATATGCCCAGTGTGAGGACAAATACAAATTAAAAATAAGAAGTTTGACTCTCCCTGTTGAAAACAAAGGAAAAGATTTGCTTCCCTTTCTTTTTCTTAGAGCACTTACTGTAAAAAACTTTTCAGTACCTTTTCCTGTCTTTGAATGTATATAAATTCTTTTGAAACTAGATAGGCCTTTTGTCAGCTTTAGGATCCAAGAAAGTCTTGAGCAAGGACCTGAGAGCCACCTTTTGAAAGGTAAACATCATAGGATAGTACCCCTTTGTCCCATTTCTATGAAGGGGTTAGAAAGCTAACTTTGTTGAGTATCTTGCTCTAAGTTGCAAAACTAATTCCTGCCATAAAGATCTGAGAAGTTTGTTTCTCTTTTAGATAAAGTCAGTTAGCTAACATAGTCACCCCAATTACCTGGGGAATCTAGGATGAACTATGCATGGTAACAGTGCTCTCAAGTCCTTTTACTTGAGGACTAGTTATTGTTTATTCTGAGAACAAGTATGGAATAGGTTCTATCTGGCTATAGAAAAGAGATTTCTTTCTGTTTTTGCAGACATTTAGCAGATTACCTATGATGAACATCATTTTCTGATTTAATGTTCATTGCATAATAAACTTGCTTTTTTATGACAAACATTGTTTAAGTTTATTAATTTTGGGAGAGAGAGAGAGACAGAGAGACACAGAGAGACAGAGAGAGAGAGAGAGAGAGAACAACCATGAGTGGGGGAGGGGCAGAGAGCGAGGGAGTGGAAAAATCTCAAGCAGTCTCCTTGTTGTCATTGCAGACCCAGACACGGGGCTCCATGGCTCCATAACCAGCCATGGGATCATGACCTGAGCCTAAAGCAAGAGTTGGACATTTAACCAACTGAGCCACCCAAGCACCCCTGACAAAAAGCATTTTATTCTTATAAAGGCATCACTTTTCACTGATAATTCTTCTTGTTTCTCTTGGATGCTATTTTCACTTCAATTCTTTCAGAACAGTAGAAGTGCCAGGTGAAAAGAAAAACAATGAAAAAACTGTTTTATTTCTTTGTTACTTTTATGGAGAATTGTCTGGGTTAGGAGCAGATTTTGTTTTTTAATTTTATTGCCCCAGCACCAGTTATCTAAGAAAACACATATCTGTTATCAGGATGGTATTAAGTCAGGTGACATAAATAATTGATTTACAACCAATGTTTCATATAGCAGGAAGTCTCTACCTATTAACCAGGAATTGTTTTCAATTTCATTATTATATATTTGTACTTTATCAAATGTGAAGAAATATACAAAGAGAGGTAAGAAATGTATCAATCAGTTTCAAGTGTTTAAAAGCTAAGAGATAGAACATTTTCATCATTTCAATTAGACATCTACCTAAGAAGGCTAGGTAATTAATATTCTAAAGGTTGAATGGTATAAATAAATCAAGTAACCATTATGATGCCAGTTGCAAAATGCTTTATCCATCAATTAATTCACTCTCTGAATTTTTATTGGAGTGACTACTGGCTGATTATTCTGGTTCCTGTATAGGATACATTGTAATAAAATAGAATTTTTGAAAGTGCCTGAGAATATTAATGGTTCAGTGGCAAACTGCCACTCAGTATTACTGTGGTTAGGAACAGCATTGGCCTAAAGAGATACAGACTGAATTGAGCATGGTTTTCATTTGACCAAATTCTAAATATAAACCTCTTGCACAGAGCTAATTCCCTTTACCTTCTTCCTTACTCATTCTAGGAGAAATACGACCTCTGATAATAGCAAATACATTCTTTTTTTATTGTTATAAATTAGATCATCATTACTGGTAGAAACAATGCTCATTTCCGGCCCATTGTGCTTTTCCATTGATCAGTCTACCCTATGGATCAACTAGGGCTTTGACCTGTCTCCCTGATTACCCACCAACATCTTTGAAAAATAAAATGATTCATTAACAAATGAAAGCCAGATCCCATGACCTGCCTCCCCCAAGCTGGCTTCTCTGGAATACATCCAATTAAATAAAAAAAAATCTATTCCTTTTTGTATTTCTTTATTAATATTAGGTTGCATGATTTTTAAATTTTATTGTATCAACTGTTAAGCATTTACTAAACAAAGGAATGCAATGCTGAATTCAAATTTTTTTATAAATAAACTATAGTATGTATCTATATGGTTTTCTTGTGTCAGATTTTCTCCACAGCATCAATTTTTATATTGTCTTTGAGCAGTGATATATCAGAGGATTTTGATTAAAAATATTATTGCATACAGGGGCGCCTGGGTGGCGCAGTCGGTTAAGCGTCCGACTTCAGCTCAGGTCACGATCTTGCGGTCCGTGAGTTCGAGCCCCGCATCAGGCTCTGGGCTGACGGCTCAGAGCCTGGAGCCTGCTTCCGATTCTGTGTCTCCTTCTCTCTCTGCCCCTCCCCCCTTCATGCTCTGTCTCTCTCTGTCTCAAAAATAAATAAACACTAAAAAAAAAAAAAAAAATTTAAAAAAAAAATATTATTGCATACAGCTAAGATACATATTTTCTTGTGAATAATGTTTTTACAATTTTATGTACCATAATAATATATTTTATTAATTTACTTTCTACTGAATCTTTATAGTTTTATCAGAATACTAACCTTAAAACTTTTAATTTTTGGATATGATAACATCTGGAAGATAGTTTAGGTTATTAAAATTACTCAATAATCATCTCATCTTAAGTCAGTATGGATGCAAAACTATTCAGATAGTCATTCATTCATTCATTTAATATATATTTATTGACTCACATATGGGCCAGAGACTGACAGGTACCACTTATGTTGAAATTAAGATGATGAAAGATCAGTAGATGCTTACATACTGATAACTTACATCCTGAGGAGTTAGAAATGTCAGAGGAGATAAGTGCGGTAGACTCTAATCCTCAATATTTGCAGAGAGAAACTTAGTTAACTATGTCATTTTCAGGCAATCGTCTGACTCCAGAGAATGTATTTACCCAATCAAACCCACAGCAAGCAAATTATGATGTATAAGACAATTGCTGGGAATATCTGATCAGATAATCCTAGCCAGTTTATTCTTTATTAGTAAAGAGTATTTAAGTAATCAAATTAAAGTGAGATTGTTTTGATACCATGGTAACACAAGAGGAATCGGATGAGTCTAAGTGTTACTATCACAAAAATCAGACAGCCTGAAAGATTCCCTCATCAGGTGAAGAACAAGTTGTGTTGTATCGAAGAGACTGACTTTTGGAGTCAGATACAACTTGGCTCAAACCTCAGCTCTATTTCTAGGTAATCTCCGGATTATCGCTTTTTCCGTCTGTATTTTCTCATTTGTGAAACTGGTATTGCTCATAAAAGAAATATTGATCTGACAGGCAGAATAACAATTTATATCATGACTGAAGTTTCTCAAAGGGGTACCAAAAGAAAAATACACAAAATATTTTACATAATATACAAAACTTCTCTCATAATATACAAAAACTTCTTAATATCTATTTTTTCTCTATCTCTCAATATTTTAGAAGGCAGTGCTCCCTGTAGAATATGTAGGGCCCTGGAGAAAAATTTTTGTGGGGCCCTTCCAATATAACCAATTTAATTAAAATATGTAATACAAAACTCATGTGTCTATATGATATATAACTATGTATCAATATTTAAATCAGTGGGTAGAAAAAAGGGATTGCATATTTGTTCACTGTTTAATCAGTACCTGTAAGTATAGGGGAAGAAAAATTTTTCCTCTACCCTTCTAGGTTCTGTTGGTTGGTCTGTTATTAAATTGACATAAGACAGAGTAACAGGAGAAAAGCAAACTGAATTTCTATGTACAGGAGCCCCACAAAGACATGAGAGTCTTAAAGTTAGTCAGACAATTAAGGCTTATATGCCATCCTGAGCTAAGGAGAAGGGGGTAGTGGTCTGGGGCTTTAAAAGAAAGACGGGGGCACCTGAGTGGCTCAGTCGGCTAAGTGTCAGACTTCAGCTCAGGTCATGATCTTGCAGTTTGTGAGCTGGGAGCCCTGCGTGGGTCCCTGTGCTGACAGCGTGGAGCCTGTAGCCTGTTAAATGTTCTATGTCTCCTTCTCTGCCCCTCCCCTGCTCACACTCTCTATCTCTCTCTGAAAACTAAACATTTAAGAAAGAAGGAAAGAAAGAAAGAAAGAAAGAAAGAAAGAAAGAAAGAAAGAAAGAAAGAAAGAAGAGAGACAGGAAGAAAGAAAGAAAGAAAGAAAAGAGAAAGAAAGAAAGAAAGAAAGAAAGAAAGAAAGAAAGAAAGAAGAGAGACAGGAAGAAAGAAAGAAAGAAAGAAAGAAAGAAAGAAAGAAAGAAAGAAAGAAAGAAAGAGAAAGAAAGAAAGAAAGAAAGAAAGACAGGAAGAAAGAAAGAAAGAAAGAAAGAAAGAAAGAAAGAAAGAAAGAGAAAGAAAGAAAGAAAGAAAGGGAAGACAATTCATAGGAAGTTGGGAAGAGTAAATGAATGTTTGGTAAACAAGTGTTTGCCATGCCAGGCAGAAACAATGGGACACAGAGGGGACTTTGAACAAACAGGCCCTGCCAACCTCCCACAGCATCCCACAACCTAGCCCATACTGTTTGTAGTTATCTCTGCTGATAGCTCTCTTCCTGGACCAGGCCCTCTATCTAAATTCTGAGCGATAGTTAAAAGGAAGGTTAAAAAGCTCTTCATTAGTCTTTTGGGCCTTCATTGTCTTGAACTCAAAATAATCTGCATGCCAAAGTGGCACATTATATGGAATCTCCTGTTGAAGGTTCTTCATAAGTCTCTTTCCTGGTGTTTAGCCCCTGTTTATGCCTAGAAACCATTTCTTCCTGTTCTTTATTGTCAAAGGTATCATTACTAGCTAATTTCGCATCTCCTATCATGAGAAAAAGGTAGTAACATTATTATTACTCATAATGCCATGGCTTTTTGGAGCCTGTTTATGCTGAAACAGGTGAGGCCTTCTTCTCTATAGAGTTCCCTAATACCAGCCACTTAATGTTGCCTAGATCTTTGCATGATTTTGGATCACCCAAGGTAATGTCTGGATATAGTTGTTACTAATGACTCTCTCATAGGTTATTCCTGTGCTTCAGGTCCCTCACATGCAAATCTTAACCAGAGAATGCAGAAAGAAACATGAAAAATCATTTATTTTCTAATTATGTTAAACTTACTATTATAATTTCATTACAATTTTATAGACTAAACAGAGCACATCTTTCAGCCATGTTTTCGTATGAAATCTTTGGACAGTAGTAACTGCATACCTAGAATTTGATTCTTTTAATGTTTACCAGGATTTCCCTAGGGATTTGTATAATAGCCATGACCATGATCATCTTCCATAGTATTCAACAGTTAAATATTGAAAAAGAGGACTTTTTCACCTTTCTTAGAACCATAATGTAAAATATGCATTTCATTAGCAGCATGTTTACTGCAATATGTCATAGTAAGACAACTGCAATGATATAAAGTATGTAGAAGGTAAGCTGAAATTTGAGTATCATGAGTGATAAATCTGTGAGCACTTCTTTTGAGTATCATGAGTGATAAATCTATGAGCACTTAAGTATAACCGAGGCAAATGTGAGGCAAGTGTCAGGTGAATGTGCAACATTTTCTAAAGGGATCCTGAGCTATGGGAATTTGGAACTGTCTAATCCAAAATAATATAATAAATATAATATAATATAATATAATAAATATAGCATAATATAATATGACATAACAATATAATCCTCTTCAGCTAGAAATTAAAAACACAGGATAGAATGATTTTCTAAAAAGCATAAAATTACTGCACTGCTCAGTGAATCCTTTGTTTCTCAGTCCTGATTTATTTACCAGTGTTGCTCTCTTTGAGCCCATAGAAACTTTGAGTTTTGGTATCTCGAGTAGATACCACAGATCATGGATTTACCAGATAAATCCTAGATTGCTAGGTCTGACCAAATCACCTGGAGAAAGGAAGAAGCCTGGTATTTAGTGAATGAGTACAACATGCCTTGATCAATAGATATGTTTTTATTTTCTCTCTTAAAAAACATAATGGGATATTGTTATTTTCATTGCATTCAATTCCTTAAGATGAAGGTAACACATCAGCTTTTCATCATATGAAGCAAAGTTCAGTATTTACACTGTGGCCATGTGATCGGGTTCTCACCAACAGGACATGAGCACAAAATGTGTGTGAGATTTCTGCCTTACTTGCTTAAAAGCAAATAGCTTGTCCTGGAAGTCTTCTTGTCTTTCCTTTCCTCTGAGCTGGGACACAGAAGTGTCAGTGATGCACTGTAGACCCAGAGGACTAGAGCAATGATGATGAATGGGCAAACCAAACAGAAGAGAACCTGGGTCTCACAATGATCTTGTGAAGTAGACATTCCTACCAACCTGGATATGCCTGACACTTCAAGTGAAAGGGAAATGAACTCTCATCTTACTTAAGCCACTGTATTTTTCCCCCAATCTTTTTGTTACAGCCACTCACCCTCTACCTTTCTAAGTAATGTAAGTGATTATGATCCTGGAGGACCTAGCCATCTAGCATCGGCTTTGAACTTGTGGAGTTCTAGTGGGATGTGTTACATACTTTGTGCTTAGTGTTCATTCTCCACTGACTAAATTACCTGCAATTTCAATGCTATGTCCATAACATGTTGCAGAATCTATTTTTGTTGATTTATACTTTGAATATGTGAAATGTAAGCAAGCCTTGTTGTTCAAATGATCAACATCGTTTCCCACAAATCTCACACAAAAAATTGAGTATTTCTCTGTGATTCTAAAAATGTTAAGGCTTGAATCCCATTGCTTTTGGTTTTTAACACTCATCTTGAATTCATTCAAGAACTCTTCTTAACAAATAGATATATATGTATTAAATATATAATATAAATATAAATATATATTAAATATACATACATATATATTAATATGTATATAATATATATATACATACATATATATATATTTCCCCTTCTTTTGCATATCTATTGGAAGTTAAGAGAGATATTTTAGAAGGCTCCAGCCTTAAATTTTCAAATAAGCAACTTTACACATACTACATGTACGCAAGGAAGAATTATATACATGCAATGAAACAATATATATGTAAAATTTTTCATGATGGACATCTCATGTATATGGTCCACATAAACACCCCCCCAAAACCTACCTAGAAGCTACTTTGTGTTCTGACCTGGAGCTGAAAATTTTCAACACATACATGAAATTTTCACCCTTCTCTAATGACTAGTGGCTTCCGATTCCTACTTGGGGAATTGCCCTTTACTTACAATGTTATTTGTTGACTCCCCTGCTAAATGTGTTACATGGCAGAGAAGCTAGTAACACAATAACAAAATAAGAAGTATGAAGGAATGAGACCAAAGAGAGATAATTTTGCTGTTGACAGGGAAAGTGGGTAGAGTATGCACCACCAGCTGAGGAAAAGCAGGTCTGAGTGGTAAGATTCAATGAGAGGCTTTGGCTACATAAATAGGCAGGCATAAAAAGCCAACTGATATACAGAAGCATTAACAGGGGAAATAAAAGAGGTAAAGGGATGCTCAAGTCAATTTTGCCTGCTTCCCAGGGTTTCTACATCACAAGATACCAAGACCTTTGCTCTAGACAAGTATCTTACAAGATATACAGCTGACCTCAGCTTCCTGTATTTATTCTCCTGGAATAATCACTTCTTAAAAGGGAAGGGTGATCTTAAGGGAGAGATTATCACTAAAAAGATTTTGTCCAGAAAATCCAGGAAGAATCACTTTTTATAAGGTTAGGAGTTAATCTCTGCCACACACCATGTCTCATGGGTGGGACAGTTCTAAAGCTGTAAGCATTCTCAATTGCTTTGATTTATCTCAACTCCTTGGAAGTTATAAGAAACTGTTCTGTCTGAGACCATCTCAGATTTGTTATTACAGATGAGATCTTATTTTCCAGTTTTCTTGAATTAATCTATAGTTGAGATGTGACAAGAATAAATAAAGATGTGCTGGGAGAGGGTTACACAGGTATGAACTTAAGAGAAATGTTTTGAAAGGCTGCAGCCTTAAATCTTCAAATAAGCAGATGTACACAACCACTTTTACAAGAGAGACTTCTGTTTGTTAAATGTCAGTAATAAGAGGAAGGAAGAGAGCAAGGAGGAGAGGGAAAGACAAGTTCACATTTTTGAATATTTGCTTATTATATACTCTTCACGTTGCATTAAACATATTAGCAATGTTTATCTTTTCCCTGTTAATGACTTTTTCTTGCCTTTGATGACCTTGACAGTTTTGGAGAGTACTGCTCAGATATATTATAGAATGCAACCCTTTTCTCAAGGTTAGATTGCAGTTTAGAAATATAGAGAGGAATACCATAGGCAAAATATTATTCTCATCACATCAAAATAAGGATACATGCTATCAAAATGCCTTATCACTGTTGATGTTAACCTTGACCACTGGGCTGAGGTAGTGTTTGTAAGATTTCTTTACTACAAAGCTACTCTTTTGCTCCTCTCTGTGTTATACTTTTGAGAAGAAAATACTACTAGCAGCCTGCACTTAAGGAGTGGGGACTTATGCTCTCCTTCCTTGAAGAAAGTGTATCTACATAAATTATTTGGAATTAATCTATATGGGAGATTTTTATCTGTTTGCCTGCATTTATTTACATATTCAATCATTTAATTATATCAATACGGACTTATGGATATTTACTTTATACTCTGGGTTATAAGCCAATACTATTTATTTTATTGGTCAATTTTTTCTATCTTTGGCTACTGGGGGACTTTTTCAGTTGATTTCTGTGTTCCTTTGACTTAATATTATCCATGTGTTGTGGGATTTTGTTTTGTTACCTGTTTTTGTTTTTGTTTTTGTTTTTTGTGTGCGTGTGTACGTGTGTGTGAGTGTGTGTGTTTTAGCACTTCCTTTTTGGGACTATAAGATGTTCCAGGATCACTTGTGTGCTCCCTGCCATAGCCCTAAAATCAGTTATTTCTTCAAGGAGTCCTGGTTCCTTTGACTAGAGAATGGTATTAGAAACCAATATCTAGGTGCTGTGTGGACTAGTCACTTTTGAAAATCTTCACTCCCTTCATTTGCCTTCTAATACCATCCGTTCTTTCAGTTTTTTCTCTGCTTGCCCCTCAAACGTTGGCATTTTTTAAATCCACAATCCCTACAGTTCTCATTCTACAAGCTATGAGAAGGATTTCATCAATTTTTGTGTCTTGCACTACCACGTGTATGCTGCTGGCTCCCAAATTATACCCAGACCTTTGCCCTGATTCCAAATGCCTGATGGATATGAATGACTAAATTCCAAAGGTGCCTGGAATTAAGCATTCCAACACTGAGTTCACCTTTCCCTCACTGAATCGGTTACCCTTCTCCGAAACTCCATTAATACCACTATCCCCAGTCTCCGGAGTCAATCCCCAGTCAATCCCCAGTCTCCGGAGTCATTCTAGTCCCTTCCATGGCTCTCATTCTGCTTCCTACTCGATAATCAAGAGCTGTTCATTTTACCTCATAAAAGATTATCCGATCAACTTTCTCTTTTGTGTTGCTTTGCCTTCCCTCCTTCTGGTCTAGTTCCAGTCTTTACCAGTTCTCACACACACTACTGAAAGTCTCACTGTCTCCAATTGTGCCTCCTCAAAACCATCCTCTAACGTGAGGCCACAAAGACTTGTTACAATGTTCCTCAGGCTTTTATTATTCTTCTACATATATACCCTATACCATCAGACAGGGAAAAAAAGAAAAGAAAAGAAAAGAAAAGAAAACAAGGCCCTATGTTTTGTTTTTGTTTTGTTTTCATTATCATTGTTTGAGCATTTGGCACAAGGCTGACATGTGATAAAAGCATATATAAATAAAACATCATGATTACACCAATCTTCTAATTTTTTATTAGCACCGTGGCAGGTGCTAGAGCAAAGATGACCTCAGAAGAGGTCTCTCAAGGTTTACTTAAACTACTGAAAAATGAATTCTAAAAGTAAATATCAATGTGAAAGTATCATGGTTATCCTGATAGAAGAGTGATCACAGAATCAATATAATAGCACTTTAAGGAAAACCCAATGATCAAAACGCAATGTTGTTTCTTTAGGCAGTTGTCCTTAACTGCTGGGTAGCAAAGATTTGGTGTGATACATTCATTTTTTGAGGCTACAATTTGCTACTACTAATAAAATCCTGAAAAATGCAAATGATTTACATGTTTGATAAGTTACATTTTCTAACATATTCATAAAACAGTGTTTTACTTGTTTCCATGGCAATAGACTTTCTTGAGAGGAGGAGTAAGGCTGTGCTTAATCTTAGTAAGCTGGTAACTCTGGGGAGCATCATGTGCATTTGAACAGCCCTCTCTGACAGAATATCAAAGAAGTAAGAACTGCTACTCTATGTACCAGCAAAACAGAGCTGCTGGTGAGGTCTTTAGGAGTCTGAACCACTTTCACCAACAACATCAGGCTAACTCAACATGATGGATCCCTTCCTTACCTTTGTTCTAAAGGATCACTCGGCCAAAATATTTATTAGACAAGCATTTATTCCAATTTTGTGCAATGCATGAGACTGACAGAATCCCATGCTGGTAGACAACATGCATATCATCCTGTTAAAGGTGGTCATCTACATGTGTGACCTTGGTGTGCTTTCCATTAGTGAGTATGACTGATGCCTTAGCAAGTTTAAATAACTAAAGTGTGTGTGTGTGTGTGTGTGTGTGAGCACGTGTGTGCAGTGCCAGAGGTTTAAAGAATACCCAAATAATGCCAAGGATTAATTCCAATAAAGCAGAACACTACGTTTCAGACTCCATCTCTCAGCTTACTGTCAACTATGATACTATGTTTATTTTTTACTCTAGCCAATAATATTATGTGTGACATAATGCAGGGTATTTAGTACTCATCTGTTCTCAATGGCTTCAGGATCTAGCTAGAAAGGTAACACAGACTTTTTTCTCTCTCTCACGCACACACATTAAGGAGGTAAATCAAACAGAATTACATAGTAGATACCCAAAATGAATGGTGCATATAAAATATATTTTTGTACTATTTTTGTATAATATGAAAATGTCTGAATGGAGAGTAGGTTTGTAGTTTAACGTACAGGCTACGTGGCATTCATGGAATTCATTTTGGGGTACCCAGGTGGTAACTCGTAAGGATCACAATGGTGCTCAGAGTAGTGGAAATAGAAGTATGAGAGCCCTGGCTGGGTGCTCACTGCAGCAGACCTGCCATACTGATTAGATAGCTTGGGCAGAGAAAAACACTGTTTCCAAACATGAAGCCCAAGTTAAAACTCAAAAGGGCAGGAGCTTTAATTTGTAGGTGCTATTTTATAATTGAGATGCATCTTACGTGGGGAACTCTATGAAGCATACTCCAAAGTAAAGAGCAAGGGATTTACTTCAAACTGTGGTTTACTGAATTTCAAAAAATATTGTGAAAGTCAACCAAACTGTAAGTGTAATGGATTCAGCAAAAGAAGAAATCGTTGTTTGCTAGTACGATTGAAGGGAAGCATTAGAATGTGATTTTAATTGAATTTGTGTCTGTAAATATGTCTATAGTTTGGAATAAAAAGACAAGGAGTAAACCTTAAGACAAGGAAAGAGATACAAAAGAAATAACCTGTTTTGACTGCAGACTCCCAAGCCAGACAATTTTGTTCAGTTATTACACCGACCATTTGTGATGTTTTGGCCCACACTTCAGTTCATTTCACCTCCCAAATTCCCAAATGTCAATCAAGCAATTCCCTGAAGTTTACTTCTCAGTGAATTCTGCCACTAAAAAGGGGCATACACTCCCCACTCCCAGTATAACTTCTAAATATAAAAATTAACTAAACTTGCATCATTGAAAGATCATATTACCTATCACTTCTCCAAACTGCACTGGATCCATCCATCCCTATAACAGTTATTTTTTTTTAATGAAACGAAACAAAATCTAAAAATATTGTAATAGTTGCTTTCCCCCCACCATCCCCCCCCACCTCAGGCAGGAAGTTTCTTTCTTTCCTTCCTTTCTCCCTCCCTCCTTTCTTCCTTCTTTCCTTCTTTCCTTCCCCACCTCCCTTCCTTCCTATACTTTGACTCTCTTCTAACCACACATAAACTGACTCCTTTTTGCTATGTTCTCTTTCTAGGCAACTACTCAATCAGCTTCATTTTTTCAGTTCACGTAAGTTAGGAAGAATCCCTTTGCATATATTCAACATTCTTCTCTGCCAAGATGTGCCTCTTAAGTGTGTAGGATTTCCTCACCCTAAAGTTATACATGTATGCATAAAATTTGTTTGGGCTGCTGTCTATTACAAATACCTAAAAGCCAAAAACTAGGTACAGCTTTAAAATAGCTCATTTAGAGAACCACAAAAAATGATTTTTGCATTAGTAATTGTCATTATGGACCCAGTTTGATCATAAGGTATCTTTAAAATGGTGCCAGCATAATTTATGCCCTTGATTTTACCAAAATTTTGATATCTGACTAATTTTCAGCATCGTCATGCAAATACTGTAGAAAATACCATAAATTATAAATGCTAGTCTACTAAAAGAAATTGTGTTTAAAATTACTACATAGACATTTTAATGAATAAAAATTGAATTACAAAACCTGTGTTATTTTTCAAACATCGGCTGGAAAATTTGACTCTTTTCACAATAAAGATTTTTTTATTAGACAGTTTTATTTTGTTTCCATAACACAGGGAAGTTTATAATTATCCTTTTATATCCATATATTTTACCTTAAATATTTTGATAATTAGTTTCCGATAAAAGGGGGTAGAAATAATTTTCTTTCTTGATAAATAAACATCATATTTGAGAAGAGTACATTTACCTGTTTTAGGAAATTACGTGACCTGTTACAATTATAATGTTAGCATCAGTAAGTTTATGCTCTAATCATTATTCCTTTTTAATATGCTAATGTTATTGTTTGCGAATATTTTGGTAAATTCAATATTTCCTTAGCATATGCATTCTTGCTTTTTAAAACATTCCCTTTATAAATAAGTTATTTGTGAAATCTCCCGATTTTAAGTTGGTTTTATATTGCTACTTGCAGGTTGCATTTAGGGATTGGTGTCATTATAAACTCAAAGAATATGCTGCCTTTTTGAAGAGATGCGGAGATAGGCAGTAGAAAAGAAAAGAATACATGAATAGCAATGAAGTTCATTAGAACTTACACTATCCTTTTCTAGGAATTCAGCAGGAACAAAGAAATGAACATATAAAACAAAACACATAAAAGCCTTATTTATATCTCATCATTATTTTCAATTTACAGGAAAAAAATCCTATTTTCTCTAATACTTATAATAGAAATATTCAGTCTTTTCTGTCAGTAACCTAGTTCATCAGAGTTTCCATTTATAATTAACTTCTGATTATCCTTCATGACAGAAAATCAATATAAAACACAGAGAAAATAAATTGATAAAGTTCAAATATCCATTTTTTATTACCTTTCTTATTTCTTGTTTGACTCTAAAAATGCTTCCAGCAGCAATTCTGCTGAATTTTTTAAAAATTCTGCCTGTAAATTTTCTGCAATTTTCAGACTATTCCTTTATCGAATACACAAGTATTAGTACCACTATTGCAGTTCCCGCAAAGTCTAGAAGATACAGAATTCTTGTTCTCTTATTTCTCTTAATTTCAGATATCAGATTCGTACACTTACAAACAGTACTAGTTGCTTTAATGCTATGTATTCTTCCTCTTTTTCTAATAAAACTCTGATTTCCTTAAAGTGCTAGTTAAACATAGTCAAGTTTCTGGCTTACCTTGCCTTTTTGTCTTCTTACTTTCTCCCCTTTCTCCAGACCAGAACACAGCTGTGATGCCCGGGGTTGGAGAAGCCTTCTTGGTCCCAGGATAAAGAAAGTCGAGGTCTAAGTACAGCAGGATGGACCCGTAGATGTTGGGTCTTGAAGACTTCTTGAAACAATGTGCCAGCCCTGGAAATTTTGGGATGTTGAAGCCGGGCAGTGTGAGACAGAACTGTCAGCCATCAAGCCTGTAAATCATTCTTTGCTGCTATTAACTGAATCCAAGTTCAAAAATAACTTCATTTTTGACACAGAGTCTGAAAGTTTGGTTAAAATATTTACGTTTTCTTAGGTAGCATCTCTTTTATTAAGAGATTTATAAAATCTCATTTATTAAAGTCCCTCACATTTATTAAAGACCCTTAAATATTAATTTTGGTAGCTGAACACATAGAAAAAACATGCTAAAAAATCTGTAAAGTTTGCTTTCATGTTAAAAACTGCAAAGTATGAAGTCGAGAGACATATCATGCCATCAGATCATGGGGGCAAGGTAAATTAATTTTCTGGTTAGAAAGTCTTACTTTGGGTACATTTAATAATGCTCTTCTTTTTCTAATTGGATAATGTCGATCGGTGGAAATAAAATTTAATTTTTCTGAGATGTGTTTGAAGTTATTTTCACTGCCTGCCCCCACCACTTACAGGCCTTGTTATTCTTGCCAGCTTTGGTACTGTTTCAATTATCTCATGGTTCAGGGAGTTGTTGGGTTTTAAATGGATACTCCCGCTATGGGAAATGGCTGCTGTTTTTCACCATATTTTCTCTTATCATCCACAGATAATTAGTTCTGCCTGACAAAGCACATCACAAGGGACAACTCCATAGCCTTCATAAGCATCTCAGCAGTATCTTCCTTATGGCTAATTCTTCCTCAACCTGTTTAAAACTGCTTCATTATAATTATTATTCCTCATCACTTGTCCACACTGTAAATGTAGGCAGTATTAACAATGTATGTAGCAGATACCTGTATGTCATCTCTTTAATGCTGCTAGATATTTGCATAGCAGGAAAGTGGGGTATAAAAACAAGCTTATTCTTCTGACCCTTAGCATCCATACTCGCATCCCACCACTCGATTATTAATGCATCTTAAATTCCCAAATATGTTATGTCCTCCCACTCTTTACATAAGCTGAGTTAACATGTAATCTCTCTTTTTTACAGTACTAAAATATCTAAAAATCATAAATGAAAGTCTGTGACTACCAGTAAAATAGATTTTTAAATTCTAAGATACTATAAAATAGAAGATGCAACATCATTTTAGAAAAGCTTCTCAAGAATGAGGAGAAGTGCCTGGGTGGCTCAGTCAGTTAAGCATCCAACTCTTGGTTTTGGCTCAGGCCATGATCTCAGGGTTCCTGGGTTCGAGCCCTGCATTCCCTGTCTCCCTCTCTTTTTGCCCCTCCCCTGTTTGATTTCTCTTTCTCTCACACACACAAAAAATAAATAAATAAGCATTAAAAAACATTTTAAAAGAATGGCGGGAAAAACCCTCTGTATTAAGGGTATACATCTGGTGTGAAGTATAAGCCAATTAAAATATATTAACATGTGAAAATATCCTTCTTATAATCAAAGAAATGTGGTAAGAACATCTTTATATGAAGTTGACAATATTTGAACAAAGAAAATTTTGAAAAAAAAATATTGACTTACCCATGGTCCTTAAGGTTTCTAGCAGCTTTTTTTCCATATACCCCTTCTCTTCCTCTTGTCTTTAACTCTAGACCACTGGAACTTCAGTCCCTGTGATCCCTTGAGGTATTTCCTTTGGAGAACTCATCCGATCAAAGAGCTTCAAAAATCTGTGCCAATCTATGCCAATTACTCTTAAGTCTCTGAAGAGACTACTGAGAAATTTACTTTTTATCTGCTGAGTAATTCCATTTGTATATCTTTCTGTCACCTCTAGCACAATACGCCCTCAAACTAATGTATAACTTTTCCCAACACCAGCTTATTCCCCTAATTTTTTTTTAAAACAATACCGTTTTCTATGAAATAGGTGTCATCGCATTATCTTGCTCTTTTATTCTCAATCTTCCACAATCAGGCCACAAAGTCAGTTTAAGAGTCACCTTAACACCTTTCTGATGCCATTGTCACCACAGTTCTTCGTTCACAAACTTAGGAGTTTCTCTAGGTGAAACACGAAACTGCTCCCATACACAGAAGCCAAGTAGGGATGGAAGAAAGGGTCAAGCCAGATTGGTAGGCGGTGGGTTTAATAAGCAAGGGAACCGACATAGGAGGCTTGTCTCCTGCAGCTGCAAACTGAGTAGATGTCTGCACCTGCTTGCTAGAATCTTAAGTTTATATAGAAGCCTTAACAGCATTCAGCCATGAGTACAGTCCAGGTGGTCTCAATAACACATTACCTTCTCAAGCCTGCATTCTTAAAATAGCTCCTAGTGTGGGAATGGAGTGTGGAATGTACATTTCAAACTACAGGGGAGGGGTAAGGACACTCCCATCTAACTCAAGGATCAACCAGCAGTCATGACCTCGCCATGACCTCTCTAAACACCACTAGTGAGGTTTTCTTTCTCAAGCATGGGCACCAGCAAGCAGCTATGGTGCTCTGATTACACAGTTCACGCTGATGAGATATTTTTAGAATCTTTCTAAAGCTTTTCTTTTATATCAACTGATTCAATACAAAATTCATCAACCTTTGCCTCTCTTGCCACTCTTGCCTTCTTGGAAGTCTCCGGGTTTCCATTCCTTCTGACAGCTCCCTTGTAGTCTTCTTAAATGTTGATGCTCCTTGAGAGCTTGTTAAGAGCTTGAAGTAACACTGCCTGAATGTGAATTCTGACTCTGCAGAATAGTGTGTAACCGTGGGCAAATCACATCATCTCTCTATATATCACTTTCCTCATCTGTAAAATGAGGATACCAATAATATCTATGCCATATGGTCATTATAACTTTAACTGATTTTATCCATATTTATTAGCTCTAGTTTAGATCATTCTCTTGAGCTGCAGATAAGTATTTCCAATTATGCAATGGAGATTTTCACTTGGATCTTTCACACAGACATCTTCCCATCTCTCTCTTTCCCCTTCTCCCTCACCTGCTCTCACCTGCCTTCTCTATACTTCCTCCTACCTTTGAAAACTCCAAATTATTCTTTTTTAAAAGTTTTTTAAATGTTTATTTACTTTTGAGAGAGAGATGGAGAGAGAGAAAGAGAATGCAAGTGGGGGAGGGGCAGAGAGAGAAGGAGACACAGAAACTGAAGCAGGCACCAGGCTTTCAGCTGTCAGCACAGAGCCCGACGCAAGGCTGGAACTCACGAACTGCGAGATCATGACCTGAGCCGAAGTCAGAAGCTTAACCGACTGAGCCACCCAGGTGCCCCTGAAAACTCCAAATTATTCTACAATGTTTAGCTTGGCTATAACTGTAATGTAGGAGATAAGATTGTTGCTGAGAGAAAAGAGCAGTGAGGTGTAAAGGACTTCAGTTGAATGGGAGAAGCAGATTCTTAAAGTGGAAAATGGGAAAGAGAGAGAGAGAGAAAGAGAGAGAGATAGCAAACGAGCAGCAGCATAGGTAGGATTTGTAAAAGGCCACACAGCTGTTATTGGACATTCTTCATCTAGAGGCACAGGGCATAACAACTGTTCCTCTTTATCTTCCCAGCATTGAGCACAGTGTAGACAGCATTGCATGTCTGAAATAAAACTTACTTGCATGACTGGAAGTGTTGTTGAAAACTGACCTCTGTGCTCCAGAGCCAAAATATATAACGTGAAGACAGAGCTTGGGTATAAAGAAGAAAGCTAGTTCATTATTTTGCCAGGCAGAGGAGGCTGTAGTTTAATGCCTCCAAGACTGCGAGCCCACGCTGGGTTAAAGGCTGAGGAGTTTTATAGGAAAACAAAGGATCTGGGCAGTTTTGATAGGAATCTGCTACATGTTGCCAGCTGTGTTAGTCCTGTCTTCAAGGTAGTCTCAAGACTAGCCCTGGTGCTGGCCATCTGAACCTCCCTGTTAAGTATACATTGAGGTCAGTGAGATGTCAATATTGATACTAAGTTCGTGGAACAAAGGATTCTACAGAAAAACAAGTGAAGGGGAAGGGGGAGCTTCAAGGATGAGGAAGGGAAAAATTTGTTCAGTTTAAAGCCAAGCCTTGCTGAAGCACTAGGGTGTACATCTTAATTTCTATCCATCTTTACATTTCTGTGGTGGTTTCAAAAGAAACACATAGATGAGCAAAAAATAAATGAATACATAATGATGGTACACTTGTCTCAGAAATTTTTTTGCTCCCCAGCATTTTAGTGGGGCACAAATTAGCAACATCTATAAAAGTGATCTAGTCTTGGGTAATTATTACCAGAAATAAACGTTTCATAATGTTGTTGAATTGCTATTTGGGACAGTCATCTTGCATTGTTAAAAGGATAATGATAATAATCTCATTCAGTAGGCGTGTGGATTTGGACACTTCCGGGAATGCCTTTTAAGCTCAACATCCTGGAAGATCCTTTACAATGCAGCTCTATTAAAAATCATAGATTTTTTTTTTGTTTGGGCTGTTTATTGACATAATTGTCCTTAAAAAGTTCAGGCCTTGTTGCTCTTCTTTGGTTTCTCTTCTTGGCAGGATTCTGGGTAAATAGCTAAATCACCCTGTGCTTTCTTCAAAGCAAAAAAGTTGTACCCATCGACTGGTACATACCTTTCATCACACTTTGGAGAAGTGGACTTGCTCTCCACCTGTGTGAAAGATACATATCAGGCCGGGAATTTTCACAGAGAATATCATTTCTACTGTCTGAACACCTGGTATCTAAAGCATATGGATATCTATTCAGCAACACCCTCTATCAGCACCCCAGTAACTTGTCGAAGAATTCAACCGTAATCTGACTATAACCCAGTACTCGGGAAAGGCATGCTTGAAAAGCTGATATTTATGAATGTGTAGGAGACACGTTAACTCCAGGTTCTCAAAAACCTAACCCTTTGTGGTTAGAGCATAGAAATAAATGGATTCCTACAGATATGCTTTCACTTTAATGTTAGAAAATTAATATAAAATATTTATGTGAAAATTATTGTTTTTATTACAAAAGCATCATTCTACAGATAGAAAGAAATAAACTCCTTTGAGATTTCAGCATTAAAATAAAGTTAACCCTTCCTGATGAACCTGTGTATTTCCTTGATCAGTCAATGAGAACAAAGGTTCGGAGGGAAATTTATCCTTTGTTAAGGAAATTTACTCATGGTATGTGCTTGGTGCATTGATTTCTCTCCAACTTTTAAGGAAATTTATGTTATGAAAAAAATCTATCTTAAAATCATGTTTTTTTAAAACAATTCAAATGAATGAAATAAGATCAGTAAACAAAGATTTAGTTTCTGTTTTAGTCTGAATTTAAAATATCGAGAATCTTTACATTTGATATACGTTGATTCCATTTTAGTTAAACTTGAGACTGGAATAAAGAAATCCAATTCTGATGGGTTTTTTTTTAGGGTTTATTTTTGAGGGAGACAGAGACAGAGCACAAGTGGGGGAGGGGCAGAGAGAGAGAGAGAGAGAAAGAGAGAGAGAGAGAGAGGGAGACACAGAATCTGAGGCAGGCTCCAGGCTCTGAGCTGTCAGCACAGAGCCTGATGTGAGGCTTGAAAGTCACCACCTATGAGATCATAACCTAAACCAAAGTTGGATGCTTAACCAATTGAGCCACCCAAGTGCTACCTGAAATTTTTGGATGTCTTTTATGATCCATATTGTCAGTGTCTCCTGGAGAAGTGAGCTAAAGCATAGATTTCTTTGAGAACATTTTCAGAGTCACATTAACAAAGTTTCAGCTATAAGATTATTTCATCAATCGTTACTTGTTATGCATCCCTAACATTGCTTGAACAGGTTACAAAGTAATTCTACATGTTGATGGATTATTTGCAAATATCCACATATCCATATATTTTAGAATACCAAAGTAACAGAATAATTTTTTTCCATAAGAACAAATGAATATTTTTATAATCATTATTTAAATTGTACGCAGCTTGGGGTGCCTACGTGGCTCCATCAGTTGAGCATCTGACTCTTTATTTCGGCTCAGGTCATGATCTCACAGTTCATGGGATTGAAACCTGCATCAAGCTCTGTGCTGACAGTGCTGAGACTGCTTGGCATTCCCTCTCTTTCTCTCTTGGTCTCTGCCCCTCCCCCTGTCTCTCTCTCTCTCACACACACAAAATAAACTTTAAAAAAATAACTTGTATACAGCTTATCAGCTTATAGGATGTGAATGAGTAAATTGTGTAAGTTTTAATAGTCGATTTGCCTACCTAACCTGTTTACCTACGTGAGTGTTATACTTGTCGTAACCACCAGATTTTTATTGATGACAAGAAAGATACATTATAAATAACATTCAAGTCAACATAAAATTATGATGTATTATGTTTCAGGATTCTTACAATGATCTCTATCCTGAGCAGAAAAGATTCTAGCTTTATCAGTAACTATACTTGATTCCAGAAACATTTTATTAAGCAATAGACCCTTTGTCTGTTCCTACTATGTTGCTGAAAGAAAACTAGGAGATGTTTTACTTTTTGACAAAATTTTATTTATAAAGTCCCTCCTTCCCCCCAAAAGTAGTATGTTCTTTAAAAATTTTTTTTTTTAATTTTTTTTTTCAACGTTTATTTATTTTTGGGACAGAGAGAGACAGAGCATGAACGGGGGAGGGGCAGAGAGAGAGGGAGACACAGAATGGGAAACAGGCTCCAGGCTCTGAGCCATCAGCCCAGAGCCTGACGCGGGGCTCGAACTCCCGGACCGCGAGATCGTGACCTGGCTGAAGTCGGACGCTCAACCGACTGCGCCACCCAGGCGCCCCTAAAAATTTTTTTAATGTTTATTTATTTTTGAGAGAAAGAGAGACAGATTGTGAATGGGGGAGGGGTAGAGAGAGAGGGAGACACAGATTCTGAAGCAGGCTCCAGTCTCTGAGCTGTCAGCACAGAGCCCCGACGCGGGGCTCGAACTCATGGGCTGCAAAATCATGACCTGAGTTGAAGTCGGCCACCCAACTGACTGAGCTACCCAGGTGCCCCTAAAGTAGTATATTCTTCAATCAAATCTTTAAATCTTAATTTGCTAGACTTGCTTTCTCTTTATTAACTTTCATTTAGTGTACTTTAATATTTTAATAATAGCGTTTAAAACTAATTGTTCCTCAGTTAATATTTGAAGAATGTTTCTTGATTTCTTCTTATAAGCTTTAAAACATGTTCTATGTCCTGTTGAACAAATAACAAAATAATGACAGACTAATTTTTAATTGTGATAAAAACAAGTACCAAGTTTACAGATTAATTTTTTTTTCTGGAATTTACATATGTTTGTTATCTCCTGGGTTTTGCACGGAGTTGATTTAGGGACTACTAATAAAATATTCTGTTTCATTTTTTTTTTAAAGTCAGCTACTAATTCTCTTTGAAAACAAGCAAAAAATGATGTATATCAAATTTTAATGAAATCTTTTTATAGTTAGGTGACAATAGAGAAAAGTCCTTCATGTGATTTTATGTAATTTGTAAAGATAAATGCGTCTGAGCCTGGCACTCATGCAAGGATATGTGAGTACTTGTAATAAATGGTGTGCTGCTTTTCTCTGATGTGAGGCCTAACTGGAATGCTTGTGTATTTATAAGTTTGTAGTTTGAAATATTCATATTTTGCCCAGTGGCCTACTAGTAGATCATTATATTTTTATTTGGAAAGCATGTGTTTGATCTTTGCTCTTGTTTTCTTGGGAGCTTTAAATGAATAAAATAACAAATAATTTACTTCCCTGAAGCCAAACAGCCAAGAGCTCTGATCCTTTCAGAATTTAACATGTTTTTTTGACCCCTCTCAACATTGAGGAGGGAGACATCCATGGGGGAAAAAAGGAATCTGGGTATTATACATATATATACATATCACATACATAATTGACTATTTTCCAAATTCATTTTTTAATCAAATGTCTATTCACACATTTGCTAGTACAAAAGATTTCCATAAATTTAGTAAAAGCAAAAGTCAAGGAATTAATGTGTTAATATGCCCTAATCCTGCCCCACACATATGCTATGAATATGTTAGGAAGATAGAAGAGATCTGAGGTCTGAGACAGAAATAAACAAGAGAGGAGAGAATATCAGAGGAAATTAAAAATATAAAAGAGAAAGGTTATATAAAAGCAAACAATTTTTTAAAAAATTTTAAATGTTTTTTAAAATTTATTTTATTTTTTTTTTTAATTTTTTTTCAACGTTTATTTATTTTTTGGGACAGAGAGAGACAGAGCATGAATTGGGGAGGGGCAGAGAGAGAGGGAGACACAGAATCGGAAACAGGCTCCAGGCTCTGAGCCATCAGCCAAGAGCCTGACGCGGGGCTCGAACTCACGGGCCGCGAGATCGTGACCTGGCTGAAGTCGGACGCCACCCAGGCGCCCCTAAAATTTATTTTTGAAAGAGACAGAGACAGAGCATGAGCAGGGTAGGGGCAGAGAGAGACACACAGAATCCGAAGCAGGATCTAGGCTCTGAGCTGTCAGCCTAGAGCCTGATGCGAGGCTCGAACTCATGAACTGTGAGATCATGACCTGAACCAAAGTCGGACACTTAACCAACTGAGCCACCCAGGTATCCCCAAACTATTTACTTTTTTAATAAGACCAAATACAGAATCTGGAAAATACAGAATTATGCATACCACACATTGTATGTATTTTGTATGATCAGTTTTGAACAAATGCCTATTCATATATTGTTAGTGCAAAAGATGTACGTTAGCAAATATTGATTATTCACGTGTTCAACACTAGAGTAGAGGCTTGTAGAGTATGTTGTATGATTTGTCAACAAAAAATGATTCTATTGTACTTATCTGTCTCTTGAAAAATCTTAATTTCATTACTATGAAATTTTGTTTTCAAAATGTAAGCTTTGTATTAATAGAAATAATTAACTTACTAAATTTCATGGTAACACCAAGTGCTTTTTATTGACAGGAGCCCAAGACCTGACAATAACCAATGAATCTCATGCATTCATCTTTTGATGAATCTCTAAACAAGTAACAAATGAATAATCCTTACCTCAAAGAAAAAAAATCCAGACAATTAAGTTAATATTGATACTTAAATCCCTATTGTCTCTAAACCCCAGGTTTAAAAAATTAAAGCCAGTAAACAAAGAGAAAAAAATAAACAGGAGAATCACAACTATAACTCCACAATATCACTGTATGTAAAGGAGCTACTTCATACCTATGAGTCTAAGATCTTGTGGGTTGATACTAAAATGTTGGTTTTCTGTCATTCGTCTTTATTTAGTTCTCCTTAGGCAAAATTAATTTTCCGATGAAATCATATTGTCTTCTCTTACCAGTCAGAATCATTAGGATAAATATATCTCTTAATTTTTAAACACAAATGAAAATCGCTCTTTCTTTTTAAAAATGACTTCCTCGGGTACATAGTTCCGTTAACCTCAGCAAGATGGTTTTCTAGAGTTTTCAGGCAACATTTAGTTGTGCTAAAGAAACATATTGTAAAGTCTGTAATATTTTTCGAATGTACTTTTTGTCACAAGTTTTTTAGGATTCATCTGTAAGACCTAAATCTGTCCAGTGTTTGCACTTGTCTTATATTTCTCATATTTTTTTTGGAGATTTTTCCAGGCCTCCCACCCAGTGCTCTTGGTCTTACAACTTCCTTTCCTACTTCTCTCTCTTTGCTTCCTCTCTTCCTTTCTTTCTATTCATCCTCCTCCCCATCCCTCTTGCTCTCCTATAGTTTCCTCCCATCCACCATCATTTTCTCAAATTCTTAGCTGTATGATGGAACTTTGTCATTAAAATTACTTTTTTTGTTGCATGGTCTAGCTGTCTTACTGGATATGAAAGCACCTTGTTGTTCTGTTGTTGTCTTCTGTCTTTGAGTCTTTTAGAATCTCAGTTTCTGACTATGAGGATTTTATAACAGTACATATGTGAAGCATGTAAAATATAATAAGTGTTATTAAATGGCACGTATTTTTCCTTTATAGGATATTTCCAACTTGTATTTTGTTTTGCATAAATCCCTTTCCTTCTCATTTTCTTCAGGCTTCTTGTATGCTTCTATTATATCAATACATGATAAAGTGTTTTAAAATTAACTTAATACTTTTAACCTTTAATACCTATTCAGAGGCTTATTTTTGTCTCTAGGATTACCACATTTTCATCTTTAACTCTTCAAATCTAAAGAGATATTTTGGATTTGCAGCTTACAAATTTATAAACGGACATGTTTTATATCCTCTTTAGAATGAACGATTGTCAGATCAGTAATCAATGAAAACTAACAAATGGTGCGGAACACTGAACATGTCATGTGCTGCACAGAACAGGGATAAAAAGGAACAGCTCACAATTGCAACTTTGCCTAAGTTTCTGTAGTTAACTCCTGAGAATGTAGCCAGGAAGTACATGACCACATCTTGTATACAGATTTTGTTAAAGAAAAAAAGTAACCTCTTAATCTCTTCCTTTGAAGGTTTGCTTCTTCTCCTTGTGCTTTATAGAATTAACAAAATGAATGAAAATAGTGTGTACTACTGTGATTTGTGGTGAATAATATAGTCAAATTAATCCCCCCCAGTTTGTTTTATATTCACTTACTTTATTTAGAAATTTATGCATGTGTTAATATTAGTACCAGTATTTGAAAATATTTACTATCTTTCATGTTTTATTTTGAAATATTTTATTCTAGCTGTAAAACCAGATAAAATGTTGGTTGAATCACACTTGTAATATGTAATAACCGTGGGATCCTCGGCAAATTACTTTAATGCCCTGACTTCATTTTCCTAATCTGTAAAATGAGTATAATATCAACATTATGGAGCAGTTACAAAAACTAAATGAGAAGCTTTGCTCAATAAATACTAATTCTCTTAATCTAACTTTGTATGCTGTTGGTTTTCATATGGTGATGCAGCCTAGGAGATGAGAATGGCACATGGAAATAAAATAAGTGGAATATTTTGAGCACCATACTGTAATTATGTAAGCAAATGGGAAATGTGCAGGGAGGATATTGATGTCTTGCTTTTTCTTCAGCAGAGCTGCATTCAACATAAAGGGGAGTCATTTTATGGAATAATAAAAGCCTGACAATCACTGTGATTGGCTGGAGGCCATTACTGCAGTGCAATTCTAAACAGCTTGTTTTTCAAAGTTCTTCTTGCATAACTCTTCCAAACCTAGGCTTTGCCCAGGCTACTTGAAAGTTTCAGAACTCATTTTTAAAATGAAGTTTCTCACTGCTGTGATATATGTAAGGGAAAATATGCACTAAAATAGCATTTTCTTCTTAAATTTTTAGAATCAGATACTTTTTGACATGGAAGAAAACATTTGGAAAATGTAGCAAACTAAGTTTTAATGGTAGACAAAAGCAATTCATGACTCAGAGAAGAAAAAGACCACATGTGAAGAGATCTTATTTAAAAAAAAAAAAAAAAAGAAGACGCCCAACATGTTTTACAGTGAAAAGCACATTTGGTCTGTATTGTTCAGCGTAAAATCCTATGATTTCCCAATAGAAATCAATGAGGTTTCTGAAGTTAGCAAATCCACCTTGATGCATTCATCTTTTCCAGCATTTCTAATCAGCAATCCTTACTGTAATGTATGTATAATAAGTGGGTGTAGAGTTGGCAACTCACCAAAATAAATATTTAATGACATTTTAATGGTTATTTTAAATCCCTTTTATTTAAATTGTGGATTAATACTTTATTTGGTCAATGAATTCTGACCAGAATGTTTGAGAAACATATTTGCAGTTGAAGCTCTCTATAATGGATGTGTACTTAATTTTCAGAATTGTCCAGGTTAGATCATCTCTGATGGAGGCATTTTATCTTAAATGTCAACATTAGAAACACTGAGATAAAGATCAGGGGCAGCAATCTGTGAACTGCGGAACTGTGTTAATTGTTCATGCTCAAACATAGAGATGCCAATTAATTCCACACAACCCAGATTCAAAGCAGCCATAGGGAGATGGTCCTGATGTTAGTATTGCACACAAATGAAGAAAGTACATGTGCTCCAGCGCCCAGAAAGCCGATTCTTCAACAGGCAGCAATAGAAGAATCCCAGTGCAACCAGCAATTGGTGGATGGAATCTTTGTTCTGGCGATAGGTTCCCTAAGCCAGCTGCTAGGTGGAGAGAGAAATCCCTCTCTCACCCTCACCTTCAGAATCAACGGCTCAGCCACCTGGGCTCCCGCGGGCTGCGCCACCGCCTCACTTCTGGTGCACGTCTCCCCCTCTCGACCGCCAAGTGCTCACTCCCTCCCAGAGAGCACTTACACAATGGACTCACTTGTTTCCCTTGAACCTCTCCTTTGACTTCCAGCCCCAGCCCACAACTTGAGCAAGAGTCAGGCAGGAGCCTCTGCCATGGAGCACGGAGGAGCTTGGAAGCACGCGCGCACAGGCAGACGAAACAAACAATGCTTGGTCCACGAATGAATAAATTAACGACACCCATGCCCCCACCCATTGCTCTGCAACCTGCAGAAAGAAACCTGGAACGGGGTTTCCTAAACGAGAGATTTTGTTTTGTCTTTCAAACTGCAAACATTCTTCTCTGGTGACGGCAGAAGAGATGCTGTCCGTTCTGATGGCAATAAAGATTGACGGTGGCTTTGCCCGTGACAACGCCCCCAGTATCGCGCCGCGCCAGGTTCCCTGAGAACCGCGAGGGGGAAGCGCAGATCCAGGGGAAAGGAACAGCAGAGGCAAAGGCAGCTTAGGAGGGATGAGAAATGGGCACTCAGGGAGGAAAAAAATAATGAATGAGTTACATAGGGTTTTAATAGTGAAACTTCGGGAGAGAAAGGGGTGGGATCTCTCTCCAGGTAACTACCTTCAAATAAAAAAAAAAATAGATGAATGCATAAGGAAGTGGCAAGCAACAACTTTGAGGTGAGCAGCAAGTTGTTCACCTCCTCTTGGGCATTGTATCAGCATGCCCAGGGCTGCCCCAGAACACGCGCTCCCCATCGGAGGAGGCGGCGGCGGCGGGGGGCAGCGGCAGCAGCGGCAGCAGCGGCAGCAGCAACAGCAGCAACAGCAGCAGTAATAGCGGCAGCGGCGGCACAGGCGGCGGCAGCTGCGCGCCTCCGGCCCAACCCCGCTCCGCTCCCCCTCTCCCCGGCGCCCTGCCTGTCTTGCGTGTGCGTGTGCGTGTGCTCAGCCTCAGCGTGAGGGGCACCTGCTCGTCTGGGCTCACAGCGGAGGCAGCCTCGCCGGGAGCTGCCGCTGCCGCCGCCACTGGTGCTGCCGCTCTCAGGCGCCGGGCTCCCAGTCGCCGCCGCCGCCGCCTCGCCGCCGGAGTTGGGCTCCGTGGGGCTTCCCCCCTCGCAGCCTCGGTCCTTCCCGGCTGCCTGCAAGTCAGCCCTGCTCCGAGTCACGTGTCAGTGCCTGAGGCAGAGACTGAGAGAAAAAAACGCGCTTCATTCCTTCTTCCACCGCCATACTGTATTTTATACTAAATCTCATTTTTATTCCAACATTTTACTCCCGCTCGGTGAGTACCTTCTCAGTGGCATTCTTGTCCTATTCTTTTTTTTTTTTTTGTCCTTTTTTTTGTTTTTTGTTTTTTTGTTTTTGTTTTTCTTCTTTTTTTTCCACTTCTTTGATTATTGTTTATATTTGGGAAAGCTGGAGGAGCATGGTTTTGAGCCTTTTCCTGAATCCAAGTTTTTCTAGCATGCGATGGTTCTGTAGACAAGGCGCTGTGTCTGGGAGTCCGTGGCGACCGTGCCCGCCGGGAGCGACTCCCAAGTCCAGCAAAATATGCAACTGGTTTTATGGAAAAAGCGATGTGAAGTATGGTGCCTATTTTTTTTTCCTTTGTAAAAATAAAAAGCATGTTTCTAACTCTTTTTTTTTGCATACTCTTTTTCTTATAAGATTTTTGTATAGGTGGGATTTTACGGCAGTGTTTACAAGTTTGTGGCTTTGCAATACTGGTACAAACCACTGAGCAAAGGCATTAATTTTCTATTTTTTGTGCCGTTTTTGGAAGCCGGTGAGAACAAATTCGTTTTTTCCCTCCTGTTTTTGACACCCATTGATAACATGAAACTTTTCTTGCAGCTGGTTACTGGGATAATTTTTAAGCAAAATACTTTTTTCCTCCTTTATATTAACTATGACTTTTGCACATTTGAATTTTTTAAAAACCGAGATAATTTTATGATAGATATCCTGATATCTATATATTATCCCTTCTTCCTTCCCCTTCCCTCCCCGTAAATCAATTTTCAAATGATGGCAGTGGAAGGTTTTTCTGGAAAAAAAAAAAATGAAGTGCGGTTTGGTTTCCTTGTCAACGGAGGATGAAGTGAACAGCTGAGCAGCTCGCAGAGAGCAGGTACTTGGTCCCCTTGGAGGCGTTTCCCGGGTTTGCAATGGCAACACTGGTCCTGGCAAAGGAAGCTGTGTGTGTGTGTGTGTGTGTGTGTGTGCGCGCGTGTGTATGTGTGTGTACGCGCGCGCGCGCGTCTTGGGCAGTGTCCGAGCCCGCGGTGGGGAAAGCCGTGCCGGGAGCTAGGGAAAGCCAAAGTCCGTTCCCTGCCTCGGGATCGTTTTTGGATGTGCGCAAAATACAGTCCCTCCCCCGGCTGCGCCCAGGTCATCTCCGCCGCGGGCGGTGTCTGCGCCGCCGCCGGCGCCGGCTGGGGACGCGGGCCCTGTAAGTTCTCCGAGGGCCACTTGCAGAGCAGGAGGGGCGAGGGCCGAGGACGCGGCGCGGGCCGGCTGGGGCGGCCCCTCGGAGCGCGCGGGAGACGTGGGGAGAAGCGGCAGGGGCAGCATCTTCCGAAGGGGGCTGGCTCCTGGCCACGCGGGCCGGGAGCTCGAGACATTTCCAGATCCCTGAGGATGGCCCCAGCCCCAGCAAGCTCAACTCCTACTCCTCCTCTTTGGCTTGAGTAAACAACGCAGTAGGTCTTTCCCAGCCCGTTTTGTCTGTTCCGAAGGGTTTTGCTTTCTTAGTGGTGTTGTCTTTGGATCTTTTCTTATCTGGTTGTGTTGCTTTGGTTTTAAGTGCTCTCTGGCGTCTTCCAGGGGATGGGGAAACAGTTACTTTCAGTGATGGTCAGTTGGGTTTAATGTTGAGGACGGGACTGTTAGTTTGAATAATTAGACTACACCCCTAAGGTACAAAATAGCCTTTTACTTAAGTTTTAAAGGGACAGTGTTTTTCCTATTTTTAACCACCTGATAGTGGTTCCAAAGGTTTTCCCCTGAGAACTGGGCACAGGGCAAAGGGTAGGGGTTGGTGATGGTGTGATTTCGGTGTATTGGTAGCATTACAGTACTCAGTGTTGAAGGTATTCTGTGGAGTTTAAGATATTTTATGATTGTTCTGTTACTTATTTCTAGTATCATCTAGCACTGCTTTTTGGAGATGTACCAGTTGGTAATAAAAAACCTTTTCTGCACTTAAGCACAGTGACAGAATCTGCTGGAAAACTTGCTGTCCACACAAATTTCTTGTCATACTTTAAATCTTAAAATCTGGAGGGTAACTATTATTTAAATGATTTGACTTTTAAGCTTTGATGTTCTTTTTCCCCCCTTAAATGAAAAATTCAGCTTTATATTTGTTATGTGTATATAATTTGAATTCTGTTAAAGTAAATCTAAAGTAAATGAAATAACTTTTTACTTCTATGACTAAGTTTTCTTCTAGGTTATCTATAGACAAAACTAATTCCACAGTACAAAAGGGCCCATAAAAATGGGTTAATTACATACACTTTTGTGGCTTTTAAAGCAAATATTTTGAAGTCTGTAATCTCAGTTGGTGGAATGAAAGTTTTATGATTATATTTATTTACTCTCTGTGGTGAAAAAGTTATGAGTACAAATGATCATTTATCTGTAGAAGAATAACATTTATTGCAATGTCTAGAAAGCTTTTTTTAAAAAATTCACAGTGCTCTCTTATTGGTCTTTGGAAGTTGCAGTGTGAGTTATTTTATACTCAGGGTAGCTTTTTCTGTTAAGAAAGTCCTGTTGCATTTATATAAGCAAGATAGCTCATATCTTGTCTCTGGACTATCAGACTTGATATTATGAAGGGTATAGTTCTAAGATGTGACACAAATATTATGTTACTAAGCTTTACATTTTGGCGTGTGTGTGTGTGTGTGTGTGTGGCGAGTACATTACTAAAATATAGTCTTCCATATGGTTTAAATAGCAAACAAAACATTTAAAAAGCCACTTCAACATTCTGTGTTATTTTATCGCTGTTATAATGTATATAAATAGAAGTGCTCGTTTATTTAAAAATGCAAGCTAATGCACGTGTACAATATTTCTTAGGTTGTATGTACTGTAAATCATTAAGTTATTTTGAATGAGAGAAACAGTGAGTGAAAAAGAAAAAAACTTGAATAATCAAACCAGAATTTTCATTGCTGCCCTAAGGTGGGGGCTATAGGGTCAAAAGATGGGGGCAGAGCTTGTACTGTACTGTATGTAGGATGTTTACAAATGAGATTGACACTATAATGGGGCAGAAGAAGATGGCTACAGGATTTTAATGTGGAACAAATACGTAGTTGTGCTTTGCATTCTGTAACTAAGGATCATATTAAGAACCTTTAAATCATGTTAGGTTTTCATTTATTTAATAACCATAGTTCATTAAATTTCATATTTATGTTAAATTCTATGACATGAAAATTTTTGAAATTTCCTCTTTCATGAATCATACTGGGAAGTGTACAACTCTTTAAACTGATCACCTATTTTATGTGTGTTTTGGTTTAAAATCTTTGAATGTAGTATCCTAGAGTTAGCACCGCCTACTGGCTTCTCATGGAAAAATAATATTGTTCTTCCATTTAGTAAGCAATCCACCCGGATTCTGATCAATTTAATCATCCAGATTATTTTCCACTGCTTTCTGAGAGGAAAAAAAAAATATTTTGCAAGGAGAATGGGCTTGGGAAGTAAAGATGATGGGTGAGGGTAGGAAGACACATAAATTAAATTGGTTATTGGACCATTAGCTGACCTCGAGTATTTTATTATTTGTATCTTGGCAAAGAAATCATCACAAAGGTAAAATAGCCTGTTACATTTCCTAGAACTTTTCTGTGGGATGCCAGAATTTGGACATTCTTGAAAAATCCTGGATTGTTGAATTAATTTTACAGTTTCTGTTCCAGTCTTGAACATTGTGAAGAAACCCCTCTTTGGAGTGTTGTCTTGAGTGTGTGGTTTGTCCAAAAATTTTTGAATAGAGTTTTCATAATTAAAAATAAACATTTATTTTTTTCCTTTTATAGTTATCCTTACATGATTAAAGGCAAGCAAGGAGCACACTGATTTTTTTTTTTTTTTTTTTTTTTTTTTTTTTTTTTTTTTTAGTGTTCATGAAGCAGCCACACCGTAGTGATGTTATGTAGATGGGGGGAAAGTTTCAAACATATTTATAAAGGCACTTTTTATATTCCTAACCACAAAAGTTATACTGCCTTTAAAAAGAAGATAGTTCATTTTCTCTAATTATTATGAAAGGCTGTTGGTTAGAAGAGCTACTGTATTTATGCAAACAAATGATGCCTTTAGACTAAAAAATAATGAACTAGAAAAGTAATGCATATACATATACCAAAAATATTGTATTTTCTTAGTTAAAAGAACCATGTGCTATGTGAATAACTGTTTCTTAGGTAAAGTGGTCATTTTTTAATTGAGCTTATATGGTATGAAGTGTGTGAAAAAGCTCCAATGTTTGTTACATTCTTGAAAGCATTCCTCTTGAGTAAGAGTATGGTCTGGATTTCTTTACTGTTTGCTGGTATTGTAAGCAATTATACAGTGCAGCGAATCACATAAAACTCTACACTGGAAGTAGAAGAGAAGCAGATATTTAGAATTGTTTGCATGATGAGAAGGAAATTGAAGAAAACATGTTATTTCATTTTAATTTATATATTCTGTCTGACTTTTGAAAACTCTTTTTTTTAAATGATAAGCTGTGATTTTAAAATCCAGTTATTTCTTCACTTCTTTTATCACATTGCCATTAAGAGAATTCCATTTTGTGCATAAAAACTGCAATCGTGATGAATTTTATTCCTGAAACTTGTTTATGGAGCTCTGGAATGTAATTAAAAACTAATTTAAAAAATTCCTCACTGCTCTGAAGTTATTGTTATTGTTTTCTTATTCTTTCATATTATTATTATTTGCTACTTCTAGTGACCTGCAAATGTGCCTTTAAAATCCCATTTTTGGGATGCTTGGGTGGCTCAGTCAGCTAAGCGTCTGACTCTTGATTTGAGGTCAGGTCATGATCTCATGGTTCATGGGTTTGAGCCCTGCCTCCGGTCTTGCTGACAGTGTAGAGCTTGCTTGGGATTCTCTCTCTCTCCCTTTCCCTCTCTCTGCCCCTCCCATGTGTGTGTGCTCTCTCTCTCTCTCTCTCAAAATAAATAAAATAAACTTATTTTTTTTAAATCCCATTTTCATAATTCTGTGTGATGTTTTAAAATATAATAAAGTCCTCCATAGTAATTGGCTGTGGCAACATAAACTTTCACATTAATGATGATAATGACAATTACTTTCACTACACTTTGATTTTGAGGATAATTATTAAATAAAATTTAGTTAATAAGTGATTTCTGTATGCACACAAAGCTAGTCCACATTTAGCAAGTTTTATAGAAATATAATATTTATCATTTTTATTTTTATTATTTAATTTTGGTCTGTAGAAGAGATATATCCAGCCATGGACAACCTCTACTACTTTTGGTTATTCTCATAGCTTTTAGATTTTTAAGAAAATATTGGGGCATTTTTTTGTTGTTGCTGTTCATTTGTTTTGTTAGACTTCTGTTAAATAGCAAACTTACATTATGGTTAATTGATTTTGTGTTTTTGCAATTCTCTTGTAAATTTAAAGCTTTTTGTTTGTTTTGCATTATCTTGCTGTTTTCTGGGGCTGAAATCTGGAGTATATAGAGGTGCTGATTTCATTTTCTATCCATTCCAAGTTTCAGAGAAGGCAATGGGAGAACTTTAGTTAGTGTTTAGGATAAATGTGTTCTGGACTGTCCTTGCAGACACTTCAGCTGGGGTCATGGCTGTAAGATTTATTTCTTGGGCCATATATAAATCTAAATGGAGAGAATTATGGTGGAGAACATGGGAACCCTGTCATGATTTTCTGAAAGATGCAATGGAATGCATCACTAAGGAGCCTCATAATAAGGGAAAATTAGAAACTTTATTTGCATAAATATGTAAAGTTACAGCTAACTTATAAATTTATCTCTCTATATATTTTGCTCTGAATAATATAGCTGAATATTTTGTTTAAACTTTAATTGCGGACATTAATTGCATTCATACAGAATCCATGTGTATAAATACACATTTTGATAGTCAGATGCTAAATTATAAAAGGAACCACATATTTTTGAGTCAGTTGGGAAGTTGGTAGCATATTGGAGTAGGGAGAGTCAACGTTTTCATTAATCAAGATGAGATGGCGAGAAGAGTTAAGACTAACATTTATTGATGTGTCAAATGAATGCAGTTCATTTGTTCTTCCGTGAGTAAGTAATATCATTATTTTATATTGAGGAAACCGAGACTTACATGTAACTTCCTTAAAGCCTCACAGGGAGTAAAGGCACAAGTGAGAGGAATGTCTGAATTGACACCATTATGTCCCTCCTTCTGTATAGGGATGTTCCATTTGCAGAGAGGAGTTTGTTTTGTTTTAGCTAATCTAAAACAACTGGTCTGTATTCTTGGTACATATTTTAAAATTACTGTAGTCACTTTCAGTAGTGAGTGCTGTGGCCAGAAATAATAGAAAATGGCACCATTTACACAGAGATATTTACTGGTCCTGAAAGGACCTTTAAGTAACCATAGCATCACAAATCTTTCCACAACTCTAGGATTTTCTGAAGAGAACCCAATCATGGAAACTTGTGGTTCTGTGATCAGGACAGAATTAGATGGTTCTATGTCTGTGGGGCTTTACAGAGGACCTGGGGAAAAAACTCAACAAATACTGACTTACTAAGTTTAAAATGTAATTTCTACTCAAGGGTTTTGCAGTGTGAAGTGGAAAATTAGTCTTTTGCACAAGCAAAACAGAACTACTGATTTCCATAACACAGCAAATCTATAAATATAGGTGTCTCTTCTGTCTACCAACATTTCACTATCAACATCATCTTCACCTCAGAATTTCACTGTTACACATATTTGGATGTGACATTTTTTTTCAAGCTCATTTAATCTATTTTATTTGTTAATAACATAAAACACATATAACTGCCAGATGTTATTTTAGGATACTGTTTTTTTTTAAATTTTTTTTTTCAACGTTTATTTATTTTTGGGACAGAGAGAGACAGAGCATGAACGGGGGAGGGGCAGAGAGAGAGGGAGACACAGAATCGGAAACAGGCTCCAGGCTCTGAGCCATCAGCCCAGAGCCCGACGCGGGGCTCGAACTCACGGAGCGCGAGATCGTGACCTGCCTGAAGTCGGACGCTTAACCGACTGCGCCACCCAGGCGCCCCTAGGATACTGTTTTTAATTGCCTCTTCAGATGTGTGAAAGATCTTCCATTATTAAATAGTTTCCTTGGAACTTAAAAAAGTGAATATTTTTCAATAAAGAATGGAAAACATGAACCACAGTAAAGGCAGTGTGAATGAATGTGAGAAAATGGATTGCAAAGATAATGGTAAATCTGCAAGTCCATAAAAAATAGGGGATTTGAAGGCCAAGGCCAGAAGGATTCTCAAAACCCACCTTTGTGTTTTGGAATCTGGATAAATTGAAAACTAGTGGTATAAAACAAAACCAGAAAATAAAAATACCTAGAGGAGAACCTGACTTGGTAGAGAATGGTTCAGCTTTGGACATATCACTGATTTGAAGTTCCAATATTAACTCTTGGATAAAATGACCAATGTGCAATGAAATTCAGCTCTAAAGTTAGAAAACACACTGAAAGCTAGAAATAGTAAAAAAATTATCTACACTAAAACTTTAGAAGGGAATAACTTCTCCAAAGGCAAAAATTTGGGAAGCACCTGCAATTTTTCTGAGTGTATGCTAAAGGGTCTGGTTAAAATTTAAAAAAAAGAGGAAGAGGAGAATACCCACTGAAGCTTACGTGTGTGTGTGTGTGTGCGCGCGCGCGCGCGCACGTGTGTGTCTGTAAAGGAGAAGTGTTGTTCAGCAGGGCTAATGCTGAATAGACTTAAAGGAGGGTGAGGCTTGAGGAGAAGGTCCTTAAATCTGTGTTTAAAATCCATTAATTTTAAAAAAGAAATAAATGAACTTGAACAAATATAATATCCTGGATATGATGTGACAGCATCGTGAAGAGATCAGTTCCCAAGATTGTATGTGACTTGTGTTTGTGTATGTGTGTTTGTGAGTGTGTGTGTGTGTGTAACACAAACTCAATAGAAAGACCAGTAAAAAGTTCCTAGAAGTAGATACATTGATTTTGAATTAGATATAGAAAAATAAAAATGCAAGGATATCCAGGATAAATACCAAAAATGAGAGCGAAGAGGGGACTAACCTATCATATGTTAAATTATACTATAAAGCTTTTAAAAATAAATATATTCATTAGCTCTGTCTCCTGAAGAGGCTTCTAAACAATGTCTCTCCAGCAGCAATGAGCACATTTAGTGCACAAATTATGGTTTCTAAATCCCATTTCCTACTCAAGGGGACCAAAGCTTTTTAGAGAATTGGCTGCTTCTAAGTCTGGGCAGAAAAAGTACAAGATGATCCTGGGATATCTCATTGTGCCAGAAAGTAAGGAAATGTCCAAAGATGAGTAAGATTGTATCAGCTTTATTTATAAACTGTAACTATAGATGAGAGCCTGCTTGAAGGGCTTTCCAGTTGCCGAATTCCAATAAATTTGAACATCAGGTGGGGCGCCTGGGTGGCTTGGTCGGTTAAGCGTCCGACTTCACTCAGGTCATGATCTCACAGTCCGTGAGTTCGAGCCCGTGTCGGGCTCTGTGCTGACAGCTCAGAGCCTGGAGCCTGTTTCAGATTCTGTGTCTCCCTCTCTCTCTGCCCCTCCCCTGTTCATGCTCTGTCTCTCTCTGTCTCAAAAATAAATAGACGTTAAAAAAAATAAAAAAAAATTGAACATCAGGTGTTGTTGGTTTGCAACCTCAGGTTTTTTTTTTTTTTTTTTCTGGGTGAAATTTGAAACTGGCCCCTTTACTCAGAGGGTAAGGAGAAACTGAAGCAAGAGGCACATTTGTCTAGATTGTGACAGTTTTAATAAGAAGAGAACTTACATTGGGTGGCCGCAAGACAAGTCGATTTCTGCATCTATCCACCAGAATCTTAAAAGTTTATGTATAGGTCTTAGTAGATCCAGTCCAGATGGGCCCAACAACACATTATCCTCTTAAGACTGTATACTTGAAATGACTCCTAGTGTAGGAACAGTGTGTGGAATGTACATCTCAAGGACGGGAGGAGGTAAGGAGCCTCTGACTGCGTGGGTCCAGCTTGAGGGTTAACCAACTGTCTTGTCTTCTCAGTGGTCTACTCCAATAAGAGTGACTGTAATGGATTGTACAACATTGAATGAGCGGCACCTGGGTGACTTAGTTGGTTAAGCATCTAACTCTTGATTTTGGCTCAGGTCATGATCTCATGGTTCGTGAGATCAAGCCCTGCATTGGGCTCTGAAATGATGGCACAGACCCTGCTCAGGATTCTTTCTCTCTCTCTCTCTCTCTCTTTGCCCCTCCCCTGCTTATACACACATGTGCTCTCTCACTATCTCTCTCTCAAATAAACATTAAAAAAACATTCAGTGAAGTAAAATCCGTAAGTCCATAGAGAAACTCTTGAAAAAAAAAAAAAAGAAACAATGCTGACAATAATCAAATCAAAATATTACTGTGTATAACTCCCATTGAAATAAATGAGTCAGGAATCATCAACAGGTGCTAAAATCATTAGGTAAATGTATGTTGGGCAAACATATTCTCATGGTGCTCAAGTATCACTTCTTAATTGCATCTAGCAGTTGTCTTTTTAAATAAGTGATCAAACCTAGCTTCATTAATAGACAGCCTGATACCATAAACCTTCTGATGGATGCGATATTAAGTCTCTTTCTGGCCCCATTTGTGAAATATTATTGCTAGAATGTTTAAGCTGAATCTAATAAACCTGTTTAAACTTAAATTTCAGTTTACAGAAAAATACAGGGAAAGAGGAGCAGGTTAAACTAAACCATGAAGAGATAATCAGACAAATTTCCTAGGTTTAGTATTCTGCATCAAACATTCCAGGGGCGTCTGGGTGGTTCAGTTGGTTAAGTGACTGACTCTTGATTTCAGCTCAGGTCTTGAGCTGGGTCCCGAGTTGGGTTCTGCACTGGGCATGAAGCCAACTTAAAAGAAACACACAAAAAAACCCAAAAACCATACTAGATATGTAGCCTAGTTTCTTCCAAAGTCACACTATGGTAGGGGGAGTTTTCTAGATTAGAAGAGAGTGAAAGATAAACAGATGCAGTGCATAAAGCTGTATTTGATCCTAGTTAAAACAGCAACAACAACAAACAGGCTCAAATCTTGGTAGAATTGGGAAAAATTATATATAAGCTAGATAAATGACATTATGAGACGCATGCCGCATTATTTAGTGATGAGTGCCATACATTCATGCATCATCATGAAATGTGTGGTGTGCATGTGTAACAAATCATTTGTTAATTTTTTTAAAGTTTATTTTTGAAAGAGAGAGAGATAAAGAGAGACTGTGTGCACGAGCAGGGAAGGGGCAGAGAGAGAGGGAGAGAGAATCCCAAGCAATATTTGCGCTGCCAGGATGGATCTCACCAACTGTGAACTCATAACCTGAGCCAAAATCAGGAGTCAGAAGCTTAACCAACAAAGAGCCACCCAGGTGCCCTATAATTTTTGAAATTTTTGAATGCAAGGAGTGATTATGCAGATTTCATAGTATTCTTTCAAATTATCTGTTTGATTTTTCTCTCAAAATGTTGAAAAGTCTATTAGTTGTCATTGACAAAAAATACGTATATTACAGTTAAATAGAAGCAGAAAGAAGGCCAGTTGCCCATGTTTGAGGTCATATAGGGTCTTGAAGACACGAAACCAAGAAGTAAGTGAAGTTTAAGGCTAATTGTGGGACTGAAATAGTACTCAAGGGAGTGATATTATTGAATGAAGAGTATATTTTTAAGCCAGAATAAAAGAAACTTTGCATATTTACTTTTTTCGGGTTGGAATCCCCTGGCAAGAAGGGATGGAAGTATAAGGGGGAGGTGGGATGGTAATTTTCAGGAGCAAGTTTCAGACTGTCCTAAGGAGGTCAGTGTGATCAGTACTAGCATAAGAAGATGTTCATATCTTAGAAAAGGAAAGAAATTGAGTCAGTTTATTAGTTAAGTAAGGAATTCCTTATTGGTGTAGCCCTGTACTGCAGGATGGGGATTCAGTAGTAATAAGACTAATAAGGAGCCTGTTTGCCAGGAGTTTGGCATGTAATGGTGACTGTAGTCTTCTCAGGTAAGTGCGAGGTCATAGGTTCAGATGAACGGATATGGGGATAGGAGCTTGGGGAATGTAGCAGAGAATATGCAAGAGGTCTGTAAAAAGAATCTAGACCCGTAAGGAGGAAGTTGGCAAAATTAACAATTGCTCACATTTTAGTCAACACAATTGCATCACTTTCTTGAGCAGTACTTAGTCTGTAATCTGAATGGGTCTAGCAAACAACTGAGGTTTGCTTGGTTAGAAGATTAGCAAGGCACGCATGATGTAAAACACAGAGCTGGGCTTTCTAGAGATAGTATGTTGTAGAACAGAAGGGCCATACATCTGGGCTGGGTAGGGGGGCAAGAGCAGCTCCAGGAGATGAATAAGCTAAGAACAGGTAAGAATTGAGAGCCTGAGGTCAGAATGAAAACTAATAGCAAGTTTACTATTTTTAATGGAATGAGAAATTTGTAAGGATGGATGTCTTTAGTCAGAGGAGAATATTCTTCCAGATTTTGAAAGTGGAGCAGAGTCCAATGATGAACACATTTTAGAGTTTGGGAAGGCATGTGGCTAACTAAGGCAGATGCTGCTGATACTGAGAAGTTAAAGTGTTGTGAGGAGAGGCTGAGTGTTAAAATGTAATTTAGAAAAAGATTAAAAAAATTTTTTTTGATGTTTATTTTTTTGAGAGACACAGACAAAGCGCAAGCAGAGGAGGGGCAGAGAGAGAGGGAGACACAGATTCTGAAGCAGGCTCCAGGCTCTGAGCTGTCAGCACAGAGCCCAACACGGAGCTTGAACTCCCTAATGGGGAGATCATGATCTGAGCCAAAGTCAGATGCTTAACAGACTGAGCCACCCAGGCGCCCCTAGAGAAGGTTTTTTTTTTTTAAACCATAATTGCAGACAGGGAAAAAGGTGGAAAGGAAAACTTTAAAACGTGATAAAAAGTATCAGAGACGTTTCTAGAGGTTTATAGACAATTGATGCCTTCAAGGATTTTTTTTCATTTGTGTAGGATTTTAGTCCTCTCTTTTGGAACTTTAAGAAGAGAGCTGTAGGTAAGCAATGTTTGCATTTATCTTGATTATATTTGATTGGAATATTCAGGTAACACAGAAATAAACCCTACAATGGTTATTGCAACCCAAAGTTCAATTTTGTAAGGAATATAGGATGCTACAATGAAATACTTTCTACACATAACAGTAAATGATTCAGATTTAAAAGAAGGTACAGCGTGTTTGTTAATATATTTTGTTGTCTAGTTGAAGCTTTTTCTTTAAGTCAGAAGTCCAGTTATGTAGATAGACAATAGCTGTTGTTACTGCTAGTTACGTGGCTGCAGCAGCTACAACCTCATTCCATTTATAGATCATTCCTTGTGGGTTCAGACTCACTGCTAAGTGCTTAGTCCTATTGTACCTCATCTTTGTTACACCCTGGAAGAATATATTATTATCCCAGATAGTAATATTTGGGAAGAAATAGAAGATCAGACAAATGACGTGCCAAAATTGCTGTCAAATGTCTGACAGAAGATCTGAGCACAAGCCTTTTTGTTCCACACTTACACCTCCATGCCTTGTTTTAAAAATGGAGAAAAAGAGATACTTGATTTGTATATCATCAGGTCAGTGACATTTGTCTAACAAAATACACACTCACCTCAGCTCCCTGTATATGGAAGCTTAAAAAACACAATGCTTTCATTCGGAGCTAGGCAATTGTGAGATTTTAAACATTTGTTCATTCATTCTACCACTATTTATTGAGAATCTGTGGCATCTAAGTGAGGTTTAGGAGATTTAAAAAAAAAAGCCTAAGAACAAAAGACACTGAACGTATCCTCATGAACTGACAAATCTACTTGAAGGAAACGGTGCAAGTGAAAAGTGACAGTGATGAAATCATCAGAATTAAGAAAATTACAGATGATTACTTATAGTTACTGAGATTTATTTATTTTGAGAGACAGAGAGAGCAGGGGAGGGGCAGAGAAAGAGAGAGAGAGAATCCCAAGCAGGCTCTGCACTGAGTCCAAAGTGGGACTTGAATCCATGAACTGTGAGATCATGACCTGAGCCAAAGTCAAGAGTTAGACGCTTAACGGACTGAGCCACCCAGGCGCCCCTAGGCACCTGAAAAACTTGGAAAGCAGTGCCTCTCTCTTCTTACTTGCAGTGACTTTGCAAGGCCCTCCCATTGGGAAATATGACATTACTCTCTTGATACTGTGTCTGTAGTTAGGAATACGTGAGCCTGAGCTCATACAGGGGAAATGTGTAGAGGGAAAAGTAAAAGGGCCAAGGAAAAGAAAAGTATAACAAAAAGATTTAGAGACGGCCATCTGGAAAGGAAGTTGGGAGATGAAAAGGAATGATAGACTTTTGAAGAAAAAAGAGGTCATCAATAAAGAGGTACAATTGATAGGAGTGTATGACTTTGTATTCATAAATGTTTTGTTCACTAAAGTAGAGTTCATTGTTTGGGAAAATGAATTTTATTTTGAACTGTATTGAGATTACTCAAAATTTCAAATAAAAATACCTTATTAGAAACTCTTAAATGCTATAAAACATATAAAATGAGTTCAGAAATATCAATGCATTTAGATGTTTTAGGTGGACAGCAATATACAGTTGACCCTTAAAAAACACAGGTTTGAACTGTGCAGGTCCACTTATATGCGGATTTGTTGTTGTTGTTGTTGTTGTTAAGTTTTTGGAGAGTCAGAAGTCATACACAGATGTTCAACTGCACAGGAGTCTGTGCCCCTAACCCCTATGTTGTTCAAGAGTTAACTGTCGTTTTATTAATAATTTAGATTAGTGAACCAGTCGTATGAACATAATTTCTGTTTTATTTAATTTCTTAGCATATTCCATCATGGTTGTAGTTTTTATTTCAGAATTGCTAGATCTTCCTTCCTTATTCCAGACCTCCCTCCTGACATTGTCGCAATTGTAGAAAAAAAAAAATAACAGAAAAAAGAAGGTGTCGAAGGGGGAAGAGGGGAATAGAGGAGGAGGCCAGCAACAGTACAGGGGAGACAGTCCCTAGATCAGTAGTGCCCCGCTGAAAGCCAGCCACCTTGCATAACTTTAAATTTTTTAGAAGACCCGTTCAGAAGTAGAAAGAAACAGGTGAAATTAATTTTCATAATATGTTTATGTAACTTTATATTTTATGTAATTTTATAAAAAATGATCATTTCAACATGTAATCAGTATAAAAGTATTTTTTTTAATTTTCTACTTTTTTTGGTGTTAAGTCTTTGAAATCCAATGTACATTTTACATTTAGAGCACAGAACTAGCCAAGGTTAAAGTGCTCAATAGCCGCTCGTAGCTATCTAGTATCTGGAGGGTTCAGAAGTCTCAGGACGATGTCATGTTTTACAATTTTTTGATGTTTTGCATTTACCAGAGATTAGCCAAGATATACTTTGAAATACTCTCTGATTGTCTCAATTTTAGCCTTCACTTTTTATTAAGAATCTAAATTGAAATCTTTTGAAGTTCATTCCTGCTAAAAAGCGATCTCAAAGTATGGTCAGTTGGCTAAGGAATAATAGTATTTGTCCAGTAAATATATTTCCTGACAATTTGCTTTTTCACCATTCTGTGTGTCATGAGATACTCTATGATGTATGAGAATGGAAATTTCAATGGAGAAGAGGCAGACAGTGATAAATTCCCTAAGAGGTAAAAATAAAGTTCAGGGTTAAAATGGTTTCTGATTTTGTATGAAATCAGAAGATTAATTTCTGTATGTAATTCCACTCACAAAGTATGACTCATAATTTAGTGAATAAAGTCAAACCAGTTTTAGATGACTATATATAGAATGACACATTATTTTAAAAGAACACCACAAGTTTATAGAATATTAAATAATTTGTGTAACCTCCAAGATTAAAGTGAGTTAGTATCTTTGGCTAAAACTTGTGAGTCATCAGGAATTTGATGGGGAAATATGAACATTGAGTGTTGATCCATCATCTCTCATTTTTTGGTTGTTTCAGAGGTAAGCCTAGGTCAGTATACCCTTTACAGGTCTTCCAAGGTGTGTTCTTGGGTGATTGAGAGGGATATGACCACATGAATGTGTGTGAGTGGGTAGGGGAGGGAATTCATTTCTCAAGAAATGGCATTAGGTATCTATTTGCCATATAGAATCAAATTAGAGGAGTAGCTCTCATTTTTTTTTGCCCATTCTTTTTGATGCCATGTTGCTTTGTCCCTAAAAGAGGCATGCGTGACATTATTAATTTAAATAAATTTTACTATAAGATAGATTTCTTGTTTTTGATACCCCTGAAGGGAGTTGGAAACACTCAAAGCATGCTAATTCCAGATTTTTGGGTTCTGAGGTTTTGACTGAATGTGCCATGGTTTTGATTCAGATGTGTAATTGCAAAACAAATTTATTTCAAATTAGTAACGAGCCAGTCATCCCTTTTTCCTTCATGGCAAAATATTATTGTGAATTTGGTATTTTTACTTATCTAGTGAGCATTATATTGGTCTGTCTGATCTTCAGTTAGAGATTAATCCTTAGTTGTTTTTGATCTTTCTCTGGTAAAGGAGAAGCAGCTTAATCATATCTATATTGAAATCCCATAATCTCTGATTAGGTTTACAGTATACCTAGGAAAGAAGATAGGTTTAGATTTTGTTACAAGTGAAAATAAATGGTTTGGCCTTGTGATTTCCTTTAATTGATACAGAATATTATTCATTCTGAAAATCTAAATTTTTAATTTTACACTTCATTAGATGATTTCTTCCAAATAGCTAAATTGGTGCATATATTCTCAAAATGTATATTTTCTAAAAAATGAAATCAAAATGAAAAATGCCCAAAAAGTCTTAAAAGGAAGCATTGTTGTTGTGATAGTATTGATGTTGAAATTTTAATCAGACCCTAGCGAGAAGATTCAAAATTACATCTTCCTTCTTATTCATACTGTAGGGTATATATTTTTTCAGTGTTGTTTAAATAAGTAATGATATAATTTCTAGTAAACATTAGTAATTGTATACTTGTATAAATTATACATAATACATATAAATGTTTATGTGTATACTACATAATATGTCTAGTAAAAACTTTTCACTTAATAATATACTTCTCATAATATTATGTATAGTAAACACTTTTCACTTAACAATAAACTTTAAACACACTGTCATCGACTATCATTTGCAATATAATTTTAATGGCAGTGTACAATTTCACAGTATAGTTTGCTATACCCCATTGTGAATATTTTAGTTGATTCTCTTTGCATTTTCTTTTGATTTTTATTTCAAATAATGTTTATTCCCATACTTACATCTTTCTGTGTTTGTTTTAGTGCAGTGTTGTAGCATTATGTGCACTTTTCACTTACATTAATTCATAGATTTTTTGGTTATATATTTAGTGAAAACACAAGCTGAGCAGTTATCCATTATTCAAGGAATTTGTCTTCTTGTCCAACCTTGGTAGAAAAACTGTGTTGGATGGATAAAGAAATTGTGGTTTATATACACAATGGAATACTACTTGGCAATGAGAAAGAATGAAATATGGCCTTTTGTAGCAATGTGGATGGAACTGGAGAGTGTTATGCTAAGTGAAATAAGTCATACAGAGAAAGACAGATACCATATGGTTTCACTCTTATGTGGATCCTGAGAAACTTAACAGAAGACCATGGGGGAGGGGAAGGAAAAAAAAAAGTTAGAGAGGGAGGCATCCAAACCATAAGTGACTCTTAAAAACTGAGAACAAACTGAGGGTTGATGGGGGGTGGGAGGGGATGGAGGGTGGGTGATGGGTATTGAAGAGGGCACCTGTTGGGATGAGCACTGGGTGTTGTATGGAAACCAATTTGACAATAAATTTCATATTAAAAAAAATGTGTTAGACTTAGGATAAAAAAAAGCAAATCACATGTAAGTAGTGTATAATCTATTTAAGGTATTTTCATGAGCAATTTTTACATACCTTTCATGATTACTTTGGAACCACTAGGAAATAGGTTATGCAGTTGCATTTCGTAGAATATTTTTCTTGCATGGGCAATAACACTGTGAACTTCTAATTAAAAAAATTTCCAGGGGCGCCTGGGTGGCGCAGTCGGTTAGGTGTCCGACTTCAGCCAGGTCACGATCTCGCGGTCCGTGAGTTCGAGCCCCGCGTCGGGCTCTGGGCTGATGGCTCAGAGCCTGGAGCCTGTTTCCGATTCTGTGTCTCCCTCTCTCTCTGCCCCTCCCCCATTCATGCTCTGTCTCTCTCTGTCCCAAAAATAAAAAAAAAAAAAAAAAAAAATTCCAGACCGTTTAAAATTTAAAGTTTAAAATGTTATAATGATTTCTTAATAGTTCCACCACATATATGTGTACTGATTTTTGAGTATTCTGGTTGCTTACCAGCACAAATAATACTTTTTAGTAATATGTCACTCACATGTGGAAGTTACTCAAAACATATAAAAGAAAAACAGTATTACATGGGAAAGGAGTAGATATCAGTACTTTTTGCAGTTGTAAATTAATTTATTTCTGACAACATAACAAAGAAATGTTAATTCTTTTGAAACAGAAACCATTGGAAATCAGAAGGATGCTTATGCCATTTATCATTTGTCACTGAGGTGAACTGGGCTTTTTACCTGTCGTAAGAAGAGTGCCTGGTGCTGTGAATCTTTTCTAGAGAAGAGAAGCTGTACATACGTAGCCTCCTTTTGAGTCCTCCAAAGTTGCCAGGATGACTTAAGTTTGCAGGAAAGAACTAGAACCATTTGGTGTTCAGTTTTTTGTTTGTTTTCATTTTTGTTTTTTGTCTGTTGTGTGAGTCACAGCACAGTTGTGAAAAGTACAGGAAGAAAATAATGATTTTCTCAGCAGATTATTCTAAACTAATTTTAATGGAAGTTTTCAAATGCTTTTCTTTCACTTACTCTTGGGTTTAATGAGGGTTTTCTGCCTTCATATTGTTGATGGCAATAGTAAAAAATGATGCTGCTCAAAGTAGTCTGTGGCCTATTTTTTTTTTAATGTTTATTTTTGAGAGAGAGAGAGAGAGCGTGAGTTGGGGAAAGGCAGAGAGAGAGAGGGACACAGACTCGGAAATAGGCCCCAGGCCCCAGGCTCCCAGTTATCAGCACAGAGCCCCATGCGGTACTTGAACCCAGAGACCAGGAGATCATGTCCTGAGCCGAAGTTGGATGCTTAACCAACTGAGCCACCCAGGCACCCCAGAAGCATTTTATTGACAGACAGAATTATAGCTCTAAAAATTATAGCTCTGAAAGAAATAATAAGGAAAGAGGAGCACAAAATATTTTTTTCTTTTCAGATGAAAATATCTGGAAAATACTGATAGATTAAAATCTGTAAACAATATTCTATGATTCCCTTAAAGTAAACAATGGAATAAGGTCTTAAAATTTTTTTTTCTTATTTACAGAGAGACACATTTTGACTCCATTGGTTTATGTTGAATGCCTACAAACTTGCATTGTAAATGTGCCTGTTCTTACTGCCTGCAGGTTCTGCAAGTATGTTTACATATCCCTGATTAACATCAGTTTTACCTAAATCAAGTTACTTTTCTTTTTCTTTGTTTTTTGTTTGCTTTTACAGAAATGTTGTCTCACCATAGTATGTTCCCCAAAGTACCACTTTGACATTTTGCTTTTTAAAAAATATTTGGTGAATTCTTAAATGTATCTTTTTGGTGCATGCCATATGTTCAACTCCTGTCTCAAATTTCTTCATAAAGCTTATGTGATTATTTCTGTAGTCATTTCCAAAAATAACTTACTCTGAAGACATGATTTTAGTAAGCAAAAACAGTGTTCACAGTGTTACTAGGTTTAAATAATATATAACTGTTTGTAATGTGTATTTATTTTTGAAAGAGAGAGAGACACAGAGACAGAGCACGAGTGGGGGAGGAGCAGAGAGAGAGGGAGGCACAGAATCTGAAGCAGGCTCTAGGCTCTGAGCTATCAGTGCAGAGCCTGATGCGGGACTTGAACTCACAAGCTGCCAGATCATGACCTGAACTGAAGTCAGATGTTTAACCCCCTGAGCCACACAGGTGCCCCTATAATTAGTTCTTTTTTGTTTTTAATTTTTTTCAATGTTTATCTTTATTTTTGATACAGAGAGAGACAGAACATGAGCGGGGAAGGGGCAGAGAGAGAGAGAGAGAGGGTGACACAGAATCAGAAGCAGGCTCCAGGCTTTGAACTGTCAGCACAGAGCCCGACGCGGGGCTCTAACTCGCCAACTGCGAGATCATGACCTGAGCTGAAGTCGGACGTTCAACCGACTGAGCCACCCAGGTACCCCTAATTAGTTCTTTTTTAAAAAAAGGTCAAGACTCTCTTTCTTTATATCTAGGTAAATTGTATACACTAACAAATTAGAAAAATTGCCATGAGTTATCCTTTTCCATTCACAATATAGTTAGTATATTACATTTTTTAGACTTGACTCTCAGAGCTGAAAGAGCTTAACTGGTAAATTTTTTAACTGGTCAATGATCAGCTTTTCTGTTGAGGCTGTGTTGGTTCCAGGCCCTTCAGGAGCAACTTCAGCTTTCCAGAAAGAGTTCTCAGCGTCCCCAAGACCAGAGAACCTTGAAAGGGCCTTGGATGGGCAGATGAAGACCTGGATGTAATTCCCACTCTGACTTTTGAGCTCACATTACACTTTGCATGCCGCAGCTTTGGTTACCACATCTGTAGAAAGTGGTGCTAAATTCCTTTTCCCTGTCTGATTATTGGAATGATTGACAGAAAAAAAAAGCACTTTGTGTTACTCAAATACATTATTTCTTATTTAAATGTCAAATTTCAAAAAATAAGGAAGTTTTATTTTTTAAATGTTTATTTATTTTTGAGAGAGAGGGCACAAGCCAGGGAGGGGCAGAGAAACAGAGGGAGACACAGAATCCGAAGCAGACTCCAGGCTGTGAGCTGTCAGTGCAGAGCCCGACGTGCTGCTCAAACCCACGAACTGTGAGATCATGACCTGAGCCGAAGTTGGACACTTAACTGACTGAGCCACTCAGGTGCCCCCAAGTAAGAAAGTTTTAAAGCAGAGGTCACAAACAAGGCTGAAATTGCCTGTCTGTGATATGAGAGGGTTCTCTAACATGACTACCTCAGAGTAGCAGCCTTGTCTAAATAGGAACCCTGTTGTATCTAGGATCCCAGGGTAAAAGATAAATAAGAAGGAAGGAGGCCATTTAGGTGGAAGATTGTACTGGCTACATGAAGCTGCCATCCTTGTGGGAGGTATGATGGTGAACTGGAGAAGCTTATATACATACACACCTGAACACATAAATAATAATAATAACAATAATAAAGAAAAACATTAAACATTTAAGTTAACAAGTTTTGCAAGTATACTCCTCAAAGAAGGCTATCCATATAATATATAATAAGGAGCCTCCTCATTTTTCGGGAGGTATTGTCTTTTTGATATTCCCTGATATCCAGCTGGTTCCCATGCAGTTTTCAAAACATTCAAAACAACACTACTGCTGACCAGACAAAATGTAACTTCTGGCTCTTTGTGAGATTCCTTTCACTGGCCACTTTTTGGCCCCAGTTATAAAACTCTCTGAAAGCTTTTTGGTTTAAGTCTGGTGTGTTGTAAAAAAACACACCTTTTGAATCTGAGAGATCTGGACTCAAATACTAGCTTTGCATCTACCTCTAAAAGTTTCCTCTTGTCATCTGCAAAGTGGGGATGGTAACATCTAACTCTAATGGCTGCTGTCAGCATCACCTTTAATAAACTGAACCACCACATGACAATGTGTTTAATAAATGATGGGTGGCCCTTACATCCAATTTGGAAGCATCTGGGTGTTAGATAAAAATTTCAGTGCTCTGATTGCAGCTTTGAGACTCAAGTTTATGGGGATTTAGGGAGGAGCTTGGAAATCAGCATATTAGAAGTTTCCAGTTTATTTTAAGGTACCTTTGGGGTGGGCACCAGTGTTCTATCAAGTAATTCATAAACATTACAAAGTAAATTTAGCATTCTGATGTACTGCCCCTTCACCTTTCCACCCCCAGCTCTGTGAGTGTGTGCACATGTGTGCGTGTGCACACGCACATGTGCAACTACTCCAGTACGATGACTATGAACAGGCAGCTATCATTGTTTATACAATATGCTGATTTCTTTCATTTGTCATTTCCTTTACTTTTTATTAACAACATATATAATGTGGTTATGAGTTAATGCAGCTACTTTTTTCATATGGCAAAATCCATACAAAAGCAGTTGTTAAAGAGGAGTGTGACAACATTGTTGGGATAAGTGTCTATCTCTGATGCTGAAAACTTTGGGTTGACAGTAAACACATCAGGTTAGAAATTCTGATATGTTTAAAAAATGAAATCCATGTCTTTATAAGTTGTCTGGTTTTATAGTCTCAGAATTGTACAAACCTGGTCATAAATAAATAAATGTGTGTATAACTTAATTGTTTTTCAAATTTTAAAATCGCCTTTACAGTTGTTGCATTGACAGCTGATAAGCCTTTAGGTCTTATATTTAACATTTTGGTAACTGGCATTCAATACATTATAGATTTCTCAAGCTAGATGTTTTTTTTTTTTATTTTTTATTTTTGTTTTTAGCAGCCTGCTTGAATCACTGTTGGCCTCAATAGTGTATGCCAGCACAAGCAGCTTCTCTTCCTCAATTAGTGGGTCATTCATACAAATAATATCTCATTAACTTTCAAAAACACAAGAAGGATGCTATGATGTAAACAAAATATATACAAGCACTTATTAAAGAGTCCAAATAGAAATGAAGTGAAGATCACCTGCTGTTCTGGATCATTCCCTCTACTAGTGCAGAAAATAGAGAAATGTTCATAATAGAACATGTTTTGTCTTATTCATTGGAAGGATCCATGTTGTAAGGTCATGGGCCACTGAAACTTTATTTTATAGTTTGCTGAACCTTTTTATTATATTTTATTTTCACAGTCTTAATTCTTTAAAACATTACTCTGTACCGGTCATGCTTATTTGAGAGACACATGTACGTGGATTATTTGTTTCAGTCTGTTTTCATAAATTGTATCATCAGCAGCATGATCATAACCAATTTTATGTATCTACAGTGTGTGAGGCATGATCTAGCATAATCTTCATGTTGTTTGTATAATTCTGGAGAATATTATAATAATGCAATTGTGTTTGATGCTTAAACGTTGATTTCTTCCTTAATGTATTTTACAATTTCATGATTACCAATAAAGATCAACACCAACTTTTTTATAAATACATTTATGTATATATACATAAATATATATATTTATAAATAAGTTTATTTGTATTTATTTATAAATATAAATATAAATATAAATATAAATATAAATATTTATTTATTTATTTATTTATTTATTTATTTATTTATTTATTTTGAGAGAGAACAAACAGAGGAGGGGCAGAGAGAGAGGGGGACAGATAAAGAATCCCAAGCAGGCTCTTCACTGTCAGCACAGGGCGCAGTGCAAGGCTTCAACTCATGAACCATGAGATCATGACCTGAGCCGATATCAAGAGTTGGATAGTTAACCGACTGAGCCATCAGGTGCCCCACCAATTCTTGAATACAAACAGTGTACCAGGTATTACATAGTCGTCATTTCTAGTATTTATACAATTCCTGAAAGATAGATGTCTTATTATCTCCACTTTATAGATGATGGAACTGAAAACTTAGGTCACTAGCCTGTGTCCTTTAGCAAATGGCAGAGCAGAGATTTGAAAATATGCCTGTCTGACTCTACACCTGACCTTTTTCTCACAAACAATACTATTTTATCCTCACAGCCTCCACTTCCGGATTGCTGTTACCCGAAGATCATTAGAATTAGAATTCCCGGAGCCCCTTAGTTAATTCTCTAACAACTCATCTTGATTTGAAATGCATAGCTACTAGCTTTCCAGTCACAGTTTGGACTGGGGCCCAAAATGGTCTATTGAGTGTTTGGTTGTATAAATGACTGCAGCAACTTGCCATCTTCTCCATCAAGCTACTGAATAGTAACATAATTAGATCCAGCACTTAGATTTTGCTTCCTCCCATGATGTTTTTATCATTTGGTGATTAGATTACAATGTCAATGATTAGCATGCATAGTTTCCCACTCTAAGCAATAAGAAACTCTCTGTTCCATGTTCGAAGTTGGCTGCAGGGTTAATCCACTAACTGCCTGTACCTTGATCCAAAATTATATACTGATGAATGGTGATGAATTCCATGAAATTCAGGAAACTGCTTTGTTGGCTGACACTAAGATGTGTTATGATTTGATGTGGCTGTGTATAAATGTTTGCACTCAATCAGAACCCCAGGAAAATATATTTAGAATATAGAAGAGAGAATTCATGGTGCTGGAGAACCATCCCTAGGCAAAAACCTATGAAGAGAGTGTAATAATAATAATTATAATAGGTCACTTGAGTGGCTCAGTTGGTTAAGTGTCCAACTCTTGATTTCAGCTCAGGCCAGGATTTCATGGTTGGTGAGATCAAGTTCTGTGTTGGGCTCTGCACTGATACCGTGGATCCTGCTTGGGATTCTCTCTCTCTCTCTTTCTGCATCTCTGTTTCTCTGTCTGTCTTCCTGCAAAAAATAAACTTAAAACAATAAAATCATCAACAACTTCTTTAGTACTAGTCTATTGCCAAGCAATAATTTAAGCACATTGCAAGCATGAATACCTTTAGTAATCACTGTAACTAGTGAGGAAATTGAAGTATAGAGAATGTAAGCCCAGGCCACAGAGCGGCAAAGCCAGAATTGCAGCTCAGGTAGTTGTATTCCAGATTCTGTGTTCTTTTACTTCATTTTCCTTAACAGTTTTATTGAGTTATCATTGACATATAAAAATTATGTGTATTTAAGCTATTCAGCTTGATGTTTTGATATATGATACATTGTAAAATGATTACCATAATCAAGATAATTAACATATCCATCACTTTAAGATTCTGTGTTCTTAACCATTGTGAATTCTGTCTTTCAGGAAACCTTATGTGGATGTAAATGTAGTTCTAAGTATAAAATGTAGATTTAATTTACATGAGGATTTCTAGCAGAGGTTAATAATTCTGAATATAAATGTGGAGCAAAAATTATATTTTCTGTGAATTATCATAGTTTTTCCTGTAAATAGAACTTTTATTTCACATTGTACTTTAAAGATTTTTTTTCAGTGTTTGTTTATTTTTGAGAGACAGAGAGAGACAGAACATGAGTAGGGAAGGAGCAGAGAGAGAGGGAGACACAGAATCAGAAGCAGGCTCCAGGCTCTGAGCTGTCAGCACAGAGCCCAATGTGGGGCTCGAACCCATGAACCATGAGATTATGACATGAGCTGAGGTCGGACGCTTAACCGACTGAGCCAGGCACCCCGATTTCACATTGTATTTTTAAGATGAAAAATGCTATTCCAGTCTTCTGTCCTGCCATAATGATATTACTGTCTTTTGTTTCTTTATTATATTTTTTCACAACTATTTCCAATGTGGTGCAAGTTGCTGTAATTCCCATAACATTAGGTGTTTTGGGGGCAGGTGTTGTTTTCTAAAACTATTAACAAAGAAATTAATTATAGGGATGTGTAATGAGTAGCACAGAATCACCGGCAAGTGAATATGAGGCTTGGAATGAGAACACACATTTGATCTGGAGAAGCAAAGCCTATTGCATCATCTAGATTTTGATGAAATAGTTTCAGGTTTTTAGAAACAAGGTCTTAGTAGCAGTGTGTGAAGCTGTAGGTACAAGTAGCAAAGTGAGGGAAGGAAATGTGAGAACTATACATATAGGAATAGTCCCACTGAGAAACAAGACATAATTTCAGTGTCTCACTAAAAATATTTATGAATATTGAAAAAGATCAGTATTCTCTTCAACATGTATTTTTAAAAATTGCCTTTTCAGGGTCACCAGTGTGGCTCAGTTGGTTAAGTGACCAAATTCATGATCTTGTCATTTGTGGGTTCAAGCTCTGTTTCGGGCTCTACTCTGTGTGAAGCCTGCTGGGGATTCTTTCTCTCCCTTTCTCTCTGCTCCTCCCCTGCTCATGCTCACTGTCTCTCAAAATAAATAAATACAAACTTAAAAAAATAAATAAATAAAAATAAAAATTGCCCTTTTTGTTTTGAAACAAGCTGTATTATTGGCAAGTTTTATAATGAAGAGGTTTTCTTTAAAATTTTTTTTATTGTTTATTTTTGATAGAGACAGAGCATGAGCAGGGAAGGGGAAGAGAGAGATAGGGAGAGAAAGAATCTCCAGCAGGCTCCAAGCTCTGAGGTGTCAGCACAGAGCCCAATGAGGGGCTTGAACCCGTGAACTGTGAGATCATGACCTGAACCGATCGGATGCTTAATAGACTGAAGCACCCAGGTGCCCCTATTATGAAGAGTTTCATAAGAAGATTTAGGTATGTCACAAATGACATTTCAGTAGTAAGTAAGTAATGAAGTTCTCCATTTACTTCAAGCTATCAACGTGGATTTCTTTTAACCTCTAGAAATTGTTCTTTATAATTTGCCTTAAGAATTATCCATGTTCTAGGGTTGCCTGGGTGGGTCAGTTGGCTAAAGATCCGACTTCAGCTCAGGTTATGATCTCATGGTTTGTGAGTTCGAGCCCCGCGTCGGGCTCTGGGCTGATGGCTCAGAGCCTGGAGCCTGTTTCCGATTCTGTGTCTCCCTCTCTCTCTGCCCTTCTCCCGCTTGCACGCTGTCTCTCTCCCTCTCAAACAAAACAAAACAAAAACAAACAAACAAACCTCCCCCCAAAAAACATTAAGAATTATCTGTGTTCTCTTTTCCTTACTTTTTGGGTTATTCTCAGAATATGGATATAATTGGTAGTTGTCTTACTGTGTGAAAATAGATTTCTGCATGTAATAAAAAGGTTATTTTATGCTTAAATTGAATATTATTTTGAAAATTTGCATCAGAATCCATTTAAGAGCTCCTCATTTTTCTTAAATTTGTTTTATTTGGAATCACTAGGTATTTTTCTCAGAAGGAAATTATACATCTTTGTGTATTTTGATTCAAGATAAATGTTATCACTTAATATTCACACAAAATGCATATTAAAAGCCAACTTTCATAAATCCATATTTACCATTTTCACAATAAATCCGTAGCATGAATTTCATGTTTCTCATTAATTACATTTGAGAAGTACAATGATTGCATATTTTTATTTGGATTTTGTCCTGAAAATATGTATTTGAATGTTCAAAATTAGTATGTATACACTATAGACAGTTACATATACAGTAACCATTAATGTATATACCATAAATGTCCTCAATATACCTTTTTAATATAAGAATTATTCCCTTCTAAGTAAAAGTATTGACCTTTCACAACATTCCTGGAAGTTGAATGAAAAATATGTTCTATGCAGTGTAATAAAAAATTCTATTGTTAAAATTTCTTTATTTTTATTTCTAAATTATTAACACTACTGCAGTTCGCTTGTCTGTAGCTGACTTAATTTTCTGTGGCTGTGGTGCAGCATTGTTATCAATTGCTACAACCTAGACCCATATTTTAGGCCAGTTATTTACAGAATATGCTAAGTTAGGTCATATTGTAGTTGTTGCTCTTGGATGGAAAAGATAAGACAAAGTAATCAGCGTGTAAATCAACTTTGAATAATGAAAATTGGCAAGTTACTTGTAAGAAATTTGTATTGTTTCATATACATAAAATAAGCAGAATTTTTGACGTTTTTATGGTCAAACTTCATTTTTCATAATTGGATGCATGTTATGGTCAAACTTCATTTTTCATAATTGGATGCACATATATAGATTGAGATGTTATGTGTCTTTGTGCTTTATCATCTTTATAACTAAAAAGAGGAATTACTGCATTTCATGCATCTTCATATTTGGCATTAATGCAATAACGTATTTACCAAAAAGCCTGTTTACCCGAATATTTCTAAATTATTTAAAAAGTTTTATCTATTTATTTTGAGAGAGCAAGCGAGCATGGGAGGGGCAGAGAGAGAGAGGGAGAGGGAAAATCATAAGTAGGCTCCACGCTGCCAATGCAGAGCCCATTGTGAGGCTTGAACCCATGAACAGTGAGGTCATGATCTGAGCTGAAACCAAGAGTTGGAGGCTTAACCTACTGAGCCACCCAGGCGCCCCTACCTGAATATTTCTAAAATATGCAATAAAACTTATTTTGCCCTTTTAGCTATGTGTTAAAATTTTCAAATATTGTGAAAGAGGTAATTTAATTAACATTATTTACCATAATGGCTATGGTAACATGTACGTTCATATTTGTGTTTGTGTATGTGTATACACATAAAAGGCAAGAGTTATTAGAGGCGTTTTTATTGCATTGTATGTTAGTCCCTCTCCAGGAGAAAAATGTGTTGTGATGAACTCAGTGCTCCTCAAAGAGTGGTCTGAGAACCCCAGTTACTCCACAAAGTTTGTTTTGGGCCCAGCCAGGAGATGGGAACTGAGACTGAACGTTTAAGAGTTTTTATAGTAGCAAAGCAACAGTGTGATTTTACCTATTGAGTCTGATGAAGATTTTGGCTTTTCTCTTTGTGTGTCATGTTTTATTGCGCTTTCCCAGTTATTATGTTTTATTTTCGCAGCCATGATAGGGAAGGGGGAGGGAAGACTGGTCCTTCATTACTTAGTGTTTAAAAAGCACTGATTTATTTGTCTGATTCATGATTCAAAAAGTTCAGTTTACAAAGTTTTAATATTTAATATTAAACTTTTACAAAGTTTAATATTATTAGTGTTACTGGAAAAATCAGACTACTTGAGTAAATGTCATGTCCATAAAGATTTTTTGACATATAAAATGCAAAAACTGCCATTACTCCTCAACATTTTTTCAAAATGGTCATCAGCACTCAGATGGATCCTTTCTGTTTATAAAGAGAATATTTACATTTTATTATTTATTGATTCTAAATAGTGTAAATGGTCTTACATTAAAAATACTACTCATCTCAGGGGAGTGAATATATCAAAAGCAGATAAATTGAAACTTGAATTATTTATAGAAAAAAATCCCAGACCATATTTCTTAATTCATCTCCTTTGCAACTTGCATCTTTCTGCCTGTGGCTCTTTTTTTGCTGCTCTCTAGATAGGTTTTCCCTGCCTTATAGACAATGGCTTGTTTATCTTTAATTCATAAACCAGCCATTACTTTATTCTATGAAGATGTTCAGATGACTTTTGTGATTTCTGGGTCAAACTACCCACATTAACTCATCCATCTCACTGCGCACAGAGAAGAGCAGAGACAAAGGATCTTTAGAGAACATTTTGGGGCGCCTGGGTGGCTCAGTCGGTTGAGCGTCCGACTTCAGCTCAGGTCACGATCTCACGGTTCGTGAGTTTGAGCCCTGCGTCAGGCTCTGGGCTGATGGCTCAGAGCTTGGAGCCTGCTTCCGATTCTGTGTCTCCCTCTTTCTCTGCCCCTCCCCCATTCATGCTCTGTCTCTCTCTGTCTCAAAAATAAATAAACATTAAAAAAAATTAAAAAAAAGAGAACATTTTAAGAATGACTCATTTGAATAATATTTGCATGTGGCAAGAAAAAAAAGGTCTAAAAAGTTATAAACTAAAAGGTACATCCTCCTCCTTATACTCCCTAGAAGAAATGATTGCCAGCTACTTGTGTAAGAAAACTAAAGTATTCTCGCACATGAAGACATGTACTCACACACACACACACAAAAGCCTTATGAAGTCAGAATTGATAGTGGCATGTGAAAGTACATGAGTTTTTGTGAGCGATGTCACACATTCACACTTGCTTTTTGTAAGGTACCACCTTACCTTTCCTCCTCCTCATTATGCTGTGATCCAAGTGTAATCCCCCTGTTGTTCAGGTAGAAGTCAGTTTTACATGTTGAGTTTGCAGCAATGCTGCATCCAGAATTTGAGCCCTGGCTACTTTGTTCCTAGAGTCTGTGCAGACACTTCGGGGATGATGTGATACCTACGTTTTTGACAAATCTAACGTTTTGCTGAGCTACTCAGTGAAATTTGTATAGTCTATGGGGAAAATGGACCTAGGTGTATATCCCCTTGTGTCTATGTAACCAGATCATGAAGAAAATAGCATTATTTTAATAAAAATCTCCGCAGAGTTAAAAGGAAATGTAAACTTCCTAATAAACAATAGGGCATAGTAAGAATTAACCATAAGAAATGGTGAAGATGGCAGGTGGAAGGAAGAATAAGGAAAGGACAACACTGTGAAGTTATGGAGAGGAGCAAAATGCATGAAGATCAGGGAGCATGAAATAAGCACTTAGAAGACTGAGTACTTGAGCCAAGAGGATGAAGGAGCCATAACACATAACCAAATTATTGCTGCTTTCAGCGGTAATGGACATTGTGTTCACTTGCTGCTCCTTGGTGGCACAGACCCCTAACTTCTTGGGAAAAATTAAGTACAAACCATTGCTATCCAATGAAATTTCTGCAGTGAGGGAAGTGTTTCTGTATCTGCCCTGTTCACTATGACAGTCACATGTGGCTGATGAACACTTAAAATGTGAATACTGCGACTGAGAAACTGACTTTTTAATTTTATTAATTTTAATTTATTTACATTTGAATAGCCACATGTGACCGGTGGCTACTAAATTGAACACTGCAGATAGAAACCGAATGATTTCTATATTGTGCTAATATCAGTCTTCTGTTTACTCTTCCATTTGAGCTAATTCACTTTCCAGATAGAGGTGGTATAGCCGATATGACTGGTCTCATAACCAGTATGCTAGGGTCTGTCCAGAAATAAAATTGGAACTAGCTTATATGTGCTGCCAGTAGACTGACATCTGTAATGATAATACAAAGAGTTGTAGTGGGTTAGAGTCCTTTTAAATAGAAGCCTGCTCATCAAGGAGCGCAGCTTAGCTTCTGAGCTTATGCAAACTTTCTGTTTCATTAATATGTAAATCTTACCTTTCGTAGGTAAGCTCTTTCAGAACTGTGATCCACTTAGTGTGTTCTTGTTTCCCTGTGAATAATCATTTCAGACATGGACACTTGTGTTTAAATTCGCTGTGTGAGCTTAGTTTTTAGAAACTACTATGCCAGTTAAGGCCAGTATTTTCTTTTAGAAAAAAGACCATTATAATTTATAAAATAAAAGTAGTTTAGAAAATTCATATTAAAAATCAATTTGAAAAACATCTCAAAGTATTTAAAATACAATAAATATGAAATATATTTGAAATAAATTATTCTTCAATGTGTATGTTCACAACATTATTTTATTTTATTTTTTAAATTTTTTTTAACGTTTTTTTATTTTTGAGACAGAGAGCGACAGAGCATGAATGGGGGAGGGGCAGAGAGAGAGGGAGACACAGAATCGGAAGCAGGCTCCAGTCTCTGAGCCATCAGCCCAGAGCCTGACTCGGGGCTCGAACTCACGGACCGTGAGATCGTGACCTGAGCTGAAGTCGGAGGCCCAACCGACTGAGCCACCCAGGCGCCCCTCGCAACATTATTTTAAATTAGATAGACATCAAAAGAGGATACTTATGCAATATTAAAAACCTGGAGTATATTTAACACTTAAAGCTAGGTCAGTGGTACACTAAGAAAGAGAATTTTGAGTGAAAGTTGAGAGCATAAGTTTTTTAAACCACTTGTATAGCTTAGTCACATATATTTTTTTCAGGCCTGTATAACTTGGTCCGTATGTGATAGACTTTCTCAGATCCCTTGAAAAGCAGAATGCTTGGAAAGAGTTTATAATAATCATCCTTGAAGATAGGTGGTCTCACTACCTGGTCTTTCATAAACATGCCTGTCTTTGATTCGCTCTGTGTAATCAGGCTGTAAAACGATGGTTGAGGATGAAACTAGTCAGATGTTCTATAAACTAGTCACTTACCCAATAATTTAAACATTGTATTAACATGCTTTCTGGTAAAAAAAAAAATTAGATTCTTTAGAAGAGAGATTCTATAACATTTTATTTCAGTACTTGTGAAAATTATGGGCAGGCTGCAGCTATTTCTTGTAAGTGGGTAAAGTGGTCATAGACAGTTTTGTTGAGCTACTTTCCAAGTTGATAGAGATGATGATTGTGTTCAATTCTTTATAATTGGGGGGGGAGGAGCTAATTAGGACTAGTTATGATATTTCAGTAGAAACATTGCTTAAGCATTGTCTTGCAGGATGGTAGCTTCCTGTATATTATCAAATTTAACATACCTTTGAATGTCAGATGCATCATTTTATGTACTGATATGGTGGAAAATGCTTTCAATTAAACTATGATAGGGGCGCCTGGGTGGCGCAGTCGGTTAAGCGTCCGACTTCAGCCAGGTCACGATCTCGCGGTCCGTGAGTTCGAGCCCCGCGTCGGGCTCTGGGCTGATGGCTCAGAGCCTGGAGCCTGTTTCCGATTCTGTGTCTCCCTCTCTCTCTGCCCCTCCCCTGTTCATGCTCTGTCTCTCTCTGTCCCGAAAATAAATAAACGTTGAAAAAAAAAATTAAAAAAAAAAAAACTATGATATACCCTCACTTATATAATATAGCTTTCTTTCAGAGATGTTAAAAAGTGACTAAAACATGTGCCTAAGATTCTATGAAATAGGATAATTTTATCACAAAGGATCCTTTGGTGCAATAACTTTTGGAAATATCGCAGACTGATATCAGGGAAGACCTTCATACCCTAAAGGTTAGAACTCTAGTGACATTTCACTTCTTCTGGAGAATGTTCCTGAGTCCAGACCTGAGTCAGATGCCCCTTCTCTTGGCTCCCACAACACCAGCGCACAGCTCCGTGGAAGCTAAACCTAATAATCAACTTAATGGCTCTTCTGTACCTACCATATGATTTCTGAGCCTCAAGGCATATAATTGACTTTATTCAAATTTCTAGCATTCTGCTTGGTGTATGGTTGGTGTTAAGTGACTCTCATGAATAAGTAAATAAATAGATGAATACTAAAAAACAAATATGTGCTGATGTAGTAGGCACAATACCAAGTGAAATTCTTTTTAAACTCTTCTTAGAGACTAACAGTAGAACTCCCACATTTGAATTATAATTCAGTGACATTTTCAAGCCATCCTGGAAGCTGGATAATTTAGTGCCTACTCTTGGATGATGTGATGTCAAAGTCACTCCCAGAGTTAATTACAGTGAACATAAATAAAAACTATAGGCAAGTAAAGTTGAGACTGTGTACTTTACAGATTTTTTTTCAATTTAACGACCCATTTGCTAATTTTCACTCCCTTTATAGTAAGTGTAACTTAAAAATGAAGGAGATATTTCTGTGTTGTTTTTCTTAAAGTGTGGAGAGGAAGCATATTTTTTTTCAAGAGAAGTGGATGGGGATGCAGGATGCAGCAGAGCCGAAGTGAAGAACAAGAAATAAAATGAATCTCTGATATTTGAAGTTCTTAAGTTGTAGTAGCTGTAACTGGGTCTGACACAGACTACATGATCTAAGAGTGAGGAGATAAGGACATTGGAAACAAAATATTACTGCCATCCTTGTTCTCCTAAGAAAAGTGTTGATAACAAAGGACATGTAGACAGGCAAAGAGTTATCATGAGATGGGTCAGACACCCTTCCTGTGACTGAATGATATAAAACTAAAGAAAATGGGGTCCTTTAATTTTTGGCTATGGCAACACCAATGATTTGATTTTTTGGATGTCTTGATAATCTTAGCTTGGTCATCTAGATCAATGTTTGACTACGGTATTCTGGAAATATTGGACACCCTTATGTCCGAACATTAAAAAAAATTTTTTAGTGTTCATTTGTGAGAGAGAGAGACAGAGACAGAGACAGAAAGAGAGAGCGCTCAGGGGAGGGGCAGGGAGAGAGGGAGACACAGAATCCGAAGCAGGCTCCAGGCTTCGAACTGTCAGTACAGAGCCCGACGCGGTGCTCAAATTCATGAGCCTTGAGATCATGACCTGAGCTGAAGTTGGACGCTCAACCGACTGAGCCACCCAGGTGCCCCATTAAGTGCAAAATTTTGATGTGGTTACCCAAATCTTACTAACAAGGTAGCTAATTGTGACTAGGTAATATATCAATTACTCATCTCTTGAAAATGTTATGTTACTACGTTAAGAGATTAATGTGGCTCCTGTTATAAACAATTATGCAATCAAAGTTCTTTAAGACTGCAGAAACATGTTTGTTTCCAATTTATATATTTAATCATTTGTTTTATCATCTGTGTAAGTATAATACATTTTTAAATGATTTGGCTTGATATAACATGCATGATTTTACTGTGAATTGAAAGCCAGTATTTCTCTGCATGTTGAAATATGGTGTATTTTTGTCCCTAACAAATTTACAGCTGGAAAGCAGATATTCTTGTTAACACTAATTTTTGAGAAATGTTGTTCATACCGGAAATGATTGACATTGTTTTATGATACTTTCTTGAAGATTATGGTAAATGATACTAAAAAGAAGAAAAAATATAACCCACTTCCAAATGTCTTCCTGATTTTTAAATAAGAACATAATTTTTATGCACACATAATAGCTATTTGAAACAATTTCCATATTAGCTAATATTTTATTTCCCCCAGGTGATGAAAATAGCCACTCATTGAGTTCCTTCTGCAGTGAGTTTTATGCAATTAAACCAAAAAAGAAGAACAATTTCTGTAAACCACAGTCTGGAAAAATGAAATAGAATTTGTACATTAGTGATTAGGAGTTCATTATTAATATAACTAAAATTTTTTGTTCCCTTTATTAAAAGTTTCTCAAACATATTCATTTATTAATTTAAATTGTACTATCTTAGTAAATCCCACTAAACTATCATTTAAAAATATTATATGTCTATATCATATGGTGTTAGAATGTATCTTGCTGAAATCTTTATAGAAACACCATCTTCAACACTTTCAGGTAAGGTAAAATATATTTCTCTTGTATTTCCTCCTAATGATATGGTTGACTGTAAAAGAACAATAATCACTATTGCCTCAGAGTAAATAGGCTTTGAGATTCATTAACCACCTTAGTTTTGCTTCAGCTATTAATCTGAGAAAGCATTTATTACTTTGCATATTACAATGCAGTAGAGAATATTCATTAATTAATTCCATTGGGAGACTTTGGTACTATGATAAACAACATTTAAAAAATAAATTAATCTTATAGGGAAATAGAAAGTAGAGAAAAATATATATGTGTATGTGTGTGTGTGTGTATATATATATATATCACAAAGAGAAGGAGAACTGTGAGTAATTATTTTCATATTCACAGAGGCACAAGTAGTTATAACTCAGGAATTTTCGCTGGAATGGAGGTAACAAGGAATAGAATTTGATGGTGGGGGGAGTCAGCTTAGAATGGCATTTAAGTGCATAAACTCAGGAAATACTGGGTTTAGATACTTATTGTATTGATTACTAGCAGGGGAATCTTATGCAAGTTCTGTTTCTTCTCTAAACCTAGGCTTTGTCAACATGTAATGGAACTTAAAGAGGGTGTTTAGGAACAAGGTAATGGAATCAAGTACCTTGTATTGAACAAGGTATTGTAAAATGTTCATAGTAATGCTAAATGAATCTTACCTGCTATTATTGGGTACCAGAGTGATACAAATGTGTTTTTCACAATTGCATCAACACAAAAGGAAATCTGAAACTAAAGTGAGAAAAACATAGCAGTTCTTGTTTTATATATGCTTGAATGTAGATTAACTGGAGTGCAGCCGGAGGGATAAAGTCAATGCTGTTCAGATTCTAGTGCAGCCCCTCTTCCTGGAACCTGCCAGCCTTGTTGTTGTTGTTGTTTACACAAAGCAGACAATCGCTATGTTTTATAGATGACCTTAAGTATAGGCCTACCCTGGAGATACTGTGAATTTGGTTCCAGTCCATTGCAGTAAAGTGAGTATAACAATGAAGTGCATAGATGAATTTTTCGATTTTCCAGAGCATATAAAATTTATGTTTATACTATATTGTAGCCTATTAAGTATGCAATAGCATCATGTCTAAAAAATGATATACATACCTTAATTAAAAAATACTGTATTCCTGAAAAATGCTGGCTATCATCTGAGCTTTTAGTGAGTCTTAACCAGTGATCACAGATCACCAGAACAAGTGTAAATTTAATGAAAACATTTTAAATATTGCAAGAATTACCACAATGTAACAGAGAAACACGAAGTGAGAAAATACTGTTGGAAAAAATGGCATTGGTAGACTTCCTTGATGTATTGCCACAAACCTTCGATTTGTAAAATCACAGTCTGTGAGAAGTGCAATAAAATTAGATATGCCTGTACTTATTTTTGTATAATTATAATTCATCTAAACTAATCATTTTGGTTTTAGGTGTAGTATGAATATTATAAATATTTGAGGTAAATGTATACTGTGCCTGTGATCTGGGGTGAGTAAATGAGCATTGCTAAATCACCTCTGTAATGGGTACATTAATACCAGTCTGCCTATGAGTTTTTGAGGAACATTTGAGATTATTTATTTTCTGAATAGTACATTGTAAACTACAAATTATATGCAGAGGTAAGTATTATTATGCTTATGATACTTAAGGAAAATAAATAAATAAATCTATTTCAAGTATAAGTTGAAATTTATCCATGTAAATCAAAGGACCCAAATTATAACACCTACCATGTTCAATCGTCTGTTGGATCTATGTTGTATTAACACACTAATTAACTTTATTAATTCAGCAGTACGTATTTAAGAACACTTATATGGTAACCACAGATACAGAACCAAATAATATATATCCTCAACTCTGAATTAAAATGCAGAGTGTTGAGTGCTATAATGGAAGTAAATGCCATGAGTTACAGAAGCCTAGACATGGGTTTACCTTATTAATTAGAAGATTCTGGGAGGTTTTCCTTAAGACTGTGATGTTTAACTTGGTGAAAGATGTGCAGACCATTTTTCTTTATCTCACCTTGGGAGATAAGGAAAGGGGAGCACATACCATGGAAATTTATGAATAGCATATTTTATGGACTCAGTAAAACCTCACTGATTGAAAAGATGGATTCAATCGCTTTGACTGATAGTAATATGGTCCCTGATGTACAAGAGGCCCTTAAGGTTCATATGCTACTGAGAACTAAGTAGCTTCTTATGTAACAGTCATGTGTTAAGGGATGGGGGAGAGGGGTGCTATAAAAAGATAGGCCTTTGGTTGTGAGCTGAGGGTGATGTGATTGTCCTTGACACTTACACCTGAAATACATGGAAAGGGAGCCTTGCAGGAACACAAGTACCCTGAGAGCAGAGGATCTATTACTGTAGCATCCACTGCCTGCTACATCTACCTTGGAGAATTGCCCCATTAACAGAATGTTGTGTCTTCCAACTTGAGGTGGGAATTGGGGGAACAAGTAGGATGGAGGAGTCCTCTTTCTCATTCTCTCCCTCTTTTTATTTCTTTCCCCCTCCCTCTTCCCTTGCCTCCCTCCCTCCTTCCCTTCCTGGCTCTCTCTTGATGTGTAGAATTTAATATGGAATGCTGTTTTGGCCAGTAGGTTATGTTGGGAGGATGTTGATAAGCTCTTGTCTCTCTGGTTCTTCTGGTTAGCTCAAGGGTGGTCACTCAGAATGAGACAAAGTTCAGATAAAGTGCTTGCCTCTTTGGTGCCACTGGAGGATGACTAGGTAGTGTGGGCAAGGATAGTGGTGAGAGTTTGGAATACTCACAACTAGAAAAGCAAGAGGAAGCTAAGCGACGCCGTATAGAATGAATGACAGGTGACGGGTGGTTTGTGTACCTTCCTTTCTGACCTAGCCCTGGGACCCACAAATATTATGGAAGTGCCTGCCTTCCTCTCAACATCCCTATCTCAGTTTATAGCATCACCATCCACCCAGTTACTCAAACTAGATAGTCAGAAGTTATTTTTACCCACCCCTGTCCCCCTAGAAGTTATTCTTAATTCTTCTCTTTGCCTTTATCCTCTGTTCTGATACTGAGCAAGTCTTATAGGTTCTCTTAGTGAATCTTGAATTTTTCCACTGTTTTGCCCCATCTCCATTGCCACCACCCTAGGCCAGGTTACTTCATTCCCGGCTTAGATTCACTGAAAAAGTCTCTTAACTGGACTTTCATGTTTACATTCTCTAATCCATTCTCTACATAGCATTTAGAGGTGATCTTTCAAAAATGTAAATCAGATCATGTCACACATTGGCTTAGCCCTTCAGCAGCTTTTCATTATACTTAGAACAAAATCCAAATTCCTTGTGGTGACTTACAAGGCCCTGCCTGATTTGGCTTCTGCTTATCTCTCCAACCTTGTCTTGTTCCTTCTTGCTGATTATGTTTCAGCCACAGAATCTTTCTCAGTTCCTTAAAGAAGCATTATTTCTGCCCAGACTCTTGGCCATTTCTCTGCATGAAAATTCTGACCTTAGATTTTTTTGAACAACGGATTTCTTTTCACTTTTGATGTCTCAGATTTTATTGCACCTACTCAAGGAGGACTTCTTTGGTTTGAACCTTGTGTCTTTCTTCACTCCTGTTTTTCTCTCTTACAGCATCATCAATATGTTCTTTGTAGTACTTAGCACAATGTAGACTGTGTGTGCTTGTCTTCTGGCTGGCACAACGGATTTCTTTTCACTTTTGATGTCTCAGATTTTATTGCACCTACTCAAGGAGGACTTCTTTGGTTTGAACCTTGTGTCTTCCTTCACTCCTGTTTTTCTCTCTTACAGCATCATCAATATGTTCTTTGTAGTACTTAGCACAATGTAGACTGTGTGTGCTTGTCTTCTGGCTGTTATCAGCCGTTCCATGAAGATAGAAACCATGTCTCCCTTCTTTTTCCATCGTGTCTTTATCACAGGGGCCATGCCTGTTATATGTGCAAAGTCAGTATGCTTTTGGAAGAATGAAAGACTCAAAGGAAATGAGGAATAGGTTTTTCATAATGGTAATAAGAGGAGGGGAGCTGATCACTATAGATAGCATGTCAAAAATATAATTTTGATACTAATGTATAGTGGGCTAAGTACGACTACTTGTTTATTTAGATGAGATAGATGTTGCATTCCTTCAGGTAAGATCTCAATCTTTATCTCTTGATAAAATTCACATAGTTATTCAGATTAGAGCTTAATATTTTATTTAGGTATTTGGTGAGTACCAGTCTTATTCACACCCTCATTCTTCCTTGTTATTTCAATTTGTTCTTATTAATCATTAAAAAAGCAACTATTGCTCAACTTAGTCAAAATAAAGAATATAAGTAAAGGAAAGAATATAAGTAAAGAAAAAATACAAGTAAAGGAAACATAAAACCATCCAACTTAAATATTTTAACTGGGAGAATTTATTGTTCAGAAGTCCGTTAAGCTAGTATGATAATTCATGCATGTCTACAGGGATTGTTTTGGAAAATAAATCACCTTGCATGTAGTAAGTTAGGTATTGTTTCATGAAGAATTGATTCAGTTAGGTGTTCGTACATGTATATGTTATGTGTCTATACTGGATTTCCAGAAAAGTGTATTTCTTGAAAAGGTTTGAAAAAATCTTTGAAAGCTCTGTTCTAGGTGCTCTCATTCCAAAACCTTTGTTTAGAATTCTTGCTAGCCCAAGCTCATACAAAAGTTCATTGAGGGAGGATTCAACAGATATTTTTGTTTGTAAGTATAACCAGAATATGATAATTCAGTCAGTTCTTACTGAACAGAAGTTGTGTAATCTTCTTTTTCACAATTCTAGATTTTCAATTTTATTGATAAATTTTTGGTTTTGGTATTTTCGTGTGAAAGTTCTTTAGTCACTTCAGAATCACCCTCTGTGAAGATATTCCTCCTGACTCCCTTATTACTGTTAAGGAATGATGTAAAGTTGATAAGAATTAATTATGGTTACAATAGCTATGGGTCATTAAGCACCATGCATCAAGTCTTAGAAATTAGTTTCATTGTTGTAATAGTGATTTAGAAAACAATTTTTCCTCTTTGACTTTTACAATTATTATTACTGTGATATGTGATATTTGTGGGTCCATTTATCAAATATTAATCAATGAACTGCTTTCTGCCTGCCACTATAAGTTAAAAGACACCTTTCTAGCCTACAGGGAACATGCATTTAAGCATAGAATACAGACTGGTAAATAGATAAGATCATACAGTGAGATAAATGCTTCAATAAGCACAATGTAGAGGTTTGAGGGGAGTGATTTGAAGAGACACTCCCTCATTCTTGAGGGTTCAGTGAAAACTTCTTTGTCCTGCAAGTGTTATTTAATCTGAGACATAAAGGATGAGTAAAAGTTCACAAAACAAGACAAAAAAAAGACAAAAAAAAAGACAAAAAAGACAAAAAAAGACAAATGTGATTGTGGTAGTTAATGTTCCAGTTAGAGAAAATAGCATAGTATGGGGAAATGAAGGTGGAGGAGGGCTATGAGTGAGCCAAGTTCAGGAAATTAAGTTCCATCCTGGGTGTAGAAGTTTTCAAGTGTGTGAGAGCACATACAACATTACAACATAGAAGAATTTTGATAGCACTGCTAATCTAAGTACACTTTAGCATAAATGGTAGACTCTTGACAATTAGACTAACATTGGACACAAAGGGCATCAACTGACAAAATCCTGCAGCTTTTGTGTGCAGTTAGAAATGGTAAGAAAATCAGTATTTAGAAGAGAATCTCCAAACTGTCAGACAGGGAACATCTGTGTTTGCATCATGGTGGTGGGGCAGGGCACATCATTTGATATTAAACAAAACTGACTTACCAGAGTTTCATTTTGTACACACATTTTGTACATGCACGTGCATGCACACACACATACACTGAAACACTAGACATATGTAAGAAGTTATATGCCATTCCCATACTGTGGGTTTCCCCCTCCTCTCATGTGTCCTCTAAAAGGCCCTTACTCTAGGTCCTAGATATTTCTTCAGTTTCATCTCATGCTGTTCATGCATTCATTTATTCATGCATTTATTCATACTTGACAAATGTGCATACATTATTATGTTCAGTCAGTCATTTAGCCATTTCTTGGGAAAAATTTATAAAAATTTATATCCTTCCAGTTTCCTTGGTAGGCACAATATCTGAAATGTATAGTTCTCTGTCCTTGAAGAGAAAATGTTCAGTCATGAAAGAAGTATATGTAAATTACTTTGGATTCTCCGGCTCTCTTTTTCTCTGCCCCTACCTCTCTCGCGCTCTGTCTGTCTTTCTCTCTCTCAAGAATCAATAAATAACCGTTAAAAAAAAGAGTCTATTGTGCTTTGTTTCCCTCTCTTCTCTTCCCCTACCTTCCCATATGTTCATCTGTTTTATTTCTTAAATTCCACTCAGTGAAACCATATGATATTTGTCTTTCTCTGATTGACTTCTTTAACTTAGCATAACACATTCTAGCTCCATCCATGTTGTTGCAAATGGCAGGATTTCATTTTTTTGATCACTGAGTAATATTTCATTGTGTGTGTGTGTATGTGTATGTGTGTGTATGTGTGTGTACACACACACACACATACACACACACACACACACCTCTTTATCCATCATCAGTTGATGGACGTTGGGCTCTCTCCATAGTTTGGCTGTTGTTGATAATTGTGCTATAAACATTGGGAAGCATGTACTTCTTCAAGTCATGTTTTTGTGTCTTTTGGGTAAATGCCTAATCATGCAATTGCTGGATCGTACGGTAGCTCTATTTTTAGTTTTTTGAGGAACCTCCACACTGTTTTCCAGAGTGGCTGCACCAGTTTGCATTCCCACCAACAGTATAAGAGGGCTCACCCTTCTCTGCATCCTTACCAACATCTATTGTTTCTTGTGTTGTTAATTTTAGCCATTCTGACAGGTGTGAGGTGGTATCTCATTGTGTTTCCCTGATGATGAGAGATGTTAGCTTCTTTTCATGTGTCGTCTGGATGTCTTCTTTGGAAAAGTGTTTATTCATGTCTTATGCCCATTTCTTTTTTCTTCTTTCTATAAATTACTTATTTTTTTATAATTTACATCTAAATTAGTTAGCACCTGGTGCAACAATGATTTCAGGAGTAGATTCCTTAAGCTCCTTACCCATTTAGCCCATCCACCCTCCCACAAACACTCCAGTAACCCTCTGTTTGTTCTCCATATTTAAGAGTCTCATGTTTTGTCCCCCTCCCTGTATTTATATTATTTTTGCTTCGCTTCCCTTATGTTCATCTGTTTTGTCTCTTAAAGTCCTCATGTGAGTGGAGTCCTATGATATTTGTCTTTCTCTGACTAATTTTGCTTAGTATAATACCCTCTAGTTCCATCCATGTAGTTGCAAATGACAGGATTTCATTCTTTTTGATTGCCAAGTAATATTCCATTGTATATATATACCACATCTTCTTTATCCATTCATCCATCAATGGACATTTGGTCTCTTTCCATACTTTGGCTGTTGTTAATAGTGCTGCTATAAACATTGGGGTTCTTCTGCCCATTTCTTAACTGGGTTGTTTGTTTTATGGGTGTTGAGTTTGATAGGTTCTTTATAGATTTTGGATATTAACGCTTTATCAGATGAATCCTTTGCAAATATCTTCCCCATTCCATAGGCTGCCTTTTAGTTTTGTTGATTATTTCCTTTGATGTGCAGAAGTTTTTTATCTTGATGAGGTCCCAGTGCTTCAGTTTTGCTTTTGTTCCCCTTGCCTCTGGCAATGTATCTAGTAAGAAGTTGCGGCAGTGGAGGTCAAAGAGGTTGGTGCGTGTGTTTTCCTGTAGGATTTTGATGGTTTCCTGTCTCACATTTAAGTCTTTCATTCATTTTGAGTTTATTTTTGTGTATGGTGTAAGAAAGTGGTCCAGGTTCATTTTTCTGCATGTCCCTGTCCAGTTTTCCCATCACCATTTGTTGAAGGACGGTCTTTTTTCCACTGGATATCCTTTCCTGCTTTGTTGAAGATGAGTAGACTGTATGGTTGTGGGTCTATTTCTGGGTTTTCTGTTCTGTACCATTAACTTGTGTGTCTGTTTTGTGCCAGTACCATACTGTCTTGATGACTATAGCTTCATAATATAGCTTGAAATCTGGAATTGTGATGCCTCCAGTTTTGCTTTTCTTTTTCAGGATCGCTTTGGCTATTCAGGGTCTTTTGTGGTTCCATACAGAATTTAGGATTGTTTGATCTAGCTCTGCGAAGAATGCTGGTGGTGTTTTGATAGTGATTGCATTAAATGTGTAGATTGCTTTAGGAAGTATAGACATTTTAACAGTGTTTGTCCTTCCAGTCAATGAGCTTGGAATGCTTTTCCATTCCTTTGTGTCCTTTTCAATATCTTTCATAAGTCTTCTGTAGTTTTCAGAGTACAGATATTTTATCTTTTTAGTTAGGTTTATTCCTAGGTATCTTATTGATTTTGGTTCAGTTGCAAATGGGATCCATTCCTTGATTTCTTTCTCTGCTGTTTCATTACTGGTGTATAGAAATGCAACAGAGTTCTGCACATTGATTTTATATCCTGGGACTTTGCTGAATTCATGTATGAGTTCTAGTAATTATTTTTAAGTCTTTTGGGTTTTCTTTATAGAGTATCATGTGATCTGTAAATAGTGAAGTTTGACTTCTTCCTTGCTGATTTGTATGCCCTTTATTTCTTTTTGTTGTCTAATTACTGAGGCTAAGACTTCCAGTACTGTGTTAAATAGTAATGGTGAGAGTAGGCATTCTTGCCTTCTTCTTGACCATAGGAGAAAGGCTCTCAGTTTTTCCCATTGAGGGTGATATTAGATGTGGTTCTTTCAGATATAGGAGGCTTAGAGGACATTTTTAAGTATTTTATTTTTTGTTGTTCTTAAAAATATTCTTGGGGCGCCTGGGTGGCGCAGTCGGTTAAGCGTCCGACTTCAGCCAGGTCACGATCTCGCGGTCCGTGAGTTCGAGCCCCGCGTCGGGCTCTGGGCTGATGGCTCAGAGCCTGGAGCCTGTTTCCGATTCTGTGTCTCCCTCTCTCTCTGCCCCTCCCCCGTTCATGCTCTGTCTCTCTCTGTCCCAAAAATAAATAAACGTTCAAAAAAAAATATTCTTTGGCTATATGCTCATAAGTAAATTTATAAAATTCTGGTTATTTCTCATATACTTAGTTTGCATGTTTATGTCTGCCAATATTTCCATAGATGTTGGATTATCATTAAGTCCATCAAACTCTCTCTTAAGGTAGCTTTTCCATCCCTTTCAAATACACGTTATGAGGAGACAACTAAATATTTTATACAGAATCATTTATAAGAACAAAATACTTGAAGTAACTTCCATTGTTCTCAGGACTGGAGTAGAGAAAGTCCATATAGTATAAAAATACAGTCATTAAAAGTAATCAAGTAGATTAATATTTGTCAACATGGAAAATCCCTTGATATCTATAGATATAGATATAAAGATACAGATATCTCTTGGCAATTAGGATATAAGTGATTTTGTTCAGTTTCACATTTGTATTTTTATTTATGACATATTTTGGAAAATAAAAAAAATTTCCATTTTATAAGAAAAAACCTGATGGATTTGGTGGAGACAGTACTGTAACAGGTCTTGTGTCTGGGTACAGTCATGATGGTATCAGAAGTGTAGAGTAGCTAGACTAACTCCACATCCATTAGCTGAGTGGTTCAAAAGCATCTAACTCACTCCAACTTTTGTCCCCTTTAGTTTAGAAACTGAGCAGAGTTAGAATAATTAGCAATTGAGTTTTGAAATTTTGAGACAAAAAAAAAAAAAAAAGGAATTACTGTCACTGCTTTGTCCTTCCACCATGCCACCTCCCTCTTCCACTCATAAAAACTCAAAACACTGAAATGCTGGTGACTTTTCACTCTCTTTGTGTTAGTCACCCTCACTACTTACCAAGTGTAGTTCCTTCATCCATTCTTTTTAGTCCACGTGCACCAACGTCATCATTAAAGATTCTAGCCTCTCCTGTGTGTTGATGATGCAGTGACTTTCCAACTGGTCTGTCTCTTTCTCTTTATTCTAAAACTGCTGCTAAGATAATGCTTGAAAATGTCATGATTCAACTCAAACTTTTAATCACTTCCTAATACATACTGGAGAGTAGCTTCTTTCATTTTGTGCTTCATCTGTTGACTATAAAACTTTTAGCTGGGCAGCCATTGTGGCACTGATATATACTTGGCTTTCCAGTCTCGTTTGTCTGGAATACCCGATGTGTTTTTTATTACCTTGCCTTTGTTCCCTTTTGGGGGGGCACCCCTATTACATCTTTATTTTTTGTATCTTTCCATGTATCAAATTATAAACAGAAATATCTAGGTAAACCAGATAACTCCCCTAATTTTCAGTGCATTTGGGATCTTTGGAGAAATTCCACAGTTAAATTGTTCATATACTTTCAAGAATCTCGTCATTGCTAATTAGTCCTTTCCACTCAGCCATTTCCTAACTTTGGCGGGTTGTCGCATTTATCCGTTTGTCTTTTGATTCATCTGAAAGAAAAAAAGAAGATTCATGCTTCTAAGAGCACAATCAAATAATAACTTTTATCTTCTTAGTCTATGTGATAAAATGACATGTTATGTATCCTATCTCCAACAGAAATACATCATCACTTGGTCTGTACTGATAAGAGAGAGATTGATTGAACAGATTTAACACATTTCAACATCTTTTCCATAAGTGATACAAATGAGTAACTGGGAAACTTATGTAACTTCCTTAAGTCTCAGTTTCCTTGTGTGAAAAGAACTACCACTTTTGAGTGATTTGCCTTCATGGAATATCTTTTCCTTTCTGTCAAACTTCTTAAAATTTGCAACATCTCTTACTTTTTAGTTTGTAAATTTTATCTTTTGTGCTTTTACCCACTTATCCCCTTAATGCATTCATCCTTTTATTATTGATTTGTAAGATATTTTGTGTAGCTATCTATCTATCTATCTTCTATTCCAGCGTTCTTTAGATGTAATTGACATATAACAATGTGTAAGTTTATTGTATACTTGTTAATTTGATACACTTATATATTGAAAAATGATTACTAGCATGGTGTTAGCTAACACCTGTATCATATCACTTAATTACTGTTTCTTTTTTGTGGTGAAATCTATTCTCTTAGCAACTTCCAAGTATATAAGAGTATTATTAACTAATCACCATGCTACACATTATATCCCCAGAACTTATTTTTATTTTTATGTTATTATTTATGATATTTAATTTTTAACTTATTTTTAAAATTCCAGTATAGTTAACATACATACAGTGTTATATTAATTTCAGGTATTACAATATAGTGATCCAGCAATTCTATGCATTATTCAGTGCTCATCACGTAAGTGTACTCTTAATCCCTTTGCCTATTTCAGTCATCCCCATACTCACCTCCCCTCTAATAATGACCAGTTTGTTCTCTATATTTAAGAGTCTATTTTTTTTTTGTTTTGTTTTTTTGGTCTCTTAAATTTCACATGCAAATGAAATCATAAGGTATTTGTCTTTGACTGACTTAGTTCACTTAGCATTATACTCTCTAGCTCTATCCATGTTGCTGCAAATGGCAAGATTTCATTTTTTTATGGTTGTGTAATATTCCATTGTATATACATATATGCCACATCTTCTTTATTCATTCATCTGCCGATGGACACTTGGGTTGCTCCTGTATCTTGGCTGTTGTAAGTAATGCTACAATAAACATAGGGGTGCATATGTATTTTTGAATTAGTGTTTTTGTATTCTTTGGGTAAATACTTTGTAGTGGAATTAGTTTTCTATTTTTAATTTTTTGAGGAATCTCCATACTGTTTTCCACAGTGGCTGCATCAGTTTGTATTCCCACCAGCAGTGCACGAGGGTTCCGTGTTTTTTTTTTCTTTAAGTTCATTTACTTATTTTGAGAAAGAGAGACGGAGAACAGGGGAGGGTCAGAGAGTGAGAGAGAATCCCAAGCAGGCTCAACACAGTGAGCACAGAGCCCAACACAGGACACAAACCCATGAACCATGGGATCATAATCTGAACCAAGTCAAGAGTCGGACTATTAACCAACTGAGCCACCTAGATGCCCCAGTGAACAGAGGTTCCTTTTTCTCCACATTCTCGTCAACACCTGTTTCTTGTGTTTTTTATTTTAGCCATTCTAACAGATGTGAGATGATACCTCATTGTGGTTTTGATATTTATTTCTCCCATGGTTAGTGATATTGAGCATCTTTTCATGTGTCTGTTGTCCATCTGTATGTTTTCTCTGGTAAAATGTCTGTTCATGCTTTCTGCCCATGTTAAAATTGGATTATTTGTGGGTTTTTTTGGTGTGGAGTTGTATAAGTTCTTTGTATATTTTGGCTACTAACCCTTTATCAGATATATCATTTTCAAATATCTTCTCCCATTCAGTAGGTTTGACTTTTAGTTTTGTTGATTATTTCCTCTGCTGTACAGAAGCTTTTTATTTTGATACAGTTCTAATAGTTTATTTTTGCTTTATTTATTTTTTTTTTGCCTTAGGAGTCATATCTAGAAAAATATTGCTACAGCCAATGTCAGAGACATTACTGCCTGTGATCTCTTCTAGGAGTTTTATGGTTTCAGGTCTCACATTTAGATTTTTAGTCCATTTTGAGTTTACTTTTGTGTATGGTGTAAGAAAGTGGTCCAAGAACTTATTCATCTTGTAACTGTAAGTTTGTATAAAATTAAATAATTTTACTTTTGATTATTTATCTTTAAGAATTAAATAATGTGAAATTTGGATCTTCCAGAAAATTGTTTTATCTAGAATTCCTTTCAGTTCTGCTCTGGTGTGTTAGAGTCTTTTCTAAATATATAATTAATGTCAATTGAAGTTTTGCTGATTTTGACCCCACCTTGACTTCCTGAGATGTGGAATATTGAAAGTCCTTCTTTGCTACAATCAGTTCCAATCAAGAGATACTTATTGAGGACCTACTAACTGTAACAGTGTTACAAAGAAATAAATGTCTTTAGAGAACATGCATTCTTTACTGAAGCTTAATTCTTTAAGATGATAAAAGAAATGTCATAAGGTGATAACATGATTCATTGCTACATGAATAAAATAGACAGCAAGTGCTCTTGAGTTTTTGAGTGAGGAGAGAGCTCTTGAGACTTTAACCACCATGAATAACAATGTTCTCATGGCAAGACTAGCTCGAATTGGGCGTTTATGGGAATGTTTCAGTCAGTAACTTTAAAACTCTATCCAGCTAAGTACAGCCTCTTCGCCTTAGCAGAGAACAATAGAAAGGGTGGAGCAAAGAAGCTCACTTATGAGAAACAGTTACATCTTAGGATCGGCATTGAATATTTAAAAAATGTGTATTTTAAAAATTAAAAAAAAATAAAAAAAAATAAAAATTTAAGTAATAGATGCACGTAGCCTAAAAATAAAAATAGTAGTAATAGGCCTATAAAGAAAAATAGCAGACACATTCCCCACCCCTCTACCTCTCTGTATTTAAAGGGAAAAGCACTTTTAGTTTCATTAAGTATTCCTTCAATATTTACCTTAGTATATTAACAGATGTTAGGTGTGTGTGTGTGTGTGTGTGTGTGTGCACGTGCATGTGTGTGTATACACGTGTACATGAATATATATATGCACAAACACAAATGTCTTCCCCTTCTTTACATAATCTCCACAACTTCTGCTGAGATGCATTGTCAGTATAAATGCTGTTATTTCCTTATAATATTTTTTCTTTCACTTCGTGGTCTGTTTCATCGTGTTGTGTTTTGTTTTGTTTCTTCTTGCTTCTGTTGGTCTTTCTTTTTTTTGTGTTTGAAGTTTCCTCAAATGTCTGATAATCTCTGGTTATGTTCATATTTAAGAGTAAGGTACTAGGGGTTCCCAGGTGGCTCGGTCGGTTAGGCATCTGACTCCTGATCACAGCTCAGGTCTTGATCTCAAGGTCATGGGTTCAAACCCCGCAGCATGCTGGCTGTGAAGCCTACTTAAAGAAAAAAAGAAAAAAGAAAAAAAAAAGTATGGCACTATGGCACTAAAGACTCTCTATGCCTGGGGAAGGGTTGGAGAATAAACAGAAGGTGTGGGAGGTTTGATACCTGATGCGATTTTTAGAGGGTGATCAGTGATCTGGACTAAACTCTGTATCTAGGAGGGCTATAAAGTTTCAGTATCCACAGAATTTTTCTCTGAGGCTCGTCAGATTTTCCAGAGTGGAGTACTCTACGTTTCTGTCTGAAGTTATGCACCTCTCTATCCATGTTCTGAAAGCTCAGTGGGGGAATAGAGCTAAGGGTCCCATAGTTAAATACATAGATTTCAGTTAATTACTCATCCTTCCCACCTGCCCCCTGCTACCCTCTGCACACACACACACACACGCACACACACACACACACACAGTTTGCTTCATGGCCTAATTTGCCTTATTCTTCTCTTTGCTGTGCTGATTTTTTTCCTCTCTGGGGTCTCTTAGATTTAATTTCTCAAAGATAACCCACTTTGCAAGATTGCATTCACATGGTACAGTGGCCTGAGGGGTCATTACCTGTGCACAAGTTGGAGTCACACACTCTTGAGTTAGTGGTTCTGGGACGACATGAGTCAGTCTCCCTCTCTTTGTATTTGTCTCTGCAGTCAGACAGCCTCTGCTTTGCAGGCTCTGTTGTCATTCTTCTAAGAGCTTCACATCATCTGAAATAGGTGTGATGCTCTTACTGGCTCTTTTGTTGTGCCTTTCATTTTGTTCATGTAGTTTAATGAACTTTTTGTTCTTTACTGCCAATTAGTGATTTGGGGGACAGTCAGGAGATAAATAAATGTGTATTTTCAACCTGCCTCAATGAAATAGAAGCAAGTATTTTGGTCTTGCTATCTCTTATAAACATCCCAGGATATTTCCCTGTGAAGTTATCCCACTTTATACATGAAGGCATCCAGATTCAACAAAGGTTAAATAACTCAGCCAAGACATTTGACTCAAAAGTTTGTACCTTTCCCGCTGGTTCCCAGGAGTAATAAAAGAACATAAAAATTCAGGACTCCAAACTTTTTAAAAACTTTTTAAAATGTTTATCGTTTACAGAAAGAGCCCAAGTGGGGGAGGGGCAGAGAGGGCAGACAGAGAATCCGAAGCTGGTTCCAGGCTCTGAGTTGTCGACACAGAGCCAGACGCGGGGCTCAAACCCACGAACCGTGAGATCGTGACGTTCGCCGAAGTTGGACTCTTAACCAACTGAGTCACTCTGGCACCCCAGGACTCCAAACTTTTTAACATGGGGGATGACTTCATTATTGCTTTTACATTCTGTGCTTTCAGCAATTTTGTTTACCAAGCAAACTGTATGTATACATACACAACTTTATTTTTTCCCTTTTTACATTCATCCAAATACATAGCCAAAAGTTCCTCAGACTGTGAGTAGCCAGAGTTGTCCAACGGGACAGGGGTTTCCTTTCTTCAGTTTTCAGTATCGATTTTGTACTTTCATTTAAACTATCCTGAAGGCCATCCAGCTTCCACCAGCAGAATTGTTTTCAGAACTCTTCCGCCTTTTACGCTTGCCATGCACTCTCACATTTGCTGATACATCTTTATGTTCTTGTTAGGGCAGCGCCTCATTACCAGGTCTTTGTTGTCTTTGCTGCCAACCCAGTTCCTTCACAGCCTATTGGCTTAAACCAAAAATGATCATTTATTACCTCTCCCGTTTTGTGGATCATGAATTCAGAAAGCACAGAAAGCGCAGTTGTCTCTCCCATCACAGTGTCTGGGGCTGAGCTGGAATAATCAATGGTTGGGAGGTGGAATCACCTAAATCTCCTTTACTCAAATCTGAAGGTAGGTTCTGGCTACTTCTTGGCACTTGTGAGGAACTGTGAAGGGTCTGAGGTTGTACTGGATATGTAAGCTATCATGGATGATCGCACAAGATACAAGACTCCTGAGTCAGAGACAGAAGAGTTTATTACTCAAGACACAGCAGGCTGCATGGGTTTTCAAGGTCACATGTCTTTAAGACCAATGAGGAGGGAGACATGGAGTGACTCAGGCAGATGCTACGCTTGGAGTGGGTGTACATAACAGCTGAAGGACTCCGATCTTAGGAAAACTCATTTTTTTTCAAGTGGTTGCAAGCAAACTTGCTGGAACTTTGCAGCAGAGGACAACATGCTCTTTATTATTATACTGGTCAGCACCAGTGACCAGTGATTATTTGGTCAGCACCAAATCTACCCTTGCTCCAGAGGGAGCAAGACCCTATCTGTAGCTCCCAAAGTTCTTTGATGCACAAACATCCTTAGAATCAGGAATAAAGGACAGTCAGTGTCTCTGCTAGTGAGAGGTGCAGATACACAAGAGACCCATTGAGAAATTTTCCTCAATGAAAGGAAGAAGAGGAGAATGGATATTGGAAAATAATTAGCAGCTTCAGACACGCTATTAGGACACACTTAATTATAAACAAATCATTTCACCATGGTGTAGTAAGTAGAAAGGAATTTGGGCTTCTTAGATGGGTGGCCTTAAGGCAAGACTGACAAATTCTGCTTGGGGACTTTGATTGAAAGGAGGCTTCAAATAGCAAATGCTTGAAGTGAGCAAATCAGGTACTGAGGAAATCTTCACACATGCTACTGTTGTGTTATTGTTATCATTGTCACTAGCTCTTTGGCCATGTGCATATAACATCACGTCTAAGATGCTTGAATAGTTTTAGGTGGCATATTTTCATAACAAGGTTTATTAACATTAAAGTAAATGTTTAGCCTGGAGAAGGGTAGACTCAAGGGTATGCACCATACCATGTTTAAATAATCTGAAGGAGTGAATGCTGTAGGGTGACGACGATGGAGGTTCAGACCGCTCCAGAATGCAGAACCCAGATCAATGAATAAAGGTTATGGGGAGGCAGATTTACCCTCACTACAAAGAAGAACTTTTTAATAATTAAAGCACAGCCTGGGAGGAATCCTAATTGACAAAGAGAAAGTGCAGCTTTGAAAGCAAATGCAGAGAGCGTCAGAGAAAAGAGCGTGCGGAAAACCAAGACCTAAATATTCTAGTATCGTGTCGGTGTTCAGAAGCCACAGTGAGATGGCAAAAGGGTGACAGTGACCCTAAGAGAGAACTGCTTTTGTAAGACTGACAAGCATTCATTCAGTTTAAGCTTGGCAGGGACAAACCGAAGAAGGCTTAGTGCCCTGAAGTTACAGGCAAGGATCAGGGTGAAGAGGTAAAGAACAACAGCGAAGACAGTTGGAACGGACTCAGAAATGAGCCTCTTCACCACTTTTCTTTTCCTTTACCTTCCTCCTTCTTTTTCTCCTCTCTCTCTCTCCCTTCTTTCCATCCTTCCCCCCCACCCTTTAATCATATAAACATGGTCTTTGCACCAGGCACTATGCTCAGACCAAAGGTGGTTGCATTAGTGAACAGAACTTGCGGTCTTTATTTTCAAGAAACCTACAAGTTAGTGAGAGAAACAAAACAAATATAAGATGGCAAAGCATAAATGCCATGTAAGAAATAGGGCGCTTTAGAAGAGATATACAGGGGAGAGCTATATTGCATTGAGAGAATGGAAAAGTTTCACTGAGGAGGTGACACTGAAACTGAGATCTAAAGCCAGGGAGAGCCTGCCAGATAAAGAAAGAGGGAGCTGTTGTAGAGGTTGTAATGGAAAAGACCTTAGCACGTTCAAAAACTGAAGGAAGGCCCCCACTGTGGCTGGAGCAAACTTGATGCAGGGGAAGTGATTTGAAATGAAGTTGGAGAACTGGATGGGTCCCAAAGCTGAACTCTGCTTCTGCTTGGAGACCTGATAGGTAGTGAGTAGGTTAATATGGAGGATGAACCACTAGGGGACTATTGCCACGGTCTAGGTAGTGTGGACCAAAAAGTTGGCCTTGGAGGAAGAGAGACCTGGATGAATGCTTTTCATCACCACTGAGTAGAAGAACTTACCCACTCTTCAAGGAAAAAGGCTGATCATCCCCCAGCATTATTTTCTAATTGCCATGAGTTGTCTATGGCCCTCAGAAGGCAAGATGGTGGGCAACGAAGGCTCTGGAGTGAGACCTGCTGTGTCCAAGGCTCAGCTCTACTGCATATAAGCTTCATGAACCTGGGCAAATCTGACCTTCAGATCCATCACGAGCTGCATACGAGTAGATGTTTTATAGGATTTGCGAGATTGTCAAAGTGCCGATGGTCATGTGTGGAAAGACATCCCAGGAAGAATATACAAGTTTCTTTAACGAAGTTTGCAAGAACTTAATTGGGTGGCTGTAGTTGTACAAAGGAGTTATCTCCATTAGAAGAGCAAGTGTACCATGCCTTTAAGTACATCAGTTGTGCCTTAGCATTCACCTGACCATTATGTCCTTTTTGATGTTTACTTTGTAGTACCCTAGACCCTTTTGGCTTGTCCCAATACTTATGTATTGCTCATTAGATGCGTATAACTGGTACAATACTCCCAGCACGTCGCTGCGCTTATGTCAAGATTCGTGTAGTGTCCCTTAGCGGATCAAAGATTTAGCTCTATTTGAGTTACTCCTGCAAATTTTTGCAATTATTTAACGAGGCAATTTATATAAAAACTTGGCCCAAACTTGGAAAAACATGATATATGATAGAATGCAGGCTTTAATTGTTAGTGAATCGTTAAATAAATCTATGGCTTAGTTTTGGTTCTTCTACATTCTATTTTAAAGCTTATTCTAAAAAAAGAATTCATTTTATTTTCCAAGGACTTATAATAAAGTACCCCTTCAAGTGTAATAATCCAGACATGTCTAAACTAAGTGAACCAGCTCACCATCTGCTCACAGTTCTGCTACTTAGGCAGAGATAACAGTAAAAACAGTGTGCTAGTGTTTCAGTTATGTAAATAAAATAGATGCTGGGAACCAGACTATTCTTGCTTTGCATTAACCCATAACTCTCAAAACTGACACTCAAATAGAAACAATCCCTCTATGTATTATTATGTCACATGACTATGTTTTGTGAAAACCTTTTGTGAAGTGAAAAGTTTCAAAATATAAATAATTTTTATGTTTAAGATTACCTACTGAGCTAATAAATTATAATCATTCATAATAATAATAGAAATCACTGGTAAAGTACACGTAGCTTCATTTGTAATTTGTTAAGGGGATACTTTTATATACCTAAGAGGGAAAAATAAGATTTATATGGTGGGTACTAAAATATCTGAGACAAGTTTGGTTGAGTACCTCAGGGTGTTATGAGATATCTCTTCAGGATCCTCATAAAGAAATTGGCCAGGTCTAGGCTCACAGACAGCTTGAAGAACGATTCAAGGGCTCATGGGGGTAATTAAAAGTAAAGATTAGCCAGTAATGGTCTGCTCAGCAACTGCATGAAGCCTGGATCAAATAATCTGCTGATAGGGAAACAATACCATGCCTTTCTCAGGGGATAACACCTGACGTATCTCTCTTAGTGCACCTGGGAGCTCTCGGTTGTCAGAATTCATACATCATTAATGATTATTCTAATACTGTTTCTCCAAAATGATAACAGCAATAATTTGATCCTCTCTTCTCTTGCTGTTGATACAGTCTGCGTGTGCACAGTCCTTAGTCATCTTGTGTTCTCCAAAACTGTCTCTCCAGGTTGTAGACTTGCACTGGAGAGCTGTGGATACATTTTTCCTCTCAGCCCTCTCTCTTGTTATGATGTTATTAATGATTTTGAATTGAGAATCGATAGAGAGGGGGCTGAGGAAAGAGAAGAAAGAAAGAAAGAAAGAAAGAAAGAAAGAAAGAAAGAAAGAAAGAAAAAGAAAGAAAGACCACATTGTATCATGCTTCTCTTTTTATATATTGTTTATTTCATGGTCATGAAGGGACTACCTTTTAAACAAAAGTATTTGTTAATTGTGATAAAAGGGACAACATGATGAACAACAGTGAACTGTACAGACAATAATGAAACAGCTGAATATAAAAATATAAGGAGATGTCTTCAAAAACTGGTGTTATTTGGTAACAGAGAGAAGGAATTAATAGAAAGATGCTAAAAAGTGACTTATGTTCTTTCTTTGCCCTGCTAGCATTTATTGTAGTCAGATGGTTGTTTGACACTTATTAAGATTTATTTAAATTTTGCAATTAGAAGAGGTAGATGATATCATATAAATGTTTTTTCTTCATCTGTCTGAGATCCATATCAGTGGAGAGGAACTCATAGAATAACTTTCGTTTAGAGTTTTCTAATATATTCCAGCAACTTAGCTATTATCATTAAGCTATTAAAATTTATAACTTTACTAACACATATCTAAGATACTAAGTGAAACTTTTAACTTTATAGTCCTATTTTTTTAAAAAAAATTGTTAATGTTTATTTTTGAGAAAGAGAGACAGAGTGTGATCGGGGGAGGGGCAGAGAGAGGGAGACAGAATCTGAAGCAGCTCCAGGCTCTGAGCTGTTAGCACAGAGCCTGACGTGGGGCTCAAACTCACAGACCACAAGATCATGACCTGAGGTGAAATCGGACGCTTAACTGACTGAGCCACCCAGGTGCCCTGTACAGTCCTATTATTTTTAAAGGTCAAAAAACAAAGACTTGAGGATGTGATAAAAGATAGATGTGGAATCCTGTAGTCTTGCAATTGATAAGGAGTTGAGTATTTTCTCTGCATTTTATAGTAAAAGAACCTGAATTTTAGAAATCAATGGATAAGATTAGATTGTTTCAAAGGACCAAATCCTTGATATCTGTGAGTATGCCTTTTCCACTGTACTATACCGCATTTAGAAGAAGGTCCTAATAAATCTTCAAAAAACTTCCCAGAAACTTTTAAAAAGTAATAATACCTGTATTAATTATTATATTTCAGTTCAGTTTATTTTCTTTATACATACGTAATTGAGCTATCAATAACAAAGTAACAGGAAAATGTAAAAAGCTAAACTGTTTATAGTAGGGAAAATATGTTGAAATTAGTCCAAAAATTTACATAATATTAGTATAGAATTTTTTATTTTATTCCTATTTTAGATTAGTTTATTTATAAAGTCCAACATCTTACTTCATTTAACAGTCAAGATTATATAGAAAGGAAACTGAAAATCAATTTATATATGTATAATATATATGTATATATGTATATATGTATATATATGTATATATATATACATATATAGATATGTATCTATGTTAGCTGCTGTATATATATATACATATATAGTATATATACACATACATATGTGTATATGTATATATATGTATATACATACTTATATATATATGTATATATATAAGTATATACGTATATACATACATACGTATATACATATATATGTATATACTTATATGCATCCTTATATACTTATATACTTATAAGTATATAAGTGATGTGATATATATAAGTATATATACTTATATATACTTATATACATACCTATAGACATGTATATACATATATATCTACATATACATACATGTATATATTTTATGTATAATATACATATATATTTATATATGTATTATATATATATATATGCACACTCTTTAATTTTAGAGAAACAGACTCATTAGCTTTCAAAAGTTTTAATGATGGTCAAATGGCAGCTAATATCTTGGTACAGAATTTTAAAAAATTTTGCTAAACTCCAAATCCAGATGAGCTGAGTGAGCAGTTAGTGTAAAGCAGAACTTCAGGTGTGTCCTATCTTTATGTTTCATACATATTCTGTTTAATCTACAGTCAGGTTTAGTGTGATAATGTCATGTGCCAATTTGAAATGACCTTTTCTATTAGCCCAGAGAAATAATGGCCATTTGTTATTGTTACAGACAAAACTTAGTTTATTAATTATAGGAAATTTCAAGATAGAAATATAGAATTGTATGGATTTTGCCTAGAAAAAGTGGAAACGCATAGTATGCACATACTGCTGAATTGCTTTTAAAAACCATGTGCAAAATTTAATACTCTAGTCCAGGCTGATTTTCCTTAGTGACTGTAAAAGGTGACTTTTCAAACAGTCTGCCATATACTTTCTTAGAGCCTTTTACTACAGATTTATCAGCAAGTTAAAGGCAAAATATGGTGAAATGAAGAGAAAACTACAGTGCCATGCAGCCCTATTTTCACTCCCAACCTTGGTACATTAGGAGGTAACTACTTTAAAGTCATACTATGGAGCAGTATCTCCCTCTTCAACTTCTACTCTGCTTTTAGCATGCCAGATGTTTTTTATACTTTCTGTGCAAAGCTGTTTGCTCCTAATTCTCCATTATTAAATACTTTTTAAAAATTTCTAAAAGGAATGATGTATAAAGAGTATTTCCTGTATGCAACATGACAGGTAAGAAAGCTCTAGGTAGTGTTTACAAGTCATTTTTACCTAGTGTGCCTTTTTTTTCTTTCACCATACTCTTGTAAAAATGTAGATGGGGAAGATATTCTGTTTACAGAATTGTGAAAACTGAAGCAGGCAACATTTAAATCATTACTTTGCCCTTGTGCACTGTTGGTGGGAGTATAAATTGGTGTGGCCACTATGGTAAATAATATCAAGATTTCTTCAAAAAATTAAAAATAGAACTACCGTATGATCCAGCGGTCCCACTTCTGGTACATATCCAAAGAAATGTAATCATGATCTTGAAGAGATATGTGTACCTCCACGTTCACTGCAGCATTGTTCACAGTAACCAAGATACGGAAATTACCAGAGTGTCCATCTACAGATGAATGGATAAACAAAATGTGATCACACACACACACACACACACACACACACACACACACGAATATTATTCAGCCACAGGAAAAAATATTTCATTATATAAGTATATATCTATATACGTATATATATATATGTATACATATACATATGTGTGTATATGTGTGTGTGTATATATATATATATATATATATATATATATATATATATACCACTTCTTCTTCATCCATTCATCAGTTTGGACACTTGGACTCTTTCCATAAGTTGACTGTTGTCGATAATGCTGCTGTAAACATTGCAGTGTGTGTGTCCCTTTGAATCAGTATTTTTGTATCTTTTGGGTGAGTACCTAGAAGTGCAATCAAACCTGAGACACTTAACTATAGAGGACAAAAAGAGGGTTGCTAGAGGGGAGGTGGGTGGCGGGATGGGTTAAATGAATGATATGTATTAAGGAGGGCACTTGTGATGAGCACTGGGTTTTATGTGTAAGTGATGAATCACTAAATTCTACTCCTGAAACCAATATTACACTAGATATTAACTAACTAGAATTTAAATAAAAAAATCGAAATAAACAAAAAAAAGTAAATCATAAAGGTGCCAAATGTAAGATAATAGATAAGGTCTGTGGCAAAATGAAGAGGTTCATTGAATTAATATTCAGTCTTTTGTTTTGTTTTGTTTTTTTATGCAGAGCCGGTGAAAGAAATGACTATAGGCCATATTTGACATATGGATAGTGTTTATATAGACATTGCTTGAATAGTTTTTATGGATTAGTGGTAAAGAGGGGAAGTCTGGGCAAATACCATTTCTGTTGTACATGACCTGCTTTTTTCCATCTGGATTTTCCACCCCTATCCCTTACAGAAAAGAATATGCTGTGTTGATTTCTTTAGTTATGTTGAAATAAATAATCCTTTCAGTTTTCAAACTCAAGTTTTGAACTATTTTGTTTTTGAATGTTATTCCCATGTTATGTCCTTTCTTTAAGAATATCAGTCTCCCCATTTTTTATTTTTTTCTGTACATCTTTATTTCCCTTGCATTATTGGAAGATCCTCTGAAGTTTGTCATTTACATTATGGATTTAGTTTCCTGAATAAGTACACTGTTGCTTTTGCTTCAAATTCTGATTTCAATTTTCCATTTTATTTACATTTGATAAAACTTCCCTCCTAATCTCCTCTGCATTTTATTTGACATGTACTTACCTCTCAACCAGTATCACAGCCCTTAAAAGTGCGTGTGTGTGTGTGTGTGTGTGTGTGTGTGTGTTGCCTCATATTACTTTATTTACTGTTTAATGAAAAGAGGCGTTTTTATGCCTGGTATTTGAAAAGTAATTCTTTGGGAAAGATAGATTCTGATTGTTCTGCCATCGAGCTCTGTTGAGTGCTGTTACAGTACTTGTCTTAGATCTTAAATTATAAAAATTGTTTATGGTAAGTTTTAGCCATACTCTTTGGATCTTGTATTTGCAAGCTTTTTAAGGGTCTCTCGAATTAAGAAATCTTTCACCCACTATCTGAATAAAGTAGAATTTATACCCAGATAATTGAAAGGAATATTTCTTCCTCTGACATCATTTATACAGAAAGTATTCCTAACTTTTATGGTTCCATTTCTTCCTCGTGCAACTCTCCAGTCCAGGGTACAGCACGCCATTGCATGTCCCCTCGAGTCCAATCCATATCATCTTTTGGAGAATAAATATCCATGAATGTATGAAAATATTACTGCTGATTCTTTTTTTAATGTTTATTTATTTTTGAGAGAGAGAGAGAAAGAATGAGAGAGAGAGAGTGTGTGTGTGCTTGAATGGGGGAGGGGCAGAGAGAGAGGGAGACACAGAATCTGAAGCAGGATCTAGGCTCTGAGCTATCAGCACAGAGCCTGATGCAGGGCTTAAACCCATAAGCAGTGAGATCATGACCTGAGCCGAAGAGGGACGCTCAACCGACTGAGCCACCCAGGAGCCCGTATTGATCATTCTTTTGTAACTTGGATGACCAGCTTGTTCTGATTCATCTGAGACTTTACTGATTTTAGCACTGTAAGTCTCACATCCTGGGGACGTCCACAGAAACTGGAATGTTTGGTTATTTTATTTGCAACCTATGCTACCTTCTAATAAACATAGAATTCCAAAGTTTTCAGAGATTCTGCTATTTCCAGTGGACCAGGTTTCTTTTCCCTTTGTTGAAAATTATTTATCTTTTTAGTATCAACATAAGCTAAATTGATTTCATCTTCTGTTGTTTCTATTTTGAAAGCAATGAGCTATTTTTAAATTTTAATTATGTAAGATTAATTCATAGTATTGAATATACTTGTTCAAATTATGAGTACCTTTCCAACTCAGGCAACTCTAATGCTTGCCTAGCCTGCCCTCAAATGATGTAGACAGAAAAGTACAGGTGGGGGAGTGTAGATAAAGCTGAAATTTGGTTCCCATCATGGGATCAGATTTAATTTTATATGTTTCCTTGACTGGACTAAGGGATGCCCAGATACTTGGTAAAACATTATTTCTGGGTGTATCTGTGAAAGTGTTCCTGGAAAAGATTAGCATTTGAATTGATGAACCCAGTAAAGCAGAGGGTCCTCCCCAGTGTGGATGAGCATCATCCAATCTGTTGAGGGCCCCAACAGAACAAAAAGGCAGAATACACACACACACACACACACACACACACACACACACACACACACACACGTGTGTGTCTGTGAGTGTGCCTGTGTGTGTGTGTGTGTGTAGACTGTGTTGCTTTAGAGAACCCTGACTAATGTAATGTCTCAATTAGCTCTTATAGAAGAGTTCATGTGGTCTGCAGGCCCTGTGATCAATGAAGTCTTTGTGCCACATGCTATGGGGGAGAGATGGGTTAATTCTCCTTTATCCTAGGTTGAGTACGCATCCTGGAAGCTCCAACTGCCTTTGGCTTTTGAAAATGTATCCTGAATTTTAGAATATCAATACTATGGGAATTATGAGGTTTGTGTTTGTGTGTATGTGTGCGTATTTGTATGTACTAAATGAAATTAAAAAGGCTTAGTACGTCAATTTTGTATCACAAAATGATGCATGCTTTAAAAAATTTTTTAACGTTTATTTTTGAGAGAAAGAGCTTGCGAACAGGGGAGCTGCAGAGAGAGAGTAGGACAGAGGATTTGAGGCAGGCTCCATAGTCACAGCAGACAGCCTGATATGGGGCTCAAAGTCACGAACCATGAGATCATGACCCCAGCCGAAGTTGGACACTCAACCGACTGAGCCACCCAGTCGCCCCACGATATCATACATGCTTAAAGCTGAAAGTCTTTATTATTTTTTTAATTTAATTAAAATATACTTAATGAATACCTTCTATGTGGAAGGTACTGTGTATAGGACAAAACATTTAGATATAGAGTCTGCCTTCACACATTTTCCCTTATATTATGTAAGAATTGCCAAACCCAGATTACTAGGCTGCAGAGGTTGGCATGTCATGTAAAAGTGATTTGAAAATGCTGGAAAAAGAGATTATTTCTGATTGGTGGTAATGATAGAGAATAATTTGAGATAAGGCTAAAAGATATGTTGAATTTAGGTTGATAGTACTGGGAAAAGCATATGAAAAACTTTTAGAGAAAATGTATGGGAATGTGTAAGTTGGATATATTTGAAAACTCAGAAGAAGCTAGGTTTAACTAATGATTCAGGTCATTGATGGAGGTTAGTGCAAGTTATTCTTGAAAGTTCTGTTAGGACTGGTGGGTAGAGATCTTTGAAATCCTGACTTAGGGGGTTGACTTATTTCATCACCGGAACTTTCTTAATAGAGAAATGTTGCCTTATTTATATTTCTATCTATGGAATATTGCCTAATCATAGACACTCAAGAAAATGTGGAAAGTGAAATAATAATATAATTGTAACCTCACATCTGAAATGGCTTTGCATGTGCTTAATGCACATATGTAGAGTTGTTTTCCAGAGATTCCGCTGAGCTTTTCCAAAACCAGTTTTGTGGAAATGGATGAATGAGTGAAATGTAGTAGTAGTTCCCTCGTGTCTCTGGTTTCGCTTTCTGTTGTCTCAGTTATCCTCAGTCAACAGCAGTCTGGAATCAGATGATCCAGCAGCCTAATGCTATGTCACGATGCCTACGTCATTCACCTCACTTCGTCTCACACATAGGCATTTTATCATCTCACATCATCACAAGAAAAAGAAAATGCAGTATAATACAAGAAAAATGCAGTATAATAATATATTTTGAGAGGGAGAGAGAGACCACATTCATATAACTTTTAGTATATTATTATAATTGTTTTATTTTCTAATTATCATTGTTAATCTCCTGCTGTACCTACTTTGTAAGTTAAACTTTATCATAGGTATGCATGTATAGAACAAACATAGTATATATAGGATTTGGTGGTACTGTTTGTGGTTTTAGGTATCCACTGAGGGTCTTGGAACATATATCTCCTGCCATAAGACGGGGACCGCTGTATTGCACATAATTTCACTGTAGACTAAATGAGAAGGTTTTCCCCCTTTTATAACTAGGAGCGTAAATAAGGATACCACTTAACAAAATTATTATCATCATGAGTAAGTTTTCATTTAAAACTATTTTGAAAGACGCACATTAAATATCACGAAATACCTAGTGTCATGGCAAAGGAAGCAATTTGCCACAATTATACAGGTCCACCAAAGGCCAGAACTGCAAAGGGTATGTCTAATTACTTACTGGGGAAGGGTATAATTATCTCTGAGGTTGAGAAGGGTAATATGCGTTGGCTTGTTTGCCAACATCTGTCAGCTGTTTCAGGGTGCCACATTTTCTGTTGTAGTTCTTAGCATTAATACAATATCATCAAAGGTTCTAGGCGAGAGTGGAGTTATACACAAAAGTATCTGCGGTTTTTTTTTTCTCTAAGCATATGTTCTTCCATAGAGAAGAACATTTCTGATTTTTGAAAAAGACTTTTTAAAAAAAATTTTTAATGTTTATTTAATTTTGAGAGAGAGAGAGAGAGAGAGAGAGAGACAGAGCAGGAGCGGGGGAGGGGCAGAGAGAGAGGGAGAGACAGAATCTGAAGTAGGCTCCAGGCTCTGAGCTGTCAGCACAGAGCCCGACATGGGGCTGGAACCCACGAACTGTGAGAGCATGACCTGAGCCGAAGTCGGCTGCTTAACCAGGTGCTCTGAAAAAGACCTTTTATTTGCCAGCAAAAGCCTTTGTTTTGACATGTAACAGTTTTCATTAAGTCAAGTGTGTTCTTAACTCTAACAACAGGTAAAGTGCCTCCTGTAGAGTAAAGTGGGAGTGACTCATATTAAGAGACATTCTCTGACAGAAAACCATTTCTGAAGGTCATGCTAGCTGTCCTGAGGATCTTTAGAGTAATCTTGGCTCTACTTGATGTCCCATCTTGTCTACATCTGTTAAAATATAGGTTCTTCATGCAGCCGTGGTAGAGAAAATGCACTGAGTTGGGTAAGAGAAAGTTATCTGAAACAGGATATGCTGCAAATTGACTGTATAGCTTTCAACAAGTGACTTAACCTCTGTGTGTCTCAATTCACTTTTCTTATTCTAGAGGCCTTAAATGAATTACTTATTTTATTCTCAGAAAACTCTAGGGAGTAGGTACCAGTGCAGTCATCCCCACTCTCTAAATTAAGAAACTGAAGTACAAAGAGGTTAAGTAATTTACCCAACGAATAGCATGCACGCCTAGGAGTTGAACCAGGCTTCTGTTTCTTGAGCCATAACCTTACCCACTTTCTTCTGTACCTATCTAACATTATCTAGTTTATGGGATTCTTTTCAGGTTTAATGAGATAATATCACAACACAGTAGGTGTTTATTAAATGGTTTTTGACTCTGAATATAAACTTTTGGAAAGTATAGATCTTTTTTAAAAAGTGTGTTTTGTTTTTGTTTTTGAGAGAGAGGGCACACAAGCAGGGGAGGAGGACAGAGGGAGAGGGAGAGAGAATCTTAAGAAGGCTCCAGGCCCAGTGCAGAGCTTGATGCAGGGCTCGATCTCAGGACTGTGAGACCATGACCCGAAATCAAGAGTTGGACACTTAACCTACTGAGCCACCCAGGTACCACTAAAAAGTTTTGTTTTTAGCAACAACAAAAAACTATTCTTGATAAAATAAAGAAAACTTGCTGAGAAAAAGATGGTATGAACAACCTGGCCAGGAAAGGTAATTGGAAAACATTCAGGTGGTTGGTGGAGCCCAGCTTTCAGCCTGAATTACTTTATGGAACATTAGGTCACAGATTATTGAATCTTAGAATTATAGAGGAAAATTTATGCAGGATTTCATTGTTTTTGCCTACTTAAATTCCAATTACCAAAGGCTATACCTGGAGTTGAAGGGTCATACTTAGAGCAGTGACACTTGGAAGAAATGAAGACCCACTTAAGTATTTAATGGGACTGCAAAATGCCAAGTACAGCCATAAAATCCTAAGAGTTCACAGCAGGCAAATCTTTTGGTATTATAAATTTTCATCAACATCATCATCATCATGATACTAACATATGTCTTCTTATACGAGGTCAGAAATAACATCATGCCTGGTTTGTGGTCACTTGTTGGCTGGCTAATAGTGACTCCAGACAAGTAAGCAGTAGGCTCACCTCGTACCCAAAGCATGTTTCCTCTGTCTGATTCCATAAGCTCCCCTGATTGGATAGGTACATTTCCTGAATTTGCACAGGTTTGATTTTCCCAGTACAATACGAAGAAATGTTTGTTGAGGATATGGGACTGTGGATATTTTATAATTTATTATTATTTGTGGACCACATTATTTTGTGACAAAAGTTAATGAATCATCATCTCTGGATGATACTATTAGGATGAGGCTGCTTTTAAGCAAGTAAAATAATTACAGGGGAAAGGCAGGTTGTTTTGTTTTGTTTTGTTTTAGTGTTTATTTATTTTTGAGAGAGAGAGACAGAGCACAAGCCAGGGAGGGGCAGAGAGAGAGGGAGACACAGAATCCGAAGCAGGCTCCAGGCTGTCAGCTGCCAGCACAGAGCCCAATGCGGGGTTCGAACTCATGAACCGTGAGATCATGACCTGAGCTGAAGTCAGATGCTTAACCGAGTGAGCCACCCAGGCACCCCAAGGGAAAGGCAGGTTAAAGGATAAATGGAAATAACGAGGTGTTTTGAAACATTGAGAGTCCTTGTTGCATATTTATGTGAAAATCTTGGAAGATAACTAGCCACACGGTTCTGGAGCTTAGAGCACAGCTAGAGACTATTGACATTGATTTGAGAATCACCAGCTTATTTGGTCCCTGCCGTATGGGCACTGAGGTAACCACATGCACACAAGGTTGTTTACCCGATTTTCAAGATGGCAGAGGATCGAAATGGTGAGATTTGCTTAGGGCCCTCTTCTGTCTATTTTTTTTAATCGATGATTCAGATGAGCACAAAGACAGTGGATTGTTTTTTTAGGATTTAAGATATCATACAAATTAGTGGTGTAAGTAATTTCCATAATGAAGAAAAACCCAGGATTCAGTTATTCTCATTTGAGTGGAACCAGTGTCTGAAAACAAAATGACAATTTAGAGGAATAAATACTACATTCTACAATTAGGTTGAAATAAATGGAGCCCTACAGAAAGGACAGTAAAGTCAGCCTAAAAGGCTTAGTTGGAAGATAGACTAGGTATTTTTTTTTTTTAATTTTTTTTTTCAACGTTTTTATTTATTTTTGGGACAGAGAGAGACAGAGCATGAACGGGGGAGGGGCAGAGAGAGAGGGAGACACAGAATCGGAAACAGGCTCCAGGCTCTGAGCCATCAGCCCAGAGCCTGATGCGGGGCTCGAACTCACGGACCGCGAGATCGTGACCTGGCTGAAGTCGGACGCTTAACCGACTGCGCCACCCAGGCGCCCCTAGACTAGGTATTTTTTATACACAAGTGCTGGTTTTTTTCTGTTGCTTTCCTCTACTCCGCTTTCCACCCAGTGAACAATGTGCAGTATTGGGTTGTCTCAACAAAAGATGAATTTGTGTCCAGGTCTTGGTTTGTTAATTCTCTTCCTCTTCTTCTTCATTCTTCTTCAGATTTGTAACATTTAGAAAAGTGATACCAGTTTGACTGAGGGATGAGTGGATTTGTAAATTATATACCATGAAGTTCATACAAAGACTGTTTAAAAATTTTTACTGAGGGGGGCGCCTGGGTGGCGCAGTCGGTTAAGCGTCCGACTTCAGCCAGGTCACGATCTCACGGTCCGTGAGTTCGAGCCCCGCGTCGGGCTCTGGGCTGATGGCTCAGAGCTTGGAGCCTGTTTCCGATTCTGTGTCTCCCTCTCTCTCTGCCCCTCCCCCGTTCATGCTCTGTCTCTCTCTGTCCCAAAAATAAATAAACGTTGAAAAAAAAATTTTAAATTTTTACTGAGGGGGCGCCTGGGTGGCTCAGTCGGTTAAGCGTCCGACTTCGGCTCAGGTCATGATCTCACTGACCGTGAGTTTGAGCCCCGTGTCAGGCTCTGTGCTTACTGCTCAGAACCTGGAGCCTGTTTCAGATTCTGTGTCTCCCTCTCTCTCTGACCCTCCCCCGCTCATGCTGTGTCTCTCCCTGCCTCAAAAATAAATAAAACGTTAGAAAAAAATTAAAAAAAAAGAATTTTTACTGAGGTGGAGCACTTGGGTGGCTCACTCAGTTAAGCATCCAACTCTCGATTTGGCTCAGTTCATGATCTCACAGTTTGTGAGTTTGAGCCCCACACCGGACTCTGCCCCTATCCCGCTTACTCTCACTCTCAAAATAAGTGAATAAATTTAACAAATTAAAAAGAAAATAATGGGAGCATTTTAGCAAATGCTTGAGTTGTTAATGTTTACCTTTCCTCACAAATTCACTTTGTTAATATTTCCTCAAACTTATTCCCATAATTGTCTTTCAAGACTCCGTTGTAGGGATGCCATCTCTGTGCAAGCTTGCCTGATGTTCCTAGGTGAGTGGACCACTGCCTCTTTTGTGTTCTTTTTGTGTCTCTGCCTCATCCTTATAGTTTCAGACAGCTCTTACCACACTGAAGGACATTAATTTATTGTCATCTATATGTCTCCGCTAGCCTGTGAGAGATATCAGAGCACAACCTTGTCTTACTAATGTGTTGTTCATATCTGTAGCCCACGTCTTAGTTCAATTCCTGACAAAATGCTTTTGTAGTGAATTGAATCGGGGGTTGAATAGAAATGTTCTGTGGTGCTCTGGAGGAAAGAAATAAGGCCAAAGAGCAGAAGTGACAAGGACACAGATTATTTAAACTCATTACTAACAATTAGAGCTGTCTGGAAATGAAATGACCTGCCTTTACAATGTAGGTCAAGCACAAGGTGAATGATAATGCGGAAGCGATGTTGCATAGCCTGACCTCTAAATTCTTCTCCAACTCCTGTATTCTATGCCTTACATTTTTCTCATGTGTCATTAACTACTCTCTCGGGTAGTCTTCAAAACTGCCTTCTTATATATTATCTCATTTATTTGAACAAATTTCCTGTGATGTATGTCAGGACAGGTATTATCATTCTAATTGTTCAGTAAAATAAGGCATAAAGAAGTTAAGCGACTTGAATAGGGATACTCTGTCAGCATTAAATTTGAGACTAGAGTATTGTCTTCCACCTAGTCATTCAGATATTCATTAAAAATATGTTTTTCCTGCTTATGCCTTTATATATGCATATTTTTTTAAAAAAATGATCAAACCACTGTTAATCCTTTTCATGCTACTTTTAATTGTCATATTTATAGATGGTTCTGAACAGCCAGGACAAAAACAGAAAAGCATGTAATATACAACAGTGCCTATGAGGAAACATTGATAACATGTCTCATATAAGTCTGGATGTGTGATATGTGAGCACACACACTGCCTTCCATGTTAGGACCCCAAGGACAAAGCCCTTGATGTTTCAGGTCCATGATCAGATTTGGCAGAAATATCCGGCTTCAGTGCATTCCCTGAAAAGGCAAGAGATGGAGAGGAGTTGTTTTGGATTATATCACATACTTGTTAACTCATTTTATTTTAATATGTTCTATCTGGGTTCTGGCGGCTATACAAGAAGGATTGTGCTTGAAGTTAGATATTTCCTGAAGTAAGGGTTAAGACCATATGAGGAAAGTAAACTGATCGTTTCACTTTCCCATTCCTGTGTAACAAATCATCCTGAAACTTAGTGGCTTAACACAATAGCAATTCTTTTTTCTCATGATTCTGCTATCTCAGAAGTGATCATTTGTGAAGCTACATTCGGCTGGTGGTTGGGTTGAGGTTTCAGCCAGACACCCTTCATTCTCCATGTGACATGTCCAGATGGCTAGATTGGTATCTCACAGCATGGTGGTCTGAGGGTTCAGAGAGAGAAGTGAAGGCTGCCAGTCCTGTTAAGGACTTGCTTGAATCTGAAGTCCAGGAATGTCGTTTCATATATAATAATCAGCCTCATGGTGTTGATTAGAGCAATTCACAAGGTCAGCTCAGATTAAAGGGGTGGAGAAATTGCACATCTCAATTGTAGGAATGGTATGTGTAAAATGGGAAAAACTGTTGGTGGCCATAGTTGTATGCAGCCCATTACAGTGACCAACCAGGTAAATAGTAACATGCAGAGAACGAGTAAGCTCTGGAATTACACTGTATATTTGTTAGGATCACAGAACAGTCACCTAAAAATTATGTGAATTGGGGCTCTTGGGTGAGTGGCTCAGTCGGTTCAGTGGTGGACTCTTGATTATGGCTTAGGTTGTGATCTTGTCACAGGGCTTATGGTTGAGCCCTGCGTCAGGCTCCATGCTGAGCAGAGTCTGCTTGGGATTCTTTCTCTCCCCCTTTTTGCCTCTCCCCTGCGCGTGCTCATGTTCTCCCTCTCTCTCTCTCTCAAAATAAATCATAAACTTAAAAAAATATGTATGAAATAATTCTTCTCTTTGTAATGATTAAAAACCCTAATAATTCTGATTTTCTTAGAGTAAACCAAATTGTCAATAATTCTATTTTATGATTATTTTTTCCTATCTATTTGGTTACTTTTGTAATTTTGTGGTGTGATAAACATTTTAACATACAGTAGATGAAAATTTTGGGATTGAAAATTTCTGTCATCCATATAATATTTAACTGTGTTGCCTTAAGACACTTCAGTTTTGTTTAAATATGACTAGTCCCACCAATTTTTATGTAACTACAGGAAATCGTTTCTAAAGATTCGTTATTATTATAGTTACAATATATTACTTAGTTTTGGATTGATTAATGAATTTTTTTAGATAGAACTAAATTAAATTTTAAATTGGTTTTGAAGTAAAACTCTTTAATAAGTGAATTTGGTTTATAAGTCATCTCAGAAAAGTCCTGAGTCGCATTAGCTTTCGTGTATTACTTATTGATCAATATATCACAGAAGTTCAATTTTCTCTATATACTATTTTGGAATCTTAAAATAGGGTTCTATAATATAAGTTCAAAATGTCTGGGCTTGTTTTCATTAATTCTACCTGGATTTATTAGTTTTCTAAGCATTTGATACTTGAAAATTTCATGTTTTTAACGTGTTGTATTGCTTTAGTTAAGACATGGCATTAAAATAGCCATCTTAGTGATTTCAAGATGTATAGATTGCTTTTTGAAGTTCATTGTATCAATGCAAGTTTTTGTAAGTTTAAAAAATAAAATCCATATATGTTTATAAATTGATTTCCTGGCTAAATAGGCTATATGTAATAAAACACTCAGCAGGAAATTCTGTCTCATTACTTGTTGAACTCAAAGCTATATTTAAAAAATATTCTTCTACTTCGTCACTAACATACTTGGGATATTTTCATGGCAATCAAGTCACCTCTTTTCTGTTGATAGAAATTTGCATGATACCAGTGACTGTGAGAGTTATGGTTCCAGATCAGAAGTTTTTGATAAGGTTCTATTTGTAGATGTTATTAATTTCAGTGTTTCAAGCCTGGTTTTTTGATTTAACATTTCATTCTGTCAATTGTATTCTTTTATTAGTGGAAAAATATACTGCACTTTTTTTTGTTGTGGCTTTTGTATGCGTAAGAATGTTTGTTCTGATCCACACTGGTGACTCAAAATAACATTTTCAGTTTACCTGTGAGCTAAGAGTATTTACAAATCTAAACTGAAAACAGACAGTGTGTTTAGCAAATATTTATAAGTTTCTTTCTCTGCTGACACCAAATAATAAATATTAAACAAAGTTCAAATCTGTTTCTTGAGCATTTCTATAAATAAAAGTAAATAAAACTATAATTTGTTGGCTTTTATAATATTTTTATAATGATGGATAATACATTTAAGTATAATTTAGCAAATTACCCTATTCTGTTTTGTAAAAGTAAAAACTGTGAGTTATTTTTCATAGATTGTTTTAATTAATAATGAGAAAATATGTTTCTAAGTTCTTAGATGGATTGTGTAGAACAGCTTGAAACAGTAGTTTTCCATCCTATCGGTGATCTATTAATTGGTTATTAAATCAGTTTTTTAGGTTACATGCTGTGGTTTTAAAAGACTAGAATAGAATTGAGTAAAATACATTAGACTAGAAAATGGCAGAGTACATAGGCATGTAATAAAGAGAAGACATTTTATGAAAGCTTTGTTTCAGTATTACACATTTATATGTAGTTGGTCACAGGGTAAAATATGCCTCAAGCTGAGGGTTCTGGTCAAATTCGTTTGAAACCTACCTGTTTAGAAGCAACTATTATTTAGTTCTTCAATAACAAATGGAAGCCTCACGATTGAACTAAGTTTAATGTCTCCAGCTGTATTTTGATGAACCACAGATTACTTTAAATATAAGTATTGTCAGTCACAAAAAGGGTGGAATTTGGGTTTTACAAGTTTTCATTAAATACTGGCCTTGTGTGTTAAATGTTTTTTCTTTAAAATTATAGTGTGTGACTCCCTATTGATTTATCTCTAAGTTTTCACTGTATTCTTCATAACCATAGGACAGTCGTCAGTCACGCTTGACATATTTTGACAGGAAACTTCCCTTTGATAGGAGTAAATATATTGATTTACAGGACAGAAAAATTGTTTTAAGAAATAGTAAAGTTCTATTAATTTTATGTAATCATGACCTGACAAGGTACTTTAAAAATGAGATGATGTGTGGTAAATAATGCCAAGTCTCCCATTCTGAATGCAATTTAAATTACTAGTTTGTGCTTAAATGTCTGTAGTATTGAAGTGATTTTTTTTTTAATTTTTTTTTTCAACGTTTATTTATTTTTGGGACAGAGAGAGACAGAGCATGAACGGGGAGGGGCAGAGAGAGAGGGAGACACAGAATCGGAAACAGGCTCCAGGCTCTGAGCCATCAGCCCAGAGCCTGACGCGGGGCTCGAACTCACGGACCGCGAGATCGTGACCTGGCTGAAGTCGGACGCTTAACCGACTGCGCCACCCAGGCGCCCCTGAAGTGATTTTTTTTTTTTTTTACTTTTAGCAATTGGTCATTCATGTATTTACTGATTGTGCCTTGGCTTAGCATTCTGTGAAAGAACCAAAGGTGTGATTCTTCCTTCATGAAGCTAGCATTTTTGTTGAGGAAACAAAATAAATGATCATAAAATACATGTGCTCCTTGAAGTCAATAATGATATATATTCATATTTATAACTGTAATACCTTTAGGAGTTCCTTTAACAAAATCTCTGTAAGTGTTATTGAATGAATGGATGATTGAATTAATAAATTTAAATAATGGGGGAAAACTGGCATTGCTCATGAATTTAACATGCAGTCTGAGAAAGGATGCAATAATATGAGCTCAAGTTGTTTAAAAAAAGTTTTGGAGGAGATTGGACTGCAGCTGAATTTTAAAGGATAGAAATGGATGGATCCAGACTGGGGAGAGCAAAACTGCTGTCGTGAACTAGATGTATTTGTAAAGTCTGCCTGTCCCTATCTTTTTTCTCTTTCCAAGGGAAAACAACTCCCTTTGTAGGCTTTGATATTTGGGGGTTGTGGTCGGCAGAATACTAATACATGGAACTAAATATTGGCACCTTAAAGTTGTCTCACACTAATCCTCAGAATCTGCGAATGTTACCTGATGCACAAAAGGGACTTTGCAATTATGATTAAGTGTTTGGACTTTGAGATGGCGAAATAACCCTGGACTATCTGAGTGGCTCCAAATTAATGGCGCGAGTCCTTAAAAGCATATAACTTTTCTGGCTGTGGTCAGAAGTTTGTCAAGAAGAGGAAAGGTTCAAACTGTGAGAGAGACTTACCTCACCATTACTGGCTTTGAAGATGGGGGGAGGGACCTTGAAGGTGGGTTCTCTCTAAAAGAAGGATGAGTCCTCACGTAACAGTTGAAGAGGGAGCAGGTACTTCGGTTCTGCTGTCACATGGAAGTAAATTCTCTCGATAGCCTGAATAAGCACAGAATTGGATCCCCTACAGCCACCAAAAAGGAATGTGGCCGTAGGGCAACTTGATCTTCGCCTGGTGACACCTGTGTCAGTAAGACTTCAAAAATACAGAACTAGAAGATATTTTGTGTGGTTTGTGGTAATTTGCTACAGCAGCATACACTCCAACAAAATGATGGTATGTTTTGCAACGCTCTTCATCTCTCTTTGCATCTCTTCATAGCAGAAGTGAGTCCTGGACCTAAATGTGTCCAACCCATAGGTTAGCCTATGGTATACAAACTCAGGGTCAGATAATGACATATAAACTCTGTCCTAGCTCAGAAATAGATGTGTCCAATTAGATTTTCTCCGTTTCTTTCTCTGTACTGTGTACTAGTAAAATAACATAGACAAAAGCTGTAGCTGAAAGATCATGAGGTAAGTCAGGGCTGAATGTCCATGATGGTTCAGTACAAATCAAAGTAATGGAGAATAAGGAATCAGGATTTACCCAAGGAAGGTCGTCAGGAGTACGATTCAAGCAGGTGTACAGAGAAGAGCAGAGAACTCACAGTCCTTGATGTAGAGATGGAGGGAGAGTCCCCCTTGCAAATTCCGGTTCCCATTGCCATTCATACATATTCTTCCAACACACCTCTTTCTCCTTTGGGTAATTTAGGGGAGTCTTTATTTAAAACCCAACAAGCCTAAAAAAAAGCATGAATGTTATCTGGGAGTAGTCTTTGACAAAGCCACTGTAAATAGTTTAATGTTGAGAATTCTCAGAGAGGAAACTGGGCCAAGAAGAAAAGACATAGAAGATGGAAGAATAACCAACAAAGGCTGAAACGTCATCTGTGAGAGCACGTGTGAGAAATTACACTTGTGACAGTTAACTTATCCCAGGCCAGCATCATCTCATAGGAATAATAAAGTCAGGAGAAGGAATGAATGGTGACGGGTAGGTCTCTATTCTTTCTGATCCATGGTGTCTTAGGTATGAGGGCCTTGGTGGCTTTGTCAGTCAGTTCAGGGTTCAGGCAGCTGACAATAACTGTCCTTGGTTTTAATGGATACCACCCTCGTCCAGGTAGTTAACCAGCCTTGGAATGTACCACTCAGAGACTTCTACCTATTCATTCCTTTCTTCCCTTTCTTTCTCCCCACAATCCTCACCCTGATGTGATGATGGTGTCTTGATTTGCGAACACCATGAGTCTCCTTTTTCTCAACTTTCCCATCTAGTCTCACCTAGATAGAGCCAGAAAATTATCTTTTAAAACTCCTTTTGATCTTGTTGCTTCCTGAGTCAGAAACTTTAAATGGTTCCTTGACATTTGCAGGATCCTCTGTAGTATAGCTTTCAAGGTACTCGGCAGCCTAGTTTCAACTTCCATTTATCATGCCTCATATCCCATTATATTGTTACAGAAATCATCTTTACCAGCCAACTTGGCTCATTCACAATCCCCTAAATATGCCTGTTGGTTTCTTGCCAGTGTGAATTTTGCTTGCTTCATTCCTCTCACCTTCAGGGTGCTCCCTAGCACACTGTGCCCATTCAGACCCTAGTCCTCTTTTGTTCAGTGTCTCTCGAATGTCTCTGGGAAATGCTTTGTCTCTGGAATAGATTGTGCACCTCTTCTTTTGGTAAACAATGAAAAGGAAACTTCAGAGCTCCAAGAGAACAAGACCAATGATACTCTATTTCCTTTCTTCCCTAGCAAATGCAGTGTCAAATAATCCTAGGATTTTTCCCTTATCATTTTCATCTTTAGTCCTAAAGGTGGGACTCTGCAAATATCAAATGATCCTAGACTTCAAAGCTGGGTCAGATAGATGAGGCTAGCCCTCTGGCAAGGGGTGTGTTTTGACTTTTTTTTTTGCCCTCGGTACTTTACCTGGGAGAGAGATTGAGAGCTCCTGGTGAAATTAAATTACGACCTCAGTAGGTAAATGCCAATCCTCTGAGTTGGTGTGGAAACAAAGGGATACCTCCCTGCCTCCTTAATCAGTATGCAGGGACTTCTACTGGGAAGGAGGATGAACGCCCGGCCTTAAGCGGCAGATGTGCTCATTACTCACTCCTGGAGCAGATCTGCAGGAATCTTACAGGAAAGGGCAGAGTGATCTTGCTTGGCAATCTTGATAAAGGAAAAGGATCATAATCCCTTCTTTTCATCTTTCACATAAAAAAGAAAAATGTTTTCATGGTAATCTATGGGTTTTAGGACCACCTTGAGTATTTTCCTGGGACTCCCTCAAAATATCCAGCTCTAATTCTAAATCCTTTAAGCTCTGTTGTCTAAAATTTCCTAAATTCTGAACTCCAGAAAACTGTAGGAAGTACTTAAAACATACATTAATAATTAATTACAGAGTGGCTAATGTCGCTTATCTTTAGGCTTTCACTCTTGTTTAAATTGTATGATATGTTTTAATTATTAGCTATTTTTGTTACACTTCCTTAACAAAATTGTAAGATCCTTGAAAGTAGCCACCACTCCTTATTTTGTGTTGTATTTCCAGGGGTGCTCACCCAAAGCTGTCTTTCACATAACACTTACTGAGCATTTACTGTGAATCAGACGCTCCTGTGAACACCCGCATCTTGGCTATGCTAGGTTCTTTTTCTCATTTCTGGAGTGCCATTTGAAAATATATGGGGCGCCTGGGCGGCTCAGTCAGTTAAGCGTCTGGATTCTGCTCAGGTCATGATCTCGCGGTTCATGAGTTCAAGCCCTGCTTCGGTATCTGTGGTGACAGCTCCGAGCCTTGAGCCTGCTTTGAATTCTGTCTCCCTTTCTCTCTGGCCCTTTTCTGCTCTCTCTCTCTCTCTTTCTCTCTCCTTGTCTCCAAAACGGCAAACCCAGAAAACTGCAGCCAAAAAAATTACTTGCTTGTTCCCTGGATGTTCACTGACATCTATGCACTGGGTACAGGATATCTTATTACACACCTATTTGGAGCAAAAGGGTTCAGAGTTTAGGTGGAACAATTGAGATCTATTTTTCACCAAGGTTTACATAAACTCCGTCACTGCAGTTGAAATCAGAGTAGAGATAATTCCAAGAACTTTGACTAGACCAGATTTAGTGTCAGGTGATAGTCTACTCTGTTGCTGATCTTATTTTACTGAAGACTTGTTACCATGACCCTCAATACTTACCAGTGTCAGACTTGCTCCACTTCGGCAGGTCATTTAAAAAAATGTATAAGCAGTAGAATGATTTCTAGTGAGGAGTTGAGGGGAAACTTCTACACGGATCCCTGAGAACAACTTAAATAATTTCTGGCAGCTCTGATCTGAAGGGCTAATTGTATATATGAGATGAAACCATCAGGACTAGGATACCTCTGGTTTAGCACATACTTCAGGAGATTGGCATTAAGAGACAGATATACTGAGAGGTTCTTCAAATAGTGGCAATTGTAAACTGATGACAACATTTCATTTATTTATTGTGGCTATTTAGAAGGCCTTTGGGGGGCGCCTGGGTGGCGCAGTCGGTTAAGCGTCCAACTTCAGCCAGGTCACGATCTCGCGGTCTGTGAGTTCGAGCCCCGCGTCAGGCTCTGGGCTGATGGCTCAGAGCCTGGAGCCTGTTTCCGATTCTGTGTCTCCCTCTCTCTCTGCCCCTCCCCCGTTCATGCTCTGTCTCTCTCTGTCCCAAAAATAAATAAATGTTGAAAAAAAAAATTAGAAGGCCTTTGGTATTCTGCTTTTTTCAGCCATACCCATATACTTATAAATCACAGTCACCACCTCCATGGGAGGCATCACTCTTAAAAGTGATCTGTAATCCAATGTATACTGTGTGTAGTGTATGACTCTCTCAGGTTGCAACACACAGAAATGCATAATACAAAAGTAAGCTCCAGAGCAATAATAGGAAAGTTCAAGATTCAAGAAGTGATGTGGAAACTCACAGGCAGAACAGTAGGCACCGGTGATATGATGTCCCTGAGAGTATCACTTTAGCAGGAAGAGGGGAAAAGACATGGCCTGGGTTCACATGAGATAAGGACCTAAAACTGAGACTCCTTCATAAATCTGGGACCCCCTCGTGAGAGGAGGTTTGGAAAAATTCTGCCTTCTGTCCAAGAAAGCTGGTCATCTCTTCAGGTTCTGAGTAGAAAAGAAAAAGAAAGGTGATTCTGTTGGTGATTTCAGTCCACAGCACCCCCTCCCCCTCAAGTGGGCCATGCATGAATATGGAGTCTGATTTAACATCATGGAGATCTCAAAGTGAAACACCTGAAACCTCCTGGGACCAGCAGAAGCAAGCAAACATTCCTGCAGGAATGTTTCCACAACCCAGGGGTAACAGACTATCACCAGAAGATAGAGCAAAGATAATGATGAAAAAAAAAAGACATTTTCAAAAAAGGGAGTCTAACATCAAAGAGACTTTCACTGAAGAAGCCACCAAAGACTACTTCAATACAAGTGAAATTGAACCCAAAAAGAATTTCTTACAACTATAAAATAAAAAGACAAAGAACCCAATTTAAAAATGAATAAAGGATAAGAATAAATACTTCTTCCAAGAAGATAAACAAATGGACAGTACATATAGGGAAAGATGTTCAATGTCATTAGCAATGAGAGAAATGTAAACTATAGCCACTAGAGCAATTCAGACTAACATCACGATGAAACACCATTTAATACCCATTAGGATGGTTATAATTGAAAAGACTGATAACAATAAGTGTTGACGAAGATGTGGAGAAATTAGAACCTTCATATGTTGTGGGTGGGAATGTGAAATGAGGCAGCCATCTTGGAAAACAGCTTGGCAGTTCCTCAAAATGTTAAAAATATGCGATTTACCATATGGCTCTGCATGCCCACTCCTAGGTGTATACTCATAAAAAATGAAAGCATATGTTCACCCAAAAGCTTGTACATGAATATTCATAGCAGCATTATTCATAACAGGTAAAGATGTAACGACTCAAATGTGTATCAACTGATGCATGGATAAATAAAATGTGACGCATCTATGCAATGGAATATTATATAAAATAAAAAAGGAATGAAGTACCGATACATGCTTCACCATTGATGAACCTTGAAAACATCATACTGAGTTGAAAAGCCAGTCACAAAACTTCATATTGCCTGATTCTTCTTATATGAAGATCCAGAACATGCAAATCCATAGAGAGAGAAAGATTATATAAGGGGCTACCAGGGGGCTGGGGGTGAAGAGGAATGGAAACCAAAGGTAATGGAAATGGGGTTTTGTTTGGGAGTGATGAAAATGTCTTGAAATTAGACACAACTCTGTTGTGTCAAGTTGTTGCAAAAAAAAAAAAGAACAGAAAGAGAAAAAAGAAAAGGAAAAAAGAAGAAAAAGAAGAAAAGTAATTTGAGATCCAGTGTATAATGTGTAGGTTCAAATAGTAGTGTTTTTCAGAGAGTTGTTGGGAGTAAACTGGGCCTCATATAAAATCCAGTAAAGTAAAATCAACAATATTAATAGGAGAAACAGTAATAATAAACACATTATTTATATTTATATGCTATTTATATAATAGTAGGTAATTATATTACTTTGCAGTTTATTTTTTTATTTAAAACTTTTTTTTAATGTTTATTTATTTTTGAGACAGAGAGAGACAGAGCATGAACGGGGGAGGGGCAGGGAGAGAGGGAGACCCAGAATCTGAAACATGCTCCCGGCTCTGAGCTGTCAGCACAGAGCCCGACACGGGGCTTGAACTAACAAACCGTGAGATCATGACCTGAGCTGAAGTCGGACACTTAACCGACTGAGCCACCCAGGCACCCCCTATTACTTTGCAGTTTAATTCCTTTCTGGGTTTCACTAAACCATAGGAATAGTTTACAATAAACTTTACAGATTAACAAAAAACTGCAATTATTACAGTATAGCCACAATTTTCAGTGTTAATTGGAAGTAAAAATGCAGAACAGAGGCCACCTTAGGATGGCTCCTTTCTGTTGGGATGGTTGTTTTGTCCAGTCCATCCATGCAGTTTCTGTAACAAAGTGTTGCTAACTGTCATGTGCTGTAGCCTTTTCCAGTAAGAGGGAAAACAGGATGGGTCCTTTGCTGGGTTTCATCTTAATGAATGTTCCCTACTTTCTTTAGTATCTAAGTTCTTCAAAGGCAAGGGAAGCATATTGTTTAACAGGGAGGAGAAAAAAAAAGCTTGAATGTTACACACTAATATATTAGCGTGTACAGTCAAATGAAGGACATTTAAAAAAAGTCAATATAACACTGTCACTACTACATATAATAAATCCAGAGGATGAAAGAGTACTAAGTAATTAGTACTGAACACGAATGGCAGAATCATATTGCTGTGTGTTGCTCCTTTTTAGGTGATTCCTATGAGTTTAGAACTGATTCTTTCTCCAAATGCTTTAGCTCTCTCAAGAGCACGTTTGTTACTTTACACTGTAGGAATGATATAATTAATATGGGAAAGAATGACTACTGCATAGTGAGGCTAGGAGTGTATTGGTGAATACAGATAAATTAAAAACTAATTAATTTGAAATTTATGGACTGGTGGCCCCTTATGCTGTGACACACTGAATGCTTTAGTAAGCAACTGCATAATTCAACGGAAGTCCTAGTGGGAGTGACTGGCAGATGTGGGGATGCAGGTCGCCTGGCATGAATACAGATGGAGCCAAAGGTTGCTTTTTTCCTCTAGTCCTTATTTAATGATTCCATCTAACAAAATATATTATTTAATTGTTGTCTGAATTAAGAGTGCTCGTTTTCGCCTTCTGTTCTTCCAATTTCAATTCTGATATCTAATTTAATTTCTTTAGGAATTATAAACCACATGTTGTGGATGACAGGAAAATATATCCCATTAAGTTTAATTAGTAGTTCAGGCTGATTAGCAATGGCTGAGTAATATCTAAGTGACTTCAGTAATACATTTAATGTGTACGAACAATTCTATTATTTTAAGAAAGGTCATCAACTGAGCATTTGTGATTCTATAGTATATTTATGGTCAATATTTTTTCCTATTTCTAGAAATATTTATTGTGAGAAATATGTGTTAGTATGTGTTGAATGATAGAAACAAATTCTAAGTGTATTATTGGAAAGTTAATAATGTAGACATTTAATTGAAGCGCATATTTTTGATCATTGATATTTTAAAATTGTAGCAGACATGTTTACCTTGATCATTTCCAAAAGTTTTTAAGGTAAGAATGTAAATAAGCTAGTTTTTTTCTGTTGCATAATTTCATTGTTAGAATGCCACACTATAGCGAATACCTCGTCATTACTATTTACTATAATACTGTTGAGGGGCCTGGGGGGCTCAGTTAAGCAGCTGACTTGATTTTGGCTCAGGTCATGATCTCACAGTTTTGAGACTGAGCTCTGTGTCAGGCTGTACGCTGTGTGTGGAGCCTGCTTAAGATTCTCTCTCTCCTTCTCCTCTTGTCCCTCTGCCCCCCCTTCCCAAAATATAATACCGTTGTAGAAGAAAGACCACAGACTCAGACATTGGCACTTATGTGAATTGCATCATAGGAAGACTGGGTTGAACACTCACCAATATAAAGGTTGAACCATGAGAGAGCCCAGTTCTTAACAAATCAAAAGAGCAGATTGTCTTTTATGCCTGTGTATACCAAGAGCTCCTCTACCATTTGCTTTGTGCCAACTACAGGAGATAGAGCACTGGTGTCTCTGAGAAGGAAGAAATGGAACAAATAATGGTCAATGGGAGTGGTGTGATGTTGGAACTTACCACAAAATGACAGATTTCAAAGATGCTATTTGAAAGGTTCTTGATGATTCGCATTTGACAAAAGCAAATGGAGATTGAAATAGAGGTTAATAGTTGAGATTTTGAAAATAGAGTTTAATACTTCAAAACATCGGTTTTCAAAATAATTGTTCAGAGACGAAAGAGGAGGATGCTAGTATTGAAGAGCTGTAAAAGGGAATTTTACAAGGTTTGTTCAAGGGAATACAGCATGAGGGACCTTTTTATCTTGGTTCCAACTGACGGGCTAACATGAGGTTCGTGTGTCTGTGTATCTGTGTGTATCAGTTTCACATATTTGTCTATAAAACATTACTATGCAGTGTACTGGCTAAGGATGAAACTGACGCTATAATATTCATATAGAATGTCTCACGCAACATTTTCATTCTTTTTAAAAATGTTTTAATGTTTGTTTATTTTTGAGAGAGAGAAGGAAAGAGACAGAGTGCAAGCAGGGGGAGGGGCAGAGAGAAAGGGAGACACAATCCGAAGCAGGATCCAAACTCTGAGCTGTCAGCACAGAGCCCGATGCCGGGCTCGAACCCACGAACCGTGAGATCATGACCTGAACCGAAGTCAGACACTTAACTGACTGAGCCACCCAGGTGCCCCTTATTTATTTATTTAATTAATTAATTAATTAATTAATTTATTTATTTATTTATTATTTTTTAGAGACAGAGAAAGAGGCAATGTGAGTGGGGGAGGGGCAGAGAAAGAGGGAGACACAGAATCCCAAACAGGCTCCTGGCCCTGAGCTGTCCGCACAGAGCCTGAAGCAGGGCTCAAACCCATGAACTGCGAGATCATGACCTGAGCCAAAGTCAGACGTTCAACTGACTGAGCCATCCAGGCACTCTTCAACATTTTCATTCTTTGTTATTAGTATTTAAAATGGGAAAGTAGAAGAAATTCATTCTGTATCTCTTTAAGTTTTGAAGATCGCAAAATAAACATGTTTAACATTTAAAAGTAATTTTTACTGTCTGAGTCAAACAAATTACTTTGAATGAATTAACTTAGAGGTAGATCAAGGGATCTCATGGGATACCAGTGTGAGCACTGTTTTATGGAGCTGACTCTCAAATTCTGCCATAAATTCACAATGTGATTAGGGATGTTATCCCTTCTTTCTTCATTATGGCTTTCCTTACTCAGTTTTAAAAATTACACAGATTTTTTTTCTTATGATATTTGTTATGTTATAAGAAATGAATTTTTGCTATAGACTTCACATGGTTACAGTTAAATGTCTTTAATGTTGTCTCTTTGGTATGTTTGTATTATTGTTGAAACTATATATTTTTCTATTCAAAAATTTTTATGTCAGACTAGGTCACAGACTGCACACACACACACACACACACACACACACACACACACAACTAGAAACCTAAAATCCAGAAATAGCATTAAAAATCAATAAGAATTCCATTCCCGTTAGCATCTAAAAGACTCAAAGACTAAAGTAATATAAAAACAGAAATTATGAAACTTATCATCTAATCACAAGAGTTCCTAAAGGCAGAATTATTCAGGCCGTGTTCAGAAGAGAAAAGGTTCAAATTGTGAGAGAGACTTGACTGGAATCACTGGTTGTGAAGACAGGGGAAGGCAGGTGGAAGAGAGGAGGGTGGGTGGTCTCTAAAAGCTGGGATCAGTCCTCACCTGATAGCCAGGAAAGGAACAGGGACCTCACGTTTGCCATCACATGGAACTCAATTCTCTCAGCAACCTGAATGGGCAGGGAAATGGATTCTCCTCCAGAGCCTATGGAAAGATACATTGCCATGTGACATCTTGATTTTGGCTCGATGAGGCCTGTATCAGAAAACATAGAAGAGAATCCTTGGAATCTAGGGATTAGACAGAGATTTTCCAGTATGACAAAAACAAAAAACAAAACAAAACATAAAACATAAAAAATGATAAATTGAACTTTATCAAAATTATAAATGTTTTCTCTTCAAAAACCAACATAAGAAAACAAGAATATAAGAAATAAAAAGAAGACAATACTTGGGAAATGTGTATCTGATAAGGCTCTTATATTCCAAAATCTCTACAGAACTTTTTTTTTAAAAGAAAAGCTTGATTTTTAAGAGCAGTTTTAGGTTTACCATAAAACTGGGAGGAAGGTACAGAGATATCCCATATACTCTTGGCACCCATACACGCATATCTTCTCCCATTACCATCTTTTTCTGTTTTGGGGTTTTTGTTTGTTTATTTTAGTTTTTTTTTATCAAGAATGAACCTACAATGATACATCCTAATCATCCAAAGTCCATAGATTACCAAAGGGTTCACTCTTGGTGTTGCACATTTTATGGGTTTAGACAAATGCATAATATCATATATCCACCATTATGATATCATACAGGGTATGTCACTGCCCTAAAAATCCTCTGTGCTCCACCTATTCACCTCTTTCCCCCCTACTCCCACCCTGACAAAAGCAGATCTATTTATTGACTATAGTTTTGCCTTGTCTAGAATGTCCTAGTCAACATCCTACAGTATGTAACTTTTTCAGATTATCTTCTTTCATTTAGTAATATACATTTAAGGTCCCTCTGTGTCTTTTCATGGCTTGATAAGTCACTTCTTTTTAGGGCTGAATATTATTCCTTTATTTGAATGTGCCACAATTGATTCATCCATTTACCTACTAAAGGACATCTTGGTTACCTCTAAATTTTGACAATTACGTATAAAGCTACTAAAACATTCATATGTGGAGTTTTGTGTGGATATAAGTTTTCAATTTATTTGAGTAAATAAATGGATACTTTTCAGCAATAAATAGAATGAACTACGTATTGATGCATGCAGCAACATAAATGAGTATCCAAAATATTGTGCTAAATGAAAGACTCCAGCACAAGAGACTACACATTGTATCATTTCACTTATTTTGAAGTTGTAGGAAAGACAAAGCTGTAGAGACAGAAGGTAGATCTGTGGCTGCCCGAGGATGGGGGTGGAGGTGAGAACTGACTGTAAATGAGCACAAGGCAATTTTGAGGTGATGAAAGCATTTTAAAACGGTATTATTATAACTGTTGCACCACTGTATAAATTTCCTAAAATTGAATTGTGCACTTAAAATAGGTGAATTTTATGGTACTAAATTAGCTCGATGGAGCTGTTTAAATTTATTAAGCTACCCTCAAAATGATTTTAAGATTATTTTCTGTTATTAGTGGGAAAAGTACATATCTGGTTAATTGAAAAAGAGATATTAAAGGCAAAAACACCCATCTGGAGAGAAGACCATCACGCTACTACCTGAAAAATTTCAGAGTGGCTTTCATGAACTCAGTAAATTTCCTGTGATAGAACATCTGGCTGAGAAACCTGATTTTATCAGCATGATGAGAAATTCCATTGTCTCATGGGCCAGAACACATCGCAGGTGAAATGACAATTTCACTTATAAATCATCATGGAAATACATTGACATTTTTGGGAAAAAACAGGCAGTAATTTCAGCTTATGTGAATGGCTCCTAAGCTATATTATAATCAGAAAATTACTTGATAAGCACAGACTCAAAACTAGTGAAGTTAATTAGATAAAGTTGGTATTTACTTGTATCAGGATACAGTAGCTTGTTCACTCTGCGTCATGACAGGATGGCTTTTTCCATGGCCAACAACCCCCTCAGATAGATGACACAGACATAAATAGAGATATAGATACAGACAGATATGGAGATATAGATGCAGATAGTTACATGTGTTTGCTTGATTGATTCCTTTCAATCTAGCAATGGTAGATTTACATTTTTCTGCACTGAAAATTAATTTGATAATAATAATGTTTTATATAGTCAGAGGGAAAATTTATTGCTTTTTATGTTAGTTTTCTTTTACTACATAATCAAAGCTTAGCACCTTAAAACACCAAACATGTATTATCTCAGTGTTTGTAGATCAGGAATCCAGAGTCTGAGTGCCTCGATTCAAAGCCACTCATGGGGCTGCACTCGAATCATCTCAAGGTCTTCCTGAGGGAACTTACTCAATTGTGGCCCTAGGCAGGCCTCAGGTCCTCTTTGACTGTTGCCCAGGTATTTGCCGCATGGGCCTCTTCAGAAGGCATCTCACGATATGGCATCTGGCTTCCCTCAGACCAAGTAAGCTAAGAGCAAGCAAGAGCATCCAAGTAGAAACCATAGTCGTTTTGTTACTCATCTCAGAAGCCAAGCCTTTTACCTCTGCCACATTGTATTCTACTCAAGGGGATAGTATTGCACAAGGGTCTAAATACAGTTTTGTTTATGTTTTGGGAAAAGCCTCACTCTCGCTGCTGACATCATTTGAAATTTCATCAATGGTGAAAATACACAATTTATACAAAGAAAGACTGGGCAAAATGTATGTGTAAGATTCTTTTGTTGACAATTGAATAGCAAAATCCTTTTCATTAAAAATCAGACAGTATAAGGGTGCCAAGGTGGCTCAGTCAATTGAGTGCCTGACTCTTGATTTCAGCAGAGATCATGATCCTAGGGTTATAGGATCAAACCCTGTGTTGAGCTTAAGATTCTCTCTCTCTGCCTCCGCCCCTCTCCCCAAATTGTGTATGCTCTCTCTTTCTCTGTCTCTCCTAAAAAAAAAAAAAGAAAGAAAAAAAATCAGACAATATAATGATAAGAATGGAGAGAGGAGACATATTTTGTTTGAGGTGATTGGGGGGTGGTGGAAATGAGAGGTACAGGGTTACTTAAATAGCAGAAGCATCATGCTCCCATGTACATTATTACTATCTTTTTTATTTAACATCAGTCTGATGGAACATAAGAGAACTAGGAATAAGTAACCGTAGAAGAGACATCTTTTTTATCTCTCTTTACTGTTCCCTCCTTATTCGTTTATTCTTTTTCATTCTAAAACTTATACCCACTTTGTGATTAGTTAATTAGAAAAAACATTTTTCAACCACCAAGCTGTTCTGAAGCCCCCCCCCCCCCATCCAGGGTCATGATCAAATACCAAGAATGATTACTCAAATATAAAAATTAAATATGAATTTTTAAAAATATTAACAATTAAATGTGGTAGAGGGTTGGTGGTGGTGCACGTGTATGCCTTAGTTTAGGAAGCCATTGATAGGTCTGCGTAAATGATCTTTACTTCTTTCCCTTCCAGAGTTGGTTTTTAATGACTTTTTTTACTATTATTATTTTGCTTTGCAACTTAATATGAGGGAAAACAAACAAATGTTCTCCTTTGGTTAACTTCAGGGAGCTTAGCTGTATATTCAGTGAATATTTAGTACTCTGCGTGATCAGTATACAGTATTATAAAGCTGAGGTTACTTCTTAGGTAGTATTTAGCCTAGGAGCTAAGAAGAAACATTGGAATTTTTATTCTAGAAAATAAAAATAAAAGCACAGTTTTTTAATTCAAGATTTCCTTTTTGAACACTACAGCAAATCAAAACCTTTTTCTTAAATCTCGTAGCCAACATTGATAAAACTTGCTGATACCATGAGAGACTATTCCTTTGGTCTTGACAATTTTGTATAATTTTATGCCTGTAAGTCATGAAAATCCAATTCAAATGATCATAGGCAAATTGGAGATTTTATTGAGAGAAAGACTTCTATATTCTTGAAGAGAGAATTAAAAAACAAAACTGTATATATGGCTGGAACTCTGTCAAGAGTCTTTCTGTCTTTTCTCTGTAGTATATGGCATATGAGAGGATAGTCTTTAAAGATAGTCTTTAAAGAGATAGTCTTTAGATTTCTACCCCCAAAATGAAAAATCCCAGAGATATTATCTTATGACTCAGGTTTGGGTGAGGGGTCCACCCTGAATCAGTCACCTGTGTCCTGAGGATCAAGGTCTTGTGATTGATCTTCAAGGTGTTTCTCTTGAACCATCTCTTGAACCAGCTACAGCCTAGCAGGTGGTGTAATGCATGAGCATTATGAAAGTTATAAGTCGACTTATTTTGACCTTTAAACCTAATATATTTTATTTTTAGACATTTTTATCGATAATTCTATGGAATATCTAACAAACACTCTCAGTTCTCCATACAACACTCTCATCGATAATTCTATGGAATATCTAACAAACACTCTCAGTTCTCCATAGAGTACAAGGAGGAGTGGTTTTCAAAGGAAGGGAAGAATGTTAGGAAGTAAAAACAAAAAGTCATTTTCATCTCTAAACAGCTCATGTTCTTGAAAACAGCCTATTTGTTCAGTATGTTAAACAAATGTTCAGATTAAACCCAGTACGACCTGCTAATCTAATATTTCATAACCATATTGGGAAGTGGTGAATACATAAGTCGGATGCCAATATTAGAGTTCTTATACAAGCAGTTCGAATTACCAAATCAGCAGTAATTTTTCTCATTGAACATTCCTTTCTTTCTTAAGGATAACCCGTGGAAAGATAAAATATCCTCTAGTCAGTTTTTCTAATTTCTTAGCGAGTTTTCTACAGATGTAATGTTCGAAATGAGTTAACTAGGTGTCAGTGGCTTTGAGACAGTCTTTATATTTTGGTTCTAAAGGGAAAAAATTAAGTTTACTTTAGCAATCTACTTTAAAAAATATGGTGCCATTCATGTCACAGCTCATTAGCCTACACTTGTGTATAAGAAATCATATTGATCATCATTATGTGTTTAATCTCAAAACGTAACTGTGTGATCTATATATGTTATTTGTATATTGTATCATAACCTTTAAGTCAGAAGAACCCATTGATAATAAGCTGGGTTTTTTTTGTTTGTTTGTTTCTTGGTTAAAATTTATGATATTTTGGGAAGAAGAGCTCTGGAGACTGACTTTGAATCCAAATCTGCCTCATGTTAGCCAGTGTGAATACGGACGTGATTCTTACTGTCTTTGAGCCTCAAATTATTATATACTCACTTGCATTGTCAGGACGGTTAAGTGCTGTTGCATGTGGAAGGCATCTTTGTGGACCACAGTGAGGCTCAGCAAATGTGACTTCCCTTCCATATTGTAATTGACTCTGGCTTCCACAGCCTTACTACATTGCATTTTACAAAGTACTTTCTTGTAACCTGTGCTTTTTGAATCTCACAACTTCTTTCCATGGTAAGGAAATAAAGCTGTTATCTTCACTTTAAAGTTAAGCAACTTGAGAAAGAAAGTTGAAAATCATACACATTCATTCAGTATACCTCTGGAAACTTTATTAAAATTAGGTGTGTGAATTAGCCCTGCTGTGGTCATCCTATTATCAGTCCTTAGGCCCTTATATGTAGACAGCAGTGGAATGAAAGAGAATGTAAGGAGAATCACAGGACAATGAAGAGGTGAGTGTTAAATCAGGTGTGATATTTAAAGTTTAAATTGGACTAAATTTGTATTTGCTGTAGATATCTTTTAGGGAAAGGAAAGAGCAGTGTAGTGGTTAGAGAATAAAATAAAGTGATTTGATATTTGTACCCCAGGAAAGTTTGGACTTTTCAATAAAGCAATTACTGTTACAGTAAAACCTTGGATTGTGAGTAACTTATTCCATGTGTGTTCTACAAGACGAGCCAAGATTTCTAATAAATTTTAACTTGATAAACGAGTGATGTCTTGCTATACAAGTAGTATGTGATGCTGAATGAAATTCGCTTTGATTGTGTGTATGTGTTTTGGATTACAAGCTTGTTTCTGGAACAAGTTATGCTCACAAACCAAGGTTTTACTGTACTAGATTCTAGTTTATGTTAAAACACATGTTTATCCTCAGCAATTTGTCCTCACCAATTTCTTTTCCCTAAGAGATAAAGGTGATGCTGAAATAATAGTGAAGAAAGCCACCATTATCAAAAGAACAAGGTTTGATGTTTGCGTCTGTGTCTTTTTTTATACCTCTTACTTACTCCTTCAATATTCATGTGGTACTTGTTATGTTCAGGACATTTTTCCTAGTGCCGGAGTTTCTGCAGCCAATAAGATAAATAAGTTCTAAGCTCATATTAGGGGATTTATATTTAAATTTGGGGAGAAATTCAATAAACAGTAAAATCCAGAAATAAGAGAATTTCAGGTAGGGGCAAGTGCTGTGGAGAAAATGCAATTAAGTATATTAACTTCCTTTTGCTGTTAGGGGCTTAAAACAATGCAAGTTTATTCTTTTAAAGTTCTGGAGGTCAGAAGTCTAAAATCAAAGTGTTTGCAGGGCTGTGTTATATCTGGAGGCTTCAGGGGAGTATCTGTTTCCTTGCCTCTTTTGGCTTCTAGAACTCCCCTGGATTCCTTACTTCATGTCCCCTCCCTTGCATCACTCCAGTCTCTTGCCTCCATCATATCTTCCACTACTGATTGTAAACTTCTTGGCTCCTTCTTACTTGAACCACTGTGATTATATTTGGGGTATTTGGGGTCTCTCTGGATAATCCAGGATAATCTCTTATCTCAAAATCCTTAATCTCATCTGCAGATCCCTTTTGCCATAAATATAAGGTAACATTCACAGATTCTTGGGATTAGGCCATGGACATCTTGGGTTGGGGCCATTTTTTAGCCCACTGGGTGAGGCTACCTTAGAGAATGATTTAGAAGGAGAATGATGTACCCTCCAGATAGGGGTGATTTCTCTGAAGTGTTAACAGTTGAGCTGAGATTTAAATGCTGAAAGAATATATATTCCATGCTTTTGTGTGTGGTAAACTACTCAATGTGAAAAAATATTTCCTTTGCATTTGGCCACATTTTCTTAGCAGAATCACAGTTGATCAAATCGCCATATAATATGTTGCAGTTACAATCTCCTCATCACCAGCAACCGTTGTTGAGGGTCCTTGAGAGTGGAAGGGAGACACAAATCTTGGACCCTTGATAGTGGTACTGGTGAGTGAAATTCTCACTAATTATATGAGGTTAGGAATTCATATTGTAGTGACTTTCTCTGAAAAGATTGTTAGTACATATGAGAAGATAGAGTCTACTGATTCCTCTTCACTACAACATTAAATTTGTGTCTCAGTCATGAATATACAATAGTACTCTTCTGTTTGCCCTTGAAAAGCTTTCAAGAGTAAACTATTTACATTAAATCTCGGCAACAGTATCCCTAATGTCGCTAGACAGGAATTGCATATGTGGCAGAGAACAATATGCTGAACTTTCTACACAGAAAGTATTGATTTAGAGATATTTTTAAAATTTTCATTGAAAGTCAAGAGGTAATATATTGACTTATTTTCCCTGAAACACCAGAATATGCAATGCCGTATATATAACAAAATATGTTTATGTTCCTAATCTAGGCAGATGGAAAGTTTCCATTGGAAGTATTATAAGAAACTTGGTAATAGCTTCTTATTTCTGGATTTAACACCATATACATAATGAATACCAGATACATTAAATAATGGTTCATGCGATTTCAAAGACCCTGACTTCATCTTTGTAGTGATCATGCTTCCTTGAAAATAGCATATCTCAGCTTTGAAGTCATAGGATCCCGAATTGCACTAGTGTGGATAGGTGATCCATACAATTTTTGGGGGTAACACTTGGATTGAATTTCATATATATGTGTGTGTGTGTATGTGTGTGTGTGTGTGTGTGTGTATATATATATATATTTTTTTTTTCCAAACTGGAAGAGAAGCCGTGTGTTCCTTCCCGTAAGTGGTTAGTCTGCATGAAAACTAATCTTTTGGGAGCAGATAACGTATTTTGTTGTGATCCCATGAGGTAAAAACATGGAGAGTAGTCAAACTGCTTTTTTCACTTTGGTTTGTTTTCCAGCTTTAAAACTCTGGGATGCTGTGAGCCTATGTTTTCACACTTTGATTTGCATGAGGAGGAGGTGTGTTATCACCAAGACAGAGATTTGTGTGAGGGGCAAGTCCACACTGTTAGCTATGCAGCACTCTCATTAGCACTGAAAAGGGTGTTAACACGCATAGAAGGAGACTTTTCCTAGGTCTAGACCCTGGTTTGCTTTCTAAGTGTCAATCCCAGTTGAAGACCCAACTTGTAGTAGAAGCTCTAAATGGAGCCGTTTCTTAAAACCCCTCAGGACGCTGAGGAATATCCTCAATATCCCTGGAGAATTCTAGATATATGAACCAACACGAGGCTATTTCAGATATTTTCTGCTACTGATTTAATCATATCGGTTTTGTGCGCTCTCTCTCTCTCTCTCTCTCTCTCTCTGTGTGTGTGTGTGTGTGTGTGTGTGTGTGTGTGTGTTTAGTATCATCTTCCCTTGCAGGGAAAAGTGGAATGGGGTATTTGATTATCTGCACACTTATCAAGCACTAAGCTGTTTGAGTATATTTTTTATCCCCAAAATGACTTAAAAAGTGCAGGGTGTTACAACATGTGAATGAAAGAATTTAGCACTGTAAGCCAAACAGAGCTCTACCCAGGGTGTCCTCTTTTGAGTGTTTTGCTGTTTAACTGCATTCCCCTGATATTTGCTTTACCTTTGTTTCCAGAATTTTCTTTGTCAGACTAGTACTGTGTATGAATTATCAGACCATTTTTGGAAACTCATCTGTCCTAAAGATCCGCCCCAAACTTTTGTTCTTTAATCAATGTTGGTGAAAATACAAGAATATTAAGAGCAATATCATATATGTATATGCACATATATATGAAATATACATATGAATAAAATTATCTGATATATATATTGTACTCTGATAAGTTCACTCTCTCCTCCTACACCTTTTCAATAGCGTCAAGTGACTTCCCATTTCTTGAGCAAAACTCTGAACTCTGCCATCATCTAGCATCTGCCTTCTTTTTCTGTTTCCTCTTAATTCCAGTCTTCTCTGTGTACTTTGTGCTTCAGCCACGGAAGCATCCTTTCCTTTCAATTCTCTGAGCATGCCCTGTTCTTCGCTACCTCATGAATTTATGCATGAAGTTTCTTCTCCTTGGAGATCTCTTACCCTGGTTTGGTATGGATCCGGCTTCCTCTTACCTTTCAGGGATTTTCTTAGGAAGTACATTCTCAGAGAGACCTCCTTCCTAGGAATTTTATCTGAAAGGCTCCCCTCTGTTTTCCTCTATATGTACTATGTGGTGTATATGCACTGTATACCACTGAGAAAATTTCCATTATATATGTATGCCTTTGTCAAATTAGTGGTAGCCCCCTTTCTCACTAGATTGTAAGTTCCACAAGGTCAGGGACCTTATCACTTTGTTCTCTAGTATAGACCAGTGCTTAGTAGTATGGCTGGCATATAGTAATTCTAAGGCATATATGCATGAACAGTAAGTAAATAACGGTATTATTATTTTTTTCTTTCTCCTTACCTTATGGTATCATCCCTTTCAAATTGTGAACTTTTTGGTCTGCTGGGAATAAAAAGGCAACGGGAGATGGGAGGGGGGTCATAACTTAAAGGTTCATCTTTCCAGTACTCAAAAACTCAACCATGATTTATATGGTCCTGTTTATTTATTTGTTTTGCCATTCGTATTGAAGTCGTTGTATTGATCAAAGGAGAATGTTGTTTTAATAGCTAAAGAGCAGAAATCCAAGCAAGAGACAGGAATAAAATATATGAAGTCACCAAAATCAGGTGACTGTATATGGGTCACTCATACTTTATGTGTTAGATCGAATACATAAGGAGAAATTACAGAATGCTTATTACTTTTTAGTTTTCAAAAGTGAAGTGAGCCAAGAAAACCCTTGAAACTTGGCAAAATGGAGCAGAATATTCAACTACATGTCAATTACATATTTCACTCTTGGTTGGCATAGAAGTCAGACATCTCCCTTCCTATTTTTAATAGCATCATAGTATAATATATCACCTAGAAATATAGTAAACAGTAATTAGAAGTGTAATCATTGGTATTCCAGATAGTCCTTTTTGGAAAAAAAGTTGAGGGAACAAGTTGGAAAGAATTTGTGTTACAGTGAATATGATAGCAATGTGTAAATTTTGAGTTATGTGTAAAAGTATTAACCTGAGCCTACTGTTGGATACTTTCCCTGGGTATTTCTGACTTGTTGCCTTTTCTCTTGACGTGAGTCAAGTTGTTGTAAGCAAAAGTCATACACTTGCACGTCTGTGTTATCCACCTGCTCTGCTTGTAGGTAGCAACACCACCTAAAAGGAGTTACAGAAAGAAAAAGGCAAAAGTTCCCTCTCATATTAAGAAATTATCTTATAAAGAAGGAAGCTTTTTTCTTTGCTCCATCTTTGTTCAGGGCACATTGGCTTGAGGACATGATCCTGGATAGGTAGCATCTGTCTTGTGACCAAGATGTAATTAACCTGAGGAAGATAATCCAACGTGATGTTGCAGTTGATAAAAAGAGGTTAGGTCTTTATATAATCACTGAATGAATCTTGGAACCAGACATAATTTTAGTGATCAATTAATACTCTTATGATTTATGCCACAGTTAGTCAGACTTTCTATTATTTGTAGCTAAAAGCATCTCTTACAGATTTATTGCTCTTCTTATCACCAAGAATTCTGGGATTACTCAAGGCAAGGACAGGGGATAGCATATCTAAGAGATTCAAAATTTGCTAAGCGATAGGGACTTGGAGCATATATGATGTCACGTAATTCTTATGGTTACTGAAATGACAGATACCCAGATATGCCATGTAATTCATACGGTTACCGAAATGACAGATACCCAGATGTGAATACATATTCTAGTGGAATAATAAAAGGTGTCAATTATATTTATTAAATGGAGCGTTACTTCAAGATGATTAAAAAAATAAAAAGAAATTGGAGGTCAGAAAATTAAAGAAATCAACTAAAATAGGATATCATTTTGTAATACACACTGTAATTTTGTTTTATAAGCTAAAAAAAGAACAATAAATTAAATAGATGCAAATACTGCAAAGTAGGCTTTAGAGAATTATTCCTGTATTATAATAAAATGTGGCTAGAGAAAATACCACAATGGGAAGCAATCTCATTCAATGATAGGCATAAAATTTTTCCTTCCCCAGATTACCAGGTGTGAAAATATCTTATTTAGTAATACCATTTTCTTCCAGTTTTCCATTATGTGAAAGGTTAGTTATTCTCAGAAAGTCAAGCAGTAATGCAGAAAATTGCTCTGTTTGAGCAATTGTTTTTTAGCTTCTAAAGTCATCTGTAGTTCAACACTAGAGAAATGTATGTTAGGCTATATAAAGTTCATTTTTATTCTCTTATAATAGTGACATTGGTGTTTTGTTTAACAAGCCAGTGCATGTCTAGCTAAATAATGAAATGTTTAGATTCTTAAATAAGTCACTTAGAAATATTTAAGGACCAATTATGTGGTTTTCAATTTTTTCTTGTTTACTGATGTTTTTGCCGTTCTGTAAGAGGATTGTCCAAGGGGAACTCTGCAGGAAGATAGACTTTGAATATAAAGGATTTATAGATCACTAACCATATTTAGCCTTATCGTAGTCAGGCTGGGCATTCTCTAAAGATTTTTGGATTAAAGGAGGCTATGAAGTCATTAGCTGGAAGAGGCATGGGTTAAAACTCATTTGACAGAGACCCTTCATACACCTCATAATGGCGAAAGATAGGGCCAAATTCTTTCATTATAACTAGTATTTTTTCCATTATCTTAAAATATCTACTTTGAATTATTTTAATTACAGTGAAAGATATAATAATTTGGAAACCTAAAATTAGTGTCACTTCTATGCTAGGAGCATATTCAATGCAAGGCCTGGTTGGGTGTCTGTATTTAAACTGAAATATTCAGGTGAATTCCTTTCTCTTTGGAAAAAAAAATTTAAATACAAAGGAGCAGAGAGTTGAAAAGAGACAGGAAAGGAGACATGAAAAGGGAGAAATACAATTGTATATGATGTTGGAAAGCAAAAACTTAATATGTCTATTATTTTTTTTAATTCTAGCACATAATTTAGCCTCCATGAGATTTTGGGTATTGTTCAAATTCCAAACATGGCTCTGGTTTGCACCCCTGAGGAGCTAGGAACTTTGATCAAACCTATGATTCCAGTGATAACTACAGTGGTGCATTTCAGTGCTGCGATTAAAAAATAATCTTAACATGCATTCAAAGATGTAAAAAGTTATTTAAGTGTGTGTATTCCAGAGAATAGATCATAAATATATCTTGTGACTTGAGAGTTATCATTAACTTAATAATGCTAATTACTAGGTGATAAAAAGTATTATTGAGATCTGAGCTTTACCTCATGTTTTTAAGATGGTGGGACTAAGCCTGAGGACAAGCATACCAGTGGGAGACAAATAATGAATAAACAAAAATAAATCATGTAATATGGTGGATATTTACAAATCCTGTGGCGCATGGCACGGGGAACAAGAGTGCTGGGTTGAAGGAGGTTACCATTTTGAAAAGGTAGTGACTTAGATGACATTTGATACAGGACTGAAGAAGGCAAGAGGAGGAGTTATATGGATATCTTGGGAAGACAGTTCTAACCTCAAGAACAGCAAGTGCAAAGGCTCTGGGGTGAGAGCTTTTTCTAACATGTTGGAGGAACCGCAAGGAGGTCAGTGTGACTGATGGGGACTAAAAAAAGGAGAGCAGTCATAGGAAATAAGGTCAGACAGAATAATAGAGGCAATTGTATGCAGTGTTGAGGATTTTTCTTTTCCTGAGTGAGAATAGAAGTTATTGAAGACAGTTTTGGGTAGAAGAGTAACACAATTTGACTTAAATTTTAAGAGAATACGAGGAGGATTTTGAAATAATAAAAGTGAGAAATGATGGTGGTTTAGACCACAGCAGTAGCAGTGGGGTAGTGACGAATGATCAGATTCAAGATATATAATGAAGATTTCATTGGCAGGATTTGCTGACTATTGGATTTATGGTGTGAGAGAAAGAGCAAAGTCAAGGGTGACTTGAATATTTTTGACTGGCATAACTGAAAAGATAGAGGTCTCAGAGATGGCATAGATATGTCTTTTCATCCCACCATGTTTGGTTACGTGAAAGCAGAAACAAGGTACGGGGAGTGTTAGATGTAGCCAAGATTGACCTTTTGCTACGTGTGTACAATGAGGCAGGAGAGTTGTTAAGGAGTTGGGGATATATGCAGAAAAGTTATCATTATGATGGACGAAATGACTTAATCTGGTAAGTAAAATGTGAGGAAGGTCTGATAGGGTGGGAGTGGATGACTTTGGGTAGAGGTCACATTATGGAAAAGAGGAGGTCAAGAGACTGTGAGGACAGGTTATTGGCAAGATCATTGAATCACCAACCATTTTGAGTTAGTGCTGGAGAAAGTGACAATAAACCATGAGCTGAAATCCTCCAGGAAAGAGGAGTATTAACTAGGTGATTGGTAGATAAATAAGAAAATGAGGGGTCGTGGGTGATATCTGGTTACATGACATTTAGAAGAGGAGATTTTAGGAAGAATGGAGGGAAATGGACTGGAAGTGGCAAAAAGAAAAAAGAAAACCCAATCATTATTTCACAGGCTATGGAAGACAAACCAGCCTCCTTAATAGTGCTTAAGAGAAGCATCACCCTCAGGGGCAGATAGGATTTAATTTGAGTAAGAGGATGATGGGAATATTTAGGGAAGAATGTGTGTGGGTCAAGGATTTTGCTGATAATTAAACCTGAATTCTAGAAGATCTTGTGGTTTTAGGAGCTGGAGAGTGGTGGGTGATGGAGTCATTAGGGGATGTAGAGGATTATTAAAAATTTTTGTTGGGCTTGAGGGATGACCTTGGGTCCCAGATTTCTTGTGATGACCGAGAAATCCTCACTTTGCTGACTTCTGTGAATACTGAGATCAAATCACGTTACCATCAAATGTCAGTTATCGTAGAACCAGGCAAAGGGAGGGCTGCTGGTAATCTTAAATAAGAGGAAAAAGGGGATTAGTCCAGCCCCAGTGGGCAGATAAAACCTGTGGGCTGAGTCTCAGGTTGGAAGTCAGGTGAAAGAGCAGAGTACTGAGAGATGTGTGCAGAGCACCAAGAGTATTGGTTACAGCAATGATTCTCAGTATTTTGGCACATTCTAAACATTTGGGACCTTTAAAAAACCCCAGCGCCTAAATCACAACCCCCAAGGCATCAGTATTTTTTTTCAACATTCCCCAGTGATGCCAGTGGGCAGTCAAGTTTGAGGACCATTGTGCTACTGTATCTCTTAATCCTAGGATATTCAAATCACTGAAAGCATCTGTCCTGTCATCATTGCTGATTCTCTCTTCTTCACTTGTTATCTGTTCAAACTGTGACAGGGCCTCATTTTTCAGTGGCTTAGTTTGCTATATAAATAGTTGCAGAACCTCACATTCATCAATTACATGGAATTCTGTGTCTGTGGAAGATTTGTAATGTCACATTGCACTCCTTTTGTATTTTAGTTGCATATTTATTGTTCTGCATTTTATTCTCTTATATGAAGCCATAATTATCCAACAAAGATGTTAACCCCAAGAATGGAAATCGATGCAAGATATTTTCATTTTATCATTTCTTTGCTTCCCCATCTAAAAGGGGTGTGTGGAGATGTATAAAAGGAAAATACTTTTCTCTGATATATTTTATTTGCTTCCCAATACTTATAATTTATTTAAACAATTAGTATCATTGAACATTTAATATTTTAATTTCTTGATATCACAAATCACACATTAATAAATTCAGGAATGTATAATTTTTCATGCTTTCCAAGAAAAAATTGCACAGGGCAAAGTTAAACAGGCAAGGCTGACTTTATTTAAAGCTATCACAGTAGCGGAGACAGAAGAGAACTGAATCCAACTCTACGAAACAAAGGGCAGAAAGACTTTTAAGTGCTGGAGTGAGAGGAAGACCAGAGGCCATCTGTGTTTACATCTGTTGGTTTTACTCAGAAGCAAAGTAAACTTTCTCCAGTCTTTGTGACAGGATGTAGTTTTATCATTTGTGGCAAGGCACCAGCAGAAGTTAGACTCCCATTCTTCCACAGAAACTGGAAGATAGGGGGCGTTGTCTCCCTTTCCGTTTACATTTCAAAGAGATGGTTCCCAGGTCCTTGAGAAAGATCTGCCTGGATTGTAAAGCTGGCAAAAGGCTTTTTAAAAAGGTTTAGGTCTCAAAGGGCAAAGAGAGAATTCACAGCTGCAAGTTTTCCAAAGTCCTAAGAAAAGGAAGAGGTTAGGGATTAGAGTCAGAAGTCTCTCTAAAGTTTAGTCACACTGAGAGAATGTTAAGGTTATTTTGATCAATGTACATGTCATGTTAGTTCTTAAGAGTTGTGAATTGCTGGATGAGTGCAAGAATGCTTTTAAAACATTTGATTTATACTAGAAAAATGCCATCAGAATTATTTTTTTTTAATTTATTCGTTCACTGGTAGAGTATGAGTGCTTCCATTTTCCTACATGTGTGCCAGCATGGAACTGTTAAGAGAGACTGTTTCCAGCTTTGATTTCTATTTTGGCCAATTTGTAGGTGAAAAATGAAATACCACACTTTCAATTACCCATGAGATTGAACTTTAAAATGTATTTATTGTCCATTTGCAATTCCTTGTTGGGAATTGCCATTTCATGAAGCTTTTTCTTTTGTTTTATAGTATTTGTATTATTTTTAAGAGAAAACCACAGCGTTATCCTGCCTAATGGTTCATAAATAGGAGAAAAATCAGTACAGTGTACCCAGAGCTAACTACAAATCAAAGTATTTGGTTTTTCCCTGTAAATTTCAAACCTCAGTTTCCAGTGGGTTCCTTAGTTATGAATAAGAACTACTGTGGAAGAGAATATGTCTATTTCGGGGATGTTTCCTTCATTTTGGCTTTAGGCAAAAGGAACTGCTACGTCTTAGCTTTAGGAAAATATTAGATACTGACAGTTCTGTTGCATGGAAGACAATCAGTGCTTGTTGGAGGGAGGAAAGAGAGGGTAAATATTTTATAGGATACATTAAATGACAATCAAAACTATGGCTAAGAAAGACAGATCCTCTCTGTGGCTGCCCAACCTCTCCCCCAGCAACAAACCACCCACACCTGGGCACACCAAGATATGTATCATACATGTTTCAACTTGTTATATTAAATATCCATCGTCACCTGTTGTTTATATACTTTCCTCTTTTTAAGAGTCCCCGTCTTTACACGTTCATTAAATTCTAATATTCCAGGTCTCTTTCCTGTTCTGATTAATTGATTAATTACTCAATTCTGGAAGAGACATTATTTGTTAGGGTTGAAATACTGAAATGAAACCCTACAATTCCTTCTAGGGGAAGCAGTCATACAAGCATGTAATTTCAATGTAGTGAGTTTAAACATAGACTTCAGTAAAGGTAGAAAATGTGAAATAAGGGAATGGGAGGGGGAACTAAAGTTTATGAACTAGAATTTATTATCTTCTAACTGCCAACCACTGACAGAAGTCCAATCTAATTTAAGGAACACTATTCATTGTGTGAAACACTGTTCTGTGCTTAATTTGGTCTTGTCAGAGTTTATCAGGGAACCTGGCACATGGTAGGTATTAAATAAATGTTTGATAAAAATGTATAGAGGTTTGGGAAACAAGGGCCATTTTAGCTGGTCTTAAAGCATATGTAGAATAAATATAGAATCAATACACAGAATAAATTTTTTTATCTTCAAAATTCTTTAATACAGCATATAAGTTTTTATAATTTTAACCTTTTAAATTTAACTTCTTTATATTTTAATAACTTTAAGTTTTCAGAATTTTAAATTTCATAATTTTCATAAATTTGATAACTGAAATATCAGTTGAATTATATTTCTATCTCTAACAAGTATTAATTATAAAAATGTTGACTTTAAGCTGTTGTTAGAGAACCAAAGCCGACATTGTGTTGGCTGGTTTATACTACTGGTGACTGAGAATTATTAAAACTAGTAAAATGTTATGCCATGTATATTAATAATGGACATTTGCTTATTCTAAACATAAAAGACGTCTGGTTTCAGGAGAGCTTATTTGAATGGAGAAGGCTTGTCTTTGTAAAAGTGACATTTTTTGTCTCAATTCATAACCAATAAAATGGCATACTCTTGTAGAGTCTCAGGGGAGTTAATTAATAATAAATGATACTTTCTCTACTGAGTTGTTGCTTAGATGAGGGAGGATATTATCTCAGATTTCCTGTGGCTGAATTCTGAAAAAGCAAATGAAATAAAATGAAAAATACATATGTAATCTACAAATATAGGGATTATATATATTATATAATGTGTATATGAGGAATATATATTAGCTATGTTTGTGAAATATATGTATATATTAATACATATATATGTATATATTAATACATATATATGTATATGTCCATGCAATTGGTGTTCTCTCTACCCTAAAGCCCTACCTTACCAAGTCACAAATGGATACTTTTGTATTTTCCACATATTGCTGGAAATAAAATTTGAGCCTAGGATTTTTCTTACCAACATGGGATTGTTAGCCGGAGAAAACACAGTTTAAAAACCTGGCCTCGGGGCACCTGGGTCAGCTGGTTAAGCATCTGACTCGATTTTCGGCTCAGGTCGTGGTCTCACAGGTTCGTGGAATTGAGCCCAGGGTCTGGCTCTGTGCTGACAGCTCATGGCCTACTTGGGTTTCTCTCTCTCCCGCTCTCTCTGCCCGTCCCCTGCTCACACTTGCTCTTTCTCTCTCTCACAAAATAAGTAAACTTAAAAACAAAAAAACAGGCAAGCAAACAAACAAAAAACCCACAAACAAACCTGGCCTCAGATTGCAGTGAAATAGCTCTTTTTCCTGTCCTCCCTTTCTGTATCATGTTTCTGTCTTTTGAATATTGGTAATGCTAATAAATTTCTTTTCAGAATTACTTCAGTATTGTATTTTTACTTAATAGGGTAATAGAAAAAGTGAAAAGAGGGTTAGAAAGGAAACTACTTCTAGATTTAAAATGCAAAATAGATAATTAACTATAAATACCAATAAACTCACCAATAAAGGAAAATTCAAAAAGAAATAAAGGAAAAGAGAAAAAAAGCAAATCCCAATTGTGAGTCTCTATTAATTAACATTTATAATTATAGAATCGTATGTCACCTAAATGTCAGCTGCCTAGGGGTTCCTAAATCCTCTGGCCTCTTGAAGTTATTCTTCCTTTAATGAGTAGTAAAATTTAGATAAGTTTCCATCCAAGTTATTATAGAAAAGTCAGCATTTCTCCCACACTACCTATAGGAATACTTGACATCTACATTTCTCCCAGGAACCTCTTGGCCAGTTTCACATTTCCACTGAATTCTCAGTCTTCTGATGTCTTTTGTACATTCTGTGTCGATGTAAGCACAGGCATCTTTTGTCTTTGTTTTCCAAATCAATCACGATCACAGAGCCCTTGAATTTAGCACAGTTTTTCTATTCTTATTTTTTATTCATTTATTTTTTGAGAGAGAGAGAAACGAAGTACATCTGCCCTAGTGTGAGTGGGGGGAGGGAGGGGAAGCAGAAAGGGGCAGAGAGAGAGAGAGGAAGAGAGAGAATCTTAAGCAGGCTGCATGCCCAGGGTGGAGCCTGTCTTGTGACTCAATCTCACCACCATGAGATCACGACCTGAGCCAAAATCAAGAGTCGGATGCTCAACCACTGAGCCATCCACATGCCCCTAGCACAGTTTTTCTAAACCATTTTGGATAACACAGTATGGAAAACAATAACAAGTTGATTATTAGATTATTATTCTTGATAGTCTCAAAGTCTTTTTCACTCCTGGAACTTCTCACAGGCTGTCATTTGTCACCAGACATTGAGGTCCTCATCTCCCCACCCTCTGCAGTAATTGCCTACATTCATGATCCCCACCCTCCAAGCAGAAACCTTCCCATTTCTCTTTCTTGTGCTTCTTTGTTTCTTCACGTTTTGTTATGTATGAATAATACATAACAGTTCTCTTATTTTTCTTGTTGCAGAAAGCTCTGATATTTATTTTTTACTTAAACCAACCCATAGTGTTATTTTTCTGAGTGGTCATCCACTCTGGAGAAAAATTATGTGCCTCTCTTAGAAGGCACATTGTATGTTTTCTCTCCTTGCGTAAGGAGTTGTGGAGTATTTTTCCGTCTCCATTCCCTAGAAGAAAGAAGTATGTAATCCTTTTTATTTTACTTTTTAACTTGTTTAGGTAACTTTTAAAAAACCGGATACTTAGAAAATGTCATTGCCATTTAAGAAGGGTTTAAAGATAATAAATTGACTATGTAGCATTACTGTAAGTGGTGCCGAAAGAGATAAAAGTGAATTGTGATTAGATAGCCAGGTATTGAACAAAAGAATGAAAAATGAGAGATATAGAAGACAGTTACTTTTCTAAAAGGAGCAGGATTTGACAGCGAGTTTTATATGTGAACTACATTATGTTGTTCAGGAATGCTTGCTTATGGGTATCTTTGGTTTCATTATGAGGTCAATAGTATCCAGAGCTCAGCTGACATTTAAACTCTAGGATGGGCAGAGAAAGCCCCAATCTCTATTAAAAACTTGATTGAAAAATTAGTAGTTCTGAAGAATATGCTGCCAATTCTTCTAAAAGCTTCTCCTGTATTTTTCAAATCCTGTTGTCAAAAGCTGGCTCCTGTGGGAAGCAGGGGGGGCCACCAAAATGAGAACAAAAAGAGGCCGTTTAGTCAAAGCTTGTTCTAACAATGGAGTCAGCCACCATCTCTTGTGTTTGGCAGACTCAGAGGCAGACAGGAGTAACACAGAATCCAGGAAGGTGTCAGTCTTTCCGTATGGAAGCTGTTAGCATGGGAAGCTGGAGGTGGGCAATCTAGAATGGGAGGAATCTTTTGTCATGGATTCCAGGGCATAGTTGGCTTTCTTTGCTCGGTCCTGAGTTAGAAGAAGGGCCAAAAAGCAGGGAAGTTGCCAGTCACTGACCAAGTCTTGACCCTTCTGAGCTGGCTGCTCAAGAGATGGTGTGTCGTAGTTCTGTTGCCATACGTGGTCTCTCTCTCTCCAAACATTAGCAACAGAACCTGCAGACAAGACAAAGCTGAATTTTGGCTTATCTGATTAAGGGAGAATGCTGCCTCACAAAGCTTTGACAGCATCTTGGCATGGGGGCCAGTTAAAGTCAGAATTTCTTGAGAGTTTTCATTAAAGACAGCAAAGTATGGTTTTGGTTCTCAGTGTGCAAGCGGAGTGTAGGAGTAAACCAACAGCTTTTGTTCTCTCTTTGTAGCTGGACTATATTCTCTTTGCTCCTGATAGATGCCATTGTCCTGTATTACAGTTTGCATAATATATGAAATCGCCATGTTAAATTCATAGTTGTGTTTACACAAAGGAGTTTATAAGAAGTGCACACTACATTCAATTGCTGAGTAGTATTCTCTGCAAAGGCAGTCTATTCCATTTAACGTTCTCCCCTGTGGGTCTAAGAATTCTTGTTTCGTTTGGAATTTGACCTTGTTTGGTCCTGCTGATGATAGGAGAGACTCTGTCTCTGGGACAAAATCAGTCAGTGACGTCTGGGTATCTGAAGTGTGGTAGCATGAACTGTGCTTTCTTCTCCAGCTACAGCCAGAAGAATTCAGAGTTGATGGAGAGAAGCTGCTGAGGTGGGGAACAGTGCTAGGTCTGGTGAGTAGTCAAAATGTAGTATTGTTCTCAGGGAGGGGAAAAGAGTAGGTGGTTCCAGAAGGTCTATGAAGTAGATTTTTTCATCAAGTTGTGTTTGCATGACAAGTATGCGCTCTTTTTACTGTATGGGTCTTTCAAGTAATTTGAAGGTGTATTATCCTCAAAACCATAATTTAGCACCTACTACTGGCTGAATGGAGGATTCCTACAGAAGTAGTAATTATTCAAAGCATGGAAATTTCTTTCATGCTAAACTCAGATCAGAGAGTTCAAAGCCAAAACATTCCCAAGCAACCAGAGTATTATCTTAGTGAACAATGCTTTGAATCCCACACATAGGCCCCAGGATACATCTTCCCTGAGGCTGTGACACCTTATCCTGTTCGCCACGTTACTCTGCCTTCCCCTGTAAGGCCCCAGGCTCCTTACGATAATTATTCTATGCAGTTTCCAGGGTTCTGTATGCAAAGAAGTGGCATGCTGAGTCACAAAAAAGTCCTGTGTCTCCCATTCCCTAGAGAAGGAAACATCCTTCTGCATTTGTTTGACTGAGAGGTACACCACTCAAGAAACCTGTAGGAAACATTAAATCTGCCCCAAGTTTATCTGATTCTTCCCAAATCTAAAATAATCAGTAGTTTTTCTTGCGTAAAAAAAAAAAATCAGTCAGTTGGGTAATTATCTGGTAGGGGCACCCACACACTATTGCACAACCAAATGAATATGCAGTTAATCGGCTGATTATTACAGTTGACCTGTTGCCTAAGGAATCTTAGAAATGTTGGCATTGTTGCCTTTCCGGAGTAGATGTACGTGTAGTGGGAAGCCTAAATCAGCAACCAGTTCTGCACATGATAGTGTGGAAGATACTGAAAAACTTTGCAGGAGTGCCTTGGTGGCTTGGTCGGTTAAGCATCTGACTTTGGCTCAGGTCCTGATCTCATGGCTCGTGGGTTCGAGCCTCATGGGGCTCTGTGCTGACAGCTGAGAGCCTGGAGCCTGCTTCAGATTCTGTGTCTCTCTCTGTCCCTCCCCGCTTGCATTCTCTCTCAAAAATAAATAAAAATTAAGGGGAAGAAAGAAAAATTTTAAAGATTAATGTTTTGTAAGATTAGAATTAAGAGAGTACGGGTATTTTGTACTTTGTGTGGTAGTGTGAGACCACAGAAATGATTGTGCCAGCTGAAATTATGTGAAGTGATTTTAATAATCCATGGGGGAAATTACAATTCCTCTGTTACTTTAAAATTTTTGTGAAAACACAAAAAATTCTCTTATTCTAAATTGTAAATGTATAAGGATATTAAAAAATTGAAAACATATATAATATACTGTAACTTAAAATATTAAAAGAAGTGAGATTTCAAGTGTTTTATTTCCGTGAAATAACTCAATTATAGTTTGAACAGTACTTGCCTTCCTCTTATCATCATATAGCTTATATTACTAAGTGCACATCTTGTGCCTTTACACATCTTTTGCTTTGCAACTTGTCATATTCCTTTCTAAGTCTGGATCCGGGTCCAATATTTTATCCATTGCGTTTGCCATATCATAAAATATATCTGAGAGTTTCTTTAATGGAACCTGGGGCCTGGACTATCCTATAACATCAATGGAAAGCCATTTAATGGTTATATGTAGGCAGAAAAATGAGATAAGCAGCTTTGCATTTTTATGAAGATATCTGCGCAGGATTTTAGAAAACGGAAGGCTGTTGGGGAGGGCAGTGGGATCTGGAGGGGGTGTAATTATGAATCACATGGGGGACATAGGAGAGAAGGGAGAAGAATTCATTAATGTAACATAGAAGCCTTTGACAGTGGAGTTTAAGGACATGCTTTGCACTGAGACAGGAAGCTCAGCAGGTGGGCTAGCACAATGACTGTAGGGTCTGGTGGGTCCCCAGGGTATTGGTATGAATGAACAGGTTCCATGTGAATGGGCTGGGTTTGGGAGTTCTGGAAAATAGATAATTTTTGTTCAGATCCTTGGGAGTGTCAGGGATGTTGGAGAGATATGAAATCTGTTTCTTGACTCTGCTCTAATGACCAGATCATAGACTTAGGAAAAAAAAATAAAGGAGGATCATAAATAAAAGTAGAATGTGTTTTTCCATGAGGAACTAGATAACACAGGTATCAGTGCTTTGGCAATACAGGTGACCGTGTGTGACCAGAGTGCAGGTTAGCAGTGTTTGCACCAATCATATATAAAATAAAATCTGGCTCTGGCACAGTGAAGTGAAGTCAGTATGTTTGGCTTCTTAGGATGAAGAGCTTTTGGACAACAGAAGACAACACCTGAGGGAGGGGATGCTGGGTTCTAGAAGGAGCATTGACAGGAGACACGTGGCTAAAGGGAGTCTTCCAAATGCTTCGAGGCAGTGATCAATTATCAGGATGCTGGAGCAAAGTAATAAGAAATGACTGGTCAAGAACTTGTTTGGACACCTGAGGAACTCCCAGAAATAATTTGGAAGACTTTGAGATGGAGAATCTAAAGTCCTGTGGTTATATAACAGAGAGTCTATGAAACAGAAAAATTGAATATTAATACTAATGTAGTTTCATCGATTCCAACCTTTTGTTGAGGTTAAGGAACATTCAGCGTACATTTTTACTTTTAATAATAAATTCAGTTATTCTCTATTACAGTATGACCAGTGGTTGGTAGAGTGACATATGGATGTTTCTGTCTTTGTAATAGCACAGGACTTGGCACATATTAGAAGTAAAATAAATGTTAGCTCAACAAATTAATTAATGAATAAATTATAGATACAAAATATAGTTGTTATTCAGAGGACATTATTAGTTGGATAAAATGTGTTGACTGTTATTACCTTGCTTAAAAATAAACTTTGTGGGGCGCCTGGGTGGCTCAGTCGGTTGGGCGTCCGACTTCGGCTCAGCTCATGATCTCACGGTTCATGGGTTCAAGCCCCACGTCGGGCTCTGTGCTGACAGCTCGGAGCCTGGAGCCTACTTCTGATTCTGTGTCTCCGTCTCCCTCTGCCCCTCCCCCGCTCATGCTCTGTCTCTTTCTCTCAAAAAAAAAAAATGTAAAAAAAAATTAAAAAACGCTTTGTGGGTTGAAATTTAGTAATGAAGAACTGCATTATAGTCTAAAAAACATTTCCAGATAACATTTAATAGCTTTACAAGTGTGTTTTAATGAACTTTAAGATATAGCTTCCCCTGTAATTGCTGACAATTGTCTTGTTGTAGGTTGAAGATCATGCATGCTTATCAGAGGTTCTATTGACTTATACTCCTTCTGTTTATTGATCACTTAATTAGTTTTCCAAGATAGCTAATCAGAGAGAGATGTAGGTATTTAGGAGTCTTTCATTAAACCATGCTAAGAAATTTAACACAGAAATGTGTGACTGGAAACTAAAAGCTTAGCAGTGGCAGAGCTCCTGAATTATAATACTCAATCATGAGCAAAATAGTTAACAATTTAATATTTCTATTTGATTTTTCAGAACAACACTATTTTCTTTTTGGTCCATTGAATGAAGAAAGATTTCACATGTACACATCTGTGGTTATAAGCATATTTCAGTTTCCATCTGAATCTTAGGTTAGCAGAAATCCACACATTTCTTTGGCCTCTGTGTATCAAGCACATTTCAGTTCTGACACTTCTACTTTTTATTAGAAATATATTGATAGCATATAAAAGTCATCATGTCTTTTCCAAGTTTTAAAGCTATATTTTTGAATCAAAATCAATTTTGTACTTCTGTTCAACTGTCTACTAATATAATGGGGTATTAGTGAAGACCTTAACCTAGCAATTTTTTTAACTTGATATACCTTTTTTGAAGATTTCTCTCTGTGTCTTCTAAACCATTCCCTCAGTTCAAAACCACTAGCACTTTTAAATCTTATTCTTCTCTGTTCTATGTGAAATGAATTCCCACAAATATGTTATGCTGTATTTTTAAAAAGAAGTGAGTTCTCATTTTCTGCTTCTCAGAATCACACCAGTTTTTATAAAGAAAAGTCATAAGATTGTTTTGCTTATTCAACATAACTATACATTTTATTAGACATCTTGCTGCCTTATTTTTCTTAATTTTATCACAATAAATCAGAATAGATGGAATTGTGTGATAATGAAAGCAGAATGTAAAAGATGTGTGATGACATTGAAATCTGCATTATGTACAGTGATATAAGACCATTTAGTCTAGAGAATTTCAGATGCAGACTTGATATACAGTAAACTTAATGAACAGTTTCTGATCTTGAAATTTTTTTAGTGTTTATTTATTTTTGAGAGAGAGAGAGAGAGAGAGAGAATGAGTGGAGGAGGGGCAGAGAGAGAGGGAGACACAGAATCTGAAGCAGGCTCCAGGCTCCGAGCTGTCAGCACAGAGCCTGACACGGCGCTTGAACTCGTGAACCGTGAGATCATGAGCTGAGCTGAAGTCGGATGCTCAACCGACTGTGTCACCTTGGCGCCCCTGATCTTGAAATTCTCATGTACTAGTGACAAAGGCTGTATGACCAAGTTACATTATTTTTTAATTTAAACTGTTTTTCATATGACTTTTGGGAAACATGAGTTGCAGAGCTGATTTGTGGAAAGTACTTGCACCTAACAGAGTGAAAAATTGAGATGATAAAACAGAAGACAGATCTAGGTTTTCTGTTTTCAGCTTAAAACCTAGGAGATATATGAACTATTGAGGAAAAAAGTGCCACTCATCCAAACGTATAACCGGTATTTATTAAGCATTTAATATTTGCTCATGTGAAAATTGAATCAGAGAGCTTTTTGTTTCAGGGTAAATTGTTTTCATTTAAAAATTCTTAACATGGAGTAATAAAAGACTCCTATACCTCTAGCTCCTTCCTTTAGTAATTCATCTAGTCATTTAGCTGATATTTATTCAGCAACAGATGCTCATTTACATAAAATAAGAAACAATATGTTCAGGAATTGGGAGAAATGAAACATGTAGTTATTTAGGAAATATGAATAAGCTTTAATTTAGTGGAATATATATACATGGGGCAATTAGAAAAAAAAACTCTGGATTTAATTGTGTGAATTTTTTTAGGAAAAGTAATAGAAATTGCATGAAAAACAAACAAAAAAATTTGCATGTTTTTCAACTTCCTTGAATTAGATCTATTTATTTTCTGTTATTTATAGACAATAATTTAGGAGCATAAATTGGATTCATAATGTGTCATTTTCATATAGTTTATTAAAATGCTTATATTCTACCTTCCAATCCTGTTTTCACTCTTCCTCCATTAAAAGTAAGGAAACCACACTAGCTGGTAATTTAATATAATGGTAATTATTCATTCCATGAAGTGTTCTATCTCCTTTGCTGAATAGTTCGACATCAGTGGGATAATTTGGGTTGGGAAACTGAAGGGAGAGTAAAATATTAATATGAAATGAAGAAAGGCATTCTATAACACATCAGGACAGAAAACAGAAGAGGAGCATGGAGCTCTAGTGTCTTAAGGCAAAGAGATTTTCAGAAAGCACTCACCTTTTTGAATGGCAAAAATTATTCCAACAGTGTTCAAAATAAATCTTAACTTCGACTCTTCCAAAATTGGATTTCTTAAGCAAATATTTTGACTGGGTGAGTTTTTTGGGACAATTATGAATGATAAAAAGAAAACTATCATTTCTAAAGCTAGAATTTGGATGGGCCTGCTGACTTTATTAGTTCTAGGACCCTGCCTACCTGGCTAAGTGTTTTTAGACCATCTGCTAAAAAGTACAGGTCAAGTTCTGGTGTTGTGGTGGATACACTCGTATTCTGCCTTGGCCCTTCTCAGGCCAGTGCTCCCATCCATAGGTGCCCAGAGTACCAGCAGTATTTTTCCTTCTCTGAAAGAAGTGTCAGAAATTCCTCTGCACATTTGTATGGAGGCTAGACTTGCCTTTTGTCCTTTCCTTTTTATTCAACCACTTATAGGTACACTTCACACTGGTCTATAGTGTGATAAATCAGTCTCTAAGCCTACACGGATGGGCATCTTTGCTTTAAAACCTCCGAAAGTGCAAAAAATGAGTCTTCCCTGAGGAAGAGTCACTGTCCCACTTGAAGGTTAAACTGATCAAGCAGAAACTTAAACAAAGACTACAAAATTGTCCTTCCATTCTCAATTCTAGTTTATATGTTTTCACCCTTTACAGCCAAACTTTAAGTTAAGCATCCGACTCTTGATTTCGGCTCAGGTCAGGATCTCATGGCTTCATGGGATTGAGCCCCACATCAGGCTCTGTGCTGACAGCATGGAGCCTGCTTGGGATTCTCTCTCTCCCTCTCTCTCTACCCCTCCCCCACTTTCTCCCATTCTCTGTCTCTCTCAAAATAAATAAACTTAAAAAAATGCACAACCATACATATGTTTAAAATGTTTGACTGATTACAGTAATATTTTAAAAACGCCATTCAGAACAAGCTTTTCCTTTTCTCATTCTGGAAATGACTCAAAGCCAGGAGGAGATTAGAAAACAAACTTCCAATTATATTTTTGGTGACACTAAGTTAGAAGGCCTGCCATACATGTAGAGAGGAAGGAGGTGAATGAGGAAAAAAGAGAAGTGAGGACTACAGCTGCACATGTTCGAAGGCCTATCAAGTTCACTTTTCAAAGGTGCAAGATGCATTCTGAGTCACAAAGCCAGATCCTTTATTTGAATAGGGAAGACTGGGGTGTTGGCTTGAGTTAGTAACTTTCCAGAATAGAGTTTCTTTCCCACAGAGGGCTGGAATAAATAAAGAATATTCATCAAGCCATGTTTTTAGGAAGAAGTCTGTGTCCATGGCAGGGGAATTAAGGGAGTTTTTAAGTTGTGGAAAAAAAATAGTTGCCTATATTTATTAGCTGTTAAGAAGTAAATGTTAATTGAGTCTCAACCCAAATTGTGGGTTGTAAAAAAAAAATCCCACGTATCTTAGATCATAACTCTGAGCCTTCCTAAACACAAAACCACATATAAACAGATCAGTAAGGGAAAACTCAGAAACTAAAAGAATGAGTAATCAGAAAGGAATCAACAAAAGGTCTATACAAAGATTCTATAAGAAAAAAAAGCAAAAGAACATAAAAGGCAGAAAACAGAAAGTCTTAAAAAAATAAATATGGATGGGGCACCCATGTGGCTCAGTCGGTTGAGCATCCAGCTCTTGACTGCAGCTCAGGTCATGAATCTCTTGGTTCGTGAGTTCAAGCCCCATGTTGGGCTCTGTGCTGACAGTGCAGAGCCTGTTTGGGATTCTCTCCCTCCCTCTCTCTCTCTCTCAAAATAAATAAATAAATTTAAACAAATAAATAAAGTGGCCACATAGCAGATAAGAAGATTGATCATCTTGCCAAAAATTCAAATATCTTATGCATGAATGAGCAAGTACCAAATACAGAGGATCAAGAGTTCATGGAATATATGAGAAGATAAGAGATTTGTTATTATTATGTCTCAAGTCTTTTAAAAATCTAGAACAGTCTTCTCTCCCTCCCGGATATTTTCATGCCATGCTTTCTAGGTCTCTTCCTGATGTGGTCAATAGAAGGTTTCAGACAAATGTCAGATGTTCCCCAAGCGGTTTGTTGACTGCAGGTGTCTCATCATGTTGCCCAGCATAACAGAGAAGTCGTGTACTTTTCAGATGGTTTATACAGGCAGTAAAGCTGTAACCACTGCTACTGACCAAGAACAGTTGTATGAGGCTGATTATTGAATGACCCCCATGGATTTCAATAATGTATCCAAAGTTTAGAGATGTTAAAATGTGAAAAAAAATGTGACTTAAAATTGGCAGAACATATTAAACTGAAATGTCAGAACCAAGACAGGCATTTGTGATAAAAATATTTGGTTAGGATGACTATTAAAAGAAGAAAAATGCTATATTTGATCACAAATCAAGCCCAATTTTGTCCTTTCTGCAACAGATAACTTCTATAATAAAACAATTCTTAAGATTGATAATATAAGCATGAGAATAAAAACATTGGCAATGATACACAAACAAATAACAATAAACATATATCAGGGGTTATTACCGCTACATCATAAAATGTTAAATTAAGGCCCATAACTGCTAATTAACATACAATTATGTTAAAGTATACATGACACAATGAAGGTATAGCAATTACAATTATTTTATCTACAACAGTGTAGCATAAACATCGATAAAAGCAAAACACAAAGAAAATAGAATTAAACAGAACAGAGTCACATTATTACCTATCTCAGTCAATGATAAATAAAACTTTAATTTACCTATTTCAGGCAATGACAAAAATAAATACTGTCTAAATAATAAAATTAAACAGTTGTATATTTAACATATTAAATATATAATATACTTCATATAGAATATGTAACATTTCTATACTGCTATAACCTAAAAAGATCGAATATACTTTCTTTTCAGTGTTGGGGGAAGATTAATAGGAATTGATAACATCTTAAAGTGTAAAGATGGCCTTGGGTCTCAATCAGTCAGTCAAAGTACAAGTAGTGTAGAAAGCATTCTCTAATAACACATTGAAACAAGAAGTTAATAACATTAAAGAGTTTATGGCCACTTTGGTATTAAAAACAAAAACCAGTCGGCAAAAACCTCCCATTTGAAAAAGTAACAAAACATTGTAGATATTCTAGAAAGTTAATAAAATAGAAATGCTTACTAATCTAAACTGTTGGAATCGAGGCAGCAAAGCTCAGACATATTCACGGACCTAAACATATATATTCGCAAAAACTTAAGCACCTAACTAATGAAAGAAAAAGGTCTAAAGAGAAGCAGGAAACATTAGTAAAGGTAAAATTAGAAAATGATGAATTGAAAAAGCTAAAAGAAAAACAATAAAACTTCTTAAGAAGAGGGTGCCTGGCTGGCTCAGTTGAAAAAGCATGCAACTTGATCTTAGGGTTTTGAGTTCAAACCCCGTGTTGGGTGTAGAGATTACTTAAACTGGATAAATAAATTAAAAAACAAAAACAAAAACAAGAACCACAAAAAAAAAACCTTCCTGCATCACCTGGGTATTTGAGTCAGTTGAATGCCCTGACTTTGGCTCAGGTCCTGATCTCACAGTTTGTGGGTTTAAGCCCCACATTGGGCTTAGTGCTATCAGTGCAGAGCCACTTTGATTCTCTGTTCCCCTCTCTCTCTCTCTCTGCCCTTCCCCTGATCATGCTCTCTTTCTCTCTCAAAAACAAACAAACAAACAAACAAACAAACAAACAAAAATAAATAAATAACTTCTTAAGAGAAATCTCATACTTGGGTTTTTTGAAAGAAGAAAAACGGGCTCACCTGATAAGAAAAATGGAAGAATGTACTATGACCATAAGGGAATAAACAAATAAATAACAAGAGAAATGATCATACACAAGCAAAATGTTAACATATAAATATATGTACACATATGTATTTGATACATATATTGATATATATTATGTACACATAAGCATTTGATACATATATGTACACATATGTATTTGATACATATATTGATATATATTATACTTTTAATCTATTTGTAATGTTTTCTAGGCATACAATCACTATCTTTGCAAATAATGATCAGTTAACTGAAAACTATATCAAAAAATAAACAAAAAACTATTATAAACGATAAAGGAATTTAGCAATAAAATAAAATTTTCTATTCATAAACGATTTTTAAAATATAGAATGGTAGAAAAGACTCCTTTTCAGCCTACTAGTGAAACCGCAATACTGTACATAAACCTCTAGAAACGTACAAGACTTATATGAAGGTTATGCTATGTACTTGTAAGATTGAATTTATGAAAGAGGACTGATTAGCTGTAAATTTCTGAAATTCCATGAGCCCAGTAAAATACCATGGAGGTTGTTTTAGTAACTGATGACATTATTTCTAAATAATAAAAACAGAATGAAGAGCTAAAAGAAAAAGTCTGAAAATGAAGAGTAGTGAGAGGAAACTAGCTTTACTAGATATGGAGATTTGTTATAAAGTTTCAGTCATCTGAGAAATGTAGTTTTGTATATACGTGTAGAGACTGATGGAACAATAGCAAAAATAAAACAAAGAAATAGAGCAAATACATGTAGGAATTTACTATAAAATAAAAATGATATTCAAATCTGGTGGATTGTACAATGAATGACGTTGGCACAATCTTGTGTCCACCTGAAAAAAATTAAATTTGGAATGATATATAATACCTTAAACCCTCAACATTCTGATTTGAGCAAAAATAACACATAATTAAAAGAAAAGATAAGCCAGAGAAAGAAGAAAAGTTATTGTGTGTGTATATATATATCATATAAATGTTATAAGGCTTTTGTAAATATGCTACAAAACTTGAACCCAATTAAAAAATAATATGTAAAGACTTTTTAAAAAATTTATTTATTTATTTATTTATTTATTTATTTATTTATTTATTTAGTGCAGGGGATGGACAGAGGGAGTGGGGGAGAGAGAATCTTAAGCAGGCTCCATACTCAGTGCAGGGCTCCATCTCAAGACCATGAGATCATGATCTGAGCTGAAATCAAGAGTCAGATGCTTAACTGACTGAGCCACTCAGGCACCCATAAAAATTTTTTTTATGTTTATTTATTTATTTGGAGATAGAGAGACCACGTAGGTGCACACACTGGCAAGTGGGGAGAGGCAGAGAGAAGGAGAGAGAGAATCCTGTGCATGTTCTGCTGTGTCAGTGCAGAGCCCAACTCAGGGTTCTAACCCATCAACTGTGAGATCATGACCTAAGCCGAAATCAAAAGTCAGAGGTTTAACCTACTGAGCCACCCAGGTACCCCCCAAAATTGTTTTTAAAAGACATGGTGCAATAAGCAGAATGCAAGACAAAAATGACAGACTGTGATATATTTTTCCTAAGATACATATAAAGAGCTCATGTGATTTGGTAAGAGAAAGATGAATACATTAATAGAAGAATAGGCTAAATATACGAGCAAAGAGTTCACAAAAATAAAAAGGGCTTAAGCATATCAAATGGCTTTAAAACCTTTCTCTGGTGTGTGGCTTTGGAGAAGCAGATGTATAACTGGAAAGCATTTTGGCAGTCATTACTGAAATTACCATCCACATCTAAGATTTTTCCCATAGGTACATTCTCATATGTGTAACAGGATATAGATTAAAATTCATTTACCTAATATTACTTGTGCTAACATTGGAAACAAACTAAATGTCCTGCGAGAAGAAAGTAAACTACATTCTATCCACACAATCCATCTAAGAATTTTTCTGTATGTGTATTCCCATATGTGCAAGAGAACAGTGGTTAAATAACTTGTTTGTCCACATTATAGAACAATAGGCACGTTTAAAAAGAACTAAGTAAGTCTTTAAGTAGTGATATGGGGGTTATATTAAGTGATATGCCAAAAGTGTGCATACTAGTTTTATACCAACCATATAGAATTGTTTGTATAAAAGAGGGCAAGGAATATTTATACATATTTGTTGAATATGCAAGAATATATACTTAAATTTATATGGAAGAGACTGATACAATTTGCAACTCATGGAAAGAGACTTGGTTGCAGGTCTGAGGGAGAGTCTTACGTTAGGAGACTTTTGAATAAGTCCCTTTTTTGTACATCCTGAAGTTTGAACCATGGCATTGCCTTACCTTAAGCAAAATAATGAAGATTATTGATTTCAGAGGAATCTGCATATTGGTCAAAATTGGCTGAATTATAATTGTTTTTAATCGATGCCCAATTTCTTGTTAATTTAAGCCTACTTAAATAGACTGCCTGTGAAACAATGAGGATTCCTGTCGCCTATCTGTGGAACGTAACCCAAGGACATAGAATAGCCCACTGACTGCATGCTTTATAGCCAATTCTGAATATTTAATCTGAGTGAGAAATTGCTTACATTCTGCTATCCTACTGTCTGGCAATTTTTTTCTGAATCAAAGACACAAATATTAAAATTATATAGAATATCTCCTGAATTTTTAAATTTAATGAAAATTATAGGTTGCCTTGATAATAATAGTTCATTAAAGTTGGGGTAAGACTTAACTTTTAACACAAGTGATACTGTTCTGTCCAGTTACTTGACTAAAATACAAAGAATCTTAGCATTTTATAAAATTATTTTCAGTTTGGGAAATTGCACATGCATGTGATTACTGATGTATATAAAACTATGACAAAAAGTGTGCTTTTATTTTTGTTAACTTAGACCCTGATAATCAATTTAGAAAGCTATTTAACTTATTTTTTAATTTTAATTTAATTTAATTTTATCTTATTTTATTTTATTTTTTAGAGAGAGAGAGTGCAAGTGGGGAGAGGGGCAGTGGGAGAGAGAGAATCTTAAGCTGACTCCATGCTCAATAGAGAGCCTAACACAGGGCTTGAACCCAGGACCCTGCAATCATGACCTGAACTGAAATCAAGAGTGAGACACTCAACTGACTGAGCCATGCACATACCCCTAGAAAGCGGTTTAAACTCATGTCTCTATCATGACTTTACCAAAGACATCTTTACTCTGATTGCTCAGAAATTATTATTACTTCTGTTGCTAATCAGTTTCCTCTCTGGCATCTCCTAAATCTATTTATATGCCTGGTTTGCAATTTACATTTACAATCTATAGAGATTCAGGTTAAGAAAGACATGGAAAAGTACTGTTGGTGTTCTCTTCTATAACCATGTTTCATGTATTCTAAATAATTTATTAGACTTCTCTCAAAAAGTATTTGTGTAGTATTATGCTCAAAAATGAAAAAGATAGATTATTTTAGTTCCATAAGTTTTGCCAAGTTATTAATACTTGTGTTTACATTTGTATCAGTTGATATAGAAAATTAGAAAAGTAAGAAAGGTTTTTTTTTTTACCCATTACACATGCATTCTGGCAAGTATGGTTAGAATAAAAGCAAAATCTTAGTAATTTGTCATTTTGTCCTGTATCCTTTCTCCTATCTGCTTAAACACTGTTAACTTTAACTGTAGTTGTTTTCTGGTGGATCTGTTTATATTTTGTATTAGCATGCTCAAATCTTTATTCTCACTCTGCATCCATAAACTTAATGATTTAAGCTCAGGATTTCTCAAGAATTTGAAATTTAAGAGACTGAGACTATCCTTCTTTACATGTAGAATCTTTCTCAGTTGCTATTCTGACTAGGTAAAAAGTCAGCACAGATAGGGGGCTCTCTATATCAGTAGAAAAAAATAATATAGTAAATGATTTCAAAATAAAACTTAATTTGAAGTTACTACAGAGCTTCACTTGTGTGTGTGTGTGTGTGTTTGTGAGAGAGAGAGAGAGAGAGACAGAGAGAGACAGAGAGAGAACATTTAGCATGACTTTAGTTATGTATCTGATTAATTTTGAGTAGCACGTGTTAATTAAAATTTAATAACACTTCATTTAATTAGGTTAGGTATTCTCAAAAGTACTCCAAAGCTAGATTTTATTATTTATAGAAGCAAAAATACCCACTTCTTATTCGACATAATGATCCCATGTTAAATGGAAGGTAGAACAGCAGGAATGAAGCACACGTAAATCAGTACCAAATATTATTTTGTGATATTTTAGCTACACGTAATCCTTAGATCCTAAATTAACTCATCTTGCATAACATAACCACAGCTAGGAGACTGAAAACACTGTGCTACATGCTAGGGGCAAAGTAAAGATGAATAAAACAGCCTCTGACCTCAAGGATATTAAATCCAGTAGGATTAAACGAAAGGAATTTTATGATTGCACATTAGACATTAGAATTTCCAAAGTAGGTGCTCAGAGGCTCTGCAATTCAGCAGCCGAATGTGAGTTTTTACCATCTTACTTCCCTGTTACCCTGAGCTTACTGTCTCTTTCCTCACGATGTCAAGATGGCTGCCTTAATTCTAGGGTCATGTGCTGGGATCAAGTGGAAGAGGTGAGCAGGAGACATTCTGCATGCTTCTTTAGCAATGAGGAAAGTTCTCAAGCCCATTTCTCATCATATCCTTGGTCGGAATTGTGCCACACCCACTGATAACCAACCAAGGGAATGGATTTGTCCTGACTGGCTTACCAAAGCACATGGTCCTGTAAAGAAGGGTTTCAACCGAAGGAAAGCAGGCCTCTGCTAGCAAGGAGGACAAGGAAAGGGGACAGGTTTTGTTTAGGCAACTATCAGTGTCTGCTGTATTATTGAAAATCTTTGAGGAAAGATGTGTCACGAGCAGAGCTGTGCTTTTTTTCTTGGTAAGTGAAATGCAATTTGCCATGGTTAGAAAAGCACAATATTAGGTTTCATGAAAACTGACTATTTTATGCTTTGCCTTTCTGCTTTCCTTCCTCTTCTTCCTTCTTTCCCTTTCTTTGTTCTTTATTATTTCAATCATTATTGAAATTATTAAATATTTATAGCTGTCACCAGCACTTACCTTTTTTCTTCTTAAATACCATTTCCCTCCATCTTCAGTTTACTCTGTTACCATTTGTGTGTGTGTGTGTGTGTGTGTGTGTGTGTGTGTGTGTGTGTAGACAACTAAGATAGCCATGAAACATGTCTACCTTAATCCACTATTAACTCCCTGCAGTAGGATTGGCTATGTCGTTTGTTAGGCCTAGTGCAAAATGAAGGTGCAAAGCTTTTTCCTGAAATTTATTAAAACTTTAATATGATAATAGCAGAGCATTAAACCAAGTAAGTGGCTCTGTGGAACAGCACGGAGATCTTTTCTGTTGTTTTTAGGATGAAGTTCTACATCCTTAATATGAACTAAATGTTACCAGCTTAATATTCTGCCTACATCTACAATGTATTAGCCTGCTATTCATTCTCTATTTTCCAGCCATAGTAGTTTTCTATCACTGCCCTTCACATCACTATGCCACTGGCCATTTACACATGCTGTTTTCTCTGCCCCTCCTTTCCTGTATATCTTTCAACTCAAATCCCTCATCACATCCTCCTAAAATCTTCATTGACTTTATAACTGTGGCAAACTTCATGTGGTAAGTTTTGTTGTTGTTGTTGTTGTTGTTGTTGTTGTGTGTGGCTGGGTGGGTGTGTTTGTAGCAATTATAACACTTATAAATTCTTTTCATGCACACTTCTTTAATTTTCTTTTTCCCACATTACTGGCCATTTGGTAACGAACATCAGGTGTTTTATTTGTTGATTAAAACCTTGCTGCTTAGCACAGTGCCACATATATAGAAAGGTCCCAATAAATACTCAGCAATTGAATGGCAATATGGAGCATGATAAGAATAGAGTGGAGAATAGGACAAATATAATCTTTGCCATTATAATATTTACAGTATAGGCAAATTAACAGTGAGGTGTTATGGTGCTAATGCATCAGTTTTGTTATCTGTAAAATTTTATGTATTTTGAATCAAATGAATGAAAGGTGGCTCATTAACATTTTACTCCTTGTTAAATTCTTTTAGGTTTTTTTTTTTTTTGTGGCAGGGGAGGGGGATATAGAATGGCCTGCCAACACATATTCGTTTGATATGGATAAACCTTTTGCTTAGGAATGGCCATTAACAGAGTTAAGTGAATTAAAGTGCTTAACACGCTCTGCATTGATACTCAGCCAAGATTATTTTAAATGAATCTGAATACAATTGGCCCTTGTATTTTCCCACCCCTATTCAGTCAAAACCCATGTCTGGGGGCACCTGGGTGGCTCCATTGATTGAGTGTCCAGCTTCGGTTCAGGTCATGATCTCGCAGTTCCTGAATTCGAGCCCTGCATTGGGCTTGCTGCTGTCAGCTTGCTTCAGATCCTCTGTCCTACTCTCTGTCTCTCCCCCTCCCTGGCTCTTCCTCTCTCTCAAAAATAAATACAAAATTCTTAAAAAAAAAACCTACATGTCTAACTTTCAACTTTCAACTCTCCATCAGTAGTTAATAGCCAACGGTTGACCAGACGCCTTACCCATAACATAAACAACACATATTTTGTATGTTGTATGTATTATATACTGTATTTTTATAATATGTTAGAGAAAAAATGTTATTAAGAAAATCTTAAGGAAGAGAAAATCTATTTAAAATACTACTGTGTTGGGGCACCTGGGTGGCTCAGTTGGTTGAGCGTCCACCTTCGGCTCAGGTCATGATCTTGCGGTCTGTGAGTTTGAGCCCTGCGTCGGGCTCTGTGCTGACAGCTCAGAGCCTGGAGCCTGCTTCGGATTCTGTGTCTCCTCCTCTCTCTGCCCCTCCCCTGCTCGTGCTCTGTCTCTGTCTCTCAGTAATAAAAAAAAATAAACGTTAAAAAAATACTACTGTGTTTATTGATAAAAGTCTATGTATAAGTGGACTTGCACAGTTCAAACCTGTGTTGTTCAAGGGTCAGGTGTATACATCAGCTTCTTCCTGTGACTGAGTCTCAGCCAGTTATGTGGTTGTGTCAGGACCTGGAACGTAGTGTTTGAGGGTATCTTGAAGAAGGTTCATCTCCATTCTACATCTATAGAATAAATAGATTGATTCCACTTCTATATAAAATGGAGGGACCGTTGTATTTATTCATGCTAAGTAAGACTAAGTCAGCTGGAAAGAATTTCTCAATATTTTGTCATAGAACTCACTGTCTTCATAGTGAATGTAGACGGTAAAGTTTTTTTTTTTTAAGAAATGTTTGACTTTTACAAAGGGTCAAATTTGCCCTTGGTGTGACAGTAGTTTTAATACATCTATTAGAATCTAAACTGCGTTTATGTTATGAATAGCTGACCAAATGCATAACCTTCTCTCCTGCTGAGAAGAGGGAACTGAACCATTGTTCCTTTTCATTGTCTGAGCTAACACAGTAGAGGGAGGGCTTCCTTAACTTCTTAAGGTTGTTGCAGATATCAGCTGACATGCTCAGAAGTGCTTTGCTGGTTGTCTTTTTAACTTCACATTCCTTTAATCTTTTAGGTCTTTTAGGAAGCTTCAGTATTTTCCAAATGTAAGTAAAGCTTTTGTTAACAGTGTTTGAGTCATTGATGCATAGAAGAAGTTAGGAAAGATGGAGCTATTTGAGGTGAAGAAACATATTTTTTTCCATCCTTTCATCACTTAAATATATTAGAATGTGTTCCTATTAAATTCCAGGGAAGATGTATCTTTTGAACTGTGTGAGTCATAAAAGAATTTTTTTTCAAAACATACAAATTCTCTAAAGTAATTTGTGAAAATGGAATTCAATTATATAACTAGTATTGTTCTTTTTCTTATTCTACAACTTATTTTTAAATATATATGCAAAATCCTTGCATTATACTTAAAATACATAAATGGTGTCAGTGTACATAAGTTTTTAAGTAAAATATTTTTCGTTTTAAAACATGAGCTGGGTAAATATTTCTCCACATTCTAATTTCCACATTTGGAATTGAAATTCCAAATTTTTGCAGTAGTAGTGATTTTACAGAAAAGCACACACATCTATCAAAATGAGAATAATGACGTCAGATTTACTATATATTTCATGAAGGGTTTTCATGAAGCAAATAATACCAACTGTTGGTCCGTGTTACTAAAGTAATATGAAATCTAGGTAGGGATATGACGGGCATTCTAAACTTGATGTTTTCCCTATGCATGTTTGTCATTTCATTCCCCCCTTTTTCTCTATTTATATATATGTGTATGTGGTATGTATGCATATATATATATATATATATATATATATATGTGTGTGTGTATGTGTATATATATATGCATACACATACATGTATGTATACGCACACACACACACACACACACACACACACACAAAATCACCCTCAATTTATTTCACTGTAATAAAGTCTCACGCCGGGGCACCTGGGTAGCTCAGTCGCTTAAGTGTACAACTTCAGCTCAGGTCATGATCTCATGGTTTACGGGTTCGAGTCCTGTGTCAGGCTCTGTGCTGACAGCTCAGAGCCTGAACCTGCTTCGGATTCTGTGTCTCCCTCTTTCCCTGCCCCTCCCCAGTTCACGCTCTGTTTCTCTCACTCTCTCTTAAATAAATAAACGTTAAAAATTTTTTTAAAAAGTTGCACTCCATATATAATTATAGATTTATATACATACACATTTTACTTGTTGTCTACATAACACAATTAAATGTAAATACCAAATATACAGACCTTAATATTTATTTGTAGTTGCTTTTGAAGGTAAAATGAAATGGAGTCATTTATTCATTCACTCAGCAAATGTTACCTAGTATCTGCTGTATATCGGAACACAAAAACATTGTTCCAAGGTATAGGTATAAAGCCTTCTCCTAATGCCTTTTGTATGCTCCATTTTTTGTTTGACTCAAGTAAACTGGAGTTAGAAAACTAAAACAGGATTTTAGATTCTTGATGGTTCCAGCTAAAATTGTCAGCAAGCTTTTGTCACTTTCTACAAAGTGATTATTAGCTAACTCTGATTATTGGCTAACTTATGAACTAACAGGAGTCAGAGAAAAACTGGTACCCTGGAGTTTTCCATGACAGACAGCAATTCTTACTTAGATTTGATGAGTTACCATGGCACATTTTCAACTTCTTTTCATTTTTTGAAATATATAAATTTGCTAATGAAAAGTCATTTATTAAGGAAGACTATTATTTGCATGGTGATGAAAAGCCTTTTCTGGGTACAGTAGTAGAAAGAAAAGGGGGAAGAAAGACAATTGTTGGAAAAGTAAAGAAGAAATGAAGAGATTTAAAAGCAGGAGTGGGACTTGTGATTTTAATTTTGACAGGTAATGATCTCGGAAGTTTTCATTCCTGCCCTTACAAGAAAAGCCAAACATACTGAAAAAAAATCAGTGACTTTTGTTGGACACATCAGGGAAATGAGATGTCAAGGCAAACTACCATGCTGAAATGTAGAAAGATAGGCTAGTCCAGAGAGGCATATCCAAAATCTGCTTACCTGGAGCAGAAGCCACTGGAGCCATAAACTGGTTAAGGAACACCAAAGTGGTAATTTTGATGAATTTCCAGAGGGAACAGAGTAATGTGATTGTGAAAAATTCTTTAGGGGTATAGTGTTAGAGGATATTCCCATACTGTCATGGATTTTGCTCCCTGAGGAACTGAGAAAGACCCTCTCATTGTTCTAGAAGGGGGAGGGGAAGAGTAATCATTGTAAAATATGTCCGGAGCATTCTCCACGACAAAGACCTGTTCTCCAGGAGAAAAGATCTTCCCAGAGCTTTATCCCAATTGCAAGGGGATCTATCCCCCTACAGCCCCTTCAGTCTTCTTGTGTCATTTGGATTGGGTGGTAATTAAAAAGCCCTTTTGAAAGTCACAGCCCAGGGGCATAGAGCCTCTGAAAACCTGAGACTTAATCATAAGATTATAAGCTCTTCCTGTTCTTCATACATGCCCACCAACCATCCATCTGAACTCCACTATAGTCATACGTATATATTAACATATACAGTAATATATAGTAACAATAGCAATAATATATAGCAATATATGTAACATATGAATAATAATATAGAGAGTAATATATACTATATAAATAGTAATGTATATAGTTATATAAGGTAACATAGTATATATTTCTATATGGTTATATATTTATATGTACTATATATATATATATATATATATGTGCATAAGTAAAGATCATAGCTGAAAGGGCTTCAAGACACAGACTTGGATATAAAGGGCTAGGTAAGATTGAGATACCATGCTCAAAGAAAGCTGAAGTAGCTATTTTCGTTTCAGATAAAGCAGACAGAACAAGGAAAATTATATCAAGGGTAAAGAGAGTCACTGTTTGATGACAAAGGGGTCAACTTTATGCAAAGACATAACAATCCTAACTTCATTTTGCCTAACAACAGAGTATCAAAATATGTGATGGAAAAACTGATAGAAATTAAAGGAAAAAAATAGACAAATTCACAGTTATGGTTGGAGTGTTTAACACCCCTCTTTCAGTAACTGACAGATCAAACAGACAAAAATTCAGTAAGGAATTAGCTGACTTGAGTAGCATTATCAACTTGATCTAACTAGCAAGTTTAGAATTCTCCCTACAACAGCATCAGAGTACACATTCTTCTCAAGCTCCCATGAAACATTCTCCACCATAGCTCAAGATTCTGGGCCCATAAAAGGACAGGAAGAAGGAATAAAATGGAGAAAGAAAAGAAATGATAGAGGATGAAAATCACCTGGAAATAATTTTAGCAGGAAGAAAAATTATAGGCAGAAGAAAAGTGAAGAAAACTAGAAAAAGAGAAAAAATAAATAATAAGCTATCCCTTACTGAGCTTTTGCTCTATGTGTTCTGTGCCAAACTCAGTACGTACATTATGTCATTTAATTCTGACACATTCTGATTTGGCCTTTGATCATCATTTGCAGATGAAGAAACAGAGACTCAAGGTCAATAATTTGTTAAGTGACAGAGCCAAGATTGAAAGCCAGAGACCCTACTTCAACCAAGACTTGACTTTGTTGATATGTGGTTAAGATGACCTTTTGTGAAGTTGCATTGGATGGCTCAATCTAGAATGGATCCATTCATCCATAATTGTTTTACGGGATGACTGGTGCCTTGATAGTGTATTCCCATTTTTTCCGGGTTCTTTTCCTAGTCAGACTCGAGTCTCCCAGACTGCAGCCAGCCTTCTTGGCAATCAGCTCTTCCTCCCCTTTGGTATGTATTTTGTTTTACTTTGCAGGTCAGTTAAGCACTTTCAGGGATGTGTTCGTCAGTACTCTACAGACACCACTTCATACTATTTAATGTAGTGAAAAGGCTGTTTTAGTAAAGTTGGTGCCTCTGTCTACAACTAGAAGTCCCAAGTATCAGTTATTCTTGGGTAATGGGATCAGGATTGTTATAGTAGCATGATAGAAGAGATGGTTAAAACCAGAAAGTCTTTTCCCCTCTAAGCGGTGACATAATGTTCCTCAAAGCAAAGATATACTGCAGTATATTGCATGATTCTTAAGGGCAAGGACCATAACTTATTCATCTTTGTTTCCTCCAACTTGGGGTTTTATAAATCGAAGTTGTTTTAATAAATGTTACATGAATTGTAAGCCTTCATAATCACTTAAAATAGTAAAACATGCCTCAAGTTTTAGGAAAAGCTCATAAATATATCCTAAATATATTGCATGCAAAATTAAATATATTTTATACAAAGGAACGCAGTGCACTATTCATATAACACATAAATAATAAAGCCGCATGGTATCATAAATTTGGCCTACATCTAACAAGCTAGCTATAAAAAAAAGCATTTCCATTTTTTTACTCCTTTACATTTGAAAGAGTTTGTTAGAAGGTTTTAGACAGCCTAGGTTTCTAAAAGAGGCTGCCCTTGGAACTTTCAGTAATATTTTCTTTTGATCTCAACATATATACCTTAACAAAAAGTCATTTTATTTTTTGTCCTAGAACTGAGCTCTTTTTTTTAAAAAAAATCTGTTTTCCTCTTTGCAATTCAATGTACAGTGTTAAATTAGTAAACCAGCACGTTAGTAGGTAAAAGCACTTCAAATGTAGTTCTAAATTAAATATCTTCAAATAAACCAAGTGAGGAAAATGGGGGACTGTTTATGTGACCACACATACTAAATTTCAGGGATTTACTGTAAAGGGGAGTTTCTTTTGTATTCTCATTTCCATCATCCATCATCAAACAAGCGTTTTGTCAGTTAAAATTTTTAAACATGCCATCTTGCAATAGACGAGTGCTACAATATGACTCAGTGCAGCAATTATTCTGGTAATCACAGGGTTGGAATACTAGAATGTGTTAAAAGAGATTGGAATGTCACTACAGCAGTTATGTAATCAACATTTTAAATATTTTCTTTTTGAGTCTCTGGTGTTCTGTAGTTGGATCATGTAATATAGTTAATAGCATATATGAAACGATAGAACTGTGGTGCAGTGAATTTTGAAGTGTGTGTGTGTGTGTGTGTGTGTGTGTGTGTGTGTGTGTACATGTTTATGTTAGTGTCTGGATTGTGAATAAGGATACTTTAGTAAACATTTTGTAAATAGAAGTTGTTTTAATAAATACTACATAAATTATAATCCTTCATTATCTTTTAAAATAGTAAAACATACCCCACGTTTTTTGGAAAAGCCATAAATATGTAATAAAAATATTGCATACAAGATTAAATAAATATATTTTGTACAAGAATTTAATGAATTAAAAGGACTTTCTATTTCACTGAGTGCTTTAAAAATTAGTAGATCAGTGGTTTGACTATAGACTAATGATTTGACTATTGAATATCTTGGTGGTTTTACTGTTCAGTCAATCAAGTGTTTTAATATTATGTATAGTTAATACTCCTACATATCTCTCTTCTTCCCTTCCTCCCTTTCTTCCTTCCACTGTGGATAACATTAACTTCAGTTTGTATTTCAAACAAGATGAACTTTGAGTGATACTTTGATGAGCCATTTACTAGTGATCTTTCTTAACCATCCCATGACTCAGTTCCCTTATTTAGAGTCCACTTCATCTAGTTTTGTTGAAGAGTGCCTGAAACATATTAAAATTTCCGATATAGTGAGAATCAATTCAGTGGAATTTCATTACAAGGATGGTATTACGTTTGGAATTTTTCAAGTCCCTATTATTTTTTCAATAAATATTTTATTTGTAAAAAGCATTAAGTTTTGGTTACTGGTATGAGCTTTTGTTTTTACATTATTTAGTATTAACTGTTCCAGAATTACTAATGCCTCTCTAGACCCTGCTGTCTGTACTCCTACAGATCAGTGAAGGTGAACTTCTGTGATATTTCTCACTAGGGGAAACTGGTGTAGCCAGTTTACCTCCTAACTTTGTCCTGAAGTTGCTAGATTCAGAATTCTGTCACTAACATTTGCCTCCTGCATAACCCATAATAATGTTTTTATCAGAAAACATTCCAAAATATGTCATGCTCTCTACCTCCCGCACTGTAAATTACCTCTAGTACTCTAATTCTGTGAAGCTTGAATTAAACTGTATATACATAGTTCATCCCTACCCAATTTTCCAATAACCTTTCTTTCTTTTTTTAAGTATTTTTTAAATTTATTTGGAGACAGAGACAGTACAGGACGGGCAGAGAGAGGGAATTTCAAGCAAGCCCCACACCTGCAATGCAGAGCTGGACATGGGGCTCAAACTCACAAACCTTGAGATCATGACCTGAGCTGAAATCAGGACTCGAATGCTTAACCAACTGAGCCACCCAGGTGCCCCTCTAATAACTTTTCTCATTGTGACGTAAGATTTGCTGTGCTATTGGGAAAGGACAAGTCCTGTGTCCTTATTTCTATAGTAATTTTCAGTGGAGGTCATCAGGTCCACTTTTATAGATTCCTTGTTACAGGGAGAGAGCACCTTACAGCTGTCGGGTACTACCTTTGTTATTCATTGTCGTCACACAATAAGTATTCTTTTAATCACCATTCTTGATGTCCTAGTCAGTTTCACTCACTGATTTAAGATTTCTGCTTTCCTGGATAAATTCATTAATTACACTGTCCTCCTGACAGACCATGCAGTGACTATAGAATCACTCTTCATCACTGATGAAATATCTTGAGCTGGTAGTTCTTTGATATCTTCAACTCCTCTGGCTTTTGACCTTCTTTCCTTTTAGCCATGTAGTGGCAATGCCAAGTCTTGAAAAGTGTCATCCCTCAGAAGTACTTCACCTTCAAGTTGAGAGTCTCAGAGATAGATGACTATTGTGTATTTCTTCATGTTCTTGACAACTAACAAACACTGAACTGACAGTCGGAAAATGTGAACCCAAATTTGACCCTTCTGTATATTCTTCTTCATTTATCCACCTCTAGTCCTGAGCTAAAGATGAAGATAATTTGTTTCAACATCAACCAGTTACTATCCCAACATGGCTTGCCTCTTGACCCTCAAAGGTTCTACTTTGCTAGCACCATCCTATATGGATAGCAGATAACTTCTGGTCTGTGCCTCTTGTGGAAAAGTACAAACAAGAAAAACATTTGTGCCATTTGTTTATTTAAAAACAAGAAGTAGGGGCGCCTGGGTGGCGCAGTCGGTTAAGCGTCCGACTTCAGCCAGGTCACGATCTCGCGGTCCGTGAGTTCGAGCCCCGCGTCAGGCTCTGGGCTGATGGCTCAGAGCCTGGAGCCTGTTTCCGATTCTGTGTCTCCCTCTCTCTCTGCCCCTCCCCCGTTCATGCTCTGTCTCTCTCTGTCCCAAAAAAATAAAAAACGTTGAAAAAATAATTAAAAAAAAAATAAAAACAAGTAGTTAATGCTTATAAACTCCTAGATTTATTTCATATTAACAATTTTAATGTATGTATATGATTGCAAACATTGTAGTGTTACATATGATTATATCACTTATGGTGCCTGAATTTCAGTGAAAATTCTGTTTATTTACGAGTCTTATCCTTAGTATACGGTTTTAGGTGTTGTGTGTCTTGTGGTCCATTTTAAACTGTATCAGATTCTAGTCTTTCTTATTGCTTCTCTACTAATGACCACTTACTGTCCTAATTGGACTGTTCACTCTTTTTCTAAGAGATAAAAGTAGTCTTTTCTCTTTGCACTTAGCTAATTGCTTAACTTTCCTCATTGAAATAATCTCTACAATAAGTGGACAGTTACAAATTTTACTTTTTTACTTTATGCCTTGAACTTTTAGCTGTTTTTATTTTAAAATAATGTCATAATAGCAAAGAGTATTTTAAAATAACATGCCAGGCCAATTAAAATATTTTCATAATTCTATAGAAACATAGTGTTAGATCAAAACATTGGCATTAAGTATATTAATTATAACTACTTTAGTTTGTTTTTGTGTACTTAAGGTAAAAATGTTATCATTTTGTGTACTTAAAATAAAAATGTAATCAATCATCAAACAATGAAATGAGGGTGATTAAAAACGTGTTGTTGTTTTTTTTCTCGCATAAAATTCTATGACCTTTTCTGTTAAGGGCATGACCCAGAATTTGCATACATTACTTCAGTGTTGATCCCATTGGACAGAACTTGTAAGGGAAGTTTTAAATTGTTATTTTCCTAGCAGCCATGAGTTTGACTTAAATTGTGAGTCTAATACTAAGGACCAAAGTCGTAATGTATATTGAGAGGCAACTAATAGTCTCCACCTGTGATGTTAGTAAGATTTCTTCAGTTATATTTAAAAAAAAATTGGTGGAGCTTCCATCGTATGCTTGGTGCAGAGGATTTAAAAATGAATGAAATATCTTTAACGTGAAGATTCTAAGAAGTAGTTGTGAAAGAAGTGGTAGGCATAGGAGTACAATGTATATTACAATGTACATTACAGTACATTACTAGGTAATGTCAGCTCAGGGATGGGTGTCATTAACTCAGTTTGGGATGAGAAGGGCCTTGAGAAACACTTGAGAGAAGATTTGGCATTAGAGGAAGTGGTAAGAGATGAGGCATTAGAACTACCTTTTGGTGTGATGTGAAGGACTGTGTATGTTTGAATTTCATTAAATAGATGAAGGGTCCACGAACTAGGGTTTATGGGCCAAATCCTTCTTGCCACCTGTTTTTGTAAATACAGTTTTATTGGAAACACAGTTATACACACTTGTTTATCTGAAGTGTTATGTTGCCTTCCTGCTACAGTGGCAGAGTTGAGTAGTTGTGACAGATACAGTAGGGCTCAAAATCTAAAATATTTTATTTTTCAAAATTTATTTATTTTGAGAGTGGTAGAGAGTGGGGGAAGGGGAGGGGCAGAGAGAGAGGAGAGAGAATCCCAACCAGGCTTTGCACTGTCAGTGCAGAGCCTGATTCAGGGCTCAATCCCCTGGACTGTGGGATCATGACCTGAACCAAAATCAAGAGTCTGATGCTTAACCGACTGAGCTACCCAGGCACCCCCTAAAATATTTTCTATCTCACCCTTCACAAAAAAATAACTGCCAAACCCTGAGATGCAGACAGTGATTTCTCTTTGGAAGTTGTAAAGCAGTAGAAACCTATTAATGAGAGCTTTTTTATGAGAGTGTAGAACAACAACTTATTTGATTTGGATATCTTGATAAAATACTTTTTGTTTTGCTTTGTTTTTGTTTTATTGTTAATGTAGACTATGCTTAGAGACTAGGATACAAAGGAATTGGAAGATAATGCACTATAAATAGCTTGTTTACTGCCACTGGGGAAAGCAATTAAAAAAAAGATTAAAGAGTTTACCAAAAAGGTATTAGAGTTTGCTTTAAGAAGGACCAGAACTTTTACACTGAAAAAAGTGGATGGGCTTTGGTTGCTATTTTAATTAATACTTGAGTTTGTCTCTCATTGAGAACTTGCACAGTAACGTTAATTACTGGGAATTATCTTGGGTACGTTCATTGTCATACCAACACAATAGGAGCTGTTATAATAAAGCAGTTCTGGGTCATGACAAACCCCGAACAACTGCAAAGAGCATTTGGGTTAGCTCACCATCTCTAGACCTAGAAATGTGTCAGTTTTCCGAATGACTTCTTTCAAAGACAAGCCTTCCCCAGGTTTTCCTACACTTGAAAATTTTCAAGAGCTCTTCATGAAGTTGTCATATGGTATTAATGCACAATGAGCATCATTCATTAAGTCTACATTAAGCTGACAGACATTATACTTTAAACAATTGCTGCCTACTGCATTACCTTTGTCCTTTGTGAGCTTTAATTTCACATGTCAACAGTAATCACTTTGGAGTGTGATATTTGTAGATACAAAAATGTCTTGCCTTGGCAAATGTGTACTTGAAAGGTAATGCCTTAAGCTAGGAACTCTTGCAATTTTGCTTGCTTCGTGTATTACCACTTTTTAAATAAGTTTTTAGGTTTAATGTCCCTTATGTAATTTTTTGTTCCATTGATTTAAATAAAAATATTTTCTCTTTTATTAATGCAGTATAAATCACTGTGGCCTATTATTCAACAAGCAAATTCTGTTAGAACTCTTGTATTCTTCACGGTAATATGATATCCCTTGGATTTTAAATGACAACCATGCTATAGAATTGACTTTTGTTTTTTATAGTGAGGATATAGATTAGTATCATGCCTTTAATTTGTTTTTAGTGAAACTCTGCCTTATTGGAAAAAAAATGTTGGATGAATCCTTTTAAGACTTATTAAAAAGCATTATTTCATAGTTAAAACATTAAAAACAAACTGGCAAGTAAGAGAAAAGTGTATTACGAATATGTAAAGAACTAATAAAATAATAAAAACTCATTTCTTAATAGAAATTAAACAAAAATGTGCACATTCAGTTCTCAATGTTGATACACATGGCAAATAAATATATGAAGACATGCACAACCTCACTGGATTAAAAGGAATGCATATTAAAAACATAATAAAATACTGGTATTTCCACTTATCGGAGAGTAAAGGTGAATAAAATATTAGCTCTCAAGTTACCAGTGTAACAAGCACATAAAGACAAACACTCTAATCTTCTGTTCACAAGAGTATAGTTTTTAGTCTTTCTGGAAATGGGTTTGGCTGTATATACCACATTTTAAGTGTTACACTGTTTACCTACCCATTTTAGTAATTACATAAGAATTGATGCTAAGGATATAGTAGAATAGGGGCATAAAGATGCATGCATAACACTGCTCATCACAGCATCGTTCATACTGAGAATAAACTAGAAACAACCAAGGTATCATTCTCTGGGAGTTGGCAGAATGCCATATGGTACACTCATAAATGGGTTATTATTTACCTAGTATAAATGAGGAGTAAAAGTAATAGTTTCTTTTTCAAATATTTTTGTCTTTGCTTCCCGTATAGTATACCTATATTTTCCTCTAATGTTTCTGGATTTTGCCTCTCTTTGAAGGTTCATTCTTCCCAAACTAGGGGATAAATTTTGGATCTCACAAAACTCTACCCAAGATTCACTTCCCTTTTCATACTCTCTCCCTTGATCATATTTTTTTTTCAAACTGTGGGTGCTGACCCAGTCTTGAGGCATGAAATCAACATAAGGAATAATAACCAACATTTTAAACATTTATGGCAAAGGATATAGCATGGGCAAAGGTACAGAAATGGTGGTTTGTTTGAGGAATTTCAAGAAGTTCTGTAAAACTCAACTGTTACATTCACTTGGACAAGTTGTAGGATGTAAGCCTGCTGAGAAAGGCCATGGAGGGCATGGTATGCTGTGCAAAATAGTATTTTATCTTGAAAATGATGAAGAGAGAGTGGTATTTTAAACTGCATTTTATTGAGGAATTTATACACTTACTCTCTTTAAGCAGGAAGAATAGTGCATATATATTCCATTTACCAGAAATGTAAATAAGACATTCTAACATATCTTGATGGCTAGGGTGATATCCAGGCTCACCAAAACATCTCTGCCGAGAATGAGCTTATATCAATAATCTATTAGGACCTATTCTGGCAGCTAGTCACCATAATATTCATCATTGTACTTGTAGGGGTGTTGCATTTGTAACACCTGTCTGTGATCTTTACTGTTAAATCAGAATCCCAGAGCTTGTGTGTCTGAGTCACAGAAAGAAGAGTATTCATCTTATCCTGTACAGTTATGATATGTGTTAACTCTGAAGCCACAGCATCCAATTATTATGGTAATCTTCATTTTATTTGGATTCAGTCAAGTCCAATGTTACCTTTTAAAGCAGTTGCTCTTTTGGACTGGTTAGAAGACTCTGTGTGAACTTAGACTTCACATTTTTCTTGAAGCCATCTTTAGAAACCTCATAAAAAGTTGTTCTTCGTTATGCATCCTTAAGTTTGGGTCAGTACTATGCTCATAGTGAGTCCACAGCATAGATGAAGGAAGGCTTTCTAAAAAAGAAAAACCTGGGGTGCCTGGAGGGAGGGCTCAGTTGGTTAAGCGTCCGACTGGCTCAGGTCATGATCTCACAGTTCCTGAGTTCAAGCCCCGTGTCAGACTCGGTGCTGACATTGGGAGCCTGGAGCCTGCTAAGGATTCTGTGACTCCCCTCTCTCTGCCCCCGCCCTCTGCTCACTCTCTGTTTCTCAAAGAATATCATTAAAAAAAATTAAAAAGAAAAAAGAAAAACCTATCTAAAAAGCCTGTGCAAATTATATTTCTCCCAAAATGTTTGTCATACAAGTAAATTTAGCTCTGACTAAGCAGTGCAGAAATAGAGTTTGCTGCTTTATCACTGTCTTATTTTTTCATATCAGTAACAATGTTTGAATAAATTCTAAAATGTGCTATACATGCCCCAACTTATTAAGCATAATATTCTGTAGTCAAATACATAGCTTCCATCTCTTTATGATCCAGTCACCATTACCGTTTTGCAAATCCTAATAATTCCTTAAGTTTATGTAATGCATTGTAGTAAATAGGTGTATATTCAAATCTTAAATAACGTGAAATTACATGTTTATGTTATCAAGTTCATAAAATAGGTGAAGCTGTTTAAGTCTACACTTAATAGCCCATCCTTTAACATTTTGAGTAGGCAATGTGGCTTTCGCAAATAATGCTTTTCCTTGTTAAGAAAAAGCCAATGACTTGTGTGTGTAGTACAAAAGGGCATTTTATTAAAATGTCAGTTTGAAGTGTCATCTCACTTGTTTTTTGTTTTTTTGTTTTTGTTTTGAGACTTATGGGCCTGGTTGCCTAACACATACCTTTTTTTTTTTAAGTCTTATCTTCAGGGTCTGATTATTAAGAAAATATAGCAGGCACATGGGAAGGAAAAGAGTCCCCAGTTTGAGAGAGGGAAATGAAAGGATTATACAGGGTTTGGTCCAGTGCCTATCATACTTATAGGTGTATAGTCTGATACCAAAGATAAGACAAGACAAAGGGGAAGGAGAAGACTCAAAGCTTGAGAGATGGAAATTAAAAGATTATAGGAGGTGTGATCCTATGGGGGGGGGGAGGAACAAGCAACCAGTCAATGAAAGAACAAGCTAATAAAAAGCAATCTTAACTCCATATTTATTGAACACCATTGATAATAATTTTTAGGTTTTTAAGGACTTACCCTTAAAATGTCTCTAAGTTTATTATTTTTAAACTCCCACATACTTCCCTATTATTGCTGGCTGCTGTGTGTCTTCCTAGTGACCTTTAAAAGAGGATCTGAGAGCTGAGAAAGACTCAAATGGAAGTATGCCCAGATAATGGCAGCAAAGATGAGTCCCCAGAGGCCATTCTTTGGATTCAAAGAAGAGCCGGAGGGGAGGAGGGGTGACCTGGAAACTAAACTAAGATCCAGAAGTGAACCGGACAATTAAATCTTGCAGAAGGTCCCTGGGTGATTTGCCTAAAAATATATCAGCAGTCCTCTGTTATTTTAAGCCACTTAGGCACGAAAGCAGACTGTATTCTACTACCTTCCTGAGCTAAGGAACAAAATTTCCAGAAGGGAAGAGGAAAACAGAATCACTCTTAAATATTTTACAGCAGAGTAATCATAGGTACCTTAAATTCTATTTGCTGTTGGTTAATTATGTGCTACTTATTTTTTTATTTTTGCTTTTGCCTTTATTTTCCTTTTCCCTCCAGAAGAATAGTGTCACCGACCTTTGAATTAATGTTATCTTTTTTAAAGTTATTGTGGTAAGAACACTTAACATGAAATCCGGTCTGTCAACAAAACTTAAGTGTATAATACATTATTGTTGGCTGTAGGTACAGTGTTTTACAGCAGATTTCTAGAACTTATTCATCTTACTTTCCTGAAACTTTATGCCCAGTGATTAATAAATCCCCATTTTCTCCTTCCCCTTGACTTCACATGTTTTTTAATGTTTATTTATTTTGAGAGAGAGAGAGAGAGAGAGAGAGACAGAACATGAGCAGGGGAGGGGCACAGAGAGAGGGAGACACAGAATCCGAAGTAGGCTCCAGGCTCTGAGCTGTCAGCACAGAGCCTGACAGGGTGCTTGAAGTCACGGAAGTGAGATCATGACCTGAGCTGAAGTCGGACACTCAACAGACTGAGCCACCCAGGTGCCCCTGGATTCACATTTTAAGTAAACAATTCATAGCTTTGCTTTGTGTGTTAATGTTGGACACCTAACTTAATTGTTTTAATTGTTTGATCAATCTTTCATGAGTATCGGATAACTTATAAAAGTACCCAGTAAAAACCTGACAGGTTATCCGTGGCCTTAAATATTGGTGGTCTTCTTGTAAATAAAATACCCTCTTTTAGATATTATAAACACTATTAACATGCATTAAAAACAAAGTCTATCCTCAGAAACTTTTCAGTCTAACAAGAAAAAAATAATGCATGCATACTAAAAATCGTTAAAATAGGAAAATATTAGGAGGGGATCATAGAAAGTCTTTTGACATTTGACCATCTGTTGTCTATGCTCATTTTCCTAATAGCAGATCATAGGAATTTTCCTTATCTTCTTTATATGGCTAGGTCAACAATGATCACCTCCCTGATACAGGTGGTTTGATCCAGAAAGCTTGCTGACTCCTTTATTTCCATAAAAAGTTCAGACATGATCTGGCTTGGATCAGATGAGTTTCACTTTCTACGGTTGAGTCCAACAGCTTATGTGGGAATTGGAAGCTGTGATTGCTATCTTTGGAAAAGTCAATGGTTGCATACTTCTGAATCTAGTTAATCTCTGGAGTATATACCTCAATAATAAATGCCATTTTTAGAATTAGACCAGAAGGACTAACTCTGTGGGATCTGTGTTTTCTTTTTTTTTTCTTAATAGATTTTAGCACTTTAGCTCACCATAGTCAACATTTTAAATCATTTATATTTTTGATCATCAGAAAAAAACAATATTGGCAGGTAGAAAGTTGAAGCCATCTGCCTTATCATTGTCTACCTCAATGGAGCTGCTAGCCAACTCTCTAATATTCACATTGGGGAAATCTCATTTCCTGATTGCATTTGGTCCCCATTAAGTTGAATATGCTTTCATTTTAATACCTACATTCTGCTTTTTAATGTTTATTTATTTTTGAGACAGAGAGAGGCAGAGCATGAACGGGGGAGGGTCAGAGAGAGAGGGAGACACAGAATCGGAAGCAGGCTCCAGGCTCTGGGCCATCATCAGCCCAGAGCCCGACGCGGGGCCTGAACTCACGGACCGTGAGATCGTGACCTGAGCTGAAGTCGGACGCTTAACCGACTGAGCCACCCAGGCGCCCCCATTCTGCTTTTTAAATTTCATGCTATATGCATGGATATCTAGATATCTATCTCTATCTCTATCTCTATCTCTATCTCTATCTCTATCTCTATCTATATATATGGGAAATCTTTGACTTACCCTACCCACCCTTTTGCAAAATTAATTATCTCTGCATTGGCTCTGGGTACAATGGGGGCATTGGGATTTTGAGGAAAGAAAATTATTTTTAGGCCATTCTTTTACAGTTGAAAGCATTAGTCACAATAGAAAATTTCCTTTTAGATTTATATTTAAATAATCTGACATTGATGAATGGTAGCATGTGGGATAAATGTAGAAGAAATTCTTACAGTGTTTTCATCCTGGAGGCCATCATCATAGAATATATTTTAATTAGCTTTTCTCTACTTATACTGCCTTCTAAATAATACCCTAGTCCACATAAAACATGCCTTTCTCACCATCATTTTTGATGTAGCTGTCCTCCAATCTGGTTTGACTTACAGAATTAGAGTTAAGCTTTTCTATTCAAGGAACATAGTAACAAAAGAAAACAAATCTAACTCACCTGTCTTGAGGAACAAGTGTTCCCTCTTTCTCTTTTCACTGAATGTTTTACCTATATCCAGAAAATGTAGACTTAAACCCTCTAATTTCTGATTTGTTAAAATATATTAAGAGGTGACATTTGAAAAAATATCCTTCTCAGGTTAGTGATGTCACATGCAAAATAAAAATCAGAAGCGGTTACCTGGGGTCAATATTAAAAGAAAAGCTGGCTACAAAAATATCATTGTGTGGATAGAGTCATATATAATACATCATTCTTGTAAGATAAGGGTGAATCCTTAGTTTGTGGTAATGAAATTATGACAAACCACTTGATTTGAATTCCATCCCTCGAGGTATGAATTTCATGAGTGGGGTGTAGATTTCCAGATTCTCATTGACTAATGAAACATATTTTTTTCCTCTAGCTTTACATTCCAAAGTCAGCTGCCTTGAACTTGTGGACTACAAGCTGTCACTCTGATCTCTCCTTCATACAGCACAGTTGATTAAGCTTCATGCTAAATAAAAATGTGCTGTCTCTAGAACACTTCAAGTACCACTCAATCCCATAAATTTCTGTCATAGCTAAAACTTTCCTCTATTAACTTTACTAGAATGGTCCTCTTTAGTGAGACTCTTTTTCAAAAAGAATTAACTGCTCTTTCCCCCCAAATTATAGATCTAGCTTAACAACATAACATTATGTTATTTCCTACATAAAAAGAAGACTGACACAAAATATACCTTTTCCATCTCTCATCAGATTTATTCCACTTATGGAGAAAGCCAAAAGGAACATTGTTTATGATGCATTCCAAAATAACCTGGCTCTTTTTCTTTGGACAGGAACCTATTGGAGCTAAGGATTTTGAAATTAGTATAGAACTCAGATTATTCATGTTTTGTTTGCACCAACCTCTCAGTTCTACTACAAAATCCAATATTACAAATATATAAAGGTGCCTAGTCCTCTTCAACTTTAGATCATCCCCCCCTTACCTTTGCTATTAAGCTTTCAGTCACATGGGCCTTGTTTCAAATTCTTACACTCATTCGTCACTTCACTCGTGCATTCTGCTTCTTGGTCTTTGTATTTACTCTTCGCTCTTCCTGGATTATCACACCCCAGTTGTTTGAATAGCTGTTTTTTTCCATTTTATTTAGAACTAGACTCAAATGTAACCTTTTTGCAACATATTCCCACCTTCTAAGCACTTAGCATTGTCTAGAACTGTGCTGTCCATTATGGTAGCCAGTAGCCGCATGTAACTACTTAAATTTGAAATTGTTAACATTAAACGAAATTGAAAATGAAGTTGCTCAGTCACATTTGCCATATTTCAGGTGCTTGGGAGCCACATGTAGCCAGTGGTACTGTATTGCATAGTGCAAATCTGGAACTGTAATGTTCAGTTATTCTTTTATTGTTCTGTAATCTGTTTCCTCTCCACGTACACTTCTCCTTCCTCTCGTTTTGTTTCTCTCAACTGACATATAAACCTCAGGAAAACTGAACTTGTTTATCTCTTTCACTGGTGTTTCTCCAAGCCAGGAACAGTGTGGCAAATAATAGATTCCTGGTGAACATTTGCTCAATAAATAATGAATATTAAAGATCAGAATGAATGGCTTTTAGATGTGCTGTTCCAGAATAGCACATTTAGAAGGATGTTTCTTATTATTCAACTGATGTAACAGGAAACAAACAAACACAAATGCTATACTGTAAGTCTCCTTGTTTAGTTTAGTTTTGACTTGTCTTGGAGGAGTCATTAGAAAGTAACATTTCCTAAGTAGATGTTCTGTGGATGTTTTACTGAGTTTGTTTATTTATCTTTAATACCATATCCACTTATAAAGCATTATAACAACATCCCTTTCCAAGCAAAAATCTTTTCAAAGTATCTTGGTGTTTTGTTATTGTCATTTGTTTGGTTTAGTTTGGCTTTTGATCCTTTTCTGCTTATAGGTAAGGCTGGGCATCTTATATTTGTTATTTATTTGTAATTTCCCCTGTCTAGTTTGACTTCATTAACTCCTTCCAAAGATTCCTGTTAGCCTGGGAAAGGAGTTTTTGTTGTTGTTGTTTTTTAAGGAAACCAAGAATAGAATATTGTTGGGTGTTACAGACTGAATGTTTTTGTTTCTTCAAAATTCTTATGTTGAAGCCCTAACCCATCATTCAATGGTGTTTGGAGTTGGGGCCTTTGGGAGGTAATCAGGGATAGATGAGGTCATGAGGGTAAATCCTCATGATGAGATTTGTGCCCTTACAGGAAGAGACAGAGGGCTTTTTTGATCTTGCTTTCTATGTGCAGACACAAAGAAGGGAGCATGTTAGCATATAGTGAGGTGGTAGACAAGTACAAACCAAGAGAAGAGACCTCAGAATGACACCTACCTCATTGACACCTTGATCTTAGACTCCTAGCCTCTGGAAGTATGGGAAAATAGGTTTCTGTTGCTTATGCCACCCAGTCTATGGTATTTCCTTAAGCAGACTGAGCTGAATTGTAAGACATTGGAGAAAGAAGGAGAAACAGAAGGAAAGAGGAAGCCCCCAGGCCCATATTCCCAAACCCAATCATCTTCCTTTCTCTAGAAACACTTTCCTTGTGCTCCTCCCTCCTTAAAGCCAAATCTGTTGTTTTAGGGTGACACTTCTTTCCTGAGGAAAGTTAACCTTCCTTTAATCATCATATCTAGAGAAACATAACCTAGAGTAGAGAATCTGTGGTCCTGACCTTGAACCTCTTTGGTAGCAGACTTGAAGACAAAGGGTAGAAGAAGATAGTACTCCTTCCTCAGTTCCTTGTAACTTTTTATTTTGATATGATTGCACACTTTGAAAGGTGCAAATCTCATACAAAGAATCTCATGTGCCCTTTACCTAGGATCACCAGTCTACATTTTCTCTCATTTACTTTATCATTCTCTCTCTCCACATGCATATATTAATATTAAAATTTTTGAGATAATATAATTTAAAGTTAATTGGGAGTAATTTGTGAACATCGTGTTCTTTTACATATAAATGCTTTGGTTTATTTTTCCTAAGAACAAGGACATTTTCTCATACATAAATAGAAAATTATAAACAGAATAGTATAATTTAACATATATAGTATCTTAATTTTTAATTTAAAAGCTTAATTTAACATTTAATACTAAATTAAATTATATACTGTTGACCCTTGAACAACATGGGATTGATCTATGTGGGTCCACTTACATGCAGATTTTTTACAGTCCAGTACTATAAATGTATTTTCTCTTCCTTATTATTTTCTTTTTTAAAAATTTTTTAATGTTTATTTATTTTTGAGAGAGATAGAGACCAAATGGGAGCGAGTGAGGGGCAGAGAGAGAGGGAGACACAGAATCCGAAGCAGGCTCCAGGCTCTAATCTGTCAGCACAGAGCCTGACACGGGGCTCAAACCCACAGACTGCAAGATCACGACCTGAGCCGAAGTTGGACGCTCAACATACTGAGCCACCCAGGCGCCCCTTCCTTACGATTTTCTTAATAACATTTCTTTTCCTCTAGCTTGCTTTATGTAGGAATATAGTATATAATACATGTAACATACAAAAAGATGTGTTTATGAACTGTTTATGTTATCCGTAATGCTTCTGGTCAACCGTATGCTGTTGGTCATTAAGTTTTGGGTGAGTCAGTAGTTATACATGGATTTCTAACTATGTGGGGTGTCAGTACCTCTAACCCCCAAATTATTTAAGGGTCAACTTTTACAACTTATATGATAATAAAATAATTGTATAATTATAAAAATCGAGAAGTTTAACATTGGTACAACAGTATTAGCTAGTCCACAGTCTATATATAAATTTCATCAATTTTACCTTTAATGTGCCTTATGCTTTTTTCCCCAAATCTACCATCTAGTCCAGGATCATGCATTGTAGTTGGTTGTCTGTCTCTGTATTTTATCTTAATCTGGAACATTTCCTCAAGTCTTATTTGTATTTCTTGACCTTGACATTTTAGGCATTAGGAAGAATAAATTCTAAAATGTTTGACATTTTGTTCTATTAGTGCATTCACTAGTCCATTTGCATTACAGTCAAAATTCCAAACCTCTCCTAAGTTCAGCTTCCTCTTATCCAGCTCAGGTCTACTTTTGACTGGATGCAGATAGTGGGAAAGGGACACAAGGTCAGCTCATTTTCTGCTCTCCTCTCTGTTCTTCTTTAGTCTTCTTGTCACTGCCTCTTCCTTACCCAACTGCCTCTTGTTCTTGACTTACCTCGAGTTAGCGGTGGGGAAAGGTGTAGGGTGAGCAGAAGCAAAAGCCATACTTCACTGCCATTACTGTGGTTGGCATTGCCCTTCCTCAAGCCCTGCTGATTTCAGAGCAGACTCTAATGTGGTATATCCATGGCCTTCAGAGATTCTTCACTAGAGCTTCTGACTACAGCAACATCTCTCCTCTTGCTGGCCATCTAGAACATATTCCCAGCTACTGAATGTGATGAATACATGTCTTTCTTCTCTCTCTGATGACTCCTTGGTCCTGGATGAAGTTATCTTAGTCCAGTATTGTTTTTGCATGGCTGACATTTGTTTACTCCATGGAAAAAAGAATCTTCTCTGTTGATTTGGAAGCATAGCTGGTTTCTTTTGTTATTTATTTATTTATTTATTTATTTATTTATTTATTATTTTTTTAATGTTTATTTTTTTTTGAAAGAGAGAAAGAACAAGAGAGAGCGCGTACACACGCATGAGCAGGGGAGGGGCAGAGAGAGGGGGAAACACAGAAACTGAAGCAGGCTCCAGGCTCTCAGCTGTCAGCACAGAGCCCGACACGGGGCTTGAACTCACGAACCGGGAGATCATGACCTGAGTTGAAGTCAGACACTTAACTGACTGAACCACCCAGGCACCCATCATAGCTGGTTTGTAATATAGTTGCTTATGCTTCCCTGTAGCTGAGCAGGCAATTGCATTAAGTTTCTCTTAAAATATTTTGGGGCTGTGAGTGGGAAACATAATCCCGAAACTCCAAGGGGGTACATATTAAGCTTTCAGTGTGTCTCATTGAATTCTCTCTCACCTGACTAGAGATGAAGGGAAGTCATTCTCTCCCTTCCATTCTCCATTGGGAGCAGAGAAGAAAACAAAAACACGGCACTCCAACTACTCCAAAGAAAAGAGTGGTTTAATATTTCTGACATCTATCTTTTCTAATCTTCTTTAACCTATACGGAGTACTGGCCTGAGTGTCTTGAGACCCAATTTGGCCACGCACTTTGCTCGTTCTGCCTAGGTGGTTGAACATTGCACTTCGGAATGTGGAAGTAGGTGCCCTGTTGTCTAGTTCACTGCTTTGGGGGGCTTTAGTAAAAATTGAGATAGAGGCCCATGTAACATCCGGTATAGCGATTAGTTCTTCCAAAGGCAATTAAGTAAACCATTGTAGCTCCTGTCTTCCTAGACAGAAAAACAAACATGAAGTTTAACCTTCTAATGGGATATCCTTGTACACGAGTAAGAACACTAAGACTAATAACCGTTCTAGTGTGGCATACAACGTATGTGCACTTTAATTGAAAGTGTAAAAATGTCCTGCGAGACTTTTAGTAATTTTAGAGATTGGCTCCACTGCTCTCTACATTATAGTGACTTCTCTGCATAGACTACAGGAGAATTTTCTCTCAGTCTTTTGTTCCCCAAATAATTATATTTCACCTTAGTAGCAGATTTTTTTTTAATATGATGGACACTCCAATCGAATGTTTCTCACTTGTGATAACCAATGTACTCACTGGAGCTACTATGGATGTGCATCTCTAGAATATGTGCAAAACTGCAAGATACATGTTTTGTCTCTAGTTACAATCCAGGCTTGTATTATTCTCCTTTCCTTCTTTTATCTTTCTTTGAATTTCTTCACTTTTTCTTCGCTTACAGTCTGACATTTAAAAATACCCTTTTTGCAACAAAGTATGCATAAATTTATTGGAAGGATAGATATTAATATTTTATTTCATGTCAGAGAAAGACCTTATTTCCATTTTATGCATGCTTTAGGTGACAGGATAGGATAATTTTAAAGTATATAAACCTAAGTGTTCTCGAATATCTTTTAGAGTGGTTGGGGAATCATTTAAAAATTTGACAAGCAAATCTAATTACTAAGAAATTTGTATATGTTTCTTTAGATGACAAAATCTAAAGAACAAGCATTATTTCTTTTTCATGTTTTTAAGTTTTTTTAATGTTTATTAATTTTTTAGAGAGAGAAGAAGAAAGATACAGACTGTGAGCAGAGGAGGGGCAGAGAGACAGGGAGACACAGAATCTGAAGTAGGCTCCAGGCTCTGAGCTGTCAGCACAGAGCCCGATGCAGGGCTCGAACTCATGAACCATGAGATCATGACCTGAGCCAAAGTCAGACGCTCAGCCAGTTGAGCTACCCAGACGTCCCTCTTTTTCACGGTTTTCAAAACAGCTTCTGTTAGTAATTTAAGTAGAACCACAACCATAACTGAGGCTGACACTGAAAGCTGAAAGTGAGGGCACCCATTTAAGAGGTCCACGGCTGAACCATGTGCAGTGCCGTGGAGCAGAAGCTGAGTCACTGCACACTTACCTGAGCCTGGGAGAGAAGAACCCTCCCTAGACTAGTTTGAACACCACTAAATTTACAATGAATTATATAGAAGACTGAAACCTACATGTGGATTATTGTTTGCTCTTTTTTTTAATTTTGCTGATAATTATACCTTTTAGGTGTGTGTGTGTGTTTGCACGTGTTTATGGTTGCGTTAGTAGGATTGCTGTTGGGCTTTTCAAAGCAGGGTTAGCAATTGATTGTGGTCTGGTGTCTGATAATCTTTGAAAAGGGTTAATTCAATTATTACATTTTTACTTGAAGCCTACCTCACAGAATTACACACAATGGAAAGCTAGACTATGACTATTTTATTTTCAGTGTTTGAGTGCATATTTGATTCGTTTCAGTGTTGTTAGAAAATTAATATGGCATTATGTTTTGGATGATGTTTCCCATTGTAGTCACTACAGAAATGGGGCTATTAATGCCAGCTCATTCAAAGAATATAGCTTCAGGAATGAATGTGGGTTTTTTTTCCTTTATATTAAAATGGTAGTTTCCTAATAGAGATACTGAATGTTGTGTATTCAAATATCTTTAAAGGAATAGTTAATTCAGAATTGAGTGCAAAGAAGCTGCAGAAGATTATTCATCCATGTAGATACAATTATATTGTGGTAGATAATGGATTTGTGTTATTCTTAATGTCTATACATGGCTAGAGTGGAGACTAAAGTTGTTTTCATAACTTTTCAGTACATTGAACGAAAGAAAAGTATGACAGTAGAAAGCATCTGATAAATTAAATGTGACATGTTTTTTATCCATATAAAATGGTTTCTGAGCAGCTGGTAATTGTGAATATTTTAGCAGTCTTTTTTGATGTGGAATACTTCTTCTGTGTTCAACACTAATGAATTGTGAGTTGTACTTCATCAAACTGACAGTTTCCTTACTTTTGTAAATAGGAATGTGATACACCTTGTAAAAACTGGTAAAAGATACTCAACTCACCATGTAAGCACATGGCATTTTCTCTTTTTTCTTTTTCTTTCTATGTTTTATCATTAACTTTCTTCTAAAAGGAGATAATATAAAGGCTCCCATTCACAGGGTGCTTAATAAATTTCAGCATCATGGTAGGTACCATAATGTATATGCTTTCCATTGGATAATTATTATAGCTCAAATCAGCTAAAAGAAAAAAAATGAAAGTATGAATTAGCTAACATAGTAAGTGAGTGCACCAGGAAATTACAGATTCCTTAAAGTGTTTTCCTATGAAATACCTGTCTTTGTTGTTGTTGTTTATATAAATTTTTTTCTCAAAATTTGTTTATTTATTTTGAGAGAGAGAGAGTGCACAAGAAGGGGAGGGGCAGAGAGAGAGAGAGAGAGAGAGAGAGAGAGAGATTCCCAAACAGGCTCTGCACTGCCAGCACAGAGTCCAGTGAGGAGCTCAAACCCATGAGATCGTGACCTGAGCTGAAGTTGGATGCTTAAGCAACTGAGCAAGCCAGGTGCCCCTAAATTGTTTTTACAAAATAAAAGATACCTTACATTCCTCCAGCTTCGAAAAACTTTAAAGAATATTTTGAAGTGTTCATCTTTGTAAAGATCCTGTGAAATAGGAAGCTTATGCATTATTCTCGTTTTATTTTTTTATTTTTTTTATTTTTTTTTTAAAACGTTTTTTATTTATTTTTGGGACAGAGCGAGACAGAGCATGAACGGGGGAGGGGCAGAGAGAGAGGGAGACACAGAATCGGAAACAGGCTCCAGGCTCCGAGCCATCAGCCCAGAGCCCGACGCGGGGCTCGAACCCACGGACCGTGAGATCGTGACCTGGCTGAAGTCGGACGCTTAACCGACTGCGCCACCCAGGCGCCCCGACATTATTCTCGTTTTATACATGAGGGAAGTTAACTGAAAGATGAGTATTAGTCACAGAGGGGACCATAATGCAGATTCTCGTGCTTTGATATATAGTACTATTTTCACTAAGTGGTAGAACAAAATTAATGTAACTGTACTAGGAACATGGCCACTCCTAGAATAAGAATTATCCAAGAAAATTAAGATGTTAAGATCAATTAATCAGGAAGTATTTTTTAACAGTATAACAACCTGAAATTGGCTATCGTACTGGAATAAAAAAAAATCTTGGAAATTATTATTATTTGCAATATTAACTCAACCCATTCTTCAGGGTAACATTATATATTACGACTTCTATTAAAACAAGCATAATATTGTAAACTCTGAGTGGGGCTGAAACTCAGTGTGCAGCTTGTACAGCTGAGCTAGTACAGCTGCCGCCAGCCTTTCAAATCAACTCTTTAATCTGTTTTATACTTCAGGATTCTACAGAATATTTCCATGAAAAAAAAAAGAGGTCCAGTGCTGACGAACCCATTGTCTGACTACTGATTAATGATCTTCAGGAAAAGTTCCAATAATAATAATTAAGACTCTCACTAATAGACATAATAAAGATGATACCTTATGCTTTCAGAGAAGATGACTGTTTTCTAAGGAATTTCACTTGGATGCTTCTAGAAATATGTCAAAATTGGTAACCTCAAAATCCTTTCCAACACTGGAGCCTCAAAATTCTAAATAATATCTAAGAAACCTCTTTTAAAAAGATGTAGATGAGCTCACAAATAATTAAGGTACATTCTCAGAAGCTAAATACCAAAAAACTAGGGTGGGTCAGGTGGGGTTAATCCGGCTAAGGTAGACTGATTTGGGATCAGTCTCAGTCCAGAGGTTTGTGATTTCTCATTTGCCCATGTGAACAAAATTGCAGCTTAGTCAGCTGCATAAATTTGAACCACCAAAAGAGTGTAACCTAGATAAACTAGAAAACAATTTCTCCATCAGCACAAGGAAATGACAAGGAAACTTACAGGTGCTTCTAAGTCCTGCTTGCAGAAGACCTGATGCAAGTCTTGTGCTTCTCCACTAAGTCACTAGTTGATGAGACAAGTATCCTGTCTCTGCTAAGCCTTGGCTTTTCTGGACTAAACATTACCATTTTCTTCAAACACATTTATGCCGCATAGTCTTTAGTAACCTGCGTGATTAAACATGCAGGCTAACATGTAGAAATTCTGTGTTCAAATTCTGGCTCTTTGAGCCCAGTTTCCCTTGGCTCTAAAATTGAGATGATTGTGTGAGACATAAATGAGGTTAGTAGATATGTAAACCAGTTGTAAAGAAAACTGTTCTATAGAAACACTACATTTACCTTAAAGTCACTGTTCACATAACTATAGCATAATAATAAATATCTATCATTTGAAAGTTGTTGAAAATAGAGTTTTTGGAGTCAGCCTTTGGTGACAGCCTTTGGAGTCAGCTCTTAACACTAATGTCTATGGGAACCTGGAAAATTCACTTAACATCTTTTTTCTCAGTTTTCCCATGTGTGAAATATGGTAGACAAGACTAGGTCATACCTCATACAATTGTAATGAGGACTTTACTAAGTTACATATGTAAATTAATTAATACAGAGCATGTCACATAGCTATTGTTGTCATCATTATGATTATGCAGGTGACAAAAATACTGTTAATCGGATTGAACTGACAAATGATATCTGAACATAATACACATACACATATTAAAGTTGACATAATTTACTTAGGGGGAACTCTATTGTTATTCAGGAAACCATTGCACAGAAAGTAACAAAAAGACAAAAAGAGAAGAAGGGCATCTGGGTGGTTCAGTCGGTTAAGCATCCGACTCTTGGTTTTGGCTCAGGTCATGATGTCTTGGTTCGTGATTTTGAGTCCCACACCAGGCTCCATACTGACAGCGCAGAGCCTGCTTGGGATTGTCTCTCTCCTTCTCTCTCTCTGTCCCTTCCCTACTCCCTCTCTCTGTCTTTCAAAATAAGTAAATAAACTTTAACATTTATTTATTTTGAGACAGAGAGAGACAGAGCATGAACAGGGGAGGAGCAGAGAGAGAGGGAGATACAGAATCTGAAACAGGCTCCAGGCTCTGAGCTGTCAGCACAGAGCCCGACGCGGGGCTCGAACCCACAGACCGTGAGATCATGACCTGAGCCGAAGTCGGACGCTCAACCGACTGAGCCACCCAGGCGCCCCCAAAATAAGTAAATAAACTTTAAAAAAGAGAGAGAAGTTGACTGCAAGCCAGGAAAATCTACAGTAGCAAAAATTGTTAACAATACCTTCACAGTGAGTGAGGCTACAAAACCTTGTTTAAAATATATTTTATATATATCTCAAAAAGCATAGTCCTTCCCAATCATTTAATGTGAGAATACCCAGGCCTATACATGTTAATCTGTGAAGGCATCAGCACAAGATGACAGAGAAATATTTAATACATTTCACATAAAGTGAAAATTAAACAAACCAAAAGCTTTAGTGTTCAGAGGAGTGAGTTTCCATTATCTAGAGAAATCACTGAAGTAGGTGTTTATTTCCAAATGATGATGGATAAGCAAAGGGTTTCTGTAATTGCTTACTGAACAGACAAATGGTTGACCTAGGCTTCATATGTCAGTTACTCTTAAATGTGGTACAGCGGGATCCAGCTAGCCAAGGTAATGCAGATTCATCTCATGTCACTTCTGCGTGCCTGGGTAATATTTTGTTTAGTCAAGTTGTGCTTTGCTTTGGCTTTCTTTGGTGTATCAGTATGGTACAGAAAAAGAAATGGCCTGGGGTGGGGGGGGGGAAATCTGATAAAGCAGGTGTTTTGTCCCATCTATAATTACTGTATATAATGTGTGGGTAAGCAAAAACCCAGTTCGGCCTTTACCCTTTTCTGCTGTTCAGAATTTGAAACAAGGGTCACAATGGAAGTATGCAGATCTCTCTAATGCATAGTATTCTGCAAACTGATACAAAACGTTTAGCCATTGATTATTTGGTAAGGATCATAGGAGTAAGAATGAAATCATTCTACATTCGAAGTGGATCACAAATTCAGAGCTGTGAGTCTGGCATTGAAGAATAATTTCTATCAAAGTGGTGTATTTTAAAGATTTAATTCTATAGGTTACCTCTTGATGAAAATTCATGGGAAAATCCTCTCACAGAAAGGGACGAAGGATATTTACTGCCAGTAGGTTTATACTATTAACGAGTTATATTCACAGTTGTATGAAATATTAGTTCTGTCAGCTTCTTACAATTTATGGGACTTCGGCAGACCTTCGGCAATGCAGATAAGCATTGCTGTGCTCACGTGGAATATCGGATGCATCCTCCTTGCACTCTGAAAAGCAAATAGAGTACATACATTTATCAATCCTGACATTGATCCTCGTCTACCTGGCTCAGCAAAGAATCACCTAAATAATACAATATTGAGAAACTGGAAGGCCAAACAGAACAAGCAGTCTTACATTTTATAATTGAAATATTTAAAGGTGTAAGTGAATTAAAGAATATATTCTTATTTAAAGGACTTATTTTTCTTTTCTAAATGCCCCCTCTCTGAAAGAACTGCATGCAAACAGATGACTAACTGTAACTTGGGATTTTGTTTACTGTTGAAAATAAAGCAAAAACAACTTACATAAAAAGTTAAATATCATTGTATAGATCCTACACTCAGATGTGGCAATTGGTTTATTGATCATGCTTAGGAAAATTGCCAGTGTGTCTAATTTCATGTTAAAATGACCCATACTTCTTGAAGTTATTATGTATCATAAGAATGTGATCTTATGTAACTGGAATTTCATTTTTTTTTATGTAGGCATTTGCCACAGTGGGAGGGGACTTTGATACGGAATTTATTTCCTCTTCAGTTTGAATTTTACAGCACTTGCATCCTGTGATCTCACAGAGGAGTATATGATTGAGTATAATACAAATTAACGTATTAAGAAAAGCTTATGATTCTGACAGTTAATCAGGAAAAAACATTTTTTGTTACATAAAATTTAGAGAACTAGATTGTTCTTCAAAAGAAATATTCTGTAACCATGCTTTTAAATTATGCAATTTTCTTTTTCTTCCTTAAAAAAAAAAAAGATTAACTTGTTTAAAGTAGGGTAGGATGCTGGGACACCTGAATGGTTCAGTTGGTTAAGTGTCTGACTTCGGCTCAGGTCATGATCTCATGGTTCTTGGGTTCAAGCCCCGCGTCGGGCTCTGTGCTGACAGCTCAGAGCCTGGAGCCTGCTTCAGATTCTGTGTCTCCCTCTCTCTCTCTGCCCCTCCCCCACTCACGCTCTGTCTCTCTCTGTCTCAAAAATAAATAAACATTAAAAATTTTTTTTTTTTTAAGTAGGGTAGGATGCTTAAATACTTTCAGGAGCCAGGCAGTGACATAAGTGAGTAAGTGACTCAGGTGGGGAATGTGTAAGATGTTGGTACTAACTCGGTTGTGGTTTGCCCACTGTAACACTTGCCTCGTTATGTTTCTATTAAAATTATTTGGAAGACATTATTTGAGAATAGGTTTGTGGGATATACTGGGTGGTGGAGAGCCACCAGCTAGAGCTTCCTGTTCAGTAGTGTTACTCAGGGAGCTGCACCTAGACCCTGTTATATCAATAGTACAATGGTACTTGTATTCTTTAGGAAATATTAGCCTTTTTCTCACAAAGACAGTTTGGAAAAACGTCATCATAGAAGTGAAATAAAACACTATCATAATTTCTCTACTAATAGATGTCTATCTCAGTCTCTTCCTGAGCCATCCATACATACCTTATATTTACTCAATATTATCTTTTGGATATGTGAGTGTTTTCCTGTCTTTTGTAAGTAGTTAATGAACTTAATTGGTTGAAAGGATATCACCTTCAAAGTAGTCTAAACTGTTTCCGATCATTACTAAAACCCCCTTTTAAAACACCCTGCAGCATCTCCCTCTCATTCCCACTTCTTCCTGTCTGTCCGCCTGCCATGTTCTAGAATGTGGAAGCACATTCATTCACTTCTCCATGACTGGAAATTTGACACCAACTGAGAGCCATGCACTGTGCTAGATGTGGTGTTAAATATCAGTGAACCAGAAAGACCAATCCTGCTTTTGGGGAGCTTTATAGAAGCTAGTGAGGCTAGCTAATAATTGTAATTAATGTATTAATTAATCGATTAATTAATATGTTAATGATACAATATATTAATTATAATTACTAATACAATTATAATTACGGTGCATGCTCTGCAGGCACTATGTGTAGCTCTCCCATTTACCTGTTACTACCCGCTTTTCCCTCTGTGAAGTCTTCTCTCAGCCTTCCAACCTGAATTAATTTTTTCTTATTTGGGGCTACCATTGTACCTTCTATGCATTTCTATTTCTATTCCACTTATCCGTAATTACTCTGAATGTTTAATGGTTTGGGTATTTCCACCCTGGACTGGAGTTTGTTAAAGGCAACTGTTCTATTATATCTCCCTTGGTAGCCACAGGCCTTCGTGAGGTGCTTGGCTCCACAATAAGTATTGAATGAATGTTTACGTAATACATAAATATCACACTGCTTAATTAAAAAACAAAACATATAGGGGCGCCTGGGTGGCTCGGTTGGTTAAACATCTGACTTCGGCTCAGGTCGTGATCTCAGAGTTTGTGGGTTTGAGCCATCCATGCATTGGACTCTATGCTGACAGCTCAGAGCCTGGAGCCTGCTTCGCATTTCGTGTCTCCCTCTCTTCTCTGCCCCTCCCCCACTCACACTCTGTATCTCTCAGAAATAAACATTAAAAAATTAAAAATATGTATGTAAATATTTAAACAAATTGACTTCCCGCATCTGACTAGATTTGCCAAGTTCAGATGATTTTACAACCTCAGATGCTTCAATTAATAGTGTCAATGATTGGTTGACAGGCTGTCCTTTTTTAAACAAAATTTTATTACTCATGTTGATTTTTGTATTGTAAATTATTACTGTTTATCATGTTATTGTAAATAGTTACATGTCATCATATTATAGTAGTGATTTAACAAATATGCATTATACAAATGAATGAATGGTTATTCTTGTTTTAGGGGAAAATGATAAATGAAAGTTTCTAATGTTCCTTCAGGCTTGGAATTTTTATGCCAAAATATTGATTTTATATGAAACTTGCAAATACAGTCCATGGCTTGAAAGCAAACGTGTCAGAATACATGAGTCCACACAAATAGAAATTATAATAAGGACTTGACATTTATGAGAATGACATTTATGAGCTATTTTTATGAAATGAACATGTTTACTGCTGTAGTATTTTTTACCCCCTCCATGTTACTATTATTAAGAACTGTAAGCTCTTGGCTTTTTTCTTTCCTGTCCTATCCATTTCTTTTTCATTTTTTCATCTTTCATCTTTCTATACTCTGCCATTCTTTGCCACCCCATCATGTCTGTGGTATCTTTAACCTTTAAGGTTTCTCCTTCCTCCCCTAACCATTGGTAACTTTTTTCTTCTATCTATTCCTGCATTATCTTTGATTCTAGGCTTGAGATCAGCCATCCTAATCAGCCATCCTGATCATCCTAATCATCCTAATCTTCGATAGGGTAGACTATCCTGTCCCTTTTGATTAATTAGAATCTGTTCCTGGGGTGCTTGGGTGGCTTGGTCGGTTAAGCGTCCCCCTCTTGATTTTGGTCCAGGTCACGATCTCACAGTTCATGAGTTCGAGACCCGTGTCAGGCTCTGTGCTGATAGGACGGAGCTTGCTTGGGTTTCTCTCTCTGCCCCTTCCTTATTTGTGCACACACACCATCTCTCTCTCTCAAAATAAATAAATAAACATTTAAAAGCTTAGAATCTGCTCCTATTTAGTTTTGATCTAACTCATCCTTCTTTTCTCCAAAACTACTGTTTATCTGTAGGTTTACCTTTGTCCTACTCAAGGCAAAGGCATGGGTCTCTATTGGCTATTGTTTCAGCAGAAAAAGTCTGCATAAACTGCATCTCAATATTTTAGTCCTCTTATCATTTGTGTTGCTTGGCTTTGACCAGAATCGGCAACTCTAGCTTCTCTGCAGATGGTTAGTGTCTGGAGATTTGGCTTCTTAGGCTTTGATGCCAAAATTACTTCTGAATAAAGAACTCATCATTTGATATTTTTGTGTCAGGCCATCTTGTCAAAGGCTGTGGCATTCCCAAAGATCAACTTCGCTGTTTGATGCTATGACTGAACTTGAAATTGTCTTATAGGCATTTTTCCTATATCTTTTGTTTATTGTTGATCCATTTCAGCTCCTCTTGCAAGAACTCATTGAATGTCCCACTGACATCCATTCTTCCCAGGCCATTTGGTGGCTAGATTGCCATGAGCCTAACTTTACAAAGCTGGTTATTCTACTCAGTGAATTGTCCACATAACATACAGAATTGTCTGGGTAGCGCTGATCAAATCATTGCACAATGCCAGGCAACTAACCATCAGGAGCTACTGCTCTTTTATCAACTTTCAACATTTTTGCAGAGCTCAAAATAACAAGAAGACCATGTTCCAGTAGCTTCTCAGAGGTATTTAATTTACACATTTAATCCAATCTTACAAATATTTAATGAGAACAAACTTGTTTACTGGTTCCAGGTCAATGACAGAAAGTTGCAAGCAAAGGTTTGCGTTGTGTGTATGTGTGTGTGTAAATTAAGATAAGTGGGGAGTTATGACGTTTCTGGCCCGCTTACCTATGGTTAAAGTTGTCCTCACTTGCAGAGTGAATCCTGCCCAGTTTTTCAGGCAACCCTGGCACAGGCAGGTTAGGGAAGAGCAGCTGAACACCATTGGTTTAGATTTTCTACTCTATGCCTTGATATTGCTGTGTCTGAGATTAGTCTGTAGATACTCCCAGGTCCAAGAAACAACCATTCGGAGGCTGTATTTCCTGACTTCTCCTGGGTTTGTCTTCTTACCTAAGTTTGATCATATTTTCAGAATACATCTAGAACTGGAGCCAGGACCTCAAACAAATATTATTTTGCTAAGATTCCAGGTACTCTATTTAGTACCTGCTCCTCTCTGCTCCTCTTACTACCTGCTCCTCTCTGAGGCTAGATCCACAAATCAGGTGATTTATTAGAGCTATACTGTTGCCCTTTTCTTGTCTGTATAACCACAGCTTGTACTGAGAACTCTGCTGATCACTTTACATAAATTATATCCAGTTCTCACAATAACATTGCATATTACAGTTTAAGAAAATGAACAAGGGGCGCCTGGGTGGCTCAGTTGGTTAAGCATTCGACTTCCGCTCAGGTCATGATCTCACGGTCCGTGAGTTCGAGCCCCGCGTCGGGCTCTGTGCTGACAGCTCAGCGCCTGGAGCCTGCTTCAGATTCTGTGTCTCCCTCTCTCTGTGACCCTCCCCCGTTCATGCTCTGTCTCTCTCTGTCTCAAAAATAAATACATATTTAATAAAAAAAAAAAAAGAAAATGAACAAGTAGAATAGCTGAGATCTAAAGTCTCTGACTTGATTTTGGGTACCATAAACTCCCTAGAGCTTCTGCTGTAACACCTTCCTAAAGAAGAATGGACATCTCCGGTAGCAGATCAATCCCATGTACTTACCTGATCTTCAGATTCTGGAGTCTGCCCTGATATCTTCTCTCCCAATTCAGTCTTGTTTCCAATCAATCAGTCATTGTTCTTAATTGCAATCAATGGTTCCAGATTCTAAATAGCAGAGGTTTAATTATAAGGTATTTGGTAGTTCATAGTATTCATGGGCTTGGGAAACATTGATGTGAAAACCAAGCTTGAGTGAGGCTAAGTCTTCAGAAGATAAGCTTAGAAGCATGCTGTAAGACTGGCCTTGTAAGAGCATTTGCCCAGTGGCTACTATGCAATAAAAGGGAGGGGTGCCTACCATCCCAGTAAGGTTAGGTCTGAGCAGAGAACTTGATCTTGCATCATTGGATCATTATTACCTCTGATGATGTCTCCAGGAGTATCCAGACACCACTGCAGAATCCCAAAACTGTGCACAGAGGCTGAAGCTTCTTTTTGACTTTATTCCTATTCAAATGCATGTATCTCTTGATTTCTGCATTTATTATTATTATTTGGAGCTGAGATCACTTGCCTGCTTCCCAACTGTAAGGAAATCTAGGAATTTCAGTTTGGGCTTCTGAACTGGAATAGTGAAACTCATATTTTGAAATAACCTTTAAACACTAAAGGGTTTTTCAAAAGACATTGTGCAGGCCCATGGATGATGATGCCCACCACAGAAGGCTAGCCTACAGCTTCATTGCTCACATATACCCCTTCCTCGCAAATATCTCTTCTGGGCGACCATTTCATAGTGATCCAAAACACAGATCAGGCCCCACCTGCCAACTTTAATAATCATTTGCTATACTGCAAAACTATTGCAGAAGTAATTGTGGTTAAGTGCTATTTTGCAAGGCTTTTTTGTAAAATAAGGGATTTGTTTCCCAATATTTGCTTATGAATTCAAGTTTTACATTCATTTTTCTTGGTTTTATAATGTGCTTTTGAAATCTGTATATATATATATACTGTCCGTGGCTCACTCAGTTCTATACTGGTCTTCCTGGGGCTCCCCTGGAGATGAGATAAATAAGCCTATAAGCCAATAAGTAAGTAAGTAAGTAAGTGAATAAAAGCATGTCATGGGTACGTTGCTTCAGAATCAGGGCAGTAGTAAACGTCACAAAGGCAAATTAATCAGTGTCCTGCACCATTCACAATGGCAGGTGGCCCCTCTCATTATTATTGTAACAATATTGCTAAATAAGCACAACACAAATAAAACTCTCTGGTGGGAAAGTGGCTAAGAATAATTAGGGGCAAGTGGCTTTGTGGGGACTAAAATCCTGTAATTAGAAGGGAGGATTTGGAACACTGTTTGAAGGAGAAGGATCAATAGAAGACTTATTTTCTCTGCTCAGAAAAGCAGCTCTCTTTGTTTGGTGGTAAAATGGAGTTATTTTGGAATAGAAAATGACCCAAGGCTCTATGGACCTGGGACCACCTTGTAACGGGTAGAGGTTTGTGGGGGGAGGGCGGGTAAGGGGAGGCGGTGTTGTATTATGGCATGATCTTTTGAAATCATATTGTTAATAACAAAACAAACTTATTAAAAGTAATGCTAATTTAGTCTCTTCTGCTTGGTCTGGATTACTCTTCCTTTAAACTTTAAATATCATGTGATGTTATGTTAAAGTAAAATGTGTATTTATGATAACCCATTAAAACCGTTGCAATACTGAATAATAATTTTCTGTCACCTTGAATCTGATTAAGTAGAAATTTTGTTTAGAATGTTCTAAACTCTCTTAACTATAGAGAACACACTGAAGATTACCGGAGGGGAGGTGGGCAGGGGGATGGGCTAGATGGGTATTAAGGAGGGCACTTGTGATGAGCACTGGGTGTTACATGTGTAAGTGATGAATCGCTAAATCCTACACCTGAAACTAATATTACAATGTATGTTAACTAACTGGAATTTAAATAAAAACTTGGAAAGAAAAATTTTAAAAACAAAAATAAAAGAATGGAAAAAATACAGTGTTCTAAATGGAGCGATAATTAAGAGGAAACTTGAACTCTGAATTCATTTTCCCACACTCCTTTTCTAAAAGTGATCTTAATACTGTGTTGTTTTATTCACATTTTTCCCCTCAGGCTATTTCTTTTTTTAAAAAAATGTTTTAATGTTTATTTATTTACTTTTGATAGAGAAAGAGAGAGCACAAATAGGGGAGTGACATAAAGAGAGAAGGAGACACAGAATCCGAAGCAGGCTCCAGGCTCTGAGCCTTCAGCACAGAGTCTGATGCGGAGCTTGAACCCACAAACCTTGAGATCATGACCTGAGCCAGAGTCGGATGCCTAACCGACTGAGCCATCCAGGTGCCCCTCCTTCAGGCTATTTCTTAATGTGATTTATTTTGAATGTGAATTTTGTATTAGGGTATCCATTTTAAAAGGTGGTTGAGTCTGTTATTTGTACTTAGCATTAAAACAAATCCTATGATACAAAGGGAACTTTTCCACCTATCAGAGGTGACTTAAGTTTCCTTCTACTACATTGCTGTCCAGTGGATAATGGACTTACCTCTACCGTATCCTTGGAATGTAGCCACCTAGCCACTCTTGAATATAGCCCACTTTATGGATTGTTCTCTCTTTGATAAACTCTCCTGTTATTAATCCAAAATTCTTCTCTAGGTAACATCTGTCCTAACTAGGTAACATTTGTCCTAGTTAGTTTTCTTAAGATTGGTGATTTTTATTTCTGCTTTGTCACTGTCCATCAGTGGTGTAATATGGTTGCTCCTTGAATATATTAGTAGGTTTATAAAGTACTTGGTATTGCAGAGTATATTGAAATACGCATTGTGCTTATACATTCATAATAAATCTTTTGGCATTTTAAATACATTGGTTATATTATCAGTTTATGAAAAAAAAGAATTATGTTCATACACACCGAATGGGATGGGAGTGAGAGTTTGCAAGGTGACCTAGAGAAGTTAATTTCACAGCATGCAATAATTGTTCATTTTTATATGGACATATGAATGTGTATTTCTGACTCCTACTCTGCAGTAGAGAGGGAGATGCAGAGAACGTTGCTCTCCTGACCTTAAAGCAAGTTGATAGGGAGAGCCTCCAGTTAAGAAAGTTTTGTACTAATATCTTTTAAATTTAATTCTTACTTGGTTAGTAGAGATACTGGAAAGGTTGTTTCCTTTCAATTTGTTATTCCAGGGCTTGCAGTACGAATCCTCCTGTGCTAAGTCCAGAGAGAAAGATCCTCCACAGCCTCGTTTTATCTAGTTCCTTCTCTGGTTATACTCTTAAGTAATGAGATCTTCTAAAAGGCTGAGGCCCCTTCAGCAGATTACTGTTTTTTTATTATATTCACTTCATGTATATGAATTTCACCAAAATTAATGAGGAATAAGAAATTAATAATGAAAGCTAATCAACAGGAGATACAGAAATGATAAATACTGAGAGGAAATACATTTTCAAAAATCCCAGTGAGTTTGAATATTAGAATATTTGAAAGGCCAATTGGTACTTTTGTTATACCTGTGGGTGAGTATCAGTTTAATCCCCATTTTATAAACGAGAAAACTGAGGATCAGACAGTTTAATTCATTTCCCCCAAGCCAGACAACTAGCAGATGGTGGAGACTAGATAATTTGTTTAAATGTGGCATTAGGCTGCTTTTAAAAACCGCTAGGGAGGGGCGCCTGGGTGGCTCAGTCGGTTAAGCGTCCGACTTCAGCCAGGTCACGATCTCGCGGTCTGGGAGTTCGAGCCCCGCGTCAGGCTCTGGGCTGATGGCTCAGAGCCTGGAGCCTGCTTCCGATTCTGTGTCTCCCTCTCTCTCTGCCCCTCCCCCGTTCATGCTCTGTCTCTCTCTGTCCCCAAAATAAATAAACATTAAAAAAAAAATTAAAAAAAAAAAATAAAAACCGCTAGGGAAATGGACAGGGTCCTAGTATCTGTTGAATGCAAACTATTTGGCAAATAATCTGCTGTCAGCTGATGCTCAATTATTTCTCATTGCCACCTGTGGATTAGATAGACAAGGTTGGAATGGTTAAGCCATTTTCACACTGGTTGCCCACTGGGTAGGGGCCAGGACTAGCATTTGAACATTGAGCTATGGCTGCAAAACCTATGCCTTTTCTGCTCTACAAAAAAAAAGAAAAAAAAAAGTAAACTCTTTTAAGCAGGAAAATATTCAAACTATTTCACAAAAACTCAAGGTAGGTAAGGTGGCAGTCTCCTTGTCTCCTTGTTGGGCCATCCCCAGACTTTGCCAGGGAAGCTAGGGATTTGAAAGTGCCCAGACTGTCATGCTGATTCAAGCCATTCCAGTCTGTTAAGAGTTTACAATTACAAATAATTTTATAGGCACATTCATATTAACACGTATATACACGGTTCTTCCCTATAACTGTTGTTGATTCAGCAAGTATTTATTGAGCACCTATTATGTGCCAGGCTTTCTTCTAGATGTTGAGGAATGTAAAGACCAAATCTGGACCTTCATAGAGCTTCTGTTGTTTTGCTATTATCACTACTTTGATGAGTCATTTAACATACTGTCTTGATTATATGTGCACACATTTCATCTCCTACTAGATTTTATGCATCTGCGGGACAGAAAGTGTGTCTTACTTCCTTTTATATCTCCCCCAGACAACTACTACAGCAGTATCTCCAGTGTATTCCTTCTTTTATGCTTTTTCAGCACAGACATATGACATACAGTTTCATAAAATCCATCCCTCCATTTAAATAGATTCCTGGTGTGACATTGTTCATCATTTCCCTGTAGCCTGAACTTTTATCAAATTTCTACTTTTAGAAATGCACATTTGCAAAAAATCAATGAATCACTCAGAAAGTATGATTCGTTCATTAGTTGTAGGGCGCACTGATTTGTTGCAACATGTAAGACTAAACATTGACTGACTTTCTAACTTAGAAATAATATTTCAACCACCTAAAAAGAACAGATTCATAGGCATTTGTTAGACATCTAGAAGTTGTTCCTCTGAGTGGGGTTATCAGTACTGAGTAAATATTTCTTTTTTAATACTCATCTAAAATGAAATATAAATATTTTCATTTGTATTTGATAGTGTAATAAAATATCTTAGTTCATCTTTGAAAGCTATTATATTACAGAATAATTATTTTGTATAAGAGGTTTTTAGTTTCAAACACAGATATATTTGTTATTAAACACCCTAGTTTATTTTTTGAAAATCTGACAATGGCTTCCCATGGCAAAGTGGTTTTGTATAGGTCTTTATTTACAAGCCTGAGTTAATTATAATTTTTTTAAATAAAATTTATTACAGCCTTCTTGTCAGGACTTATTTATTTTTCTAGCTTTATTGAGGTTTACTTGAAAAAATACATATAATATTTAAAGTGTACAACTTGATGATTTTATAGATAGATCGATCGATAGGTAAGATTCCCCCCCACTGAGTAAATTAACAAATCCATCACCTCCCATATTTTCCTTTATTATTATTTTTGTGCCAATATTTAAGTTCTCTTTTAGCAAATCAGTCTTACAATCCAGTGTGACCAACTGTACTCATCATGTTATACATGACCCTCAGATCTTGCTCATCTTACAACTGAGAGCTTGTATCCTTTTATCTACTTGTCTCTACTTCCCCTATCCCTTATCCCCTGGCAAGTACATTTCTACTCTCTTTTTCTATGAGTTGAACTTGTTATTATTACTATTTTTAGATTTCACATATAAATGATCCCATGCAGTATTTGTCTCTCTCTGTCTGGCTTGCTTTACTTAGAATAATAGCCTCGAGGTACATTCTTGTTGTTGCAAATGACTGGATTTCCTTTTTTTTTTTTTAAGTTTATTTATTTATTTTGAGGGAGAGAGCCTGAGCAGGGGAGGGGCAGAGAGAGAGGGAGAGAGAGAGAATTGCAAGCAGGCTCTGCACTGCCAGCACAAAGCTTGATGCGGGGCTTGAACCAATCAACTGCAAAGTCATGACCTGAACCAAAACCAAGAGTTGGACACTTAACTGACTGAGCCACCCAGGTGCCCAGTTGGTCCTTATTTTTGAAGGCTGAGTAGTATTTCTTTGTGTGTGTGTGTGTGTGTGTGTGTGTGTGTGTGTGTGTGTGTGTGTTTATCACATTTCTTTATCCATTCAATTGTCAGCTCACAGGTTGTTGCCATACCTTGGGTACTGTGAATAATGCTGCTATAAACAGGGGAGTATGTGTGTCTCTTTAAGTTAATGATTTCATTTCCTTTAGATCTATATCCAGAAGTAGGATTATTGGATCATATGGTAGTGCTATTTTCAATTTTTTTTTAAGGAACCTCCATACTGTTTTCCATAGTGGCCATATGAGTTTATATTCTCACTAAGAGTATGCAAGGGTTTCTTTTTCTCTACATCCTCATTAGCATGTATCTCTTGCCTTTTTAATAACAGATATCCTAACAGGGTGACGTGATACCTCCCTGTAGTTTTGATTTGCAGTTTCCTGCTGATTAGTGATGTTGAGCACCTCTTCAGATATCTGTAGGTCATTTCTATGTCTTTCTTAGAAAAATGTCTACTTAGACCCTATGTCAGTATTTTAATTGGGTTACTTGTTCTATTATTTTTCTTTTTGCTTTGAGTTGTATGAGTTCCTTGTAAATTTGGGTATTAAATACTCAGTATGTGATTATCAGATAGCTCCTCCACTCCATAGGTTGTCTTCTCATTGGTTGATGGTTTCCTTTGCTGTTTGGGAGCTTTTTAGTTTCATGTCGTTCCACGTGTTTATTTTTGCTTTTGTTTCCTTTGCTTTTGGTGTCAAATCCAAAAAATCATTGCCAAAACCAATGTCAGGTAGCTTCCTCCCTATACTTTATTCTAGAAGTTTTACATTTGTAGATCCTGTGTTCAAGTTAAGCCTTATGTTCAAGTCTTTGAGTTGATTTTTGTGTATGATGTAAGATGGGGTCCAGTTTCATTCTTTTTAATGTGATTGTCCAGGTTTCCCATCATCATTTATTGAACAGACTACCCTTCCTCATTTGTACATTCTAGGCCCTTTTACTCATCATTGATCTATTCAGAATTTCTATTTCTTCATGAGTCAGCCTTGTGAAGTTGTATTGTTTCCAGGAATCTACCTGTTTCTTTTAAGTTATCCAAATTGTTGGTACATAATTGTTTATAATATTCTCTTATAATCTTTTGTATTTGTGTGATACCAGTTGTAATGTCTTCACTTTACTTCTAATTTTATTTCTTTGCACCTTCTCTCATTTTTTTTCTCAGTGAGCTTAGAAGGTTTGTCTATGTCGTTTATCTTTTCAAAAAAAAAAGCTCTTACTTTCATTGATCTTTTCTACTGTTTTTTTAGTCTCTTTTTCACTTATTTCCACTCTTACCTTTATATTTTACATGGTCCTTTAAAAGAGAATTTATTGTGGCTACCTGAAGAAATTATTGGAAGCAATGTTAAGGATTCTATTTTATATGATAATTTTTCCTTTAACTCAACTTATTGAAAGCCACCCTGAATGAAGATGGTGTGCTAGAATTTTCTAGTTTCTGAAGGCATTTCACTAAATTTATTGGACAAACTTTGTAATCCTATACTCCTTCCCTAAGGCATGATCTCCCTTAAAATAAAATATAAAACAAACTCCGGACACTTCTTAGAAGATTTTGCTCAGTGATTGTGTGTATAGTGGGATTGAAATTATAGACCACACACCAAGAAATCCTAAGAAATTCCTAAGAAATCTTTTTCCTACCTTTCTTTCTCTCCAGAGTCAGATCCATCTAAGAGAGTTCACAGCTAACTCAATTTCTCCTCTGTCTGTTTTCCAAATTCCACCTTTAGCTCCAGGCCTTTGTCATTCTAGTTTGACCCCCTTCTCCCACATTCTTAACTTTCTTCCTCTGTGGCATGTGATGCATTCTTGTGTAAATCAATTTTGTCTCTCAAGGCTTCTTCTAATTTTTCTCTGCGTTAAATCCCTAAATCAGCACCAGAGTCCTTGGCACCAAGCTGAGCAATAGAAGAGTCCTCCTCAGAAGGAGGAGAACTATTTATAGTTTGGTATTTTTGTCCTTATCACAGTGAGAATCCAAGATTTAAATTTACTTTTGGTTAATAGTCCTTTTGGAAGGCTACACCAGTAGGGCCTCACAAGATGGCATTACTTGGAGAAATTTACTACCTTCTAGGGAAAAGCCTTCAGCTTTGTAATGAATCTTGATTTTTGTCTGCATACCAAGAGTGCTTCTATCTCATACTAATCACAATTATGTGAGGCCAGTGTGTAGATCAGAATAATTAATTTATATTGGCAAATAGAGTTTTTAAGAGGACCACACTCTTTATTTGATATGCCTAGTTGATTTCCTCCCTGAGGAAGATCTAGGGAGAGAGCCAAAGTTTATCCTAGGAAAATTGTTTGCTCTGTCTTGAATCAGAATAGGAGGGACTAAATAGTTCATTCTTCTATTCATTCTAGCAGTATCATTTGATCACTTTGACTTTGGGGCTCTGCAGGGAACTTAGACTACAGTGACAAATATGTCATATCAACTACCCTCATGTTGTTGAGTTTAGTGGAGAAGCCAGAACTAAATTAAGAACTACAAAAACTAATTTTGGAGGAAAGTCAGAGTGTTCAGTGAGAGTGAGTAACTCCTGACTGACTGAATTTGTGGGTTAGAAAAGGCTTTTCCAGGGAAGTGATGGTTTAAGCTGACTTTACCTGAAAAAGTCTATGACTTAGGGATGAAAAGTGAGTTTGTGTGTGTGGGTGGTGGTGGTGGTGGTGGTGGTGGTGGTGGTAGGAGTACAATTTTTCAGGCAAGGGGAACATCATGGCTGGTGTATAGATCATGGGGTTCATGTTATACATCTGGTTAAGGATTTGGGAATCTGTTCTATGGTAAGAAGAAGCTGCTTTTTCTGAGAAGACTAATATGATTAATTGTTTTTGTTTTAGAAAAGGAAGTCTTTTATGGGTAAACAACGTGGTAGAGTATGAGAGAGACTCAGTGAGGCCAATTAGAAGGCTGTAGCAAAAAGTGCAGATAGAATGATATGGTCATTTAACTGAAGATATTGAAGGTTGAAAATGAGAAATATAAATGGATGTCACATATTTATGAGGTCAGATCAACAGTATTTAAGATTGAGTAGATGTCTCAGGGGGATGGGTCGTGATAAAAGTTCTGGGGAAATAATGGCATGAAATAATGGATGACAACCAGATTTGAAGGTAAGGTATTAAATTCAATTTTTACCATTAAATATGATTTAGGTTGCATGAAATCCAAATAAGAGTAATTTAAAACCATGTAAGCTCCCTTACTCACACATATCAAGAAGATTGAGAGAATAGTTCAAGGTGGTCCATTTCTTCAGTGGCGTTTGCCCTTTTATTCCAAGCTTTGTTACCTCATTGTCACAAAATGACTACAACAAACATCATGTACCTGTTGAAGGTGTGAGGATGGAAATGTAAAGTATTCACAAGCTGTCCTCTTCTTCCTTTCACTTTTAGAGTAAGCAATAAGCACACATTTTCCCCCAAGACCATCAGGAGACTTCCTCATAGGTCTCCTTCGCCTTAGCTTTTCCCAACTGGTAAGGATGTTGAACGTTTGGTAAGAGAAAGAGACGATCACAATTGGCTTAGAACGGTGGTTCTTAACTCTATTAGACACCAAGGCCCTTTAGAAATCTGAAATGAAAATCATAGACAATATAAATTACCTCCCTATATAACCTCACAACAAAAAACAGATAGTGCTTTATTGGTCATAAAATTAGAAAAAAATTAAGGAATATGTAAATGGTTAGAGCAGATTCAAAATGAGGCATGAGGTTGTTTGCAGCTGTATATGGAATAATGGGGCAAATGATGTCTGTAATAAATATGGAGAATATCACCACAACCCAGCATTGGTGATGCAGACTGACACATACGTGCTATATTGGTGTCATAAACAGAATGAGTGGTGTTGCTGTCAACTTTTCTAAAATGTTAAACGACTCTTGGTAACACTGTGAATAAAACAAACTCTGAAGTTTTCTTGATGCTAGTTGTAATCCTGGTGGCACATTAAAGAGTGAGTGGAATGCAGAACAATTCTCTGATAGGGCAGGAAGACACTTCCTGGACCCCACCCATTTAGGCCAGTAGTGCTTCTAGTCATTGTTACAAGTAAATTTCCAGGAAAAAAAAATGCAGTCGACACACTGTAGATCAGAGTAGAAATGTAAGATCAGTTGAAGGCAAAGAAAGATTGATTTCCCTGATTTTGAGTGTCCTCTCATAGATTCCCACACACTGCCTATAGCTCTTACAGACATTCACTACAAAGTTAAATTAAAGGTTGCCCTGAACTAATTCCTGTGTGTCTAGCCCTGAGGAGTCTGATTATTTCAGTCCAGTAAAACGCTAATTGTAAGGTTAAGGTTTCCTTGGGAGATCTTTCTCTCAGTCCCTTAGGCACTGGGAAGATGAATGCGAGTGACTTCAAACTACATTAAAAAAAAAAAGTGCATTTTTTTCTGGACTTGCAATGAAATTCTTAATTTGTATTTTTGGATATCTAGAAAAATGTGTCATTATTTTAAGATGTTTCCTTTTAAGTTATTGGCTCTTATAGTATACCATCCTGTATTGAATGAGCCAGATTTGATTTTTTTTTCAATATATGAAATTTATTGTCAAATTGGTTTCCATACAACACCCAGTGCTCATCCCAAAAGGTGCCTTCCTCAATACCCATCACCCACCCTCCTCTCCCTCCCACCCCCCATCAACCCTCAGTTCTCAGTTTTTAAGAGATTTGATTTTTTAAAAATTATTCATTCTAGTCTAATTTGCTATACTTTTTTTGCTAATGGCTATTTTCCCATTAGAAATCAAAGTTAAAAGTAGTTAATCTGGAAAATGGTTAACTGAGAAACCAAAAGAAACTTAATTACTCTAATGAAAGTTACCTTTATGAAAGTTTAAGTGACTTTTTTTCCTATGTCACATGAAGGAAATAAGAATTTTTTGCTCTGATATGATTCTCTATCTTCACAGACAGCCTAATAACAGTAGGGAAAATAATTTTACAAAACACATTAGTGTTCTTAAAAGCTGCTCATATTACATGTTGCATTTAAGGTAAATTAGAATTATTCCACCAAGTCAACTAATTTCATGTAGTGAATTAAAAAAATGTTGAAGAAGGAATTAAACATGATGAATCATATTTTATAATTGTTTTTTTATTTTGAATTTTTTATTTAAGTCATTAGACTTAAAATTTCTTAATCCCTTTAAAATTTAGAGTAGATGAGATATGGTCATTTTATTAAATCATCAAGGAGAAATGAAACATTTTGGGAATAGAATTTTATAAAGAAATTTGTAGAATACCCTAGAATTATAGCTTTTAGGCAGGAGGAAGACATAACTGTGTGTGTGTGTGTGTATGAATGTGAATGCCATGGTGTTGCATAAAACCACAAAGCATATGCCTCTATGAGTATGTGAAATTATGTAGCTTATTGCTATGAGGTTTGAGATAAGGGAACTATAAGGTAATATTGATTAGCCAAAGATTAAAGACGAGAAAAGTGAATGATAGATTAGCAAATGTTGAGCATAGTTTTTAGGGGGCTGAAAGGAAATGATGGATCTGTGGTGATGAAGATACTGATCTGGGGTTTCAGGCTGAGAAAAATTTGGAGAAAATAAGGCACTCCAATAGTTTGTTTGTACTGGTGAAACTTTGTTAATGAGGAATTTAAAAGCGCTTAAAATTCTGAACTATGAGACAATGAGGAGATTGTTGATTTATGTCCTAAGATTCAGGAGATAAAAATGGAAAAATCTTCCAGAAATGGTGTAGGTAAGAGGGTGGTAAGGCAAGAGCTATATGTGAAGTAGTTTTTTTGGTATCTTGTCGGAGAAGGGCTAGGTTAAAGGGAACAGATACAAATTTGTTGAAGTAATTCAATTATAAGGTGACCAAGAACTGGGTGATTAGACTGGTGGCAAAAAAAAAAAAAAAATACATGAATGCTAGAAATAGAATCTGACAATGAAAAAATGAAAAAAAAATGTATATATAATGTTTGTGTGAATATATATATGTACATCTATTTAACCACATTAATCAATTTTAATAAATGTAAATTAAAGTGAATATTATTTTCCCCATTATTTCACAATGTATAACCCTAATTTTATTTTGGGGGGAAGGGAATGGAGGTGAAGTATTCTGAATTATAAAATAAAGATCTTTAAATTGTTTTGAAAAATGGTTTTAAAAGTGCAAACAAATCCAGGCAAAAATTTCCATAATTTAATGCTATTGATTTATAGATTTCTACTAAATCAGCATAAACCACATTTGTTAAGTTATCCATACACCCTTGTGAAGTCAACAGAATAAAGAATTGAATTAGCTACTGCATTAGCAATCATTTGTTTGCAGATTCAAAGAGTCAAATTTACTGTTGGAAAGTAAGAAAACATTTATTATACTTATTTATATGTGGATTTACTATATTTTTTAAAATTTTATTTATTCTGAGAGACAGAGACAGTGCAAGTGGGGGAGGGGCAGAGAGAGAGGAAGACAGAGAATCCCAAGCAGGCTCCTCACTGTCAGCACGGAGCCCGATGTGGGGCTCAAACCCATGAAACCATGAGATCATGACCTGAGCTGAAAACCAAGAGTCAGTCACTTAACTGACTGAGCCACCCAGGTGCCCTTATTTGGATTTAATATTTAAATTGTCAGGGTCCTTAACTATCTGCAGGAATCATTTCTTTTATTTTAGTTTAAAAAAGAAGTGTTTTAGTCATAGCTAATAATCATAACTGTACATTTTCATATTTTGTCTGATCACTTTGAAAATACTAATTTCATGAAAATAACTATATAATAAAATAAATACCAGACCCTCTCAGTTTGCATGTAATAAACTGATCACTTAAAAAATTTTTTTTAATGTTTATTTATTTTTCAGAGAGAGGGAGCTAGCGTGAGCAGGGGAGGGGCAGAGAGAGAGGGAGACAGAGAATACAAAGCAGGCTTCAGGCTCTGAGCTGTCAACACAGACATGAACCGTGAAATCATGACCTGAGCTGAACCCAGATACTTAACTGACTGAGCCACCCAGGCACCCCTAAACTGATCACTTTTAATCTAAATTAATTCCTATAGTAACAAGGTGTGCTCTGAGAGAAAAAAAAGAAAGAAAAAAAACCTCACTTTCCTAAAATTGAATAATTTGCAAATAAAACTCTAATACACAATTTTATAGGTATATTTACTAGACCTGCACTGTGCAATCAATCCATTAGCCACCAGCCACATATGGTTCATTAAATTTAAACTAATGAAAATTAAATACAGTTAAAGGTAGTATGCATTCATTTCTTGCTATGGAGCACAAGAATATTATTTGAATACTATTTAATCTTTTTTTAGAGTTTAGTTGTTGAAGCTACTGCTAGAATTTTGAAACCCCATATCATACCCTTGTCAACTACCAAATATTTTCTAAGATCCGCCCAGGATCTTAGCACTTGTGCTGGACAGTAAAAGTGAATATTTTGTATTAACTCAACAAATGGTGTTGTGAATCTTATAAGACAGCGTGTATTCATTTAAAACCTTCTTGTAAAAGTCGTTGAAGTATTCAGGAACTTTCTAGTGGAAGAGACACTGAAATGGTCAAGCAAGTTTTAATGAGTTATTCATTCCAAAGAAGATTGAAGGTCAATAAATAAGACAGTACAGGAAGCATTCATTCTGAATCTTGACTACAAATAGGACAAGAGGAAGCAGAGGGCACAAAGATACTATTGAATACGAGATTTTAGTTAGATGTAAAGAAATGTTTCCTGGTGTGGAAAGTAATTGCACATTGCAAGGATTTATTGAGTGAGGTTGTGGGATTTTTGGAAATCTTTAAAAATAGAATACATTTCGATCTCTCTAGGGACGTATGTGATATGCCTGCAGGCATTGAGTGTGGGGATGAATTAGATTCATTGCCATGGTTTTTTCACACCAACAATTCTATGAATCTGTGGAGGACAATAAAATTGGATAATTCTCACTTGTGTTCTTCAGGGAGTCAGGTTTCCAGACTGCTTTTTCTAACAGTGAATCAGTGCCAAAATATTACCTTACATTCAACAACTTTTCAAATACAAAAAAGAAAAAAAAACCCTGAAAAATATGAAATGCTAGTGTTTTGCCATTTTAAGAAGCAATGTTTCTTGATGTGGATTAGCATTTCCTCTCCTCTAAGAGGAATAACATGATTTGGGTCCTAGTAGAAGCACTACTATTGGAAAATCTTGAATTCTTATTATGCCACTGAGTTGAAGGAAGATGTATTTACTGTGATTTGAAAATGCATGTGAAATACTGATCCGTGCCTTTGGTCTGAATAATGAAATTAGTTCCACACGTGATAAGCTCCATTCGTCACTTTTTGTGAAAGATCCCATCAGAATTACACAAGTTTGGTGTTCTAGCCACCTGGAATTTGTTCCAGCATTCCGATATTCAAGCCGCAGGCTGTGCTGGAAAGGAGGCAGCAGGTGCCCAGGTCAGAGCCACAGAGAACCAGGAAGTTGGGAAGTAGCCCAAGTACACGCACTAGGGAAGCATTGGAAGAAATTGGATGGAAAGGAAACTGGGACAAGAGAGCTGAGCTCGCTGCCACAGAGGGTGACGTGGCTGCATCAGAGTCGCAGTGAATCTAGTCATATATTAAGTACATCGAAGAAGAAATGCAAAGCCACAACTCACCTGAAAAGCCAATGACTATTTTTTTCTCATCCCTTGATGTAATTCTTAGCTAGGTTTAAAATGGAAGGCAGAAGCAGGTCAAGCTGAGTCATACTCATGAGGCAAAATTTGGGGGAAGCAGGAGTCAAAGGCTGGAGGCAGATGGCATTCTAAATCTGCCGAAGACAGTTTGAGAATAGCTAGCAAATAAACAAAGAAAGATAAGAAAACTGGCACTGGAAGTCCACTCTCAAGGGAGGTGGATGGGTGAAGAAGTCGAGTAGATTGTGTGAAGCTTCACCAAAGAGAATGTTCTTTTGATAGGCAGCCTGGTGTAACAGAACAAGCTCCAGCTTTGGGGTGAGATAGACACAGTTTATTCTCACACACTGTGTGATTCTGAGCAAGACGCTTAATCTCTGTTTCTTCATTTGTACGATTCGGTAATAATTCTTACCTTCCAGGTTGTTGTATTTAAAGTCAAACAAGGGGCGCCTGGGTGGCGCAGTCGGTTAAGCGTCCGACTTCAGCCAGGTCACGATCTCGCGGTCCGTGAGTTCGAGCCCCGCGTCAGGCTCTGGGCTGATGGCTCAGAGCCTGGAGCCTGTTTCCGATTCTGTGTCTCCCTCTCTCTCTGCCCCTCCCCTGTTCATGCTCTGTCTCTCTCTGTCCCAAAAATAAATAAACGTTGAAAAAAAAAATAAAGTCAAACAATTACGATGCCTGAAAATGCAGTAGAGAATCAATGTTATTCTGTTGAAGTTTCAGTGGGTGGAAACTTCATTCGTTCAGTCAGTAATTGCTTCATTCCTTCAATTCGTTCAGTAAATATTTCTTGAATATACACAGAATGCCAGAGAGTGCCTGAGGTAGAGGATACAACCAGGACCTAGTTTATTAGTTCTTAGAGTGCCTGATCATGGTTAAACTTTCCTTAGAATATGGATGGTTAGTAGCAAATTTGGCATGGTGCTGGCTATAGAGAGGATGGCACCAAGATTTACATGAGGTTCAGATGTTTTATTGGGATCATAATGGTTTCGGGCATCTCGGTATCTCATGTGTCCCTAATTATTCCCTCTACAGGGATCTCTTTTCTGGTAATAGCAGTTGGTAATAGCAGTTTAGCAGTTTAGAAATTCCTACAGGAATTGGGAGCCACTGAAGACTTTCATATTATATGTGAAATATATATGTGATATATACGTATATATCAGACACATACATATATACATACATGCATATGTATCATACACACACGCACACATATCAGAATTTGTGGGGACATCTGGGTGGCTCAGTCTGTTAAGCTTCTGACTCTTGGTTTTGGCTCAGGTCATGATCTTACATTTGTAAGATCGAGCTCCGTGTTGGGCTCCATGCTGACGGTGAAGAGCCTGCTTGAGATTCTCCCTCTCCCTTGCTCTCTGTCTTCTCTCTCTCTCAAAATAAATACTATTTTTTTCACAAAATAATTTGTGGGAGCGCCTGGGTGGCTCAGTCGGTTAAGCTTCTGACTTCAGTTCAGGTCATGATCTCATGGTTCATAGGGTCAAGCCCTACGTCGGGCTCTGTGCTGACAGCTTAGAGCCTGGATCCTGCTTCGGATTCTGTGTCTCCCTCTCTTTTTCTGCCCCCCCTCTACTGGTGCTCTGTCTCTCTGTCTGTCTGAAATAAATAGCACAGGAGAGAGAATCCTGGGAAATTAAGTTTCAGCCTTGCTAAGTTCGTACAGTGCAAACCACCCTTGAGAAGAGGGGAGACCTTTGGTATCATTTCCCTCACAGAGCAGCTCTGTGCACTGTGATTTTGTTTCACCATTTCTGCATACTGGTGATTCACAATAGGAGGTGTGAGGACGAGTTGGGAAGGGTAGAGCTGGTTGAATAGGGGAGGTATCCAAGAATCACTTGGGGAACATTTTCTAACTGCTTACGTTTGTTTCTGTTTCTTTACTTCCCAACACCCTGAGATTTTAATTACAGATTTCGATTTAGAGGAAGAGAATTCATTCTGCTGCTGCTAAAAAATCACAGTATGGCAAGTTAGCAATACTTGTGTAAATGTGCTCTGTTCATTGGGTATATCTATGTGGAGTGAAGCTTTGAACCACTGTTTTAGATTCTATAGTAGTATTTTTTTTAGTAATGGATTCTTGGCTCCTAAAAGACAGGAAGAGAGTCTTGTATAGCTTTTCTTCTGTTCTGTATGCTCCCCTACAATTTATGTGTAATCTCATTAGGCAGCAACTCTCAGCTCTCAAGCTCAGGTGCCTTCAGGGAGCTAGACATGCAACTCAAATATGAGACTGAAAAGGATGGTGAGGGCTGGGTGCTAGAAATAGAGTAAGCATTGCCTAACCTAACATCATTCAGTGAGATGGGGGGAGGGAAGGGGAAGGAGATGGAGAGTGAGAGAGATTGGTAGAGGGAGAGACCAAAACAAAACAAAACAAAACAAGTATATGCTGTTACTACTTGTCCCACCCCTAGTATGGTTACAGTTGGGAACTTCTACACACCATTTGCCATCATGGATGGGAAAGTGGTGAAGGTTGCCATTTTCATAGTATAGAGTTTACTTTTGTAAGAACATAAGGTCCACTCAATGTGACTTGTATTAAGGAATCAATTACTGTGGATTGTACTGTGACCAGCAAATGATGTTCTTAAGCAATACAGACATCTGACAGCTTTGACAATAACCTAGTAGTGGAAAGTAAAATAAAAATGTTTCATTATTTCATAATTTTTAAGTTATTTATTTATTTATTTTGAGAGAGAGAGCATGAGCAGGGGAGGGGCAGAGAGAGGGAAAGAGAGAGAATCCCAAGCAGGCTCTATACTCTCAGTGCAGAGCCTGATGCGGTGCTCGAACTCACAAACTGAGATCATGACCTGAGCCGAAATCAAGAGTCAGCAATGAATCCATTGAGCCACCCAGGCACCCTGTTTTAATATTTCAGAGAAGTGGCATATGACCTACTGAAAAAGTCCATTATTGCAACGTATTGATATAAGGTGGAAGAAAAATGAGAAGTGTATTAATACATAACTTTGGCTTATTCTTTTCCCCCAACTAACAAATTATTAGGGTTTTAACAAAACTAAAAGTGTGATTGTGATTTGATATTAAACAAAGTGTCATCTACTATTATGATTAGGTTACGAAAGAGTAAATGATTCAGACTTATTTATGCTAGTGTAAATTATGTTGTGATGAGACTTACGTTTCATGAATGCTAACTTATAAAACATCGCATTGCATTTCTTTTTTACAAACAATATTTATGAAGAAAGTATATTCTATACTTGTTCCTTAATTCACATTTTTTTCTAGTTCAGATGAAGCATTTCCAATGTTGCTAAGGTATTACATCAGAAAAATAAATTAACACATTTTATGTGAAAGTAATGTATGATTCAGAAAGGTCTGCCATACCTGGGATACAGAAATTCAGAGAACACCTTACTTTCAGCTCTAGGAAATAGTTTTGAATTTCTTTTTAACTTGCTACAGGTCCCTCCCATGCATTTCATTGTGCAAATCTCCTCTGGCAGTGACAGACATTATTAAACTTTAGTAAGTAATAAACCAGGGATGACAACTGGCACAAGGTTAGTGCTTTGAAACTGTTTGCTGATGATGGGGTCCCTGGGTGGCTCAGTCAGCCAAGCGTCCGACTTTGGCTCAGGTCATGATCTTGTGGTCTGTGAGTTCAAGCCCCGCATTGGGATCTGTGCTGACAGCTCAGAGCCTGGAGCCTGTTTCAGATCTGTCTCTCTCTCTCTCTCTTTCTATCTCTGCCCCTCCTCCACTCAACGCTCTGTGTCTCTGTCTCTGAGAAATGAATAAGCCTTAAAAAAAAATTGAAACTGTTTGCTGATGAACAAGTAAATGAATGAATAAAAAAAAGAAGTGACCAATTTCTACCCTTTGATTATTTACCTAGTATTCCTTTCAATGGTAAATTACTTACCAGTCAGTCATGAAAATAAACAACTGGGAGTTCTGAGACCTATACACATGCTACACTTTGTACTTAACATAAGGTTCAACTAGTCCATTCTTATATATCGAAGACACAAATATTTCACTCATATATTCATTAAGTATTTTTCTCATTTCCAGCTAGACACTACCTGTTTTTCCTTGTCAAATTGCGTTAATAACCTATAAATCAGTCCTCTTCTGTAGGATGAAGCAGATTTACTATGTTACAAAACTAATGTTGTCCACGAAAGTCAATATACTACCTGGGGTCTATAAACTATTTATATAAAAATTGATAGCAGTAGTGATAACCCAACTTATATCATAAATAAATGAATAAAAAATTGAACAACTAAAAAAAAGACTATGGGCAGTGAAACCTACCATTGACAGTGTCTAGAACATGAAAGTGAATGACTTTAGAAAGCAGTGAGGTACATACAGTGGAAGAAGAATTGAGCTTTAAGGGTCAGTGAGCTTGTGTGCTAACTCAGTGCTGACATTATATTAATCAGTGTTCTTGGAGGCAAACAACGGAAAGCAATGATGGATTTTAAACATAAAAGGAAATTTTTGGAAGACAATGGTTAGCTTATAGAATTGAATGAAAGACTGGAAAATTGGCTAAAACCACAGACTTAGAAATCGTTAGGAAACTAAGGCATCTGGCTGGTACAATCATGCCTTTGAAAGAGTGGCTAGATTGTTCCTGTTGCTGATACTGGAGCCCCCACGGCCCCCACTGACACTGTTAGCGTGAACGTAACGTGGACACGCACCACGGCTTCTGCTGTAGTCAGTTCTTCACTGCCCTTAATTATTTATATTACCTGTTCTGGAGTCATAGTCCTACTTGATGTCTTGCAATTGGTGACTAGAGTCACATGTTTATGCTCTGATGTCCGGAGTCAAAGAAACCTGTTAACTGGAGTTTTCAGGTTCTGCTGTGAGAGGGAAGACCTTACCTCTCATCAGAACATGTAGGAAGGCGGCATCTCCAGAACTGAAAGGGAGTATGAAAATGATTAGCAGTAGAGCCATTGAAAAGCAGTGTGATCCAAGAGGACAAATGTTGCAATTTTTGTGGATACAATTTTCAAACCAGCAAAGTAAAGCCTGAGAAATTGGTATAATCTACCTTAAAACAGCAAAGGTTTTAGTTCAGTTAGATAAAGCAAACACACACTGCAAACAACAATGAATAAGGATCTGAATGGGGGTTGGGGTGAAAATGACAGAGGTAAGGGAAATTTTTACACAATTTGATAACTAATGATATCAGAGATGGAAGAGGATGCTTATGAGATGTCTGGCCGGAGTAACTTGGGGGTTGGTTAGTCAGCTGTGTTCCTGCATCGGGTATGCTATTCACCATATCCATACACACCATAATAACAGCTAGATTTAATTTTTGTTGTTTTTTTTTTTACCATTTATTCATTTTTGAGAGACAGAGAGAGACATAGTAGGAGTTGGGGATGGCAGAGAGAGAGGGAGTCACAGAATCTGAAGCAGGCTCCAAGCTCTGAGCTGTCAGCACAGAGCCTGATGCGGGGCTCAAACTCATGGATCGCGAGATCATGACCTGAGCTGAAGTCTGATGCTTAACCAACTGAGCCACCCAGGAGCTCCTAGATTTACCTATTTTGAAAGCAAATTTTCACAAAGGTGGAGGGTAGGATGAGAAAATTGGGAAATAACAGGAAACAGATTATTTGTGGCATCCCATAGTAATCTTTTCAGGTTATCTACAACAGAAAATGGCACAAATTATATTGTGGAGTTTGGGGGGAAACACTGCATAGAAATTCTCTTTAAAAAAAAGAAATTCTCTTGAAAATAAAGCCACTTGTATAGCAATTTGGGAGAAATGTATTTCATTTTCTCACAATACCATTATATGTTTCATAATTTTTCATATCTTTCAATATATTTACATCTGTCAAAAAATACCATTTTTCAGATGCCTTAAAAAGTCAAAAGGTTACGATCAGCATAGAAGTACTCCAGTATTTTTCAGAATCTTTTGATTTTAGCAAACTGCATTATCATACATAACAATTTTCCCACACTTTTCTCCTGATGAGAAATAACACTTCTATACATTTCTCATTCCAGACTACTTGAATTTTATTATGATTTCCCCCTATCCTTTTGGTTTATCTCATCTTTTAGTCAAGCAAATAACTAATATTGAAAAGACTCCTACCATACGGGACTAGAATTTAAAAAAAAAACATGTTTCACTGATTAAAAATTTAAAAAAAAAAATCTAGATCCAGATCCATGCTATTTGGGAAAGTCACATTTTTCCTTCCTTTTCCAATTTTCTCATGTGGCAATGAGGAAATGTCCTAAATATTTCTAAGGTAACTCTCGTCTCTAATATGTGTGATTCTATCATACCCCTCCCTACTTCAACAAGTCACAAACTTGCACTATATGCACAAGTTGCACTGAGTTGATGTTTCTTGACATATTTAACTTTCTTGTTAAGAACTTTTAACTGAGGGGCACCTGGGTGGCTCAGTTGGTTAAGCGTTCAACTCTTGATCTTGGCTTAGGTCGTGATCTCACAGTTCGTGGGATCAAGCCCTGTGTCGGGCTTTGCACTGACAGGGTGGAACCTACTTGGGGCTCTCTCTCTCCGTTTCTCGCCTGCCCCTCTAAATGAAGAAATACATATTAAAAAAAAAAAGAATTTGTAGCTGAAATCAGGAAGTTAAATGTGTAAGAAACACAAATGTTTATGTCTCTACTTGGAGACATGCTCTTTCACTGTCTCTTTCAGAAAGAGAAATGCAGATATAGATGGCTCTCTGAGTATAATACACATGTATTCTTAAATTACGGTAAACATAATTAATTTTTATGGATTTTATATTTGTACTAGTATAATTCTAATACACAGTCTCTTCTCTAAAACCCTTAGAAACATGTTCTGGAATTTATAAATAGGAAAGTAATATAATGCATATACCATGTTTTGTATAATACCCCAGAATCATTTGGCCAGCAACCCATAATCAAATATTTTTAATTGAAATGTATTTAGCATTCACAGGTAAACATTGCATTTGAATTTCTGCCATGTACATGTATTACACTTAAAAATAAAATCAAGGGGCGCCTGGGTGGCGCAGTCGGTTAAGCGTCCGACTTCAACCAGGTCACGATCTCGCAGTCCGTGAGTTCGAGCCCCGCGTCAGGCTCTGGGCTGATGGCTCAGAGCCTGGAGCCTGTTTCCGATTCTGTGTCTCCTTCTCTCTCTGCCCCTCCCCCGTTCATGCTCTGTCTCTCTCTGTCCCAAAAATAAATAAACATTGAAAAAAAAAAGTTTAAAAATAAAATCAAAATACAAATCAAAATAATAAAAAAGTAGAATGTTTTGTTTAGAAAATAAAACTTTGATGTTTAAAAAAATTAATAAATGCAGTAGTTTCACATCAAGTTAATGCCAGATTTGTTTGCCAGATTAGTTCAGACTAGGTCCATTTTTGCCATCAAATGAATGAGAAAACAAAATTGTTTTTTAATTTTAGCTATGTACATAATGGATTTTGAACGTGGATGTTTTGTCTGAACAGAGACCCCCTTGCTTTGGAAACAACTTTTGGGTTTGCTTCTATTTCAACTGTATGTTTCTCATTGAAACTTAATGGTGTCTACAGGCCACATCCTTAGCTGGACAGTTGCTTGGCCCACCTGGGAAAATTTAACCCTAGGGTGGACCATCATATTCTTCCTTGAGATTGTTAAATTAGAACAAAAAGGCGTGAATACATTTCTCACTTTCTCTCTATGGCAGAGGTTTGAGAACCATCAGAAGCCATGTTTCTTGGCTTGTGGAAAGAGTTTGGCTGTATGGAGAGAGAATGAAGGGCACCTGTATGGAAATGCAGTGATGACACATGAAGACTGCTTTGCCAACATTTCACCCCCTGGTTCTTGCTCCTGAAGCATCCCGTCTTCAAACCTGTCCTTTCCAACAGGTTTCTGTGGATTTAACAAACTGATGTATTTCCATTTAGTTATAATAATTCGAGCTGGTTTTCAATTGTCTTAAATCAAAGATTCCTCACCAAGAATGGACATTTTTTGTTGAGCTACAAATACTCATTTTGATATCTGAATACTTTCATTTATCTCAGAGTCCTGGAGAGTACGCGAGGTGCCCATTAGTGTTCTCCATCTCTAAGTGGCATTCCTGTTTAATCACAGGTAGTGTTGTGGTAACAAATTAATTCTGAAATCTCCTTTGCTTAACACAGTAAAAGTTTATTTCTGGTTTACAGTAAATCTAAGTGAGTTTGCAGAGAGCTCTGCTTCACGTGGTCACCCATGGACCAGATAGACTCGGTCCCACCATCTTTTACCTGCACCCTCTGGGGAGCATGGCCACCTAGTCACCATGGAGAAAAGGAACTGAGGGATCCAGTACTGGTATTGAAATGCTTGTGCCACAAGGGACACACACCAGTCCTGTTCTGTTGTTTTCCTTAGAGCTGCTCATCTAGAATTAAAGGGTAGATGAAGGGAATTTGGGGAAGGGGAGTAGGCTATGGAAACGTACCCAGGACGATTTCTTTCTCCCGTAATCGCTAGTTTGATTTCACCTTAAGCGTGTTACTAGAGTATAATTATTTTGAATCTTTTACACTGCAAATAAACTAGCTGAGTTTCATATTATAAAAGAACAAGGAAAATAAGTCTTACAAGTGAACAGAAAATACCAATATCTCACAGAATGCTTTAGTTTAAGTAGTTATAGGAAGGCGCTCTCCTATTAGGATACATTAGCCTATAGCAAACCATTAAAAAAATTCTAATGAGTCTTTTTGTTCCTAAAGAAAACTATTTAAGCATTCAATCAATTAATATCATGGTTTAAAATAGAACATCATTTTGGTGGCACAGTTTCAAAACAAAAGGATTAGAGGCATTCAGATACTGAACATTCAACACAAGCTATGATTTCAGCAGGGAGTCTTATTTGGCCTTTCTTCATTTTAATTCCATCAATTTCAAATTTTATTAACAGCAATGGTACACATAAAATTCCAACAGTGATGCTTTACAAAATCCCACAAATTTTGAATAATTTTGGTCTTTGTCAACCATTTTGTTTCCAAGGGTATATGTTTATACATACTTTTGCTAAGATGAGTGACTCAATATTTCTCCCAGTGGGCATTGAAAAATTAAATTTTAAAACAGTGATTATTTAGTTTCACTGTATAAAAGGGAAATACCACTTTTTTAACTTGGTTATGAATACTAAATTTAAGTAAATAAGAAGATGAAGATGAGTTACTTAGTCTTCTGAACCCACTGCTGAAATAATAAGATTGTCAAGAATCAGAAGTTTTTACTTTCACGTATATTAATACGTGACTATACTTTCAGAATAGTTCGGATATGAGACATTACACACACACGCACACAAAGTTGTGTTTTGTGTTTGAGCGTGTACCAATCATGAGTCTTGTGAGGGACAGAGACAGGAACACGGAAACCAAAGAAAGTTACAATCTGGGAAACAGGAAGTGTGCTATAGAGGAACATGAGTGGAGAATCTTCTGTATAGCTAGATGTGGGTGATTAGCTCTATGTGTTAGAACTTGAATGATTGCACAAAGTTCAGATGGAAAGGTGGTCGGAAATATTTTCAGTACTGGAAATGCGCAAACTTGCAGAAGCCTGGCAGAAGGATGAGGGCAATACAATTTGTTTACTTCATGGGATAGGAAGTGAGGGTTGCTAGATGGGACAATTGGTATGGAAAACCAGATTATCAGAGATCACAGATTTGCCTTGTTCCAGAGAAATGAGAGCAAGACAGTTTCACTAATGAGGTGATTATTATTTTCTGGGTAAAAACCCTTAAAATGTGCTTGTACAGAAAGATTAAATAACACGATCTGGTCCATGATGTTGGGAATAAGGATTAATTGTGCTACTCTCTTTTCCTCATGATTCATTTCTCTCACGCCTCCTCACAGAGAAGCCCATTGATCTTGCATTATGTGTAGTTTCTGAAAAGTCTCCAGAATCTCTATACCTACTGTCTTCTATTTCCCTGTTAAAGGAAACTTTTCAATTCTCATTATTCAATATTTACTATGTGCTAAGAGCTTGGCTAAACGCATTGATGTATTTAATATTACCCAATTAAGAAAATTTGTGATATCAGGCATTGATATTATTTTATACCTCACCATGACATGTATCTGTGGACAATATCCTAAAAGGGAGATATTTAGAGATTCTTAATGTCAGGTATTTAGTGACATTTACTGGCATTTTATACCTTCCATTCTTCTTTCCCCCAACCAACCAAACAAAATAAAAATTACAAAACTAGTTATAACTTACTACTTTCTCATTATATCTCTATATTGGATTTTTTATGATTGTGACAGCAACTATAGAGAAATATAAGTACTGTATGATCCCTGGAGCTCAAATGTAGGAAAAATGGAGAACACATTTGTAGTAATCATACATATATGTATAGAGGACATTTTTGACATCTTCTTTAAGTGAGCTTACTGGACACTTAAATCCAAAATCCTAAAGAGGCTAAGTTCAGAACACTGTCTGATAACATAAAAAAATCACTAGAGGTGAAAAAAACCTTTAAGTTCATCAGAAGTTTGGAGAACTCTTCCTTATGCTACACCGTTTGAAGATATTTGTACCAATGGACAACATTCTTGAAAAAAATTAAAATTGGCAAATTTCAATTTTGGTGAATTCTGAAAACACAGTCAGTGATAATTCAGTGCTGTGGAAGGTGGTAATGACACTGAATGCATCCAGCTTACAAGATACCTAACAGCTGTGATTAGCAGTAGAAAAGTCTTTTCTATGAATTTTAAAAACATAAAAACAAAAAACAAACAGAAAAACCCAAAATGCTTAAAGTATGTGGCAGCAACTAAAGTAAGTTATATATGAACCATACAAGAGGTTTTAGGATTAAAGGAAGAATAATGGTGGAGACCTGCCACCTCCTGATTGTAGTGGAGGAAGCCCAGTATTCCTTTTCAGATCCACAACATCCAGTAAAACTTACTGGACCCCTCTCTGTGAGCATCCATGACTGGAATCTACCACTATGGAAAAAAGAAGGGCCACTTATTTGTTTTCTGAGAATCCTGGCAGATGGGGGGAAGATAGTGAGCTACACTCACCCGATCATAAGCATCCTCCTGGTGTTTATTTTTATTCTGATATATCCTTGAGAAATAGGAATGGTTTAAAATCTTTTTGCACGTGGCAACAGCAACAGCAGGCTGCATACAGTAGTGGTCATGGGAGCAAAGGAACCAGAAGAGTTTGAAAACACAGTCTTCGTGTGGTCATCTTGGCTGTGGATACCCAGCAGACTTCCTTTGATTTCTGAACGTGTTCAGGACAGAATCACCCTCATTCCCGTTGATTCTCTGAGCTACCCATCACCTATCCATTAAGGTCATTTTCTCCTCAAGATATCCGGAGTAATTTTCTATTCTTTATCATCAAGAATCTTGACTACAACCCACATAAAATACCCAAATATTATAATGGATACAAATTGTCCTGATACCCTCTTTGAGCCAAATCTCTAATTAAACATATGAGTCTTTATTACTGTGAGCTTCTTAAAGTTTAAAATGATAGCTTAACCATATTTTTACTATTTACAATCTGGAAGAAACCCATAGTAATGTTTTAGAAATACTTCTCCAATGAAAAAATGAAGTAGGCATTTTATGCATAATTCAGTGGAAGTTTAATCCTTACTGAATCAAAGACCGAAAGCTATTTTTATAGAACACACTAAAGCCAGTAACAGGAAGCTATAGAGAACATTACTTGATCACATTTTTCTGAAAATTGAGCACAGGGGGCAACAGTAGTATGCAGATTTATGCCACATGCTTTACCAAGGACTATTCATTTCTTATGATCTTGAATCACTTTGCTAATAAATTTTGTAATAAACAGTAATGGACATTCAACTTAATTTGCTAAAAAGATGTAAATAGCTCATAAAGATAATACAATCCAACAAAGGGTGTTGAAAATATGTAAAGGTAAAATGTGAAGTCCTTAGCCAAAATGTATCCAGTATTCTGTACAGTGGTCAGTGCACCAGAGTCCTGGCTGCTTAAGCAATGTGACTGCCAGCCAAAAGGGCTCCAAAAAAGACTAGTGATTTGCACTTTATCTTGCAAACTGGTGTACTAAAACAAACAGTAGATTGAGGAAAAGTAACAGTTTCAGAGACGAGAAAGCTGCTAGAATCCTTTAAAGGAATAAGTAAATATGTTTACAAGGAAAATTACCATGTATGTAAGGTATATAATGTATTTTCAGCTGTAAGAAGCCTTTTTTAAGGCCACACACCAAAGACCACTTAAAATCAAGTCACTGTAGGATGGCTTATTTTGTCATGGGTAGAGAATTGACTTATAGGCAAGAAACAAGGGATAAAAGAGGCACTTCTTTGCACAGAAAAATGTGAACTAAAGCTCAGTGCTGAGGATAGGTTTATTTTACATTTTCACAAAAGATTTGATGAGTGTGTGTGTGTCCAGCATAATTCATAATTTAGCAGATTTCCAAGTATGGCAGAAATATTTCAGGTGGATCTGAGTGAAAAAAAATGGTATATGAATGTTATTGTCGACAAATATACACTAATTATCTGGAAGCAGGCAATATGTGTAAGTCCAGAAGATTACTGCTTAGCTGCCTGCATCAGAGGCAATTACAAGTACGTACTGGGGCCTATGACAAAAAGTAAGACAAAGACAGAAATCCAGGTCATGGGGAGGGTGGCCTATATAAGGCATTGCCTTTCCTGTTGAGGAAGCAGGGTACTTGGTAAGGTGTCAAAATTGAGCATCAAATGACTGGAATAAAAGAAATTTAATTAATGGAACTTGGATACAACAGAATAGCGAAATCAGTGAAGAAATGGGCCAAGGTTGGAACAGAACTTTCTGCAGATTCACTTCACTCTGATCTTCATGAATTTATTCATTTCTTATTCATTGAGGGCATCTTCCTTTCTTTCTGATTAAAGTTCTTGGGGGCCAACTGGATTCTGTCTTCAGCATCATTGATCCTGGCTAAGAATAGAGTTGTCTAATGGGGAGAGGCATCCAAGCAAGTCAGTTTACCCTGCTTGGAATACTATAACAGCCTTAGACCTTAGAGATGGAAAAAAAATAGTACAGTAAGACTGCAAAAGAGCCACTGAAATGAAAAGAGTGGTTTTCAAATGAGGAAAGAATGCAAAAATAATCTAAAATATAGTATTTTAGGATTAAGAAGTAGATAGTTAATGAAATTATAGCTAATACTGATATGCTAAACACAGACATATTTTCCAAATCCTAGAATCATTTGTGAGAAAAGAATACATCAATGGATTCTAGACCCTTTCTTTTTAAGTCTCATGAGTGGTATGTTAAAGTGCCCTTTATCAAAGGGCCTGGAAGTTTGAATCAAATGCCTTAAGTGAGTCCCATGAGCAGCAAGTTTAAGACACAGTGACACACAGAGTGTGTGTTAATTTGTGGATCTCATGACCCTCAAAATGTGGCGCAGGCTGAACAATAGGTAGAATCTTGAAGAGTTTAAATTATTGGATGGCATAGTTACATCCATAATGGGTTATTAAGAGAAGGTGCATATATTGCTTTGGCAAACAGCCTAAACGTTTTGAGGTGACATCATTAAGAGCAACCGTGTTTTTCCACAAACCATTTTTCTTTGTAGGTAACACCACCTTTCATATTGTCAACCTTAAAAATAAGGCAGCCGGTTATTTTACTAACAAAATGAATTTCTTTGGGAATAACAGAAGAACTGCAATTTGGGACATGCAAGCTGTGGTGAACCATTGGCAAGTCCAAAGAGACAAAGGGAAGGTCAGCTTTTATTAGGTTTTAGAAGGAAATTGGGAGGGTTGTCTTAAAATTTCACCGGAGATTAACAAGAGACTTTGACGCTGTGGCGGTTTCTTGTTGGCAGCAGGTTGTGGTTAGTGTATTGTTGCTAGGCAGAGAGGCATCTTGCCTCTTCTTCTTTACAGTGGGAGATGAAATTCCTATGTGAAAAATGCCTTCTTTGTCAATAATTCTTACCTTCCCTCTTCCTGCTGGTTCTCCAGGCTGCGGTGAGTGGTACATGCATGAGAGTACCCCCCTTCAGAGCTTCCTAAATCCATTTTTTAAAAATAAGGTTTATGTATTTATTTAAATATTTTTATTTGAGTATAATTGGAATGCAGTGTTACGTCAGTGTCAGGTATACAGCATAGTGATTCAACTCTTCTCTATGTTGTGTTATGATCGCCACAAGTGTAGCTACCGTCTTTCACCATATAATGCTATTTCGACATCATTGACTGTATTTCCTCTGCTGTGCCTTTTATTCCCATGACTTATTCATGCCATAACTGGAAGCCTGTATCTCCCACTCCCCTTCATCCATCTTGCCCTTCCCATTGGCAACCATCAGTTTGTTCTCTGTATTTATAGGTCTGATTTTACTTTTTGTTTGCTTATTCATTTGTTTTGATTTTTAGATTTCACATATGAATGAAATTGTATGGCATTTGTCTTTCTCTGACTTATTTCACTTAGTCTAATACCCTCTAGGTCCATCCATGTTATTGCAGATGACAAGATCTCATCTTTTTTATGGCTGAATAATATTCCATAGTGTGTGTGTGTGTGTGTGTGTGTGTGTGTGTGTGTGTGTACATATATATCACATCTTCCTTACCGTTCTTCTATCCCAACTTCATTTTAAATGAGGTTTACTTTATTTTCACAACAGTCTCAGGCAGTAAGAATTTGTACTCCTCTGTTCTCAGGTTGGTGTGGAACCTTACATCTTCAGGGATAGATTTAGTTTCAGCTTTCTAGAACATTTGAGGCAATCCTTTTCCATACTAATGCTTCTTGAAACATTCTTGTATTTTATCCATCCACTTCTCAGATATATCCCACTCATCTTAGAAACTAATGAAATGGGATTATTTTCATGTGAACAGTTGCAAATGTACACCTTTCCAAGCAAACGACAAATCCATAAACCAACATTGGCTGACCTTGTGCTTAACCCAGAGCCCCCCCAAGTTTTCCAGATAGAAATAAATTATAATTACTGATATTACTAAAGTTGTCACTGTACGCCATCTTGAAGAAGAAATAAATGGTGGTTGAGTATCTTCCTATGTTTTATTTCAAAATTTAACAAAGTGATAAGATTATTGACAGGTAATGCTATTCACTTGGTGCCTTTGAAGAAGTGTTCATTATGGTAGCCTGTTTCTAGAGCATGTTATTTTGAGGAGTTCTTATTTGAAAAGGTGAACTGTGCTTTTTTCCTAATTATCTTGAAACAACTGAGATCAAAAATAGATTTGCACTTAATAGTTTTACCTTCAAGGTAATTATATTTGTGCTTATATCCCTTAACTCTTTATTTCTCTGTAAACTGCAAAATAAATTTTAGTGTTATTTAAATAAGTTATATCTTAAAGGCAGCCATTAAATACTGTCTCTGGTGCTTTGAACTCAAAGTATTCAAATGATATTGGTCATGTCTTGACACATTTAACTCTTAACACATACAGTCTGTGAATTAAACAAATTCTTATTTTTGAAAATAAATGTGCATCTGAGAGTTTAATTTGTTTCTTTAGTAGTTTGTGTCTTTTTAGACATATGAGAAGAAATAAAATATGTACATTTAACATTCAGTTTCATAGACCCCAGCATCCCTCTGAGAAGAATAAATGAGTTTGGGAGAATTGGCCTTTGTAAAATCTCACTATAGTTGTGGCTGAGTAAGTTATTTATAAAATGAACAAAATGCATTACTCATAAACCATAGCTTTTCACAGTTATGAGCAGAGTCTAGAATTATGATAGTCATGGTACCCACAGGGTCTAGCTGACATGCCATGTCTAGATGGTAACTTCTGTTTTTGAGACGCTTCATTTGGATTTTTTTTAAGTTTATTTTATTTATTCTGAGAGAGAGATAGAGAGAAAGCAGGGGAAGGGGTAGAGAGAGAGAGGGAGACAGAATTCCAGGCAGCTCCATGCTGCCAGCACAGAGCCCGATGTGAGGTTCGAACTCATGAATCATGAGATCATGACCTGAGCTGAAACCCAAGTGTCCAATGCTCAACCTACTGAGCCACTGAGCCACCCAGGTGCCCCTCATTGGCTTTTTTTTTTTTTACTGATCTCCAGAGCAAAATAAGGCTCCTTACCCTGCATTGAATTTGCTATAATACAAAATATGATTCCTTTTGCCTCACATTTTCTTGCTTCAGGTGAATTCATACTGTTCGTTCATTTGTTGAGTGCTTACCACATACCAAATCAGGTGCTCTGGCTCTGTATTTCTAGTTTTTGACCTGTTACATCAAACTGCTGGTGGTCTGTGAACTTGGCTTTCAAGTTCAGTTTTGCTCTTGGAAGCTGCCTGTTTTTTCAGTATCTGTTCTGCTGTTGGTTGCTGACTGTTTTCTCAGACTCAGCTCCATACTCTCTATGTCCCGAACCACTTTCTCATTTAGATCAGGCTTCAACGTGAACAAGGAAATTTACATTTGAGCATGACATAAAAAAAAAAGAAAAGAAGAAAAAGAAAGAAAGAAAGAAAGAAAGAAGGAAAGAAAGAAAGAAAGAAAGAAAGAAAGAAAGAAAGAAAGAAAGAAAGAAAGAAAGAAAGAAAATTCTAATTGCTTCCATGGGCAATCTCACTCTAGGAGGCATTGGAAAGATACAATTTTAGTAATCCTCATGGATTGGTTAATGATGATTATTTAATTATGCTGATTGTTGATAATTACAGTGATGAGAGAGGTAACCAAATTAGAACTAGATTAAAGTGTTTTTCACTGGTTTAAAAACAATGGTTTATGTCACCTTGACTAATTGTCAACTTTCACTCCCATACATGAGAGGTCAATAGTTATTAAACCTATACGCGCAAGTACTTGTAAATAAAAAAGTAAAACTTCCTAGCATTCATATTACTCTGATAGTGTATTTATATATATATTCCTGATATCAGCTATAATAAAAAATACAACTTTAAATAAATATAATGATAATATAATAAATATATCATAATAAATGATAATTTAAAACATTTCCCACAGGTGCCAGCTTGTAAAAGAAAAGATTTTCATTTAAATGATCCTTTCCTTCAAGATCTATGAAAATATGCCTTTTACTTGCTTTAATACTGGTTGATTAATGCTAGAAGGTTTATGTTGAGAATGTTCATGAATAACATGGTTTCATAAGATGTTTAGCTAATTGCGTTTCATCCATTACTCCATCAAGTGCTAAGAAATTTGAATGCTGGTAGTCCATATGCTCGTCAAAGTATCAGGTAGTTTTTTACTATAGAAAACATGCATTTTGTTGTCAAGTCCTGGTTAGAATTCTGATTTTGCTCCATTTGATGTTGTGCAGATTATTACTTCTTTTCTCCAAAGCACTGGCTTACTCATCTACAAAATGGAAAGAATAATGCCTGTTTCATAGACTCCCTCATTCCTCACTTCCAATCCGTATGTAACTTCTTCCTCTAAAACATATATGAGGCATCATATGTCTGAAATATAAACCAATGTGTTTTCTTCATTGGTAATGTCTAGTCCCTGCTTGTCCATATTCTGTATCAAGAGTCATCCCCCTGGTGGACTTTGATTATAGAGAAGATAATCTTTCCACCTGAGTTCACTAGGCCATGAGGCTTCCGTGCCCCTAAGAATGGGGATCAGATGATGTAAGATAAATTTAGATCAGATGGGAAGAAAAATAGGAGAGCTTTGCTCCTTTAGAGCATAGGGAAAAAAAGAAGCCAGCAGCCAAGTACATGCCTCTTCCTGTTTAAAATCCTGTAAGTGGAAAGGGATGTGGGGAAGCCAAAGGCGGCTGCAGGTACTTGTGTCTCCTGTTATAAACTGGGGAGAAGACTGCAGATGCATAAGATAGGCTGGCATTAATGGCAGCGGCTCAAACAGAGTAGAGTACTTGTATCACAAAATGTTAAGAAAAGAGGGGGATCTAAATTAGCCCTTCCTCAGTGGCCCAGAGAGATGTAGAAGTTTCCGCTTGCTTTGTGGTGGGAGGTGTGATATGTGCATTAACAAGCAGCGTACTTACATCAAAGCCTCCATAACTGAACATGAGGTGTTTCACCTACAGAAGCCGACTGCTTGGGTAGCTTTAGCAGGAGCTGATGAAAGACGTGGTTGATTTCAGAAGGTCCACCAAAGCCACTAGGAGTCAAGGTGAGGCCTACTGAGCAAATCAGTAATATATTAGCCCGAAATTCCATTAGGAATCCCAGCTAGAGATTCCAGCTCGAGAAGCCAGGAAGATTTCCATGACCAAGAAGTAAAGGGAATTCGTGAAAACAAAAGGCAAGACCCAGGCCCTCTCTTCTCTTCATGAGAGCATTTAAGTATCCTTCTCCACTAAAGTTAGATTCTCCTAAAATATTTTCTGTACTTTTAAAGTTTTACTGTTTATATCTTGGTCTTTAATCCACTATGATTTGTGTATGTGTGTGTATCTGTGTGAAGCGTATTCAGGATCTACTATTACATTTTCCGTGCGGATAATAACTTCTTGTTCCAGCAGTGTTTATTAACAACTCATTTCTTTCCATATTGAATTATAATACTACCATTATTAAATAGTATTTCTCTCTAAATATTGATGTATATGTCTCTCTCTCCTCTATCTTTTATCCATCTATGGATTCTAATCTATTCCAGTGACCTGCTTGTCCATCACCATGTAACTCAGTATGCTATGTTTGTTTATTTATTGCCACAGTTTTAAAAATTAATCTTGGATACCTGGTAGGGAATGAGCCTTAACTTCTTTCATTTCTTCCAAGTTGAAAAGTGTTTCAACTCCTCTTGGCAGTCTACTCTTTTATAAATTTTAGGATCAGATTCTCTCATTTTGTGGGAAACTTTGCTAAGGTTTTGATTAAAACTGATGTCAGTGTGTAGATAAATTCAGGAACAATGGGCATATTTGCAATATTGAGTGCACTTCTCCAACAACATTGCATACCACACTCACGTTCTTCTTTTTCTGGTGTGCTGAAGTACCTCCTTAATATTTTGTGAATTTCCAAATGACAGCTGGCACATCTTTGATTGGACATTCCTGGGAACCTTATTATTTTGTTGCTGTTGTGAAAGGGATGGGGTTTTATCCAACTTATTCCTTCGAATCACTTATTTCTGGTGTAAAGGCACCCTACTTATTTTGTAGGGTGATAGTACATCAGGCATCCTTGCAGCGGTCTCGTTAGTTCTGATAATTTTCCTGACTCTCTGGGTTTTCATGTGTAAGCACGCTTGTAGTTTACAAATACAGTTTTTTCTCTTCCTTACCAATTTTAATATTAATGGAAATTTTGATGGATCTTTTTTATATTCCTAGTTTTATCAGAGTAGTTTTAAATGCCTCCATTAAGTATTATGTTTACATTTATTTTATTTTATTACATTTATTTATTTTTGAGAGACAGAGAGAGACAGAACGTGAGCAGGGGAGAGGCAGAGAGAGAGAGCATCTGAAGCGGCTCTGTGCTGACCGCAGTGAACCCAGTGGGGGGCTCAAACTCATGACCTGAGCTGAGGTTGGACGCTCTACTGGCTGAGCCACCCAAGTGCCCCTCACTTTATCATTTTTTTACATTCCTATTTTCATGCTTTATAATTGTTGGTATGATCTTTTAAAATTGTTTCCGTTTCCCCATTTCTCAGCATTTGACCTTGTTCTCAACCTGTTCCTCTCTTAACAATGAACATGTGCATCTCTTCCTTCTTCCAGTCCTCCTTCTAATTTAAAGAAGTCTCCTTCCCTGAACTCTTCCACCTGTTCTGTTTCCCCATCTCCCCACTGTCTTAAAGATCATATGCATATGCCCTAGTTCCCTGCAGTTCCTTCAACCTGTATTTACACTTGAGGTGGGCAGCTGTTTTTTTATTTACATCAGATCTCTTGAAGGGTCAGGACCTCAACTTCCTCCTCATTTACTAAACTGGACTAAGTTTACCTATGACCTAATTTCTCAGTCAATTACCCAGTTTCCATCCTTCATTCCATGTAATCTTGATGCCTTCTTGATCTGATTTTCTTCGTTAGTTTCTGTGACACTGTTTTTCTTTCACTTTCTTTCTACCTACTTTATCATTATTTCTGTGGCTTTTTTTTCTTGCTCTTCTCTAAATACTAATAAATTTGTATATACGAAAAAACTAGAAATCATCTTTTAAAACATTAAAGATCTATTGATTACATAAATTCCATAGATGTTTGGAAATAAAATCTTTGTCTAATGTGATTTTTAAATGCCTCTAAATCATAGATTATATGACCAAATTAATATCAACAGAATTTTTTTTTTTGCATTAGAGATGTTTTCACTCTTCATTTTTGTCTGTGTAATGATTGGGGAAAATTGTAAGAACAACAAAATGAACATGTGCTCATTAAAATATTTACACTTGGAATAGGGATTAAATATAGTATATTTTACCAACATTAAACCAGCACAAGGATAAAAGAATACTGTAGTGAAGTTTTTTTATAGTTGAAATAGACTGGCATAACTCTTGTGAAATAGTTATTCTTAAGATTGTCTTTGATTTTTTTTTCCCATGGTTTCACATCCTCAAATAGGTCTTCATCTTGCAAAAATCTGTACATAATACATACTGATGCATAAAGAAAATGCATCAACTAAGCAGAATGTTCTAGGATGGCTTGGATTATCAGACATTTGCAAGTTAAATTCAATATTACTGTATAAATTTAAAGAATTAACTGAAATTAACATAATTTATTTGTTCCTTTAGTGAATAACCAAAAATATAAAGTTCTTCAAGCTATTTTATATTCTTATTAGGATAATTGTAATTATTCATTTTTATTTAAAAATTAAGCGATGTTAAGCATACAGTGTTTGATGAATATGAAAATATATATCATTGAATTATAAATGATTTTGCCTCCAGCTGCCAACTTGAAATGCCAGGCATTTTCCTAATCTTCATATTTCATGTAACGTTGAACCATTTATGGTCCTTGTGCTGCCATATGGGAAAAGCAATATTCATCAACCCTTTATGCTTCATGAAGCAAAAGGTGTTATTTCATTTGTGAGCTTCTTTCATAATAAAGAGTGATTGAATCTCCTCTTTTACTTATTCATTTTTTTGTAACTTTAAATGATGGTAATCAGTCAGAAGTCCCCATTGAGGGTATTTATTAATTTTCACCCTGGTAGTAGACCACAAGCTCAGTGAGGGTAGGCAGCAGTTGTTTTTGTTTGTTTGTTTGTTTGTTTGTTTGTTTTTAAGTTTATTTTTATTTGAGAAAGAGACAGCACAAGTGCGGGAGGGGCATAAAGAGAGGGAGACAGAGAATCCCAAGCAAACTCCACAACACAGGGCTCGAACTCACGAAACCATGAGATCATGACCTGAGCCAAAACCAAGAGTCAGATGCTCAACTGACTGAGCCACCCAGGCACCCCAGCAGCAGGTTTATTTATTCGTCATCATATTCTCAGCACTTAACATAATGCATGGTTAGGATCAATGAATGCATTTGTTTTCAGATTAAAAAATTTTTTGATATAATTATTAATGTAATGGTCCACCCCTATGTCATCATGACTTGGTACCTAAGGGTGTCACAGGAATATTAATACATGTTACCTCCTGTCAGAGGTTTTCAGTATAACCGAAGATACAGATTAAGGATTATGGATCAGTAGAAGACATTATGTGGATATTCATAAAAGAGGGCCTTCCATAGAGGTCCAGAATCATAGAAGTGATAGTTGGGTAAAGCTTAGAGAAGAAATATTTGCAACAAACAGGGAAATTTTGCTTTCTACATGAAAACCAAGATATCAAGGGCTTGAGGAAGGAAAGACCATAAAGCATTGGAGGGGCTAGGAGGACCCAGGGTTCATTAATGTGAAATTGGGATGTTTGGAAATTGAGTGGCATTTGTTTCTTGAAAATAAAGGATTCTGAAAGGCAGGTAAAGTAGGTTTTACTTTAGAGAGGACAAAAAATAAGAATCTAATGAATATTTTGTGAGGAAAAGAATCACCTAATGGTATATCACAGTAGCTTATAATTGGAGACACCAAGATACAGTGTGAAATTGAGTGCATGGTGGAGACGGCAGGAATGAAGGCAGGAAAAAGATGGGGTGGTTGATTTCAGTTAGGTAAAAAGGAAGAGGCAAACTAAAACCAATTTGTCAAATTTGGGATGTTTCATAGTTAGAGATAGGGAAAGTGAGAGATGAGGGTTAGTTTTTGACACATGAAACTTGAAATGGTAGCCAGATAGTTAAATGGAAATGTCGCAAACATAAGGAAGCTACTTAAATTGTATTATTCAAAAAATTTCTCTGTGCCACCTTTCGTATCTAATATACATACATGTTCACACAGTTTGTTCTTTTTAATTGTGCCTGTTTCTTCTAGAACATTTTCATCTTACAAAATTTAGTTTTAAGAAGCTCTCATTTTTGTAATTTATTTTATAAATGCCTAAGTACTTCAGTAGGCTAGTGCAGATATCAAGAAGAGTGAAATGTTATATAATCATTTTAACACAGAATTACCTATTTGAGAAAGATATAAAGTTTCCTTTCCTTTAAAATGGGGATGATAATTCTTGCCCTACCTAGCTCGAAGGGTTGTTGTAAGGATCAGAAGAGATGACGGGTATGAAAGCTCTTTGAAAACGAAAATCCTTTACAAATGCAAGCTATCATCATCGTGATTATACAGTGCCCTCCATATGAACCTGAAACAATTTTCATCTATCATGTCACTCTTCTAATTCCTGTAGAGCATGTCCCACAAGATTTTTATCACAGGACTCTATTTTAATCAACGACAATGCATTTTCATGAAAGCATAATATTGTTTCTATAATAGATATTCTTTGAACTCTGGATGAAGACTAATACACATTTCAAGGACCATTATACTTCTGAGAATTTTTTCCTATCTCTTTCATTTTATAGCTTCCTTTTCCCCGTATTACATGGGTGCAATAAAATGACTTCATCAGGTAAAGTATCCTATAAAAACTTAACTGTCAATCTCATCCTCCTTTCCCCTAACTTCATCTTTTCCCACTCTGTGAGTTTGAATTCTCTGATAAGCACCAGCCATGGGCTTTACCCATTGGCACCAGTCCAGCCTAGTGATCAAACCAGGCATTGAAGGTGTAGAATATAGCCCTGTCAGCCTCAGGATTTAGTGCAGGTTGGAACCGAGGCCTGGCACCAACCCCAAAACTGTTGTGCCAAAGAGAGTTCTGATTTTTTTTTTAAATTTCTCTATGTGTCTCTCTATCCTTTTATCAAATTAGTACAGCCCTGATGCTTGCCATTCCGAAGGGCTTCTCCCTAGCTTCCTAGGTCGTGGGAGGAATATCCACATGGTTCTGGACTATTTCATAACTTTCTGTCTTGATACCCATTTCCTGGAATCTTCCACATGCTCTTTTTCAAGATTGACCCTGTTTGTATCAGAACTTGACCAAACAGTTCTTAGGTTAATGAAGCCCCTTGGCCTCTACATTGTGGCTGTGCTAGCTGCACCTGTCAGGGCCAGTCTTTGGTATTAGATAAATCTCAGACATCCTTCAGACTGCTCCCATAAGCTGGTCTGTGGCTAGCCCTGAGTTCGACTGTTCAACCACTTCATCTAAGTTTGGTAGCCAGTTCCATCATGCTCTCTATCCAGGAGGGCATTAGTGTCCGAGACAAGAGGCCACATTCTTCCCACAGTATCATTCTGCTGCTTCACAAAATTCCCTCATTATCAACATTTCACCTGGATAATGTTAATTCTCTCTCTCTCTCTCTCTATTTTTCTTGGCACTTGTACAAGAAGCGCAAACATCTACTTAGGGAAGAGGGCACGCTGTCAGAGCTGGGTCTTTTCTGATACTTGGATTAGGTCACGGAGTCGCTGCAGATTTATAGTGGAGAGAGAAACACTACACTTGAGAATTTGCTATAATTGCAAGAAGCACCAAACCTGTAATTACTATTGCCACTCTGGGAACTTCAAGGGAAGCCTCCATAGTTAGCCTTTGCCCTTATCCATCCTGACTTTCCTGCCATGTTTTTCTGCTTTTGCCTTTGTTAGAATTTATAGTAGAAATAGAAATTTAAAAACCCAGCTGAAGATTCTTAGACTAGTACAAAGAATGTATTTTTAAATTTATTTGATGCTTACTGTGCATCAGAGTGCAGAGGAATTTAATTGGCGGTGATGTAATTAATTGTTTATTTTAACTAAAATCAGGGTGAGTTCGCTAACACTTTCAGTGTTTGAGCTCATAATGTTAAGACATATGTAGCACTTCCTAACTTAGCATTTCAGTATAGCTCCACCAGGTAGGTGTTATCTTTACTCTATTTAAAAATGAGGATCTTGGGGCGCCTGGGTGGCTCAGTCAGTTCAGCGCCTGACTTTGGCTCAGGTCGTGATTTCGCGGTTTGTGAGTTTGAGCCCCTCTTCAGGCTCTGTGCTGACGGCTCAGAGCCTGGACCCTGCTTCAGATTCTGTGTCTCCCTCTCTCTTTCTGCCCCTCCACCATTCATGCTCTGTCTCTCTCTCCTTCAAAAATAAATAAACATAAAAAAATAAAATAAAAAATAACAATGAGGACCTTAATGGGCATTGCACATGAGGATATTAGAGGTCAGAGAGCTCATGCGTTTGCCTAATTCAGCAATGGAGGACTGTCATATGGCAACACCATACTTCTGGGTTCCATGCAGAGATCCCTACCCACCAGTGAATACTTCCTTTCTTGTCTTCATAGTAAATGACAAAGGAGGGTCACAAGGCCTTCTGTTATATCATGCCATCCTATAGCTCAGTTCCCTTCTTTCCTTCCTATATTTCATCCGTTCTGAACCTCTTGTAGAGCCATCATCTGGAAATCTTGTCCCTTATTTTACTGACTTCTATTTTTTGGGCCAGATCCATTGGGTAACTGACTCCTATTTTGGGGGGGCAGATCCATTGGGTAACTGCCTCCTACTTGGGGGGGAAGATCCATTGGGTACTGACTCCTATTTTGGAGGAAAGATCCATTGGGTAACTGACTCCTATTTTGGGGGGCAGATGCATTGGGTAACTGACTCCTATTTTGGGGGGCAGATGCAATGTGTAACTGACTCCTATTTTGGGGGGCAGATGCATTGGGTAACTGACTCCTATTTGGGGGGCATATTCACTGGGTAACTGACTCCTATTTTGGAGGAAAGATCCATTGGGAAAGCTTATGTGTGGTCTGAGTTGGCCTCCGACGACATCTTGTGCAGTCTCTGTTTGAGCCATTAGTATCATTAATGTACCACTCTGGTTCCCTTAGATTAAGCTTCCGAGGGTACAGACTGCCTCTTTCATTCTTGTTTCCTCTTTTTCTTCATCTATAAAATAAATATAATAGTAGCTACCTTGTAGATTTATTGGGAGGATTAGAGGTAATGTATATAAGTAAAGTAACTAACAGTGCCAGAGACATGGTAATAAAACTAACAATAACTCATATTTATTAAACTCATTTTCTGTGTGCCAGGTACTATGGTAGGCATTTAACGTGTATTATCTGTAATCCTTATGTAATGATTTTATTCAATGGCCTGAACTCAAAGCCAGTAGAAGCAGAACACACTTTTACTTTTTCTCTTCAACAATATTATCAAATCTTATGACCCTGCAGTTTGATACATGCCAGGCAGGGGCCGTAGTTGCAGACTATCAGTTATGAACACAAGTTAATTTCAATAATTAAAATTTATGTTCCGTTATTAACATTTCTAGGCTGTTTGTTCTTAATTCAGATGAAATTCACGACGTCTCCTTCTCCCTCAGCTGAGGCCTGACACTGGCTCTAGCTCTGCCTTGAGAAATAGTTTTCGACTTGACTGGGGTTTTTCTAGTCATTCTCAGTAATCAGTACCTCTGGCATTGGCAGGAGCTGGCCACCTTGTGGGCTGTGCTGGTAGGCTCTTTAGAGTCCTGCCTTTCCCCCCATACCACCACAATCTGGGAACCCCAGCTTTCTGACGAGGGACATAAGCATTTTAGCCGTCACCCAGCTCTAGCACACGGCAGCCAATCCTACAACCTCCTTCCGCCAGGGTTCTCTTACTTTGGCAAGGGGGTTCTTCTCAGTGGGATCCCATAAAGATGGCAGATTACTATGCACTGAGTCAATAGGAAATGCAGGCATTGCTGGCATGCCGGGTAATGGAAAGTGGATGTGTCTGCCTGTCTGCTGTCCTCTCTTCTTGCTCTGCCTGTGTGGATGTTGCAGCTGGCATCCATCTTTCTGAATTCTCCAGGAGAGAAAGGGGCAGTCATCAGCGTTCACACGTGCCTCCAAACTCTCGGGACCACATGTGAGCTTGTTGCTGCTGCTTCTCATCACAGTAGTCTTGCAGCAGTTGGCCTGCTCATTTCCACAGCTCGGCAACCTGTGGTCAGAATGGACTCCCTGGTCTTTTGTCTCAGAAGTGTGGCACTCACTACTCTTAAATCTTGTAGCACTGTCCCCTTGGATATGTGTATAGAATGTGTCTGCATGAGAGGAGATAAGCCAAAACCCCTCCCTAAGATAACGTCTCATTGCCTCCTTGACTTTCTCTTAATTCACTCCGTAATTATGCTTCTGACAGGGCAGAGGACTTGCCATGTTAGGGGCCAGTTTGGCAGCTTATTAGGAAACCCCAGGAGAGGTACTAGCTGCTGCTCTTCACAGTCCTTTATTGTTTTCAATGTAGGGCTTTTGCTGAAATGTTTGAAGCAACAGGGAGAACCCTGCTCCATATCTTTATATATATACAGCACCCATTTATATCTGAAGAAACTGTGACTCTAGAAGTCAGGTTATTTTTCCTATGGCCCTTAAACTTATTTAGTGCAAGTCCAAACCTAATTTGCATCTAGATTAGTGAAGTCCCAGACTGACTGTTCTGTTCACTGTACTGTTTACTTCAGTATGTGAGTGTTCGATTGTAAATGGTTACCAGAGGGCGTCTCTAAGTTGAGATAGACAGCATTGGCACTCTTGGGGATTTATTTAGATAACTTACAATGTAAAACGGAGTTTTGATGCTGTAGACATATCAACACTTATCCAACTTAATTGACTCCTGTATTTGTGCTAGTAACTATTAGTCATTTTCTGCCAGTTAAAGAAATACTTGGTAGAGCTAAAGCAGTACCTAGCCCATTGTGAGATTTCAATAAATATTTGTTAAATGAAAGACTGCAGGAATTCAAAGTCAGCTGATACAACTACTCCTAGCAAATGGTGACGAGTGCTGAGTTTTGTGGAGTGCTTTGATTGTGTATGTCTCACTGGTATTCTTCCATCTATCATCAACCCTTATATTCAAGGAAATGTCTTTAGCATTTTTATTAGATGATTGCATGTCTCTTACAGGCAACTAGGAGAAATACCAAGCTTTCAAAAGAAGCCTGATTGTGTCAGAGTTGAAAATTCAATCAGCAAGAACCAATTTAAAAGAGCCAAGTTATAGCAAAATCTAGAGAATTCTAACTTTAAATAAAATCCTTTCCTGCTTCACAACAGCCTCAACTTTCTTTTAGCTTTTAAATAAAAAAGTGTTGATAAATGACCACTGAAGAATAGCTTAATATAGTACAATAGTTCTTTTTTTCTCAATGTTCACAGGGAAAGAAAATCTGGATAAATCAAAGGGATCTTTGAGAAATTTTGTAAACTGTCCTCTCAGTCAGGTTAATTTATTAAAGATCGATTAGTAAAAATACCATGGGAAAAGTTTAGTCCTTTTCATATAGATAATATTATTTATTTGTAGAGGGAATTTATTGAAGAGATTTACACATAAAATTATGAGTGAAAACCAAAAATATAAAGACAGCTACAAGTGTTTTATATAGTCTGATATCTTTGTACCTAGTGATGTGTAGCACACATTAAACACTTAAAAACAATATTTTGTATATGAGATTCTTGAAAATGTGAAACTATAGTGAGGGAAGGCTGCTCAGTAGTTGTATGAGGGGAAGAAGGTTGATTGCAGAGGGGCACTAGGAAGCTTTTTCAGGAGTTGAAAATGCCGTATATCTTGATGTGAATATCTTTCACTTCCTAAATTTATCAAGTAATCTAATTATAATGAGTGAATCTCTTGTATCTACATTATATTTCAATAAGCCTGGGGGAGTGCAAGAGGAAAAAAAATCTTTATTATTGAATTTAGACTATTTCACTTGTAATGTTTTTTTTCTGATAAAGTGAGTAGGACCATGGTAAATAGACTACTATAATTATGTTCCATGTGAAATAATAAAATCTCAAGTTTCAAATTATCTTAAAGATCATTTAATCTAATCCTTCTTTCCTTCATTCACTCTTCACTTAGTTGACATTAATGGACTGCTTTCTGTGTTTGAGCAATTATGCTTGTTGCTGGATAGTGAAGTCAAATAAAGCATAATCCTTGCCTTGGGGAAGTGTATTAGTTATCTATTACTGTATAACAAATTGCCCTGAAATTTAGTGACTTTAAACAACACATTTATCCCACCACAGTTTCTGTAGGTCAGAAATCCAGATGGCTTACCTGGGTCTTCTATTTCAGGTTGTCTTACATGGGTGCCATCACAATGTGCACCAGGCCTGGGATTTCTCATATGGAAGTTCAACTGGTAAAAAGTCTGCTTCCAAACTCACTAAAGTTGTTGTTGGCAGAATACAGTGCATTGAGTGCTGTTAACCTAGGCCTCAGTACTTGCTGGCCGTTGATGGGTAGCTACTCTCAGTTCCTTGGCAAGTGACCCTCTCCAATATGACCCCTCCTCCATCAACGAATGTGCACTGAGAAGCCGATAGAATCAGCTTGGAAATCGAAGTCACAATCTTTTATAACTCACAGGAATGACATCTCCTCAACATTGCCCACATACCCTCGGTTAGGAACAACTTACTCATGAGAAAGGAATTAACGAGGACATCAATACCAGGAAGCAGACATCTTAAAAGCTACTTCACACAGAAGCCTAGTCGATTCAGCTATCTGGGCTTGATGCGTCAAGAGATGACCCAGCAAGTGCTTTAATCTTTTTTATTTTACAAAAAAAAAAAAAAAATGTAAGAATGGGGTTTTATAACCAGACTCTTTTTGTTTAACTTCTGGTTCTACGACTTACTAGTCATGCATCTGGGAATTAATTAAACATTTATTAAGCATTAATTAGTCCTCTCACCACAAAATAGTGCATATGTGATTAAGTTGCTGTGAAAATTAAACACAATAATGAATGTAAAGTTCCAAGCATGGTACCTGGCAAGTAATAGGCTTTCAATAAGTTCCATAAATGAATTTCTGTTATCATCCTTGTACAAATCTTATTCCTGACCTGAAATCTACATCTCTGAAACTTCTCCCTGTTGAAAAACTTGAGGCTTACTAATCAAGTCCTATTCATTTCCAAATGCTAGCCCTGCCTTTAATTTACATCGGAAGACAATGTGTGTGCTGCCTTCCTTTTCTTCCCTCCCTGCACATTCCGGGCTTCTTTCTCTCCAGATATGTTCCTTATATAACATGACCACAAGCCTCCCAAGCCTCTCTTCTTGACATGCTTGTTAGATTGTAAGTCATCACACAAAACTGAATAACCATAAAACAAGTCAATAATCAGGAGGGAAAATTTTCAAATGAAAATGATCTGTAGATATTATTCTTACCTCAAGTTAATTCAAAAGCATCCTGATCTAGGACCTAATCTAGTTGCATATGAAAAGCTCAAACATGTTTCTCAGAACTTGCTAACAAATCCGTAAGCAGTTAGTACATTTCTTGCAGAAGTTAATGTCAAAGCACAAAAGAAGTATTTTAATTGATAAATAACTAATCTCTATACAACAAAGCAATAATTAAATAAAAGAGTATATTTACAACTAAAAACACAGTTACTTCTAAAACTGTTTAACCAACTTTCAAATTAAAACATGATCATATTAAGAATTGAATACTGGGGCGCCTGGGTGGCGCAGTCGGTTAAGCGTCCGACATCAGCCAGGTCACGATCTCGCGGTCCGTGAGTTCGAGCCCCGTGTCGGGCTCTGGGCTGATGGCTCGGAGCCTGGAGCCTGTTTCCGAGTCTGTGTCTCCCTCTCTCTCTGCCCCTCCCCCGTTCATGCTCTGTCTCTCTCTGTCCCAAAAATAAATAAAAAACGTTGAAAAAAAAATTAAAAAAAAAAAAGAATTGAATACTTATTTTAGAAGCAAGAATATTCTAGCCATTGACCTATGAATTAGGATGAGTATTTTTAAATATCATGTTATAGGTCAATTATACTTCAATAAAAAATTAAAAGAAAAAATTAATACACTTAAACTTACATCCCTGAGAAAAGATGTATGAAGTAATGTTCTTGCTGGTGTGCTTAATTTTTAAGAATTTCATCATCGATATTTCTCATTCTAAGAATTTTTACTTCACAATTTCAAAAAGGAAAGAGAACGCATTCAAATAAAATAATTTGTCCTCATATGAATGTTCTCTATTATTCTACTTCAGGAGACAATGTTCAGTTTAACTTCTTCAGTATTTATAAGGTATATTGGTGATCATGTTAATATTTTTAATGTGTTAAATGTGTTTCAATAGAAAAATAATACAGTGACATTTATTTGAATTTCCATTGTAATCTAAAGAAAAACAGGTGTAAATGGTAAATTATTTCATTTACAGATTATTTTGAAGAGTTTTTAGAACTAACTATATTGGCATTTCTTCTTCCAAAGAGAAAACAAGTATAAATATTTAGTCACAGGAATCCTCATGTATTTTCAACTTCAAATTCCAAGTTATTGAAACTAACTCCGCTCCAAAAATTCATTAGTAAAATACATAGAAATTTATATTTTTAAAATTTTATCCTATCTTTTGTTGGAAATGCAGCTGTAGTTACAGTGGAAATAAAATATGACAATGAAGACAGAAACAAAGAATACATAAAACCTAAATTTCCACTGTATGCATGTGTCTATGTATATATATCAAACACATTTTAAAAATCATTATATAAAATACTGATATCCCAATAAAAAACATGGGCTTATGATAGCAGTCTAAAAGAATATGTATTAAATGGACAGTGGTTGTCTGTGGGTTATGATTTTTATTTTCTTCTTTTTATCTTCAGTGTTTCTGAATGTTTTGCCAGAAACACGTATTACTTTAACAAGCAGAATTAAACAAAGTTGAACTTTCCATTAAAATATATATTTTGTGCTTAATCTGTGGACCAAATTAAAAATGAACTTAGTTTCATTATGATTTTTAAGGAGAATATGTAGAAAATGCTTTGGTTTTTGAAAAATAGTACTTCCTATTTCTTTGTGAACCTGTAAGAATATTTCACTTAGGGAAAAACATAGTATTTGGACTTCCTTTTATTATGTTTTTTGTGGAAATCCGTTGCAGCTAATGGTGAATTATCAAAGAAAGTATATCTCCTTATTAATTAAGTCATTAAAATTCAGAGTCAAAATATTTATCGGTTTATTTTCAATAAATAAGCATCATATTTATATCTGGTAAAGATTTCATCATAGCATATCAATAAACACTGCATACTTATAAGAAAAACATCTATCTGGGCAGTCTGTTAAGTGCTTTTGTTTGGTGACATATTTTATTCAAAAGATAAGAAATATGTCTTTCTTTGCAGAAGGGAGTAAATTACAGTGTAACTTCAGGGGTTGCTTTTAGACTTGCATTAATATAGTACACTGATAGAGGTGGTGATTTTTATCTAAGTATCCTGATTATATTATTGCTAAATCATCTAACACATGTTAAATGTTATATATAAAGGAGCCATGAGGTACCGAAACTATATTCCTATACTTTGCTTTCAGTTTGAATTTCATGCCTATTTTGATCAATCTCTGTGAAAGGTAGTAGAGTTAAATAATATTAAAATCATCATTAGAGCATTTGTAAACTATCATTTTCAAGAATGATGTTCATGAATATTGTGCTAGTTAAAAACTAACTTCTTAAAACTGTTCAATAATTATGGAATGTCCATGCCATTAATATTTATTTATTTATTTTCCCTTTTGCATGGATTACACTATACCTGAAATTTATTATTCAGTTTTTGTGTAATGACTTAAAAAATACTATTATATATTTGAAATGAGGCTTGTCTAAAAAAGCATTTATATAGTAGTTAGTTTTTTTTTTTTAAGAATTTATTTTTAAGTATCCTCTACACACAACATGGGACTCAAACTCATAGCCCCTAGATCAAGAGCCTCATGCTCTAGCAACTGACCCAGCCAGGAGCCCCTGATTCTTAGAAAATGATTGAATCTCAGGTCTACATTTAATATTTCAACCAGCAATGTTATTTTACTTTAAAAAATCTGGAATGATAAAGTTGATTTTTGCCTTTTAACATATGGCCATCTGAAATAATTGCATTCATTCACTCATTAATTTATTTATCCATTCAGCAAACATTATTTGTGTTCTAAGTACTGGGTATCCAAGCACTTGCAGGCCAGAAGGGGAAATAACAAACAGACAAATACACACACTCTCTCTCACACACACACACACACACACACACACACACACACACACAAGAAAATCGCTTTCTTTGATGTAGATATTTTGATTGTACCTATATTTTAAATGCCCAGTTCTATCTCTTTTTTTATTGAAATACACTTGAACTGCAGTGTTACATTAGTTTCAGGTATACAAGACAGTGAGTGATTCAACAACTGTATACGCTATGCTATGCTCACCACAATTGTAGCTACCATCGGTTGCCATACAAGACTCTTACAATACCATTGACTGTTCCCCATGCTGTACCTTTCATCCCCATCACTTACTCATTCCAGTACTGGAAACCTGTATTTCCTACTCCTCTTCGCTCATTTTGCTCATTCCCCATTCACCTCCCCTCTAGCAATCACCTATTTATTCTCTGTATTTATAGATTTGTTTTTTGTTTTTTAGATTCCACATACAAGTGAAATCATATGGTGTTTGTCTTTCTGTTTGACTTACTTAACTTAGCATAATACTCTCTAAGTCCATTTATGTTGTTGCAAATGGCAAGATCTCATTCCTTTTTGTGGCTGAGTAATATTTCATCGTGTCTCTATATATCCCATCTTCTTTATCCATTTATCTATCAATGGTCATTTAGGTTGCTTCCTTATCTTGGCTATTGCAAATAATACCATAACATAGGGGTACATTTACTTTTAGAATTAGCATTTTCATTTTCTTAAGTACTTAGTAGTGGAATTACTGAATCATATGGTATTTGTATTTTTAACTTTTCAAAGAACCCCCTACTGTTTTTCACAGTGGGTTTACCAATATACATTCCCACCAGCAGTACACAGGTGTTCCTTTTTTTTCACATCCTCCCCAACACTTGTGATTTCTTGTCTTTTTGATACCAGCCAAGTCTAACTGGTATAAAGTGATATCTCATGATGTGCGTCCATTATTCTTAATTAACAGAGAGTAGCAACTCTGAAATTTATATATACTTATTATATGTATTTTTAAAGTTTGTCAGTAAGCTTTTTAGAGTTCTATGAAACATAGTTTTAGAAAATACTACTTTGAAAAAAAATTGGTCCTGTTACAATTACTGAGATTGTTTTGTTTTTGTTTACAATCGAGCCATATGGGGTTTGTTACCTAATATGTACATTTATTTCCATTAAGCATTTAATATATTACAACCTAATTGTAGACAGATAATGGCCTCCTAAAGACGTCTACCTCCTAATTCCAAGCACTTGTAAATAGGTTACCTTACATGGCACAGAGACTGTGCTGATGTGATTAAATTAAGGATCTTGAGATGGAAAATAATCCTGGATTATCCAGTTGGGTCCAGTGTAATCACAGCGTCCTTATAAGAGGAGAACAAGAGGATCAAAGGTGGAAGAAGATGGCATGAAGAAGCAGGGGTTGGAATGACAGGCTTGAAAATGGAGGAGAGGGCTCCAGCCAGGGCATGTGGACAGCCTCTTCAGGGTGGAAAAGGCAAGGAAAGGAATTTTCCTCAGTGTCTCCACAAGGAATGCAGTAGTGTCTATGCCTTAATTTTAGCCCCAATAAGACTTGATTTGGGCTTCTGACCCCTAGAATTGTACAGAATAAATTTGTGTTGTTTTAAAAAAGTTACCAAGTTTGTGATAATTTGTTAGAGCAGCAATAGGAGACTAATACAGACCTACACAGCACTAACACTTCAAACAGCCTCTGTTCTTTTTTTTCAATTTGATAAAAATCCTAGGTTCATTCGCCAAATGAATCACTGAAGAGATGCTTATCTATTAGAGGAGAATGTGAGGCCTTTTTTATGATTTCCAAGGAAACATAGGTGGGATCGCTGCTAACCCTAACCCTGCCCATCAGGCCAAATAAGTCTTTAAGGGTAGAAGAGCCACATGAAAGCAGGTGCTGGTGTAACATAGGCTAGAGCCACTATACTTCTTGATTTTCATAGTTTCTTTTTAACTGAGACTCCAGATACCACTGGAATTTTAAGAAACAGCATAAAAATAAAACATTTGAATATGAATACTTTAGATGCTTCCTCGACTGTCACACATTCAAAAAGAGCCTCCCCTGGTAATAATCTGTGTGGTGCTGTTAGTATATCAATTGCAGACAAGCAGAAAGCTGAACCTTTTATTGCTCCTTCTGTTTTCTGGAAGTATTCAGTATTAGAGTGACTGATACTCTGTTTTCCAGAGTGAGGGGAAAAGCTGTAATAACTTCTGTGCCATTATTTTTGAAACTCTAGAGTTCATTAAAACTCTCTTTGGCTTTCTTGCCTACCATCTTTCTTCTTTCTTATGAATTATTCAAGGCAGATTTCAGTTGAGGTAAATAGTTTGATTTGAAGGTTTTTGTATCTGGATTTAGATGCAACAAGAAGTGTTAAATGCTCAGAATTTTAAGTGCACAGAATGGCACAGACTCAGCTATTAAGATGGAAGACATTTGCTGTTAACGCTCTGGGGCTGCTGTTTGCGACTTCAGCGTGGTACTATTTGTCATTCTGAAGTAGGTAGGCATTATGATGCTTGTAGTATAAATCAGACTTTACAGAATGCTTGGTCCCCAAGCGCTCTGAACATTCTAATCCACTTCTCAGTTTACAGAACATTTTTTGATTTTACAAGGTAAAGTTTCCCTTTCTTATTTAACCTTGCCAACGCATTATTAATCTCTATTATTTTTCAGGTATTGTATACCAAACAACAACCAAAAAAAAAAACCCAAAAAACAAAAAAAAAAACAACCCTTTAGCCTGCATGTTTCTCTTGCATAAAATGAGGTTGTAAGTTTGAGTTCTTCTTTCAACAAATAATGTGAAAGCTAAGAGGACCTAGGAAACATTTCATTTTTATAAAACTCAAGGTAAGCCTGATTTCTTCTTTCATAGTAGTCCTCTCACCCTTGGATTCTGTGCCTTATATTTTTAATTTTTAAACACTTAGTTCATGAAGTTACTTACCTGAAAGAGTGATATATGGAACACATGGCTGGAAACTACATTGCTTTGGAACTCATGTTCACAACTGGTTGCATGGTAGCCCATTTAAAAACCACTCCAAAGAAATCTTATTATAGTCCTGTCATCTGCTAAAATTCACTTCCTTAATGTCAGTTTCTGTTAAGGCAGTCTACATAAAAATATGTTTGTGACATTAGGCTCAGGTGGTACTGCTTTTAGGCAAAGCATTTTATTCATGTACTGTGCTCTAACGTGATTTTATTAGCAGCAGGAGTTCCATTTACTAAAGAACAATAGGAACTAATATTTAACAATTAGTATGTGTTAGAGTGTGTGCTAGGGACTTTACATTCGTTATCTATGTTAATGCTCACAATACATCTATGATGTAGTAGTTTCTGTTAGCATCCCATCTTCCGGCTGGAAAGTTTCTTGCAGAGCACAGTCTTGAATCTGTCTGACCTTAAAGTCCATGCTTTTAAGTACTCTGCTAGTGATTGCAAATTCAAACATGGGTAAGGACACAGATTTATAATTTTTTTAATGTTTATTTATTTTTGATAGAGAGAGACAGAGAGTGAGAGGGGGAGGGGCAGAGAGAGAAGGAGACACAGAATCCAAAGCAGGCTCCAGGCTCTGAGCTGTCAGCACAGAGTCTGACATGGGGCCCGAACTTGGGAACCGTGAGATCATGACCTGAGCTCAAGTGGGAGGCTCAGCCGACTGAGCCACCCAGGCGCCCCAAGAACATAGATTTATAATGTCACTCAGTATAATGAATGCATTTAAATTTATTTATATTTAAACCATACGCTAAGCAACCTGTACAAATTTGTGGTCTGTATTCAGCTTTCAGCCTCAGGTTTGAAACTCTACACAAAGCCACATTGCTTTCAAAAATATTAATTTATATGCATAATTATTCCTTTATTCATTTCCATCTTATTCAGGTTTTATCAGGGAATGTAAGTGTGCAGAGAACAGAACTGCATTGTCCAATTGCCCTTTCATGCCAAATGCCTGCCTGTTAACCCAGTCATGTGGTCTGTCTGGTGTCAGGACTTTTGTCCAGCTAGGAAGGAGCTTCCTATCTGAGTCTGGGGGAGATACTGACATCAGAAGAATGTTCAGACTCAAAAGCCAAGGGAAAAGTTGAGTTCTGAGGAGGTCACATAAACTGAAGAGGCTTTAGAAGAATGTATTAAGATCTAGCCTATAGCACTAGTGGTCTTATGGCCATGAATGTGAGAGTGATGGCAGCTGGTGAAGGGAGCTGTGGCAAAACTTCTAAATCAGCTCTGTATTTTGTCTGTGATTGTATCAACCATACTGTAAGGCAGAAATGGATCATTTTTAAGGGACGTGGGATGAAGTGTATGTCAGTATTACACATAAAAATTAAAGATAAACAAGGTGCTTAAATCCTGTAAGAAAAAGCTATGGAAAAGCTGTGTAGGTGCGATTAGCTTTTTTTAAGTGTGCAAGTTCCCCTAAGGGATTTTCGTTGCTCAGATGTCAGCCAACAGAGAAAGGTAGGGAAATGTTTTCCGTTTGATTACTTAAGGAAATATAGTTTTGTGAGTTAATAACAATTTCTGGCTATATTTACTTAAGCTGTCCTTTCTCAAAAATCTGTAATAGCACCTCATTTTAGTTATAGCAGACCTTCTTAATTTGATAAATTACGTAAGTTCTCTGGTCTTTAATTTCCATGAAACTGGGTGTGTGATTTTTAAACTTTTTTTCAGTGGATGTGCTGATAAAATATGAAACTTGAAAATCACTGAAATTCTGTGCTCAATCAGAACTCTGTCATCTCTAAAATTCAACAGGTCAGCAGTCAGTTATGACAAGGTCCTTTATTACTTAAACCCCTTCTACTACAATGTACTTAGTGCCCTTCCATCCTTTCTCTCTTCCCTCCTTCCTTCCATTCTTCCTTCCATCCTTCCTTCTTTCCTTCCTTCCTTCCTTCCTTCCTTCCTTCCTTCCTTCCTTCTTTCCTTCCATTCTATTAGAAAATGAACTTCATAGGTTTCTTGACTCAGTGGTTGGATATAGTGAAGATTTACCACTAGGAGGCATTTAAGAACATAAGAGGGAATTTTGGGTTTTCTTCATAACTAAAAGAATAAAGGGGACCTTGTTACTAACATTTAGTAGGTAGAGGGCAAGGATGTTAAATATCTTGTTGTAGATGGGAAAAATTCTCATGTAAAAGGTCAATAGCACCCTTTGTGAGACATATTTATTTATTTATTTATTTATTTATTTATTTATTCATTATTATTTTTTTTAATGTATGTTTATTTTTGAGAGAGAGACAGAGACAGAGTATGAGCAGGGGAAGGGCAGAGAGAGAGGGAGACACAGAATTCGAAGCAGGCTCTAGGCTCTGAGCTGCCAGCACAGAGCCTGCTGCAGGGTTTGAACCCATGAACTGGGAGATCATGACCTGAGCTGAAGTCGGAGGCTTAACCGACTGAGACACCCAGGTGCCCTGAGAAATATTTTAATGGATCGTGTCCTTGAAGTTTGCAAAACATTGTAGTAAAGTTAATTACCTTTCTGATTAGAATTTTCATTCTTCTTTAAAAATTTTTAAATTCCAGTATAATTGATATACCTAGTAGGATTTTCATTCTTGGCTTGCTCATGCTCTTTCTCCCTTGAACACTTTTCCCAATTATTCTGTCGAAATCCTGGTTGTTTTTTAAGGTTCAGCTCAAATCTTTTCTCCTTTATGAAGTCAATTTTGTAAACTTCTCACTTTACTTTAGGCTCAGAGATCTTCCTTCTTCTTGATGGCCCTTATGTAATCTCTCTCTTGAATACAAACTTCGATCATCTCCAAAGCCATTGCCAACTTGAGAAAAATGATGCTTGCTTTTCCATTTCTGCTTTTCACATCAAGTTTGGCAAAGGGCCTTGAAAATAGTGAAGAGATAAGGCTGTTGTTTTGTTTTATTTATAGTAAAGTGATTCTCCTATAGAGAAGTAGATCATAAATAATGAAATAGGAATGACTTATCCTCACAAAAACATTACCATGATAAACATGCTACTTGAGATAAAATAAGCTTAAGAATACAACCTAACGTTACTTATTTTTTATTAATTCATGTTAGGAGCTCCATTAAAAGTAGACTGCCTAATCTGTAAAATTCCTTGTTGTTGGGTGTGTCTTGAATCCATGACTTAAATTTCAGTATGTAGACTACCCAGTGGTAAGAAAGATTCTTCTAGAAATAAAAGGAGCTTTCAGAGCTTCTCTAAAAAAAAGTTTTAAATATATGGTCAACTGCCTACCAGTTGCCTGAAACAAGATCAGGTATCATTGGCCCACTGCCGTAGTTCAAACACAATGAAGGAATCAACACTATCCTGCAGCCTGATGATCCTGGCTTTAAGACACGTGAGTGGCGCAGTCGGTTAAGCGTCCGACTTCAGCCAGGTCACGATCTCGCGGTCCGTGAGTTCGAGCCCCGCGTCGGGCTCTGGGCTGATGGCTCAGAGCCTGGAGCCTGTTTCCGATTCTGTGTCTCCCTCTCTCTCTGCCCCTACCCCGTTCATGCTCTGTCTCTCTCTGTCCCAAAAATAAATAACCATTGAAAAAAAAAATTTAAAAGCAGCTGTTGCCAATATCATGTCCAAGACTTAAGTCTGGAACCCACAGGCATTTTGAGACTTTCAACTCATCTCAAAAGATTCATATTTCCTTTGGGCTATAGTTTTAAAGATGGGTTTGAGGTTAAAGTTTTAATAAGAGAATAGAATTGTTTCTTTGAATACTATTCTATTTTTGTTGGATATTATTTGAAACGATATTGATTTTAAGTTACTGTTTAATGATCCACGTGTGTTTTCATTCTTGCTGGGTAATGGCTATAAGCTAGAAAAACAATGCAAGAGGATTATAGGTTTTTACTAAATATGAAGGAAACAAGGTGATTTCATACCATTTAGGACCTAAAAGAAAAGGAAAAAAAATACTAAAGGTTCAATTAGCTATACCATCTATTTTATTCTAAATTTGGGCTACAGTATATTGTTTAAGTAAGCACTATCAGATATATGTTAATGTATCTTCAGGACATTGCTTTTTCTGCCTTCTTTTTAAATTTTTTTTTAAACATTTATTCATCTTTGAGACAGACAGAGAGAGACAGAGTGTGAGTGAGGAAGGAGCAGAGAGAGAGGGAGACACAGAATCTGAAGCAGGCTTCAGGCTCTCTGAGCTGTCAGCACAGAGCCTGATGCGGGACTTGAATTCACTGACTGCGAGATCATGACCTGATGAAGTCGGACAATCAACCGCCTGAGCCACCCAGGCATCGCTGCTTTTTCTGCATTCTTAAATGGCTACACAAATACTGTCAGTGTTGAATAGCTAAATTAACGCTTTTGGAATTCTGTATGTATATCTAAGTGTTACGTATGTCTAAGTGCTTATTATTTCTTCTTCCAGTTAGAGTGTGAATTCCTAGGATTTAGGAAGTCCAGTTATATTTCTTCTTGTGACCTTGGGTTGTACTCCCATTCTCATAATCAGTTTGGCAATATAAAGTCATGTAGGGGTGGTGATAAGGGTGGAGGTGGTGATGAAAAGAAATGAAAAAAAAAATCCCCTTACCTTTTTCTTGGTTTACTAAGTACCATTTGAGAATGTAATGTTAGGTAAATGTATTCAAATATATTCTGGATTGGAAAGTGCTGGGTAAGTGGAAAATAAGAGGTGGCACTTCTGGGCATTTTCTTTTGATATAATATCACCATTTTGAATAAACCATTTACACAAACATATGCATACAACCTCTTACCCAGGAACATCAAAACTGAATACTTAAATTAAGTTTATGTAATCAGGAAACATTTCAACTACCATGGCCTTAGAGTTTAAGGCATGTTGAAATAAATAAAATACCAGTGCTTTCTAGAAGCATTATAGAACCCCGTGCATTCAGGATTTGCTGGAGTTGTCCTTTGTGGCATTGAAAGGAGATGATGGGTGATTACACTGTCAAAGCTTCTAGTTCTCAAATATAATCTTCAAAGGCTTGCTGGTGCAGACATAGAATAATTTTAATGGACTTTGGAACATCTAAAAACAGAGAAGAAAACTTGTGTAATAACACAAGAATATTGTCAACATTATTTCTTCTGTCTCTCTCTGTCTCTGTGTAGACACACATATGTGCCTCATTGTATGAATAGGTAATAGAATCATCCTCTTCCACAATATTGGTTATATTCTTTTCCTTAAATGTTATTAGATACATTTCAAATTTTATTTTATTCTCTATTTTAAGTTTTGAAAGCTTCCTCCAACACATATAATTCATATATGGAATTCACTTATTTAAAATATGTAATCCCATGTTTTTAATATTTCACAGTTATACATTTATCACCAAAATCAAATTTAGGTCATTTTCATTACCCTAAAAAATAAATTCTAAACCCTTTATGGTATCCCCCAACCATTCCCATCCCCATCCCTTTCACCCCCCACAACTATTCTGTAATCTGTCTTTACAGAGTTGTCTTTTCTACACATTTCCTACAAATGGAATTATATAATATGTTGTCCTTTGTGCCTGGCTCTTTTCACTTAACATAATGTTTTAAGATTCATTCATATTGTGGCACGGATCAGTAATTAAGTACTGACAATTAAGTACAGTAATTAAGTACTGATTTCTCTTTATTGCTAAACAAAATTAAACTACATTGTATGAATATATTTTATTTATCCATTAATCAAATAATGGATATCTGGATTGTTTTCATCTTTGGCTATTATATATAATGCTGCCATAAACATTTGTGTACAGGTTTTTGTGTGAACATATGTTATTACTTGAGTGTATATTTAGAAGTGGAATTGCTGGATAGCATGGTAACTTTGTTTAACTTTTTTTATGTTTATTTTCGGGGGGGGGCGCAGAGAAAGAGGGATAGAGAGGGACAGAGGATCCAAAGTGGGCTCTGTGCTGACATTAGAGAGCCTGATGTGGGGCTCAGACCCACGAACTGTGAGATCATGACCTTAGCAGAAGCCAGACACTTAACTGACTGAGCCACCCAGGCACCCCTCTGTTTAACTTTTTGAAGGAACTTCCAGACTGTTTTCCAAAGTGTCTGCAACATTTTACATTTTCATTACAAGTGTATGAGGATTCCAATTTCTCCATATCCCTAGTAATACTTGTTATTATCTCTTTTTTTAATTATTATTATAGTCATCTTAGTAGGTATGGAGTGGTATCTCATTGTGGCTATAATTTGCATCTCCCTGATAGTTAACAGTCTATCAAGATTTTGAGCATCTTCATATGTTTATTGACCAGGTATATATCTTCTTTGAAAAAACATTGATTTGGATCCTTTGGCCATTACCAAAAATCATTTTGATAAAATATATATATAATTAAAATTTACCCTCTGAGCCATTTTTATTTAATTCTACAGTTAAGTACTGTCAAGGATATTCATGTTGCTGTAAAACAGATCTCCAGAACTTTTTGTCTTGCAAAACTGAAACTCTGTATTCATTAGGTAACAGCTCCTGATTTCTCCCACGTGCCAGTGTTTGGTAACCACCATTCCACTTTCTGTTTCTATGAATGTGACTACTTTAGATACCTCATATAAGTGCAATCACACAGCATTTGTCTTTTTTGTGACTGGCTTATTTCACTTAGTGTGATATCCTAAGGTTCATCCTGGGTTAGCATGGCATGGCATTCCATCATACGTTTTTACCATATTGTTTAGCCTTTTATCTGTTAATAAACATCTGTGTTTTGGCTATTGTGAGTAGTGCTTCTAAGAACATGGGTGTGCAAATGTCTATTTGAGACCTCGTTTTCAGTTCTTTTGGGTATATACCCAGAAGTGGGATTTCTGAATCATGTGGTAGTTCTATTTTTAACTTGTTGAGGACCACCAAACTTTAAAGCAGTTGTACCATTTTAAAATCCCACCAGTAGTGGGCAAGGGTTTCCTTTGAACATTTTTAATTGGGTTATTTATCTGTTTGTTATTAAGTTGCGAGAGTTTGTTTTTTTTTTTTTTTAACGTTATCTCCAGCACATTTCTAAATGAGGCCACTACATAGACTGATACAGTATTTAGCTATGTTGTGTGTAAGGGTGTTCTAGAACCAGAATATAAGCTGTGTGGCCTTGGATGAGCTATGCAACCCCTCTATTTCTCCATTTCCTTTTCTGTAGAATAGGTATGATAATAACACACACAGCATAGGTTTTGTTTGGAAGTGAAATCAGGCATTGCTTGAATGGCATGCAAAACAATGTCTGACAAATGATAAATGCTCAGTACTAGTTAGTGGCTCTTTCAGATAGTGTATTAGATTGTTGTTACAACTTGATCTCTGTAGTATATACATATTTCTTCAGTGTATATTTGTATATATTTTATGTATTTTTTTGTATATTTTCAGTGGTAAATGCCTTTCGTGGTTTCGGTTCTCATTGTTAGCATAGCTGTTGGCAGGAAGACCGCACACTGCACAGCTTGATGCCTCTCATCATGGCTAATAGTTCTAGAGTTCCAAAGAATGAAAAAGCATGAACGGAGTGTTACTTTTAAAAAGAAACAAAAACAAAAAAAACCCCACCCACTTTATTTTGGTAAGTTTAAAATATTCAAAAGTAAAGATAATGATTGAAGGAATCCTATGTAACTATCACCCACATTCAACAATGGTCAACAGTGGCAAACTGTGTTAGTAGGCAAATAATTCGCAGAGGTAATGCAAATATCTTGACTGAAGACTGAACAGATTTAGTGTCTCATGCATTTTACTTGCCTCTTGATATATTAACTTCCCTGTGTCTTTGTCACTGTGTGTGTGTGTGTGTGTGTGTGTGTGTGTGTGTATGTTTGCTTATGCTGTTCTATTTTTAGATAGAAATGTGGAGTCTGAATGTAGAGTCAACTTTAAGAGGAAAATGAAATTTTAAGTGGGGCTCCTGGGTGATTAAATGTCTGACTCTTGGTTTCTGCTCAGGTCCTGATGTCATGGTTCATTGTGCTATCACAGGGTGGGTAAAATAGGAGCCCATAGCAGATCTCCTCCATCCAGACACCCAGGCAGGTTGAGGCTCTTCCGTCGTCATCACGTGGCTTTTTGATAGGAATTGGTTTGCAGCGGGTCTGTAATGCATAATCTACCTCACTGGGGGAATCCCCCAAAAGAAAGAAAGGTGAACAAGTCTGATTTCCTTTAAATAGGCTGATTAGTGGCCAGCCTCGTGGAAAACACTATATTGATGATTTATCATCAGGGAATTTTTTTTAATCTATGAAATGTTCCCGATCTGATCAGGATTGCAGGAAAATCTATACATTTATGGAGCATGCCTTGCTGGAAGATGTCATATAAACTACATATCAGTTGAAATATAAAAGGGAGGTGTTTCATGAGAGAAACTGTCTTTTATATAAGTGATGGCTGCATTTATCTCTTAAGAGCCCATGTTAGGGGCACCCTGAGAACCTCAGTAGGTTAAGCATCTGACTCTTGATTTTGGCTCACGTTGTGATCTCAGTTTGTGAGTTCCAACCCTGTGTGGGCTCTGCACTGACAGCATGGAGCCTGCTTGGGATTCTCTCTCTCTCTGTCTCTCTGTCTCTCTCTCTTTCTCTGCCTATCCCACTTGTGCACACACACACTCTCTTTCTCTTTGAAAATAAATAAACTATAAAAAATGAAAAAAAAATGTTAAATCTGGGCAAGAGCGAGTCCTCGTTTGGTCATAGACTTCACTCTGCTTTGCCTTGCCTTATAATTATTGCTATTCCGAAAAATTATCAGTAAAACTTGACATTGGATAAGATCTGTGATTTTTTTTAGTCTGATTTGACAGTCTAAGGCTTGCAAAGTTGACCTGGTAGGTGTTGGAGGGAGTCTCCATTCCAGCTAGTGTAAACAACAAAAAGTCCACTCATGAAAAAATTGTATGATACTGGCCTGGAAATGGTGCACAGTACTTTCTCTGGCATTTCATGTCTGGGACTCAGCTATGAGGAACCATACTCAATTGCAAGAAAACCAGGGAAATATATTTCAGCTATGGTACCCAGAAAAAAAGAGGAGAATATGGATTTTGGTGAGTTTGTTAAAACTCATTCTGGAAAAATGACAAAAATATTTTGTGTATCTTTCTTTAAAATAATAATATAATTATCACTCATAGTCTTCTATGGAGTAGACACATCATCACATTTAATCTTCTCCATAGCTCTGTGAGTTAGAGCCCAATGTTGTCACTTTATCGATGTGGATTCTGTGTCTTAATATGGTTACATACATTACTTAAGGGCACAGAGTCAATGTCTGGCATGGACATAATCTGGTTCTTTTCAAAGTACTTGTAACGATCAGTCAAGAAATCTAGGAATGATAATTTCATGTAGGTAGTGTTTCCAGATAAAATATCGGACATCCATGCTATATTTGGACATAATGTGTGCTCAGAACTTATTCAGTGTTCATCTAAATTTAAATTTAACTGAACATCCTATATTTTTATTTGCTAATTCTAGCAACCCCACATATAGCATTACTGTCTAGGAGAAAAGAGAGAAACTATTAAATCATGCATTAAACTTTTCTATTAATGTTTGGAATAATGTCACCCTTGAATGTTTAGCAAAGTGATATAATTAACCATAGCCATCCTCACATGGAAAAACTAGCAGCATAATTCCATATTGATTATATTATGGGGGAAAAAATGTAGGTTTGACTTCCCTAAGGGAGTATATGATTAGGATTAAAAGCCAAGTCTACCCATCACTAGATCATGTATAATCCTATATAAACTAACTTTAATAGCAAATATTTTAATATTAGAAATTGTATTAAATGTATATAAGGGCAGATTTTTACAGTTTCTTTGCATTTACTCTTGTATATTATGCATTATTTTATTCATTATATATACAAAATTATTTGAATATTATACTAGCTACTATAGGATAAATATGTGAGAATTAACACTAATATATCTCTGTTTCTCTACAGTGTGAATAATTTATTATCTAAACTAGATAGTATTGAGAGGAAGGGATGCTTTTAATAATTCCTCAAGGGCAACAGGTCAGAAAGTGGCATAGTTTCAAGCAAAGCGGGATGAATGGTCCCTCCACGGGGCTGCATGTGTTAAGGTTTGGGATCATAGAATTTTAGAGGAGAGAGTTGTCATAGAGCTCATTTAATATAGTCTTATTTTATAGACTAAGAAATCTAAGGTCCAGTGAAAATAAACAATATTTTCTATAGATTAATGATTCTTACTCGTTGATGACACTTTTTCATAAGGAGTGATTGATATGACACTTGTCCCCTCCTTCACTTTCCCTATATTTTACCTAAGATTGTCACTTGCTACGATATTCACTTCAGCTGAAGGTCTAAAGGCCAGAACTAAATCATCCAGTTACAACAGGTATCTGTATTCATTCTTTTCAAACATAAAGTCACTGTTTTGAACCTATTAAGAATTAAGTATGTGTTCCATGAAGTTTCATCTTGCAGTCCAGACTATCTCTTTTATATTTTAATGACTCTATAAGGCTGGAGAACAAAGTGCATGTCATTCTTTTACTGTGGAACTGAACTGAGAAATGGCCAAGCCAAGGAACCTCAGAATCTCCCATTAATATGGTCTCTGGAAAACAAAAGAGCAAAACCACATCTATATTGATATTTTTGAAGTAGTTAAATATTATTTTTATATAAAATTACTGGTTATTCCTTCAGTGCCTGCTATATGCCAGACACAGGGTTTTAATCATTAAACAGGAAAAAAAGTGTTCTGATAATTTATTTACTCCAAAATTTACATATGTTTAAGCATTCTCTTTTGTTCTCAAAAGGAGAGGTGGTATTAAATGATATGAAGAATTTCTAGACAGCTGGGGTTAAAATCTTAATTCTAACACTCCCTAGATTGTGAAACATGGACCTGTTAGTGGTTTCCCCTAACCACCCTGCTTTTTAGTGTTCTAATCTGTAAAATGGAATTATGATATTAATGACTGCATAATTTTCTTTGAATAGGTAAATGATTTTATTTACTGTTTTAATGTAAAATACTTAAAAGAATGGTCTGTCATCTATTAAGCACACAATAGATAAGCTCTCACCATTGCACTATTTCTTTTCAACAAAACAGAACACTCTTTTCATTGCCCTTTATTTTTGGTTTCTTTTTTTCAAGTATAAACATGTAAACAATAAGCCAGTTAAAATAGCAAGACATTGTTTGCAATATGTAGTTTTTTAAATTAATTGTTGAGATCAAATTCCAAAATAAAACGACCCTTTTAACATACTATGGCGATACTATGTTAAATTCTTGAACATTTTATAAATTAATTAAAAAATGATTTAATAATAGCCATTTACTATGTTTCTCTACTATGTAGAGAAAAGTTCATCTATTTTATCATTGTCTTCTTTTTGAGTCTCAAAGAAAATATCACACAATTATTTAAGTTGGAATTTAAAAGGTATATTATGGAGAATGAAGTAGTAGAATGTGGTTATTCTCTGCTTGAATTCCCAGCTTATGATATACATATAAAATGAGAAGGGAAATAAACTCTAGGAGAATCCTGTTTCAGTAAGTTATAGTTTTTTTTTTTTTACCGAAAGTGAAAGATACTTCTTTTTTCAAAAGCACCCAAGATTAATAAATGATCTTATTCTAGATTTAGAAAGTAAGATAACACGTTTTTCCCCCAAAATTTTGTTAAAAATGAAATAAACACCATATGGGCAGGAATTTGCAACAATCAGAATTTTTTTCCCCAAAAACATATCTTCCTTGCAAAATCAGCAAATCAAATATTTTATACTTGACTTTTTCTCATGCTCTTGTCTGCCTTTTCCACTCTCAGGCCTGAAATGCAGAGCATTATTGGAAAAAATAACCTCCTGATGAGGGGGTTCATGAAGCTTCAGATTAGCTATGAGCTGGTTATTTCACTATCTACCTATCTTTCTTTCCTCCCTCCCTCCCTCCTTCCCTCCCTTCCTTCATTCCTCCTTCCCTCCCCTCCTTCTTCCTTCCTTCCTGTTTACTTTCATTTTTTGGTGACTTCATGTTGTTTCAATATTTCACTGATCCCTTCAGTTTCCCTACACCATTTCTGTTTACCCCTCCCTCTGACCAGCTGATCTCAACTGCTCAATATGGGGAACATTGAACTCCTTTCACTTTATTCCTGTTTTTTGTTCTTTAGAACAAGCAATTCCATCAACAGTTTTCTACCAAGTGTCTGTCTGTAAGTTACTTTGGCAAGTGGGGCCCCCCTAACAGGAGGACTAAATGAGATAATCCATGTAAAGAAGCACTTAGCATAATGCCAGGCACATAATAATGGTAACTGTTACTTCTCTTTTTCCCTATTAAATAGTGGGTGAAGATTCAACCAGGGTTATTTATTTAAACACCTTCTTCCAGTAAAATTACATGCCTTTGAAGACAAGATATTTTTCCAACTGTTGGAAATTGTCGTATGTCTTTTAATATCTAAAAATAACTGCATAAAATAATGGTTAGGAGCCAATGGGGCAGACTCCTTGATTCCCTGTGCTCAAATCTCACCTCTGCCATTTTACAAGCTGGGTGACAAATATCCAGAGACTTAAACCTGCCCCTGTAAATTTGCCCTAGTAAGTTGAGGATTATCAGAGAATCTATTGCCAGTATGGGAAAAAGGAAGTCCATTAACATGTATAAAGTGCTTGGAAGTGCCTGACATATGCTTGCACTCAAAAAATGTTAATTACTAGTTTGATTCTATTCAACATTCATCATTTCAACAAATATTTATTGAAACCCTATTAATTCTTAATCGCCATGATTCGTTTTATAGTACAAAGGCAATTAAAAATTTAAAAATTTATTGAAGTCAACAGAGGAACAAGTATTAATAAAATAAATACAAAAATACAAGTAAAACTGCAAACTACGTTAAGTGGAATGAAAGTGGATGGAAGGGGTGTAATCAAATTTGGGAAATAAAGCAAGTCTGAGACCCTGGGGATGAGTAGGCATGCGCTAGAATTTTATTTTATTTTTTCTGATAGCAGTAATGTTTTATTTTCTGAATATTATAAAAGACGAAGCCTTCTATCTGTTCTTTACCAGGAAATTCACTTAGATTTTCCTTCTGATATGGACACCTTATTAAGTAAAGGAAGACATTTTGGTCTAGGGAGATTTTACTGTGGGTTTCATTTATATATTACAAGTGAATTGCTAATCCCAAAGGCTTTTACATGGTAAAATGTTATCAGTAGTTGGGAAACTAAGGTCTCATTTTTACTTCTTTAATAAGCTTCTAATTATAGATTCCTTTTCCTTTAATTTCAGCCTTTATATTAATGATAAAAGTAAACTGCAATCTCTCTCAAATAACTTTTATGCTAAAAGCAATTAGGTAGATATCTTCTTGGTTCCTTAGAGAGAAAATAGATTTAGACATGTAGGGAAAACTTTGTCATTAAAGGCCTAAGTAACTATATGCTCCTCTTAGAGTTGATGGTGTGAGCAGTTGGGCACAAGTAGAGGCATATAGTACAAAGTCAAAATACTTGACCCCAAATTCCAAGGTGTACTCAGTAATTGGTGAGCTTAACAGGAGGTTATGAAAGCAAAGCCCTGCAGACTTTGGGGGATAGATGGCAAGTTCACTGAAGAGGAAACAAAACGAAAAAAATAAGAAAGAATGCAACAGAGACAGAAAAAGGATTAATAAAGATTTTCCTAAATGAATATTTACTATAATTCCTTTCTCACTGCTCTTATAATACCAATATTAATTATATGTATATATGTATAAATATATATAACTTTATCAATACTAAGTATATACTTGTATACATGACTGAAATGAAATTTTTCTAATTCTTCAAAATCTGTTGTCAAAATTACAAGCCTAAATTAAAAGTGGTTATTTTAAGACCACTAAGAGCAAGTTCTAGGAATTTAAAAAGATTTAGGTACTTTCTAAAGTTTTAATATTTTTTCAGTTTTCTGTTTCTTACTTACCTTTATATCTTATGCAACATCTTTATTAAAGAATTATAAATGAATATTTTATATATATATATATATATATAAATTTATATATATATATAAATATTCAGTTTTCTTGGGGGAAAAAAAGGTATTATCCTTGACTGGACACTATATGTTTCCAGACAGAGGGAAAAGTACTTCCCTCCTCTTATCAGACACAGGTATATCAAATACTAAATTCAGTATATTTAAACTATTTCTTAAAGTTTATTTATTTTGAGAGAAAGAGAGCGAGGGAGGGGCAGAAAGAGAGAGAGAGGGAGTATCCCAAGCAGGCTCTGTGCTGTCAGCACAGAGCCAGATGCAGGGCTCAAACTCACAAACTGTGAGATCATGACCTGAACTGAAACCAAGAGTCAGACACTTAACCGTCTGAGCCACCCAGGTGCCCCTATATTCAGTATATTTACATATGCTTTTGAATGGGCAGCTTAAATTAGTTAGACAATATCCTTCCAATATCTTTCACTATACGTTTTGCATATAACAAGACAGAATTTCTCTCACTTTGCCTTATTTTTTAATGCTTCTCTGGAATGTATTCCTTGTAGAAAGCCTTATATTTAGAGTTGTCAAACACAGTTAATCTTCAGTTAGAACATGCATAAAAGTGCAAATTGTTACAACTTTTACCTTATGCTTTACTCAAAGTGAAGGAGAAATGCATAAGGTTTTACTTGAATTGACTAGATAATCTTCATTTTGCAAACGATTTACATATAGAATGAATGTTATTATAGGGAGCTCCTAATGTAATCAAGATCAGTTTCTTGTTTCCTATTTTAAGTCATGAACCAAATCCTTCATCATTAAGTCTGTAGCCTAGAGTGTGCTTGCTGGCATATATTATCATTTCTAACCTTATTTTTCTTTGAATGCCATATAGGTCAGAGAGGTTTTATATTTGCTGAAAATCACATACACTTTGCTAGTTTTTTTTTTAATTAATGTAACCTCAAATCCTTTTTCAATATGAATTAATAAAAGCATATACTTAAACAGAATTTCTAGTGTATTGCAAAGAAAACGGACTCACAATGTTCATGTCTTTTTGCCTCCCATGAGATTTATCATTTTCTCATAATCTCTTGATAACGTTTTATTAATTTGTAAATTTTCTTGAAAATTATATTCATCTCTGTTAATATTAAATCTTTATCAATGGTCATCTTTGTTGAAAAGCCAATAACATTTTTGCTATGTTTATTCACTTTTGGCCTCTTCCTGATGGTCACACTTCTTTTTTGTTCATAGTTCATTAATGTGAATTTCCTAGAAGAAAGTTTGCCAAAAATAGCCTCTCTTACCATATCTGAGTGTGGCTTAGAAAGTTTACTTACATCTGTGTTTCAAATGACTAAATATCTTTGGTTTCTATAATGGCAGGTGAAGGAAAGTAAATGAAAAGGCAGACCAAATGTGTCAGTTGACTTGTACACAGCATCTTTAGATACTCTATTATTCCTATGTTTTATGCCTTCCACTATGATTTCATTGTATTTCAAGTAACTGATTTTGAACATAGTTGATGTGAAAATGCATTTAAGATTCAGCTATCAACATTTACATTATAATTAACAATCTAATAGTTTTTAAGAAGTGCAGGTGCCATTTTATTGCTACAGGTGAAGTTTCCTGAACATCTGAATACCCAAAAGGAAGCCATTTTCATTTCTTTGCATTTTTCTTCATGGGTTGTTGGTGTTTATACTTTATTTTCCCTCCAAATAATAAAAATATTGTTGTGGGAGAGACCATCTGGGACCTGCCAGAATATGCCTGAGTCATATTGAGGAAGAGTAGTATGGGACCACTTATGTCACTTCTCGTCCTTATGCCTGTACTGTCCTGGGTCACCTGGAGCTCTGGAGGCACGGGAATAGGCCCACACCTTTAGAAAAGTCCATAAGTGATTGTAATGGACTATCAACACTGAAAACATTTATTTTGCGCATGTGGTCTGCCAGAAAGGTAATAAGGGTTCACATGATTTCTTACTTGCAGAACTGGAATCAGATTTAAGCCAATTGATACCATTCACTATATCATATTGTCTCTATTTTTTTTTAAGTTTTCTTGCCTGGATCCAGCAGCCCATGCTGAAATTCTAAAATTCTAAAATTCTGACTAAATTCTTAAATTACTCTGTGCCATACAGGTACTGTGGCCTTATGTACAGACCACATCTAGACACGAGAAATTAATATTTTTGTATAATTAGCAAACATAAATTACTCTGTTGCCATGGCAGTATTACTTACTTAATTTTGATATGTGTGTATAGAATTTTTGTGTGTATATTTATAGAAAGTCGTCAATTCTGTTATTACCACACTTCCTTCTCATTTATTCATTTATTCAAAAAGTGCTATACCACTAACATACCTGTTAATACTCTAGGATACCAATGTCAGACTTGTTTAATGCCACCAAAAGTGAATGATTGTGTATCATTTAAAGATGAATTAAATAATTTCTTAGGTATCTTTGTATCCTATACGTTTACTGCTTATAGGCACTTTGAGATTTCTTATGTAATTATCCCCCTTTGATAATGAAAGAAACTCCTATTCTTCATTTATCCACTTAACTTTTTATTGAGTCAGTATTTATTAAGTATTTATTGGTGAACCAAAATGCAACTTAGGAGCTGGCAATACAAAGATAAGCAAAGTTATACCTCATTGTATAGTTATAAAATTATACCTCATGGTCCTCATTACACATAGGAACTACTGGTAAAGACTGACGTTAAATATTACAAAAATAAAAATAGAATTCGGCCTGTGATAAGGGCAATAACCAAGAGAGCCAATGTGGTCTGTGGCAGGAGTGGGGCTGGATGGAGGACCAGGGGCAGGTATGGCTTCCCTGAGAAGATGGCTTTTAAGCAAGTTCCAAATGATAGACATTAAATAGGCAGAGAGGATAGGTGATGGCTGTTGCATGAAGAGATAAGAATGAATGCAAAGACTTGGTATTCTTAACGATCTAAAAGAAAAAAAGGGAAAGTGGCAAGTGGATTTTTGTAAGTATTAACTGGAACCATGTTTCATATATTTAAATTATTTTTATTTTTTGAGAGAGAGAGAGAGAGAGGAAGAGAGAGCAGGGAAGAGACAGAGAGAGAGAATCCCAAGCAGGTTTTGCACTGTCAGTGCAAGGCCCAAGGCAGGGCTCAAACCCATGAACGTTGAGACCATGACCTGAGCTGAAATCAAGAGTCAGTCATTTAACCAACTGAGCTACCCAGGTGCCCTTCATATATTTTATTACAGGATTACTCCTACCTCTGTGTAGGAAATATATTGAATTTGTAAGAGTTCAGTTCTGTTGAAGGTCCTCAAAAACCAAGGTGACCCTTCACCTAATTCACCCTAGTGTAACAGTCCCAGTGTGCACTTAGCTTTTTTTTTAATGTAATTTCTTATTTTTTCCAAGTTTTTATTTAAATTCCAGTTAGTTAACATACAATGCAGTATTAGTTTCATGTGTTGAATTTAGTGATTTGTCACTAATATATAATACCCTGTGCTCATCACAATTACCCTTCTTGATACACACCACCTATTTAACCCATCCATGTACCCACCTCCCCTCTGGCAACCCTCAGTTTGTTCTCTGTCATTAAGAGTCTATTTTATGGTTTGCCTGTCTCTTTTGTTCCCTATATTTATGTTTTGTTTCTTTTTTTATTTAATTTTTTAAAAATTTTTTTAACATTTATTTACTTTTGAGACAGAAAGAGACAGAGCATGAACGGGGGAGGGTCAGAGAGAGAGGGAGACCCAGAATCTGAAACAGGCTCCAGGCTTTGAGCTGTCAGCACAGAGCCTGACGCGGGGCTCCAACTCACGGACTGTGAGATCATTACCTGAACCGAAGTTGGACGCTTAACCGACTGAGCCACCCAGCCGCCCCTCTTTTTTTATTAAAAAAAAAAAAAAAAGAAAGAGCACAAGCAGGGTTGGGGCGGAGAGAGAGGACACATAATCTGAAGCAGGCTCCAGGCCCCGAGCCGTCAGCATGGAGCCCGACGTGGGGCTCAAACTCACGGACTATGAGCCAGAGTCGGCTGCTTAACCGACTGAGCCACCCAGGCGCCCCTGTTTTGTTTCTTAAATTCCACATATGAGTGAAATCATATGGTATTTGTCATTCTCTGACTGACTTATTTCACTTAACATAACACTCTAATACTCTATAGCTCTATCCACGTTGTTGCAAGTGGCAACATTTCGTTCTTTTTGGTGGCTGAGTAATATTCCAGTGTGTGTGTGTGTGTGTGTGTGTGTGTGTGTGTGTGTGTGTGTGTACTGCATCTCCTTTATCCATTCATCAGTTGATGGACATTGGGCTTTTTCCATAATTTGGCTATTGTTGATAATGTTGCTATAAATATTTGGGTGCTATAGTTGTCTAGACTAAAGTATTAGCAGTCATCTTTTTACTCTTAAATGTGTTCTAGTTTGGATGATAAATTTTATGGCCTGCCTATCTAAAATGAAAGTCAATACTGTTTACTCAATTCTTAGACCAAGTACAGAGAAAATTCTTTTGAATACATACTTTAGGAGAGCACAGCCTTCTTTGATACTGTTTTGCACAATTTATTGCTATAGAGCAATAAGCTATCAAGTAACCAGCCAACATTTTTACTACTTCTCTTTCTCTCTTATTCCTTTTCAAAGTGGAAATAATATTTATAGATTATCTATGCTATGTCTGGCTGAATGATAGGTAATTAGTGTACAAAAACTAGAACAAAAAAAGAGGAAACAAGATGCATTTGAGGCGGCTTCTGAGAGAGTGTAGGAATAGCTGTAATATGTGTATTGGTTAGGAGATGGGGGTGGCGGTGGGAAGAACATTTTTAGAAGTACTGTTGGAGACTCTTGAAGTCCTTTTGTTGATGTTCCAAAAATATGAAGTAAGTCTGTTCTTCCTGATTCTTCTTGCCCAAAGCCTGAAATCGAGAACGACTTTGGCAAGGCAAGGACCTCTTTGGAGGGTAGAAATTGAAAAGTCAAAATTAGGATCCTCAGTATTTGGTAGCTAGAGAAAAACATGCTGGCAACACCTTCTTATAGAGCATGAACTAATTTCTTTTGATGTTGACACTATTTTTCTCTGAGGTTGCAGCTAAATTTAAGAGGTTGGCATAGTGTCATAAAAGCACATGGAGACACTCAGTCTTCCATTGTCTTGTGTTTTTTTTCTCTATGGTGTACTTTCCTGAGTGGACTAAGTTTTTCACAGTCCTCATTGCCACGACTATAGTCATCTCTATTATTCTCACTGCATAGTTGAGTAGGGCACATACCAAATTGCGAAGGGGGTGGGATTCCCTCTATGCTGGACATTTAAATATCATAACATTACCTTAGGAGAGAGGACACGAGCACAACAAAGGTTCCACATTAGATACACATCTCATATTTATATTGATATAGCTCCCCTCTCCAATTCTTTCTTTTATTCCCTATTACAGACAACTCCCAGTACTTTTCAACTAGTAGAATATTAAAATCCGAACACTGTTTTAAAAATTCTGTTGATTATCTCAGAACCTCAGCTTTCGGAAATCAAAAGCCCAGAATTTTCTTTTTCCATTCTGTTATTTCCCTCCCTCTCTCTATGTATCTCTCTGTATCTCTTTTTTTTTGCAATAAAAGCACCTTCTTGAAGACATAAAGACCTCATTTTTCCCTAAGTGGCCGAACAGGGGAATGATCAAACGGTCTAAAGAAAATATAGGAATGGAAATTTATCGTGTGATGCATCCTTTAGTTTTCCTGGCACAAAGTAATTGCTGACCTCTCCATATTCTGATTACAGTCCCATAAGTGCTCACACTTGACAAGATCTATAGTGTCTGATAGAGACATCCTCATACAGCATGGTGATTAAAAATATCGAGTCTGGAGTCACATGGTTGGGTTTGAATTTTGACTCTGTGATTTACTGATTGTGGGACTTTTGAGCACATTTTTTAACCTCTTCCTATATATCTGCTTCCTCATCTAGGAAATGGAAGTAATAGTAAAGCTTTTGTCATAGGTTTCTTGTGGGAATAAAATTTTGTAATCTCTATGAAACACAGCCCAATCCTTGGCACATATTAAACACTCAATAAGTGTTAGTTACTATTGTAAATGCTTAATAACAACTTAATTTGCATGCTGTCCAGAACTGCTGGTGTCCAACTAGAATAATTTTAGTAGAACAAGGGAAAATTCTGATCTCAAGTCTCCCTTCCCCAATAGAAATGAATCATTCTGTTGCTAGAATTCAGTTGAGTCTATAAACCCCAAATTTAGTACTTAACTAAAACCTACATTCACATCAATATAAGTAGGACCCTGAATTTAGTTTTCTAGTTTTGATGTAATTCCATTAAAATTTAGTGAATTCGATGTCTTTCTGTCTCCCTGCAGAAACCAAGCACTTGCTTCCTTCATCTCCTTACCTCTCTCATACTACTAGTATCTTTTAGCCTTTCCATTTTATCACCTGCAACCTCCTTCAATCTTAAGTAGGCCTCCCTTCCATTGCCTTAAAATCTTATTAAAATTTTTTAATGTTTGTTTTTTTTGAGAGAGAGAAAGAGAGACAGAGTGCAAGTGGGGGAAAGGCAGAGAGAGAGGGAGATACAGAATCTGAAGTAGACTTCAGGCTCTGAGCTGTCAGCACAGAGCCTAACACAGGGCTCAAACCCACGAGCTGTGAGATTATGACCTGAGTTGAAGTTGGACGCCTAACTGACTGAGCCACACAGGCATATGTCTTCTTGACAATTTCCAACATTCTTTTGAGTCAGGTACAACCTGGGTCTCTCCTTTATACATCATTTCCTTCACTGCCCTTCAATGTGGCATCTATGATTTCTGATTTCTGATATCTCCACATGTGGAAATGTTGAGGTGCAAAGAAGATATCGTGAGCATCTCAATTCCCATTGCTATTTTCCAGCTTTTTAGTCCAGCCCCCACCCCCTTCTCTGTGGCTAATGCTCACCAGCCATGCTGTTTTACTTATTCTTGTGGCCCTCTTATAGATTCATGGACAACTTTGCTTTGTGCCTCCTTGTTTTTCTGTTGACCATAATTTACACCATCACTAGGGCCCCTTACACTTCCTTGACTCCTTTAGTACAAATGGCCATTAACTCCATTGTGCTTTACAAACTTACTCTTTGTCATCATTTCTGAATTTGCTTCCTTTGTTCTGTCCGGAATTCAGTGTCTGTCTAGTCCTTTTAACTCCTTTACTCTGTTCTGCTCCTATACCATTGTTTTTCAGACCTGCCTGAATCTAATAATTTACTTTTCTGGTCCCATTGTGAGAGGCCCATTAGAACCACTAACACAAATTTATGATATTAACTTTTATATGTTCTTCGAATAGCTCCTTGCCTAATTTTGCAAAGTAGCAAACAATTCTAAACTTTTCTTTCCGGGTAATTATCAAAGTTGATATCTAATCCTAACTCCATTGGACCATTGTCACTCCAAAGGATCTCTAGAAACTTGATCAGCCCAACAGTAGGATCTAATTGCAGCATCAGTTGTTAGGAAGCAAGGTGTGTTTGTGTGTGTGTGTGTGTGTGTGTGTGTGTGTGTGTGTGTGGTGCTTGTCAGTAACTGACAGAACTTGAGATGACAGTTAATCTGGATTTGGTTGCTACCATTGCAACATCTATGCGGTGTCTCTGGGGACACTGGATATAGGAAAAACATGTACGTATATTACCCAAAGTATAAAGAAAGCCAGTATATCCTTTTACTTCATCTTTGTCTGAAAATCTCCCCAAATATGTCCTTGAACTGAGATTCAGGGTCATTTTACTAATTTTAAAGGCCCATTTAATAAGTTAAAACCAAAGAAGGGGTATCGATTCAGAAATTCAAAATGGAAAAGAACCATGAGTACATGGAGAAGACCTAGTGTCAAAAAAGCATTTTAACACAAGGCCATATATCATCATTTGCCTTAGCTACTGAGATAACCTCTCAACTAGACTTCCAGCTTTTTGCCTCAGCCTCTCTAGTCTATTCTCACTGACTCCAGTCTTCTTTGTATAGAGCAGAACCAATGATGCTGTGTCCCTGTTATGCTTTATCTGGGAGAGGCTCTCAAATGTAAACATCCCCAGAAGCATCTGGGGAACTTGGAAAAATAATGATTTCTAGAATACATTCTACAAATTTAGATTCTGAGCTTGCCCCCATAGTTTGCATTTTAATTAAGCACTCTGTGTTTCTCTATTGCCACTGCTCCAAAAACCTTATTTTGAGGTAACACTGACCTTACAGAATGATGCCCAACATATTTACACAAAAGACTTTTCACAGTCAAGTCTTTAATGTCATTTTCTGCTTTCTGCTCTTACATATCCTGTGCTTCAGCCTTATTTATTACTTGTCTTCCCAGGTTTTCTCTCCACTTTGTATGTACACATATGTATGTATGTATTTAAATATATATAAAAGCATACATATAAATATATATTAATATATATAAATATATACACACATAAAGCAGTTCAATATATTTTAAGTTAATATTGACATTTTGCGAAGAGTTCTGTAGAATATATAAATTCCTAATTTCTTAATTATAGTCTCAATTATTTTACCATATTTTTCTTTCCCAAAGCTAATGTCAGACTAAAAAGATTTCCAGGTGGCCAGATGGTCATTGATCATAAGGGCTTTTTACTCTGTGTTCAGAAGATTTCCATCACTTCCACACGTGTCTTGGCTTCCTTCTAACTTGGGCTTTGAAAAATTGGTTTCAGTTCATATTTAGAGTTTAGATGATTTACATTCTTTTGTCTTTTTTAGAGTACAGCTGGTCAGAAATGGCTCATGGTTAAAGGAAATCTTAAACACAGAGTTCTTGTTCTAAATGGATTTAGTCAGCCTTAATTCATTAAAGATTTATCTCCTTCCTTGACCTTTTGTCAGTGCCTTTTCCTATTGCTTCCAGAAATTAACTTAGAAATTTTACTATATATCTCTATCATTTTCTATCCTTTATTTTCTCACACATACAAGCTCACATAGAAACACACATACAATATATTCGTGAGATGAATGAACTTAGAACAAAAACATACATAAATAGGAAATTATCTTTTATTATATAATTACCATGGGACCCTCTACTTTAAATTTCCTCATTTATCTGACAAACTAGAAGTAAAATGTGGAAGAAATTACTTACGCTTATTAATACATTGCAATTTATAATTCATAAACCACCTTTAAGGTAAGATAGACAAACACTGTTTTAAACGAGAAACAGCTTATTGTTTAATTTTTCTTCTTTTATATATTCCCTTGGACTTATTTCCACATGAAGGATTTATACTTTTTTTTTCTGTTTGTTTTAAGGTAATTTATGGCCACTTTTCCTTATCCAAAGAAAGCCTAGCAAAGCGAAACAAAACCAAAACCTTTTTTGATAGGAAAATGCAGAGTTCTTGAGTGAGAGGTGTAAGGAAGGGGCAAGAGGAAGCATATTCTATGGTTTAATGCTCCGGGCTTACAAAAGCGTGGTGTTGGAATGGTAATTGGATTTCTGAGCATTGCTTTGGAGAATAGACTGCTTAAATCATTGAAAAGGAAATCATTGCAGAAAAGAAGCAGTGAAGAATTGCACAGGCTGTTTGAGTACTTACAAAATAAGAATAACATAAGGAACAATGAAGAACCGGTTTAGTGCTGTTGAGATTTGACATCTTTAAAAACCTGATATTGTAGCTGTAGTTTTGATCTTTATTCTTTTGTTGAATAAAGTCCCAGTGCATTTTGGACCAATATCCTAAATGAGGACTGAAATAAATGAGACCTTTTAAATGCTTTTAGAGGAAAAGAAGACAACAACATTTTCCCCCAAAGGCTACATTATACTTCTGTATGGAAAATAGATGTGGACAGGTATACATCTCTATTTTTAGTTTGTTTCACATGTGTACCTCTAAGGCAGTTGAATTGCCAGTCTTAAATGTTAGAAGATATCTGTGTCCCCAAACCTTCATGTAAATAGAGTGGCTGATGCACAGCAAGCATTTAAACACTATTTTGATGTGATAGGAGAGGCTTGGGTATCTGAGGTGGGGGTGGGGGTGGGGGGAAAGGCTATTAGCCTGTTAAAATCTCCAGTTAAATTTCCCATAACAATTTGTAAGTAAAACATTGTATTTGCAGGCAAATAGATTTTAAGACCTGTGCCCTAGCCACATGTACCTTTCAACAGTACCTACCCACTATTCTTATATGTCATGAACATGGGCAAAACTATTATTACCTTCAGTATTTGCCTTCAGGTAAATAACATATATTGTCCTCACCCCAAATTTTAGGGTTTTGCTCTAAAAAAAGTGGGAGGAAACAACCAAAGACAGAACATAGATTTCTAGGAGAGTTCACTAAACAAATTGTCCCAGTTTTCACGGAGATTTACAACATAGATTTCCACTTACCCTTGTTAGATTTGCCACAGAAGGAACATGTTTTGAGTGCGTTCTTTGTGCTAGACAATTCACTAGTTACCTTAATCATAAATTTAATGTGTTCTTCACAATAACCTTTTCCTTATTTTTACAATGAGAGAATAGAAAACCCAGATAGTGATAAAAAAAATTTCTCAGGGACACTATAGCTAGGATTTCAATCCAGTTCTGTGACTCAAAATCATTTCTATCCCTTTGTCATGCAGTCATATGTTTTAAGCATTAGTTATATTTGAAGACAATTTTGTCTTGGGGGAATATTCATTGCTTTCTGGAGATTCTTTTCATTTCTATACTCTGTTGTTGAGTTCAAATGCAAATGAACTCTTCTTTTTGTTCAAAGAGAGGAAAGAAAGTCACTTACAAAGTGGTAATATGTAAGGACTAGAAAATCATTCTTCTTCTTCACCTGAGACCTAGCTTTTTATAGAGACAATAAGAACCACTGTGAGAAGACCAGTGTATGTCAGTGGTTTACTCCAGTGTAAAATTTGAATTTATCTCATGAAAGGATTTTCAGAAAAGAAATTTTTAGAAATTAAAAGCTTCATGTTTTATCTATGAACTGTCATTCCAGGTCAGGGTTCGGGTGCATAAATAACCAGCATTAGAGAGTTACTCATTTGAAGCAAACATTCAAATACAGTTTTCTCTTTTTCTCAAAGAATATGCTTGTGCTTTCTTATCTATCAAAAAAAATCTGAGGTTATAAAATAAAAATAACCTGGCTATGGAAAAAGCCATGTTAACACAAGACATGGATGTCCTTTTTAAAATAAAATTATGAATAATCATTTTGAATTTTTTAATATTGCAAGCTTACTGATTTTAAAATTTCCTCATTAGATAGATTTAGAATATATGGGTAAAAATGTGTAAATTGCTTGCTAACTTTCAAAGCATGTTATGGTGATGTGGAAAATATTCCTCTAACGTAACCTTCTGTAACTTATTTCTTACTATCTCCTGAGACGGGACAATGCCTGCCACACCATCAAGGTAACACGCAACAGCAGATTGTGTGTGAGCTTCAGAGTCACCCAGCTGGATTCCAAAATGTCCCATTAACTTCCTGTGTGATGTTAGGCCTGTCAGCTACCCTCCCTGAGTATGAGTTTCTCTTCCATAAAGTAGGGCATTACATTAACACTCAGCTCATAAAAATGACTGGGAGAATTAACCTACCAATATAGTAATGTAATAAGGGTAGCTGGCTTATACTGAGTGCTTAACAATATGTCCACGATCTTCTCATCTTTACAGGCATTAGCATAGTCATCACAGCAACCTTATAAACTACGGCTATATGGCCACCCCTTGTACAGATGAGGAAATGGATGGGCACCCATCCGCTAGGGATAGATAACCCAGCAAAAACAGTGTCAGAACCAGTGTTGGAAGCCGGGCGTTTTTGTTCCACAAAATGAAATGTTCTGGGATTTTTTTTTACCACAATACCTGGGATTCGTTGTCTTGCCACTTCAAAGAATGAAGAGGTGGACACAAAATGAGCAGCAGGCAAAAGTTTATTAGAGTATAATAAGAATAGTAGGAAACATGTCTTTACAGAGAGGGGGCATTGGAAAATGAATGCCCAAGGACTATAGTCAAGGGTCCTTGTTTTATAAGGTTCTGGCCAGCCCTTCTCCATCCCTCCCCTTCCCCCTTGTTCCTTCTCAGGGTCTACCCTTATTGGCTGGATAACTCTAGGTTCTGGGTTGTCCATTCCTGATTGGCTCATTTCCATTGTATGAGGGATGGTCTATGGCCATTCCTAGGTCTTATGTCAAATTCCTGAGGGAAACTACCCTTGAAGAGGGGTAGGTGATGTCTGTTACATTCTTAAGAGGAACCTTCAGCCTGAGGGGGTTTGCTGTGGTCAGACACCCCCAGCATTGTTCCAAAATATGTGTTTTTCCCCACCCAAGGACCTCAGGTCTGCCTGTTTTATCCTATCTTTTCCCGTTATAAAAGTACTGTATATACTTGACCAATATAATATACCTTATACCCACCACCTATAACACACTAAAATTCTTTAAAAATCAATCTATTAAAAAAAAACTATCATCTATCACCTATCTATCCAGTTGAATTGTGTTGAACTATATGTTGAATCATGTCTCCCAAAGTGACATGTTGAAATCCTAATTCCCAGTGTCTCAGAATGTGACCTTATTTAGGAATGGGGTCATTGCAGATATAGTTAGTTTAAATGATGTCATAGTGGAGTAGATTGGACCCCAAATCAAATACAACTATCTTTAATAAGAAGGTGATGTGAGCATACAAGGGAAAATGCCGTGTGAAGGTGGAGGCACAGATGGAGTTACAAAGCAGATTGTGGCTCACCACCAGAAGTCAAAAAGAGAAAAACAGAGGCTCAGAGTCTCAAAGGGAGCATGGCCCTGCTGACATGTTGATTTGGGACTTCTAACGTCCAGAACTGAGGCAATAAATTTCTGTTGTTTTAAGCCACCCTAGATTTGTTGGTTTGTGGAGTTTTGTTGTTGTTGTTAAGGTGACTTCAGTAAACTAATATACTTACATGATATTTACATAAAATTGTGAGAAAAGTGTCAGGTATAATAATCACTCAGTAAATATTCGGTCTAATCTTTTTATAGTTTAGTAGCATACGAATCTGTGTTTATGGAAATCTTTAAAAACAAACAAACTCTTCCTATATAGCATTTTCTAAAGCTAAAACTCTATAAAACCTTGGATTTTGTATACTCCATCAGGAGACAGATATTTATCTCTGTAGACATAGGTGTTTCTTTTCCTTTCAGTCAAGTAGCAAATGTACCCAGAACTTGCCATTCATAATTCCTATAGCACTTATAATTGATAGCACGCAGGTGAGCACTTAGGTCTGTAACTGCCGTGTAGTATTTATTTTTATTTCATAGATGTTACTTTCTGTCTGTGTTTAGATCATAAATTCTTACAGTGAAGGTATTATATTTTATACTTCTGTGTAATATGTAACACCTAAAAAAGGATGATGATTATACATGGTGCAAAATATATATATTTTTTAATTTTATATCATGACAAGAACAATTTTTTTTTCGATCTGTGGTGTTCATATCAGGTATTTGTACGTGGGGACCTCCATTGTTCAGCTTAATGGTGTCTTCTGTTCTCAAGAACATTGCCGGAAGGTATATTAGTTTGCTAGGGCTGCCATAACAAACTACCAGACTGCGTGGCCTAAAATAACAGAAATTTATCGCCTCACGGTTCTGGAGGCCAGAACTCTGAGATCAGCATGTTGGCAGGAGGATTGGTTTCTTCTTCCTAGGCTTCTCTGCTTGGCTGATAGATGAACAACTTCTGTGTTCTTGCATTTCCTCTTTTCATAAGGACACCAATCATACTGGATTAGGGACCACCCAAATGACCTCATTTTAATTGAATTACCTCTGTGATGACCTAGTCTCCAAATGTAGTCCCATTTTGAAGTCCTGGGTGTTAAGTCTTTAATGCATGAATGGGCAGCACCATTCAGCTCAAAACTGAAGACGTTGGAAAAACCTTGTGTCTGTACAGATTTTTAGCTGAGGATCTACCTAACTAGAAAGCCCTGTGAAACATTTGAATGTAGGATCTGTATGGGTAGCTAACATATTTTTTTTTAATGAATGTACCATTCCAATAAGAGTCTAAGTATATTAACAATAGAATTGTTTCTTTACCTGATAATTTTCTTAAGTTAAGAAAAGAACATGTATACTTATTTGAGAGATTTGAGATTTTGTTTTTGTTGTTTATTTTGTTGAAATACCTGACCTGACACTGGAAATATATATTTTGATTTCATGGTGGTAATCTCTGGTATGTCAAGAAATAATATTTAGAAAGTAACAAATGGGAAGAAAATGAACTGATATTCTGAAGACACTAATACAGCTATTCCAAGAATATGACATGACCTCTTCAATTGCCCCAATTGGATTTTAGATGGAATGAAAGGATATTAGTCTCTTAAAGGATGCACAGTTCCCATCTGAGGAACTTTGAAGAGTAAGAAAAACGGCTAGAAAAAGAAAGCTTTTACATTCTTTGATGTTTAGGATTCTGTGATTCTAGGAATCTGTGATTATTTCTCTCTGTACTAAAGCTTAGTAGCCCACACAGATATTAGAATTCATAGCTATATGTAACTCAAAGTTATTTCTGTATGTGAGAAGAGATGTGATTCCCTTCTTTAAAAAATACCTAGTATAGACATAACATTATCACTCTTAGTAGTAGAGATGTTACAAGTCTTAGATGAATTTTTTTTCCTCAAAGTACAGATTTATGGTGGTAAGTATACTGATGCCCATCAGACATTATCTGAAAAGAAGGATATGAAATAATTTGTATTTTTCAGAATTTTCAGAGAAAATAGAATAAAGTCTCTTTGTAAATGGGATTTTTAATTGACTCCAGACACATGTGTACATTAATATAAATAAATTAGTCAGGAACTGTAATTACTTTATACTATTCCCCCCCACCCCCCATAATATGAGATCGGGTCATACGACATGCTTTACTTAGATCTTGCTATTTTTATCTCAGCATATCATAGACCCTACGTTTTCTTTGTTCCTCAGGAATAAGATATTCAGGAATATTTCCATCATACTCACCAGAGAGACTGAGGCCAGCCTGTCTTTCCTGAAACCTATTAGTCCATAGTTCTAGGACTGGTCTTTTCTTCACTACTGAAAACTTGGCATTGAACTGTGTTTTCAGTCCAGGAGCCAGTCTTTTCTACTTCCTCTTTGCACAGTATCGCCCAGACTCACTCCCTTAGAGCCGTCCTTCTCATGGAGATGTAGGATTGGATAGAAAGGGTGATTCCTTCTCTGAAGTGTGGATTAATAATGTCCTTCCAGCAGTAATAGGAGTCATTATTATTCCAACTTGCTCTTTTTTCTCTAATGTGTCCTCCACACTGTCCTGGTAAGGATGTCCTTGTTTTATATGACATAGGGGATATGTCTAGAGGCGGCCAACTTGATTAAATGCTAATTTCAAGCCTAGGTTACATATAGTACAAGCAGTTGCACCATGCTATAAGACTGTCTCAATGTGCATGTTGATTTAAGTGTTGTTTTAGTTTATTTTTTTTAATATCCTTTATGAGGGGTTCTAGTACCTATAAGCTATTTTTGTCATCTGTAGTTCTGATTTCAGAACTTTCACCTGTTTCATTCTGCACCATGGGGGCTAGACTGGGACTGGTATCTTGTTTTTCATATATATGTGATTTTGTTTTGATTATAGCTTCCATTTGATTCATGTTTATGATTTTAATGATAAGACACAGAAAATACTAGTATTTTCTTCAACCACATTTAATAACTTGTCAGATTCTTATGGTCACACCTAAGATAAATGTGTTTGAAAATGTGTTAATATTTGGATTTCTTTGAAATTAAAAAATCATTTGATTGGCTACGTGGGATTTATACTTGGTAATCCTTCACTCATGCATACCAATAATCTTCAGTGGCCAAATTTCAAACTTTCTAATGTAGTGTAAAGCATAATGATATGTGCAGTCATAATTACTTTCAGAAATAAGTTTTAAATCAGTACAGTAATATAATAGAATCACTATTAATTCATAATGTCTCTAAGTTATATAATTTTTTGTTTGTAAATCATAATTAAAGTAAAATATGGTAACTTACTCTGAAACTTTATGAGAGAAAGTATTTACAGCATATCATATATAAGTGATTTTCGATATTAGAGTTTTAGGTAGGTAATAATATTGGAGTATTCAGTTGGCCAACACTAATGAAATTTATTTTCATACCTTTGTATGCATACTTTCTTTGAGGATTAAAAAAAATGTATTTGTTAATGGTCACAGTAATCTCTCTCTTATGACTTCTAAAATTTTGATATGTCCCTACTCTGAGAGAGACAGAATAGTTAATTGATTAACAGCAAGAGCCTGACTTCAAATTCTGGCTTTTTTAAACCTCCATGTCTTCTGAGAAAAGGAGATAAAGATAGTTTCAACCTCATATAGGATTGTTTTCGAGGGGTTGAATACTGTAGTTTGTAGGAGTGCTTACCATACTGATTCCATCTTTGGCCCTCCATCTTGTTCGTGTCCACTCCACCATGATCTCCCTCTGGACTGCCAGCTCTAGGCCCCATGGAGGTTAATGTATGCCCTGATTGGAATCCTGGAAGGCTTGTTCTGATATCCTTTCTGGCACACACAGATGGTGCCACTTTAGATAACTACCCTTCACTGTATAAGACTGTGGGTTAAGTTCTGGACTTTGCAGAGGACTCTGCTGTTCATCTGATCCCCCTGTCAGTTTTTACCCTAAATAAAACTATGTAAATTATGGTGTGGCTTTATTTGTTTTTCAGTCTCAAAGTGCTTTCTCAGTCTGAGGGATACTTTACTGTCCCTCTTTCACCTTCTAACATAGCGGAACATGGCAAGCACTTGTATGTATTGACTCTCATGTAGCGACTCTCATAATTAATTTACTCTATTCGCAAGCCCCTGGCAAAGACAAATCAATTTTCTGGCCTTATAGTATTACATATGTAGTCTTTTTTAAGGCTTGCTTCTTCTTTCACCTAACGTTTGAGATTGATTCATTTAGTTCCATGTATCAAAAGTCCCTTCCTTTTCTTTTTTAACATTTATTTATTTTGGGGGGGGGGTTGGGTGGAGGGGCAGAAAGAGGAAGACAGAGGATCCAAAGTAGGCTCTGGGATATAAGCACAGAGCTGGATGTGGGTCTTTAACTCACCAACCCAGAGATCATGACCTAAGCTGAACTCAAGACTCAGGCACTTAACCAACTGAGCCACCGAGGTGCCCCAAGAATCCCTTCCTTTTTATGTTGAGTAGCATTCCACTCTATGGATATGCCACAGTGTGTTTATACATTCCTGACTGAGGGATATTTGAGTTTTTTCCAGTTTTGAGCAATTATGAACAAAGGTACTATAAATATGTACATATAGGCTTTTAGGTGAACAGAGGTTTCATTTAACTTGCTTAAATCTCTAAGAGTGGGGTGACTGGGTCATGTGGTGAGTGTATGTAAACAGTATAAAAAACGCTACTTTCTGGGGTGCCTGGGTAGCTCAGTCAGTTACGTGTCTGACTCTTGATTTTGGCTCAGGTTACGACCTCATAGTTTGTGAGTTTGAACCCCTCATCGGGCTTGGTGCTGACAGCACTGACCCTGCTTAGGATTCTCTCTCTTTCTCTCTCTCAACTTTGCCTGTGCTCTCTCTCTCTCTGAAAATAAACAAATAAACATTAAAACACACACACACATACACACACACACACAAACTATTTTCTAAAATACTTTTGTCATTTTGCATTTTCACTAAATGTAAATGAGTTTTAATTGCTCCACGTTTTTTTATCATCAACTTAGTATTATCAGGACTTTGTCTATTTGTTTACATGCTTTGAAATTCTTATAATTATCTATGTGATGATTTTTTTAAGTAAGAAAAAATATTTTTTCTTCAAGCATTTTTTCTTTAAGCATATAAAAAACAGTCTTCAAACTAAGTTGGAATTACAAATTTATACATTTTAAGAGAATTTTATATTTTCTCCTTTCTTCAGGCTTTTCAGGAGAAGAAGCTTTATTTAATTTCATTTTCTATGGGTTTTATAAGGCACTGTGAGATCTCTGAAAAGTCAAACTTTTATAAGAAATGTCCCTGTCTTCATGTTGCTCACAATTTATCGGAGTTGCTGAGGTGGACCCCTGAATTCAAGCCTAGGTGTATTTAGGAGAGAGGCCATAGTCCAGTCTGGCAATTGAATGAGTGAATTTTGTAGTTGGCCAATATAGATTACAAAAGTGGTTGTGATGTTTATGACAATAGAGCAGAAGAGGGCTTTGAAGGATCTGATGTGGAGATTCAAAATTACCTTCATTTTTGAGCTAACTGCAATAATATTTATTCTTTTCTAGTTTGTTTTAGAACCCTTAAACATGGACAATAATATAATCAGATCTATGGAGTAGGTAGAATGGTGAGCTGCAGAAAATAGAAAAACTGAGAAAAGAGAAAAAAAAAGCAGTGCACACTGAATAAAACTTTAGATTTATGCCGTCTTAAATTGGCATTCTTTCATATTATGATTTAAGTATCCAGAATATTAATAAAATTTTAGGGGTTTATTTGAATTCAAAAAATAAGATTTTTCTGGTATTTTCTTTTAATGTCTTCGAATTCAGGCCCCCACCTCATGACCCTTCACAATTCACATTACCTGATAAGCATTGGGGCCTTTCAGGATAAATGAGATTTCGCCTGTGACTAGAGTCCTTAAAGTGTTGACTTTTGTCCTTATAATTTTCCTGCAGTCATTTGTGTGGGTTCTTAAAATGCTAAGGCATAAACAGCAATTTCCAGCTAACTTTGAAAATTGTTGTCTGGATCAAAATACACCCCAGTGTTTTTCTCATCGCCAGATATAGGTATATGCTTCTCTGAACACTGCTTCAAAATGAACTGAATGTAAACATTAAGTTAAAATAATGAGGGAAAAAATTGTTTTATAAACATTTGCCATTTAAAATTTTCTTTTTAAGTTTATTTGTTCTTGAGAGACACAGAGAGAGTAAGCGAGGGAGGGGCAGAGAAAGAGGGAGATCAAATCCCAAGCAGGCTCCGCACTGTCAGCTGAGAGCCCAATGTGGGGCTCGAACTCACAAACTATGAGATCATAGCCTGAGCCAAAAGTCAAGAGTCGGGTGCTTAACCAACTGAGCCACCCAGATGCCCCAACACTTGCCATTTAAAACAGAAGAGAATATCACTGAATGTGTAGATATTAGCAGCAAGAAGGCAGAAAGAAAAGTAGGAAAAGCTATAGAAATGAATTTGAGATGTTTGTTACTCTTATGTGGTTTTACTTTTCAAACTCTTCTAAATTTAAATTTTTTCCACACTCTTTTTGTATAAATATGAAAAAAAGCTATAAATACACATTATTGTGATGACACAGCTAAATTTAAGTGATAAAATATTTTATGGATACTCTGCTTTTAAATGAGGATCAGTTTATTTTAGCACTTGCAATTTGATTCTAATTAAATGCTTCAAATTTAAATGCTGCGCGTAGAATCTATTTTCCTCGGTATCAAAACCTTTATAAGGCTTGTATTATTTGTTCATTGCCTTATTCCTCATATGACAACATTTCTGCTTGCTTTCTACATATCAAGAACTATAAAATGCCCTGAGGACATAAAACTGAGTAAGATCCTAACTCCAAGATGCTTACCTGTCAAAGGTGGGGTAGTTTCCATGGAAGCTCCTGTAGAAGGAGAGAGACAGAGGTTGACTCAGTAATTTCTGGGCTACTTGGAAAGATAAATAGGAGACTTTCCTGTCATAGGAGAGCATTTGCAGAGGCAAGAAGTGCTGAGCTGCGTGTTTGCATGTAGGCTTGGGAGGTGGATACTCTATGCATGTTTTTGTATTGCAAAGATCAAGGCAGGGAATGACAGAAAACAGCCAATGTTTGGTCATTAAGGAACTTGTATGTCATGCTACAGACATACCTAAAACCTACCGCTTACCGAGTGGGAGTCCGGATATTATTTTGGTCAAGTGTATAGTACTTGGGTTTGTGGAGTCAAAATGCTGGCTTCTAGGACTGGTTCTGACTCCTCTGCTGTGTGACCTTCCTCTCTGCCCATAAGTTTCCTCATCTGTAAGGGGAGGTGGCCATACGTATACTTTATAAGGCTGCTGTGAGGGCTAATTATGCTAATACTTACAAAGATAAGAAGATCATGGACACATGGTTAAGTACTTAGTATATGCTGGCTAACATTATTACGTTACAGGTCTATGTTGGAAATACTGTGTGTTCAGCTCCCTATCACTGCAATAAATCAAATACTGGGGCACCTGGGTGGCTCAGTCGGTTGAGCATCTGACTTTGGCTCAGGTCATGATCTCACAGTTCCTGGGTTCAAGCCCCGTGTCGGGCTGTGTGCTGACAGCCTGTTTTGGAGTCTGTCTCCCTCTCTCTTTGCCCTTCCCCTGCTTATGCTTTCTCTCTCTCTTTCTCTCAAAATTAAATAAATGTTAAAAAAGTACTTTATTGCTAAAAACTGCCAACCATTATCTGAGCTTTTAGCAAGTCACAATCTTTTTGCTGGTAGGGAGTATTGATGGCTACTGTCTGATTAGAGTAGTGCTTCCTGAAGGTTGGGGTGGCTGTGTCAATTTCTTCAAATAGAAAACAATCAAGTTTGCTGCATTGATTTACTCTTCCTTTCCTTGAACATTTAGAGGCCATTGTAGCATTATTCATTGACCTGGTTTCAATATTGTTGTGTCTCAGGGAATAAGGAGACCTGAAGAGAGGGAGAATGACAGGGGAATAGCCGGTCAGTGAGGCAGTGAGGACACACACACTAATCCATTAAGTTTGCCATCTTCTTTGGGTGCAGTTTGTGGCACTTCAAAGCAGTTACAATAGTAACATCAAAGATCGCTGATCACAGTGGCCCCGGGTGGCTGAGTCGGTTAAGCGTCTGACTTTGGCTTAGGTCATGATCTCGCAGTTTGTGAGTTTGAGCCCCACGTTGGGCTCTGTGCTGTCAGCTCAGAGCCTGGAGCCTGCTTCAGATTCTGTCTCCCTCTCTCTCTGCCCCTTCCCCACTCACACTCTGCTCTCACTCTCTCTCTCTCTCTCTCTCTCAAAAATAAACGTTAAAAAAATCACTGATTACAGATCATCATAACAAATACAAAATTGAAAAATTTTCGAATATTGTGAGAATTACCATAACATGACACAAAGACAAAATGAGCAAAGGTTGTGTGGAAAATGGCACTAGTAGACCCATTCAACACAGGGTTGCCAGAAACCTTTAATTTGTTAGAAGAAACAATATCTTTGAAGCACCGTAAAGCAAAGTGTCATAAAACAAGGTATGCCTGTACTACAGTATGTGGTTAGTTCTCCCTGCAACTTTTATGAAATGGACATTAACACCCTCCTTTAAAGAAGAGAAACCCATAGTTAGGGAGGTTTGCTGAGAAGCCTAACATCGCAGAGGAAGCAAATGGTACAACCTAATAAAGCACCATCAGAGGATCTTCTACAATAAGGAAATAACTTCAAGGAATATTTCCTCTATGACTCTATAAATTGGGGAATCATTAATGCTAGTTAGTTAAATAGCCCAAAATGAAGACAAGAACAACTAGCGTGTCCTGGTATTTTTATTTTCAGTTAATGTTTGGGAACTTACCTCTCATAATGTGCAGCCTCTGTCTGATCCATCAGTAAATCAGTACAGCTGGTTGGTTGCCTTGTGGTGAAACATGGAGTGAGAATCCCATCACAGATGAAGATCTTAGGATACAAGGAGCTTCACGTATATTCCCTCAGTGTCTGCATATAAAACCCTTCATTCCCTGCTGGAACAGAGTGGGTGCTCAGGCTATGCTCTGTGATCATAATCTCAATGAGAACCAGGCCAACACTGAATGAAGCAGTTGGCTTAATCCCCTAACAGTTGATTCTTTGGACACAAAACATCTTTCTTTGAATTTTTCTTGAATTGCACAGCCCTGTGTTTAGTTCCGTTTTTCCACTTTTGTAATTGACTTGGATATGAAAGCTGCTTTACCTTCTCCTTAATTCTGTCCTACTACATCAAATAACTCAAATTTGATGATGAGTAGTGACCTCCAATTCCAGCAACTTGGTAAAGTATGGTGAGGATGCTGGTGAACTGGACCACACCTAAGCAAACATGCTGTGTAGGTCTGCTTCATTGCTGATGGTGAGAAGCCAGTAGTTTCATTTTTTTTTTTCAGTTTTGCAACAGAAGCTAGAGAAGTCGAATTTTATATTTTATCTTACTTACCTTTTTGTAGATAAGTAATTAAAATTATATATATATATATATATATATATATATATATATAGCAAACACCACATGAGCCAACAATAAGTGAGCCAGCCAAGACAAACTGGGAGAATTTTTGGCAAAAAAGAGAAATGGGTTAGATTTGTATGCTAGATAGACCCATGGGTCATTCTAGCAGACCCATTTGTCTACCTGTGTTATCTTCCTAGAGGTTGTAGTAAAACTGTGAAAGAAGATGAGATTTCTGGAGACATAGATAAAATGAAACAATCAGGGAGGCCATGGTTGGACCCTGGACATAACCAATCATCAGAAAGGAGCTTATGGAAGAAACAGAAAGAATAATCAGAGAGAAGAAGTAAGTTTAAGAAGGAAGAAGCCTGATAAGCTTCAAAAAGACCGAGCAAAATAAAAACTGAAAAAAGTTCCTTAGTTTTGGTAGATTGAATTTACCAGGAAGTTAATGCAAGGGGTTTTGGTAGAGTGAAGAATTATAGTGGCCGATGGATGCTAATCTTTTGAGAAATTAAGACTAAAAAAGAATAGGTGCTGAAAGTCAGTGGGTAGCAAGGAATTGGGTATCAGGAAAGGGTTTCTTTTCATGAAAGAGACTTAAACATATTTATTATCAAGGAACTTTGTATAATATTTACTCAAAGTGTGGAGAGAAACTAATTTTTATTGTTACCAAATGCCAGTTCCTAATGTTTTCAGGCTACCTCATTAATTCTTAAAACTCTGCTAGAAGATAGCTAAACGTCCTTCTGTTTACAGATGTTACAGTTTGATGGAAGTTAAGTATCTTTCAGGAAGGTACATGACTTGATAATCAGTAATTTTCCTTTTGTTTGCTATCCACCCACCAGCTGATCTAGAAAGATTTAAGATAATCTAGAAGGATATTTAGTACATAATTATGAACCAAGAATGACTGGTCTCTACCCTTTTTAGCACACTACCCGAACAATATATTTGAAGTTTTAATTTTGTATTAAAGCTATATGTAGTACAGACTTAATTTGCACTTATATATCATAAATCTTGTTTTATTTGGGAAATAATTCATTAAGTGTTATTTTTTTCATCCTTCAGCCAAATAAACTGAAATGAAGAGGAGATGATAATTTTAATATTAATTTGTACTTTGTTATCAATAATGGATTATGCTATAAAATTTATAGCTACATATTTAATCAGGCTCAAATTGTCTTCATTTATTCACAATGTGTTTGAATTAATTGAAAAACATGGGCTCCCTCTTGTGACAAAATCAATGATTCTAAGTGTTTTTTTGTGCCAGACTAAATCACACATCCATGCCCTTTTGTTTTCAAATAATGTTATGTATACAATTATTTAACAATTTAATGTTTCTCTTTTTTCTGATAATTAATTCTTTCAGTTTCTTGAAAGAGATGAATCCAATCAGTATTTATTCTGATGTGTTTTAAAACTGTATATTGCTACTTTAAAATATTGAATTTCAAAGTTGTGTTGAAAATGTCAAAGAAAAGAGGAAAGACCAAATTTGGCTTTTGTTCTTCTGCATTTTATGTGTGCTGTTAGATGTTTTTGAAACCTCTTTGGAGAAATTAAATTAGTCCTTGTAATATTTTAATTGTCTGTCCCTCCAAGCTATGCACACAATTAACTTTATATTCTGTGTGTTCCTCGTGTTTGATAGCTGTGCTTGTACTTTCTAAAATGTGTGGTTTTTCTCTGTTTTGCTCTGCAAACTCTTTGTGTGTATTGTTTCTATATTCCTTACGGGAAGCAGCATGCATATTGGACTATTGGAAATGCCCACAATGAGAAGGTCTAACCAAGAAAGAATAAAAATTACAGTCATTTTAGTTTTTTTAATGTTTATTTCTTTTTGAAGGAGAGAGAGACAGAGCATAAACAGTGGAGGAGCAGAGAGAGAGAGGGAAACACAGAATCTGAAGCAGGCTCCAGGCTCCAGGCTCTGAGCTGTCAGCAAAGAGCCTGACGCGGGCTCAAACTCACAAGCTGTGAGATCATGACCTGAGCCAAAGTTGAACACTTAACTGACTGAGCCACCCAGGCACCCCTTACAGTCATTTTTAGAATAAAAAGTTATATGCTTATATGTGTCTATGTGCCTGTGTGTTAGTGTGTGTATACATGAAAGAGTGTAGTGAAAGAAAGAAGAAAGAAAGAAAGAAAGAAAGAAAGAAAGAAAGAAAGAAAGAAAGAAAGAAAGAAAGACGGGAGGGGAGGGAGGGAAGAGGAGAGGAGAGGAGAGGAGAGAAGAAAAACCCTTAATAGTTATATTCATGGGCATATCTCTGAAAGGGTCTTTTAAAAGGTCATCTTAATACAAGGCTGTGAATTAAAAGCACTGAATTTAGTTGTGACTCTGTCATGAACTACCTACATAGCCTTGGGCAAGTCATTTTCTTTCTTGGAATACCTATTTTGTTACCTGCATAATTAGGTAATTAGTCTAAATCCATGCTTTTCAACTTATTCTCTGCAGGACCATATCTGTGGGAAATAACAGATTTCCTTGGCTCACTTGAATATTAATTATTAAGGCTATGTTTGTGGAGTGACAGAACAGGGACTTTGGTGGCAGCAGGGTATGAATAGCAGACCTCAGGAGTGAGGGCTGTCAGAGCACAGCCACAGAGGAGTATGATGCTGGGGAGCTGAGTGGAGCCACGTAGGGAGCATTTCCTACTGATGAATAATCAATAAGCTAGAATCCCAGTTTTGTCTTCCATGATTCCGTAAAGACTAAACCAGTTTGGCAATGCCATACTGGAAGTTAGTATGGGAACCAGAACTGGAATTTTACTCTCCCACTCATATTATTTCATATTATTATCATTGTTAAATTTCTATAATTCAAAAATAGTCTGGCATTTGTTTTTGTTTTTGTTTTTGTTTTTTTCTGGAGTCATAAACTGTAGGCTGTAAAAAACTTAAAATTGAGGACACAAGCTTTTCTTCCCATCAGGGTCCCGTCAGTCTACATTTACTTGCACGAGCCTCCTTCAGTCAGGTACATTACTTGTGCGACTCCAAGGCATTTCAATTTGTGGCTCTAATTGACATATCAGTAGCTGTTTTTCATTACCTATGTGACTGGTGTTGCATTTTGCCCTGAGAACTTGTGTACCATCTGCCCCTACTTGGGTTGAGCCACAGGCTCCTGTAGGGTGCAGCTGCCACATTCTCTACCTTCTCAGGAGGCACTCTGGCTGGGAACACTCTTGCCTGGATCCTGGCTCTCCTCTTTTTATCCCTCTCCTGGGTGTCTCTCTTTTTTTGAGTGATACTTGTATGGATGATTTGCTTTGCCTTTGGGTTTCCTTTTATTTCTGACTTGTATCTCAGAGCATACACAGGTCCACACTTTGTGGCCCCAGACCAATCTTCCCTTTTACCCCACACTTTATCCAAGTCCTGATTCATTTAAGAGAGTAGGTAGGTCAAGCGAAGAATGAGCAACAGCAGTGGTTGGCTACAACCTGGTGAATAACGCACTTGTCATTCGTTCATTCTTCAGTGAGACCGATAATATTTACTGAAAGGCTACAATGTAGTAATTAGATGAAAACTCTTTGTGGGAATCTTAGGACAGAAAATTGCTTCAGATTGTGCAAGGAGAGATGAAAAAAGAAGATGAATATGGATGTATATTAATGTAGACAGCCAGAACTAAAAATGCCTGCATGTTTTTGTTCCTTCAGGAACACCTGAGGTTTGCCTCCTTTGTGTCGAATACTGTTTTAAGATTTGCAACAACATGAACGGGATCTACAGGGTATCATGTTAAGTGAAATAAGTCATTCCAAGAAAGACAAATACCATATGATTTCACTCTTATTTGGGATTTAGGAAACAAAACAAAACCAAACAAAGGAAAAAAAAAAGAGAGACAAGAGAAAAAACAGACTCTTAACTATAGAAAACAAACTGATGTTATCAGAGGGGAGATAGATGGGGGGATGGGTGAAATAGGTGAAGGGGACCAAGAGTACACTTATTACAATGAGCACTGAGTAATGTATGGAATTCCTGAATCCTTATATTGTATACCTGAAATTGATATAACACTGTATGTTAACTATACTGGGGGAAAAAAAAAAGATTCCACAGAGAAGGACACGAAGAAAGCAAATACATTATAATGTGCCTTATATCATGGGTAGTGGTGGTAAGACATACAAAAATTTTGTGATAAGCACCATTTTGTACTGAGAGAAGGATTTTGTATGGTTTAATATGTAAATGTGATTATACATAAGTAACCAGAGTCAACATCAATTTTTGGTTGTTACAAGAGGTAAATTACTAGGAAGGAAGGTGGAAGGAGGGACCTTCCATTTATTACCGACTACCCTCCAGCTCATCTACCCTACTACATTGTCTAGTTTTATATCCTAAGTGTTCTATGGTTTTGTATTTGTGTCCATGTGGGTGACTGTGTGCATATATATGTGGTAGGCAGAGTTTAAGGCTTTTGTGGTTTGGTTGTCGGGTATTTGAATTGATGAACAATCCATAGATTTTCCATTTGGCTTGTTAAAAATAATGTTAATTTAAAAAAAAAGATTTTTTTGCCTCAAGTCAGTTTCTGGCTCCTTGCATAGCGCACAGGTTATGAAGAGAGATGACGAACAACCTTCACACAGGATTATTCACACTCTAGAATTTGTTCTCACCTAACAAAAGCCCTGCTAGAAGCTGCTGCTTTTTTCTGCAGTCAGGAAATAACTTCAGATATTGCCTCTCTAACTCTGCGAATTGGGGAACCATTGACCCTGTTTAGGTAACAAGCCCAAAATGAAGGCAAGGAGAACACCTGGCATGTCTTTCCTGAGTCTTGGGGGTTTGTACTTTCAGTCAATGTCTGGGGACTCACCTCTCACAGCCTGAAGCTTCTGTCTGATCCATCAGTGAGCAGTGGAGCCGGTTGGTTGTCTTATGGTGAAACATGGACTGAGAATCTCATCACAGATGGGAATCTTGGGATATAGGAGTTTCATGCATGCTTAGTCTCTGCATTTAAAGTACTTTTGTATTGTGCTTACTCCATCGTGGATGCTGGAGTCATGGTGACTTCTTCTTTCCCTCTGTGTTGTTCCAAACATGTTCAGAATTTGAAGCACTATAATGGGCCACTTTTCTCTTCAAGTGTAATGACAGTATGCCAGTATCCAGCAGACGTGTGATCCAATCTATCCAAATAATGGAACCGGGGTATTCGGGTCTTGTGAACTGTTTAATTTTCTGCCTTGTCTTACTGTTTCTATGCTAATGGCAGAATGATCTCCTCTGATATGTTAAAAAAGAAGTCCTTAAAGAACAGAACTTTGCTTCTCCTAAATTATGTCTATATTCCTATCAGTCTTTCTTTTTGTTCTCATTCGTTGCTGTTTTAGTTCAGACAGAACAGGACTGTAGGAGATGCAGTCCTCTCCCCAAATGCAAAAGTGGTGGGCTTTGAAGCACTTAGCACCCTCCTCAGCAGAGAGAGAAAGGGATTCTGTGTTCCTTGATGGTTTATGGACAATAAAAGCATCGGATCTTCTTTGAGTGCTGCTTGCAAAGCTCTTTCTCATTATTCAAAACCCTTTCCTTTATAGTTGTATTCTGTCTTCTACCATAAATGTCCCCGTGCGTTCTTTGGCTAAACCGAGGGACTGAGCAACGGATTTGCCACTTTTTACTGTTTGGGGCCTTCCTGCAGTGGTTCCCAGCCCTGGCTCCCCAACTCTGCTCCACCTGAGAATTTCTGATCAGTAACTTGGAACATTAGCTTTTTGAAGCTAAGGTTCAGAACCAATGCATTTTCATGTCATGGGTATTTAATAAATTGCAACTGAATAAAAAAAATGGACTGCATTAAATTTTAATTTTTTCCTCAAAAATCAACTCTCTCCCCTAATTGACTTGCATTATCAATTTTATTCTTCCATCTAATCTTTTAAATTTGCCGGTAATCTGAGGAGACACTGAAGGCAAGGGACATAGGATAGCATGTTATTACAAATGGTTGCTCTTATTTGCCTCATTTTTTTCCTTTAGCACAATCTAGTGCAAATATTCTAGTACGTATCTCTCTTTAGTAGACTGTGTGATGCGTGATTCAGGGACCATATCTTACTCATTTTCATGTCTCAGGACGCACGCTTGAGTCTGAACTTTCAGAAGGTGTTCAGGAAAACGTGAACAAATGAATGAGTTAGAGCACTGTTTATAATTTTGTCTAAAAAGGCATAGGAAAATTTTTGCAGGATTTTAATTTATACATATAAATAAAACTTTGGGTATTACTCCAGAAAATACCATTTAAAATGAGATAGCCTAAGTTACTAAATCAGAATTCATTAAAACCAACAAAGGAAATCCACAATTTGGTTCCTATGCAGTTTACATATATATTAAGAAACGATTACTAAGGAGATGACTGCTTTTAAAGAACCTGGGAGAACAGGGAAACTTTTGACGGGGGAAATCAGAAATGTGCAGTCCAGTGAAGAATTAAACTTCTGGGAGTAATAATATGGGCTGATGCACTCAATATAGCAGTAATGCCCTCTGAGAAGGATAGGAAATAATTCAGTTCCTCCAGGCTGCATGGAAGCTAAATACAGTATGACAAGAAATAGAAGCAGTACTCATTATGTCTGATTGCTAATTACCCCTTTGAATGATTCAGTTATGCCTGCTACTAGATAATTAGTTTAGTAATTTATGGCTGCGGTGCAAACTAGTATTTTAATTTTCGCAGCACAATTTTCACAATACCTACAGTTCAGATAATATCTTTCTGTTTTATTCAATTTTAAATTGCTTTTTTGAAGGCCTATAAAAGAGCAAAAATCCTTGCATTTTTTCCACATGTATTTCATGCAAAAGTTAGGCACTTTATGGAATTTTATTTAACTTTAAACTGCAGGAAAATAACATCTTATTAAGTCCCGTTTCATTATGCTTCATTTTTCCAATTTTGTGGGCAAAAGGGGTGAAAATTTTTTAAAGATTCTATCAAGTGACTCAATTTAACAGCTGCCAAATTTCATGTTCTAAAAAGACATTGAGCATTTGATAATCTACTTTCCCTTTTTATACATTTCGACTCCAGGCATGAGTTCTGTTTATGTGGTGCACAAACAATTCAAGAACTATCAGACCTTAGAAAAATTCTGACATCATCTCCTCCTTTTCCTGTTTGAGTAAATGTTGATTAATTCTAGCCAAAGAAAGTAGAAGTGAGCCCCTATGGGGGAATTGTGGCCTTGGATCTGTTCCCTCTTGAATCCACTTTCAGTCCTCCAGTATTTCAGCAACCTAGCTGGGTTTTGTGGTAAAATGATGGTTATTGTCTTTAAATATCTGGTCTTCTTTTATCAGCATTTATTTTTGGTTCATTGTTCCCATCAACCTTTAAGTTATTTCTTAAATTCAGATAGTGGTAAGAAAGTAAATCCAAGACAGGGAGAGGGAGAGGGAAATGTTGATATGGTATGCAAAAAAAATTTTTATGACTCCAAAATGATTGCTGGGAGCCCAAGGGCAACATTGAACAATGAAATTCACATGACAGTTTCAATTTAATCACATTTATTTTATTTGTGTACATAGTGGACATACTTGCCAAATCGTTGAGCGATATTATGAATTAGGATTTGATTTCAATAATGCCTTATTCAGATTTTGGATTATGAAACATGAATTCTGAGTAGCTGATAGAAAAATTGCAACCTTAAGATCATTGTAATTAGGACTAGGTAATTTTTGCAATGAGAGGGAGCATTGAAATGCTTGGAATAACAAAATTTTTTCAATTTCACTAAGTATTTGGTTTTGCCAACCCTAATATATTAAAATGAGTGCTTTTAACATTAATTGATGCTACCAGACACGTTTGCCTTATGGCTAAGAGTTTTTTGCTAGCATTTCAAAATAAGAATGTTTGGCAATGACTCTTGACTTCTTTTAGTTTTCTATTTGGTACTTTTTTTTTTTTTGGTAATACAATTAAAAATCGCCCATGGTTTTTACTTGCCATATTGTTCTTGTATCTGATATTTTCTAGTGCTGGATCAGTGTTCTAAAGGGCAGCCCTGACAGTGTTATTTCAGTGAGAATCAGGCTGATGTTTATTATAGGCTGAATCTATGCCCTTTATTGCCAACAGTCCTTCTTGAAATATGTGCTCCTTGACCCATTTAATAAATGGTTCCCCATAGATATGGCAGTGCAATTCTTCCTTTTTTCTATAGATATATTTTTTTAAAAAGTTTCTTACCCATAAGGCAGTCTTTCTACCCATCAAAGCATCATATTGACCTTTCCAACTTTGTTCAGGGTGACAGTTGGCTGGTTGTTGACACTTCTTTTTTTTTCCTAAGTTGCTAACTAGAGCTCTGAGTTTTATGCTGCCAGAGTCTGAGGCCCATCACCTGTCTTCATATTTGTTGTTCATTCCTCTTCACATATTTCAATAATAGTTATTTATATCCTAAAATAAAATGGACTGTTATAAAGTATATAAATGCATCAGTAATAAGAGACAGAATTTACTGTGGTTAGATTGTTGCCAATGTTATGAAGCTGAGTAGTGTATTTTTTGTTTGTATTATGAAATTACTTTGGTTCTACTCCCACTGGTAAAAAACAAAGAAAACATTGGTTATTAATATAGATATGGTATGTTGAAATAAATCAGTGTTTGGTAGCACTCTTTAGAAGGAAGATACTATATGGTCATGTGTTTATATGAGTCTCAGTCAGCTGAAAATTTCTTCAAGAGTTCAAGAAATTCGGCCATGGCTCTCAGGATTGTGTTGTTCACAGACTATCATTGTATTTGGCATTGAACTTTTCAAGTGTTTTTCTACACTTCTTTCTTGACCTTTATTTTTCTAAATATAAATGTAATAGGTCATTAGATAAGAATATCCAAAAGGAAAATTTTTATTCTTTGCATTTCCAGACGCGCATATACTTAACAATTATTTTTGGACATTTTTCCTCAGAGGAAAGTTAATCAATTTCCTGATCTTATAAATTTGGTTTAAAGGGACCACCTTTATCTTATACTGCTTCAAATAGGTGCTATACAGAATTACCTACTACGTCTCATCATATCTTTTGGAGAATTAGACTATTACAGAATTTGATACTTCTGACTGCTAAGAATTCTCTTAATTCCTTGGTATGTGATATTATATTACATTATTTGAATAAGTAATATTTTTACACACACAGAGGTGTGTGTGTGTGTGTGTGTGTGTGTGTGTGTGTGTGTGAGGGTGTGTGTACATATACAATTGAAGTTATTGGCTATTTGCAAGTACAACATCCAGAGTTTCCTAAACTAGAGATTATTTTGAATTGCCATTTCAGGCATAATATCTACAAAAGTAACACAGTGAGAGAGCCGTGAACATGGTTATGATGATGGGTAAGGAAGCAACATTTTATCATACAATTTATTTATCCTGTTAAGTTGATTGAGCTGCATACCAAGAATCCATTTTAAGGGTAAGGAATGTAAACAAGAGCAAGACAGAGTCCAGACCCATGGAGACTATGAGAGCTAACAAGATGGATAAATGAACACATATAATCTACACATAGTCAAAACAAGAGACTGCAGTCAGAGAAATATAGTCAGAAGTGCTAACGCAGCCCAGAGAAAGGAAAGGACAATTAATTCAGTCTTGAACAATTGTCTCAGACTGTTGGTGATATTGTCCTTATTCAGGGGCACAGTGTCAATGACATGAGCAACTCTTATTCAGAAATGAGTTAAAAAGCCTGCTAGTTTCATTAATATTATCTCAGATGAGTTTCATTGTTTAAAAAAAAATCTTGTGTACTTTGGGAGCATGTAAGTATAAGCAGACAAAGACCATTTTAGAGCTTTAGGTGGAAGTGAAACTTTGCCTTTCTCTTTTGCAAAATCTTTCTTTTTTTCAGTTTATTTATTTATTTTTAGAGAGAGAGTGCACAAGCAGAAGAGGGGCAGAGAGAGAGAGAAAGAGAATCCTAAGCAGGCTTTGCACTGTCAGCACAAAGTCTGATGTGGGGCTCGAACCCGTGAACCATGAGATCTGCCACACAGGCACCCCTCTCTTTAATAAAATCTTGTACCATTGTGATTGTTTGTTTGTTTTTGCCAAACCCAGCTGTAGGCTAACTCAGTCTTAAACATAAAAGCCTGGCAGCGGTTATGATTTGGGTATAAACTCACGCTTAGGATTAGATGTAATAAATGGATTTCATGTAGTTCCAGAATTCCATTGTCAAAAGCAGCGTAATTCTGGTCTCAGGGCAGGTTTAATGCTTCTACCAGAAACAAAGCGAATATACTGTGATGTGAGGCTCCTGCTAGGTGGTTGCCAGATGTATAGAGAACTCCTTCCAGGTAGGGAAGGCAGAATGGAGAGAATGCCTATCCAGACAGAGTCATATTCTACAGGTGCAAGATTGGGGTGGTGGTAGCCAGGATCAGGTAGACACATAATTAGAAGTTCCTGTTTTTACAGGGAGGTGGGGCAAACCTTTATGAAAACTTGGTGTGAGCTTTTGGGGTCTCCCCAGAAGTTTGCACATACAGACAGACTGCTGTATATAACTTCATGGGCTTCACAGACAACCTGAAACCTTTGCCAGGTTAAGGGCCAGTGGTTTAAGTGGAGGCAGAGATAATGGAAATAGTGTTTTCCTGCACTTGATAAGGACCTCACGTTTCAAATCAGCCTGACTGGTGTTCAAGTTGATGTCCTTATCCCAGATGGCAACTGGAGTTAAAACCGTGACCCAGAGGCCTGGGACTGGTAATCATTCAACTGACTGGACCACATGTACTGGCTGAATCATTGATGGAACCTGTTTGTTTCTTCCCTCACATGGAATATTCTTTCCCATATAGTTTAAGAACTGCTTCGTGTATCTAATCCTTCAGGAAGCTCTTCCTTAACATTTAGTCTTTGGTACCTTTTTAATCCCTCAATTCTCTCTCATAATAGAGTTATAGCCTTTTCAGAGACTGGATTATATTTCATTCATTTCTGAATTCCTGTTCCCACACAGTGCCAGGCACGTGGGAGATACTCGGGAAATCTTTATTTTATTAATGAATAAAATCCAGCAATTGTGTATAGCAGGTTTTTGCTCTGCTAGAAACGAGGATACACGACTTCAGAAAGACCAAAGTAATGCGTAAAAGATTCATATTATCTGAAACAAGTTATTTTATATGGATTCAATTGGGAAAGCTATACATAGTATAATATAAAATGCACTGCCATGCCAAGGGGAAAAAATGAGCCAAGCATCAAACAAATTTGGGAATATTGATTAGGAAACAATTCTGAAGTAGAGCCCTATTATGTGAGTAAAATTTCTGACTGAGTTAATCGGTCCTCCCTGATTGTTCAGCTAATGTCACTTCAAAACAGACTGTGCTTTCCTTCATGTTAACCCTTTTTCAGTTATTGAAATTGTTCAGGGTTTTAGGACTGGATAAGGCAGACCTTGAGTCTGGTGTAAAAGATAAGGCATTCACTGTGGAATACAAAACCAGAAGAGTGGGATTATTTTTTTCCAACAGGAAAAAAAGAGGACATTATGAGAGAAGAAGACACCTTTAACCAGAGCAAGGGAAAACAATTTCAAATGTAATAAATCTGTGATTTAGCCATCTTCCAAAAGAACTGATTTTTGCCCAAATAAGTACCTCACATTGCTCAGATTTTTGTATTTGTAGAGAAAATATAGTATTTTATGGGATTCTGGACCATTTTCTTCATATCAAAGAATTATGTCATCCAGGATTTAAGTGTCAAAAACGAGATAACCTAAATCTGACAGAACACAGAATCAGCCACAGAAACCTTTATGACAATCAAATATCAAAAGCTTCCTTATATTTGCTTGTTTACTTAATTATGAATAAATGAGTTCAATTACTCAATTTCTTGCTTTTAGGAGCTCTAAATTAACTGAGCTGAAATCATCCTTAAGTCAACTTCTATATGTAAATTTCCACATCTGTCTTATCATTGTGCTTGCAATCTTAGAAATTTGTCAACCCTCCAAAATTTATGTGAGTTTAACCTGATCAGTTAATATAGTTTGACTTCCTAAATTCATTCTAGTGGCATCTCTGCTCCAACTTGTCTGCATCCATGCTATGTCCTCTGCTTACGTCCCTAACCTCAACCTCACTTTTGTCTGAGAACTTTGTATTCCTTACTCATCCTTTAGAACTCAAGTATACCTTGTCTCCTCTTTCAATCTGTTTTAGATATGTCTCTTCTTTTCTTGAGCACAATGTACACAGTTGTAAAATACAGTTGTCTCTCTGGCTCGTTTTGGTGGCTCGAGACAGAGACTGTGTGAGGGGCTACCCCAGCCTGCGGAGCACAGGTGTTTGGACCCTTATAGGTTCTCACATGTTTTTCGGTACATTAATAGATGACTTTTCAAGCTCCAGTCTTATGCTTTTATAAGCACTTTACATTTATTTACTCATTTAACACAACATCCATCTGAACTTGGCTATCGCTATTATACCAAAGAGGAAGCCAGAGGTTGCTAAGATTTAGAGAGGTTAATTCTTTTCTTGAGGTCAGACAACTAGTAAGTGGCACAATCACAATTCTAACCCTAGACATCTGGCTGCAGAACCCATATGCTTCCCTGTTAAGCTTCATTCCCTGACTTGATTCTATCTTTGAAGGTGTTGGATTGTTGACCTTGTTCTAAAGAGAATGATGAATGATTTATTGCTTATCATGCATACTCTAAGTATTTATTAATCTCTTTCTAGTCATTAATTCAATATTTATTGCATCCTATTATGAGCCAGGAATATACAAATGGAAAAGATACTCAATGACTTACAGGTGACTGAGATTCATAAGGGCAAAGCATGTTATTAATAATCTGTCTTTTCTTAACATCGAATCATAGGAACTTTTGGTCTGTGTTACTTTATCGTAGAATAAGTGCAGTTACATTAGTCATAAAATTCTTAACAATTTCACTCTCTGTCATTTAGGTATTTGACTCTGACAAAGATATTAAAGTACATTTCATAGTGAATTATCATAATTGCCCTCTATAGATGCTCAATTGTAGGAATTGCTTTGAGCGTCCATACATTCTGTGCAATACCCAGAGTTTATAAAACTATCAGAAAATAAAAGGGCTGATCTAAAATTCAGAATCTCTATTTTATATTTGTACTCACAATGCAAATCTCTGTTTTATTTTGTACTGACAATGCAAATGTTTATCTTTAAAAAAAATCTTATTTTATTCCCTTTTCATAGCCAAGCACAACTTTAACACTTCTAGAATCTTAGTTTCCATCCCAATTGTCATTCTGAAGAATAAATGTAATACAGGGTTTGGAAGTTTTATTTGCTCTGCATTAATAAAAGCAGCAAAAGCTGTTTTCTTCCATCCCTAAATTATGTAGCAATGATTCATAGAGCAGATAAGGGGATATTACAAGATGTCATTTTCACAGTATTTTTCTAAACGCCACTATGGATAATATAAACATTGGAGTACACTTTTAAATTTTTAAATGCTCCTTGATGACAGCAGTGGTTTTCATGGATAACGTTTTCCTTTCCTGAATTAACTGTTATCTAGTTAGGCATTTCACTCTCTACCAAATGTCCTGAGAAGTTCTAACTACATAGGACATGCTGTTATGCAGTATTCCAGAAAAAGGACTTACTAACATTTAGAAACATTTCTTTACAAGAACAGAATCACTTTATAATTTTGCTGTAGTGTGACATCATTGTAGATTTATAAAACTTTGTGGCTTGTGTGTGTATATGCATTGTCTCATATTTTATGCCTTGTCTTACGTCATTACACCACTTATGGGGATCACTCAGCTATTGCTTATTCCTAATGTCCTTTTATCTCACCATTAATCTCACTCTTTGATTTTTTATTGATAACAAATACAACATTATGCCAAAATGCAGTGACAATTCTTTAATAATTTAGCGGTCATGCAATCTTTTAAGAAACAATTTTTTTAAAGTAAATCCTTTAAGAGTCTTGACTGCAGTGTATTGCTTTAAATCATTTATGGAGGCACTGATTAATAATGCATAAATGGTTATATTTTGAGGTTATGGGTGGTAACTAGCAAGGCAAGAGGTAAGATGTAATGCTTTGTTCAAATTTTTACTGTTGAAAATGTGACTGATGAGTGTATTTGTGCTGTCACTCTAAAGTTAACTTCTTTAAGCTTCTGAGATATGCAGCTGTCCATCTTACCTTCCAGATAGAATGAGTAATATAGTAAGTTAAAGGTCAGATACATATCACAGTGCCTGGCACTTGGAAACAATAAAGAGTAACTAAAAGCAATTCTAGCTTAATTTGTCCCTTTTAAATACATATATCATGGATGATGGTTGACTTACAATGCTTATGGATACCTGTATTTGATTTGGAAACCAAAATTTAAACTCCTCTAAGCCTGTCTTGTTATTTGCACATACCTGTCCCCTTTCTATTCATCTTCAACTAGAGAGCTTAAATTACTTACCCCTTCAAACTGAATTTTAGGTCAGACAACATTACATATGCCTTCCTGGATGTTTCTGTGACTTGTTTTGCTCTCTTATATTATTAACCTCTTAACCACATTGTATTGAACTTATTTAGTTAAGTGCCTTCTGAATTACGTAATGACATCCACAAGATATCGAATTCTATCTTATTTATACTTTTAGTCCAGTGCCAAGAAGTGTCTGCCATATACCAGATTCTTATTAAGTAGTTTTTAAACTGTCAAATAATAAATAGTATAAAAAACCTTAGGGGCGCCTCGATGGCTCAGTTGGCTGAGCGTTCAACTCTTGATTTCAGCTCGGGTCGTGATCCCAGAGACATGGCATCAAGCCCCACATTGGATTCTGAGGTGAGCGTGGAGCCTGTTTGGGATTCTCTCTCTCTCTTTCTCCCCCCACCCTTTCTCCCCAACTTGCCTCTCTCCCCTGCCCACATGCTCTCTCCCTAAACAAACAAACAAGCAAAAAACCTTAGACATCTGCTCAAAATTTGATTTTTATAGGCAAATAAATTAATATCCTGTTAACCTAAACTTAATTCTTTATTAGGATACAATGTTTGAATTGCTTTAAATAATCAATTTCAACTGTATTTTAATAGTTCCTTGCATGTGACAATTGATTTTTTGGCTATATAAATGATATTGCAAATGTCAAAGATGATAACTTATACTCCTGTATATTCATATCCTGATCGAGAATGGATAGTTATAGAAATGTCCATATTAGTTAAACCATAAGGTCAAAAAAGTACAGGTCTATATTCCCAAACATGATGGAAAATTAAATCTTTTTACAACTCATTTTAGAGGACATTGTTAAAGTTCTATTCCAAATCTAAAATTGTTCTTATTTTTATTGTTGATTACATCAAGTCTTGAATCTTGGGACAGAAATTCATTTCTGTTTCCAAATTTGGTTCTCATGACACTGTTTTATGCTTTCTTCTAGTATAGAGCTGCTCTGTTAGCCTTCCTTTTTTCTTCTTAAGAAAAAAAATGCAATGAGGTATTTGTTTTGAGGAGGAAAAAAAGCATTTCACATATATAAAATATATTGTATTTTATATATCCTATAAAAGAAAAGGTGGGGGGTCACGTGGGTAGCTCAGTCAGTTAAGTGTCCGACTTTGGCTCAGGTCATGATCTCACAGTTCCTGGGTTTGAGCCCCATGTCTGGCTCTGTGCTGACAGCTCAGAGCCTGGAGCCAGCTTTGGATTCTATGTCTCTCTCTCTCTCTCTCTCTCTCTCTCTCTCTCTCTCTCTGTTCCTCTCCCACTCTTTCTCTCTCTCTCTCTCTTAAAAATAAATAAGCATTAAAAAAATTAAAAAAAAAGTAAAGGTAGGTCAAAGTTGGAACCTACTCATCTTTGTAATGCTGCCTTAAGTTTATGATTGATAGGAAGAATGTTGTATTACATAAAGAATATTTTTGTTACCTTGAAAAAATAAATACAGAATTTTATGTTATACCATTTAAAATATAAAATAAAAAAACATTAGTGTTGATAAATGGTTATTTATGAAGCTATCTTATATTATAAGCAGATGATTTTTAGCAAGTCATCTTCCATCTCAAATGCAGTATATATGTTTTTCTTAACATGAAGTAAGAGAGCATGAGAACAGAGAATTCTTTGGCGACCAAAAATCATGTGATCAGTTAATTTGATTATATTTTCAATTGAAAGCATTTGTTATTAGAAACTCTGAAACATACTGAGAGTAAGATATAAAAATTGTTTTAAAAGATAAGCCGCAGGACCTTGGGTGGCTCAGTTGGTTAAGTGTCCGTCTTCAACTCAGGTCATGATCTCACAGTTTGTGGGCTTGAGCCACATTTCGGGCTCTGTGCTGATAGCTCAGAGCCTGGAGCCTGCTTCAGATTCTGTGTCTTCTTCTCTCTCTCTGCTTCTCTCTCTCTCTTTCTCAAAAATAAATAAACCTAAATTCTTTTTAAAAAAAGATAATAAACCAAACAAATACAAGCCAGTGTATTCATTAATTATTTTATATTTATGAAGCTTCTACTCTGTATGTAAAAGCTGAAGGAATAGATGTCTATGTACAGGTGATTGTATATAGTGTGATAAATGCTACGATTAAAGTCTAACTGGGGCACCTGGGTGGCTCAGTCGATTAAACATCAGACTTCTGCTCAGGTCATGATCTCGCAGTCTGTGAGTTTGCTGACAGCTCAGAGCCTGAAGCCTGCTTTGGATTCTGTATCTCCCTCTCTCTCTCTACTCATGACCCCCTACTCATGCTCTGTCTCTGTCTCTGAAAAATGAATAAACCTTAAAAAAATTTTTTTAAGTCTAGCAAAAGGGTCCATGAGACATCTAGAAGAGATATCTAGCCAAGACTGACTGGTCTAGGAAAATTTTCTAGAAACTATTGCATCTAAGCTGAGTCTGAAGAAGAAGAAAAAGAAGAAGAAGAAGAAGAAGAAGAAGAAGAAGAAGAAGAAGAAGCAGCAGCAGCAGCAGCATGCTGGTGAACAGGAAGGAAAGGGAAATGCATTTCAAATAGGTGATTAAGAGATGAGAGCAAATGTGACAAAAGGGAATTACATGGGAGTATAAGCTGTAAATGGAAGTGAAGAGACATAAAAATGAGACAGTAAAGGCTCAAATCACCAAGAGCACTTTAGGTCACTTTAAGGTGTTGATCCTAAAAACAGTGTAGCGTCATTCAAAGAAGTTAAGCAGAAGTGCCAATGTCAGCCTTACATCCTTTTGCACTGAAGGAATGGAGACAAAGATGTTTCTAACCAAGGGGAGGGAAAGCCTGGAGAGAAGGGAGGTGATCCCCCCACCCCTCTTAATGGCTACTATTATCTCTATAAATTCCTGAAATTGTCTCCTGTGAGTGAGGAAGAGGAGAGTGGAATAGTGTGTTTATGGAATGTGGTAGAAGACTGAAAATACCATCTCCGGGGAAATAGGACAGAGAACAGACCAGGGAAACTGTAAGAAGTGATTGTTTCACAGTGTAGAACTACCACGTTAGTATGTCTTGGCACTGGGTGGCATACTTTTTCTCCTTGCTGGGAAGTCTGTAGGAAAGGCCAGAAAACACTGCCAGCTAAGCCCAACAGCATAGACATTTCTTTGTTAGGTGGATCTGAAATTTAGGTTTTACAAGATATAGGAGGTAGGAACAAGGGTGAGGATGTTGGGTTTTGGAGAGCAGCCAAGATAATGAATTATGGGATCTTGACTAAATCCAGGAGGGAGTGAAGCAAAGTGGGGCAGATAGATGGATGGATATGTAAAGCTGTATAGGCTAGAATGTGTGTAGAAGGAGTGAGGGTATGAGAATCTTGAAAGGTTAGAAGGGTGTGTTGCAAGTATTGACTATTGGAGTTTAAAACTCTAAGGGTGGAAGAATTGTGGGAAAGTTCAAGAGATTCACCTGAAAAACTATTAGACACAATGATATAATTTTGTAAGAGAGCACAGTGAAAATTCATTTGAAGAATCAATAGTCTTAAAGAATCCCATCATTTATTCATCTGGGATTTATTCACCAGGAAATAATTTAGGATGATACAAATATTATTAACAACCTGGGATGTTCATGAGAGCCTTGGAAGTAATAGCAAATGACTGCAGACAGCTTAGAAGTGCAGTAACAGAGGACGGCTTAAATAAATTATGATAAATCAAAATATTTGTGGAAGTATAAATTGGTTGACCCTTTATGGAAGCAGTTTGACCTTGTCCATCAGTTTTACATACAAATGCCACTCAATCAGGAAATCCTCATTGAAACTTCTAAAAATGTACCCTGCAGATATATTTATACACATGTAAAATCAAGAATGCACAGGAACTTTGTTGCCACATTGTTTGTAACATAAGGTGCCAATCAGAAGGGAATTGCCTGGGCACATGATACTACATCCATTAAATGAGATATTATGAAACTATAAAAACTAATGGGAAAAATCTTTACTGATGTGAACTGCTTTGCACAAATCAGAAGAGTGTGTGGTACAATGCCATCTTATAAGAAGTGGGGAAGTCCATACATGTATTTACATGTATAAGTTATTTTTTAGATAAATTCATGAGAAAATAATAGCATTAGTTGCTGGTGAGAAGAGAATTCAGGTGGTGAGGGGGACAGCAATGGAGAAAGAACTTTCATAGCCATTTTATCATCTTTTCATTCTGTTTGAATTTTGAACCATATGGATAGAATAAGACAGACTGAGAAAGACAAATGTGATATGATTTCACTCATATGTGGAATCTATATAAACAAAACAAATGAATAAACAAAAAGCAGAATCAGACCTATAAAACACAGAGAACAAATTGATGGTTGCCAGAGGGAAGAAGGGTTGGGGGGTGGGCAAAACAGGTGAAAGGGAGTAGGAGATACAGGCTTTCAGTTATGAAATCAGTAAGTCATGGAAATAAAAGATACAAAATAGGGAGTGTGGTCAGTGACACTGTAATAGTGTTATATGGTGACAGATGGTAGCTACAGTTGTGAACATAGTATAAAGTAAAGAGAAGTTGAATCATTATGTTTTACATCTGAAACTAATATAACATTGTGTGGTAAGTATACTCAAACAAAAAAATTAAAAAGAAAAAAAAGAATGTATTACCATTTGGAAATTTTAAAAACCAAACTATTGAGGTAACAAATCTAAGTATAAATTTAAAATCTTAGGGGTGCTTGGGTAGTTCAGCAGGTTAAGTGTCTGAGTCTTGATCTCAGCTCAGGTCTTGATCTCAGGGTCATGAGTTCAAGCCCTGTGTTAGGCTTCAAACAAACAAACAAAGTAAAATTTTATTTTAGTGACCTAGAAATATATTCAAAATAATGAGCTTGCAGCCAGGGGAATAATTATAAAAGTGTATGTATGCACATACACATGATACATACATATATATATTATATATAAATACATATATTTATACATGTAATATATATATATTATATATACATACATATATTTATACATGTAATATATATATATTATATATACATACATATATTTATATTATATATAAATACATAATAAAGGCATTGTAAAATGATAAGAAAGTACACTCCAATATATATTTAGTGGATATAACAGGTTACAGGATTGGATTACAAGCAGTTTTTATTCTCTTCTTGTAAAGTGTATTTTGAATATATCTCAGTGCATGTACATTATTTACATATGGCTTAATTGGAGCAATGTACCATGGATTTCATTACTGAAGGGGAAAGTATTTTTTATTTTTTATCAATTTCTTATTTTTTATTTAATTTTTTTTAATGTTTATTTTTGAGACAGAGAGAGACAGAGCATGAAGGGGGGAGGGTCAGAGAGAGGGAGACACAGAATCTGAAACAGGCTCCAGGCTCTGAGCTGTCAGCACAGAACCTGACGCAGGGCTCGAACTCATGGACCGCGAGATCATGACCCGAGCCGAAGTTGGCCACTTAAACAACTGAGCCACCCAGGCGTCCCAACTTATTTTTTATTTTAGAGAGAGAGTGAAAGCAGGGGAGAAGGGGAGAGAGAGAGAGAGAGAGAGAGAGAGAGAGAGAGAGAGAGAGAGACTGAATCTTAAGCCAACTCCACACTCAGTGTGGAAACCAACACGGGCTCAATCCCACAACCCCAGGATCATGACCTGAGCCATAATCAAGAGTTGGACATTCAACTGACTGAGCCAGGAACCTAGGGGGAAAGTATTTTTTAAAAACACTTTTAGATAATCCCTGAAACTCCATCCTTTCAAACATAGAAACCATGTTTTAGATAGTTTGCAATAAAATTTAATAAAGATAAATGTGTGATCTATAACATCTTTCATTTGAATAAAAGACCAATCTTGACAGATGTACCTACTAAGAACTTTTATATGTTATCATAAATAAAATATATTCGCTGATATAAATTAAGAGAATTTTGTAAGAATGAGTCTTCCAAAAGAAATCTAATGAAGAATAATATAGATTGTTAGAAGGCCCACATAATTCAAAACTAAAATGAATGGCCATTCTGTTTTACATCTTCAGCATAATTGACAATAAAGAAATAACTTACGTTAGACATTTAGATAAATGAGCATATCCTATAAGTGCAGTGTCTGCAAAATCTTGGTCTTGTAGGAAGCTAGGAATTTTAGTAAAATTTTAAAAGAAAATTTGAAATAACAATCTATTTTTTTCACTTGCTAATTCACAAGTCTATTAAATGTATAGTCCTGAAAGAGATCAAATGCAGAAATTAGACTTGTCGATGGCACAACATAATTATTTTTTAAGTTTATATTTAGTACATCTGTTATAATTTGAATTATATTCTTTGTATCTAATATCCTTTAATTGAATGTTTTTAGAAACTTTTGTTAACGCCTAAGCACTAAGATTATATAAGCTTTATTCCCCCCCTCCCCGTCTTCCCTGTTATTAGCATCTTGCATTAGGGTGGTACATTTGTTAGACTGATGAAACAATATTGATATTGATATTAACTAAACTCCATAGTTTATATTAGGGTTCTCTCTATGTTTTATATTTTATGAGTTTTGACAAATGTATAATGACAGGTATCTACCATTATGGTATCATATAGAATATTTTCACTGCCTGAGTAATACATTTGCCCAATTACAACACCATTTTCTGTTCCTGCCAGCAATGAAAGAAAAGTTCCTGTTGCTTCACTTCCTTGCTAGCATTTAGTGCTGTATTTTGGATGTTAGCTATTGTAATAGTTGTGTAGTGGTATATCACTATTGTTTTAATTTGCAATCCCCTGTTGACATATAAAGTTGAACATCTTTTCACATTCTTACTGGTCATTTGTATATCTGCTTTGGTAAGTGACTATTCAAGTTTTCCCATTTTTAGATTGGATTATTTGTTTTTTTATTATTGAGTTGTAAGAGTTCTTTGTGTAGTTTGGATACCAGTCATCTTTCAGAAATACATGTTGGAAATACTTTCTTCCATTTTGTGACTCATCATTCTATTTTCTGAAGAGAGCCTTTTCCAGAGCAGAAGTTTTATTTTTAATAAAAGTCCAACCTATTTTTTTTCTTTCATGGACTATGCTATTAGTTTTCTATCTAGAAAATTACCACCAATCCTAGATTTTCAAACTGTGTTATCTGCCAGGAATTCTAGAGTCTTGTATTTTACATTTCAGTTTTGTATCTGAGAAGTCATCAGTAAACTAGATTTCCAGCTATGTTGTTGTCTAGGAATTGTATAGTTTTGCATAATTTTACATTTAGGTCTATGATCTATTTTGAATTAATTTTTGTGTAAGATCTGTGTTTAGATTCATTTTTTTTGCATGTGGATCTATTTTTTCCTGTATCATTTGTTTAAAAGCCTTCATTTAAAAAATTAGTATTTTTTTTCTATTTTCTGACTTTTTAGTCCCACTCACAAGTTGCATGGATTCAAGCTCATCTCTACTCTCACTCCAGGTTTTTCTCCCACCATACCATAGTTAAAAAAAAAATCTTTCGGGGCACCTGGGTGGCGCAGTCGGTTAAGCGTCCGACTTCAGCCAGGTCGCGATCTCGCGGTCCGTGAGTTCGAGCCCCGCGTCAGGCTCTGGGCTGATGGCTCAGAGCCTGGAGCCTGTTTCCAATTCTGTGTCTCCCTCTCTCTCTGTCCCTCCCCCGTTCATGCTCTCTCTCTGTCCCAAAAATAAATAAACGTTGAAAAAAAAAAAAATCTTTCGTGGCTTTCTAACCACCTGTCCAATGGAGGAAACTCTTCCATAGAAACCCTGCAAATCCTCATAGTGTAGATGACAACCTCATAAAGCAAGCCATCTTTGTGTTGAATAACTCAAGTTATAATTCATTCATTCAACATATATTGCATACTCATTGTTGTCAGATACTGATTCAAGAAGTTGTATTTTATGTAGCCTACAATTACAAGATCTTGGCTCCATACTCTTGAGCAATATACAAACATCCATTTCCTTTTTTAGATCTTTGAGTTTTATATGTATTAGAGTGCTTCTCACTCCTTGCATCAGTTTAACACTGTCCTTTTCTTTCAAACATCCCTAATAACATTGATATATTGATATCAGGGTGAAATTTCATTTTTTGTGCTTCTCTCAAAATACTATTTACTGAGAGATAAACATATCTCTCTAGAAGTCATCCATCTGATAAAATGCACAATGGTCTGTTTATTCTCTGTGACCTGGACAACATCCCTAATTAATTAAGCCTTAAATCATTGGTATTTTTGCTGCCAAAATGGCATAATGCACCATTATATTAAATTCATTATGAAATTAACTTTTGCCTGGCAGTCATATTCAATACTGTTTTGTAAGTATGGAAAATCTCAATAGGAAATGCCTTGAGGAGGAAATGTAAGAGTAGGGGACTAATTTTACTTGACTAATTTTAATTGAATTGAACATTATTCTAGGGTATACAAAGAAGGAGTGTACTCTAATAGGAAAAATGCTGGGTTTGACATTGGGAAGACCCAGGCTTAGAATATATCTGGTACATATTAGCGTCTTGTCCTCAAGTAAGTCATTTAACTTCTTTGAGCATGAAGTTACTCCTCTTTAAGATAATGAAGATATAAATATTCTTGTCCCATCCATCTTCTATTGAGTTTTGAGAAGTTAATGTGGAAACATAAATGAAAATACTTTTGTTAAATTTTCTTAATGTTTATTTTTATTTTTGAGAGAGAGGGAGAGAGAGACAGAGCACGAGCAGGGCAGGGGCAGAGAGAAAGGGAGACACAGAATCTGAAGCAGGCTCCAGGCTCTGAGCTGTCAGTACAGAACCTGATGTGGGGCTCGAACTCACGATCCATAAGATCACGACCTGGGCCAAAGCCAGACGCTTACCTGACTGAGCTACCCAGGTGCCCCAGTGAAAATAATTTTTAAGTTAGGTTCCCTGAGGAATCATTTACATACAATAACAATCACACTTTTTAGTGTATAGTTACAACTCATAGACTTACATACACACTACCACAGTCTTGGTATACAACAAGTCCATCACCTCGCCTATTCCCACTGGCCTCTTTGTAGCCTACCTTTACTGACTACTAGTCTACTTTGTGCCTATAGTTTTGCCTTTTCCAGAATGTTATATAAATAAAATCACACCAATGTGGCTTCCTTCACTTTTCCTAATACTCTTTGAGACTCGGTCATGCTGTTGTATTTATCAGCAGTTTGTTCCTTTTTCTTGATATATGAAGACATTTTTTTAATTTTCTTAAAATCCAATTAATCTATTTTAAGAAAAAAATTAAAATCATCTTTTTTTATAAAAGACGTGATTGAATTAAATCACTTGATTGAATAAAGATCTACATCCTTAGCATAGAATATAGACAATAGCATTTTAATAGTTCTCTTAAGCCCTGCACCAGGATTTTGGAAATATTTATGTCTTTCTTTTCAGATGAAAACTGAATTCCCAAGGGCATAGTTTTCAAGAAATATAACTTTGTAATGTTTGTAGTCATCTGGTTTGAGATGAAATTAAAAACAGGAGGTGGTTTTCTTGAAACATGTGGGATTGAAAGGCCAAGGTGTGACTGATTGTGAGGGTTTTTTTCCTGTTGCCAAAAAAAAGCCTTTTTGAGCTGAACAAGAAAGGTATAAAATTAAAGTAATTGCATGCTTCAGATTTTAGTAGCAACATGAAATCTCGCTGGCAATTTGATGTTTTACTGACATCGTGGCCTGCTGGCCTGTTGTGAGATACATCAGATGTGAATGCCACTTACTTTTCCAATAATTCTCTGAATGATCTTGTGGAGTAGTTCTTATGATACACCAGCAGTGCGCCAGCAGAATGCCAGCTTGCGTTCCAGAGCCTGCCTCTTGAAAGCTGAATGTTATTCCATGTCCTTTTTTGTTGTTGTTTTTCCTAATTCACTAGTCATTGTGTATAATTATACGTTAGAGGGATGATTACACACCAATGAATTACAATCAAACTTGGCTTGTTAGTATAGAAAGCTTTGGTTGTTAATCACGATCATTTACAAGGAGCTCACCCTCCAAAATGCAGATGTCATGGTAGACTTCCTCAAATCAAACCATGTTGATGTCTCAGAAAGGGTGTTTCCTTGCTGTGAGTTCATCATTGTCAGTTTTCTGTAACATGGGGCATTGCCTCTTGACTTTGAGATTCTTTTGTGAAACTAGGATAAGTAACATAGGCGTTGTATCAGAAAGTATGTTTTCTCCTAAAAGGTAAATTGATATCCAAATTGTTTTTATATATAGAAAATCAAATTATACCACACCTGGTAAAAAAAAAATGTGTTGAATTAGTATATCAAAAAGTTATTGATGTAAAAAGAAATATGGATTTTAAAACATAGGTTTTTTTTTTAAGTTTTTTAAAGTAAAATATAATAACAACAAGGATTAGAAGTTTCTCAGTCTCCCAAATGCCACATTACCATAAATTTGGACACATAGGATTGTAATACAGCTAACATTCTACAAAAATGAACAAACAGACATTTTATAGGGCAAACCTATTTGAAAGATGCAGGATAGACATTATATATCCTAAATGTGACTTTGGGCAAATTTCTTAACCTTTGTTAGTATCACTTCTGCATCTGTAAAATGGGGGTACTAGCCTTTCTCAACAGATTTCATAAGGATAAAATTAATTATATTGGTAAAGTTGTTAAGGTATTTACTTGGCTGTTTAAAAAATACTATGGGAACATTAGTTATATAAAATAAATCTCGTAATTTGGGGAGTATACTGAATTACAATACTTGGACAATGACTTACACATAGAAACTAGTGTGTCTGTTATATGGAATTGCAAACTTCTCGGTAGAAACACTTTTATGGCTTTATTAATGATTGGTACTTTAATCTTTAGCCTTTTCTAAAAAAAATATTCTAATAGTTTACCCTGGATTGGCTAATTTCTTTCTACTGAGCAGTCATGTATATATGACTTGGAAAAATAGCTTTTTCCAATTCATTCCTTCATTTGATAATTCAAATCATTTACCATTTATTCAGTCATTCAGAACCTCTTGGGTCTTTGGCTACATAATATCTCTATGTGTAAGGTTTGCTGCCTCACATTTTCTTTGTTTTAAGTTTATTTATTTTTGAGAGAGAGAGAGAGTACGAGCATGAGTAGTGGAGGGGAGGGGGGGGAGAGAGAGAATCTCAAACAGGTTCCGCGCGTCAGTGCAGAGCCCCATGTGGGGCTCAAACTGATGAACCTTGAAATCATGACCTGAACCGAAATCAAGAGTTAGACCCTTAACCAACTGAGCCACCGAGGTGTGCCTCATTTTCTCTTTTAAGAGAGATAAATACATGAAGTTTTAATAACACAAGGGGAAAAACGATGGCAAAAGAACGATGAAGATAAAAGTCTCAAGGGAATTCAGAAAAGTGGAGCTAATTTCTGAGTTTGGTAAAGGCTTTAAATTGAGCTGAAGAAGCGGTAGGTTTGGGACACAAGGAGAATTCCAGGCAAAGAGAACTATGAAATCTTAGAGGTCAAGAAAAGTATTCAGTGTTTTGGAACCTAGTCCATTTGACTAGAATACAAAAAATACATAAAAGAACTGGGAGAAATAAGTTGGAAAGAGATCAAATCATAGAGAGATTGGCATGCAAGTGAGGCGGAGAGGGCAGAGAGGAGCCTTCCTGTCATGTGTGGTCAAATCTGAAAAGAAAGTAGATGTGTTCGATCATTTAGTGGAATCAATCTGGCCACTATTTAGAGCTTGGATGAGAAAGAAAAATATATTTTGACTTCTACATTCTATCCCCAAATCTCTCCTTTATTCTGACAGCTCCAAAAACTTTATTTTATTCAGAAAATCTTTTATGTTGATTACCTACTAGTTTCCACACTTTCAAGGATTTATGTTAATGGAATTGTCTTTGAAACAGTGCTGCAGATTCTTCTCACGACATACCACAATCCCTGACCTTGGTGAGTCACAGCTTTCATCCTTTTTCAGCCCAAAATGAAGGAACAAATTAGGAAGCTTTAAATTAATTTCTTGTAGTTCTGTACATTCTTGTACACATCTACGAGGCTGGAGAGGTGGGAGGAGAGGAGTGGTCAGGTTCCTTTAGAATATCTGTATATTAATAGCTTGATTTATTTTTGTCCCCTTCTGCCTTTTGAAAATGCCTTATTCAGGATTTTTTTAAGAGTTAAACCCTCTGGGCACCTGGCTGGCACAGTTGGTGGAGTATGTGGCTCTTGGTCTCACGTTGGTCAGTTCAAGCCCCATGCTGGGCATAGAGCTTATTTAAAAAACAAAAAAAGAATTACACTGTCAGTGTGTAATGTAATATTTATGCTACAAGTTCTTAAGAAGAATCTAATTGAGGGGCACCTCGGTGGCTCAGTTGGTTAAGCATCTGGCTTTGGCTCAGGTCATGATCTCGTGGTTTATGAGTTTGAGCCACACATCCAGGCTCTGTGCTGACCGTTCAGAGCCTGGAGACTGCTTTGGATTCTGTGCCTCCCTCTCTCTCTGACCCTCCCCAGCTTGCACTCTGTATCTCTCTCTCAAAAATAAATAAACATTAAAAAAATTTAAAAACAGAAGAATCTAACTAATTTTAACAAGTTTTTTTTTTATTTTAACTCCAATATCAGAAACATACAGTGTTACATTAGTTTCAGCTGTACAGTGTGGTGAGTCAACACTTCTATACATTACTCAGTGCTTATCACGATAAGAAGAGTCTAATTTGAATTCTACACTTGAAAATCAAAGAATGTCAAAGAAAAAGCTTTGCATTTAGTAGATAATCCAGTTAAGTTAATAATGTTAGAATACATTTGAGTCTGCTAGAAGGGATGCCTTAGATCCTAAAAGCTAGTAAGAATAATAAGAATAATAAGAATAGCATTTAATAGTCTTAAAATACTTTTATCAAGAGCTAAGTGAAACAGTGAAAGTAAATATATGCAGTTAGCAATATTTAGTACAAAATACCCAAATGCAAATTATATTTATTTATTACTTTTAATGACAGGTCTTTAAACTGTCTTTTAAACTTTGAATGTTTTAAAGAATGAAATTTTCCACTTTATGTAGTCTTTTTGCTCTTTAGAAGACTAGTCATTACATGATAAAGTATTTTAAATATAATATCCAGCATTCTATGTATTTAATTCTTTTGTGTGTATTCATTTGGTATACAATTCTTTTAAGAGTGTCCTTTGAGTTTACATTAACTACTATAAATCATTTTAAATTGAGAACATCTCAACATTTTAGCCTATTCTATGAAATCATTGCCACTTCAAGACATGAAATTTTATATATTTATAGGCTGTAAACAATCATTATTTATCTTACATTTATTATATTGATCTAACACATGAAGCCTGCATATTATTCAAAGAAGTTCCTTTTCTATGGACTGTTTAGGTTATTGGTATTAATATTATTACAAATAATATTATCACCTTTAAGCTATTACACTAAAATTAATTTAAAAAAATCTCTGCTTAAAAGAATAAAATGAAATTTGGTTCATTAATATGAAATTCTTTTTCCTACTACTTAAAATGACTTCTAATTCAAGGAGTCATTATTTCTGATGCATTAAGAATTTCTTCATTATGACATTCTCTTTATTATGTGGTGTAGGATGAAATAAAAGAGATTTTTTCTTTAATTAATTTAATTTAATTTATTCTAAATTTCTTTAATGTATTCTTTAATTAAAGAAATAATAAATTTCTTTACTTTTCTTAATATTGACACACAATATTATGTTAGTTTTAGGTGTTTACCAGTTTCACCACTGCAGAAGCCATCTTTACTACAATATTTAAAATGGGGAAGAAATGGAGAGTTAGGAGTAATTTCAACTATTGGCTAGAGATTATTTCAAAGTAGAAAGGTTAAATCACCTGGGAACAGAATTTTACCTGACAGTACCACCCACTTCAGGAGTTTCATGCTTGTGCCCATAAAAAGTACTATTGTTATTTGCCCAAAAGTTTGGAAATCCTTGAAATTGTTTGAGAAAAACAAAACAAAACAAAAAACGCTTTTAACAAAAGTGTTAAGAATCCTTTAGGGAAAGTAAATTTCTAATTCATTTTCCCCACTAGCAACGTGCATTAATTAGTAATAATCTGTTGTTATTACCAGGAAATTGGGTAAGTGCGCATTTATGAGTAAATAGAATGGTGCTCAGTGCATTTTCTATCTCTTTAAAAGATTGTATATGTGGAATAAGTTCCTCCAATGAAATTTCAAATTCCATAGTTACTACTTATGAAGTATCTTTGCAATTGTAGTATATGATAATCTCTCAGGCTTTATCTTGGTTTTAGTTTATCTTGATTTCTTCATTTTTGAAGATGGCAAGTCCAGTCTGGACTTGACATTCTCCAGATGGCAATCTCCAGAACATTCTGCAGATGTTCTTCCTACAAGTGCTGCTTGCTGAGGAAACTTTGATTTTTAGAAGTATCTTTGTTCATTTAAACTAAGTCCTGTGTAATGACTGTGATATACACTGTGCTCTGTTATATTTCCTTGAAGTAAGGAAATAGAAAAACTACTGATACAAGGGTAGCTGCTTTTTGAAAACATTTAAAAATGTATAAAACGAGTTTAGACAGATTGTAAAGGTATCTAATATAAAACTTCTGAGGGCAAAAAGCTCTAGCTTAGTGAAGAGCTAGAAAGATAGAGAAATGTTTCGACATATAAAAAAAATCAGTTTCTTTTATGAGAATTGTGAATTGTGATAAATTGTTAGCTGGTAATTTAGATAATTAGCGTGAAAAGAAATTTCTGGTAAAGAACAGGTTTTTTTGTACCTTGTAGCTAAAGAAATTATTGGAGATAAGGTCTCTAGGATTTTTTCAAAATTTTTAAAATGTTTATTTACTTTTTGGGAGAGAGAAAGAGACAGAATGTGAGCAGAGGAGGGGCAGAGAGAGAGGGAGACATAGAATCCGAAGCAGGCTCCAAGCTTTGAGCCATCAGCACAGAACCTGATGTGGGGCTCAAACCCACAGATCATGAGATCATGACCTGAGCTGAAGTTGGATGCGTAACCGACGAAGCCACCCAGGCACCCCAGGGTCTCTAGGATTTTTTAAAAACCTCACCACAATTGCTGTTGTCTCATTACTTTCAAGTGGGTCAAGTCAGTTAGTTACATTAATGAATAAACACTTTCAAGAAAGTATATTAGGTTGGCATCTTCTCGGTTAAATGCATGATATATAGAAATACTAAGTATTTAGTCAAAGGAGTCACAATACAGAGGATTTTCAATTTGGCATTAAGGTTAATTATACAAGGTAAAATATAAATCAGTTTAAAAGCTCAGAAAGATTATGCTAATAACAAGCATTCATTCAACAAATATTTGAGTTGTTACTGCTGTGTGTCAGTAGTGAAATGGTGGACAGCAATGGATACAGTCTCTGCCTTCCTGCATCTTACAGTCTGAGATCAAGGTAGTTGTGAGGGGAGACATATGAGTATATGAAACAGTCCATAATGTAATTGACACTGAGGAGAGGTAAATGGCATAAAGGAGCCTGGGGTGGAGATTTTTGACCTGGATGGAGTGGTCCGAGTCTATGCTGATGAGAATGTGACAGGAATGATATTCTATTTCATATGTACAATTGATTATGTTTATCAAGGGAAAGTTAACACTGAATTATTTCTAGATAAAACTTTTATCAACCTATTAAATAGTCAGAAAACACTTTTCAAGCATCCACCTCCATATACAATGTCTTAACTCTTTTGTAGAAAATCGGTCTTGCTTTCCAAAAAGATCAAAATCAAGAAAGTTGAAGTATTTTACTCTTCGGCTTTTAAAAAATCTCATCAAATTGCTATTCCTTCAGCTCTTTTATCATTCTTCCCTGAGGTTAACAGAGAGGTTTACTCGATAATAATCTCTAAAGATTTTGAGCCAATGTCTTATTTCCCCCAATACCTGAAGGTTCTTGTCTCACATTACTATCTTTTCCAACCCGTATCTATCTACAACAGTATCTTTATTCCCTCCTTGCTTCATTTCGCAAATGCATTTACTCTAGTTACAAAGATATCCACGGAACCAGAGCAAACACATTTGTTGTGCTCTCCCAGGCTTCTGATGTGTTACTGATTTGGAGAAAATTTTGGAGCTATGTGATGATGTTGCAACTGCAGAAAGGAGTACAACTTTAGAACGAAGTTTTAAATCAGTTTGAAACATTTTCAGTTTGAAAAGATCTGGTAGGTAACTGCCATATCTCCACCTGGACTTCAGGTGTAAATACATCTGTAGCAGAACCAATTCTGCAGCATTTGATTTTCACGTGGTGAATATTAAGCCATGGTTTTGGAAGGTGAGGTGATTCAGAAAGATAATAGACACTAAAAGGAACACCGGAAGGGCTTCCTATTCCATACACAGAGTAAAACGTTGTGATAAAAGCTTTGGAATCATTCTTTGCTTCTCTCTGATTCCCTTATCCCTTTGGAATGTACAAATTGTACTTATACTTTATTTTCCTGATTAAGTCTCAACTCTTGCTATTCTCATTGTCTACATGATGGCTGAATTTGTCATTTTAATCTAACTCACACATGGCCTTCTATTTCTTTACATTGCTCACGTATCCACATCTATTTTTTTAACCGCATTGTTAGTGTGGGGAGACTGTGTATCTTCTGCAGCATCTAACCCTGTGTCTTTCTCACCATAAACACTCTCTATCTATGTCTAAATTTAATAATGGGGGCCTCCAGTTCCCTGGCATAATCACTTTATGCAGTGGCAAAAATAGTAAGCAGTTTTTGAAAGTTGGATTTCAGTGAAAGAATTGGATTACAGCTTCACGGAAAGGGATTTTAGCATTTCATCTTGATTCTCAGAGCAAAGACAATATTTCTTGCATTATTTCTTATAAAATGACTATCAGCAATATCCTTAACTCCCATCAGGATTCAGAGGAAGATATGACACCTGTCAAATAGGTTTAAACAATAATTGTATCTGACCAATCAAGTATAAGAATTAAAAATCCTTTTTTTTCATAGATGAGGAATAATTTTCATTAATTTTTTATTGTTTCCAACTAAAATGTTCATTGAACTTTTAAAAAATTTCACAGATAAAACTTTTTTTTTCTTTTTACTATTTTAAGACTCCCTTATGAAGTCTTGGTGAACAATTATCAGTTAAAACCTTTGTCAATACAGAATACGCATTAATGTTGTCAATTACAAATTTGATTTAAAAACCCAAGATTTTATACATGTTAATATGTGTGTAAGTTATTTTTTGTAGTAAAATCCACCACTATGTCCCCTCAGAATATACTGACAAAGATCATAAAGACATCCTGATTAAGGTAGTAAAAATACTGCCCCCAATGGTGAAAATTGATTGCCAAATGGAGGAAAGACAATGATGAATAAATTAAAAATACAAAGCAGTATAAGATGTGCTCTGACAGAGGGAAGCAACTGAGTGGCATAAGAGAATAGAACAGGAAATCTAATTAAATGTCTAAATGAAAATAACTTAAAATAACTTTAATATCCAGGTTCTATGATAACCACTTTCTGCACAAGCCAAAATGCTAAGTGGTCCATCAATATCCCTACATTTGGGAATTGTCTATTTTTGCCTTTGAAGTTACAAATGTTTGCCCTTATCCTTAATAAGACAAATCAGAATCCTTAGGGATAAAAACTGTTCCTCTGGATCACTTTTGCACTGCTGGTGTGAATGCAAACTGGTGCAGCCATTCTGGAAAACAGGATGGAGGTTCCTCAAAAAATTAAAAATAGAACTACCTTACAACCCAGCAATTGCACTACTAGGTATTTATCCAGGGGATACAGGTATCCTGTTTTGAAGGGGCACATTCACTCCAATGTTTATAGCAACACTATCAACAATAGCCAAAGTATGGAAAGAGCCCAAATGTCCACTGATGGATGAATGGATAAAGAAGATGTGGTATATATACACAATGGAGTATTACTTGGCAATCCAAAAGAATGAAATCTTGCCATTTGCAACTACATGGATGCAACTAGAGGGTATTATGCTAAGTGAAATTAGTCAGAGAAAGACAAATATCATATGACTTCACTCATATGAGGACTTTAAGATACAAAACAGATGAACATAAAGGAAGGGAAGCAAAAATAATATAAAAACAGGGAGGGGGAAAAACATAAGAGACTTTTAAATGTGGAGAACAAACAGAGGGTTACTGGAGGGTTGTGGGAGGAGGGATGGGCTAAATGGGTGAGGGGCATTAAGGAATCTACTCCTGAAATCATTGTTGCACTATATGATAACTAAGATGTAAATTTAAAAAAATTAAATAAAAAAACTGTTCCTCTGTAACTTTAAAAAATCTCTTGATATTATTTTAATGAGTTTTCTAATTAAAGTGACCGTGCATCTGTTTGACCAGGACAGTCTTGGCCCTCTCTCATGTGCGCTTTCCTGCTGTCTCTCTCTCTCTCTCTCTCTCTCTCTTTCTCTTTCTGGCACAGTTTCTGCCTTGAGGCTCTCTTCTTCAGATACTCTCTGCAAGCTGTGTTCCCACGGCCTCCCTATGTCCCTTCAGACACTATACACAGAGCTCTGCATATCCCTTGTGGATCCCCCTTAATCTCATACACTTTTGTAAATGATCCTTTATTAAACTCTCCTAAATTACCCCCAATTATATGTATCATCTTTTTCCTGGAGATCCTGACTGTCCATTAACATTATATACCAATATTACATGATGATTGGATGCTTAAAATAAGGTTCCTATTTTGAATGCAGAAATCAATATCTCATGCTTCCTCCCATAGACACTGTAATCAAAGAGGACAACATAGCATAAACATTTATATATTAAAAGGAAAGTATGGATCAATCATTTTATTCACTGCAAAGCAGGTACAGGTTTATTTTCCTAGAATGACTGGAAGCTACGTTTAGGATTTAAATACTGCCTGACATTCAGAAATTAAGGGTTAGTTGCGCTTTGGGAATGATGAGTGTAGTTATTTTCAAACCATTTTGTTTCATATCTTTAAGATAGTTGATCAGTTGACAGTTTTTGGTGTCTTTGTTCTGGAAACTAGTATATTGTTGGTATAATGAATGATTATTCCTGAGAGAAGAAATGTAATGCAGCATAAAGTACACTTACCCTTTTTCAGATTACTTGGCTACTGCTTATATTGTTGCCCTCTCAAGTCCAATTTCTAGATGTTGAAGACAATGTGTGTCTTAATCATAATCCTAATGTATTCTCTTAGTAAAAATCCAGCTGTTTTCCATTTGGGTCAGTATTTTCAGAGTAGATTACTGAATCTGCTGACAATTTGGAAACATAAACCACTTCAGATGGTGAGGGCATCATTTAATGTCCAGCAGTTTTTATAGACTAAGTGTGACTGAAGTTGGAAAATGCATCTTGATATTTGGAATTCAGAGCTGAGTTGAAAAAAATTCATACTGATCCATAATAGCATTATGAACTAATCTTACTGAAGAGAGGGAGGGAGAGAAGGAGGAGGGAGGGAGGGAGGGAGAGAGAGAGAGAGAGAGAGAGAGAGAGAAAGGGAGAAGGGAGAGTGCAAGAGCACACACACATACTGGGAACTATTTTTGTTTCCAAAGGAATTGATATCAATTAATTCACAGATATTTACTGAGCACCTAGGATATGCCCTGTTTGCAATACTTAACAATGTTTTCTGGTTTAATTGTCTAACACATATGAACTCGTAGATTGGGGAGCCTAACTTCTTGATGCCTAGCTCTTATTGTTTTCAAATAAATAGGCTTTGATTATTAATTATATTTAAAGCTGTATAAATAACAACATTATCTTGAACTGCTTAAGGGCCATCCATCTAACATACATTCCAAATTGGAACATTGAAAATAGCTGGAAAAGATAAAATAGAAAGGTGCACTTTAATTGTGAATAACTCATGACTATGATTCATCATCAGTATCTAAAGGAAACTAAAATGGGTTAATGATCTTGAGTTTGTGCATTGTACTTACAATGATCTTGCATCAGTGAGGGAAAAAAATGCTTACTTTAAGTCTGTCTACAGGATTCCCTTAGGAAGACAACTGTCTTTGTTTAGGAATGCACCTTAATGATTGCCTTTGGCTTTGTAATTAAGGACTTATGTGCACATCCTAAATTGGATAGAGTTAGAAAAACAACTTAAAACCTTGGTAGGAGAAACCACTCTGTAGAAAAATATACAGGGAATTTTGGAGGATGTAGGCAAATGAGTTCAAGAGGAGATGGGGAGAAGAAAGTCAAAAAAAGTAGTGATAGGCTAGGGGTTCAAAATAGCGGGAGAATGGTGGAGTTCTTACTGGTGGAGTCCTTACTGGTCTTAAAAGAGATGGCATTTTCTGGAGATCTTACTAGAAGTTACAAGGACCAGTAACAGCAGAAATGACTTTTATATCCCTACAGAGTGCTGATTCTGAGCAATAAAGCACAACCATGAAAGTGTGCCCAAGGTAGATTTAATAATCTTGGTTGTAATTAGTTTCTTCTGCAACTGATGGATGGTCTTATAAAGTGAGGAGCTAGTAAAATAAAAGTATTCAGTGAAGAAGGTTTAAAGGAAGTTGAATATTTCCATATTTCTTTAATTTTTTATATTATTGTAATGTTTAATATCATCTGAATTTATAGATCTCTGAGCATATTTGCTACAGAATACATGCCAACTATTATGAAGAGCAGAAATAGATCTCAGTGTTCCAACAGGAGGAGGTGTAGAAGTCTTGGCCAGGGAAGGACAATTAGAATTTGAGAACAATCCATTTTTAAGAAGTTATTTGTGCCATAAACATTCCATCATATCTAAATGTGTCTTCCTACTCTCTTTATTCATTATACTTATTTCCAAACTCATTATGATATGCCTTAAATATATACAGATTTTTATAGATTTTTGTGTCAATTATACCTCAATAAAGTGGCTTTTAAGGAGAGATATGGCTTTTGTAAATTGTATTTTTCTAAATCTCCTTTTTCAATTGTTCATCAGGTAATATAGAAATTTAATTGTTTTTTTGTATATTGACCTTATATCCTATAATATTACAAAATTGAAGTATTATTTTTCTAGATGTTTTGTAACATTTAGAAGGATATTTTCTATGAATAGGGATGTTATCTGTGATTAATGACCATTTTACTTCTTCCTTTCTAATCTTTATGCCTCTTATTTATTTTTCTTAGAGTATTGTGCTAGCTAGATACTCCAGTGTTTGAAATAGAAATGGTAATATAAGACCTCTTTTTTTTGGTTTCTTAGGGAAATAAGGATTGATATTTCACCATTATGTGTGATATAAAATGTAGGTTTTTCATATATGTCCTTTATTAGATTCCTATTTTTAGTCTTACCATAAGGATGTTTTTCATCAATGTTCACAAAAGTCCTATGTATAATAAACAAAGCCTGGAAAAAATCCAAATATATGTCTCCAAAAGAATGGCTGAAATTGAATTAATAAAAATAGTGATATATTCATACAGCAAAATACTCAACAACAAAAAAGAAAGAAAATACTGATAGATGTACCAACATGGATACATTTTATAGACATTATACAAAGCATAAGAAGCTAGAGAGATAAGAGTTAATAGAGCATTCTATTTGTATGATGACCTAGAAAAGTAAAACCAATTTGTGTAATGAGAAATTAAAAAGATTGTCTAAAGAAATAACAAGTATTGGCAAGGTTGTGGAGAAAAAGGAACTCTCTACACTTTTGATGGGAATGTAAATTGGTACAACCACTGTAGAAAACACGGAAGTTCTTCAAATATTAAATAATATAAATACCATATGATCCAATAATCCCACTACTGGGTATTTACTCAAAATAACAAAAACAATAATTTGAAAAGATAAATGCACTCCTGTGTTTATTGTGGCATTATTTACAATAGCCAAATTATGAAAGCAGCCTAAATGTCCATATACAGGTGAGTGGATAAAGAAGATATGATACACACTCACATGCACACACACACACACACACACACACACACACACACACACAGAGGGATATTACACAGCTATAAAAAAAATATGAGGGGGCGCCTGGGTGGCTCAGTCGGTTAAGCGTCCTACTTCAGCTCAGGTCACGATCTCGCGGTTTGTGAGTTCGAGCCCTGCGTCCAGCTCTGGGCTGATGGCTCAGAACCTGGAGCCTGCTTCCGATTCTGTGTCTCCGTCTCTCTCTGCCCTCCCCCATTCATGCTCTGTCTCTCTCTGTCTCAAAAATAAATAAACATAAAAAATAATTTTTAAAAATGAGATTTTTGCTATTTGCAGCAACATGAATGGACCTAAAGGGGTATTATGCTAAGTGAAATAAGTCAGAGAAAGACAAATAAATACTGTATGATTTCACTTATATGTGGAATCTAAAACAAAATAAACAAAAAGCAGAATCAGACCTATAAACACATAGACCAAATGGATGGCTGCCAGAGGGAAGGGGGTTAAGGAATGGGCAAAAGAGACGAAGGGGAGTAGGAGATACAAGCTTTCAGTTATCAAATCAACAAGTCATGGGAATAAAAGGCACAGTATAGGGAATATATAGTAAATAATACTGCAGTAGCATTGTGGTGGATATATGGTAGTTACACTTCTGGTGAGCATAGCATAACATATAGAGAAGTTGAATCACTGTGTTCTACACCTGAAACCTAATGTAAAGTTGTGTGTCAACACACTGAAATTAAAAAAAATAATTTATAGATCCCCCACAAAAAAAGGGAAGATACGGAATTTGGGAATTAATAAGGACAGAAATAAGTGAACTGTTTTTTTTTTTTAAATTAAATTAAAAAAATAGTCAATGACCTCCATAAATACATACATACATACATACGTACATACCTGAGTATAACTTGATTAATCCAAATTTCCAGTAATATTCAAGTTAGGTTAGTTATACATTTGCGAATTTTCAAGTTCTAATTAAAAATGTGCGGGGGCGCCTGGGTGGCGCAGTCGGTTAAGCGTCCGACTTCAGCCAGGTCACGATCTCGCGGTCCGTGAGTTCGAGCCCCGCGTCAGGCTCTGGGCTGATGGCTCGGAGCCTGGAGCCTGTTTCCAATTCTGTGTCTCCCTCTCTCTCTGCCCCTCCCCCGTTCATGCTCTGTCTCTCTCTGTCCCAAAAATAAATAAACGTTGAAAAAAAAAATTTAAAAAAAATAAAAAAATAAAAAAAAAGTGCTTAATTGTTTAAAGAAAAATTTTAAGAATCTGAATTTTTCACCACATTATTCAATTTACTAATACTTGAATTTGAAACTAATACAATTATATATCCTTAGATAATTTCTAATGCACTTTAAAGTAAATCATAGTAAATACTTGAGGATTAGCCAAAATGGTGATTCTAGGACTTAAAATCTTTGCCTAAATATAGTATCAACAAAATGAGTCCATTAAGTAAAACTGTTCCTTTGATTTAAAAAGGCAGTGGTCTATTCAACAACTGCTTTGTTTTTCTATACGGAGTAAACAAACATTTAATGTTGACTAAAGTATGGACTTAACAAAGATAAGAAGGACCAGAATCTAGTCTTGTTTTTTTAGGACACACTTCATGGAAGAATCTCATACTTCCTCATTGAGAATCCAGATATTGGTCACAATCTAGTTCCTTGGAGGTTTCTATTAAAAAAAAAAAAAAAGATGAAAGAATATTCTAGGGTGTTAGAAATGCCTTATATCTTACTTGAGCAGTGTTGTATAAATGTATACAGTTGTCAATCCTCATAATATTGAATATTTAAGTCTTATTTTTAATGCATGTAAGTAATACCTAATTTAAGTTGCGGGTGGAAGCCCTGAAATTTTAAAAAGGAGCTATGTTCTAATATTGTTCTAGAAACTCATATCCACAACTTTATAGGGAAAATTGGTAAGCTTACTAATAAGTGGATTTTCTTTAGTTAATAAATGTTTATGATTTGTTTTAGTACTTAACCACTGAAACTAACAAATACACAAAATTAAAGAAGAATAAATTGATTGAATCACGTTATGGAGAACTAAGGAATAACATCTTCTCCCCCCACCTTTTCTTAAATTTCCAAATGAGGATAAGATAGTTTCCCGTATTAGATTGCATTTTTAAAAATTTATTTATTTATTTATTTTGAGAGAGAATGCAAGCTGGGGATGGGCAGAGAGAGAGTGAGGACAGGGCCTGATGTGGGGCTCGAACCCATGAACCATAAGATCATGACCTGAGATGAAATCAAGAGTCAGATGCTTGACTGACTGAGCCACCCAGGTGTCCCAAGATAGCATTTTTGAAAAAAAAAATTACGGGGCGCCTGGGTGGCTCAGTCGGTTGAGCGACCGACTTCGGCTCAGGTCATGATCTCGTGGTCCGTGAGTTTGAGCCCCGCGTCGGGCTCTGTGCTGACAGCTCAGAGCCCGGAGCCTGTTTCAGATTCTGTGTCTCCCTCTCTCTGACCCTCCCCCGTTCATTCTCTGTCTCAAAAATAAATAAACGTTAAAAAAAATTAAAAAAAAAAGAAACTCTACAGGAGTATTATAAAAAAAAAAAAAAGAAAAAGAAAAAAAAATTACGTGTAACCAAGTTATTTCTATCTTTAATCCTATGATCTGTGGCAAATAACTACTTAGCACAGCCAGTGTTATAATAACTATTTAGCACAACCAGTGTTATTCTGTTTGTGACTTTTTCTCATGGAGACTCGATGAATAGATTTGGTTTTTACTATTAAGTGATTGAACTTTTTATCTGTACCCTTCAGCACCAAGTATCCACTCTTAGGTTCCATTCAAGTTTTAGCAACCTCAAAATATCCATCAGTTTGTAATTGCTACACTCAAGGAGCTAACTCATGAAATGAGACCAACAGAACATAGATTTTGTACAACAAAGAGTTGTACATATCAAGGAATATATTTTCAGTAGTGCTTCACAGCACTTGCCTTTATTTTTAAAATTGCTGTAGGGAACTGTGTGTCTGTTTCACCTTCATTTTTGTAGATATAGGATGATCTCCACTAAAGCATTCATGATGAAAAGGATTGCATCATAAGAATAATTTGGTGTGCCATGTTTAATAGTGGTGTTTAGTAGCATTTGCACTTTTATCAGAAAAAAAATGACACTTGTAGGTCACTGATTTACTGTTAGTAAATAAAAGTTTTCAGCAGGTTTGCCCAGGTAAAATAGCTCTTTTGATTTTGTGCTTAGATGGTGATATACGTAATATATTATTTTTCTGTATTGTGTCTAAGTTAACCTCGTTTTGTAATTGCTAATTTTGTGATTCTTTACTGTACAGTATACTTTTTAAAAAGATCTGAGACAACATAAACCAGAGAATTAGAATAAAACCAACATGAAATTTAATATAGAGGTTTAGCATTTAAAATAAAGATAAAATTATTTCCATTTTCTAATTGGATACCTCTAAATGTTCTTATTTTCCTTTAATTTACATACCTACCTAACATGGCATGATGCTTTGCTAATGCTCTAACAAAGTAGACCTTAACATTGTTGCTTTGGAGGTTAGAGATCAGATTTTCAAGCACTGGTGTTGGCATATACTTTTTCTTCTTCATTTTCTTCTTGGGATGTAGATTATTAATTACTCTTGCAGTGTGTACCCTGTGAAGTCACTGAAGACCTCTGAGTGCTTGTGGTCAATCAGACCATGAGGCTGTGACTGATTGGTAACTGTCTTAGGATGCCAGTACTCTGAAAACTTTAATGTCAGTTTAAGAGTCCTCTGCTTTCTGTTTAATAATAACACAAATGAGGGGCACCTGGGTAGCTCAGTTGATTAAACATCTGGCTTTGGCTCAGGTCATGATCTCACAGCTTGTGAGTTCCGGCCCCACATGAGGCTCTGTGCTGACAGCTCAGAACCTGGAACCTGCTTTAGATTCTGTGTCTCTCTCTCTGCGCCCCTCCTCCACTCGCACTCTGTCTCTCTCTCCTTCAAAAATAAATAAACATTAAACAATTTTGTTTTGATTGAAGAGTAACACAAATGATTGCAAATCACCAAAATAATGTTCATTTGCCCTTAAGCTTAATTCTGCCTGTATGTAACTACGCAAGGACATCATCAACTGGAGGGTGGGAATGTAATAATTGATGAAAGCATGAGATGACTAATTGTGAGGGCAGTTATCACCAAGAAAGAACAGAGAGATAGAAGCTGTTATATTTTTGTAAAATTGTTAAGAGGCAAAACAGATGGGATTGGCATATAAAGCCATTTCTGAACAAAAGCCTGCCGATTTTATATGCAGTGTCATCTTCCAAGATAGAATATGGTTTTACTTTGGAATATTTTATATCTTCTTTTATTTATTCATTTCATGTATTGTCTGTGTTTTGATGTTTAGATTGCCTTTTGAATAGACATTACTGAACTACATCAATTCAGAGATGTAAATAATTTTTCCATTTTAATATTTCTTAAATTAAGATGTATTTTTAAATTGGCATCTGTTGAATTCAGCTTCTCTTTCCAGAAAAACTTTCATTGAGTTGACAGGTTTTCTTGAAACAGATAGCACCCTACCAATCAATAAACTCATTCATTTAACAAATATTTATCAAATGCCTTCTCTGCCAGGAATAAGAGTAGAGGCTAAAAAGCTGTAACAGGACAGACAAGGTTTCAATCTTCTTAGAGTTCTTGAAGGTAAAGTAAATATATAAACAATTAAATAGAATACAATCTAGTAAAGTACCACTGCAGCGTAATGCAGATATATTTAAAATGCTATAAGATATCCAAAGAGGAAGTTAATAATTCTGGATGTGCTATTCAGAAGAGAAATAACTCATCAAGTGGAAGGATACCAGGCACGGGAAAGAACATAAGCCAAGGGAGGAAAGTGTGAAATGTCAGGGTGTGTACAGGGAATGATGAGTAGTCTAGTAGAACTGTTTCTCTTAAACATGACTAATGAGAGAGCACTTTAAAAGGAAAGAATTGTCTTGCTAATCTGTAGTATTAACTCAAATTATTTTTATATTTTTATATATGTGATAGTTCTTTTATTCTACACCAATAAAAATCCCAAACATGTTTATTCATGAGATGGGAACAAAATTATGAAACCAAGTAAAACCTAATTATCAACATGAATTTAAAGTGATGTGTGAGTGTTATTTTGGAGCATGGTGAGCTCCAATGAAGCAATGAACTAATTGTTTAACTAGTTCATTCAATAATCTGTGAATTGGATAGGCTAATCCATCTAAGTAGATCTTAAAATATAACATTATTATAATTATAACTAAAAGTGGATAGTATTTTTGAATGTATGTTTTGTGTTGTATATACCAACTTTTTCAGGCAATGACTTACACTTGAAATCAAGTAGCTTTGCATACATTGAATGGATGACTTCTTCCTGTCTGGTTGCCCCCTCTCAGGCATCTTTGCTGATTTATCCTCTTCTCCTAACTTCCTAATGTTGGGGTGCTTAAGAATTCCATCCTTAGTTCTACATGGTAACCTCACTTAGTCCAATGCATTTCATTTTTCTCTGTATCTAGGAACAATTACGTTTTTATATCCTCCAGACTTCTCTCCCATACTCCAAACTCTTATATTAAACTACTTGCTTGACATCACCACTTGCAGGGGCCAGTAGACATATAATACTGAACACATCCAAATCTGAATTTCTGATCTTCTCACCAATGTTGCTCCTTTTACTGGCTTCATCCTCTCAGTTAATGGCAATTCCATTCTTAAGTATTATTCAGGAGACCCTCAGAGTTTTCTTATTTTTTTTTCTCATCTCAGATCCAGAAACTTAAAGGAGATTAAATGGGTTTAGTTTCAAAGTATATCCAAAATGAAGTGTGCTCTCATAGCTGTCACTGCTACTACTCTTGTCCAAGCCACCATTATGTCTTGTCTATAGTTTTGCAGTACCCTCCTATTCAGTTTCCATTCTTCTACGCTTACTCCCCTATAATCCATTATAAGATATTCTCAAGAAAGCTACCAGTGTGTTTATTTTATTATGTAAGTTGTATGTACCATGCCATTCTTCTAATCGGGGGAAAAAAAGCTTTTTTTCCCCTTTTTTCCTGAGTAAGAGTCAAAATTGTGACTTACAGGGCCCCACATGATCTGCTTCCTAACTCTTCATGTGATAGAGTATATCAGCAGCGTGCCTAGTATATTTGAAATACAGAGTGGAGTATTAAGACTCCCCTCCTCTGTTCAACAAAACATGCTTAGTAATAATTTTGAAATGAAACAAGTAATCATAATGGCCAAAAAATAAACCAAAAGAGTGAAATTTTTCTACTATTGAACTTCATGTGCGTGTGCATGCATAGATGTGTGTGTATATGTATATATATGTATATGTATACATATATATATATATATATATATATATATATATATATATCATGCCAGCATATATAAAGAATTGAAAAAATAAAAAAAGTGTTCATTACCAAAAGCATTACTTCTAAATTGTACTAATACATTTTTTGGAAAAAAAAGGAGAAAAATGTAAACGAACATTTTAGTTACCACGATGAGTAGTAAAATTCTGTTTTCTAGTTTTACTTTCTACAGATTTTTCAATGACTTGACCCAAGTTAATTTTCTTTGTATATTTATGCTCAGTTGACCATATAAATGTATTTGTTAGTCTATTCATGCCAATATTTGGTGAAAGAACACTTTTTATTAGTTTTGATTTCAAAAAGTTTCACATAAAACAAAAGATATATACAAAAACAGAAAAAAGTCTTAGCATAAGGCTAAGCTTGAAAGAGATGCATAAAAATCCCATTTCGCAATAAATTCGAGAAAATTTACAAATACATGGAAACAGCAAGTAGTTAATTGAAATGACAGAGTTATGAATGACAGAAATAACAGATTTGGTTTATTTTTATATGTGTATCATTCTTGTTGATATGTAACCTACTCTTTAGGCACAGGGATATATAGTACCACAGGGGTTAGAGATATGAACTGTTCCTCAAGTGGGTTCAAATAATCTAAAACTTCACAAATGGAAATGAACTCTCTTGAAGGGAATACATATGGATGTCTTGGAGACTGACCGTATAACAAACTTGTTTAAATTAATGTAGAATGCAGTGGTTCCTTTTTTCTTTTTAAGGACAAATTATAAAACATGACAATTTGAAATAATAAAACATTAAAATTCAAAATAACCAAAGCAATTGTTTAGAACTTAGAAAGAATTTTCTCAGGGAAAGTAATTTTAACCAACACTGGTTGGAACTGTCTGTGCCCTTGTGTATTGGTCCCACTGCGCTAACCTTGGCAGGCTACTGGTTATAGGATAATGATAAGAAAACCGAGATAAATATACTTTAGTAGAATTCTTTGGATACATTTGCAGAAATCAAGTTCTCCATTGCACTTCCACTTTTGGCTGAATCTTTGATATACAATAAGTACACTCTGTAACTGGTAATTGGTTAACAGAAAAAGACCTTTAAAGTGTGAAATTATTTCCCAGCTTTTTTTTTCAATATATGAAATTTATTGTCAAAATGGTTTCCATACAATACCCAGTGCTCATCCCAAAAGGTGCCATCCTTAATGCCCATCACCCACCCTTCCCTCCCTCCCACCCCCCATCAACCCTCAGTTTGTTCTCAGTTTTTAACAGTCTCTTATGCTTTGGCTCTCTCCCACTCTAACCTCTTTTTTTTTTCCTTCCCCTCCCCCATGGGTTCCTGTTAAATTTCTCAGGATCCACATAAGAGTGAAACCATATGGTATCTGTCTTTGTCTGTATGGCTTATTTCACTTAGCATCACACTCTCCAGTTCCATCCACGTTGCTACAAAGGGCATATTTCGTTCTTTCTCATTGCCAAGTAGTATTCCATTGTGTATATAAACCACAATTTCTTTATCCATTCATCAGTTGATGGACATTTAGGCTCTTTCCATAATTTGGCTATTGTTGAGAGTGCTGCTATAAACATTGGGGTACAAGTGCCCCTATGCATCAGTACTCCTGTATCCCTTGGGTAAATTCCTAGCAGTGCTATTGCTGGGTCATAGGGTAGGTCTATTTTTAATTTTCTGAGGAACCTCCACACTGTTTTCCAGAGTGGCTGTACCAGTTTGCATTCCCACCAACAGTGCAAGAGGGTTCCCGTTTCTCCACATCCTCGCCAGCATCTATGGTCTCCTGATTTGTTCATTTTGGCCACCCTGACTGGCGTGAGGTGATATCTGAGTGTGGTTTTGATTTGTATTTCCCTGATGAGGAGTGACATTGAGCATCTTTTCATGTGCCTGTTGGCCATCCGGATGTCCTCTTTAGAGAAGTGTCTATTCATGTTTTCTGCCCATTTCTTCACTATTTCCCAGCTTTTTATATAGGGCAGAGGTCAACAACTATGGCTCACAGGTCCAGTCTGTAATTTTTTATTTTTTTTTTTTTGGCCACCAGTTTTTGTAAATGAAGATTTATTTTTATTGGAACACAGTCATTCTCATTCATTTGCATATTCTCTATGGCTGCTTTTAAGCTTCAGTGACAGAATCGAGAATTGAAAGAGATATTAAATGGCCTCCAAAGACTGAATTTTCTACTCTCTGTCCCTTTACAGAAAAAGTTTGCAAAGAACTTCTTTATTACATTTGTGTACAAGAATTGGGTGTTAAATTTTATAATGAATTTATTTATTGACATATATATTTTTAAATTTTTTTATGTTTATTTTTGAGAGAGAGACAGAGCATCAGTGGGGGAGGAACAGAGAGAGAGAGGGAGACACAGAATCTGAAACAGGCTCCAGGTTCTGAGCTGTTAGCACAGATCCTGACGTGGGGATCGAACTCAGGAACTATGAGATCATGACTTGAACTGAAGTTGGATGCTTAACTGACAGAGCCACCCAGGCACCCTATTTATTGAATTATATTGACAAGAAACAAAAGCAAATAAAACTGATCTAGTTTGGCTGGGATGTATGCAGCAAGTGATTTACTATCAGAGAAAAGTGTTACTGAGGCAACAGTGTTTTTTAACATGACTGTGAAGTCAACAGAGGAAAGATGTTTATATCCATGGAACGAGATTTTGAAACATTAACTCTGCACTTGCATTAATACTGGAAACAAAACAGCATTTATAGAGAAAGAATGATTGAAGTGTTAGCATCCGTGCAAGGTAGAGTAACAGCGAAATAATTTATCATGAGATGAATTATAACTTCACTTTACGGAGAGTTATTTTCATGGTACAAATACTTCATATCTGGAAATGATTGCAACAAATGTGATTTTTTTTTCTTTCATCATAAGTTGTTTGGCCGGCTTCACAAAGTTCATTGCTACTGATTTGTTTGAATATTGTTCTTGCCCAATTAATTGCATGAATCATCATCTACACACTTGAGCAAAATGCTTAATACCAGCTTTTCGAGGTTTATCAACTTCCAGAATTGATACGGGTTTGGAGGCTTTCTTAGTGTAAAGAACATAGATGGACACTTGGGAACCCAGTGACCAAGAGGTTCCCATTTTCAAGTGCCCCTGGTTCCTATTGTTGCCCTTGCTCCTGAATATAAAGCTTCTGTCTCCTCTGGACCTTGGGTGAACCTCTGAGCCTTGGCCTCTTTCTTCCCAGGAAGCTTCTTGGACTCTTTAATTTGAGGTATTTCCTCCATTAGATTCACTTGTTATTACCAAAGGACAATTGTTTGGGTCAGTGTTAGTCAGACTGTTGAAGGTCAAGATTATTCCCTGCTCCCTATTCTCAGGAAGATGATTACTTGCCATACATTTAACTGACTTAGAGGGCCACCTGGTTAACTCCTATAAAGAAGATCATTTCCAAGGTAATAACTGTACCCACCATGGAAATAAGTGGGCTACAGGGTCTTGTTTCTAAAATAATATTTAACATCTCCCTCACAGGTATTACCTGGAAAAATTCCTGGACCACACAGCCCTTTGCTGGTGTTGTAATGTTTCTTCTAGGCCCTGAAGGTCTGACCTGTCTTATTAATAAGAACACACAGTCAATGAGAAGAGATAAATCAATTAAGACATTTGACTGTGGGAGGAAGGGGTAAAGGAAGTCAGGGGCTGGAGGAGGATTTGTAATGAGAATGCATATGTATTATGTGAAGGAAATGGATGTTTCCAAGAATATTTTTTTAGGAAGAAAAATATTTGAGCATAATGTAGGCTGAGGATAAATTATAGAGCAAAACTTAAGTTTCAGAATGGCAAAAGATGGTGGACAATTTCTGCGAAGGGAATAAGGATTTCTAGAGCATAGGTAAAAGAGTCCTGGAGGGATCATCCAAAGGGATTTAAATTTACATTCAAATACATTCTAATATTCATTCATATTTTTAAAGACCCTTCATATTGAGGAAGGATATCATTTATTTCATGATACTTTGTAAATAGAACTGCAGACCTCTGGGAGGAGTTATGAGGGACTTGGGAGAACTTTTTTTTCCCCAAAATAAGAATACTTTTATCATCTCCTCTGATATAAGTAATGAATGATAATAATTTTAAGATATGATGAAAAGTATAGGTAGGAAAAATTTTAAACTCTAAAGTCCTAATATAAAAAGTCTTTTTGCTAACTGTCTTCCATATTGCTTACTCTATAAATATTCCCACACATTCAGTTGAGGAAGTGGGATCATATCATGTATGGTATTTTCATCAATGTGATTTTAAAAAACAGTCTTAAAAATGTGACTCACTTTTCTTTTCCTCATTTCCTTGTGCTTTATAACCTTACCTGTCCCCAACCCAAGTAATCACTATTAATGACATCTTATGTCTGTTTGAAACTTAGAATCATTTTAGTATTCTCACTACCATATTCTACTTTCCTGGGATATAACTGAGTAAGTCTTACACTATACGATTATTTCCTTGTTACTTTGTTTATTTTTGTTTAGATATCACAAAATATTCTCTGGAACTTTACTAGGATATGCCTATGTGTACTTTTTGGAAAAAAAATCTTGTCTGGAACTAGCCTTTTTGTGATGCAAAATTAAACATTTCTTTAAACTAAGAATTTATTATGATTATGATTATTATTATTAATTATCATCTTTCAGAGTTCAGCCCCTTCTCTATGAGTTCATGTTTTTTCCTTCGAGTATGTCTTGTATTTGCATTTTCTCCCCCTGGATTTTTCATGACCTTCTCATTGTTCTATTTCCCCTAATTATTTTTATCTTTTTATGTGTTTTCTGATATATTTTGCTTCTTAGGAGCGAACAACGTTTTGTCTCTTAGTTCCTGAAGTTCTTTAGTCTTTATGCTGGGTTTTTTATTTAGGGGGTTTATCCTTCTTTCCTTTCTTCCATGCACAAAACGACATGGAGGAAACTAAAGTACATATTACTAGGTGAAAGAAGACAATCTGAAAAGGCTACATATTGTCTGTTTCCAACCATATGATGTTCTGGAAAAGGCAAAACTATGGGGATAGTTTTTTTTTTTCCCACCTTCCTGCCTTACTTCCTGTTTTTCTCTCTTTCTTCCTCCCTCCCTCCCAACTTCCTTCCTTCCTTTTTTCCCCCTCTACAAAAGCCATTATCCTTCTCCTGTAGCAGTATTGCTTTACTCGAAGCCTCTTATTCTAGTATTCCGTTTTCCCTTTCCCTAGTTCTAAAGTCTCAGGCATTTTGTTAATCTTTGTTAGTTGTGTCTTTGATGATGCTTGGAACAGGTTAAGGGACTAGAAGGTCTCAAGTGGTAACAAACCAGGACACAGAGGGAGGAGCAGCCCTATCTCCTGCTGTCAGGTAATGTACCAGCTCATAGGTTCTCTGTACGCCATTGAGCAGCCTTTAGGCTTTCAGGTCTTTTTGACAGATTTCATGCTCAGGGATAGGACAGAACTCAGAGCAGTTCTTACCAAGCCAAGAAGACTCAGAGGTGTACCTTTTCAGGGGGAGGGTTGCCAGGTATGGTCATGTAGGCTCTGCATGGCTCTGCTGGAGGGGTACCCTGTGCATAGATTATCATGACATTGGTGTTTGTAATGCTGCCACTCTGTCTTGTGGGCCAGGAAGAGTTGACCCTTCATCTCGGGCCACTCTGCCACAGTCCTCATCATTCCTGTGTGGCCCACAGGGCAAGCAAGTCACTCTCCCTGTACATGGCAGAGCACCAATTTTCCACACACGGAGCCTGCCCATCAATTTGTCTTGTACTAAGTCTCAAAAGAGAGTTTGTTGGATTCAGTGAGTAAGAAGAGGGCCTCTGGAAAGTGGCCCTAGCATTTTCTCAGAGTCACTACTTGTCTTAACGAGAACCAAAGGGAAAACCTCCAGGAGAAATCTTCCTACTACCTAAGGATGTTTTTAAAAAATGAGTTTCAAAATCTTATAAAATACATATTTACCTATGGTAAGAACTGGTCTATAGATTTTTTTAAAGACAGTTTTATTTAGAGTGGTTTTAGGTTCACAGTGGAATTGAGGAAGGTACAGAAATTTTTGTATATCCTTGTCCCAAAACGTGCATAATCTTCCCTATTATCAACATGTTCTACAAGTGTGGTATTTGTTACTATTAATGGCCCACATTGGTTCGTTTATAGTTACCCAAGTCCATAGTTTACATTACAGTTCACTCCTGGAGTTGTACATTCTATGGGTTTGGACAAATGTGTAATGACATCCATCATTATAGTTCTACAGAGTATTTTCACTGCTCAAAAAACCCTGTGGACTCAGCCTGTTCACTACCCTCTCAACCCCTAGCAAACAGTGATCTTTTTACTGCCTCTAGAGTTTTGCCATTTTTAGAATGTCACATAGTTGGAATCATACAATATGTGACCTTTTCAGATGGCCTCTCTCAGTTACTAATATGCATTTAAGGTGCCTCAATGTCTGGGGGCGCCTGGGTGGCTCAGTTGGTTAAGCGTTCGACTTCAGCTCAGGTCATGATTTCATGGTTGGTAGGTTTGAGCCCTGCGTCAGGCTCTGTGCTGACAGCTCAGAGCCTGGAGCTTGCTCTGGATTCTGTGTTTCCCTCTCTCTCTCTGCCCCTCCCTTGTTCATGCTCTGTCTTTCTCTCAAAAATGAATAAACGTTCAAAAAATTAAAGGTGCCTCAGTGTCTTTTCATAACTTGATAGCTCAGTTCTTTTTAGTGTTGAGTAATATTCCATTATGTTATGTTCCACAGTTTATGATCCACTTACTTACTATAAGACCTTGGTTGCTTCCAAGTTTGAAAATAATGAATAAAACTGCTGTAAATATCTATGTGCAGATTTTTGTGTGAACATAGAATTTCAACTCCTTTGAGTAAATATCAAGGAATACAATAGCTGGTTGGTGTGATAAGAGTATGATTAGCTTTGTAAGAAACCACCAAACAGTCTTCCAAAGTAGCTGTATCATTGCCTTTTCGCTAGCAATGAATGAGAATTTCTGATACTCCATATTCTCACCAGCATTTGGTATTGTTAGTGTTCTGGATTTTGGCCATTCTAGTGGTGTGTAGTCTTCGATTTTGATGATGATCTCTCACGGATGCTGTAGAAACAGTTCCTCAGTTAAAAAGCAAGTAGTCCAGGGGTGCCTGGGTGGCTCAGTTGGCTAAGCATGTGAATCTTGATTTAGGCTCAGGTCATCATCTCAGCGTTTGTGAGATTGAGCCCTGCATCAGGCTCAGCGCTCACAGCATGGAGCCTGCTTGGGATTCTCTCTCCCTCTGTCTCTGTCCCTCTCCCACTCGCTCTCTCTCTCTCTCTCTCAAAATAAACATTAAAAAAAAAAAAAGCAAGTAGTCCAATAGGACTTACAGATTTCTTTCCAGTTCTGTGTCTATATTGGAACATTAGATTCAATTCTTTATTCTTACTACCTAGATCCACATCATTTTGCTATTTTTTGTAAAATATAAAAAATAATCTTACTTTTAAAGGCAAAATTTTTCAGACAAATAAGGCATTTTTCTACAAGTCACACATTTTTATTATAGACTCAGTATTTAACTTAGAACTATAAACAACCAACTTTTTTTTAGAACTCTAACATTACTTCTTGACAAACACAAAGTATTAATTTGAGAGAAGGCAAGATTCAAATATATTTGCCTTACCTTTTAACTTGCAGAGAACACACACTCATGGCTTAAAAAAATAAAAATAAATGATACATAATGAAATGTAACTTTCCTTTCCAAATCCAGAACAATAACCTCTGCCCTTAGAAGCAACCACTCTTAAGAAACTTATTATGTAATTTAATAGTGTAGTACAGCAGAGCTTTTAAGAGATTTGATTACAAAATATTCTTGCAGGTATTTCTGTACTGTATTCTGTCCATGCTCCAAAAGTAAACAAAAACCCCAATAAATCCTCCTTGCTCTCTAAATTACATTCAAACTCCTTTGCTTAGCATTTAAAATCTTCAGTCTGACCTTAATTTATCTTTTCAGCAGATCTCCAAGCTGCTTCTTTATATGGATGCATTGTATTCATCAAACTGAATTTTCTATGAAGCTGTTCATGTTTTTTTAATCTGTTGAAATCCCTTCTCTTGAACTTACCATTCAAATGCCTCAAGCTCCATAAAGTATATTGGATACTATGAGGATATTGTGTTTTTCCTCCCTATGAACGCTTATAATACAAATAGGTATATATTATATAAATGAATGGATACATCTTTAACAAGGCATTACACATAATATTTTCTTGTGTTATATTTGTATTTATGGTTATATTTGCCCTTTAATAGATTACAAACTCTCAGAGGGGTCCAATTATTATATAATTTCAACACCTACTTAGAGTAAACACAACACACATTCATCTTTGACATGCACAATAAAGACTAAGATCTTCACTTCAGCCTCTCCTTGGGGAACAAAATTCTATTAAAAAAAAAAAAACCTTGACTTGAGAATTAGCAAATGTGCATGCTTTATATGCCTTTGTTAGAGGCACCTAAAGTGGTAACACAGATTCCACCTCCTTCCGGACAACTGGGACAGTGTGGGAGAGATGTAAAATATTGTGAGGCATCGATTTGAAAAGTGTCATTTTGATTTTGTGATGGTTTATTAAAAACTCTGTTGATTTAAAAAATTCCATTTTTAGCACTCACTATTTTTTAATTTGTTTTAAAAATATTCACCAAAAGATGGTATTTTAAAGAAACATACCTGAAATAAAAATAAGCAATTTCATAATTTTCTGCATTTATCTAGCATATGGAAGTTTTTAGGGAAAGGTAACTAATTTATTCATGTAAGACATATGGCATTTGGAAATTGTTTTAACTATCTCATTGACCATTCATTTTCACTTAGCTTCACTCTGAAAATTTTAGGTAATTCTCTTTTTTGTATCTTGCTTTTTTACGACCCTAAAATTAAGCAGAGTTTTGTATTTTCTCTTCTATTTCCAACTTTTGTCTCTTTGTCACCAGTATAAGTAGAAGCAAGTGCATAAGGTGTCCCTTCAGAAGAAGCAGGGAAGGATGGGGAAACCATTGAGTTACCAGTTACTAATTACAATTTGGTATTTTGTAGTCAAAAGATAACAGATAGACTTTGAAATTAGATCACTACTCAATAATCATAGGCTTTCAAAAAAGTCATGAACTTCTCTGAGTCTCCATCTGTTCATTTCTGAAATATCTTGTATGGTTTGGTGAGATATAATAAGGGAAAGCACTATGTCTGACATATGTAGGTACATACTAATCGATTGCTATCTGCCTTTTCTAGTAGAAAAGTTGTTCTTTATGGTAAAACAAAGGATTTCAGTTAGTGAGATATTAATCACCAAACAAAAACAAACAAACAAACAAAAACTATACTGAATTCATTTTTCTTTTCATTTTGTTATTTTAGGTTTAGCTGTGGTATTAGTTTCTACCGGGCCATTCAGACCCAGGTCTCTTTTCCATGCAAACAAGCAAGGTATGAAAGGACTGGTTATTTATGGAATATCAAATATGGTCATGGTCCAACGTTTGCAAGCCAGTTAGTACTGTCACCAAGTGCTCAGTTGTGGTTTGGATGACTACATTTGGAACGCTGTAGATTCCCCCAAAAGGAAGTTTGACAGGATGGACAAGATCTTGTCCCTTTTAGTTTTGTTTAGATGCTTTTGTAATAATCAACTCATAACTGTGGCTTTATTGGCACAATTCTCTAACCAGGCAACTGAAGCTACAAAGTATATATTTAAATCATTTCAAGATAGGGGCGCCTGGGTGGCTCAGTCGGTTAAGCGTCCGACTTCGGCTCAGATCATGATCTCGCGGTCCGTACGTTCCAGCCCCGTGTCGGGCTCTGTGCTGACAGCTCAGAGCCTGGAGCCTGTTTCAGATTCTGTGTCTCCCTCTCTCTGACCCTCCCCCGTTCATGCTCTGTCTCTTTCTGTCTCAAAAATAAATAAACGTTAAAAAAAAATTAAAAAATAAAAAATAAAAAAAATAAATCATTTCAAGATATAATAGAATTCTCAAAACTAATCTCTTAGTAAAGCAACATTAGATTACCTATATCTATGAAAAAAGTTATGATTATATTTTATATATAAATATCTATGAATATACCTCTAAGTATGTATATATACATATATGCATATATATCTCCATCCCTGACTTAAATTTTCTAAGAAAATTTCAAACCTCATTCAGTCAGATCCAAGGTAATATTGCTGTTTTTATCTTCAAACTTCTGTTGTTTTTCAGCATTTACTATAATTAATCACTGTAGTGTTAGGACAGTTTTAATATTTTTCCATCGTATAATGGCCCTTAAATGAAAGAAAAACAGAAATCTTCCTCTTATTTCCATTGGAATTCCTCAAGAGGCTAAGCACATGAAGTATACAGATAGTTAAAGCCCAAGAATGCCCTCATAATTGCTGCTCAAGTGGTCAGTATTCTAATTCAAACCCTGAAAAAACTAGACCATGATACCACTTAGCCTCTTACCATCCATTAAAACTTCCATTCACATCTTGAGATCCTACTATCTTCTGGTAGTACGTAGAGAACTAGTAAGTACTGCCACATGGTACAGAAACTTGTCTCTGTGATAACGACTCTCAAACATGCATGAGGCAGAACAAGAGAGAGGGAACCTACAAGGCCTCTTGTAAGTCCCAAACCAACTTAGTCAGGTCCATAAAACAGGGACCAACTTAGGTCCATAAAACAATATGGGTTTATTCTTTGCATAACATGGTGACCATACCTACTAATAGCTGTGGTTTATTAGATGACTCAAAATCAATTCATCGATTTAACAACTCTTTCCTGATTTGTACATATGTGTAAAGTGGAAAGAGTGGGGTTTGTGTAAGGAAGTTAACTTTCTACCCTTTCATAATGTACCAAACTCTTAAGATTATGTAAGTGGGGGTGACATTGAATGGATTATTAACAATGCTTTCTTTCCTTTATATCATGCACACAATTTCAGAAGAGGAAATGAGTGAATTTTGTTTGCTTTTATTTTTGACTAGTGAAGAAGTCATCTCTCTCCTATTTGCTGGCAGTCAAAATAATTCAGTTGTAATTATTAACCACCAAGAGCCACATGATTATCATGTGACCTATAGAAGTTAATATAATACCCAAATTTATAAATTAGAAATTCATAAAAGAGTTCCATGCTCCAAATGAATAAGCTGTCTTGAGTTTCTGTGTTGTAGACTTAGTATCATCACCCTGGGGTATTATTCCCATGATATGATTAGCTCTTTCAAAATTCTAACTACTTTATTGGGCAATATCAAGTCCTTCTTTTCATATTCAGTGTCATTTTCTGTGATTGAATTGAATAATAGCCATTATTCATAATCCCATTAATTACCTACTTTGATGAAAAAAGCCTCATTGCAGCTGCTAATGGATCTCCTTTCAGGGCTTGTTAACATGGCACCTCAAATGAAGCACTCAAGATGCACCTTGCTAGTATTGAATATGCCCATTAATTATATTTTTAACCTCAGGTGGAGAAAGTAAGAGATGCTGGAATTGATACACATTTGAGTTTAATCATCAAAGCTTCATACAGCTCTATAAATTTTGTTCTTATTCATATCCAAATGGAACTGCCTTTTTCAGTACATTCTTTTGGAATAGGGTAATGATAACATACTTTTCAACAGACTATTACATATTATGAATGATGTGAAAGCAAACCATGGCCACAATACTTAGAAAGTTGGAATATTCTATTTCCTGAGGGTGTAAGACAAATTTTCTACAATCCCAAAAGAACGAGTTCAGAAAATATCCAACACCATTTTTTTTTCTTTTCCCAAGCTATGATTAGTGAACTCCTATTTATTCAAGGGATAAAAGATTTTTTTGCTGATGTTTTCCTGTTTTTATGCTACTTTATTAATGCATGCTTCATTAGACAAAACTTTATTAAGTATTTACTGTGGGAACAGTCTTGTGAATAAAAGGTAGAAATACAATATGGAGAATATGTAAGCAACTTTCTTTCCTTTTTTTTTTTCTCTTTATGGAATTTAATTAAATTAGCTGAAGAAGAGTAAAGACCTTCAAAGATGATTGTCCGTAGAGTATTGTGTTTGAGTGCACAGCCTCTAGAATGGTGCAGACCTAGATTTGAACCTCATTTCTACCAAACGCTACCTGGGATCTATGTTAAGCAGGTTACTTTACCTCTGAGTTTCAGTTTCCTTATATGTTAGAACTTGTGTATTTATCCCAAACATTGTTATCAGGATTGACTGAGATAATTATTTAAAAATGTTAAGAGCGTTATATGATACCAGACATATAAAAGGCTCTCTAAAGGACAACTAACATCTTGGCACATGGTGGGTGTTCAGTAGACTTGCTTAATGATAGAATACAATATCTTTTCTAAGAAACCAAGATTGAGAGTAAATTTTCAATTTACCTTTTCGAATTACAGAATATGTAGGAAAAAAATATCAAGAAAACTTCTTTCATGCTTGGTGCTTTCCATTGCTGCAGTCTTATACATTGAGCACCTACAAACTTTAGGAAGATTTTCATCTGTTGGGAGTTGTGCTCCTGCAGTGTGATTCTGCAGGAAAATCAACAATTGACATCGTTGCCAATCTTTGTAATTTCATACTGCCTGTGGTAGAAAGGACTCTGCTATAACTGTCTTTGAGATCAACTTTCTTAAGGTGATCTTACGTTGTGGTGGAGGACCTTATAGTGAATTTTTTTAATCTCTTCTTTAAACTAGATGTTCTTTATTGTTCTCAATAAAATATTGGTTTAAAGAAAATAGGAGCAAAAATTAAATTTAGTGAATTGTGAGGTTTATTAGCAAATCTTAAGGAAACAGAATGATCACCACAATTAAGCTAACATATTCATCACCTCACATAACCATTACCCCCTATTCCAACCTCCCCTGCCCCCTGAGCTTGCTAATCTACTCTCTTAGCAAATTTCAAGTATATGGCACAGTCTTGTTAAATATAGAACCATACTGTTCTTTAGATCTCCAGAATTCATTCATCTCGAATAGCTGAAACTTTGTACCCTTTGACCAACATCTTTCCTTTTCCCCCTCCATCCAGCATCTGGAAACTACCATTCTACTCTCTGCTTCTAGGAGTTTGACTATTTAAGATTCCACATACAAGGGAGATCATTTCACAATGTATACATATATCAAAATATCAAATTGTACATCTTAAATATATATAGTCAATTATAACTCAGTAAAGCTGACAAAATAAAGTGGGAGACATTGAAAATCTTTAATAAGATCTAAGAATTATTTTTTATGCAAATTTTATTTACTCACATTACTACCTTTTGACCAGTTAAGCGGTCGCCTGTTTAAAACACTGAACACAGGCAGTAAGGATCTGTTGTGAGTTGTACTCCTGCAGTGTGATTTAGAGAGCTCTCAGGTAAGGCAAAGCCAATCAAGAAGAAATGATGGTGGTTCCTTCCTTTTTCAAGGAAAAGACCTAACCTTGGACTTAATTGGGAGATCATAAAATCTATTGGCATTTCTTGAGAAACAATGTATCCTCTTGATTTGCGAGCTTATAAATAAATTATTTTAAATAATTTCTTTTCGTCTACATCCAGAATGATCTGAAACAGTATAAATTTATTGCCATGTATGTTATACTTAATTCTCTATAAAACTGAAAAGTATGATGATTTAAAGAAACCTGATCTTCAAAATGTTGCAAATGGTTGCTTTTTAGTCTTTTTGAGTTGCAGTATTTATTCTGCAACCTTTTTTTCTGGCCTTTCACTTCTTGACATCTGGTAAACTTTACTGATAATCAAGGCTGAATAACTTACAACATCTACAATCAGTATGTAATCAAATCTGATGAAAAAAACATTTGCACATGCTTATTTCATTCATATATATATATATATTATATATATATATAAATAGATAAATGTTTTAAATGAACTATTTTTAAGTGCTGCTGTTTAACATCTTACTCTGTAGCTCTGGAACTGGAAAACCTCTTTTTTGCATTGATGTCCTGGCATGAATGGGAATATTCCACATTAATGTGGTATTAATGATGGCAATTAAATCCAGGTCTTTGTGTTGTATTGTTTGTCCTTGCCTTGAATCTAATACTGATTTGAGGGTTAATATGGTTATTTGTAGAAAAATCTGCATTCTGAGGAGTCACTTCTAAATAGTTGGCATCCAAAATGTTACTAAATGAAAATTAATTGCTTTTCATAAAAAAAGGACATTTTTACAACACTGTGTAATCATATTAAAATAATGACTGGCCTCACTAATGGAAATTAAATGTGATCTTGAATGTTCTGGCAGTGTGGCCTGGGAACTAGGTTTGCATGTAAAAGTGCAATTTCTATCCCCTGAGCGGATTTTGATTCTCAAAATAATTAGTTCTGTCAAATAATTAATTTTGTTGACAAGACTAAGTTGAGCATATACAACCTCCCTCACATATATTATAATTATTTGGAATGACAAGATGATATCAAACAATAATCTTCAATTCTGGATGTCAAACTTGATCAGATCATTTCTTTTAGTACTTCTGAGATTCACGTTCATAACCTTGAATGTAACATATAATTCATAATCTATAATGCCATTTAAATATGGCATATTTATTGTAGTCATTGAATCTGCTTTATGCGTGTGTAAGAAATGTCACTGTTTTTACAAAACATGCAGTTTTCCAGGAGATAAGTTCTAAACCTGTACTCAAATTTTAGTATATTTTCTGATGCACTTTAATAAGATACAATTATGTAAATCATGTTTCTTTTGCTCTCCAAAGGTAGAAAACATTAAAAAGAAAAGGCATACTGTTTGCCCTTCAAATGTTGCTACACATCCAATATCACTTTCTCTATAGATGATTTAGAACACTAGAAATAATGAGTCATGTCAATATGTAGTCACAAAGGAACACAGTTTATTTATTAGCCAATATAATTATTTATAAAACTGTGAAACCTTGGTGATATACCAATCAAAATCATCAAAATTCTTACTATTTAACATTATTCTGTAAGTCCGTGGTCAAGGCAGTAAGACATAAACATACTTCAGAATGATTTCTTTTTTTAAGTTTATTTATTTCAGGAGAGATGGAGACACATGAGTGGGGGAAGGGCAGCTAGAGAGGGAGAGAGGGAATCCCAAGCAGGCTCTGCGTTGCCAGCACAGAGCCCAACGTGGGGCTCGAACCCATGAAGCTGTGAGATCATGACCTGAGCCGAAACCGAGAGTTGGATGCTTAACCAACTGAGCCACCCAGGTGCCCCAGAATGATAATTTCTTGTAGACTACATGAAAACCAGAATATAGAGACTGAAAAACTACTAGATTAAATATAAGTGTACAAGAATATTCAATTATATTGATCTCTTGATCTGTGTCAATTTTTAGTTTTTTTCAAGTTTTTAAATTCCAGTTAGTCAACATACAGTGTAATACTAGTTTCATGTTTAGAATTCAGAGATTCGTCACTTACATATAACACCCAGTGCTCATCACAAGTGCCATTCTTGATAACCATCACTCATTTAACCCATCCCCGTGTGTACCTCCCCTCCACCAAGCCTCAGATAGTTCTCTATAGCTAAGAGTCTGTTTTCTGGTTTGCTTCTCTCTTTTTTTTTTCTTTTTACCCTATGTTCATCTGTTTTGTTTCTTAAATTCCACATATGAGTGAAATCACATGGTATTTGTCTGACTTGTTTTGCTTAGCATAATAATCTCTAGGTCCATCTGTGTCATTGCAAATGACAAGATTTCATTCTTTTTAATGGCTGAGTAATATTCAATTATATATATATATACACACACACACATATAAATATACATATGTATATATATATATATATACACACGCACATACATATAGATACACACATACACCTCACCCCTTCTTTATCCATTCATCAGTCTTTGAGGGACTCTTTCCATAATTAGGCTATTGTTGACAATGCTGCTATAAACATTGGGGTGCATGTGCCCCTTCAGATCAGTATTTTTGTATCCTTTGGGTAAATACCTAGTAGTGCAATTGTTGGGTCATAGGGTAGTTCTATTTTTAGCTTTTGAGGAACTTCCATACTATTTCCAGAGTGGCTGCACCAGTTTACATTCCCACCAACAGTGTAAGAGGTCCACATCCTGGGCATCATTTGTTGTTTCCTATGTTACTGATTTTAGCCATCCTGACAGGTGTGAGATGATAGCTCATGGTAGTATTGATTTGTATTTCCCTGATGACTAGTGATGTTGAGCATCTTTTCATGTGTCTATTGGCCATCTGGATGTCTTCTTTGAAAAAAATGTCTATTCATGTCTTCTGCCCATTTTTTAACTGGATCATTTTTTTTTTTTTGGTGTTGAGTTTGGTGAGTTCTTTATGTATTTTGGATACTAACCCTTTATCAATTATGTCATTTCCAAATATCTATTACCATTCCAAATGTTGCTACTTTTAGTGTTGTCGATTGTTTCCTTCATAGTGCAGAATACTTACGTCAATTTTTAGACCTACATTTCTATTCCTGTCTGTCACTCATAAAATAAAAATTTGAGGGATAGCATATAGGTGTGATTTTTTAAAAACTCCTTATGTGGTTATTTCATATAGCCAGGATTGGGACCTGTTAACTGCATTAAAAAAAATAGTAGTATTTTACTCAAAAAAATTTTAAAGTCTTAAGCAAATGAAAATATACCAGCCCTGTTTCTAAAGGTAAGATTGGCCATTGTAAACGTATAGAGTTTTTTCCAAATTAATTTGTAGTTTATATAGCAATCCAATCAAAATACCAATTTTTAAAATTTTGATTGAAATATAGTTGACATACAATGTTACATTTCAGGTGTACAACATAGTGATTTGACAGTTCTATACATAACACAGTGCTCACTGCAATAAGTATAGTTACCATCTGTTACCATACAAAGTTATTATAATATTATTGACAATATTCGCTCTGATGTACTTTTCATCTCTGTGAGTTATTTATTTTATAAGTGGGAGTTTGTTTATACATCTTAATCCACCTCACCTTTTTCAGCCAATACCCCCCCAATCCCACCCCTCTGGCAACTACCAGTTTGGTGTCTGTATTTATGAGTCAGCATCTGGTTTTTGGTTGTTTTCTTTTTTTGTATATATTTCACATGTAAGTAAATAATATGGTATTTGACTTTCTCAGTCTGACTTATTTCACTTAGCATAACACACTCTAGGTCATTCTGTGTTGTCACAGATGGAAAGATCTCGTTCTTTTTTTATGGCTGAGAAAAATTCCATTGTATGTATATGATATACATCACATCCTCTTTATCCATTCATCTATGGATCAACATTTATGTTGCATTAATATCTTGGCTATTGCAACTAATGCTGCAAAAAACAAATTGTGCATGTATCTTTTGGAATTAGTGTTTTCATTTTCTCTGAGTAAATAGCCAGCAGTGGAATTACTGAATTGTATGATATTTCTATTTTTAATATTTTAAGGAACCTTCATATTGTTTTCCACAGTGTTTGCACTAAATTACATTCCCACCAGAAATACGCAAGAGTTTCCTTTTGTCCATATCCTCACCAACACTTGTCATTTCTTGTTTTTTTGTTTTTGTTTTTGTTTTGATCCTGGCCATTCTGACTGGTATAATTGACTGTATCATTGTAGGTTTGATTTGCATTCCCTTAATGAGTAGTGATGAGCATATTTACAATGCGCCTGTTGGCCATTTGTATGTCTTCTTTGAAAAAATGTCTATTTAGGTCCTCTGACCATTTTTTATTCAGATTGTTTGTCATTTACCAAATTGTTGGAAAATATTTTTAAAATAATTTGGCAAATGACAAATAATTCTAAAGTTTTCATCTAAGATTAAGTGGTTACATTTCTGTATAGTGCTCAGAAGGAAATGTAGTAGAAGAGCAGCACCATTATATGTTGACATACTTACAGGTCTCTACATACAATAATTAATGTAATTTTGATGTATATAAGAATATCTCATATCCTATAGGATGTATTGCAGACCATTAGCTAAACAAATGATTGTTCAGCAAATGGTGTCTGAGTAATTGGCTGTTCTTAGGGTAAAAAAAAAAAAATCAGATGTAACTTTGCTCAGGGGCACCTGGGTGCTCAGTTGGTTAAACGTCTGACTCCTGGTTTCTGCTCAGGTCATGATATCACAGTTTTGTGGGTTCAAGCCCATGTCAGGCTCCATGCTGACAGGGTGGAGTCTGCTTGGATTCTCTGTCTCCCTCTCTGTCTGCACCCCCTGCATTTGCAATTTGCACTGTCTCTGACTCTCTCAAACTAAATAAATACACTTAAAAAAAAGGGATGTAGCTTCACTCATCATGTTGAAAGTTTATAAATCCCATACATCCTTTGGCCAAATCAATTTTATTCTAGGAACCCATCGTAAAGATAAAAGTTAAAAGCTGCAAAGATTTATACTTAATTCATATTAGTAATAGGGAAAAATAAGCAACTCTTAAAGTGCAATATTAATTAAACTCCTATGAGAGAATATTAAAGTGATTCAAAAACAGCATATTAAAATTTTATTTGTAAAAAGTTATTACAAAATAAATTAGATGGAAATACGACAATTATACACTTGAGGTTATTTTTATTTCTGCGTGTTTTAACTTTCTCAATTTTTACTGTTTTCATTTATTCTTGAGAGAGAGAACACCAGTGGGGATTGGACAGAGAGAGAGGGGGACAGAGGATCCTAAGCGGGGTCTGCACTCACAGCAACGAGCCCAGTGCGGGGCTCCACTCACAAACCACTAGATCATATCGTGAGCCAAAGTCAGACACTCAACCGGTGTCTGATCCACCCAGGTGACCCATAACTTTTTGAGTTTTTACATGTTTTTAAACAAACATGAATTTCTCATGAGTAAAAAACAAAAACAAATTATTTATATACTATTTATATGTGTTAAGTTATTCACAAAAAATTGTTTAACTTTACTGAATATCATAAAATTAACTAAGAAATAGCTTGGAAATTTTTGGTTTTTTGGAAGACAATATTAAAATGTTTTTGGGGCGCCTGGGTGGCGCAGTCGGTTAAGCGTCCGACTTCAGCCAGGTCACGATCTCGCGGTCCGTGAGTTCGAGCCCCGCGTCAGGCTCTGGGCTGATGGCTCGGGGCCTGGAGCCTGTTTCCGATTCTGTGTCTCCCTCTCTCTCTGCCCCTCCCCCGTTCATGCTCTGTCTCTCTCTGTCCCAAAAATAAATAAATGTTGAAAAAAAAAATTAAAAATGTTTTTTTTTTCAGTCTATATACGTAATTCAAGTCCCATCAAAGACTTACTCTGTGTGTGTGTGCGTGTGTGTGTATCATTTTGTTTTATGTAATTGGTTGGTATCTCCAGTGACATGCTGAATAAAAGTGACCATAGAGAACATGCTGAGATCATTCCTAGTCATAAAGGGAAGAAATTCAAGTGTCCATCTTTAAAAGTGATGTGTAGTATTCATTTTTTCCAGCTTTATTGAGATACAATTGACATAACATTATGTAAATTTCAGGTGTACAATGTGATGATTTGATACATGTGTATAAAAGATCCACTCTTTAAAGAAACTGCCAAAGTAATTTAGAGCATATTTTGAAGAATTAATTTTACAGAAAAATTTGAAAAGTAAGAATACTACAGAATCATTTGACCCATTGATCCATTTTAACATCAGAATAATGATAAATGTTGCCACAGCCTTAAAGAAAATGTTATTGACTAGAATAAAAATTCTAGAGAAATATCAAATTGTAAATGAGAATTTAGTATGTTAAGAGGCTCCATTTGTTTTCCCTGGAAGAAATGATAGCATACTTAATATGTAGTATTGACGTATTTGGACAAGAAATCAATTCTACCTCTAACCCTATAAAAATAGTGAATATAAACAAAAATTCCCAGAAGATTGTTAAAATCCAGAAGGAAAGATTAAATAATGAAGTTTTAGAAACGTATAAGAATGTATATTAATCAAGGCATGAAACCCAAATAATTTAAATGAAAAGATAAATATATTGATTTCATAAGAATAATAAGTCCTTGCTAAGGAAAGTTACCATAGAGACAGGGGGAAAAGAATTTTGAAGGTAAATTTAAGTAAAATAAAGACTTACTCTGTTTATTATGCAAAGACACTTAACAGTTGATAAGGAAAATACAATCAACCCAGTTTTTAAAAAATAGACAAATGATATCAACAGGCAATTCAAAAAGGAGGAAAGGTTAATGGATGATAAATATATAACTGGTGTTAAAATTATTATAGAGAAATGTAAAGGGAAATAATAATGAGCTACCCATTTTCCCATAAGATTAGTAGAAACTAAACTTACAATAATATTTAATGCTGTTGTGGGAATGAGAAAATTGGTACCCTCGTATGTTTTTGGTGGAACTATGAAAGCTATGAATTATAATTTTGGAAGTTAATATCACAGTACTTAATAAAAATTAAAATATGTACATAATTTTACCCAGTAATCACTTTTGATAAATTTTCTACAGAAAGAAAAAACCAATATATTAAGCATACACTTTATCATGTACTTTTAGAATACTGGTTGCAATAGCAAAAATTAAGAAGTGTTTGCATGATAATAGTATAAGGGAATGGTTAAACAGATTATTTCAATCTGTTGTAGGAAATATGTAAGATTTAAAGAGAATGAGTATCTCTATCTGTATTGGCCTGAAGGTATTTGCATATTATAGTTATTTAACAAAAACAAGTTGCAAATAATATGTATGATATGAAGCTCAAATGTGTTAGGCATGTTATGGAGTATACAGAGACAGACAGACAGACACACACACACACACACACATACACACGTGCACACACAGCAAATAAAGCTATATTAAGTTCCAGATTTAATTTGTCTAAGATAAGAAATGAATACAGATAAGGAGTGGAGTCACTGTACCTCAAATCACATTCCCTTGGCCTCAAGTTCACAAACTAGGAGACTAGAGAGGTTTAATTATTGCTGTACCCACACGCCTGTTCTTTTACACTCAATGTATAAATCTTCAGTTAGGAAAAATTTAAATCATCAATCTATGTCATGCTGCGTATGAGAATGTTACAAGTATTGGATTCTCCTGTCTTATGAGACAAATTTAGTATCAACAGCATCTCACGCCCATCTGAGGGCAGAAGTGAGTCAGATGCTGTATGCCCATGGGCAATACAGCTGCCTCCATCTTTTCAGCGTCCTGGGATTCCCATTCACCATTAGTCTGCACCAGATTTTGACTCAATTCCTTTTCATTGTCTTGGTTCTAAAACAGTTTCATCTAGGCTCCACAATTCCAGAGACACTTCCCTCCTGATAACAATTCCATGAGTAAGAATTTGTAGATGCTTATACATGTTTTGTATGTGTTTGTATATGCTTCTACCAAAATGGACAAATACACATTAAATAATTCCCATTTTAGTTGAGGTAGAGGAGAGGTGTATTAGTATTGGTTTGGAAAGATGAATTTGTATTTATACTTGTTCAATATTGTTTTACTTTGTTATATTCTAACAATAAATTCTATTACTTTTGTCAGTTAAAAATCTTTTCAGGAAAGGAAATAAATAAAAAGGAGCCTAGAATAATTCAGAAATTTTAGATGATTTAATAATAAATGAAAAAAATCTAAAATTGAATGTGATTGGAAATATTTTTAAAATGGTAACCTAGGGGCGCCTGGGTGGCTTAGTCGGTTAAGCGTCTGACTTCGGCTCAGGTCATGATCTCACGGTTCGTGAGTTCCAGCCCCGCGTCGGGCTCTGTGCTGACAGCCCAGAGCCTGGAGCCTGCTTCGGATTCTGTGTCTCCCTCTCTCTCTGCCCCTCCCTTGTTCATGCTCTGTCTCTCTCTGTCTCAAAAATAAATAAAACATTAAAAAAAATTTTTAATGGTACCTCAAAATACAATAAATAAAAAGATATATGGGAAATACATTAAAATTTAACAATTGTTATTAGGTGGTAGGTTTAAAGAGATAAAGATCATAAACATGTTGACAATAGTACATTTTACATGGAGACATTCAATATATAGTGGCTACTTTTATTTATATTGTTATTTTTACTCATGTGTAACTATTATTAAATGCTTGTTTTTGTACGTTTTTGTATCTTCTTTATGTTTGTTAGCATATCATAACACAAAACTCCATAATTACTATTTAATGATAACAATGACAAAGTCAATACTGAACAAATTAACCATGACATTAGAATGATTTTATTCTCTGGAACTTCTGGTTTATTTATGTGCATAATTATTATTCTTCCTTAATGACCATCTTTGTACCAACTAGATCACTGTGCTGTCACTAATATTTTAAGTGTTTACTATGTACCCAGGTATTATAATAATTGCCTTCATCTCTATTCCAGTTTTATGAGAAAAGTGATATCATTATCCCAACTTTACAGATAGAGTTAATGAAGGTGAGGAAAATTAACTTTCTCAAGGTCATACAGATGCTAGGAAATGGTGCTGCCATTTGAACCAAGCCCTCTTAATTTCAGATTCTATGATCTTAGTATTCTGTTATTGCCTCCATATCTATAATTTAATTCATGAAAGATTGGATTTTTCCACATTTTATTTTTGTCATTAATTATTACAAAGTTTCTAGTTCAAATTACTGTTTTCTAAAACACTAATAATCAAAGGATACTAGATTTTTTCAGGTTTGAAAATATAATTAGCTAAATGAAACAATAGTTATTCTTAGGAAAAGGAAGCGCCGTATTTAGTTTTTCTAAATCTCATTAGAATTAAAAATGGCTTTGAACTGGGTGTTGTATGGAAACCAATTTAACAATAAATATCATATTAAAAAATAATAATAAAATAAAATGGCTTTGAAATTTAAGTAAAATAATGTTAGGTCACGGTAGAGTAATTCCAGTTACTTTGTATTTTATCCAAAAATATGGTTTAAATGATTCAACAGACAAAAAAAAAAAATCTGCGTTTATAGGATACACTACACTGTGTGGGGCCTTTAAATATATTACTTGAGCTAGAATACATGTAAAATTTAACCTGGTTGAAATATCATTTTTAGATTGAATCCTTTCAGCTTAAATCAATCTACTCTTTAAATTTTTAGGTTATCAGATATTTTTCTTTCTTTTGAAGGTAACAAAGGTAGTATAAGTTTCTACATCTGAAACCTGTCACAAGGCAGAGTTCAATTTAACAAAAAAATTGTATATACTTATGTAATCAGAGAAAAGCTGTCATCTAGCTGATATTTATCTGGAAATCACTATGCTTTGAAAAATGTGTCTAGAACATACCATAGAACTAAGGTTTTTTGTTTTGTTTTTGTTTTTGTTTTCATTTTGCTGGTATATTAATAATGGTGGAGTTTGCACTGTTGTCCGCTGCTTCTATTCTGCATTTTCCTGCCCTGTCTCTTTTACTTAAACAAAAGCATTCCAGAATTACTAGGATACTATCCTCAAAGCCTATTTATCCATCAGATCTAGAAATAGAATTGAGTGTAAGAAAAATTCTGTTCTGATTTATTCTTATTGACCCCAGGTTCACAAAATTGAATTCATAACACTCAGTTTGTGAGACACAGGCATCATTGGTCCGTATGTGTTCCATCTTATTCTAAAAGTAATTATTTAATTATCAGATAGCAAAATCTAACAATGGATTCTTCAGGTATGCAGTTCTTTAATGAACCAATATTTAGAAATTGTGGTTGGGTGAGATAAACTAATAGGCTTCCAGTCTAAAATTCAGGCTGTGGCATCTGGTTAGTATCTTGCAATTAGGAGGAAATAAAAAGGTCTGCCTAAGTACAAAGTATATTAGTTTACCACCATCAAAGATGGATTGGCCGGTCTCATTAAGTACATAGGTTTCTGTTTGCCCCTTTTGTTGCTCTGTGATACGGGAGATAAGCTCGAGTGACTTTACAGCCAACAGTGGTTTATTTTACCGTAACTTCAATGGCAGGGCGCGGTGCGTATTTGGCACAAAGAAGGTCTTACCCTGTATTTGTAGAGGTGAGCTCTAGCCAATAACTTTAGATACTATTGTAGACAATTACAAGCAGTTTGTTTGAAAGTATATTTCACATAGTAATTGTTAGGTCTTGATGATGGTGTATTTCACAATTAGCTAAGAGAATCGTAGGCTTTTGCTCTGGCCAGCCTTGTGTACAATGCTAACCCTTTCTGAAGAAGGAAAATTAAGGACATATTTCACCAGTTGATACCTGGCAGTAGATTAATGACTGGCATTTCTAAGACTATGCGTCAAAGAATTTAAATAAACACTTGTTAGCTTGATGCATTGGAGTCAATGTGCTCTTGTCGCTATCATCGTAAAGGGAAATGATTCAGAAAAAAAAATTAATGGAAGGCATGTTAGACACATGAAAAGGTCTTACAGTGCTTCAGAAACAGTATTTTTTAAGATTATTATCCTTTAGAATAGAATTCTAATACCATGTGATGTTCAAGTTCACATACCTTGAGAACAAAATAACGTCCTCTAATTCATGAGCAATGTTAAACACTTTTCCAGGTGCTTGAGACCCTCACTACAATAATAATGATTGAGGGGCACCTGGGTGGCTCAGTAGGTTAAGTGTCCAACTTCGGCTCAGGTCATGATCTCATGGTTCATGAGTTCCAGCCCTGCATCGGACTCTGTGCTGACAGCTGGAAACCTGGAGCCTTCTTCAGATTCTGTGTCTCCCTCTCTATCCACTCCTCCCAGTCTCATGCTCTTCTCTCTCTCCTTCAAAAATAAATAAACATTTAAAAAATTAAAAAAATGGTTGAATTAATCTAATAGTTTATGTTATTATGCATCACAAAGAGGAGTGATGTATAATGTAAGAGCTGAAGTAAGTGTTAGCTGGCCTGGGACTTAACCCTTTGGTATATGATTATTATCACTGGACGTTTTAGTCTTTCTCCATAAACAACAACAATAGTACAAATCCCATCCATGTTATGGTGTTATTATAAGAATCAATAAGATAATAATAGTTAAGCATTAACTATTCAAAGTAAGCTTTGAATTGCTATATAAATATACAAAATATAACTTAAATACAAAATCTTGAAAGGAACTATAGTGTGACAGATGTGTTGATGATTAACATTCATTAATTTGTACTGTATACTAAGTACTGTACAAATAATCTATATTTTTAAAGCTGAATTTTTTGAAGTTTTTCTTGTGATTGGATTTTATCCCATAAAAAGTATAAGTCATTCTATTCATAGGAAATCAAGAATCCAAATAAATTAAGCATTTGCCTTAGATCATGACTCTTAGGCTACTGCTACTCCTATTATAACAGGCTGATGATGATTATAAAAATTATAATAATAAAGGAGTTCAAATAAATCTTTTCAACTTGGTAGATATGTTTTATAGAATTTAAGGATTACTTATAAACAGATTTTTTAAGTAGGATAAATATCCATGAACATGTAAATTAACATGATAATGACTATATTTCTTAAATAACTAAATTTGGGATTCCAAAAATATTTTTCACTTATACACTTGCTTGCCTTACTTGTAGAAGAAATACACATACCGTGTTGATTACATGTATATTGTATCATGAAAGGTGTTCAGTTAGAGAAAGAAAAAACTTTAAAAACAATATAATGTGTTGAATGCTACAGTTTAAAGAGGTACAAGGTTTATCTGCCTGGATGGAAACATTTTTTGATGTATGGATCACTAGGGTTGATGTTAGTACTTCAGTGTATTGCTTCAAAGGAGAGGATCTTTTCAGAATGAGAAGGAACAGCCTTAGTTAGATTAAGCACATTTGGGTTGCTCTGATTCTTTGTCTAATCCTCCAGTATTGAAATTTTGAAATGTGTTGTGCAACCGCATAAGAAATAATAGCATGATGGAATGGATCAAGACAGACATTGGTCTGAATCCAGATTCCATTATTGCATAGTCGTGTCCCCTTGGACAGGTTAGCCTCTGTGTGCATAATTTTCCTGGTCTGTAGGATGTGGATAAAGCTGCCTTGCTTGCTCTATAGTTCAGTGATAACTTATGAACCATCTAGGAAAGCATCTGATAAATGTTGGAGCCCACCAAGGGGCAGCTGTTAATAACCTAACCCAATGGAGAGCTGGCAGGGGATTGAGTCTAGCTAAAATCTTGATAGTTCCCTTGTTTGTTTTGTTTTATTTTGTTTTGTACTTAGCTGCTCTTTCTTTTCCTCTTCTTGGTTATCAGGAGTCTACAACGTTTTCATACTTCTGGTTGTTGGTGTGTCTTAGCTTTGAACCTGGCCTCTCACTGTCATTTCTCTGCTTAGAGGTTATAATTTCTGACTAATTCTCCCAAGTTAGATTATGTCTCTTCCTTGTTTATCACACTGTTTACATGTGCAAAGCAAAGCATATTTAAGCCCTGACATTTTAAAAATATCCCTATTTTAAGATTTTAAGACACATGTAATGACTGTAGATATTAAGGATTAATTTTTTCCATTGCCTTTTAGAGGAAGTAACTTACCAGCCAGAAGACAGTATTTAACAATAGGTGAGTGTCTATCAGAGATGTAGCTGCTGATACTCAACCATGGTTTGTAATCTTAGTGCACAAACTCATGATTTGGGGATATTTCCTGAGCACTCATCTTTGAGATTTTATATCAGGAAGTGTAATATCTTGTTACATTTAAACAAGATTTCAATTGCTTTATTTTTTTAAATTATGCATATATTCTATAATTAACTTTCTTGTTGATAATCATAATAATACAGACTCATTTTCTGATAAAACATAAAATATGGAAGAAACTTCATATTTATGAAAAGTTACCTAATATAAACTCCTTATTTCAAGATAAGAAACACCAATATGGGACACTCACTTAGGTTTTCTGACTCACTTTAGCTTTACAAAGTAAGGAAGTACAATGCTTCTTCTGCAAATAAAAGCATACTTAGGGATATTCTTTCATTGAAGAGTGATAAGAACTATTAATGAGTTAAGATCTTTTGAATGTTACATTTAGTTTGATCTCCAATTTTTTTTTACAATAGGCTCCACCCCCAGCATGGAGCCCAATGTGGGGCTTAAACCCTCTACCCTGAGATCAAGACCTGAGCTTACATCGAGAGCCACCCAGGTGCCCCTGATCTCCAGTGTTTCTAAAATTTAAGAGTACACATCAGTTTTGTCTCAGTCTAAGGATAGGCATTATGTGCCCTCGGCCCACATTCTTAGCAAGTTTTGTGTGATGTGTGGATCGTGGCCTACAGATGTGGGTCACCCCAGAAAGAGACAGGGTTTTGCAGTTGCTAGTATCATTATAAAGGAGGAATTACATTGGAGAGCCCTTAGAGTTCTGGCAGATGGTTCTCTAAAAGTGGCTGTTAATATGTAAAGTGTTTTATGGGAACTTAGAGATAATAAGATAACACTACAAATAATGCCTGCTGAATATGCAATAGGTAAGAAAATATCAGCACCCTTTTAAAAATCATTTTGGCTTCTGGACTCTCAAACCCATAAAACCTACTTATGTAGTTATAATACCTATGTTTTTCTGTATAAATCTTTGCAAAGCTGAGGTCATTACTGTTTGTTTTTATGACCCTAAGTGATATTCAATTTTATTCTACCAAATAAACTACACAGCTATCAAGTAAACAATAGCTACACAGTGATAGCTATTATTTCTGACTATACTTTAGTAAAAACAACCTTTCTTTTTATACAATGGAGAGAACCACTCCCCATTCAATTTTAAAAATAGCTCTTCTTTCCTGTTTGAATCTGTTGTGTATCGTGGATGCTAAAATGTTTTTGTAGAGAGAAATGTCTTTATATGCCATTTAAAAATAATGAGATCCATTCCAAATATGGAATCTCATGTCCCTTAATTCAGTAGTGGGCACATTGCTTTCAAAACTGTTCACAAAAATTGTGCGGATGCTTAAAAATATATACCATTAATAATAGTAAAAAGTATTTCTTATAAATCTTTGATTCTCAAAATTGTGACTCTTCTTTAGAGAAATATGATAATCCCTTCCAGTGTATATTTCAACCTGTTTGATTTACATATATATTTAATTTAAATAGGCCTTTTTATTTGATTTAGATGGTGGGTCATGCCAGAAAGGTTAGGAATATATAGTTGCAAATATTTATTTATTTATTCTACACATGCAAAGATAGTGATTGTACATCATGTATGTACAGAGATGGTATATATATTATATATATACACGCAGGATGGAATAAATTTCCAGATGTCAAAGGAGGGAAAAAAACATATTTTTCCCCATGAGATATGACAGAGACTTTTACATATGTTAACCTGTCAGATTTTCTCCTTCATTGAAATCTCTGGCTGTTTCTGTAAGGAATTTTGACCCTCAATAAAATTCATCGTGTAATCATTGAAAACAATGGATTTACCAATTACTACTGCTTTATAAAATTATCTCAAAATTATTTTTAAAAAATCTAATTGTTATTTACCAGTTGGGGAGTTGGAGGAGTAGTGTTGATGTAGATGTATGTTTAATTCAAACTAATAATATCAGTAAGAAACAGAAAGAATAGTAGACATTTATCCCCCATTCATTCATTTCTAAATATTAATTTACGAATTTAAATGAAATCAACAAGAGTTAAACACTTGTGTTCAAAGCCCTGAGCTAAAGTATGTAAAACAGTGTTAAAACGTATACACACACACACACACACACACACACACACACTTATATTAACATAATATACATCATCCTTGCATTTAGTTTAGTAAGAAAATAAAAGCTGCGTGAGAGGATAGTTACAGGCCATAAGTAGTTCACTTTGTTTCTACGTATTTTTCACTAAAATTCTCTATAAAATCAAATGAACAAGTTTATCCCTCCTTGCAAGGTTTTGTATAACTCACTAACCAGAGATTTAAATATCTTAAATGAAATGATAGCCTGAAAAAGCTATTTTGTTGCTTATATTTTGAACCTACATGATCTCTCAGCAATATAGTTTGAAATATTTTAAATAATAATATGTTCTGAGAAAAATCTGTATGTGAAATTTGTTTTGAAGTCTTCAGTGACCACTCTATTGAACCCAAATTCACGTCAAGCCACGGTTAAGGGTCTCTTTAATGTGAAGCAACGATAAAAGATACTAACTACAAGACAAAGACTGTATAAAGAGAAGACTCAGTACTGTTTTCTACTTTTCATGTATAAGCTTCCCTGGGTATCCAGTCCCCAGGAGGATATCTGACTATAGATCATCTCCCTATTCAGGCTGGAGTTCTCCCCAGTTGCAGATCCAATTTTCATTTTGTTCTGAGAGGCATACGTCCTGTCACGTTGGTATAGAATAGGCATTTGTAAATCATAAACCATTGCTATCAGTATATGCGTGCAGTCTACAATATGAATTTTAATTTCTATCTGTCTCATCAGCTTGGAAGCTAATACGAGCCCGATATATCATGTTTCTGAATAAATGCTTCGGTCTGTGTAGGATTGCTCAGTCTCTCAGTCTCTGACCTTCCCAGAATATTACCCCCACAGACTGTCTCATTATTTTTAGCAGAAATTATAAGAATTATTTGTAGCAGTATCTCAGAAATTTCTAACAAATGTTTAAATAGAGCCCTTGCCAACACTGAATGTTGTTACCTCAGTACATGAAATGTATGTTATAGATGAGGAAGGTTAGAGGCAGATAATCATCCCGGTTCCTCTGCAGGCTGTTGTAGGTTTCACTTGCAAAAGCAAACACTCAAAGAGAGGATGGATGGAACATGAAAATCATTTCTGAAAGTATATGTATAGACCACACCCCCAGACCTTCTGTGATATCCTATTATGTATATGCCTTTATATTCTAGGACTAGGTCATAATACTAAAGGCAAGGTACATGTAGAGTCACAGTTGCTCCATGAGTGTAAGATAAATATCAACCAAGTCTGTGATGTGTCACTTGTTAATTAAAACCTCTTCAGGATGCTGATTCACAAGGACCTCTTTGGAGAACACGTGCTAATTCCAAAATTACAGTGATCTCAGATACACTATTATTAGAAGCTGTGTCATATCTGTGTCATATATCCAGAGGTCCCTGCAAAAGCACTTTGGGAAAGACCTGGTGGAAAGCAGTAGAAACCAGAGTCCAAATTCAGCTCCAGATAAGTTATCAGTTAGAAAACTAAGCATCACAGAGGTTACATTGGTTTCTTTCATCTAGAAAGAGGCAGAGCTGGCTACTTTTCATGGGATGAAACCCACTCACAAGGTAAACTTTGAAAAAGTTTGTTTTAACTCCAGTGTAGTTAACATATAGTGTTACATTAGTTTCAGGTGTACAAGATAGTGATGCGACAATTCTATACAATACTCAGTGTTCATTGTGAAAAGTGTACTCTTAATCAGCTTTTAAAAATGTTATAGATCATTTGTACAGTACAATATAGAACTTGTCTAATAACTGTTAATGATCCTTGTGGAATAAATCTCAACACCAGCATTCTTAAAAACGAAAGTGGTTTTCTTCCCTGAGTCTGACAATTTATGCTAGTTATGCTGTTTTACAACCTAATAGAAAGTCTGTGTGAAGACTAAAAATGTCTGGGGAATTCAGCCACTTAAGTGGCATAGTTATCTCATATCTACAGTTACCCTCTCCTTGCTATTATTTGTGGCATAAGATCTTAACAAAGCTTAACTTTCACTAAGTTTATAAATAGGTGATAATAATTACCCTATAGCTTCTATTCAGAAAGGACATCCATAACTTTTAACTTCCACATTCCTGGTATTTTCTAATGTTATGTGAAGAGTCTGCCTTATGTAGCTTGGGTGGGAGACAATTGGAACATTTTGTGTATTGTCACAGACTATTGCATCAATAGGGACAGGATTTATTCCACCAAAGAGAAATTATGCTCTGAATCAGTTATTTGCAATAACATGGATTGCTAGATGCTATCATTTATGATGCTGCATCTGCATTCATAGCAGCTGAGTTTAAGGAATTTGTAAACAGGAACTTTATCTGATCTAGACATACAGTAGGCATTTTCACTCTATCATTTTTATTGCTACTTAATACAGCTCAAAACATTCAAGTTTGTGGAGGGCAGTTCACCATTGCACCTCTGTAGGGCATTTATTTGTATTTCAAGAGAGCACAGAAATGTCAGGGGATTGGTTGTGGGATTTAAAACCTTTTACTCTAGGGCTGGTCTTCCAAAGCCACATCAATAATGATTGAAAGTTGTTCATCTCTGCGGGCAGTTTAGTAGCCTACATGAAATCACTTAGTGGTCTGAATTTAACTCCTGAGGGAACTGTCATGATTGACAGTTTGAACAAAGAGGACAAGAGTGGAATGGACCTGTTAACTAGGAGTGAGTGAATTTCTCCTGTGGGCATGACAGTGTTTATCTCCTGCAATTTAGCTTTAAGTGACCTGAGAGTTCAAAATGGAGAAAGATGTTTTATTCAGTGGAGAAATATGGGGGACAGAGCAGAGTTTCATTCCAGTGAATACACAAGAACAATCCTCTTACTGTTTCTTCATTTCTGTCTTGATATAATGCATCAATTATAAGTGAATATTATGACGCTTTCACTTTGAATGTCCATATTTACATTTTTAGATTTTATTAATGTCAACTATATCGTGCCATTTATAATAGTGTGACTTCAGAAGGAGGCGAATATGAAGGTGTATGCATTCTACTCTATTTTGTATTTTTTCAGGGAAACTGTATGAGGAAAAATTAACCAGAACCATCTCTGGGCATTCCTAAGAGACTGTGTTACCTGGCATTGTTAATATAATTCTTAACCTAAATCATGGACAAAGTCTTAGCAGTTTGTGGCTATTCATTTCTGTATAGCATGAATAGTTACAGTGATTATCAGTCTTCTCAATATAGAACTCTTGGGTACTATTGTGATTGGTGTCTTCCTTGTGTAAATTGGAATTCTTTTCTGGAAATACTCCAGATCCCAGAGGAAATGAAGGAAAAAGAAACAACCCTCTCCTAACTACTGTAAGTGAGTGAACATTTAATAAGCACTTAACCAATGACAGGTATATAATAAGTTCTACGTGCATGTAAATATAGAGTAGCGTACATGTTGCATAACTGCTTTTGAAATAGTTTTAATAATTTATAGACCATCTTTTAAAATTCAAACTATCTTAAATGGAACCTCTTTTAGAATGTTTACAACAGGAATTAAAAAAGAAGGGGTATGTGATGAATGAAGTGACACTGATTATTTGTTCCATACTTTATTCTGATTTCATGGTCCCAGCCCGCTAAGGGGTCTTTTCAAATAGGCCATGGTTTCTACATGGATGTTGTTGGCCAGTCAGAAACCAAGGTACTGGTGCCTCATTATCCATAGCCCTCTGCCAGATAATGGTTCAAATACCAGTCAGTGCTACGTATCCCTCATATCACAAAGGTCCTGTCCCAGACTGACTTACTTTCCTTAGTCAAGTAGAAAGAGGCTAATTATTGTTATTTTGACTTCTCTATGTAACTCAAAGCAATCTTCTGCCTAGGTCATGTTGACCAGTGGAGTTATCTTAAAAGTATGATTACAGTCAGTATCTTAGGCAACTTGTGGGACTGAAGGTTCTGTTTTGCAGAGGAGAAAGCTTTTAAGAACATTGCATGCAATAAATTTCATAGATTCATATCAATTTGTTCATATTGTAGAGGCTATGAGTATACTTCAGGATAACTCCATGAAGTGAATACTTTTGAGTTATATCACCATGTGGTTTTATCTCTTTGAATCTTGGTTTCAGTTTAAAGCTGATAGTTAATTTTATTTGTAAAAACTCATTGGAATCTTATACATTGAATGTAGGGATCTGACAAATAGACAATGCTTACATGATTCCTGAAATAATAGATGCAACACCAGTCACAATGTCTCTAATGGCTCAAAGAAAGTTTGTTCCATTTCATGAAAACTCCAAACACAAGTGGATTCTTACCCTTGGGTAATGTGAACTTCTATGGACTAAATTATGTCCCCTCAAAATTCATATGGTTGAAACCCTAACCCCTTATGTGATGGTACTTGATGATGGGGTCTCTGGGAAGTAAATAGCTTTAGGTGAGGTCATGAAGGTAGGGCTCCCATGATGCGATCAGTATCCTTATAAGAAAACAAAGAGAGGCCAGAGCTTGCTCTCTCTCTACCATGTGAAGACACAGCAAGAAGGTAGCCTTCTGCAAACCAGGAAGAGATCTCCTACCAGGAACTGAACCAGTTGGCTTGGACTCTCACCTTTACAACTGTGAAAAATAACCTGCTCTATAAACCACCCATACTAGGGGATTTTGTTAATAGCAGCCCCAGTTGATTAATGCGTGAAGAAAGAAGGGAATTGTACTGATTATCTGTTCCTTGCTTTACTTCTTGATACTTGGCCTGGCCTGACCAGTGCTCTTTCAGATTGATCATGATTTACACATGGATGTGTCTGACCTCTCATGAACTAAGGTGATGGTTTCTTTTTTTAAATTATTATTATTTTTTATTAATATGAAATTTATTGTCAAATTGGTTTCCATACAACACTCAGTGCTCATCCCAGCAGGTGCCCTCCTCAATACCCATCACCCACCGTCCCCTCCCTCCCACCCCCCATCAACCCTCAGTTTGTTTTCAGTTTTTAAGAGTCTCATGGTTTGGCTCCCTCCCTCTCTAACCTTTTTTTTTCCTTCCTCTCCCCCATGGTCTTCTGTTAAGTTTCTCAGGGTCTACATAGGAGTGAAAACATATGGGATCTTTCTCTGTATGACTTATTTCACTTAGCATAACACTCTCCAGTTCCATCCATGTTGCTACCTAAGGCCATATTTCATTCTTTCTCATCTCCACATAGTATTCCATTGCATTTATAAACCACAATTTCTTTATCCATTCATCAGTTGATGGACATTTAGGCTCTTTCCATAATTTGGCTATTGTTGAAAGTACTGCTATAAACATTGGGGTACAAGTGCCCCTATGCATCAGCACTCCTGGATCCCTTGGGTAAATTCCTAGCAGTGTTATTGCTGGGTCTTAGGGTAGATCTATTTTTAATTTTTTGAGGAACCTCCACAGTTTTCCAGAGTGGCTGCACCAGTTTGCATTCCCACCAGCGGTGCAAAAGGGTTCCCATTTCTCCACATCCTTGCCAGCATCTGTAGTCTCCTGATTTGTTCATTTTAGCCACTCTGACTGTCGTGAGGTGGTATCTCAGTGTGGTTTTGATTTGTATTTCCCTGGTGGTTTCTTTAGACCATAACCCTCTGCTAAATAATGGTTGGATCTATAGCACCTCATTAAATGCTTCACAAGAGATGGCTTAACAATTACTATTACTCCTTATTTATAAAATTTCAATCATTTATTCATTTGTATTTTCCAAAATGAGTTTAATTCAGTTTAACACAGAAGTTGATTAATATTTCCATTTCTTAACTAAGTTTGAAATGTTGACTCAATAATATCCTTTGATTTCTAATTTATAGTTAAAATCACCAACGTAAAATAATAACTTTTTTGTAGCTACAATTGTTACATTATTTATACCTATATATTTATTTGTTTTTGTTTTCAACTCAACCACTTAATCTCCAGATTAAAAATATTTATTTCTTAGTAGTTAATGGTTCCTTTCAAATATAATCACTGCTATTAAGATATTTTAGCTAACATTGTTTGCTTTATAAAATTAATGCAATTCTTATTTTTATAGTAATTTTATTTTTCTATTGCTTACAATAATTTCATTAAATTTTAATGTTTTGCCTGGAACTGTGGAATGGAATACTATCATTTGCTTCATTTTAAAGCCTTTCTATATCCCATTAAATAGCATTTTCAAACCATTTTTATTCCTAAAATACCTCCTATTAATCAACTTTCTGTGAAATTTATCATATCACCTTTATTATCAGTGAGTTCTTACTGAAAGCAAAGTCTTTTATATGTTTACATTTTTTTACACACAAACTAGTAGTTAAAAGGGAAAAGGAAAACTGGGTTTCTTGGTTCTTAGAGGGCGCTACTGCCACAATATTATACACAGTGTCTGAGGCACATAGTTTTAAAAAAGCATGAAGAATACTTGATGTGAATATAATTAATATTTTCAAAACTTAATGAATAGAAAATTTCACCTTTGCACTGAATGTTACTCGTAGTTGTAACAACTGAATTGTAATACTAAGATAGAAGGGCTGCTGAAGGATACAATATTTTAATAGTGTTTTTAATTTCTTTATATTCAATAGTTAAATTTTTAATAAATATTGAACAGTACTAAACATTAATATATTAAAATATAATACGTAGACTTAATGAAATGTGCATTTAACAAAGGAAATCAGAGTGATTTTATTATATCTTTAAATAATAATGGCTGTGTGTGGTGATATCCCTGGGAAGCTCCAAACACTAATTCATTTTTTTCTGACTACAAGAGAATTATGCTATTTCTGTTATTAGTGCCAGTCTAGCTAAGCTCTTAAACTTCATTTCAGAGATGAGAATATCCCTCTCTTATTTAGCTTATGGTCTGATTGCCCATTTTTCCTATTCAACCTAATGAATCAGAAAATATTTTGAATGTAGTACTTAGGGAAGAGCTAGAAGGCATCAACATTGCTTTGAGTGAGTTAAAACAACCAGTAACAGGTAGGAGTAGAAAGGTGTTTAACCTTTCTAGAAAATAGCTGAGGATTTACAAGTAAAGTTTTTTCTTTCCTATTTGACCAAGGAATTTTAGTATTTGCAATGTATCCTTACTAAATTTCTCAAAGTGTTCATCTGAGATATATTTGTGATCTGAAAAAATTGGAAACAAGCTAAATGCTCATCAAGAGAATGAAGGGGGCATTTGGGTGGCTCAGTTGATTAAGTGTCCGACTTTGGCTCAGGTCATAATTACAGGTTTCCTGAGTTTGAGTCCCGCAGTGGGCTCTCTGCTGTCAGCACAAAGCCAGCTTCTGATCCTCTGTCCCGCTCCTTCTCTGCCCCTCCCCTCCTGGTTCTCTCTCTTTCTCTCTCAAAATAAATAAATAAACTTAATAAAGAAAGAGAAAGAGAATGAAGAAAATGATGGTATAGATTATTACTATGTGATTGTTTAAGTTATATCCAATAAAATTATTTAACAGTGTAACAAAATGGGTATTGAAATAAGTAATGAACTTTGTATGCAGATTTGATGTGGTTTTTTTTTCGTAATTTACAACTCCTTTTCTCCTAAGTACTGGAAAGAAATGACAAAGAAAATACAACAAAAATTTAACAGTAAATATCTTCAGGTTGGAAGGTTTTTTTTTTTTTCCTTTTTTTCTTTCACATGGATATACAGTAAAGCCTTAAGTGAGCATAATTCATTCTGGAAACATGGACTTGTATACCAAAGTGAATTTCAAGAACCATTGGCTCAGTTGTGATCATGTGACATTCAGCATCACATACTACTCATATTGCAAGACTTCACTCATTTGCCAAGTTAAAATTCATTAGAAATGTTTGTTTGTCTTGAAGAACATTCAGAGATCAAGATACTCACAATCCAAGGTTTTACTGTATTTTCCTTCATGTGTACATGTTCCCAAAATATTTTCTTTTAAAAAGAAAGGTGCCCTTTGAGGGCACCTGGGTGGTTCAGTTGGTTGAGTGTCCGACTCTGGTTCAGGTCATGATGTGGTGGTTGGTGAGTTTGAGCCCCACATGGGGCTTCCTGCTGTCAGCAGGGAGCCCGCTTCAGATCCTCTATCCCCTTCTGTCTCTGACCCTCCCCCACTCATGTTCTCTCAAAAATGAACAAAACATTTTTTTAAAAAGTCACCTTTAGGGGCGCCTGGGTGGCTCAGTCAGTCAAGCGTCCAACTTCGGCTCAGGTCATGATTTCACGGCCCGTGAGTTCGAGCCCCGCGTCGGGCTCTGGGCTGATGGCCCAGAGCCTGGAACCTGCTTCAGATTCTGTCTCCCTCTCTCTGACCCTCCCCCGTTCATGCTCTGTCTCTGTCTCAAAAATAAAATAAACGTTAAAAAAAAAAATTTAAAAGTCACCTTTAGATTCTTTCAGGAAGTACTTTGAGATTTAAGAATCAGATATTCGTGGGGCACCTGGGAGGCTCAGTCGGTTTGGCATCCGACTTGGGCTCACGTCCTGATCTCACAGTTCTCGAGTTCAAGCCCCGTGTCCGACTCTGTGCTGACAGCTCAGAGCCTGGAGCCTGCTTCAGATCTATGTCTCCCTCTCTCTCTGCCCCCCCCACCCCCCGACTTGCACTCTGTCTCTCTCTGTCTCTCAAAAAGAAATAAATGTTAAAAAAAGTTAAAAAATATTTGAATATTCATATGATTATGACATTTATCTTTATTGAATGGTAGAGATATCACCACATGTTTGATTGTCCTGTGGCAAGTGGATATCTGAAGATATTTCACAAGACAGTGTTTTTGAAGTTTTATGAATTCCATTGAAGGATTGTCACTGCCCTGGTAGACATAAGTTATACCTTCCTAAGTTATGGATGGTTTTCTAAAGAATAAATTCAGACTTTTGGGGGGGACATTCTTTTGATGTATTCATCTAAGAAGAGATGTTTAAATACATTAGTTTATTTCAATTCAGTTTTTTCCCTTTTTGTAGTCATAAATCTAAGCAGTTTTATACCAACTTTTTAAATGGAGAAATATTCAAGTATATTTAAATGAGTTAAAAAGTATTTGGAAAATAATTGTCTTCTTGTGCATGCTAAGAAATTAGCTATGCTCTTTGAATTTTGTAATATCCTCTAATGATGAATTCAAATATCTTCTTTTTTAAAAGTTTATTCCAACTCATGAACCGGGAGAAGTCAGATTCTTAACCAACTGAGCCACGTAGGTGCCCCAAATATCTTCTGATTGAAGTTTTCTCTAGTCTTTTTTTTTTCCAGAAATTACAACTTTAGTTTGTAAACCTTGCAGCATTTGCAAGGTTTTAACCTTATATTATAGAACTTATTTGAGTACTAGTTCTAGATTGTAGCAGATTATAACATTTAGGGCATGATATTTTTTTCTTACTCATTTTTGTATCCCTTTCATCTTCTCCCAGGTTCTTGAATATAGTATTATTAATATTGTTAGCTGCCTTTCTTGAATACTTGGGTATTTCTTGTTGAACTTGTTATTTTTTTTCTTCATTCTTTGTTCAATAGGAATATCTGAATAAATCTAAAATTTAAATTGGAAATTCAGGACCATGAAATCAAGAGGAGGATAGAATTTATTGTCCTGTTAATCTTGTCTGCTCCAAATTCTTTTTCTCTAAAATAAACTTTAGTGTTGTCTTTAATTCATAATTAATGTATCTTTTTTAGATCCAAGGGTAAAAATCTTCTTCAAATATAAGTAAAAGGCTTTAAGTACTCTAAACACATTCTTTATGATTTTATAGAGCATTCACCGTCTTAGTGTGATATTTCCAGAAAGAAAATCTTACTCTTATGTTAGTCTTCTTATGGCAACTGTTTGAATTTTTGCTTCTTCTTCTTCTGAAATATATCGAATACCATCATATTTTTCGTAAGTTTCTGGGACCAAAATACCTCCATAATACATAAATAAAACAAATTATTTCTGATTTTTGTTGACTCTATATTTTTGAAAGACCAGAGTCCTGTTAGCCTTTTTGGGTATGGAAACCCACTAAAAATACTGCTTTAAATTTAACTAAATAAAATTAAAAATTTGGTACTTCAATCTCACTGGCAACATTTGAAGTCCTCAAAAGTTGCAGAGTTATTGACTATCCTTTTGGATGGTGCAGGTATAGAATGTTTCCATCTTTACAGAAAGTTCTGTGGGGCAGCAGTGATTTATAGTTTATTACACAGTAGCCCTTCATAAACACTTAACAGTAGCTCCATTCAAACTTCTAGCTTAAAAATGAAGAGACAAGTTCTATATTTAATTTCATTTTCACCAAAAAAAAATCATTTTTCTCTTGTTATTTCTTTTGTAGCTATAACATCTCCTATTGTTTTCCTGGTTTTTTTTTCTTACAATGTAAGCATTTTTCCAGTGCCTCAGAGCTCCCTGATTTTTTCTCTTTATCAGTGGTTTTCAATAATTTGATTTGATGTGTCTGGGTTTGGTTTTCTTTCTTTGTGTTTATTCTGATTGGAGTCAGTGAGATTCTTGAATCTGTGGGATCATATACTTTTCATCAAATTTGGAAGATTTTTGGCTATTATTCTTTTGCACATTTTTACCCCTGTGAGACTCCCAAGTATATTATATTAAATAGCTCAATAGCATCATATGACTCGCTGAGGCCCTTATTTTCTCAATGTTTTGTCTCTATGACACGCTTTGGATGTTCACTATTTCTACAACTTCAAATTCACAAATCTGTTCTTCTGCAGATTCTTATCACCTGTAATATCCACTAAGTGTGTTTGTGTGTGTGTGTGTGTGTGTGTGTGTGTATGTATACATACATTATTTATTTTAGATATAATCTTCATCTTTAGACATTCCCCTTGATTCTTTTTTTTTATATTGCTAATTTTTCTCCTAGTTATGGGTCATATTTTCTGATTTGTGAGATATCTAGAAATGTTTGATTGGATGCTGAAGATTTTGTATTTTATGTTGAGTGCATCTGAGTTTTATTTTTTAAAGAAGTATTACACGTTGCTCTGGTAGACATTTAAATTGTTTTTGGTTTATTTTGAACATCTTAAGATTGTTTTTAAGTTTTATTAGGGTGGTCCCAGAGTACTTTTCACTGTAGGGATCATTTATCCCCATCACGAAGGCCTAGCCCTTATGATGTCTAAACTTAATGCTCCAGGGGCCAGTTTGGACACTCCACTGTTGCTGGTAGAAACTGCAATGATACTCATACTTTTATGGGTCTGGAAATTCACAGCCTCCAATAATTTTTAGCCAACCTCATAGACACTCACCTTTTGCATGCATATTCTAGGAACCAGCATAGATTTAAAGGATCCCTAAGCCTATTTCTGGAGTTGTCTGTCTTAGCTCTCTTCTTTCTAGAAATCTGCCTCAAAAATTCCTGCCTCCTCAGACTCCCTGAACTCTGATTTCTATTGCCTCAACCCAGTGAGATAGCTGTCTGTGTTTTCAATTGCACGCACATGCACACATACACATGTATCTCAGCAACGATGACTTAAATATGTTTCTTTTCTCTGAGATGTCATGGCCCCTGCAGTACCTGTGGTTTAATGTCCAAAAACAGTTTGTTTCATCTATATTAGCTTGGTTTTAGAGTCAGGAGTTAGAATCAGGAAGGTTAATTTATAATCTCCTGTTATTACATTATGTCTGAAAGTGGAAGTCCTTCTTCAACTGATTGAAGATTCATGTAATGAAGAAGTACAGCTAAATATTACACTATGAACGAAGACGTGATTTTGCAGAGAATGTTGAAATGTTAATGTACAGCACAGTGACAAAGCTGTATCATTTTAAATACTGCTAGAAACAGACAAGTAATGTTTGTGTGAGAAAACAGACACATACAGATTTTAAGGTGATGAAGAGTCCGTAGGTAGAATTACACGATTGGCAATTTGGAGTTGCGGTTTCGAGAGTCATTTACATAGAGTAAAAGGACAGAGTCAGAGAGAGCATGCAGATATTTACGGTGAGAAGTCGAGTACAGCTATGTCGTCATCTTCAATTTGACCACTGGGCTCTGTCAGCCATGGGTCTGACCTAATCCCACAGTTCTTGAGTTTGCATTTTAACCAGCTTGTCCCTTGTCAGGAAATAAAACATCAACCATAGTAATTGTTTTTACTTGAAAGTAACTGATATTGCTAAAAGTATTGATCACATAAGAACAAAAAGAAAATAATAGTATTGCTATGGATTGCATTATTGATGTTGGCTTAGAGTGGTAAGAAAGATAACAATCTATCGATTCTGAAGCCCCCAAAATGGATATTTAGTTTGTTTTTCCTTCTCAATGTTATTAAAATACACTAAATTATATGAGAAAGCTAAACATTTATTTAAAATATATATGTACACCTTAATTTTTCTTTTTAAAAATTGATTCTCAAAGCATTTGTCTTGAGGTATGTAACAGCTCATATTGCAAAATGGAAAAAAAATCATCAGCTTTCCTTTCTTTCAACCCTAACCTTGAATAATTCATAAAGCAACCACTTAAATCTAGCTAAACTGAAACAAAACAAGGCAGCAGCAATATAATCTTTGTTTTTAATGATGCCATACTCTTTTTATGTGAATAAATAAATGTTTATGAACTCAACCTTGATTTTAAAGAGATATATACAACATTGACTGTCCAATATTTAGTAAAATTTTAATAATCCAAGATAATTAACAACTTAATTTGAAACATTTTATGTTATTTGGTTGCTCTTGATCTCAGAAGTAACTGGCTTAAATGCATAGTCAGTTTTCAGACATATTCAATTACATACCTTTAAGACTTCTACCATTTTAATGCTCAACTTAAAATGCCATTTGAAATTATAAAAAAATAAGATGGACTTATTAATTGTTTTTATAGCTATAAGTTTTTAAAAGACATTACTCCTATGAAAATATATCACTGATAAAGTGTATTAATAAGCTAATATTTAACAATGATCATCAGTATCTGAGATTGTATCCTTGTTGAAATTTTATTTTTACCACACTGACTTTTTAAAAATGTTAGTCACTTTAGAAGAAGATGCTTATCCAGAAAAGAAAGGAAGGGAGGGAGGGAGGCTAGGAAGGAGAGAGGAAGGAAGGAAAGAGGTGCTTAACAAATATTGTTGAATAAATGAATGAATGAATGAATGAATAAATGTTTAAAACCTTAAAAAAATAAATCTGTAAGTGCTGGAATGCTTAGAAATAAAAGTTTCATTGAGTTTAATTAAGCACAATTAAATACTCTGCCAAGCTCAGAAAACAATTTTAGAAATACTGGCAGTCCTTAGGCAACATAGGAACCATTAGTTTAATGAATTAAAAATGAGTCTGAGAATACAAATTTCAACACAGATACCCAGTCCACTAATTTGCTGATCATTGATAAAAACTAGCCACATGTGCTGCCTTCTTTTTTGTTGTTGTTGTTTTTTAAAGCAACATATGATATTGGTTCAGTTAGAGAGAAGCTATGGAATTAACTCTGGTTAAATCCCTTACTTCTATAGTCATGTTTTTCTTATGTTGAAAGTTTAAATTAATTTTTAAACCCTTTTTCTCTTCTACAGCATTTAGTGCAAAGAATTGTTAGTTTCTGATAGAAGGGTTCTGATAATGAAATAGCAAATATATGTACCTTTCACAGAAAATGTAGAACTAAAAATGCATGTTCTCAGCAATAAAAGGCGGATTCTTCCTCAAACTTGCTTCTGAAAAAGTGAGAGACTTAAAACAAAAATGACAAACGGTTTACTCATTATTCAGTCCTGAATTTGGAATAAATAAGTCAGGAATTTATTTATGACTATATGCTAAGAGTTAATAGTGTTTTCTTACTGCATTTTATAATGCAATGTTCACTTTTTATATTACTAAATTTTCTTCTCAAGAAGACCAGTAATAATTAGGGATCTGAGGTTACCTGGTACACTATTGAAAAATTGTTAAAAACCAGTAGTATCCATTCAATCTAATTATTTTCCTCTTGATTGTTTTTGTTTGTTTGTTTAAGGATTAAAACAAGGTGAGCCAACCATGACTGGCAAAACACAGACCAGCAATGTCACCAATAAGAATGACCCCAAGTCCATCAACTCCCGTGTTTTCATCGGCAATCTAAATACAGCCATTGTCAAGAAAGTTGACATTGAAGCCATATTCTCAAAGTACGGAAAAATAGTTGGATGCTCAGTTCACAAAGGTTATGCGTTCGTACAGTACATGAGTGAGCGGCACGCAAGAGCTGCAGTGGCTGGAGAAAATGCCAGGGTCATCGCCGGCCAGCCACTTGGTAAGTCATGCTCAGTTATGGTTCTCACATTAGTGCTCCAGTCTTTGCACATATCCGCCTATTTTTAGTTTTACTATTAAGCCAGCCCTGCCATAGTGTCTACCTCCTATTTAACCAATTATAATGTTTGCATATTTGTAATTTACATTACTTTCTTGTTTTCGTATTGTTTTACATGGTTCTTATTTTCTCTACAAAATATGATCAGTTCTGCTTTGTAGTACGTGTTGCCCCCACCAAGCCTAACAGGGCCAGGGAAATAAAAAATATGCATCATGTGTAACTTTATTTGACTTGAAATGGTTTCCATCTCAAAGGAAACACTATGCTAAGAAAAAAGTAACTCTGCTTTGTAGCCTTTGCTCTGAGGGCTAACATTTTCCTAATTTCCTGTTTTTATTGTTAGAGGAGTAGCAATAGAAAATAGCAAACAGAAGTCAATCTTGAGAACTGGGAAAGGAATATAAGCCAGTCTTTCTTATGTACTATGGAATCCTGTACATCATGCCTGTTCAATCATGTGTAATAATCAGATATTTGTCTAAAGTCCAAGGAATACTACAGTTTTTTTTTTCAAAGGAAAGAATACAGTCTGAAGTAAAATGCAAATATTTAGGAGAAACTATATTGTAGTAAATATGCAGATTAAAAAATAAAAATTACACAATCTATTTTTTTACATGAGGAAAAAGCAGAATTAATACATCAGTGATCCCTTAGTGTATGTTTCTTACCCTGTCCAGATTCATATTTTAAATTGATTGCACAACATCTTCTCTCAGCTTTATATGCCCAGAACAAAACTCATGATTGTTCACACCCTTAACTTCCTTCGTTACCAGGCTTCTCCATCAAGAGAAATGGAACCTTCACTTAATCCAATTTTGCAGACAAAAACTGAGGTGTCAGCTCTGATTCCTCTATCCTCCCCATACTCCAGATATAACGCATCATCATGTTTCATGCCTTTGATATATCCCAAACCCAGTTGCCTTTTAGATGGGTACTGATAGCCATCCATTCAGGCCACCATTATATCTCACCTGGACTACTGAAGTAACCACCTAACAGTCTGCCTCTTTCCACTCTGGTCAGTGTCTCTTTAAAATGTACATGTGATGATACTCTTAAAACCCTAATGCTTTTCCATCTTACCCAGGGTAAGATTTATATTCTTTACTCTACCTCCAATGCCTCACATCTTTAACTTCATCTCCTCCTCTCTGCCTTCTTGTACCACATCAGTAATGCTGATCTTGATATGCCCCAAATGTTCCAAGATTGTTCCTGCCTCAGAGGCTTTGGAATTACTATTCCTTCTGCTCAAAAGATAGGTCTTTGCTAATAATTTATTGCTCCCTGCTTGATCGTGTGCTGTACTCAAATTTTCCTTCCCTGGAGAGGCTTTTCCTGACCAACCTAAAATAGGATAGTCTTCTGCCCTCTTGCCTACATGATCTGTTTCATTACTGTACTTTATATTTTTTTTCACAGCCCTCATCGGTATCTGGGATTACATAATTTATCATGTACCTCTCTCAGGTCCACAGACCTAAAGATGAAGGCGCATATAAAAGAAACAAGCTAAAAGCATAGACAAATCAAGTTAGAAGAGTGTTAAGAACATTGTATTATCAAGTCACATAATTATAGTTATGAAAAATATTGGGGAGGGCAAGAAATTCAATAAAACAAGAGTGAAGTCTGAGGTAATAATCTTGAAGGGAAAAAAGGATTTTTACATAAGTACTTGCTATAGACTCACTTATAATGACTAACCACAAAGAATATAGTTTTTATACCTTCCTCTAATTCATTTTTTAATATTTTAAAGAAAGGTAAGGCTTTACAAAAGACATTGGTAAGTTTTTCATTTGTTCCTTTGTATTTTCCTTAATGTCTCCATTCCACTTCTTTCCTAAGTTGAATTTTTTTTTAACGTTTATTCCTTTTTGGGAGATAGAGCTGAGTGGGGAGGGGCACAGAGAGAGAGGGAGACACAGACTCCAAAGTAGGCTTCAGGCTCTGAGCTGTCAGCACAGAGCCCCAGCCGGGCTCGAACCCACCTGAGCTGAAGTCAGAGGCTTTAATCAACTGAGCCAGCCAGGCACCCTCTAATTTGAAATTCTTATTTCGGGGCCTCATTCGAGCAAATGTCAAAGAAATGCTCATTTATTGTCTGTATCCTGACTGTTATGAAGCTAGTACATACTTGTAGAAATGTACTTAATTATTATTTTAAAAAATTAATTATCACTATAAGGTCAATTAAAAGTTCAATTCACCAGGGAGCCTGGGTGGCTTAGTCAGTTAAGTGTCTGATTCTTGATTTTGGCTGAGGTCAGGATCTCCCAGTTGTGACATCAGGCGTGTTTGGCTCCATGCTGGGCATTGAACCTGCTTAAGATTTTCTCTCTCCCTTTCCCTTTGCCCCTCCTCTTCCCCTCCTCCCCCCGAATCATGCACTCACACTCTCTCTCTCAAAAAAAAAAAAATCCTATTCACTTACTAATGAACAATAGCTAATTTTTCAGAGTCCTGTTTTTTTTCCCCCCACTGCCCAGTTGATTACTCTCCTTTTGAGAAGAATGCAATGGAGGAGGAGAACATCAATACTAAAAATTGTGTGCCTTGCTTAGAAAACCCAAAGAAAAAAAATGATGACACCAAATCACTATGCTTTAAGAGGCACAGAATTAAATTGTACTTCTAATAAGATATCATTTCTCATTTCTAATCATTTGTCTCAGATCCTCTCTTTGTTGTGTCCTCAGGTTAAACTCTGGAGCATATATCTTGATCAGCCATAATCACCTTTTCTGCCTGAATCCAAGTTAAAGACTTTCTTCCTTCAGTTGAAATCTGGTCTTTCACTATTTGTGTCTAAGCTGAATGTCTTTTTATACAAAGCAAAGGCTTTATAATAGCTAGTAACTGCTTTTCAGGTCAAATGTCTGAATTTCCCCCACCTTTTCTTTTTTTTTTTTAATTTTTTTTTCAACGTTTATTTTTTTATTTTTGGGACAGAGAGAGACAGAGCATGAACGGGGGAGGGGCAGAGAGAGAGGGAGACACAGAATCGGAAACAGGCTCCAGGCTCTGAGCCATCAGCCCAGAGCCCGACGCGGGGCTCGAACTCATGGACCGCGAGATCGTGACCTGGCTGAAGTCGGCTGCTTAACCGACTGCGCCACCCAGGCGCCCCTCCCCCACCTTTTCTTGAACCATATTGCTAGAAATTCAGGCAGGTTTTCCAGTTGTTCCCTATAGGGAGCTGGTTCCCCAGTCAAGTCCTGAAGAAGACTCTGAGTTTTCCAGAAGGTATATCCATTATATATACCTTTAAATATTAAACCTTTAAATATTTACCTTTAATATTTTACCTTTAAATATTATACCTTTGTTTTTTTGTGACAAGGGAAAACAGGTTTAGTAAATCACCTGCTCCTTGAATTTTTGGACTCTCAAATAAACCCTTTATGATTGTAGCCCCCACCAAGCCCTACGAGCACTTAATTTGAAGTGAATTGATTATGGATTAAATAATAGACCACTGTTATATGAAATTGATATTAGCTTCATGTACCCACAACCTGTCTAAGCATTCTTTTTTCTCTTAGAGTAAGAAGAAAATTCATAGTAATGAAGCCTTGCTGGGCTAGTATGTTACCTTTATTACTTTATTTGATAGCAACACATATTTAAATACCTTCTTCTAGAGAGAAGCAATTTTTTCATATCACTACATGTTTAAATATCTTTATGTACAAATTAGAGATTAAACATCAGTAGTACCAGGAAAAATTAAACATTTTATAGAATATGTGAATTCTTATAGTTCTATGGAAGTTATAAGGGTGTCCTTAAACTGACAATAAGCTACGAATATGATGAAATCCAGCATTTACTAAATGTAAATATTAATGGCTGTTTTGACATGAAAAGATTCTAACTTGGAAAGTAGTAGGCTGAATTGTCTTTTACTGAGAAAATAATCCATCAGCAGTTTGACAGACGGATTAGTGTGACATAAAATTAGAAATGGAACATGTGCTAGGAGCCTGCTGAAAGAGTTCAGGTTTCAAATTATGGAAATGAAAAAGGAAAAATGAGGAAAGGTAGGTAGGATCAATAAGACTAAATAACTAGTTGGTACAGTGAGTGAGACAGAGACAATGAGAGATAGAAGAATCAAGAATGATTCCCATTTTATGGGTTGGGTTTTCTATTGGATAGTCTTGGAGATCACTAGGAAGATGGATAATGATTTCTTAAGGGAAAAGGTTTTTTGTGTAAGACAGTGAGTGCAGGAATGAATAGATGTATTAAGGTTGATGGGCATGCTTGAAGATATGGAAGCGTATGTATACAGTACCTGTACATTGGATACACAAGTCCAAGTTGACAGGAGAGATTTGGACTGAGTAGAGATTTGTATGTCACCAGTATAAATGGTGTTGAAGCTATAGAAATGGGTAAGCTGACCCAAGGAAAATGTATAGAGTAAAGAATATTGGCTAAAGATGGATCTGTGGAGAAATATGCCCTCTGAAAATCTAAATCTAATCTACTTTCTACACAGCTGTTTCATCCCCCAGCTCTATGCTATAGTTAACCCTGGCCTATCTAAACTTCCTAGAGTGGATGACTGCTTTCTTAGCTGTAGAGTCCTCAAGTCACCTCCATTCAATGCTACTGATTTGCAAACTTCGAAGGCCATGTGTGCAAATACTTTTATTGATTTTAATATTTAAAAATATCATTTATGAGCGCTTAAGCATCTTATCTTTACGCTGAAGTTTCTTTCCATGTTAATGTCTTCTATACCCAAGGCCATCTGCCCAGCTAAGTAGCAGAGAAAACTTTATCTACCTTGCCAGGTTTCATTGTCTGTCTTTAATAAAACTATTGGAAAATATAGAAATGTTCCTCAGAGCAGATGCAAGTCAACCATTATGGATCCAGGAAGGATAATTCTACTCACTTGACTACATTAGTACACCTGAAGATTTAAGACCAATAATTCCATATATCTGTATTATTAAACCTTCTGTGTCTTTGGACTTTTACCATGGAGTCTTTTACCATGGAATCATCATCAAATTCTGAATTGAAATCCTAAATAGTATATATTTTGTATTCTTTTCAAGTTCATGTAAAATGAGAATTTATTTTAAAAGTTGCTGAATCCAACCTAAAAATTACAATGCATAGAGTAACTAAGGGTTCTGAGAAGTTGGAGCTCAAAATACTGGAACTCTAATCTGAATTTTGAAAGTAGGTCACAGTCTAAAGTCTTGATTAACTTCTCTCTCTTGGACTTTTTATTCTTATTGTTGGCAGAGATTTCTAAATTCTATACCATAACAGGGGAAAAGTGCCAAGAAATAGTTCAGTGACCCATCCATTTTATCAACATGTTAATGAACCCAAGAAATGTTTTTATTGAATGCAAAGTTTGTTTCCTGAGGTCATTTTCCTTAAAGGCATATAACAAATAAATGAATAACTAAGACATAGTACTTTTTTCCTTGGGTTTAGACTTCAATATATTCACTACTCCAGAGCAATTAAGCAAAAACAAACAAAAATACTTACTTCCTCAAACTGTAAACAATGTCTCTAGTTGTTCTTTTTTTTTAACCTATGATCAAGGCATGTACCAGAACTTCTTGTAAGGTAGACATGTTTCCTTCTTCTCCTATTTCCATGCAATTTTCTTTAAAGTTTATGCCTTTGTCTCTCATTTCACAGTTCACTCCTTCAGACTTTGGGGCTCTGTGACCCCATGCCAAGTTCTGTCCCCAGGCTGTGACACATGTTTCAATCACCCTCTCTTCTTTTCCCCATTGATGTGTCTTCATTCCCAGGTCATAGTTAGCCGATAAATACCCTTAATCATATGTTTGGAGCTATGATAATTGAACACATTAAGTGATTTCAAATAAATGAACTGGGTGGAGAGATGGATTGTTGGTATTGCTGCTTTCCAAACACTAATCACAGCATACCCTGTGGGTGTTGTACAGAAAGGGAAACTTGGCTGTAACTTAACTTTAATTGCTTTTATACGTGTTTAGTTCTTCCACATGTCTTTTGTACCACAGTATAAAAAGGATATCCCCTTTTTATCCCTGGATTCATGCCTCTGATACGTCATGGAGGATTGCTGAGCTTTCTGTGACAAACAACAATTGATTCCATTTTGGCTCACATTCGTTGGGATTCTTAAAAAACCAGAATCCAGCTATGAAATTATTCTGAATAATTTTTGTAAAAAAACACAGTTTCTGTAAGGTAAAGCTCCTTATAAAAGTGTATCTCAGTTTAGTTGTTCAATAAAATTTAAATTTAAAAAGGTGAAATACTAATATAACCTTCCTTTAGTATTTCATGAATTTGGCTTTTAAGTTTTGTTAATATTGGAAATATTTGTTGCATTTTTTAATCTAAGTTTGGTCATTGCAGATTTTTCTCTCAAACACATTTTACGAAAGTTGAAACAAACTTTTTAAATGTTTAATACTGACAATTTTTATATGAGAGGTCGTGCATAAAGCATTCTTTTGTGCAAAAATATCATGCAGAGTTTGGAGACTAAGTCTATATTAGTGCAAATTTCTACTGATTACACTGGCTTGATTACATGCATACTATAAATAAACATTTGTGATGTTTTTTTTAAGATTATTTCACTCTTATGATGCTTCCAAAAGACACAATAATATATGAACTTAAGATGTCAGTAATTAATAGTAGGAGGAATGCAAAGCAAAAACATAATTTATCTTTAGAAATCATCCTTGCTCTGAAACCTGAATACAGGTCTCTGTTGGTGAAGAGCAAAGTCTAGTTTAGAAAAAGAATATGTAAAATAGAATTAAATTAATTTCATTACATTATAAATGTCTTGCAAATGCTGAAGGAATTCAAAGAAGAAACATGATGAATACATCGTTAATTTTAAAGTAAATCTGGTGGATGGGACGCCTGGGTGGCCCAGTCAGTTAAGTGTCTGATTCAACTCAGGTCATGATCTCAGTTTGTGAGTTCGAGCCCTGTGTCAGGCTCTGTACTGTCAGCTTGGAGCCTGGAGCCCACTTCAGATTCTGTCTCTCTCTCCACTCTCTCTCTCTCTCTCTCTCTCTCTCTCTGCCCCTTCTCTGTTTGTTCTCTGTCTCTCTCTCTCTCTCTCAAAAATAAATAAACATTAAAAAATTTTTAAATAAAAAATTAAAAAGTAAAGTAAATCTGGTAGATATTCTTAGTCTTAACCATGAAGGAAGTAATGGAAATGCAGTGGTAGAAAGGAGGATCCTGGAGATCCGTAGTGAGTAAGAAAGAGGAAAGCAGAAAAACACAGACAAATTCTTATAACAGTCTATGAAGCATGCCTTAGGAGTGATGGATTTCAAATGTGTTTTATCCTCAGCTACCATCTTGCATGCAGAGTGATCTTTTTGAAGTACAAATCTCATGATGTCACCCTCTAATAAAAACTTTGAATGATTTCTCATTGTTCTCAGGAAAAAGACTGAGACCATTGCTGTGGCCTACAGGTTCCTCTGTGATTTATTTCTCACTCATCTGCAGACTTACATCACCACCCTCCCATGTGTTCTATCTAAATTGATTTCTCTCAGTTCTTTAAACAATTCATATTCTTTCCCTTCTCTGGACCTTTGCACATGCTATGTGAGACAGTGTAGAATGTCCTTCCCTACTAAGTTCCCTACCATCTCACCTCATTCCCCACTTCTTCACTCTGTTCACTTAACTATTCATCTTTCACATCTCAGATTAAATATCATTACTTTAAGGAAACCTACTTTGATCCCGCAAACATAGTGGGAATGTTTTATTTCCCTTTCTAGCACATATCTTCTTTTCAATTATGTTTCTATATGTACTATTTTGTAACTGGTATCTGTTTCTTCCCCCTCTTAAGCTAAGTACCTTGAAAGCCTTGACTATTTATGTTTATATTAAACTTCTTAGACTTAGCAGAGTGTTGATACTTCCATGGTAAATGGTGAAGGGTTGGATGAATGCTTGGATGATTGGAGGAACATGAATTTCACTAAAGGGCTTTTTCTTCCACTGAAAGAGCAACACAAGAAGATGGAGACAGAAAGGAAGAAGGAAAAGAAAGAATGGAAAGGGAGGAAAGAGAGGAGGTGGATAAAGAAGGAGAAGGAGAAGCAGCAAGTTCCCTGGAAAGCAAGTAGTTAACAGATTGGGATTGCTGTAGAGAGAAAACACAGTGGTCGCCTTGTAAGGCAACTAGATATTCAGTGGTCTCTCTGAAGTCAGACACCCCCAAGATAGTTATTAAATAGACCGGGTTCATTTTTTTCTAAACATATTCTAGTCTTTAATAAGCATCAGATGTTAACTCGTATATTTTTGCAAAGGTTACAGTGAATGGTATATTGGTTTAAAGAAAGATTTATTTGTGGGGAACTTCTGCTACAGTCCCTAAAATGGCATCTTCTCATAGTTTTGTCTTATTAATAGCTACTACATATTTGTCCAGTACTGCATCATTCTCAAACCTCTTTAACCACAGATTCTCTTCTTTTCTTCCTCACAACAATGCTGAGAGGTAAGTAATATGAGTATTTATGCCTATTCTGCTGGCTAGGAGCTGAAGCTCAAAGAAATTACCTTGCCTTACATCACACAAGTGGTGGTGTAGGATATCAAGCTCAACATATTATGACCCTAATTATTTTCACTCCTGATTCTTGCCATCAATTCTTTCCATATCAGTATATCGGTACAGTAACTGTAGATATTACCATCTAAACCAGGCTAATTCTGAGAGTGAGAAGTACTGTTTAATGATCATGCTGTGAAATCAGGTATAAACCAGGATGGTTCTGGACAGACTTGAACGTACTGTCCTTATTATCTACTACATTTGTACTTAAGGTAGACTCCTCCACTTACTTGATCTTTCTCAGGTCAAATATTGCATAGTATGTTAATTAAAGAATGCCAGTCTCAGGATCAGGTAAACCCAGACGTTTCAATAGTTAACATAATAGAACTTTATTTCTTCTTCACATAGAAATAATCAGTACCCTGAAGAAGAGATGGGCTGGGGGAGGAGGCTCTGTTCTTCTCTTTCATCCAGGGACCAGGCCGTAGGAAGTTCTTTTAGTGAGTGACTACCATAGACCTGGAAAGAAGTCATATCAGCAGACCGTTGAAAAGTGAGGGAGGATGATGCTTTGGCAGTTTTGTAGTTCAAGCCTGGAAGTGGTGCTTACGTGCCATTGACATGGCTAGGTACAAGCGGGCCTGGGCAGCCTTTCTCACCAGCAGCCGTATAGACAGGTGGCCATCTTTAGTGAGCAGTTAGCTTCTTTGCTGCATGTAGTTGAATAACATGAAGAAGTTAATCACTAAGAATCTACTTCTGTAAAATAGAAATAGTAGTGCTTAGTTCATACTATAACGCAGAACTCATATGTTTGTAAAGTGCTTAGAACCTTACCTGCATGTGGTATAGACCTTGGGGTAAAAAATTTGTGTATGGATATCGTGGCTTCTAGTATTAAGAGAAGTCCTCTCTTGGGGCGCCTGGGTGGCGCAGTCGGTTAAGCGTCTGACTTCAGCCAGGTCACGATCTCGCGGTCCGTGAGTTCGAGCCCCGCGTCGGGCTCTGGGCTGATGGCTCAGAGCCTGGAGCCTGTTTCCGGTTCTGTGTCTCCCTCTCTCTCTGCCCCTCCCCCGTTCATGCTCTGTCTCTCTCTGTCCCAAAAATAAATAAACGTTGAAAAAAAAATTTTTTAAAAAAAAAAAGAGAAGTCCTCTCCTTTTTTTTTTTTTTTTTTTGTTTTTTGTTTTTTGGCTGTAAGATTCTAGACAGATTTTGAATAGATGGTGCAGGCAGTCCATAATGGTAGTGTCAGTAATTGCTGAGAACAAAAGATTAGTTAAACTGATTACAGGTCTGATAGGAGGTGACTCAAGGGAGGGAGAAATTTAAAATCAGTGTTAGGCAGAATTTAAGATCAGTGTTAAAAGCATGGTCAGGTATGGAGAAATAATTCCAGGTGGATGAAACATTGTACCTGGAGTCCTAATTTGGGCAGAAGTGAGTGACCCACCCTGTGGATGAAGAAGTGGTCTCATGGAGAGGAGTAGAGAGAGGTAAGATTGATGCCAGCCTGTGAAGGGTCTTGAATGTCATACTTATGACACCAAGTGTATAGAAATACAATACTGTGTTCAGTGTAATGAAGATTGGCTTCAAAAGAATATCTTTTCTTTCTTAACTATTATTTGATTTGCTGTTAATGGTTTAATTATGTGGCATAGTATTTAATATGCACATTAATTTCTTCTCACTGCTGAGAGGTTCATTCACTTCTTCACTTAATTGTCAATTATTAATTTTCTATTCTAGCCTGGAAATTGATTTGGGTGAGGTCCTCTGGGAATACAGACTATACTCAGAGTTAGTGTAATTGTCACAAGCTATTTGCTGAATAGTTTATATTTATTTATTGTTGTTGTAATATAATTATCTGTCATTAAGTAGCGTGGTGTTTGTATGCATGTTTTGCAATTTTTGGTGAACTTTACATAGCAATATATGTCTTTAGAACAGTGTTTCCTAACCTTGGCAGTATTGAAACACTGGGACTTTGGGGGCCATTCCTTTGTGTTATAAGATGTTTAGCAGCATCTCTGATTTCTCTGTACCCACTAGATGCCAGTAGCACCCCCTTCCAGTAGTGACAACCAAAAATGTGTCCAGATACTATCAAAAGTCCTCTGAGGGCCAAAATCACTACTGGTTAATAATCACTACTTTAGCGCAATTGTAACAAAATAAACTCCATTAATTCATAAATGTTATAGTAGTTTTAGTCAAAATAAACTATATGAAAACAATGCTTTGAATTATTTTGAAAATAATTCATAATTTATAATAAGAACACATCTTTTCCAGTTATTCAGAAGACAAAACTCAGTATGTACCTTTCATAGCAATTATGTTCATGACTATAGCTTACCATTTATATCACCAGTTTGTTTTAATCCTTAAGCACAAACACCGGAAACAAATCAATCTGTCTGTATAGTTGACATTTTATAGGTTTACTGATTTCAAGCATAAGACAACAACAAAAAGACTTTTTTTTAAAAGTCCTTTCCCTTCACATCTTGAATATAATGCCTTTTAGAGATGCGATTTTTGTTTTCATTCAGTCCTTCCATTCAAACATTTCAGATCACCACTAAAAATTATGAAGAAAAAGAAAGCCTTCGAAAAATGTTAAGTGAAAAACAGTTCTGAGACTACTCAGATGCGCAGATGATGTTCAAATATTTATTATTTAACAGTACCACTAAAAGCTTGGTAAAACAAAGAAAGAATTGCAGCCTTCCTAGGTGATGTTTTCTCTAACAGATACATTAGTTCTACCATTATATCTATTCTACTTCATTTTGGTAACTATTATTCTCATGCAGATACTTTTAGGTACAATTTAGATGCAATGTCTGAACGTCTAATAAGGATAGATTGATGGCCTGGGCTGACATGATGAGTACAAATAATTATTTTGCACAGTGCAGTCTGTTGCAAAACCCTTTGACAAGTACACAGATCTTGTGGGGCTTTCTAACTCTCATAGAAAACATCTAAAGAATGCCGCCAGTACTAAAGAACAGTTTAGCAAGGCATCATTATATAAACGTATTACTATTTCTTCCGATAAACAAGTAAGAAAAAAATTTTCGTGTTTGTCTCAATTTCTAACGAGAATAGTGTCATCATACATTCTCAACTTGATAGTTTGACAAAGCTTTCACTTCCCAGGGTATGTATCATAAATTAATCCTTCAAATTAGCTGAAATTTGAGTTATAAACCTTAGAGTTTTTCTTCCTCGGAAACTATTTGCCATTCCAGCTTTCTTTTTCCACTAAAGAAATATCCAACATATCCTTGTATTTTAAACAGCCAATTTCCCCTAAAATAGTATATTTCCCAGATATTCAAAGTGGTTATCAATTGCAAATGTTATATTTACATGGCCATTATATTTGTTCTCAAAAACCTATTCACAGGCCCATGAAGGGTCTTGAATTGTATACGTGACTGGAGGTGTAAAGAATTACTTATGAGATGATATTCAGGAAATTCATTTTGATTTACTCTTTCTGTGGTTGGCAGAAATATGTTGCCACTCTAAACCAGTAGACTTTAGTAATAATATTTTTACATTTGTGTAATTTTCACTCAAATTTTCAAAGAGATTATTTAAAAATTTCTTTCCAACATCCTTCATAGAAGCTAGATAATTCGTTTCATTCATCTCATTTACATCTAAGGAAATCTTATAATGTAGTGGCTATTAAAGAAACCATGTTTTCCCAAAGACAAAAGTCTTGGCACATCCTTCTAACATTTTTTAAAATTACTGTAAGTTATCCTTACTCTACTATCCAAAGTATGATATAATATCTGCTAATTGTTTGGGACGTTCTAACCCTCTTCTGAAACCTTCATCCTCATCCTCCACTGTTCTCAGATAATAAGTATTAAAAAGAATGCTCTGAGGACTGCAAAGCACAATATGCATATAGGGTTTTTAGTAATTAAATGGAGCTACTTAATATGCTATAAACAAATGCTAATTAGCAAACTTGCATGAACTGGTGGTCTGTTGGCCAGGGAGATACATGGTCCCACAGATGACAGAAAGCCTGGGGAATTGTCTTCATGCCTCTAAAATTATTTATTTGACTCAGTCACTGAACCTAAATCAGTGAAAGCAGTGGCAAATACTGTTCACGTCAATTTTTTCACTAAGACCATCACTGGAAACTCCTAAGTGACACTTAGAAGCATCTTGTTAGTTCTAACTTATTCCCTGGAGCAAAGCTGAGCATAATGATAGATAGAATACAATACCTCAAATTAACTTCAAACTTGTTAATAAAATGTCTGAAAGTCACTTGTGAATTGATTTCAGAATACTGTATGTAACACGAACATTTATTCTTCCAACTATCTGTGTGGAATTGTGTTAGCTATTTGTCTATTAAGCTCTAAAGGGGCATGGAAACACGGCTATGTCAAAATAAAATAAAATATTGTAAAATAATACAATACAACAAAATAGATGACTGCTCTTGGGAAATATTCTAATATACAATATAAAGCACAAAATAATGCAGATCAAGTACTATAAAAGGATAAAATATCATAAGTTAATCACTGCAGTTATGGAATAAAATACACACATGAAATAACATACTATAGAAGGTGGAAACTATAAGATAAAACATGCTGTAATGTACAACATCAAGTGCTACATGAATTTTAAAAGGGATATACAGTATTGTAAGAATTTTTGAAGAAAGGCTTTGGGAAAATGTTGATTTGAATTTTAAGAGCTTGGAAACCATCTAAAAATAGGCAGCAAAAGACCAGAATATTAAACCTCAAGAACATTTTTAGATACTGCAATTTCTAATTTATTTGAATTGAAACTAAAAATGGAGAAATTGAAATTGCAGCCTCCAACGCTTATAAAAGCTTATGGTTCGGTGTGCAGGCTCTGGACTCACGCTTCCTGTGTTAGCATCTTAGCTTTTACTTACTAGCCATGTGATTTGGGGCAAGTTACTAAAGGTCTCAGTGCCTTTGTCTCTAAAATACACATAATCATAAAAATACCCATCTCATTGAGTTGTGGTGAAGATTAAATGCATCAGTATGTGTAAAATGCTTAAAACATTGCCTAGCACCTGTAAAATGCCATAAACACCAGAAAAAGTAAAAGTGCATCCTATTAAGTCTTATTGCATAATGGTTCTCAAAACTATATAAAAATGAATTCAGAAAATTGGAGTCCTAATACTAGATTTTCAGCTTTCTGGAGGTGTTGAGCCTCAACAAACGTTTATACTTTCTGCACTCTGATTTCCTCATATGTGAGGAGAGCATAGGCTTTAAGTCCACAAGAAGGTTTCATATCCATGATGGTTTGTGCTTCTTCTGTCCTGTTGAAGAAGTGATTGCCTACTCCATCTATGGTCATGAAGACATACTCTCAGGTTTCCTTCTAAGTGGCTTTTTGTTTGTTCATTTTACCATTTACATTTAAATTTTAATACTTCTGGAATTGAATATTTTGTGTGCTGCAGGTTAGTGAACAAATTCAATCATTTTCACGTGAATATCCAATTAACTCCATTTTTTGAAGAAACTGTTCTTTCCTCACTGTCAAGAAATGTCAGTTTGGACATAGAATAAGTGATATATTAAATTATATATAATTACCAATATATATTACATGCATACAAATACATTATATATATAATATAGAATACATATTATTTAATTTAAATCCAACTTAGTTAACATATAGTATAATAGTGGTTTCAGGAGTAGAATTTGGTGATTCATCACTTACACATAACACCCAGTGCTCATCCCAACAAGTGCCCTCCTTAATGCTGATCACCCATTTAGCCCATCCCCTCACCCCATATCCCTCCAGCAATCCTCAGTTTGTTCTCTGTATTTAAGAGTCTCATATAGCTTGCCTCCCTCTCTGTTTTTATTTTATTTTTCCTTCTTTTCCTATATGTTCATCTATTTTGTTTCTTAAATTCCATATATGAGTAAAATCATATGATATTTATCTTTCTCTGACTTATTATAAATATACATATATACACCACAATACACACACACATACACACCACATCTTTTTTATCGTTTTTTATCGTTTCATCAGTGAATGGACATTTGGGCTCTTTCCATAATTTGGCCACTGTCGATAGGGCTACTGTGAACATTGGGAGGCATGTGACCCTTCAAATCAGCATTTCTGTATCCTTTGGAAAAATACCTAGTAGTCAATTGCTTGGTCATAGGGTAGCTCTATTTTTACTTTTTTGAAGAGCCTCCATACTATTTTCCAGAGTGACTGGACCAGTTTGCATTACCTCCAGCAGTGCAAAATGTTCCCCTTTCTCTGCATCCTCATAAACAACTGTTGTTTCCTGAGTTGTTAATTTCAGCCATTAATTGTGAGGTGGTATCCTTTTGTGGTTTTGATTTGTATTTCCCTGATGGTGAGTGATGTTGAACATCTTTTCATTTGTCTGTTAGCCATCTGGATGTCTTCTTTGGAAAAGTGTATGTTCATGTCTTTTGCCCATTTCTTCACTGGATTATTTGATTTCTGGGTGTTGAGTTTGTTAAGTTCTTTATAGATTTAGATACTAATCCTTTATCCAGTATGTCATTTTACAATATAATTTATAGGTAATTATATGTAGAAATTTATTTAATATCAATATATGTATAGCATTACATATATGCTATAGATATTATGCTGTTAATAATACTGATACTACTGTAAATGGTACCATTTTAGACATTTTATTTCTTAATTGTTCATTACTGGCACATTTATTGATATACTCACAGAACTTCTAAATTCATTTATTACTTCTGATAAATGAAGTAATTTATCTTTGCTTTCAAGGGCATGTTCCATGTGTATGACCATGTCTCTTGCAAAAAATGGTAGTTTTATTTCTTATTTTCCTATATGTATTCATTTCTTTCCTTGCCTCATTACATTGGCTAGTACCTCCAGAATAATATTGAAGAGTAATTATGGTAGCAGATATATTTTTCTCATTGCATGAGGAAGCTGTCAATATTTTGCTATTATCATTTACCATAAGATTTTCTTTTTGTGGAAACTGCCCATCAAATGAAGGAATTTCTTATATTTCTAGTTTGCTATTAATTTTATTGGATTATATTCAATATTTTTGTTTATGTAGAAATTAATACTTTTTCTTTTATTCTGTTAATGTGATGAACTGCAGTTGATCTTTTAATGTTAACTCAATTTCTCCTAAAATCAATGCAACATCATATTTTGTTTTCTTTTTTTTTAACCTCTTTGTTTTTGGTAGATATTTAGAGATTGGCCCGCAGTTTTTTTTTTTGTTAGGTTCTTACCAGTTTTGCTCTTGAGGAGATGCTGACCTCGTGAAATGAACTGAGAAGTGTTCCTTCTTTTACTGTTCTCTGGATGAGTTAGCACATGATTGGTGTTATTTCTTTATAAATATTGGAGAATCCACCAATAATGCCAGGTGGGTTGGTAGTGTTTTATGGACAGATCTTTAATACAGATTCAATTGCTCTAATAGACATAGGACTATTCAGATTTTTTTAAATTATTCTTGTGACAGTTTTAGAGGGAGAAGTTTTCTAAGGGATTTGCTAATTTGATACTCACTTTCAAATGTTTTGGCATAAAGCTCTTCATAGTATTCTCATATTTTATTGCCATTAGGATCTTTAAGTGATATCTTTTTATTCGCTAATCCTAGTCTTGATAATTTTTGCCTTAACTTTCTTTCTTAGTTTAGTCATCTATTCAAATAACCAAATTATGGCTTTATGTGTTTTCTCTATTGCTCCTTTATTTTTGTTTCATTACTCTGTAATCTTACCTTTATTATTTCTTTTCTTCTGCTTGTTTTGGCTTAGTTTGCTACTTGTTCTATAACTTCATGTATGAAACTTAGGTAACTGATTTTCAGCCTTTCATGTTTTCTAAAAATGCATTTAATTCTGTAATTCTCTCAGAGCACAGCTTTAGCTTCATCCCCCAAATTTTAACACATCATACTTTCAGAATCAATTAGTTGATAAGTATTTGTTAATTCACGTTGATAGTTCTTTGACCTATTGGTTATTTTGAAAGTTTGTTACTGAATTTATAATTTTTATAATTCGCTTTAGCCTAATTTCATTATAACTAGAGAATAAATTGATTAAAATTCAATGAGACCTTTTTTTTTGTTCTACATGTATATGATCAGTTTTCATAAGTATTCCCTGTGTGCTTGACACACAGCATATATATATATATGCTGCAGCTGTTCTATATAGCCTTCTGTATGTGTCAAATAGGCAAAAATCACTAATTGAATTTCTGATTTGTTGTATAATTATTGATTTTTCTCTTCTTTTCCATCAGTTATTTAGAGAGTGGATTATGATTATGGATTCATCTCTTTGTCTTTTTAGTTCTTTTAATTTTTGCTTTACATATTTGAAACAATAATATTCGGTAAATGCGAACTTGAAATTGTATCTTTCTAATGGATTCATTCTTTTCTTAGTATGATATATCTCTATGTCTAGTAATTATTTTTGTCTTACAGAAAAACATTGTCTAATCAATATAGATTAACTCACTTCCTTTTGATTAATGTTTGCATAGTATATCATTTTTCAACCATTTTCATTTTAGTGATTCTGTGTGTTAATATTTAAAACGTTTGTAAGCAACATATAATCTTTTGAAAAATACAGTTTGACAGCTTTTTTATTTAATTCTAATAATTCATCTGTTAATTAGAAATTTAATTCATATCTAATTACTTATATGTTTGAAATTATATCCATAGGTTTGCTTTTTTTCTATTTATTCCTTGTGTAGCATTTTCATTTTTCTTTCTTGCCTTTTTTATTTAATATCTGTTATTATTTTGTATTTTCCATTCTATTTGCTTGTATGTTATACATACTTTTGCTATTTTTGTAACATTACTTTGGATATTTCAACAGTTATCTTTGATATATTAGTTTAATGTACATTGTCCCTCACACTACTTTCCAAATAACCCTGAGTTCATACAATACTTTGTTTGTATTCATTGACCCCTCACTTTTTGTATTATAATTGTCATGAATTTTAATTTTGTACAAAGTTTGCTTGATTTCTTACATTTTTAGTTTGGAGATTTTCAGGTATATATAAAAGTGAAGAGAGTAGTCTAATGAACTAGATATATGCCTGACCCCATTTAGCAATCATCATTGCACAACCATATAATTTTTTCTGTATCTCTACCATTTTCTTCCTACTCCCTGGATTGTTTTACAGCAAATCCCCAGACATGTCATTTAATCTGCAAATATTTCCGTATATATATAATTTTTTAAAAAAGAAAACAGCCACAAGGTCATGATATCACCAAATGTAATTCTACAATCCCTTAACATCAATCTAGTAATAATTCCTTCTTTTCAGAATTTTCTCTCTTATACTTCTTTTTATTGATTTATTTGAATTGGAATCCAAATGAGAGACCGACACTGGGATTCATTATTATATCCCTAGGGCTCTTAATTTATAACCTCTCCTAATATATTCCCCACCTCCATTTGCATTTTCTATGTTGAAAAAAATTGGATCATTTGTCCTATAATGTTTCGCAGTTCTGCAATTTGGTGATTGCACCCTGTGGTATCATTTAACATGCTTCTCTGTTCCTTGTATTTCCTGAAATGTTTTAATTATATCTAGAAGCTTGGTCAAATTTAGGTGGAAATGTTTAAAGATTTCTTCATGGGTGACTCTGTGCATGTCCATCAAAAAGTACTGTCTTGTTTTCTTTTGTGATGCTAACAGCTACTGAATATATATAGATAGGTACGTAGATAGATATGATGATTTTGGTAATCTGCTTCCTATCCTTTGTTTTCTTTGCTTATCAGCTGGAATTATTCTAAAAGAGAATTTCCTTTCATTATGTATTTGGTTATGCTGAGTTACTATTGTATGGAAAGAAATAGGATAACTCGTTGATTCTTTCCCTTTATATGAGTATTCAAAAGAGTAAAGTGATCCCCTAGCATTCTCTAAATGTTAAAATTAGTTAAAACATTTTTTTAGTAAGCACTATACCCAGTGTGGGGCTGAAACTCACATCCCCGATAATAAGAGTCACATGTTCTACTGACTGAGCCAGTCAGGCACCCCTAAAATTTTTTTAATAATTTGATGAGCTCAAGAATTGAGCATCGCTAATAATTTGCCAGTCCCTTTCAGTTGTTACCTTCATTAATGATCAAATTATCCCGACTTTGCCTTGTGACACCACTATATTCACATTGTTTCCTGGGTCATTTTTATATAACTCGATTAGTCTTTGATAACTTCCTGTATTCTGATAATAAAATGCTCCAGGATCATAATTCCCTGCCCCAAACTGGGAATCAGCCAGTCTCCAAAGAGCTTTATAATATCTTGGAAAAAGCTACTTCATTCCAACATTCTGGGTGCTACAGAGGCTCAATGCTACTGAATTGTTATTGTTTCTCAGTTGTTTCAGGAGTCAGAGCTAGGAGATGCACACACACAGAGACACACATACAAATACATAAACACACACACAGAAACATATACATAGACATTAAAGAAAAAACATTTCACATTTATAGTTATACTTCCTATTTAAATTCAAGACTATAGGAATTTTAGTTAACCTCATCAGTCTTACGTCTACATCTCCTTCAGCATTGCCAGAAATCTCACATCTTAACAACATTTTATAATAACTTATCTGATTATCCCTCAATATACATAAAAGAATCTCATAAAATCAGTACCACCAACACCAACATTATTATGATTTCCAAAACCAGTTTAATATTTTCTTATTTTTAATGGTTTTCCCATGAAGAATATTCTACTAGGTAATCGCAAAAAACTTTTAAAGTCACTTGGAGTCATTCTTCTCTGTGAGGTTGTCACCAAATAGATACCCAGTTACAATGTTTGACAATTAAGAATTACTTTTATTTTTTTATTTTAGTTTTTATTAAGGTATGATTGATACACAAAAAATTGCCCGTATATAATGAATACATCTTGGTGAGTTTGGACATATGCATATACCTGTGATATCATCACCACAATCAGGATGGTAACTATCCATCACCTCCACCAATTACCTATATTTTTTGTGATATTTTTCTTTTCTTTTTTCTCTTCTCTTCTCTTCTCTTCTCTTCTCTTCTTTTCTCTTCCCTTCCTTTCCCTTCCCTTCCCTTCCCTTCCCTTCCCTTCCCTTCCCTTCCCTTCCCTTCCCTTATAAGAATACTTAAGATGAGATCTGTTTTCTTAAATATTTTAAAGTGCACAATACCATACTGCTAATTATTAGTACTACTGCACTGCAGATCTCTAGAACTTCTTTGTTTTTCATACCAGAGACTTCACACCCATTGAGCAACAATTCCCCGTTTCCCTATTTCCCTGCATTTGGCGACCACCATGCTACTCTTCACTTCTCTGGGTCTGACCATTTTAGATACTTCATATAAGTGGACTCATGCAGTATTTGTACTTCTGTGCCTGGCTTATTTCACTTAGCCTAGTGTCTTCAGGGTTCATCTATATCAAACTAAAAAGCTTCTGCACAACAAAAGAAACAATCCAAGGAGGTGAAAAAGCACCCTGTGGAATTGGGGAAGGTGCTTGCAAACCATCTACCGGATAAGGGGTTAATATCCAAAACGTGTAAGAATCTCTAGTAACTCATTAGCAAAAAGACAAGTCATGGACAAAGGATTAGAATAGATATTTCTTCAAAAAAAAACCCTATATTTATGGCCACTAGGTATATGAAAAAGTACTCAACATCACTAATTATCAGTGAAATGCAGGTAAAAGCCACAATGAGGTATCATCTCACAGTTGTTAAGATGGCTATTATAAAAAATAATCTAGACAAGCAAAAAGTAACAAATGTTGGCAAAGATTTGGAAAAATTCGAACCCTCCTATACCGTTGGTGGGAGTGTAAAATGGTGCAGTCACTATAGAAAACGTGTGGAGGTCCCTCAAAAATTTAAAAATAGAATTACCATGCAGTCTGGCAATCCCACTCCTGAGTATTTATCTGAAAGAATTTAAATCAGGATCTCAAAGAGATATTTGTTCACTAGGTTCACTGCAACATTATTTCTGATAGACAAGATACAGAAAGAACCCAATACCCATCCATAGATGACTAGATAAAGAAAATGGATAAAGAAAACGAGCCTGGGTGGCTCGGTCTGTTAAGCGTCCAACTTCAGCTCAGGTCATGATCTCATGGTTCATGAGTTCGAGCCCTGCATCGGGCTCTGTGCTGACAGCTCAGAGCCTAGAGCCTGCTTTGGATTCTGTGTGTCTGTCACTCTCTGCCCCTCCCCCACTCGTGCTCTGTATCTTTCTCAAAAATAAATGAACATTTATATATTTTTTAAATGTGGGGTGTGTGTGTGTGTGTGTGTATATATATATATATATATATATATATATATATATATAATACCATTACCAATAATTTATTGTACATGTGGTATTTGGATTTGTGCTTTCATCTAGTTGCTCTGGTCCTCTTTTGGAAGTATTTGTGGAGACCAAAAACCCATGCTGCCACCACCATATACCCAGAATACATTTTCTATATATATTTTAAGAATCATTAAATTTTATTTTTATTGTTCTGTGTAGCCAGTAACGATTGATATTTACCTGAATATTTACCCTTCTTACTACTCCTCTTTCCTTCCTTCTTTTCCATGTTTCTCTCTGAGGAATTCTTTTTAATATTTCATTAATATTGGTCTGATAGTAAAAATTTATCTCAACTTTTGTCTATTTGACAATAAATTTTTTCTCCTGCCCCCTTTTTCTTCTGCTTCACATTTGAAGGTTATTTTCACATGTTATAAAAACCAGGTGGGCAGTTCATTTCTTTCAACACTAAAGATGCCAGTGAAGAATTGCAGGAAATAATAAAGATATTTTCTAAAAATTGAACAGTCCTGGTAACATAGCAGTTAGAGTTTAATCAAGATATATGGACAAAATTATTTGCTTCCATAATATCGAAGATATTTATAGGCAGATTTCAAATAGTATCACACCATTCTTGTTGAACCACTTTATCATGAAAAATTAGCTTAAAAACTTGCTTATATAGGGGTGCCTGAGTGGCTCAGTCGGTTAAGCATCAGACCTCGGCTCAGATCATGAACTCATGGCTTGTGAATTCAAGCCCCGTGTTGGGCTCTGTGCTGACTGCTGAGAGCCTGGAGTCTGCTTCGGATTCTGTGTCCCTCTCTCGTCTGCCCCTCCCTTGCTCACACTCTGTCTCTCTCTCAAGAATAAATAAAAACAGTAAAAACATTTTTTTAAATACTTGTTTATGTAGACTTAGTTAAAATGTTTATTTTTTTAATATATAAACTTCATTTATCATACGTTTTCTACCATACTTTGTAAAAGAAAAAGTGGGTTTATATTATAACAGTAATGACTCCTTTAGAAACTCATAAAGTAGTCATTATTTTCGAAGTATAAAAATTATAAACAGAGTTTCTAGAAATACTATTATTCTAAAAGTTTTCTTCAATATTAAAAATAAAGTTTACTGTGACACCTGGGTGGCTCAGACCATGATCTCAGGGTCCTGGGATCAAGCCTTGCGTCATGCTCTGGGCTGAGCATGGAGCTTGATTAAGATTCTTTCTCTCCCTCTGCACCCCATCCTTTGCTTGCTTTCTCTCTCTCCCTCTTACTCTATTAAAAAAAAACAAAAGTTTACTACAAAATTAAAGGCTTTATAAATTTCGTAGTGAACTTTAATCTTTTTTGTTTAATAACTATAAAATATAAAAACATAGAAACAAAAACTTTTCCCAGGTAAGAAAATAATTGTACCATTGCAATGGAATCTTAGTTCTATAACTATCACTCATGATATAAGTATAGCCTAATACCCAAAAGGAAAACAAGGAAAGTGAAACACAGACAAGAATTTTCAAAGCTATTGACTTTTAGACACAAACCCAGGGTGACGCTATCAAGAGAATATGGCAGTTTTTGCAGCAAATCACTCAAATTTTTATTGAAATGAAAGTTCTATTAAAATTTAATGTATATTATATATTATTTATTATATATGTTAATCTATATTATAGAATTATAAGTTATATAATTTAATTTATAATATAACTTTAATTTATATTATATATATTAATTTATATTATATATAATTATAAATTATATTGTAGTTTCCTCTTTTGTTTTCTTATTGGAATTTAGATTGATACCAGAGAAAGCCTAGTGGAGAATATAAATGGCACATTAAATCAGCTTTTTTGAAATAATTATAACAAAAATATTAAGCTTTTTTTGACATAAAGCTATTTGACAAAATAACTATTTCTTAAAGGTTTTTATTTTTAGTGGTTAGGATAGTTGTCTCTGGCTTGATGATGAGAATGATATAAGGCATAATTTCTACCTCAGAATCGTTTAACTCCAGATCTAGCTCAAATTCTGGGATGAATAGATTATTTGTATAAACATTTTGGATAAGCATGGTATAAGTAAGAGAAGAAATTGAGGTGGGGTTAATTAAGTAAGGCCTTTCCTCTCTAAAAGATGACTTTTGAGTTAAAATGTTAAGTAATTAATGACTTGGTAGAGTTGTACGTAAGAACATTTTAGTTAAGAGAAATAGCTTGAGCAAGAAAGAGCTGTAAGGAAAAATTCAGAAATGGATAATACATAGAGGTACATCATAGCAGTGAATGATTACCTTGGAGAGCAAGGAAAGATAATTATAGAAAGATAGAGGAAAAGTGTTGGGGACAGAGGACCACGTCTAGGTTGTTTAGGTTGTATCCCCATGTCTTAGGCTCATGCACAGTCCTGAATAAATATTTGTTAAAATAAACCCATGTCATTTCTTCCATGGTTGGCCCAAAATAGTAACTGTGTAAATGAAAAGGAATCATTTAATCATTCATTTATCCTCAACTCTGCTTTCAATGCCAACCACAAAGGGAATAAAACATTGCCTTGGTACTACAGATCTTCACATTTTTTCCAGAGGCTACAGAATGACAGAAATATATATAATTTTAGTGTATTTTGATGAGTTCAAAAGTAGAGTGTTGAATAAAGTAGAAGGAGTAACTCTGCCAGAAACTTTTAGGAGAAGAAGTTCTATGACTTGGTTATTAGATACAGAAAATGAAAAAAATTTAGAGAAAGCTAGTTTGAAACTCACTCCAGTGTTGCACAGAACTGGAGCAATGTGGTTTCCGAAAAGTTCTGGGAAATAGAAATAAAATGGTTCTACTTAACAATTAAATTTAGAACGTTTTTTGGTTGTGTTTCTTATGTAAACTACAGTGAGATCTGTATTTCTCTAGTTGAGGCATGGGGATGCAGCAGTGGTAGCTCTTCAAAAATGGGGTCATTGTTGGAGATTAACTAGTGCATCTATCTCCCAGTTTGGTCCTACCCATATACACGCCCTACACTTATAAGCAAACTAGCCGAGTTTTACCAATGAGAATAACACCATTTATAAGCAAATGCAAACAGTCGTGTTCTGATGTCTATAGTTCCTTCCTTAACACTACTTGGTCTTACAGTCCTGGCTGTTGTTCTAACCTGCTACTCTGATTTTGGATCTTTGTTTCGACTTCAGCTTCCAAGTAGACCCACTTGATTCTTCATATTCCAACTGTTGACATTTCGTTGCAGCTTCATGGAATGGAGTGCTCATGTTGATTCAATGCAATTCAGCAGCTTCATGTTTAAAATACTTCCATCAAGTCATTATATGTAAGAAGTACCTTTTGAACTAAGCAAATTATTATATTCAGAGTCTTCAACATAACACAGAGTGGTAACAGAGAAGTGGCTAATGAATAAAGTGGTTAAAGATAATGAGGTAGGGGTGTGGAGGCATGAGGCAGAAAAGAGTTCATACACATATACATCGTCACACAGACAAACATACGTCCACAGACACGCACACGTGCATACATGAACTGGATGAGGAAATATATGCTAGTGCTTTTACAAAATTTAAATGTTCAAACACACAAATTCTAAACAATTTCAGGAAAAGCAAGCAAATCTGAAATAATTCACTGAGGTAAAGACAGCTCTACTTGCTGCCAAGCACGGAAGAAAGGCCAATGGCATGTACTTGTGCTAAGAAGTTTCTTGAAGATCTCAACAATGAGCCTCACTTTACTCCTTAAGTGAGGTGTGTTTTGGGTACTGGGCTATGTACTTCACACTGTTTCAAGGTTGAAGTAGCACAACTGTGCATGAGAAGTCTTCCTGAAAAAGTATATAATAAATTATTTAGTAATCTCTGAAAGGAGTGAAAAGTAACCTTTTTGAGATAATTCACAACACCATGAAAATTAGTAGTTTCCTGGCCCCTGTGCCTTGAAAAAAAAAAATGAATGAGAATTTAATGAAAATCAGGTCATAAACCCAAGTAAAATCAAGCTATAGGTGACAGTGGACCTTTAAGAAAATTAATGTTCTTGGCCTTTCCTGCCTATTTCTTTTTCTATACATGTATCTGTGTTAGTAGATATCTATATATTATTAGCCTAGCGATATGAACTGGGAAAAATAACTATGATGGAAACATTTGCTGTGAGAGGAATCATCTCCATATACAAACTATTTTAAAATACTTTAGAATACTGAATTAAACTCTAAAAAAAGCCTTTAAAGCAAAGAATTAATGTGACATAATCACATTCTTAATAGAGTTTTATTTTCTCCTGTTTCTTTATTCTCTTACTGAATTGAAACTTAATAGATTTCTTTTAGAAACTTGATTATCATGATGCAATAGTAGTTTTATAATAACAAAGTTCCTTGCAAAATTAAGTAATCATGGCTGAAATACATTTGTTTGTGTTTGTAGGCAACAATGTCTTATCATTAGCTGAAATCATCTCAGTATTTTTCACTTTAAGTTAATTAGCCTATCACACATTTAAGAAACTGGAAATGTAACAATTTATTGCAATTTCTGGCAGTTGATTGTGTTTTGCTTTACAGCCAGAATGCATTCACTCAAATGGGAGTGTACATCTTCTGAAAAGCAAGTAATATCAAGGTGACCGCATTAATTGTTGTCCTGTGTTTCTATTATAAGTTAATAAAAAATATTACAAGCCCAGGTAACAAGTGTCTTTATCTGTGCAAATAAATACAATCCAAACAATCCAAAATATAAAGCTTTCCAAATTATATTGTAATTATTATTGGTGGCCATCAACAAATGTCAGAGAGATTCCAGACACATAGTTCCAGTTATAACTTATAAGCCCTCTGACCTGTCGTTTTCTTCAGCACCTGCTAGTTTGGGGGAGTCTTGATCTTCTGCCTCAGAAGAGTCCTTTTACCCGCAACATATTCCATTTCCTTATCAAAAACTCCATCACAATCATCTTCACCCCTATTTTATTAACTCCTTTGCAACAGGTCTTCATATACAACAGTACCTTGTTTCCCTAGGATAAATAATTCTAGATAAATCCAAGTAAATAAAAAGTAAATGTCAGAAGTGGCCCACTGTAGAATTTTTGATAAATTATTAGTTACAAAAAGTCAAGTATGGTGATGTGTTATCCTTCATAATGTGAGTCCTATATTTTTGGTCTGTTTAAGGAAGTTTTCAAGGATGATTTTGAGTCAATACCATTTTTTGCCTTTATATGCTATCTCTGGATCCTAACTTTATATAATATGTTTACTCCTCTGTAATTATTTATCACTTCTAATGTCTGCTGTATATACAAAGCCATCCCTGATGCTAAGTAAAGACCCCATTGTGCGTACGTGTTCATTAGTTGGACTCTTGATGGATTTATGGAACATCAATAGGTTGTTCCACGCCACAAATTCATTGGAGGAGAGACATTTCCCTTCTCTTTCACTAACTGGTAATGGTTAGTACCATTTTCCTAATCAATAAACATATAAATGAATAAAAGTAATACTAAGATTTTGGTTAGAAATTTTCATTCAATAATATGTTCTAAGCTTTCTTTTAGTTTTCTTGGAAATAGTTTTGGCTTCTAAAATGTGACCTCTTGAGGCGCCTGGGTGGCTCAGTCGGGTAAGCATCCCACTCCCGATTTCTGCTCTAGTAATGATCCCTCGATTCATGAGTTCGAGCCCCACATAGGGTTCTGAACTGATGGTGCAGAGCCTGCTTGGGATTCTCTCTCTCTCTGCCCCTCTGCTCCTTGTGCACCCATTCTCTCTAGCTCTCAAAATAAATAAATAAACTTAAAAGAAAAAATGTGGCCACTTATCTTTGGGAAACAGCCCCAGACTAAACATGTAGATCCTCCCATAAGTATATGAGGATCATTGTAACTTATGTAACACTTTCTTCATTTAGATATCCCACCAGTATATCCATAACAATCAAGCTACTGGCTAACAGTTTAGAGTGAAATATAATGACATGTAGTGACTTGAACTAGAAAGAATAGGTTAAGGATGGTGTTTATAACCTTCACTGTTTTGGGTAATCTGCTTTTGTAAAAAATCATGAACATTAGAAAGACCATCAGAACTTAAAATGACCTATTCACTTAGACTTGCCTCTACAGCATGTTTTTTTATGGAATTTTTCACTCCCTTCCCGGATTAATTGCTTTCAGATCTTATGTATTCACAGGGACAATGTGACAAATGATAAAAACAAAATAAGGTCATTTTATTTGATTAAGGACAAAAGTGATTTATGCAAAATAGTATTAAAAATGACTATTTAAATTGTACATTGCCTGTACTTTTCAGAATTAAAGCAAAGTGCTATGATGTGTAGAGATGATGGATGAGGGAGAGATGGAAATCATATTAATGTATAAGTAGTTTAAAACTTTTAAAAGGATATTCAAGATTTGTACATTAAGTACCTCATTAAATACCTAGAATAAATCTGTGAGACAGATATAATTAATTTTTTCAGATGGGAAAACTGAGGCAGAGAGGGTTTACTCAAAACCAAAACTTATGAGCGTCATGTTTAGAGTCTTATCAAGTTTGTTTGACTAGAAGACTGAGCTTCTGACCACCATGAGAGACTTATAAAAGACAAGAAAATATCTTGAATGTTTAATCACATTCCTAACAAATTATTTACATCTGTAATTTTTGTAACGTTGGTCTCAAGTTTTGACTCCTTCCACACCCTGTTATGAAGCCTCTGGAGGTAGAGTATTTCTATACCCTGTTGTCAGGATTGCTGATAAAATTTGTTTTGACTCCTTAGAACATAAGGGGACATGGTACTTCTAAAGAGAAACCTTAAATGCACTCACATAGTTTGATTTTGCTGCTTCCATTCCTGAACTTTAAGACAAGAGCATGTCAGGGCGCGTGGGTGGGTCAATTGGTTAAGCATCCGACTTTTGAATTAGGCTCAGTTCACGGTCTCACAATCCATGAGATCCAGCCCTTATCCCTGCCTCCTCCTCCGTGGGTCTCTGCACTGGCAGCAATGTGGAGCCTGTTTGTGATTCTCTCTCCACCCCTACCTGCTCAGGCACGCATGCACTCTTTCTCTAAACAAACAAACATTAAGGAAAAAAAGGCAACAGCATGCCTTGGGGCCAGCTGTTCCTTCACTGAGAAGGCATTGGGGCTCACCCACCCTCTGTGGCAGCCTGAAACATGCAGGGCAGCAGAACTCCCACCACTGGCATAAGATTTGAATGGAAACTAAATAGTAAAGCCACTGATATTTGGGTATTAGTTGATATGCAGCATAATTTAGAGAAAGCAGACTAATTCATTTACCAAGCATCTAGGAAATAGTCTCAGGTCTAAATTGATCATTGGTAGCATTTTTATAATTAAAAAAAAAAAAACTAACTTGTCAAAGCTCTTTTTAATGTATATGGAAAGCAGAAAGTTGTTCTAAAAATATTTTTTCATCTTACATAGAATAGTGTTTTTCAGCATAGTTTGATTGTCCAGATGCCAGAAAAGGGCTTCTATGAAAATATATATCCTCACTATGGTATTAGGTGACAGAAATGCATTCATTTTGTTTAAGCATTGCTTTCTCTGTGTAGGCAGTTTTTATAAATATTACTGGGAGTAGTTACTCATGATGTGAGCAAAGTTCTCCCATGCATGTGTTTATCAAGGTAAATTTCTCCATGATTGTACAGGCCTGGGGTGGACCCAGGGCAATCGGTACTTACCGGATAGAAGGATAGGAGTCTGAAAGCAGAGGGGGAAAGTGGCAAGGCTGAGGAATAAAAGGACTCTGTGACTTCTTTTGTATCACTGTGATCACTTTACATCACAATCTATAATTAGTAAATATATTCTTAGAGCGTATGCATTCTCTGTGTGAATAAGAATGATACATGCCTACACTGGATCATATCGTTAACCATATAATTACAACCTCCTCTTCTCCCTGGAATAGTGCAGGTTGTTACTGGAATACTTGAGCATTTTTGTGAATAAAATACCCCAGACTCTTGGTGTGTTCATTTTAAACTGTTTTTCAAAATGATACTAGATACAGAAATTTCATGCATAGAAATCTCTTTCTTGAAATTAATCCAGCCAATGCACCTGTGTTCCTGGCCAAATCCCCTTTGGTTGCAAATGATCCAAACCTTTTTCTATTGAAAAAATGCGTCAAATCCTTTTTCTCTTCTTTCAACTGACCTTTATGATTCATTTGAGGCTGTTGTTTCCTTGTGAAAAGATATGGACTCTGCAAAACTGACATTTAAAAGGTGAAAAGTCACTAATTGTGAACTGATCTTGTTATTTTGTTTATGGGCTTTTCTTTTAGTGGTAGATTAGAGCATTTCTTGTATTACATTTAAGAAAGTTTTTAAAAATTTGTTTTGGAATGATAGTTGCTATTTCTATTAGCCTGACTTCTGCACTATTTCTGTTGGCTGAAATCACTTCTATGAGTTTATTTCCCAGTTTTGCAATTATCAGGGTTTTTTTTTTTTTTCCTGGGTTTATGTTGACCTATATATACTAAAATTTGAATTTAAAATTTCTGGTCGCTGGAGATGAAAGTTCTCCTACAGAGATAATTAGGTACTATGGATATAGTTTTTCAACCTGTGCTGTAAATTTCAGTGAGGATTGTCCTCTATAATTACTTTTAGCACTTTCTGATTTTTGCCCTTGGTGTACTATGCTTTGAGTTCAGTGCCCCTGAAACACATCATTCTCTTCCCTTTGAAGGTCACTAGGCTTAACCCTCTGCATTGGACTAACACTGTGAAGGAACACAATAGCAATCAACAGTAACTTTAGGCCCTAAGTAACATAATAAAATCCCACTAAACATTAATCACATTTCCACATAATTATCATCTTTTTTTTCCTGAAATATAATTTAATGTTCATTAACAGAGACCCAGAATAGCACTTTGTACTCATTCCTGTAGTTCTTCATCTAACATTTTTGTTGGAATTACTGAGCCATATTTTTTATATTTGGTGAAAAGATGATAAAACAGTATTTTTTAATTTTCATATTAGTAATTTGCATGAAGTGTTTTTTGTAGCAAGTTTATAAGTATTTAATGTAAGAATTATTTTGAAATCAAACAAGTGCACAATATAAAGACATATAGGAACAATTGTACTTATGGAAGTAGGCATGGAGTTTTTTTAGAAGCAAATAAGAATTTTATTGAAACTCCTTATACAACCATGAAATTTATCTAAGGATAATCTCAAAAGGCAGACATGAGACTCTTTTTGTTCTTTATTTATTTTTAAAATTACGAAACCATTAACCTAGCCTTTGTTATAACCCATCAGCAGTTTGGAAAATACTTATTTCTGATGGAATTAAATTTGCTGTTCATGCTGATTCATTTTTCATGTAAATGATTTTGACGTTAGCTTATTAGATTAGACTATTGGAAATAATGAGAGCATTAAGAGTAATATAATAGAATGGGAAAACTTAGTATATAATTACTGAATAAAGAGTAATAAGGCAAATATCTGGCTGATAAAAATACTGTTAATGATAATGACATCTTATTTCAGAATATAAGGTAGGGAAAAAGTTAGGTGTTTCAGGATGTGACCAGACTAAGGTCAAGATTTAAAATAGATAAAATCAGGTCAGGACAGGGAGCTAACACAGATCAGCTATGAAGGGGCAAGAAGTTGGGGGCGAGGGGAAGGAGACAGCGGGGAAACAAACAGGGGTGGGTGATAAGTTTAAAGGGAGCTGTAGAGGCATAATGAGAACACTGAACTCCAGTCACATGTGAGCAAGGTATTTGGGTTTTTTAAGTTGCCAGAAAGAAATATAACTAACTTAAGCGAAAATAGAATTTATTGAACAGCTATGTGAGCACTTACTGCAACCATGAAAAGATTGGAGAACCAGGCATGGAAAATGATAAACCCAAAATGGCTCCAAAGTGTAAAAAGTATGACTGCTTTCTAGACTCATGGGGGCACATTTGCAGTTTTCATTCTTATGCACAATTCAGGTTCTAAAGAGAGAGTGTCCACATGCTAAGTTTTGTTACCCCTCTACCTCCGGATAGGGAAGGGCAATACACCTTGAATAAAGCTACCGCTGAGCTACAAACAAGAGGAGAAGAGGCAATTTCTCAAAAGAAGAAATTACCAAAAGAAGGTAAAACAGATGCTGAATAATAGCAAGCAACAACAAATAATAATAATAACAATAATAATAACAGCAACAAAAGGCACAAACTGTCTAGTGTCATAGATAAATTTATAGATACATAGCAGATTCTGAAGGAATGATACAACAACAGCAGCACCATAGCATGGGGTATAATGATACTTTTATTAAGGAATCCATCATCACCATTCATTCCTTTCTTCATTGCTATTTCAGTTTCTTAATTATAATTAGTGTTTGTAGCAATGCTTTTCTTCCCCTGAATGTAGTGTGTTTCTTTGACAGAGAGTTATCTTCTCCTGAGAGACTCACTGCTTACTCAACATTCAAAAAAATTTTGGTTCAGTTAATTCGGATTAGGGTAAATATTGTATCTGTGGCAACTGAGACTGGAGGGCGGATTTCAAAGTCAAGAAGAGAAGAGATCATAGGCACAGATGCCTAGGGGTTCTGTTACAGAGAAGCAGTCCAGCACCCAGCTTGTCTGATTGGGGAAAGACATTCTAAGAGCGGGTTTCAACTCAGTCTGAAAACTTTTAGATTCAAAACTGTTGGTTTTTATCAGTTAGCTGTTCTTGTTCTCCGGATCTCTGTATTACTAAATCCTTCCTGCCACATTTTGTGCCTGTAAAGCAAAGGTATCATCTCTTGGTTTAAGTGCGATAGCAAGTTTTTCTGTATTTTTCAGAAGATTCTGCCTTTCTTTTTGTAGTAAGTCTTTATTGAACACATAGATCAGTAAGTAGATCAAGAATTGTGTCAATTAATGTCAATCTCTGGAAATCTAATCCTTCTTAAACCAAGGACCTGACCGTAGCAGGATTTAAGACTGCATGCTATTGCATTTTTTCTTCAGTAAATGGCAGTGCTGTGAAAAATATAATAAAAACCTCTCACTGAAAATACCAGAGTTAAAGATAAATGAGTGTCAGCTAATCTAATTTTTAAAACAGAACCAGGTGTGTATGAGTAGTTAAAGAATATGGAAAGAATAATGTCTAGGTAATGGGCTCTAGTAAAGAAACGACATTAGCAAATATAAATTGTGTTTCGTTCTGTGTTTCTCTTTGCAAAGCTCATGGCTAAAGGAACTATGTTGTTAAGGTCATTAGAAAATCCTCCAAGTACTTTGAAGTATTGAAGCCTGTATCTATGAAATATTTCCTACTGGGCCTTTCAGATTTTCCCCCAACAGTGGTTCTCTGATTTCAGTATGTAAGGTGGTTTTGTCTACAGACATTTCACAGAGACCCACAGCTATGCCAAGCTTCAGAGGCTACAGTCCAATATAACTTACAAGTATTTGTTAATCTACTCTGCTTACATTAGTGATTAAATGTGTAAACTCAGTAGCCACACCTGAATCCCTGTTGGATTAAAATCTTGACCACACCACTTACTAGTTATGTGACTTCATGAACCCAGTATGCCTCTAAGTCTGCTTCCTTGTATATGCAAAATGGTGAATCTAAAAATTACCTGTCATGCGCATGTGAAACAGTTAGCTAGGTACTGGTGCATACTGGGCATTCAAAAAGTATTAGCTATTTCTGCATCATTGTTCAGTTCAATAGGCTTCTTTTCTTACAAAGTCATCCTAGAAGAGTTCCATTTGAGTGACCCTTGTTTAGGTTTTGATCAATTGGGCAATTTTAGAAAACTGATATAAGTTGTTATTCAGTGTTCAGTAGAAACCCTGTAGAAGATTGCTCATGGTCATTTCCTTAGCTTTGTTTGCATTTTGACCTACTAGTCCTATTTTTTTCTTGTCTCCTATTATTTGATTATTAGAAATCAAATCATGCAGTATGAAAGAATAGTATCATTTTATATATTTTCTGGTGTTGGCTTTACATATTGCATTCCTGGTGCACGTATAATGTAATTTTGACATCCTTTAGACCTAGCAATAACTCAGGTGTTTACAATATGGATGTCTAAAGACATCGTATAAGTTTTAGACTGTAAGCTTCACAATGACATACACCAGTGATTCTCTGACTTACATGTTATGGCCCCACCCCAAATGGCTTGACCCCCAAAGGCAAAGGCAAGGAGAACAGTAAAAAACTACTCCTGGCACCGTTGTCTGTGACTCCCACCAACTCAGAAAAGCCACCAAGGGAATGAGCTGTATGTACCATCTCTCAGCAGCAGAGTTCAGTAATATAGCAGAGCAGAAAGACAGAACAAGGAAGGCCATTCTGACATATTTGGTTTGTGCCTCCACAACTTTACCTACAGGACACATCGCAGGCACATATGGTGCTCAAGAGGCTCTGCAAGTCCCAAGTCCTCGGCAGCACCAATATTTACCCTCTGTGCCTTCTCCTAAGGCCCCTTTTCAGGTCCCCCAAATTTGCCCATTTCCTTCCACCAGAGGAAAGTTCACCAGCTATTATGGTAGACATTTATTTTACGTGCCTGTGGTTTTACTCATTGCAGTGTCACTTGTATAAAGAGAGTTTGCTGTAGCTGACCATCAGGGTTAAAACTTGCTCAGCCTTTTCTGCCCCCTTGTAATTATCTTCAGCACCGACATTGACGTGCTCCATTTTTTTTTTAATTTTAACGTTTATTTATTTTTGAGACAGATAGAGACAGAGCATGAACGGGGGAGGGTCAGAGAGAGGGAGACACAGAATCCAAAACAGGCTCCAGGCTCCGAGCTGTCAGCACAGAGCCCGACGCGGGGCTCGAACCCACGGAGTGGGAGATCGTGACCTGAGCCGAAGTCGGCCGCTTAACCGACTGAGCCACCCAGGTGCCCCTGACGTGCTCCATTTTTAACAGCATCAAAAACAGAAGTAAAACCTATTTCATCCACATATGACCAGCACATATACTCCAGATTCACCAATTTACTATTTCTACTAATACACTTATAATAATGTAATCTACAAATCATTCCAAAGCAGAAAGAATTATGCAATTTCTTTACGTGCTCTTTAACAAAAGTCTATTTATATGCATATTATATAATTGAGTGAATTCTGTTAATCTGGTAAAATACATTTCTGGATCTCTCTAATCAATACTGACTATTAAGACTATTGCTAGCTGGGGCACCTGGATGGCTCAGTCGGTTGAGCGTCCGACTTCAGCTCATCATGATCTCACAGTTGGTGGGTGGAAGTGCTGCATCAGGCTCTGAGCTGACCGCTTGCTCAGAGCCTGCAGCCTGCTTCAGGTTGTGTGTCTCCTTCTCTCTCTGCCCCTCCCCTGCTCATGCTTTGTCTCACTCTGTTTCTCAAAAATAAATAAATGTAAAAAAAAAAAAGACTATTGCTAGCAATGCCTGTCTTGCTGACTGTTAAATCATAATCACTTTGTAGAGTACTTGACACATAGTATATTTCCAGTATACATTTGTTGATGAAAGGAATCAAACTATTTGTTCTAGAATGTGAGAACATTCTAGGCTTTGGGATATAGCAATATTTAGAGGATAAATAGCATTGATTATCAGCTAATTAGTTTTGTAACGCTTTTTGATTTAAAAAAACAAGTAGGTAAATACTTGAGGCGTCCATGTCGATCATCTTACTTGAAATGTCCACGGCAGCACCAGCATGCTAAGTCAACTTACTGTTTTATATTAAGATGTGGCCCAAACAATCAGGACAGGTTATGCAAATTTGTAGAAGTCAGTACCTAGAACTGCAGTGGAGAATGGAGTTGAAGAAGCCAAGAATAATATCAAAATGTTATGGAGAAAAACAAAAAAAAGAATCCCAACCTGTTGTAATTAGGGATCTGGCAAGTGGGTGAATGGTGGTTAACAGGAAATTCATAGGCAAGGTTCTCAGGTATTCAGCTTTGATATTGACTACCATGCACCTGTGAACAAGACTTGTGACCCAGAGACCTTACTCCTTGTGGAGGGACACAGGCAGGCAGGCACTTAAAGAGTTGCAGAAGGAAACTTAGGAAGAAGGTAGAGACAAAGTAGAGACCTCCTTGCCACTTTTCTCTTTATAAATCACTACTAATTACTTTAACTTAACTCCTTGTTATACATGTGGTCTGCAGACCAGAAACATCTACCTTACCTGGGAGACACATGGGTTCAAATAGATACCTACTGAATCAGAATCTGTATTTTAATAAAATCTCTGGGTAATTTTTGTACACATTGTAGTTAGAGAAGCATTATGCTAAACTCTTGAGGTGACCAGACACTGGGGATACCCTGCAGAGAAGCCTTGGACACAGGCCGTAATCACCATATGTGCAAAATAGGAACCTGTGGTTTATGGCAGAGTCCTTGGGATGTGAGAGTCTGAATGCCTGCCTGGAAAGACTTTGGCGCACTGAGAAGTGTAGCCTCTGGAATGGAATTGCAGTCGCTGGTCCGTGGGTAATCCTAGGAGTACCTACCCGGTGATGCATTTATAACAGATGAACTACACAGGGGAGCTGGATCTCTCCTGGTTCCAAGGACAGGATAACAGCGACCTTGTAGCCAAGAAACTTCCTAATGCCTTCAGTAGGGGACTAGTACCTTGCCAGCTGGTACATTATTAGAACATGGGAACAGAAAGTGCAGATTATTTCTATAGCATCTTGACTTGATTCTCTCATAAAAAAAAACAGGCTCAGGTCACCTGCATGGCTCAGTCGGTTAAGCGTCCGACTTCAGCTCAAGTCATGATCTCGCAGTCCATAGGTTTGAGCCCTGCATCAGGCTCTGTGTTGACAGCTCAGAGCCTGGAGCCTGCTTCAGATTCTGTCTCCCTCTCTTTCTGCCCCTCCCCTACTCGCGCTCTGTCTCTCTCACTCTCAAAAATGAATAAATGTTAAAAAAAAGATTTTGTTTTTAAATAAAAAAAAGAAAAACAAAAAAAGAAAATAGGCTCACAAGAAAAACAAACAAACAATCAAACAGATGCCCCCAAGAGCAGCAGGTAAAAATTCAATTATCCTGAGTAGGACAGAAATATCACACAGGAAGGTTTAATTTCAAGAGTCAGAGGGTTGTGTTAGAGTTACTTAAATTTCTTCTACATTGACAGTAGAGGCGAATGTTTAGCATCAATGTTACTATCAGTGCCATTTAATATTTAATAATCACATCTTCAAAATTATAAAACTATGAATTCATGATGAACATTGTTTTCACTATATTTTTACAGCTTGTCTGGTAATTTGGGGTTTCTTATTGTTTGGCTTCTGGAGCAGAAGCAAATATTTTCATCAGTCATCATTAATATGAAAAAGAAAGGGGCGCCTGGGTGGCGCAGTCGGTTAAGCGTCCGACTTCAGCCAGGTCACGATCTCGCGGTCCATGAGTTCGAGCCCCGCGTCAGGCTCTGGGCTGATGGCTCAGAGCCTGGAGCCTGTTTCCGATTCTGTGTCTCCCTCTCTCTCTGCCCCTCCCCCGTTCATGCTCTGTCTCTCTCTGTCCCAAAAATAAATAAACGTTGAAAAAAAAAATTAAAAAAAAATATGAAAAAGAAAATAAAAAATTCCTATTTTTAGAAGTGCAAGTTATCAGATGACTTGTCTGCAAAAGGTAATTTCTCATATTTGTAGCTGGAATCTTTGAATATACATTGGAAAGTTTACTTTGAGCACATCTGAAAAATGATCCTAAATTTTTCATGGACTTGTTCAAATTTTCTTTTCAAATGGTAGCCTGTGATGTGCTTGGCTGGCTGAGTCAGTAGAGCAAGCGACTCTTGATCTCAGGGCTGTAGGTTCAAGCCCCATGTTGTATGTAGAGATTACTTAAAAGTAAAATCTTAAAAAATGGTAGCTTGCTATTCTATGTGATTGTTAATATTCTAGATATAAGTCTTCTAAGGTTTACTTGGCTAGTTAACAGACTACATTTAACTCATAAAAGAGGTTCTCAGGAAATAGACTATGCATGCCAATGTGATGTAACAATAGATGATCACAGTTTCCTCATATACGCCTCAATTTCCTCAGCTATAAAATGGGAATCATGGTTTAATGGTGAATGATCTGAGTCAGTCTGCATTCTCACGTCTGAGTTTCTGCTCCTTCCAGCTACTTAGTCAGTTTCTCCAAGGCCACAGTCCCAAAAGGATAGGAAATTCCTCTGGCAGAGTTGTGTCAAGGTCACATCATGTCTTGGCACTAGTCCACTTCAGGAGATGTATATCTCAAAAAACAGACAAGAAGGGGCGTCTGGGTGGCTTAGTTTGTTAAGCTTCCAACTCTTGATTTCAGCTTAGGTCATGATCTTAGGGTTTGTGGCTTCAAGCCCCGCGTCAGGCTCTGCACTGACAGAGTGGAGCCCGCTCAGGACTCTCTTTCTGCCTCTCCCCTACTCATGTAGGCACACACATCTCTCTCTCTCTCTCAAAAAAATAAACTTAAAAAAAAAGGACAAGAAGAGATGTCTTTATTGGAGAAAACCTAAGAATGTTGAACATATCTATTGACCCACAAATTTGCAATAGATCACCTAACCACATGGAAGGATTTGGGGGTAAGAATGGGGCCTAGTGGATAAACAGAAAGCTTCCTTGCTCCATTGTTATCTTAATTATGACAGCAACTTTATCTAGCAACCCCACACAGTTATTAACAAACTTGAGTGACTTAAAATGTAAAACTTAAGTATAATCTCATAGAAATGGATATTAGACATGAAAAATAATTACATATGATTAATATAATTATGCATTTAATTTGATATCTTTTAAATAGTTAAGCTTATGGATGAGTATACTCTTTCTGTATTTAATCCAACTTTCTTGGAACAATTTTGTGCAGAGGAACCTAAGGGAAAACTCTGTGCTTTATCTTAGAAACACCAGTAGTTTGGGATAGATTTAAAGCATTTAGTGTAAGCAAAACCTGAGTGATTAAATTGAGTAATTTTTTTTTTCTCCTAATTCCCAGCGGTCAATATGTTGTGGTGAACTTAGATCTTTTCTGTGTTGTTTTTATGTACAGGAAATTGCTTTGCTAGAAATAAAGCTTTTCCTCAAACTGTGGTTAAAGATAATAATTTAAAGGGATGCTTCTCTATTATTTCATTTTCAAGGCTTATGATATTATAAATCTGTTGCTTATTTTAATAGCATGATTCTATATATATTTGGGAGATACACTTTACTATAGATTTTGCCAAATGTTATGTTAATTGCTTGTTTTTTATTTTTACGTTGAAAGCCATAAGTTTAACAATATAAAAAGATTTAAGTATGAATTCAGAAGTTCCTAGATTTTGACATGTATGTGCAAGTGTTTTTGAAAATTTTCCTGGAAAAGTTGAAGATATATCTATATGAAACAAAAAGATAAAATGTCATTACATAAACTAATTTCAGGTGACTGGGCATTATTTTACAGTTGTCTTACCTCTGTCAGATGTAAATCTTCTAACCATGTTTGTTCTATCAATTCCAGCCTTAAGGTCAATATATTTGATGAAAAAAGTGGTCCAAAGATATAAGTTAAGTAGTTCTGCCTTTCTCTATCATCTCTTGCTATAAATCTCCTTTTAGCAGGTGCTCTATGTACTCAGAATAATGAATCTTAGAAAGCAAGAGGCCATAGATATCCACAGCCCAATCTTATACCCATTATACAAATACAAATGCCCCTTTATAGTATCTGTTACAAATGGTAATTTGGCTTCTTTTGAACACTTTCAAGAGTGACTATTATTATTGTGGAATATATCTTTGGACTAAACTTAATTCTGTATTTTTGTGATGTTTACTACAGTCCTAAGCTCACCATCTGCATCTTTAGAGAAGCCTAACACTTTATCCATTTAATGTCCATCCAAATGGATGAACACTGCTGTCATTCTCCCAGCTGTTTTTGTTTGTTTGTTTGTTTGTTTGTTTGTTTGTTTTTCTCTGCTAATAGTCCAAGCCCTTCGACATTTTTCTCTTGAATGGTTTTTAAACCTTTTATCGTTTCCCTTCTTGTCCTTGCCTGGTTTCTCCTCAAATTTTTGGTTACTTTTGTAAACAGTGAGGACTTTAAATATATAGACTTTTTCAATTATTGTCTGAACTTAGAAGGGAAGGTGTTCCTAGGACCTAAACCTTTCAACCTGTAATTTATCACATTTATATTAATGCAATCCAAGTTTAATGGATGTCTTACTTAGGAGTGCTTTTATTTTACATTGTAATGATTTTTCAATCAAAAAATATTAAAGTGTTTTTCATATAAAATGCAATTAGGCAAGTGCTCTTCCATACTGTGTTAATGCAATTTACTTATCTGAATGTAAAATCAAGGCTTTATATTTTATCACTGCTGATGTTCATTTTGTTAGTTTTGTTCTATGATCTCTCTTTAAAAATGTCTTTTAAAATTTTTATTCTATTTTCTATTAGCAACCTCTCCCAGACTCCAGCCACCTATCTTCTGGTGACTAATGAATGGGACAGTGTTAAGTTATATCCTAGAAGATCTCTCTCCAGGCCTATATAAATTATATATGTAGATGATGATAAAATAATTAATACTGCTTGAGTGCAGAATTTCAAAGACTTGTAAATCCACCAACCTGTAAGTTTATATAGCCAAATTTCTCTAAGTTGCCTATGTGGCTGGCATAGGAAAGTTTATGAAATACCTTGCCAAAATAAAGAATTGTAAGATCAGTATCATTTAACTTATGTACCATGTCTAGTATCAAAACAGGACATGTTTATTTTAGTATTATTTAGTCTTACTAAACTCATGCTAGTTTCTTTTTCTCCTTGTTGTTTTTTTTTTTTTTTTAGAGGGGGAGGGGCAGAGGGAAAGAGAGAGAATCTTAAGCAGGCTCCACATTCAGGGCTCAATCTCACAACCACAACGTCATCACCTGAGCTGAAAGCAAGAGTCAGATGCTTAGTCGACTGAGCCACCTAGACACCCCAACTCCTGGTAGTTTCTAAAGAAGTTTCCTATGATTAAGTAAGATTAGGCTGTATACAAAACATTTTATAAATGTTACAAATACAAATGCATTATAAGAGATTATTAAGGGTTGAAGAAAGATCTGTTTAATAATAATCTGTTCTAAAATTTTTATTGAACACATTAAACATTCTGGAAAGTTGTTAGAATCTTTAACAACTCCCAGAAAAAGAACTAGTAAAGAATAAATCTCAATAAATATGTATGCAATTAATGGGGCGCCTGGGTGGCGCAGTCGGTTAAGCGTCCGACTTCAGCCAGGTCACGATCTCACGGTCCGTGGGTTCGAGCCCCGCGTCGGGCTCTGAGCTGATGGCTCAGAGCCTGGAGCCTGTTTCCGATTCTGTGTCTCTCTCTCTGCCCCTCCCCCGTTCATGCTCTGTCTCGCTCTGTCCCAAAAATAAATAAAAAACGTTGAAAAAAAATTAAATATGTATGCAATTAACGCATGAGTGAATGCCTGTAGTTGATTGTGATGGGCCTTGGGAGCCCATGTGGAACTGCATGCGGCCAATCTGACTGTGAGGATGACTGCAAGGATTGTGGTGTCGGATGGGTTCTTTTGAGTGTACTTGAGAAATAGCAAAGAGAAAATAACAAGCTCAGACCTGTTAACTCTCAACTTAAATCACTATCTGAGAATCAGAGAGGTTCCATATAGCCCTAAACTAAGATCTTATTTCTGGAAACTGCAGGGTTGATATTGCTGAAAATCTGTATTACAATGCTCACTGAATTCAGTCTCAGCAGATTTGTCATATGAAAGGGAGGGCATTAACTGATCAAGAATGGGACTCTGAATATTGGGATGGGTACGTGTGTTATTGAATGCTGATGACACTGACACTCTTGAGCCTCCAGATCACTTTGAGACTCCCATCCCATTAGAAGTAGCTTTCCTTCCAGTATCTGAGACTAGCCTTCTGCTTGATAATCTTATGATAACCTTATCTAGGGTGAACATGTGGAAGGAGGATGTCAAAACTTCCTATAACTGTAACTAAGATCAAATCCCATCATGTTCCAAGAGGGATGGGTACATAAAAATTACCCGGGAAGAAATAGCTTACACATGAAAGAATTCCAAGTCTTTGCAAATATGTTGACTGAAACCTAAGGAATGAATGGGAAAGGAGTCTATGGATGTTAGACCAAGGCAAATGAAATAAAAACCCAAATCTAGCTGAATTTATTGATAAGGGTATATTTGCTGGAGACTCAGGGTTGGGGAGGTAATTAAATTTTTCTTTTAATATTTTTATTGAAATATAGTTGACATATAACATTGTATAACTTTAAGGTGTAAAACATTGACTTGTTACATGCAATATGATACTCACATTGTGTTAGGTAACATATCTATTACATCACATGATAGCATTTATTTTTTGTCATGGGAGCAATTAAGGAGATTCTGTTTTTAAATGGACTAGCTGGTACAGTAGGAGATGGTTCTGAAGGATTATGTGGTTCATTGACTTAAAGTTAGACTCCATGACAGTAGCCTATAGTTAACGCAGCTGACATGCTACTTCAGTATGATATGGAGGAAGGAAACCAAAGACTTAGAGATTTAGTAATGTTGGACTGGGGGGCGCCTGGGTGGCTCAGTCAGTTGAGCATCCGACTTTAGTTCAGGTCATGATCTCACAGCTCATGAGTTTGAGCCCCGTGTCGGGTTCTGTGCTGATAGCTCGGAGCCTGGAGCCTGCTTCAGATTCTGTGTCTCCCTCTCTCTCTGCCCCTAACCCACTCACATTCTATCTCAAAAATAAATAAACATTAAAAAAAAGAAGAAGAAGAAACATTGGACTAGATTTATTGTGTGCAACTATGCTTCATGAAAAGGTCTGAAAGATATTGCCCTCAGTGAGGCATTGAAAGATATATTAGTGAGGGAACACCTACATTCTTGAAAAACTTAGTGGTTACTTGCCTTTCACGGTCATGCATGATGCAGGGCAGGAATTTTTAATCTAGTACTATTGACATTTTGGAGAGGATAATTCTTTGTTTTGAGGGACTTTTCTGTGAATTGCAGGATGAACTGATCTCTACCCTCCAGATGCCAGTATTACCCTCCCCTGAATCATGACAATCAAAAATGCCTCCAGATATTGCTGATTGTTCCCTAGAGGGAACAAAATTAATCCTGGTTGAGAAGCACTATTTTATAGGGTGATATCTGTATTAGTTTACCATTGCTGCTATAACAAATTGTCAGAGATTTAGTAATTTAAAACAACATAAATTTATTCTACTGTATTTCTGGAAGTCAGAAGTCTGAAATAAGTCTCACAGGGCTAAACTCAGGATGTTGGCAGGGCTGCTTCCTTTTTCCAGAAGAAAATCTGCTTCTTGTCTCTTTCAGCTTCTAGAGAAGCTCATGGTCCCTTTCTTTATATTCAACACACAGTGTAGTATCTCTTTCCTCTGACCTCCTGTCTATGTCTTAAAAAGACCCTTATGGTTACATTGGACCTACCCAGACAATCCAGGATAATCTGTCCATCTCAAGATCCTTAACTATATCTACAAGGTCTATTTTACTACGTAATGTAATATATTCACAGATTTCCCATATTAAGATGTGGACATCTTTGCAGGGAGGAAGGTAAGACATTATGCAACCTAGCACACTACTGTTAAAATGGGTACCCTGATCTCAGTGGGCATTATAGGATCTCAGAGTAGCAGGATCCTGTGGCAGCATTTAATTGCCAAAGAAAGGTAGAAACACCTATTTTAAAGGGCAGCAGAGACCCACAGGTCATCAGAATACCTTCGCCCCTGGAGATCTTTGGAGGTAGTAATTGATTATCATGTCCCTAGCAAAATAAATGGGCAGACTGGGAGAATATCACTTGGTCTGTGTAACTGAAAAAGCTCTAGGTCTGGTAGCCATAAACCTGACTCAAGTCTCCAAAATGGTGAGCCATGGCTTCTCACTCCATTTCCAGACCTATGTCAATTCACAGATCCAGAGTTCCTTGATTAAAGGGGAGGCCAAGTGCCCTTGAGGAAGAAATAAGGTTCTTTGTCACCACTGGTGAAAGTACCTATAAGAAATCTCCCTCTACTCCCTTTTCAAAAGGGTGTGGACCATTTACATACACCACATTTGTGTAATTTTGACCCATTTACAAAGTGACAGGCTGCTAGTGTTGAGTGGGGACCAGAAAAAGAGAAGGCTCCACAGCAAGTTCAGGGTGCAGTTTAAATTTCCCTGCCACAAAGAGCTCATGATGTAGCAGATCCAATAATGATACTTCAAGTGGCCATGGCAAAGAGGGTTGCTGAATGGAACTTTAGCAAGTGGACCTCTAGGTTTTGGACTATATATGTGTTCCATCTTCTAAAAATAATTACACTCCTTTTAAGAAACATCTCTGGTTTGCTATGGGACGTTGCTAGAGACTGAATTCTAACCATAGGTATCATGTCTACAGGCAGCCTGAGCTTCCCAGCATGAAATGGGCATTGTCTGACTCAGCCAGAAGGTTGGGCATAGGCAGCAGTAATCTGTCAGGGAATGCAAATGCTATAAAAGAGATCAAGTTTGGGCAGATTCAGGAAGTTCTGGAAGGTAAAGTGATTTGTAGGAGCAGGTATTTTGGGCTCCATTGACACAAACCATGCAGTGATTATGACTAGGTGTTTTTTTTTAATACCCAGAAAATACTTAGAAAATATCACAGCTACTTCTAAGGACAAATTACTGAATTTTCCTGAAGTTACTATTGAGTAGGCCTTATTTCTAGATTGTGCACTGAAATGATTAAGAGTCACATTAATTTGGATTCAAAGTTTAACTTTGCTATTTATTCATACTGAATGTTGAACGATTTACATAACCATTCTGAGCTGCCTCAATTTCCTCATCTGTAAAATGTGGTATTACCACTTACCTCAAAGGATTATTAAGATTAAATAAAATAATTTGTATAAAGTAAATATAGCAGCACAAAATTGTTAGTTTCCTTCTTTTCTTTATCCCATCCCCCCCTCCAGTAACTTAAGAAGAAAGGGATTAATTGCCTTGTGCTTTAATATGTTGAACACAAAACCAATTCGTTTGAATTAGGTCAAGCAAAAGTTCAGCCATTTGGCTACTAGTATCCATCCATAATGGAAGTATTATGGTGTGTATTTTTTCCTAGAGGCCATTAGACCGTACGCCATTTGGATGTCTTTAGAAGAAAGAATGATGATCTTGAATTGCCTAGAAAATTTCATACTTTCTCATTCTATACACTTTATTCTTTACCTTTTTCAGAGAAAGTGCTTCTGCAACAAGAGAACTTTTAAACTATGTCCTGATGATATTTCGCTGCATTGGAACAAAAAACTGACAAACTCCCAAAAACATGTACACTGTGAAAAAGTGATGGGACAGGGTATGGAATACAAAAAAAACAAACAATCTCAAAGAGTAAGATATGTTCCCAAATTAGAAACTGAATTTAAACAGTGAATGGTTAAAGATTTTAGAAAGCTATGGCAAAACCAAAGATTTTAAAAATTTCTTTATGTATGTTAGAGCTATTTACTTTTTGGTTTCATGTACATCATATGTATTATATAGCAGTAGGCACTTTTGCTTTCCCTAGCCATTTTATTCATGTACTATAAAAGCATATTTTGACCCTCTGGATGTCTATTCAGAAATAATGTAACTAAATGAGATTTCATACTCATATGATTTTTTTCAGATGGTCGCAGACTTTTAAGGTTCAATTATCCAAGTTATTGAAGGGGAAGACTTGGACAGTACATCTTGAGAGTAAATAATCCAAACTTTACTGGGTAATATGGGATTAAAAATAAACTGAGGGGTGCCTGGGTAGCTCAGTTGATTAAGCATCCAGCTCTTGATTTCAACTTAAGTCATGATCTCCTGGTTCATGAGATAGAGTCCCAGGTCAGGCTCTGTGCTGGCAGCATGGAGGCTGCTTGGGACTCTCTCTCTCCCTCTCTCTCTGTTGCTACCCCACTCAGCTGTCACTCTCTCAAAATAAATGAATAAACGTTGAAAAAAAAACTGAAATAAGAGCCAGGCAACAAAATAATTTTTTTCTAGAACCAAGAATTATTATTTTTTGGATGAGTTATTTAAATTATTGAAATTCACTAGGCCTCAGTTTCCCCATCTCTTTACAAGAAGAGAGTTAATGGGGCACCTGGGTGGCTCAGTCGGTTGAGCATCTGACTTTGGCTCAGGTCATGATCTAACAGTTTGTGGGTTCAAGCTCTGTATTGGGCTCTGTGCTGACAGCTCAGAGCCTGGAGCCTATTTCAGATTCTGTGTCTCCCTCTCTCTCTCTCTGCCCTTCCCCCACTCATTCTGTTTCTCAAAAAAATGAATAAACGTTAAAAAAGTAAAAAAATAAATAAAATAAGAGAGAGCTGAGAATGGGAGAAGAGCGGAGCATCTAAGCAGTACACCCAGCCTCCTCTTCTCGCCACACCTCACTCTCGCAGCCCACCCGCCCTGCTGCCTGCTCGCAGCCCAGAACAGCTTCCACCATGGCCACCTCTGCGAGTCCCCACATGAACAAAGGCATCAAGCAGGTGTACATGTCCCTGCCTCAGGGCGAGAAAGTCCAAGCTATGTACGTTTGGATTGATGGTGCTGGAGAAGGCCTGCGCTGCAAGACCCGGACCTTGGAAAGTGAACCCAAGTATGTAGAAGAGTTGCCTCAGTGGAATTTTGATGGCTTTAGTACTTTTCAGTTTGAAGGCTCCAACATCTTGTCCCTACTGCCGTATTTCGGGACCCTTTCTGCAAGGACCCCAAACAGCTGGTGTTCTGTGAAGTCTTCAAGTACAACCAAAAGCCTGCAGAGACCAATTTAAGGCATACCTGTAAACAGATATTGGACATGGTGAGCAATCAGCACCTGGTTTGGAATGGAGCAGGAATATACTCTCTTGGGCACAGGTGGGCCCCCTTTTGGTTGGGCTTCCAACGGCTTCCCTGGGCCCCAAGGTCCATACACTACTGTGGCATGGGACATTGTGGAGGCTCACTACCAGGCCTGCTGGTACACCAGCATCAAGATTGGTGGGACAAATGCTGAGGTCATGCCTGCCCAGTGGGATTCAAGATAGGACACTGTGAAGGAACCGACGTGGGAGATCATCTCTGGATGGCCTGTTTCATCTTGCATCGTGTATGTGAAGACTGTGGAGTGATAGCAACCTTCTATTTTAAGCACATTCCTGGGAATTGCAATGGTGCCGGCTGCCACACCGACTTCAGCACCAAGGCCATGCGAGAGGAGAATGGTCTGAAGTACATTGAGGAGTCCATTGAGAAACTGAGCAAGCGGCACCAGTACCACATCTAAGCCTATGATCCCAACGGGGGCCTGGATAATGCCCAGCGCCTAACAGGATTCCACAAAACCTCCAACATTAATGACTTTTCTGCCAGCGTGGCCAACCGAGGTGCTAGCATCCACATTCCCTGGACTGTCGGCCAGGAGAAAGGTTACTTTGAAGACCATCGCCCCTCTGCCAACTGTGACCTCTTTTTGGTGACAGGAGCCCTCATCCGCATGTGTCTTCTCGTTGAAACTGGCAATGAACACTTCCAGTACAAAAACTTAGTGGACTAGACTTGCAGCCATCAAACCCCTAATTCTCCATCCTGCCTCCGTGTTTGGCCCTCTCTTGACTGTCCTAACAGCTGTAACTCAAAGGTCAGAATATCAAGGTCTTTTTTTATTCCTCATGCCCAGTTAACATCTCTTGCTTTCTTTTGACCAGGATAGAAGGGTCAAGTTCTTAATCTTTTTACACCCCCCCCCTTTTTTCCCTGTTACTGAAGCTGTCTGGTACATTAGTGGGGAAGGGGTGGGGAGACATAACCACTGTTTCCTTTTAATCAGGTGTGTTTGTCCAATAGGCATAGCTATCTGGACAGAGCATAGTATTTGTGAAGGGAGGGGGAGAGCTTTTTCTTTGAGGTAGCTGAGTTCTGGGGTGGGGGGATGGGTTACTTACTCTGGGATTAGGTTAGGATTTCCTCTCTTGGTGGGAAGTTCCATTTCGTATAAAGTTATAACCAGCTTTCTATTGAAAGTGAGACTTAGGAGAGAACCAAGCAGGAAAATGCCCCTGTCCTCCTGGTACAGTGCTTCCCTTACCCGGGACTAAATGCCCTCACCTGAAGACAAGCTCAGCAGAAGGATGGATTGACCTACCTTAGAAGAAAAAGTTCTTATTGCTTGGTCCTCCATTTATAACACAAAGCAGAATAATATTTTTATATTTAAATGTAAAAAAAAGTATATGTGTGTGTGTGTGTGTGTGTGTGTGTGTGTGTGTGTGTGTGTAGATATGTGTGTTTATTTGTTTTGTTTTGTTTTCCTAAAGTAGGAAAAACATTCTGGTCATTGGGAGCCAAAATTTGAGGTGAATACTCTGGTTAGAAATAAGGATCTCCTTTTGAGGAGGGGTGAGGGAGGTGTGTTTGAAAAAGTTGGCTATCTGGGGCTGTCTGTTGTTCCCTCACCACCACTGCAGGGCTTCTGTGCCCTGGCCACTCTTGGGAACAGATTGACACCACTTGGGTAACCTGAGGATGCACAATGTGGAAGAAGCAATCACCTGAGCACCTTGGCTTCAATTTAAAAGACACACACAAACACACAGAAGTTTAGAAATAAGAGTTGACTGGTCAACTTGAGCATGTTCCTGATGGGTTATTGGGATTATTTTAAGGTGGCACTAGCATGTCATTAAAGCAGGCCTTTTGATATATTAAACATTTTTTTAAAGTAAAATAAAATAAAATAAAATAAAATAAAATAAAATAAAATAAAATAAAATAAAATAAAATAAAATAGAATTAATGCTGTTTTACACAACCAACATACTCTTAAGTCTGTGATTATGTTAGGTTTTTCAAAGTGACTATGTTCGTATATCTGAATATGATTGTCTTATTTACAGTTCCTTTTTAAATTTCTCCCATCTCATAGAACAACTTCTTTCCATTCTTCATTTTCATTGAATATGGATATAATCACATCTTAGAGTAATTCAAATTATCAGCATAAGAAATGAACTACAGTATTACTTGCCCTCACTTTTTTTCTTCATGACTTCCATAGGACTGAGAGGCCTGTTAGTGGTTTAGTTAAAAAGGCCTTCCAAGATCTTTACTGTGTACTGGGCTACACAGTATATTAGAAAGAAAAACTTAGGCCATAAGGATCCCTTGAAAGCCTTGTAGCAGTAAAGTGTGTTAATTTTTGCACAAGATGTTTACATTGGTGTTTGCTATTGGTTTAATAATTGAAAGTTTTTTTTTTTGGGGCGCCTGGGTGGCGCAGTCGGTTAAGCGTCCGACTTCAGCCAGGTCACGATCTCGCGGTCCACGAGTTCGAGCCCCGCGTCGGGCTCTGGGCTGATGGCTCAGAGCCTGGAGCCTGTTTCCGATTCTGTGTCTCCCTCTCTCTCTGCCCCTCCCCCGTTCATGCTCTGTCTCTCTCTGTCCCAAAAATAAATAAACGTTGAAAAAAAAAATTTAAAAAAAAAAAAAAAAAAAAGAAAGTTTTTTTTTTTTACAATAGAGGATTCTCAAAATTTGAGTTGTTTCAAATAATATGTTAAATTTTTAAAGGCCTAAGTCCTGCCCCAGATTTACTAGGATTGGGGAGAGTGTCGAGGGAGGGGAGACAGCTCTATTTTTAACAGGCTCCCTAGAAGATTCTCAGGCATCAGATTTACCTATTGCTCTAAACCAGTATTTATGACATAATTATTGGCACATTGTCTCACTTCATTAGAGATATCATATAATATATTCTCTAAAAACTAGGGCTCCTTTGAGAGTGAAAGAGTGTTCTCATCAATAATTATGTCAGTATGAAAGGCATAAAACAGGACTTCTCGGACAAAGCAGGACCAACACTTAACATATAACCTATCTTTGTAGGACCACCAAAAATCTACCTTCAAATCTCACTATGTCGCTTATTGCCCTTATTAGCTATTTTTTAATGTTACACTTTACATATGTTATTAACTCATTATATATTAGTAATATTTTTGTTTTAAATGTTTTGCTTTGCACAATTAAGAAATTTAAAAATTGGCAAATATCTTGTATTTATCCACATATTTACCATTTCCAGTGTTCTTTGTTTCCATATGTAGACCCAGGTTTCCTTCTGGTGACCTTTTCTTTCTACTGAAAATCATCATGCAGATATGCTGGCAATCAATCTCTTGGCTGCTGGTTGTCTGAATACTTTGTCTTTATTCTTGAAGGACAATTTTGCTGGATATAGAATTTTTAGCTTGACAGGTTTTTTCTGCTCTTTCAAAATGTCATTCCATTGATTTCTAATTACATTTTCTGATGAAAAGGCTATGATGATCTTTGCTCCTATGTGCAAATAAAACAAAAAGTCTTCTTTCATCAAGTTGCTTTTAAGAGTTTCTCTTTTTCATTGGTTTTCAGCAGTTTGATTAGGATATGCTTTGGTATGGCTATCTTTTAATTTATCTGGCTTAGGATTTTGACAGGTTTATTGGTTCCATTAAATTTAGAATATTTTTCAAATATACTTTCTGCTTTCCCCTTCTGTCTTAAACACCAATTTATGTATTTTAAACATCTTGATATTTTTTATCAGGTTTCTGAAGTACTTGTAATTTTTTTTTCCATTTATTTTTCTCTGTGATTCAATTTGGCTATTTGATACTGCTGTGTCTTCCATGATCAATTTGGAGGTAGTCTCCAGTCAGCTATTAATTCCATCCATTAAGTTCTTCACTTCTGATACTGTGGTTTTTAATCCAAAGAAGTTCACTTTGGCTTTTTAATATACCTTTCATTTCCCCTTCATTATATTCATGTTTTCCTTTAAATCTTTAGCTTGTTTGTAATCTCTCTTTGGAAGTCCATGCTGAAAACAAACAACCTGATTAAAAAATGGCCAGAGACCTTAACGAACACTTCACCAAAGTCATATGTGATCATCAGGGAAATGCAAGTTGAAACAACAATGAAATACTACTACACACCCATTAGAATGGCCAACAACCTCATGCAAACCCCTTTGCAGACTTCTGGATGTCTTTCTCCACAAAGCTCCATTTTCTCCAATGCTTAGATATCCCAACCGCCTCCATTCTCTCCCACATACATCTCTGCCTCCTCAACTCAAAAAGCCTGCGCTCTCTGCTCAGCTGCATCCTTTGCCTACCTTTCCTATGCAATGATCTAGCAAGTGCCTCCTGGCAGAAAGCCAGTTCACTTCACATTTCCTTTTCTGGGTATTCTGTCCTGTGTTTTGTTTCACATACATTGTTCAGGTTTTAGGGCAAGGTGATTTTAGTAACTCTGTCATGGCTGAAAATGGGAATAAGTGATGCTTTATCTTGCATTTTTAAACCATCATCAAATCTAAATTTTTGGGTTTGTCTCCATCGTTTTGTCATCAGACTGAAGTTGCTTAAGAATTCTAATCATGGGGCCACCTGGGTGGCTCAGTCCGTTAAGCATCAGACCTCGACTGAGGTCATGATCTCGCTGTTTGTGAGTTCAAGCCCTGTGTTGGGCTTTGTGCTGACAGTTCAGCCTGCTTTGGATTCTGTGTCTCTGTCTCTCTCTCTGCCCCTCCCCTATTCTCTCTCTCTCCCCCTCTCTCTCTCTCAAGTATAAATAAACATTAAAAAAATTAAAAAAAAGAATTCTCATCATATTCTTCTCTTTTGTGTCTGGAATTGAACCCTTATTTATGTGACATATAAAAGTTTCAGGAATGAAGAAAATTCTGGCCATTTTCACCCAGTATCACAATAGTCATAACAGGGTTTTTTTTTTTTATTTTCATTTCACTCCCTTCATAATGTAGAGGTCTTCAACCTCAGATTTGTGAATGAAAAAGAAAAAAAATGACTGTGGTTTATAATGACATTATATTCTTATTTTACAATTGAAATTAAAAGTCTTTTCTATTCAAAGTATTTCTATTTATTTTGTTACTGAATCTCCCATTGAAATCTCATCTATGTCTGTTTCTTATTTATAAGTCAGAATTAAATACAGGTGTCTATTGTTTTTTATAATCAAATATAAATACAAAATACTGTATTTGAAATATATGCCTTTATATGAAACACGAAAAGTTCATTTTAAAACAACTTTATTTTTTTAATTTTTTTTTAATGTTTATTTTTATTTTTGAGAGACAGAGAGTGAGAGAGACAGACCTCGAGAGGGGAAGGGCCAGAGATACATGGAGACACAGAATCTGAAACAGGCTCCAGGCTCTGAGCTGTCAGCACAGAGCCCGATGTGGGGCCTGAACTCACGAACTGCAAGATCATGACCTGAGCCGAAGTCGGACGCTTAACCGACTGAGCCGCCCAGGCGCCCCTTAAAACTCCTTTAAAAAGGGGATGCCTGGGCGGCTCAGTCGGTTAAGCGTCCGACTTTGGCTCAGGTCATGATCTCACCAAGATTGGTGAGTTTGAGCCCAGTATCAGGCTCTATGCTGACAGCTCAGAGCTTGGAGCCTGCTTCAGATTCTGTGTCTCCATCTCTGTCTGCCCCTCCCCTACTCTCACTCTCTCTCTCAAATAAATAAATAAATAAATTAATTAATTAATTAATATTAAAAAAAATATTTGAACTCCTTTCAAATGTAACTAAAGATAGTTTGAAAGGCTGGCTTCTTTCCATAGAATCCCAGAAGGGGTACAATTGTTTTTGCTTTCGTTTAGTTTGAGAATACATTTTTCCATGAGGCAATTTACTTTACATTTTTAGACATTAGTACTGGTCAATAATTGTCTAATGCAGCATGGAAAGTATTCTTCCTCACAAGATGGGGGAGGACGGTTCAGTCAATAAAGGATCATTCTTTGGGGATTTGTCTTGCTGATACAGCAGAAGCTGGGTCTAAACGCACAGGTACATCAATTTGTGCCATAATGCACACAGACTTGAACATTCCCTTCTTTATTTATTAATCAGGTCAAGATGATGGGTGAGAATTCTCTCTTGCATATCCAAGAGTCCATACTAGAAAATTAAGTGAATAAAAAAATTACGAGAAGTTACATCAGCAACCTTGCTTCTGAGACAGCAAGTAACTGAAGGCAGCTTCAACTTTGATGACTACAGGTTTTGGAAATCAAAATACTGGATGTAAAGTAAATGATTACCCTATCACACCCTGCCTTAATTATAAAAAAAAGAATATTTCATAATAGTTTATCCAATAGTTAATATTAAAAGTAAAGTGTCACAGGCATAGATTTGATCATAAAATAACATACCATCAGCAACAATCAGTATATTTTTTCTTCGATCATTTATTTGTTGGTTTGAAAAAAAGACTCATTAAAACTTTCATTTTAGACTGAAGAAGAGAGAAACTTTATTTACGTAAGCCATAAAATCTTTGTTAATTTTTTCTTTACCTGAGAACTATACATAAAGCACAAAATGAATTTAAAGATTAAGGAATATTGTAAAGTAGTTATAACTATAGGAAATACTTTTTAAAGCATGCATTTTGATTACTGTCAGTAAAATTTAGTTGCACAGCTAGATGTTTATGTTTATTTGAAATTACATGAGAACACATGGCTGGAATTTAGAAAAAATTGTGCCAACTTGTATTTTGCCTGTGATGGTAGATAAATCAGTAGCTGAATTGGACTGCAGATGCATTTGCTTCTTGTAATCAGAATTGAATGCCTTCAGGTAATACATTTGCTCTCCAGGTTACATAGGTGTCCCCACTCCCAAGAGCAGTATGGCTTGAGATTAAGGCCACTGTCTCTGGTAGTAGACAGCTCAAAATTGAATCCCGCATTTGTTTACTGTGTGACCTTGGGCACATTACTCAGTGCTTTAGTTTATTTATCTGTAAAATGTAGAGAATCATGGTGTCTCCCTCATAGCATTTGTGTGAAGGTTAAATGAATATATTGTATATTGCCTAACATAATACCTGGCATATAGCAAGCCAGCAACGATTTTCACAGTACTAGTAGCAGTAATAATACAAATACGTTTTACCTGCCTGGCTCCTGAAGGCACTTGAATTTGTAAATCTCAGTCAGATTTTTATACCATTCTAGAACATGACGACTGTTGGTCATTGGCAGAACTCCTGGCCAATCTGATTTCTGGTCTACCAGCATCTATTTTTCTTTTTGTAATTCCGCCTCCTTGACTGTCTTCTTGTTCACTGAACTTTTGACTGTACATGGAAGCTGACAGGTGTTTTCCCAGAGGTGACACCGACCGCTTCACACAGCTGTTATCTGACAGTGTTCAGGTCTTTCTGAGGAGAGCGCATGATGGAAAGGCCATCAGACAAGCAAGCCAACAGTTGCATTTGGCATAATTACACACTTCTCGAGGGAAGGAAACAGTCAATCTCACAGTTTTTAGTCAGGTTGACACTATCCACCTATTTTGCAAGGTACATTCACAAAGTTCAAATAGTTGATTGACTGAAGCTGAGAAGAAAAGGCTAAATGTCAGGCTTTTAAGATGAAACCGTGGCAGCTCTCAAGCAGCCTGGCAGATAGAGTGAAGTCTGGAATTAAGAGTGACAGAGGAACGGATGGCAAGTGGTAAAGGGAAGCCCCAGTTTGCCAGAAAAAAGAAGTCAGCCTGCAGTTAGAGTGCGTGGGTTTTGATGAGGGGTAGAAAGGCTAAAATGTATACTAATTTGTATGTGCACAGCTATTTTAACATTCAAAGAAAAACTTCCACAATTTAACTAAAATCTTGAGATCTTCTTATATTTGAAATGTTAATATGTTTTTTAACAGTGCCTAAGATATTTCGATTCCATTTCAAGATCATTTTATTTATCACATTTTTATCACTCTGATCTCTGGTTTCAGAGATGTGAAAATCTAGGAAAATATAAATCAGTTCCATTGGTAAGAGGTCAGAGCGGAGAGAAAAGAAATTTAAAGTTAATGAGAAAATAAAACATGTGAAAAGTTTTGATTCATGCTATTTAGTGTAAAATTAAAGAATTTAAAATAAGGAGAATTTTAAATAGTTACAAAGAAATAGTAAATAAAGCATCTTTGCTTTAATAAAATTCAGTATCTAATGTGACTCCATTAGCTTTACTGTGTGTTTCTAAAACCAAGTCTTTTTTGTTGTTATTGTCCCTATTTTAGAGTGATAGCAATTAAAATTCACATGTTAATGACTTGGGTTATAGAAGTCATTAGGAAAACCAAAATCAGTCTTCTTGCTTTTCATTATTGCAGGAAGTTATGGCAAGATGAGGACTATTAATTAGATTCTATTCTATTTATTTAGTAAGTATCTAATAGTTTAAGAAAGAATAATAGTTTAGGCTAGTTCTGTCCAATAAATATGTCACTTGAAACACAGTTAAATTTTAAATTTTCTTGGAGTCAAAGTAACAATAATAAATAAAAAGACACAGGTGAAAATTACTTTGTGAGATATTTTATTTAACCCACTAGCCAAATTTTATCATTTCAATGGGTAATCAATATAAACACTATTGAGAGAGTGTCCAAAATAGTGTTTGGGTGGTTAATCAATGTAAATTATCAATGGGTTTTTTTTTACATCTCTTTTCATAATAAGTTTTCAAATTGGTGTGTATTTCACATTTAGACACATCTCAATTTAATCAATAGCCACATGGGGCTAGTGACTAGCTACCATGAACAGCACAGATTTAGATCATTTTACCTTCATCCCACTCATTCATTCATTATGTGCTTGAAATCCATAAATGAAATATTAATTGATTGCCCATGTATTTTATTCTCTATATTGCACACTAAAATATATTTTCAAGTCCTTTTCGGTAATGGTCTGTTACAGTTAAAGAATCTCTGCTGTTAGAGGCATATCTTATCATTATGACTATCGTTAAAATTATTAAAAAGCATTGTTCCAGTTGCTGTTACTGCATAACAGATTACCCCAAATTTTATCAATATAAGACAACTACTTTATTATACTCACAGATTGTGTGGTCAGTATCTAAAAGGGCAGAGCAGGAGTGATGTGTTGCTGATACACAAATTCTGCAGAACGGCTCAGTGTCTGGGAACTAGAGTTATCTGGAATCTTTGTTCGTTCATATATCTGGTGCCTAATTCAGGAGACTGCAAAGACAAAAACTGCCAGCCGAAGCACCTGCTTGTGGCTTCTCAGTGTCGCCTGGCCTCACAGCATGGTGACTCTGTGGTTAGACTTTTTCCATGTGCGCTCAAGGCTCCAAGGGCAGGTGTTCCAGCAAGTAGGACCCAAGTTGCATTGCCTTATAGGGATTAGCCTTAGAGAGACCACAGTGTCGTTTCCTCTCCTTTCTATTAGTTCCAGACAAGCCAAATTCAAAAGGAGTTGATAGAGACCTCACCTTTCCATTTGAGTGTCAGAGAACTTGAGAACATGTTTTAAAACCACTATATAGTTTTGCTTTCTGATGATTTGTTTCCCCATATCCATAGTTATGTGTGATATATGAAATATGTTTGGTCTCTATCTATTCTAACTCCAGCTGTTCACTCACTGTACACAGAGATTCACCAGAGATTTAATTTCTGTATGCCCAGAGTCTGACATAATACCACCTTGTTGCACATATAATTTATAGAGTAGTGAGAACTGCATTAACCGATAACATGGGAAGTATTCTGCAGAGGCTTGGCACACTATGTGTTCAGTAACTGTTAGGTTTAAATGTCTTAGAAAGCTATTAATATAATGATGAATCTTTGTTTAAGTTCCAGCTCCAAATCTCGCTTTAAGTTACTAGAGGGGCAGTGGGTGGAGGGATGGGCTAACTGCATGATAGGCATTAAGGAGGACACTACTTGGGATGAGCACTGGGTGTTATATGTAAATGATGAATCACTGAAACCAATACTACACTTTATGTTAACTAACTTGAATTTAAATAAATAAATACATAAATAAGTAATAAGATGATTTATTGTATACAAAGAAAAGTTACTGGAATTCTCTAAACATCTATTTCCCTTGTGTTATTAAAGATATTAGACCATTTTATAGGATATCAATAGTATTAAATGGAATAATCCATGCAAAATGCTTATTATAGTATCTGGTATACAGTAAGCAATGTATTTTATGAAAATTTGTCCAGAAATTGTCATTATGACAAATTTCTCAATGGATTATTCCGCAGAGAAAAGACTTTTAATCAACACTATGGAGTAGTTATCTATCCCAATCAATAGAGGACATTCTGTAATAGTTTAATTATGATATATTTTATTGCATCAGATTATTTGTGTTCTTGAAATAGTCTACAACTAATCAGACCAAGTAAATTTCCAGATTGATATAATCACCAGGCAGCCACTTAAAGCGTTTATAATCAATTATATAAAATTAGGATAATGAGGTGTCTTTTTTTTTTTTTACTGATACTTATTTTAGTGTAAAACAGAAGAAAAGAGTTCCACACAAAGCTTCATTGTGATTTCCCTATCTATAAACTTCAGTGTATCTGAGTCCTTCCTAAGTGGCTAACAAATTGCCGGTGATTTGCAGTTCATATATGGTTAACCATAACTTCATACTCCAATAGTGCTATCACACTGTGGTATCACAGTGATTATCACTGGTTAATGTTAACCAATAAATATCAAAGAATGCTTAAATCATAATGATAACTACTGTTACAGCAAATTTAACTTAGCCTTTTGTTCAAATTATACTTTTATTTTCTGAAGAGTGTAAAGGCATAAATCCGCAAAGAATCATACTATCTTGGGAATGATATATCAGGCTGGCATGTGAACCACAGTTCTTTCCCCATTCTATAATGTAACTGAAACCAAGTGCACTTACTTGTTAAAGGCTCTCTAGGCTGTCAGTTCTTCACATGACCCATGTGATTTGTGCTGCTAAAAATATTGAATATTTTCCAGAACATTGCTATTATCCTCCTATTTATAGTTCACAGATGATGGTAAGAAAACTATTTAAAAATCTAGATGGTGTTCAGTGAAAACACCTATTAGATACGAGGAAAGCTGTGTTCTAGTCCTCTCAGCTGCTAACAAAGTAACTGACTTTGAACTTGTCCTCAACCCCTCCATAAGGGGTTAGTGTGGTCTAGAACCTATTAGGGCAATTACCTACAAATAAGTTCATAAAATATGCTATAGATTTATGCCTCATTGTAATTACCAATATTAAATATATACTTTTTATAACTAAATGATACCTGTAGTTTGGGATGCTATGAGACACTAATTTATATTTCCTTTACTCCTAAGTAATTGATTACATTCTTGGTTTATTTCTTGACTCCATCTATCTGCACACTAAGACACTGAGCTGCCTTAGTAACAATCAATGGTAGTGATTTGGTCTTTGATTTCCTTGTCCCTGTGTTCTACTTATCTGGTGAAACTGGTCCAACATTTTCTTGGTCTTCTAACAAATAACAATGCTTTCTTTATGAAATAAAATAACATTATTGACTTCTTGCTCTTCATTTTACATGTGTTCTTACTAAAATCAGAATTGTGGGTGGCTAGGTTAAGAATGCTTCCAGATTGTTGATTTGGAAGGTTTTCCAAACTAATTGTTGATTTCCTGAATATGAGTAATAAAATCAGTTGATGAAAGCTCTATCTTTCAGCTGTAGTAAACTTTCGTCCTGTTTACTTTCAGATCTTATGATGAAATTGTTTTACAATTCTGGTAGAGTGAAGGAAACATCCCTGAATAATTATACAACTTACTAAATAAAACCAACATTTTTGATGAAATAGTATGTATTGGATGCCAAGCATTGATTGGAGGCTAAAATCTCTTGTATTACTAAATCCTTGCAAAAACTTGTGATATAAGTTATTACTAAAGAGTCAAGAAAACAGGCTTAGAATGGTAAACTTACTAGCTGTCGTTATTCAGTGAGAAAGATTCAGAGTCTGACTATAACCCATGATTGCAAAGTCAAGCTTACTCACATATTCAGTGATAGTGGATATATTGTTAATTACAAAAAAAAATCTGGATGATATGAAAACAGGTTATATGGAAGAACATATACAGAGGAATATATGGCAACAAATGTAGTACAGTCACATAATTTTTTTACCTTTCTTAAATATCTTTCAAGGGGCGCTTGGGTGGCTCAGTCAGTTAAACATCTGACTTCAGCTCAGGTCATGATCTCACAGTTCATGGGTTCGAGCCCCGCATCGGACTCTGGGGCTGACAGCTCAGAGCCTGGAGCCTGCTTCAGATTCTGTACCTCCCTCTCTCTCTGCCCTTCTTCCACTTGTGCTCTGTCTCTCTGTCTCTCTCTCAAAAATGAATAAAATTAAAAAATATATATCTTTCTAGATTTAAAATTTAATAAATATATTTAGGGATGTATTTAATTTAATAGAGATTTGATCATTTTGGTTATTTATTATTTTTAAAAGTTATTAATATTTAAATGTAATTTCTTTCAAGTTTCTTTTCCCATGAAATAATATCATTTTGTAATCACTGAGATATGCAGAAGCAAAAGAAACTTGATTAAAGCTTGTGTTAAAGATTCATGAGTTAAAAAAAAAAGGAAATAATGATCACAGAGAGATAATAGATCCACTAAAACACATGTCTTTCCATCTCCTATATCTTCTTAGGATCATAAAGACACTGCTAGAAAGGTGATTTTTCACTTCCATTTAAAGCCTTTTATGAATAGCTATCCCTGGAGCAACTCTGTTCTATGCCATGTTACTCAGAATCTAGGATAATGCAGCCCTTGTTTCTGCCTTACTAGTTGTTCAGTGATGAATGTATTCAGGGTCCTTCCTTGACTTGAGACATTTGTGTCAACCTTCTCCCAGAATGTGTGCTTGAGTCCTGATGGCTGTTACAGGTATTTTTTTTATAATGGTGATGAAATTGCATTAAGCAATTTAGAATCTTTCACTTTCCTTTTAAGTATTAGGTATTGATGTATATGCCATGATGTCACTCATTCTTTCCCTGAATGCATTAACCTTCATTCTCTATGTTTGTGTCTGGTCTGTCTGTCTAATTTAGAATAAAAGCCCTGTGGGAAAAGTCTAATTTGGTGCTGTGTACATTCTAAAGTCATTGCATGAGCTCAGTAAATGTTTATTAATGAATATAATTGTCAACATTATTAGTGGATATTATTGATTCGTAGTAGTGATGATAATCTGCATTTAGTATCACTGGAAGGAGGTGCTAGACCTAAGTTTTTTTAATGAGGGAAATACAAGTAATGTGTGTGTCTGCATTAAGTGTAAATACATACACACACACATATTGCATATACATATATGTGTATATATATTGAACAACTATTGCTTTTCATGTCCACACTGTAGTATAAAATATTTTCAGATGAACGTTTTATGCTTCATTTAAATATACTTTAATAATCATGAAAATAAGCAAAACACATCTAAATGTTTGCATTGTCACATGACTTAATTCAGAAAATTCTTACTATTTTTATATTACCATATGCCAAATGCACCTATTAATCTGCTGTATATTGGAAACAAAGGAGGAACAAGAAATGGTCCCTATCTTCAAGATACCCATCATGCAAAGTACACATAAGTAAGTAGGTACTTGCAGTCCAGGATGCTGAATGCTGAGATATAGTGTCAGGTTGGAAAAAGGAAAGGTATGGAATCCCTTAGCACATGTGCTTTTTAGAATACTTTCCTGATTCCAATAGGGCACCAGCCTTGTTTTGAGAACTACCATGTGCTAGCCAAATTTAAGCTTTTAAGAACCTAGAGGTGTTCAATTTCCATTTTCACGTGAGAAAACCAACTTAAAAGAATTTGTGATGAACAACGAAGATGACAGAGCAGAAGTTTAAATCCAGTTCTGACATAATCAAGGCCTAAATTCTGTCTCCTTAATAATTCCCTAAATAAAGCCTTAAGATCCAATCTGTTAGAAAATTAGGAAGCTTTCCCTCATTTGATGTATTGATAAATGTATAATGAACCTATAATTTGAATTACAGATGGTTATTATCCAGAGAAGCAACTATTTAAATGCTTGGTCTTAAGCTAATATGGCAAAGTTGAGCTAGAAAATAATACTAAATAATGTTTTCTTTTCTTTAAAAAACTGTCCACTGCAGGTTTCTGGTGGTCCTAGGGCTAAAGGTTAATCTCATATTCTTATTTTTTATAAGCATATTTCATGGCCTGATAATGCTCTGGACTTATTGAAGAGGCATGTTCTTTCCTATGTTTTGACCCAGTATTGTTAGAGTCCCACATAATATATATTTGTGATTCTTACATCGCTGTAAGAAAATTATATGACTCATTTTGGTTCACTTTGTCTGGATTAAGGAGCAACATTGGTGTCTCAGCTGTCCAAGCCTGAAAAATGGATTGCCACTAAACGTATCATTAAGCACAACAATCAGTAACTTCAGCAAAGGCTTCAAGTAGCAATGCTCGTGCTTAAGGAGGAAAAAAGTAGGGATGTAGCCCAGTTAAATACAAATTTATTTGTACTTGATGTTGCATTTTATCTGTTCATAGAACATAGGGTCATAGAATAAATATACATTAAAAGTGGATCTTTTCTTCATTCATTCTAATGGCAAAACTGAAATACAGCCTTTTCAGCTAAATGTTAGAGTATCAGAGTAGATTTTCTGTTAATTCCTACATTTACTTGAAGTTGCAAGCTTCTTTGAGATGGAGTGGCAAGATAATAAGTCCTAGAGAACCACTCATGTTTTAAGGCTTTGATAACTGACTTTAACCTACAATTCATTTTGTCTTCAAAGTGATCACATTGAATTTCAGAAGTATTATATTACTTTTTAAATGTTATTTTTAAATACTTGTTCCTCAGATGGTGTTCTAGCAGTACTTACTCCATAAGATATAATAAATAAAAATAAGTAGCTTATATAAAAAATGTGTAAATAAAATTAAATAAGTATATATTTTTTCTATAGCGCTTTTCAGAATTTTTTTACCTCCCAGGAAAGAGATATAGTATGCAGCATTTCCAAACTTATTCCAGTAGGAGAACTTTTATGATTAAGAATCAAAATGAAGGATATTCTAGGGGAAACACTGTAACATGCTGTAGTTATTAACTGAAATTTTAAATTAAGTACTTATATGAAATATAAGGACCAATTGAATGGGACCTTCTAGATGTCTCAGATTATTGCTGAAACTCCAATAATCAAACAACAGATGATGAATAGTCTACAGTCTACTAAGAATGTCTAAACACATTCATAATAACTGACAACAGATGTGCTCAGTAGCTTTTAACTCTCCTTCCACCCATATAAGAGAGGGCCAGAAATTCAAAAGAATGGTGGCATGGAAAACCATGGAAGTAGAGTTGTCAGCTTCATGGAGAATATTGTGTGATTTCATATGCCCGCCTCTATTTCTATTGATGCCACCCCACTTTCTCCACCCCCCACACACAGGAGGATACTGATACTTTCTCCTCTAAGCCAAGGGAATACTTTTAAAATTTTGGGGTCTTCTGGAAGGTCCAGGCTAGTATTATTCTCCTCAGTTGAGGAAGTACTCAGCTACAGCAATGTGTAGAACTAACATTGCATTTGAGGGATACTCAGTAAGATAATTCTTGAAAGAGCTTGGCTCAGGTCATGACATTAAGGAATGTACATGAACATAGTGACTATTACCTGATTCCCATGCCTTGGTTTTGTTCCAAGCTTGGTTTTGTTTAAAAAAAAAAAAGAGGGGGTGGGGGGCAGGATAAGGGAAAAGGTCTGTATTTCTGCATTTGCAGAATATGTACAATGTAGGGGCACCTGGATGGCTCAGTCAGTTAGCTTCCTACTTCGGCTCAGGTCATGATTTCGCAGTTTGTGAGTTTGAGCCCTGCATCAGGCTCTGGGCGGACAGCTCAGAGCCCGGAGCCTGCTTCGGATTCTGTGTCTCCCTGTCTCTGCCCCTTCCTGCTCATGCTCTGTCTCTCTGTCTCTCTCTGTCTCTAAAATAAATAAACATGTTTTAAAAAAACATTAAAAAAAGAATATGTGCAATGTATAAGTTTGCAGTGGATGAAAGGATTCAAGTGATCAACATGACTTGAACATAAGAGCTACTAGATGAGGCAGAAAGAAGCTGTAAGGTGTGCCACTGGGAGAGGTTGCTGGGATGGGTGGGGTGTTAGAGCACACATAGCACATTTGAGGGACTGTGCAGTCCTATGCAAAGGGAATATGTTCTGGGCAGTGTCTCTGAAGAAGGCACAAATGTGCCCTACGCAAAGGCTGGCGTTTTTAGATGTGCCATAGTGGAGGGCATGGCGTGATGGTCAACAAGCATTAGCCAAGTGAGAACTACAGAGAAATTAGTACAAAGGCTTTTTGCACATCTGCCTTAAATTGCCTTTCCTTGCACTGACCCTGGAAAATACAGAGTTGGAGAGCTAAAGACTAAGTCCCACTTCCTTCCCCACTGGGGGTTCCAGACCCAAAGTTCAACCCCAAAATGAAGGGGGAAGAGTACAGTTAACTGGATGTAAATGTGAAATTTGTATTTACTTAGGACTGGAGTTATTAATAATTGTTTGAGTTGGGTTTTTTTGTCCTTTTCCCCACTCTCCAGTATAGGACTCATTCTAATCATTGACAATGACTACAAAGCTACAAAATCTCATGGAGGTGTTTCAAGGGATCTGAAAGGGAATCCCCAAAAGCATATTGAACATATGGGTTTGAAAAAATAAAGCTTTTTTTCTAATTGTATCCTATTAGATTCAGCCTGTCCAATATGCCAGTTATAGACATTATATTTAATTTCCATGTCACTAATTTTATGTTAAATTGGCAGGTTATTGTATTATTTAGTTAAAATAATGCAAGTTTACTAACTTCAGATGAGATTAATTCTACAACAAACTTAGAAATGGCATATATTTTATATACAGGTGCATAATTTATATATAATGGTTTATGAAATATTAATGAACATAATTGTGAAAAAATATATTTTAGAATATCAGATTAGGTTCAGGAAAATACTTTTAAACAGATACTATGTATTTTATTATTTTAATTCATAGCTAAAAGCCCAATTATTATATTAATCATATTCTGCTGATAATATCTGGTAATGTCAGAACCCGAGAGCTAATGGAAACTTAAATTAACAATCTATGTCAAATTTTAGGAGAGGAACAATAAGAATGCCAAAAGGGAAAAGAAACATATGAATATAAAATAAATTCAGACACTCTGTTTTAGAAAATTATTAAAAATTCGTATATAATATTTCTATATCATGTAGCTGGTGGCAAAGACATCAATCATCATATTATCTGTACATTGAACATGATAAATTGATTGTGTTCTAATGAAAGGATCTAATTACTTAGAGAAATGCAGGGAACATATGAAAGCTTCTTAGCTCCAGTGGCCATACATTATCATTAATAACACTGAACACTATGTGGTTTAATTCCTCTGCTCTGAACATTTTGCAACACACAATCTTCCTAGTTCATTTCCCTAAAGAGAGGTCAGATAATTAATCTATCATCCTCCTAAAAATAGCAAGGGGAAATATCACATGAAACCCCTTCAATGGTGTTCAGAGGTTTTGTACTTCAATTTTTTTTCTCTTTGCTAAACTTCATGGGTAACAAACATTAAGCCTATGCATAATCATTGGTTCAATATATAATTGCAAAGCTCTTTCAGTAATTTTTGTAGTTACATCCTATTATCATTAAAATTACGTTGTAGCCTTGCTAGAGCCATAACACAGAATCAAGATTCAAAATTATTTCAATAGGATGGAATTCAAGGTCGATATCAGTAAAGTAGAATTTAACAGAGGATATGAAAACTTGTGTATCTGGGCTTAAATGATCGTTTGTGCAAATGTCGCAGAGGGAGACATATACTGAGAAACGAATGGCTGAATAAGAGCCCAATTGAGAGTGAGAATATTACACAGCATTTGAAGGAGGCTTCTGCAGAAGGAAGATTAGAGCTGTAGGCAGATGAGGCTATGGAATTTCTCCTTAGGCAGTTTTTAATTCAAGAAATAATGTGTTAACAACCACAGCTATCAAATATGGAAATGAGTGTTTTGCAAGGTGGTGAGTGCCTTCTCTTTGGTGTTCTTGGATACTTCCAAACATTGACTGTATATGCCATGAAAGTAGACTATATAAAAGGCGTATCTGCAATCAAATCTGGAAGAAATCATTAACTCTACAGTTCCTGGATTGTACTTCTTTCTCACTTATATGACCCATCGACTCTCTCATTGGCATGTATATTCTGTCTTATTAAGTATAGGTATTTATGTAGGTGTGTAGCTCATTTCTAGATTTTTTTCTTATGCAGCAAGTTCTGTAATATTAGTAACCAAATTTTACTTGTATCCTTATCTCCTGTAGGAGGTCTAGAAGCCTTGAACTAGAAGCACACCAAAAATGTTTGGGCATATTATGAAATTAATGTATAATAGGACTTTCTTGAACAATATACAAGAGCAATATTTACCACAGTGTTAAAATGATATTTTAATGAGAGATACCATTCAAGAATTGTGAAGAGTCTGAGGTTTTACCTAGCTGGCATGCTAACAAGTTAGCCTATCTCAGCTTTATGGATGCTATCCGAACACCCAAGATTCCTGGGTCAGAGGATATCACAATTTCATGAACGTTAACAGAAGACCCAAGACTCCTGGATTAGAGTCAGAGGATTTTATTACTCACAGTATAGCAAAGAGCATGAGAATCAGCATATGTGAGTTCCTCAAGCTATCAGAGCACAGAGGAGTAAGGTAGATGAGCCAAGATTGTGCATGAATGCCTGGGAGGTTGTATTACAGGACAGAAACCTGAGCTTGCTTAGGGAACCACAAATTTTTTATAATAGTTATAAGCTGGTTTTCCCCTGCTCCAGAGGAAGAAAATAGGATCCTGTCTTCCTAGGCTGTTTGCTATATGCAAAGGTCTTTGAAAAGATAGTTCAAAGAAAGTTCAGTTAGTACCTCGCATAAGACACACAGAAACACAAGAAACCCATGGAGAATTGCCTCCCAACAATATCATTCACAGAATGCTTCTAACATTGTGAGTTAAAGAGGACACTATTTAAGCCAGACTGGTGTAGCACTGTGTGATAATGATGAGAAAAAGAACGTGAAAAAAATCATGGAAACTGAAATTTACAGATCCAATGTGTCAGAAGTGACCTCAAGACTATGAATTATCGTTAAATAATTTGAAGCTAGAATCTGTCATGACTACCTCTTGAATTTCATGATTTTTGTGGCTTTTATTTATTGTTAAGACCCTTCTGATTATACCTTCACAATGGTTTATTTCTCCTTTGTTGTTCAGTTGTTACTTTTGTAACTGTGTTCATCTGTGTTCTGGCTTTTATTTTACTGGTTAGCAGCTAACCAGAGTATTTGTAGGGGAGGGTGTCTGGTGATTCTACCCAAGATGGGAGACTTAAAAAAAAGAAAAAAGAAAAGAGGAAAAAGCACAATCTATAAAACTCAGGTCCTCTGTAAACATTCCTGTAATTTACTTGGTTTCCATACTTCAAAACAGCAATTCTATTTAAAAGCCATAGGAAGATGATAGTAGATAATATCATGAAAACACACAGGGACAGAACTCTTTTTAACTTTTAAAGTTTTGGTGATAGCAAGTTTCTTTTTAAAAATACCAGTGTTTACTCTACTCAGAAATAACCAAGGCTTTCATTCTCTTTGTGTGTCTTTCTTTCTCTGTATATAGATGCAGTTTGCAAATTGATACAGAGATGACTATTCACGATATCTAAAATGTATGGTTTAAATTTCTTTAAACTCCGTTGAACTTTTTGCTATAAACAATCACTAATTTTAATGTCACTGAATCTTTTGTCATCATCAACATCAAACCTCATTAATGAAATTCTTAATTGAATGTGGGCCTTTAAATACTATTGAACAAAGGTAATTAGTGATCCCCAAATCAAATATGTGATTATAACAGGTTATGTTATCCCACAATAGCATCTGGAACAGAGGAAAGAGCCAATAACTTTAGTTGAACTGAGCTTACTGTGTTTATCAGGACAAAGTATTAAAATTATAATTTTCATAAAAAGTTTCAATAATCATAAAGAAAATAGAATATATTTTGTTATTAAGTTTATTTCTGCCTTTATCACTCTCTTATTTACAAAAAAGAATAAAGATATTGTCCAATAATAGATAAGCATTGCCTTATATCATGTACACATTTTTAGACTATAGTATATTTGAGAAACACAGAGACGTGCTTTTTGGGTAAATGTGCTTTGTTAGTGATCTCTAAAACTACAGGAAGAGCACCGACATTAGACTCCACATTGCATCATCATATGTGACTGCTTTTACACTTCATCTGCTTACAATAAATTTTTAAATGTACTTAAAAATACATACATACATGTATGTACCCTTTTAATTTCAAGTAAGAATAATGAAATGAATATCCATTTCAGAAAAGTTAAAAGGGTATATTTCAAGGTTAGACTGAGGTTCCAGAAACCTACAGACTGGCCTTTTTTCTTTCAGTGTAACAAGTCAGTGCTAAGCACAGGCATTGGTGAAAAGAGAGGTGGGTGGAATTCTGAGTCTACCCCTAACTCTTTGTGCTGATTACAGGTGGTTACATAATCATTCCAGTTTGGTCCTCCCCATTTCCTCCTGTTAATGGGGACGACACCTATGGTTATGCATATCAAATGATACGATATATACAAAGGACTGAACACAGCTTCTTGCACATATTGCACCATATGATTTCAGCTTTCCTGGGTCTCGATTTCCTCACCTCTAAAAATAGGATTAGACTATATGCTCTCTAATGATTTTCTAGCTTTAACTTTATATGGAGTTTTGTTCAGGTTCCTCATTTGCTATTGCCTGTGGTTTTGCTCAGTTTTGCTATCTTCCTAATGCATTTTTTTTAACCAACTGAGTAAGATCTAGGGACTAGAACACAAATATATGATTATGAATGTATTCCATATTATCATGACAGATATCTAATATCCAGACATGGTATATGAGCATTTTTCATGCATAATCTTGCTACACTTCTGGCTCTAGTTTACCTTTGATAACTAAATCATTGGTGAGGACCAGAGAGAAAGGGAGTGACAGAGAGAGAGGGAGGTAGGGACGATGGCAGGGAGGGGGTTGAAACTGAACATTTTAAGGATTCCCACAGCCTGGATACTCTGAGATTTTGATTATGGTTAAAGAACTGGCATATGGTATGACAGAGACTATAGACATCAAACAGAATTAGAGTTCTGGAATGCAGATTCTGTTTTTGCTGAGAACAGCTCTTGACATGCAGAAATGAGCCCCACATTTGTAAAGGCCAATTGACCCAATGTTAATAGATAGTAAACACAATTGTCTCCTAAAGTCTAGACATATCTGATACTACCTTAGACACTTAATGTAGTTTAGAAAGTCTTTTTCAGCATGAAAGATAGCAATAGCAGTGTCTCTCATATCTTTAATAAGAAAGTTACCAGAGAGGTAATTTAGAATTTATATGAGGGATATATTTTTCAATAATTACCTATTTTAATAAAAAGTACATCCATCTTTTGAGGTTGTAACCGTAGATGTTTTGATTTTAGGTGGGTATAGATGTTTTATATGTATGTGTGTACACATGCATATAAATAATTAATGACCTTGTGGCGAATATACTATACAGAAGCTCAGATGGCTTCTTTTGCATCTGTCAATGTAGTTACAAATGTGAGACTTATGTTATTAGATCATTGATGATACATATCTGATATATCCTATTCCTTTCCCTAAATTACTAGTAGCTAGAGGACTATATTTTAGTCAGTGATACAACATCTATGCCAATGAATAAGTGTGTGCTGAAACAAAACGAAGTCGGTCTCTTGATTTTCTCTATTATCTAAAAATTTCAAAAGTTATATTCATCTCTTAAATGAATACCTTAGTGTCTTTTAAAATATTTCTGTAAATTTTACCTACTTTCATTAATAAAAACTTGTTCTTCCTCTGAAGGTTCTTCAGGGTTTTCCTAAGTTGGGACCCATGGGGTGCATTTGAATAGCATCAGAGCTTTTTTCTTGGCTTTAATCAAAATACTCTCCTATCTCAGCCGCTCAGGGTTATATGAAAAATAAGTTGGTCTGTTTCTCTTCTTCGAGACATAGGGAATGCACCTTTCTTCTTTAAGAGCTTTATAAAATGTCCTTTTCTTTAGGTTTGTCTTGAAATTCTCAACACTATTAGCTTAAATGTCCTCTTTACTAACAGTATTTTGTAAACGCTTTGCTATATCACTCATCATTTTGTGTTATAGCCTCTTATCTTTGTTTTTGTCTCCTTTGTTAAACTGTGGATTATGTCATTCCACCAACAGCCATGACTCTTGGTAGTGTCAGAGTGAGGATGTCCTCCTTGATTCCCATACATTGAGCAGATTACTTGGAGTCCAAAGGACGAACAAACCACGAGCTTTCTCATGCTACTTGCACCCAGCCCATATGGTAATGAACAGAATGGCGTACTTTAAGAATTATGACTTACAAAATATTATTTCCAAAGAACCATCAGCTGTGTTAACATTACCCTATATTATTCCCAAAGGAAAAAAAAATAATTCTGCTCTTCTTAGAACTGGCTGATTGTTACTACCATGAGGTTGTAGAAAACATCTGCTTCTAAAAATATCTTTTGTTTACCATACCACATAAATAAAAAATTGTCTCTGAATCTTAAATGATTTGTATGATAAGGACAGAGGGAGCATATACCCCCTATGTAATTTGTAAATAAATTATAAAAAGTTTATAATTTTTTTTACTTTGTTACTTTCAAATGTTCGCATAAGTGACAATTATACAATAAAAACCTTTCCCTGTGCTATCTTTACTAAATCTCCAGGTTCCCAGGTGAAATTTGTTCCCTTAAAAAGAAGTTGAGGCCACAGTGGATTTGTTTTATATATAGGATGTGTCACATGTGGGCACTGTATAATAAGACAATAGTCCTAGGGCTGCTGTGACAAAGTACCACAAACTGGGTGGCTTAAAAGAATAAAAATTTACTTTCTAAAAGTTCTGGAGGTTGGAAGTCTGACGTTAAGGTGTCAACAATATTGGTTCATTCTGAGCCTCTGGTGACAGCCAGCAAACCTTGGTATTCCTTGGCTTGTAGATGAATCGCTACACCCTCTGCCTTGTTGTCACAGGGCATGTTCCCTGTGTGCCTGTGTCTCTTATAAGGCAACCAGTCATGTTGGATTAGGGCTCCCTCTAATGACTTTATTTTCACCTAATCACATCAGCAAAATCCCTGTTTCCAAATAGGTACGAGGGGTTAAGACTTCAACTGGTTTATTTGTATCAAATACAAATGTGTTCAGAGCATATGTGTTTCGCAGACACAGTTCAGCCCCTCACAGGTATGGCTTGAAGGTTGAATCAGGGTTTGTAATTCCAGGACCAGAAAAAACAAAGACAGACTATTTGAAATTCATAGCTTTAACTGTATTAACAAGCACTGCTGTGTGCTTCAAGGTCTTTCGTGTATGTGCACTGGTATATCAGTTTTCTATTAGGAGAGAGACTGGGCCCAGCACATGTCATAAACACAGGAAAAATTGCCTCCAATTAATTAATAGGTTTTAGAGAAAGATCGCTTGATTTTGTAGTAGATGCCATTGACAGTATGAATATTGAAACTTAGCCTAGTCTCTTAACCCTTTCTATGGATGTTCAAATTTTAATTTGTTAAGGAATAAGGCCAGAAAGATACCTATGGTACATATCGAGCACATTGATTGTTTTTAAGTAAATTTTTAAAATTATATAAAAATAAGAAAATCTTTACTGGAACCAGGTTGTCCCCCCAGATAATCCTATATTTTCTGCTAAACATTCACTGCTAACACCCAAGAGAGGACTGGTTTCTGCTCCTTTGACTTTGGGATCTTCCTTTTAATTTTTATTAACAATCTTTCTGCATAATGGCACAGCTTCATGACACACACTAAGACAGTGTAGACTGTGAAATTGCAGGCATCTTCAGGTAAGAACTCTGTTAGTGTGTTATAAATTCATATAGTAGAGACAAACTTATGTGATAATAAGGATGACTTCTTGTAATGGAAAATGTGGAAAGGAGGAAGATAGGTACCTTGTATTACACAGCCAGAGTTCAAGGGAAGGGCACGGCTATAATTTGTGGACACTAAAAAGTCATTAAGAGACTGATGGGATCCAGCTTTTTTTTTGTAACATTTTTGGAGATATAATTCACATGCCATACTATTCATTTGTTTAACATATACAGTTCAATTATTTTTTTAATATTCACAGAGTTGTGAAACTGTCACCATAATCAACTTTAGAACATTTTCGTCACCCAAATAAAGAGATCCCCAGGCCTTTAGCAGTGACCCCCTCCCCATTCCACCTCCATCCCCTCTGTTCTAAGCATCAGCTAATCTACTTTCTGTCTGTATTTATTTGCCTATTCTGGACATTCCATATAATTGAAATCATATAACGTGTAGTCTTTTATAATGGGTTTCTTTCCCTTAGCATAATATTTTAAAGTTTCATACAAGATACAGCATGGGGATGTACAACATTTTATTTATTCATTCATCAGTTGATTTACATTTTGGTTTTTCTGCTATTTGACTATTATGAATAATGTTGCTATGAACATATATGTACAAGTTTTTTGCACACATTGCTTTTCATTTCTCTTGGATACACACTTAGAAATGGAATTGCTGAGGGGCACCTGGGTGGCTCAGTCGGTTAAGGATCTGACTTTGGCTCAGGTCATGATCTCACAGTTCATGAGTTCGAGCCCCACATCAGGCTCTGTGCAGACAGCTCAGAGCCTGCAGCCTGCTTCTGATTCTGTATCTCCCTCTCTCTGCCCCTCCCCCACTCACACTGCCTCTCTCTCTCTCTTTCTCTCTCTCAAAAATAAACGTAAAAAAAATGGAATGAGGGGTGCCTGGGTGGTTCAGTCAGTTAAGTGTCCCACTCTTGCCTTTGGCCCAGGTCATGGTCTTATGGTTCGTAGGTTTGAGCATGCAACGGGCTCTGTGCTGACAGTTCAGAGCCTGGAGCTTGCTTCGGATTGCTTGTGTCTCCCTCTCTGCCCCTCCCCTGCTCATTCTCTCTCTCTCTCTCTCTCTCTCTCTCTCTCTCAAAACTAAATAAACATTAAAAAAAAAAAAGAAATGGAATTGCTGAGTCATATGGTAACTTTATGTTTAACCTTTGAAGGAATAGTAAGACTGTTTTCCAAGGTGGCACCATTTTAAATGTTCACCAGTAATTTATAAGTGTTCTAATTTCTCCACATCCTGGTCAACATTTATTATTATCTGCCTGTGATTATAGCCAACCTAGTAGATGAGAAGCCTTATCTCATTAATATTTCAATTTGTGTTTCCCTGAAGGCTGATAATGATATGAGCATTTTTTAATGCACTTATTATTTGCAGATCTTCTTTGGAGAAATACCTACTTTAATCAGATATGTGATTTATAAATATTTTCCCCCATTCTGTGACTCGGCTTTTCATTTCCTTGATGGTGTCCTTCAAAGCACAAAATTTTTAAATTTTGATGAATTTCAATGTATCTATTTTTTTTTTGGTTACTTGTACTTTAGGTGTCATATTTAATGAAACATTGTCTAATCCAGGATCATGAAGATTTACATCTATGTTTTCTTCTAAGAGTTTAAACTTTTCATTCTTATGGTTAGGTCTTTATTCCATTTTAAGTTAATTTTTGTATATGGTATGAGGTAAGGGTCCAAATTTGTTCTTTCTGCCTCTATAATTCTTACTTTATCAACAACTTAATTCAGACTGTCCTCTGTATATCTGATTTTCTCTACCTCATGAATTCTGCTCATTCATAACTTCTGATTGATAATAGTTTTTGCAACACAAACTGTCAGCTGTTTAATGTTATCTGTGTTGTGTCTTAAGACCGTGGCTTTTGATCTACCAACCAATAAACTTTCTCCATGCATCTCCAATCTCCAGATCAGAGTCCTGCAGGAGAAACTGTGGCTGCCACTAAACACCATGCTCTCTGTTTGGACAGAGCTTTTGAAAGATCTATGGTAGCTTATCAGTTGGCTTTTCTCTAGTAAAGATCCATGGTAGCTTATCAGTTGGCTTTTCTCTAGTAAAGGCACACGCTTTTTGTATTTACCCTCTAATAGAGGATCATAGGAAACAGAATATGGACATTTAACCTATTTAATAATGTGTAGCCATGCGCCTTCTCACAGAGCAGAAATCATGGACCTGTTAGAAGGTAAGCTTCAGATCTATCAGCCATTTGTGGTCTTATGTATCCAATGTAAACCTCTATGCACAGACCATTTATAATTTCACAGATTGCATTTTTTCATCTCCAAATTGATTCATTTAAAGCAGAGACCTCAGGACGCCTGGGTGATTCAGTTGTGTTGAGTGTCTGACTTTTGATTTCAGTTCAGTTCATGACCTCCTGGTCATGGGACCAAGCCTCCCATGGGCTCTACATGGGCATGGAGCCTGCTTGGGATTCTCTCTCTTTTTCCCTCTGCGCCTCTCCCACTCACACATGTGTACACACTCTCTCTCAAAAAATAAATAAATAGGAGCATCTGGGTGGCTCAGTCAGTTAAGCATCTGGCTGTTGGTTTCGGCTCAAGTCATGATCTCACAATTCCCGAGTTCAAGCCCAGCATCAGGGTTCTCTCTCTCCTGCCTCTCTCTGCCCCTACCCTGCTCATGCTCTCTCTCTCTCTCTCTCAAAATAAACTTTAAAAAAATTAAATAAATAAACAAAAATAAATAAATAATGTTTTAAAAAGTTAAGAAAAAATAAAGCAGAGGCCACAACGGCTTATTCATTCTTCATCTGAGACCTTGAGGAACACCACATATATATTTTGCTTTGGCTTGAGATTAATCTTTCCATTGCAAAGTGAGCATCTTCCTTCAAAGCTGCCTAAATTCAGCTGGAAGTTTGAGCCCTTCCAGTCTCCCATTTCTGATTGAACACACCATTATATTCACAGTTCTTTCTTAGAACTTCCCTGTCTCCTTGTTTCTATTCAGTTTCCATGGGACTGTGCCTCAAAGCTCACTGTTGTTTGTTTGTTTGTTTGTTTGTTTTGTCACCATCTCATTAATGGTAGCATTTGGGCCCATTTTAATGCCTTTTGTAGCTCTTTCTACGTCAACTCCCACAATGTCTTCTTACAGATCTCCACATTTTTTACTTAGCTTCTTTTACATCCATAGTTTGACCCCAATCCTCATTAGGTTTATGTACCTGGCTTCTATTTTCCAGCCCACATTCAGTATCATCTGTCAATCAATCTGATACCTAAAAAGCATTAACATCTCTGAGATACTTATTCTCATTTAATAACTTTTCAGAAATGGAAAAATTCATGATACAGTCTACAATAAATTAGACAAAATAGGATAGTTTGAGCAGTATAATCATGTTGCCTAATGTTTATTGATGTACTAAAAAAACTAAGTTATAAAATTAAGACAAAAAATGTTCTTTTTTCGTCCTGAGTGAAAACTTTAAAAGGTTTGTTATATAAACAAGATTATATTAAAATCCAGTTGTAAGTATTAGGAATATAATTTGGTAAAAACATTTTCAGTATTCAGAATATTTATATTGCTATTAATAACTTTGGGGAACAAATAGCTGAAGCATTCTACTTTACTTAAAAATATGTACTAACAACAATAACCCTGGAAATTTTAAGAGAATAAATTTTACTATAATAGCACAAATCATTATTTCTTCTGTCTGCCACAATCATTACTTCAGATAAAACCCAATGTGCTTTTGGCTAACATAAAAGAGGAGACATTTTCATGTTAACAGTTGTGAGACTTTTTTTGTAACCTAAATGATTCCAACTATTGATCCTAGATTGAAATCTTCAAATAAAACTGATTTATTTCGTTAATGGAATATTTAAACTAGGGAAGTCTATCAAGTTGGGGTTTCAGCCTGAATGAACCACCTCCATTTAGAAAATTGATCTTCCAGTCATACCTTTATTAACCTTGAGTTTTTAGAGCATGGTTGCTTTTAAAGAGAGAGAGAAAAAGAAATGGTCTCCAGTAACATTTTATAGCATTGACAAGTTAGAGTATGGACATTAGAGCTAACTGGCTTTGTGGTATATAACCTCCCCACACACAAGCAAAATGAACAGTGCACATATTTAAATATGCAAACTAGAGCACTAAGTAGGAAGTAAGCCCTATTGAATTGGTACTGGGACACCAGTGCATTCTACTAACTCTGATAAAGGAAAAAACTCCAGGAGAAATGATAATTCCCCAAAGATTACTTTTAATCACCAAATTATGATATTTCCAAGTTCATAAATTACTCAACCATGTTGATGAAGATTTGAAAATGTCCTTGAACAAGCGGTTCAATGTCTTACCTCTTGACTCATTATGAGAAGGGCATTGTTGGGATCTGATTTACAGAGTTTGGTGCCCAGACTTAACTGGACACAGGACGGGCAGCTCACAAAGCACTAGAGCGCCTACCAGAAAGCTATGTGATTGGCTTACAGTGGGACTACTGGGTAGAGTAACTGCAATGCAGCTTTAGAGCTCAGTAGAACTAGGTTTGAATCCTGGAAGCAGCTCATAAAGTTTTGTGTCTTTGGATAAGTTTCTTAACCTCCGTAAGCCCTTCAAAGTGTGGATAACATGCACTTTCATGGGTGTGAATGTTAGACAAAGTGTAATTGTGCTTTCTAAAAAGGAGCCGCTGTGTAAATGGTGACAATTAATAGGAAACATACCTGCAAGAGCCATGAAAAATCCCATCTTTTGGCAACAGTTTCTCCCCCCTGCTAGAAAATCACAGGGAACAAAATTAAAATCAGAAGTTTTAGGATTGCCTGGGTGGCTCAGTCGGTTAAGCATTCAACTTTGACTCAGGTCATGGTCTTACAGTTTGTGAGTTTGAGCCCTGCATCAGCCTCTGTGCTGACAGCTCAAAGCTTGGAGCCTGCTTTGGATTCTGTGTCTCCCTCTCTCTCTGCCCCTCCCCTGCTCACGCTCTGTCTCTCTCTCTCTGAAATAATATAACCATTAAAATTTTTTTAAGTTTTATTTTTGTGGGTTTTTTTCCCCAAGAAATCAAAGCAAGAGGGATTTGCACTATGCACCTAATGCTTAAGGCATGCGCCTTCAGAATAGAAAAATTTCCGTGTAAACTGAGCAGCTGGAATCTTCAGGGTCACCCTACAGGGTTGGAGAAACTCAGACATCCTTTTTCTCAAACTACTCATTCTCTTCTTCTGGTCACCAAAGTTTAAATGACACATTTCTTATACATTCCATGAGAAGTTGCTCAGCTAATAATTTCTTAGACATCTTATTAGTTCACTATCATATGGACAAAAAACCCACAAAACTATGCAAACTGTGACACCTAAGTCACAATTCTGTTTGTGTGGGCTCAGCGTAAAGACTGAGGAAAACTCAGGGTGTTTGGGTGAGCTCAAATATACTGAACCTTTCAAACAGGCCCTGCGCAATTACTGTTGTGTTCCATTGTCCATTTGTCCTCATTGCTGTTGGCAGTTTTGCGTTCTTTGTATTCACATCACTTACTATTTTTCAACTGATCCATATTTTAGCTCCTTCAATTGTGTTGTTATTCTCAGTGACACTGTTATTTCAAGACCGTGTGTTTCCTCTCTGGCAAAGTCTCATTATGTGTGCCTCTGTGACACCTCATTCTAAATTCTCAGGAGCGTCTGGGCCAGGGCCTTTCGTTTTCCAGCATTAGGGGAAACAATCCTGCACAGAAAAAAAAAATCTTTTTTCCACTTACATTTTTGTTAATTCATGCCTTGTGCCAATTTAAGTAACCCTACATTCACCGGCCTTAATTGCTTTATTGTTTCTGATGCCCATGTGACCAGACAGTCTGGTGGGATCAAGGGTAACGGTGAAGCCAACCTAACCCACATTAAAGACACAGAAGTGGGTTATTTTCCTCCAACGTGTCTAGTTTCTCTCCAAGCTGCTCTTTGATACCTGCAGACAAATGTTTTCTGGTCCCAATTCCCCTGGATACTTCTGCATCAGCCAGTTGGGGAAATAGAGAGGAAAGGAACCCTTGAGTTTACAAGCATTTTTTTTTTTATTTCATTGATTTTCTTTGATTTACTTTTGCCTTAGCTTCTTCCCTGGGACTTGATTTGTATATAGCAACTAAAGGAACTCTTACTGGTATCAGTAGAGCAGAATGGGAGAGATTGGTAGGGTTACTTAAAGAAGCAGAATGAGAGCTGAAGGTAATATAATGATTGTAAGATAGAAAATGAGAAGCTACAGACTTAATAAAATGAGTATAAACTTCAATAGGAAAACAAACCATTGTAAAGACCAGCTTCTCTGAAATAAGAAAATTTGAAAGAATGCAAGTTTCCCAGGACAGGGAAGTGCATTCATAAGTATAAAAGCAGAGAGAATGTGCTAGTGTTTAGTAGTGAAACATGGCTTTAGGTCGTCCAGCGGAATGAAGTCTGATCTCCACAACTCACGTTTCTCAGACTTCTCTGGATCTATCATCGTGTGCCCTAGACTATACCCTCTTCTAATTCTCCATCATATTTGGAAATAGCACATCTATCCAGCCATTCACTTCAGAAACCTGCATGTTTTTTGTAATACTTCCCTTATGCTTATCTCTAAATTCCCAAATTCTGCTGATTTATTACCCAAATATTCTTGATTTCCCCCTTTCTTTTCAATCTCTACTATAAATATCCTTTTCAGACTCACCTAGTTCTTTTTATTTTTTAAATGTTTTTAATGTTTATTTTTGGAGAGAGACAGAGCACAAGTGGGGGAGGGAGAAGGGCAGAGAGAGGAGACACAGAATCCAAAGCAGGTTCCAGTCTCCGGGCTGTCAGCGCAGAGCCCGATGTGGGGCTTGAATCCACAAATTGTGAGATCATGACCCAAGCCGAAGTCAGACGCTTAACCAACTGAGCCACCCAGCTGCCCAGACTCACCTAGTTCTTATAGTGAGTGCCTAAAATAACTTCTTCATAGCTCTCTATGCTCCTAGCCTTGGTCTCATTCAAATTCATGCTCCATAGATCTCGCCAGAGTATTAGTTCTAAAGCAGGGCTGAGTGAACAACAGCTTGTAAGCCGGGATCTACTTCTGGATGACCCAAAGCAAAAGATGGTTTTTACAGTTTTAAATCTTTCTTTTTAATCAAAGGAGAATACTGTTTTGTGACACAAGAAAATTACATAGGGGCGCCTGGGTGGCTCAGTCAGTTAAGTGACTGACTGTTGATCTTGGCTCAAGTCATGATCTCACAGTTTGTGGGTTAAAGCCCCACATCGGGCTCTGCTCTGACAATGAGGAGCCTGCTTGAGATGTTCTCCCTCTCTCTCTCTCTCTCTCTCTCTCTGCCCCTTCCTCCCTCTAAATAAATAAATAAATAAATATTTTTTAAAACAGAAATTACGTGAAGTTCAATGTCCGTAAATTGACATGTATTGAAACACAACCACACTTCTTTGTTTGCTTATTGTCTGTGGATGTTTTTGTGCTTCAACAGCAGAGTTGAGTATTTGTAACAGGAACCAGAGCATCCACAAAGTCTAAAATATTTACTATCAGGCCCTTTGCAGACAAAGTTTGCCCACCCATGCTCTAAAGCATAAAGATGACCCCATCATTCCTCTGCTCAGAATCTTTTAGTGATACTCCATCACCTGCAAGATAAGACCAGGCTCCGGAATGTGACATACAGACCTCTGTTATCTGCACCCTATGTTTCTCCAGCCCCAGGCTCCTTCTTAGTGTTACCTGCTGTTGTGTCATAGTGCCTTGCCTGGGTTCCTACACTTACCTCCCTGGAATGCCATACTTCTACATTTTGTAGAGTTTAATGTTTCTCATCCCTTTGGAAAGAGTACTGAGGTCATCTCCTCTAGGGAGTCTCCTTAGACTTCTCCCCCCAGGAATGATGTGTCCTCCCTAACTTCTGTTGTCCTAAGTACCACATTATTTTACAGATATTGCCTTCTGCATGTGCATAAATAGCAAGTGTGGATTACAAGCCCATTGGCTGGAGAAGGGTCTTGTTTACCTTTCTATCCCCCATGAATATCACAGTGTCTCACACTTAATATTAACTCAATTATTGTTTGTTGAGTAAATTAAAATACCTGACATATAATTAACAATTGTTAGATTTAGAACAGGACTTTATATATAATTATCAAAAATATCATCCTATAACACAATATAGCATTAAATTATTTTAAACATTTAATTTTTATTTATGAAAAAAATGTAATTTTTGGTTTGGAAGCATTGCAGTAAGAAATACATAAGCCTGAGCTAATTTCTTTATATGCAAAAGTAACTTTCTATCATAGGAATGGATAACACATTTAATAAATATTTAAAGGACCTAGCTTGCCATTATCCCTTATTATCATGTATTGCTGACCATTAAAAATTTCATGGAGCACCTGGGTGGCTCAGTTGGTTAAGTGTCCGACTTCAGCTCAGGTCATGATCTCACAGTTCGTGGGTTCAAGCCCCACATCAGGCTCTGTGCTGACAGCTCAGAGCCTGGAGCCTGCTTCAGATTCTCTGTCTCCTTCTATCTCTGCCCCTCCCTCACTTGTGCTCTGTCTCTCTCTGTCTCTCAAAATAAATAAATGCAAATTTTTTTTTAAATTTCATAAATGCACTATGATTATAAATAGAGAATATTAAATCCTCATGTATGTGAAATATTTTACATGTATAATCTTGACTAGAAGAAAAGATTTATTATGGTAGCATTAAATTTCTAGATGATTCTTTGTATTTATTTTTAAGTCAAGAAACTATATTGCAAAATAAACTGCTTCCTCCTGTAGAAGTTAGCCAAGTGACCTCAGCAAATATATCCATATTTAAATATTAGTGAAATGTCAGGGCACCTGGGTGGTTCAGTCGGTTAAGCGTCTGACTCTTGATTTCGTCTCAGGTCATGATGTCACAGTTTGTGAGTTTGAGCTCTGCATCAGACTCACTGCCGACAGCCTCAAGGCCTGCTTGGGATTCTCTGTCTCCCTCTCTCTCTACCCCTCCCTCGCTCATGCATGCATGCTCATTCAAAAGTAAATGAATAAATACATAAACATTAAAAAATAGATAAATATTAGTGAAATGTAATTTTTTTAATGTTTATTAATTTTTGAGAGAGAGAGAGAGAGATTAAGAGTGAGGAGGGGCAGAGAGAGAGGGAGACAGAATATGAAGCAGGCTCCAGGGTCTGAGCTGTGAGCACAGAGCCTGATGCAGGGCTTAAACCCACAAGCCATGAGATCATGACCTGAGCCAAAGTTGGACACTTCACCAACTGAGCCACCCAAGTACCCCAATGAAATGTCACTTTAAAAATGTAAGATGATATGTGTATTGAACCTACTGTTGTGATTAAAATTATCTTTTAAATATTGAAATATAAAAAGGGGGGGTACCAGGGTGGCTCAGTTGGTTAAGCATCCAACTCTTGGTTGCAGCTCAGGTTGATCTCAGGGTCATGAGACCAAGCCCAATGCTCAGCATTTTTTCAGCTTGGGATTCTTTCTCTCCTTCTCTCTTGCTGCCCTTCCCCTGCTTGCTGTCTCTCCAAACAAATAAATAAACATTTTTTTTAAAAAGAAAGAAACATAAAAAGGAATTACTTCCTTTGATATCTCTAATTAGAAAAAAATCTAATGTTTTAAATGTTTTATCGTTCATTCCTTTTATATGCCTCCCTCCCCTCAAATAAGTGTTTGGATGGATTGAATTACTTGTAAATATATGTGTATCTGTTTCTTAAACACAGGAAGCTCGGCTTCAGATATATATTAAAAAAAAAAAGGCTTTTCTTCAGATTAACTGTTCCAAGCACACTCTGCTTTTGTTACTAGAGTGTTGTGAGAAATTGGTTTAGGGTTTAGCAGGATACACACGTATTATTTCTTCTGTCATCGGCTGTACAACCCCATTCGTTCTCATAGCCTGACCTAATTTGATGATGGGGTCACTTTCGGCTTTGAATCTAATTTTTAGGTGGCCAGTGTTCGCCAAATTGATGGGTAATATCCTAAGCACATATATTTGTGGGTTTTCACAGTGTTTTCTATCACTTTTTGACTTATTTATTCCTGAAACTTTTAATTTTAAAACTTGCTGTTACTGGTTTGTTTTAATGTCAGTTTTATTATTTTGCTTGTTTCCTCTAAAAACAAAACAGCTCGTTTGCACGTTAATTATACTCTATCCCTTAAGTAGGGCTCATCCTGTATTCATCAAATGTAATACTTTTTTTTTTCACTCATGTGAAACAGTAACACCTCTCTAGAGGCTGAGCTGAACCGAAGCATTTGGTTCTTTTGTAGAGACAAATCATAGACTGATTGTCAGCTATGTTTCCACATTTTTGGTTTCTGCTAGACTTTTTCTCTTGGCTTGACTGACTTAGTTTATCTTATAACCATCCACTCTCTGTTATTTGCCTGCTGAGCACACGCCCTTTCTTTTGCACACTGTGTAGAAAGGGCTGCTCTTTAAGAAGTTAATAGGTAAAGAGAGGTTGGTATTTGAGGCAAAATGTTTTCCTAGGAGGATCCTCATCGCTGACATTTGCTTTCCTTTCAGATCTCACAGTCTGAATTTGCAGGCCTTTGGGGCTCCATGCACAGTCCATCTGTTGGAGCAGACCTATGCCAAGCTGATTTGGATATGTTTGAGAGGAATGAGGAGGGAATTTGAAAAAATTACTTTCATAATCTTTTTTTTTAATGCAAACCCTGATTATTGGGATGAACCTGATTCTGCTATCCTGAACAAACTGACAACATGATATTAGAAATAAACATCAAGAAGAGCCTGTTGAAAGGCCCACTTATATTGGGAAAGGTGTTATATTTAATTCTGTATGTGTTTTTGTTCAACAGTTTGCATCCTGGTGCTGTTGATTATCATAGAGAACTTAAACTCAGCAACAGGTTCAGAAAACATTTAGTGATGCCCTATAATATGTAAAGCAAGGTTATATGAAATCTTAAATATGCAAAGATGTTTGAGATGTAGTTCCATCCCTGGAGAAGATTCCATACTAGGCATGGCAGAGCTAAGATGTAGTCAGAGAATAAGATAAATGCATCTGATACATACAGATAGGATCCTATTAATATTGAAACCACTTATATCTCTTTACTGTATATTATTCTCTAAAATCACTGTATATTTTCTTTTTTAAATTTTTTAATGTTTATTTAAAATAAATGTTTATGTTTACCTTTTAGAGAGAGATAGAGCATGAGCAGGGGAGGTCATGGGAAGAGGGAGACAGAATCCGAAGCAGGCTCCAGGCTCTGAGCTGTCAGCACTGAGCCCAGTGCAGGGTTCAAACCCATGAACCACAGGATCATGACCTGAGCCAAAGTTGGACGCTTAACCGACTGAGACACCCAGGCACTCCAGTGTTTATTTATTTTTGAGAGAGAGAGAGAGTGAGAGAGAGAGAGAGGTAGAATGCGTGTGGAAGCAGGGCAGTGGCAGACTGAGAGGGAGGCAGAGATCTGAAGCAGGCTCTGTGCTGACAGCAGAGAGCCCGATGAAGGGCTCAAACTCATGAACCATGAAAAACTGATCCGAAGTTGACGTTTAACCGACTGAGCCATCCAGGAGCCCCTGCAGTGTGTATTTTCTACACTTAATCTTATAACAAGGTGTATCTCCATTTTGCAGGGAAGGAATTGGACCTGTAGAAAGTTGTGCCCTCTGGTCTGACAGGTAGTTAGGAGTGGAGCCTGTCTGTCTTGTCCCCAAACCTATGGTATTTACCAATAAACTACATTGCCTACAGAAACAAAATACAAAGAAGAGGAAAACCAAAAATGTTTTCAGTGCTAAGGCAGATGAATATTTCCACTAGAGATGATTAGAAGAACCAAACACCCACCTCCCCAGCCTTCCTGAAGCAGTGATTTTCAGAGTTTCTGCACAGAACTCAATCTACTGATAGGATTTTAAGTAGGTCAGGTGAGGCCGACTCTGCTCTGTCTCCCGGCATTAAACACAGATGCAATGGTCACAGCGGCTGCTGCCACCTTGCAACATGAGAAGAAGAAAAACCCAAAAACAAAAACTAGAGTTCCATAGACCTGGGCTCAGGTAGATTGATGACCATCACTAGGAGCCAAGTGAGAAAAATAATGCCCTGCTGGTTTAAGCAACTTGGCAACCACCATTCTTTTCGCTTGTTTCTATGAATATGGCTTTTTTTAGATTCCACATACAAATGATATCAGAGTATTGTCTTTCTCTGAACAATTTCATGTAGCATAATGTCCACAGGGTCCATTCTTGTTACAAATGGCAGGATTTCCTTCCTTCTCATGACTCAATAATATCTTATTGTATATATTATATATATGCCATCGTCTGCCATATGCATATGCCATATATATATGTCTATATATATATATATATATATATATATATATATATATACCATAACCATTTATCCACTGATGGACACTTAGGTTGCTTCCATATCTACACTAATGCTACAATAAACATGGGGTGGGGTGCAAATACCTCTCCAAGATAGTGATTTCATTGCTTTTTGATATACACATGGAAGTGGGATTTCTGAATTATGTAGTACTTCTATTCCTAATTTTTTTTGAGGTCCTAATTTTTTTTGAGGACCTCCATACCATTTTCCATAATGGCTATAGCAATGTACATTCCCATCAACAGTGTACAAGAGCTCCTTTTTTGACACATCCTCACCAGTACTAGTTATCTCTTGTCTTTTTGATGATAACCATTCTGACAGGTGTGAGGTGAGCTCTCACTGTGGCTTTCATTTGCATTTTCCTGGTAAACCTCTTTTCGGGTACTTTTTGGCCATCTGTGTGTCTTTTTCGGGAAAATGTCTATTTACTTCTTTCTTCTGCTCATTTTTTCATTGAATTGTTTGTGGTTTTGCTATTGAGTTGTATACATTCTTTATGTACTTTGGATATTAACCCTTCATCAGATATATGATTTGTAAATATTTTCCCTCACTCTGTAGGTTGGCTTTTCATTTTGATTGTTTCTTTGGCTGTGCAGAAGCCTTTTAGTAGTCCTAGTTACTAAATTTCGTTTCTCTTGCTTTTATTGTTTGTGCTTCCAGTGTTATATCCAAAAAATTGTTCCCAAGACCAACGTCAAGGAGGTGTTTCCCTGATGTTTTCTTCTAGGAGTTTTATGGTTTTCGGTCTAATGTTTAAATTTTTAATACATTAAAATGTTAATGTGTGTGAGTGGTTTAAGAAAAGGGGTCCAATTTCATTCTTCTGCATGTGATTATCCAGTTCTCCCTGCAACATTTATTGAAAGATTTACAAATTTCTCCCCAGATTTGGGAAGGCTTGAGCCATTATTTCTTTAAATCGGTTTTCTGCGCCTTTTTTTCTCTCTTCTCCTCTGGAACTCCAGTAACTTCTACATCAGTTCTTTGAAGGTATCTGTCTCATCGATCATAGAGTCTTCTTCCTTCTTTGTTCTCCTCTGACAGGATAATTTCGAGGATCCTATCTTTTGCCTCACAGATTCATTTTCTGCTTTATCATTTTTTCTACTGATACTCTTTCTTGCATTTTTTTTCATTCATTGCATTCTTCAGCTCCAGAATTTCTGGTTGATGCTTTTTTTTTTTTTTTATGATTTCTATCTCTGTTAAACTTTTCATTTTATCCATGTATTGTTTTTCTGGTTTCATTGAGTTGTCTTTCTGTGTTTTCTGATAGCTCACTAAGGCTCCTTAAAATAGCTATTTTGAATTCTTTACCAGGTATATTATAGACCTCCATGTTCAGGGATCACTTATTGGAAGATTATTGTGATCCTTTGATGGTGTCATGTGTCCTTGACTTTCTGTGTTTCTTGAAGTTCGGCATTGTTGTCTTTGCATATGATGTAGCAGACACCTCTTTCAGGCGTTTGTAACTAACTGCCTTTCTGTGGGACAGAAATGCCTTTCGTCAGCCCTAGGACTGGGGCTTCTGAGGCCTTTTCTGGCTATCTGTGGATACACTTCTCTCCACACTCCTTACTCCCTCTTGTGGCAGGATCCTTAAGCTTGTGTGCCTTTTACTGATCCTGCAGTGCATCACCAGGCTGGGTGCTGATAGCCTCCCTTTTGTTCTATGAAAGGCGGCACTAAGCTCAAGTTTGTAGTCTCTCTCTGGCTCCACAGATTCAGGCTTGTTTTGTGTGTGTGCTCACTAGCCATCTGCCAAAGCTCACTCTGTCGCCGCCATCAGAAGAGTGCACAGGGAGCCAGCCGGCTGCAGAGTATCGTGTGGGTAAAGTGCACGGAGTGCTGGGGGTGACCGTGGGCCATTTGGGGTGTGTTGCCTGTGAGGTGATCCCAGTGGCTCGGGGTTGGGCTTCTTGATGAAGTCCACAATGTAGTTAGTTGGATCCACATCTTTTTAATGTCTTCTGGGAGTCGTGTGTGTCACTCTCCCAGCCTTTTCCTGCCCAGTCATACAGTTCATTACTCTGGATGAGTAGAGAGAGCAACGAGCCTCTTTGGCAACATCCCACCCCAATGGGGAAGCTGGGGTCTCATTCACATGCTCTCACTTTCCCCATGAGAGAAATCACAGGCTGCAAATACCTCCCTTGGCCCTGAGCCATGCCATCTTGAGGCAGGGAGGGGAGTAGTGTGGGAGATGTGGGTAAAGTCAAGGTGCTCCTCTCACGGTCTCATATTTTTTGGTCCAGTGGTATACTGGAACTTCTTTGGAAACCAGGACTTCCACAAAGGCCCTCTCATCCATGGGTGATTGTCTAAGACAGGGGCTCCCAGACCGTGACTAAGAGGGACTAGAGCCAGTTCACAGGCCACTACAGGGTCCACACCAGAACTGAGGTCTCCCTGCTTATTACCCGATGCACAGATGTGTGGGAGTCCGCCTGGATCTCTTGGCACGTGTACTGGATCCCACAGCTCCCACAAGGACACTTTCACCCATGGACGGATGCTGAACTGCTGCTGAAGGGAGACAAAAACAAGAGATGTCTTTTGCAGCCGTGATGCTGATGTCACTCCCAAGGTTCTATTATTTTCTTCTAATTTTCTCACTGCATACTCTTTCTCTAAGTAAGCCCATCCTCTCCTTGTTGTCAGATAACCATGTATTATTTCCATAAAAGTTCCTTAATGCCCTGATGTATTTGACTCCCCAGTCTACATCCTAGACCTTTCCTCCAACCTCCAGACTTAAATATATCAAAACTTCTCATTTTTCCATATAAGTATTATTTTCTTACCTACTCAAATGCCTAAGTCAAAAATCCAGAATTCCTTTTAGACTTTTTCTACATTATCCCTTTATATCAGTTACACACCTAATTCTATCCATTTGCAATAAACTTTAATATGTTTATTCCATCATTATAGCCACTAACTTAGCCTAAGCTTTTGCAGTATCTCTCACCTGAATTAATACGGCAGGCCTTTAGTAGATGTCCCTGACTCTAGTCTTCCTCATTCCAATCAATTCCCTTACATCCTTGGCAGAGTGATTTTCTGTAATAAAAATGCACTGTGCCATTTGTCTACTCAGATCCTACAAGGACTTTCCAGAGCTTTAAGATCTAGTGCAAACTTCTAACATGGGATTTCCTCGTCTCTGCTTAGTTTTTTAATCTATTCTCTAGTTTTCCTAATTCTTTCACTCATTTCCAATTATCCACTACAGAAATAAATAGTTCCTAAGCACAAGGTATACATGAGAACCAGTAACTTCTGGGATTACAGAATTTTCCTGACCCTCATTGCACGTACAGTGGAGTAGGGGAGACAGATAATTTAAAAAGTTGACAAAATGATATCAGCTTGTGATCAGGACATTAAAAGAGACAAATTTCTGTCATTCAGAACAATGATGGGGGAGAGTAGTTTGTATTGTGTGGTCTAAGAAGGTCTCACTGAAATGATAATATTTAAACTGGGACTTACAAGAAGAGAAGGACTCCACCACATGAAGTCTTGAGGGTAAGACTATCCTAAGTGTAAAGAACATAAATTATAAATGTCTCAATGAGATAGAGTCTAGCAGGTTTTAGAAAGTGTCAGAAAGCCAATGAGGGAAGAGAAAAAGTAGTAGGAGGGATGGTATTAAAAGTAACTATTTGTAAATTCCCCCAAAAAGTGACACACTCTCGGGGCACCTGAGTGGCTCAGTCAGTTGAGCGTCTGACTTCCCATGATCTCACAGTTCGTGGGTTCAAACCCCGCATCAGGCTCTGTGCTGACAGCTCGGAGCCTGGAGCCTGCTTCAGATTCTGTCTCCCTCTCTGCCCCTCCTCTGCTTGCACTCTGTCTCTTTCTCTCTCAAAAATAAATAAACATTTAAAAAGTAATAAGTGGCACACTCTCTATTACCACTTCTTCAGATTGACGGTGATGATGATGATGATGGTGATGGTGATTATGTAAAAATCTTCCTTCTTTTCCCTGTGTCGGGTAAAATTCTACTCTTCTTTCAAATTCCTTTGGGACAGCGGGAGTAAGTACTCCTCTGTCTTCTCATCTGACACTGTGAATGACTTTGATAGTAATTACCACATCTAATGTGACTTCTTGTTTGCTTCCCGCATCAGACTCAATTCCCTGTAAAGGCTTAGAGTGGAACTCATTCATCGTTAAAACAACCATGTCCAACAGAGTCCCCTGTTTCCTTGGAACCTAACAAACACTTGTTGGACAAATGGGTGAATGAATAAAGACATTCTCCTCCTCCAACTGTATGATGGTTAAAACATATAAAAGAATTAGGAATAAAAGAGGAGAGAAGAAAGGTCTGTGCTGTTGGTGTGATGTTTCACTTGGTTCAGTCACACTGTGAGGCGAGGGCTGTCATTCTGTTCTCTAGGGCAGAGGGAACACAGGGGAGAGCGGGAAGTCACCCAAATCGCCTCTGGATGACGTTGTGGAGCTGGGATGTGACCAGGAACCTGGCTGCCTGAAAGGCCAGTGAGGCTCCTGTCTTGCAAACTGGACTTGGAAATAAGAAGTAACACTTTCTGACATACTTGGGCATTCACACGTACAGGCTACAGATATGTTCTTGGTGTTAGGATTTGATTAAATCCGGTGTCTCTGTGGCTCATTGTCACCTCATTCAGGTGTCTGCTAAAATGTCCCTTTGTGGAAAATGCCTCATGCCCTGAGCCCAGGTTAAGGGAAACCTCACCATCCTTCTCTAGACCCTCGTTCCCAGGCTTTTTAAAATAACAGCTATGCCCATCTGGCATTTTCTATTCATTTGTCTGCTCTTTATAATAGCAGAGCCTGGAACCCAGTACCTTTATGGAGCCCGTGATTTGGATGAGAGGGCTAATACATAGCTCTTTCGTCCTTCACAAAGTTTTCTCCGACCAGTTAGAAATACGATGGGTGTTTTTCTCCTTTTATAAAACATAGTCCCCGTCTCCTAATAGCACGACTCTAATCTATTTGAACCTCTAACAATGAATAATGAGTTTCCATATCCTGCTCATTCAAATATTTTATTTGGGGTTGCTTGTAAGGTGTGGAAGTTGGAAAAATACACTAAGTGAGATGAGGCTTATTGTCTGTCAATGCAGGGTATTCCATTTTGGCTGCCTTTTTGTTTTGTCAACTACTTTTATGTTAAATCTTTTCTACCTACATGAAGGACACATGTTAACACACAGTACAGTAGATCTGAGTGCCTTACGTGCAAACTGATAGTTGATGTGAGATTGATGTGAAATACACTGAGATTGTCTGTACCCTAGCACCAAAAACATAATTCCACTTTACTGTATCTGCTAGGGGAGTGTACTGTACTTCCTTGAAAGAATTCCTGCATATTTCTAATTTGAATTTCTGCAAAGCACTCAAGGTGTTTCCACATGTGTATTTCAAATACAAGGAGACTTACCACACACTCTTTAAGAGGTTATTGTCTCTGAAATTGCAGCACATTTTAATAGGGTTGTTTTCCATCTATTCTTATTTCTTACCTTAACCTCACATCCATTTGAAATCCGTCGATGTGTCACATTCGGGATTTGTTACCAAGAGAAACTTAACTGTCAGGTTTCCTGTTGCTTTTAGAGGATAAAGAATGCTGTGTAGCTTTTACTTATTATATGTGATAGATGAAGGAAAACAGCAAATGCAACAAATGTATAAAGGAAGAGAGGTAAATCTTTGGAAAGCGCTTTGGTGCCACCATGTGGTGAAAATGTGGTACTACCAAAAATATCTTGGGACAATTGGATTCTTCAAACATTCTACCTGCATACACGATTTTTGTTCCATTACCTTCCTAAGATCTAGCTCTCCCATTATCCTTGAAAAGGTGAATTTTTATTATAAAGTAAATCAAGGGAAGTCTCAGAAATTGATTTGGAGAACATTTAGCTTTTCAGCCTAAGTGCATGCTCTCTCTCTCTCTCTCTCTCCTCCCTTTGAATGCTAACTAGAGGGAAAGTCCTACCTTACAAGTTTCATTTAAGTATTTCCAATAAAAGAACATTATCTTTGAACTAAATCAATACCTCTTACTTGGATTTCCATCTTAGTACACAACTTCAGGCATGTGTATCTCTATGTTCTAATCAAAGACCATCATCTCTCTGTTTTTATTTACAAACATTAATATGGCTACGAACTGGGCACTATTCTAAGGAATCCACAAAAGTAACATTTAATTCTCTTGACAACGCTTTTTGGTAGGGACTGTCAGCGCAACCATCGCCATCTTAACACAGATTCCACTTACCCCCTACTCTGCTCCCTCTTCTCTAGTAGATCCCCTCTCTTCACTGCACCTTATCATAGTTAACCTGCCCCTCAATCCTATCATTCTCTACCTTCTGCAGATTCTCTCACAGCTAATGTTCCCAGTGTACAGGCTCAGCCCTGTTTAGTTGTTTAGGTGATTCCAACCAGGGTAGGCGGGTCCGTGTCAGTAGCCACAGTATCATTCAGTACATTGGATCCATTATTAGTCATTTTGCTCCAAACCTAGATCCTGTTGTGCTAGGGACAAGCCCTGTAAATACTCAGATTATGTGGTGGTCTTATTCTCATTCCCTATTCTGTTGGCCCAACCAGCATGAGGTCCTGCCTCAGTAACCTAGCACACTGTGTCCCCAGTGGGGAAGAACACCACCCTGGATTCTGACCTCCTCTAAAACACTGAACTATGATGCTATGGCCGGTTGACATCAACCTTTCTCCTGAAATGCCCCAACTGCCAGGTTAAACCTACCGGAGTGAAGCTTAGATAGCCAGAGCTTTTTTGTGGAGTTAATTCCTCTGAAAGTAGTTCCTGTATAAGCTGGCCTCACACTTGTGTCCATTTTATCTCCTGACCCTCTCCTAACTCCTCCGCAGTACATATTAGGTTATTACGATTTCAGTAGCTTTTGCAAACAAATTGGCCCACGTCTTCTGCATTGCTCTCTGCTGTTCATCACCCTCACTTGTTTTGGGTGCTTCCCTATCCCCATCATGTTCCTGCACCCTCATACACATGTCAGATAGCCTCCTTTTCTTTAAAACGCTTCTGCTACTTTCCATCTTTCACAAAGATTTCTCTGCAAATTGACCTGAGGTGGAGAGTTTACATTCAATTATAGGAAATAAAATATATTGTTGCCAGCAAAAAATCCTTCCATTATTTGAGCAGGAACATGCCATAAGTACTAATGACCTTGCTGTTGAGAACAGCTCCTACATGCAGTGTTTGGTTGCACATGTGCCTAAAAGTTTGGAATTGAGAAAGACTGAAGATGTTTTTTAATGTTGTTTTAATTACAAAAACACAAGAACATAGCTTTGGAACCTAGTATCATTCTGTGTATACAGAGAATAACTTAATATGAAGTACTAAATAAATTAATTGAATACCATTTTAATTCTCCCTCGAAGGTACCAATATGTTTTAAGTTTTTCTGTGCGGAAGTAAAGAGTCTTTCCATTACATGCACATAATTCAAATGTGGTTGGTCTATGCTTCTAAATGTTTATCCAACCTAACTTTGCACAGCCAGGTATTCTTACACATGGCCCTGTGTTTTTGTACAGTTAATAGATGTTGTCTTGTGATAATGCACTTTTTTGCAAGAAGGGTATAAATATGACTAGTCACTAAAGAGCAATATACCATACGTGTGTATGTTTCAGGTCTATAACTATATAGAGGAAAAAACTCAGTGTGCTTTAGTGGAAAGATTTGGCGTCACAGAATCAAGTTCTAATTTTGCTCCTAACTGTATTAATGACTTATCAGCATTTTATTTCAATAAAAGTGTTTATGGAAGCTGAGAAAGTAATGCTCTCTTTCCAGAAGTGGTGTATTTGTGTGTGTGTGTGTGTGCGTGCTCACGCATGTGTAATGATGATACATCTAAAGTATCATGCATGTGACTGCTACCTTTTAGTTCTATACTGGATTTTTAAAACTTTTATAAATTTTAATTTTTAATTTTCATTTTTTAAATTTAGTTTCATAAAACGAAAACAGCATTTCTGTGTCTTCTTTTTTGTTCTTTCTTTTGTCTTCCCTAATTTTTCTTTTCTTCTGTTCCTCTTTTCTTCCCTCTTTTTCCTCCTAAAAAGAAGTAGAATTTGTAGAAGCAGCAATATGCGTTACCTTTTTACAGACTAACTGCTTAATTTCCTTTGACTGTCTCTGGCCAGAGTACAGATAGGAACTGCGGTAATTCAGTACTAAAATTTGGGAACGTTTATAAAGGCAATTTTGGAAGGAGAGTAATTAAATATTAATTCAGACCCTCAAACTGATGTTTCAATTGCAGAAATACATCTCTGATGTTCCAGGTTAAAGACAAATCAGTTATGTATTGATTTAGCAAAATGACAGTTCAGGGAGAAGGAGCCTTAGAGCAGCGGAGGAAGGATGCTGGCCAGGTTAGCAGCCTGGGTGTGGTGCTGGGCGGGTCACTGACTGACCATTTGTCTCATGTTCCTGGACCGTGGAAAACTGGGTGTCCTTTTGCTCTCTCTGTTGCAGTTCTTGTGGGAATAAAAGGAGACAAATTCCGTACACCTGAACAGACTTTAGAAACCATGACGTACTCTAGCCATAGAATGATTTACATAAGTGTTGAGAAGGGTGCAATTCAGGATCCTTCTTCTCACTATACTAAGGGAAATTAACAATTTCCTTTCCTTTTTCCCTAACATGTATAACATGGAGGCCGACCTGTGATACTCTTTTATTAACGCAAAAAAATGTATCCATGGCCTCAACAGTCCCTGCTCTTAAAATGTCATTTACCAAAGATTATGAAAATATGTCTGTTTTCAGGGTTTTTTATAAATAAAACTTATTTTGTATTTAAAAGAAACAAGCCTCCTAAGGCCACTTAACTTCTTTTTAATTTAAATATACACCTAGTTAATGAGTATCTGACTGGTAATCACCTTGTAAAAAGCATGAAAGTAATTTATGTTAAGAGACTGAAACATTGGTGACAGACCAATTTTAAGGAAATATAATTGTATACATACATATGTGTGTGTATATATATATATATATATACATAACATCAAACCCATACAAATGGTGAAAATATGTATCTGTGATATAATTTCTAAGTCAAAATTGAGTAATGTTAAATCAGCGGTTAAAGATGTGCAGCCAATAGCCAAACACACTATCCAAATTGTTCTGAAGAAGTCTAGAGATCTCTTTAAGAGGCATGACATTGTACATTTGCTGTTGTATAATTCTGGGACACTTACTAGATCCAGAACTAATGTTTTGGGGGTATCATATTAAGACCTACAGTTTAAAACCTTTTCCCTTAGTATGGTTATGAAGGGAACCAATTCATAAACACACATTTGACTAATACTATTCATTCTTTATGCTAAGACATTTTCTGATTTACAAAGGATATTTCAGTAGCCTCTATTCATTTAAAATTTGAACTCGGGTCACGTATTCAGCAGTTTTCACAAATGGGTTTCTCCATGTCCGCAGCCCATAGACAGAATCCCCCACTATGTAAGCTCCACTGTCCTCTACTCTGAAACTGTGGAAAGCAGGGCCGTTCAGTCAGCTTGGACAACTGTTTCACCTGCCCTGGATCCTGAGCTTTAGAGAGATCCACTCTGTCCTCGCTTGGCGAGGACTGTGTAGGTCCAAGGTGTGTGCCCTTACAACCCGTATCCTTCTTCTCAACAGGTGTTTCCCAAATGCTAAAGAGGGAAGGGCTCATTTTTGTCCCGCACTCTGTTAAGGATAAATAATTTGATAACATACTATAAAAATAAATTCCTGCAAATCTAAAATTCATTTTAAAAGATATATAAATTGTAAGCCTTGAAGTGTTTTATTCTTAGCCTCAACAGACCTAAAATTACTCTAGCAAGTGGCTCTCAAGTTGCTAAGCTTTTACTCTTAATTTTTGTAGATATCTCCTTGAATTCAGGAAAAGTTTACAGACAGCAACCATGCATGGATACACGTTGAATGGCACCGTTTTAAACCACAGTCACAATACTCAAGACTCCACAATTCCCTATCCAAAGGCCCCACGCTGGCTCCAACATCCTCTCCTTCAGGTTCATTCTTCAGGTCATAACGAACCCCTCAGACTGACGGGTGGCCCAGGGACAGCTGTTGGTGGAGGTTGTGGGGTTGTGGCTGGAGCCTGGGTGTGTGGGCCAAGGTGTCCTCCCATGAAGCCTTGAGCCCTTCATGCAGGACTGTACCTAGGATGAGAAGAGAGGGGCCCAGCACCCGGAAGCTCCTCTTTTTACCCTCTCGTCCCTCCCCCTGCAAATGTTAGGGTCAGGCTGAGTTAGCATTGCTGTTTTGTCAGCGCCCTGGGCCCCTGAGGGCTCTGCTACCACCCAATCCTGCTGTCCCTTGAGTCCAGTGTCGCTGGAGCAATCGTGTCTGCTCTCCTGCCTCTCCTGCTGCCTTCCCCAGGGCTGCAGGCATTCATATTCTAAGCAGTTGTTTCATAGTTCCACCCAGGGTCATTTCTGTTTCTTTGAGCATGATTCTGTTAGACTATTAGGAGGTTCTTAAAGGGAAATAAAGTTTGCGATATCCTAAATTCACAAGTTCCCAAGATTTTTGTAGGAATGACACAAATTTTCTGAATTCTGGCTGCTTGAACACCTCTTTGCAAAGCTGCCTCTGAAAGGTCTTTCGAAGGCTTTGACCATGGACCTAGCTCTGCCATAATTCCTCAGTTCCGTTTAAGTCAGCAGAGATGGGGTTGCTTATCTGCAAGGGGGCAGGCATTTCATTGAGCTCTGGGAGTATATGCTTCCTAAGACCAAGCCCATCCACTTACGGGGTGTACCATCTAATTGGCCTTTTTAAAACAGGTGTGGAATCTGAAGTCAGGATACTTGAAACATTACCCCAGATCTCACAGTTAGTGTGTGAAAGGAGGAGCCTCAAACCAGGATCTCAGCTCAGAGTCCAGTGACCTTTCCTATTATCATTCTGCCTCAAGCTAGCAAAAACTTCTCAATTGTGTCTGTCTTAGCATACTATGTGCATTCAAGAAGTCTATGTAATTAGGATTTGTTGGAGACATGGAGTGGTGGGAGGAGTCGGGCTCAAATTTGAACACCATTTTCATTTACAGTTTCTCCTTAATCAGCTGAACCTCTCAACCTCAGTTTCCTTGCCTGTAAAACGGGAATCATATCTACTTCATAGTATTAAAGAATTAAAGATAATGACATACGTGAAAGTTCCTATCACTGATGCCGTGTTATATTAGGAACTTGGCAAATGAGAATTCCTTTCTGATAGTTGTTCAGTTTTTGAAATCCAAACCCTTGAGCCCATGAGGTGTGTGAATGGTTAGGAATATTGGCTGGAGTATAAATTCACTGTAACTGGTGCCGGATTGACTACTGGATGTTTATCAATAGACTATTTTTGCAGGAATGGTTTTAGATTTACAGAAGATCGAGCAGGTACTTCAGAGTAGCCATATGATCCCAGCTCCCTCATGCACAGTTTCCCCTCTTATGAGCATCTGATGTATTTGCTCCAATTAACGAACCAATATCGATCATTATTATTAACCAAAGTCATTCAGATTTCCTTAATTTTTACCTAATGCCTTTTTCCTATTCCAGGATGTCATCCAGGGTACCACATTACATTTTATTGCATTATCTCTTAGGATCCTTTTGGCTGTGACATTTTCTTAGACTTTCCTTGTTTTTGACGACCTTCATAGATTTGAAGAGTACTGATCATGTATATTGTAAGATGCCTTTCTACTGGATTTTGTCTGATGTTTTTACCATAATTATAGTTTTTTTTAATTTTTTTAATGTTTATTTTTTAGAGAGAGAGAGACAGAGTGTGAGTGGGGTGGAGGGCAGAGAAAGAAGGAGACCCAAAATCTGAAGCAGGCTCCAGGCTCCCAGCTGTCAGCACAGAGTTAGATGAAGGGTTTTAACTCACAAGCTGTGAGATCATGACCTGAGCTGAAGTCAGATGCTTAACCAACTGAGCCACCCAGGCACCCATCCATGGTTATAGATTTTTGAAAGGAAGACCACAGATGTAAAATGCTATTCTCATCACATCATACAAAGGTACATACTATCAACATATTTATAACTGTTGATGCTGACCTTTATCAACTGGCTGAAGTAGTTAGTGTTTGTCAGGCTTCTTCTTGTAAAGCTACTCTCCCCCACTGCCCTGTGTTTTGTATTCTTTGGAGGGAAATCATTATGCATAGCCCACACTTAAGGAGTGGGGAGTTAGGCCCTCCCTTCTCTATTGAGGTATCTACCTAATGTAATTGTAGATTTTCTCCTGAATTTATAAGTTTATTCAACTGTTTATCTACATTTGTATTGAGTCATGGATGCTTATTTTATTTGGAGGTTATAATCCAACAGTACTTTATTTTGTTACTCACGTTGTTCCAGCTTTGACCATTGGAAACTCTTTCATTTGGTTTCTGTGTTCTGTGACATATCCCCGTCAGTGTGTACGTGTATGTGTGTGTGTGTTGTGTTTTGTTTGTTTCTTTTGATACCTCCTAACTCCCTGACACTCCAAGATGCTCCAGGCTCATCTTGTCTGTTACCTGCCCCAGTACTGGCGTCAGCTGTTTCTGCAAAGAGCTTTTCCTGTTAATGGAGAATGGCAGCAGAAACCATGATCTAGGTACTAGGTGCCTTGTGGCTACCGGAATACCATTTCTTATAGGCATATGGGTTTTAATGCCCACATTTGTGGTGTTGTTTTATCACAGGTTATCCTACTTGCAGAATATGGGAAGTGATATTTTTAAGAACATACCACCGAGTGCTTTTTAGAAATATTTTATTCACATAGCGTTTTCTGGTAAATAAATATCTTGTGGTTTGACATGTAGAAAATGCCATTAACTTCCTAGAAGTTATTATGTATATCAGAGCAGTAAAGTGATTATTTTTTAGATAATAATGCTGATATACACATTTTTTTTCCATTTTGCCAACACTTTTTCTTCCTAGGGTGACCGCATCTTAGTTTTTCTGGGACTGTGGTAGTTTCCAGAATGTATGACTTCGTGTTTGATTGACTGAGTGATCGATTGATTGATTGACTTTCAAATGATATGGCCTCTTTTTATTTTTATTTTTTTATTATTTTAAGTAAGGTCCATGCCCACCATGGGGCTTGAACTCATGACCCTGAGATCAAGAGTCGCATGCTCTACTGAGTGAGCCAGCCAGGCACCCCAGGACTTTGTGTTTTAAAACAAGGAAAGCCCTGAGCAAGCACTGGCGATAGGTGGCCAACCTCTACATAGCTGTTATAACAATTATCATTAGACATTAGGCATAGAGAGACATAGGCAGAAATGCATAAGTATGTGTATGTAGTAGTTCAGTATATGCATATTTTCTGTATACTGTAGATATGTTATAATGTTGAGGACAGTTTAGAGACTTTCCTGTTATAGGCACATCTTTGTCAGTTCCCATTGCCTGTAATACAAAGTACTATCATCCTGATAGACAAAATGTGGGATTTGTATTTTTGAGCTTGGACGATTTTTCTTATGTTTTTGATTATGTGTCTTTCTTTATTTTTTATTAAATTGACTATTCCCATTTTTTGAGTTTATTTATTTATTTTAAGTATCGACTACAACTCAGCCTGAGGCTCGACCTCACAACCCCGAGATCAAGAGTCACATGTTATACCAACTGAGCAAGGTGCCTCTCTCTACTCATTCCCATTTTTTAAAAATTTGTATTTGTCCAGCTGTCTTACTAATAAGAACTCTTTTCATAATAATACTATTAGCCTGTCTTCTAGCAGACATTGAACTTTTTTCTCCCAGATAGTGCTTTGTCTGGCTTGCCATGTAGAAGATTTTATTTGAGGAATTTTTGTTTCTTTCTAGTAGTAAAAAGAATTTAGGATTTATTTATCTATTGTCTCTGGCTTTGGTGTAATTTGTGAGACTTAAAAATAGTGTTTTGTTGTTGTTGTTGTTGTTGTTGTTGTTACAAAAAACAGCACCAAAAATGGCCCATGTGGTTATCCGTGTAGTACCCAAGTCATGAATACCTGGCCATATCACTTCCAGGGATGGCAAATGTCACAGAATAACAGCAAAAAGGCATAGTCCCTGTGTCAAAGTCCCCCATTTGTAGGCTTTTTAATAGTCTGTACGATGCTTATCTATGAGTCAGAACAAGACCACTAATGCATTTTATAAAGCCAATAAACAGCCATTACCAGCCTGGGGAGGTAGCTACAAGAAAGGAAATAGATCCAATCTATTACTCTATCTCAGAAGGGAAACATGCAGGGACTCTAAAAATTAATAGGCTTCAATATTTCTTTTTGAGAGAATATGATTCTTTTATTTGAAGTATCTCATTTTCTTTTTATGACAACAATCTAGAAACTTTCAGAAAATGTATGTGTCTGTGCTACTTGTGAGTACTGTTCTGTGTGGTTTGGTGTAAAAGGGGAAATTACAAAAATCATTTAAATGTCCTCTGAATAAACAAGGGATAAAAAGAGTAAGACCACTTTTGTTCAATATGCTTGGAATAGCATTGCTAATGTCACTTTAAAATGCATGCTTATGAATCCACAGTGACACTGTACAAAAAAAAATGTCACTGCATGTAAATTGCTTGTATTTTCCAGTAAATATAATTTAGTTACGGTAGTAAAATACACTGTGCAGAATGGATTCTGTTCACTCTTCCCTTTGAAGGTGGTTGCAAAGCATGTTTACTTGTGATCCAAGTTCATGGAGTGCAGAAGCTCTTGAAAAGATTAGGGGCTTATGAATTGCTTTAGGTAAAGAAGTTAATCAAATGCTAGAAAATATAAAATATCTGAGTAAACACATAATTTCAATATAAAAGATTTAAAGTGGGAAGAGTTATGCTTGTCTTACAGAATTACGGTCTGAAACCCTAAAGCCTCTATTTTCATAAGAACTGAAAATGAATCCTTTAAAAAAATCAATTTTAGTACAGTAAACTCTTAGTTGGAAACAGCAGAAACATAAAAGATACACTTCTTTAAGAATACATATCCCTGAACTTCTTACTTTCTATTGATTCTTTGAAGAAGTAACTGATTCTGAATGTAATCTCAAAATGTTGGCAGAAAGCTCATGTGATATTTTCTTGACTTTTGATGATAATAATCACGATAACAGCAGAACCTATTGAATACTCGCCATGTGCAAGACACTGACTCTTAAGTATCGTGCGTGTATTAATTAACTAAATCCCCGTAACAATCTCCTGAAGGAGCTGCTATTATTATTGCCATTTTAGATGAGGAAATTTAGACGTGGAGACGTTAAGTAAGTTACAGGAAGTCACACAGTAACTGGAGCAGATAGCAGTTCAATGGAAGTAACTGATAACTGGTCTCAGTAAACACAACTATAGAAGTCTGGAAAATAATAAAAAAGAGAGACATGTAACTGAGCCACTGACTAGTGTGACACAAAAAAAGTTATGAAAGAGTCTTCCTAACTTGTCAGTTATTGTTAGTTTTTAAGCATTGAAACTTCATTTTAATGAGCAGAGATACTCCCTAGAGCAGTGACTCCTTAACTGTGGAATGTAAAAGAAATATGGATAAAAATACTATTGAAAATTAGGTTTCCAGGGGTGCCTGGGTGGCTCAGTCGGTTAAGCATCCTGTTTCAGCTCAGGTCCGTGCGTTCGAGTCCCGTGAGTTCAAGTCCCGCATTGGGGTCTGTGCTGACAGCTCAGACCCTGGAGCCTGTTTCAGATTCTGTGTCTTCCTCTCTATCTGACTCTCCCCTACTCATGCTCATGCTCATGCTCGCTCTCTCTCTCTCTCTCAAAAATAAATAAACATCGAAAAAATTTTTTAAAAAAAATTAGGTTTCCAAAGGACATCTGGGAAAGACACTTGAATTCTGCGTAACTAACCATAGGAGAACTACCGGCTCTGTAAATTATGGAAAATTGACCCTGGAAGAAAATGCAGACAACACCGTAAGCCCATTCCTCATTTTCCAGATCAGGAACTGACTATAAAAGAAGAGAAATAATTGGCTCACAGCCACAGAGGGCTCATTGGTAGATGGACCTAGGTCCAGACTTAGATCACTGCCTCGAAAATTAGACTCTTCTCTCTCCCCTCTCCCCTCCAAAAAAAAATAATAATAATAATAAATAAATAAATAAATAAATAAATAAATAAAAATAAATAAGAAATAAATAAAAATCAGAAGCAAGCCTGAGATGTCAGGTGAGATTTACCCTGGAGAAGGCACAGAAGATTTTACCCGATCCTCCTGAGAGCGTTTCAGAGACCGGGTCACCCTACACTGAGCAGCAGGCATCCAGCACTCTGAGCTTCAAGGCCCTCACACCGTTCATCACTCCCTCACTCCCTTCTGAATCACTTTCCAGACCTACACTGAACTCTCCTCCCTGACAGGCTGTATATATCGTTTCTGTCTCTGAGCTCAGGGTCCATTTTTCTCCCATTTATGGCCCTGCTTTACCCTTTGGCAGAGCACTAACCATGCTTCTCACACTTTGCCTGACCCAACCCGTGCTAGAAGCAAAAAAGCAAAAGAAGCATCATTAGCAAAAACAAAAATGAAAAATAAATAATAAGCTTCCAAGGCTGTAGTCTTCAAGATCCCGAGTTAGTTGGCCCAGATGGAATTACCCACACTCTCAGGTGGGTTTGTTGTAAGCAGGACTGGGCAGCCTTTGTTTTCAGGGGTCTGCTGTCAGAGAGAACTGATGCCTTGTGGAGAAATCAGGGGAATTGCTTACAACCCATCTCAAAATGAAAAAGGGATCTACCTTACTAAAAGACGTGAGAAGAAACTCATTTGTAAATACAGCTAGCATTAGACAAACAGTATTCGTCAAAGTAAGTGGCAATGCATTTGAGAGCAAGTTAGGCAATATTTTAAGCCCCTGAATATCTTTTCTTACTGTTTATTTACTTTTGAGAGAGAGAGAGAGAGAGCACAAAGGAGAGGGGAAAGAGAGAGGGAAACAGAGTATCGATCCCAAGCTGTGCTGACGGCAGAGAGCCGGATGTGGGGCTTGAACTCACAAACCATGAGATCATGACCTGAGCTGAAGTGGAACACTTAACCGCTACCCAGGCGCCCCTGAATAGCTTTGCCAATACTTACAGAAGCAGCAAAGTGGAAGCAATGAAGCCGTAACATAATAATAATGGCTCTGCTAAGCTAAAATTTACCATAACTTCCACGTGCCTGTCACTGCACTATCTTGCTGTATTATTTAATTTAGCAACTGTTATTTTCTCGATCTTGCAAGTGAAGATTCTGAGACTTAGAGAAGGCCCGTGACCTGCTCAGACTCACAAAGTAATGGACAAAGGGAAGATGTAGACCAGTTGCCGTCTGCCCGAGAACTTCCGGTCTGTATTAAGGCTTGTCAAAACTTGTGTGCACACCAGCCACCCGGGGATCTTGTTACAATGCAGATTCCCATTCAGGAGGTCTGGGTGGAGCCTGAACATCTGGTTTCTGCAAACCCGTCAAGCAATGCCAATGCTTTTGGTCAGAGCCAACTACATAATTTGCAGGGTCTGGTGCAAAATGAAAGTGTGGGGCCCCTGGTTAGTCATTTCTGAACTGCAGAGCATTTAATCAAGTCTTTCTTAGCATAGTGTCTGTGCCGATGCCCAGGTTATAGGACCTTGGCACCCGCCCTCCACACTGGGAGCAGCAGTGCAGAAATCACTCTGACTTGTAAGTCTGTCTTGTTCCTGTCTTGTTCCTGGATCTAGCTACTGCTCTTCATAAATGCTTGGCAGTAGTGGGAGGTGAGCAAATATCTTTTATAAATGAATTTTGTTTTAATTTTAGCGATACATTATAAATAAATGATTTCCATGCTTATCTCTCGCATGAGATTTTCTCAAGTTCACGCACCTACTGTGCTTGGCTCATAGAATTTACTTGACCTAATTTAGATTCTTCTTTCGAGATCTTCCTTAACTTCTTTAGCTTCATTTTCTTAATCTTATCATATTTGTGGTATCCTTTCTTACAACTTACAGAATTCTGGTTGACCCCGTACGATAACATACAGGAAAGAAAGCCTTTTAAAAACTTACAATGCCTTACACAAGCAAAATATTAGTATCATTATAGGTTTTACGGTCTCTCAAATATTTTCCTAATTTACGCAGAATCATTTGGAGGTCAGAAGTCTCTGCAGGTTTTACTTAGAATAATTTGCTTCAGAACCCTTGAGAGATGCCATATATAAAGTTTGCTATTTCTACTATAACAGCTCCAGAATTTGAGGCCTACCAGGTAACTTCCGTCTTTGGACTACATTGTATAGGATTTTGAGTTAAGAAGTCTTCCCTTTCAAGTTAATAGCTCTACAATTTACCAACTCTTGTAAGCTAATGTGGTTGTTAAGCCTCAGTGTTCTCATATGTAAAATGAGATCCATTAATGGAGCACCTCCCACATAGAATTGATATAATAAGCATTATTGTTTGTTAGGGTGAATTTTCCAAGATAATAAATTTAAAATACTCTCTCTGTGCCGGGCACACAATAAGGACTCAGTTGTGGCTGTTGCTGTTAATATTAGTATTAGCGTTACCGTCCATGCAGGTATCAATGTTGGTGTCAGAATTGATCTTACAAGAACATAGAAAAAGTCTGTCTACTCTCAGGTTTTGTGCTAAAATTATAGCAATAAAATCACAAAGACCACCAGGCAACACAGATCTTCCCTGACTTGAGATTGCTTTGCAGAATCTGGAAAACACGTAGAGATGGAATCAGGCACGTAATGGTCCCTGTTCTTTCCATCTTCCCCATCTCTCCAGGTAGACACTGGTGCTACCTCTTCCATCTTCCTCAAGAATAGTTTTCTTAGCTTACCACTAGAATTGTTTATAGGTTCTTAGATGTTTAAATCTGGAAGGGACCTCGGATGCCTTTAATTCGACTTCTTATTTCTGCATATGGCTGTAAACTCAGAGTGAGCAAGCTTTAGTAAAAGAGGGAGGTCCATGGCCAGATATTTCTTCCCTTCTTTCCTTTTTTCATTTTCTTTCTTTCTTTTTTTTTTTTTTTTTTGAAAACACTTACATATTTTAGAGGGTAAGGAGCAGGCTAAGTATGTGTTGCACATGGCATTTCCTGGCCGTGGTAAAACAGCATCTCTGTGATGCCTGCCCTTGAAGAATGACAACATAAATTACTGTAAGATCAGTAGAGGCAGAAGCCACAATGCCTTTCCTTGTGTGCTATGATATTTTCAGTCTTCCTCACAGAGCCTGGAAGCTAATAGGCGTTTCAAAAATCTTATTAAATAAATATAATCACATTTCCTTTTTACATAGAACCATCTTATGAAGTTCTACTTTAAGATATTTGTAATATTTTGTGGAAATTTTCTAAGATTGACTATTATTCTTTTCCTATACTCTTTTATTAAACTGAGTTCACTTCACTTGATTTAACTAGTCCTGGGGAACTGTTACGGATTCTTTTTCACTTATTTGCTTTTATTTTCCAACTGCATCAGCTTTCAACTGCCTCTTTCTCTGCTGTCATATTTTTAAACATGTTTTAGAAAAATAAAAAGAGGGGCACCTGGGTGGCTCAGTCGGTTAAGCATCCGACTTTGGCTCAGGTCATGATCTCACAGTTTGTGGGTTTGAGACCCGCATCGGGCTCTGTGCTGACAGCTCAGAGCCTGGAGCCTGCTTCTGATTCTGTGTCTCCCTCCCTCTCTGCCCCTCCCCTGCTCGTGCTGTCTGTCTGTCTGTCTGTCTCTCTCTCTCTCTCTCAAAAATAAATAAATGTAAAAAAAATTAAAAGAAAAAAGAAAAAGAGAAAGAGAAAAGTAAAGGAAAACCAGAGAGGTGGTTAGTGGTTAGCATGGGCTTTTGCACAAGTAGCTTGTCAATGTCAGTATGAATTTATATGCTACTTTGTTCCAGAAAAGAACACTAACTGCTTACACTCTCACTAAAAGTTTTGTAAACTTAAATTAAGTTGTAGTAGCTAGCTTAAACAATCTACAACTACTTGGAAGTCAATAGGTTCTACCAGAACCTGACTGTAGAACTTTCATAAAGCACACAAATTTGTAAAACCAATTTCACTGCTAAAGCAAAGGGTTTTTAATTACATCACTGTTTGCTGTACTAATTTAGACGATAGCGGGCAGTAACCCTAAGGAAGCCAAGAGGATTACTGGAAAGCGTGGGTTCTAAATCCCGCCCCCACCAAGGCATGACTATTACAGGTACATGTAATGTCAAGCCTGTGTAAATCCCTAAAGCTCTGAGCGCTAATTCAACCATTATTTTCAGGTTCTTTTTCTGTGAAATTAATCATCTTTGGTCCCTTAGCAAAAGCTTCTCTAGTCATAACCATTTACTATTCCTGAAGGTATATCTGCATAATTATTGTTAATAGCATCAATAAGTTCATTTAAATGTTTTAGTTAGAACCTTAAATTCATAGGATTAATCAGAAGAGGCCATGGTGAATTAATATTATTGCATCAATAGTAGAATTTGGAGAGAAGAATCCAAGGTAAAAGTAGTAATGTGTGAAAATTGGCGCTTTGTTGCTATAAGAATGAAAGGAACGATGTGTTTGATGCCATGAAGCAGAGAGAGCAGTGGGTGGCAATCCTAGAGAGAAGCAAGGGAAAAGCTTAAGTTATATTTTATCGTGAAAGGCTTGTTCAAAATTTATTCTAGGAAGAATATAGAAGTGTTTGCTTTATTGGTAATGTCAAATAAATCTCAAGAGTGATTTTCCTTGAGCCCAGAATTCAGTCTCAGACGTGAACATTCATTATTTTGGGGGGCCAGACTATGTTCAGACTTTGGAAATTTTGGAACTTAATCAGGGCCATTGACCTCTGAGCTGATTTTTACAGGGTTGTCATCATTTCCTAGGGGAAAAAAATGGCAACAACAGATGTGGGAGAGGAAGAATGTCCTTAGAGTTAATGTGTCCAGGGGTCAGGTCATATGCTCAACACAATCTCATGTGCATTAGTATAATTTTTCCAGAGAAATCCCCTTTAAAGTTCATAAAATAAGTCCCTGTCTAATTTCCTTACTGTCCTATGGGAAAGATCAAAACACCAATATGGATGGACTCTCCCAACATAAAGTCCTGTGGGTCATGAAAAGTCCATGTAGAAAATAATGGGGAAAAAAGGAAGCAGAAATACTTTTTCATTTGAAAAATAGACATCCTTGTTTCAAGTAATAAGATTTGAGGTTTACATCCCAAGTTGTGACCTGTGGAAAAAACTTTAAGTGGATTGATTTGTTTGTATGATCTGAAGTCTTATGAAAAATGAGAATTATACACTTCGCTTTATGACATAATCAGGGTAAAATTTTAAATAGATCTGTCTTTTTAAAGGAGAGTACACATCACAATGCTTAAAAATTCAAGTTACTGGGGCACCTGGGTGGCTCAGTTGGTTGAGCGTCTGACTTTGGCTCAGGTCATGATCTCACAGTTTGTGAGTTCAAGCCCCATGTTGGGCTCTGTGCTGACAGCTCAGAGCACAGAGCCTGGAGCCTGCTTTGGATTCTGTGTCTCCCTCCCTCTTTGCCCCTCCCCTGCTTGTGCTCTCTCTCTCTCTGTCTCAAAAATAAACATTAATTTTTTTTTTAAATTCAAGTTACTTATGGCTAACTAAAAGTCAATTACAATATGCACAGTTCTCAACAAGCAAATGCTAATAATGGTGAAAGCTCTAACAGAAATATAAGTGTGTCTTTGAAGAAAGAACTTGCTCTTACTTTTATTCTGTCTTCAAATATTAGTTCAGTTTCATTCCTCAACTATGACATGGTGTTAGATTTGTTCTTTTATTTATTGTTTAAATCTTCAATGGTAGCAAGTTGTTCATTAGGAAAAGCATTAATGAGCCAGATTATATTATTCTAGAGGTATGAAACATCATTTTGAGCTAGCTATTATTTCACCACATGAAATAATAATTATTACCCATATTCAACTTTAAAAGGCATTCCTTGCTATGTATGGGAGGTTTGGTGGTGAGGATAGATGTGTTTGTGAAATTAATAAACCCTTAAATTAGTATTTTGAAAAAGATTTTACTCGGGTCTCCCTATTGCCCAGTGGTAAGTCACCAATAGTAAGCAGAATTCAGTTCTCTTAATATTGAGATCATTACTGACCTTGATAGTTCTTTTAGAAAAGTATGGGGAGAGTATTCTCAACTTGAGTGCATTAAGGAGAGAGTGAGAACATGGGATCAAGAGGTGAGAACGTGGAATCAAGGATTACAAACAGCTCTTGGAAGGATTTTTGTCATTCACTTCAGTTAGCGCATGAGGACAGAACATAAGTTAGTGTTGGACATACTGACTTAGAGCTGCGTGGGGAAATTCCAAGCTGCCACCAGGCAGCTATATCTGTGTGCCTACATTGTGTTAATTCTGCCTTGTTTTACCCTCTGAATGATTAGCCAGCAAAATTCTGTCCCTCTAAGGAACACAGAAAATGGACTTCCGTTCTCTACTGCTGCTGTATTATTAGTTTCTGGCCACACGATGGAGCCCTTTCTTCACATTTCCTCATTCTGATGTTTCTGTTAAAATTTATCCAAGTAAATATTAGATGTAATAAAAGACCTTTAAACTACTAGAATATTCCTCTAAAAATTTAGGATCTGTTTGACAAGGAAAATGAAATTCAGTGAGTATTCATGCCAGCCACAGAGTATTTCAGATGAAATTTGAGATTGCTATAAAATATTAATTCAGGTTTTAATAATTCCTTAAAAAGACACTGAAAAAGCATAAATATATAACTCCCTGAGAACATAGTACTGTTTAATAATGATTAATTTAATACAAACTTTGCAAGTCTGGATTAAGTTTTGAATGTAGTTAAAATAGGAGAATGACTATACACATATTATCGTTATTATATATATGTTTCTGCCAAGGTTTTACATTTTTTTAATGTTTATTTATTTTTGAGAGAGAGCGCAAGTCGGGGAAGGGAAGAGAGAGAGAGAGAGAGAGAGAGAGAGATAGAATCTAAAGCAGGCTCCAGGCTCTGAGCTGTCAGCACAGAGTCCAACATGGGGCTTGCACCCAAGGACGCTAGATCGTGACTTGAGCTGAAGTCGGACGCTGACTGAGCCACCCAGGCAACCCTGCCAGTTTTAATATATATTATCAGAGTTTATCAGCCTTTGACCTTTTATCAGTAATGTTTTAGAATAAAATAATACCTTAGCTACTGGTATTGGTGAGCACCTTACAGTTTGCTATGTTTTCATAAGCTTTATTTCATGGGCTGCTCAAGGACCAACCAAATCCCTATTCCAGGGAAAATTTAAACACCTGACTGATTCTGGACAAAGTAAAAAATCAGTATCATTACCTCTTTTCACCTTCCTATTTACATTACCCTTGTTTTTTAACAATGTATCTCTATATTATATCCTAAGTATGTTACAATGCTTTTAAATTATTGCAGCAATAGAAGGATGGTTCTTGTATTTCTGGACTGGATTGAATGACCTAAAAAGGGCTTCTGAAATCTTAAAATTTAGCATTCCTCTCTCCGGTCGAAAGTTCCCCTTTTTGTTTTTTAGGTGGAACAATTCTTTGGGAATAATCCCTCTCCTAGACTGGGATACTTTTCCAGTTTTCAGAATTTGGGTCTCTGATTCTCCTCTTGTAAGTGACATTTGAGGAAGCCTCAGTGGTAATGCATTCATTCTTAACTCATTCTCACCTTGCTCTCGGTTGCGGGGTGGGGGTGGGGGTGGGGGTGGGGGGTGGGGGGTGGGGTGGTGGGGGGGAAAGCCTTGTTGAATTCACCCACTGGCCAGATTGACAGTTTAGTGAATAATTTTTAGTTTTTCCTCATAGAATCTCTCACTGATACAGATAACGTTTCTTTCTTCCTGAAACATTGTCTTCTCCGAGGTTTCCTACTACATTTCAGGCCACTCTTTCTCAGGTCCCTTTCCCTGTCTCCTTCACTTCAGATTTTGTATTCTCATAAGTAACAGTTTTATTTCCCTAACTCAGACCTCTTCTCTAAGCTCATAATATTACAGCTGAAATTGAATCATGGTACCATCATCCATCCTCTCATTTGTTCAAGTCAGAAAGCTGATTCCCCTTTCTCTTGAACACCACACCCTCTCCAGTCCATTAGCATATTGTCAGTCCTGTTTCAAATTATACAACCACTAAATTAACTTCTTTCTGTGTCCATTGCCAGCAACTGATCCACTTAAGACTACACTGTTAACCTCTTAATTAGTGCAAAGTCTTTCTCTCTTCCCCATCTTTTCACTCCATTCTCTAGAAGCTCAAAGTAATTTTATAAAAATATAAACATGAAGCCACCTAATGAGCAAAAACCCTTCAATGGCTTTTGGATACAGAATAAAATCCTCACTGCTAACCGGTTAGTGTGGTATAAATGGTACTTACCTCTTCTCCTTTATCTCAAGTCGCTGTTCCCTCTTCTCATTATTTTACAGCCACCAGCCTTGATGCATCTTCTCAGCTCACAGAATATTTCCTTCCAGCACAGGATGTACTAAGATGCATTCCCTGTGGCTCTTTCTCATCCTTCAAGTTGCAAATTAAGTAATACCTCTTTAGAACAGCCTTCCTGAGTACCCACTGCGATTTCCACTAGACTTAATTGTTTGTTTTCTTTATAGTACTTCCTGCTTTTGTCGGCACTTGTCTTCTTCCCTATAGTATAAATGCCTTTGAAGATAGACCAACAGCTTTTGCTCACTACCACATTTAAATCCTACATAATAGGTCATTATTAATGTTCACTGAAAGAGTAAGTAGGTGTTCTTTCGTGTGTATATACATATATGTATACTATACATATACACGTATACATATATACACGTATACATATATATATACACATATACACGTATACATATATACACGTATGCATATATATATGTATACGTGTATATGTGTATATGTATATGTGTATGTATATACGTATATATACATATGCACGTATATGTATATATATGTGCACATACACATATACGCATATATGTACATATGTACATATATATGCCAGCCCACATGGCAGTTAAATTCTGAAGAATTCACTATGGAAAATGACAAGCAAGATTATGAAGTTTTATTGACAAACACGTTGAAAGAGTCAGCTGCAGATGGGGAGGATCAGTTAGCTCGGAGATGCCAAAGAAAACCCCAAGTGTGAAGAGACGGGGGAGAGAGAGACGCCTAATGGAAAAGACATAGCATTTTACATGACAGCACACAATCTTAGATTGAAAGATGAAGGACATTTGGCAAAAGTAGAGAGAAGAACAAAAATATGAATGGTGAAGGTTCCCATTTCTGTGGACTGGCCAGTAAGAGAAATATGGAAGGTAATTTTCTGAGATCAGGGAACTGGTATATAATTGCAATTATTGACATCTTGATTACCCCAATTGCTGATTGACTCGGCGAAAAGCAGGGCACTTGATGATGTGTAGGACTTTAGCTCAGAATGATAATCTACTGGAGATGACTGCACAAAGAATCTAGTCTGTTACTGTTACTTCTTAATCCCTTCCCTGGTTTTTCTCAGTGGCACATATCATCTTCTAATACTAGGTAACATTTGTTTTACCATCGTCTGTCATGCTCTATTAGTGCGTGTGCTCTAATAAGGCGGGAATTTTTGTCTATTTCGTTCAGCCCTATATTTCCTGTATCTAGATAGTAGATGCGGAATAAACATTTGCTGAGTGGCTGGAAATAAAAATGAGTTCCATTATTTTACCTCCATGTTGGAAAATATTAAAGAGGAAATAATTAGGAGAGTGTGGGAAGAATACTTCAAAAATGTGCATACACTTAGGCTTGGAAACTATTTCTGGGTGTCCATCCTAGGGAAAAAAGCAAGCGTACAAGGATGTTCATTGAAATGTTTTTATAATATAATAAATGAGACCTAGCAATCCTCAAAAATAGCAAATTCCTTTTTTTTTCCTGTTGAAGAAAAATCCATTTAATGAAAGAATTCACCCAAAACGGTAGGCTCTGTTTGGTACTTAACAGTATTTAATTTACAAGTTTTACTAAATTCTATTTTGTTAACTTTACCCATCATCATAAGTGTGACCTTAGAACTGATACACATCATCCCATGGCAGTTTGAAGGGCCTGTGGTCACCAACACGCTTGGACCTCTAACATCTGAGTATTAGCCAGTCATGAAACGTTTCCATGCTTTATTTTTTTTAATTTTTTTTAACATTTATTCATTTTTGAGAGACAGAGAGAGACAGAGCATGAGCGGGGAAGGGGCAGAGAGAGGGAGACACAAAATCTGAAGCAGGCTCCAGGCTCTGAGCTGTCAGCACAGAGCCCAGCGCAGGGCTCGAACCCACAAACTGTGAGATCATGACCTGAGCGGAAGTGTGACGCTTCACTGACTGAACCACCCAGGCACCCCTCCACGATTTATTTTTTGAATACTTCAAATTTTCCACTTTAAGTTACTGAGTTAATAGCTACTCCATGTCAAGTCAAGGGACTGCTGAACGGGAACATTGAACATTTTGGGGTTTACAAAATACCTTTCATAGATGGTGCGACTGGGAAAATGACTCCATAACATGTCTATATCCTAGTTTCCAGAACCTGTGAATCAGTTACTGTGAATCCTGGCAAAGGGTCTTTGCTGATGTAATTTAAGTTAGAGACCTTAAGATAAGGAGATTACCCTGGAATATTCTCATGGGTCCCCTTTAATTACATGAGCTGTTAAAAGCAGAGAACTCTCTGGGGGCACCTGGGTGGCTCAATCTGAGTGTATGACTTCGGCTCAGGTCGTGATTTCATGCTTCGTGAGGTTGAGCCCTGCATCAGTCTCTGTGCTGACAGCTTGGAGCCTGGAACCTGCTCCGGATCCTGTCTCCCTCTCTCCCTGCCTGTACCCCGCTCACGCCCTGTGTCATTCTCTCTCTCTCTGAAAACTGAATAAACATAAAAAAATTTTTTGAAAACAGCAGAAAAGTCTCTCTGGATGGAGGAAGAACTGATGTAACAGAAGGGGAGGTCAGAGACATCTGAAATGGGGGAAGGACTCCAGGCACCATTGCTGGTTTAAATATAAGAGATGAAAATGAGGGATGCAGGAGGCTTTGAGCAGCTGAGAGAGGCTTCCAGCTGACACCCAGCAAGGAATGGAAGGAAACGCAGTCCTATAAATATAAGCAACTGGATTCTGGTAACCATCTGGATGAGCCTGGTAGCAGATTTGACCCCTGAGCCTAGGCCAGCTGACACCCTGATTTTAGCCTTGTGAAACCTGGAGCAGAGGAGCAAGGCTGGCTCACCTGGACTTCTGACCTACAGAAGTGTGAGATACTTAAGTCTGCTTGTTTTAAAGCACCAGAGTTTTGGCAATTTGTTATTGTGGCAATAAAAAATAAATACATAGATTAAGTTATTTTCTCATATATACTAAATCAAAAAAAGAAAAGATACCGCCACAGGTAATTTAAGAGGGAAGATGTATGATTGTCCTGTTTTTAGGTTCTTGGACTTACTGTTTCCCCATCAAGTCATGAAGTAGCATTGGCCCAAGAAGCATAGTTGGTGTCAGGAAATGAACAATAGTTCCCGTTGACCAGTTAACCTCAGTTAAAAGTCAGGAACAGGCATTGTTTCCAGAAAGATCATCTTTTAAGGTGTGACTACTTTTTCTTGGTTTGTCCCTGATAGTTGCGCAATCACTGCCAGAGCACCAAACACAGCATCCTCATCCAGCAGCACGCAAAGGAAGACGAAGGCAATAGCACCTCTTGAGGAGAGGTGTAGATCCAACCTCACAAAATAAACAGGCTAGAAACGTTTCCTCAATCTAATCCGGCAGTGTTTAAAACAACAACAACAACAACACTATGTCAAAGAAGAATATTTGATACTTTTGCTAGTCCATTCCCATGATCCTCCCTCCCCTTCATTTGATCACCCGATTTATGACATTCAAAGCTAAAGTCCAGCAATGTACTAAATAAAAGTGGGGAAGGTATAGAATAAATATCTGACACAAAGGCACATTAATAGCAGATTTCTTAAACAAATTCTGGAACATTCATACAATGTAAACCTAAAGCAAACAAAAAAAATGTCATTGGGATGTAAAAATGTTTTGCTTATATTTCTTGGTGAAAACGAGGTTCGGATGATGGAACAGTATTATGCATAATAATAAACTGGAAAGTGTTAAATGAGAGTGATAACTACCATAGTCCTAGTTCCTAGCTCAATGACTATTGCAGCATAGACATGACACACATTTATAAAGGAGAGCAGAGCTACAAATATTATCAGAAAAAAAGTAAATATTTTAGTAAATCTATCTGCATTTCCAAAGAATTAAATGCTGTAATACAGGAAGAAAAACTTGCACATGAGATTAGACTTTTTTTTTTAAATCAAGGAGTTTTGGATAGAATTAGAAGTCTGAAACGTATAAATGTTTGTATTATCAATAGCTCAAGCGAAAATTGATCGCATACTGTTTCAATTGCTGTAGCTTTATAATACATTTTGAAATAAGGAACTCTCTTCTTTCTCCAGACTGTTTTAGCTATTTGGGGTCCCTTGTGGTTCCAGAAGAATTTTAGAATTATTTTCTCTATTTGTGTAAAAAATGTCATTGGAATTATAGTAAGAATTGCCTTGCATTTGTACATTGCTTTGGGCAGTATGGACATTTTGACAATTTTAAGTCTTCCAATCCATGAACATAGAATGTCTTTCCATTTACTTTTGTCTCCTTTAATTTCTTTCATCAATGTTTTGCAGTCTTCAGTGTGTAGGTCTTTCACTGTTTCACAAGTTTATTCCTATGCATTTGTTATTTTTGACATTTTGCAAATGGGATTGCCTTCTTCATTTCTTTTTTAGATAGTTTCTTGTTAGGGTATAGAAATGCTACTGGAAGGAAGACAGGCATATAAACCAATGGTACAGAATAGAGAATCTAGACATAAACCCACACATATACAGTCAACTCATCTTTAACAAGAGTTCCAAGAAAACACAATTGGAAAAGAATAGTCCGTGTCTTCAACAAACAGTGTTGGGAAAATTGGATATCCATATGCAAATGAATGAATTTGGATCCTTATTTTATACCATACACAAAATGGAACTCAAAATGGACCAAAAACTTAAACATAAGACCTGAAACTGTAAAACTCTTAGAGGAAAACATAAGAAGCTTCATGACATTGGTCTTGGTAAGGATCTCCTGGCTGAGACACCAATAACACAGGCAAGAACAGCAAAAATAAACAAGTATGCATCAAATTTAAAAGCTTCTGTACAGCAAAGGGAATAATCAACAGAGTAAAAAGGCAACCTAAATAATGAGGGAAAATATTTATAAATCATGGATCTTATAAGGGCTAATATCGAAAATATATAAGGAATTCCTTCAAATCAAGAACAGCAACAGTGACAAAAAAATAATGAAAAACAACCAATAAACAAAGAATCAAAAATAGGCAAAGGACCTAAATAAACAGTTCTCCATAGAAGACATACAAATGACCAACACGTATATGAAGGGGTACTCAACTCATAAGTCAGGAAAATGGCAAACTAAAGCCACAATGAGATATCACCTCACATCTGTTAGGATGGGTGTTATCAAACAAACAAACTGTAACAAGTGTAGGTAAATATGTGGAGAAATTGGAACCCTGACACATCGTTGGTGGGAATGTAAAATGGTACAGCCACTGTTAAAAACATATGGAGGTTCCTTAAAGAATTAAAAACAGAACTGCCATATGATTTGGCATCCCATTCTTGGGTGTTTATCCAAAAGAAGTTAAATCCAGATCTCAAAGAGATATTTAAATTCCCATGTTGATTGCAGCATTATTCATGATAGTCTAGATGTGGCAATAACTTAAACATCCATTGATGGATGAATCCATGAAGAAAATCGGGCATACACATGCAATGGGACATTATTCAGCTTTAAAAAAAGACATCCTGCCATATATGGTCACATGGATGAACCTGTAGGACGTTATGCTAAGTGAAATAAATCATCCATAGAGGTAAAATACTGAAAAATTCTACTAAGATGAAGAATTTAAAATAGCTAAACAGATTGAAGTAGAGGGTAGAATGGCTGTTGCTAGGGGTTAAAGGAAGGGGAAAGTGGGAGTTTCTATTCAGTGGGATAAAGAGTTAGTTACACAAGATGATTAAGCTCTAGAGATCTGCTGTTCTATGTTGTGCTTATAATTAACCACACTATATTGTACACTTAAAAATTTGTTGAGGATTAATCTCATGTGTTCTTACTGGAATAAAAAATTATTGTATAAACACCAGACTGATGAACTTGACACTAATCCCAAGTAAAATTCTAAAAGACATAGAAGGTTTTAAGAACATTCTAGAAGAAAAGTGGTGACCATAAGACGATGAGATCACAGTTCTCACACCGCATTTCCTTTTCTGATAGCATCCCTAAGTTGACAAATTAGATTAACATATTTTTAACATCTCTGCATTTCAACAATATCCAAATGATTTTCTTTTTTGATTACTGAAAATACAATAGGATTCATATTTATTTACATCTATCACATAATATTTATATTATATAATAATATAAAGATACACAATCTACCCTTTATCTTTCTGTCTGAACTTGACATTTAGTATATTCCAGTATAGTAGTGACCTTGACTTACTCTAGCTAAAAGCAATGTTAAATGCTATTATTTTGTAAAGTACTGCACAGAGACTATTTAGAAGATAGTTTGTGGAAAGCCTTATGAATATCTCCAAACAAGCATTATTTTGAATAAGAATGAAGGAAAGCTTTTCCCAGAGGAACACACAGTGTTTTCATCTCAGTGACATTGAATTCCCACTACACATACTCCTGTAGCCTTATTTAAGTAACTGACTCAATATGGTACTATTTTGGGAGCAAAACTCTGTAATGTCTTAATGCCATGTGTATCACATTTCCATTCAAAATGGAATAGATTTCAGTGTAAATATCTATCTCACAAATGTTTATGATAGTAACACTAAATGGATGCACTTCCTCTGGTCATAAAATTGTGGAGAGTTTACGCATAGACTTAGATAGCATAAATTAATATCTTCACTACAACTGATAGAACTGGACTTCTTTTCCCTGAATACTAAGTGTGGTTGTTAGAATCCTAGAGACTGGGCTTGGAATGAATCTCCTTTTAATGCACTTTCCTAGACATATGCTATAAACTATATTTGCATCACTTCAAAATATTCTGTTTTAGAAATAAAATTCATAGCTAGATAAATCACAAACTGATGACCCCTAGAGTTTGGATGTTAGAGGATGACTATGTATCACATCAGGTAAATAAAGTAGAGACTGAATCTTTCTTTCTTTGGTTGTTTTTCCTTGTTCTTTATTTTTAGCTGCACAATTTGAAATACAAAAGATAGCTGTTTCAATAAAAAATTATATTTTATTTTACTACTATTTTTATTTTAGAGAGAAAGGTGGAAGGAGGGGCAGGGGGAAAGAGAAAATATTAAACAGGCTTCATGCTCAGCTTGGAGCCTGGCACCAGGCTCTATCCCACAATGCCGGGATTAAGATCTAAGCCAAAATCAGCAGTAGGACGCTCAACTGACTGAGCCACCCAGGCACCCCAAAAATCACATTTTAAAATATACTTGAGTGGCTCCGGGATGGCTCAGTTAAGCATCCAAATCTTGATTTTGGCTCAGGTCATGATCCCATGGTCATGAGATCAAGCCCTGCATCAGTCTCTGTGCTGACAGTACAGACAGAGCCTGCTTGGGATTCTCTCTCCCTCTCTGTCTCTCTCTCAATCTCTCTGTCTCTGTCTCTCTCTCCCCCCCCTCAGTCCTCCCCCACTCACATATGTGCACTCTCATAATAAATAAGCATTTTAAAAATAAAATAAATAAATGTATTTGATGTTTGATTGAAATACAGTAACTTTACAAAACAATGCCTTGATCAATTTCATAGATAAAATTTTTTGGGGGGTAAAAATATTTGCTTTTAAGATAAGAGAGGATAGTAATACATCATGGATACCAACAAGAACAATGACAACTTAAAAACAGGCTATGAGTCAATACTAGCTAAAGATTAAATTTCAAGTGATGTTTGGGAAATGAATAGCAAACAGCTTATTTTTGCAAAAATGCTAGCTTTACTGATCAAATCATTCCAAATTAAGGCAGATGAGTATGTGTGTGTCTCACACTGTTTTTGCTGTTAATACAGAGGCATCGTGGTGTTTGTTACAGTAAGAACTGTCAGAGACAGCCCCCACTTACAATTGTTTGGATTTGGAGCAAGTTACTTAACTATTTTTTTTAAATTTTTTTTAATGTTTATTTATTTTTGAGAGAGACAGAGACAGAATGCGAGTGGGTTAGGGGCAGAGAGAGAGGGAGACACAGAAGCAGAGGCAGGCTCCAGGCTCTGAGCTGTCAGCACAGAGCCTGACGTGGCGCCAGAACCCATGAACTGTGAGATCATGACCTGAGCCGAAGTCGGATGCTCAACCGACTGAGCCACCCAGGCACCCCAATTACTTAACTATTTTAAGCCTCATCTTCAAAACAATTCTAAGAAGTGTTGACCCACGGTCAAATGATATAATGAATATAAATAACTTAATCACAGTTCCTACCAAAATACCTCATTAGTCAGTGGCATCATCATAGTTGTAGTCGGAAAGATTGCAGATGAGATGAAGATCCAGCCTACTGTCAATTTTTACAAGATTAGGTTAGATTAGAATTTGTTATTATTAGATCTTTTTTTGTGCATGATTTTCAAATGGAAATGAGAAGTGCATATATAAATAATATAACATCCTCTAGTCACATAGATTTATGTGCTGCCCCTAAACATATACCCTTCATTTGTTTCTCTTTCTCCATGCTTTCTACTGACATCCTCTGTCTGCCAGCCGTATCTCCCCCTCTCTTCATATCTGCCTTCCCAAGGCTGTAATGTATTGATGAAAACCCAGCTGGCCCACTATACCTTCCATGAAGCCTTTTCAGATATCACAGTTTAAATAAATCTGTCCCTCTCTGTCATTCTTCAGGATTTGTCATTTATTTAATTTTTATAGCTGTTTATGAAATGTTTGTCTGCCACATAACACTGTGAGCTATTGGAGCCAAAATACTACATGTACTCAATTTTATATTCTCCGTGGCTCATAACACAACCTGCCATATTCAATACATGTATTCATTGACCGCAAAATTTTCTAGCACTTTCTGTGTGGAAGCACTGAGGATACAACAATAAACAAGACATCTGTAATAATAGGTAATAATAACAAACAAATGCACTAAAGATTTTACTTCTCTAGTTGTCACATTTCCGGCAGCCTCTGCCATGAGGAACATAAATGTGAACCTGCAAAAAGGGGAAAGTCTCTAAATACCATTGAAAACAATTCTCATAAAGACCATGACTTACTCTGTAAGAAGCTCAGTACTCAGGTCAGAGTGTACTGACTTACTTAGTAATAGATTTAAAAATATGTTAAGGGATTAAATAATTAGTCATCTGGTTTCTCCTGGCAACCATCAGTTCTTTCTAGTTCCAAGGACCATAAATTATACCCAGAGTGAGTGGGAACCACTTGGAACAGACCCAATGAGAATATTCTAAAGTGTCAGTAGTTAAGGATGATATAGAAGAAATAACAGTAAGAATGGCAAGCTGGGCCTTTCACTGGGCCTTTCGACTATCTCCTTCCATGTCAATAAACTCTAAAGGGTTCATGTTGAATAGAAATAAACATCACCAAGGATGAGCATGGCTTGAACAAAGGGTCCTTTGTATCTATAAAATTATTCAGCATCAGCTAAGATGAAGACCAACAGCTATAGAAAGAAGTGACCACAAACAGTGACAGCGAACCACAGGGTTTCCACAAGGACCGAGGACCCCCTCCGCGTTGAGAACACTCTCAAATGTGTTTGTAAGCTCTCTTTACCAAAATAAGAATCCTATAACTACCTAGAAAGGATTTGGGGGGGGGAGTAAAGATAAAAATAGAATCCTATAACTACCTGGAAAGGATTTGGGGGGGTAAAGATAAAAATTTACTTAATATGGTTTTATAAATAATTAAAAGACATGTTCTATAATGTTGGGGAAATTCAGCCATCAAGACCGAGGCTGATTGAAAAACATCAATTGGAGTAATAATAATAGAATTCAGTTATGCGTTCAGCAAGAACAGTGAGAATAGCAATACTTAGGAATAATTCCAAAATGCATTCTAATTTGAGATAGTATTGTTTGTTGAACCTGGAATTGGGATTATGGCATAAAATGGGAAGAGGATGACCAACCATATGCCTGGCTTCCTGTAAGTACTTAACAGGACCTAGAAGGTATTTGCTTTAGATTAATAATGGTCAAACAATATTCCAGTACATACTATGTACTGTCTACTACAAATTTAGCAGATGGCTAAACATTGAGTTCATCAACTTGAGATGCAGTTTTTGGAGTCATCACATGTAAATTATGGTTGAATACATAGAATAAGATACAGGCATCACCAGATAGAGTGAATATAAAATTCAGGGAATTTTAAATATAAAATTTAAAAAATTTTAAAAATATAAAATTTAAAATATAAAATATAAAATTGAATATAAAAGACAGGGAACCTCCTAGGAATTAAGTTTAAACAATGTGAACAATTCACTAAAAACTTTGGAAGGAAAGGTCAAAGAGATAGGAGGGAAACCATAGTGGAGTATATTACAGGTTGAGAAGAGAACTCCAAGGATTTGGGGGAGGTCAACATATTAAATTTGATAACTACTCCAATTTCTTTGAATTTGTTCTAATGATACCCAAATGGTGGGAAAATGGTATACCACTATGTTCCTTTAGCTTGGTTCTACTACACTTATTGAGTTGAAGCTTTTAACCCTATAAATTATAATTACAGTTTTATTTTTGACCCTGAAAAGTCCAGATGTATATATTAATTATGTAACTAGAGAGAAGCTACTGTTTGGCAGATAATGATGGTGTAAGGGTATGGGAAGTAGTCATGATTCCTTATTTCTGCCATTTTGAAGTATCCATCCTATTTACTGAGAGTGGTGTTTTTTGAACATTAGTAATGAGCTAAGTAATATGTGAAATGTTTTATATATGTTTTCTCATTTAATTCTTACAATAATTCTATGAGGAAGTATGTTATATTATTACCCATATTTACTGAAGACAAAGTAAAACATGAAAGAATATTTAATTGATATGCTATTCTGGGTGAAGATAAAATAAATCCAATTATCTTACGCTTTACATCCTTTCCAATTTTTTTTTCTAGTGGCTGTCATGCCCTCTAAGTACTATTTTTACAGAAAAGCTATTCCTTTCATGACAGAGTTTTCAGGCTTTTTGTTTTCCTGGATAATTTTATTAGGATATGCTGTATGTGCACAATGATCTCTTATTAGCCATTTCTTGGTATAGTGTGTCAAGCACAATAATCACCTCTCTTATTGTGGAAACTCCAGTTCTACTGACATTGTATTCAGCTTTCTAGCAATTACATACACTGTTGAGAGATTTAAATAAAGGTCATAAAAGCCTGTATGTCTTTTCGTATAAAGTGAAATTATGTCAGCTTGTCCTTAGTTGTGAATAATTTGGGGGCCATTTGATATTTTTTTAGATCTACAAGATATAATAAAATGGCATGGTAAATATAGGAGAGACTTTATTCAACATAAGGCTTTTAGCATGATACCTGAAATATAGGTATTCAATAAATTAGCTTCTGTTACTGTTAGTTTTCTGTTCTAGAGATGAAGAAGTGGGATAATACAGTTTCCTCACTCTCAACAGTTAACTTCATGCCATATGACCCCATCAGTGGATTTACTGCATCTTTGGCTTTGTTAGTCTGAACATGATTAAAACCACCTCTTGGCTTTCAGATAACCATTTTTTTTTTCAATTCTTTCATCCCATCCCATTCTTCCCAGTTTATTTGACCTCTTTTTATAATATAGAGTGTACTTTTCCAACAGGAGTCGATTTGAGAGTCCTGTAGTATCACACGCCTTCTTAAGAACGTCTGTTTTTTCTTTCTTACTGATTAGGATTATCTGATCACATTACTAAAATTTACTTTGGCACACGTCCACCAAGAAACACCTTCCTTTTTAGTAGTATTGTCTAAAGGGATTATTCTGATATTTGCTCTGAAATTTCTGTAAGGTGCTCTCCTAAATTTAGAATTATGACTATTATCAGTGACTCCTTTCAAGATCATATAGATTCAAAGTGGAAATATGTTTCTCCTCTAGTTAGTTAAGTGCAAGCAAGTTGCTTTAGTACCTGCTTAAGATTCTGTCTCTCTCTCCCTCTGCCCCTCTCCCACACTCACGTGCTCTCTCGCTTTCTCTAAAATTAAAAAAGAAAATACACACTTTTCATCTGTAAGTGTCCAGGTATCCAGAAGAAACCCTAACAGAGCTCTCCTCTTGTGGCACCTTGGTTTTGTCAGTTGGGTGCCCTGTGGCAGCACAGCACCACCATGTGCTCTGTCCATCTGGCCAGCCTGTATGTGTAACATTCCCCACAAGAATAGCACCTCACTTCCTCCTTTCATTGTCACCGAAATGTTCCTCTCCTTTTTCCACCCATTGATTCTTGGATCTTTTAGAAGTATTTATCTTGTTGACAAATGGTGCTATTCCACATTTTCTTTTTCAATTGGTTTCTTTTGCACAAAGAAAATCCTTCAGCCAGAGTGGCATGTATTTTTTTTAGAATGTGTGGAGAAGAAAAAAATATATAGCAGTATTAAAGTGCATCTTCAAATCTATTTAAGGATAATATAATATCTGTGTTCCTTGAAGAAAAACATCCTCACAGCTTCTTTCTCACCTTTTCACCCGAACAGAATGGCTGTATGTCCTGACTTTCTAACTATTCCGCTATTTCTTATCTTCATCCATGTGGAGCTTGAGTTTAGTGTCATATATGAAAATTAAAATAGGAATACAGTCAACCTGCTTTACCCCCCAAATATACATAGAGCTGTGGATGTATTTGGTAAAAATTGAATTATAATATTGATGGTTTCTGTACTCAAGTTCCAGAATTCTATGAGTCTGTGATTCTCCCCTGTGAGACAGACAAAGTATTCTTTCACTTGTTATTTTAGTTATCACTAATTCACGTCACTGAAGGTCCTAAATGTACTGACATACCTAAACATGCTGAAATGTTATATACTTCTACTCTTCCATAGACGTACACACAATGAAAATAAGGAAATGGTTGAGGCGAAAGGAGAACTGTAAGGCTCAGTATTGGTCACTAATATATTTTATGGTTGCTTACCACATATGTGTTCTTATATTAATTCATTACTTTAATTTACAATGAGTTGGTAAATGAAAGGCAGGAATAGAAGTATGATGTATACCATGGTAACTAAAACTCTCTTGAGAGAGATGCGTTTATTCCTTTCTTAAATTTTACTACTACTCAATATAACAGTGTTTCTAACAATGAGGAATGGATGTCATTAGAGAAAACTGGAGCACCAAATTGTAGACATTTCATATAAACAACCACAATCAGATAGGACTATCAATTCAGTTTTTATTTTCTCTAGAATAGTTTTGCTTTTTTCAAACCAATATTCCTAAGTACTTAAGAACATCAAAAGTTAGATTTGACACTATTATTATTATTTATTGATATTATTATTGTTATTATTATTTACTATTACTAAATGTACACAAACATCAAGTGACTCTTTGCTGGAAGATATGCATTTTCTTCTGTTCTTACATGTGGCCTGCAAGGGCATATTATTCCCATTACACAGGTGAGAAAAACCGATTAGATTTATTCATTCATTTAACAACTATTTATTGAGCATTTACTGTGTATTAGGCTTTATTCTAAAAGTTTGACATATACAAATTAAAAATACAGCTAAAATTCTTTTCCTCATGGGCTGACATATAGTCATAAATTTACTCAGTTATTAATACGTATAATAACTGAGTAAATTATGTATTAGAAGTTCATACATTCTTTGGAAAAAAGAAAAAGTAGGTCAGTTGTAAGGAGATCTGCATTGCTGGAGTGATAGCAGGGTAATTTCAGCACTATGAAGTTTATTCTTTCCTCAATGTTTTTGGCTTAAATTGAACTTCATCAGGCATCAGGGTACAATGTCTGCATTCTTGGGTTTCATCCTGTCTTACACATTCCTTTGGTTTTTAGCCTCTGAATCACTATATTTCAGGTTTATCTCTTGTATATAGCATAGAGTTCGGCTCCGCTTATCAGTCAATTTGAAAAATCCATTTTTGAAATTAAATGGGTATGCTGTAATCAAATTTATTGACATTACTAATATGGTGGATCTCAATTCTGTCATACTATCCTTTGCTGTAGTTGCTATATATATATATAATATATGTATATTATATATATATATATATATATAATGTTACCTTATTTTTACTGTATTTTGTTCTCTGTGTTGTGTGTCCTTTCTCTTTGATATTGTTTGTTTCTTTGATTTGCTTCTGCTATATTTTATAATTGGTAAATATTTCTGTTTTAATGCTGGTGGTTACCTTTGTTTTAATACTTGTACAGTGATCTTAATTCCTTTTTTAAAATCTTTTTTAAAATGTTTAGTATCTCTTCTGTCAGTTTTGCTATCTTTTGACTCCTACCTAATACAGGTGAGATACAATAGCCGATGAACCAATTCTACTTTCTTCTCTCCTCCATTTTCTGTTTCTTTCTTTTGTTTGTCAGAGCATAATCATGTTTCCATATTATTTTTCTACCTATGACTGAGACTTTTAGTTTAAGAACTAAGTTATGTAAATCTATAGAAACAAGTCTTGTCTTAGTTCTGTAATTTTTTTTTATTTGAGAGAGAGAGATAAGTGAGAGCAAGTGGGGGAGAGGGCAAGAGGGGAGAGAGACGGAATCCTAAGCAGACTCCACCCTTGGCATGGAGCCTGATGGGAGTTCGGTCCCATGACCCTGGGATCGTGACTTGAGCCAAAATCAAGAGCTGGATGCTCAAACAACTGGGCCATGCAGGCACCCCATTAGCCCTATAATTAAAAATGCAAAATACCATCAATCCTTATGCAAGCGTTCTCTAGTCAAGGCTTGATTGTGTGAAGAGCGTCCTCTACTAGATTCCTTTAGAAGGGCATATGTATTCTCTGGGTTTTTGAACATTCAAAACTGCTTTTCTATTGCTCTGATACTGGAAGAACTTAGCTGGTGTCAGAATTTCTTTGTTTCTTGAAAATATCACTTCATATTGCCTTGCTTTATATTTCATTTTTGAGAATTCTCGTTGCCTGTCTACTTCTCATGCCTTTGTACTTGGCCATCTCTTGGCCTGGAGGTACTGAGGATGTGTTATTTTTCTTTAAAGTCTAATAGTTTTACTCAGATAGGTCTTGAAGTTGCTTGTCTGAATTTGATTTTTCTTTATACTTACTTGGCCCTTTCAATATGCAGATTCAGGTTTTATTTCATTTTCTGGCAAGTTTTCTTGGACTATGGTTTTAAACATGAGTTCTATTCTCTGGTTTTGATTTTCATAGTCAAGGACACCATATATACAAATGTTGGACATCCTTTGTTCCTCTTCCATTTCACTTTCTGACCCTTTGCATTTTCCCTTTTTATATCATTTTCATTCTTTCTGGTTGATTATCTCTTTCATCAAGACCCTTGATAAATTTTCATTAGAATCCATTCTCCCTTGGACATCATGTAATTTAGTCTTCATTTGTGATTATGTTTCTTGTTTCTTTTCTGGGTTCAGTTAATTGTCATTTTATTTCTTCATCTTTTTATCCATTTCTGCTCCCAATTTTTGTAATTCTAACTCAAAATATCCTTTAAAATTTTCCAACGTGTTGTTTGGGGATATTTAATTCAGTTTCGTGTATTGTGTTACAGTTATTGTTTTTTTAGTTTTGTGGGGAGAGTTTTCATCAACTGAAATGCTTTGATGCAATTTTACCGATTTTTCATAATAGTTTTATATGGATATAGTTTGCTCTTTTCTATTCCTGTATCCCTCATATGTAAGGATGCTCACTTGTCCTAGTTCTGCCCTAATCTGTGCAACTTCTTTTATGAATCATGTTTTTGATGGCGGTGTGGTGAGTGGAGAGATTGATGGGGTTTTTTTTGTTTGTTTGTTTCTTTAAGTTTCCCCTTGTTTCCTTCTTTTCCTGCATGTCCATATATACTAGTTATGACTCCCCTCTTAATTCATCACACTCCTCCCTTCTCCCCAGAAACAATGATGCCCTGTATTTGCCACTTGCATTACCACTCATTTTTCCTTAGCCCAGTGCTAATAACTTCAATTCCTGACCAGTGTTCAGTATTTTGGCATTTGATATTGAACTTTGTCTCTTTACTGATGGTTTCATTTGCATTTTATCTCAGTCATCTTCACTCCTCTCCTCTTTTTAGCTGAGTCTCTTAAGCCTCTTCTCTCTTCCTCCCTACACCCATGGGCTTGCAAGGCAGGCAGTGGGAATGCCTGAAATCGAATTTTTTTCTTCTACTTACAATGTAAAGGTTATTATTGCATTTTCTATTTCCTACTGCTGCTGAAAGTGTGGATCATCTGTGGTTTTATTTGCTTTCCTTGTTGGTTTTATAGGTTCTGAGGGGAAGGTAGGTGGAGAGATTTTAATTCAGGAAGCCATTGTCTTCCAAACCCCTAGATCTTCAAGATCTGAGATAGGGTCAGGAGAGGAGATTTTAATGAGTAAGTTATAATAAAGACTTAAAGGAGATTAGGAAGTTATTCTTGGGGATTTGGGGACAGAAATATTTCAGGTAGAGGAAACAGCATAGGTCCTGAAGTGTGAGCATGTCTGGCATGTTTGAAGAATAGAAATGAGGGGGATTGGAGTGGACCATGGATATGGATAGGGATGTGGGGGGAAAGAGTAATAAGGGATGGACATGTTTGTAAGGACTGAACTTTCTTGCCCCAAGGATTACAGTTGAGGGGGTGGTATTCAAATCTAAATCTGTCTCCATGCCTTGTGTCCTTTGCACACTACAATGCTAGTATTCATAAAGAGTTTTATGAAATTGATCCATAATAAAACTATAAGCCAAAATCTCCAATTTTGTGTTGGCAAAATAATCCAGTATGGCAGCGGTATAGACTTTTGGACACAGCTTCTGTCGTAGTCACCTTTCCCTTGAACCTGTCATGTGTTTCCACTATCATCACAACCAAACTTCTAGGGAAGTACTGAACCCTTTCAATATGGAATTCAAAACAAATAAGACAATCCTTTACCTAAGGGATATTTTAAAAATATAGCAATACAACAGCTAAACCAAAGATTTATTTCAAGCAAAGAGGAAACTATGAAATACATACTGCTAAAAACCATAACACTAACATTATATAGTGCAGTGTGTGCTGAATCTGATGTCAGTGCTTTACCCATATTAAATCATTAAGTTCTTAGCAACCCTGAGAACTAGATGTGATATCATTAATCCTCCTTTAAAGATGAAGATAGGGGCATCTGGCTGGCTCAGTCAAAGGAACGTGCAACTCGATCTTGGGGTTGTGAGTTGGAGCCCCATGTTGGGTGTAGATATTATTTAAATAAATAAAACTTTTTTGAATTAAAAAAAAATAGACATGAAGCTATTGAGGCGCAGTTAAGCAAATTCCCCAAGGCTGTCTAGGCATGTAGATCATCTGAGTTATGGAATAAAGATTACCTGTCCTCAGGACTCCCCTTCCTGAATCCAGACCTCCATTCAAGTGAAGTGTAGATATGTTATCTCTACAAAATCTATTGGGCCCTTAGAAGTAGGCTAAGCCCTTTCTTCTAGCTGTTTTTCCTCTACCTAAGTATTTGCCTTTGGTCTTCACTCTCTGATAACTGACACTAGGATAGATTCTTCTTTCTCATATGATACCGTGTCCTTAGCAAAGGGATATGTTCTTCCCTTTCTCATCCACAGTGAAATAAATTTTGTAGCATTCTTGCTGGAAATAAACTGGGTAATGGTGTGGGTTTCTTTAAAGTGACCTAGCAGAGATTGTAAAATTTGTCTTCTTGTGTTTTCAGTTTCTTTTTTCTCATATCTTTGCTTCTAATTAGTCACTATATTCATTGAAAAAGATAGAAAACTTTTCTCTCTCTTATTTTGTCTTGTAGTTCATTAGGTACATGCTTTCTCATCATGAGCACCTGGGAGGATCTGGGAAAAAAAAAAAAGATGAGTGAAGGAATCTTTTTTTAGAACGATACTCCATTTAAGTCCTCATCATTGGGCTGTGGATCTCCTTCCTTGTATCCTGCAAGAAGGCAGTATAGAGAGGTGTCAAAAGATTCAGATATTTATATAGTGACACATACACATATAAACTGAACGCCAAAAAGAGAGGGAGCTTTTCCTAGCATATGCCTAGTACATAAAGCAATGAAAGAAATGTTATTGAAAATTGGAGAAGTGAGTGGTCATGGAGAAACACTTTAAATGTTTCCTTGTTCTGGTTAATTCAGAAAAAGTGGAAAGAAAAGACAACGTTGTTCTATTCTGTGGCTTAAGTGAATATGAGATATCGGAGATATTTTTGTTTTGCAAACGATTAAAGTGTCATAGCTTGTGACAATAGGAAGAGCTCGTAGAGAGTCCTGGATTCAATTCCTAGTTTCACCACTGACTAGTTATTCATTCATTTGCTCTTTCATTCATTAATGAATGTTTATTAAGTGTCTACTCTTGCCAGCACTGTTCTGGTGCTAGGATGATAGTCATGAGCAAAACAGCTAAAATTCCGGTATCATGCAGTTGACATCCTGTGGAGAGAGAAGGGCAAGAAACAAGATATGTAACTAAAATATATTATAGTGATAATTACTAAACAGTGAAAGAGAATAAGAAGTGTCCTCTTTAATGTGTCCTCATTAAATTTTAGGCAAGAAAGCTAGGGAAAGACTAAAAAAACGACATTTGAATTAAAAACCTGAAAAATGTTGAGGGCCTAATTCAAGATGTTTAATCTTTCTGCACTGAGTTTCCTCATCTGTAATTTGGAAATGGATATTATTTATGATATTAAATTGAATGATCCGTGTCCAAATATCTAACTAAAGAGTAACACCTCACTGGTCTTCTTCACACAGCTGTCTTTTAAATGCCCAGGCTCAAAGCCAGCACCACAGACGATTGTGTCTGTGGTTCTCCAGCTTTATTATAATGCTTAGAAGAAAAAGACAGAGAGAGATTTGACAGACTCATTTAATCCTGGAGAAGATTATTTTGGCCTCTGATTAGACATTTCAGCATGAATATCACCTGTGGAGGTGGGCACCTGTGGAGGTGGACTCCTGCAGACACATTAAAGCAAGTTTTCATTAGTGGTGAGAAGGCACGATCAGATTCCAAGGGCGCAGCATGAAATTTACTGACATATCTGAATGCATCAACTACTGTCAGTGTCGATGGCTCAGGCTACTCATCAGTAATGAAAAATGAGGAAGAAAAGTTATGTTTTATTCATTCACTACAGATTTGCATGTGGTTTGATGAGAAAGGAAAGCAATGCAGTCAATAGATGGTGCCAGAGGGTAGGTTCTCACTGCAAAGCTAAACATGAGTTTGTTGGAGATAATCTTTTGTGTGAGGATTCTTCTTTTCTCTGACCATATTACACATTTCTCATACTTGATGAATTATTAACATAAGGAAAATCTAAAACTTTATGTTAGTTTCACAGTACCATAGAAGAAATGGATACTTAAAATCTCTTCAAGAAGCATTTCAGTATATAAAGTTCAAATGAGTTAGAAAGGAGAAAAAAATAATTCCAGTGTTTTATAATCATACAGTAAGCATCATTGCTCATTTAGTAAAAAATATTACATGCGTTATTTGAGATGTATCTAATGTAGTTAATTGGGTTTTAAATATATTTGTGTATACTTGTGTGCAAGATAGTTAAAAATAGAAATAGATATTTCAGTACTAAAATGAAATAAAGGTAACCACTGAAGTAGATTCAGGGAGCAAAGTAGGATTGAGCCAATTGTAGTTGGGATGGAGCATGTCAAATTCTGTGGAAAAAGCTTGTGAAATAAAAGCAAGTAGATTGGATAAGGCAATTTGAAAGAGTAGAGAAAGGGTCTGGATATCTTTAATTTCAGAAAATGAGAATATTTCGATGTCTTTGTATAGAAAGCATCTTAGAATCTTTTGCTGGTACCCTAAAATTTGTATTTCACATGAAAATTGAACATGTCATTATATCTCAAGAGCCTAGAGTGTCCCATAAAGATTCCAGTCTCCTGTGATTACCCATAGGAATCTGAAGTATAAGACAATTTGGTGTCAAATGTGTTTCCGCAAGTAGATACAGTATTGTATTATAATTTTAAGAGGAGGGGAAATTTTTAAATATTTGCCAAAGAAACTTTTGTTATCAAAACTTATCATTTTAAGTCAATCTGCTACCTGGAAACTTAAAAATTATTTTCTGTGATGAGGTTCATTGTTCATAGTAGTACAACTATGGATACTCTATTTCATGATTCCATCACTTCAATTTTAGGAAAAGAAATAAGGACTGTACTATTACATATGCCAGAGGGTGCTCAGAGCCACCGCTGGTTACACTGATGGTCACTGAGTAACGATAGTTCTGTACTGCTATGGCCTTAGGGTAACTTAGCCCAATGAAGTTCTATAATAATCCCCTTTCAATGGTTTCTATAATAATTGAACATAATTCTTCCTACCTCCCTTGTTTGCTTAGATCCCATTCCTCTAATGGCTCTGTACTGGACCTGCTTGTGTTTTCATCTGAATAAATCCTCCCAAGCAACACTGGGCTGGGATTTATAACTCCGCATTATGGGTCTAAGACAGCCTACGGAGTGTGTTTCAATCTACAAAGGGAGTGATTCAATTCTAGATCTGCTTAACTCTACAACTGTTGTTCGATCTGTCTCTGGGACCCATATATTCTGGTTGTTTGGGACAGTTCAGATTTATGCCCTTCCAATATAGCATTTGCCCTCCACCGAAGTGTCCTACTTTAGATGATAAATTATATGGTCACTCTAGATCACACCAAGAAGCCAGGATTATTTAATCAGAATTCAGACGTTGCATCGATTCACTGGAAAGCAAGAAATGTGGTTTCTACTACCAGTGCCATAAAAAGGAAAATCTGAACATCTGTGCAAGTTAGTGTCTACAGCGCATTTGCATAAATATCACTGGGTACACCAATTAGTCCAATGCTAAAAACAAACAGGGTATGAAACTTGTGGGTGGGTACCAGAGGTTAATACTAGAAATTTTTGCATTCTGAAAACAAGTTTTCTTTAGAAAAAAAATGTGTCCCTGGGTAAAATTTATTAACACAGGATACTCTTTTTTCAGGTGCTTTTACTCCCTGTCGCTGTTTTTTAATGATATTGAGCAAAAGAGTTTATTTTTTTAGCCAACAGAGTTCTAAGAATATTGTCATCAAAATCATTATCTATACATAGATATAAGCACACTGGGTATGAAACCAAAGTCCTTAAATGTCCTCTAGCCATACACACACACCCCCATCCCAGACCTCATCTCATTCTGCTCTCTCTTTTGCTCCTTCTGCTCCAGCCATGTTTAGCATTCTTGCTCTCCTGGAAACTGTCTTTTCCACAGAACCTTTGCAACTGTCATTCCCTTTACTTGGACTGCTTTTCCTTCTGAAATCCTCATGGCTTGCTTCCTCTTCTACTTCAGGTCTTTGCACAAATGGCATTTCCTAGTAGAGACCTGTTTAATAAAATTAAAATAGTGACTGCCCCATTTTTGCATACCTTATATTTCCCCCCTACGTTAATCTTCATAGAACTTGCACTTTCTAGCATACTGCATAGCTTACTTATTTATTATACTTATTCTTTATCTTCCCCCTCTAAAAGATAAGCCCATCAAGAGTAGGTTTTTATTTTGTTTCATTTCAGGGGGTCTATGTTTTTCACCACTATTACTACAGTATGTAGAATAGCATCTGGCATATTGTAGACCCTCAATAAATATTTTTTGACCAAGAGAATGAAGAAATAGATTATGAATGTCCTGAATTTCAGCCTGGATAAGGTGATGCTTTGACTTCCGCTGGAATTATTTTTCAGAGATTAGCAGTATGATCCACTGGAACAACGTCCCCTTTTGGTTATTCTTACGATATTAGCCATCACTGAGAGCCAGCAATGGTTAGCACTTTATGTGCATATATATTACCCAATCTCACGTGATGCTACAAGCTGGGTATGATGTTAAATCATTTGCCTCTTTCTCACAGTTGCCAAAGCGTGGGGGGGGGGTGAGTTAAAAACCAAAGTCAGGTGTTTTTTCTTTGTTTTGTTTTGCTCTTCTTATTGCAATGAGACGTATTTGCTATGTAACCAAATATAAAGGGGCAAGATTGGTTTTCACTGTGTTGTGGACCCAGCCTCATATCCTTTTAACTACACCGTATGCCCTTAAAGAGTTGCTATCCAGGAGCCCAAGACAGCTTTCTTTCTGATATTATTGAGGTTCTCATTTGACAGGCAGTATTAATCAGTGACTCTGCGGGCACCCTTGAAAAATAGTTGTTTACGGGGCGCCTGGGTGGCACAGTCGGTTAAGCGTCCGACTTCAGCCAGGTCACGATCTCGCGGTCCGTGGGTTCGAGCCCCGCGTCGGGCTCTGGGCTGATGGCTCAGAGCCTGGAGCCTGTTTCCAATTCTGTGTCTGCCTCTCTCTCTGCCCCTCCTCCGTTCATGCTCTGTCTCTCTCTGTCCCAAAAATAAAATAAAAAACGTTGAAAAAAAATTAAAAAAAAAAAAGAAAAATAGTTGTTTCCTTGAAATAGATTTTTCAATTCATAGGAATATGATCAATCTCATTTCAATTAATCCATGAAGATGGGAATGTGAAGGTAAATAATATCATTGATTGGATACTGTGTGTTAAACACACTCAGTCCTCATTTGGACCCTAAGAGAAGAGATATTAGTATTCTGATTTCATAGCAAGAAAACCAGCAGTCTAGAAAATAGCTTCACAGTGCTTGGTAACTAGTAAGCATTCACAAAGTGTCAGTGCCTTTATTTCCTTCACCACCCCTTAAAGCCCCAACATTCTATTATATACTTGAAAAATGAATGTAAACAATAAACGTATCTAAAATTGAGTGTGGATTTCCCATAAATAGGAAAATGGTGACAATTAAAGAAAGCATTATCTGTGTATTTTTAAATATGCTTTAAATGCATATAAAATGAGTAAAACTCATTATGTCTTAAAATGCATTGGGTTTAAGGAACCATGTGAGATGAATCAATGGACTGTTTTCTCATTTAATATCTGAAGTAGCCTGGAAGGTTTCTTGTCCATTTTGCTTGCCTCTGATTATAATTTTATAGCTGAACTTATTCTAAAATACATAGGACAATGGAAATGGAAATGGAATGGAAAAATGTTTTATGTGGCAAACACGAGTTCACTTTAAGCGGCTGATTCAGATTTTACATAATGTTAAAAATTATTTCTTTTTTTTTAATGTTTATTCATTTTTGAGAGAGAGACACAGCATGAGCAGGGGAGGGGCAGAGAGAGAGGGAGACACAAAATCCAAGCAGGCTCCCGGCTCTGAGCTGTCAGCACAGAGCCCAGTGTGGGGCTCAAACCCACGAATTGTGAGATCATGACCTAACGCTTAACCAACTGAGCCATCCAGATGCCCCTATAAAAATTATTTCTGAGACCACATTATGACAGTGCAAGAAATTTCAGCTGCTGAAAATAAAGATTGTTTTCACTATACTTTTAAAGCATACTAAAAATCTATAGGCTTCAACAGACATCTAGCATATAGTGACAAATCCACAGACCGCTCTGCTGTTTCAGTGGCAAGTTCTTTTTTGAATTGTATAATTGATGTTGAATTTCGCTCCATCTCTTGTAACCTCAAAAACCATCTAGAGCAGTGCACAGTACAGAGTAGTTGCTTATGAAATGTGTTACCATTTGTCAAATTTGTTTTCTTTTACTGAAAAACAAAAGAATGTGCTGTCACGGGAAAAATTTCCAACAACTCAGAAAGAACTGGGTCCCCAGACAGCTCTTTCACCCTCTTTGTGAGGATTCAATAAAAGGTCAACAGTCTGCAGCTCACAAGAGAGCTCTCACCAGAACCAACCATCCTGGTACCCTGATCTCAGACTTTCAGCTTCCAGAACTATAAGAAATACATTTCTGTTGTTTATAAGTATGGCATTTTGTTATAGCAGTCCAAACCAAGTAAGAGAAATAGAAAACTGAAAGTAATGGATATTCTGTGTCAAGGGTTGTTCAGACATGGTACTGAAAAGGGGCAGCACTGGCAGAAGAGTGCACTGGGGCAGGACAAAAAAAGCAGACTGTGTCTCAGTCTTGTATGAACCAGATTCTCCTTTCGACTTTATGCCTCCTTCACAGCAGGATGTGGCCTCCCTCAAGAGATAAGCGCTGTCCAGTAGGAAAAGAGTGAAGGGAGGTCTTACTACGCCGACTCAGACTTGTTTCTAGGGAAGACCGTTTACTACAAGTGGGATGACTGAGAATTGGCACCTGGAGAACTTCCTTTTAGGGCTAGTGGCTTTAGGTTGTCCTGGCATCCTTTTTGTTGGCATGATCTCCAGGTTCCTGGCCAAGGTGCTGGTCACGTGAAAACAGCAGATTGAGTTCTTGGGGAAGTGGACTCTGCGATGGAAGTTAGCATGTGAGATGTTTATTGAGGACTGCTGTTGGGATCAACACCTTTCAAAAGGGTTGGAGGAAGCAGGACTGGGTTGAGTGAGAGGGAAACTCTGACTGAATTGTTCTCTAGTGGGCCACAAATGGGAAATCTTTTATTCTATTGCCTGGATCAGTCATCTGCAGGGCGCCAGCCCAGCAGGGTGTGGCGATGGTCATCGCTGCTCTCTGCACATGAGACAATCTGATGAGGGCTGTCCACTGAGGAAAGGCAGCACTTGCTGTCCGCATTTCCAGCTGCTGAGGCAAGTTCTTCCTTACAGGTGACCTAAGCAGTGTCACAATATGCTTGAGATATCAGAAGAACTTGACACGGACAGAGGTTGCTAATCCAAGAACAAGAAAAAAGGGCTATAAAGTCTTCAAGAATGTGTAGGAGGAGGTGGGAGGTCAAGGCAAACTTTGCCAGAAAGGAAATACAGTTAGCCATTTGGCTTAACGTTGTCACGATAATATAAACATTATTTATTGCTTTTACCTTTTATATCAAACATGTTGAAATTCAGAAGATTGATGGTCATAAGATCAAATGCATTTGCTTTCTGCACCAACAGTCAAAACTTAAAATTATAGATAACTGTTTGGGAATGAAAGGTGGAGAGGAGTGACAGAGAGGGCAAGGTTGACAAGGTAACAAGGTGAAGGGGGAACATAAATACCATTGTATTAATGAGACAAGAAGTGGAGAAATAAATTTTTCACATTTACCTGCTACTATAGAAAAATAAAAATAATGACATGAGTGTATCAAAAGGACGTGAGAAGCAGTGATCGTATAAATGGCCTATATTGTAATATGAAAGAAGGAAATCAAAAGACATAATGGAAAGTAGCTAAATCGAGAGAAGCCATAGAATCACATGATTTAGAGAAATGAAGGAACTACCTGGAACACTTTCTTTTTTTTAATTTTTTGAGTACAGTTGACACACAATGTCACAGTAATTTCAGGTGTACAACTTTCATCATGCTATGCACCCAGCAAGTGTAGCTACCATCTGTCACCATAAAATGCTTTTACAATACCACTGACTATGTTCCTTATGTTGTGCCTTTTATTCCTATGACTTACTGATTCCATAACTGGAAGCCTGTATCTCCCACACCCCTTGAATCATTTTGTCCACCTCCCCACCCCCTTCCCTCTGGCAACTACCACTTTGTTCTCTGTTAGTCTGATTCTGCTTTTGTTTATTCATTTGTTTTGTTTTTTTAGATTCCACACGTGAGTGAAATCACATGGTATGTGTCTTTCTCTGACGTATTTCACTTAGCATAATACTAATACCCTCAAGGTCTATCCAGATTGTCGCAAATGACAAACTTTTTTAAGCTGTTAAAAACTAATTGTCACTAAGGATCAATACCAAAAGTACAGAGTAGTGAGGCAGAGAATCATTACTTTTATTTATAAGCTTTTCATACTATTTAAATTCCTAATTTTTATATATGCAAAATATTTTCAAATATTATGTTTCTTGTGCCTGTTTCTAGAAATTGTCTATGCACAATTGTCTATACACTTTCAAGATACGTATAATCACATTGTATGTTAGTCAATTTGACAATAAATTATATTAAGAAAAATAAATAAATAGAAGGAAACTTAAAAAAAGATACATATAATCATTCTATTTGCCTGCACTTTATCCTGTTATGAAGATTTTTTTTCTTTATTCACTTAATTTTTATCCCAAAATATTCTGTTGAATAAAGAGTCCATAATATATTTAACTAGTACCTAATAGGGAACATGTAGACACATTGTAGGTTTTCCAAAAATGTTGAATCCATATTCATTCCCATAAAGAGTGAATGAGAATATCTGTTTCATCTTCTGTCCTTTGTTAAAAATATGTATTATAAAACTTTTTACCTTTATCAATATGATGGGTAAAAAATATATATTCTTTCAACGTTTATTTATTTTTGGGACAGAGAGAGACAGAGCATGAATGGGGGAGGGGCAGAGAGAGAGGGAGACACAGAATCGGAAACAGGCTCCAGGCTCTGAGCCATCAGCCCAGAGCCTGACGCGGGGCTCGAACCCACGGACCGCGAGATCGTGACCTGGCTGAAGTCGGACGCTTAACCGACTGCGCCACCCAGGCGCCCCAAAAAATATATATTCTTATTGATTTGTGTTTATTTCTTTAATGTGACCATTTTATTATTTATAACGTTAAAAAATCATACCTAGGAAAAACTGTGTAGTCTACATATGCAATTGCAATCACACTAATCAAACTTTGAAGATGTTTGCCTCTGTGTGTCTCATTGGGAAGCCCTTTCTTAATCTAAGATTGTGAAGAAAATATAACATGTTCCTTCTAGAGCAATTGCGATTATATTTATATTTTTATCCTTAATGTGTGGGTCACAACCCACTTGAAGATATTTTATAGTTAGAAATAAGGTATTTTTCTGTGTCAATTTAGTTGTCCCAACATGATTTATTTCAATAAAACGTCTCTTCCAAACTGAAACAAAATATTACTTTCACAATATTAGTTGTATTATCTAGAAGCAATTCCTGAATTATCTCTAGCTTTTCACTTATATATATCCATATAAACACTCATATCAACTAGTTTATATATCATAGCTTTATAATGTGTTTATATGTTTTAAAATCTGATAAGACTTTTCCCACTCAATATTCTTTTTCTTTCTGCCCCCCTCCTCATTCACTCAGAATCATATTTGTACATGTTTATCTTTCCTCTTGATCTGTGGATCACCTCTCAAGTCTCCCAAAGTAATATTTAGAGTTTTATTGTTTGCTTGCTTTTGGAGGGGAGGGAGTATTATGTAGGATTTACACATACACACAGGACAATCAGTATCCTTACAATGCCAAGTTTGTCTATCCAAGAATAAAATACATGGGGCTATTTAGTCAAATATTCATTTCAGGTTATAGTTTGGAATTTTTGCTTCAATCATCATAAGTGTGATTGACTCGTAGTTTTTATCAGGGGTGTGTGTGTGTGTGTGTGTGTGTGTGTGTGTGTGGTTATCTCTTTATCAGGTGTTAGTTTCAATGAGGTTTGGAGTTTTAAAGTTTTATCTAATCTTCATTAGCTCTGGATCAGTTTAAATAATAGCAGAAACATCTGTTCCATGGAAATTTGGTTGGTAGTACATTTGAAATAATCTAAGCCCGTGTTTTTACAACTTTCTTAATTCGCTCTACTACAGTTGGCTTATCTGGGTTAAATATTTCTTCTGAAGAAAAGATGCCTGTTGTAAATTTTCCAAATTATGTACATAGAGTAATAGAGTAGAACATGGAGAATTATTTTCTTTAATTATTTCTTCATTAATATTTCTAACTTTGTGATTTCTCTTTTTGTTTCATAATTAGTTTATTAAGTATTTTATCTAATCATTTCTTTCAAAGAACCACATGCTGGAATTATGTATTAGTTATACTGTATTTGTACCTTCTAAATGTCATTAATTTCTGTCTTTATTAGTTTTTCTCATCTGTTTCATTAGGCTCATTTTATTTTAGTTTTATTTTTTTTTAGCTTACAAATTAATTCACTTAATTTATATTTTCATACTTAGATGTATAGTGTTTAAAACTAGGAATTTTCCTGTGGTGACAACTTTGACTTATATTATAGATCCTCCCCCTCAGTGTTTTTTAATCATTCTATTTTAGATTCTATAACTGTGTTTTTTCATTTCCTTAGCTTCCAGGTTTATATTTGAGGATATTTTTTGAAGGGGATTTTGGTTTTTCATTTTTTATTTGATATTGTCACCAGAGAACCATGTATATATTATTTGTAAACTAAGGAATTCACTGGATTTATAATTGAAACTTACTATAGAACAGATTTTGAATATATCTCCCAAGAAAACTTGAAAAGAAAGTATATATTTATTTTCGGGATGTAATGTTTAATATATTCATATACATCTAAAATGCCTTATTTATGAGCTTTATTTTATATCTATAGTCTATAAATTCCTACCGTTTGGGCCATTTGGGATTAATTTCTAGACTTTATGAGTGATTTTGTTATAGGCATGGATAGGCATGGATTTCATTTATAGCAATAGTTGTTTTCTTTACATATTTTCTTTAATTACATACATTTTCTAAGAAACAACAGAGAACTTCACCTAATTTTATGCTCTTATATTTCTTGACTTTGCTCTTTTTGTTCCCAGATAACCTGGGCTGGCAGCATGGAAGGAATCCTGCGAAACTTTTTTTCCCCTCTTTTCCTTGAGCTGGAGTAGCTCTATGTGGTCATGTTCAGGTTTTTATTTTGTTCTCTTCTTGTGTACCCACACTGCTTGTAGTTATCCAGATTTAAAACTTGCTTTCCTCATGATCTTACAAGACCTCCAATTTCAGTTCCCACAGAAAACAAAGAAGTTTGTGAGTTATTCAAACCCATAATTCAATATGTGATCTCTTTTCCAGCAACTTTTAGTTCCTTTCCTCTTAAATATACTCATGTCTCTCAATCCTTAAAATATTTCAGTGGTTTCTCGTTGCTTTCAGGATAGTGTGCAAACCCCTTCCCATGGTTTATCACGCCTTTCATGATAGGAATGTGCTTTCATTTCTGAATTTCCTTCTGTAAACTGGTCTTTATGCTACAATTACACTAATATACATTTTATCTCTGTGATTAGTTTACAGATCTTATTTGGATCTTTATTTGAACAGTATATAAAGAAAAATATTTTTGAGACAAAGAAATTTGACTACTACCTGGAAATTTGGCGATATTTAGAAATTATGCTATTAATTGTAGATGTTATGATAGATAGTATTATAGTTTTGTTTAAACAAAGAAATCATATTCTTTAGTTGTGCACGCTGAAATACTATGGAAAACATAACCTATGGATTTGTTTCAAAATAACCTGGGGTGGGACAGTAGATAAAAAAAAAAAAGTTGTTTTGAGCTGATAATTATTTAAGCTGGATGATGGGTTTGTGGTATTCATTACACTAATCTCTTGATTTCTGCATATGTTTGAAACTTTACATAGTAAAAAATAAAAAAGAGCTCAGGTCTTGATTAAGCCATCTGATTTAAGCTATTTTTCAGCTCTCTTATAACATCAAATGAGAGATCATGCTGAAAAGAACCATCTGGTAACAAGAAATGGAAAGCAATACTGGACCAGTTTTTGCTTAATCTAGTATTTTTTGGAATGTAGATGTGTTTGGGCTTTGCACGCTGAGAACCAGCAGCCCCCTTAATGGCACACTCATCGACAGACTGGATCTGCGTGTGTTTTCTCAATAAAGCAAAGATAACAGAACTTTGATTCTGCCAACCGTGGGGGTTCTGTTCTTGCTTTAGGAATTAGCTTTAGTGCATGTATCCATCACCATAACACATTTTGCACTGCTATGAAATACCCATTTTTTTCTCTATTGGCTTCATGGCCTGTATTACTTACTTCTGAGAAGCACCAGTGTGAAGACAGTCTCTTGAAAAAAGGGCTTTCATATTCATTCACATGAACAAAACATACATATGAAATGAGTGTGCATGTGTTCACACACACAGAGAGAGAGAGAGAGAGAATGAGCGCTAACACTGTGAGCTAAGCTCTGGACTAGGATCTGAGGCTATAACAGTGAACTCTCTATTCAAAGAGATGTTAGAGTTTGAGAGAGAGGGTGTGATGGAAAATGCATTAAAAACAGATACAAAGCATTTCTTCATGCTGGCCCCACACTTGTATCTCCTCAAGAGTAGAAAGAAAGAAAGAAAGAAAGAAAGAAAGAAAGAAACAAGAAAGAAAAAGAAAGAAAGAAAGAAAGAAAGAAAGAAAGAAAGAAAAGAAAAGAAAGAAAAGAAAAGAAAAGAAAAGAAAAGAAAAGAAAAGAAAAGAAAAGAAAAAGAAAAAGAAAGAAAGAAATCTTATACCTAGGTCCCATCCAAAATCAAATGAATCAAAATCTCTAAAGATGTGACCAGCTGAAAGTGTTTTTAAATTTTCCCCATGTGATATTAATGTGTAGCAGGTATTGAAAATGCTGATAAAAGGTAAGCTTTGCAAACCTTTATCTGAAATCAATGAAAACCTTTTTGTTGCCATCTTGCCTTTCCTTGGTACCTCTAGCTCCCTACTCCCAGATCAGACAAGTTGGAAAAAGGAGTTATAAAACTAAGAGAAATGGCAAGCTGATGGTGCTGGGAGTTCATTCATTTCCTTATTCTGCAAACATTTATTGAGCATCTGTTCTGTGCCGTGTACTGGGCACTCTGGTAATTGGCTAGTAATACAAAATTAACAAGTCTCTGTCTCTGCTCTATCTATTGACAGAGATGGGTAAATAATCTGATTATAAACCCTAATGCTAAGTGCTGATTTGTGAAGATAAATTTAAGTTAGTCAGGTGAAAGGGAAGAAGTGAAGTGGGTTTATTCAGAGAGATGGGGTCTCCCTCTCTTTTTTATTTAACTCATTTGTGGAAGAAAACAGGATGAATGACTGATTGAATTTTTAATTTTAATCTTCTGAGTCTTCAAAATACTTGTTCCACTACCTTTCCTGTTCCAAAGTATTTCCTGTAAACTGCTTATTAAATCTAGAGACTTGATCAGGTTCAGGTTCAAGTCTTGACAAGAATACTTTATAGTATTAGAGTACTTCCATCAACACACTAACACTATCTGTCCCTCTTTTTGGAATTTATGGGCCATTTACAATCATTGCCTGAATCTAGTATTTCATCAAGGACTCCAAAATGTTGGTTTTATGTTATTCATTCTTAATTTATTTGCTGTAGTATTTCTGTGAAAAGAAACTTCCTCTGATTTATGCTGCAGGGCAGTGGATACAAGAAAATCAAGATAAATGCTTGATTATCAGTTTTCAAAACAATGAGTTGGTTCCTTAGTATCATTTAAAGGTGACTAATGAAGCGTTTTACCTACTATCACTATGAACTCATGTTTTTAAATATTTAATGTTTTCAATCTATTACAGCTGTTCCTTTTTTTTTTTCCCCTCAAACCATTCCAACTTTAATCAGTGAGAACCAGTTCAAGTTGGCTCCAACTTTAGACATGACCTGAATCATCTCTAATGGCTTCTTTGTTTGTGGTGTGATAGAATGTAACTGGCCTATCTTGTACCTTTCCTGATCCGCACTCAGAATCAGCCAGTCCTTCCAAGTACCTTAGTGGGCAGTGCTGTGTAAGGATCCCTTCTGAAACCTTGTACCTAGTACACTGCAGACGATGGTGGCGCTTCTCTGAGAATGAATTAGGAAGAATGGATATTTCCACATAGGCTGTGGACTGGGTGATGCTCTGTGAAGAAATCATGCCTTGGAGACATGAATTCTTTCCTAAGCTTTCTCATTACTGTTTTTAACTTTTAGGTAAATATTTTTAGGCTCTGTGTCACCTTTCTCCCATGGCTTACCTCCATAGATGAAGAAAAGGCATGTGATGCTAGCAGGCAATTATCTTTTAAATTACTATCAACGCCTACCATGGAAGTCTGTGTCTGTCAATGTATACGATGATCGGAAAATGTTTAATGAATAGTCATTGTGTTAGGTGTAGGGGACTCCAACACGATTAAGACTTTATTTCACATGGTCTCTTCAGGTCATTTCAATAGTGCTGAATGCTACTGTGAGAGCCCAGAGGAAGAACTAATAAGTTCTGCCTGAGTGAAAGAAAGATGTGTTTATGGTGTAAGAAGCTTTTGAGTAAAGGTCTTGAAAGGAATAAAACTCTGGAGTGTGTGTAGAGGAGGGGTGTTGGAGAAGAAGATACAGGCTGTTGTTTTAAAAAAACAGAGCAGCAGGGGTAAAGACCCAGTGATTTCAAAGTTGAAAGGGTATTTGATCCATGTGGCTGCAGTGTTAAGTGCCAAGTTTATACAGGGCAGAAGTTCAAATATTATGCTGAGAAGACCCTTTGGGTCAGTTTGTTAAGGCAGGGAGGCCACTTTACAAAGTTGTTCTCTAAACTTGGGCAATTACAGTGGGAAATAAATAGAGAAGATTGCTGAGACACTGTATGGATAAAGCAGTCTTAATGTGAATGAATATGAGGGAGAATTGAAAGATGACAAAGTCATTTTGCTTATGATGACTGATATTACAACATGGTTGATAATGGAGTGAGACCAAACTAGAGTTGGAGCTCAGGAAGGACCCGGTGAGACAGAAAACAGTATTAAAGAACTTACAAACAAGTCAAGAAGTAAACAATAGAGAAACAGAGAGATATGCCAATAAATGAGTTATTTGGAAGGAGGATTGATTGAGGTTAAGTGATTTGTTCAACATCTCATTGATTCATTTATCTGAAGGAAAGAATCATCACATTCATGCATTCACATTCTTTCTGCCCAGAATCAGTCTTCTCAGCATAATATCCAAACTTCCACTCAGGCACTTTATAGTGCAAGCATACAGGTCAACTACCCTTTCAACTCTAAGATCACTGTGATGTTCCTAGTACCATGCTGTATACAAGAAATAAAATACAAAAACTTGGTCTTGCCTTGGAGCTGTTATAATACAGTGGTAAATCAGTGTAGGTATCACCTACAGCTAGTGGTAAATAGCTGATAGGTAGGTGATAGAAAGCTGGGAATAGAAGCCAGAACTCCCAGTCTAGTGTTGGTTTTGTCACACCATCCCTGCCCGTCCCATCTCACAGGGTCTGCTCGTCACTCTTGGACTCTGTATTTTAAACTGAAGGTGACATAATACTTGCCCACTTTTGCATTATCAGTCTCTATGCTTGGGCAAAGCCGTTTGGGCTCTACCATTTGGGAACACTCATATGCTTTTGGATATGTTTATGATCAACTCCGTGTAAAATAAATGTTAGGGATTTATAAGACTCTTTCAATATAGTATGACAGTTTACATTTTACAGTCCAGGCCTCAAGTAAATGGTCTGTTTCCATCACTATTAGAGTATGTATATCTAATTTTTTCCCCTGGCTCCATACATTAGATTAGTAAATGACAAATTCTTTTAAAAATTATGTAATTATTAAATAAGCACAACTTCATTTATTTTCCATCAAACACTGACTTTAAATATTTTACTTCTTAATGCATCTCTATAAATAGAGAGGTTGGCAAACTGAAAGCATGCATTGAAAGTGATTCTTAGTTCTTTCATTATTTTTATATTCATCTTTCTTAATTTAGTCTCGAAACACCCCTAGGCAGTTGGTGCTGACTCTTGCTTATTTGATATCAAAATTCTTGGGAGCCTGTTCCTCCACAACAGGGTTTAATTTTCTCATTCTAAGGCATCTTCTTTAACTATTTACTGCCGACAAAAAAAGAAAAGCCCATCTTCTTCCAACTCTTGCACTGATTTGCCCCTGGGATCCTGGTTATGGACGCTCAGCTCAAGATTACTTCCAACTTGTTTCCCCTGAGAAGACACGTAAAGGATTTGAAAGATCTTTTGTGTGGTTTTCATGCTTTTACCATTTAAGGAATTATTCATAACTTTCTGCCTTAGCATTCAACTCATTTTGAACACAATGCTTGCAAACCAATTAACAATTCTGATTGGACTCTCCCTTTAGAAGGAGCATCAAGAAGGAAACATCTGGGTTCTCATCTTTCTTAAAGAGACGACTCAAAAAATATTAATTTTAATAATATATTCTCACCAAGAAGTTCTGGTTTCTAGAAATGTATTTCTCTAATTCTGTTGGACAAATTTTCAAAGATCTTGCTTTATACAAAGTGGACTATGGTATTAAAAAAGAATTATAGAATTTTAGGAATTGGGAGAGAACTTAGAGGTTTGACAGTTCGGGTTTCTCATTTGCAGGTGATTCCACTGAAGTACTCAGAAAGGCGGGTACTGCTGGATCATGCAGGTTTCAGAGGAGGGCTGGGTTTAGGCCTGGATTTCCTATTCCCTGCCTCTCTCTATTCCTACTATATTCTTCAACATCAGTCTAAATATTCTCTCCTCTTGTTCTCTCTGGCTCTTTGTACTTCCTCCACAGGCCAAATTGTACAGTTGGGATCATTAAACAGGAATTTGTAAGTACTAAAAAGGTTTTATCATTATATCATCAAGACTAAAAAATCCTGGTGGATCTATGTTTTTTGCATATAATGGGTACTCAATAAATATGCATTAAACAAAATGGCCCCTGTTTGCCTTTGACAAAATTCAGCATCCTTTCTTAATAAAAACCCTCGAGAAAGTCGGAATAGAAGGAACATACTTAAACATCATAAAAGCCATTTATGAAAAGCCCACTGCAAATATCATCTTCAGTGGGGAAAAACTGAGAGCTTTCTCCCTGAGATCAGGAACACAACAGGGATGTCCACTCTCACTGCTGTTGTTTAATGTAGTTTTGGAAGTTCTAGCATCAGCAATCAGACAACAAAAGGAAATCAAAGGCATCAAAATTGACAAAGATGAAATCAAGCTTTCACTTTTTGGAGATGACATGATATTATGCATGGAAAACCCGACTGACTCCACCAAAAGTCTGCTGGAACTGATACATGAATTCAGCAAAGTCGCAGGATAGAAAATTAATATACAGAAATCAGTTGCATTCTTATACACTAATAATGAAGCAACAGAAAGACAAATAAAGAAACTTATCCCATTCACAGTTGCACCAAGAAGCATAAAATACCTAGGAATAAACCTGACCAAAGATGTAAAAGACCTGTATGCTGAAAACTATAGAAAGCTTATGAAGGAAATTGAAGATGATACAAAGAAATGGAAAAACATTCCGTGCTCATGGATTGGAAGAATAAATATTGTTAAAATGTCAATATTACCCAAACCTATCTACACATTCAATGCAATCCCAATTAAAATTGCACCAACATTCTTCTCGAAGCTAAAACAAGCAATCCTAAAATTTGTATGGAACCACAAAAGACCCCGAATAGCCAAAATAATTTTGAAGAAGAAGACCAAAGCTGGAGGCATCACAATCCCAGACTTTAGCCTATACTGCAAAGCTGTAATCATCAAGACAGCATGGTATTGGCACAAAAACAGACACATAGACCAATGGAATAGAATAGAGACTCCAGAATTGGACCCACAAAAGTATGGCCAACTAATCTTTGACAAAGCAGGAAAGAATATCCAATGGAAAAAAGACAATCTCTTTAACAAATGGTGCTGGGAGAACTGGACAGCAACATGCAGAAGAATGAAACTAGACCACTTTCTTACACTATTCATAAAAATAAACTCAAAATGGATAAAGGACCTGAATGTGAGACAGGAAACCATCAAAACCCTAGAGGAGAAAGCAGGAAAAAACCTCTCTGACCTCAGCCACAGCAATTTCTTACTTGACACATCTCTAAAGGCAAGGAAATTAAAAGCAGAAATGAACTATTGGGACCTCATCAAGATGAAAAGCTTCTGCACTGCAAAGGGAACAATCAACAAAATCCACAGGCAACTGACAGAATGGAAAAAGATATTTGCAAATGACATATCAGACAAAGGGCTAGTATCCAAAATCTATAAATAACTCACCAAACTCCACATCCGAAAAACAAATAATCCAGTGAAGAAATGGGCAGAAGACATGAGTAGACACTTCTCTAAAGCAGACATCCAGATGGCCAACAGGCGCATGAAAAGATGCTCAACGTCACTCTCATCAGGGAAATGCAAATCAAAACCACACTGAGATATCACCTCACACCAGTCAGAGTGGCTAAAATGAACAGATCAGGAGACTATAGATGCTGGAGAGGATGTGGAGAAACAGGAACCCTCTTGCACTGTTGGTGGGAATGCAAACTGGTGCAGCTGCTCTGGAAAACAGTGTGGAGGTTCCTCAAAAAATTAAAAGTAGATCTACCCTATGATCCAGCAATAGCACTGCTAGGAATTTACCCAAGGGATACAGGTGTGCTAATGCATAGGGGCACTTATCCCCCAATGTTTATAGCAGCATTTTCAACAATAGCCAAATTATGGAAAGAGCCTAAATGTCCATCAGTTGATGAATGGATGAAGAAGTTGTGGTTTATATACACAATGGAATACTACTTGGCAATGAGAAAGAATGAAATATGGCCTTTTGTAGCAATGCGGATGGAGCTGGAGAGTGTTATGCTAAGTGAAATAAGTCATACAGAGAATGACAGATCCCATATGTTTTCACTTTTATGTGGATCCTGAGAAACTTAACAGAAGACCATGGGGGAGGGGGAAGGGGGAAAAAAAGTTAGAGAAGGAGGGAGGCAAACCATAAGAGACTCTTAAAAACTGAGAATAAACTGAAGGCTGAGGGTTGATGGGGGGTGGGAGGGTGGGGAAAGTGGGTGATGGGCATTGAGGAGGGCACATGTTGGGATGAGCACTGGGTGTTGTATGGAATCCAATTTGACAATAAATTTCATATTAAAAATTTTTTTTAAATTAAAGTCTTATAAAAATTTAAAAAATAAATAAAATAAAAAGGTGTTATCATTATATCATCAAGACTGAATAATCCTGGCGGATATATATTTTTTTGCATATAATTGGTACTCAATAAATATGCATTAAACAAAATGACCCCTGTTTGCCTTGTTAGCGTGGTCTGTTCTTTGCTTAGTAATGCAAGGAATCTATGATTGCAGAATATTTTACAAGATGTTCTTTAAATGATATAGATTGATCGAAATATGTACCCTAGATTTAAACTTACTTATTTTTACTTAAATTTTGATTATAAGAAGGTATATGCCAATTTTTTAGGGGGAAAAAAAGGAAAACAAAATTCAGTGCTACCTACTTTTTGTATTAACATTTTTTTAATATTTATTTATTTTTGAGAGAAAGAGACACACAGAGCACAAGCTGGGGAGAGGCAGAGAGAAGCAGACCCAGAATCTGAAGCAGGCTCTAGGCTCTGAGCTGTCAGCACAGAGCCTGACATGGGGCTTGAACCCACAGATGAGCTGTGAGATCATGACCTGAGCTGAAGTCAGACGCTCAACCAACTTAGCCACCCAGGTGCCGCAGTTCTAGCTACTTTTAAGTAGTTTTGAGTTCTTTTTTTTGTTTTGTTTTTGAGAGACAGAGAGATTGAGAGAGAGAGACAGAGACAGAGACAGAGACAGAGAATGGATTCCAAGCAGGGATTCTGTCTCACAGGGCTCTATTTCACGACCATTTGGCTCATTTTGACATGAGCCAAATCAAGAGTCAGCTCAACTGACTGAGCCACCCAGGTGCCCCAAGTTCTTAAAACATAAATATGCTTCGTTGAATAATTAAAATAAAGAATTTTTATTTTTTAAGCTTATTTATTCATTTCAAGAGAGACAGAGAGAGTGAGCAGGGGAGGGGCTGAGAAAGAGGGAGAGAGAGAATCCCAAGCAGACTCCACACCATCAGCCCAGAGCCTGATGCAGCCTAACCCACAAAACACAAGATCATGACCTGAACTGAGATCAAGAGTAGGACACTTAACAGATTGAGTTACCCAGGTGCCCCTAAAATGAAGAATTTTTAAAAATAAAATCTATAACAAATTTATTATAATGCCAGTTGCAAGCAGTATAAATATTCATTTGAAAACTGACTTGCATTTTTCCATGAACCATCTTAGATATACTTGTTATATGTTTTTATTTCTCAATTATAATATAACTTCAGGTAATATAGGTGGCTTCAGAGAGCACATTGAGGAATTTCTTTTTTTTTTAAATGTGTATTCAAATATAAACAATTCACCAATTCTGTTGTTTTCCCACTAATGATTTTAAATAATTCATCTTAATACAGGCTTACAAAATACCCCTTAAATATAAGATATAGGGGAGTTGAATGGAACTGCCTGATTCCCCAAATATTAGTTTAAAATTCACTTCATAACTACAAAAATTACCACCCAAAGTTTGGGGAATGTTTTCAAAACTCAATTATGAATTGAAATCCTAGAGGTTGATTTGACTTAGGGAACAAATATTTGATGATATTCATACCTCAAATACAAATGTTGCCAGATTCAAACATTTCTTTTCTTTTGAAAGTCTTTGTCTTTCACTATCAAATTCCTTAATATTTCATGGTATGGACACTGAGAAAAAGTCTGTCTCCTCTAGCTTGCCACTTTCCACAGATGCTATGCTACCCATGCATTTGCATTGTGGTGTATACATACTGGATGGTCTTTTCTTTATGAAACAATCATGATAGGAGATACTATTTTTTATTGTCCTTACTTGAAAGAATATTTTCCCTTTTGGAGTCTTTCTGATCCAGAAATCCCAAAGTCAATGAATCACTGATCTGGAAATATGGATATTGAATTTGGGTTGCTTATACTGTAATATTAGAGTGCAGTCCATTTCTTCCTCCAAATTGTTTGTGAGATGTTGTAGATGTCCAAGTGGCAGAAACAGGTCTTAGTTTGTGGCTTGCATGTAAATGTGCAATGTTTAATTGTAAGCATAATGCTATTTTTTCCTATTTTTTTATGAAGATGTTGCAGTCAAAACCATATCCCAAATCCCATATCCCAAATCACATTTAGTCACGTGAACAGAGTGATTTTACAGTGAATCCGTGAGATACCTGAATCTCTCTCCATGGCTTTCAATGTGTTATGATTAATAGTAGATGACAGTTTAAGGTCTGCACCAGATCCTAAAACAGTGTTACAGATTATTCTAAGCTAAATAAGAGCTAGTTATGCCATAGTTAAGCTTCAACCAAATGATTATTGAGGATTTTCTGTGCTTGGAGTCATGGGGGAACACGAAATGAATGTAGAAGTTGTAATTCTCTCAAAATATTGTCAGGTGCTTAGGCTTGATTACATATACATAGATAAGTGTCGTGCACTTTTGCATTTTGAAGGATGAAATGAGGAATTAAGGAAATGCAGAAGCAGAAAGATTTCATCAAGGTGGAGCCATTTAAATTCAGCCATAAAGGCTTAATTTTTTTTTTCTCTAGCTGTGAATGTCCTGGATAAAATAAAATTTGATCTTCATCAGTCTTATTAAATAGACTAATAAAGATTTAAAATTGTTACATTAATAAAATGCATTATGAATAACATGGTTCAGTTACTTTCAGACAGTACTAAATATAGATTAGAGATGATATAAACAATTGAAACCTGGTCAAGATACTACTAATAATCTTAAAATGAAATAAAATGAAGTATGGTAATGGTATGTGAAAATAAGGAGATATTACTTACTAGGAAATACTAATTTGTAGTATCAAGAATAAATAAATTGCCTATTTCTTAATGATCACAATAAATATCTAATTAAAGTATTAATTAAATTATTCATCAAGATTGCTTATGAATGGAAAATGCTTAAAACCAGCAGTATTTATTGATATTTCATGCAATAAAAAAGAAAATAAAAGATGCAATTACTACAGTTACCTTCTCAGTTAAAACAGTTTTTAAGGAAAACATAGCAGTGGCTAACCTGGCTCCCGCATGAGATGACTTTTTTATGACATTTTCAGTGTGCCTTCAATACATGTACTTCTAGTCTAAATTATTAGCCTGAACTACTTTCCTTTTAGACACTTCAGATACTATTTTTCAAGAAATAAACACATTCAGTGCAAGTGGAAAATAAAACCACTTTCCATTTCTCCATTTATGGGAGGTTGAACTTCTTTGGATTGCTAGGGCTGTAGATTTTTCAGAATGTGTTCTTCAGAGTGAAGTCAAATGATACTACTTTTCTCTCAAATTATCAGCCAACTGAAAAAAACAAAATCATTATTTCCAAATTTCAAATTTAACTATACCATAAGTTGTACATACAAGACCACCTTGCTTTTCTCACCTTTTTTTAAAATGTGGTCTATGTGAGAATGGACACCTCCTGATTATTGTGGCCTATTGTCAGCTTTATGGATTTCCTTCCATACGCAGACTTCCTCTTACACAATGTGTAGCATTTTTTAATACAACCAACAACAGGTATGTGATAAAGAATTTAAAAGGAGGCTACAAAAGGTCAGAAAAAGTACTTGAATCTCTTTCAACATGGAGCTATTTCTCGAGTCTTTTTTTTTTGTTATTTTCACATGTCTTAAAGAAACGTAATGCTAAACTAGCATTAGTGCATACAGGAAATAATGGCAACAGAAGTCATTTATTGAATACGTATATGATATTGAGCAAAATCACTATGCGGAGCACATTTGTGTTTTTCAATAAATATTTATTGAGTACCTACTATATATCTGATAACATAGAAGGAATTAGGAAAAGGAAGGTAATCACTGCCCTCAAGGAACTTATAATCCAATATTTAAAAAGATGAAGATATGCAGCAGGAATTATGAAAGCATTGACTAGCTTGAGGCAAAGCTTTCTGAAGGAGTTGAGGATTGAGCTACTACTAAAGGATAATTGGAAGATTTGCATATACAGATGAAGAGAAATGACATTGTAAACAGAGAAGTTGTGTGAACAGAGTATCGATGAGAAAACAGTATATGACATGTGTTTAAGGAATAACAGATAATTTGGCATTTGGGAGGTTGGGCCTGGCAAGAGATTAGTCTGGGGAGGTATGTAGCGCTAAAATCATGAAAGCACTGACATGACATGTTAAGATATTTAAATTTTATCCAAGAGGCTTGTAAGCCAGTTAAGAGTTTAAAAAGTTCTGCATAGCTTATATACATATCTTATATACAATCTTATAACACATATCAGGGTAGAGTTTGTATTTATGAGATTGTATTAGTTAGGGCTACCAAAAGAATTTACTATAGACTGGGTGGCTTAAACAAATTTATTCTCTCACAGTTCTGGAGGCTTAGAAGGCCAAATTAAGGTGCTAGCAAAGTAGATGTCATTTTGAGGTCTCTTTCCTTGGCTTTTTGATGGACACCGTGTCACTGTGTGCTTGAGCACGGAGAGGGGGGAGAGAGAGAGCTCTCTGGTGTCTCTTATTGTAGAGGCACTAATCCCATTATGAGTCCCCCACTGTCATGACCTCATCTGACCTTAATTACATCACAATGATTCTATCTCCAAATAACATCACATTGGATGTTAAAGCTTGAGCATATGAATGTGGTGGGGGGGATCACAGACCTTCAGTCTACAGCAAAAAAAGAAAAGAAAAAGGGAGAGATAATAAAGGCTTGAGCTAGAACTGGTAAGGTACATGGACAAAAGGAATGAGAGAGTAGTTATGGGGTGAAATCAATGGATTTTGGTGATTGACTGGAGCTGAGAGAGAAAAAGCAGTCCATTTTTTCCCATCTCCAGTATCACCCGTCAACTCCAGACCACCAGGTGAGGCTAATGTCCAGTCTCTGCCCTGCACTTACCCAACTCCTACCTGTTTCCACACTGCTGCCCCTCACCTCACTACCCTACTTAGGACTTTCCAGCCATAATGATACTCAACAGCTTCTTCCAAGTACCTGATTATTTCCCAGTTTAGCACATTTACACATTATGGAGGACAAAATAGGTAAGCATACAAATAAATGCAACCTTATACGCTAGGTGCCACTGAATCAGAAGAGGAAGCAACTAACAGGAGTATAGTCAGTTCTGCTATGACGCAATGTTTGCTTTTCTAAAAATCAACACGCTATGCAAAATTGTGAAATATGAAGCTACGAGGCTAATGAGAAAATCAAGGTTTGGATTTTCAAAAATTGCGTTACTGACTTTTTTTTTTTAGTGGTAAGAACCTAATACAGGTGGTAGCATTGTTGATATTTACTAATAGTTAAGAAATACATAAATGACACAATATAAAATCTGAAGTTTGCTCCGGCATCAGAAGAGTTGTGGTTGTGTCACTGCGGGGTAGAGGAAGGACGGTGACCTGAAATCCGAGGGAAGGTTGTAGCAGATGCAGATGGATGTGACTGTTAGGCCAGTGACCTGAAATAGCGTGTTTGAGGTGTGCATCAGCTCGAGTTACTGCTTTTCGCTGCCAGTCAGCTGGCGCTGTTTTTTGCGTTCACCTCATGTTTCTCATGGGGGAAATCGCACATAAGCAATCCCAAACTGTCCCTTGGTACCAAATGCTTTGTTACAAGTTTACATTTTCAAAACAATCATTGTGACAGAACTGAGTATAATTGTGCCTAGAGCAGTTGGGAACAGCACCACAAAGGTGGTGTCGTGTGAAGTGAGTCTTAAGACATAAAAAAGTGTGTACTAGCAGGAAAAGAGGGAAGGGAACTAGACAAACAGAAATGTCAGACATAGAGCGGACGAGGTGTGAAAGAGAATGTCATGTTTTACAAACTGCCCGGCGTGTGATTTTCTCATATTAACCCATTTCCTGGGTTTTTAAAAAAATATATTATTTTCCTCATAGGAATTATCCTAATTTTGCCCCCCCTTTTCCCACACTTGATTGTTTATTTTGTATTATTTGGGGAAAAATGATTTGCTTTCATTCGATATCTGAAATCTCCATTGTATACGTGTGCTTTTATTTTTGTATAATTCACCAGATAGCATGACAACATTGTACACATTTCATGCCTTTCTTCCTAATAACTAAATATACAAATAGTCCTTTCAGGTCTAAAAATAAGCAAGCATAATTCACATACTTGGAATGACTAAAATGGTAACTTTATGATTTCTAATCCTGGTATAATCATGTCTTCATTTTGTCTGTATTCTGAAATATCACAAATTTAAAGTTCATGTTAGCCAAAATTAATGTTAGAATTTTTAATTCCGCCAAGGAAGTATTGCTTCTAGGGGTGTAATTTAACATGGTTGATTACAAGTTAATAAAATATGTGTTCTTATATTACATAGATCCATCATATCAATTAAAATCACTTATTTAATACCTGCCATATGCATAATACGATCTTTGGGTCTGTGCTTCTTTTTCATTTCAGTTCATATCTTACAATTTCCAGTGCTCCCTCCTGTGTTGTATATTATGAATTTGTACTGAGAATACTCCTGAGGGATGCACACTGAATGGGAAAAAATACTTCAATGAAAAACAACAATATTATTTAATTCACTCAAATGATTGTGTTAATTGATTTCCTGATAGACACAGACCTTGTTTTTCCACATGGATGATCAAATTTATTTTAGAGTCAAATCCTTTGAGGACACTGCAATCTAAGTTTTCCATAACTTTCTGTTTTATATTGGCAAATATCTTTATTAGATGGAGCAGTCACTTGAGATAGAATGAAAAATGTGCTGCTTAATCAACAAAATCATTGAACCTATTCAAACTACATGTAGTACATTGTTTCCTTTAGGGTCCTATAAAGTGTGCTGCTGAAGTGTTCTAAATGCTGCTTTTATTTTCTGCAAAAATTCTGTAGCATTTTAGTGTCTGGGTATTTATTAGCTCCCAATGACATCTGGAGGGCAAATGTTTCACTGAAATCTCTAAGATAGTTGTAGTGACGCTTATTCCAGAAGGATAGTTATGTAAGTCCTTTGATTCTTATTTCCTGCTTCCATTCTCCCACTTGCCCTTTTGCGCAATTCGCTTTACTCACTTTGCACATTTTGGTACTCTAAGATGGGAACAGTATGAGAAAGATAATAAATTCGTGTAAGTTAATTCTACTGTTCTATTGGGATAAATTAAAGAACAAATTTTAAAATGGATAAATAAGACCTCTTTTTCATTTATTCAGCTCTTCCTAGTGCCCTTGATTAAATGAGCTATTTATTTATTCCTCATAGTTTTTATCTGTTTTTTTTCAAACTGTAGAAAGAATGTTTGAAGTGTAAGACGAGTTTGGATAAAACTTCTTTTATGCTTTAAATAATATGTCATGTTCGTCAATTTAGAATTTATTTGGGAGAGACCTTGAAATCCAATTATCTGAGAAGGTTAGGGGACAAAATAACAGGGTACAGGTAAAGCCGAATATATGTCCAATGATAAGATGCAACTTATAAATTGCTAATGTAAAGAACTATTGCACTTTAAGAATATCTGCCATCATCACATTTAAATAATATGCAAGATGGAATCAGCCTAAGTTCTACAGCCACATATTAAATAATTAAAATAAATGTGGGAAAATGAAGAGAAAGAAAGTAGATGGTGAAGCCTAAAATGCTGGAGTGTGAGAACTCTGTTTTTGGAGATAGCATCTGTTATTTCATATATTTTTATGAATTTATCAGTGAAGCTAAGAGAAATGTGAATCCACAGGAGGAAAAAAAATGACATAACTGCTCTTGAAGGTGTGATTGCCAAAATCCTTATCCTTATAAAAGTGATTTTTGAGGTTAAAAGGAAAAGAAATCTAGCATCTGTAAGCATTTTACAGTTATAACATTTTACAGACAGGTTAAAGCACTGTTGGGAGAATTTCCACATGGCTGGTATTTATTAAACCTAAAAGTTAAAATTACTTTCTTCAGTTTTATTGCAATGCAAACATTTTGTATTGTTAGTCAGGATAACTTTATAAAAGATGTACAAATGGGAAATGTGCTTGTGGTGATCTGTGACTGAAGGAAAACAGAAGGGACTTTGGTTTCTGTCATACATAAAGTATGGCATTCCGGATTACAAGGAGGGTTCTCTTTTTCTGCACGTCTCTCTTGAGATCAAATCTGGGACATTCTAGCCATCTCTGGTTAGCTGAAAGTATAGATTATGTTTTGGCTCTCTAAATCTTTTTGCTGGAGGAAAATTAATTTGTGCGTTTTAGTAAGAACAGTGTATTTTCATCAAGTTTTTGCAGTGAGTGTGAATTGAGAAAGGGTACAATACGATTCAAAAATGAAAACTAAGATCTCCCAATTATCTGATTATGTCCCTAAGGAATGAAGCACAGCCCCATTTAATTCAGGAAAGATGTATGGTGTGCCTTCTAAACCACAAATACTGGCATATTCTTTTTCTGCTTATACTCTCCTGGGGAAGTGGGGAGACCTTTAACCGAGGACTGTTCCAGGTGCTATGAAAACCACAAAGGAGACTGGCTCTAACTCTCTTGGAGGAAAAGCAGGGAAGGGAGATTCCACACAGAAAAAAAAAAAAAGCACATACAAAAGGAGCGATGCTAAAATCAGTGGAGTGGGAACATACAGTCCAAGTTTTTCATGAGCATGAATCCAAAAATCTAAACAAGAGGAAAATATTAGCAAATCAAAGGCAGTGATCTATAGAAAGGATAACGTATAATGATCACATTGGGTTTATTCTAGAAATGCAAGTCTGGTGTAACATTTAAAAATGATAACCTGAGCCCCACTCACCTCACATCATACAAAAAAATTTTTCAGTTATATTGGAGATCAAAGTGTGAAAATAATGAAACTTCAACACATAATCATAGGAGCATATTTTCATTATCTTGGTGAACACAAAATTTTCTGAAAGGTAACATAAATTAATAACTACAACAGGAAAAATGAAAATATAGACCTAATTAAAAATAAGAACTTGTATTTATCAAATATATCATCTAGAGAATGAAAAGCAAGCCAAAGTATGGAAGAAATCATTTGATCTGTCTCTACCTGTATTTCTATATATCTGACAAAGAATTCCTATCCAGAATTTGTAAAGGAGTCCTACAAATCAATTTAAAAGAAAACTCAACAGAGAAATGGAGGAAAACTTGAAATAGCACTTTAGAAGACAGGATATACAAATGAAAAAAAAAAAACACAATAGTTTATAACCTCATTAATCACTAGGGAAATGCAAATTAAAAACTATAGTGATATCCCAGTACACACCCACCAAAATGATTAAAATAAATGTACTGACAAACGTTGGCAAGGAGGTGGAACATCAAGAACTCCCTTGAATTGCTGGTGGGAGTGAAAATGGATATAAGCACTTTGGAAAATATTATATAGCTACAATAATTAAAGCAAAGTCTTGGTCACATCTATTAAGGCTGGTGATACATCACCTAATGAACTAGTAATTCTACTCCTAGATATAAATATATACCCCCTAAAAACAAATACATATGTTTACCAAAAGAGTTATAAAAGTATTTTCATATGTTATTTCTAGTAGCTCCAAATTAGAAAAAAACCTAAAGTCCATCAACATTAGAATGTACAAGAAAAATTGTAGTGTATTGATACAATGAAATGCTCTTAAGTAATTAAAATGATGGTGCGCCTGGGTGGCGCAGTCGGTTGAGCGTCCGACTTCAGCCAGGTCACGATCTCGCGGTCCGTGAGTTCGAGCCCCGCGTCGGGCTCTGGGCTGATGGCTCGGAGCCTGGAGCCTGTTTCCGATTCTGTGTCTCCCTCTCTCTCTGCCCCTCGCCCGTTCATGCTCTGTCTCTCTCTGTCCCAAAAATAAATAAAAAAACGTTGAAAAAAAATTTAAAAAAAAAAATAAAATGAATAGAATATTCTGGTATCCATCAGCGCATTTAAATATCGCAAACATAATTTTGAGCACAAGAAGGCAAATACAAGAGTACATAGCATATGGTTCTATTTATATGAAGTTCAAAAACAACTAACTTATGATGTTATTAGTTGGTGTGGTGTTTACTTGAAGAAGAGGTGACTGGGAAGAGGTAAGAGTAGGGCAGTTGCTGGATCTTGGTACTGATTACATAGTGTGTTCACTTTGTACAATGTATCAAGCTCCACATTTATCCTCTGTAAAACTTGTATGTGTTATTTTTCAATATAAATTTTACATCTAGATTATTACATCTAGAAGTACTAGTCTGGGCTTTTGGTGTCATGTTTTCAGTCATTGTCTTTCCAGCTGAAGGTGTAAACTTTTTTATGAGCAGAGGCTAACTTGTACCTTGTGTGCAATCCATTGGTACCATCCCCATGGATTTAATTAATTTAATGGACGCTCTTAAGTATTGTAAGTGGAGAGAAACATAACAGGATTTTCATTTTTAAAATGTTATTGTTATTCATAGAAGTTTCATAATTTTTTGAGTTTATGCTATTTAAGGCAAAGTAATGCATTAAAATGAACATATTATGACATTTCTCATATTCCAACTCACCATAGATGATGAATATGATGACCAGGCATCTATTCCAACCTTTTCCTGGTTTTACTTGCTCTGCTTTGGAAACTGGGAAACTAAAAATGCCAAGCATGAGTCATTTATTTTGTTGATTTCTATTGTAATAGGCACAGTGTAGGTTAGGAGCGAGCTATTGTTTCCTAATCCTAAAGGCAGATTAGTTGTGACAATGGCAATAGTGGCAGGATTCTAGAGCCTACTTTGTACTCAGAAAGTGACTTCCTGAGCCAAGAGATATGGTGGCAGCTCATCTGGGTGCTCAGTTCTGCAGCATAGCTTTGAGTGAGCTTTGATGAAAGCTCAATTTAAGTCTCTTTCTTCATCCCTTTCAGTGATCTTGTAAGCTATTTAATGCCTTATAGTAAATGCCTTTCTGTACAAAGTACCTACAAGTGAATCTGTTTTCTGCAACTGATTCCTAGTTGGTAACAAAAGAGCATAGTCAGCATTCTGTACAAGGAACAAAACTTTAAACTAGATGGATAAACAATTTGTATCCTTCTCTATAATTAGAGTTTAATCTTGGCCTTCTCATCTATGATAACAGGGAATGTTAACTAAAAATAAATGTTGTCAGTTCAATTCCATCACCACTCTTGAAAACTCTAAGATACCATATTCTACTTTTATTAAATCCAGCAAGATATTCCATGTAATTATAAGCATTAGGGTCTACACGAGAAAAGCAATACGAATGTCATTGTACTACTAAATAGTGAGTCTTTGTGGTTGTAATTTACCTTTTCCCATTTGCTTATTATGCCATGTGGTTGTATTTTCCCTGTACTAGTGAATCAGTAGGTGCAGGGTTCTTCTGTCTTATTAGATTTCATTGAGTTGATTTACTCCCATACAGGAATAGAGGAGAAATATAAAAGTCATAACAGTGCATGCAAGCACACGCATACACACACGCACACACACACACAGAAATAGAGAAAGAGGAAGATGGGGGGAGTGGGAGAGGGAGAGATAAAGAGAGAAACAGAGAGAGGTGGGGGGAGAGAGAATCCGGCCTATTCAAAACATGAAGTATTGTTTATCATGGCCATTTCTTTAGCTAAAGGAGTAGAGAATTATTTTCCTAAAAATCACAAAAGAGGATACTGGCGATTTATTTAGTTTTCCCTCATGGTATTAAGCCACAATAAACACTATTTTTGGCAACATAATGACTGTTAAGCAACTTTGTATATGCTTGCCTCTTGATGGATTGCTTCTCAATTTACAATTTCACAATTCATGTAACATTTTATTGAGCACCCACTAAGTACAGAGTGTTGGGCATTATAGGAGATATAAAGCTACCCATGAAACTGACTCTATTCTCATAATTAATCTTATGGGAGAGGCAGACACAAATATTTACTTTAATTATAAAACAAATCACTATAATTTGTTGTAGTAGATTGTGGTCAATATTATAAATAAATTATCATGTGAGTATAGAACAAGGAAAAACAAATTCCAAAGTGAGGGTACTGGAGAAAGCTCAGGACAGATATTTTGTTTGAGTTACGTAGCAGGACCTTTCAAAAAATAAACATCATAAACAGATGCTATTAATGGACAGGTAGGTTTATAAAACAACCAAGAGCTGTTCCTTTGCCATATTATGGAGGGTGGGGGAAGCTAAGACTATAAAAGAAGAAAAGTTGAGGCCAGAGTTTGGAAGATCATAAACATCATGCTAAGAATTTTAGATGTTATTCCATTGTCATCTGGAAGCAAGGAATTAAAAATGTAAGTAAGTTAGGGCATTCTGTATTGACCAATGGAAAGATTGGAGCTGAGTGAGAGAGGTTTGAGTGGTAAAAAGTCATGATAGTAGGAATGGGGAGGGGCAACGTACATAGGAAGTGTATGTTGATTAAGGAGTAATAAGAGGACTAGTTATGAGAGAAAGATCCCTAGAATGTGGCCAAAGAAACCTGCGTATAGGGTATCATTCACTCAAAGTGTTAGACAGAATAATGTCCCCCTTAAGATGTCCATGTACCAATCCCCAGAACCTTTGAATATGTTAACTTCTGTGGAAAAGAGACTTTGCAAATGTGGTTAAGGATCTTCAGATGGGGAGACGTTATCCTGGATTATCTGGATGGGTCCATGTAATCATGAGGGCCCTTATGAAATGGAGGCAGCATGATACAAGTGAGCAAAAGGAGATATAAAAATGGAACCAGCTGTTGAAATAATGTACTTTGAAGATGGACAAAGAGGCCATTAAGTCAAGAAATGCCAGCAGCCTGTAGAAGCTAGGAGATGCAAGGAAATGGGTTCCCCAGATTCTACTCTGAAGCATCCAGATGGAATGCAACATGACCTACAATTTAACTTTATACTTTTGATTTACAGCCATTAAGAAAATAAATTTGTAGGTTTTTTTCCTAATTTTTGTTACGAAAAATTTTAAATGTAGATTTTATAGTGTACATACTACAGTGAATTATTGTTACAGGGAATTCTTACATGTCCGTCATTCAGGATTTTTTAAATAATAGTGTAATTTACATAGTATATTAGTTTCAGGTGCACAACATGATTTGGGATTTGTATACACTACAAAAGTGTAAGTCACAATAGGTCTAGTGATCCACCATTCATCACTACACAGACTTGCACTTTTTTTCCTTAGGATTAGAACTTTCAATATCTACTCTCTTAACTACTTTCAAATATAGAATATAATATTATTGACTACAGTCATCATGCTGTACATTACATCTCCAAGATTTATTTATTTTATAACTGAAAGTTTATACCTCTTAATACCTTTTACCGTTTTGCCCACTCCCCTACACCTCTCTCCCCTGGCAACCATCAATCTGTTCTCTGTGTCTCCTGGTTTTGTTTTGTTTTGTTTTGTTCATTAAAGTTCATCTGCGTTGTCAAAAATAGCAAGATTTCATTCTTTTTCATGACTGAGTAATATTCCATTGTGTGTGTACATGTATATGTGTGTATATGCACATATGTATATGTATGTATGTGTGTGTGTGTGTATATATATATATATATGTGTGTGTGTGTGTGTGTGTGTGTGTGTGTATTACATTTTCTTTATCCATTCATTCATCAGTAGACATTTAGGTTGTCTTCATATCTTGACTATTGTAAATAGTGTTGCAATAAACATTGGGGTATATATATGTTTTCAAATGAGTGTTTTCATTTCCTTTGGATAAATACCCAGGAATAGAATTAATGGATCTTATGGTAGTTCTATTTTTAACTTTTTTGAGGAACCTCCATACCATTTTCCATAGTGGCCACAATAATTTATATTCCCACCGGTAGTGAACTAGGGTTCCCTTTTCTCCAAATTCTCACCAACACTTGTTTCTTGTCTTTTTGACAGTATCCATTTTGACAAGTGTGCGGTGATATTTTATTGTGATTTTGATTTATTTTGTTTATTTTGATTTTGATTAGTGATGTTGACCATCTTTTCATGTACCTGTTGGCCATCTCTATGTCTTCTTTGGAAAAAATGTCTATTCAGATCCTTTGTCCATTATTTAATTAGATTCCTTGTTTTTGTTTGTTTGTTTTTTGTTACTGGGTTGTAGAAGAGCTTTATATATTTTGGATATTAACCTCTTATCAGATATGTGATATGCAGATATCTTCTCCCATTAATCAGGTAGCATTTTCATTTTGTTGTTGGTTTCTTCTGCTGTGAAGAAGCTTTTTCTTTGGATGTAGTCCCATTTGTTCATTTTTGGTTTTGTTGCCCTTACCTTTGGAATTAGGTTCAAAAAAATCATTGCCAAGGTCAGTGTCCAGGAATTTATTGCCTGTTTTCTTCTAGTAGTTTTATGGTTTCAGGTTTGCATTTAAGTCTTTAATCCATGTTGAGTTAATTTTTGTGTATGTTGTAATATAGTGGTCTACTTTCACTCTTTTGCCTATGGCTATCCATTATCCAACACCATTTATTAAAGAGACTGTCCTTTCCCCATTGCAAATTCTTGCCTTCCTTGTTGTAAATTAATTGACCGTGTATTCATGGATTTATTTATGGGCTTTTTATTCTGTTCTATTGATCTTTGTGTTAAGTTTTACACCAATACTATATTGTTTTGATTACTATAGCTTAGTAATATAATTTGAAATTAGGAAGCATGATGACTTCAGCTTTGTTTTTTTCTCAAGATTGCTTTGGCTATTTGGAATCTTTTGTGGCTTCATACAAATTTTAGGATTGTTTGTTCTATTTCTGTGAAAAATGCCATTGGAATTTTGATAAGGATTGCATTGAATCTATAGATTGCTTTGAGTATTATGGACACGTTTAAAAGAATTTTTAATGTTTATTTTTGAGAGAGAGAATGAGCAGGGGAGGGGCAGAGAGAAAGGGAGACACAGAATCTGAAGCAGGCTCTAGGCTCTGAGCTGTCAACACAGAGCTTGATGTGGGGCTTGAACCCACAAACTGTGAAATCATTACCTGCGCCAAAGTCGGACACTTAACTGACTGAGCCACCCAGGTGCCCCAAGTAATATAGACATGTTAACAATATTAATTCTTCCAAGCCATGAGCACAGAATATCTTTCTATTTATTTGTGTCTTCTTCAATATCTTTCATCAATGTCCTATAGTTTTAAGTGTAAAGTTCTTTCACCTCCTTGATTAAATAAATGTATTCTTTGGTATTTTATTCTTTTTGATGCAAATGTACATGAGGTTAAGTTTTTTCTCATAGTTCATTATTGTTATATAAAAACACAATAGATTTTGCATATTGATTTTGTAACCTTCAATTTTATGAATTCATTTGTTAGTTCTAAAGGTTTTCTGGTGGATTGTGTAGAGTTTTCTATATGTAAAATTATACCACCCACAAACAATGATGGCTTTACTTATTCCTCTCCAATATGGATGCCTTTTATTTCTTTTTGCTGTATAATTACTCTTGCTGGGACTTCCAATACTATGGTGAATAAAAGTGGTGAGAGTAGACATCTTTGTCTTATTCCTGAACTTAAAGGAAAAACTTTCAGCTTGTCACCATTGAATAAGATGTTAGCTATGGGCTTGTCGTATATGGCCTTTATTATGTTATGGTACTTTCCATCTGTACTGACTTTGCTGAGACTTTTTATCATAAATGGATGTTGAATCTTGTCAAATGCTTTTTCTGTATTTATTGAGATGATCATTGGTTTTCATCCCTTATTTTGCTAATGTGGTGTATCATGATGATTAATTTGTAGAAGTTGAACCATCCTTGCATCCCTGGAATAATTCCCACTTGATCATTGTATTTGATCCTCTTCACATATTGTTGAATCCCATTTGCTAATATTTTGTTGAGGATTTTTGCATCTATGTTCATCAGGAATATTGGCTGTGTGTGTGTGTGTGTGTGTGTGTGTGTGTGTGCTGTCTGGTCCAGTTTTAGTATCAGGGTAACAACTAGCCTTATAAAATAAGTTTGGAGGCATTCCCATCTCTTCAGTTTTTTGGAAGAGCTTGCCAAGGTATTAAATCTTTTTTGAATGTTTGGTAGGATTCACCAGTGAAGTTATCTAGTCCTGGCCTTTTGTTATTTGGGATATTTTATATTTTGGTTGTCGTATTTTATATCTTTTTATTTTATGTATCCCTTAACTAATTATTGTAGTTAGAGTTATTTTTACTATTTTTGTCTTTTAATCTTCATATTAGAAAGCTAAATTAACTCCAGTGACATTTTTACTTTCATATATTTTCTTGTTTCTAATTAGAGACCCTTCTTTTAAGTTTAAAAATCCCTTTAACGTTTCTTTTAAAGCCAGTTTAATAGTGATGAATTCTGTTAGCTTTTTTTTCTCTGGGAAGCCTTTTATCTGTCCTTCAATTCTGCATGATAACCTTGCCAGGTAGAGAATTCTTAGTTGCAAGTTTTTTGCTTTCAGTACTTTAAATATATCACCCTTCTGGCCTATGAAGTTTCTGCTGAGGAATCTGCGGATAGTCCCTGGTATGTATCAAGTTAATTTTTTCTACCATTTAAAATTTCCTCTTTATCTTTAACTTTTGATATTTTAACTATAATGTATCTTGGTGTAAATTTGTGTTGTTTTAAGTCACTATTATTATGATAATATGCATCCTCAGGAATATGTAACAAATAAAGATTTTTTTTTTTTACCTAGAAGTAGGTTGTAACTGTAACAGATATCTAAAAATCAGGAAGTAGTTTTGGAATTGGGTAATGGCTAGGGGCTAGAGGAATTTTTAGTATGATCCAAAAAATTAGATTGCGCTTAACAAACTTTTAGTAGAAAATGAATGTTTAAGGATACAGAAAAAAAGTGAGGAGCAATATAGAGAAAATCTACATTGCCTCAAAGAATACATACCTTCATACTCAGCAAACCATTGATAGAAAGTACATTAAATGTTTAAGTTGAGAGATACTGGTGAGGACTCAAAAGGAAATGAGGAACATGTTATTGAAAAAGGGCTTCTTTGTTATATAATGGTAGAAAGCTTGCTTAACTGTTACTACAGTTTTGTGGAAAGCAGATGAACTGTTATCTGGTACATGTAATGCATTTACATGGTAAGTGATGAATTAGGATATTTAGCTCAGGAAATTTACAAGCAATGCATTGAAGGTATGACCTGATTTCTTCTTGCTATTTACTGTAAAATGTAAAGAGAAAGAGGTAAATTCAGGAAATAACTGTTAACCGAAAAGAATCAGGATTTGATAATGTTGGGAATTCTCAGTCTATCCATACTACAAAAGATGCCAAAATAAGGATATTCACTGTCAGGAAAGCATGCTCCAGAGATGTGTGGCTGGCCAATCTTTTGTTAATGCTTTGAAAGGATAGAAAGGTAAGTGTGTTCAGTCATACAGAGGGTTTTTGAAGAGATAGGCATATGTCTTATGGGTCCTCTCTGCCATCTTGGCAGGATGCAGGAATAGAGGATTCCCCCCAAAGATTATGGAGGATCTTCTGGTCTAATGGAGTGAATCCCCATGCCATATATGGGAGACCACTGGGTTCTTAAGGATGTTATACAAGCAGAAATACTGGCATCTTGGTCTGAAAGGGACAAAGAAAGAACAAAATAAACAACAGCTGGGGCACCTGGGTGGCTCAGTTGGTTGAGGGACCAACTTCGACTCAGGTCATAATCTGGTGGTTTGTGAGTTTGAGCTCCACATTGGCCTTGCTGCTGTCAGCCTGTCAGTGCAGAGCTTGCTTTGGATCCCATGTCCCCCTCTCTTTGCCCCTTCCTGCTTGTGCTCTTCCAAAAATAAATATATATTTTTAAAAAAATAAATGAAATAAAAAGACTGCTGGACTCAACAAAATTCTACAGACAAGAAACAGTATGACAAAACTCCTCTACTACAAACATGCACTATTGTCAAGAAAAATTGTGGATGACTCTGAGGGCAGAGACTAGGACCAAAAGATGGAACCATGGGCCCAAAGAGCAGAACTATGGTCCTGGAGGGAGGAACCAAGATCCATGGGGGATTATTCCCAGTCCTTGAGACATAATGGAGTTTTTCCAGTTGGATTTTGGACTTTTGAGGTGACAAGATGAGATTTTGAACTTTGAGTTTTTATTCTACTGTATTGAGACTTTTGTATATGGGATAGACATGACTCTTTCGGAGTCAGAGTGCAGACTGTGATGGAGAGAATAATGACTTTCTTTTTTTTTTTTTAATTTTTTTTTCAACGTTTATTTATTTTTGGGACAGAGAGAGACAGAGCATGAACGGGGGAGGGGCAGAGAGAGAGGGAGACACAGAATCGGAAACAGGCTCCAGGCTCTTAGCCATCAGCCCAGAGCCTGACGCGGGGCTCGAACTCCCGGACCTCGAGATCGTGACCTGGCTGAAGTCGGACGCCTAACCGACTGCGCCACCCAGGCACACATATATATACACATATATATACATATATATATATATATATATATATATACATATATATATATATATACATATATATACACACATATATATACATATATATATATTATTTTATATGGCAAAAGGGATTTTGATCAGTGATGATCAAATTAAGGATCTTAAAATGTGGATATTATCTTGGATTTTCTGAATGGGCCATTGGTAAGTCCAAGTATCCTTTAAGACAGGCAAGAGGGTCAAAGGAAGAAAAAGGAGATGTGGCAATGGAACCAGTAGTTGGAGTGACATACTTTTAAGGTGGACCAGATCATGAGCCAAGGAAGATAAGCAAACTGTGGAAGTTGGAAAAGACAAACAGATTCTCTTCTGAATTCTTCAGAAAGACTGTTGCCTGACCAATGACTTATTTTAAACTTCTTACTTTCTGAATTATAAGAATAAATTTTTGCTGTTTTAAATGACTAAGTTTGTGGTAATTTGTTGCAGTAAAACCAGAAAACTAATATGTTTCATTTATTTATAAATATTTGTAGAGCAGCTAGTATGTTTCAGACACTGAGCTGGCTGCTAGGAATATAGTGAACAAATGAAACAGATGTAGTGGATTATAGTTTTATGATATATTTTGATCTGGCCAGAAACAATGGGAAAGAAGCATATTTTTTGCACATGCTGGATTTGATATATATGGCTTTTGGACATCTACATGGATATATTTAGTAAGAACAGCTAATGCTTATGCCAATCGCTGTTCTAAGCACTGTTTATATATTCATTCATTTAATTCTTACAATAATCCTGGGAGGATGTTATATATGAGGAAACTTCTTTTTTTTTAATGTGTATTTAGTTAGTTTTGAGAGGCAGAGAGAGGGAGACAAAGACTACCAAGCAGGCTCTGTGCTGTCAACACAGAGCCCAATATTGGGCTTGAACTAACACAAACCATGAAATCGTGACCTGAGCCAAAGTCAAGAGTCAGACACTTAACTGACTAAGGCACCCAGGTGCCCCTGGATGAGGAAACTTCTATAGATGAAGGAACTGTGGTATAGATATGTAAAGCAACTTGCCCAAACTCATGCAGCTGGGTTGCAGAACTATCTAAATAAATAAGCAAGTCTGGCTGCAAATCTTGAGCTTTAAATATATTTAGCAACTTAAGAATATGAGTCTGTCATTTTACAAAGTTTGATCTACAGTTATTAATTTTGTACTTGTAAGGAAAATAAAAAAAAACAGCAATAGCATAGAGCCAAGGAATAGGGTTTTCAAGAGAAAGATAATAATTTTGTCAGATGTTGATTAATGTCAAGTGGAATGACAGTTGACCAGAAATGCCTTGATTTGGTGTTCTCATTATAAAATTTTTCTTATTACCATTCTCTGAAGTCATATTTGTTAACCATTATTTCTAAGAATGTGTCAGACCTTTGCACATATTTTTCAGCAATTTATTTATTTCAGCTGCTTCAGGATATTTGGGCAGCTGCTATTAACCCACTCAGGTCATGAGCACCAGCCCACATACCTATATCTTGGCTTACATCCCTATGATATTCTCCAGCATAGATATAATTTGCTTTGTTTCCACTGAAATTTCTCAAGATGTCTTGCCCAGTGATCTGCATGGAATTAGCTCTTGTCAGATACTTACTGACGTATTACATGAGCTTCTATCACCACTCACTGCACTTCTGCAAAACTCAAATCAGCATTTAGGTATTGGTACCATATTCATTTATCCTCATTGATATGAACAAATATTTTAACTGGTATTTTCATTAAATACTCTTTTTAAAAATCTTTGGATTCACATGATATCTATTAGTAAATAAAATTTCAGATTAAGACCATGGTTATTTTGTCTTCCTGTGCCCCCTTCTATCTTGTGTCAGTGTATACTTAATAAGTATTTGTGGAATGAAGTAATGAGGCATGCAATTCTGTTAACTATTATCATCTTAATTTGAGTAATGAACAATTGTTTGGAGTGTCATTATAAATTGGTAACAAAGTTAACGTAAGAATTACTTTGTCAGGGGTGCCTGAGTGGCTCAGTCAGCTGAGTGTCCGACTCTTGATTTTGGCTCAGGTCATGATCCCATGGTCATGGTATTCAGCCTTGCGACCGGCTCTGCACTGAGAGTGGAGACTGCTTGGGATTCTCTCTCTCCCCCTCTGCCCCTCTGCCCTGCTTACGTGCTCTCTCCCTCCTTCTAAAATTAAAAAATTGAAATTAAAAAACTAAAAATAATTATAAATAAAAAAGAATAACTTCTTCAACATTATTTATTGAATATCAATTATGTATCGTCATCCACTTTATACAACCGCATATTTCTATAAGCTTTTTCACCAACCTTGGTAGATCTCTCACCAACACCTTGTGGCCACCTGTGACTATTCTTTGAGCACTCCTTCCACAGAAGGAGCTCTCCTCCACAGAATCTCAGAGAAGAATGGACTGACTTACTGTCAAGGGCTGTTTTTATACACACTGTCATAGGGCCACAAATCTACTTTTAGAGCACCTATTTTTGAACATACAGAATATATGTATATTTTTCAGAATATATTTTTTATGTTATCACTCAATGTCTTCACTAAAATAAAAACTATACAAACAGTTGTATAGCTGTATTGTCTATCTTTACTCAGCATCACTTTATCCACATGGCACAATTTGAGTATATGGATTGGATAAACAAAAAAAAAATTAAAGTTAATTTAGTTTTAGTGAGGTATCATACATAGAATCCTAAATTTATAAGAAAAAAATATAATCTAATCCTGGTAGGATTAGAAACATCTGCTATTTAATCCTGGTGGAAACATAGGTATGTATGCTACTGAAAATACATACCATAATGTCTTCCAGAAAATCGTAAAAGACAATTGTTTTTTCTCATTGAGTCAAGATCAGGTTGTTATAAGCTCAAATCCCAGTTCCTTCTCTATTGCTACCTTCTTACAAACATTTCTTTGAGGAGTCTTAGAAGTCGGGAACCAGGGGCGCCTGGGTGGCTTAGCTGGTTAAGCTTCCAAATTTGACTCAGGTCATGATCTCACAGATGTGAGTTCAAGCCCTGGGTCGGGCTCTGTGCTGACAGCTCAGAGCCTGGAACCTGCTTCGGATTCTGTCTCCCACTTTCTCTCTGCCCTTCCCCTGCTTGTGCTCTTCTCCCTGTCTCTCAAAAGTAAATAAATACTTTTAAAAAAAGAAGTTGGGAACCAAAGGTTTTTGAAATTGAATAATCACCTTTCACATGCTGTATTTGTGTTCATATTTTGTGAGCCCCCTAATGACTCATTTATGTATTTACTGCACAGTCCAGGTGGGTTTTCTGAAGCTTTCCAAGACATGATTTAAAGATAACTTGAGATTTAATGTTCATCAAACCAAAGGAAAGCGTTTGGAAAATAAAATTTGAGACTCCTTTTTCCATGCATAGTCCCGTTTCTGTATCTGAGGCCATTTAAGTAAACATCTAAAAATGGTTTTTATAACAGTAAGAGAATCATGAATTTCATTTACATATTTACTGTTCACATACTGCTGTGCCGGTAATGGCAAATGCAGAGTTTATTCAAATAGTTGTCTTTGAACACATATGTGAGGTCAAAGACTATCCAGGTGGTTCTGAGCCCTTTAGCAGACACAAATACACACAAAATGAGGATTGGAGCTGGATTCCTGAAATACCCTTGGGCTATGTAATGCTAAATTATACCTGAAAATTCAATCTATTCAACTCAGCAGGCTGAAGTAGCTCATCAATGTGATAATTATAGCTAAATATGAACAGGAAAGAAATTAGGAGAACAGGACTGCTGTGTATACCACTTTTGTAGACAGGCTGAAATGAACTCTATTAATATACTTAAGATATTTTATGTACATTTTACGTTGGAAATGATTAGAAATTCTGAAGTAACAATTTTGATGTTATCATTAGAAATCAATATATGCTGAATGTGATCCATAATAGAAAGTCATGTTTAATTAGCAGGTTTTAAAAGCCCATAAACAATCATACATCTTGGTATTGATCTTTGTCCATCTTAAATATTGTATTTTTAAATCACAAAAAAGCTAGCATAATGTCTAGCCCGATATTTTCAAGGGTGTGTGTGCGTGTGTGCATGTGTGTGCATGTGTGTGCGTGTGTGTGTACACTGAACTTTCTGACCTAATTTTCTCTAATTTTAATTGGAAACTTTCTCCAAGTCATTCTAACCCACTTGATTCATTTTCTTGAAGAACATTCTCCAAATCCTTCCTGGATCTCAAGTTAATACAAATATATATCATATGCGTTGATTAGGCTCCTCTGCTGCCTTTACATAAGTATCTTTCGAATCCTTGTACATGCATCTGTAGAATCCTCTATTTGAAGTACTGGGATGGGAATCAGAATGTATTCCATATTGAAATTCTGTGAATCAAAGTTGTTCTCCCATTGTTTCACACATTAAAAGCAGGTGCATATTCCAAAAGGATAGCAGTAATTCCAGCAATTTAAACTGAATTAAAATCCTAGATGGTGGTCTCTGTTCCCTGCTTTTTCTAAATTTGGTTTTATTGCCTGACATTTCTTCATTTAATGTATAAGTTAGTGGTATCATAGATTAGACGTGGCTTTTGCAGTTCACAAACTTGGATACAAATTTCAGCTCTACTTTCTGCCAGCGTTGTGAACTCAACCTCACTTGACCTTCAGTTTTCTTACCTGTAAAATGAGATAACAATTCCTTTCTCACATAGCTGTTTCAAGATTAAATAGAACAATATAAGTAAAATCTTTGGCACTAACTAATCACTTAATAATTAATTCTGTAATAAATATTACAGAAGTCAAATATGATTCCATTTGACTTCTGAAACTAATCGATGAACTATTTTCAATTAAAATTTCTCATATGTATGTATATTGCCTGCGTTATGAAACTAATGTTGGTCAACCGTACAGGTGATGACATGAAATTAAAATGTTTGGTCCTAACCACAATGTAGTATACTCTTCAAAGCAGAAAATCATACAGTAAAGTGCTAAATCCTGTGAGTCAGGCTTTTTTAGCATAATGTACTTATTCTCTGCCTCATGCCAATAAGAATTTGAGGTGACTTACCCCTTGCTTATACTCCACTACCACATATATCCAATAAAGTATAATTTTATATAGATAAAATACAGCAGAAGAAAAAATAGAATAGAAAGATAAGGCCAGATGCTCTCGTTCAAAGGCAAGAAAGAAGAGAGGGCAAGTTTGATGGAAGAAGTTGACTGAGATAAAAATTGACTGGAAAAAGAGAAGGGCAATGCTCTGGGGAATCAAACATTTGTGCAAGAGGGCATTTACAGGGGCGCCTGGGTGGCGCAGTCGGTTAAGCGTCCGACTTCAGCCAGGTCACGATCTCGCGGTCCGGGAGTTCGAGCCCCGCGTCAGGCTCTGGGCTGATGGCTAAGAGCCTGGAGCCTGTTTCCGATTCTGTGTCTCCCTCTCTCTCTGCCCCTCCCCCGTTCATGCTCTGTCTCTCTCTGTCCCAAAAATAAATAAACGTTGGAAAAAAAAAAAAAAAGAGGGCATTTACACTTGATTTCTCCGTGAACATTTGCTACATTTTGCCTTCCTCTGCCTCAGGTGCCGCTTGCTGGTCACCACCCTTACCCTTTATCTTCTCTGCTTCTTTTTTTTTTTTAATTTTAAATATTTTTTTTATTTTTTGAGAGAGAGACAGAGTATGAACTGGGAGGGGCAGAGAGAGAGGAAGACACAGAATCCGAGGCAGACTCCAGGCTCTGAGCTGTCAGCACAGAGCCTGACACGGGGCTCGAACCTATGAACCATGAGATCATGACCTGAGCCAAAGTCGGAAGCTTAACCAACTGAGCCACCCAGGCGCCCTTCTACTCTGCTTCTTTAAAGATCTTTCCTAACTAGAGTCTGGCCACTGAAGTATGGTTCATCCTCTAAGCACCCTGGACACTGTTTTGCTAGGTGGCCCTACAACTTACAACTCTATGGTTTTTAAGATAGGAAGATAATGGGTAAATAGGAAATGAGAGACAGATGACAGATGATAGATAGATAGATAGATAGATAGATATGATAAAGCATATATAATTCTTATTTTGTAAATTCTGTTACAGTGAAATTCTACACATTATGTTCACAATCATGGGAACCATTATGATTTTAAGGATGTTTCAATGTCTCACCATTATTTCTTATTGTTTATAAACTCATAAGAATCCCTTCATCTCAGAACACAGTGAAGATGCTAGGTCTGAGACAGAGTTTTAAGCTACTGAGGAAGTGTTTTTCATCAATAAAACACCACCAGGGACCATGGTAGGGCAATTCCTCCACACCATTCCCATGTCCCGTAAACTCTATTATTGTGTTCATAGGTCTGTGAGGTAATTTGTTACAAACATATTACCCTGTATGTGGTTATCGCCCCTCTGAGACTTTGTACTTTTTAGATCTAGGATTGCTACATTTTTAGTGTGTAACAGTCAACATTTGTTAAAATATGTTGAAGTGAGATAAACTGTTTACACAGGCATAAATACCTTACTTCATACTTCCAGTTACAATCCGTAGGAAGTTCAAAGTTAATTTTATTGCTTATGTTTTAGTCTTCTTAAAAAAAAATCTTTTAGTGGGGCACCTGGGTGGCTCAGTCAGTTAAGCGTCTGACTTCGGCTCAGGTCATGATCTCATGGTCTGTGAGTTCCAGCCTCGCATTGGGCTCTGCCCTGACAGCTCAGAGCCTGGAGCCTGCTTTGGATTCTGTGTCCTCTCTCTCTCTCTCTCTCTCTCTCTCTCTGCCTCTCACCTGCTCATGCTCTGTTTCTGTCTCTCAAAAAAATAATAATAAAGAAACATTAAAAAAATTAAAAAAAAATCTTTTAGTAACCAATAAATATTTGGGCCCACCCAAAGGATGTGATTAAAAAGATAGAATATCACTAGCCTCGAGAAAATGCAAATAAATTTATTCAAATATGAATGGGAAAAGAAGACCACTAAGAAGATAAAACTAAGGCTGAATAATCAGATTTAAGCTATAAGGGAAGAATGATGAAACTAAGACAAGATGGAATGGAAACTGTATACAGAAAAGGAAGTAGGCAAAAGCAAGATTCTCAAAAACAATTACCACTAAAGAGATTCAATAAAAATAAAATCAATTGTAGGGTGAGTTATAAAAGAGAAACATTTAACTGTGTTGAATACTTTTAAGTATTAAAATACTTTTAAAATTTACTGATTTGAAAGATTTTTTTGATATTAGACCATAAGAAACTGGAGAAGGTCCAAAGAAATGGATAAAACCTTAGTAATACAATCCTATTCTAGTTTACAAAAAAATCTTAGAAAAGTCTTCTCCAGATATATAAAAAACATTTAATGAACCAAACTGAGGAATTTACAATTGACTTGTTTGTCAAGTACAAACAGGCAAGTATAAAGAAGCATCATTTTGGCAATTTTCCCATTCATTTGAACCTATATTACAAATGAAAACTTGGATGAAACATTAGGAAGTTTTATGTTTTCTCTGATTAAAAAAAAGAACAGTGATAAATCTATTAGTAAAGGGGGGTACTAGGTAAAATGACAAGAAAATTTTTTAACAAGATAGCCACTCAATATTTTAATTAATAGCTATTTTTAGATTATCCACTAACAGAAGAGCACTTGACTCTGGGCAAAGAGATACGGATCCAGTTCCAGAACATTAGGCAAGACAGCAAATCATTTGATGTAGACATGTACAGAGAATGCAGATATATTTTCTTAAATTGTTGAAAAGATGGATCAGTGATTGTGCTGTGGTTGAAAATGCTTGGATGTTATCCATGAAAGTACCTGAGCAAAGGACTTTCATCAAGAATTTTTAGAGACTGTAGCAGCAAGGAGATGTCTTAATAAAGAAGGCAGAGCTCATATCTGAGGGGAGAAAAGGCAGAGTTCCCACAGGGACAGCTGATGTGTCTGAGGGACAGGTAGAGAAGATCCTCATCTGTACATTGTGCTGTAGACTGACAAGAATGACAAAAGAGAGGGTGAATTGTGGGTAACTTTCTGTGAAAACCTGAGAAACACTGACCAAAGGAAAGTTGAGGTATCACTCATATCAATTAAGGAAATAATTTCAGAGTAGGGAGTTCAGAGGGAGAAGCTCCAGGCTAACTCCGGGAGTCCTGGATTGAAGCCCCTGCTGCAAGTACAGGGTTCAAGGTGCTTGAGGTCATGCCCCTCAGTTCCCTTCGGTTTCCAGTCCGGCAAATTTGTCAGAGCGCTCTGTTTCAGACCAGACATCTGTAAATGAGGAATTCTGGCAACTTAACTTTTTACACTTCTTTGGTTTTACCATTGTATTGTTCTAGTAATTCTCCGAAATATAAATATCATGCAGTTCAAGTTAAATATTTCTGCACAGTTCACATACTAAGTCTGATAAAATTCTTAAAAGTTTTATCAAAATTAACACATATTATCATTGTTACTTATTTTTTCCTTCCAAGTTCTTATTTAAATTCCAGTTTGTTAATGCACCGTGTAATAGTAGTTTCGGGCGTAGGATTTAGTGATTCATCACTTACATACATATTGTAATTTTTAAACCAGATAAGGAAATCAGAACTCTGGATGGGCTAATAATTTGATACTCTTGGTGTTCTTTAAATCTTCTTTCAGTGTCTTATTTGGAGGAAAGGATGAGGGCTGGGGTAGCAAGAGGAAAGGTGGGTGAGGTGACACGAGAAAGGGAAAGAGAAGAGAAAGTCCCGAGCAGTCCACTGTGCTTCTGAACGTGGATGTCCTTGCCAGCAGCCAAAGCCCTGCAGTTAACTGCATTCACCCCTCTGAGAATTTAAACACCACTGTTTGCTATGGAAGTAGGTCTCTGTGGGTCTCCCTCCCTTGTTGCCTAAACAGCTACCAAAGGTATCCCTTCAACCTTACATGCATGGCATGTTATACTGCATTGGCTCCAGAGAAAGATCAACTAGTTCAAAGCAGGGCATTACCTCTTGTTCTCTGTGAGACTTTAGTCAGAACACTGAATCTCTCAGCCTTATCTTGCTAAACATCAAAAAGGGCAAAAACAACAACAACTATAATAATAATAGTAATAGGAGGAGGAGGAATCCATCCTAGGGTTGTTTTTGGTATTCAGTGAGTAATCCTGTAAAACTCTGAGAAGACAGCCTAACACCTAATGCGCACTCCGTAAATGAATGTTAGCTCTCATTAAACCACAGTGTTCATTCCGTGTGACGAGTTCCAGCAAACATCGTTTTCTTGATTTCAATACATTACTAGTGACATTATAATGACACTTCTACATAAGTCTTTTCCAGCAGCTACCCTGTGCATTGTCCCTTATTCAGTCCTAAAATCATATCTATTTTACAATAAAGTAATCTCAACACAACTATGTAAGTCATGCAGTGTCCCTGAATATTATCTGCCCCTGCCCTCATCTGGGGAAAGCTTACTCATTTCTAAAAGGAAGGTAGGGGTAGCTAAGTAATAGAATTGCAAAGATTATGAGACATGATGTGTACTCAGCACAGTGCTTTATACACAGCACATAGTACTTCTTTTCCTCATTCTAACACACACCCACACACACCCACACACACACCCACACACACAATACACACATTCTTTCTTTCTGTGTTTCCTTCCTCCCTCCCTCTCTTCTTTCCTCCCTCCCTTCCTCCCTCCCTACCTCCCTTCTTTCCTTCCTTCCTTCTTTCCTTCTGGTTATTCTTTTATGTTAAAATGTGTCTTCCCTTACTTTGCCAGGAACTTTTATTTTTTAGATAGTTCCTTCCCTGAAAAGAAGAAAGACATTGATAGAATCATTTGATTTTAGATGATAAATCATCCTTCCCAATTTATCAACACATTAAATTTGTATTGTAAATACGGAATATAAAGATTGAGTCCATTACAGGAAATTATGTTGCAGGGAATAGAGAGATGTTTTATAAAGCAAGCACTCCTTCTTTTGACCTCTGACATTATAGGCATAAAGCTGATTTTGAAGATAAAACAACTGCATTTAGTCTGGATTCTTGAAGAGTGTAGGAAAGAAAGAATGAGATGCCTGGACCTGTCTTCTCTCTTTAACCGCTTTTTTTTTGTTCCGTGTGTCCACATTCCTCCTCCCTGTTCTTGTGGCTGCAAGTTTCCCAGCCAATACCTTCTCCTCTCCCTCAGCCACTTCATATTCCTACCTGTACTGCAACATGGTACTCATGAAGTTGGTCTTAATTCATCAGGAATATTTGAGGTCCCCAACTTTGATGGTTTGAAGCATGAAACACAGTGGATGGATGTCTCTGTATTCCCTGTGGTAAGAAAAGTAATGTAGGAAAAGAGTTGACAAGATGAAAATCCCTACATAGAACTAAGAAAGTCAACGCTGTTACAAGGTTGAGAGTGCAAAGGTGTACCAAACATTGATGAGTGTCAGTCAGGATTCTTGTTTTAATGTGTATCTGTGTCTGTGTGATGAGTGAAGCTGGGTCAGGAGTTGTGGTGTGTGTACATGAATTTAATTAAATTGTTACATGGTCTTTACAAAAATTGTTCAGATTGATATTAATTACAGATAATACAGAACAATGTGAAAAGAGAAAAACTACTAATTTGATTGTATAATATAATAATGTTAAAATTAATACCATTCATGTCATGATATCATTAAGCTATTTCTTCTTAATAATTACCAATGACATGTTTATTCATATCATAGATACGTATACATTTATGTCGGACAAACTTTTAATTTTGTTTGGTTATAAGAGATTTTTATGGTTTATTGGCCAGATGGCATGAATAATTTTTATAAAGGAGAACTTGCTTCATGGTTGTGACTTTGTTTCATAAATTTATGATTTACCTTCACACCTCTAAGTATATACAATTTCATTCAAAACAGTGAACTCAGGACCAAAAGATAGACATGAAATGACTAGTATTTGCATTAAGTAAGAAAGTAACTTTAGTCAATTAGCATGAATTTGACTATTGTCCAAATTTACTGGAAAATAATCTATAGTTGTATTGTATTTATTATTTAAATTAGTTTATACAGAGCCCTTTATTCAGCAAGTATTTACCGAAAGCCTACTTTATATCAGGCACTCATATGCCCTGTGGATATATATCTCTGAAAAAAGAAAGCCCTGTTCTCTGAAAGCTAATGTTCTAATAGGCAGAGACAGAAAAACAAGTAAATACAGACTATATCAGGTGATTATAAAGTGCTATGGAGAGAAGCAGGTAAAGGCTGTGGAATATAAGGTGTATTATATCTCAGTAAGAAAAGGCCTATTTATTGAAAATTTTAATATCACTATTAGAGAAAACACAAGGAAAATCCTCCTGGTGTTCCATAACTGACCATTTCTTATATGAAGATACAACCGTAGTGGTCTTTGACAAAGAATCTTACTAAATACTGCAGCTTGTTAGTCAAAAGTCAAGAAACTGGACAGGAATACTATTTTAAAAAAAAACTGCTTAAATGCTATTCTTGATATCTGTGATCATGAAATATAGTAATTACTTAAATATAAAAATATTCTTGACATTGAAACAATCCTTCTACTAAGAATTATGGAGTTGATATCTCCTCCTATCAATAAGTAGACTGAGTTTGTTAACACTGGAAAAGAATTTTGGCAGTTGAAAATGTCTTCTGCTTTTAGCTGGAGGATGAAGCTTAATGTATAATCAGGAAGTCTTATTACATAGAAATTATTCACTGGTGGATAAATCCTCTGTATTCTAAATAAATCTGCTTTTCAAACACCCTAATTAGCACATGGAGGAGATTTGAAATCATACACAATTTTGGAGTGGTTGGGAGAGGTAGCACTCCTGAGTTTCTGCTGGGTGCCAGGCAGTGCTCAGCACAGAGAGTACAAGGTGTATGAAGACAAAGCTTCCATGCTGCCCAGTTGACAGTGTGCAATGTGTTCAGATAAGGATATGCCCACAATACTGTGAAAATAGAGGTCTGAGGACAAAAATGAGGCAGGAAGGATGAAGGCGGGGGAAAGATTCGTCAAAAGCTCCTTTCAGGAGGGGACACATAGCACATAGCACATAGTGGATACCTAGCACATAGTAGGCACTCACTGAGCCTGAGACCCTATTGAGTGCCCCTTCAATTCTAGGCCTGGGGAAATAATGTAAAAATATTACAACTCTTGCACTGCCTGAGACGCAGTCTGTTTGGAGAAATAGACCAAACTAAAAGTGATAATTGCTTTAATAATTGAACATGCAAAGTGCATTGAGAGCTCAGAGAAAGAATTTAGTAGAGTTTCAAAAATAAAATACACATCTAAGCACTATAGGGTGGCTGAAAGACATATGAAGCCAAAGGATAGTTTTTGCTTTCTATAAATATCAAACATGGGTTTTTATATTTCCTATTTATATTTTCAGTTTTACTGTTCTTGCTAAATACACGAATCTGTTCTTAATTCAACATTGCTTCCAGCACAGCACTTTAATAGTGCAGATTTTATTAGAGAACTTAACTGATACCAGTTGGGGGGAGGTGAAGGAAATACAATTTCCTCTAGAAGATTTGCATTAGATAGAGTAGTTACAGGCTGTAGCATCTCCCCTGTAATTTTATGAGAATGGTATTACCCTGGCTTTCACTGTGTGATTGCTGGTTACCTTCTGTCAGTGAGCAACAGTCTTACTGCAAAGCAGGAGCCCAACCGGTCTCTTTGTCTCCGTGGTCAAAGCAATTACTTCTTAGAAAGTCGGATTTTTTCAGAATGACCATGTACAGAAGCAAACGCAGACATCAGAGATGTAAGTAAATTCTGACCCAACTTTTTCATATGACTGTAGTGGGAGAAACATACTTGATTCCTTAAAAGACTAATCATGACTTCTTCAGATCTATCCTGGTAGTAGAAAAAATATTGTAGCTTTTTTCTCTCTAGCCTTTATCTATCCCTGTTACATGCTTGGAAAATGTTGGGGGGAGAGGGGATAATTCACTTGTTACTATGGAAACCTTTGGAAAGGTTTACAAAATCAACAGAGAAACAGATCAAATGGAATTTCAGTCTAGCTCAGCAGCCTTCATTCAGGCATGATCACTGGCTAGTTCTCTCTCTTTCTTTTTTCTTTTCTTTTCCTTTCCAGAAGTGGTAGATTTCCTTTCCTAGAAGTCTATTGAAAGGTTTGGGAAGCTAGCCTAAAACTTCTATTTATTTATCCAATTTCAATTATAACTCTTGGGAGAAATAAAACAGTTCAGAACAGAGGGAGAGAGTTAATTGTGAATGACAAGCTGAATATGTAACAAGGTATTCATTGCCAAACTTCTTGGTCCGGAGCACATTTGGAACATAATTCGCTACAGGCACCACTTTAAAGGGTTAAAAGGAGTCATTTGTAATCTACCCCAAAGGAATTGATTCTGACTGAAAAGGAGCAGCACAGTTACCCTGGCCTAAAGTCCAGAACAAAGATGATTATGTTACTGAAAGCCATTAGGTTTAGCTAAAAACCAAAGTCTTATAATAAAACTGTGTTTTATGGTAAAGCAATATGCCTGCCATGAAAAGCTTTCCAATCTCCTCTCTTTCTAGTAAGCTCAGTTCGTTACCACTTCATCTTCCCTATTGTCTAAAGTAAATTTTCCCGTATTCAGCCCAGTGTTTCTGATCACTGACTCTGTTTACCACCTTAGGTAACTACAACTTGTTCTTTAGTCGAAGTCTGTACTTTTTCATTATTCCTTATGATGTCTTTAGACGTTATGAAATATTATAAAATACAGAAAAACTATCGACAACACTTACTCTATCAAAAGGTCAAAATGTGATAGAAATGTAATATTTTTTTTAGTGTGATAATGTTTTGGGTCTATTTCCACCTGAGCCCGGAACACTAACATTTCTCTTGTTCAAAGAAGTTTTATGCACCACAGAAAGCTCTGAGGGCCGGGACTGCCAGTTTGATTTTCTGTGCCTGATTGCCTTTTGATGCCTCTTTCTTGTGACTGAGAAATAACATAGGGTAACTGTTACTTGTTTCTTACAAAAATTATTGGTGCAAAGTCTACAAATACATTGCTGATTAATTTCCTTGTGATTTCCTCCCACAAGAATGAATCTAAATTATGCATGTACTTTAAAACCGTCCTGTGCCTTTACTCCTGTATCTTTTATACACCCCCTCATTTTTTTCCATGTAGGCAATCATCACCTTAATGCACATGGCAAATAAAAGATTATAGACAAATTGTACTGAGTCTCTCCTTTAAGATGTGCTTGCTGAAGTCTGCGATTAAGCAGCAGGAAGAAATTGTGAATTACATGAGACAAGTCAGAAGATGTATAATTATACAGGGATGAACACAGTAGGGTGTACTAAATGGTTTACTTAAAAAAACATCGAATGTATTACTTATGTTTAATTGTATCTGTTAGCTATATTATACTGCATTAACTGTTTCTATATTCTAATCATATAAAATATTGGAGAGCAGGAATATAATAAAATTAAAGTATATAGAAAGGTTAGCAATAAAAGCAAATAGAATCCTTAAATGAATTTCTATCTTACACTAATAATATTTGCAAAAATGGAAAGTAATGCAATTGTTTGCTATCCAATGGGTATATAAAAATATTGAATTATCCCTTCATCAAAATCCTGTGCATTTCCATTTTCAATCATATCTTTTATGTGTGTGTGTTTGATGATGTAAAAGGCATAAACTAGCCTCAAGGCAATTGTAATCCAATTAAGGCAATAATTGCACACTTAACAAAATCTCAATGTGAGAAAGAAGGCAAGTGTTCTTATGATTTTCTTTAAAATTGAAAAAGTACATAAATAAACTTTCTAATTTCCTCGTTCCCTAAAGACCTACTGTACTATCCTTTAGTGGAAATAATGCAACTTTCTTTTAGAGGACCTGGTGAGAGGAATAGGCGAGGTGCATGTGGCTGTGCTAGGGGTTTGAAGAGAGGGAGTGAGCGAGCCAGAATACTGGTAAAAGATATTTTAAAGTGTAAATGACACTAAGCCTTTGAAAATTCATGTGGGACTTTGAAATCCATTCCTCACTCATGTCTAAATTGGTTATTTATAATTCCCTACAGAGGTGAAGGAAAGGGAGGGAAGGGTACTCTTTTCCTTGCTTCTGGTGAAGCAGTAACTGTGGAAAATGGAACAGCTTCAGTGTTCATTCAGGTAGCAGGTCTTACCTGTGCACAACTGCATAATGACTTTCAATTAGATACAGAATTTGTTGCGTGGTAATAAAAAAATGTTCGCATATGTCGAACGTTGATTTTGCCAGAGCCAGACAGGTAGAAACCACTTTAAGGGACTCTAATATATGTAAACCTGTTTTTACACATTAGGTGGAGGAAAGAATCATCATTAGTGTAAATAACTTTGTTCTTTAGTGTTTAGACATAGAATTTTTTTCATGCGTACTATATCAATCTATTGAGGTGTGCAGTTTATGTTTAAATTTTCAAAATGTTATAGTATGTATAAAACAACGTATACTTACGACCTCCCTTGTCAAAGTTCCAAATGACCTTGAGCAAACATATTGTTTTAGTTTTTGAAAGAGACATAGAGATAAATTCTTGAAGATGAATATGTTTTTTAAATACAGACTCAGAGAAAAACTAGAGTAGGATCCATATGCTATTAGATACTGAATTTTGAAAATACCACAACCCCCATACCACAGCAAAGAGAACAGTGTACATCTGATTTTAAGTGTGTAACATTTCATCTTATTTTACCAAATAGGAACAGATGTTCATTTTTGATTACTAGTGATATTTTTGGGTGCTTATCCATCTTATCCATCCCATTATGGAAATGCTTAATGAGATCACTTCAGGAACCTGAATACTAGCCATAGTCCTCTACCTGTAATCTTGGCCAATATCTATTATCTCTATGGGTTGCAATTTCTTTTTCTATAACGTTAGCAGACTGTGCACAGAAGATGTTTTCTGAGGTATCTTCAATCTCTAACCCTCAGAGTTTCCACAACATAAACCTCATCATGTAATTCTCCTACTTATTTTACGGGTTCTTGTTGCCTAGACTGTGGCTCTGGGCTCATGTGCTCCAAATCCATGTGACCATGGATTTACTACAAGAGGCCCTAAAATCCATATAAATATTAACCATTGCCTGTATAATGGTGATATATATAAAAAGTGTATATATATATATATATATATATATATATATATATACACATCTATGTGTATATCTCCCATGTATGTTTTTACAACATATATACACACATACTATTTTTTTTGCTTCTAAAGTGACATGTTTAATTAAATAAAATGCATTGAAAAGATGGTACTAAATTTGTAATGGCTTTTAATGCCATATGTTTTATATGATTTTTCAACCAATTATATCACATAGGGATTTTGTTATGTTTCAATGTTTTGAAGAAGTGTTTTCATATTCCCAAATGTTAGGAATCACCGAACCGGTAAATGAAATACAAACATGACCTTATAAACACATATTTACATCACTGTCACTCACTGCATACTTTTCCTTGATAGCACTTTGTTCTAGCCTTTATCAGGCTACTGAATCATCCACAAAATTCACTATAGATTCTCTTATCTCTGTGTTTTTGCCCACACATCTTCCTGTTGATGGATAGTCCTCACCAGCCTCTTCATGTGTAGAAATCATCTCTAGTCAAGGGTTCACTCAAATGTCAAATCCTTCATGAAGGTCTCTTCAGTTTCCACATCAAATTTATCCTTTTCTTCTCTCTTTTCAGATGCTATTTTATAATTTTATTTGTACTTCCTATGTTCTATCTGAGGTTTTTTCTTGTAAGGTATCTTTAGTTCTTGTTGAAGTATTCTCAGAGCATGATGCAATGCTTTGTCCATAACAATGCATAGCCATCGTGTGAAACTCATTCATTTAAAGAAATATTTATTGATCACCCGTTATATTACTTTCTAGACACTGCTCTAGTACTATGGCTGTAGTAATGTCAAAACAAAGTTCAAGACAAAGGTGAAAAACAAAAAAATACATAATATGCTGTGTGATGCTAAGCACTATAGTGAAAAATAATGCAAGCAAAAGGGAAGGGGAGTTTTTGAAGGTAGGTTGGAGAACTGCTATTTTCTATAGGGTAGTCAGGAAAAGCCATTGTGATTAAGATGACATTTACTCAGACACCTGAAGGAAAAGAGGGAACAAACTCTGCTTCTTCCTGGAGAGTTCCAGACAGAAATAACATGTGCAAATTCTCTGGGGTAGCTGGGATATTAGAGGACCACAAAGGAGGCAATAGAGAGTTAATGAAAAGATAGGAGATCCAAAAAGCATTGAGGCATTGGATGGATGGAGTAAGACACAGAATTAAACAATATTTTTTATTTGTAACTGAATTTGTATATAATGCATGTTAACTTTTAGAAACACTATCCATACTTCTAAGTGACTCTTGCATTGCTTTTATTAAAATGAAAATGATAAAAAAAAGTTATTTTAAAAAGCATTACATTTCATACTAGGCAAGACATCCAGTTGTTAATTGAAGGAGAATCAAATTGTGGTCATATAGACATCAGAAAAATTATTTGAACAAGAATATCTGATTTATCTTCCTGTAAATATCCTTGGATTATTAATTCTCTATATCTTTAAAATCATGCTATGAGAAAAAAATAAATTCATAGTTTCATAGAATTGTTAGGCTTTTTAAAGTAGTTGCAGGAAGAAATAAGACTGCTGGCAGGTTTTTTTTTAAGTTTATTTATTTATTTTGAGAGAGGGCCAGAGAGCAAGCAGGGAAGGGGCAGAGAGAGGGAGAGACAGAATCCAAGCAGGCTCTCCACTGTCAGCACAGATCCTGATGCGGGGCTCGAGCTCAAACGGTGAGATCATGGCCTGAGCCAAGATCAAGAGTCGGATGCTTAACTGAACCACCCAGGCGCCCCTGCCAGTCTTAATTGATGTAGAATTGGCATCTCAGTGGTCAAGATGGATAATAGGTTTGATGTTCGATTATTGGAACATGAGTTGTCTTAGCTGTTGAATACATCTTTATTACTACATTTTATCTCATACAAATCTTTAAGTATTTTTTGAAATTCTTTATTACCAACTGGATATCAAAGATAAAAATGGAGTCTTATTTAAAACAAATATTATATTGATACCTTATATAACTGTGAAGATAAAATTAATCATGACTCTTAATTCACAAATTATGACATTATTTATTACAGAATCATTTGGAGATTCATATGATCTACGTTTCAAAAAATTCCTTCAGTTTACACTAAGAGTAAATAAATAAATTGTGCTTGATAAGTAAAGCTCTCTGGAGGACACTATTAAGTTCAATCCTTTTTTCTCTATTGTTGATGCTTGTTTGGAATTCTGGTCCGACATCTGAAATTTCTCCAGTCTTTTCTCTCTCAAGTTTCTAATATGAATTCTGTAACTGATATGGATTGAGAACTTGTAACTTTACACATTCCTCGTGGAATCATGTCTGCATGGATAGATTCAGGATTCTCTGATTCTGCATGCCGAATGGGACCATAGTTACCAGTTTAAGATCAGAGATGTACAAAAGCTGACTAATAACACCCCTGATACTGATTGACCTTATATACAAATACATACTGGTCTGTCTCACATCCTTAATAATTTGCTTTGCTTTTACAGGCTCCAGCCTGTGACTGTTCCACCTGGAGGAATACTTACTCACTCTCTCCCTCTCCCTCCCTCTCTTCCTTTCTCTCTCTGTCTCTGTCTCTGTCTCTCTCTCTCTCTGGTCCATGTGTTTTGTGTTTTGCAATGCTCCACAAAGTCAGAGGTCACTTTTGTAGAGGGTGATCATTTGTACATTTTCTTTTAACTTCTCTACTTTCAGAAAACAACTTGGCTATCCTACCTCCCCTACTCTTTTAGCTTCTCTCTTCTGAGAAGCTGTGCTGCATTTATATCTAGACCTACAAAAGAGCCATGACATTGACTCTGTCCCCAGTTGTTCACGTAAATGTTCTCTACTGAATGGCTTTGAAGATATCAGAATTTTAGAAATTGCCTACCTCCTACCAAACATAAAATGTTTATTAAAAAAATTTGAGTTCTAACTTCATATGATTTTATGATTAGAATTTTGCTCATATCCAAGTAGAAAATGGGACAGCAGAAATGAATTAATAATACTACCAAAAACAATAAAAATAACATTTGACATCTATTGTATTCTTACATATAGCCAGGTACTGTTTTAAGCATTTTGTTACACATGACTAATATAATTTATGTAGTAGAGCTGTAACTGAACATGTAAAAGCAATAATCTAGTAATCTATGGCACTTTTAATTTCCATTCCAATTTCAAATGTTATTTATAATTTTGATACTAATCTCTAGGAAATTGAACACAAGAAGTTAAATTGAAATATGTGTGTTGACCAGGGTGAAAGAATAAACTTATATGTCCCTTGAGGAAACAAAGAAATTAACTTCATAAAGCAAAATATATTGTTTGACCAATATTCCTGTTTTTTGAGTCCTATAAAAACAGAAAAAAATATCCTGAGGAAAAGTTTTACATATATATGCAAATGAAATATTCACATATGAATACATTTGCCGTCTTTTCCGCAAAAGAAAAAAAGGTTTCCAGAACTTAGAAAATCGAAGTGCTCTGCAGTGATTTAGTAATTCACTGTGAGTAGTTACACACTTTTTGGTCTAGAACAGCTAAATTGTTTGGCATAACCTTTTGATTCATTTTCCTTTGTGTAGTTATTGATCTTCTTGGCATTATTTACTGAATTGCACTCCCATTCTGATTATAGACTTTCTGACACCTTTACTTATATAAGGCTACATTATATATGTGTTAATATTGACTCAAGGTCTTAATGGTCTTTTATCATTGACTTTATATTATCTTGAGAATTTCATTTATATTTAAAATAAAGATAAAATCCACATCTATTTTGTGAAACTCCTTATAGAGAGTGTGGCATATATATTTGTAATGTTTCATGCCCTCGGCTGCTTATCATTGGGAAGTGTTATATTTTATATTATATGATTCTTTTGACCCCTAGTGAACTTGAAACTGCCTTAGAGGAACAGCTGGATGTATTTCCTTAAATAAACACACATTGTTCTTCAAATTGCTAGTATCTGTCTTCTTAATAGGCTCCACAGGCAATGGGAATCTTGACTTTGAAGTCACCTCTACTGGGTTCATGTAGGTATCTGACTATTTCATACCTTTTTCCCCTGTCATACTTGAATAGTATCTTTCAACTCAAGTTTGTCTTGAAATGTGCAGCATATAGCCATAACTTATCATTTACCTATACTCTGCGATTATAATATTTTTGATATTTTACTTTATATAATAACAATGCAATATAAAATAAAATATCAAAAATATACAGCACCTGTAAACGCATTACAGACTACATGGAACATTTAATTTATAGTGTCAGTAATTAATGAGAGGTTGGCTCACAAATAAAAATTCACTCACACAAAATCAGAAACAATTTACTTTTAATTAGAATGCAAGGAAAAATTCATTTGCTTTTTCACTTCTGATTTTGCTAAGGTAGCAAGGGGAAAATGGCCGCTCAAATTTTAAGTGGTCAAAAAATTTTTCTTAGCACTGAATTTGTCCTCCCAGAACTATTTTTACAAATCTAGCCTTTTTCAAATGATCATTTCTAGCAAAGATGATACCCCCAAATTTGACTAATGGGTACAGAATCTCCCAAAGAAGCTTTAGCAATGATACTACATGAAGGTTTCTAGAATTTGTTTGTTGATTCACTATTTAGAGAGAAATACTTTTCAGATTAACAGACCAGTTTTCCAAACCAAGCTAGATTTTGAGAGAAGATTTGACTTGAATGAATGGGACAATTTATTTGAAATTGAAAGAAAAACAAATCATTTAAAATTATACTTTAAAAATATTCTTTGTTACTTGGATATTTAAGAAAGGAGTAAGCAAGCACAGGAGCAAGATATTAAGACATTGTGTCATGAAGTTCATAAATATGTTTGTTGCTGAGATTTTCTTTTACGTTTGTGGAAATGGGTCTCTGGAAATTGGAATCATGCTAAGTTAACGAGTTCATTTATACTGAAAACAGTTGTCCATCAGGTTAAAATCAGTTGGAGTTGCTTTTGTCCTATGGAAACAGCCATCTAACATATTTAGTTGTTTGGGGAAGCTACGAATCGTTAGTAATACCATTTCTCCTAGATTACTACTGACAGTAATTAAATCAACAGTTGTACTAATTTACCATATACTTCAAGCCCAATTAAGTAAGACTTGCCTTGCTTATCTGGCTGTTAAAGGATGAAGGGGCTTGGGATCCAGAATTCTCAGTAAGTTGCCTGCATTATTAATTTTTGCCAATGTAGACTTAGGTTGCAGAGTATAATCAATATCTGTTGTAGGGGCCTCCAAGATGGTGGCATAAGAAATATCCTGAACTTCCCTCCTCTCACAGACATACCCACACCTACAGCTACATATGGATCATTTCCTTCTGGAAAAGATTGGAAAACTAGATCAATGCCCTCCACAACAAAGAATAAAAGGACAGCATCGAGACTGGTGGTGAGGCAGAGACATGGCCTTACAAAACCCCACCTCCAGCACAGCAATACACAATAGGGAGAGATCTCACCAGACAGGCACTTCTCCCAGAGAAGCAATGTTTTGGTGCCCAATGCGTGACTTATATCAGAAAGATCTATACCGTCCCATGGGATCTATACCAGAAAGATGAGCTCCTGACCATCTGCCTTGGATAAGCAGTGGAACCAATGTCTGAGCATCCCCAAATGCTATAGGAAACTGAGATTTCTTGTGGAGAGCTTACATGTTGTCCTGTTTTACCTGAGACCCAAGGGGGGAAAAACCCAGCAGTTTGAAAAACACCTAAATTATATGTGAGGGAGATTCATTTGCTGGATCTGATATAGAGGCATCAGCTGGGCATGGGGCAGGGGGAGGGTGGACAATTGAGGTGCTCTCTAGAGATGGAGGTATTAGTGGATGCCATTGTTGCACTCCCCACATAGCTTAGTAGCGTAAGTAGGTGAGAATGGCCATATCACCCTCCCACCACCTTGCTGGAACAGGTGAGGTGAGTGGTCATGGCACTTGCTGAGGCTGGAGAGCATGGAGACAGGTGCTTGGGACACTTCCCCACCACCTTGCTAAGACACGTGGTGCAAGGAGTCAGATCATCCTTCCATTCATAGCCTAAAACCAGCATATACACAGACAGGGATGTTCCTTGCCGCATTGCTGAAGCCTGTGAGCACATGCAGACAAGACATTTTCCCACTGGCTTTAGGAAGGCTTCAGGAATGTGCCTGGCCCGTTACACTTTCCAGCTGCCTCACTAAAGCCAGCAGGTATGTGTGGTCTACACAGAGGATACCCCTGGATCACCTGGCCCTGGTGGTGAAGAGGGCTGGTGTCCCAGAGCCCTACAGGACTATAACAATCTGAAAGATAGCTCTTGGCAGGCCACCAATTCCAAGGCACTGCACAGACAGCAGACTGAAACAAGCTGTCTTCCTCTGAAAATGGCCTGTTTATTTAGTCTGGAGCTTCAGCCTGAGGGACAGGCTTCAAGTTTCCCACACTTCCAGAGGCTAAGGAGGCAACCACAGGGAACATAAGCAGGAAGACACCATCCTTGCACATACCCTTGGCCTTGCTACAACCCAATGAGACTTCTCAGAAAGGAGCTTACATACTCACCTGGAGCCCTGATTTTGACAACTGTCACCCTGGAAACATCCAGATCTCCTGGTGTGGAGGCCTACGGGTATTACAATTGCAGATCCACAGGACTATAAATATTTTCATATCTTAAAAGCTGCTGCCTGAGGGCTTGGCTTCCAGTCAGCCTGAAATTAGGTACATAATGAAATTCCTCCCCTTGACTTAGTAACAAGTCTTGGCACACCATCAACAATGAGGGTATATCAAGAATGAATCAGGCAGTTTAGACAATCACAAAGGTTCCCATGAGCTAGGGCAGGGTTGAGTGAGAAGGGTCATCATCTATACAAGGTCATGCCTTCAAGACTAAGAGAGATAACTGTTTCATTTAATACATGGAAACAAACAGTCAAGCAAAATGAGGAAACAGAAAAATATGTTCCAAACAAAAGAAGAAATCTTCAGAAAAAGATCCAAATGATATGGAGACAAGAAATCTACCTAGTAAAGAATTCAAAGTCATGTTCATAAAGATGCTCACCAAACTCAGCAGAAGAATAGAGGAACACAGTGATGACATCAACAAAGAGATGGAAAACATAACAAAGTCACAGAGTTGAAGAATACAATAACTGAACTGAAAAATGCACTGGAGGGGTTCAGCAGCAGACTAGATGAAACAGAAGTAGGGATTTGTGAGCTGGAAGATAAAGCAACAGAACTCATCCAGACCCAGCAGCATGAAGAAGAAATCATTTTTTTAAGTTTATTTATTTTGAGAGAGAGAGAAAGAGAGAGCACGAGTGGGGATGGGCAGAGAGAGAGGGAGGGAAAGAATCCCAAGAAGGCTCTGCACTGTCAGCACAGAACCCAGTGCAGGACTTGAAATCAAACCACAAGATCATGACTTGAGCTGAAATCAAGTGTCAGCACTTAACCAACTGAGCCACCAGGCACCCCAAAAAAAGAACTTTAAAAAATTGAAGATAACTAAAACAACATCAAGTGAAATAACATTCTCATTACAAGGATCCCAGAAGGAAAAGAAAGGGAAGATGGGGCAGAAAAAATATTTGAAGACATAATGTCTGAAAAATCTTAGAACCTAAGGAAGGAAACAGACATCCAGGGCCAGGAACACATAAATTTGGGTCCAGGAACCCAAAGAGAGCCACACCAAGACACATTACAATTAAGACATCCAAAGTTAGGGGCACTTGGGTGGCTCTATTGGTTAAGCATCTGACTTCAGCTCAGGTCATGATCTCACGGTTTGTGAGTTTGAGCCCCATGTCAGGCTCTGTACTGACAGATCAGAGCCTGGAGTCTGCTTCAGATTCTGTGCCTCCCTCTCTTTCAGCCCATCCCCGACTCACACCATGTCTCTCTCGCAAGAATAAGTAAGCTAAATGGGGTGCTCTCCATTGTCGTGATTTCTGGAGTGACAAGGAAAAAAGGGAAGGGAAGCATTCTCACCAGTCAGACCCAGAATTGTACTTCTTTGTCTGTCTTAGTCAAGGCATGCAACCTCATAACTCCAGTTGCCAACATTTTGCCAATATTATAAAAATAATAATAAAATAAAACCACAAAAGTTAAAGATAGAATCTTAAAAGCAGCAAGAGAAAAACAGTGTTAAGTGCAAAGGAAGTCCCATGAGGCTAACAGCAGATTTCTCAGCAGAAATGTTGCCATCCAGAAGGGAGTAGTAGCATGACATATTGAAAGTGCTGAAAAAAAAAAATCTTCTAATCAAGAATATGCTACCCAGCAAGGTGATCATTCAGAATTGAAGGAGTGTTAAGAGTTTTTCAGACAAGTAAGAGCTAAAAGAGTTTATCACTCTTAAACCAGCCTTATAAAAAACACTAGGAGACTTCTTTAAGCTGAAAACAAATGGCAGTAAATAATTACCAGAAAGCATATGAAAGTAAAAGCCTCACTAAAAAAAAAGGTAAATATATAGTAAAAGTGGTGGATTAATCACTTATAAAGCTACTAAGAAGATTAAAAGATGAAAGTAGTAAAAATAACTATAACTACAATAGTTAGTTAAGAGAAACCTAAAACAAAAAGAGGTAAAAATGTGACGTCAAAAACTTAAGGCGTGGGAGGAGGGGAGAATACAGAGTTTGGAATGTGTTCAAATTTAAGTTGCTATCAACTTGAAATAGACCATTGTGTGCAGAGGATGATATATGTGAACCTCACGGTAACCACAAAGCAAAAAGTTACAGTAAATTCACACAAGAAAATGAGAAAGGAATCTAAGCATACCACCAAAGAAAGTCATGAAGCCACTAGGGAAGAAATAAAAGAGAGGAGCTACAAAATCGGCCAGAAAACAACTAACAAAATGGCAAATAAGTACATACCTATTCCCTAACCTAGAAAAAAAAAATCAATAGAGTAGAAAGTTTAATGAAGGGGCGCCTGGGTGGCTCAGGTCATGATCTCGCGGTCCGTGAGTTCGAGCCCCGCGTCGGGCTCTGTGCTGACAGCTCGGAGCCTGGAGCCTGTTTCAGATTCTGTGTCTCCCCATCTCTGACCCTCCCCTGTTCATGCTCTGTCTCTCCCTGTCTAAAAAATAAATAAAACGTTAAAAAAAATTTTAAAAAAAGTTTAATGAAAAAAAAATGTGGCAGTGACTGGATAATCATTCACTCCTTCTTGCACAACAATAGAATCATCAATAATTACCTGGGTTGGTAGCCACATTTCTCTGCTTTCTGGTGGCCAGGTAACTGCTGAGCTGTGAAGTGTGAAAAAGGATGTGTGCAACATCTGGGGCAATATCTCTAAAAGGAAGCAGTTGTATCTATAGAACCTTACCATGTCCTCAGTCTTGCTCTGGGAGCAATAATATGATAGTCATAGCTCACCTTGGACCCTGAGGTTCAAAACCAAGCCCTCAGAATGGCTGAGCAGGTGACCTGGAGAGCCTGGTTTGGGAAGGAGCAAAGAGCCATTACACTGCCCTAAAGTGCCTTCATCCAGACTTTTACATCAGAGGGAAAGAAACTTTGATCCCCCTTAAGCCCTTTATTTGGGGTCTCCTTTACACAAACAGCCGAATAATTCCTCCCTAATATAAGAAATTCTGCAATGCTATACAGGCCCAGATGGGAACACATCCAAAACCTTGACATATCAGTGAGGAGTAGGACATATTCCACAGGTGAGAGAAAATCTGAAGCCTGGAGCTGCTCAGAGATCCACTGAGAGTCACACAGGTAGTGGCAGGGCACTCCAGACCAGGGTCCAGGATTCTTACTTCTGGACTAGTGCCTGGCCCGGAGCTGTTCTGCCTTGAGTTCCAGCTGTAGGACCTCCCTGGAATTGAGGGCTCATGACCTCAGGAATGCCTGGGGGCCAAGGAAAGGCTCTGCGAGAGAAACAGTTCTGGGTATAAATGACTGCTCTCTCTCTTGCTAATTTGAGTCCAGATTGTACTACAACTATTTTGTGCTTCGGTTCCCTTGCTTCTTTGGACAGAGCTAAGCATTTTACCAGCAGTTCAATGCTTTGACCTCTGATTAAGACTTTCTGGAAGGAAAGGCAGTCCTTTTGGCTGTAATTCACCGCTGCCATGGGTAAGACATGGATCCTCTTCCAGGAAAAAGTACTGACTGGGGTGCTGGAGGGAGAATTGTTGCTCTCTGCTCAAAAGCGACAGTTTGGGGTGCTCTCCACTGTCTTTGTGGTTTCTGGAGTGACAGGGGAATAAGAGAAGGGAAGCATTCTCCTCATCAGTCAGACCCAGAATTGTGCTTCTTTGCCTGTCTTAGTCAAGGCATGCTACCTCATAACTTCAGTTGCCAACATTTTCTGACTGATTTGGGTTTCGTGTGTAACTCCCGAGTGCTCTGGAAAGAATCTGATTAACCCAATGCCATTTGGTGCCCTCAGGATCCTATATCCACCTGATGTGGACAGTGGGGATGTTCTTTGAGGGCTTTCCAAGGATAGAAAGACAGAACGTTAAATTCTATCAAGGTAGGCAGCCAAAACCGGAACACTGTTTCCCTATGGCTCCACATGAAAACAACAAACTTGCCTTTCCCTCTTCTGTTACCACCGGCAGCTTCACAGAGGGTACCTGGATGGCAAAATGGGGTTTAAGTCTGCCTTTCCGGCATAGAATAAAAGTTTGATAATTTGTATCCAAAAACAAAAAAAAAAAAAAAAAAAAACAAATTAGACTGTAATACTCTTTTTTCCAAAAACATGTTCTAAATATTGTTATTCAGTGTAACCACATCAGTTACGATAATATAACTTCAATTTGGGACCAGATCATTAAGTCTGGAAATATGTAACGTACGTTACAATGATGAATATATCCCATTAATCTTTGGAGCTAGCATTCCAATCATTGGTATAGAACAATGCTTCAAATATGACTGAAAAACAATTCTTTGTCCTTGAAGATTTTCTAGTGGACATTTTATACCTTGCTATATAGCTTTTCATGTACTTAATAACAGTATAGCTTCATAACAAATACTTACCATCGCCATACTTATGTGGCAATAAAGTTAGTTTAAGTTACTTTTTATGAAGTCATTTATAGCTTTCAGTCATTATTGAGTTTTTTATGACTATTATAAAATGATATGACTTAAGACAAATTATGAACTTCTCCCTATGGTTATTTGTCATGACTAGCATTTATAGAATTCTATTGGCTGTAATGTCTGGGATATTTTATTGTCTTCCTTCTAGACAAGTAAAATAATAGAGATATCCAGGAAAGTAGTTATGAAGTTAAGATTTTGTTGTATGTATTGTATATATCCCCATGACCTGTTCTCCTTTTAATAAACTTTGCCAAATTTCCTGAAAAACCAAGTAAGTCTAGAGGTAACTTCAGTTGGCAAGTAAGCATCATCACTTTGTGTTAGAAACTAAAAATTTTACTGGTTCTCCTTTCAGTTATTCTGGGTCAGTTTTTACATGAGTATTAAGTGAAAGTCTTAATATTATTTTCCCATATAAACTTTATTATAGGAAAGATATGTTTCTATCATTGCATAAAAACATATGTTTAAAAAGCATTATTTAATTTTTTATTTTAAAAAAACTTACAAGGCATTTCTTGATCAGGTGCCATCTTTGTAGATTCATTTCTTGCCATCCCACTTTGCAGGTGATACTGAATTTTCTTTCTGATGTCTGAGGAATTCTTTTCATCAGTAGCTCCTTATGTTGCTTCTTCTGTTTAGAGCACTCTCCCCTCCTTTCTTAGTTAACTACTTCTCCTTCAGGTTCCAGCTTAGATAGTCACCTGCTACTGATTCATTTTTCTAACTCCTTGTGTAGGAGTAGAGGCCAGTAGAGGCTACTAGAATTGATCTTTTTATGTTTTCCTTTATACCCTACATGTGCCCTGTGTATAAATTGTAATGTACCCAGTCATTTGGCCTTAGCTCTTGAAGACAGAAACCAGACCTCTTTGTTCACTGCTGTATCCCCAGCATGGTCTGGCACTAGAAAGCCTTCAGTCAATAGTTGTTGAAGGATGAAAGGAATAGATAGCCTTCTATCTAAACAGGTACAGATATGTACCTGTTTTAGCAAGTAGAAATTGCAGTCATTTGCCCCAAAATAAATCACCATGATATTTCTGTTGATGAAATATTGCTTGCCTTTTCTTTTTTTTTTATTTATTTTATTTTATTTTATTTTTTTAATATATATATGAAATTTATTGACAAATTGGTTTCCATACAACACCCAGTGCTCATCCCAAAAGGTGCCCTCCTCAATACCCATCACCCACCCGCCCCTCCCTCCCACCCCCCATCAACCCTCAGTTTGTTCTCAGTTTTTAACAGTCTCTTATGTTTTGGCTCTCTCCCAGTCTAACGTCTTTTTTTTTTTTTTCCTTCCCCTCCCCCATGGGTTCCTGTTGAGTTTCTCAGGATCCACATAAGAGTGAAACCATATGGTATCTGTCTTTCTCTGTATGGCTTATTTCACTTAGCATTACACTCTCCAGTTCCATCCACGTTGCTACAAAAGGCCATATTTCATTTTTTCTCATTGCTACGTAGTATTCCATTGTGTATATAAACCACAATTTCTTTATCCATTCATCAGTTGATGGACATTTAGGCTCTTTCCATAATTTGGCTATTGTTGACAGTGCTGCTATGAACATTGGGGTACAAGTGCCCCTATGCATCAGTACTCCTGTACCCCTTGGGTAAATTCCTAGCAGTGCTATTGCTGGGTCACAGGGTAGGTCTATTTTTAATTTTCTGAGGAACCTCCACACTGCTTTCCAGAGCGGCTGCACCAATTTGCATTCCCACCAACAGTGCAAGAGGGTTCCCGTTTCTCCACATCCTCTCCAGCATCTATAGTCTCCTGATTTGTTCATTTTGGCCACTCTGACTGGCGTGAGGTGATACCTGAGTGTGGTTTTGATTTGTATTTCCCTTGTTTGCCTTTTCATATTCATAAGTGTCCATGGATGATGCTCCTGTGCTAAGGCCTTTTTGGTGTCAGATTTTAGAGGGTTTTTTTTCGTTTTTGTTTTTGTCTACTCACCACTCTATTTTACTCATTTCTTAAGGAGTATTTTTTTTTATAATTTTTTTAACGTTTATTTATTTTTGAGACAGAGAGACAGAGCATGAATGGGGGAGGAGCCGAGAGAGAGGGAGACACAGAATCGGAAGCAGGCTCCAGGCTCTGAGCCATCAGCCCAGAGCCCGATGCGGGGCTCGAACTCACGGACCGTGAGATCGTGACCTGGCTGAAGTCGGACGCTCAACCGACTGAGCCACCCAGGTGCCCCTCTTCAGGAGTATTAAAAGGAATCAAAAACACTTTAAGTCTTGGCTAATTTAACAGTGTTTCCCCCCAAATTTAAGGCACATTTGGAAATGACATGAAATCTCAAGCATTTCTATTGCAACTATACTAGTTGTTAGTTAATATAAAATGTCCAGAGGGGCGCCTGGGTGGCTCAGTTGGTTGAGCGTCTGATTTCGGCTCAGGTCATGATCTCCTGGTCTGTGAGTGCGAACCCCACGTTGGGCTCTTTGCTGACAGCTCAGAGCCTGGAGCCTGTTTCGGATTCTGTGTCTCCCTCTCTCTCTGCCCCTCCCCACTCATGCTCTGTCTGTCTGTGTCTCTGTCAAAAATAAATAAACATAAAAAATTTTTTTAAAACTTCCAGATTTTTTTATATCATTATGTTTTGAGAACTCAAGACTTATGGCTGATAACACATTCAGAATTAAAACTTGTTTCTCTACCTTCTCATTTTTCCTTCTAGCCAGGTTTGGCTCTGCTGCTAGGTTTCATTATTTCTTAAATCAATTTTGCACCACTTAGAGGAACAATTTGTTTGTTTCTCCTCAGATTTGTAGCTATTAATCTCAGCAGTAAGTCAGTGATTGATTTTTTTCCAGACCCTCAACATTACAAAGACATAGACTATAAGGAGTTACTTGAACCAAATCCAAGATATACTGGCTGAAAATATGCAAGTTAAGACTTCATGTCCTATGTAATAAATCTGTGTCACTAATTTGTTACACCACTTTAAAATTTGGGAATATAATTAGAATGGTCATATAAAGTCATTTCACTGCCTACTTTTAAATTCCCTTCTTTCTTGTCCTCTCCATAATTCTTTCTACTCAGTAGTTGTATCAACTAGACATTTTTGAATTGTAACTAAAAGTGACCTCGTTTCCAAAGCATTTAAAGTGACTGTGGGTGAAAGCCCTCTCAAGGGCTTTCAGTGCTTAAAATGTGGATATACAATCTGTGTCAATAATGAATACTGAACATTAAATTGACCTGAATAGTTAGAGCACAAACTTTTTTCTCAGCGTTGGCAAATTTCTGACATGAAAGCTTAGAATAGGACATTTGAAGAGAAGCTATTAGGATAATGCAGGGACTCTGAAAGGATCTCCATGCTATACATTTTTTTCCCCTTTCTGAGTATAATTGAGATTTCCAAGAATTTTTACTGAGGAGCCATTTTACCTTCTGGACTTGGTAATTGAAAAAAAGATAAAATTATTAAGGGAGCAATATAAAATTCAATAAAAAATTGAAGGCAAAATATTACGTGCTTGATAAATTTATTTCAAGCTTTTACCTGAGTTGTTTAGCGTGCCAGTTAATGAGTCCAAGGTCAGAGATTTGAGCTTTCTGTGGTGTGGATGGTTTCTCTCTGGATCACAGACCACTGTTGTCACCCTGCCCAACCATCCTTCAAAGAAAGAGCTGGTTCCAAGAAAACACTGTGAAAGAGGGAAGACAGATCAGGCTAAAGCCATTATACAGCCATCAGAACTGCAATGTCTCAAAGTGGATATATCACTCACTTTACATATCTATGTATATGTTATATATATGTATAATTTGTGATATTGCTTGTGACACCTTTGTATACAAAAGAGAACACATCTGTGTTTGAACAAGCATGATTTGTTTTCATTTTAATTTATGAAGGCAGTAAAATTAAATCAGCTTTTTTAAAATTAAATGTCAAGTTCATACACTTGGAATTTCACAGAATACAAAATATCTACAATTTCAAAAAAGGCTCGCTTCACAGCAGGATATGAAGTTAGTCTCAATATTTTTCCCTATAGCGTTTTCGTTTTATCAGGCATGTTAAATTTTAGATAATTTAAAAAACATTGAAATAATAAAATATGCTGTTGTCTTCTCTCTCAAGGCATCAGTATGAGTGAGACTAGATTTCTCTAAAAAAACCTTTGATTACCATGGAAGAATCTAAGAATCTAAGATTTCTTTTCATTGAGGAAGACTGAGGATAGTTTCAGGTACCCCTATGAGTAGAATTAGTAGGGAATTTTCCAGTTTTACCTAGTTATGATGACAGTATGCCATTTGTTTTGTTTTGTTTTGTTTTTAATAAGCATGTATCTTATACCTCCACTAAAAGTGCAGGCCACTAACTACTGATTTACTTCCAATTCGAAATAAAGTTGTCATGCACATCACAGTCACAGTGGTTCATACCTGGATCAGGTCGGACAGAATTATCAGGACTTTCATATTATTTTATGCTCCATTTTTTAATAAATGGAACCCACTAATTACATAGAATCAAGCAAAAAAGATGGGATGTCTGGGTGGCTCAGTCGGTTAAGCATCCAACTTTGGCTCTGGTCATGATCTTGGTTTGTGGATTCCAGCCTGCATGGGGCTCTGGGCTGTCAGCAGGCCTGGAGCCTGCTTCAGATTCTGTCTCCCTCTCACTCTGCCCCTCTCCTGCTTGCTTGCTCTCGCTCTCTCTCTCTCTCTCCCCCAAAAAATAGACATTAAAAAATTTTTTTTAATAACAAAAACAAAAAGAATCAAGCAAAAAGACTGTGGAGTTACCTAGCCTAACTTTCTCATTTCGTAGAGGAGGAATGGGTTTATTTTATTGCCCATTAGAAATGATGACCAATAAATGTGCCTCCCCACTTCCTTTGGAAGAGTAGGAGCTTATTCAGCACTAGTTAATTCATTAAAAAAAAAATAGTCATTACTGAAAAGTTAAGTTTTAATGGCAATACACACGACAATATTCTTCTCTTATATTTAACATAAATTTTCAAGTAGTTCTTTTTATTGTTGCAACAGTCCCTCTTCCTATTTACAGCTACTTTTTTCTGTACTCACTATTCTCATAACTTTTTCTTAGATGCTTTCTCATCATCTTTTATTTTCTTTATTAAAGTAATTACCATCTTGTAAATTATATTTCTTCTTTGTTTAGCTTATTCCAGTAAACTATGATAACTAAATAGATTTTTTTTTAATCTTTGAATCACCTTCCCTGGCTCTGTACTCAATTCATGCTAGGATCTCAGTGAGCACTTAATGAACGAATAAATCAATGCATTCATTAATATTTTGCAGTCCTTGGTTTTACTTTTTATCTTATATTTTATTATATTTGACTTATTTTGCTTACACTTAGTAACATAGATAAATCAGAACACATTTATTTACCTTTCTAATAAAATTGTACGTGATGGAACCATAATATTCTTTGCAGTTTCTAAAAATGTGCATGGCTACAAAGGTTAAACTTGAACTCCTCTTTATGGTTATTAATCTAATAATGATTCCAGATTCATAATTTAAAAACTTTACATGGTCTATTGTTAAATAAAATTTAGGCTTTGTATTTAAATTAGAAATAATTCATCATCATATATCCACTTCAGAGTGCTAAGCACATTTGTTAAAGATTTCAGTTAGTCATCTATTTATCTGTGTTAGAGGAAAAATGTCCAAGGCCCTTGACCTACTACTCCAATTTCTGGCAAACTTAAGAAGTTCCATCTTTGACATTCATTTAGAATTCATCTTTTATCTCTTTTGGCCCAGAGCCACAGGCTTTGATTGAGGACTTCTAAAGCAACTTGTTTTGGCCTCTACTCTGTTACTTGACAAATCATTCTAAAACTGAGGAAAAAAATAATCCTCCTCCACATTTTATCAATGTAATAACCAAAATACTCAAGTATCCCTTTGTACCTTATTCCATCATTTCCCCCCACACTATGCACATTATGTTGTTTAAGATTTTATAGGCAAGTTGCTCATTTCCCTGGAATTTGTGCTTGGAACTTCACCAGGTAGCTATCAAATCAATAGTCCATAATTAAACTCGGAGTAGAAGTACTCTGTATATTTCACAATGTTTAATTAATCTTCCCCAATGGAACACTTTACTGCTATTTTCATAATGGGAATAGTATTATGAGCTCTGAGAATATTTCATTTCGCAATCATCTATTAATTATGAAACATAGTTTAATTCATTTTTTTACTTGATATGTGATCAACCTGCTCTTTATCATGGTCTAAGTTTCATGGCAAATAAGGTAGTTATGTATATACTTTAATTGTATGTATTTAATGAGTATCTATAAATTTCCCACTGCCTACGCCAGTACTATTTGTTAATCATGTGAGTACCAATGTTATTCAATTGTGTTGTATTAAAAATGTCACTTTCATCTTTCAGGAGGTGGCTTAAGCACAGTTGTTTTTTTTTTTCTTTCTAGATATAATATAATTGCCAAAGTCATTAAATAATATAGGAAGATACATTGTCATGACAAAAGACCAGCCAAGAATGGATATAGGCCACACTTGTTTCTTTTCCCATTACAGTAGAAATTAGATTTGTGATAATGGTAGTTAATTACTTTGGACAATGAATCCAATCAATCTAGTCAGTTTACCAAGGAAAAAAGATAGTATTCAACAAGAACTCTGATAAGACTGGAATGGACCACTCAAGTAGATTAATTAGTTCGATGCATGCTTTAATCAAAGCAGTGTTGTCATGTCCTTTAGTAGATAATACATCTGTTCACACATAAAAGAATGATGGTTCTTTAAAAAACTTAATTTCCAGTTCTTTTAATAACAGTAATTTTTACATTCACCGTGTTCTAGTTGAGTGTGAACATTATGTAATATATGTCTGTGAGTCCTTCAATTTAGAAATATGAGTTACTGTGAGAGATAATAAAACTGCCAGAACCCAGATACGTGAAGCTCATAATGAATGATACAGATTCCTATATACTCTGCTCATAAACATTAGAAATGATGAAAAGCTTAATCTAGTTGTAAACAACCTGCATAAATATATTTTATGGTTTTTTTTCCTGGGTGCATATAGGCGTAGCAAACACATTTAATAGTATTGAGCAATCTTAGTTTGAAATCATCAGTTTCTTTTAAATTTAAAATGAGGATTATGAAAATAATTATGCTTTATAAGCAAGTAGGTTTATATTTTCATTGGATATAAAACAATAAAATATTACCATTTCACAAAATTTTAATACAACTAAAGTAGTTCTTTATTGTAAAAGTAAATCCAGATACATAAAATGGTCTTAAGGCAACTTGAATATATAAAATCAAGAAATCCTTAAATAACCATTATTTTGAATAACTACATACATAGACAAACCTGCTCACTGGTAACATAATTGATCCATATTCCACCTATATAAGTTTTCCTTTTGGAAGTATAGTCTTATGTAATGTCTCTTTTACAGATAATCACTGAAAAATCAGGGAAATTCCAAAACAGGTGTTTTAGTTACTACTTAACAGGTCACTTGACATTTTGTGGACTGTATAACTCTACATATATGATTTAAACTCTATTTGGACTTTAAAAAGACAGAAATAAGACAGCACTATGCCATTTCTAACAGCAATGTTTATAAAAGAGAAATTGGCTTAAATCCATATTTAGAAACAAAATATGCAATGCCATATAGAATATCAAAAATACATGTATATGATGCAGAAAAAATATATTTTTTTTGCCCATGGTATAAGAGAGCCAATTTCCAAGGATTTGCTCAATTTTTCATGTTCATGTCATATTTACCGAGTCTTTTTCATGGCTCCTGCCCAAGTTACTTTCAGCTTTTAAGTGATAAGCATTGAATCCATTCACATATTTAGCAAACATTTATTCAATGAAAAATGCACTCTGCTAGGCCTTATAGGGGTTGTAAGTGTACATGAGGAAGTCTTTATTCTCAGGAAGTTCACACGAACACAACACAAAGTAGTGTACAAAATTCCATTTCAGTCTTGAGAAAACAAGATGATTCTGCCATGGTATTTAAACCTTGAAGGACAGGTAGACTGTGGGTAATTAGAAATAGGGAGAAAGGTATAGAATGAAACAGAAAAGGAGACTTGGAAGGTAGTAAGTGTGTTTTGAGAATGAAGAGGGGTTACATTTATTTCTCAAGATAGAATTCCTGTTGAATGGCTCTGCTGGAAAGAGGGTTATCAGATGTAAATATAAACAGACATCAGATGGGAAGATTTTGAGTTGTATGCTTAAAGTATGACATTCATTCCATAATGATAATGATACCAACTACTGAGTGTGTCCTAAGATGTATGAGGCTTGGCTCTAAGCATCTGACTGCATTATCTCAGCTGATCTTCAAAGCCTGTAGGGAATTATTATCTCCACTTTGCAGAAGAGGATGTCAAGCCTTAGAGACATACAAGAAGTGCCTCCTAGATTGGTGAGTGCCTGAACCAAAATAAATAAATTAAATAAATAAATAAACAAACAAAACACAGCTTCTGACTCCAAAGGCCCAACTCCTCACTATATTTCCATTCCACACGCCAACAGTGAGGAGCTCTGAAAGGTTCTGAGCAAGACCATGGGACATGATGTAAAATAGCAGTTAAGGAACATTAATCTGACAGGGGTGTATCACATGATTTGAAGTGGCAAGACTGGAAGCAATGACACAGTTCATTAGTTAGTAGAGGAATAAAATAATAAAGGCCAATAGTTGGTGGTGGTAATGGGAATGGAAATGGGAATGGGAAATGGGAATGGGAACAGGAGGGAATGAAAAAAAAATCATTGAGATAAATGAATGAGTGTATTAACGAATAAGAAGAGGGAAAAGGAGAAGGGTGCTAATGATAGTGGGTGGGTGGAGGAAGAGGTGGAGAAAATGGAGATGGTACAGGAGGAGCCCGTACAGAAGAAACAGGGGCAGAAGAGAAGAGGAAGAGAGAGGGAGGAGCAGGAGCATTTTTATTGGTTGAAAACTCTCATTTGACAAAAAGTAAGCAAGTAAGCCACATGGAATATGTGATTTACTTTTTATGACAACCCTATGTGTTAGATACTATTATCATCTTTAATTTGTAGAAGGGGACATGAAAACTTGGAAAATCTGACTTGCCTGTGACCACAGAGCCTGTAGGATATGAAGCTGAAACCTGCACCCACACTGTTGGATGGCAGAGCTCATGCTTACTTGGCCTTCCCAATAACTGTGTGGTGAGCAGAATGGGGTTGTTAATCCTCTTTTAAGGATAAGGCTCAGGAAGTATTTTAGCTGAGAGCATAGAGTATGGTATTCTGCTTTAAAAAAATCTCTCTTTTGGAGTACAGGGAAACAGCATACATACGGATTATGCAAACAGTATATTCTCCTGAGATCTCTTACTCCTGTATCTTCCGTCTTTTTAAATTGTTTTCATGTTTATTTATTTATTTTGAGAGACAGACAGAGAGAGAGAATAAGCACAAGTGGGGGAAGGGGCAGAGAGAGGGGGAGAGAGACACCCCCAAGCAGGCTCCACTCTGTAAGCACAGAGGCCATTTCAGGGCTCAAAATCACGAATCATGAGATCATGACCTGAGCCGAAACCAAGAGTTGGATGCTTAACCAACTGAGCCCTGCAGGCACCTCCTGTATCCTCCATCTTTCATCTCATTGTTTTTGTCTCTTAAATTGTTCTGTAACCCATCCACTTCTCTCCACCTTCACAGTGACCTACCTACTGCAAAAATTTAATGCTTTGTATTTGGCCTACTGAGATAGCCTTCCAAACAGTGCCTCCCATATCCATTCTTTCCAGGATACCATTTGCTTTTTAATACTCTAGCCAGGGTGATATTTTTAAAATGCAAATATAGTCTTCATGTTCAGCTACAAATAAGTAAATAAATAAATAAATAAATAATAAATAAAAGATACCTTTAATGACTTTCTATTACCCTTAGAAAAAAGAGCAAAGTCCTTCAATGATCTAGAAGGTATTTTATAGGCAGGCATGTCCACCTCTGATTGTCAGCCTATTTTCCATGTAGCTCTTGTGCCTCAGCCACATTGATGTCATTTCCTCCCATCCTTCAATAAGCTAGGACTTCATTCACCTGTTCCCTTTCATAAGATGCTCCTAAATCCCCAACCGCCCACCGCATCCTTTCCTTATTTAACACCGTGTCTTTCAGACCTCAGGTCAAATGTAACTTCTTCAGAAGTTGTCCTTGATGCCCAGAATAGAGAAGACTTCCATTGTAGAGGCTTTCATAACTCTCTCTGCTTTCCTATGTAATCCTCCCCTCTGTTGGTAAATATGTATTCACAAGTGTGTTTTTGTTGGGTTTCTGTTCATCCTGTTTGTCTAGAAGTGCCATGAGAAAGGAATCACATGTTTTGTTCAAGGTTTTATCCCTAAAACTGGTACCCGAGATGAAGTGGGAGTTCAGTAAATATTTGCTGAATGAACCATGAATGATTAATAACCCTGTCTGTGTTTAAATACTAGCCTCTCCATTTACTAAATGGATAACTTTCTTAAACTCCATAAGCTTTGCTTTCCCCATGGGGGCAAAAAAAGGATAGTTACAATCTAATGAGTAAGATTATTCATGTAGGGCTCTTAACATCTAGGAAGTACTGAAAACAAAACAAAACAAAACAAAACAAAACAAAAAACTGTTATACTGCAAAAACATAAGAGATCCTAAAACAAACGTTTATTGAGGGCGAATGTCCTTTAGTATAAATAAATCAAAATAAAATACATTTAATGTTTCGGTAATGCCTAAAAGGATGTGACATGTATAATTTACTTGACAAAGCCAATTTTATAATCCTGACTTTTAAATGCTTATTTTGAAAAATTGATACACTTGTCATTCTGGTCATTTTGGGGGCCTAGATTCAGATATGTTTTGGGGAAAGTCAGAAAAACCAACAAAAATGGAAACAGTGGCCCACTATTTTATTAAGTTTTCTTTGGGGCATGCTGATGCTTCCTGCTATCAGGCAAAAGGATATTATGAAGAACATTCAAATGAACCACTAGTTTATGTCTCAGGAAGCAAATATAGGGCAACAGACCTAGTGTTATACTCAGCTTTCATCCTGTCATCTGTCATCTAAAACTTTATATTTTTTTAAGATTTTCTTTCTAAGTAATCTCTACATCCAACGTGGAGCTCAAACTTACAACCCCAAGGTCAAGAGACACATGCTTTACTGACTGAGCCTGCCAGGTACCCCTGTCATCTGTCATCTATAGGTTTCAGATCCCCAGGATATATTTTCTCATTCACCTAGACCATACAAAAAATTTCTTCATGTTACCAAACCAAGAAATTAAACTAACAGTGAAAGAGGGTTCCCCTTTCTCTGCATCCTTGCCAACACCTGTTGTCTCTTGCACTGCTGGAGAGGATGCCAGAAAACTGGTGCAGTCACTCTGGAAAATAGTATGGAGGTTCCTGGAAAAGTTAAAAATAGAACTACCCTACGATCCAGCAATTGCAGTACTAGGTATTTATCCAAGAGATTCAAAAGTACTGACTTGAAGTGATACGTGCACCTCGATGTTTATAGCAGCATTATCAACAATAGCAAAATTACAGAAAGAGCCTAAATGTCCACCAACTGATGAATGGATGAAGAAGTGGCATGTTGTAGACTCTGGGTCTAAAGTTCTCTCTTGTCTAGCAAAAGAGCGGGATGCAGGATTGAAAGCGAGCAATGGCTAATGTCCGGGAAAAGACAGCCCAGAATAAGGGTCCTTGCCCCATTTTTATTTCGATCAGAAGACTTACAAACGTGGCGATGGACGTGCACAAAGAGACAATGAATCTGTGAACATTAACTTGGGGATGTGTGGGAAAGGGGGTCCTGGAGATATTTGGGGTTAGGGGTTTGGGTTAATACAAAACAAAATCCAGGCACCGGACAGTTGGGAGGAGGGTTGTTTACAGTGGACATGAGGCAGCACCTCTGTTTATCTTAGCTAGCCTAAGGGATGAGACAGGTAGGGGAAATAACCTCAGGGTTGACAAGGCACCTTTTCTTTTGTTAACCATCTCCGCTCTGGGCTGCTCTGCCTGCAGCGCAGTGGTCCAGAGTCCAATTCACCAATTTACCTAAATTGGCCCTATCCTCCTGTGAAAGCAACTTTTCTGCCAGAGGACTAATTTGAGGGTGCCTCCACCCTGAATATCTAATCTTGTTTATTTCATATACCGATGTATTGGGCACCTTTGGGGCTGTTCCTATTTTAGGGCTTTGCCTCTCCTTCTCTATTCTGGGGGCTCTGCACCCCCTCTCTATTTTGGGGTGCTTTTGCACCCCCCTATTCTTGGGGTGCCAATCTGGTTTACCCAAACTCGGGTGTGAGCATTTTATGGCTTTGTACTTCTTTATGCCTTGTTAACCCATTGGTGTAAGCCCAAGGGATTCCTAAGCTTATTCCCCACAGTGGCATATATATATATATATACACACACATATGTATATATCATATTATATATATATATATGTATATATCATATTATAAATATATCATATTATATATATGTATATATCATATTATATATATCATATTATATATATATATATATTACATATAATGGAATATTACTCAGCCATAAAAAAGAATGAAATCTTTCTTTGTGCAATGACATGGATAGAGCTAGAGAGTATTATGCTAAGCGAAATAAGTCAGTCAGAGAAAGACAAATCCCATATGATGTCACTCATATGTGGAATTTAAGAAACAAAAGAGATGAACAAGGGGAGGGGGGAGAGAGCGACAAACCATAAAATAGACTCTTAACTACAGAGAACAAACTGGATTGCTGGAAGGGAGGTGGGTGGTGGGATGGGCTAGGTGGGTGATTGGCATTAAGGAGGGCACCTGTTGTATTGAGCACTGACTGGGTATTATATGTAAGTGATGAGTCACTACATTCTACACCTGAAATTAATATTATACTGTATGTTAACTAACTGGAATTTAAAGCAAAGCTTGAAAAAGGAAAAAAGAAATTAAACTAGGCTAAAACTATAGGATTCCTTTCCATTCTGACACTCCATGGTTTTATCCCTAATCTATCTGCCTTATCAAGTAGAGTTTATCTGCATAATACTTTATGTGAGGACATACAATAAAAAGTATACAATATTAGTGGTAGCACTGGAAGCAGAAAGATGAAGTTGATCCTAAAGATGGAGAGAGTGGAAAAATAATACCGTGTTATTTATTTAAAAAAAAAAAAAACCCTAAATTTTACTGTGAGCTTTTAAGTGCTAGTCTTGGAATCAAGTGGGCCAAAGTTGGAATCCCTCCCTGTCCCCACAAGCCCGTTTGTTCATCTATATATTAGGAATGATGACAGGACTTATATGATATGGTTATTTTGTTAGATAGGAAAATATCTGTAAAATCCTTTCCTAGCCTTGTGCATCGGCCACAATGAGCACTTGATACAATAGTAGTCAGCATTGAAACCACTCACCCAGCACAAACAGACAAGTCCAGAGATGCGAATGATTTGTCTGTACATAGGGTGTCACCTGTCTCTGGATTAAATGTTCAAAGGAGACTAACAAACATATTTAAAAGGCAGAATGAATTTTTGCTATTGATGTAAAATAAATGTGAGTTTTGGCCTACATAGAAAGTAAATTTTTTGTTGGAAAATATACACAATCATTTTATTTGGGATTATTGTTACAAATAAATCTTATTCTTTGTTTATGAACTGCATGATTTATGCACACAGATTGTAACATACAAATTCTGCATAGTCTATTTGAATCGGCAAATGGGCAGACAGATTTATCTCTGCTTATCCTTGAATAGCTTTCATTGTTAATTCCATTTTCTATTCCTATTGTGCATATCACCACTTAATTTTAATCTCTGACAAACTAATTTACTAAATGGAATAGTTTTTAGAGTGAAAAAAAAGAGATCTTTATTCATCTTTTAAAAATACTAAAATTGGCTAAAACAATACATTTGGCTATAGTTTCTATATTTATTAGTTTTACCTTGAAAGAATATGCCAAAGATAAATTTGCCTTTCATTTTTAAGGTATAGCCTTATAAAAATTTGTCATTTTCTATTCCCTTATGTTAAGATTGCATAGTATAACAGAGTTATACTTTGGGCATTATGGATAAAAATATCCAGCCGCAAGAGCAAAAAGGTTTATGTCATTCAATATGTATATATAAATAGAATTGTAGAAGCAATATATTTAGTCCTAGAATGCCAAAATGCATTCGGTTGTTTTGTGATATTCTGTTCTTGTCAGTCACTAAAGACATGTTGATTATTCTCATAAGAAGTGTCTGATCTAAGTCCCTGCATCTTGTCTCTTCTAAATGAAAACAGCACTATCCATGAAATAGGGGAAAATGATGCATGAGGAATTCATTATGTGAATGCTGAAGGTACAGATAAATGTAAAAACATGGGTAGCATGGGAAGTATTATAGTAAAGTAATTATGATAAGTTACACCAAATATCTAGCAAGAAAAATGGAAAAAACCAACATTAAATAAATTAATTTCAAATTAAACACATTGGAGAAGACTAGTATAAAAATGCTGTTGTAAGTTATGACTGATAAGACAATATAATATACAAATATTACATATATCATATATATCATATGTATATCTATAAACATGAAAATTATGTAAGAATGGCTTAGGCATTTGAGGCATAAGATTTGTGAAATGTCTCATCATATTTCATATTGTCATATATGAGTTTGTTAGGTAAACATTTCCATTTTCATTGAACTAGAATTCCTCCAACCAACATGCTTAGTGGTCAATTCTCATGTAATTAACAATTGAATTTGATTATTGATTCTGAATTAAATATCCTCTAAGAAAATATTCAACCACTTCGATTGTCTTTGAGTTTCCAGAGTTGCTTGCTCTATCTAAAGCCCTTTTACCTGACCTTTAAAATAATTATTGTTCAGAGGCACCTGGGTGGCTCAGTCAGTTAAACGTCTGACTTCAGCTCAGGTCAGGATCTCGTGGTCCATGAGTTCAAGCCCCATGTCAGGCTCCGTGCTCAAGCTGACAGCTCAGAGCCTGGAACCTGCTTCAGATCCTGTGTCTCCCTCTCTCCTTGACCCTCCCGTGCTCGCTTTTTGTTTCTGTCTCTCTCTCAAAAATAAATAAACATTAAAAAATCTTTAAATAATTATTGTTCTTATTGTTATCTCTTTCATGATAGATATCATGTTATCCATTCACCAACCCCTACAAAAACATTTTTAAAAGGAATATTTCATGTGTTTCTTTTTATAAATCCTATTCAGCCCTACTGCAAATTTTGAAAGAAAGACCCTAATATTACTACTAAAATAGTGCTACATTTATAGAGTTCTTACTTGACATGTTCTACACTAGGCCTTTCATATTTTACAAATGAGGATACTATGGCTTAAAGATGTTAAGCAGCTTAAAGGTAATAGTGAGAAAGCCAAGACATGAAATTTCTGTCTGGTTCCAAATACTGTGGTCTAAATGACTACACATTCAGGTGGAACCATATTTAAAATTCAGAATCACTGAAAAACTATTTCAGTTCCTACTAGCAGTTACACTTAACTTTTCATTGCAGTAAATTAAAGGTAAATAAATGCTTAATTTAATCTTAACTCATAAGATTTGTAAACAAAATAAATATTTATTGACATATATTTACCTTTATACAACACTGTTCAACATTAGCCAATGTACCATTAATAGACTTTTAAGGAAGATATCTTATGACCTTTTTTTTTCCCCTTTCGACCCAATTCATCTACATCTGGCAGATCTCCCTATAGAACTAACAGTTATTTCACACTTTTATATAATATACATAGACTTTACACGTATCAAGTAAAGAACATATCCGTATGAAATGCTTGGGTGTAATTCCAAGAAAACTAGACTAATTTTCAGATCTAGTTTACACAAATAGATTACATATTTTCATTGAAAACATATATTGATTGCTTACTCTATGTCAGACATTGTGCCAGGTGTTGATACATGGTCAAATTAGATATGGTTCCTTCTCCTGATGAACTCGTAGCCAATAAAATATTCATATAAGTATAACAATGATTGCACTAAGTGCCATAGTGCTTAGGAAAGAGCAGTTAGAAAAAGCGTCTAGTGGAGAAAGATACCCAGCTTAGTTTTTTCTATATTATACTTGAGACATGCTTAATGTCCCTCTGGAAACATAAGCCTTCAAAAGCTGAGTGAAAGATTTTGAAAGATGTAGATTCATCCGCGGGAAGACTGTTTTGAAACTTGGAGAGTTAGTTACTCTTTGCAGGATGAAGCTCTGAGAAAGAAGGACAAAAGACTGAGTACCGAGGGTTATTGCTAAGGTCAGAAGAAGAAAAGAGGAGCAAAGTTCTCTCTTCACTGGCTGCAGAGCAAAAGCAACAGAGGATAATTTATGCTAAAAAGAAACTCTGTAATTTAAAGGGAACATTTTAAGGTTTCATTTCTATCCACCAAACACATCAGTACATTTATGAACTTGCATTAAAACTCCAGAGCTTAAAAAAAATGAATCACAAAAATGAATTGTCTGGTGTGTAAGGTTGATGGCTGTCCCCAAATGGCTGAGAAGTTTCTGTATTATTCTGGCACAAGCTTTCAGTAATTGAAAGCTATCCTAGTCTAAGCTAGATGGTTCAGTGATGACAAGTACCTGGAAATGCATATGTAATGAGAGGATTATGTTCCTAATGTAACTGAAGTGCCAGATGACACCTATTTGGGCTACTAACATAATTATACACTAATATATTACGTCCTCTGAGGCCTGAAGAGTCTTGCAAAAAAAAAAAAAATGAAGGAAGAAGGGAGAGAAATAAGGAAGGAGGGAAGATTTTTTTTCGTTAAGGGGCCATCAGAAAAGAAGTTATAGGGTTCCTGGGTGGCTCAGTAGGTTAAGCATCCAACTTTGGCTCAGGTCATGATCTCACTGTTTGTGTGTTCAAGAGCCCCATGTCGGTTCCAAGCTCAGAGGTTCAAGCCCCTCGGACAACTCAGAGCCTGGAGCCTGCTTCGAATTCTGTGTCTCCCTCTCTCTCTGCCCGTCCCCTGCTCACACACTATCTCTCTCTATCTCTCAAAAATAAATAAAAAAATTTTTTAAAAAAATAAAGAAAAGAAAAGAAGTTATGGTTTACCAAGTCATAGTGTCCAAAATGGATGTGAGAGAATGGTTATTTTAAAGAGATCTGACTCCCCTGCCATGTACTACTCAAGTACCATACACTGGATGAGACTCAAAAAAAGGCCTGGAAAAGAAAAGACCTCATGTCTTGTGTAGTAGGTGGAAAGGACATTGGTGACAGCACTGTTAGCCCCTCTGGGGCACTGCCTTTTGTAGCCTCCTCCAGGGGCATGTTCCCCAGAATGCCTCTGTAACCACAGAAGAAAATGTCACTTTAAAAAGAAAGAGAATTTGCACCACAGCATATAAGCCTTCCCATAGTCCCTCATTATCAGAAGAAAATATTTAGTTTAACAAGGTTTAATTTTTACAGCCTTCCACACTGCATATTTTTTTAGTCACTAACAGACTAAAAATGTGGGCCGATATTATCCAAGTCTTGGAAATTAGACTAACCTATTATATCCAAGCCATACTTTCAGGTTCAAGGGACAGAGAACCAAAAGAGGAATCTATGAAGGTAGATGGGGAATGGGGGAGGGGCTAAAGATGAAAGAAGGTAAAGAAAAATGGAAAAGATACAAACTAGAATTTAATTGTCATATAAAGATTACTTTTTCAAAGAGCTCAAATGTGCTTGATAACCTTATCCATTCCAAGTTTAGAGTTTAGATAGAGAAACACTGACAAGGCTCTAAACAGGCATTAGTCTACAGCCTTATGAATTTCATGGATAAATATCCAATACAACATCAATACACTCACAGACTATAGGTTAGCATTTATATATATAATAGCAACAGTTTTTGCTGACAGAAGAAGTCAGCGTTCAAATAACACAGTGCTTTAAATTTTTTTGACACATTTCAAACTATTATTAAATTGTTTGATTTTTTTTCTGGAGAGATGTCCTTAGCAAAAAGTATGCACTTATGAACATGAGATACATGATCAATGAATGAAAAAAAATTGTTAATATTAGTATAGTATAGTATAGTTAATATTAGTATAGTATAGTATAGTTAATTGGAACAGAAGTATTTTTTAAAAGGCTAACCCTAAGAAGTTAACTATATGCAAAAAAAGGGGGGAAGGAATGCATCCAAATAATTGATTACCTCCTTTTTCGGGTTCTTTCATCTCCCTGCCTTCAGTTGCTTGTGTCCTAACTGTGGCTTCAGGGAGTGAGAAAGATCTAGAGAAAACTGAGAGACGTAGACACCAATTCCTACAGGTCAATGATTTTGATGTGTACCAAGCATTAAAAGCAAGGAAATGCAGGTGTAATGGAACATCCCCCAAGGGAAAATAATATCTTTGCTGGGATAATCCATTACACCTTGGTCCTGGTGAAGTGTTACAGACAATCAGTCTGTCCTTCAGCAGTCGGATTAGGTTATCCATCAGGCTGACTTGTGCACATATAGTTTAAATCAGGAAAGAACAGATAGTTGTCCTCAATTCTATGTGCTCCTAAAGGAAAAAATAATTGAAAGCAGAAGTTGATGCTACTTATTGACCAAGCAAGATCATTGAATAGCATTAAGCTTGGCATTATTGAATTTACCCATCCCTTTTTTGGTGCCTGATGGAGTTCTTTCTTTTCTGCTCTTTCCTGGCAATCCTAAGAAAATAAATTACAGTCACAGTATCTACTAGTTTTAAAAATGTATTCAATTATTTTTGTAGCACTTTTGATGGCTGTAACACTTGCTAACTTCAGGCAAATTGGCTGCAGGATTAATGTAGTCATTTCTATAGAAAGCATTTCAAAGCTTTAAAATGACAGCATTCTAAAATAAGATAGTGATTCCTTGACACAGGATGAAGCTAAATGGGGAAGTTTTTTACTCCGTATTCTTTCCTCTGTTTCAGAGGTCACTTTGCATTTGAGTTCTCCTTATCCCTCCATTTGAAACAGAACTTGACCACAATGAGCCTCCGAATATAAAAGGAAATTCAGTTTAGCATTCTTGCTGATTGTCTTCCCCTGCCAAGCTCATACAAGTGCCTCCAGTGCAAACACTGTCAATTTATGCTCAATATTTGAGGATATATTGGTCTAAGAAGAGGGTTCCAACATTTTAGTCACCAATTTTATTCATAGCTGGAGAGTTACTGAATAGATCTTAGTGCCAGAGAATCTGGAGCACTTCATCTGACCAAGAAAAGCCTGAGGGGTAACTGAATAGCTTGATGCTTATTAGAACAACCAAATACACACGTATCCTAAACGCTGCAACAAAATTACCAGGACATAGGATATTCAGAAATAAATATGTAGTTTTTTGGTCAACATCAAAGGAAATTAGAAAGGGAAATATTATTCTGTCCTAAAAAAGGAAAGAAATTCTGACACATGCTCCTAAATGGGTGAACCTTGAAGACATAAGCTAAGTGAAATAAACCAGTCACAACAGGATAAATATTGTATGATTCCACTTATCTGAGGTACTTATGGTCAGACTCCTAGAAACAAACATAGGATGGTGGTTGTCAGAGGATGGCCCAAGGGGGGAATGGGGAGTTGCCTTTTAATGCATATAGAGTTTAAGTTTGGGGAGACAAAAATGTTTTGGAGATGGATGGTGGTGATTTGAGTACATCAGTGTGAATGTACTTAATACCAATATCCATAACTCTAAGCTCAAAGCTCCCCAATCACCCTGACTCCAAAGATTCTTGTCCCTACTCTGGCCAAGGAGGTAGTCTCAACCCCACTATGTGATCCCCACAAATGAACAAGGTGCTCCTTGTTTTTGCCTAAAAGTGCTGCTGGATTGAGGCAGACACTCTCCTGCCATCGATTTTCTCTCTTTAGGTCCCATTCAAGCAAAATAGGAAGCCACACTTCAAAGGGACAAATTTGAACTTATCCTTGTGCACCCAGAGCACCAACTGCCTGATCTTTGTGGGAAAAGAAACTAGATTCCATTTCATTGTACAACAGTCTCATTAAAAACACAACTCACAATCGCTTCTCGGCCTTTTGGCTAAGATCAAGTGTAAAAACACAACTCAGGGGGTGCCTGGGTGGCTCAGTCAGTTAAGCGTCTGACTCTTGATGGTCATGATCTCACAGTTCATGAGATCGAGCTCCATATTGGGCTCAGCACTGACAGTGCAGAGCTTGCTTGGAATTCTCTCTCCCTTCTCTCTGCCCCTTCCCCCCTCATGCACTGTTCCTCTCTCCCTCTCAAAATAAATGAATACACTTAAAAAGCATACACACATGCAGTTCAGTGTGTATATCAGCCAAGTATTATTTGTGACCCACACTTTGAAAATTGCCAATCTAAACTAATCAAAAAACAGGGCACCTGGTGGCTCAGTGGGTTAAGCGTCTGACTCTTGATTTTGGCACCAGTCATGATCTCACAGTTTGTGAGTTCGAGCCCTGCATCCCTGCATTGGGATTCTCTCTCTCTCCCTCTCTCTGCCCCTCTTGCTCTCCCTCTATCGCTCAAAATAAATAAGTAAACTTAAAAAAATACTCCTAAAAAGATCAAGGTTATTCAAGGTTTTTTAAAGGAGAGTCACTGTTTCAGAATCGCCTTTTATTTTTGTGATACTCATTACAGTGAATCAGTTCAGTTGGAGAAGCAGAGATCTAGGATGGCACTCCTGATTTAGAACTTTTCCAAACCTGAGAGATGACGAATGACAGATCACGTTATAAAAACCTTAAGGTACAGGCAATTCTACTATAGTGCTTGTTTGAAACTGTGAATGTATTCCAAAGTAATGGATATACTAAGGACTAATTTAAGCATAGTGCAAATTTTCTGTTTGCCTATACATAAGTTCATCTAGGAAAAACAATTAAGCGTAGAAAACACCCAGCTGAACGTAACCACGTAGGAGTATGCACACACACCCTGAAACACATACACATATACCACATACATGCACACACACACACACACACACACCTGAAACATCTACCAAGTGTCTCAGTTCACCAGTCACCTTACTCCATCCATATCTGATGTACAACCTTCCTTATGACTTCAGATCCCTCTCCTCCCTCCACTTCACATTAACACACAAGCTGCAACCTTTCCAAGGACCACTTGCACAAGCAAATGTCTTTTTTCAAGATAAAGTGCCATGTTTACTGTAATGCTTATGGATTTCTTAATGGTTCAGCAAGTGTAAAACTGTGCTTTCGTTTTTATTATGATTTTTTTTATTTTATTACCGTTTTATACTTTTTTTAATGTATCACTGATGAATTTTTTGAGTGCTGTGTATCAACCTGAAATTTCCCAGAAACCGTGTAGTTTTTATTGTGCAATGTGGCATAGTCCAGTGGTTTCTAAGAACATATATGTGTTATAAGAGAAGTGACTGTATTATGTGAATTATATTATAAGTAAGTTGCAAGATTTACTGTCTGCTGCTCACTAGTGCAAAGAAAATGGAGCTTCTTTATTTTTCTACAACTATCCAATTTTCATGAGGCTCCCACTTGCTAGGTGGCACACAGAATTTTCCTCACATTAGGCATCTCTTATTTCTGCCTCCCAGGCATCTTCTGGGACCTCTCCTTCCAGAATCGCAAACCAAAACTAGGCAAAACCCCTGTAATTTTGTTTTCTTCTTCAACCAGTTATTGGACTTCTGATGTACGTATCTCATTTCCTACCTCCTGCTTCTATCCCTGTCTTCTTCCCATGTTCCATGGGACTAAAAGCACATGGTCTCCACATCTGTGTTTTCTTGGCTTGGACTTCTTATACATGTTATTCCTCTTCCAGAGGCAACAAGTCTCATAGTTCAAGCAGATTAGTGGAAGCAGTCACCACTCCAGGCTATGGAAGACCCTAAGATTGAGCCTGCAAGGTGTCTCAATATTTACTAAGAAAGAGTAAAAGCACAGAGAAAATCCTTTTATCTCTCAACAAAAGCCAGACTTTCAAGATTATTTTCTAGCTGCAATACCAAAAATCTTACTCTGGATACCAAAATTTAAAAGTTGGCTCTTTTTCCCCTTGCATATCTGCAATAACAGTTTGAATCCTCTCCAAACCCAATAGTCACCTCTCATAGGATGCGGGAAGTCACTCAAATAACACAATAATAATCATCATAATAATACATTTTTTGAACAAATACTAGTGCTATCACAAGCGTATGACTGTCTATTTGAGTTGGCATAGGTACAGTACTTTATATCAGGTAGAAAAACTATGAATATTAAAAAATACAGAGAATTGAAATTTTAGTGAAGCTTTGAGCGTATCGAGACACGGTCTAAGATCACGATATAAACATTTATTTCTTCATCACATATTTAAGACCAAAAAGAAACCTTGGACCCTACATTCTTTCAGGTTTAAACCAGGTTACACCTTGAAACTCTTCTCAAAGTTGGATTCCCTATGCTTGGTTAAAAAGAAAACCCAAGCGCACATATTTCAGGTGAGAATGAGTTTTGCAACTTAGTGAATCACTTGTTCTCTCATTTTGTCTTATTCCCTTTAAACTCTTTTTAGCTGATTGGTAGGAAGGTCTAATTCTGTAACCCTACTTTTCATCTAATCTTCTTATTGTCTGGAAGGATTCTGCATTCTTTTCATACATTTTCTTCCCTAACCCTTGGCCACAATGCAATGACGTTTATTAACACAAGTGTTTATTTACACGTGAAAACAGTAGGTCTGATGTAGGAATGTTAAGCGCAGTTTACCTAATTGTCAAATAAAATGTGAGGTTTTTCAGTCATCATGGTAGAGCTTGAATAGTTGTTGGGTGATATGGATATAAAATGAGAAAGACAGGAGAAGAGCAGCTCAGATGAAAAGGGAGAAGATCTAGTTCTAACCGGCTTTTATTATTTACTCTTTGAAAAATCTCTAGAGTCAAGATGGTCTATTATAATCCTACCCCATGTTCCTACATCTGAAATTCTTTGAGTTACTTAAAAAACAAAGGGAGAAATATATTGTCTCAAAAGTTTTTGAAGCCAATAGCTACTACAGGAAAAAAAAAAAGTAGCTTACAGGAAAACATCTCTTTCTTGTGTTAGCATTCTACATGAATGGATCACTTCAAATACATCGTCTTTGCATCTTGACTTCAAACTATGCTAATGTTTAATCCTGTGATCAGAATCTGGAATCTGCTTCTGCTTGAATGCAAATGTTTAATAGTTGATTAATACCACTGAAGTATGTAACCATATTCAAAAATCCCCAAACATTGCTCTTAACACAAGACGTTAGTATTTACCCTATTGATTGTGATTTGACGTAGGTCTTGATCCAAGGCAAAATATCAATAAGCAGGCATTTCCCCCAGTTTTCCTTTCTGTCCTTTACGTCCTTCATCTTCTTTCCACTTTCTTTGGCAATCCTCAGCTGCCCTAACATCTGCTTCTCTGCAATTAACTTGATCATTTTTGTTTTTGCTACTTTCTGAAAAGAGAATTCTCTGTAATGGCAGCAGGGATGCTCTGAGGATTGAACTGCACAATAAGTTAACCTCCCCATTGTCTAATAACTAGTTAAGTGAGGCAGTGAAGTTAAAAAAAAATTATATGCCAAATGTTCAAAGAAATGCAGGATGAAATCTAGACAGAATTCTTCATTAACTGATAATAGAAATTGTACAAAAGTAAGTATTATTACCTTTTTGCAGTGTTTCTCATCCTAGACATCACCATTGTTTATAGCCTTTTTGCTTTTTCATACATGTTGTTTTAATAGTGTCTTAACAGGTCTTGCTGTCTGATGCATGTGCTTATAACAAATGTAGATTTGTGGCCATCTCACATTGCCTTAAATGCAATTCTGCATCCGTTATCCTTCTTCTGAATCATGTGTTAATTTATTTTACACACCATTTTGGAGCACCTACTATGTGCTGACAAACTCTTAGGCACAGTCTCTTAGGCAAACTTAACAGTAAGTATCGTGCTGTATACAGTATGAAAGAGGTAAGGCCAAATAGCATAGACAAAGGATCTTTACCAGGAAGTCAGGAGAAAAGTGCCCACAAGAAGTGATAGTTAAATTGAGTTTTGACTTAGGCAAAAATTCACAGGACATAAATTAGAAAAGACAAGGCATTTGGAGACAATCACATAGCATCTACAATATAGTAAAAGCCTTTTTAGTCAACATGCTTAAGATAAGCTGTTGGTTAAATAGTTAAAGAGAAGACTCATTTTTAAATTTTTTTACTGTTTATTTATTTTTGGGAGAGAGCAGGGAGGGGAAGAGAGAGGTGGAAACAGAGAATCCCAAGTAGGCTCTGCACTGTCAGCACAGAGCCCCATATGGGGCTTGAACTCATGAACCATGAGATCATGACCTGTGCCGAAATCAAGAGTCAAATGTTTAACTGACTGAGCCACCCAGGGACCCCCATTTTAAAAATTTGTTTGAGAAGACTTATTTTTAAAAATACATTATCAATACTATATTAGGTAGAGATCAGGCAACTATAACAAAATGCAGTGGTTTTAACAAGATAGAAATTACTTTCACACGTTGAAGTCTGAACACATCTATCCAGGACTGATGTGGTGGCCTTTGTAGGGACAGAGGCACTTTCCTTTTTACTATGACGTCACCCCTAGAATGATGCCCTTGTACTCACGGTTGAAAATGGTCAACCAGCCATTCCAGCCGGTGGGGGGGGGGCTGTGATCCACCTGCTTTGATGTCCCCGCTTTCTTCCCTGCACTTTACTCATGTGGAGAGGAGACAAAAGGACCCTAGACATTGTCTTCTTACATATGTGACCTTAGAAAAGTGTTAGTCCTTTTGTGGCCACAGTATTCTTCTTTTTAGCCTATTTTATGTGATTATGATAAGTATGGTAACAGGCACTCTTGACAAAGAGTTTGGTTTCTGATGAGACCAGGTCTAATACCCCATTAGTAGAATCACTCCATAATGTTCTGATGTATGCATCTTTTTGCCCCCATGTTGAGGCAGTTTTAGCCAAGCCTATATCAATAAATACCAACCACTCATGATGGATAACTCATACGTGTTGGTGAGCCCAAGCAGAATCTGGATTTGAATTGTGTATTTGAATAGGTGATTCCTGCCCTTTTCTACTTGACCATCCCACTCTACCTTCTCCCCAGTTTCCTTTCCCCTCTGCGGGTAGTCCCAGCAAAATCAAACAAAATTAGTGATTAATTAGATAGCCAATGGTGAAGCTGAATACCATTCTTCCTTTCATGTCAAAATCCTCATGCTTTATAAGTGATTTTCTGAGGATGGCTCAGTCACTTGAGTGTCAGACTCTTGATATTGGCTCAGGCTATGGTCTCATGGTCATGGGATTGAGCCCTGCATCAGGCTCCACACTGAGCATGGAGCCTGCTTAGGATTCTCATTCTCTCCCTCTCTCTCTGCCCCTGCCCCACTTGCACTCTCTCTCTCTTTCTCTCAAAATAAATAAGTAAACATTAAAAAAAATGATTTTCTTAAGATCTCCTGTCCTTGGCTTCAGAGATGTTCGCCGATTAGGTATATCTGTCCCCCTTTTCAGTGTGATGATGAAAGGAAAGGAAAGTGCACATAATTCACAAGTAATATGAACTCCAGAAGTCAACGCTTCCCATCCCAACAAGTCCTCTTTAATTGAATGAGGGACAGAGAGATCAGGAATAACGAAGACAGATGGCACCATCCAGTAAGCATAGAAAGGTGGATGACAATAATGGTAAGAACAAGAAGGAGGAGAAGGACAAGAAGGAGAAGAAGAGGAAGAGAAGGAAGGAGAGGAAGATTTAAAATAATAATAACCACAACAGCCTATCAGTGATTACATTACATGCCAGGCTCTCTCCAAATGTTTTGTATGTATTAATTCATTTAATTACTCCCCAAAGCACTATGAAGTAGTACATTTTTTTTGGTGGATTAGGTTAGGTAATTTTTCCAAGTTTCCAATCTATTGAGTATTAGAGGTAGAATTTGATCCCAGGCACGTAGCTCCAGAACCTGGTGCTAGAGCAGCTATGACTACATTGATGCTTAGGCACCATGGGACATTGAGGTTTAATTGTCACGATGACATAGGGTAGATGTGCAATTTGAAGGAGCTGTTGGAACATGGCAGAACTACATAAGTATGCTATAAAGTTACCAGAGAAGGGATGGATCAGAATAAAATATTGGTGTGGCCCAACAAATAAAGAAGCAGCCATATCTCCTATGAACAAATGCTGTGTCTCTCAAAACAAGTAACAGTATTTTTTATAGACATATCTGAAAATCATCGTTGACCCCATATCAGTCTTTTCTGTCCCAAGTACACACATGAATAACATGCTGTCAACAGAAGCACCTTCTCAAGGTGTGGAGGACACTGTTGTATGTAGCAAGGACTTTAAATCTTAAATGTCCCTCCTTTATATTTAGTCTATCACTGTGTACACATGTCTAACAAATGCCATAACCATAAATAAACTGGACTTCAATTCAGTCTTGTGAGGTCAAACTAAAATGTTTAAATATTTTCTTGATAGAATTGGCAAACAATTGTTTCTACTGAATTGGTAGATTTTGCAACACGGTTGAATTAGAGTATGAGTGTATGAGTATTGTGTCTATATAAAATTGCCTGTGTAAGATATGAAAAGTAATCTGTCAGTCTTATGTTGTTTTATAATATTGAACCACAAGTGTTGTAAATATTATTACAAAGGTAATAATAGAACTGTGTGGCCACAGTAGAAATCCAAGAAGATTCTAGTTCTACAATATTGTGACTGAATTTGTAATCCACTTAGTTTAATCATTCTTCACTGCAAATGTTTTATGACTTGACAGCTATTATAAAAAAAGGTAAAATATAGCATATTGTAAAAAAAAAAAAAAAACCTCTTACTGAATGTTCTTGACATTTGACAATGCCATTAAGCTAAAAGTATTGAAGACAGAGTTCTAAATCATGTGAGCTGTGGTTAAGTTGGGCTTTTCCAAAAAGGTTTACAGAAAATGTGTTATGATTTGTTGCGATAAACAAATAGAGGCAACCTACATTTTTCTGAATTTTTGAGATCAGTAGTATACCCATAAAGAATCAGGAATATACATTATCTGGACTAATATACCATGGATTTTATTACCCCTGAAGCTTCCAAAATCTACCCCCCCAAAAGACAATAGGAATATTTGAAATATGAAGTTATAAAATGTTTTCAAGTGCCTCTTATTCTTTTCTAATTAGAAAAGAAACAGAGTAAAGCAAAGAAGAGGGATTTTAGGTAAGGAGATACAATTTATTGATAAGCGACTCTCAAAATGAAAGGAAAAGATGAGATCAGTACATACAATTATGGAGACCAGTAGAATCCTGTAACGCACATAACAGCCCCTCAGTGGCAGTCCCCTACCCTTTCCCATAGAAGCTAAAACATGCTTAAAACATTCTGATGAGAGTGAAATCCTAGTTACAAACCACACCCATAATTAAGAAATGTTTGCCTTGCCAGCATTAGAATTGTCACTTTCTTAATAAATATTGATGGTGTAATGCCGTTATATTTATGTGTATATTTTAGGAGCTCACTAGTAACACATGTCTAGCCTCCCAACAACTGGACTATTAATATAATAATTTATACGGTGTCACCTGCTAATCCTAGGGCCCCAATCTGAGGAAAGAAGTAGTTGTGCATAATTAATTATATTCATATTTTAATATTCATATTGCTGATGATGCTTTCTTGTGATTTATTATCTAATAAGCTTCACATATGAGGCCAAGACATTTGAATAGATATATTTTAAAAGGCTGTTCTATTTTTTCATTAGCAGAACTAATGGATTTGTAGACGAGCACATTTTCCTTTACATAATGGAAGAATATTTTGATAACTCTGAAATGAAATGAATTGAAATGAATGTGATTTCTAAATGAAATCACAATTATTGTTCTCTTTTTAAAATGTACAAAAATTATTTTTCTTCTTTACCAATTTTTCACTTGATTTAGGGACAATGAGTATGAACTCAAACATTCTATATTTTTTAAGTTTTTATTTAAATTCAGTTAGTTAACATACAGTGTAATATTAATTTCTGGCATACAATATGGTGGTGATTCAACTCTTATAAACAACACTCAGTGCTCACCACAAGTGCTGTGCTTAATCTCCATCACCTATGTAACCTATCCCCCACTCACCTCCTTTCTGGTGACCATCGGTTTGTTCGCCATAGTTAAGAGACTGCCTTTTGGTTTGCTTCCCTCTCTCACTTTCTTTCTTTTTTTTTTTTTCCTTTGCTCATTTGTTTTTGAACTCAACCATTCTTATTTGAAATTTCCAGTGATGCTATATCTCATCCCCTTTTAATTAAGCAGTGATGATACATGTCTTGACACACTAACAAGGAGAATTTAAATTAAGGAGGAAAGGGCTTTTATATCCTTTAGGTAGAAATATAGACCTAATCTGTGATTGCTGAATAAGAATAAAATTTGGAAATACTTTTGATAACATAATTCTTGGATGATACACTGGTAATTAAACTCAGATCAGGTGTGGTATAAAATATTACTGGAGCAATGGAGGCCATCACAAAATAAAAGCACATAATCTCTATCCACTAGCCATTTCCTTAGGAATTAGTTTCAAGAAGGTAAAACTAGTTCTGATTTTACAGAGAAAATAAAAACAGACACTGATTTATTTAAAAGTACTATTTTCCCTACTGTAACATTTAAGTAAGGAAATTCATTCAGCCTCATGGAAAAAAAAATCTCCAGTGTGCAGTTTGTGTATCTCTTTTATATTCATACATGGAAATGATTTATACACTAGTCGATATTTAAGCTGGATATGGGGAATTATATTTTAGCAGTGCAAGAGCAATGGATTTGATTAACCAACACTTCCATTCAAAAGACGCTGTGAGTACAGAATTTGTTATCCAAATGTTAGCAAAATTTAAAGAGGATGGGAAGACAACCTGGCTACTTGTCATGTAGTAAGGTTAGCCTGGCTAGTATATATATTTGGCTAGCTAAGACAAATTACACTCATAAAGGAAAAAAAGCTCCATTTTAATAATAATATTCTGAAATTCAACATAAAAGCCTCACAAAGTAAATTGTTATTTTCTTTGTTTAATGAATATATATGTGTGTGTACACACATACACACATGCATATATTTAGCTGGAAGTTATTGAACTTTGTAAATTGCAGTCTAGAGAATATTTCTATATAGCAAAGTAAGAAAGCCCATTAATTATGGCCTGCTTTGTTCCATTAGGTATAGACTAATAGATCAGGGAAAAGCAAAACAGAAGAAAGAACAGAGGAAAAAAATTAGAGGTTAATTGCCTTTGTTGGTCTGAGTAGTTTTGACAGCTCTAATCCACTAAAATATGTGTAAAAGTGGATGGATGTATCCTTAATAAAATGTTTTGAGAAATTTCATTCTCAACGTTGAGGTTTTAATTTGATTTATAATCTGAATAAAAGTTGACTAAATTATATTTATAGAAATGCCAGATTTTATGTGTGTACATTGTTATGCTAAAAGCATTGGATGACTTTCTCACAACTTTCCAATGAAATATGTGCATTCACATGAGAGTTTATCGAAAGAGCGATACTCACCTAATTAGCATTTTTTTCTTTTCTATTTATTTCTTCACTTTTGATAGGTAAATACAAACTTTAGAGTAATTATATTAGTTATCTATGACTAGATAACAAGTTCCCAAAGCTTCATAGCCTAAAATAACAAACATTTATTATTGTACCCTTTCTGTGGGTCAGGAAATCTTAGCATAGCTTCCCTGGGTGATTCTGGATTAGAGTCTCACACAAGGCTCTTATCAAGTTGCAGTTAGGGCTACAACTGCCTAAAGGTTTGACTGGGTAAGGATACTCTTCCAAGTTCACCAATGTGATTGTTGGCAGGGCTTGGCTCTTCTACTATGTGGCCTCTCCACAGGGTGCCTGATGACATGGCACCCAGGTCCTTCGGAATGAGGAAGAAGTCCCAGAGAAAGGGAGGGTATACCCGAAGTGGAAGATAGTCTTTTTGTAACCTAATCTAGAAAATGATACACCATTTTCTGCCACGTTCTGTTCTTTAGAAGGGAGTCACACATTCTATTGATTAGAAGCAAGTCCAGCCCACACTCAAGCAGAGGTGTATTACATTCTACTTCTTGAAGGAGAGGGTGTTGTGTTAGTTTTCTATTGCTGTTGTAACAAATTACCATAAACTTAGTGGATTAAAACAATACAAATTTAGTATCTTAGAGTTCTGTAGTTCAGAAGTCCAACATAGGTCTCTCTCGGTAAAAGTAAAGGAGTCAGTTGGGCAGTGTTCCTTTCTGAGGACACTTGGGGAGAATCTGTTCCCTTGTCCTGCCTAGCTTTTAAAGGCTTCCCACATGCCTTTTCCTATGGCTCCCTTCTTCCAACTCTGAAGTCAACACTGGTGAACTGAGTCCTTCTCACATTGTGTCACTCTGGCCTTCTCTTCTTCCTACCACTTCCGAATTTAAAGACCACTGTGATTACACTGGGCCCACCTGGATAACCTTGGATAATCTCCCTATTTTAAAATCGCTTTATTTTATCTTTGTCATGTAACGTAATATATGCACAGGTTCTGGGAATTAGGCTCTGTGTGTCTTTGGGGGACTATTATTCTCCTTCCTACATGTATGAAGGAATGTGTAGACATATTTTCTAAACTACCTTAGTAATCAATCACTATTAAATAATGCTCCTAGGATCTGCCTTTTCCCCAAATACAACACATTCAAGATCCTATCTCTTCAGAATATTCATCAAAAGCTAATAAGCACTAACCCAAGTGACAAACTGCCTGCAGTAGTCATTCAATATGCGATGGAGATAAACATCTCTATCTTTCTTTTTCTTAGGCATTTCTGGTTGCCAAGAGCAATAGGATAAATTTTCTACCCTTGAAGCAGGAGAAGGTAATTGGGTAGTTTGAGTAGTTTGAGGAAGGTACCTCTGGAGTCACAAAGAATCTAGTTTTTGAACGTGAGTTCTGCCAGAATACTAGCCGCGTGGCCTTATGCAAGTTATTCATATCTCTTGCCTAAAGTTTTACTCTCTGTAAAACGGGTAAAGCAGTTTTGATATTGCATAGATATTGTGCAGATTAGCTTATAGTTCAGAAATTTGTACTTCAGGAAAAATCTAGTATATTTTAACTAAATGCCACTACATATCTGTGATATTAATATTTTCTTTTAATGCTCATAAATCACCAATAAGCAATAGGTCTCTAAAATTATATTCTAGACCCTCCACAAGTGATTTGTACCTCTGAGCCCCTGAGCCAGGTGTCTAACTCAGACATCAAGAATTTCTTTTGAGATAAAAATCAAGGGGCACCTGGGTGGCTTTGTCAGGTATCTGACTCTTGACTTTGGCTTAGGTCATGATCTCATGGTTCAGGGACTAGAGTGTTGCCTAGGGCTCTGCCCTGAGTGTGGAGCCTACTTAAAGATTCTCTCTCTCTCTCTCTCTCTCTCTTTCTTTCTCTCTCTCTCCTTCTGCCCCACTCCCCCACTCATGTTGTCTCTCTCTCTGTCTCTAAAATAAAATTAAAAACAAAAAGGAAGGAAATCCTGCTATTTGTTGATAACATGGATGGAACTTGAGGCCATTATACTTAGTGAAATAAGTCAGACAGAAAATGACAAATACTGTATGATACCACATATATGTAGGATCTAAAAACACAAACAAACAAACAAACAAAAAAACAACTCAACAACCAAGCTCATAGATACAGAAAACAGATTGATGGTTGGTTGCCAGAAGCAGGATGGCATACAGGGTGAGTGAATTGAACCAAAGTGTTCAAAGGTACAAACTTCTAATTATAAAATAAATAAGTCATGAAGATGTAAATGTATAGCTTGACAATTAGAAATAATAGTACTGCATTTTATATTTAAAAGTTGCTAAGAGAATAAATCTTAGAAATTCTCATCTCAAGAAAATATAAAAATGTGTGGTGACGGATGTTAACTAGACCTATTGTCATGATCATTTTATAATATATGCATATATTAAATCAACATGGTGTACATCTGTAACTAATATAATGCTATATGTTAATTATATCTCAATAAAAAATAAATAAAAATTTCAGAAAGAAACTACTTTCAAAAATTTTGAAACTTCTTTCAAGATTCTTTTTGAAAGTCACATTGTACTGGCTTCCCACCTTATGGGAAATTTCTAGCCATAATAATTATTCCAAAAGCCTTTTAATAACAATGATTAATTACTTTGTTCATAAATTTTAATAGGCCATAAGCTAATTTACTGGTGTCTTTAAATGTTTATTTTAGAATTAAAACCCTTATTGTTGCCTGTTAAATGAAAACTATAAATTGATGACATTATTTATAAGTGGTATTGTAAATGTAAATTTAAAAATTCAACATTGAAAATAAAATTATGTGATTTTTTCAGTAATAATATGAAACAAATTTGAGTAGAACCCAACATGGTAGGAAAAATAACATTCTTAGTAAATTATGAAAGCTGTGGAGCAGAAATGTACTTGGAATTGGTTATTGTATATAAATAATTCATAATTGCCTCAAACAAGCTATGATATTCTACTGGTGTATACAGACTGACCTGTAAGTATCACATTTTATAAATATTTTTATGTTTATACAGTAAGAACTACAAAAATGTTGGTGATAAATCTTATTTTGAACTAAGAATATTGTCATATTATTACAAAATCTCTATCTGCTACCTCTCATTGATTGAATTTCAGATGTTTGAGCCTTTGAGGAACTACTTTGTAAATACTCTAAATTTTATTACATTTTTTTCAAAATTAGTTGGAAATCTCTAATCAAAATGTTCAGCAAGATTCAAATTTGGAAGTTGATAAAGAATTTTGATTATTAAAAGCAAATCTCATAAATGAAGGGACAAATTAATTCTTACAGAAACAATGAATGGTGTAAATAAATAACAGTGACAGCTCTAGAGATATACAAGATTTAATTTTAATTTTTCTGTTAAAATTCTTTGAAACATCGCAACTTGAGAGAAAAGTCTTTTTACTTTTTATGAAGTCCTATTTATAATTAGGTAGTTTTATTTTATACGAAAATGAAATGACATTGAGAATACCCATGGTTGTACGGCATCTACCTTTGCTGAGACATTCAAAAGAATATTAAGACATTTCTGACAATTTTTATCTTATAAAAATGTGTCAAGAAAAGTCATCTGTAAATGGAAGTAAAAAGACAGTACCTATCAAAATATTTTGGGCTGATAAACTTACTCATATCAGCATAAAAATAGAATTAAGAATATTTTCCACTTATCTTCCTGAGCACCTATAGAAGCATTTTCTCAATTAAAATTATTATATTTACAAAGTGGAATAATTTGAATAAACTTAATGATAAAATGCACCTTTGAAGAAGACTTGTGAAATTTTATGAAAAATTTAAAATAAGATGATTGAAAATAAATTTTACAGAAAAATGTGACACAGTGTAAACTGATCAAAGCACCATGAAAAATTATTCAGTTTATATTATGTTTAATATTCAGAGAGTCAACCTAAATTTGTTTTAATTTTGCTTTATTTAAAAAAATCAAGCACTGGGTGTTGTATGTAAGTGATGAATCATGCATGGGAATCTACCCCCGAAACCAAGATCACACTGTATAAACTATTTGTTAGCTAACTTGACAATAAATTATGTTAAAAACATTTTTTAAGTAATAGAAGATCAAGGATTTAAACAAATCTTTTTGATTACCTCTCATTATAGAACCAGTGATATAATAAATCAGTTTGTTGATCAATTAAGTAAATTTTCAAAATAATATAATTTTAATAATTTTAATGTCCTATTGACACCCAAAAGTGACTCATTTAGATACTAACCTGTATGGTCACCATAACTATAACCTTATTTTTGATTCCAATTTCTACTTTTGACAGCCATGTTGAGTCATGAAAGTTCAGATAAAACATTCACTAATTCATTAAGTCATTGATGTATTCAGCAGTCGCTTATTAGGTCAATCTATTAGCCAAATATTCTAGGTGCTTTGAATATATTTGTAAACAAAACAAAGATCCCTGGCTTCATGGAGTCAACATTTTAGCATGGGGAGAAGGGCATCATCTAGCAATAAACAATGGCATAATACATAAATAGATTTATCACAAATTAGTAAGTGATAAATCCTTTGGAAAACAAAAATTCAAGCAAAGTAACAGGAATTGTGAATGTGAGAAGTGTTAAGGAAATGAAATGCTGCACATTAAATAGGTGAGAAGGTGACATTTGAGCAAAGATTTGATGGGATTAGGGGAATTAGCCATGGAATTATCTAGGGAGAAAGGAGGCCACAAAAGGCAGAGGCACACAACTGAAATGCCTGAGAAACAGGAGACCAGGATGGTGGGAGGGGAAGAATGTGAGGGAATGTAGTAGGATATGAGGTGTGAAGGGCAAGAGAGGGAATGTGGCTGGAGAGGATATGATAGAGGCAGAGGGCGCCTGGGTGGCTCAGTTGGTTAAGCAAGCAACCAACTGTTGATTTCAAAGCAGGTTATTATCTCATGGTTTGTGAGGTTGGGCTCTGCACTGACGGGAAGCTTTGTCTCCCTCTTCTTCTGCCCCTCCCCTGCTTGCACTGTGTCTCAAAAATAAATAAACATTTTTTTAAAATCCTCTATTTTTGCATTGCAATATCTAAAAGAATTTTGATCTGATTAAATCTTGCACATTCTTGTCTTTATTTTAGTTTGACTTTGTTATTAAATATCAGGTAATCTCTCTCCTGCTTTTGGTAAAGGAGGTTAGGTCCTTTGTATTTCCTTGATTTCTGGCTCTTCCAGACTTCAGTTTTCAGGGAAGGAGTTCTGAAGTTTGACTTTCTCATGGGATGTTAGCAATAAGATTTAACTTAATTGTTTTCTACTTTATATGTGCTCCTGAAGACTTTGTGAAAAATTTATCTCTTTAATAAATGAAATTATGAAATATTTTAGTAATTTGCCAATGAATTTTATAAGGATTGCCAAAAGTGATAACCTTGTTTTTAATTGAAAAGTCAAACTTCATCTATAAAACATGATGCATATTTTGAGTGGGAACCTGAACTCAGAATCTGGGCACCACTATCTATTAGCTATGCTGTCTTGTGCAAAGAACTTACACTTTCTCAACTTCAATTTGTATAAATGGGAATCCGCAATAAGACCCACATCACAAGTTTATTGTGAAAAAATTTTAAGGTATGTGAAAATGTGATCAAATGTTAAATGATATACAAATGCTGGGAACTATTATCATCATCAGAAATGACACTGAGATACCATTCGTCCATTCTAAGCCTTTAGAAAAGCATTTTTCAAGCTTCTTCCCTAAATGCTTAATTTTTTTTTCTTTTTTTAAAGTTTTTTTTTTTTTAACGTTTATTCACTTTTGAGAGTCAGAGAGAGACAGAGCACAAGCGGGGGTGGGGCAGAGAGAGAAGGAGACACAGAATCTGAAGCAGGCTCCAAGCCAGCTCAGCTGCCAGCACAGAGTCCAACGCGGGGCTTGAACTCACGAATCGTGAGATCATGACCTGAGCTGAAGTCGGACACTTAACCGACTGAGCCACCCAGACACCCCAATACTTAATTTTTTTCCGCTCACAATTTTTTAAATTTAATTTCAGCGTAGTTAACCTACAATGTTATATTAATTTCAGGTGTACAATATAGCGATTCCATCAGGATAAGTGTACTCTTAATCCCCTTCACCTATTTCAACCAATTCCCCACCTACCTCCCCTCTGGCGACCATCAGATTCTTCTCTATAGTTAAGAATCTGTTTTTTGATTTGTCTCTTTTATTTTTCATTTGTTTTGTTTCTTAAATTCCATATATGAATGAAATCATATGGTATTTGTCTTTCTCTAACTGGCTTGTTTCACTTAGCGTTATACTCTCTAGATCCATCCATGTTATTGCAAATGGCAAGATTTCATTCTTTTTTATAGCTGAGTGATAGTCTATTGCATCTATACACCACCTCTTCTTTATCCACTCATCTGCCAGTGAGCACTTGGGCTGCTTCCCCAATTTAGTTATTGTAAATAATGCTGCAGTAAACACGGGGGTGCATATATCCTTTCGAATTGGTGTTTTTGTGTTCTTTAGCTAAATATCCAGCAGTAGAATTACTGGATCATAAGGTAGTTTTATTTTTAATTTTTTGAGAAACCCCCATACTTTCTTCCACGGTGACTGTACCAGTTTGCATTCCCACCGACAGTGTACAGGGGTTCCTTTTTTCCCCATCCTCACCAACACTTGTTGTTTATTGTGTTTTTGATTTTAGCCATTCTGACAGGTGTGAGGTAATATCTCATTTTGATTTGCATTTCCTGATGATGAGGGATGCTGTCTGCTCCAAATTCTTAATATCTTCTTTTCAAAACAGTTTTAAAAAAAGTAAAGCCCTCAATAATTAAAGGAAGGGATTTAAGCTAAATATGTTATATCCCATTGCTTCTCAAACTTGAATGTGCATAGCAGTTACCTGGCTGTCTTGTTAAAATGCAGTCTGGTTCATTAGGTCTGAGGTAGAACCTGGATTCTGCAATTCAAACAGGTTCCTACAGGATACAGATGCTGTCTGTTTGCCAACCACACTTGGAGTATCAGAGTTGTATGCTAATCTCGAAATAAAATGCATTTAGCTACCTAACATTTGCTTTGGTGTTTCATTATATTTATGAATCACAAAATACTCTAAACACAGTAGCTTTGGTGTTTTAAACACTGAATTCAAGGTCAACACAAAAAAGGACCTGAGAAAATAATTTATCTATACATATATGAAAAGAGAAAGATTACAAAAGGAAGGGAGCAGAGAGAAGCAATACCCAAATCTTCAGATATGCTGTACTTCACTGATGGAAACCTGAGTGTTCTCAAAGAAACTGTTAATCCAGATCCTGTGGTTGAATTTTACTTTCCTTAAGGAACTTTCTATCCTCAAGTATGAAACTAAATAAACTCTTGGGATACAAAGAAATTAATACTGCTAAGTCCATGAACTGATAATGAACATGTGGCTAAGATTATTTTTTACCAGGTATTTGTAGTTCTTATTATCACAACAGTTGTCTCTACTATTAATGCCAGTAGGTCATTAAGTGTGTTTGTAAACTTGTTACGCAAGGTCCTAAACAAATTCATGGTGCTGCTGGTGAACATTGTCCACATTTTAGATTTGATTCATTTGGTTTCTGGAGACTTTGTCTCTTAATAAAACATATATAGTCCTTCATTTTTACCTTTGGAGAGATTTTTAGAGATATTCATAGAATATAGAAAAACTTTCCTCAAAAAATTTACTCAAGGTAATATAAGAGATAAAGTGATAGAGACAAAATGATGCAAGTTAAAAGTTTTAAGAATTAAGTAAATTCAAATTTGATTAAAAAAATTGCTTCATACCTATGTGAAAATGTGCTTGTATTCTCTGCTAAATAACATTAAACTAGACATTGATTAAATATGCACCAATGCCACAAAGTTTCCTCAGACTTCATGGCCACTTACACTTCAGGAAAATCAAAAGTATTTTAACGAGTAGCCAGTGGGAGTTTGGATGAGAAAAGCAAAATAAAACAAACAAAAGAACAGAAACACGTCTCTACAGCTTAATGGATGGAACTGAGGCTTTCATAAGAGTTTGCCGATTGATGTGGGTCAGCGAAACAGCTAACATTATAACCGGTGTCTTTGAAGGAAACCACCTTATGCACCAAGAATGGATCCTTAAGAGCACTCTCAGCCATAGAAGGTGGGGCACCATGTTCCCAAAGCACACAGTATTCTTCTTTATTGTGGTGTTTATCGTATTTGCTGTAGTTAGCTTCTGGCTTGTCTCTCTCTGTGATATCCTAGAGAACACAGCGTTCATACACATGTACCCCACATTTGGCGCATCCTGCAGGTTCGATGACTATTTGATCAATGAAAATGAATGATTTCTGGCATTTTCATTTTCTTCTTAATATAACCATTGAACACAATAGACAGTAAGTAAAAAAAGGCATCAACTATACATGCCCACTTCTTTCACTTCAGTTTTCATTGAGGAAAACACAGTTTGAATCTGCCTAAGTCACATATGGTGATCAGACTTACCAAGCAATTAGTAATAAGTCCAAGTTTCCACTTGTATTTGTCCTTGCAGGCAGAGCCTGGGAGCATAGAGTATTTTCTGGTAACAAATGGGAATCTGGCCAACCAGCAATCTGCGCATTAGTATTCTAATAACCAGAGGCCAGCGTGCCATAGTGCTGCGTCAGAACTAATTTATGAAACCAGGTCCAAAGGCTCATTAAAATGGTCACAATTCAGTGACTACCCAGTAAAATTAGACTACAGTTTCATTCCCACAACAGTGTATATTTTAACATACTATTAAGGACATTTTTCAAGTGTTAAAACTAGCTTTGATTCCGTGAAGGGAAAAAAAAAAAAAAAACAAGATTAGAAACCCAGGTACTTTTGACCCTATTGGCTCCACTTTCAGCTTTCAGCTTAAAAAGCTTCAAATGTCCATGTTTTAGAGCACGAGGTAGGCTGTACTTGCATTTGCAAGTCTGGTGCATTTTTTTTTCCTTAGAGTAAAAACACTTCCAGGCAGTTCCATCAAACCACAGGGTTGTGAACCTACCTGGCCAAGAAATCTCAAGCAATCAATTGGGTGGATCATGGTTCCCCCATTGCTCCCTACAGCATTCTTTTAATCATACATCCTGCACCATGATGCCAAAACTCCTGGGGACTCAGAGAATATTACTTTATATGCTACTTTCCACAGCCAAACCAGCATTAAGTGGCATAGAAAATGTGACATCCAAAATCCGGTTAAGAGCAATGTGATAGCGGGAAAGTGCTAGACTGTGGGTCTGGTGCAGCTCTGGCTCAAGGCTGCCGCTGACTCTCAGACAGTCATCTCTCTCAGGACAGGGGCAAGGTATCAGTCGGTGCCTGGCACATGGGCCATGCTCAATAAGAGAGACAGTTGTAGTGAACTGAGCTAACGATATTATTACGAATGCCATTTAATTTCTCGGTACCTCAAACATCAATGTACATGATGTGGGAATAACGACTCCTGCTCTGCTTATTTCACAGGATTTTTTTGAGGATCTAAACTAATAAATGCAAAAACACTCGTAAATGATAGGGTGCTTATACTAGGGTAATGTATGGTTTCATGCATTCACTTGTCAAACATAACAGACTATTTTCTTTATCTCCTGAATTTTTATTCAATGGAATAATAATGAATCCCTAAATCTTTTAAATGTGAACAATAAAAGGCTCTGAATGAGTTTTCCGAGCAGTCTATATGCCATGGCTGAATTATTTAAACTTTTATTTAAACTGGGAAAGGAAACAAAACAAAAAATCTCAAGATTATGTTACTTATAGGTAATTCTTTTAGAAAAAATATTTCTTTTATTTTTTCCATCTAAAAAATGATATTGATGATGTATATACCTTTATTATACTATGAGTTATACATCACTTTCATTTTTTAATGGTTTTTTTTGAGAGAGAGACAGAGCATGAGTGGGGGAGGACCAGAGAGAGAGGGAGACACAGAATCAAAAGCAGGCTCTAGGCTCTGAGCTGTCAGCACAGAGCCCAACATGGGGCTCAAACTCATGAACTGTGAGATCATGAACTGAGCCAAAGTGAGACACTCACCCAGGTGCCCCAGGAATATAAGTTAGGCATCACTTTAATATCAGTGTTAAATTCCTCTAGAAATGGCAGATGCCAACAGGGATCACTAGTGGTAGAGGTAAGTAGCAAGTGCCTATTTATTGTAGTAGTGTAAATAATACGCAGTTGAAAAGATTAAAATAAATTTTCACCTGAGGATAGTCCAAATTGAAACGTGGCAAAAAAATAAATGTAAAATGTTTTCTAAATATTTCAGTGTATTTCATAAACCTGTGTTCTGGGAGGACACCGTTTTGCTGAATGTTTACACGTGTGTCATCCAAAATAGATTCTGTGTTTGTACACACACACACACACACACACACACACACACACACATTTGAGTTAAACATAACTGAATGTTTCTTTTTTTTCCAGAATCTTATCCTTTCATATGCATTACAAATATCCAAGAGAGAGATAAAGTATAGCATTTTTACAAAACTTGTTACCATGATTTATTTGTTTGGCAATATACCTGTTAACATCTTCCAAACATAGTTCAAATAAATATCACTTTAGGAAATGTGCTGACAGTGTGTTTGGCTAGACACACTACAACCTGTGCAAGGATATACCTTCTGGTCTGTATGAATTTAATCAACTAGTAGACAGACCCACTGAACACCTGTTGGATAAATAACACCATGCAGGATAAAAGTCCAAAGTCAAAGGGAGGCACTCAGTAGTCTGTGCCATTGGAGCAATGTAATAACATAAAATGGGGATCGCAGTGTTTGGGTGTTGAAGTAGAGGTATCTTCCCAAGAGTCATAAAGCATGAACTAATAGAATGCTGTTACCATCATCTTTTGTCGCACACTAACAAAAATAGGTCAAAGAAATGCATTTACATGTTTTGAATATCATTTCTGAGAATGACACTTTGGAACACTACCTGTCTCCATTTGCCTCATCTCATTTACCTCAAACCAGAATAGGTTCATCTCATTGACTTTTTCCAGTTCTCTAACTTTATAGTTTTTTCTGTCATGGTATGTTGACATCACTTATTTAGCTTCAATATAAAGAAGCAAGGAAAACTGATTGAATTTTTTAGAACATTTAATATGTTTTAAGTAGTTTACTGTGAAAAGATATAGTTATTAGCCCAACAGGATATTTTTCAGTTTGTTTGATTCTGAGGTTTAATTCTAGAAGAATAATTTTAGAGTGTTTTTATTTTTTCCACCTATTTTTTTCATGCTAACTTGAAATATTGAAACTTCAAAATAAATATGGGGTCTGTTCTTAGTTGGTCCTTACGTAGGCTTATAATGTCATAGGACAAAATGCAGATACCCATCTTCCCTCCTTGTGGAGGTCTCCTGTCTCCAGTCATCTCCTAACCGTGGGTAAGGCTTTCACTCCCTTCTGCTTCATCCCTATGCCTGGAAACGGTTTGGGGGAGTTCTTCCACACAGTATGATGTATATTGTACCCAAACATAAACACTTCAAGAGACCTCCTTTTAATGGTGCTTACCTAATTTTTCTGACTCTCTCTACAAGAATATAATTCTAATACTCAGATAATAGAATCCACCTTCTTGATATAGAGGTACCTTTATAGATACTTCTGTAAAACAAGTAGGAATTTAACTAGGATATTTTGGATGATCTCAAAAAAAATTGTTGAGAATGATTAAACCCATATCCCTTCTTGAAGACAATATGGAATTTCTAAATATTAGTATTTGGTATGACTCTTTCTAAATTTGGGAATTTAAGAAATAACACTTTATTTTCTGTACCTCAGTATTTTACTCCAAAGCCCCTATCTTTATAAGAATGGCAGAAAATTGAATCTTGGTCATTTTTCCTCTAGTCCTACCTATAGGAAACTTACACAATGTGTGACAATTAGAGAAGAAAACCTCAGGATGTCTATCCATCATTGACCACAGATTTTACTGTTACGGTGTCATTTGCCTTATTTGCATGGTCCCTTCAAGGCCAACAGCTCTTGAGTCATGAGTATCTGAGCCTTGGCTTCCAAATAAGCCATGTTGGCCTGAAGACACAATTAAATCTTGTATTTAAAAGTTGAGTACAACGGAAATGCTCATTCATCCAGAGCTTTGCCGAATTTTCTATTTGGTGGTTTGACTCATATAAATGAGTCTTTATATATTCCAGAAACAAATACTTTGTCAAGGATTTCTTCATCTAGTTTGTGGCCTTTCTTTGCATTGTCTTTTTGTGCCTTTTGCTGAGCAGAAATTCTTTTTATTTTACTGTAATGTAGTAGAGTTTATCAATCTTGTATTTTAAGGCTAGTGCTTTTTATGTCTGGTTTAGGATTATCCTTTCATACTCTGATCTTATAAGGATATTTTACTGTATTTCTTCTTAAAAGTTATATATTTTGGAGGGGGGAGGGCGCCTGGGTGGCTCAGTCAGTTAGGCTTCCAACTTCAGCTCAGGTCATGATCTCACTGCTCATGAATTCGAGCCCCACATTGGGCTCTGTGCTAACAGCTCAGAGCCTGGAACCTGCTTCAGATTCTGTCTCCATCTCTCTGCCCCTCCCCTGCCGATGCGCGCGCTCTCTCTCTCAAATACGAAAAATAAAACTTGAAAAAAATTTTAATAAAAAAAGTTATATATTTTTGCCTGTCACATTTAGGGTTTTAATCTGATCGTAATTAATTATTTTTCCGTACAGTGTAAGGTAGAGATTCAAGTTCATATTTATCCTCGCAGTAATGTAATCAGTTGTTACAGCCTCAGAAGCCTATCTTTAATCCCGGATCAGCTATGTTATTTCTGTCATAATTCAGACATTCATATATGCGTGTTTCAGTTTGGGAGTTTTCTACTCTGTTGCAATGTTTCATTTTCTATCTTTGTACAAATATTATAGTCTTAATTACTGTAGCTTAAAATAAGTCTGCATAAGTCAAGTTTGCCACCTTTGGGTTTTTTTCCAAGTGGTTATTTTGACCTTTTACTCTGTCATGTAAATCTCAGAATTAACTTACCAACTCCACACAGATATAAAAAGAATGTTTGGTGATATTATTGACATTATATGGAATCAATAAATCAACTTCAGGAGAATTGAAATGTTTGTTAAATATCAAGTTTTCTAATTTCTCTATTTATATGAGGTAACCATAAAATCTTCCAATATAGTTATATAATTTTCCTTATAAACAACTTTAAAATTTTATAATGCATTTATCCCTAGGTACTTTACTTTTATACTATGTAAATGACATCTTTTAGAATTATATTTTTAAAACATGTATTGCTGTGTAGAGATATGAATTTGAATTGTGTATATTGGCATTGAACCCAAGAAGTTTATTAAACTCTTTTATTAATTGTAGTAGTCCATGGATATTTTGGAGTTTTTATGTGGACCCAGTTATTATCAACAGTTATGACAGTTTAATTTCTTCCTTCCCATTTCTGGTACTGTTTTCCTGTCTTACTTCATGCACTATGAAATCCAGTACAATGTGATACAGAATTGGTACTAGTGAATACCCTTCTAAATTTCTTGACATGAGGGGCACCTGGCTGACCCAGTTGGAAGAGCATGTGACTCTAGATCTCAGAGTCATAAGTTTGAGCCCCATGTTGGGTGTAGACATAATATAAAAATTAGCTAATTAAGTACTCAAATACCTTGATGTTAAAGAAAATGTAGCCAATATTTCACTATTAACTATGACATTTACTAGAGAATTTTTTGTAGATATTCCCTATTAAGAAGAAGGATGAAGTTTCCTTTTCTTCTTAGTTAAAGATTTTAACCCATATGGGTATTGAATTCAGTAATTATATGGTTCATACCCTTTAATGTGGGCACTGTCCCCTGTCCCCTCTAATTCACAAGGACATAAAAGCTAAAGCTCAAGTTCTGGTTTCAGTAAGTGTCTTCAAGGACTAAGCCAGAGCCAGTCTTCCAATTCCATCTGAGTTCCTTTCCTGCTTTGACTCAGACATAGGCTTCTATGAACTCCTTACTTTTTTACTAGCTCAGTGTTGTACTTTTTAAAAAAGTTTTTTTTTAACATTTATTCGTTTTTGAGAGACAGAGACAAAGCATGAGCAGGGGAGGGGCAGAGAGAAAGGGAGACACAGAATCTGAAGCAGGCTCCAGTTTCCGAGCTGTCAGCACAGAGCCTGAGGTGGTGTTCGAACTCACGAATGGTGAGATCATGACCTGAGCCGAAGTCAGATGCTTAACCGACTGAGCCAACCAGGCACCCCTCAATGTTGTATTTTTTAAAAAAGAGATATATTATACAGTTGACTCTTGAACAACATGGGAGTAGGGGTACTGAGCCCCTGTGCAGTCAAAAATGTACACATAATGTTTGACTCCCCCCAGAACTCAACTACTAATAGCCTACTGTTGACTGGAAACCTTACCAATAACATGAACAATAAATACATATATTGTATGTTTCATGTATTCTTGTTACTGTATTCTTACAATAGGAGTAAGCTAGAGAAAAGAGAATGTTAAGAAAATCATAAGGAAGAGAAAATACATTTACAGTACTGTACTATATTTATTGAAAAAAATCTGCATATAAATGGGTCTGTGTAGTTCACACCAGTGTTGTTGAAGGGTCAGCTGTATTTTATCTAGAAATTTTGGTTGTTTTCACTGCTGGGTCACTCATTCCTCCCTAATCCAGTGTATTTAGTCCACTGTACAAGAAAGAGAAGTATTCTCCTTCTTTTCTATCAAAATAATGTCAAAAAAACAAACATTATTTTGATATATTTGATATAGATTTTCCTTCTTATCATGATTTAGAAATTTTAACTTTATTAAATCTTGGTTTTTATGTGATTTTCCAAACCTTTGTCACCCAACTTTCCAATCCCTTAACTGTTTCACACATTTCTTTAAGACAGAGGTTGGGCAGTTGTATGCAAATACTCTTCTGTCAGGTACTTAAGCATCTTATTGCCTTATCCCAGAGATTTTATCATGATTTTAGTTCACAAGGGCAAAAGTTGTAGTCTCTTCTTCTGACTACCCAGGAACTCTATAACTGCACATTCTAGTTTATGAGTGTGTGTGTTGTATTGTTCCTTCAGTAAGCCTGGTATCCTCTAGAGTTCCACTCTTCTACACGCCTTTTCTTCATAGGTGAAAGATATTATCATTTAAATTAATTCCTCTTAAGAACAAAGCTCTGATCCATGCAAATGTGTATGCAAACTGAGACATTTCTGGCAAAAAACCCAATTGAGAAGGATATCTGGGGGGTACCTGGGTGGCTCAGTCCATTAAGCGTCCAACGCTTGATTTCAGCTCAGGCTGTGATCTCTCAGTTCATGGGGTCGAGCCCCACGTCGGGGTCCATGCTGACAGCATGAAACCTGCTTGGGATTCTCTCTTCTCTCTCTCTCTCTTTCTCTCTCTCAGAATAGATAAACATTCAAAAAAATAAGGATATCTCATTCTTTATTCATTTTACTAAGCATTCCTGATTTCTCTACCTCATTCAACATTGTCTTTTTCCATAGTACTTATTGCTTTCAATATGTTATGAATTTTTCTGTTTGTTTTCATTGCTGTTGTTGTTGTTGTTTGCCATCTATTTCTCCCCCCAGTAGAAGGTTAGTTTTACAAAGGCATAAATCTAACCTGTTTGGTACATGACATATCTCAAACAGTGCCTGGCCTAAAGTAGATGCTCAGCAAATATTTGTTGAATAAATGAATAGCATATAACATTTGTATAGGCAAATGGCGAAAGGAAAAAAAATCTCATCATTTATTTTTCTCAAGTGGATTAATTTTTCCTAATCAGTGCTATATTATTTTTTTGCTTTTAGATATCAACATGGCAGGAGAACCCAAACCATACAGACCAAAACCTGGAAACAAGAGGCCCCTTTCTGCACTTTATAGGTAAGTAAGCAATGTTATGATATATAGTAGTGGAAACATCTTGCAACTTTAAAAAGCAACATAACCTTATAAGGAATCAAATGTTTTAAAGAACAACCCTTCCTGGCATAAAGTACAACAAAATGCTGACAATCAACATATAGATATGTTACCCAGGATTGGCAGGGATCTGTACACCTAACCTTCCCATCTCCACTAAAACAACCCCTCTACAAGATATTCCTCAAACAAAATCTAATAAAAATCTTTCATGACTTTACCTGCCAACGTGCTGGAAAGGACAATACCTTGTGACTACTGCATGCCATGTACTGTAGGTATTTTTCATGGTATTTGATTTAATTTAATTTTCATAACCATCCTGCATTGTAGATACTGCTGCTCTTATCTTACGGATCAAGACCCTGATACACATTTTCTTGGGGAATTTCCCTAAGTCCCACCACTTGTAAGAATGATGGCACCAATATTCAGACTCATGCTGTCTGATGCCATACCTTGAGTTCTTTCCGCCTGATCATTTAGTCTCTTTTGTCACAAAGTATATGCTCATTTCACCCCTATTTCTCTAAAACAACAAATGTAGCCCTTCCCTTCTCCAAAGAGACCTACCTAATACCTTTAACCTTTCCTAATATACTTGGATCTGAGTCAATTTAACATTCCGGTCTTTCCCCTCTCGTTGCCCCAGTTTATCAGTGTCCACATTTATAATCTCAATGCTCGATAGATAAAATTAAACTGTATTTAGCCTCTCTATTGTTCTGTATAAACGTCTATCATGTTAAGTAAAATTCAGTTCATTTGGATAAGAGGACAAGAGTAAGCTCACAGAACTTTTAGTTCTTTAAAAATAGCCACTTTTGGGGGGTGCCTGGGTGGCTCAGTTGGTTGAACTTCTGACTTTGGCCTGGGTCATGATCTCAGGGTTCACAAGTTTGAGCCCTGCATCAGGCTCTGTGCTGACAGCTCAGAGCCTGAGGCCTGTGTCTCCCTCTCTCTCTCCCCCTCCCCAGCTCACTCTCTGTCTCTCTTTCTGTCAAAAATAAGTAAAAACAGGGGAATCTACGTGGCTCAGTCGGTTATGTGTCTGACTTCAACTCAGATCATAATCTCGCAGTCTATGGGTTTGAGCCCAGCGTCAGACTCAGTGCTGACAACTCAGAGCCTGGAACCTGCTTCAGATTCTATGTCTCCCTCTCTCTCTGCTCTCCCCCACTCACCCTCTGTGTTTGTGTCTCTCTCTCAAAAATAAATAAACATTAAAAAATTTTAAGTAAATACATACATAAATAAAAACATTAAAAAAAATTTTTTTTAATAGCAACTTTTGAAAAAAAAAATGTTCTGTTGCTAAGCCATATGTCCCACTTCATGAACTTTTGCCATTGGTTTTTGTACTGTTAAGTGCCAATTTTGCATCTCTCTGTTAAATCCCCTTTTGTTAGACTTGGCCAATTGTACCAAGCTATTGAGATCTCCTGTCATCCAATTTATTTGCTCGTCTCCCATTGTAATGTAAGTGTTGAGCAAGGCCCCCTTTTTTAACCTGATATTATTTGGATAAAGGAGAACTGAGTTCTACTTGTCAAAATTGATTATATTCTAATATAGTACAGTAAGAAGAGTACTCAAAAGATAGCTTGGAGCTGGTTTTTTTCATCTTTGTTCTCTGAGAACTAGCGTATCTCCTTCTTTCAGCCACTCACAGCCTCATTTCCCAAGCTGTGAAATAAAAAAGATCAGAATTAAATGAGTGCCAAGGTCCTATCCATGCTAATGCCCCAGGGCTCTCTAATGCATGACCATTAGAAATCATAAAATAGATATTGAAAATATGTCTTAATTGCTCATATTATTTTAGCTATGTGAGTTTACTTCATTTTAATTTAAAAATTTATCTAAAAATGGAAAAGTACAGGCCTTAACAAATTTGATAAATGATCATAAGACAATATTGGTATTAAAGGTCCGAAATGAAGTCACCAGCCAAAGTGAAGTGATACTTTCTGTACCTTGTTTAAGGTAGAGGATACCTTTACAAAAAACTGAAAAAATGCAAGTTCTTTTGTGATCAGATTCATTTTTAAAGTATGTATAGAACTGCCTCTAATGTAGAACATTTCAAAAGCCATATTTTCAATAATTAACAAAACAAACTGTCAGTGGCTTTTTAAATTTTTTCTCATCAAAGAGTTACCACTGTGCAGTGATGTTGATTTTCTGATTTTCCCTGTTCTTGGACTGTTTTGATTTTCTTATGAGAATAGAAGCTTGTGACAAGAAACAGATGTCTTTTTAACTATTATTTCTCTATTACTAAATTACGTTGAATTGTGAATTCAAAAGAATCAAAAGCAGAAGTTCATTTAATCTGATATATTGTATACAAATTACATCGGTGGAGAAATGCTTATTTATCCTGTTTTCATCTGTTTACTCAAATGAAGGCTGGGTTGTACTGAAATTACAAAGAGGTAACAAAGGGAACAAAAGAGAGTGGAATGCACGTCTAAGAACACCCTTTTATACACACTTTCTCATTCTTACATAAGCTTAATAATAGTAATAACTCCTTTTTATGTAGACACACTGTATTTTCAGAGTCACTATTTATCTGTTCACCACAAAAGTCCACAAGGTTTGTATTATGAGCCTTGTATTATAAATGAAAAAACTAAGTTTCCAAAACAATAAAGGACTCGCCCGAACTAAGATAACAAGATTAGGAACTGAACACTGGTTTTCAGCCTTCAATTCTAGTGATCTTGCCGCTAGATCACTGCTCCGCATATTTACTCACCTGTGCCTATCTAAGCATAGAGATTATAAAAAGCAGAGATTCCTACCCAGCAAAACTAATAATCACTTACACTGTCCATGATTACCATGACAGCAGGTAGCAAAGGAAAGACTACACTACACAGTATAAAAACCAGAGTTACAACCGATCTCTGTGATCATGGGGCACAAATTTTGAGCTTCAGGTTCTTTATCTCACATAATAGTTGTAGAATTTTCTTGACAGGATAAAATGAATAGTTGAGGCAAAAGCACCTAATCTTAGTGCAGGGCATATGGTGGCAGCTTGAAAAGAGGTTGTTTCTGCTTTCCTGTTCTTTGTAAATTTGGGTCTCTTATCCATGAAATGAGAAAGCTGGAATAATTTCAATTCTTCGTTTATTTGTTCATTCATTCATACAAGACATATTTATTGTGCGTCTACTATAGTTTAGGCACTGTGGTCACTACTTGTCAAGGCAAATGACATAGCAAATGCCAAGGCCACAAGGCAAGGAGAAAGCAAAATTAAATAAAAATAAATTATTTTTCGGGTTCTCGGTAACCTCTGATTTACCGTCATGCCCTAAACTGTTATGTCTCCAGATCTCTTTACCCTGTTGGGGATGTATATGATTTGCTATCAGACTTTCTCCTTCACCTGCATCCATTTCATCTCTGTCATGAACCGCAAAGTAGTATTTACATGGAATACACACTGAGGGATAACCTTGTTATTTCTTTTTTATATTTTTTTTACATTTATTTATTGAGAGACATAGAGAAACAGAACACAAGTTGGGGAGGGGCAGAGAGAGAAGGAGACACAGAATCCGAAGCAAGCTCCAGGCTCTGAGCTGTCAGCACAGAGCCCAATGTGGGACTCGAACTCAAGAACTGCGAGATCATGACCTGAGCTGAAGTCGGATGCTTAACCGACTGAACCACCCAGGAGCCCCTAACCTTGTTACTTCTTTTAACAGGATTTTCAGTTTAGCCAGACAGCCTTCACCAAGCATTTATCATGTGCTGAATTAACACAGTATACGTGGAAGCCACAAAAAAATTTTAAAAACATACTAAAGCCTTAAAATATTTACTGTGGTATTCATGAGTTAAATGTACACACAAATAAGGAACATAAATGAAGTATACATACAGTTCTATAAGAAAACAAATGAGAGAGTAACTGATCCTGCCTAAGGGGAGGGGAGGAAGAAATCTGAGTGACGTTTTGATCTGACTTCTGAGCAATGAGGCATTCACTCATAGGCAAAGAGAAAGAGAGCATGCTGGCAAAAGAAAATGTGACCAGGGAATAGACACATGATTAAAGAAGAGCATCTCATGGTGAGAACTAGTATAGTCTACTTGGTGAAGGCAAAGAACGGATAACTGGAATGCTATGGGGCTCAAGCTGTCAGGATCTTAATATGCCTGCTTATCAGATTAAGGAGATTCAGCTTTTATTCTACAGGCAACAAGGAGCCATTTGAATATGGTGAGCAATTGGCAATGGGATGGAAGGATGAGTGAGTCACAAATATGGCCAAGATTTCCAGCTTAGACAAGTGAGGGGATGATCACATGAGTCTGATAGAAGACATAAGAAAGACATGAGAAGCCCCAGCAGGCTCAGGGGTAAGGTTGGGGAAAGGAAGGAAAAGAAATTATTTCAGTCTTCTACAGGAATTCATAAAGATAGGCAATTCATTAAAATAACACTTGTAATAAAAATGTCTCCCATTAGAGGCTATTTGTAAATGAAACGTAATTAATCATGTGTGAACATTCCATAAATACTGGACCTAGTCCTAATGGTGAATAGCAAATCCATTCTCTAGGGAAAATATTGTGACTTTTAATAAATTGCTGCTTCGAATGTGCTATGTACATTACACAGTATCTATGGTGCTCTACAATAAAATCCTCCCCCAGGAAGTGAGTTTCCCAGCATGCCAAGTCCCAAAGAATGCTAAATAATAGCTAAATGAGAATAATTGTATGATGGTTTTGTTTCTGCTTGTAAAGGAGACAGACCTTTCCTCTCTGATGTGAGTAAAACTGACAACCAGAGAACAAAGATACTACTTATCATAGCTGACCAAGAACAGGTTTTCATTCACCTAGAGACAGCCCTCCCAGTCACAGGGAGCACAAGGCATTGAGACACATAAAACACAGTGTCATCCTACTCATTGCATGGATATTACTAGGTATCATTCCCAAATATGGCTTTATGGTTATTATACAGATGCCTTTCTTAGCAGCCTTCCTACCTCACAGAGACGACCATGGACATCCAGATTGCCACTGCAAGTAACTTTAAGGCTCCCTTACGATTGTCCTAGGATGACCTATAGTATTACCATTTTAAGATCACCACAATTAGTGGCGATAACATGAATGCAGGTTGTATTATAGGACTTTCAATGACCAAAACACTTTCAGAGTCTGGGCCAAGTAAGGTGACTCTGCAGCAAAATCTCTCTGGTGATTTGTTTACCACTTGACCTACGTGAGTTCTGTTACCATCCTCATGGCCACTCTGGCACAACATAGAGAAGAGGGACCTTCAGGTGACCCAAAATGTTCCCTAGGACCTTGAAATGAAATCATATGAAATGAAAGCAATAGAGGCTAATTTCACCTAATGCAAAATAGCAAAAAGTCAATATGGAGGAAAAGCATCCTGGATATCTCCACTTCACTGACTTGCTCTGTTTGCTGAGGAATGTTTACCAGTTAGCTATTGGTTATTTTATTTATTTTCTGTCTCCTTTTATAACATCAAGGATAATACACATACATTTTCAGAAGCTTAATACTTTCAGTATCACCGTCTCCCTTTGCACTGGTAAAGGCTTCCATTTCACCTACCTACTCCGGTGGGCCCACGCGGAAAGCCATCTAGGAATAGACTCTGTGATTTTTAAATGGAATGTGAGGAGGACAGGGAACTGTTCCTCTCACCCCCTGTGCTGATGCCTTTGCCCTTTTAAAATGGACACAAGCCCCAGCACTTACATGCCTACAAGCTTCAACTTGAAATTAAGTTGTCGCTGGGTCTATGTAGCAATCGCAGTCTCTTTTAGCTCCTGATTCAGTCTTGGGCAATCAAATTACTGGCAAGGAAAAGTGTGGTCGCAAATATGCACAAGAGAAAAAAAAAAGTCCACTTCTAAAACTCAAAGCTGAGTATATATATATATATATATCTGGGTAATTGAAGGTGAGTTCTCTTCAATTCACACTTCTCAAGCGAACATGAAATGCTGTTGAACCAGAAAAGGTCCCCAGTACTCACTTTGTGGATGACTTAAAACTGTGCAGATGTTTTACGTGAGTATGTTTGGTGGAAATGGTGTCAGACAGGACTGCCTCCTAAAACTGGCTCAGCAATTTCAGTGACGTGAACTCTGTCTCTTCTTCATTTGCTTCTTTATCTGCTTGAAGGAGGAATAAAAGTTTCCTGAAAGATGACATATTTAAGGACTGGAACTGTTATAGATGCTCTACAAATTTTAGTGATTCTCATTATTATGATTATTCAAAGAGAAAGGTCTATGATCAATTATTTTAAGAAGTTATTTTAAAGGAGCCTTGAGCTATGATGATGTTGCTAAAATCCATATAGTCAGCTAAATAGGTTAACATTTTCTATAACCGCCTAAAAAGACACTTTTGGGGGGAGAAAAAGATTATGCTAATTTATAGTATGTCCCTCATATTTCAATATTAAACAAATGTAAGTTATAAACCTTTTAATTTAAAACATTTATAGAAATACGGGCATAATGCCCATTAAAATAGTTCTGCTACAGGCTGTTTTCTGCTAGGTGAAGGAATGGCCTGTTTGCAGTCTTTTGTTATTTTTTAATGCATAAATATCCATGAATAAATACCTTCTTGCACATGGGAAGAACACAGTAACTGTAAAGGGAGACTAGATGATATAATTCCTTAGAGAATCCATAACTAAGGCTTTTTGAAAGACTATGATTCTATTTGTTTGATTTCAGATAACTTATGATAAAATCAAAGGAAGCAAAATCATGCAACCAATTTTAAAAACAGGTTAATAATAAGAATCAAGAATTAGGTGGGAATTGGGGAGGCGTGTGGCAGATAGGATCAAGCAAATTATACTTGGAAAACTTATGCAATAATAAGGTATTACAAGTGAGCATCGAACTTAGTTATGGGATTCCTGGCAGTCAAAGAGAAAAGGGATGCATGATAATTTATGTAACCATCTATTAAAAGCAAGTACTCCAATTTGTGATAAGAAACTTTTTCCATAACTCTCCCTTCTCAGAAAAACTTATCACATATGAAAGTATCTAAACAGCTTGGTAGATACTACCCTCAGAACTAGTTATACAATAAACACACACATACACACTCATGCACATGAAATATTTTTCAATTAATGGTGCTTTCCTCATGAAGTCTGTCAATAACAACACAGACTTTTTTTCTGCTTCTCCCAAGGCAGTTTACCATCCTTTGACAAATTGCATGAAAGTCAAAAACAGTGATGTTCCAAGATGGCTAGATTTACAGAGCAGCCTGGATTCACATTACCCGTATTAGCTGCATGTGAGGAGGAGACAGAAAGCAAGAGAGGCTGACTACTTAGTTAGTTTACTTACGCAGCCTCAAGGACCAGAAGAAAAAGACAATGCTTGGTTGTTTACAACTTTTCACTCAGGTGCCTCTTGATCTGTTACTTAATACTCCTCTAGGATGGGGAGAAATGGAAAAGGAATGGGAAACCTAGCATGGGATAGAAGGGGCTGAAATTTCACCTCTTCCTCACAGCTAGCAGGTACAAATGAAGAAATGCAACTCTTTTCTTCTAGCTGCAATTTTACTGTACTTTAGAAGCTACAACCGGTCCTGAAATAGTTGCTTTCTTTCATTTGTGAAGACAGGATTTTCTGTTGAACTCAAGCCTCCTTACCAGGACGCAAGAGTTATGGCCTTTTATGCTATATGCTCTTTGTGTCTTACTATGTTTGTGCTCTTCTTGCTTTGCATAATGGGGTATTAAAGTTAGAGCACCAGCAGAAGCGCCACTGGTCCCCACGAAGCGTAGGAGGATGGTGGTCACCTCTCATTGTTGGGTCAATGCAGAAGTGCTTTCTGCCTGGGAGGAAGGTGCTCTCTGGATTTTATCTTCCAAAAGACAGTGTTTTTCTTGTTCACAAGATGGAATGTCTTCACTGTCAGTGCTGATTTCATATGTTTTCATCATTTTATTTTTTGGTCATTATCTTTAGATCTAGTGACCTTTTATTTGAGGATGGCCCTTGGTAGAGAATTTGGGTCCCTGAGCTTCCAACTTAAGATAATTGAAATTGGTTGTTTTTCATTTCAAAGGGTTATTTATTTGCTTTGTTTGCCCACCAAGGGCTCATGTCTCATCTGCCTTCTCAATCTACATATTAAGTTCAAAATTCCAGGATATATTTCCTTTTCCTCAAGACTACATGGAAGGATCATAAAAGAAATTGAAATGTGTCTGAAGTCCTACTTTTAAACAAATCAAAAAGTAAAACATCTTTAGTGTGGGCATGGTACCCTCCTGTTACACTGTTGTTAATGTAATTTAAAAAAAAATCTTTTCCCAACCCAGAAATCCTTTCCACATAGTTGTAAAGAAGGGAAACACTTTTCTTATTAAATGAACACCCAGAATGTGATGCACATCACAGATAATCTGCTAAGAGTTCACAAAAACAGAAAGAAATCTCACCCTTTAATATAGCAAAGCAGACATAACCCATTCTATGCATGTTCCCAAGATAGATAATAGCTAATCCTCAAGTAAGAGGACTTGAAAGCATCATTTGTCATGCGTAGTTCATCATAAAGTCATCTGTAATTGGGGTGACCATCTGTGTTAACTAATTGGCAGTTGGCTTTATCCAGACAAAAATTAAACTTCTCATATCTTTATGACAGGTAGTTTTGCAACCATGAACACCAGAGTTAGATTCCTACCCTCCCAGAAACTGGAAGATAGAGGTTCTATACTTTTTGATGCTTACCTTTCAAAGAGATGGCTCCCATGTCCTCAAAAAAAGATACGCTTAGGTCATACAGACCTACCTAGTTTTCAAAGGAATTTACATACATTTCAAAGAAGGAAGAACCCCTTTGCAATGATAAATTTTCTTTTTTTTCCACTCTTTTTTTTAATATAATTTATTGTCAAGTTGGATTACATACAACACCCAGTGCTCATCCCAACAAGTGCCTTCCTCAATGCCCATCACCCACTTTCCCCTCTCCCCAAAGCAGTGACAAATTTTCTAAAGTAAATGCTCAAAGAAAAAGAAGGAAAGGGAAATATTTTCCCTAATTTTCAAGAGGGAGTTTTAAATTTCTAGGGTTTTGTCCCATTTTTCTTTTTTTTTTTTAAGTTTATTATTTGTTTTGAGAGAGACAGAGGGGGAGAAGCAGAGAGAGACAGAGAGAGAGGCAGACAGACAGACAGAGAATCCCAAGCAGGCTCTGTACTGTCAGCACAAAGCCTGATGCTGGGCTCTAACCCATGAACAGTGAGATCATGACCTGAGCCAAAAGTAAGAGTCAGACAATCAGCTAAGCCAGTGAAGTGCCCCTGTCCCATTTTTCTTAAAGTACAATTGAGAGTGATATTTATGGACTTGCTTGTGTCAAGATTGATGGAAATTTCTTTATATTATGTCCATTCCTGAGAAGTTAGTGCTCTGTACCCCCTCACTGACTGCTCCTCTGTGCAAGGGCTTCTACCATAGCATTCCCATCACACATGCAAGGATGCTTTGTGACCATACGGACTGCTTATCTTGTAAATAAGAAAAAAATAGTGAGAAGAGAAGTGTCACGATGTAGAAGAAAGTCTGAGTACATACAAAATGGGGAGACGAGAAAAGATGAAATGAATATTCACAATCTAGATGGATAGGACTGAAGTAATGAGAAGCCAAACAGCTTGTTGGCTTCTGTCATCTTTTCTCACTTTTATAAGGTAAATGATTTTAAAATCACATATAAGTATTTTATAAACGTAATTTTTTTATCTTTATAAAAATGTATTTTCTCCTGGTCAATTAAAGTTTGAGAATACTTATCACAAATTATAAACTAATAGAAAATGTTGTTATAAAAAGATTTTTTTATTTTTATTTGAGAGAGAAAGAGCATGTGTGAGTGGAGGAAAGGGGCAGAGAGAGAGAGAGAGAGAGAGAATCCTAAGCAAGCTCCACACTCAGTGTGGAGCCCAACACGGGGCTCAATCCCATGATCCTAGGATTGACCTGAGCCAAAATCAAGAGTTAGATACTTAACTGACTGAGCCACCCAAGCGGCCCTAGAAAGATATTTTAAAGTTTTAATTATGAACAAGTTTCGCACTGTAAAAAAAAAATGAGGTTTATAAGTTTATTAACTTTGTTTGGCTTTAAATATATTAATTAGAAAACAGTCCACAAATTTTCTTATAAAAATTACATAAACTAAATGCAAGAATAATTCTCCCAAGTTGAGTTATAAGTGCTAAAAAGCGAATCCTGAAATGTCCCTTTTTTTCGATGCCTCAAAAGATGAGGGCAAAAACGGCAGCATAGTCTCACTAGATCATGAGTTAGCCACGTGTGATGAACGCTCCTCAGAAAAATGTGTTCTTTTGGAAACTAACTCTATTAAACTTTCAAAATTTCTTTCTAGTGGAATTATAGCACAATTAAGAATTCAACTTTATTGGTATTGTTAAATATCAGAATACTTAGGGTACAAGGGGATTTTCTTCCAAACCCAGACAGTGATACACTCTTCATTTATGTTTAGTGTATGGTGGAATAAAAGGACAAGGGGGTTGCTCTGAGTTAAACATATTACATTGCAAATGAAACTGCAGTGTTTCATGGTTTACACTTTAATATTTGTTTGAAATATCTTCTGCTTCTATGTCAGAATCACTCAGTTCTGAAAAGATATCCATGGTCATTAGAAGGAGCACTGTGTTGGAATTTAGGAAACCTGCAACCACATCATGTATCTGCTACTACCTGCCCATGCCAGCAAGGTGATTATAAGCAATACAACCTCTTTTAAGTCTAACTTTTTTATAACATGAAGGAATCAAGTTAAACCGTTTCTTCGTTGATTCCCATTTCTAGCACTCTGGTATTCTGCTGTTTATTTTTCAACCCAGAAACAAAAGGCTTTATTATCAAGTTTATTCATGTTTTTCCTTGAAACCCCATCCAGTATCTTAAAGTATTCATATCTTTTGACTAGGCAATTCCATTTCCAGAAGTATATCTAAGAAAATAATTCTAAATATTTAAATAACTAAAAATATGTGAAATTATTCTTAAGATGTTCTTTGCAGTTTTATTTAAAATATTGAGTAATTGGGGCGCCTGGGTGGCGTAGTCGGTTAAGCGTCCGACTTCAGCCAGGTCACGATCTCGCGGTCCGGGAGTTCGAGCCCCGCGTCGGGCTCTGGGCTGATGGCTCAGAGCCTGGAGCCTGTTTCCGACTCTGTGTCTCCCTCTCTCTCTGCCCCTCCCTCGTTCGTGCTCTGTCTCTCTCTGTCTCAAAAATAAATAAACGTTGAAAAAAAAAATTAAAATATTGAGTAATCTGATCCAGCCAAAATGTTGTACAATAATGGGTATGGCACATCCATTAGATGGAATGTTCATGAATTGTTCATACTGACATGGGAAAAATTTAAGATTTGAGTAGAAAAACCAGCAAAGCAAAATTATATAAACAGCATAGAATTATGTAAGCATCATATATAAGCAGAAAACCAAAACTATTTAATAAATGAAACAAACATGCAGAGAAAAAAATGAAGATCAAATATTAGCTGTACTTCTTTGAACAGGAAGGATATGAGTGATATTTTTCTTGTAACTTTAATACCTAATGCAAATTTTCTTTAATGAGAATTTTATAACCAAAAGAAAAAGAGAGAGAGAGATTTAAAAGCCAGATTTTCCAAGTGTATATGATAAACATCACACAGAAACACACAACAGGCAACAATGAGGATTTTTTGTGCTTACTGTTGTACAAAAACCAATTCAATAGGTATAGCTCTTCATCCTTGGAACTACACTTCTTTAGTTACCGTGATTATTAGAAAAGTTAGTATTCTAAAAAAGGCAACTTCGTTAGCATTCAGCGCAGGCCAACAGCCTAGTGGGGTGAAGCAGTTAACTGCCAGGGCTGACTGCCGGAAGTGGCCTGTCAGTGCCACGATGGGATTAGGAGCTCAGCGTACCGCGGGGGGAGTGTAAGGAGCAGGGTGCAAGGAGAGCTGCTGAAGTCATCTAATCTTCAAAAATGAAAAGTCAAAATTTATGAGCCCTTAAGTAATGCAATAAAATAAGTAATCAGGAATGCATAGTGATGGCATTTCTTCTGACTACAGATTAGTGAGCCAGTAGTAAGACAATGGCGCTTGCCAGACAATAACTGTCCCTCCGTATTTAAAGCTATAATTCAGTCGCTTTGCTGCTGTCAATGCTTTGAAAGGGCATCGTGTATGTGAGCTACAAATAGTAACAGAATAGTTTGGAATAAAGCCCAGGTTTTGTCCTTTAGTATACAGAGCATGGGACATGACAATAAAAGAGGGGACAGTTCTGTGTTCCAAACTCTTAACAGAGAGAATCAATGAGTACAGGAGAACCAATGGTAATGAGTCTGAGTATGGTAAATGTATCAGAGTGTATGTATCAAGAAGGGGAAAAGAGGTAGAGGATGACCCACAGATAACAGATAATCAGGTCTAAAATAGCATTTGGAGTCAGACTGCTTAGCAACTCTTAACAAAACTATTCACAGCATCAGGGTGGAGACATTAACATGATATTATGAGAATTCGAGAAGAATTGAAGTCAAATTGTAACCACTGATTTCTTGATTTGCTGAAGATTGTCTTTTTCTCCTTTTATTTCTTTTTTACTCTTTACTACCTAAACTCAAGATAATGAATCTCATGTTTAAAGTGTTTAGAAAGAAAAATTGCATAACCAGTATTTGAAAAGATGGGCTAAATTAGGTAAAAAAAAAAAAAGTTGAAACACATGGCATGAAAAAACTTAAAGAGATTATGAAAGAAGTAAGTAATATTAGGCATCCACTTAACTGAAAAATTAAATGTATTATTTTTAAAAATGTAATGCTGAATAAACAAAAAGCAAGAAAGAACAGCTTTATGCAGGCAGGCAGTAATTAGACAATTAGTAATTGGACAGTACTTAGACATTGTCTACCAACACAAATTGGTAAAGAGAAATGAAGGACTTCACGTGGGGTCAGCCCTGAGAGTCTTTTGAGAAATGATAGAGACTTGGAGAAGAATTTCTGATATCAGCAATTTGAATGAACCACACCATCTCCAGCCTGGAAGGATAACTTATCTCTAAGCCTCTATTAACAGACCTGACTGAGGGGCGCCTGGGTGGCTCAGTGGTCAGTGGGTCCGACTTCAGCTCAGGTCATGATCTCATAGTTCGTGAGTTAGAGCCCTGTGTTGGGCTCTGTGTTGAGAGCTCAGAGCCTGGAGCCTGCTTCAGATTCTGTGTCTCCCTCTCTCTCTGCCCCTCCCCTACTCGTGCTCTGTCTCTCTCTAGCTCTCTCAAAAACAAATAAACATTAGGGGCGCCTGGGCCGCGCAGTCGGTTAAGCGTCCGACTTCAGCCAGGTCACGATCTCGCGGTCCGTGAGTTCGAGCCCCGCGTCAGGCTCTGGGCTGATGGCTCAGAGCCTGGAGCCTGTTTCCGATTCTGTGTCTCCCTCTCTCTCTGCCCCTCGCCCGTTCATGCTCTGTCTCTCTCTGTCCCAAAAATAAATAAACGTTGAAAAAAAAATTTAAAATAAAAAAAAAAATAAATAAACATTAAAAAAAAATTTTTTTTAAAGAAAACAGACCCGATTCATGGATTTACCAAATTCAGCCTATATTGGAGATTCTCAGTGGATTTAGTGGAGGAGAAGGAAACATAGAATCACTAATCCAGTTGTTTATCAATTATTAAGCACCAACTGAACAATGTCCAGGGCACTGAGTATACATTAGTTAACAAAATGGACCAAACTCCTTGACCTTACCTTCAAGTGTGAGGTAAATGATAATAAACAAAAATCAATAATTAAGTTAAGCTCTATGTTAGAAAGCAGGAGGTGTTATGGAAAAAGTAAAACAAGGCAAGAGGGATAGGAGTGGGAAGGTGAGAAGTGATCGACTTTGAACAGGGTGGTGAGTGAAGACCAGCTGAGAAGGTGATATTTCAGCAAAGACTTGAAGAAGGTGAGGAGCAGGTAAGGTTTCCCCTGAGGGGAAAGCATTCTTGGCAGAGGGATGATCAGCACTAAGTCCTTAAAGCAAAAACACACCCAACTATTAATAAAAAGCAAAAGATCCAATGTTTCTGGAGTAGAATTGAGCAAAGCTGAGGACCAGGAGGAGGTGAGAGGAGAAGGCAGAGATGAAGTGAGGGTGCCAAATCCTGTAAAGCCTCGCGGACCAGTCAAGTACTTTGGCTTTCACTCTGAGTGAAATGGAGAGCCTTTGGGAGATTTTAAACAAAGGATTACCATGGCAGCCTTAAATTTCTGAAAAGTCACTTTAGCTCTTTGTTGACAATAGGTTATGAAAGAACAAGGGAGGAACGTGGGAAAACACGCAAAAGATTATAATGATTCAAAGTGGTAACCGCTGAGATGAAAACACAGTTATATCGTGGATATATTTTGAAAGTGGAGCCAGCAAACTTATAGATTGGATGTGGACTGTGAGAGAAGGAAGGAACGAAGGCAAGGATATTATTATCTACTGCTGGGGAAAATTTACTGGCTTAAAAAACTTACTGTTTGTCATATTTGGCAATCTGGCATGGGTTCGGTCAAGAGGTTCTGCTCTATGTGATGTCCAAATGGCTTCTGTGCTTACATATCTGGTGCTTCAGCTGGGGCTGGCTAGAACAGCTGTGGTGACTGAGCATCTTTCTCCACATGGTCTCTCCATGTGGTGAGCTTAGGCTTTATTATGGCACCGTGGTCTCAGGGTAATCAGTTTTACATAGTGACTGAGTTCAAGAAGGAGGAAGAAGCTGCCTGTCCTCTTAAAACCTAGGTTGGAAATTCCGCAGTGTTACATCTGCCATGTTATATTTAGAAGAGCAAGGTATAAGGCCAGTTCACATATAAGATGAGGGGACATAGACTCCAGATCTTAATGGGTGGAAGGAAAAATTGATAATGAGCAGACTATCTACCATGGAAACCCCCATGGTTTTTGGACTGAGCATCTGAACATATGAAATTACAATTAAGTGAGATGAGCAATACTCAAGGCAGAGATTGAAGTCGGCCAAGGTAGGCAGTAGAGATTAGGAGTTTAGTTTTTTGTTCAAGTGGTGATACCTATCAGATATCTAAGTGAAAATGTCAAGTGAGTAGTTGAATACATAATCTGGAGTTCAAGCAGAGGTCTGAGCTGGATGTGCACATTTGTGATTCATCACTGTGTAGATGGCATTCAGAACCATGAGACTGGATGAGAACAAACACCAAAGGGGTAATTAATGATAGAAAAGAGAATAATTCCAGGGACTGAGCTCAAGAACACACTGATATTTGAAGTCAGGATCTAGCAAAGGTGACTCAAAAGAAATAACTGGTGAGGTTGACTAAGTGGTATGAAACTCAGCGACAAAGTCCTCAGGGAGAAGGAATCAGTTGGGTGAAATGTTCTTTTGTGTTCATGGTAACTAATGATTTACCACTAGACTCAGCACTGTGGAGACTGCTGGAAGCCAAAAAGGATATATCCACCAGGTCTAGGGTCTCGGCTCAGTCCTGCACAGTTGACTCAGGGAGCAGCCCAGAAACAGATGGGACCTGGAATTATAAACCCAAGCTTTTGTACAAGAGCTCTAACTGCAGGGTTAGAGGGACACTAACATGATACCAAGATGCACCCCTGCCAGTCAGGTGGAGCTTTCTACACAATCCAGGAAGAGGTAATATTAAGTACTCTAGGCACATGATTGGCATCACCCAATTTTGTCAGCATGTGGCATTCGAGGTCATTAAATTCTGAAATTTGGTGCCAGGAGTTCATGTTTTCAAAGATCCGAGGGGAAAAACCTCTGGGTCTGAGAGAGGTTGAGGGTACCGAGAAGGAAGATTAATCTGCAAGACAAGTTCGTCACTGGGAAGAGGGCAGCAACACAGTTAAGCAGAACATGCAGAGATGAACTGTTGTTTCCCATGCCCGTATCAGATGTCAGCTACAGCTTGGGTTGAATTGGTTTCAAGCATTTTACTAAGAGAAGGCAGAGGAGACGCTGAGGCTGCATCTCGGAGCTGAATGGGTGTGAGAGTGGGGGACACAGAGGAAGCATGGGGACTGGAGGGAGGGCTTGAGGGAGGCACGTGAGACAAAAGCCAACTGGTCATCTCAACCAGCGGGGGGCTGGCCTGCAAAGGTGTGTTTTATGTCTTTTAGCAGCAATCGCACTCTGTACAACTTACTCTGACAGGCAATCAAAAGACTGTACAGCATTGTATTGCCTCTGATCTCTTCATTTAAAATGGAGTAGAAAGATAAATGACATCATAAGGCTGCAAAAAAAGCAGGACTGAGGATGGAGATTTGAAACTGGATAACTCTGTGACTGATTACCTGCTTTCCCCGTCCGTGCTCTTGGCAGACACACAGTTTAATAGTTATTAGCAAGTAACTAAATAAAACCATTGAAAGAGACAGATGAGCAGCCAATGGCTGGTTTTCCTTAAATCTACTTCCTTTCACTACCTAGGTTTGGAACTGAGATAAGCAAATCATCCAACATGAAAATAACTGAATTTGCAAGTATCTCTCTTTTTTTTTTAAGCTTACTTATTTTTGAGAGAGAGAGAGAGAGAGAGAGAGAACCAACAGGGGAGGGGCAGCAAAAGAGAGGGACAGAGTATCAAAAGAGGCTCTGTGCTGACAGCAGAGAGCCCAATGTAGGGCTCAAACTCAGGAACCATGAGATCGTGACCTGAGCTGAAGACAGACGCTTAACTGACTGAGCCTCCCAGGCGCCCCTGAAAATATCTCTTTTCAGAAAATATTTTTTTCTTATTTGAATAGAAAGCTCCATGCACTTGTATGCACTCCTTTCCAGTGTGAGGTGTGGTGAGGTTAATTCTGGAATCAGAGTAAAACAAGGGTGAGACTCTATACTCTCTGCCTTGGCCAAATATCTTACTACTCCTACCTCTAGTCCTACCCCTGGGCTATTGGAGTAAGCCCTTCAAGCCTCCCAGGAGAATCTGCCAATAGTTAATCTTTCTTGCCTTGAGGATCTTCTCTATACCTCATGTCCGTTCCCCTCGCTGCAGCTCAATCCTCCCAGCAGCGTTGTGAAGCTGCACTGCAGCCTGTGCGGGGACATGAGCCTTGCAGCCTCAATTTCCAAAATGGCAAAAGTCAGGACCGTGCATGCCAAAACTGCCCCTGAGATTCTTGGTTGATACCACAGCCATCCATTAACCTGTCCCTGGAGTTAGGAGCACAGATGGTGGGAACTGCAAATGGAACTTACCAAGAGGTCTGATGATAGCTCTAAGCAGAAATTTCAATTGAGCATGAAAGCCCTTGTAAAAAGGTATCACAGGAAATTGAGGGGAAAGCTGTTTTTTACTCCAGAGAAACAGAATCCATTGTAGACAGATCTCACTGCAGGAGTGAATAGCATGTCAAATTAAAAATATCAGCTATTATCGTTATGAGGCATTAAGTATACACTATTATTTGTACACATTGGCATATGGACTCTACGTCCAGAAACCTGGGTTCCACTGCAGGCTTTATACCTCTTTATTCCTTTTTATAAGTTTGAGCAAATTTCTGTACCTTCTATTCGCACAGAGTTGGTAAATACATATTCGCACACCATTCTCCTTTCCTTTTATGTTTCTGTGGCAGACATAGGTTAATTACAACCCTCTTACACCCAGAGGCCTGAATAGGTTTTAGAATCCTTATCAACACCTTGTTCCCAGCAGCCACCATCAATTAGTCAGAACTGACACAAAAATTAAAACTTATTTGACCTCTCAGCTTTAGAGCATAGAAGCTTTTAAGGAAATGATTGCTCCCACTCTTAGCCGTCTCAGGCCATTTCCTCACAGCCTCACCCAGAGCCCTGCTTTGCCTCAGATTTCTCAGTGCAGTTGACAGGACACCATAAAAGGCTATACTTGGGATAATCCTTGTGCATCTGTTACAACACTACACCCCGGTAAGAGCCACACCTGGGAACAGGCTATGGTTGGCACGAGAATGCACTGTGAGTGCCTGCTCATGGTCCGGAGACAAAAATGTCTTGAACTCTTATTCCACCAAAGACACTCATGGTTGAGTCGTACTCAGACTTCCTCAGGCAGGGGGAGGTGAGGAGGTTGGTGCCTGTACAGACCAGTGCTTCTTCCCATGCCACGCACCAATATAGTGTGTCCTTCCTGACAAGATTATTGCTCCCCAGGCAAGAGCTTCTAGGCATCTAAGCCCTGGTGGGCCAGCACAGAAACCTGGGCTGCTTTTGCTTCTGTTTTTTCTCTTTAAGTGAGGAGAGGAGAAGAGCCAAGGTAAGTACTACACACAGATTCTGATTTTTACTGGCTGTCAGAGAATTCACCTACAGTCACCTATGAGTATCCTGCACCTATTACATAAAGAAGACTCTTGTTTGCTTTTTAATTTTCTGGCAGTAGATGAATTTTTAAGAATACTGATAGAATCGTGTTATATTTTAGTATGTAAAATGTTCAGTAAAGGAAGACGTCTATGAATCAGTTTACAAGTGCTTATCTTTGACCAAAATCGTCATCTTTTGCTCAAATTTAATCATTTACCTTGAAAAAAAAAAGCCTGTTTAAATCATAACGCCTTGGAATGATGAAAATGTCATGTAGATGTGTTTAGATTACAAATGGTTGATGATGAAATGTAAACTTTAAATATCAAAGTAAGATTCCTATAATTCAAAAAATGCTATTAAGCTGTTCATAAAATGGCATGTCAAATCATTCCATAAATAATAAGCAATCTGTTAGCTAAGCATTAACTCACAATGACACGGACCACCATGGCGTCCCTTTCTGAACTTGGCATCTATACACCTAGAGGCCTGTTAGTGAGCCTAGGTATCTCTCCTCGATCCTTTTCTTCCCATTGTACACATTCTCTCTGGGGGCCTCCATTCTCTCCCTCGATGTCCTATGCTAACTCTGTTTTGATGACACAACTCCCAAATCTGTATTTCCAGCACAGAAGTCTTGCCTGCATTCCAGGCATACATGTCCATCTGTTACATACCTTCACCAACATAGCTCCGCGTGATCCGCTGTTATACAACTGCTGCACCAACCTGTTCCCCAGCCTGGACTCCCTATATCTGTTAACTGGCCATGAATCCAGGAACAATCTGAGCACTTGGGGATAAAAAATAATAATAACAATGATGGCAGAAATCTATTAAGTGTTCATTTATTTATTTATTTATTTATTTATTTATCTAATTGATTTAGTTGTCTATTTCATTATTTACTTATCTAATTCTCACAACAGCCCTAAGAGTTCAGTTTATTATTACCTCATTTTGCAGATGAGATCATTGAGGCATAAAGAAAAGCGCCTTACTTTTTCAAGGCCACACAGCCAGATGTTAAAGTCAGAACTAGAATCAGGCTGACTGATTCTAGGAACTGTGTCCTTAAGCTCTTTGGAACATCCATCTTAAATGTAGGTCAGGCTTGGGTTGCCATTGCTAAAGAGAATAGATCAGATGGTGGTAAATAGTGTTGCTTCTTGGCAATTTTTACTGCAAAACCATATAAATATCATAGGGGAACATACTTATGAGTCACTTTGGACTCATAAAAAACCCACCAGTTTTACAAAAACAAGGTAGTTGAAGTCATTTCTGCAAAAACACAGTATCTCCCCAAGCACAGAGAGTGAGAAAGCAAGATGCCACCCTGATGGTGAGCATTTGGCTCAGCTTGGCTGGAGCATAGAATTTGTAGGCTGAAGTGGCAGAAGACAAAGCTGGGAAGGTACTAGAACAAGATTTTGAATAAACTTTTACTTACATTAAAGGATTTGGACTTTACTGTGTAGGTGAATCCTGGAAGTAGGGGTGCGGGAGTGAGGCAGGGAAAGTTCATTTGAAAAAATCATTCCTGCAAGCCTCCTATGAAGTAGGAATGACTCTAGGTACTTGAAATACAGTGAGTTCCTACTTTCAAGGAGTATACAGTCTTAATAGGGGACTTGTCAAATATACTAGGAATGTTGAATACATCATGATTAGGTGTTACAGGGTGCTATCAGAACAATTATAAAGCACTCCTAACCAACCAATGGTGCTTTATGAGAAAACATTTCCTGGAAGCACTCACAGATGTGTAATGAGGGGAATTACATGATCATATTGCATGATAGTTATTTTAGAAAGATGATTTTGCTAGTAGATATAGCTATTCCAAAGAATACTGAAGAAGGAAGGTGAATGAGGAGGTTTTTCTAATAGCTCACATAAAGGTTGATGATCATTTAAACTGTAATAATAAGAATTAAGAAGTAAGTAAAGAACTAAGAGGACTTTGGGCAGTAGAAACAGCAGAACTAGAGGGTCAACTGAAAGTGCATGCCATTGGAAGGGAGTTGAAGAGAGAGATTATGATCTTTCTAGTTTGGTCACCTGATTGGCTGATTATGCCATTGAGTTAAGGATGAAGAAGAACAGAATGAGGGAGGCAGACAATGAATTTTGTTTGGAACATGTTAAGTTGAAGGCATCTACAATTAGAGATATATGGTGGACAGATACAGAGAGATAAATAGAGTAATACTGAAGACAAAAGTTTGGAAATATCAGGGGTGCCTGGGTGGCTCAGTCGGTTAAGCATCCGACTTTGGCTCAGGTCATGATCTCACGGTCCGTGAGTTCAAGCCCTGCATCTGGCTCTGTGCTGACAGCTTGGAACCTGGAGCCTGCTTCAGATTCTGTGTCTCCCTCTCTCTCTGCTCCTCCCCTGTTCGTGCTCTGTCTCTCTCTGTCTCAAAAATAGATAAACATTAAAAAAAATTTTTTTAAGTTTGGAAATATCCAGCATATCAACAACATGTGAGACCAGATAAGATTTCTCAGTGGAGTATAGAAACTATAAAGAAAGGAAATGTGATAATGCCGTTAGGCACATATAAGCAAAATAAAACAAAGGAAATAAATTGATGAAAGACAATGCACAATGCAAGACATGAGCACATGAAGTTTAGAGCCAGAATGCCTAAATTAAAATCCTAGCTTAGCCACTATTAGCTGTGTGACCTTAGGCAAAACATTTAACATCTTTGGGTATCAGTTTCCTCATCTGTAAAATGAGATCTATCTCAGAGGATATCATGATGCTTAAATAAATCAGTGTTTATAAAGCATTTTTAATAACACCTGGTCTTTAATAAATACAGCTTAGATTTTTTTGTTATTAAATACAAAGTGTTATAAATCCGTTAACCCCAAATATTGACCTTCACTTTGCATTCTGTTTTTATTTCTTTACTGTGCCTATTTTTCCAAAGGCTATAGTTTGTTTATCTTATTATACTCCTAATTCTAGCCAGTCTTGAATGAAGTATTATTAAATTCACTACCCAGTTCATGTTAAAAGTAAATCTTAGGAAAGACAAAACCAGTCTTTTTCTTCACAAAACAATTACCTTGTTTAAAAAACTCAGAAAAGTTCTCTCTGGGCATATCGCAATGTAATCATATGTTTCTAAGGATTACACTGATAAACAATTTTCTCCAAAGGGATATTTCTCCTGGTAGTTTCCTTCTTTTGCATTTTTTTTCACTTTTCAGGACTAAAATCACAAGTGTGAGCTTTTCACATTTTCAGGCAGTTTCAGCTCATAGAATTAACAACCTATCTTTGGCATGGTCATGACCATCACAGTCTACTCTGTGCCAGGAACTGTGTTAGTTGCTCTAAGTACATAATCTCATACTCTTCACAAGATATGTTGTAAGTTGCTTATGATGTTGGCTGTATAATTAATGAGAAGATATGTAGAAAAAAAAAACATCTCTGAATTAACTCAACTGGGGAAGTTGACTTTATGTAATGAAACCATGACTAAGCAGTTGGTTAGAAAGCAGAGCATTGTTCAGTGTGGGCCAGTTATCACCTCCCTCTACAGTGTGCCATCATTTTGAGGATGAGACATGGCATAGGATTGCCTGATGGTGGCTCCCCACAGATTTCCTGCTCTGTATCACCACTGAAAATGCTTGGGGCTCCAGGTACCTAGGGCTCATTTTCAGTGGCTTGGAATGACTAATGGACAATAATCTTTCCTTTCTGCTCAGCTGGTGGAGCATCAGCCAACCTCCCCTGGACCATTAGAAGGTTTAACACAGAACTTTGATGAGCTTCTTCTCTAAGCAGACTTGCAAGTTTAACATTCTTACCAATCTTGAAACTGGAAGCTAGACTTTTAACCCAAGACTATTGTCTGGAGAATATGTCATAGTAATTGAGATAATAAGTAATAGAAGCTTAGTGACAGGACTGTCCCTGTAAGATGAAGGTGTCGGGATTAGCTTTATGAAGGAGTTAGATAAACTCATAAGGCAAATAGATCATAGGGAAAGGAATTAAAAACTAGTATTCTGGGGCGCCTGGGTGGCGCAGTCGGTTAAGCGTCCGACTTCAGCCAGGTCACGATCTCGCGGTCCGGGAGTTCGAGCCCCGCGTCGGGCTCTGGGCTGATGGCTCAGAGCCTGGAGCCTGTTTCCGATTCTGTGTCTCCCTCTCTCTCTGCCCCTCCCCCGTTCATGCTCTGTCTCTCTCTGTCCCCAAAATAAATAAACGTTGAAAAAAAAAAAATTTAAAAAAAAAAAAAAAACAAAAAACTAGTATTCTGGTACAGAAAAAGAACGCTTAAAGACATCAAAGGAGATTTGTTTAAGTCATAAAGAGACAAATATCCTGGAATAAAGTGGTTGGGAAGAGAAGTGATAAAGAGCGACATGGAAAGTTCACGTGAGGCATGTTTCTCACAAGCTTTCGAATGACACACTAAAAAGTTTGGGCATCTTCCTATGGGTATCAAAATTGTCAAGAAATATGGTGACGCGAAAATAGCATTGTAGGAGAGTTGATCTGTCAGCAGTAGGTGCAGAGATTTGGTGATGTAGAAAGGTAATTCAAATTATTCTGAACTTTTAATTCTGGGAGAATATCTTGATATATATTAAAATAAAGAGTGCCTATTTTGACAGGTTGTTTCCAGTTTCTTTCAGCAATATAGTTATAGGTTGGCAAAACTTTTCTTTTTTTTTTTAATGTTTTTATTTATTTTTGAGAGCTCTCTCTCTCTCTCAGAGTGTGAGTGGGGGAGGGGCAGAGAGTGAGGGGACACAGAATCCGAAGCAGGCTCCGGGCTTTGAGCTGTCAGCACACAGCCCGACAAAGGGCTCGATTCACTGACCGGGAGATCATGACCTGAACCGAAGTCGGACGCTTACCGACTGAGCCACCCAGGCACCCTGGTTGGCATACCTTTTCTATAAAGGCCATAGAGTAAATATTTTCAAATTGTGGACGTACAGTCTCTGTTACAACTACTCAACTTGCTACTATAGCACAAAAGCAGCCTTAAACAATATGTAAATGAATAAGCGTGACTGTGTCTCAGTTGACTTTATTTATGCACTCTGGAATTTGAAAGTTCATATAATTTTCATGTGTCAAAAAGTATTATTCTTCTTTGATATTTTTCAGCCATTTAAAAATGTATACTTATGGGCACCTGGGTGGCTCAGTTGGTTGAACATCTGACTTCGGCTCAGGTCATGATCTCACAGTTCGCGGGTTTGAGGCCTGCTGTGCTGACAGCTCAGAGCCTGGAGCCTGCTTCAGATTCTGTGTCTCCCTCTCACTCTCCCTCCCCCACTGACACCCTGTCTGTCTCTGTCTCTCAAAAATAAAAAAAACACTTAAAATTTAAAAAGAAAAAAGAGAAAAAGAAAAGAAAAATGCACACTTGTGAGCATGGCCCAACTGGTAGAGATGCTGAATCACTATGTTGTACACCTAGAACTAATGTAACATTGTGTGTCAACGACATAAAAGTCATTCCTAATGTGTGGGTTCTACAAAAACAGGGGAGCCTGGGTGGCTCAGTCAGTTAAGCGTCTGACTTCGGCTCAGGTCACGATCTCGCGGTTCGTGAGTTCCAGCCCCGCGTCGGGCTCTGTGCTGACCACTCAGAGCCTGGAGCCTGTTTCAGATTCTGTGTCTCCCTGTCTCTCTGACCCTCCCCCGTTCATGCTCTGTCTCTCTCTGTCTCAAAAATAAATAAATGTTGAAAAAAACAAAAACAAAAAAACAAAAACAGGTGGTAAGCAGGATTTGGCCTGTAGAACAGAGTTCACCAATCCCTGGTTTATAGAACATCAGTCAGAACTCTCAATCCAGTATCACTTTGAAAATTTTGAATTTTCCCCTGAATTCTTCCATTGAACATTTGGGAGGAAATAGTTGAAGTGAGTAGAGTAGTAAAAGAAGAAGGAGACAATTCACCGGCTAGTGAGACTAACCATATCAACCACGGGTGCCGGTGGGGCAACATATGTCCTTACAATGCTCCGATCCACCGTTTGTCTGAAGCCTTCAGTAAAAGAAAAGGAAAATCAATAAGTAAATACTACTTCAAACACATTCTGACTCAGTGTTTCAGTAATTGTACAGGGAAAGGCAAAACGGTGGGTCTTTCTTTTCTTCATGTTGTTTGTGATAACTTCAATGAAAAGAGCACCGTGCAGGCCTTAAACAAATGATATGAGTGGGGACACTGAAGGAGGTTTTAGTGTGAAACAGTGTGAAGTCGCAGCAGCTGTGAACAAAGAATTTACGTTTGGAGAGACCAGCTAGGCTAGGGTAAATAATGAGAACCAGCCTGGGAATAGAGTGAAGAGAGGGATGTGAAAGTCACATAAAGGAAAAATTGCCAGTGCATTGCTCATTGAGATGTGGAGGATGAAAACGAGAGGAATCAGATATTTTAAGTGTTTCTTTTACTGGATTCCTCAATGCCACTTAGAAACAGGGAGCAGTGAGAGGCAAGGGGGACACTGAGGGAGCAGGAATGGGGAACTAGGAGCCTGCGGGCTAGCACCTCAAACAAGCAAATTACACACATACACTAAGGTCTGACAGGTGTGAGTCTGAAATTATTGGCTAAAGGGATCCCATTTAATACCCACATGTTATCTACTTACTAAGTATTGCTGATTAGAGTGTAATGGAAAATCATTACTGTCATGGTGTTGATGATACAAATAAATAAATGGTCCCCTGCATCACACTGCATAGAATCCCCCTCATTTCTTCCAGGTAATTTCTTTTGGTCACTTAGCACTGGTCATGTCTTATAAAACAAGCATATCCAAATATATTTCATTATTTATCTTCAACTTTTTCCCCTTAGTTCTGTTTGCTTAATCATATCTTAAGTATATGGGAACAACAAACACACAACATGGCAAATAATATCCAGGGAGGTGTGAATAAAATCAGAATTCAGAAAATGAAAAGGCTGCATAAATGTATGCATCCAAACTCTGAGAACCATCTATTGGTTTTCTCTGCTTCCCTACCTGCCACTGCCCAGAGGGATTGCTAGGGTGCCTGTTCCCTAAAAGAGGCCCTTCGGGCTATGATTGTTCACTTAAAGCAGCATGACAAGTGGCAGGGAGCTGTGTCAGCTCTGCCCATTAAGTGGGACAAGGCATATTTGTAATAAACTATTTTTATAAGCATAAAACAAAATAGAGACAAAAAGTGATTATTGCCTTCATTGTGTAGGTTCATATAAAAGTACAGTATTTTGGCCTAATTCTATGACAAGCCCTTTCAATTGTCCACTTCAATATGTAGTCAGCTTGTGTGGTGTTGGTTACAGGATTAAATTTCCTACCATTTTCCCACAGCTATTTACATGTAAATAAAATATTTTAAAACATGAAGGCTCTTTAAAGATCTTAAACACCAGAATTCAGATAAAAATGTCTTTATTTAACAGATAATCGTATGTTAAGAAACTTGTATGAAAACGAAGTGGCCAATATACAACCACCACTGGTCTCCTTAATTGTCAACCAGGGAACATTTAGAAGTGTATACTCTCCTGATTGATTTGCTTTTTGCAAAGAATATACAATTAATTTGTGAAATATGAAAATTAACTGGAAACAATACTAGCCTATTTTATAGTGAGAAAAGTAAGCCCCAGAAAGCTTTTCAAGTGGCTTGCTCAAGATGCCACAGCTAATCGGAGGCTTCAGAATTAGAATTCTTTTTTAATATGTTAGGAGGTACAAAAATACCTGATTCTTAGGAGACACAGAGGAGGCAGTAATACTCTAATCTGTTGATCTGACTTCCCCTCAGCCCACCCCCCAGTCTTGCTCCTGCCCATAAATGACCATGAATGTCACGCTGCTTCTTTGTTACAGAGTATTTACTAAAAACAAATTACTCAGCCAGTATGTAACCAAATACATTATAAATGTCTTTACTACTACAACAACCACAAATAAATATATCAAAACTTCTACAAATTCCTATTAAAAAAAGAAATAAGTAGATATAGAGAGTGCAAATCAGAATTAGACTAACAGTATTATTACTTTAATGTATCATTTAATGCTACATTCCCATTCCAGTTTTTCATTTTATTTAGCCTCTGCATTAAGACAGCTCGAATTTGAATTAGTCAAGATTAGATCTTGATATATTATTTGTAGCTTTTATTAGTGCTAAAGTGTACATTTTCATCTAAACAAATATAATAATTTTGTCAGATTCATATGAAAACAGTTTTTAAGTGTACAGCAAATTACTATGTTAAAGTAAATGTTTCATATTTTTTCACAGACTTGAGTCAAAGGAGCCTTTCCTGTCTGTTGGGTGAGTACATGTCTAAATATTTTAAATCTTAGTTCTTTAATTGATTTTTAACAAGGGCTTCTGGGATAGTGTTTTCAGTCACATAATTCCATATTCAGAGTCATCCCACATCATTGGGTCATATCCTCAGCAACACTGCTATCTACATTTTATAAAGATTTAACTAAAATGCTCAGTAGGCTGTTTTATGACCTCAGAAATTCAGCAAATGAATGCATATGAAATTCTGTATCCTCTAAAAAAGCCAAAAAAGGTATACGGTAATTTTCTATATTCTCATCATGCAAAGATATACTCAGATTGGTTTCACAAATTCCCCTGAGCCACAGTTTCACTATTCCTAGTCTGTCTTCTCATTTTTGCACTGTTTTCTCTTCATCTACCCCTACTGTTTCTTCTCCCTTTTTTTCCCAAGTCTGTCTTCAAAGTCTGTGCTGTCTTCTCTCCTTTTCTCCCATTTCACTTCTATTTCTCCATTGGAGAAATCAGGTGCTTCTCTGAAGGCAAAGCCAGTGAACCATGAGGCAGTTTAAGACCAACACTTGCCTTCTCTGGTAGTATCCTGAGTTGCAGTACATGTTCTAATAATAATGTATTGTTGACAAGAATATACATGTACTATTTCCAGGCAATTTGCTAGTTAAGAATCAGCCAATTGTTTTTATTGATCTACCAAATGATCTTTTGATTAATACATTAAAATATCTCATTAGGGGACTTTGGCATGCTCGGCATTGTGGTTGATGTTGTAAAGTATCAAAAAGTGCCAGAATATGTGATAGTTTAAAGGGAAACATGCCATAGTTGATGAGAAAAAAATCACATATAAACAGCCACTATACTCAAGCTTAATGAGCAGAAACGTGGGATGGGAGTGTATTTTTTAAACGATCATATTAATTTTCTTTGTTTGCCGTCCTTGACTATGTCTGTCACTCCTTGAGCAACATGGTTCCTTTTCTCCTTCTCCTCCTCATAAGAGCTTTTGAGAAACCCATTTGAATCATGAGAATCAAAATAATTGTTAGAGATGCTGAGAGAAAAATGGAGTAGATGCATTTATTGGAGGATTTCATGAAAAAATGAAAGGTCAAGTTGATCTGGTCCAAAAAAAAATCATTAGAGCATGCCTCTTTCCTTCATTGATCATCAGCTCCTATTGTTAAAAATCTTTAAGCCTGAAGAAATCTTTTATTTTGAATGCATATGTGTCCTGCCCTCAAGTCAAGAGGGCTGAAATAGCTTCTCTTCATGCCTCGCTTAATGCAGTTTCTCTGCAGCATTTCCTGTTCTCCTAACTACTTTGAGATGGAATTCATTTTTTACTTCATACCTCTGTTTTACAAGGGCAGACTAAGTAATCTTTGTATTACACTTATCAGGAGTTTAAAACTCTGTATTAGAGCCTAGAAAAAAAAGTTTCCAGAAAAGAATGACATATAACTCAGCAAATACCCATAATGGGAAAATTGGCCTGGCAGTTAAGAAGAATGATGCTGCTGTTCCTTAGATGGGTCTTTAAAGTGGAACGGGGGCGCCTGGGCGGCGCAGTCGGTTAAGCGTCCGACTTCAGCCAGGTCACGATCTCGCGGTCCGTGAGTTCGAGCCCCGCGTCGGGCTCTGGGCTGATGGCTCGGAGCCTGGAGCCTGTTTCCGATTCTGTCTCTCCCTCTCTCTCTGCCCCTCCCCCGTTCATGCTCTGTCTCTCTTTGTCGCAAAAATAAATAAACGTTGAAAAAAAAAATTTAAAGTGGAACAGAACATGCAACCCAAATGGTTCTGCTGACTGGATATTTCAATACATAGCTAAACTTCTCCATTTTTCTCCAGGAAAATTATTTTAAATAAAATTGTCCAAAGTTTGTATGGATCTGTCTTCTGACCTTGTTGGTAAGAGCATAAGATGATAGTGAACATAATGGACACTATGAGACTACTAGGCAACAGGTAGTCTAATACAAGAACCATTACTCAAATTTGTGACTTGTAACATAGTCACATACCAAAAGGAAGAATACATGGTATATGGTCTTTGGTATGAGTTGACCTTTAAGTCTATACCAGTGAGTTTTTCTAGGACCCTGCACACCTCACATTAATTTTAATTCTGTTTAGTAAAAAAATCATATTAATGAATAGATCAGTGCTAAATATTGCATACTTGTCCATTGTCTGCCAGTGTCTTAAAGCACTTGTTAATATGTCTTCTAGAAGTTGCTTTTGCTTTCATAGGCTCTGACACTTACAAGCAATGTATATTAGTTTAGGCAATTACTTAAACTCCCAAGCTTTGGGTCCTTATTTGTGATACGGTGATTAAGTAAGATAATTTAGATCAAGTATTTAACACTGTTCTTGGCACATAATTTCTCATAAAGGTTTGGTTTTATTACACATGTGGAAGGTATACTCATATATAATGCTCCAAAGAATCCATCAGAGAGCTCAGAAATAGTTCAGAGAATAAAACTCCACTTTAACAGGTCATGCTTTGGGTTACATGTGGAAACAAAAAAAACATTTTTATAATGGAGAGGGGAAAAAACAAAACAAAACTGTGAATGGAGTAAACTATCAAACAAAGTAAGCACAGATACTGTTTTGTATTTAAATGATGAAAACTAGTAATTGTTATTTAAATTTTTTAAATGGAACCAAATATTGATAAATTTTTAATGTGCATCTGTTCTTAATATAAACTAGGGAAAAAACTTTCATAAATGTGCTGCAGTATTTATGAAATAAAAACTTTTAAATGTCACAACATAAATTCAATCTGAATATACCAATGGAAAAAATTGTCAAAGAAAGTTATAACGCAGGAATTATTTGCTTATGGAAAAAGAATAGGGAATTGTGAATAGAAGTTAAGTGAAATCTCAGATCTCAGACCTTCAACTATACATTGATATGAGAGAGGCTTTCTTTCATATGCATCAGTAAATTATTTTTTTTAATGTTTTATTTATTTTTGAGACAGAGAGAGACAGAGTGCGAGCAGGGGAGGGGCAGAGAGAAAGGGAGACACAGAATCCGAAGCAGGCTCCAGGCTCCGAGCCGTCCGCACAGAGCCCAGCACGGGGCTGGAACTCACAAACCGCGAGATCATGACCTGAGCCGAAGTCGGACGCTTAACCCACGGAGCCACCCAGGCGCCCCCATATGCATCAGTAAATTATTAATAAAATAATGTCAGGAAAAAATAATAAACTTTGGCTTAGAGTCAGGTAGGAAGGCTCATCCCAGAGTCTGATTCTGTTTACCCAGGGGAAGCCAATAAATGCAGTGTGATTCAAGGCCGTCGAGGCAGGCCTAGAAACCATTGTCTACATCATGGTTTCATTCTCCCACCCCTTCTCTTACATGAATGCACGGATTGTTCTTATAGACATGTAGAGTCTCTGGAATTTTTTCAGAAAATCTTTGAAATATAACTTCCCATAGTCTTTCCCAGTTTGGGAAAGTTGGGTTTTTTTTCCCTTCACTTTCTTCTTTTATTGGGAAATAGACACAGGGCTTATCACAGGGAAGGAAGCAGTGTGATACCTCCCGGCAAACCCAGGACAGTGGTAGCCAGAGTCAGGGATACCACCCTGGCCAGCTCTATGCCCAACATCACAGAGGTGTGAGGAGAGACTGACCCCTCCATACCATGATCACCAGCCTTTCCCAGGAGGTTCAGAGGCCCCGCCGTAATATCTGCTTCTTTAGTCACATGACTGCAATTGTGATTTTGGGAAGCGGCCTTGTGCTGCCATCTCTCTAGGTGGGACAGCCTCCTCGCGCGGCCCAGAAGGCCACAGCTACCTGTGTTACCACAACGACAGATATCAGCAGGGCCTTCGACTCGGGACCACCTGTTGGAGGACTCGATGAAGGAATAGGCTTTGTTTAGCTGGTCCAGGACTTAGCCGGAGTGACCTTCAGATGGCAGGTGATATAGATTGTGTTTCTGAGGTCATTAGCAAAGTGGAACATGTCCACTATGAAGAGTCTCTGGCCTGGGTCTGGGGACTTTGAAGGCAGAAGAGACATCAGAAAGACCGTCCACCATGCATATGGTGGAGATGGGCACATTGATCTAGAACTGCCTTGGAGTTCACCCATCACAGACCAGGATACGTGTAAAAAGACCAGATGGTATGCCATGGAAGCTTCCATGGTACACAAAGAACATACTACCTATGCTCAGATGCATAAAAGCTCATTTTGATGTTGTCCCAGACCTAAGGAAATATATTAAACTTTAAATTATTAAATAATATCATTTAAATATTTAATAAATAATTTTTATTAGATTAAAATGTTTCATATTTTACATTATAAATATTGTATATGTAATATATGTTACATACATAAATTTATTATAAATATATAATATAAAATATATTTATTTTTTAAGCAAAATGAATTTAAATAATAGATTTAAAAATTAAAACTCCCATCTCACTCACTAAACAGTAAAAAAAATCAGGTAAGCAAACTTGTTTTTTAGTGTGGAGCTTAGGCTTGCAGTGCTGAACAAGTGAGCACTAAGCATCTGATAGTCTACTCATCTTCAAAATGTTACATTTTAGAGCAATTAAGAAAACTCTTCTGGCAAATGTTTCCTTTTATGTGGCATCACATACATTCTGAATTTGGAAATAAGCTGGGAGAAAACAGGCATCAAGTGTGCATTTAGGAAAGGGAACAAGAACTGAGTGATCATCTCAATTAAGATTCTAAGATATAAATCTTAGTGTAAAACCAGTTGCCTTGAAAAAGGATTTTACAGCTTTTTAATGAAAAATACAGATGAAAGGAAAGGAAGCTTTGTTCATTTGACGTTTAAGATTCACAGTGTAAAAGGGCGTGTCAAGACAATGCATGAGTTCTCTTCAAGCACAAGTGACTGTTGACACTTTGCAGACACTGAGCCACTTTAAAAATATACTCAAGGCACTAAATGAAATTTTCCATGTGAATTATTTCTTCTTGCCTCTTCAGCATGAAGTTGACCTTTTAAAAGAAGACTTTTAGTATGAATCAGTTGTATTTTGGAATTGAAATTTTTGTTCATACCAATATTTCAGCTGATGAATTTTTGCATGAGTGGTTTTATTATTGAGGAAAATTATGTTTTGCGTGGGTAAAAAAAAAAATTTCAGGGGCACCTGGGTGGCTCAGTAGGTTAAGTGTCCGACTTCAGCTCAGGTCATGATCTCTCAGTTCGTGGGTTCGAGCCCCCTGTTGGGCTCTGTGCTGACAGATCAGAGCCTCGAGCTTGCTTCAGATTCTGTGTCTCCCTCTCTCTCTGCTCCTTGCCTGCTCACACTCTGTCTCTCTCTCTGTCTCTAAAATAAATAAATATGTAAAAAAATATTTTAAAAAATTCAGAATCTTTTCACTCTATTAGCATAATTTAAATAACTCAGAATAATTTTAAAAAATGATATTGAAAAGCTCAGAATTTTTACTTCTCAAGCTTCTCTGAGAGACATTCAAAACACATCAAAGGTAAAAATAATAAAATTCTCATATTTTTCTCTATTCAATGAGTGAACAAATCATGATCCAGTCAATCCTCAGTCTCCTGTGTGCCCTGAGATGGAGTGTTCCCATTCTACTAAATCCAAACAAGAGGAAGCGAACAGTGCCAAGACAGCAAAAATTGATCCTCACATAATTGCTAGCATCTATATTTTTTAATAGTTTTTCTTGGGGGATATTTCCCCCCTTTTATTTCCAGTCTTAGAACTGAATTTGGATCTTCAGTATACTTCTGCTGTGGTTATGAAGACATTATTAAATCTTGACACCCTTATTAGGTCCAATATTTACACTATTTTACTTTTTTCCGGGTTTTGTATGACACCTTACATTTACTAATAGATGCTATACATTGATGTACTGTTCGCGACCTATTTTAAGAGCCTTAAATTCTGTAATTTGATTTCCTTGGTTTGAATTGCATTCTGTTACTTCCTAGCTAGGTACCTTGGGCAATCTGTTTAGCTCTTCTCCACTAACTCTTAGGACTGTCTTGAATGAAATAATATTGCAAAGTGCTTAGCAGTGTCTGACACCTAGTAAACAGCAAAATAAATAACCTATTACTATTTCACTATCCTGTGCAACAAAAAATTATATTAATAGTTTTTTTTTTCCTAAAGGAGTTAAGTTCCACTGAATGATAGAAATGTTAACTAATTGAATCCCCAAAGCCTGAATATTCAGTTCCTAGTAATGCAGTTGAATTCTGGGAATAGAAATTCACAAGAGACTGAAATCGGCACAGAAATGAAGGACTGCCATACTCAGAAGATCTTTGAGGAAGATAGACAAGAAAAAGTAAAATAGCATGAAGACAGGGAGACAGTTCCAGAGGGTACTTAGATTTATAGAAAATGTCATTCACAATACTAAAAACTTTAATGAGAGGAACGTGAAAAAAGGAAAGCAACACCAGTTTAGGTATGGTTTCAGTAAAGCATGAAAACACAAAACAAAATTATATGACTGCTGTAAAGTAATTGGTGTTCACCAATCATTTAGGAATTAAGAGTTAATCTTAAGAACTGAGAAGTTGGGGGCACCTGCGTGGCTCAGTTGGTTAAGCGCCGACTTCGGCTCAGGTCATGATCTCCTGGTTTGTGAGTTCGAGCCTCATGTTGGGCTCTGTGTTGACAGCTCAGAGCCTGGAGCCTGCTTCAGATTCTGTGTCTGCCTCTCTCTCTGACCCTTCCCCACTTGTGCTCTGTCTTTCTCTTTCTCACAAAAATAAAATAAACCTTAAAAAAAATTAATAAAAATAAAAACTGAGAAGTTGGAAGAAATGGCCAGATTATCAGGAAATTTTTCTAGCCAAAAAGCAGGACCTGAGTTAATCCTCAAGGTCAGGTTAAAAATTGCCTAGAATATTGAGAGAGGGAAGAGGATGAGTATCCTTTCATTCTGTGGAGTCAACGGAATCATTGGATGTTTGCTTGTCTGTTTTGTTTTTAACCAAAGAGTGATGTTTCCCAAAGTTCATAGTAGAGCCATCTAGAAAGCTGTTGTAGTAGTTCAGGCGTGACTTGAAAAGACTCATTCATGACTTGAGCAGAATGAAATCACCTCACGCCTGTTAGGAGGACCCTTATCAAAAAGACAAAAGATTACCAGTGCTGGTGAAAACCTGGAGAAAAGGGAATCCTTGTGCACTGTTGGGGGAAAGTAAACTGGTGCAGCCACTACAGAGAACAGTGTGGAGGTTCCTCCAAAAATAAAAATAAGACTACCCTATGATTCAGCAGCTCCATTTCTATTTATCCAAAGGAAGTGAAAACACTAACTTGAAAAGATATCTGCATCCCCCATATTCATAGTAGCATTATTTACAATAGCCAAGACATAGAAACATCCAAGTGTCCATTAACAGATAAATGGATAGAGAAAATATTTATGAAATATTACATAATTCTGCATAATAGAATGTTATCCAGCCTTTAAAAAGAAGGAAATTCTGCCATTTGCAACAGTGTGGAATAACCTGAAGGACATTACAGATGCCAGACGTAGAAAGACAAATACTGCATGATCTCACTTATAGGTGGAAACTAAAGTAACTGAACTCAGAAACAGGGAGTAGAATGATGGTTGCCAGGGGATAGGACAATTAGGGAGGCAGAGTTTTCAGGTATATAGAATGAATAGGAATTAGAACACGATGACTTTAGTTAATAACACTATATTGTATACTTGAAATTCACTATAAAAAAAAAGGTAGGTCTGAAGTGTTCTCATCACACAAAGAAAGAACTATGTGATGTTATGGATATGTTCATCAGCTTCATTATGGTAATCATTTCACAGTGTGTATGTATATCAAGATGTCATATTGTACACCTTAAATATATATAATTTTCGTTGAATAAGATGTGTACAACAAAAAAATAATGGAACAGAAATGCCTGATGAAAATAACATTTTTGAGAGTATTAGAGTCAGTGAGTGATGGAGTGATGTCTTAGGGGTTTCTCAGCTGAACTTTGTGGGATCATGGTGACAGTATGATAGGCTAAAGTCCAGGTGGAGCGTCAAAACTAAGGGAAGGTTAACAAGAATCTGTCCCGAAGCTCAAAATACACCCATCTGACATCCTGAAACCACGAATGGCCGACTCAATGCCTATCTTTTGATAGTGCGGTTTCAATTTTCTGTGAGTCTCCAGGGAAAAAGGGATAAGGGGATAAAGCCAATTTTCCTCTTCTAAAAATCTTGTTTTTTTTATTTGTTTAGACTCAGACAGTGCTACCGCAAAATTAATGATTCCTTTAGCAAGTGCTCTTGTTTCATTTTTTCCCTAGGCCCTCCAGGCTGCTTCTCTGGAGAGTACACAAAGTTTCCACGGCGCTATTTTTGTAATCTAAAGCCTTGTGCTCTCAGGCCTGATGCTACAACTGTAATTTTAATTTATCAACCTGCCACTCAGGGAAATGCTGTAAAAACATTTGAAAGCTTAAACCCATTATTTATTTCTGCACCTGTCAATGCCACTCTTCTGTACATGTCAAAATCATTTAAACTGCACTGTGATGACAGGTACAGTATCACCAATAAATTGGGTCATCGGTCATGTATGTATATATCCTGACAGTGGTGTCTTGAATGCATGGGCTCCAGGACACATTTTTAAGGAGCAAGAATTCATTACTCTCCAATGATAAAATAGAGTAGAGTCATCAAAAAGAGTCTTCCTCATTCCTTACCATTTGAAAATGTCTTAGGAAGCAGAGAGACTCATGGTGACTGAAACGACTTTTATTTCTTCAGTGAAATGTTCTCCTCAGGGAAAAGAAAGTAATTGCAGATTATAGCAGGCAGGAGTATAGTGTTACTTAGAGGGAAGAAAATACATAGGATCATTAAATAGATTTATTTAAGTTCTGCTTATAAAGAAAGCAGTGGTGCAGGACTTTATAGCTGATGATATTTCAAAAGAGTGTTATCAGCACTTCCACTAGTGTCTAATTCATCCATATAATAAAGTGTCACATTAAGCCAAATGTCACAGTTCATATCAGTTTTACTTTGAGAATTGGTATCATTATATATCTCAGGTAACCTCGCCCCACCCTAGAATTTGGATGAGATATTTGATCATAATAAATTAAGGTATTTAAAAGTCAATCTGTCATTTGGTGTGTGTGTGAGAGAGAGACAGACAGACAGACAGACAGGAGAAACACCTGTTCAGTCATTAAATCCACTCAACCCAATAACGAATCTGATATCATAAAGGCTAGATGTCCATTTAAGATAAAAATGCTGTTAAAATTGTAACGTAAGTAATATTGGCTAAATAATCTTACTGTATCCTCTAAGCTCTTAGTCATAGCAATCCTCACCCTATAATTACATTAAAAAGGCAAGTCTAATGAGAAGTCCTTTAAAGTCTACAAAGGATTTATGATCACTTCATTTCATACAATTTTAAAGTAGCCAAATGAATTTGTAGACATCAAATACCCATACATAAGAAAATAAATAACTGAACTTGTCATACATAAAATCTTACTCATGAGAATAAGTAATCTTAAATGATATCATGGAATCAAATTTAAAACAATCAGAGCTTTGACAAGTATATTAACTTACACAATTACTACCATTTCCTTATTACCACCAGCACTGTCTTTGAGGAACATGAGTTTTTAAAGTGTCAGGCTACATTGGAAAGGGTAAGCAGATAGTTTGACCAATGAAAGATAAATTTATTGGATATAGATATGAATAAAATATAAATTATGGCTTGGATTACTTAGGTTTCATATTTAGAAACACTACACGAAGATAGTGCTATTGATTCAATTGGAAATAAGATCTTAGTTTCATATACTTTTTAAATCTGTCCTGAAAATACTCAGAAGAAATAAATATTCAAAATAAATGAAGTGTTGATTTCATTAAATTAAAGTCGACCCACATCCAAGGAAAGAAAGCTAATTAATTTTTCTTATTTTTAACTCCATAAAGGTACCTGAAATGGGCTTTCCAGTGGAATTATACTTGCTTACCTAAATAATTTCCTGGACCCCTTCCTCAAGGGTCCAAATTATCGATTAGCCTTTATTTCCTATTGTTCAATACATCTATACTGATTCTCATATAAAGAAAATAGGTGTTGTAATTATTTTAATACTGGAAAACTAAGACACAGAGATGTGATGTAATCTCCATAAAGACACAAAGCACATTGGTAGCCATTTTAAAATGGAGTCCAGGCTGGGGCTTTTGCTTAAAGAGCGGTCAATTTCATGCACACTGGTGCTTCATTCTCTCTTCTGGGTTTCACGTTCATTTGAATCATCATGAACATCCACACAATAGCTTTAATTATTCAGGAAAATAATCATGTACATAAAGAGCTATTTATTCCTTCCAGAGGCAGTGTGAATCTCAGACTTGCATTCTGAAACTGCTGGCAAAAGTTTTAAAGCCTCGCTTCCCAATTAAATTCTGTTCATCCAGCCAAGAATGACTGATCTGTATTTCATCAATCTCAAAATGTGACCTTTTCAACACTTTTAATGACATTTTCAAAGTGCAGAATACTTCTGATTCAAAAGATTCCCTACTTAACTCTGCGGAACAAATCAGTTATCACAGTAAAATCGATAGCTGCCAAATATTAGCAAGAGCCAGGCATCGCTTACACTTTAGAAGCTAATCAGGGCAAAAAAAAATGTATTAAACAACTTTATTTTGGGATGCCAACTAAGGTAGATATTAAAATGAAAAATCAACCCCCAATGTTTCATGTCTTTAGAAACATTATTTCTCTGGTGAAATTTTCATTAGACCACATTCAGAACTTAACCATTAGAACCTGCAGGCCACATTCAACTTCAAAATAACATAACAGTGCCTCTGGTTTAATTCAACAGTAGACAACCCTGGACTATCGCTTCCTCTTAGCTTCAATGAAAAGCATAAAAAAGATGAAACACTTGATGAGATATTTCTCCCAGATCTCGGTTAAATTATCTTATCGTGCTAGTGGTATTTCAGTGAAGTGTATATTACAGTCCTATCGGATACTAAAAATCTTGAAAGCCTTTTAAAAAGTGAGGCTCCCTAAAGAAGTGATTTTAAAAATGTGTTCCTTAATCTTGGGCCTTTGATGACCAAAATGAATCTCAGTAGACCTCTGGCATACTGAGCACTCCAGATTCCCATGTCAGACCACCGAGTCAGAGATTAGGGGGCTTCCCAATAAATCCAAACATTCATTCCTATTTGCTTCAGTTACCAATTGTTAGTTTGAAGTTCACAAGAAATAATTTGATAGCATTGCTGCCCTTTGTTCAATGAATAGCTGTCTAATTTCATTAAGTGCAAATTCATTATGTGAAGACCACTGTGAGTGTATGTGTGAAATACTATGTAATAACAATGTCAGACTCTGTTTTAAAACCAGACTACTAGACAGAAATAGTTTCCTATTAGTATGATTGAATATTGAGCTTTCTTCCGTGCTACAAAGATCGCAACACCAACTTATCATTGCTGGAAAATTTAGTAAGGTGAAACTTTACTTTTGACAATGACAGACGAAGGGTGGCCCCAAATTATTTAGACTTAAATGTCGAGTAGATTGAAAAACTTCTGCAATTTGCATTGTTTTTGAGAACATTGCTAACTGCTTAACATTTAAACCTTCAAACTACAAACCAAGAGTTAAAAACAAGAAGTGGATATTATGATGCCATTTCATTCTAATCAAATCCAGGATCTTTATCTTTATTTCTGAATATCAATTTAATTACATTTGGATGTGATTTAATTTATTCTGTACAAAATTCTTCTCAAATCATATTTCCAGGATCAAAGCAAGATAGTGGATTCAGTAAAACAGTGCCAATCCATGAACTGATTTTAACCAGTATGACTAGTAAAATACAAAAAGGAAGAGAAAGCATTTAGAACATTTTATAGCATTTTTATCCTGCTTTGACATCTAAGTGTATGATTTTGTGTTTTATAAAATTATCAGTCAGTGATGGATGGGAAATTTTTAAAATAAAAAGCTGGTCCTTCACTACAGTAATTGAGAAGTTTTGGATAAGACTGTCTTTGCCTTTAAGGACCTTGTCATCTCATGAAGTGTATAAACACAAAGAAGCTTGTATCTATAATACAAGGCATTTCTTGGCAACTCTAATCTGCTATAGGAGAAAAAAATAAAAATAAGCATATCTTTGTGGTGTGAGGGATTACTTGATAATTCTTGAAACACAGGTTATAAACAAAAAGTCGTGATGGGACACAGGCAGGCTTAGTTTCTATCCTGGAGATAACTAGGAGTGCCATTTGGCTGCACCAAGGGTATCTTAGAAGAGACACTGAATGACATAACTGGCAAATTAACCAGTAACATCATGGGAGACTGAGAAGCCCTGTGCTCAACCTTTCTTCAGCTCCCCTCACCCCTTTTCCCCCTCTCCTGCCTCCTTTCCCCTCCTTCCTTCTCGCTATTCTTTTCTTTCCTCCTCGCTCTCCTCCTCTTCCTTTCCCTCTTTTTTCCTCTCTCTCCTCCCATTATCCTTCTCTCACCTCCTCACCCTTCTCTTCCTCCCCTCTTCTCCTCCCATCTGCTTCTCTTTCATTTTCTTCATGTAAAAAATGTATGCATTCAAAGAGGAGTTTATGTTCTCCTGTCTGGTCTTTGGTGACTCCCTTTGCTTTGCAAGAGATTCTACCATGAGGAAGAAAATTAATATATGTGAAATGTTTGCTGAGTGCCAGAAATCACATTAATTCCTAACACTCCAACCCATGCTCTAGCTTCACAGTTGGGAGCAGGGGGTGGGGTGGGGAATCCTGCCACCATCTTAATGGCCTATGGAAAAATTAGGGCAACCTTAAAGTGCCATTATTTTTCAACATTAGACCTGGATGAGATTTCTCTTTAATTAAGACTTAGCAGTTTATCCTCTCTGAGAAAACTGGCCATCTCAGAAGATCTGGTAATACTGACATTTTACAATCCCAGTAAACCCTAGGATCCTGCCCCATCACACCGCAATGAGACCCTCCAGTCAGCAAGTCCTGCATATGTATGCACACACACACACACACACACACACACATCCAACATCCAGCCAGGGTTTTGGTGCCATGCTCTGAATTATGATCTGAAGATCACCGGATATTTGAGAAAATACTCTAACGTGACAGGAAGAAAACCCCAGAGAAAATCAGAATTCCACAAAAGTAAAGGAAATATAAGGAGTATAAAATACAGGGAGTATAAGGAGTATAAACTAAACTAAAGTAAACAAACCAAAAAAATCTCAAAACAAAACAAAAATTTCCTAGAAATTAAAAACATAGCAGAAATGAAAAGTTCAATGAAAGTTTGGAATATAAACTTAAAAGATCACAAAGGCAAAGCGCTGGAAAATGGTAAAGATTTAAAAATGATTAGAGGCTTACTCTCAGAGAGCAATATCTAGTAGTAATTGTTTCACAATGAGAAAATAGGACATTATCAAATAATTAATGCAAGAAAATGTCCTAAAACTGAAACACAGGAGTTTTCAAAGGAAATATTTTTAACACAGAGAATGACAGATGATCCAGACTAAGGCAGTTTAATTACTATAGATGAGAAGACCTTAAACTTTCAAGTAGAGGAATAAAAGTCACATACAAAGACTCACAATCAAAATGACATCAAATTTCTCAACATTAGGAAATGACAAACAATGAAGTAACGCCCTCAAAATTCTGCAAGTGATATCCAACCCGAAGATCCAGACTGTCACTCCTACCAAACACTTTGTCAATCAAGCATAAAGAAAGATAAGGAAAAGATCCACTTGACTCTTGTATTTTTGTGGTAGTTCGGTTCTATAAAGTCACTCCAACCACTGCATCAGCAAATACTGAACCATTACTCCTAAGGGAAATAGAGGATTAGGTTCCCATGAGCCTCTGGTCACAACATTTTCGTTAACCAATTAATACATAACCTTGCTTTGTGTGTGTTTCTGTTTAAAGATAGCTTATGTCCTACATATCATTGATTCATTAACATTGAACTCATGGCCAACCGCACTGTAATTCTTGCCTAAAGCAAGCTTGTTTGACACACATATTTTCTCCCTAGGGCACATCACAGCCTTTTGTGGTTAGGAACACTAAGCAGCACTTTGGCATACTATTTAGGAGCCATTGCAGACAGGAAAATCACCAATTAAAAGCACAAAAGTGCAAACAGTGTGGCATAAGTAGACCACAAAAGTACACTTATCCGCAGTGTCAGATCTGAACAAAGAAACTTTGTGTGCTGCCTCGGAACTCAAACTTTTTGCCACTCTGGGTATGTCTGTTAATGACCACAAAAGCACACAAGTATTGATCTGAGGGCTATAAGTAATCGTTGCAGATTCACAAATACAGAATCCGTGAATAATGAGAATCAACTGTATTTTCAGAAATCAAAGGATTAGCAGATCCTTTCTAAGAAATTTACTCATGCTCATTCCACCAGAATCATTGATGAACCAAAAAACAAAAACAAAAAACAAACAAAACCAAAAAAAACATCTAACGCAAAAAAGAAAAAGGTCCCAGTGGCTGGTGAAGAAAAGTACCAAGATTGTAGCTTTGTAGCAGACCCAGAGGGGACCCGTCCGGGTTACGGCAGGACAATGGAGAACTCCAGGAAGGATAAAAAATGAGGCCATCACAAAGGCCAAGTAAACAATTTGTACAAGAAGGAAATGTAATCACATTTGCTCAACTGTAAATAATATTTACGTAGTCATAATAATGTAAACACTGAATATTGACTTAGAAAAGAACTAATGAGAAAAAAAAAGCCAGGCAGCTTATGAAAAAATTCCTCACTACAAGTAAGCCCAGCAATATTGTGAGGTCTCAAAGGGACCTCATGCCTCTGAGTAAGATTTAATTCTGTTCAAAATGAATATGTGGTTGAAATACACACACTTCCGGGTATAAGAGAAGTAAGTCCTGGCAACATAAGTGATTATAGTTAATTTTACTGTGTTGTATATTTGAAAGTTGTTAAGAGAGAAGATCTTAAAAGTTCTCAACACAAAGAAAAACAATTTTGTAATTATGTGTGGTGATGGATGTGTTTTTGTAATTATTTTGGTAATCATTTTGCAATATATCAAATCATTGTGCTGTACACCTAAAACTAATACAATGTTATACACCAATTTTATCTCAATTTAAAAATGAAAACAAAAGATTTAAGAACTGAAGAATATTAAAGAAAATGCCTGTTAATTTAGCTCAATAAGGCTCAGAACGAAAGTGCCTCTAAAGAATATTCATAGGTGGTAAGAAGAGACTAATCTAGAAAATATCAGCTGATCTTTAACTGAACTCCAGATTCGATACAATGCCTCATAGGAAGAAGTAAATGGCACATTTGATACCCCACTTGGGGGGGGGGAGCCAATAAGTGATATTAGGGAAAAAGATGATAAATATTTCCTGAGTAAAATAGAGGAAAGTGGCAAAATGAGAACAAGGAAAAAGAAATGGATGTAAGTTCATAGAGTTTAATCTGGAAATAATAGATATTGTCACAGAAAATAATATTACAGAGCACGAAAGAGTAAGCAATGAAAGATAAAATATAATTATTGATTTTATAAATGAGGTTTTTACAATTTGAAATGTAAACAAAGCTATTGGTATCCATCCCCCCCCCAAAAAAAGCTAACTTTAAGAGAAAAACTAAAGTTGGACTCAGTTTTCCCTGTGATGTTATACTAGGAAGTCAATAACAGATATTTTTGAGGGAAAAGATTGTAACAAGAATTCTGTCTTCAGCTACGTCATCTTTTATTTGTGAAGGTAACAGAAAGACATCAAGAGATAATATGTCTTACCATGCACCAAACCCAGACAGAATTTTATAAAGATAGCTACTAACTTTGCTTTGATTCTGGACACCAGCATCAGAAGGATCAACTTAATTTATAAATATATGTTTAACCGCCATTTAGTCATGTTCTTTAACTGAAAACTTCATGAAGGGACAAAATGATTTGCCAAGAAAGACTAGGAAAAAAATGACAGTGGTGGGGAAGAACTGACAATGTTTCTAAAGTTTATCTAGAGCCGAGAATAGTATATAAAAAAAAAAAAACTTGAAGAATAGTAATTATGAAGGAGATGCTCCCTTCTACAAATGTGTAATTTAGGGATAAAAACTGGCAATTCAGTGAAAGTAGAATACAGACTGCAACAATAAGCTATGTTTATACATGATGGTACCCATGAGGGTAGTTATTGACAGAGTATAAACCAAGTCAATAAGGAATGGAAGAATCATTCAGTATTCCTTCTTGTTTGGGGCACATATGTATGTAGTTTTCTTTTGGACTGTTTTACTTAGAGTATATTGTAAGGAATGCCTCTGAACTTTATCAGATACCTCTTTAGCATCTACTGATGAAAATCATATTTTCCTCCTTTCATTTGTTTTTGTGCCAGATTATGCTGATAGATTTTCAGACTTGAGTCCGATATTAGTTTCCTCTCCCTAGTTTACTTTGGCTTATCGTGTTGCTGTTTCTCCAGTAAGATTAAGACTGAATTCTCTTCTTTTTCATGTTTAGTCTGTAATAATGAACACGTTTAAGGTATATATTTTTCTGAGTCTAGTTTTTAGTGTGTCCCATAGGTTTTGGAAGAAATGTTCTTTTTATTTATTTCTAGATAATATGAAAGTTCAATTTTGATTTCTTTAATTCTGCATAAGTTTGACTGAGAAAAGTCAAAGAGACTGGAACTGGTGCTAAGCAGAAAATCTTGTTTCTGTCACCATGTTTCCAAAGACTTGTAGGTGAATAGTTAAATGTTACATTTTAACAAAGTAATTTGATTTAATAAAATCATGAAATTTCAACTTGGAAGATATCCCAGAACTATGTAATGCATCGATTCTCTTCTCGATTCTCTTCTCTACAAAATCCCTAACAAATGATTTTCAGGCTCTTCTTGAAGCACATGTATCTGTTACACTGTTATACTAGATCACACAGTGTTTTGTCATGGTATTTTTCTTTTTATGATTCTATTTTCTTGCCAAAACTACTAGACACTCAAGATATTCGGAACTCATTATTCTATTTCTTTGTTATATTTAGCAGTAACAATGTTCCTTATAATTACTACCCTTTAAGACTTATTTTGCCTTCTGGACCCACAATGAATAAATTCAATGCCTCTGTCACTAGACAACCTTTCAAATAATTAAATAGTTAGCTGCCTTCTTTCCCAAAGGTTTTCTTCTCTAGACCAAACATCCTTATTTAATTCAACCGTTTTCTTTTTTTTTTTTTTTTAATTTTTTTTTTTTAACATTTATTTATTTTTGGGACAGAGAGAGACAGAGCATGAACGGGGGAGGGGCAGAGAGAGAGGGAGACACAGAATCAGAAACAGGCTCCAGGCTCTGAGCCATCAGCCCAGAGCCCGACACGGGGCTCGAACTCACGGACCGCGAGATCGTGACCTGGTTGAAGTCGGACGCTTAACCGACTGCGCCACCCAGGCGCCCCTCAACCGTTTTCATACAGAGTCATTTTTTGAGACTTATTGCCATCCTAATTTCTTTCATTTGTATGCATTCCAGTTGGTTAATATCCTTATGAAACTTTATTGAAATATGCTAAACTATTTCCAGAGATGTCTAAAAAGTAAGAGTCCAGTGGAATTATTATCTAGTTTTTTAAATACACTACTCTTTAGTTAATGCCCACTAGTCTTCTTGTACAGATTATATTACAATCTGAGGGAGAGTATCCAAAGAAGGAAGAAATTTGAAGAGCCTCTCTCTCTGAGGCTGAGATTTACCCCCCATAAGAGATGGTGTGACTGCAGCCTACTGTATGACAGAGACATCAGTTGGGGTGTTGGTGGCCTGGCATAATGGGTAGGCACCCTCCTGCTGGAGTGCCAGTGAGCATCACTGGCTCTCCCACATGCTGCCGACAGCAGTGCCAGATGAGCAAGGAGAAAAGCCTATGGCAACCTGGAAAAGAAGCTGCTTCCTCTTCTTTGCCTTGTGGTTTTCCTCCCGTGCCCTCTGACAAACCCTAACATAGTGCCAACGGACAAATGGGCGATGTTTATAGAATCTAGCTCCATTATCACAAAGCAAGAGCAAAAAAAAAAAAAAAAGGTGGATCTAGAATAGATATCAATTTATTGGCAGAAAAGTCTCAGGATGCCTGGGTGGTTCAGTTGGTTAAGCGACCAACTCTCGATTTTAGCTCATGTCGTGATCTCACCATTCGTGGGTTCAAGCCCCATTGGGCTCTGTGCTGAGATTGCTGAGCCTGATTGGGATTCTCTCTCTCTCTCCCTCTCTGTCTGCCCCTCCCCAGCTTGTTCTCTCTCTCAAAAAGTAATTAAACATAAAAAAAAATTGTTGGTAGAAAAGGCTAACCCAACACAGCAATTGTTTTATTTTTTAATGTTTATTTATTTTTGAGAGAGTGAGAGAGAGAAAGCATGCACACGAGTGGGGGAGAGGCAGAGAGAGGGAGACAGTATCTGAAGCAGGCCAGGCACTGTCAGCACAGGGCCCAACGTGGGGCTTGAACTCACAAACTGTGAGATCATGACCTGAGCCGAAGTCGGATACTCAACCGACTGAGCCACCCAGGTGCCCCAACACAGCAATTGTAATGGTCTAAACATACTAATATTAATATTCAGGTGTTTGAAAATTTTAATATAGACATTTTTCCTACCAAAAGTAATAACAATACATATTATAGCAGAAATTGTCACAGACACATAACATTCAATTCAAAATATTTCAAATGGATGAGTGCAAACACTCTGCCTTTTCAGAGCTCACAATCTAGTGCAATAAACTCATAGATGGTCACTTCTTATGTGATATGGTCAGATAGAAGTATGCATAAGGAGCTGTAAGAATGAAATCTGAACATTTATGGCTGAATTCAGTTAATACAAAGAGATAGATAATACTCTACAGGATTTTGACATGAATCCACCTGGAATATTTTACTCTGGAAACTTCCATGTCAAGAAATTAAGACAAATTAGATTAAGTTCAAAGAAGGAAGACAAGAATGATGAATGGAATAAAGAGATTGGTTTGTGAAGGGAAAGGCTAACAGAAATAAATCTATATAGATTAGCTAAGTGACAGGAAAAGCAGAGAGCTGACAAGCAAGAATTAAGTGTCAATTCAAAAAGACTATAATCAAGGAATAGCACAATACATGGAATTCAGTGTAACCCCACAGACTTTATACTTGGGGAAGATGTGGGGCTTGAGTTTGGCCTTTAAGAATGGATAATATTCAACTGAAAGAAGACATAACATGTTGACAGATGGAGAGTTTGAGCAAAAGCCTGTAATTGGAAACTGTTGAGCAACCAGTTGGGATAATACAGAAGACTGTGGGGGCGCCTGGGTGGCGCAGTCGGTTAAGCGTCTGACTTCAGCCAGGTCACGATCTCGCGGTCTGTGAGTTCGAGCCCCGCGTCGGGCTCTGGGCTGATGGCTCAGAGCCTGGAGCCTGCTTCCGATTCTGTGTCTCCCTCTCTCTCTGCCCCTCCCCCATTCATGCTCTGTCTCTCTCTGTCCCAAGAATGAATAAACGTTGAAAAAAAAAAATTAAAAAAAAAAAAAAAGACTGTGTAGAGACACGAGAATGTCTCCCTATGGCCACAAGGAATGTTTCTCTGCCACAAGAGTACGTGTTGAGAAATGCTGAATGGTTGAAAGAGTAGTTGAATGAATTATTAGAGAATATTGAAGAAGGATCCGTGTTTCGGAGAACACTGAATACTAAAGAGTCTGAACATTACCTTGTAGGCCACGGGGAATAATTGAAGAGTTTTTGTTGTTGCTTTATTTTTGATATTTTGTTAAAAGGTTGCTTTCAAGTCACTAGCAGTGTATATCATGGGCAGAGATGTAGATATCCTTGGGACCAGAAATACCAGTTTGGAGATCATTTCAGTGGTCCAGGCAAGACTATTTATCTGTAGGCCAGACCTTGTCAATAGCTAGATTCTTCATTCTCTTGCCTTCACGGTTATAACTCTCTTACCAGGTATGTCATGCTGTTTGCAAAAAAGTAAATTTTCATTTCATTATAGCTTTATCAAGTAATTATTAATTAAAAAGAATCATTTTCTTTTCATTTATTCTAGACCAGAAGACAAAAGCAAAAACTAAACACAATTTTGGAATTTCATGTGTAAGCAGAACCAGGCATAGAGAAAAGCAGCAAGCACACCCCATTCAGGAAGATACTTCCAAAATCCCAATCCCTGTGTTAACTCAGCCAAAACACAGAAAAATAATTCTTTTTCCCCTCCTTTTTCTCTCTTGTTCCCAGAATGCACTCTCTTCACCTGCTTTAATCAAAGTAATTATCCATTAAGTGTGTGAAACAGGGAGCTTGACTCCATCGTCTAAAAGACCAGAACTCATACCTGAGCTGGCTGGATTGTTTTAATCTTTTCAATTTCTTAGTTACTGCATCTTGCTAAGCTCCCAGGTCTGATCCCCAATTAAGGAACTCAATGAATGTGTCACAATTCTTTAGGTTCCCACTCACCTCCTCCCTCAATTCCAGAGTCCTTGGTAATAAATCAAGTATTCTGTCATTGAAACTTAGACTAAGTAGCTTCTTTAACTGGTTTTGAATTTTTAATGTATGTGTGTGTGTCTATCCATTACACACATACACACACACACACACACACACACACACACTCCAAAGTAAAATTAAATTTTTGTGTATTCCCTAAAAGAAAATAGGCAGATTTTTGGCCACATATTATCTTGACAAAGTTCATAAATCTGTTCAACTGTATATTCTCTGGCATTTGGAAACCTACACCAGATTTGATGACAAGTTAGAAATAGGATCCTATAGGTACCTCTGAGGATACTTATACCAACAATCTTAACCATGGAGAAGTATGCTCCGGAAATTCAGTCAGTTAGCCTACATCATGACTTCTGCATTGATGACTTCCACAGGTACTCCAAAGAAAAGTTGTGCTAATGACATAGAGTAATAAAAAACACACTGTTTTACAAACTTATTCCACGTTTTCCTACCACCAATTCTTGACCTTCTGGAATGGCCTCCTTTTGAACATTCACTTGTCAAATTCCTAACCTTTACAAAGACCAATTTAAATGCCATCTTTTTCTAAAGCCTTGCTTGATATCTGTGTCCCACCAACCACATCCTATTTCTTCTGTCTATAAGCTTCATAGAAGTTTTAATCTCTATTTTGGCATTTTTTTCAAATTCTGCTTAAATTATATTCATATGTATATTTGTCTAATCCCTTACACTTAGATTGACATTCCTTGAAGTTAGAAGCCATGTTCTGCAGATATTCTTATTCACAACTCCCAATATCGTGCCTGACTTAAAATACTCAGCAATTGATTATTCCATTTAATTTGGGAAGCCAGATATAGCAATTGAGAAGGTTCCAGTAGTAGTTACTATTGGCAGGATGTCTGTAATGAAACCATTAAAAAGCTCCCTCCTTGTGCTAGGAAGTTTATTCATTTTCTTCAGATTATATTTTAATGAAGTTCTGCAATGGAAAATAAAAAGAAATACTTTTGTGTATTAGTCTAGTCAGAGGAAGCTGGTTTTATGAATTTAAAGGGATTAGATAAAATTGATCTCATATATTGCAAATCCTAATGAGTTGTGATTTCTTCTTCTATAAATGAAAAAGTTTAAATTAAATTTCAGGGAAGCTATTTGGTGTCATTTAATCTTCAGTAATAAAATAAAGATTGTGAGTGTGCAACTCTAAACAATTACTAATTCCAGTTTCTCATTAAGTTTTGAGGGAATCTGAGCAGGTAGAACAAAGGTACACATTGAAAAGTAGGATAAAAGTCATAGAAGTGTACCAGATTTAAAAATTTTAAAATATGCACTATTTATTTGTGTGAAATATTCAAAACTGTTGTTTCACTTTTTTAAAAGTCAAGTACCTGCCCCTTGCCAGTGACCACGCCTTTAAACAACAGAAGCCTTGACATTTCCTTGACTTAGTTCCTTCTTAGAAACTGCCTAAAACATGTAATTTGTGACCATTTTGTTTTCAGTGGACTAAGAACCAGATTGTCATACAAAAGCTACTACAATGCAAGTTGCAAAATTTCTACCTTTAAAAACAAAAACAAACAAACAAAAAACAGAAAAAAGAGGGAAAAGGAAGAGAAAAGAAAATTATCTCATGAACATAACCATTTATGAGGAAAGGAAAGACTATCTTTTTTTAACTTGAAAGACAAGTCTTTCCCGGCAATAAAATCCTAGAATACATAAAACACCTTAAAAACCTGAACATGACTTCTGGAAATGCCATTTTTTGACAACTAATTTCAAATAGAGTTTCACACAGAAAGAAAAGGAAGGGATTTTTAAGAGAGACAAAGCTGGGGAAGGGAAAAGAAAATATAAGGAGCTAGTGGCAGGAAAACTGGGGAAGCATAATTGTCACAAATCAGACTTGCCCTGTGGTTATCTCTTTTCACCTCTTTGCATCTCTTTTTCTTCCTTGGAAAGCCAGCTTGATTTTGCAGCCTGTGACCTGAACGGACTACAGCCATGACATTTCTGCTAAAAGCCCAAACCATTAAGACAAAAACAGGCTTGTCATGATTACCAAGACAGGTCTGTTTGTGCATTTCATTTCATTTTGAACTTTGACAGGTAAAATTGAGTTCCTGATGGCAGACGGTGGGACTTGGAGATCAAACAGTCAGGATGCTCAGCTACCACTTGTTCTTGCAAATATGTCTTAGCAGTCAGGAATGAACAAAAAATAAGCAGATTGGACAAGATAATTTAAGCAGCAGCTAAGAAAAATAAAAATGATTTCTTTTTTCTCATGCATTTTTAAACTTCCAGAAGGCTGTTAAATTATTGAAGTATTTCCTAATGGTATGAGACACATGAGTGGAATCATCATTGTCATCCCCATTAATAGCATATTTATTAATTGGTCCATATGTCATAGTTGGCACTTGGGGAGTTTAAAAAGAGAGAGGAGACATATATAAAAATTAAGATGAATTTGTATATCTTTAAGTGTTCTCATCATCATGTTCATAAATCTTTAAAATGCTCTCTTGAACATCTGAAGATAAATAGTTATATATGCTAAAGCATTACCATTATTAAGTTTATTAAGTTAACAAATATCTAATGCAACATGACACAATAAGAAAAATCACCAACTTCCGATTCAGATAAACCTGGGTTTAAATATCAGCTCTATGAAAAATGATTAAAAATTGTCACTAGAAACTGTGCTACTCCATCTTGCAGTTGCAGTTTGCAAAGATTAAATAGATTGTTCAATGTTGCTATGAGCTAATTCCCCCAAAATTCACCTGTTGAAACCCTAATCCACCGTTCCTCAAAATGTGACTATATTGGGAGGTAGTCTTTAAAGAAGTGATAAAGTTAAAATGAGGTCATATTGGTGGACCTTAATCCAATATGACAGGTATTCTTATAAGAAGAAGAAATTAGGACTCAGACAACACAGACAGAGGGACGACCACATGCGGAGACAAGAAGGTAGCTATCTGCCAAGTAAAGAAAGTGGCCTCATGAGGCGCTTCGGTGGCTCAGATTAAGCTTCCGATTCTTGATCTCAGCTCAGGTCATGATGTCAAGATTCATGAATTGGGCTCTCCACTGGCAGTGTGGGGAGCATTCTTAGGATTCTCTCCTCCCTTTCTTTCTGCCCCTCCTACCCCGATCTCTCTCCTTTTCTCTGTCCCTCCCCAGTTCACACTCTCTCTCTCTCTCTCTCTCTCTCTCTCTCTCTCTCTCTCTCTCAAAATACATAAACTTTAAAAAAAAAGTGGTCTTGGGGTGCCTGGTGTCTCAGTCAGTTAAGTGTCCAACTTCAGCTCAGGTCATGATCTCCTGGTCCGTGAGTTTGAGCCCCGTGTCGGGCTCTGTGCTGATAGCTCAGAGCCTAGAGCCTGCTTCGGAGTCTGTCTCTCCCTGCTCTCCCCCACCCCCCACTTGTGCTCTGTCTCTCTGTCTCTCTCTTTCAAAAATAAACAAACGTAAAAAAACATTTTTTTAAAGGGGACTCAGAAGAAATCAAACCTGTTAACACCTTGACCTTGAATTCCTAGCCCCCAGAATTGTGAGAAAATAAATTTTTGTTCTTTAAGCCTCCTAGTGTGTGGTGTTTTATTATGGCCACCCTAGCAAACTAGCACAAATGTCATACAAAGTCAGTGGCAAGCCGGGGCCCAGACTCAGAGCTTTCATAGTTTCAAACTCTGTCTCCTGTCAACATCTGACCAAACTATTTTGCTTTTACTCCTCTTCCCTGACCTCTACAATTCTACGATCCCCAAGACCGACCTCCATTTCCTCTGTCTCTATGCTCACTCCTGAAGATCTCACCTTTTTAATGGCCTTATTGCCATCAGCATGCTCATAACTCCTGGACTCACTTTCCCAGCAAGCCCTCTCTTTGGGGTTCAGCTCAGTAAGACTCATCAATCACCCATGAAAGTGTTTCTTGATTGAATCAGAAGCATCCAAATGCTATCTTGTCCAAAACTGAACTCAAGATTTTCCTCTAGAACCTCTTCCTCCCAATCTTTCCCAGGTTGAGAAAGGATAACAGAGTCTGCCCAGTTTCTGACACTGACTCAGTGAGAAATCCACTTGAGTCTGCCTCCAAAACGTGTCTTGAACCTATTGACCCCTCTCCCTGTTTTCTGCTGCAGTGTTGCTGAGGACACTGTCTGTTCTTGTCTGAGTAATAACAGTAGCCCTGGACTGACCCTCTGGCTTCATTGAGTCCATCAGGGTTTTTCCTGACCTGTACCTTTTGTGCCTTCTGTTCCCTCTGTCCCATTTCTCTCCTGGCTCTTCATAGGACCTTTCTCATCCTTCAAGCCTCCAGTTGTATGTCACCCCCTCAGAGAGGCCAGGCTTGATTCATCTCTTTAAATAGTTCTCCCCTTCTGTCTTTCTCTATCCCATTCATTTACTTCCGAGTATTTCCAATGTAAAATGGTTTTCTTCTAAGCTTTTTATCTGTCTCCACCACTGTCAAAGAAAAAAAAATGCAACACACAAATTAGACAGGCACAGAAAGACTGTATTCAGGACTCTCTAGAGGACAGAGGTTGAACTCAGTTCTGCTGAAACACGATGCAGGGGAGTTTGTGAGATGCAGGGTGAGCTAGTGGCAATAGAAGGGAGATGGATCAATATCATAAAGTCATCTGTGTTTGCTAATTGGCGCTTACCAAAGTTAGGCTCCTACCTTGCTTCTCTTTTTTTAAATGTTTATTTTTTATTTTTGAGAGAGAGGGAGAGAAGCAGAGAGAGAGGGAGACACAGAATCTAAAACAGGCTCTAAAATCTGAGCTGTCAGCACAGAGCCCGATGCAGGGCTTGAACTCATGAACCGTGACATCATGACCTGAGCTGAAGTCGGACGCTTAACTGACTGAGCCACTCAGGTGACCCGTTTGCTTCTAAACCTAAGTGCCAAGTACAGTTCCTGACACACATGTCCTTAATCAAATTTTGATAAATGAGCACATGAATGAATATGCTTTACTAGAATACTTGACCTGTGTTATCTAGGGTATTTACTATTCTCTATGAAATATGGCCTTTTGTAGCAACGTGGATGGAACTGGAGAGTGTGATGCTAAGTGAAATAAGTCATACAGAGAAAGACAGATGCCATATGTTTTCACTCCTATGTGAATCCTGAGAAACTTAACAGAAGACCATGAGGGACGGAAGGAAACAAACAAGGTTAGAGAGGGAAGGAGCCAAACCATAAGAGACTCTTAAAAACGGAGAACAAACTGAGGGTTGATGGGGGATGGGAGGGAGGGGAGAGTGGGTGAGGGATACTGAGGAGGGCACCTGTTGGGATGAGCACTGGGTGTTGTATGTAAACCAATTTGACAATAAATTTCATATAAAAAAAAAAATATATATATATATATATATATTCTCTAGACCTCAGCGTCCTGTAAAACTGGAATAATACTCTACATCTTATAGATTGTTGTTAAGATTAAATAACATTATGTATGTTAAAATACAAAGAATAAGGCTTCAATAAGTAGAATGTTTTCTTCTCTAGATGCTGTGTTTCTAAACAAAATCTAGATAAGTCTCTTAAAATGATAATCTTTTTTTTCTGTGCTTTGGCTGTTGGGAACCTCATTTGTGTTATATAAACACAGTATATAAACACATTTGTGTTATATAAACACAAATGCTTTTATGCATATATTTGTATTCTACCAGCATATTCCTTTTTTCCCAGCTTTATTGAAATATAATTGACATATAATGTTGTGCAAGTTTAAGGTATACACAATGTGTTGATTGGATACACTTAATATATTGCAAAATGATTACCACCAAGCATTAGCCAACTTCTCCATCACATCACACAATTACTAGCTCCTTTTTTTTTTTTTTTGAGAGAGAGAGAGAGAGAGAGATAGGGTGCAAGTGACTGAGGGGCAGAGAGAGAGAGAGGGAGAAAGACTGAGAAGAAGGGCTCGCCCGAAGCAGGGCTCACGGATTTTTTTTTACCCAAAGTGGGGCTTAAGCTCATCTGAGGCGGGGATTGAGCTCACCTGATGTGGGACTTGAACTTACGAACCATGAAATCATAACGTGAACTGAAGTCAGATACTTAACGATGGAGCCACCCAGGCACCCAATTACTAGTTAGTTCTTATGTGTCCATCAACAGAAAAATGAATAAAGAAGGTGTAGTGTGTGTGTGTGTGTGTGTGTGTGTGTGTGTTCAACAATAAGAAAGAAGGAAATCCTGCCATTTAAAGACAACGTGGATGGGCCTTGAGGGCATTATGCAAAGTGACATAAATCAGGCATAGAAGGATAGTGTGTAATACTACTTACATGTGGAATCTGAAAAAGCCTAACTCATAGAAACAGAGTAGAATGGTGGTTACCAGAGACTGGGGGGTTGGGGGTGGGTAGAGGAAATGGAAAGATATTAATCAAAGAATACAAACTTCCAGTTACAAGATGAGTAAGTACTACAGATCTACCAAGATATTCTTAAAAATAAACATAAGAAAATATGATGGTTACTCATGACAAATGTGAGTCGAAGTACCATAACTTTAAACTTTGAGACTTCCAGACCCGTGTTTGGATCCAGCGTCATCACATGCCTTGTTTCCACAGAAGCGAGTAAATTGCAGTGAAAGAGGCATATGCTGTATCAGAAAGGTTTTGAGGTGAACTTTACACGGTAGGGATTGGTGGTAGCCAATAGGTGGTCTTTAAAATCTCTTAACATCATAGTTGTGTCTACACCAGCAAAATCAGCAAAACAAACTGAAGCATAAAGCACTACTACCTTAACAATCTGTGACTGTCAGACGAAAGTGGCTATTTTTCTCTTTAGACAATAGTCTCCACGACCTCCTTGTTTTGCATAACAATGCAGCAGCATTGGCCTGACCATCGCCCTCCATCCAGACACTCACTGAGAATACATCTGCACTTTGCGTTTCAGAACTTGAGTTCAAACTCACCATGTTCCATTAGACAGTGTTAGAGGCAGAACTAACTCTAATAGGCCTGGTATGCTATATCCAGCTTTTCCCCGCTATGCAGTGAGTGTAAAAAGATATAAACACCTTTATCTCTAAAACCAGGAATAACAAGTGCTTCTTAATATGTTCTTTCAATTTTCCTGATTAAAAAAAAATAGTTACAAAATAAAGGATTGTTAAATGGATCAATTGGGGAATATAAAATTACTTGCCTGTCTCATGGTGGCTCCTCAAAAAGTTAAACATAAAATTACTTTATGATCCAACAATTCCAGTCTAGTTACATATATCCCAAAGGGATGAAAGTAGGAACTCTAACAAATGCTTGCACAAAGTGTTCATACTACCCTATTCACAACAGCCAAGAGGTGGAAACCCCTCAAATGTCTATCAACAGATGAGTAAACAAAAAGTGATGTGTGTGTGTGTACACACAGTATTATATTATTCAGTGATAAAAAGGAATGAAATTCTTGTGCCTGGGCAGCTCAGTCAAGTGTCTGACTTTGGCTCAGGTCATGATCTCGCTGTTCATGAGTTCGAGTCTTGCATCGGACTCTCTGCACCGAGCCCACTTCAGATCCTCTATCTCCCTCTCTCTTTGCCCCACTCCTGCTTGTGCTGTCTGTCTGTCTCTCTCAACATAAATAAATAAACTTAAAAAAAAATGATTGAAATTCTCATGTGTGGTACAATAGGGATAAACCTTGAAAATAATATGCTAACTGAAAAAAACAGGCTAAGAAGGACAGATATTGTATCATTCCACTTATATGAGGTACTTGCAAATTCAGAGACAGAAAGTAGGATGAGATTACCAGAGGTTGAGGGGACTGGGCGATGGGGAGCGACAGAATGCTCAATGGGTACAGAATTTCTTTTGGGGATAATGAAAAATTCCTGGAAATGGATTGTGTGATCTTTAAACAACATTGTGAATGTACTTAATGTCACTGAATTGTATACTTAAAATGGTCAGAATGGTAAATTTTGTTATGTATGTTTCATGCCAATAAAAATTTAATAAATAAATGTTAAAAATTATCATTCCCTTATAGTATAGATACTTCATTCATCATGAGTTTAAATTTCTTGCAGGTGGGGGAGGGTTGTACAGTGAGATGGAAAAATGCTTCAGACATGGATTCAGGAGCCTTCTCCAGTCTCAGCTCCGTCACTCACTAGCAAAAAGAATTTGAGCAAGTCACTTAGGTCCTTTGCACCTTAGCTTCTTCTAGTTACAGTATCCAACCGAGTTGTTCTGAGTACTAAAATTAAAGAAAATAATGCATATAAAGGGCTTTGTAAATTCCAACACTTATATAAGTAGATTAGAGCAGTTTTATGATGTATTCCTTTAAGAAACTTAATCTTTTCACTGAAATATACTTATTGCTACTTAAGTATTCTAAAATATTAAGGTATTGTTGGCAAGATTCAGCCAAGGTGGATTTTTTTCTCTGTAGATTGAATCATAGGTTTTTAGAGTGAAAATAAAAGGGCACATGGGTGGCTTGTCAGTTTAGCATTCTACTCTTGGTTTCAGCTCAGGCCATTATCTCATGGTCATGAGATTGAGCCCCAAGTCTAGCCTCACCTTGAACCCTGCATGGAACCCACATCGTTGTCATTGTGGAGGTCCCATGGAGCCCCCATCAGGCTCAGGGCTGGGAATGGAGCCTGCTTACAATTCTCTCTCCCCCTCTCCCTCAGCCTTCCCCTATGCATACTTGTCCTCTCTCAAAAAAAATAAGAAATTAAAAATTTTTTAAATAAAAATAGGATGAAAAATGCTAAATTTCTAAAAAACGACATTTCTACTTAGCATTCTTACAGTCAGTGAGTCATTAAGCCTTTCATTGTTTAGCCTCTTTTGTACATACCTTAGGAAGAAAATGATAACTATGTTGTATCTGGTCTGGAAAAAGGCCTTCATTCATATTTAATTACAAATATTAACAAATTTTGTTTTGCTACGTGCTCTCATCTTCCATCCCAAACCATGCATACCATTGTTAGTCTTTGTATTGCCAGACATACAATAATTTGACATGGCACTGTATCCAATTGGACATTGTCTTGTAAAACCCTTTGGAAACATAATTACATTGAGAACTAAGTATTTAAAAAGTAACAAATTTCTAGTAATAACCTCATAACTTTATGCCAGAATGAGTGTGGTTGAGCAAGTGTCAACTAATTGTTTGTTTCCCTCCTTAGTGGTTATGTCTTTGACTATGATTACTACAGAGAAGATTTCTACAATCGGTATGTAAATTTTTCATTCTTGTTTCCTCTTGGTTTAAATGATCTTTTAACTGTTTTGCACATTTCATTCCTAGATATTCTTGACTGATATTTGAAATAAAGAAAATTCTTTTAAGTCCCAAAAAGTATAATATAGGCAGATTTTCCTATTTTCATTGTGCTTACTGAAGCCTAGTGCATCTTGGACTTTTAGGACTTCAGAGGTTCTTAAGCCTAAAATTCAGTTATTGAATATTTGAATAATATTCCAAAAAATTTAATTAACCAATACTGTTTTCCGGTTCTTTTGTTGACTTAGAATTCTTCAAGACTGAGAGTTTGGTAAACTCAGAAAATGACTCCAACCTTCCAAAATACATCTGCTTTCATCTGACACATTGCAATGCTGTATTGGTTAGATTCAATTAAATACCAGACAGTTCTTGCTCTGCATAGTAGTGTTGGACCGTAAAGGAAACCATACCAAGTGATGTTAATAATCAGTGGAAAAAACAGAATTTTCCATGAGGTCTAAAAATGTAAAAACATTACAGACTCTCCTACTGTTGGTTATAAATAATAGGGAAACACAGTAAAATAGCTTTAAGTGCACTATAACTTAAAACAGTAAAAAATGAGAATTAACGTGTTTTACTTCTTTGTAAAAAAGACCTGTCAAAAGTAGTTTGAACCGTGCTTGCTTTCTCGTACAACTTACAGCACAGAACTAGCACACCTCTTGTGCCTTGGTGAGTTGTCATATTCTTTTCTCAGGCTGGACCAACGTCAGCAGTATATCAGTATTGTGAAGCATCTCTGAGAGTTCTTCAGTGTGTAGTTCTTTTGCGAGTGTCAGTTCTTCTGGGGCATCCTCATCCCTTTTTACCACTTGACAACAATTTTCCTCATTTATGCCAATATGTTTGCTTTAATAAGGTCCCCAGGCTCGATATCTAGAGTCTCTCCAATAGAAGAGTGTCAGCAATCCTCACTCAGCTATTCCTCCTCGACTTCTCCATTACACCTAATTTTATTTCATTTCCAGTGCTATCCTTCCTCTGTTCTTGGCTGCACTTTCATCTTTGTTGACCAATTTCCTCTTTGGAGTGTCCGTTTTTGTCAAGTGCCACATGGGTTTGTCACGGGCAACAAGGAGATGATACAACTACACGGTTACTGTCTGTGTGTGAACTGAATAACAGATGCACCACAACCAGACGGACTTTGAATGAAGTGATGTAACTGATCACTGATCGTGATGCACATCTGTTATTTACAGCGATTTGTGGACTGAAAAACTAGCAGCAAAGTTCAGACTGTATGAAATTACTCACAGTTAGTATATTGTGGTAACTGAAATTTGATTTGTGCTATGTGGAGACTGGTATTATTTAACTAAATATTGGTCATGGAAATTCAGAGATACACAGAGCAAGGGCCGACTGTACATAGGTCATTAGACCACACACACACACAAACGAGGTAAATATCTTTTAAGCTGTTAATTGTAAGTTCTAGTCAAACAAAATAACAAAAAATCCCAAGGTATAAAAATGCAAAATAGTTTTGCATTTAGAATAAGAGTTTGTAATGGACATTTTAAATAAGGAAGAAATTTCACCATCCCTTGGGAGCGCCTTGTTCTTTTTGCTCTAGCCACATGGCTCCTTTTTCAGTTCCACAAGAACACCATGGACCCTCCCACCCCAACACCTTCCTCTGTGCTGCTCCTTCTCCTCATACCTCCCTCTGCCATCTAGTTAACCTGACTTCATCCCTCAGATCTCAGCATGAACACCACTCTCAGACTAAATTAGGTTCCTCTGTGGGCCTCTCTCAGCGCCCAGTATTGTTCCTTCACAGCACTTCTGGTTTTTACTGTTGCGTTTCTTTGTGGTGACAGTATTTGATTTATGTCTGCCTCTCTTCCTGCATGAAGGCAGAAAAGATGCCCAGTTTTTCTTATTATTGTATCTTCAGGCACTATCATTAAGGCTCAAACATAGTGGATACCCAATTTGTATTAATTCATCTCCTTTGTTTAGAGAGACTTTGGTTTTCCCAAGATCATAGAGTAAATTCATGACAAAACTACAATCATAAACTATTCCTTTAGATTCAATAACTGACTGTGTGAATATGCAAAACAGAAGGAGAACAATTCAGAATTAAATAAAAGGAGACAGCCTCACCTAGAGGGAAATAGGACCCACAATCCTACCTTCATAACCACTATGTTCAACTGCTGAGTTAAGCAAGTTATTTCACTAGTGATGCCTTTATGACAAAATATGAATCTTAAATGATAATTTTCTCAAAGGATCTTTATAATTTCTATAAAATATAGTATTTTATTTTAAATACTAAATAGTTTATAATAACTTGTCCTAAAAATGACCTGAAGTTCTGGCAGTATTAAAAAATCCCATTTACTATTAAGGAAAGATAACATTTCAATAGTCTGCATACCATTTGAAAATTTTAGTTTTTGCCAATGCTAAAGACATCTTCTAATACAGCTTTTTTTTCAGGTTGTAGAACAATGTCCTAATTGCTATGAATAAAGTTTTCAATTAACGTACATTGTGTTTTAATCTGTCAGTATAGAACTGTTTTAGAATTGTAATCTCTCGAATGTTTTCAGTCTTGTGGCATCCTTCTACATTTAAAGAATTTCTGCTTAGGGGCACCTGGGTGGCTCAGTCGGTTAAGCATCCTACTTCAGTTCAGGTCATGATCTCGCAGTCCGTGGGTTCGAGCCCTACCTCGGGCTCTGTGCTAACATCTCAAATCCTGGAGCCTGCTTCAGATTCTGTGTCTCCCTCTCTCTGCCCCCCCCCACTCATGTTTTGTCTCTGTGTCTCTCAAAAATGAATAAATGTCAAAAAAATTTTTTTAAGAATTTCTGCTTAAAATGGCTCAATAAAAATCATTAGCTAGATGATAGATAAATAGATAGATAAATAGATAGATAGATAGGTAGATAGATATAGAGATGATAGATAAATCTATCCTTACCTGCCACAGAGCAAGAGCCTTAATTAGCCAAATAGTTACAGAGCTTGAAGCTTTCAGATGGCTCTCCACTACACAAAAAAGCGAACCCTGAACAATTCCCAAAATAATTTGTTTGTCTTATATAAAACCTGTTTGGCTTATAAGTGCGCAAAAGATCAGTATTATTGTGTTGCTAACTGACTGTCTAAGCAATCTGTGCTCTTATTAGTTTATTTCCCATTTCTCACACTTGGCTAAGAAAGATATAAGCATTTGCCACTAGTGGATAGAGTCAGGAGTTCCCCGTGAAAATAGATTCTCATGAAAGGAAAACAGAATGGAGAGGCTGGACAATATAAATAGCTTACAAAGTGTTAACAATTTTATCCACAGTAATCTCTCATAAATTACACTCTGCTTGAATTTGTGGTTAATTTTTTTTTTCTCTTTTTACTAGTGGTGCAAACTTGGGCAAGTTATTTAATACTACAAAATATGTTGTTTCATCCACGATGTGAGCAAGAAATTAATTTCTGCATCATAAGATTGTTCTGAGGATTAAATGAAGTAACATATGTATAATGATCAGCATTATGCTTGGTATATTTTTACTGCATAATCAATGTTAACTACTAATAATTGTTAACAGTAACCATTAACAATAATGATGAATGTATTTCTCTGACTGATATTCATGTAGCATCGTCCCTGTGAGAAATAAACTGGTAGGTCAGTTGGTCCAAAACAGTCTATTGTGATGACTCCAGATTATTCTGTTTTATGGTTTTCCCTTTTCCTGCTCCCAGCGCATTCTGGTTGGAGCTAAACACCCTTACTTGCAGAGAGAGGACCCTCAGCTATTTCCTTTAACCCCAAGCGGCCTTGTTTTTGGTTCTGAAAACAGAAATCACTTAGTTACATGTAACAAGGATAATTGTATGTAAAAACTTTCTAACTAGGTATTAAGGAACTGAAAAAGCAAAAAGAAAACACTGTGGTGTAATGGAGTTAGCCACTACAGGAAGCAGCTACCAACTCCAAGTTTGGGAAAACAGAGGATGAGGTTGGGGATTATCAAAATTTAATGTGGAAAAGGGGAGTTACAGAGCAGAAACTCTGCTCAGCTGGTGCTGCTTTATCTGAACCCAGAGGGGGAACTTGGGGTTTGAAACCTAGACCTTCTTAAGGGAAGGTGAAGGGACTGTCCTGCATGTGTTGCAAAGTCACTTAAACTGGAATCATCTGAGTAGTGACTGAGTGGGCTAAGCCCAGCAAGGAGCCAGCTGGCCCCCACGGAAATGTAGTTGGCAGAGTCCCAACTCCAACTGTGGTTAAGGGTGGGTCTGAAGCTGAGAGATAATAGCTTAGTCTCTGACATACATCCACATCCTATTGTTATCCATTTTCTGCCAGGTTTGGGGATTTTAATGTGACTGGGGATTTTCAACCCTTAGATAGTTTCAGCTTAGAAAACTGCTTTACGTAAAGCGCCATTGTATTGTCATTGTTCTGATACGTTGGCCCAGCAGTAACTTTTCTAAAGACTAAATGAGTGTCTGTTCATGGCTACGAGGATCATGAAGATTATCACTAAATAATAGACTTGAGTGATTATTCTAAACTTTAAAAAAATTTTTTTAATGTTTATTTATTTTTGACAGAGAGAGAGAGCATGAGTGAGGTAGGGGCAGAGAGAGGGAGACACAGAATCCAAAGCAGTCTCCAGGCTCCAAGCTGTCAGCTAGCACAGAGCCCGACGCGGGGCTCGAACTCAGGGACCGTGAGATCATGACCTGAGCTGAAGTCAGACACTCAACCGACTGAGCCACCCAGGCGCCCCTAAACTTTTTTTATATTGCACAAAGCATTGCTCAATAATTTACAATATTAGATGGCATTTTCTTCTAAAAGGTCAAGTCTGACTCTAAATGAAGGACATTACATGGTATTAAAACTAAAGATAAATATTTATGCCCTTCCAAGTTAAGTAAAAAGAGATACATACATTTAAAATTATATTGAATCCCCCCAAGGAATGTTTTCCATTTCTGAGATATTAGCAGTGTTAATCCAATCCTTTTTCAGTGGTATCAGGAACAACACTGAACCATTTATAACCTCCAGGATGAGTAAGTTTCTGTTAATAGAGGAAAAGAAATGCCTGAAGTGCTTTACCATATAAAAAACATGTACACATATTAAATGATGTGAAATAGGCATTGTTCAACTCTGGCACAACTTTGACCTTGTGTATCTTAACAGAAGAGAAGCTATTACAGTTGTCGTTAATGAAAAAACTCCACCTCAAGTTGCAGTTGTTGAGGTTATTGATTATAGAGCACAGTATATATTCTCAAATATTGGGAAAACATATTAGCAAGAGGCAATGTATGTTTCATCATGCAAGTTTAAATTACCATCCAATAGAATATTATACCACTTAAATATTTGGAGATAACAGCATGGTACACTTGACAAAGGGTATGATTCGGAGTAAGAAAGCATGAATTTCAGGCCTAGTTGTGCATGTGCTGACTGTTTAAACTTAGCCAAGTCACTTCATCACTTTTTTTTCAAGTTTTCTTCATGGGCAAAATGACCTAACAATAGCCACATTACAGAATTATAAGCATTAAATAAGAGCATCATTTTACTCACTTATAACCTCACAACTGCTGTTTGAATATATTAACATTTTCATTACCCAAAGCTGTATACAAAATATAGCAGATAGCAGAGTTGTGCAAAAGATAAAGATTATATTAATATAAGGCAAAAAAAATTGCAAAAAAGACTACTCAGGATTTCAACCACCTTGCTTTAAAATTTTTTTTTAATGTTTATTTATTTTCAAGAGAGAGAGACAGAGCATGAGCAGGGGAGGGACAGAGAGGAAGATACAGAATCTGAAACTGGCCCCAGGCTCTGAGCTGTCAGAGTAGAGCCCTATGGATTCGGGGCTCAAACTCACCAACTGTGAGATCATGACCTGAGCTGAAGTCAGGTGCTTAACTGACTGAGCCACCAGGTTCCCCATCAACCACCTTGCCTTTAAAATCATGTCCAAGATCCAGGGAGACAACTTCACTGACAATCTTAGAAAATTTCAATAACAGAAAAACAACAGAAGTTATTCATTTACTGGTCTCCAGTGGAGCGTGCCTTTGAAAATTCTCTGTGGATTCAGTTGTAACCAAAGGCTTACTTGAAGTTGGGTGGAAATTATAGACAGATTTTATGAATTTTGAGTAGTTCAAGCAGTATAGAAAATAGATATAAATATGAGCTATAAGAATCATTCACATGGATTTCAAATATATCCCTTCTGAAAAATAAAGAGGCACCTTAATCTGATTTTGTAGACTATACAACTATCAGAACTTAAGCATGCTGAAGAGGAGGGTTTAAGGTTGAATCAAGACACAGAGGAAGATCTTTGAAGCTCTGGTTACTGATTTTCACACATGCTAAAAAGCCCCAGTGAGGTCATGGCTCTGAGCTTGTTCTCAGGTTTTGACTCTAGGCAGCCTAGTTTTTGAGCCCTTAGTCCAGACCACATATTTTTGTTAGCATTAGCCACATTAACTTTTGATTCACAAGTAATTAAAATGAAACAACTCTTCTCATGAAGGAAATTTAGAAAAAAAAAACAGGTAATTACCAATTCTTGAAAACTATCTATCTAAATAACTTATCTAAAATTAAAATTTAGTGTTCAGTGACAAAATATTACGCAAATATTACATTTTTTTATATTTTAAAATCACATTAGTGAAAAATAAACATAAGTCAAAGTTTCTCAGGTAATTATTAGAAGATGGTATGTCTACTTGAGAAAATGCACCACAGCAATTAAAATAAACATTAGGAAGACTACATACCAGGCTTGAGAAATGTTTTTAATATAAACCAAGGAGAATTAGCCAGAATACATGACCATGCATAGATTAGGTTCTCAACTATGTGAAAAATAAGGATACCTGTGGAAAATATTTAGAAAATGATAGTACTTTTAGAGTATGATGTTGGGAGTCATGTTTTTTTCATGTATTTTTTCAAGAATTCTGCTTTATTACTATTAAAGCTTAATACTAACAAGGTTTTTAATTAAAACAAACATTCAAAATCACATTCATTGTATATGTCACTATGCCTTTAAATTGCCTTTGTCCAAAACACAACTAATTTTTATTTATTTATTTATTTATTTATTTATTTATTTATTTATTTACATTTCTTTATTTTTGAGAGGCAGAGAGCATGAGTGGGAGAGGGGCAGAGAGAGAGTGAGACAGAGAATCTGAAGCAGGCTCCAAGCTGTCAGCTCAGAGCTGGGTGCGGGGCTCGAACCCATGAACTGTGAGATCATGACCTGAGCCAAAGTCAGATGCTCAACCCACTGAGCCACCCAGGTACCCCACACAGCTAATTTTTAACAGCTAATATCTATATCCTTCTTAGAAACAAGCTATGTTTATTTTTATCGGGTATATAAATATTAAGATTCTTTACCAGTTTTTATCTTTTACTGGGTAATAAAATTACATATCTCAGATACTATTAAAGCAAACAAAATGCAAAACAAGAAATGACCACATGAAAAGTAGATATGTTTATTAAATAAAGCAAACTAAATCCTCAAATTTCATTAATTGATTGTTTTTATTAAAATCTGGTTACATTTATTTTATTAACTGCTCGAGAGTAGGTCTTTTAGGGTTCTTATTTTAAGGTAGACATGGAAGAAGGAAAAATTATGTGTTTGGCTTCATTATAAATAATTATCTATTTGACCAATAAATATTAGAGGGAAAACAGTATTCTATGCATGTTAGGGAAACTGAAGAACGATTAAAGAAAAAGAGAGGGTAGATAATTCTAACAATTGAAAGAACGAAACAAGTGAGAGGAAAAAGTTTTAAGCTTTTAACTGACCTTTGAAATTTAGATTCTATTTAATTCTCTTGCATTTGCGATCTTTGCTGTCAGTCTGTAATTCTTAGTGGACTATTTCCATGGTCTCGACAATATTTGCTAATCTAATACCTTGTAAAGGCAAAATTTCTTAGATTAGCTATAAACAGAATTCTGATGAGAAAGCCAATGAGTTACCTTTCACCTACTTCTGTCTGCATTTAGAAGAACCCCTGCATCCCATCTTGAATCCTAGAAAATCTGCCCCCACTTCCCATCCTTCTCTTATTATGTTTTTGTGCCTTCGGACAATATCCAGTCTTCTTTCCTTTTATTTCTGAAAAAGCAAGTGTAGCCAATGAAAATTAAGAAACTCCTCAGCTCCATTAAATTTTGTAAATTCAAAATTATACTGACATGTGAAGTGTCCATACCCTTCTTTAGCTTTTGTTGTTGTTAAATTTGTTGTTGTTATATATCCCTTGTCAAACTTTAAGTTCTGATATTGCACATCTTCCCATCAGAATGGCAGAAAGAATTGGTAAAATTTTCCCTGCTTCTTGATGAGAAAGGAATTATTGCCCTTTGAAGCAACTCATCAAGGGTTAAGCTCTTATAGGAATTGACGGCAAAGGGCACCACACATACTGAGTATGTTTCTGAGTATGTTTCTAAACACATACTGAGTATGTGACATACTAAAAGTATGTCACAAATACAATGAACAAATGCAGCTCTGTTTTCCCAACATGAGATTAGGCCTGGCCAACACTGGAGGCTTTGCAATCCTTGGTCGGGGGAAGCAATAGAAATAGTGATAATCATTTGTTTCACTTTCCTGTAAAATATTCTTGAATTACGTTGTAACTGGAGTAGTGGTGACTATGGTGGCTTTACTTGGCCTGAATTTTCATTATAGCGTTCTTCCATTGTTGCATAGTTTAGTTGTGCTTTAGAAATTTTCTTAACCCAATTTATAGATCAGCTTAATTAATGAACCAGCTAAATTGCACTTTCATGGCCAGGGGAGATGGTCCTTCCAAAACAGGCTGCCCCTCATCTGAAGCAGCAGCATCTACCCTGGAAGAGATGAGTCAATTGCCATATTTTTTCCCCTCGACAGACAGTATTGGTTGTTAGAGCTCCTAAAAAGTGCCTTCATATTTTGGTTCACTAGCTTAAGGTGCTCTGTGAATTCAACTTATAAATAAGTGATGTGGTCCTTGTTTTGTGATTGAAATGAGGGGCAGGCTTAGTTGACCCTTTTGATTTTCCAGCCCCCAGTGGTATGGATGATATTCATAACCCTTTTCAGCTTCATCCTGACGCTTCTCTTTGAAGTAAACTATAATGTGCTGACCTCCATGACCCATTCTTTGCTAGCAGTTCTTCGGTTCTAATGGACTTTGCTTATTCACAGAGGATGGCACCTCTCTTGAACTCTGTCTCATTCCATTTCTTTTCCTTTCCAGACATCTCTTAGTTTCTCCCCAGCATGCTTCCAAATAGTTTTTGAACACTTTAGCTGTCTAATGCGGGAGACATTCACAGGACTAAGTTCTGCTTCGAGTGTGGTTTATATACTACTTTTTTGCCCCCATAGTATCAGAGTTTTCAATGTTTCTGAGTGAATATTTGGACACCCGCCTATCTTAATTTTTGTTATATTTCATATATCATTTTCTAAAAAGGGATTCATCTGTATATGTAAATAAGACGTAATGTTATAAAATAACCTGTTGTAGAATTTTTTTCCTTCGTATTATAGAAATTCACTTCTGACTTCCATATTAGATTATTCTTACTGACTGTTTTAAAGCAGTTTTGAGAACATAATCCATATAGTGGTATCACAATAAAGTAATATCAATGATCATTCTAAGTTCATTCTAGTGGATAAATAGTAACGCATCTTGTTCACTGGTAAATTACTGGCTAGTACATCCTCATGTTTTTCCCTGACTTTTTACACTTCTCAGATGTGCTAAGTATGTAAAAATTTGCTGTTTTTTGAGCATGCAGTATGAAGAATATGAAGTTTTTGAATCTATGCATTACATATGTATATAAATGAGTAAATACTCTCATACTTTTATTCCTTTCATTGTTTAGTGGAAATGCATTGATTGTGGTGAATATCATTTTTTCACTTTTTGGTAAAAGCTTCTAGGATTTTTATTGGTACTTTTTTTTGGTTAGAGAAATTTTCAACAGCTTACTATACAAATATCACTAGTCTCAATTTGCATGTCTAGCAACTGGTCAGAATAATCAAAAGATATCCCAATACATATTTCCACAAGGACTCTCTAGTCAACAAAATTTTGTCCTCTTGCTAGTGCCATTTTATTTAAACTCAGTCTCCTTGTTTGTACAGTCCGGGGAGTCTTTTGTTACATAAAAAGTCCTTAGAGACAGGTATGGCACCATGTTGATTTGTCTCTCACAGCTGTTCTCTTTAATCTAGAGTTACTTCAAAATGATTTTCCTGATGAGCTGTGTTATGATGGAACAATAATTTCCTTTGCTTTGTTCCTGATTCTGCATGATCTTTCCCTCTTTTCAAGCTACTGTGCTAATAAGTGTTGATCTGTAAGAGGAAGATGTCTATTCTAAGAAGGGTAAATCTGTTAAATGAAGCAAAGAAATACTCAGGGACAAAGTTTAGCATAGTTTCAACAAATTGCACGGTACCATTGGAGCAAAGGTCCTTGACCTGTCACACTTTAAAGATGAGTTCATATTGGAGGATCAGATTCTAATGTCTAGAATGCACAGACTATATCAGCGCCCTATCTCTTTAGTGAAAAACGAAACTTCCAATAAACACCTGTGTGCGAACAACGGTAACAGAAACATTTACTGACACTTTTTACAAGGCCATTTTCTTAATCATTTCACACATTTGATAGAACACTTAGGCATAAACCAACTCTCAGCCATGCTTGTGTTTTTGTGAAGGTTATTTGATTACCATGGGCGTGTGCCCCCACCTCCCCGTGCAGTAATTCCACTGAAGCGTCCCAGAGTGGCCGTCACAGCGACTCGCAGGGGTAAAGGAGTCTTTTCCATGAAAGGGGGATCAAGATCTACCGTCAGTGGGTCATCTTCATCAGGCTCCAAATGTAAGTAACCTTCCTTATTTTACTTATGTTTCAAAAAGGGAGGGGCTGCTCATCATTTGCATGAATGCCTATATACAATAAATTAATAATCATGGAGTTTCTGCTGTGCACAGAGTATTAGGGAAATATATAATGGATGAGAAATGGACTCGGCTTTCCATCAGGCTACATTTCAGTAGGGGAGACAGACACAAGCATGAATAACAAAAACCCAGGACCAATTTGAAAAATTTTATCAGAGCAAATAACATGCTCTCGGCCCATCTGGTTTGTGACATATTACAGTCCTGAAATATAACATGTCGCTTTTAGGGAAGAAAAAAAAATTCAAACGAGAGTGCATATACTACCTTTCAGAGAAGTAGTATACAAAATTAGTGCATGCTTTGAATATTTGAGCACTGGGATAATAAAGATAGGCAAATGATATAATAGAGATGTTAAAAATGTAACTTGCCATATTATTCTAAATCATTATGGTGTCTGAAAGCATATATTATGTCACAAAAAATAAAATAAGGTTTATGTAACTTCACATGAATTAGTGAAAAGTAGAGATACAAGCTTTCTGACTAAACACGCTGCTAAATTTTTATATAGAGGGATTCAGAAAAGCTCTAATTTGTTATTAGAATATTATTCAGAAGAAAAGATAAGAAAATTTCTTGCATTCTTTGGGGTTACTTTGTAGCAGAGAAGAGGCAGGCAGTAAGCAAACAAATTAGAATATGAAATGTTACACAGATCACTGCTATGTCAAAGGATAAAGTAATATAAAGCAAAAGAGAAAGTTTCACAGGATGGTCTATGACTACCTCTCTGAAAAAAGCATTAGAACAGAGACCTGATGCAAGGAGGGAAGTAGGGGGTGAGCCTGAAGCTCTCAGAGACAGAGCATTGTGGGCAGAGGAATATCGGTGTTGAGACCTTAGGTTAACAGTCAAGGAACACCAGAGAAACCAATGTGGCTCAGCAGTGTGAGGGAGGGAAAATGTAGGCTGGAAATAAGAGAGAGGTAGAGAGAGGGAAAGTTCCAGAGTAGCGTGGCAGACCATTGTGGTGACTTTGTAGTTGTTCTGCATCTCAACATCTTCGGACAAGTAAGGCAAATACTATTATCCCAATTTTAAATTGATGGGTAAACACAGAGAAGATCACGTAGCCAAGACTAGAACCCATGTCTCTTCATTTTCCTCCCCACATCCCATCTACTATAGAACATTGCTTTTACCGGGGCGCCTGGGTGACTTGGTCGGTTGGGCGTCCGACTTCGGCTCAGGTCATGATCTCACGGTCCGTGAGTTCGAGCCCCGCGTCAGGCTCTGTGCTGACAGCTCAGAGTCTGGAGCCTGTTTCAGATTCTGTGTCTCCCTCTCTCTCTGCCCCTCCCCTGTTCATGCTCTGTCTCTCTCTGTCTCAAAAATAAATAATCGTTAAAAAAAAAATTAAAAAAAAAAGAACATTGCTTTTACCTTAGTACCATCACAAGTACTAAGAAAGAACATTGTTGAAATATTTTTTTTACATGAGAATGTGCAAAAACATAGTTGCCAGAAGCACTAATGCTTCTGGTAAATAACTCAAGTGTGTTTTGCTCAGAATCTGACTTAGCTAATATAATCTAAATAACAAATTAAATTGATTTACAGTTCCCTATGTACTCATTTATCGATTTATCTATTCTGAGAATAAATATGAATACTCTTTTTGAGTCTTAGTAATAAAAGAAAAATTAGTTTCTGCAGCAATCTCTAAACAGTCTTATATGCTCTCATATTATTGTCAAAAGCAAAGAAAGTTCTTGAATTTGGTTCTTGCTGTAAAAAATTGAACTTTGAATTGCCTGCTAGCTTTATAGAAGACTTTTTTACTATGGTCATACTAATTTAATTTCAGACGAGATCGGGCGCGTTCAGGGTGGTATGGCCGTAGACTAATTTAATTTCAAATACACGTATCTTAAGCATCTGCAGTCACTGTTGCCTCGTAGTCACTTTTAAAATGGTGTTTATCAGTGGGGGCTTTATTGGCACTTTGATCATGGAAGTTCTACCCTGTGTAAGAGTATTCTGAGCTTTGTTGAACTTTAGCAGTCTTGACCCCCAAACCCTAAATGCCAATAGTACTCCTCAGTCTTTGTAATGACTGTACATACAATTACATATTTCTAAATCTTCCCTGAGGAGATGCTACCACTAATGGTTTGGAACCACTAGCTGGTGGCCATTCTTGGGCAAGCACAACTAGGTGGGACTCGGCCACTTGATTGCTATGCACCTCACTGTTGCAGAGAAGAGGAGTTGTGTCTGAAAGTTGCTTGGAAGTAAGTATCTTAATATTGACATCGTTCCATTGTTTTTTGGCATTTTTATTTTTTGGTTTCTAGTTTTCTTGGATCATGGAGAGAGCATGGGGATTATAAAAATCTTTTTTTGAAGATCTTATAAGAGCTTCTTTTGGTTCCATAATAATCAGATGTTCTAAATGAAATGTAGAATATATTTTCTACTTTTCATATAGACCAGAGTGTGTGTTTTACCTTGTCGATTGTATTAACCAGTCCTCCCTAGACTTGCTCTTTTGTGGAAAATTATGTCAAATTCTGAGAGTGATTATTTAAATTCCTCTACCATGATAGTGACTTTATAAAGTTTTTTCTTTTCTTGAGGTTTGGTTTTATATCCCACGTTGCTTGGGTGGTTTTTATATAGTGTTTTACATTAGTAACAGGAAAAAGAATAATAGCTAACACTTTTTTGGTGGTTATAACAACTATTGTTCAATCACACATTAACACATATATTAATTTGCATATATTAATTCATTTTAAAATATTAATTTTACATATATTCATTCATTTCTTATAAGTGCCCTATAAATGAAGTATTATCATCATTCTCATTTTGTAGATGTGGAAAATGAAGCATAGAAAAGTTAAGTAATATCCCTAAAGCCACGCAGCCATTCAATAACAGAACCAAGAACTACAGCCAGGTTCTAGAGCATCTGGTTCCAGAGTATAATCTCTTGAGTCTGTGGCCTTTTCCGTACTGACTCTCTATAACCTCTTGGAGAATTATAACTGTTATATTTATATAATATCCCATTTACTATTTTTGAGCTTTTAATTCTGATTTGTCTGATGCTTTTATCCTTTACTGCTAAGGCTTTCTTTTGGTTCACATTTCCCCCATATATCCATTTATTTTATTTTATTTTATTTTATTTTATTTTATTTTATTTTATTTTGTTTTATTTTATTTTATTTTATTTTACTTTATTTTATTTTATTTTACTTTATTTTATTTTATTTTTAATTATTTGAGAAAGAGAGTGCAAATGAATGGTGGAGAGGAGCAGAGAGACAGAGGGGAGGAAAGGCACACAGAGAGAGAGAGAAAGAGAGAATCACAAGCAGGCTCCCATCATGGAGCCCGATGTAGGGCTCGATCCCAGGAGCCTGAGATCACGACCTGAGCCAAAATCAAGAGTTGGACACTCAGCAGACTGAGCCACCCAGGTGCCCCTATATTTTGGTCTTTCTTTGTGTATTAGTTTCCTAGGGCAGCTGTTATAAATTATTATAAACTGCATGGTTTAAAACAACAGATATTTGGAGGCTGGAAATCTAAAATCAAGGTGTCAGCAGGGCTGTGCCCTGTCTCTGGAATTTCTAGAGGACAAATCAGTGCCATTCCTTGCTCTTAGTTTCTGGTACGCCGGCAGTCCTTGGCATTCTGTGATGAGCCACATCACTCAAATCTCTACCTTCACTGTATTTTGGTGTCCTCCTCTGCGTCTTTGTGTCTGTGTCTCTTCTCTTCATGTGAGGACACTAATCATATTGGATTAGGGCTTACCCTAAATGACTTCATCTTGGATACATCTGCAGAGATCTATTTCCAAATAACGTCACATTCACAGGTACTGCAACAAATCTTTGGGGAGAACATAGTTCAACCCATAACACTGTACTTTATTTTTGTATATTTCCTAAAACCAACATATCTCAATTTTGATTTTGAAAACAGTATGAAATTCTTTGTTAGGGAAATTTGATTCTTTTACATTGATTGGATTAATTAGTATATTGGATTATATTCCTTCCATCCTTATTTCAAGTATATAATTTGTCATTTCCTCTTTTTTTACCTTTCCTTATGCTTGCTTAATGAATTTTCTTTTAATTCTTATCTCTTCCATCATAACGACCTTAATTTGGATGTTCTACCTGGCCTTTCAGTTTATTCATGGTTATATTAACATATTAAAAAGTTATAGATAAATCTGTACTCAGCTATTAATCTCTTAAAGTCAAAATGTAGCTATACTACCTTCCATCCAAGCATGAACTTTTGAAAGCTTTTCCTTCCTCACTGACTCTACACCGACCACCTTACCTCTATACCCCTTGTCTCCAAAAAGCTCATGTTTTATACATAAACATTGGAGGTTGAGTTCCCAGCTTCTGTTACATATTTATATATCATACATCTTTTATTTTTCAAATATTCTTATTTGACAATTCCCAGGGTCTGTCATCATTATTACCCGTTAGGTACAATTTGGGTATTGTACCCAATGGACTCAATTTAAAATTTTATAAGATTAATTATTTGCATCTGTTCTCATTTAATTCTTAATTTTTAGGTTGCTTCTAAAATAATTTTCTTGGGGGCGCCTGAGTGGCTCAGTGGGTTAAACGTCCAACTTTGGCTCAGTTCATGATCTCACAGTGAGTGAGTTTGAGCCCTACACTGGGCTCCATGCTGACAGTAACAGCCTGCTTGGGATTCTCTCTCTCTTCCTCTCTCTTTGCCTCTCCTTTGCTCTCTCTCTCTCTCATAATAAATAAATACAAACTTTAAAAAAAATAAAATAATTTTCTCAGGTAAATTAATAACATAATTTCTGAACCTATACACATCCAAAAAAGTCTGTTTCCCTCACATATGTATATTTTGAGTTGATCTACAATTTTTGCATTATGCTTCCTTTCCTCCCTAACATCTGATGTACATTATTTCAACATTTTTAAAAATATTCCAACATCTTATCATTTCTGGTGATTAATCCATGGTAAATTGAAAATATCATAATTAGAAAATGCATTTCATACCTAACCTTCTGACCACCATAGCTTAACCTAGCTCACCTTAAATGTGCTCACAACACTTCCATTAGCCTATAGTTGAGCAAAATCATCTACCACAAGGCCTATTTGTAATAAAGTTGAGTATCTCGTGTAATGTATTGAATATTGTACTGAAAGTCAAAAACAGAATGGTTGAATGGGTTCAGAATGGTTGTAAGTGTATCAATTGTTTACCTTCCTGATCACATGGCCAACTGGGAGCTATGGCTTACAGCTGTTGTCCTTCATCAGGAGAGAGTATCCTATCACACCTCAGGAAAAAACCAAGAATCAGAATTCAAGAAACAATTTCTACTGAATATATATAGCTTTTGCACCTTCATAAAGTCAAAAAATCATAAATTGAACCATCGTAAGTCAGGTGTTTCTGTTTAAGGGTGCCATGCATTTTTATCAACATTTTCTAACATTGTTTTTGCATCCACAGTATCCACCCGTTCTAGCTGTTTTCCTCTTCTCCTACAAAAAGCTGTGCTCTGTTAATTGTTTTCTTTCTTACAGAACTCCTCAACATCTGTGTACATGAAGCTGTTTTTGTCTCATGGGCAGTGAGGGGCTAAGAGAAAATAGAATTTGTTATAAAATTGACTAGTAGTTACCTTGGACTTCTCTTTTGATGCGTGAGAAGGCCTCTTTGTTCTCAGGTGTACATTGTGATAGGCTGTCTACACCCAACAATGCATCTCCCCTCAAGGAATGCCTCTGGAGTCAATGGGACTCTCAAACTCTCCAAGGATTAAATACCGTAAGGTGCCGCGTGTCATCTTCAGTTCGCTCTAGGAGAATTTACTGAAGCTCCTTTCTCCTCTCCCACCAACCCAGGGGTCAGTCAGTAACATTCTTCCCTGCCTTCTAGCAAAGGCAAGCGAGACCTTTTCCAAACACGTGTATACTTAGTACCTTCCCCCACCCCCACATGTACAAATGCTGTGTTCCTAAACCTCCACCTCCTTTCAGGAGACATGAGGCCTTAGGTATATATGGATGTTCCTCCAGTTTCCATATCAACCATAACTTATTAATCCTATTTTAGAATTTAATTTAATATTATTTCTTTGGGAGTTGAGTCACCCAAACATAGAATATACTCATGTTTCTACCTCTACTTAATATCCAAGTATTGAAAAATTTATTGACTTTTCTTCTTGCATTGGGATAAATAAATACTGAAAGGCAGTTTGTAGAAAAGCAAATCGCTAAAGTCAGCTACTTGGAAAAATAATCCAAACTAACTTCATGGTTTGTTACTAAACTACATGTAAGATAAGACTCTCTTCTTAAATCCAGTGATAGAACCATTGGTTTAATTTGTTCTTCTCTTCCTGGTTTCCTGTGACAGATGTGATCGTCTTCAGGGAAAACTAAGTGAAACTATACTTCTTAATATAAACCAGAGATGTTTTGAAATAAATTTAGTGTATTTTAATTTCTAGCATCATTTGGAACTGTGCATTCCAGAGTACCTTTGTTACTCTGGAAAGATGAGCACAAGTAACAAGTAGAAATATTAGATAAATTATGGGATGAAAATATTTTGTATAAAATATTTAACCGAAATTTACTGTGGACATATTAATTCTCAAGTTATGTTAATTTTAATAAAATTATTAGTATAGAAAAACAACAGACTGACAACAGGGAGCAAATATCTTATGTGTGTTTCATTTACTTCTTTACTTTTAGAGGCTTAATTCATAAAAACTAACTGTAGATTAGTGTTATTTTAGTAAAATATAAATCTAAACAATCTAATCTATATATATAATCTATATATATATAATCTATATATATAATATATATATAATCTATATAATCTAATCTATATATATATAATATATATAATCTAATCTATATATATATATATAAAATAGAGATATAGATATAGATCTAATCTAATATATATATATATATAGTCCACTAGCAAGCACAACTAAAATCACATTTGCACATTCTCTCTAAAAGCATATTGGCAGACTGTGTTTTATATATGTGTGTGTGTGTATAAATATTCATTAATTAATAGTACTTTTATAATTAGCCTGGTGCCTGGGAATAACAATGGTTTTCAAATTTAAATCACAAATGAAAAATTCGAATGAAGTGTAAAATATGCTATGTTAATATTGGCTTAAGTGAATGAATATTTACAGAGGTACATCTTGCTCTTTTATTAATAGCTGTTTCCCAGTATTTAATGACTTGGCGAGTACACAAGAGGAAATTAATGTTATAGCTGGGACAACTTGTCTTTTCTTATTTCATAATTTTAATCTGATTAAACTCTGCTGTGGAGAAAAAAACCACATAAGGAAAAAATATATTAACACTGTAATGTGCCAAAGTTGAATATGGGTAAGTGTTTAAAATAGATTGCTCTTTTAAAAAATTAAATTACCGCTAGGTATTTGTCCCTTTGCAAATCAGCTTGCACTAAAACTCCACAATTATCCCCCCTTCTCCGCGGTTTCGCTTTCCACAGTTTCAGTTACCCATGGCCACCCAGGGTGCAGACACCGATGCTCTTCTTTCTGACGTTTCATCAGAAGGTCGATAGTAGCCTAACACCTACGTCATTCCCCTCACTTCTCTCACATGGGCATTTTATCATCTCACAAGAAGCATGAGTACAGTACAATAAGATACTTTGAAAGAGAGAGAGAACATGTCCACCTAACTTTATTAGAGAACATCATTATAATTGTTCTATTTGTTATTAATCTCTCACTGTGCCTAATTTACAAATTAAGCTTTATCAATGGGTGTGAGTGAATAGGAAAGGACGTAGTATAACAGGGGTCAGTACTATCTGCCGTTTCAAGCCTCCACTGGGGGTCTTGGAGTGTATCCCCCAACTACTGCAATCAGTTTGTCCTGTCCCATGGAATAAGATAAAAAGATGATGTTGCTAACAAGCATTTTGCCAAAGAAGACATAAATACTTATGAGCTATAGCTGTAGTTTCTTAGTAGAAAAATGTGTGCCCTCTGGAAAAAAAAATATTAAATCAGTTTTAAAATAATTTAAATTCTAATGTCTGACAAGAAAAACCATAGTAAGTTTTGATGTCCTTGGGGTCCTCTCCATGTACTTTTGATGACAGAATGGTGATAGATTTAACACAAAAGCCCTGAAGGACCTAACAGGAAATTAAAGACAGTTTACTTAAATGTAAGAAATAGTTGTTGAGAAATTATCCCCAAGACTAAGGAAGTATTGTGTTGGGGGTTTTCTTCAAAAGCATGTTGTTTAAATATGGAGACAAAGCATCAACCAGAGACACAATTTTAATATCCAGCAAAATATCATTAACCATCCCCATCCATCTATAATTTTGGCCAAAAGACCTATTATGCTTTTAGGTTTTAAGGAATGAAATTACTGTTGGCCAGAGGGTTTAGAGAAGGCTTAATGGAGCATATTGAGTTAAGTTTAGATGGATAAGTTAATTTGGAAAGATAGAGTTAGAGACACTCTTATTTTCCAGGACACAGTACCTAGGTGGAGAAGAGCAGAGGTTTTGCTGTCAAATTGCCTTGGGTGGAATCTTTATTAGACAACCTACTCACTTTTCACCTTGGGGAAATCTTTCAATCCCTATATGCCTCCGTTTTCTGTCTGGAAAATGGAAATAACAACACTATGCATCCACTAGGTTGTTGTGGGAATTAAGTTACTTACGCTTATAAAGTTCTTAGACATGTCTCGTCACATAGTCAATGTTCAATGAGGTTTATTATTATTATTACTACTACTATCATTATTATTATAACAGAGTATAATAGTTTGAAGTATGAGACATAAAATTGCTATAACTGGAATCCAGCAGTGGCTCTGCCATTTACTAGCTGTGTGTTTTGGGGCAACATATTTTGTTTGTTGTACCTTAGTTTGGGAAGTACAAATGATAATCTTATTGCCCTCTCTGTAAAGGTTTTGTGAGGATTAAATGAGCCAACATACATGAAACTCTTAGAGAGTGTTTCATATTCTAAAAATCTTAATAATAAATTATAATAGCCATAATAATAGGAGTTATTATTAATTATTATTATTATCTAAAGCAAAAATTTATTGCTAGATATGTCAGTTAAGAAACTGAGGATATTGGGGCACCTGGATGACTCAGTTGGTTAAGTGTCTGACTCTTGATTTTGGCTCAGGGCATGATCTACTCGTTCGTGGGATCAAGTCCCATGCCGGGCTCCATGCTGACGGTGCAGAGCCTGCTTGGGATTCTCTCCCTCCCTCTTGCTCTCTGCTCCTCCTGGCTTGTCTGCTTGTGCTGTCTCTCACAAAATAAATAAATAAACTAAAAAAAAAAAAACAAAAACAAAAGAAACTGAAGATATAATAATTAAGCAAAACAAAAGATAAAGTTGGGTAACAGGACAATGGAAAACTGTGGACAACATTGAAGAGTTTGAATTTCATCCCAGGCTGAGGGAAAGACTCAGCAAAGTGATACCTGATCAACACAATAGTTTGAGAAATTTGTATGACGGTTATATTTGTCTGCTAGGGCTACCACAATAAAATACTATAGTCTGGAAGGCCTAAAGAGCAAAACTATTTTCTCACAGTTCTTGGGTCTAGAAGTTGGAGATCAAGGTGTCATGAGTGTTTCTTCAGAGGCTGTGGGGGAAGCTGCTACATCAGCCCTCTCTCCTTGGCTTGTAGGTGGCCATCTTTCTCTGGGTCTTTACATCATTTTTTGTGTGTGTGCAAGTCCCAATTTCCTTCTTGTAAGTACACTAGTCATATTGGAGTAGGGAATATTGGATCGAGTGACCTTGTTTTAACTTGATTACCTCTTTAAGGTCCCAGTCTATAAATATGGTCTCATTCTGAGGTACTGGGGGCTAGAACTTCAACATGTAAATTTTAGAGGGGACATAATTCAGCCCATAACATGAATGTAATATGCATATAAAACCTAAACAAAGTATGGAGATCTTGGCATATCCTTCGATGTTTTCTTATTTTAAGAGCCAAATTCTTGGATATTATTTAGTTAAGTAATTAATTTAGGAAAATGGGATTCAGGCCCATTTAGCTCATCTTGGTAAACGTAACTGAATTTCTCAGATGCACATGGGCTTCTGTCTGAACACAGACTAGCACTTTGTATAAACAGTAATAAATCCCTGCTAACATCACAACCCAATATTTAGATACAAAGCAGCCCAACCAAAATAATTATAGTGTGTTTATAATAAATAAGTAAATATATTTGTGAGCATCTCCTCTGGGCTTTTTTACCAGGTCTTAATGTGGCTCATTAATATAACAACAAAAAAAGGCAAATAGCAAAACATTTGATAAAATCCTAATATCAATATAGATTGTGGGCATTTGAGATGGTTTTCTCAGGTCTTCTATACAAGTTATGTTTTTCTTTTTGCTCTACTGAAAGTTCCAGAAAGGGTCTAATCTTTCCATTGTGGGATTATAAAAGTTTGTGAGCATTAAATCCTATCAAAACTCTTAATAACATGTTTTACCTCTGCTGTTTCTTCTGCTGCTTTTTCCTAGATCAGGTGCTGACAAGCAGAGCCTTGACTATTCTTCATCCTCGACTAGTTTTCTTGGCTCTATGTGGTCCCCCAACCCATTAATTCCATGCCCAACTGCAGAATTATTCAAAATCAAATAGTTTGGGGATTCCTCACTCAAATCTCAAAATTGCTACCATTTACCTAATAAGAATGGAAAATCTTCAGTGACTTTTCAAGATATATCCGATCTGCTACTTCCATTTCCAATTTCCCCCCATGCTTCCCCTCACTTAAATGAACTCATTTAAATGTTTTAGACTTATATTCATATACCTCCACCTGAATGCCCTTTCCTTTATCTCAAGAAATCTGTTATCAATTGTGTTATCTATCTTATACGTAGATAATCATTATTAATAATTTTACCTGGCTCTCAAGGTCCAGCTCAGGTAAGACCACTCTTATGAAATAAGTTTGGACCCCTCTGTGCTACAAAGGCATCATCATAAAGCCAAACCAATTGTTCGTCTTCCTGTTACAGGACTTAAGCCTGTTGCTTCATGTTATGGTTATTTGTATATACATCTATTCTCTCCACTATAGATCACAAATTCATTCTTCAGGTTACTTTTGCATTGCACAGGGTATACTCTTACATAGGTGTGGAATATTTGTCACCAATATTATTTTTATCTTTCACACTTTATTTTTTTGTTTTTCATATATTGCATAGTTGACTATGAACTGCATCTTTAGAAATGCTACAACTCAGAGAAAATTAGTGATAGTTTTGAGTCAAGTAAAACAAGGGGACAAATTCTGGCCTATATTCAGGGGTCTAAAGGAAACCAAGATGTTGATGCTCATTTTCAAGCTCTGTAATTTAAGACTTCCTACCTCCTTTACTTAGAAGACCATTTTTGCTCGCTGAAATCCAAATCATCCTTCCAGTCACAGTTCAGGGACCCATTCTTTCATGAATATTTTCACAGCCCTTAGGCCCCACAAAAACTAATTTTAGTTGTCTTTGCCCACATAGTTGACATAAGTTCAGTTCATCAGCACCTACTACATGACTACATAACTGCCAAACTAATATTCCATGAATGAAATAAACATGTTTTCAGGTTCTTACAATCTGGTGGGGGAGGCCAAAAAATAGGAGATAACTTCAATATCAACCAATAGGTACATTTCACTTATTCCTCCACTATTTTACATATTTCACGTTCATGTGTATTATTTTAACTTACTGACACGTTTGCCACTAATTATAAATTCCATGAGGTTAAGGAGGCAGTTCATTATGATGAGCAGCTCGTGGCATGGAGAGGGGCGGGAAAGAATCAAACAAACAAAAATAAAGCATGGCCTTGGAGTCAGGCAGCCTACTCCAAACTTGATTCTGTTGCCTTTTTGTTAGGCAGATTTTTGAGTTTCTTCTGTTTTTGTTTTAGGAATGTGGAGACAGATATTTTTAAGTATATTTCTTTATTTTGAGAGAGAGAGAGAAAGCATGAGCAGGGGAAGGGCAGAGAGTGCGAAGAGAGAGAGAATCCCAAGCAGGCTCCACACTGTCAGCAAAGAGCCTAATGTGGGGCTCCAACTCACAATCATGATCTGAGCTGAAGTCAGACACTTAACTGACTGAGCCACCTAGATGCCCCACAAATAGATTTAAAAATTTTTTTAATTTTTTATTTGCATTCCAGTTATCATACAGTATAATATTCATTTCAGATATACAATATAGTGATTTGACACTTCCATACAACCCCCAGTGCTCATCGCAAGTGCACTCCTTAATCCTTATCATCTGTTTAACCCGTCCCCCTACCCACCTCTCCTCTGGCAACAGTCAGTTTGTGCTCTGTAGTTAAGAGTCTGTTTCATGGTTTGCCTCTCTTTCTCTCTCTCTTTTTTTCCCTTTGTTCATTTGTTTTGTTTCTTAATTTCCATAGATGACTAAAATATCATATGGTATATGTCTTCCTCTGACTGACTTATTTCACTGAGCATAATACTCTTTAGCCCCATCCATGTCATCACAAATAGCAGGATTTCATACTTTCTTATGGATGAGTAATATTCAATTATATATATGTATGTATACATATGTGTATATATATGTATATACATATATACACATACGGCATCTTCCTTATTTTTTAAAATTTTTTAAGGTTTATTTATTTTTGAGAGATAGAGACAGACACAGTGTGAGCAGGCAAGGGGTAGAGAGAGGGAGACATAGAATCCAAAGCAGGCTCCAGGCTCTGAGCACAGTGCCTGACACGGTGCTCAAACTCTCAAACCATGAGATCATGACCTGAGCTGAAGTCAGACACTTAATCGACTGAGCCATCTAGGCACCCCAACTTCATCCTTGTTTTTTATGCAGATCTAGGGTTCTGGGTTGGGTTCAGGCCAGTGTTAGGATTAGGGTCAGGGTGAGGGAATGTGCCTGGCATCCTGCACTTCAGAGACCTCCCCAGGGTATTAAGTTTAGGGTTAAGTGTTAGGGTAAGCGTTAGGAATTAGACGTTATTGCTAGGCAGTCTTAAACATGTAACATCTCTAACATTCACTTGTCTAGCCCATAAAACAATTTTCATAATGCATATTTTGTATACTTATCATAAAGATGATGACACAAGTGCAGCTGGTAATGATGTGTTAGATACATGGGTGCACACAGCAGGTATTTGAAGAATAATTGAATTAAAAAACGCACTCATTTTCCATTTTATATTCTCTTTCTAAAAACATATAGAAAGAATTAGTATAGATGTATGTGGGCATAGGTATTATGACTCACATATATGCACAAATAGGTAATTCCTTTTTTCTAGTAAATTCCATTCATGGATGTGGTAATTGCCAAACTATAGTTACACATATAAATGGACAATTACACAAATTGCTTCGATTTATTGTAGCAAAATTTTTTAGAGTCTAACTTTTGAAAACTATTTACAAAGGTAGCAAATTTGCTTCTGCGTGTTCAACTAGCTTCAAATATATGAATAAGAAGAAAGGGACAAACAGAAACAGAAGTAGAAAAATTGAAGTGATGATGATAAAGATTTCTTAAATACACTTTATGGAAACCAGTGGTCTTCATTTTTTCTGGATTTGACTGAATTAAAATTAACACGGTTTCTTAGTGCATAGTGAGAGAAAGAACTAAAACTGACAATCATATAGTTCCCATCAAATGAAGCTGCATGGCACAATAAAGAGTGTAGAATTCATGGTCAAAAGACCTAGGTTTGAGCCTGAATCCTGTTCAGATTATTACATTACACAAAGTCACTATATGACTTCGAGAATGTCATGTAAATTGTCAGGTTCTCAAATGCCTTTACTGATGAAGTAGTGTATGTAAACATGACTGATAAATTAAGTTCTATGCAAATTATAGTTATTCCCTTATTATTTATATTTAAGTAATTTATCAAAGGCTGGGGAAAGTAAATAAAAAGAGAAACAGGGGCATCTGGGTGGCTCAGCTGGTTGAGCATCCGGCTTCAGTTCAGGTCATGATCTCACAGTTGGTGAGTTCAAGCCCTGCATCTGGCTCAGTGCTGACAGCTCAGAGCCTGGAGGCCGCTTCAGATTCTATGTCTCCCTCTCTCTTTGTTCCTCCCCCACTCATGCTTTGTCTCTCTCTCTCCTTCAAAAATAAATAAAAACATTTAAAAAATTTTAAAAAAATAGAGAAACAAATTAATGTGAATTATTGTTAATTATTGTCCACATGGTTGCAAACATTTTTAAATTTTCAAAATTGTTCCTAATAAACATGGTGTTGGTGAAGGAGGGTGTATAATTATTTAGACTAGGGTTTCTAAGGCTTGACGCTATTGACATTTCTGATCAGATAATTCTTTGGTGTGGTGTGGGGGGCTATTCTGTATGCTGTACAATGTTTAGCAGACCAGATGCCCACAAGATGCCTGCCACCTCTCTAAACTGTGACAATCAAAAATGTCTCCTGACATTGCAAAATGTCCCATGCAGGTCATTACCCTCTGTTAAGAGCACTGATCTAGACAGTTAACTAAAGATTCTTTATTTGTCCCTGAATAGACTTGACCCACAGGTGACGAAAATAAATTGAAAATTTTTCACCACATAAATCAGAGTTGCACACATCTTTTTATATAAAAAGATGGAATCATCTCATATGCCTAATTTCCTTTTTGGATTATATCTCATCTCTCAGGAAAAGGCACAAACATTATCTTGTTGACTGTATCAGAATGTAATAACATTTATCACCAAATCATTGAACTCTTTAGAGAGAGCAGGTCTGAAATGATTTAATGTGGCTTCTTTTTTTTTTTTTTTTCCAAAGTAAAATACTATAGTGATGGTTTAGGAAAAATATTTAAGATTATCTGTATGATGTAACCTGATTCCTAGCTTCTCTAGTATTGTTCTTGCCTAAAAGCAAGCCAAAGTAATTTGTTCTAGGAACTTTATTTTTATTCACTTATCATTTTGCTGATCTTGAAGAATAATTCTAAATTCAAGTCCTATAATCACTCATAGAAAAATAAAGTATTGCCTCTGGACAACCAAACATTTTCTTATTATGACAGTATGTTTTCTTTTGTCTGTACTTTTGCAGGGTTTTGTTGTAAAATTTATCTAAAGGAAAAGAGGAAAAGACATTTTTCCTTTGAAGATAATATTATTTTGCTTGTTTCAAGTTTTTTATTTCAATTCTAGTTAGTTAACATATAGTATAATATTAGTTTCAGGAGTGGAATTTAGTGATTCATCACTTACATACAATGCCCAGTGTTCATCACAAGTGCCCTCCTTAGTACCCATCACCCATTAGCCCATCCTCCCACCCATATTCCCTCCAGCAACCCTCGGTTTGCTCTCTATAGTTGAGTCTGTTTCATAGTTTGCCTCTGTCTCTATTTTTTTCTTCCTCCTATATTCATCCATTTTGTTTCTTAAATTCCACATATGAATGAAATCATATGGTATTTGTCTTTCTCTGACTGACATATTTCACTTAGCATAATACATTCTAGCTCCATCCCCACCATTGCAAATGCAAGATTTTGTTTTTTTTTTTTTTATGGCTGAGTAATATTCCATTCTGTATATATACCACATTTTGTTTATCCACTCATCAGCCAATGGACATTTGGGCTCTTTCCATAATTTGGCTATTGTTGATAATGCTGCTATAAACATTGGGGCACATATACCACTTCGAATCTGTATTTTTGTAGCCTTTGGGTAAATACCTAGCAGTTCAGTTCCTGGGTCATAGGGTAGTTCTGTTTTTAACTTTTTGAGGAACCTCCATACTGTTTTCCAGAGTGGCTGCACCATGAATATAGTGATGGGGTTTTTGGAATAATGGTGGGGTTTGGAGATGATGGCCGAGAAAGAATTCTTGAGACATCTTTGGTGCAAAAGGTGATTTTATTAAAGCACAGGGACAGGACCCATGGGCAGAAAAAGCTGTTCGGGAACATGAAGAGACACTAATTATATACTTGGGAGTTGGGGAATGTAAAATCAAGGGAAAGATTCCAAAAGGATTTTAACATACTAAAGAAGACTCACAGGATACTGGAGGCCTAGCTATTGTCAGGCTAAAGCAGTTTTTCCCTTTATCAAAGCATTAACATTAAGACAGTAGGGAGTTCCTGGAGAAACGTTTTACCCTGCCAGCCTCAAGTATTTGTTAATGGGCTGAAGGTTATAAGGAAATTTAATTTTATCTGCCATTTCCTTCTGCCTTTGTTTCCCACATCAGATAGCATTATTGATGTCTTCTAAAACACCTATTAGGTATATATTCTCAACTACTAGGGCAAACTCAGCCTATTTAATAAAATAAAATACTGTCTCTAACTGGTTACTCCCAAATTTATTTTTCTACCTTTGATCTCTCCCATAAACTCCAGACTCATATACCCAACTGCCTCTTTATCACTTGTATTTGGATACTAAGAGGCATCTCACAATTAACAAGTCTAAAGCAAAACTTATGATATCCCCCTACAGCCTGAACCTCCCTAAGTCTTCCCCTATCCTCATAAATGGCAATTCCATCCCTCCAGTTATTTAAGCCAAACATTTTGGAGTTCTCTCTGACTTTCCTCTTTCACCTACACTTTATCTCCAATCGATCCACAAATCCTTTCCCCTCAACTTTAGAATATATGCAGAATCTATTTACTTCTCACCACCCAACTGCTAGTTCCTTGGTCCAATCCAGTCTGCCATCTGTCCCTTGAATTATTTCCACAGTCTCCTTAGTGATCTCATTGCTTCTACCTTTGCCCCTGAAGTCTTTTCGCATCACATACTCAGAATGATGCTCATCAAATGTGGAATTTAAGAAACAAATTGTAGCAGTGAATCACACACAGAGAGTCGGGACACAGAGCCTTTTCTTTCCAGGAAGCAGCTTTATTCATGCCAGCAGGCTAAACAGGTTCAGCAGGCTAAGACCCAAAAGGCTGAGCCCCTAGCTCAGCAGGGAGTTGCCTTTTGTACAATTTTTGCTACTTTGTCTCCCATATATGGTAACATAAGTCTGATTCAGCGGTCTATGTTACAGAGTCATGAGGAATGTCGTACACGCGCACATAGCCAGGTTGCCTTCCCTTGTCTTGAGGTTTTCCCCACATTCCTTAAGGAGAGGATCTACCACATTCCACCCTTTGATGCTCAGACCCCCTATTTTGGTTTAAAGAACATCATCTTGGTTGAGAGTTTATATTTCCATAACATCATCACGTGTGGCCATTTTCCTTTTGACCATTACCTCGATGAGGATGGAGACAGACTGTATAACCAGGAGACCTAGGCAAGGTAGGATTAAGTAAGCTCCCAAAATTCAAGAGGATAATCCCCATGAGGGTTTTGAATCCCCTGAGAGTTGAAAATCATCCATCAAATAACTCCCTGGGGCGCCAACGTTTCCAGGTTTGGACTGGGACATGAGCAACCTTTCTCATTCGATCTGTCATCTCCTCTGTGACTTTTCCTCCATTTCCTGTCTGTGGGCAGCAGTTGCTCAGGTTAAACTTTCCATAAACACCTCCCTCAGAAGCAAGCAAGGAATCTAAGGCCAAGCCATTTTGATAGATATCATTGTGCATTTTGGTTTGCTGCTTTGCTAGTAAGTTAAGAACTCTGGTGGTTTCATTGGTAATTATTTCTACAACTGTTTGATTATGTGCCTTAGCATGTAAATGGGAGTGTGGTAGCCCCAGGACCCATCCTCTGCCCAGGTGGCAGGGCCGTAATATTGGATCATACACTCAGGAGGCCATTCATCATCTTTCCAGTTGCCAATTTGTAGGGCACACCATTTCCTTTGAATCTCCCAGTCCCAATACACTTGGACTCCCAAATGTTCCCCTCTGACAAGTGGGAACAGGAAGTAAGATGGATGAATAGTTCTTATCAGACAAGACCCTGACCAGCCTGAGGGAAGTACTATATAGGCTGTCCTTCCACATATCCAGTATAGTCCACCTGGGGCCCACCATTCGATAGCCACATGGACATTGTCCTAGGCCTCTCAGAGATGAGAGGAGTTAGACAAGGGGTGGGGATCTGGCTCAATGTGATCTGGGGACCCCCACCATTGGGTTTCCTTGGCAGATGAGTCTAAAATCTTTGGCCTAGGTACGTTAAGCTTCCAATGGAGATGGTGAACTTTCTTCCCCACCAGGGAAGGCAGTTTTTCCCAATAATTTAGGTTTTGAGGAGCCAAACCCCAGTAGTAGGACTGGGGTATTTTGTTTCATTACAAGGTTCACAGGGGTCTAATTCTCTAGCCTCCCATGGCCTTTGATCCCCCATGTTAGTTCCCCCACATACACAGCAAGAAGAGATCTTCAGAGTCTGAGCTATAGTCTCTGCTAGGGCTAGAAACAAGTTCCTTGCTGTGACTGAAATGGAAAGGGGGCTACTTCTTATTTCATAGAAGGAGTGGAAGATTTGATGGGACATGGTTGGATGGGGGGTAGTGACTCTCTTGAAATATAGCATAGTCCCTGTGTCTCTGCCTTGCCAACAGATCCAGATGCCAATTTGGGTGCCCCATTGCCATTTGGGTTAATGATGGTAAAATTAACAGGGTTACAGGCCTTAATTGACAACCTGATATAGCACTCCCCCTTTTGAAGGAGTGCTGTTGTTGTCTTCTTTTTTCCAAGTAGCCCATGAAACACAGCTCCAGCTGGGGCATAAAAACTCAGGTGTATAGGCACGTGAACTGTTTTCCTCACACATGTATTTGTCATTGAGTCAGTATTTCTTCTCCCAATCTAACCCTCCACATGGTATATATCAAGAGTCCTTGGGCCCTCTATGACAAGTGCCCACTTTTTTCATATGACAGATGCCTCTGGGCAATACCTACAACCACACATACATCAAACAGCATTGACATTGGTCATTTTGGGGTAGCAATTTGTGTCCAGCTGACCAAAGCCCCCCACTTGGTAGGATCAGACTTCTAACCAGTCTTCACTGGGGGTTTATTATGGGTCATAGCATGTGTATTGACTCTTCCATTGGCAGATAGAATAGGTGGTCTCATTGTGTCTGCAAGTCCCCAGGACTTTTCCTTGGCATGAGAAGTGGGCATGGTATAGTAAGATCCAAGTGACTTCCTGGCCTGATCTGGTTATGTGACCACATGGGTCACCTACTGAGGAATCGAGGTCTACAGAAGGGGACCAGATTAGAAGCAACCAATACCAACAAAGCATCCTATCCACAAAGGGAAGGTGAGTGCTAACAGAAATCTCTCACCACACTTCCAACCAGCCAGGGTGGCCTCTGCCAATCCTATGGTGAAAAGTAGAGCAAGAATCACAAGAACAGTAAGAAACAAAGCAGGACAGTGCATCATCATAAGGAAACAGATATAGAAAATAAGGACAGTGTGTTTGTTCCACCAGATCGTTGATTCCTCAGACTTCTGCTGTGTGTAGTCAGCTTCTGGAGTGACTAAAGCAGAGCTGCAGTCTCCCAGAGCCTCTGGAATTGCGGATTGCTTCTTCTGTATTGTCAGCTTGCATGGCATTGATGGATCAGGAATGCACTCCCAGTTTCAAAATGCCGACTTCACTCTGCTGTGGTGAATCCAGGGACCCACCTCAGCTACCTTTACTGCAGTAGGGGTGGACAAAATGACAGTGAGCAGGCCCCTCCAGAGGGGTTTTAGGGATTCGACATTCCACTCCTTCACCCATACAGCATCTCCTGGTTTAAAGCGGTGAGCGTCTGTGGTCAGACTCACAGCTAATCGCTCCCTAACCCAGTGGCGTAAGGTGGTTAGGGTAGAGTCAAGAGCCCGCATCTGTTCCCTTAGGGTTAGATTGTCTATTTCATTTAGATCCTCCTTTATGCCCTTGATAATGGGGGAGGGCAGCCATAAAGGATTTCATAAGGGCAGAATCCCGTCTGCTTTGGGGGGCTACACCTGATTCCTGACAAGGTGATTGGCAATGCCTGGTCCCAGTGTAGGTGGGTTTCCTGACATAGTTTACTTAATAGAAGCTTCAGGGTTCCATTCATTCGTTCCACCTTCCTGGAGCTCTGGGGTCAATATGCCATGTGTAACTTCCAGGTGATCTTTGGGATCTTTAACCCCTTTGCCACCAGCTGCACCAGCTCAGCCACAACTGCTGGCCTGTTATCTGATCCCATAGTGAGAGGGATCCCAAATCAAGGAATGATTTCTTTTATAAGAAGTTGGGCCACTTCATGTGCCTTTTCTATGCGAGTAGGAAGGTTTCCATCCAGCCTGAGAAAGTGCACACAAAAACCTACAGGTATTTACAGCCTTGGACCTGGGGAAGCTCAGTGAAGTCCACCATGATATTTTCAAATGGGGTTCCCCCAACACTCTGCACCCTAGGGTAGGCCTTGGGTTCCTGATGTGGGTTATTCCAGGCACACATTTCATATTGCTAGCATACTACTCAGGCTATGCTGGAGAGTCGAAGGATGTAGAAATGTCGTCTCAACGCAGTCTCGAGAGCTGTCCCGGTAGTATGTGTTTCCTGATGGAACTTCTTGACAAAAGCTGGAGACAGGGCCTCAGGAATTGCTACTCAGCCATCTTCAAATTTCCCCCATCCACCTGGGAGGTAGCTTCCTTTTTCAGTCTTAAACCAAGTACTCTTATGTTCTGAGTAATTAGGGTCCCATTCTGCCAGTGGACTAGGGAACAGTGCAGCAGTTAAAGCCGCTGATTCTACTGTTCCTTTGGAGGCTGCTAGCTTTGCCTCTCTGTCTGCCTTAGGGTTTGCAGCCATGGGGTCTTCCCTTGATGCATGCATCAATGCATGACTGCCACTCTTTTAGGGGCCCACACAGTGTCTAAGAGTTCAAGGATTTCCTTACCATACTTTATGTCTTTTCCTCCTGAGGTTATTAGATCCTTCTCTTTACATAAAGCCCCGTGTACAGTGGAGGGTGGTGATGGCATACTTAGAGTCTGTGTATATATTAACACATATCCCTGCCACCCGTTGGAGGGCTGGGTTTAATGCGATGAGCTCTGCCTTCTGTGCCAAAGTCCCCCTTGGCAGGGGTTTGGCTGATATAATAGAATTCAGGGTCACCATGGAGTACCCTGTAAGATGTTCTCCCTCTTTCACAAAACTGCTACCATCAGTGAAACGCTCAGCATTGGACGCCCTTGAGGGGATGTCCCTCAAGTCTGGTCAGCTGGAGAACACCTCATCCATGACTTCAGTGCAGTCATGTTCTGGTTGACCTGGCCCCACAGGCAGTAGGGTTGCAGGGTTTAGGGTCTGCACTACTTCTAGATGAATGCACAGGTTTTCACATAGCATCTCCTGATATCTCATCATCTGGGCGTTGGTTAGCCAGTATTGTCCCCTGTACTCCATTAATGTCAATACTGAATGTAGCTCTCAGACTGTCAACTCTTGTCCCATAGTTAACTTGTCATCCTCAGACACTAAGAGGGCCCTGTCTGCAAGTGCCCATAGGCAGGATACCCAGCCTTGGGCAACAGAGTCAAGCTGCTTGAAGAGATATGCCACCGGGGGATGCCACGACCCCAACATCTGGGTTACAACTCCTATTGCGACTCCAGTATGTTCATGAACATACAAGAAGAAGGGCTTGGACATGTCTGGGAGCCCCAGACCAGGCATGTTGGTGAGGGCCCGTTTGATCTCTTCAAAGGCCCTTTGCTGTACTTGCTCCCATAACAGAGGTTCCCGCTCTCCCCTCTTTGTGGCCTCATAAAGGGGTTTTGCCAAGACTGAGAAGTTAGGTATTTAGATTCTACAGAAACCTGTGGCCCTGAGAAACTCCAGAACCTGATGTTGGGTCAACGTGACCAGGATTAAACAAACGGCTTGTTTTCTCTCTAGGCCGAGTTGGTGCTGCCCCTGGGAGAGGTGAAAGCCAAGGTACTTGACTTTCTTTTGACAGATTCGGGCCTTTTCCTTGAGACCTTATAGCCAGTGTCCCATTGGGGGGGGGGGGGGTTAGTGGTGGTGGTAAGGAGCTGCCGAGTTCCTTCCATGTAATCCTCTTGAGACCTTCCAACCAGCAGGAAATCATCTACATACTGAAGCAGGATACAGCCATTTTGATCCACTGGGAAGGCTCTTAGGTCTGAGGCTACTGCCGTGCCAAAAATAATTGGGGAGTTTTTGAACCCCTGAGGCAATCTGGTCCAAGTCACCTGGCCCTTGTCACCATTTTCAGGATTCTCCCACTGGAAGGTGAAGATAGGTTGACTCTGGGAGGCCAGTAGGATGCAGAAGAAGGCATCCTTGAAGTCTAGTCATATGAAGAAGGCAGCTTCGGCAGGGATAAGACCCAAGAGAGTGTATGGGTTCAGGACAATCAGGTGCAGGGTGACAGCAGCCTGGCTTATTGCATACAGATCTTGGATTGGCCGATAGTCACTGGTGCCCAGCTTCTGGACTGGTAGGAGAGGCATGTTCCAAGATGACTGACAGGGTTGGTGGATCCCATATTTTAGAAGTCTCTCCAGGTGCTTCTGTATTCCCATGTGTGCCTTACAAAGGATGAAATATTATTTTTGGAAGATGGGCCCTGCCCCTGGCTTTAGTTCTACAATTACTGGAGGTATGTTCTGGACCAGTTCTGGTGAGTTGTCCTCACCCCACACCCCTAGTGCTCTGAAGGGAAGCTTAGGTCCCTGTTGTAGCTCCTCCATGAGGCTGTAGAGGCACCATTGTTCCCCTTGGGGAATCATGAGAGTCATAATCTTTGCTTCTGGCTTTTGTAGGGTCAAAGCAGCTTGTCTGTGGGAGTTGAAAGTTATCTGGGCCTGCAGCTTTCCCAACAGGTCCCGACCCATTAAAGCCACGGGGCAGTCAGGGAGGTACAGGAATTCATGGATGATTTCATGCCCACCTAACCTGCATCTCCAAGGAAGCAGGACGGGATGGCATGTCCAACGGCCCATGGCCCCCACAATGGTGGCTTGTCTCTGTGAGAAGAGGCCCACGGGTTGGGTCACCTCGAGTGTTCCACCCCAGTATCTACCATGAAGTTGATGGGTTGGCCCCCCACATTCATTTGGACCATAGGCTCTTGGCAAGCTAACAAAATAGAGCCCACTCTGTCTTAGTCCTCCTCATAGTCCTCCATGGCAGTTAGCCCCACAAAATCATCTTTGGGGGCCCCATGAGGTTGTGATGCTGGTTGGTACTGGCCCTGGACCATATGGCCTCTTTCTTCCTGTTTGGGGCCCTGCTGAGAACTAGTCAGCTGCAGAGTGCATTAATTTTTCCTGTGGACCTCCTGACAACAGTGAGCACAGTGATTCCGTCCTAACTTTGATCCTGGGTGAGATGATCCTCCCTGCAATACCTTTTTGGCCCCAGCCCTGTCCCTGTGGGGCACCTTTCTGGGAGCTTTCCAACTGCTCCATCAAGGCAGCAGCTAACAAGTCTACCTTTTTCTGCATCTTCTGGCATTCTTCCCTCCACCCCACCTGGTCACGGTTGATAAACACCTTAGTTGCTACTTCCAGCAACTGACTGGCATTCATGCCAGCAAAACTCTCTAGCTTTTGCAGCTTGTGCCGGATGTCCCCTTGTGCCTGACCTATGAAAGCTGCATTGACTGTCTGCTGGTTGACAGGTGCCTCTGGATCAAAAGGGATGTAGAGATGAAATGCCCCATATAGTCTCTCATAGGACTGGCTCAGGCTCTCCTTGGATCCCTGGAACACTTTTTATGTTTTGCTCATATTCATGTCCTCTTCCCCCATTCCTTCATGCCATTTAGAAGGGCTTCTTGATGCCATCCAGTCTTTGCGAGCCCTCCATCTACACTTGAGTCATTTGGGTTCCATTTGGGGTCCTCCCCAGGCAGGTGAGCCCAAGCATAAGCCTGAGTGTCTAGCATCGCAGCAGGGGCATTCTCCTCCAACCATTTTAGGGCTGCCTGGATAATTCGGCAATGCTCCTCCGTGTCAAAGAGGGTCAGGAGGAGTTGGCAGCAGTCTGTCCAGGTAGGTTTATGGGTTTGAATTATGGACTGCTTTAGTTCAATCACAGCATGGGGCTTCTCCATATAGGAGGGAGTCTGGTGCTTCCAATTTAGGAGGTCTGTAGTGGTAAAAGATTGGTACAGAAAAACACGCTGGCCTTCTCAGATCTAGCCTTCCTGATAAATAGGTCCCCTCGTTCCCCTCAGTGGCATCTGTAGGGCTCCCCAGTGTTGCTGCAAGAAGGGACTGTCTCCACTGGCCTGATCTTCTAATCGCCTTCCAGGAGGGGTGTATGAGGTTAGGACCAGTGGTCTGGGCAAACCAGTCACATCTGGAGAGGCCAGTGGAGCTAGAGGTGGAGAGGCCTCAAGACTAGAGGCCGGCTCTGGTGGGGTTTTGGCCGCCAGGGCAGCTGGAGGCTCAGGTGGCAATGAGAGGTACAGTGGGGCATATGGCAGTGGGGTCCCCTCATAGTCTCTCCCAACAGTATGGTTTTTCAGTTTTTGGCCGGCATTTGGAGGAAGCCGTGACATGAGCCATCATAACTTTACAGTTCTCTTCAATACAGACTTTTAGCCAAGGTAGGTGGAATAGGACCAGGTCTTGCCAACAACCAATGTAAGGAAATTGGGTGGGGTGGCCTGGATCCCCCACAATGACTCTGAGCACTTAACTAGTTCTTTATCAAATGAGCCCTCAGAGGGCCAGCCCACCCCAAATGATGGTCAATCAATTTCACAGAATTTCCGGAGCTTTCTAGGAATTAATTTTACACCCTAATCTCCTGAATATCCCTTTTTGAAATTCCTCAACATACACTCTAGGGGAGTCAGTTTACTCTGTTTTCCACCCATTTCCTCCCCCTAACAGGCAACTTTCATACACAAGAGAGGGAAAAGGGAGAAGGGAGGGACTAATTTGGAGAGGACACACACTCCCTTTGTCCATTTCCGGCTGCTCTCCTCTCAGAGATATTTCAGGCACTTGTTAGCATTAGTGGGTTCAGTATCAAGCCCTGACCCAGATCAGGGACCCCAGAGGAAGTGTGACGCTGCCCTAAGCCATATGAGGTCACCATGGAACCATGGATCGGGACTCAACACTAGCTTCATCCCATTGGTCAGGTCAAACTCTTTCGTCTGTCTCATTCACACACAGTCACACAGTGACTTCAACCCACTGCCCAGCTCCCAGCACCTTAGAGTTGTGGTTTCATTTCTTATGGAACTACTCAGGCAGCTCTGGGAGATGATCAGGCTCCCCTTCTGCCTCTTAGGGGCAGGTCTACCAAAACAAACCCAGATTCTTACCAGTCTGATGGGTGGTACTCCCTGATCTGGTTCCTGGGCCTCACCAGGTTCCTTTGTTCATCTGGGGACCTCGCCCCAGCATGCCAGGGGTGGCTAGTCTCCTACTGATTGAGCGGTCTGCTGGAGACAGGTGAGGTCACCTCTCCTGGTGACCCGAGATTCACACCCCAGCGACAAGGGAGGTGAAACACCATCCCCACCTCCCAGGTGAGCCCCCACGAAATGTAGCAGTGAGTCAAACACAGAGAGTCGAGACACCGATGCTTTTCTTTCCAGGAAGCAGCTTTATTCGTGCCAGTACAAGCTCAGTGGGCTAAGACCCAAAAGGCTGAACCCAAAGCTCAGAAGAGGGTTGCCTTTTATACAATTTCTGTTCCTTTGTCTCCCGTATATGGTAACATACAGTCTGAACATACAGTCTATGTTACAGAGTCCTGAGGAAGGTCACACCTGCCCACATAGCCAGGTTGCTTTCCCTTGTCTTGAGGTTTTCACCACATTTCTTAGGGAGGGGCTGTACCACAAAATGAACAAAGAAAAAGAGAGACAAAAACAAAACAAAACAAAACAAAAAATTCTTTTTTTTTTTAATGATCATGACCTGAGCCGAAGTCGGAAGCTCAACCAACTGAGCCACCCAGGCACCCCAAAACAAACAAAAAAAAATTCTTAAATACAAAGAACACACTGATGGTCACCAGAGGGGAGATGGATGGGGGGATGGGTGGAATAGATAAAGGGGACTAAGAGTACACTTGTCATGATGAGCATTGAGTACTGTATAAAATTCTTGAATCATTATATTGTACACCTGAAACTAATATAACAATGTATGTTACTTATATGCAAATTTAAAAAATTAACAATTTTAAATGTACATACTCCCTAGCCAGGTCTTCCCTAACTTCTTGTATGCATCTTTTTTTAAAAAAAATTTTTTTTAACATTTATTTATTTTTGAGGCAGAGAGAGACAGAGCATAAACGAGGGAGGGGCAGAGAGAGAGGGAGACACAGAATCGGAAGTAGGCTCCAGGCTCTGAGCCATCAGCCCAGAGCCCGATGCGGGGCTCAAACTCACAGACCATGAGATCGTGGCCTGAGCTGAAGCCGGACGCTCAACCAACTGAGCCACCCAGGCGCCCCCTTGTATGCATCTTATATTCATAAACAAATAAAATGTATTTGTTTGTTGTCTTCTTCCACTGCTAGATGGAAGTTCTATCATTTCAAGGACTTCTGTCTCTTGTTTATGAATATATCCCCAGCTCTGGGAGCGAACCAGACAATAACAGATCTTCATGAATATTGTTGAATAAATGTGTTCAACACTTGAGTCAAAAATGAGAGCAGTTCCTGTTTTTGTCAAGGAGAGAGATTTTTAATTTTTTTAATGTTTGTTTATTTTTGGGGGGGGCAGAGTATGAACAGGGGAGGGGTAGAGAGAGAAGGAGACATAGAATCCAAAGCAGATCAGGCTCTGATCTGTCAGCACAGAGCCCAACGTGGGGCTTGAACTCACAAACCACAAGATAATGACCTGAGCAGATGTCGGATGCTTAACCCACTGAGCCACCCAGGCACCCTAGCAAGAGAGATTTTTTTTAAAGAACAGATCATTTAAAGTGTCATCTGAAGAAAGAGGATGAGTTTATTAAAGAAGAGGATCAAGTTTGATAATGACTTTACTCTCTAGGAAACATTTGAGCTGAGGATTTAAAAATTAAATGGCATTTACCAGGTAGAGGAGATGAGAGTGTAGGGCAGACAAATAAAAACAACAAAAACATAGCTATAGATGTCTAAAAACACAAGATACATTCAAGAAACAATGAACAGTTGTGAGTAGAGCCTAAATTAATTAGAAAGGCAAGCCTAAATTAATTAGAAAGAGTCAAGGGAAGGTAATTTGGAGCTGATTGGGAAGTAAAGCAATTTTCTCAAATTCTCAAATCAATAAAGTTTAAATTGTAAAATTCATAACCTTTAGTAATTGGCTCTAATTTTCCCAAGCCCCTAACTTGTCTACATTGGGTTGCTTTTGCATAACAGTTATGTAACAGCAAGTTGATTAAAAGTATTCTGCATTATTCTTAATAAAAAATACTCCTGACTCTCACAATCTAATACTCTACCTAAAAATAAAGACACTATGGTCTATACAATGTATCTTTGAAAATGAGGATTATGGATTTCGAAGAATTAAGGTGGAATTAGGGAAGAATGCAAAAGTGTGGTTGCCAAAGTTATGTGTGCTTATTCTTTTATCATAGTGCTTCTGATTAAGAAACAGTATGTTTCCACGCTAATTTTCTTCTTGCACTTCTTGCAATCTCTCCATTAGACATTCAATTCCAATTTACTGTCTGGTACATACACAAAGCTTTAAATAAGATTTGTTGTTTAGGTTGAAATTGCATCCAGCGACCCTACCTACTTATACACATACCTACAAATTTTCTGGAATTTGCTAATTTCTTCCCATGTGTAAGACACTGGGTTAAATTCTTTTAAACATGCAAGGAGAAAAAGAGCGAAAGAGAAAAGGGAAAAAAAGAAATAGAGAAAGAGAAAAGAAGGAAATGAAGGAGGGAAGAAGGAAGGAAGGAAGGAAGAAAAAGAAGGAATTGGATGCTTTCTCTCCATTCAAGACAGTTTGGTTGTTGAGAGCCTATGATGTGATAAACCCATTAATATGTCTTCTTCAAACAGCTGTCTAAAATTTCTTCTTTTTCAAATGTTGCCTTGTCAGAGATCAAAATAATTTCTTAATCTGCAGTCTGAATAATTTTTTATGGTTCTGGTTAATGATGAAAAGACAAAGTTTTCAGTAGGTACTAACATAATTTACAATCTCTTCTGAAACCTGTTAATACATTTTCTAATTATGGAGAACAGACTTCAAAGCCCAGGACCTCATGGTATGCATCAGGAGCTTCATCAGTCAATAAGAGAAGAAGGAACTTATTAAAACACAGAAAATACTCAAAAGCATGACTCCTGAAATTCTTCAGTGTCTAATCAGGCCTTCACTCTCAAGAAGCTCACAATTTAATATGAAAAGTGTACATACTAAGTAAAAATCAATACACAGTATGTGTCTAGCGGTAATTATGAGATGCCACTAAATAAATTATAGACGAGAGATGCACCCTCCAGAGGATTACTCAAAGAAGAATCCACAGGAGAGGCAAGACTTAAATGAAGCCCTAAAAGGCATATAGGATTTTAATAGATATATTTGCAGGATACAGAGAGTCTTTGCTGTGATAAACATATAAATAATAATAATAGCAATAATAATAATAGTCATAGAAATAGTATCTTCTGCTACTACCATTTACTGGGCTTGATGATGTTCTGGGCATGGTGCTAAGTGCTTTATATGAATTACCTCATTAGGTTTTTATGACAAGCCTCTAAAGTAGAGAATGGAAATTGCAGATGTTGAACCTGAATCCTAGTGATTACGAGTGACTTCCCAAAGGGACATAGAGGTGAACTAGAGTCTATCTGGTCCCGTGCATTATTTGAGTAAGCACTAAGATTATCTGTTCAAGTGAAGAGTTTGCTTTGAGAGGAAATGGAATCTATAGCTGGAAATATACTTTGGAGCAGACCCTAAATACCAGTTTATAGCGTTTGTGCACATGTGTGTGGGTTTCTGGCCTTTTTCCTATAGAAATGGGGACACTGTAGAAGTGTTCCGTAGGAAAGGTTTATGACTTATAACTATCACTATGAAGGCACTATGCAGTAGACTGGGCAAATTGAAGGCAGAAGCCCAATTGAGAGTGTGCAGAAAATGAACAGGGGGAAAAAAGATGTGAAAAGAAATGAAAATGAACTGGAATACTTCTGAACTCATTTTTATTTTTTGGAAAAGTATCAGAAACCTAAGTTGCAGAGATTTGAAAATTTTTAAGTTTAGAAATCTATACTTGTGAAATATGCATCTATTTTGATGGAGTAGGGGATTAATGTAATCTGCGGTGCAGCAGAGAAATGGTTAACAGGAGCCCCATGCCCACCCCACCCCCCAAGAAAAAAAAGGCAGAGAAGAGTTTGAGAGGGAATCACATGAGCTATAGAGGTGGCTCATCTCAGGAACTCCATCCTGAAACCAACACATTAGCACAGAACCACACCCAATCTATAGATTGTGAATCCAACTGAAGAAAGGTAGAAACAGGACTATAACCAACTAGGCCAGGTAAGTGGCAGCCTTCTTCCGAGGATAGCACTGAAATGCAATAAGAAAACAGCCTTCCCAGTTGCTCAAGAAGCAGCCAAAACGATTTTGAAGCCTTGCTTTTCAAGGCCTTGAGGGTCTTTTGCTGCTAGCCATTCCAAGATTGAAGCCAGGCAACTTGCACAGGCTGGAAATGTTCAGCATTTCCTGGTAAAGACAGGAAAAAGCAAACAGAACCTGTCCAGATTACATCCTTATTACCTCTAAGCTTAAATACCATGGACTAATTAAACTCAAATTTTATAATGGACTGACTTTGATCTTAAAAGGGGTTCCTACAGTGCTAGACTGGAGTCTAGACTTAAAGCCAGCCTTGACTCCCTGGACACTGGTAAGTTCCTACTTGGTGAGCCTAGATTTCTAGTGGCTTGTAGTTTCTAAAAAATGGGGCATTGGTGGGGTTTTTGTTTATTTTTTAAGGAGATAAATAAATTAAAATTAGTCAACTGCATTTCTGAGCTGAGAAGTGGCTCTACTTACTAAAACATCTATTCTATTAGTTTCCAGCCACAGTCCCATTTCTGCTGCATTGAAATCTAATGCTATAAAGATAAAATATTTTCTATTAAATTTGATAGGTTTAAGTAAAACTACATGACATGCTTCCATCAAAGGAAATAAAAATCATTCTTCAAAGTGGAATCAATTTGCAATTGTGACAGATGATGTTTTTCAAATTTAGCTGCAGTTCCACAATGGTACTTTGATGTCTCTGAAATAATTGACATAAGGAGCAATTCTCTATTTTAAACTGTGTTCTACTTTCAGTTTGGTTCTTTATAATAGGAACACTCCACAGGGTCCTGGATTCTTGCAGTTTTTATTTTGCAAACTACTTTACATCATAAATAAAAAGCTTCTTTTTATAAAAAATGTCTGATTTTATAATAGAAAATGTTCTCTCATTTTTATATTGGAAATAATCTGTTCTTCCTTTGAGCAATTAATGTATATTGGTGCATAAGTTATCATGTATATTATCTCATATATCTTAGTTGACAAATATCTCCATTCCAAGCAAGCATAGATTGCATTTAGTTTTTATTAATTATAATTTTTTCCTGGAGATGAAAGAATTAAACTAAACACTCAGTTTCTTCCAAAATTTCTCGGAAATATCCAAGCTGAGATCATCATAAACTTGAAAGCAAAAGTGACAGAGAAGAATTAATAGGCTGAAATCAAGATCTGTGCCCCAGATCTTGAAGCATCTTTGCTGAGGCATGGCTACCTGAAAACCCACCTACTGAAAGTTCATAGGCAGATGTAGATGTTCTGTAGTGATAGCTTTGAAATCTTTAATACTCTGCTTCTTGTGGGTTCATGGCAAATTTTCCAATGGTTCTCAGAAAAAGGAGAAAATAAGAACAGTGCTGCAATGAATTTTTCATAAACATAAATATATTTATTGAAACGATTGTCCTTTACATAGGATATTGTCCTTTTCTTAAGCCCTTTCTTTACAAAATAATTATTAGGTTGATAGTAGGATGGTTGTTGTTGTTAACATCTTACTTGGTAAAATGAAAGGTTGCCAATCTTGTGTTAGTCCTACTTGTTTTTCTTTGTTTTTTTAAAATTTTTTCAATGTTTATTTTTTGAGAAAGAGACAGAGAGAGACAGAGCACGAGCAGGGGAGGGTCAGAGAGAGAGGAACACACAAAATCTGAAGCAGGCTCCAGGCTCTGAGCCATCAGCACAGCGCCCGACGCAGAGCTTGAACTCTCTAACCGGAGATCATGACCTGAACTAAAGTGGACGCTTAACCGACTGAGCCCCCCAGAGCCCCCCACTTGTTTTTCTTTGAAACCATGCTAAATGCCAGTGGGAACTTTAGTGAATCTCCTTCCTTCCAGCTCCACGGCTTAAAAGGGGGCATGTACAACCCATTGCCTCACTTTAAAAAAAAAAAAAAGAGTAGGTGAAGTGGCAAGAGTTCTGTTAGAGTTCTCTAGCATCTAACATTTCTTTAGAGGATAAGTATTATATCCTGGTTTCAATAAAATACCAGGGAACTAGATTTAAAAATGTCATTGACCTCTCAAATATGTATTACAACATAGATCTCAAAGCAGTATTAACATACCTGTCATGATTTTATCATTCTTCAAGCTGAATCCATTTTACAGTGCAGATTAACTCTACTACTTGCCAAAACTGAGTTTAGTATCATTTAGTTATTTGATAAGCTGTTTCTGGGTTACTCTGTCCCTTTGCCTAACTATCAGTGAATAGATGAAATGCTAGTATATCAAATGCTCACGTCACTGAAAATCACTGTAATTCCCAATGTCATCTGGTACTCTAGGATCACTGGAAGTAACAAGAAACCAATGAGACTGAAAAGTATCCTATGTGATTTGACATAGTCTTGAGAAAACACGGGGTGTCTGTGACTTGTGTTTTCCATGAGTCGTGGTACATTTGACGTTCTATTGCTTTCTTTCCCTTTTTCCCCTTTCCAGTGAAGTCAGATGAGTTACAGACAATCAAGAAAGAATTAACCCAGATCAAAACGAAAATTGACTCCTTGCTAGGGCGCCTGGAGAAAATTGAGAAGCAGCAGAAGGCGGAGGCAGGTAAGTGAAAAGGATCTGTGGCCACAGACACGTCGGAATTAAACCAGTGAAACACTGTCAATCACAGGGACAGCTCAGGGCCGGGGGGACACTGGCTGAGTTTAACAGTTTAATACAGATACGTGAATAAAGTCTTTGAGCCAAGAGTTGCAACAATGCAATCTAAGTTTTTACTGTTTGGAGAACATGAACCAATTTGTCTAAAATTCATATTTTTTAAAAAGAAAAAATATTTTGATAGTAATAATAATAATTATATCATAATTACAAGTTAATATCTCAATATCAAGCAACTTTAAGAAAATAAAATCAATTAATGGAATAACACTGTCAGACTAAAATAATATTCATATTTAAATAAACAAACCACAGAAATATAACAGATTTCAAAAACAGTGATCATAAAGCCCAGCTCCTGTGTTGCTACAACCCTGCAAAACTTCAGTACCCAGTTTCAGGATCCTCAAAATCAAGAGCATGTCCCTGACCACCCGCGGCCAAGTCATTTGATTATATCTTTTATAACTTAATGTTCCCCTCTCCTTTGAATTATCAGCCTTGACCCTATTTGTATTCTAATACAATTCTAATGCCCTTGTCATGTGGTTACAGATATTTTTTAAATCACAGAATATGAGAACTGGGATAAAGTTGGAGATGAGTGAGTGCACATCGTGTTCTGCAAGGCCTCACATGCCTCAGAGGCTCCCTGGAGATAAGATGAAGGTTAGAAGGAGGCCTGGGAGGTAGATGAATTCTTGCTTCCTCTAAATTCAGCCCTTGTTCTACCTGCATCTATTTTAAACATTGGGATTCAACATAAGGCTTCATATTCTAAAAGAGCTTCACTTTTTAAAAAATAAAAAATATAGTTTTGAAAGCCATGGATCAAATCCAGCCTCCTCATTTCAGAGACAAAAATACAAAGATTCAGGGAGGTAAACTGATTTTTCCATAGTCACCTAACTAGTGAGTGATAGACCTAGGTCTCGAACCCAGGTCTCGTGAGTGAATCCAGTGCCCTTCCCATTTGTAGTTTCAATCTCAGGTTCCACTCAGGGCCTGGTCCCAGGATCTCACTGACGTGACGCTACCTGGATTACTCTTAATTGATGAGAACTGGTGGGGATCCCGGAGCCCCTGAGCTACAGCAAAGAGGAACCTGCCTATTCATTCACCGTACCACTGGGGTGACGACCAGAGCTTTTACCTCCTGCCAATGAGCCATATAGGACTCAAGAATGAAAAGAAGCCAGATGTGAGTTGGTGGTATAGCATAATGAATGAGAGATATAAACTCTGGTTCAGATTCTCACATGCCAGTGACTGAGCCTTCTCCTTTATAGAATGAAGATAATAATCCCCACCTCACTTTGTGAGAAACAAATAAAATATCACATGTAACTTATCTGGCACAGTAATTAGCACAGAGTAAAGGCTCAGTAATTAGAGCTGTTTGGCATTGGTACTAACACAAGCATATAACTGCAAAGAACATTTCCTGCTGTTTTCAGGCAACCCATTTTTTTAAAAACATGAGCCATATACCTAGCATGTGGCAGATTTTCATCAATGTGAATGTGAAAAAATAGATAATACAGAATTGTTTTTATCAAAAATTTCTATTATCAGCATATTTTCTACTATAAAAAGATATGGGCAAAAGATTTGATTGAACATTTTTCTAAAGAAGACAAACAGATGGCCATCAGGTGCATGAAAAGATGCTCAGCATCACTAATCACCAGGGAAATGCAAACCGAGACCACAAAGTAATATTACATCACACTTGTTAGAATGACTAGTATCAAAAAGGCAAGAAACAACAAGTGCTGGTGAGGATGTGGAGAAAACGGAACCCTTGTGCACCATGGGTAGGATTGTAACTTTCCACTATGGAAAGCAGTATGGAGGGTCCTCAAAAGATAAAAAATAGAACTTCCATATTATCCAGTAATCACACTACTGAGCATTTATTTGAAAAAAACAAAAAAAACAAAAACAAAAACAAAAAAAAAACAAACACTGCCTACACTTCTTAATAGAGAAATTTAGATTTTAGGAAGTTTTTTTATATGCTGTCTATGGCAGTAATGTAAAGTGTTTCTGTGACTGAACTATCCTGTGATGTTGCCTAAATCAATATTTCCCTTTGAGGAACTTTTGTGAAATTCGTTATTATGTAAAACAACCCTTACAGCAAAGGACTTTGATAACCAATTTGCACTTCAGTTTAAAGGATTATGGAGAACTCATTTAAATATAAATCACCTCAAAGAGAAAAATGTGATCCTTATTCTATCATATTATACCTTCCAGTTTCCTGCAATGAATAATACCTTTCACTTATCTTCTTGGGAGATCATCTATAAATGTAACACCAAAATTCAAAGCTTGCATTTTCTTTTCATGAGAGGCTGTCACCTTATTTTTGTACGTGTTTAAACTTTCCCAGTCATGAGACATTTATTTTTAAAATGATAGGCTTAGTCTTTTGATATTTATGTCTTTCTTACTTTAACACGTTAGGAAGAAAATGGAATTATTTAATTTGTAATTTCATTCACTTAGCAATTGTCTCCTGAACAGCATTTGTATTTAATGGAGATAAGGTGATTACTTTCTATATTTTCTTTATGAAAAGAAAAGTCTTTCCTTGTAAGGAAAGACTCAAGATTAAATTATAGAAAGTGGCAAGAAATATGATAAAATTCTTAAAAAATACTCCATATCTCCTTACTAAATTTAAGGGAGCACTCATTTTAATGCTTACTCTGTTGGAAACTAATTATCTGCTGGCTAACTAACATTTACTCTTCATTATTACTCTTTCATACATCTCTCATTCCCAGTCTTAGTTATTTGATAATGAAAGTATCCAGCATAGGGGCGCCTGGGTGGCTCAGTCAGTTAAACATTCCACTTGGGCTCAGGGCATGATCTCACAGTTCATGGTTCAAGCCCCACATTGGGCTCTGTGCTGACCGCTCAGAGCCTGGAGCCTGCTTCAGATTCTGTCTCCCTCACTCTCTACCCCTACCCCGCTCGTGCTTTGTCTCTCTCTCTCAAAGATAAAAAATAAATATTACCCAAAACTTTTGAAAAAAAAAAAAAAAGAAAGTTTCCAGCATAAAATACTGACAGGAAATGGAAGATCAGGAACCAAAGATGGGGAAAACCACGCAACATGGAGATTGTACAGTATTCGAGTCATAGTATCATTTTTTTTTCTTTGTTTGTAGTGAATTTCTAAGCTATGAGGAATAATTGTAATGAAGTATCATTACTTGATTTTGTATTCTATATACTGACTAATAGATATTTGTATGGCATCCTGTCTCTTTCTTTGAGATTGTAAGCTTACTGAGCACATGGTCCTGTCTTCTCTTCCTTTTCTAACTCTTTCCAACATGTAGTATGTACCAGGCACAACCTGGCAAGTCATTTAACTTCTCTAGGTCTCAACCCCTCAGATGTAAACTAGAGGAATGATTATGACCTCAAACATAAATCCCAACTTTTAAGCTACAAATAGTATGAATCCATAATGCATATGTTATTCTTTTCTATTGAATAATTCAATTAACATAACTTTGGAATGTAGTGACTATGTAGATTATTGAAAACAACAAATAACACATATCAATTTAACCTACAACTGTGCCTCATTCCTAGATGATTCTTTTAAAAGAGCCACATATAAATGGCCACATATGAATGGCACAATTTATATGTGGTTTGCACAGTGATGTTAAATGACCAAAAGGGATAAAAGAAGCAAGAAGGAAAACTAGAGACTGGATATCTATAATGGGCACAATTAATCCACAGGTACCTATATGTAAAAAAAAAAAAAAAAATCAAACTTCAGGTATAAAGTCTCTGATGTGAAAAGGCAAATAGACATTATTTAATTCAGCTTTATTCTCAGTGGTATGCCTGATACATGGCCAGCCAGTGTGCTGGGACAATTCCAATGATAATAGCCAGAGTTTTACCTAAGCATTGGAGAGGCCACAAACCAGGTCCCACAGGAAAATTCATCCTGCCCAGATGTTTGTTAAAAGGAAAAGAATTTTTAAAAATAAATTAATATCCAAGGGGCTCCTGGGTGGCTCAGTCTGTTAAGCATCCCACTCTTGATCTCCACTCAGGTCATGATCTCACAGTTAGTGAGTTCAGTCCCCACGTCGGCTCCACGCGAGTAGTGCAGAGCCCGATTGGGATTCTCTCTCTACTCTCTCTCTCTGCCCCTCCTCCCTCCCTCCCTTCCTCTCTCTCTCCAAATAAATAAATAAACATTTAAAAATAAATTAATTATTAATTAATTAATTAATATCCAAGAATTATAATATTACAAATAAATATAAAAATATATAACTGCTTTTGAAAAGTTAGTATCTTCCAATACTGCTATCAGTTTACACATGGCATACTCTTTTCAGTATGCTAGTATTTTTATTTAGCCAGTTCACACATTAATGTCATTTACTTGGACCCTAGTGATATTAGCATCTCAGACTCCTACGGTCAGTTCTTCTTCTACTGCACCAAACCAAAAGGTCTTTTGCTCTCATTTGGTCTGGTTATCTGTTTTACGCCCCCTGAAACCAAGTTTAGTGTCCAACCCACTGTGAATGTAACAGCCAATTAAATATTTTAGAAGAGCTATAATTTTCTCACTCCCAACCTTTGAACGGAGAGTCAACATAATTGGCCCATAGATGTGCCACTTAGGTGCATTCAAACTTTTGTCGTGGCATCTTTGAGCCCTTCTTTTCCCTAGACAGATGTCAGTAATTTTTTCATCTGCTACCCGTGTAATTTGGTTTTGCATCTTGCACCATTGTCGTCTCTCTTGTCTGGTCATTGTATGGTTTGCCAACCCCAGATTGAGGTACTCAGAATGGAAAATGTTGCTCCAGTTATGATGTGACTGCTGCCACCTGTAACGTGACTGCTATTTCTGTTCTGAATACCTTACTGCTAGCATTTACACACTGGATTAAACCAGTGATGTCTCTGGTCACAGATATTGAATTAAATACATGAATGGAGCTCTGTTCTCTCCTAAAGCTGCATTAAAATGGTAGGATTTTTAAAAAATCTCTAGAAGAGTTAGAGATTTTAAAAATCTCTAAAAATTTTTAAAAAAATTTTAAAACCTCTAGGCATAAAGAGAACAGGAACAAAATTTTAGAAACTGGACAACAGATGGAGAAGGTACCTGAGTTAGTATACATACCCTAGAAATCTAAGTCTAATTTTAACCACAGAAATCCCAAAAGGCTGAAAATCAAAGACATCATGTTCCTCTGGAAAAGGAGGTATATACATGGCTGCAAGTCTGTTAAGGAATCAGATTCCTATATTCCTAACTGTCTCTGACCCACTAGAAATCTGGAGAAGTTACCTATAGAATAGCTAAAAAGCAGATCCCAAAGCTGGTAAACAACACATTTGAGTGCAGTTGAAGACAAGGAGAGAAGTGAAAGTTTACACAACTACTGTAGAAATTCCAAGCATTCTACCCCCTCAGCTGCCAGACTATTGGCAAGACACCAGAAGTTTTAATTAGGGAGATGAGCATCCTAAAAAGAAAGATTTTTTTTTCAATATATGAAATTTATTGTCAAATTGGTTTCCATACAACACCCAGTGCTCATCCCAAAAGGCGCCCTCCTCAATACCCATCACCCACCCACCCCTCCCTCCCACCCCCCATCAACCCTCAGTTTGTTCTCAGTTTTTAAGAGTCTCTTATGCTTTGGCTCTCTCCCACTCTAACCTCTTTTTTTCTTTTTTTTTCCTTCCCCTCCCCCATGGGTTTCTGTCAAGTTTCTCAGGATCCACATAAGAGTGAAAACATATGGTACCTGTCTTTCTCTGTATGGCTTATTTCATTTAGCATAACACTCTCCAGTTCCATCCACATTGCTACAAAGGGCCATATTTCATTCTTTCTCATTGCCACGTAGTACTCCATTGTACCCCAATGTTTATAGCAGCACTCTCAACAATAGCCAAATTATGGAAAGAGCCTAAATGTCCATCAACTGATGAATGGAAAAAGAAAGATTTAAAGATGCTGGCACAGGCGTCACACAAGAAAATGGTCAACCACATCACCCTACAAAAACAATACCCCTTTGCTTACAAAGCTGCCCCTTGATATTTTACTACCTCACTGTTCAATGAATGGACAAGCATCACCCAATAATTGCAAACACTTACATTGAAAAGGAGATATCAAAAAAGGGAGAAAAAAAGAAAACTTGGATAAAACATTGTGCAGAAGAAAGAATAAAACTTTAAAAGAAAAAGTTAAAAAAAACTGATTAACATACTCAGAAAGAATGAGAAAATATTGCATTCATGAAATAAGAACATGAAACTAAAAATGAGTATTCAGAAGACAGATAAAAGAGCTTTTAGAAATTAACATGTGATAGCACAAATAATTCAGTATTGGAAGAAAAAATTGAAGAAGAAAATAGATATGGAAAATAGGAGGGGAAGGATATGAAAATTACTGTATGAATATCTGAATAATAAGGTTACAGAAAGAAAGAGGGGAGATCATCAAAACAAATTTTAGAAAAAAACCTGAAGGGAACATGTGGGTGGGTCAGTCGGTTAAGCATCTGACTGGCTCAGGTCATGATCTCATGGTTTGTGGGTTCGAGCCCCGCGTCGGGCTCTGTGCTGACAGCTCAGAGCCTGGAGCCTGCTTCAGATTCTGTGTCTCCCTCTCTCTGCCCCTCTCTCCCACTTGTGCTCTGTCTCTCAAAAATAAATAAATGTAAAAAAAAATTTTTTTAAGAAAAAACCTGAAGAACATTAGTTAATCAGGTTGAAAGAATCCACTGAATGCCTGAAACAATGCACGAAAAAAGATGCACATCAAAGCATCTCATTGTGATATTTCAGAGCATGAGGGCAAAGAGAAGGTCCTACCATCTTCCAGAGAGACAGGAAAGGAGAGAAAACAGTTTTCATATAAAGAAACAGGAATCAGAATACCAATAGGCTTCTCAACAGCCACACTGAAAACCAGGAGGCAATGAAAACATACCCTAAAAATTCTGAGGAAAGATCATTTACAAGCTACAATTCTGTACCTAATGCCCAAACTATTAAATGTGAGGGTAGATTAAAGACATTTGCAGATATATAAATATCAAAAAATGTATCTCCAGTTCACTCTTTCCCTGAAAAGGACCGGAGGAAGTAGTTCACAAAAACCAGCAGGTAAACCAAGAAAGGAGAAACGTGGCTTTCCCAAAGCAGGGAAATCCCGAGGCAAGAGCAAGGGGAATCACAGGATGGTGGTAAAGGAGAGTCTAGCATCTGAGCTGTGCAACAGACCCAGAAAGAAATCGAAATCCAAACAACTCAAAAGCTCCGGGAGAGACTTTTTCAAGATGAAATTGATAGAATGGCTAACGGGTAGGTAAGTGAATTGGTTTGAAACAAGATTTACAGGTCTAGTTAAAGTTGGCACAAGTACGTATCTGTACACAGGGAACTGAATTAAACAAAACGAAATAAGATGAAAAGTTCAAGGCACTTTTTAACACCAAAGAAAATAATACTGTTCAGGAAAGAAAAATTATGTGTTATATACTAACAACTTAGCTGCACAAAGCATTTTCATACTTAAAATTAAGTAAACACAGAACATTGATCTAATCTAATTTACAGTGTAACTCCCTAGAGTGATGGGACTTAAGTGGGGATTGTATGACAGAGAATTGAGTCCTCAGCTTCCTAAGTATGATATCAATAGGTAGAGCCTAAGACTGATCAAGAGACAGCAACAGAAACACCTATTTAGAAATATGAGGGCATATATTTAAAAGAATGAGCTGAGTTGAAAGCCTCTAAAAGAGCTGAAAATGGTGAGCAGGTAGGAACAGAAGACTGCTATTTTTCATAACAAGTCTTGTGGAAATATTTAACTACAAAAATTAAGTGTTTTAAAGAAGCTAAATTTAAAGTTGTGAAAAGAAAATGACTCGTCTTTAGCAGTTGGATCAAAACCTTTCCCTTTGCTTACTGGAGAATTTCCAACGGCTATCCCTCAGGGAACTGTAAAAGAAAATTGCACTGGACACTTATTAAACATGGCATAGGAAGACTTTATTCTAGACTATTGCAATAGGGGTCAAGACTAGTGCAGTAGGGGGTGGAAATTGAACGCTACTAAAACAAAAGGCAGGATAATTTTTAAACGCTGGAGTAAGCTAATGGAAAAGTATTAGAGGACATTAGTACAGAGGTTGGTTGGTATGACTGGGCCATCTGTGTTTGCTAATTGACTGTTATGGAAGATAAGCTTCTACTCTCCCACAGAGACTATCTTTCTTGATGATTACATTTCAAGGGGATGACTTCTAGGTTTTAAGAAAGATAAGCCTAGGTTGCAAATGATTTACATCTCAAAGGGGCATAAAAAAAACTTTACAATTCCAAGTTTTCTAAAGTAAATGCTCTAAGAAAAAAGAGGTCTGGAGCCTATAGTCAGGAGGGAGCTGAGGGGTACATTAAGGTCCTTGGTAATAACTCAATCACCATCTTTCAAAATAGAAATCTTTTTCCCCACTTTCTTATCTAAATATACTCTCTGTGTCCAGTCTCTGTCACATCACCACTCTATAAGTCCTGTGAATCAAATTGCCAAATTAACATTTTCTGTTCCTTCTACAACCAGTGTTGCAAAATGTTACCTTAGCATATTTTTACCTCTTCTCTCTGTTTTGCCAGTGCTATTGCCTGTACCCAAGCCTTCATCTCTCACTTGCTCTAATGAACTCATCTTATTTTTTATCAGCTTTATTGCATAGGCATAAAACTCACCCATTCCAAGAGTGTAATTCAATGACTTCTTAGTATGTTACTGAGCAGTACAACCATCACCACAAAGCAGCTAGAACATTTTCATCCTCCAAAGCCTCACCTGGTAGCCAGTCACCCCACTTCTAGTTTGCTTCCTCCTTAATTCATCCTCCTTGTGGCAAATAGATTTACACTAGCAAGACATCTATAAGGCCCCATACTTAAGAATCAAACAGAACTAGATCCAATCCCAAAACTTACTAGTTGTGTGGTACTTGGTATTTATAAATTTTGAAATTTGTAAAATAAGAGTTGGGGTGCCTTTGCGGCTCATTCAGTTAAGCATCTGACTTCACTCAGGTCATCATCTCACGGTTTGTGAGTTCAAGCCCCACATCAGGCTCTGAGCTGAGAGCTCAGAGTCTGGAGCCTGCTTCAGATTCTGTGTCTCCCTCTCTCCCTGACCCTCCCCTGCTCGCACTCTGTCTGTCTCTCTCAAAAATAAATAAACATTAAAAAAAATTTTTTTTAATTTTTTTTTCAACGTTTATTTATTTTTTTGGGGGGACAGAGAGAGACAGAGCATGAACGGGGGAGGGGCAGAGAGAGAGGGAGACACAGAATTGGAAACAGGCTCCAGGCTCCGAGCCATCAGCTCAGAGCCTGACGCGGGGCTCGAACTCACGGACCGCGAGATCGTGACCTGGCTGAAGTCGGATGCTTAACCGACTGCGCCACCCAGGCGCCCCTAAAAAAATTTGTTTAAATAAATAAATAAATAAAATGGGGGAAACTGGGTGCCTGGGTGGCTCAGTTGGTTAAGCGTCTGACTTCAGCTCAGGTTATGATCTTGCAGTTTGTGAGTTTGAGTTCCATGTCCGGCTCTGTGCTGACAGTTCAGAGCCTGGAGCCTGCTTCAGATTCTGTGTCTCCCTCTCTCTCTGACCCTCACCTGCTCACACACACACTCTCTCTCTCTCTCTCTCAAAAGTAAATAAACATTTTTTAAAAAGTAAAATGGGGGAAATTAATATCTATTCCTTAAAATTGTGAGGTTTAAATAAACACAATGTATCTGTAATTTTAAAAATTATTTATATTGGGGGTGCCTCGGTCGCTCAGTTGGTTAAGCATCTGACTTCAGCTCAGGTCACGATCTCACAGTTTGTGAGTTCAAGCCCTGTGTCAGGCTCTGTGCTGACAGCTCAGAGCCTGGAGCCTGCTTCAGATTCTGTGTCTCCCTCTCTCTGTCTGACCCTCCCCGGATTGCACTCTGTCTCTGTCTCTTTCAAACCTAAACATAATTTTTTTTTATTATTTATATTGAGTCTGTGGTGACTTTAACAATCCAGGGTACTCAATGAGAACAACTTTGAGATCATTTTCTCCAGGAATGTACTTCTGTAACTGACATTTTAGTGTGAAAGCAATTATCCTATGAAACTTTCTTTATGCTCATTTATGTCATTATTAGTAATACCATGCATAATCCGTTGTATCTTTTTAAAAAGCATTTATTGAAATCTTTGAGTTAAATTCATATTATATACAGGTGTTGTAATATAGAATTTTTTTAAATACAGCTTACACTGGTATGCGAAAACAATTGTTATAGAATACTAGCTTGACTCTAATGAATAATGTGACTGTTTTATATCAACATTCTTTCCAACCATCTGCTAAGTACAATTTAGCTAGTAATTAGCTATCAATTAAGCCAGCCTATCAAAAAACTTAATTGCCAACTCAACCAATTTTCAGAGTTATATTAATGATAATAGCTATGCAGCAAACTGAATTTAATGAAAATACTTTGAATATATATCCCAACAATTCTAACTTGTTTTCTATATCATATATCGCTTATGAAATAGAAATGAGACATACAAAAAATGTTTTGAATATGAAGATTGAAATTTAATATAAATTCCTTTCTTTCGTGGCTTTTTAAGCCTAAGGCATATTCCCATAAACAGAAGTACTTAACTAGCACTTGTACTTCTTTTCCTTTGATAACCATTATTTAGTTGGAGCATGTGTCCCTAACCAAACAGACTTCTTCATTCTTTAATTTGAAATTATCTGATTACTGAGGAGATTCAAAGCTCTATCAAATTAGGCCTTTTTCTAGAGATATATTAGGAAATAGCCCAGGCTATGGAAACAGAAAACCTTACGTGGGAACTCAAACACTTGCACTTATTAACTGTGTGACCACAGGCACCTTTTTTTTCTCCACCTGGAAAATGATAAAGAGGCCTACCTTGCAGGATGTCTCAAGGCCTGTGGTTAATGCATGCTGCAAGGTCAGTACTTTGTAAGCACTCACTAACTTGGAGCCATAACCTTTTTTTCCTCCTGAAATCCTTATTTATGTAATATTAGAGATATCTTTTAGGCATATAGCTGCTAGATTTTTGGCTCTTAATACATTCTTTCAAAAAATATCTAAAATTCACTCTGCCCACCAAAGAAATCCTATGGCCAACCTGTCATTCAGACTTAAAGAATTCAGCAGAGACTCCAAAAGATGCCAGTGTTCCAAAGCGGCCATCCTCCCATAGGTCCTTGCACACTTCACATTTTATTTTTTCTCCTGAAGACTTATCGTGTAAAAAGGAACAATCTTCTAAGAAACTCTTAGACCCCGCATTTTATTTGACTTAATGGTATGGGACTCTCATGTAAAATGTGACAAGGATGTTTCTTTTAACCTCTGTGGATTCATATTTTTGCAACCATGGTGCCAAATTCAACAATCACTCTGACTCTATGAAAAGAATTTGACACCCACACATTTATTTTCATTTTTTGGTCCCATCACAATTCATGAATATATTCAGCAGATATTTCATTTGCATGTAAGGCTCTGAGTGAACCATCAGGGCTACAAAGATGAATAAAAATGTTTCTTCCCCAAAGAACTTTAGTGGTAGAGACATAGATGGGCATGCACACACATACATAGTACATATACGCTCAGCACTCACAATAAAAAGGAAAAAGTGATAAACAGAAAAAATAATTATGTAGGTGAAGAAAATGTTATAAAGGCAGGAATAAACTAAAAAATACTCCTCGTTTCTAGGAGAAATAAAGTTAGATAATTACTCATAAAAAATAGAACAAGCTGCTTTGTTTCCACTTCAACAAAATAATTACTGGATCAAAACTGCTTGTTAAACTGTGAACCAACAGTTTAATAAACAAGATGTTCTTTCATGTGCGATTTTATTCCTGGAACCTATCATTGTTTACCGATTATAACATTTCTTACTGAGGTAATGACAAAAATCTATGATGACTACATATTACTGAAGTACAGGTTGATTGTATTTCTGTTAAACTGCTATGAATTGACTGCCATTGTAATTAAAGTTTTTTTTCTCAAACCAGATAATGTCTTCCATGCATTTAGCCTTCAACTTAATTAATGGATGAATGAGGATGAGTCCTAGGTTTTTTTTGTTTTTTGTTTTTTTTGCATTGAACACTATTGCCTTTGAAATTGGCTGTCAGAGGAGTTGCATGTATGTTGTATAACATACACAAAAAAGCAGAGACTAACTTAAAACATTATGTCTGTCTAAACAGAAACGAAGGGACCATGTCAAAGCCCAAATTGTCCTTGTAATGTAGATGCTTAATGGTCAATAGTAATGAATGATTTTGACATAAACTGTTTGCCTAGAGCAATAATACAGGTTCAACTCAATAACCATTTTTGAGCCTGTTACGGTAACATGTTTGTGTCGCCTTTACATTTTAAAACACTCATTTGAGTATACAACAACTCTCTGAAAGATGTTATTTTCATGCTCATCTTTTAGAGAAGAAAGCTATAGTTAATAGGATTAGTAATTAACAGAATTATGGATCTTAAATTCTATATCGTTTCTAATAGCTTATATTATCTCTTCTACACACAAGGCATTCAGTAAGGGGTACAGAGCAAATCAAACTATTTCTTGATAACTGACTTGTATTGCACTTTTCACTTTACAAAAGATAAACATCTATATTATCCCCTTTGAGTGTGACAATGACCTTTTGAGGCAATAGCTCTAGTATTAAAGAAACTTAAACACCACAGAGAGAAGGATAAGACAAGAGTAGACTAACTATAAGGCAACGTTTGATTTGGGCTTTGGTTATCAGGGAAGAAGGGATGTCATTCAGTTTAGGAAGATAAGGAGAGTCAGCATGGATTTCTTTTTTTCCTTTTTTTTTTTTTTTGTTTTATTTTATTTTTTTTTTTTAATTTTTTTTTTCAACGTTTTATTTATTTTTGGGACAGAGAGAGACAGAGCATGAACGGGGGAGGGGCAGAGAGAGAGGGAGACACAGAATCTGAAACAGGCTCCAGGCTCTGAGCCATCAGCCCAGAGCCCGACGCGGGGCTCGAACTCACGGACTGCGAGATCCTGACCTGGCTGAAGTCGGACGCTTAACCGACTGCGCCACCCAGGCGCCCCGTCAGCATGGATTTCAAACATAACTGCAACAAATTGATACACAAAGCCAAATGAGGGCTAGGCATCTTTAAGTTCTGATCCCACATGGGTTCTCTGAAAATCTTCTATGGTTCTTTGGCCAAAAATTTTCCAGAGGGGGAAAATAAGAATATTACTTTCAACATTAAAAGCGAGGGTTTCCAGAGAACAAATACTTCTGAAAATCATTAGAGAAGAAATGTATATGTCAAGCCAAATGAATTTCCAAAATAATATTAATCCTAAGTTGTGTATTATGACAAAAGAATAAACGTAATGACCTAAAATCCAGAAAGTCTGGCTTTAGGAAAAGTTATATGATACATTTTTCACTGTATAGGATAATAATTGTCCAATCCCAAATGCCCATTCCTCTCTCATTCCTGAAATATCCGCACCAGGTCATGACAGCAGTGGTATTTTGAATGAGTGGTAACCTAGAGTGGCAAAAAGGGAGGGGTCAAATGATAAACACAAAAATCACTCTAAGGAGAAAGGCTGAAGGATGGAAACCAGAGTTGCCAGATGCATTGTGCTGTCCAAAAGGTCAGCCGTAGTAGAGGCTATCAGGTAGAGCATGGGATGTGATCAACAGCAGAGATTCAAAACTTCAGTGCTCAAACTAGTCTGCCCATCACAGTTTTTTCTACATTGGTGCTGGTCATGAATGTGTAGATAGGTTAAAGGTCAAGAACTACAGAGGTCAGTGATAGGTGGAAAGAAGGTGAGATGAATAAAAACTAGCAATTTTCAGTAACAGTTAAGTTCAGCATGTGGTCTGTGTCTGTGTCTCTTGCCTGATTTGCCTTCCTTTTAATCCAGAGACTTGGGTAATCTTCTCCCAATTAAACTTTTTGGTTAAGTTTTACAATAATCACTTTAAAGTCTTTGTAAGACTTTCTATGCTAAAAGTGATGTAGATAAGACATCAGAGAAGAAGGAATTTAAGCTACTTGCTTTCATCAGTACACTCACATATATGAAGATAAAAAGTGTAGCTTTAAAAGCAGAATTTACATCATCACTACAGTAGTTATGCGATCTGTGGAAAAAAGCAAAACTGACAAGTTGATAGAAGAACATCATGAAATGTATAGTCTGTGTCTATATATGGGAAGTAAATGAAGAAAAAGACCTTAGGTTTTGTCATTTTAAGATGCCTGTAGTAATTATTTTTAGCCTTTTTGGACCTACCAGCTCTTCTCCTCCTCTGAAATGGAGCCTCAGCCCCACAAGTTTTTCAGTTATTCCTGATCTTACCAGCCCTCTTGTTCCATGCCTACTGGTGTTGTTATCCTGACACTTTCACAGTGAGGAGCACACAGTCTCCTTTTTGTATGTAACAGTACACATTTATGTAGTGCTTCATAGTATGCAAAACATTTCCAAAATAGAAGCTCTGTTAATCCTCACAGCCAACCCCAGAGGTAGGTTTTTTTTAATCAAAGCTTTTATACAGATGAGGAAAGGTTGACCTAATACATTTAAAGGACCTGACCGAATGGCCAGGCCCAATGCACATGATTCCACTGGCAAGTAGCTAAGCTGGAACTAGAATGCTGTCCTCTGACAGCAGGACCAGAGCACAACCCTATCCTTCTGCCTTATTTTCAATACATAAACTTTATTATTTGGAGAATTAAACTGCAAAAACACATGTATTTACACAAGTAACTATTACAATTTTAAACAATTTATAGAAGAGGATACCTGCTTATTTATACATCATTTTTATCACTTTGTTGATTTACATGTTACTTGTATTTGAAAAGATTTGTGCTGAGTCAAAATATATGTATATCAATGCTTACTTTCTCTTTAACTCACATTTTGAAAAAGACTAGGAATGAACACCCCTCAATTTATTTGGCTCTATAAACTGTCTTTATTGCCATAAAAATATAACTGTATAAGCTTAAAAGGTAGCATCTCTTAAAATTCAAATCAAATAATGGGATAATTATCTGATAAAATTACAATGATCGAAATGAGTGAAAATCACCCAGCTTTTGAGATAGCCATGTATACATGGGAATAAGTTAAGAGAAGGAGGTACAGTAACTGATCTCATTTATTCAATACCCAATGCTTCTTGATATTTTCATAGGAGATGAAAAGCAACCACTAGGGGAAATATTTATTATGTTGTCAGCATAATTCCCATCAGAGTGAATTTCTGTAAATGGAGCATGCACACCCTGGTAATTGTAGGGAATTCTGTTAATGTAGAATGTAACTTCATCTGTTGAGCACTTATTATTTGCAAATAACTCTACTAAACACTATTCCAAACCCTGGAAGTTAAGTAGTTATCCTAATTATATGGATGAAGAAACTGAGGCACAAGAAAGGTTAACCACTTTGGCTTTGCATAACAACGTTAGTAAATCTAACACCAGAATTTATTCGTAACCACTGCAGTTAACCATATCTGCCAGACTCTAGTCTAGTCTAGAATCTAGACTCTAAAATTTCAAATTATTGTTCACATAGACAAGTTGTCTGAAAGACAACACATGTGCTTTTGTACTTTTTTTCCTTGGGGAATTTTTGTCTTTTTCAATTAAGTTTGAACTTGTCAATGAGCTTTCTTCATCTTCCCTCATTCAGTGAACAAGTTCTATGTTTTATGTGATTTTTACCCTCTGTTTTTGTTATATTTTTTCCTCTAAGAGTATATCCCTATTAGAAAAGAATATATATAGCTGGAAAGATCCATCTATTTATGTAAATATTTATTTCTTTATATACTAGTATCATCTAGATTTCCTAATTTTTGCTAATTCCATTTAAAAGTAAACATACTTCCATGAAAATGCACACAGATTAGGCACGTAATTTACATGACTGAATAAATTCAACCAGAACATAATATTACCTTATCCTCCTCACACAGAATTTACCCTTTCATAGACTGTTTTTTCATGGTTTATCCAAATGGCTCATGAGCAACCCAAGGTAGTAGTCATTTGCTTTCTCCCCCCCCAGAAGCTCAGAAGAAGCAATTGGAAGAGAGTATAGAGCTGATCCAAGATGAATGTGTGTCAGAGAATGCAGATCACTCTACAGAGGAGCCTGCTGAAGGAGGGCCAGATGCGGATGGAGAAGAGATGACTGATGGGATAGAGGAGGACTTCGATGAAGATGGGGGTCATGAGCTGGTAGGAACTAAACATTTGGTGTTCACACACTTTGGTAACAGCACCAGCATGTCAGCCACTCATTCATTCTAAAATAAGGATAAAATATCTGGGGGTTATTTATTTCTCATATGCTTATATGTAAGGCAACATCACTACAGTGCTTTGCACATAATAAGTGCTCAATACATTTCTGCCAACTTAAAATATGACCGAGTAAGTTAATGGACAGTTGAAATATTATATATGAGATTAGTTATATTTGAAGTTCCAAATGAAAGGTTCTCTCTTCTGGATGCTCCATCACAAAAGGAATCTTGCATTTGTGCAATTATATGCGAACTACATGTGGATATAATATCCTGGCAATGAATGACCATCTACTGGAAGATACATGGCTCCCTCTCTCACTCAATAGTATCACTCAGTGATGATTATTGTCTTTACTGGTTGTATGGCCAACGGTTGTTTCTACAGTCTGCAGACTAAGATGACCCTTGGTATATGGCCAGTTTGCCATCATCAGTGCTAGTGCTGCTTGATAACCAGTTTTTATGAGCTAAGGATTTAGCCAAGACTTGATTCTTTATGTGTTTTATTTTCCCAACGTTGTAATCATACTACTCATTTCTGATGTCCTTACCTATATACTCACACCAAGGACTTGGTAAATCTATGCTGATGAAGATGTGGTCTCTCATATTTTATCATCCATGAAACTAAACATACTATTTTAAAGGGATTGACTAATAAAAATGATGAGAGGGCAAGTGTGTGTGTGTGTGTGTGTGTGTGTGTGTGTGTGTGTTGCCAATTCTCAAATATCTCTGTGGACTGATCATATTAAACTTGACTTATCCCAGGTAATATCAGATTCCAATTTGTTAACAATACTTACTGTTACTTAACTAATTTTGACATGGTGGTCATTGTTTTGGCATGGTAACCACTCTGTCAGTAATTTCATTTATGGAGCTCTGTATTGATTTTTTAACATTCCAGTTCTGTTTAAATTGCATGGAACCTTCATTTAAACTTTTCAAATATGAGTCTTTAATAACCACCCTTATTTCTCCAAAAGCCTGCCTCAGTTTGAAGGGCTTTGGTTACTTTTTGAATGGTTTTGATTTCAGAAATCTATTGAGAGGGACTAGAATGAAGAACTTACAACTTTTTCAGCTTCTCCTCAGGCCAGACTCTAATTCAATAACTTAATTTCCTCAGCCCATTCTAATCAGACTTTTGATTTCACCATTCTATTGTGACTGCTCTTGCCAGGGTCTCTGGAGCCCTCCATGTTCCCATTTCCATTCGTTACCTCTCTGTCCTTATTCTCATTTACTTCTCAGCAGAATTTGACTGAGAATTGATTAGGAGAATTCTAAGAAAATATCCTACCTTACCAATTGCTCATTCTCATTTTCTTATGTTAGAAATTTTCACTCCATACTTCCATGATATATATTTTTTTAATATATTTAATAATTAATTCTATTTATTTATTTTATATTTATATTTATTTTATATTTATTTATTTATTTATTTTATATTTATTTAATAATATATTTTTTTTTGAGAAAGAGAGAGGGAGAGAGAAATCCCAAGCAGGCTGTGCACTGTTAGTGCACGCTGATGTGTGCTCAAACTCACAAACTGTGAGATCATGACCTGAGCTGAAACCAAGAGTCAGACGCTTAACCAACTGAGCCATACAAGTGGCTACTCATTTTAAATATTAGAGTAGCCCAGAACTTTGTCATAGGCTACATTCTCTTTCTACATACTTTCCCAGGATTCCTTAGAGCTTCAAATGTCATCTATAGGCCAAAGATTCCTAAATCTATATTTCTATCCCTGATCTCTTCCTAGAATTTTAAACTCAAGCATTTATATGCCTATCTTCTCATAGATCTCCAATAAACAATTGAAACTCAACATGAACAAAACATTGTTTTTTTTTTTCCAGTCATCTTATCCCTTTCCAGTCTAACAACATCATTATCCACATAGTTGTTAAAAACAAAAAGACTAGGATTACCTTTGATTCTCTCCATCGTCTCCCATTAACTCTACCTCCAAATCATAACCCAAATTTAGTTACATCTCCACTACAGCTGAACAGATTTTCTTGGTTTAGCCCATGCACTCCATTCTCCACACAAGAAAGGTAAAATCTTCATAAACTATATATCAGGTAATGTTGCTCCCTTGCTTAAAATCCTACAGGGTTTTTTATGACACTTAAAATCAAAACCCCCCGGGCACCTGGGTGGCTCAGTCAGTTAAGCATCCAACTTCGGCTCAGGTCATGATCTCGCAGCTCGTGAGTTCGAGCCCCGGGTCAGACTCTGTGCTGACAGCTCCGAGGTTGGGTGGAAAATGCCAGTGGAGAGAGAGAACTTGAATGAAGAGAAAAAGTTCCTGATGCTGAAGGGAAAGGTATGGTGTATGGGCTGGCCTTCAACACAAAGAAAATGAACACTCTTGCACTGAAACTAACTGCAGTAAGTCTGAGGATTTGATGGCAGGTGTTTAAGGGAGTTCAAGCACAAACTATATAAGCCAGAGGGTGATGATCCCGAGAGTGAGGAGAGACAGGCAGGACCACAGATTTGAGGAAAATGGAGATTTAAAGAAGCTAGTATGCAAAACATAGAGGATCACTGATGTAGAAAACACATAAAGATTGACAGCTAGTACCAATAGCAAATTGAGGTTAAAGACAAAGATTTGATACAGTAGTATTTTTTGAACTTTATGGTGTATCAGGATTACCTGAGAAACTTGTTAAAATACATATTGTTGTATTTCATTTCAAGAGTTTCTGATTCAGTAGACTGAGTGAGTCTGGGCCTTGCATTTCTAACAAGTTCCCAAATCATACTGATGTTACCAGTCTGGGGACCACACTTTAAGAAACACTGTTGTAGAGACATTGGTCAGCCCAGCTGTGGGATTTCCTCCATTGACTTGTATCAGCCCTGATAGAATCAGGGAGAAAGCCAATATATTCAGAATTGGATTTTTGTCAGATAAGTGCAAAGAAAAAACAATAAATAAAGAGCACTGAGGACATTAGTAAAGACTAGATAACTAGATGAATCATGTTGGGGAACCTGAGCAAGGAAGACAGGAACACAGGAAAGGGTTGAGAAGGAGAAAATAGAGGCAGAAAGGGAATAATAGTCCTATTCCTTTAAAGGGAGGTCATGCTTGTCTCTCCTCACTCTCCAGAGATTATCATCCTTTGACTTACATTTATATAGTTTGTGCTTGAACTCTCTTAATGAAATGCATATGAGAAAAGTGATGATTGTACTTGGAGACTGAGATATTTCAGACATGTGACAATTAAGAGATAAGAAGATCTATAGGAGACTGTGATGGAAGTGGGCTCAGAGGAAAAGTCACCATATATGAAAATTTCAAGGAACTTCGAGGTTCAGCTGCAAAATCGGTCATCTACCTGAGCATGAGATCACTTCAAATACCAGATAAAGTAAAAGAAGTTAAGGAGTAAGACAGTTACCAAACGTCAGCAGCCATGAAAGAGGCAGCATGGCCAGTTTTAGTCCCAGATCTATCACTATCCAATCCAACTGAATCACCTTAAACAAGTAACTTCTCTGAGCCTCAACTTTCTTATCAGCAAAATAGTAAGATTATATCAGATATGTCTAAAATCCATTCTGTTTGATCTTTACTCTGAGTCTGTGTTCCAGGAACACCACATCTGAAGGAGCAAGGGTTGATCATGCAGCCAAGGGAATAAATCCAAACCATGGTATATGGTTTATACTCTAAACACACAGAAAGTAACTGATTAGACCTATTGCTGCCTGGAGATGCTAGGGTTTTCTCCCTCAACCCTAGTGTTACAAGTGGGAGCTTAGGGTTCTGAAGAATTAAATCCTTCTCTAGTATCTCACTTTGGTTCCAAGACTTGGAAAACAATGAATGAAGATGAGCAATCTAAATGGAGACTGGGGAGTCCCTCCTGGTGATTGCTCTAGAAAATTGCTCTATCTGGTGTCCACTGTTTTCTCCTTTCCAGATCACATGAACCAAATAATCCATGGCTCCCAAAAAAGGAAAATAAAAGCATAAGTATTCTCTTTTAGAAAGGCAGATATTATTACAGATTCAGCAAGGATACAATATAATTAGGTTTTTAGCACACGCAGTAGGAGTCAGAAAGAAGAGCTAGAATCTACATGCTCAGGCAGGTGCTCAAAGAAAATCAGGAATGAACAGGAAACAAGCATTCTGTCTGAGGCAAGGGAGATCCAGCAAAATAAGCTAATAGGGCAGCTGTAGGTGGTGGTATCCCTTGTGAAGCATGTGAGAAGTTGAAGGCATGAGCTATCTATTCATCATCCAGTTCTAAATATCCAGTTAGTGAAATTTATTTCCAAGAAGCAATCCAGTCAGCTGATATTTGGTGCCTATTGTGTGTGAACGAGGTGCTACAAAAAATGCAAAGGTAACTAAAACTATTGCTTTATGTATGAAATGAAATGTTCACATAAATGGCTCCTTTTTTTTCAAGTAGCTTAGTGCCTTATAGAATCTAATTTCCTCATGTAAAAAATAATAGACTTGTACTTGATAATTGATGAGAGGTCAGCCAAAGCTAAAAATTTGTGATTCTATAATCATCTATGCCTATATATTTCATTAATTTTTAGAAATTAATATTTGAATTTATTTAAAATTGAACTCTATTAATGCATTGTACATACATTACCACACTACCGTATTCCTCTTTCTGAATAAATCCATTTGCAAATATTTATTGACTGAACACTAATGAATGGCACAGAGTTTTTTGCTATGGGAACAAAGAAGGACCATCATAATTTTTCCCTCCAGAAGTCTACAAATTGACTGAGGATAAGGGCTACAGATGTGGTTTTTTTAAAGCAGTATATTATGGTAAGAAACCACATGAGAGATATAGTTTATTAATGGGGAATCACATAGAGCTGGAGTGGTCAGAAAGACTTCTGGCAGGAGTAAGATTGGAACTTTATGTCAAAGGGTACCAAATTACAGCAACAGTATGTGTTGTAGAAAAAAATATGTGTAGAAAAAAACAGTATATGTGTAGAAAAATATTCAAATCAGCCTTCATTGTTCCTAGACCATTTTATAGAATAAATATTTAATATCCAATATACATTAGATACTTCATATGATAAGTAGGTAGGTGGGTGGGTGGACAGATGGATGGGTAGATAGATTATGAACGTATTTTTTTATAAAACTACTGGAAACTTCCCAAATAAGATGTTTATCTTCCAAGCTTTTTTATTTTTTTCAAATCTGCCAAAGTTGTAATCACCTTTTTTATAAAATAACATGATCCAAAATAAAAGTAGTCTGTGTCATAATGGAAATACTATAGAAAAGTAAGTGCTCAGTACCTTGCTAATGAACTCTACCCAAGCTTCTATGTATATACACCCCAGGACGATACCCAGCTGTCAGATATGACAAGGGACCTTAGAGAGGCTCTTCGTTGTATTCCAAATCAAAGTTCTTGGTCGACTTGTATCCAAATACCTAAGGTGTTTTCTGAAAATGCTGATATGGATTATCTGGGAAAGAGCCCAGAAATCTGTACTTCTATCAGGTTGAGGTCTGAAAGTACAAAGCTAAACCATCAATTCACGAAGGAAACTATAGACAAACCAAACATTTAAATGGATTTTAGAGAATTTGAGCTCTCTTGAAATCTACTTGTAATTACTTTTGCTTCTGCTGACTACATACAATCAAATCAGGTAAATCTAGTAAGAATCCACAGTAGAATTACCTAGCTAGACTGTGTAATGCTTAGGTATGCACGCTGAGTACTACATTGTAATACGTCTTTCGGCATTTACCAAAGCACTCAAATTAAATTTAAATTAAGCAGCAAGTCACCTAGGCTTTAAGGAATTGAATTTCTATGCACATTGGAGAAGGTTTGGACCACAAATCGAACCCGAGAGTTGAAGAGACCTCTAAGCAAGCATTCTGATACACCCCTGAAAAACTGAAATGCATAAAGCACTCTGATCAATGTTTTCAGTCTTTATGAACAAGACTGAAAATGTCTCCTTTTTGAAACTTTTTATTTTTTTCCTAATGAAATCCTTCACCTGGGTGCTCCCTTTTATCAACCATGCATCTCTCTCTTTTCATTTTCATCATTTGGGCTGAATGCTAGCTAGGGAACCAGCAAGAACTTGGAAGACACACTCCCAAAGGTAGTGTCAACTGAATTAGTTAGCAGTATTTATCACAAGGAAGCAAGAAAGTGGTTACTTAACCTGTTTGATTTGGACCTGTATTTCAGTGCAGCATTGAGACCTTCGTCTTGAATTCTGTCAGTCCATAATTTGGACAGAGTTAGGGATCAGATGAACAATCATGGTGCATGCGTCCTGCAAGTGACCTGGCCTGGGTGACTTACTGCTGAGGTATGAATGACCAGGGCCAGGACAGCTAATTGGCCAGCTCTTCTCAACAGAAATGGGAGATGGCTAAGTGCTCAATAGGAGACAAAAGTTGTGACAGGTGGACATCTATATCCTGGCTCTCCAGCCTGGAATCCTGCCTCGTCAGGAGCTTTGGTCTCTGTAATAAGTGTTCCTTGTAGTGATTTTCAGACTTTCTCTTCTTGACATCTTTCTTTATTTCAGTCATTTTTATTTTAGCTAAAGAACTCTGCCTGGCTCCTTCGGATAAGCTTTTTACCCCTCCCCAGAGGAGGCTTGATGGCTTAGTTGTTTTTAAACACACAAACTCTTGGGGCACCTGGGCGGCTCAGTCGGTTAAGAGTCCAACTTCAGCTCAGATCATGATCTCACGGTTTGTGGGTTTGAGCCCCGTGTTGGGCTCTGTGCTGATAGCTTAGAGCTGGGAGCCTGGAGCCTGTTTCAGATCCTGTGTCTCTCTTTCTCTGCCCCTTCCCCGCTGGTGTTCTGTCTCTCTGTCTCTCAAAAAATAAATAAATGTTAAAACGTTTTTTAAAACACAAACTCTTGGGTGCCTGACCGACTCAGTCAGTAGAGCATGCAACTCTTGTTGTCAGGGTCATAAGTTGGAGCCCCACATTGGGCATAGAGATTACTTTAAAAAAAAGAAAAAAAAACATGCAAACTCTGCCTGAAGTTTGACAGAAACAGTTCATGACTTTGTACAAGCTGCTTACCTGCATCCTCACTGGCCTCAACCTTTTTTCATCTATAAAAGGGGATTAGTAATAATACATGCCAGACCAAGGATTGTTGTGAGCAATAAATGAGGTAATGTCTAAAAAGCACATGCCTGGCACAAAAGAGACATTCAGTTAAAAATTTGCCAAGTGTTTGTGGGTTTTTTGTAGGGTACCGTATCCTTTCACATCTCCCTTTGTGTTTTCTTTTCCCCTTGTACTTCATTTATTTAATCTTGCTAACCCCGTTTTTTCCATGTGTATCCAGGTATGCTGTAAATTAGGTCACAGTAGGACTAATAATAAAAGTCCTTCAGCCTCATATGAACCCCTGAACAGTTGTAGTACCTTGCCAGCCCCACCCCCAAGTCTCTCCCAGTTGGAGGTGGAAGAGATCCTAGGAATGCCTCATTTATGCTCAGACACATGATATGTGCTCCTGCTGCCTGTCCACCACCTGCTCTCCCCTTCAGTGCGCAGTCTTGCCACAGCCTTTGCTGTCCCCTCTTGTGAGAGAACATTGTTCTCTGCCAGTAGTGTCCCTTCAGGTCTCAGGATGAAACACCAGTTTCCAAGTTAAAGCTGAGAGAATGATGCCCTTCTCCCCAGCTCCGAGTTGGAAGTTGTCACACAGAGCACAGCGTCACACAGGCTGAAGCCTGAACCCACCGTCAAGAAAAGCAGCCACTTGAGCTGCTGCTGCCTGAATATCTGCTATACATCCCTGCTTCTGTGCGTGATTCTCCAAACAGCAGTCCATATGCTCCTGTTAAAACTTAAGCCAGGTCAGGGAGCCTGGGTGGCTCACTCGGTTAACCTTTGACTTCGGCTCAGGTCATGATCTCGCTGCACTTGAGTTCAAGCTCCATGTCTGGCACACTGCTGTCATCAGCACAAAGCCCACTTCAGACCCTCCGTCCCTCTCTCTGTGCCTCTCCTGGGCTTGCACTCTCTCTCAAAACAAAATAAAACATTAAAAAAAAAACTTAAGTCAGATCATGTCATTCTGTTTTAAACACCCCAAGAGTTGCCTGCCTCACTCAAAGTAGAAACATGTGTCCTCACAGTGATCTCCACAGCCCTGCATTCCATAGCCTTTGATCTGGCTCTGACTTCTCTCCCACTCATTCCATGGCAGCCACACTGGCCTCCAGGCCCACATCATTCAGCTCCCGTCTCAGAGCCTTGACACTTGTTACTCCCCTGAATGGAAGAACAGAAAGGTGGAGTCCAGATCGTAAAGGGCCTTGATGTTTGAAGTTTGGTCTATAAATTTCATGTAAGTAAATTGGGAATGGACTTTATATAAGAGAATTAGGGCACAATGCAACATAGGGGTCTGATGCAAATTTTTCTGGCATGAAATAAAGCAGGGTTTTCAGATTTAGCAAATAAGAATACAGGACACCCACTTAAATTTGAATTTCAAATAAACAATGAATAATTTTCTAATGTAATCATGCCCCAAGTATTACACAAGGCATACTTGTAACAAAAAAAAAAACAAAAACAAAAAAAACAGTTTGTTATTTGTCTGAAATTCAAATTCACCTGGGCTTCCTGTAATTTATCTGGTAACCCTCCCCAAAAATGGGTTTGAATACTGACCTTGAACAAACTCTTTAACTTCTCTCAGCCTCTGTTTTGTCATCTGTGAAATTGGAATAATAATACCTACCTTATAGGGATCTTGTAATGATTAAATGAGATAACTCATGAACATCATGAGTTAAAGTTCTTTGGCACACGGTGAGCTAGTAAATTGCAGCTATTGTTATCATTGCCATCATCATTACCATCTCATTTTGCAAGTGAAGCTTTCAATAAAACATTACAACATTTCTAACAACAATCCTCATATGGAACTTTGTGTTTTTAAAGTCTCTGGAGATTCAATTTATTTAAAAAAAAAGCTTCTTATTTGATAAGAAAGCCTTCAGGAAACAAATATAATATGCTGAGAAAAATCATACTCTGCTTTCATCTTGTTAAATTTTTCTTTGATTTTATACTTGCTGGCTTATTCAATTCAAAGTCATTCCTTTCAAGTCCCCTTCTTATGCTTTTTCTTTTCTTTTCTTTTTTTAAGATAATGCTAACTGTAACCTATGATGATATGTGGCTTTCATTTGAGTTGTTGCTGTACATTTGCTCTCAGGCTCCTGTGATCTGGCTGCCAATTTAATTACAGATGGTCAATCGTAGTTTTAAAGAATATTAAGCATGTGAGAAGCCTTATATGTCACATTTTCTACTAGTTATCCAGCTACTCACAACAACCAAAAAAATTCTTTAAATAAAATAGTGGAAACTCAGTAATGTGCCAGATATTGTTCGTGGCTAAAGATTCAAAGAACAAGGTGCAGTGGTTTCTGATCTTATAACACTCTCAATGGGTGCACGAGGGAAGTACTGCAGCCAGAACAAATAGATGTTAACCAAACAGTGTGATAAGTACTATTATCACATGAGTCATCACAGTAGAGTGTAGCAGACAAATGATAGAGCAAATGAATCTGAGCAGACTTCAGAAAGGTTGTGACATTAATGCTGGTTCTTAAAGAATGAAAAAGCATGTGCAAGGAACACAAAGAGATAGGACATCAACAGAGAGAATAGAATATACCAAAGAAAGGCTTGCAAGAATCTGGTGTCTATTGAGAAGTCGGGTTGGTTCGTTTGGCTAAAGCAGCAGTTCTCACATGGTCGTTCCAGGACCAGCAATATCACATCATGTGGAAACTTGTTAGAAATGCCAATTCTCAGAAAAGCGAATTCTCAGACTCTAACCCAGACTCACTGAATTAGAAACTCTGGAAGTGGATCTCAGCCATCTGTGTTTTTAACAAGCCCTCCAGGTGATTCTGATACCTAAGAAAGTTGAGAACCACTGGACCACAGCGATAAGGTTTTCAAACCTGGGTGCACATAGAATCATCAAGCATGCTTTTTTATAAATACCAGTGACAGGGGCCTCAAGCTATACAACTAAATCAGAGTCAGGATGGAGCCAAAGCAAAAGTCCAAAGATGTTTTAATGTGTAGCCAGAATGGAGAAGCCTTGAGATAGAGCACATGGTATATGAAGAAGGAAGGGCAAACAGATACTTCACCAAAGAAGAAAGCACATGAAAACTCACTTAAAATCATCAGTCTTCAGGAAAATACAAATTAAAGCTACTAAAAGGTAATATTGCACATCTTCCAGAACAGCTAAATGGACTGATGTAGTGAAATATTGGCAAAGATATGGAACATTCCAACTCTCTAGGAAGACACAATGTAATAACCATTTAGAAATGTCTGGCAATTTCTTATAAAACTCAATATAATGAGGCAGCAGTCCAACTCCTAAGCATTCAAGAGAAATGAAAATATATGTCTAGAAAGTACTTGTGTGAGAATGTTTTAGCAGTTTTACTCATAATATCCAAAAACTAGAAACAATCCATCAATCAGAAAGTGGATATATAAAGTGTGGTTATATATTCATACAGTGAACACTACTCAGCAACAAAATGGAACAAACTACTGAAATTACACCAAGTGAAAGATGCTTTGCACAAAAAAGTACAATATTGTAAATTGCATTTAAATGAACATAGGTGGCCTGCAGGGTGAGGGTTAGGGGCAGGAATTAACTTTCCTGGAATGTCATTCTATTCCTCATACTGGTGAACATCCACTTTTATTACTCAGCTCTAATATGACGCCCTCTAGAAACCTTCCTGATATTCCCAGTTAGAGTTAAGTATGTCCTCCACAGCTCACACAGACTTCTATTAGAACACTCAGTTCATTGCTATTACTTTTTAAAAAGTCTCTTTCTCCAACTAAACTTAAAGCCTCTTGCAGACCAGATGGTCTCTTTTGGTTTTGTATCCCTCTCGCATATGGTACAAGGCACAGGAGGATGGATGAGGTGGATAAGATAGAGGGATGCTGAATTATTTGATGGTCCTTGACATACTATGTCATACTGTGTGTATGTGCTATTCCTTCTAACTTGAATACTCTTCCTCACTTTGTCTGGCTGATCAACATATCTTGTGTCTTCAAGACTATTGTCACAATTCATGAATCCATCCCTGAACAAAGCCCCCAACCTTCCTGGACACATTTGAGTTTGCTTCTTTCTTTAGACCACACTCCATACATATCTCATCAACCTTAACTGGCTATATTGTAATTAGTGATTTCCATTCCTTCTGGCTTATTGATTTGTGAATTTCTCAGGGCTTATTTTATTTTGTCGTTTTCCTTAGTCTGGTGCTTAGCACATGTTAATGTTAATGAATATTTGATAAACAGAGGAATATGTCCTCAGATTCACCCAAACTATGAGCCTTCTCCTATTTCAAGCACATTTTATTGTGTATTCTAATCAGATTGGGTTCTAAATATTACTTTTGTATGCATGCCCTCTGTGATTTAGAGGATTATTATACAAAGCAGAGAAGCAAACCATTTTCATTATAACTTAGTCACTAGGTCATTCAAGCAGCATTCTGTGCATCTTAAAGGCACTGAGGAGGAACAACAGAAGGAGACTTAAAACCAACATATCCAAGTCAACACAACAGTATTGACTGTTGTGTTGGTTTTCAGTGGTTCTGTATTATTACCTCCCGTGAGTGATAAAAATGCAAATTTGAAGTAACCTGAATTTAGTTAGCAAAGCTAGGACACCGAGTTATAAAACAAATCAAGAAATAAGCCTCTCTCTCACTCCCAATCTGCAATTTTTAAACCCAGAAAGTACACAAAAAGCTGAAAGTCACAAGTTCATAAGAAAATAAACTTCAGAGAATTCAAAACTAAATTATGCCCAGATGAGTATGATAGATGTTGTGGTTCCAAATGCAGCTAGGGCTGTATCATGGTCAATAGCAAATTCAAAAGCGAAGGCTTTAGAGCTAAGGGCTTTTGAGATGTTAGAACTATTGTGGTAGACATGTAATTTCCAAACGACCTCTAATGATGTTAAAAGGCAGTGTAATAAATCGAGAGTATAGATCCAAACAAAATAAAATATTTTCACCATCCCAGAGTATCTATACAAAAAAGGCAAACAAAAAAGGAAGTGAATAGAAAGGTTCTGAAGTCTTAGAAATGAGAGGCAGTCCAAAAATAAGCTTAAATATACAAAAACAAGGAAAAAGAGCTACTTTTCTAGAAATGCCATAATGTTCTAGAGGAAAATAGTGCAATCTGAAGCATTAAAGCTGTCAGATTTCAAAGGCTGGTAATGAAAGTTGTGGAGAAATAAAACAATCCTGCCAACAAAAAGGCCCTTTCCTCCCAGTATAGAACAGAAAATAGAATTTTTGAGTAAGCAGTCACAGATTTATATGCAGAGAAGGTAGGACTAAAGTGATCACAATGTTAATACCAAAGAAAAATTGCACTGGATGGAGTTAAGCAGGTAAAGAAGACATTATTCAAGACCATGGCAATGGAACAGAAAGACTGAACTCAACTCTTTGGAAACAAAAGTCAGCAGAGTTTTTAAGCCTGGGTGAGTTGGTGGAAAGTACCAGAAGACATTAGTACAAAGGTTGATCAAGGTGATTAGGCCACCTATGTTAGCTAATAGTCACTTGTCTAAGTTAGGTGCCTACCCTCTCAAAGAGACTGGGAGATAGGGGGAGCTATCTTCCTCAGTGAGTACATTTCAAAGGAAAGGCTTGCAGATCCTTGAGAAAGAAATGGGCAGAAAACATGAATAGACACTTCTCTAAAGAAGACATCCAGATGGCCAACAGGCACATGAAAAGATGTTCAGCGTCGCTCCTTATCAGGGAAATACAAATCAAAACCACACTCAGGTATCACCTCACGCCAGTCAGAGTGGCCAAAATGAACAAATCAGGAGACTATAGATGCTGGAGAGGATGTGGAGAAACGGGAACCCTCTTGCACTGTTGGTGGGAATGCAAATTGGTGCAGCCGCTCTGGAAAACAGTGTGGAGGTTCCTCAGAAAATTAAAAATAGACCTACCCTATGACCCAGCAATAGCACTGCTAGGAATCTACCCAAGGGATACAGGAGTACTGATGCATAGGGGCACTTGTACCCCAATGTTCATAGCAGCACTCTCAACAATAGCCAAATTATGGAAAGAGCCTAAATGTCCATCAACTGATGAATGGATAAAGAAATTGTGGTTTATATACACAATGGAATACTACGTGGCAATGAGAAAAAATGAAATATGGCCTTTTGTAGCAACGTGGATGGAACTGGAGAGTGTGATGCTAAGTGAAATAAGCCATACAGAGAAAGACAGATACCATATGGTTTCACTCTTATGTGGATCCTGAGAAACTCAACAGGAACCCATGGGGGAGGGGAAGGGAGAAAAAAAAAAAAAGACGTTAGAGTGGGAGAGAGCCAAAGCATAAGAGACTGTTAAAAACTGAGAACAAACTGAGGGTTGATGGGGGGTGGGAGGGAGGGGCGGGTGGGTGATGGGTATTGAGGAGGGCACCTTTTGGGATGAGCACTGGGTGTTGTATGGAAACCAATTTGGCAATAAACTTCAAAAAAAAAAAAAAAAAAAAAAAAAGAAATACCTACATTGTAAAACTGGCAAGAAGCTGGGAGAAGATTTACATCTCAAAGGGGCAGAAAAATAATTTGCAAATGTAGGTTCTCTAAAATAAATGCTCTAAGAAAATGAAGGTCAGGAGCCTCTAGACTGGAAGAAACCCATCTAAAGTTTAGTCAAGCTGGGGAGAATGTTAAGGTCTTGGTCATTAGGATGAAATCTTATGCATTTTACGCAGCAAAGCAGAACAGTTATCTCCCCTAGAGACAAAAAGCCGAACCTCGTGACACTCTCCTGTACAGCTCCTAAGAGGTCTCAGAGCCCAATCCAGAGCTACCTTTTACATATGTCAAATTAAAAACAATTATAAATTTAGTAAGTAAATGCTTTACTTGAAAAGATCATTGCAAGGGAGGATGGGGCTAGTGCAATAAAGAGCCTTGACCATAAGCTCTGCAAGCTTCTCAAGAGTTAAACTAAAAGGGTTTTTCCTTTTCTGGAGAAGAGTAAACAAAGCTAGAGCTAACAGGATATGGGGAAATGGGGTGAAAAGTTGACAAACTGAATAATATATCAGGTAATGTTTTACCCTGGGGCCAGCCTATTTTCCCAGAAGGTCCCTGCCCAGAAGGGTTGTATACAGTCTCAGGCTGATAGTGGGCCAAAGTTCAGAGTCCTGGAAGAAGAGGAGCTTAACCAAAGTTTGATTAACAAGCATTTTATTCTCATTGATCAAACAGGGATAAAACAGTTCAGCTAATCTTTTATGAGACCAAGAATGGGAATTTGGAGGGTCTATGTCTAACTGTGTCATAGGTAAACAAGTAGGCATCAATAGGTCCTACCTAAGTCAAATGGGGAAGGATGGTTCCTTGCAGTAAACCATTTTCCACACAAAGGGTGGACTGGGGCAACAGCAAAGAGTGTTGTTCTTAACCTTCACTGTTTCTCAGGATTCCGGCTCACGTAAAATTCAACATTATCACATACCTAGAGGTTATTTGGCCCATGATCTTGGAGCTATCACTACACTGTAAACATTAGAGAATGAGATAAACCCCTAATGGGATTTATCTTTATGTCAAAGTTTAGAAGGAAAGATCTAGATTCACTGGACCTCCAAAGAGACATTCTAAGAAAAAAGCCAAGGATAAGTTGGTCTTTTTGCCTTTTTAAATGGAGAAAAGCATTTCCATTTACCCTTACAAAGTGCCAGATGTAAGTTTAGCAATTCAGAAGGGTTATTTGGGTTTTAGATTCAGATGGGCAAGTCTTTTAATAACTACAAGACCTTAGGCAAATCATTGACTCCCTGAGGCTTACTTCAACATCTGTTAAAGGAAGTTTTTGCAAGTTATTGAAAGGATTAAATAAGATCATGTTTATAAAAATCCCTGCTATAAGTATATGTGTATGGCAAACTTAATCTCTTCCCTCAAGTAACAAAATTTAATGAAGTGCCAGTTGTAGGAAATTTTAATAACTTTGAAAGGAAAACATTTAAATGATTAAATCACAGTGTTTATACACATCCCTTACAACTTTTGTTGTCTTAAAATTTCAGCATATTTTATTATTTTTTTACAGTTTATTTATTTTGAGAGAAAGCGCACATGAGCGGGGGAGAAGGGCAGAGGGGTAGAGAGAGAGAGAAAGAGAGAGAGAGAGAGAGAGAATCTCAAACAGGCTCCACATTGTGGAGTCCGACTCAGGGCTTGATCTCACAACTGTGAGATCATGACCTGAGCCGAAATCAAGAGTCAGACACTTAACCAACTGAACCACCCAGGCACCACCACCCCCAGCATATTTTATTAACAATCTGTGTCATACATCAAGGCACTGTTTTGAGATAATCTCTGTTGAACTGTAGTATAGGAGTTTGTAGCCTGACACAACCATTTGAAATCTCTGAGAAAAGTTACACTGATTTCAATTTTGAAGAAATTATTTTCATTTCTATAGGTATAGTAAGAAGAATGAACTAGGCAAGGAATAAAAGAAGGTACATAATTATCTCATTTAGAGAGAAGATTGGTCTACCACTTCTTAGCCATACATAACCACACTTGACAAATTCTAAATTTTTGTGTTTAGTCTTTAGATCTCACTCTACTCCCATCTCCTAATCTTCACCAATGGGATCTTGGTCTCCTCACAATTGATCTGAACACAGAGACTAGATCATTTATGGATAGGGATTCCCATCCAAGTAGTCAAACACATATAGGGAGTTCCATGGAGTAGACATGTCATATTCTGGCTGCCTAAGAGGTAATTCCATTAAGGGTGAGTAAGATGTTACATATTCATATCAATAACATAGGGTTCTTAAAATAGCCCACATATATGATCTGTTCAGAAAGCCTATTTTTGTGCCAGATGGCTAAAATCCACACCACAATTCTGATGTTGTCTAGCCAAGCAACATTAAATCCATAAACTCTTCTAAGATTCTGAGAGGTAAACAAATATTTCTCTTCCTGTAAATTATTCTAGAATTCCAAAGAGCAAAGTCTACTACAAAGAGGGTCCTAGTGAAGTTAAGAGTTTTAAACAACAGAAACAGTTTAGCTACATATGTGCTTTTCCATTCATGCCATTTTTATTCAGGCAACCAGCAAATACTTATCAATGATTATTATGATTATTATAATTGTGTGATTATTATGCTCAGGCACCATTCTAAATGCTAGTTACAAGTCAGTGAATAAGAAAGAAAATGCCTCTTTTGGGGGTGGAGGGCGCCTCATTCTCAGATGGAAACTTACATTCTAGTTAAGGATTTATATTCTAAAACATATTCTTCAATCTGCATATATTCCATAAAGCTAATACAGTGACTGTAATATTAAATTAATTGTTACTCTGTTGTTCATTGTTAAGCACCCCTTCATTGTTCAAATTTGAATTTGCCAGTTAAAAGGTCTATTTAGAATTCACTGAAGAAAATAGACATGATATTTTAAATATAGGGCCGATGAAGGGTATATAAGTAATAGGAATATAAGTAAAAAGTAAATTTTGTTAACTACCACTAGTTTACCAGTGCTTTCTAAATCTCTAGCTTTAAGGAAATTAGTGCTGAAATAATATGTGAAGTTTTATTTTATTTTATTATTTTATTTTATTTTTTTTGAGAAGGAGAGAGGGTGCATGAAAGTGAGGAGGGGCAGAGGGAGGAGAGAGAAAATCTCAGGCAGGCTCCATGTCTAGCACAGAGCCCAACCCAGGGCTTGATCTCACAAACGTGAGACCATGACCTGAGCAGAAATCAAGAATAGGGACCCTTAATCAAGTGAGCCACCCAGGCACCTGATATGTGAAATTGTAAAATGCTAATATTTGCACAGTGTTTTTAAGAAATAAAAATAATTTAAGCAATTAATGTAATGAATAAGAAAGCAAAAGAATTTTATTTCTATAAGAAAATAATTCCGTAATATATGAACACTTGTACTTATGCATATGCTTAGCAAAGCTGATTACCTATGTTTGAAAATGTTTCCATTTTTCTCTAAGCCACTCACGAGAAAGAAATAATTCACTGATTGCCTAGTAGACGTAGATTTGCTTCATTTGACTTTCAAAGAATAATTTTAGCTAGAATTACTTCCAGTTTAGGGGGAGACATAAAGATTCTACAAATTGCGTTGGTTAAAATGGCATTTATAAAAAATGGCACTGTAACCATGGTAATATAAGGGTCATAAAATTTAAGCCACACTTTGTCTATATTACCTCCCTGGTTTCTAATGTTGCCTTTGTGCACCATGGCATATTAGATGCACATTCTGTTAAATTCTCTGGGGCCTTTTCACTCTTTACTGTTTTATGGACAATTGTGTCAGTACAGACTCCAGACACTGAAGCACAAACAGCTCAGGTGAGTGTGTTCACCACATTTGTTTAGCCAGGTGAAAATTAGTGTCTTAAACTTTGCCTACCTATCTCTATATTCAAAGATTGCACATAGAAGTTATCCATTCATCTTATTAAATAATAGATGTAGGATTCCTGACATAACAGTGATATATTCCTTGAATTTTCTGGCACTAACATTATAGTAATACTAAATTTAAAAAAAAATTTTTTTTCCAACGTTTATTTATTTTTGGGACAGAGAGAGACAGAGCATGAACAGGGGAGGGGCAGAGAGAGAGGGAGACACAGAATCGGAAACAGGCTCCAGGCTCTGAGCCATCAGCCCAGAGCCTGACGTGGGGCTCGAACTCAGGGACCGCAAGATCGTGACCTGGCTGAAGTCGGACGCTTAACCGACTGCGCCACCCAGGCGCCCCAGTAATACTAAATTTTAAAAAAAATTATTAGCATTTTATTCTTCCCAGATCTGCATGTTAGTAATACTTCCTATTTTCTATAATACTGAATCTATGAAAACATTGGAACCCTTAGCTATGTTTCTTTATTCTAAATATAAAATGTTAAGCACAAGTAATACTCAATATGAAAATATCAGAAGCTATATCTTAGATTGTCCATTCATCCAAAGTCTTAAAGAGAATTCAAATTACAGAAGACAATTTTCCAACATTATATTTACTGGATAGATTAATAGATGTTTTGGGGAAGGGTCAGTTAATTACAGATACTGATCTCTCATTGCCTTTTCCAGAGGCTGTTGAACTTAGTGGACTGAGCATTTTATCTGCCAAATGACTACCAATTTTTTTTCAAGTTTCAGATTTTTGTTAGTGCTCCAAATACAGCTGACCCATCACCAAGTGTGTTATATGCATAGGACTTTACAGATCTTTTTTTTTCCTAGCTAGTTTTAAAGTTACTGAGCATAATGAACTTTAAAAACTCTTCAGAATAAAAATCAATGAATAGATAAAAGACTACCTTCTTTGATAAATATCAGTGCAAGAAACTTGTACTCGAGCAAGCTAAGAAAGTCATTAACAGCAGTATTTCTGATGGAACTAATGTTATACCTACTCAAGCTACACTGAATCTAATAATCTGCAAAAGGAGAAATGGGAAAAGGTATGAAAGCTCTTCATTAAATCAGAAACTGAAAGAAAGGAAAAAGTGGCACTTTTTTTTTCAGTTTTATTCATAGCTCAACAGACAGGATCACAATGGAAAAGAGATTAATCGTTTAAATGATGCTGACCTTTTACAATTCTTTCCCCACATTCCAGAAGTTAATTGCTTAAAAAATGCATTTCATGGAATGCACGGAAGTTTTAATCCAGGCAGTATTCGAGTTGCACAGAGACATCTTCCAGCTCACCCATCTGCACTGTGTACCTTTATGACCAAAGCAGTCAGGGACTATGTCTGGCTGATTCCCCACACATTAAAATTCTCACAGGTGCAAACCAGGCCACACTATCAGCCATGGTTAAGGCTCTTCCCTTATAAACCCTTCACTGTCTTTAGAACGGCTCTGAACATGGAAAAATCACCAGCTCCAGGGTAGCCTGAGATGAAATGCAAGTACAGCCCTTTGGAAACCTGATAAGAATTCTTATCAACTGGAACCTGATAAGTATTCTGGATACCTTATGCATATTTAATATTTCCTATCTTGCCACATTTTTAGGAATACATTTTAATAATGTTCAGTAACAGTTTCTAAAAGCAAACTTTGCTAGTCTGTGGTCTACTGGTCTACTGGAAGTAACAACTACCCCTGCCATATAAGTCTGTGTGAATTAAACAAGTTGGGAAATCACTTTGGGCCTTAGTTGTCTCAAAAATGTGGGAAAATAGCCTATCTTTAAAAAAGCAGAAAAGCTGAGAAAATAGGATATAAGGTATACACACACACACACACACACACACACACACACACATACACACAGAAGGAAAGAGAAGATTTTTATTTCATTCCAAATTGAAAAAAAAAAAGGAGTAAAGGGAAAAATACTTTTTACCTTCCAGGAACAACACTGAGTTTTTTCATATACATAATTTCCTGTGTTGTATAAAATGAATTTAGGGATAGATATTTTACAAATAACTGATTTTAGAAAGGCTAAGTAATTTCTCCGAGGTCATGCTGTTAATGAAAGGCAGAATCAAGATTCACCCAGGGTCTGTAAGATTCCACCACCCTTAGATATTTTCACGTATTAGTGCTTACAAATTTTATTACTTTTAATTTGTTTGAACCTTTATGGTTTTTTCCATATTTATACACCACTCGTAGTATTTTTAACTTAATTTTTAAATCAAATTGACTCCCTTTTTTTTTTACTTAAAGTAAATGTATCTCCCTTTTTTTTTTTTACTTAAAGTAAATGTATCTTTAAAACTAAACTTCAGTTCATTCCAGTAAATGAAGAACCAAGTATCCTTTTTCATAAATAGGAAGTATATTTAGGGTAAATATGATGAAAAGACAAAACATTTATTTTTAAATTCAGCTCAGTAATTTCTTTTTAACTTTTTTCAAGTTGATTTTTTATTTTGAGAGAGAGAGAGAGCACAAGCAGGGGAAGGGCAGAGAGAGAGGAGAGAGAGAATGCCAAGCAGGCTCTGCACTGTCGGTGCAGAGCCCGATGTGGGCCTCGAACTGACGAACCACCATATCATGACCTGAGCCAAAATCAAGAGTCAGACACATAACCAACTGAGCCCCCCAAGCGCAAATACTGCCCCCTGTATACATCTTGTTTAAAAAAAAGAGAGAAATGTAAGAATTACACCAGCAGACAGTTTATCATTAATGCAGTCAGAAAACCAGAAGAAAGAACATTGAGAAGGGTAATTTTCTCACTATGTGAGTCAGTTTTTAACGCGCCTTCCCACCTAACTATCTTGGGTGCCTTTAGCAGTTTGTGTACCACTCTGGGAGCACGGAGCTCAGTCGTGCTGACCTGCACTTCACGCTTGATGAGATGATAACTCTGATGATATGCTGATTGGCCGTCACCCTCCTGCAGTCATGTGCCTTGCACAATTTTCTACCTGAAGTTGGCAGAAACCCTGCATGCAAATTGATTTGTTAAATTACAGTAGAAAAGTACCTTGAACTTTACAGAGTTTAATGTCTCAGAAGTGATAAAAATGAAAGAACATTTTTATGTGGTATATCCCCAGAGCCCTGAGACTCTCAGGAGGAGGTGGCCCTCTGGGTTACTACCCACTGCTGGCCCTTACCTTGCTGCTATCTAACGCATGCTGTTATTTATTTATTTACTTACTTACTTATTTAATTTTTAAAGTCAAGTTTTTATTTAAATTTTTTTTAGTTAACATGTATGGTAAAGTTGGTTTCAGGTGTAGAATTCAGTGGTTTATCACTTACATATAACACCCAGGGCTCATCCCAACAAGTCCCTCCTTAATGCCCTTCGCCCATTTAGCCCATCTGCTGCTCAATCCTTCCATCATCCCTCAGTTGGTTCTCTACAGTTAAGAGTCTCTTATAGTTTGCTTCCCTCTTTCTCTTTTTTCTCTTCTCCTATGTTCATCTGTTTTGAACACAGGATTGAAATCATATGGTATTTCTTTGTCTTTCTCTGACTGACTTATTTCACTTAGCATAACACACTCTAGCTCCATCTACATCATTGCAAATGGTAAGATTTCATTCTTTTTTAAAAAATGTTTACTTTTGACAGAGAGAGAGAGAGACAGAGACGGAGCATGAGCAGGGGAGGGGCAGAGAGAGAGGGAGACACAGAATCAGAAGCAGGCTCCAGGCTCTGAGCTGTCAGCACAGAGCCTGACGCAGGGCTCGAACTCACAAACTGTGAGATCATGACCTGAACCGAAGTCGGACGCTCAACCTACTGAGCACCCAGGCGCCCCAAGATTTCATTCTTTTTGATGGTTGAGTAACATTTCACTATTTATGTATATGTATACATATATATATTCTATATATGAAGATGTGTGTGTATATATATGTATATATATAAAGAATATGTGGTGCGTGTATATATATGTATATATATATATGTATATATATGTGTATATATATGTGTGTGTGTATATATATATTCATCCTTTTTGTTATGATGTGGTACATATATACCACATCTTCTTTATCCATTCATCCAGTTGATGGGTACTATGGTTCTTTCCATAGTTTGGCTATTGTTGATAATGCTGCTATAAACATCAGGGTGCATGTGCCTTTTGAGTTAGTATTTTTGTAAATAGTTTGTGTAAATACCTAGTAGTGCAATTGCTGAGTCATAGGGTGCTTTTATATTTAACTTTTTGAGGAGCTCTGTTTTCCAGAGTGACTGCACCAGTTTGCATTCCCATCAGCAGTGTAAGAGGGTTCCCTTTTCTCTGCATCCTTGCCAACACTTGTTGTTTCCTGTGTTGCTAATTTTAGCCATTCTGACAGGTGTAAGGTGGTATCTCTTGGTAGTTTTTATTTGTATTTCCCTGATGATGAATGAAGTTGAGCATCTTTTCATGTGCCTGTTAGCCATCTGAATGTCTTCTTTGGAAAAGTGTCTATTCATGTCTTCTGCCCATTTCTTAACTGGATTATTTCTTTTTTTGGGTGCTGAGTTTGATAAGTTCTTTACAGATTTTAGATACTAACCCTTTATCCAATATGTCATTTGCAAATATCTTCTCCCATTCTGAAGGTTGCCTTGTAGTTTTGTTCATTGTTTCCTTTGCTGTGCAGAAGCCTTTTATCATGATGAAGTCTCAATAGTTATTTATTTATTTATTTATTTATTTATTTATTTAGAGAGCACGTGCACTTGCAAGCAGGAGAGGGTAGTAGGAGAGCGAGATGAGAATTTTTTTTAAGTTTATTTTTTTTTTTTGAGAGAGAGATAGAGAACAAGCAACAAAGGGAAAGAGAGAGGGAGAGACAGAATTCCAAGCAGGCTCTGCAGTGTTAGCCATTGCAGGGCTCGAACCCATGAACCTGTGAGCTCATGATCTGAGCCAAAATCAAGAGTCAGACACTTAACTGACTGAGCCACCCAGGTGCTCCCCCTTGATAGTTTATTTTTGCTTTTGTTTCTCTTGCCTCAGGAGACATATCTAGTAAGAAGTTGCTATGGCCAATGTTTAGGAGGTTACTGCCTGTGTTCTCCTCTAGGATTTTGATGGTTTCCTGTCTCACATTTAGGTCTTTTATCCATTTTGAGTTCACTTTTATGTATGACATAAGAAAGTGGCCCAGTTTCATTCTTCTAAATGTTGCTGCCTGGGTTTCCTGACAACATTTGTTGAAAATACTGCCCTTTCCCCATTGGATACTCTTTCCTGCTTTGTCGAAGATTAGTCCATATAGTTATGGATCATTTCCAGATTTTCTATTCTGTTTCATTGATCTATGTATCCCTTTTTATGCCAGTACCATACTGTTTTCGTGACTACAGCTTTGCAATGTAGCTTAAAGTCCAGAATTGTGATGACTCTTGCTTTTCTCCTTCAAGATTGTTTTGGCTATTCAGTGGTTTTGTTTGTGTATGTGTGTGTGTGTGTGTGTGTGCTTTCATATAAATTTTAGGATTATTTGTTCTAGCTCTATGAAAAATTTTAATGGCGAGTTTGACAAGGATTGCATTAAATGTGTAGATTGCTTCAGGTAGTATAGATATTTTAACAATGTTTGTTTACCTATCCATGGGCATGGAATGATTTTACATTTCTTTGTATCATTTTAAATTTCTTTCAAAAGCATTCTATAGTTTTCTAAGTATAGATCTTTACCTATTTGATTAGGTTTTTTCCTAGGTATCTTCTAGTTTTTGGTGCAATTGTTAATGGGATTGATTCCTTGATTTCTCTTTCTACTGTTTCATTATTGGTATATAACACCCACAGCTAATATCATCCTCAATGGGGAAAAACTGAGAGCTTTTCCTCTATGATCAGGAACAAGACAGGGATGTCCACTCTCACCATTGTTATTTAACATAGTACTGGGATTCTGGGAAGATGGCGGCATAGGAGGACGCTGGGCTCACCGCGCGTCCTGCTGATCACTTAGATTCCACCTACACCTGCCTAAATAACCCAGAAAACCGCCAGAGGATTAGCAGAACGGAGTCACCGGACCCAAGTGCAGACGAGAGGCCCACGGAAGAGGAAGAGTAAGGAGGAGTTAACTTGAAAACCCTGGAAGAGTGATGAGGATGCTAAAAGTGAGGGAAAAAAATCAAGAAAGGAAAAGACGGCCCGCCGAAGAAAAACATCTACTGACCTCACAATACTGTCTGATACTGCTTGTGTAAAGGTCTAACTTTCCATTCAGAATACTCTTTAAGACATACTAAATGATGGGAAGGGAAGATGGCGGCGTAGGAGGACGCTGGGCTCACCGCGCGTCCTGCTGATCACTTAGATTCCACCTACACCTGCCTAAATAACCCAGAAAACCGCCAGAGGATTAGCAGAACGGAGTCACCAGACCCAAGCGCAGACGAGAGGCCCACGGAAGAGGGTAGGAAGGGCGGCGAGGCGGTGCGCGCTCCAAGGACTGGCGGGAGGGAGCCGGGGCGGAGGGGCGGCTCGCCGGCCAAGCAGAGCCCCCGAGTCTGGCTGGCAAAAGCGGAGGGGCCTGACGGACTGTGTTCCGACAGCAAGCGCGACTTAGCGTCTGGGAGGTCATAAGTTAACAGCTCTGCTCAGAAAGCGGGAAGGCTGGAGGACAAAGGGAGGGAGAGCTGCGGAGCCCCCGGACGACAGAGCTCAGTTTGGTGGGGAACAAAGGCGCTCGCCAGCGCCATCTCCCCCGCCCATCCCCCAGCCAAAATCCCAAAGGGAACCGGTTCCTGCCAGGGAAATTGCTGGCTCCGCGCAAACACCCAACTCTGTGCTTCTGCGGAGCCAAACCTCTGGCAGCGGATCTGACTCCCTCCGGCTGCCACAGGGCCCCTCCTGAAGTGGATCACCTAAGGAGAAGCGAGCTAAGCCTGCCCCCCCTGCCGCCGTGCACCTTGCCTACCCACCCCAGCTAATACGCCAGATCCCCAGCATCACAAGCCTGGCAGTGTGCAAGTAGCCCAGACGGGCCACGCCACCCCACAGTGAATCCCGCCCCTAGGAGAGGGGAAGAGAAGGCACACACCAGTCTGACTGTGGCCCCAGCGGTGGGCTGGGGGCAGACATCAGGACTGACTGCGGCCCCGCCCACCAACTCCAGTTATACACCACAGCACAGGGGAAGTGCCCTGCAGGTCCCCACCACACCAGGGCCTATCCAAAATGACCAAGCGGAAGAATTCCCCTCAGAAGAATCTCCAGGAAATAACAACAGCTAATGAGCTGATCAAAAAGGATTTAAATAATATAACAGAAAGTGAATTTAGAATAATAGTCATAAAATTAATCACTGGGCTTGAAAACAGTATACAGGACAGCAGAGAATCTCTTGCTACAGAGATCAAGGGACTAAGGAACAGTCACGAGGAGCTAAAAAACGCTTTAAATGAAATGCAAAACAAAATGCAAACCACCACAGCTCGGATGGAAGAGGCAGAGGAGAGAATAGGTGAACTAGAAGATAAAGTTATGGAAAAAGAGGAAGCTGAGAAAAAGAGAGATAAAAAAATCCAGGAGTATGAGGGGAAAATTAGAGAACTAAGTGATACACTAAAAAGAAATAATATACGCATAATTGGTATCCCAGAGGAGGAAGAGAGAGGGAAAGGTGCTGAAGGGGTACTTGAAGAAATAATAGCTGAGAACTTCCCTGAACTGGGGAAGGAAAAAGGCATTGAAATCCAAGAGGCACAGAGAACGCCCTTCAGACATAACTTGAATCGATCTTCTGCACGACATATCATAGTGAAACTGGCAAAATACAAGGATAAAGAGAAAATTCTGAAAGCAGCAAGGGGTAAACGTGCCCTCACATATAAAGGGAGACCTATAAGACTCGTGACTGATCTCTCTTTCGAAACTTGGCAGGCCAGAAAGAATTGGCACGAGATTTTCAGGGTGCTAGACAGCAAAAATATGCAGCCGAGAATCCTTTATCCAGCAAGTCTGTCATTTAGAATAGAAGGAGAGATAAAGGTCTTCCCAAACAAACAAAAACTGAAGGAATTTGTCACCACGAAACCAGCCCTACAAGAGATCCTAAGGGGGACCCTGTGGGACAAAGTACCAGAGACATCACTACAAGCATAAAACAGACAGACATCACAATGACTCTAAACCCATATCTTTCTATAATAACACTGAATGTAAATGGATTAAATGCGCCAACCAAAAGACATAGGGTATCAGAATGGATAAAAAAACAAGACCCATCTATTTGCTGTCTACAAGAGACTCATTTTAGACCTGAGGACACCTTTAGATTCAGAGTGAGGGGATGGAGAACTATTTATCATGCTACTGGAAGCCAAAAGATAGCTGGAGTAGCCATACTTATATCAGACAAACTAGACTTTAAATTAAAGGCTGTAACAAGAGATGAAGAAGGACATTATATAATAGTTACAGGGTCTATCCATCAGGAAGAGCTAACAATTATAAATGTCTATGCGCCGAATACCGGAGCCCCCAAATATATAAAACAATTACTCATAAACAGAAGCAACCTTATTGATAAGAATGTGGTAATTGCAGGGGACTTTAACACCCCACTTACAGAAATGGACAGATCATCTAGACACACGGTCAATAAAGAAACAAGGGCCCTGAATGAGACATTGGATCAGATGGACTTGACAGATCTATTTAGAACTCTGCATCCCAAAGCAACAGAATATACTTTCTTCTCGAGTGCACATGGAACATTCTCCAAGATAGATCATATACTGGGTCACAAAACAGCCCTTCATAAGTTTACAAGAATTGAAATTATACCATGCATACTTTCAGACCACAATGCTATGAAGCTTGAAATCAACCACAGGAAAAAGTCTGGAAAACCTCTAAAAGCATGGAGGTTAAAGAACACCCTACTCACGAATGAGTGGGTCAACCAGGCAATTAGAGAAGAAATTAAAAAATATATGGAAACAAACGAAAATGAAAATACAACAATCCAAACGCTTTGGGACGCAGCGAAGGCAGTCCTGAGAGGAAAATACATTGCAATCCAGGCCTATCTCAAGAAACAAGAAAAATCCCAAATACAAAATCTAACAGCACACCTAAAGGAAATAGAAGCAGAACAGCAAAGGCAGCCTAAACCCAGCAGAAGAAGAGAAATAATAAAGATCAGAGCAGAAATAAACAATATAGAATCTAAAAAAACTGTAGAGCAGATCAACGAAACCAAGAGTTGGTTTTTTGAAAAAATAAACAAAATTGACAAACTGCTAGCCAGGCTTCTCAAAAAGAAAAGGGAGATGACCCAAATAGATAAAATCATGAATGAAAATGGAATTATTACAACCAATCCCTCAGAGATACAAACAATTATCAGGGAATACTATGAAAAATTATATGCCAACAAATTGGACAACCTGGAAGAAATGGACAAATTCCTGAACACCCACACTCTTCCAAAACTCAATCAGGAGGAAATAGAAAGCTTGAACAGACCCATAACCAGCGAAGAAATTGAATCGGTTATCAAAAATCTCCCAACAAATAAGAGTCCAGGACCAGATGGCTTCCCAGGGGAGTTCTACCAGACGTTTAAAGCAGAGATAATACCTATCCTTCTCAAGCTATTCCAAGAAATAGAAAGGGAAGGAAAACTTCCAGACTCATTCTATGAAGCCAGTATTACTTTGATTCCTAAACCAGACAGAGACCCAGTAAAAAAAGAGAACTACAGGCCAATATCCCTGATGAATATGGATGCAAAAATTCTCAATAAGATACTAGCAAATCGAATTCAACAGCATATAAAAAGAATTATTCACCATGATCAAGTGGGATTCATTCCTGGGATGCAGGGCTGGTTCAACATTCGCAAATCAATCAACGTGATACATTACATTAACAAAAAAAAAGAGAAGAACCATATGATCCTGTCAATCGATGCAGAAAAGGCCTTTGACAAAATCCAGCACCCTTTCTTAATAAAAACCCTTGAGAAAGTCGGGATAGAAGGAACATACTTAAAGATCATAAAAGCCATTTATGAAAAGCCCACAGCTAACATCATCCTCAACGGGGAAAAACTGAGAGCTTTTTCCCTGAGATCAGGAACACGACAGGGATGCCCACTCTCACCGCTGTTGTTTAACATAGTGCTGGAAGTTCTAGCATCAGCAATCAGACAACAAAAGGAAATCAAAGGCATCCAAATTGGCAAAGATGAAGTCAAGCTTTCGCTTTTTGCAGATGACATGATATTATACATGGAAAATCCGGTAGACTCCACCAAAAGTCTGCTAGAACTGATACATGAATTCAGCAAAGTTGCAGGATACAAAATCAATGTACAGAAATCAGTTGCATTCTTATACACTAACAACGAAGCAACAGAAAGACAAATAAAGAAACTGATCCCATTCACAATTGCACCAAGAAGCATAAAATACCTAGGAATAAATCTAACCAAAGATGTAAAGGATCTGTATGCTGAAAACTATAGAAAACTTATGAAGGTAATTGAAGAAGATTTAAAGAAATGGAAAGACATTCCCTGCTCATGGATTGGAAAAATAAATATTGTCAAAATGTCAATACTACCCAAAGCTATCTACACATTCAATGCAATCCCAATCAAAATTGCACCAGCATTCTTCTCGAAACTAGAACAAGCAATCCTAAAATTCATATGGAACCACTAAAGGCCCCGAATAGCCAAAGGAATTTTGAAGAAGAAGACCAAAGCAGGAGGCATCACAATCCCAGATTTCAGCCTCTACTACAAAGCTGTCATCATCAAGACAGCATGGTATTGGCACAAAAACAGACACACAGACCAATGGAATAGAATAGAAACCCCAGAACTAGACCCACAAACGTATGGCCAACTCATCTTTGACAAAGCAGGAAAGAACATCCAATGGAAAAAAGACAGCCTCTTTAACAAATGGTGCTGGGAGAACTGGACAGCAACATGCAGAAGGTTGAAACTAGACCACTTTTTCACACCATTTACCAAAATAAACTCAAAATGGATAAAGGACCTAAATGTGAGACAGGAAACCATCAAAACCTTAGAGGAGAAAGCAGGAAAAGACCTCTCTGACCTCAGCCGTAGCAATCTCTTACTCGACACATCCCCAAAGGCAAGGGAATTAAAAGCAAAAGTGAATTACTGGGACCTTATGAAGATAAAAAGCTTCTGCACAGCAAAGGAAACAACCAACAAAACTAAAAGGCAACCAACGGAATGGGAAAAGATATTTGCAAATGACATATCGGACAAGGGGCTAGTATCTAAAATCTATAAAGAGCTCACCAAACTCCACACCCGAAAAACAAATAACCCAGTGAAGAAATGGGCAGAAAACACGAATAGACACTTCTCTAAAGAAGACATCCAGATGGCCAACAGGCACATGAAAAGATGTTCAGCGTCGCTCCTTATCAGGGAAATACAAATCAAAACCACACTCAGGTATCACCTCACGCCAGTCAGAGTGGCCAAAATGAACAAATCAGGAGACTATAGATGCTGGAGAGGATGTGGAGAAACGGGAACCCTCTTGCACTGTTGGTGGGAATGCAAATTGGTGCAGCCGCTCTGGAAAGCAGTGTGGAGGTTCCTCAGAAAATTAAAAATAGACCTACCCTATGACCCAGCAATAGCACTGCTAGCAATTTACCCAAGGGATACAGGAGTACTGATGCATAGGGGCACTTGTACCCCAATGTTCATAGCAGCACTCTCAACAATAGCCAAATTATGGAAAGAGCCTAAATGTCCATCAACTGATGAATGGATAAAGAAATTGTGGTATATATACACAATGGAATACTACGTGGCAATGAGAAAAAATGAAATATGGCCTTTTGTAGCAACGTGGATGGAACTGGAGAGTGTGATGCTAAGTGAAATAAGCCATACAGAGAAAGACAGATACCATATGGTTTCACTCTTATGTGGATCCTGAGAAACTTAACAGGAACCCATGGGGGAGGGGAAGGAAAAAAAAAAAAAAGAGGTTAGAGTGGGAGAGAGCCAAAGCATAAGAGACTGTTAAAAACTGAGAACAAACTGAGGGTTGATGGGGGGTGGGAGGGAGGGGAGGGTGGGTGATGGGTATTGAGGAGGGCACCTTTTGGGATGAGCACTGGGTGTTGTATGGAAACCAATATGTCAATAAATTTCATATATATATAAAAAAAAAACAAACATAGTACTGGAAGTCCTAGCCTCAGCAATCAGAGAAATAAAGAGAATATAAGATAAATAAATATGCATCTAAATCAGCAAGGAAGAATTACCTTTTTCACTTTGTTGGTGAGCCCGTAAAACCCAGAGGCTGGAAGAAGTTAACAGCTCAAAAGAAATTATCTAACATCAGTGGAGGTACCCTAAAACACAATTAGTCATACAGACATTTCATAGTTAAATACAGTGATAGGTGCCATGTGTTATTATATATAAGTAAGATAGCTTTCATAGCTCAAGACAAAAAAACTGTTACCTTCCCTTCCCACAAAAATTAGTGACTCATCTAATAATTTGAAAATGCTCTTTTTTAAATCACATACATACCTTCACCTTTTCAGCACCTAGACTGCACCTCATTCCTCGGAAATGTATCCGTGTGCTAAAGAGAAACAATCTTGGTTCTTTTCTTTTTAATTTTTTTAAATTTTCTAAAACTTTTTTAATGTTTATTTATTTTGTGAGAAACAGCATGAGCAGGGGAGTGGCAGAGGGAGAGAGAGTCACAGAATCTGAAGCGGGCTCCAGGCTCTGAGCTGTCAGCACAGAGCTGACATGGGGCTCGAACTCACAAACCGCGAGATCATGACCTGAGGTCGGACGCTTAACAGACTGAGCCACCCAAGCGCCCCAAAACAATCTTTGTTCTTGTGAAAAGTATTTAAGGTTGTCTGTTTTTAAAAATTGTTCTTAACCTTTACTATAAGAAAAATAATAATAATATGAATTTAAATAGCTTGAAATTTCAGAATATTCATATGAGAAGTAATAACTGCAAAAACAGGTCCAATTTTTCTTAAATTTTACCCATAACTTTAAGGGCTCTCAAAATTTAAAATACAAAATACATTTTCTTTTCTGATATTTGTGGCCACATTTGATCTCTGTATGTACTGATGCTAAGCAAGGACATTTTTATTTAAGCCATCTCTGTAAACATGAATTGAGTAACTATATCTGGAAGTAAATTAAGTTGGAAGAGTGCAGCTATTTAATTGATTTTTTTTCTGTGTGAGGTATGGTATTTTCTTATGGCATATAAAGTGATGAAATTGGTTATTTAATTTCATAGCCTAAATGGGTTCAGTAAATGAGAGACAACAAAAAGATATAGCAGTCTAATCACAAAATATCATTGTCTATCAACCCTTAAAAATTAATAAAGTTGGGGCGCCTGGGTGGCGCAGTCGGTTAAGCGTCCGACTTCAGCCAGGTCACGATCTCGCGGTCCGGGAGTTCGAGCCCCGCGTCAGGCTCTGGGCTGATGGCTCAGAGCCTGGAGCCTGTTTCCAATTCTGTGTCTCCCTCTCTCTCTGTCCCTCCCCCGTTCATGCTCTGTCTCTCTCTGTCCCAAAAATAAATAAACGTTGAAAAAAAAATTTTTTTTAAAATTAATAAAGTTTATTTAAAATGTATTATGGCTATGCACACATATACAAGTAAATACAAATAAAGCAATTCTTTATGACCCAAAAATGAATTCTCTGTGCTTTTCCACTTACCCATATTTATTGCAGCAAAACAGAGATTTTTAGAATAGTTTCATAGGTGCCTGCCCTATCAGCTTCCCAGCACTTATCCACCAAAATCCCATTAGTCTAAATGCAGCTCCTAAGGCCCAAACAAATAAAGTCAGTGGAAGCATTCTGCCTAAAACTTCACCTGAGCAACTGTTTCCCTAATACCTCCCACCAACACCCCAAGTGTTTACAGGCAGATTTGTTGGGAGAACATGTTGCCCTACCTGCAGACATGGGGCGTCCATTCTGTGATGTTTATGTCACATCAAGTATTTACTTAATGTGACCCTCAAGTAAGAGCAGAATAATATAATTCTGGGCTGGATTTATTTTTTTTACCACTTCATTAAGATGCTGGGCAAGTGACTTTATTCCCTTGTGCCTCAGACTTCTCTTCATTAAGATGACTGTAAAATGCTATAGAAATAATTTATAGCTTCAGATATGCAGTGCAGATGTAGCATACATTATATGTAGGTGCCAAGTAATACCACACGGTGTTTACTCAGCAAAATAACGCCAGGTGTAGATAACACGACAGAGAGCCCCATAGACCCAGGGCCCTTCCTCTTTAGCACACAACAGAGTGTAGTCATCATGAGTCTTCCGTGCATTTTTACAGCTAAGTCTCATGAACAGATGATGTCACAGCATCCTTTCAGGTCCACTGAGTGTGACTTGCTAGAGAAATTTAATTACAAAGAAAAAAACCTCTTCAAATAAAAAGTTTGATTTGGGGATGATTTGTTCATAGAAATCTTCTAGGAGAGAACTCAACTTATATTGAATTACTTCATCAATTTATTGAAGTAAATGATCCAAGCTGTTGTTTATCTTGATCCATACAGAATCACATAGCTGACACTGTTTCTCAATTCTATACTCTCTTACAATAAAAAAAAAATGAAAACACAGATAAGTAAGGTGATATCCAAAACCTAGTTTTAAAAAATCACCTAGAGAGGATATGACATAATCAGTCACACATAAAACAGATAAAGCCCGATTTCTAATTCCTTCTATCTATATTACAATTCTGGGATTTTTCATGATCATGACAGTTTTAGGTACTACAAAATTCTGAAATCTCTTCTGAATCATCTAGGATTCTATTCTGTCCAGCTTAATTTGAGTGCTAAGAGTATTTTGATAATACTCTAATAATACTATTACTAGGAACTATCCCAAAGCTTTAAGCCTTCAGATTTTTTAAAATTATATTTCTCAAATATGGTGATAAAAAATAGAATAATAGCTTAAGTATGTCATCACTTTACTATGTCACTTGATCTCTCAGATTAATTTTACTCAATTTTAAAGTTGAAACTATTTTTTTTATATTCTAATAGTTTGGTGTATACAGTAAATTTAATTAAATGAGAATTGTTAAATAGCCATGACAGCCTTTCCCCCAGCTATTCTGAATGATCAGGAATTAACTATACAATTTCCAAGGGCTTTTTAATTTATACCTCTAAATCAATCAATTTTAAATCCCATTTTTCTGTTTGACATAAAATGATTTCTAAAATATTTCTTCTTGTGATGCAAAACAAATTACTCAAAGAACTATAGAAAGGAGTAAAATATACGAAATTTCAAAGTTCATAATAATCTTAGCATTAATCAGCACTTGGCAGCTAGCACTGGAATTAACTTACACAATTTGGAGTATTATCCTAAAATTATCATTGCCATTTCCAGCATTGGGAGTCACTAACGGTTGTTAGACACTATGTAATTAGCATGAGAAGTCAGAAATTGATGCATGACCAAACACAAGTTATGTGCCAAATAAAATTACTATAATTTATCAATTCAGCTAGTCAAATGTGATTGTCAGTGAGCCCAGAATACTCAAAACACAATCATAATTATGTTCAGAAAGTATCAGGGAAGAGTTTGGGGGAAAAAAAAGAAATGTTACTGTGTTAATGTATGTATAACAGAATATCCAAGTTCTGGTAAATCATAAAATTTAGCAATATAATTAACTTTTTTTCAGTATTAACTAAATTTTTTACATAGATGTTTTAAATAAAATTATGTAACTCACATTAGATAATTTTACTGTAAAGTTAAATGTTCTTTTTTCTTAATCAAATGTATTTTATAACATAAATGTTCTCCTTTAGACAGATGATGACTAAAGCAAAATTTTAATTAAAATGGCTTTTAAATTAGCTCAAGATGGAAATTAAAAAAAGAAAATCCAGGCAAATCTGCTACAAATCAGGGAAAGGCAGGTTGTAAGTTATGTGCAAATCCTGGTACATTCCCAATAATTCCATCTCTTTTTTCCCACTCCTCATAGGGCACCAGTGTACTTTCATATCCCAGTTGAGATCACCTGTACTAAAATTGATGATATACCCAGTCTGCTTCCCTACTCTCCTCCTTCCCACAACTGGGCAGAATAGAATATTAAGGAAAGCACTGACCTTAAATAAACAGTCCGGGTTTGATTCAGGCAAGACACTCACTCTCTGATTCAAGAATTAATGAATAACGTAAGGATGATTCTTGCCCCAAAATCTACCTCACTGGTTTATAAAGAAAATCAAAAGTGTTTTATAAACTTCTATACACTGTACAAATAAGAGTTATTATGATGATTTGTGGCCCATGCCCACAGATTTAGCCCAGTCCCAGATTCTAAGAATAACTCAAACCAGTCTCTACGTGGAATGAATTTAGGAAGCCTCAGCTAAGTAATTCAAATGCCTCAGATTCTAAAACCTTCTTGCTGTTTCTCTTGCTGTAAGCTTATTACAGTTGCTCTAAGCTTTTTTCTAATAACCGGATCTTCCTTTATTCTGGGAACAAACAGGGTCCCCAAAAACAAATGAATAAATAAATCAGAACCAGAAAGTCTCATTCTTCAGATACCAGCTTTTAAGTTCTAATACCAATCCATTTCCCCCCTGTAGTAGATCTCTGCCTTCCTCTCTCCTGCCATCTTAGGATATCTGACCTGAATCCATACCCCCACAGATGGGAGCCGCCTAGTACTTCTGTAATGCTCAAATTCCATCTACCTGCCTGACTTGTCACCACACTCCTTAGATTTGGGCGCAATCTATAACCTAGCCATTTGGCAGATTTAGACTCAAGATAGAAAATTCTTTTCTGGCCACGATTTTCTACAAAAGGAGCAAAATGTCTTGTGAGATAACGAGTTCTATATCCCCTAAGGTAAACAAGCCAAAGCTACGTACCTATCAGCAGTGATTACCATGGAAGGCACTGCTGCTCTGGTTGGGAGGTTAGACAAGATCACTCTACAATCCTAGGTCACCTGCTTAATTAACGACTCTGCTACTCTGCCTCTCTGATGCTTTGGAGCGAGAATGGATAAGACAATATATGGCTCCTGACGTTGTTGCGTCTTGCTTCACTAAACAAATTATTCCTATAATGAATCCAAGAGACCGCATGCTATTTGCGTTATTAGCATTTTATTTGTGATACTAACTAAATGAAATGCACTCTAGAAACACAAATGTTCTTTGCGTGTAGATGTTAAAAACTGTTACTGCTCTAATGTCCTTGTTAGAGAGAGCCATATTTAGTTATAGGAAACGATGTCATTTAACTCTGAAAAGAGTGGGTTTTTTTAAATCACATATGGTAAGCCATGAACCAACACCAAGCATCCATAAAGAAGATGGCATTTCTAATTATACTTTTACATTAATTACCACACTCTTGTCACTTCACTATCAAACTGTTTATATTCTCTCTGTAAGTCAGTCGCATAAAGTAAATGAAAATATGAATGATGCAAAACTTGGCAGTCACTTTATAATATTTGTAGGAATACAGTGTATTTGGATTTGGTACATAGAATTAAATTATTTTAACATTATTTTTTATTTTATTCTGGTTTTATAATATTGTGTTATATTTTCCTTCAGTTTTAGAAAAGGAAATCAAACAGCATTACTCATGCAGTAACTTACGTCTATTATATTATACCAAATAACTGATTTCCCCAGTCTTTTCATCTTTCTATTTGGTTATGGAATAACAAAGCCTACCTATTTGAATGTTTGTGATCCATTATAGACATGTAAGACCTTTTTTGTATCTTAGCCATACTTATTTCTTGAACACTGGGAGACAAATGGAGAACAGGATAAAAATATGGGAGTTATCGGGCAGAATCATGGGCGTGGATTTCAAAAATTAACTGTTAGGAATTAGAAGCAAAAAAGTAAGTAAGGAGAGAGGAGGTGGTATGGAGACAGAAATGAAGTGAGGACGTCCAGAAGATGGTTTGCCAGTGGAGTCGTGACTTGCCAAGAGTCCCTCTAGTTGATCAAGAATTGATCCAACTTAGGGGCACCTGGGTGGCTCAGTCAGTTAAGCATTCAACTTTGGCTCAGGTCACGGTCTCATGGTTTGTGAGTTGGAGCCACACATGAGGCTCTCTGCTGTCAGCACAGAGCCCGCTTTGAATCTTCTGTCCCCCTCTCTCTCTGTCCCACCCCCACTTGTGCTCTCTCTCTCTCTCTTTCTTTCTCTCATGAATAAATCAACATTAAGAAAGTTTTAAAAAAGGAAGAAAGAATTAACAGAATTGACCCAACTTAAGTAAGGTTGATGGTATTTAGGAGAACTGAAGCAGGAGAACTCTTACCAAAATAACTATTCAAGCTAGTAAATTAAACATCCCTAGTTCCATGGATGCTGATAAGACAAAAGACTTTGCTACTCAAAGCAAAAGACATAGGAGTATCAGGATAGTTGTCCTGGTTTCCTAAGCTCAGGACCCAAGTCCAAGATGCCTCCGCCAGGTAAAGCCTACATGCAGTACAGTGCCCTACAAAAGAGAGATCTTGAGTATAGAGAATCCAGCTTTCCAATAAGCAGTAAGCAAGCCTATTCTTTATCCAGAGACAAGATTTATTACAGAACTACATGGCTCATTCCAGAGAGGAGTTACCTCACTTCTCGGGATTGCCAGCCAAATAAATAATTCTAAGAAGTAGCCTTGGGGAAAGAACAGAGATCTTACTCTCAGCTGGACACATAGGAGGGCAAACATCCCACTCACAGAAGACTGCTGCTCAACAGCGAAGTGAATCAGCATCACTCAGAAACTTATCAGAAATGTGACGTCCTGGGCCTCATTCCAGACCTAGCTGACTTAGTGCATTTAGACTGCTATAACAAAATGCTACAGACTGGGCAACTTATAAACAACAAACATGTATTTCTCAGAGTTCTGGCAGCTGGGAAGTCCAAGATCATGGCAGTGTTAGGTGTCTGCTTGGAGCCCATTTCCTAGTTTATAAGCAAGCAGTCATTTGCTGTGTCTTCATATGGTAGAAGAAGCAAGGGAGCCTACTGGGACTTCTTTTATAAGGACACTAATCCCATTTATGAGGGATCTGGCCTCATCACCTAATCACCTTCCAAAAACTCTACCTCCTAATACCATCACATTGGGGGTTAGGATTTCAACATATGTATTTTGAGGAAACACAAACATTCAGACCATAGCATTAGCGAATCAGAAATTTGGCAGTCTGAATTTACTATGCCACTTCTGAGGCCTATTAAAGTTTGAGAACCAAACATGTAAGGAAAAGAATTCTGGATAGCAGTCAAGATTCTGGGTCTAGTAAGTGTTTCTATCAACTACCTGGGTGTGCCTTTCAAACTGTCTGGGCCTTAGTATCTTCACCTATTATAACAGGAGAGGGTCAGGTAATTTCTGATTTCTTATTGCTCAAGTTCAATGAAATTCTATATTCCTTGACATGTAGTTTATAAATATTGCCTATATTAAAGACCTTAAAATATGTATGGCAAGTACTGGGAAACTAGGAGAGATAGCAGCAACACAGATCCATAAGGACCCGTATGTGGCTTCATAGGCTCACAGAACTTACTTGTCAGCATGCTGGGAGTAGAACAATACCTCAGAGAAATGTGAAGTAACCAATCTGGTATATCAGAAGATCTGTTTAGGAATTTATGGTGGTTCCCATCACTGAAAGGGAGGCCAGTCTTGTGTCCTCTGGCCTGAGCATTCTCTTCCAAAGGGCATACCGTTACAAATTATAATCAGAAGTCTTGCCTGGGGAGCATGGATTTGGAGCAAAGAGTTGATTGAATGTTCTAAGATTGCCTGATGTGTCCACATCTGTCACCATAGTCTAGGTTCACTTCCAGGATTTGGATGCCTTCTTCTGTGGAGAACACCTTCTCCCGAATGGGTGCAACTGAGTTACCCTCCAAGAAGTTACTCTCCTACTTTTCTGTACTTGCAGTGTCAAACAAGTCTCCCTCAGATCAACACTTTTCTTTGGCAGATTTAAAGTTTCACTTATGTTCTAGTCTAGACTCAAAGACTTAGAAAATTCTGCCTCTCTTAAGTGACCCTGTATATTCTCTACCCTGATCATTTAAGTCTTGATTTTAGAGTTAAAAATCTCAGAAGACAGCCCAATTACTTTATTTCCAAGTTTCTGATGGGCTACCACACTTTCGATTTTGCCTGTGTTTCCGGCATCCCCCAGCCCCTAGATCTTAAATGGCCATCAGCTCGGGAATGGAGACTAAGCCTCCAAAAACTACATAATGGAGGAGTTGCCTTCACATGTAGCCATCCCAGTGAGTGAATAGCCATCTTAGTTTCCATGCCATTTATGGTCTTTGTGATGTGATTCTTTTAGCAAAGTATAATACAATTCTGGCCCCAAGAGCTTATTAATAAAAAACAAGTTTTAACTTACAATGTACAGTAGCTTCCAGGAATGTTTATGTTATTTAGAAATTTGAATTGAATTGTAAAAGCCAAATGTATTCACATTGTCTATAAAAAGTGAATGGCTGAACAGTTACTCAGTAAACATGATGGGTGGTGACAACAAATTTAGGTAACTCCTGCTTGTTAGACTATGCTTTTCTATAAAATGTTACACAGCCTATATTTTCCACATGTTTTCTTTCACCTTTTTTGCTTTTATGGATGCTAACTAAAAAATATGAATTGTCTATATTTCTTTCATTATTTATTAGTTATAAATCTCAGTTAGAAAGATAACAGAGGCATTTCTGACACTAAAAAAGTCACAAGTCTTCTTTAAAAATGTGATTTTTAAATTTTTTTAATGTTTATTTATTTTTGAGAGAGAGAGACAGCATAAGTGGGGCGAGGGTCAAAGAGAGGGAAACACAGAATCTGAAGCAGGCTCCTGGCTCTGAGCTGTCAGCATAGAGCCCAATGCGGGGCTTGAATCCACAAGTCGCAAGATCATGACCTGAGCCAAAGTCGTACTCTTAACCAACTGAACCACCCAGGCTCCCCAAAATGTGATTTTTCTTTGGTAGAACTGTTAGTAAAGTGTATTTATTCTACCTATTACTATACCTTTATAAAGATGTTCAGCATCACTAATTATCAGGGAAATGCAAATCAGAATCACAATGAGATACCACCTCACCCCTTTCAGAATAGCTATTATCAGAAACAAACAGAACAAATGCTGGAGAGGATGTGGAGAAAGGGAACCCTCATGCACTGTTGGTGGGAATATAGACTGGTGTAGCCATTGTGGAAAACAATATGGAGTTTCCTGAAAAAATTTAAAATAGACCTACCATACAATCTAGCTATACCACCTCTAGATATTTATCTGAAGAAAATGAAAACACCAATTTGAAAAGATATGTACACCCCTATGTACATTGCAGCATTATTTACAATAGCCAAGAATGGAAACAACCTAGTGTCCATGGATGGATGAATGAATGAAGGTATGGTATATATATCCAATACTACTAAGCCATTAAAAAAGAAGGAAATCTTGCCATTTGAGACAACATGGGTGGACCTTGAGGGTATTATGCTAAGTGAAATAAGACAGAGAAAGACAAATACCATGCATGTGATCTCACTTATTTTTGGAATCTAAAAAACAAAAAAGAAACAAACAAAACTCAGAGATACAGAGAATATATTGGTGGTTTTTAGTGGGGGAAAGGTGGTTTGGAGGTAAAAAGAGCAAAGGGAGTCAATTCTATGGTGACAGATGATAACTAGACTAATTGTGATCACCTTGTATACAAAGACTGAATTATGTTGTACACCTGAACTAATATAATGCATTATTATATTACAATACAATATATACCAATACAAAATATTACAATACAAAATATACCAATTTTACATCAATAAATGCATAAACATATATATATTATATATATTATATATATTCATGAGATTTAAAATTAAATGTGCTTTCCCTGTAGATTAATACTCTCCTTTTTAACTTGGTCAGGTAGAAGTACATTGCTTGGTTCAGTACAATTCAGGCCCATCTGAGTGGCTCTTTTTGTTTTTGTTTTTCAGAAATGGGAGAGATTGAGAGTTGGAAAAGCATTCATCATCAGGATAATTTGTTTTAAAAGCATCCAGACTCCCATATAGCCACTAGATAAATTACCCACTATTCAAGAGAAGGAAAGCACAATTAGTTTCACATTATAGTAAGCCAATCAGCTCAAGTGACTGTCATTCTTGAGAAAAAGGGAACAAAAATGTCATAGTTGTGCCCTTTCTCCCCTGCCTTTAGAAGTAAACAGCAATCCTTTTATCAGACTGGAAGCTCTATGGAAGGCTTAGTGAATACATTTTGCCATTGTTTTTCGATAAGGAGAATTGTATTCATGACTTGTATCCATATGGTTAATAACACTTACTTCACAATGCAAAGTTAATGGAGCTTTTGTTTTGTACTAGGGACGGGCAAATGCTTTGAAACTTTATGGCAAGGAAGTAAGACTTCAGTAAATTATTTTCAAACCTCCTTTTCTTCTTGCCAGGATAATTATTTTTATGTAATCACTCACAATCAAGAGGCAAAAGAAGGGGCAAGGAGAAATCATACTAGTGATAATGGAATATGCACAAAAAATCTGCAGGCTGTTTTTCTCTTCTTACAATGGATAGTTTCTAAACAACCACTCATTACCTCTTTTGAGACAAGCAGGATGGTGTAAGAATATACTAAATGAATGTTATCTGCCATGACTTAACCTGAAGAAACTCAACACATACACAGCTGCTGTGGCATCTTAAGCATCTTGCATGTGTAATAAGAGTGATCTATGAAGACCTCACAAGAAAGAGGGCAACTGCAATCATATAAATGAAAGAGCTTTAGTTCCTTCCTGAACACAAGTGTTATCAGTCAAAACCCAAAACCACTATGCCTTATGTTCACATGTCAGCATCATTCTACAGGTTAAACTTAATTTTATTTATTCACATATTCATTTTCACATTGATAATGGATCATTTTTGGTATGTGCATATAGATAATGTATAAAACGTCCTTTTTTTAAGTTTATTTTTTGAGGCAAAGAGAATGTGTGCACAAGAGGGGTGAGGGTGCAGAGAGAGAGAGAATCTCTCTGTCAGCACAGAGCCCCCAATGCGGGGATCAAACTCACAAACCATGAGATCATGACCTGAGCCGAAGTCAGACACCTAACTGAATGAGCCTCCGAGGCACCCCAAACTTCTTTACAGCACACAACTCATGGCACACCTGCTTTGTACCATAAGTTCAAAACGTTGTGCTTTAAAGACTTACTGACTGTATGTACGAGAACACTGCTAGGAACTGCATGAAGAACACATTTGAGTAACGTTTAATTTTTAAAAACACATGCATGTGTGATCAGTAAGCATATAGTATAGACTGGGTGAGGAAGAAGAGGAGGAGGAGGAAAGGAAAGAGGAAATAGGGCAGAAGAGCAAAAGAGAGAGAGAATCACAGTATCAGAATGTACTTAGCCCTTAAAGGATGTAAGTTTCAAATGCTTTGGGTGAGAGACTAGACTATTAAGGGTGCATATTTTGTTAATTCTTAGTCTTTTGATTTATGAAAGTTTTAAAATCAAAATTATTAGGCCTTTATTATTACAATCAAGTATAGCAAGGTTTACAAAGTACTGAAAGTCCTCTGAAAAATGATTGTTCCAGATTTCTCAATTAAATAGCATTCAGACACTGTAAATGGCATTTGTAAATTTAGTATATTTTATACAGTTTTTAAAATTCATTTGTCTAGTTTAACATATCTTTCTGAGAATGAAATAATTCTTAAAATATGATGAATTCAATGTATTGATACGGCCTAAGATTTTCTTAGACTTTCCAATAACATGTACAAACTTTAGATTTGGTCATAAGATTTGAAATCATAAAATTGAAATCCTATATCTCAATTAATTTTTAATCGCATATTTAGAACTGAAACCACAGGACTGGCACACTAACAGGCTAAATTCTCTTACATAACACAAGTATTTGCAGTTCAAATGTTCAAACGTTTTTTTCTTAACACAAAAACATTAGTACTATGATTTCTATTCTTGCAAGTACTTTGTGTTTAATTCTATATCTAACAAGAATTAAGATATGTACTCACTAAGGAAGAAAACATCCCAGTAAACTGAACTTACTCAGATGTATATGTTTTTGAGAGTGACAAATGCATATTCATGAAGGAAGAGAAAATACCATACTAGTTCACTGATACTTTTCAACAAGGGACCTTGGCCAGGTGAGATCTGGAGCAACAGACATCCAGAGCAATTGTCACCACCCCAACTGCCATTCTCAGTCTTTTTCATAATCTCTGTATTGTATAGGCTTCAAAATTTTAATGAAAGTTCAAGTTACCTAATCTCTGGGTATTCGTAGGATTCAGCAACTGTTGGGAAAGGCAGCCTGTGCCTATGGTCTTTCAATGCCCACTCCACCACATAAGAGCATGCCTTGGGCTTGCAGTACTTCCTTACCAAGAAACAGAGAGCCACAAAGCCTGTCAGTTTTATCACTTGTATGAAAATATCTTTCCTGGTTCAAATTCAAGGAGTGATTCTGTATTCTGCTTAAATGTGTGTGTTAATGATTGTCACACACAACTTTCAGTATTTCAGCCTCCAAGGGGCAGAGTTCAGGGCCCTCTTACTGCACCCAGGAAGAGTTATGTATAGGCCAGTTGTCCTGAATCAGCTGCCTTGGGGACTCGCTAGCCATGAGGGACCAAAGCACACTACTGGAGCTGGAAAACGTTGTTCCACCCAATGCTGACTGTGTTTTTTTTTCCTCGCCAACTCTGATACCAAAATACAATGGACAAAAATGCTTGGAGTCCTTCGCTGAGATTGATTACTGGTGGGTGGTATTTGCTCCCCCAGGACTGACAACTGACACACAGTGTTTTTCTCAACAGCAACTCCCGTCCAAATTGATACCTTGATTTGCCTGTCTTTGTCTCTTAAAACATATATACAGATTTTCCATCTAACTGCAAAAACTTTGAGGTTGATGGGATAATAAGTATAATTATATTTTCTATCTAAATATAAACCTTCAGCTTGATAGGATTCTAAGACAAATGCATGCCTTTTCCCGCTACTGAAATCTTGCATTATTTTATCTTCGTATTCATATGCAATTTCTCAATTCAATTCTTCTACCAATTAAATTTTGGCTCTTATGTGGTGTTTCTGGCTCATGGCTGTACGATGGGTCTTTCACTGCCCTTCTTGCATCTAGCTTTCTTCTCTTATAACCAAGATTGTGTATCTCAGATCAGAAATCTGTATTGCTTTTTCTCCTTTCCCGGGTGCATAAGGCTTGGGACCACACTGTTCAAAGCCTGTTACAGGGGAAGTGTCCCATGGTCACTCTGGTGAGGAGCCACAAAAATGCAAAAGCAACTCAGATCTCTTCCCCTAGCCTAGACTTCAAGTGGCTCCCCTCTGACCTGGTCAAGGGCTCTGGTTGGAAGATAATTGCTGATCTCGGGCAATAATAAATGGACTGGATCTTTAAAACTCATAACATATTGTAAATGTAAATAATTTTAGCATTGCCTCCCACAAAGGATCCAAGAACCTAAAGTTCTCAAAAGTGTTTTTCCTGAACATCTAGATCTTTTATCATTTCCTGATTTCACCTGAGAACCTAACTTATATATACGTATGCTATCAACAACAAAGCATATATCAATATTTTAAAATACTTTTTTTTCTTTTCCCAGTTTCTACAGATAAAGTGATCTGAAGTAATGAATGATGCCACGAGAACAGAAAAGAGAAACTGTGACAACCCCCAGAAATGTGAAAGGAGGTTTCTTACTGGATTGCAGCTTCTTTGGTTCAATTTATTTAAAAAAAAAAACCCAAATAAATAAAATGGACAGTATTGTTCAATTTTAGAAATTCCACTTCTTCTATGTTCTAAGCTATATAATTGTCAGGTTTTTATGGTTTAGATTGTAAATGTGTTTTCCCCTTTGCTAATTATGTTGTGTTTTTTTTTAAGTCTTTTAAAGTCTTAAAATGTGAAGGACATTTATGAACGGTAAGGGAGACACTGTATACAAATGTATATTTGTAAAAGCTATTTTTATGATTAGCATGTTTTACTGTTGATCATATATAAAGTCAGGTGATATTGCAATTCTATGTTAAAAGCTTATTTCCAACAATGTCATGTAAGAAAAGATACATCGTAAGCTAGTTTTTATAATTTATTTTTAATTTATAGTTTAAAGTACTTTAGATCATAATGATAAAATACTTGAAAAGGTTATATTTCTGCCCTCCATAAGCACCATTTTTATTAATAAAGAATGCAAGTATTTCAGTGATTCAATAGTGAAAGGACTGTTGCTTTGATGTGTGATTAAATTGAGCATTCTCTACTCAACTGAAATGATCCAATTGTTACCCAGTACTTCAGTGTGAGTAGGAGATCCCTTGGACAGGTTAGTGCCAATACAGGTGAAAACTATATTGGCAAGGAAAGATTGTCTTGTTTTTGGTTCCCAAAAGTTTAAATAGTGCACATATCACTTCATCGCATCTCCTATTACTAGGAACGCTCCATTCCCAAGCATTGCAAGTGTTTTCCAGATGCTCTTTGCTGTTGTCTTGTGCTGTGGAAATGGAAGAAACCATCTTCACAGACTGTAGGAGAATTCAGCATATAATTTCTTAATAAATACTGTTTCTTTTAAAACAAAGTTGGTGTGTATCTTTCCTTTGGGGTGCACTTAGTTTTAATACTCAGTTTGACTTTTTATGTCCCTGCAGTGCCATAAAGTTAGTGCAATAATGAAAGTGACATAACTTTACTAAAATGTGTGTTATATGTTTTAAATACCCACGCTTTTCATGGAGTGACTGGTATTCTAGAACACATTAATTTGCCATGTAATAGAAAGCCAGAGGGCCCTCAATTCTTGACAGAAGTCACATCCTTGTTTACATTTCTAGAAGGAATTTTTTTTCACTCAAACATGGAATTTTAGGAAAATATTTCAGGATAGAAAGCAAAGCTACCCCAGAGGCATTTGTGCTGTCAGACAAGCGCACTGCGAATGACTGGAAGCTCCTCATTGAAAGCAGAGAGACATGTACATGTAATGTCACCAAGGACACCTAGAGGAATTAAGGCCTCCTTTTTTCAAAGAAACTAAAATCTAAAATCACCTGGGTATGTTTTCTTATATTTGTATTTTAATGTATTTATGGTAATTTATCTACTTTCTTTATGTGTTTCAAATATAAGCTAATGAAAAATTATATAATCCCATCCTGCAAAAGTTATCTAAAACTAAAATTGTGAAAAAAAACAAAAAAAAACAAAAAATAAGTAAATAAAAAATAAAATTGTGAAAGCAAAAATTAAAAATTTGCACACGAGAACCTAGGATCTGGATCGGGAATGTACTTACCTTTCCTGGAAATGTGAAAATCACAATGTGGTATGCGGTTTTTTATTTTTATTTTTTTGTTTTTAGAGAAAGCAAGCAGGAGAGAGGGGCAGAGGGAGAGAGAAGGAGAATCCCAAGCAGACTCCACACTCAGCACAGAGCCCAACACGGGGCTCAATCCCACAACCTGGGATCATGACATGAGCAGAGATGAAGAGTTGGCCACTCAACCAACTGAGCCACCTAGGCACCCCTGTGGTGCACTCTTTTTGGTGGCCATAATGAGTATTAGAGAATTTGCGACTGTTGCACTTGGATTCTGAAGCTGAATAGAACCTGTATACAGTTCTACAAGAGAATAAAATCAGAGAATGATTTCTTGGTTTGCTGCCAAAGAGATGCATTTGCCTGGGATAGATAATCTGATGCCCCAGTATTGCAGGCATTGTCTATTAAGAGAATCCACAGGTGAATTTGAGAAACATAACAGAAGACCATGGGGGAAGGGAAAGAAAAAAAAATAGTTACAAACAGAGAGGGATGCAAACCATAAGAGACTTTTAAGAATTACAGAGCACAGAGGGTTGGGGGGGGGGGGGGGAAATGGGTGATGGGCATTGAGGAGGGCACTTGTTGGGATGAGCACGAGATGTCTTATGTAAGTGTTGAATCACGGGAATCTACTCCCAAAAGAGCACACTGTATACACTGTATGTTAGCTAACTTGACAATAAATTATATTAAAATAAATAGAATCCACATGTGGATATTTTTCTCATTTCCATTTATCTATCCTTAATGTTCAACAGTGTAGCATTTATAATAGTCATTATCATAAATTGAGAGTATGTACCTTCACAGATGTTCATTAACTATTCTCAAAGTAAAATGAATAATTAAAATGTACAATTCTTTGTTACTGGCCATAATTTCCTCCACACAGGGCTTGAAGTATGAAATCATAGATCTTTCTCTTTATTCATTACCCATTCCTGGCTTAAGAATTCCTTTTGATGACAAATATGGATAAAATATATACCAGATCAACAAAGTATAGATTATATGGGATTATAATCCCCGAAGATTTAGTGTAATAATTTAAAAGGGAGCTTTTAAGAGACGACAAAGGGAGTGTGGGCTTCTAACTCTAAATAACATCAGTTCCATTATAGAAATGCTAGGGGAAAGAAAAGAAGCATTACTCACTGCATTCAGCTCAAGAAAACTGTGGGGAAATAGGCCCACTGCTTGTGAAGTTAGGTCAACTAATCACTGGTGACAATGTGACACATTTTGCTTCCATCTTTTAAACAAAACTTCAAAGCAGAAATACACAACAAAATAAGTTTAGGTAGAAATGAAGCAGAAGATAAGAAGGAAACTATCTTAAATGGGTTAAAGTTCAGAAAACAGAAATCACAAATGCAAATACCTATAAAGGCCTGATAAATATAAATGAAAGAAACAGGCAAGAAGCCACTCAGGATACATTAATTGCCACTGTGCTGATGAGAAGAGAGCCACTTCTTAGTTCCAGCAGGCTGCCTGATCCAGAAACATGGCCCTGGATTGGCCAGGTTTCCTGATTTTTCAGGAGAAGGTAGACATCGAGAGTTTTAAATGGTATGTCCTATTTTTGTCTTGTTTTGCTTTAATATGAATCTGAAGGTCAATGAAACCATATCTGTGATTTATATCCAGGATTTAATAGTTGTAGAAGTTACAAAAATAAACTCACAAGGATGAATAACAACAAATTTAGGATTATCTGTAGTGAGAAAAAGAAGGGAGAATAGAATGGGGGTATTAAATAACATCTATAATATTTAATTTATTAGGAAATACATTTGAATCAAATATTTTGAATCAAGTAAATATCAAATGTTAAGGTTTGATAAAAGTATAAGTTACACTGGTACTTGTTATATTTTCTCTATGTCTTTTTGTACACTTAAAATATTCCACAATGAAAGTATGTGATTTATATCTCAATGTTTATACATCGGTAGATATAAATGTACATATATATTGATGATACAGAGATGTGAGTTGTATAAATAGCATATATGAAAGCAGAGATTTAGACCTTTGGATCCATCAGAAGTCTGCAAGTTTGTGATCTACCTTTTATAGAGATGTTCAGATTCTTGGAAAAGAGTATGACTTTGAGAAAGAAAGACGCACTACTCTAGCATTTCAAAGGCATATTGGGAGAGCAGGAATGTATAAGTGAATCTCTTATTTGTTGTTCAAAAGTCTTCCTATCAGCCCTTGAGATATTTAGAACCACTCTAGGGATCTAATTATGATTCAGGCAAGAATTTGGGGTACCTGATCATGTAAAATAGTCCCCATGTTTATTCTGTTGCATCTGTAAGAATAAGGACTGCGCCTTCTCTACCTGTATATCCTGCATGTATGGTACCTTGTACATAACAGGTTACTTCTCCATAAACGTTTGGAGAATTAAAAGAAATAGTGTGTGTTCTGGGTTTTTACCTTATTATAAAAAGTTTTAAAAGCTGTGATTTCTTAAGCAACCACAATATGCCGAGTTAACAGCTGTGTATGCATTATCACTGTGGCACACAGGAAAACTGAAGAATAGGTATTGTCAGCTCCAGTTTCCAAGTAAAGAGAGATCATTTATTCATTCATCAGTTCTGTATTTAGTACAAACTCTGTGCCAAACTTTTTACTGGCAATATAGGTCCAGCTGTAAATAATAAAGACTGAAATTCTTGCCCTTGAAAAGCTTATACTCTTCTGGGCGGGGGTGGGGGGGTAATGCCTAATAGGCCAATTGACAGGCAAATGTAAAGTATTGCAGATGATAATGATGATGAACACAGAGGAAAAGGCAAAGCAGGGAAGGAAAGAGGGTATTTTAAATAGGCTGATCAGGGAAGACTCCTTGGTAAGATGGCATTCAGGCAAAGGTCTGGAGTAGGTGAGGGTGTGAGCCTTGTCACCTTTTATGGGAAAAATGTCCTGAGCATAGGGGACAGCAAGTAAATCCCCTGAAGTGGGGATGTACTTGGTGCATTTAGGAACAACAAGGAGGCCAGTATAGCCGGATTGGAATAAATGAGGAAAAGAAAAATAGATGAAGCCACAGAAATGCCAAGATTTCAGATCATAGAGCCTTACAAGTGATTCGGAGTTCACTGGTTTTATGCTGCATTAGATGGGAAAACAGCAGGAGATTGTGAGCTCAGGAATGATAGCGAATGATAGGAATGATAGAATAATCTTTGATAGCTCAAAGATTAGAAGAATCATTTGGGCTATTATGTCCTGAATAAGCTATAAAGAAGAGAATCCAAAAATCCCTGCATTCCAGGTTGAGAAACAAGTACATGAGTTTGGTCTGAGAATAGCCCGGTATGATCGGAACAGAGAAACTTGCTCATCCACTCATCAAATATTTGTTGAGCCCTTACTCTGTTCTATAGTGACAATGGGCATGCAGTGGTGGACATAGACACATTTTTTTTTTTCTCATGGCACTTAATCTAGTGAACAATGTTAGGAAATAGCTGAATAAAGATATCAAGAATAAAAGAGTTTAAAAAGACATTACAAAATAAAAAGAACAGTTTATGCCAAAGTCCTTTTCCTTATAGCTCTGATGGAAGTGGCTCAAGGAGCACTTTTTAAATTACCCTTTCAACCAGCAGGTATAAAACAGCGTAAGTGCCTCAAAGGATAAAAGGACTTTTCTAGATCCTCAGGATATATCTGAAACCCTCAACCTTGGTGAAATTTACAAGTGTCAAGTCTCTATTTTATATAAAGGTAATCACTAATAGAATTAGAAATAGATTGTGTACCCCATAAATCCTCAAAGGTAACAGAATCAAGCATTGTCTGCACCCCAAAAGAGAAAGAAGAAATAGAAAGAATAGAACAAAGGAAGGGGGAAGGAGGGAGGCAGGGAAGGAGGAAGGAATGGAGGTAGGCAAGCAGCAACAGAAAGTGAAGCAAAGTATTTTTTTTAATGCCTAAACACAGAGTGATAAAATACCATTAAAAACAATAAATGAAGGTATGTTAAACCAACATATTGAGTAGCAAAACAACCAAAATCTGTGATGTTGTCCTGAAGACAGCCATAAGAAAAATAATATTAAGAAGTTAAAAATGAAGGGATAAACACCCCAGGAAACTTCAGGCTCAGAGGTTTTATACATGTAACCTATTAAATATTCAAAGAATAGTTCATTTCCTTGCCATGTAATCCACTTCAGAGCTCATAAAAAGACATGAATCTATACAACGCATTTTATGAAACTACCATGACTCTCACACAAAAACTTGACAAAAGAAGTAACCCCCAAAAGCTAATACAGATGACTCATTAATATAGATGTAAAAATCTGAAATAAATCAAAATATTAGCAAAAATTAAACAAAATATAAAATATGCCCCATGACCAATTAGGGCTTTATGACAAAACACACACACGTACACATGTGCATGTGCATACATGCAAACACACACACACACATATGCATCTTAATTTTTTTTTAATGTTTATTTACTTTTGAGACAGAGGGAGACAGAGCGTGAGCAGGGGAGGGGCAGACACAGAGGGAGACACAGAATCTGAAGCAGGCTCCAGCCTCTGAGCTGTCAGCACAGAGCCAGATGCGGGGCTCGAACTCACAAATGGCGAGATCATGACCTAGGCTGAAGTCAGATGCTCAACCGACTGAGTCACCTAGGCGCCCCCACAAATATGCATCTTAAAACAACATTCTACTTCATACTGAAATTGAACTTGCATTAAAAATAAAAATACTCCTATTTAAATTAATATTTCTTTTTTTTAATGTTTTTAAATGTTTTTATTTATTTTTGTGACAGAGAGAGACAGAGCATGAGCAGGGGAGGGGCAGAGAGAGAGGGAGACACAGAATTGGAAGCAGGCTCCAGGCTCTGAGCTGTCAGCACAGAGCCCGATGCAGGGCTCGAACCCACAGACTGTGAGATCATGACCTGAGCCGAAGTCGGACGCTTAACCGACTGAGCCACCCAGGCGCCCCTTAAATTAATATTTCTAATTCATCCTAGAAGACAGAGCTAGTGCAATAACAAAGAAATGTAAGTGAATAGTGTGACCATTAGAAAGGATGAGAACATTTTTTTGTTTGGATAGGATGTAATTATCAGCCTCCTTGGCTGAAGAAAGTAGGAAGAAACCCTATTAGACTCAAATATGAATTTTACAATTTTTAAAATATCCAACAAAAGTAAAAACTTACATAACTTTGTAATATACAAATAATAACTGTGGAAATAGAATGAAAATGTTGCATTTTATAATGTTAAAATACTTGGGAATAAAATCAATAAGAAATATACAAAGCTATATAGCACACACCACAAAATTTTATTCAGAGAATAAAAGGTATGAATATATGAATAGATATAAGATGTTCCTAGATGGTAAGTATGAAGTTATAAATAAACCAATTCTTTGTACATTAATTCAATATACATTTTCCCCTAAGCTTCAAAGCTCTCATCCACTCCTTTGGCTTTTAATGCCCTTTTATATGCTGATGGGTCCCAAAAGTATATTTACAGTCCTGACCTCTCTCTTTGTACAGCCAGCTTCTCACTGGACATTTTCACTTGGATGTCTCATAAGCCAAAACTTAACTTTTGTTTTTCCACCTAAAGTGAATCCTATTTCTAGAGTACCATCTCTGTAAGTGGCACATCTCCCTACTCATTTACTTAGCCAAGAAATCTAGGAGTCATTTTAGATTTCTTCTCTCTCAACTCCCATCCTCAATCTACCACATTTTGTTGTTTTTACCTCCAAATATACTCCGAATTCCTCTACTTTTCTCAAGTCTGTCTCCAATATTCCAGAAACCACTTCCTAATTTTTTCCCTTGTTTCTATTCTACCTGTAGCTGAAATCTAAATGTCATCTTTTATAATGTCAATATAAATTGCTACACTTTTATTTAAGAACTCAATACTATCTCAATGCCTAGAATAAATCCAAAGCCCTTGTCATTGCCCATGAAGCTCTAATGTCTGAGGTCACTTACCTCTTCTGTTTCTTCAATGCACTGAGCTCTTTTGTACTTTAGGGCTTTGCCTTTGCTAGTTCCTTGTCTAGAATGCTCTCCCTCCATCTCTTTGTAAAGCCAGCATGCACTTGCTCACCAGTTTCCAGGCTTAAGGGTAAATACCATTCTGATGCAGGTCTCCCCTTCCTTTGCCCTGACTCCATTAATCTTTACCAAAACATCTTGGTTGTATGTTTCATCGTGTTTCCTGATTCATAATTTGTGTACCTGTTTATTGTTTTACTGCCTGTCTTCTAGACTAAATGACAGGTCTTGAGAAGACCAGCGTGTTAGTCTAGATTTTCATCATCCGACAACCAGCTCACACCTTGCACATACTAGGAAAGCAATGATAATGTCAGTGAAACTTGTATTCTAATGGAACTCTTATTTATTCTAAATTCTACCTGGACCAATAACAAATCAAATTAAAAAAAAAAAAACAAATACAGTTAATAATGAATAAAAGAATTTTGAAGGAAAGCAATGAAGAAAGAAAAACTTGCCATTGCATTACAATAACAATTAAACCAGAGTGTTAAGAAATCAAAGAGAAAGGGGTGCCTGGGTGGCTCAGTTGGTTATGCGTCCAACTCTGGATTTCAGCTCAGGTCATGCTCTCACTGTTCGTGAGTTTGAGTCCCACCTCAGGCTCTGTGCTGACAGTGCGGAGGCTGCTTGAGATTCTCTCTCTCTCCCTCTCTCTCTGACCCTCCCCTGCTCATTCATTCTCTCTCTCAAAATAAATAAACTAAAAAAATGTTTTTAAAGAAAGCAAAATAAAAGAGAAGAAAAGAAAGAAAAAAACAGCAGTTAACCTTTTTTAATGGATCACCCTGCTTATATATAAGAACTTAATATTTAGGGGCACCTGGGTAGCTCAGTCAGTTAAACCTTCAACTTTTGACTTTGGCTCAGGTCATAATCTCGTACTTCATGGGTTTGAGCCCTGCGTCGGGCTCCATGCTGACAGTACAGAGCCTACTTGGGATTCTCTTGCTCGCTCACTCTCACTTTCATTCTCTCACTCTCTCTCTACCCCTCCCTACTCCTGCTCTCTCTCTCAAAATAAATAAATAAACATTTTAAAAAAGAACTTAAAATTTGGGCATGTGGGTGGCTCAGTAGGTTGAGACTTTGTCTCAGGTCATGATTTTGTGGTTCCTGGATTCGAGCCCTGCCTAGATTGATCATGATCTCAGAGTCACGAGTTCAGCTCCACATTGGGCTTGCTGCTTTCAGTGCAGAGCCCAGATCCTTGGTCCCCCTCTCTCTCCATCCTTCCCCTGCTTGCACTCTCTCTTTCAAAAATAAATAAACATTTAAAAAATAAAGACTGAAAGAAAGAACTTAATATTTAATGAAAGCATTTATTATATCAATAAAAATGGTACAATATTTAATAAATATATCTGGGACAATTATTTAGGCACTTTTAAAAATACATAAAATGTAATACCACTCCTTGCATTACTCATCACAATAAATTAAATAGTTACTTTTAGAGTAAATATTTTAATCAATATTTTAGAGTCAATCTTTTTAAGATCTTCACTAACACTATACTATCCCTTCTTTGGATGAAGAACGGTCTATGCATAAAAGCAATAAGAACTCACAAGAGGAAAGATTTTATTACAAAAAAATTAATGTCCTTAAGTTAATAATATCAAAAAAACTATAAGAAGTTTTGAACATTAAAATTGATATCTTTAATTTAGAAACAGATTGAAATGCTAAGAAATGTCAAGTGCATCAATAGATACTTGGGAAAATGGCATAAATAGATAACTAACAAAACCTGACAATCTTTTCTTGAACATCAACTAGCTGGAGGCAAAAACCACGTTTCAACTCACCTGAGCACTGACTCCTTCTGGAAGAGGCTATGGCCTTGCTAATGATGTGTTTGGCTCAGAAACCAGGAGAGCTTGATATTTGTCAATACATTGACATTGTTAGGAACATTGACATTACAGGAACATTGTTAGTATAATTCTTTAGCAGTGGTGATATAATCCTGAGTATAATAGAAACTGGTGAAATGATAGTTCTGATTCTTTCACACCTTCGGAAAAACCCTACAATCATCACCCCATAGGAGATGAGGATTAATGAAAAAGCTGCATGGAGGGGCGCCTGGGTGGCGCAGTCGGTTAAGCGTCCGACTTCAGCCAGGTCACGATCTCGCGGTCCGTGAGTTCGAGCCCCGCGTCAGGCTCTGGGCTGATGGCTCAGAGCCTGGAGCCTGTTTCCGATTCTGTGTCTCCCTCTCTCTCTGCCCCTCCCCCGTTCATGCTCTGTCTCTCTCTGTCCCAAAAATAAATAAACATTGAAAAAAAAATTTTTTTTTAATAAATAAATAAATAAAAATAAATAAAAAAGAAAAAGCTGCATGGAGATACATCACATCTGCTTCTACTTTGTGTAACCATCTCTTTGATAAATTCAGTATCCTTGGCCAGACTGGGACTTCATAGCAATGTGTTTGTGTCATCTCTTCTGACTAATGCATAACAAGTGCAATACTGCAATGACTAGCTAATAAACATAAGATTGCAAGTTAAAGTAACATTGAGACTTTGTTTAACAACTATAAAAATAACAAATATTAAAATATACTAACATTCAGTTGTGGTTAGCAGGCAGTGGGGGTTAAACTCTTAAATTCTTATATTTAAGCACTCCCACAGAATTCTAGTAGGAGTACTAACTGGGAAGTGTTTTGAGAATGAATTTGATGGAACGTTGAGAATGAATTTGACAATCTATCTAAGTATGTTTCAAGAGCATTCACAAATTGTGTAATCATTAAAATTATAATTATGTAGAATTTCTAATGACATTGTAGAAAATTTAGAATTAAAAAAAGGATAGCAATTATATACACAAAATTATAAAAAATTAACTAAGATGAAAATGTGGGATTATATATGATTTTTCTTCTATCTTTATACTTTCCTGCTCTTTGAATATATCAGTCAAGTCTTGTTAACAGGAAGATGGTATTGTTGTTTATAGAAATGGATGAATCAAGAAGAGATTAATAGATTTTTTTTTAATTTTAGACATGTTGGATTTTAGAGCACATCAATACATCCAGTATGAAATTAACTAGCATGTGGATTAAATATCATGAAAGTGACCAGGACTGAAGGTGTTGTTTTGGAAGTCGTCTACAGAGACATCATAAAAAACTGAAGGAATGAACAAAACCTTCAATAATTTGGGAACAAAGACGGTGAAAGGGCTAACCTCCTGCAATTTTACTGGCAAGAATGGAGAAAGCAGAGGTGATTGAAATAGAAAGATATACCTACGGTGTCCCTCATGCATGTATTAGAAGTAGATGTTGGTTTCACTGAAACAAAAGCCTTTATATTTAACCCATAGATGGTCATTTTATGACACCAGTGCAATTAGAGTAAGGGATCTATCAGAAAGAATGATCAGCAGACTTTAACACCTTATTATAAATTGTTACAAGTATCCTAAACTTTTGAAATAAAGCCCTCTCAGGAATTAGGGACATAGCAATCAATGTTGTCCAATTAGTATAGATAGCAAAGTACCACTTACCCGTCAGCTCATACTCTTTCTTGGATGATGCATTTTTCACCAAACCTCAGTACCCAATTCCTACTTCCTAATTTCCCCTTGGAGCCCATTCAACACTCAGGGTAAGTCTTGGGCAGAAAAAGATCTTATACATTGGTATTCAGGGCTGAATTAAGGGGTCAAGACAATAAGGTGAAAATCAATAAAATGTGCTAACTTGATTTATTGAAAATGGAAGAAGGACAAAATTTTATTTACCATGACTTGTATTAGAAAGAGAACTGTCGGCAGTTAGAAGAATTACTACGATATGACTCTTGGCTCATGTAATACCAGTAACAAAGGAGAGGGGGAGTTCTACAAATTCAGATCTTTTGTTTTTTGCAAGCAATATTTAAATGAGCATTCAACCTCCAGATATCCTTTTCTATACTTCTTTCATTCACCTTCACATCAAGACACACAAACACACACACGCACATACACACACACATGAACGTAACTGTGTCAAAGAAATCCTTAATGATCACCTATTAGAAAATGTCCAAAATTATTAGCCTGTCCCAGGTACAGAACCAGGTTATATACCTCCGAGAAGGTCTACAGGTAAGATGAGTCCTGTGAAAGATATATTTGCCCCGCTTTGCTCACAAATAAAATGCCAGATAACCTGAAATCTGCCCAAGATATGTCTTCTCAATATGATCCTGCCCACAAGTCTTTCCCATGCCCCAGTAATCTAATGTATAACTCCTTTTCAAGTTGAAGCTGAAAGCCCTTGGAAGAAAGCCATCCGTGGATTTCACCGTTTTCTGTTCCCTTGTTGCAGAGCATTACTATTAGAGCTAGATGCATTTTAAAAGTTTAGAAAGAAGTCCCATTTAGAGTCACTCATCCTTCTCAACTTCACTTCTCTCTGATCGCCTCCAAACAAACAAACAAAAAGAGCATCTCTCTAAGGTTAGCTTTGCTGTCAATTTTCTGTTCTAGTGAAAGAATCTTTGAAGTACAAATCCTCTCTGGAATCATAATTTCTCTTTACACATTGTGTTCTGTTTATGTTATTTTAGATATCCTAAAAATTCTAGTTTTAGCCTTACACTTGGAAGAAAGTATTATTAACTTTTTTATGATTTTTGTTTGTTAGGCTCTAAGGCTGAAAACATCTATTCTTTACAGACAAATAGTAAAAAACTATGTAGCCATTGTCTTTTACAATTTATCCTAAGTCTATGTAGAAGACTGGCTTTCTTTTTAGCTTTCCTGAATTATTTTTACTAATACATTAAATGCCTTCTTGACAACTGTAGGATTCAAAGCAATTCAAATGAGATTAGTTCATTGTGGTTAATACAAAAGGCTTTATCTTTTAAAAAGTGTCAAAATTATTATCAAAAACTCCCAGAAACCAAATGCATTTTACTGACCTTTATTACTTTCTCTCTTACCTTGCTCTACTAACCGGCAACACAACGCAAGTTACTCAGTCTGGCATTTAAAAAAAAAAGGCCTTTTATCATTTCAGTGCATTTTTAGTTTATTAATCTGCAACCTTCTCCATTAAACAGAATACAGATTCCTGCCATGTAAAGCTCTCTGATGCACAGATATGATAGCATCACTTTCCTTGCTTAAAAAAAATTACATCATATTTTAAAACCTGGGTGATTTGCCAGTATCTAAACACTCGATCCAGCATTTAAGGTCCAAAATAATCTGAAATCAACAGACATTCAGTTGCTCTTTCCCTATTTCCCTCCACGTAGGCAAAATGCTCATGGCAAAAATAAACACACTGTAGTCTCTTTTTCTCTCAGCAGCATTAAACAAATATTTAAAATTATTTACATAATATCCATTATGATTTGTACACTATTCTGGTTAGAAAGCCTCTCTCTGATCTGGGAGCTGCCAGTGATCATATTCCCCCCTCTCTCTCACTTACATTTAATAAATCTATGCCTGTACAAATGCATTTATATACACCCCATTTCGTTAGGATTTAAGGTGAGCACTGTTTATGATTGTTCGTTCATTCATTCATTCATTCAGGTACAGAATGAATTTCCTGAGTATGTCCTTCAGACACAAAGGCTGGTAAAGACAAAAATCTCAGTTTTTAAGAATTTATAATCTAAAGAGGTTGACAGAGATATAAACTAATGAGTAAAATCCCTGGTGATACTTTTGTGTTGGCACAGCACTTCCTTGCCAGACATGAATCACCAAGAGAGAAAAAGCACACAGCCTGGCTCCCAGGGAATAGTCATATCCTAGTTGGGTTTGTGTGTGCACAGATTGCTATGTGACAGGTCCAGGGATGTTGTTTCAACTCTCTTATCGGGACCTCATACTCATTGTCTTCCTTTATATCTAGTTTAAACACAAACTGTATATGTGACTTTACTTGAGATGCTGATGAAGGTCTCCTTTCACGCTTGATTCTAACCTCTCATAGAGACACAGACCCAGTGAATAAAACATGGCTTATCAAAAATCTACCAATAATTTCAATGCTATAGGTGTGAAAAAATGTTTCTGAAACTAAATTGTGTCAAATTCTCCATTTATTATCTTATCAATGTCATTAGTAAAGCTCATTCATCACATACAATGAACTAGATTAGACACTTATTTCACTATATAATCAACAAAAGTTGACTTCAGGCAAAAGTTTGGATAGTTATGAAATATTAAAGTTCCTCTTTTTCATATGCCAATAGAACTGTGATTTTTATGTTTCATATGTAATTTAAATCGAGCAACTAGGCTTTCTTTTTTTTAATGAGCATTTATTGAACACATGTTGCATGTAGATCCCTACCTAATGAAAGAATACTGAAAAGCAATTCAAAGCAGGATTCAAGCTATAGCCTCAAGCAAAAAGAAAATAAGAAGGACTTTTTCCAATTTCATTTCTAGAAAAAGGGCTTTCCTTTCTATGTCTAAGAAGTAGAAGAGCTAAGGATATAAATGTTTGATAACCTGAAATAAATCTGTCAGGAAAGAATTCCAGCTGCTACCTTAAAGCAAAAAAGTAGCCAAAGGGAGATGAACCAGTCTGAATTCTCACTCCCGAAAAACCCAAATTTATTACAGAACACTGCACAACTGGAAAGGGCTCATGACAACTCAGTTAAATAATATTCAACTCATTTCTATGATCTCCCAGGATTCTTGAATGACCATTTGAGCCACTGTTAGGGAACAATGAAGTAAAATGTCTTGTAACTCCTTGGAAGTTTCCACGGTTAGACACATAATTCGAACACAGTAGTCTGTGAGGCCTTGACTGGGGAATGGTCTACTGTGAAGCAAAATAATATGTGAGCTATTTATTTTAGTGATTAATAACAGGAGTCATAGTACAAAATGTTCTGTTTTCCTTCTTTGCACCTGCCTCAGTACCAGCATATATTTTGAGAATAGTGACTGGGCTCTAACCACTTTCTTTTGGTTACTTGCTCAAAGACGCAGCTGCTCCAGTCCACATATACCAATACAAGTGTGAGAACAGAAAACTGAAAGATCTGAAAAGGTATGTATTTTCATAGAATGCACTAATACATGACTTCAGGAGAGGGAGACAAATTCCACAGTAGGAATTCCAAGGGAGTGGGAGAACAAAGCATCCTGTTATTTTTCCTTTCCCACCCAACCCAACTTTCACCCTTTCCTGGGACAGTCCCCAGTGGGCTCTTCTTAAAAGTTCAAGAGTATCTGTGATCAGGAGAAAGTTATTCCATTCTTCAAGCTTTTTGAAACATCTTCCAAATGAAACTAATGTCAACATAGCATTCTTCTTAATCAGAGGAAGCTGTAGATGTTAGCTGGTGGCATGAGTCAAATTAAAGTCAAAGGCAAACTTGCTAAGCAAAGGGAAGGGCTCCTTTTGTGTTGGAAGCTTCATAGAATCTTCCATGTTAGAAAGCTGCAGTAGATTATGCATAAGTCACCAAACATAGCTGCATCACATATTACCCATGCCAAGAGTACAGACTGTATGGATATCTGAAGCCACATGGAGACAGCAACAAGTAAGTCCAAGGGCTTGGACATGCCTCCTCCACTCCGTCTCACCCAAACTTACCTAAGGCTTATCTACACATGTTCTGCCTGGTTTGTATGCAATTCAGAGGAACAGAATGGGAGACAGAGATCCCATCTGGGAGACATTTGTGAGACCAACTGATTTAAATAATAATATTTAAATATGGCAGAAAAACCTTTGGACTGGACTGAGTACCTGAGAGTTGAAAATTAGTTTTTCTACTGCTAAGAAGAAATACGGAGTCAAGGCAAACAAAAATATGTTCAGTTATAAAATAAAATCCTATTTTTCACCTCAGAGATTTACAGTCGGTCAAAACCACAAACACTATGATAATAAAATCTAACTTGTCCACTTGTCTTGTATGCTTCATATACAAGAATCTTATGTGAAGTAATCATCAGAGAAGATTCAGCCAGTCCAGTCTCTGAAATACAAAGTATCTGTAAGGGTGGTTATAGGTCAGATTTCTTGAAACTATAAAACAATTTGGTAAAAGTAAATGGAATGAAAACTACTCTTCCGTACAATACAGGTATTTTAACATGATTGTATATAACAGCTTAAAAATACTATGTAACAGTTCTAACATTAATTTCCAAATATTTCTGTGCTAAATTATTGGTTAAAATAACTTATATTCAAATATTCATTCATTCTATTCATTATTTCATTCAATGTATTATTATGAAGCACCAAGACCATCAGGCACTGATGCTTTAGGGACACAGTCTTTGCCTGTGAGGATCCTAGGGTGATAGGGAGACAGATATGTACACACATAATTATAACACAGCTCGGCAATGCCATGATTCAAGAGCGAATGAGGTATAGTGGTAGTACAAGCTCAGTTTGGCATGGGACAGTTAGACAAGACTAGCCAGGCAGAAAAGGAGATGATGATAAGCAGCAGAGCAACATATGGATGTCTACAACAAAGGCATTTCCAGAGAACTGTGTGCAAATAAGGATAACTTGCATTTGGTCTCTCTGGTACATCTATGCTTGTCTCCAGGGAAGCCTGGACCCTGGTAATGACCTTTGGTCAAGATAGTAATAAATTGTACTAATTAGTCATTAAAATATGCTGTCTGAAATCTAAAATTCTTTGAGACAATCTGTCTTAGCTCATCCACATTGTTTATTGAAAATGAATAGATTTCTGCTTCTAGCCAAGATTAACATGGGTTGGAATTAAAATCTGACAAAATATATAAAACAACAGTTTTCAAGTCATTGGATAATGAAAGACGGTAATCCCTGAGACACAGGAAGTACATGAGGTGAGCCTACAATTGCCTCAGCTTACTGTCTGAAGATAGTTTCTAGGTGGTGGTAATGAGGTAGAACCCAGTCAAAACCCTGAGCTAGTCTATCTGAATTGAAGAAATAGAGCAAGGCGTTCAGGAAAGCCAAGATGGCTATTATTTAGAGGTTAGTGTACAGAACAAGCAAGAGCTGCACAGAGAGAGAACTCCTGAGACCATCAGAGGTTCTTCCTTGAGCACTGAGTTGAGTACTGATCAGTACTTGCATATGAGGGAAATACCTGAGTTTAAAGAAGGACCACCCACAAAGGGAACAGTGCCTGGAAATCTCATAGTGCCAGGAATAGTGGAAAGCAGTCATGGTGGAAAACTTCACAATTCACTTAATGTTCGTTACAGTATTAAAAAGGATCTTGCTCGGGGCGCCTGGGTGGCGCAGTCGGTTAAACGTCCGACTTCAGCCAGGTCACGATCTCGCGGTCCGTGAGTTCGAGCCCCGCGTCGGGCTCTGGGCTGATGGCTCAGAGCCTGGAGCCTGTTTCCGATTCTGTGTCTCCCTCTCTCTCTGCCCCTCCCCCGTTCATGCTCTGTCTCTCTCTGTCCCAAAAATAAATAAACGTTGAAAAAAATAAAAATAAAAATAAAAATAAAAAATAAAAAGGATCTTGCTCAATAGTAGGGAAGAATCACCTTACACTAAATGCTGCCTTGGTACCACCTAACTCAAAGGCCAAATTGTTTTCTGGCATTGAACCAATCATCAGGCATTTAAAATATAGAATACATGACCATATTAAGGAGAAAAATGAATTAAATGAAACTGAACCAAAATGATACAGGTGATAGAACTTGTAGACAAGAACATTATGGTTGTTATTATATTGTAATATATTATAATATTATACTATATTGTATTGTAAAAGCTAGAAAAAATTTGAATATGCCAAGTAGAGACATGGGAGATATTTTTAAATGTCCAAATGAAACTTCTATAAATAAAAAAATGCAAAGTGGGAAATGAAAAATATATTGGATTGGAATAACAGCAGATGAATCATGACAGGAGAAAAGATAAGTGAATTCAAATACATATCAATGAAAACTATACAAAACTTTGATCTATTCTATATTATAAAAAATATATATATTAATAGTTTGCAATATATTATTTTAAAAGACATATTAATAGTTTGCACCGGGTGTAAGCAGCTATGCAGTTTGGTTTTAGCTACAAGACCAGTGGCTTCAACTATATGACCAGTGGTTTGTAAAATACCCCCAGTAAACTCGTGCCTTTGTTCCCCTGAAACCAAAATGTCTTGTACTCTCTTGGTGGCCCACAGTCTGAAGATGAAGCACATCTTGTGCAAAGAAAGAGCCCTGTGAGCTGTACCTGGATGTTTCACACCTCTCTGATATTTATCTATGTTATCTTTCTCTTGCTATGACATATCTTTATCTTTTTTTTTTAATGTTTATTTTTGAGAGAGAGAGAGAGAGAGACAAAGCACCAACAGGGGAGGGGCAGAGACAGAGGGAGACACAGAATCCAAAGCTGGCTCCAGGTTCTGAGCTGTCACCGCAGAGCCCAATGTAGGGCTCAAACACACAAACCATGAGGTCATGACCAGAGCTGAAGTTGGAGGCTTAACTGACTGAGCCACCCAGGCACCCCCATATACTTTATCTTTATTAAAGTCTTGTGTGAATATACCCTCTGCAGTTTTGTGTTCAATTATTTGACACTGTATACAACTGAAGGAAAATATAGTTTTTAGAGGAAGGGGAAGTAGATTGTGGTTAATAATAATATCATAATTTAATGTGGGGGTGAAGGAAAGACAGAAACAGTTGGATTTCTGTGTTTCTGGATTCTGTGTAGAAACAGAATGAAATTTAAGAGAGGCAACACAGTGAGATAGATAAGAACATGGGCCCTAAAATCAGAACTCCTCTGTTCATTTCCGAGCTATGTGACATTGAACAAGTTGCTTGACCGTTCTGTACTTTAATTTCCTCATCAGTATCTGGTAAATATGGCAAATAGTAAAAACTATATGAATGTGTGATATTCATTTGATTTTATTTCTATCCATATGCTGTTTGAGGTCTGAAAAGTATCCTTTTTTTATTAATTTTATTAAGTAATAATATATCCTTGAGTTTTAGATTAGATATTTATTCCAAAAACCAAAACAAGAAAATGATAACAAGAAACATTGTATGTCATAGTGAATAAAGTATCTTTTATCTCCAAATCCTTGACTCTCATATAGTTATTTTCTTGCTAATAAAAACCAGTTTTTAAAAATCAATTTTTGTCAAAAAGCCTACATAGAACTGATAGGTGCTTCAATAAATTAAATACTTATTTTTATCTTAAATAATGTAAAAGCAAATGTATTTAGAATAGAGTTATAGAAGATATTCTGAAATGAATAAAGAAAAAATTGAACAATTCACTGGGGAGAACAACGCAATACCAGGGTAAAATAAATCTCTCCTTTTAAATCACTAAATAGACTTAGAATCATCAACTGTAACTCAGATGACTACAGAAGGGAAGAAAAGAGACAGAACAATTTATATCACTATATTAGCCCAGAGTTTTTGAATATTAATAAGTCATTGCTACCTGCTTCACTAGCTCAAGTGCTTATCTATGTACATCAAATTGTTAATAAACTTGCAGTAAATTTAATAATATTTCTTAATTTCAACTGTAAGGAGGTCAATAGACTTTGAATTTTAAAATATTCTGCATTCAAAATACATTTTGAAAGTGAAAACTGCTAATATAGTTAATAAAAACATAATTTATTAGGGAGCTTATTTGGGGGGAATGACAGGATGAGTCACCTTTGTCACGAACTGTGAAAGGTCTCAAGTTTCACTCTAATAAGTTAACTTGTTACCATTTTATTGATACTGACAGTAGACGGAAGACTTCTGGGTCAAGGACAATGGACTTTATTACTTATGGCAGAACAAGCAGCGTGAGTTTTAAGCTTATGTTTGTCAGTTCCCTTTGCCTCTACATTCGAGCAATAAGTAGGGGCCCTGGTGGATGCTATGCATAGTCACTTGTGTCACAGCTGAGGAACTGCAAGTTTGGGGAACCCAAATATTTACAGGGGTTGCAAGTACACCTGTCCTTTGCCCTTAAGGGAGCCATCTTTATTATACTGGAAAGAAAGAAAGTCCACTCTTTGTTCCGGAAATTCGAGACACTATGTCTATCTTCCAAGACCATTCACCTACAAAAACACCCTTAAAAGGTAGCCCAGAACACAGACTGTCCTTGTAAGACATCCATAAACAAACAAACAAACAAAAAACCATGAAAAATTTTCTCCCAACAGTCTTTCAGGGTATTTTAATACCTTTCTAACTGCCTACCTTTCCTTTTTGCCAATTAATTAACTATATTGGTTGGATCTCAAATGAAGGTAACATAAATATGAAGTGGGAAACAGAGGCAGAACTGACCCTTCATTCTGTTCTGTCACCATCATGTCCTCTCTTCCCTGCCTTTATGCACCACATTTGGCTAGTTATTCAGCTACATTTGGCCATTCACTGACAGACATATAGTCTAAGCTCTGGGTGCTTCAATCTTCCATCAACTGCAGTTTTGGTTAGGAGAGTGGCAAAAGATGGTAAAGGCCAGGAGGAAAATGGTACATCCTTGGACAGGTTGATGCACAGAGACTGAAGATGGCATTGAGGAGATGGTGGCCAAGTTAATGGAAGCCGCATGACAACAACTGAAGAAATAGCAACTGAGCAAGGTGATGGACAAATTTCCAGCCTTAATGGAGCTCCAAGATGATGAATAAGGTAACAATTAAAAATCCACTGTGATGTCAGTCTCTGTTCTGGTGCTGAAAACACAACAGTGAACTGCTTTATGCAGCTGACATTCTAAAGGACAAAGAGTGGTGACTTCCATTCCTTCTATGATGATTAAAACTCTCCCTTCCACAGCAGAGTGTTCTTGAATTTGAATCACTGAATATTCTCTGAATAGAGAAAAATACTGAGCAAAGGGACATGCACATTTCACATGTTGAGAGCTAATATTAAATTCTGCCTATGCATACACACAAAAACATGTGCTGTTCTTTTTACATGATTTGCATGGCAATCACATAAAGAGAGATTAATAACTCAGACTCAGAAAGGATAGTCTAATAGTTCAACCAATTCCATACAGATCAAATTACTTTGGTTTAGAGAAGTTCTTAGAAAAGAGATTAGAGAACTTCTGGTTATAGTTCTAACATGTGAAGAACTTGGTAGTCAGCACTCCCATCTTTACAATAGAAAAACAGCCACTCCAAATCAACAATTTTTCCTAGGCTCATCAGAGAATTCAGGTTATGGGGCAAACCACCACCCCAAAATTTGAAACTGCTAGAACTGACACATGAATTTGGCAAAGTTGCAGGATATAAAATTGATGTACAGAAATTGGTTGCATTTCTACACACCAAAATGAAGCAACAGAAACAAAAAGCAATAATCGATCCCATTTACAATTGCACTGAAAACCATAAAATACCTAGGAATAAACTTCACCAAAGAGGTAAAAGATCTGTATGCTGAAAACTATAGAAAGCTTATGAAAGAAATTGAAGAAGACATGAAGAAATGGAAAAACATTCCATGTTCATGGATCAGAAGAACAAATATTGTTAAAATGTCAATACTACCCAAAGCAATCCCTATCAAAATAACACCAGCATTCTTCACAGAGCTAGAACAATTCTAAATTTTTATGGAACCACAAAAGACCCCAAATAGCCAAAGCAATCCTGACAAAGAAAACCAAAGCTGAAGGCATCACAATTCTGGACTTCAAGCGGCATTACAAAGTTGTAATCATCAAAACAGTATAGTACTGGCACAAGAACAGACACTCAGATCAATGGAACAGAACAGAGAACCCAGAAATGAGCCAACAGATGTATGGCCACCTAATCTTCGACAGAGCAGGAAAGAATATCCAGGGGGAAAAAGACCATCTCTTCAGCAAATAGTGTTGGGAAAACTGGACAGTGACATGCAGAAGAATGAAACTGGACTGCTTTCTTACACCATACATAAAAATAAACTCAAAATGAATGAAAGACCTAAATGTAAGACAGGAATCTATCAAAATACTATAGGGGAAAATGGGCAACAACCTCTTTGACCTCAGCCGTAGCAACTTCTTACTAGATATGTCTCCAGAGGCAAGGGAAACAAAAGCAAAAATGAACTATTGGGACCTCATCAAGATAAAAAGTTTCTGCACAATGAAGGAAACAATCAACAAAACTAAAAGGCAACCAATGGAATGACAGTAGATATTTGCAAATGGCATATTGGATAAGGGGTTAGTATCAAAAATCTAGAAAGAACTTATCAAATTTAAAACCCAAAAACAAACAATCCAGTGAAGAAATAGTCAAAAGACACGAACAGAAACTTTTCCAAAGAAGACATCCATGGCTAACAGACACATGAAAAGATACTCAACATCACTCATTATCAGAGAAATACAAATCATAACCACAATGAGATACCACCTCACACCCGTCAGAATGGCTAACATTAACAACTCAGGCAACAACAGATGTTGGTGAGGATACTGAGAAAGGGAAACCCTCTTGCACGGCTGGTGGGAATGCAAACTGGTGCAGCCACTCTGGAAAACAGTGTGGAGGTTACTCAAACAATTAAAAATAGAGCTACCCTATGACCCAGCAATTGCACTACTAGGTATTTGTCCAAAAGGTATAAAAATTCTAATTCAAAGGGGCACATGCACCCCAACGTTAATAGTAGCACTATTAACAATAGCCAAATTATGGAAAGAGCCCAAATGTCCATTGACTGACAAATGGATAAAGAAGATGTGAGATATATATATATATATATATATATATATATATATATATATATATGAAATCTTGCCACTTGCAACAATGTGGATGGAACTGGAGGGTATTATGCTAAGTGAAATAAGTCAGCCAGAGGAAGATAAATACCATATGATCTCACTCATATGTACAATTTAAGATACAAAACAGATGAACATAAGGGAAGGGAAGGAAAAATAAGATAAAAACAGAGAGGGAGGCAAACCATAAGAGACTCTTAAATACAGAGAACAAACTGAGGGTTGCTGGAGGGGTGTTGGGTTGGGTGATGGGCTAAATGGATAATGGGCATTAAGGAGGGCACTTGTTGGGATGAGCACTGGATGTTATATGTAAGTGATGAATCACTAAATTCTACTCCTAAAACTTTTATTATTTAGCCCAAATCAAATGCCACTTATTCTCTATGCTTTCCCTGTCACTTCTCCACACAGTAAAAATCATTTCTTGTCTATGTCCCCAGAGCACTTTCTTACTACTTCTATTTCAGTTTCTATCTGTCAGTGAACTATTCATGTGTTTCTACTAATCTGTGTACTTCTCATGGCATTAACATCTATATTTTAATTCCTTGTTTCCTGAAGAGATGATCTTCTTGGTATTATCTTAGAAATATTATTGCCTTTTCCAGTATGCTCCAACTCCTAATAAAGGAAAAAGTCTAATTCTGCAATATGTTACTTATATGGCTATAATAATGTGTAGTATGTAGAAAGGAAATGGGGAAATTCATCAGTGAAATATGCTTAGTTTCAAAGTAAAAGATATCTGAATATATTTTAAATAGAAGGAGAAGCTAATGATGAGACACACGCAAAATCCATTATTAACAAAAAGGTTTAGGAAGGAGGCATTCCACCAAAGTCTGAGCGAAGGTTCCTGTAACTTCTATAGTGGACATTTGAGTCTCTCTTTCTCCCAGACAACATCCCAGGAGAGCTGAACAGTGGGGCACAGAGTGAGGAGTGACACAGTGCATGGACGCTCCCAAGGCCCATCACAGAGTTGCCAGATGTCTTCTGTGCACAAGAAGTTTGTGCTTTTTTTTAATCTTTTTTTTTAATTGAAGAAAAAATCTCTTTAGACAAAATTTCTTAGCATTAAAAATTAAATTTGAGAATTAACTTCATATGAATCCAAACATACACACTATCTTGTTTTGAATACAATGAACCTTTTTTGGTGGTCATCCAAGCTAGCCTCCTTGAGACTCCATCTCCTTTCCCCACTTGCCTGGCACCGAACATTAGCCCGCTGAGTTCTTACCATTCCTTCTACATATTTCTTTCAGAGCTCTTATCACAACATCTCTTAATTATTTGTATATACTTCTGTTTCCCACACTAGATTGTGAACTTCTAGATAACAGGGAACTTTTTTTGTTCATTCTTTTATGTATCCTCAGCATCCAGCTTAGTATGGGCATATAAAAAAAAAAAAGTTAATGACCAAAAAAGAAAACAGAGTTTGTACTGAAGTGCCATGGCATTTCAATACTTTATTAAAAATTAATATAATTTTTGAGGATACATCTGATTTAAACACATAGAAAATATGCAAAGTTATTTGGCCTATTATTCATTCATTCTTTCATTCATTTATTCATTCAATTATATTTACCATATGTCATTCAGCATCAAAGACTTCCAGATTAAAAACCAAGTGCCCATTATTTTTCAGTATTTCAAATCATTTTCTTATGTGTACTTCTGCCTGAGAAGGATAAAATGCATTTTATAGTTCCAGCTGAGCTTATGAGATTTACATTTCTTTTTTTTTTTTTTTGAGATTTACATTTCTGACAGGTAAAATACATGTTGCCTTTTTCTTTATTTGCTTCACTGAAAACCAGCAAATAATTTAAGAGATAGACTTTTCAAACTTAAATCTCCCAAGTCTTTTGACTAGGCAGCTGTAGAAAATATTTAACAAATCATTAATCATCCTATAATCATTTTACCAAATAACATATTATAAAAAAGTCATAAACTAGAATTGGCAGGATGTTATCATATTCTTCTGAGAATGCTATTTTTTTAGAATGGGCAACCACCCATTACATTATTATATATACAGTCTAAACACAGAGACACTACAGAGCTCAGTTCCTTGATTTAATGACAGAAAATATATTCCCACAAATAAAATTAATCTCTAAGCTGCAACAGTTAATTTTCCAAATTTGGGTCCCATAACATATTTGTTGTGTTTACGCTTTGAATACAAAGTAATGAAATGGATTTTTTAATAAGCATATCAGAATATATGCATCCAAATATGTGTCACCACTCAAAATAGTCAATTGGGTTAAGACATTTTTAATTTATTACAAGAATATTGCTATTCCTCAAACATTTATTATGGAAGAAATAAAGATAGGTTTATGTTGGGGTGACAACAAAAGGATGGAGTGATCAATTTTACCTGGATTTTTGAGAAGGACTTCAGAAAGAGTTAGGCTTTATGCATGGTCTTAAATGACACTAAGTACATGCTTTGTCATGCACATGGATGGCACATACAAAAAAAAAATCACACAGAGAAGAAAGATTGGGTGTCTGTAATTATCAGTGGTTTGACATGATTGTGTGAGAGTAGGGGTGAAAGCTTTAGAAGATGGGACTCAAGAAGTAAGCAAAGGCAAGGTCAGTGAAGGCCTTGTATATCATGCAAAAAAGTTTGAAACAATCCTATACACAGAAGCTAGCACAATGGGGTTTGTATTTTAAAATGAATATTCTGACCATAATATGGAACACTGATTACAATGGCCTGGGGCTGACGGGAAGATCAGTTAAGAGACAACTGAGAGCTAAATTACTACAGTCAGAGTAAGGATTGATTTGAGAATTATTTAAAATGTAGAACTGATGAGTGAGTAACATGTTACACAAAAATTCCAATGAAGATAAAGTGTGATGGCTCTCAGGTTTCTGGCTTGTAAGATTGAGTGAATAGTGGTACCAGTAGCTAGATAAAGAAATATAAAAATGCGTCAAATGTGGGGAAAGAATATTCAGATTTGAAGATGTTGAGCTCCACATATCTGTGGAATTTTCCAGTTGAGTCTGATTGCAAGAGACTGATCTAGCTTAGTGATAAGAATCTATGGGTGATGAGGATATACATAGTAAAGGAAACCATGTGACAGATGAATTCCCCCAGAAATAATATAAAGAGAAGAAGAAAAGAGAACCAACAAGGAATTTGAAGTGAAGGATAGTATTACAGGGGTGCCTGGGTGCCTCGGTTCAGCATCCGACTTCCGCTCAGGTCATATCTCGCAGCTGATGAGTTTGAGCCCCGCGTCAGGCTGTGTGCTGACATCTCAGAGCCTGGACTCTGCTTCGGATTCTGTGTCTCCCTCTCTCCCTGCCCCTCCCTCGCTCATGTTCTATCTCTCTCTGTCTCAAAAATAAAATAAACATTAAGGAAAAAAATTTTTAATTATAAAAAGGATAGTATTACAAAACAGAGGAGTAAGCAGGCAGTGGGTAAGAGGAGACTTTGCTAAGTATTGTGTCTTAAAAGCCAAGGGATAAAAACTCAAAAAAAGTGGGGGGAAGCAATAAGAAGTAGTAAAAAGTATTAATCAATGTGTTATGTGCTTTCTTCTGTATTATGTTTATTTAATCCTGAAAACATGCCTCTAAAAGCAAGTATTTCTCATTTTACAAGAAGATAAAGTAGGCCAACTTGACCAATGTCAACAGGTAACAAGTTGTGGAATCAGTATTTGAACTGAGGTCCATCTGTTCCCAGGACATATAAATGAGGCCAATAGCATCATAACAAGAAAGAGAGGAAAATGGACATCACATGTGGTAGAGTGTAATCAGTGGAGTAACCAGAATTATGGAAATCAGAAAGTAAACCCAGTGGACACTGACTTCACTTTCAAAAGGCTTGATTTATGGGTTTCAGTGAGAGGGGATCTTAGGGATAAGGGACTTTTCCCCAAAATTAAAGGGACTTAGCCTTGTTGATGAGAAAGTACAAATAGAAAAGGAGAAGGTAAAGTGGCAGAATTAAGACCATTACAGAATCCAGGTCTTTAAAGAGATGAGATGAATTAAGGTTTAGGTAAAACTTTAGTTTTGAATTTGTACCTCATCATGATCTCTAGATTTAATGGATGTCATCAGAGCTATAAATTCCAAATTGTGTTTGACCCTTATCTTACACCATATGCAAAAATCAACTCAAAATGGATTAAAGACTTTAACATAAGGCCTGAAACCATAACACTCTTAGCAGAAAACGTAGAAGAAAACATCCTTGACATTGGTCTTGGCAATGATTTCTTGGGTAAGACTACAAAAAGCACAGGCAACAAAAAAAACTAAAACAAATGGGACTACATCAAACTAAAAAGCTTCTACTCAGTAAAAGAAATTATTAACAAAATGAAAGGGCAACTTATGGAGTGAAAAAAAATATTTGCAAACCACATTATCTGTGGTTAATACCCCCCCCCAAATACAAGGAACTGATACCACTCAATAGTGAAAAACAAGTAACCCAATTGAAAACTGAGTAACGTCCAACTCCTGATTTCAGCTTAGGTCATGATCTCATGGTTGGTGAGATTTAGCCCTGGGTTGGGCTCTGTGCTGACAGCATGGAGACTGCTTGGAAATCTCTGTCTCCCTCTCCCTCTGCCCCTCCTCCACTCACACACACACACACACACACACACACACACACACACTCAAAATAAATAAACATTTTAAAACAAACAAATAAATAAATGACAAAGAATCTAAATAGATATTTTCCAAAGAGATACAAATGACTAACAGGTACATGAAAAGGCAGTCAACATCACTAAATCATAAGGGAAATGTTAATCAGAACCACAATGAGATATCACCTCATACTTGTTAGTATGGTTATCATCCAAAAGACAAGAAATAACAAATGTTGGCAAGGATGTGGAGAAAAGGAAACTCTTGTCTACTATTGGTGGCAATGAAAATTGGTACAGCCAAAATGGAAAATAGCATGGAGGTCCCTCAAGAAATTAAAAATGGAAATACCATGTGAGCCAGCAATTCCACTTCCAGGTATTCACCCAAAGGAAACAAGATCAGTTTATTGAAGAGATATCTGTACTCCCATGTTCACTGCAGCATTTTTCACAATAGCCAAGATAATGGTAACAACCTACATGTCCATTAATGGTGAATGGATAAATGTTGCGATATAAATATACGATGCAATATTATTCAGCATTTTAAAATCCTGCCATTTGTGACAACATGGATGAATCTTGAGGGCATTATGCTAAGTGAAATAAGCTAGACAGAGAAAGACAAAAACTGCATGGCATTGCTTATATGTGGAATCTAAATAATAATAATAATGAAGAAGAAGGAGAAGGAGGAGGAGGAGGAGAAGGAGAAGGACAAGGAGAAGGAGAAGAAGGAGAAGAAGAAGTCAAACTTATAGAAAACTGATTCCTAGGGGCTGGGGGGGTGGTGGGGAAAATAGGGATAGGCTGATAAAGGGATATAAACTTTTAAATATAAGGGGGGTGCCTGGGTGGCTCAGACGGTTAAGTGGCCAACTTCAACTCAGGTCATGACCTTGCAGTCTGTGTGTTTGAGCCCCGCTTCGGGCTGTATGCTGACAGCTCAGAGCCTGGAGCCTGCTTCCAATTCTGTGTCTCCCTCTCTTTCTGCCCCTCCCCTGCTATCTCTCTGTCTCTGTCTCTCTCTTTCAAAAATAATAAACATCAAAACAAATTTTTAAATATAAGACGAATAAGGTCTGAGGATGTAATGTATAACATAGTGATCATTGTTGGTAACATTGTATTTCCTCACTGAAATTTGGTAAGAGAGTAAAACTTAAAGTTCTCAACAACAAAAATTATATGTTAGGTGATGATGGATGTGTTAATTTACTCAGTGGGGGGATCATTTCACACCCGTACATGTATATCAAATTACCATATTGTACACTTTAAATACCTGAAAATCTTATTTTTTAGTTATGCCTCAATAAAGCTGAAAAAAACATACAGTATGTATAATCCAATCGACTTTAAAAATAGTAAACCATAAAGAGAAATTCAAATAAAATTAAATGGCTACAATAGACAGTGAATTGTTTCTAGTATACTATAGCACCAAAGAAGTTTGTCAAGTCATTCCTGATCTTTTGAACATTGGCTTTTTAACACTGATCAAAGATAGCTATCGCAAAGAAAGGTGGAAGAAATGGCGGTAGAGTAAGCTGGAGGGATGCTGGGCAAGTTAGTAGTCTGATGTAGCAACAGCTATTCAGGCTCCTCTGAAGGAAGGGGTCTTCTTAAAATTAAGCACAGCTCAGTTTCATCTTCGTTACTGACAGGAAGACCATATAATTTATAGTTCTAACCAGGACATTTCTGAAAGTGAAAGTGGATGCTATATATAACTACTGTGGGACAGCAGATTTATTCTAGAATTGCCCCAGTTAAATCAGGATATGCGATCACCCTAATTACTCATCACCCTGTTAAGAATTATGTTAGGAATGGGGGGTGGGGCAGATGAGGACATTTGTAGCTACACAATACAAGTCTCCCTCAAGGAATTACGATTTGAAGAATGAAAAAAAAATTAAGTAATTCTAAAACACAGCTGTGACAAGATGGAAATTTAAGAGAGAAGCGCCAGTGTGGCACGGATGATAGGTGGAGCTAATTAGTAAAGCCTAGCAGAAATCAGTAAATTAAATTGTTCACCAAATAAAGTGTGCCACATTGCACAATCTTTTCTCAGAGGCTAGGATAAGTATTTCACTTTTAGGTTTTGCTTTTGTGCAGTTGTTGCTACCTCTATTACATATTTCATACGTCAGTGAGATAAGAATGAGATACAATTCAAACTGAGACCTTCACCTTCCTAACCACATATGTTTATAAGCAACAAGGAAATAATGAGTGTAGTGGGTGAACTCAATTCTAGCTTCAGACTAAACAATGAACTAGGATTTTATAATTGCAATTACAGTGAAGGTTTCATGTTGTATATAAACAACCAATAATATTTCCCCCTTTGATCTTGCATCTCCATTCTGGTTCATAAGTGTTTTACGTCCAGTTTTTGGATAGAAAGTTCAAAACCTATTCTATAAAATTCCTGTCGGTGTTTTTAGAACTTTGGTATATGTACGAACCACTTAGGGATTGTGTTAAGATGCATGTTTTATACACCATATCTGAGGAAAGGCACAAATTCTGCATTTCTCCCATCCAAGTACTAACCAGGCCCAACCCTGCTTAGCTTCCAAGATCAGATGAGATGGGGTGCATTCAGGGTGGTATGGCTTTAGACATAAATTCTGCATTTCTAACAAGCTCTCATGTGAGGCTGAAGCTACTGATCCATGGACCACACTTTGGAAAGCAGCAGTCTATGTTGTTCTAACACCCCTAACTACACAACCTACTTTTTTGTCATTTTAATTCAAATCCAAGGAAATAAAGACTAATCTGAAATGTCTCTAATTACAATTTCATCAATCACCACAGGAGATTTGTAAGATATAGAGGATGTTTCAGTAGGTGTAGGAAATACTCAGGGGTATGTGTGCTTATTTTTTTACTATTTTTCAAATTTAAATTCTAGTTAGTTAACATATAGTGTAATATTGGTTTCAGGAGTAGAATTTAGTGATTCATCACCTCCATATAATACTCAGTGCTCATCATAGAAAGTGCCTTTCTTAATACACATCACCATTTAAAACCATTCCTCACCTATTTCCCTCCATCAACCTTCAGTTTATTCTCTGTTATTAAGAGTATCATGGCTTGTGTCCCTCTCTCTTTTTCCGCCTCTCATATGATCATCTGTTTTTTCTTTTAAATTCCACATATGAGTAACATCATATGGTATTTGTCTTTCTCTGACTTATTTCACTTAGCATAATACACTCTAGCTCCATCCACATCATTGCAAATGGCAAGATTTCATTCTTTTTGATGGCTGAGTAATATTTCATTGTATATATATATATATATATATATATATATATATATATCATATCTTCTTTATCCATTCATTAGTCAATGGGCACTTGAGCTCTTTCCTTAGTTTGGCTACTGTTGGTAATGCTGCTATAAACATTGGGCTGCATGTCCCCTTCAAATCTGTATTTTTGTATCCTTTGGGTAAATACCTAACAGCACAATTGTTGGGTCATAGGGCTGTTCTATTTTTAGCTTATTGAGGACCCTCCATACTGTTTACCAGAGTGGCTGCACCAGTTTGCATTTCCATTAGCAGTGTAAGAGGGTTCCCCTTTCTCCACATCCTCATTATCACCTATTTTTTCTTGTGTTGTTAATGTTAGCCATTCTGACAGGTGTGAGGTGGTATCTCATTGTAGTTTTGATTTGTATTTCCCTGAGGATGAATGATGTTGAGTATCTTTTCATGTGTCTGTTTGCCATCTGGATGTCTTCTATGGAAAAATGTCTATTCATGTCTTCTGCCCATTTCTTAACTGGATTATTTGGTTTTTCAGTGTTAGTTTGATAAGTTCTTTTACATTTTGGATACTAACCCTTTGTCAGACATGCAAATATTTTCTCACATTCTGTAGGCTGCCTTTAGTTTTGTTGATTTTTTCCTTCTCTGTGAAGAAGCTTTTTATCTTGATGAAGCCTCAATTGTTCATTTTTGCTTTTGTTTCCCCTGTCTCTGGCATTGTGTCTAATAAGAAGGAGCTATGGCTGAGGTCAAAGAGATTGTTGCCTGTGTTCTCCTTCAGGATTTTGATGGTTTCCTGTATTATATTTAGATTTTTCATCCATTTTGAATTTATTTTCATGTATGGTGTAAGAAAGTGGTCCAGTTTCATTCTTCAGCATGATGCTGTCCGGTTTCCCCAATACCATCTGTTGAAGAAACTGTCTTTTTTCCATTGGATATTCTTTCCTGCTTTGTCAAAGATTAGTTAGCCCTATAGTTGTAAGGGATATGTTTGTTTAAACAGTTCTTTAGGTAGTTCTAAAAGACACCCAGGTTTGGGAAGCACTGCCCTAAATTATAGTTGAAACAAATATGGTAACACCAGAATATTCACATAAAAACTGGGTAGCAAGTCAACTTGTCTCTGTTTACCACAGAATAAAAACGTTCAGTCTTCTACACCATCAGTTCTCTTTATGAGTTTTGAATTCTCATAAAAAAATTAAATGAGGTCCTTAGGCTCCATGTGAGGGAAATAATATTATTTTCCAAGTATCACATAAACAATGTATGTGGGTATATCTTCCCTTTAAATGCACTTGTGTCCACAGCAGAAGTTGTTGTAATATTCTCTGAAGTGGATGATACAAAGTTTCCAATTCAATTGTTTTCATTTTAATCTGAGCCTTCATAAAAATCAAGACTGCCAAAACAAAATGTATCAGCATGTGCCATTCTAAGCTAAGTGAGAAAATGTATTTGCAAGTATCTTTTTCTAACCAGTGCTTTTTAATCACCTTCTCAGTCTCCTTTGACAGGTGGATATATTCCAAGACTTCAAAAGAGTATTGTGGTTTCAATCAATTTCAGAATGCAAAAATGGCTAATAAGCCAAACTAGTGTATATATCATTGGTTCACTGAGTATAATATTATTTTGAATAATAACATCTACCAACTTTTGAATACCTTTCACATACAAGGCTCCAGGCTAAAATATTATGCTCACTTAAATTATCAAATATAGAACTAAGAGCAATAATGCAAATAGCTAATATAAAACCATTTTATAAGTATGGGGAATGAAGCTTGAAGAAGTTGAGGATCTTAGTCTCTGTCAAATATGAGCCTTATTTTATTTCTCTAAGTTTTTTTTTTAAGTTTATTTATTTTGGGCAGGGGGAGAAAGAGAGAGCATGAACAGTGGAGTGGAAGAGAGACAGGGTAATAGAGAATCTCAAGCAGGTTCCACTCTATCAGTGCAGAGCCCAGTGCAGGGCTTGAACCCATGAACCATGAGATCATGACCTGAGCTGAAACCAAGAGTTGGATGCTTACCCAACTGAGCCACCCAGGTGCCCCTATGAACTCTTATTTTAACCCATACCTCCCTGCATCTTATGCAGGTGATATAAATTCCACTATGACTTTCAAAACCTGTGAACTGATAAAACAGAAGTGGAAGCCATATTGGCTTTAAAAAATTAAAGAACTGTCATAGCATCAATGATCCCTATTTTCAAGAAACCAAGACAGTCATTGTGTACACTCCAAACAAATGAGAATACAGATCCTTTAAGTCAGAAGACCTAGTGTTTTAGCTTCACTGAAATTTTCTACGTAATACAGATTCCAAATTATAGCTGTCCATATAAATAGACTTCCAATTAAAAGCATTTATAACCACTAGTCACAGTGTTACTAAAAGGAAAAGTCCCACAAACCCCAGTTTATATGAAAAAGGAGAAAAGTACCCAGACACCAGACCAGAGCAGTTTGGGGAGTGCATCAGGAGGTACACAAAATTGTGTAGGGGTGTCTTGGCAGAGGTGGAATGCAGGATAAGTCTCCCAAAGAAAAGAGCTCTACACTGAAAAGAAACTTCTGAAAGCAGGTCTGATGTCTGGTGTGTCAAACACTGGCAAAGGGGAATTATAATGAAGGGTTCCAGAGATTGCATCTTGGGGGGTAGAGGGACACACTTTGAAAGGCAGAGTCAGTATTATTTAGAGATAGCACCTGCTGATAAGTGACAGGGAAGGAAGAAAGCAGATAATAGTAGTATTTATTGTCCTACTGAAACAAGATGGATTCTAAAAATCAGGGGGATCCTGAATCTTATACTAAAGAAACTTCTCTTCACATAGCGACAGAAAGAATCCTCACAGAAGAAAAAAAAAAAGGAAACAAATAATTAAAAGAATCAGAGAGAACATAGTACAAGTGAAAGTCAGGCAAAGAAGATTGTTATAGTAGTTTACTAGGGTGACTATACCAAAGTACTGCAGACTGAGTGGCTTAAAACAAAAGAAACTTGTTGTCTCTCAGTTTTGAAAGCTAGAAGTCCAAAATCAAAGTGTCAGCAGGGCCCTGCTTCCTCTGAAACCTTTAGTTGTTCCTTGCCTCTTCCTAGCTTCTGGTGGTTTGCATGCAATCTCTGGTGGTTCCTTAGCTTATAGCTACATACCTCCAATCTCTATTTTCATTGTCACATAGCTTTCCATTTCTATCTTTACACAGCCATCTTCTTATAAGGAACACCAGTCACATTGGATTAGGGACCCAACCTACTCTAGCAAGGTATTAACTTAAATAATTACATATACTATGACTCTATTTCCACATAGAGTCATATTTAAGGTATTGGGAGTTAAGACTCCAACATATCTTTTTTGGGGGTGGGGATGGGCGAGGACACAATTCAACTCATAACAATCATGTACACATGTAATATGTGCATTTTTTTCCTGATGAAAAAACTAAAACAATAAACACAGCAAGTATTTATATCATAATTCAAAATTCAAGAAAACTTCTAGAAATAAAAAATATCCCTGTGTATATATTGCAAGCAGATACTGTATACTTGGTAAACTGATAAAAATGTTAACTCAGAGGCATGCACTGATAAAATTATTATACTTTAAATTTAAAGAAAAATCTCTAAGCAAAACAAACAAACAAAAGAACATCCAAGTCACTTATATAAAAGAAATAAAATTAGATTGTCATAATCTTCACATAAACACATTGTACACAAAGCACAGTCAAGTGAGATCTATAAGGTACTCAAGGCAATGAGCGTAAGCACAAGTTTTTATCTAGCCCAGCTGACCTTCAGTAATGAGACCATTTGGAAAATGCAGAACTTAGGAAATATTGTACCCATGTGTCCTGGAAGATTTAGTATGAAAAATCGCTCAACCAATAAATGATTGGGGAACTTTAGAAAAAGAATTGATGGTGAGCAGTGAATTTATTGAACTATAGATCTAAGACTACAACAAAGTTGGGAATTGATGGCTTTAAAATATGTCCAAAATTCTTTTATACACCTGCCTTCAAGAGGCCTAGCCTAATTCCCCTCTTGTTGAGTGAGGGCTGAACTTAGCGACTCCTTACAAATGGAAAAAAACAAAAAGCAGAAGTGATGGTGTATGATTTTGGAGACTAGGCCATTTTTTAAAAGCATGGCTTTCTCTGTCTCTCTCTCTCTCTCTCTCTCTCTCTCTCTCTCTCTCTCTCTCAGGACTCACTCACTCTGGGGAATACCAACTGCCAACCACCATGTCATAAGGGTACTCAGGCAGCTCTATGGAAAGGTCCCCAAGATAAGGAATTGAGCCTTCTGCTAAAAGCCATGTGTGTGAGCCATTTTGAAGCCGAAACTCCAGCTCTTGTCAGTCCTTCAGGTGACTTTAGCCCTGGCCAGTACATTGAGTGTAACCTTGTAAGAAACCTAAAGCTAGAATCACTGAGTTAATCCACTCTTAGACTTCAGAAACTGCATGGGATAATAAATTTTCATTGTTTGAAGTTACTACATTTTAGATAAATTGTTACATAGCCAGAGACCGCAAACACAGATTTTTGTAGCTGTGAGTGGGGTGTTCTCATGGGAAATTAATGAAAATATGGGTGTGGCTTTGAAACTTGGCAGTGGGCTAATCTGGAAAGACTTTGACAAGGCTGTTAGTGAAAGCCTAAAATGCCTTGAACAGGCTGTGGGTAGATGTCTATACTTTGAAAAGTCTTCTAATGTGACCTTAAAGGGAAGTGAGGAACATGTTACTGGAAACTGAAGGAAGGGGAATCTTCATTATATAGTAACAGAAAGTTTCGTGTTACTGTGACCAGTATCTATGTAGAAATTAGAAATTGTACCTAAAGAACTGGGTGATATAGCAAAGGTTTAATCGTAATGTTAAAGCTGGTTTATTCTTGATGTTTGTAATAGTACGGGAAAGAACAGAGGTGAGGCAAAAATAATAAGAAGAATAACTGTTAAAAGGAGTCAAGACTTGATAGTTTGTATATGTGCTGCTGAAGTGAGCACAAGACTTGATAGTTTGAAGATTCCCAGCCTTACCAAATCACAAATGATACTAAAATTAAGAAATGGTTTCCAAGTAAAGATGAAATCAAGGGCACTGCCAGGAAAACCTGGTCTAAAGATGAAGCAGGGCATGGCTTCAATCTTTATTAAAATTATTTCTTTAGACTGCAGACAGCTTTAAGGTGGTGCTTAAGAGTACCATTCAGTGAGACAAAGGCACTCTAAAGAGCCTAAGGATATGCCTCACTGGGGTGCGTCTCCTAACAGTTGCATTTCTAAGAGGCTTAAGAGCTTTATCCCTCAGCATTCTCAGCAGAAGGTTAAGAGAGAGAGTAGGAGGCTTATTCTGAAGAGACTGTGGGCATGGCTTTTACCTAATGGAGTGAGTCCCCATTAAGATTCACAGGAAACCCACAGTTTTAAATAGAATTCTATTTTCAGAAACACTTCCATCTTAGAATAAAAAGGACAGAGATAAGACATAATGAAAGAGGTCTCTAGACTCACAGAATTCTGGCATGAAGATGGCTGAGAAACTCTTCGGCTGTGAACATGAGTCACCATTCTTGGAAAAGGAGGATGACTTAGAGGGTGGAGCCAACCTCCCAGAGGGGCAGCCAAGAGCCGTGGATATTATTCCTAGCAGGAATAGAACTGAGTCTTAATCTAGAAATTGCCAACATTTGCTCAGCTTAATTTTTATAATTGCTATAGATGAGTGACTCCTTTCATCACCAATTCCCTTCTCTTTTAATAGGAATTTGAGAGGTTACCTTAATGCTTATCCTACTATCATATAGTTGGTACATGAGGTGGAAGATAACTTGTCTCTTTAGTCATAGGCATTCGGATCTAGAGGAACTGTACTTAAGGAGATGTACCAAAGGAACTGTACCCAAGGATCCTGAGAAGTACCTAGAGCTAATTTAAATGACAAGATTTTGACCTTCAAGGTGATGTGTTAATGGTAGGAAACACTTCAGGGTTCTGGGAGAAGAAAGTGTGTTTTGCATATGACAAGAATACTTTGTGGCCAAGGGATGAACAGTAGGTTTTTGTTTGTTTGTTTGTTTGCTTGGTTGGTTGTTTGTTTTTAAATATGCCTACAAATTCTCTGCTACTGTCCCATTCAGGAGGTATAGCCTAATTCCCCCTCCCCTCAGTTGTGAACTGGACATAGTGACTTGCTTCTAACAAATATAAAAAATGCAAGTAATGGTATGCAACTCCAAGATTAGGTCATAGAAGACACTGAAGCTTCCTCTTGCTCTGTGTTGGAGCACTCACTCTGAGAGAACTCAGCTGCCATGTAGTGAGGACACTCAAGCAACTCTGAAGAAAAGCTCACATGACAAAGAACTGAGGCCCAAGGCCAATCACCAGCAGTGAAGTGAGTCATCCTGCCAACAGCCACGTGAGTGAGTCATCTCAGAAATATACCTCCAGCAGGGGCGCCTGGGTGGCTTAGTCGGTTGAGAATCTGACTTCGGCTCAGGTCATGATCTCACTGTGAGTTCGAGCCTCGCGTTGGGCTCTGTGTTGACAGCTCAGAGCCTGGAGCCTGCTTCGGATTCTGTTTCTCCCTCTCTCTCTGCCCCTCCCCCACTGATGTTCTCTCTCTCTCTCTCTCTCTCTCTCTCTCTTTCTATCTCTCTCTCTCTCAAAAATAAACTTTAAAAAAAAAAAAACGAAATATATCCTCCAGCTGCAGTTAAGCTGTCAGATGACTACCACACCAGCCAACAGTTTAACTTCAACCTCATGAGAGACCCTGCATTTGAATCACTCAGCCAAGCACTGGTAGACCGCTGACCCTCAGGAACTACTTAATACAATAAATATTTGTCTTAGGTTAATTTTTCTCTCAATTTGTTTGAAGTTTATTTATTTTGAGAGAGACAGAGACAGTGCAAGTGGGGGAGGGACAGAGAGAGAGGGAGACAGAGAATCCCAAGCAGAGTCCAAACCATCAGCACAGAGCCAGATGCAGGGCTTGAACTCATGAACCTGCGAGACCATGAGCTGAGCTGAAACCAAGAGTCAGAGGCTTAACTGACTGAGCCACCCAGGAGTCCCTGTCTTAGATTAAGTTTTGAGGGTAATTTGTTACACCTAAAAAGTATTTTTTAAAAACATAAATAATATAGGGGTAAATAAATGCCATATGACTTGGGAATGTAGAAATAACAAAATAACAGAAAAATGAGGAAATATGTACAGAGAGGAAATAATTCATCAATTACATCATGGTGGGCATCAAAGAATATAATCAACTGATAAATTAAGTAATAAATCTGAATATACCTCTGAGTAAAAGATGAACACTTAGAAAGCTAATACCATTGGTTCAAACCAAATGAGAGGATGGTGAAGAGAGACACAGTACTAATCAAATAAAACAATTACTAAAAGTGACAATTAACTAAAGAAACAAAATAAACCTAACTGCATATTAAATTGATAACATTAACATCCATTTGGCAGAATCATTTCAGGTGACTTTATAATCTAGACTTTGTATGTTCTTAGTGGCATACATTAAAAAGAAAAATAAGCAGGGGCACCCGGGTGGCTCAGTCGGTTGAGCATCCAACTTTGGCTCAGGTCACGATCTTGCAGTTCATGAGTTTGAGCCCCACATCGGGCTCACTGCTGTCGGCATTTCAGATCCTCTGTCCCCCTCTCTCTGCCCTTTCTCTGCTTGCACTCTCTCAAAAATAACTAAACATTAAAAAAAAAAGCAAACAAGAACTGAAGAGGAAAAATATGCAGCTAAATTCTTTTCATAGAGAATAGTGGTAAAACATAATTACACAGAAATTATTACTGGTAATGAGATGACAAAGATATGTAGAAGAAGTACTAAGTAAAGTAACACAAGATATATTAATACCATGGAAAATTGTTTTCAACAGAGAAAAATATTAGAGATAAATAGGTCATTATACATGGTGAAAGAAGCAATACACCAAAAAATATAAAAATTCACAATAACCTAATTTCAAAGTATTTGTAAGTGACAGAATTACAAGGAGAATTTAGACAATCTACAATAAAAATGAGAGGTTTGTTTAAACCTACACTACAAACAAGTAATTGATAGATCATATAGATAAAAAATTAATAAGGATTAGTAATATAACTTAGAAGGCTCATATAATATGTGAGTATATATATATATATATATATATATGCATATGTCTACACCAAAATATCAGGATGCATGCTTGGAAAGCAGTCCTGAAACATTTAAAATCTGACCAGGGCTTAGGCCACAAAACAAATCTCAACAAAAACACTAAAAAACTACTTTCTCATAACACAATATAGTACAACTAGAAAGTAACATCAAAAGTGGGCCCCCAAAGCTCATATATCAGAAAAATAATAAAATACATGTGAATAACTCATAGGTTAAAAAAACATAGTAAGTATTATTAAATAATTAGAACTACTTGTAAAATCCAGCTAAATTAATACTTAGAGGATGATTTATAGGCCTGAATGTATATATTGAAATATAACAAATATAAAGAATTATGATTTACATGGCACAAAAACATACAGATCAATGGAAAAGAATAGAGAAACCAGAAATGGACCCACAATATATGGCCAACTAATCTTTAACAAAGCAGGAAAGAATATCCAATGGAATAAAGACAGTCTCTTCAGCAAGTGGTGCTGGGAAAAATGGACAGCGACATGCAGAAGAATGAACCTGGACCACTTTCTTATACCATACACAAAAATAAACTCAAAATGGATGAAAGACCTCAATGTAAGACAGGAAGCCATCAAAATCCTCAAGGAAAGCAGGCAAAAACTTCTTTGATCTTGGCCACAGCAACTTCTTACTCAACACATCTCCGGAGGCAAGGGAAACAAAAGCAAAAATGAACTACTGGGACCTCATCAAAATAAAAAGCTTCTGCACAGCGAAGGAAACAATCAGTAAAACTAAAAGGCAACTGACAGAATGGGAGAAGATAGTTTCAAATGACATATCAGATAAAGGGTTAGTATCCAAATCTATAAAGAACTTACCAAACTCAACACCCAAAAAACAAATAATCCAGTGAAAAAATGGGCAAAAGACATGAATAGACACTTCTCTAAAGAAGACATCCAGATAGCCAACCAACACGTGAAAAAATGCTCAACATCACTCATCATCAGGGAAATACAAATCAAAACCACAATGAGATATCACCGGACACCTGGCAGAATGGCTAACATTAACAACTCCGGCAACAACAGATGTTGGCACGGATGTGGAGAAAGAGGATCTCTTTTGCACTGCTGGTGGGAATGCAAACTGGTGCAGCCACTCTGGAAAACAGTATGGAGATTCCTCAAAAAATTAAAAATAGAATTACTCTACGACCCGGCAATTGCACTACTAGGTATTTATCCAAGGGATTACAGGTATGCTGTTTCGAAGGGACACATGCACCCCAATGTTTATAGCAGCACTATCAACAATAGCCAAAGTATGGAAAGAGCCCAAATGTCCATTGATGGATGAATGGATAAAGAAGATGTGGTATATATATACAATGGAGTATTACTCGGCAATCAAAAAGAATGAAATCTTGCCATTTGCAACTATGTGGATGCAACTAGAGGGTATTATGCTAAGCAAAATTAGTCAGAAAAAGATAAATGTCATATGACTTCACTCATATGAGGACTTTAAGACACAGAACAGATGAACACAAGGGAAGGGAAACAAAAATAATATAAAAACAGGGAGGGGAACAAAACAGAAGAGACTCTTAAACATGGAGAACAAACAGAGGGTTACTGAAGGGGTTGTGGGAGGGGGATGGGCTAAATGGGTAAGGGGCATTAAGGAATTTACTCCTGAAATCATTGTTGCACTATATGCTAACTAATTTGGATGTAATTTATTTTTTTTTTAATTTTTTTTTCAACGTTTATTTATTTTTGGGACAGAGAGAGACAGAGCATGAACGGGGGAGGGGCAGAGAGAGAGGGAGACACAGAATCGGAAACAGGCTCCAGGCTCTGAGCCATCAGCCCAGAGCCAGATGCGGGGCTCGAACTCACGGACAGCGAGATCGTGACCTGGCTGAAGTCGGACGCTTAACCGACTGCGCCACCCAGGCACCCCTGGATGTAATTTAAAAAAATAAAATTTTAAAAAAAGCAGTCAGTGTAATGCTGAAAATGTCTGTTTCTTGATCTGGATGGATAGTAACATGAATGTATTTACCTTCTGAAAATTCATTGCACTTTATACTTCTGGTATGTGCAGCTTTTATGAGTGTATGTTATACTGAGATTTTTAACAAGTTTTTTTAAGTCAGTATCCTCTAAGATGTGTCTATGTGATTTTTATACAGAGGCAATAAAATTGATCACAAAGAAAAAAAAAGAATTTTGATTTACAAAAGTGGTTTAAGAATTTAGAAAAAGAACAAAGCACTAAATCCAAGTAGAAGGAATGAAATATTGAAGGTAGTATAAAGTAATAAAACAGAAAACAAAGAAATGATAGGATGTGGTAATCAAACACAGATGTTTCTTTTCTTCTTTTAAGATTATTTCTTTATTTTGAGAGAGAGAGAAAGCAAGAGCTCGAGCAGAGAAGAAGCAGAGAGAGAGGGGGAGACACAGAATCCGAAGGCAGGCTCCAGGCTCTGAGCTGTTAGCACAGAGCCAGACCCAAGGCTCAAACTCACAAACTGCAAGATCATAAACTGAGCCAAAGGCAGACATTTAACCAACTGAGCCACCCAAGCACCTCAGAATCAAAATGAATCTTAACTTGACAAGGAATATCTATCAAAAATCTACAGCAAGCATCTGTCCTCACATAGTCAATATTACACAGAGGTTCTAGCCTCTATATATGCAATGTGCAATTCAAACCAAAGCAATAAAACAAGATAAAAAATGAAAATCACTGACAATTATTAAAAGTAAATCATACTATATGAATTTATGAGTTTTTAATCCATATAATTGTGTGGGGGGTGAGGAGTTCCCATAAAACAAAATCTGAAAGATCAACAATTCATATTAAGAAAAGATAAAACAGGGGCACTTGGGTGGTTCAGTTGGTTAAGCATCTGACTCTTGATTTTGGCTCAGGTCATGATGTCACAGTTCATGGGATTGAGCCCTACTGCCAGCACAGAGCCTGCTTGGGATTCTCTCTCTCCCTCTGCCCCTCTGCCCTGCTTACACCCTCTCTCTCTTAAAATAAATAAATAAACATTAAAAAAAGAAAGGATAAAACATAAGAACATGCCATTCATAGAACAACAAAAATACAGAATAGTCAAAAAATATATTTTTTAAATTAGGAAATAAATATTAAACAATAAGGAATTGTCACTTCTTACTAATATTGGGGGGTGGGGAAAAAGAACTTGATGGCACCAAGTTCTCTTGATGTTGGGAGTGACTAGTACCCACTTGTGGTTGGTGTGTAAATTAGCAAACCTTTGTGAGAAGTAATTATTAATATCTAGCAAAATTTCAGATTTGCATACATTAGAACTGAGTGATTCTGGACACTCACATTAAACGCTGTTAGCAGACCTTCAAATATCATAGTTCAGAGTGCCAGCTAGGTTCTCCATTATTTCAATAGTAAAAGCCAACTCATATCAAACATGTCCTTAGGAGGCATCTTAAAGGTAAAGCTCAACTTTTAAATGTTTGAAAGGTTTTTCTGTAAGAGAACTCTTCCATGCATTACACTGAAAAATAAATTCAGACTGGATGAAAGACCTAAACGTAACACAGGAAACCATCAAAATCCTAGAAGAGAACACAGGCAGCAACCTCTTTTTTTTTTTTAAGTTCATTATTTTTTAGGGAGAAAGAGCAGCGAGAGCAAGCAGGGAGAGGGGCAGAGAGAGAAGAGAGAGAGAATCTTAAGCACCAAGCAGGCTCTACACTGTCAGTATGCAGCTGGATGCATGGCTTGGTCCCAGGAAGTGTGAGATCATGACTTGAGGTGAAATCAAGAGTCAGACACTCAACCAATGGAGCCACCCAGGTGCCCCAGCAACCTCTTTGACCTCAGCTGCATTCAGCTTCCTACTAGATATGTCTCTGGAGTCAAGGAAAACAAAAGCAAAAATTAACTACTGGGACCTCATCAAGATAAAAAGCTTCTGCACAACAAAGGAAACAATCCACAAAACTAAAAGGCAATCTTCGGAATGGGAGAAGATATTTGCAAATAATAGTCAGGTCAGTATCCAACCTTCACTGGGTTAGTATCCAAAATCTAGAAAGAACTTATCAAACTCAACACCCAAGAAAACATACAATCCAGTTAAGAAATGGGCAAAAGACATGAATAGACATTTTTTAAAGAAGACATCCAGATGCCCAACAGACACATGAAAAGATGCTCAATATCACTCATTGTCAGGGACGAACAAATCAAAACCATTATGACATACCACCTCACACCTGTAAGAATGGCTAAAATTAATAACACAAAAAACAACAAGTGTTGGTGACGTTGCAGAGAAAGGGGAACCCTCCTAGAGTGCTGGTGGAAATGTAAACTGGTACAGCCACTCTAGAGAACAGTATGGAGGTTCCTCAAAAAAACTAAAACTAGAACTACCATACAATCTAGCAATTGCACTAGTAGGTATTTATACAAAGGATATAAAAATAGAGATTTGAAAGGGTATGAAGGGGTACATGCACCCTAATGTTTATAGCAGCATTATCAACAATAGCCAAACTATGCAAAGAGCCCAAATGTCCATCGATTGATGAGTGGATAAAGATATGGTATCCACATGTACACACACACACGCACACACACACACACACACACACACACACACACAAACACACAATGCAATATTACTCAGCCATCAAAAACGAATGAAATCTTGCCATTTGCAATGACATGTATGGAACTAGACTTTATTATGCAAAGCAAAATAAATCAATCAGAGAAAGACAAATACAGTATGCTTTCACTCATATGTGGAATTTAAGAAACAAAAAAGATGAACATATGGGAAGGGGGGCAGGGAAGAGAATAGAGGGAAACAAACCACAAGAGAAATAGAAAACAAACTGGGTTTGATGGAGGAAGGTGGGTGGGAGATGGGCTAGATGGGTAATGGATACTAAGGAGGGCACTTGTTATGAGCACTGTGTGTTGTATGTAAATGATGAATCACTGAATTCTACTCCAGAAACCAATACTGCACTATATGTTAACTGCCTAAAACTTAAATTTATAAAAGAAAAAATTAAAAAAAAAATTAAGTAGGCTTTCTCTCACTTAAAGAAATAATGGCATCTTGAAAATAAAGGTACCCAGGATGCTCTGACATCCAACAATCATAGTAGGATGCATATACAAAGAACAAAGGGTTCCAAAGCAGCTGAACCTGTTCAGAAGTGTCTATACATTGAGGATTCAGGGAATGATTTTTTTGCTTCAAATTACTTTCACCAGTTGAATCTTGTCACTATAAACTACTACACCAATAGAACAAGAAAATAATGTTAAGGAGAAAAAAATGTTATAGGAATGATTTCCACATCAACTCAGCCCCAAAATGTAAATAATTCATGGGGGAAATGCATCATAAAGTGCATGGCCTCACATAAAGGTGACCTAAGAACCACTCTTAACATTTCTTCATTGGAATTAAATATGTATACAAGAAAACAGAGAAAAAACAAATCTCTCACCAAAATGGTCAGAAAATTTTATGAAGTCTAATTTCTTCTATCTAGATATAATCCAGAGGTTCATGACCAAGAAAAAATACATTATTTTTAACTTCTGTAAATATAAACAATTATACTACAGTTAATGATCTAATTATAATACCATGTCTCCTTTTAGAGAGAAGATATTTCAGTTATTTATGTGCTTTTCTGCATGGCTAACACCATAATATAAAGAGTATATTAAATTTATCAGGAAATTATACATTCACTTTCACAGATGAAAGAAAGGCTATAGTCCCCTAGATAGTAGAAATAAAATAACCTAGAATGAAATAACCCATATGTATATTAAAATAGAATTTGTGAAAATGAAGCCTGCCAGATATTAGAAATGATCTCATTATAAAATCTTCAGGTTCTCATTTCTCGGAAAAGCCATAATTACAACCTTATCTTTTTAGTGACCAATTACTGTATTCAGGGTATTTTCTGAAATAAATGCTTTGCTATTTTTATGACTTGCCTATCTGTATTTCCAATTCCAAGAATAGAAAGCTTCAATACGACCATTTACATAAATAAGACACTGTTCTATCAAAACACAAGTACAAAACCTTTAAATTCTAGATGAAATGTAAAATAGAAATCTTTATTAGCATAAATAAAATACTTAGATGAAAACCTTGATATCTCTCCTGTTGATCAAATTAGGTCATTAGAGCCTCCAAACTGACAAGAAAAAAGTTTGCCTGTGCCATACAAAGTAAATTGGCCAGCTTTTCTAATGAGCTAGTTTCTTGCATAAGAAAGGAGTAGCTGCTTTGCATTCCCAAAATACAAGGTTTTAAAATATCTTATTTTTCTAAAAGGGATAACTTTTTGCTATACAAATTAATGTTCTTATGTTCCATTTTCGTTGCTAAACTAGACATTCACAATGTAAGCACTACTCTTGGTGTGTAGGTATGTGTGTGGTGATATAGGTGCTGGTGAAACAAAGTGTGGATGGGAAACATGACAGCATTCCCACAAAACACCCTCTTCTAAAACTTGCCATGGGAAACACCACCAGGAATAGCATTCAGTCCTCTGAAGTGACCATTGTTCTAGCACCTCACTCCTGAAATCATTTGGAGAATACAAAACAGAAATATTACATAACCTCATTAGAACACGCTTGGTATTTGAGTATTGCTTGAAAAATCATGGATCATCACTGCTAAAAATGTACACATATGTGCTCCAACTACCTTCCAAATTGATATGAATGGATCCCTTCCTCTATAGCACTGGTTTAGGAGAAAAGTGGTTTCTATTCAACACTGATAGAATCTCTCAGCTTTCATATTGAGCAAATGAATGAAGAGCTGGTAAACTAGCCTGGAAAAGAAGTCAGCCATGCCTCGGAGGAAAACTTATCTTTAAAATCTCTGAGTGACTCTGGTCATCTTTTTCAGGATATTTCCCTGCTGGAAAATGTCCTGTTTAGTCTAATTTTTTTTTAATTTTTAGCTCCTGAAACTATTTATTCTCTCAACTTTTGGGCTTATTCAGTGAATAAAAAGAGAACTTTCTAAGTAGTCCCAAACTGAAGTTGATATTTAAATCTTTCTTGGATTACAGCTTAGGGATTCTCAACAGTGGTAATGTTGATAGTTTGGGCCAGATCATTCTTTGTTATATTGGGCTGCCCTGTCCATTGTAGGATGTTTAATAGCATCTCTGGCCTTCTACCTACTAGACAACAAGGTCAAGCCCCTCACACTCTCAGCACTGTGATAACCAAGAATGTCTCCAGGCATTGCCAAATGTCTTTGAGATAAAAACAGCCCCTCCCATTAAGAAATCCTGGGTTAATATGGGTTTTTTTCTTACACACTCAAATAGAAAAAAATCAAACAAAACAAACAAGCAAAAACAATTAAATCTCTTAACTTGAGATAATAACAAAAGTACTCAGAGGCTCTTTCCAGGGCATGAGTAAGCCCAAGCCTGTAAAATTTTTGAGAACAGTGATGTGATAGTTATTTTAATGTATCAATTTGACTGGGCCACAGGGTGCTCATATATTTGGTTAAACGTTATTCTGGGTTTGTCTGTGAGGCTGTTTCTAGATGGATTAACATTTGAATTCGTAGACTGAGCCAATTAGATTGACCTCCCTAAAATGGGTGGGCCTCATCCAATCTGTTGAAGGCTTGAATAAACCAAAATTGTTGACCCTTCACTTAAGCAAGGAAATTCTTTCTACCTCACTGCCTTCAAACTGGGACATTGGCTTTTTTCTGCCTTCTAAAATAACCAAAACACCTGTGCTTCCTGAATCTCAATCTTGATGGCCTTTGGATAAAGCTATACCATTACTTCTTCTAGTTCTCAGGCCTTCAGATTCAAACTGGGACCACACCATTGGCTCTCCTGGGTCTCCAGCTTACTGACTCACCCTACAGATCTTAGAACTTGTCAGCCTCCACAATGCCATAAGGCAAATTCCTCCTAATAAATATAATAGATATGATTTATTTATATTTATATTATGTTATTATTTATATTTTATTTATTTTTGATTTATTTACATATATTCTACTAGTTTTGTTACACACAATATACACACACAAACAAATATGTATATACATATACATCCTAATGATTCTGTTTCTCTGGAAAATGCTAATACAGATGACCTGGTCTTTGAGGGAAAGAAAGTAGGGAAGAGAAGAAGGGAGCACCTGATTAAACATCTTTACTCAAACAAAAGATCTGTACACAAATATATGTTGAACTTTACTGTGCTAGTCAGTGGCTCAATACAATAAGTCATGATTTGGTTCTCCTAAATTTTGCATTCAGTATCCAAAAGGGAAAGTTAGTCTTTATACCCAGGTCATAGACAATGCTTACTCTCTTTCTCATAATCCTTATGTGAATATAGCTCATGTTATTAACTTTCCTTGTCTGTGAAATAAAACAATCTAATCTGTTTAGTGCAACTTCACTAGATCTCCTTCTTATAATTCCATTAAGTTTGTAATAAATTTTTATTTGTTTCATGTTCAGTTTGTGACTCCCTGAAGAGCTCTGCCCTTCTCTTGTGGCATGTAGTTAGAGTGGAAAATTATGTTTCTAGGATTCCCCCACCCTACATATTTTAGGTTAGAACTGGCCAACAGGGTTGCCCAGGCAAATTTTGGAATGTGGGAGTGAAAGTCTTCCTAATCAGACATGATGACACACAGTTGCAGGTAGTCCCAGTAGGTCCCACTTTATCCTTCATTCCATACCCCATCCTTTTTCCTAATTGCTCATATTCCTCACTGACAGTGGTCCTAAGCCCAAAACAACTTCTTGTCTTTAGACACACCTGGGGTGAGCCAAATAGAAGCAACAGCTTCCCATGCATTTCCCCAAGACCTTCTCCCTTTCAGTTCCACTTTGGTGACTACATGTGGTAGATTTCTCAGATGAACATGTTAACAACTCCTTTCCTGTACTTCCAAGTCCCTTTCTGGACCTTTCTTTCCCCAGATCCTACAGTTGTATTGATATAAACCCCACAATAAATGTCTTATTCCAAAACTCACAGTACTCTGCTCCCTTGACTGAAACTTACCTGATATATACCCCACACTGCCTATGCTATAAGATACTTTACGATGTAGTATAAACCTACAAGAATGATGCCTCAATGAGGAATGTAAAACATTCCTAGGACACTGCTTCACTTATGTTCAGGATCAGATCCCTAACATTCTTCTTTCTTGGATTCTTCTTTGTTATGGATTGAATTGTGTCCTGTTAAGAAAAATATGTTTCAGTCCTAACCACAGTACCTGTAAACGTGATGAGGTCATAAAAAGGGGAAATTTGGACCCACACATTAGAAGGATGGTGTGAAGACACACAGGAAGAAGAAAGCCACGTGTCACAAGTAACGCGTTTACAAGTCTAAGAATGCCAAGGATTGCTAGAGAACACCAGAAGCCAGGAGGGAAGGAAGGATTCTCCCGTAGAGCTGTCAGAGAGGCTGAAAGAGAAGCAAGGCCCTGTTGACACTTTGATTTAGGACTTCTAACCTCCAGAACTGGGAAACAATAAGCTTCTGTTGTTTTAAGCTACCCAGTTTTGGGTTCTTTGCTATGGCAGCCCTAGGAAACTAATATACTTGTTATGCTACCTCCAATGGAGATGGCTATTGTGAGGTCGCCTCTATGTTGGTCATAGCTGTCTATTACCAAGGCCTAATATACTCTGATGTCAGAGGAAGAGAACTGTATTTCTTTCTACCAGGAATTGAATGGATGCATCCATAATTCCCCATGGGACAATTGATTCTAGGCTATTGCATTTAATAATATGTTGCTAAAGATATAATAAAAGGTATGTCAATACAAGGAATAACTTACAACTTCTGTCAAGGCCCAGGCTTAACCTAGATTCCTTACCAGGTGAATATTTTCCTCAATCTTGATCTCCTGCTCAAGACTAATAGCAGCTTACTGCTTTCTCCAAAAAAACATCACCAGTAACACTTCATTTCTCAGAGTAAAATGACCCCTCGCTTCATTTCAACCTCAAACCCATCTGTTAAACCTTATCTTGACCTCTTCCCACAATAACTGAAAATTGAAATGTCTATACTCTTTAGAAGAAACTACACTCCCATCAGTCCCAAGTGTGTGATCTATCCCTGTGCTTTAACAAAACAAATTCATAAAATATAATAGTACATTTTTCAAAGTTTTAGGCTAAAAAGATCTTGGAATCCAATCTCACAGGTTGTCATCTGATGATGATGATGTAAAAGTGATCAGGATACGATAAAATTTAAAAGCATGGACAAAGTACAGGACTGGACAAATTCAGAGAAGAAATCTTGGAATATTTTATCCTTAGGCTGATAAAAAGTAACTGGGTGACTGAGCAATGTTCTTGACAGCTCAGGGATAGTGGGGGGAAAGTTGGATTTTAAAGCTATGTTTTGATTTGGGACCCCAAAAGGTTACACTGCTGGAATAAGGGTGTACTGGAAGTAATTGCCTTCACAAAGAGTGCATTCCAACTTTTAGCCATCTGGGTGACACAAAAATCTTAATTCCTGAAACTGGTTTTAGGAAATACCAGATAAAGTCAATCCTGATTATTCATCTATTCACTAAAATTTATTTGCAACCCCCAAATCAATACTCATGGCATTTCCATGGTCATTTGAGGACATGCACAAAGTGGCAAAAAATTTGAGTCACTCAACATACATATTTCCAATTGAGGTCAAATAAGGTGATGTTCTGCCTTCCTATGTCAGCTTTCATACCGCAAGTATCCTTTTTGCAGTCTACTTAGTTTCACGTTTTTCCTATTTTGTGCTTTTTAGTGGTGATTTTGTTTCTGAAAATAGCCTCTGGAGCACCTGGGTGACTTATTTGGTTAAGCATCTGACTCTTGATTTGAGCCCAAGTCATGATCTCATGGTTCGTGGGTTCAAGCCTTGCATCAGGCTCTGCACTGACAGTACAGAGCTTGCTTGGGATTCTCTCTATCCCTCTTTCTCTGCTCCTCCCTTGTTTGCACACACACATGAGTGCGTGTGAGCATGTACTCTTTCTCTCTCTCAAAATAAATAAACTTAAAAACAAATGGCCTCCAAGTGGAGTGTTGAAGTATTGTCTAGTGTTCCTAAGCACAAGAAGGCTGTCATGTGTCTTAGGTAGAAAATGTGTGTGCTAGATAAGTTTCATTTGGGCATGAGTTCTAGTGCTGTTGGCTGTGAGTTCAATGTTAGTGAGTCAGCAATACACTATGTTCAGAAAAAGAAAGAGAAAAGTTGTCAATCTGTAAACGAGGCCACTGAGGAAGGTGCTAAAGTTACATCTACAACGTATGATAAGCCATGGAAAAGTGGTACATTTGTGGATTCATGAGTGGCAACCATAAGGAAAGTATATTGAGGAGCATACTCAGGAGACTAAAATTTTAGCCTCAGAAATTTATAGTCATGTAACCCAGGATCAGAAAAATGTTAAACCCTTCTTTTCAGCTGCTGCTCGTCTCCACATTTCAAAAGTTGTTATAGGTAAAAAATGTTAAAATAATAAGCAAAACAGTTCTGCAGATCAGGAAACTACAGTAGAATTTGTTTAATATCTGCTAGGTGTGACAGGAAAGGGTTATACGGAAGGGCTGTTTTTCAATGCTGATGAGACTGGCTTATTCTGCAAGGATGTTGGCAAATAAACCTATATAATACAAATAGCCTCCAAAGCCAAAGCCCCTGGCTTTTAATCATTCAAAGATCATATAACTAGTTATTTGAAAGAAATGTGTGTGTGTGTGTGTGTGTGTGTGTGTGTGTGTGTGTAAAAATTAAGGTATGGTTAATTTATTTTTTTTAAGTTTATTTTTGAGACAGAGAGAGACAGAGCATGAACGGGGGAGGGTCAGAGAGAGAGGGAGACACAGAATCGGAAGCGGGTTCCAGGCTCTGAGCCATCAGCCCAGAGCCTAACGCGGGGCTCGAACTCACGGACCGCGAGATCATGACCTGAGCTGAAGTCCGAAGCTTAACGGACTGAGCCACCCAGGCGCCCCTAGGTATCTTTAAATAAAAATACACATGAAACAAGGTTAGGTATTGTTTGGTTGATGATAATGTTGTGACCAGAGGCACACAGGAACTTATTTCTGTGTTTCACCTAAGAGCAATGGTTCCATATTTGCAAATTCAGTGCTCACAGTAACTTTATGAAACATAACCACAGTGAATAATGAGAATCAACTATAACTAGTGCCCTGCATGCTAGATAGAGGCAAATGAAAAACTCTTTGAGAAAAGGTAACATACTAAGTCTCAATAATTATTCCTACAAACATTTTCTTTTTGCAAACATAATGTCTGACACATATTCTAAGATAATATAGGAGTTAAGAGTTCATGAAGAATAGTGCACAGAAAAAAAAAAAGATAATGGAGAAGGGCTTCTGATATTGGAATTATTAAACACAGTCTTGTAGCTAATTATGCCTTTGGTTGAGGAGATAAAATACTATGTTCACAGAGATTTTTAAAAGATTGTAAATATAGCAAATAACTAAGAAATATACACAACTGGCATCACATATTTGAAAAAGTACCATTGGAATATCTAGAACAAAAATAAAATATGTAAAATTAAGAACTCAGTGAATGAGTTTACTATGGACTGAATATCCTCCCAAGTTCATATGTTGAAATTCTAACCCCCATTGTGATGGTATTAAGAAACGGGGCATTTGGGAGATAATTAAGTCATGAGGACAGAGTCCTCAAGTAGGATAGGCATCCTTATAAAAGAGACCCCCATAGAGCCCTCTCACCCCTTCTACTATATGAGGACAAGTGAGAAAATGGCAATCTATGCAACAGGAAGAAGGACTTCACCAGACACCAAATCTGCTGGCACCTTGATTTTGGACTTCCTGGCCTCCAGAACTATGAGAAATAAATATTTGTTGTTTAAGCTACCCAGTCTATCATATTTTTGTTAGAGCAGCTCAAACCAGACTAGACAGGGTTTAAAATCTACTTATTCATTTAGTCCAATATAGTAAAACTGGTGAAAACAAAGAAAAGGAGAAAATGTTAAGGGTAAGAAAAGAAAGATTACCTTCAAAGGAGCAAAAGTGAAATTGACTTCTAATTTATCAACACATTTAGTGAACCTCAATAAACAATGAAATGCAATTTTTAATGTGCTGAAAGATGACTACTAACCTAGAAATCTTTAATAATGAAATTTCATTTTTTAGAATTAAGATGAAATGACATTTTCAGATAAATAAAACTAAGATGATTTGCCACTAGCTGAGCCACACTAAATAAAATATAAAAGATATTCTTTAGGCAAAAAAATAACATTTAAGCAAAAAAGAGATACAAGAAGGAATAAATGAAATAAAAATAATAAGTATGTGGGTACACCCAAATGAATAATGACTGTATAAAAATGTTTAGATGTCTTGAGAGGTTTAAAATATAAGAGAATTAAAATAAGAAGGCAAGAATAGGACAGAAGACAGGAGAGGGATACATGGAGTTAAAGCATACTAAAGTTCTTGATTGAGAGAGGACAAAAGCACCAATTAACAGAAGAGAAGTGTAGCAGAATTATTTTTTAAATAGTCAAAAAAAAATGAAAGCAATCCACATTTGCATCAATGATAAAATAGACTAAGTTGTTATATATTCATACAATTTTACACAACATAGAAATGAAAGTAAGTTGACTATAGCCTGTGAATAAACCTCAAAAAATTCATGTTTAAGAGAAGAAAGCCAGACACAAAGAACATATATCTAATTATTCTATATGTATAAAATACAAAAACAGGTAAAACTAAATTTTGGTGTTAGTAATTATGCTTAGGCAATAAAACTTAGATAATAAAACTACAAAGAAAATCAAAGAACTCATCACCATAAAATTTAAAAGAGTGGCTACCTTTGGGAAGGATTGGGGCTGGGAGGAAATCTTCAGAGGGTTTCTGAACTGCCAAAGCTGATAACGTTGGATTTCATGACCCTTGTGATCACCTACGTGCTTGCTCTGAGATATAATGTCAGGCTGTGTATTTTATTTTCCATACTGTTCTGTATGTATTTCATAATCAAAATATTTTAAATGCAAGTTACAATGCAGAATTTATAATCGGTTCTCAATCTTATGTTACAATGTTATGTGCTGTACACATTTGAGACACTGGAAAGTTTTCTCTAAACTATTAGCATAGTCGTTTTTTATTTCTGTTTTCACATTTTCTGTACTCTCCAAATTTTCTACAGTGAAAGTGTGCTTCCAATTGTGCATCCATTACACAAAAATACTATAATTAATTTAACCAATATTATAAGGGGCATTTATAATGCTTTCCATTTTTTCACACCTAAGTGTAACCATCCTTCTACATATATATCTCTACCCTTTATTGTGAGATAAATTTCTAGAAGTTAAATTACTGGCTCAAAAGTCTAAATATCTGACATCTGCTAGGTACTGCCATATTGGTCTGTAAAAACATTTCCCCACAACCTTGCAAACAATAGATGCTGTGATTGTCTGAGAAATGGCCTCCAAAGAACCAGGTCTTAATCCCTGGAACCTGTTAAATATTACCTTAAGTGAAAAATAGATTTTGATTAGGTCAAGTATCTTGAGGAAATTATTCTAGATTATCTGGATGGGCCCCCAGAACAATCACAGCCCCAAATATAATCACAAATGTCTTTAGAAGAAAGACTTGGTGTAGAAGTAGATGTAATGATGAAAGCAAGACATCAGGGTGATGTGAGGATGGACTGTAAGTGGCCTCCAGACGCTAGAAACAAAATTCTCCTCTAGAACCTCCAGAAGGAACCAGCTCTGATAATGCCTTGACTTTAGTCCAGTGAAACTGATTGCAGCTTCTGGTCTGTAGGAGAATAAATTTATGTTGTTTTAAGCCATGCAGTTGGTGGTAATTTGTTACAGCTGCCCTAGGAACCTAATGTAGATCCTATAACTTTTTAATTTTTGCCAATTTGATGGTTCAAAAAATTATCTGCCTATTTTCTTTCTTTCTCTCTCTTTTTCTTCCTTTCTTCCTTTCTTTCCTTCCTTCGTTTCTTTCATTCTTTCTTTCTTTCTTTCTTTCTTTCATTCATTCTTTCATTCTTTCTTTTGCTACATCAGAAAATTTGGTCTTTTCTTATTTTTTTTTTCATTAGTGTTTTTCCTATGAATCATCTGTTCATATCCCTTGCCCTTTTTGATATTAGATATTGTATATTATTATGTATTGTAGATCATATATATAATCTCCTTATTATCTTCCCATTTATCTCTCTCAAAAAAAAATAAAGTATTTTAATCCTTTAAGTGGTTGAGGCCCTCTTACTCATGATAGATATTCCTAAAGCTAACTGCTTGTCTGAATTTTTGAGCCCATTGCTGACCACTGCATTTCTGCACCACCCTCGAACTAATATTTTGCTTCTCCTGTATCAACTGTGTCCTCATGTCTCAAAAAGCCTTATGCCTACAGACAGGTGAACTCATTGTTGTGATATATGGCCAGCACCCACCACCCAAAAAACAAGGAATTCTTTATTGTTTTCTTTTAAAACTGTATGGCCTCCCTCATCTCTTGGACTTTACATCACTGCCTTGGCTTTCTAAGTCTGGCAGTGGCTCCCAGATAAGTCATAAATACTACTACCCTAGACTAAGCTTTGACTTATCTGGTGTTCTCACTATGGACCAGGTGTATCATTTCTGTGGCTTTTGAAACAAATATGCTGGAACCCTATACCAGACTTACACTATATATTGTATGTTTATCTATCTCTGCAGGTGTACTCCCAGTAATTATAAGCCCATACTCTTCCTTGAGGACACCCTAGTCTATTCCTTCACAAACCCAGTATTCTTCTGTAGTACAGGTGCTGCCACTCACATTCCTGCCAGGTGAACTCTCACCCCACAGATGAGAACTAAACATATAGGAGAATCAGCAGCAGCCATTTGATTTTATACCATAATCCATACATCTGACAAGTTCTTTCTGGAATATGAAACTGTGTTCTGTGTTCCTAGCCCTATCCTTCCATGAACCCAAGCTCTCCCATCCCTACTGTTTGTGTCCCAATCCACCATGAAGTCCGGGCCCCTTCCAACTGCTCCATACCACTGTGGATAACTTTCTTATGTCAAGTTTTATGCTAATATAATTTTACCTACTTCTTGAGGTTGTTGGGAAGAAAAATATAATAATGGAAATGGAATTGTGTACATGTAAGGCATGATCATTTATCAAGTTAGCTGGAATTGAAATAAATTTATACTCGAACGTGATCTGGAATCATATCCATAGTTCTGATTACAATTCATTTCAAGATCTGGAGAATACTCCTATTTCCATTATTAATGAAATGAAATGTTATACCAAAGACAATTACATTAAACCCTCAATAAAATCTGATTGATGTCAGGTGAAAGCCTTTCTATTGAATTTTACTTAAGTGAAGAATCTATGTTTTACTCACTTGGTTCAAAATCAATCAAGTTACCAAGGACATAAAATATTCCAAGCACAAATTAATACCTCATAAGAAAGGCAGTTTAAAAAGGTAATCTACATATATAATCAATAGAGAACACTCAAAGACAGTATTTTTATAGTTTCTGAAGTATTCAAAGTAAATTTTACCTTCTTCCAGCACTTCTGAAGTCCTGAAGTAAAGCTTTTATTACTAGGTAGATTAAAGAAAATGACCTAAAAGTGAGTCATTTTCTCAAATAAATTGAAATACTATTATCTTAATTCTCAATTCGTTTCTGAGTATAGAAAGTTATTGGAATATTCAAAAGATAAGATTAATGATGTTCCACTCGTCTTGATGGCTATAAAGTAATTCCAAAATTGGCTGCATATTATTTTCTCACAAACTAAAATAAAATATACTTATAGTAGACCTGGTGCACTATATGTGTGGGCATGAAAGAGAGAGAGAGAGAGAGGCATGCAACATTGCTGTCTTAGGGAAAATACCCTTCATTCACGCATTTGTTGGGATAGGGCTGACTTCCATTAGATATGTCTAATCAGAGTTCTCCCTGATATTTCCCCAGAGCCTTAGGAAAAATATTTATTTTCTCCAGGATCTGAAGCTTTGAGGGTCTTGTGAGGCCAAAGCCTCTGCTGGCCATTTTCCAGCCTCACAGAGAGTCTTTATAAAAATGAAGCCAATACAGAGACGGAGAGAGAGAGAGATAGAATTGAACCCTGTAAGTAATGTTTAAGTACTTATAATAAGGTCATACATGAAATTGTAAAATTTTTTGTACACTTAGTATCATTAATAAATTCTTTAGAAAAAATAGATTGCAGATAATAACATCCTAATTCTGTATTATGTTTCATGTTATTGTTCTCAGCATTTCTATTGACACCAAAACATTTCAGACTATGGTCCCTACTAGAAAATGATCATCAACTCTCTCTGGGTTTTCAATAATTGCTCTTCCTTTTACCACAAGCTTTTAAATAAATTTGACTTTGTAGATGTCACCCTGTTGTCCTAAAAGACCATCCAGAAAATTTAATTGAGTCTACTCTAATAAAAGTACTCATTATTTAAAGCTCCCTTGTAATTTACATTTGCAGTTAGGGTTAGCATTTATCTTGATATTAGACTTTTCTTTTCAAAGGGAAGGAAGAAATCAATTTCGTACCTTTTGTCTGATCAACAATATTTATTACCATTTCCAAAAATTGATTCTCTAGTACTAAGGCTGTGCAATCAAAACAAGAAAACAAATGTTACCACAGATGAAAAACAACTTTGGTTCCTCCATTTTCCAGGAGTAGTCTACATTCAAGGGGATGATACATTGTTTTATCAGAACTTTAATGCATCTCTCAAATTTCTCTTTAATATTCAACCAGTATTTAATAGAATTTTAAATATAATCTGCTGTCATAAAGCCACAGATATGTTTTGACTTGCATGGCTGAAGAAGAGGATAGTACACAGACATTCTTCCCAAATATTAAAATTCAACTGTTTACTATTTATGTGGACCTCAAGTTTTAAAACTGTTCAATTATTCAGCTCTAAATTCAAATTCTGGGCTTTGGAGAGAGATATTTTATTGCTTATAAATTGCAATGTTAAGATATTTTTTCCTGACACTTAAAATATGACCAATTTGAATATTTGGGATGAAAAAGACTAGGTTGTTTACAAAAGCAGAGACTATTTCTGTGACAGAAAAATAGTCACTTTAATTTCATTCAACATTAATTTTATATCCATGTGTTCAGCTAAGAAACAAAATTTTCCATCTCCCCTTGCAGCTAGGTAATTAAAACATGTGATTAAGTTTGGGTCAATGAGATATTACCAAAAATGCCATGTGGATGTCCCTAAAGGGGGGAGATAATATTTCTTTATTCTGTTGCTTGCCTGAAATGTGATGTGAACTTCAAGATAAAACCACATACTGATGTGCAGAACAGAAATATTAAAACCAGGATGCCTGATGATATAATGAACACTCTGTACAGTCCTGAATTGCCAAATTCCAGGCTTGTTTTATGAGAGAAAGAAATAAACTTCGATCTTATTTAAGCCACTATTATTTATGGGACTTTTTTGTGTTTTCTGTTGCAGTTAAATCTAATCATGCACACCAGTTTTCTAATTTCCAACTGAAAGTGTCTCTTGCCAGTGTTATACCAGCGGTTCCATGTGCATTAAGATAACATTATGTGCTTCAAATCCTTATTCTCTGTCTCTCTTTTCTAATTCTCCAGCAGCCAGTGTAAAGAAGAGACAGGGGGCGCCTGGGTGGCGCAGTCGGTTAAGCGTCCGACTTCAGCCAGGTCACGATCTCGCCGTCCGTGAGTTCGAGCCCCGCGTCAGGCTCTGGGCTGATGGCTCAGAGCCTGGAGCCTGTTTCCGATTCTGTGTCTCCCTCTCTCTCTGCCCCTCCCCCGTTCATGCTCTGTCTCTCTCTGTCCCAAAAATAAATAAACTTTGAAAAAAAAAAAAAAAATTAAAAAAAAAAAAAAAAAAAAAAAAAAAAAGAAGAGACAGGAATTAATCAATGAATTGAGGCTGTATAGAAAACTTCACTAAACAACAACTATCAGGTATACGTGGGGCAAATACATGCATTGATTGTGATAAAACATAAGGCATATTTTTTTTCCAGGTTCTAGCTTCTTAGCAAACATCCATACAAACCTCTGTGACAAACTATGGAAACTGAGACAATCCTGCTTTCCTAGTGATAGATATGGGCTAAGCTTATTCAGAATGATGTTACCAGATCACCTAGTGAAGCCTACTAAAATGTTTTCTTTCATGTATGTCTTTCTTCTTTCTTTTTTAAGTTTATTTATTTATTTTGAGAGAGAGGTAGAGAGAGCACACATGCAAGTGGGGGAGGGGCAGAGAGAAAAACGGAGAGAGAGAATCCCAAGCAGTCTCCATGCTGTCATCACAAAGCTCAAAATCACAAACCATGAGATCATGCCCTGAGCCTAAAGCCAGAGTCAGACACTTAGCCAACTGAGCCACTGGGGAACATCTGCCTTTCCTCTTTCTAAGTGTAAGAATTCCTGGGGCACTTTCTCCTACTTTTTCCAGCTTCAATACACTATGTCTTAGGAAGTCCACTGTCATTATAACCAGTGATCCTGGGGTGGGGGTAGAGAGTGGTATTTCAGGACTCTCTTTCTCAGACCATAAGACAACTAACATTCTGAAACATCAACTCTAACAGATCATGTCATCAGTGTAATGAAATACTTTCTATAAGCCATTAAAATTCAATGTTCACATCAAATAAAAAATATGCATATATAACATTTTTCCTACATTAACTTTTTAAAATCCAGAAATGATTTTTTTAATTTGGAAGAAAAATATTCTATTATCCTCCTTTCCACTTTCCAAGACAGTTTATTGAAAAGAGCTGACCTAGAACCTGCCCTGAAAATTTCCTGTAGATATTTAAGGCTATTTAAGAAATGTTGCAATTTCAGAGTTTCTTCCAATTGTATATATGATAAAAGGTAAAGAATGGGTCTAGTAGAGCCTTTGGTACAGAACAGAAGCTCAGTCCAAATTATGATCTGCAAACTCTGAGACACTTTCAGGTCAAAAGTATTGTAAGGTCAAAGTATTTTCATAAAACTACTAAAACATTATTGATCTATTTCACTGTGCTGACATTTGCACTTCGATGATACAAAAAGGAATGTGGATGAAAATGCTGGTACCTTAGCCTGAATAAGGCAGTGGGTCTAAAGCTAAACCAACAGTCCTTGTTTTCTTCACCTCCACACACCCTCCCTTTGAAAAAAAAAAAAGTCAATTTCACTTCAGAATGTTTTTGATGATATGGTAAAATAATTTTATTAAATATTGAGAATTTGGGGAAACTTGATCTGTTACTGTATAGCTCTCTAATAATGAGGTTTCTGATGAGCTTAGTGGCGATGTTAACAACTGTGATTTTTAAAAAATTTTTTATTATTATTTTTAATGCTTATTTATTTTTGAGAGAGAGTGTGTGATCAGGGGAGGGACAGAGAGAGAGAGAGAGAGAGAGAGAGAGAGAATGTGAAGCAGGCTCCAGACTCTGAGCAATCAGCACAGACCCCAATGCAGGGCTCAAACCCCCAAATTGTGAGATCATGATCTGAGCAGAAGTTGGATGCTTAATCAATTGAGCCACCCAGGTGCCCCCAAAAATGTGATTTTTAAATGTTTTATGATGAAATGTGTCACTATGTGGAAGTCTGCATAACTCAGTGGACCATTTTCCAAGTGGCCAAAAAATGATGTTACAAAATCATTCATGGGTAAAAATATCCATTCAGAATACAACATAGGCCATGGATTTCAATGAAAGAGTATGAAAAGCTCATTAATACAGTTTAGATTCTACATTGCAACTAACGTTTAAGAATGTATCACTTGTTGAATTTTGGTGTAATATCAAAAAAAAAAAACCCACAATTATCTGAAAAAACTACACAAATATAGCCAGTTCTATTTTAATGCTTGTTGTGAAAACCTGAATTTATTCCAACAATAACCACTGGATGAATAAGGGAAAGTGAACACAGCTGAAGCAAGCTGTGTAGGAATACATAAACCACCACCAGACACACATCTCACAAGGACACCGAGACACATCTGACATCCAGTGTTAGCAATGTTCCATTCAATTTCACATCACCCTCCTGCCACCACTACACAAAAACTCACAAGGTACAATTGTCAAGGACACAGACCCCATCCCTCCCCCTCTTTAATTTCCCCCTTTCCTCAGCCCATATTGCATTTCTCTCTGTGTTCCCTTTTCTTTTTCCTTCCTTCTCTCTCATTCTTTTTCTTTCTTCTTTCTTTCCGTTATTTGAAAATGTTTTATTCTCCTATATTAGAAGAACAGAGGTTTTTACTATTTTGCTATTTCTTCTTAAAATTTTTTCTACTTTATTGATATACAATTGACAAACAAAATTGTAAGATATTTAAAGTGTACAAGATTATTTGACCTATCTGTACATTGTGAAAGGATTCCCCTACCAAGTTAACTAACACAACCATCACCTCATGTATTTACCTTGTAAATGCATCCACCCTTGGTGTTTGTAGAAGGCCACAGAGTAGAATGAGCAACATGATCCACGTCTGAAGAGCCCTTTTATCCTTCTCGAACAATCTATTAACTCAGCTCTGCCCATCTAAAAAAGCATCCACCCTTGGTGTTTGTAGAAGGCCACAGAGTAGAATGAGCAACATGATCCACGTCTGAAGAGCCCTTTTATCCTTCTAGAACACTCTATTAACTCAGCTCTGCCCATCTAAAAAAGCATCATCGAAGCTATGTTGTAAGGGAACCACAGTCTCAGGAATACAGAATTTAGCATCCATGTGGAATAACCACATGGAATTACTTCTAAGGGATTTTTTGTTTTTCTTCCACATTCTTGTAACTATGTAAATTCTATTCTCAGGCAAAGTATGGGTAACTCATATATCAAATATTTGATCTGTTAGATTTAAGGGAATATGATCATCCTCTTTGTAGCTTACTGTCAACTCTTTCTTACATTATTATATTTTATTCCACATTTGTTTTAGAAAAATTAGATAGCAAATGGAAGAACAAACATTGTTACAATGTTTCTCCTACCCAAAGTAATCTACACATTTAATGCAATCCCTATCAAAATGCCCCCAAAATTTTTCACAGAGCTATAAAAAACAATCCTAGAATTTGTATGGAACCACAAAAAAACCCAAATAGCCAAAGCAATCTTGAAAAAGAAAACCAAAGCTGGAGGCATCACAATTCTGAACTTCAGGCTATATTACAAAGCAACTGTCATCAAGACACTATGGTACTGGCACAAAAACAGAGACGTAGATGAATGGAATAGAGTACAAAACCCAGAAACTGACCCACAACTTTATAGTCAACTAACCTTCAACAAAGCAGGAAAGAATATCCAACGGAAAAAAGACTGCCTCTTCAACAAATGGTGTTGGGAAAACTAGATGGCAATATGCAGAAGAATGAAACTGAACCACTTTCTTACACCATACACAAATATAAATTTAAAATGGATGAAAGACCTAAATGTGAGACAGGAAACCATCAAAATCCTAGAGGGGAACACAGGCAACAACCTCTTTGAAATTGGCCATAGCAAATTTTCACTAGACATGTTTCTGGAGGCAAGGGAAACAAAAGCAAACATGAACTATCGGGACCTCATCAAGATAAAAAGCTTCTGCACAGCAAAGGAAACAATTAACAAAACTAAAAGGCAGCCTATGGAATGGGAGAAGATATTTGCAAATGACCTACATATCTGATAAAGGGTTAGTATCCAAAATCTATAAAGAACTTACAAACTCAACACTCAAAAACAAATAATCTAGTTTAAAAATGGGCAGAAGACATGAATAGACATTTTTCCAAAGAAGAAATCCAGATGGCTAACAGACACATGAAAAGATGCTTAACATCACTCATCGTTAGGCAAATACAAATCAAAATCACAATGAGATACCACTTCACACCTGTCAGAATTGCTAATTAACAATACAGGAAGCAACAGATAATGATAAGGATGAGGAGAAAGGGGAATCCTCTTACCTTGCTGGTGGGAATGCAAACTGGTGTAGCCGCTTTAGAAAACAGTATAGAGGTTCCTCAAAAAGTTAAAAATAGAACTACCTATGACCCAGGATTGCACTACTAGGTATTTACACAAAGGATATAAAAATACAGATTTGGCGGGGTACATGTACCCCAATGCGTATAGCAGCATTATCAACAATAGCCAAACTATGGAAAGAGCCCAGATGTCCATCAACTGATGAATGGATAAAGAAGAAATAGGATGGAATATACAATGGAATATTACTCAGCAATCAAAAAGAATAAAATCTTGACATTTGCAACCATGTGGATGAAGCTAGAGAGTATTATGCTAAGCAAAATAAGTCACAAAAGGAAAAATATATGATTTCACTCATGTGGAATTTAAGAAACAAAACAGATGAACATATGGGAAGGGGGAAAAAGAGAGAGGGAGGTAAACAAACCACAAGAGATTCTTTACAATAGAGAACAAACTGAGGGGTGATGGAGGGAGGTGGGAAGGGAATGGGCTAAATGGGTGATGGGTATTAAGGAGGGCACATGTAGTGTTGAGCACTGAGTATTATATGTAACTGATGAATCACTAAATTCTACTCCTGAAAACAATATTACACTAATGTTAACTAACTAGAATTTAAATAATAATTTGAAGAAAAAGAAAAAAATTAGATAGCAGTAGTCATTTCTTACTCCATTTTGCAGTGAAGAATTTACAGTGATAATTATTAATGTCTTTGTTCAATTTTTGCTATTGTTATACCAATAGGTAACATTCACCTCCTTCTTTTTTTTAACACTATTTTGAAAATTGAGTTGGTAACCTATCTTGCAGATGCATAAAGAAGCTTTGAAATAGTATAATATAATAGCAGTCAGTCAGTTTTATTTCTTCTTGTACATTGGTTTTTGGACAATGTAGTTTTTTAAAAAATGAATCATTCATTTCATGAAATTTATAGAGAGAAAAAATTATGGGTGCACACACAGAGAAAATTACCCACTAGATAATACAAGGTGAACATAGGTAAGTTCAATGAAGCAGGATTTTTTTGCAATCTTTTATGAAAGGTTATTGCTTGCTTATTTTGGAGTTGCTGGCAGCCCTCTTCTCACTCACCTCTCATTTCTACTTTTTGGTGACGAATTCCCTTTTCTCTTATCCTGAAGATAGTAATATAATCATTCTAATCACTCTACCAATATATCACTTTCATCTTAAAAAACTGGATAAGTTATTGAGATATCTACTAATTATTATTGTTTCTGAGGAGAAAATATTATGATAGTTTCTTTTCTCCTAGATTCAGAGACCAACAAATTATAAAAATAAGTAATACTAGGCAAAGTAAGAAAAAATAATATATTCTGATTCATAACAGTAGTAGCTTCTCCATAGTTGTTAAAACTAAACAATTCCCAGAACATGAAAGCAACCATAATCCTTGTCACTCCTTGATTTTCTTGAACCCTTTTATGGTTCAGACAGGAATGCAGCTTCATAGGTGAAGAGGTTATCTCTCCTTTTCATTTCCATTATCATGAAATTGAAGCTTAGAGCACTTAAATAGTAAACAAGACAAATTCTTTAGGTGAACCATGAAGTTCTGAACTATACCGTCATTTTGATATTCAAACTACAGGCAGATTCCAAACAGCAGCTATTTACCATTCTGAGAGCCTCGAATGACAAGTGGTATATAAACAGGTGTTGCTATTACTGTACTTAGGAAATCTTAAGCGTTGATGTACAAGACTCCAGGATAACGAGTTTTTGAAAGAGATGTTCCCACTCTGGATAGCAACACTATTATTAACTTTTTGTAAATTTTTCAAATATATTCTATAAAAATTGATCACTTTCTAGCATCTTTCTGAAGTTAGCCAGTAATCCTTCTTTGTGCTTTTACCAGTTTTCTTATTCTCTCCTTTCTTCAGCGGCCCAGTATGAGAAAAGCCATCAGGTTGAACCTTAAATGTTTAAAATCCTCTGACTCAGGTCCATAGACCCTGACTGCAGCCAGTTTGACCAATATTCAGGCATTAATATTAAAGTTGAGCGTGAGACATCCTTTCGATATTTCCCAAAGTCTAGGAATTGAGAATAATCAATATTGCAATTCCTCTGACTAGCTCAATAGATAACCTATGTCACTACAAATTTGCTTTCTAGGGTCATTAGAGAAACCCTTCGGAGTCAAGGGCAATAACCATAACAAATGGTAAATGAAAACTTGTGAAACCAACTTTGAGTTTCCATATTTCTTTTCAAATAAGAAACAGGAGTAGTGTATGAGACAGCCAAGAAAGTTGAAGAATCGTATCTTAATTTACACACTAAGGATGAATTTCTAAATAGGACCAACAGACCTCTCAATATTTGGGGAGCTTGAGGCAGGAGCAACATAGACTCACATGCCACACATCTAAATATTTAAAGTTATAAATTAAGCCAATAAATTCTTAAATAAATCGTGTTATATCCTCCTACCTTCACAGTTCTTGGATTTCTCAAAATGCCACCCAGGAATGTGATGGTGTAGGGAAAGTCAGCCCCACATCAACACTCACTTCAGCTCCTGTCCCTGGCACCTTCCCCACTACTTTCTTGGACCTGACTTGTCCCTCACCATGAGGATTCTCATGCCACAGGTATTTCTATCCCAACTTACACATCTAAGCTCTATCTATATCCAAGCTCTATCTATATCTCTCATCCAGCAACTAACCACTCCTAAGCCACTCCTTGGACCAAGGGATGTCCTCACAATTGATGCAATTTCCCTTTAGAATAGAGTATCATTAATCATTCCAGAGGCCAAATTTGGAGGAAAATATTAATTTGGACTTCACACATAAGTCCAACATTGGGAATGGAATTCTAGGCTCCCAGGTACCCAGAACATGGTCTAGACGGGGAAATGGTGCAGGAGTTGAAAAGGCATGTCCCACTAGCCCCATAGACTCCTTGGCCCATTAAGAATATCACAGTCAATGGAAAACCATAGCAGGGCCAGGGTCCCTCTTGTCTGAATGTAAGGGTGATATTGTAAATTCATATAGTTTACTTATTTTCCAGAGCAATAATGACATGAGTAATATCCTTCGATTTTGTGTGGGTCCTTTTTATGCCATTAAACATTATACATACCATCAAGTGGCCAATGGGAAGTTCTAAGGCAAGGAAATTTGAATTTAAAAGGTCAGTAATATTGGATGCAGAGAAAAAGATGGAAAATCATTGGCAATGTCCATATAATAAGGCACAGACACCACCATTTTCTAATGATGTCATTTGTCACAGAAGAACTTGGAACTTCCATCACTATGCAGCTGCCTCCAGATCTACATGCCTGTTCAGAAGCATGCACTATGCTTGTTCAAGTCTGCTTTACTTTGGATGCAATCTGTCCATTGGAAAAGGTAACCATTCTTGTTGGTTCCTAATGAGTACTCAGCCCTAGGCATCCAGACTAATTCAAAGGAATGAGCATTTGCTGATCTGTAGAGTGGTGCTGGGTAATAAGTTTTAAAGTGTAGGAAAGGCTGAGATAAATGGGGCATGTGAAACTCTGACCCCTCTCACTGCAGGCAGAAGAGAAAGATAATTTCACAGGATTTCCCTGATTTAGGTGACAGTGTCAGGGTTGTCATGTCCATGAATTTTAGGTGTTCTGCATAGAAGTGGCACCAAATCTCTTTATAAAGTAAAGAAATGTGCCTCTAATGCTTTGTGCTTCCCTTTGTCATGACCGTCTGGCTTCCTTCATTGTTGGCCCTCAGATTCCTGGGGTTCCATTACAACTGCATCTATTCATATCCATAGCAGACTAAATCATGACCAGTATCTCCAGGACATGTCTGGGGAAGTCTTGCTGAAGCAAACACTGCTCATTTCTGAAATCACCAGATGTAAGAATGCAAAGGACTTTAGCAGTCACCTACCCTAGATGCTCATTTTATAAATGGACAAGATGAAGCCTAAAAATTTAAGTGACATATGCTTGATCACATAGCTTAGGACCAGAATCCAGGGTAGGGAAGGGAAAAGGAACAGAAATAGCTAATTGATAACTATTCGTTTTTGATGAATACGTGCAATATACCAGTTTTTGTGACTCAATTAACAGCTCTTAACCTTCACATCAATCATGTAAGGTGAGCATTTATTTATTAATCCCTTTTACAGATAAGAGAACAGAGGCTCAGATCAGCTAAGTAACTTTTCTGAGGTCACAGTGTAACCAAGTGGCAGAGCCAGGATTTTAATGTCTCAGTTTCTTTCATTACATGAAACTGCCTCTCATATTCCAATACACCTTTATGTTCCCTATGGTATGTATGGTAAATATGGCGGTCATTCACCATATATTTATTTAAAAATATCCTTACACAGGGGAGCCTAAGTGGCTCAGTTGGTTGAGCTTCTGACTCTTGATTTCAGTGCAGGTCATGATCCCAGAGTCATGGGATCTAGACCCATGTCTGGCTCTGAAGTGGGCATGGAGCTTGCTTAAGATTCTCTCTCTCCTTCTGCACCTCCCCCACTCACATATGCGCGCGCTCTCTCTCTCTCTCTCTCTCAAAAAAAAAGAAAGAACATAACCTAGGACAAAGCAGAATAATAGAGAGGACAACTTGGAACCTCCTTTCTTTCATGATAAAAATACACCACGATAAAAATAGCAATAAACTGAGTTGCTTTATTCAGTTCATAGTAATATGACTAACAACTCATAATTACACAGCAATTTATAATCTTGAGCTCAACTGCCTATAGGGTTATTGCTATTATTATCATTTTCATTAAAAAATAATAAAAATATTGCTAAAAAATTGCTATTATTATCATTTCCATTAAAAAAATAATAAAACTGCAGGCGTTTGGGTGACACAGTCGGTTAAGCAAACAACTTTGGCTCAGATCTCATACTTTATGAGTTCAAGGCCCTTGTCGGGCTCTGTGCTGTCAGCTCAGGGCCGGAGCCTGCTTTGGATTCTGTGTCTCCCTCTCTCTCTGCCCCTCCCCCACTCACACCCTGGGGGTGATTTTCTTTCAAAAATATAAACGTTAAAAAACTTTTTTAAAATAAATAAATAAAATAAAACTGAAAAAGAAGTAATGGGACGGAGACACAACAAAAGACCTTGAGAAACATCCTCCAAAGTCACAAAGGTAAGCAGGAAACAAAATAGAAAATTAAAAATGAATTTCTTCCCATTCCCCTATACTCCTTCCATCTGGCAACTACCAGTTTATTTTCTGTATTTGTAAGTTCATTTCAGGGGCAGGGATTGTTGTTATTTTGTTTTGTTTTGTTTCTTAGATTCCACTATAAGTGGAACTCCTTTAGTTTTTGTTTGTCTGGATAACTTTTTATCTTTCTATTCTGAATAATAGCCTTGGTAGACAAAGTTTTCTTGGCTGCAGATTTCTCCCATTCAGCACTTTGAATATGTCATACCACTCCCTTTTGGCTTGCCAAGTTTCTCTGAAGAGATCTGCAGCTAACCTTATTAGGCTAGGTCTTTGTAAGTTAGGCACGACTTTTGTCTTGCTAATTTTAGAATTTTCCTTTATCACTAAATTTGCAAATTTAACTACAATATGTCTTGGTGTCAGCCTGCTTCTGTTGATTTTGATGGGAGTTCTCCATGCCTCCTGGATTTGGATGTCTGTTTCCTTGCCCAGATTAAGGAAGTCTTCAGCTATAATTTCCTCAAATAAACCTTCTGTCCCCTTTATTCTCTCTTCCTCTGGAGCTCCTATGATACAAATGTTATTATGTTTGAAGGAGTCACTGAGTTACATAAGTCTACTTACATAATCCGAAATTTTTCTTTCTCTCTTGTATTCAGCTTCATTATTTTCCATAATTCTATCTTCTATATCACTTATTCATTCTTCTGCTTCTTCCATTTTGTCACTATACATTTTGTCATTTCAAATCTCAGTTATTGCATTTCTGATTTTAGTCTTATTGGTTTTTAGCTTTTTATCTTTGCAGTAAGGGTCTCTTGTCTTCCATGTTTTTCTCAAGCCCAGCTGGTATCCTTATGATTGTTGCTTTAAATTCTTCATCAGGCATATTACTGATGTCTGTTTCGATTAGATCCCTGGCTGTGACCTTTTTTTATTCTTATTTTGGGGATGAATTCCTCTGTCTTGGCATTTTGTCTAGGTCTCCATCTTCTCCTGTGTGTTAGAAAAGCCTGTTATGGGGGCCCCTGTGTGGCTCAGTCATTGAGCATTCAACTTTGGCTCAGGTCATGACCTCATGGTTCATGAGTTTGAGTCCCATGTTCAGCTCCCTGTTGTCAGTCTGTCAGTGTGGAGCTCACTTCAGATCCTCTGTCCCCCTCTCTCTCTATCCCTCCCCTGCTTGTGTTCTTTATCTCTCAAAATAAATAAAAACCTAAAAAAAATTTTTTTTAAATAAAAGCCCATTATGTTGCCTGCTCCTGAGAGTAATGACTTATGAAGAAGAGTTCCTATAATGTCCAGGGCCTGGTGCTTCAGGAAGTGTCTCTGGTGTGTGCTACATGCACTCTGCTGCTGTGTTTCGACTGCTATATCCTTTAGGTCAGTTTTCTGCAGCGTTTGTCCTTGCCTGCAGTGGGGGGGTCTTTGGACCTTGGCCAGAGTGTGGTGAATTTTAACTATGTGTGCTCTGGTCTGCTTGTTAAAAGAGACCTGATGCTATTTCCACTAGTGCTGAAGCTTTGCAGAACTCTATGGTCAACAGTTGTGGTGCAAGCAGGGGTCCGTACTGGTCTTCCAGGGGAGCAGTTCACTGCTCTGGTCCTTAGGCAGTGAGGTCCTTAGGTCCTTAGGTCCTTAGGTCCTTGTTTGAGAAAAAGCAGTACCAGCAGAGTGCAGGGAAGGTTGGGACTTGGAGTCAGCAGGTTAGACAGCCAGTGTTGGTGCTGTTCTGTTTACTGTATATGCTGAGGTGTGGGGGAAGGTGGGGTTCAACCTGCTCCTTTGTCCCCAGAAACAGGAGTCCATGTTTGTTGCTATCACGAAAGTATTTGCAGAGGAGCAAATAACTTCCCCTGTGTGTCACAGGAGTTTTTCAGATCTCTGATCTCATGCTGTCTATCTCTAGGTCACTTGCCTGCCTGGAGGAGCACAGAGCATCTTGGGCTCTACACCAGCCAGGCCTGCTGACTTCTAAAATTCCAAGCTTCAAAATGGGCAAAAGACATGAATAGACACTTTTCCAAAGAAGACATCCAGATGACTAACAGACACATGAAAAAATGCTCAACACCATTCATCATCAGGGGAATACAAGTGAAAAACACGATGAGATACCACTTCACACCTGTCAAAATGGCTAAATTTAACAACTCAGGCAGCAACAGATATTAGCAAGGACATGGAACCCTTTTGCACTGTTGGTGGGAATGCAAACTGATGAGGCCACACTGGAAAACAATATGGAGGTTCCTCAAAAAATTAAAAATAGAACTCCACTACAACCCAGCAATTACACTACTAGGTTTTTATCCAAAGGATACAAAAATGCTGATTCAAAGGGTCATATGCACCCAAATATTTTTAGCAGCACTATCAACAATAACCAAAGTATGGAAAGAACTCAAATGTCCATTGACTAATTTATAAAGAAGATGTGGTATATATATTCAATGGAATATTACTTGGTAATCAAAAAGAATGAAATCCTGCCATTTGCAACAACATGGATGGAACTAGAGTGTACTGTGCTGAGTGAAATAAGTCAGTCAGAGAAAGAAAAATACATTATTTCACTCATATGTGGAACTTAAGGTATAAAACAGATAAGCATAAGGGAAGGGAAGCAAAAATAATATAAAAACAGAGAGAGAGACAAACCATGAAACATTCTTAAATACAGGGGTGCCTGGGTGACTCAGTAGATTGAACGGCTGACTTTGGCTCAGGTCATGATCTCATGGTTTGTGAGTTCAAGCCCCGTGTCAGCTGTGCTGACAGCTCAGAGCCTGGAGCCTGCTTCAGATTCTGTGTCTCCTTCGCTCTCTGCCCCTCCCTCACTCATGCTCTCTCTCCCTATCAAAAATAAACATTAAAATTTTGTTTTAAAAGACACTCTTAAATACAGAGAGCAAACCGAAGGTTGCTGTTGGGGTGTTGGATGGGGAGAAAGGCTAAAGGGGTGAGGGGCATTAAGGAGGACACTGGTTGGGATGAGCATTGGGTGTCATATGTAAGTGATGAATTACTAAATTCTATTCTTGAAACAATAAATAAATATATTTTGATTAAAGAAAAATTCAGAACTTCAGGGACCTGTTGTAATGGGAACCTGCACTGGTCCTCTGGGAAAGGGTCTTGCTACATTGGGACTGATTCATGTTTGACTCAGAAAGGCAGTCACCCAAGAGAACAAGGGTGTGGGATTTAAAGAAAAGCAGTCTAAACAGCAAGTGTCTGGGTTAGCCACCCTCAGCAGGTGCCTCTGCACCTATGCTGAGTGGCAGAGGGATAAAATGGTGCCCACTGGCTCTTTTGTTTCAAGAGAGGCAATTCCACCTCTCACAGATGCATTCTAAAAAGTATGAACAGTCTCTCCCCGTGAGACTTAGGCAGTCCTCAGATGGTGCAGTCTGCCCGAGGGTTGTTTGCCTGCCTCCTCTCCAACAGTGGGGCAGCATCCTCAGGTCTCTATCCCAGCCAAGCCTAGGGACCTCTAAAACTCCAGTCTCTGAGCCCTGCAGGTGGCAAAAACTCACGAAAATCAGCCCCTCTAGTTTTCCCAGCCAGTGGCTTTGGGAAAGTGGTCTTATGCGTAGCCCTGTGCGCTCCACTCTCTCTCGCCTTTCTCCACAACCAAGGCTTGCTCCCTTGGCAGCATCGGTGATCTGTTTGTCCCCCAAGCCACATCTCCGCACTTCCTACCTTCCTCAACGTGTCCTCTTTTCTCCCTCTACTTGTGCAGTTTGTTCTGTCAGTCCTCAGGTTGATTTCTTGGGTCCTCGGAATGATTCGATAGGTATCCGGCTGTGTTTGATGGACCAGGCAAGGCTAGGATCCTCCTACTATGCCACCACCTTAGCTCCCCACTTCTATTTCTTGTCTTTTCGATACTAGCCACTCTGGCTGGTGTGATCTGGCTCCCGTCTCATCTCCTCACAATCGCATTCATTCAACATTTGTTAAGTATTAATTATGTGTCAGACACTGTACTAGAGTATTGGAATGCAGTGCTGAGTGAAAATGACACCCTATTCTCCTGAAGTTTACAGATATTAGTCAAATTATCACATTAATGCAGAATCAAGCATTTGCTTAAGTTTTCAGTGGTCCAGCCCACTAGGTTCAGGGTCTCACTTCCCACCAGATGTTTCCAGCCCAGTAAGCCTACAGTGATGCAGTTCCCCCTGGACTCATTCAATAATCAGTTGACCTTTTAACGATGTGATTTGTCCTACTAATAATGCAGAAACATCCACTTCTAAAGAGATGGCACTTTTTGTGCCATAAATTTTTATTTTATTGAAAGAAAAAAAGTGTTTCTCACTATACACACAAGCTTTTGATAAATTCTGTAAAATTTTGAGGAGTTTGTAAATAAAAACTAGTGTCCTATTAAAACTAGTCAATAAATACACATTTATTATTTGGCAAATGGCAGACAACTATGACCCTTTCCTACCTCAGTTGCTTTGAAGCGTTCACAGAAATTTAATGTTAATAATTGAGCTTAGGAAAATAACAATTTACACTTGGCAAATGCACTATTTCAGTGTCACAGGTGACACAAAGAGCAGGCTGAGAAGCTCATTAATCACTGCTTTCCTCTTACTGATTCCAGAAAAACAAGAAACCCAGTTCAGTACTGCTAAAATAGAACAAAAGAATTTCTTTTACAGCAACACATAATCCCTAATTTCCTGAAAGAACATTTTTGAGTCATGATTGAAGTCAAGTATGATTGTTTCCAAAACTTTTATTTTAAATAACTTTATTAGTAAGCTATGGTAAACAATATTTTAACAAGGAGACTATGCTGATTTTCACAGGTAATGTTTCTATGAATGTACCATTTTGGCTTAGAAGAAAGCAAACAAATAAAAAGATGAATTGTTCCATCTAATTATCTCCCCCAAAAGAATTTAAAATACTGTCATTTAAATTACCAAAAAATACTGCTTCCATAAATCCATACACAAAAGTAGAAAGAATACTATATTGAAAGAATTTGTTGTACTTATCTTATTAATGTACAGTGGTAAAAATTCCTGTAGTAAAGGTGTGATAATATTATAATAAAGTGTGACTATCTTTTTTAAAATATCAGAACTTGTAGGGGCGCCTGGGTGGCGCAGTCGGTTAAGCGTCCGACTTCAGCCAGGTCACGATCTCGCGGTCCGTGAGTTCGAGCCCCGCGTCGGGCTCTGGGCTGATGGCTCAGAGCCTGGAGCCTGTTTCCGATTCTGTGTCTCCCTCTCTCTCTGCCCCTCCCCCGTTCACGCTCTGTCTCTCTCTGTCCCAAAAATAAATAAACGTTGAAAAAAAAATTTAAAAAAAAAAATAAAATATCAGAACTTGTATTTCCAAATAAGTGTTAACCTCTCGCAAACCTTTTGACCATAAAGTGGAATATAAATGCATAAATTAGGAGTGAATGATGTTTTCAGCTCACCACACACAATTTGATAACACTTCTATTGTTGAAGCTGTTTCTATTCTTTTTAGGATTACTTTCAAAGTCTGTGACATATTCTTTTAAATGAATGTAATGATAGCAACTGCTCAGTTTTTGGCAGTTGTTTTATTTTTGGAATAATAAAAAATAATTTGTTTCCAAGTATAGTAAGCATTGGCAATCTATGGAGTTATATTTAGAAATCTATTCCTCACGGGGCGCCTGGGTGGCTCAGTCAGTTAAGTATCCGACTTTGGCTCAGGTCATGATCTCACAGTTTGTGGGTTCAAGCTCTGTGTTGGGCTCTGTGCTGACAGCTCAGAGCCTGGAACCTGCTTTGGATTCTGTGTCTCCCTCTCTTTCTCTCTGCACCTCCCATGCTCATGCTCTGTCTCTCTTTGTGTCTCAAAAATAAACGTTAAAAAAAATTTTTTTTTAGAAGTCTATTTCTTACAATCAAAGAAATCTTAACTTGAGAGTTAAGAAAATTATAAGTCTTAAACCAAACACTGGTCTAGACCTGACAGATATGGGGTTTGGTTTTCTGGGAGGAAGGTGTTTTTTTGGTTGGCTAAGAGTAGTGGACTGTGAAGGCATGGGCATATTAGCAATACATTCTTTCCCTGGTTTTCTGTCTAAAAAACAAACACTTTTCAAATATAAAGACATTTCACATCTTGATTTGTATTGTCAGAACTATAGGTTAATGTGCAAATATCATTCCCATTCACAATAATAAACTCTGAAAGAGAGGTAGCAAACAGATATTCTGTAACGAGTCACGGAGTTTCTCAATTAACATTTTCTAAATTCATAAACCTAATACAATAACACAATTTTTGGGTGAATCTTCCCTAGGGCAGAACTTGTAATATTTTAAGGCAATTATGAAGAATGTGATAGCCTAGGTGGAGAAAAACATACCATCTTTGTTTATAATTTATTTCATTTGCAATTAAATCACTCATTCACTACAATTAGTAGTAGTTGGATTATACTGTACAGAAGTTGTCCATGTAAAACAGCCTAATGAGTATAGACCTTTCTTTTAAAAAAAAAATCGTGATATCTTGGCTTTTCATTCTATATGGAATATTTCTGGGGCCCAATATAAGATTCTTCGCTCATGTGAAGAATCTTCATTCCTTTAAAAATATATTATTGCATTACTGACTCTCAGTCCAGAGTATAACTTCTCAGCCTCTCTCTGATTGGTTCACAGTATAATAGCTCTAGAAAATGTTCCTTTCATTCAATAGCATCAACTGATGGACCAGGATGTTGAATTATTTGAGCTATAATTCCACAAATTTGGGAGAAATAAAAATTTTAATGAAAAAGATATAAAAATAAATAAATATATGAAAAAAGTGAGATGTAATATAATTTCTCTGCTGTTAATATATTTCCACCTGCTGAAACTTTTGCTGCCTGATAGTGCTTTAATTCAAATACTTTTGTATATAAGGTTGAATTTTTAGTTCACTCAAAGGTCCTCATGGAACAGAGAGAAAAAAACCCACCAAATTGTTGTTATTCTATGTCAGCAAAATGACCACTCATTACGGTAGATTCTACAGAGGTAAAAATCAGACATATTGATTATTTAACATTATTTCAACTAGTGTTGTTTTGTGATAGCACTTTCATCAGCCACCACAACTAACAGTTATAATAGCTACATTTCTTCACCATGTGCCAGACTCCACTTAGAGTGCTTTATAAGTATAAAATACATGTAATGCAAACAACATCTGATGAAGAAGGAACCACTGTTACTGTCACGTGATAGATGAAGAAACTGAGTTACAGAATGGTTAAATTACATTTATCAAAAACTAAAATTTTTCCTAAGAAAGATAATCTGTCAGACAAAGAAAAAAAGGAACTATGTATGTGTGAATAAAACAGACATACTCAAGATAAACATTCCTCCAGATTAACTGGGGTATAAGCCTTATACTCGTGAAATCTTGCCATAGACAAAACATGTACTATTTGTAAGCAAACTTCAAACTACACTGGGAAAGTATATAACCCCACATTACACTGAATAATAATTTGAATGTACAAATACACATTAAGGAAGTATATTGTTTATAGGTTAAAAGGATTAAGTACTTAAATAGAATTTTAATTAGAATACTTAAGGAAAAATCATTTTTACTGGCAGGAATTGAATAAATATATTTGTTGAAAACAATGAAGGGAACACAGGCTGCCTTTTAATTAATTTACAACTCAAAAGATAAATTCCTGTGGGTCTTGATTATACTCATTTGCTGGTAGAATTGTTAATTGATTGTATGTAACTGATTGTTCTATAACATTCAACAATTCCTGAATTCCTAATATTAAGAATTATTCACGCATTGTGCTTAAAACTGGGTTATGAGATTAAAGCTTCATTGTTCAAGTGTTAAAAATTAACCCAAATTATTGGGACTTTTAAATGATAGGTTATATTGTAAAACCACCGAGCAGTATTATGTTGAGTCCTACATTTCTCTTATGATGAATGTTTAGTTTTTCTCAGAAATGGAAACACTGAGGTTATACATAAATGGCACATAAAATAGACATAAAACAATTAATAATTTTAAATAGTAGGTGTTAACTTCTGGTTTTGACAAAATTTTTAATTTTCAACAAGAATTCAAGAAAGGGGAAGACCATTCAAAGCTGAAATATTTAGGGAAGGATTCCTAGCAGACAGCGGAGGTGGGATGAACATAATGGGCAATCGTTAAATAAGCACTAGTGAGAAGAGAAAAATCTGAGTCACAAATCATAACGGAAAAAACATCAAATTTTTCTGAATGCAGATGCAGCTTAAAAATATTGATTTTTTTATGATTAAGCATAAGCTCTAATCTATAATTAGTCAAAAATTTTGATTTAAATTGCACTTGTAGGAAAGAGCAATTGTATTGCTGTATTATTAATTGAGTTTTATGTCACACTTAGTAAAAAGCATGCTGATTATTCCTATTTTGTGTTTTGTGACTACTATGCCTTATACTAAAGTCTCAATTTATTTTTTAAATTAGATAATTTTGGAACTTTATGCATAAAATTCAAAAGTTGTATTGGTTTTTGAGAAGAAACCAGGGAAAAATGTTAAATGCTCTTGTCATTTCTGGATTGTTTACATTTTTTATTGTTTATTTATTTTTGACAGAGAGAGAGGCAGAGCGAGAATGGGGGCATGGCAGAGAGAAAGGGAGACACAAATCCGTAGCAGGCTCCAGGTTCTGAGTTGTCAGCACAGAGCCAATGCAGGGCTCAAACTCTAAACCGCAAGATCATGGACTGAGCCAAAGTCATCCACTTAACTGGCTGAGCCACCCAGGCACCCCTGTCATTTCTGGATTCTTTATGAAACTAAGCTATAATATTTAATTAAGTACCTATAATTTTTTAACTTGATTTTTCAGGGAAACTTTAGGATAATTTTGCAAAAATAGAGCTGAGTGGGAACAGAATGATTTGCAAAATAAAATTTAATGCCATTTACAGAAAGTAATTTTTTTTAACATTTATTTATTTTTGAGACAGAGAGAGACAGAGCATGAGCAGGGAAGGAGCAGAGAGAAAGGGAGACACAGAATCTGAAGCAGGCTCCAGGCTCTGAGCTGTCAGCACAGAGCCCCACGTGGGCTGGAACTCACGAACTGTGAGATCATGACCTGAGCCGAAGTCGGACGCTTAACCAACTGAGCCACCCAGGTACCCCTACAGAAAGTAATTTTAAATGAAACATTTCCAGAGTGCTTGGGTGGCTCAGTTGGTTAAGCAACCGACTCTTGGTTTTGGCTAAGAACACAATCTCTCGGTTCATGAGTTCAAGCCCCACATGGGGCTCTGTGCTGACAGCGTGGAGCCTGATTGGAATTCTCTCTCTCCCTCTGTCTCCGGCCCTCCCCCCACTTGCTCTCTTTCTCTCTCTCAAAATAAATAAATAAACTTAAAAAAAAAGATTTAAATGAAACAGACTTCCCTCCCTGTAAAGCCATTAATCATAGGAAAAGAAGCAAAGGAGCAGAAGAAGAAACGGTATTATAATTTCCATATCACAGTAAACTACAGGGAATTTGAGAATAAGTGTAAAATCACAATATTTTACATAAAAGCCTTTTTACATTTGCCTTAATTTCAAAAATTTCTTTGAAAGCTTTGGAAATTTCATTGTCATTGATCAATTAAATTTCAGAATTAAAGGGGCTATGTTATATAGATTTCCTTTAAAGTACAATTTAAACCAGATTTCCATTCAGGAAACCTTCACAAACACAAACAGCAAATAATTACAAATCTGTTTCTTTCTCTTTCTTCTGAATTCTCATTGTTGCTCTCCTTCTCTAAGCCAATGTTTGACTTTCTTCAAACTCCACACTTGATCCTTAGGTAAAGGAGCAGTCAGTGGGACCCTACCCTAGTTGGTGCATAAACTAGAAGGGACTTGTTATGTCCCCAGACAGAATGCCTGCATGTGAAGACACAAGTACCACGGCAAGGATAGCTTAGGTAGCACAGTGAGAGGGAGTGCAGGAGTGGAATCGGGGCTGGGAAGAGAGAAGCATGTTACCTAAGAGTGTTCCCAGTTCCTTAATTTGTGAGATATGTAAACCATACATGTCAACAAGAGCAAAGCAAAAGTGCTACATGTTCATCCTCGTTCAAGAAGACACTGTGAGGGGAGCCTGGGTGGTTCAGTTGGCTAAGCGTCTGAATTCAACTCAGGTCATTATCTCACAGTTTGTGAGTTTAGCCCCACTCGGGTTCTGTGCTGACAGCTCAGAGCCTGGAGCCTGCTTTGGAGTCTGGGTCTCCCTCTTTCTCTGCCCCTGCCCACTTGTGCTCTGTCTCTCTCTGTCTCTCAAAAATAAATAAATGTAAAAAAAAATTTTTTTCTAAAGAAGACACTGTGCATGTGTGTATCTGTATCTGTGTGTATCTTAATATATAACAGGATAAATATGTATATCTGATATACGTATGTATATGTATATCTTCTCATATATGTGTGTGTGTGTTTAAAATATTTTGAAAAATAAAAGAGAAGGAAATGAATAAATGAAACAGAATGACAAAATGTTGATAATTATTGAAGCTGAGTAATGAGTATATGGGTTTTATTATGCTCTCTGCTTTTGTGTGTTTGGAAATCTTGAAAATAATTTTGTAATTGGTAAAGATATGTTCATTAAATTGTTTCCACATAAAAATATAAATTTCAGGGGCTCTTGAGTGGCTCAGTCGATTAAGCGTCCAACTTCAGCTCAGGTCATGATCTCACGGATCATGGTTCAAGCCTCATGTTGGGCTCTGTGCTGATGGCTCAGAGCCTGGAGCCTGCTTCAGATTCTGTGTCTCCCTCTCTCTCTGCCCCTCATCCACTCATGCTCTGTCTGCCTGTTTCTCTCTCTCAAAAATAAACATTAAAAAAATAAAATATATACATACATATACATATGTGTGTGTGTGTGTGTGTATATATATATATATATACATACATACGTGTGTATATGTATATATATATATATATGTATGTATATATATATATACATTTCAAAACCTAATAATAACAACAAAACAAATGATCCACAAACATTTTTCCTTCCAATGTTTACAATGTATTGTCATCATTCATGTATTTTATACTACGAAACTTGAATGGTTATTTGAGATAAACATTTCTGAGGCCACTCCTCTGTTTTAGCTTGTACTGGCTAGAGATCTGCAAGATTGTCTCTTTCCATCTCCTTCAGCCTTCCAGACATGCCTTAAACACAACACCACACAAATGAATTTACATGAAAATGCCTCAATATCATAGACAATACCTGCTTTCAAGGATTTGAGTCCTCCTTTCAGCTTCTTATCAAGATGGGCATCTTCCCCTTAAGCCAAGTAAACTTGTAAACAATGTGAGAAAAACAAAACCAAACTCAAAAACAGAGTCAGGTCTGCTTTGACCTGGCTGGTTCAGGATGAAAACTTAAGCGGTGAAACAAGTTGTTGCCATTCGTGGGCAATCTTGTTGCACTAGGCACTCTGCAGACACATCCTCAGTGGTGAAGCCCATATTGTCTCCTGGTGAACTATCTATGCTTAAGCTGTTATGGTGTTATATAGCAGACTTACTTCAGTTGACCAATTGACTGGAGCAGGAAAGCACTATGCTTGATCTTAGAACACTAATCTCCATGAAGCCCATGGTAATGGCTTATTCCAAATTTAAAGATATTGTGGAAGAATAGATAGTAGATTTTGTAAGTTGGCTAAATTGGTGACAGGATGTAATCCAAAACTTATCCCATGAGCAAAAGCATATTAGAACTTGGCTCCAGAATTTTGTCACAATTAAAAAAAAAAAATTGGCATAAATGTTACTTGTGTGCATTTTAGTCAGCTTTCTTAAATTGTTGATTCTCATGACAATTTCCTCATATCTTGTCAGGATCTATAATGGTTTGGTGGAATACATTTGCTAACACCAACAATCACTGTTTTAAAAAGCATGTAAACTAGAAAAATATTCCTTCAAGTGCCAGCTATAAATGCAAAAAAATGAGGCATCTACAATCAGATTTATTAAAATTAATTCTCTATGTCCCAAGGTATCAGTGTGGCTCACATAGTGTTTGTATGTCTTCCATTTTCCACAGGGAGATGTTAATAGTGATACCACATTCACAGACATTTTCCCAAGACTCGGGTAGGTATACGAGGGAGACCTTTCCCATCTCAGCAGCCTCTTTCTCAAGCTTTTCAACAATTTACTTTCTGATTCCACTAATCTTCTCTTTTTCCAGTCCCAAATCCCAAATATATATGTTTAATGCCCAGAGTTTTTAAGTAGTCCTTCCAATGTTTGCATGAAATTATCACATTCAGTCTTTGTATATATTATTTACATAAAATATGGTATATAGATGAAGAAAGATAACAGCACTGTTTCATTCTACAGTTTACTAACAGTTCTTTGAGCATTGTCTTTGGTTTGGAACCATACAATTAAGAATAAACTTTTTTTTAAATGAAGGATATACCGTGAAAATCCATTATAATGACAAAAGGACCCAGAATTACATAAGGAGCAAATGGAAAGAACAGAAAGAGGGGAGAGGGGGATAGGCACTAGAAAATGAGAAGATCTGGGCTGTAATTTAGAAAAGGATAGAAAAGGGAGCAATGGGGTGAAAATTACAGATATAGATTTGGACTAAATTGAAAGAAAGAAGTAACAAGAGCTGTAAAATAAAATGTGATGCCCCAGGAGGTAGAACATATTCCATCACTGAAGGTGTTTAAGAAAAAATAAGACAGCATCTGCCTGGAAAACTTCAAGTTATGTGTCTGTAGTCAAATGCTCTATCACTGAGCTATACCTCCTGAAGTTATGTGTCTGAATGACTTCTAAAGTCTCTTCCAGTTGTAAAAGTCTCTGAACTTTTCATCCACTCTGAAATTAGTAAACAGAACTCTCTATTGCAAACAGAACTGGCCATGAACTTTTACAACAACAGTGAAGAAACATCAGTCCCTCCAAACCTTAATATTCTCCAAACATTAAAAATGTTGCTGTAACTCCTTAAATATAGGTTTTACTTAATTTTTATTTGTTAAAATCTCAAAAATTCTTAACTCAAAGTAGTTGAATGCTTATTATTTTCTCATATTAATGAGTTCTTCAATAAAATATATTTCTAATATTTTAAAAGGTTTTGATCCTTTGGTATACAGTCCTAGTATATTTCTTTATGGTTTTTCTTTTTTTGAGTTTTAGGTAAGTAATTTTATTTATTTATTTATTTATTTATTTATTTATTTATTTAATTTATTGTCAAGTTAGCTAACATACAGTGTAGTCTTGGCTTCAGGAATGGATTCCTGTGATTCATCACTTACATACAACACCCAGTATTCATCCCAACAGGTGCCCTCCTCATTGCCCATCACCCACCTCCCCCAGTGCCCTACCCTCGTCAACCCTCAGTTTATTCTCTGTATTTAAGAGTCTCTTATGGTTTGGGGGAGCCTGGGTGGCTAAGTCAGTTGAGTGTCCAACTTCTGCTCAGGTCATGATCTCACAGTTCATGGGTTCGAGCCCTGCGTCGGGCTCTGTGCTGACAGCTCGGAGCCTGGAGCCTGCTTTGGATTCTGTGTCCCTCTCTCTGTCTGCCTCTCCCTCACTCATGCTCTGTCTCTCTCTCTCTCTCTCTCTCTGAAGAATAAATAAATATTTTAAAAAATTAAAAAAAAAAGAGTCTCTATGGTTTGCCTCCCTCTCTGTTTGTAACTTACTTTACCTTCCCTTCCCCTATGGTCTTCTGTTAAGTTCCTTTAATTCCAGATATGAGTGAAATCATATGATACCTGTCTTTCTCTGACTGACTTATTTATTTCACTTAGCATAATACCCTCCAGTTCCATCCACGTTGCTGCAAATGGCAAGATTTCATTCTTTTTCATCACCAAGTAGTATTCTATTATATATACAAACCACATCTTCTTTATCCATTAGTCCTAATATATTTCATAAGAATGAACTACCAATTGCATATTTAATTCCAAGGAAGGAAAATGGTTAATTTTAGGATGTGTTCTTTTAGGTTACTATTACAGCCTTGATGAAGAGCACAATGGTTTAGGATAACATCTTAGTACTGGACAGATGGGGGTTCTTTTTCAGGCTGTCCCAATGACTTAGCTATGTGGACTTCTGCCAACCAACCTTCCTATCTGAGCCTCTGTTTCTTCATCTGTGAAATATAGATAACATCACTGTCTATCTTATATTATTATTGTAAATAAAATAATACATACAAAGTATCTATCATAGTATATGGCATATAGTGATCATTCAATAAATAGTAGTTGCTGTTATTGTTTCTTCTGTCAAGAAAATTCTGCCATTTACAGCAACATGGATAAAGCTTGAAAGCATTATGCTATATGAAATAAGTCAGGCAGAGAAAGACAAATACTGTATGATCTCACTTATCTATCAATATTAAAAAAAACACAACTCATGGAAACAGAGAACAGATTGGTGGCTGCCCAAGGGGGCAGGGGAAGGGGATAAATGGGTGAAGGTGGTCAAAAGGTACAAACTTATAGTTGTAAGATAAATAAGTCCTGGGGATGCAATATACAACAAGGTGACTATAGTTAATAATTCTGTACTGTGTATTTGCAAGTTGCTAATGAAACTGGCATTCATCTTGTCAGTTCAGATGAAGACATGGACAATGAAGGTCATATTGCCTCCAAGCATGGCTGGACCAGTCCAGGAAGCTGTCAAAATGCAACCCTACTAGCTTACAAGTAGTTAATCAGCACTATGTTAAAGATAGGATCAATCACCAGATGTACCTAATGAAATCTTCAACATACAGAATAAAGATATTTTTCAAATTTCAAGTTTCTTGAGATGGAAAAGATCTTTGGGGGACCAGAAAAACTGGCACCAGAGCACCTGCTAGCATGAATCACGGGCCTCCAATCAACAGCGTCCAACCTTTCAGGAGACCACTGCCCTAAACTTTTGCTCTTTAAAACCCTTACTTGCAAGCCATTGGGGAGTTCAGGACTGTAGAACATTAGCTCCCCATTCTCCTGGGTCGTGCCACACCAACAAATAACTTATCTTTCTTCACTGCAAAAGCTCAGTGTTAGTTTTTATTGGCCTCTTGCACATCGGGTAGACAAACTCTTATTTGGTTAGGTGACACTAACCAAATATATCTTACAGGTTCTCATCACACACACACACAAAAATTGTTAAGTATGTGAGGTTATGAATGTTAACTAAACATATTGTGGTAATCATTTTGCAGTATATACATATATCAAATCATTATGTTGTACAGCTTAAACTAATATAATGTTATATATATATATTTTATATCTCAACAAAACTGAAAAAATTATGTCATGGCGACTTTTCAGACATTGAAATAAAAGCTACAAGGAAGAGGAGAAAGAAGAAGAGGATAATTGGGAGTAAAGGGGAACAGAAGAAAATGTATTCTATCCCATGTAATAAATCAAAAGGAAAATTTGGATGATAACGCAAGGCTAATGACTTCTGACTTCATATTTTATTTAAAAACTCATTAACTCTTCCTGCAATATGAATATTTTTATAGAAATAGCTAAAATTTTCTAAGTTTTTGATTGAAACCAAAAAAAAAAAAAAAGAAAGAAAAGAAAAGACCTAAACTGACTCATTAAGTTTTATGCTATTAGTATTATTTTTCAACTCAGTGACTATATTTTCCTGTTCATTGAGTCATGGACCAACAGTTAAGAAATATTCATGGAAGACAAAATATTCAGTGTGTAAAAAAATACAGTGTGTAAAAGCTCAAACAAAATATTTGTAGAAACCTAAAATCAACTACAAGTACTAAAAATTCTTTGTCCAAAGAGAAAGATAGAGGGGCACCTGGGTGGCTCAGTTGGTTAAGTGTCTGACTTCAGCTCAAGTCATGATCTCATGGTCTGTGGGTTGGGGCCCTGTGTTGGGATCAATGCAGATAGGTTGGAGCCTGGAGCTTGCTTCAGATTCTGTGTCTCCCTCTCTCTCTGCCCCTCACCCACTTGCCCTCTCTCTCTCTCTTTCTCTCTCAAAAATAAATAAACATTAAAAAAATAAAAAAGAGAGAAAGATAGAGAAACTAAGAAAATAGCATCATTACTTCCAAGTCAAAATGTAGTAAATATTTAAAAAATTAAAAATTATTCTTGCAAGTCTCATGAAGACAGACTTAGGTTCAATAGATCTCTGATGAAATACAAGGGACTCCATGGCCACAGGTGACAGTACACCACTGAGGCTAAGAGCCTGGATCTTTTCTTTCCATTGGATATTCTTACCTGCTTTGTCAAAGATTAGTTGGCCATACATTTGTGGGTCCATTTCTGGTTCTCTATTCTGTTCCATTGATCTATGTGTCTGTTTTTGTACCAGTACCATACTGTCTTGATGATTACGGTTTTGTAATACAGCTTGAAGTCTGAAATTGTGATGCCTCCAGATCTGATATTCTTTTTCAAGATTACTTTGGCTATTAGGGGTCTTTTCTGGTTCTACACAAATTTTAGGATTGTTTGTTCTAGCTTCAGTGAAAAATGCTGGTGTTATTTTGATAGGGACCGCATTGGATGTGTAGATTGCTTTGGATAGTACACACATTTTGACAATATTTGTTCTTCCAATCCATGAGCATGGAATGTCTTTCCATTTCTTTGTGTCTTCTTCAATTTCTTTCATAAGCAATTCTATAGTTTTCAGCATACAGATAGCCAATGGGTAAAAAGACAGTCTTTTCAACAAATGGTGTTGGGAAAACTGGACAGCAACACATAGAAGAATGAAACTAAACCACTTTCTTATGCCATACACAAAAATAAATTCAAATGGATGAAAGACCTAAACATGTAAAGCAGGAAATCATGAAAATCCTGGAGGACAACACAGGCAGCAACCTCTTTGACCTTGGCTGTATGCAACTTCCTACTAGGCATGTCTCTGGAGTGAAGGGAAACAAAAGCAAAAGTGAACTACTGGGACCTCATCAAGATAAAAAGCTTCTGCACAGCAAAGGAAACAATCAGCAAAACTATAGGCAACCTTTAGAATGGAGAAGATATTGCAAATAACATACATATCTGATAAAGGGTTAGCATCCAAAATCTATAAAGAACTTTTCAAATTCCACATCCAAAACAAACAATCCAGTTAAACAAATGGGCAGAAGACATGAATAGACATTTTTCCAAATAAGACATCCAGATGGCTAACAGGCACATGAAAAGATGCTCAACATCACTCATCATCAGGGAAATACAAATCAAAACTACAATGAGATGTCACCTCAGAATGGCTAAAATTAACAACACAAGAAACAACAAGTGTTGGTGAGGATGCAGAGAAAGAGGAACCCTCTTCCACTCTGGTGGTATAGCCACTCTGGGAAACAGTATGGATGTTCCTCAAAAAGTTAAAAATAGAACTACCCTACAACCCAGCAATTGCACTACTAGGTATTTACACAAAGGATACAAAAATGCTGATTCAAAGGGGCACATGTATCCCAATGCTTATAGCAGGGCTATCAACAATAGCCAAATTATGGAAAGTGCCCAAATGTCCATCGACTGATGAATGGATAAAGAAGATGTGGTATGTATATGATATACACACTGTGTGTGTACATAGCTTTATATATATATATGTATATGATATACACACAGTGTGTATATCATATACATATATATATATAAAGCTATGTATATGTATGTATATATATGTATATGTATATATGTGTATATGTATATATGTACATATATGTATATATATGTATATGTATATGTATATGTATGTATGTGTATGTATATATATCAAGTTATATATATCAAGCACATTTATACATATGACACATGTATATATGATGTATATATGATACATATATGATATATATCAAGTTATATATATATCAAGTTATTGCTATATATATAGTAATATATACACAGTTACTTGAACAGTTTCATGCTTTTTGTCAGAATCAGAAATTAAGTAAATATGTTCCATGTAACATACATATAAGTCATTTCTTAGGCCAAGTACTTGATCTTTTAGTTCTACCTTTTTTATTCTACCAAGTCTTAGGCTTACAATTTCTAGTCTATAGTAAACACATTCAGGAAAGCAGTGACAACCTTAGAGACCAAGTACCATCAAAAAGGATGAAATTTTGTCATTTGTATCAGTGTGGATAGAATTAGAGTGTATTATGCTAAGTGAAATAATCACTAAGAGAAAGACAAATATCATATATTACTCATAAGAAAAAAAACAGATGAACATAAGGGAAGGGGAGGAAAAACAAAATAGATAAAAATGAGAGGGAGACAAACCATAGGAGACTCCTAAATATAGAGAACAAACTGAGGGATGCTGGAGGGGAGGCGAGTGGGAGAATGGACCAAATGGGGGATGGGCATTAAAGAGGGCACTTGTTGGGATGAGCATTGGTTATTATACGTAAGTGACAAATCACTAAACTCTACTCCTGAAATAGATACTACACCATATGTTAACTAACATGAAGTTAAATTAAAAAAAAAAAAGCCTGGATCTTGGACATGGACAGGTCTGGGTCAAATTCTAGCTGCACCACTTTCTAGCTGCATGAAATTGGGCAAGTCCTCAACATCTCTGATTCTTAGATTCCTTTTCTATAGAATTAGGATAACAATAGCACCTGATAGGATTGTAATAATGCATGATAAATGCTTAGCAAAGTACCTGACCAAGGCAATAAGCTAAGACCAAGATAATAAGATTATCAAAATTAAGAACCCTTAAGCAAGACAGATGGCTACTTTCCTGGCTTATTCAAGGTTAAGCAAGAAACAATTCCTGCTTTAAAAGAGCTTTACCTAGGATTCCAAAGAAGACTCCATGATCTGACACTCCATAAAGCAAAGCAGAGGAAAAGAAACCTCTAGAGAAAAATTGCCTCTAGCACAAAAAAGCCCAGTTCCAGCTTTGCATTTTATTAACACATTGGGAGAAATTTAAAGTAATCTGGTAACATAGTTCTTTAAATGGGATTTTTCTCACATTATTTCAATAGTACCTTTCAACACTCAAGTAAACATATCCATTTGGAACCTAGTCTTCCACAAAGAGCAAATCAGGAGGGAAAATAGTTTTTCCGTGTTGTCAATCCAAGTCATCACATGAGAATACGTCAGTAATACTCAAAAGGTACCATGAATATAAAAATTATCATTTTAGAGACAGTTATTTGAACAGTTTCATGCTGTTTGTCAGAATCAGAAATTAAGTGATTCTCCCAGAAAACTAGAGAATAAAATAAATAAGGTCCCTTCACAGTTGATGATGCAGTATGGGAGACGAGGGGTGCAGTTTGTTCATTAGACACATTGAATCTTAAAAACTTTGCAAAATATCTTACAAATAAATGTCTCAGAGGCATGAAGTGATTTTTATTAAAAAGTTACTCTTTAGGCCAAGTACTTGAACTTTTAGTTCTACCTTTTTTATTCTATCAAGTCTTTAGGCTTACAAGTTTTAGCCATTAGTAAATACATTTCAGTAAAGAAATGACAACCTTACAGACCAAGTACTACAATTTTTAATTTACTTATTGTAAAATGACACAGAAAACTAAGTAGCACATTCAGAGCCATGCAGGCTTAGCAAAGTAGGGGAAAGAGTTAGATAGCTATGCTAGGTTTGAATACTGATGCTTTTCATTATCTGTAACTCTGACATTCTAATAAGCTCTTTGAACTTCAGTTTCTTTTTGTGAACTGGGTATAGCAGTAAATACTTGCAAAGTTGCCATGAGAATACACTAATACATATATAAAAAGCCAGGCACTTCATGGGCTCTGTTCATCATCACGTCTACAAAGAAAGCTCATATTCTCAATGAGAATTTTCTTAGAACGAGCTTTGGCATTTTTTTATTGTGGATTGCTGCAAGTGTCTTCCCAGTTAAGGGAATTTTCTACTTCCAACAGCTACAGCTGGAGATGACTGAATTTTTAATAGCGTGGACTTTCCCTGTCAGGAGACTGGACTGCCTGGGTAGGGCTCCATATCAGTTAGAATGATGCAGACGTCCACTGGGCAGATGGTGCTGCCAATGAGAGCTGAAACCAAAAGGCAAGGTTCAGAGTCAACCAGGTACTCAGAAAGGGCTCAGGTCCACTGGTTCAGAAATGACACTAGAGGAAAACAGGCAAAGGCTCACTATAGGAGAGATGGAAGGAAGAGAAGTTGCTGCATCTTTATCTGAAGCAGTCCCAAAACCTTTTTATTCTAAAGGTCCTAAGCAGATTTGCATGGATCCACACTGTTTCTAGAACTGCCTCCCTTTAGTCGATAATGCCACCAAATCTTTTAGCCTTTTTCATCAGATGGGAGAATTTCTTGCAGTCTTACTGAGGCTCCAACTGATTGTTTAGTTGCCTAAAAGCCTTAAAAGACATTTTTCATCTCGTTTCTAGCAACAGTTTATGTTTTTATTAGTCTCTCTCCCAACTCAGATCAACTGCTCAGTCACCCCTCAATCTGAAGAATATATTTTATTGTCTTATACTGTCTAAAAATTCATTCTTTCATCCCACCCCATCTAATAGCTGCTTTCCTTTCCCTGCAGTTGGTTATAATTAATAAACTATAAATTAGACACATCTCAGCTGTTTCCCTTTAGCAACATCTTAGCAAAGACTCGCTGTAACAGCTTGGAGAAAGGATTTCTTCAGAAACAGTTCCAAGTAAAAATTTACTAGTTACCAAGTAGTAGAATCCAAATTTGCAAACTTGTCATTTTGGATAAAAACTGAGGCTGCTAGGGGGTATGTCCAGGAACTCCTCTCAATTTAAAGAGCCAGTACCTAATATCAGAATCTAGGTCTTTTGATTCTTGGTTAATTTTTGCATTATACTACATGTTTCTCCTCTTAAAATTTCAGTATAATTTAACAAAATGAAAAATCGTTTTTAGTAGGATTACACAGAAGTTTGGGAAAAGTTATGTTGATTCCATCAGCAAGGCTCAGATGAGACACACAAAGATGGGTAGACATAGGAGTCATAAAAGTTGGTAAGACGTGGGGAAAAGATGGATAATTTGAGTTAATTCATTAAATCATGAAGCTGCATCTGTGATGTACTCCCCCAAGAGAACACTTGTAAATGAGTCGCCTAACATCTCCAATCATCAGATCACAAATCTCTATGTCAATAGCGGAAACTATTCTCCCACACCTACCTGCAAATACTAATTGCCCAATAATGACATTTACATAATGAGTCGATGAGACAGTGAAACAAAAAATGTCAGTTAAGAATGTGCTTAAGTAGACACACAGCCCTCACAATAATCGTTGTACTCTCCCTATGGCAAACTTGTTCACACACTGCCAATCCCCAGAGGCTTACTGAGTTGAGCTCTATACAATGGGAATTATAAGAGATATAAGATTAGCATTATAAGAGATGAGGCTAAAATTCTTATTAGGGCTGCAAACCTTAACCATATGTAGAATAATTTAACAACTGCATAAGTACTCTCTAAATTCTAAAGTGTGGATTCAGATATCAAGTACCTGAATCATCTAATGATGGAAATGAAATTATTCTATGTTAAAAAGATTTCTGTGTCTTGTTATTACTATATTTAGTTATCATATTAGTCAAGGTTCTCAAAAAAGATAAAATATATAAATATATTATATTATACATATAATATATATAATGATATATATGGGGCATGGGGGGTATTTATTTTAGGGAATTGGATCATGCATTTGTGGGAGCTAGCAAGCCTGAAATCCATAGACCAGAGCAGCAGGAAGTTCAGGTAAGAGTTGATGTTGTAGTCCTGAGTTCAAATTCAGCTCACAAGTCTTTGCTTGGTCTTTGACATTTTTGAAAACTACCTTCACAGCAACATCTAGACTGGTGTTTAACTAAACAACTGTGCACCAAAGCCTATCCAAATTGACACATAAATTTAACCATCCTAGTTACAGACAATCTTTATAATAATCAAGGAAATAAGTATTTGTAGGAAAATCACACTCACCATAGTACTTAACACAACATATGGCATTTTTAAAAACACGATCCTAAAATTCTTTGATATCCCTCCCACTGAAAGCTTGCAGGGAAATCTGTCTCTCTGTGTGGCTCGAGCTTCTCACCACATGATGGCTTCATTCAAAGAGGGAGTGTCCCAAGAGGGAACTTATGAGAAGCATTTCAAGCTGCATTCCAGGAGCAAGCTACGTGGTATTTTGTGATAGGCTCAGAGGTCACATGGTGTCACTTTTCCATATTCTACTACTTAATGAAGTCACAAGCATTCCCCAACTCAAAAAAAGGGGACATAGACTCCATCCTTCTCTGAGAAGATTGTCAAGGAATTTGGAACTCATGTTTAAAAACTGCCACAATTCATTAACATTAATTGCGCTGTTACTGTGTCCAGGCTCTGTGATGGGCTTTTATGTTTCATTTAATCCTTCATCCTTCCTGAAATGTAGTATTATCTGTAAGTAAACTGAAGCTGAGAAATATTAAAACTTCTCTCAATTCGCACAGCTAACATTTGGCAGAGCCAAGATCCCAAGTTGACATTCTGACTCTAAATCACCACACATTTTGTATAACGCAATCATTCTTCCCATTTAGAAATAGAAATAAAGAAAAAGGAAAACACATCTAACCATAATTTTTTTCATTGCCACCAGAAGTGGACATTTTTGTTTAAACCTACTCAGCTTTCATTCTTTCTTTTGAATACAGTGACCTGAGGCACATTAGAAAAAGTTTCCCATCTAAGCAGATGCAGCCCCAATGCCCCACATGTCTCGGCAAGTGGAGCCCAGCTAGACTTCAGTGCCCAGTCACCACCTCAGCTGGGCACCATCCTGAAATGAAAAACTATTCATGGAAAACCATACATGTTGATCTTGCCCCAAACCAACCTCCATTTCTCAGAGAGATGAATGGTGCCTTTGCTCCAGCTGGAACATGACCCACGTCTGCCTAATGAGACTCAATTCCGGGGTTCTTGTTGAAACTGTTAGGAAAGAAAATTATGTTCTTTGCAGATACACCTACCAGTAAGGATAACAAAAGACAAGAGTGGCTTGGAAATGAAAAACCTGAAATAAAACCACCACAGCAGAAAGCAGAATAAAAAGCTAGAGACTGGAACCCCAGATCCAGCCTTGCCTGAAGCTAGACTTATCCCTGGACTCTTCAGATACTTGGGCCAAAAACTGCCCCCCTTTCTTTTTAACTTTAAAAAACAATTTGTGTTGAATTGATGACACAATCAAAAGTGTTCCAACTAATACATCTCCTTGGTCATGACTTCATTTTCCTGATCTATAAAAAAAAAAACCTAAATAACTGAAAATCCTCTCTAGCTCACTCTCTTTCTCTCTCTCTCCTTTCTCTCTCTCTCTCTCTCCACACACACACACACACACACACACACACACACACAAACACACCCTCTGGACCTTAGTTTCCTCATCTTGACACCTAGAATGCAGGACATAAGGGTCTTCCAAAGCCAATAGCTATGATTCTGTGATTTTGTATAGATCAGGGCAGAAAATGTCCTAGTAAATTATTTCTATCCAGAGAATTCTATCAGAGAATGCAGTAAGTTAGGAAGAGCTCTGTAGCACTGCCACCTGGTGACTATTTGCTTCAGCTATGCTGTCGCCTTTCCAATCAGCAAGTAGAAACAAGTGCAATTTCATGATCTTCTGAAATAATATTTTCGGTCTGCAACATATAAAATTAAAAGCCATTACATTTCAACCAACATTGATTGAGCATCAACTGGGCACAAGTCACTATAAAGAGCATATGAAAATGTCTGACAGTCTCTGTCATCTCAGAATTTTAATTTCAGGAGGATATCGTATGGTTCATACCAAAAGAAGATAACAAAAGAAAGTAATAGAGGAAAATGATCAAAAGGCCACAATGATGAAGGATTCAGAAGATATTAGAGGAAGTGTCGTGAATTTTAATCATGAATTTTAAACATGAATTTTAAAAGCCTACAATGGGATAGTGTCACTCTAAATAGAAAGAAGCATGGGCACAAGGCTGGGCACACCCAGAAGCATGGGCACACTGATTTATCACAGAAGATATTTAAATAATAACTAGAAGACCACTTGGAAAGGAGCACATACATGTTCGAGGGATGACTAGGAGAAAGTAAGGGTTTAAAAAAGTAGTTGTAAGCCATATTTTAGAGAAGCTGGAAAGTCAGTCTAAGGAAGCAGAGTGCAGAATGAATTGGTGGTGAAACATGAGAAATGGGAATAGGGAATACGGATGAGGACATGAAGTTAATATGATGTCATGAGGGCCTAACGTAGGGCAGGAGGCCTGGATTAAAAAAAAAAAAAAAAAAAAGCAAGAGCCATTTCTGAGTTAGACTCCACATGGCTTGACAATTGATTAAATTTGTATTAGGAGAAAGGAACGCCCTAGGATGGAGAAATGTAATCTCAAGTTTCTGAGCACAAATGACTACAAAAACAGACATACTATTTTTAAATATATTTTTAAAGTTTATTTTTATTTATTTTGAGAGAGAGACAGAGAGTGAGCAGGAAAGGGGCCGAGAGAGGGAGACCCCAAGCAGGCACTGCAGGCAGCTTAGAGCCTGATGCAAGGCTCAAACTCACAAACTGTGAGATCACGACCTGAGCCGAAGTCAGAAATTGGATGCTTAATGGGCTGAGCCACCCAGGTGCCTCAAAACAGACGTACTATTAAAAGAAACAGAGGACTTAGGAAGAGGAGCTTTTTTGTGTGGAGAAAAAAAACATATCCTCATCTTGTACTTAGACATTCTAAGTTTAGAACTTAGAAGGATTTCTGTTAAAAGATATCCAAGGTAGAGCTAAGAATAAATTATCCAGTCTCAAGAAGGGTCTGGATATAAAGATGCAAGGTTTGGAACCATCTTTGACATAATTGTTAAACTTATGAAAATACATAAAATGCCAATGAGTAGAACATATACAGAAAATATTAAACCCAACACACTGATGAAGAGCAACTTTTAGAGGATGGAAAAAGGAAAAGAAATCAGTAGAGGCAACAAAAGGAAAGAATGAGAGCTAAAGGGAGTTTTGGGGTGGGGGGCCATGTAAAGAAGCCAAGACAGAAAAGCATTTCAAGAAAATTAAGGGAAAATGCATCAGAGAATCCAAAGGAGCAGAAGGATAAAAAGCAACAGACTCTGTTGAACCACTTGGCGATTGTTTAGAGAACTATTAAGAGAATCTTAAGAGAATTGTTTCAGTGAAATGCTGACGACAAAAGCAAGGTAAGTAATGATGGAATTCAGAGATCATAGGGTACTTTCGAGAAATCTGTTATAAGAGGGAAGGAGAGGGGCGCCTGGGTGGTGCAGTCGGTTAGGCGTCTGACTTCGGCCAGGTCACGATCTCGCGGTCCGGGAGTTCGAGCCCCGCGTCAGGCTCTGGGCTGATGGCTCAGAGCCTGGAGCCTGTTTCCGATTCTGTGTCTCCCTCTCTCTCTGCCCCTCCCCTGTTCATGCTCTGTCTCTCTCTGTCCCAAAAATAAATAAACGTTGAAAAAAATAAAAAAAATTAAAAAAAAAAGAGGGAAGGAGAGACAGAATGATAGCATAAGTAGAAAAAGGCCAAGGGAAGTTGTTATAGATGAAAGGAGGAAACTTGGTGAAAGGGTAACATTTAAAATGACAAAAAGGAGATGTCAGTTGAAAAGGCAGGATTCCAAAGACAAAGGCCAATGTAGCAGGACACAGCTGTAGGGATCATGTCTGAAAAGAAGGAAAAATAATTTTTCCTCACGTGGGAATAAATGACCAGCAGGTGGGAAAAACAAAGCATAATTGTATGGCACAGAGAAGATTAAAGTCCCATTAACTGTCATTTAGATTGTTATTCTTGATAAATAAGACAGGAATACACAGGACGAGCAACTCATCTCAGTTTAGCCAACACTTTTCTCATTTTAGCCCTGATAGTCTCATATCCCTGGAAATCCCTCGGTCCAGGGAAAACAGGGATAGTTGGGAACTGTAACCATGTATCAATTGTGGATGTCATGTGGGTGTGAGTTAGTATCCCAGTGAGATTAAGAAAAAAATTTTAGAAAATTTTATGAGGAAATTTGATAGTTCATCAAAGATGGATGAATAGACAGCTGAGTAAGAGTGATGGGCTATTTTAAATCTTATTAGACGGCAGGAATTTGTAACGTCACTCAGTTGGGTGTCATCTGCACAGGTTCAAACTCTGAGATAGGGAAACTGAAGGACTCCATAAAACCTGCTTTTGGTTCCTTTTCCTGTTTCCATTCTTGCTAGGACCTGCACCCCCACTTTACACATGCCTCAAAATGCAAATAGTGTATTCCTCCACATAAGGGACAAGCAGTCAATGATTTCTTTAGATAGATAACATCTAAGGAAGGACCAGGTGAGAATGACTGGGGAAAGCCATCATATTCATCATATTCCAGACCATCAGTGCTCGACATCTCTATGCCCAGACCCCTGGCTCCAAGGTAACTCCTGGGCCCTTGTTTTTGTTCTACTCAGTTCCTGGATGCCGAAAATACATGTACACCAGACCACAGTCCTCAGTGGTCCCCAGACATCTGTCTGTACCTGAAATCTCTCTATACCTTCAATAAACTGTTTTCACATCTTGCTGGCTTGAGTTTGATTTCTACCCTGCACACAGCCAGGAACTCTGTTGGATGGTCCTACAGGACCCCCTCTGGGTCCTGGGACCCAGCCTGCATGCTGAGTCAGCAGCACAGGACCAGGAATTGAGAAAGCAAGAAAGGAAAATGCAGTTAGGGAGTTTGTTTCAGCTAGTAGGAAATGCATGTAGATTGTTAAGACTGTTTTCAAACTGGGGGTAGTGACAGTTTCTTTTGTATATAAGCTGGAAGAGTTAACAAATTTTGCTCAGATTAACTTCTGGCTCTGAAGATTTCTCATGTGATCCTGTCCACTACCTTCCTGCTGGTGTTGGGCACCAAAGGACACATTCACATCACAATATGACTCCTAGCCTTATAACTTCATGTCTTGACACTTAGTTAGTTGGTACAATAGATTGTAGCATTCCTGGAAGTCATTCAGAAATAGTTAGCAAAAACTTAACTATACAGAAGTGACTGTGAACCACATATTATTCCACTAAAGTCAAATAAAAGAATCCCCAGCTCATCTTCCCTGATACCTGATCCCAAAATTCCCTGCAACCATTCCAACACCACTCAACATGAGAAGTGTGACAAACGTGAGTCAGAATGAAAAGAAACCACCGTTCTAACCAACTTCAGTTAAAATACCTTACTTTTACAAATTTTACAGAAATGTATAACCTTCCAAATACATTGATAAGGTCTCTTCCAGTCCTCAGAAGGAGTTCATGCAACTAAGAGATGCTGAAGCTTCATTAACTTATCCACAAATCTGCACCAATACAACAGGTTTGTAGCCAATACTTGGAGTTATGCTGCCCTGCATACACGTACAGAACTTAAAGTCAGGCCATATTAAAAGTCTTCTGGTTACCAGGTGCCTGGGTGGCTCAGTTGATTGAGCATCTGATTTAGCTCAGGTCATGATCTTGCAATCTGTGAGCTCGAGCCTCTGTGAGCTCGAGCCCCACATTAGGCTTTGTGCTGACAGCTCAGAGTCTGGAGCCTGCTTTGGATTCTGTGTCTCCCTCTCTCTCTGCCCTTCCCCTGCTCATGTTCTGTCTCTCAAAAGTGAATAAATGTTAAAAAAAAAAAAAAGAAAGTCTTCTGGTTCCTAAAAGCACTATATACTTTTATGTCTTTATCCATATTACTGTCTCTCACTGGAGAGTTTTGCAGTTAACGGCTTTCTAGGTGGAAATATTGCCAAGTACAAAGGCCCCAAGGTAGAAATATGCTCAATGAATATGTGTATGGTAGATTTGGGGTTCAAGGAACAGTAAAGAAGCCAATGCTGTTGGACAAGAATGAGAAAGGAGTAGAATAGGACAATATGGAGCCAGAAAAATGAACAGGAAGGTCTTGCAGCCCATTAACATTGCAAAGACCTTGACTTACTCTGAGTTTGGAAGCCAGGCAGAGTTTTGGCCAGAGGGTTGAAGTGAACTGACTCACAATTTAAAGTCTCACTCTGTTGAGAATAAAGTGTGGAGAATTAGCAAAAATTATAGCTTATTTATCTTTGAGTTAAGGGTGGTGAGGGAATATTATTTTAAAGCTGGCAGTAGATTTCCTCTTAAGGAGAAACTATTTGTTTAGAAAAATAAAACTCTCAGGAAAATGGCCAAAATGGACTAAGACAGACATAGAACTGAATTGGTCTACATAATAGAAGTGGAGAAACATTGAGCTCTGGGTGTGTGTGTGAAAAAGAGATTAGTGGATAGTAAGCCTTTTGGAGAGGCTGGAGCAACCCAAGGCGAAAGAATGGGAGATTCAGGAACAAAGTCAGTTTCCTATAGTAAGGGAAGAAAATGATGAAATATTCAGTTTTGGATCATCCAACATACTATTCCAAGATGTAAGGAATCCTTCAGAAAATAAAAGGTCTAACACATAAATGTCACTGTGAGTAGTATTTGCAGGAAATGAAGGAAAAAGATGGTGAGCATTTGGGGTTGACTTGAGTGAAGAGAAAAGATCAGTTATAGAGGACAAGATGTGAGTAGCCAACAACTCAAGAAGTATATGTAGAAGCAAGAGAGGACCATAGAAAAATGTTCATGGGAAAGATGCTGAGTATCTCGTCACAGTTGAAAGGATTCAAGACATTACTATTTAAATAGTAAAAGAAGAGTAACTCTGACACTGAACTGGATGGGAAGCAGGCAATAATCAAATGTAACCACTGGGGTTACATTCGTATTCACAGAGTGCTGTGCATAATAATAAAGTATGGGAATGAATCAATCAATCAACGTCAAGAAATGAAATTCATTTACGAAATGAATTTTGAAATAGCTAACCATTATTTCTTGCTGGGTAGTACTATTTATATATACTATGTATATATATAAGCTTTGGAGTTCCATTATGTTTTTGCTTTTCAAGCTAACATTAATTTTTAGCTTACTGTGTTCCAAATCCTATGCTGAATGTTTTATAAGAACCCCATGACCTTGGTATTATTACTACCCCACTTTAAATATCAGAACACCAAGTCTCAGGTAAAGTAATTTGCTCAAGGATGCAAGGATGTACAACCAATTGGGGAAGAGGGCTGGGGCAAAGCCAGGATTTAAATTCAGGCTGAAGATTACAGAGTGCAGACTCTTAATTATGTCCCTGTATTCTTCTGTTTCACATGTCATACATGCATCATCGTGTTTCAGCTCACAAACATGGAAGAACTGAATCTAAGAAAAGTTTCTAAGAGACACTAAAATGTATAACTGGAGGACATTCAAATCCTGCTAAAAATTAACCAATGTTTACATTAGAAGAAATCTGAATATCGTAATACGGAAGAAGAAAGGGACAAAGTAACCTCATTACACAGAACTAAAAACAAGAAAAAAAATCACATAAAATCATTACAGCTTTAAAGAAACACATTTTCTAAACATTTGTTTGAAGCTCCACATCTTCAAGATAGCTGTTTTACCAGTTTGATCCAGGCACTGATGCTATAGTTAGGGCAGTCTGGCCACAAGAGAACAGGAGATTGTACAGTTCATGGTACAAATAAGAGGAATTGTAACCAACATGCCTTGACCAACTTTTTTTTTTAATTCTTACAGCTGCTTCCAAGATAAATTCAGAATGATGAGTCAGCCATCCTGAGCTTGTGGAAGACTCACAATCAAAGTATAACATGATTAGATAATAAGGGAAAGGACAGAAATCTCTTTCTGTCAGGAAGAGATTAAGAAAGAAGAGCCCTGAGATGCTGATAAGACTTAAACTTACATTGACTATTTTTTTTACTGTAACTAGAAAATGCCACAGCTTTTAAAGTCAGTGTGAAGACATAATGATGTTTTTGCCCTTGAAATATTTTTTATGAAAAAAATTAAAGTAGTTCAAGTTTTATGCTATAACTGACTCTAGAAAGAAGGAATAAAAGATCATTGGAAATTAATGAGTGCCCAGTATCCTAGGTACTTCCGTCACTGCTTGCCCCCAGGGTGGTCAGCTTTCTTCTAAAAGCAAAGCCATTCGAGTGTCCTTTTCTCTCAGTACAAGCTCATGCAGCACAGCTGCATGCATTGAGCACATGAGCTTGTCAAACACTGAGGACACACTGGAAATTGTCTGTTCATCTAACAAATATTGTTTAGGCATCTACTATGAGGCAAGCATTGCCTTAGGATGTTGGATCCAAAATTAGAATGACACGTTTCCTGCCGGTGACTCACTCATAGTCCAGAGGAGAGTCAGACATGCAAGCGATTAGAACTGATACTGGGCTAGTGTGCACCAAATGACCTTTCCACCTGTTTATAACTGGGTTCCTCCAATTTTTATGTACTTATGCCAAAGTGGTTATTAAATATTTTTAACACCACCCCTGTAAGCAATTATGATGTAATGTGGTATGTCCTATATTAAAAGCACATATATGATGTCAAAGAAACAGAGAGAAAAGACAATCATCACATCTTACATTGAAATGGAAATGATAATAACCTCACATCCTCTGTGATATTCTCTCTAAACATACCAGCTTATAGTGATATTTATGAAAAAACATAGACTTTTAAGGTTGGAAGAGAACCTAGAAATTAGCTTGACCAACCTCCTCACTCTACAGTGAAATGAAATCCCAAAATACTTCACTGATTTCCCATAATCCCCCACCTAGTTAAGATCACTGATAGGATAAGAATGCAAGTCTTCTCATATCCAGGCCCAAAACTCTCTGAATGATATCCCACAATTAGTAACATACACTGCTGTACTTAACTAAATATGGCAGGAAAGATGAGAACAAAGCATCTAGGCTTAGAAGTATGAGGACAAATCCCTGTTCTACCACTTACTTGTTCATAACCTTGGGGAGAAATGACCTGAGTCCTTTAGATCTCAATTTCCTCATTCAGAAAATCGAAATATCTGCCTTTTTTGTGAGATTTAAAATGAACTATGCATATAAAATTCCTTGAGAGGCCTTGCCTTCAGACTCTCTCTACTTTAGTCAATTCCCAAAATGACCTTTCTAATACACATCGAATCAAGTTACTTCTCTGCCTAAAAGGGGAAAAAACTAAACATCTAAACATAGCATACGAAATCCTTCACAACTTTACCTAAACCTTCTTTGTAACTTCATCTCTAGTCATTCTTCACAATATTCTATGTCCCACTGACATTGAACTACTTACTCATATTCTCCTAATGTGCCATAGTTTCCTATACCTCCACTTTGTTGGCACATTTCTACTCCCTGGTGTGTCCAATGTTTGACATTGGTGTGTTCAGCATTTGACATTTTAAGATCTAGAACACATTCATGTACTACTTTTCTAATTAAAAGACTAAATAAATATTCTACTATAGAGAAAAATGTATGACCATATTTAAATGTCACCTTTTGTGTTACAATTTCCTAACTCCCCTTGCTCATGTAATGCTGTTTCCATGGTAACTTTATAGGTGTACCCCCTTCTATTATTAATATCTTATTAAGTTTATGTGTTTGCCTCCACTCTGAGTCACTGAAACAGGAAACATGTCTTATACCTCCTGCATAAACGAGCTCAAGGACTAAACTCGTAAAGAATGTGCAAAATGTACCTATGCAAGAGACTACACAACATGGAATCAGGGTTGTATCAGTTATTCTTGGGCAATCTGGACCAGGGCACATGTTAGAGATTTCTCTTCCAGGTCAGGAAACAAATGTCAGGAAACCCAGTTTAGATTTCCATGCAGTACCCTAATTGTGATCCTCCTGCTCTGAAAACTGCCATGTGTCATGTCATCTAATACAGTGGAGAAAATCACCCCAGACTAGAATTGCCTCTAGAAGCTGTTTCTTAATTCTTTAAAACTCTTAACACTAGATGTACCTTTTAAAAAGCAAGCTCTAGGGTGGTTGATTAATTTCAACCAGGCACTATGCATACTCTTTGAATACATGATACCTGCAGATAAGCAATATTATATTAGAGAAATTGATGGCTTGGTTTTTGTTCTTTTCAGGGTACATAAATAAGATGTGGATAGCACTGTCTACTGAAAAATTTTAAAGAGTATAATTATAAATGTCATGTAAATATTAAGATGAAGATGAAGATGTCTCAAAGATATTGTTTGACTCATTATTTCTTGAGAAAATCAGTGAGATATTACAACTCTTGAAGTATAGTCCAAAGATCAGTGAGAGGAGATAGATGGATAGATAGATATGACAGATAGATATAGATAGATACATGATAGATAGATAGATAGATAGATAGATGATAGATAGATAGAGAAATGTTGAAATAATAGATTTTCTTAGAACAGGAAAATTTGACCAATACCAATAGGACAATAACTAACTGCATTTCCATTGGACACAATTTGACTTTCTATGAAAAAGAATCATTTACATAATCACCAATGTTCTACTACTTACGAAGTTGTAAAATAGCTTTTGATCTACAATATATAACCTGGAAGTGTGTGTTAGACAATGCCAATTTTCCACTGAAGACATCCAAAAATCTTTTTGTCCATTTCTAAGTCTTATGCCATTTTTTCCTATACCATTTTAATGTATTGAGATATTAAAGCATGAATGCATTTTCTATAAAAATATTACTTCTATAAACTGAGAGGCTAGTATTTTTTCTAGATATTCTACTAAATATTCTGACTGTTCTTCAACATTGATTTACAACAACATGATCTACAAAGTAGAACAGTGTCTCCCAAATTAATTGGGGGTAATTTTTAATATTCATATTTCTAGGTCTTTCCCTGGAAAGTCTCATTCAGTAGATATGGAAAGGGACCTAGAAATAAGTATTTTTTAATAAGCACCATACATGGTTTTTATGATCAGGCAAGTCGGGAAGTGTTTCATTAAAGCAAGGGTGAAAATAACCCAGTAACTAAGTATAGTTTTGAGTATCCTTAAATTAATTAAACAATCATTAATTAAAGTTTCATTTAACTCAGGAGGTTTATCACATCTTTTTTTTAGAAATGTCTAAATTTATGACCACTTACCGCCTTACAAATATTTTAAGTATTTTACCAGAGTGTAAATATTAATTACATCTGAATTAATTGCACTAATTGCATCTTTTAACTTTCAAAGTTCCCCATGCTATCACTATATTCTCCCCATCTCACATTGAATAGTGTGATAGCATCCTTTGAACTATTTGAACCAAAATTATAGAAAAATAATCAACAATCAATAAACTGAGGTCAGTCACCAGGAATATACAGACACTTGATCCACCAAATCCTAAAATATCAGTAGATGTGGGAAGAGACAAAGATGGGATCATGAGCCAGAGTGATAGCTGAATCTGAAGAGCAAATCCATGAGTGCACAAATGGCTGAGTAGAGAGGTTTAAGAAACAAATATGGTAGATCCAGATAAATTTCCAGCACAACAGTTTTCAAAGAAACTATTCCCATAACAAGGGCTAAATCTCAGCCAGAACACACCAGTACACTGAAATGTGTTTATACTACTTGTAAATGGTTACTATCCTAAGTTCCTCATTCTTTCCTCCTAGCCATCCCTGGATCCAGTAATTGAAGGATAATATCTGACACAGCAGGGGATCCCCCCAAACCTCACTCCAGCCCTACTGCCAGCAACCATTTTGATTGCTTTCACCCACATCCCATCGTGGTTAAATACTGTGATTATTACTCCTACTCACAGTATGCCTCCAATGATATTTCATGGTGTTCTTAACCAGACTCCTAAAAAAAAAATCCATTTTCTCCTAGAAAAAAAAAAAAAGAGCATTTATCCTATTATTCCAGCATTTGAATCTTTACGTCTTACTAAGTTGAAAATGGCAGCCATGTCTTTGTATTTACATTGTGACTTTAAAATAATACAGTGCATCTATTGGGGGGGGGCTACAGTTAATTCTTTTGCCAATTCTTTCATTTTCTTTTCTTTTCTTTTAATTTTTTTTTATTTTTGAAAGACAGAGAGAGACAGAGCACAAGTGAGGGAGGCGCAGAGAGAAGGGGAGATAACAGAGTCCAAAGCAGGCTCTGGGCTGTCAGTACAGAGCCTGAGAGCAGGGCTCAAACCCACAAACCGTGAGATCATGACCTGAGCCACAGACAGATGCTTAACCCACTCAGCCAGCCAGGCACCCCACTTTTGCCAATTCTTAACTGAAAAATATTTTGCTACTTCTTTTCTATTAATTCCTGTGCAGCTTCCCTCTAAATACTTCTAAAAAGAACCAGAAAAAAAATATATATATTGGACATCCATTTACCTGTAAGGGATTAAGGTAAAGGTTATTATACCTAACCATCTAAACAAAGCAGTACAATTTTAAAAAGAAAAATGTTTTAACTCACACTGGTACAATGTTTTTTTTTTCTTTCATGAGCCCACTATATAACTTTTAATTCCAGCTTTTTATGGGAACTCTGTTATTTCAAAACCTGGGTTTTCTGATTAAAACAACTCACACAAATTCATTTACACACCAATTATTCATTAATTGGGATAAAATTAGTGAGTTTCTTATACTAGATGTCTAGGGGAAAATCTTATTTCTTTCATTTGGATCTGGAAAAATCCATTTACAACCATTGTCCTCACCCATGAAAATGAGTATTTGAACAAGATCAGAACTTTCCCAACTTTGCAGTAGCATAAAGCTCTCTTCAAAGAAAACATTGCATAAAAGCTCAACAGATAGGGAGAACTTCTCCAGTTAAAGGGAAAATGTGGTCAGAGCATTGCCAACCTGAACCTTCATCTACTTCCCAGCCAATCCTGACATACCCTAAAAGAATAAAATAGTGTGCAATCCAAAAAAAAATACGATGTCTTAGATCTTTTCCAACTCCAGAAATTCTATGAAAACTCTATAATGTGTTCCTACTGCTTGGGTTGTTCAATTGGACCGAATGAAAATTCATACAATAAAGGCTAAACTAGTACAAAAACACCATAGAGGACATTATGTTATTCATGATATAACAGAAATGACCCAAAGTAGGCAGAGTTATGCCATCATAACTCAATATCAATCCCTTCACACCTCATGATATAATCCAAACCAGGTATCAACTGCAATAAACAGCAGAAAAAGTAAATAATTGTAATATAAGTCATGTTGACTGTGACCATTTATAATTATATATTCATATATACTCTCACATTCATACGTACTCATGCATACAACATATATTCATACATATTTCTCTTCCAAAGTTTCTTTTGATTGTTCCGTTTTGGGGACTTCTGTGTCCCTAACTAGGTTCTAGGTTAGATCCTCAAAGCCACTGCTCCTATACAACAATTTCAATTATTTTTGGTGACCATTACTAATCCAATGATTTGAACAACTTGAAAAAAGTTGGAAACTTTACAAAATTGAACCCATGTTATATTGCACAAGGTAACAAGAATTATCTGTTAAAAATGTAAATCACATATGAGTGTGCTTAAACACTTCATGGCTTCTCACCTCTCCTAGACTCAACTTGAAAAAAGTTGGAAACTTTACAAAATTGATCCCATGTTATATTGCACAAGGTAACAAGAATTATCTGTTAAAAATGTAAATCACATATGAGTGTGCTTAAACACTTTATGGCTTCTCACCTCTCCCAGATGCAATATGAAATCCAATGTCACTTCTGTGGACCTCACCAGCTTCCTCTTGTCCCACTCCTCCTGCCCACTTCTTCTGACGTCAGCTTCACCCTCTCTCAGTTCCATGTTCTCTCCCATGTCATTGGAACCTTAATTATGCCATTCCTTTGCCTGGAAAACACATCTTTTCAGCCAGCTGCTTTAACAATCTATTCATCCTTCAGACTTCAGCTTGAGCCTCACGTTCTCAGCAGAGCCATACTTGATGCAGTCTACACTAGGTAACTTGATATATATTCCAATAGCATCTTATATCTTTTCACAAAACTCGACATATTTGAAACTGTTTAAGTTATCATTTGTAATTATTTATTTCATTTCTGAGTTTTTGTTGCTGGTAAATCCCTGTGGACAAGGCCATGTCTATCTTACTCACTCCTACAGACCCATTACCTCCCATAGTACCTGGCATTTAGCAGATATTTGACAAATATTTATTGACGACAAAGGGCACCTAGAAAATGTACAAAATTCTGAATTCACTCCTTAATAGCTAATAGTGGTTTTAAAATCATTTTCTTATACCTAAAAAAAATAATTTTCTTTTGTTATCAAAGATTTTATGATGCCTTCAAGTTCTTCAATTAAATGGAGTATTCTGAATATATATGCTTTTATAGAGCCATCTAGTGTCCATTTTGTTTAGTGAAACTTAAAATTAAATAAGACCAAAAAAAAGCCCCTAATATATATACTTAACAGTGAGAAAGGCATAATCTCCATCTGGCAGAGCAATTTAATGCACCAACTCGCCACCTGAAAAGCTTTTTTTTCCTGAGACCCACCCCCCTGCCCTTCACCTTATGACAGCGTATTAGTCATTCAACAATTTTGGTAACTAAAACTTTGATGAGAGATCTCTGTTTAAGGTGGAATATTGAACAAATATGCTGCTACCTCTTCCCTCCTAAATGTCAGGAAAAGAAAAAAATATGTATAAACACATAAAGATAAATAAATCAGGATAGGAAACAACAGCAAATAAGATATGTATTAAAATTTTGGAACTTAGGAAGGAGAGGAATGGATAGTAACTGACATCGCTATTAGAGAAAGCTAAAAGCCAAGGAAGACCATGAGGGAACCAATAAGAAGATGAACCTCACAACATCTCAAAAACTGAAAGCACTAATAAAGTTACAGCCCTTCTCAGGAAGTTCCTATAGGATATATACTCCAGCAGAGAATAAACCACGAAAAAATAAAATAAAAACATCATATCCAGGACACAGAATATCCAACAAAGGTAAAACATAAAGGGAATTCCCAGAATCATCAAAAAAGGGAAGTCTCAGGACTCCAGTTATGAAGTAGGATAGAAAGTAACCAGTGTAGATTGGAGCAGAAGGAGGGAGTTCTCTAAGAAATATCAAGAGAAGGAAGAAAGGAAGGAAGGGAGGGAGGGAGGGAGGGTGGAAGGAAGGAAGGAAGGAAAGAAAGAAGGAAGAAAGGAAAGAAGGAAGGAAAGAAGGAAGAAAGGAAGGAAGGAAAGGAGGGAGGGAGGGTGGAAGGAAGGAAGGAAGGAAGGAAGGAAGGAAGGTAAGAAGGAAGGAAGGAAGGTAGAGGAGCAAAAAAAAACAAAACGTTTAAATATACAGTGAGGATATTGAAACTCTGCCAAAATATTTGGGAATGACTGTCATAGGTACACAAAAATGTTTAGAAAAGTTTTTTTTAAATTTTTTTTAATGTTTATTTATTTTTGACACAGAGAGAGACAGAGCGTGGGTGGGGGAAGGGAAGAGAGAGAGGGAGACACAGAATCGGAAGCAGGCTCCAGGCTCTGAGCTGTCAGCACAGAGCCCGATGCAGGGCTCGAACCCACAAGCTGTGAGATCATGACCTGGGCCGAAGTTGGACACCTAAGCCAACTGAGCCACCCAGGCGCCCCTAGAAAAATTTTTAAAAGACAAGAGAAAATACGGGCACAATAAAGCTGAGAATCCTATTGAAAAGGTAATAATGTAAAAACTAAATGTTGATTTAAGCAACTGTGGCAGACCTATACTAAGAAGATGGGAAGAGAGAAAATGGAGGGAGGTGTATATAAAAGAACTAACTTTCTTTAGCTAAGTATTTTGATATGTAAACTAAAAATGTTTTAAATAACAATAAAATTATATCCTTTAAAATACAAAGACAAAGTTAGAAAAGAACAGAAAGTGGTTTCCTCTGGGAGAAGGCATCAGGAGTGATGGGAGTGTGACTGAAGATAGATTTTTTTAAATTATGTCCTGACTTTTAAAATATGACTGGATACATATATAATTTTAAGTAGCTCAACAAAAATATATATCTTATATATTTCTCTTTCTTTTCTTTCTTCTCATTTTGCATTCCCACACTGAGCAGTATGAGACAATACATTTTCAAGTTCTATCTGACATGTACTAGTGTTAATTCACTCATTTGGTTTCATTTGGAACTCTGATTACATGATATTGATAACAAGGCCTCTTAATGTTTTTTTTTTGTTTATTATTTCAAGTTTATTTATTTATTTGAGAGAGAGAGAGAGAACAAGAAGTGGGCCAGAGAGAGAGGCAGAGAGAGAGAATCCCACACAGGTTCCACACTGACAGTATGGAGCCCAATGCAGGGCTCAAACTTCCAAATCCTGAGATCATGACCTGAGCCAAAACCAAGAGTTGGACTCTTAACCAACTGAGCCATTCAGGTGTCCCTCTGAATACTTGTTGTTGTTGTTGTTGTTGTTGTTGAATTTAAATTTGAGTTAGTTAACATACAGTGTTGTCTTGGCTTCAGGAGTAGAACACAGTGATTCATCTCTTACATATGACCCCCAGTTCTCTCCCCAAAAATGGCCCTCCTTAATGCCCATCATCCATTTAACCCATCCCCCCATATACCTCCCCATCCAGCAACCCTCAGATTGTTCTCTGTATTTAAGAGAATTTTATGGTTTTCCTTCCTCTCTGTTCTTATCATATTTTCCTTCCCTTCCCCTATGTTCATCTGTTGAGTTTCTCAAATTCTACATGTGAATGAAATGATATGATATCTGTCTTCCTCTAATTGACTTATTTCACTTAGCATAATACTCTCTATTTCCATCTACATTGTTGCAAATGGCAAGATTTTATTCTTTTTTTGTTGCCAAGTAATATTCCATAGTATGTATGTATATACACACATACAACATATTCTTTATCCACTTGTCAGTCAATGGGCATTTGGTCTTTTTCCATAATTTGGCTATTGTCAATAGTGCAAAAGAGTTTCCCTTTCTCCATATCCTTGCCAACATCTGTTTCCTGGTTGTTAGTTTTAGCCACTCTGACTGGTGTGATATGGTATCTCAGTGTGGTTTTGATTTGCATTTCCCTGATGATGAATGATGTTGAGCATCTTTTCATGTGTCTGTTAGCCATCTAGATGTCTTCTTTGGAAAAGTGTTTACTCATGTCTTCTGCACATTTCTTCACTGGATTATTTGGTTTTGGGTGTTGAGTTTCATAAGTTCTTTATAGATTTTGGATACCAACCCTTTATCAGATATGTCATTTGAAAATATATTCTCCCATTCTAAAGGTTACCTTTTAGTTTTGCTGATTGTTTCCTTTGCTGTGCAGAAGCTTTTTACTTGATGAGGTCCCTATAGTTCATTTTTGCTTTTGTTTTCCTTGCCTCCAGAAACATGTCAAGTAAGAAGTTGTTGCGGCCGAGGTCAAAGAGTTTGCTGCCTGTTTTCCCTTGTAGGATTTTGATGGTTTCCTGGTTTTTGGTGGTTTTAACATTTAGGTCTTTCATCCACTTTGAATTTATTTTGGACCTCTTAATGTTTAGACATACACACACACACAAAAAAAACCTTCATCATTTTTGTAATGGTTTCCCACCAATGGTTGTTTGAGTATACTGGCTAGTGTGTTCTCTCTGTGGGGATATTTTTGTGATGCCTGGCATCACACAGCACTTGTTCTGAAAGACATACAGAGCTACATATCATCCTCACACAATTTTCTACCAGATTTTTTCCAAATAACTATTTGAAATTGGGAGCCAATTGCTGGCTCTAAATAATCAGCTTTTTATGGTACTATATGGACCAGTACTTTACTGAGTACTGCCTGTCAAGTATGATCAATCATCAGCTACAGCATTTCTTTTAGCCTCAATGTTCTGTCTTTTTCTATGGATGTATATTTATAGTCACTTTTGTAGGAAGCATTAAAGCACCTAAAAGTTAAATGGCTTGCATATATTTTCTCCCATTCTATGGGCTACAATTTCACTCTGTTGATAGTGTCCTTTGATTCACACAATTTTACAATTTTGATGTAGCCCAATTTATCTATTTTTATCATTGTTGGTGGTGGTGGTGTTGCCTACATTTTTGAGATCATATCCAGGAAACCATTGCCAAATCCGATCTCATGAAATTTTGGCCTATGTTTTCGTCTAAGAGTTTTATAATTTTAATTCTCATGGTTAGGTCTTTGATCCATTTTGAGCTAACTTTCAATATGGTGTAAAGTAAAGGTTCAGCTTTATTGTTGTGCTTTTGAACATACAGCTTTCCCAACACCATTTGTTGAAGATTGTCCTTTCCCCATTAAATGGAAATCTGATAGTGATTACTATCCAGAATATATAAAGAACTCTTACATCTCACCAATTTAAAAAAAAAAACAAAAAACAAAAGAAAACAAGACCATCTGATCAAATATGGGCAAAAGACTTGAATAGACATTTTTCCAAGGAAGAAATACAAATGGCCAAAAGGCATGTGCAAAGATGCTTAACTCACTAATCGTTAGGGAAATGTAAATCAAAACCACAATGAGATAACACTTCACACCTATCAGGATAGCTATTATGAAACAAACAAAACAAAACCCAGAAAACAGCAAGTACAGGGAAAGATGTAGATGAGGAGAAACTGGACCCTTGTGCACTCCTGGTGAAAATGTAACCTGGTGCAGACTCAATGGAAAACAGTATGGCAGTTCCAACTCAATACCCCCAAAACAAGTAATCCAATAAAAAAAATGGGCAGAAGAAACAAATAGACATTTTTCTAAAGAAGATATACAGATGGCCAACAGATACATGAAAAGATGCTCAACATTACTCATCATGAGGGAAATACAAATCAAAAGTACAATGAGATATCACCTGACACTTGTCAGAATGGCTAAAATCAACAATACAAGAAACAACAGGTGTTGGTGAGGATGTGGAGAAAGGGGAACATTCTTGCATGGTTGGTGGGAATGCAAACTGGTACAGCCACTCTGGAAAACAGTATGGAATTTCCTCATAAAGTTAAAAATAGGATTAATCTACAATCCAGCAATTGTACTACTAGGTATTTACTCAAAGGATACAAAAATACTGATTCAAAGGGATACACAAACACTGATGTTTATAGCAGCATTATGTACAATAGCCAAATTATGGAAACAGCCCAAGTGTCCATCGATTGATAAATGGATAAAGAAGATGCAGTGTATGTGTACAATGGACTATTAGCCATAAAAACTAATAAAACCTTGTCATTTGCAACAACATGGATGGAACTAGAGAGTATTATGCTCAACAAAATAAGTCGGTCAAAAAAGACAAATACCATATAATTTCACTCATGTGTGGAATTTAAGAATCAAAACAAAAAAGCAAAGGGAAAAAAAGATGAGAGAGAGAGAGAGAGAGGCAAACCAGGAAACAAACTCTTAATTATAGAGAATAAACTGATGGTTACCAGAGAGGAGATTGGGGGGGGGGGCAGGGGCGGGGGTAAAATAGGTGGTAGGATTAAGAAGTGCATTTATGATGGGCACCAGGTGTGGTATGGAAGTGTTGAATCACTATATTGTATATGTGAGACCAGTATTACACTGTATGTTAACTAACTGGAATTTAAATAAAAACCTTTAAAAAGTTAAATGGATTGATCATTTTAAATTGAGATTCCTAGAGAGGTCAAAGGAAAAGTCTCTCATTTTTACAGCATTCTCAAAGCATGGACTGCTCCAAAGGCATACCTACTCTCAATGTATATATTAACTCTATGATCACTTGCTAACTATAAAGTTTTGGTGAGTGTGATAAGTTCTGCCATCAGGGGGCGCTGGGGTGGCTCAGTCAGTAAAGTCTCCCATTCTTTTTTTTTTTTTTTATATGAAGTTTATTGACAAATTGGTTTCCATACAACACCCAGTGCTCATCCCAAAAGGTGCCCTCCTCAATACCCATCACCCACCCGCCCCTCCCTCCCACCCCCCATCAACCCTCAGTTTGTTCTCAGTTTTTAACAGTCTCTTATGCTTTGGCTCTCTCCCACTCTAACGTCCTTTTTTTTTTTTTTTTTTTTCCTTCCCCTCCCCCATGGGTTCCTGTTAAGTTTCTCAGGATCCACATAAGAGTGAAACCATATGGTATCTGTCTTTCCCTGTATGGCTTATTTCACTTAGCATCACACTCTCCAGTTCCATCCACGTTGCTACAAAAGGCCATATTTCATTCTTTCTCATTGCCACGTAGTACTCCATTGTGTATATAAACCACAATTTCTTTATCCATTCATCAGTTGATGGACATTTAGGCTCTTTCCATAATTTGGCTATTGTTGAGAGTGCTGCTATGAACATTGGGGTACAAGTGCCCCTATGCATCAGTACTCCTGTATCCCAAAGCTGTCATCATCAAGACAGCATGGTATTGGCACAAAAACAGACACACAGACCAATGGAATAGAATAGAAACCCCAGAACTAGACCCACAAACATATGGCCAACTCATCTTTGACAAAGCAGGAAAGAACATCCAATGGAAAAAAGACAGCCTCTTTAACAAATGGTGCTGGGAGAACTGGACAGCAACATGCAGAAGGTTGAAACTAGACCACTTTCTCACACCATTTACAAAAATAAACTCAAAATGGATAAAGGACCTAAATGTGAGACAGGAAACCATCAGAACCTTAGAGGAGAAAGCAGGAAAAGACCTCTCTGACCTCAGCCGTAGCAATCTCTTACTCGACACATCCCCAAAGGCAAGGGAATTAAAAGTCTCCCATTCTTGATTTCAGCTTAGGTTATGATCTCACAGTTAGTGAGATTGGGCTCTGTGCAGTCTGCTTGACATTCTCTCTCTCTCCCTCTCTCTCTGACCCTATCCCATTTGCATGCATGGGAATGTTCTGTCTCTCAAAAATGAATAAACTTGGATAAATACACACACACACACACACACACACACAGATACACACACACACACACACACACACACACACACACACATATACAATTGAATATTACTCGGTGATCAAAAAGACGTTGGTCAGAGAAAGATAAATATCATATTATTTCACTCACATGTGGAATTTAAGAAACAAAACAGATGAACATAGGAGAAGGGAAGGAAAAATAAGATAAAAACAGAGAGGGAAGCAAACCATAAAAGACTCTTAAATACAGAGAACAACCTGAGGGTTGCTGGAGGGGAGATTGTGGGGGATGGGTTAAATGGGTGATGGGCATTAAGGAGGGCACTTGTTGGGATGAGCACTGGGTGTTATATGTGAGTAATGAATCACTAAATTCTATTCCTGAAACCATTACTACTATATGTTAACTAACAGTATGATACTGGCACACAAAGAGACACATAGATCAATGAACAGAAATAGAGAGCCCAGAAATAAACTCAAGCATAATTAGTCAACTAGTTTACAGGAAAGGAGGAAAGAATATTTAGGAAAGGACAGTCCCTTCAATAAATGGCGCTGGGACAACTGGAAAGGCATATGGACAAGAATGAAACCGAATCACTATCTTACACCAAACAGAAAAATTAACTCAAAATGGATTAAAGACTTGAACATAAGACACAAGATGATAAAACTCCTAGAAGAAAACATAAGTGTTATGCTCCTTGACATTGGTTTTTGTGATGATATTTTGGAATTGGCATTGAAATCAATGACAACAAAAACAAAAATAAATAATTGGACTTCATCAAACTAGAAAGCTTCTGCACAGCAAAGAAAACCATCAACAAAATGAAAAGTCAATGTACTGAATGAGAAAACAGTATTTGAAAATCATATATCTAATACAGGGTTAATATCCAAAATATGTAAATAACTCATACAATTCAATAACAAAAACAATCCGATTAAAAATTAGGTAGAGGAGGGGCACCTGGGTGGCTCAGTTGGTTGAGCATCGGACTTTCACTCAGGTTATGGTCTCTTGGTTCATGGGTTCAAACCTGCATCGGGCTCTGTGCTGACAGTACAGAGCCTGGAGCCTGCTTTGGGTTCTCTGTCTCCCTCTCTCTGCCCCTTCCCCTCTCACGCTCTGTCTGTCTGTCTCTCTCTCTCAAAAAATAAATAAATACTTAAAAATTTTTTTTAAAAACTGGGTAGAGGAACTGAATGGGTATCTTTCCAAATAAGAGATACAAGCGACCAACAGGAACATGAAAAGATGCTCAACATTACTAGTCATCAGAGAAAGGCAAATCAAAATCATAGCAAGATATAACCTCACACCTATTAGAATGGTTATTACCAAAAAGACAAGAAATAACACGCATTGGCAAGGATGTAGAGAAAAGGGAACCCTTGTGCACTATGTCTAAGAATGTAAATTGGTGCGGCCAACTATGGAAAACAGAATGGAGGTTCCTCAAAAAATTAAAAATAGAACTATCTTATGATCTAGCAATTATACTTCTGGGTATTCATCCAAGGAAATGAAAAAACTAACTTAAAAAGATATCTGCACCACCATGTTCACTGCAGTATTATTTACAACATCCAAAATATGGAAGCAATCCAAGTGTCCATCCATGAATAAATGGATAAAGAAAATGTGGTATACAGAGAAACAGAAAGACAGACACAGACACACACACACACAACATGGATGGATCTTGAGGGCATTATGCTAAGTGAAATAAGTCAGACGAGAGAAAAACAAATAGCACTTGTATGTGGAATCTAAAAACAAAACAAAACTAAAACATACAGATTGGTGGTTGCCAGAGGTGGGAGGTGGGGGTGGTCAATATTGGTGAAGGTGGACAAGAGGTACAAACTTCTAGCTGTGAAATAAATGTCATGGGACTGTAATGTACAGCATGGTCACCATAATTAATAACACTAGATTGTATATTTGGAAGTTGCTAAGAAAGTAAATCTTAAAAGTTCTCATCACACACAAACACACAAGTTTGTAACTATGTGTGGTGATGCATGCTACTTAGACTTCTTGTGATGATCATTTCATAATATATACAAATATTGAATCAGTATGTTGTTCACCTGAAACAAATACAATGTTATGTCTATTACATCTATTAAAAACAAATAAGCAAAAACAACAGGACATTTTGGCATATTTCAAAATGGTTCCTTTCCTCTTTCCCCTGCAATAAGGGGATTTTTTTCTCTGATACTCACTATGAGGACCTGGTAGAGCTCCCAGAAGTAAAACTCACAAAAGTGTGAGGATCCTCAGATGACTGAGTCCCCATGAATTTCTGTCTCAGACTTGTCCACATGGAGCCTCCAACAAGTCACCAAATACGTTTTAGGTTTACCTATCCTGGTACTGATCATTGCAGAGGTTTCTCCTCGTGAATTTCCACTTGGATAAATTGTGATTCTCTGTATCTGCCCATCTGTCTCTCCTATTTGGGGGGCAACAGTTTTCTCTGTGACCTCAGTTCTCAGAGCTAAGAATAGTTGTTGATTTTTTTTTCTTTTTTTTTTAAGTTTATTTATTTTTTTAAGTGAGAGAGAGAGGGACAAAGAGAGGGAGAGAGAGAGAATCCCAAGAAGGCTCCACGCTGTCAGCACAGAGCCCATCGTGGAGCTCAAACTCATGAACTGTGAGATCATGACCTGAGCCAAAAGCAAGAGTCAGATGCTCAAATGAATGAGCCACCCAGGAGCCCCCAATTGTTGATTTTTAAGTTTGTTCAGCTGTAAAAGCTGTTCTTAGGAGAAAGTGAAGACTTCTAAGATCTTTTTTACATGGCACACCAGAAACCAGAAGTCTTGAGGCAATATTTTATTACCTTCCTGAGTTTCTTGGTCTAGGTGTCAATTTATAGTTCAGAATCTGTTTCTGCTCCACTGAGTCATTTAAGTGACTCAAAGATCATCATCCTTTCCCTCCTGATAGCAATGCAGCTAGATCTTCTGAACAGGTCTGTTCCCCGACAGGATGAAGGCACATAGGAACCTTCAGGCCAAGCTCATTGCTTCTACTTCTCCCCCAAAGTTTCAGATCCCTGAGACCAGAACACATGTCATCTGGATCCAAGTAAACTAGATACTATCTTTTCCTGGTTCTCTTTCCAACCCTACACATACCCCTGTCCTGACTCCTCCAGTCCCTATTTTTCTCATCACTGTAGCTGGCCTTGATATCAGCAAGACAGAGAAAATCGAAACAGGAACCACAATTTATCCTGTGCTCTCATCTCCAGCAATAGTGCTTCCACATGCAACTTTTGTTGTCAGAACAAGATCATTTACAGAAAGGAGAAGGGCAAGGTCTGTGTAACTCTAAGATTTGTCCTTTTTCTACCATTCCTTGATGTAGAAAGGAACACAGACCACCAGACCCAACTAGGAATAAGGGACTCAAAACACGTGCTCTCCTAAAGTTCTATATACATTCTTCATTTGAATTTTGGAATGACAATAATAACAAAATTTACTTTGTTATCTTTAGAGTCACCAACTATGCCATCTTCTTTCTCACAGGACAGAGGTACTAGCATGGAGATCACAGACATGACTGCTCCTCCATTAGAATGGTGTATATTCTTTCTGTAGGAACTGATTTCAAATCAAGATAAAAATTTCCTGACACCCTCAAGCCTAGGATTTTAAACAATGCTAAAGAATTTAAGTGCTACAGTGTTGAAGTTTGTCTGTTCTGGGCACTGATTGTATTCTATCCAGAGCATCTGAAACAATGTTTATTTTAGACACTTCATAAATGTTTGTAGAATTATTGAATGAATGGCAGAGAGGATACCAGTTAATATATCAAAATTTGGAGTTGCTCTGGTGTTCTCTAGTGTTCTCTAGTGTTCTAGAGATACAGATCAAAGAAACACTCTAATAATGCAAAATGTTTAATCCATTTCTTTTTTTTTTTAATTTTTTTTCAACGTTTATTTATTTTTGGGACAGAGAGAGACAGAGCATGAACGGGGGAGGGGCAGAGAGAGAGGGAGACACAGCATCAGAAACAGGCTCCAGGCTCCGAGCCATCAGCCCAGAGCCTGACACGGGGCTCGAACTCACGGACCGCGAGATCGTGACCTGGCTGAAGTCGGACGCTCAACCGACTGCGCCACCCAGGCGCCCCAGTTTAATCCATTTCTTAAAGAGGCTGACTTCACTTTGATATTTGACTGCTGACAGCTTTTAAGCCCCACTACTCCCTTTCCCTTAATGCCCACATCTGGGCAAGCTGACAAGAAAGCCTGGTGTTCTCTCCATTGTCACTGTCAGGAACTTAAAATCACACAAACCTCACCCCATTCATTCAACGCGAACTCTCATCCTAGCCCCACTGCCTAACCATTATAGAATCCCAAGCTAGTCACTCCTACCTGTCCTGTCAAGACATTTTTGGAACTGCTTGGGACCCTGCCCTGTCCCTCATGAAAAGTCATGAGGGAAGAATAATAAACCTTTCCATACCCTCTTAGTGCATGTGTGTCATCATCAATCTTAATAGCTAAACCAAATTTGGGGTGAGAGTAAGACAGGGATCCAATTTTGTAGTTTTGCATGTGAATATCCAGTGTTCCCATCACTTGTTGGAGAGACTATCCTTTCCCCTAATGAGTATTCTTGGCTTCTCTGTAAAATGGTAATTGATTATATATGTTTGTGTTTATTTCTGAGCTCTCAGTTCTGTCCCATTGGCCCATGTGTCTGTTTTTATGCCAGAAAAAGAACTATAGACTATTCCCAAGGAGTTTTGCTTGTAAGTACAGTAATATGTCTAGAGATCTTCAGAATACTGTTCCCACAGCCAAGACTTGAACTAAAAATCTATTTATCTGACTGCAATAACCTGCACAGATGGGACTTCATAATCTTGCCACGTGTGACAGAATGGAGAAAAAGGCTAAGGATAAGCTTGTGGCTGTGAGTCAGATTTGAATGCTCTAATCCAGTCCCTGTATAAGGGAGCACCTCTCAGGGTGGGTAAATATAGAATCTGTGGAAAAATCACCAAGAAATAAGCCAAACCACTCTCATGGTTCATTTATCACTGAATTGTTTCTTGGCTTTTGTGGCCTTATGGATTTATTTATTTATAAGTATATATGTTATATATAATACATAATAAAATATACATTAATATATATGTATAAACATATATGTAAAGACATATAAATTTTAATTTCAATGAATGAATGAATTAAAGTGAATAGCTAGGTACTTGGCAAAATACTTAATTTCTTATACTTTCTTATACTTTTCCTCATCTATCTATACTATACCACAAGGTGGCTGATTTGATTAAATGAGTTAATGTAAATGTTAAACACAGTTCCGTGCATACAGTGGGTACCACGTAAATTTTAGCTATTGTTAGTATTACCTTGTTGAAGCACACAACCAGTATATTAAAAGTCTCGGTTTTAGGTGTAGGCAAAAGAACTCATTCTATACCAGGATACCTAAGGGAAGGTCAAGCTATGGGAAGCTGAGAAAAGGTTTCCTAATTCCCAAGAAAAACATACCAAGAGAGATAGTTTTCTTTTGGCCTTTGAACGCTCCTATGCCTGCCTGTGACGTCTGGAACTGCAGCAACCATATTGTAACTGTGAGTGGATCTGAGGCAGAACTGAGATCTAGAAAGGACCTGGGTTCTTGATGACACTGTTAAGTTACTGCATCAAACAACCCTAATATTGGTCTACTTGTGCATTTCTTAATGTATGCAATGATAAATTTCCTAGTTGTTTATGAAAAAAAAGTTTTGGTTTATATATATTGTCTTCTCTAGACAGGAATGTCTGGAGAGTAAGGATCATCAATTCAACAGACTTACTGAGACATACTGTGTTCCCCAGGCCTGCCCAGATGCCAGGGTCAAAATGGTGAACTAGATCCAGGCCGTGTCTTAATCATCCCTGTATGTTCATTGATTAGCATCGTTGAGCAAGAAGCAGATGCTCAAAAGACTGTGCCTCAATCAATAAGTAGCTGGAAATATAAAAAAAAAAATAAGTAATGTTGGAAAGATGAATCATGCCTTTGTAAGAGTATTGAGAGGGGAAATGTAAAACCCTAAATATGTGTACCAAGTGACCCATTTGTCAAAATTAAGTCTGGTTTGCAATGAACTACAAAACGTTTTTAAAGCACCCTAGAGACGCTGAAGCATTCTCTATACAATTCAGGCAGTGATAATTAAAATAACCAGATTATAAAACTAACATTTATGGATCCCCAATGTACACTAAGCACCTTAGTCTAAGAAAGAAATACAACAGGAGCACCTGGGTGGCTCGGTCGGTTAAACACCCAGCTCTTGATTTTGGCTCAGGTCATGATCTCACGCTTTACAAGTTTGAGCCCTGCAGTGGGCCCCATCGAGTCCCCCCATCGAGTTTCACATCAAGCCCCACATCGGGCTCCACAGCACTGACAGTACAGAACCTGCTTGGGATTCTCTCTCTCTGTCTTTCTGCCCCTCCCACACGCACTCTCTCTCAAAGTAAATAAATAAACTTTAAAAAAATACTATGTTGTTTTCATGTGATGGGTTTCTCTCTTACTTTATCAAATGGGTAAAAACACCTCAAACCCTCCACAAATGCAGCTTTCCAACATTGGAAAACAGAGTATTTTCCAGGTGTTTATAATTAAAACAAGTGAACACAAAACTGCAGCCCCTTAAAGACTCCACAGCAATTGCATAGTTTCTATTGAACAACTATAGTTTTTTAATTTTTTAATGTTTATATATTTTTGAGAATGAGAGAGAAAGAGAGAGGGAGGGAGAGGGAGCACAAGTGGGGGAGGGGCAGAGACAGGGAGAAACAGAATCCGAAGCAGGCTCCAGGCTCTGAGCTGTGAGCCCAGAGCCTGACATGGGGCTCAAACCCACGAACCAAGAGATCATGACCTGAGATGAACCCAGATGCTTAACCTACTGAGCCATCAGGCACCTCTCTATTGAACAAATATTTTAATGGTCTATGTTTCCTAGTTATAACAGACTTTCATCAGGGAAAAAATTTTAAATACAGAAAATATAAATTAAAAAAGATTGCTTGTAGCCAATTATCTTGTAAGTACACACATAGGGATCACACTGCACATACACTCTTATAACTGTGTTTATTTTGTTTTATTTAAAGTACACAGTGAGAATTTACAAATATTATTAAGCATAAATGGCTCTAATGAACACACATTTATCTACCATATGAAGTTTGATCATTACTTAAACATTTTCCCATTGTTGGTTCCCAGAGTTGTTTCCAATTTTTCACTTTTAAATTTTACACCTATTGTTGCAATCAGCGTCCTTCTATGTAAATCTCTGTGGATTTCTCATTGCTTTATTAGAAAAAAATCTTAAAGTATAATTACTAAGTGAAGCATACAAATAGCATATAAATATTTAGAAATGTGTTGAGAAGTTGCCTTCCAGAAGGGCTCCACAAATCTATTAGTGTGAATTAAAATGATCACACTTGGCATCATCATACTTTTTTCATTCTTTTGTCCCTTAGTCTATGGAAATCATATCTCAGCATTATAACTCACTTTTTCTTTGACTACTAATGGGAGGGAAGAATTTTGCAAATGTTCATAACAATTTATATTACTTCCTTTTAAGAAGACAGGCAAATATTTTTCCCAGTTTATTCTTCACTTTAAATTTTGTTCATTTGAGAGGCGCCTGGGTGGCTAAGTTGGTTAAACATTTCACTTCGGCTCAGGTCATGATCTCATGGCTCGTGAGTTTGAGCCCTGTGTCAGGCTCAGTGCTGACAGCTCAGAGCCTGGAGCCTGCTTTGGATTCTGTGTCTCCCTCTCTCTCCCTTCCCCTGCTCATACTGTCTTTCTGTCTCTCAAAAATAAATAAACATTAAAATTTGTTTTTATTTTGTTCATTTGACTTTTTAAACCATAATTTTAATACTTATGGTATGACACTATCAATCTCTTACTTTTTCATTGTTTTCATACTTGAAAAGTCTTTCCCCATCTCAAGATTTAGACTAACATGTATTTATGCCTCTTTAAATCTTTATGGGCTTACTTTTTACATTTTACTCTTTATATGAATTATTTTGAGGGAGTTGTGTAATATAAATTAATAATATTGCTTTATATTTTCCAAATAGTTAAGCATCAGAGTCAGTTTTAGTGTTGGCAATATACATTCAGGTTTAATCCAAGTTTTAACTAATGTACAGACATAATCCAAGGAATGAAAAGAGCAGGAGATGGGTCACCTGGGTGGCTCAGTCAGTTGCACATCCGACTTTGGTTCAGTTCATGATCTCGCGGTCTGTGGGTCTGAGTCCCACATCAGGCTCTGCTCACAGCTCAGAGCCTGGAGTCTGCTTTGGGTTCTGTGTTTCCATAGCTCTCTGCCCCTCCCCTGATCATGCTCTGTCTCTCTCGCTCTCAAAAATAAACATAAAAAAATAAAAAAATTAAAAAAAGGAAAAAGAGCAGGAGAGTTTCCCCTTACGTTCTAGAATATTGTGGCCAAACAGATTTGCTATTCCAGCCCTTCATTAACAGGTAGTTACAATTCTACCACATTGACCACAGGTAGGAAAAGATTCACTCCAGTTCTCTTGGCCTAGAGTTCAGGGTTTCTGAACTGTTCTGTTCTCATCCAAAAGGCTCATGTTCAGTATCTCAAGGATACAGCACTGAAATCCTAGAATTTAACACAACTCTATAGCTACTAGAATCAACTCACCCAGGTCATGGTAAATAAACATTCAACAAAAATGAGCTCTTTTGCAGAATCACTTCCTTTTCTTACTATATGTTATATTGAAACCACTTTCAAACAGTATATAGTCATTTTTAAAAATTTATTTATTTTGAGACAGAGAGAGAGAGAGAGAAAAAGCGGGGAAGGGGCAGGGAGAGAGGGAGAAAGAGAATCCTGTCAGCGCGGAGCTCAACATGGGGCTCAAACCAACAAACCTTGAGATCATGACCTGAGCTGGAAACAGGAGTCAGATGTTTAACCAACTGAGCCACCCAGGCACTCCTATATAGTCATTTTTTGTGACTGGCCTTTTTTTTTTTTCCTTTTTCCGCGGCAGAGCTGAAAAACCCTAGTAGCAATATCCCCAAATGTGTGATTACTGCACTTATCCTTGTGGCACTAATCTACATATTGGTTAACAATTCCTACCTAGTGGTACTGACTCCAAAGGAAATCATTTCCTCAGGTATGGCTACATAGAACCAGGGGAAAGACATTCTGTCTCATTCTCCTGAGTAAAGGGAATTTCTAATATACAGTGAATCTTTCTGCATACCTTAAGAGAATTATGATAAATTAGTTCATGTCTGGGTTATTTATTTACTTACTTACTTATTTAAAGATAAAAGTTTAGGGGCGCCTGGGTGGCGCAGTCGGTTAAGCGTCCGACTTCAGCCAGGTCACGATCTCGCGGTCCGTGAGTTCGAGCCCCGCGTCAGGCTCTGGGCTGATGGCTCGGAGCCTGGAGCCTGTTTCCGATTCTGTGTCTCCCTCTCTCTCTGCCCCTCCCCTGTTCATGCTCTGTCTCTCTCTGTCCCAAAAATAAATAAAAAAACGTTGAAAAAAAATTTAAAAAATAAATAAATAAAATAAAGATAAAAGTTTAAAAGGTCAAACAATCTTTAATTTTGAGCATATGCTAAAAAGTAAAGTCTAGCAGCAGAAATATGGAAAGCATAAAGAGTTAGAAAAGGAAAAAAGGCAGAACACAATAGATTAAGTTGATTAGAATACGATAGAAAAAATAGGAATATTTATCAAAATTCCTTAGAATATACTCCTTAAGGACATCATGGGCACTTTGGGTTAACATCTGCCCCCAGTAAATATATGTCATATGATTTGTCCCCAGGTATATCCCCAAAATCTACTGGGGATACAGAGCTTAATTATTTAACTTTTCCTATTGCTGAATGTATGAATCCTTCTGCAATATATCTCTAAGTACATAATTTCAGTTTACCATAAAAATTATTCAGATTTTCAAGATTTATTTTAATTACTACCTCATAGGTAAAGAAACTAAGTTTTTTGTCCAAAAAATAGGCAAACTGAAGAGCCTCAATTCTCGGTTAAGCTTAACATATGAACATAGATACACTAATAAAGTATTTATTTTTTAGCTTTACATTTCTAGTTATCATCAAGTCCTAAAAATAAAGGATAATCAATAATAAGCTGATTATACTATACACACTATGCTGCACCTCAGTTATTGCAACTCTTCAATGACATAAGAATGTGTTTTTTGCCCAGCTCACACACTGGTAGTGATAATCAAGTTTGAAAATATATATATGAAGGTACTCTGGAACTCCTAGAGCACACAAATGTTCTGCTATGGGAAGAGCGATGGCTTAATGAAAACAGCCATATGTATGAAGTAAAATGACCTAATTGTAAAAAGTGCCTTTCAGACACTGCAGCTTTGTGAATTTGGTAAGGATTTCTATTGTTAATGTCAGTAAAATGGGAAGGAAAATTGTTGCTCTCATACTACATAGGCAAATTAAGAGTAAGAAAAATCACTTTACAATATTTACAAAATCAAGTTATGGTAGTTATAATTGTTGAAATACAAGGAACAAAAATACTCTGTTGTGATCCTAAATCTCCAGAGGAGAGTAATATTTTTCACTGAAGAGAGCCCTTTAGTGTTAGGAAATCAGACTTGTGAGTTGTCAGGGTTCATAGTGCAAAAAGATAATAAATATTTTCACAAAAATTTTAGACATGTTAATATTAGTAGACCTGATTTGAGGCAGAAGGTAAAAACCCACAGAGCTGCCTCCTTTGATGTAGTAAATTAAGTAGGAAACATACAGATAAAGTCTACATCTTTGCTAGCCTGGGTTTGCAGTCCAGTTTGGGGTTACCATAAATCAGCCAATTTAAAAAAAAAAAAAATTTTAATGTTTAATTCTTCTTGAGAGACAGAGAGAGAGAGATAGAGCATGTGCAGGGAGGGGCAGAGAGAGAGGGAGACACAGAATCTGAAGCAGGCTCCAGGCTCTGAGCTGTCAGCACAGAGCCCGATGTGGGGCTTGAACTCACGAACCACAAGATCATGACCTTACCGAAGTCAGATGCTTAACTGACTGAGCCACCCAGGTGCCTCCAAACCAGCCAACTTTTAATAAGAGTGTCAGACGGGACCTAGATTAACTCTTTACACATCCCTGGATGACTGAAGAACTGCACACATTTGCAGGAGAAGACCATGAAAGTCAAGCAGTAAATAAAATCCAAGGTGACTCAAAAATTGACTGAAGTTTTTTTTTTTTTTAAATATTTTTTTTTTAATGTTTATTTATTTTGGGGACAGAGAGAGACACAGCATGAACGGGGGAGGGGCAGAGAGAGAGGGAGACACAGAATCGGAAGCAGGCTCCAGGCTCTGAGCCATCAGCCCAGAGCCTGACGCGGGGCTCGAACTCACGGACCGCGAGATCGTGACCTGGCTGAAGTCGGACGCTTAACCGACTGCGCCACCCAGGCGCCCCAAAAATTGACTGAAGTTTTAATATGCTTCTCAACACACACAGAGATAGATTGTATGAGGGTAGTAGCCTTATGGGCTTGAGATGTTTGAGTATAACATCACAAATTATTAACTGACCACTAAGCTATGCAGCTACGGAAGCAATATCTAGGAATCCAAATGTAAAAATTTAAATTAAGAATTAAAATATGAGCTGGGGCACCTGGGTGGCTCAGTCAGTTAAGCGTCACTTTGGCTCAGGTCATGATCTCGCGGTTTGTGAGTCGAGCCCCATGTCGGGCTCTGTGCTGACAGCTCAGAGCATGGAGCCTGCTTTGGATTCTGTGTCTCCCTCTCTCTCTGCCCCTCCTTGGCTCTCTCTCAAAAAAAAAATAAATAAACATTAAAAAAAAAGAATTAAAATATGAGCAGACACATCAGTAGCTTTATGCTATGAGGGAAATGGGATTTTTCAGTTTAAGTCCAGGCAAGTTTAAAAAAAAAGAAGAAGAAAAGAAAACCTGGGAAAATATGTGAAGAAATAATGGCTTGTAAATGCCAGAAATTTATGAAAAACATCAGGAAGTGGAGCCAAGAAACTGAATGAACCCACAATGAACATAAAGAGAATCAAATCTAGATGTAGCAAAGCAAACTATGAAAGCCAAAGCAGAGAAAAAGAGAAAGCAGCAAGAGAAAAAGTATTCATTATGTACAGGAAAACATCAATTAACAATTGACTTACTTAAAAAATGGAAACCAGAGGCAGTGGAATGACACAGTTAAAGTGCTGAAAGGAAAAAAAGCCTGTTAACCAAGAATTTGATATCCAGTAAAAACACCCTTCAGAAATGAAGTCAAAATAAAGACATTATCAGAAAAGCTAAGCAAATTCATTGCTAGCTGACTTGACCTATAAAAAATACTAAAGGAAATTCTTCAAGCTGAAAGAAACTAACTTGAATCAAGAGAAAGGAAGAAAGAGCACCAGAAACAGTAAATACATGGGTAAATATGCAGGGCTCTGAGTACAAAATTGCATATACATTTCTCTTTTCTTTGAATTAAAAAGTAATACCTGAGATTACACTAAAGCATAGACTTTATAAACTATACAGATGTAATACATGACAATAAACACAAAGAAACAAAGAGGAAACGAGCTATAAAAAGAGCAAAGTTACTATATTTTACTCAAATTAAGTAAGAATTAACTTGAAATCGATTTTGATGAATTTAAAGGTGTTTGTTGTAATTACCAGCCCAACCACTAAGAAAAATAACTCAAAAAGTGTAGATTTGAAAAAATCAACACAGGAATTTATATGGCACATTAAAAACATTTGTTTAACCCTTAAGGAGGTAGTAAAAGAACAGAGGAACAAAAAAGACATGACATTAAAAACAAATAGCAAAATGACAGATGTAAATACAATAGTATCTATAATTAAATTAAGTGAGAATATGCTAAACACTCCAATAAAAAGGGAGACATTGGCTGAATGAATAAAATAACCCACCCAACTATAAGCTGTCTAAATGAGACACACCTTAGATTCAAAGCCACAATTAGGTTGAAAGTAAAAGGATGGGAAAGGATACATATGTAAATAGTAACCATGACAGAACTAGAATGGTAATATTAAAAAGAAACAAAATAACTTTAAGACCAAAAAAAGTTACTAGAGACAAAGAAAGGCATTTCACAATGATAAAAGGGTCAGTGTATGGAAGAGATATAACAATTATAAATGTATACATACCTAAAAACAGAGTCCCAAAACACATTAAGCCATACTCATGTAACTGAAAGGAAAAACAAGCAATTCAACAATTGTAGTTGGAGATGTCAGGACATCACTCAAAAACTAGACAGAAAATCAACAAGGATACAGAAGATCTGATCTAATTAACATTTATAGAATACTCCACAAACAGAAGTCAAATACACATTTATTTCAAGCACATATGAAACATTCTTAGGATAGATCAAACACTAAGATATACAACAAGTCTCAAAAAATTAGAAAAGATTTATATCATGCAAAGTATTTTTTCAACCATGATGGATGGAATCAAAATAGAAATCAACAAACATAATGTAATTTGAGAAATCCTACATATTAGAAATTAAACAACACACTTCTAAATAACTCATGGGTCAAAAAAGAAATCACAAGACTCTCAAGAACTGTGACAAGTATGGGGCACCTGGGTGGCTCAGTCGGTTAAGCATCGACTTCAGCTCAGGTCATGATCTCATGGTTCGTGAGTTTGAGCCCCGTGTGGGGCTCTGTGCTGACAGCTCAGAGCCTGGAGCCTGTTTCAGATTCTGTGTCTCCCTCTCTCTGACCCTCCCCCATTCATGCTCTGTCTTTCTCTCTGTCTCAAAAATAAATAAACATTAAAAAAAAAAAAAAAGAACTGTGACAAGCCTGCAATTTAACCCCGATTACAAGGTCACGTTATCCTCAGTTTCATGAATGCCAGCACTGGAGACAAAAACAATTTATTATTCATAGCAATATCAGTAGCAAAAATGCCATTTTTGTCCTGGTTCCCCAAACTTCAATTACCACAAGACAAAGTGAAAAAGGCCAGGTAATACACATGATAGTAGAGGAACCCCAAGCTTATGGAATCCAAATCTTTTATAATAGGTAATAAGTCTCCCGTACCTTTACGCTAAAGGAAGACACTGTCTTGATTATAGAGTAAACAAACCTTCCTTTTCTTCTAGATGGAAACACTATCTTTATGTCCCTAGCAGTTCACTATACAAACATCCTTGAAAATATAGTCTAGGAGAAAGGCAATCATGTCTTTGCTCACTAGATGTACATAAGTGCAAGAAACCTCTGGAAAGTTGCCTCCCAATAATACCCACCCTTCATTTCTACATTTGGCTTCTAGCAAATTGTCCCACGAGTATACAAGTCCATCAATTATTCTAATAAACCTGACTAACAGAGGCTGGGGCCAAATACATTCATCTGTCTCACAGAGCATTTAATTAAGGCTGCAATTAACAAGATCCCCATGAGGCAGTGTTGACCTCAACCTTGCTCTCTCTTCCCGTATCAGGGTCCTGGACCTAACTAGATGAAAAAATCCCAACAAAAAGGCTGAGTAATTATTATGGAAATTTAACATCTGGGGATGTTAAAAGTTGTTTTGCATAGGAGGTGTTGAATTGAGGCCATCACTTCTTGTTTCAGATAGACCTCTTGGTAATGTTAAGGGAGATAACAATCAAATAATAGTCAGCCTCTGGCTTGGAACAGTTTCAGAGAGGAGCACCAGGGTATATTCCTTCAAGAGAAAGGTTCCAAGAATGGCTCTGAAAAACAAAAGCTCATTATTGTCCGTCCATCCATATTTTCCAGAATCTAAAATATTCTCTCCTGGAAACCTACAGTGGCCACTGTAAGAAGATTCAGCAAACATTGTCTTTATAATCTAGGACCATTATCTTTATAATTCAGGACCATGTCAATCCAACAACAGACTCCAGGTAAATGAACTAGAATTAATTTTGAATTCTCTAGGCTTCCTTTTGGCCAGGCTGCTACCCAGAGGATATACCAACCAGGTGAACTTGAGATTGCTGTGTCAAAGGAGTGTTTACAGTTGTGGATTCCCAAAGCTAAAGAGTATGTCACACCTTGCTGGACAGCTTCCAATACAACCTGTTGATTTTTGTTCCCTATTCAAATAATACTGATCTGGGAGTTACTATTCCCTCAGACTTAATCCTCTTAATAAACCATGTGGGATTCATAAACTAGATTCAACTTAGGCTAATGATGATAGGTTTACTTAAACTAAGATTCTAGGAGCCCAAACTGTCCAGATGTTACAAAGTGAATCAAACTCCAAAAATAAAATACCTCCTTCATCTTTGTAAAGAGGATTTTCTACTTTTAGCACATCTTTTCTCATATCTATATGTAAAATCTTTCAAGCCTTTGTGAGCCCATTTTAGGGGTATTTGATCAAGAGTACAGATTTTCAATTTATTGGTCTGTAAGTTTCTTAGGCTGTTTTCAATTTAAAATCTCAGGGGAAAAGAAGTACAAGACTGATCCTTGTTGGAAAACGCTAAGGACCCAAACGATCTTTTTATATTATGACAGATACAACCAGTGAAATTTGAGTCAAAAAGGACCATAGGTGGAGTGTAAAATGTTGTACTATATCTCAGTGAAGAAATTGACCAACGTTCAGGACCAATGATTATTTGAGTGCCCTCTTAATGATACTACCATAGCTGACCTCACAGAGGAACTAGACTTGCCAAGTATTTCTCAGATTTCTCAACTCAAATGTCTATCAGTACATAAATCTCCACCTTTAATGGCCAATACAGAAGAGCTACAGTCTAGATATTTGTGAAGGAGTGTAATCTCAAACTCATTCATCTTTCAAAAACTTACTTCAGAGGCAAAATATCTATAGAGGACTGATGAAAATAGAAGTATTCTGCTGGTTCCTCAAACTACTAAAACCTCTCTATACATTTATTACATCTGAAATGTTTCGTATAAGCCTGTGGAAGAATTTGTTTTTCTTCTAATTGTCTACTAGAAGATGGATGTCCTTCCATCTATATCGTTCATGTGACCGAAATATTGTATTTAACCAAACAACCTCTAGCAACTCATTCCAATACTTACTGCAAGTAGATTGTTAAGTGATATATATTTTACATTATACAATAGTCTCCCTATATGTAGACCTACTGAGGAAATTTTTTTCTAATATTTGTAATATTTGTATCAGGAATGCTCGTGTTTCTAGGCAGATTATTTAGTTTTCTTTATAGGTCCCCAGACTCTAGTAATATCATGCATTTCTTTTTATTTAGGTTGCTAGAAAGCTTAAAGCTAAATCAGTGGTCAGTCACTAAGTTGTAAATAGGCTTAGAGCAGGCATATCTTGCTATATAGCATTTATTATTGTTAGGTGTTTAAGGTTTTTTTGAAACGAGGTAGGTCACAAACAATCTTGAAATTTATCAATGATCCCTATTCTATTTTTAATTTTTATTTATTTATTTATTTTATGTTCAAGTATAGTTGACAATGTTACAGTAGTTTCAGGTGATTCAACACAGTGATTCAACAACTCTATATGTTATGCTATGCTCACCAAAAATATAGCTACCATCTCAATGAACCATATTCTAAAAGTAATCAAGGGCCTCTTTTATGGTGTATCCTGTATATGGCAAAAAGGGTAACAGAATATCCACAGCAATACACAAAGGTACAGTTTGGACTAGAAGGTTAAAAAAAGAGAGAGAGAGAGCACACAGTTTATAGCTAAGGTTTTCAAACTGCAGAGTGAAAAAAAATATCTTTGGAATTTCTTTTCTAAATTCATATTCCTGGACTGCACCTTTAGAGATTCTAATTCTTGGGGTGAAGACCAGAAATCCACATTTCACAACTGAAAAAAAATGAAGCATAAATGATAATCTTGCATCTGAATCATTTAATGATTCAAAAAATAGGTACTAGAGGCACCCGGGTGCCTCAGTTGGTGAAGCATCTGACTCTTGGTTTTGGCTCAGGTCATGATGTCAACAATTCATGGCTTTGAGCCCCGAGAGTCAGGCTCTGCACAGACAATGCAGAGCCTGCTTGGGATTCTCCCTCTTCCTCTCTCTTTCTGCCCCTCCCCTCTTCATGCTCCCTCTCTCTCTCAAAATAAATAGACTTTAAAAAAATATGTACCAAGCAACTAACATGCAGAAGACACTAAACACTTTGAAGGTACGTAGATAAATTGGCCATTAATAATGTCATCAACAATTCCATAGTCTAGTAGACAGGAGAAGAGAGTTACATAAAATACAGCAATAGAGTCAATAATCAATAACATTTAATTGAGCATTTACTGCTTGCAAGTACTGTACATGTATTATTTAATTATATATATAATTACGTGTGTACATAAATATATAAAAATATATATAGTCTTTAATTGCGCAAACTATTTTTTTTGTTTTATTTATTTATTTTTTCAACGTTTTTTATTTATTTTTGGGACAGAGAGAAACAGAGCATGAACGGGTGAGGGGCAGAGAGAGAGGGAGACACAGAATCGGAAACAGTCTCCAGGCTCCGAGCCATCAGCCCAGAGCCTGACGCGGGGCTCGAACTCACAGACCGCGAGATCGTGACCTGGCTGAAGTCGGACGCTTAACCGACTGCGCCACCCAGGCGCCCCACAAACTACTTTAAAAGACATTGTTAAGAGCCATTTTAAGAAAAGGTGAGGATCAAAGAAAGTGAATCCAAACCTTGTAGTCCTTCTATGCCAAAAATGTACAAAAAACAATTAAATACAGATAATGTATTATTAGATTACATAATATATTAGGTGAGAGTGCAGGAAGTACTAACTTTGACATTGTCTGCTTGAAGATAGAAAAGTTAGAAACCTTTTGTAGTGAAAAAACTTTATGCTTAAATAGTACGAAATGTTTCTGAATGTTTTCTTCCAAGAGATTTGAATGCGCAAGTGGCACAGACTGATGAAAAATGAGAGGTTCAGCAAAATGGTGAAGTTATTAAGTAAAAGTCTTCAGTTTTGCTATTTCCCATCCCTATCGAGATTTTTGTCAGGTTGTTTTCTCATATAACTGAGGAAGAACTAGCAAATATTTTTTTTCCCTTTAAACTACTTCCTCAGTATTGAACAAATGTTTGTAGATGAGGGTTTTTTTTTTACAACATTATTTGTAATAACCTCCATGTCAATTATTAACTTATTTTTGTTCTCTGGTACGTTTCCATTTTTATTTGGAATCATGGCCATGTCATCAAGTCTCCTAGCACACACCATATATATGTTCTTCTTTTTATCATCAGTGGACTTTGGTTTTATTTGCCTTTTGTTCACCTAGTTTATGTCTACATATTTCAACAAGATAACTTGCTTTTCACAATTACTACTGAATGTTTCACCTGCCAAAAAAGAGATTAATATATCTCAAGCAGATATACATCTCATTGATTAATATATTTCAGAAGGAATAATACAGAAAAATCCACCTGAAACTGCAGCAAAAAAAAAAAAATAAGTTATGCATATTTGGCAAATGATTGACTTATTAAAGGCATATTTCTTTTTTAACCAGAGTAATACTCCTTATGTTTATGTACACAAATGCTGTGTGTGTTAAATACAACCAGAACAAGACACCTAATATCTAACACTTACATATATTTTTTTTAATTTTTTTTTTTTAACGTTTATTTATTTTTGAGACAGAGAGAGACAAAGCATGAACGGGGGAGGGTCAGAGAGAGAGGGAGACACAGAATCGGAAACAGGCTCCAGGCTCTGAGCAGTCAGCACAGAGCCCGACGCGGGGCTCGAACTCACATATCGCGAGATCGTGACCTGAGCCGAAGTCGGACGCTCAACCGACTGAGCCACCCAGGCGCCCCTAACACTTACATATTTTAACTCTCTTTATTTGTAACCAAAGTCCAAATAGAGCATGCTACACCCAATCCCCCAAGACTGTAGCAAATATTCCTCTTTTGTCCATCGATTTTTCTGGGCTTATTATGTCACAGTCCTCACTCTTTTTTAATTGGTTACTTACTTAGCTTTCTTTTTCCCCCTAAAGACAGTGAGGTTTTCTAAAAAAGGATTCATTCCTTATTCACCCTCCAAGACAGTGTATAGATAAGAATAAACATAAAATAATGTCTGGTTGCACAAATGGTGTACAAATGGTGACTAAGTGAATGCACAGTAAGTACACAGGCCTTTAGGTGGCATCTCCCTTGATATTCTATCTCAGCTTGGGTTCTTGACAGTACCTCACAAATGTCCTGTTATTGATTGGGGCTCAACGTTTTTGCATGACTAAAGCCAAAATGTTATACAGAGATAATACCAAAGAAGCGTCTACACCAGTTCTTAACAATTACTTGTTCTCTTTCACACCTTAACTGACTGTTCGGAAACTGCTTTTGTCATTATGACCCTATTGGTCAACATAATCCATTTGTATTCATCACTCAGATCACTGCTGACCTGCATAGCTATTCTATACATAATTATATCCACTTTTAGTGAGAGCACAGAAAGGATTAACTCAGGATAAAAGATAAATCCTGCAGAAGGCAAAAAGATATCAGAGAACTTAGGCTAAGAAAAAAATATAGGCAATTGAGGAGAAAACTGGATCTAGCATACACATGTGGGCTGTCTTACTACAGGAATAACACATGGAGAGTCTTGTGATCACCTAGTGAATAAGTAACAAATCAGAGTCCATCTTTTCCATTCAAAGGTTGTCTCAATGAGGTTTCTGGCAAAATGTGTCCGACAAAGAAACTCATAAATAGCAGGTATCTGAAGGTAGTATATATTGTTTGAAAATTGATTCAAATGCTCCAGAATCCAGGTCTTTGAGTTACAATTTTGATGTTTTATAGTGACAAATAATAAGCCCGGTTTATAGAACACAGGTCAAAAGAAAACACCACATTTGACACTTGTTACAGACTCAAAATAACTTATAAGCACAAAACTGGCAGATTACAGGTAATCTTATGGATTCTGTACAGCCCAGGGAGGTATGCTTGGCTGTGTATGGGGCAGATGGTGTGGATACACCAAGGATGACACTCTAGGAAAGGGACTGATGGCCTGCCACCCGACACTTTTTATAGAGAGGTTGGGAAAGGATGGGGATTATCTGACTGTGTAGAAAGACTCTGAGCTTGGCAGCTAAGCTGTCAATCCAGTAGGCATGAGCAAATACAAACTAGCTTACTGCTCCATGGTTCTCCCTTGGCCGCAGATCTCATAGCTTACTAAAAAGAAAAGAAGATCTTTGACCTGATATGGAATAAAAAGTTCAAAAGAGGTATTTACTCTTTAAATTCCACTTTAAAGTGCCTTGAAAGAGGCACTCCCTCCTCACCCCCCAAAAAAGAGGCACTTCCCAGGTCTGTGATATTTCCTTCCTTAATCAAAGTCTATCATCCCACCCATCCTTTCTATGGAGTCATCCTCAGTCAGAGCAAGTGAAAGCCACATAGAGATCGTTAAAAAACTATTCATCTGGATTTAGCTGAGGTCTCTATGACAATTTGACCCATATTTCTAACATGTAGGGGGAAAAGAAACTAATCTAATGTTTTGAAATCATTTTGTGAAAGTTCTTGTGTAGACAAATAATTCTGAAGTCTGAAAGAAAAGCAGATCAAATGACATATGTTAACTTTCAGTCTTGCCACTTATTGGGAAGGAGTTTTTGACCACTGTGGGGATGTAGGAAAGAGCAATGGTTTAGAGAATGAAATTTAGAATCAAAAGACCTAGGTTTAAATCTTGGCTTCAACATGATATGTGGACATTTCACAAGTTATAGAAGTTCTCTGAGCCTACTTACTATCTCTAAAATAAAGACAATAATAAGGTCAATTGGAGTAAAGATAAATGAAATAATTCCTGGAAACTCAGCATAGACAGGCATGAAGTATTACTATATGCCTTTAGCTCTTTTTGGAGAGTCCACAGAACAAGAAAAAATGCAAACATTTGACTTTTGGAGATTAATACTATATTGATTCCATAACTTCAAGTGGACACCAGAGCTGGACAAAACTAATTCACCTCAGCATAGCCAATCACTCTGTTGGTCAGGTTCCAAGCCCAGTCATCTTAATGGGAAGAGACTTGACAAGGAGTCACTAATGCTGAGAATTACAGTATTCTGAACTGTCCAGTTCCTAAAGCAATAAAAACAGGAATGTATTCACAATCTTCAATTCACCAGCTAGGAAGATGTAAAATAAATCCTCCTGTTAATTAAGTGCAGAGATACTTCCTGGGTACCTTATGGGACTTTTAATTTATTCCTTCCAATACCCACTACTACATCACACTCACCAGATCCCATCCATTTTGCCCTAGCTTTATTGAGGTTCCTACTGTAGCAATGCTGGGTACACTCCTTATTTATTATTGTGTAACAAACCACCCTCAAAACTCAGTGATTTGAAACCACAAACATTTATTATTTCATATTTCCTGCCTATTAGGAATTTGAGAGAGCATTAGCTGAATGGGTCTGAATATATCAAGATTTAAATCATGTGGGCCAGGACTGCAACCATCTGAAGGCTTGACTGGGGCTGGAAGCTCCTCTTCCAAGATGGCTCACTCACAAACTTTTGACAAGAGGCTTCAGTTCCTCACCAGGTGTGTTTCTGCATAAAATGTCCTCATGACCTGGCCAATGGCTCCCCCAAAGACAGGGAAAAAGAGAAAAAGAAGAGGAGAGGAGGGGACAGGAGGGGACTGGAGGGGATGGGGAACGGAAGTTCATTGTCTTTTATAACATAATTTATCATATAATCTTAACATTGACATAGCAACTCTTCTGTATCCTTTTGTCACACAGACCAACACTAGTGCTAGCACAATATGGGAGGAAACTACAGAAAAGTAGTGAATACCAGGAGGCAGGGATCATTATGGACCACTTCAGAGGTAGGTTACCCCAATCAGGACTTCCTGAGTTTACAGTACAAATACAACACCCATTATTATACAGCTTTGTAAGCTATAAACTACAAGACCCTACTTGATCATTCCTCTGTCACTTGCCCCTTCACTCACTAACACTCCAGCCACAACACCCATCTTTCAGGGCATGGGAACACCAAGTTGTTTTTCATCTAAGAGGGTTTGCATATGCTCTTCCTTCTGTCTAGAATTCTCCTTGGGGCACCTGAGTAGCTCAGTCAGTTAAGCGCCCGACTTCGGCTCAGGTCATGATCTCACGGTCCGTGAATTTGAGCCCCGCGTCGGGCTATGTGCTGACAGCTCAGAGCCTGGAGTCTGCTTCAGATTCTGTGTCCCCCTCTCTCTCTGCCCCTCCCCTGCTCATGCTCTGTGTCTCTCTGTCTCAAAAATAAATAAAACGTTAAAAAATTTAAAAAAAAAACAGAATTCTCCTCTCTCTCAATCTCTGCCACTTAAATATCACTTCCTCTGAAAGGTCCTTCCAATTATGTCATCAGTGACCTTTAAGCATATTCTATATGCCAGGTACTGTTTCCAGAACTTTTTATATTCCAATACATTTAATCCTCACAACAACCCAACTACATAGGTACTTTTATTATCCACATTTTACAAATGAACAAACAGACATAAAAAAGTAACCTGCTTACAGCAAGAAAACTAGGAACTGGTGGAGGATGTGAGGAATAAAGTATTTGAAGTGTCTGAAGAAGAGGAGAGGGGCATAAGAAGAGATTGGACAGACAGGAAACTGATCTTATAGATTCTCATAGACCATCTTATGTTGCTATTTTATTCTTTTTTTACTTTTTTTTAATGTTTATTTTTGAAGGAGAGAGAGAGAGCATGAGTGGGAGAGGGGCAGAGAGAGAAGTAGACACAGAATCTGAAGCAGGCTCCAGGCTCTGAGCTGTCAGCACAGAGCCTGATGTGGGGCTTGAACCCATGAACCACGAGATCATGACCTGAGCAGAAGTCGGATGTTTTACCAACTGACCCACCCAGACACCCCTGATATATTATTCCAAGGGCAATAGGAAGCCCCTGGAGAGTTGTAAGCTGGGACTATAACTGATGATTAAAGTAATAAGTAAACATTTTTTTAATTTAGTAAATAATATAATAAATATCATAAACACTCAACTTAAGAAATTAAACATTACAAACATTATTGAAAAGCCCTATGCATCTCTCCCTTCCCATTTCCCCAATACCTCCAGAGGTAACCCTCATGTTGAATATCATTATATTTTTTATTACATATGTATATATGAATACATAATATATGGCTTTAATTTTAAAAATTTTAACATTATATAGTTACAAGCTATATATTATATATACTGTGAGAGTTGTGGTGTTTTGGTTCAATTTTATGTTTTTCAAAATACACACATTAACACTAATCTCTAGTTCATTCATATTGACCACTTTGATATACTGCATTGGGTGAATATAGCAAAATTTATATTTTCATTCTCCTATTGATGGACATTTACATGGTTTTAAAATTTTTACAGTGACAAACAACACTGCTATAACCATTCTTTTACATTTATCTCTACAAGGTAGTTCCTAGATCTAAAAGGATTTAAAAACAATAGAAAGGAAAAGAGGGGCACCTCGGTGGCTCAGTTGGTTAAGCATCCAACTCTTGATTTTGGCTCATGATCCCACAGATCATGTATTCGAACCCCGTGTCGGGTTCTCCACTGAGCATGAAGCCTGTTTGGCTTCATACTCTCTCTCACTCTCTCTCTGCCTCTTTTTGCACATGCTTTCTCTCTCTCAAAATAAGTAAACTTAAAAAATAAGGAAACGAAAAAAAACCCACCCAAACTGTCATTATTTATGAACTAAATCATTATCAATATATTAGTATCATTAAGCAAATAATTATTAAGCAATAAAGCTGAGTTTAAGATCAGTTATTAATTATACACCAACAAAGAATAGTAAGAAAATGTTCAAATTTACAAGTGAATGTTTAGAATTCACAAGGGAATGTTTAGAATTCACAAGTGAATGTTTAGAATTCACAAGTGAAAATAAATATGATGTACTTAAGCTTCAATTTAACCAACAAAAGAAAAGACATTAGAAGATTTACTTGTAGACTATTCTCTTTTCCTATAGAGAATGGATCAGGAAAAGACAGGGGCTAAAGTATGAAGATATGAGTTTTTCTGCTGTTACCTAAAAGAAAAATGACAGTGGCTCAGACCAAGATACTTGTAGTAGAATCAGACATATGATCAGAAACAGATATGATTTGAAAATAGAATCAAGAAGACTTTGTGAGGGATTGGATATAGAGAGTAAAGTATCAAAGATATTGGGACATAGTTTTAACCAATTGAGCATGAGAATGAAATTTACTGAGGTTTGAGATGAAGAGACTTCTGATTCCAACTGAGTGGACTAGCTTGGATCAAAACAACCCTGCCACCAAAAACAACAAAAAGCTGTATACAATATAAAAATGTCTATTTGAAAGAATTAGAAATAAATCAAAGCATCAAGGGTTTAAGGAGTCAGAGTCCTGGAGACAAAGGAAACCTAGAGAGGAGACCTTGCCATTTAGCACCACTTTTCCCCGAGAAGCACTTGACAACATATAATTAGTGAACCAGAAGATACATCAAAATAAAATACCTAGATAGGAACAGGGAAAGAGACATAAAAGATGGAAAATACAGAACATAGAATAAACGTGTATAATATGGGCAAAGACTAATATACTTTTAAAATATAATTTTACATCCATCAAATCAGCAAAAACTTTAAGTCTGGCAATACTGTGTTGGCAAAGAAGTAAAATTTGAAACCATCCAATGAAACAGCAGTTCCGTGTCACCAGCAATTCCCCTCCTTATGAATATCCTAGGGAAACTCAAACGTGTATCTAAAAAGAAATTGTAAAAGGTGTTTTTTTTTTTTAATTTTTTTTTCAACGTTTTTTTATTTATTTTTTTTGGGACAGAGAGAAACAGAGCATGAACGGGGGAGGGGCAGAGAGAGAGGGAGACACAGAATCGGAAACAGGCTCCAGGCTCCGAGCCATCAGCCCAGAGCCTGACGCGGGGCTCGAACTCACGGACCGCGAGATCGTGACCTGGCTGAAGTCGGACGCTTAACCGACTGCGCCACCCAGGTGCCCCTATAAAAGGTGTTCATTGCTGCACTGGACTTAATAGTGAAAAAATGCTCACCAAAAGGCAAATAGATGTATTTGTACAATAAAAAAGCATAAAGGCAACTCCATTCTTCCAGTTGCCAGGCCCACACACCTTGATAGGTTGTATTTCTGTCCATCTCTCACAAACCACATCTAACCCATCAGCAGTTGTGTGGGGTCTACTTTCAACATATATGACATATTCAATCACTTCAAACCTCCAATGCCAGTATTCTTGTCCCTAAGCTTAAATACTTGCTAGTCTTATATACTTGGACTGGTTCATATCCAGCTCTCTTATGATTGAAACTGTAATTAGAAAATTGCAAGCTATACAAGAAATAATCCAGTCAGCTACAGCATGCTTAAGAACATCCTTCAATCAGGAATCAGTAAACAGAAACATCAGCAAGACACTCATTTACCTCCAACTGCACTAAGTTCAATTAAAGTTAACACTTTTCTCAAGTGTCCCTGTACTTAGGAAACTATCATCTATTAATTGTTTACCCTTTCATTCCACACAAACACCACCATTGCCACCACCACTATCATCAGTCATCAGGAATCACCATCTGACGTATTATGCATACGTGCTTCTTGTGTGTTTACTTCTTTTTCCCCTAAGGTACAAAAGTATTTCTGTCTGTCCTTTCTAGAATACAATAGGTCTTGGCCTGCTATGAGCTTTGCACATAGTAAGTGCTCAATAAATTTTTGTAGACTAAAATAAACAATATACCAAAACAAAAACAAATCGTAAATTAATGTCTCTGTACTTTATCTTGCTACAAATAATGGATGAATGAATGTGAGTTAATGAAAAAACATATGTCAGATGTATTAACACATATATAGTGGCACAAGCTACACATGTGATTCAGAGACAGCAGTGGCCTAAATAAATACATTTATTCAGGAAATACTGTATTTCCCTTAAAAGTGAGAAGTCATTTGTCGTGTAGCTTTCAATTTTTGCTGTTGATGTTGTTGTTGTTACCTTTGGTGTTTAGAAGTTTGATTATGATTTTCTTGTGAAAATTTACATATTTATATATTTTGACAAAGTTGGGAAAGTTTCACCAGTTATTTCTTTGGATACTTTTCAGGCTTACCCTCTTTCTCCTCTTCTCTGGAACTCCAATGGCACAAATATTAGCTCTTGTGTTACATTCCCACAAAAATCACTGAGATAATATTCTTTAGTTTTGTTTTGTTTTAGTTCATTTTCTATTGTCAAATCGGGGGTTTCTACTGTTCTATTTTCATGTTCACTGATTCTTTCCCTGTACTCTTCATTCTGCAGTTGAACACACCCACTGAGTTTTTAATTTGTTTTATTTTTCGGTTCTAAAATTCCCACTTGGTTTCTCTTTATATATTCTATTTCTCTCCTGGCTCCTTCTGCTTTTTCATTTCTTACATGCATGTTTGCACAAGCTGATTGCAGAATTTTTAAGATGGCTACTTTAAAATCCTTGACAGATAATTCAAAAACCTGTGTCATCTCAATATTGGTGTCTGTTGATTGTCTCTCCTCACTCAGGTTGAGATTGCCCAGGTTCTTGATATAACAAATGATTTTCTATTGTATCCTGGACATTTTGGATATTGCATTATTAAATTTGAGATCTTATCCAGGACTGGAAGCTCCTAAATATATTTATTAATAGGCTGGTTTGTGTCCATCCACAGGGACAATATTGATATCTAATTATAATAAAAGAATGAGTGTTTCCACAAAATAATATTATTTCATACAACTTAATTACTGCTAAGATGACGAAAATGATCTCTGCCTCCTGGTATTAATGCCTTAAAGTCATCCCCTCCCCTTGAGTATGGGCGGGGACTTATGAATTCTCAGTTCCAATGAATGGAATACAGCAAACATGAGGAGATGTCACTTCCAAGACTTTTGTCTTTTTACCACTCTCTCTCCCTGATGGAACAAGCAAGATGCCACACTACGATCTGCCCTATGAGGAGGCCCTCATAGGAAGAATGATGGCAGGTCTTCAGCCAATAGTTCAAGAGAGATTGAGGTCCTTAGTCCAGAAACCTGCAATAAACTGAAGCACGGCTGTATGAGTGAACTTGGAAGTGGATCGTTCCCCAGAGAAGCCTTGAGATGACTACAGTTCCAGTCAACAGATGATTGAAGCCTTATGAGACACTTAGAGCCAAAGGACCCAGCTACCAGCATCCAAATTCCTGACCCACAGGAACTGTGTGAGAATGTTTTTCAGGTCACTAACTTTTGGGGCAATTTGTTAGGCATCAGTACACACAAGTGAAATTATTAAGTCATGATAGGTCAGTACTCTAATAGATGTTTCACAGAGGTTATTTATTCAGCTCCATGGAAATGACTCTATGATAAAATGAAAATATTTTTTAGGGTTATTTATTTATTTTGAGAGAGAAAGAGAGAAAGCAGGGGAGGGGCAGAAAGTGAGAGGGAGAGGAAGAATCCCAAACAGGTTCCATGCTGTCAGCACAGAGCCCAATGCAGGGCTCGATCTCACAAATCATGAGATCACAAATCATGAGATTTCTGAGCTGAAATCAAGAACCGCCAGGTGCCCCAAAATGAAATTATTATCCTCATTTTACAGATGAGGAGATAGGGATTCAAAGAAATAAAACAGCTTACTAAAAATCATGCAGCTACTAAGTGTCAGATGTGGGATTCAATCCTGAGCCTACTTAAAGTTTACATTTTTTACATGAAGCTACAATTCCTCTCTTTGGAATACACTTTCAAAAGTATTAGCTCAGAGTTATATAATATCAACTTTTATACTTCCAAAGGAAAATTCTCTGGCCAAACTTAAATCTTTCTTTCGTAATTAGCTGTGACTAACTTGTTCAGCAACATATGTGTTTTCTTAAAGACCGATTTATTGAGATATAATTCATGTACCATACAACTCATCCCTTTAAATTGTACACTTGGGTGGGGCTATTTGGCATATTACATTAATAACTTTTTAAAACTTGTGATAAAATATATATAACATAAAATTTGCCATTTGGACCATTCTTAAGTGTACAATTCAATGGCATTAATTATAGTCACAGTGTTGTGCAACTATCACCAGGTATGTTTGAATTTTTAAATAATTAACATGTGCAACGTTTTAACTCTGGCACTCTTTAAAAGAGTTTACAGAATCTTAGAACGATTCACAAGTTAATTATTTTTAAAACAAAGTTAAGTGCAATAAAATGCTTATGTAAATCAACAAAGCATGCTGCAGAAGAATCATGCAGAAATGTATAAAAGTTAGCAATCCACATGACATTTTTATATTACTTTGCAGGATAAAAAAAAGAAAAAAGAAAAAACATGCAACTCCTGAGGTCAATAGGATTTTTCCATGGAAATATTTTATTATTTTGTGTCACAACAGGTGCAGGAATCTTTGTGTCTCCTAAAGGGGTATTAAAATACTCTTCACTGAACATAGCTGTCTCCCTGAGTATTTGGGCAGCTTGTGCTGTTCTGACTATCATCAGCGCTCTCAGTCTTGCAGAGCTGGGGACAACCTTCCCTAGAAGTGGAGCGCCTTACTATTTCCTCAAAAGATCTCTTGGATCCTCTGTTGCTTTCCTCAGTCTTTGGATCAAATTTTTTATTTATCCCTTAGGAATAGCTACGCAAAGCTTGATAATATCTACCTATATAATTCAGCCTTTCTATACCAGGTGCCCAGCTCCAGAGCTACCAAAGAAATGTCTAGCTTTGGCTATTTTGTGGTCACTGGGACTTCTAAATACTCGAGGGGTGCTAACAGTGGCTTGGTTTCAAACTATCAGTGTTTTGATGAAAATCACTATCCTCTGCTTCATTTCCCTTACTGGGATTGTACTGTTAGGGACTGGGAAAAAGGAGAATGTGGTCAAGTTTGAGAATTCTTTCGACGCTGAACTTCCTGGTGCCTCACAGATTGCAGAAGCCTTACTCCAAGGATTGTTTGCATATTCTGGTACATCAATCCTGATCAACATAGCAGGTAAATCCATCTCTGAAATACTTTTGTAGCAGGCTGAAAGTTTTGCCTACAGTTCTATAGAGAAAGATATAGCCGATTTGTTTGGTTTTTGGAATTCAATTTGATCTTCTTTGGACTAGTTGGATATATCACAGTTTAGTCATCACTAAACCTCAGTATATTACCATTTATATGGAAAATATGGAACTTAGTATTCTTCAGGTCATGTCCCTTATTCAAAATGTGGGAATTTATAATATAAAGTTTTCAAAAGGAAATTAAGATCATTCTCATACATTACTACATTTTATTCTAGCATTTTTTCAAGACATTTTGAGTTAAATATCAGTGATGTAAGAAATACATTAATATAATCTATTTGTAAAAAATAAGACTATCACAGATATATATATATATATATATATATATATATATATATATATCCTACCAGCAATGATAAAATGCCACATCCTAATTTTGATTCCATGATATGTCTCAGGGATCTTTCTATATCAGTTCTTAGTGACCTAACACATTTTTTTAACTGCTGCATAACTTTCTTTAGGATGGCTTTACCACACCTTCACATTAGTATGTGTTTAAAGTTCTTACAATTTTTCACAATTACAAGGAGTGTTGTAATGCCCATGTTTCCCTATGCACATGTACTGTACGGCCATGTTGCCCCCTGCAATGTTATGGTACCAAGAGAATGTGGTAATAGATGCATAGCACCCTAGAGTAAACAAAAGAATTAAACAGAAGACAATTCATGATATTTCATTTGCCTTATAAAATTATAAGAATATAAAATATTAAGAAATATAGTAAATAGTGAAGTTGTATAAAACTTCCAAGCAAAATCTTTGCAACAATTTTTATAAGAAACTTGAACTTGGGGTGCCTGGGTGGCTCAGTCTATTAAGTGTCCAGTCATGATCTCGCCATTCCTGAGTTCGAGCCCTGCAACAGGCTCTGTGCTGACAGCTCAGAGTGTGGAGCCTGTTTCAGATTCTGTGTCTCCCTCTCTCTCTGCCCCTCCCCCGCTTGTGCTCGGTCTCTCTCTCTCTCTCTCTCTCTTTCTCTCTCTCTCTCTCTGTCAAAAATAAATAAACATTAAAAATTTTTTTAAATTTAAAAACCTTGAGCTTGTTCCCCTACATGTCACACTACTAGTATAGATTTTATGCTTAAAATATCTGTAATATTTTATCAAAACTTTTCATTATGATTTCTTAGAAGCCCTGATTCTCAAATCATTGAAGTCTGTGATATTCCTTGATTATTAAGATATTTGTTCTCTCATGTAGATTATTAAAAATTAAGATAATTTTTAAGGATTTTATCATTTTTCTTTTTTAATAATTGACAAAGGTAATGTTTTCATTTCTGGCAGTGAAATTAGTGAATTTTTAAACCAATATCAAGGTTTTCCAAATAATAAGGCTTTAATTTATCTAGCACAAATGAATTGTTATAGCAATCATCTTGCAGCTAGCTTGGACATTAAAAAAGCACATGAAATACTGGACATGAGTGAAGGCCGAGTTTCATGGGTCACCGACTGGATCTGCATCCTTCAGGGGCCACTGAGTCACCTCACTTCCCCAGTCGTGTTGGGTTATGAGCCACGGTCCTTGGACAACTGAATCCAACTTCCTCCAGCAGTTTCTAAAAAGCCCTTTCCTACAGTGGGCAGTTATGTGTTCTGCAAAAGTAAATACCCAGATATTAGTATCTCTCTAAGGTAGAGCATCTCACTAGAGTAAGCAGGAAGGTTCTTGATAGTAATCATCACCTGAAGATACAGCATAATGCAGCTATAAACCCAATTTGGGATCTTTTTGGACTGCTCATCTCAACCTCCTACTCCCTGACTTGATTTGTTATCAAAACAAACTAAGCCTTGAATTCAGGATGAGCATCCCATACCTAGCACTGGTAATGAAATGTGAATGACTTCAGATCAATATGGTGTTTGAAAGGTCTACAGAAATTTTCTGGCTCTGCAGACTATTAAAGCAAAAGTCCCAATAAAACGAGTGTAGTAATTCCATCAGATCTTGTGGCCAGTTGCATGGGACTGGCTACCATTACCCGCTTTGTTAACTTTATTTGTAAGTCTACAACACCAAATTTATACATCTGGCTTCTTGTATACCAAAACAGGTTAATCCTTGTGGTGAGAAAGGAACCCGTGTGCATTGTTGGTGGGAATGCAAACTGGTGCAGCCACCATGGAAAACAGTATGGAAGTTCCTCAAAAAATTAAAAATAGAACTACCCTATGATCCAGTAATTTCACTACTGGGTATTTATCCAAAGAATACAAAAACCCTAATTCAAAAAGATACATGCATCCCTATGTTTCTTGCAGCATTATTTACAATAGCCACATTATGGAAGTGTCCATCAATAGATGAATAGATAAAGAATATGTGGTATATATACACAATGGAATATTACTCAGCCTTAAAAAGAATGAAATCTTGCTGTTTGCAACAACATGAGTGGATCTAGGGAGTATAATGCTAAACTAAACAAGACAGAGAAACAAATACCACATAATTTCACTCAAATGTGGAATTTAAGAAACAAAACACATGAACAGATAAAAAAAGAGACAAATCAAAAAAACAGACTCTTAACTATAGAGAACTGATGGTTACCAAAGTGGAAGTGGGGGGCAGGAGGGGTGAAATAGGTGAAGGGGATTAAGAATACATTTATCTTGATGAGCATTAAGTAATGTATAGAATTGTTGAATCTGTACACCCAAAATTAATATAACACTGTATTTTAAATATACTGGAATTAAAATTAAAAATAAAAATAATTAAATTAATTTTTTAAATAAATAAATAAATAAGGATATTTAAAATAAAAAAAAAGAGAGGCATAACCCTGGCTAAAAAGAACTATTTCTCTCGAGTTTGGTCCTCAGATTTTCTGATCTGTCATATTCCTGGCCAAGTATAAACAGAATAGACAGCTTATGTCCAGATTCGTATGCTAGGGCTTCCTAAAGGGACACCACTGAACCCCAAGCACCACCATACGTCCTTTATATTTACGTCTGAAATAAGAAATTATATTGGCTCTCAAAACTATTAGTGCATCCATCTCAGTAACAGGTCTGACGAAATTAAAATGAGTCTCTAGTGACATAGACAACTGTCAGGAATTGAGTTCTATCCACATAACAGCAAAAGAACAAAAGTCCTCTGCTTCCATAACATGACTTGTGTGACTCTTGCAAGGGAGCATCAGGGAAGATGACATGGCATGCTGTGTAGAAAATCAGGATCACTTGACACACATTCATCTTCACAGCAATTTAAAGAAACCCTCAGATTTCATAATCTGCTCCAAATTCCCATTGCACTAAGGAAATCCAGGAGATAACTGCAGCATTGGCTGACCCTCAGAGGAAGTTGCATTAATAATGGCACCACCGGCTCAGATTTGCATCCACTCCTCGTCCAAAGATCTGAAGAGCAAGATCTAGGGTAACTTTTAAAAAGGCCAGTTCCCCAGATCCTTGAGGAAGGTTTCTGAGAACAAATGGTAACCTTTGGCCCGAGCTAGAAATGTAAATAAGAGACAGGAAAAGGCCCATTAGACAAAACTTTCCCCTCACCTTATGGAAAACCTAAACAGGAGAGTCTAAGCAGGCAGGGCACCTACCACAGGCTGCTCTTCTGTCATTGGAGATCAGAGGACATGGTCTTAGTCTGCACTGAAGACAGGAATATGGTAGAAAACACAAACTAAGAATCCACTGCTTCCCTGGACACATTTAAAACTTGGTAATACTCCCTGGTCTTAAGGATGTGACCAAAGTTGGGCATGTTAGGGACAAAAGAAATTTTCCACATTAAAACCAAGCAAGTTGTAAGAGACAGTATTCCTAAAGGAATTTTTTACTGTTCATTTGAACAGTGGTGGGAAAAGAGTAAGATGAGAAAGAAAGCATTAGTTTGGTACAAGTTAAAACTTTTTTATCTTTTACTCTCTCTTTCTCAAAGAAAATAAAATGTTAGTGTTAATGTAACATTTTATAGTTTCCCAAAGTGACAGTTAAAATTATTAGTCACTTTTTATGGGGCATCTGGGTGGCTCAGTCGATTAAGCGTCTGACTTGGGCTCAGGTCATGATCTCAAGGTTCGTGGGTTCAAGCCCTGGGTTGGGCTCTGTGTTGACCACTGTGAGCCTAGAGCCTGCTTCGGATTCTGTGTCTCCCTCTCTCTCTGCCCCTTCCCTGCTCATGCTCTCTGTCTCTCTGTCTCTTGAAAATCAATAAACCCGTTAAATTTTTTTAAAAAATATATTAGTCTATTTATGGGATAATTTCGGAATAATAATTTTTAACAAAATAGTACAAAATAATGAAAAATCTAAGCTTTCAGGCACAATTTGTGCAGGACCAATGTAGAATCAGTCCATGTAGATAAGGAAGCATGAATCCATGAACAATACTTTCTCCTCTTTTTATTGTAAAGAACTCTTCAAAAGTCCCACAATAATACTTCCTCTTCTGATAACTTTATTTGTGTTTTTTAGGAGAGATAAAAAATCCCGGTGAGAATATTCCCAAAGCTCTGATTACCGTTCTTCCCATGGTGGCTGTTGTTTACATATTGGTGAATATATCCTACCTGGCAGTTTTGACCCCTCAGGAAATCATCTCTGCAGGTATGAATGTGTCTAGACAGAGAGAAACCAGTCACTACTACTACCTACTCTCAATAAACATTGACTCCTGTACACTGTAGATATGTTTGATACACCCCTAAAAACATAAACATGACGTATTCATGCTTTGGTTGTTATAAGGAAAGGAAAAATAATCACCTAAATGATCTATAAAGAAGGGGCATGTGCTAAGGGAAAGATCTAAGGATAGTAGAATGTGAAAAGCAAGAATTAGAAAGAGAAAGAGAAGGAGGAGAGGGCTGCAGAGGAGAAAGGGGAAAGAGATGAAGAGAAAAAGGAGCAAGCACAGCAAGAAGCAAAGAAGAGATATTTTGTTAGAATTTCTACCCTTTAGGGCACACCCAGATACATATCCTCAAAATAACTGTTTGGAATAGGCAGTGCATTCTTCATTTTGTAGATAGGGAAACTAGCTCAGGGAAGTTAAGTAATGGACAGAGTTAAGATCCAAAACTGGGTCTCCATCATGCTCTTCTTATGATAAAAGCATGTGTCTTGTCCAGGTTACTGAAGGTAGTGGGTTGTAAACGTGGACAGCAAGTTGCAAGATCTGATCTTAAAAAAAATACTCTTCCCAATACCTCTAGGTATGGTGCTCAAAGTTACATTCCTGGTAACTGACAGACTCAAAACCAGGTGGTCCAACTTCAAAACCCATGTTCTCAACCACCGCACTAAAATGCCTCAATTTACAAACAAACCAAATCAAAGTCCTGTATCGCCACCACTAGGAGGGATTATTATCAATGCAAGTAATAGTATGTATATACATTAACATATATCAGATAATAAGGTATATTAAAACAAATAATGATATAGTAGACACCATAGATGTGACTAAACAGAGCTATATCAAAAGGTTAGTAGTAAATGGTGTCATGTGAATGATAAAATTACAGTTTTTATTTCCTTTTTTATATTGTTTCATATTGTTCATATTTTCCATGATTACCATGTTGCACTTATGATCAGAAAAATATCATTTTTCTAATGCCAAACAACATTTCCACAGAACCAACTGGTAAACTTTTATGAAAACACCAAGCCTTTTTTTTTTTTTTTTTGGAAACACCAAGCCTTTAAGAAAATGCTAAATCACATTGTTTACTTTAAAAAGGCAGAGTAGTATTTGAAATATATTTTAAAAATTCCATCAAATTTTAATTTAAAAAAAGGCAGTTACTCCTGAAAGAAGAGAAGTTATCTAGAAAGTTCATTTACTGATACAACTCACTCTTTAAATATTCTAGATAAAATCCAAGTAATACACCAATAAAAACATAAACTACAAAAATATTGTATAGAAAGACAGGAACAGGGGCGCCGGGGTGGCTCAGTCGGTTAAGCCTCCGACTTCGGCTCAGGTCACGATCTCACGGTCCGTGGGTTCGAGCCCCGCATCGGGCTCTGGGCTGATGGCTCAGGGCCTGGAGCCTGCTTCCGATTCTGTGTCTCCCTCTCTTTCTGCCCCTCCCCCGTTCATGCTCTGTCTCTATCTCAAAAATAAATAAAAAACGTTAAAAAAAATTAAAAAAAAAAAAAAAGAAAGACAGGAACAGAAGTATCCGACCATGTACAAATATAGTGCATGTGGTTTGGGAGAAGCTGTGACTAGAGCCAACATACTGGGATACTCAGGTAACTAGAATTTCCCTGCAGTGGAGGGGTTTTCAAAGCAGAGGTCACAAAGAGGATTAGTCTGATGTGCAAAGCCTTTACAAAAATAAGTTTTGAAATGTATTTTGAAAAAAAAACTATACAAGTTTCAAAAAGTCAAAAGGTGGTTTTATGCATCTTCTCTGACACTAGTACAAAAATGTTACGTTGCTTCTAAAAGGAAAATATAGGTGCACCTAGGTGGCTCAGTCAGTTAAGCATCTGACTCCTGATTTTGGCTCAGGTCATGATCTCATGGTTCATGGGTTCAAGCCTCCCATCAGATTCTGTGCTGAGAGTGGTTGGAGCCTGCTTGGGATTCTCTCACTCTCCCTCTCTCTTCCCCTCCTGTCTCTCTCTCTCAAAATAATAAATAAATAAATAAATAAATAAATAAATAAATAAACAAACATTAAAAAAAATAAAAGGAAAATACAATTTTTTAAATGTTACGTTAAAAAAATAAATGAAAAGAAAATATAAGTTTTTAAATGTCTAGCTTATTTTGAGAGAGAAAGAGAGTGGGGGAGGGGGTGAGAGGCAGAGAGAGAGAGGGATAGTGAGAGAATCCCAAGCAGACCACACTGTCAGCATAAAGCCTGATGCAGGGCTTGAACTCATTAACTGTGAGATGATGACCTGAGCCAAAATCAAGAGTCAGATGCTTAACCAAATGAGCCACCCAGATGGCCCCAAGAAAATATAAATTTTTTTAAGTTATTTTTTTTTTTTTAATTTTTTTTTCAACGTTTATTTATTTTTGGGACAGAGAGAGACAGAGCATGAACGGGGGAGGGGCAGAGAGAGAGGGAGACACAGAATCGGAAACAGGCTCCAGGCTCTGAGCCATCAGCCCAGAGCCCGACGCGGGGCTCGAACTCACGGACCGCGAGATCGTGACCTGGCTGAAGTCGGACGCTCAACCGACTGCGCCACCCAGGCGCCCCAAGTTATTTATTTTTTAAGAGAGAGAGCACACATGCAGAGAGTGAGGGAGAGAGAGAGAATCCCAAGCAGGCTCGACACTGTCCACACAGACCCTGATGCAGGGCTCCAACCCACAAACCATGAGATCATTTCCTGAGATGATGATCAACCAGCTTAGACACCTAGGTGCCCCTAAATTTTGATAAGTTAATAATAACATGTTACTATTACACCTTCCCACAATTTGGTCTCACAGGAATACAGTAGTAACACTAAAGGAGATTTTGTTTTAACTATTAAAATGAGAGACAGAACTGTAATTCGCCTGATACCCACTTCCAAACTAGTCAGCAAGTCCTGTAAAACTCTACCCCATTAACAGCTCGTCAGGTATTTCCCCCTTCTGCACGCCCACTCAGTGTCTAGACCCTCATTTTTCTCATCGGGCTACAGCAAAACTCCTCATTTGTACACTCACTTAATCTCCCTCCAATCCAGCCTCCACTCAGTCTCTAGAGATGATGTTATAAAACGTAAATCTAATCATGTCACTCTCCTGCTTAAACACTCTCTGTTTTGTGTCCTGCTGAAACCACCCCGTCACCACCAAATACACAAATACCAACTTCTAAACTGACCATTGCAGGTTCTCCAAGATCTAAGCAAGCCTAACTTTCTGTTAGGTGTGCACGAATACCCTCACCACATATCATCCTTTCTAAACAACTTACCATTTCCAGGTGAGACACTATTATCTCTGCCTCCCCCACAATGCCACCTTACCAGCCTTAGATGCCTACCTTGTGATGGATGTCACACTAGTAAGATTGATTCTAAGTTCAATATCCTTTGAGCCCTGACAAGTTCCTCCTAAGTCTCATTCCAGTCTTAGAAAGTTTGAAATGCAATTTAAAATCATGAAATGGAGTATAGTGAATAAACTTACAATATAATTGCAATCATCTCTCTGAATTTTAGGGTTGTTAACATTATTAATAAGAAATTGTCGGAATTTTAGAACCGAAATACCTACAAAACAAAGCTCAATGTTTTCAACTTTGCAAATAAATTATTAGAGGCAAAACTGTAGGTGTCAAAGCACTTGCAATTGAAAAAAAGAAAAGAACTAAACCACCATCAATTCATCACATTATCAATGAAAAAGACCAGTACATCATAGGTAGTAAAGATAATGCAATCGTATCATATAATTTTGAGCTCTACTTTAATTATAATCAATGGCCAATAATTTTGGAGAAATTTTGCAGTATAGTTGATGCCCTCACAACATAATTCCTTATGTTTCTAGTATCAGTTATTTGCCTTAGTTAAGCATCTATATTTACCCCCATTGAAAATCTTCTATTCTTATTTTTAATCATAGTATTTGTGACTATCACTCATCTGTTGTTGCCAAACAAGCCTCCCCAAAATGTACTGATTTACAACCACCACTTATTTGGTTCACAATTCTACAAGTTGGCAATTTATGCTGAGTTCAGCTAGGCAGTTCTGGTTCTCTGTTGGAGTCATATGTGTGTCTGCAGTCTCTTGCAGTTTGGGTAAGCAGCTTTATTGATGTTGGCCATGATTTCCTGTTTCTTTGGGGACTCAGCTTGTAGGTTAGCTTGAGTCCTTGGAGAAGCAAATGCCAAGAAAGAATTAAATGTGCAATGAATTTAGTAAGAGAAATGCTTGTGTTAGAGAAACCAAGAAGGAAGCCAAGTAAGGCTGGAAGAGCCATGGGATCACAATGCGAGTGTGACCCAAAGTGAAGAAGAGAAAGAGGAAAAAATAAGTAAAAACACCCTGGACTGATATGCTGTATAGGAAAGGTTTGGCACATCTGCCAGGAAGCCCTTTAGCCAAAGTTGGCCATCAGATAAATAAGTGACTCTTAGTGCCTCTACCTCACAGATATTAGCTGGGAACAACCTGTGGGAGCATGGCTTTGGTAGAAATGCCACAATGTATTTCTTTGTGCAGTAGCCAGGGCCCTAGGTCAATTATGCTCCCTGTATTTGGAAGTCTATAAGATGCATTTTCAGGCTCCAGAATTACTATGGTTTGTCTTTCACAGACTAGGTTGAGCTTGTTCACATGGTAGCTAAGCAGGGTTCAAGAGAGCAAGCAACATGTGATACTTCTCAAGGTATAGGCTCAGAGCTGGCAAACTACTACTTCCAATGCATTCTACTGGCCAAAATAGACCACGAGGCCATACTCAAGAACTGATAAAGAAACTCCCTCTCAGAAGAAGGGGCCAAGTCAGGTTACAAAGAGTACAGATGCAAGAAGAAGTGAATAATTTTTGCCATATTTGCAATGAAGCAAAAGTGACTGACTCTTGAAATTTTTTTTAGATGCTGTTGCTGTCACCTGGATGGATAAAGTAATCCCTTCCATGCAATGGGTCATTTCTTTTGGGATTTCAACTTCAATAGTTAGCAACATATGTTGTACAGTGCTTTCAGCCTCGAGGCTGTTCTACACAGCAAGCCAAGAAGGACAACTGCCTTTGATTTTCTCCATGCTTAATAACTACTTCAGTCCAACTGTTGCTATCACCCAGATAATCATCTTAGCTTCTTGTCTTATTATAGCCTCAGATTTAATCAATTTAATAAAATATTCAGGATTAGCAACCTGGGTTTTAAGAGGGCTATATATGATAGGTTTACTTAAACTAAGGTACCAGGACCCCAATCTACCCAGACCTTATAAGGTAAATCAAGATAAAAATGTTAATATTAACTTTCTACTCTATTTCTAGGAATATAACTTTTTTAACCTATAGGGGATGCTTCTAATCAATTAGAGTCCAATTTATGAAACATCTGATCTGGATCTCTATGTTCCAGTTTACTGATGTATAATTGGCTGTGTGAGCTATTTTTGGCTTGTTTCTTATTGAGTAAAAGGTCAAAATTGATTCTCCACAAGGAATATAGTTATCACTTTTGTTATTTTCCAGGAGCTAGACAACAATGCTTTTGGGGGAAGGGGGGGAATATTGACCCAACTCAAAATCATCTCTTCAGTGCACAACCCAACATAGGTGATATGGCATTCCATTCTTAATTATATCCTTGATGGAGTCTTCATTTTCTACAATAAGATCAATAAGATGTTAATCTAAGCCTCAGTTTGGATTATTATAAACATTGTGAACCTGAACTTAACTTGCAAGATAAAATCACTACCTCCTAGATAATGTCAGTAGGGCCCTGTAGGCTCCTAGAGTATCTTTATGCAAAATATACAAAAGCACCCCTTCCTCTAGGCAGACATAGCTCTGTGCCCAGGCACAGCCTAGTGAAGAAAGCACAAGCTAGATATTAGCTCCATGCTGCTCCATCAGATGGGAGCACTTGTGCATATAGTGACTATTTACGCAATCATACGTATAAGAAATTAAATTAGACTCATTTGAAAAGACCATTCTGACAATAGCATAGAAAGTGAATTAGAAGAAGGCATGAGTAGAGGCACCTGAGTGGCTCAGTTGGTTAAGTGTCCAAGTCTTGATCTTGGGGTTGTGAGTTCAAGCCTCAGGTTAAAAAAATTAATTAGTTAAAAAGGAGGCATGAGCATATTCAGGTCAAACAGCCTGCAGAGGTTCATTTAGTCACCCAGTTTAACTAAAGAGAATTCTAAAACTTAGAGATTAAGTAAATTACTCTGGCTAAAAGATACCAGGCTGGAATTTAAACTAAACAGTCTGATTCCAGAGCCCATATTTTTGTTATATTTATTTTAAAATTTTTATTCTGTAAAGGACCTACTAAGGAAATTTTTTCTGATCTTAGCATCAAGAATACTTAGGCCTCTCCTAAATAACTGATTTGCTAAAAAAATAATAAAAAAAAAAAAAAAAAATAACTGATTTGCTTATACCTTATGATGGACAGCTTTCAGAATCTATATGGAGTTTTGTGGCATGTGTTTTGTGAAACAAATTCATTCTTTATGCTTATTTCCCTCTCTCTTATTTTCATTTATTTTGCCTTGGTGTAATGTAAGACATACCTTGCTATAATGTAAATCCTAAGAGGTTTCAAATAGTGTTTGTTTAATTCTTTAATTGTGTCATAAATACAATCAAAATGGCCCGTTTAAGATATTTTCTGCATGTAGAGATTGTGTACAAAGTAAAATGAGAGTCCCATGTTTCATGCCAGTGACCATAATAACCACTTGAGTGTGCTTTTTAAAATATGAATTCCCAGACTCACTCTTGGGAATTCTAATTTAGTCGATGTCAGTTGGGCCCTAAGAGTTTATGTTTATCAATTATCTTGGGGCTTCTTATGCAGAGAAGTCCACTGACTGACTGTATTTTAAGACACACTAGTCTAAACAATCTTCATTTTCTTCCCCTCAAAATGGCTCCCTCTTTGGCCATTTCTCCTCTTGAAAAAAGTGAATGACAATATTTTGGATTTGAGTCATCTATTTATTCAACAAATAAGCAGTAACTATCTGCTATGTTTCAGGTACTCTACTAGGCAGTTCAAAAAACCCATTAGCCTCAGAGAAGTGTAAGAAATGTATACAAATCACTGTTCTAAAGTTAATTAAGAAATGTCATTTTGTTGGGGCAACCTGTCTGGCTCAGTTGGTTGAGCATATGACTCTTGATCTCAGGGTTGTAGGTTTGAGCACTATTGGATGTAAAGATTACTTAAAAATAAAATCTTAAAAAAATATTTTTTTAAAAAAGAAATGCCATTTTGTTGAGCACGTTTTACTGAAGTGCCCTGTGTACAATGCTCACAAAGACTTCAAAAGACCAGCATTAGATAAAACCTCATTTTGCAAATGGGTTGGAAAAGACCCTTTTTTCCCCCAACTTAAATGGCAACGACACACATATTTCAGGAATATTTGATTAAAAAGCTCTGAACACATTTATCTATCATGGCTGCCTGCCCACCATGTAGCTTCCTTCAGTTGAAACAGGGTGCAGGGCCCCAAGGATCTCACTGTGCAGTGACAGCAACCCTGGACGCTGGTGCAATGGGCCCCACAGGACTCGCAGGGAGCCTCCTTCTGGCTCCCTTCGCAAATAGGTCTGAGGACCAGATTAATTAAGTAGCCCAAAGTTAAACAGCTGAACAGTGGCACTAAGCTCCCCGCAGAGGAATCTTCTGTATCTGTCTTAAATACCTCTGTGTCCCTAGCATGGCAAGTGGCACATAGGGATTCAGTAGATATTTCTTGAAGGAATGAACAATTAAGGTTGCAGAGCTTGCATTTCCAATCAGACTTTTCTGATTCCAACATTTCTGCTGTTTTTATTATGTAATAGTGCTGCTCTAGGAAAAATTGGTACATGCCTAATTAAAGAAGCATTATAACCAAATATTACGGTTATGCAAATTCCCAAAACTAAGAATGCTTCAATGACTAATACTAGAACGGAATAGTTAATTTTTTATTTTTGACAATGATTTCTTATAATGTATCTTTTTTCCCATGCTTGAAAATAAAGCACTTATTTTAGTAATAAGTTAGCAATATCTGATGAATAGAGTAGGCATTCATAAAAACTATAGAATAAATATAAATAAATAAATACTGTTCCATTTTTTTACACTCATTTAGTCTGCCATTGATGTACTTTCTATAATATACTACTGAGACTGTCTCTTTAAATATATTTGAAAATATATTTGCAGTTTTCTCCCTGGTGTTTTGAAACATTTGTTCCAAACAGAAAGAGAATGTTCTTATATTGTTTATAGAAATTTTGAACTTTTGAGGAAAAGGTCATCACTAATCTTAATCTTAATCCTTTTTTTTTTTTTTTTTTTTTACTTTCAGGTGCGTTTGCCATTTATATTTGGATCCATAGCTATATCTTTGTTTCTAATTTTGACACCAATGATTCATTCTCCTAAAGCAGAGTATATCTATGGGTTTATCTTTATTTTCAGTGGACTTCTGGGTTACAGGCTTCATGTTCACCTTAATCAACATTCTGTTTGTTTTGATAAAATCACTTGTTATTTACAATTATTATTTAATGTTTCACCACCTGAAGACCAAGATGAAGGTATTTCAACAGGAAAAAAACATCTTGAAGAAATCTTTTTGTAAATAGGCAACCCTAAATCTGTAAGTGGTTAATGACTAAGCACATTCAATCTTTGCTTTAAAATGTACACACCCACGGGCACCTGGGTGGCTCAGTTGGTTAAGCATCTGACTCTTGATTTTGTCTCAGGTCATGATCCCATGGTTTGTGAGACTGAGCCCCATGTCATACTCTGTGCTGACAGCATGGAGCCTGCTTTTCTCCCTCTCCCTTTCTCTCTGCCCCTCCCCTGCTCATGCACGTGCATGCACATGAGCTCTCTCTCTTTCTCTCTCTCAAAATAAATAAATAAACATTAAAAAAACAAAAATAATATATATATATATATACCCTCATAGATACAAAACCTCCCCCTTCATACCCAATCCCCAACTACATGTATCAAATCCCCGCCCAGCTACGTATTCAAATTCTTTAAAAAAAATTTTTTTTTAATGTCTATTTATTCTTGAGAAAGAGACAGTGGAAGCGGGGGAGGGGCAGAGAGAGAGGGAGACACAGACTCTGAAGCAGGCTCCAGGCTCTAAGCTGTCAGCACAGAGACCAATGTGGGACTTGAACCCACAAGCCCTGAGATCATGACCTGAACCGAAGTCAGATGCTCAACCGAATGAGCCACCCAAAAGCCCTCAAATTGTTTACAATTCTAATTCTTTTGCTTGTAATTTAAGCCTTAGTTCCCTAGTGCCCAACATGTTTTTCACCACTTTCCTCCAACAACCATCAAAGAAACAAACAAAATAAAAGAGTCATTGTCAGGAAGACGAGTACATGGGTAAACAGTAGATAACAGATATTTAATCAACATTCATTGAATGAATGTAAGATGCATCCACAAAAACAAAAAAAGAATATTATAAATCTGAGATTTATATTAATAAAAACTACATATTGCTTCCTACTCACTGGTCTAAACAGTTCACAGTGATATCAATCAAAAGAATGTGTTTCACTTTCAAACCCTTGTGTTGACCTCTACAAAGTGTGATAGGCTAAATAATGATGCTGAAAAATATGTTCAAGTCCAGATGGTAACTACACTTATCATGGTGAGCACTGCATAATGTACAGAACTGTTGAATCACTATATTGTACACCTAAAACTAATATAATATGGTATATAGAACTACACTTCTATTTAAAAAAGTGTCTAGGTCCTAATCCTCAGAACTTCTGTATCTAACTTTATATGGAAAAAAGAGTCTTTACAGATGTGATTAAAGATCTTGAGACGAGGGACATCTAACTAGATTATCTGCATAGCCCCTAAATGCAATCACATATATCTTTCTAAAAGAGAAGTAGAGGGATAGTAGACAAGATAGAAGAGAAGGCAATGTAACCCTGGAGGTAGAGACAGGAATAATGAGGCCACAAGCCAAGAAATGACAGCAGCCACCAGACGCTAGAAGCAAGCAAACAATGGATTTTTCCCTAGAATATCTGGAGGCAGTGTGGCCCTGCCAAAACTTTGATTTCAGCCCAGTGAAACTGATTTTGGCCTCTAGCCTCCAGTATTGTGAGAGAATAAACTTCCGTTGTTGTAAACCACCAGGTTTGTGGTAATTTGTTACAGCAGCTCCAGGAAACTTATATATAAGGTATTTGCCAAAAATACTCATGCAATTTCCATAATATGGAAAGGAAGGCTTTCTTCTAAACTCACATACTAAATATTTTTGCATGTGTAGTACACAGACATATGACTCCACTGAAATTGTCTACTATATAGAGAAAACTAAAAATGTAAGTTCCCAACTGAGAGAGGATATTCTTACTGCTATTCCTCCCTAAAATCATATTATCTAACCTCCAAGATAGCCTAAGTACTTCTCACCCCTTGAAATTCATGCTCTGAGGCAGTTCTCTCCCACACTGAGTCCAGGTTGCTCTTAAGCAATGAAATATGAAGGAAGCAATGGTGTGTCACCTCCAAGTCTATGTCATAAGTGGCATTGCTGCTGAGGCCTTCTTCTCTTGGATTGCTTGCTCTGGTCACAACCAAAGGCCTTTGTTGGAAGAACAATCAAGTAGTCCCATAGAGAGGACACAGTGGAGAAAAACCAATTTGCCAGCATCAACATGATAGTCATTTCAGGAAGCTACCTTCAGACTGGATCCTACAACACCAGGGAAACGTTTATATGATGGTAGCCCAGCCAAGATCTGACTGCGACTTCATGAGAGACTCCAAGTCAGAACTGTCCAACCATGTTTCTATGTTTCTTCTGAATTCCTTTTATTTTTTTATTTTTTAAAAAACTTTATTGTGATAAGAACACTTAATATAAGATCTACTCCATTAACACAATTTTAAGTATTAATACAGTATAAGTATAGGCACTTTGTTGTACAATTGATCTCTAAAATGTATTCTGAAATTTTATACCCATTATTTAGCAATTTCCTGTTGCCCCCTACCCCAGCCCTTGGCAACCACAATTCTATTGTTTGCTTTCATGAGTTTCGCTATATTAGATAACCTTATTCATATACATGGAATCATGCAGTATTGTCCTTCTGTGACTGGCTTATTTCACTTAGCATAATGTTCTCCAGGTTCATGCATATTGTTGAATATGGCAGGGTTTCCTTCTTTTTTTAAAGACTCCATTCTCTGTATATATCACCTTTTTTATCCATTCATATATCAGTGGGCATTTAGGTCGCTTCCACACTTTATATAATGAACATAAGAATACTAATGTCTCTTCCAGATCCTGATTTCAATTCTTTCCAGTAAGTCTTTAATCTATTTTTGAATTAATTTTTGTATATGATGTGAGATAAGGGTCCAATTTCATTATTTTATATGTGCGTATCCATCCTTCCCACCACTATTTGTTGAAGAGACCATCCTTTCCCCAATGTGTATTCTTGGCATTGTTACCAAAGATCAGTTTACCATATATGTGTGGATTTATTTCTAGGCTCTCTATTCACTGGTCTATGTGTCTGTCTTCATATGAATATCATACTGTTTTAATAACCATATCTTTGTGTAATAAACTTTGAAATCAGGAGTACAATGCCTCTAGCTTTGATCTTTTTCAAGATTGTTTTGGCTATTTGAGGTCTTTTCTGGTTTCATATGAATTCTAGAATTGTTCTTTTTAACTCTGTAAAAAAATATTCTATGGTATTTTGATAGGGCTTGCAGTTGAATCTATTGGACAGTATGGATATTTAATAATGTTGAGTCTTCATGAGCATGAGCACGAGCATGAGATACCTCTCCATTTATTTGTGTTTTCTTTAATTTTTTTCATCAATGTTTTATAATTTTCAGTGTGCAAGTCCTTAATGTCTTTGGTTAAATTTATTCCTAAGTATTTTATTGTTTATGATGCTATTGAAATTGAGATTGTTTCCTAATTTCATTTGCAATTAGTTGATTATTAGTGTATAGTTGTATTCTGCAACTTTTCTAAACTCAATTATTAGTTCTAATAGTTTTGGGTAGAGCTTTTAAGATGATGTCATATGCAGAGAGAAGCAATTTTACTTCTTCCTTTCCAACCTGGATGCTCTTTTTTTCCTTGGCTAACTGCTCTGGCTAGGACTTCCAGTAATATGTGAAAGAAGTGGTGAGACTGGACATCCTTGTCTTCTTCTTGGTCTTAGTGGGAAAGCTTCTGGTTTTTAATTCTTGAGTATAATGTTACCTGTGAGCTTGTCATATATAGCTTTCATGATGTTAAGGTAATCTCCTTGAGTCCTAGTTTTTATCATAATGTTGAATTTTATCAATTAGTTTGTTGTTTGTTTGTTTGCATTTGTTGAGATGATCATGCAATTTTTAGCCTTCACTCTGTTTATCTGGTGTATAGATCGCATTAATTAATTTGTGTATTGTTGTAGACTCTAAGTCTAAAGTTCTCTCTTGGCCAGCAAGAGAGCGGGATGGAGGATGAAAAGCAAGAGACAGCTAATGTCCGGGAAGAGACAAGAGCCCCAAATAAGGGTCCTTGCCCCGTTTTTATTAGAATCAGAAGGCTTATGAACATGGCAATGAATGTGCACAAAGAGACCATGAATCTGTGAACATTAACTTGAGGATTTGAGGGAAAGGGGATCTTGAACATATTTGAAGTTAGGGGTTTGGGTTAATACAAAACAAAATCTGGGCACCAGGCAGTCGGGCAGAAGGTTGTTTACAGGGCACATGAGGCACCACCTCTGTTTATCTCAGCTAGCCTAGGGGATAAGACAGATAGGGGAAATAACCTCAGGGTTAACAAGGCACCTTTTCTTTTGTTAATCATCTCCACTCTGGGCAACTTCACCCTGCAGCACAGTTCAGGGGTCTATAACCCAAATTACGTGTTTACCTAACTTGGTCCTTCTCTCCTGTGAAAGCAGCTTTCTGCTATAGTACTAAATTGGGAGGCGCCTCCACCCTGAATACCTAATCTCGCTTACCTCATACACCTTTGTATTGGGTGCCTTTGCACCCCGCTCCCTCTCTTGGGGTCCTAATCTTGTTTACCCAAACTCATTTGTGAGCATCCTATGGCTTTGTACTTCTTCATGCCTTGTTAACCCATTGGTATAACCCCGGGGGATTCCTAAGCTTATTCCCCACAGTGTATTTTGAATCATCTCTGCATTCCAAGAATAAATCCCACTTGGTTGAAGTGGATGATCCTTTTAATGTGCTGTTGAATTCAGTTTACTAGTATTTTGCTAAGAATATTTGTATCTATGTTCATCAGGGACATTGGCCTATAGTTTCCTTTTGTTGTAGTTTCTTGTCTGGTTTTGGTATCAGGTTAATTGTCTCACAAAATGAGTCTGCAAGTGTCCCCTCTTCTTTGACTTTTTTTGAACAATTTTAGTTGGCATTAATTCTTTAAATGTTTGGTAGAATGTGTTAGTGAAGCCATCTAGTCCTGGACTTTTCTTTGTTGGGAGGTTTTTGATTACTGATTTTCTGATTTCAGATTTTCTATTTCCTCATGATTGTATATTTCTAGGAATTTACCCATTTCTTTTAGGTTATCTAGTTTTATTGGGTATAATTGTTCATACTAGTCTCTTATGGTTCTCGGTATTTCTGTAGCATCAGTAATAGTGTCTCCTCTTTCATTTCTGATTTTATTTAAGTTTTCTCTCTTTCTTTCATAATCAAGATAAAGGGTTTTAATTTTGTTTTTAAAAACCCAGCTCTCAGTTTCATTGATTTCTTCTATTGTTTTTCTAGCTCTCTATTTCCCTCCTGGACTACAAGATTTCTGCTGAAAAATCTGCTGATAGCCTAATGGGTACTTCCTTGTGTGAAATTTCTCTTATTGTTTTTAAAATTATCTCTTTGTCTTTAATTTTAGACAGTTTTATTATTTGTCTTGGATAAGATCATTTTGGATTGAAATTCTGGGATACATACTACCTTTGTGAACTTGGATGTGAAATATCTCCCCAGATTTAAGAAGTTCTCAGTCATTAGTTCTTTATAGAAGCTTTATGCCCCCCTTCTCCATCTCTTGTTCTTGGATTCTAATCATTCATAGATTATTTCTCTAATGGTATCCTATAGTTCACATAGGTGTTCTTTGCTCCTTTTCAGTTTTTTTTCTCTTTGTTCTCTTCTAAGGGGATAATTTCAAAAGAACTACCTTCTCCTTCACAGACTTTTTCTTCTGATTAATGTATTATGCTGGTAATATGCTCTATTGCATTTTTCATTTTATTCATTGTATTCTTCAGCTCCAGAATTTCTGTTTGGCTCTCTTAATGATTTCTATCTATATGTTTAACCTTTCATTTTATTCATTTATTGTTTCCCTGATTTTGTTGAACTTTTTATTATAACTCATTAAGCCTCCTTAAAACTGCTATTTTGAATTCTGTATCAGGTAAATCATAGATCTCCAATCTCCGGATTACTGGAACATGATTGTATTCCCTTGGTGGAGTCATCATTCCTTCTTTTTTCATGTTCTTTGAACCTTAAATTGCTGTCTTTGCATTTAAAATAGTCACCTCTCTGTCTTTATTAACTGGCTTTGGGAGAGAAATACTTTGTCAGCCCTACTAGAGGTTTTAAGGTTTTCTCAGCCCTTTTCTATGGGTACACCTGCTCCACACTTACTCCCTCTCATGGCAGAGTTGTTAAATTTGTATGCATTTTCTTGATCTTGAAATTCCAGGCTGTGTGCTAACAGTCTCCCCTTTGCTTTCCCAGCACAATGCTAAATGCTCAAGCTTGTAGTTTCTCCCCGGCCCACATATTTGAGCCAGCTGTCTGCACATGCTCACTAGCTGTCTGAAAAAGTTCATTCTCTCAACTCTCAAGAGGATGGCCAGGGAGCCAGCCAAGGAATGGGATTGGGCATAAGTGAGGTACACAAAGCACTAGGGATACTTGTTAGTGAGTTGGAAGATTCCCAGTAGCTCATGGCAGGCCTCCTGATGGAGACTGTGATGTTTTTTAGCAGGATCCACATCCCTGTGATATGTTCCATTCTGGGCTCTGGTTGTGGTTGTCCCAGCCACTTACCACTCCCCATCACCCTGCCCACCACTCAGCACCTGGATATGGCAAGAGAGAGGTGGGCCTCTTTGGCAGTATCTTGAAGCTAGACATTTACTCATACTTTCACTTTCCCCTGTGGGAGAAATCACAGGTCAAGAAGGCCTGAGCTATGGGGGAGGTACTGGGGAAGGGATGATGTGGGCAAAGTCAAGCGGTTTGCCTTACCTTCTTCAATGTGTCCAATATTGAAATTTTTTGCTCCAGCAGTGTGCTAGAACTTCATTACTGGACTACTGGATTTTCACAAAGGTTCTGTCATCTGTGGATGATTGCAACATTGGTGTTCTTTAAAAGGAAGATGGTAGAGAAATCCTGTTCCACCATTTTCATGACAACACTCTCCTTTTGTTTAGTTACAATTCTAACATGTTGGCCACAGGTCAGAGTTTCGCTGCAGCTCCAGCTCCTCTCAGATAGCCCAGCCTTCAGTATTTCTGAGCTGCTGTATTCTCATCTAAGAGGCTCATGTTGGGATCAGGAATATAGCACTGAGACATCAGAACAAAATGTAATTCCATTCTTCTTGAATAATTAAATTCCCCCAGGGCATGATAAGCATTCATCAAAAATGCTCAAATATGTTTATGATGTTTGCAAGGTCACTTTCTTTTCTATTATATGTTATAGTGAAGCCACTTTCAAAGGTTATGTAAGAAGTTACTTTTTATAAATGGTCTTGGAGCACCTGGGTGGCTCAGTTGGTTAAGCTCCAACTTCAGCTTAGGTCACAATCTCATAGTTTGTGGGTTCAAGCCCCACGTCAAGCTCTATGCTGACAGCTCAGAGCCTGAAGCCTGCTTCAGATTCTGTGTCTCCCTCTCTCTCTGCCCCTCCCCTGCTCATGCTGTCTCTCAAAAATAAATAAATGCTAAAAAAAAAAAAAAAAAGATACTATGAATGGTCTAATTTTTTTTTATTTATTTATTTTTATTTATTTATTTTTTTTTTACGGGAGAGCTAAAATACCTAGGGAAAATATCCCCAAATGTAGATTATTGCACTTACACTTGTGGCTAATTTACTTCACTGATTTACTTATTGGTTAACATTTCCTACTTAGAAGTCCTGACTCCAAAGGAAATCATGTCCTCAGGTATGGCTACACAGAACCAGAGGGAAGACACTGTCCCATTCTCATAAAGAAAGTAGCTCTCTAATACACAATATGTCTCTTTGCAAACCTTAAGAGAAACATGCTGCATTGGTTAATATTTGAGTTATCTATTTATTTAAAGATAAACATTTAAAAGTTCTAGGCAATCTTTAACTTTGAGTATATACTAAAGGGTAAAGTGTAATACAATAAATTAAATTGAATAGAATTGAATAAAAAATATAAATCAAGAGGAGAGTTATATAAAACATAATAACACAAACAATACTAGAAAATATTTAATTTTAAAATCTAGTGTCTCCAGGTAATTTATATATATTGTCTTTAGTTGTCAAAACAACTTTCAGAAAATAGGCATTGCTAACCACCATTTTTTTTTCATGTTTGAGAGACTGGGTGTCGGGGGTGGGGGGGGGCATGTGTGCATGTGGGGAGGAGGGGCAGAGAGAGAATGAGACAGAGAATCTCCAGCAGGCTCTGCACTGTCAGCAAAGAGCCTGACGTGAGGCTCAATCTCACAAACCCTGGGATCATAACCTGAGCCAAAATCAAGAGTTGGACAATTAACCAACTGAGCCACCCAGGCGCCCCACTACCCACCATTTTAAAGGTAAAGAAACAGGATCAGAGAAAGTTCAATCACTTGAATGAGCTCACAGAGGCAGTAAGTGATAAAGTTTGTATTAAAAACCAGTTTGTCTGAATCAAAACCCTACGATATTTCTACATCAAATATGTGTAAAACTAGATTTGCAGATTATTTTATTTCCAAACCAAAATACATAGCATTAGGACAATTGCTTACTCACATGGATGAAATAAAATTGGATTCCTAACTCACATCACATGCCATTAAAAAAAAAAAAAGCCAGCTGCAAGGCCTAAATGTGAAAAGTATACATTTTAAATTTAGAAATACTTAAGAGAATAAGTTTAATACATTAAAATAGGGATCAGCTAATTAAACCTAAAAAAGCACAAGTCATAAAAAAGATATAGAATGTACACCTAAATTTTTAAATTTTCAAAAAAATAAGTATCATAAGCATAGTAAAAATACAAGCCACAAGCTAGCAAATTTGTGATTAAAACCAAAAAAGATTGTGTAATGGCAGCAAAACACAAGAGTAGTCAGCTCCAAGCTCTCATTGTCTTACAGAAATACCAAAAAACAAGCCGAAACTATCAGAACCAACAAGACAGTCATATTTGTCCCCAAAAGATACAATCCTTTAGTTCATATTGCAAAAAGACCAACTGAAGGTGAAATTCTCATATGTCACCATGGTTGGGAAATATTTATCTGCCAAATATTAACACTTTCCTTCCACACAAACATCACCACCATCATTACTACTCTACCTCAGTAAACATCCTTCATTCATCACCACCTGACATACTATATATGCATGTGAATTTGTTTATTTATCTCTTCTGAGTAGAATACTTTGTCCTGTCTAGAATATAAAAGGTCTTTATCTGTTTTGATCCTTCATATAGTATAGGTGTTAGATAAATTTGTTGCATTTTAGGGGGTTCCAGAGATTTTGAGGCTGATCAAGAAAAAAAGATAAGATCAGGAGGTGGTGGTAGCACACATGAGCTTTAGTTAAGCAACACTTGAGCTGGTTTGCATATAGAGGAAATCACTCACAGCATGAGACTTCCCAGAGGCCATGGCAAGCCACCATCCAAAAGGGGAGGAAGACAGGAGAATCCCTGGGGAAAAGGAGACTCCCATACGGAGGGTTTGTATATTTAGGTGTTGTCACTCAGCAGCAAGTAGGCAGACTTGGAGGCAGAGAGCCCCTAAGGGCAGCAGTGGCTTGGGGTCTTTATTGCCCCGGGCTTACCTTACCTGTGGCTAACATAGGTTAAATGCAGTTTTGCAGGGTATGCAAAGTAAGCAAGCTCTAAATGGCTAATAATATGTTTATTTGGACTATGTTTAAAACAACTGGATGTGTAAAAGTTTGAAGTAATAGGTCTTAGTCTGCTCTGAAGAAGTAAACAACCTAGGGTCCAAGGTACAGAGACCATCTTTGGCTTATTATATAATATGCATGAAATGAACAAAACAACAACAAAAATAAACTAAACACAAGTTAATTTCTCCATAGCTGATCCTACTACAAAAGTAATGAATGAATAAATGTTTGAATTAATGAATACATGTTGGGTGGACTAATACCTATAGATTAAGTTAAATTAGAGGAAGAGTAGTTGCCTGTATACAATTAATACTAGATGGGTTTACATATATCCCGGTGGACAATATAGATATACAAATTAATCCCAATAGACGTTTCACATGTATGCTGTCACTCAACAGTACATCACTGATCCTACAATATGAAATTATTATCCTCATTTATAAAATGAGGAAATGTGGATCCCAAAAAATAACACAACTTGCTATAAACCATGCCAAGAGTAAGTGACACAGTGGGATTCAAACCTTTGCCCACTTAAATGCAAAGTTTACATTCTTTCCATTAAACTACAATTTCTTCTCTTGGTACTCATCTACAAATTATTCTTTCAGAGTTAAATAATATCAATGTTACACCCCCAGAGGAGACTTCTCTTCCCAGAACTTTTGAAACCTTCCTTTCTTAATTAGCTGTGACTAACTTGTTCACTGGCATATGTGATTTTTTAAAAAATAGTTACCATGTGAAACACTTTAACTCTGGCCTTAAAAGAAGTCACAAAATCGCAGAACAATTCACAAGTTAATCAGTCATTTATAAACCAAATTAGATTCAATAACAAAATGCTTGTGAAGGGATGAGATGGCTAAATTAAGGAAACCTTCCAGAAACATGGAGGGAAAGTGGAAAAAAAAAAAAAAGGCAATCCTTGTGAAGTTTCAAAATTACTTTTCAGGATTTAAAAAATGGAAAAAGGCAAAAAATCATGCAACTCCCAAGAGCAATAGAACTTTCCCATGGAAATATTTTAATATTTAGTGCCACAACAGGGACAGGAATCTTTGGGTCTTATATCAGTGGTATTAAAATATTCTTCACTGAACTTACCTGTCTCCCTGAGTATTTGAGCTGCTTGTGCCATGGTGATTATTCTTGCCATTCTTAATCACACAGGGCTGGGGATGATCTTCCCTAAAAGCAGAGGACCAATTTATTTTTTCAAAAGATTTCTTGGAGCCTCTGTTTCTCTCCCCAGTCTTTGGATCAAACTTTTTGTTTATCTTTTAAGAATGGCTGCTCATCAAACTTATAACTTACTATCTGACTGTATAATTCAGCTTTTTTATGCAGGATTCTAGGTGTCCATGGAGCACAGGTGGGTAGTAGAGAGGCTAGAATACTAAATGGTAGAAGCACACAACAGAGGACTGTGAAAAAAATAATTTTGTAAATTTATTTTATTGTTTACCTGTGTTAAGTAGTTTCTCATTGATGGTGACCATCAAGAACTTGAAGACATCATCATTAAAATCATTAAATCAAAATGTATAGTCATTTCAAATATAAAATCTCTTTTCACCTTCCAATTTAATTTTTGAAATCAAACACATTTTAGAATAATTTTGTCAAGTTCCATAAAAGATTCAGTTGGGATTCTTACTGTGATGGAATTTTAGTTGAGGTATACACGGGGAGAACTGACATCTTTATAATAATGATTATAGCTTTCTCTAAATTAAACTTTTTTGGGAAAGAGAGGAATCCTTCTATAAGCTTTAGTGTTCTCCATAAAATTTTGCACATTTCCTGTTATACTCACTCCATAACCACTTATAATTATTTTGCTATGTCAGTTTAGAAAATCCAAGAGAATATATGAAGAAAACCACGTTGTCTGCAAAAGAAGCAGTTTATTTCCTCTTTTTAAATTCTTAAAACACATTTTTCTTTCTTACAACATTGGTTCATCTTAAAAGAGCAGGAATCCTTATCTTGCTCATCACTCTAATGAGCATACTTCCAATGTTTTATATTAATGATGATATTTGCTATAGGTGGTTGGGAGATGCCCTTTACTTAATTAAGGTATCATCATCTACTCTCAACTTGCTAAGATTTTAATTATGAGAGACTATTGAATATACCAAATGACCTTTTGCTTCTTTTAAGATGATTACATTTCTTCTCTCATCAACTAATTTGGGGTATATTTTTCTCTTTTTCTAGCTTACTTGTTCTCTTTTTCTGTTAATCTAGATAACAGTTTATCAATTTTGTTTATCTTTTCAAAAAACCAACTCTTGGTTTTGTTGTGTTTTTTTCTATTGCTTTTCTAGTCTCTGTCTTTTTCTTCAGCAACCCATAATTTGTTCCCTCTGGTGTCAAGAGGTACTGCTGTATCAGAGGCCAGGCCATGGAAGGATTCTCCATTGTTCTCCTTTCTTTCCTGTAAAGAAGTCTCAAGTTCTGCAACTTCTCCCTCTCTAGCAGAGCTGTACTGGGCATGCAGCAAGCCATTCTTTTCTGTTCCTTTGTTCTTAGCTGCCCTCACCAAACTACACCAGTTCCATCAGTGTTCCATGTGAGGCGACACAGAAACCAGCCCTTCAGACAGCTCCCAGAAAGGCCAGGACCTTCATCCTGAGTAGGCCAAAGGCTCTACTCTTGCCTCTGAGAGAGGCCAGGTGATCTCTTTTGGCACTGAGCTGTACTGGCTTTGGGAGGGGCTGAAGTAGATAAAGTCGAATTGTTCTTCTAAGACTTTTCAATGTGACCGTTCTTGGTTTGTACTAGTCTGAAGTATTGCAACTACTTAACTGGATTCTGGGCTCTTCCTAAAGGTATTTTGGGTATGTATCATTGTTAAATCAGTGTTTCTATGAGGAAATGAGGGCTGGAACTTCCTTTTCCACTATCTTGCTGATGTCATTCTCCTCTCTAGCTTACTGATTAAAAGTTTGTTCATTAATTTTCAGTCTTCTGTTGTGTTACTGTTATGTAATAACTCATTCAAATTTCTAGTTTTCTCCTGAAATATTTTTGGCCAAATGCCACAGATCTTGATATGGATTGCTTCAATTACACAGCTATAAACTGTGATTTACATTTATTTAGGAGTATGATTTTCAAATGTCAAGTTACATACACTTTTTTTGATGAGCATTTCTTTATTTTGTTCAAGTACATTATTATGGTCAATGAATGTAAACTGTTGGGAGGAAAAATTTTCCTATACCCTTCAAAGATTCTTCCCATTGGTCTAAGAGTTAAATTGACATGATACAGATTAACAGAAGAAAATCAAATTTAATTTTGTATATATGGGAACCTCACAAACACGACAGGTTCAAAGACAGAAATATAAAATGAGGCTTATATGCAATCCTGAAGCTAAGGAATGGAAGAGGGGCCTGGGGCTTCAAAGGAGAGGAGGCCAATGCACAAGGCAATAAGAAGAGGAGCAGATGTTTGGTAACTGGATGGATATTTGCCTGCCATACAGATGGGCCATTCAGATAAAATGTATCTCCGGTCATAACTCTGATTCAGGAAAAGAACCCCCCGCAATTTAGATTGTTCTAGGTAGTTAAGGAAATGGCACATTTTGGGGAGACTTATCCTAAATTCCTTCAGTCTCACCTTTAAAACTTTGAAGAAGTATCCAGAAGCCAAACTGATAGATAACTCCATAGCTCAAAGAATCAGCCTCAGTCTTGGGAATAGGTCAGTTCAGTTAAATGGTTGTGTCTCATTTCAGGAGGCAATCTTGCAGATGGGCTTCCAAAGTTAGGCCTATCTTGTGCAAGCAATCAGGTAATTAATATGACGCATCTCTATAGAATTAAAAGGAAAACAGAGGTTAATGGTTGGAGCAAAGTATAAACCTAGTGTCTGAGTGCTGCCAGTGAGATTTCTAGATGTCAGCCTTGAAGCATCTGCAGATAGAGTGATGGCAGACAGTGGCAATCTGATAAATTTTCCTGGTTTGCAGTTTGAATGTCTCTGGTGATCTTTCTTAGTGGCCCATAGAGCAACAGGCACAAAGATCGTCTAAATATGGTCAGTTGGGATGATTTCTCTGACATCAATATCATGTCATCTAGCTTCAGTTTGCAGGACTTCAGGAAAAAGGGCAGCTTTAGTTCTCAATGATTCTAAGTCAAAACAAGGGAGAAATTTGCAAATTTTAGTTTGGAGAATCTTAGCCAGATACTTGAGGAAACCAAAATTCAGGATACAGTCCACTTTATAAGCAAAAAATAAACTGTCAAAGACAATGGAACTAGAATCTAATATCCACAAAGGTGTGCTATTGAATTTCATTTTTCTAAAATCACCCTCATTTCCACCAAAGATAGCCAAATTAAGACTAATTTGTTTGAAAAATAAGTCTGGTTTCAAAAAAACTTGGCCTGATTGTTTGCATAAGTGCAGCAAGAATAGTGATTGACCATATAGGCTCTTTTTGTTTTAAGTTTATGTATTTATTTTGAGAGAGAGAGAGAGAGAGAGAAAGAGAAAGGGAATAAGCAGCAAGGGGCAGAGAAAGGGGGAGAGAAAGAGAGTACCAAACAGGCTCTGCACTATCAGCATGGAGCCTGATGGGGGGCTCTATCTCACGAACAGCAAGATCATGACCTGAGTTGAATCCAAGAGTTGGACACTTAACCAACTGAGTCACAGAGGTGCCCTGGGCTCTTTAAAATCTGTTTTGCTAGAACTTTTCAGAAGGAATCTTCAGACTGAACTTTTAACAGTCTCTAAGGCAAAGAAGCTGAGCCAAACACTTGCTATCAGACTTGCCTACAATTATCTATATATGTGAGTAAATTCCTCTATTCTCAAGGATGCCAAAATATCCTGAGGTTACTGCAGCTGCAAGAAGTGACCTTCCTTTCTCACCTGGTAAGGACCCTAGAAGCAAGGTACCAGGCTGATTTTTCCAAGGGGCTTCATTGGCTCTGTAAAGTCAACTTTAGTTCCTTAAAGCTGTCCGGTCATATCTGAGTCTATGTATCTCTCTCAAAAACGACATTCTAGGCAAGTCTTGGCAATATAACCAATGTTTCCAATTATATCCTATTATAAAGAGAACACATTCTTATTGAACTTATGCAAATAACTTATATTGCCATGAAGATAAGAAAACTCACTGAGAGTGTCCAAATTCTGGAGGGATCAAGTAGGGAGAAAAAGATAAAAACTTCATGTTTGTTTACAAAAGTATGTTTTACCAAATTGCTGTAAGTCGTAGACAGCTTAAATGAAAATGTTTCCTTAAATCTGAAAAAACAAACATTAGAAAACCAGCAATGTTTCAAATAAGAAGTCATAAAAATTATAATCCTCTTCTTCAGTTCATTCAGACCCATGTTATTAATTCTTGTTCTGCTTGAATCCAGTTTTCCCACCAGTTCTGGAAATTCTTACCCAGTTCAGTTATATGACCTTAAGTTTATCAGAAACCTATATTTGTCAAAAGTACTTTTCATGAATCTCCTTGAGGATGAAGCACTTTTGCAGGGAACCTTCTATAAAAGCATCAGAGTAAAACAATAACTGTCTGTAAATGACCAAAGACTTTTAAAAAAATGTTCATCATTAGAGAACTGATGAGAACTCATTATAATGGACTTGACAAGGAATTGTGGTTATTTCCATGACACACAGTACTTCAATAATTAGCAGTACAAGTGATAACATTCATTATACCGGGACAAATCAAAATTTTAAGAATTTTATATACATTCTAGAACAGTTATATTAATAGTATTCACCCATATAATCTAACCTAAGAAAGTTTATCATCATTTATTTGACAGTACTTCCCATGCAATTTAACATACAAAATAAGTCTAACTAGTTTAATATCTCTCATTATAAGGAGAGAAAACAAATCTTTTGGGATGTTTCAGGGCCCTCTGGAATATGTCATATCTCAGTAGTAAGTTCTAAATAAAAAAGACTTCAGTTAGAACTGAACGGACATGGGATTCTCTCTCTCCCTCTTTCCTGCCCCTTTCCCATGCTCTCTTTCTCTCTCTTTCAAAATAAACAAATTTTTTAAAAATTAAGAAAAAAAAGAAATTCAGATATCTAAAACATTCAATTTTTTGAGAACTAACTCTTCAAATATTCTGGATAAATAATATATCACACCAAAAAAATACAAATGACAAAAATATTGTATATAATGGTTGACAAAGAGAGATATACAAGCACAGCATGTGTTTGGAGGGGGTGATATATACAATTAAGTAACTGGAATTCATGAGTAATGCAATATTTTCAAGGCCAGAGGTCACAAAGGGGATGATTCTATGGGCCCACATTACTGACCTGATATTCCGTAGTGAGATCCATATGTGGAAAGTCATTGTAAAATTTTAAAAGCTTTGGGTTTTTATCTTTAAGTTTACATATATTTAGTTGGTTAAAAAGCCATTGTGCATCTCATCTGAAATATTAGCATAAAAGTGCTACATTGATTCGAATAGAAAAAGACAAATACAAATTATAGCATATAATACCACTATTCCATTTTGATTCCACAGGAATGCAGTAAAACACTAAAGGCTATTCAAAAACTATTAAGATGAAGAAAAAGGAGAAAAAACCATAGTTGCCTTATACCCCACATCCAAATCAGTAAACAAAACTTATAAAATCTAACTTACTAACATCTCCTCAGGTGTTCTCGCCTCATCATTCCTTCCCTTGTCCAGGCCTTCATTTTTCTCACTCAGTTTACTGCAACAACCTCCTAATTTATATAGTTACTTTTAATCTCCCTCCAAACCACCTCCACTCAGTCTCTAGAGATAATGTTATAAAACACAAATCTAGTCCTGTCACCCTCCTGCTTAAATACTCTGCTATCTTGTGTTCTTGCATCTCCTCCCAACCTCACTCTGACAGCTGCTGCAACCAACACGCCATCAATCCATCACTACCTTCCTTTACCAAATGCCAACTTATAAACAAACTGTTGCAGGTTCTCCAAGATCTGAGTCAAGCCTAACTTTCTATTCTCACCTCTTGCTTTGTCACTTGCACACACCTTCTCCCCACATCAGCCTTTCTAAATAAATATTCCCAGAGTAGACAGTATTCATTCTGTCTCCCTCACAATGCTACCTTGATGCCCAGTCTGACTGCCTATCCCATCTTGATCTCACACTGATAAGACTGACTCCAAATATATTGCCCATTTTGCACCCACCCCATGAATACTTTATAGACAGCATGTAAAGCAAGTCCAAAACAAACTGAAGTGCCATTTAAAAATACAAAACTACAGACTACAGTAATTGAAAAGTGTTAATTACATATTATTTAGAATATTAATGATAGGCTCTTTGAAATTTAGAACTTAGGTCTCCTATAGAAACTTAGTTAACAAATTTTGGTCTGCACATAAAGAATTTCAAAGCAAAACTGCAGTTTCTAAGCATTTGTGCTAAACAACAACAACAACAACAACAACAACCAAACGATAGAAGTAGTTCATCAAATTATCATTTTAAAAAGTCAATTCTTTTTTACTGAGAGAGAGCACACACGTGCAGAAGTGCTCTAGCGGAGTGGGCCAGAGGGAGGGAGAGAGAATCTTAAGGAGTCTCCATGCCCAGGGCAGAGCAAAGGCAGGGCTCACTCTCATGACCCTAAGATCACAACCTGAACTGAAATCAAGTTGGAGGCTTAAACTGACTGAGCCACCCAGATGCCCCTAAAAAGTCAATTCTTGGGGCGCCTGGGTGGCTCAGTCAGTTAAGCGTCCAATTTCGGCTCAGGTCATGATCTCACGGTCTGTGGGTTCGAGCCCTGCGTCGGGTTCTGTGCTGACAGCTTGGAGCCTGGAGCCTGCTTCAGATTCTGTGTCTCCCTCTTTCTCTGACCCTCCCCTGTTCATGCTCTCTCTCTCTCTGTCTCAAAAATAAATAAACGTTAAAAAAAATTTATAAAAAAAAAGTCAATTCTTAAGTGCTAAGATTTTTTAACTCCAGTGACCATAATCAATATATTAATTAATTATAATGTCCATGATTTTGGAGGAAAGATCCAATACATTTAATACCATTACAACATAATTTATTTCTTTTTAAATTTTTTTTAATGCTTATTCATTTTTGAGACACAGAGCGTGAGTGGGAGAGGGGCAGAGAGAAGGGGAGACACAGGATAGTTAGTAGGCTCCAGGCTCTGAACTGTGAGCACAGAACCCCTCCCAGGGCTCAAACCCACAACCATGACTTCCACAACTGTGAGATCATGACCTGAGCCAAAGTCGGACACTTAACCAACTGAGCCACCCAGGCACCCATAACATAATTTGTTTCTTACATCAGTTATTTGTATTAGATAAGACTATATAATACTCATCCCCATTGAAAATCTGTATTTTAACGGATATTCAGAGATTAGTGACTTATCAATCATCTAACCCTACATAACACATTTCTGGAATTTACTGGCTTAATACAAAACACTTTATTTAACTACCATTTCTGTTATTTTGCAATTTGGGATGGGTTCAGCTAAGCACTTCTGGGCTCATGTATGTATCTGTGTGCTGTGTGTCCTTAGCTAGAGTAACTTGTTTCTGCCCGGCACTAGAATTAAATGCATTGCCCCCCTCCAAAAAAAGGCAAAAGCAAGCCCAGAATCGAGGAACCGTTAAAGAGATTCTACCTCCATTTCTGGTTAGAAAGAGCTGCAGACATATGACAAAGCACATGATTAACAGGAAATAGTGAATGGTGGCTACAAATTTTAGAACGTGATAGGTATAGCTAAACAGTAGGAGACCGATTAACATTTAAGACTGGAAATATCTTCAATATTAGATTAGAAAGTTAGGCTTTTATTTGACTGCTAATGAGGGACCACCAAAGATTTTAGTTCAAGACAGTGACAGGTTCAGAGCTGACATACCTTTTGTCTCCATTTTTATATATTCCCATGAGTTAGAGAGCAAGCCTACCAGGTGGCCTCTTTGACCTTCTGGTATTGTTTTGCTACCTGAAATGCCATTCATTTCCAGAATTCCCTTTGACCTAGTAAGCCTCTGCTCAGTCATCAATAACTGTTTAGAAAACTTTCCCACTACCCACATCTCTATACATTTTGCACAAATGTTCCAGTGCTATTCCTAGCACTCACCCTGTTGCACGTCAATTGTTTTCTCCATTGAACTGTGAATGCTTCCAGGAACGAGAATGGGTTTCAACTTATTCCTCATGGCACAGGTAAGTATTTGCCTGGCATATGTAAAGGCATCCCATAAATGTTTACTGACTGAATCAACAACAGTAGGTGCAATGGCCAGTGGGGGAACAACTAACTTAGTTCTGTAAAGTCAAACTGCTATCAAATCGGCTTCAGAAGTCAGTCACCTAAAACGCAAAAATCATACAGAACAGCTTCAAAGGAAAAACTCATTCTTTCCCCAACAGCTACCACGAGGAATGATGTTTCCCTTTACGGCAAGTCTCGAGAGTTGCGCCCTAGATACCGTAAAAGGGAGGGAAGCCCTTGGGGAAGAAAATCAGGTTTCCCGCTTTGCGGCACCGTAAGGGCGGGAAAGTGCCCGGCTGTCGGTTGGAAGACGGGCGGGTGGGGGGATCATCGCCCCGCCCTCTCGGGCTGGACTTCCGCTCACCAAGGAGGCGTGTTCCGGGCTCTCCGACCCAGCTCTGGGCGCCGGTTAAGATCAAGGTTCCCGTCGCCGGTTCCATGGAGGCGCCGGTGGAGGCGGAAGTTGAAAATGGGGACGGCGACAGCAGCTGCGGGGACTTGTGCTTCATGGACAAAGGCCTGCGAAGGTAAAGGGTGCTGCTCAGCCAGAAGCAGCCTGCGCATTCCTCGGACGGCAGTTGTGGGTAGGTGGCTGCCTCGGTGCAGCGGAGGCGGCACAGCTTTACCCAGACCACACACAAATGCTGTCCGGCTTTCTCCCGCCTTAGAGCTGCAGAATTGCTCTGAAGTACCTCGTCCCACGAATTGTCCTTATTCCTTTCTACTTGGACTTCTGAGCAACCTGGAAACTGCCCTGCGACCTGACTCTACCAGCCTTTAACCGTCCTCCCTCCTTTACTGGTTCTCCTTGTTTTTCTAATTATTCTTTTTTTACTTGCTCTGTAATTGTTAGCATTCTCCGGTTCTGTCTTGTCTTTTCTGCTCCTCTTACTTTGACAAAAAGTGGCACTGTGGTATCTCTAGCAGCTGTGGAGCGAAGTTTTACTGCTCTTCATTAGTTTTGCCTCAATTCTCTACACCTGCATTCTAATTTCTCCTTTGCAGAACACTATGATATCTATATCCATATACTTTTTGAAAGTACTAAACATCATATTTAGCTAGTCGTTTCCCTCTTTCATGTAGCCCAAGTTTATGTATGACATACTAAGTTCTTCGTTCTGCTTTACTGACTGGTCCTTGCCTACCTTTTCGGTCTCCCCTCTTAACCATTTCTTCATTTTACTCTATGATTAGCCATACTGCGCTACTGGCAGTTAGTTCCATAGTAGGCTTCTCTGTGCTTTTGCACATGCTGTTCCTTTGTGGCATGCCCTGCCATATGCAGAACCTTGCTGCTGATAATTAAACCATCTTGTTCTGGATTCTGATCTAAAATTTGCTACAAGACCCCAAGGAGATGTTTTTTAAAGGAATATTTACATTTATATTTAATAATAGCTGTTATTTACTGGATGCCATTTATGTGTACATATTATATACGTTATCACTAATCCTCACAATTATTCTGCAAGAGGGCAATTTTATAAGTGACAGGAGGCTCAAAGGATCTAAACAGCTCTTCAGCTTCACGCAGCTTGTGAGTGGTTAAGTTCAAATTTAAACCCTATTTCTGTCTAATTTCAGGGTCTGCTTTTTCTCCTGTACCACATTATCTGCAAAGGACTAATTTCCAAAAACTAAAATGTGTCAGAAAATAAACGTACATCATTATGAGCATGTGTTAATAGCATAAGGCCTGGCACTAAATGATACCTCAGTAAATGACAGTAGCTAATTTTCTGCCACAAGTTATTAGGTGCTTCAGTCTGAATTCTAAGGGAGGAGCTGAATGATCTTATGGCATATTTAAAGTGTTTTTGTGTTTTAATTTTGAATTTGAAATTCTTGATGCTAATTTGGAAGCACACCAGAATCCCTTGTTTTTTATTTTACTCCCTGAGTACTAAACCTGAACTTTCACCAGTTAGGTTTCCTCTATGGTAGCTGCTACAGAACATAGAACAGATGCCTGTAACATTGTGTGTTCCTATTCCCAACTGTTCCTCCACCCAGCATCTCTGAACTATGTGCACTGTAGTTTTTATTCCTGGAATTACTATCTTCAGGAAAGGTTCTGGTAATAAATGGCAGTAATTGAGAGAATGAAGAGATGAGTTCTATTTAGAGAAGGTGCATTCCAAATTTATAGAAGGGAGGATGGACTTCACTAGAAATAGCACTAGAAATAGACTTTCACTACAGATAGCAATAACTAATGGTTTCTTTTGAAACCAACTACTTTCTTGGTTAAATAGCTGTCGCAAATGGTAAATAAGGCAAGATTTTAAACTCCAGTGCCAGATCTGGATTTATACTGCCTCAGGTAATAACTATAGGAACTTGGACAACTTATTTAATATCTGCAAACTTCAGTATCTTTATTCAGTATCTCAATACTGAGGATATTCAGTATTCTCGCAATACTGGTTGCTGAGAATTGTTGTGAGGGTTAAATGAAATGAAGAAACTGAGGGTTAGAGAGGTTAACTCACTTAAGTAATTTAGCAAAAGAAAATGGTAGAATGCAGATTTGAACTGGGGTATTATGATTCCAGGGCCTTTACAATTACAGCCTTCATTATATGCTGATGTATGTAGAAGCTAGAAATGCCTAGGGTCACTTGCCTCTGTTGAATGGATTTCTTGTTTATCTCTATGGTCCAAAATACTGATTAGTGGTCAGAAGCACTGTACCTTATGAGATATTAAAATGTTACCATAAGTAGGAAGGATTTCATTATAGAATGAGTAGAGCACATACTTATCATCTACATGGTATTTGGTTGATTTTAATTATTTGGTCATGATTTTAAAATCTGTTCCTTAATTATTTTTGATAACATATATTTTCTCTTGTAGCATATCAGAGTTATCTTTAGATTCAACCCTTCATGCCATCAATCTTCATTGCAATAACATCTCAAAAATTGAAGCCATTGATCATGTTTGGAATTTACAACACTTAGATCTGTCATCTAATCAAATAACTCAAATTGAAGGGCTAAATACACTGACAAAACTATGCACTTTAAATTTGTCCTGCAATATGATCACAAGAATAGAAGGTTTGTAAGTGATTTTCATGTGATACTTTGCATAAGAAAGATGATTTAAATGCTTTTCTTCTTCCCAAAAGAATGGAATAAAATATAAACCTTTGAAAACTGAGCCTAACTTTTACTACATAAAGAGTTTTCTTCAAGAAAAGTTATCAGTTTTTTAAGTATTTTGTAAAATGCCAATAAAATTGATTTCACTGCTATCTGACTGGATTTGCTTCAAACTGTCTGAAATAGCAATACTGTGTAGCTCTAAATAATTATTTTAATTCTATAAAGGCTTTATTTTATTTTATTTTATTTTATTTTATTTTATTTTATTTTAGGACTTGAAACACTAATTAATCTGACTAGATTGAATTTATCTTATAACCACATCAATGATCTTAGTGGTAAGTAGATAATCTTATATTTTCTATAATGCTGAATGTTTGCTACATGTGATGAATTAGGCTGAGCTCAGCATGCTGAAAACTGAATAATCCCATTTTTGACCAAAATATCATTTAGAGAGTGTACTTCAGTCATAATTCTTTTTTTTGGTGCCAAAGCTACAGCTAAAATAAAAAATAGGAACATAAACTAGGGTGCTCGGCAACAGAAAAAACTTGGATGGGAAAGACTTACTTTGGGAGAATAATAATGTTTTAATCATAAATAAGTAATATACTATCATATAATGAAGAATAGTTATAATAGAACTTTTTACAATGATGAAAATATTATATATTTGTGCTGTGTGGTATGACAACTAATAGCCAGATGTATCCTTTTGGAGCACTTAAAATGTGGCTAGTGCAGTGAGGAACTAAATTTGCAATTTAATTTTAACTTAATTTTAAAAAGCCATATGCGGCTAGTGCTAAGATATTGGACCATATGGGTATACAGCATTCTAAAGGCTATTGCGAATTGAAGATCAAATAAATTTTTTTCTTTTTGACTTTTAGCATGTCTACAAAGTTAAACATTGTTACCTACTTTTAATTGAGTAAAGTGATACACTGATAAAATGAACAAAGTTTCATGATTATTCTTAGAATTATCTGTTAGAACTGGCAGATTTCTTCTAATTATCTTCACAATTCTATCAGTATTTGAAACAATTTTATTCATGTGTTTATTTTTCTCCCAGTACTACAAAAATACTGCCCTATGCCAGGTATTTCATATACAGAAAATTAAAGAGAACCCTACCATTAAGCTGGAATGGCAAGAATATTTTAATTTTTTAATGTTTATTTATTTTTGAAAGAGAGAGAGAGAGACTGAGTACAAGTAGGGGAGGGGCAGGGAGAGAGGGAGACAGAAAATCCGAAGCAGGCTCCAGGCTCTGCACTGTCAGCACAGAGCCTGATACATGGCTCAAACCCACGAACTGTGTCATGACCTGACCTGAAGCTGGACAATTAACCAACTGGGCCACCCAGGTGCCTCAAGAATACTTTAATTTTTTAAAACCTTTTTTCCCTGGGATGCCTGAATGGCTCAGTCAGTTGAACATCCCACTCTTGATTTCACCTCAGGTCATGATCCCAGGGTCTTGAGATAGAACCCTGGGTTGGGCATGAAGCCTACTTGAGATTCCCTCTTTCTCTCCCACTGCCCCTCTCTCCTGCTTGCTCTCTCTTTTTCTCTCTCCAAAAAAAAAAAAATTAAAAAATAAACGTTTTTTCCCAAAGATGTGAAAATATTAGAATTGAGTATTAATCCTAGCTTTGTCACTGCTACATGCTGTTGAGCAAAGTATATTATTACTATTTAGATGCAGTTTCCTTATCTGAAGAATGTGACTCTTGGATAAGATTTGCTCATTCATTCACTCAACAAATATTTATTGAAGATCACTGTATCACATACTGTTCTATAGTGATGAAAAACAACAACAACAAATAGATTAGGTTCTGGTCATAGGGCTTACATTGTAGTGAGGAAGAAAAACAAAAAATATGATTATGTCAACCCCTTGAAAATAAGCAAAAGATTTGAGCAGACGCTTCCCCAAGAGGATATCCAAATGGCAAATAAGCACATGAAAAATATATGTATATATTTAGCATCCTTAGTGATTAAGAAAATGCAAATTACAATTGTAATCAGATCTACTTCATACCTGCTAGAATAGATAGTTTTAAAAACTTACAGTACAAAAGACTGGTGAGATTGTATAGCAGCTAGAACTTGCATACACTGTGGGGAGAACTGAAATGATACAACTATTTTGGAAAACAGTTTGAAGGTTTCTTATAATCTTAAAACATAACACTCACCATATAATCATGCAGTCCTTCTAGGTATTTACCTAAGAGAAATGAAAACATGTCTATTCAAAACCCTGTACATGAATGTTTATATGATTATATAGCTGTTTATATAATGATGTTTATATGATTCTTTATAATCTCCCCAAACTGGAAACAATCTATACGTTTACCACTTAGTAAACAGTAAACAAATAATAAACAAATTGTGATTCATCCACATGATGGAATATGCTTGGGAGCAAAAAGGAATGAACTATTGATACATGCAGTCATATGGATAAATCTAAAAAGAAATAGGCTAAGTGCAGGGAGTAAGACACAGAAGGTTGCACTGTATGATTTCATTTATATGGCATTCTGACAAAGGCAAGTTTTAGTGGCAGAAATTAGATCATTAGTTGCCAGGGGTTGAAAATGGGAACAGAGACATGTTGATTGGAGGGATGGAAATGTTCTGCGTCTTATTATAGTAGTGGTTATACAACTGTATATGCTTGTTAGAATACATTGATTCACCTAAAAAGGGTGTGTTTTAGTGACTTCATATCAGATTGTAAGAAGGAGTATGAAGAAAATATAGGGAACCATGTAAGTTCTAATGGATAATTCTTAGAATGATAATATTTTATGTGTTCAATAAATAAAGGCACTTTATATAAGAGCATGCAAAAACAGTAAGGCCCCTCACCTTCAAGCCTGTCCTGATAAGAGAACAGAAAGAAGGGTAATGTGCTAGAGCATAGTAATGAGGGGTTAATGTGCTAAGAAAAGAGATGAGAAAGTAGGCAAAGGCCAGATCACAGCTTCATACTCAGGGTAAAAGTTTGCATATTATTCTAGGTGCAATAGGAAGCCATAGGAGGGCTTTAAACAAGTAAGTGATATATACGTGTTTTTAAAGGATCACTTTGGTTGCTGAGTAAGAATGAATGTTAGAAGGATAGGAGTGGAAGTCAAGTGATTGGTTAGGAGAGACTTGGACTAAGGTGGAAATAGTGTAGAGGAGCAAATGGATATATTTTGGGGGTAGAGTTCATAGGATTTGCTGATGGATTGAGATAAGGAAATGAAGAAAAAAGGAATCAAAGGTAATTAGCTGTGAGTTTTTTCTGTAGTTACAGGCAGATGATGGTACTATGTGGGAAAGATTGAGGGAAAAACTAGAGTTGAGGGGGTGAGACATAAGGATTCTGTCTTAAATTTGAGAACCCTATTAGACATATGTGTTTATGTATTTGTATAACGTGCAGTTTAGAGATTGGGAATCATAGTTGGAGTTGTAGATTTGGCACATCAATGGTATTTGTAACCATGAAACTGTAGGACATCCTGGATAGCATATGAATAGAAAAGGCAGACCAGGAATGAGCCTTTAAAATTGAAAAGTAAGAGGAACATAAAGTTAAAACATGAGAGGAAGAACCAGTAACGTGGAACAAGGACTTAGAAACGTCACAGGAAATTACGAAGAAATGCTGAGTACTTACAAGAACGCATGACAGAAAATCTGATCTTGTAGAGAGTTGTCAGAGAAGACTTTTCTGAGGACATGAGGGATGAGTTGAAGTTAGTGATGAGGACTGTGAACAAAAGAAGAGGCAGCCCTGTAAGAAACAGAAGTAGAAGTTAGCCCAGTAAAGATGGAGAAGAGTATACCAGTCAGGTTGAAGAAATTGAAGGAAAAAAAAAAAGGTGGGTAAAGTTGAATCTATATATGGAGAGTACTAAACCAAGCAAAATTGTATATAAGACCTCAGGAGGAACAATATAGAGTACATCTCTGAATGGTCTTTCCAAAAGAAGGGAGACTAGGGCATTCATTCACTGACAGTCCCCCTTCTGTTGAGAATATCCCTGGAGGTTTTAACTCCCTTACATTTCCAGGCTGCACCTTTGCCCAAAAGCTCCATTTTGAAGGGAGCTCTGAGGCAAGAAAAGAGAAACATGAAGTGCTCCAGGGAGACACTGGCAGTGTACATGGCCTCATTCATCACAGCTGCAGCTCAAGTCCGAGGCTGGTCAATGAGAATGGTACCAGGCAGCAGTCGCCTCTGCTGCAAACCTAGTTCCTAACATTACCATACTCTAGGTGCACTCATGTAAGAATTAGTACCAGGGAACGAAATTAAATGGGTGCTATTTGTATTTTATGCTCAAACCAACAAAATTGAAGGATATTGCAGTGCTTGCTTATGTCTACTAATCAAAAATATGTATTGATCGAGAGCCTTAAGTCATGCCTTTATGCTTCTCATATAAGTACATAACATTGGCCTTGGGAGGTACATTGTTGTGTTTGAAGAAAACCAGAGACCTCCAGGCTAGGGCCTCAAAGAGATGCTAAACCTGTGTTCCTTCAAAACAGAAATTGACTTTACGGATACCTTATTTATTAGCTGTAGCTATATGCAGAGTCTTATTAATGCTGCTCCTTTGTCTCGAAATCTAACCCATGTAAAAATTATTTTTTAATTAGTTCTTGGAAAAATGACTTTGATGGTATCAAAAAATTTGTTTTTTTTCCCCCCGTACTCCAGGTTTGATCCCCCTTCATGGAATTAAACATAAACTCAGATATATTGACTTACATAGTAATTGTATAGATAGTATCCATCACTTACTTCAGTGTATGGTAGGATTGCACTTCTTGACTAATCTCATTTTGGAGACAAATGGAGAAGATAACCCTGTCTGTCGTGTACCAGGTATGAGCAATTAATTTAATACTTTTTGTAATAGTTAATATTCAAAGATCCTTTATTTGCAGCAACTGGTGTTGATGACCTCCTTTTATTTGTCTTAAGATTTGCAACTTTTTAGTACATGTTTGGAAAAAACCATAATCGCAAATAATTTTTAAGACAAATTGCCATTAAAAGAACACAGGATGAACAGATAAGTAATTCTATATAGACAGCTTTATGCTTGATAAGTGAATGCCTCAAAATTAAATTATGTTACGTTATATTCTTACAGTATAATGCTGTGCAGGCATAAAAAAATAAAAAACAGAATCTTTAGCTACTGGTATGCACTTATCTCCAAGATACACTGTTAAGAGAAAGAAAAGCAAGCCGATTACAAAACATTGCAAATAATAGGTTGCCATTTGTATGCAAAGGGTAACGTGTGTATTTGCTGAGTATATATGTAAAATATTTAGAAGGCTACACCAAAAACTGGTAACAATGCCTAACTCCGGTATTAAGTAGCTGGAGGTCAGGAAATGCAGAAATAGTGGAAAGGGTAGCTGCAAATCAGGAAATGTTAGGAAAATTTTTTCCTGTATACTTTTTAAATTTTATCTGTGAATGTGTTAAATAATTAATAAATAAATGATTTTTGTAAGAAAGAAAGCTTAAACTGAATATGATATATAGAAGACACTGCTGAAATGCCATTTGAGCTAATTCAGAATCCCTGAAAGCTGGCAAATACAAAGCAGACCAGACTGCAGTTTATAGAACTCACTAATCTCAAGTTGCTTAACCAAGCAATAAGATGACAAATGTAGAATATGAATATATATTCTAAAGATCTGTTTGGGTAGAAGTTGGCTATAGAGTTGGCTCCATTCTGTTATTAATATGCAACTGTATGAAGGCTTTTCCCAGAATGGAAACCTGTTTTGATAATTTTACTTCAGACAAGAATATAATAGATTTGAGATGAACTGTTTTCCTCAGGCGATATGATATAGTCTTCCTAACAATCAGGATAGTGAACTTCAGTTTTCTTTTCTTGAAAGAAAACCTTATTGCTAAAACAACTTTATTTTTTCTCTACTTACCCAAGTTGGATTTTTTCTTAACAGTTTGTCTTAAGAGTCTCTAGTTCCTACAGTTTGAACCTTTGTTTTTCACTTTATTTGACGAGGTATTATAACATGATTGCCATCCCCCTAGAATTGAAGGGATACTTATTACTAAAATTACTTAATTTCCCTTCAAAATTTCTAGTATTAATTTGCCAGACCTCCTTCTTTATTTTGGAGTTTTTCCAACCATTTCATTGCCCTTTGTTTAAAATTATGGTTAAGTAAAATTAAAGTGTTTCTTTTAGCCGAAACACAAATTAATGGTGATTTATCAGATTTCTCATATTTAATTGTACTTAGCGAAAATAAACATATTCTTGAATAGTTGATACATTGCCTATCTTAATCTTAGTTATATGTAATTTAAGGGGGACAGTTGGGGATGTTTAATTGTACTAATGCTTGAGGCTTCATTAGCAAAATTCTGGATTTCTGGTTGTTACCCACATTACCTGATTTATATTTATACTAATCATATTACAAATAAAAGACATGTTTGGCTTTCTGTTCAGAATAAACTGTTACTTGGGAATGCAAGCTGGTGCAGCCACTCTGGAAAACAGTATGGAAGTTCCTCAAAAAACTAAAAATAGAACTACCCTACGACCCAGCAATTGCACTACTAGGCATTTATCCAAGGGATACAGGTGTGCTGTTTTGAAGGGACACATGCACCCCCATGTTTATAGCAGCACTATCAACAATAGCCAAAGTATGGAAAGAGCCCAAATGTCCACTGATGGATGAATGGATAAAGAAGATGTGGTATATATATACAATGGAGTATTACTCGGCAATCAAAAAGAATGACATCTTGCCATTTGCAACTATGTGGATGGAACTGGAGGGTATTATGCTAAGTGAAATTAGTCAGAGAAAGACAAAAATCATAGGACTTCACTCATATGAAGACTTTAAGAGACAAAACAGATGAACATAAGGGAAGGGAAACAAAAATAATATAAAAACAAGGAGGGGGACAAAGCATAAGAGACTTATAAATATGGAGAACAAACTGAGGGTTACGGGAGGGGTTGTGGGAGGAGGGATGGCTAAATGGGTAAGGGGCACTAAGGAATCTACTCCTGAAATCATTGTTGTACTATATGGTAACTAATTTGCATGTAAATTTTAAAAAATAAAAAAACAAGTTAAAAAAAAAGAATAAATTGTTACTGGTATCATGCAGATATAACTTTAAAGCAATTTTTTGAAAGATAAATCCAGCAATGGTGATTTTTAACTTTCTGAACTTCACCAGGAGGATTTTGTGGGATGGGTGGTGGGTACTGTTTGTTTGTTTTGTATTTAATGATTACATACTAGAGAAGGACCAAGGAGCTTTTATTACAAGTTTATTTGTTGCATTCCAGGACTAATTTTATCATTTAGATGATATATCTGGTAGCTGATAAATTTACTGTATTCTAGAAATAACTAACTTTTTAATGCCTGACTTTTCACTTTGAATATGTTGTTTCCAAGGGTACAGAGCAATTCTGCTCCAGACGTTGCCACAGCTTAGAATCCTAGATTGCAAGAACATATTTGGTGAGCCAGTAAATTTGTCAAAAATAAATTCATCACGCCTACAGTGCTTAGAAGGTCTTTTGGATAACTTATTTTCTTCAGATTCTCCACTAAATATAAGTGAAGATGAGGTATGGTATTGTTTTTTTTTTTTTAATATGAAAGATAACTTCAAATTTTGACTAATAATATAAATTTAAAAGATTTTGGTTTGTTTCTGTATCATAGATAATTGATAGTATGCCAGTGGTAACACCACCCATCGATGAGATAGTTCCCTTGGATCAGTTTGCATCACCAACAGATACTGGTTTGACATCCTTTATATCTGTGTGTCCATCTTCTGAGCCGGAGAAAGTTAATCATGAAAACAATTTTAATAATGACATGAAACTTCAGAAAATAGATGATCAAATTTTACAGCTTCTCAATGACGTAACTATTTTTCCTATTTTTCTAAGCAGTGTGTTTGTTGAAAAAAATAGTTAAGAATATGTAAAATAAAGATACCATACAAGCTAACCAACCAGAAACACTTTACAGTTAACATATTGGTATGTATGTATTTTTTTCCTTTGCAGAAATAGGATTTGTAATAATAGTTTTATAATAGTAGTAGTAGAAAAAGGTAACACAATTTTTTCACTCATTTTCCTTTTTGTCCTTCAAATGTTTATTATGTAATTCCTTTGTTCTGCTGTACTTCATATTATTTCCACCCACCCACCTTTTATTTCAACCCTAAATAACCTCAGAACTCTTGGACTCAATGTTTATTATCATACAGGATATGTGAATTTCTTTATTATCTATTATCCTCTATTATCTAATTGCCTCTATTTTGTTCACTTGTTTAATGATCAGAACCACTTCTAGAACTTAGAGCTGAATGACAAGTGAATTTACATAGTTCCTGCTTCAGTTTCTGTTTACAGCAGACCCTCACCAGATTAATCTCTACTTTCCTGAGATATTCTTTTTTTACCCCTACTACTGGTACCCTGGCTTTTAGAATATTTGAACTATGTGGATGAACTACAATTCCTAGATTTATTTTTGTTCGGGTCTCCAACCCTTGCTCTAGCATTCTTGGCTATGATCTACAATAGCAGCTGTTTTCTTAAATATCACACCTCCCAGAATGCAGTAGATTATTACTTAACCCCTACCTGGATGTATGGTAGAAATACTGTGGTACAGCCCAAAGAGGCTATTAGTCAAAAGTCTGTTTGACCTAGATATTTGTAATTAAATTTTAATCAAAATTTTTTCCTCCAAGTGAGGTGGGTGTGGGGAGTAGAAAACGCTAATGGACTTATGGTTCAAAAGATTTTTAATAATTCTGAATTGTTATCATACTTAAAATACTAACAGTGCTTCAGTAAACAAGAGATCTACCTTAGGTCAGTGAATTAATAAGGCTGTAAGGATTTTGTTTGCCAGAAATCTCTAGAGATTTCATTTGGGCCACATAGGTAGATCATAATAGAACTGGGACAACAATGCCAGCCTATACATTCTTTGATATTGTTGATAACATGTCACTGAGCTTTCAGACGTCTCCATTTCCTCAGATTTCATCGTACATCTTTTCTAATGGTTGACTCTTCTACCAATGTCAGAACTTAGATTTAAGTTGAGTAACTTAAATATGAAGTGAACTTTTGCGGCTTTTCTTATGCCATCCTCCTTTCATTTTCACAACAATCCAATCAAGTAGATAGGGATTAACATATCATTCTTATTTTATGAAAAAGAAACTTGGGACTTGAAGCATCCTTATTAGTAAGAGAATTGAGCTTCAGACCCAAATCTCTAATAACCAGTCTGGTATTCTCTCCACCATCATGCTTTTTACTCAGTTATGGTGACAGTTCTTCCTACCTTGTAACCAAAAATAGGACTCTAGCTAACAGGGGGAAAAAGCATGACTCATTGCTCCACATATTAAAAACAAAATTAGGTAAATAACTTCTTATCTGCTAACCTACCTGGTGTGGAAGGTAAACGTAAAATTTTAATTTCAGTTGATGTATACACTCTTATTTCAAAAGTAGTAATTTATAAGTGAAGTCATTAAATTACTGAAAATGTGTTATACTACAATGATACTTTTAACTATGGGACTTAGAATTATTATACTGATTTTGAGAGTTCTCTGTGAAGACTTTTGTCTTTTAGTTTTTCCCTATCATTTTATGATGAAATTTTCAAATTTAGAGCAAACTTGAAAGAATTTATTAGTGAATACCAGTATACCCACCAACTAGATTCCGCCACCAACATTTTACTTTACTTATTTCATCATATATCTATCCATTTATTTATTTATCAAACTGTCTTATGACATGGGGCACCTGGGTGGATCAGTCAGTTGAGCATCTGACTCTTGGTTTAAGCTCAGGTCATGATCCCAGGGGTGTGGGATCGAGCCCCACGTCGGGCTCCCTGCCGAGCATGGAGCCTGCTTAAGATTCTCTTCTACCCCTCTCCCTTGCTTGGATGTGTGCTCTCTCTCTCTCTCTCTTTCAAATAAAAAAAATTAAATTTTGAAAAAGTACCTTATGACACATTTCAAAGTAAATTACGTGTATTGGTATACTTCCCCCAAAACACTTAAGCATTGGTATACTTCCCCCAAAATAACTAACTATAGAGTTCAGTATTTTTTTTAACCATCATCTCTTTTGATGTAAAATATAGATGTGTGTTTTCCCTGAATTGACAGTATATATATATCTGTTACCCAAACTTCTAAGAAGATAAACATTACCGTGCTCAGCATTACCCCTTCTCACTGTCTTCTGATCCCCCAAGGCAATCACTTTTCTCACTTTTTCATCATAGATTATTGAATGCTTCTTCCAGAACCTAATATAAATGCAGTCATACAGTATATATACTCTTTTGTGTAAGGTCTCTTTCACTCAGCATAACTTTTTTTTTTTTCTTAGTGTTTATTTATTTTTGAGAGAGAGAGAGAGAGAGAGACTGAGACAGAGCACAAGCAGGGAAGGGGCAAAGAGAGAGAGAGACACAGAATCTGAAGCATGCTCCAGCCTCTGAGCTGTCAGCACAGAGCCCAACATGGGGCTTGAACTCAAGAATGGTGAGATCATGACCTGATCTGAAGTCGATCGTTTAACCCACTGAGCCACCCAGGCACCCCACACTCAGCATAACTTTGAAATCATTCTATATATGTCTTTCTATTATTTAGATCTTTTTCATTGCTCTCAGCAGTAGTTTTAGTATACAAGTTTTGCATATCTTTTATTAAATTTATTCCTAAATGTTTTATGTTTTACAGTATCACAAATCAAACAGTTTTTGTGGTTTCAGATCCCATGATTGCTGCTTATTTGTGAAATATAATTTATATTTATACACACACACACACACACACACACACACACATATAGCGCTTGGGTCCTGTGACCTTGCTAAATTTACTTATTAGTTCTAGTACTTGTTTTTATATTCCTGGTGATTTTCTACATAAATGATCATATGGAGACAGTTTTCTTTCTTCTCTGATCTTTATGCTGTTCCTTTTTGCTTTGTTGCAAGAGCTAGGATCTCCATTGCAATACTGATGATAAATAGAGTGGGCACTTTCGCCTTGTTTCTCATCTTAGGAGAGCCTTCGATATTTCACAATTCAGTATGATGTTAGTCTTATGTTTTTCATAGTTGCCCTTTTATCAAATTAAGGAGTTTACTTCTGTCCCAAATTTGCTGAGTTTTCTGATGTTGATATTTTTTTGTCAAATGCTTTTTCTGATCTTATGGTTTTCTTTTTTACATAATAGTGTAAATTACATTGATTAATTTCCAAGTGTTAAACAAACATTGCATTTTTTAAATAAACCTCATTTAATTATGATATAGGATCCTTTTGTATATTCTTGGATTTAGTTTCTAATCAATGTTTTATGAGGGTTTTACATATTTGCTCGTGAGGAATATTTCTTTTTACTTTAATTGTAGCATGAGGATTTGTGTCTTCTCTCTCTCTCCCTCTCTCTCTTATTTCATGTATTTTTTTTTCTTGGTCAGTTTACCAAGGGTTTTGTTTTTCTTTACAAAAATCAGTTTTGTTAGTTTTTCTTAAGTTTATTTATTTGAGAGAGAGAGAGAGAGCGAGCAAGGAAGGGGCAGAGAGAGAGACAGAGTATCCCAAGCAGGCTCAGCGCTGTCAGCCCAGAGCCCGATGCTGGGCTTGATCCTGTGAACCATGAGACCATGACCAGAGCTGAAATCAAGAGACACTCAACCAACTGAGCCACCCAGGTGCCCCAGTTTTGTTAATTTTATCTGCTTTCTGTTTTCTGTATTATTGATTCCTACATTTTTTTATTTCTTCTATTTACTTTTGAGTATACCCTTCATTTTTCAGCTCTTTTTTTCCCTTTTTTTTTTAACTTAAATTTTGGTTAATTAACGTAGTGCAGTATTGGTTTCAGGAATAGAATTCAGTGATTCATCACCTGCATACAACACTCAATGCTCATCACAAGTTCCCTTATTAGTATCCATGACCCATCTAGGCCCTCTCCCACCCACCTCCCTCTGTCAACCCGTAGTTTGTTCTCTGTCATTAAGACTCTCTTGTGGTTTATTTCCCTCCCTTCTCTCCCCCTTCCATATGTTCATCTGTTTTGTTTCTTAAATTCCACAAATGAGTGAGATCATATGGTATTCATCGTTTCTCTGATTGACTTATTTTGCTTAGCATAATACATTCTAACTCCAGCCACCTTGTTGCAAATGGCAAGATTTCATTCTTTTTGATGTCTGAGTAATATTGCATTGAATATATATATACCACCTCTTTATCTATTCATTAGTCAGTAGACATTTGGTCTCTCCATAGTTTGGCTATTGTTGATAATGCTGCTATAAATATCCGAGTCGTGTGTGTGTGTGTCCTTTGGGTAAATACCTAATAGTCCCATTGCTGGATTGTAGAGTAGTTCTATTTTTAGTTTCTTGAGGAACCTTCATACTGTTCTTCAGCGTGGCCGCACCAGTTTGCATTCCCACCAACAGTATAAGAGAGCTCCCCTTTCTCTGCATCCCCCTAATACCTGATGTTTCTTTTTTTAATTTTTAATTTTTTAATTTACATCCCAATTAGTATATAGTGCAACAGTGATTTCAGGAGTAGATTCCTTAATGCCCCTTACCCATTTAGCCCATCCCCCTTCCAGCAACCCTCTGTTTGTTCTCCATATTTAAGAGTCTCTTATGCTTTGTTCCCCTCCTTGTTTTTATATTATTTTTGCTTCCCTTCCCTTATGTTCATCTGTTCTGTGTCTTAAAGCCCTCATATGAGTTAAGTCATATGATTTTTGTCTTTCTCTGACTAACGTCACTTAGCATAATACCCTCTAGTTGCATCCACGTAGTTGCAAATGGCAAGATGTCATTCTTTTTGATTGCCAAGTAATACTCCATTGTATATATATACCACATCTTCTTTATCCATTCATCCATCGATGGACATTTGGGCTCTTTCCATACTTTGGCTATTGTCGATAGTGCTGCCACAAACATGGGGGTGCATGTGTCCCTTCAAAACGGCGCACCTGTATCCCTTGGATAAATGCCTAGTAGTGCAATTGCTGGGTCATAGGGTAGTTCTATTTTTAATTTTTTGAGGAACCTCTATACTGTTTTCCAGAGTGGCTGCACTGGTTTGCATTCCCACCAGCAATGCAAAAGAGATCCTCTTTCTCCACATCCTCGCCAACGTCTATTGTTGCCTTGAGTTGTTAACGTTAGCCATTCTGACAGGTGTGAGGTGGTATCTCACTGTGGTTTTGATTTGTATTTCCCTGATGATGAATGATGTTGAGCATCTTTTCATGTGTCTGTTAGCCACCTGGATGTCTTTGGAAAATTGTCTATTCATGTCTTCTGCCCATTTCTTACTAGGTTATTTGTTTTTGGGTGTTGCATTTGGGTGTTGTTTGTAAGTTTTTTACAGATTTTGGATACTAACCCTTTATTAGATTTGTCTTTCACAGATACCTTCTCGAATTCTGTAGACTGCCTTTTAGTTTTGTTGATTGTTTCCTTTGCCGTGCAGAAGCTTATCTTGATTAAGTCCCAATAGTTGACATTTGCTTTCCTTTCCCTTGCCTTCGGCGATGTGTCTGCTAAGAAGTTGCTGTAGCCGAGGTCAAAGAGGTTGCTGCCTGTGTTCTCCTCTAGGATTTTAATGGTTTCCTGTCTCACATTTAGGTCTTTCATCACATTTAGGTCTTATTTATGTGTATGGTGTAAGAAAGTGGTCCATGGGCACCTGGGTGGCTCAGTTGGTTAGACGTCCTACTCTTGATTTTGGCTCAGGTTATGATCTCATGGTTTTTGAGTTCAAGCCTTGTATTGGGCTTTGCAGTGACAGTGCGGAGGCTGCTTGTGGTTCTCTGTCTGCCACTCCCCTGCTTGCTGTCTCTTCGAAAGTGAACATTAAAAAACGAAAAAAAGGAAAGTGGTCCAGTTTCATTCTTCTGCATGTAGCCATCCAGTTATCCCAACACCATTTGTTGAAGAGACTTTTTTCCATTGGATGTTCTTTCCTGCTTCGTCAAGGATGAGTTGACCATATAGTTCTGGATCTATTTCTGGGTTTTCTATTCTGTTGCATTGATCTGTGTGTCTCTTCTTGTGCCAATACCATACTGCCTTCATCACTACAGCTTTGTAATATAGCTTGAAATCTGGAATTGTGACCCCTTTAGTTTTGTTTTTCTTTTTCAGGATTGCTTTGGTTATTTGGGGTCTTTTGTGGTTCCATACAAATTTTAGGGTTGTTCTAGCTCTGAAGAATGCTGGTGGTATTTAGATAGGGATTGCATTAAGTGGGTAGATTGCTTTGGGTAGTACAGATATTTTAACAATGTTTGTTCTTCCAACTCATGAGCATGGAATGCTTTTCCATTCCTTTATGTTCTCTTCTATTTCTTTCATAAGTGTTTTATAGTTTTCAGATTGTAGATCTTTTACCTCTTTAGTTAGGCTTATTCCTAGGTATCTTCCTGTTTTTGGTGTAATTGCACATGAGATCAATTTCTTGATTTCTTTTTCTGCTGTTCGTTATTGGTATATAGAAATGCAGTAGATTTCTGCATGTTGATTTTATATCCTTTGACTTTGCTGAATTAATGTATTCTAGCACTTTTTAGTGGGGTTTCGGGTTTTCTGCATTGAGTATTATGTCACCTTTAAATAATGGAAGTTTGACTTCTTCGTTACCAGTTTGGATGTCTTTTATTTCTTTTTGTTGTCTGATTACTGAGGCTAAGACTTCCCGTACTATGTTAACTAGTAATGGTGAAAATGGACTTTTTAAAAAAATTTTTATTTATTAATTTTGAGAGAGAGAGCGCGAGAGGCAAAGAGAGGGAAAGAAAGAATCCCAAGTAGGCCCCATTCTGTCAGCACATGCAGGGCTCAGTCCCACAAATCATGAGATCATGGCCTGAGCTGAAATCAAGAGTTGGTCGCTTAACCAGTTGAACCAGTCACGTGCCCAAGAGTGAACATCCTTGTCTTATTCCTGATTGTATGGAAAAGGCTCTTAGTTTTTCCCCATTGAGGATGATATTAGCTGTGGGTCTTTTGTATATGGTCTTTATGATATTGAGGTATGTTCCATCTCTCCCTACTTTGTTCATGGTTTTTATTAACAATGGTGGCTGTATTTTGTCAAATACTTTTCCTGCATCTGTTGACAGAATCATATGTTCTTATCCTTTCTTTTATTAATGTGGTGTATCACATTGATTGATTTACATATGTTGAACCAGCCCCACAGCCTAGGAGTAAACCCCACTTGATCATGGTGAATAATTCTTTTAATGTACTGTTGAATTTGATTTGCTAGTATCTTGTTGAGAATTTTTGCATCCAGGCTCATCAGGGATATTGGCCTGTAATTCTCCTTTTTCGTGGGGTCTTTGTCAGGTTTTGGAATCAAGGTAATGCTGGCTATGTAGAATGAGTTTGGAAGTTTTCCTTCTATTTCTATTTCTTGGAACAGTTTGAGAATAGGTATTAGCTCTTCTTTAAATGTCTGGTATAATATGCCTGAGAAGCCATGTGGCCCAGGATTCTTGTTTGTTGGAAGATTTTTTTTTTTTAATGTTACTTATTTATTTTGAGGGAGAGAGGGAGGGAGGGAGGATAGGGGAGAGGTGGAGAGAGGGAGAGACAGAATTCCAAGCAGTCTCCACACTGTCCATGCAGAACTTGACGGGGAGGCTCAAACTCATGAACCGTGAGATCATGACATGAGCCGAAATCAAGAGTCAGATGCCCATAGGCACCCTGTTGGGAGATTTTTGATTACTGATTCAATTTCTTTGCTGGTTATGGGTCTGTTCAAATTTTCTATTTCTTCCTGTTTCTGTTTTGCAGGGAATTTTTTCCAGATTGCACAGTTTTTTTGGCATATAATTTTTCATAGTATTCTCTTATAATTGTATTTCTGTGGTGTTGGTTGTGATCTCTTCCATTCATGATTTTATCTATTTGGATCCTTTCTCTCTTCTTTTTGGTAAGTCTGGCTACGGTTTTATCAATGTCATTAATTCTTTCAAAGAACCAACTCTTAGTTTCATTGATCTGCTCTACTGTTTTTGTTGCTGTTTGTTTGTTTCTGTATCATTTATTTCTCCTCTAATCTTTATTATTTCCCTTCTGCTGGCTTTAGGCTGCATTTGCTGTTCCATTTCTAGCTCCTTTAGGTTTAAGGTTAGGTTTGGGACCTTTCTTGCTTCTTGAGGTAGGCCTGATTTGCAATATAATTCCCTCTTAGGACTTCCTTTGCTGCATCCCAAAGGTTTTGGACAGTCATCTTTTTATTTTCATTTGCTTCCATATATTTTTTTATTTCTTTAATTTTCTGGTTAACCCATTCATTCTTTAGTAGGATGTTCTTTAACATCCATGTATTTGAGGGATTTCCAAATTTTTTCTTGTGGTTGACTTCAAGTTTCATAGCATTATATTCCAGAAATATGCATGGTACGATCTTGATCTTTTTGTACTTGTTGAGGGCTGATTCGTGACCCAGTATGTGATCTATTCTGGAGAATGTTCCATGTGCACTCGAAAGGAATGTGTATTCTGTTGCTTTAGGAAGAAATGTTCTGAATATATCTGTTAAGTCCATCCTGTCTGGTGTGTCATTCAAAGCCATTGTTTCCTTGTTGATTTTCTGCCTAAGTGAACTGTTCATTGCTGTTACATGAGGTGTTAAAGTCCCTTACTATTATTGTATTATTATCAATGAGTTTCCTTCTGTTTGTTATTCATTGCTTTATATATTTGGGTGTTCTCAGGTTGGGGCATAAATATAGCCCTCTTAATTATGATATAATGCCCTCCTTCATCTCTTTGTACAGTCTTTGTTTTAAATTTTTTTTTTTTCAACGTTTATTTATTTTTGGGACAGAGAGAGACAGAGCATGAACAGGGGAGGGGCAGAGAGAGAGGCAGACACAGAATCGGAAACAGGCTCCAGGCTCCGAGCCATCAGCCCAGAGCCCGACGCGGGGCTCGAACTCACGGACCGCGAGATCGTGACCTGGCTGAAGTCGGACGCTTAACCGACTGCGCCACCCAGGCGCCCCTGTACAGTCTTTGTTTTAAAATCTACTTTGTCTGATATAAGTAGGGCTACTCCCACATTCTTTTGACATTCATTAGCATGCTAGATAGTTCTCCATCCTCCCCTAAAGAATCTGCAGGTGTCTTTAGGTCTAAAATGAGTCTCTTCTAGGTAGCATATAGATGAATCTTGTTTTGTTTATCCATTCTGGCACCTTTTGTCTTTTGATTGGAGCATGTAGTCCATTTACATCCAGAGTAATTATTGAAAGATATGAATTTAGTGCCATTGTGTTACCTGTTCCTGGTGATGCTCTTTGGTCCTTTCTAATCTTCATTGCTTTTGGTCTTTTTTTTTTTCCTCAAAGAATTCCCCTTAAAATTTCTTACACAGTTGATTTAGTGGTCACAAATTCCTTTAGTTCTTGTTTGTCTGGGAAACTATTTCTCTTTGTATTTTGAATGACAGCCTTGCCAGATACAGTATTCTTGGCTGAATATTTTTCCATTCAGCACATTGAATATATCTTGCCACTCCTTTCTGACCTGCCAAGTTTCTATGGACAGTTCTGCAAATCTGATCTATCTTCCCTTGTAGGTTAAGGACTTTTTTTCCCTTGCTGTTTGCAGGATTCTTTCCTTATCAGTGGATTTTGTGAATTTGACTACATGTGTTGGCAATGCCTGGCTTTTGTTGAATTTAATGAAGGTTCTCTGTGCTTTTGGATTTTAATGTCTGTGTCCTTCCCCAGATTAGGGAAGTTTTTAGCTATAATTTGCTCACGTAAACCTTCTGCCACTTTTTCTCTCTTTTCATCTTCTGGGACTCTTATGATACAAATGTTGTATATTTTAATAAATCACTGTGTTATAAGTCTTTGTGATCCCTGACCTTTGTTTCCCTCTTTTCAGCTTCATTATTTTCCATAATTTTATCTTCTATATTGCTAATTTGCTCCTCTGCCTTGTTCCATCCTTGTTTTTGTGGCCTTCATTTGGGTTTGTATCTCGGTTATAGCATTTTTAATTTTGGCCTGACAAGATTTTAGTTCTTTTATCTCTGCAGAAAGGGATTCTCTGATGTTTTCTATGCTTTTTTCAAACCCAACTAGTATCCTTATAGTTAGTTCAGACATCTTACTTATGTCTACATTGATTAAATCCCTGGCTGGCATTTCTTCCTGTTCTTTCTTTTGAGGTAAATTCCTCTGTCTTGTCATTTTAGAGGAAGAAAAACAATAATAATAATAACAGGATGAAATAAAAATTTTAAATTAAATTTCTATCAAATAAAGGAAGGTAGGCCTAAGCTTGTTTTGGTCTGCTTAAGAGAAGCTTGAAGGAAAAAAGAAAAGAGAAAAAAAATTAAAAATTAAAAAAATAATAAATTTTGTTCATTCTGCATCCAAGAAATAAAAGAAAAAAAACAACAAAAAAACAGAAGCAACAACAGCAAATGAACAACAACAACAAAAAACCCAAACGAAGCTAGATCACCTGGAGCTGAAATTTTGCAGCAGTCTATGATCAGCAGACTGAGCTCATGGAAGGCATTGGTGTTCTTCTGGGGGAGTGGCCTGTTTCTCTGATTCTCGAATGGACTTAATCCTAGTGGAGATGTGCCTGGAAGGCACAGGTGGCCGGTACTTGGTTTAACAGTTCTGTTCTCCACTTGGTGGCGCTGTTTATCTCACTAGGGTAGATACTTCTTGGTGGGCTAATGGTAAAAATGGCTTCACTCTGCTCTCTAGTCTCCAGAGTGGGATGTTTGTGCCCACACAGATGGATGATCAGTCTCCCCTCCTGTGTCCTCAGCTCCCTGCCTTTCCCGTCTGTGTCCTAGCTGTCTGCCTACCAGGAAGCACCTCTCCAGAGTTTTGTCTCAGGTGAGGCTGTTTTGGAACCCCACACTTCAGAGACCCCCACGGTTTGAAACCACAGTGATCTGAGGGAGCATCTCACCATCCTGTGGCCAGGGCCAGCTTGTCACTGGAAATAGTCGCATCACCATGCTGTGGCAGTGGCTCAGTTTATGGTAAATCACAACACACAGCTGGCACCAGGATTTGCTGCCCTCAGCTGACATCATTGTTCTTATATGGGTGAATGTGGTAGCTTGATGGCACCCACTAGGTCTTTTGCCTGGGGAGAGAGCTTATCACCTGTACCAAATGCACTCCAAGCAGGGGAACTGCTTCTCCCCGGGGGACCCAGGGGATCCTTGGACACTGCTGCCTGCTCCTGGTGTTCCACCCTGCTTTTTTGCCAGAGCACCAGCCAGGCTGAGCTCTGAAACTTTAGACACTGCTGTGTATAAAAACGGATAGTAGTGATACCTTCTCCTTTTTCCTTTGTCATTGCTTTTGGGGAACAGTCTTCTTGTGCAGACCCCTGTTCATGTTTTCACTCCCCCTCTAGCTGCTTTCAGGGGAGTGTCTTCTTGCACAAACTCAATACGCTGCTCTCTCTCACCCTGTGCCTTTCTCCTCTCTGTGAAAATGGCTCCTTCCCCTCTGCTGTACCACAGCCCTTCTCTCCCTCAATTCACCTCTCTGCGCTGTACCTGCAGTGTTCTCTCCCTCAAATTATGTAGGTTGTTCTATCAATCCTCACATCGATTTCCTAGGTGTTCAGAATGGTTTAATGTTGATCTAGCTGTGTTTAGGGGACAAGTCCAGAGTCCTCTTACTACTCCACGTTCTTAACTCCCCATTTTTTAAATTCTTAATGTAAGTGCTTAGATTACTGATTTTACACCAGTCGTCTAGTTAAATTAATTAAACATTTAAAGCAATAAAAAATTTTAAACACTGCGTTAGCTACATTTCACAAATTTTTAGACATCTGTTTTCATCATCTAGCTGTAAGTATTTTCTAATTTCTCTTGTGATTTCTTCCATCATCCAAGGATTATTTAGAACTGTCTTATTTAATTTTCAAATATTTGTGGTTCCTAGACATGTTTATTGCTAGTAACTTCTAATTTCCTTCCATTTTGTCAGAGAACATTCTGGATAATTTTACTCTTTAAATTTACTGAGACTTATTTTATAGCCCAGCATATGGTCTATCTTGGTGGATCTTTGTGCACTTGAACAGAATGTGTATTGTAAACTTGTTAAGTCAGGATGACTAATAGTATTTTAAGATGACTTGTATCATTACTGATTTTTGTGTCTAGTTCTATCAGTTGCTGATAGTGATTTTTTAAAAATTTATTTGTTGTCTGGTTGTAGTCCTTGCATGCAAGGTGTTGAAATCTCCATCTAAGAGTGTAGATTGGTCTGTTTCTTACTTTAATTCCCTGAACATTTGCTTATTATATTTTGAAGCTCTGGTATTAAGCATGTACGTGTTTACAACTGCTTTGTCTTCCTAATGAAATGTTCCTCTTTGTCTCTGGAAGTATTGTTTTCTCGAAGTCTGTTATATGTGATATTAATATAGCCATTCCAGCCTTCTTATGCTTGTAATTTATATGATAAATCTTTTTTCTTTAATCAGTTTTTAATAAGCGCCTTATTGAGTTATAATTCACTTACTGTGCAATTCAGTTGTACACATTAGCAGTCACTACCATTTCCCTCCAGTCCTAGGCAGCCGCTAGTAAATTTTATTTTTCTGTGAATTTGCCTATTTTGGGAATTTCATGTAAATAGAGTCATACAATATGTGGCCTCTTGTGACTATTTTTTCACTTAGTATAATGTTTTCAGGTTTTATCTATTTTGTAGCATGTATCAGTACTTCATTTTTTTGTGTGTCAGCTAATCTGTTGAGTGAATATACCACATTTTATCTATTCTTTTTGGGTATTTTGGGTAATTTCCATTTTTTGACTATTATGAGAAATGCTGCTATGAACATTCATGAGTAAGCTTTTGCGTAGACACAGGTTTTCATTTCTTTTTGCTATGTATCTAGTAGTGAAATTCTAGGTCACATAGTAACTGTGTGTAACCTTTGACCTCACCAACTCTGTATATGCTCACCACAATTATATCTACCATCTGTCATCATACAATGTTACTGCAGTACCATTGACTGTATTCCCTATGCTGATTTATTTGTTCCATAACTAGAAACCTCTACCTTCCCATCTCTTTCACTCATTTCTCTCATCCCTCAGTCCCCTCCACTGTGGAAACCACCAGTTTGTTCTCTGTATTTATGGGTCACTTTATGATTTTTTTGTACGTTTGTTCGTTAGTTTTGGTTTTTAGATTCCACATATGGGTGAAATCATATGGTGTTGTCTTTCTCTGACTCATTTCATTTAGCAAAATACGCTAGGTCCATCCATGTTGTCATAAATGGCAATATCTCATTCTTTTTTTTATAGCCAAGTAATAGTCTGTTGTTTTTTGCTTATTTGAATATTTGAGTCCTCTCAAGTTAGGTCTCCACTGATTGCGTTTTCCCTTGAGAATAGGTCATATTTTGTTGGTTCTTCCTATGGTGAATAATTCTGGATTTTATCCCGGACGTTGTGAATGTTAGGTTGTGGAGACTTCAGATGCTATTATAGCCCTCCGAAGACTGATACTTCAGATGTAGAAACATTTAACCTGCTTTCACTCGAACTATAAATTTGTCTGTCTTGGGCAGCAGTTTATTTTTCTTAATGTTTTACTGGCTTCTTGTAGTCTGTACTAGCCTGTGATTCTTTTTTTTAATTTTTTTTTTTCAACGTTTTTTATTTATTTTTGGGACAGAGAGAAACAGAGCATGAACGGGTGAGGGGCAGAGAGAGAGGGAGACACAGAATCGGAAACAGGCTCCAGGCTCCGAGCCATCAGCCCAGAGCCTGACGCGGGGCTCGAACTCACAGACCGCGAGATCGTGACCTGGCTGAAGTCGGACGCCCAACCGACTGCGCCACCCAGGCGCCCCTAGCCTGTGATTCTTTAGGCTCACAGGTCTATGGTTTTTCTACCTGAAACTTCAGATTCCCTACGTACTGCTGATTGTGTTAAGCTCTCAAGTGAAAAAAACCATAAAAATAGAAACACCCTGTTCTGGTCATTTTTTCTAAGTGTCAACTATAGAATAAGCCAGCTTTTGTTCACTTTCCAGGGTGTCCAAATAGTTTTTGTTTATTGTTGTTCACATTTTTCCTAGAGTTTGTGATTGCTGTCCTGAAAATCAACCTTGTCGGAACTTATTTGTCCATACCAGAAGCTGAATTTCCTGTCTTTAATTCTAAACATACCTAGTTTATAAACTCTTAATCTTGTAAAAAGTCATAATGTTTTAGGAAATATCACATTTAAATCTTCTATACTGAATTGAACTCTAACAAACCTTGTTGGTTCTTTTATTCTAGACTTCCGATTCTTTAATAAGTAATGTGCCCGAGAAAGATCTCAGACCAAAAAGAGATACGGATATGACTTCTGAAAGCGAATATGGAAACAGAAAAGAATGTAATAGGAGAATTCCTCGAAGATCAAAAATCCCATACTATTCCAAAACTATTCAGACTATTAAGCACCACAACAAAAACAACCCTTTTATGAGGTAATTGTTTTAGTTTTAGAAATTTGAATAAGGCACAGAGATACAAGTTAATACTGTTGGCTTGTTCCTTTAAATCTTAGAGCGATATTTCTTACTTTTCTAATGTCAGAGATTTGACTTTTCAGCCTTGCTGGCTCAGAGTTGATCAGCATGTTTATATACATTTATACAAAAGGATCCCTTTCTCTGATAGACCGTCATTACCTAAGTTGTGTAAAGTAGAATAAATACTATACATTTCCGAGTTATTACCTGTGTTTTTCTCTTTGCAGTTGTAATCGTAAAATGAAACAACCTTTCTTTAAAGACTTATATGTAAGATCATCTTTAGCAAACTGTAATACATTAGAAGAATCAGAAGAACAGAAAAAGGAGCTCATTAAAGTAGACAATAGTAGCTCAGAAGACACCACTTACCGGGTATGGCATAGGAGATTAAGAAAAAATGAATGTGAATAATCTTAGTTTTAAATGTAGAATTAGTCCTAGTAAAATAATGCATGTTTTTATGAGCAAAAAATACTGCATATAATTTTATTAGGGTGATGGTTTGGGTTGTTTTTCCCTTCCTGATTTGCAGATTTTGTATAACACTATTTTTGCAAATTGTAAAGGAATGAAAATTATACATTTATCTAAGGTCAGATTTTGGTGAAATCATTTATCTTATGGAGAAAAAAACATCAGAATTTTCAAAGTCTTATTTCTTAAAACAGTGGTTCCTTTCTTTTGGGTCTCAGACCCTTTTAAATTTCTAAGGAAATTTATGGGTCTTCTCTGAGAAGTCTACTTTACACCCTCAAAAAATGTGTATAATTTCAAGGTTTTCACATACTCTGCTGAAACCCAATTTTGGATGCATAGATCCCAGATTAAGAGGGCTTTAAGGGCACTCAGTAGAGCGTACAACTCTTTATCTCGGCGTCGTGAATTTGAGCCCTGCGTTGGGCAGGGAGCTTAACTTAAAAAGAAAAAAAAAAAAGGCCCTTAGAAATTTAAATATTCTTCAGTATTTGCCTTAATCATTCTCATGTTGTTAAGAATTTTAGTACACATTGATTTATATTTTCCATCAATTTGCCCTTGCTTTATTTGTGAAGTGCTACTTACACTTTCAATTGTAATGTGCATTATTGTTCCAGTAGAATAATTGCTTTTTAACCTGTATCACACCTTTCATGCCATTGGTTTCCTCCCCCTGTTCTCAAGTATAGAGGCTTTAATGTTTGAAAGATAATAATCACTAGGACAATAATAATACCAGCTAACTTTTATTGAGTGGCTATTATGTACCAGGCACTGTTCTCCACTGTTCTATATAGTGCTTTACTTCCATTAGTTTGTTTAATTCTTACCACAGCCCTTTAAATTAGATAACTATTATTTCTATATTACAAATGATAAAATTGAGGCAGTGAAAGGTTAGGTAACTTTTCTAGGTTCACATAACCCTATTGTTTTCTTTCAGACACTCCTTCAACAACTAGACCAAGAGAGAGAGAAGAGGTGGAAAGCTGAACAAGCTGAAAAGAAACTTAGGAATTATATTGATGAACTGCACAAACATGCAAAGGAGAAAAAAGGTTTTCATACCCTGGCTATGCTCACCACAGATAGGTAAGGGCAAAGTCTGTAAATCTAACTTAGAACTGGAGTACCTCAGTTTACGCTAGCTGTAGTAAGACCAAAAACAATGTATGTGGTTTTAGTTTGTTTTGAACTCATTTTATTTAAAGATTTAATGCTTTATAAGTTTTTTTTGCAAATGAAGGATTCAGGGTACACTTATTTGCCGTCAAGCTGCAGCCCTCAAGCTGAGAAGTGTTAGATAAATTTAAGTATTATAAGTGAAGAAGAGCAAGAGACTGGAACAGGGATTGGCAGTTTTTTCCTGTAAAGTGTTGGTTTCTGTTAAGGGTAGGGATTGGCGAACTTTCAGCTTTGGAGGTCATATTTGGTCTCTGTTGCATTTTCTCTTCTGCAGTGGGCTTTGGTACCAGATAGCCCAAGTTTCTTATTCTGGTATTTCTGTTTTTCCATCTTATCCATTTCCATTTCCCATTTTATCTGTTTTTTTTTTTTTTTTTTTTTTTTGTCCTGTATGTATTCTTTAATGCAGGTTTGTCTTACTCCATTCTGTAAGAATACCAGTTTTCTGAAATTACAGTAACGTCATCTTCTGTTTCCTGTAGGTAATTATTTCTAAAGTGATACTTTTCCTCAAACGGTTACAAGACTTTTCTCCATAGTTCTTGTTGATTTATGTGTCTTATCCTTGAATGAGCACACTGTTTCTAGATTCAGTATTTGCCAACAGATAGCGTTTGGGAAGTTGTTCTCAGTTCCATTTCCTATCTGTTTGTACAGTGGATAAATTCCCTTCTACAATCTTAATAGATTAGTTAAGTTGATGTACACAGCCCCTAGCCCAATTCCCAGGTTCTTTTAGGCATTTAACTCAAAATGTTGTGGTACTTGTGTGTTATTTTTTATTCCCCACTACCTACTTCTCTCATACTTTGTACCCACGCATTATAAGGAAAATTATGATACTCATCATGTGTTCTCTGAGAACCTCTGTTATATAAGCATGATGCATCATACTATTACTATTACTATTACTATTACTATTACTATTACCACCACCCACCAACTTCCTGCCTTATTTGTTTTGGGAAATGCTGTCTTTGATGTAAGAAGATGCTGGTCAGGGGTAAAGAAACAGAATGGATACATTAACAGTCTATGACGGCCTCAGAAAAACAGTACTCTTATTTGCATTAGGTGCATACTTAGCTAACAGTGCAGTGGTAGATTTACAGAGTCCCTGGGACCCTGAGTCATGGAAGAGAGGATAGGGGCGCCGGAGTGGCTCAGTCGGTTAAGCGGCCGACTTCGGCTCAGGTCATGATCTCGCGGTCCGTGAGTTCGAGCCCCGCGTCAGGCTCTGTGCTGACAGCTCAGGGCCTGGAGCCTGTTTCAGATTCTGTGTCTCCCTCTCTCTGACCCTCCCCCATTCATGGTCTGTCTCTCTCTGTCTCAAAAATAAATAAATGTTAAAAAAAAAAAATTTTAAAAACAAAAAATAAAAGAGAGGATATATCCTCCCCCCCCGCCCCCACCTCACACACTTTTATGAAGTTGTAGTTTTATGAGGCAAAGCGTGAGTGTTTTAGGGGTGGTTTTTATTTTAACTTAGTTTTGTTTTTCTTCTAATCAAAATTTCTTCCACACTTTGACATTATGTTTTCTCTTGTTTTTAATTGTAGGTGTATGAATTTTTGCTTTATTCTGTATTGTAGGTATTATTTAATGGGATTTTTGAGGAAGCAGTGTCTGGGGCTGCTAGCCAGCTTCCATTTAAATTGAAAGGCTTTGGGCACACTTCATCTTTATCCTTGCTTAACTTCTCCATTGTTGTCCATGTTTACCATGTTATATATTCGTTATTTTCTTAAAAATTCAGCTTCAGTCATTTCTGATTTGCCTTTTATTTATACCTCAAATGTTCGTTTGGCATTAGATCCTCACACACTTTCATATCCCCTTAAGGGACTTGGTAGGGACTCTGCATTCCTCATCCCTAATAGAGTCTAACATCTAGGTGCCATGTTCTGAATATACATTATTTCAGAAACTCAATCTTCTCTACTATGCTTTTAACGCATAACCTATAAACCCCCAAATCTTTATATGTCATCCAGATCTCCTTGATGAACAACAGATCTGATTATCTGATTATCTACCAGAAATACCTTGTGTACCTTGCTCATAAGTGTCTTAAATCAGCATGTCCACAAGTAGACTTATCCTGCTCCCTTATTTTATATTCTCTGTTCTAATAAATGATGTCTCATCCAGTCAGCCACCAAAGCTAGCAATCTAGGAATCATTTTTTTTTGCTTCTTTCTTGTTCTCATATCCCATAACCAGTTGGTATTGGTATCTTCTTTATTCTACTTGCTAGAAGATGTTGAACTATCTTTTCTTTATCCTGAGACTGTCACCTTAGTTTAGGCCCTTATCTCTTGCTTAGATGGTTGTTCTGATTGTACTGATCCGTAGCTGCTCTGCCTCATTCACCAAATATGGTGGTCCACAGAATAAAGGCTAATACTCTTTCACACCAAACTGGCGTTGAGAAAGTAAACAAAGGAAGACCAGTTCAGAGACTACTCTCAAAGGGAAGAGGAGACAGTAAGGATAAGAATTGGAGAAATGACTAGTATAGCACCTGATGGATATATGTACTTTTTTCAGTTGTGGCTTGGAAATTATAGTAAATATATATAGGAGTGGCTGCCTAGCTCAGTAATTTATTCATGAGGCTGTGTCTTTGCTGTTTGTTGTCCCATTTTCTTTTTTAAAAAAATTTTTTAAGTTTATTTATTTTGAGAGAGACAGTGCAAGTGAGGGAGGAGCAGAAAGAGAGTGGAATTGGGGAGAGACAGAATTCCAAGCAGGCTCCACACTGTCAGAGCCTGATGCGGGGCTTGAACTCATGAAACCATGAGATCATGACCGGAGCCAAAACCAAGAGTCAGAGGACGCTCAGCTGACTAAGCCACCAGGCACCCATGTTGTACCATTTTCAAACACCAGACTTGTATTCTTTCATCATTTGCCTCTCTGCCTATATAATAATGGTCAAGAGATGAACATCTGACCCAAGCTGGGTAAACGAAATGCCTTAGTCCATGGCCACAGTGATTGGTGCATACAGTGGGCATATGAACCAAATTGGACTAATCAGACCTTTCCCAGAACTCTCTTCTAAGTTGAACTAGAGAAAGATAATCTTTTCTATTTGGTCCTCAGGGCTGTTAGGATGTGAGCCCATTTCCTTCTCTCCATACTTTACAAGGAAGCCTACATTAGGAAAACAGAAACCAGCCTGTAGAGAATTACAAATAGCCCTTATGGTCTTCATGTCCTTGGTTTCAGGGGCTCCTCAGAATAGTGCACCCCATTCTCTGAATGGTCATGTAGGTCAACAGATTCTCTCTTTTAACTTAGTTAAGAGTTTTCAGTTGTAATCAAACGGTTCCAACTATTACAAAGCTGGGATCAATACTTTGTCAAAGTTAACTTCCAGGTATCTATTTATATATCAATTCTCTCTTACAGCTTTGTAACTGTATCCATGTCTCTTCCCTCTCCTTGAACTCCTTGAAGGCACAGGCTATATCTTAATCCATCTAGCTTGCTTCCCATACCTAGCATAATGTCTGAAACAAATTAGGTGTTTAATAAAGTTTTGCTGTTGAATAGCAAAGTTCATATAAGATAAAATTTTATTAATTTGTATGGAGTGTTTTCCCTTTTGGCACAGTGTTTGTTTCAGGGATGGGAGAGAGTTGTATTATATTGTTTTTCAGCCATTTTTACCTAATGAGGATTTGAAACCTACTTCAAATTTCCTCTTTACTGTAACCTTTAATGTTTACTACAATTTTTAACCTTTTGTATGTGTAATATACTTAAAACCACATTCAATTTCGCTTTAGGTTAAAGGAAATTATATATAAAGAGAGAAATTCCAAAGCACAACTCGAAGTTATGGTTCACAAACTTCAAAATGAAGTAAAAAATCTAAGTATTGAATTAATCAAAGCAAGAGATCAACAAGAGTATCACATTAGACACTTAAGAACCCTGGAAAAAGCATTAGAAAAAATGGAGAGGCAGAAGGGGCAACAGCAAGCAGCACAGGTATTTCTCTTTAAATCCGTCAACCATGTGAATTAACACGAATTCATAGCTTTCATCTTGAAACAAGTTATATTGTTATAGAGTAAACTTCAAAGATGTTAGACTATATGCAAAAAATTTAAATGTAACAATTCCTGTGGAATTCTTTCTTTTTCTTTTTTTTTTTTTTTTTAAAGATTTTATTTTGGGCACTTGGGTGGCTCAGTCGGTCAAGTGTCAGACTCTTGATTTCGTCTCAGGTTATGATCTCACGGTTCACGGGTACAAGCCCCCACATCTGGCTCTGTGCTGACAGTGCAGAGCCTACTAGGGATTCTCTCTCCCTCTCTCTCTGACCCTCCACCCCACGTCACTTTCATGCTGAAAATAAAAGTAATCTCTACACCCAATGTAGGGTTTGAACTTAGCAACCCCCCGATCAAGAGTCGGATGCTCTACCAACTGAGCCAATCAGGCCCCCCACTCCCCACCGTGGAGTTATTTCTGACTAGCACTTGCAAAGCAGTTTTAAGAATAGTTGGTGGAAATATTGGAGGCTATTAGGCTTATGTTCTGGGAGCCAAGTTTTAAAAGTCTCTTTGGGGATCCCGAAGATATTTCATTTTCATGCCTTTTGAGTGGAAGTTAGTGAGGTCTATGATGTAACTAAACAATAGTTAATGCTAGTCCGATGCTTCTAAGACTGTACTTTTATGTGACCATGGCATCATTAATTTAATAAATTTGGAAAAAAATCAACTTAGTCACCAGGTTCTATTTAGAAGTCAGTCTTCTTTGGGGAAGTAGCATTAAAATAGAAGCAGGGAGAGTATTATCTAAATACTGTAATGTATATATTTACTCAGATACGACTTATCCAAGAGATGGAGCTCAAAGCTGCTGCTGCTGATAGAGAAATAAACTTACTTAGAACTTCTCTTCATCAAGAAAAGGAACAAGTACAACAACTTCATGAAGTTCTTACATTGAAAGAACAAGAACACAGGTAAATGAAAAATACATCAGGAAAATGACTTTTAAAAATAGAGAAAGAAAGCTTCTTGGTTCCTCCCTACCTTACTCACTTACCTAAAGCTAGACTGATTGATCAGTGCTGAAGTCTGACAGAATTAGCTCATGGAAAATAACATGTTTAGGTATGCATTAAAAGCAGTCTTACAGAAAGAACTGATAGCTTAAAAACAAATAGGTGGCTTCATTGAGGTAAGAACTTATAATAATGAAGCTCATTTTGCATTTTTTCAAGCCCAACCAAAAGTCAGTCATTGTAGTAGAGAAAACTATTTTTTTTTTAAATTTTTTTTCTTTAATGTTTGTTTATTTTTGAGAGAGAGAGAGACAGAGACAGAGTGTGAGCAGGGGAGGGGCGGAGAGAGAGGGAGACACAGAATCGGAAGCAGGCTCCAGGCTCCGAGCTGTCAGCAAGGAACCCGATGCGGGGCTCAAACTCAGAGTGTGAGGTCATGACCTGAGCTGAAGTCGGACGCTTAACCGACTGAGCCACCCAGGCGCCCCGAGAAAACTATTTTAATTGACCCCCAGGTAACTGCCTGTCAAATTAATCAATAGCCTTTATTCCTCTGTAGTGCAGGAGTCAACAAACTTTTTCTTTGAAGGGCCAGATAGAAAATATTTTAGGCTTTGCAGGCCATACCTAACTATATTTTTGTAGTAATAAAGTAGCCATAAGCAATATGTAAATGAATGGGCATGGCTATGTTCCAATAAAAGTTTATTTCCAAAAAAAAGAGTCTCCAGCCAGATTTGGTCCATCACTTATAGTTTGCCAGCCCTGCTCTGTGGAGTCCACAATAATTTGAACACTTGCAGCTAGTTATCTACTTACTGCCCTACCAGTTGAATTGTGTATTTGCATGAGTTAATTGTGTTTGGTACCAAACCTGTTTTGTTTTTGCCCTTATGTAAATGAAATTTTTACTGTATAAATTTAAATTTTGATGCACCGGGGAAAATTGTCAACATGTGCAGGGGCAGAACGACTGTAAAAGATGAGGGGCGAAATAATTGTAAAAATCTAAAATTTTGCACTTAGTTTCCTTCGCAGATATCTTTTAACTTCTTGTTCTGATTTAAAGAAACCAAAACTAGAAATAATGGATTTTGTATTATGGGTTTGACTTATTCAGGAAAAATAGTGGAAAACTGTAAAGAATTAACTCATATTTAAATAAACTTGCCCTATATATCAAAAGACCAGTGAATACTTTCACACTTTAACTGATTTTTTTCTCTTAACCAACCACCAGTACCAGTCAGACTATATTAGTTGTATGTCACAGTTGTATGTCAAAGAAGATACAGTGAAGTAGAACTTGACTTCTACAAATGCACCTGAAGAATTTTAGAAATCATAAAATGATTCTGAACTATCTCAGTGAAGTTAAGATACAGCAGACCCCTTTTATCCCCATCACCACTGAATACATATAGTCTTTGTCTAACTACCATCCTCCGCCAGGTTGTTTTTGAAAGTGAGAAGCTGATTTTAAGTTAACAATAGAGAATATAGAATATTTAATAACTATTTAAACAGCCTTAAAGTTTTTCTTTCCTGATGAATAGCATCCTGCGATTTTTATTTGTATTTCATTCCAGGAAAGAACTTGAAACAAGGGAGTTTCTCAGTGATGCTGAGTTCCAAGAAGCCTTAGCTAAAGAAGTAGCTAAAGAAGAAAGAAAGCATGAACAAGATATAAAAGAGTACCAAGAAAAAATTGATACATTAAACCAACAGTATATGGATTTAGAAAATGAATTCCGTATTGCTTTAACTGTTGAAGCCAGAAGATTTAAAGATGTAAGAATTGGCATCTAGCTTTTTATTGAAAACAAAATCAGCAAGATATGGTTGGATGAGAGGACTACATTTTAGAATTCTAGCTTTATTGGGGCGCCTGGGTGGCGCAGTCGGTTAAGCGTCCGACTTCAGCCAGGTCACGATCTCGCGGTCCGTGAGTTCGAGCCCCGTGTCGGGCTCTGGGCTGATGGCTCAGAGCCTGGAGCCTGCTTCCGGTTCTGTGTCTCCCTCTCTCTCTGCCCCTCCCCCGTTCATGCTCTGTCTCTCTCTGTCCCAAAAATAAATAAACGTTGAAAAAAAAAAAATTTAGAATTCTAGCTTTATTTACTGTTGCCTCTATGATTTTAAGCAAATTACTTAAATTCTTAGAGCCTTAGTTTCTTCACAAAAATATAGCCACTCTTCAGTGCTGTTGCAAAAACTGAGTGAGATTATAAATGGTCAAGTAAAGACAGCACTGGAATAAGAATTGGGAAGCCTGAATTCTCCTATTTCTATAGAGCAGGGATTGGCAAACTAAAGACCCTAGGCCTATTTTTGTAAATAAAGTTTTATTAGAACACAGCCACAGAAACCAATAGTTTCTAAATATTTGGAGAACTGCTATTTATAATGCAATTTTGAAATATAGGTTAAAGATGGTTTTGAAAATGTTGCAACTGAGTTAGCAAAGAGCAAGCATGCTCTTGTTTGGGCTCAACGAAAAGAAAATGAATCTTCCTCTTTAATTAAAGATTTGACCTGTATGGTGAAGGAGCAAAAAACAAAACTTGCAGAAGTTTCGAAATTGAAACAGGAAACAGCTGCAAATTTACAGGTAAAACATTGAAACATTTTATTTCCTCTTTAATTTTTTATATCATAGTCTCATGTATATTGTGATGATTTTAATACTAAGTATATATATGATGCATATGAGAAAAGTAATATAACTAGGAGATTAAACAATGACTTCACAGATTGTATTGCTTACACTAAAATGGTATTATTTAAATAAAATAAGTGAATTTAAGAACTGTACTTAGGTAAATAGGTTCCAGTTGTCTGTGATACAGCAGAAATTGTGATGGTGATACTCAGATGGTTGAGGTTCGGGAAATGGCACACAAATTGCTGATAGTCTTGTGGTGGTGATGGTTGTCTTTAGATAGACCTAGCTATAGTAATTCTTAAATTAACCTTTTTAGTGCTGTTGTCTCAGTTTTAGACATTAGCGGTATTTTGCCCAAGAAAACTTAATTCCAGAAAGTGACCTTTAGATTATTGATATAAATGCAGGTTGAGAAATTTTGAGTATTACATGTGTAATTGCTCTTTTAAGATAACTGATATTAGAATAACATTCAGCGTTCTTAAAGGAATAGTCCCTTAAAATTTGACTTTTTATTTTATGACATACACTTATCTTAAAATGAAAACCTTTGTAATGTAAAATTTAGGAGCATTTACTTTGTATTTGGTTAGATAACAATTTTTCTCCTAAAATGCAAAAAGTAAAAAATAGAGCACTTAAATGTAATACTGTGCTTTTTTTTTTTTTTTGATGTTTTTTGGGGATATACAGAATCAAATCAACACCCTTGAAATCTTGATTGAAGATGACAAGCAGAAGAGTATTCAAATAGAACTTCTCAAGCATGAAAAAGTCCAGCTCATTTCTGAGCTAGCCGCCAAGGAATCACTAATTTATGGTTTAAGGACAGAAAGAAAAGTATGGGGGCATGAGCTGGCACAACAAGGTAAAATTTTCAAAGGGAAAATAGCTCATTCTTCTAAACCAACAATTCTGGGTATTGATGAGAAAAACAAGCGCTCATTAATTCTGCCTAAGACATACCAAAAAAAGGCAACACTTTATATGGAAGGATAAGTAAGCATTTGCCAGCCAAACAGCCAAATGAAATGCCTAAGATGTGAAATAGTTTATTACACTAGTTAGGAAGTTACAGCTCTGATTTTTTTCTTAATTTTGGTTTTCTGCCCAACATAATTTGGTTACTTTTCTGATCAGGTATACATTTACAGTGCTTCAACTAACTAAGTCATTGAAATAATTCTTACACAGTGATTTTAAATTATTTGTATAGTATGCAGTATTCATGTTTTTTCCTAAAAATTTGGTAACACTTTTGTTATACATAGAGAAATGTGAGAATAGTATATGAATGAAAACCACTGTAGGTGTAGGTATATTTACTCTTAGTCTCCTTTGTTTTCCAATCACTAAAGCAAGAGATAGACACTGTTTTATGGCCTTCATAGATTACAAATTATGAATAGCTAGATGTTGGTCTTAGTGGAGAATTGCTCATTTGTCCATTCCATATAAGAATCTTTAATATGATTGTTTGAATGTCATAAGCTGATCAATTAAATATCACATGTCTGAGTTACTTGTTTTTGATTTGTGGCTTTAGGTTTTCCAAATAGCCACAGGTGTTTAAAGGGCCTTTTGGTTCTTTTCCCGTTTCCTTTTATATTATGCTTTATGTATTTTGGGTTTTTATTCAGTTTTTCTTTTTATTTACTTTTTATTTACATTGCTAAATTAGATATTCATAAAATACAAATCCTCCAAGATCTTTAAAAGTTTGTAACTCATGATGTTTATTTCTCAGGATCGTCTCTAGCCTTAAATCGTGGCAAATTAGAGGCTCAAAATGAAAGTTTATGTAGAGAGAATGAGTCTCTGAGAAAGGCAAATGAACGTGATAATGATGCATTAAGAATTAAGTGCAAAATCATAGAAGACCAAACTGAAACCATTGGAAAATTAAAAGTTGTAAGTTTGATACTTTATTTTGGGAAAAGAGCATGTGGCAGTTTTGTAAATCTGTGGATCAGAGTATCGAATAAATATCTGTCTCAGTGAATCCCAACTGTTGTGGAATTTGGGACATTATCAGATGTTTCCTTATGTAATCTATGCCCTTTGCCTTTTAAAATGACTGTATGGCCTTTATTAACTTTAAATTACTTTTATCTCAGAATTTTATGGGATGTTATCATGGTCCTGTGAAATAACTGAAAATAATGTCATTAAAGGGTTAGGAATCTTAAGAAAATTAATGTTTTAGGGGCGCCTGGGTGGCGCAGTCGGTTAAGCGTCCGACTTCAGCCAGGTCACGATCTCGCGGTCCGTGAGTTCGAGCCCCGCGTCGGGCTCTGGGCTGATGGCTCGGAGCCTGGAGCCTGTTTCCGATTCTGTGTCTCCCTCTCTCTGCCCCTCCCCCGTTCATGCTCTGTCTCTCTCTGTCCCAAAAATAAATAAATGTTGAAAAAAAAAAATTTAAAAAAAAAAAAGAAAATTAATGTTTTATATGTTTAAAATATCCATTTAGAGCACTGTTTAGGATCTTCTAATATTGCTAAATTCTGAAAATTGTGACAAAACCCAACTATTCTGTATTTAAAAGTAGAAATAGTTTGTAAAACTATGCTTGTTCCCAGGGGAAACCATTTCACCTTCTTCTCCAATATGGCATATCTTAATAGAGAATACTACTAGGTTCACTTGTTTCAAAGTATGTTACATGAAAATTTTCCAGAGAAATTTTTTGAAAGTTATCTTGAGTACTGAATCAAATTTGATCTCCAAAATTTTCTTCTAGAGATTATCTTAAAGTGTAAAACTGAGCCTGGCTGGCTCAGTGGGTTAAGTGTTCAACTCTTGATTTCAGCTCAAATCATAATCTCAGGGTTCGTGAGATTGAGCCCTGCGTTGGGCTCCACACTAACAGTGAGGAGCCTGCTTGGGATTCTCTCTCTCCCTCTCCTTCTCTTTCTGCCCCTCCTCCACTCACACATGTTCTCTCTCTCTCTCTCTCTCTCTCTCTCTCTCTCAAAACAAATATTTTTTTAAAAAGTGTAAAAACTGAGAAAGGAGTATTTTAAAAACTTCTAAATGAGATTATCACCCATTAAAAGTAACAACTCATTCTTCAGAGTAGCTATAACTGCCTAAGATTTAATTTTCTTTTTCTTAGTCATTTTTAAGAAACTCCTTGAGAACTTGACTTTACCAAGTACAGAAAATAAATCTGTATCACCATGTTGCTATATCCTTAGCTAGGTTTAGACCATGAATGCCTGAATTGTATCACTCTAAGCAATTACATTGTTGTTCACTCCATTGAAATTTGGTTTCAGTATGTCCAAAATTTCAAATATATCTGTCATACATGACAACGTGCAGTGAAAATTATTGAAATTTTTTAGCAGTAAGCCTTTTTTCTTGTTTTAAAATTCTAGCCAAACCTATTTTCCTTTGAGTTAAGCTAAGTATGAAACAGAAAGACTTGTGATTTGCTTTTTAGATTTCACAAAGCAAAGCAGGGGATACTATGGGTACAAGACACTGATTTGACAAAGCTACTTCTACAGAAGACTACTGCCTTCTTGTCAGTCTCAGGGCAGGAAGGAAATGACTAGTAATGAATGATACAGTGGAGCCAAAACACTGTTGAGTTTTAGTTTTAGAGTTTTGGTTTTAAAAAAAAAAAGTTCAGATTTTTCAACCCATCATTCTTTTCCCATAACTTACTGCATTTACTTTAGAGAACACTGCACAGCCTCACAGGTGTGAGTATTAGGGTGCTTTCCCACCAACCATGTAACAGAGAGAGATAGTTAGGCATAATTTCTTTCAGCAGTAAATTCATCTAAAACCGATAATGACCTTTATCTATTGTTAGGTTGGATGTTCATAGAATAGAAAACCTTCAGGTCTTTTAAAGTTTGTCACTGATCGTGTTGTTTCTCAGGATTTTCTCTAGGCCAAAATCATGGGAAATTAGTGGCTCATATTGAAAGTTTATAGAGAGAGAACAAGTCTCTGCAAAAGGCAAATGAACCTGATACTGATGTTTGATGTTTTGGAGTGTGATATTTTCAATTAAATGGAATCTATAGTTAGCTTCTGACTATGGGAATCAGAAGCAGAAGTTTTTTTAAAAATTCTGTTTCTGCCCCATATATTATTTTGGTATTTTTCAGTATATCTGGGTCATAGTACTCTCTGATGCTGCAATGTTTATCATTCTTTTTGATCAATAGGGTTATTTCATAATAATTTTTTATAGCTTTTGTGAACTCCCATAACATATGTCAAGACTGCTCACTCTTAGTGCTTCAGAGAGTCAGGGGGACAAAATAAACAATTCATGACTTTTTTGCAAATGTTGGTCAAGCCTAGGAGACTACCCAACATCTTTGCTTAGATTTTTGCATATGTAACACACTGAGGAATTGAACTGCATTGTTTATAATTCTTATGAATATATACTTAAATTGGCCTTTCCCAGCATTTGTGTGTTTGCCTCCATCTTCTTCCCAAAAGGAAAAAAGGCAAGGTGGAGTGGGGCAGAGGAAAGAGGGTAAAAATAAGAACTGCCAGTTTCATCTATTCTCACTTACAGAGACTGATACCAGTAGTCGGTGTGTAGCAGACTGTTCCAGACATCCAGGCATGCCCCCACAAAGCAAAGAAATAGTCATTGGAATAAATCACCTATAGGAGGCCTAATCCCTGCAGACATTTAACGCTGCCTAAGGTGGTTTTGATCTTTCATTATCCTCTGATTTGTAGTATGCACATACAGGATAAAGTCTGACTCATGGTATAGAAGATAGCATAAAAAGTTTGGGGAGATGTAAACCCTGTTCTTATGTGACATTTTAATAGTGATAAAATCATGCTTTGTTTTGAGGTAAAGCATTTATTTGCTCATCCTGATGCAGAAAGCACTTCTGTTGAATATAGTAGAAATAGCAGTTTAATTAGTGCCACACGTACTGTGCATATCAGTCTTTGCTGTATCTGTCATCCACCTAGAGTTTTCTTTCTCTTTCTGTCATGCAAACATGTTTTCAAATGCAAAATTACAGTAATTGAAAATTTTTATTGTGCCGCTTTTCCTTCTCCCTCTATGATTGATAATTGCTAACTTAACTTACTGAAATAAAAAGTGTAAAGGGCATAAGAATTTTATCTTCCTTTTTCTTTTTTTGTAATTTTTTAATGTTTATTGGTTTTTGAGAGAGACAGAGCATGAATAGGGAAGGGGCAGAGAGAGAGAGAGGGAGACATAGAATCTGACTGAGGCAGGCTTCAGGCTCTGAGCTGTCAGCAGAGCCTGGCGTGGGGCTCGAACCCACAAACTGTGAGATCATGATCTGAGCAGAAGTCAGACACTTAACTGACTAAGCCATCCAGGTGCCCCTAGAATTTTATATTTCTTAATAGCACTTAAAACAAAGTAGTAGTGATGTTTCTTGTTGATTGTTATTAAAAAATGTCCTGTAAATCTTTTTGAAAACACTTAGTGAATATTCAGTTTATTTTTTAATCTGTAGTTTTTAGAATCATTTTAAACCATTAAATCCAAATAGGAAATGAGACATCTGGGTTAATAAAAATAAAGTGCTGATTTTTTTTGTTTCTCTAAGTGTGTACAAGAAAAAGAAGAACAAATCAAAGTATTACAAGAAAAGATCATTGAAATACAAAAATGTACCCAAGAACAACTTGATGAAAAATCTTTACAACTGGATGACGTAATTGAAAAACTGGAAAGACACAATGAAAGAAAAGAAAAACTAAAACAGCAGTTGAAAATAAAGGAATTAGAACTTGAAGAAATTAGAAAAGCTTATAGGTATTATATAGTATTTCCTATTGAGAAATAAAATGTGGCTTAATAGTTTCATATAACTAATTTTATTTTTTAAATTATTTCTTTTTGTATTAGTACACTTAATCAGAAGTGGCATGATAAAGGAGAGCTTCTAAGTCATCTGGAAATGCAAGTAAAAGAAGTAAAAGAAAAATTTGAAGACAAGGAAAAGAAACTTAAAGCGGAAAGAGACAAAAGTATTGAACTACAAAAGTAAGTCCTAAAATATGTGGGAGATCTTTCTCTTTTTTATTTATTTATTTATTTTTTTAAATATGAAATTTACTGTGAAATTGGTTTCCATAAAACACCCAGTGCTCATCCCAACAGGTGCCCTCTTCAATGCCCATCACCCACTTTCCCCTCCCTCCCACCCCCCATCAACCCTCAGTTTATTCTCAGTTTTTAAGAGTCTCTTACGGTTTGGCTCCCTCCCTAACTTTTTTTTTTTCCCCTTCCCCTCCCCCATGGTCTTCTGTTAAGTTTCTCAGGATCCACATAAGAGTGAAAACATATGGTATCTGTCTTTCTCTGTATGGCTTATTTCACTTAGCATCACACTCTCCAGTTCCATCCACATTGCTACAAAAGGCCATATTTCATTCTTTCTCATTGGCACATAGTATTCCATTGTGTATATAAACCACAATTTCTTTATCCATTCATCAATTGATGGACATTTAGGCTCTTTCCATAGTTTGGCTATTGTTGAAAGTGCTGCTATAAACATTGGGGTACAAGTGCCCCTATGCATCAGTACTCCTGTATCCCTGGGGTAAATTCCTAGCAGTGCTATTGCTGCGTCATAGGGTAGATCTATTTTTAACTGTTTGAGGAACCTTCACAGTTTTCCAGAGCGGCTGCACCAGTTTGCATTCTCACCAACAGTGCAAGAGGGTTCCCGTTTCTCCACATCCTCTCCAGCATCTATAGTCTTCTGATTTGTTCATTTTAGCCACTCTGACTGGCGTGAGGTGATATCTCAGTGTGGTTTTGACTTGTATTTCCCTGATGATGAGGAGTGACATTGAGCATCTTTTCATGTGCCTGTTGGCCATCTGGATGTCTTCTTTAGAGAAGTGTCTATTCATGTCTTCTGCCCATTTCTTCACTGGATTATTCGTTTTTCAGGTGTGGAGTTTGATGAGTTCTTTATAGATTTTGGATACTAGCCCTTTGTCTGATATGTCATTTGCAAATATCTTTTCCCATTCCATCGGTTGTCTTTTAGTTTTGTTGATTGTTTCCTTTGCAGTGCAGAAGCTTTTTATCTTGATGAGGTCCCAATAGTTCATTTCTGCTTTTAATTCCCTTGCCTTTGGAGATGTGTCAAGTAAGAAATTGCTGCGGCTGAGGTCAGAGAGGTTTTTTCCTGCTTTCTCCTCTAGGGTTTTGATAGTGTCCTGTCTCACATTCAGGTCCTTCATCCATTTTGAGTTTATTTTTGTGAATGGTATAAGCAAGTGGTCTAGTTTCATTCTTCTGCCTGTTGCTGTCCAGTTCTCCCAGCACCATTTGTTAAAGAGACTGTCTTTTTTCCATTGGATATTCTTTCCTGCTTTGTCAAAGATCAGTTGGCCACACTTTTGTGGGTCTAGTTCTGGGGTTTCTATTCTATTCCATTGGTCTATGTATCTGTTTTTGTGCCAATACCATGCTATCTTGATGATTACAGCTTTGCAGTAGAGGCTAAAGTCTAGGATTGTGTTGCCTCTGTGGGAGATCTTTTGATGTAAACACTGAATTGGGATGGGTGAGATGTAAAAAGCATATGTAAATGTATTTATGTGTATATATGGCTTGTATGAGTTATTTGGTACTTAGTGCCTAACACATAGTAGTAATTGTTGGTTGAATATTTTTTTTTATGACTGTGATTATTTTCAAACTGATTGAAACATCTAGTGATATTTTTGGCTCTTCTGTGTGGAGTTTAGAATGGGCAGTCCCTTAACTACCAGGGGCAGTGAACTCCTGAAGAAGCTAGAGCAGATTTCAGTAGCAGGCCTGCACAAACTGAGGATGAGAGCTAATTTGAAAGAAGGGGAAGAAAATGTATATCTGGGTGCCATCGGTGTGTAGATTTTATAAAATCCCATAGAGGAAATGAAGGCTTCACCTTGTAAACTATGTAACTGGACTTCTTAAAATAATTTATAAAGTTGGCTGCCTTGAAAAATAGGTAACACAGTTTAATGATCAGTTAAACTCTGGTCAAGATTAAAGAGTGGTATGGATAAACAGCAAAATCTCATGTAGGGGTCAGTTCCCATTATATCAAATCTAATAGAACCTGGAATTTGATTTCTTATATTTTAACTCAGTGTAAATGGAAAAGGTTTTGACTGACAGCAGTGTCTTGTTTGTCTGCTAATGGACCCTGTTCCACTTTGCTTTCAACCAGCACTAATACAGGGACTTTGGCTTGGAACCTGTTGAAATTTTCTCTCCTGCCTGTCACAATTGGGAGTCTCTTATATCCTAAAAGAAATAATCATTTCCTATAAATAGCAGTTCCTAAAGTTAATATAAATCATAAAGCCTGACAGTTTTCAAAATCTCTTATATTGCATTGTTTGTCATGTTGTTAATAGCAAAACAGTAAAGACCTGATTGTATACATTAATGCTTTTATGTATTGTAGACTAAGATTAGTATGTAAGATAGAAGATTTTTAACTTAATAGAATTTTAATAAAAACAGATTTTATTTATATAGCCTTTTATAATACATAAATTGGGGTGCCTGGCTGGCTCAGTCAGAAGAGCATGTGACTCGTGATCTTGGGGTCGTGGGTTTGAGCCCCATATTGGATATAGAGATCACTTAAATAAATAAATTTTTAAAAAAATACATAATTGGTTTTTTTCTTCTATCTTATTTTGCAACCAACAATAATTCTGTGAGGTTGGCAGAACAGGTAGGATTATCCTGTTTGTATAGTTTAAAAAACTTAAAAGCAGAGTTTGTGACTTGCCCTTAAGTCATACAGCTACTAAGGGTTGCTTGCATCTGGGAACATAAGAAAGACTTGATTCACGGACCCAGTGTTCAGTCTATTACTATGGGCTATGCCAAAAGCAGAAAATATGTTCATTGTGGACTTAACTTTTTTAAATGAAATTATTCATACTTAATATAAAGGAATTGGTTTTTTGCCTCTAAGAAACTTACAGCGCTAAAATTTTGTGAATACAGTACTGTTTAATGTGTTTATTAACACAGGGTTTTATCTGTTAAACATTAGCATAGAAAAGTCAGATCTACATGTTCATAAACCTAAACCTGCCTATAACGTACACTTCTCAAATTATCACACTACAAACACATGGAGAAAAAAAATTGATAGCAATCATCTATGAATGTGCTTATATATCATACCATGAGACTCAAAATAAATGGGAACCAGAGTACTCTAACTTTTAGAGGATAAAAGGGTAACAAATTTTCATTGATGTTATCCTGCCCTGTTCTGTTACTAACAGATTCTGCTGGATGAACTACTTATGTCTTTTATTACCCAGGATACCTTCTTCTATTTAATGGAGTTATATATACTTCCATTAAAATGTGAATGTAAGATGGGGTGCTTGGGTGGCTCAGTTGGTTAAGCATCTGACTCTTGATTTCTGCTCAGGTCATGATCTCACGGTTTGTGAGATCAAGCCCCATGTCGGGCTCTGTGCTTACAGCGTGGAGCCTGCTTGGGATTCCCTCTCTCCCTCTCTCTGCCCCTCTCCCATGCACGTGCTCCTTCTCTCTCTCTCTCTCAAGATAAATAAATAAACATTTTTTAAAAAGTGAATGTAAGAGCTGCCATCTAAGAAGAAAAGAAATCCTAATTTTTATAAACCTAGATAATATGGTTTTTGTGCTTTTTTTTAAGGGATGCGGTGGAAAAGCTTCATAGTATGGATGATGCCTTTAGAAAACAAGTTGATGCAATTGTTGAAGCTCATCAAGCTGAAATAATACAACTAGCAAGTGAAAAGCAGAAATACATTGATTCTGCAAATTTCAAGGTACTATAAATAAAATTTGCTTTGATAATCAGTATTAAATTATTACAGCTAAATAAATTATATCTTTGAGAATTATAAAGAGAAAAGGCAGTATGATTTAATGGCTGAATAGATATGAAGAATGTTGCCAAAACTATTGTGCAATCAGGCCAAAATGCTAGTAATACTTAGACTAGTTGTAGAATTCTAAGGAAACCAAAATTAGAAGTTTGATTCTGATGTGCACCTGCTCCATGATCTCTGAATAAAAATTGACGTATTCCTGATCAGTCTCATATGGAAGCACCTTTGGTTACACATAGGCAGGGTAAGAATGTGAATAAGTACAATTCATCACTACCTTGGAAATAACTCCCAAGATGTGTTTTGTTAATTAGGGTTTAAGACTATCCTTGATAATCTTGAATGATATTTAATATCATCGACAGGAATTTTAGGTGTTATTAAATCAGAAGCAACATCAGAATCACCTTATAGAGCTTGTTGGTTTTGTTTTGTTTTGTTTTTTAATATTTATTTTGAGAGGGAGTGCACATATGCTAGTTGGGGAGGGGCAGAAAGAGGAGCCCAAGCAGGCTCCATGCTCAGCACAGAGCCTGATGCAGGGCTTGATCTCAAGACTACGAGATCACCACTTGAGCTGATATCAAGAGTAGAATGCAGGGGCGTCTGGGTGGCTCAGTGGGTTAAGTGTCCAACTCTTGGTTTCTGCTCAGGTCATGATCTCATGGTTTGTGAGCTCGAGCCCCATGTCAAGCTCCGTGCTGACAGTGCAGAGCCTGCTTAGGATTCTCTCTTTTCCTCTTTATCTGCCCTTCCCCCTCTCACTTTCTCTGTCTCTCTCAAAAATAAATAAAAAAAAGAGGTAGAGCACTTAACTGACTGAGCCACCCAGATGCCCCTAGAGCTTTTTAATAATACATATGCATGAGCTTCCCCCCCCAGAGACTTTCATTTCCTAAGTCTCTTGTATTTTAGTTAGACCCAGTTATTTTAAAACTCAGCAGGTAACACCTGTTTGGTTTGATATGTCCCCTCTTTTGAGACCTACTAGATCAGTGGAACAGTTGTAAATTTCCATTTTTCCTTGATTTTGAAGTGGCAATAAGAAAGTGAGATACCTGTACGACTAGAGACTCAGAAACCAGTGACTGGGAAAGAGTTCATAAACAGAAAGAGTGACTCCATATAATTATTACAGTTGTGTGATTAGGTGACATTACCCTCAGGAGTCTATGTGCAAAGAAGGAAGCAACAAGGTCTTTGGAAATAATGAATAAGGAAGTATAACTTGTTCAAAATGCAGTTCTTTATTTTATTTCATGTCAACAGATGTTTCAGAAGTTTTCTTTAAAATCTACCAAGTTTAACAGGGGTGTATCAGGTAATACCAAATAAAACATAAGATTAGGCCCTTAGTTGAAAGGGAAATAATAAGTTTGATATTGGACCTCTAGTGCTGATATGACGTAATAATATCAAAGGGATGTGTCTGTTTGAGAGTTAGATAAATGGCACCAGAGCTTAAATGTTATAATCATGAAAACATTGTAAATTATCACATGAATATAATTTAAATTAGGAGAAATACTAATTTTCTCAGGGGGAAAAAATTAGGAAATCTATATTAGAGATTAGGAAGAGGGAGATAAATAGAAAGGAATGGTCATATTGATAGTACTGTTAGGAATGTTGTATCATAGGAGAATTTCAAGCAGAAATTAGTAGGATCAAATACAAAGAATCCTAGGAGAATATAGGTTAGGAAGAAATGATAAAATTATCTTTCAAAAAGATGGTAATTTATAACCCACAGCAATTTTAGAAATGAGATAGAGTAAATTAAAGCATTTCTTTAGGAAGGGAGGTTATTTGTTTTGAAAGTTTATAAGGAACTGATATTTTACTTGAACTCATGGTTCCTTATTCATATGTAGTACAGGACAGTGGAAAGATTAAGTCAAAAGAATGGTTTCTGTCCATATACACTACTGAGAAGCTGTATAACTTGAACAAATTTTCTAAGCTCTAAAATAGAGTTAAAATAAATGCCCATGTGCTCATCACAAGCACCCATGAGATATAGACAATATACATGTAAGTACTTTGTGTACAGTATAAACATTGATTTCCCTATTAGTATTTGAACAAGTTACATTTTACTAACCTCTTTGCTTTAAATGAATACCACAAGTTACAAAATTCGTTGACTTTTTGTTTCAGAATACATTTTTAAAATATATTTTCTTTAAAAAAAAGTGAATTTATATGTTGATTTAGGTTCATCTAGTTGAAGAAGAAATGCGTGAACTTCTGCAAGAAACATGCAAGAACAAAAAAGCAATGGAAGAAAAAATTAAGCAACTTGCTTTTGCTCTAACTGAAATTCAGCGAGAAATGTGATGTTTCTGAGAATGAATTTAATTGAAATGGAACAGCAGACCTATTGTAAAAATGATTAAATATTGTAATAGTAGTAACTGCTACGACTTTGAAATGTCTCTTTGTACACATTTCATTCTGATTATATTTTAAAAGACTTTTGATCAAGTATTTTTTAATTGTATCTGTAGGTTTCTATAATAAATTGTTGATAATATGTGTATTAGAAAAACCTGTCAACCAGATTTATGACACTTTCTTGTTTCTGTGCTATATATACATTGTTTGGCAATTACACATTTGCCTACAAATATGTAAATAGAAATTAAGATTAGTATTTAGACTATATGAGGTAAAATATTTTCATCATTGTTGTTACATTATTGTGTTGATGAAAAACTAATATATATATTGGTCATCCTTTAGTTGATGTAGCTCCATTTTTTTCATAAGTGTAGCTGAAAAGATTTGAAGTCTGTATGATAAAGATGTGGCATTCTTAACAAAGCACAGGTAACCATCTCCACATCACTCATAATGACCCCTTTTTTAGAACGCATATGACTTTTTCATTAAAGATTATACTTAAGGTTTTATGAACATTGTCTGTTCCTCAGCAGCAACACTACTGTTCCATGCTCATTTTCCCTTCTAATCACTGTATATAAAAGAATTCTTATTTTAACTTTTGTCATCTCTTATGCTCCTATGCATGCAGAAAAAGGAAAAAACCTAAATACTATTTCTAAAAGAAAGAATATTTTGAACTAATAGCCACTGAAGTAAGTTTTAAAAATTAAATGCAATCAGAAAAAAATGCAAATGCTTCTAAAAGAGAGGGCTCCATTTCATCAGAGGCAAGATTCCTACTGAAATCTGTGGGACAACATCAAGCATACAAACATGCACAATGAGGTCAGGAGGAAAAATAATGGCTGACAATTTCCTAAATTTGATGAAAAAGATTAACCTACAGATCCAAGATCTTCAGTAAAACCCAGGATAAACACAAAGAGAACCACACCTAGGAACTATAGTCAAACTCTTGGGAAATTCTTGAAAGCAGCAAGAAAATACGACTCATGTAGAGGAACGATTGACTGCTCATCAGAAGCAGTAGAGGCCAGAGGGCAGTCAGTCACACAGTTGAAATGGGAAGAAGAGGAACTGTCAATCAAAAATGTTATATCCAGCAAAACTCTCAAGATAAATGCAAAAAATGGCATTCCCAGACAATTGATAGAATTTATTGCTAGCCAACCCACCTTAAAAGAAATGTTCAAGTTCTAAAAGGCTGAAAGGAAGTGATACCAGACATTAACTTAAACCCACTGGAAGAAATGAAGACTATTGGGAACAATAAACATGTAGGTAAGTTTCTTTTTTTTTTTTTTTTAAAGTTTACTCATTTTGAGAGAGAGAGCTAGAGAGCAAGCGGGGAGAGGGGCAGAGAGAATACCAAGCAAGCTCTGTGCTGTCAGCGCAGAGCCCGATGCAGGGCTTAAACCCAGAGCTTAAACCCATGAACTGTGAGATCATGACCTGAGCCAACGTCAAGAGTTGGACACTTAACTGACTGAACCACTCAGGCATCCCTATGGGTAAGTTTTCATAGGACTATATAAATACATTTTTTCTTCTGTTAATTAAAAGACATTTATGGCAATAATTTTAACACTATATTGAATTTGCAGCATATATATTGGGATATGTGTGACAAAAAAAACACAAAGTTGGGAGGAAATACAGCCATACTCGAGTTTATTTTGTCAGATTAATCTAAAGATGACTGATAAATTAAAATGCATATTGTAATTCCTACAATAGCCATTAAGAAAACCCAAACATTATTCCTGAAAAATCAGAGTAGATTCCACTTCTGGAATGGCAGCGCAAGGAACTCTGTGGACCTGGTTTACAACCACAGCTGGTGAAAAGTATTTTAAAACACCCATTTAAAGTCTGAAAATTTTCCTATGAGCATGCAGCAAATGAAACATTTCTTCAAGAAAATTTACTAAATCTCCGTAAGAACAGCAAAAGCTTACAATAGATTCCTTAAAATGCCCAGTTTTTATAAAAAAAAAAACTACATAATAAGACATACAAAGAAATAGAAAAGTGGAACTGATACACAGTATAAAGGAAAAGTAGTTGCAAGGAGACCCAGATGTTAGTCTTAAAAAAGACTTCAAAGCAACCACCATATATTCAAAGGACTAAAGGAAACCATGCTTTAAAAGTAAAGTAAGGTATGTTAACAGTGCTCACCAATAGTGGATACACAGAAATATTTTTAAATTAACGATTTTACTATAGGGTCTCTACAGTGCATTTGAACTGGCAGAAGTATCTGTGAACTTTGAGGTTGATGGAGATTATGCAATCTGGAGAAGAGAAAAAACCTGAGGGAAAATAAGCAGAACCTCAGAAACATGGATTGCATGAAGTGCACCAACGTACAGCGAAGTACCAAAGGAGAGGGGAGAGACATGAGTGATCTATATAAATTCTAAATAAGATATATATAAAATATAACTAACCTATATATTAGAAGAAATAATGGTTCTAAGCTTGTCAAACTTTATGACAATCAGAAATGTATACCCCCAAGAAGCTAACTTCAAGTGGGAAAAGTTGATGACAGCCACCACCCAGAGTAAAAATATTAAAATTGAAAGAAATGTGAGGAGTCCACAAATACTTTCAAATTAAACAGCAACTTCTAAATCTATGAGTCAAATAAGAAATCACAAAGAAAAGGTGTGATAGAGAAATGGGCTCCATATTGACCCATGATCGGTGTATGTGGAGGCCAGGGCTGTGTGGGGAGGGGAGGTTTGCATAGATAAGATTCAAAGATCAGAGGTTTAAAAAATCATTTGGCTTTCTGAAGTATGGAGCCCAAGAAGGGCTGCCTATACTGTAACCTATCTCTGGACCCAAAATCTTTTTGCCCCCAGTTTTATCGAGATTAATTGACATGTAACATTCTGTAAGTTTAAGGTGTAAAAAATTATGATAGGATGTATGTATATATTGTGAAATGATTACAGTCAACTTAGTAACATCCATCGCCACACAGTACAATTTTTTTCTCATGATGAAAACTTTTTTTAAAGTTTTATTTATTTATAACTAATCTCTACGCCCAATGTGGGGGCTTGAACTCACAACCCCAATATCGAGAGTCACATGCTCCTTCAACTGAGCCAGCTAGGTGCCCTCTTGTGATGAGAACTTTTATGATATACTCTGAGCAACTTTCAAATACATAATATAGAACTGTTAACTATAATCATGTACACTACATCCCCGGACTTTATATATATTATAACTGGAAACTTATACCTTTTGACCACCTTAATCCAATTCCCCCACCCTGGGTCCAAAATCTTGATTTGAAAGTACCTCAACTTAAACTCACTAGTCTAGCTTATCTTGGCACATATAACACACCAAATTCCTAAAGTAAAGATATGCTGTCTTCAATACTCCTGAGCTCCTACAAAGTTAAGATGTTAGGTATAGAGGTTCCAGTTTATTATTCTGAAGGGTAATTGGAAAAGATACTCTACCTGCTCTCATCCTTTGGAATTCCAAAATGCTCACCCACATGGCCAGAGTGTTTAGGGGAATAGCAATTTATCTCCTCTATTTTATTAGAAAATAAGCAGTTGCTACCCTTCTTCGTTAAACCCTACTAATATTTAAAGATCATGAATGTAGTGGATGATGCAGTAATGTCCTTAGGTTGATCTCATCATTGCTAGTTCCAGTAAGTAAATCTGCAACAATAGATGAATCCATATTTTATGGAGTTGGAGAATAACACTGCCAAAGTTGTGACTACTCATTGGGAAGATTGTCATCAAGAAGACTTGATATCCCATCTGATTTGTGATTTATGGGCTAGCAATACCACTAATGGTGGTCCCTAATTATCTTGTCTATTTGTTTACTTCCTTTGGAGATATGAGATTGCTGCTCATGCCTAATTTAAGGCTTAAATCACAATGATCCAGGGAGACACAAGTTGCTGAACATATTAGTATAATTGACTTATTTATAGATTAAGTGGATGTGTGACCACCATTTTTGTCCAAGTGCCTGTTCGAGAATACATAACTTAGTTCTTTCAGAGTGCCTGGAGTCTAACTGTATTCTTTCCTTATGGTTCTGTCATACTGGTGTTTCCAACATTTATTACCACATCCTGGGGTGTAAATCACAGTGTGATCTAACTGCTTCTCATCGGAAGCCCCTAGAGCCCCTTGTCCAATCTCTCACCCCATTGTCACTCCCTGAAAGAGGTGTTGAGTCAGGCACACAGCCACCTACAATCAAAACAATAGCAAGCATGCTTTCTTTGGTTTGATATACCTACTGAGAATGAATTTGGGGAGGATCAATCCATGGGGTCTTCTCTGAGACTCATCACATCAGAATGTTCTTTTCCGAACATTCTTTTCCAAGAGGCTACTGTGCAATTTTCCAGCATGACTCCTACCAGGCTTTGGAAAGGCTAGAAGTAGTTACGTCTGTTAGTTAATTGTTAATTATAACATCTGTAATTACACTAAATTTTGCATTACCTTCCTCCAAGAAGTGTACAAATTGCAGTCTTCTCATACAACAATCTAATTAAGCAGTACTTTATAAATGAAGTTGGATATTTTTTATTCCATAAAAGTCTTGGAATATACTTTTATTCAATCCTAAAGAGATGGTTGTTTTTACAACCTTGAAAATTTAAAGCCTAAATATCATAAGAATCTTTGAAATCTTTCCAGGATTTTATTATTGTAGGGCAATATTGCCCATAGTAGCTAATTATTTAACACTTCAGGGGTGTAAGAATCCTCCTGTTCCCCAACCCACCTTGCCATAGGCTGCCCTTGTAGCTGCCACAGCTCTGAATGGATTACTTTATTTTTGTTAGCCAGTTTTTCACTTTCATCTCCATACTGCAGTACTTGGTAATGTAACTGTCTCACTTTTAGATTCTGTTTTCTTAGTATATGGATCATGGTGGGACACTGAGGATCTGTCTGTGCCACTTCTTCCCATTATTTTTAAATCTTTGAGGTGCAGAGGCTTCCTGATTGGCAGATATTTTCTTCTGAACAGTAGTGTAAACAACATTGGTGTCCACTTTTACAGTCCTGGGATGCCCTTTCTGCTCCCAGTGTTTACAATGCTGACATGCATCACCTACTATTTTGTAAATACTATTGAGCTTATGAAATCTTGCTCTGTGTTCTTGCTCTGTTTACTAATATAACCCACATAAATATTCTGAACTTTTAGAGCAAATTCTCCTTGATGCACAACTGGCTGAAGACTAGAAGGATATCCAGGGTGCAATGGCTGCAAATAGTAACCTCTTTGGTAGTGTATGCAGCCTGTTGATTGTATGGGTTTCCCAAGGGACCTTGGAGACAGGCCTTTCCTGTGGACATTGATGTCTGACTTCATGCTATCTAGGCTCCAGACAGGTATGCGGGATATTTTGGAAAGCTCTAGGGCGGTGGCCAGGGTCCACATCGACCAAGTCATCATGTCCATCCATACTAACCTGCAGAACGAGGCACATGTGACTGAGACCCTATGCAAGGCCAACTTCAAGTTCCCTAGCCACCAGAAGATCCGCATTTCTAAGGAGTGAAGCTTTATTAAGTTTAATGTGGAAGAATTTGAAGGTGTGGTGCTGAAAAGTGGCTCATCCCAGATGGGTGGGGGTCAAATACATCCCTAAGCGTGGCCCCTTGGGACAAATGTTGGACGCTGCACTCATGAGAACTCAGCAGTGCCCCCTCCTTATTCATGTCCACCAATAAATTCTACTTCCTGTCAAAAAGAAAAAGAAAAAAAGACTAGAAGAGCAAAATGGTTTTCTTCCTGTCAACTAAAAGATAAATGTTTACTGGGGTGCCTGGTTGGTTCAGTTGGTTGGGCGGCTGACTTCAGCTCAGGTCATGATCTCGCAGTCTGTAGGTTTGAGCCTTGCATCAGGCTCTGTGCTGGCAGCTCAGAGCCTGGAGCCTGCTTCCAATTCTGTGTCTCCCTCTCTCTCTACCCTCCCCTGCTCTCTCTCTCTCTCTCTCTCTCTCTCAAATAATAAACATTAAAGAATTTTTTAAAAAAAGATAAATGTTTACCAAACTATAAGTGATTATGGTCACTAAATAAACTAATACACTTAAAAACCAGTATCACATAAGTTTTATCATCATGATTTTCATCACATTTTCACACCACACAAATTATTAGTTTCTTGTTAGTTTTTTATTTACTTTTAAAACTAACTTACTTTTAAAAATTACATCCCTTTATTAGCCACAATTTAAATAACATAAGTCACTAGTTTGATGTTCTGGTTATGTTTATTTAAAATTTTTCTAATCCATATTAGTCATGCAAGTATTATAATGAAAAAGTTCTTGACCATGTACCAGCTACAATCATTCTGTGTGATACCAGTAGTATGTGCACCACACATTGAAAAAGATAAGTTATTGGATGGTCCACTGACTGATGAAAGATTCCCGAAAGTATTATTTTGACTTTTCCATTTTTTTCCATTTTACAAAGCATTTTTTTTCTCAGAGATTCTAAAAGAACATATTATTTGATTTGGTAGTGTTCATGGCTAACATGACTTAGCTGGAAAATATTTGCTGATGAGTCTGAATTTCATTTTTGCTGAATAAATTATTTTTGTTAAAAATGGCATACATATAATTATGTAAGTGTGTATTTTTATAAATAAAACAGTTTGCAGTAGACGAAGATAGTATGCTGCATATTCTAAGGTTAGATAATTTTTGGGTACCTCTTGTCATATTGAAGGATTTGCTTATTTGTTTGTTTATTTAGAGTACTTTTATTTTTCATTCTAGGGAATAGGTGTCCTGGCATTGCACAAGGAATTGAATGATGTGGGGATCATTAGTGGTGAGAAATTATCTTTCGACAGCAACACTTTTGACTTGGAAAAGTCCCTCTTGGTGATAAATCCAAAAATTTTCAACACTCTTTTGACATGAGGTTTTAGTTGCCGAAGGGTCTGTATCTGAGGGTAAGATGTATAAGTTTTTGTCTTAATTGGGGCAACGTATTATAATCAAGAAGCCTTTATGTGATGGCTCGTTATTTGGACAAGCTGTCTTCTTAAGCTTTGGTAGTTTAGTGATAAGCATTTTTATCTTACTAAAACTTCAAAGAAATGGTATTATCAACCATGTTTCCAAGGAAGAGGGTTGCTAAGCAACTTGATTTTTCAGGAAGGTATAAATGACATTCAGTTTCAGTAAATGTTTAACCCTATTTGCCTTCCCTTTTTATCTACAAGAGCAGTTAGAGGACTGTTAATGTATAATAGAAGTTTGCAGTGTATACTAGTTGAATTATACTTTGTTATAACAAATTTGGATCTCTTATTCTTATATTTGAACATGTATGGTTGAAATTCAGACCCCACATATCAGATCATAAGCATTAACTTTTTTAGAAGTCTTTATTTTTTAATTTTTTTTCTTAAAAAATTTTTTTAATGTTTATTTTTGAGAGAGAGTGAGAGACAGACAGAGTGTGAGCAGGGGAGGGGGAGAGAGAGAGGGAGACACAGAATCTGAAGCAGGCTCCAGGCTCTGAGCAGCCAGCATAGAGCTCACGTGGGGCTCAAACCCACAGACTGATCTGAGCTGAAGTCGACGCTTAACCAGCTGAACCACCCAGGCACCCTGAGAATTAGAATTCTTAATACCACTCTTCAAGGAGCTTTGGAGGCAATTCTTTTTGTTTCTTTTAATGTCATCCCATATTTTTGATACATGTGCTCTTTCTGTAAGCTGCCTTGATAGGGCAGTATGGTAAAATACAAGTCACCATATAAAATTTAAATTCTCTCAAATCTGTGTGAATTCTATTTCTATATATGTTTAAATGTACTTGGCATTTCTTGTTTCTACTTATAGGGCACAAGCTTGTGAAGACAAGGTCTTTACATTACTTATCCTATTTTGTAACATGCAGGTTTTAGATGGACAAAGAATATGTTTATCATAATGAGGGGATTAATAATCCTTGAAACATATTTTTTAACTAAGTTTGTTGTTTTTTGGAAGTATTGTTTGTTTGCTTATTTTACCTAGAAAATACAGAAGATAGATGTTTGTGTGTTGCAAAGTTTGGAAAGGAAAAATAAGAAGCCAAATTTTATTCTTACTAACTCAGAACAGATTAAGTAAGGGAGAAATAAAGCTGATGAAGGCAGCCTTTCAATGGAAGTTTGTTACTTTCCAGGAGACCTGAGAGTTGGAAGTTATAACCAATCATGACCACTAAATAGGCTCATGCATTTAAAAATCAGTATGCCATCACCAGTGACCAGAATAAAATTTGGTTGAGGGATGGGACTCCTGGTCTTGAGGTTATGTGTTTGACCCCACACTGGGTGTAGAGATTACTTAAAAATAAAAAAATCTTTGGGGCACCTGGATGGCTCAGTCAGTTAAGCCTCTAACTTGGACTCAGGTCATAATCTCATAGTTAGTGAGTTCGAGCCCCATGTTGGGCTCTGTGCTGACAGCTCAGAGCCTGGAGCCTGCTTTGGATTCTGTGTCCCCGTCTTTTTCTGCCTTTTCTCAGCTCGTGTTCTGTCTCTCTCTCAATAATAAATAAACATTGGGGCGCCTGGGTGGCGCAGTCGGTTAAGCGTCCGACTTCAGCCAGGTCACGATCTCGCGGTCCGTGAGTTCGAGCCCCGCGTCAGGCTCTGGGCTGATGGCTCGGAGCCTGGAGCCTGTTTCCGATTCTGTGTCTCCCTCTCTCTCTGCCCCTCCCCCGTTCATGCTCTGTCTCTCTCTGTCCCAAAAATAAATAAACGTTGAAAAAAAAAATTTTTTTAAAAAATAAAAAAAATAATAATAATAAATAAACATTAAATTAATTTAAAAAATTTTTTAAATAAAAAAAATCTTTAAAAAATTTAAAACTTGGTTTGATTTTCTTAAATATTTAACTACCATATTATGGCACAATTCTGCACATTTGGGGGTTTTTTTCTCCTTTTTTTTTTTTAAGATTTTATTTTTTAGGTAATCTCTATACCCGACAGGGGGCTCAAACTCATAACCCTGAGATCAAGAGTTGTATGTTCTATCGACTGAGCCAACCAGGCACCCCTCTTAATGATTATTTGTATTTTGATTTTTTAACTTCATGTTTCTTAAAGTTTCATTAGCAGAAATTTCAAAAAAATAAGAAGACTTTTGTATTATCAGCCTTTGATTTTTAGCTGTTTTTAGGGAAAAGGATAATTTCATTATTTTTTATGGTGTTATTCATTTTTTCACAAAGTGTATTTCACCAGGTGTGTGAGAATTACCTGAAACCAAAACCTGCAGATCTCCAAGTCGAATTCTCGTATCAATACTGATTTCATCTCTGAGGTTTGGATCCAACAGTCTGCATTTTGAACAAATACCATAGATGATTTTTCTCAGTAAAGTTTGGGAACAAGTGGTATAAGTGAATTTTAGCTTCTCTAACAGATGTAACATTTTGAAGACTAATTGAAATGGCTAATTTGTGAATATTTTCTAGTTGAACCCCAGCTAATTTAAACAAAGGAAAAATTTACTGTGAAAAATACAAAAGCACTGCAAAATAAATTTCAAGTTGTTGCAGGATTTTTTTTTTCACCTCAATACCCGGGGTTCGTTGTCTCTCCTCTTTGAAGAATGAAGAGGTGGACACAAAATAAGCAACAGGCAAAAGTTTATTAGAGTATAAGATCAGAAAGTAAGAGTAGTAGGAAGTCTCTTTTTACAGAGAGGGGACATTCAAAGTGAATGACCAAAGACTATAGGCAAGGATCCTTGTTTTATAAGGTTCTGGTCAACCTCCTTCCCTTCCCACTTGTTCCTTCTCAGGTTCCTTCTCCCTTATTGGCTGGACAATTCTAGGTGCTGGGTTGTCCATTACTGATTGACTTGTTTCCATTCTATGAGGGGTGGTCTATGGCCATATCATTCCTTGTGGGTCATATGTTTCATGGTCTACTACTTATTTTCAGTTAGGTCTTTTGTCAAATTCCTGAGGGAAGCCTGAAGGGGAGTAAGTGTGGTCTGTTACTTTCTTAAGAGGAACCTTAAGCGTGAGGGGGTTTGCTGTGGTCTGACACTCCCAGCATTGTTCCAAAATATGTGTTTTTCCCCACTCAGGGACCTCAGGTCCTAATTATTTCCCTCTCTGCCTGTTTTATCCTATTTTTTCCTATTATAAAGTGACTTATTAGCATCATTAACAGTATAATAATTGCTTTTTAAAAAACCTTTAAAAACTGAAATAAAAAACACACAATTTTCAAAATTACCAAAATAGCTTTTATGAAGCGATACTCCATGCTATGGAATGAATTGTGTCTTCCCCAAATTCATATGTTAAAGCCTGAATCCCCAGTATGATGGTATTTGAGGAGGGAGACTTTGGAAGGTATTAGGTTTAGATGAGGTCATGATAGTAGGGCCCTCAGGATGGAATTAGGGTTCTTGTAAGAGACATTAGAGATCTTTCTAGCTCTTTCTGTCTCTGCCTTGTGAGGACATGGAGAGAAAGTCTGTAAGCCAGTAAGAGAGCTCTCACTAGAACCTGACCATGTTGTCACCTTGATCTTGAACTTCCCAGGCTTCAGAACTGTGAGAATTACTACACTATTTTTGTTATGGCACCCTTAGCTGACTAAAGCACAACATAAATGTAAGGGATTTTTTTTTTTATTACAATAATTTTGTTTTTTATCAATTCCCATCCCAGCATCTATGGCAGAATGTTCCCTCTTCAAATTAAAAGTAAAACCTTCTTAGTAAGCACTATAGTGTTTAATTCTATTAATAAAATCAATTTGCAAAATTTGTCTTTGATTTTGCTAATGCCAAATCCACAGGAAAAGCTGTTTTCAGATAAATTGTTCAACTTTTTTTAGTTGCAGTTTTCATGTTTTACTTCAGATTTTTAATTTCACATTTTGCTTATAGATTTCTTGGATTTTTGGCTTAAAATGAAGACTATCTGGTTATTAATAAAACTCTGTACCTATGGGGGTGCCTGGGTGGCTCAGTTGGTTAAGCATCAGACTTCAGCTCAGGTCATGATCTCGCAGTCTGTCAGTTTGAGCCCCGAGTTGGGCCCTATGCTGACAGCTCAGAGCCTGGAATCTGCTTCTGATTCTGTGTCTCCCTCTCTCTCTGCCCCTCCCCCGCTCATGCTCTGTCTCTCTCACTTTCAAAAATGAATAAATGTTAAAAAAATAAAGCTCTGTACCTATGAAAAGGAAACAAATTTTTTATTATAAATGGTCTGTATAGTTTTACTTGTTAATGTTGCTGTCTGAATATTTCACTTCATTTTTGGTCTGTATAGTTTTACTTGTTAATGTTGCTGTCTGAATATTTCACTTCATTTTAGTGAGCCGCTTTTGCTAGCTTATTGTTATTTTAAATTAAGTAAAATCTTGCATGAAGCTTTCTTAATTATTGTCATATAGAATTTCCATTCACCTAGTATATATTGAGCATTTATTCCAAGTGTGAAAAAAAAACTCATTTAAAATTTAGACCTGATTCTCAAAAATGTGTAATCGCGGGGCGTCTGGGTGGCTTGGTCGGTTAAGCGTCTGACTTCGGCTCAGGTCATGATCTCACAGTCCGTGAGTTTGAGCCCCGCGTCGGGCTCTGTGCTGACAGCTCAGAGCCTGGAGCCTGTTTCAGATTCTGTGTCTCCCTCTCTCTCTGCCCCTCCCCCGTTCATGCTCTGTCTCTCTCTGTCTCAAAAATAAATAAACGTTAAAAAAAAAATTAAAAAAAAATGTGTAATCGAATGACAAAGATTTTTTTTTTTTTTTTTTTTTTTTTTTTTTTACTCAGAACTGTGTGCCATCTCATTTACCATAAATGGTTTGGGCTATCACCGTAGCACACAAACTTATGAGCGCCAAGTAGTCTAAGTAACACAGTATATGATTCCGATAAGGCATTAAGAACACTGTTCTAAATGCAGGAGATCTGGGGTCTAGTTGTGAGTCTGGCAATTCACTGCCTCCCTGACTACACTTCAGTTTCTCTGTTTACAAAGTTGATTGCTGATTGTGGGACCCAAGGAATTTAACAAAAATCCCCTACCCCTGGACAAGCAGAGCAAGACTAACTCCATTTTGTGCTACACCCACCATCTCATGTATAACCCCCATATGACCTACTTATTGCTTAAGACACTCCCCCACCCTAGTCAAGCCGCTGAGCACACCCTTACTGGAAACCTGCTCATATAAGAAAGCAGAACCCCTAACCGCCAAAGAATGTAAACCCCACCTTTTGCCCGCCAAGCTTGCATTCCAATTCTTAAACCCCGCCTTTTGCCCGCCAAACTTGCGCGCCAATTCTGACCAGAGTGATAGGCTAGTTCAAATGGTTACTATAGGGTAAGTTGTAATTCAATTGGCCATTTGCATGTGGACTGACATGACTATGCAACTTTCTGCGTGTGTTACAATCTCATTGGCCACTGGCCCCTATAAAACTGCTACACCTCTTAACCTAGGGGTCCAAGTCCCTGCTCCGCTGTGTCGGGTATACTTGGGCCCAAGCTCGAGCTTGCAAATAAACCCTCGTGCGTTTGCATGGGTGTTGGCACCTTGGTCGTCTGTTGGATTCGAAATTGGGGGTATTACACTGATGAGGACAAAACCCTAACTCCAGGATTTTGCTTTTCCTGCGTTACAAATCTAAAAGGACAATCTATTGAATAAAACCCAGCACTTGGTCCGAGTCACTGAAATGTTTGCAAAGGACTTTAAAGCTCGGCAAGAGCGCTCAGCATCTAATACCCAAAGACCATAAGGGACCCGAAGCTGATCTCCTGCGGCTCTACAAATGGAGAAACCAACCACCTTCACAGCTCAGAAGCTAATGGCCACTGGGCATAGTGATTTTCTGCCGCAGAGAAGTCCTTGCTTTCTCCCGAGGTGGCTGTGGGCAGTCGTCCTTCCTCGAGGCAGCTCACCAACCGTAGGCAAGCGAGTGTGAAACACAGTAGCGACGCTCTCCCTCCTCCCGGCGCGCTCCTCCTTCCCACAGAAAAATGCGTTTCCAGGCAACCGCGGGCCGCGACGTCACTTCCTGCCATTTAAACTCGGGTCCCCACCCCTCGCTGCCCCTTCTCTGCGCTTCCACTCCCCCTCCCCTTGGTCGTGGGCTCCATTCACGCTTCCAGGGGCTTGGGGAGGGGGCGGAGGCCCGGCGCGCCAGCCGCCCCAAGTCCGGTGGGCGCCGCGCGCGCACCTGTTGTTTGCAGGCGCCCGCGCCCCTCCGCCCTGCTCTCAGCCGGCGGCGGCTGGAGCGGCCGCTGCACAGCGGGCCCGGCAGGTGGCCGCGGGCGGGGACGGACGAGCGGCCGCACCGCCGCGGCGTGGGGACGCGATGGCGGCGGCGGAGCCCGCGAGCTCGGGCCAGCAGGCGCCGCAGGGGCAGGGCCAGGGCCAGCGGCCGCAGCCACAGCCTTCCCAGGCGCAGCCTCCGCAGCAGCCGCCACCGCCGCAGCTCGGGGGCGGCGGGGGCGGCAGCAGCAGGCACGAGAAGAGCCTGGGGCTGCTCACCACCAAGTTCGTGTCGCTGCTGCAGGAGGCCAAGGACGGCGTCCTGGATCTCAAAGCGGTGAGCGCGGGAGGCGGGGATGGGGGCGGACTAAGCTGCCCGCGGCCCCCGGAGAAGCCCACCCCCTTGAAGCGCGGGGTCGGGCGGCGCGGTGTGGGCGCGCCCCGCGGGGACCGGGCGACCCCCCCCAGAGCCAGGGCCATGTGGCTGGTGCCCAGGCCCACGACTCCAGGATGGGGGAGGGACGAGGGACCGGGTGGCCCCGACCGGCCGCACGACCAATGGGGCCCGGCGCAGCGCCGGGCTCTCGACAAAGAGCCCAGTACCTGGAGCGCGCCCGCGTGGCTTCTGCTGGCGCAGGAACCCGAGGGCGCCCGAGTGTCCTAGCTGCTCCGCGTCCACCTGTGGCAGAGGCGCAGGGGGGACCCTGGCACTCTGCCTGGAGACACCTGGGGATTGATTTTGCTGTTGGGAATTGATGGTTTTCATAGGCTATTCTACTTGAGACGCTGTTCCCGTTGTTCAAAACAAAACAACCCGATTTTGCGGATGAAAGAAAAAAAAAAAGAACTTTCCACACTCATTCCGTGTTGAAATAATAGTAATAAAGAAAAAAACCCTCTTCCTTGTACACTTCTTTTCATCATCCTGATGGGGGGGGTATTTGATTTTAACTTAATTTGATATATGGTACAGATTTCTAAAAGTGAGATATGCCATCACACAAAAAGGGGATGTTTTATAGCTTTCCCTCAAAGAGGGGGAAGCGCTCAGTAAGCTCTCCTGTTTCTTGAGAATGTGTGCTTCCGTCGTGGACTGCAGTTCACATTTTTCAAACAACAACATGCATCGAAAGCTGTTGGGTTAAACAAAATGACTTAACCGTTCCAAGCAGGATCTGGAAGGATTCCACAACGCTGAGGAGGAGGAGACGGTGATTACTTGAATTAAAATTCAACCAGTGCCCCAAGTTTAAGTAAGAACCAAAGCTTTGAAAGCAGAAATTACTAATGAGTCGTTAATCACTGCAGACATCTCCTAGCCATGTCCCCGATATCTGAAATCCGATTTTACCCTGATGATTGGTCCCAACAGCCAGAGGAGTGCAGGAGGGACCACCTCACCTGGCTTGAAAGAGTGACAGACCATCAAGGCTGTGCCTAGAGCAAGAGAAGGGGCATCTGAGAGCATTTTATAGTACTTCCTGAAGGTAGAGAGGAAGGAAGACTCAAGGGCCTTCCCGACTGTAGCCCAGAGGGTGCTGTTTTGTCTGAGAATGCCCATTTCTTTCCCTGAGCACAGTAGGTGTTCCTTAAGTGATCGTGGAATTGAATTATTCGGATTCCAATGAGGCATGGTAGGTGCGTTTTGCATTTGGGGAAGTAGTTTCTACTAACTTTTTTGAAGTGTTATTGCTGGAATTTCCCCCCAACTCTGGAAATTCCTTGTTTTTTCTACAGCCTCTTCCTCCCTTGCTTCCTCCCTGAAAGTACTTTATGGCATATATAGTATTTAGATTGTCAAGAACTAAAATGGATTTGGTTTAAAGGATTTCAAAGGAAGCCATGAGGTCATCAGAGTGCCAGACGTGCTATGAAACACGGCTTGTAAACTATCGTTCAAAATCTAGACATTCAGTTGTATCCTGAATTTACTGTGTAAATGGACTGTGCTTTCAGTAGAGGGAATCAGGGAACTTTGGGGTTTTCCAGATACAGCTGCACTCTGAGGGTTTAACTTTGAGGACTTTCTTTCTTTCTTTCTTTCTTTCTATTTTATTTTTTTTTAACATTTATTATTGAGAGACAGAGAGACATAGGGCGTGAGCAGGGGAGAGGCAGAAAGAGGGGGAGACACAGAATCTGAGTTAGGCTTCAGGTTCTGAGCTGTCACCACAGAGCCCCACACAGGGCTTGACACGGGGCTCGACATGGGGCTTGAACTCACAGACTGCGAGATCATGACCTGAGCCGAAGTCAGTCGCTCAACCAACTTAGCCACCCAGGCGCCCCAAACTTTGAGGGCTTCTTTCTCAACTCACCTGGCAAAATGATGGAACTTTGCATTTCTTGCTTTTAAACTCTTAAGACTTCCTCCTGTTTCATCTATGGCCATTGCATTGTTCTCCAGAAGTCACAGGAACAGTGAGTAGAGAGTGGAGTTTAACAGTTCATAACAACATTGTTTCATTCATCCTGGAACTTTCCTTAAAAGTTTCAAAAGTTTTTGCAGTTAGTTTTGTCTCTTTATATCAGTGATTTTTTTTTTTTTTTTTACTCCTAAGGTACACTTTGAGTATCATTCTTTTTCACATATACATGAAAAATATACATACTTGATTTATTTACGTATATTTTTTTCAATTATTTTCATGTATGTGTAAAATCTTACTCATGTAAAAATCTTGCAGTGAAATCTTTCCAGTGATGCTTCTTACTGTGAACCATGACATACATTATTGAAAAATAACATAATGCTCCATCTCGGTGATGCATTTCTTCTTCATAACATAACTAATTGAGAATGTAGACCAATAAAGCAAATAAATTCTAATAAAGCTGTTCAAGTATAATTTAACAATTAGAAGGGATTAGAAACACCTCGAAAGTGTTTTGAGAAACTTAATCATATCTCCTTCCCACACCACATAGTCTCGTTTATAAAAGTGGGTACAGTAGTCACATTTCTTTATTCCAGTGAGATGACACATTACCTCATGCTCCTCAAGCTTTATCTGGTTTGCCAGCTTATGCTGTTAATAGCTGCCATTTATTGAGAGTTTGTTCCAGGCTTTTTACAGATCTTAACTAATTTTTATCATCTTAACAACTTGGAAACTTGAGCCTAACTAACGCCCCCATTTCACGGGTGAGAAAACTGACATGTTAAGTAGCTTGCCCAATATGAAGCAGAAAGTGACAGAGCTAAGATTTGAATGTAGACCATTTTTCTTACTATGCTATAATTCCTTTTAGTATTCCTTAAAACAACACAAACTTCTCATTTAAGTTTTTCATCTGTGTAAGAACATGGAATGTTTCTTGTAACGAAACATGAGTTTTTGCATGATTATTTTTATTCCTCTACCCATGACAGAAGAGAGAGGTATTGAGCTATCACTTGAAAAATGAGGGTATTGATGGCGAATTCCACGTTATTTTACAAATTAAACTAGGGTTCTACTTTTCCAGAAGTAAGAATTTAAAGAACTGTTAAGATAGAACTGTCTATCTACTGTTTTGGAAACTCCTGTTAAGTATAATTTCTATCTGAGTTTCTTTACTTGCCATTTTGGGACCATCTTGAACTTTTTAAAGCATGATTAAGATGGCTTATCTCTTATAATTATGTTACAAATTGACTGCATGGTACCTAGGTTAAAATGATAAAGTATTTACGATGTTTCTTATCTCACAGGTCCCTGACTCATACCCATTTATGATTAGCTAATTAATATATGCCCTGGATGAAATAAATAATTTAACGTAACGTCTTCCTTTGTGGCAGAAAGCAAAGATTTGGTGTCACAGAATAAAGACAGAATTAGCCTGGGGAAAGATATATTAGTAGTACAGCCAGAACTTTAGTGCATGCTTAAAAATTCTCAGGACAGGTTCACTTCTAAGTGTATAGCCCAAAGATTTGGAAAGCAGGTCTTAAACAGATACTTCTGTACCCCGTGTTCATAGCAGCATTATTCATAATAGCCGAAAGATAGAAGCAGTGCAAATGTCTATCAACAGATGAATAAACAAACAAAATGTGATATGTACACACAATGGAAGATTATTCAGCCTTCAAAAGGAAGGAAATTCCCAAACATGCTACAACATAGATGAACCTTGAAGACATGCCAGTTACAAAAAGGTAAATACTGTGTAATTCCTCTTATATGAAGTAACTAGAGTGGTCAAGTTCTTAGAGACAGAAAATAAAAGATTGCCAGGAGCTAGGAGGAAGGGGAGAGAGGGAAGTTTCATGGGTCAACACATTATGGGCTGAACTGTGTTCTCAAAATCCATATGGTGAAGCCCTAATTCTCGTACCTCAGAATGTGACTGTATTTGGAGATAGGGCCTTTAAAGAGATGATGAAGTTAAAATGAAGTCATTGGGATGAGGACTAATCCGATCAGAATGGTGTTCTTAGAAGAAAGGAAATTTGGACACACAGATGCCAGGATGCATGTCCACAGAGGGAAGCCTGTGAGAGGACACGATGAGAGGGTGACCATCTGCCAAGAAGAGAGGCTTCATGAGAAACCAAACTTGCCAACAACTTGATCCTGCGCTTCTAGCCTCCAAAAGTGTCAGAAAATAAATTTCTGTTGTTTAAGCCACCCGGTCTGCAGTCCTTTGTTACGGCAGCCCCAGCAAACTAATGCTATGGATTTGGAGTTTGTCGGATGAGAAGAGTAGTGGGGTCTGGTTGCACATCAGTGTGAATATACTTAAAACTACTGAACTGCACTCTTAAAACTGGTTAAGGTGGTAAATTTTATACCACGTCTATTTTACCAGAATTAAAAAAACATATAAAACAACAGCAATACTACGACATCCCTACTAGAATGGCAAAATAACACAAAACACTGAATACTGGTGTGAATGTGGGACAACAGGAACTCTCATTACTGGTGGGAATGTAAATGGTACAGACCCCTTGGAAGACCATTTGGCAGTTTTTAGGAAGCTGAACATATTCTTCCCATGCGATTCAGTAATCACACTACTTGGCATTTACCCAAATGAGTTGGAAACGTGGGTCTGCCTGCATATGGATGTAGATACCAGGTTTCTTTATAATTGCCCAAACTTGGAAGTAACCAAGATGTCCTTTGGTAGGTGAATGGATAAATAAACTGGCATGTTCCGACAAAGAAATACTATTCAGTGTTTTTTGTTTGTTTGTTTGTTTGTTTTTTTAAAAAAAGCTATCAAGCCATGAAAAGACATGGGAGAACTTTAAATGTATATTACTTAGTGAGAGAAGCTGATATGAAAAGGCCACATACTATAAAATTCCAACTTTATAGCTTTCTGGAAAAGGCAAAACTATGGAGACAGGGAGAGATCAGTAGTTGCTGGAAGTTCTCGAGAGGGCAGAGCACAAGAGAATGTTTGGGGCAATGAAACCACTGTGTATGACACTGTAATGGTGGGTATATGTCATTACATATTTGTTAAAACCCACAGAACGTATAACACCAAGAATGAACCCTAATGTAAACTCTGGACTTTGAGTGATATGACATGTCAATGTAGACTCATCATTTTATTTTTTAATTTTTTCAACGTCTATTCATTTTTGAGAGACAGAGGCAGAGCATGAGTGGGGGATGAGCAGAGAGAGAGGGAGACACAGAATCTGAAGCAGGTTCCAGGCTCCCGGCTGTCAGCACAGAGCCCGACTTGGGGCTCAAACCTACAAACCTGAAGATCATGATCCGAGCCGAAGTCAGACGCTTAACCGACTGAGCCACCCAGGTGCCCCTAGATTCATCAATTTTAACAAATGTCTCTGGTGAGAGATGATAGTGGGGGAGGCTATGCCTCTGTGGTGGCAGGGGTCTATGGGGAACTCTGCTTTCTGCTCAGTTTTGCTGAGAACCTAAATCTCCTCTAAAAAATAAAATTATTAAAAATGCACATAAAAAGGTGATCTGGATACATCTATTCCAATGACTAATTATTCAACATCAACCCAATATCAATAATCCTCATAACAAAAGTGTACAGGAGATCTATCTCCATTTTGCTGATGGGAAAGTGAGGTGTGATGAGGTTAAGTGGCAATCGGTATCCATAGTATCTAAAGCCCCACGTTGGATGTAGAGCTTACTTTTAAAAAAGAAGAAGAAAGAAAAGGAAAAGAAAGAAGAAAAGTTTTGGAGTGCCTGGCTGGCTCAGGCAGTGGTGCATGCAACTCTTGATCTCGGGGTCATGAGTTCTAGCCCCACATTGGGCACAGAGCTTTCTTAAAAAAAAAAGTATCCACAGAATTGACATATAAATGCCAGAATTGACACCCTGAACCACCGCGGTAAGCAAAACATGTACCCACCTCCAAAGTTTTGGTGTCATTTCAAAAACAACTTCATTCAGTACGAAAAAGAAGAAGAAGAAAAAAGAAAAAGAAGTCAGCCATCTCGCTTTTCCATCTCTGGACAGGATAAATAGGCTTGTATCCAAGACAGTAGTTCGGAGTTCTCGGTCCCAGCAGTGTGTCCTTGGGCAAGCCTCATAAGCTGTATATCTTACTGAAATAGAATGTACAAAATGCATATAGTTGCCCCAAGGAGGAAGAAGTGATGTAGCCACCATAACTAGAGGCAGTGTCTTGTGTGAAAAGTACCAGGCAAGTTTTATTTTTGCACTAAGCTAACAGCCCCTCCCCCCCTTTGAAGAAAGGTGGGGACCTGAAAGGGATTATAACAGTATTTCTCAATGTGTAGATGGAATAGCAAATGTATCAGACTCTCCTGGATCTTATTAAAAATACAGATTCTAATGTTGGACCTGAGAGATCGGGTTATGTAGGGCTAGAGAAGGGGCCTAAGAATTTGCATTTTAAACAGATACCCCATGGGATTCTGATTCCTGCTGGCATTTGAGAGCCATGGAATGAATCCTGCTGCCTCTCCTTTTCCCATCCTATTCACAAATCAGAAATAGCTTCTAGTGTTAGGAGCTAAGATTGGTGAGTTCTGCATTTGGGAAAATGTGAGAAGTTGGGGATTGAAAAGGTCCCCCTTTCATATGCTCTGATATAGTTACTGCTCGTATCTTTGAATTGCAACATATTAGAGCTCTTAAATCTTACACTGCTAATTAAAGGGCCTAATTTCAAGTGGAAATTAAACAGTTTTTGAGAATTATTCTATAATAGAATAAAGGAAAATCCACTTTTACAGTACAATTCTCGACTTTTAGGAAGAAGAGAATCCCAAGATTTTGAAAGTTTGCATTTAATGTTGAAAAAGAGCAAAATCAGCATAACTTTGGCCAAATCTCCATTACATGTGTTCCGGGGGACTAAGCAACAAATGCAGTGATGCTCAAAAGGGTGAAAGGGCCTCAGTGAGTGGGGAAGGGTTCTTTCCTGGAGTGAAGAGCTTGTAGAGTCAGGAACATACACATTTGGGGAGCATTCTTAACAAGGGTAGGAAGGAGTTTCCAGTTGACAGCCGCTGTTAACTGAGATTATATTGGCAGTGTCCTGGTGTGGTAGTTAGGCTTTCACTGATTTTATACCTCATTGTCTTTCTATATGTTATTAAAAGTTTAAAAGGTAACTGTTAACTGACCAGAAACACACTTTGAACTGCTGGCACACTTTAAGGGGGGAAAATAACACAGAAAGCTTAACAAATCCATGAAAAGGTAACACCATGAAAGCATAATACACAAAATACATCAAATAAGTAATAACCTGTTTCTATAGTACATGTGAATGTATGCAATTCCTTTTTCTTTTTAATAGAGTTGTGTAGATGAAAAAGAATTCAGACAATTCTGGTGTTGACAAGTAACTTGCCAACAAAGGACTCAGAAAGTTGAAGGCAGACCGGCAAGAAAGAAAGAGAAAAGAAATTAGGGGTAAAAGTAGTAACTTTCAGATGAAGTCTACCTTAATATCTAGAGTACTAGGGGAGCCTGGGTGGCTCAGTCGGTTAAGTGTCCGATTTCGGCTCAGGTCACGATCTCGCGGTATGTGAGTTCGAGCCCCACGTCGGGCTCTGTGCTGACAGCCCAGAGCCTGGAGTCTGTTTCAGATTCTGTGTCTCCCTCTCTCTGCCCCTCCCCTGTTCATGCTCTGTCTCTCTCTGTCTCAAAAATAAATAAACGTTAAAAAAAAAAAAGAGTACTAAATGGTATAAACCATTAGGAATCCTAGAAAAGAAGGAGTCAATAGGATCCAAATGGGGTGAATGTTTTGAGTAGGGAAATACATTTTTTATATCTATTTTTACTCTTCAGAAGCTTTTTTTCATACTTCATTGTGCTTGACTATCTTCCCAAGTGTTAAAGTTAGTTCACAGGTAGGGGTGTTTTATTATGATATACCTTTCCAAGAACAAAGTTTCCTTATTACTTTAAGGGAGAAATTGGATCAATAATAGTGATAATAGCTAATACAACTGTAATGCCTACCATGTGCCAGGCACTCTTCTAAGTGTTTCAGATATGCTCATTTAATCCTTACAATAGTAACATCTTAGGGATGCCTGGGTGGCTCATTTGGTTAAGTGTCCAACTTCTGCTGAGGTCATGATCTCACAGTTCAGGAGTTTGAGTCCCATGTCAGGCTCTGTCCTGACAGCTCAGAGCCTGGAGCCTGCTTCGGATTCTGTGTCTCCCTCTCTCTCTGCCCCTCCCCCACTTGCCCTCTGTCTCTTTCTCAAAAATAAATAAGAAACAAAAAATTCATACAGGCCAGGAAATTGAGGCACAGAGAGGCTAAGTAACTTGCCCAGGGTCATAAAGTTAAAGCTGGGCCTGGGGGTGCCTGGGTGGCTCAAGTTGGTTGAGTGTGTGACACTTGACTTTGGCTCAGGTTGTGATTCCCCAGGGTCGGGGGATTGAGCCCCATGTCAGGCTCCGTGCTGAGCGTGGAGCTTGTTTAAGATATTCTCTCTCTCTCTCTCTCTCTCCCTCCCTCCCTCCCTCCCTCCCTCATCTCTCTCTTCCCCCCGAACCCTCCTCCTCCCCCACTGGTGCTCTTTCTCTAAAAAAGAAATAAAGTCGGGCCAATCTCCGAGCATATTCCCTCACTTCTGTGCCTTACGTCAGCAGGAAGATATAAAATGTGCAGAGGCAAATCCAAACGGTAGAAGAGCAAATGCACACTTGATTTTGTTCTTGTTCTAAAAAGTTAATACTTATGAGAAAAGAATTTCCAAAGCAGTTGAAGACTTAGACGAGATCTAGAGTTTCCAATTTATAGATTTCAGAATTTCATCAGCCTTTTCCTACTTAAATAGATACTTTATCAAATACCTTCTTTTCTTCTTTTGAGTAATCTTTGGTGACTTGAGTAAAACAATAAAACTGAAGTTCCTTATTATTATTTTAAACATTTATTTATTTTGGGAGAGAGAGAGAGCAAGCAGGGGAGGAGCAGAGAGAGAGGGAGAGAGAATCTCAAGCAGGCTCTGCAGCTGTCAGCTCAGAGACTGATGCGGACTCGAACTCATGAACCATGAGATCATGACCTGAGCTGAAACCAGAAGTCAGACACTGAGCCACCCAGGCACCCCTGAAGTTCCTTTTTAAAAGTGTATGCAGAATTTATTCAAAGGTTCAAGCTTCCAGTTATAAAATAAATAAGACATGGGAATACAAAGTATAACATAGGGGATATAGTCACTAATATGTAACAACTTTGTATGGTGACAGGTGGTAGCTGGGTTTATCATGGTGATCAGAATGAATATAAATGTTGAGTCACTGAGTAGTACACTTGAAACTAATAAATTATTGTATGTCAACTATACTGCAATAAAAACAAATATAAGGGGCACCTGGGTAGCTCAGTCAGTTAAGTGTCTGACTTCGGCTCAAGTCATGATCTCATGTTTTGTGAGTTTGAGTCCCGCATCGGGCTCTGTGCTGATAGCTCAGAGCCTGGAGCCTGCTTCAGATTCTGTGTCTCCCCCTCTCTCTCTGTCCCCACCCCCCCCCCACTCATATTCTGTCTCTCTCTGTCTCCCAAAAACTGAATAAACATTAAAAAATATATATATATATATAAATAAAAATTAGAACAAATTTAAAGCTCAAGCAATTGCACTACTAGGTATTTATCCAAAGGATAAAAAAAAATGCTGATTCAAAGGGGCACATGCACCCCAGTGTTTATAGCAGCGCTATGAACAATAGCCAAATTGTGGAGACAGCCCAAATGTCCATCGACTGACAAATGGATAAAGAAGATGTGGTGTGTGTGTGTGTGCGTGTGCGTGTGCGTGTGTGTGTGTGTGTGTGTGTGGAGAGAGAGAAAGAGAGAGAAAGAAATACTACTCGGCAATCAAAAAGAATAAAATCTTGAATTTGCAACAACATGGATGGAACTAGAATATATTATGCCAGGCAAATTAAGTCAGTCAGAGAAAGATAAATATATGATTTCACTCATGTGAAATTTAAGAAACAAAACATGAACACAGTGCAAGGAAAGGAAAAATAAGATAAAAACAGAGGGAGGCAAACCATATGAGACTGTTAAATACAGAGAACAAACTGAGGATTGCTGTAGGGATGTTGGGTGGGGGGTTGGGCTAAATGGGTGATGGGGAACTCCCCTACAAGGGGAGGGCCCTTGTGATGAGCACTGGGTGTTATATATAAGTGATGAATCACTAAATTCTACTCCTGAAACCATTATAACACTGTATGTTAATTAACTTGGATTTAAATAAAGTTAGACACGATACTGGTATATGTATCAATATCATATTTATGGATGACAGTTTGAGGTATTTGAAAGGACTGGAGATTTTTTAGGAGAAATTCCTTTGGGGCAGGATACTGAGTGGGAATTAAAATACTATGTGCTTAGTGCTGCTTCTTGAGGGAGGCTTTTGTATCCTTAAAGTAAGTTCTTTATTTTTGGTATTTCATTTCCTTATTGATTTAACATCCATCCCCTCCAGATCCATTGTACACAATGGCAGCCTCTTCCAGGAACTCTCCTTTTTGCCTCCACCTTAAGTAAGCTCTCTTTTATTCAGCCTCTTGTAACACTTTATCTCTACTGTATGGGGCTGTTCAATTTTTAGACCTCATTCTCTAGCACAAGGTGTTACCCACAGCCTTAGATACCTACACAGTTCTTGTGTTACAAGTACCAGTGGCGCTTTGCTTATTCAGTGCAATTTTTACAGCTTGGGAATTTTGATGGCACACCGCACTTATTTAAAATCTTGAAATTATAGAGCCCATTTGAAAAATTCTGCCACAAACTTATTTCATGAATATGGAATTAATGCCAAATTCCATTTGGTTATCCATTAGCTTTCTGAATCTGTATCCTATCAAATGGGGAAAATGGTAACTACTTTGCAAAATGGTGTGAGCCTTAAATTAGGTAACATCTTCAGAAGATCCTCTTACACAGTTATCCCATTACTGGCTTATCAATGGTCTTAACTGTGGGTCGAAATCAAACATTCTACATGTTAATTACCTTTGGCAGTATATGAAATTACCTAATAATTTCATATCCCACACCTTATAGGATAGACCAACAGAAAATCCATGTGGCACAGTTGAAAGGCAGTTCACTCAGTTTTTAAAATTTCTTAAAAATATTTTATGGGCACTCTGGGTGGTGCATCACTTAAGTTCTTTTCACCTCATTGTCGGCATCCCATCATCTGTATGTGTCTGTGCATGTGCATTTATATGCGCAATTCGTTATCGAATTGGTTTTATATAGTATTTCCATAGCACCTTCTTTACTTTTGGATTCTGGCCCAATTTCGTGTAGTGTTAGTTTCTGAAGCACAGTAGCTAAAACACTGAGTACACATGTATTGACGGTTATGGGCCGGGAAGAGAGTCAAGTACCTGCTTTGCAGATGGAGAACCTGAAAGACGGGATGTTTCCCATAGTTATTGTTTTTATGTTAGTGCTTTTGAATGCAACATCATGCTCCATCAGGAGAACATTCTTGAACAAATGAGCTGCAACTAATCTTAACTCAAATAAACCTACCACATAATCTTTCCCTCCCAGAGTTAACACAGGGTCTTAGTGGACTCATTTGTTAAAGTGAAGGGGTGGGGCCAGGAAATTCTTTAAGCCCTTTTTAGCACTTGTATGCGATCTCAGCTGTCCTGATTTAGCTTACCCACCTCTTAATGGTATCACAAGCTTTAATTTTTTTCCATGTATAGATACCACACTGTTTACAACTGGTGACATATTTTTAAATTTCTTTTTAAAAATTTATTTATTTTTGAGAGACAGACAGACAGACAGAATGGGGGAGGGGCAGAGAGAAGGGGAGACCCAGAATCCAAAGCAGGCTCCAGCCTCAGAGCTGTCAGCACAGAGCCGGACATGGGACTCAAACCCACGAACTGTGAGATCATGACCTGAGCCAAAGTCATATGCTTAATCAACTGAGCCACCCAGGTGCCCCAGTGGTGCCATTTTTAGAAAAGGATTTAGTATTTGGAGGGGAGATGTATTTCTTTCAGAGGATTATGTTTATTTTTCCCTCAACTTGAGTTGGTTTGGTACAAATAGATGCTTCCTTTATGTTTTATAGGTCAGATCTATAATAGCAAATGTAACCTTCTTAAGTACATTTGATGCATGCCCATGTGCATTTCTTCAATAGCTAATTGGCAACATGGGATGAGGATGTACTCTTATTGCATGTGGGTCTCACTTTAAATTCACCACCACTAACTTCAAAAGTAGTGATGGGGTCCAGCATTCCTTTTACACTACTTACTCTCTTACTCTCCTAGATGAATATTTTAACACTTTCTCCTTTTTTCTAAACCATTAAATGCCTCCTCCTCCCTTTCTCCCCCACCCCCCTCCCTCCACTAGCCTCCACTTAGGAGAAAATAGAAAGCAACCAGGAGGAAATGTCTAGTCTCTCTTCCTATCTTGTCTATTATCGTACCTACATCTGCGCTGGTCACTCGGCTGGACTTCAATTATTAATATGCCTCATTATTATCTAAGGCTATTCCTCAGCCTGTCTGATTCACATTCCCCTGTGCCTACCGACAGCTGTCCCTTCTCTCCTGCATGGTTAATTATCCCTCTTCCTCCATTACCGGGCAGTTCTTATCAGCACAACTCACATGTTGAATTAGCTCCCATCTTTAAAAGAAAAGAGAAAGGAAGGAGAAAAACTTCCTGGCCGGACCCCACAACTCCCTGCTGCTACTGCCCCATTCTTCTATTCTGTTCCTCTTTGCAGCAGAACTCTTCAAAAGAGTTGTCCACTCTAGCTTTCTTTCCACTCTGGTGGAATTTCTCCGTTAAGGCTTTGACTCCATTACTCTGCCAAGACAGCTCTGACCAAGGTCACCAGTGACCTTGCCAAAGTCAAATCCATGGTCAGGTCTCATGCTCATCTGACCCACCCTGACAGCAGTACTTGACATGGTCACTCTTATACTCTTCCCTTGGCCTCCAAGACCCCACTCTTCCTACTTCTCTGTCTTCAGTGGCAAGTTGCTCCTCCCCTCCCAGATCTTAAACACTGGAGTGTGCTGGGCTAAGCCTTTAGACGTCTTCTCTTTCTGGGCTTACCTGCTAGGTGAATCCAGTGGGTTCCATCCCTGTGACCTAAAATGTCTATTAACTGATGACTACTGAATTTGTATCTCTAGCTTGGACTTGTCCTACCCCACACTCTCGTGTCCAGTGGTCTTCCGAACTACTCCCCTTGGAGGTCAAATTGTTCAAAGCCAAGTTCCTGAGCCAAAGGAGGAAACCAATAGGTTTCCTCCAACCTATTCTTCTTCAGTCTTCCTCATGGCCAGTTGCTCATGTCATAAACTGTGGAGTTACCCTTAACCCTGCTCTCAGATCTACTACCTGCTATATCTTCAAAATATATTCTGAGTTCAGCATTTCTCACAACGCCCACAGCTGCCTCCTTCATCCAAGCAGCTAACCATCTCTTGAATGGATTATTGCCATTGCCTTCTCGCTGGCCTCTTTTTTTCTACCCAGAACAGCCAGAATGAACCTGTTCTATGCTAAAGTATAGCACCAAATCACCATGTGCTCGGAGCCTTCCAGTAGCTTTCCATTTCACTGGGAGTAAGAGCTGAAGTCTTTACGATGGCCTGTGAGACCCCAGTGATCTGGCCCCTTGGCATATGGTGTTACTGTCTTTATCTCTCTCACTTCCCTTCCCACCCTCCCTCCCATCTTCTCGCCCTTCTTTCCTTTTTCCCCTTTTCTCTCACTCTTCTCCCTCTCACTCACTGTTCTGCCCATACTGACTTCCTGTCTTTCCCTGAAGGAAGTAAGCATATTCCCACTTCAGAGCCTTTCTTTGTTCTTGCTGCTGCTTGTCAGATGTTCTGACTGCTGCTTGTCAGCAGTCACTTTCTCCATTCAATTCAAATGCTTCCTTCTTCAGGGAGCTTTAAAATTCTGTTAAATATAGTCCCTACATGCATTCCTCCTAACATAATTATTTGTTTATTATTACCTTCTTTCCCTTCTTTGAAGGCAGGGACTTTGTTCTGTTACTACTCTATCCGTGAGACACAGAACCAGCTTGGCACATCACAGGTGCTAAACGAATGAAGGTGGTGGTTGTGATTCATTTTATGATTCCATTAAGTATGATGTCTTGAATTACTTCATAAAACTATAAGAATTCATATAATTTTTCAAAATACTACATATAACGTGATAGGTCAAGATACACAAAAACTCTAAATCTCCTCCATGATCCCCTGCTTCAATCTGTATCTGATGATGAGGCTATTACTTACCAGGATTGAAGTATTAATTATGCAGCAGACATTGTGCTTAGATTATCTAGTTGAGTCTCTACAATTCAGGTATGTTATTACTCCATTTTACAAAAAGGGAAATGAGGCTTAATGAGTTTGAGACCAGCTGAAGATGGGAAGTGCCAGCACTGGGATTGGATCTCTGTGTGCCTAACTCCAGAACCTAACATCCAAAGAAGATGGGGCTGCTAAATAAAAGCCTCCAGGAGATTGCCCTATTTTTTTTTTCTTCCAATGTTTATTTTTGACAGACAGAGAGAGACAGAGCATGAGGGGGGTGGGGGGAGGGGCAGAGAGAGAAGGAGACACAGAATCCAAAGCAGGCTCCAGGCTCTGAGCTGTCAGCACAGAGCCCGATGTGGGGCTTGAACCCACCAACCGCGAGATCATGACCTGAGCCGAAGTCAGATGCTTAATCAACTGAGCCACCCAGGCGCCCCAAGAGATCCTTTTTAAGACATATGTTCTGTATATGCTGGTCCTTTATGTGTTTATATACTTAAATAGAAAAGTATTTAAGAAATAATGTTTAGTTTTGGAAATTAAAGGACTAAAATTTGTAATTGTTAAACCATAATAAATTATAAACTAGATAGATTATAAGCTTTATTCTTTGTTTAAAAAAATGTTTATTTATTTATTTTTGGTGGGGAGGGAGAGAGAGAGAGACAGAGAGAGAGAATCCCGACATGGGACTCGATCCCACAACTGTGAGATCATCACCTGAACTGAGATCAAGAGTCTGATGCTTAACCGACTGAGCCACCCAGACACCCTGATAGATTATCAACTGTAAAAAGTCTTGAGCTAAAAGTGAGCATTGATGGCCCTCTGCCTGATGACTGTGATTGCTCTTGCAATCTAATTTATACAAACGTGTCCTAATACCCTAACCAGTGAGCTATTGCTATGGTTGTGAAGGCTTTTGTGTGTGAGTACATAGATACGGGTAGAGCTGGCTTGGAGTGCTCTGGGTTACTTCTTAAGACGGCCTCTTCAGAAGGAAGTGAGATGAATTCTCAACTTCAGATTTTTATAGTTAACTTTGCAGGAGATTATTGCTCTTTAGAAAAACAGCTTCGAACTCAAGAAACTATGAAAGGGGAGGAAACTGCTAAGCTAAGTGCAAGGAAAGAGGAAGTCAACAAAACCATGCCTAGTCCTTTTAATTTTCTGGTTCTCTAGAAGAGATGGAACTAAACTAGTCAGAGTTGGGAACTCAGAGCTTCAGTTTCTGGTTCTTCATTCTCTCTGTCATATCCTACTTTACTCTCCTGGCCCATTGACTGAGGCATGGATCCCCTTCCTGAAGATCTGAATAATTGCACAGTGGTAACTTGGTATTTTGGTAGCACAAGAAATGGATTGGTAGAATTGACATTAAATGCCTGTGAAGTTGGTCACACTTGCTCCCTGTAGAAAGTAAGTCCAGATTGCAAAAATATGCTTTCCTGGATTGTGTGTGTGTGTGTAGAGCTATGTTTTTAAAGAATTAAGAAAGTAATAATGCTTTGGGAGAGCTGGCAAACAATAATGTGAAGCTAAAATCTGTTCATTAATTTGGATAATGTGCTGAATATTGTCAGTAAGGACATGAATGTGTTTTTTCATTATTACCATGACTCTTAGAGTGTGACTCCACATTCAAGATAGGTTATTGTCTAACTCACCCTGAAAAAGAGCTGTAGGATAACCTCTTTTTTTTTTTAATTTTTAACACTTATTTACTTTTGAGACAGACAGAGAGAGAGCATGAACAGGGGAGGGTCAGAGAAAGAGGGAGACACAGAATCTGAAACAGGCTCCAGGCTCTGAGCTGTCAGCACAGAGCCCGACGCAGGGCTTGAACTCACGGACCGCGAGATCATGACCTGAGCCGAAGTCAGACGCTTAACCGACTGAGCCACCCAGGCGCCCCAGGATAACCTCTTTTTTAAGATTGTGTCTGTTCCATTGGGGAACAAAGCTCATAAATGTGAGTGGGAACCAATCAGAGAAACAGTACAACATTCCTGCATTTATTGATGTCATGGTGGCATGAAATATTTTTGTTGACCTTACTTTTGTTTAGTCAGACTACCAGGTTTTTGGATAATATTTGCTGGTACCACAACTTAGTGCTATGAATTTTGATTTCTTGTTGATTTTATGCTTTGTGTTGGGATGGCATGATTCACTCCTCCATTTTCATTGTGAGTTTAAAAAATGCAGATAGCGTATTTCAAGGTACTGAAGTGTGTGTATAATTTACAACTCCCCAAATATCTTAATTACTAACAAGCTGCTGAGATATAATTTTTCAAAGTTTCAAAAAACAATAAAGGCTGTTTTTAGGTGACTGTATATGAACAGATAAAATAGGAAGTGATGTGGGTAGATAATCAGGAGCTCCTTCTCAGGATTAGTCCATAAGGTGACATGAAGTATTCTCACTGTGTTCTTTTATTTTTGTGGGCTTTGTGTCATGACCCTTTATATATTTTTTTCCCATTCTAACATCTGCTGGCTTTTAAATGGGATAATTTCTTTGGTATTTGCAATGTTTGAGAGATACTTTGAACATACTGGTTAAATTTGGCATTGGGTTCTCATGCTGTGAACTTCATAATCAACCTTTTTTAAATTTTAAAATAGGAATTGCCCTTTATTTCATTGTTCTTTGTCTCCCCCCTCCCCTTTTTAAAAACAGGCTGCAGATACTTTGGCTGTGAGGCAAAAAAGAAGAATTTATGATATCACCAATGTCTTAGAGGGAATTGACCTGATTGAAAAAAAGTCAAAAAATAGTATACAATGGAAGTAAGTTACAAACCAATACCCTACTCTAAAACCTTTATTTTTCTTCCTGATGCTGTATAAAATCTGACCTTTATACCGTCTGGCTCTCCCTCTCATTTGGCCTGGTATTCTCAACAGGCCCCTCATCTTTCCCTGGACACTGCTCTGGGCCTCTGTATGTGACTCCTATGTTGGGATATTCCCTTGCTGTCTCCACTGTCTGATTTACACACTGAAAATTCAAATCTTATTTTCTCCCTCAAGCTACTCATTTGGCACACACTGCATACTGCTTTGTATTATTGATCCCTTTCTGCGTGAGCATTTAGCTTCCCAACTAATATAAACTCCTTAAGAATAGGAACTATGTCCTATATATAGGAATATGACCTTGTGTATAGTGGTTGATTGAAATGCATGTTGTCATTCATTAACTGTTGTATGGTTGTATGTTTGAATGTGAAAAATACTTTATGTCCTGCAAATTCGTCCTCTTTGGCCCTAGTTTTTTCTTTTGTTTTGTTCTGTTTTAAAGCCAGAGTCTCACCAAAATATTAAAAGGTTGTAATTTACCAGCATCTCAGTCTATATCATGCGACTTCCAGGTGTAACTATGTAGCTTTGACATCCTTTTCTTTCTTTCTTTTTTTAAGTTTATTTATTTTGAGACAGAGAGAGAGACAAATGGGGGAGGGACAGAGAGAGAGAATCTCAAGCAGGCTCTGCGCTGCCAGCACAGAGCCCAATACGGGATTCGAACCCATGAGCCATGAGATCACGACCTGAGCCGAACTCAGATGCTCAGCTGACTAAGCCACCTACATGCCTCAGCTTTGACATCCTTTTGGTGCCAGTCACTAGCCTGTCCTTTTAGATGAAAAACACCATTAGAACATAGAACTTTTTTTGACTTTATGAAAATTTTTATTTTCTGTATGGCAAAACCACTGAGAATTTTTGTGATTTGATTGTTCTTGCCAATAAATTTTCTAAGCAAATATGTTCAGAGGTACGATGTTTAAATTTTCTAAGGATTTTAATGCTTGATTTTTAGAAGAGTGTAAAGATTTTTGTCTTGAATAAATTACTAGTTCAGTTCTATTACTATAAAAATTAAGTGATGTTAACCTGGGTCTGATACTGGAGATACTGATTCTCATACGTTTTTAAGAGGTGTAGGTGCTGGCTGTAATACTAAAGAAGTCATAGATAGATTAAGATATCTTAAAGCTGAAATTGAAGATCTAGAACTGAAGGAAAGAGAACTTGATCAGCAGAAGTTGTGGCTACAGCAAAGCATCAAAAATGTGATGGACGACTCGATTAACAATAGATATCCTTTTAAATAAGTTACACATGTAGCTGTAGTATATGTATGTATATAATGCATTCTTCCAGTCTGAAGATCAGTTACTTTATTCTAATGTTTCACAAAGTTTTCTAAGTGGATAAAGTATTTTAATTTTATAATATTCTAATAATTTATACTAATATTTGAAACGTTTTACCTCTTAAAATTACAAAGTACATCTATTAACATTATTCCTTTGTTGCATTGAGGAAAAAAGTCATTACTTTAAATCTACCATTAATAGGATGCAACATGCTAGCTAAAGTGTGCTTAGGGGGTCTCTGAATATTAGAAGGGATTGTTAAATGCACAGGTATATTTAAATAATTGTGCTCAGTGTTCTGAAGTGGTAAAAATTCAGTTACCTCTCAAGTTTTGAAAAATTAATTTTGGCTTGAAAATAAAATATCATGGGCTGGCAATCAATCCAGGATACTTTTTTGCCTAATATTAACTGAAAGATACAACCTTGAGGTTGGGGACCAAGGCTTATGTATCCATCATATTAAGTTGTGGGAAAAAATTAGTGATGTACTTCATGTGTTTCCTAAAAATCACTGTTCTCTTAGATACACATGATACTCTTGATTTGTAAACTTACCTAGATACTTATGGAATCTCTTAATTGCATTTATCTTCTACTACCTCTTATGAATTTTTGACTACTGTATCCAATTTCTTATGTTTTGTAATTTGTTGAATAAGTCCATGATCTCATTTGTTATTTCTTTTCTATGGACCAAACCTCCTTAACAATTTGATAACTTAAATGGGGTTTTCAAGCTGTACCTTGTGGAGCCCCAAAACACAAAAACCATTGAACTAGCTGATCATAGATTTTGCTGCACTGCTTTCCAAGATTCTGGCCATTCCCAGACCCCTAAACCATGACCAGGAAAATTCTCAATGTGGAGGCATGTATGGTTGCTCTCCACTCCTACTGACCGCATCCTTTTCCCCATCGCTCTTTCCCCGCCCCAGAAGCCCTGTCTCCATGAGGAATATGGAGGACTCAAATGTCACAAAAATCAAAAGTGGCTTCTTAGAGCAAAGGATGGGTACCCCTCTTATGGACCTTTATCTTTGCCTTTTCAGACTAAAGACGTCTTTATCTGACCATGTGTGGCAACACCTTCATGCACTTGGTCATTTTGTTTATTTTGGCCTGCAGATTTATTATGTTAATTTAAATGCCGAGACCTTGGTATACATGTTGTTCCTTAACTCTTATGGCAGTACATTTTCCTATGTAACTCATGAAGACATCTGTAATTGCTTTAATGGTAAGTACTATTAGTTTGTCCTAACATTCTTCCTCTGGTCAACCTATTTAGCGGAGAGTGAGTCAAAATTCCCCCCCACACTCACCCTAAGTCATTAGTTTCAGGAACTGTGGACGTTCTGTGTTACTCTACAGTGCTCTGTAGTGATAGGCTGCCTTTGTTTCCGTTCTCATGACAGTAACTGCTTTGCACAGTTTTCACTTCATTGCCTGCATTGGTGGGTGTAAACTGTGTGTGGGAGGGGCAGCTAAATCAGAGGGAGATTAAACAGTTTCAAAGTCACAGAATTGTAGGGTCAGTGATTAAATTTGATCAAATATATTTCTCACTGGCACTGTTTAGAAACCATGTGCAGTGTGCTGGTCACAAATGAACTCAAAGAAAGTGTGAGGGCAGAGTTAGGTTAATCCATTTTATAACCAGGACAGTTACTCCTAACCCTGTTCCATCCCATCCCCTGCCTCCATGTTTTCCCCTTGACAGGACAATACAGTGTATTAATAACATTGGTGTGGGGGGGGGAGGGTGTACCCCATAATTATAACACAAGTAAAATAAAATTTTGTATACATATTTATATTAGTCATGTATGGCCTGTTAAACAGTCATGCATATTATGCACATAAAAAAAAAAAATCTGCCAAGCACCCTGCCAAGTGAAATCTGACTTTCCAAGGCTATGTTGACAATATGTGTGGCCTTATTGCTTTACTCTGCCACCATATATCCTGAGCTTTCTAAGAAAGTTTGAGAAAGTATTTTTAATTTTCAGCTCAACAGTCTGCTATAGAATTTAGCTTTAAAATTAAGTTCACTTAAGCTCAAGATTTCACACTATCATACCTAATTTCTAGTATCCCCAGTCACTTAAGTAATTTAAAAATCTCAAGTAAACAGTGTTGAGGCTAACAGTTTCAGGAATTTCGGACTCTATGCAAGACTGAATGAAAGCAAAATTAACTTGATCCAAATTTGTTCATGAGAATAGAACTAGCGATGAGTATTTACCCTCTTCTCAGATCTATTACATATATTACCTCATCTAATCCTCAAAAGAAATCTATGCAGTAAGGTTTATTCTCCCCATTTTACAGAATTAGGAACCAAAGCCCAAGGTTACCCAGCCTGGGATTCAAACCCAAGCATTCTGATTCCAGAACTCACACTCTTGCCACTGTATTCCAAGATCAATAGTATTTTCTAAACTTAGAAATTTTTTTCATCAGGTGATACACTTTTGGCCATTCAAGCACCTTCTGGTACACAGCTGGAGGTACCTATTCCAGAAATGGTACGCAGGGTAACTTTTCTTAATGTGGATCTGCTGTCTTAAGAAGGACAAATGTATTATCTTTAGCTGAACAAGAGCTAATTGTGTGTAAACACTTTCAAATACTGCTTTTAAGTTTTCTATCTGAAAGTATTTATATATGAGTTTGTATGTCTTTAGTACTTTAGTAAAATTATAGAAGTGACTGAATAAATCATTTAACATTTTGAGTATAAAAGTTTTTTTATGTGATTTTTTTGAGCTAGAAAATATTAAGGAATGAGTAATGATATAATCAATAATCTTTTAAAAAGTCAGTTAAAATGACTATATCTATAACTGATACAGCAATCCTAGCTGAGGAAAAAGTTCAACTTAAATATCCACCATACCAGATTGCTTGAAATTGGGTCTTTTTCAAAACATTCTCTAGTTGAGTCAAAGACATTTATTGACTCTATTCTATGTATAATTCTATGTTATATATACAATTAGCCCTTTATAGCTTTGCTTATCTTAATTTTTGGTGTTCCAAAGTAGTTAGAAATGTTAATATTTATTCATTTGTTTATACCCAATAACCTTAAAGGGTCAGAATGGACAAAAGAAATACCAGATCAATCTAAAGAGTCATTCAGGACCTATCCACGTGCTGCTTATAAATAAAGAATCCAATTCATCTAAGCCTGTGGTTTTTCCTGTTCCCCCACCTGATGACCTCACACAACCCTCCTCTCAGCCCTCCACTCCAGTGACTCCACAGAAATCCAACATAGCAACTCAGAATCTGCCTGAGCAACATGTCTCTGAAAGAAGCCAAAATCTTCAACAGACTCCAGCCACAGACTTGTCATCAGGTGAGTCCAGAGCCTTTGTTTTAAAAAGTAGAGAAGGAAAAATATGAGTAACATATTAAGTTGGAGAGCTTTTCTGAATTTGTCAGCTATGGTCATTCTATTACCAAACACAGGAGGAAAAATGGTAAGCTTAAGAAGTATATAGTGTCTCCTACACAGGACACACTGGGATAGGTATTATGAGGAAAATTTAAAAACAGATCCTGCTTTAATTCTGTTACTACAGATTTATTTTTTAGGTGATATACACACACAATCTGATTGTATATTCAGCATATATAATTGGATACAGTATAATGTGGCTAAGACCGTGTAGCATTATGAATACTGTGAGCAAGGAAAAGATAGTTAATGGACCTACGTATGCAGTTTTCCTTAGAATTCCATGTTCGGAATTGATAGAAATTTGTTCATTCCCCCCTCCCTCCCCCCCCCCCCATTAATATTTGCAGGTCAACTTTTTTTTTTAATGTTTATTTATTTTTGAGAGAGAGAGATACAGTGTGAGCAGGGGAGGGGCCAAGAGAGAGGGAGACACAGAATCTGAAGCAGGCTCCAGGCTCTGAGCTGTCAGCACAGGGCCAGACATGGGGCTCGAACTCACGAGCGGTTAGATCATGACCTTCTGAAGTCAGAAGTTCAACCGACTGAGCCATCCAGGCGCCCCACATTATCAACTTTTTATCAGACGTTTACTTTGTAAACCTTAGTCACTCATCTCTTAGTCACTCTAGGATGAATTATTGAAATGTGTTCCAATTACCTTTAAGAAAAATCAAACTACTGTAGAATATAGTGATATTTGCCTCTTCATATTCCTTGTTATACTTTTTATTTGGAAAGTTTAGTTTTATAGCTGATAAATGGTCTCAACTCCAAGTTAGGAAATCTTGCCTTCCTAAATTGTTTAATCTGAAATGAAAATAGTTAAATCTCCAAAAACTGGGCATTAGGAGTACCATCGACATCTAAATTTGATTCCAAATAAAGGGCCCATGGCAGATATTCTCTCAATATCTGAAAGAGTTGCTGAATGAATTAAGTCATGCCAGTCTAGATGTAATATTGCAGATCATTAAAAGCTACATTGTACACAATCCAATTTGTTTATTTTTACCTTTGAGATGTGTCTCATTAGAATGTGGCATGAGTCTTACTACTGTGGGAATTCACAATACTTAAGAGTGAGGCTATAAAGATCTAACTGGACACAGTATTTTTTCCTCCTTTCCTTCCTCTAGAAGTATTTCTATACTTAAGATATAGAATGGGGCGTGCACAACAAAGTGTACTCCTTAAAAAGTTTATGATCTAATTATAATTAATGGGGGCAAATCTACAGACAAGCTCTCTGTGGTTTAATTTAGACACCATTAGTAAGTCAGCTTCCACAAAGCATTAAAATTTTTTTTCAGCAGTTTCTGTATATAGTTTTGTATTTGGAAATAGTAGAGAAAGTAATTTGGGGTCAGATTTTAGAGAGGACCTTGAATATCAGACTGAGTTGGAACTTTAGCCAATAAGCCAAAGATTTGTGAGCAGGGAAGTAGCAACTTAGAAACTGCACACTGGTGAGTACAGGAGTAACAAGAAGATGCTTTTGGCCTGGGAAACAGAAGAGATTAGAGGCAATGGAGAATGAATATATGGTGTCTGCAGTTATGGAACTATAAAAGAACATTACGGCTAAGATGGGTGATAACAATGGGATTGGAAAGAGAAAGAAGAGATTTGAGAAGTACTGTTTAGGTAAAATAAAATAAATAACTTTGATGTGTGAGATCCGGAGATAAATTAGAGGAATGGAAAGTAATGTTGAAGTTTTGAGATTGGGTAACTGGGAGAATTACAGTACTACTGACTTTGTAAAACCAAGGAGTCAGTTTTGGGAGAATGATGAGGAGTCTTTTGATCTACATCTTGAGTTTACAAGTTAAAAGTAATGCCAAGCACAGAGTAGGTGCTCATGAAAATGGTATCTTTCTGTAAAGTTCTATACTTTAATAAAAGCTGCTAGTGTTTAACTTTTTAAACACTACTGTTTAAATATATGCTGTTTTTAAATAACTGCCCTTTTTTTGATGTTTATTTTTGAGAGAGAGAGAGAGAGAGAGAGAGAAGGGCAGAGAGAGACACACACAGAATCTGAAGCAGGCTCTAGGATCTGAGCTGTCAGCACATATGGGGCTTGAACTCATTCATGAACCACAAGATCATGACCTGAGCTGAAGTTGGATGCTTGACTGACTGAGCCACCCAGGAGCCCCATAACTGCCTTTTAAAAACTTTTGAGAGAGAGAGAAAATGTGCATATGTGCATGCATGTGAGTGGGGGAGGTGCAGAGAGGGAGAGAGAGAATTCCAAGCAGGCTCTGTGCTGTCAGCACAGAGCCCAATGTGAGATTCGATCCCATGAATAGTGAGATCGTGACCTGAGCCAAAATCAAGAGTTGGATACTTAACTGACTGAGCCACCCAAGCTTCCTAAAGTAACTGCCTTTTACTGTCAAAATATATAAATAGAACTGTAACAAAACTTTATTATCATATTTCTGTTTCCAGCAGGATCTATTAGTGGAGATATCATTGATGAGTTAATGTCTTCTGATGGTAAGTAGTTTAAAATTTTACTACTTAAATATCAATAATGCTTCTCTAGAGTTTATAAGTGGCAAAAGATTGAAAGGAAATGCAGAATGTGTATTTTTTTAACTGCTTAACATCCTATGATGATTCATGAAAAATCTCCCACTTTAAAGTAAATCATAGGCATCCTTCAATTTTTATTTTACTGCATTTCAAGAAAAGAAAAAGGCCAATAAGGGGATACTTATCACTTTCACTGAATAAATTTCTAAACTGTTAGCCCACTAGTCTTTTTCATGTCTGAAGAATTTGGCCAAGAAAAGTAAAATAATATATAGGTAATCTCAAAACCCAGTTTTGTAAATATGCCCACAAAGGCCAATGTCAAGCTACCAATGTGAACTATTACTAACATTAGCCATGTCATCATCTAATCTGAAATAATCCTTAAAAATCAATTGCTACAAAATATAATTACTTTAATAACTCTCTTGGCTTTCACCTTCCTGTAAATTCTTGGATTCAGTCCTGTTTCCTAACAAATATAGCCGAACCTAGGAAACTGCAACTGTTAAATTAGCAAATGGTACAATAACCACTTAGAGAATAAACATTTCTGTAGAAACAAAACATAAGCATATTTATGAAGTCTAGTTCCTATTTCTCTTTTCAAAGTAGGAACTTATTTAGCAGAGATCAGAGGAAATACTTTGACACTGTTTTTGAATCATACATTTTAGTGTGACAAGTTCAACCAACAAAAATTTTAACCTCAGGGCGCCTGGGTGGCTCAGTCGGTTGAGCTTTCGACTTTGGCTCAGTTCATGATCTCACAGTTCGTGAGTTCGAGTCCTGCGTCAGGCTCTGTGCTGACCACTAAGAGCCTGGAGCCTGCTTCAGAGTCTGAGTTTCCCTCTCTCTGCCCTTCCCCGTAAATGCTCTGTCTCTCTCTGTCCCTCAAAAATGAATAAATGTTAAAACGAATTTTTTTTAAATAAAAAAAATTTTTAACCTCTATTTCTTAAACTATACCTATGCATACCAATGCATAAATTATCTTTAAATGAGAATCTTTCAAAATATACACTAAACACAAGTTGTTAATTTGATTACAACTTTTTCTATTATTTCCTAAAAATTCTTATATAACATTAAGAAACATAGTTTCTTTAGATATTTAGATAGATGTATTTGAGAGTATTCTGTTAAACATCATTAACTGTATATAAAAACCATGTTTAACACTGAATTTGTTTTACTTGCAGTGTTTCCTCTTTTACGGCTTTCTCCTACCCCGGCAGATGACTACAACTTTAATTTAGATGATAATGAAGGAGTTTGTGATCTGTTTGATGTCCAGATACTAAATTATTAGATTCCATGGAAACTTGGGACTGTTATCTACCTCTAACTGTAACATTTTAGACTTCTTAATAACCTAAGTATTTAAAATAATGAATGTAACACCTTTTTAGTTCACTGATTCTGAAGTGTTCTCTAATAATTTCTTTTTTACTTCACAAAACTTCAACCATAAAAACAAAGGGCTCTTTTCAACCATAAAAACAAAGGCTTTTTTTCAGGGGAAAAAGTGATTTAATACCCACAAATCCCCTCCCTTCCCCCTTAAGTGATTACATTCTGGGATTTCACCTTTTCTTCCAATTCTGAATCCTTCTGTTTTTTTCCCTCTTATGAGAGGAAATTTAAAGTAGACTAAGGTCATCAAAAACAAACAAAGTTGGCCAGCGGCTCATCCCTTGTCTTATATTTTTTTACTGCCACGAAAACTGTCCATATTTCTGTGTGTCCTCCAATCCAAAAACACATTCACTGCCACTTATAAAGTGAAGGATGTAAACTAGGATATATTAACTGTTTCAGTGAACAGATTTTGTGAAGTGCCTTCTGTTTTAGCACTTTAAGTTTATCACATTTTGTTGACTTCTGACATTCCACTTTCCTAGATTATAGGAAAGATCTGTTTATGTAGTTTGTTTTTAAAATGTGCCAATGCTTGTACATTAACAAGATTTTTAAAAATAAAACTGTATAAAACATTTAATTTATTGGTCTTCTTGGGGTATTTGATGTATCACCAGTGTATTACAATTGAGCCATCAATCTTGTCGCTTCATCAACATTAACTGATTCGTTTTCATGACACTGCTGAGGAATCTGAAGGGAGAAAAATATTGTATTTAAAAATGTAGATAACAACAGTCAACAAAAATGACTTGTATATAATATATTACCTAATTTAATATCTTCTAGTCATACCTTTGGAAACAGAACAGTAAATTCTCGTATTCGGACTCAATGTTTTAGAGTCTGAATGACTCAATATGCTATATATACTACACAGCCAAGGATACTAGAGAGCCAAATACTAAAAATTATATTCAAACCACAGGCTTTAAAAAGTTAGAGTTTAGCTTATTAGCCAAATACTAAAAATTATATTCAAACCACAGGCTTTAAAAAGTTAGAGTTTAGCTTATTAGCCGTAACAAAAGGAAATGATTCACACTCACCAGCTGTTTCTGCAGAGGTTCAAGGGAAAGTCCTTTGGAGAAATGTGCAAGTTCCTTTTGTATATCTACAAAAGCTTTATTCACTCTGTTAACTTTTTCATCATTCACAATGTTTATCTTTTAAAAAAGAAAAAAAGGTTATTAATCTACAATCTTGTAACCATAAATAATAAAATATATCCAACTTTAATTTAATCTTGTTAAACCTAAAAATGTAAAAATTCATCAACCCTACCCATTTGTGGGGATAATTTACACAAAAATTCCTATGGTCTTATTGGGAAGTTTTAGACAAAAGGTTCTGTGTTTTTAAAAATAAGAATTATGTGGACATACATTATATTTAGACATGGTATAGGCACATTAAAATACATGACCACAATCCTAGGCTACAGTCATCTCTCATTGTAAAACGAGGAACCTGGATCAAATGCTTTACTCTTTTTTTTTTTTTAATTAATTTTTTTTTAAAGTAAGCTCCATGCCTAGTGTGGGGCTTAAACTCACGACCCTGACGGCCAGAGTCACATGCTTTACTGGTTGAGCCAACCAGGTGCTCCACTTTAGACTCCTTCTAACAGTCCATCTCAGAATCCTTCCTTGACCTCCTTGCCTTAACAGAAGTCCCTTCCAGTCTCCTGAGGACAATTTCCCTTACAACCCTCCTCTCTTTAAATCTTGTTTTTCACTGCTGCTCTGAAACCATTTCTCCTTAAAAACTCTGCCCCTAATGCATCAGAATATTCTAATACCTCTTTCCTCATTACTGTCACCTGCCAACACATTTACTTGCTCCCTCACAAAAGATCTCAAAACTCTGCTCACTGACCTCTCTCATGCCTGGTGAGGGGCTTCAACAAAAACCTAACCCTCTAGTTTCTTAGTCTGTTCAGGTCCTCAACTCCCAGATTCTTTCCCACTACCTACCTCAGCCATCCACTTCCATGGATTACCTTTGGCTGCAATTTGTAACACCTCCTGTTCTTCAAGTTCACTTGGCTTATTAACAATTCTTCAATCTTCCTGAAATCTCCCACCAATTTCACTATTTTTCACTTTCCGTATCATCACTTTTTCCTTTAGCCAGCCCAGATTCCGTGACCATTATTTAATCAATCACTCCTTTACTCTCTTAACTTTCCTTCTCTTCCTTAATCAAACCTGCTTGACAAACTAGTTAAACTCAACTGACAGCTTTTTCTGAGCCTAAAACTGAATCTGCAGAAAATCTAACTGGCTGGCTTCACTTTAAATTCATGATCACAAACTTCAATTTACCATGTACATAGTGCCTGGCAATCTTAAGACCTCCAGTTAGTAAATTAGGCCACTTTTCTGAGAAAACTATCTGATACCTTCCCCAACCAGGCAGCCTACCCAGATTTCCCTCCCTTATATATCTTTCCATTAGCATACATAAAGCGGCTAGCACTTCTATGCAAACAATATGATCTCCTGTCAGTCAAATATACCAAGTTTTTCCCCAGCATGGGGCCTTCGCATTTGTTATTCTCTCTGCCTAAAGTGTGCCGCTCCCAACACTTTCCAGAGCTTTATATTACTATGATAAGGAAAAGATAGGGTTCAGTAGGCAGAGAGGTAAAGATTAGGACCTGAGGTCCCTGGTAGGGAAAAACACTTATTTTGGAACAATGTTGGGAGTGTCTGACCCCAGCAAACCCTTCAGGCATAAGGTTCCTCTTAAAGTAACAGACCCCACCTACTCCCCTTCAGGCTTCCTTCAGGAATTTGACAAAAGACCTAAGTATGACCATAGGCCACCCCCTGGTACAATGGAAATGAGCCAATCAGGAATGGACAATCCAGCACCAAGACCTGCAAGCCAGTAAGGGTATAAAACCTGAGAAGGAACAAGGGGGAAGGGCTGGGGGGTGACAAGAACCTTATATAACAAGGACCCTTGCCTACAGTCTACTTAGGCATTCACTTTGAATGCCCCCTCTCTGTAACGACAGCTTTCCTACTTACTACTCTTACACTCCAATCTTATACTCTAATAATAAACCTTTGCCTGCTGCTCATTTTTTATGTACACCTCTTCATTCTTTGAAGAGGTGAGACGACGAACCCAGGGTCCTGAGGTAAAAAATCCTGCGGCATTACTTGCTCCCCACCATCTGGATCTTGGCTTGAATTTCAACTTTGAAAGCAATCCTGTGTAAAACTGTCACTCCCTACCCCATCATATCACCTAGCTTTATTTCCTTTATAGCATTTACTAAGTAAGTCATAAAAATGCTCCATCAAAATGCTTAACTTTGCTAGTTCATGAAAACTGAAAGATAAAATGTTACATATCTTTGACTATTTTGCCAATTACAAAGTCCTGGAGACCTGACTCCACCTACTACTTAAACTTGAAAACATTTTCTTGAAGAAATTTCCTGAAAGAATCTACTTAATCTTGAAGAAGAAATTTCCCATTTCCCAAATATTTTGAGGAAAAAAACACAAAAAACAAAAACAATAAACTCCTTTCTTTCCCAATTTTGCACTTTAAGAAAGTATCTTATCTTCATTTTATAGGTTTTTGTTTGAGTTCTAGATATCAGGGAGATAAGAATTACTGAGAAGAAAAAGAATGGGTGCCAATCAGCATTTCATGCCTCGATTCTGTCAGGAGGTTCTTGAATATATTTGGGGTCAGAGATAAGAACTGTTTCCCACATCATGGTTTTGGATAATTTCTATGCTCTGATAAAGCTTTTAAAACTGTTCTTTGGAGCCTCATGCATTTGCAGTTAAAGTGCTTTTTTCTTGGGGTGCCTCTGTTGGTTGAGTGTCTGACTCTTGATTTTACCTCAGGTCATGATCCCAGGGCTGTGGGATCGAGCCCTGTGTCAGACTCTGAGCTGAGTGTGCAGCCTGCTTAGGGTTCTCTCTCTCTCTCCCTCTGCCCCTCTTCCCCCACTCACGTGTTTTCTCTGTCTTTAAAAAGAAAAAAAAAAAAGTGCTTTTTTCTTTTCATACATATACATCAAGAAAGGGGGGGTTATTTTTCATTTAAAAAAAATAAATGTTTAAAATTATCTTGCCTTTGTGAGGAAGGAAGGCTAAGAACCTGTTTTAAATAATAGCTTTCAGTTTTTCAGTGGCTTTACAACTATGCTTGGCTTGCAAACAATACTGTCAGAGTACTTAAATAATACTCACCTTCTTAAGATTAGTGGTAACTGGTTTTGCTTTGTTTTTAGTCTTAAAGTTTTTTTGGCTGGCTATATGAAATACATTTCTGGACCTCTGTCCTCTTAGTTTGCTCTTGGCCATTGTCTAGGGAAAAAAGAAACGGAACTCAATTAAGCTCAATATAAGTTTTTAAAATAAAGGTACCAATTTAGTGTAAGAAATTCCATCTTACTCCGGATTTTTTAAAGTTGCTGCACGTATTAAATTATTTCAATGTCTTTCGTCACTACTAAGTTTTCTGCTGTTTAATGCAGAGTATGTGCCTAATTCTTTTCTGTATCTCCAATACTTGGCCCATAGGAAGTACCATGTTAATTTCTGCGGGTTGAATTCATTAATACTATCAACACAATTGTTTTCTCAGCTCTCTGCAGCATATGACAACGTTAACCACCACCATCCATCCTTCTGTTGGTTTATATACTAATATACCACTCTGGTTCCTATCATACTTTAGGATGGACTCCTCTCCCCTTCTTCCTTTTTCATTCCTTTTTACTTGCCTTTCTCTCCTATGTACACTTCTTCAAAATCAGTCCTTAATTCTGCACTTCCTACCTTACTTTCACAACTTCCATTATCACCTCTATGTGAATGGCTCTTGTTGTGAAATTTTACATATTTTCTTTGCTCTATAGTTAAACATGCACGTAGCCTGTAAATTTTACCTTAGAAATGTCTTTCAAATCTGCTTTAACAATGCATATGAGGAAAATTTTAAAAATATTAATAGTTAAGATTTATCGAGGTTTTAAAATGTGTATAAGCACTATGTGAACATTTTATTGCTTTAGCCAATTTACTCTGCACAACACTGTGGGAGGTACTATTATCCCCATTTTATAGATAAAACTGATGCAAAAAGGCTAATTTGCCCAATGTCACACTGTTAGTAATCAAGAAATGTCAGGATTCAAAGCCAGGAAGATTAGATCCAGAGCTAACACCATGTGATTTGGTCTCTCATATACAAATAAAGCCAATACAGAAACATAGTATAGTACTGCTTAGTTCAGGACTGTATTACCAGCACGGTCCCTAGGTCCATTTGGTTGGACCATAGATTGGCAAACTATACCAATGGATCAAATGAGATCAGGCACCTGTCTCTGTTAAGTAAAGTTTTAGTAGAACACAGCTATGTCAGCCTGATCATGTACTGTCTGTGGCTACCTTCCTGCTACAACAATAGTCCACAAAGCCTAAAGTATTTATTATCTGGCCTTTTGCAGAAAGAGTGCCAACCCCTGGCTTAAGCCATCTGCATTCAAGTCTATGCATAGTGCTGTGCGATGAACCTCTCCAATATTAAAAGTTTTCAGTGACTTTTCCCATGCCTTAGGGACAGTGAGCTTTGTCCTGGTATATTGCCAGAACCCCAAATCTAGCATAAATACGTCAAACACATCTCTTGCTACCTCTCTATACATACCCATCCTAGCCTACAAATTGCTGTTTGAAGACACTTTGCACATTCTTTCTTTCCTTTCCTCAACTTTTATCTCTGGACTTAAATTTATATTCTCCCTCAATGTCTAGCCTCAGTAAACTACTTAGGGACAGCAATGCTTTTAAGCACCAACGGTACTCCTCCTACTTATAAAAAAAAAGCCAGACATGAACACAATAGGAAATTCATGATTACTAAAGAGGAAGTAGAAAATACACATCATATCCCCCCAATTAAATAATCTAAAATCCTTCTTCCAATAGTAACCAAAAATCCAATCACTCATCTAGAATTTATTAATAACGTACTATGTGCCAGCTGTGCTATAAATGTGACAATACAAAACCATGTATGTGATACAAACACGGACACATGATATGTGTCGCTACATGAAGCATACAAATGGACACAAGAGGGAGAGGTCTACTAGAGTCGTGGACTTGAGAAAGGTTCGTGGAGAAGGGAATACCGTGGTGGCTGAGGCAATACTGAAATTTTGTTGACAACAACGTGAAAATTGTTGTTGACAAGAGACAACGAAAAACTGGTACCCGGACAAGGGCTCAAGGCCCAAAGGCACCTTGGTTTCAGGCCTCGGCCAGCAGGCACGCCGCTGCCCAGTAAGACTGCCTTGAGGCCGCGCGCGATGGAACCCAGCCGCCGGGCCTCAGCGGTACAAGACCCACCGGTCCTGTCCCAACCCCCTGAAACTTCACGACAGTTTGCCAGAAAATTTATCAACATCTTACCATACCTTCGATAACCTCGTGCATCACGTCAAACTCCAAGCGACGCCATCTGCACGCACACGATCCAGGAAGTTCCGGGGGGAAAGGAGCCAGTCAAAATTCCTCCCACAGGCCATAGTTCCGCCCACCGAGCGGAGTCCCACCCACAGAGCACGGCCTGACACAGACGAAGCCCCGCCTACCAAACGTAGTTCCGCTCAGGAGCGGGTTCCCACCCTCGTAACGTAGTCCCGCCCATAGAGCCTGCTCAAATGCTGAGCTCCTTCCAAACCTAGCGAAGCCCCGCCCACAGGGAGAAGTTCCACCCACCATGGGAAATCCCGCCCCTAGAGCATCCCTTACTTTAGGCAGCATTGTGGATTCGTATTCTGCTCCGGCAAACTGGAGGCGTTGGAGACGCAGCCAAGCAGGACTTCCAGGGCTGATGGGTATGTGCACAGAAAGCACTGAGGGCGTTTCTGAGGTTCCGAGCCTTAAAGACAGTCACCAAGGGGTCGGCCCTCAGCCGCAGACTCCTGACTGTCTCTGCCCAAGCTCCCAGGAGGTGGCGCTGCGCACCTCTGGGTGGCGTCCGGGGCTTGGCTGGAGGTGTAAAGAACCTTGTTGGCTGGAGAGATGGGGGCTATAACCGCGAAAGGGGACGTTTGGAATGAGCGAGGAGATGGAATGCTTTTCTCGTGTAGTTTCCTTGCTCCAAAAAGAGAATTTCTAACAGCACAGCCGAGGTACAAGAAAATATAAAAAGAAAATAATTATCAGGGAACTTAGAAAAACTTAGAAGAAACATTTTTTGCCTTCTGGTTGTGAGTTCCTGTGTATTTCTCAATTAAGACATTGTGGGTTGAGTTTTCTAGAAAACTGATTCAATTCTACTAAGAGGAACTCCTCATTAAGTGTTCACATGTTTATTTTGATGAGTTCATAGGAAAATCCAGATTTTAAACGCATGTAGAAGTACTAACATTCATATATCAATTTATTACTTTCAAGAGTTTAGCCTACACTAAGTATCAAAATAAAGCCATAATTCCACTCTCCTTTTGCACGGAAGATACTAGCTATCAAGGTTCATATTTTAAGCGGTTGACCGGCATTCGCACAACTAGTACTGAACAAAACCAAACTAGGATCTTTGTGGGTTGGCTCTGGGTCAAATTTTCCGCCCAAACAGCCACTTGCCTGCTTATAGGAAGATGAGCCGCTTATACAATAAATCGTGTTATTATGTTAATATTCATCACAAAAAAACTAGGGGATATATTAAGGAAAGAAATAATTACCTGTCAGTGTGTTTATTCAAATATTGTATTCTAAGAGTGACTTTTTTAAAAAAAAATTTAACGTTTATTTCTTGAGAGACAGAGCGTGAGCAGGGAAGGGGTAGAGAGCGAGGGAGACAGAGAATCCGAAGCAGGCTCCAGGATCTGAGCTGTCAGCACAGAGCCTGACGTGGGGCTCAAACTGATGATCAGGACCTGAGCCGAGGTGGGTCGCTTAACCCACCAAGCCGCTCAGGTGCCCCTAAGAGTGACTTTTAAAAAACAACTTAAAATGCTGGTATAAAATACCAGTAATGTGCGGGGGCAAAACCAAAATTACAGAAAATCATCAGAATCTTTTACAAGACCCGAGTTATCCACAAGTACTGAAGCAAATAAGGCAGGTTTAATTATGGTTACTTGAATGTGAAGTTACTGATGTGTATGAGGAAGACAAATAGATGTAATAGAATGACATCATGGTGTTTATGAAAACTTATGGGACTGGCTCTTTTATTTGAAATGGTGAGATAAAGATACATCCAGCAAAGAAATAGCGTGGTTATACAGGCAAAAGCAGAAGCATTGTATGAGGTGTGAGTGAGAAGTCATGGATTTCTGTTTTACCTTTCTCACCAACCAATAGTGTGATTATGAACAAGTTACTTCATTTCTCTGTGCTTCCCTTTCCCATGTGTAGATGGCCATTCATAGAGTATGCCCACTTCAGAGAATGTCCATTCTGTTCAGCATCCTTTCTGAGGAACCATTCTTCTCCCATTAAGTGGTCCTGGTTGAGCTGATAATTATAGTCCTCCTTGAAAGATTTTCCAACTAGAGCTGGTGAGGAATGCTGTTTCCTGCATTTAGTGTCTTTGTATTGGGATGATGTGAAATTAGGGCTGCTATTAGCCATCTCCTCCAGCAACTTGCAGGAGGCCTGTCTGCAGTGGGAGGGAATGAGGGCAAATTACAAAATAGAATAGATCTGACTGAACAATAGAACACAGGACCCTGATGATGTCATTTGAATCTTTGGATTCAGCCATAGATGCAAGAAAGATCTATCCCTAGACTTCTCAGTTACCTAAGCAAAAACATTGTGTTTTGTTGGCTTCAGTGGTCTGGGGTTATTATTATTTTTTAAAATTGTATCTAAAAGAGTCTTTATTCCTGTCCAACCTACTTCACAAGACTATTGTGCAGAGTTAATAAAATACAAAGCAGGAAAGCATAAGATATTATTAGGACAAAAGAAAGGATCATGCTAATTTTCTAAAAGCTATTTCCTATGAACCAAATGAATCATATATAAAGAAAAAAATAACTTCAAGTTTTCTAATCTTTAAAAATACATGCAAATATCATTTCACATTTTTCCAACAACCTTAAAAATAAAATCATAAGTAGAAAAAACATTTTTCGGAAACACTAGTTTTCCTGTTGAAACTTAGCAATGCAGAGTTCTGTATGCAGATCTGGTCCTCAAAGAACTGTCTTAAAAGTAATTCAACGAGTAAACAGGGATAGTTAGGGGGAATAAGAAAATGAGTGCACACACAAATAATTACAAACCATTCATAACAAATCTCATAGCCCTTTACTGGAACAAAGCCAGTCTTGTATAAATGATACGCTATGATAAACTTGTTTTATCGGTTCAACTTTATTCTCCCCAGTGCTCAGTTTCATTTGATCACAATAGTTTGAACACCTAGGCTCTGTGGGAGCTCAGAGAAGTACATGATCATTGCTTTCTCTTAAAGGGAGCACAGTCACCTGGGAGAGACAGATGTGTGCACATGGAGTAATCATTGAAGACAGAAAGTGGTAAGGACTGTGATAAATGCAAAATGATAAATATAAAAATGCATTATTTAAGGAAGAAAATAATTTTGCATTCTGGAGACATTCATGTTAAAGTTCTCATCTGACTGTCTTAAAACAGAAATCAAACTACAGTTCAAAGGCCAGATCTAGCCCACTGCTTATTTTTGTACAACCCATGAGCTAAGAAAGGTTTTACATTTTAAAATGGGAGGAAAAATCAAAGTAAGGACAATTTATTGAGACACATAAACATTCTATTCATATTTCAGTGTCTGTAAGTATAATTTGATGGAACACAGCTACACTTATTTGTTTACATATTATATATGATTGCTTTCACACTACAACAGCAGAATTGAGTAGTTGTGACAGAGATTGTGTAGTCTGCAAAGCCTAAAATATTTGCTATCTGGCCCTTTACCAATTTTAAAACTTTTAAAAACTTGACCAACCCATCTTAGAAGATGAGCAGCACGGTGGTGTAACTGGTTGTACTAGTATTAGTATTTTATACTCAAAGCAATACAAGTCTTAGAAGAATGAAGGTCACTTTTCCTCCCAGCATTCTTGGGTAGCTAGATCTTTTACATCGTGAGTCTGAGTTTCTTTGTCTCTAATGGTTATCGATGGTTTTTATGTGTCTGGGCTGAAAATTGAAGTTTCCAGATATTTTGCAGACATCCCTACCTGGATCTTCCTAAGGGAATGGAAAAGGGAAATGGCTTAATCTTAGGAGAGAAGATGAGCTTCTGGAAATTGAAGAAATGTTCAGGGGAGAGGGTGGTTAACAGTTTTCTGTAAGTGCCTGAGACTTTTGTCCCTCTCGCACATGGCTTGAGGAGAAGTAGCATAAGATCTCTCTACAAACAAGGGTTACAGAAAGGATGGAGCTTTCTGTCTGCAAAGGAAATCTAGGCATTGATATTGACAATTGTAGCAGCCACTGTGATGGACTGCAGACCAAAAAAGTTTCTGTTTTCTGGATTTGGGATAAGCCATTCACTTCCCATGTACTTGAGACTGAGATGAAATTTTTATACCTAGCCCATGTACTCTTCAAGGGCTCATCTATTACTCAGGCGCCTTTGCATCCCCGTGTAGGATTCTCTATTTCCAGTTCATAGGAAATGTGGCATAAACATTTGCTAAATGAAATAAAATTCCCTGAATTATAAACAGGTGAGCAAGGTATTGTAGCCAACATACTAAAAATGACTTTAAAGTTCTATTATCTTTACCATGACAGAAAAATACCTAGAGGAACACTTCTTTTTATCTTCGTGTAGCACTATTCCTTGGAAATGATAGGTGCTCAATAAATATGTTTTTAATTTAATTAAACAGATTTTTATCCAGAGTTATCTCCTAGCCAAGTACCTAGAAATCCTGAAATCCAGTCACAAAGGAATGCTTGTATGTGAAATATTTGAAGGTTAACGGTCAGGGGTGCCTGGGTAGCTCAGTCAGTTAAGGACTCTTGCTTTTAGCTCAGCTCATGATCTCACCATTGTGAGATAAAGTCCTGTCAGGCTCCATGCTGGCAGCACAGAGCCTGCTTGGGATTCTCTGTCTTTCTGTCTCCCTGTGCCCCTCCCCTGCTCACACGTGCAAATGCACATGCCTGCTCTCTCTCTCTCAAAAAAAATTAAAATTAAAATTGAAAAAGAATGGTCAAATACATAGCACAAAGGCAATAAAAATATTCAAAGGGTACATGAAGTCCTTTCACATTTGTTTTTCAGCTGACATTGTTATGTTCAAAGTCTGCACAGACTAAAGTCAACAGTTTTTGACTCTCATCTTTGTGTTGTTTTATAGCAACCCTGTTGTGCTGAAATCTTACTAAGAATTCCACGGGCATCTATATTTTAATAAAACCAAAAAATGCTGAGGACTAAAAGTTCTCACAGACATTTGGCTCCTTAAAGACTTTTGTTTTTCTTTTGGATTAGAAAAGTCATGAAGAGTCAATGTAGAAATGGAAAATTCAGAAAAGTATAAAGAAGAAAACAAATAACCAGCAATTATTACATTCTGATTTTCCTCTCCATCTACTTTCTCTCATTTGGATTATTGTAATAGCTTCCTATCTGGTTTCCCTGCTTTAATCTCTATGCAAGCCCAGCGGCCAGAGGAATCCTGCTAAAATGTTAATCAGTTCATGTCATTCCTCAGCTCAAAATCCCCGATGTTCCCCACATGATTCAGAATAAAAGCCAAGTTCTTTAAAAGCCTGTGAAGCCATGTGTGACCCCCCCCCCCACTTTGCTCCCACTGCTTTCTTACTGTTCTATAATCCTGGCCAGGTGTGTTCCTCCTTCTCAACCCTTCTACCCCTAAATATCTGCAAGGCTCCTCTCTCATGTCTTTTCAGATCTTCTCTCAGATGTCTTCTTTTCAGTGAGGGCTTCCATGACTGTAAAGTTCCAAGTCCTCCTACATCCCTTCTCTGCTATCCCATTATTGTCACATAGCCTACCATATATTTATTCATTTTGTTTTTTATCTCTCTGCATGCTAGAATGTAAGCTCCATAAAGGCAGAGCATTCAGGGCACCTGGGTGGCTCAGTCGGTTAAGTGTCCGACTTCTGCTCAGGTCATGATCTTACAGTTCGTGGGTTTGAGCCCCGCATCAGGCTCTGTGCTGACAGCTCAGAGCCTAGAGCCTGCTTCTGATTATGTGTCTCCCTCTTTCTCTCTGTCCCTCCCCCGCTCACATTCTGGCTCTCTCTCTCGAAAATAAACATTAAAAATTAAAAAAAAAAAAGGCAGATCTTTCCATCTGGTTTTGTTTGCTACTATATTAGCTTCCTAACGTGTAACAAATCACCCCAAAATTTAGTCACTCGCAACAACAACCCTCATTTATTATTTCATAATTTTAGTGGGTATGGAATTCGGGAGGGGTTCTGCTTGACAATTCTGGCTCAGGGTCTTTGCTGAGGGTTCACTTAGATGTTTGCTGGGACTGTAGTCATCTGAAGCCTTGACTGGGGCTGAGGGATCTACTTTCAAAGCAACTCACTCATGCAGCTGCAGGTTGGTGCTGGCTAGTGCCAGGATGCTTGAAATCATCTCCAGGAGGACCTCTCCACAGGACTGTGGAGATATTCTCATGATGTGGAAGCTGGCTACCTCCAGACTAAGTGATCCCAGAGAGCAAGGGAGAAACTGCAATGTCTTTTACGACCTCGACTCAGAAATCACACCCTACCACTTCCATTCTATTTTATTAATTACGTATGCCCATCCTATTCAGTAAGGAAGGAGACTACACAAAGAATTACATCCCAGGAGGTGAGGATCATTGAAGATTATCTTGGAGACTGACTAGTACAGCTGCTATATCTCCTGTGCCTAAAACTGCCTAGCATCTAAAGGTAATCTGATAAATATTTGGAACAATGAATAAGTTCCACCACTCAGATTTTCAAAAATATATTTCTTTGCAGCTTTTTTTAGAGCAATTATGCTATGTTATTTATTAAAAATTGGAGTTTCAGGATAAAAATTTATAACCTATAGATACAAACATCTACTTATTAATAAGTATATTGAAAATATATTTATATCTTTCTAAAATTACATCTTTTTGATCTATAATAAGTTATTTCAACTCTCTTCTTAACATTGACATTTCTGTTGTTTCTGGATTTTTTTCTAATATAAATACATTGTGATGAACATCTTTGTACATAAATCTTTGAGAAGATCTAATATTTTAGGGGGCATAGTTTAAGAATAAGACCTCAGGTTATGAACACTTAAAGTACTTGATTTAAATTACCAATTGTTTTCAGAAAGACCGTATATTTTACAATTCTACCAACAGTGTGTGAACGTGCCCAGTTCACCATGTCCTTATTGATATGGAGTCTTTATACTTTTTAAGAAGCTGAGATTTTGATTAGGAAGACATAGCATGAAGACCTCTTAACAATTTCTCATCTTTTGAATTTTGTTTCATGTTTATAGCTTAGTTTTCTTTTTTTCTTTTGTCATATTAACTGGTTGTTTAGGAGTTAAAATAGACAAAATTTAGAGGTAAAGGGAGAAAAGAAAAGCAGGAATCGGTATGAGTATTAAATGTTTTTAAATGTTTATTTTTCAGAGAGACAGAGTGCAAGCAGGGGAGGGACAGAGAGAGGGAGACACAGGACCTGAAGCAGGCTCCAGGCTCTGAGCTGTCAGTACAAAGCCCGACGCAGGACTTGAAGTCGCAAACTGTGAGATCATGACCTGAACCAAAGTCAGACACTTTACCCACTGAGCCACTCAGGTGCCCCTGATTATTAAATTTATGACTTGTGCAATTGGGTGGATCATGGTGCTATTTAATAAGATAGAGAAAACTGTGGGAGGGAAACTGGGACAGGGAGGAAATAAATAATTCCATTTCAGACACCTTAAGTTGCAGCACTTGGATGCAATTCAGTGGATCTAGAGCTATCCTGCCCAATATAGTAGCCACTCACCACATGTGGCTATCAATCACTTGCATGCACTAGCCTGAACTGAGATATTCTGTTAATAGTAAACTATGCATCAGACTTAAAGACCTAGTAAGACCAAAAAAAAAAAAAAAAAAAAAAAGTAAAAGGTATAATTGTGTCAGTTAAGATTCATTCACGAGACAGAAATCATATAATATTTTGAATAGTAAAAGTTGACATAAAGAATTGTTAACTATAACAAGGAATAAGACGTAAGAGAACTGTAAAGAATATCCTTAGGCTAATGGAGAGTCTCTGAGGAAGGACAAACTTGGAAGTTGGCCTCCTCTCCAAGACTGGGATTCAGATCACTGGAGAAGGTGTAGCTGCAGCCCATTGGATGGCAGAGAAGTTCATGGGGTGGCCCAGGCCAGAGCTGGTCCATAGTTGGCAGGCAAGCAGGAAACACCCCTCTGGGGTACAGTGAGCTAAATCTGGCATGCAGGTGTGCAAAGGGACTCAGACATTGGGAACCACCTCTCCAGCAGGGTGGTACACAAGCTAGAGGGCAGTGTCTGTTTCAGAAGCACCATGGGAAACACCATCCATGCTGCAGTCTGCCTGAGGCCGGTGGGCAGGTGTGGAGAGGGAATAGAGGCATCTACTTGCCAGAAGAGGAGCATGAGAGCCGGGGTGTTTGGCGTTTACTTCAGAAGTTACGATGAGAGGGTTACTGGGTTCGGGCTGGGGCTATGAACTTGCTGAGGGACTGCACACTCTTGGTGTGAGGCTGGGCCAGAGCGGCCCTGCATGTCCATCCACACACGTCTCTGCCAGGAGCCCAGCAGGAGCAAGAAGAAAACAAAAATGCAGCACACCAGAACCAGGAAACTGGTCCCTGTCCTGAAATGTCCCTCTACTGAAAAAAGGTTGGCATTGTGCTTGCTGCAAAGAAGAAATTCTTAAAGCTCCATTATCACAGAGCAGATAATGTGTGGTGAACTCAGAACTGAGGAAGAATGCATTGATCACTGACACACTCATTAATATTTTTTATATTGATTCATGTTAAAACAGAAATATCTTGGATATATGGGGTTAAATAAGATCTATCATTAAAACAAATTTTCACTTTTTTAAAACTTATTTTTAATGTAACTAGTTGAAAATTGAAAGTCAAAAATATGGATAACATATGTGACTCACACTACGTTTCTCTTGGATAGTGCTGGAATATATTTCGAAACTAGGTAGATTATGTCCATAGACGTTGGTGGAAATTCCTAAGTGAAGAGTGTAGAGAGAGAAGAGATCCCGGTAGAAAGTCCCAAACCCTTAAAATTTAAAGGTTGGTTTGATGGTTAATGTTATGTCCCAACTTGACTGGGTCACCGGATGCTCAGATATTTGGTCAGCCATTATCTTGGGTGTTTCTGTGAGGGTGTTTGTCAAATGAAATTAGCATTTCAACCAGTAGACTGAGTAAAGCAGGGTGCTCTCCCTAATGTGGGTGGGTCTTATTCAATCAGTTGAAGATCTGAATAGAATAAAAAGGCTGACCCTCTCCTGAGTAAAGCAGAATTCCTCCTGCCTGACTGCTTTTGAACTTGTACATCGGTTTTTTCCTGCCTTCAGACTTGAACTGAAACATTGGCTCTTCCAAGATCTCGAGCCTGCCAGTCTTCAGCCTGGCATTAGACCATTGACTTTCTCATTTCCAGCTTGCCAACTCATCCTGTGAATCTCAGGACTTGTCAGTTTCCATAATTGTGTGAGCCAATTCCTTATACTAAATCTCTTTTTTATTTTTCCCCACCCCTAAATCTCTTCTTAAACACACACAAACACGCACACACACTCACACACACACACACACACACACACGCATACACACACACACACACACACACACACACACACACATACACACAGTGTGGTTCTTTCTCTCTGAAGAAACCTTACTAATACAGTTGGGTATAGAAGAACCCAAGGAACAGCAGACAGGATGATGGGCAGCAAATGGGATCAATATGTATGTTCGGGGGGGGGATTTTTCCCTCTAAAAAGAGGAAATTCTAGAACATATTGGTATGCTGATGGCAATGATTAACAGGAAGTGGAGTTGGTAACTTGTGTTATAAAGGATATAATGGTATGTGTTTGGTGGGAGTAAGAAGTTTTGCTAGGTAATGCTGGTGCATCAAATCTTTGGTGGTAAAATGGTGGTGTCCAGGCAGGGAACTTCTTGGAGCAGGGGTCTATCAAGCCTTTCTTGATGGTGAGATGGGGATTTGGGTACTGCTATTGAGAGAACAGACTGCCCTTTCCTAGAGGACAGAAGAAGGTAGATTAACATTATAAGCACTGATGACAGAATGCCTGTTAACACCCCTGATTTTCTCTGTTGTTATATTTCAAAGAGTTGACAACAGTAGAGTAAAATTGACTTATTTCCAAATCAGCTTATTCCAAGCTAATAACAGTTAATTCAATTCTTCGATAGTTGAGTTATTTTGCCCTGAATTATCTAGGCTTTTCAACACTGATCTGACGTCTATACAACTTTATTTCCTTTTAAATAAACTTTTCTCTTTCATGCTTTATCTACTTTTATAATATGCTATAAAATAGGGTGTGATAAATTTCTGTCAGAAGAGTGCATGAGATTAAACAAAAGAACAAAAATGTAGAAGGTAGGGTTTTGGCAATGGAGGTTCTTGTCTGACAACACAGGACAAAATGTTTGGCTCCAGTTTCTGAAAGTTATTATCTGAAAAGAGACTTGAGAGGTGATACATTAAAGCTGTCTTTCCAATTCTGGTCTGAGAATTCCCATCTTGGCATGAAACCTAAGTCATTTGGGCAAGTCCTGAAGCCCCTTTGGGAGATTGCATTATGCAATCCTAACCTTAGGATAACTTTAGGAATGGAAACTAAAGAAATCGAAACCCCCATATATCAGCTCCATAAAACCTACACACTCCACAAGATATCAAATGATAAGACAGTCCTGTGGTTAATAAATTCCAGCTGTGCAAATCACGGGGCTTGAATGAAGGAAATGGTCACAGACTGGGGAGCACCTTGGACTTGGGACTCTGCAGACTGGGGCTATGTCCCTAACTATGTGGCCTGCCTCTCTAGGTAACTGAGGAACCTTGCTCATCTCAGTTTACTACTCAGTAAAAATCAGATGACAATGGCCACTTGGGTTCACATTCAGAGTTTCTTAAAAAAAATCCCTGAAAAAAAATGCATCTCAAAGAGAGTCCATATATATGTCCTAATAGAATAAGATTGATTCATACTTTGATAGTTTCTGAATATGTTACCATCCTTAATTAAATATTTTTATGGCTAGAGTTCTAACTTACAAGTGCTGCTCATAACATACAGTGTCTGGTTCACTGAAGAGGAGAGCTGACTTAACCATGCTTTGTGGCAAAGGAAGCTTGAACTGGATCTAATTGTATCGAGAGAGAAGTAGAGCTGATGCACATATGTCTGGTCAAGATTCCTGGGTTCTCTGGTCAGTGTTAATCTTCCTCTACTTGTTTACACTTGATGGTATTGAACCTGGAGACAGGAGCTCTTTGTTAAGGAGAAAACCCACACCTAGCTATAAAGGTTATTTAGCAAACTAATGGCTCATTGATTTGAGAAAGCAGGTTTCTGTTGCCCTAGATGGTTTTGGAAAAATTAAAAACCTACAAAAAGTTGTGAGAGTAGTAACATGAGCACCCAAATATCCTTTAGCTAGAGTCTCCAGTTATTGACTGAGACATCTGAGAGTCAGTTGCAAACATAAAGGACTTCAGCCCTATTGCTTTGGCATTTATCTCCTAAAGTATGGCCAGTACCGTCACCACACCTATGCAAATGAACATCAGTTCAATAGTATCACCTATATGCTGTCCATGTTTACATTTCATTGTCCCCAAGGCATGTACTGCACCTTTTTTTCCAACCTAGGATCTAATTGAGGGTCACACATTATGTTTGGCTGTAACATATATTTTTGTTTCTTAATTCCAGGCTGTGGGAATATCCTATTCCCCAGGAACCTTTCACCTGGGAGTTTTAACACCCATTATTGATCCTTGCCTGAACCAAATATTACATTGGCCTTGCAAAAGTTATTGCTTTATAATTCTATCACTTTATCTGTATTAAGTGGCTTGCATTCTCTCATAAAGGAACATTTTTTCTCTTTTTCTTTCAGTATCACTATGGACTCATGGATATTCTGTGGAGTGGAAGTTATAATCTATTACTATCATTATTCTTTTTGATGGCCAAATTGTCCCCAATTTGGCAGCAGGACCTCTTACATGCTACCTCCTGTTTCTCTCTCTCTCTCTCTCTCTCTCTCTCTCTCTCGTGTGTGTGTGTGTGTGTGTGTGTGTATTTTACATGAGTCCATTAGTATTTTGTGGGTTTATTTTGCCTATTTTTTTAAAAAGACTATTTATTAGAGTAATTTTGAGTTCACAACAAAATTGACAGGAATGTATAGGGAGTTCCCATATACCCTCTACCCCCTGCTCCAACTTGGAGGCTACCCTCCTCCATTATCAACTTGTTCTTCCAGAGTCTTTTTTTAATTACAAATGATGACCATACATTGATACATCCTACTCACCCAAAGTTCATAGTTCACCTTAGGGTTCACTGTTGGTGTTTTATAGTCAATAGGTTTGGACAAATGTATAATGACATGTATTCATCATTGTAATAGCATACAGAGTATTTTATTGCCCTAAAAATCCTCTGTGTTCTGCCTACTCAGCACCTGCCTCCCCTCACCCTTCTTGGCAAGCACTGATCTTTGTACTCTCTCTATGGTTTTGCCATTTTCAGTATGTCCTACAGTTGGGATCATACAGTATGTGGTCTTTTCAAATTGGCTTCTTTCACTTACCAATATGGCATTTAAGTTTCCTTCATGTTTTTTCATGGCTTGATAGCTTATTTCCTATTAGTACTAAATAATATTCAGTTGTCTGGAAGTACCATTCACTTACTGAAGGACATCTTGGTTGCTTTCAAGTTCTGGCCATTATGAATAAAGCTGCTATAAGCATCCATATGCAGATTTTTATGTGGACGTAAGTTTTCAACTCATTAGCATAAATACTGAGTAGCATGATAGCTGGATCATATGGTAAGAGTGTGTTTAGTTCTGTAAGAAACCGCCAACTGTTTTCTAAAGCAGCAGTACCTTTTTGCATTCCCATCATGAATGAATGAGAGTTCCTGTTGCTCCACAGCCAACATTTGGTGTTGCTGGTGTTCTGGATTTTTGCTATTCTAGTAGGTGTGGAATAGCATCTCATTTTGTTTTCATTTGCATTTTCCTGGTGACATATGATGTGGAATGTCTTTCACGTGCTTGTTTGCAATCTGTGTATCTTCTTTGGGAAGATATCTGTTAAGGTCTTTGGGCCATTTTTTAATCAGGTTGTTTTCTTATTGTTGAGTTTTAAGAATTTTTTGTATATTTTGGATAACAGTACTTTATTATATATTTGTATATAAATATATACATATATCTATTTTGTGTTCTGTAGTGAAAGTGAACATAAATAAAACTTTTATTATTGTAAGTTTGGCCACGGGGTGCCTGTGTGGCTCAGTCGTTAAGTGTCCGACTTAGGCTCAGATCACATCTCGTGTCCATGGGTTCAAGCCCCGTGTCAGGCTCTGTGCTGACTGCTCAGAGCCTGGAGCCTGCTTCAGATTCTGTGTCTCCCTCTCTTTCTGCCCCTCCCCTGCTTTGTGCTCTGTCTCTCAAAAATAAATAAATGTTAAAAAATAAAATAAAATAAAGTTTGACTACTACTATACTGGCATAAATGAACCCAACTGTACCAGAGAATATGGAAGAGAAAACTTGGGCTTTCCCTTAGATGTAAGAGGAGCATAAAATTTATTGTACTTATGGCTGTATAAAAACTTTTTTTCTGTTGCATTCTAACCTCATTAAGAATTACAGAAGCAGAAGGAGGTGCAGGCTGCACTATGAAGTATTTAGGTCAGGTCTAAAGAATAGTTCAAATTGATCCCTATTTAGTGGTCCCTAAACAATACGGTGGTTACCAAAAGAGGTACCTCCTGGGACTTTCAATTACCACATTAGGCAGCTGCTGTGTGGATTGCAAGAGAAAGTGAAAGATGATAGTTAAACAGCCATCCTTACATCTTTTATGGAAGGTTCATGACCATTAAGAAACTATTTGCATTGGCTTGACCATAAATAACACTGCACAGTTCAATTTGAAATTTCAAATTGACCCAATTCAAACCCTTCTGCAGCCGGAACAGTACTTATAATCCTGGCAGGTCACGGAGTTCTCTTTATTTTTCGCTCTGAGCCCAGAACACCTACTACTCCAGGACAGAAATTCAAGGCTCTGCAGACAGTTCAGCTTTCAGCCATAGGGCAGCAAGCCTACTGTGCATCCAAACCAACGATGGAATGAACACCTTCCTGTCTCTGCTTGGACAAAAGGGCAGCATTATTTCGGGACCAAGAATCAATATTAGATTGGTTCCCTAATTCCTCCAGCCACAGTGAGCAGAGGTGAGAGTCCGGAAGGAGATGGGATGAATGGGCTGGTGCAACCAGGCTGGGTAAGGGAGGGGTCAGGGGTCCTTTTTTAGTAAGAACTCTAGGCCCCTTTTGGCTGTGTGACCTGGGAGGGCTACTCAGCTTGTCTTAAGACTCTAGGGCAATTATAGGATCTAGTGGCAAAATGTGGGTAAAAGTCTTAGTTCAGACACTGGCCCATGGTAAGCCTTTAGTAAATAGCAGCTAAATTATTTTTGTAGCTATTACCATTGTCACTATTATTTTGTACTTTAATACCACCACCACCAACGACTTGACTTCATGTCTCCACCAGCAGCCCCTCCCAGCCCGGCAGCTTCAGGCCCAGGTGACTCATTTATTCCCAGGATAGACCTCCAAGCAATACTTTCGGGGGTGACTACTTCTCAGGAGGCAGAAAATCTCCTCTGAAAACTCTTCTCTCGTTCTTCCCTCTTTCCTCCCTTCCTCCCCGCCTCTCTATCAAACCCACTCTCCTTTTCTGGAGTTCAAGCTGTTAGTGCAAGGGACTCTCGCCCCAGGACCTAGCTCAGCTCCACCGCCCGAGGTCGCCCAGACATGTGCGGGCGCCTTCCTGCACGCCACTGTCCCCTGGCGGACGAAGCCGAGAGCGACCTGGCCCCGGGGTTGTAGCGCACCCCTGCTGCCAGGCGGCGCGGGGCGGACCCGGTCCAGGCTGGCCGCCGCCTTTGCCAACTCGCGCGCCCGCCCGGCTCCGTCCCTCCTCTCGCTGTCCTGCCACATCTTCCTCTGCCTCCCACTCGAGGGACCATGTCGCGGCTCAGCTGGGGATACGGCGAACACAACGGTGAGCGAGGGAGGGCTTTGCTCCAGGGGGCGGCCGTGGGGGACAGACCACACACTGCTGATCTCGCACTTGCGAGAAACTTTTTGGTTCCTCTTTAAATTGAGGAGCTTTCCCCTGAGCCGAATGCAGGAAGTAAAGAGAGGGCTCAGTCTTGTGAAGACAGGAAAAGCGTCTTTTGGAGAGTGTTGGTAGTGAGGGTGAGAGTTGGTGTGTGTTAGCCCTGTGAAGATTCCCCCAGACCACGAAATCTTCGTATATGTCCATTCACTTTCACTTGAAAAGCCGAGGACTTTCCCTAGTAATAACTACTTATCAATTAAAGGCACGGAGATTAGAAGTCTGATGACATACTTTAATGAATCGAGGGCAAGTTCGCTTTCAGTTTTTTGAGTTCATTCGCAGGAAACAAATCATGGAAAACATTTGAAGCTATACTTAAGAAATTTTAATAATTGAATCACAATTCTGAAGATTGAAGTTGCCTTCTTGGCAAATGAAATACTGCATATATCTTAATAGTTGTTACTATAAAATATTGCCATGGTAATTTGCAGTTGGTTGACTGGTACTGTTAGCTTTAAGGAGGTCTCAGGTTCTTTCTAAAAAAATAAAGTTATGCTTTGGACCACTTCACTCTTTCTCCCTCTCCCACAATCATCCTTGCATAGATAGAGGATTAGCAAAGGATTATTCAAATTTTAACATGTTGGCAAAAATGGATTTATTGAAGGGAGCAGCAGTAATAATATGTATACTTGTCTTCTTCTATATACTAAATCACCAAAATAACCATTATTTGAAATAACTGCACAGTGAACCAAGAAGCCTTACAGTGAATCAGTGGCAAAATTAGATCTGTGAATAATAATAATAATAATACTTTCCTTGGATTAATGTTCATCTTATTGAATAGTACCATATAGTCAAATTTTAGAGTAAGTTTACTTTCACCAAGAAACTTTCACAAAGAAAGCTTTTCAGCTTCATTTCTAATTGCAGCCTTCTTGAGGTTATGATTAACTTGCCAGTTTAAAATAGCAGCAGGTGAAATTTAGAACTTTAATAATAAAACGTATAATTTAGGTGAATTTCTTTTTGACTGAGACTGTAATTATAATCTCACACTTTGCTAATTTCTAATTTATGTTTGGGAAAAAAACCCACAAAAAATTTCTTTTAATTTCCCTCTGTGCTGGAATAATTTTAATTTTTGTCATTTCATAGTTACTGGGTGTCAACCGTGCCCTCACAATAGTTAGGAAGAAGAAGGGTCTTTTCAATCAATGAGTACTGATTACTCTTTAATACATTTATTTGTTAGAAAATGTTGGCCCCAGTGAAACTCATCTTCAGAAATGTAAAAAATCTCTTTGAAAAGCCATTACTAAGGAGTGATTTTGTATTTCTGCTAAGAATTGTAGGGCCATTTCCTGGTTTTTGATGCAATAGCTTTCTGAGGACTATGCCTGTAAGTAAATCAACTGTGGCAAAATGCTACTGGAGATGTGTTGTATCCTGACCGGGCAAGTTCAGTTGCTTGTTTTCTGTTTAGGCTGGCAAAAGCAGTGAATGAGCAGATAAAAGGAAATTTAAACAAGGTGTAGTAGCAAGAATAAAATGGAACACCAAGAGTTGAGCCATTGGAAGGGGGTATACCACCTTCACCGAATACTTAAAAGTTCTTCCACTAACCTGTGGTAGTTTTATTGGTTTAGTTTAGGGAATGTAGCAGTTACTGAAAACTGCATATCTGTAGATATTTAAAAGTTCTTCAGTCAATGGAAGAATCACCATTTATTTCTACTTAAGAGCTGTGTTTAAATGGGTTTAAAGTTGAATGTTTTGGAAACATTCATTAAAAAGGAGCTTGTTTAAGAGGCAGGAAAATGAACCGACTATAGCGGTTAATAAATAATATCGAGTAATTTATGCAAAACGTTATTATTATTATTTTTAAAATCTTTATTTATTTTTGAGAGAGAGAGAGAGAGACAGAGCATGAGTGGAGGAGGAACAGAGACAGGGAGACACAGAATCCGAAGCAGGCTTCAGGCCCTGAGCTGTCAGCACAGAGCCTGATGCGGGGCTCGAACTCACAAACGGTGAGATCATGACCTGATGCTGAAGTCAGACGCTTAACCAACTGAGCCACCCAGGCACCCCAAAGCGTTATTATTTTTGTTTTATTTTGGTTTGCCTCTGCTTTTCAAAATTATTCTTGTTATAAAGGACTGGAAATAGGAGAGCAAAGGAATTAGGAGGAGACAGAAACTCTTTCCTAGTTGGAAAAAAGTCAACAACAACATTTCATGATACATGCATCACATATTTGAAATCTAACTCTGGTTAGGTTGACTCATACTGGGTGGCAGTGAAATAGAAAACTTTTTTTCACTTAGAGAAAGGACTAGATTGTACACAGAAAGAGTACTAGAAAGGTAAATGAGAGTACTCAATAAACCAGGAAATGTAATGCCTTCTCTGTAATAAGTAGGCAAAGACTTTTGATGTTCAAGTTGTTTTGAAGTCCAAAATGTCAGATTCCCTAGAGAAGAGCTTTTAAGTTATGTGAATGGTTGTATATTCATGCTTTGAGTTTTTGTAACTGATGCATATGTGAAGGAAAGAGCTTAAGCTTTCTCCTTTGCAAAATTTAAGAGTAATAAGGAGCGTTAGATTTAGAGATTGAAGCTGTTGATAATTGCGATGTGTTTGTATTTCTTGAAGTTTCATTCTAAATCTTTAAAAATATTTGTTGTCAGTAACAAATGTTTAATTGTCATGCTGTCTCAGTAACATTTGTTTTAATGTTTATTTATTTATTTTGAGAGAGTGAGAGCGTGCATGCAAGGGGTGGGCCACAGAGAGAGAGAGAGAGAGACAGAGAGAGAATCCCAAGCAGACTCCACCTTGTCAGAGCATGAAGCTCCATCTCACAAACTGTGAGATCATGGCCCGAGCAGAAATCGAGAGTTGGATGCTCAACCAATTGAGCCACCCAGGCACCCCCAGGCTGTGTCATTTTAATAAGCACTTGAATATTAGAGAAATCAAGTTAGTGAAGTAGGGAAAAGCTTAGTCAGTAGCCCTGTGCTCTGCTGACTTGGTGGTAGCTGTATAAATTGCAGGCATAGTAGACAATAAGAACCTCTAACCTGGAAAGTGACTACGCACACCTGTAAATGACTTAGAGATTTACCTGAAGCTGCAGTCTTGCTGTTGATTTGGGGAGGCAGAACTTGAATCAAGTCTCCCAGAGAAATGAACAGTCTAGACAAGGGAATTGCCTGCTTATTGGTTCATATCAGTTTACCAAACGTGTGTCTGACTTGGGGACTTGTTGCAGTTTTGGCTTTTTTGAATAGATGATCAGGATGACCATTTTCCCTTGTGTTGGAATTCAAATATAACATTGGCAAAATAACCACAGAAAGAACTTCAGAAATGTTCAAAGAAAGAAAGAAATTGTTACCTGACTCCGCTGAAGATAATCAACAATATTACATTTCCTGACATGGTGCCACCATTTTATTTGGATTATACTATGTGAAAAATTTACGTATTTCCTTAGTATGCCTGTTGGACATTGGAGGCCTGAGTGACACCTGAAGATACCAGTGAGTGATAGAAGAAAGAAGTAGGGATAGCATTTTTTTTTTAAAGTTTATTTATTTATTTTGAGAGAGCAGGGGAGGGGCAGAGAGAGAGACAGAGAGAGAGAATCCCAAGCAGGCTTCACACTGCCAACATGGAGCCCGATGCAGGGCTCGAACCTATGAACCGTGGAATCATGACCTGAGCTAAAATCAAGAGTCAGATGCTTAATCAACTGAGCCACCCAGGCACCTCAGGGATAGCATTTTTAAGAACTGCACCCTTTTTTTGCTACACAGCTTTCTCAGTTTCATTCGTTCTTTCATCTTAAGAACTTGGAGACCTCTGGAGCTACCACAGATCTTTCTTGGAGCTGAGACTAAATCTCATTGTTTTCAATGATCAATTATCCTATTGTTTTTAGTTTGGTGAAAAGGCACCTTTGGAAAGTACTTTTTAACCCTTAAACGGTTTTTGTTGCAAGGGTTAGTTTAATGCTGCAAATGAGTTAAGCAAACCAGGAGGTTTTCATCCTATAATAAAAGCACCCAGCCTTGTAAAAAAAAAAAAAAAAAAAAATTAGATGCAAAGGTCGTGAGGATGAAGATCTTATTTTATTAATCCTTTTTATTCCTTCAGCTCAAGCACAGTGCATTGTACTCAACAAATGTTTGGGGAATGAAGTAACTTACTTAATCCTTTTCTTTTGGTCCTATATATTTAAGGTCCTATTCATTGGAATAAATTTTTCCCGATTGCTGATGGGGATCAGCAATCTCCAATTGAGATTAAAACCAAAGAAGTGAAATATGACTCTTCCCTGCGACCTCTGAGTATCAAGTATGATGCAAACTCAGCCAAAATCATCAGTAATAGTGGCCATTCCTTCAGCGTTGACTTCGATGACACAGAAGACAAATCAGGTTGGTTCTTTTTTTTTTGGTTGGGGGTGTGTGTGAGGTGACTGCACTGTGATTTCTTATCTTTCATATTTAAAATACCTATGTATTGTGTGTTCCTTAATACTTTGCTAGAACTTGTAATAAAAGTTTTGTTTGACTGTTTCATGGGATAATGTCTTTCATGCTGTGAATAAGTCATGGACCAACCAAATAAAACTTTAGTTTATGTGTTAATTTGATAACCAAATGAGGTAGAAAAAGAGAATTTCCTTAAAATGGACATTGAATCCTTCTTCAAGCATATCAACTGCCCAAAGAATGGATGATATCCAATTTAAAGTTAAGATGAGAGAGAAGATTAGAGAGAATTGAATTTTGGAATAATTCTTAAGGCTTCTGACAAATTATTTTCATTTTTAGTCTAATATTAGGATGATGTTGTATTTGCTCTGTTAATAAAAATATAGTTAAATTATAATTTTTTTTTACATTTATTTATTTTTGAGAGACAGAGAGAGACAGCATGAGCAGGGGAGGGACAGGGTGGGTGGGAGACACAGAATCAGAAGCAGGCTCCAGGCTCCGAGCTGTCATCATGAAGCCTGATGTAGGGCTCGAACCCACGACCCGTGAGATCATGACCTGAGCCGAAGTCAGACACCCAACCGACTGAGCCACCCAGGCGCCCCAAAAATATAGTTAAGTTATGCAAATCCTAAATTGGAAAAAGATTTTCACTTATTAATTAATCTCAGAATAGGTTCATAATAATATCCTGTATTTATGTGATACTGTATTGTTAGCAAAAATTATAAGCTCATAAAATTTCTTTCTCATATTTGTCAAATTCATAAAAGATACATTTTCATCAGAGCACTGTAAAAAATATACAGAAAAGGATTAACATGCTATTTTTAACTTTCATGGGGAGGAAGGACCTCACTTTAAAAAAAAATTATTTATTTTGAGAGAGAAAGAAAGAGAGAGAGTGGGGGAGGGGAGAGAGAGGGAGAGAGAATCCCATACAGGCTCTGCACTGTTAGTGCAGATTTCTAACAGTGGGCTCAAACGTGGGCTCAAACCCACGAACTATGAGATCATGACTGAGCTGAAATCAAGAGTTGGATGCTTAACCGACTGAGCCACCCAGGAGCCCCCAGACCTCACTTTTTATATACTATATTCAATTGTCTTTCCTTTAAGCCCTCAGTTTAATGCTTCTGTATTAATAGATATGGTTGATGCAATGGGTAAATTATAAATAGTCCATGGCTTCTGAGTATAAAGGCTTTACCACCCATAATTGTAGTTTGATACTGTTTATGTCTTAAACATAAAAATTTGAAGCTAACCACTCCTGCTGTTACAATAAGAAATGATTAAATTTACATCACCTAAAACTTTAAGTTTTTAATTTATAAATAAATGTAGGCAGCCTTAGTCATAGAAAATTCCTACTCTAATTTGCTTGATGATGATCTAGGTTTCCTTTCTCTCCCTCTCCCTTTTTTCTCCCTCTTCCTTCTGTCTTCCTCTCTCTGCCTCTTTCTCTCTTCCTCTCGTTTTCCTTCTACTTTGAGTTAATCTGGGGGAATCAGCTTATGTTTCCAGATTTGACACTTTGTCTGTGATTGGTAGTGTGTCCCTTCTCCCATATGTGAAGGTCTAGTTCCTATCTAGATCACAATGAAATTACCAGAGTTAATTGGAAATGTCTGTAAAGTACTTTGTACCCCTCTGAGACAGAAACTACATAAATATGGGTCATGATTCTCATTCTTTTTTCTCAAGATAAATAAAAAGAGAATGTTTTGTGGTGATTCTAGGCATTTAATCAGTCAAAAGTAGAAACCACTATAGTTAAATTGTTGTTGATTTTTCTTTTTCTTTGGTAAACTATAAGAAACACAAACTTTCTATAGCAAACCACTTTAATTTGAATAAAACAGTTTCTATTTTGTAAAGAAGCCATTCTTGACCAAAATTAACTCTGAATCCCGCCAGTAAGAGGGCAGAGGCACCTGGGTGCCTCTGTTGGTTAAGCCTCTGACTCTTGATTTCAGCTCAGGTCATGATCTCACAGTTCATGGGTTTAAGCCCTGCGTACAGCCCAGCACTGACAGTGTGGAGCTTGCTTAGGATTCTCTCTCTCCCTCTCTCTCTGCCCTCCCCTGTTCAAAATAAATAAATGAACTTAAAAAAAAAAAGGAGAGAGAGAAACAACAGGCATGAAACTGTCCTCACGGTCCTTGTAGGACTTCTTTGGCTAGGCAGTTGCATTCCCCATGGTTAATGTCTGGCGAGCCACCCTTTAGAATTTAATAGTCCTTTAAAGAGGGGGTAGGAAGTGATGATATTTTGGGGGAAGAATTCCTCTTGGCCATAGCAGAGGGCAAATAGTAATCTGGTAAAGAAAGACAAGGGCATTCTCACCCTAGCTACTGGTCTGTGTACTCAGACAGGATCTCACCTCTCTGGGAATCTCACCTGACTGGCCCCACAACTCCTCCTGTAACATCCCCGCTTGTCCCATCCAGAGCTCCCCACACTGCATTGTAACTGCTAGCTGGTTCTCTTCCCATTCAGCTGAACGCTCCCTGTGGACAACAGCTCTGTCTGACTCCTGTGTCTAGCATAGTGCCTTGCACACAGTAGGTACTCAATAAATGTGTGTTTAAGTTAAAAACATTTTTTTGGTGTTATGTTTCTTGGAGGATAGAAAATTGATATGGCGGAGTGCGTAGGTGGCCCTGTAGGTAAGTGAAATCAAGAGATTCAGCTCAGGTCATGATCTCACAGTCCTGGTATCGAACCTTGCGTCAGGCTCCGCACTGAATGTGGAGCCTGCTTGAGATTCTCTCTCTCTGCCCCTTCCCAGTGCTTGTACTCTCTCAATAAAAAATAAGTAAATAAAATAAAATAAAAAAGAAAATTGATACAGCATTCCATTTGACACCTAAGTAGTTTAAATTATAATTATTTTTAGGTTTATTTATTTATTTTGAGAGAGACAGACAGCGCGAGTCAAAGAGGGACAGAGAGAGAGGGAGACAGAGAGAGAATCCCAAGCAGGCACCACGCTGCTGGCACAGAGCCTGATGTGGGGCTCAAACCCACAAAACTGTGAGATCATGACCTGAACCAAAACCAAAAGCCTGACCCTTAACCAACTGAGCCACCCCGGTGCCCCTGACATCTAACTAGTTTAAACATTAGTGGGTTATTCATTGCTTGAATGTTTAATTATTATTATTATTAAAGTTTTTTTATTTTTGAGAGAGAGAGAGAGACAGACAGAACGTGAGCAGGAGAGGGGCAGAGAGAGAGGGAAACACAGAATCTGAAGCAGATTCCAGCCTCCAAGCTGTTAGCTCAGATCCTGACCAGGCTCGAACTCATGAACCGTGAGATCATGACCTGAGCTGAAGTCAGAGACTTCACTGACTGAGCCATGCCATTCAGGCGCCCCTGAATGTTTAATCATTAAAGGCTGTTGTAGTGATTGTTACATGTTAATAAATGAAAATTCTTGGAATATAGTAAGTACTTAATAACTATTAATAACAAACTGATAATAATAAGACATAGTAAATAACAGGCCTGTATCCTTTCCATGTGTAAGATATGTTGTGCTGAAATCTTTTAAAGATGTCAAAAGGAAGGAAGCTAGTTTCTTACTGAGAAAGGCCTTGTAGGAAAACCAGTGACATGATGGACTCAATGCTTATTCTTTAATTTTCACCTCTAGAAATTGTCAATTTCTTAGTTACGCTCTAGTTATTTAGTTCTAGTTATCTGGTTCTAGGTAACTGCCTGAAATCAACCAAATTCACAAGATCTGAAATTATACATTAGAAAAGAGAAAAAACATAAAAAGATATGGGAGAAGGATGCCTTAGTTGTGTGATTCCTCCAAGAACCAAGATCTCCAGGAAACTGAATTGGTAATTTGTGACAATGTATACATTACAAAACTATCATAATGATGTTTCCTTCATTAGGCCTAAGTCCCTTGAGGATAAGGATGACCTTACTCATCATCCCATACTTAGTATTGAACATAGTTGCTAGCCCATAGCAAGGTATTCAGAATTGTTGAATGAATAAGCAGAGAGTAACCTGGTGTGCATATGCTCAGAGCAAAAGAGGCCAGACTTAACGAAGACTTTCCTGGCTCCATAAAGAATTCAGGCCCCACTGACTAGAAGCATTTATGGCTTTGGTCTCTCTCTCTGTCTCTCACAGTATAATCCTGGCAGATTTGTGCCCTTTGGTTCCTCTTTTCCTAGGGTCCAAGCAAAATACATGTGCTATTCATTTAGCTTTGCTTCAGAGAACTGTTTACCACACAGTGATTAGTCTATGACTTTCATTAGATTCATAAGAACATGTTCTCTAGTGGTTCCCAGGTCACTTACTCAGTAGCCATCTTATAAACTGAAGTTTACAGAGACGTGCTTCTACAGGTGAGGTCTCTTGTTTTATGTTTTTAATATTTATTGGTGCAGACACTGTCTTAAGCACTAGAGATACAAGAGAACAAGACAGATTCTGCCTTAGAAGAGTTTGTATCCTGGTGGGATAAACAGTAAATGCATGCATAGACAAGTGTGTTAATTTTTAAATTATTTTCTTTCTGATTTTGTTGCAAGCCTTGGTTACCATTTAAGGCCATTGGCTACAGTGTGGTTTCAGAAAAGAAGCAGTTACCAACAATTTAAGAAAGTCAAACTCAATGGAGTAACATATACATTCTAGTTTCACAACATTGTTGGTCTTTGCAGCATATAACAAATGACAAGGATTCTTTTATTAAGATATTAAAAAGTTCCCAAATTTTAATGGCACTTAACTCTGATTGCTTACTCTCTGTGGACCTCTTGTATGAGTGTTTTATTTGGAATAGATTTTTAAAAAATTCTGAATGAAAGGATAAGTGGACTATATATGTATACCAAGTATGATTTGAGAGAAACAATTACTGTTTTCGGATATAAGATGGAGACAATAATATTTAGTTAGTCATCTGGATTACAGAGGAAGGTGAATGATTTGATGCTTGAAAACACTAACTCATTCCCCCTAAAAATAATTTTTGTTGCCATTGTTCATTTTATACTATAGTTATGTTATTTTATTATAGAGTATCTCAAAGTCAGTGATAAATTAACCTTGATATTTTGACTTACTTTTCCCCATCCTGTGGGAAGCTTTCTTCAGAAGAGCTCTGTTCTAAGAGAATGTTTTCTTCACACGTAGACAGTTGCTGATCATGGTCCCAGTTTGGATATTTTATTTTATTATTTTATTATTTTATTTTATTTTATTTTATTTTATTTTATTATTTATTTTATTTTTAACATTTATTCATTATTTATTGAGAGATAAAGGGAGAGAGAGAATCCCAAGCAGGCTCCATGCTGTCAGCTCAGAGTTGAACATGGAGCTCAAACTCATGAACCATGAGATCATGACCTGAGCCGAAATTAAGAGTTGGACACGTAACCAGCTGAGCCACACAGGAGCCCCCAGTTTGGATATTTTAATTGAAACACTCACGTGTGGAGTGCAAATATGTAGAGTGTAAGGCAATCTTTGTTGCTTAACTAGCAGAGCTATGCTAATCTGGCTTTAAACCCTGGATTCTGAGCAGGCTTTCCAGAGATCAGCCATTATTCTTGGATGTTTCCCTAACAATGTGTGTTTTTTGGTATCATTTTCTTTCTCCTGAGCCAGCTTATTTGCATCTTCTCCCAAAGTTAATTCCACATTGATTACTCAAGCTCTGTAATCTGCCTTTTATCTGTGAAGGAATGACTTTATGTTTCAGCTCAGGTTTTATGCTACTGCTGCAAGAAAAGAAAGGACAATAGAATTGTTGATTTCTTCATTTGGAATGCCACTGTATCCATGCTGTATGGAGTCACTTAGGGAAATTTGCCTTTTAAATTAATTTATCTGTGAATGATCTTTGAAAATGTTTGTTTAAAGACAAATCAAATGTTTTATTCATTCATTCATCGAATATTTATCATACATCTCCTCTGTGATAGGTTCCATGCTAGATGATGGGTACAGCAGTGATCCAGTTGGACAGAGCCTCTGCCCTCCTGAACACTGTCCAGTGGGAGACTCAAAACCCTAACATTACTCTGCTTATAATGGTGTAACAGAAGAGCAAGACTTAGAGTCTGATGTAAATGGTTCTTCTCTTTAACTTTTCAGAGGATTTTGGAAATAGCCATCTTTGGTTATTAAAAAAAAAAAATCTGGATCCAAATAAATCTAAGGGAAGTTCCTACCATTCAATCTTCCAAAAAAAAAAAAAAAACCCACAAAATGAATTGCATATGCTCAATTTTTTCCCTTGGCAATTTTGATAATTGTATAAGTCAAAAAGCATCCAGTCCTATCTCCTAATTAAAAATAGACAGAGAGATGGACAGATGAACACAAGTATGCATGAGAAAGCTAAAGCCCACAGAGACTTAAGTGAATCTTGAAAGACCACATAATTCAGTTGCTGAGCTGGGACCATTCGCAGGTTTGCTGATTCCAACCACGGTAACTCTTAATCATTGATGTTCAACTTCGCTGAGTCAAATTGAGTAAGGAAGAAATGAGTTCAATTGTACTGGTTAATAGAGGCAGCCATCTGGATCATTTTTCTCCCACAAAAGAGCTCAAAGAGGCGTGTGCCTTAGGCATCCTTACTGCATGTGATACCTCTTAACATCTTTTGCTTCTTTTTTTTTTTTTAAATTTTTTAACGTTTATTCATTTTTGAGAGACAGAGAACAAGCAGGGGTGGGGCAGAGAGAGAGGGAGACACAGGATCTGAAGCAGGCTCCAGGCTCTGACCTGTCAGCACAGAGCCCAATGCAGGGCTTGAAGTCACAGAATATGAGATTAGACCTGAGCCGAAGTCAGATGCTCAACCAAATGAGCCATCCAGGCGCCCCTTGCTTCTTTTTTAAGTAGACTCCATGCCCAATGTGGAACTTAAACTCATGACCCTGAGATCAAGAGTCACATGCTCTGCTGACTGAGCCAGCCAGGAACCCCATTAACATCTTTTGATTCATATATAAGATGGATCATTCCTGACAAATTTTGAGATTTCTCTCTCTCTCTCTTTATCTCTATCTGTCTACCTATCTGAAATCTCTGAAGAGGAAGGTCATTTAAATGAAACTGTTATTAAGACTGAACCTCATAATCTAACACTTAATTCTACTGGATGTTGGTGGGAGATTAGTAATGTGTATGGTATATTCAATATCCAATGCTGTCTTATCCCCCCATAAACATGCCCAATAAAGATTAATTAGGAGGAGACAGGTTAGAGCTATGTTTTATATTAAGAAGATTTTCTATATACTTAAGATATGGTTCTGTTGTCAGAAAAAAGTTAATTTTGCACTGTATTCCAGGTTTCCCTGGGAAGATAGAATTTAAGTACAGAAGATATGCTTACTTGGCCAGTTTTTGTAGTAATCCTAACACAATAAAATAGTAATAATAGCTAACATGTCCAGCATGCTCACTGTGTGCCAGGCAGTGTTAAGTCCTTTGTATTCAACTTTTCTTCTAGTTTCAAAACAGCATTAGGAGGAGGGAGCATTACTCTCTTGAGGTTACAGACATGAAAGCTGGTGCTTTGAAGTTAGAGTTCATGCAAGATCACCAGTAAGAGCATGAGCCCAGGTCTTCTCAGTGCAGGACACTATTCTTTAATCATAATGCTGGACTGCTCTACCAAGTTCAAGGTGGCCCTTTTTACATAATCACATCCTTATTCAGAGAGGCTGACATTCTCCAATAAACAGACCAATTCCTTACCTTTAAGAACTCCTAATTTCTTCTACATTCCAACCACTGTCTGCTGTGATTTCCCAGATATTCCATAAAAATCTGTTTTGTAGACTCTCCAACCTTTTAAAATGTTTGTACGCACTCCTCATATACCTAAAAGTTGTGTTCCTGTCCACAAACTGAATGACACATTTGTAAACACTTCCTTGGAGGACCTGCGTGTGTTCAGGGAGATGATGTGGGTTGTAGCAGCATGTGTAAAGATTGTTTTCTTGCTCACAATTGAAAATGCATCGCCATTTTAGTTCTGCGTGGGGGTCCTCTCACTGGAAACTATAGGCTGCGGCAGTTTCACCTGCATTGGGGGTCTGCTGATGATCACGGCTCTGAACACGTGGTGGATGGAGTGAGATACGCTGCAGAGGTAAGCCAACAGACATAGATTCATGATTCGGTGTTTTCCTAGGTGATGGGATTTAAGGAACGCAGAGGGCAACTCTCTTGACTCCAAATTGATCCTGAGTCAGTTAGGTTTCTCGGTGTCTGAAATTGCTTTATTCAATCAACATGAGAGTTTATCAATATGAGAGCGATCAGTGTGGCTCTTCTGAGTCTTATACCAACTCTGAGAGCTTAGGGTTATTGTGCTCATTCTAGAAATGAGTAAACTGCAGATTTGGAGAGATTAAGTAACTTATCCAATTAGGGGGTGGTGGGTAAGATGGGTTTAAATTCAAGTTAGTCTGATACCAAATTACAAATCTTTCTATACTATCTATTGTGCTTCGTGAAAGTCCACTGAGAAGGCAGAGAAAGAGACATTTGATTTGGGCCCAACTGTGTACGTATTTGGTCCAGACAGAGATACATACTAATATCATATTTTGTAGAGGTGATAGTGAATGGCGGAGTTTCTTGTAGGGAAGAAAAAAACAAAGACACAAATTCTCCTAAACTCTACATTACCTCTATAATTACAGGTATAGAATGGAATCTGTTAATTATTAAGGTCATTGGTAAAGCATAACACAATAAAGCATTCATTGACTCTTTAAAAAAATTTTAATGTTTATTCACTTTTTGAGAGACAGAGACAGAGCGTGAGTGGGGGACAGGCAGAAAGAGAGGGAGACACAGAATCTGAAGCAGGCTCCAGGCTCTGAGCTGTTAGCACAGAGCCTGACGCGGGGCTTGAACTCACGGACCGCGAGATCATGACCTGAGCCGAAGTTGGCCACTTAACTGACTGAGCTGCCCAGGCACCCATCATTGATTTTTTTTTAAATTGGAAAGTCACTTCTTTATAATTATATTTGTTAATAATACTCTACTTTTTCTAATCCTCTATTCAATGACAAAGCATAATATACTTCAAGTTTTCATACTGTTAAATATTGCTAACACCCAACTTTTTCATGAAGCGAAAGTGAATTATTGTATGACTCAACCAAAGCTGTTTATGTGAAAATAGTTTGGCTTGTAAGCCATCTAGGTGAGACAGAGCAGTGTTACCAGGCCAGTAAAGTTCTTCTTCATTTTCTCATGGTTACTGAGCTGTGGAGTATGGATACTCCTTTATAATTCTGCTGTTCAGAGAAATCCAACCAACAGAACTTTTTTCCAGTTTTGCTCTTCCATTCACAGGTACATCTATTCTTTGAGTCTATCAACCAAAGTGTCCATTTTGTCAACTTAAAACACTTTTGTCTGAGGCCAAGTGCTTAAGGTGTGGGACCTGCTCTGTTTTTAGGATGGAGAAATAAAATGTATATCCAAAGTGTTCCATGCCAGTGGAGAAAAGAAGCCAAGAATGTAGGAAGTGGGACTTCTGAATCTGTGTGGTGCCTCAGTTTATATCATCTGCTGAACAGTTTTCATGTTGCTTTCTCACATTTTGTGTTCTAAATCTCACATTTTGTTCTAAATCTTAAAGGCTTTGTGGGGATTGAGCTGGTTTTGGATTACTGCTTTGTAATATTCCTAAACAACTAAGAAAAATTAGTCACATTGCTTTATGGTTTTACTTTCTAGTTTCATAAACTTGAATGCGTACTCTCAGAGAGATCTTATCTGAGCTGGCAAGTTGTTTCTTGAAAAGGGCACCCATATCCTGAAATTTTCCAGAAGCTCGGAGTCCTGACTTGCAGAGCAAGAAACATCTTTGTAGACTTTCCTTCTTGAAGGGGATAAAGCTTTGACTGGAATTTCATATATTCTTTAATATATGTTTAAGACTATTTCTTACTTTGTTCATTTGTTCATGAATTCATTCACTCTTTAAGAATTCATTGTGACCCTACTATGTCCCCCATGTTTGCCTAGCTGACTTGTGCTCATCCTGAAGGGAATGCTGGAAGGAACTAGGGATAGAACAGGGAACACTTCCCTGCGAACAGCCCTTCAGCCCCAACCAAAGGATGAGCAGCAGTGAGCCGGGCAAAGGAGAGAGACAGCAGTGGTCCTGCACGGGATCATGTATGAGGACTTGGGGTGGGAAGTGCATCCCGTATTTAAAGAACAAAGTGGCTAGTTGGATTGGTGCATGAACAAGGAGGAGAGCTGCCCCAGGTTGGGTTGGAAGGGCTGGAGGGCCTGCACTTAGTAAGGTAAGTCATGGTAAGGACTGTGAACTTCATTCTCTGTGCAGTGGGAAGCCACTGACTAGCTTTGAACTGGAAAGTGATCATATTTGCATTTAAAAAACATTCTAGGTACCACTTGAAAATAAATTGGGTTGAAGCAGGGATGGATAAGAGGAGTCAGTGAGAAGATTTTTTGGGGGAGTTCCAGGTAAATCGATGATAGTATAGTTAATTGGAGTGCTGGCTAGAAGTATAGACTGGAAGTATCCCCCTTCAGTGGGATTTGTTGATTAACTTGGTTTGAAGGGGAGAGGAGGAGGGGGTCATGTTTTCTGGTTTGAGACAGGAATGCTGATGGAGAATGAGGAAGTCTGGGTCAGACCTCAGAGTTGGGGAGATGTTAGAGGTAGATGATAAACATTAATAAATGGTACGTGATAAGTTCTTTGGTAGGAACATACCATGGGAGCTGGTAGTATTACTGAATAGTTAGGAAACGTTTCTTTGTGATTTATGTGAATTGAAACTGAATGTCTAAGAGTCACTATGAGAAAATCTGAAGAGCTTCTCAGCAAGTGGGCACAGCAAAGACAGATGACCCCAGTCAGGAGTAAGGTTGGCATGTTTAAGAAGCAAAAGCCTTTGGCTTCTGGGATTGGAATTAACGAGGGAGAAGTTATAGGCCGTGTCCTGGAGAAGCAGGCAAGGACCATGCCTTGTCAGGCTTTGTGGGGCATGGTAAGAAATTTGGGATTTATCCTTAATGTATCGAGACAAAGATGATGGAAGGTCTTGAGCAGGGGAATGTCATGTTCTACTTTATATTTTCTAAAATAGAAGCACCTGCTATGTGGAGAAGAGGTTGGGCTAAGGTTGAAACAGGGAGACAAATTTGAAGCTTATGGATGTAGTGCAAATGAGCAATGATGGTTTGGGGTATGGGTATGGTGGAGATGAAGAGAGCTAGATGAGTCCATGATGTGTTTGCGAAGTGAAGTCAGTGGGACTTGGCAATGAAAAGGATGACAAGATTGAAGGGAGAAAAAAAGAGGGGTCTAGAAACACTCCTAAGATTTTGGCTTGAACAAACAGGATGGTTCTGCCATTTACTAAGATGGGCAAGTCCAGGGAGAAGCAGATTGCAGAGAGAAGTTAACTTTCTGTTTTGCACATGTTAAGTTTGAGGTGTCTATTAGATAGATATCCTTGGCTCACATTCAAGAGGGCTGTTGGGTGCAAGTGTGGACTTTAGGGAAGAGGTCCAGGCTGGCGCTGGAGGCATTTGGGAGTCACTTACTTTTAGTTTCAGGTTCAAAAGAGTCCCTTTGTGCTGAGCTGTAGATAGGAGTCTAAAGTGTTAATTAGTTTTTCCAGCTACATTTGTACCTAATTTCGTGACTGTCATTGAGTTGTACCCTCTTACAAAATAAAAAGAAGAAAAGAAAAGAAAGGAAAACCATTTAAAATATACCGTATAAAAAGTTAACTTGAGGTCTACTCTGATGATTTGTAACTGTTATAGAGAGATTAAAGTGATCTAAATCATGAAAAACCATATCCCAAGGGTTAGGCATCTATACAAAGTAGACTAATAATCCACTCCATATTTAAAATTTTTTAAATGTTTATTTATTTTTGATACACAGAGAGACAGAGCATGAGTGGGGGGATGGGCAGAGAGAGAGGGAGACACAGAATCTGAAGCAGGCTCTGGACTCTAAGCTGTCAACACAGAGCCTGACGCGGGGCTCGAACCCACGGACTGTGAGATCATGACCTGAGCCGAAGTCGGACGCTCAACCGACTGAGCCACCCAAGAGCCCCTAATCCACTCCATATTTAGAACTTCATCTGATTCCAGTTTGTGCAGATTATATAGTAAGCATATTAAATATGTAGTTGTTAGTAAAACTATGATTTTAACATTAATGGCAATCTTGGGCATGCTAAGCACAATTGACATATCAGTAGTATGCAGTTAAAAATGCTAAAGTTGAATAATACTATTATTTAGGAATTATTTTCCAACAGGGAAGAATCTTCTCGTTTCCATTTTTGTCATGGCTATGACTTCAATCATGGTGGCAGTTGTTGTTAGTCAGGAAATGTGAGTTTGCTATTTGTTTGAGTTTTAATTCAAATACAAATGCTAATACAAGTGCTAACAGTTTCTCTGAAGGTATTGCTGCCAGTTAGGCAAGGTGTGTGGGAGAAAGACTTGTTTAAAAAGAGTTTTGTTTCTCTAGTTTCCCAGAATATTCTAAACATTTGCTGTTTTTTAACCAGCAGAAGGATATATAGATTCATTTCTCTTTAGTTACATGTTCATTTTCTAGTCAATTGTGGTTGTGAACCTAAAGAAGTCATTTCACATCTTTCTATCTCTTTGGTGTCATCTCTTACTAAGTGAGCTGATGGGTTGGCACAGAGCCATTTTAAACAACCTTAATGTTCTTTTCAGCCCATCCCTTCCAGTGGAATGTCATCTATCTCATGTGAGCCAAATGAATTTTGTTTCGTCATTTAGTGTTTTCAGGTTTTGTTCCTCCTCCAACTATCTCACACCAACTTGGAACATGGCGCCACCGGAATCCACTTTTTTTTTTTTTTAATGTTTATTTATTTTGAGAGAGAGAGAGAGAGAGAGAGAGCAAGGGCGGGGCAGACAAAGGATTCAAAGTGGGCTCTGCGCTGACAGCAGGGAGCCCAATGTGAGGCTCAAACTCATGAACCGTGAGATCATGACCTGAGATGAAGTCGGATGCTTAACTGACTGAGCCACCCAGGCGCTTCTCAACTTTTTTTTTTCATTTAAATTTTATTTAGTTATCATACAGTGCAATACCGGTTTCAGTAGTAATATTCAGTGATTCATCACTTACATACGATACCCAGTGCTCATCACAAGTGTCCTCCTTAATGCCCATCACCCATCTAGCCCGTCCCCCACCCACCTCCCTCTGTGAACCCTCAGTTTGTTCTGTCTTTAAGAGTCTCTTGTGGTTTGTTTCTCTCTCTTCTATTCCCTGACCCCCACCTTTCCATATGTTCATCTGTTTTGTTTCTTAGACTCCACATATGAATGAAATCATATGGTATTTGTCTTTTTCTGTTTGACTTATCCTGTTTAGTGTAATACATTTTGGCTCCATCCATGTCCTTGCAAATGGCAAGATCTCATTCTTTTTTGATGGCTGAGTAATATTCCATTGTATATGTGTACCACATCTTCTTTATCTATTCATCAGTCTATGGACATTTGGGGTCTCTCCATAGTTTGGCTATTGTTGATAATGCTGCTCTAAACATTGGGGTGCACGTACCCCCTTTGAATCTATATATTTTTTTATCCTTTGTGCAATTGCTGGGTCACAGGGTGGGACCCACTTTTGTATTTTCCATATGGATATCCCACAATCGTCCTTGATTATTTGTGGATGGTGTACTATTTTATAGTTTTGTGGCTCACTATTTATGATAACTCTTATTTATTCAGAAATCCCCCATATTAGTTGCCTATAAGATGTGAAGTTATAGTTAAAGCATGGGATTAAAAACATGTCTTTGAACATACTAAATCCTCTCTGTAAGAGTTAGCTAGAAAGGTTATTTGTGCATGAAACCCTTTATATGTGTTTCCTTCCTGAGTTGCCAAAAGGATTTATTTAAAGGAGATTTTATCTGAAGTCAGTCCCTCATATAGGGGTTCTTGGACCACATGGTCTACTCGTGATCTTGGCTGAATCATGTGAGTGTGGCACATTGCCCTTTAGCATCTATCTTAGTTTAGATTGTTCTTCCCCTTAATCAGGAATGAAGATCTTCCCAGAGTGGTTTTCTGCCGTATTGTTATTCTACAGTCTTCCACAGTTGTTTGTGTGATAGGGATACTGCACTGTTTACAATGGCAGAACATTTAGAACACCTTTGGATTTTGCATGAGGTCCGAGTTGTGAAGTAGGTGTAACCTATTTCCTAGAGTTCCAAGTCTTCCAACTCCTTCCCTCTCCCCTTCTTTCCTTTCCCCCACCTCAGTAGCACCACCTGCCTCTCATTTTCATCCTCAGACACCTCTGGTTCCTAGTTCCTGTTCCTAGACAAAGCCTCTTTGTCCCCATTAAAAGTTGCTGTCAGCAAAGGATCTGAACATATTTATAGATGGTAATAAATGTGTGAATATTGCTTAAAATAGTTGTGTTAAGGAGAGTTTGCACTTTCAAGCCATAAAAAGTCTTAGAGTACAGTGATGAACAGCTGACTGGGCAGTTTCAGGAACAATTGGCACTGTCCTTAGCAGCAGGACTCAGTCACTGCAGACCTCAGTGGACTTCTCTGCCATCCTGTGAGCCTGAGCTCATTTAGTGGACTCTGCCACCAGCTGGGACCTAAGGCGGCTCTGTTGCAATCCCACCCTTGGAAGGCTGTGGGGGAGCCTTAAGTCACTCAGGAGCAATGGCTGGAGATTGTTCCTTGGCAGGATATTCCAGAGCATTCTAAATAGTGATGTAGAACTTCTGATAGTGCACCACAGACTAAGTGGCCATGGTTTTTGTCTTTGGTTTTTGGATGAAAACAAATAAGATGCTGTCCAAGATTCTTGTGAAGAATACGTTATATACATGAGTGCACAGCACCAGAACATCTATATAAATATTCTGTTTTCATTTATGTTTTTAAGGATGTTTTACAATAAAACATTTGAATTATGTTGCATACCTCCCTTTCAGCTCCATGTTGTTCATTGGAATTCAGACAAATATCCCAGCTTTGTTGAGGCAGCTCATGAGCCAGATGGACTAGCTGTTTTGGGAGTATTTTTACAGGTGAGAATACACTGATTTCATTTTAAATAATTAATCAGTCATGTTGGATAAAGAGTTTCAGTCATGGAGAAGATAGTCTACCACTTTTAATAGTAAACTCATTCTAACTTTAATGTTTTCCTTTTGCAATTAATATTAAAAATTTATGTATTAATTTATGATTCATCTAGTGGTCCACAACTACCTTAGGAGATTTGTCTTCTGTTTCCTCTTATTGTCCATTGATCATTTTTATGTGGGTAGAAACAGCAGCAGCAGCAACAACAATAATAGTAGCAGGAATAACACTAACATTCTGAGAAGAAGATCTTTATTGTAGGCTCTTATTGTAGGCTTTATTGTAGGCTCTTCCTGATTGCACAGTCTTTAGAGATAACAGACAGTCAAGTTCAAGTTCCTGATTCTTGAAGCACTAGTTTTACCACAATGGTTTGTTGTCTCAAACACACTGACCAATTTTTTAAAAATTTTGTTGTAGTTTCCTTTGTCTAATATTCACATGGGATTAGGCAAGTATCATTGTTTTAATACCCGTGGGTGGGTTGGGCTCCCACTGCACCGCATTCTTGCAGGGCGTGCACTTCTGCTTTGCCACCGACTCTGTGTGTGATGTAACTCCTTGGGGCTGGGACTGGGGGAAGCCCAGGGCAGAAGGGAGGGAGGCATGAATGGCAGCGGCTCCCTCCCTTTGGCCACCAAGTCTGCTGGTGGCAGTGGAGTCCAAGTGAAGCAAGAGATTATACTTTCATCCTGAAGGACTTAAAACCTTCAGGTCGATTCAGGACATCCCTAACAATGAAAAGAGTTACATCTATTTTTCTGATGATTTCTACTCATGACAATGTATCGTTTTGGTTCAGGACCTCAAATCATTTTAGGTTGAGAATGGGAGATGTTTTCTTTTAATACTTTGATGTCACAAGAGTCTGTTTAGATGTAGGGTCTGAAGGTCATATCTGGTTGAATTGTGCAAGTATTATGTTAGAGTTTCCTAAGCAAGTTTTCTCTTAAGTTAGCCTGTACATTAAACCTTCATAAAGCTAAAGAATATGTAACTGTTACTACTCGTTTTAGAATCAAACTTATAATTCAGCCAAGGAGCCCTGTAACATTATCTTGTTATTCACATTCTCTGGCATGCTAAAGCCAGCAGGTAAAAGACAGATTCATTATAGAACAATTACTGTTTGTTCTGGGTTGGCAAAGGTTTTTCAAAAAAAGGGTTAAAAAAAAGTGACTGGCATGGAGTGAATCAGACCTGTTCTGTTAACAGTAACCATTTCTTTTGAAATTTCATGCTTTCAGATTGGTGAACACAATTCTCAACTGCAAAAGATTACCGACATTTTGGATTCCATTAAAGAAAAGGTACAATAAAATACTATGTGCTAATGACTTGTTCTCTCCTGAATTCTCTTACCTTCTTTTAATAACTTAGACTTTGGACATTGGATATGTTATCTGCTTTGAAGCAGGTTTGGAACACACTTGACCAATAGAGCAGAATTAACCTATTGCCAAGTGTGTTTTGAAAATTACGAAGGGGTCTTAAATTATCTAAAACCATTACTAATAAATCTATGCATACTTAGTTTCTCATATTGGAGTTTTGCACAATAAGCATTTAGTTGCAGCACATTTCAAACAAATCTTGTGCTTCTTAAATAAATTTAGGTAATGTGCTGCTTCATGTAAAATTTTTAGATTAAGGCAGATGCTTTTTTTGAAGATACAAAGGCAGATACTAAATAATTCCATGAGTTAAAGAATTCCAGTAAAATCGTATTTCATGGGATGTGTGTTTTTTTGAGGTCTGTGTAAAGCTATCCCATTGTAATTTGTAGGAATTCTTTTTTCTCCACTAGGGTAAACAAACTCGATTCACGAATTTTGACCCATTATCTCTGCTTCCTCCGTCCTGGGACTACTGGACATACCCTGGTTCCCTTACGGTCCCACCTCTTCTTGAGAGTGTCACATGGATCGTTTTAAAACAACCTATAAATATCAGCTCTCAACAGGTATGTCACTGCTTCAAGGTTGATTCTGATTTACTAGAGGAAACAGGACTGAAACTTTTTTAAAAAATAAAAACCCTGCCCTTAATTTCTGCTGCATTATGAAGCCTATGTTTTCCCTTCATTAGTCAGATAGGTGGTTGGACCAGGTAAAACTTGTGTCCCTTTCTTATTTGACCTTCTATGATTAGATGATTTCTCTCCCAGTTGTTAGAAATGCCATGTGCATACAGACACTGAGGAAAGTGAAGTGGCTTTAAAGGCTATAATTGTTTTCTTTTTTGGTCTGAGATATAAACAGGCTGGGATATAAATGAGCAAATCAGGAGAGAGGCTACTCTTTTTTTTTTTTTTAATATGAAACTTATTGTCAAATTGGCTTCATACAACACCCAGTGCTCATCAAGGGGACTTTCTCCTTTTTGACCTCAGTCCCTAGACCTGCTCCTCCTACAAATTTGACATTCAGAAAGTAAGCAGTGAGAACAACAATGGATCTTTAGGCTTTTGTTGACAGAACTTTTTTGGGGCTGCTTGAGGGACTTAGAGGATTTGCTAAGGTGCTATTTGAGCATTTGCACCCGTGCTGTTTTAGTGAAGACATTTCCTCACTTGTTTTTCTGAAAAACATATTGAGCCCCCACGATAAGCCAAGCAGTCTGCAGGCTCAAGATGTCTTTGGGCCTAGAAACTCTGCTCAGATCTACAATCTGTGTGACTAACCAATCTGACAGGTGGATGCTATATCTTCTGGGATGCTGTGCTTAGTGGGTTTTATTTTCTTTTTGTTTTCCTACTTGAATTACTTGCTGCAAAATCTGAATAAGAACATAGTCTAATCATTTTTGCAGCTGATAAAGCACTTCTATTTTGGGCTAGCCCACCTTCCTAGCTGTTTATTTTTTTCCCCCAATCAAAGACTAGAGCTGGTTCACCTTTTCCAAGGTCATGTCAGATAACATTTCTCCTTGGCATGTTGAACAGATCCAACTTCTGTTGGCCTTGTCTTTAGGATTAAAGCCAAATAATACTCTGGAACATACTAATTAAAATGTTTTGTAAAAGTTGGGATTGAAGTCCAGAGTTTGACTGACATGGAAATTCCTGTGACTTTTTCCAATCATGAATAAGGTGCATTGTGTCATAAGAAAAAAGACCTGTCACTGATTCAGTGGCCTTAGTAATGGAGTACATTTTTCTTTCCTTCATGTGTTAAACTGTTTACTTTTACATTCCTCTGTTAAATTTGAACAAGTTAACAGTAGGAATTGATAAATTATAATGGAAAGGTAGTAATAATAGGAGCTCATGTTCTTCCTCATGTTTTAAGCATATTTTTATTTCTTAAAGCCACTTGGAAAATAACTTTTCAAAATCCACCTGCCATTTGGAAGAGAATATGTTAAAATATATAATTTAGTTCCTTAAAATGCATAAGACTAACCTAAACAAAATGACTCGCTGTAGGGGCACTTGGGTGCTTCAGTTGGTTGAGTGTCTGATTCTTGATTTCTGCTCAGGTCATGATCTCACATGAGATCGAGTCCTGCCCTGGGTTCCACACTGAATGTGGAGCCTTGTTGAGATTCTCTATCTCTCTGTCTGTTCCTCTCCTGCTCTCGTGCTTGTGCTCTCTCTCTCAAAATAAATAAACAAACATTAAAAAAAATGACTCACTGTAAAGTTAGGAATTGTGACTAGCTGTGGATACACTGCTGTATCTTATTTAGGTCTCAATTAATTAATATTAAGTATTAATGGTATTTATATGGTAGAATATATAAAATAATAGCTATATTTTAGAGCTTTAGTATGAATGATAATTCACTGTGATCTACTTACATTCACTTAAATCTATAGTAGGAGTACTTTCAGACATTTTCTAATCAGATGGACATGATTATCTGGGTAATAATCTAAATTTTTATAATATGACATTATGGTGATTTTAAGAGTTAAAGAATGAAGCAAAAGATATTTTAAAAGTCCAATCCCAGTCTAACCATGAGAAAAACATCAGACAAAGCCCAAATGAGGGACATTCTACAAAACAGCAGGTCAGTGCTCCTCAAAACTGTCAAGGTTATCAAAAGCAAGGTAAATCTGAGAAATTGTCATCAAGATTGGTGAAGGAAATATGACTACCAAGTGTAATGCTGTTTCCTGGTGAGATCCTGGAACAGAAAAAGGTATTAGGTAAAAACAAAGGAAATCTTAATAAAGGATGGACCGCAGTTAATGGTAACATATTAATATCGGTTCACCAATTGTGAAAAATGTACCATGTAATGTAAAATATTAATAATGGGGGAAATTCAGTATGAGGTATATAAGAACTACTCACACAATCTTTTTAATAATTCTGTAAATTCAGAACTGTTCTAAAATAAAAGGTTATTTAAAAAAAATCCAAAGCCTGAGAGAGTCGAGATGATTATTCAGTTATCTGTTTCCTATAAAGTGAAATGAATATGTCTTTTGTGTATACCACTTGAGAGTTACTTTCCAAACGATAATTTTTAATCTCAACTTCGGCAGCTGTTTATTTTTGAAGTCCCTGAGGCACATTGTTTTATTTATTTTTCAATTCTACCATATAATGTCACTAACCATGAAAATTAAATTCTTTTTTTAGTGAGTTAGTGCCAATTTTTTTTTCTAGGTCTTTCTACTGCTATTTCTTGCCAAGTCACTGTTTGACCAAAAAGGCAAATCAGACAGTTTTCATTTTCTTTTATTTGATTCAAGCCCATTTCTGTCCCCAGAGTCACTTATTGAAATGCTTGATTTAACTGCCAGGCCAGTAAACAGATATGCTGTTTTCAGATAGTTTTGATAACAGATCCATCATTCTCTTTGGAAGACTAAGCTAACTTTTCTGCCAAGTTTCTTAGGGTTATCCTAAATTATCTAAATTGGCTTACTCATCTGCTGAATTCAGTGTGCAGAATACTTGGTTTTAATTCTTTGCTCTATTTTTTAAAAAAAATCTCTCTTATTTGTTACGATCTTTGCATACAATAAAATTCATGAATTTTAGTGTGCAGTTGATTTTGTTATTGTATATTACTGTGCGGCAACCACTAGATCAAGATATGAAACAGATCACTTGGCCCGAAAATTCTCTTGCGCTCTAGCTTCTTCCTCAACCATGGCTCTGGGCAGTCTTTGAGATGCTGTTCCTAGGATTCTGCCTTTTCTAGAATTTTATTTAAATGCAATCAGACAGTACATAGATTTTTGCGTTTCTACTTAGCATAATGTTTTTAAGATTCACTGACTCTTACTGAGTAATATTCTATGATATGGATATACCACATTATTTTATTTTTTTATCAGTTTATTTTTTTTATTATATGATATTTATTGTCAAATTAGTTTCCATACAACACCCAGTGCTCATCCCAAAAGATGCCCTCTTCAATGCCCATCACCTACCCTCCCCTCCCTCCCACCCCCCATCAACCCTCAGTTTGTTCTCAGTTTTTAAGAGTCTCTTATGCTTTGGCTCTCTCTCCCATTCTAACCTCTTTTTCTTCTTTTTTTTTTTTCTTCCCCTCCCCCATGGGTTTCTGTTAAGTTTCTCAGGATCCACATAAGAGTATATACCACATTATTTTAAAATCTATTTACCAATTGAGGGACATTTGGGTTGCTTCCAGTTTGGGGCTATTATGAATAATAGCTATCCATATTTGGGTGTTAGGAATAATTGTCATATATTTTTTGTGGACATGTTTTCACATTTTGTGGCAGTACCTAACAACTAGATTTACTAGATCATGTGGTAAATTCATGTTTAATTCTCTAAGGTACTGCCATATTGTTTAAAAAAATTTTTTTAATGTTTTTATTTTATTTTTGAGAGAGAGAGAGAGAGAGAGAGAGAGAGACAGAATTTGAAGCAGGCTCCAGGCTCTAAGCTGTCAGCACAGAGCCCTATGTGGGGCTTGAACTCACAGACTGTGAGATCATGACCTGAGCCGAATCAGACACCTAACTAGCTGAGCCACCCAGGCACACCTGCCATCTTGTTTTTTAATGTGGCTGTTCCATCTTCCATTCTCACCAACAATATATGAGATTTCTAGCTCTTCCACATCCTTGTCAGCAGTTAGTGTTGTCAGTCTTTTTAACTTTAGCCATTCTAGAGGTTATATGTGATTTCTAATTTGCATTCATCTGATGACTAGTAATGTTGAGCATTTTTCATATGTTTATTGACTACGTATATCTTTTTTTGGTGAAATACCTGTTCAAATCATCTTTTCCTTTTTGAATTGCGTTTTGTCTTTTCATTATTGAATTGCAAAAGTTCTTTATACAATCAAGATAAAGCCCTTTTTAAAATACATGTTCTGCAAAGTTTTCTCCCAGTTTGTTGCTTGTCCCCCCATTTTTAAAACTATGTCTTTTGAAGAGCAAAAGTTCTTAATCTTGATGTAATTCATTTTTATCAACTTATTCCTTATAATTTGTGCTTTTGATGACCTGTTTAAGATTTCTTAAATCTAACTATATGCCTCCAAATATTTTTGTCATACTTTAATAGTTGTAGCTTTTACGTTTAAGTTTTTGATGACTTATGAGTTGAACTTTTATGTATCCTGCACCCCATTTTCTCATTCCTTTCCTTCTGATATTTCAATTATGCATACTTTAACCTTTTAATATCATCTAACACATCCCCAAGGTTCTATTTTTTTTAAATAATTTTTTAATCTCTGTTCTTCACCAGGGATAATTTCTACTTATCTATATTCAAGTTCATTTGCTCTTTCCTCTGTCATGTCAATTTGACTATTAAGTCTGTCTAGTTAATTTTTTTGTTTTAGCAATTCTATATTTTAGTTCTAAAATTTTACTTGGTTCTCTTTTATTATATCTATTTTTCTTCTGAGACTTACCACTACTCTGCTAAGATTTCTCAAGCATTAAAATGATGCTTTGTTTAACATATGACCCTCAGGTAGTTAAAATACTCATTTAAAAATCCTTGTAAATTCAGGGGCCCCTGGGTGGCTCAAGTTGGTTAAGCGTCCAACTTTAGCTCAGCTCATGATCTCATGGTTTGTGAGTTCGATCCCCACATTGGGCTCTGTGCTGACAGCTCAAAGCCTGCTTCAGATTCTGTGTCTCCCTCTCTCTCTGCCCCTCGCCTGTTCACTCTCTCTCTCTCTCTCTCTCTCTCAAAAATAAATAAACATTAACAAAAAACTTAAAAGTTAAAAAAAATTCTTGTAAATTCCTAATTTGGTTCATCTTGGGTGTGACTCTGTTGATGTTGTAAATAACTTTGCTTATGTCACTCCATAAGCAATGGAGTTGCTTTTTTGGAGAAGGTGTTCCATTTTCTTGCCTCTTGGCATGTTAAGTAATTTTTTATTGTATTCTAGATGTGATGAACATTAAGTTGTGGACATTCTGGATTCAGTTACTTTTCTCTGATGAGCACTTTTTCCTCTGTGCTAGCAGGTAATTTTTTTGGTAGGGCTTGAACTTCAGGTTTTCGTTCTCATGCAGCAGCTCTGGTCTCAGTACAGCCATGTGTGGTTCTTGGGTGTAGAGTTGATGACCCTCTCTGCCTCTATCCTTGTAACACCAGTGTGCTCCATTGCACTGTGTGCACCTTGCCGACTCTTCTCAGCTCCAGGTGAAAAACTGGAAATTGGAACTCACTTATAGAGCTCCCATCTCTCCTTCAAGTGAGCATAAACTCCCCACCTGAGTCTCTCTGCTTCTGTTCACTCTCCAGTACCTGTGACTAGTTGCTTTTTGTATTACATCTGGGTTTTAGCATTGTTTTCCACAGGGAGGTTGTCTGCAGTCCAGCATATCTGGAAGCAAAGTTCTAACATCCTTTTTAAATAGTAAAATGTTATATTTTGTAATTAATGATAATGATCTAGGAATAGTTTTCTTAGCTTCTGCATCTTTAGGCTAAATGTGAAATGGGGAAAGAATCCATTTGCTTGAACATTGATTTTGACTTGATATAAAACTGTGTATAGTTAGCTTTGAAATTAAAGTTCTAAATTATAGGAGACAGTACAAGTCAATTCTAGAATCGTTTAATAATTGCTAATTCTTATAGGGCATAATACACAAAATTACAAAGAAGTGTTAAAAATGTCCCTTATCCTCAAGTAGTTTGTAATCTGATAGACAAGATAAAATAAATGCAGAAGAAAGGATATCACAATGACTGTGCTTGGTACGTAAGAGATATAAAGTGTTAGGATGTTTAAAAAAGGAGAGACTATTTTATTGGAAAAATCAGGAAAAGACTTCATGAAAGAGCTGACATCTGGTCTAGGGAAAATGTGGTGACTGGTTCGAAGTAGTAAAGGAAAGGGAGCAATTTCAAGATGGAACACCATAAATAAGGCAAGTAAAGGAAGGACAGAAGATATGTGGGCAACTTTGTACCTGAAGTTCTCAAGCTTTAGAGTATACAACAGTTACCTGGGGAAGCTTACCAAAACGTTGACCCTTGGACCTTATCAGAATTTCTGATTCAGAAGGTCTGGGGTAGAGTTCAGCAACCTGAAGTTTTATGAATCACCCCAAAGTCTTTTCATTCAGATGCTCTGGAGCCACCCTTCATAAAACTGGCTTAGAGCAGAACCTGTGTGTGGTCATAATCAGAGATAATCTAGTTAGTTAGAACCCGGTAATTCAGAAGCCAGGCTAATAAGTTTGTTTTGGGGGTCTTATTAGAGGTAGAAATATTACACATTTTAGAATTATATTTTGAAATATTTACACCTGAAACGATATGATGTTCAGAATCTGCTTCAATCTTATCCAGTTTGGGCAGGATGGGAGGTGGAAAGACAATGAATGAGAATATGGGTGAAATGAAATTGGCTGTGTTAATGGTTGTTGAAGCTGGGTGATGGGTTTGTGGTGGTTTGTTATGCTGCCCTTTCTACTTTTGTGTATGTCGGAAAGTTTCCATAATAAAAACTTAATGAAAAGACATTAGGGGAAAATGGGGGGGGGGGAAGAGATGCAGTAGTGGTTAGTATATGACTTATCTGCCAGACGGCTTATTTATTGAAACTTCCTAGCTGTCCCTCAAGTTCCTCATCTTTAAAGTGGGGATAATAGTATATCATTGATTAAATGAGATATGTATGTAAAGCACTTAGCACATTACCTGGCCTACCATGTTCTGTAAGAGATTTTATTTTCATTATTATCCGGCTTTGGCAGGCAGTGGAGTGCCATTAGACATTTGAGCACTGGAGTGACATAAGCAAAGTTATTTACAAAACATTAGAAGAGAGTATTTCTGCTTGCTGGGCTTGCTATATAAGGACATTAAAATTTGAGTATTAGAGCCAAGAAAAATAGCAAAACAGGTCATACCCACCTCAGACATCAGGCTGATCTGTGGAGACTGCTGCCAGGACCCCCGCAGATGCTATGAGCCTTAGTGACAGAGTGGATGATTCTCTGTCTGCAAGAAGCCTGGGGTCCGGAAAGCAAGGAGACTGGTAGGGGCCAGCCAAGGATGTGCATTTTCTTGTGCAGAGCCAAGAAAAGCAAATCTGAGCGGACACTGGCAGATGTAGGTCTACCTAGCTGGGCAAAGCGATTGGGAGGGAGATCCAGAGCCAAAAAGGTCAGGGGTTTGGTGAGACATCAGGATAGGTTCAGAGAAAGATCTAGAGTAAATTCCAGTTTTACACCATGAGGTCAAGGTGTTGCAGAGGTAGGGAGCCATGATCAACTTGCAGAGGAGTTATAAGGAGGATGGGCGAGATAAATAAAGCCCAGGTTTTCAGAGGAATCAGCAGTTTCACTGGGAGGCAAGTCATGTTGGCCTAGGCCAGCAAGTGGGTGCCCTGATTCCAGATTCCGGATTCCTGCACAGCCACCTGGAGAGGTCACTCCAGACAAACCCGATCCGCATGGTCTGGGGAAAAGCCTGGGTGTCTTCCCTATGGCTCCAGAGTTTAGATTTTATTTTCCTCTTCTGCTTGACTTCACCAGACAATTATTCAAGTCTCATCTGGCTTTAGCTATAATTTGGTCTAATGAAATATGAGTAATAGTTAAGTTGTAAATATTTGTCTTGCCCATATCTATACCTCTTAAAATACACCTCGGGGCGCCTGGCTGGCTTGGTCAGTGGAGCATGTGACTCGTGATCTCAGGGTGGTGGGTTTGAGCCCCACGTTGGTTGTAGAGATTACCTAAAAAATAAAATCTTAAAAAAAATAATAAAAGACACCTCAAAGTATCATTTATGGAGAGACCTGGCTGCTTGTATATGATGCATGAACTTATCTCCGTGGACTGTGGTTACAACCTGTTGTCTGCTTATTGTGGAGCACCTCTGTCACCTCTGCCTCCCATCCCGGCCAGGACTGTGCAAGAAATATTTTAGGCTTCAGTTAGAGATGCGGGAAGTACGGATCCCCCTACTTCTCTGCCATGTAGGCCCACATCCTTTTAGGCTTCAGTTAAACGATGATGACAGAAACTTAATAGATGTATCCTAGTCTGAATCTACTTGACTCTGCGATTAGGTGACTAACTCGGCTTAGACAATGGAGGCTTTCATTCTCAATAATGTAATAATTAGTCTTTGCTGAAGCAGAGCAGCAAAACAAACACCCAAAACTTACTTGTGTTAATTGACAATGTATTTTAGGTGAACATTTTTGTGACAGTAGAATTATTCAGTTAGCAGTCTTCATTTTACTACTGTAGACCAGTGCTAAATCTTGATAAAAAAATATTAAATCACCAAGGAATTGGTGAATAATTTATAAATCCTGCTTATAATAGAAAACTTTTCAGCAATTAAAAGTAGTGACATAGGGGTGCCTGGGTGGCTCAGTTGGTTAAGTGTCTGACTCTTGGTTTCTGCTCAGGTCATGATCTCATTGTCTCATGAGTTCAAGCCCCACATCAGGCTCTGTGCTGACAGTGCAGAGCCTGCTTGGGATTTTCTCTCTCTCCCTCTCTCTCTGCCCCACCCCTACTCACACTGTCTTTATGTCTCTCAAAATAATTAAATAAACTTAAAAACATAGTGACATAGATTTATGTTTATTGACAGGCAAGATATCTAAGATATATATTAATTAAAAAAATAAAGTTTCAAAAGAGCATGGCAGTTGAGCCTATTTTTGTAATAAAACACGTTGTGTGTACGTGCATGTGTGCTCATGTGTTTACATAAAGAAAAACATCTGGAAGGATATACTCCATAATGTTAACTGTGATTATGTCTTGTGATTACTAGTAACTTCTGTCTTCCTCTTGATGCTTGTATATTGTATGAAGTTTGTAAGATAAGTAAACATTTTTGTAATAAGAAAAATTAAGCTCTTTTGATGAGAAATATGCCTATCCCAGTTAAATTGTATTTAAACATTATCAGAGGTTGAAGAGTACTAGATGTTTACCATGGTTGTTGTTTCCAAGGCTCAAGTATGGTGAGGGCAAAATAATTGTTTCAGGAAAACAGTACTTAAAAGATCAAAATTCCATAGGATGAGGACCACAAGGTTCCTGTGAGAATTGAGGCCATGTTGTGCCAGAATACTGATAAGTGTCCATTGTAATTCCAAGAGTTGGAAGACAGCTATTGAAGGAATATAATCCAATGCATTACTTTATAGATGAAGTAACTGAAGGCTAGAGCTCAAGGTCACACAACTGGTCTGTACCAGGCCCGGAACTGGGACCTAGCCTTGAAAGCCAGTGCAGTGACCTTTCCACTGTCCTCCTCTGACTTGGTAGGTGACATTCTCTGATTCCTAGATATGGACTCTTTGAACCACATTCTAGATGTTGTTTCCTCATATTACTTTCATCTCCAGATAAAGAATGCTTATGTACTTAAGTTTTTGAACCCATAGGTATTTGTATAGTGGTGAGAACTTAGTAGAAGTATTGTTTTATTATATATATGACTCATAATTTAGAACACTTTTACTGCAGTATTTTAGTTCCTGGTAAGGGAAAGGTTATATATGACTTTTTTTTAATGTTTATTTATTATTAATTTTGAGAGAGACAGAGACAGACACACACACAGAGAGAGAGAGAGAGAGAGAGAGAGAGAGAGAGAGAGAGAGAGAACACCAGCAGACGGGAGGCAGAGAGAGAGGGGAGAGAGAATTCCAAGCTGGCCTGACATGGAGCTCTATCTTACAACTGTGAGATCATGACCTGAGCCGAAATCCAGAGTCAGACACTTAACTGACCAAGCCACCTAGGTGTCCCCGCAGGTGTGACTTTCTATGCTGAAACGAACTCTTCTCTTGTTTTCAACAGCTGGCCACATTCCGCACTCTCCTCTGTACCGCAGAGGGCGAAGCAGCAGCTTTTCTGTTGAGCAATCACCGTCCGCCACAGCCTCTGAAGGGCCGAAAAGTGAGAGCCTCTTTCCATTAAAAGTTGTCACCAGTCGACCACCCCAAACAAGTCGGTGGAGAAAAAAACAAAACACAAAATCCCCAGTAACAGTTCTTTCCCAGGATTCTGGTTTACAGGTACCATATGGCTGCTGTCAGCTTCAGTACCACGAAGATCAGATCTCTTTAATCAAACTAATAACTTAACTCATCTGTCTCAGATTTTCCCTCGTGGGTATCCAAACAGGAAACATTGTTTGATGTGTGTTAAAGCCCATGAAGTGCATCTACTTCAACCTGTGTGAAAACATGGCAGGCATCACAAATCTCAGAATGTATTAAGATTTTCCCCTTGCCCTAGAGATTGAATCAGTCATCTCTCTCAGTGATGTTTGGTGAAAAATTTAAATTCTTTTCCAGAATGATAAGATTGTGATATCTTTTTCTACACAAATGAGTCAGCTTGCTGTCTTGTTATCATTCCAATTCATAAAAAGTCGATAATACTTCCTTTTAAAGTGAATTTTTGTTTTGATTATGTTGTCGATTCTCATCGCAGGGTACCTTTAATAGAATGAACAATATGAGTACTCGGGGGGTGGGGGTGGGGTGGGGATATAACTCCTTACTCTGTCTGTTTCACAGCTCAAAATGAACCAATACCATTTTGGCAAGGAATTCCTCTGGATATAAATGACTGTTTAAACTTTAATGAGTTTTGCCCTATATCACAGTCATGCAGTAATGTTAATGATAAACTGGTTAATAATTGATTAGATACAGTGCTTGCCCAATGTATAGACATGGTTTGAGACTAACAGATTGTAGGGTACCACACAGGTGGAGCGCCCCAAGGGTATGATGGATGGGTCGCCTGCTTTCCTCCTATGTTTTGGCAACAGAGCAGCAAACAGTCCCGTGAAGGTTAGTGTTGTGTCAACTGGTGAAAAACATTTACCCGGGCCTTGTATGAATGTACAACGAGTCTACAAACCCTGCAACCCATTTCCTTGGCAAAGCCCATCTCCCCTTTGATACATGTCCCTCAATCTCATAAGTAATTTTTTAAATTGGCTTCTGATATTCATTTTAATCTATCGTCTCTCATATATTTTTGTTTGTTTTTGGTGAAGGAGGATGGTGGAAGTCCTTTTACTCTCTCTGGTACAAATGGAGCTACACGAAGCATTAATCACATTAAGACTTGAACACATGGTACGCTTCTGTCCTCGAGAGAAGTTTAGCTGAGTTTCCTTGATTTTATTAATTTGTGTCACACACCGCTTCTCCTCCAGATGTAGATTTTAATAATTCAAATTATTCTGCAGTAGTCTTCTTGATAGGATCACTGAGAATCAGTAAGTTGTGTAATAATGCTGTACTTGGTTGCAGAAGATAATCTCCTGAAGACTAATGTGGATATTGGTCATTTTTGTTTTCCCCCATCTAGCTTACGCTTCACAGGAGCTTGCCATCTAGTAAATATTTAACGAACTGAATGTTTTAAAACGTTTTATTTGATATCTTTGGTAATTATCTTGCCGCTTGGGATTAAATACATTATAAGTTAATGTAACAAGTAAAATGTAAGTTATCTCTTAAAAATGGTTTCCTTTTAAAGGCATGATTATTAAATCTACCTGTGTCACCAGATGTTTTAATGGCTTTAAAAATACCAGTGTTGAATGGTAAAGTGTTTCTTTAGTTTGGAAGGACATGTTGTAAAGTATCCTAGTCAGAGAAAGAAGTCTGTTTCCTCAGAAAAAGTAATGTTCTGTTTGAAGGGGTATATCATGGGGAGTGTAACTACTTTGCATGAGAGTTATTACTTTGTAATTTATGGTTTCTGCTACAGTATTGCATCGGTTCTATGTTACAAATTGGACTTTAGTAGACTAAAAAAGTCTACACAGCACTGATTATCTTGAAGATTGCGAATTTATTTATCTCTTAGGGGGAAAAGGTCTAAGAGTGTGTTGAAGTTGTTGATCTCTTAACAAGATTAAAGAGTTGTAAATACTAATATAGATCTCTTTTGTTTCCCATACGTGTATTGGATTTATGTTTATTAAGCACTTTGCATTTTAATTTAAGTTGAATCCAACCACAATAAAGAAAATGAGACAAACTTTGAACTGTATTAGGGACTTGTATATGCAAGACACAGAATGAGATTCGATTTTTACATTTCTTATTTAGAAGATAATCTCAAACTCACAGAAAAAATGCAAACACAGTACATTGTTTTCTGAATTATTTGAGAGTAAGCTGCCAACCTGCTTCTCCATCTTGCTACAGATTTTAATTTATATTTTCTACAAGTGAGGACATTGTCCTACATGGTTGCAACATGGCTAAAACAACCATGAAATTAATATTGCTTTATTATTACCCCCTAATCTATTTGAGAAAAACTTGTTCATTTAGTTGTCCAGTTTCCTTCAGTTGGAAACGATCCTGCAGTCTTTTCTTGGTTTTATGACCTTGACACTTTTGACGATTATAAGCCAGTTATTTTATAGAATGTCCCCCAATTTGGGTTTGTTCAAGGTTTCCTACGATTAGATACAGGTTATGCATGGTTGGCAGGAATATCAGAAAAGCAGTGTTGCATGCTGTGCTCTTCTCGTTTCATCCTATCAGGCAACCAATTGTGATTTTTTTTCTCTTGGGAAAATATTCACTTTCATCACTTAAGACAGTGTCTGCTAGGTTTCTTCACTGCAAAGTTGTTTACCCTTTGTAATTAACATATTTGTGTGAGGATGTGTTTTGAGACCACATAAATATTAATTGATTTATTAAGGATTTAGCAATTCCTAATTTATTCAGTTACTTATCATTATTACTATTATATTATCACTAATACCTTATCTATTTATTCTCATTCACAAATTTTTTTTAAAAAAATTTTTAATGTGTATTTATTTATTTTTATTAACTTGTTTTATTTTTTATTTTTTAAAATTTACATCCAAATTAGTTAGCATATAGTGCAACAATGATTTTAGGAGTAGATTCCTTAGTGCCCCTTACCCATTTAGCCCATCCCCCCCTCCCACAACCCCTCCAGTAACCCTCAGTTTGTTTTCCATATTTATGAGTCTCTTCTCTTTCATCCCCCTCCCTGTTTTTATATTATTTTTCTTTCCCTTCCCTTATGTGCATCTGTTTTGTCTCTTAAAGCCCTCATATGAGTGAAGTCATAGGATTTTTGTCTTTCTCTGACTAATTTCACTTAGCATAATACCCTCCAGTTCCATCCATGTAGTTGTTAATGGCAAGATTTCATTCTTTTTGATTGCCAAGTAATACTCCATTGTATGTGTGTACCTCATTTTCTTCATCCATTCATCCATCGTTGGACATTTGGGCTCTCTCCATACTTTGGCTATTGTTGATACTGCTGCTATAAACACAGGGGTGCATGTGTCCCTTCGAAATAGCACACCTGTATCCCGTAGATAAATGCCTAGTAGTGCAACTGCTGGGTCATAGGGTAGTTCTATTTTTAGTTTTTTGAGGAGCTTCCATACTGTTTTCCAGAGTGGCTGCACCAGTTTGCATTCCCAATTTCATATTTATTTTTGAGAGAGAGAGGGAGACAGAACATGAGCAGGGGAGGGGCAGAGAGAGAGGGAGACACAGAATCTGAAGCAGGCTCCAGGCTCTGAGCTGTCAGCACAGAGCCTGACGTGGGGCTCCAATTCACAGACTGTGAGATCGTGACCTGAGCTGAAGTCAGACGCCCGACTGACTGAGCCACCCAGGTGCCCCCAAATTTTTCTTGATTTGCCCAGTGGGAGCACCTTCAAGATGACTTCTGTGTCCTTTTGACATGTCCCTGTTTGCTTACTTTCTGACAGCAGTTTGACATGCCTGGCTCATCTCATTCTTTCCCTTTCCTAGTCCTAGGATCTACCATTTCTCCAAAGGGACCCTGCTAGTATTGAGAAAACCAGTCTGGGTACTAGATGATCTCACTGCTATTGGAATGTCACTACTTCTAGGTCCTCTCCATGGACAGAAGTTGGGAATGTGTACACACACATGTTCATACATGCACACATACATCATGTGTATATACAGCTTCAACACTGATATTTCTATATTTATCTGTGTTAGGAAACATGATTTCACACTCATATGTCCAATTTCTGTCCAACTGCAAGTTTCATTCTCGTTCTCCATTTCTGTATTTGTAATTCTCTTTTCCAAAAGTAAGAAACCAGGCTTCCATTATCCTCAACACATTTATTTATTTGATCAATTCTTCTGTATGTAACTGTATTCCATCACCACCTGCAGCCTCTCATGCCCACATTGCATGGATGCCCTTCTCACTCAGCTTGGGCTGTGATGTCCTGTGCTGGGCTGCCTGGACCCCGAAAGGGAAGGGAAAGGAAGGGAAGGGAGAAGAGCAAGAGCACATTTTGAAATACTCACTATGGGTATTTCATAATACTCCATGGGTATTTCAAATGGGCTGTTCATAGGGAAGTCCTTTATTTCTAACACAAGGTTATTGAAAATGTAGCTTTACCTATACACATTTCATCATAAGTGACAATGGAGTAGAATATTTTGTAAAAGCCTTTTTTAATACCTTTGGAGTGGGACTGCAGAAAATGTAGGCCAAGGAATAGTGGTCTCATTATGGAGGGTGGGAAGCCATCCTGGCCCATGAATAACTACCCCAACTTGCTCCTGTTTCAAATTCTGAAGAAGATTAATTTTTTTATATTAAGATTTCAATACCCATTGAAATGCAAACTCCTCTCAGTGGATAATTGTTTAAGTTGCCACCAGTCATTTCTACTTCAAGGTGACTGATCTTTGCATGGTGGGTTTTGGTGGGAATAATGTCTTTGATGGAAGGAATGTGAACATGGTACCAGAGAGCCAATGATCTGAGTGTTCACATAATCAAGGTGAATTTGAACCATGTCACAATGTTGCCTACATGTCTCATTCTTACCTGTACCCTGACACCTCACACCAAGGACTGATGTATAGCAATGAACAGAATGTATTAGTTCGTGCTTTATTGCATTAGTTCACATAGATGGGCATATCTACGAAATAGATGAACAGAAACAATTTCCAATTAACTGTGGAGGAACTAGTGATGAGGCTTTGTTAGAAGATGCCTCAGAAGTTTACAAGAAGTTTATGCAACGTGACCCTGTTGAATTAAGATTCGATGTGTTTGCTCTTTTTGCAGCATAGCTTAATAGTGGAAACATCAAATGTTGAATTTTTGTAACAAAAATTAAATTTATGCTGCCATACACTAACTCAGAAATTTGGGTATTTTATTAACTTGACTGAGTAAATTTTATGTGAGTTAAACTTTGACTTAAAAATGTTTATCGAATTGAATTACTTGGAGATTTTTCTGTTGTGGCTAGAAACTCACCTGTACCTTCCTAAAGAGGAATTAATAATGAGCAGAGATCCCCTACCTCCTGTTATGGGCGAAGGAAAGTCTTCTTGCCTGAAGGTCTTCAACATTCCTACCAGTGTAAATCACCTGGTGAAAGAAAGTGGGTACTTTCACTTCCTTAATTAGGGGTGCCTTGGAGACTGAGTAGGTTGAGCATCTGACCCTTGATTTTGGCTCAGGTCAATGATCTCAGGGTTCATAGGATAAAGCCCCATGTCGGGCTCTGTGCTGGGTGTGGAGCCTTCTTGGGATTCTCTCCTTCTCTCTCTGCCTCTTCCCTGCTCATGCTCTCTCTCTTTCTCTCTCTCTCTCTCAAAATAAATAAATAAACATTAAAAAATTTTAAACTTTCCTAATGAATCTGTTTTCAATACAAGCTCCTCTAAGTCGAGGGACTGGTCAGTTGATCTTAGCTATGCTCAAGTTAGAGTTGCAAAAACTCTGGGTTTGTGTCTCAATGAGATCAGAGGAACCAATGCTTGGATTTGATTATACAAGTGAGAAAAGATGTTGAAAAACTAAACAGAACAGTGAGGCAACCTAGAGATCACCTTCCTTAAAGGAGGCAATATTCCTGGAGCCCAGGCACCATGGCCACCCAGATGAAGTTGAAACTAGAGTAGACTTGATGAGCAGGATCTGGTTAGTTTTTGGAGTCAGCCACTATGTGAAACCTGGTTTGAGATAGAGAGAGGGGGAGACATACTCTGGGTTCTCCTTTTATTCTGTCCTAACATAGTCAGATGCCAGATAATGTGGAAATATGAGCAATCATCCCTTCTGTCATACAGAGAAGATCAGTGGAAAGATCCAGAAATGGATCCGAGGAGAAACAGACTTAAAACCAGCCAGGGACCAAGGACCGGGATCTCTATTAAGCTCATCAAATGACTGTGATATTGGGCTGGAAGTCTCCAAAGATGGAAGAACTTTGCTAAACACTCCCATCCTGGAAATTTAATTTGAGCACAGTTTGTCAGACATCTGATATGTGCTAAATGTTATGTTAGGTACTAGAGATATAAAGATGATTAAGATATGGTTGCTTTTCTTAGCTCAAAATCTAAGACAAATATAAAAATAAATTGCAACATATGAAATGTTATTAAGTAGTTTAATTTCAGCTATCTATAGAGTGCTAAGGAAACATGAAAAAGATGCAGAAATTAATTCCAGATAAATTAATAGAGGCACAAAAATTTGCAAGTGTGATATTTTGAAAATTGGATTTTCTGGTTCTCTAATGTAGATTTGTGTTTGGTGCTAGGGGGTAGGGAAATGGATCAGTGAGGACTCTTTTGCTTGAGAACAATAGGAACTCTAACACCATGCGGATAAAGCAATAATGTGAAGCCACAGGCTACAATCAGTCCTCAATGTTCCTACTTCTTGGCTGTCTCCACCTCTGTGGGTTTTGTTATCAGTCAGACTCTCCCTTCATAATGGAAGGGTAGAAGCCTGCACCTCTATACCTAAACCACCTCCTGTAAGCCACACCAATGGTAAAGGAGAGTTTCTTTCTTCAAAAACTTCAAAAAATGTCTGTCTTTCACTCATTTGCCTCAGTTGAGTCACATGCCCATCCTTATCATCATGGCCGGCAGATAGAACATCCGCTTGGAGAAGCAGGTGGAACCAGCCTTCCCAAGCTGCACAGACTAAGAACAGAGGAGGGCTGGCTACCGCAAAAGGAAACTGGGGGCTAGTACCTGAGGAAGGGAGAAAGGTTCCTGGGTGACAAAAGCAATAAATGTCTACTCTGTAACTGAAAGAGTGGCTGAAGAGTGGTCTGAAGAGAATAAAACTCATGAGCTAATTGATACCTTCCAGAACTCACCATCAGCCACCTAAAAGAGAATGAAGTTTCTCAAGCCAAAAGCATTTCAGTAAGGTCAGCATTTCAGTAAGGGCACAAGATTTTTTTTTTTAATGTTTATTTTTTTGAGATAGAGAACAGCATGAGCAGAGGAGGGACAGAGAGAGAGGGAGACACAGAATCTGAATCAGGTTCCAGGCTCTGAACTGTCAGCACAGAGCCAGATGTGGAGCTCAAACCCACAAACCATGAGATAATGACCCGAGACAAAGTTGGATGTTCAACCGGCTGAACCACCCAGCAGCCCCTGGGGCACAAGATTTTTAAAAGGTGTTTTTTGTTTTTTGTTTTTTGTTTTTCTGCCATTGCTTTGATACAATGTTAAGTCAATACTTTTTCACAGGGATGAGGAAGGATGGGTACCTAAACTGGAATCGGCAAACCTGGTAATGTCAGCAGAAAAGGGCTATTTGTTGATGCAATTCAGTTGGTGTTCCATGCAGGCTCATATGTTGATGTTGGTTTCTGATCACTGTGGTCTGTCTCTCTCTGGCTTCTCTCTTGTTCCAAGGAGGCAGAGAGGTCTCTGTTAGCTTTCATCCGCATCTCTCTTAGTCTTCTATGGATTGGTCTAGTGATTGATCATGCCTACTATTCTCAGTGCTTTTGTCTTTACAGGTGGCTTTAGGAAGTATTTTTGGAAAGCATTAACAAATGAACACATGAATGAGTAATAAATGCTCTGATTACGTGTAAAATTAGTACGTTTTGAAATCCACTCTTCTTCAATGAAATAACAAGTGTCCACAGGTTACTGACCTAAAATCTCAAGCAATTTCTTCCCTTAGGGAAATGTTAATCAATTGTGAAATTAATTCAAGATAAATGAGGGTGGAGGTTTAGATTGTAGTTGTTTCTTTGTGATTAAATGCACACACCCTTTCCCTAGGATGGTCTCCAACCACTGGAAGCCCTTCCTTGTTAGGGCCAAGGTCCTCCTAAAACCTCTGACTAAAACCTTCTGCTGCCATCATCTGGACAACTATGAAATTTTCTTCCACAACCTATGCCATGGACCAGCTTTGCTCAAAGTGGTTTGCAGATATCTGGGGCCCCAGAGATACTTGTAGGGGGTCAGTGAAGTCAAAGGTATTATTTGCCTTTTTCAACTGCTTTGGTATTTGCACTGATGGTGTAAAGTGATGATGGATAAAATTGCTGATTTCTTAGCATAAATCAAGGCTGTGGCAATAAATGGTGTTAATAGTCATTTTTTTCTTGCATGCATCGTTTTAAAATGCCAATTTCTCTTAAGAAAGTCCTTGTTGTTAAGGTTAATTGGATTCATATTATTGAAAATTAGTTTGAGCTTAACTATTAATCTCAACTCCCAAGTACACATTCGTTTAACTTGGTGTGACATAATGGGAAATTTGCCAGAACTTCACCTGCATATAGAAGTATGGTATTTTTCTTTAGGGAAAGCATTATGCAATGATTTGAGTTGCAAACTGAACTAGACACTTTTTCTTTTCTTTTCTTTTTTTTTTTTTAAGTAAACCCTGCACTCCATGTGGGGCTTGAACTCACAACCCTGAGATCAAGAATCACACTCACCAAGCGAGCCAGCCAAGTGTCCTGCACTTTTTTCATTGAGCATCATTTTTACATAAAAGAGCAACCGACAAACTGGAGAGTCAGACTTGGGTAATCGGCAAATATTTTCCTGGAAATGAGCAAAGTGAGCTTTTCATTTCAAGAAAAACAACTAAAAGCGTTTGTTGGCAAAGATAAAATTAGAACTCTAAAGAGAAAATTAGGATTTTGGAAAACTTACATCTGCCTAGGCGAGCATGCCAGATTCTCAATGCTTAAAGACATTTTTGATGAGACCAGTGGTAATTTTTTTAAATGTGATTTTTGTGATATCATCTAATGAATTGTGCCAACATTTTGAAGATATGCATAACTCAGTGAAGCAATACTTTCTAAACAAAAGGTGCGTGATGTTACAAATGCATGCACAGATAAAATATCTATTCACAATGCAAGATAGACCAATAAATTTTAGTGCAACAAAGTATGAAAAGTTTATTCATAGAGTTTATTTATATGTAACTTTTAAGAAAACGCCAATTGTTAAGTTTTGGTGTGTTACTAAAGAAGAATATACACAATTATCCAAAAAGGCTACTAATGTACTCCTCTATTTTCTAGCTATGTGTCTGTGTGAAGCTGGATTTCCTACAAGCAGTTCAAACAAAAGAGCCTAACATGACAGATTAAATGTAGAAACAGACATAAGAATCAACTTGTCTTCTAGTTAGCCAGATATTAGAGATTTACAAAAATGTAAGTGCCACTTACTACATTTTTTGTTTTATAAAATATTATTTTCATAAAATTTGTCATGTTCACTTATTTACTATATTAAGTCCATTATCTTTAGATGAACTGATACATAAATACTTAATATTTTCTCAGTTGTAATTTCTAGTACAGTGAATAACAGTAGATATAACCCACATTAACAAAAGCTCTTTGGGGTCTTCAGTAACTTTTCTTGTTTGTTTCTATTTTTTTTTTTTTTATTTTTTAAAATTTACATCCAAATTAGCATATAGTGCAACAATGATTTCAGGAGTAGATTCCTTAGTGCCCCTTACCCATTTAGCCCATCCCCCCTCCCACAACCCCTCCTGTAACCCTCAGTTTGTTCTCCATATTTATGAGTCTCTTCTGTTTTGTCCCCCTCCCTGTTTTCATATTATTTTTCCTTCCTTTCCCTTATGTGCATCTGTTTTGTCTCTTAAAGTCCTCATATGAGTGAAGTCATAGGATTTTTGTCTTTCTCTGACTGACTAATTTCACTTAGCTTAATACCCTCCAGTTCCATCCACGTCGTTGCAAATGGCAAGATTTCATTCTTTTTGATTGCCAAGTAATACTCCATTGTTTACGTGTACCTCATTTTCTTTATCCATTCATCCATCGATGGACATTTGGGCTCTTTTCATACTTTGGCTATTGTTGAAAGTGCTGCTATAAACATGGGGTTGCATGTGTCCCTTCAAAACAGCACACCTGTATCCCGTGGATAAATGTCTAGTAGTGCAACTGCTGGGTCATAGGGTAGTTCTATTTTTAGTTTTTTGAGGAGCTTCCATACTGTTTTCCAGAGTGGCTGCACCAGCTTGCATTCCCACCAACAGTGCAAAAGAGATCCTCTTTCTCTGCATCCTCACCAACATCTGTTGTTGCCTGAGTTGTTTATGTTAGCCATTCTGACAGGTGTAAGGTGGTATCTCATTGTGGTTTTGATTTGTATTTTCCTGATGATGAGTGATGTTGAACATTTTTTCACGTGTTGGTTGGCCATCTGGATGTCTTCTTTAGAGAAGTGTCTATTCATGTCTTTTGCCCATTTCTTCACTGGATTACTTATTTTTTGGGTGTTGAGTTTGATAAATTCTTTATAGATTTTGGATACTAACCCTTTATCTGATATGTCATTTGCAAATATCTTCTCCCATTCGGTCGGTTGCCTTTTAGTTTTGCTGATTGTTTCCTTCACTGTGCAGAAGCTTTTTATTTTGATGAGGTCCCAGTAGTTCATTCTTGCTTTTGCTTCCCTTGCCTCCAGAGATGTGTTGAGTAAGAAGTTGCTGTGGCCAAGATCAAAGAGGTTTTTGCCTGCTTTCTCCTCGAGGATTTTTATGGCTTCCTGTCTTATATTGAGGTCTTTCATCCATTTTGAGTTTATTTTTGTGTATGGTGTAAGAAAGTGGTCCAGGTTCATTCTTCTGCATGTCACTGTCCATTTTTCCCCAGCACCACTTGCTGAAGAGACTGTCTTTATTCCATTGGATATTCTTTCCTGCTTTGTCAAAGATTAGTTGGCTGTACGTTTGTGGGTCCATTTCTGGGTTCTCTATTCTGTTCCATTGATCTGAGCGTCTGTTCTTGTGCCAGAACCATACTGTCTTGATGATTACAGCTTTGTAGTATAGCTTGAAGTCTGGGATTGTGATGCCTTCTGCTTTGGTTTTCTTTTTCAAGATTGCTTTGGCTATTTGGGGTCTTTTCTTGTTCCATACAAATTTTAGGATTATTTGTTCTAGCTCTGTGAAGAATGATGGTGTTACTGTGATAGGGATTGCATTGAATATGTAGATTGCTTTGGGTAGTATTGACATTTTAACAGTATTTCTTCTTCCTATCCAGGAGCATGGAATCTTTTTCCATTTATTTGTGTCTTCTTCCTTTTCTTTCATAAGCTTTATATAGTTTTCAGCTTATAGAATTTTCACCTCTTTGGTTAGATTTATTCCTAGGTATTTTACGGTTTTTGGTGCAACTGTAACTGGGATCAATTCCTTGATTTCTCCTTCTGTTGCTTCATTGTTGGTGTATAGGAATGCAACCAATTTCTGTGTATTGATTTTATATCCTGCAACTTTGCTGAATTCATGAATCAACTCTAGTAGTGTTTTGGTGGAATCTTTTGGGTTTTCCACATAGAGTATCATGTCATCTCCGAAGAGTGAAAGTTTGACCTCCTCCTGGCCAATTTGGATGCCTTTTATTTCTTTGTGTTGTCTGATTGTAGGGGCTAAGACTTCCAATACTATGTTGAATAACAGTTGTGAGAGTAGACATCCCTGTCTTGTTCCTGACCTTAGGGGGAAAGCTCTCAGTGTTTCCCCATTGAGGATGATATTCGCATTGGGTCATTCATATATGACTTTTATGATCTCGAGGTATGCTCCTTCTATCCCTACTTTCTTGAGGGTTTTTATCAAGAAAGGATGCTGTATTTTGTCAAATGCTTTCTCTGCATCTATTGAGAGGATCATATGGTTCTTGTCCTTTCTTTTATTGATGTGATGAATCACGTTAATTGTTTTGCGGATATCGAACCAGCCCTGTATCCCAGGTATAAATCCCGCTTGGTTGTGGTGAATAATTTTTTTAATGTATTGTTGGATCTGGTTGGCTAATATCTTGTTAAGGATTTTTGCATCCATGTTCATCAGGGAAATTGGTCTATAATTCTTTTTAGTGGGGTCTCTGTCTGCTTTTGGAATCAAGGTAATGCTGGCTTCATAGAAAGAATTTGGAAGTTTTCCTTCCATTTCTATTTTTTGGAACAGAGAATAGGTGTTTCAAGAGAAACAAGAGAATAGGTTTCAAGAGAATAGGTGTTAACTCTTCCTTAAATGTTTGGTAGAATTCCCCTGGAAAGCCATCTGGCTCTGGACTCTTGTTTTTTGGCAGATTTTTGATTACTAATTCGATTTCCTTACTGGTTATGGGTCTGTTCAAATTTTCTATTTCTTCCTGTTTCAGTTTTGGTAGTGTATATGTTTCTAGGAATATGTCCATTTCTTCCAGAGTACCCATTTTATTGGCATATAATTGCTCATAATATTCTCTTATTATTGTTTTTATTTCTGTTGTGTTGGTTGTGATCTCTCCTCTTTCATTCTTGATTTTATTTATTTGGGTCCTTTCCTTTTTCTTTTTGATCAAACTGGCTAGTGGTTTATCAATTTTGTTAATTCTTTCAAAGAGCCAGCTTCTGGTTTCATCGATCTGTTCTGCTGGTTTTGTTTTTTTTGTTTTTTTTTTTTGTTTTTTTTTTTGGTTTTGATAGCATTGATTTCTGCTCTAATCTTTATTATTTCCTGTCTTCTAGGTTTTGGGTTTTATTTGCTGTTCTTTTTCCAGCTCCTTGAGGCATAAGGTTAGGCTGTGTATCTGAGATCTTTCTTCCTTCTTTAGGAAGGCCTGGATTGTTATATCCTTTCCTCTTATGACCACCTTTTCTGCATCCCAGAGGTTTTGGGTTGTGGTGTTATCTTTTTCATTGATTTCCATATACTTTTTAATTTCCTCTTTAACTGCTTGGTTGGCCCATTCATTCTTTAGTAGGATGTTCTTCAGTCTCCAAGTATTTGTTTCCTTTCCAAATTTTTTCTTGTGGTTGATTTCGAGTTTCATAGAATTGTGGTCTGAAAATATGCACGGTATGATCTCGATCTTTTTGTACTTACTTAGGGCTGATTTGTGTCCCAGTATATGGTCTGTTCTGGAGAACGTTCCATGTGCACTGGAGAAGAATGTATATTGTGCTGCTTTAGGATGAAATGTTCTGAATGTATCTGTTAAGTCCATCTGGTCCAGTGTGTCATTCAAAGCCATTGTTTCCTTGATGATTTTTTGATTAGATGATCTGTCCATTGCTGTGAGTGGGGTGTTGAAGTCTTCTACTATTATGGTATTACTACTGATGAGTTTCTTTATGTTTGTGATTAATTGATGTATATATTTGGGTGCTCTCACGTTTGGTGCATAATGTTTATAATTGTTAGGTCTTCTTGGTGGATAGACCCCTTGATTATGATATAATGCCCTTCTGCATCTCTTGACACAGTCTTTATTTTAAAGTGTAGATTGTCTGATATAAGTATGGCTACTCCGCTTTCTTTTGTTGACCATTAGCATGATAGATGGTTCTCCATCCCCTTATTTTCAATCTGAAGGTGTCTTTAGGTCTAAAGTGGGTCTCTTGTAAACAGCATATAGATGGATCTTGTTTTTTTATCCATTCCATTACCCTATGTCTTTTGATTGGAGCATTGAGTCCACTGACGTTTAGAGTGAGTACTGAAAGATATGAATTTATTGCCATTATGATGCTTGTAGAGTTGGAGTTTCTGGTGGTGTTCTCTGGTCCTTTCTAATCTTTTTTGCTTTTGATATATGTGTATATATATATATATATATATATTTAATATATTTATTTATTTATATTAAATATATATATATATATATATATTTTTCATCTTTTCTCCCCTCAGAGAGTCCCCCTTAAAATTTCTTGCAGGGCTGGTTTAGTGGTCACAAACTCCTTTAATTTTAGTTTGGGAAACTTTTTATCTCTCCTTCTATTTTGAATGACAGCCTTGCTGGACAAATAATTCTTGGATGCATATTTTTCTGATTCAGCACACTGAATATATCCTGCCACTCCCTTCTGGCCTGCCAAGTTTCTGTGGATAGGTCTGTTGCAAACCTGATCTGTCTTCCCTTGTATGTTAGGGACTTTTTTTCCCTTGCTGCTTTCATGATTGTCTCCTTGCCTGAGTATTTTGTGAATTTGACTATGAAATGCCTTGTTGATGGTCGGTTTTTGTTGAATTTAATGGGGGTCTTCTGTGCTTCCTGGATTTTGATGTCTGGGTCTTTCCCCAGGTTAAGAAAGTTTTCCACTATGATTTGCTCACATAACCCTTCTACCTCTATTTCTCTCTTTTCCTCTTTTGGGACCCCTAAGATTCTGATGTTGTTCCTTTTTAATGAGTCACTGATTTCTCTAATTCTTAAATTGTGCTCTTTTGCCTTAATCTCCCTCTTTTTTTCTGCTTCATTATTCTCTGTAAGTTTGTCCTCTATATTGCTAATTCTCTGTTCTGCCTCGTCCATCCTTGCCGCCGCTCCATCCATCCATGATTGTAGCTCAATTATAGCATTTTTAATTTCATTCTGGCTATTTTTTACTTCTTTTATCTCTGCAGAAAGGGATTCTAATCTATTTTTGACTCCAGCTAGTATTCTTATTATCGTGATTCTAAATTCTGGTTCAGACATCTTGCTTGTATCTGTGTTGGTTAAATCCCTGGCTGTCATTTCTTCGTGCTCCTTCTTTTGGGGTGAATTCCTTCATTTTGTCATTTTGAAGGGAGAACAGGAATTAATGTTGTAGAAAAATTGAAATTAAAAAAAATTACAATTAAAAAAATATTAAAATTAAAAGTTAAACACACACACACACACACACGTAAACACAAATCGGATAGATGATGCTAGATCCTAGGTGTGTTTTGGTCTGGGTGTTGAAAGTGGTTTGACAGATTAGAGAAAAAAAAAAGGGGGGGAAGGGGGAAGGAAAAAAAAAAGGAAATCGCTTGAGAATTTGAAAAAATGAATACACTGAAGTAGACTAAAATGAGATGATGGAGGTAAAATAGAATTTGAAAAAATATTCACAGAAGTAAAGAATATAGTAGAAAAAATTAAAGAAAAATATTTTTATTAAAAATTAAAAATAAAAATGAATTTTTTCTTTTTCTGTGTTCAAGAAAAAGAAAAGAAATGAAAAAGAGAAAAAAGAGAAAAAAGAAAAAAGAAAAGGAATAAAGGAAATCATTTGAAAATTTGAAAAAGTGAACACACTGTAGTAGACTAAAATAAAATGATGGAAGTAAAATAGAATTTGAAAAAATTTACATAAAAGCAAAACATATAGTGAAAAAATTAAATAAAAATATTTTTAAGGGAAATTGAAGGTAAAAATGAAGTTTTTCTCTTCCTGCATTCAAGAAAAAGAAAAGAAATGAAAAAGAAAAAAGGCGATTGTTTGAAAATTTGAAAAGGTGAATACACTTACGTAGACTAAAATAAAATGATGGAAGTGAAATAGGATTTGAAAAAATTTACACAAATTAAAAAATATATTAATAAAAATTAAAGAAAAATATTTTTAATAAAATGGAAAATAAAAATGAATTTTTTCTCTTTCTGTATTTAAGAAAAAGAAAAGAATTATAAAAAAGAAAAAAGAACAAAAAAGAAAGAAAATTGAATTAATGAACCTGCTAACAGATTGAAGTAGGACTGAAATTGCTTCGTTTTCCCCTAGAAGTCAGTCTATGTAGCTCTTTATAGTCCATAAATTAAGCGGGCAGTGAGACTTGTGTTCTTGAAGAGCGAAGTTGGCCCAGTTGGGCAGGGCTCAGTGTAACAGCTCCGCTCTCCACTAGATGGCGCTGCTAGCCTATTGGGGCGGATTGTTGCGGGGCTTGTAGGTGCGTATGCGCATGTGCGGGGTTGGTGTGAATGGCGCCAGCCAGCTACCCAGTCTGTTCTCCCACATCAGCAATTGCGCACCTGTCCACCTTCAGCTTTTGTCCACTCCCTGCTTTCTCATCTCTGTGACCAGGCCCCAGGCAGTAGCCCTCTCCCGAATTTTGTCTGAGATGTGGCTGTTTTCCCTGGCCCCTTACTTCTGAAGGACTGCGGCTTTGACCGGTTCCTCGCCTCTGCGAGTGGGTCTCACAGAGCAATGACCGAATGAGCAATGGCTGAATGTCGGCTGCACCCAGGAACGCTTGCTGGACCGCACTGCTGCCGGTGCCCCAAGACTGCGGCCAGGTGCTAGCCCGCCCCAGAGACAGTGTCATAGCTGCGTTTCAGGGATTATTGAAATCACAACACACATCCGGCACCAGGCTTCACCCTTAAAGGACCTTGTTCCAGCACCAGCGAATGTGGCCGCCTTTTGGGCTGGGACCAGGTGGCTTCAACAGTCTCTACCAAATGTCCTTCCAGGAGTGAGTGGAACCGCTTTTCCCCGTGAGGCCCAAGAACCTCCCAGACCCCACTCTGCTCCTGGGGGATTCACCCTTCCCACCAGAGCACCGACAGGTATCGAGCTGTGGAGTTGCAGCCTTTGTGCTCCCCTTGTTTAGTCTTAATGGAATTTAAACCCTTTCCTTTCTCCTTTCTCCCTTTTTAGTTTAGTCCCTGCGGCTGTTTCCAATTTTTCACTTTCTCTCCAGCTGCTTTTGGGGAGGGGTGCTTTTCCCGTATTCTCCCTCCCTCCCCAGTCTCCGTCCTCTCTCCACCCGCAAAAGTGTTTCCCTACCTTTTGCGGCTTCTGGCTGCCCAAATTCACCTCTCCGCGCGCATACCTGCTGAATTCTGTGGTTCAACCTGTGCAGATTGTTGTGTTAATCCTCCAATCAGTTTTCTAGGTGTGTAGGATGGTTTAGTGTTGGTCTGGCTGTATTTTATGGATGCGAGACACAGAAAACTTCCATGCTGTTCCGCCATCTTGGCTCCTCCCTCCTTGAAATAATCATTTCTTTCCTCTGTTTCCCCTTTCTTTGCCTGCTTCCCCAGGGCAGCTCACTGGCTCTACGCTGCCCCGTCTCAGCAGAGGTCTGTGACTCGGAAGGAGAGCAGGTGCTGCCTGTGACGCTTCCCTTCCTAGCTTTTGTTTCCAAATCCTTCAGTAACTTTCAAGAGTAAAGGGTTCTGAGACCAAAAGGACTAAGAGTGTTTCCCGCGGACCCTGTCATGATTCAGTGTCCCACCCTTCATTCTTCTCAGCAGAGATCTGCTATCAAAGAGTTGTGATAGAAAAAAAACATTTTTTTTAAATAAATAAATAAATAAATAAATAAATAAATAAGTTGTGATCAGGTCTAGTGAACAGTAATTACGTTCTATTAATACTGTAATAGAACTAGATGCGGACATGCATCCATATTACCCAGATGTAAGAAGGTAAATTCTGGTCACATAGTCTCACATTATTTGCATAGGATTAACCACTCTAGTTCAGGTCCTTCTAGATTTACTATTCACTTTGCAACATCAAATCTAAGGTCAAGCAATTTGCACTAATTCCTATTTAGGTGCCAAAGGAACAATATAATTTCCTCTCAGTTTGGGGTAACTCCTTGAATTCAAGTCCAAACTACTTGTTGTAGATGCTCTGAAGTCCTGGCCTGTAGTTCCCTGGTTTGTGCCAACAGAAATTTCTCACCCCCTTTTGCTCTTAGCAGATTGCCACTTCTCCTGCTCTAAGCACTCAGTTTTAAAAAATTTCTTCCCAGTCTTTTGTCTTCTTATTGTGTATTACAGAATGGTTCTGACCATGAACTCCAGGTTTCTTTGCCATATCCTTTCCCAGTCTCATCTTTTACTTTTATCGACCTTCCCTTTCCCTTGATCCCTCCTCTCCTACCTTAGAGAGTTACTGGCCTTCCAGTTCTTGCTTCTTCTCTGGGAAAAAGAGCAATAATCTATCTTGGCAGATTAGTTACAATTCGGCTTTCTTGCTAGGTCAGTGCAGAAGGGTGTGGCCAGATGGCTCCTTCCTAAGGAGTGTCCTAAGTTGATATACCTTAATAAGTTCTCCAGGTATAGAGCCAAGTCCTCATCTCTGCAAGGTTAGAAGCTTACTTTGTCACTGCAATGAATTCCTTTTTTAAATGCAGACTCATAAGTGAGGCCACAAGTTTGATACAGAAAACACAAAAGTCAAGTTATTAATTTATAAATAGTAGCATGCATCTGATATCATCTGGAATGCTCAGATCAGCATGACCATGCATTCAAAGAATATTTACTGAGTTCCACTAGGAAGGTAACCGTGCATAGGAAACCAAATCAGAAGTTTTCTCAGTGAGTATGGAATTCAGGACAAAGAAGACAAATAGAAGAAGTAAATGTTTTACATCAGTAGACCTGGAATAATTTAAAATATCCAGCTCACTAGAAGGGGTGATTTTCAAAGTGAGACCATAATAATAGAATTTTGTTGGCTGTACTCCCAGCATTATTTCCAAAATATGGATAATTTTGCCAGAAGAACTAAAATACTTGATCTGTTGGTTAATGTTTTCTCAACATTGGATCATATTTGGATAAACTCTATTATTATGTACCTCTATGGTTTTCATTTTCTATTGTTTTGTGACAAATCAACCTCTTCCCTAGTTAGCACATCCTTTCTTTTAACATGTCAACATTCACTAAGTAAGAGTTTCAGATCTGAGGGACATTTACCGTTTAAGGATAGTCTTTAAATGTCTGTTCTTATCCAATAATGTACAGATTATAAAGCCCAGTTCTTAGAGCTATTTATCTGATGTATAGAATTTTAAACTTACTTTTCTTATTCTCAAGTTTTTATTGGGAAAGTCTCTAAATCTCCCCAAGGATTGATAATGGAATTATTTAAATTACTTGCAGAATGGATAAAAAAGAATACAAAGAAAATGAGACAGCATACCTAAAATAATGCCTTTTCTGCTGAGTGTATAAACTCTTCACACCAGTTGGCTTGGAGATCCCACCTTTGTAGAGGAAACCTTGAAGAGGAAAGGAAGGATGGGTACAGTCAACAGTGTTGACTTCACTTCCAGCCAAATGCCGGTGCAGAGGTGAATAGCTCAGCCAGCTTTATGTTACACGACCTAGAGGGAGGCCACAGGCTCACGGAAAATGGGATGCTGTGGATTCATGAGATACTGTAAAGAGTAAATAATGTGTGCACACCGAAGGCAGTAGGTACAATGTATGCGTATGAGGAGAGGGGAATACAGAAGGATGTCAGTAATACATGTGATGTTTGCTGTGTTCCTTTTACCCATAGAGTTGTTAAAGGATAGAGTTAAAAATAAAAAAGGGTCACCTTGCGTAATCTTAAAAAATAATAATAACATAGTCTGTTTCTTTGTTTCATCTTGTTTATTTTCATGGGAATTTTCTTTTAGGGAAACTTATCTTTTGATAAAGGAGATACAGTGTTTTTTCAGCCAGCTGGGATGAAAAGCAAAAGAATAAAGTCAGGGATACAGATGGCAGGCATTGGCTGTGATAAAGATGAGTCAGACTGATCACAAATCCATGACCAAGTAGAGGTCTTGCAGTTATAAAAACTTTTGAAGACAATTTTCAGGGTTGTTATATAATGAAAATCTTGGAGACCCATGAAACTCCTGGAGCCCTGATCCCAAGGGGTCTCTCGAATATCATTAACCTAACAGTGTCCTTTTCTCTGGGCATAGGGACTATTCTGTGTTGGGTTTCTTCACGTGTCACTCAGACATCCTGAGATCAAGTAATGAAACAACAATTCCTAAACCCACATCTGTTTGCTCCTATTATTTGCTGTGTAGTTGATATACTTTCTGTGTTTTTCCCTTTAGAAATTGGAGCCTAGACAAACACAAGCTTGAAGTGCTCCTTCCTTGAACAATGGAAGGTACTGTTGTGCTTTGCAGCTACACAGAGGCATACTTGAAGCTGAGTTTGCTCACTCATCACAGGAGTTTGAAATCTGAGCTCCAATTATTCCTTTACTTAAAGGAGTCTATTAAGAAAACACAAAGCCAGATCTGGCTTTCTAACCAATATTAAGGAAGAAAGGAAACAGAGAGCTCTATTTTTTTTCTTTATTATGAGGATACACTTCATTCCTATCCAAGCAAAAACTCCTTGTCATATATAATGAAAATGCATCTTTGTTAAAAAGCAGTAAGATTGAGAATGTTATGAGGGCATATTCCATTCAAATATTTTTAATAAAGGAACTATCTCAAATACATCTATTAATGGTGGATGTTCAACAACAGATTGATTCTCTAATTAGTCTCTATAATTTATTAATGTTTATTGTAAATGTGTCAACTTATAACCAGGTCAGATACTATCTTTTAAATGGCTTGGCAAAATTTAATCACATGCTATTGCTCTGTAATAACTTCATTTAGGTTAGCTTACATGTGAATATTCAACTAAGTCATAAGTTCTTCTCTGTCACCTTCCTTTACTCTTCTTTAATCTTGGCATGGAATCAGAGAGAAATACTAAGTACTCAATTATGAGTTTAGTTATTTACTAGACATAAATACACTGGATACACCCACCTACACATAGGTACATACACATATAGATATATACACACACTCACACCTATAATACACACCCACAACTATACATATATGTATGTGTATGTACATTTCTATCTCTTCACTTTTCTTTTTTTTCTTTTCTTTTTTTTTAACTCTTCACTTTTTTTTTTTTAGCCTTTTTATTCATTTTTTGAGAGACAGAGAGAGACAGATCGTGAGCAGGGGAGGGACACAGAAAGAGGGAAACAGAATCCGAAGCAGCCTCTAGGTTCTGAGCTGTCAGCATAGGGTCTCACGTGGGACTTGAACCCATGAACCGTGAGATCATGACATGAGCTCAAGTTGGCCACTTAACCGACTGAGCCACCCAGGTGTCCCCTCTTCACTTCTGAGACAAATCTCCTGTTTCTTTTGTCCTCTCCAGGTGTTTTTTTTTTTTTTTCTAGTTTGTTCTCTCTTTATTTCACTCTTTTCTGGGTGATTTTTTTTCTAGTTCCATGATTTTAACCAACATTTAGGTATTCTGATAATACCTGTATTTGCATCTCCAACCACAACCTTCCCCCTGAAATTCTAACTCATATATCCAACTGCCTAGAAGACAGCTCCATGGGATTCCTGATAGATCTCTCACAACTAACATGTCCAAACAGGTCCCTTGATTCCACTCGCCATCCCAGTTTCTTCCCTGCGACACCTCCTCCTCCCAGTTCTCTCATCTCAGTAAATGGCACCACCAGCTACTTAAAACACATTCATCTCTCACCCCTCTCTTTATCTTAAACCACGTGAATCTGTCAGCAAGTCCTATGGACTCTGTGCTTAAACTATGGCTCCCAACTAGTCTCCTGGCTCCAGTCTTGCTTCCTACAGTCTTCACACAGCAGCCAGAGTGCATCTTTGAAAAAGTAGGTCAAAGTGCTTCATTTGCTTGAGCTCCATGCTTCAGGAGCTTCCTCTCACTCAGGATAAAAGCCATGTGGCTTACAGGACTTTGTGTAACCTGTGCTGGCTGCCTTTGTCCCATTCTCTCCTACTATCCCACCCACTGCCCTCTGGTGCAGACACACTCACTTTACCAACAGACCTTTTCAAGCTTTTACATCTGACCTTCTCTTCACCTGGAATGCCCTTCCCTGGATCTTCCCACAGATCCTCCCTCGTTCATTCAAATGTCACCTCCTGAAAGAGACTTTCCCTGACCACACTCTCTTTCTCCTTACTTTGCTTGACTGTTTTTTTTTTCGTAGCACTTAACCTAACATAATATTATTTATTTCTAATGTTATCTGTCTGTCTTTCCTCCTAGAATGTAATTTTCCTAAGAGCAGGGTTTTTATTTTGTTAGCTAGTGTTTCTGGCATCCAAATAGTGATTGGCACATGCTAGACATCAATAAATATTTATTCAATGAACAAATGAATATATTTTCATGCATATTTAAAATAACAGAGCTGATACAAACTTGCAACTAGAAGATGAATAAATTCTGGAAATCTAATACAGTTTAGTGATTATAGTCAACAATACTGTATTATATACTTCAAAGTTGCTAAAAAAATTAGACCTTAACTGTTCTTACCACAGTAAAAAGGAATGATAATTATGTAATGTGAGGAAGGTGCTAGCAAACCTGAGGTGGGAATCATATTGCAATATATAAATGTATCAAATCAACGCTTGCACACCTTAAATTTACACAATGTTATGTCAATTATACCTCACTAAGAAAAAGAAGTAAGATAACATAAAGATTCACACTATAATCTTTAATTTTCTGGATTAGTTTTGTGCTTCCATAGAAGATTGGGTCTAGAATTCTATGTCAGCTTTGGTGCTAGATACAGTGTGCACTGTTTCTTAAGAAAACTTCTTTCGATAGTGCTTTAGTACTTTGAAAGTCTTCTAAAAGTTTTCATGCGGTGTTTGAAGGTTTAGATTTACTGTCTAGGGGCGCCTGGGTGGCTCAGTCGGTTGGGCGTCTGACTTCGGCTCAAGTCATGATCTCACGGTCCGTGGGTTTGAGCCCCGCATCGGGCTCTGTGCTGAGCGCTCAGAGCCTGGAGCCTGTTTCAGATTCTGTGTCTCCCTCTCTCTGACCCTCCCCCGTTCATGCTCTGTCTCTCTCTGTCTCAAAAATAAATAAACATTAAAAAAAATTTTAATTTACTGCCTAGTAGTTGATTGACTCAAAGACCCTTACTCACAATTTAATAGATGCCATATTTCCCAACTCAGGCGTCACTTTGCCCTGGACACTGTTATCTTCCAAAACACTGCTGAGTGAGACGCACACTAAGAGAAAAGCAGCACAGGAGAGGATGATGAAGAGAACGATGTTCTCATAGTGAACGGTGTTTGAAAGGGAGAAAATGCAGAGGAATAAAGACTATTTTAATAGGCATTAAAGAAACTTTAGGAAGAAAAATTTATGTGAGCATAATCTCCCTAAAGGGTGAAAAAGGAGGGGGTTAAAAAGCAGAGGGTTATTCCTTCTGTTAACCACCAGGTGGTGTTGTTGGAAAAGAAAAGCTGATTTGCCTTCCGGGGAGTGGACTGGCCAGTGCCAGACCAGACACCATCGGCCTCTAGCACATTATCATTCTTTACTTCCTCTGCTGGTGCCAGATTCCAGTCCCTTCCAAAGGCTCCCACTTATCCTTTACTTCTAAGTTCTTCCAGGGAGTGTCTCATTGGTGTTCATGGATAAGTCAGGTTAGCTTATAGTGTCCTTTCTTCTATTGTGTTCTGTCCTCTCTTTTCTCTCCTCCCCCCAGGTGCATCTCCTAGTCACCATGCCCTCTGGGAGCATCTCTGACACCTGCTCAGGGTATTGCTTAATCCTCTGGGCACCATACGGATTCCACTGGGCTCTGTTTGTGCCCCTGCCAGGGGAGAGAAGGCTCAGGAAATATTCATTAATAGTAAACATTTTTGTGCCTACTCTGTGTTTCCTACCTCTTTTTTTTGAAGTTTATTTATTTTTCAGAAAGAGACAGAGACAGTGAGCAGGGGAGGTGCAGAGAGAGAGGAAGAGAGAGAGAATGTCAAGCAGGCTCTGCACTGTCAGCACAGAGCCCGATGTGGGGCTTGAACTCACAAACCATGAGATCGTGACCTCAGCCAAAACCAAGAGTTGGACTCTTAACTAAGTCTCCCAGGCGCCCCGTCTACCTCTATTAAGCACAAAAGCAGGGGAAGTGGCCCGAGGTGGAAGCAAGTTTGCATGTAAATTTCCTGAAGTCAAGACTGCTTTGATACTGGGTTGCTCTTCACTTCTATAAATATGTCATCCTTTCCTATGTTTTCAAATGCCATTGAGTCTCATCTGTGACTGTTGTCTTTCTTTGCAAAAGGGATGAACTTGATTGAGGTCTTCAAGCAATGCTTAAGATCTATCAGCAGATATCGAGGACTTATTTGTTAAAAGCTTTGTTATCAGAGACTTACTTATAAACATCTCTGTGTCATTTTTACCATCCTGTCCTCTTCAGCATGCCTCATTCTTGTTGAGACTTGTGGTGGGGTTAGGAGACCCACTGGTATTCTTTCTTCAATCTTCATTTTCTGTTGGGTGAAGACTGCGCTTCTGGCTTTGGGCAATCTACTGACTTGCTCAGTCTGGCTTTCATCCCTTAGATCCCCTATACGACCATCCGCCACCCCCACACCTCCCCTCCTCAGAGGCCATTCCTACAATGAGGGGAATTCAAAAACATATTTTATTCAAAAAGAAGTTATGAGAGCATGAGTGGAATTTTTCTAGCTTTAGGATTCTAGAGAAATCAGGTTACTGCTTTCTCATATAAGAAAAAAGTAATTTTTTTCTTTATCTTTTCTCAAAAGATAAAGGCTTTTGAGAAGCCTTTGGGATTTCTGGTCCTACCCTCTCACAACTGAATCATCAAGGCCAAATCTGAGCCCTCTTTTCTGGCATATTTTTAGAGTTGAGGTTAAGGGCAGTGTCCCTGAAGGAAGTACTGATTCTGGGTTGTTGTTTTTTTTTAATGTTTTTAACATTTATTTATTTTTGAGAGAAAGGGAGAGACAGAATGTGAGTGGAAGAGGGTCAGAGAGAGAGGGAGACACAGACTCTGAAGCATACCCCAGGCTCTGAGCTGTCAGCACAGAGCCTGACGTTGGGCTTGAACCCACAAACTGTGAGATCATGACCTGAGCCAAGTCGGATGCTTAACCGACTGAGCCACCCAGGCACCTCCGGAAGTCCTAATTCTGATCAGGAAAAAGGAGGATGAAGTGCAATGGCTTGTGAGTAAGGGGAAGTGTCTTCACTTCTCCATGTCTTACTTTTCTAATTCACACACACACACACACACACACAGATTAGTATCGACATAAAATGTTTTGTGCATCTTAGGTGAGATGAGGCACTTGAAGGAATTACAACAGGTCTTGGCATACTCAATAAATTTATTATTTGAATGAACACGGTCTGTCAATGAAGGAGATACAAGTAAGAACAATCTAGTAGTTCCAAATTCCTTTTAGACTCCAGACACTAGATGTCGCTGACGAATGGTACTTTCCAAATGGAAATTTTAAAAAGTTCTAAAGGGGGAAAAAAAAAAGCTTGGGGGATTGGGAGATTGCTTCTTGAAAACATCAGCCTGAAAGCATTTCTTTAAATATCGTGTTAAAAGTGAGTCAGCTTTAGAAAACTTGTAAAGCTTTAATCAACGTGTTTAGATAGCAAGGAACCCAGTAGGGTTTGCTGATTAACCGATTGAAGTTAATACAAAACTAAATGCTATTTCTGTATTTAAGAAGTTGCTACTTTGATGGAAGTCTGAAACACCTCCCTCAGAAATGGGAGGCTTGGTGGAGGAAGTGGGGAGGGGATGTTAGCAAACAGCTTCCTATGGGCCCTGTATTTAGATGACAGGTAACATCCGAGGAGATATGGATCTTTCCTTCCCATTCAAGATTTGGTCAATGAACTTAAATTTTGGGGCCTTTTTAAAAGTACCTTCTCTGATTTGTGCATGTATAGAACATCAGATTAAATGAAAATATACAGCCTAAAGTAAAAATTTCTGAATTCCATATATATGTGAGAAGAATGGCACTTCTGGTGTGATGATTTTGTTAATCACATTACAGGTTTGAAAAGCAAAGTGCTGTTTTTATCAAGTATTTAGGAAGTAGGGGTATGGGGGCCTACATGCACTCCTAGCCACTGTTTTCTAGGATTTTTCTACAGCTGCAGAGAGTCTTAGCTCAGGACAGCCTCTATAGCCAGTGTAGTGGGTGTTTACTGGACTGAGAAAAAGATCAAGGAGATGGGCAGGTGGCTAAATCTGAATTTTTCTCTTTACGTCAAAAACATTTACAACTGGGTGTGTGGAATGATAATATTCCTAATGACAACTAAAATTTGTTAAGGCACTGTTCTGAGCCCTGTACACAACTCATCTGAGGCTCACAGTAACCCCACGGCACAAATACTGTAATTATTCCCATTTTACAGATGGGAATGCTGAGAAAGGCCAGGTTAATTGCCTAAAGCATTAGTGCTAATCATGACTTTGATAAAACACGTTTCCACTAAGTAGAGATGTAAGTTTCTAAAACAGCCTGGAGAGATAAGGCCAATTATGTTCATGTCTCCACCATCTTTCCAATCTTCTTTTTTTTTTTTTAATTTTTTTTTTCAACGTTTTTATTTATTTTTGGGACAGAGAGAGACAGAGCATGAACGGGGGAGGGGCAGAGAGAGAGGGAGACACAGAATCGGAAACAGGCTCCAGGCTCCGAGCCATCAGCCCAGAGCCTGACGCGGGGCTCGAACTCACGGACCGCGAGATCGTGACCTGGCTGAAGTCGGACGCTTAACCGACTGTGCCACCCAGGCGCCCCATTTCCAATCTTCTTAATTACACACTGATACAGTTGTGTGCATGTATGTGTGTGTGGTATGCCTGTGTTCCACTCTTCCCATTTAACCTCACCTTACACACATTGTCTCATTTTGTTTGTATGGCTGCGCTCTTACTTTTAGTGACAACAGAAATGATGCCACAGTAGCTTTCACATTGTCTCACGGTGCCCTGTGAATTTCTCAGAGGTGGTTTGGGGCCACTTTGCAGCATATAGGGGGTCAGGGCACAAACGAGCACAACTCAGTCCTACCCCTTTTTCCCGCCTCACCTAAAGTGGTTGCTCTTGAAAATATTTTAAATCCACTGACACATTTATAGCTTATGAGTAATGTTTCAACGATGACAGGGTCTCACTGTCTTGTCTAAACAAAGTTTAAATATCATAAACTACATCAGAGTTTTTAACTCCTCTACTGTTGAACACTTAGGTTAGCTCCATGACTTGTTATTGTCCTATTGATACAAACGTCTTTGTAGTTTCCCCTCTTTTGTTTTCTTGTATTTCCTGGAGTTGGTGTAGGCTCAAAGCACATGGACGTTTATAAGCATTTTACGCAACATTGCCAAGATGCCCTGTGGAAAGCACTTTGCGGGCCAAGGGTGCGTGAGCACCCTTGCCCTTTGCCCACAAACCGAAAGTAACAGCTTTGGAAAAACAAAACAACAACAACAAAAACCAAACCCGAAACAAACTGCAAGTTAAATATGGCCGAGCTGTATTGGCAGCACCGAAGTCAGCTCCCTGAGGAAACTGTGTTTCTCTGAGTTCCTTTCTACTGAAGTAGAAGAATGTGCCATTTACAAAGGGTTATGTAGGGACCGCAGGAAGGGTGGGAGATCTTGGTTCTCCTGGAATCTTGAGGGACCCTGACTTGGCGAAGTGACTTCCCCGGAAGAAGTCTTACCTCTGAAAGTCAGATAGGGCAGAATGTAATTGGTGCTGCTCATTCACAAGGCTCTATTGGGAAAATGTAATGTGTTTAACACATGCAAAGAGTAGCTTTGAAATACCATTTATTAAAGACAAAGAAAATAAAGAAAGGAAATCACTCATGTTCTCACTTCCACACCAATAAAAACTGTTGACTATTTTGCCTTTTAGGGATTAAAAAAAAAGAATCTTTAGTGCATCTGGGTCTTATAAAGTTTTGATAATTTGCTTTACCTTAAAAAAATTTTTTAATGCTTATTTATTTTTGAGAGAGAGAGAAAGGGAGGGGCAGAGAGTGGGAGATACAGAATCCGAAGCAGGCTCAAGGCTCTGAGCTGTCCGCACAGAGCCGGACGCGGGGCTCGAACTCATGAACCACGAGATCATGACCCGAACCGAAGTCAGGCACTTAGCCAACTGAGCCACCCAGGCGCCCCTAATCTGTTTTACTTTTTATAAATTGAATAATGTGGCAGAAAATTGAAGGAATCAGATAAACTGGGTGGAATTCCATGCTTGTAAATCACAGATTTGCAGTAATTTACAATGTATTTTGTAATATGAAGGGTAAAGTTTGCTTTCCATCCTAAGCACGCATTTATTTTCCTGGGTCAAATACATAAACACTCCAAGTGGCATTTCTGCTCCAAGCTCAGCAGAGATGACTAGGAGCAAGGGTGCCATGTTCTCACCTCCACATGACATTACTCATTTCAGAGTGGTGGCAAATGGTTGAAGAATGTCACACTCTGCCCTATGATGCTAATCTCTCTTCTCATAAAGCAGAGAGATTCAGTTTACGGTGTCACGCAGATGCCAACATTAAGGTTGGAGCAAACAAGGACGAAAACTTTCTTTATTAAGTATGTGTCCAAAGAGATGCCAGGACTTTAACTATTAAAAGTCATGTGTTTGCTTTTTTGCAACTTTTAGAAAAGTTCATTTTAAGTTTGACAGGAGAGATTGGATTAATGAGGCCACAGACTACCGGACCTCACACATTCACACTCAAATCCACGAACCTAGAAATTGTGTGTGCAGTATGACGGTGTTTGGAAGCTGGAGCACTTCCTCATACCCACTGTCCTAGTTCAGGCCATACCCCCCAGCTTTCCTGCCTTCAGTCCAACTGTCTTACCACTGTACAAATCATCTCTCCAAGATAGAGCTGGTGATGTTCTTTTCTGGCCATATACCTTGATGGGGTTTACACTGCCGACAGAGTAGAGCCCAGGCAATCAAGAGTTCCTGCATTCAAGAACTTGTGCTCTTGGCCTCCACCCCCTTTCCGGCCCCACTTCTTGCCATTTACTGGCTGGCCCCACTGTGTTCTCGTCTCTCCAGACATCCTTGCCATCCTCTAAGCAAGCTCTGTTCTTGTTCACCCTTTCTTCTTTCCCATTAAATTCCTTGCTCTATTTCTTTGTCCTTTAATAGCCAGCACAAATGTAGCCTACTCTCTGAATCCTTCTTTGACCATCTCTCTTTGCTGGGTTCCGATGTAGAGCTCTGCTCTGATGTACTTTGTTCATAGTACTGTTCACCTTATAATACAGTTCTTTGTATTTGTCTCTTTCACAACTAGCAGACTGCAGCTGTATTTCATGGTTTTTTTAAAAATTTTAAAGTAATTTTATTAAAATATATTTGATATACAACATTGTGTAAATTTAGGATGTAAAACATGTTAGTTTGATACCTTTAAATATTGTGATATGATTGCCAGTGTAGTGATAATTTGCACATCTATCATTTTACATAATTGTCATTTCTTTTTTATGGTGGGGGTAATTAAGATCTACTCTCTTTGTAAGTTTTATAATTATGAAGCAATATTGTTTGTTATACTCACTATACTGTGCATTGGATCTCTAGGACTTACTTTTTTAAATGTATCTATTTCATATTTTTTTTAAAGTTTATTTTATTTATTTGAGAGAGAGAGAGAGAGAGCACATGAGCTGGGGAGGGGCAGAGAGAGAGGGAGAGAGAGAGAATCCCAAGCAGGCTCTGCATTGCCAGTGCAGAGCCTGATGTGGGGCTCAAACTCACAGACTGTGAGATCATGACCTGAGCTGAAGTCAAGAGCTGGATGCTTAACCAACTGAGTCACCCAGACATCCCTCTGTTTCATGTTTTTATCCCCAGAACTAACAGAGTATCAGAAACATAATAGATGCTTTTTTAATATTTCTGAACAAATTCATCTATTTATAAATAGGTTATAGTCAGTGGTAAATCAATAAAAAAGTAAGTAATGATTGTTTACCAATATATATTATTTGTTTATTCAACCATCTTTTACTGAGTCCCTACTATGTGTCAGCCATTGTGGTATGCAATGGTACCCACTGAAGAAAACATTGTTTCTGATCTGAAGGGGCCCACAGTCTTCTAAGGGAGATAGGCAAATAAGCAAGAATTATATTCATTTATTTATTTTGTAAAATAAAAAACATTCTTAATATGGATGTGTTTTCCTCTATGATATTACAGTGGGTAGTGGCATTTTAAGAGTATGAGTAGCAAAACTATATAATTATATCTAATTTCTGGTCTGTACTATTCGGAAAAGATATATTTAAGAGTAATTCTGATCTTTGCCAGCAAAGGTGCAATCCTGGGTGTTTCTGCTGGCTGTACCGGGAGTTTAGATTCTCCCTTTTCTGCCACAGGCAGCTTCCCCTCCCCCTCCACGGTGGACCATACTTCTGGGGAGATGAGCTGTGGCATTAGAAATACAGAGAGAGAGGCTACTTCCTTCACCACCAGAACCCTGCTGGGACTCTGCCCTTCCCGGAATCCATAGCACTAGCAGCAGAGCAATGGTGTCTCCACAAATACCCTCAGCCTTCTAGAAAGTGAGAAGATAGGGGCGCCTGGGTGGCACAGTCGGTTAAGCGGCCGACTTCAGCCAGGTCACGATCTCGCGGTCTGTGAGTTCGAGCCCCGCGTCAGGCTCTGGGCTGATGGCTCGGAGCCTGGAGCCTGTTTCCGATTCTGTGTCTCCCTCTCTCTCTGCCCCTCCCCCGTTCATGCTCTGTCTCTCTCTGTCCCAAAAATAAATAAACGTTGAAAAAAAAATTAAAAAAAAAAAAAAGAAAGTGAGAAGATAAAGAGTTTAACAACATAACCAGAAGAGAGTCTTGCATCAATCTTTAATTTCAGTATAAGCCTGTGACACAAACTTGGAGTGAGGATTTGCTATGTAGTCTTCCTCTTGTCTGGCCAAGTGAGACAAGGAGTCCCAGTTATTAATGAACCATGACATATAAAGGGGACAACCTGAGATAGTGAACTGGCATTTTGTAAAGGTCAGGGGTTACTATAAAAGGACTTGTGCAGAGACAACGATTGTTCTTCCACTAGACAAGGAGGAAAATCCAGACGCGTAGGATCACAGGACTGACAGGGACACCAAGAGGTAAGTAAAGTCGTTCAGCCCTTGCCTCCAAACAGGAGGACACCTAATCATTCAAAAAACCAAACGAAAATAGGGGCTCCTGGGTGGCTTGATCAGTTAGGCGTCTGGCTCTTGGTTTCAGCTCAGGTCGTGATCTCATGGATCTTGGGATAGAGCTCTGGGTGGGGCTCCACACTGACAGTGGGAGGCTGCTTGGGATTCTCTCTCCCTCTCTCCCTGCCTCTCCCCTGTTCACACTCTCTCTCACTCTTTTTCAAAATAAATAAATAAACTTTTTTAAAAAGTGAAACTAGAATGGGCCCTATCAACCAGATCCTATTTTGGAAGCCTCTTTCCAGCAAATGGCTCAGTTAATACCTGCATGGCATCTGAGCTGATGTTCTAGAATAGTAAGGGATCCTAAAGACATTTCATAATTTTCTTACCTCTTTTATTAGTTTTATTTACTTATCTCTTAGAAATGAGTCTTTTTTAAGATTATGGAAGATAATACAGTAGTGGATCTATCATATCATGATATAGCCTGGAAGGTGTATGCTCCTGAAGTTACCATGGAAATTAGCGTCAGTTTTACTGGAGGAGGAGGTGTGCTTCCCATGGGGCATGGGAGTGAGTATAAGCTCCAGTTGTGGAAATGTACAACTTCTAGATATAGGATGTTTATTAAGAAGAGTTTGTTGGGGCGCCTGGGTGGCTCAGTCGGTTAAGCGTCTGACTTCGGCTCAGGCCATGATCTCATGGTCCGTGAGTTCAAACCCCGCGTCGGGCTCTGTGCTGACAGCTCAGAGTCTGGAGCCTGTTTCGGATTCTGTGTCTCCCTCTCTCTCTGCCCCTCCCCTGCTCATGCTCTGTCTCTGTCTCAAAAATAAATAAACATTAAAAAAATTAAAAAAGAAAAAGAGAAGAGTTTGTTAAGATTTTCAGCAAAGCAATGACAGAATTTATTAAGAGGATTTTATTGGGGCACCTGGGTGGCTCAGTCAGTTGAGTGTCTGACTCTTAATTTTGGCTCAGGTCATGATCTCATGGTTCTGAGTTGGAGCCTCATGTCGGGATCCGCACTGAGCATAGAGCCTGCTTAAGATTCTCTGTCCCTCTGCTCCTCTCCCTTGCTTGTGCTCTCTCTCCCTATCTCTGAAAAAATAATTCTAAAAAAGAAGATTTTATTTAGCAAAGCAATGATAAGCTCTTTGCAGTGTAATAATATTTATCAATTAACAATCCTTCTATGGCATTATTTTCAACTATTTTAATGCATTGTCTTTTGTTTCTCTCCCTTACCAGCTTTCCCAAAGTTTAACACAACTTCTTAAAAAATATGATGTCTGAGACACTGATTTAATTTCCTTTGGATATATATACCTAGGAGTGGGATTGCTGAATCATATGGTAGTTCTATTTTTAATTTTTGGGAGGAAAGTTCTATTAGCTGCACCAATATACATTCCCATCAACAGTGCATGAAAATGCCCTTTTCTCTGTACCCTCATCAACAGTTGCTTACTTCTTGTCTTTTTTATAATAGTCATCCTAATCTCAGGGAAAAAGCTCTCAGTTTTTCCCCGTTGAGGATGATGTTAGCTGTGGGCTTTTCATAAATGGCTTTTATGATCTTTAAGTATGTTCCTTCTATCCCGACTTTCTCAAGGGTTTTTATTAAGAAAGGGTGCTGGATTTTATCAAAGGCCTTTTCTGCATCGATTGACAGGATCATATGGTTCTTCTCTTTTTTTTTGTTAATGTGATGTATCACGTTGATTGATTTGCGAATGTTGAACCAGCCCTGCATCCCAGGAATGAATCCCACTTGATCATGGTGAATAATTCTTTTTATATGCTGTTGAATTCGATTTGCTAGTATCTTATTGAGAATTTTGGCATCCATATTCATCAGGGATATTGGCCTGTAGTTCTCTTTTTTTACTGGGTCTCTGTCTGGTTTAGGAATCAAAGTAATACTAGCTTCATAGAATGAGTCTGGAAGTTTTCCTTCCCTTTCTATTTCTTGGAATAGCTTGAGAAGGATAGGTATTATCTCTGCTTTAAACGTCTGGTAGAACTCCCCTGGGAAGCCATCTGGTCCTGGACTCTTATTTGTTGGGAGATTTTTGATAACCGATTCAATTTCTTCGCTGGTTATGGGTCTGTTCAAGGTTTCTATTTCCTCCTGATTGAGTTTTGGAAGAGTGTGGGTGTTCAGGAATTTGTCCATTTCTTCCAGGTTGTCCAATTTGTTGGCATATAATTTTTCATAGTATTCCCTGATAATTGTTTGTATCTCTGAGGGATTGGTTGTAATAATTCCATTTTCATTCATGATTTTATCTATTTGGGTCATCTCCCTTTTCTTTTTGAGAAGCCTGGCTAGAGGTTTGTCAATTTTGTTTATTTTTTCAAAAAACCAACTCTTGGTTTCGTTGATCTGCTCTACAGTTTTTTTAGATTCTATATTGTTTATTTCTGCTCTGATCTTTATTATTTCTCTTCTTCTGCTGGGTTTAGGCTGCCTTTGCTGTTCTGCTTCTATTTCCTTTAGGTGTGCTGTTAGATTTTGTATTTGGGATTTTTCTTGTTTCTTGAGATAGGCCTGGATTGCGATGTATTTTCCTCTCAGGACTGCCTTCGCTGCGTCCCAAAGCGTTTGGATTGTTGTATTTTCATTTTCGTTTGTTTCCATATATTTTTTGATTTCTTCTCTAATTGCCTGGTTGACCCACTCATTCGTGAGTAGGGTGTTCTTTAACCTCCATGCTTTTGGAGGTTTTCCAGACTTTTTCCTGTGGTTGACTTCAAGCTTCATAGCATTGTGGTCTGAAAGTATGCATGGTATAATTTCAATTCTTGTAAACTTATGAAGGGCTGATTTGTGACCCAGTATATGATCTATCTTGGAGAATGTTCCATGTGCACTCGAGAAGAAAGTATATTCTGTTGCTTTGGGATGCAGAGTTCTAAATATATCTGTCAAGTCCATCTGATCCAGTGTCTCATTCAGGGCCCTTGTTTCTTTATTGACCGTGTGTCTAGATGATCTATCCATTTCTGTAAGTGGGGTGTTAAAGTCCCCAGCAATTACCACATTCTTATCAATAAGGTTGCTTATGTTTATGAGTAATTGTTTTATATATTTGGGGGCTCCGGTATTCGGCGCATAGACATTTATAATTGTTAGCTCTTCCTGATGGATAGACCCTGTAACTATTATATAATGTCCTTCTTCATCTCTTGTTACAGCCTTTAATTTAAAGTCTAGTTTGTCTGATATAAGTATGGCTACTCCAGCTTTCTTCTGGCTTCCAGTAGCATGATAAATAGTTCTCCATCCCCTCACTCTCAATCTAAAGGTGTCCTCAGGTCTAAAATGAGTCTCTTGTAGACAGCAAATAGATGGGTCTTGTTTTTTTATCCATTCTGATACCCTATGTCTTTTGGTTGGCGCATTTAATCCATTTACATTCAGTGTTATTATAGAAAGATACGGGTTTAGAGTCATTGTGATGTCTGTATGTTTTATGCTTGTAGTGATGTCTCTGGCACTTTGTCTCACAGGGTCCCCCTTAGGATCTCTTGTAGGGCTGGTTTAGTGGTGACAAATTCCTTCAGTTTTTGTTTGTTTGGGAAGACCTTTATCTCTCCTTCTATTCTAAATGACAGACTTGCTGGATAAAGGATTCTTGGCTGCATATTTTTGCTGTCTAGCACCCTGAAAATCTCGTGCCAATTCTTTCTGGCCTGCCAAGTTTCAAAAGAGAGATCAGTCACGAGTCTTATAGGTCTCCCTTTATATGTGAGGGCACGTTTACCCCTTGCTGCTTTCAGAATTTTCTCTTTATCCTTGTATTTTGCCAGTTTCACTATGATATGTCGTGCAGAAGATCGATTCAAGTTACGTCTGAAGGGAGTTCTCTGTGCCTCTTGGATTTCAATGCCTTTTTCCTTCCCCAGTTCAGGGAAGTTCTCAGCTATGATTTCTTCAAGTACCCCTTCAGCACCTTTCCCTCTCTCTTCCTCCTCTGGGATACCAATTATGCGTAAATTATTTCTTTTTAGTGTATCACTTAGTTCTCTAATTTTCCCCTCATACTCCTGGATTTTTTTATCTCTCTTTTTCTCAGCTTCCTCTTTTTCCATAACTTTATCTTCTAATTCACCTATTCTCTCCTCTGCCTCTTCCATCCGAGCTGTGGTGGTTTGCATTTTGTTTTCCATTTCCTTTAAAGCGTTTTTCAGCTCCTCGTGCCTGTTCATTAGTCCCCTGATGTCTGTAGCAAGAGATTCTCTGCTGTCCTGTATGCTGTTTTCCAGCCCAGCGATTAATTTTATGACTATTATTCTAAATTCACTTTCTGTTATATTATTTAAATCCTTTTTGATCAGCTCATTAGCTGTTGTTATTTCCTGGAGATTCTTCTGGGGGGAATTCTTCCGCTTGGTCATTTTGGATAGTCCCTGGTGTGGTGAGGGCCTGCAGGGCACTTCCCCTGTGCTGTGGTGTATAACTGGAGTTGGTGGGCGGGGCCTCAGTCCGACCTGATGTCTGCCCCCAGCCCACCGCTGGGGCCACAGTCAGACTGGTGTGTGCCTTCTCTTCCCCTCTCCTAGGGGCGGGATTCACTGTGGGGTGGCGTGGCCCGTCTGGGCTACTTGCACACTGCCAGGCTTGTGATGCTGGGGATCTGGCGTATTAGCTGGGGTGGGAAGGCAAGGTGCACGGCGGCAGGGGGGGCAGGCTTAGCTCGCTTCTCCTTAGGTGATCCACTTCAGGAGGGGCCCTGTGCAGCCGGAGGGAGTCAGATCGCTGCCGGAGGTTTGGCTCCGCAGAAGCACAGAGTTGGGTGTTCGCGCGGAGCGAGCAATTTCCCTGGCCGGAGCCGGTTCCCTTTGGGATTTTGGCTGGGGGATGGGCGGGGGAGATGGCGCTGGAGAGCGCCTTTGTTCCCCGCCAAACTGAGCTCTGTCGTCCGGGGGCTCCGCAGCTCACCCTCCCTTTGTCCTCCAGCCTTCCCGCTTTCTGAGCAGAGCTGTTAACTTATGACCTCCCAGACGCTAAGTCGCGCTTGCTGTCGGAACACAGTCCGTCAGGCCCCTCCGCTTTTGCAAGCCGGACTCGGGGGCTCTGCTTGGCCGGCGAGCCGCCCCTCCGCCCCGGCTCCCTCCCGCCAGTCCGTGGAGCGCGCACCGCCTCGCTGCCCTTCCTACCCTCTTCCGTGGGCCTCTCGTCTGCACTTGGGTCCGGTGACTCTGTTCTGCTAATCCTCTGGCGGTTTTCTGGGTTATTTAGGCAGGTGTAGGTGGAATCTAAGTGATCAGCAGGACGCGCGGTGAGCCCAGCGTCCTCCTACGCCGCCATCTTCCTAGTCTCTATAATAGTCATCCTAACACATGTGAGGTGTTATCTCATTGCAGTTTTGACTTGCGTTGCCCTAAATATTAACACCTTTTCATATATCTGTTGGCCACTTTTATGTCTGTGAGCTGTAAAGATGGAGAAAAGGGGCCATGAGCCAAGGAATGCAGGTGGCCTCTGGAAGCTGGAAAAGTTAAAGAAACAGATTCACTCCTAGAACTGCCAAAAAAGGAACTCACCCTGCTGCTAATTTGATTTTAGCTCATGAGAACCATGTAGAGTTTCTGACCTGGAGAACTGTAAGACAATACATTTGAGTTGTGTTAAGCCACTAAGTGTGTGGTAGTTTGTTACAGAAGCAATAGGAAACTAATACAGGAATGCATTGTGACAATAATTATGAATGTCTGACAAGAAGAGTCGAGTCTGACTCGTAGAAGGATGCAGTGAACAGCTCGTTGCAGCTCTCTATGGCAGCCACCTTCTGGCACGTAGTTCCCATTCAGTGGGGTGGCTCAGTTGGAGGGAATTAATGGTTTTGTTGGATTAAAGAGAAAATAAAATCTTAAGCTCCTGCCTAGGAAATCTGGAAAAGATTATACAAATTCTCATGAGCTGAATCTCACGTGATGTTCCTAGTTCGTTGCTGAGAACTAAGATTTATGGAACACTTTAGAAAACATTTCATTTGATCTTCACAACTATCCTGGTTTCTTTATTCCTATTTTACCTAAGAAAAACCGTGGGTAGGAAGTTAAGAGAAACTAGAAGTCAGACATTAAATGATCCATCCAATAGATGAAGGAAGAAGGACCTCCTTGTAGCTTGTAGCTTCTCACTCATTCTCAAAACAGAGGTTTTGTACTGTAAGACGGAGTCATGCTCTTTCCTGGTCTTATGCTATATCCTTGAGTATTGAAATGCAATAAAGATTTTCTCCAAAAGTTGGGTTTTGTTTTCTGCTAATAGAGCAACACTGGATATATATTATTTTCCCCAAACTGTTTCTGAATATATTTTAAAAAGGAAAGATCCACTGTTATCTTGGCTGCTACATAGCTGATTTCCACTTGGCTTCATTGATAGTGGCTTTTACCCTTTTCACAGCAGAAAGCCCAGCTCTGATGGAGACCATTGGAATCAGCTATTGTTTTATTCAAATCACATAAGTTTAGCAGGAATGTGTACTCTTGTAAATAAATATAGTCAACATATATATAGCACAGTGCAGGTAAGGCATTTTTCTATACTACCAGGAACTGCACCTCGGACAAAGGAAAAGAAACCCCTGAAACGTAATTTCAAAAAATATCCAATATGTTTCAAATTTACTTGTGACTTCTTCTTCAAAGGATTTTTTTAAATTTTTTTAAATGTTTATTTATTTCTGAGACAGAGAGAGACAGAGCATGAGTGGGGGAGGGGCAGAGAGAGAGGGAGACACAGAATCTGAAGCAGGCTCCAGGCTCAGCACAGAGCCCGACGCAGGGCTCGAACTCACAAACCTTGAGATCATGACCTGAGCTGAAGTCTGTCGCTCAACCGACTGAGCCACCCAGGCGCCTACTTGTGACTTCTTAAACTAAAGTAATTCAGATGCAGAGAGGGAGAATTTTTATAAAAGAAGTTAAAAGAACAGTTTTATTGAGACATAATTCACATACCATTCACCCATTTAAAGTGTACAATGCAATGGCTTTGGGCATATTACATTATTGCTTTTTAAAAACTTGTGATAAAATGCATATGCAAAAATTGTGATAAAATTTCAAACCATCTTTAAATGTACGATTCAGTGGCATTAATTACATTTACAATGTTATGCAACCATCACCACTGTCTATTTCCAAAACATTTTCATCACCCCAAATAGAAACTCTGCAACCATTAAGCAATAACTCCCCATTCCTCCCTCCTCTCAGTGGCTGGTAACCTCTAATCTACTTTCTGTTTTTAAGAATTTGTCTATTTTAGATATTTCCTATAGTGAAGTCATACAGTATGTTTCCTTTTGTGTCTGATTTGTGTACTTGGCATAATGTTCTCAAGGTTTATCCACGTTGCAGCCTGCATCAGAACTTCATTCCCTGGTATGGCTGAACAGTATTTCACTACATGTATATACCACATTTTGCTTACCTACCTATTTGTTGACGGATACTTGGGTTATCCCCACCTTTTGGTTGTTGTGACTAATGTTGCAATAAACATTGGCATGCAGTTATCTGCTGAGTCTCTTCTTTCAGTTTTCTGGGTATATTACCTAGTGGTGGAGTTGTTGGAATCTATGGTAGTTTGAGGTTTAACTTTTTGAGGGATGACAAACTGGTTTCCATAGTGGCTGCAGCATTTTACATTCCCACTGGCAACGTTCAGTAGTACCAATTTCTCCATCCCTCACCAATATCATCCTGGAAGGTGTGATGTGTAATCTCTTTGTGGTTTCTATAAATAAACTTTTAGACTTGGGGCACCTGAGTAGCTCGGTCGGTTGAGTGCCTGACTCTTGATCTCAGCTTGGGTCTTGATCTCAGGGTCCTGAGTGTGGAGCCTACTTAAAAAAACAACAGCAACAAAAACACAAAACAAACAAAAAGATAAATAAACTTAAAAGGATTAAAAGTTGAATCCTTTCTAGCCCTTAGTTTTAATTTCCCTCCGTTTTGTGTGTATTAAATCATTTTTAGGTGTTTACTACCGCTCTTCAAGTTACTCCAAGCTAGAACACGAGTGTTCTAGCTCTTGCCCTTTCTTAGAAAGAACCAGGTCAAGGGTGCCTGGGTGGCTTAGTCAGTTAAGTGACCGACTCTTGACTTCAGCACAGGTCATGATCTCACAGTTTGTGAGTTCGAGCCCCGTTTTGGGCTTGGTGTTGACAGTGCGAAGCCTGCTTGAGATTCTCTCTCCCTCACTCTCTCTCTGCCCCTCCCCTGCTTATGCTCTCTCTCTCTCTCTCTGTCAATTAAATAAATAAAAATGAACATAAAGAAAAAAGAAAAGAAAGAAAGAAGGAGCCAGGTCATCTCAGAGGAGGCTTGGACAGAGAATAAACAATAGATGGAGGAATTTAGTACAATAGGGAAATAAGTGTGGAATGTAAAAGAGCGCAAGAAAGGAGTACACAGAGGAAACACAAAGTTCATAAAGGATTATAAAAATTATGTGGGAGAGAGATAACAAGGGTGAATTCAGGGAAAGGTGCTAAAGGAAATGGCAAGCAAGCTAGGTACACTCTGTGAATAGAAGCCATAACTGGAAGGTCCAGGTTTCAAAGTTGTCATGTCTGTGGACTTGATGCTTCACTGTAGAAAGAGACAGGGTGGACTGGGTTCCTTACATCCCACTTGAGGAAGGATGATCACGCTACCCCGGTTCCCCCTAGGACAGGGAGGTAGCTCTTGAAACCTGTTAAAGACAGGGAACCCATTTCCTCAAGCCTCCTTCAACTGCCAAAAGGTGATCAGACACAAGTACACTGTACATTGGCCCAGTGGCTGCTGTGTTTGGTAGGGTTAGTCTGTGCGATTTGGGAAAGCTAAAATTTCCCTCAAAAGAAAGCAAAAGCCTTGTGTTATTTTTTTCTAAGGAGACTCTCTTTTTTAAAAAAAAATTTTTAATGTTTATTTATTTATGAGAGAGAGAGAGAGAGAGTGCATGAATGGGGGAGGGCAGCGAGAGAGACAGGGAGACACAGAATCCTAAGCAGGCTCCAGGCTCTGAGCCGTCAGCACAGAGCCTGATGCAGGGCTTGAATCCACGAACTGTGAGATCATGACCTGAGCTGAAGTCAGACACCTAACTGACTAAGCCATCCAGGTGCCCCTGGAAACTCTCTTTATTAAACTATTAGGTCCCATATTCATCAAAATATTAGACCCGCCATTTGGTTGATTATCCCCGAACAATGGTAAAGGTGATCCCATATGGATGAGCAAGGGCACTCTTCATCGTGCCTGTGACACCAGGTCTGCCTTTAGAGGAAGTTCTATACCAGAAGCTTGAAGATATGCATACCCTTCCATAATCTGTAAATTTATACCAAGAAAAAAAAATCAAAGCAGTGTACAAATACCCATTGTACATTTTGTGTCAAATGATCACCACAAGTTTTGTCTGTCAAAAATGTATTGACAACAATCAAATATTTAAGTGTAAGGGCTCTATTAAATAAATTTGGCTCACCCACTTACTATTTTGCTATTAAATATTGTAGAAATGTATTAATTGACATGAAAGAATGTTCATAAATTATTGACAGTCAAAACAAGCAAATCACAAAAGAATAAAGTCTCAATTTGTAGTATCATCTATCGATCCCCCCCCAGGTTTATCTATCTGGAAGATTCATGCCACAATAGTGGTCTTTGGGTAGTAAGATTACAGATAAGTTTTGTTCATTCATTAGGATTGTTTGTATTTTACAGGTTTTATTCAATAAACCTGTGTTACAACCCCACACCCCCCACCCACACATTCTGGAAAATGCCAGAGGGTGGCAAATTCACAATTCTGTTCACGAAGGGGCATGATTCTCCTGCACCATCCACAGCATCATACCTCCCTGTCTCCACATATTCAGAAGAGTAGCATGGCATTCTGGGTCTCCTTAAAAAAAAAAGAGAGAGAGTTCTAAATTCTTAGAGAAGACCAGCAAGATGCGATTCTACAAGGCAGCAAATGCTGATGGGGAGAGTAAAAGTGGAGATGGTTCAGCAATGACGAATCTTCCTGGTTTGGTCACAGAAAAGGAGAGTGTTGCCAGTTCCCGCTGTCGGGATGCCTTTTGTGTTCTGCATCTTTTTTTTAGCTCAGGGATTATCAGGGCAGGGTTTCCACGCCAGAGCATTCAATAAGGCTTGCCCACCCAAATTCAGAGCTCAGTGTGATTACTATCAGCTTTTAAAAACTTTGCTAGATAAGAATTTAGCTCTTGCCGACAAAATCTTTTCATATGGATGGCTTATTTGTTCAGGAAGTGAGCAAACAATGCTGTGGTGACATTAATGCACCACAAAGGCATTCACTCAGAGTTAATTTCAGCAGAGTATAATCTTTCAGTTGCTTTGTTCATAAAATGTCCAAATCGCCTCTTTCCACACTGACACTTCACATACTTGGCTTGCAGAGTCTATAGGCGTCACGGAGACTGGCAGGACCAGATGATCTAATTATACCATTTATGCTGTCAATAATGAAGAGCCGTAAGGCCTGAACTCAATATCTCTTAGTTCATCTATATGTTCATTTTTAAGATCTAAATAAAATGTTAAAACTGAATTTTCAAAATGTTACACCATAGAGTGAAATGTAAGTTTTTGAAATTGATTTTTGAAGTTACTTCTGAAATGTCTCTTGAAAAATATTGGGTTGAGCAGGTGTTTGGTCTCTAAGTCTGTTTTTCCAGAGGCTTCCACTAACAAAGTCCTGAAGGGAATTATAACAGATCTAAAAACATCAGGTCACAGATTAGGAAAGGTGTTTAAAAATTGAAACTACGGGGGCACCTGGATGGCTCGGTCAGTGAAGCATCTGACGTCAGCTCAGGTCATGATCTGGCGGTCTGTGAGTTCCAGCCCCGCGTCAGGCTCTGTGCTGACAGCTCAGAGCCTGCAGCCTGCTTCAGATTCTGTGTCTCCCTTGCTCTCTGCCCCTCCCCCACCCAAGCTCTGTCTCTCTCTGTCTCTCAAAAATAAATAAGCATTAAAAAAAATTGAAACTACACACAGACGGAAGTTAGGTTCTTTACTCAAGTTGAAAGTGTGCAAGGAAAGAAGAATATCTTCATCCTACTAAACTGGAAAATGATTGAAGAGCTTTTTTCAGGTAAAGTGCTTTGGGGACTGCTTTTAAATGGGCCCTTTACGTTTTTTCTGCTCTTGTTTATTATCTAAACTGGAGGCAACTTTTTTTTTTACTATAAATCTCACAATATTTGTCATTGCTGAACCATCTCCACTTCTACTCTCCCCATCAGCATTTGCACCTTGTAGAATCGTATCTTGCTGGTCTTCTCTAAGAAGAATTTAGAACTCTCTTTTTTCTTTTTAAGGAGACCCAGAATGCCATGCTACTCTTCTGAATGTGTGGAGACGGGGAAGTACGATGCTGAGAATATTCAGGAGAATCATGCCCCTTCGTGAACAGAATTGTGAAGTTGTTATTGAATATGGACTCTGCACCTCGTTCTGTTCTTCTCTTCTCTTCTCTTCTCTTCTCTTCTCTTCTCTTCTCTTCTCTTGTTGTAAGAAATATTTATTTATTTTGAGACGGGGGAGAGGGAAAGAGAGAGAGGGAGAGAGAGAATCCCAAGGAGGCTCCACACTGTCAGCACAGAGCGCCACACTGGGCTTGAACCCATGAACTGAGAGGTCATGACCTCAGCTGAAATCAAGAGTCAGAAGCTTAACCAACTGAGCCACCTATGTGCCCCTCTGCCATCTGGTCCTTTACTATCTGATGCCTTAGAATATTCTTTTATATCACTGTTGTCTCAGATTAGTCTCAAAAAAATAATTACCAATTAGCACACGAGAAAGTGAGGTCAGGGGGCTGCTTTAACCTGTCAGCTAGCTGGTTTTTCCTCTTTCACATATTGTCTAACTCCAATCCATCTTCTTCTTTTTTTTTTTTAAGTTTATTTATTGAGAGAGAGAAAGAGAGAGAGAGAAAGTGGGGGAGGGCAGAGAAGGAGGAAGAGAGAGAATCCCAAGCAGGCTTCACACCGGCAGGGCAGAACCTGAGTTCAAAAACCTTGAACTCATGAACTGTGAGATAAGGACCTGAGCCTAAACCAAGAGTCAGCCACTTAACCGAATGAGCCACCCAGGTGCCCCAATCCATCCTCTTCTTGCTGGTCATGTTACTTTAAGTGGACTTGTTCCATATATAAAGTTTGGGAATATGAAAAATTTGGAAGTTAATAAAGAAAACCAGTGTACGATCCATGTAAGCCTTGCTACCATGATATTAGAATTTTGGCAGACATTTTCTGTATGTTTCCATAAATCTGCTTTTTTTCTTCCCTCAAGAACAACAAAATTTCACTCAAAATAGAAACAATAAGGCACTCTTGCCATATCGACAAATGAATTGTCTGTTATCAATGAACAAATATTCATCAAGTACCTACTGCATGTCAAGCCATTGGAATACAGCAGTGAAATGATAAACAAGGTCCTTGACCTCATGGGAATCAAACATTAATCAGTAGTTATAAGTGTGATGAGCGCTAGGAAGAAGGGCAATATGGGAACTCTATTGCTTTCTCTCTTTCTGTTCTTTTAATAACTCCCCTTAGAAATTCGTGTTGTCACTTGTGCCTCTGTGGTCTAGGACCTACACTGAATATATGCAGCAAATGCATTCTTAAAGTGTATAACAGTGAGTATATGAACAGTACAAAGTGTGCTCAGAGAATATAAAAGCAACTGCCCGAGGCAGGAAGAATACATTACATTTCAGAACTGTGATCTCAGGGCCTCTCTGACCCTTTTCTCTATCCTTCTTTCAATTCTAGCATACCTCCTCAATTGTTCTGTTGGTAAATTAACACTGTATGGATTTTAGGGCAAATCAATGGCATTTCTTCTATGATATCACCATCTTGACCAAATCTACTTATGTGCACTGTTCTTGTTTCAATATGACAAGTGGCTCGTCATCTTTGACATATGATTCCTCCACTGCCATTTTTCTGTTTCTTAGTATGTTTTTCTGACTGTACTATCTAGTTCAACCTGCAAGGGTGAAAACAGCATTGTGCAAAATCCCCAGGTTAATAAACTTAAATCTCTTCCATTTCTGGCCGTGTTAGCAGGTACATTTTATAAAACCAGTGCCTGTCTATTTTTTTTTTCCTATGAGATATATAATCCTTGAGGAGAGAGATGTCTCATGAAAAGTTTATAAACTCAATAGTATTAAATACAGTGGTAGCCCCTCCAATCCAATGAAGTCACTTACTAATACATGTCTATGGTGCTACAATAATTCTAATTTTGTTCTTGGAAGGAGCATTAAAGCCATTATTTCAGCTCCACAAACAACCTGACGGAAGTAATTTCTTTTCTCACCAGGAAAGACTCTCATGTACTTCCTGTACCATAGAATAAATACCAGAGTGGTCATAAAATACTTCAATATCTGAGGTCATTTAGGAACATGTTGTATTTTTAAGGACTAGTGACTTATGTTTGAGCTCATTGTTTTTATTTATATTTAACAATGAAATATTTTACCCTTTTTGATTTATTGTCTGCTAAACATCTGCTGTCTTTTGTTGAGATTCATAACACTTTTTCCTTTGAAATCTTTTCAGAACAGTATGACAATTTAAGAAAAATTAAATAACACTGAATAAAATTAATAAAAATAAAGTTAATAAAATAAATAAAATAAATAAAAATTAATTTAAAAATTATTAAAAGCTAAATAAAATAGAGCATTAAGAAATAATTCTGTAATTATATACACACACTTTTTTCTTCACACACATATTTTTAAAAAATGTTTTTTTAATTTTTATTTACTTTTGAGAGAGAGAGAGAGAGAGATACAGAGCATAAGCTGGGGAGGAGCAGAGAGAGAGGGAGACAGAATCCAAAACAGGCTCCAGGTGTCAGCACAGAGTCTGGTGTGGGGCTTGAACTCAGGAACTGTGAGATCATGACCTGAGCCAAAGTTGCACGCTCACCCAACTGAGCCACCCAGGCGCCCATTCACATACATATTTTTATAAAATGATTGTATCTGAAAAGAAAGTTCAGGGTTCAGGCTTTGCCTCCAAACTTTAGAATTCTAATCCTGACTTTGCTAGTCTCCACCTGTGTGGTTTTGGACAAGCTTCTAAAGTCCTGGAAACCTCAACATTCTCATATGTAAAATGAGGATAACTGCACGTAACTCACAGGGCTGTTGTGATGAAAGATAAAGGTGTCTAGTGAAACCTAAAGAAATCTGATTTCATTGAGGGATTTATTTAGTAAATACTAGTTAATATGTAGCCACAGTTCTAAGACTTTGCAAATATGACCTCATTTATTTTCTCATTTAATACTTAAATCCTAATAGCAACTGAATGAGGTGGGCACTCTTTTTTTTTTTTTTTTTCTTAATGTTTGTTTACTTTGAGACAGAGCACGTGTGAGCAGGGGATGGGCAGAAAAAGGGAGAGAATCCCAAGCAGGCTTGACATCGTCAGCACAGAGTTCAACATGGGGCTCTATCTCAAGAACTGTGAGATCATGACCTGAGCCAAAATCAAGAGTAGGACCCTCAACTGACTGAGCCACCCAGGTACCCCAAGGTGGGCACTCTTTTTGCTTCTGTTTTGTAGATGAGGAAACCAAGGGGCTGAAAGGTTAAGGTAACTATTCCAGGTAAAGAGAGTATCAGAGCCAGGATAGCAACCTGGGTGGTTAGGCTAAAAACTTAATGCTCTTAAATAATGTAGCCCTATTTTATTTATGTACGAATGTAACCAATTTACTTAACTCCTACTATATATGTTAGGAATTGTCCTAGGCACATGAGTTACAAAGATGAAGAAATCTGTGCCCTTGAGAAGATCATAGTTTAGTGGTAAAAAAAAAAAAATTGGAAACAGATAATTATGATACAATGCTGTACATCCATAGAAGACATAAGCTCAGTGGCTGTGGGAGTCACTGGCCTATTATTAACATTTGAAGGGCTTAGGAAGAGGCATAAATGAAAACCCGCATTCCATATGTTCAAATATTTAAACATTATAGACTAAATTTCACAAAGCTGTTTTTTATAATGACAAAATTGAAAGTCTGAGTAAGTCTGGGAATTTTTTATTACTAAAAGTTACCATAGCACAAGAGCAAAGACAACTGAATTTAAATATTAGTGGGCATGTCTGTGTATTCTGTTGAAGGGCTGGCAATGTTTGGGTGAGTGATTAAATAGCAATAAACATAATTCATAAATAAAATTCATTTACCCACAAATATATTTTTCTGAACTTACTCTTACCAAAATAACTAATGATGATTTTATAATCAACATTTTCACATAATTTGTACACTATTAATAGTAATAATCTAAGTGTCTAAATATATACCTATTCAAAGTGTATAAAATTTTAACATATTTTCATCAAATCATTAATTAAATTTACCAAAGTTAAATTATTTTCATATTTTTTCAAAAAATTCTCTTTATATATGAGGTGCCTGGGTGGCTCAGTAGGTGAAGCATCTGACTTTGGCTCAGGTCATACTCTCACGGTTCATGAGTTCAAGCCCCACGTCAGGCTCTGTGCTGATGGCTCGGCGTCTGGAGCCTGCTTCAGATTCTGTGTCTTGCTCTCTCTCTGCCCCTCCCTCCCTCATGCTCTCTCTATCTCTCAAAAAATAAATAAATGTTAAATTTTTTTAATTCTCTTTATATAAAATACCCAGTTATCTCTTAAAATAAAATGTAAAATAAAACATTAACAATTTTATTTATTTAATTAATTTATTTTTTTAAGTAGGCTCCTCACTCAGTGCGAAGCCCCACACAGGCCCCAAACTCACGACCCTGAGATCAAGACCTGAACTGAGATCAAGAGTCTGACACTTAACTGGGGCGCCTGGGTGGCTCAGTTGGTTGAGGGTCCAACTTTGGCACAGGTCATGATCTCACAGTTTGTGAGTTCCAGCCCCACAATGGGCTCTGTGTTGACAGCTGGGAGCCTGGAGCCTGCTTGGATTCTGTTTCCCTCTCTCTCTGCCCCTCCCCCACTCATGTTCAGCTCTCTCTTGCAAAAATAAGTAAACATTAAAAAAATAAAATAAAATAAAAAAGAGTCTGATGCTTAACCAACTGAGCCACCCAGGTGCCCCAAAACACTAAAATTTTTAAAAAATTAACTGAAACTGAATTAATTCAATTTTTTGAATATTTAATTAAACCGTATCAAATATATTTATGTATTTGAGTATACCCGACACACAATGTTACATTATACTCGACACACAATGTTACATTAGTTTCAGGTGTACACACAATGTTACATTAGTTTCAGGTGTACAATATAGTGATTCAACAATTTGTATGTTTCGCTATGCTCACGGGCAGTGTAGCTACCATCTATAATTGCTATTATAATGCAATTGACTATATTCCCTGTGCTGTACTTTTTATTTCCATGACTTATTCATTCTGCTACTAGAAGCCTGTATTTCCCACTGTGCTTCATCCATTTTGCCCATCCCCCCATCTCCCTTTCCTCTAGCAACCATCAGTTTGTTCTCTGTATTTATAGGTCTGATTGAGCTTTTTGTTCATTTATTCATTTGTTCTGTTTTTTTTTAGATTCCACATATAAGTGAAATCATATGGTACTTTCCTGTCTCTGTCTGACTTATTTCACTTAGCATAATACCCTTTCGGTCCATCCTAAAGTGTATTAAATATTTTTATACAAACAAATGGATTCTAATGTCCATGTAGTTGCTATTTGGATCGATGAGTCACACGTTACATCTATTTATATACAAACTTAAGAGTAATGTGAATTGTTAAAGGTTGCAAAATGTTCCTCAGTTGCTATGTGCAACTATTGTGAGTCCTTGCTAATTTGTGAGTAGCTCTGGAACCGTAAATCTGAGCACATAGCTAAACAAGAAAATGGGTACTTGGCTCTACTGGGAATAGCATTTTGTTTTGCAAGGATCTATTGCACATACGCTATTGGAAAGCTTGATTATTATGGCCCTTCTCTTGCCTAAATGCTATTTCTGCTCAAATTCCCCCCACACTCCGCAGCAGTGTCTGTCTCCAACATCAGCACGGGCATGACCCCACAAACCTTTATGTCATCTAGCTCCAGTTGCCTTTTGTTTCAAGGACGCGGCTAGAGATACGGAGATGTATTTCTTTGGAGCCTGAATCATGTTAGTGGAGGAATTGATGATTAGGGTTATGAGTCTTGCTGTGCCAGTGCTGAATACCAGATCCTGAGAGAGAGAGGTGTTCATATGTTCCTTCATGTATTTATTTTTGTTTGTTTATAATGTATGAGGCCCTCAGAAGTGCAGGGTCCTTCTTGCTTGGGTCTTAGGGTGGTACTGTGTAACTACTAGCTACAGGACCAAGGAATTTTTTTATATGAAGCAGATATTTGGTTGAATCTTGGAGACAGAGCACTACTATGGGGCATGTTGCTGACAGCATATGCAAAGGCACTGAGGTACTTAGTAGTGTAGCCTGCTCCGTGAACTGCAGACATGTCTGCATGGCTAGAGCACAGGAAGCTTGAGGTGAGAGGTGGAGGGTGAAGCAGGAGAGATAAGTAGGGACACATCACACTGGTCTTAAGAGCCATTTGATATTTATCCTGAAACAAGGAGGAACATTAAAGGATTTTTTACAAGGGAGGAATTTGTTTAGAATGGGCTTTGATGTGGATCATACTTGGAGAAGGGCAAGCACTCAGCAATTAGGGTAGCAATTATTCCAGGGAGAAACAATGCTGACGCTAACAAAGTTGGGGTAGTGGAAATGCAAATGATGAGAGAAGTCGAGAGGAATTGAGAATATGAAGAGAGACTGGAGATACAGGAGGGCCTAGAACATTTTAGTGGTTTAATAAATGTTTGTTTGAAGTGAATTGTGCTCCTGTTGCCAGTGCCTCTGGCATTTCAACTACATTATCACACATGCCTTTGTTTAACTGTGAATTAATCTGAATATAGTGTTCTAATCCTTTGAATTGTAAAGTGGGTACATTCTTACAAAAGGAAGATTGATACCAAAGGGAGACATACCAAGAAGTTCTCAGTGAAGTTGGTCTGATACTGTTACACAACTGTGTTCATTTCCAATAGGAACATCTCCTTGAGTCAAAGAAGTTCATCTCACAGGTCCATCAGGTCATACATGGGTGGGTTATAATATATACTGCTCATTCACAAGTTTTCTGTACATAACCACACTGCCCTTCAGTTACCTTTGCTAAGATTCTGAGTCTACTTTGCCCAGTGGGAAACATTTGGAATCCTTGAGTTTTCTGCACGGACTGTAACTTCACAGAATGTTCCCTTTGTTCTTTAAAGTGGTGACTCATTTATTTCTAAATCAAATTTAACCTAAAATGACTTTTTTGTTGTTATTTTGTTGTGCTTTATTTGACTTCATGTAACCTTTCAAAACTGATTGGGGACAGATTTGTAACAAATGCAGCTTGAAAATTTGGAAATGTGACAGTCGCAGACAATGGGGATCATGCTGTTTTTATATCTGTTTTTAAAAGTCCCTTTTTGTTCATGCTTCTTCTATCTGCCTTTCCATCAAGAGTTGGGTCAACCGGCCTATCTGATGCAAATTCGATCCTGCTTGTCTCTGAAATTTATCCTGACCTTGGGGCGCCTGGGTGGCGCAGTCGGTTGGGCGTCCGACTTCAGCCAGGTCACGATCTCGCGGTCCGTGAGTTCGAGCCCCGCGTCAGGCTCTGGGCTGATGGCTCGGAGCCTGAGCCTGTTTCCGATTCTGTGTCTCCCTCTCTCTCTGCCCCTCCCCCGTTCATGCTCTGTCTCTCTCTGTCCCAAAATTAAATAAACGTTGAAAAAAAAAAATTTAAAAAAAAAAAAAAATGAAATTTATCCTGACCTTAAATAGAGGGATATGAGAAGTCCAGCCCTAACCTGGGACTCCACACCAGTCAATGCTGCTACTGGTCCTGACTGTGTGCTTCAGGTCCAGTAACTGCTGCTTCTGCCTACACTCTGTGTCTAAGTCTAGGCATCGATAACCCGAGTTTCCTAAGACATAGACAGCAAGTTGCATTTAGCCATTTTTTTATTTTATTTTACCCGGGAAGTGAAGCCTGGCTCCTCGACTTCACCTTTGACTCTGTGACCACCTTCTGGATTTTGTAACTGGTCCTGGATTTCTTTATGACACGTTATCTTGTGTCTGATTGCTCAGTACAGGTCTACTACTCTCTGTCTGCTGCCTTGCCTCTTATGCATTTTACTTCACAGGCCAGGATGGCCTTTCCCTGAGTTAGGTCTATTCTCCTAGCATGTGCTTCATACCAGGAGACAAGGCTGATAGATTTCAAACCCTTCGATTGTGTTCCAACTTGTTGAAGCAGGTTGGTTGTGTCCTGAAAGATGGGTAAATTTGTAGCTCCTATACAGGTAGAAAAACCTTGTTGATAAATAGCAAGAGGAAGTTAAGGTTAAATCATTCTTCCTCTGCCTTCCTATAGTGTTTGCGTGAATATCAGTATATATTTAATTCTGTAATGATTTGCAGTTATTAACATGGATGTCTCCCCCAGTAGATTGTAAGCTCCTCTGTGATTTGGTCTATTTTTATCTATTTTTGTATTCCTGACAGCATTAGCATAGTGTTCTAGAAATAAAGAAATACAAAATCAGAGTTCATAAGATACTTATTAATAGGATCAAGTGTCTTATTTTCTTTATTTTTATTACATTAGTGTAATGCTATCCTCATGGTAAAATGCTTAGTAAATGTTTGAAATAATAAGTAAGAAAAGAATTAGAATTTCATTTTTCAAATTTCTAGGTTAATAATTTATTGTTTGTGATTTTTTTTTCCTGCATAGAAATCAGAAACTGCTATTAGACTTGTTGTGCCTAATTTTCATAGGCAATGTATTATTATTTATTTATTTTAAATTTTTATTTAAATTTTTTTATTTAAAAATTTTTAAAAAGTTTATTTACTTTGAGAAAGAGAGAGAGAGAAAGAGATAGAGCTTGTGCGGGTGAGAGCAGGGAAGGGGCAGAGAGAGAGGAGAGAGAGAATTGTAAAAAGGCTCCTCACTGTTAGCGCAGAGCCGGAGGTGGGGCTCAAACTCATGATCTGTGAGATCATGACCTGAACTGAAACCAAGATGGACGCTTAACTGAAGCCACGCAGGTGCCCCATTATTCTTTTTTATAGCCAGAATAATTACATCTGTGTTAGAGTCAAATACGTTAAACACTCATCATATGTTCTATCTTTTTGAGTTTTTCAAGAGATACAAAGATGAGTGATAAGAATGATCACAGTCTTTCTGCTTCTTTTCTCTCACCTGTTCTTTCTGCAATGTTTATAGTCTAAGGGAAGAGATTATTGAAGTGTACAAGAATTATGAAATGAGACAGAAAAGAAGACCCAGGGGAGATGCTCCCATAATGTTCTGTGGGAGAACTCTTTGCTAGGCAAGGCTTGTAACTAGCTCTGGGAATTCTACCATTTAACTCTCCTTTCCTACATCGAACCTAGCATTTCATTACATGATTTCTGATAATAAGATTTGTTCTGGAGCACAACTTTTGCATTACTCTTGAACAGACTATACTACTTTATGTTCTTCCCAGCAATGTATGACAGTTCTTATTTCCTTGCATCAGTAGATGCTATCAACAATAGCTGAATCATGGAAGGAGTCCAAATGTCCATTGACTGATGAATGGATAAAGAAGATGTGGTATATACATCCAATGGAATATTACTTGGAAATCAAAAAGAATGAAATGTTGCCATTTGCAACAACATGGATGGAACTAGAGTGTATTATGCTAAGTGAAATTAGTCAGAGAAAGACAAATATATGACTTCACTCATATGTGGAATCTAAGAAACAGAACAGATGAACATAGGGGAAGGGAAAGAAAAATAAGGTAAAACTGAGAGGGAGGCAAGCCATAAATGTTGGTTCTCTTAAATACAGAGCACAAACTGAGGGTCACTGGAGGGGAGGTGGGTCAGGGGATGGGCTAAATGAGTGTTGGGCATTAAGAAGGGCACTGTTGGGATGAGCATTGGGTGTTATAGGTAACTAATGAATCACTGGGTTCTACTTCTGAAACCAATACTACACTGTATGTTAATTGACTTGAATTTAAATAAATAAATTTAAAAAAAATTGCTAATTTGGGGTGCCTGGGTGGCTCAATCAGGTAAGTGTCCATCTCTTGATTTCATCTCAGGTTATGGTCTCATGGTCCCTGAGTTGAGCCCCATGTCAGGCTCTGTGCTGACAGCATGGGGACTGCTTGGGATTCTATCTCTCCCTTTCTCTCTCTGCCTTCCCCACCTCTCAAAATGAATAAATAATCTTAAAAAAGATTAAGATTGAGCAGTTTTCATATATTTACTTCTTTACTGATTGCTTATTTGTATCTTCTTACTATTTTCTCTTGGGAAGTCAATTTTTATTTTAATAACTTATGAAAGCCTTCTCTATAGCAAGGCCATTGTACCTGTTGATGTCATTTACATCAAAAAAATGTCTCCAGTTGCAATTTTTTATTTTCATTAATTTTTTTTATTGCTGATTGACCTAGATATTTAAGTTTTTCCTAGCTCAATCAATTATTCTGTTATTTCCTGGTTTGTACCTTTGGTGTTTTGAAAGTTCTTCAACCAGATATTTAAATATTTACCTATTTTTCTTGTATATTGATTTCCTTGAAAAATTTACCACCTTGGATTTATTTTGGTGTATGGATGAGAGAGGGTCTTTTTTTTTTTCCTAAGTAGCTAAACATTATTTCTGCATGGTGTGGTTCTGTTGTGCGTGTTTGTGTTTGCAGACAATTTAGTCATCAGTTAACGTGATGGAAAATAACATATTCAAATAGCTTAACATGTGTCTGTCTCTAAAGGGTATTAAAATATTTATTGATTATTTGGGAAAAGTATATTCTCTAGTCTTTGAGGGGAAAAAATAAGGCCACTTAAACACTATGCCTCTCTGACATAATTGCTATTTCTACCTTCTCATAGCAAAGGGATTAGCATCCCAGATGCCATTGTGAGAAACCTCTAGTAAGTGCACTTATGCTCTGAGCATTCTAACACCTTCAAACATGACCTCTTTGTCCACCAGGGCACTTTTCGTATAAAGATACTAAAGATACTTGTAAAGATACAAGATGAGAGTATGCACGTATCTTTTTTTTTTTTCTTATTTTAGGGCTTTATTCTTTTTTGTGCTTTGCTTTACTTTTTAATTGAATTATAGTTGATATACAATGTTGTATCAGTTTCAGGTGTACAATGTAGTGATTTGATATGTTTGTACATTACAAAATAATCACCTTAATAGGTCTAGTTATTATCTGTCATAGACAACATTATTACAGTATTATTGACGATGGTCTCTATGCTGTATATTACATCCTCGTGACTTATTTATTTTATAACTGGAAGTTTTTACCTCTTAATCCCCTTCATCTATTTTGCCCATCCCCCCATCCCTCTCCTTGCTGGCAACCACCAGTTTCATCTGTGTGAGAGTATACACATATCTTAAGACTCAAAGTTACTCCCATGAGCTACTTCTCTATTGAAATCTAGATTTGTAAGCCAGAATGCCTAAGGCCTTTTCTCCTAACTTGTTTTAAGCATGTTATGTTTCTTTTAAAATCTTTCTTATTTTACACATTTTCCCCTTAGCTTTATAAATGTGTCCATATCATTCTAGGAACATATAATAAACTGTGTTCTTATAATAGGTTAAATATTCATATCTATGTTTCTAATTTGTCAAAGTAGACCAGTCCTGCAATAAATACAATCATTTATTCATTTATATCTATGTCTGTCTGTCTGTCTGTCTCTGTTTCCTTGATGAGATTGAAAATAGCCAAATCTAGTGAGAGTAATAAGGAAATCCTAGAACAGTGTCTCACAGAGAACAGTGAGTAATTAAGCATTTGCTATTTATGGATAATCATCAAGATTATGCTCATAAAATAAGTATTTCCCTATGCGTTCGTGGTCTTAGATACAAAGTATGTTGATGACTTTCAGAGTGATTTTGAGTTATTATTGATCTAATGAGATCCTCCTCAATTGAATTTTTTTCTATGCTCTTTTCACTCTCATTTGCAACTTTTTTTTTTTTAGCTTACCCGCTAATAAATGAAACAATTCCCTAAAGTTTGAATTCTTTCTTTTTTATCGTTTTATATCTCTTCTGCAATGGAGCCCTATACCAACTCAAAATAATATTTGTAAAGGAGAAAACAACAAGAAGATAATTTATGAACTATATGAGAAATATACATGATTCCATCTAGAAACCTGCTCTAAAGAAAGATGTAGAAAAGCAAAAATAAATGTTAAATTAGGAAGCAAGATCGAGAAACCTGGGGTCAGTCCCATTGTAGTTCAACTTTGTTTGTAGTTTAGAGCCAGAATCCTATTTGCAGTCCAGGATTGACTTTGTGATGGGGAAGGGAACAAAGGGTTGAGTTTCTAAGTACTCTAAAATTCCATGCAAAATTTTGATTATATCTACTTACATTTTCAGGGGAAGTAGAAAGAAGTTTCATTGCTTAACTTACATACTCGCAGGAATCCACGCGGAACCACTGATAGTAACCAGAGTTATAAGAAATAGAAATGTCCTCTTTTGAGTCATGTAAAAAATAAATTTAAAGAAGATATTTATCTCCCTTTCTTTTCTTTTCCCTAATTCTGTCTTTGATGAATTTAACGTTCTTTGAGTTATCTAAAACTTACAAAAATGAACAATTTAGAAAATATCTTGGACTCACAAATTAGCAAAAGGACACCGTAAATATTCAGCATGGTGTTTCTGAAAGCAAGGATGGGACTGTGGGGCTGGACAAGACAGGAAACAGTAGGGTATAGAAGCACCTTTCTACTCTTGAGCTGGGCCCATCAGGTGGCACTGTCATTCTGGATTACTGGAAGAAGGTCAGCTGCCAAACCTCATGGAAAAATCAGAAAATACTTGCAGGATGTTCAAATCATTTACCTACATTGGCAAGGGAAGAGGGCACACAGTGGGAGGGCGAGTCAAAGAAACATATGAGTTGCCTTCTTAGATCATCCAATGCCTTGTCCACATATCTTCTCTCAACAGCTGCTTTTATCGGCTACTTCAGAGAAATGTGGAAAGCCCCCATAATGCACCTCGTGAGTTCTGCCAAATAAGTGAAATTCTGGCAGAAGCAGTAAGGGGAAACATGCTCCCCAGTTGGCATTCAGCTTAGGGATGAAGTTTGATGACCATCATATATCTTGTGTCATCTCTTTGCCCTCTTCATAACAAGACTTACAGATTTATATTTAAATTCAAGAATACATTTTAACCTTCTTAAAAAATATATGGGTCATCAAGTTAAATATTTTTCAGATCCTTTTTGTGAAATTTGTTTTTTTTTAAATTGCTCAATTTCTTTTTGGGAAATATTTTCAAACACTGTGGGTCTTGAGTAGATATATTTTGCAGATATCTTTCTGCAAAAATTTTTATGCCTTTTATACCTCATGCAAATATATTTCTCTTTCTTTGGCTTTCATGATGACCTTTGATAACTTTAGAATTGAAATCCTATCAATGTGACTCATGTAAAATAAGAGGATCATAGGACAAGTGTAACTGCTTCAGGCTTTCTCGGTATCTGGCAAATATACAGTAATATACACACATTACTTTTGCAGAGAAAGTATTTCTGTTTATATAATGCTTATGTGAGCAGAGCTAAAGTATTATTTGAACCTATTACATTTTAATAAGAAGGATTCTTTAAATTCTGGGCCCCAGATCAAAAATTTCAAAAGAAGTCTCTTAGTGCGGTTTTTAGGTACAAAGTAAACACAATCTTTATACAAAGACTCTCTCAGAGCAATGAAGAATCTGCTTGATCTGTCTTTTTAAACTATGTTTATATTTATTTAGAAGTTTTTACTGATTCTGTAACATTAGACAGCTCTAGGACATTGGAATGGGTATGGACTTTGGTGTCTAATACAGTTCCTTGTATTAAATCACAGAGAAGGAAACGAAAGTCAATTACAAGACTATACACTAGACACAAGATTTGAATTCTGGATGTAGATATGGCTTCAGAAAGAACTGGCTTCAGTTTAGGGACATATCTGACTTAAAAATTATGTGATGTTTTTATATGATTTTAGGTCCAAATGACTCCATCATTTTTATAAACCATTCACTGGTGAATTTTCTTCAAATTTTGAATTATAGATTCTCTATTCAAGCTAATCAGTCATAATAATGGGGGGGAGGGGGGGGAAACCACTGGCTTTACTAATGGGAGGAGCAAAAGTGGAAGCAATATCCAGAAGCAACATCTTCCTGTATAAAAGACACCATTTTAATCACAGAGAACACAAATGTAGGGCTGGTATAACGATATTAAGTACAGTTGTCATCTTAGCTATATATTTGCCTTTAAGAGTAAGAAAATACATTTCTCAATATTTCATCTCAAGCTGCTCTTAGGTTATTACATTCGAGGTAAAATAATATTGCAAATAAGGCACTTAAGATTTTTGGATGTAAATGGAGTAGAAAATTAATATTAAAAAAATAGAGTACATAACAGATAAGAAAGGGATAAAATTATTTTATTGGTTCAACTAAACTGAATAAAGTGGAAAGAGATACAAGTCACTAAGAAATTATCCAATATACCTTAATTGTAATTATAAATAATTCCACAAAATAAACTTGAATTTACACACAAGTTTAACAAGCTTATAGATGATTATTTGAGTTAAGCATTAAGAACAAAAATTAAAACTTTTCAGTTCTACAGATTAAATTTGCAGCTATGCTGTCTTGCTAGTATTGAAATAATTTTATTTCTTCAAAATTTGTTTTACTGGTTTGTGTCAGAAGCAGGGCAGTGTTTCTGGAAGGAGGATAAGTTCCTTCCTGGTCCTGTCAGAATGAAGCTTTCACTATTCTGCCCTTCAGAGGCTGAGGTGGTCGGTTGTTGTGCTGAATGGGGACAGCTTTGTCACCTTCAACATTTGATAGAAGACTTCGGAACTGTGCCAGCTGGGAGGAAGAATAAAATATTTAAGGAATCAAAGGCTATTAAAGTTACACAAAGCACTTTATTTCCAGTATAATCAATGCACAGATATATAAAAAACTAAGTTATTGATTGCAATGACTTCACCAATTGGAAGGGTGGAAGTCAAAAATTCCTTCACATTTCTTTGAACTAGGTATTTGGTAAATGATCAAGGATTGACTGGACTAGAATGCCAACTTTCTCAGAGTGTCAACTGGGCTAATTGGGTCAGTGACTTTCTGCTTTTGGCCTCAGTTTCTGTATAGTAAAATTACAATCACATTGACTATATTCACTGTGCTGTGCCTTTTACCCCTGTGACTTATTCACTCCAAATCTGTACCTTCCCCTCCCCTTCACCTGTTATGCCCATCTCCCACCCTTTCCCCTCTGACAGCCATCAGTTTGTTTTCAGCTTGTGTGTCCAATTCTGCTAAAAATCTAGCCTATTTAGAGTAAGTGACTTCAGCTATGGCTGAAGGCTTCTTTGTTAAGGCACAATGTGTGATAATTTATGAGTTCTCAGAATAATCACTTTCCCACCCCAAAATATATTCTTACCTTTTTCTTAAAACATCACCTTACAAAAACAAAATAAACAACAACAACAACAACAACAACAAAAACCCACAAAAAACCCTGTCATTTAATGTAGACAGACTTTTAAGAGTTCCAGAAAAACATCAACTGGCCTATAAAACTATTGAGGCATGAAAAAAAAGTCACTGACTTCACAATTAAAAGAAAATTGCAAAAAAGGAAATAATGATTGCAACTGAAAAAGAAATTGGTGTGTCCTCAACATTTTATCGCTCCAGATTTAATAGAGGCAAAACTTTATACAGATAATGTAGTATGGAGCAGGCCCCTTAAATAGCTGATAGGAAAAATATTGAACACTATCAGCTATTTACAATGGGTTTTTGTGAAGATTAAATGGGTTAATACACATAAAGTTCTTAGAATGTTGCTTGGCATGTAGCATATGTTATCAGTAGGCTACATACATTGCCTGTCCTATAGGTTTGTTCAGAGAATTGGCTGACAAAACATGTATAAGGCACCTAATGAAAGTACTTGCTCAATCAGTGGTAGTTATTATTATCATAATTATAAACAATAATTAAAGAGATATTTTTTTTGATAGTTAATAATTAAAACCTTCAAAAAAGAACAAAAAACCTTTGTCAACTCTCAAGGTATGTCTATTGTGAGCCATACTTCCTCAAACTCTTGGTAGAATTTCCAGTGACAATCTTTTCTTTGTTTCTCAAACTCTTAGGAAGACACTTGTCAAGGTTGGATTTTTTTTTAAATAAGGTCAAAAAGATAGTAGGAGTTCAGAATCTCATATTTTTTTTTCTGTATAAAGTAGAAAACAGTATTATAACACACATTTCTGTTTAATTATTCAATAGATCTAAGTCAGAAATGAATCTTTTTCACTGGGAGTGGAAAACAAACTCCTCAAAAATCTATTTGAAATCATAATGTCCACCTTACTATGAATTGACGTGATATTCCTGCTTTGCACTCCTAAGTCCCACTCTTTCACCTTTTATACTCTACCTGTTCTGGGCTGATACCAATGCTCTCCTTACAGATGATCCAGATTACACTCTCATAAAGAGGAGGATGAGTCAGAGAGCCAAAGTAGGTCCAGTAATCCAGGGATGAAGGAAGGAGAGTAGAGGGGTCAAAATTTGTGAATGGGGCTCGTTTGCCCTGGAAGGAAAAGAAATGTATCATTATACCATGATTTAAAATACTTACAGCATATACATATATGGTATCTATGTTATATAATTTTGGTATATATATTGTCTTGATATTTTAGCTGAAAATTTAATTTTCCTACTATATAGTATACACTGGTGTGCTTGTAGATATAAACAATAAAAGTAATAGAAGACTGAAAAATTGCTACACTGGCATTTTGGCCAAGCAATCGTCTTTCCTCATTTGGCTGAACATAAACAAATGTTAAGAAGTTTTAAAATAATCTATACTCTCTAGAAGATATTTCACTTCCAGAATAAAACATTTATTGTTTCTTTAAAAAAATTTGTTTTGTTTATTTATTTTTGAGAGAGAGGGAGAGAGAGAGAGAGAGAGAGAGACAGAGTGTGAGCAGGGGTTGGGGAGGGGCCAGAAGCAGGCTCTAGGCTCTGAGCTGTCAGCACAGAGCCTGACATGGGGCTCGAACCCACAAACTGTGAGATCATGACCTGAGCCAAGGTCAGATGCTTAACTGACTGAGCCACCCAGGTGCCCCAAACATTTACTGTTTCTTTAGGAATGATGCCAGAAACTGTTCCAGTGACAAAACTATTTATTGATGTGCAAACTAGTTATGTTTTAGCCTTATTCTATTTATTCCTATTTCTGTTTTGGTTGTTTATTAATGGCTTGTTAATGGTATCTCAAAAAAATACCCCTAACTCCTGCATTTTTGTACTGCTAAAGAAATAGAGACATTTTTCTTCATGAAATGGGAAAAAAAAATCACATTTTAGTTGGATATAGTTTTTAAAGAAATTTGAATGGCTATGAAACTTCTTCTTCTATAGGCTTCATCCTGCTCAAATAGATAATAATTGTGAAAAAGAAAAAAACAAAACAAATACCTGAGTCAGAGACCTCAGAAGCAAGCAATATCCAAGTAGTACCTTGATTTTCAGAGTGGTAACTTTTGCTTTAGGCTTCCTATTCCCCACTTCAAATATGTAAATGATTTCAGTAGTTCTGTGGATTCTTGTTCTCAGAGTTAAATGCTTTCATTTATTTATTTATCTTTTAAAGTTTTTTTTTTTTTTGAGAGAAAGAGAAAGAGAAAGTGTGTACATGGCGCAGGTGTGCTTAAGCAGGGGAAGAGCAGAGAGAGAATCCCACGGAGGCTCTGCACTCTCAGCATGGAGCCCGATGTGGGGCTTGATCCCCCAGGAATTGTGAGATCATAACCTGAGCTGAAATGAAGAGTCAGTCACTTAACTGATTGAGGCATCCAGGGGCCCCTCTTGTTCTCTGATTTAAACTAATGTGTTTAGTCTATTTACCTTGGTTTTAACTGTGTTTAGGGCATCAAGTACTTTCTGCAGTCGTGGGTTGGCCTTATCAACCTGGAGATTTAAAAAAAAAATGTGTGTTAGAAATTATTATTAAGTGAAACTATGTTTGGCTATTTTTTTTTTTCAATTGGAAACCATAACTGAAGAAAGGTAAGATATTTTCTCTCTGCTTTAGGAGAGGGAATTTTGTTGGTTGTATGTCCTTGCGGGCCCTTGTGCTCTGTAAGTTGTTCATAATGTGTAACCACCGTCAACCTAAAAACAAGAAACCAGCTCAAGAGGTAAAGTGTTTACTTGAGATCAAAGAATTACAATTCAGGGCACACAGATTGAGGTAGAAACCCAAATAGCATTCTAATTACAGGACATAGACTCATTTATGGAAGAGAAGGATGATCATGTCAGTAGTTTGTTTGTTTTTCGTTTTTTTGTTTTTTTACATTTTTGTTTTTATTTTTGTATTTTGAGAGAGAGAGAGAGAGAGAGGGTGGAAGGGGCAGAGAGAGAGAGTCCATGCTGTCAGCACAGAGCCCGGCTGAGGGTTCAAACTCACAAACTTTGAGATCATGACCTGAGCCAAAACCAAGAGTCAGACATTTAACCAACTGAGCCACCCAGGCGCCTCCATGTAAGTAGTTTTTGAGAAGAGTTCATTGGTGCTGACAAGCAGGGTGAGATTTGTACTTCACAGATTTGTCAGGTGAAGTGGTCACTACGTAAAAGTTCACTTTTGTTAGTTCTCTCAAATAGGATATTCTTGTTCTTGTTGATTTCTTGGAATATTGGTGGTTTGGCCCAGTTCTAAGGTTCAAAAAGCAGGATGTGCAAGGCAGCTCTGAAATGGCCACTATATCTCCATTGTAAATGGCTCTGTGTATGTCATTTTTTCACACCACAGATGAAGTGGAAAACAAAACCTTGGTTTTAATTTAATATCGACAAGATGTTCAGGGATATACAAGACAAAATCCAGGAATTTAGCAAAACTGTGATACAAAACACAACCTCTTACTTTTGGCTTGTTTTATTAGTTATAATGAGTACAATGCGTGGCATGTTGTAAGTGCTCAAGAAAGGTTAACTAGAATTGCTATAATCCCAAAAGTTAGCTACCTGTGATGCTTATAATAAGACATATGTTTACAACACAGAGCTCCTAAAATCCTTGGAATCTGCTAAGTGATGACAGTGATAAAGGTGTCTTTTGTTATGTTAATTAGGGGACGTCTAGACTGAATCTGAAGGTGAGGGCTGGTTGCCAGGAGAAACAAACAGGGGATTAGAGGGTTGGACCTTTCAATTCTACCCTCAGACCTCTAAGGACAGGAGAGGGGACAGGGCTAGAGCTTGAATCAATTGCCAGTGGCCAATGATTTAATCAATTGTGCCTAAATAATGAAGCTCCTATAAAAACCCAAAAGGACTGGGTTCAGAGAGTTTCCAGATTGGTGAATTAAAGGAGATACAGGTAAATCAGTGTGCCTGGGCAGTGCACGGAAGCTCTTTGCCTTTCCCCATACCTAGCCCTATGCATCTTTTCTATCTGGCTAGTCCTGGGTTATACTCTTGTATAATTAACCAGTAATCTACTAAGTAAAATATTGCTCTGAGTTCTGTGAGCTGTGCTAGCAAATTAAGCAAGCCTCTTTGAACCCAAGGAAGAGGTCATGGGAATCTCTGATTTATAACCAGTCAGTCAGAAGCACAGGTAACAACCATCTGGACTTGAGGACTGACGTTTGAAGTGGGGCAGGGGGACTTGTAATCTTGCAAGTCTGAACCCTTAACCTGTGGAACCTGATGCTATCTCTGGGTAGATAGTGTTAGAATTGAATTCCTGGACACCCTCTGGTGCCCAAGAATTGCTTGTTAGAGGTGTGGGGGGAACCTGTCACATTGGAATTTGGTGAGCAGAACCCAAAAGATCCTAGTATATCCAATTTAATAATAACTTCCCTATAGGACTTTTCAGGGGCTCTCCTATAGAGGGTTTCAGCAACATATGCCATTTTATTTTATTTTATTTTATTTTATTTTATTTTATTTTATTTTATTTTATTAACTTTATTTATTTTGAGAGAGAGTGAGCAAGTGGAGGAGGGGCAGGGGGGAGAGAGTATCCCAAGCAGGCTCTGTGCTGTTAGAGCAGAGCCCAATGGGGGCGGGACGGGGGGGGGGGTGCTGATCTCACAAACTCTGAGATCATGACCTGAGCTGTAATCAATAGTCAGATGCTTAACTGAGCCACCCAGGTGTCCCAATATCTGACATTTTAAATATTAACTGAACTTTCTTTATGGGACAATAATCCTCTTAGTATTTTTTTTTTCTGATGATACATTAAATTGATAAATTCCTGAACCTATGAAGTAGAAGTTTAGAGGAAAAGAAATTTAGAAAAGCTGGAAAATAGAAATTCCACCTTCTTCCAATATCTTCCCATGTTAGCCCTACCTGAAACTTAATTCTCTCAAAAAAGGGAAAAAACCAAGAGAAAACAAAGCAACAAAGTATTCGAGAACAGTTTGCTCACCTGTAGCCATTAGTAGAATGGAAAATTTTAAAAAGAAAGACTCAGATATCCTTTTGCCTTATTTTATACTTTTTTGATGTAAGAAATTGTGTTAACCGAGCTCTGTAACTCACCTTCATCAAAACACCAATAATTGCCAAACCATCAGCCTGTGAGGCAGCTTCAGCAAAGCTGGAGTATTTTGCAGAATTCCAGTGAACTATGTGAAGCTAAAAATGATAATGTGGTCAATTAGTTATTTATACTTCTGTGAAGACAAAAAGTTATAAATTAACTTGTTAATATATGAAGGTGTACTGTTGGCTTAAATAACATTTATGTGAACCTTTATCCAGTGGATAAAAGGGCTATATTCTCACTCTTAAGAAGGGTTATGTACATTGAATAGAGTGGGCAATTTGCAACTTCCAGGGAAATAGTGAGTAAAATTCTTTTCCCCTAATACTATAATTATTCAATATTATTTCTTTTAAAAATTGCTTTGGTATAAAAAGATCAGGAATTTGAACTGACTAGTTTTAAACACAGTTGAAATAATTTCTGTCATGTGACATACTTTTTAGTAACTTTATGGGTAGGGGTTCCTGGACAATCTAGGAGTCTTGGCCAAGAACACATTCTCTTGAGCATATGTAGGCTCCTCTCAAATCATTATCTCTAGCCTAACCTCTCTGTGGAACTCTAGATCTGAATATCCAATATGTATGTATGTCACCTTGATATCTTCTTGATATTTCCACATTGATGTCTAATAATATCTCAAACTTAACGTGGCCAGAATATAACTCTTGATTTTTTCCTTGCCAACACTGTTTCATTTTCCCAGCTTTGGAAAAGGTACCATCATCTACCGAATTGCTCAATCAAAAAGTACCACAGTTATCATTAATTTCTTGCTCCCCGCCCCCATCAATAGCCCTCTTTCAGCAAGCACATCTCATAGATAATACCTCTTCACTTGGTTCACAGCTTTGCATTAGCTGCTGATTTTGTCTGGAATGTCCTTCCCCATAATCTGTCAATGGCAGCCTTTTGTCTTGAATTAGGGCTGAACACAAATGCCACTACTGAAAGAATTCTTTTATGACCTCCTAACATAAAGTGATCATCTGGTCAATCATCACTTTCAATTAACTAGTTCTCTCCATACCACCTATTTAATTTCTGTCTCTTGCTCTTGCTCTCTGGTTCTTGCTTCTCTCTCCCCTCCTCCTCTCTCCCCTCCTCCTCTCTTCCTTCCAACTCCTGCTCTCCCTCCCTCCCTCCCTCCTTTCCTCAATCACATGTGGAATTTTGTGGCTAAGTGCCTCTCATCTCTAGCCTGGATTATTTTTATTTTTCTTAAATTAGATGGGAGAATCACTGATTTCGATTTCTTAGATACAGCCAGATACCCATCTAAAAAGATAGTATTAACTTAGGCTCCGAGTCCATTTAATTTTAGTCTACTTTTTTTTTGAGGGAGAAATGGGAAGAAACATTTAATAGGTTTCTGTAGTATTAAAAGTTATTAGCCAAGCTTTACAATGTAACATAAAGCCAGTTATATGCATATATAATTCCCAAAACTTCTATCAAAATAATAAAAGCACATACCCTGTAACCTAGTAATCCCTCCTATAAAAAAAAAATCTGCCCCACTGATGTGTTTTCACTGGGGTATAAGGTATATGTATTTGTTGCAGCATATTTTGGTAAAAGTCAAAAACCAATGGAACAAAAAGCAAATGGCATTGCAATTGTCCATCAGGGCGGGGGGGGGGCAGTTACATAAATTCTGATATATTTATGCAATGAAATACTATACAAACATTAAAAGAATGAGGTAGAATTAACTCTACTGACTTGGAAAAAAACGATTATGATAAATTCGTAACTAGAAAAAGTTGCAAAACTATTTGTATAACAAATTCATTTTGTAAAAGTAAAATAAAAAGTCAACCTGTATATATGGGAGAATATATATATATATATATATATATATATATATTACATTTATGTATTATATTAATACATATAAAGAACAGAAGTTCTTCTTTTTCAATCTCCCAGATGCTCTGTTGACAGTTTGATGCAAATATTCTTGATTTTTCTAGGTATATACAGACGAAGAGTCTTGAAATGGATCACAGACTTCTATGTGAGGGCAAGTCAAGAGGGTGGAGGGTGGTGGCCTACAGCAGGAGCCCTCAGGCCCTCACTTAGGCGTATGTTATTCTTTGTATACATTCCTATGGTTAAACTTGCACTCTTAGTAGAGTCTTATTGAAGTGTTCCAGCCTGGCTACACCTATGCCACTGGTGTGTCCAAACTTGAACATTTGAATTAGAAGCAAATGGTGTGGTCAGCTTAGAGTCAGAGCTTTAAAGGAGAGCAGTGTCTCCTCTTGATGCTGTTGTCAAGGTAACAGTTTTTAAGGCATTCTGAAGAGAAAGATGCTTCTTGGGCTCAGGAGCTCAACTCCAAGTTCAGCTACCTTTTTCACATGCAAAATTTCCTTCTATTGCCAAACTCAGTACGTGCCTGTTTGATTTTAAAGGGGCTTGGGAGTTCTCCTATAGAGACCAGAATGCTCATTCCTTTGGAGCTATTATAATGGTGTCTTATATAGTAAAGCAGCTGCTTCTTAGAGTAATTCTCAGTGTAATTATGTCTCAGTTACTAAGTTACATTACCTCTCCAGAATATTTGACTCCATCCACTGTGTGTTCAGAACCATAGTCATTTGTGCGGCCCCAGTGAAAATGGAACTGACTGAGCCTATAGCTTTCAGAAAGAGGACCACCTCTCAGCACTAGAAGAAAAAGGGAACTACTATTAGTTTTATGATCATAAGCTCCTGCTTATCTTTGCATTTAATATAATCCAACACAAAAATGGATTGAGTAGAACTAAAAACAAACGCTGGTGCCAAAGGCTTTTTCTTGTTGGATTTTTTCCCACATCCACGATGATGGCATTCATATGTATGGTGCATCCCTGACCATTGCATTGAGTTATATACAATTCTCAGCCCATGAGCTGTAATTTTACCTTTTTCTGCTGCCAAGAAAGTATATTGGAAGGTGGGTGAATTGTAAGGATTTCCTCGAATCTGCTTTAATTTGCAAGTTTATTCATTCATTCTTTCAACAAAGACTAAATAGGAAGTATGCATTAAGATCTTTAGTAATTTATTTTGAGTAACAAATTACTCATCACATACTTTTTACTAGTCAAAACACAACAGTGTGTCTTGACAGCTTTGTTTGATAATGCCTGTCCAGGGACCGAAAGAAAGTGCTAGGGGGTCAGTGAGGTCACTTTAAAAATTTTAACATTGAATGACTATGTCGTTTTTAGAGAGTCTACACAATCATATGACTAATTAAACACACATAACACCAGATCTTATATAATATAACAATGGACATAGCCCCAAGGTGCTTAAAATTTAGGGTCAGAACCTTGCAGGAAAGTGCTAAAACAAGTCTTACTTTTTGTAAGTAGAGTTGTCTTATGAAATTGCCATTCGATAGTTATTCAAGAAACATTTATGAGAATCTTACCATGTAGCAGGAAATGTGCCAGATTCTGGGGTATGAAGATAATTGAGTGACTACAGTATAGCAGTGGAGGGCAGGGGGGCGGGGAGGGGGGAGATAGACCAGTGCATTTAAGCACAGAATAAATCTTGCAAGATTTATGTAAGACTTACATTCTTACTGGTGCCCGAGAACTTCACAACAACGGAACTATTTTTCTGGTGGTAAAAAATAAATACATTCTTCACTCCGTTTCTCTTTCCTACTGTGCTCCTCCGTCCTCATTCCAATTAGAGAATATTTGCCTTTTCAGTTTCATGTTCTATATTCTATATTCATTATGGTTCATTAAACCTTCTTGGGAAAAAATACTGTTTATTTAGAGAGTGTGAAGTGAGTGCAAAGATTCTAGAGACCAGAAGAGATGGGCTGGTGTCATGGAAGAGAAGGGCTGAAAGAAGACAGAGCTGGGGGTTCCAACATTCACCTTTACCACTTGGGAGTTTTCCAGAAGTCCAAGATGCTTCACCAGATCGCAGCCAAGTTATGTGTACTACACACATGCACAAAAGGCCAAGGATGGTGTTTGTGTTTCTTAAAGTCCTATTGTTTAATTTGTCCCAGAAGAGTTAAAGAAAACATAACCAGAAGGATCTTTTGGCTCACCTGATCGGTTATCATTGTCCTCAAAGCTTACGTGGAAAGAATGTCCCACGTTGATAATTTCTTTGGCTGTGGCTGGATTGTAGGAGACACTGATAGGTTTAAGAGAGGTGTCACGTTTGGTTTCACTGGTTTTAATGTCAATGGGAGATTGGTTATTTCCGTTTGCAATGGGGTACAGCTTGCCCCATTGTTCAGGACCTAGCGAGGTAAACACATGCATACAATCATCACATGTCTGATTCCAAGTTTTAGGAGGATAACTAGTTCTCTGCTTATTAGACTAGGATTAATTCTGGTATCTTAAATGATATTATGTCTAACTTAATGAAAATTCAACATTTAAGAATGCTCCTTTTCTATACTATCCTATGAAATAGCGTATTTGTCAACACCACAATAAATATTTTACAATTAGCACTAGATTTCTAAAATACAGATGAGAGAGAGAGAGATTGAGAAAGAGGAAGAGACAGAGAACACATTTTGTAGACAACCATGTCCCAAAGGACAACTGTTAAGGGTACATACAAAGTTATTATAATTATTCAAGTCAGGCAATTCAAACTGTTAACCTAGGACTGTACAGCTATTTTATTTATATTTATATTTATTTACTTTCTAAAAAAATGCACAATATCTCTTTTACTGGAAAAGGCAATGAGCTAGTATTTTGTTTTACATGAACAGAAGAACTCTTACCATTGTGGTCATCATATCCCCAGTCAGAACTCGCCATGATCTTCTACTTGGTTTTCTTTTCTGCAAACAAAGGTAATTCCTGGAATAACTGACTGCAAGTAAGCATGCAGGAAACAATGGAAACCACCTCGTGTGGGTTTTTATAGAAACTTCTCTGCCCTTAATAGGCCACTATGTCATCATCTCTGCCTATCAGGAAATATAGATAAGTAAAAAATAAAAATAAAAAAAGATATTATAAAAAAAAAGCCCACAAAGGTCAGATCAGTTTCAATTGTTTTATTATATTGTAAGAGCAAAATATCTAAGTCATAGGTTTTATAAAACCAGCCCCATTTCTCTCATGTTAGTAGAGATACAGCTAAATACTTTCATATATGAGTTGTTGGGTTTCCTAAATTAAAAATGGATTTGTGCACTTGATATTTCCAATTATACCCTTGCTGGATACTTAAGTAATACTACAAATGGTAAGGAGAATAATTCACATATTTATAGGATGGTTGCAACTAGTATCATGATGTTAATTTAAAATCAGATAACAGGGGCGCCTGGGTGGCGCAGTCGGTTAAGCGTCCGACTTCAGCCAGGTCACGATCTCGCAGTCCGTGAGTTCGAGCCCCGCATCAGGCTCTGGGCTGATGGCTCCGAGCCTGGAGCCTGTTTCCGATTCTGTGTCTCCCTCTCTCTCTGCCCCTCCCCCGTTCATGCTCTGTCTCTCTCTGTCCCAAAAATAAATAAAAAAAAAAAGTTGAAAAAAAAAATCAGATAACAAAATTACTGATCGTTTATAATATATGCTATCTATGAAATACATTTCACAGACACACAGGATTAGAAAAAAGTCCTTTGTTTTAAAGCAATATTGTAATTCATAAGTGGAGATAATTTTATTGATATTGAAATTCCATACAGCTCGTATTTATTTTACACATCAAATTCAGTTCTACTGGAATAGAAACTATTCTTTTATATGCTTCTATACAATTTATAAAGCAATTTCACCACTACCATATGCACAAAAATCCTACCGAGTAAGAGTTATCATTTTGTAGCTGAGAGATATTGAGACTTCACCAAAACTAGCAAGAAGTCAAGAAGCCAGGCTTCAGCCACAAGTCCAGTTGCTTTTTTCACTATACCCTATGTGAAACCTATGCGACCTATGAAGTGGGTGATCCCTTAATTCTCCTCTTACATCTACAGTTCTCTTACACCCAATTTAAGCCTGAACCAAGATAAGAATTGCCACCTGTTGAGTGACAAGAAGATATATGGAAGCTTTCAAGCAGGCAAAGAAAACCAATTAGGAGGTATCAGACTCTGGCTGGGTCCATGTAACCAAGGCTCTGAACACACTCAAAGGAAATACAACCAGAAAAATGAGCTTTCACAGTAATGCTTTTTCATGTCATGGTAGTTATTATCTCCTTTCACACTCTCGAATTGTCTGAGGTACCTGGGTTCCTTGAAGGGAGAGGAGGGTCAGGCACAATTCTTAGCTAGTTTGACTAGAGAGACATATTGTTTGTCCCTTTTTGACTAATAATGGCCAACTGCCTCAGATACAGTGGGGACTATGGCTCATGAACAGAGTAGGGAGAGGTCCAAGCTCCCATTCTATGCTCTGGTGGGTAGAAGGAACTATTATGTAAAGGGAACATTTTTTTTAAGGTACCATTTATTGAGGGCCCAGTATGTCTCAACTGCTGTGTTGGAAACCTTATGTGCGTTAATTCATTTAAACCTCACAGCAACCAAATTAGGCATTAAAATCTGTATTCTGCATAAGAAGAAGGCTTCACAGAGGTGAAGATACCTCCTATGGTTACAGAAGCTTTTAAGTGGCTACTTACATCCTGTAAGTCTAGAGTTTAAATCTAGATCTAACTCCAAAGCTTATACTCCTTCTTAACCTTCCGTTGTCAATAAATGCCCACAGACTTCCACTTGATTCTGTTTTCTGGAGGATTGGATTAGTTGATCTGTTCTGGTCTGGCTCAAGATGACCAACAGTCAGACTTGATTGTTGCACTTACTTCATTCCAGACTTGGTGTCTCAGGTTGGCCAGAAGTTCATGCAGTGATAGAAGGTACACTTTGCCTTGTACTTGCTTCCCAATATTTGCTATTTTGCTAAAAATAAGTAAACACAGAACTATTTTAATTAACATATTTGAAAAACATATTTGAAGAAGACGACCTCTTTTCATTATATGGTTATGTGATGATTCATCACATGAGTATTTTAACATTCAACATGGGATGGTAATTCATTTAAAGTTTTTGGCACACAATTACTTCAAGCCCTAACTATTATGACCTTTTATTCCATTACATACCTGGGTGTGTTTGTGTACTCCCACAAGCAGAAAACTATATAGAGAAAGGATGTAAAATTTAATGAGTACCTATGGTTTGAGTCCCAACACCCCACCTATTTACTTTTATTCTCTTTTTTCTGCTTACAAACTTTGCCTCTTTCAGCTTAATATCTCTACTCAGTCCAAGATGTCTCATTTTGCACACTTCACTTTCACCTATAGCCTCCCCACCACCACCCCCTTTCCTGTTCCAGGGCTGTGATCTTTGGACTGCTTTTGCATACCCAGGAGCTCAATCTACACAGCTCTGCTCTTCTAAAATAACACTTTATTTCCTAAGGCCATCAAATATTGAAGAGGACTATTTTTCCTGATAAAATATTCCAAATAAGTCTAAATGTACTTGAAAATGAATCAGGAGCAACGAGGCTGATGGAAAAATTTTTTTTAAATGTTTATTTATTTTTGAGACAGAGACAGAGAGTCAGAGTGAGAGCGGAGGAGGGGCAGAGAGCAAGGGAGACACAGAATCCAAAGCAGGCTCCAGGCTCTGAGCTGTCAGCCCACCATGGGGCTCAAACTCACAAACCGCGAGATCATGACCTGAGCTGAAGTCAGATGCTTAACCGACTGAGCCACCCAGGTGCTCTGAAAAATCTATTTTTTTTAAAGTAATGCAAAAATATGTAAGTAATTCTGGGAGAGAATTGCTTAACTCATAACATTAGGAAGTGCCAAGTTATGTCTCAATTATATCTCAATAAATTACTGGGAAAACCAAAAATAAAAAAGATTTTAGCTCTTTGGAGATTTTTAAATGTTGAAAGCATGATGAGCAGAAGGTTTAACTTTAATAATTACATTGGTTCAATTGGCAAATTTTATGAAAACGTACTCATGGGCTGAGGGGAAGAAAAGAAAGGTTTCCTTCATTATCTTATGAAATGGAATTTCAGAGGCTGAATATTACAGAAAAAAATTTAAAGATGAAATGTCGATTATCCTAAGGGGAAGCCCATTATCCTAAGGTGGCCCACCCTTAAACTATATACCACAATTTTATCTCTTGACCTTCATGATAAGTAAATTCCTGCCACAAACATACAGAAATAGCGAGAGTGCTAGCAGAATGAGTGCTATTGGGAGAAATGCTTCCTGGGGCCCTCGTGCCAGGGGCCGGTGGGCTGGTTAGAAGACTATTCAAGGAGAGGCACCAGGATTGGAGTCCCTTTCTGGTTACCTCAAAAGCCCGTGTGTGCTTCCTCTTCTCTATACTACCACGTTTTTAACAGGCTGTCTATAAAACATTTGCTTTAAAGTTAGTTAATATTTATTGAGTAACATCAGTTAACTTTGCTGAAGATTTTTCAGTGTCCTGAAATGTTTTTCAAAAAAGCAGCAACTTCTCCTCAGTGTTTTACAAAATTTGGAAACCATAATTAGCTGAGTTTATATTATATTTAAAAGTCTTAGAATTTCTATTTGAGCTTTTATCTTCTGGTTTCCTAAAGGGACATTTTCCTCTGGTTGCTCCTTTAACATTTTAAAATTAAAAACATGAACTCTTCTGTAGGTGAAGAATGACGGTGAGTCTCAAATTTAAGTCTGTAATTAAAAAATAATTCTCTGGTGCAGAAGGAAGGGAAAATGGGAGGGAGGGCTGTGCCTAGTTATGGTAGAGATCTGCTAAATGCCACTGGAAAGAAATTCCGAAAGGAAATAGCTGTTCTACAATGTTTAGAGCTCCATAAGGATAAGTGGCTTCCCTGGGACTCCTACTTTCCCCCAAATAAGGAAACACAATTAAAATTTTTTTAACATAGTTAAAATCAAGTGTCATTTTTAACCATTATATCTGGCATGACTTGGGGGCACCTGGATGGTTCAGTCACTTAAAAGTTAAGCCTGTGACTCTTGATTTCAGTTCAGGTCATGATCTCAGGGTTGTGGGATTGAGCCCCCTGTCAGGCTCTGTGCTGTCAGCATGGATTCTCTCTTCCTCTCTCTCTGCTCCTTCTTCATGAACCCTCTCTCTCCCTCAATAAATGAATTAACTAAAAAACAACTTGCATGACTCTCACATTGCTCCCTAACTTCCCTGCCCTGCCAGAAGTGGTACCGTACAGGGTGGCAAAATAAGCCTTCAATCCAGTGGAGAAGAGGGTCATGGAAAATGGGGATATTAGCTCAGACGTTTCTGCAGTAAGACAACCAGAAATTCTGATACATTGATTTATTTTTTTAAAATGTTTATTTATTTTTGAGAGAGAGAGAGGGAGACACAGAAACCGAAGCACAGTCTCCATCAGCACAGAGACCAACGCAAGACTCGAACCCACGAACCATGAGATATGACCTGAGCTGAAGTCAGACACTTAACAGACTGAGCCACCCAGGTGCCCCAATCTTTCTCTTCTCTTGAACGAGATGTCTTACTACCTTTATTCTTCCCAGTGGATGTCTTTATCTTCATCCATACTAAGTTTGTTCCTACTTAAAAGCCATCGCACTTGCTGTCCCCTCTGTCTGGATTGCTCTGTATCTAGACTTTTGCACAATATCCCCTCCTCAGACACAATTTTCCTGACCTCCAAATCCAATATATCTCCCCTCTTCCCAGTCTGTTGCATCATTCTGTCTTATTTCTTTCACAGCATATTTGTTGCAGCCTGACATTCATTGTTTGCAGTCTGAAATTAATTTTATTAATAAATAAATAAATAAGTTTATTTATTTACTTGCTTAATGTCTATAACCATCTCTATAATGACATAGGACTTTATTTTTTTCTTTTTCTTTTTTTTTTAAACTCACTGAGTTCACTTACAATGTGCCTGGAAAACAGTGGTACTCAATAATATTTCACTGAAGTGAAAAGAGAATGATTAAATGGTCATTTTAACTTCAGTGATTGTATTTTTATAAAGACTTAGAAGGGCAGAATGCTTAGCAGGGACTGTGCCTACTGAAATGCACAGATATGAACTAGGGGTATGTGCCACTCCACTCATGTTCATATCTGGAACTAAGGAAAAAGAGCCTTTCCCCTTTCATTTCTGTTAATGGGAGGAATTAAGTGCCCTGTCTGTGTATGTCAGTCATTGCCGGGAGAGTGATAATGTTGGTCTTTATAAGTGTCAAATTTTTTGACACTCTATAAGTGTCAAAACTTAACTCTTCAAATACGGTTTGAATTTTTGACACATAAATTTCAAAGATCCATACTCTCTTGGTTTTTATTACTGTAACTAAAGAAAAAACTTTCAACCTCATATTTCCTGTCTTAGAACGTATTTTTGAATGCAATTTTTTAATGCACTAATGAATATCTTTTATTAACAACTAAGTCAACTCTCTCAATAGGTAACTATTTTAATTCACAGCACAGAGGCGTTTATAATTTCCTACAATTTCATGTTTTTAAAAATTTTTTGGGGGGGGCGCCTGGGTGGCTCAGTTGGTTAAGCGTCCGACTTCGGCTCAGGTCATGATCTCGCAGTTCCTGGGTTCAAGCCCTGCATCAGGCTCTGTGCTGACAGCTTGGAGCCTGGAGCCTGCTTCGGATTCTGTGTTTCCCTCTCTCTCTGCCTCTCCCCTACCCATGCTCTGTCTACCCTTTCTCTCAAAAATAAATAAACATCAAAAAAATTTTTTTAATAAAAAAATTTAAAAAACTTTTTTTAATGTTTATTTTTGAGAGAGAGAGAGACAGAGACAGAGACAGAGCATGAGCTGGGGAGGGCCTGAGAGAGAGGGAGACACAGAATCTGAAGCAGGCTGCGGGACTTGAACTCACAAGCCATGAGATCATGAGGCGAAGTTGGATGCTTAACTGACTGAGCCACCCAGGCGTCTCTACAATTTCATGTTTTTAAAACCATTAAATTTTAAATACATCTAGTTGACTCTCATGCTTATTGGAATTACTGGTTGGAAAGATATACTGTATACGCTAAGAACATAGGCTTGTGCACTTTTCAGCTAATGGTTAAGAAGCTCTTTTATTGCATGAATGGTAACCTGAGAAGGTTAATGGTACCATCCTTATATTTATTTTTGTAACCAACAAAATACTATTTGTATCTTATCTCTTATAACTATTAGTGGGAATTGATGAGCCCTTCTACAACAGATGACATATTAAGCAATATTTTTCACCTAAAAATAAAATAACATGAATGATGCTTTGTAAACCATACAATATCATACAAATGTAAATGATGAACTTCAGCCTCAAAAAGAAAGTTTGATTTTAACTCTCAGGTCAATACATGATTAACTAAAATAAAGTAGTACAAGTGATTGCATGTGGCCTGAAATTCAAACAATTGCATAACAGAAATCTGTTTGTCACAGATTAAAGTAAATGCTACAGGTGAAAGAAGATAAGTTCTCAAAAGTAAATATTAAAGGAAGTGAAGGTCAGTCTTATCAGTCAGCTTGTTAAAATATCTTTCATGCAACCTTTTTTGGCTTTTAGGTCCATCTACCTAAAATTTACCCTAAGATTAAAAAAAGTTTCTGCCGACTCCCTTAACAGTTTTGTTGCCTCTCAAACTCTTTTATCAAAGATAAGGTTTTTATTTTTTTATTTTATTTTATTTTTTTTTTCAACGTTTATTTATTTTTGGGACAGAGAGAGACAGAGCACGAATGGGGGAGGGGCAGAGAAAGAGGGAGACACAGAACCGGAAACAGGCTCCAGGCTCTGAGCCATCAGCCCAGAGCCCGACGCGGGGCTGGAACTCACGGACCGCGAGATCGTGACCTGGCTGAAGTCGGACGCTTAACCGACTGCACCACCCAGGCGCCCCAAAGATAAGGTTTTTAAAATACATTTGCAGTTGAACATTCAATTTAATACATGCCTTTTTAAATGCAGTGTTTCTTAACGGACAGTCTGCAGGTCACTTGCCTCAGATTCATATGTGCATGAATTAAAATGCACATGTGTTTGTGTCTCAACCAATCCCTGACTTTTGTGAAATGACCTAAGCTGATTTGGATGACTAACGAGTATCAAGCTCTCTTGGGAAGTATTGGTAGGCTTTTTAGATGTATCAGGGGCCTGTGTGAATCTAGCCCAGCAACCTAATTACCAAAGATATATTTCAACGAGAACAAGTCTCTGACCAAACTTTCCAACTGTACATTCATTATTAGCAGACAGGCACAAAATAGTCACATGACTTGTCTGTAGTTTCAGGAAGGCCACCTATAAAGGAGGTTCAGCCACCAGCACTTGGTATGAAAGACTCACTCTAAACAGGCTTCAATAACATCAGGACTGGTGTACTTTGTTGTTGGGACAGGCAGCTGGGGCTGAGTGGGGACTTGACTTACAAAGTACATCAATGGTATTCAAGGACTGGACTTGTCCACTCATATCTCTTGTTCATGTAAGAGTTATGGGTCTAGTAAAATTTCCTTAACCAGTTCCTAATCTTGATACCACTAATCTCATGAGTACAAAATTATTTCTAACATACTATATAGTAAATAATAAGCCTTTCAGTGTTGGTTCAGTTGCAAATATGCTAAGTAGTCACCTCTGAAGATGCTAGATCCTAATTAGAATGCTGTCAAGCATTCCTATTAAGCATTAGATTATATGAACAAACACATTATTTATATGGAAAGAATATATAAATATAACACCGAATGAATAAAAATCTCTGCATATGAGACTTGGAATCTGTATTTAAAAAAAAATTTTTTTAATGTTTATTTATTTTTGAGATAGAGAGTCAGAGAGACAGAGAGAGAGTGGGGGAAGGGCAGAGATACATGGAGACAGAATCTGAAGCAAGCTCCAGGCTCTGAGCTATCAGCACAGAGCCTGACGCGGGGCTCAAACTCATGAACCATGAGATCGTGACCTGAGCTGAAATCAGACATTTAACCACCTGAGCCATCCAGGCACCCCACTGGAATCTGTATTTTTAAACATACTCAGATAGTTTTACAGACACTTTTTTAAGACCCTGAATGCCATTTGCCTGACATGCCTTCTCCTTTAGGAAAAAGACTGAATAGTAGTAGCTACTTTATGAATTCGTCTTTTCTTCCCCCATAAGAATTCTTCAATCCTTTAATGCTTTTGTTAGTACCTAACTGCAGGAAAGGAATTATTTTTTGAATTTTTTTTTGTGATGCCCCTTTATCTGTTGGGGCAACATGCTACATACAGAGTGGTGACCTGTTATACAAGGGTTTTTGAATTAAATGCTCAGATCAGATCCATGATTAAGTAGAGACAGGTACAATAACAAAACGCCTTTCGTAGTGGAAATATTCATTGCTGCAGGCAGCGGTTTGTCATGTTAATTCACTCTTAACTGGTCCCTGTCCTCCTAAGTCTATCAAAGAAAAGTGGCAAGAACACTGATTGAACCAGTGGTTTGCAGAATGACTCATTCAAAGGCAGAGCCCATGGAAGTACATTACAGACCCTCTTTATTGATCTAAACAGAGTGAACAAAGACACCTTATGGGGTGAAGCAATATCTACAATGCCCCTTCAGTCTCTAAAGACTTTGTTTTGTTTCATAGCTATTTTCAGGTGTTAGCATTATCTATAAAATCCTTTATCCAGGTACCTCAATTTATTTGAGTCATGCTATTTCTTTGTTGTAAACTGGGTTAATAATACTCAACTGGAAGGTTGGTTTGTTTTTTTTTTTTTTAATATAATGAGGATTAGAGATAAAGCCACACAGCAGATGCACAGTAGCAGAGACAGTATTTTTTTTTTTTTAAACTGAATGTACTACTAATAATGGAAAACTGCATGGGCTGTGGTTAAATAGGATGGGATAGTTAGATGCTGCAGAGTTGAGGACACAGGGCTGTGTCAGAGCTCCTAAGACTTTGATTGATGAAGTATACTGGCTAATCAGGCTTGAAACCATGAGGCATAATCCTCCCTAGGGCATTATCTAAGAAATTAGTAAGGAATAAAAGGAATGATTATGGATGCTTTTCAAGGAAGAAATTCCTTTAGAATTGCTCCCTAGAATGGGGGGTTTTACTCATATGATCTTATTTATAACGTTTAAGAAGTCTGTAAGCTGGGTAGAGAACACATTTAAGTATCCTCACTTTGAAATGAAGAAAGAGGCTCTCATGGGTGCGGAAATGAAACCATGTATCCAAACTCAGATATAAGTGTTAGAACTAGAATGTCAAGTCTTCAAACTCTGTCAAGTGTTCATCCCACAATGACAAATTATAAAATCAAATGAACAGTAGCTTTCCTTCTATCACTTTTTACTTCATTATTACAGGGTTCACTGATATGGTGAGTTCCCAACCCAAAACAGTCAGTGTAGTTTCCCTAAAATAGATGCCATAATGTTGTCATAGATAGGGTTTGGTTTTGTCTACAGGGGTCCAGAGTGTGATATGGGCCATCATCTCTCCTAAAAAAATGGATGCTGTGGTTTTTTGCATCTCCACAGCCAGCCTCCTTAGGCCTGTAGAACTTTCCCATACACCACCCCTCAGGCTCTTTCAATGCCCACCTTCCCTACATTTCTGTGGAGAAACCATGATTTGAATTCCCTGGTTTTCAGTATAACTGATGAATGCATATTGCCACATTTTCACAAAAATCTGCTTTATTTCTTCTAGTCCTAGGGGTGAAGGATCAGAGCACAGGGCAGAACATAATAAATCCTCCTCTCTTCTATTTCTAGAGCTGGAAGAAGAAAAAAGTAAATATATATTAAGTTCCTAACAACAAGATTTCAGAAAAGATTCCTGTCCTTTTAGCTAAAGATGAAATAGCAAGATTTTAATTAAAGTCCTTCCTGGTCCTGTCTACCTTTATACAAAAAATTACTTGGACAGTTAATTTACTTGGTAGAGGTCTTGTGTCTTATTCTGAGTTTCCTCTGTTTTTCAGGTTGCTTCAGGTAAGTGAGAGCTACCTAAATATACAACTTACACTAAGCTAATATCTAAAATGGGTTTGATTATAAGTAAGTGAAGACTTTTAAGGACTATTAAAGTCTAGCTCTTCCTTCAGCAATGACCCCCACAGGGTCTTCTATGCTGAGGGCTCCTTTAGCTTCTGGACTCAGAAGAGTTTGGAGAGGCTGCTTGAACTGTGGCATGAAAGGCCTTGGGTCTCAAAACATCAGGGTTAAGAGTGAAAAGCTGTTGAATGAAAGCCTTCTGATTGCATTCCCTTATGCCTAGTTTATGTGGTGCTGTGCTGCAATTCCTTAATATGCGATACTTGGACATTGCAGTAATAGTCCTAAATCTTTTAAGACTGCCCGGGACTCTGCCTTTCACTAGTTGGTAGAGTTCCACTTAACCTTTGTGCAAGTGCCCAAGGATTACAAACTGAGAGGATGACACGTTGGCAAGTGCCTTACTTTTCCATCATCACCCAGGAGGCAGCCGGAACCAGTCTGGTGAGAAAGAACTCCAGGAAAAACACCGCCCCAGGTTCATGTCAATAATGCTTTTAAAAATGGAGACCCACGGAATCTAGCGGGTCCTTAAGAGCCCTAGTGGCTAGGAACCAAGCTCCAGTTAGAATGAAGCTTATGAATTTAGACTTCCTAGAACAAATAGGGCTGATTGTATGCAGTGATTTGATCTGGAGAAGATGAATTCCTGGCAATGTTATCAGTTCCTCCTGTTGCTAATTCCTGGGGGCGCTAGCTAGCCAGGTTTACATTCAGTGTTCTTACAATGTGGTCTTTTGTTGCTCCTGTCCAGGATCCGAGAGTTCTCATGGCTCTGCTTGTCCCCCTGCAGAGTTGGACAAGATTCTACTGTGTGGTTGCTCACAGCTGGCACCAGCTGTTGCTACACTTTTCCATCCTAACGTTGCTTCTTGGTTAAGATCTCGTCTCTAGTCCTCCCCAACTTTCGATACTACATATATAAGGCCAGACTGTTGGCTGGTAAACCTGATATTGTTAGTAAAGTCTAGTGGCTCCCTCCAAAGGAGTAGTGACTGTAACATAAAGTCACTTCTGGATAGGAAGCTGACTGCCATTTATTTTGGTTACTATAATGGTTTCAAAGGAATCATTTTAACTTTAAAATAAAAGGTGACAGATAAAAGTTTACTTAAGGTTTCCAGTTCTTAAAACATAAACTTGGAGTGGTAAGGAAGAAAGGAGTCATCTTTTAGCAGCTGCTAGACATAATAAAATTTGAAGACAAGAAAGATAGGGTATCTTTTATTAGATCAGATATTAGCAGCCATGTTCTGGCATGATGAACATACCTTCTGTATGAGACGAGTATGACATACACTCAAAAAACAGCCCAGAGAGGAGAGAAATGCCAACGATAATAGATATGACCTTTCAGTGCCTTGGCCACTGGCATTGCGCGAAGGTAATCCTAGATCCCCCATTTTTCCATTTGGATGTAGCTGAGACTGACAGGGCAGGTGTCCTGCCTAAGGCAACTGATGTATGATTTGCTTTCAGTCTTCTTCCTATTTGCCTCTTCCAAAGCGAGCTTGAAAATCCTGCCCTTTTGCTAGCTCTGCAGAGAACCCAGAGGTGAGGACCTGCTATATTATTTGTTACTTGTAAGGCTGCTATTGTACCAATGTGAAGATGGATGACAAATGGACGCACCTTAGAGGTTTTTATACTGCTATGCAGTGCAGGAGGATTGAAACGCAGCTATGACGAATGACTTGAACTGCAGTGTCTAGATGAAACTAAATTGAGCACTACTTAATCCCTTCATCATAATATGAACAAGGAACAAAACAAATGGTACTATGGCAGTCAGGTGTTGCCTCAGGCACCACAATTCTGGTTGTTGAAATTAGCTGTGAGTTCATTTTGTAACTCAGTTATTCACCTGCTGCCACTGATGTCACCAACCTGTCTTATTAAACATCAGGGCTGCCCCTCAGATCATTCAACCCAACTCCATGGACAGATGTAGAAAGTTTGCTGGGACATCAGTGACCATGGCTTCTTAGGGGATAAAACCAGGATAAATGTGGGAGAAAAGAAAACCACATTCTGCCCCAATACATGTTACCAAGCAGCACTTGTAGAATCCTCCCTCTCTCTTTTATTTGTCCCCAGCAGGAAAAATGTTTAAAAGCAGTCTAGGAGGAATGTCATCATTCTAGTCTGCAGTGGTCATGTGTGAACCTATCTTTTCTGGAAACTGAACTCTGTTTCTGGTGTCCAGCTTGACTCAGACCTACACCTGTATGCTTGGTTTCAGTTCTGTCTGGTGCCATCCAGAGTAGCTTAGCTCCCTGGACCTCAGCCCCAGTCCTCCTACCTGGACTCTGAGCTTTCCTTTGACTTGAGTGTTGGTGTTCCAAGCACTGCTGCCTTGGGATTCCTGCCCCTGCTCTGCACATCCCGGCCTGCCATCTCAGTCCCCCTTCTAGCCCAGGATCCTCTTATCTTACCCAGATCAACCATTAGTTGGGTTCAAGTTCAGGTGACCAGAGGCTGTCTGGAGACCCAAGCAACAGGAGAAAACACAAGTTGGCATGAGCCAGAAACAAAGGCCAGTGTGAACTCCCCAGTAATCAAAAGTGTGAGGAAAAATGTCTTGCCTAGATGAGAAAAAAATGTAGGTAAGAAGAACATGAGCCATTAATTATGTGCCACACTAATGACTAACACGAGGCTATGCCCTTATAACTCTGCTGATCAGGGATCATTTGCATTTTGACTTTGTGCACATTGTGAAAGTTATTTATGAATATTTTTATTTATAACTTTAATTTTTGAGGGTAATATGTTCATGTGGTTCTAAATTCAAAGATATAAAATAGTACAACAACAAAAAAATCCTCTTCCCATTCTCTATCCCAGAGAGAACCAAAATTATCAATTTCTTTCACACTCTTCTAGAGATATTCGATGCAGATATGGGGAAATAATTGCATATATTTTCTATTTTTTTTAAGAATACAAATAATGGGGGTGCCTGGGTGGCTCAGTTGGTTAGCGTCCAACTTTGGCTCAGGTCATGATCTTGCGGTCCATGAATTCGAGCCCTGCATCAGGCTCTGTGCTGACAGCTCAGAGCCTGGAGCCTGCTTCGGATTCTGTTGTCTCCCTCTCTCTCTGCCCTTCCCCACCTTGTGCTCTGTCTCTCTTTCAAAAATAAGTAAACACTTAAAAATTAAAAAAAAAAGGAACGGATAGTGTAATACTATATGTATATTTTTGGCTCCTTTTCCTCTGAATGTGTTGGGATTTGGCCATATCACTATATTAAGAATGTTTTCTTTGGGCTTTACAATATTCTGTTGCATGGACTGCCATTGTTTATTTACCCATTCACCAACTGATAGACATTTAGATTACTTCTAGTCATTGTAAACTGGTAATATAAATACCTAATAAGTGTGTAAAGTCATTCACCAATATAACTCATTACAAATTCCCAGTTGCTCATCTGAAACCCATGGGGCCACATGTGCTTCAGAATTCAGAATTTCTCAGATCTTAGCAATACCATTCAGATATTATATAAATAAAGTCTTTTGTGGGGCCTGGAGAAGCACCCTGTAATTTAACGTATTACAAGTTTTGTAGCAAAATGTATGAATAGTCATAATAAGTGGAATAAATAAGGGCTATAAATACCTTCACATCAGTTCAGGTCAATTAAAATTTTTTTTGAAATATTTATTTATTTTTGAGAGAGAGAGAGAGACAGAGAGAGAGAGAGCATGAGCAGGGGAGGGGAAGAGAGAGAGAGGGAGGCACAGAATCCAAAGCAGGCTCCAGGCTCTTAGCTGTCGGCACAGAGCCCAATGCAGCGCTGAAACTCACAAACCATGAGATCATGACCTGAGCCAAAGTCGGGCGCTTAACTGACTGAGCCACCCAGGCGCCCCCCAGGTCAATTCTCTTAATGTTTATTTATTTTTGAGAGAGAGAGAGAGAGAGAGAGAGAGCGCCTGAGTGGGAAAGGGGCAGAGAGAACAGGAGACACAGGATCCAAAGCAGTCTGCAGGCTCTGAGCTGTCAGCATAGAGCCCAACATGGAGCTTGAACTCATGAGCCATGAGATCATGACCTGAGCCAAAGTTGGATGCTTAACCGACTGAGTCACCCAGGTGCCCCAGTTCAGGTAAAATTTTGTTCACAAATGAGTTCAGGTCAAATCAGGTCAGGTTTTTTGCAGAAAAAATTTTTGGTTTTTGGTAAGTTGTAGATTTCCTAATATGAAGCAAGGCATAGTGGACCTGTATTTCCCTCCCCTATGTTGAGTGGGTCAACACAATGGCAATATGATTTAAACTTAGGGAGCCTGAACACCTGCTCTACCATTTACTCCTTGTGTGACACTGTGGAATCGCTATATGTCTATAAGCTTCTGTTTCCTCATCTGAAAAATGGGGACAAGAATTCCTACCCAGCAGGGTTGTAGTGAGAGTTCGCATGTCTAGCAGCTGGGATGCACACTACGATTGGCAGCTGCTATCATTGTTCATGGAAGGTGGTGTCTAATACAATACAATTAAGTCATTCTTATTCCATTAAAATTTGAAGGTAACAGGAGAGAGAGACAGGAATTTTGTGTAAGAATCTTAGGAGAGTTCTTTAAGGAAAAAGGATTAATACCCAAAGCTTTCTCTCTGGGGTTTACACTTATTAAAAACTGTTGGTCTGGACAGGGCAGTGCTGACCTAAGCTCAGAGTCAAGGAAGTTCCAAAGATCATTTGAAAATGAAACCCGCAGAAAGAACCTGCACAATGGACTGGTCCTAAACCCAACCTGGAGACAGAAGGGCAACAGTAGTCTGGGTCCACCGAGAACTGGACATAGGAAACTATGTGGCTCCAGGCATCTTGTGATCACCCTTCTGGCCTGTGGGACTAACTATCTTAATTAATTAGTTAATTAATTAATTGACTTAATTATCTTTGGATGTTGAATGATCATAGGAATATTCAAGAAATTTACACACATGGCCGTACCTTTGTGAGTATTATGGTTTATTGGGGACTTGTGATAAATAAGTAAACAACAAGCAGATCACTAAACTCTAAAGGAGTAAACTAGGTGGGAAGTGGTGGGACAGGAATGGGTGACTTTACGTCAGGCAGACAGAGAAAGCCCATGGAAAGAAGTACTCTGCGAGCTGAGATGAGAAGGCAGCAGCTGTGCATAGAGGAAACCAGGAGGAGGAGGCAGTGAGGGCAGCGGTGGAGGTGCGTGAGCCATTTCTTCTGTCTGGAACACTCTTTGCCTATAAAGTCACATGGCTGGCACTTCTCGTCATTCAGCTTTCAGATCCAGTGCCATCCCCTCAGAAGGTCTTCCTGACCTTGCTAAACTTAACTGTTCCACTTTTGCTAGTCACTTGCTACCCACTATCCTGATGTATTTCCTCAGAGCTCTAATCACCACAGAAATTTTGTTATTTTTGCACTAGGCTATTGCATACTTTCTCCCTTTAGAATGAAAGCTTCAAAAGCCCTGAACATTTTGTCCAGTATCTGTGGGTGTCTAGATATTTGTTGAATAATAAAGGAAGAAACTATGCAAACTAACATAGAAAAAAATCTCGGTGCATTCTGAGAAATGAAATTAGGCCTTTGGGTCTTGTGACATGAATGGCCCCCAACGAATGCTGCTTTCTGGTATCCATGCCCTAGTGTATCCCCTCCCATTATTGACTTTGGGCTTAGCCTCGTGACTTTTTTGGCCAATGGTACATCAGCAAACAACACAGATAAGCCATGAGACAATGCCCTGCCTGGTCTTGCCTCTTTCAGATGGAAATACCACTTGGAGAGCAAAGCCAGGTCATGCCAGGGTCCCAAGTGAACTTAGCTCTAATTAAATACAGCTGCATGATTGAGTCCAGGCAAAACCAGTAGAACCAACCCTCCTGTTCTCCTCACCCATCACTCCCACTCCATAGAATTGTGAGATGTAAAAAATAGTTGTTTTATTTCACAGAATTTTTCTGGTGGTCTGTTACATGCAAAAGAGCTGAAGCAGAGCTGAGACATAGTAAGCAGAGGAAAAGTGGTATGAGATGAGATGAGAAGAGTAGACAGGGAAACAATCACTCAGGGTCTTATGTGTATAAAGTTAATTTATATTGAATGCAAAGGGCAATTGTTAACAGTTTGAAGGAAGAAATTATTTCCAAAAAGAAGAGTTAGAAGGCTACTCCAGTTTGTATTGCTACTTCCACAACAAACGGAAAAGGCTCTGTACCAATTTCTAGCCTCAGGACTTGAAACTGACAACTTCTATTTCCTTTTTCTCAAAACACTGGGAGGCCTGCACTTGCATTTAAAAAGCTGATTGCCTTGCTGGACAAATCATGTGGAGAGGACCCAAGTCACAGAGCCCCACCCAGATCCAATAGGTGACCCAGTGCATTTCTCTATGAGAAGGGTCCAATCTGCCACGAGGGACCCCTATTATCTCTTACTTCTCACAATAACACCATAAATATCAGCATTCTAAGCCTGATAAATGATAAAAACGAAGTTTAGATGGATTATGTGTCATTGTACAAGCTTTCACAGAGGTGGAGGCAATGTTTTAACTCAGGTCTGCTTAATTCTAAAATCAGAATATTTTCACTGTAAGAGATTGGATGGGCTCTAGCTTGACCATATCCGACAGTTTTGGTGGTGGAAAGAGAGGAAACAAAAAGTTGTCAGAGTTAAAGAGAAGGTAGGAAGAAAGCAAGGGATACTCCAGGAAAGCAACTCTTCCCTCTTACCACCCTTCTCCCAAACTGTACCCAAGTATTGTGACCTTGAGTGATAACTATAACTATGATCTCAAAAGAATAATAGCTCCTCATTCTAAATTTCTCACACTCACAATTGCTTCAAATCGCTTTACAAGGAAAAAAAAAGATTGAAGCATTGTTTGTAATAGTTAATACCCTGAAAGTTTTCTGCAAAGAACTTAAATATCAACCAACAGGAGAAAAGACAAACATATTGTGACATGTCATATGGCAGAGTATAGACAGAACTATTTGTAGCAACACATAAATCTCAAAAACACAAGCAAAAAAAGTTACATTAGAGAAAAATGCACATAGTATAATACCAATTATATAAACTTTAAAGTATGCATAACAGTGCAACACATAATTTATGAATCTGCACTGTGTAGTAATCACAAAGAATATACTTGAGGAAAATATACACCAATTTCAGGTTATTATGGTCACCTTTAGGAAGGAAAACAGAAAAGGAATGGGAGGTATAGATTAAAGGCTTTAGCTGTATCAAACAGTTCTTATTTTCTTTAACAACAACAACAACAACAAACACAAGTAAAGCAAATATGGTAGGTAAAATCAAGGGACCTGTCTTCAAGACAGATGCGGTGAGATCATAAGCCAAAGCAAAGTTGCTTAAGTGCCCAAGTGACAAATTGCAACAATTTGGGGGACATTGAGCCCATCAGGTCACAAAACACCACACAGTAACTTGAACACAGGGAGAACTGAAAGAAGTGAAGTGTCACTTGATACCTTGAAGTTGTGCCAAGAACCCTCAATTGGACCAAGGCAGGGCAGTAGCATTCCCATAAAGGTGGCCAGCAGCTAAGGTATGGAGTGGTACCTCTTCCAAATTGCTTTGAGGTAAGTAAGGCTTCAGAACATATGAAACATCTTGAAGTACTCCCAAGAGTGAACCATGGTGAGGTTTTTTTTTTTGTTTGTTTGTTTGTTTTTTTAAATTTTTTTTTTCAACGTTTATTTATTTTTGGGACAGAGAGAGCATGAACGGGCGAGGGGCAGAGAGAGAGGGAGACACAGAATCGGAAACAGGCTCCAGGCTCTGAGCCACCAGCCCAGAGCCCGACGCGGGGCTCGAACTCACAGACCGCAAGATCGTGACCTGGCTGAAGTCGGACGCTTAACCGACTGCGCCACCCAGGCGCCCCCATGGTGAGGTTTTGATTGGGGCGAAAGTGTGGAGAATCTATTCCAGCAGGTCAGATCAAGGCATCAGTGACTTAATTTGCCCTTATAGGTTGGTGGGTGAGGCCTGGGGAAATTCAAGTTACACTTAAAAATATAAACACCTGGAATAGCTAACACATAAATAAAAATGAGGGGGCACCAGGGTGGGTCAGTCAATTAAGCATCCAACTCTTGATTTTGGCTCAGGTTTAATCTTACAGTTCGTGGGATTAAGCCCCTAGTAGGGCTCTGCGCTGATGGCGTGGAGTCTGCTAGGGATTCTCTCTCTCCCTCTCTCTTGCCTCTGCTCCACTTGAGTGTGTGCACCTGCTCTTTCTCTCTCAAAATAAGTAAACATTTATAAATAAATAAATAAATAAATAAATAAATAAAAGAAGTTCAACCAAATAAATGCAAATAATGACATCAGGACCTTTCTTATTTTAATTGGTGGAGAGGGTTTGAAATGAGAAAGATACTTCATAAGGCAGAAAGGAAAGCTGGAGAAACAGAAGACCAATTTTCTAATGAGTTATTTTCTGTTTCTCTTCATCTGTGCAAGAATCCGGTGGAAACTGCTTGCCATGCTGCTTCACGTTTTGTTGACAACTTAGTGGGAGTTATAACCAAGCTCACTCCACCAAGGGCCATGATAATGTGGACACATATAATATCTCTGAGCATGGACCTCTTGTAGATACTCTGGAACATCCAGATTCTCAGAAAAATGAGTTCTTAGATAAACATAACTAGCTCAAAACCCATTACTGGCATTATACATGATACATCAATGAGGAGACCAAATTCCTTGGGGGAACATAGGGAGCATGTGCTGATGCTCCATACAGATTATGTTTCCTGGATGTAGCATTTAGTTAAAAAAAAGAAACTAAAAAACAAAACAAGAGATAAAGGTACAGAAAGAACAGTTTAAGTCCCATTAAATCTTTGTCAGTTAGTCTCTGGGGACAAATTACATAGCCTTTCTTTCATAAATCCTTCCAGAAAGATGAAAAAAAAATGGGATTTTGCAGTCTTTTACCTCCCTTAACCCTACTTGCTTGAAATGCACACTAACTCTTCATCTCTTACACAGAAAATCAAGCCACCCAGATTTTATTTGTAAGATGAACTGCCAGTGCTCCCTGAAAATAGGCGTATGTTTGTTCTAAAGACACTACTGTCTTTTCCTTGCCGATCTATGAGGTAAAAACTAAATATCAGAATTGGCTTGTGCACCCAACACTAAAACTTTCTAAAGAATACAATGGAAGCTAGTGAAGTTAATACACCTAAGATGTCAATTTTGTCTCCCATCCCCACAGTCTTTCTTCCAGTGTCCTCTTTATAAGTGGCTCTATACCTTCCCTATTTCATGAGGAAGTCTGAGAGTCTCATGATTCTTCCTTTCATAAAATCTGATTACCAAATCATTAGCAAGTTTAATAGTTACTTCCCCCTAAATATATTTTAAATCCATCTACGTTGCCCCAGCTTCATAGCACCACCTTCTTTCCTGCCATTTCTCCTTTGTAGAGCCACCAGGTCCTGCAAACCTGCAAAGTTCACACTTTTAGAGAAAATGTTGGCCATACAAGAGGTAATTGATCCCTCCTGGAAATGCACTCTATCCCTCCTAAACTCAACCAAACCCCCAAACCTGAGAGCTGGGTCCTTGGGGGCAGGTGTGGCATAATCCTGAGAGTGGGGATATCCTGTAACAATTCTGAGGCTTGAGCCACTGGAATATGAATCCGTGACTCTCCTGCTGAGCCAAGACTCTCAAGAGAACTGAAGTGTTTGGTGATGGCCCCAGGCTACTGACCTCTCTGAAGGAAAGACTGCACAATTTAGAATTTAGGACTTCCACAAATAAAGATCAAATAAAGAGCTTACAATTAAAGACCACGAACACTCACGAAGACAAGCATTGTATACCTCAAAGATATTTAAAAAGATAATAAAGAGAAAAAGTCAAAGAGATAATATATGTAAAGCATTTAGCACGATGTCTGAAATACAGTGGGAGCTCACTACTAGAAGCTGCATTTGGATTCCACTTCAGCCTTTCTTCTCTGAACCAGTGCACTTAGCACACGTGCTCCAGCTACTGTCACCCTGAGGCACACATTGATCGTGCAAGTTACCTGTCTGAGCAGGTAGTCCACTGTCAGGGTTTATGGCAAATGATGCATAGAGGTGATACAGAAGTTTCTTGTTGCTGTGGCAACACATTATTACAAACTTAGTGGCTTAAATTAAAGCAATGTTTATTCTCTTAACATCTCTGATGGTCAGAAATCTGAAATGAGTGTTGGAGCTAAAATCGAGATGTTGGCAGGCCTACACTCTTTCTGGAGGCTCTGTTGGACATCCAATTCCTTGCCTTGTCTAGCTTCTAGAACTGCCTGCATTTCTTGCCTTGTGGCCCCTTATCCATCTTTAAAGCCAGCAGCTTAGCATTTTCTCTCTCTCTGCTCTTCCCTTTTCTATGGACTCTTGTGATTACATCAGGCCCACCTGGATATCCAAAATAAGTGATTAATTTAATCACTTCTGCGACGTCTCTTTGCCCTGTGAGAGTACAAATTCATAGGTTCTGAGAATTAGAACATAGGCATCTTTGGGAGCCATTATTCAACCCACCATAGGCGGGAAGCAGAGATCACTTTTCAAGGATTCATTAAGTAGTGGTGGAGATTGGTGGAGGTGGTAGATGGAGTATTGAAGAGGAAGCTGGCAAAATGGAGAAAAGAGATAAATTTCAGCCCTTGGCATAATTGGATTGGCATATTTAGGAAAAGAGATTCAGGAAAATTAGCTTCATCTTGAGCTGAAAATGATCTAGGGATTTTGTTTTTTTAAATGTGGGTACGTGTGTATGTGTGTGTGAGAGAGAGAGAGACAGAGAGAGAGAGAGAGGGATAGGGGCAGCAAGGGAAGTAAAGGTGGTTGAAAAAAATATGATGAGCTAATGGTTTTATTACTACTGAAAAGAGTATTGTTCTTTGAATATTTTTTAACTGAGTATGGCTGATACAGCAGAAAGGAGTGGATTTTTCTACATTGTTATTTTTATCTGGTGATCTAACTGAATTTTCTAAGTTCTGATTGGCCATCCACTGAGTCTATTGGATTTTCTAGGCAGACAACATGTTATATATTATTTTGAAGAAAATATCACTACTGATGTCAGTAATAGACACACTAGACAAAGCGGTAAAAAGAACTAAGAATGTGTGGTTTGGCAAAATGATTATCAATGAAATAATTCATGTGCACTGTTCACCTTTAATTCCCCTGCGACACAATAGCATGAAGGTGAGTCAGACTGATTTTGATGTGGATTTTATTTTATGAGAGCTATGAAGTCTATATAGATTTGCTAAGTCATCATGATTGGTATTTTGTAGCATGCCTATTCATTCACAATTAGGAAAAAAGTAAAGGGAACACTTTTCTTTCTCAACACTTTTGCTTCAAATAGTCCCTTGTTGCATTTACTACTAATGAGAAAAACTCCAGTTTCTGGAGTTTTATTTTAAGTTTTACTTTATTTTGAGAGAGAGAGAAAGAGGGAGAGAAAGAGACAGAGAGAGGGAGAATGAATATGTACATATGAGCTGAGGAAGGGCAGAGAGAGGAAGAGAGAGAATCCCAAGCAGGCTCCATGCCATCAGCACATGTATCAATGCAGGGCTCAATCCCAAGACTGGGAGATCATGACCTGAGCAGAAATCAAGAGTCAGGTCTCAACTGACTGAACCACTTAGGTGCCTTGAAAAACTCTAGTTTCTTCATTTAAAAACTAAACTTTGCCCATATTTTTCCAGCCTCTGCTAGAGTGCTATGTACAGAAGCACAGAACAATAACTATTTGTGTTCATGCAGATAATAAATTCTGTGAAGTGTTGCATCAGCTAGTCATTTAAGAAACGGAGATTTACTGGAGGTATCACAATTCTGGATTTTAAGCCATATTATAAAGCTGTAATCATCAAGACAATATGGTATTGGCACAAAAACAGACACATAGATCAATGGAACAGAATAGAGAACCCAGAAATGGACCCACAAATGTGTGGCCAGCTAATCTTCGACAAAGCAGGAAAGTATCCAATGGAAAAAAAAAAGACAGTCTCTTCCGCAAATGGTGTTGGGAAAACTGAACAGTGACATGCAAAAAAATGAAACTGGACCACTTTCTTATGCATACACAAAAATAAATTCAAAATGGATGAAAGACCTAAAAAGTGAAACAGGAAACCATCAAAATCCTACAGAAGGAAATAGGCAGCAAACTCTATGACCTCAGCCACAGCAGCTTCTTATTAGAGAGGGCTAGGGAAGGAGGTAAAATGTTTCTGGAGGCAAGGAAATAAAAGCAAAAATGAACTACTGGGACTTCATCAAGATAAAAAACTTCTGAACAGCGAAGGAAACAATTAACAAAACTAAAAGGCAACTGACAGAATAGGAGAAAATATTTGCAAATGACATATTGGATAAAGGGTTAGTATCCAAAATCTATAAAGAATTTATCAAACTCAACACCCCCCCAAAAAAACCCCAAATAATCCAGTGAAGAAATGGACAGAAGACATGAATAGACACTTTTCCGAAGAAGACATCCAGATGGCCAACAGACACATGGAAAGATGTTCAACATGACTCATCATCAGGGAAATACAAATCAAAACCACTATGAGACACCACCTCACACCTGTCAGAATGGCTAACATTAACAACTCTGGAAACCATGGATGTTGGTGAGAATGCAGAGAAAGGGGAACATTTTTGCACTGTTGGTAGGAATGCAAACTGGTGCAGCCACTCTGGAAAACAGTATGGAGGTTCCTCAAGAAATTAAAAATTGAACTGCCCTACAACCCAGCAATTGCACTATTAGGTATTTATCTAAAGGATACAAAAATGCAGATTTGAAGGGGCACATGCACCTCAGTGTTCATAGCAGCGCCATTGACATTAATCAAATTATGAAAAGAGACCAATTGTCCATCAATTGATGAATGAATAAAGAAGATGTGATATATATATATACAATGGAATGTTACTCAGTGATCAAAAAGAATGAAATCTTGCCATTTGTAACAACGTGGATGGAACTAGAGTGTATTACGCTGAGGGAAATTAGTCAGAGAAAGATGAATATCATGTGATTTCACTCACAGGTGGAATCTAAGAAACAAAACAGATGTACATAGCGGAAGGGAAGGAAAAATAAAATAAGATAAAAACAGAGAGGGAGGCAAACCATAAAAGAAACTTCTAAATACAGAGAACAAACTGAGGGCTGCTGGAGGGGAGGTGGGTGGGGGGATGGGCTGGATGGATGATGGGCATTAAGGAGGGCACTTGTTGGGATGAGCACTGGGTGTTATACGTAAGTGATGAATCACTCAATTCTCCTGAAACAAATACTACACTGTATGTTAACTAGTTTGAATTTGATTAAAAAATAAATAAAAAAAGAAATGCAGATTTACATACTTTCAACTCATATCTGTGAAAATGTTACTCTTTTAACTAAAAACTCATTTATTCAGTGTTTCTGCTAAGGCATCAGAACTGAGTGACTTGCCTGTATTATGAGCTCTTTCTGCCTTTAAATGAGCTCATGATTGTTCTCCTCTTGCCTCCAATATGTCCGTTAATATTGCCACTATCATCAAGGAGGCAGAGTCTAAGCCCACTGGTGTCTGTCCACTAAATGACAAGATTCTAGGGATCTTCCACTGTCTTTAGTGGATACTTGGTAAATATTTGTTAAGTGTTGGGATGGATAAACAATTCAGTTGAGTTTATTAATTTATTTCTATGGGACAGTTGTAACACTGTGAACAAGAAATTTGAGCCCACCAGAATAAGCCCCGCCTGGAACTGGCATAACAGGATTTTCAATCAAGTAGGACCACTATAATACACACTAAGCTATGAAACATCTCATTTCTGGAAAATGTGCCAGAATCTTAGCACACCATTTTCGGGAAAGAGATATCATCTCTACCTAAGACTTGGTCTAATCTTAGTACCAGAAACTCGAAACCTTCTAACTGGAGAATAAATAAGTTTCAATTTTTAATAGATCATAAACTGTGACAGACATGAGAGTATCGAATTAGCCCAAGTATTAGCCACCCTGCAGTGCCAGCCGAGGGGCTGGTGGACAGAGAGCTACTAGAGAAGGCTGGAACGGAGTGGGTGCTTAGTTTCTTCTCACGGTACTGGCAGCAACAGCTGCTGCTGGGCTTTGAAGGCAGCCCTCTGCCCTCTCTCTATGGCCAAGAGATGGATGAGAAGAGCTCCAACAGCTAAGAGATCCAAGATGAGATAGTGGGGGGGCATGTGGGAGGGCAGATGGGGCAGGAGCTTAGGAGGAAAACTGGTCTTGGAGATGCATCTGAGCTGTGTGAAGCAGGATGATTAGTCATCATCATTCTATAAAATGGTGGGGATCTCTGAACTGAGTTATCATATCTGCTTGAGAGGCTAAATGACAACAGTTATGAGAAAGAACAACTTCTCTTATCTGGGGAGTACATTTACTGGTGCCTCACTTCAGAGCAACATGAAAACATCACAGGCACATAAATCTAGAATCAGATACCTTCAGCTCTACCATAATGGACGATGAAAGGTGAGATTAAGTGATTCTGAAACTTTGCCTGACCTGATAAACTTCTGTGACTTAAGAAAGTGAACCCTGCTTGGCTAGACACAGCAGCCCTAATATTATTATGGTAAAAGGAATTTCGCACATTGCAGGCTGGGGAAGCCAAATATGGTCTTCATGCTGCAGCGTTCTGCACCCATCTGCACACAGAACTTTTCCTTCAAGAATCGCACTTGGAAGAATTGGCACATCACTTAATAGACTTTGCTAGTGTTTTATTCTAAATAAATTTATAAAGGGTTGATCCACTTTTAATGTTTAAAATTTTTTCTCCCTTTTATCTTTAATATAGCCTAGACTTGTTAATTTAGTTTTGAGTTCATGGAGAACAACTGTGGCCATAATCTCTGAACACACAGATGAAGAAAACACAGAAACTGGGGAAAGATGACAACCTGATTGCATATGCATGGCCCCTCTCCAGTTAAGCCCAGGTGATCTCCCTTGGTCTTTGGAGAAAATTTGCCTCTGCCAGCTTCCAGCATGCAGCCTGTCAATTCCAGCAGGCCTAGGGAAGAACTGCAACTCTGAGAGGCACGTGTTAACCCACCCGGCCGAGGAGGCAAGAAGCCCACCACGGCTTTCTTCACTGGAACATACAGAGGTCACCTTTTCCCCTTTGCCTCCAAAAGGAGACTTTTTTCAATTCTTTGCTCACCAAGGGCCACTAGTATGTGAAAAGATATCCTATGTGATCATTGTGTAGGACAATGAAAGTCAAAACAATGGTAGATCACTGTGATAGGGAGCAAAATTCAAAACATTGATAGTATTCCTGGAACACTAAACATAAAGTGCTATGCTCATTAGTTTATAGTATGCATTTAAATTACAAGTGGGCATAGAATTGAGTCCCAAATCTCATCTTTAGAACTCCATGCTACTGAAAAAATAACAGGAGTAATTTGAAATATATGTATAAGGATGCTAATTGAATCAGGGTTTGTGAAGGCAGGCATTTCAGGCAGATGGATGAAATAATGACTCCAGGCAATTTTATGCCTGTGTTATTTTAAGTGTTAAAAAGTGAATGGTAGGGGTGCCTGGGTGGCTCAGTTGGATAAGTGTCCGACTTCTGCTCAGGTTGTGATCTCATGGTTTGTGGGTTCGAGCCCTGCATCCGGCTCTGTGCTGACCTCTCAGAGCCTGGATCCTGATTCAGATTCTGTGTCTCCCTCTCTCTGCCTCTCTCCTGCTTGCACTCTGTCTCTCTCTCTCTCAAAAATAAATAAACATTAAAAAAAATTTTTAAGGTGAATGGCAGAGCACCAGCATAATATGATCTTCATTTTGCATATATATACGTATTTTTTTTTGCATAGACACATGCACTCAGCGAAGAGTGAGTGGAAGGAAAAACCCCAATCTCATATCATCTGCTGCCTCGAAGGGAATATGATTGAAAGGATGAGAGATAAGAGGGACGATGAACTTTTACTTGATTTACATGTGTATTGTGTATATGAACACATATTATTTTTGTAGTAAAATCATTTAAGAAGTTTTACATTAAAAATCTCATATTTAAAAATTCACAAAAGGAACACAAACCATTTCTGCAGTTTCAGTGAGTCCACAGACATCATGGGAGTTCAGCTGTTGTGCTTCCTCTTGAATACTATTTTATCACTTTAAAAAATGGGAAATCTGCTCACCAGAAGAACACATAGAAAAGTTATTTTATTTCGTGTGATCTACATGACAATTATACTCTTACATGGGAAAAAAATGTCTTCGTTTGAAAAAAACCGAAACGGAAAATTCCCACTCAACTCCATTAGCCTAAGAAGAGAAAACATTTATTGGATTGGAAAAAGGAAAAAAAAAAAGGGGGTCATAGTTTTGAAGCACATAAAATCTTTATTCCATGGTTCTTTTAAGCCACTGGCCCTCAAAGGTTGGCTTGGATCAGAATCACCCGGAGAGTTTATGAGAACACAGACTGTCTGCCCTCACCTTCAGAGTTTTTGATACAATAGGTGTGGAGTGGAAGCTGAGAATTTACATTTCTATCAAGTCCCCAAGTGATGTGATTGCTGTTCTGAGAATTACACTTAGAAAACTACTGTTTTAAGAATATTCTGACCCTTGGTCAGAAATGGCTGAGATTTCCAGAAGCAAAAACAGAAACAAAGGTAAGAGGTACACAAGTGCTATCTGATACTGGAGTGGAAAATGTGTATTACCTACAGTTTAAGAAAAAGCAAGACTACCGTTGAGCTCTCTGTTACACGGCATGTGCTGCGAGCCTATCTTGTATGTTATATAGAACAAATGCACTGAACAAATCCAAAGGATGTAAGCATAATAGACAATTGCTTACATGTCATCAAGTTCCATTTATTTTCTCTTCATTGCTTATAAGAGAATATTAACTGTAGAGTTTAGAGCTAGTCAGTCACATTAGAAAATAAATAAAAAACAGAGAGTATTGGAAGAAAAGGCAGAATATTTGTGAATTGTATTTGTAATAAAAAAAATCCTGTCTTTCATTGTGGTGCTTAATTGCCTTAAGCATATGGAAGTACATTTTCCCATTTTCTTTGTACAAAACAAACACAAATACTTTTTTGATGATTGTGTTTCACTGTGGCTGAGACAGTAGACATGCACAGTGTGCTCTTTTGGGTTTCCCTACAATTTTTTCAAGACTGACACTTTGTCTTTCTTAAAATTAAATTGTTTTGGAAAAAACATTTTAAAAACGAAACTACAGAGAAATACAATTTTATAGTATTTTGGGGAGCAGCACCCCATTCCTAAGGTGGTCCAAGAGCTATGCATCCAAGCCAAGAGGTTCCAGACTTGTCACCATCATGTCAATCTTATAACTTCCCCAGCAAGGCCCTGCCTCCCAGAAACTAAATCAGACTTTCTCCTTGGACTAATACCAAGCTTCTGGACAGAGCTTCAACAGGAGGATTTTGGGGTCATGGGTTTTCTCCAAGGAGGCTCAGAAAATGCTTCCCTTGCAGTTGGAGTTTGAAGGCTGCAGCTCAGTGGCAGACCAGGACACCTAGGAACATTTTCAAGCAAGTAGCCACTTCCCTGCACTTCTGCTGGTCTTGTACTCTGATCTCTGGACTCTTCCCCCTGAATTTCTCCCCTGTTCCAATTAAGTTGTACATAATAAATGCATGGCCATCTTAGATATTACAATACACTAAGTTATTTACTTTGTGAAAGCTCTTACTCCCTTCAGGGAAACCAGAGGTCTAGATTGAGTTCGTTGACAGATCTGTGAAATATCCATTTTATCTTTCATGGTATTCTCCCAAGTTTGCAGTTTTCTTTAAAAAAAAAATTTTTTAACATTTATTCATTTTTGAGAGACAAAGAGAGACAGAGAGTTAGTGGGGGAGGGGTGGAGAGAGACATAGAATCTGAAGCAGGCTCCAGGCTTCCAGCTGTCAGCACAAAGCCTGATGTGGGGCTCGAACTCACGAACCATGAGATCATGACCTGAGCCGAAGTCAGATGCCCAACTGAACCATTCACATGCCCCTAAGTTTGCAGTTTGGCAACCCTACTTTGGAGATCAACCACTTGGCCACCCTACTTTGGAGATCACCCCAGATTGCCTGTAATGCATCTCTTCCAGTGCCAACTCTTCAAAAACTTCAAATTTTTCTAACCTTGGCTAGTTAGCCATCTTGAAACAAATTCACATCAGTGTGTTAATGGCATAAAATGGCTTAATAACCATAATTCGCTTCTTCCAGTCACATCTGTTTTACATGGTGATTTTAAATTCAAGGAGCCTTAAGTGAAGAAATAAATTCAAATAGTGGAATGTCATGAAATAGTACAGGACAGCAGAAGAGAGATTTTTGGCCAGGGCAACTTCCCAGGGTCCCTCACTCCAACTTGACATGCTGTAAGAGTTGTACTTAATAGGAAATAAATGAAATAATATACTTTTTAAAAAGTATGCTCTTAATGTCTACCCAAAGGGGAAATGAATGGCCACTTGCACTGTGATGGATTGATCTTGATGTCCTCCATCCATCCCCAACTTCTGTAGCTCATGTTAGTATATTCCTTACTGATTGGAAGTTATGCTTGCTTATGCTTAAGAAACAGTTATAGTCTTAGACCTGTATGAAGAGGTCAGGATTACAGTTCTATAAGTAGCCAACTTTATATGACCAACTAAGTTAAGATCTGTGGGCTTTGGCTGCATAGTGGTCAAGGTATCCATTTCCTGTGTAGTAAGAAATCACATGCACTGACCCTTTTGGAATTAGTCTGGGAACTGAAAGGGAATGGAGTTGAACCAAGTGCTTGTGCAGCTGTACCTTCCTTAGGGCGAGGGTATGTAGACAGGGTTAAGACTATTCTACAGAATGAGGGATGCTTGTATGTAAAATCTATCACTTATAAACCCATTGTATTTCATGTTTATTTATATTGCTTTCCCTTCTCTCTGAAACTCTCTGCCTGTCTCAATTCTGCAAGAGAATAAATTGGAAGTAAACTTTGTTCAGACTTCATTTAGATTTCTGGGGAAAAGAATCACAGTGATAGTGTTATCATAGGAAGAATGAAAATTAAAGGACCTAAGTCAAAGTTCTCCAGACTTAGAAATTCCCATTCTAGGACAAAAATCTCAGCAGTTCTTTAACATTTTAAACACTTGAGTCTTCTTCTATTTTATTTTAAGTTTTAAAATAAGGGAGATGGGTCCTTGTGGTCACCTTGGATGATTTTGTCGTAGAGAGTGAAACATCCTAGCTTATATCTATAAGCATGAAACTCAGAAAGAACCTCTCAGTCCGTCTATTTGAATTGGCTTGCTTATAAAAGTAGAGATGCTTTTTATTTGTACAGATTAAATAGAAAGTAACTTCAATTTTATAAAAACGTAAAGTACTGTCTCCATAACATGTACCGATACACTATTTTTTATCTGTGTCTTGATTTTTCTTCCTTTTTTAGGCAATATTTATTTATTGTCTTTTTTCACAAATTATTTTATCAGTCCTGTATTAAAGGTTAACAATTTCAAATTGTATCGTGTCAGATCAAGACACAAAAATAGGTTAAGGTGTAAATGGTATGTACAAATAAAAGCCCCTGTTATGTTAAACAGATATTAGAGGTGTTAAATTTACATTTTCACACTATTTTGGATACTTAGGGAATTTTTAATTTGATGTCATAATTCTTCTATTATGTTTGGCTGTCTGCATCTAACACAATTCAGTGTGATTCCTGCATGCCTCTTTGTATGGCCCCCAGCTATTATGACTTTACTACCATCTTTAGGATTGATCTTCAGGCTCTGGATCAAACTTGTGTGTAGGTAGAGGGAGTTCAAAGGAGATTTAGATTATCCTACCCATTTAAATGACACCTAGAATTGGTTAGCTGATTCTATGGCTTAGTCCTAGTAATTGGGGTTTTACCTTGCCTAAGATCTGAACCTATATCACAATTTGTATAAAGACCTTGATTTCTCTCTTTAAACTTAAGGTTCTGGCTTGATAGTGGGTCCAGTGCCCCCAGGGCTTCTAGATCTGTCATTTTTACTTGTTTTTTGGTCATACACTTCTTTAAGATTGTAATAGAAGTTGTATCTGTGTCCCCTGAAAATGCATGTATTCACAGACAGACACATTTACACACGCACACCCCAATTTTAGATTCTATTTCAGGGGTTTTTATGTACCTCAGTTCCACCTAGGAATGGGGTCCCTGATTATTGTAGGCTTTAATGTTATATGTAGTATACCCAGCTGAGGCACTATCCTAGAACACACACCATTAATTCCATCTTGCCCTTTGAGCACCCAAATCTTGTCCGCAATAGTCAGATAGAATCCACCCAGTATAAATATTTGTCTATAGTAATGGCCAGAAAGATTACTTGATTTACAACTTCATGAGAAAAATAAAATCATTTGCTGAGCATGAGTGAGCATTAGAGAAGGAGAACAATAAAGATTCTACTATATTGATAAGAACTTAATTGCACACAATGAATTATGAAGCAGCAAAGTCCTGATATGTGTGTTCAGTTCTTCTAAATTAAGGAATTTTGGACTCTTTTTTTTTTTTTACTAAATTTTGTTTTTTATTTTTAAATTTTAGATTGTGAACTTTCTTATACAGATAAATATAGAATACATATGAGAAACCTGTGTATCTTCTACCCAGATTATACAAATGTTTATACTTATCATATTTGCTTCAGACATCTAAAGTCCCCTTTTCCTCCCAGTCTATCTTATTCCCCTCTCTAGAGACAACCATTTTAATGAAATTGGTATGTATGCTTCACATATCTATTTTTTAAAATATAATTTATTGCTAAATTTGCTAACATTCAGTATGTACAGTGTGTTCTTGGTTTTGGCGGTAGATTTCCGTGATTCATCACTTACATACGTTACCCAGTGCTCATCCCAACAAGTGCCCTCCTCAATGCCCATAACCCATTTCCGCCCCCCCCCCCCATCAACCCTAGTTTGTTCTCTGTATTGAAGAGTCTCTTATGGTTTGCCTCCCTCCCTCTCTGTTTGTAACTATTTTTTTCCTCTTCCCTTCCTCCATGGTCTTCTGTTAAGTTTCTCAAGGAACTTTGAACTCCTATATTCACAGTGGCTGAAAGACCACTGTCTGTGGTCTGCAGTTTAGTTTAAGCTCAACTATCAAATATTTATTAAACATTGACTATGTGTCAGGCCCCAAGCTAGGTTTTGTTGATAAAAATATGAATGGTGAGCTCAAAATATAATACAGAGGATATATATGTAAATAAGTAATAATAAAGGTACTTCTGCTTTCGAGGTGTAAGCTCCATGTTAAGGGCTTCATGTATATTATTTCACCAAATCTTCAAAACAATTCTAGAGGCAAGCTTGTTATCATCCTATTTTACAAATCAGAAAACAAAAAGCAGAGAGAAATTGAGTAAATTGACCATATATCATGGTGGAGCTGAAGTTCATACCTGAGTCCATGGAAAACTCAGGTTTTGGGGGTTCTTCTTTGAAAAAAAAGCACTTTGCATCTAGTAGATGGATATTATTAAAAGCAAAGCTTAGCAAAAGAAAGCACTCCCTCCCCACAAAAACCAGAAAATAAGAAGTGCTGGTAATGATGTGGGAAAATTAGAGCCCCTTATACATTGCTTGTGGGAATATAAAATGGTGCAGCCACAGTGGAAAATGGTATGATGATTCCTAAAATATTAAACACAGAACTACCATATGGTCCAGTAATTCCATTTCTGGGTATATACCTAAAATAATTGAAAGCAGGGACTTGAATAGTTATTTGTACACCCATGTTCCTAGCAGCATTATTCACAATAGCCAAAAGGCAGAAACAATGTACATGCCCATCAACGGATTAATGGATAAACAAAATGTGGCAGGTACATACAATGAATTATTATTTGGCCTTCAAAAGGAATGATCTTGCTACAACATGGGTGAACCTTGAAGGCTATGCTACTAAGTGAAAAAATCCAGACTCAAAAAGATAATACAAATATGATTCCATTAACCTGAGGTACCTTAGAAGAGTTAAATTCGTAGAGGTGGAAAGTAGAACAGTGATTACCAGGGGCTGGGGGAATGATTTGGAAAACTAAGTACTCTGAAAGACTGATGTTATTGCCATGTTTATTCATTCATGATTATTTTATCAAGCACTTACTATGCATCTGAGTGCTTACATGTGCAGTTGAGGTTCAGATGGTTTGTGTTTTGCCTAAGATAAAAGGTAACATGAGACTTGAATGAGCTGGAACCAGCATTCAGGTCAAGGCCTTTTGCTTTCACAAATGCCATATTTTTTCCCTCTCTTACCTCCTTCCACAAATGGTAGAGAAAGAATTCTTGAGTTAGAGAGTTGGAATGGATGATCTACAATCTTTGGGATCACGTTCTGTGAATAACATCACTAATGTGCTTTGACTTTGCAAATAATGCTTTGATGGCTTCTGACCCTCTTGGACAATCTGTCCATGACACCCATCTACAAACACTTTAAAGATGGAGCAGTTGTTCTAAAAAGTTTCTGAAATAACTGAGCAGTGAGTGTCAACTTTAAACATGCACAGGGAATGTTTTAATATCCTGTGCTTATGTAAATGCCAGGATCAGCTTGGCTGAAGGTCACTTGAGAGGACACATAGCTGGGCTGAGAGAATGTGGCCTGGGGAAAATTCGAAAGTCATAGACAACTTGCACTACTTATGGGTAATGGTGATGCATTGACCTGGAACTGAGGCAGACACTCAAAGAAAAGAAAAAGGTCCAAGGCCAAGACACTAGGAGTCGGCAGTGGGATGAATGTATAGCTCCAAATTGACTTAAATTGATCTACAGATAGAAATATTATTTTGTGTGGCAAATTGATCTACAGATAGAAATATTATTTTGTGTGGCAAATTGATCTACAGATAGAAATATTATTTTATGTGGCAAACTATTTACTGATCAACTTATCACCAAAGATGAAAAAAGAGGACCCTCTCCATTAATTTTACCCCCATTTTTTTCTTTAGTCATTTACATTTTTATTTTTTAAAGGGAAAGTGTGTGCTTATTAAAACCCACAATTATATGACATTATTTAAATTTAGAACACAAATTTAGGATATAGACTCAAAGCAGAAACCTCTCTAATTTTTTTTTTAATTTATTTATTTTGAAAGAGACAGAGGTAGCACAAGTGGAGAAGGGGCAGAGAGAGAGGGAGACAGAGAATCCCAAGCAGGCTCCGCTTTGCCAGCACAGAGCCAGAGCCCCACACAGGGCTTGAATCCAGGAAACCGTGAGATCATGACCTGAGCTGAAACCAAGAGTCAGATGCTTAACCGACTGAGCCACCCAGGCGCCCCTAAACTTTATTATCAGAAGTTAACAGGCATAAGTAACAAACATGAAAGCTTTAATTTATAAATAACTGGAATGCAATCATGTTAAGTTCAAGGCTTTTTTCTTTTCAAAAATCATATGCAGAATTATTTCTCCATTACCTCATTCTTCACGCAGCTTCTAATAACTGACCAACAGGTTATAGGTGAGACACAGAATCTAGATGATTTATAAGTTCTATGTTCAGTTTTTACTTCAGTTTAGAATTGGTTATGAACACCAAGTCACCAGATGATTTATTCTACATTTTTTGTTATAATATTTTAAATATGTATTATTATGGAAAAAATTAAACTCTTTGATGTTCAGAAAAGCTTCGGGCTCAGTCATGAAGTTAGAGTGACACTAAAGCTAAACATCGTTTCTCTAGAAGTAAGAAAAATCTCCCAAAATAAAAGTATTCTCTATAAATTTCAGAGGAAAGAGAGGTGAAAGTTGATTATCCTGTCATCATTGTGAAAGCGGCCAAGTCTGCAAATGTGTAATCAGTCAGTCTTGCTCTTAGATTCAATGCCATGACTCTAGAATTCAGATGAAGCTCTTTCTGATCTCAGAGTTTAATTGGCCATTTGGAACTGTCACTCAAGATCCAGGACTCTGAAGCTAGAATCTAAAAATCCTTATCGGCAACCATGACATTTCTCTCAGCAGACAAGTGACTCCACTTGAAATTTAAGTCTGGCTCAAGGCTACGTTTAATGACCCGTATCATATCATCATCATTGGCTTTCTCTGACTACTTTGCCTTTTGGGAAAAGTAATTATATATATTTATATAACACTGAATTTGCTTCTGACAAAAGAGAGACAGGTGAAAAAAGGCCAGCCAAATCTATTAGAATTTAAATGATTAAATAAAACAATCTAAGATAAATATTGTGGTAAAGTGTCCCTCTCTTGTGTATATAATTTTACATTATTATTTTATTCATGTGATGCATTGATACCATGTTGGCAAGTATTAATTATTAGGATTCCTGCTGTATGAAGACCGCCAGAGAGGTGGGTTCCACCATGGACTAGTCATGACGGTGGGCCATTGAAAAAATTCCCAGAAGCTTATACATATAGATTTCATTTCTATAAAATGGTGATTATAAATACCAACAGCATAGGATGCTTGTAAAACTTAAATAAGATAATGTCTTAAAGTACCAATGCAGTGCCTAGAATCTAGTTCTCAACAAACTGTAAGCTTTACTTTATATTACTTTAAAAAATATGTATTATAGTATATTTCAAAAAATATATTACTTTAAAAGGTATATAAATTTTGTATATTTGTATGCATGACACCTGAACTAAACTAGTTTTCCTATCTAAAATGTTTAATAATGACTTTTTTCCCATACATAATCACAACTTTGAGACAGGAGTCCATTTAAAGATTAAAGACCTCCTACATTTTGACTTTGTTCATTTGTAAATTTAGTGATTCTCACTCAGTTTTTTCTTTACTTTCATCAAATCTTCTGAAATCTAATATATTATGTGTAAATAAGATATTATATATTTCCAGTCTTAAACTGGAGCTTAACTTAAATTTAATTTATAAGAATTGAATTTTAATTATAATCCTAAAATATGTGTATTGTGCAATGCTCATGTTAAATTCTTTTACAGCTCTTTCTATAAGATTTCTTTTAAACTTTTAAGACATTAGTGACACACAAAAAAAACCTTTGTGTCCCCCCACTGAACTGGTAAGATTTCCCCTTTCTGAAAATCGGAACTATGCAGCAGGTGATGATTTCCTTTCTGGCCCTGGTTTCTACATGTCCATTCCATTCCACTATTCCTTAATCCTGATTTCTTAAATTTATTTTCTTAAACTCATGTTCATATAGTTTAATGTGAGCAATTTTCAAATTTTTTGAAAATAGTACAGTATTGAAGAATTTTATAGTTACTATCAATTCAATAATACGAGCATTAAGGGCTTAAGGGAAGTTTTCAAAGTTTTTAGGACATTTGGGAGAAGTCCTACTGACTTCCTCCTTCTCTTTCTCTTCCTTTTTCTCTTAAAAACTGCTTCATTGGATATAATTAGCACAGTGTGGTACTAGCACATGAATAAGCAGACATTTTAGTGAAGTTGAATAGAAAATCCACAAATAGACCCAAATATATATGCAAATTTAGTATATAATTAAGGTGATGTCTCAAATCACCCAGAGAAAAAGATGTACTTTTAAATAAATTTCTGGGGAAAGAGGAAAATCATATGAAAAAAAGATACAGTCAGATTAATACCTTATACTTCATACAAGAAAAAATATCAAATGGATCAGAGATTTAACAGAAAGAAAGAAGAAAAGAGGGAAAGAAAGAAAGAAAGAAAGAAGCAAATAAAGAAGCAAATAAAGAAAGAAATGAGACGAAATAAGACATTGATTTTTCTTAGAGATACTCGACTTTGCTTCATAGGACTCTCCCTCAGGAGAACTGCTTTTGTAATAATTACAATTATAAAATTTTTTGGATAATTAATAGTTGGACAATAGTTGGAGGATAGAGCCCAAGAGGTCATTAGCAAAATGTATCACTTCCTCCCACTTTATAACATATTCATATTTAGAATATTGCAACAATAGATAAGAATGCTACTTTCCTAACACTGTATTTTTGCCTTGACAGAAATATTTATATGGAAAGGAAAGCTACAAAGTCCCACTGTATTGTCTGGCATATTGATATAATGGAGGTTTGAATGATACCAATATTTTGGATTGTCCTTTTTTACCTGAGTGATGCATAATAAAATCAAGAAGGATGAAAAATATGCTGTTTTTTTTTAAATAAAATGAAAGATGGTCAATTATGAAAGTGGAAATGGAAAAGGATTATCAGAGGCTTCAACCACAGGTGCATTCTCAGACAAATGGATATTAGAAAAGGCACCTATGGAAGGTAAAGACATGAAGTCATAGTACAACTTGATTAATTTTTCATGCTTAACAATATGAAGGATCATAGATTGGAAACATAGCCTCTGCCAATAAATTACTCAGAACTTGGCCATGATAGCTCATCTTTAAAAAAAAATTTTTTTTAATGTTTATTTATTTTTGAGAGAGAGATACACAGTGAGAATAGGGGAGGGGCAGAGAGAGAGGGAGACACAGAATCCTAAGCAGACTCCAGGCTCCCAGCTGTCAGTACAGAACCTGACGTGGGGCTTGAACGTATCAACCATGAGATCATGACCTGAGCGGAGTCAACACTTAACCAATTGAGCCACCCAGGTGCCCTGATAGCTCATCTTTAATAAAGTTGCTGGTGATTCTTAAGTCCCTTCCAGGTATGACATAGCTATATATTTTTGCATGGGTAAATTGGGTTCATTTAAAGAGGCCTGAACGGAATCAACTCTTTTAAACAGAGGTATCGCCAGTATCTAAGGTGAAAAGATAAAAATGAAAACCTCTCTAGATCTATAAAGAATCAAGAATGAGGATGGGTACATCAGTGGAGAGATTATAGACATGCCAGGTGGCCACAGAGCTGTAGATAATACAAAATATGCACTGTCATCAAGAACATTTGTCAAAATGAAGGAAAATAGTATCTGGACCCAGAGTTGAGACAGTAGATATATGAGTATCGGTAAAAACAGCAATGTAGGACGGAAATTGTGAGGACAAATTCTTATCTTACTTTTTGTATATATGACCTCTTCTGTAGTTTTGTCTATGTTTGGCCCGGCTCAAGATGATTGCTCTGATACGTGTTTGCAGCATTTGTATGTCAGTTCATTTTACAGGGCCACAGACATTTATATCTGACCTTTGTTCTCTCTTAAAGAGGCATTATGAACTAGCAGTATGCATTTCCAATCGGATGCTGAAAGTACCAATCTATCTGGTTCTTTCCTTCTTATCCATCACGTTTCTTCTCTGTATGAAAATCCATCATTTGTTCCCTTTTTCTAATACTTTCTTCTCATATAATCTTTGTTCAGAAAAAAAGGAGAAAGTGCCACATTCCTTATTTAATTCACTATAATTATGAAAACATAACTGTAATAAGGTAACAAATAGTCTATTTTTGGTTTTATGAATAATAAAACTTGTATTCTTTAATCAATTGAATAAAAATTGAGTTGAGAAATGATTAGGTAAGTCCCAGGAATTAAAATTGTGTGTTTTTTCAAATGGCAAATTCAATTTTAAAAAATATGCTATACTTGGAGAAAAATGACTTTATTGTTTTCCAGAAGTTTTCAGATTGCATTAATTTTTATGTTTTTTGTTTTTGGATGAGGAAAATGGAACTTCATTATATTCATTGTGGATAGTTGCTAAAGAGGTTAAATTATTTGCCTTACCCAAACAGCTATGTTTTGGCTTTAGTTTCCAAACTATACATCACCCACTAGGTATTTCAGTGACAGATTGCTGAAGATAAAACATATTAGTTCAAAGTTTTCAGTCTATTTGCCTCTCTGAAAATGAAATACTATTGCAGTGATTTTTCGACCGTATCCCACACTCTTCAAAATGCTAATGTGAATTCTAGAACCTAGGCATAATATGAAAACTTTGTCATTTGAAATGGGTTTAGGTCAGAAATTAGCTTCAGTTTATAATTTCTATTCAGGGGGTTTTTCACAAAAGGTCAAGCACTTTTGGTCCCTCTTTTTTTTTTCCCTCCTCCCTTCCTTCCTCCTTTCCTTCCTCCTTTTCTTCCTTCCTTCCCTATTTTCCTTTATCCTTTTGTCCTTTCTTTCCTTCTCTTCAATTCTAAATTTGTTTCCCAGATTTTTCAATTTAGTAGAACTAATTTTTTCAATTAATAGAACTCTACTAATTAGACTTTGACACTTGGTTAAGATCATATTTTCCAAGTGTTTCCAAAAATAACATATCCTAATATCATCAGACTATACCCATTTGTGACTTAGAAGTCTTCCCTCAAATTTAGTACATCTTACACCCCAGTGCCTGCTGAATTTTTCTAAAGTATCAGTCACTTTCTTGACCACTCATCTTTTAAGAATTTGTAGATTTTTCTTTGCCTTTTAAACTAAGTCCTATTTCCTCGGTCTCATTAATTTTGGGTTGATTAATTTGAAGGACCTTAAAGATAGGGCAACACAACTTTAGTACTTGTGGAACATACTTCTACATTTTAGTAGAACCTGGGGTTGAATATACGTATTATGTTCATTTCTCCTGACCACCAGTATCTGTGAAGCAAGTTAAACAACATTCCTTGTTGAAAAGTATGTGGACAGCAGCTTGGAAATGGAAAGACCAAGAAAGTAGGGGAAGTCATTATGGCAAAGTTAATGGCTTAAGTGGCTTTTGGAGACAGTTATAATTCTTGGAGCACTGTTTTAGCAAACTGGAGGAGAGGTTGAAAATCATTTCTTTTAAAAAAATTTTTTTTTAACATTTGCTTATTTTTGAGAGACAGAGCATGAGCAGGGGAAGGGCAGAGAGAGAAGGAGACACAGAATCCAAAGCAAGCTCCATGCTTTGAGCTATCAGCACAGAGCCTGATGCGGGCCAGAACCCACGGACTGTGAGATCATGACCTGAGCCAAAGTCAGACGCTCAACCAACTGAGACGCCCAAGTGCCCCGAAAATCATTTCTTTCTGCTTTTCTTCTGGAAGTCCATGTGCTAAATTCTTCATCAATTATCTCTATTAACCTTCACAACAAGCTTATGGAGAAGGTACCCTTACAGCCCTTTTAATGTATGGTGAAAACAAAATTAAACACTTGCTATGGTCAAACAGAAAGTGGTAAAGGTTGAATTCAAAGCAAGGCAGTCTGAGTTGAGAGACTAAATGGGTACTCTGTGTAACTAGAGAAGGCTACAAAAGAACTCCCCACCTGGACAGGACATGGATTCGGTTATAATATGCATATGAGTTTTGGAAACTGATAGGATTTGGAAGCTTTTTCTGATATTCTTCCCTTTTTCTGCTCAAAGGCTAACCAAGAAAAATTTTAGATCCTTATATCTGGAAAAGACCTTAGAAATTATTCAGGAAACTGAGGCACAGAGCAGTTTAATGATTAGCCAGAGTCACCAAGTCAATTGTTGAAGAGTTAATACTAATTAAATGTTTTTTTTGGACCCTCTTTCTGCTCCTTTCACCTATTTGAGTGTCGTATACTTTAAGTGCCACATGGCACAGGAAAAGAACGTAATGGAAAAAGTTTTTAGAAGGGAGCAAGGTCAGGGCTGGCTCAGCTGGGGAAGTAGTGAGTTGTGAACATAACCTTGAAGAATAGGTGGAATATATATTTTAAAAAGGGGGAAAATAGGATTTCCAAGTGAGAGAAAGTTTCTTTTTCTCACTACTCTGTCCATAGATTTATAATACAATCATTAATACCATCTATAAATTTCTATTTCCCATAACCTTGTTTGATTTTTGTCACTACCTGGAAGACTCATACTCTTTTTGTCAATTCAAATCCTGTCTCCTAAGTTCTACCTCTATGCTCTGCACCATGAAACCCTGCCCAGGCCAATTTAACCCCTAAATGGTTCTTTTTCTTCTCTGGAATTCTTTTAATCCTCATGGTCAAAACTGACAGAATTCTGTCTTGGCATTACTATTTACATTAACTCCCCAGTTGTGCAATGTATATGATTCTTCTCCACTCAGACTTGGAGGTAAGAATTCTCCTATCTTTCTTGTTTCTTCAGAAATTTTTATTTATATTTTTACAAACCATTTATTGAGTGGCTCCTAGAAGTCAGGCAATAAGCTGGGTGCTGAATACACAAAGACAGATCAGGTCCCAAACTGGCCCTCAATGAGGGTGCAGAGAAATGAAAGGGATGAGAATGCAAACAAATTCTTATAATTTAATTATGACATTTTAATTTTATTATGGAGATATATATGGCCCAGATATAGCAAAGAGAACAAATGAGAATCTAGTCAATTCTATTATTTTCTATAACTCTATTGTTCAAGATATGTTGGGTCATAATAAATAAGCTAGATGCAAGTGATTTACATTGTGACTATGAGTATGTGTGGCTCTATATCAACTCAACAAAGTATAGCACTGGAAGAACTTCTTTCTTTCTTCCTTTCTTTCTTTCTTTCTTTCTTTTTCTTTCTCTTTTCTTATCTTTTCTTTCTTTCTTTCTTTCTCTTTTTCTTTTTCTTTCTTTCTTTCTTTCTTTCTTTCTTTCTTTCTTTCTTTCCTTCTTTTGAGAGTGTGTGATTGAGCAGGAGCGGGGTAGAGGGAGAAGGAGATAGAGAATCTTAAGCAGGCTCTACAACTGGGTGTGGATCTTATGACAGTGACCTGAACCGAAATCAAGAATCAGACACTCAACTTACTGAACCACTCAGGTGCCCCTGAAAGACTATCTGAATAGTGCTCATAAAAATATAAAATTTGTCCTGCTGAAACTAATACATTTTTTTCATTTCTCTAGTTTCAGTCCTCTTGAGTCTCTCTGAAGCTGAAAAGGTCCCAATCAGTCTTTCAAAGGTCCATTAGTTTAAATATAGATTTAAATATATTACTTTAATATTAGCCTAAATATATTAGTCTATATTAGTTTAAATATAGATTTCCATAGTTGGAAAAGGCTGAGAATGAGCCCCAGCTCACTTTTATTCAGATCAGTAAATAGATCTATTTACTTTTCCTAAAGAAACCATAAACAAAAGATTTTTTTCCCCTCCATTTACACTAGGGTAGTGAGAAGAGAGTGAGGAATCCATTCAGGCATACTTGGGCTCAAATTTGAAAGCAGGGGCAAAGTTCTGGTCACACAGTAAATGTTTAATAAACTTTTGGTCAGTGAATGCTCTTAACGCATGTGCCCCTAAGAACTCCCTCCTAGATTATAATTTTTAAAAAGGCTATCAGTTCTCAACTCTCTGGTTTAGGAGTGCCAATGCTTGCAGGTTTAACCTCTATTCTAAAGTAGCTTGCAGAACATGCTCAAATGTATTGGCACAAGGATCAGCTTTGTATTCTAGGAAGCTGCCTGCACGGAGTGTCATAGAGGTTGGAGAAATCAGATTTGTAAAAGGGAACAGGAAGCTGCCAGCCCTGGAGAGATTTCAGAACCACCCACAGTTGGCTTCCAATGGCTATATAGGGTATTGGAGGGTAGAGAAAGATCACCTAACTACACAAACCGTGTCCATAAATGGCCCATGGAACAGACTCTTTCCTCTACTCTGGGATTATAGAGGCTCATGGAAAAAGAATAATCAGATCCCTCTGTTATTAGTTGCTAAAGGAACCATCAGCATGGGTGTAGTGTATAAATATCATAATTATGGATAGATAATAATGCACAGGACATTGCGAAAGGAAGTCATTTCTGCACTTCCTAAAGTTTTCTGAACTCAATATTTTGATTAATAAACATAGCCACCATGGAAATATGTGAATATATTAACCTAATACTGGAAGAGGATATAAACAAAATTAAGATCTGAGAGAAACACTTGCAAACTTTCTAAATGTTATATATTGGAATTTTGGGGTAGGGTCTTCAGGGTGGCTCAGTCGTTTGAGCATCCAGCTTCAGATCAGGTCGTGATCTCACGGTTTGTGAGTTCCAGGCCCATGTCGGGCTCTGTGCTGACAGCTCAGAGCCTGGAGCCTGTTTCAGACTCTGTGTCTTCTCTCTCTCTGCCCCTCCCATGCTCACACTCTCTCTCTCTCTCTCAAAAATAAATGAACAAGAAGTCTAAAGAACTAAGCTCAGAATGGAGGAAAAACCAAGGGAGACTGGGTGGCTACAGCTGGCACTGGTGGACCCTGGACTTCCCACCAGCAGTCCTGCCATTACTGGGCCTGTCGTGGGTCACCATTACTGCTTCCTCTCAGATCACTTACTGCCTCTTGACGCTGGACTCTGCTGCTGCCAGAGCCACAACTGAAATGAATTCTGTACTGTTCCCTCTTCTTTGCCTCTCATTCCAGGGCTAAACTCATAAGGAGCATTCATTTGGATGAGCATAGATGCTATAGTTACAGGGAGCTCAGAGAGAGATGAGCACTCCTCCCCCTTCATCCTTCAGATAGAGAAGCAGGGCCCCACTGCTCATCAGTCTTGGCATTTCCTGAAATAGGAACGTTGGATGCTGATTAGTCAGCTATTGTCCTTCCAATCTTTGTTTAGTGGCGCTGGAGCTGGGACTCTGCAAGCCACATTACTCCATGGCCAGCTACTCCTGACAGATTCTGCTTATTAGCGGGGGCCACTCCAGGAGACTAGAAGACGAAGACTAAGAGAGGGAGAAAGGGCTGTTCCTTCCTCTTTTGCTCCATACTCCTATCAGGGTCACCCCAGAAATGGTTATTCAACTTGATGGGGACAGTCGATTCCAGTCTTGAGTTTTCTCCTACCCTCTAGGAATCAGCCTCCTAACTGCTCGCCTCCTGCCCTAAGATACCAGCTCCAATCAGCCAGTGTTCCCTCCTTAGTAATCTGGGACTTAGCTTAGTGGGGACCCACTTCTGAGCTACTAAAGCACCAGGAGGGCTACACCTCCTGCTAAAATATCTGGATTTCAATTCTCAGGACCGTTTCACTAAGCTTCCAGGTAGCACTAACCCAACCTCTTCTCTTTGTTTCCCTAACTGCAGGGCTGGCAGATGCCCCCTGTAACTACTATGTCTGTGCTGACTCAATTGTCTCCTTTGCCTTTTCAGTTGTCTGCTACCCATTCATCTGATGCCCCAAATCCTCACATTAAATTCTTTCCATTAACAAAAATACCATAGTTCTTGGCTTTTATTTCCTTGTTGTTTTCATTGGTTTTGGGATCCTGAATACTCTAGCATCCAAAATGACTAATGTCCTTTAGAGCCCATATGTATAAGTAATTTGGTATTTCTGGAGCATAAAGGATGAGAGTGAACACAGTGAAGCTGTGTGAAGCACAGTGAAGCTGGAGACTCAGAATGGTCAGGTGATGGAGAAATTGTGTGACCTCTAAGAAGTTTGTCCTTCATTCTATCAGTAGCAGACATTTCCAATAGACAAGTGGCAGTTGGATTTGTTTGTTAGCATAACAACTTGGGTAGTGCATGCTGGAATGCATTGGGGAGGGTTGAGTTTAAAGAGAATAGTATGAGAGCATTGCAGAAGTACTAAAACTATTGAAACAAAAACATAACTGGCTTGAATGACCAGAAGTTTATTCATCAATAAAGGGAATATTGGAGGAGGAACAGACTTGAGGGTTAAAATGGGGTGGTCAGTTTTGGACATGTCGAGTTTCAGGTGCTTGTGGGAGACCTGGTGGATGCATCTGAGAATTGGAGATATAAATTTGTGGGTGTTTAGCTTATAAGTGGGAGTTGAAGTAATTTAGTGAGATGAGAGAGAGTGGAAATACCCTGCTACTCATCAATGGGGCCAAGGTGTGCTAGACTGGAGTGTCTGAAGTATACTGGAGTATGCAGGTCAATGCTATAGGACGTGAACTATGTCTAAGCAGCCTTCCCAGGGCCTTGAGGAGAAGAAAGAGCAAGAGAAGAGTCTGTAACAAAGACTTTTATGAACCAGCAGAGCCAAGTCACTGGATAAGACCAAAGGGTAGGGGTGGGGGATAAAAATTGGGAAAGAAGTCAAAACTGAGCACTAGAAGCAACTGGAATAGAACCAGACCAAGGCTGAAAAGTACTCACTGGATTTTGCAATTAATGGGTAACTGCTGACCTTAGAGAACACAGATTTGGAGTAGCAACCATGCAAAACTCAGTGGGTAGAAGATAGAGTGGTAAGAGAGCAAGTTGAGTTAACGGGGTAGACCAACTGCTTGTAGGGAGAAACTGTGAGGGCAAGAGAGTTAGAGCAGGGTAATTGGAGGCTTTTAGTTTTGCACGTTGTCAGAGGTGAGTGAATTAAGCTTATTTACCTGCTGACAAAATAGGTGAGGAGGAAACTGTTGAAGACATAAAAGGAAAACTGAGAAAAATATGTAGGTGGAATTGAGGTTCAGAGCTCAGATAAATGTATTATGTTTGTGCGTGTGCGTGTGTGTGTGTGTGTGTGTGTGCATGTGTGTGACAAGGGAAAGAAGATAAGGATGGAAAAAAGGGCAGGTAATTTTGTAGCTAAGGAGTGGCAAGTAGTTGAAGACACTCAAGCCTGATAGCCTCATCTCTGAAATTGCAATCTTGGATGGAGATTGGTAGTAGGCAAGGTATGGCAATTACAAGATTGTAAAGAGGAAAAGAAAAGCAATAGAAAAGGATTTTTATATAGTGATTAGAGCACAGTTGAGTCATTAAAAAAAAAAGTCTATCTAGAAAAAAAATACCAACTGATCAGGATCTTAAATTTTTGTTTCTGTTCTTCTCTTTGAAACAAAGGTTAAGTTAATGAATATTACAGCCCCAGAGGAAATGTAAATTTCATTCTTCAATCTTATGCTGACACAGCATTCCTTTCCAAAAGAGGGAGGTGGCCAATGTGAGGGCTGCCCCATAGTTTGGGAGGAGACCTGCTGTGGAAAGCTCTAGACAAATGTGAATTTGAGTTCAGAAAAATGATGCATATCTGTACTCTTGACAGAGGACAACAGAAGTTGACTGGCTACTCTGAGAGAGGCCATGAGGGAGGCAGGCCAGAGTCATGAGAAGTTTAATTTTGATGTAAGCAGAGACCTCAGTGCAGAGAAGAGTAAATAGTAGTAGACAGCACGAGGGTGGGTAGCCTGGGGCTGAGTTAATGGGAGAACACATGGACCCCTCTTGCTGATGGGACAGATCATATGGTTATCACCTTTCCAGTTCCCTTCTCTGTAGCTGTCCTGTATTCCTGTCCTCAGAGTTTTTCAAATAAGGTTTTAGTCTTAGTATCCTTACAATTACCCTCCATCACCTGAGCTATAAGGATGGTCTTTATTGTAAAAGTCCAAAAGAACCTGCTTAACATGGATGTCTTAAAAAAGGGAGAACACATTTTGATATAAAAACAAAAGTAATCTACTGCATAAATTTATCAAGTCCTCTCTCCTAGCCAGAAGATATGCTCTTTGAGCAGGATTATATGTAGTAAATTCATTTGCCAAGACAGAATTGCTACACATAAAAATACTTTTTTGCCTCACATCCGCCTTCTTAAATGCATTTGCTCCAATAAGAATATGTCTTCTGGATTTTGAATAAAATAAGAAGTTGATAAATCGGATAATTTGGGGGTTACCTATCCCACAAATCTTTATGATGACCTTAACCTATCTCTTTTATAAGCTCAGTTATGACCGACTTTTGTCTCCTTAATCCTAGCATAGTGTTAACACATGATTGAAAATTAACTTAAATATTGTTCTCACTTGTATTGTGTAACATTTCCATATCTGTATTTTGATAAGAAACAAATGCTTAGTAGAAAATAAACACAGTCAGGCAACTAAAATGTGTGGACCTATCTTACGCCCTGGCTACTCTAGATTGAATGGCATGCTCTCCCTTCTCAAGGAGCTTACAGTCTAGTGGAGGAAACAAAAATGCAAAATAAGTTCAATATAATGTGACAACTGCTAGGATGTAGACTGGTGCAAAGACTAAGAATCGTGGAGGAGAGAGTGACTTTGAGGTAAGAGAGAAAAAGAGAAATAAAGGAGATTTTTATTGACCACACTATTGCTGAGTTTGGCAGCAGTGTTTTGAGTTGCAAGATATTAAAATGTAAGTAGGATTGTCCCTGGCTGACAAAGATGGGGAATCAATGTGGGGGTATATAATGAGTATGGGCTAAATTTAAACTTACTCCAACCAGAGGGAATAGCATTTTTAAAACAGTGAAAAGGTGAAAAATCATTTGCATTCAGGAACTAGAAGTAGTTTGGTATATGTATCAGTTATCTTTAGTCACAGTAAAGCTGTGTAACAAATCATTCCCAATCCAGTGGCTTAAACAACAACCATTTATTATTTATCATGAATCTAATCCAGTGGCTTAAACAGCAGACATTTATTATTTATCAGGAATCTATGGATAGGCTGGGTGGGTCTGGGTGCATTCTGCTAACCTAAATTTTTTTTAATGTTTATTTTTTGCTTTTGAGAGAGAGAGACAGAGAGACAGAGAGAGTGCATGTATGTGAGTGGGACGGAGCAGAAAGAGAGGGAGACACAGAATCTGAAGTAGGCAGGCTCCAGGCTCTGAGCTGTCGGCACAGAGTCTGACACGGGGCTCAAACTTCCGAACTGAACCGTGAGCTCATGAGCTGAGCTGAAGTCGGATGCTTAACTGACTGAGCCTCCCAGGCGCCTCTGAATTCTGCCCATCTAAGCAGGGCTCACCCTTATATCTGTGATAACTGTCTTGTAGCTAGGAGTTAACTGGTCTAAGATGGCCTCGGCCAGCATGACATATCTGCATTATGTGAAATCTCACCCTCTGCCAGACTGGCCTGGGCTTGTTTTTGTGACAGAGGTAGTATTAGAACAAAAGCCACATAATGCCCTCTGAGGACTACCCAAGGAACCAGCACATCATCCACGTTCTATAAGGCAATGTATTCACCAGGCCAGTGCAGATTCAAGGAGTGGGAATGTCAGTAGGTGCTACACAGTCACAGAGCAGAGTGTGGAAAGGTAGGAAACTGGGTCATTTTTGCTATCAATCTATGTCATTGCGTAGGAACGGAAAGGTGGTGGGAGATGAGTCTGGAAAGCTCACATACCCTAGGCTTTGTAAATGGAGGTAAGAAATGTGAACGGAGGGTCAAACGAGACTTGGAAAGATTGGAGGGAGAGCAGTAATAGGATACTTTCTCACTTTAGGAAAATAACTCTGGCAACAATAAAGAGGATGGATTGGAGAGATCAGACCTTTTCCTTGTAAACAAATATCTGAGATGGAACTCTGCATAGTTCTCTATTTATTTATATCCCACCTCATTCCAAAAAAGATATGATGCTGCAACCCTTCCATAGTTGCTATCAAAAATATATGTATTTATGCCCTGTCCACTTCTAAAAAGAATTTGAAGCAGCTCTAGTTGAATTCTGCCCAAAGGCCATCTTAGAAGTATGTCGCTGTCTGTATTAACTGAGCTACCAGTAAATGAAGCTCCCAGAGCTTCTAGCCAAAGAATATTCCTGGAGGTGAAATAAACAGAGGTGAATTTGGCTGCTTGAAAACACATGTAAGCTCTTTATTTAGAACTCTGATTCCATGGTGGCTGAAGAGAAAGAAAGGTATGGCAGTCAGGGTGAGTTCAAAAAGAATAGTTACCATTCCAGTCATCTTAGGAAACACTGCAGTAATTTCTGGTTAGCAAACACAAAAATAGGATGGTAAAACTGATAGCCTGCTTGTAGAGCAAAGCTGAAATAACCGAAAAGACTGCGGAGATTTAACAAGTAACTGACAAAGTTAAAGTTGCTTTTCACCCTGTCGCGAGCGTTGGAACTTGAAACAGTCTTTTTTTGCTTTCGCCCTTACATTTGCATATGAAAGCAAAATCAAGTAGAAATGAGGGTGAGGGGCATAGGATTTTCATAGGAGTTTATTCCTGAAACTCAATGGGTTTTATTTTTTAATAACCAAGAGGGAAAATTCATTTCTTAGGTTCAGCGTCTGTCAATGTAGTAAATCCTTTAGTTTCAGGATTAAGAACCTTGATCCTACTGTTTTCATTCACGTTATATACTTTAATTGAAGACATGCCATGCAGCTGTGTGCTAAATGCTGGGGCTGCAGAGATGAGTTAGATATGATCCTTGTTCTTCAGCTACTCGTGGGTAGACAACACGGGAACAAGATGAAGGACCACAGATTTTGTTAAGTGCTAGTACCTAAAAATGCTGTGAGGCCATATGAAAGAGGGCCAAAACCCTTGGTTTCTCTGTATTATTGCCCTTTTTCTCATGGTTCATATTTCTGGGACAAGAGACAAAAGAGAACTGTGTTCTTGCTTGCTGTATACTAACCTGTCCCGAAGTTCATTTAATCGTGCATGGAGTTCTGTTACCTGGACGATAGGCTTTGCCTCTAGCAGCTACTAACAGGTAGACTTCTTTCATCCAAAATGTTCCCAGAGAGCTTGCAACACTGCATGGTGCAGATATACGATTTAGATGTTTGTCTTCTTATTTACAGAGATGAGGCTAACAGCTACCATACCAGAAGCCCCCCACTGCCTGGTGCAACCCAGTTCACGCCTGCTATCACAGAGGGTTTATAATAACACCTCCCTCAAAAGAGTACTAGTTTGGATGATAAATTATATGGTCACCATATTAATTCTAATGACAGATCCTCAGTTAAACCTGAGTAACCGAGCTGGGTTTTTCCAGCAGTGATTCTTTTTTGTGGGTTCCAAGTTATCCATACTCTCTTGCACAATGCCTTTTTTTGGTCAGGGGTGTGAACTTTCATGATGTCTGGCCTAGTTTAAGAGTGTCATTTGTGGTTGTGCAACCAGGTTTTTCTCGGGGCAGAGGTGGCTACTCTGCGTGGAGATCATGGTCATGGGGGGCCCATCAGTCCCCTGCAAGAGGAAAGCTGGCTCCAGTAACTGCTTGATAATTGCAACGTTGACAAAAGAGAGGAGAGACATTCCCTCAATACACTTTGCACCTGAATGAAAAGTCACACACCGATCTTAAAATTTCACCACTATGTTATTTAATACTTGCATATTTGCTAACTACTTGTCATGCATCCCCAAAATGCTGAAAATAAAGGTTTCAAAGAGAATTTTAAAAGGTACTAGCACAAAACCTTTTTTGGTGTGTGTGTGTGTGTGTGTGTGTGTGTGTGTGTGTTGTGAGGGTGTGTGGGCAGAGATTGTGGCCTCTGTTTTCTTTTTCTGTCACAAATAATGCATCAATTTTTCATGTAAATTAATGGCTCTACAATGAACTATCCTTGGGTACTTTACAAATTGGATGTGGCTCAACCATTTTTTGTTTAGTAAGCGTTTATAGCTTGGATTTCTATGATAATTACTATTTGGTATGGGCCTAGTTTGAGTTCTATTATCACATGAACTACTGGAAAGAAAGACTCTGGCCTTTACACCAGTTTCAGTCCAAGCTTAGCCAGTCTATAATTGTGTCACCTGGAGTAGGTTGCTTATCTTTTCAGAGCTCAGTTGTATCATTTGTCAAATGGAGATATTAAGGTCTAGCTGCTTTGTTGTTGAGAGGACCATAATAGGGTTTTATGTCTAGTAGATGCTCAGCAAATGCTAATTTCTTTCTCTTTGCACCCCACAAAAGAAAATATCTCTCCTAACATTGCACTCTACAATTTTATGGATTTTATCTTACTCCCATGAAACTACCTATAATAAAAAAATTTTTTTACTATAAATATCCTTAGCTAATATAATTATCCTTGGAGGAATTACACCAATGCTTCTCAGACTTTGGATTTTGGGGGCTCTTTTCTAAAGCAAATGAAGATATCTATCTTAAGGAAATAAAAAACTGGTAGGCTACTTTCTTTTTGTATACATAAAGTATATTGAGTTTAACATTTTTTAACTTTTAAAAAAATTTTTTTTTTCAACGTTTATTTATTTTTGGGACAGAGAGAGACAGAGCATGAACGGGGGAGGGGCAGAGAGAGAGGGAGACACAGAATCGGAAACAGGCTCCAGGCTCTGAGCCATCAGCCCAGAGCCTGACGCGGGGCTCGAACTCACGGACCGTGAGATCGTGACCTGGCTGAAGTCGGACGCTTAACCGACTGCGCCACCCAGGCGCCCCACATTTTTTAACTTTTTAAAGAATGTTTGTGTTTATTTTTTAAAGAGAGTGAGAGAGAGAGAGAGACAGAAGGAAAGAGTGAACTGGGGAGGGGCAGAGAGAGAGGGAGACAGATGAGCTGAAGCAGGCTCTGTACTGACAGCAGAGAGCCTGACACGGGGCTCGAACCCACGAACCATGAGATCATGATCCGAGCTGCAGTTGACGCTTAACTGACTGAGCCACCCAGGTGCCCCTGAATTTAACATTTTGAAATTAACTTAAACATAACTTTCTAAAAGTAGCTGAAATTATTTTTTATAAAATTTTCTAAAGCACATAAAAAGGTAAGTTGCTCTAGTAATAAAGAATCGTGGTCCACATTAAAATAATAGAACCTGGCACCCTGTTCTGGAAGAAATACATGGCAGCAAGATTCAGAAGAATGAACTTGGGGAGCATGTCCGAAAGGGGAAATTCTTTAGAGGACATATATCTATTATAAGACGCTTATGATAAAAGTCAAATGCTTTTTTAAAATGCCATTTAGAGGAACAAATATGTCCCCTGCTGGGAGGACACACCCTCCATAGTAAGCACATTGGAAAGATATTTGATGACGGCTGGAAAAGGGACAAGTATGCATGGAGGTGTTGGAGGTGGAAAAGCAGCACAGAAAAAAAAACAGTGGGGGTGTTTTACATGGGACAGAAAGGTAGGGCTGCACGTCAAAAGGAGGTTTTGAAGGGGGAAACATGTGATGATACCAATTTGAACAGGGAGACTATATCATGAAAATATCTTCTAGTTGTTTGTGCAAATGTCACCCTTGCAGGGAAGAAAATGAGTATCCATTGTGAAATCATGCTCTCAAACTTCTGTACTGTTGGCCTATCACCTTTTTCTTTTTTCTCCAAAGTACTAACCACTTTTTAAAATGCTATACAATTCAACTAATTTTGTGTATTATCTATCTTCCCTTGCTAAAATGAAGGAGGACAGGTATATCTGTCTGTGTAAAGAATAACATATTAGTTATTATGCCTGACCCATCAAATGCAATTGTAATAAGCCATGTTTATGATTTTTACCTTGCAAAGACTTCAACAATTTTTTAGAGTATGTGCTAAAATGTTAAGGGAATAAAAGGGAAGTGATCAGCTCCTATTTTTGAGCAAGGGGGTGATCTTCACAATGTAAAGGTTAGAAGAAATAAAAGGATTGTGAAAGAATACAATGAACAATAGTATGCCAACCAATTAAATAATCTAGATGAAATGGACAAATTCTTAGAAAGATATAAACAACTAAAAGTAACTGAAAAGAAAATAGAAAATCTGAATAATAACAAGTGAAGAGAGTACATCAGTAATTGGTAAACTTCCAACATAGAAAAGTTTGGGACCAGTCAGTTTCACTGGTGAATTGTACCATTTGAAGAATAATTAACACTAATCTTTTTCAAAGTTTTCAAAAAGTGAAATCCTTTTCAGACTCTTCCCCAAACTTCCAAACTCATTCTATGAGACTGGTATACCATGATACCAAAGCCAGAAAAACAGATCACAAGAAAACTTCAGGCCAATATCCCTCATGAATAAAGATGCAAATCAAAACCAAAATGAGATACTGCTTCACACTCACTAGGATGGCTATAATAATTTTAAGAGAGGCAGTGTGGTTGTTCCTCAAAAAGTTAAACAAAAGATTACTATATGACCCAGCATCCTACTCCTAGTTGTATACCCAAGAGAACTGAAAAGAGACTCAAACAGATAGTTGTATACCACTGTTATTTATTTACTTATTTATTTAAATTTTTATATCAAATTTTTAAAGCATTATTCAAATAGTAAAAAATGGAAACAACCCAAATGTCCACCAATTTATGGACACCAATGACTAAACAAAATGTCATATATTCATACAATGAAATATTCTGCTATAAAAAGGAATGGGCTACTGACACATACTACAACATGAGTGAACCTGAAAACATGCTAAGTGAAAGAAGTTGGACACAAAAGCCCACATACAATTGTACAATTGTACAATTCCATTTATATGAAATGTTCAGAATAAGCAAATCCAGAGAAAGCAGATTAGTGATTACCAGTGTTGGTAGGGAGTGGGGACAGGAAGTGACTTCTAAATAGGTATGAGGTTTCTTTTTGGGATGATGAGAATGTTCTGGAATTAAATGGTAGCGATTGTTTCCATGCTGTCAGTGTACCAAAAGCCACTAGATTGTATACTTTAAAGTGGTTACAATGTTAAATTTTATGTTAGGTGAACTTTACCTCAATAAAAAACCCCACAAGGCTGATAGGGAAATAGAGTTGAGATACAACACTCATAAACTTCTCAGTGACACATAAAAACAGGTAGGAATGTAATTTAAAACACAGACAATAATCTAGTAAAATTGGTATCACAGCTTTACACATGTTAAATGATTAAGGAATGAATAAATACTATGGTACACATGGTAATTTACCTTGAAAAATACCTGAGGTTTGCATGTAGGAGTAGGTGCTTACATTCCCACTAGGCTTGCCTGCTTTGGCTCTACACCCACTACCATACATGTGCCAGAGGAAGAAAACAAAAGAATAAGAGACAAGAAAGAAAAAATACAAAACAAGCTGAGAGGAAATGGGAATATTAGAGAGAGTTTAAGGCAGGAGCCATAAGTCCATTAGAAGGCTTAGAGCTGGAGAGTTTTGGGGTAGTGGTGACAGAAGAATCATTTGAAATCAAAAGGAAGCTTATAACACCAGATGTGGATGGGAGGATGTGGTAGGCCAATATACTTACCATGTGTGCGTGGATGCATTTTACATATTCCTACACAGCTCCATTCATTTGGGTGCAGTTTTCTGCATTCATCTAATGGTTCCAGTTGGAACAAATTTAGATTTTCAAAACATGCATTAAAGTAGAACTGACTACATTATAACAGTCTTTCATATAGTTATGAGTTTTTTATATTACCCTAAAACTCAACAAATTCTTAAAGATTAGCTTTGGTGTAGAATCTTAAGCCATATTAATAAGGTTTTCACATTCTGTTACATTAAAATTCATGGCCTATCCTGTACTTTGAATAGATTGTTTACCCATGCATGATATTATATCATCTTTTGGCCACTTGGAAAGTATTGGTTCACTGAGTTACTAGCAAAATGAATCCAACTATATTTTTTTAAAAAGGATTGTATTTCATAAGTAGAATTTTCCTAGGTGGAAGTTTCCTTCAACATATAAAAATAAATCAACATAATACACCATATTAATAGAATAAAGGACAAAAAATGCATGATCATTTTAGTAGACAAAGAAAAGCATTTGACAAAATCCAACACCCTCTTATACTAAAATAACATTCAACAAATAAGAAATAGAAAGTAATTTTCCCAACTTGATAGAGGACATCTACAAAAACCCACAGGTAACATTATCCTTAATGGTAAAAAACTGAAAACTTCCCCCCCAAATCAGGAACAGAGTAAATATGTCTCTCTTACCATTTCAGCATTCAACATGCAATTCAACATTGTACTAGAGATTTAGCCATCATAATTAAGTAAGAAAGGGAAATAAAGGGTATCCAAATTGGAAAGAAGAAGTAAAACTCTGTATTTGTAGAAGACATGATCTTACATATGGAAAATCCTAGGAAAATATGAAAGAAAAAAATTATTAGAGCTAATAAACAAGTTCAACAAGGTTTCAGCATACAATACAATTATGCAATTATGCAGTTAGTTATATTTCTATATACTAGCAATAAACAATCTGAAATAAAATTTTTAAAAATTCTATTTAGGATAGCATCAAAAAGAATAAAATTGTTACAAATAAAATAAACAAAAGGAGTTCAAGATTTGTACTCTGATAACTACAAAACGTCATTGAAAGAAATTAAAGACTTAATAAATGGAAAGGCATCCTATGTTCAAGGACTGAAAGACTTGATATTGTTAACATGGCAACATTCCCCAAATTTGGGGCAAAACTACATAGTCAATGCAGTTCCAGCTTTCTTTTCTTTTTTCTTTTCTTTCTTTCTTTCTTTCTTTCTTTCTTTCTTTGCAGAAATGGACAAGCTGATCCAAGAATTCAGGGAAAAATGGAAGAGACCCAGATAGCCTAAAAAACTTTAAAAAAGAACAAAGATGAAGGACTCATCTTACCAATTTCAAAACTTACTACAAAGCTATAATATTCAAAACAGTATAGTAGGGCACTAGAAGAGAATTGAAAGTGCAGGAATAAATTTCACATTTATAGTCCATTGATTTTCTTTTTTTTAAAGTTCATTTATTTATTTTGAGAAAGAGAAAAAGGGCACAAGCAGGGGAGGAGCAGAGAGAGAAGGAGAGAGACATAATCCCTAGCAGGCTCCTCACAGTAAGCGCAGAACCTGATGCAGGGCTTGAACTTAAAAAGTGAGAGATCATGACCTGAGTTGAAATCAAGAGTCTGACGTTTAACCCCCCTATAATCAAATGATTTTCAACAATTTTCCAAGAATATTCAATGCAGAAAGAATAGCCTTTTTAACAAATGGTGCTGGTACCATTAGCTATCCATGGGCAAAAGAAAAAAGTTGGACCCCTACCTCACACAATACACAAAAATTAACTCCAAATGGATAAAAGATCTAAATTTAAGGGCAAAATATAAAACTCTTAGGAGAAAATATAGACATAAGCCTTTGTAACCTTGGGTTAGACAATGGTTTCTTACATATGACACACCAAAAGCACAAGAACAACATAAGGAAATAAATAAATAGAAATTCATCAGGTGTAAACATTTTTGTGCTTCAAAAATCTATCAAAAAAGTTAAAAGGCAATCCATAGAATGGGAGAATATATTTGCAAATCATACATGTGATAAGGAGCTAGCATCCAGAATATAAAAGACCTCTTGCAACTCAACAATAAAAACGTAAATATTGCAATTGAAAAACGGGCAAATACTTTGAATAGTCATTCTTCAAAGATGGTATACATATGGTCAAATAAGCACATTAAGAGATGCTCAAAGCAGTAGTCATTATGGAAATACAAATCAAAACCACAATGAGATACCACTACGCACCATCACACTATAATAATAAGTGGCTATAATCAAAAAGTTGAAAAATAACAAGTATTGGCTAAAATGCGGAGAAACTGGAGCCTTCTTCCATGCTGGTGAGAATGTAAAATGGTACAACTGCCTTCGAAAACAACTCCTCAAAAGATTAAACAGAGCAACCCTGTGATCGATCAATTCCACTCATATATGTGTACATCCAAGAGAAATAAAAACATATGTCCATACAAAAACTTGTATGCAAATGCTCATAGCAGCATTATTTATAGTAGCCCCAAAGTGGAAACAAGTCAAATGTCTGTCAACTGATGAATGGATAATGTATGGTACATCTATATAATATTATTTGGCAGTAAAAACAAATGAAGTAATGATACATGCTACAACCTGGATAAGCATTGAAAAGATTATGCTAAGTAAAAAAATATATTCATAGAAAGCAAATTATTAAGTGAATCTATTTATACAAAGTGTGCATTATAGGCAAATCTGTAGAAATAGAAAATAGATTAATGGTTGTCTAGGGTTGAAGGTTGAAGAGGAAATGGGGAGGGACTGTTAATGGGTACAGAATTTTTTATCTGGGTGATTAAAATGTTCTGAAATTAGGAGTGCTTGGGTGGCTCGGTCAGTTGGGTGTCCGACTTCGGCTCAGGTCATGATCTCACGGTCTGTGAGTTCGAGCCCCGCGTCGGGCTCTGTGCTGACAGCTCAAAACCTGGAGCCCGTTTAGGATTCTGTGTCTCCCTCTCTCTCTGCCCCTCCCCTGTTCATGCTCTGTCTCTCTCTGTCTCGAAAATAAATACACGTTAAAAAATAATTTAAAAAAATGTTCTGAGGGGCGCCTGGGTGGCGCAGTCGGTTAAGCCTCCAACTTCAGCCAGGTCACGATCTCGCGGTCCGGGTCACGATCTCGGGGTCTGTGAGTTCGAGCCCCGCGTCAGGCTCTGGGCTGATGGCTCGGAGCCTGGAGCCTGTTTCCGATTCTGTGTCTCCCTCTCTCTCTGCCCCTCCCCCGTTCATGCTCTGTCTCTCTCTGTCCCAAAAATAAATAAAAACGTTGAAAAAAAAAATTAAAAAAAAAAATGTTCTGAAATTAGATTCTGGGGTTTACACAATTCTGTAAATATACTAAAAGCCATTAGATTGCACACTATAAAAGAGTTAATTTTATAATATGTAAATCATATCTCAATAAACAATAAAGACTATAGTGATCTTAGGAGTTAGCAATGGATCATTTATAAATACATAATACTTTACATATCTTATTATCAACTTTTCATAAGTGGACTACACAAAAAGATCGGAGAAATAACATAGACATAGACAACGCATCTTGATTTCAATAAGTAATTTGACTTAATCATTGCTCTTTTATTTATTCACTAATTCATTTTATGCTGCAATTTCCATGTGCCTGAAGTATGTTGGCTTTTTGAGACCCATTGATCCATATGACACAATTCATCATGAACTAGCCTATTAATTAAAAACTATTTTGTAAATTAGGAAAAGGAAGCTCAGAGGGGTTAAAGAACTGGCCCAACATCACACAGATAGTAAGTAACAAAGCAAGGATTTGAACTGAGTTATAGTGTTCCATGACATCACACTACTAACAGCAGCATGCTTATAGGTAAGAATAGTTAACCCTGTAATTAGGGAGAGTCACAAAGGGTTGGATAACTGTATGCAAACAATATTAATTCATGGGCTGATTTCAACCTGGGATAATACCCCCAGAGTGGTCAAAGGGTTCTTTCCATGGCAAAATTCTATTTGATAGCCTTATCAACAACATAAATGAAGACACAAAAGGCAAGCTGACCACATTTGCTGTTGACACAAAGCTGGAAGTGATAGTTGATATGCTCAAAGAAAGAATTGGGATTCAAAAAGATTTCATCAGACTGGAACTACAGGCTGATATTAATACGGGATGCAGGGAGAACTGGCTTAACAGAAATTCACATGAAAAAGACTTGGATATTTAATTGAGAGCAAGCTCAATATGATCCAAAGGTGTGAGCCAAAAAAGCTAAGGCATTCTTATCCTGCATTAAAAGAAATGTAGTGTCCAGGAAAAGGAATACAATTGTACTTCTGGTCATTGCTCTTGCCAGACATATTCTGACAAATATACTCAACATTTTTTCCAGCTATTATTAAGAAGAGTATTGACAAAGTGGGTTGTGTTCAGAGGAGAGTGAAACTGTGTCACGTGAAGAACTGGAGATGTTCAGCTTAACATGAAGACTTGGACAGTGTGCAGTGGAGGTGAGAGAAGAAAAGTGAAATAGCTATTTTCAAAGATTTGAAGGGATATCTTAGGGCTGATGGTTAAATCTAATTCTGTTTACTCCAACAGACAGAACTAGGACCAAATGAGACAATAAAATTGCATAAATTATTTGCAAACAATTGAAATTGAGGAACATAGAATAATCTACATTCATTCAAGAAGCGTCTGGATGACCACTCATAAATTGGAGATTCTTGGAACTTCACTGAAGTCTGGACTCAAGAACCTGTAAGATCCATTTGAACTAGAAAAGCCAGTAACAATAATAATAATAATAATGATTATTATTATTACATCACCTAATATGTATTAAGAAAGCTACTATAGTAAATATTCTATATGCACTATTATATTTAGCCCTAAGAAGATCTTAATGAAATATTTTATTATCCCCATTTTATCACCAAGGAAACTGGGGCCTTAGACAGGCAGAGTAACTTTCCCAAGGATAAACGCCTTGTAAGTGCCAGAGCTTGCATTCAAACTCAGGGTGCAATGATTTCAGAGCCTTACATCTTAAATGCTCTCCTAAAAACATTTAATCTCTATGTTATTTAGTGAGCTATAATTGATTGTGATCGTGACATAATTTGGTCCAAATTCTATTTGTTCAGAATGAACATATATTGGAGGGTACTGTATTGTTAGACATCTGAATAATTCAAGGTCAACAGGAACTCTTACCTTTGTGGAGAGTAAATGCTTGTCCAGTGGAATTTCAGGATTGACACGCTCAATGTTTAAAAAAGCAAACAGCTTAGCTCATATTTTCATTCTTGGATTATTTTAAATGATGCAGTGCCAGAGTACACAAAAGCAGATAGCTTGGTTTCAGATTTTCATTCCTGAATTGGGATTTCAATATGCATGCCATGCTGGCAGATGCCTATGAAAGAATGGAAGGAGTAAGGGATGGAAATTACCGTATTTACTCTTGTGTTAGGCAGGTGACTTTCCTGCAATTTGCATGGTGATTTTAATTTCCTATAAATAGTGAAACAGTGACTAAAAGATGCTCTCTAACATGTTGTTTGGAAAAACGTGTTCTTAACTTCAACTTGTAGGTACCATCACAAAGTTTACGTCTTTGAAAGAGAGAAAGGTCAACAGTGTTTGGCTTCAACAAATTATTGTCTAGTTCAGATAACTGAGGTACAGTTAAATCAGAAATAAATTCATGCATTCATCATTCACTTTAGGAAACAGATAAATGAAATTACTATAGGTTTTGATAAGTAGAAGAAATAATATACACCTGGTACTCTCATAAAAGTTAAGAATCTACTTAGATGGGGTGGCCAAGAAAGGACACTCTGAACGGGTGACTTTTCAGCTGAAGCCTGAATGATGGGAAAGAGCCTAAGGGAAGAGCACTTTACTTAGAAGACAGAAGCTGAAAGCCTCTGCGGCGAGAAGGAGGTTAGTATATTCTGGGTACACACAGTACATGTGCTGCTGAAGCGAGCACATATTCTGGGCACACACAGGAGAGAGCAATAGTTCAGATGAGAGATGTCTAGGGCTTAGACTGGGATGATAGCAGTGGAAATCGAGACAAGTGAGTAATCTAGAGGCATATTTTGGAAATTGAAATCAAACCCTAGAATGCACTCTATACATAAATGCAATATCTTCAGTGCATCACACACACACACACACACACACACACACACACACAAAGTTTTAGATTTCCATTTCTAGTTCTGTACAATCTCAAGAAATCTTTAACACGTTTCAGTCTTTTATCAGATACTTTTGACTATAAACAATTTCTTTTGCTTAATGGGAGTGAAAGAAATTCTCCTTCAAACAATTCACTTCCTATTAGTTAGAAATTCCCTCTCTCTCTTTCCTCTCTCCCTTCTACCCTCCCTGAATTCCTTCCTTCTTGCTTGCCTGCCTGCCTTTCTTCAACTGTATTTGTTTTATGGCTACTGAGCTAGGTATTGGGCCTATGGTTATAAGCCAAATATATATGTAAAACAGTCCTGGTTTCTGCCTTCATGAAGTTTCATTTAATTGGGAACTAATTCACTCAGGACAAAATTTTTATCTATTTTACATTTCTATGTTTTTTAAGCTAGTTAGTGAATGCTTATTAATACCAGGTAGTATTCCTAAGTACTCTGCATGTGTAATCTTAATGAATCTATAAGACAAACACATTTCCATTCTCCTAGTTCTACTAACGAGGGAGCCCATGCACTGGGACGTTACTGGCCCCAAGTACGTGGCAGAGCTGGAGGCGGCACCCAGGTCTCTGGAAGTCTGAGTTCCAATTGTTAATTTCAACGCTTTGTGGTCTGATTCTATTTTACAACCAATGTACCAAATACATAAATAAAAGCACATGAGTGAACAAACAAAAACTTGCTCTGGCTTAACTACAGAGACCCCCTCTTGCTACAGGTATGCTGGCTCCTGGTCTTCCTCTAGTTGGGAGGAGCCTGGAGAAGTTTATAGCTCCCTCTCTCAGGCTCCTCTGGGCTACTCACATTTCAGATATTGTTTTAAGAGAAGTCATAAGATGGAGGTCACGGGGGGTGGGAGTAGTAGTCAATACCAATGACCTACTAGGTAACCCAAATCTCTAACTGATAACCACTCCTTACTCCCAAGCATGGAGGAAAATAGTTACTTTTCTGCATTTTCATTGTCTTAGTTTAATGGTGATCATGTTGAAATGCAGAATTGAGTTTTGTTTCCTGTTTCTTTCTCATGTGCAGCCATGCAAATTTCACTAATGGTATTATGAACTCCATCTGAGATTTGTAGATTCATCTCATGAAGAAAATGTTTTACTAGAATCATAATAATGCAAATTTATATTTCTCCTTGCTTACCACCTCCAGCTCTACTTCACATCATAGTCAGTGATCTGCAAAGGCAAATCAGGTCATATCCCTCATCAGCATGACACTCTCCAATAACTTGCCATCGCACCAATGTCAAAGATCTACTCTTCACTGTGACCTACGTGACCTGGCCTGTACCATCCTTTCTCACTCCACTTTGCGACACCCTCTCCTCAGATTACTACCCTCCAGCTACAGGGTTCTTGGAGTTTCCTCCACTTGAAGTGCTTTTTCTTGAATTCTTCCAATGGCTTTCCATGCTTTAGTTCTTTTATTTCCCCTCCTCAGGAAACTATTCTACAATTATCACACCTACAGAAGATGCCTCTTTTCCAGTCTCTCCAGTGGATTATTCCTGATAAGCCACATGGTTATTGTCTACTTGCTTTTCATCAGTACCACCCACTCAGTGGGAGCAGTCAGTCTCTCTCTCTTCATCCTTAGTATATCTCCAGTGCCTAGAACAGAGCATGACATGTAGAAAGCATTAAAGATCTGTGTTGAACACATTCTTTAGATATATTTAAAAACCTATTGGATTTTGATAAATATTATTCCATTTGGAATTTATTTGATTTGGTCGGTCAAATATACTAATAAGAACTTCAGAAGTAGTAGTTACTATGATTAGTCACCGATGTCATAGGTTAAAGAACAGTGTTGGACCAGTCACTGAACAAAATAAATACACTTATGCGATGTAATGACTTAAAATTATGGAGTGGAATGTAGTGACTTCAGAAGTTTCTGTCTGGTGGTTGGCATAGAAACCATTTCTGAGAGACAGGATTCATGCTAAGATTTGTGGCACGTCATTTATCTACATGTGTAGTAAAACCTAAATTAAAGATATATGTTCAAATCAAGGTATATTAAATTTGTGAAATATATTATTATAATTTATATTTTCCATGCACTTCCATATTTATATTTATGCAATTTTTATTACTCTATCCTTGTTAAAAGAATAATAAAATTCTTTACAGGACAAGTAATAATGAACAACTCTTTCTAGGTTACCACTACCAAAGAGAGATCCTTTTTTATTTCACTAAATAATGTACCTTAACAAAATCAGCATAGATTTTAGTAACACAACAGTTCAACAATGTGAAAGTGTGAAGAAATGGTTGTTCCTGAATCAGAATTGACGAACTCAGTTTTTTTTTAAGTTCACTTTGGAGCTCATGCCATTTTTTAATTATGGCAAGGGGAGAGTTTGTACAATATCAGACATGCTAAGCTGCCATGTGTTTCTCTCATCACCCTGTCCCCGACTAGGCAGTGCTGCTGGTTGCAATCTGAGTACTGAGCCCCAGGCAACAATGCCCATTACTCACCCTCTCAATCAAATATCAATGTGGGAAGTTTGTGACTTAGGCCAAAGATGAAAAAATCTGACCAGCTGTTCCTCTCAGGCTCAGTTCTGATCCCTGTGTGAAAAAAGAATACCTTAGAAAAGTAATTGTGAGTCTGAATACAATGGTTGCCAAACAAAGAATCTAGTTCTGTTTATTTTGGAAGAGCCATGTGCATCAATCTGGCTGTGAGCAAGGTATTCATATGTGTGCTTCTGTCCAAGAGGGACAGCGAGGTTCATCCATCTCATTTGAATGGAACTTTCTCGGCGTGAATTATTTGTCTTCTCTACCCCTTCCTTGGTATTTTCTGAAAAGAAGAATGTCTTTATGGTCAATAATAAGTGATTACTAACTGTGAAACTGAAAACCAAAAATCTGGTCAGAATGGCCACCCTTGAGGATTCAAGCTCTGATAGTACAGAGGGATAAACTGTCCTAAGAGTTAATGTCAGTAGAACATCGGAGTTTAATGAGGGATTAACTGCAGAGGTGGCAAGATAGATCTTCTCCAAGCAGGAGCAGGACACTCCTGGTCCCCGATCATGTTATTCCCCAACCAACCCATTGTTTTCCCACTGGTTTTTGTCTGCGCTTATGTATCAAGCCTCGATTGAAACTTTCTTGGCCCTACGTGTGGATATATGTTCCAATTTTTCCATGTTGTTGGCATTCATAAATATTAACCAGCAATAATTAGGTTCTCTTTTCTAAAGAGTGAGACATGATCGCTTCTCGGCCTTTTGGCTAAGATCAAGTGTAAAGAGTGAGACATGAAAAGCCTTCATTGCCCTGAGAAAGCAGCTTTGGCTCTTCTATACATTGCAATTCATTTTTACATGACATACAAATACTTTTCATTCAGTTATATTCCATTTTCAATAGGATATTGTGAACAATTAAAATTATAAAAACTAGTTCTGGTTTCTATTAGTAATATTTTGTTTCAAGGTTAAAATATATTGGATCTTACAAGCGAGTTTATTTTAGCGATGTAAATAAAGAATATAAATTCCTTAAAGCCTTTTGAATTCACATGATTCTTCTGATGCATGAAGAAAAGTGCATTTTACTACAGCTAATTCTGATAGGAAACTATAATTCCAGAAGTTTCAATTCTAGTTACACACTAAATTGGTCTAGAGTAAATAAAAATATTTGTTCTAGTATGGAAAAAACCACATTTGTTTTAGACATCAATATTTATATGGATCCTTTTCATCACTTTTTGGTTTATAGAATTTCACATGATTAGCTATTCATCTTGCATTCTGGTTTTCAAGGTCACAGAGAGACCACTTGGTGAGATGTTGAGCTAGCATTTCAGAGAGGATATGTTAAAGATTTTGTCATAAACATACCTCTACGAAAACAAGGTAGATAGCTTATGTACCAGAGCACGCAAAAACAATAGCTCAGTGCTATTTGTAATGGAGTGCTATTTGCTCTCCATTTGGAATTTCCTCCTTCCTAATTTCTGTATTACACAAATGTATTATAATCACCTTGAGGAGTGTGTGGCTGACCATTATGTTCCATAGGTGTGCTCTTCTCTACAGCAATAATAGTTAACTAAGAATGTTTCTGTTTTGAGAAAATTTATGTCAAAATTTCATATTAGTTTTAAGTTATTTAAATATCAAAGGCCAAACTATATGCAGGGATTTCAGGTGATTGCAATTTATGAAATACATTAATATTATATCATAGTAAACAATCATTTCCCCCCCCAAACATCACAAATCAAGAGGATGCATTAGAATGTAAAACAAAGTAAAAAACAACATTATAAAGCTGTATCTAAACAGAAATTACATCTCTTTTACAATGACAAGATAGTCCTTATCATTTAGAGGCAAAATCAGAAGCATCCAAAAAACTTTTTCTAGACAACAGATAACAATTAATCGCACCTTAGTCTTAGGGTATGAGGCGTGTTGAAACACTATTGACAGGACTTTTTGAAAAGCTGTGTGTGATGGCTTACTTGACAGCACTTTTTTTCTTAGTGGAACATAAAATAACAGTTCATCCTAGGGTCAATAGTATCTACATTGGAGGAAATGAAGATATTAAGTAGCCCTTTCCTATAGAAGGAAGTTTACTTTTAAAATACAAAAAAAAAATAATAATAATAAGTGGAAATATAGAGAGATCGGTAGAAGGATACAAACTTTAAGCTGTAAAATGACTAAAGTCCGAGGATCTAATGTGTAACATGGTACAACAGGAGATAAAACTATATTGTATAATTGAAATTCGCTAGGAAAGTAGACTTAAATGTTCTCTCACACACACAAAAGATAAATAGGTGAGGTGATAGATGTGTTAATCAACTAGATGGGAGGAATCCTGTGTCACAATGTATACGTACATCAAGTCATTATGATGGACACTTTAAACAGCGTACAATTTTATTTGTCAATTATCCAGCAATTAGAGCTGAAAAATACTGAAAATTGTGCACTTATGTCAACACAGAATATTTTAAGAGTAGGTTATTTAAATTTCATTATTTATTTGGAAGAAATATAATAAAATAGCTGTGTGGTATATGTTATTAATGCAAAAATTCCTATTAGTCTTGATTACTTATTTTTGGAAAAATAAATACCTAATGATATTAAATATTCAAACAATTGATGCAGATATTTTTTGGCTCTGTTATTCAGAAATTTCATGAAAAGCAGTCTCTAATGTCTTTAAGATGCCATGATTTTAGTTTTATCAAGTTTGTGCCTTACATTTTTTAAAATAATACTTTGCATTTCTTCCTGCATGAAAACCCCACAGCTCTTAAGCATTCATTCCATTAAATTTGTGAAGTGAGAATAATGATAAATGCAAAATGTTAGTTTCAAGTGTGTGTATGTCTATTACTTTGTTTGTTGCTAATAACCAAGTAAAGTGTCCAAGGCAGTTATTATTTTGAAAAGTTATCTGACCAGCCTAGGAGAGCAATGCTTTAAAGCCAGAAGTGGCTAACTAAACAGTATTAAACAGTACCCCGAAATCCACCCCCTAAAATAAATAAAAATAATACCAAAAAAATCAATACAAATCTAACAGCAGCGTGGCCTTGAATTGCAGGGTGGGTGAATTTGGAAGGAAAGGCTAGGCTAGAGCTAAAAAGTAGAGAGGGTAGACTTTTGAAGTCCCCTGAATATCATTTAAAGGAGTTTGAATTTTATTTTTAAAAACTTGTTTATCAAATAGTATACCAGAGAATTGTTAAGCCTTGTAGGAATTATATTTAGTTCTTATTACAGTATTTAGAATTTCAGTTAAATTTGTTATATTAGATTAACACTTTTTGCAAATAATTGGTCACAGGTGGTTAAAAAGGTTTACTTCGACTCCCACCCTGGGAAGGGTGGCCATTAGACTGAGAGGCTCAGAGTAGTTCAAGGAGAAGGTGAATGCTGTGGGTATCAACTTTATCTTCCACCAGTTCATCCTAGTGATGTCTGCGGGTTAGCACCTGTGCTCTGCAATATGCACTGAAAGCACTGTTCATGACCAACAAGGAACAAGGGTTATTTAGAGCAGGTGTCTGCTCAAAGAGAAATTGGATAAAAAGAACAAGGCCAGAGAAGGGTACTAATTTTTCTGAGTCCTAAATACATTGGCCTACACTGTAATAAGTACTTTACTGTATTATCTCATTTAAGCCTCATCAGACTCCTGTAAGGCAAGCATTATTCTCTGTTTCACAGATAAGGTATCTGAGACCAAAAAAATTTGGGCAAACAGCCACCTAAGTGCTATGAAATGGCAAAGCAAAACACAATTCCACTTAAGTTTGCAAGCAAATACTAGATTAAGTTATTGAAAACTAAATTTGACCATCAAAACTTGATCCTAAGAAAGATATCATAAAGTGTAATGAATTTTCTTCTATTTAAGATACTATTACTGCATTTTATTATTTTTTTTATTTAAAATTTTTTTTATTGTTTATTTATTTTTGAGAGAGAGACAGAGAGACAGAACATGAGCAGGGCGGAGAGAGACACACACACACACAGAATCCGAAGCAGGCTCCAGGTTCTGAGCTATCAGCAATAGCCCCATGCTGGGCTTGAACTCACTAGCTGCGAGATCATGACCTGAGCCAAAGTCAGATGCTTAACCAACTCAGCCGCCCAGGAGCCCCGCTATTACTGCATTTTAAAAGAAAAAATTGTATTTAAAAGAAAATAAGTTTATAAACCCTGATCAAACCTCATTACATAGGTTTTGGGGGTCCTCACCTTTGGATTCATGCTCCTCCCTTGCAAATAAAGTAACTATCTCAGATAGATACATTGTTAGTAAGGGACATCAGATGCGACAAGGCTTCCTACAAAGTTGCCATTAACAGCAACCAAAATTTAAGATCCAATCCAAGAGAGTTATTACTGGTGACAAACTCAGGAACTAAGTCTATCATGGTCCTATATAATGTGATGAGCCAAGTTTTCCAATTCTGTTTTTGGGGGAAAAAACAAAACAAAAACAAAAACAAAACATTGTCAGGGAGGAAGGTAAAAGTTATGTTATATGTGAAAATTAAATACATTAATTTAAAATTTTGATTTTTATTAGTCATTTTGGCTTAGCTGAAACTTCCACAATTCAGACACTCCACCCTCCAAAAACTTTTGTTTACCCAAATGATCTTTCTTGGCGGCTCTATTGTCTATCTGCCTGTCACTCTGTTTCTCTTTCACTTTCTATCTCTGACCTTGCTCTTCCTTTCCTTGTATAAGTACATTTTTGGGGGGAGAAAAATCCTACAAGTTGCCCAACACATCAATAATAATGCTGGGAGAAATGCTGTCACTATGCTAGGAAAGAATTTGTAGTTAATCATTGCTGGCTCTTTTTCTGGCATTATTTATCTCTGTGTATTCCTAACAGTTTTCTTTTTAAAGCCATCTCCAGAAATCTCAAAGTCTTTGACACAATTTAAAATGGTTGCACTTGGGGTGTCTGGGTGGCTCAGTTGGTTAGGTGTCCAACTTTGGCTCAGGTCATGATCTTGCGGTTGGTGAGTTCGGTTGGTGAGCTTCAGTCTCGCGTCCCACCTCAGGCTCCGTGCTGACAGCTTGGAGCCTGGAGCCTGCTTGGTATTGTGTCTCCCTCCCTCTCTGCCCTCCCCTTACTTGTGCTTGTCTCTTTTCTCCGAAAAATAAACACTAAAAAAAGTTAACAGAAATTTTTTAAAAAATGATCTCTTTGCACTGTTGACATGGAATTTTGAAATTTACAGGCAAACGTGCTGGAGCAAATCATTTAAGATGAGAATGATTAGTTTGTGGTTTCTGAAAAATACATTATTTTGACATGATTTGATGTTAATTGCTTTAAAATTCCAATTTTTATTAACTTTCTTATAGGAAAATACAATGAAAATGCCAACCATCATTTTTTGAGACGATGACACCTAAACTATTAAATACTTCATTTTGCAAATTCTGCCTAGTGTTTATTTGAATTTATATGGCATTGTGTACAGTCTTTAATTTGTTATTTATTCATTGTGGAGAGTCTTTTATTTTTTTTGATTAATGACAACCCATTTTTTTTATTTTTAAAAATCTTTATTTTATTTATTTTTCTTTCTTTTTTTATTTTAATTTTTTAATTTACATCCTAATTAGCATTAATGCAACAATGATTTCAGGAGTAGATTCCTTAGTGCCCCTTACCCATTTAGCCCATACCCCCTCCCACAACCCCTCCAGTAACCCTCAGTTTGTTCTCCATATTTATGAGTCTCTTCTCTTTTGTCCCCGTCCCTGTTTTTATATTATTTTTGCTTCCCTTCCCTTACGTTCATCTGTTCTGTGTCTTAAAGTCCTCATACGAGTGAAGTCATATGATATTTGATTGACAACCCATTTTTAAAATTTTGTCTATACATAAACAATAACAATATGATGAATTCCTGGATTGTTGGCCTTGCTTGGTATAAAGATTTTATTAAACATTTTATCTGGACCTGAGTAGATATTTATCCAACGAAGATGTTCAAATGGCCAACACACGCATGAAAAGATGCTCAACATCACTACTCCTCAGGGAAATGTAAATCAAAAATGAGCTATTGCTTCACACCAGTCAGAATGGTTAGTATCAAAAAGACAAGAAATAACAAGCGTTAGCGAGGATGTGGAGGAAAGGGAGCTCTTGTGCGCTGTTGGTGGAAATGTGAATAGTGCTGACAATATGGAAAACAGTATGAAGGTTCCTCCAAAAATTTATGATCCAGCAATCCCACTCCTGGGTATTTACCAGAAGAAAAAGAAAACACTAGTTTGAAAAGATATATACCTCTATGTTTACTGAAGCATTATTTACAATAGCCAAGACATGGAAACAAGCTAAGAGTCCATTGACAGATGAATGGATAAAGAAAATGTGGGGTATATACACAATGAAATATTACACAGCCATGAAAGAGAATGAAATCTTGCCATTTGTGACAGCATGATAGACCTAGAGGGTATTATACTAAGTGAAATAAGTCAGACAAAGAAAGACAAATACATACGATTTTACTTATGATGGAATTTAAAAAACAAAACAAATGAACAGACAAAACCAAACAGAAATAGAAAATAAAGCAAATGAACAGACAAAACCAAACAGAAACAGACTCATAAATAGAGAGAACACACCAGTAATTGCTGGTGTGGAGGAAGAGGGGAATGGATGGCTGAAATAGGCTAAGGGGATTAAGAGGTATGCGCTTCCAGTTATAAAATAAATAAATCACAGAATGTAAAGTATAGCATAGGGAATATAGTCACTAATATTGTAATAACTTTATATGGGGACAGTTGGTAACTAGACTCACCAGGGTGATCATTTCATAGTGTATATAAATATCCAATCACTATGTTGTACACCTGAAACTAATATTATATCGTATGTCAACTATACTTCCATAAAAAAATCCACTTTATCTGTATTACCACTGTATCAAATAACATGAAATGTAGTTACCAACTTTTAACTACACATACCAGAAAAAGAGAGATTATGACTTAATGAATTGAAGCAAGATCATAGTTTACTGATACAAATAGTTATGTACTCAATAAGAAATATAAAACACCTCCATTAACTACAAACTATAGCACCACACTATCACAGTAAAGCAGAAGGTTGACCCCAGACAACCCAAATCTGCAGGTTTTCTAATCTAACACTGACATATTTGAGTTCAGAGTCTAAGGGCATTTGCTTTGCTGTTCGCTTAGATTTTCCGAACTATCTCAGTTCTTGATTCCACACTGCTATTGTGTGGATCAAATGATCCCTGGTCACAAAAATACGCCGGGGAGTGACTCCCCTGGCGTCCAGGTTATGAGTGTGGTCAGTCATTCCACATGCCTTGGGGATGAGCTATCTTTACCATGATGAGAGATTTCCTTTTCAAGGTTAGTAATCCCCAAATACAAAATGCTAGCATCAATAAAAGTCAAAGCAAGTAAGGAAATGTATATTGCAACCTTGTTCGAGATAGCACTGAAATTAGTCTTACATCTCTTTGCTGTCTTTTTTGTAAGTAGTATTATTACTGACCTAGAACAAAGAAGAAATTTGACCATATACTCTCAGACTTACAAATATGTAGTACATTGACTTCTTCAATGTAAACCATAACCAGACATTTAAAAATATATCTCTGTGCACATTGGACCTACCAGTTCCATCCTCCTTTCGCCTGGGTCATCATATTCTAAAACAACTTGGGAGGGACAGAGAAAAACAGAAAGCAATTCTGGAAGACTCTCCTCTTCCTTTTCTTCTAATCTTTCATTCTTTCTTGGAGAAGGAGGATCTACATTTTAAACAATATGACTCACTTTATGTTTGTGGCCTTCCAACACTCCAGAATATTCTCGACTTTTCGTGAGCAGAGGTACGGCTCACGGAGTAGGGGTAAATCAGTCCCAGGCTCCTGCTCTGCGTGAACCTAGGATGCAGACCTCTCCCGGATTCCCGGAGCTCTCCGAGATCCAGCCCTCACCGTCCTGCAGACCAAAGGGACTCGCTAGGTTGGGAAATGCTGCCTGGGGCGGTTCCAAAGACGGGGCATTGTAAATATCTTTAAGGATAGCGGAGTTATAGAACCTTCCCTCCGGCCTCTTTCTTCCCATCCTCTGCTCCTAACATTTTACAAGTTGTCTGCAAGGGAGTCAAACACGGGTCAGGCAAACAAACATGTTCTTTCCAGCCACCGTAACCGGATCGCTGGAACGAAACAAACTCCCAGAAGCGTCCACAGACCGCAGCCAGACAACCAGCCTGGGCTAAAAGCAACTTCGAAGTGAGGCTGCAAGCGCTGCTGGGGTGCACATTTTATTTGGTGGCTAAGCACAGTTAGGATACCCCACCTCCCGAAACAACAACAACAAAAAGCCTGCAGGAGGGAGGCAGGGAGGAGGAAACAAAAGTTGCCCGCATTTTTGCACCGCGGCAACGCTAGTTAGAAAGCCCTGCAGCTTTGGGAGACGGAGGGAGAGTTAGCAGAGCCAGGAGCCGCGGTTTCAGGGAGAGGGTAGGGAGGGGGTGGGGGCCTTCGCCCATCTCCCCTCGGAGCCCAACAGCTGTCTAGCTCTTGGAATTCATTGGCTTCCCCCCACCGCGCCTCCCAAATACCACCCCAATCCAGTTTAGCCCCCCGCCCCACCCTCACTGACCTAATAAGGCCATGCAGTGTGTGGGGGACCTATATAAAAGGCGCGGGCTCGCGGGGACTCTGCACGACGCCGGGGAGAGAAGTCAGCTGCGGTCCAGTGCCCACAAAGACGACCATGGCAAAGGAGTGGGGCTACGCCAGCCACAACGGTGAGTCCGAGCAGCCACCCACCCCCTCCCCCCTGTCCCGGGATAGTGCCAAAGGAGCCCCTGGCATTGCATAGAAAGTGGGCAAATCTAGGGAGTGCGTGGGAAACTATGGGAAGAGGGGTTGATGGAAACTAACATTTACAGAGCACTTACGAAGTGCCAAAAGCTGCTGACCCTTTTACCTTTATCTCATTTAGTTCTCCCTGGTATGGAGCCGTTATTACTTCCGTTGGAGGAAACTGAAGTGCAGAGAGAGGCTCCGTAACTTGCTCAAGATCACACTGCCTCTGACTGAGAAGTCAGCCCACGAGAGGTCCAGTTCTGATTGTCCCTTACTCCATGATACTGGGCAAGCACTTTAACCTCTCTTAGCCTGGTGTTGGTTTAAGATCCTTGCTCTGCCTGCTGGCTTCTGCCTAACCCATGGTAAAAGAAATATGGGTGTGCTTTGAAAACCACATGTGGTCACTGTTATTTTATTCCAGCTACATGATAGAAGATGGCATTGGTAAGACATGTGATGAAGTGCATCTCAAAAATAAGCCTTTGAGGCTGTATTCTTGAGCAAGCAGAGGGACTCCTCTGAGTTAAATAGTTTCTAGGTTCACTATTAACAAAACTATGAAAAGGTCTTAAATGCTAAGCCTTGTCTTGCCCAAACTGAAATCCAAGGCCTTTTCATAATCATTGACTAGTGTCCATGTATTTTGCTGGTTTAGTCTATTAGAAAGGGCTCAGAATGTGCCACCAAATAAATCCATGCCCTCAACTTGACTTCCTAGGTCCTGACCACTGGCATGAACTTTATCCAATTGCCAAGGGAGACAACCAGTCGCCCATCGAACTGCATACTAAAGACATCAGGCATGACCCTTCTCTGCTGCCATGGTCAGCATCTTATGATCCTGGCTCTTGCAAGACCATCTTGAACAACGGCAAGACCTGCAGGGTTGTGTTTGATGATACTTATGATAGGTCAAGTAAGTATGGCACTTAGGTAGAGGCACATGGGCATTTTCAATGTCCATATTGGCACAATGAGATTTATGACACAGTAACAGAGTTAGTGGGAAAAGGAACCACTTCATCTCTGAAAATGGAGATGATACTCTGTTTTTCTCTAGTCATGAAGAATTATATTTATGCATTGACTAGGAATGTCACACTCTCTAACCTTGGTCAACTTTGCTGCTGCAAAATGGCCCTTTGCCCAAGCTAAAAGTTGGCAATGCATTCTTGAAATGCAGCTTGATAGGGAGGTGATGGCAATGAGTCCAAATGAGTGTCCTTCAGGCTCTGATGGCCTACACCTAAGGGTTCTTGTGGTTTTTGACCACAGCCTAGAGAGCAAGGCACTCATTCCCAAGTGTGGCCGAGATTCCATCCTACAAAGCAAGGAACATAGCATTTTCTGCCTCTGGGGTGTGTGTGGGGTGGGGGGGGCAATCCAGGGGAGAGAATAAGGTCATTAGATGAGTCTGGAACATTGCCTTCAATGCTTCAGTGGGGTTCGTATAATTAATCCTTTTGGTGAGTGTTTTTGAAGTATCTTACAATTTCGTGAGTAGTGATTTGTGCTGTGTGCAAATGAAAAATCACATGTTTAAAAAACTCTTTATTTCACAACACTATTAAGCAAGTCGGAGAAATAAAAGAAGGTTAATTAGAAATGCTTTATTTCACTGTAAATGAGGTAAGAAAGAATCTAATATTTTGATGACTGATGCACAAAATACATTTTCCTACAACCACATTTGTAAAAAAAAGTTAAAATTATCCTCATTGATTTACATAAATGAGTATTCTCAAAGATGTTATAAAAAGATCATAGTGTCATAATTCCTACCTACCAGAAGGCTCCAAATAAGAAATATCATGGAAATTTGTATTTTCTTAAACAATAATTTCATGTTGCTGTTATTTCTTTCTCCCTTCTCCATTTAAATCAAGTTCCATTCTGAAGGAGAAACGACAAAACTAAACAGTATCTATTATGTTGAACCACATGAAAATACCAATTTTGTAAGCAAAAATGGTGAAATACAGTTCCATATGAGTTATCCTAATAATTGGATTCATGTGTCCAAAAAATAACTGTTGTAGTGCTTGGACAGGAAAAATGCTATGAATCAAACCACTTATTTCTACATGACCAAGCTCACACAAGTCTAGCTCTATTGTTTCAGATTTATATTATGTGGCTTTCAGTGTGCCATTTCAGCACCAATAGTTGGTCAATCCTTTCTAGAATAGCTACTCTCTGAATTCTATTTTGATGTAGCTTATGTTGCTAAATCTTGATTTTAGGATTTTTGCATAGTTTCCAATGACCTGCAGAAAATATTTGAACCTGTAAATCACTCCCCAGGTGAATGAAGTGAGATCAAAGTTAAGTGAAGGGTTGAGGTATTTGGACAACAAACTCAAAAACTAATGTTACCCAGAACTGTCTAGTTTAGCCATCCACCATTGACTAATTCCCGAGAAATTTCTGAATTTTCCATTTTACCTCATTTGAGTAGACACAGTGTGAGTACGGATGAAAGCTCTTGCTTGTAGTCTTAAAGAAGAGTGGAGTTGGAGGCAAGACATGGAGAAGGAATTCACATTTGCTCAGTTATTGGTGTACTTATGGGCACTGTGATGAGCACTTTAAAGTCCTTAATCTCATTTAATCCTCACGGCAGCTCTGAAAGGTTGATATTATTATCACCTTCATAGAGATGCGAAAACAGGTTCAGAGAAGTTTAGCCACTTGCCTGACATCACACAATTAGCTAGGATTTGAACCTACATCTGCCTGCCTCTCAACTGTCATGTTCTTCCCACTGCAATGCAGGACCAACTCGTTTGTCGATAGTCTGCATCCTTATCGCCCATTGTTTGTTTTAATTTTACTGTCATGAATGTTAAATTGATGTTTTAAACATAATAAAATAAGCAAAAAAAAAATAAGACAGAAAAGAGAAATCATTTATTTTGATATATCCCAAGACTTTATTTTGCGAGAACAGACCAGGGTGCTTGAGAACAGTAGCAGACTGAATTTTGCCCAGCAAACTTTGTCTATAAGAACACTTGTTTAAAGTAAAACTCTGTAGGGGCGCCTGGGTGGCTCAGTCGGTTGGGCATCCGACTTCGGCTCAGGTCATGATCTCACGGTTTGTGAGTTCAAGCCCCGAGTCGGGCTCTGTGCTGACAGCTCAGAGCCTGGAGCCTGTTTCGGATTCTGTCTCCCCCCTCTCTGTGCCCCTCCCCTGCTCCTGCTCTGTCTCCGTCTCTCTCAAAAAATAAATAAACATTAAAAAAAAATTAAAGTAAAACTCTGTAAAAGAAGCATGAGTTCGCTGTTGACATAGCTTCTCTGAATCACAGTGCTGAGGGGTGGTCCTCTCACTGGACCCTACCGGCTTCGTCAATTTCATCTTCACTGGGGCACCTCGGATGACCACGGCTCCGAGCACTCTGTGGATGGAGTCAAGTATGCTGCGGAGGTAGGAGGAACTGCTATGGTCCACTCTGGTCACAAAGTGAAACCTGCCAAGTGAAAATTAACAACAAAATAGTATCCGCTACTCTTCCTTCAAGCCCGTAGTTGTGAAAAAGAGCTGTAGTAGTTTTAGCATAAGCTGAAGTCGCTACATATTCTAGGCTAGATGGCTAAGAGAAGATGGGTTATGTCATGCATGAAAATTTTCAAGGTTATATTGAGAAATTGGATAGCAGTTTAAAAAAAAGCCAAGGTACTGAATGGAACAGAAAAGATAAGGATAGCTAGCATTTATTATGTGCTTACAAGTATTTACTTATGTGATCCCCTCAGCAACTCTATGGGATAGGTTACAGATGAGGAAACTGAGGCACAGAAAAGCTACATAACAAAGTTACATGGCTGGTGAGTGTTAAACCTGGCACTCTACCTTATGTAGATTGGCAACACAGTTTATCATCTTGTCCAGGGCCCTAAGCTGCCTCTTCTGTAAGAATGTAGTGCTCTAAAAATAGCATTTAGTAATTCTGGCTAATGTTAATGTTCTAGTCTCTTAATGAAGGGTGTGCATATATGTGTGTGTATATATATATACATACATATATATGTATATATTTATATATATGTATATATATACATATATATGTATATATTTGTATATACACACATAAATAGATGAATAGATAGAAACACATACACATACAATTTAATATGAGCAAATACTACTTCTTGGTTAATCCATTAAGGAAAAGCCTGATTTGTAGTTCAGATCAAGGCATCAAATTACAAGGAAGAAGACAAACCTCCTGCATTTTGTTTTTATAAAGCTAAGCCTGGAAGGGGTAGTGACACATGCACTGGAGGTGAGGAGCATTCAGTTTTTACTGCCGCACTCTTTTTAGTGGTAGGTTCTGGTCAACACGGGAGCTGGGGCAGGAACCTTGGAGGCGCTTGTGGACACGGTCTTAGGCAGCATCATTAGTGCTTAATTGCTGGCTAAACTAAACTCTAGGAGACCCAAAGTACACTTCACTATGATCGTTACACTGCTCTACAGTCCGTCTAGAAAGCCATGACAAGATAAATAATTAAGGCTGCCTTCTAGACACCTTCCCCCTGAAAATGGGAAAGTTTAGTAAATTTCTTACAACCTTGGGCAAGGCTTGCAGTTTGGCCTTTATACATGGGTTTATCTCAACGCTTTTGATCTTGAATATAGTATCTTTAACTGCTGTGAACTGCTGTATTCTCTTTCCATTCTGTGTAACTGAATATGGGAAATTTGACTAATTTAATTGGTGCCTATGTTCTAAATTAAGATAAGGTTACCACCAGGTTGTTGAGCACTGGATGCTAAAAGGAGGTAGATATAAAAATGCCCAAGAATTTTCCTACTGTTTGTCCCCTGCTACTTCCCTATTAATTCTAACTCTAGAATGTTAGCAGCTTCTTGCTTATAGTTGTACGTTTCACTGTTTCATTTGGTTAGAAAAAGGAGCAATTAAATGTTGTACAAAACTAAAATATTTTGAATTAGTTTAACAAAAGTTCAACTTTCACTGATAGCTTATTACAAAGTTCTCGATCTACTTATAATAATTTTATACAGTTCTTCTTTAAACCATTAAAAATTTCACCAAAATGTTGCATGTCAATATTTAGAATTCTATCAACTTCTGTAAGAGTGTTCAACAACTTTAGACTACAATTGGGTTTATTTTGAATAATTTTATACATATTTCTTTACTCTAGAAAATTTCCTCCTAACCTATATTGTATCATTGCAGCTTCATTTGGTTCACTGGAATCCAAAGTATAACACTTTTGGAGAAGCTCTCAAGCAGCCTGATGGGATAGCTGTGGTTGGCATTTTTCTGAAGGTAAGGTAAAAATTGGCCACCTTTTTCTTCCATAATTTAGTTCCTTACCAGTGGTTAAGGTAGCATGCGATCCATGCCTTCCTTTTATTTAGAGAGAGAGGAATGAATGTCATTATTCATTCAACTAATCAAGATATTTCTGCTAAGATCAGCTCAAATTATTTAGCTCTCCTTTAAACATGTTTCTTTTGTCATTCTTTAGTAACCCTAACACTTCTAAATTCTTTCAAGAATGAATGTGTGTGTGTGTGTGTGTGTGTAAGGGTAATGGAGACAGAGCCTTGGAAGGAGCTTATTATGGTGGTGGGGAGAGAAAAACAGTATTGTTCATTATCCTTTCCCGTTACTCTATTTCAATCACACTGGAAACCAGAAAAGCCAATGTTGGGAACCACTGTGATGCCAAGTCCCTGGCTGGACATCCCCTCGGCCTAGGGAAGCCACCACTCACATGATCCCAGGCTAAGATAGCACACGGAATGTGTGTGTTGTTGGGCCAACTTTGGTTTAAAGTGGACTTAGTGTCATTAACACTATGAATTTAGTAGTAACATAATCTAGATTTTAAGCCAGAGGTGAAAATCTAGCTTCTTTCTTTTTGAATGACCTAATTTGTTTTATGTCCTGAACTCATTGGGTCATTTTCAGTGATTGAATGCAACACAACAGGAAGTGGAGTAGGTCTGAATTAAAAGACAATAAGTTTAGTTTTACATAGGTCAAGTCCATTCCAGCTCTAATTCTATATATATAAAAAAGAGAAGAATGACTTCAGAGAAGGTCAAGGACATCATGTGATTTTGTGGTTTTGTACTTCAGAGGCCTGGTGTCTAAGTTTAGTTCAAAAAATATATACCCTAACATCTTGGGGGAGAAATAAACTTATGTTTTTGCTTAGTACAAGATATTCTGGCAGATCTATAAACACTAGTTGCAGATGGATGGATCACAGTCAGTGTTCAAGACAATCATAGATTATGGAGAAGGGAAAATATAATTATTGGTTTCCTATTTTCTTACAGATAGGACGTGAGAAAGGCGAATTCCAGCTGTTCCTTGACGCACTGGACAAAGTTAAGACAAAGGTGAAAATAAATCATATTCTCTCCTAGAACATAAAGCGGGGAATGTCAATTTTTATTTTTACATTTTCTTTATTTTTAAAAAAATTAAAAAAAAAATTTTTTTAACGTTTATTTATTTTTGAGACAGAGAGAGACAGAGCATGAACGGGGGTGGGTCAGAGAGAGGGAGACACAGAATCTGAAACAGTCTCCAGGCTCTAGGCTGTCAGCACAGACCCGATGCAGGGCTCGAACTCACAGACCGCGAGATCATGACCTGAGCCGAAGTTGGCCGCTTAACCGACTGAGCCACCCAGGCGCCCCTTAAAAAATTTTTTAATGTTTATTTATTTTTGAGAGAGAGATACACAGAGTGTGAGCAGGGGAGGGTCAGAGAGAGAGACACACACAGAATCTAAAGCAGGCTCCAGGCTCTGAGTTGTCAGCACAGAGCCCGACGTAGGGCTTGAACTCACAAACAGTGAGATCAGACCTGAGCTGAAGTCAGACGCTTAACTGCTTAACTGACTGAGCCACTCAGGTGCTCCTATTTTTACATTTTCAAGTGTATTTGTTTCACTTAAAATCTGTTACTAAGTTTGATGAATATGCTAAGTATATGTATACAAACAAATGCTATTGTATTCGTATGGTTTATAATTTTTAGAGCAATTTCACATATATCAGACTATTTAATTTTCATAGTCTGTCAGATGACATTTTTTTTTGTATCCCAACAAATTTTTTTTTTATTTATTTTTTTGTATATATGAAATTTATTGACAAATTGGTTTCCATACAACACCCAGCGCTCATCCCAAAAGGTGCCCTCCTCAATACCCATCACCCACCCTCCCCTCCCTCCCACCCCCCATCAACCCTCAGTTTGTTCTCAGTTTTTAACAGTCTCTTATGCTTTGGCTCTCTCCCACTCTAACGTCCTTTTTTTTTTTTTTTTCCTTCCCCTCCCCCATGGGTTCCTGTTAAGTTTCTCAGGATCCACATAAGAGTGAAACCATATGGTATCTGTCTTTCTCTGTATGGCTTATTTCACTTAGCATCACACTCTCCAGTTCCATCCACGTTGCTACAAAAGGCCATATTTCATTTTTTCTCATTGCTACGTAGTATTCCATTGTGTATATAAACCACAATTTCTTTATCCATTCATCAGTTGATGGACATTTAGGCTCTTTCCATAATTTGGCTATTGTTGAGAGTGCTGCTATGAACATTGGGGTACAAGTGCCCCTATGCATCAGTACTCCTGTATCCCTTGGGTAAATTCCTAGCAGTGCTATTGCTGGGTCATAGGGTAGGTCTATTTTTAATTTTCTGAGGAACCTCCACACTGCTTTCCAGAGCGGCTGCACCAATTTGCATTCCCACCAACAGTGCAAGAGGGTTCCCGTTTCTCCACATCCTCTCCAGCATCTATAGTCTCCTGATTTGTTCATTTTGGCCACTCTGACTGGCGTGAGGTGATACCTGAGTGTGGTTTTGATTTGTATTTCCCTGATGAGGAGCGACGCTGAACATCTTTTCATGTGCCTGTTGGCCATCAGATGACATTTTTTAATGAAGTAAATGTAAGAGAAGTTGAATGGTCAACCCCTGCCCTCAACACACACACACACACACACACACACACACACACATATGCATGCATAAATGCACACACTTAGAGAAGTACTAAATATTTGGGTTTTGGTTTTGCCCTTTCTCTCTTGGGCGACACCTATACATTTTAAATCTTAACAGTGGACTCTTCTAATTAACAGATTCATTTTAATTGCCTTTGGAATTGTTCTAATAAAATGCTTTTAAGTTTTATCACCGCAGAAAGTATTCTGAGTATATTCAAGGGAGCCTGGTTTTTATTTAGCATTGTGAACCTAAACATTAACTTATATGAAATATTTTTACTGTGGTTACATGTGAGTTTTCTTCCTTTTCTTGAGAAATGATAGAATTATAGTTCTACTGACAGTTAATAGGGAATAAAATGTTACAATGACTATGTCAAAGTCATAACATAAACCAGCTTCCCCCCTCTGACCTTTATTTCTAAAAGTCATGAACTTTGCTTAACAGTACCATTTTTTCCATTGCATTTGAAATCCATTCTCACAAAATGGTGAAACCCTTGGGGTGGGCGGTGTGGGTGCACCTGCTCACTGAGCCTGCGCCCTCCTCTTTCCCAGGGCAAGGAGGCTCCCTTCACAAATTTCGACCCGTCCTGCCTGTTCCCCGCCTGCCGGGACTACTGGACCTACCACGGCTCCTTCACCACGCCGCCCTGTGAGGAGTGCATTGTGTGGCTCCTGCTGAAGGAGCCTATGACCGTGAGCTCTGACCAGGTAAGCTGCCGCCACGAGTGGAGCCTTGAGGACACACGGACTTACAGAGCCACTTACATTGGCTGTATAAGACATAGATGCTAAATGGAAAATGTACAGCTGCTAAAGGGATGCTTACAAAACAGCTATACGACTAGAGACCTCATAGTTTGCCCTGGTTAATTACAGTCAGCTTCTTCAGCTTTCTAAAACTTGGCTTCCAAAAGTACCAGGATAAATGCCGATGATGTAAAGGTGGCTGTGATAATGAACGATGACTGGATTCATGCTCTAGAAACTCTTTAGGGTTTAGATTATCAATATGAGTTAGCCTTTGTTAATTTGGAGGCCCCTCAAATACTAAGCACTGGTTAGGAGATTGTAAATACAGGCTTGGGGAAAAGGATACTAATGGAAGGGATTTAACATCCTTGTGACATGTATATGGTTTTTCCAATTCTACAGACAAGTAAGTTGTGGCTCAGAAAGGTTAAATTGTTAGCCCAGGATCACACAGCCAAGTGCAAGAGCTGAGAGTCAGCTCTGGTCTGTCTGCTTCCAATACGCCTTGACCCCTTTCCACGGCCTTTCTTCTTAGTGTCCGTCTAATCAATGTCCTTGCCACATTTATCAGAGAGACTTTCAAGGAAAGATTGTTTAGGAAGAAATATGTAACCAGGGTTATGGAGAACAGATTAAAGCAAATGGGCAACACAGAAACTCACACCCTAGATCATGAATGTCTAATAGTGAAGTATTTACCAGTATGTCTCCCTTACTTAAGACAGTTTTCATAATTCTGCCAGTTACAGACTCAAGTATATATGATAATTTTTTAATGAAAAGATTAGATTTAATGGTCAGGTTCACTCATGTACATATTTTGAAAGAGGAATGCAATTTTCTTAAGGAGAAAGCTAAAAACATTTTTTTGGGTAGAAATGTAGCATACAGAAGATAATTTCCTAAATTTTTCTTCCTCTTATAAGAAAAAAAATTAGTTTTAATTATAGTGTGACTAATTTTTTTTCTGTTTTTAAAAAATGTACTCCATAAACTTCTACAATGAAGGTCCATTAACTTCTTATTTGCACTGAATTGTCATCCCCTCCTACATAAAGCATATGCTTCATACTGACCCCTTATATTTAAATAATTGTTTCTGAATTCGAAGGAAAACACTTTGACGAGAGGGCATGGTGATCTATACAGAATGAAGAAAAGTGTTATTACAAATAGAGAAAGACCTTATATTACTCAGGAACTGGTAACCAAATAACTCTGGACCAACAGGTTTCGTGGTTTCCTTGTCTTGTTTGAAAAGCCAGACTTTCCCGACTGTCACATGTGGAATGTGTGCACTTGGCCAGAATGTCGTGCTGACAGTCTCCCCTTGCCCCTTGCAGATGGCAAAGCTGAGGAGCCTCTTCTCCAGCGCTGAGAATGAGCCCCCAGTGCCCCTGGTGGGGAATTGGCGCCCTCCACAGCCTATCAAGGGCAGGGTGGTGAGAGCCTCCTTCAAATGAGGCTGCTGGAGCTTGCCCTCTTCAGGAAAGGAAACCTGCCATTGGAGAGCTTGGTTCCTTGTCTCCTTTTGGTGCTCCTTACTCCAAGTATATTTCAGTTTTCCACACTCATAGAGCAATGAATACAAGAGTGTAATACCAAGAAACCAGCTCCTTTGACAAGATGTAACATGAACGCATTTGGCCTTTGTAATAGTCATCTTTCCTATGAAAGTAGCATTTCTAATAAGGTTTCAAAGAAGAAGAAACAGGTGGAGGAGTAAAGATCTGGAAAAATGGGTATTTGACACTATTTTTCTGTCATCTTAAATTTCACAGAACTTCAGTTTTACTATTGTCATATTGTGAGTTGTCCATCTTAAAGAAGTAAGGAGTAATTTTATATGTAGGAGTAGATGTGTATGAGGATCACATAGCAACTAAGCATAAGCCAGAAATTAAACTACTATGGACGCAAACAATTGAAATGATGCCTTTTAAACCTTAAATAAAACCAACAAGAGGCCCATCATTTATTACAGTTTTAGCTGCTGTAAAGATTATCTGGTTTTGAATATCAATGAAAGGAAAACACATTCAACTGGGCGTTTTAAAAAGTTTGATCTAGTATTTGAATTTCTTCTTCACAAAGGTGGCTGACTTTATCCTAATATTTTTCTTTACCTGAAGGAGGGCCATTTATTTTTAATTTTACTACTTTCTCTTTGCATGCTTATTAAAATAAAAATTGCCTCTGGTATCTTTCTAATTTGAGGGTGGAACAAGAATTCCTAGAACACAAAGGAGTGAATGACTGCACTTGAGGTAAAAGCAGTTGTACTGATCATCAAAACTAATAAAGATGTGAATAAAAAAAATTGTGTTGTGTTTTTTAATGAAGAAAGGGGTCATAAATGACAGAAACGGACTAAAACTAAGAATGGCAAACTTTGTAACTCTGTTTTTTATAATGGAAGGGTGATGACAGCAGAGTTAGGTTCTGATTTGAGTTGGATGTTACATCCCTCACAGAGTGGCTAAGAATCAGTGAGGGCCTTTGGAGAAAACTGCAGACCAGAAGAGGAATGTGTGACCATATATTTGAGGATGTGGAATAGTTTCCAGAAGCCTCAAAGTTGGTTTAGGATTCTGGGGTCCAGGCCAGTACCATGGTTGCTGCTAAGAGGAATGGAATCAAATCAGACAGTAGCTTTTATGTCCTTTTTTTTTTTAATGCTTATTTATTTTTGAGAGAGAGTGAGATAGAGTGCAAGGAGGGGAGGGGTAGAGAGGGAGGAGACACAGAATCTGAAGCAGGCTCCAGGCTCCAAGCTGTCAGCGCAGAGCCCAACGCGGGGCTTGAACCCACGAACTGTGAGATCATGACTTGAGCCAAAGTTGGATGCTTAACCGACTGAGCCACTCAAGTGCCCCTATGTCCTTATTTTTTTTAATGGACACTGGGATGGCACTAATCTAATGCTACAAAAGTCCATACATTGAGATCTTCAAAGCATTTAATATATTTAGGCATAAAGTCTAGTCTTGCAGTTAGTGGCTTTGATATATCTTTCATCACATCACTGGCTAATATGTTGACTTACATTAGAAAATTATAGCAATAATTTAATCACCGTAAGGAATGAAAATAGTATTGGATCAGGAGAGTCTTGTGATGTTGGAAGTCAAAGTCCCAGGAGACTAAAGTTATTTAATAGATTACCACTTGGGTGAAGCAAAACCAGGTTGGTCAGTGCAAACTGGATGTGTTAATTAAATCCCTTGAAATTAGGAGGTGTGGAGTTTTTATCAATTAGTGGTAATATGCAAGCTGATTCTCTCAGGATACTTAGTAATGTTTAAAGCACTGTAAAAATGCACCCAGAATACACTCTATGTAGGGGAGGAATATATAACTTCATACCAGCTACAGGGGTCCTTATTCAAGAACACTGGCTAAATAAGGCTGGAACTGTTCTAAGGGAAAATGTCCAATCAAGAGAGGCTATCTCCCTAGATGGTGAGTTCCATGGGGGCGCAGATGTGAGTCTTACAAACTAATGTTCCCCTTATTGCCTGGCAGTGTGCCTGACACTTCACAAGCATTCAATAAATATTTGGTGAATAAATGATGTCATGAACCTAGATGACCCCAGGACAAACACTCATCTTCTTGAACAACCCATTACTGTACATGATTAAGACTAATGCAGGCTTTTGCTCATCTTTGTTGAGAGCTCCTTGGAAAATGATCTCTTTAGCTTCAGGTGACAACTTCCCAGTTGGAACATATTCCGCTCCCCTGTCCCCAATCTGAGTCATTGCCAATGCTCACAATTATCATCCAACTTAAAACTTCAGCTTTCTCTCTGCGCTCAAAATGCTAAGTTATACATGTTCATTAGAATATTGAAACCACACTACGTCCTTATACAGCGTATGGATCATTTTCATGGTCACGCATAGGCTTCCAAACAGTTGCATTTTAGGCACACACAACCTACAGAGGGGATGTGGCAGGAGCTGTAGTGAATATATCTCAGCATCTGCCAACTTTTGTTCTTCAGTGTGTAATCGTAGATATTTTTAAACTTCAACAGAAACTACTTTGAATTAAGTGTGTCATAATATTCAGATAGTTATATCCTTAGAAGTCTGTGAATGGTGCATAATCAACAAGAAGTTAGTAAGTATAGGGACTGTTGAGAGTGAAAATATATTATATAATATATAATATAACATATGTTATATAAATTATAATCCTAACCCTTTAATTGGGAGACAATATACTTATGAAGAGGTAAATATTCATGACCATTGATCCAAATCTATTTATGTGCAGTGAATATTTATGTAGATGAATGGGAAGTATTCTACATAGAACATGTAAAACTTCAGGTTTCAGTGTCTAACTATCCTCGTTTATGCAATTAAATAAATATGAGTGAAATTGATCAACTATAAACCGACTTGGTCACATGTGAAAAATTAGTGACATTCATAAGAATTGGCATAAATAAAATTGTTCCTTTATTTTTATTATTTTTTTTTTTTTAATTTTTGGGACAGAGAGAGACAGAGCATGAACGGGGGAGGGGCAGAGAGAGAGGGAGACACAGAATCGGAAACAGGCTCCAGGCTCCGAGCCATCAGCCCAGAGCCTGATGCGGGGCTCGAACTCACGGACCGCGAGATTGTGACCGGGCTGAAGTCGGACGCTTAACCGACCGCGCCACCCAGGCGCCCCTAAAATTGTTCCTTTAATGTTTACTTATTTATTTTTGAGAGAGAGAAGAGAGGAGACGGTAGAAAGAGAGAGAATCCCAACGAGGCACCACACTGTCAGCGCAGAGCCCCATATGGGGCTCAAACCCAGGAACCATGAGATTGTGACCTGAGCTGAAATCAAGAGTCAGATGTTTAACCAACTGAGCTACCCAGGAAGCCCACAAATAAAATTATTCTAGAAGAATACATATAGTCCCAAATCAAATCATAGACAGCACATAAACAAAATTAGATTTTAGCTTCTCTTCTCACTTCCTCTTATTTGATATTAAAGAGGAACTCTGGACATGAGCCAAAATATTATTTCAGTAGAGGAAGAAGAAGTGAGAAGAGGTAAGGAAGAAAATGAAAACTGTAATATTTTTGCCATTTAATACATAATAATTTAATGATTTTTATTTTTTTTAAGTTTATTTATTTTTGAGAGAGAGAGAGAGAGAGAGAAGGTGCTGACAGAGAGGGGGAGAGAATCCAAAGCAGGAGGCTTGGTGATGTCAGGGCAGAGACCAACACGGGGTTCGATTTCACAAACTGTGAGATCATGACCTGAGCCAAAATCAAGAGTCAGAGGCTTAACCGACTGAGCCACCCAGGCGTCCTTGAAAATTTAATGATTTTTAAAAAAAACTACCCCTAAGGTAGCACTTACAGATTTAAAATGCAAATGAGAAGGCAAAATCATGTTTGTATTTAATTCTCATTTGGGTCACTAGATGGCAGCAAAACAACGAACAAACACGACTATGAAATGAGAAGCCTTGCTGTTGGTTGCCGAGCAATGAGGGGTTTTGTTTGTTTGTTTGTTTTTGCTTTGTTTAGTTTTGTTTTAAATCCTGAACACTCCTTTTCCTTTTCTCAAATGTTTAATGTGAACCATTCGTATCTATCTACAAAAGATGGTGAGAGATTCTTATTTTTGAGAAATTTAATAGTCACAAGTGAGGCCTAAGAGATTAAAGGCTGTAGTTGTTGAATCAAAACTTAAACACAGACATTTTACAGCCCTGTTCAGTCTTCTGGAGGCCTCGGTGCACGTCATATGACACTTGCTGGATATGTGTTCTCAGGCAAGTTCATTTCTCTGGCCTCAGTCTCCTCATCTGTGAGTAGGAATGATAATGGTACTTATTCAGGGAGTTTTTTAAGGAATTAAGTGAGTTAGTACCTATAACTTGTTAGAATGATAATTGTAGCATGTAATAAAACCCTAAGTAGGGTCTAATTATTCTCTTCTATAAATTAATTTTTCTTCAACCAGGAAAAAGAAATATGGCTTATTCAATACCTAAAATAATGTTTTTCTTTATGTATCTATTAATAACATCATGAATCCACATCTTAATTCAGATAATGGTAAAGGAGTTATTATAAAGGGATCCCCTAATGGATTCCCCTCTGTGCTTGGCATTGACAATGATAATGGCTCTTGCACCATACCAAGTAGCAGAACAAGATGTGGCCACGTTAAAAACCAGTACAATGCTATAAGGGGTGATTTGGAGGAGGACCGGAGAATTTTTCCTGAGGAAGGGTCTGTTCCAGAAACTCTGTATCTTACCTGAGGAAGGGTATGATTGGCAAGACATCAGGAAAATAAGCCAAAGAGAAGAGGTGGGAAAACTATAGCATTTGTTTTGTTTTACTGACTTTCAAAAGGATAGAGTCCCTTGGAGTGCTGCATGAAGTGGAAAATCTATCCTAATTACAAATACAGAAAGTCTCCTGCCATGAAATTAATTTGGGTCTTGTTGGGGCATGTCATAAACTCAAAGTCCTGAACGAGATGCATAAGTCAACCTGGGAGAAAAGTTTATCCATTTGGGGGTGACTCAAGTCCAATTACACAAAAGGTAATACAACAGCGTAGGCATAAAATCTAGGATCAAGAGAATGAATGACTAGAGAGCTAATGAACTACTTTAGATTTGAAGGTGTTTAATAGCAGCCACCTGATAACTTGACCAGGTAGATAATATCACAGGTAATCAGCAGGAGTAAGCGCGAGTCTAACTGTACAGTCACAGGGGACCAAGTGCACTGCAGAGGCATAAAACCCAGTGATTTAAAAGCTAATTTTAGCCAGGTGAGAATCAACTCTGTGCAGTAAACAGAAAATCAAATTCTCCCTTGTATTTAAATCTTTTCCAGGTAGAGAAGCCTGGAAACTCTGGAAAAACATTTTGGCCATTAAATGCACATATTCTTTGTTTCAACATGTCCATACATTTCTATCATACTCATTCAACTCATTTGAAATTTGAATGGTTCCAACTACATTTGTTCAAGGGAAGTCATCCCCCAAGGGCACTTGATTCCCATGAAAGTATATTACAAATGGAAGTATTTGAAAATACTATGCAACTTTGGCTTTTAGAATTCACACTTTTGCTCCTGTGTATGATTGGTTTAATGGAGGACCTAAGGCAGTCACTGGAGACCCTAAAGAGAGGGCCTGGCAAGGGTAGGAAGATTATACAAGCCAAGCAGAGCAGGAGCAAGGCAGGGTACAGTCCCGGGAGGGATTGAGAACTAAGTGGGAAAAGGAGCAGGCAGAAAGTTAGCAATAAGGAAGCTGCTACTCAGTGATGATTTAGGGGTCAGGTTCTTACATCAGGAACCAATCGTAGGAATAACAAGAATACTTTTATATTCTGTCTGTAATGTATGTTGATGTATAGCATCACATGTGCATGTGGAGGACAGGGAGAGATAGAGAGAAAGTAAGAGAGAGAGAGAGAGAGAGAGATGAACAGAGATAAGCAATTGGGGAAGGGAGATTTTAAGAGGATAAGGACTTTATCTGTCTTGTTATACTACTAAAGCCACAGTATTAACATTGTACCTGGAACCCAGTCAGTACTCAAAAAGTATTTGTGGACGAAGGGAGAAACAGACAGATGGATGGAGAGAAGGATGGAAGGATGGATGGATGGGACAATAAGAATCTTAAAATACTGAATGTCAGTTTAAGACCTTGAGTTGATGGGACCTACATTCTCATCCTGGGAATGTCAGAGACTGCCATCTTAAAGAGTTCTTGGAAGAATGCAGGAGTTTCTTTAGTGTAATTCTCAATAAAGAGAATATTCATGGGAGAGGAGAAGCAGTTGCATATCACATATATTCAAAACTTACCATTTGAAAATTTAAATTTTAAAAATGAGCTTAACTTCTTGTAGAAGAGACGTGTTTTAAGAGATATAAAAGGAGAACCTCCACCCGGATATTTATCTTGTTTAGCACTCGTGCTTCTAATGTGCAAATTGAAGAGTTGAAGGTTGGCAATGAGCCTGTGGCATTGGTCTCTCGTGATACTGATTGGCATGATTCATACTTTTATATGTTCATGCTTGAACTTTTATGCGTTTGCCTTAATTTTCTCATCAGTGACTTTAGCCCTCCATTTCATTCAGCTTTGTGTGAAGATGCTCATAGTAATGGTACATACATAAAGATAACTCTTCCTAACTCAAATCCTTTGGCATGGCCAGAGATAAGCAACGTGTGATACTTTTGAAAATTCAATAAACATTTTTAATCAACACATTCTGCCCCACCCCAACCAATAATTGATGGTCAATGCAAGTAAATTTCCTGCCCTATTCAAACAACACAGACATCCACACCACATACGTACTCATGTACTTGTAATTACTTCCTAGAACTTACGTTATAACATAGATGAGAGTTCTTTGAGGAAATGTTTTATTCAGATGGCAAATTTACCAGAAATCAGACTCAGGGTCTATTTTGTTTGTTGGTAGTGGTTGGGGGGGGACGGGGAGGGGTATTTTGTGGCTCAATTCGTAACTTGATATGTAAATCCCTGAGACTGCCTATTATAATTTTTTTTTTATTTAAAGGATTTTTAAAATGATATTTCACCAGAGAAGGTCTCATTTCTTCCTTTTAATTTGGTTTTTCTTCAAAGGGGCCCGTTGTCAAGATTGTGAGGTGTACTAAGCCTCTTGTTCTTAGCAGCTTCATTGGTATGAAAGATTGATTAGGCCCTCAGAGGAGCAGGGAATTTCAGAGGAATTATGAAATTACCACAAGGAGTGAAGAACAAAGTCTGCAACTTGTTAAGAGGATGGTGCTTTTAGCTGGGCAAAAACACTCAGTGTCTGATATATAATTTTAAAAGTATATACAAGTGTCTAAAGAAACCCTCCTTTTGAAAGGATTTCATGCTTTTCAAAGGTGTGTCCAGTAAGAAAGAAAAGTAAGTCAAAGAACTACCTAGAAGCATCAAGGAGAAGAAAAAAATAGAATAGAAAAGGGCAATGTCTAGCAGTGCCTGGGTGGCTCAGTCAGTTAAGCACCAGACTTTAGCTCAGTCACGATCTCACAGTTCATGAGTTCGAGCCCCGCGTCAGGCTCTGTGCTGACAGCTCAGAGCCTGGAGCCTGCTTCAGATTCTGTGACCCTCTCTCTCTGACCCTCCCCAACTCTCTCTCTCTCTCTCTCTCTCTCAAAAATAAAATAAAATAAAATAAAATAAAATAAAATAAAATAAAATAAACATTAAAAAATTAAAAAAAAAAAAAGAAAAAGGCAATGTCTAAACATTATTGAAAATAAATTGTACTAAACATGGCTGTGACCACGGAAGGGAAGGGCTTATCAGGCATGACCACGGTACCCAGTACCCTGGGCACGAAATACATGTTCAATAATGATATCCGTGCCATTCGAAAGAAGGAACAGATAACAGAGCCAAGAGTACAGTCCACCCACAAAACAAGGCTATGGGTCACCTGGGCCTTTAGGCCAACAATGGACTTCACACTCCTTTTGAGTGATTCAGGTCACTAGGGTACAGTTTTAGAGCATGAACCACCAACATAGGATTTTTTAAAGTGAATTATATACACATATTGTGCTATTATACATACTATAAAATATAACAAAGTAGACATTTTTAGAAGGTGAAAAAATAACTACAGATATTAGTGCCCACATTGTCTTCCTGCCATGGAGTCGCCTATCATGTGCACGCCAGGGTGTATGCATTGCACTATATAGATAGCTGGTTTGAAACCTTCTGCTAACAAGATCGGGCTATACTGTCTCTGCACAGCTGGTCAACTTTGTTCTGTTCTATGGTTCCACACTGACCTGGGTCCGTGTTTCATCCACTGTTTCACCAAGTGGGGATTAGCTGAAGGTGGAGGTAGGATAATTTGGGGAGGGGAAGTATGCTTTGTCTCCAATTATGACACTGGGGAATCCTGACTCTTGCCCTTGATCAGGAGGAAAAACTTGCTTGTGATGCCTACAATTCCCCTTGCATGGAAAATGTTCAGTTGTTCTTGTTTCTAAAAGGAAGTAAAAATTTCCCCATACAAGATGGTGATTTATAAGCAAAAGAGAAGTTCAACCATGTGACAAAGCTACTATGAACAAAATCAAGCTATCATGATTTTGGTAGGAAAGCCATCATTGGAAATATGCTGAAGCTAAGAGAATAAACAATACCCTTAAGGTGCAATTGTCTAACCAACACAAAATCAGTGAGGGCACATTATGGGCAAAGCACTGCTAGGGCTCACGTGTTGCTAAACACACGTATAACCCTTTTTGAGACCTTCCACAAAAGCATAACCTTATAGATACTCTTAAGGCAGAGTTTCATGATCTTGGTACTATTAACATTTTACATTGAATAATTCTTTGTTATAAGGGGCTGTATTGTGCATTGTGAGATGTTTAGCAGGATTCCTGGATGTCAATGGCACACACCCCCTTGTTATGACAATCAAATGTTTCCAGACGTTGTCCGTATCCTCTGTGGGGCAAAATTGCCCTCAGCTGAGAACTAATGCTTTGCGATGAGATAGACTTTTATTCTTATTAAATTGAATATTTCTTGGTGCTGCATGTGGTAGTTATCACAGAACATAAAATATTTAAAATGTTTAATTTGTGTTTTTTAGTGTAATTGTCCCACTTAATATTTCCCTTCTATTTCTGGTTGAAATGGAAGCTTGGTAGCAATGTTTGAAATCCCCAACTACTCTTAAAAATTTTAATTAGAGAAAAGTTCAAATGCTACTATTTATCAAAGACACATTAAGGAGCTAACGTTTTAAATCTGAGAAGCAATTTACTTAGGGAAGTGAACGTATCTGTTTATTAGATGTAGAGTTAGTGCCATTTCCTGTGACTTTATTGGTTAGAGGGGGTTTGGTAGAAAACCCTAGAAATCACCAGTATGTTGATGTAACTTTGCTTTACAGAGCAGTATTGCAGACATTATCTTAATGCGTTTTTACTACAACACCTCGAGGAAGGAGCCTTTTATACACTCGGAAAAGGAGCTTAGCAGGTCCTCAGTGAGGCCTCGTAGCAGATGGCTAAGAGCTCAGACTCTGCAGTAAGACTTCTTGGTTTCACACCTGGATCCATCACTTCCTGGTGGATACCTGGGGCAAAATGACTTACATCTATGCCTCAGTGTCCCTTGCTGTAAAGTAGGACTATGTGAGACATTTAGAACCAAGCTTGAAGTGTAATCAGTTTTCGGTGTTATTTTTATGAGTAGGAACTCCAAAAATGTTCACTAAATGAATGTGATTTTTTTCTTCATGTAAGCTGGAGAAACAGAAAAGCCACTCTATTACTTTACAAAGGGAAGTACTATTATGATAATTATATTACTTATTCAATTTTTTAAAAGTGCCAGAGCCATAAGTAGTACCTTCCAGACATCAGTTCTCGTCATAAAGCTCCAGAGCTAGAATTCCCCCACAAATTTACAAAAAAGTAAGTGAAACTCAGAGGAATTACTTAGCTTGCTAACAGTGATATAAGAAGTGAGTGTTGCAGCCCGAATCTGAACTCAGGTCTGTCTTCTTACAAAGCCGATTCCCATAGCACAATTCTATGTCTCTGCTGCAAGAACAAGAATCCTAATGCAGCAGCTAATGGCTAACCAGGCATCATGCTAATTTGCATGACTAAATCGCACGAGTTAGTCCATTTACCATTTCAACAGCCCAGGGTACTCTTTTTACATTTCAGATGTGGAAACTGAGGCTTGGGGAGGTGACATAAATCATCCAAGATTACGGAGAGGGTAAACCCTGGAAGCCAAATCCCAACTCACAAAACTGGGCCCTGGGCTACTGTGTGGCACTTCCTCCCATCCCACCGCAGAAGAATGTCAAGAAACTCAGAGGCCAAGAGGAAAGCCAGAGCCTGGATTAAAGTGAAGTGGCTTACTTTAGTAAGTGTGGATCTTTTTGTGAAAGGTCATTGTCAGAGGGTCGAAGGCAAGGAAGGTGGGGGGACAGCAAGCAGCATTCTGGGAACTAATGCCGATTTCCTCATCTATAAAGAATTGGACCACATAAGCTCTGAACTCCTTTTCCTTCTGAAATATGATATTGCTGCAGTTTTTATCATTCCCTTTCTTACAACTTCCTAGTGACTTCCCCATGCAATGAGTATAAAGTCCTTCCCTGGAACATGGTCTTCAAGGTTTTGCAGGCTGCAGCCCCTGCCTGCCTCTAACTTCACCTACTTGTCTGTTCCTCATTCACAGTGCTCTAAGCACAAGTTTTCTGTTCTAGAAATGTCCTCAGCAGGGTACTGTCCTCAACAGTACACTTACTGTTGGCTCTTCCTGAAATACATTTCCCTAGGTCTTTCCTTAATGGTTCCTGAAATGGCACTTCCTTCAACAGGTTTTCCATGAGCACTGACTGCATCTACAGTAACAACCCTTCCCTCATAATTTTCTACCTCTTTCCTGTTTTATTTTCTTCATAGTCATTACCACTGTTGGAAATTCACTTTTTTAAAAAATTTGTTTATTGTATACTATCCCTATCCATCCCCATGTAAGCTCCAGGAGGTCAGGGATCCTGTTGATCTGGGGCTGTACCCCTCTACTGATTCTTGGCACATAATAGTACTGGATAGATTTGATGAATGAATGAATGGATAGATGACCAAAGCTTTTACACCCTAAATAGTACCTAAAAACATTAAGCATGTAATAGGAGCTCAAAAACATGTGATAGTAATAATGATAACTAACATTTATTAAGCTCTAATTTTTGGCACTATGCTAAATCCTTTATATGAATGATCTCCCCACAACTCTGTGAGGTAGGCATTATTAATATCCTAGCTTTACAGATGAAAAAAATAGAACTTTTGCAAGAGGAAGCAATTTTTCCAAGGGCAGAGGGCTGGTGAATTAGCCCAGACTCAAAAGCAAGTCTAACTTCAGCACAACGTTATGTGTTAGGTGATTGATTTCTGTAAAGAGAAACTGAGGTTACCTCCATTTGAATTAGTGACCACATAATTTCAAAGAGAATTCTTGGGTAGTTGGTAGTGTCCTAGGGCTCAGGTTACAAAACGTGGTAGCTACGTAGGGTACAGAGGTGAATAATGTGATACAGTTCTCAACCTCAGGGGACTCATTCTCTTTTGCCCAAGAATTCTCCGTGACAGCAACCAAAAGACCCCTCCCTCCCCAAAACCAGAGGTACACACTTTTCTAGATTCTTAGGACAAGAACAAATAAACATAAACATGAATCATATTGGTTTGTGTGGAATTAAGTGAAATATATAGTAAATAAGACTTTTTAAAAGTTCATTTATTTATCTTGAGAGAAAGAGACTCAGAGAGAGAGGGAGACGGAGAATCCCAAGCAGGCTCCTTGCTATCAGTGCACAGCCCAAGGCAGGGCTCAATCTTACCAACTGTGAGATCATGACATGAGCTGAAATCAAGATTCTGATGCTTAACGGACTGAGCCACCCAGGCACCCCTATAGTAAACAAAGATTTTGAGATCACTACAAAAATTTATACTGATATTATAATTTATTCCTTTATCTGTAAAAGTAATATGATGCCAGGGCTGATAAAATTGTGTAAAACTCTTCCTGCTTCTTCAGTTTTTAACATTTATTTATTTTTGAGAGACAGACAGAGACAGAGTATGAGCAGGGGAGGGGCAGAGAGAGAGGGAGACACAGAATTCGAAGCAGGCTCCGGGCTCCGAGCTGTCAGCACAGAGCCCGACGCAGGGCCCGAACCCACACACTGCGAGATCGTGACCTGAGCCGAAGTCAGACACTTAACCGACTGAGCCACCCAGGCGCCCCATCTTCAGTTTTAACTTTAATATGATCTCTCAAAGATCACAGAGACCCACAAGACAGAAAATCCTCCTCCCATCTCTGTGGCCAAGTCTCCTAAAGGAAATTAATTTTGTCCCCGCCTAAAAACAGTTCCTTATCTTTAAGTACAGTAAGGACAAGTGCTTCAAGCGCACAACACTTTTAGATGTCCACAAAAATGTTTTCTTTTCAAGTAGGAGAAATAAAAAGGAACACTTAGGTGGAAGAAAATGTTGAAATACATAATGTTAAGATATTACTCTTCATATCAATACAGCCATAACTATGTATGTGTGTATGTATGTTTATGAAGAAGGGGGCCCACCAAGTCATAATGCTGCCTTGCCTCTAAAATGTCCTCTCAGTTTTTTTTTTTTAAATTATTTCTTAGGTATCCCAGATGCCAAGTTTCCTTTTTCAACCAGGGAAATTGCCTCTTTGCAAGGAATACTTCGTTTTACCTAATTTCTCTTAGAAAAGTGATTTGTTTTAGAAGTTTTGGGGGAAAATGTTTTAAACTAATGTGTACTCAGCTAGGAAGTCTCTCCTCCACAGTTAATTTTTTAAAGAGGAGGAGGAAGGTAGGAGATGAGCACTTCATATGATACCCTGACCGGTTGCAAGGAAATGCAATCTCCTGGGCTCTCTCCTCAGTGTGGACTAAGGGCACAAGAGACTCTCGCTCATCTTTCTTACTTTATTCCACGGTCGTCCAGTAGGGGGCGCGTGGCTCTCAGCACCCGAAGCTGCTGGCTCCCAGCGCCTCAAGGATCGTATCCCTATTTGCCCCAAGGTCATAGCTCCTAACCTGGCCTGCTAGTCTAGAGCCGGGAACACCGGGGAGTAAGCCCTCGGGGCTGAAGTCCCCGGCGCGGGTGCAGCCGATGGGGCGGGGCGGGAGCGCTCTGAGGCCAGGGCTACGATCACAATGGGGACTGGGGATGAAAGGCACCAGGGGCCCGTGTCCGGAGCAGTCCGCGGGGTCGCCAGACTTCGCGCCCAGGAGGGGGGTGGGGTGCGCGTAGTCCCACCCGGGAGCCCGGGAGCCGCCGCCGCCGCCGCCGCCGCCGCCACGCGCGCGGAGAGCTCGGAGCCTTGTTGCCAGCCCAGGGACCCGGGGCCCGGGCCGCGGGCCGAGGGGAGCCGGGAGGCAAGAGAGGAGGTCCTGAGCCAGCAGAGCCCGCCGAGAGGGCGTTCTCCCCGCCCCTGGTGCCTCGCCCGCCTGGTCCGCCCCGAGCACGGGGAGATCACCTCCACCCGTCACCTCCTCCTCCCCTCGTCCAGGTCCACCCGGGGCTCCCTCCCCCGGGCCGCCCCCGAACACGAAGTTGGCGGGAGCCTATAAAAGCCGGTGACGGCGCGACCCGCGGACACACCGTGCAGGCGCCCGAGCAGCCACTGCTAGACCCGCGCCAACTCTTGCCCTGCCCAGACCAGCGGCGCGACCATGGCCCATCACTGGGGATACGGCAAGCACAACGGTGAGTGCCGGCGGAGGGCGGCGCGGCGGCGGCGCCTGGGGCCCCGATCTTGGCCCGGATCTTGGCCCCGGCCCCGCAGCGCCCGCACCTGCTGTTTACCGCGGCCAGTGGGAACACCCGAGGCACGGTGTGCCCCCCGTGCCCGCCCCGCCCTCTGCTTCCCGGCGCTGGGATGCCCGGTTGCCCCAGCCCCGAGGCCACTGTCGAGGAATCCCCGCGTCCGGCGGTGGCGCGCAGGGCCCGAGGGAGGGGGAGCACAGCCTCAGCCTCGGGACTCGAGTTCAGTTGCCCCCGGGTCCCGAACCGGAGGCTATCCTAACCGGCCCTAGGAGGTAGCGAGGAAGGTTTTTTAAGGGGGAGGGAAATGTTCATTGTTGATTGCAGAAAAATTAGGGGACCCCCTTCCCTGCACACACTTCACTCTTAGCACCTGTGGCTAAGGCGCTCAACACGAACTGTCCCGGGACATTTTCGTGGGCTGGTTTGAATCCATTGCGGTGATTTCTGGGTTCTCTCATCATGTCTCCTCTCCTAAGGTTAGAGGGTCACCAGGAGCTCGGTTTTATCGTGGCCACTGACCTGGGCTCTCCAGAGCCAGCAGATGCAAGAGAAAGATGTGTCTGGCGCACCTTTCGCATCTAGAGGTGGGATAGGACTTCCCAGGTAGGGGGAATCCTGACCATTAAAAGAGAGGTGCCAGGCCTGGGCAATGACCCTGCCTTTACATTCAGTAGGAGGACACTAGGGAGGAATCCCGACCTGCCCGAATGTCTTAAATGAGCTTGAATATCCTAAATGCTAACCACGAGCCCCGATGATAGTGTTTGCCCAATTTCAGTTGCCGAATTCAATAAAATGAGCATAAAAATAGCTAATATTTATATGGCACTCACTCTTTGTTCTATGACCTTTCCATGTATTGATTCCAATTCTCACAAACTCTAGGACGTAGATGTCATTACCCCATAATACAGATGAGGAGACTGAGACACAAAATAAGTTATTCAGCCGAATGGTGCCACCAAAATTGGAACGGAGCAGATTGGTTCCAGAATCTTTGCCCTTTTCTAGGGATCTGGTTGTGCCCTTCCCCACACTGGGGGATTCACACATCTCTCCTCAATGCTAGGACCGGAGCACTGGCATAAGGACTTCCCCATTGCCAACGGAGAGCGCCAGTCCCCTATTGACATCGACACCAAAGCAGCCATTCACGATCCTGGCCTGAAGTCTTTGTTTCCTTCCTACGAGCAAGCGGTTTCTCGGAGGATCATCAACAACGGTCACTCTTTCAACGTGGAATTTGATGACTCCCAGGACAAAGCAGGTCAGTGTTTAAAAAATAACTTGTGTCTCTTACCCAGTAGCTATTTTCCCAGCTTAATGGGAGGAATCAGGAGCAGTGGCTTAATACTCCTGTTTGTCTCCATACTGTAAGATGCCACTCTGCTAATCTTCATTAGGTCCCAGGCTCTGAGAAGTAGGCTAATTACTTTGAAGTGGCCTGGGGCTGTGGCTCCCCTATAAAATTCCTGGTTTCTATGTAGGGCATTGTATAACTGTAATCTGCTTGTGAAAAGTCACAAAAGGCAAGGTCCCCTGGCAGTAAAGACCAGCAACAATGCGATTTGCAAAAACTGAACTTTGGAGATTTTTTCTAAAATATTTTTTTCCAGAATTGATGCCTATTCAATAAAAAAGTACATCTTAGTGCTGTCTTGAAGGTAGCAGTGAGAAGAGTGGAGAAAGCCTCGCTATTTAAAATACTGAAATGAAAAAAAATTAAAAAAATAAAATACTGAAATTTGGAAGCATTGTATTTATGAATGCAAATGTGATAAAGGTGGCAGTGTATCTTGGTATCCACCCAGAAATTCATTCCACAAATGAAGAGGTTTTAGACTTGGTGGGCGGACCTGGCCCATTGCTGACAAAACCAATGACCATAATTTATCTGTAGTAGAGCTGTTTACAGGATGCACTTTGAATGCTTCTTTTTTCTTATTTAGAAACAGGAGAACAATCCCATTCAGACATGGTAGCAGCTTTCTTTGCCCATTGGTTGATTTAATTGCCAGTGCCCTATTTTCCTGAGTGCTTTCCTCTGAAGGTCGTTGAATGAATGGTGCTGCAGACACATGATGTGCGATGGTGGTGTGGGAGCAGGGAGAGCGCAGGGGCAAAAAGAGAAAACAGGAAAACCAAGAAGACATCCCGTAACGCTGTCAAATTTTTGCAGTAATGACCGAGAGTACTAATATAGTGTGTGTAATTATAGCCATTATAGTCCAGTTGACCATTTTTTTTTCAGTAGCTAGCCAATTATTCAGTCCAGTTTGGAAAAAAAAAATTCGCTCCTACCTTCTTTAAATTATTTTTTGATGCTTGGATTTCTGAAATAGTGACTCTGGAAGACAATTTGATGGAGGATAATGTGGAGATCATCTGAGAAATGTTTTCAACTTACCTGTTCCTTTTGTGCACCTCCCCCCAGTACACACACACACACACACACACACACACACATACACACACATGCAAACACATATTCTGGCATAATATAATGGCTAATTAGACTTTGATTATTAGATTTAGTAGAGGATGTTCATTGAAGACACTTCAATGATTCTACCTTCCCAAGTAAGCCTTCCACTTCAAAGAAATAATGCTCAAGTGATTAAGCTAAAAATAAGGGAAATTTCTTTCCTTCCTGTAAAGGATACTGCATATTTTGATTATGACTAGGCCATAGTCTTGGTGTTATTGTACATATACAAAGGATGCTACAAAACTCCGTGTTTATTTATTTAAAAAAAAAACTTGAGCTATTTTAGTTTAAAAAATTTATTTTAATCTTTATTTATTTTTGAGAGAGAGACAGAGTGTGAGCAGGGGAGGGGCAGAGAGAGAGGGAGACGCAGAATCCGAAGCAGGCTCCAGGCTCTGAGCTGTCAGCACAGAGCCCGACTCCGGGCTCAAACTCATGAACTGTGAGGCCATGACCTGAGCTGAAGTCAGAAGCTCAACGCACAGAGCCACCTACAGGCGCCCCCGAGCTATTTTAGTCTTTAGCTATCAACTGTTAAAAAAAAAAGAGACACAGTGACTGTATGTTTCAATGTTGCCAGTGAAGTCAGTTTTCAGTGACCCTACTGGCCACCAGTCATATACCTCATTGGATGCCACATAGAAATTGGGTGCTTATTTGGAGTGACGGGGAAACAAATGTCTAGCAAATAGAACCGGATGAGATAATTCCTTACAAATTTGATCATGAAATAATTATTTCAGTAATATATTATTACTGGAAAGTGGATTTCGACATTGAGTCTAGCAACTGTGAATAGAAAGGGGTCAGGTAGCCGTGGATTCAAGTCCCAGCTCTGCCACTAACTAGCTCGGTGGCCCTGGGAACAATAGCAACTTATTGTCTCTAATTTTTAGTTTTCTTAACTGCAAAATTGGAGAAGCAGTAGTATCTACCACAAAGGAAAGATTAAATGGGACGGTAGATAGAAAGCACCTTAGCCCAGCACTTGGCACATTACGATTCTCCAACAAGTGACCATTGCTGTTTTCATGTCGACACACCGTTCGACTGCTTTTATTAGGCAATTGCTGTAGCGATCACCTGTGGTAAGATTACTGAAGAAAGTTTTTAATGAACTGGAAGATTACCTGCCACCACGTGATGGGATTTAAAATTTTTATTTTTATATTTTCCTCAACATTCCATTTATCATATTAAAGTATGTACTGATTTTATATGTGATGTTATTATATAGTTACATGTTTTAGCACGAAAATGACAAGTTCTGATGGATTTCTAAATAAGCAGTAACTGATTAGAGAGCTGTTTAAAACTACTTCTCCTGGTGAGTAACACATATATTATTAAAGCCATGTTTAGATTGTGAGAACAGTGGTTTTGATAGGGTCTCAAACCCATGCCTTTAGAGACACATGCGTTTTTCACTTAGTTCTTATGAAAACAAAACAAACAAACAAAACAAAACAACAACAAAAACCCATCCCTAACACCAGTTAAATGCATGAAGGCAGGTAGAGGTCTAGTCTCCTTCCTGTATCCCTAGATTTCACGCTGGGGATACCTGAAGTATAAAGACACAGAAACAGCAGTGACAGCTGACAGCGATTTTGGTAAGTGCAACAAGGACATATAGTCCAAGGAACTATGGAAACGTGAAAGAGACTTAGGAGTCGTTCTGTGTAAGTCAGGAAATACTTTCCAGGGTAAATAAAACTTATGCTGAGGCTTGAACTTGGAGGAGACTCCAGGCAAAGAGAAGTAGGAAAGACCAGGGGATTTGAGAGAGAACAGTATGTGCTCTGGCGGGCAAGGAGGTGCCATAAAAACAAGGAAGAGTTAATGTTAGAAAGGCTTGCTCTCCTTTATGTATGAATGATCCCTTTGTAACTTTGCCCATACCTCTTCAACACTGTCAGTTGTTTGGGTTAAACCAGGAAGCAAATTTTTTTCCAGGATGTAGAATATATTAAAATGTTGGCATTAAGGAAAAACAGAATAAATCAAACAATCATACCATGCAGAGAAGCACCCTTTAGATTTTTTAAAAAAAGAATCCTAGACTCTCAAGTTAGAACGAATGATGGAGATACTCTAGTCAATTTCACTTAAAATAATTATGAGAAAACAGAATGCTAAGGAGTTTAACTTGCTAGTCCCTTCTAATTTGTTGGGGTTGGACTAAATGACCATCACTTAAAAATAAAAGTTGAATAAGAATCTTTGAATAACCACAATTAATATTTAGTGTATATGTACCATGTTTTAAAAAATTGATATGCTTTTCTATACACTGAAGTCTAAAAACAATTCATTCATTTTGGTCACTCAATATTTTATTTTATTTTTTGGTCATTCAATATTTTGAATCAACAACTTAACATCTTTTTGTTAAGAGTTATTTTCATGGTATTAACATTTTTAGATATCTTTTACCTCTTGTTTTCTACATCTAAATGCTTCAGTTCCTTTTACTGATTTATTTATTTATTTATTTATTTATTTATTTATTTCTACCTCAGTGAGATTTCAGCCTTCTAGAACTTCTCATAGATTTAAGTTTTCAAATATCCTGAATATTATCTTATCTGATACTAGAGTATCACTAACTGAGCTGGTTGAGTTTATTATGTTTATGTTTAGTATGTTTAGTATGTTTAAGCTTGAAAGAATTCTTTTTAATGTTTATTTATTTTTGAGAGAGACAGAGACAGAATGCGAGTGGGTTAGGGGCAGAGAGAGGGAGACACCGAATCCGAAGCAGGCTCTGAGCCGTCAGCACCGAGCCCGACATGGGGCTCGAACTCACGAGCTGTGAGATCATGACCTGAGCCGAAGTCAGTTGCTCAACCGACTGAGCCACCCAGGTGCCCTGAGAGAATTCTTTTTAGGTGTGGAGTTAATAAAATAAAAATGTGGAGTTAATAGCTTTAACTAAAAGTTCCCATCAATCTTCTAAATTCCTTTAACAATAAACCACCTTAAATTAATGAAAAATTGCTAATCCTGTTGGTCTTTTAAAAAACTTATTAAAAAATAACTCTCCCTGCTTGCATTCTTTTATTACTAGCTTTATCTGGGAGAAAAGAATACTAGTCAAATTATTAACTTCTGCTAACTCATTAACTTTTATTAATGAGTTTAAAACTCTCCTGCTTTCTTGCAATGTTAGATGCAAATATTGAAAAACCAATGCCTGAAGTTATTGAGCCAATCCATATACAACTGTCATATAATTTCTCTTCTTTAGAAATTGATATATTTTTATCTGTCTATAGTATTTCAAGAAAAAAGGAAGGAAATGAACAATTTATCTGTGCTTATTTCAGGCAGACCACTGTCTCTATGACAATAGAACTCCCTACATGAGTCTTGCTTGATTTTCAAGGACTTGCTTTTGAAGCTTTAATATTGTCCTTCCGTGAATAATTTTAAATTAAAAGGAATCAGAGCAGCAACAAGTGAAAGGGTTCGTTGTGCATACTGTTAATGGTGTAAGAGAAACCTAAGTATTTATAAAACTGACCAAAACATTCTAAATACTGTATTTTTTTTTTAACGTTTATTTATTTTTGAGACAGAGAGAGTCAGAGCATGAACGGGGGAGGGTCAGAGAGAGAGGGAGATACAGAATCTGAAACAGGCTCCAGGCTCTGAGCGGTCAGCACAGAGCCCGACACGGGGCTGGAACTCACGGACCGCGAGATCGTGACCTGAGCCGAAGTCGGATGCTTAACCGACTGAGCCACCCAGGCACCCCTAAATACTGTATTTAATTATATTCATGTCAAAAGAGTTTCCTTTGTTTTTTTTTTTTTACTCTCCTATAATTTCCATATACACAAAACTAAAAAATTCTGTCCTTTCGATTTTTTTTCTAGTTGTTTGGTTCATCTTTTTATTGCCAACAGGTATTTCTTAGTGGATTATATTTAGTGGGGTCTTCAAAAAGCATTTATTAAATGAACACACACACATACCTAACATCAAATTTTCAAAAAATACCCTATTGCTATATATATTTTTTAAGTTGATTTATTTTGAGAGAGAGAGAGAGAATGAACAGGGGAGGGGCAGAGAGAGAAAGAGAGAGAAACCGAAGCAGGCTCCACGCTGTCAGTGCAGCGCTCTACTCAGGACTTGAACCTGAGCCGAAATCAAGAGTCAGATGCTTAACTGACTGAGCCACCCAGGTACAACCCCCCCCCCCATTGCTGTATTATATGTTCTAATAAAACTTCCATTTTCCATAGTTCATACAGTAGAAGGGAAATCTGAAGTGGTGCTTTACCCTTTTAAAATCCAGAGCCTTTTCCCTGTTGCCTGACAAAAACTGTGGAGCATCTATTCTTAGACTTTGATCTGTACCAGAATCATCTCACTGTTCCCTCTGAAAATATCGGTCATTAAAGTCAGCATCTGGCTTGGGCATCTGCATTTTAACAGATGATCCTGATTCACATAGAAATCTGAGGACCAGAGATATGGAAGGTGCCTTGAATATTTTCTATTTGTTTTACAGCATTTAAGAGGTCTTAAAGAGAAATAAAATGCTGTTCCATGTTTACTGGCTCATGTTTTCTATTCTTTGGGGCTATCATCTTGTCTACTTTCTTTGTCTTTGAAATCAATACATTCTTATCTTGATGCTCCTAAAAATCCACCCCCTCCCCTTAATACCTCCCTCCATCCATTTTAGTTAAACCACAGATCCTAGGTATTGTTTTTACTCTCATATAATTTCCATGTACCGGAAACTAAAAACTTCTGTTCCCTTGATTTTTAGTTGTTTACTTTAGTGTAAGTGACAGCTAAACATCTCACTATTTTAAAAGAAATAAAGTGTGGGGACTTTTTCTTCATTCATTTTCTTGATTTTAGTTGTAAACTCCAGGATTATTGACTACTGCTTCAAAAGCAAAATAGTAATGCATAATTTAATGAAGATTGTTTATCTCCTGGAAATGCTGCATTTTTAGTAGACTTAGTCATGTACTTCATTAATAAGAGATCCCTTAAATTTGCATTTTAAACTAAAGATTATTAGAAATGGTTTATTTGTATTTTGGATTTAAGAGAGATTATTGATATTCTTTAAGGTGTTTAGTTTGTTATTTGGATACATTTTATGTTAAGTAATAATAAAGGGAGTAGGAAGAAAAAAATTAAAAATGTTAAATTTTCAGTTTTTAATTTGTATAGTCTTGTATATTATTGGACTGGATGTCTTAATTTTCACAAATAACATAGTTTACGTAATTTCTCTAAGTAATATGTATAGGAAGACAGATTAGAATGTATTTAGTACTTATTTTGTGTTTTATATATGTAGTATGTATAACTGATGGCTGATCATGAAAATTAAAATTGGCTAGAGCCCTTGGTGTTGAGATTTGGATTTAAATTAAGTTTTGGGAATTTTGAAAAGATATTGTGGTAGAAAATTTATGTCTCTCTGTCCCTTGTGGAATACATTTCCGTGATACAATAAATCATGGACTCTTCAGAGCCCTCACTAACATGGCTGGATTTTAAAGAGGAAAAATATACGCAGTCAGCAGTTTCTGCTACTTTTAAAAATTATTTTTGCATCAGACAGACTTCGTTTTAAACTTGGATCGTTCAGAAAATGGTATGTAGCAATCAAAATAAGTAAATAAATAAGTAGATCTGGAAAAAGTGCAAGCTCCCTATTTTTCAACCAAATGTCTTTTTTATGTTGCACATAAGATGTATGCTACCTTTATTAGAGTTTGTGGCAATTTATTACTGTAACCATGTTTTGGGGACGACTTCATTAACTAAATTCTGCGCTAAGGATTTGTTGAAATAACCAACTCCCGAAGTAGACCAGAAATGTTTCTTTTTGTAGCAACTAAATTTTAAGAATTTAATAACCTCTCCTAGGTACAAGGGCTTCTAATCTACATGGCAACATAGTTTTATTTTAACAGGAGCTAAAACAGGTGTCTGGTAATAACAGATTAGCACTGAGTATGTTTAATCATTGAACCAAGAATCTTTTTCTCTTTCTTTCTTTCTTTCTTTCTTTCCTTCTTTTGTTCTTTTCTTTCTTTCTTTCTTTCTTTCTTTCTTTCTTTCTTTCCTTCTTTTGTTCTTTTCTTTCTTTCTTTCTTTCTTCATTTCTTTCTTCATTTCTTTCTTTCTGTAGTATTAGCAAAGCTTGTTTAATAAAAGCTCATATACGTTCTTGACTAATTCTAAATCTTCTCTGAAATAAGTAAATTAAGATGGAATGTTAAGATCTGCGAGGGAGTGAATAAGAATATGAAACAGCAATAAGTTTTATTATTTTTAAAATTGAAGATTCTGATATTGTTCACAAGGGAAAAGAGATACATTTAGGAAGATAAATTATCTTGATGCTTAATATGGTTTTATTTATTTTGCTACTTGGTAGAACTAGTGATGTTACAGAGGGCATTTGCTTTTTATGATCAGCCGGTTGGTAGCTTTAAAAAGTTATTATAAAGGAATTATTTCAGTACCAGTTTATTTCATGAACAAATATTTTGTTTTAAGAATATATTATTATGAAAAATGGAATTTTTTATTTTGAAAAAGCCTTGTGGGGGGGTGCGGATAAGGCTAATTATTTCCTTACAGAATTATCAGATAAAAAAAACTTTAACAATAATTCATTAAATTTCAAGAGATGTGATTTTATCAGACTGTACCCAAATTGATGTTTCTTAGCAGATCTGTGATGTAACATCGTTTACATAATTGGTTCTTCCCCCTCCCCTGCCCCTTGGCCTATTGTAAGGCAGTGCTGGGGACCAGAGGTTGTATCAGGAGCTAAGAAGGGCCTAAATATCTTCCAGCCAGCTCTGTTTTTTACTTTGGATAGATGGATGGCTGTTGCTACCATTTATGCATACTTAGGTGAAATTAAGCAAACTTGACTCTACAGACTTTGTTGCTTTGTTTTGCAAAGCCAGAGTAAGTTTGGGCTCATTGTTGTATAGAATTATAACCCAAAGCTAATAAAATGCACTTATAGCAACAGATGTTTTAATCCTAGTTCTAGAGAAATAAAATTTGAAGTTGGAGAACTAATCTAATTTTAAAAGCTTTTAAATATATTGGTAAGTTTCATGAATATATACAAGTTAACAAGGTTTTATGGAGAGGCTGGGGGAAACTGATTTCCTACTAGTTTAATTCTCTCTAATACACAACTCGGTATCTACAGATAGACTGTACTGGAGATGACATCCAGTCATATTCTTCTGTCTCGTGCTTTACTCTAACAAAGTTATATTAATACCAGAATAATAGAATCATAAGACAGTTATTAAAGTTAGAATTTTAAGTTTTTGGAGGCAACAGAGTACTATGTGCTCTGTTAGGTGATCAATAAATTTTTAGTGAAGTGATAAACAATTGAATGGATCCACTTTACAGATGAGGAAATTAAGATCAGAAAGGTTCGATGAAACATTTTAATGGGATAAAGCTAGTTACTAGCAGTGAAAGTCCAAATTCTGAAGAATTTGGGAAGCCAGGGTAAGGAAAATTGGGTTTTATACTAAGATCAATGGAATGCTGATTGTTTCACAAATTCTGGCATCTGGGGTTAGCAAAGCAGATGGTAGGGCAGTCATGGGGCTGTGGACAAGAGAGCTTCCCATGTTTTCTGGAGTGTGCCACAGACCTGCATCGACAAGCAGGTACAAGGGCACCTCCCCAGTCATTCACAGAGGACTTAATTCCACTTAAGACTTCCTCTCTCTGAACCAGAACCTGTAAGTCCAAACAAACCCAGAAGAGAAGTTATCACTGTGCTCAGAAAACAGATGGGAAAAGTACCCACCTTCAAGCCAACACAAGTGAGGAGAAAAGCCAGTTGAGATGATTTTGTTCAGCCCTGTAGACTAAACTTGAGTCTGGATTTAATTTTCACAAAGTGAAAATGTTGCTACAGGCATAAATTTAGAATTATGCAACAGGATTGAATTACATTATAATATTTAGTAGTGTGTGTTTCATGTGCATATGTACATATACGTGTGTATATACATGTGATTTTGTGTATGTTGTGTGTATGTATATACATTCATACACTCATACTCATATACACATAGGCACATGTATAATATACATATATCATACATATACATATTTTTTACATTTTAGTGCTGAAAGGAGGACCCCTCACTGGCACATACAGATTGATTCAGTTTCACTTTCACTGGGGTTCGTCTGATGGGCAAGGATCTGAGCATACTGTGGATAAAAAGAAATATGCTGCAGAGGTAAGATATGCTTTTTTGCCTTCCAGGGAAAAATGTAAATTGATTTTCAGCATTAATTTCAAAAACATAGTTTTGTAAATTCGACTCAAACTAAGCGAACCACTTTTTTTTCTTTTTACAAAGGACCTTCACATCTGCTTCTTATAACTTTTATTTGTGATATTACAATTAATGCTGCAAAACATTCTCTGCTACACTCAAGGACATCGTTTGCAAAAACTTAAATGAATTCAAATTGGAGGATCCTGTTTTAACATAAACCTAAAAATAGCATTTGTGTCTTTCCTCAAAAATATGTAACTCTTTGTCTGAGAGTTGATGAAGTCACTTGCTGTTATGTCAAATAGTGGATAATTAGGATGAAAATGAAAGAAAAGCTTATATTTTAAATTACCCACATTTTCCCTTTCTTTAGTAACCTTTAGTTGTAAAGAAAAGACCACTGGGTACAATCGGCTGGTTTTATGATGTATATCATTTATTGTGGTTTTGTCTCAGGATAACATTTGGAGGATTAATGATGTATATCATTCATTATGGTTTTGTCTCCGACTGCTTTAGCTTCACTTGGTTCATTGGAACACCAAATATGGGGATTTTGGAAAAGCTGTGCAGCAACCTGATGGACTGGCTGTTTTGGGTATTTTTTTAAAGGTTAGTTGATGGCCCAATTCTTTTTTTCCCTGTTTTTGAGAAAGGTTAACCAGACAGAACATTCATAATAAACAGGACATTCTACAAAGAGCCCAAGGAATGCCTTTGGCTCCAAAATATTTTCAGGCTTGTGTCCCCCTTCATATCTGCTAGTAGCTCTAGAGATGGAGGGCAAAAGTCAAAACAAAAACAAAACAAAAAATCCAAGAGGTATTAATTAGGTGCTATTTAGATGTAAATGTGAAGGATGTATACATGCGAAATGTAAAATGAGAAAGAGGTATACTTCAGATGACTACTGGTTTTTATTTTAAAATTCACCCTTAACTAGATAGTAGTGTTTCATGACAGGTAAAGCTAAATTTAGATCAAGTTTTGGAGGGCTCAAGGGCAGTGACTCAATATTGGAGAATTTCAGGCAACAGTGGGGCATACAGTTTGAGCTGCCCTCTAGACAGCTGTAAAGCAAGTTGAGAAAAGTCTGGGCTGGAGATTCATGGGGCCTGACATCATATGTCAAGGTAGAAGCTACAAGTGAATATGCAATCATCCAAGGAAAGCACCAAGAGGGAGATGATAAAGCTGCTAATCACGCAGTCCTGAGAAACTGCAGACTGTAAGACGTTTAAGGCAGTGGGAAAGATGGTATTAAATGACTAAAAAGGAATACAGAAGTCAAGGGAGATTGCTGAGGCTGGAGGGCAGAGGGAAAGCCAAAGGAGGAGAGAATTTCAAAAAGGAGAGAAGTCAATAGTATAAAATCCTGCAAGATTAAGGTTGAACAGTGTTCCTTGCTTTGGCAGTTAGAGGTCAGTTGGAGGTCACTCGTGACATTTGAGAGAGTACATTCAGGGGACTGGGCGGTGGGGGGGCGAAGCAGAAAGAAGTTGTCAGTGACAGTAGGGAAGTTCATGGTGCCAATGTGATCAAAGTAAGATGGATGGGTGGCATGTACCAGTGGTAGACTTTGGTTCATCGTTTGGAAACCTTTTATGGTAGAGCTGCCCAAATCAAAACTGATGTAATACCAACCAGATTACGGTGCCTTGTACATTATGTTTTCCTATAGATTGGTGATGCCAACCCGGGCCTACAAAAAGTCCTTGATGCACTGGACTCCATTAAAACAAAGGTACAGTTGCATTTTCTGCCACCTCGATAGAGTACCTATGTTTTATATCCCACTGGTTTTAGGAAATTCTTTTGATCAAATCGAATAGTCTCAGTTTGACATGTGGTGTTTGGATGAACGGTTAATGAAGGTAAAATGTTGCTTATATATTCATGTAACTTTTCTTTATCCAAAAGTTGATCCTAATTCTAGTATAATTTTAATCTTGCCTTTATTTAATCTTGTTTCCCCATCATTTGAACATTCATATATAAGAGTCAGAGAATCTCATGACTGAAAGGAAACTGAGAGATCATCTGGTCAAATTATTGACTCATTCACACAGCAGGTATTTGTTAAGTACTTGCTCCATTTCAGTCACTTGGTTGATATAGGAGATACAATGCTGAGCATGAAGACTAATCCATCCCAAGTTTAAATTCTACAGCACAGCCATGTTTAGGTCATTGAACATCTGCTAAATACAATCCCCAGTGGCAGGCCTAGCTTCAGAAAGCTCATCTTCACTGAAGTCATGTTTATCTTCTGAAATGCTCACTTGTTACTCCTATCTGACCCCTTTGAATGATGGAGAATAAACCTGATTCAAAAACACTAATTGGAAAAGATATGTACCTTCACATTAACTGCAGCATTATTTATAATAGCCAAGATACAGAAATAGCCCAGTGTCCAACAATGGATGAATGGATAAAGAAATGTAGATTATATGTACACAGTGGCATATTTCCAGTCATAAAAAAGAAGGAAATCTTGCTGTTTACGACAGTATGGATGGACCTTGAGGGCATTAAGTTAAGTGAAATGAGTCAGATAGTGAAAGACAAATACCATATGATCTCACTTATATGCAGAATCTGAAAAATAAACAAATAAACAAACTAAAAACCAATGAGTGCATAGACACAAAACAGATTGGGCGTTATCAGAGGTTGGGGGAAGTGGTTGAAGGGGGTCAAAAGGTACAAACTTCCAGTTATAAAATAAATAAGTTTTGGGGATAAAATGTACAGCATAGCAACTGTTGTTACTACTACTGCATTGCATATTTGAAAGTTGCTAAGAGAGTAGATCTTCAAAGTTCTCATCATAAGAGAAAAAATTAGTAACCAGGCATAGTAATGGATGTTAACTAGACTTATTGTGTTGATCATTTAGCAATATATGCAAATATCAAATCATTATGTTGTGCACCTGAAGCTAATATAATATTATGTATTAATTATACCTCACAAAATGAAAAACCTGATCCTTTTTTTTTTTTTTTTTGAGAAAGAATCTTAAGCAGGTTCCACACTCAGCTCAGAGCCCAACACTGAGCTCCATCCCACAATCCTGGGATCATGACCTGAGCTGAAATCAAGAGCGGGTTGCCCAACTGAGCTGCCCAGGAGCCCCGATCTTTCTTTCTTTTGAACCTATTTTCTCTAATAGGGTTTTGCCTACCGAGGCTAGTTATCTTTTGTTCGCTTTATTCTCTTAGGACAGTTTTCTCTCTTTGTAACAACTTTGTCCCTCTGCTTGTAACTCATTGCTGTTTGCATCTGTTGCTTTAAAAGTGTAGTGTCCAGAAAAGAAAGCAGTTATTCAGTTCTGATCCAGCCATCAGGTATGATAGCAAGGCAATTACCTCCTCGTTAAGGATACTCTATTTTGGTGACTGCAGCCTCAAATTTGCATTATTTTAGTGGCAGCAATTTCACTTTAAATACTGGATGTGATCAGTTAATAACTTGAAGGAAATTATAAGGGATAATTATGGAGGACAAGATGAGAATGGACATGTGAAAATAGTATCGTCAGGTTCCCTTGCTCATATCTGCTAGTCTGTATTTCCAAGTCAAATGTCATCTGTTAATTTCTTTTTATTTCGTTTTCTGGTGAATATGGGACCTCTCTTAAAAGAGGGGGTCGGAGGGGCGCCTGGGTGGCTCAGCTGGTTAAGCGTCCAACTTGAACTCAGGTCTTGATCTCATGGTTTATGAGTTCGAGCCCCGCATCAGGCTGTGTGCTGACAGCTCAGAGCCTGGAGCCTGCTTCAGATTCTGTGTCTCCCTCTCTGCCCCTCCCTTACTCATTCTCTCTCTCTCTCTGTCTCTGTCTCTCTCTCTCAAAAAACACATTAAAAAAAAGTTTTCTGGCGACCAGAAGGGAGTATTTGTTTCCTGCCTTCCTCCCACTCTGATCACGACACATAACCTGTGTGTTTGCCTAATTCCAGGGTAAGAGTGCTGACTTCGCTAACTTTGACCCTCGTGTCCTCCTTCCGGAAAGCTTGGACTACTGGACCTACCCAGGCTCCTTGACCACTCCTCCTCTTCTGGAATGTGTGACCTGGATCCTGCTCAAGGAGCCCATCAGCGTTAGCAGTGAGCAGGTCGGTTTCCTAAAGTGAGGGAGAGCATTTCATCCAGACAGAGGAGCTTGGCTTTTGGATTTGGACAGACCCAGGGTTTACGGGCTTAATCCTGCTCTTGATGCTTCTAGCTGTGGAACTAGTGTCTATAGCAGTGTGTAGCTGATAAACAGCTTTTGAGAAATATTTGCTGTTATTAGCCATAACTTTAGGCAGTGTTTACTCTGTGAAGTTGGGTGATCGTGGGGATTAAATGAGAAGGGTTTCTGTCACTTAATAAATGCTTTTATGGAAACTGTGAGGAAACTGAGGCCCAGGACAATGAGATTTCATACTCAAGGTTACACAGATATCAGTGGTAACTCCCCGCCGATTACTCACGTAAGAGCTTGCTGCAGTTCTTTTTGTATCAGAATACCTTTCTGAATTCTGACAAAAGTAAAAGCCATGCTTTGGAGAAAAAAGTATCAAAAACTCACTCCAGGTTGCTTTAACAACCTTTAACACAGACTCTTACTTCTCCCATACAATATAGTTTATGCAATTCAAGTTATTAATGCAGCTTCTAAGTCGCCAATAGTACCCACTGTCTGTCTCTATTCCCACACAGCTGAAACGTAGAAAATGGACATTCCTCAGTAGGATCCACAAGGACTTGGATCCTGGGTAATTTAACTGATGTTACAGTAGCTGAGGGATAATTACTGGACCAAAGAGATCAGGTTAAAGGCTGTTGATTTGTGGGCTGTTTTATTACTGCCTGAACAATCCTTCTTCATTTAGATCAAGACTTGCTTAGGAAAAGGGAAGTACCCCTTTGCACAAATAACCTCAAAGAAGTAGGAGGCTGGTTGAGGGCTGCCTGTTTCACATCGTTGGGCCAGGGAGCTAAAACAAGGTTAAAAGGGAATAAAGATCAGTCAATGTCAAGGATTTCCCAGATTGGGAAAATTCATTTATGTGTTTCTATACATTTAAGCAAAGATACCAGCCCTCACTTATCCCCTGGGGCTTGCAGATCCTGGGTCACTTTAGGTCACCTTCCCTGGGGCAGAAAACAGAACTCTAATTGGGATCTAAAATTTCTGTTAGTATTTTACATCTCAGAAGTGTTTTATAGGCTTTTGATGTTTGATTTTAAAATTTAAAGAGGGAAAAAACAAGCTCACTGAAAATTTCCTTCCAAATGACACCAACAACCTTGTGTGCATTTTCTAGAAATTGATTTGTTATCTAAAAGCATAGGGATATAGGGGCACCTGAATGGGTCAGTCACTTGAGCATCCAACTTGGGCTCAGGTGGTGATCTCATGGTTCGTGAGTTCAAGCCCACATCAGGCTTGCTGCTCTCTGCACAGAGCCCGCTTCAGATCCTCTGCCCCCCTTTCTGTGCCCCTCCCCCACTTGTACTCTCTCAAAAATAAATACAACATTTAAAGTAAGATAAAAGTATACACATATGTTTATGTGATTATACATTTATTGAGAATCAAAGTGAAGTTTAATATTGGAAAATGCATTTCAGGGTATAACGCAAGCACATAAATGAATGCTATTGTGAAACTTGGACTTTTAGTTTTTTAATATTTTATTTTGCCTTTTAGATGCTGAAATTCCGTAAGCTTAATTTCAATAAGGAGGGCGAACCAGAAGAACTGATGGTTGACAACTGGCGCCCAGCTCAGCCGCTGAACAACAGAAAAATTAATGCTTCCTTCAAATAAGATGGTCCCGGAGCCCAGGACCAAAGAATGGACCTCTGGGTTTCCCTTTAGCTAAGCACAAATCTACCTTGTTGAATTGGACCTTGGCTGCTTTGCATCTGGTTTTCTAGACCTTTCATTTCTCACCTGATGTGCTTATTAGTAAAATGTGAAGAACCTGACCAGGTGTCATCCTTGACAGAATTGCTGTGACGGGTGCTTTGCTTATGGTAGTAGCCTTTCTGTAGTGGAGAATATAGTTCAAGGAATAGGGGAAAAAATACCTTGACTTTGTTCATAGAACAGAGGGTGATGAGCATTGACAATTGTTCACAAAAATGCTAGTTTTAAAGCATAGGAAAATAGAATGAGTGCAAATCCCTATCATGAGATAAATTGAGCTATGTAATGTAAATCAGGTAAAATAGTCATGATTCTGTGTAATGTGAATCAGGTAAAATAAATATTCATGATTCCAAGATGTTATATTAATGAGAAAATTTTAAATTCTTATATATTTGTAGCAATGTTAAATATGAATTATGTTGTAATTTAGTGACTTTTGAATTACAGAGATATAAATGAAGTATTATCTGTAAAATTGGTATAATTATAGTTGTGATACAGAGTATATTTCCATTCAAATAATATATCATAACTTAATAAATATTGTATTTTAGATATATTCTTTAATAAAATTTGGACTTTAATTTGGGGCTATTTTATTTCCTGCTGGGCAATATGTAATAATGGAAAAGCAAATGTGTACTTTTTTAAAGGTTTATTTATTTGTTTTGAGAGAGAGAGAGAGAGAGAGCGCATGAGCAAGGGGAGGGGCAAAAGAATCTGTGCTGTCAACTCAGAGCCCAATGTAGGGCTCGAACCCACAGACCGTGAGATCATGACCTAAGCCGAAACCAAGAGCTGGACACTTAACTGAGCCACCCAGGTGTGCAGAGCAAATGTGTACTTTTATAACTTATATTAATTCATTAATAATAAGCTACTCATAACTGTAGGAGTTTTCATAAAAGGAAAAACCTGGAAGGTCTTTTACTATTTGCCAAGTGCTGTTTTAAGTGCTTTCTGAACACTCATGTAATCTTCATGAGTGATGAAGAATGAATGAATCTCATTCTCATATGAGAATGAATCCTGCAAGGGAGAGAAGAACTGGTTACACTAAAAGCAGCAAGGCAGAGAAAGGTGTACATGCTGAATCAATATATACTCCTTGGGAATAAAACAAAAGTCCATTTTATCTTTTAAAAAACGGAATTCAAGTGGTACCCACAAGTAAAAGAGTAATTTCAATCTTAGAAAGTAAATTCTACCCTTACAGATAAGAAGAAAAGTAAATATATGAAATCAAAATCTTCCACTCCTATGGCAGTTCTGGATTTAGCTGTGTGCCTGGACTATGCAATGGATTTTTGGCTGATGAGTTATTCTGGAAAGCCAAATTTAACACGAACCTCAAGTTCTACACTGCATGGAATAAAACTCCTATGTTACTTGAGTTAGAAAAGTCTCTAAACTCATTTACACCCCTCACCTGCTTTACTAAAGAAACACGCTGAGTTTTATGTAGCAGAAAGATCACAAGCTTTGGAGTCTGATTTGTTTCAAGGCCCCGCACTTCTCATCTCTGATCCTGGCTATCAAAAGAGGGTAATACTCAGGATTGTGATTATTATATGAGGTAATGTCTGGTGTATAGGAGGTGCTCAAAAATACTTTTTAAATTTTGTCTGTGTTACTCTGTTAACTGTGCCATCAATTTTTCTTAGTTTTCTGGAATGAGGCTTCTCCTCTAACTCACTGTTTATTGATTTGGGTATAGAACCCCTAGAGCTAATCTTAACTAGAATTCTGTTTGTAAATTAAAAGTAAATCTACCCCAGGTCAATTGCTGAGTGGACCTCTTCTACATATAAAATGAAGAGTTTAATTTGTGCATATTTTTACATATTGGTTTTCAGTTATATACTGAATCAGAAACTTATCAACAACTGAATTCTATATATAGGTGAATTATTATGTGCTTGGTACATAACAGATGATCTCTCCAAATACTGCAATGAAAACATTTATTTCACTCTCGGCTAAAATTAAATTTAACCAGGAGATACTGTTCTCTTGATTTTTTTGAGAAAGTTTTTGTCATATTTGTAATGTGCCACAAGTTATCCTAATTTATACAAGTGCTTTTCAAATGTTCCATCAAAATAGTCCTTAAAGCAGAGAAGTATATCTGCAGTACTCAGGCACACTTTGAAACATACTATTGCTTCTTTAAAGTCTCATTTTTTATTAAATGTTTTCAAATTCTACATTCTCCTCTGTATTATACTCACATTTCGTCTTTAATTATAAAATATTTTAACTGGCTTATAATTAGTAAATTAGCACTCTCGGAATGTTTATCTTGCAACTTATCACCTCTGGTCATCAGGTGTACCTCCTGGGATCCTGGTAGCCCCAGTTTGAGAAGTATAATTTCATATCAAATATTGAGAATTCTGATTATATTTATTCTTTGAGGACGATCATTAGTTTTAAATAAAGTCTGTATCACCTTAATGGATATCATAACTGGTATTAGCATGTTTACATTTTAAAAAATATATTCAAATTCCTCTTTTGCATTTTACTAAAAAAGTCCTATGTCAGTTATCATACTCCATTAGAAGAAGGGAGGAAACATACATGATATCATAGCAGGCAGAATGATGGCCCTCCAAAGATGCCTGCCTCCTTGTCCCCAGAACTTGTGAATACATTACCTTACATGGTAAAATAAACGTTACATATGTGATCGTATTAAAGATCTTGAGGTGAAGAGATTATCCTGTGGGTCCAATGTAATTACAAGGGTTCTTATAAGAGGGAGGCATGAAGGTCAAAAGCAGAAGGAGATGGGACCACAGAAGCAGAGTTTAGAGTACTGTGGAGGGATGCTGACAGCTTCTAGAAGCTGGAAGAGACAAAAATCAGAATCTCCCCTTGAGCATCTAGATAGAACCAGCCCCACTGACACCTTAATTTTAGTCTAAGACTCATTTTGGACTTCTGACCTCTGGAAAGTTAAAACAACAAACCTGTGTTATTTGAAGCCCCTAAATTTGTGACAATTTGTTACAGCAGCAATGGGAAAATAATACAGATACTGTACTTAACATGGGAAACCCAGATGAGAATAAACTGTGGACAGCCATAAGTTTACTGGCCCAGCCTCTGGGCCCTGGTGATTATTCCCCTTGCCCAGAATGTCCTTTCTTTCCATCCCTAATTGTGAAATCTGAACCGTTCTTGGATGCCGGGCTCTAATATCAGCTCTTATCACTGACTCCAATCTCTCATCCAGGAGAGTTTGTGCTTTGGTGGTTTCTGACATCAATGACCTCCTTCACTTGGTGCCATAACTGTGATGGTGTCTGTTTCCTTAACAGTACTGGAAGCTTCTGGAGGGCAGCCTGTGTTCGACCACAGGGCACTGTGTATGTAGCTGGTGTTTGGTACAAGTGTGTTGGGTGGAAGGTGAGTAAACTTTGTCTTAGATCTGAAATAAGTGGAGTAGGTGGAGGGTGAGAAGAAGCCTTGTTTCCTACATGCCTCCATACCTGGTGGGCAAAGACAACATAGTTCTATTTGCTATGGCCCATCTCATCTTCCTTGGGACCATGCTCATCTCCAATCCTACGTGGAATGGTGGCAGGGTGGTTGAAAACTCAAACCTATCACTAAATGGCATTGCAATATACTCTGGTTTAAGCAGGTTTTTAAGATTTCTTATCTCTTCCTCCACATCAGCCCACACAGATAGTGCCCAGGTGTGGGGAAGTAGGCCAGGATGGGTAAGATGTCCCCTAGATTACCTTGTTGGTCTCTGCTGTGGAGTGGCTGGCCCTGCACCAATCTGTGTCTGCTGACATGTTTCACCTGGTTTTTGGAGATGCCTATAGCTGAACTGCTCCCACCATTGCCTCTGGTTGCAAAGTCTTATACTCTCCTGTTACACAGGAGGAATCACCCAGGGACAGCCTACCTCCTCTGATCCTAGGTCCCGGAGTCCTTGCTTTCCCTCATCACCCAGATTTCACCCTGAAAGACTGTGTGTGTGTGTGGAGAGGGCAGGAAACGGGGACATCGGTACCTGCATCTTTGCTCCCTTTCCCCTCACCACTTTATGTTGGTCAGAAACGAGCTTCCCTTATACTGTGTTTCCTTCTGGAAGCAACATTCATCTGGACCCTTTGCTAGGGTCACAATAGCAGACAAAATGCACAGAAAGAATATTGGTTTCACAATTGGGGAAGGTCCGTTGGAAAATATTTTAAAATTTCTGTATACTTTACACCTAACAATATTCTGCCTTTGAAGGCTTCAGGAGGTTTCTTTAGCTCACTTGGTAAAATCTAATATAAAAGAAGTATTTTATGTATTTATTTATTTAAACTTTATTTATTTATTTTGAGGGACCCAGAGGGAGAGAGAGTGGGAGAGAAAGAATCCCAAGCAGGCTCCACACTGACAGCGCAGAGCCCAACACGAGGCTTGATCATGACCTAAAAAGAAATCAAGAATCCAACGCTCAATAGACTGAACCACCCAGGCTCCCCAAAAGAGGAAATTTAATTTGTGTTTCTTCCCTTTTCTCTTTTTCCTCTCTCTGTCCCTGATCCCTACCTTTATTACAAGGGAATATAGAGCTTAAATATGTTAATAAAGGTAGTATCATTACCTCTCATCTAGTATTTTTAACTATTGGTTTGGTGGAATGAAACAAAAGAGAACCCTGAAAACTCTGATGCTGAAAACTTCATGGTCCTCCAATAATCATTCAATTTCCTTTATGTGTGTGCAACTCTAGGGTCAGGATGGTCCTTGTATGGGATTTGGGGAGAGAACCACACCATATTGGCTTGAAGTCACATCCAGCCTATCTGATGGAATTTTCTATTCTGCAGATCAGCCTGATGGCCCCACTATCAAGGACTTGTTTTGTAAATAGAGATGCCTGGAAAGGGTTTGGGAACAAACTTTCAGCTCTCAGCTGACAGGAGTCTATGGTTACCTGTGGAGAGAGTGGGTCCAGTGTAGCATTCACCTCCTGCATACTCACCTTTATGGTGGCTGGAACCTCTAGCCTCTGGTGTCCAAACTGGTGGCCCCAGGCATCTGAAGATTTTCTCCACACGCCTTTGTCTTTGGGAGCAGAAATGTCCCCAGTGTTTTTAGAGAAGGTGTAGTTCTTGGTCCTCCTCTTAGAAGAATGATTCTGGCTTATTTGGCAGAGGTCAACATGCCCACCCAGGACAGGTCTCTCCAACGCTCAGTCACCAGTCCTTTCTATCCCTCCCTTCACTGCACCTGGGTTTCTACGTTCTAAAAGGTTTCAAGTCTGCATGCTTTGTCTGGAGTCTATTCTCAGAAAGTTCTGGCAGGAAGAATGATGCCTTTCAACACTGAGATATGTACATGGAACACATATATGTAGAGCTCCAAAACAATTTTTTGTTACACACACACACACACACACACACACGCGCATACACACTGGCTGGCAATACGTGTGTTTATGATGTATAAGATACTTTATTTATAGCCGTTTTGGTGAGTTACCTGGTTCTTTCAGGAGCCAATAATGAAGTAGAATTTAGTGCTGCATCTTTTCAACGTCACTCCCCTTGCATATAATCTCAAAAATAAAGAGAAAGTACAAGTATTTAAAGCTATCAAAGAGAGAACAGAAGTGAAATTTTTTTATCCTATAGTGCATAGCAAGAAAAAAGGGACTCACCAACTCTATCCTTTTTCTCCTCAAGGGCTCTGAATCTCCCTGGACTGCGGTCCCCTATCCCTGAAGCCTCCCTGGGGCCTCATTTTCTCCTCTCTTTCTAACCAGTAATTTAGTTCTATCTTCCCCTCCTCCTCCCTCCTAATTCACACATGTACACACTCGTATGTGTATGCACGCACGCATACACATGTGAACACGAACACACACTTGCACACAAGTGCACACAAAACCATCTCTTGATAGTATACTACACTTAAGCATGCAAAAAGCCAGAAAAGGAAAGTGCCTCCAGTTTCAAGATCTCCTTTTTCATAAAGGTGGCGGGAGAATTATAAATGTTTATTTTCCTTGTCACACTAGTTATTTTTAAAGCTTCTCCCATACATGTGTTATCTCTCTTGTTCTCAATGCAATAAAGTAAAAATTATTTCCATGTTACAAATGAAGCCTTGGGGACGCAGAGGAACTAGGAAACATATCTAAGTGCCCACAAATGTGGCAAAAAGGGGATGCAAATACAAGTTTTGTGTTCATGCTCTCCACTCTATAATGTGAAGAATGATACTTGATGGTGCATGGCCATCTCTGACTGTATCAACTCCCTATCCCCAGCTCTGTTCTTTCTCTAAAATGCTGGGTTTGGGGTCCAAGCAGCAAGGAAAAGGATTCACCAGGCTTGGCTGGCCAGCCTTGTGGGAGAATGTGAGAATATGAAGTGGGCCGGGCTTTGTCTAATACAGTGTCTGGCTCAGAGCAGAGGTTCAGCTAGACTCTGAATAGCTATTACTGAATGAATGAATGAATGAATGAATGTATTTTAAAGTCATATGTAATGAAAAATTCTAGAGATGGATGCTGATGACAGTCATGACAATGTGAATGTCTGAACTGTAAATTTGAAAGTGATTAAAATGGTAAATTTTATCACATTAAACAAATTCAAATGTAAATTATTTTTACATTCTCTACTATTTTATTATTCATTTCTTCCCTGTCAGTTGAATAGAGGCATATTTTGCACAAATAAATATTTGCAAATCTCACTTAAAAGTTGGATAGGGCCTTAAACAAGATTTTGGCACCAGCATGAGCCAGAAAGTGTGGCAAATGTGGTTGATCGTAACAGGGTGTGGAGTTAGATTGTCTACATCCATTGCCTGGCTTTTTGTCTCTTAGCTGCATGAATTGGGGCAAGTTATTTAATCTCTTTAAATCTCTATTTCCTCATCTATAAAATGAGGATTATAATGCTAGCGTTCACATAAGATTCTTGTGAGCTAATCTATGTAAGATAAATACTACCATGCTTAGTAAGCACTCAAAAAATATCAGCTACGATTAGAAGAACTATGGACCCCAAAAGAGACCAAAAATGAAAAGTCTTTAGTATGAGTCCAAATCAGAGCAGGCTACTGTTCTCAAACAGCTATGACTGACTTCATCTGTCGCCTTTCCTCTCTTTCTGATACCCGATGCCGAGGATACCATCTATATCGCATTCTTGGATAATGCCCCCAAGAATTTATGCTGTGATCATTCTGTGAAGTCATTTTTAAGAACAGAAACCAATAAAGACTAGATGGATGAAGAGCAAGCCTTTGCCCCATTTGCTTCAAAGTCTAGAAAAACCCTTATGTAACCATAAAATAAAATCCAATTGCTTCCTTACTGCATTACCTTCTGCAAAATGCACTGAAAGGTATATTTTAAAAGTGATTATTGGTCAAATAAGTCACACTCATGGTCTTCCCATTGGAACCAGCAGAATGATTCCACAGCTCCTAGGCAAGGTGATATTGGAGACAAGCTCCAAACACTCAGGATTTCTTCCCCTTTTCTCTCATTTTTCCCTTCATTTTTTTTTCAAAAGGGGAGATGATATATCTGTTTCAGAATGACTGTTTTTACTTGTTTTACTTATTGACCATTCTGTGGGAAATTACTACTGAGCACACTTTCTTAGCTTATCTTAGTCTTGATATGACATGAAAACATAAATAGCAGCTTTGAGGAAAAAGGCATTTCATAGGCATCATTATTACCAGCAGGGATTAATAGAAAAAGCACCAAACAAATAAAAATAAAATTCTTTGAATAAAAGAAGAAAGTTTAGAGCAGGTAGTATATAGCCTTTAGAGTTGGGCTGAGAGACTTCTATTCCAACTGTGTGACTTTGAAAAAAGTGCTTAGTGATTCAGTCCCGTTCCTTTGTGTATAAAATGTGTAATACTACATGGTAGAGGGTTGAGGTCAGAAGTAAACGGGATATGTACAAAGAGCATTCGTGTAGTCTGGCTCATAGTAAGCAATCAATAGATGGTTGCTCTTATAAAAATACTCAAAATAATATCTATTTTCCCATCAAACAAAACTGAAGCCGCGACCTTACTTGAGGATCAGCTTCCATCTGGCTGACTCAGATAGCATAAGATGGAGCTAAGAGTGTAAGGTTGGCCCGGTTGCCAAAGTGTGACCACCAGCTCTGCTATCGCTCCCTGTGAGATGATAGTTAAGATACTTGGCTGCCATGGGCTTTAGTTTCCTCATGCATTTGATGGAGGTAACAAGGGTACCTATTTGTTAAAGTTATTTTTAGGATTGAAACAAATAATCTAGGAGACACCTGGGTGGCTCAGTTGGTTAAGCATCCGACTTCTGTTCAGGTCATGATCATGGTTCGTGAGTTAAAGCACCACATCAGGCTCTGCACCGATAGTGCGGAGCCTGCCTGGGATTGTCTCTCTCTCTCCCTCTGTCTCTGCCTCTCCCCCATTCATACTCTCTCTGTCTCTGTCTCTCTTTCAAAATAAATTTTAAAAATCTAAAAAAAAAAAAGATAATCTAGGCAAAATTCTGAACACTATTCCTTGCTCGTGGCAAGTGCTCAATAAATGTTACTTAAGGCTATTAAAAATTCAGTGATTGAACCATGCAGAAATCCATTTCATGATGTAACAATTGGAGTTTTTCCAGGCTTATGGAAATGTGGAACCACATAGGTAAATATATGGCTACTTCCAACAACCACGTTGAGGTTTTTCACTTGAGAACAAACATTGGTCATGCTGCAAGCCCAGTGGAATATCTGATTCTTCCAGGTATAGCTCAAGGAACACCCACAGTGACATCTCCAAGATGGACACTATCCAGCAGATAAATGGTCCTTTAACTGTGGAATGACAGTCCTGGAATGAGTTTGTGAAGACACGAGTCTCTGACGCTTCCTTCTAATAGAGAAAGCTGTCAGAGCTTGGCAGACTCCACCATTTTTTTTTTCTAGCTGATCTAATAGAGCTCAAGCAACACTTTGTGGGGAGCATTCTCAAGCGTTTCCATAGCCTTTTCCATTATGCCAGTGAGGAAGCCTTTAGTGTATTTGCTTCGTTTCGTTTTCATTTGCTTGCCTTTCGGCCTAATTTACTGAGTAAATAAAATAGTTGCTATAGCCATTAGGTTGTAACATGTTTTTTTTTTTTAATGTTACTTTCCTTCAAATAATTAATTTTATATCTGTATAAAAGATAATAAATTGACTTTAAACATATAGTAGTAAGATTGCTATATACAAATTTGTATATAAATCAGGAAACATATATATTAAAGTTTAAATTTTTTGATGCTCCAATCTTAACTGACAGACATGCAGAAAGTTTGGTCTGAGATAGATTCTTTCTCTCCAAGTATTTCTGCAGATCTGAGGAGTACCTAAATTTATTTGAAAAAAAAAATTTCCTTAGGCATAATTTACTATTATTGTTTGTTAGTGGAAAGGGAAACCAGAAATCCCTTCTGGGAAACCTCCATAGGTTATTAATGGAGCCCTGGGGTCTCTGACTCTGTGTCCTTCTATCACCCTGCTACCAGTGAGGAAATGGGACAGCTGCCACTGCACCTGGGGCTGGGAACCACTCACATAACTGGAGAATTGTCAACCTTGCCGGGACTTTCAGTTTAAGCTCTGATAGTTGCATGGCCTTTATGTGGGCCTCCTTCAACCCATACAGGTTGTGATGCTGTCAGGAAAAAAGGTGCTCACTTTCTCTTACACACTATTGCAATGTCCCACCCACTAAAGAGCTGTCTGTGCTCCAAAACAATGAGAGGCACAGGTTTCCACCACACACACACACACACACACACGTTTCTAGAATGCTTCCACAGCACTGGGGCCATTTGGCCTTCAAGCAATGGGCAGCTCAGGATCCAGACTCTGTTTTACCTTGTGGTGCCTTCCCTTTCATGATTCAGTCTGTTTTTAGTCATGTGCCACTCAGTTTACATGTTTTTATAGACTTGAATCCCAGTGAAGTCAGTGTTCCTGTGTCTTTTTCAACAGCAGATTTTCAGCTTTTATATAAATGAGTTCATTCTAACAGACGTGTTGGGTATTGTCCAACTCTGCTCCTTCACAGCATGCAAGCTTAACATTCTTGTGGATTCTTTGAATGTAACGCAGTACCACAAACTGAGGGGCTTAAACAACACTTCATCGCCTCACAGCCCCAGAGCCTGGAAGTCTAAGGTCAAGGTGTTGTCTGGGTCTCTGAAGGAGCTAATGAAGAATCTGTTCTAGGCCCCTCTCCTAGCTTCTGGTAGTTCCTTGACTTGAGGTGGTATAACTCCAATCTCCATGGGGGTTCTCCCTGTGTGTCTGTGTCCAAATTTCTCCCTTTTATAAGGACATCAGTCATATTGGATTAGGGGCCCACACTACTCAGTATGACTTCATCCTAACTAATTATATCTGCACCTACCTTATTTTCCAATAAGATCACATTCTGAGTAATGGAGGTTTAAGACTCCAACATATCTTTTGTTGAGGGGGAGGAGACACAATTTAATCCATAACACCATTCCAATATCCTTTTACGTAAGATGTGTGTTATACGGGAAAGTGAAATTATATTCTTCAGGATTTCCTGAATATTTCCTATTTATGGGCCTATACTTTATTTATTATTACTTCCTGCTGAAGGATTTTATGGAATATATATAGCAAGTTTTCATCACTTTAAAAGAAGGGAGAGGAGCATCTGAGTGGCTCAGTCATTTAAGTGTCTGACTTTCGATTTTGGCTCAGGTCATGATCTCACAGTTTGTGAGATTGAGCCTCAGTGATGACAGCATGGAGCCTGCTTGGGATTGTCTCTCTCCCTTTCTCTCTCTGCCACTCCCCTGCTCACATGCACACACGTGCTCACTCTCTGTCTCTCAAATAAACATTTTAAAGTGGGGGGAATGTGCAATCTAGATTCTCTGTGTGCTTAGATTGTATGTAAATTTGCCTTTGACAAGAAGTGAAAATTTTTACAGCATATATGTAGGTGCCAAACTGAAAAACCAATATAAACACTTATCAAGCTATACTCATATCCCTGATGTCTTAAAATGTATCTTATTAACAGCTTCATTTTTGGGGGGAAACAATGAATTTCTTTCCCATATTCTGTCTTTCACTGGCATGTTTGTTATTCTGGAGTCTAATTACAAGGCACATTCTTTTACCATGAAGGCAAAGCTATTTCTATATGTCTCAGAATGTAACCTACTACTACCAGTGTATCAAATTTCTATAATCTTTAAAGTTTGTAAGTCCTAACTTATAAAATAACTAACTTTAAAAATAAAGTCCCAACCACTTTGTTAGCTGTCAAAAATATTTTTCAAAAAAAATTTTTTTTTCAACGTTTATTTATTTTTGGGACAGAGAGAGACAGAGCATGAACGGGGGAGGGGCAGAGAGAGAGGGAGACACAGAATCGGAAACAGGCTCCAGGCACTGAGCCATCAGCCCAGAGCCCGATGCGGGGCTCGAACTCACGGACCGCGAGATCCTGACCTGGCTGAAGTCGGACGCTTAACCGACTGTGCCACCCAGGCGCCCCCAAAAATATTTTTCATACAAACTAAGTGGTGCATGAATTTGGTTTGTGTCAACTCTAATCTTTGAGGAGAAACAACTCACTTTCAAACTACTTTCTTTTTTTTTTTTTAATTTAAGTATAGTTGACATACAACATTATATTAATTTCAGGTGTACCAGGTAGTGATTCAACAATTCTATATATTATGAAATGCTCACCACAGTAAGTGTAGTCACCATCTACCATTGTGCAAAGTTATTATAATATTATTGACTATATTCCCTGTGCTATACTTCTCATCCCTGTGATTGACTTATTTTATGACTAGAAGTTTGTACAAAATTCCCTTCACCTATTTCATGCATCCCCTCACCGCTACCTCACCACTCTGGCAACCACCAGTAGGTTCTCTGTATTCATGAGTCTATTTCCATTCTCTTTGTTTTGTTATTTATTTATTTATTTATTTATTTATTTATTTATATTTTCAAATTTTTATTTAAATTCTAGTTAGTTAAGGGGTGCCCAGTTTGTTGAGCATCCAACTCTTGATTTTGGCTCAGGTCATGATCTCACAGTTCATGGGTTTGAGCCCCATGTTGGGCTCTGCGCTGACAGTGCAGAGCCTGCTTGGAATTCTCTCTTCCTCTCCCTCTCTCTCTCTCTGCTCCTCCTCCACTCATGCTCTCAATCTCTGCCTCTCACTCTCTCAAAAATAAAGAAATAAACATTTAAATAAACATTGCCTCATAAATAAATAAACATTTAAAAGAATTTTAGTTAGTTAACATACAATGCAATATTACTTTCAGGAGTAGAATTCAGTGATTCATCACTTTCATACAATATTCAGTGCTCATCACAAGTTGTTTTGTTTTTTAGATTCCACATATAAGTGAAATCATATGGTAATTGTCTTTTCTGTTTGACTTATTTCACTTAACTTGCTCTCTGGGTCCATACATGTTGCAAGCGGCAAGATTTCACTCTTTTTTATGGCTGAGTAATATTGCATTGTATATATATGCTGCATCTTCTTTGTCCATTTATTTATCAACGGACACTTAGGTTGCTTCCATTATCTTGGCGGTTGTAAATAACACTGTAATAAACATAGTAGTGTATATATCTTTTTGAATTAGTGTTTTTGTTTTCTTTGTTACATACCCATAAGTAGAATTACTGTGTTGTATGATATTTCCATCTTTAATTTCTTGAATAACCAACTTCTACCCTGTTTTCTAAGTGACTGCACCAATTTACATTGCTACCAATAGTGCACCAGGATTCCTTTTCATCATTGCCAATGTTTGTTATTTCTTGACTTTTTGATACAAACCGTGCTGACTGGCATAAGGTGAGATCTTATTATGGTTTTGACTTGTATTTCTCTAATGATTAGTGATGTTGAACATTTTTTTATGTGTCTATTGGCCATCTATATGTCTTTTTTTGAAAAATGTCTATTCAGGTCCTCTGCCCATTTTTAATTGGATTATTTCATTTTTTTTGGTGTTGATCAAACTTCTTTCTTCAGTGTTTGATATTCTGGCACATCTGGATTTCTGTTATACTTCTTTTAAAAAGATTCTCAATGAAAGGTCCTGACTGGCTCAGTCATTAGAGCATGTGACTCTTATTCTTGGGGTTGTAAATTCGAGCCCCACACTGGGTATAGAGATTACTCAAAAATAAAATCTTAAAAAAAAATTCTGTCAATATTTCATATAATTTTTCTTTGCTCTTCAAGGACAGGAAGCAAAGTGTTAGACTTGTTCTGAAATGACCTGGGCAGAGATATAGCCAAAGTCTATGCTATTGATACAAGTCAAATTAGATCCTTAAGTAAAAGATCATAGGAACTAATGCATTGGTCAAAAAAGCAGCACTTCATTGTATTTTGAGTTACCAACGAGCACTTATTGGATGGATCAGGGAACACACTCAAATTTGGAGCAAATGGCCTAGAATATAAATTTCTGCCCAAAAGAGATAATAATGAGTAGGTGAGTCTATCAGGCAGACTTCCTTACAAACTAAACTAGAGAACTACAAAGAGGATTTTCTAATAGAGAAAAAGGAAGAAAACAGCACACAGGATCTATGAGACAAAGACCTTGAAGGCCAGAAGAAAGGAGGGAGAAGTTGGTCCCCAGAGCTGTTTGCATCTCTGGGTCTCTGTCTCTGTCCCTTTGTGTGAATTCTTACCTTCCCTTTGCTTCAGGCAAAGGGCCTAAGTTTTTACTTTCCTTTTTGTAATCCAAAGTGCCTGACATACACAGAGGCCGATTTATCTGTGAATATTTATTAAGCCCCTCCTATTAGGTGCTGGACTCTCAGTTAAAGGCTTCCAGTCTTCCAGGAGTGCACAGGAGAAATCTTTTATGGATTTAAAAATCTAAACAAGAGACCACTTATATGTGTCTCTTCCGCTAATATAGCAGCAAAACTATGTAGTTTTTATGTCTGTATTCCTGAAAGATTTTGTAAATGGATCACAAATGCATTTTGAACCAGAGGTGCAGGGATTTCTTCCCCCATGTGTCAAGCTCATATGAATGACATGTGACATACAGTCATAGCTAAGATGGAATGGAATGGTATTTAGCAGAATTATAAGAATTCCTACATAATTCCATTACTTCTCTTCTTCAAAATAAACCTAAGTAAGAAATAAAGTGATATGTTATAGTTATGTGATGAAGTTTTTGCTAGCACATATGATGGTATTGTATTTAATTGCTGGAGCTGGAATTTAGTTAGAGCATGCATTGGTTTCCTGATATGTTATATTAGGGAACTAGCTTTCCTGAGCCTCAATTTTTGCCATCCAGATAATAACCATAAAAGACCTTTTGTTAAAACTAAAAAATGCAAAATGAATGCATTTTAAAGTACTTAGCATAGTGCTAAGCACATGACTGATCAATAATTGTTCACTTCTTTGGTTTCCTTCCTCTCTTCCCTTCTTCCCTTCCAATTTTTATTATCTATAAGATCACATGCAGTCTTTAAAAGCCTACTTTCAAATTTTGCCTCAGGAACCACATCCCCACACTTAAATGGCAATGGATATAATTATGCTGAGTCAGTCCTACTTCATGTGACATTCATTTCCTATATTATACATACTGGCTGACTTAAATACCAACCAAAGTGAAATCATTTTCTTGATGTGTCATAGATAAGCTTTCAGATGAAGCATGATGAAATCACTTTTGGCTCTACTCTTTCTATACAATAATGCAGTTGGAAAATAGGAACTATTTCTCTTCTGAAATGGGACCCCAAAAGTATACAATGTACAGTTACTTCTTGTTTGTGACAGGTGTGGATCTCTTCAGTGACAAAATCTGCGCCATACTTCAGTATTCGTTGGGCCCCTGACAGCTATCTAGTATTCTCAGACCTCTTATTTAAGAATCAGCTCTCACAGCATCTCAGTATTAGGCAGCTGCCTAATTGACTATAGCAATATTTAGTTAAAGATGAAAATAAAAGAAAAAATATTAAGAAAATACTTTTAAAATGGTCTTTTGGTACTAATTAAGACCTACTATATTTGGTTCAGAGTCAGAACATCTGAGGTCCAAAGCAAGGATGTGCTTGCTTACTATCTGTTCACACGTGGCAACTTATGTCAACCAGTTCAGCTACAGATCTGTGTCTTTGTTCACAACAAATCTCCTCAAAGGGCTCTCTACTTGCTATCTCCACTTCTTCATTCCCTTCGCTCCTTTGGTGTCTCCAATCAGCTTTTTGTCTCCATTGAAATGATACTATTTAAGACTACAAAGCACCTGATATAACCAAAGCAAACTCTCTCTTCTTTGTTCTCATCTTACTTGGCATTTTGATACATTTTATGCAATTGATCGCTCCTTCTTTTTGCCATTTTTTGTTTTGTTTGATTCAATGCTTACTTCAGTTGGCTTCAATGATACAACTCTGCGTTTTCCTCCCAGTTCACTGCCTATCCCATATTTGCCTCATCTGCTGGCTATTTTTTCTCTACCAGACCTCCTACTGGGTTCCCCACAGACTTAATTATTGTCCATTTCTCCTCTAGCTACACTTTCTACCTAAGTGATCTCATTTAGGCAGCTGTAAAGGCTACCCACATGATGAACACTCCCAATTTTTTATCCCTACTCCAGACATCTACCCTGAAACACAGCCTCTACTGTCTATTCAATTTTGCCAGTTGGATGTCCAAGTGGTACCTTAAACGTTAATATGATCAGCAAGCCCAATTAAGCTTATCTCTTCAATCTTCTCTTTGCTCAGCTTTCTCAAGAACAGCAAATGGCATCACCTCCCATCCAGTTACTCGCTCAAATCAAACACTTAGAAATCTCATCAGATTCTTCTATCTCCAATACTTTCAATGCAATCCTTGTCCAAGTCATTATTCTATCTTTCCTGAACTACTGTAATAACACCTCAACTTGTCTTCCTGCCTCTATTCTGGCTACTTTGTTGCTTATTGTTCACACAGACACCAGAGTTTTCAACCTAAAGCATAAATCAGACCCTGTTACTCCCTTCCCTGAAACTCTCAGATGATGTCCCATGGAATTGCCAAGGAAATCCAAATTCTTTACCCTCTTCTTAAGGCCCTTTGTAGTCTGGTTTTGGCCTGCCCTTTTGAACTCATTGCCCTTTTCCTACTTCATTCTAGTACGCTTCCTTTTTTGTGCTTCAAGGACTTTATACTTGCCATTCCATCTCCTTGGGATGCTTTTCCCTGAGATTTGCAAATGGCTTTTCCCTCTCATTTGAAGTCTCAGCTGAAAAGATGCCATTTTATAAAGACCTAACCTTACTATCCTAGTTAAACTAGCCTCTCCAATACCCTGTGATGACTCACCCTTCATTTCTTCTAATTGGTTTGTGATCAATGGAAAAAAAAACTCCAAATGATCTAATTGACTTTTTTTAAGATTTATTTATTCATCTTGAGAGAGAAAGAGTGCATGCGTGCACCCGAGCAAGGGAGGTACAGAGAGAAAGAGAGAGATTCTCAGACAGGCTCTGCACTGTCAGCACAGAGTCTGACCTGAGGCCTGAACCACCAGATCATGAGCTGAGCTGAAATCAGGAGTCAGTTGCTTAACTGACTGAGCCACCCAGGTGCCCTGATAATAGATTTCTAAGGTACAATGCATCCTAACATTCTGCAAATCTATAACTTTATGAGTAGATGGATTAAGAGCATATAACATCTAGAGGTGCCCCGGTGGCTCAGTCGGTTAAGAGTCCAACTCTTGATCTTGGCTCAGGTCAGGATCTTGCAGTTTGTGAGATGGAGCCCCTGATCAGCCTCTGTGCTGACAGTGTGGAACCTACTTGGGATTGTCTCTCTATCTCTCTTTCTCTCTCTGTCCCTTCCCTGCTCATGCTCTCTCTCTCTCTCTCTCTTTCAAAATAAATAAATGAACTTAAAAAAGAAAAAAAAGGTCAGTTATTGGTACTTGAGGTTGTGCCAGAGATGGAATATTAAAAAACAAAAAAGAGCATATAACATCTAATTCAATACAAATTTATCTAGGACAAATCTAGAAGGATAAGAATTCTAAATATCCATTTTGAAACAGTAGCCTGACATAAGATTACTGAGTAGTTACTACATAGTTATCATCCAACCTCCAGAAAATATAGTTTTATATTAAAAAGTAAAATTAAAGATATTCTTTAATTAAGGGCATTCTGGTTGTAATGGAGCACCCTTTTTATTTTTTACCCATACACTCCAGTATCACACTTATTTATATTCCAACAGTTTTTGATTGATGCAAGTTGGTAACCTCAGAAAGAGCTGATTTATATTTGTGCAGGATTCAGCAAAGTTCTTTTCCAGTGGTACTTAAATGTCCTCATCCCAGAGGGAAATAAAGTGATAGACCAGTATGGAAGCATTTTCAGCTGCAGAATTTAGAAATGTGTCCTCCAAATCATTAGGTCAGTAAGGTGTTCATTGAAAACCACAAAAGGACTCCAATATCAAAATGTGAACAAGTCTTCATTGTTTTTGCCTGAATATATTTAGCACACAATTTTCTGGGAAGGTAGCCAGGGTGGAGTTGCCATAACTAACAACACATTTCCTTTAAATGTAAAAGTGGAAGTGATTACAACCATTTGTGAGGCTCCAAAGACATATTGGATATTGCTGCATAATGCATTTGTCCGATGGAACTTGAAATGATTTCTACCATGCTCTCATTAAGCCCCAGTTGATTTTGTTCATCAATTAGATAAAGTTTTAGGACTATATTCAACTTCAGAATGTGCTTTCTTGATACTAATTATCCCATTCACTCATGGTAAATGGAAGAATAATGTCTATTTAACATGTTAATCATGTATTGTTTCTTATGATTTTTCTCATCAGGTTAATGGCTTGAAGTCATCAGGGACAGGATTTCTCTCAAAGAAAAAGCCTTAGCAGTCTGTGGAGATGTGAGGAAGAACTACGGACATCTACAGAACTGCAAGAGGAGGTTGGGTTAGTGGCTTCAAGAACTGTTGTACTTTCTACTACGTAGAGCTTCCTGGAGAAACTGTGAGGGTAGATGAAGAAAGTGCAAACACATTTCTCTTGTATTAAAACAATAGAAAATATAAAATGCTATACTATGAATTAGATTTTAAATTTTCATTAGCCAAACTAACTAACTAGCCATATTGAATCAATCCACAGAAACATTTCAGAGAAGAATAACTGGTTTTATACGTGTGTGGCATTCAATACAAAAATTATTCATCCATTATTTCATCCATCTGGTATTTACTGAGTATCTGTGATGTACAAGGCACTATGTGAGGTGCTGGAGGAAATGATCAAGAAAGCATAAAGCTTGACTTTAAAGCAATTTGTCATTTGCAAAGCCCAAACTTCAATGTCAATGAGCACCGACTAAACATAGAAGATGGTTTTCTAGATTGACTAAAAGAATCTCAAACTGCTTCCGCTGAAAAAAAATTTCTCTTAGATACCTCAGTAAAATAATAAGGGAGAGAAATGTGTTGAGCTAAGAATACAATAGGATTTGAGAAGCTTGGCCTCAATCATGCTTGAAAAGTTTTAAAAACCGGCAGACAGTTCAATATTCTGTTCAGATAAAATAACAGATTACTTACAAAAAATAAAGACATAAATAAGCCAGACTACTTGCCAAGCCTCATGTTTACTCATTTTGTATAGTTTAAGATCTAAGAATGCTGAAAAGAAACAGTATTTGTCTTAAGAGGCAGTGCTGTTTCAGGTTCAGCAAGCATTTACTGAATGCCTACCATGTGTCGCACTGTTTCCAAGACATTTTCCATTCTATTTGTGTAATGTAAGTAATTTACTCAATTTCCATGAGTCTCAGTTACCATCTGTAAAATAGAGATACTAATAATACCTTCCTCATCAAATTGTTACAGAGATCAAATGAGATATCATGATAAAACACTTGGCAGAATGGTTGGCATATAGGAGCTTTTCAGTAAATGTTTGTTGAATCTGAATCTGAATCACATAATTTCCCATATTATTCTTAATAAGACTGGAGGACCTTTACAAAATCTTACGTGTTTTAAAGCTGAAAATTCTTCTATAGCTTTATTTTTATATTTTTTTAATTTTTAAAAAATATTTATTCATTTTTGAGAGAGAGAAAGAGTGCGAGCAGAGAAGAAGCAGAGAGAGGGGGAGACACAGGATCCAAAATAGGCTGCAGGCCCTGAGCTGTCAGCACAGAGCCTGATGCAAGGCTCAACCCACAAACTGCGAGATCATGACCTGAGCAAAGTTGGACACTCAACCCACTGAGCCGCTCAGGTGCCCTTCCATAGCCTTATTAAAAATACATATTGTTAGAGATGCAATTTTTTTTTTTTGGCAGAAGAACCAATATAAAGAAAATGATAGCAAAAATCTGGAAGTAAAAATAAATTATAGCTTGAATTACAACCTTTTAGACAAATTATTCTTAACTGTACTTGGAAGGATTGTATATTCCCCCAGGCACTTAACAGGGGCATAATTTTTCATATCTTTTCTCTAATATGCACTGCATTAAGCTCAGAGCTATTTAAATGGAGCAGTCAGGCACATTCTCCATTTAGGTAATAAGGTTTAAGTCTCTTATAAATAAATCTCTTATAAATATATTTATCCTATAGGTGACAAAATCGATCAATTTCATATCATAAACATGAAACAAATATACCAACATATTATGTGGCATAAGTGTTGACAATTCTGTGGCTATATACAGATCAAATTGCACTTTTATTTATTTTAAATTTATGTTCCATCTGTTTCTGAAAGGCTTGAGTGTATGGAACACAAATAGCTTAAAATTGCATAAGACACTGAAACATAACACAAATAAATCAATAAATCCCATCAAAAACCTAAGTAACCTGTGTTTATCAGGTTTGGGGGGAATGTCTGCTTGTTTTCTTGAGGGGAAAAATAGACTCAACTTCCTCTCATCCATTCTCATTTTCTTGGAGTCTCTTAGGGAACACAGAGTTATTCAGGCTGCTGCTAACAAAGTACAGTAATCCATTTGGGGAGGGAAGGTGGAGGACCCACATTTGGCTCACAGCAAAGATGTGCCATTGAAACCCCACTGAGGTGTATTGTTAATGTGGATTTGATAACAATGAATAATAATATTTTAAAATTATAGATCTAGGGGCACCTGGGTGGCTCAGTCAGTTAAGCATCCGACTTCGGCTCAGGTCATGACCTTGCAGTTCAAGAGTTCAAGCCCCGCATTAGGCTCTGTGCTGACAGCTCAGAGCCTGGAGCCTGCTTTGGATTCTGCGTCTCCCTCTCCCTCTGCCCCTTCCCCACTCACGTTCTGTCTCTCTCCCTCTCTCTCAAAAATAAAAATAAACATTAAAAGAAATCAAATTACATATCTAGAATTATAAATATATTTAAGAAAATAGGTAAAAATATTAAGAATATAGTAAGAATATTAATATATTTATGAAAATAGCTCTAGAATTTTATACTTGACTAGACAAAATTTTCTACCATGGTTTATTATATAGCAAACTACACTCCAAATGATGATTCTTTCCTTTTCTTTCTGGCAGAATTATTTTACTAAAAAAAGCAGAATTGCATATTTTTCATTCATTCAGTCAGCCATTTCTAAAACCAATATTTAGTTTTTTTTGTTTTTAAGTGTTTATTCATTTTTGAGAGAGAGAGAGAGAGAGCCCCAGGGGAGGGGCAGAGAGAGAGGGGACAGAGAGAGGGTCTGAAGCAGGCTCTGTGCTGAGAGCAGTCTCATGAGGAGCTCAAACTGACAAACCACAAGACCATGACCTAAGCCATGACCTAAGACGCTTAACTGACTGAGCTACCAGGCACCCTACAGCCAACATTTATTGAACACATATACTGAGCAATAGCAAACACACTGAGGATGCAATGAGGAGCAAAACATGGTAGGTGGCCTCAGGGAGTTTTTGTCTAGTTGGGAAATGAAGATGTCAACAGACTTTACAACACAACCTGGTTGGTGCTATGGGAGGAGGGGAGGAGCACTTCATACAGATGAAGTTCAGGACTCTAAATGAGAGGATACTTTGAGGAATAGTTGGCGTGAAGTTAGTTTTCACCAGGAAGGGATACCTATAGCAGTCATCTTAGTTCATGCAACAAGTTCAAAATACTACGGTGGCAAAGAGGTAAGCTGGAGTTGGGTTTAAAATGTTCACCTAATTCATACTAAAGAATCAGCCTCATCCTAAAGTCAGTGAAGAACCACTGGAGAATTCCGACATGTTCATACCTGAGTTTTAGAAATATTTCTTCGACTGCAGGTAGACAAAATGGAAAATGTAATGGAGTTAGGAAAGGAAGAGGCAGTCACAGAAATGCATGGGGGAAATAAAAACCTTAAATAAAAGAATGGTTGTAGAAATGGAGATGTATAAGACTGGATTCTACAGTAGGGGAAACAAGTCTAAGATTCATTAGGCACAAGCCCAGGAAGAAATTTTTTCTTTTACAGTGATTCCCAGATCCCGATTCCTCTCCTATCATTAACATTCAGTCTAAACTCATCAAGTATCATCAAGCAAAAAAGTAGTTCCTGTTTTGTCCTTATCAGCTATTATCTCACTCCTTTGCTCATTTGCCAGCCCCTCTTCATTACCACTATGGTTCTGAAACAGAAAATCTGGAAACATCTAAACAACTAGTACCTATCTCTTATTGAATTCCCACAGGCACTCAGAGATGTGATGCTGTGAAAAAAAATATGATAGATTTTTACTTAAATTTACCTAAATTTTTACTAAAGAAAACTAGATCTAATACTCGTGATAAAAATAAGAAAATATAAAAAGGTACATAGTGTTAGAAACAAGAATGATCTTGCAGTTAACATCAGAATAACTACCAGTTTATGCATATAATTTTTTTCAGCTCTTAAAAATGTCAGAAGTAGGGCTAGATAATAAAGCAGAATGGAAAAAATGTTGATAATTAGTGAAGCTGAGTGGTTGACTATCTTATTTTCTCTTTTGGGTATGTTTGAAATTTCCATAATATAACATTTTTTGAAAACATTATAGCAGTTTTATGTGTGATGAGTATTCATAACTGGAAAATCACATTTTAATTTCATCATATTACTTGATCAATTTGGATTTGTGGGTCTGTGGTATTCACCTGGTAAGCCATTTTACATTTATATATTTATCTAAGTCCTAAATTTGTTTCAAATTATTGATGAAGCCCATGACATATACTAGAGTGATCTCTTCATCCTAAAAAACAAGATATGTTTCCCCAAATAAAATAACTGGTTATTTTCACAAATTACTAAATATATAATTGCTTTTCACATTTTGCTTCCTAATGAAATTTTCAAAGTGGTGATGATTTATTATTATTGCTTTGTAAGTCAAAAGGGTTTATGAAAAAATTCAAGGCAAAAGTCATCTAATTAAAACTAAAGAGAAGATGGTATGAATTAATTTTTTTTCTTTTTGTCAGAAAACATTTTAAAACAAATTAAAGAAGACTTAATGTAAATGACTACTCTCAAATGTATTCTGCCAGTAGCCAGATTCTATGCACGTTGGAAAAGAGAGAAATGATAAACTAGATTCTTCTTGAGGCCTAGGAGATTCAAATAGTCTATGGTTGTCCCCTTTCCCAATTTTTAATGAAGAATACAAGTAAACAGTGATGCAATATTGGGACAATGCCCAAGCCAAGGGAAGATCCCCACCCAGGTTACAAATGAATCAGATCTGAAGAGATTGTGCTGGAATTCAGAAAGCATTTTCTCATGGACATAATCTTTCTCACGATGGTTTGGATCCCAGAAAAGTTCACAAATTTATTTAGCATCTAATCGATTTGCAATGTGTTCTGATGATGCTAGCAGCATATAATGTCGGTGTATTGCAATATTCTGACTCAAAAATAACTTCCTCTTACCCCAGGAGTAAAACTCAAACCCAAAATTACTCTCCCACAATGCCTTTTGTGTTGTGCCCTCAGCTTTCTATCACCCCTTTCCCCTCAGCCTCTGTGCTCCAGTCACACTGGTTTTACTTGAGATCCTTGAATAAGTCAGATATGTTTCCACCTTAGGGCATTGACACTCATTTCCTCACTTAGATGCTATTCTTTCTGATTTTAGCAAGACCGTTCCTTCTTGTTCTTTGGACACTCAAAAACAAATGTCACTGGTTATCCCTGCCTAGTAGACTCACCTTAACTATTAGATCTTTCCTGGCACCCAATGCAAATTAGCCACCTAGTCTTTCTATTCTGTTTTCCTGTTTTAATTCCTCGTATAGCTCAAAAAATTTACTACTTGATACTTTCTTGTTAATTTCCTTGTATATTATATATGTCCCCCTGCTAGTATGTAATCATTGCTTCCCACAGCCTAGAATAATGACTAATCCTAGTAGGTCATCAATGCATGAGTCAGTGAATTAAAAAACTAATCTTACGGAACTACTGTAGGTGGTAATAGAGGCTCTGTTACCAGAATATTCATTCAGAGTTACATAGTAGGGAGCCAAGACCACATCTTCTGTTTCATCCTTGGTGGTTTCAAGGCATTAGAGTTGTCTCCAACATTCTGGAATAAGGGAAGCCGTGCTAGAGTCCTGCCACTGAATATAGGGTTGGTGGTGGGATGGTGTGATAATTAAGAACAGCACTGAGGCTGATCGAGTGAAGATGGTAGAGAGCCCTTGGGAGTTTTCTCTCCTCATTTGCCTCTCCCTTTTTCTCCCCTTCATTCTCACTAAATAAGAGCATGGCCAAGACAGAAGCCAGCTACCAACATTAACTGGCTAGCAATGGATAAATCTCCCCTTTGTCCTTATCTCCTGCTCTTCTTCTTTTTCTCTCTTCCTTCTCTCCATGTGCCTCTCCTATTTTCTTCTATTCCTCAATCCTTTTTCTTGCAACCTTCAGTTGGTGCTGCTGGTGGTAAAGTTGGAAGCTCAGAATGTGCCAAGCACCATGTCTGGCATGCAGTAAGTACACAAAGAATGCTTGTTGACTGACTAAATTAATGAATTGACAGATTCCATTCTCCAGCCAGTGGAACTTTAGAAGCGGATTATTACAGTATATGCCAAGTAGGACAGAGTCTGAAACTTCGCTTAAATCAAAATGGATTACTTCTCTGACTTTCTCTAAGCAATAACAGATTTGTCACTTGGCTACTGAAAGGACTTTGATTAGTTGGATATGATGATTTTTGTGTGTGTGTGAAGCTGGCAGCCTTTATTAGAGATTCAATTTTAAGAGATTTAAAACGAAAAGTTTCAAGTAGAAAACACTATGAATTCTATCGTTTTAAAAGAATAACTTCTCACACTAAATAAAACTATTTCTAAATTCCTAAATTGACTATTTTGGTTACTTTAAGACATCTTTTTTTCATTTCAGGAGAATTCCTTCACTAGATGCTTAGTGTTACAGTCTTTTCTAACGATCATTAAAAGAAGGAAAATTCAATGATAGAGTTTAGTGGTACAGTTGACTCTGTTTCTGTATCAGAAATAATTTGCCCATATGAACTCATGACGCCAGTCTTATTCATTTGCTCAGATGCATTCTTCAACATATCTATCTTTATTTTCTAGCACCACGTGAGACAAGGAGTTGCTAGTTTAGCAGGTCTCTTTGTCTCCATGCCTGTGACAAAGATGAATTACCTGACTCTGTGCCAGGGAGAAGACTCCAGCTCACTTAGCTGCCTCTTTGCCCTTGGATTCTCACATAGTGACATCACTGAGAAGCAGCTGCCTCAAGGAAGTCGTGAAGGAGGTAGGAATCATCAGGCCTGCTGAGTTTTCTGGAATAACGGGCAGACTGAGGGCCAGTCTGCAGCAAAGTCTTGTATGCAAAATTTCTCTTAAAAACAGTGAGAAAATACTATGAAAAGCCACATTTACTCTGATCTAGAATTCAAGCAAATTTCAGTGTTTGAGACTTGGATAAAGTCTCAGAAATCGGAAAATGGGACTCACCATAATCTTTAGGCTTCTATCCACAACAATTTTTAAAAACTGCTTTTGTGCATTCTTGGGTTTCACATTATGCTCCCACACTTACCCTGTGAATAAAAGAAAAGAGAACTCTGAAAGAAGTTTAGGAATTGACGTGGTCACCTGGTTGTTACCCTGGCATCCATTCTTCCTCTCCTGTTCAGCATAGCAGCCTGTGCTCAGGGTGGGGTTTACCTTTCTACCAGGTCCAGTGGGGAGCTGTGATTGGTCCAAACCCAGGTCAGTCCCACCCCTCTGGCCACAATGATTGGCTAAGGAACCCAGGTGTAGGCCAATCAGAATATGACATTTCTCTGTACCCCCGGATTGATTCCCAATGGGCACGGGGCCCAATTAAAATTTTCATTAAGAAGAGATTTGCTTGGTGGCGCCTGGGTGGCTCAGTCTTTTAAGCCTCCAATGGCTCAGGTATGTTCTAGCCCCACATTGGTCTCTGTGCTGACAACTTAGAGCCTGGAGCCTGCTTCAGATTCTGTCTCCCTCTCTTTCTTCCCCTCCCCTGCTTGTGCTCTGTCTCTCTCTCTCAAAAATAAATAAACATTTTTTTAAAAAGTTGGTTTTTTTTGAAGAAGAGGTTTGCTTGCTTTTCAGAGAGTAACTCAAAGAAATTATCTCTTCCTGAATATTGTGATATATTGCCAATGTGACATCTGGAATGCATGAACCATTTGCGTCTTTGAAGGGAGTCATCTGAAGATAAAGCTAAAATATAGAGGAAGACACAGATGAAGGAGAACAGAAAATGGAATAGAAACACTGAAGGCACCAGTACCTGGTGACTGATTCAACTTGCTGTTACTGTTTAAGCCACTTTGGGAAGGGTTGTCTGTGACTCACAAGAAAACACTCTAGATGGCATATACATTAACTGTGATACTTCTCTTAATTTTCGTTTATTGTTAACATGGATCAGAGTTGCACAAATGATTCATGCAAAGAAATTCTTTGGTTTGAAAGGTCAAATCTACCTTGAATAGAACCTAAGCAGGGCCATAATTTAATATTCAACGACTTTGACACAGGATTCTGCACATCAGTAAAAAAGATTTTTAATTGAGTTTCTCTTGTAAGTGTATCTCAGGTTTCTTCTTAATATAAATATATAGTTCATCCAATTTTAAAATAATTATACCAGGCAACCAGTCAGAACACTTAAAAATGATTGAATATATGTTCAGAGAGCAACAATTCAAGATCTTTTAGGAACTTTGTTTTGCCTTGACAGAATTAACTATCAATCTTCTCTGGAAGTAACTATGAAAGATCAATAAGCACATTAATTAGAAGGGTCTCTATTAAGAGAAAAACATTGGATAATAGTTGCTGTGGTGTAAAAACATTAGAATGTATGTTTTACAAGTAAATAGTCAAGTTTAAAATATCTATGTCTCCTTTGTGTAGAAAATTAAAGTTAAATGGGAAAATGAATCCTAAACTGCTAATTTAGCTGAAATATAGCAAATAATTGAAATCAATTGAAGCTTCAATTGCATCCTACTCTGTGAATGCATTTGCTTGCATCATTACTCTTGGGGTGGAAAGAAAAAGCTGACTTAAGTAGCTTTACAGAAATTGCTTAATAATTAATTCACCTTTTCAAAAGTGGCCAGAGCACTCAACGAGTGAGATAAACTGGAAGGATAACAAAATTGAATCAGACATGTGTGTTATGGGTAATCCTGACTGATCTTAGTTTGTTTCTTCTTTTCTCTGTAGAATTGGATTAGTAGTCATAACAGGCAACTCTGGCTTTCATTTGTGTGTTTTTATTGCATTTCATTTTTGTCTAATGAAAAGTGTTCTATAAAGTATAACTCACCCCCCCTCTCAGGCCTAAGGGTGCTGGCATAAAAATTAGTTTTGAGGATTAATTAATATCTGTAATGATGCTGAAGAAACTGTTGGTGGTTTGCACTACTATTGCTGTGGTTATGAATATGTTTTGCTTGTAACTGGTCTCCATGTCTCATGCATGAAACTACTCAAACTGACAATATTCTATAGTTAAGAGATAGATTAAAAGGCCATTGAGTATTGTAGTACAAGAAAGCAGAATACCAGAGTCACTATGTTCCTGCAAGTCTTAGTTTTATATTTTTGGCTAGACACTGCCTGGCTAGCTGAATAAGAAATAGAATAGTAGAATAAGAAGTTATATTTCAAACACTGGGATAATGTTAATGTTTTTATTTTGGAGGTCTCAGTAAATATGCAGTACCTACAATAGTTCTGGTAATATAACATGTACTTAATGAATTCTTGCCAAATAAATTAATTAGAATCACAATGAATGTATTGCACTTACTTACTTAACATACTCTATTTTCACCAAGGATTTGAGCAGGTTTAAAAAATACACACAATACGGGCTCTGTGCTGACTGCTCAGAGCCTGGAGCCTGTTTCCGATTCTGTGTCTCCCTCTCTCTCAGCCCCTCCCCCGTTCATGCTCTGTCTCTCTCTGTCCCAAAAATAAATAAACGTTGAAAAAAAAAATTTAAAAAAAAAAGGGGCGCCTGGGTGGCGCAGTCGGTTAAGCGTCCGACTTCAGCCAGGTCACGATCTCGCGGTCCGTGAGTTCGAGCCCCTCGTCGGGCTCTGTGCTGACTGCTCAGAGCCTGGAGCCTGTTTCCGATTCTGTGTCTCCCTCTCTCTCAGCCCCTCCCCCGTTCATGCTCTGTCTCTGTCCCAAAAATAAATAAACGTTGAAAAAAAAAATTTTAAAAATACACACAATAGAAAGTAGCTAAAATAAATGAATGAGAGAATGAGGGCAAGGGAAATGCAGGCAGGAAAATAATAAATATGTGGTAAGATTGGTGTGTGAAAATGCATATGTATAGTTGCTAAAGGTTGTCTCTGTGCTTCCTAGTGGCCAAAGCAAACAAGGAAACAGAACCAATTACGTAGAATTCGGTGTTCTTGAGATAAAACAAAAAGAATTAGTCTAAGGAGTCTCAGTCTTTTCTGAACAAAAGAACTGGGAATAATTTCTGATAGGTCTTCATTTATATAACAACCATCATCAACATTGCCAGTTTTACAGTGAAGCAAAATAATTCATAAAGGTCCAAAGCACACAATTTAAGCATATAGTTCTTTGGTAAGGAACACTTTACTGTGATTACAAAGGGAACTCAGTTTGGGATCAGATACATTGATATGAATCCTAGTTCATGTACTAGATATGCCATTTCTGTAAAATGACAATAATCAATAGCAAGATATGACACTGCTATAAACACACAATTAGGTAAATGCCTGAGTACTCAAGGATTGGTTGTTTTTATTTACATTGTCTGTTTTAGTCCAGAGAAAACAGAATAACTAGAGAATCGAATATATGTCTGTCAGGTATTTCTTTCTAAGTACTAGCTTTCAGGCCTTTCTTTATAAGTACTAACTTTCATAATGAGGCTCTTATTGAGGAGTTGTGCAAGTGAAGGTTGAAGTTGTCATCTCTGCCAAGATCCTGAAGAGCAGATAGGTAATTGATTATTGATCAAGAGGCAGACGGTAGGGGTAAAGTTTTCTCACTACGAGAAATACCTGACATGAATGGCTACCACCCCACAGAATGGTAGCAGAAAGGTGGGCAACAGAAGTACCCACCAACCAGAGGCGGTGTCAAATCTTCCTCAGAAAACAGCTCTCCCTCTGTTCCAATGTGTGGGTCAGTAGTGACTAAGTCTCCAAAGTTCTGGGCCATACATTATGACTGCTAACAATTTGCCCTGGGCATGTTTCAAAGCAAAAGTTATACCGTTGTTCATGTGGTCACAGAAATACTTCACGGGTAGGCAGCCACAGAACATCCGATTTTAAACAATATAGCTAAATAGTAAAGCCTCTCAGAGAAGAGATGGGTTGGATAAAAATCAGTATTCATTTGTTTGATAATTTTTGCCATTATGGTCAGTCTATAAATAGGGCTTAAATGTAGAGGCACTCATAGAGGAAGGGCGAGTGGCAAACAAAAATTTTGTTTTGTTCCGATTTGCAGTTAACTTTACCCACCCGTCCAGGATAGAGTTTGGCTGTTGTTGGAATAAAACTCGAGACTTCTGGAGAAGGAGCCCTAGTCCTCTGCCTCCCTTGTGTCCATCTCTCCGAGACCATGACTCTTCACTCTTCTGGGGAAAACTGACATTTTGAACTGTGATATGAGTTTCAGATCTCAGCTTTAATCCTGACTTGGACAGATGCACGTAAGCAATGTGTCACACACAGTCTTGTGGAATCGGAATGCTGGGCACAGAGCAGGCAACTGTTTCCTCGCAAAGTTCTTGAAGACAAGGTGAAAGAAAACTCGCTGAGTCCAAAATGTTGGTTTCAGTAGGAACAAAGCAAGCACTAATCTGACTCAGAGGGAGAATCAATTTTAATGAATGTGGAAACAGTCTCAAAACAGAACACATCTGAATTACTTACAACCCATTGACTTTAAAAATCACGAAGATTAAAACCCATCCAATGACCTTTAAAAATTGAGTCAGCAACCTAGAAAATACTATCTCTATGCTTATGTTGTACAGGTAACCTGGCTTTCCAAATGGAGGGGTCTTTTAGGGAGGCTTATTATCTTTTGAGAAACAAGTGAAATTTCACACGAGATGCAAACCTGTGCACAGATCTTTCAGTATTTGCTGAAAGGTACTTAGCATAGAAGGAGGACCTACAAATTAGCTCATAAGAATAAAGCAAAGTGATTACACCCCATTCCTCTGCATCACTGAAATATTTATTAGAGCTGTAAGAGGACACAGGGCCAAGTAGCAACACATTGCCTCTGTTACTTTACAAGAACTTCTAAAAAGAGCTGTTGCAAGTAAAAGGGCAATTTTGGATAAAGAAGACTTTCTTACTATCTGTTACATTACAGACTATTTTGTTCCCTTCTAACCGCGTCTACAGGCTCCTAGGTGACTTCCATATCACAAGGGGTTTTTGGAACAAAGGCAAATATGTTGAATGGAGAAAGGATGTGGGCTCAAAGGTAATAGTAATCTAGAAATTTCAGGAGATTTTTCTAGGTGAGAACAGAACAGAAAATGAAAGCTCTAATTTCCTGAATAGTGACAAATTTGAGAGGAACTAAAAGGGGCCCTGGATTGAGACTATTAGAGACAGACTGCCACTTTGTTTTTAATCAGGATTAAAACACAAACTAAATTTTGTTTAGCATTCTGTTAAACCTCATAGAGAAGTAGCTCCGGTTGTTTTAGATCACTCAAAAAATCAAATAAGAGAATTTAAAAATAAAGACTCTATTCCAAGTAATTCTGTAACACTAAAATACATTTCTACTTTGAAATGTCAGCTAACAAATAATGTCAGCTGACTTTGGAATACTTTCAGGAAGTCTGATTAAAATGTCATCTTAACAAATATTTGAATGATAATATTTCCTTTTTAAAAAGAAACTGGTGCTCAGTTAATTAGTTAATTATGGAGATGAGTGTATGAATCAATAGATCTTGAAACCATCATTGGAAAAATTGGCTATCTGTAGATTAAAATGAAACTTTACATTTGAATGTGTTTTAAGCATAGTATATTCTGTGATTTGCAAACTATATGATTCAGATGTTGTATTTCTTTGGAGGATAGAAATGTTTAATGAGTTTTGGATTGATTTCAGAAACTTTAGAAGTATTTGAGTATAATAATAAGAGTGTACAGATACTAAGAAGAAAACCAGTAGCTTTAGAGGTTGGATGTTTGGTTTCAGACACAAGCTTTTCAATTAAAATAAAAGAAAATTATTTCCAGAGGGCCAACAGGTGGCCATATCCAGGATTCCCAAACACAGAATTCTTGCTACATGATTCTAATCTTTGTACATTAGCAATTATAGACGTTTGAAAGAGCCCCTTAACCATTGAAAGACAAACCAACTTTCTCGCTTGGAAAAGCTGGAGCAACACTTGAGATACTTTGTGTGATCCAGCATTGTTTTTGTTTTGATCGCATTCCAATGGGAAACAGTCAGTTAGCCAAATTTACATCAACACTTCCTATCTATTGGAAACTAAGCACAGGCAAAAATGTTGGTATCTATTGCAGTGCTTGTTGCCTATAAAAAAGAAATAGATGTATTTTGACTCTTCCTTTCCACACTTTTCCCCTATGTTTAAAAATATTTTGAGGAAATGATGAAGTGTTAGCATTTGCTCATTCTTAAGAACCCACTGAGTAAAAGACATCATATTGAGCTCTTTCTTAGGGCTGTACCACAAACGCGGTGGCTTAAAACAACAGAAAAGTATTGTCTTACAGTTTTGGATGTTTGTCTGAATGCAAGACATCAATAGGGCCATGTCCCCTCTGACAATGTAGAGGAAAATCCTTCCTTGTCCTTCTTTGCTTTGGGGGTCTGCCAGCAATCTCCTTGACACACCTCAGGAGGTAAGTACATCCATCACTCTAACCTCTGTTTTCACATGGCACCCCCAGTGTGTCTTTATGTAATCTCTCCATGGTGTGTCCATTTCTGTGTCCAAATTCCCTGTTTCATAATGACACCAGTCATATTTGATTAGGGCTTACCCTAATGACCTCATATAAACATGGTTACCTGTGTAAAGATCGTATTTCCAAGTAAGGCCATAAAGTGAGGTTAGGACTTCAACATATTGTTTGGAGAAACACAATACAACCCATAACATGTGCCATCTATATACATCTTTTTGAATAATTGTGACCCACAAGATACTATGCTCAGATTTAAGGAATATATATAACCTTTGGTTTACATCTTCAAAACGTTCGCTACTTATGGAAACAGTTTGTAGGACTTGAATAGGAAGAGGATGGATAGTTGCAGAGCTCCCCCCCGTAATGTCAAATGTCCTCTGGTTGATAAAATCAGTAATGGTCCATCAGTCAGTTCTCCATCCCTCTAAACCCATTCTCTTCCAGTGCTTCTGACTGTCCCCCTGTCAGCCAATAATCCTCAAACCTCATTATTCCTATCAAGAATTTGAGCTGAGCCTTTAAAATACTGGTGGCTTGAGTCTTGGCGAAATTATTTGAGGGAGGGATAATGGTTTGAGCATAAATATGTGCAGATCCACATGTATGCCAAGCATAAGGGAGATAGTACCAGGGCCAGTGTGGCTGAGGTCTATGTGAAGACAGGCCGGGATGTCCACTCCCCATTCTTCTTGATTTGCTGCTTTAATGCTTGTACGGTCAATATGTGCTGTCCTTTTAACTGTGCTATAACTCTCCATGCCTCTTGGAATGCCTGTGAATTAAGGCGGAGGACTCAGATTTCCTTGTATAAATCATTACTATACAATATTTTAGCATGTAGGGATAAAACCGCAAGGTTTGATATCAAGGAGAATTGGGTCTTCGTCTTTCCTTTTGAAAGGAAACTGAAATGACACTAAGTATTATCTTTCTGCCCTGAAGACCTAGAGTATTTATTGTCTGTGATGGTCCTTTGACAGTTATATGAGTCATATACTTGTGGTTATCTTACTATATTTCTATGTCTTATCTCCAAATTACGATACGCAAACATTTGGAAGACAGGGATGAAGCCTTATTATTGCATTTCGTTTATTCTAATGTGGAACTTTTGCCCCTCTATTTTAACATCATTGAAAGCTGGATGCGTCTTGCCATCAACCATCATTGGTGTGGCAGAGTTGTCATTGGTGAACTTGGGCTCACATGGATGAACTTGGTTGTAGCTTCTGACAATATTATCACATTAGCTGAGATTGTTAATGGTTATTAATACACATAGTTATAGCACGATTAATAATACAGATGTTCAATTTAATTGTCACTTAAAATGTTTATAGAAAGATTACATTATAATTCAGCAATGAACCAAAAATTATGTCTGTGTAGAAATGCACAGAAATAGAGAGGTAGGACATAAATTTAATGGCAGTGAAATAGATATTAGTGATTGGAGTGATGACTACAATTTCATATTTTCTTACAAATCAACAGTGAAGCATTTTATTTATTTATTTTTTTTTTTTAAATTTTTTTTTTCAACGTTTATTTATTTTTTTGGGACAGAGAGAGACAGAGCATGAACGGGGGAGGGGCAGAGAGAGAGGGAGACACAGAATCGGAAACAGGCTCCAGGCTCTGAGCCATCAGCCCAGAGCCCGACACGGGGCTCGAACTCACGGACCGTGAGATCGTGACCTGGCTGAAGTCGGACGCTCAACCGACTGCGCCACCCAGGCGCCCCCAGTGAAGCATTTTAAATTTTTTTTTTTTTTCAACGTTTATTTATTTTTGGGACAGAGAGAGACAGAGCATGAACGGGGGAGGGGCAGAGAGAGAGGGAGACACAGAATCGGAAACAGGCTCCAGGCTCTGAGCCATCAGCCCAGAGCCCGACGCGGGGCCCGAACTCACGGACCGCGAGATCGTGACCTGGCTGAAGTCGGACGCTTAACCGACTGCGCCACCCAGGCGCCCCAACAGTGAAGCATTTTAAATGATCTAAGGAAAAAAAGATGGTGACAAGTGGTTGAAGTTTTGTTATACTTTGTACTAAATTGTGGGCCAAAGAACCTTTTATCATATGTCAAGCAAGGCAATCAAAGAAAGGAGACATTGCCAATTCCCTCCCAGAAGATGAAAGAAACTTCAATGCAATGAGAATTGGTATGGCCAGCTCATTCATTCATGCAATCAGTATGGCATTGTTTCATTGGTTAGTTGCAAGTGTTTCTCCTTTCTCAGTTGACATAAAATTATGATGTTCTTTATAAGTGAGAGCATCATGAAGTCAAGGAAATGTCATATTTCTTTGCTGTCACCATGAGTCCCAGCCCTTAAACTTCTTGGAAAGACAGAAAATATTTATTAATTTATTCCCTAGGTTTTTATCGATTAAACATAAAAGTCACCCCATTGTTGTGGCTGGGCAGGTTGGAGGCTACCTCCATGTATGTGTAAGAGAACAGGATAGTATTGTCCTAGTCTGCTTGGTTATATGCCTCTTGAAAGAAAAGGTAAGCAAGGAAATGGAATGGAAGGAGTAGCTAGGGTAAAGAGAAGACTGAGGCATGGAAATGGAACAGATTGGCAATTAATGCTGTCAGTCATCATCCTTCCAGCATGTTGTCACCCACAGACACTCAGTGACAGCACAGGGAAAGCCTTGTCATGATTATTTTTCTTTCTATTCAGACCCAGCTTAAAAGACTCTGTTTTTAACTTGATCATGTACATAAGTACATGCATTGGTTCAGTTCAATAGATAATTCTATCCTATTTACAAAATGACTTTTTCTTAATATGTTTATTGGATCATGGTTAGTATTGTATTTCTTTAAAAAATTTTTTTAAATGTTTATTTATCTTTGAGAGAGACAGAGACACAGAGAGTGAGTAGGAGAGGGGCAGAGAGAGAGAGAGAGGGAGACACAGAATCTGAAGCAGGCTGCAGGCTCTGAGCTGTCAGCACAGAGCCCAACGCAGGGCTCGAACCCATAAATCCTGAGATCATGACCAGAGCTGAAGTCAGACACTTAACGAACTGAGCCACCCAGGCGTCCCTATATTTCTAAGAGTATCTCTTTGGCCACCCCTCTTTTTAGTTTGCTGTGCACCTTTTCATACTCTTGCATTGTACTGGAAGAGGATGTCTTCTCCACCCCCGAGATGTACATCCTGAGGCATCATGTCTGATAATCTTTATATCGTTATTCCTGCATTCTGTATGCATAATTTTGATGTCACTAATATCCATAAAACCCTCAGTCTTAAGTCTGTTATTAAATATCTAGATAACAATCTCAAATTTCACAAGAGATTGTAAAAGTGCTTTCACTTTGCTTGCTTTAAAAAAAAAATGCTTATTAACTTCTTGTCCCCCCATCATCAAAAAGTCCCACATGCTCTTTTTATTTCCTCTCCTCTGAAGTAAATACTAAGCATTTACATTTGCACAAAAGGGCAATGTAATTAATTTTTTTTTCAATATTCATATCAGATACCTGTACCATATGTTCCAGGGCCATTTAAATACTTCTTTTTATTTAACCCTGAGAATAACTGAATGGATTACATATGGGCATTGTGAATTATGGAATTATGAATTACATTTAAAATTTTAAATACGAGAAAACAGACACAAAATGTTTACATAGCTATACTTGGTAGATGTAGGATACCCTAACCCTAAAAGTCTGTTTCTTTGTCTAAACCTGTGTTAAACCTCATTACAGTGTGAATCAAGCAGTAAATATCCTAGAGCACTAGAGAGTTCTAGGTTATTGTTCTTTATGACAATAGTAACTATAGTGATAAGATTCACTGAGTGCTTCTTTCCTGCAAGGTAAGGTTTTAGGTTCTTTCTGTGTATTTAATGAATACAACAGCTTTGAGATATAACTCATTGTCTTCTTCATGTTACAAAGAAACGGAGGCACAGGGAGTGAAGTAACTGGCCTCAGTTTACAGAACTCGCCAAAGGTCAGGATCCAGACTAAGGCAGTTAATGTCAAGAGCCTTTATGCTCCACTACTCTTAAGCCCTACCTTTTTGATTTCACAACTTAATAAACAAAAGCCCAAAGGAAAGGCCTTTGGTTAAGAGTGGCCAAGGATTTGGGTAGTGTTGTTCTTTATTTTCAGCCTTTAGGAAGTGGGTACATCTTTGTACACCTCAGGATTTTCGATCAGTAAATAGAAGGAAACGGCAGCTGTGAATGTGTTTCTCTATTCTAGACTTTTATGTTCTGCTCCCTGATGACACACTGGGTCAACTTCAGTACCCATCTCACGCACACATCCCCACACACTCACATGCACACACGCAGGCACACTCACATGTACTGACACATGCATACACACATGTGCGCAGTTTTCTTCTTCAAAGTCTTTGCTCATGATGTCCTCACTGTGGAGAATACCTCTCAGCAAGTCTTATTCTGCTACTCTCTCTCACCTCATTCTGATTCCTCCACGCATCTTACCAGAATCAATTAAGAAGTAACCTCCCGAGGAAGCTTCTCTTTGTCCAGCAGTGGTCCCCAACGGTCGCTGGGATAGAGGAACCTCCACTGTGCCTCCCCGGTACCCTGCACAGGCAGAATTACTGGATTGATCAGGCTGCTTTTACAAATCGTCTCTCGGACAGCTTCTTGAGGGCAGACAGTAAATAGTTAATCCTCCTAATGTTTGTGCTTGGCACACAGCTGCCTCTTAAAAAACATGTGTTTGAGAGGATGGGTAAAATCGGTGATGGGGATTAAGGAGTGCGCTGGTCGTGATGAGCGCGATGAGCGGCGATGTCTGGAAGTATTGCGTCACTATATTATACGCCTGAAACGAATATAACACTTTATGTTAACTGTACTGGAATTTAAAATTTGAAAAAGCATGTGTTGAATAAATGAATGAGTACACAAATGAGTGAATGCAAATGGAAAATGGGGTGAAGCTGGAAAAGGACTTTTCACTAAGCCACCTCATACCATTTAGATTTTATAACATTGGTCAGAAGTGCTTAGTCAAATATTTTGAGAGCATTTTTTCAAGTCTGCTCAGCCAAGAGAATTCTTAAATGAGGATTGGTAGAGGGGCTGAAGCAGGTGTGGAGGGGCCATAGTTGTCATGAGAGAGAAGCTGCCTGGTCAGAGACTAGAAATGCCCCCCTTTCTGGTGGCAGCATCCTGAGTCAGGTGAGAAGGATGCTTAACCCAAGATGACAGGACTCATGCAACTGAGGGCTACCTGGAGAGCTACTCAGCACTTTAACGTGTCTTAAGGGGGAAAATTCGTCTCCCTGTGTATTAAAAGTGATCAAACGAGAGAAAATAAGTGAGTAATGATGTCTGAAGCTGTGAAGTAGAATGTTCTGAACTATGGGAAGAAAGCTCATATAACCTTTAAGCCAGTCTCCTCTCTACTGCTTGGCAAAGTGTTAAAGACATTTTTTTTTTCTTTTCCAAGGACTTTTACAAGTGGATTGATGTTTGACTAAATCAGACTCTGGACTGTGCTGCCAATTTTCACTGCCTACTCACTGTGGGGGCTGTGGAGTAATTCTAACAAAAAAGACTGTCTACTAAAAAGTAAGGTTACCGAAAATGTTATGAAAAATTGGTAATACATTAGAAAAAAACCCTGAGTGTAATGCATTTTTCACTGAAGAAGAGAGAAATGTCTCCGTTAGTCTGGTAAAGGAAAATAGCTCTGGATGTGGAATCAGAAATCTGGACCCACACCTAAGCTGTGCCTTCCCCTGGCCAGAATCTTAAGTTATTCAGCTGCCTTGAAAGTTGGTTTTCTAATCAACAAAATGTCACAATAATGCCTAGCTCACAGGATTATGATGAGCAAATGTGTGTGAAAAAAAATAAGCTGGTGTCTGAGACCAACTGGATAATGTTAGTATCTTTGTTATTTAGTGGAAATTAATTACTTAACCTGTTTTAATTGCTTAAAAAGCTACAGTGTTAATTAATTTAATTGCTTGAAAAGCAATTGTTAAATTGTTAATTTAATTGCTTAAAAAGCTACCAAAACATGTCTTTTGATTTGAGTCAATAATCTCAACCATAATTTTAATCAATTACAAAATTAACTATTAGGTTCCTAATACATTTCAATATAGTATTTAAATTTTTTTCAGTATTTACTAATCCTCAGCACAAGGGGCTAAGTGTGGTTGTTTGGGAATCCTTGCACAGGGAAAGAGCAACATTACAAATATAAGCCAGGACAGGGTCAGTAGCCAGATGATCTTTCAGCTTGGCTTGATTTTCCTCAGCATTCCTCAAAAACTAGGGGAGGGAAAGGAGCACAATGTAACTGAGTGGGGTAGAACTCTCTTAAATCAGCCAACACAACTAATCCCCAAATGCAAACTCCTTGGTTCCACTTCACTTCTAAAGAATCAGAATCTCTGAAGGTAAGGCCAGGATATATGTATTTTTATTTTTTAAATCTTTATTATTAAAAAATTAATTTTATTTAAATACAAGTTAGTTAACATATAATGTAATTATGATTTCAGGAGTAGAATTTTGTGATTCATCACTTACATATAACACCCAGCGCTCATCCCAACAAGCACCCTCCTTAATGTCCATCACCCATTTAGGCCATCTTCCATTTAGCCCACCCCCCCCATACCTTTCCAGCAATCCTCAGTTTGTTTTCTGTATTTAAGAGTCTCTTATAGTTTGCCTCTTTCTCTCTCTTTATCTTATTTTTCCTTCCCTTTCCCCTATGTTCATCTGTTTTGTTTCTTAAATTCCACATATGAGTGAAATCATATGGTATTTATCTTTCTCTGACTGACTTATTTCGCTTAGCATAATACCCTGTAGCTCCAACCATGTTGTTGCAAAAGGCGAGATTTCATTCTTTTTGATCACCAAGTAATATTTCATTGTATATATATACCACACTTCTTTATCCATTTGTCAGTGGACATTTGAGCTCTTTTCATAATTTGGTTATTATTGATAGTGCTGCTATAAACATTGGGGTGCATGTGCCCCTTCAAATCAGCATTTTTGTATCCTTTGGATAAATACCTACTCATGCAATTGCTGGGTTGTAGAGTAGTTCTATTTTTAATTTCTTGAGGAACCTCCATACTGTTTTCAAGAGCTGCTGCACCAGTTTGCATTCCCACCAACAGTGCGAAAAGGTTCCCCTTTCTCTGCATTCTCACCAACATCCATGGTTTCCGGAGTTGTTAATGTTAGCCATTCTTACATGTGTGAGGTGGTATCTCACAGTGGTTTTGATTTGTATTTCCCTGATGATGAGTCATGTTGAGCATCTTTTCATTTGTCTGTTAGCCATCTGGATGTCTTTTTTGGAAAAGTGTCTGTAGGATACACGTATTTTTAAAATATTTATGTTTTTATTTTTGAGAGACAGAGACAGAGCATGAGTGGGGGGAGGGGCAGAGAGAGAGGGAGACACAGAATTTGAAGCAGACTCTAGGTTCTGAGCTGTCAGGACAGAGCCTGACGTAGGGCTCAAACTCATGGATGTGAGATCATGACCTGAGTTGAAATCAGACGCCCAACCGACTGAGCCATCCAAGTGCCCCAATATATGTATTTTTAAAAGGCTCCCAGGTGATTCTTATGATCCCTTTGAGGAAGCATTGTCAGAAGTAGTACTCTGAGGAGGCATTGTCACAGGTAATGCTTTGAGATTTATAGGTAGTTTTTTCTGACGTCAATAATCACGATTCTAAAGCCCAAGTTATAGCAAAAGATATTTGTCAAGTATGTAAAATTCTGCTAGAGCTAAACTGCGAAGAATATTCATATGTTATGTAAGATGTCATTCTTTTCTTTCATTTATTAACATGTGGTCTTCTTTTGAATCTTAATTGACTCTTAGCAATAGAATTTTAATATTTCTTTTATGTTGGTGTACTGCCTTCTTCATTCAGGAAACATCTATGAGTTAGGTTTACTCATTAAAATAAAAATCAAAATAAAAAAATTTAAAAAATTATGCCTTCAAGTTGCTTGCAATCTAGCGTGAGAGACGGGCAATGGAACAGGCAGCTATGGTGCAGTATTGAAAGTGCAAGGATGAGGGAAGCCCTAGGATTCATGTGGGCATGCAGGAAGGCCATAACCTGGACTAGGATTAATCATACCCTGGGTCAGCATTGGCATTGGAACCAGGCTACCTGAATTTTAATTCCATACATACAGTGTAACAGCTTAGGACATATGACTTTAGCAAATCATGCCTCTATATATACTCTATACTCTATACTCTATACTCTAAACTCTTTACTCTTTACTATACTCTAAAATGGGGTTAATATTGGTGCCCAAGTCATAAAATTGTCATGAGAATTAAATACGATGGCACATGTAAATTACGAACCCAGTAGTGAGTGCTCAGTACACATTGACATACGATAGGTACTGAAGACATCTCAACTGAGAGCTGAAGAGTGTCTAAGAATGAGCCCTGAGAACAGAAGGGATCATCTAGGTCTATTCAATCTGATAAGGTCTTGCATTGTTAATACCCTTTTGCAATGCTAAGAGCCCCCCTCACTAGAAACACACACATAATACAAAGTCAGAAAAAAGTTAAATTACTAGTCTGGCAGGAAACTATAATATGCTCATCCTCTTTGATTAGTCAATTGCCAATGTGAAATAAATAAGAATGAAAAACAGTTTAAGTTTTCATATGGATTTTCCTTTCGTTTATTTCACTAGTCTTGCATTTTTTCCTCTGTGAGACTATGTGTATGAAAATTTTACTATGCTTAATGATTTAGCGAAACAGAACACATTTTGTAATCATAATAGTCTCAAACAGCCTTGAGAATACTTTTATGATCTATTTTTTCCTGCCATCTCTTTTTCTTCCAAGGTGTATCTATTCCTTAATTTTATTCAGTTCTAAGTTTAAATCTCAGATTCAATGAAAAAATTATCTAGATTATCTAGATTTTTAGTACTCCTTAGAGAAAAATGCTGGTGTGCATTTTCCCTATTTTGTTACCATCATTTGTTCAAGATTTTTAAAACTCAATGTCTACTGTGGTGCTATTTCATGTCTGAGAGAGCAATACTGCTCCATTCCCCAAGACTGGTCTGAGTCAAAAAAGAAGTGAAATCTGAACATTTCAATGACAATATCATGGTATTATTTAAACCTTACTGACATCTAATAATGAAATAGGCTTTATATGTTAAGTAGAATTAGGTATAACTCTTATTAGGTGAATTTATTTTACTTGGACTGACAGATGTGTAAACTCACACTTGAGAAGTAGAGGATAAATGATACTGGCAGATGAAATCTGTCAAGTAACTGAAATTCTGTAAGGATGAACTGTGTTACCTCTAATCACAATTGGAGGTGATGAGATCCTTGGTGTTGCTTCTTCTCTCCTGGCCTCCTTATTTCTCTAACTCTTGATTAAAATGGATCATATTTGTTCCTGCCAGTCCCTGTTTAAATTATCAGTGATAACCATAGCCAAAATTTTTCATGGTGATGAGTGGGGGAGACTTACCCACTGAGAGCATTTAGTAGAAAGCCAAACCTACAGCAATCTGCTGTAAAAAAAAATTGCTGCTTTATTGGTGATGGAACTTTTTTTAAAACTTCTTTTAATATTTATTCATTTTTGAGAGAGAGAGAGAGAGTCAGAGAGGGGCAGAGAGAGAGGGACACACAGAATCCAAAGCAGGCTCCAGGCTCTGAGCTGTCAGCACAGAGCCCGACACAGGGCTTGAACTCTCAAGTGGTAAGATCATGACCTGAGCAGAAGTCGAACACTTAACTGACTGAGCCACCCAGGTGCCTCTGGAATATTTCTATAATGGATATGATTTCTGTGAACCAGAAGTGCAGATATGAAAACAAAATTGGTAGCATTCTTTATTTTTCTATAACTCAAAATAAATATTATACATTGAACTCCCATTTAGTCTGATGGCAGAAAACTTAATCTGGCCATTTTCCCACAAACTTGGTCAATTCAGGACTTTTTTCTTTTCCCTGGAATGTTGTGTGAATTCCCAGGCTACTAAGAGAGCTTCCCAATGGGGGTGGGGTTGCCATTGCTTGGTGTCTGATACACTGGCATCTGCCGAAGGGTGTGACACCATCCTCAAGGCATGCAAATCTGATATACCTGCTTCTCAAACTTCACCTTTTTCCCACACCCTCCCCCGCCCCCAGCACACTAACCTTCCCAAAGATGGCTGTGACTGGATCTGCTTCTAGTTTAAAGGTGGAACTGCCTTCTGTGGAGAATGCCACTCCTTCTTCACAACCAAGATGCCCCTTTATTATTATTTTTTAAATTTTTTTTAACATTTATTTATTAATGAGAGACAGAGACAGAGCACGAGCAGGGAGGGTGGAGGAGGGGAGACACAGAATCCAAAGCAGGCTCCAGGCTCTGAGCTGTCTGAACAGAGCCTGATGCAGGGCTCGAACTCACAAACCAGAGATCATGACCTGAGCCTAAGTCAGACGCTTAACCGACTGAGCCACCCAGGCACCCCAAGATGCCCCTTTACAATGTGAATTCTCTCTTGTGCTCATGCTCTCTCTCTCCCTCTTAGCACATTTTCCTGTCTTTTGAGGAACATGAAAATTCAGCTCTTTCACCTCCCCACTATAGGCAGCAGGAGGTCTGCCAGGGGCGACCTCTGGCCCCCTGTCTTCCTGGAACTACACTTATCATTTTTACCCAACTGCTATTGCATTTGCTGTGATAGGGAAGAGAGCTGAGAGGGGCTTACTGCCTCTCAGGTCCCAGATGGGAAGGGGGGAGCAAGTTCTCTCCACTTTCAGATGCCACAAAATTTATCGGAGCGCCTGCAGCTGTATTGTTCTCCCCTGTGGCAGATTGCATTTTCAAAAGATAACCACGGGCTGGGCCATATCTCCCATCTCACATGCCCTACTTACAATGGGACTTTGACATTCCTCTCACTAAGTGGTCAGGTGGGTCTCCTTTCCCCTTAAGCCCGGGCAGGACTTTGTAACCACCTCAACCAGGAGAGTGTGGTAAAAATGATACTATGTGCGACTTCCCAGCCAAGTTATAAAAATGTCATGCATTTCTGCCTCATTCTTTCCGGACACTTACTTGCCTTTGGAGTTCTGAGCTGCCATGTAAGGTGTCTGGCTGACCTGAGGCCACTGTGCTTCAAGGAAGCCCAAACTAGCACATATGTAGCAGAGACCATAAAGGGAGGCCCTGAGACTGCATAAGAGAGACCAGGTACCTGGCCAGCCCCAGCTGATACACCCGACCATTATACTCAAGCCACTGTCTGATTGCAGCTAAATAGGAGGTTCCTGAGGCAGAAGCATCCACCCAAAACCTTCTTGAATTCTTGATCTGCAGAAACTGTGAGAGATAACAGAGATTGGTTTTAAGCCATTGAAGTTTCATAGTAATTTGTTATGAGGTAATAGACCATTGGAACTTTCTTCCCTCCATCAATTTAATAGTGCTTAGTCGAAATGCTCTATTCTCAAAGACCTACATGGACACCTGACCTTCAAATCCTTTCCATTCCCAGTGCTAGCCACATAATCTGTGCTGCTGGGAGTGGGGATAGAGGCGGAATGGACATTCTGACTCTTCAGTTCTTCTCTCTCCAGGCTATCGCTTATGGCTTTTTGTTCTTTTCCTCAGCTCTGCTCCAATTTTACCTTTGGGTATCAAAACTCAACACAAAAGTAAAAACGAAACACCCTTTCTTTTGCCAAAAGAAAAAAATGACCTCTGAAACGATTTTTTTGGGCCAGGATTTTCCAAGGCTTACTTAGAAACTTAAAATTTAAGAAATGGATTGTTTGGTTCATTTAGATGTATTAGCACTCCTCCAAGGCATTGGATGTTGCTAATTAAATGGAAAGAAGGGTCAGGAAATTTGTGTGTAAGGGGAAGAAACTTTGATAATATCTGAATGCTTGATCTTATCACTGTGACAAAAAACAAGAACAACGAAAAACTACAGGGAGTCCATACCACAAACTAGTATGCATCAGGTTAAAAGAATCAGGTAAGTCTATGTGGATCCTGGAAATATTGTTAGGTGAAGGAAGCAAATTGCAGAAAAATAATAAGTATGGTTTCATACCATTTAAGCAAAAACATTTCCTTTTTTAAAATTAGTTTTGAGAGAGAGAGTGAGCATGTGCAAGAGTGGGAGGGACAGAGAGAGAGTGGGGCAGAGGGTCCAAAGGGGGCTCCGCACTGACAGCAGAGAGCCTGATGCAGGGCTCGAACTCACGAATCTCAAGATCATGACCTGAGCTGAAGTCAGACGCTTTAACCAGCTGAGCCACCCAGGCGCCCCTAAGCAAAAACATTCCTTAAACACAATAACAAAACAAATGTATATACATATTTGTGTGTGTGTGTCCATGAATGAATATATAATCTTTAAGCAATCACTTTTAACTATGGTGAGAGCACTGATTTATAGAAAAGGAGCTTTCCTTTGTGTGATTTGAACTTTTATTTTTTAAAGTATTAATTTTGCAATTTAAATTTTTAAAAATTGTATTAAATTTAACACTAAAATGCGCTAAGAAAACTGAGCTATCTATCTGACACCAGCATTAATAAACAAACATTAACAGCCACAAATATTTAGATATACTTTATGGAGAAATATAACATAGATTAAAGTTCAAATCAAGTTTTGAAATAATATAAAAATCTTACGTATGTAAGTTTTCAAGTCATAATATAAGAAAAAATTATGGCATGTCTCCCAAAATGTCATGTTTTAAGATACTGTTAGAGTTTGTAAATACCATTTTTGTTGTGTAGCCAGAATAATCATTTTTCTCATGAAATGTGACATAGACATTAATTAATCCTGGGTCTCTTAGAATTATTGCAACAACTCAAAACTAGCCACATCATTATATATTAATTAAATCAATGTATATTTAAAGAGTGGCTACTATGTGTCTGGAACAGAAATTGGTCATATTTTAGAAAAGTGTTGGTCCCTACCCCTGTGGAATTTCTAACCAAGTGGATGAGGCAATAATTATTTATAATCACACAAATAAACATATAATTACAAATGTATTAGGTTTTCCGAATCAGTGATTTATGCTCTCAATCAGGGGTGATTGAGAAGACATTGGAAATGTTCAAGAAGACTTGGAAATATCTGGAGACATTTTTGGTGTCACAAATGATCGGGATTGGAGATGGGTGGTGCTATCTACAGGGTAGAGGCCAGAGATTCTACTCAGAGCCTTCAACCCATAGGACAGCCCTGTCTCCCACAATAAAGAATCATCCAGCCCAAAATGTCAATAATGCCAAGGTTGAGAAACCCTACTATAAAGGAAAAATGTAGTGTATTTAGGAGCATATAATGGTGGTAATTGGTGATTTAGGTATGGCCTCTCTGTTATTCAGTACAGAAGCTTACAGAAAGGTAAATTATCCACCAAAGACAAAGGGCGTACATGTTTTGCCTTGATTTCTTTGCTTGCCAACGTACACAGGAATAAAACTTCAAATAGGAAAGACCGCATCCCCTTTTCTAATGAGGAAGTCAGAAAATAAGACGAGATTTGGCAAGCCCCAACTTGAGAAATGGAAGCAAAGGATGTAACTAGAAACCATCTCAGAAATCTAATCAGCCTCACAGGGTAAGAACCATGATTATCAGAAACTCGACTTTCTCTTATTTGTTATTTCAGTTGCCCCCAATTTATTCGAGATTAAAAGCAAAAGCAAAGGAATAAACAAAAACAAAACCCAAACCCAGACCAACTAAAAGAGCCTATGTGGCTGACATCGAATGCAGCATGGCAAAGGGGAACCAGGCAGATGGAGCTCCATTCTGCAGCTAGTCCTATAGAAGAGCACAACAGCCAGAGAGCTATTCTGTAAGTGCAATGCCAGCTGACCAAAGCCAGGAGTTTCTGGAAAAGGAGAAAAACATGAGAATAACCCAGGGTTAACAACATAAAGATCCACCTAGAATTTACCCGTGGTACATTCCTAATGGAATTATCAGCTTTGTCTATCAGGCTCATCTCTTGCTAGTTGGTTGGTGAGATGATAGTAGTTAATGTTTGAGTTCACCAACTCTCCCTTTTTTTTAATTTATTTTTTAATGTTTATTTTATTTTTGACAGAGACAGAGACAGAATGCAAGAGGGTTAGGGGCAGAGAGAGAGGGAGATGCAAATCCGAAGCAGGCTCCAGGCTCTGAGCTGTCAGCACAGCTAGAACTGTGCTCGAACTCACAAACCATGAGATCATGAGCTGAGCTGAAGTTGGACTCAACCGACTGAGCCACCCAGGCACCCCTGAGTTCGCCAACTCTCTTATGTAAGATGTTTCTGGTGCCTTTCTGGAATTTTCCACCTGTACAGGGGAAATGTGGAAGAATAGAGCCAGAAGAACATTCCTAACAGGAGAATATAATGTAAATCTACCCAGACACTAGAAGGTCATCACCAATCCAGACAAGAAATGACAAGTAGTCTTTTTGTCCCTATACAGTCAAAATTAAGGCCAGTGAGGTTTTGTAACTCTTGCCACATTCCTGCCTGGAGAGGTCTGCTCCAAGTTCAAGTTCTCTCAGAGAAAGGAAAATGTAGCCTTTCTCCCCTTTCTTCATACATGTTGTTCAACATCTCTTAGACTTTCCATGCAAGGCCTATAAGCCAAAGGTATTAACATCCCTGGCAAATGGGAAAGAAGCTAACTAGCATAAAATCAAATGGTTGATTCTTTTTCATCATGATGAAAAATTTTCTACACACCTGTGCTACATGGTGGCAGTTTTTCATGAAAATCATCTCGGGTCACATTTGAGTTAAAAATGATTACCACAGCATTTTCTTTTTAATTTAACTTTTTATAAAATGATGTGTAGTGTAGGCTTATTTTTTTTCAAAAAAACAGGTAAATACTATAAAAATTTGAAAAATTCCAAATAACACAAAGGGGAAAATAAAAACTTCTTTAATTTCATTCCAAGGCAATAAACATTATTAATATTTTAATTTTTTCTTATCTCTATCTTTAGTCTATGGATATGTTACTAATACATTTTAAAATGAGGTGAAATGGATACAAAGAATTCATGTTCCAAAATATATGAAGAACTTCATTTTTGAAAGTTATAGGTTACCCTGACATATTTCTTCTTCCCTAATACATAAATAAACAAAGAAGCTTGAGAACTGACATGGAACAAAGAGAGGTAAAAATATATCTGTCATATGATTTCCAAGGTGCTAAAATTTGGTCAAAATCATTTCTTCTGTGATTAATTTTGGGCCCAGAGTTTTTAATATTTGACATTTCTATAAAGGGACTATTGTAGAAATAGAAAATTCTGTCTCTTTTCCCAAGAGAATTATTTATTGATTAGCTCTAGCTTTGCAACCTAAGCACTTGGTACTTATTTGCAAATGAGTCACTTAATAGGACCACCTACATGTAACTCAATTATCTTTGTTTTCTGCAGAGAAAAATCAGTGAAAATTGTATTTGTGCTAATCTGTAACCTATTACTTGAAATTTATCGTGAGTCTAAAAATATTAGTGAATAGAATAGCATCCCATTTCTCAATTATTTCATTTCCTGGCAATAGGTGACTTAGCCTTTGGTGCCCAGATTCATCCTGGCTAACCCCATCTCTTATTTTAGCTGTGGCTGTTGTAGATGGGTCTATGGAAGCTTCAACTCACAGAGGGAGGGAGAAACCCCTGACCCAGGGGCTTTATACGTGTGCTCCCTGTGTGCCTCACAGACCCCAAGTACTGGCAGGATGTTCCTTCGTTAGTACATATATACAACTCAAAACCTTGGAGCAGTTAATATCCCTGAAGGCAACTGTCAACCAATGGGGCCAGAAGTTGATGGAAAATTCCCTCTGTCTTCCATGGTCACAATTCTAGGAGCTATCCAGTATACTTTTCCTTGGGAGAATTGAACCCTGTTGTCATAGCACTGATGTCATTAACACATAGTTTTATTGGCTAGTCCTCCTTCTGTGCTTCATGCTCCTCCCCACTCCTGCTCCCTGGGCTCACCTCCCAAATAATTGCTTACTCACAAACCCTTCATCAAACTCTGTTTTCAGGAGAATCCAATGAAGATAACAGGTAAGGGTGGTCTAATAATTTATATACAAATAACCTTCTAATGAAATTGAACCATCTTGTTCTGTATATGAGATCAGAAGTATGTTAAGTGGAACTTTGGAATACATGCCCTTCTGGGGGTGCCTGGGTGGCTCAAGCATTTAAGTATCTGAGTCTTGATTTCAGCTCAGGTCATGATATCACAGTTCGTGGGATCGAGCCCCATGTCAGGCTCTGCACTGGCAACACAGAGCCTGCTTGGAATTCTCTCTCTCTTCCCTTCTCTGGCTTACATGCATGCTCTCCCTCTCATTCTCTCTCAAAATAAATAAACTTAAAAAAAAAGAGAAGGATGCATGCCTTTTTGAGGAAGAATAAATTCAACCTCTAAATCTGAATTAAATTTCTGGATACTTTATTCAAACTTCTAATGTGAGTTCATATCTAACACTACCAATTACTGGCATAGTCAGTAATTTCCAACATCAGAGTTTCTAACATCACAGAGACTTAATTTAATCATCTCTATATTAAAAGTAATGATATCTACCTCAGTAGATAATATCTAACTCAGAATGGAATTGAAAGTGATAAGCTGTAAAAGGTGAGAGATATGAAGCACCTTGCAAATCATGATAAGAAGCCTGGATAATATTTTGAAGCAATGGAGACTTGTGAAGTGTTTAAAGAATAACTGATTAGGGGCGCCTGGATGGCTCAGTTGGTTAAGCATCTAATTCTTGATTTTGGCTTAGATCACGATCTCACCAGTTCATGGGTTAGAGTCCTGCATTGGTCTCCGTGTTGACAGTGCAGAGCCTGTTTGGAATTCTCTGTCTCCCTCTCTCTCTGCCCCTTCCCACCTCATGCTGTCTCTGTCTCCCTCAAAATAAATAAATAAACTTAAAAAAAAAAAAAAGAATAACTGATTAGATTCACACGTTAGAAAGAATGACTGGTGGTAGAATAGTGGATGGAAATGAGGGCATGAAGAAAGGGCAACCTGATAGGAGAGTGTCATCAAGCAAGTGAGAAATGATGGTAACACAGTCACCTGAATCAGAAGTGCTGGAGTAGGGATGGTGAGAAGTGGGCACCATCTTTGACCGAGAAACTTGGTGACCAAATTGGTGTTGGGGAAATAACGGTAGAACCAAAGGTGGCACCTGTGTTTCTGTCTTGGGTCACTGCCTGGATGGGGAGCCCTTTGCTGAGCTGGGACCACAGGAGGACGTTGAGCAGGTTTGGTGGACTGTGGTGGGCCTGGATCTGTGCATGTTGAGTTTGATCTATCTATGACACTTCGTAGCAGAGTACAGTTGAAAGAGGATGGAACCAGAAGGATTTCCTACAGGAAGTGACAGCTAAGGTGAGACCTGAGAGAGTAGAGGTTATGGAGATGAACATGGGAGCAGATGTGGACATTTAAAAAGACAGCTCTGGTAATGACAATGGGAGTGCATATACAACGAATAAGGAAGTGGCTTACTACAATGCAGAAGAACCAAAGGCTGGCTGACATCCAGAACTGCTAAGAGATAGCTTTTGTTTTTAACACTGAAGCAGAAGACCGACCTTTGTAATGTTATCTGTATTTTTTTCAAATGGTTATAAACAAACTATTTCTCCTTAGATCCAGCCATTTTTCCCCCCACAGCTTCTTTAAAAAATATTCTTTGCTCCCTAAACACTGGCATTATAATCCTCTTTAGTGTCTTTACTTCATAGCAGGGAGTTACTGAGCTGTCACATAGAGGCTGCCAAGGCCGAAATGGTATTCAGAGCGTTTTCCAGAGGCAAAGATAGGGCTGTCCTTCACTTAGAAATTTCATTAGGAATTATACACCAACAGGAGTATGGGTGTGGAACATTGAGTGGCACAATCTGAATTAAAATTGGTTTGGTTGTGAAACGGCTCTCTTGTTTAAAAACCACATCCTTTCAGAAGAACTCAGAGAAAACCAAAAGCTTCTACCATATTCTTCACAAATTTAAATATTTATAGCACATTCGTTTACTTGGATCTCTTTTATTATGCTGCCTACAGACTTGAAAACTACTGTAGATTTGAAAACATGTTTGACCCTTGGTTACATGATGAATCATGTAATAATGACACCGCAGTTAAGTTACCAGAATAAATGCAATCAGATACTTGGGAGAGAGGGAAAAAGAAAATTCTTAGGTGGCAAATCTAAATAATGAGCTAAGGGATAGTTGCCTGAAAAAGACTTGCTAAAGAAAGGCATCCAACACATCCATCAGTAATAGAATTCTTATTTCCTTTTGCCTTAATTCTGCTACAAGTACTGTGGATGCTTAATTATTCTGACATGTGATCTTTCTAGCTAGAGGAGTTAATATGCTAAGGCTTGGGAGTCTGGATTTAATTTTGCCCTAAATGAGCACGGATTTAACATTTTTTGTTTCTGTAGCTAAAGATATTTTAAACGTTATACATATGTGTAACACACATAAATATACACATACATAAATAAGCACACATATATACCTATATGCATACATACATAAGTATGTATACATACATACACAGACATGTAAATATACATATATATAATTTCATGGCTTCCAGGAATATACTTTTAAATAGCTTTAATGTATGTTTGTGAAAGAGCTGAGCTAATTACTGCTCTGTGGTGATTTCTTAAGAATGTCATAAGACAGTTTTAGAAGATCAAAGGAAAAATGGACTCTCCAGGACATGTTTAAAAAGGTATTGTCATTTCTGTTTGATAGGGATTAAATCAAGACATAAACAAACTTGGTTTGGTTGACTTAAATATGTCGTATGCTTTCTTAGAGTTTCTTATTTGCTTGTCCTTTCTGGATTTTAAGAGTTCTTTGATTTTGTCAACATTGGCACACTCTAAAAGGTCAGCCTGATACGCTATGGGTTTCATTAGTGCTTCAGCTTGCTATTATGAAAACATTCCCACTCAGTAAAGAGTTTGAGATGGACACATTTTCTATACTTTTGTGATATTTCAACATATTCTGAAATAATAAAGAATTACGTGGTTGCCTTAGGGTTTTATCAGACTTCACAGGATTATTGATTTTTGTTGTTGTTTTTGTTTTGGTGATCACAAACTTTATTAGTTAAATAAAGCACGTTCAACAAAGATGTTTGTGTTTTTACTCAACCCTTGCTCCTTGCTATCTTTCAGAGTAATAAATGATTCTGAAGAGTGAATGTCTAATTCTTGTGGATATATTTTTATCTATGGTTTTCATTTCCGAAGAGTGAGATCTGATCCTCCAAGATGCCAAAGTCTCTCCAACCCATCCCCCTCTTTAGGAAATTACTCTGTGATGCAGTTTTAGCAAATCAGGCAGAACTGAAGGAAGGGGGAAAATCATCTGCCATTGTTGGTGTGTGTCTTGCATGACAAATATGTTGTCAAAGAAATACTGAAGGAATACCAAGAAGAAGAGACATGATACAAAATAAGTCAGAAAATGAGATGTAGAGTTTATATTTTTACATGAAAAAATATTTTTGAAAATTAGAATCCATTAATGCAAAAAGTGTATATTAATATCTCTAGATATAAGTCCCTGCCCTTTTAGTACGGTTAGGTTATCTTAGTGATTTGGTTCAGGCAGGACTATGCCTTTCTTTTCTTGAACTGGGTGCAGAGCTATATCATTATATTTTTTATGCTTTTCACCTGCTGTAGCCTACATAAATCAGCAAAAGGAAATTTGGCCTGGCAGAAGAGACAGATCACAGATCACAGCTGCGGAATCTAAAATTCCTGATCAAACTGATCAACAATGTAAAGAAGCACATACATTTGTAAAAGGTTCAGTGGCTTTATCTTGGGATCTTTCTAAATAAAGAATCCCTCTACCAGATCCAGAATTTGTAATTTATTATTAATAAGAATAAATATTTCAGGGTCTGTGCATGTTCATTTGCGTATCTGAAGAGGTTAGTGATGAACACTTAAAGCTAGCGTTTTGGTTTGCTTGTTGATTGCATAGTGTACACGTGCATGAGTGACTACATGTATATTAGTCTCTAAAAAAGCCTGGCCCTCAGGCAAGACTGGATGTCCATGATTCTAGGATAACATTCAGCTATCAGTATCCCATTAATAAATGATATTATTTGCACACTTTGAGCCTTCTCCCGTACCACCAGACCTGTCTACCTAGCAAATTCCAGACTCAGCTGATACCAAATATGTTACTTTTAGATAAGATCTGTTCCAAAATCTGGACTATTTGATTTCTAATCCCAGGAGCTGGGTCTTTCTTCCTTGACGGCAGGCCATCCTGTCAGTCTATCTGGATCTTCTCTACTCCCATTCTGCGTCATGAAGTCTAATATCCTATATTTCATCCTCTTTGACTTCTGGTGTCAAATGACTCTGCCAATGGCTGGGATTTTAGCTACAAACCTGGAAATTACAAGGCAAATCTTATCTTTATAAATACAAGACATCAAGGGTGGATAAAATTTAGTATAATTTACCAAGAGTTCTAAGTTCCAAATTTTAAAGTCTCGATTGCATTACTATTCCATTACTTAGTTTATATACATACAACAGTCTCATTCGCATTATACCTGTTCTGTGTAGTTTTCAAGGGTGGTGAACATAAGGTAAGCAATATCCATTTGAGTTGAAAGGTTAATATAGTATGCCTAGAGCTTTATTTTCTTGAGTTCAGAAGGGATTACACCAATCTTTGTGTCAATCAAGACTTCACCGGAATTATTCAGTGTCTTCTTTCAAATAGTCTATTTTCTTTTCTGGATCTCACCTGTGGTGACGCTGGTTTCTTATCAGTTGTGCTATAGTGTTCCTTAGTTTTGTCATTTCATACCAGATTTATACCTGGCTGTTTATAAACCAGGTAGAGCCTGGCATAGACCATACATGTGGGCAATCTGATTAGACTCTCTGCCCTTCAGTTTTTCTTGAACCAAGTTTAATTTTGTAGCTTCTTGGCTTTTGATAGGAACTGAGGTTGATCAGGAGGAAAGGAGGACAAAGAAACAAAAAGTGTAACATAGAAAGTGAAGCAAGAGAGGGGCACCTGGGTGGCTTAGTCGGTTAAGTGACTCTTGGTTTCTGCTCAGGTCATGATCTCACGGTCTGTGAGTTTGAGCCTCGCACTGGGTTTCTTGCTGACAGCACAGAGCCTGTTTGGGGACCTCTCCCTGTCCCTCCCCCTGCTTGCTCTGTCTCTCAGAATGAGAAATAAATAAATAAACAAATAAACAAATAATAAAGTATGTAAGAAAGTGAAGTAAATGTTCTCAGAGGTAGAGGCTATGGATAGGCAAGTCCATTCAATATAGGTTTAACAAGAAGACTGGGTTTTAGTGAGTCTGTTTGTGTTTTGGGGTTTATTAAGAAACACTAAGACTAGGAGTTTGCAACTCCTGATGTAGGGTGTAGGTGTTTGCACATAAGATATTAACCCTTTACACTGACAAGCTCTTGTTGAAGCACAGCCCCACTGTCTTTCCTCTAGACCAAAGCTTATTACTGGGGGCCACCATGCTCAGCTTTTATCACTCAGACACATCCATCTTTACTTTCTCTACATTACTTTTTTGCATGTCTTATATCTGCACAATTCTTGGTTATGATTTACAAAAATTCTTCATTTTTCTCATGGCAAACCTCACGTGTAGAGTTGATCATGGTCTCCATTTATGACATCCCACCATTCTGATGCAATGAAGACCTTTCTCTTATTCCCTTTTCTATATCCCCCTTTTTCTTCACTCCCAAGCATATTCTCTTCTCTAATAAATGTCTACTTTTTGGATATGCATGTACCCTTCTAAAATATAATATTTGTAAGAGTTTTAAATGTGCATACGTGGCATTTTGTTGTAGACACTTAAATTGCCTCAAATTTCCAGGAAACACAAATAACGCTGCAACAAATATCCTTGCAAATGTCACATAATGGGTTTTGAGAAGATTTCTCTGAGATTTATAGCCAAGAGTGGGATTGCTGGGTATATAGGCTTTTTGCATGATGAGTTTCACTAAGTACTGTCAGATTGTTTTTCAGAGAGACTCAAATCTTTCTCTCGCATCAATAATATGTGGGGCTTTGAGCTCACTCACATTCTCATCAGTATTGGGTCGTATCCAAATTTTTAAAATTTTCTAATTTGATGGATTTAAAGTGATATCTCATTGTTTGTTTAATCTGTGTTACTTTAGTTACTGATGAGTCTGAGGATTTCTTATCCATTCAGTTTTCCTTTTTTGTGTGTGTGATTTCTTATTCTAGTACTTGTCTATTTCCTTTTTCTTTTGATTTGCAGGAGTTTCCTATTTTTAAGTTATCCTTTGGCAGTTTTTGATATTGTGGGTATCTTCTACCATTCTGTCATCTGTTACCTTTGCCCATACTATTTTTGTAAAAGACAGATCCCTAATTTTGATATAGTTAAATTTGTCAATTTGATGAACATATCTTGTATCCCTTAAGTACACATTTTTTTCTGCCACAAGGTCACAAAGATCTCTCCTTGGCATTTGCTATACTGACTTCATAATTTTACATTTAAATCTTTAATTTAGTGTTCATCTTTATGTATTATACAAAGATCCAGTTTATTTTTCTGGAGATACTGAGACTTCCCCAACATAATCCACTAAACAATGAATTGTTCCCCATTGGATTTGATGTTCCTTTTATCATACATTAGGTTTATATATATATATATATATATATATATAGGATCATATGTATATATAATATATAATATATGTAATACAAATATGTGCATATTAGCTCTCTTTAAAGTTTCATTGGTTTATTTATTCTCCACCAATATCATTTGGTTTTTACTAAGGTTTGTAGCTTTATTATCTAGTAGAAAAAGCATCTCTCTTCACTCTTCTTTTTGCCTTACTGGGCTATTCATGGATTTTATATTTCATATAAATTCTAGAATAAGTGTTTTTATATTTTTAAAAATGTTGCTAAATTTTCTATTTGGATTATAATAAATTCAGACATGAATCTGGGGAATATTGACATCTATACAATGAAAGTTACCTGTTTGTCAACATGGAATATTTCTCCAGTTATTCAGATCTTTGTAAATATTTAATTTTAAAAATTTTAATTTTATTATTATTATTTTTTTACATTTATTTATTTTTGAGAGAGAGAGACAGAGTATGAGTGGGGGAGGGGCAAAGAGAGAGGGAGATACAGAATCCGAAGCAGGCTCCAGGCTCTGAGCTGTCAGCACAGAGCTCAACAGGGGACTTGAACCCAGGAACCGTGAGATCGTGAGACCTAAGCTGAAGTCCGACGCTTAACCAATTGAGCCATCCATGCGCCCCTGAAGTTGACTACATTCTTAATTATAACTAAATCTAGAAGTTTGGCTTCCACGTGAATCTAAGTTTTTAGATTTGCAATAGTATATTCCTATTATTTTTCTTATTTTTCAGAATATTATTTGAGGTTCTAGATTTATCAATTTTAGAATAATTTCAGAATCATTTTTTTGGATTTCATGTCCCTTTTTTTTGTCCAAATTAGATTTTGACTTGGATTGTGTTAACTCTACACTATCCAGTATGGTAGTCATTAGGTGCATGGGGCTATTGAGGACTTGAAAAGTGGTAGTACAAATTGAGATAGGCCATAAATGTAAAATACAAACCTACTAGCAAACCCTTAGTACAAAAATAAATAAAATATGTCATTAATGATTTTTACAATGTTGTATGTCAAAATGATAGTAGTTCAGGTGTATTGGTTAAATAAAATATATTATTAAATATAATTTCACCTGTCTCTTTGCTCTTTTTCTGTTTTTTTCCCCCACTTAATCACTTTTATTGTCATATAAATATGTATTTCCAGGCAAAGTGATTCTACTTTTTCTTAAGTGTCTAGTAGAATGTTTAAAATTATACATGGGTCACATATTATGTATATTAGACTTTGCTAAATTAAATATTTAAATGATTTAGGAGGAAATTTTCTCTTGAAAGCAAAATATACAAGTATGGACTTATATTTAAGCCTTCTTGCATACAAGCAAGTAAAGATTCAGCACATTTACCTTTACTATCTTCACACACGCACACACACATGCACACGTATACAAACACTGTCAGGGTTCTGGCTTTGAGCATGTAAGTAGAGGGCATGCTATTTCAGTCCAGTAGGGAATATGGAAGACTTGGAGGAGAAAAAGATGGGCTGGGTTTGGGACACGTGGAGTATGAAGGGTATGTATGGTTGACATCCTGGAGGAAACACTTCCTTTCGCATAGGGTTGTACATGTAGGTCTGAAGCTCAGGAGGGAAGCGTGAGCTGACAATAGTGAAGTCAGAGTCATTAGCCCATTATTTGGCATTAAGCATCAATAGGGCCTTGTCTCGACTGTTTACTGATTAAGATGTTTCCTATTCATTAGGAATGAATAGGATGTTTCCTATTCATTAAGATGTTTCATATTTTTCAGGAGTATTTATGTTTTAATGAAATACTTTAAAGAATACTTTAAATACCAAAAATACCTTAAAGACCTAGAAGAAAATCTATTTAGGGAAAAAGATGGGCAATGGAGTGATAATTATTTTAAGACTAACCTGCTCCTAAGAGGGGTATGTCTGTAAAAAAAAAGTGCTCTGGAAATCCCTTTACCTAATTGAGTCAACTCAGGGAGGAATTCAAGGGTAACCACACAGTCTAAGCAAGAGGAGGAGAATTCATCCAAAGACAACCAGGCATTCTACTAAAATATTTTTATTTATTGATGGAAACACATTCAAGGTGAGGTGGAGTGGGTGGGAGGGTCAAGATGGAGCCAGGACATAAGCCAAAGAATCAAGCTTATGACAGGATAAAAATAGAAGAGACGTTTCAGAATAGTAAGCAGATTGCAAAGTGGACTATTACTAAATAAAGAACAAACAGGTGCCCACAGCTCTTTGGCTGGCTGGAGCGAGCGACCTTGCTGCAAAGGTGAGACTCCCTTCTAGTGCCTCAGAGGGTGATCTCACTCTGCCACCACCACAACAGAAAAAGGCTTACTCTAAAAGCCATGGCAGGCTGGGAAATTCTGACCTGTCTTTTGGGGCTTTATTCCCTGAAGTCCCCATCTCATTTGCAAGACCTGCTGACTAGTGTCTGACATCACAGACCCAATTCTGTCACATGTGGGTGCATTCTAAGTCTATGCTTTGGCCTTGCTGGACTCCTTAACTGATGGAGGTTACCTGGAATCTCAGTCAGTCTCATGTCAACAGTGATCAATTTTCTCAGAGATCCTCAGACAATTACCTAGGGGCTTGAAAGAGTGTTCAAACTCATCTTTTCTAACTGAGACCGTCTACATCCTCTCTAGGAATTTCTGGCTGGATTTGATTGCTCTCTGGATGATTTCACATTACACAGATGATTCCCATATTATGTATGGGAATTGACAATGTTAAAAGACTAAGAAGATTCTGATAGAATATTTAGGGTAAATGCTTTCAAAAAAATTTTTTTCCCCATTCCTGGTTAAAGACCGTGTTATCCTTAGTTCCTTCACCCCTTGCCTCTATATGTCATGAAGGTGAGAGACAGTGAGTCACTTGTCAGAAAGTGGTATAATAAGGAGCTCTGGTTTTCACACTGTCTAATTTTAATTGTGGATAGTTTTTTTTAAAGTTTATTTATTTTGAGAGAGACAGAGACAGCGTGAATAGGGCAGGGTCAGAGAGAGAGGGAAAGAGAGAGAGAATCCCAAGCAGCCTCCACATTGCCAGCACAGAGCCCATTGTGGGGCTCAGACTCACGAAACCATGAGATCATGACCTGAGTCAAAACTGAGTCAGATGCTTAACTGACTGAGCGACTCAGGTGCCCCTGTGGACAGTTTTTCTTACTTGGAACTTCCAAATGGGAAAGTTTAGTAAACACAAATTATTGTTCGGAAACCTCTTGTCAGAATGTATAGACAGATATGTAAACAGATAAATAGATGAATGGATACATGGTAAAATAAAAAGAGAAACAGAGAGAGTGTGACTAGAACTAGTATGTACTTCTTTCCAGTCGTAGGAGTGACTTTTTTGTTAGGAAGTATTAACTCATCCGGGAGATTTTGTAGGCGAATCACATTTTGAAATCTGAAGTTCCAGTTCTTTCTGTTGGTTACCAGCAGCTTGCAGGCTAGAATCCTTACTCGTGCACATTCTTCAGTAAACCTAACTGGAAACAATTGTGATTCAAATAAGATTGGCTCACTTTAAGACCAGTTCCAGTTTGGTATGACATGAAGAAGAAGAAAGGAGGAGGAGGAGGAGGAGGAGGAGGAAGAGGAGGAGGAGGAGGGGGAGGAGGAAGGAGGAGGAGGAAGGAGGAGGACGAGGAAGAGAAAGAGAAGGAAGAGGAAAAAGGAGAAGAAGGACAGGAAAAGGGAAAGAAACACAACTACAGTTCTAAAAACCATTCAAAAGTGGGGTGTCTGGGTGGCTCAGTTGGTTAAGCTCCCAACTCTTCATTTTGGCTCAGGTCATGATCTCATGGTTCATGAGTTTGAGCCTCACCTCAGGCTCTATGCTGATAGCACAGAACCTGATTGGGACTCTCTCCCTCTCTCTCTCTATCCCTCCCCCGCTTATGCGGGTGCACACACATGCATGCACACACACACACTCTCTCTCTCAAAATAAATAAACTTTAAAGAAACAAAAATAAATTATTGAAAAGTAATGTAGGCCTCTGCTGAAAAACTCTTAAAGACATCCAAATGGAAATTATACAGTAGGGTTTACATAGTAAATTATAAATTAAACTTCCTAAAATCCTTTATTAGACATGCCTTCCCCTCTCTCAAATTCTCTGTAGTTATACAGATCTCTGCATATCCCTTTATGAGTCTGTCTTTTTAGATGACCTTTCTTTGCGTAGACCAACCTATTCGTTACCTAAAAGGTATAATAGCACGTGTGTAGGTGGAGGGGGTTAGAGGATTATAATTACTCATTATTGCTTTTGTCATACAGAGATGGAACTTTTCGTTCTCATTAGGAATAAAAGTTAAAGCTGTATGGAAATATAAAATTGTCTTTGTGGTATTAAAAATTCCTTTCAAAAGTTATAAAAATATGCCTAACCAGCTGACCTCCCTTTAGTCCTGAGAACAGGCATCTCTTTGGCAAGAAGAGATGAAGAAAGAAGAGGAAGTTAGGAATTGTCCTGGGTTGTAGAGAAAGGGCATGCCTTCCCCTCATAGAGAGAGAAACCTCACAAGATGGAGTCTGAGGACTTGGCATTGGGCTCTGATAGGCTACTTCCTGCTAAGAGGGTCTTGGGCAGGTCACTTAATCACATGGTGCCTCTCTCCCCATCAGCAAATGTGGAGTAATGGCATATTTATCCTCATCAAACCTTGGCTGTTGCCCTATACAAGTGAATCAAAAGGTCTTGGTGCTGATACTTAGTCTGTCACTGAGCAAGGCAAGTATTTGTTCTCTCAGCCTTGATGTCTCCATCCATTAAATAAGGCTGTTGAGAGGTACACAGGAGATAATAAATATGAAGCTTCTTTGAAAATTATAAACACAGGGGCACCTGGGTGGCTCAGTCAGGAAAGTGTCTGACTCTTGATTTCAGCTCAGGTCATGATCTCAGGGTTCATGAGATTGAGCCCTATGTCGGAGGCTGCTTGGGATTCTCTCTCTTTCCCTCTCTCTCTCTGCCTCTCCTTGCCTCTCTCTCTCAAAATAAATAAATAAACTTAAAAAAAAGAAAAATATAAACACAATCAAAATACAGGAGACTTTATAGATCCAAGAGAAAGAATACGATTCTCTCTCTTTTGAACTTTTTGGGAAGGTTTTTTTGGTGTAAGGGGACTGTATTAATTTGCTATGGCTGTTACATAGACTGAGTGACCTAAACAACAGAAATTTATTTCTTCATATTTTGGAGGCTTAGAAATCCAAAATCAAGTTGTCAGCAGGGTTGTTTTCATTTCAAGATCTCTCTCACTGGCTTATAGATGACTGTCTACTCCCTTGGTTTTCACATGGTCTTCCCTTTGTTTGTGCCTGTGCCCTAATCTCCTCTTATAAAGATACTAGCCATATTGAATTTGAGCCTACCCCCATGATTTCATTTGCCTTAAATTACCCCTTGAAATGCTCTATCCCCAAATACAGTCATATTCTGAGATATGGATGTTAGGATTTAACATACGCACTTTGGAGAGGACACCATTTAGCCCATAAATGTCACCTTTTTTCTTTTGAATTGTGAATTTTTCTTTCAAGATTCTGTTATATTACTACTTTAAGTTGTTTTGTGAACAGTCAGACTAATGTCCTGATTTCTTCTGCATTTATTCACTCACAATTTGAAGAAACACTGAAATTCTGAATTCTATATTTTCAGGTTTCGAGTTCTTTAAGAATTCAGGAAGGAGCAGTAATGTCTTTGAGACCTTATTCATCAATCTCCTTTGAGATTTGTTTACGGTTTTCCTGCCAATTTACAAAAGTAAACATTACTAGTGATTCATCTTACTTGATAAACAGTTTCCAAAAAGGAAAGGACATTTCCATTAAATAAGATCTGCTTTAAAGTAGTAATTCATTGTTAATTGTAATTCCCCAAACCATCTTCTGGTGACCAACTAAACCTAGTACTTTTCTGTACTTTTGTAGATCAAAGATAAAGAAGTGGAATCTATAATTTCCATTAGCTCAGCAAAAATTATATAAAGTAATGAAATCCACAGGATAATCTCTTAGGAAATGTTTACTTTCTATATTTGTTAGGGTGGCAAATGCAGAATATATTTAATATGTATTTGTAACATATATATTTGTCTTGATTTATGTATAAAACAATTTTTCCAGTTCTTACTGCCTAGAGTGCAAATGGAGTACTTTAACAAAACCAATTCAAATTCCACTGTCCTTAAAGTTTGCCAGTGATCAAGAAGTTCAGCTTCCTCATTAGGTATTTAGGGAGAACTGAGCCCAGTTAGGTGTTGAGCTTGAAAAATATGTCATCCTATTAAACTAAAACTCACCCCTTCTTTCTGAAGACTAAAGCTTCCTTACTGAGTCGAGGGCCTTGTGTCTGAATACTCCACTTAACATGGAGTCTCTCTTGGAAGGTTCTTCAGCTGTCTTGCAAATAGATTTAGCTGGGCTAGATGGCAAGTCAGATACATTCATGTACCCCTGAGTTCTGGCAACAAGTCAAGCAGGGACTCCTGCCACATATAAAATATATTGAGAACTTTTTAAAAAGTGCTTCCTTTTACATTATCTTTTTCAAGTCTCAAAGTAGAGATGTTGGCTGAGTACAGTCATTCTAATTTTGGAGATGAGAAAATGAACTGTTACAAGGTCAAATAATTTGCCAAGGTTACACTAGTAAGTGGTGGTCCTAAGATTAAAACCCAGACATTTCAGAATCAAGTCCAGAGAACTGATAGTCCCTACATATATTAGGATAAGGGATTAGGAGATAGCCAGTTCTCTCTGTTACCTAATTGCATTGGCTGACTTTACAATGGCTGAAGGAATTGTGAGGAGAACTAGAACCTTGTCTACAATTGGGATCCAATATGTATTTGAGTCTGATTAACTAGGAGAGGGAGAAATGACAAAAGACAAATCATAAGAAGGAACTGTAGGCCCCCCAGAAAGAACTGATCTGAAGTGAGAAGAACAAGAGAGGAGTAGGCAACCTGGATTCAGTGTGCACTGTCACTGGAAGCTACTCTCACACCAATATGGAAGTCTTCTCATTCTATGGAGAGGAAGGGTTGTATTTAAACTTAGTGAGCTCTGCTAGTGTGGGTTATGCACAACTCTGCTAACTGACTATGCTGAGAGAGCTAATCCATAGGAAGAAGAGGCTGCCTCCTCATTTTCCAAAGAAGGTTTTAAAACAGGTTGTCAAGTGATGGTTTGTGGTGAGTAGAAACATGCAAAAAAGCACTGGTCCTAAAGACATTGCAAGGTTGCAACCGGCATCTGCCTAAGTAGAACATCATGAGCCCTGGTCTGGGGTACACCGTGGAGGTGATGGGTCCAGACTGATCCATGAACATGCAGGCATAACTCATGGACACTCTCACAGTTGAGGGAGAGGGAGAGGGACCCTCAGAATTTGGCTGAATGGTATCACTGAGCTAAAAAGATGAGTGTAAATAACACAATGACTTTATTTGAATCTACAGGCTAATGAAAACAGGAGACTGATATAATATTTCTCGTTTTAAGAATAACAGCTTACTCTTGAGGCACCTGAGTGAGTGGCTCAGTCAGTTAAGCATCTGACTCTTGACTTTGGCTCAGGTCATGATCTCATGGTTCATGGGATCGAGCCTGGCATCAGGCTCTGTGCTGACAGTGCAGAGCCTGCTTGGAATTCTCTCTCTCCCTCTCTCTCTGCCCCTCCCCCACTCATGCTCTGTCTCTGTCTCAAAATAAGTAAATAAACTTTAAAAAAACAAAAAAGATGACAGTTTACTCTTTGTGGTTAACTCTGGTTAATGAGTCCAAGGATGAGTTTAAATTATAACTGATTTTCTAAATATGAATTTTGTTTACTCTAAGTCTTAGCATGCCTGACAAACTCTACAACCACATGCACAAATTCTCTCTTTATTTAATTTTTCCCATGGCCTAGGCTGGTCTGGAGGCCTGGTCTAACTGTAAAATAATTTTTTTTCCTTCAGATAGTGCTGTAAGTTTAGAATACATATTAGTGCATTTTTATTTTCAGAAAGACCATTCCTGTGAATCCAAAATGTCCACTGGCAAGGGTTACATTTCATTGGAGATGTGTCATTTGAGATGTGTCAACATCTGCCTACTAAAGAACGGTTTGGTGACTGAGAGCTTTAGGACTTTTCTTCCCCTTATTACTCAATATTGACTGAGACCCAAAGAAGTCTTCTTCCCAGAGCTTCTGAACTGACATTTTGTGAAGCAGTGGCCTTCCTGGCTTCTGGCTCCACTGGAGAGATTTTCTAAGTGTGACTTTGAGCTCCAGGCCCAGAGAGTCTCTGAGCAAATCCATTTCTTTGAAGGGAAAAATAAAAGAACCTCTTTTCTTGTTGTCTGCCATGACAGATACCCAACAATGGCAGCAGTTGGTTTCCAAGAGACATTTTCTCCATTGAAGTTGATACAATGAAATGTTTTTGTTTTCTTTCCTTATTATTTAAAAAAGAAATAAAAATTAGACTCCAAGTATCATTTATTCTGTAGCTCTTTCCTCCCACTGCAAAACCTAATTGTTGGGCCTCAGTTTAACCTATTCCCCCTTCAGGAAAGGGAAAATTCAAGTTCAAATTAAATCTCCTCTCAGGGTGCGTGGGTGGCTCAGTAGGTTAAGCATCCCTCGGCTCAGGTCATGATCTCATGGTTTGTGAGTTCCAGCCCCACATTGGGCTCTGTGCTGACAGCTTGGAGCCTGGAGCCTGCTTCGGATTCTATTTCTCCCTCTCTCTTCCCCTCTTGCGCTCTGTCTCTCTCTCTCTCTGAATAGTAAATAATAAACATTAAATTTTTTTTTAAATAAAACAAATAAATAAATAAATAAATAAACCTCCTTTCTGCTCCATTCAATTACGGGATTGGAGAATGAATAACCTGAAAAAAAACAAAAACAAAAACAAAACAAAAAACCTACATATGTATAGAGGTTTCTTTGCATTCAGAAAAAGTTTTTGTTAAATTTTCAATGCTTTAAATTAAGAAATTCCTATATGAAAAAAATTATTATTTGCTTCTGTGGCTAAAGTCGTGGGAAGGAAAAAAATATCACAGACTTTAATTTTAAAAGTCAAAAATTTGCCATTTCTGAGAACAGTATTTCAGGAAGAAAGGAGATGAGTACTTCCCAGTAGGTGGGGAGGGATCACTCCACCCTGCTCCTGATATTTGAGAATTACAGTATTCATAGGTTCAACCCCCTCCCTCTATAATCAACACAGGTAGTTTATTACAGTCGCTTTGTAAGAATTGCTTCATGATCTCAAGGAGAGGGCGGGCCTTGTGCTCACGAGCAAATAAATTTTAAAGTGAAAACTTGTAACATACACTTGAAAATATGGTAAGTCACAGTGTTTGTTTAAAAGAACGAAGAGAAGTATGACGGTGAAGTTCTGTAATGAGCTCCCGATGGTTTTTCAAGGAAGTAAAACATACAGGATATTATCTGGAGATTGTCAAACATGCAACAGGAAGTTCTGCTGGCTGTGAAGAGACAGTGCCAATTCACCAACCATGACCTGTGTCTTTGCTGTATGTCAGACACACAGGACAGCTATGGACTCATCTAATGCCCTCTAGGACCCAACGATGCGGCACTATTATCGCCCTGTTTAAAAAATGAGGAAATTGGGGCACCCGGGTAGCTCAGTCCACTGAGCCACCGACTCTCCATTTCCGCTCAGGTCATGATCTCAGGGTTGTGGGATTGAGCCCCACATTGGGCTCCTCGGGGAGTATGGAGCCCGTTTAAGATTCTTTCTCTCAGGGCTCCTGGGTGGCTCAGACGATTAAGCATCTGACCCTTGATATCCCCTTAGGTGCTGATCTCATGGTTGATGAGATCCAGTCCCCTGTTGGGTTCCGTGCTGAGGATGGAGCCTGCTTGGGATTCTTTTGCTCTCTCTCTCTCTCTCTCTCAAATAAAATAAAATACAATAAAATCCAATAAAATAAATAAATGTAAAAATGAGGAAATTGTATTACAGAGAAATTAAGCCATGTATTTAAGGTCTCACAGCTTGTAAAACAGGAGAAGAGATTTAGACAGGACTTCAAAACTGCTACAGTCCACCACTTAGAGACAACTATAACATAAATTTGGAAAAAGGTCCTGTCTTATAATATGATTAAAACTCATGCACACTTTCAATAGCAAATGGATGGAAGTTCCACCTTTCAGTAGTAGAACTGTCTCAAAACTTGTCAAATTTAAGAAATTATGCAGTACTGTATATTTGATGAAGATAATGTATTTGTAACTATTTAGGTAACTTCATGAAAATTCATAATTTTATGAAGTATATACTGTTTTACTTTTATATAAAAAATCCAGTATTAATTTCTTCCAAGCATTTAAAATTTATCATTATATATGTATATATAAGTACATATATAATTTATGATTATATAATTCAAAATTTCAATTAAAAATTATGGATTAGATTTGAAGGGTTTAAAGGCTAATGAATGCTAAATACGTATGAAAAAAATTCAACCTGTTGTTGAGTACTCAACAATGTTCAGTACCTGCTTATGAAATGAGAACAATATCAATGGGTATTTGGAATTCACTAGGCTGAGAAGCCAATATTTTTGTGGTTGACATAAATGATTTTGTGAGAACAAGTAGCCCATGATTCATTATTTGTTTTTCTTATATTTTTATGCTCCATTTGCCTAGGTAAACTTAAGAATTTGTGTCTCCTTGTTTTCTTTCTAAAATAAATTTAGCTTTTAAAATGGAAACACAAATGGTTTCAGAATTAGAATGATACTAACTTGGGGGTGCCTGGGTGGCTCAGTTGGTTAAGCGTCCAACTTCAGCTCAGGTCATGATCTCAGGTTTGAGAGTTCAAGCCCCACATCAGGCTCTGTGCTGACAGCTCAGAAACTGGAGCCTGCTTTGGATTCTGTGTCTCCCTCTCTCTGTCCTTCCTCCACTCATACTCTGTCTCTCTGTCCTTCTCTTAAAAAAAAAAAAAATTAAAAAAATTAAAAAAAAAAAAAAGGATGAACTAACTTGATCAATAGAGGGATTTTTAGAAGTAAAGAAACCAGTGAGCTTAATAAGTCAGATACGAGTCAAAGAAAACTACAAGTTGTTCACATTACCTTATAAAGAGAGATTCCAAGGAGCTACTATTCCAAAACATGTTCATTCTTGTAAAGAGAGAGGGCATAAAACACAGCTCCATGAATCAGGAAATTAATGGTTATACTTTTAGTATGTCAGATCTTTGGAGAAAAGCAGGATTTGCTTTTGTAGAAAAACAGTTAAAAATAATGACTAATTGATTCACCAAAGACTAATTTTGGGAAGGAGAAAAGATAGTATAGAAAAGAGGTAGAAAAAAAATCACATGGTGATTACCGGTAAATATTCCTAGTTAAATTAATAGAAAATATTAGAAAAGGAGAAATATTTGAATGAAAGTGATTAGTCCAAGAACCAGGGAGTTGGTGTTGCAGAAAACAGGACTAACAAAATAATCAGAATATTCTGCTTATCATGGGAGGAAGACATGAGATTAAAGCCTTAAAAACTGCAAAAATAGATTTCTTATGGTTTTACAAGTATCCTTTTAAAAATTATGTAAGTACAAGGATTTAGTTCTTTTTCCTAACATAAGAAGCTAAAATAAATCACCAGTTTTTGTAAAGAACTCAAATTCCTAGAAAAAATCTATTCATTTAAAACTGTAAAAGGAAATATTTTAATTTAGAATTGTAATAATTGATACACCCAGGGAGAGTGTGGATCCAGTGACTTGAATTTAGTTGGGAGACTCAAATTAGCTCTCCTAACTAACCCTGAGAACACTACAGCTTGGACACGACACAATTTCAGCTTTATTACCTAGCTGTCAATTAGTCAATAAATTTTTAGGTCCTCCTATGTGCCTAGCACTAAGTAGACATGGAAATATGAAAGAAGTAAGTAAAATATATACTCTGTCTATGGCCTAATTTTCTATGGATAATTACTTATATCTTATTTCCTTTAATGGGGCTTTGAAAAAGAAAGGAAAACATTCAGGCATTATGAATGACAAAAGGAAACAATTGGAAATAGTTTCAATAAAGTCTCGTGTCTTATAATTTTGAGTAGATAATATCTACTATTAAGTCTTTATTTCATCACTAATATGCATATTATATTTACTCAATTTGGTATACTATGATCTAGCACCCAAAGATAGTTTTCCACAGAATTTAGGGAGACTGCATTATTGGCGGGGGCGGGGGGCGGGGGGGGGGGGGACTCTCCGAATATCACTAAGCTATGGTTTGGATCACTCACAAGTTATCACATGGTATTTTGTGTGAGTTGAGCTCAGGCTACTAAACAGTCTTGCTTTGGGCAGCTGACCTATTCACTGACTTAGAATCATCCTGGCTTGTATCATGGCCTCATCAATGCACTTGGTCTTGGTGTTGGCCCCCCAGTCTACTTTCCTGGGATCTACCTGCCTTATTTTCTTTCCTGGTTTCCTTTGTTGTTGTTGTTGTTGTTGTTGTTGCTTGTTTTATTTTTTTGTCTGTTTTTATTTTTTTTCCATTTTTCCTTCAGCTTCTTCCCTACTTTGGTCCTCTATTCTTAAATTTTTAGTCTCAACATACTCTAGCACTCACACTTTAATTTCTCCTGAATCTAAAGCAGAATTCCAACTATGTTCACCCCTGAAGATAGCATATTTCCTTGCAATATTCCTTTATTTAAGAATATAAAAATTACATACTTAAGATCTTACAATTCCCACTTATCTCAATAGCTCTGCTTTCCTCTTTGTTCCTCTACCCTCACATTGATACAGAGTTTATTTCCGGAACTCTGTAATCACCCTATTGTGAAAGAAGGGGCATTTTTCTCATAGCACATGACATTACATAGTCTGTGTGGGCAATGCTTAAGTAAAATACAGCCGCCTATAATTATCTAAATGCACAGTCTATCGAAATAATTCCACCCCAAATCTTTCATTTCCTGAATTAACAGGTTCCCTATATTGGCTTCAATGCCTACCCATTAAAAGTGGAGAAACCAAATGCTAGGAAAGAGAATTCCAAGGTCCAGGCTCCTATCTTTTCTTTTTCCCAGAGATAGTGGCAAAGGTCCTTAGTAGATAAGATAAATGAAATGCCTCTAAACGTAAAACTAATCCCTGTTATGAGAAAATACAGTCTATGAGTATGAAAAGGGAAGATACTCATTCCAGTCTTTTATTTTCTGTTTTTCTAAGGACAAATTCCCCACCTGAAAAACAAATAATCTAGTAAAGAAATGGTCAGATGATTAGACACTTCTCTAAAGAAGACATCCAGATGGCCAACAGGCACATGAAAAGATGCTCAACGTTGCTCCTCATCAGGGAAATACAAATCAAAACCACACTCAGATATCACCTCACGCCAATCAGAGTGGCCAAAATGAACAAATCAGGAGACTATAGATGCTGGCGAGGATGTGGAGAAATGGGAACCCTCTTGCACTGTTGGTGGGAATGCAAACTGGTGTAGCCACTCTGGAAAACAGTGTGGAGGTTCCTCAAAAAATTAAAAATAGACCTACCCTAGGACCCAGCAATAACACTGCTAGGAATTTACCCAAGGGATCCAGGAGTGCTGATGCATAGGGGCACTTGTACCCCAATGTTTATAGCAGTACTTTCAACAATAGCCAAATTATGGAAAGAACCTAAATGTCCATCAACTGATGAATGGATAAAGAAATTGTGGTTTATATACACAATGGAATACTACATGGCAATGAGAAAGAATGAAATATGGCGTTTTGTAGCAACATGGATGGAACTAGAGAGTTATGCTAAGTGAAATAAGCCATACAGAGAAAGACAGATACCATATGTTTTCACTCTTATGTGGATCCTGAGAAACTTAACAGGAACCCATGGGGGAGGGGAAGGAAAAAAAAAGAGGTTAGAGTGGGAGAGAGCCAACGCATAAGAGACTCTTAAAAACTGAGAACAAACTGAGGGCTGATGGGGGTGGGAGGGAGGAGAGGGTGGGTGATGGTTATTGAAGAGGGCAACTTTTGGGATGAGCACTGGGTGTTGTATGGAAACCAATTTGACAATAAATTTCATTAAAAAAAAAACTTCTTCTGTTCCAAAAAAAAAAAAAAAAGGACAAATTCCCAACTCTACACCATTTACCTCTCCTAAGTAGAGGCCAACCAGCCCTCGTCTGTTGGATTAATGCTCTTCTATCTATTGTGATCACTCTTCTCAGTTACAGACCTTGCGTCATCAAGTCAAATCTGATCTTAAGTACAATTACTAGGAAATTGGCTCTTGCAATGCTATGTTTCATGACCAAATTCCTAACTGCCTTATTCCCTCAGGCCTGGGGTACTGGGTGGATTACTGAGACACAAATTAATTTTTCCTGTGACTAATGATTCTTCTTGCTATACAGTTTAAAATTGGAAACAACCCTCCCAGGGACAATCATCCTTGTGCTTGAATGCTAAAATCTGAACTTGTTCCTGTGCTCTGCCCATCACAGCAATGAATTCTGGAATACCCATCTTCATTGGGACTTCTGATGCTACACACCCCATATCAAATCCTCATTCCTTCTGTCAGACAGCACCAAACACTGTCTGCCTATTCAGACTTGTCTCCTGAACTTCACAAAGCTCTGTTCTGACTCCACTTGCTCTGTCCATTTTTGGCCGATTAAGGCCTGGTTCAAGCAGCATATCATTGCACCTATCACACTCCTGCTGAATATTTGGAAACCAGGACTATTATAAATCAATGAAAATAAAGTCACAAATTGTACAGGAAGCTAAAAACCATAATGCATTTTGAATGAAGCAATGTTTCTTTCTACACTCAGAGGAGTTGATTCTTATTTTCAATTGAATGTTTTTAATGTGTTTAGAACTCATTTGAATGTTTTGTTTCATTTTCCTGGTTTAATGAAAGTAAGATTGATTTCTTTCTTTCTTTCTTTCCGCCCCCCCCATGAACCCTTATCTAAGCTAAGTCAGAATGTTCAAAAAAGGCATTGTACAAGCTAAATGGATTTCATGGTGAAATGAGGGCTCAACAAAACTCCCTGTTAGTTGTCCCCTTGTAGAAACATTTCTAAGCTGTAATAGATTTTTTGCCTTAGTAAACAAATTATAATAAATGGATTGGCTCTTATTTGGGGGATATTGGTTCTTGCCATGCTTTAAGGTACTGGATCATGAGGGTCAAATTTATTCATTCTTTCAATGTTTACTATGTACTAGGCCCTAACTGATGTATATGCTATGTCTTAAGAAACCTCAAAGTTTAAAGGGGAATATAATATATAGAGTAATGCTTATGTGGAGCAGAATGCAATTAATACCCTAGTAGAGAAACTGATGATCTTTCTAAGTTCAGGAATTACAGCGACTATAGGATATTAGGGAAACTAATGGAGCATGACTACCTCTTCATTCTGAAATAACTGAACACTTACTACATGCCAGGACTTTCTAGGCCCTGAAATAAAGCAGTGAAAACAAAACAAAACAAAACAAAACAAAGCAAAACAAAACAGCGTTTCTGCTTTCATGGGGTCCACTTTCTAGAGAGGTGGGGGATAGACAATAAACCAATACCTCTCAACGCACAGTGTGTTAAATGGTGATACAAACTACGCGGAAAAGTAGAAATGACAAGGAGGACTAGGGACTGTGGGGTGAGGGTGGACCAGCTGTTTGACACTAGATATTCAGGGGAGACCTCAGGGATGGTGTCATTTGAGCAGTGACGTGAAGTGAGAAGGAGGGAGCATAAAAATATGAGAGATGCAAATTCCTCAGAGCGCCTAGAACTTCTTGATGGTGTTTGAAGAAGAGCAAGAAGGCCAGTGGGGTAGCAGGGCAAACCTGGAGAGGAGCAATAAGGGAGCTCAAAAGCCTGATGCAGATTCAGCAGGGCCTTGAAGGCTGTGTACTATGCACGTCTCCCCCTCCCTGTCATCCATCCTCACACCTTCATTCTGTTTCCTTGTTAGTTGCCATTCTCTTACAAGTGGAAACTAGAAAGGAAAAAAAGTTAATTAGGGGTTCTGGTGAGCTGGATTCCATTTACTTGAGGTAGAAGTGTAATATATTGCTCTGTATTTAATTCTTAAGCCATATCCCATGGGAATTTTTCTCTCCCAAATTAGATAATACATGATCAAAATCACAGATTGTCTTCTATTTTTTTTTTCCTATTCCCCTAGAGCTCCTAGATCCTAGAGGAGCTTGTAGTCTAGTGTTAAAAGAATGTCAACTTTTAATACTGTGTTTTATCATAGACAATGACTACTAAAAGGTCATTCTTCCGCACCGCCTCTGGATCTTATCTCTCTTTCACCAGGGATAGATTTTTCATGCCATTGTAAACTGGCCTGGGATTGTAGTGAGGCTACAGTCATGTCTAGTCTAAGAGAGAGAGAGAAATCTAGAGATATGGAAAAAATAGGCATTAACATTTTTTTCTCTGAAGAGTAGTCTTTCATATTTACTTTTGTTTATTGGTATATCTGAAGGTTCATGTAGTTATTTGGTATTCTGTCTATGTCAAATAGTACACAAGGGAATGAGTTACCTAAAGTTTACAAAGGTCTTGCTTTAAATCGGGCTTGGCCTATTTGCCATAAATAAGCAAAGCTGGATTTTCCCCACAAGGGAAACAACCAGCTTTTTAAAGTCCTCTGAATTGACTAAACCCGGGGTAAGGAATAACGCTCCCTTATTTTTTTAAGTTTGAAATAATTTTAGACTTACACAAAAGTTCCAAAAATAGTAGAGTTCTTGTATACCCTTCACCCAGTTTCATCAAATACACATGGCCACAGCACAATTACTGAAACCAGGAAGCTGATACTATTAACTTAATACAACACTATTAATTAATCTACAAACCTTATTAAAAGCTCTCCGGTTTCACACTAATGTTCTATTTCTATCACAGAATCCAATCCAAGATGTACATATTACATTTATTATCAGTTCCTCTGGTTTTCTTTCTTTTTTCTTTTCTTTCTCTTTTTTTTTCTTTCACGACTGACATTTTTAAAAATTCCAGTATAGTTAACACACAGTGTTTTATTGGTTTCAAGATATATAATACGGTGATTCAACAGTTCTATACATTACTCAGTGCTCATCACGGTAACCCCCATTACTATTTCATCCAGCCCCCACCCCCACCCCCACCTCTCCTCTGGTAACCAACCATCTGTTTGTTCTCTATATGTAAAAGTCCGGTTTTTGGTTTGTTTCTTCTTTTCTTTGTTTTGTTTCTTAACTTCCATATGTAAGTGAAATCATACATTATTTGTCTTTCTCTGACTGCCTTATCTCACTTAACATTATACTGTCTACCTCTATCCATGTTGTGGCAAATAGGAAGATTCTTTCTTTTCTATAGCTGAGTAATATTCTATTGTATGTATATACCACATCTTCTTTCTCCATTCTCTATTGATGGAGATTTGGGCTGCTTCCATAATTCAGCTATTGCAAATAATATTGCAATAAACATAGAGGTGCATGTATCTTTTCAAAGTAGTGTTTTCATATTCTTTGGGAAAATGTGCAGTAGTGGAATTAGTGGATCATATGGTAACTTTATTTTTAATTTTTTGAGGAGCTTCCATACTGTTTTCCACAGTGACTGCACCAGTTTATATTCCCATGACTGACATTTTTTTTAAAAAATACGGATTATTTCACAAAATGACCTTTGATTTGGATTTATCTGATGCTTTTCTTGATTAGAAAAATTGCCATTCCTTTTTGGCAATATTATCACAGAAGTGATGCTATGTGCTTCTGGGTGCATCACATCAGGAGGAACATAATATCCATAGGTCTTAGTGGTGCTGTTAATTCTAATCTTTGGTTATGGCAGCGTGTGCCAGGCTTCTCCAATGTAAAGTTACTATATTTTCCTTTGTAATTACTAAGTGTCTTGTTGAGACATACTGAAGGAGACACACTTAAAGACTATGCAAATATCCTGCTTCTCCTTATTTCTTCACTTACTTTACGATACATTTTTTTTAATATTTAATGTTTATTTATTTTTGAGAGAGAGAGAGAGAATAGGGAGGGGCAGAGAGAGAGGGGGAGAGAGGATCTGAAGACAGCTCTGTGCTGACAGCAGAGAGCCTGACTGGGGGTTCGAACTCACGAACCATGAGATCATGACCTGAGCCAAAGTCAGCGGCTTAACAGACTGAGCCACCCAGGTGCCCCTAATATACATCTTTTTATGCTTTTTGTCTGTAACATGTACTACTGTGGAGTTTGCCTAATGGAAATGTTCTAGTTCCATTATTGTTTCTACATTTATTAACTGGAATCCTGTACAACTGTGAGAAAATACCACCCCTTATCCATTTAGTCAATTATTTATTTCTAGATCAATTAGTCAAGATTTATAGATGTTTATTTTATTCGATAGGTTATAATTCATTGTTATTATTATTCATTTTGCTACTCAAACAAGTGAGATTTCATTGTGAACAGACTGTAAGCCAAAGAGATCAAATGCACCATACAATAAACACCAAAACAGGCATATAAGTTCCTTTTTCTTATTTGACTGGAGATATTCTCTTCATTAAAAGTGCTGTGCTTTAATCTCTTTTATCTTCTAGCACTGGCAGGTGTGCAATAAATGTTAACTGAAAAAACATAAATGAATTAGTAAAAGACTAATGTGATAAAATTAGATTTCATAAAGGACTAATTAAATGATTCCTGTAAATTTTTTCTTTTTTTTAAGTAGGCTCTATGCCCAACATGGGGCTTAAACTCATGACCCTGAGATCAGGAGTCACATGCCCTACTGAGTCACAGCCAGCCAGGTGCCCCTTAAATTTTCTATTTTCATTTGGTCAAGAATTTACCACCAAAGTCCGACAAAGCTAAATATGAGTCTCTGTGTATATATCACTTTCTTGAAAAGGTGACTAGGGTTTAAGCAATTCTGATGTTGGGTTGGCTTTGCTGTGGTATTGATTGTGTTTGTTGCTATCACGTTGTTTAAAGTGATATATCTATCCTATTATATGTATATCTTATTATATAAATCCTATTGTATATAATATAATATATAATAGGATATATATAAATATAATAGGATATGCATGAAAATGGTAAAAACTAAGGATTAAACTATATAGTGGAAAGCAAACCGCTGTTATCCATGTCTGTGTATCATGTTGGATAGTCTATGTATATACGTGTGTGTGTGTGCGTGTGTGTGTGTGTGTGTGTGTGTGAATAGAAAATGAAATATCTTTCACACTTTTTATTACTTTTTAAACACAAATGAAAGCATGCTATACATCCCATTCTGTACCTTAATTTTTAAAGAGTTAATAATAAATCAATGAGAGCATTCTTTATTTATTTACTGAGATTTATCTTCTTTTTAGTGGCCAAGTAATATTGCATTGTAGTAATACACTGTAATTTTTTTCATGAGTCTTACTGATTTAAGAATTTACTTAAATACAAGTGATGGGGATTGAAGAGTGCACTTATGATAAGCACTAGGTGATGTATGGAACTGTTGAATCATTATATTGCACATCTGAAACTAACATAACACTGTATGTTACCTAACTGGCACTAAAATAAAAACTTTTAAAACAGAGTTTATTTCAATCTATTTTTGATATTTTGTTGTAAACAATGCCTCATTGGATATCTTGAAATATACTCCTTTGTGCATATGTAGGCAAGTAGGATAAATTCTTAGAAGAGGAATTGTTGAGTTGATGGGAATGTATATTTAAAATTGAAATAGATATTGACAAATTGTCCTTTTAAAACGTTGTCTTACCAGCACTTTGAGAGGGCTTATTTTTCTGCACTTGCCCCAAATCCATGAATTTTACAATCAAATAAGTGAAAATAATACTTTTTTATGATTTGGGGGTGCCTGGGTGGCTCAGTCAGTTAAGCGCCCGACTCTTGATTTTGGCTCAGGTTCCTGAGATTGAACCCTGTGTCTGGTTTGCATTGACAGCACAGAGCCTGTTTGGGATTCTCTCTCTCCCTCTCTCTCTGCCGCTCCCCCTCTCACACATGCTCTCTCTCTTTCCCTCTCTCAAAATAAATAAACAAAATTTTTTTTGAATCTTTCTTATGATTTTAATATATATTTATCTTTCTCTGAATGAGGTTGACAATTTTTTCACGTGTTTAAAGGTCACTTATATTTTCTACAAAATCATCTTTAAATTGTTCTTTGACCATTTTTTAAAGTAGACTCCACCCCTGGAGCTGTGCCCAGTGCGTGGCTTGAACTCACACCCCTGAGATCAAGACCTGAGCTGAAATCAAGAGTTGGATGTTTAACTGACTGAGCTACCTGGGCACCCTATTTTCTTTTTGATCTTTTTTGTTCTTTTTCTTATTTATTTGCAGAAAAGTTTATATATTCACGAAATTATCAATTTGACCATGATATATGTTGCAAATATTTGTTTCATGTTATTTTACATCATTTAACACTAAGCCTTTACTTTTACTATTTTTTGACAATGGGAGAACTTTCAATTTTTATGTATTAAAACTTATGATTCTTTTCTTTTATGAATTCTAAGTTTGGTTCATATGCAGAAATGCATTGTCTACTCCAAAGCTAGAAAACAGTCTTCCCTCATAGTTTGGTGAATTTATTTGCATTAAAATATTAGAGACATTTGAAATTTTGTTTTGGTGTAAGAAATAAAGAAGTAGGAAGTAGGAATTCTGTTGTTTCCAGAGGTCTTCACAGTGTCAGAATCATTAACTGATTCTTTCCCCCACTAAATAAACTAGCGCTGTCTCCTTAGTAGGTTTCCAAAAGGTAAAAGAGTGCCAAGTGGTCAAATGAAGTTGATTTAGTCATGTTGCCATTTATTTATGCAGATGAAAAGCATTTTCAGCTTTTTATAAAATGTCTTTTCTCTCCCGGGAATGATCCACCCCCATCCTGTTGGCATTAACCAAGTCCTAGTGCTCCTGAGAATGGAAATAACTTACGCAATTATAGGCACACTTTATTTTATTCTACTTGGCTTTATTGTACTTTGCAGATATTGCGTATTTTACAAATCAAAGATTTAGAGCAGCCCTGAGTTGAACAAGTCTATTGGCACCATTTTCCCCAACAACATTTGCTCACTTTGTGTCTCCATCACATTTTGGTAATTCCAGCAATATTTCAAACTTTTCATCATTATTATATTTGTTATGGTGATCTACTATCAGTGATTATGACTTGCTGAAAGCTCAGATGATGATTAGCATCTTTTAGTCATAAGATATTTTTAAATTCAGGTATGTTTTGTTTTGTTTTGTTTGTAGACATACTACTGCACACTTAATAGAATACAGTACAGTGTAAACATAACTTTTATACATACTGAGAAACCAAAAAAATGCACTTGACTCATTTTATTTCGATATTTACTTTATTGTGGTGGTCTAGAACTGAGCCCACAATACCTCTGAGGCATGCCTATGTGTGGTTGTTATTTACAGCTAAGCTGACATCTGCATGGGAGTCTTCATACGTATCTAGATTGGTTTCAAATATGTTGCTTTATTGCTACCTTGGGCTTTAATATTTTTACTGGAAATAAAATTAGGCAAACAAGATATTTATCTTCGTTTTAAACCATAACATAATCTATAGCCAGCATGGTCTTTAACTCAGGTAGTGCTTGTAAATATCTCTATTTGATCTTTCCCTCCCAAGCCACAACAGTGTAGGGAAGAGTATTGTGGAAATCTACTTCTAAAATGGCTCCTAATGATCCGCCTGCCGGTATTCATTTCCAGTCAATCCTTCTCCTCCCTTTATATGTGGACTGGACCGAGTAATTGTTTCTAATGAATAGCATGTGGCAGAAACGATGGGATATTACTTCTGATATTAAAGCGTAAAAACTTCTGAGATAAAGTAGAATGTCTTTCTGGCATTCTCTTTCTTTTGCTGTACTGTCTTGTTCACCTTAATGAACCAATCTGTTGTGTTGGAAAAATCCACGTGGCAAGGATATAAAGGCAGCCTTCAGCCAAATCTTAAAAGTAACCAAACCCCACCAACAACCACGTGAATAAGCCTAGAAGTGGATCTTTCCCCAATTGAGCCTTGAAGTGAGTAGCCCCAGCCAACGTCTTGATTTCAGTCTTGAGAGACCTGAACAGAGCATCTAGCTAAACCAAGATCAGATTCCTGAACTACAGAAATTGACATAATAAATATTTTAAACCTCTAGGTTTTGAGGTAATTAGATATGCAGCAATGGGTAACTAATATAATAAAGTTGGATGATAATATTAAATAAATAATATTGTCATTAATATTAGTAATATTAAAATATTACGATTATATTAGCTTTGGTACAAAAGATTATAATGTTTTATAATAATATTATAATATTAGAAAGCTAATAATACTAATGAGTTTCATATGGGGAAATCGTTATTCTAGGAGTTTTGCATGTGTTATTCTATTTAGTCTTCATCTTAACCCATGAGAGAGTTAAAAGATTGATCTGCCTTTTACAGTGGAAGAAGCAGAGGTATTGAGAAACAAGATTCGAATCCAAAGCCAGTACTCTGAACTGCGCTGTAAGACTGCAAGGACAAAGAAAACGGCCACTATATGCCAGAATCACTGGGTTTCCAAGAGTTATTACTGTCTTCCCCTTCCATAGCAGGGTTCTGCTTTCATCATCCATGCTGGGGTTTGATCTGACGTTGACCTATAAATATAGTAACCTCACTCTATTCTACCTTATTGTGTGTACCACCAGGCACATGGTATGGATGAAAGACATCTCTTAAATGTATGGATCAATGCATGAGGGAGTAGTCTGTCTTTGACACTGAGATAACCTTTGGCGTTGTTCCTACAGTCGGTGTGAGGTAGTGTGGGGGTTAGTGACACACACTGGATATACAAACGTTAGGGGCAGACTTGCCTCCAGCACAGGGGGACTTGCTCATCTATGCTGCCTTACAATGATCTCACACTATTCTAACTCTAGGCTCTGCTTATGACAGAAGAATACATGAAAGTAATTTAGCATCTTGTGTTTTCACTCTACTGTCACTGTGGAAGAAGATAATGACTGCAATTTCAGATTCTTAGAACTAGATACAGAGAAAATGTTTCTTCCTCTAAATGATGCTTCTCCTACCATGTACTGTGGGGGGGTGGGGGGGAGTATAACTGAGAACATCCTCTGTGAAGGAAAATTTTGCAACATATAACAAAATTGCAAGTGCACAGACCTTTTGATCTAGAAATTCTACTTCAAATAATTTATTTTAAGAGAAATTTACATGTGTGAAATGGTAATATTTTTGAGAACAGAAGAGTAGAAACAACTCAATTGCTCATCAGGAAGAGACTGGTTAAATAAATTATGGTATATCAATCCTTATAAGTGAATAGAATGCAACTAAAACACAATAAAACAATGTGGATTTATGTAATTATCTCCAAAATGTATTGAGGAAAACAAATTAAGGAGAATGGGGACTAAATTTTTGTTAATAAAAATAGGTTGCATATGTCGGATGATTTTAAAGTGTGTAGACAAATTCCTTGACAGTTTTCCCTTGAAAAGGTGGAGCCTAATTCTTCTGTCTTTGAATGTGGGACTCGAGTAGCTAGTTGCTTGTGTTTGAGATACTGGAAACTTTGAGGAGGATACGATCCTTCCATATATATCATTCGTGCCTCTTGGTTTTGAACCAAGTGAGTGCTTATCTATTTAAAAATAAAATAAACAAAACACTAACAAATGTTAATATAGGAACTCTATTAATAAAAGAAAGTGGTTTATTCCATTTCTTATTTCCAGTTTTACTTATGAATGTCTACTGTTAGTTTGCAGTCTTAGAACAGACTGACTAAACGCTTCTAATGAGATTAGAAAAGAAGAATGTTGGTAGAAACAATCTGGGGGAAAGATACTTGAAAAATGCGATATTCACTTGTTCTTAAATTCAAACAAAGAGGGAGGAGGGCTAGCCCAGGAGGAGAAAGGACTGCTGGAAACAATGATGGAGGGATGGTCTAATCTTAGCAGCTGTTGGTCAGTCACGTGTGGGCAGCGAGTGGGAGGATCTTGAGCTGGAGGGGCAGGCAAACATGACTCCCTGACTCACCAGAGGTGAGGCTTCATGACAGGCGCATCCCCCTCAGAGGCTGCGTGGGAGGCACTGAGCCTGGGTGATTGGGCTGAGCGCTCATGACAGTGTGGGGAAGCTGAGGGGCAAAATGTAGAGGGAAAAGTGGTGAGCTGTATACTCTTCATCAAGGGGAGCAACGAACTATTAAGTTAACAGCTTTCTACTCTTTCTCTTGCTAGACATACATAATCCATTTGCTTTGCAAAGCAATTTTAGAATGTTGTTTATGGTAAGGTGTAAGGTGCCTTATGGCAAAAAAAAAAAAAGCTCTCTCAAATTCATGTGTGGATTTAAAGCTGTTCTAGTCCTAGAAGATTGCATTTGACTTTAGAGATACCTGCTCCTCCATTTGTAATATTATAACAGCAATATCTTCCTCATAGACTTGTTAAGTGGATTTAGTGGAATAAAACTGAGTGCTGGAATCATCCCTCCTTCCCTCCATAGCCCTGGCACCCTGGGCTCCTCTCCTTCAAGGAGTCCCCTGCCACTGCTGCTCACACTGCCTACTTTCCAGCATAGCACTCTCCGTATTCAGTCCTGCAAAGTGCCCAACACTGTGTGAAGGAATCTTAGAATGCAAATCCTACTTCAATTTAGGGACACTGGGGGCTTCTTCACAAGTGAGCCAGATTAAGTGTCATACAACTGACTCCAGATTGCATAACTACTAAGAGGCAGTGCCGCAATGCACACCCAGGCTTCTGCTCTTCTATCTGCTGTCCCTCTGCTGCCCTGGATGAGGGCATCTGAAGGTTACCAACTGCAAAAAGAACTGAAAGACCTTCCCTCATGACAGCCCTTAGTTGTGTTCCTCTGTGGAGGCATCATAGTGAAATAGATTGAGCACTTATGCTCTGGAATTAGACGTCTAGGTTCAAGGTCGAGTTCCATCATTTACTAGCTTTGTAACATTGGGCAAGTAACTTCTCAGAGCCTCCATTTCTTTATCTTTAAAATGGGATCAGAGGGGCATAGTGAGGAGTGAATGAAGCAACACAAAGGAAGTCTTAGAACAGTGTTTGGTACATGGTCAGTATTCAAAGAATAATAACTTGGTTTCTTTTTATAATCATAGTTCATAATAGGACTTCATAAACACCATCTCATTAATACTGATAACACCTCTATGGGTACATACTTAAAACTGAATTTTAATGCTTGAAACACTGTGGTTTAAGCTTGCCTTAAATAATAATGATAAGCACTGGTTGCTTGCTTATTATGCACTTGGTACTTTGCACATATTTACCTATTCAGTCCTGACAATATTTAACATTCTTATCCCCATTTTATAGATGGGGAAATGATGACATGGAAGTTAAATGTTTCAGTCAAGATCCCATAGCTGGTGAGTATCATTGCCAGAATTCAAACCTTGGCAGTCTGGACTCAGAGATCCTACATGACCTGACTTTCCACATGCATATACTGTAAGAGTCAAAGTGTACCCTACTACACAGATCTAGCAATTCCAATGTCAGAAGAGTCAATAAGTTTCCAAGTGGGTTCCATAAGAGAATTAACTATCATGACTCTCTCCATTCATGTTCTTATTTTATGTGTCTTTATTAAGTGATTAAGATACTAATAACTAATTTTGATTAACTGTACCGGAACAATAACTTAGTAAAATCCTAGATTTCCACTTTATCAGGCAAGTTTTAGGAAGGTACTGAAGACCAAAAATAAAAGATATTTATAATGAATTTTACCATGACTGGGATTTTATATTCTTTATAGCTCAGATGTGTTCCAAAAGTTCTAAAAAAACTTTCTAATATAAATTTACAATTTTTTCAGGGCACCTGGGTGGCTCAGTCGGTTAAGTGTCCGACTTCGCCTCAGGTCATGATCTCACAGTTTGTGGGTTCGAGCCCCGCGTCGGGCTCTGTGCTGATAGCTCAGAGCCTGGAGCCTGCTTTGGATTCTGTGTCTCCCTCTCTCTCTGCCCCATACCTGCTTGCACTCTCTCTCTCTCTTTCTCAAAACTAAATAAAACATTAAAAAATTAAAAAAAATTTTTTTTAACGTTTATTTATTTTTGAGACAGAGAGAGACAGAGCACGAACAGGGGAGGATCAGAGAGAGAGGGAGACACAGAATCTGAAACAGGTTCCAGGCTCCGAGCGGTCAGCACAAAGCCTGACGCGGGGCTCGAACTCACGGACCGCGAGATCATGACCTGAGCCGAAGTCGGACACTTAACCGACTGAGCCACCCAGGCGCCCCTAAAAAATTTTTAAAAATTACAGTTCTTTCTTTACTCTAAACTTTTTATAACAAAAAGAGATGTGGTCCATAGAAGTTGTTTAAACATCTGAAAAAGTGATTATTAAATAAATATTAAAATTATTTTACATGTAAACATCTGAACCATGATCTCAATGTAAATGAATTATAGATACCCATTAAATTTAGTCATGAATACACACACACATATATACATACACTCTGGTGATATATATATAAACCAGCCTAACACTTTACCTGCCCCTTTTGAGTGTGTCATGCACAGGAGGGAGCAGGGTGCATGCTCGCAGCTGATCCAGTCATAGCACTTCCATCCCCCTGAACCCAATAATTGTCCTAAGTGGTGAGCATGTGATGTACGCTGTCCAATCAGAATCCTCCTTAGGGCATTACAAAAGGAAATTAGGAAATTAGGAAAAAGAAGCCTCTTTTCTCTCTTGTTTATGGAACTGGTAGAGTATAAGCTCAGATGTCATTTCTTAGAAACTGAGGGGAGGGCTCCCGAAGAAGCCAGCCAAGCTAATACAGCATCCTGAAAGATATAGGAGGAGGCGGGGCACTTGGATGCACTCTGGTGACATTCAAATTTCTAGTTATAGACTTCTCTAAGGGCAGTATAACTCCTGCCCCTCTCAATTTTGGCTCAGTGAATTCTTCCTTTTATGCTTATTTTAGTTCCTGTTAAGATTCAGGAAGTTGCTTCCTATAAATACAGAGGATGATGCAAATGCCATACTTGGTAGTGTTGGAGAGAGTTCTCACATTCACTGTTGCTGGGGTGCAACCTTTTTTTTTTTTTTATTGGATGGTAATTTGGTAGTATCTACCAAAATTTAAATCTAAAATTTACAATGGCAAAACTCTTTGACCCAGAGATTCCATATTTAGGGATCTCTACTATAGAAATATTAGAATGCCTGGTAAAGAATATATGAAGATGTTTATTGAAGCATTTTTGTACTAGCCATCAATCAGAGAATGTTGAAAACAAGTTATGGTCTGCCCACCATGGAATGTGCAGATAAAGAAATAAGAAATGGTTGTACATGGAAGGATGCCCATAATGTATTACTGAAGAAAAATCAAATTGCCAATGTATAATCCTATTTTCATAACAAGCAAAAACCAAATTAGTATCCATACACTGCAGGTTTCACATGTGCATGAGAAAAGATCCCCAAGAATACAATTGTGAATGAGGAAAGGGACGCTTAGAGTTTTAATGTTTTACTTTATAGATTTCTGTATTATTTGTTTTCAATTTGTGTGTATTACTTTGTTAATTATTAAAAGCAATTTAAAAACGGAAGATAGTTTTATCTACCTCATCAGTCTCTTTCCTCAGAAGAAAAACTCCTTAGGAAAGGCAGAAGGGTATCAACTGGGAAGAGACCTCAGGATTTGGCTTCAGCTCCACCTCTGACATACTTTGTGACTTGAATTAAATAGATGAAACTGTCTGGTTTTGTTCACTCATCCAGAAAATGGGGGACTAGATCAACGTGAGCACTATCGTCCCCTTCGGTTTTAACAATTTATGAACACAGGTCTATTTTTAAGGCTTTATAATAAGCATTAACACAATTCTGAGGATGGAATGACATTTGGAAGATAAACATTAAGCAAGTTGCATGAGAATTAAATATATCTTAATTATAGTATATTGACCAATATTTCAAACCAAAAAAGTTTAATCTTTCTCTTTTCTCTAAAGAAGAATTGTTTTTAGTGAAATAACTACTGCATTAACTTTTATGTGACATTAAAGCCCATAATACCTTTACTTGACTTACAGTTTGAGATCTCCCTGCATGGATGAAATTTCTGAAAATGAAGAAGTGATTGTTAATGGTCAAGTCCCTGGTACTGCAGGAAAGAGCATGCTCATTTTCTCTCCAACAAGACAGGCTTCCCAATCTACCAGGAGATCCCAGGGCACTGAAAGTCAAGCCCTAGTCTATGACATTTGTTTATGTTAGTCTAAGAAGGCTTAGAAGCTGGTCACAGGCAAACTCAATCAAGACTACAGACCTTTCTTTGGCCTGGATGTCCTCCCCACTACCCCCGGGGCATTATGAATACCCTTAGACAGAGCATTCCTTCTCCAGTTAAACTCAACTCCCACCTTCTAGTTGCCTTATGGCTAGTCACTTCACACATATTTTACCCTGTCTGTCAGGCTGTAGAAGTCTTGTGCATCTTATAACTTCTAATGAAGTGTTAAAATCACCTGTAGAATAACAGCACAGATGGGGAAGTGGAGGAGGAAACACAGAAGCAGTTTCTTCATGCTTAGTCATAAGAACAAGTAAAGGCAATGACCTTGGATCTTATTCAAAAGACTAATCCTTTTGAAACAAATTTAACAATCTTGGGCCAGGTCATAAAGCTGCCTGTGGATTCACCTTTTCACCCATTTACTCTTCCATGAATTGCCATCGGAAAGTCAGTACTTTCCTAAGTAGGACGTGATGCTAGAACAAATACTAAGTTTATCAGATAAATAACTCTTTCTTAGGAATCACTCATTAGCTTATTTTTATAGGCAACTATTTACAAGTTGGTGTCACCCACTAGACAATGAAATTCTTGAAGTCAGAGTCTTGCCATCATACCTAGTCCAAGGCTAGCATTTGGAAGACTCCAAAAAGACTTGTTTAGTAACCTAATGAAGAAATAGTGTGTGGTTAATTCCAAATTTGAACTATGGAAGAATATACTCCAGTGAATGGCACATAACTTAAACTATCCATTTTTGTTCACAATCTGAAGTTGATTGAAACTTCTAGAATGTAAATTCTGTAAATGCAAGGATTTTTGTCATTTTGTTCAGTGGTGGACCCCAATGTTTGGGAATGACCTATACCTATCCTTACTCCCACACACACAGCTTCCTGACTACTACTACTAACATGACTTTACTATTCCATTGTCTTCATTAGCATAACTTTCCCAATCCAGGAGATTCTTGCCCAGGCACATAACTGGGTTGTTCATTATGTTAACATCCAGAAAGACCTATGAACTCTTCAATAGGTAACACAACAGTTAACTGAGGAATATTCTTTGAATTTCTTGCCTCAAATTTCACTTTGCTCTTTCCACAAATTCCAAACTATTACATTATGATCCTTATCCAATCCTAATCAAGTCTCCTACTCTCATTGAAATACCTGCTTTAAACCAAAATACTGATTCTTAGTAAATCCTGGCCTTGCCTTCCTCATTAGAGACACAACTACAGCTTGTTTCAGCTGGTAATGCCCCTTATTAATAAATTCAATAAACTCAGCTTGGTCTTATTAACAGATTGTGTTGGTGAATATTTGGGGAGCCAGATTTCAGCATACCTAGGGCAACAGAGTAGGTACATGAAGGGATTTTAAAAGCCTTATTAAGCCTAACTCAGAACAAGTCAGTCCCTGTAAATCCTCACTGAAAGCATGACTAATCTAGGAGAAGAGATACATTACGCTATAAGTATTGACATGTTACTGGGTGACTCCTTAGTCAGAATTGGCATATTTACCATATCCTTTTTATCTTAAATTATTTTTTAAGAGTTTGAGCCAAATAGTACAAATCAATTGTTCTTGAAAGAGCAGTAGATGAGTGTTTTCTGACCCACACTTCCTTAAGAATGGCTGAGGTGACATGGTGGGATCCTAGTTTATTTATCATTTAATGTTTGTCTGTTGGTTTACTTCAGATCTTTACAGAAAACAAATTTTCCTGGAGGATTTTCTAAGCTCAAAAAAAGCCTTCTTTGTTTTATCTTTAAGGCACCCAGATGACAGTGAGAAGCCAACTTATCTGATTTTACACTGCAGTCACTCTCAGTTATAACTCAACCCATAGCTGCATACAGTCAACCAGTAGAACTCCCTACTGAATGTATTACTTAATAGAGGGGAAAGAAAATGAAGCTAAAGCCATTTTATGATGAAGACTTTAAATATGGGAAAGTTCCAAACTGGCACAGCTACTCTAGAAAATAATATGGGTTCCTCAAAAGGTTAAAAATAGAAATACCCTATGATCCAGCATTGCACTACTAGGTATTTACCCAAAGGACACAAGGGTACATGTACCCCGATGTTTATAACAGCATCATCAACAACAGTTAAACTACAGAAAGAGCCCAAATGCCCATTGACTGACGAGTGGATAAAGAAGATGTGGTATATATATATATATATATACCACATGGTATATATATATATATATATATATATATATATATATACACACAATGGAATATTACTCAGCCATCAAGAAGAATGGGATCTTGCCATTTGCAGTGACATGGATGAAGCTAGACTGTATGCTAAGCAAAATAAGTCAGTCAAAGAAAGACAAATACCATATGATCTCACTCATATAAGGAACTTAAGAAACAAAACAGATGAACATACGGGAAGTGGGAAAAGAGAGAAACAGAGAAAGACGGAAACAAACCATAAGAGACTCTTGATGATAGAGAACAAACTGAGGATTGCTGGAGGGGAAGTGGGGGGAATGGGGTAGGTGGGTGATGGGTATAAAGGAGGGCACTTGTTGTGATGAGCACTGGGTGCTGTATGGAAGTGATGAATCACTGAATTCTACTCCTGAAACCAATATTGCACTCTATGTTAACTAACTGGAATTTAAATAAAAATTTTAAAATATGGGAAATTTCCACTGCCCATTCAACTGGAATAGCAATAGGGAGCAGTACTTAAAAATAATTTAAGAAAGGGTAAGATATATGCCAAATTCAAATTGTGGGATTAACCCCCAATGCAAGACTAAGCTTTCTTTGGCTTTTCCAATATACTAACATAAGAAGGTCAGATTTGTTTTAATATTTTACTTTTTTTTGGTTTTTTGTTTGAATGTATAAAACCCTAGGAGTTTAATCCAAATATAATTCAAACTTGTGTATTGCATTCTTTCTCCCAAGTTATTCGAGACTAGAATACAAAATAACATGAGAACAATTTTCCTATTTCCTTTCTTCAAAGGAACAATAAATACCCTGGTATTTATCAGGAGTCTGAAAAAGATCTTAACTATTAAGTATATGTTTTGAGAGGTGGTGATAGAAGGAAGACGACTTAGGTCAAGATTGTTTGCTGAAGCTCCTGGAAATTATATTCTTCTCTGGGCAGAGATTAGGGTAAAGGATCTGTTACAACTCCTTACCAAAACTGTAAGAGACTTCTGTGTCTCTGAAGAGTCTGGGGTTGGAACATCTCCACTAAGTGAGACAAATTTCCAAGAGCCCAGCCTCTGGGCAGTTTCCAGCTGCTGCTCTTTCCCACCCTCCAGAGTAACCCAAATCTCTAGAAACAATTGATGTTTCTAGAATTTACAGAAAAGTGTAGATCTAAATAATTTTATCGGTGCTTACTCAGTCAGTACAGTTTTGACAAGAAACCTCTGACTTAGGTTCTGAACCCAATTTATGTTTTGGCAACTGAAGGGAAACAGTTTGTCAGCCCAAAATATGACTCTGGCATATGCATTATCTTGAGCTGATTATTTTAAAGAAACTACAGACACAGAAGCTCTGAAAACAGAGTGAACGTTACCTTTTGTAAAGGAAATCTACATTTATAAAGGAAATTTACATTAGAAAGGGTGCCTGTACCAGGAAGAGAGCTGTTACCAGAGATCACTTTTGCACCTGAGAGGCCTGCCTAGGTGGCAGGGCAAATTTTGTTTGCCAAACATTTACTCTTCTCACCGTCCAGATGAATTGCCTTCTTTACTTTGAAGCCCCACACCCTACCTCTTTCTTTAGCTCGGAATGGTATATAAGCCTCAATTGTCTGGCTGTCTTTTGAGTCCTGTATCTTTGTAGGGCTCCCATAGGTATTAAAATGGTTTGTTTCTTTCTTCTGTTAATGTGTCTTTTATTACAGGGAGGTCTCAGTCAAGAGCTCAGAGGAGTAGAGAGAAAACTATTTTTTCTCCCTTACAACAGATACTTTTGTCTCAGAGACCTGCAAACAGCATGGAAAATGAAATCTACATCTTGAAAAATATTTCCTTAAATTATTGCAACAGTCATAACCTGGAAGAAAACTACAGGGGACAAGCAAAAGCATTCAGCTAACATTGTATCTGCAAGCAAATTAAGCCTACAGATCACTTTTGTAAGACAAAAACAACATTATTAAATTATTAGTTGCTTTGGAACTGCTTCTACTGGGCTGAGGATTAAGTGCCCTCAAAATTTCCTATGACACTCTGACAGCTGTTATTACTTAAATATCCTTAGAATTTATGGGCGCTCCATAGGGGGACAGTGAAAACTCAAACTTGACTTCTACTACATTAAAGAAAAAAATGACTGAAATTAACAAATTATTCCCACCGCCCTCCACCAGCTTAAAGTAAAACATGGTCACAAGTCACCTTGAGAAGTTGATTTCAAACAGAATTGAGTGACTAACTCCCAGCATGCATTTTAAACATCTAGCGATAATAATCAGAATGAGGATTGCTTTGCTGTTAATATTAGCTATTTGATGGGTTAAAGTCAGCTTTGATTATTTGAGAATGAGAGATGAAGAAGGGAAGAAATATGCCATTGCTCCTATGGGATATATTTAATAATCTCTCTCTCTCTCTCATAAAAAAAATACAGAAAAAGAAAAAAAAAGAAAAGCCTACACGATCACTAGATATCGTGAAAGGATTTCAATCTAAAATGGGACCAAGGAGGAGCATATGAATGGCTCAGTCAGTTAAGCATCTGACTCTTAATTTCCGCTCAAGTCATAATGTCAAGTTTCAGGTTCATGAGTTCAAGCCTTGTATTGAGACTGCTTGGGATTCCGTCTCTTTTTCTGCCCCGCCCTTGTTTCCTGTATCTTGCTATCAAAATAAATAAAAATAAACTTTAAAAATATAAAATAAAATAAAATAAAATAAAATGGAACCAGAGAATATGAAATGCACCCTCAGGAAAACAAAACTTAAGAACTGAGAGACTAATTTCCTGTAAATGCCTGACTTACTGAAAACCATAATTTATTTCCTGACCAATGAACATCCACCAAGAATCCCTTCCATCCTCAAGCCAATGAATTTACTGCTTGGACTCTGGCTGGACTTTGCCTTTTGCACTCCTAGTACCAGAAATCCAGTTCACTCCAAACCTCCAACCGACTTGCCTATAGATTGCTATCCTTTGTATTTTCCAAATTACCATTCTTCTGCTATTCCAAATTAAACTCAATTTTTCGTAGTTTGTGTTTGCCTTATCTTACCTCTATTTAGTTTGGCAATGTAGATGGAATAGAACAATGTGACAGTGGTATAAGACATTTTGAGGTGGAAAATACAGATTTTAGGTTAAGCAATTCTGTAAGGGGACCTACAAAATATGACAAATAATGATGCCTTTAAGTTGTATAGTTTACTATGGGAAAAATGTTAACATGTCGCTCTGTGGTAGATCTTACAAGATCTAGTTAAAATGGACAATGGTAACATGAGATTCACAGTAAGATTTAGATAGAATTACAATTTACTAAACACGTTTCACAATGATTTCTTTCTCTTTTCTTTCTGCTACATTCTAGAGGAATTTTAAGACAGAAAGATAATCTTGAAAAGCTCTGTAATCTTTATATCTGAAAGCTCATCCTCAGGTAAAAATTTGGAGGAGGAACATTCCATTTGGTGTTCTAGCTCCATCACTAATAGGCTAGGACCTTAAGCAAGATATTTGACATTTCTGGATCTCTTTTCAACAATCGTGATGTTGTGGTACAATCTCTACTTTTCACTGATCCTTTGGCACCTACCAGATAGACTGCTCAGTGTTTTACACCAGCATCTGAGAGCCATCTCACCCAGAGGGTTCTGTGCACTCAACTTAACCTCAAGTTATCAGCTGTGGTTTACTTTCAGGCTGCAAGAATAGAATGTGTCTCTAATTTTTGTGGCTAAAAGTGATGTCAACTTTCTCATCAACAATCTTTTATATCAGCAATTCTCAAAATTTTTGGTTTTAAAACTCTACAAAAAAATATTAAGGACCCCTCCCCCCAAAATATTTTGTTATACAGGTTATACCTATCAGAATTTATCTTACTGGAAATTAAAACTGTGAATATTCCCCCCCCATTTTATTGGCAAATGGTAAACATTACATCTCTGTATAAGTTTAAGGTAGATAGCATGATGCTTTAATTCACATCTATCGTGAAATGATTTCTGCAACAGGTTCAGCTAACATCAATCTTCTCAAGCAGATAGAATAAAAAGACAAGAAAAAAGGAAAGACAAAAAGGAGAAAGGTTTCTTCTCCTTGTGATGAGAACTTAAGATTTGCTCTCGTAATGACTTTCTTATATATCATACAGCAGTATTAGCTATAGTCATCATGTTGTACATTACATCCCCAGTACTTATTTATCTTGTAACCTGAAGTTTGTACACTTTGACTTGCTTCCTCTGATTCCCCCTCCTCAGCTGAGAACTTTAAAAATTAAGCATTTGTTGGTTTGTTTTATTAAAGCCGTTTATATAAATAATACATGTTTTATGAAAAATAGTTTTCCAATTCAAAAAAAAATGTAGTGGGAAGAGTGTAAAAGAGACTTTTTACAAATATCTATAATGTCCAATTTACTATATGACAGCTGGATTCTTATATCTGCTTCTTCATTTGGTCTGTTACAATATCACATATGTGCCTCCCAGAAAACCCCACTGTAAACTCATGAAAGAATGAGAGTGAAAAAGGAAAATAACTTCCTAGTATCTTTATGAAAATGCTTCTGACCTCTTGGTACTTCTCAAAGGGTTTTGGGGGAGGCCAGGAGTCCCAGACTTCACTTTGTGACTGCTGTTCTATATGATGGAGAGGCTAGTCTAAGTTGTAATTAATTTAGATTACAGACATAATATAATACATATTACATAAATAATATAATATATACATATTGTATATAAATATATATTATGTATAAAATCATATAATTATATTAATTTTGAATGAAGGCTGTCAGTAAAAAGTTTTATTTTTTCTGAACTGATCCTTAGAATAAATATAATAGGACCTAACTCTCATAAAGAATTTCCTTATATCAGGCACCGTGCTAATAGTTTGGCAAATGTTATTTTATTTAACCTTCAAAACAACCCTAGAAAATGGTGCCACCAATATTATCTACCATTTATTTTATCTTTTTTTAAGTTTATTTATTTTGAGAGAGAGAGGGAGAGAGAGAGAGCACGCACGCAAGTGAGAGTGGGGAAGGGGCGGAGAGAGGGAGAGAGAATCCCAATCAGGCTCCACACTGTCAGCACAGAGCCCAATGCAGTGCTTGAACTCACGAACCATGAGATCATGACCTGAGCCAAAATGAAGAGTCTGATGCTTAACCGACAGAGGCACCCAGGAGCCCTTTATCTACCATTTAACAAGGGAGGAGATGGACCTTGGAGAGTGTAAGTAATTTGCCCAAGGTTACACCAGCAGCGGACTGTTGACTTGGCCTTTGAGCTTAGACAGTCTGATTTCAGACCACACAAGATCCTAATTAAGGCACTTTAATTCCCCTTCAAAAAGATTGCTCAGCACTGAAATAATTATCTCCTGTAATCGTCACAGAAATTCCATGAGGATGACTTCATAATCCTCACTTAACAGATGAACAAATGGACTAAGTTTGCACAGTGGGCTTCAGGCAGGACCAGAATATGCAATGTATTTACCTGGACTCATTCTGTGCCACTAGCCATTGATCTCCAGCATGGATGGGTATATTCCAGGGACTGTTCAAGGTAGTTAACAGGTGGAGGGAAGAGAAGATATTAGCACTAATTTTTCTCTTTACCCCAAAATGAGGAAAAAAATCAACTTTTAAAATATCTGATGTAAAAACTCATACTTGTCCTTCATTGAGCCATAACTGAGCAGTTAAGATGTGGGAAGAGTCGTAAGGAAAGAGTGGGTGGTCCTTAACAGAGGATTTTTTACTCTTGGTGCAGAAGATGAGTGCCCTGTCGAGAGCCTTTATAGATTCTACATTTTTTGTTTTAAATAAAGTAACACTAACAGAAAAGACAGTGGTGTACAAATATTCCTGTAAGAAACGAAACAGCAGACTGATGTAGATACTAACAATTCAGTCACAAATAAACAAGAAAATGGCAGAACTGACCCTTTTCCTAGATTTATTACTAGCCTTTTATTGGAAACACGATTTTTTAAAAAGTCTACTTAAACATCACTGGAAACGAGTTGGCCAAAATATTTGAAATTATCAAAAGAACATTTGAACTATGTATTTCCATCCCCCATTTTAGTGATGAATCCTGAGAAGTGAATACTGTGCAAAGGATCACATGAAACTGTTGTGCTTCGCAAGACATTATGAAATGTCACATATTTCATCTTTAAAATGGTTCTTCTGTAATTTCTATTTTTGGTGTACATTTTATAGTATGTGCAACAGAGTAGTAGGAGATATTCATTTGTCATATACACACATAGTTAATAATTTTCTACTCATAGAAGACCTTGATCAAAATGGTTTGTAGAATCCTGCACTATGTTTTACTACTTTTAATGGTACTTATCTCTATCATAAAGCTCCCAACATTTCCCAGGTCTAATATCCTATAATTTTAATTTCCTGTCAAGTATATTGAGGTTTTAAGTATGGGTCTGAATGAGAAAAACCAAAATTCTATCTAATTCTATGGGTTAATGTAACACAGAGTAACACTTGAAATTATTTTCTTTTGAGAGCCAATACCTTCATAGGACATTGCTTGCCAAATGGTCATTTTATCTTCTTTTGCTTGTTTAATAACACCCCAAATTTTCCACGTAAGCCATCCTTTCCCAGTGTTCAGTCATAAAGCTCAGGGAAGAGCATATTACCCATGCCTAAGTCAGCTGGGCATTCTACCAACCTAACCATATGACTCAGCTCAGGTCAGTGAGAAGGCTGGAATTCTACTGTATTCATTTGCATTTGGAAGATTGTAGGGACCTAACTGCTGACAGATGTAATACCACATGGATCCTGATATCAAAAGTAATGAAGAAAAGAAGAGCAGAAGAATGGAAAAAGACTCCAACTAACACAATAATAAAATCACTACCATGTAATTTCTTCACTACTCAATATTACTTAAGCTTAAGGTCTCAAGACCTTTCTTCATGAAGGAGCGCAAATGGACTCATGTTAAGCTCTTTAAGAAAGTAATTTTTTTTTTCCTCTGAGATTCAGTCCATTATTTGCAGTGGTAATAGTCTTTCAGTTCCAGCAAGATAATCCTGGGGCATAAAGTCTTCAGTTAGTCTGGAGAAGGAAGGAAGTGTGTGATTTGTTTGGATATTATATCTGTTATCACTCACATGAGCAGTAACTATAAGCTTCTACATTCCTCTCCAAGGGGAAGAAAGGGTAAGGAAAACATTTCAAATTAAACCTTAACTGAAAAACAACAGAAAAGCTAAGGAATAAGTGAAACAATTGAGAAACCAAGCATAGTCTTTTATATTTTCAAATGTTCAGACTTCTATTAACCAGAATGTTCTACTAATCAGCATATAAATAGAACCAGGTGCAGTAATTATTACTTTATATAATAATAATCCTGAACCACTACTGTAAGACCCCAACATGCTTAGCAGGCTTACTTTGGTTCTCACGACCTAAGTTTAAATATTCCTGACTTCCATCCTAATGATATGCTCATCCAAAGTGAGTTATCTCTATCTGCTCTTTGATTTTTCTCAGCATAGGCATAGAAAAAAATCAAAACAGAAAGAACAAAAGGACTAAGGTAGGCAGATGGGATTGATGAGTGTGAAGAAATAGCACATAACTCTCAGGCAACCTATTTAGATACTGCCTGAGACAATGGCAACGTTTCTTTCTGGAGGACAAAAATACACAAAGAATTACCAGGTGCTGGTAGAAAAGGTGTGAAGCAAGCTGTGAAAATAGCACATTTACAGGGGGGGTTGTTGTGATTTGCAATCTTAATTAAGCATATTTTCTGCCTTTATGAAGTAAGAGCCAGAACCACTGTTATTATCACAGTTGAATAATCTTTTAGGAAACCTGGAACAAATGAAATACATGTAAGTCGTTTATGATCAAAACAAAGCCATCTCATTAAAAGAATGCTTATTTTCTCTACTGGGGTTTTCTTTTCTTTGTCAATATTTGTTATTCCAATCAGGTAATTAAGTGGTTGTGGTATCCCCGAGTAAATATATTGTGTTAACTTTACCAATTAGGTGGTAATTTACTTAGTGTTCCACATAAATAAGTCTCATACTCCCACTACAAAGTATAGTTCTGTCTATCAGCACTTACCATTTTATGTCATAATTATGTTACATCTCTCTTTCTCCCTCTCCTACTGGACTGCTAACACCTTGAGGCATGCACTTTTTCATTATAAGAAGGAAACAACACTTGCTGGGTGTTTAATTATGTGCCAGGTTCTAAGTGTCAGGTCAATTATTTAGTTTAAACTTCACAGAACTTTTTAACATGGGTACTGTTAGTATGTTCACTTAGCAATAAGGAAATTTGAACTCAGAGACATTAATTTGCTTGAGTTCACAAAGAAAGTAAAAAGTAGTAGACATAAGATGTGAACTCAGGCAGCTTGATCTGAGTGGTCTTGCTCTTAATCCTCATGCTGTTCAGCTATGAAGGCTCTGTTGATTACAATCAAGAATATTGTAAGAGTTAATGTTTACTGTGTGTTGGTGCCAAAAATGTTCTCCAAGCCTTTTGTATTTATTAGCTGATTTATTTTTTACAACCCTATGAGGCAAATACTAATATTATAGCTATTTATAGGATGGGAAACAAGCAAAAAGATGTGACAGAGCATGGATTTTCAGCCACTTACCATTGTAGGACATGCTACTATCACATGACTAGAATCTATAATAAGTTCGTCTTATCTCTTAGGCAGTAGGACTGCAAATGGTCTTTGGGGTATTTAAGGAAGCTGCCCTCAGTGAGCTTCTCCCTGTACAGGGCTCTTGTCATCATTTTTTCACATCTAATATTCACTATACCCCAGTGAGAAAGACATTGGCACCTGCATTTGCAGTTGAGGCTCAACTGGAGTTAAGCATTGTTTGCTGAGTTTCCTGGCAAATGACTGAAAAAAAAGGAAATAGATGGGATATTAATTGCCTGATAAAAGGAAGTGTACCTCAAAAAAAATTTTTTGCCTCTGGATTCAAAAAACACAACACTAAGGGGTGCCTGGGTGGCTTGGTTGGTTGAGCATCTGACTCTTGATTTCAGCTCAGGTCATGATCCCAGGGTCATGGGATCAAGACCTGTGTCAGCTTCATGTTGAGGGTGGAGTCTGCTTAAGATTCTCTCTCTCTCTCACTCTGCCCCTCTCCCCTGCTCACACACACTCTCTCTCTAAAATAATAAAGAATAAAAAATATATTTAAAATAAATGTTTTCTTTCCCTTACCTTAGCAGGTTTAGGGATAGTTGAGTGGGATGACAATTAAATAGTACTTGAGACTCATCTCTTAATTGGTTTTATAATTCTGACTCCAAGGCTTCCAAATTCCCTCTCTTTATGGAACTTGGACATCTCAAATATTTTGTCATCTGTTTACTATTCTTCTAAGGTCATTTCGTGGTCTTATTACTAGTTCTCAGTCATTCATTCATTCATTCATTCATTCAATAATTATTAATTGAGCATCAGCCTTATAACAGGAAATGTGCCAGGTGCTGGGGATAAAAAAAGTGAACAGCACTCATGGTCCTGCTCTCTTGGAATTTATAGCTTGACAATAGCCAATAACTGGGCAGAAGGACATTTGTGTAACATTTTTCTGTCTCACCCAAGTTTTACTTCTATTTCATGCTCAAATTTAAGCACTGCTTGTTTGCATTTCAACAATTACAAAAAGAGAAAGCTGTCTTTACCTCCCCAGCATCTAGCACAATGTCCAGCACAGAGTAAGCACTTGATTAATGCTTGCGGAGGAAGAAGAGTGGCTTGGTAAGAAGGGAGAGAGAATCAGAAGGGAAGAAGGGAGGGAAGGGAAAAAATAAAGAAGACAAAAAGGACTGAAGAAGATGGCAGAAAAAGAAGGCATCTGGCAATTCTGATTAGGAGAAAACCAGAGGGTAAGAATCTCCCAGTCCAGCTGGAGTGTAAAATCATCATCTCAAGGAAAGTGAGAAGCAGGAGAAAAACATGGAAAGATAGTTTGAGCCAGCCTGTGGACTGCCTTAATTTAATTTAATTTTAATTTAGTTTTTTCTAATTTAATATTTAATTTAATACGAAACTTTAGAAGGAGAGAAATCTGTTTTGTCAGTGATGCATCCAAAGCACCCAGAACGGTGCCTGGTACATACTAAGGACTTAATAAATTTGCTATTGGATGAACAGAACATGCATATGCTCTGGAGCCATGGAGTTAGAAGGGTTGGCAATTTCTTCTGATAATATATTTTACCAAACACTTGCTCAGACACAGGGCTAATTCCATACTTCTGCACTGGATAGGTAAAATTGTCATGGTCTTCCTCATTCAAAAAAAGAACCTAAAAACATATGTGGGATGGTCAGGAATGAAAAACAAAAAAGGAAATATAAATTTAAGAAATACAATTCTGGGGATTCTGGGAAGATGGCGGCGTAGGAGGACGCTGGGCTCACCGCGCGTCCTGCTGATCACTTAGATTCCACCTACACCTGCCTAAATAACCCAGAAAACCGCCAGAGGATTAGCAGAACAGAGTCACTGGACCCAAGTGCAGACGAGAGGCCCACGGAAGAGGGTAGGAAGGGCGGCGAGGCGGTGCGCGCTCCACGGACTGGCGGGAGGGAGCCGGGGCGGAGGGGCGGCTCGCCGACCAAGCAGAGCCCCAGAGTCCGGCTTGCAAAAGCGGAGGGGCCTGACGGACTGTGTTCCGACAGCAAGCGCGACTTAGCGTCTGGGAGGTCATAAGTTAACAGCTCTGCTCGGAAAGCGGGAAGGCTGGAGGACAAAGGGAGGGTGAGCTGCGGAGCTCCCGGACGACAGAGCTCAGTTTGGCGGGGAACAAAGGCGCTAGCCAGCGCCATCTCCCCCGCCCATCCCCCAGCCAAAATCCCAAAGGGAACCGGCTCCGGCCAGGGAAATTGCTCGCTCCGCGCGAACACCCAACTCTGTGCTTCTGCGGAGCCAAACCTCCGGCAGCGATCTGACTCCCTCCGGCTGCCACAGGGCCCCTCCTGAAGTGGATCACCTAAGGAGAAGCGAGCTAAGCCTGCCCCCCCCTGCCGCCGTGCACCTTGCCTTCCCACCCCAGCTAATACGCCAGATCCCCAGCATCACAAGCCTGGCAGTGTGCAAGTAGCCCAGACGGGCCACGCCACCCCACAGTGAATCCCGCCCCTAGGAGAGGGGAAGAGAAGGCACACACCAGTCTGACTGTGGCCCCAGCGGTGGGCTGGGGGCAGACATCAGGTCGGACTGCGGCCCCGCCCACCAACTCCAGTTATACACCACAGCACAGGGGAAGTGCCCTGCAGGCCCTCACCACACCAGGGACTATCCAAAATGACCAAGCGGAAGAATTCCCCTCAGAAGAATCTCCAGGAAATAACAACAGCTAATGAGCTGATCAAAAAGGATTTAAATAATATAACAGAAAGTGAATTTAGAATAATAGTCATAAAATTAATCGCTGGGCTGGAAAACAGCATACAGGACAGCAGAGAATCTCTTGCTACAGACATCAAGGGACTAAGGAACAGTCACGAGGAGCTGAAAAACGCTTTAAACGAAATGCAAAACAAAATGGAAACCACCACGGCTCGGATGGAAGAGGCAGAGGAGAGAATAGGTGAACTAGAAGATAAAGTTATGGAAAAAGAGGAAGCTGAGAAAAAGAGAGATAAAAAAATCCAGGAGTATGAGGGGAAAATTAGAGAACTAAGTGATACACTAAAAAGAAATAATATACGCATAATTGGTATCCCAGAGGAGGAAGAGAGAGGGAAAGGTGCTGAAGGGGTACTTGAAGAAATAATAGCTGAGAACTTCCCTGAACTGGGGAAGGAAAAAGGCATTGAAATCCAAGAGGCACAGAGAACTCCCTTCAGACGTAACTTGAATCGATCTTCTGCACGACATATCATAGTGAAACTGGCAAAATACAAGGATAAAGAGACAATTCTGAAAGCAGCAAGGGGTAAACGTGCCCTCACATATAAAGGGAGACCTATAAGACTCGTGACTGATCTCTCTTTTGAAACTTGGCAGGCCAGAAAGAATTGGCACGAGATTTTCAGGGTGCTAGACAGCAAAAATATGCAGCCGAGAATCCTTTATCCAGCAAGTCTGTCATTTAGAATAGAAGGAGAGATAAAGGTCTTCCCAAACAAACAAAAACTGAAGGAATTTGTCACCACTAAACCAGCCCTACAAGAGATCCTAAGGGGGACCCTGTGAGACAAAGTACCAGAGACATCACTACAAGCATAAATCATACAGACATCACAATGACTCTAAACCCGTATCTTTCTATAATAACACTGAATGTAAATGGATTAAATGCGCCAACCAAAAGACATAGGGTATCAGAATGGATAAAAAAACAAGACCCATCTATTTGCTGTCTACAAGAGACTCATTTTAGACCTGAGGACACCTTTAGATTCAGAGTGAGGGGATGGAGAACTATTTATCATGCTACTGGAAGCCAGAAGAAAGCTGGAGTAGCCATACTTATATCAGACAAACTAGACTTTAAATTAAAGGCTGTAACAAGAGATGAAGAAGGACATTATATAATAGTTACAGGGTCTATCCATCAGGAAGAGCTAACAATTATAAATGTCTATGCGCCGAATACCGGAGCCCCCAAATATATAAAACAATTACTCATAAACAGAAGCAACCTTATTGATAAGAATGTGGTAATTGCTGGGGACTTTAACACCCCACTTACAGAAATGGATAGATCATCTAGACACACGGTCAATAAAGAAACAAGGGCCCTGAATGAGACACTGGATCAGATGGACTTGACAGATATATTTAGAACTCTGCATCCCAAAGCAACAGAATATACTTTCTTCTCGAGTGCACATGGAACATTCTCCAAGATAGATCATATACTGGGTCACAAAACAGCCCTTCATAAGTTTACAAGAATTGAAATTATACCATGCATACTTTCAGACCACAATGCTATGAAGCTTGAAATCAACCACAGGAAAAAGTCTGGAAAACCTCCAAAAGCATGGAGGTTAAAGAACACCCTACTAACGAATGAGTGGGTCAACCAGGCAATTAGAGAAGAAATCAAAAAATATATGGAAACAAACGAAAATGAAAATACAACAATCCAAACGCTTTGGGACGCAGCGAAGGCAGTCCTGAGAGGAAAATACATTGCAATCCAGGCCTATCTCAAGAAACAAGAAAAATCCCAAATACAAAATCTAACAGCACACCTAAAGGAAATAGAAGCAGAACAGCAAAGGCAGCCTAAACCCAGCAGAAGAAGAGAAATAATAAAGATCAGAGCAGAAATAAACAATATAGAATCTAAAAAAACTGTAGAGCAGATCAACGAAACCAAGAGTTGGTTTTTTGAAAAAATAAACAAAATTGACAAACCTCTAGCCAGGCTTCTCAAAAAGAAAAGGGAGATGACCCAAATAGATAAAATCATGAATGAAAATGGAATTATTACAACCAATCCCTCAGAGATACAAACAATTATCAGGGAATACTATGAAAAATTATATGCCAACAAATTGGACAACCTGGAAGAAATGGACAAATTCCTGAACACCCACACTCTTCCAAAACTCAATCAGGAGGAAATAGAAAGCTTGAACAGACCCATAACCAGCGAAGAAATTGAATCGGTTATCAAAAATCTCCCAACAAATAAGAGTCCAGGACCAGATGGCTTCCCAGGGGAGTTCTACCAGACGTTTAAAGCAGAGATAATACCTATCCTTCTCAAGCTATTCCAAGAAATAGAAAGGGAAGGAAAACTTCCAGACTCATTCTATGAAGCCAGTATTACTTTGATTCCTAAACCAGACAGAGACCCAGTCAAAAAAGAGAACTACAGGCCAATATCCCTGATGAATATGGATGCCAAAATTCTCAATAAGATACTAGCAAATCGAATTCAACAGCATATAAAAAGAATTATTCACCATGATCAAGTGGGATTCATTCCTGGGATGCAGGGCTGGTTCAACATTCGCAAATCAATCAACGTGATACATCACATTAACAAAAAAAAAGAGAAGAACCATATGATCCTGTCAATCGATGCAGAAAAGGCCTTTGACAAAATCCAGCACCCTTTCTTAATAAAAACCCTTGAGAAAGTCGGGATAGAAGGAACATACTTAAAGATCATAAAAGCCATTTATGAAAAGCCCACAGCTAACATCATCCTCAACGGGGAAAAACTGAGAGCTTTTTCCCTGAGATCAGGAACACGACAGGGATGCCCACTCTCACCGTTGTTGTTTAACATAGTGCTGGAAGTTCTAGCATCAGCAATCAGACAACAAAAGGAAATTAAAGGCATCAAAATTGGCAAAGATGAAGTCAAGCTTTCGCTTTTTGCAGATGACATGATATTATACATGGAAAATCCGATAGACTCCACCAAAAGTCTGCTAGAACTGATACATGAATTCAGCAAAGTTGCAGGATACAAAATCAATGTACAGAAATCAGTTGCATTCTTATACACTAACAATGAAGCCACAGAAAGACAAATAAAGAAACTGATCCCATTCACAATTGCACCAAGAAGCATAAAATACCTAGGAATAAATCTAACCAAAGATGTAAAGGATCTGTATGCTGAAAACTATAGAAAGCTTATGAAGGTAATTGAAGAAGATTTAAAGAAATGGAAAGACATTCCCTGCTCATGGATTGGAAAAATAAATATTGTCAAAATGTCAATACTACCCAAAGCTATCTACACATTCAATGCAATCCCAATCAAAATTGCACCAGCATTCTTCTCGAAACTAGAACAAGCAATCCTAAAATTCATATGGAACCACAAAAGGCCCCGAATAGCCAAAGGAATTTTGAAGAAGAAGACCAAAGCAGGAGGCATCACAATCCCAGACTTCAGCCTCTACTACAAAGCTGTCATCATCAAGACAGCATGGTATTGGCACAAAAACAGACACACAGACCAATGGAATAGAATAGAAACCCCAGAACTAGACCCACAAACATATGGCCAACTCATCTTTGACAAAGCAGGAAAGAACATCCAATGGAAAAAAGACAGCCTCTTTAACAAATGGTGCTGGGAGAACTGGACAGCAACATGCAGAAGGTTGAAACTAGACCACTTTCTCACACCATTTACAAAAATAAACTCAAAATGGATAAAGGACCTAAATGTGAGACAGGAAACCATCAGAACCTTAGAGGAGAAAGCAGGAAAAGACCTCTCTGACCTCAGCCGTAGCAATCTCTTACTCGACACATCCCCAAAGGCAAGGGAATTAAAAGCAAAAGTGAATTACTGGGACCTTATGAAGATAAAAAGCTTCTGCACAGCCAAGGAAACAACCAACAAAACTAAAAGGCAACCAACGGAATGGGAAAAGATATTTGCAAATGACATATCGGACAAAGGGCTAGTATCTAAAATCTATAAAGAGCTCACCAAACTCCACACCCGAAAAACAAATAACCCAGTGAAGAAATGGGCAGAAAACATGAAAAGACACTTCTCTAAAGAAGACATCCAGATGGCCAACAGGCACATGAAAAGATGTTCAGCGTCGCTCCTTATCAGGGAAATACAAATCAAAACCACACTCAGGTATCACCTCACGCCAGTCAGAGTGGCCAAAATGAACAAATCAGGAGACTATAGATGCTGGCGAGGATGTGGAGAAACGGGAACCCTCTTGCACTGTTGGTGGGAATGCAAATTGGTGCAGCCGCTCTGGAAAGCAGTGTGGAGGTTCCTCAGAAAATTAAAAATAGACCTACCCTATGACCCAGCAATAGCACTGCTAGGAATCTACCCAAGGGATACAGGAGTACTGATGCATAGGGGCACTTGTACCCCAATGTTCATAGCAGCACTCTCAACAATAGCCAAATTATGGAAAGAGCCTAAATGTCCATCAACTGATGAATGGATAAAGAAATTGTGGTTTATATACACAATGGAATACTACGTGGCAATGAGAAAAAATGAAATATGGCCTTTTGTAGCAACGTGGATGGAACTGGAGAGTGTGATGCTAAGTGAAATAAGCCATACAGAGAAAGACAGATACCATATGGTTTCACTCTTATGTGGATCCTGAGAAACTTAACAGGAACCCATGGGGGAGGGGAAGGTAAAAAAAAAAAAAAAAAAGGACGTTAGAGTGGGAGAGAGCCAAAGCATAAGAGACTGTTAAAAACTGAGAACAAACTGAGGGTTGATGGGGGGTGGGAGGGAGGGGCGGGTGGGTGATGGGTATTGAGGAGGGCACCTTTTGGGATGAGCACTGGGTGTTGTATGGAAACCAATTTGTCAATAAACTTCATATAAAAAAAAAAAAAGAAATACAATTCTGTTTAATTTATATTACTCTGAAAGATGTTGACACTACTTTTAAATCTGTCATCTGAAGTTTTTAGAAGGATTCAGATGAAACAGAAAATTCTCTTAACTTAAAAGGCAGAGTTTATTTTTAGAAAGAACTTACAAGCTTGGGCCTAGGATCTAATGGATCCTCACACAGGAATGGGTATGAATGCCAACAGACCTCACTTGGTTTTCTTCAATCTTTTGATCATGTTCTGTGATCACTGTTCTGTGATTTTATTCCAAGTAATTTTGTTTTGACAACTTTTCATATTTTAACATAGGGATTTCACTAGTGGGGCTAGTTTAGTGATTGACTTTTTTCCTCCTCTACTTCAACAAGTATGACAAGTGATGTCCAAATGGGGGACATATTCCTGTAGAGATATCTGTGCTTATGTAATTCTCAAAGTATTTAAGATATCACCATTTTAATTTTCTGTTTCAGGAAAGCATATATGCTATGAACTGAGTGTGCTTCCCCCAAATTCATATGTTGAAACCCTAATCCTCAAGGTCAGGAGGATTAAGAGATGAGGCCTTTGGAAGATATTTAGGTCACAATGGTGGAGCCCCCATGAATAGAATTAGTACATTTATTACAAAAGACAAGAGAGATATGATATTCTCTGAGTTATTGAGGATACAGCTAGAAACTGTCTGTCTACAAGTCAAGGAGTAGGCTTTCACCAGGCATTGAATCTGCTGGCTCCTTGATTTTGAACTTCCCAGCAAACAAAACTATGAGAAATGAATGCTTGTTGTTTAAGCCACTCAGTCTATACAGTGTTTGTTATTGCAGCTGGAGCTAAGACACATATACTAATGAATTTTAGTGGGAATAGCATTATAGGGATAAACTTAAATAGTTTCTAATTATAAAAATTCCTCTTAACATTTTGATAACTTATTACTAGTAACAAATTACAACACACTGATGTGAGCAAAATGTGATTGAGAACTGTTAGTCTAACTCACATTATGTATTAGGGTTCTTTAGAGAATCAGAAGGAATAATTATATACAGATATACAGAGATAGATTTATCATGAGGGTTATTATGGGGATCACATGATTATGGAGGCCAAGAAGTTCTGTGATCTGCCATCTTCAAGCTGTATTTGAATATATTGTCTTGAACTTATTACTACTTGATGTAGTCACCCTTTCCTTTCAATTATCATTTTCATCAGAACACATGAAACTTTTAAAATAAGGCAATCCAGGGGCGCCTGGGTGGCTCAGCTGGTTAAGCATCTGACTCTTGGTTTCAGTTCAGGTCATGATCTCATGGTTCATGAGCTGGAGTCTTGCATCAGGCTCTGCCCTATGGTGTGAGGCCTGATTGGGATTTTCTCTCTCCCCTTCTCTCTTCCCCTCCCCTACTCATTCTTTCTCTCTCTCAAAGTAAGTAAATACATTTTTTAAAATAATAATTAAAATAAAATAAAATAAAATAAAATAAAATAAAATAAAATAAAATAAAATAAAATAAAGCAATCCAGACTTCTGTCTGTTATTCATCACATTTTCATGTTTTTCTGTAATGACTGGTTTGAGGCTATGTAGATTTAACAATATGACAACGCACTTCATAGGTTTGCACACTTACTGGTAACAAGCCCATGCTATAGGGTTCAGTGCACTAATTTTAGAGAACTCAGAGTTGAAAACTTTACTTTCTGTGATATTTATTTACTACTTTTTAAAGAAAACACACCTAACTCACCCTCTAATCTTCACAACTGTAACTATTTAACACAAAAATCTGACAGCCACATCTCTGTAGACTTTTTAATAGCCCTTACTACTGATTGCTTTTGGGACAATGCTAGAACTTCTAAATATGGACTACAGGGACTTGTATGATCTTGCGTTTATCTTTCTGTCCGTCTTTATCTCTGGTTCCTCCTTGTTCTCTGGAGAAACCAGCCATCTTTCTAATTAACTCCTATTTCTTCACATCTTGTTTTATACATCCTTTCTTCTGAAACAGGAGGTATTTCCTGACCTCCTGTCCAGTTAAATTTCTTCCTGTCATAGACTCATTATCAGTGTTAATACCTACTTCCCCTTTGTAACACATTTTTCACTGATCAGGATTGTTTGATTTCGGTCTATCATTACCTGGGATGAAAATAGAGACCATGTCTATTTTTCCTGCCAAGCACAGTGAAAGCCCACAACATGCACTCAATAAATATTCAACTGAATAGATACATGGATAGATAGATATAAATACATAGATATATCTTTAAAAGAACACTGAAGCCCCTTAACCCTTTGAGAACAATGCTCATGCTCCTGTCTTAATCTTCCTTGAGCACACTTCATGACTCAACCAGAGCACTAAAATATTGTTATCAACATCTAAACAACTGGAAGATGTTATCAACGTATAACCAACACACTTTGGAGGTTCCTACCTTGAAACTTAAATTAGATCCTTCTGATAATCTGCTAATATTTTTCTTCTCATGGTTGGCTAATATAGGCAGTTGGGTTTTGTTTTGTTTCTTAGTTTGTTTTGTTTTTTAATTTTTTCCTAAGGGCCATTGCTCATGTAATTTATGAGAATCCCAGGAGACTGGAGAAAATAATTGTTTGCTGAATAAATGCGATAAGACCTCTTGTTGATTCTTTTGTTTCCAAAATGATTCAATAATAATTTACTAGACCTAACAGGTGTTTGGCTCTTAAGTGAGGCAATTCTACATAGTACATAGGTAGAGAAAAAGAGCATCTTAAGTGCTTTTTGTGAGCAACTTTAGTTTTTTTACCTCCATTTCATTGAGTACATAAATTTTTATACCTTATTGCATTAGGTACATAAATGTTTGGGTATTATTATAGTGGAAATTAACTTCCAAACAGAACCACTGGCTAGAGTCCATTAATAGATCAAAAATGATGTAAGCTCCTTGAAGGCAAGAATCCATTCATTTTGGATCTGTTCACACATCTCATCCCCATCCTTTTTTATATGGCCTTTAACATAGTTATTTAAAAATAGCTTTCTGAGTAGTTGCTTGAAGTAACTATTCATATCATCTTTATAAAAGCAAGGTATGACCAGAATAACTTTCAGTATCTTTTAAATTGTTTTAAACTTCAAGCAAAGTGGGCTTTATTACTCATTGCATAAGGAGACATCTGAAGTTAAATGTATCCATTACAGAAGGAGGACTTAAAAAAAATAGTTCCATTATATTAAAATATTGGGCAACTTCATATTCAACAGAAATGCTAAACCATCTATTAATGTAATCACTCTCTTTGACTGCACCTACACTCATTTTGAATATCACTATGGAAACCAAGGAAACTGTCCTTGATGAAACATAATGGGGCTTTTAGAAATACATTTAAAATCACCTGCAAACAATAGCCTCTAAACCAAAAGCTCTAGAAAAGCTTTTTTCTGCTTTAGACTCCTAAACATAATTAATATGATTCAGTTATTTAATAAAGAGCAGTGAGCTGCTTTTGAATAAAGAAATTTAACCTCAATATTTCTTTAGATTGGGACAAATGTAAATAAGCATGCTATTGTTTGTTTGTTTGCTTCTGTTTGTCTTTCTGATTATTCTGAACTAATGTGAGACAAAGTGAGCATACACTGAGATACAACGATTACTTGAGTTCAAGTTTTCCAAACTCAGCTGAAACCAGAAATGCGGAAAATCTCTGAGAAATTATATATTTATTGAAGAAAAAGGATTTGGGAACAAATTTTATATCAATTGATTTTTTTCTTTAGAATTACACACAGTGCTGACATAAATGATGTCATCTCAGAAAGATGAATGGGTCCGTGGTTCCGTCTAGCACCAGCGGTAGGTTGAAACAACCTACTCAGTTCCAGGAGGGCAAGAGACTGTGCTCTGGCTGTCATTTTATTTTAAGTATCTAGTTGAAGTGTATAGTATAAGTGTGCATAATGTTTATCCAATGTTGAATGAAAGAGTAAATAAATAGGAATATAAAAGGAAGGACACTAGGGATGCCTGGGTGGCTCAGTTGATTGGGCAGCCAACTTTGGCTCAGGTCATGATCTCGCGGTTTGTGAGTTCGAGCCCTGCGTTGGGGGCTCTGTGCTGACAACTCAGAGCCTGGAGCCTGTTTCAGATTCTGTGTCTCCCTCTCTCTCTGCCCCTCCCATGCTCATGCTCTGTCTGTTTCTGTCTCTCAATAATAAATAAATGTTTAAAAAAAAAGAATTTTAAAAAGGAAGGAAACTAAATTCCCAGGATGTATTCATTGACAAAGCCTACGGTTCAACTAGCACCTGAGAAAGACTTGAGGGTTGTAGAGAAATGACAAGAAATGAAAGGATATGAGGCTTAGTTCATGATGATCAAACCCAGTTGATTATTAACCTTGGCTGCACCTGGGCTAATTTGAAAAAATAATGAGTTTTATTCCTCTCCTCCTGAAAATTAGACCTACGTGGTCTAGTACGACCCAGGAATCTCTTTGAGCAACATACTTGCATATTTTCTCTTTCCAAAGTGCTTAGACCAAAGAGTGAGAAACAACAAAGTACGGTCATTCCACTAGTCAAGATCTGCTTCTAATGTTGCTTTCTCAGGTTACACAGGGATTCTCTGTCCCAGATGTAACATTTTTTTTTTAACTTTTTAAATGTTTATTCATTTTTGAGAGACAGAGAGACAGAGCACAAGCAGGGGTGGGTCAGAGAGAGAGGGAGACACAGAATCTGGAGCAGGCTCCAGGCTCTGAGCTGTCAGCACAGAGCCCGATGTGGGGCTTGAACTCACGAACCATGAGATCATGACCTGAGCTGAAGTCACTTAACGACTGAGTCACCCAGGTGTTCCCCCACCGCTGATGTAGCATTTAAACTGTAATATTCCATGCCAAAATGGGTTGCAATTCCTAACTGGGATTGCTTTTAAGCTCAGCTCTTGTCTTTCAAATACACAGTCATTTTATTCAAGGCAGCCTATACTGCTCTTCTAGTCCTCTTCTCTGACACCCAAAGCCTTGACATTGAACTCAGGTCAGTCCATACAAGACACTTTATTGTGAAGAGTTTCTTCTTGGGGGTTCCTGCTAACCTTGGATACCAACCGCCTCTATTAGGAACACACCAGTCCACTGAATATTCTCAAAACACTGTGAACCTTCAAGGAAGGGCTTTGGGATTTACACCTCTTGCTATGAAATGGCTTTTTGTCCCCCAAAAAAACCAAAGTTTCAAACAGATGTTTGTGAGATGTACCTAATTTCACTCCCACTAATATTTATATGCCAGATTATTGCAAAGCAAAAAAGTATTCTATTATTTCTTACTTGTAGGGTATTTCCCTCATCTACCCCCTTTTTTAATTAAAAGAACCATTTGTTGACTATCACTAAACAAACAAAATTTGTGAAAAAGTTATTTAATTTCTATGTCTCTCAACATAGACTGTTAGCAGCTTTTATTTTATTTTTTTATTTTTTTTAACGTTTATTTATTTTTGAGACAGAGAGAGTCAGAGCATGAACGGGGGAGGGTCAGAGAGAGGGAGACACAGAATCTGAAACAGGCTCCAGGCTCTGAGCTGTCAGCACAGAGCCCGAAGAGGGGCTCAAACTCACGGACGCGAGATCGTGACCTGAGCCGAAGTTGTTCACTCAACCGACTGAGCCACCCAGGCGCCCCTGTTAGCATCTTTTAAATGGCAACTCTCTCACATACAAATTATCAAAAACAGAGCAGTCCAGAAAACCACCAATTTTGAAATGTTCTCTGCTGTGGTTTGGCAATTTGTCAACTGCTAAAGCAACTACAGCGTAATTCTATCTTGCAAAACAATGGTGTTATCTAACTTGCTTTAATTTGGAAGAAAAAGTTATCATTATGGATATGGAAGTGTAATTGTAAAAAAGGAAAAAAGAAACATTTCTGAGAAGGTTGTGTTCATGTCATACACAGTATTTTATGGACAAGAATGGCAGAAAACTTTAGCTTCAATTTGCATTTTTTCATTTCACTTTTTAATGATTGTATGTATACATAATGATTCTGGTAAGTTGCTTATAACTGTACTTGATCTTTTTTCACAATGGAATTTTATCTGTTTTAAATAACTGGCTGAAGTAAAAACTAGTGCCAAATCAGCAACTGTATTTGACCCTTGAAGTCTTGCATTGAGTTGAATGGCTATATGTCAATTAAGGAATGAATAACTTGGGACCACATAATCCTTCTATTTAAAAATTTTAAAAACCTGTGGGGGAACAGAAAACTAACACTCTGGCTTTTAAATGCATCAATAGTTAAAAGCAGACATGCAAAGATCTTCTAAATACCAAAGAAGCTTTCTGCAACATAATTTTTTTTTTAAACCAGGATTTTTTCCACCCAACTTACAAACCAATGGTGGTGTTCTCCTTTGTGGATGTGTTGGAATTTCATGCAGCTGTCCTGCTCAAACTCCTAGAAGGTTAAAAAACCAAAATTTATCTTTTCAAGGAATTCTTGCAGCTAGGTTTCTAGATATGATTAGGTTCAGCTTATCATTTATACCCTTCAAGAGGCAGAAAAGAGGCCTAGACCATGGTTCCCTGCCTCTGCTTCTGCTGCTTGTAGAGCCCCCTTTTTTTTTTTTCCTTCTGGCGGCATTAGCAATGGTACAAGGCCCCAGGTAGTTTCTGGGGATTGAGTGGCAGGATGTGGGCATCCATTTTTCTGGCACAAAAGGCAGCAGGCACCACATGGCCTGGAGCTGTCTGCTAAAACAGCAGCTTCCTGGCTGCAGTAGCTTCCTGCAGGTATCTTGCTGTCACTGTGAGGGTTTCGTTCCGGTGACACTGCTCCCCTGTTTAGCATGACCACAGAAGAGTACCCAAAAAATAGACCTGGGGTGTTTCTTGAGCCCTCTCAGTGATTCTGAAAGCCATTTAATAGCCTGCAAAAATCACTGTCTGCTTAAAATACTTTTTTTGCAACTGAACATTGAGGGATACATTCACTCTATATTATCTGGTTGTTATAAGATTTGTTGTTAATATTCCATTCTGCTTAAACCAGCTAAAGTGAATTCCGTTCTCTACAACTAAACACTGATGAATATATTCACTCTATATTAACATATGCTTACTATAGGTTCTATTATTAGTGGTCTAGACTATTTACTGGGTCTGTAAGTACAGAGACCAGGTCCATTCCCCCCCCCCCCCCACAAATCTAATCCCATGGAATAGACGTAACACAATACTTGACACATAATAGTAGCTCAATAAATATTTTAAAAATTCATTAGTATAATATAATTCTCTCAAAGAATATTTCACATTCTTTTCACATAGTAAAACAGCCAAATTTGAAGGATTTATTATCTACTTTAATAGGTTTTGTCTTGCTAATTCAATATAGTCCTTCAAATCCTTTCAATGAAAAATTCCGTAAAAGTAAAAACAGAGGGAAAAAAAGCAAAAAATCTTTCATGATGGCATCTAACACACCAGCAAGACATATTATGCTTTCGTTCTGCATTATTGTAACACAGCTTTTTAAGTTCTTTGGCAGGAAATTGCCATTTATTATTTAGGGTTTTCATGCTTACAAGTGACAGAAACAGACTTAGGCAAGAAAACTGAAGCAAAATAAGAAAATATTAAATAAATACACACACAAATGGAATTCTTGCTTGGCTTACGTAGCTTGAGTTTTGTTGTATATCTAGATGCAAGGTTTCAAATGATGCTGGGATAGCCTTCCTTTTTCTCTTCTAGCGGGTGGCCTTTATCCATGCAGCAGGTAAGATGGCTGCTGCCAGCAGTCTCAAATCACTTCTTACCAGCTAGCATCCCTGCTAGGCAATGAAAATCTTTCTTGATTGTTTTGACAGCCAAGTGGCTGAGAGGACTCACTTGGCATGGCTTGGGCTAAACCCAATCTCTATCACTGGATGTGGAATACTTTAAGTGCTTAGGTTTGAGCCATGTACCCATTTCTGAGGCTGGGGGACTGTGAGCCACCTCCAACTGAAACATTCAGAATAGGGACCTCTAAAGGAGGTCTAGTGGTGCAACTATCAGTTTGCAAACAGATCAGATTCATAAATTGTTCATAAGTCATTTAATAATCTTTGAAGTTACCAGTACAGAAGCAGAGTGAAGTGGCATGGAAAGGATATTTAACCACTTTGAAGATCCTGGATATTTATAGAATCCGAGTACCTGGAGAAACCTCGGATCAGACTGGAGAAGCCTGCCATGTCAGACTAGGTGTCTTTCAACACCATTTTCAGTTGTATGAGGCAGTGTATATTTACAAGCTACATTCTATTCATCTGTAACTTTAGGCAGCTGTTCTTATAGAGGTCATAATCTAGACACACATTGTTCAGTGAAAACCCATTGATTCGATTACAGTTCCCCAAAGAAAAGATTCTATTATCAACATTAAGAAAAATGTAGGCAGATATAACAGATGTCAACAACATATTCCTTCACAGCATCTATCTATCTGTTTATCTATCTATCTATCTATCAATCATCTATCTATTGCTCTCTGATATATCTTATATATTTGTTATAAGTGCCTCCAAAGATTTATATACATATCTATATTTATTTAACACATGTAATTTTTAAAAAATTGCTTGGTTTTGCCACACACAAAATTGAAAGTACCCTTCACCCATAATGCATATTTAAGGCAACTTAAAAGTCCCATCCAGTTACCACATCAAATTGCAAGTCAATATCTCTGAAGGATGCACATTTCCCTGTGGTTAGTTCAAATGAAGATCAACAAATTTAACTTACTGATAAGCCCATTAACAAAAGCTCAACAAAAACTCCCATTTGGAAAAGGGAGAAAGAGTATAGTGTGGAGGTCTCCAGACCATAGCATGTACCATATCCCCTTGGATGGGAGAATAGAGACTTTCTGCCCTGGCATAGGAGTGAATTTCTTGGCCAGCCAGTCTTGTGCTCCCAGCTCTGCTCCCTGAGAGGAGCTCTTTTTCTTATTGTCTGATACTGCCTTGTATACAAACATAGTTTGGCAGGATTACTCTTCCTGGGAATGTTCTGTTTTAGCAATTCCTATCAGTGTAGATGAAGGAACCTGGAGGTGGGCTAGGGTTGAACAGTTAGAGATTTCTGTTTACCAGCTTTTGGTTTTATCTGGTTCTTCAATTCTCTTAATGCCTCACCTTACTGCTGACTGAAATGAATTATGGAGACTATGGGTTAGAAACCAAAGCCAGGATATGGTACTTGAATCCAAAGTCTGTAATTTCTGCCTTTTGTCACCTAGCTTCTACCCTGACCCTTAGCTTAAGGTTTATGTTGGCCTGTTGATATGAACTAGCAGGCTATAGTACTGAGGTTGGGCTATCACCACATGTAATACCTAGCCTTCATTTCACAAGATGATGCTTTGTAATAGAGATTGTTATTCCTTGTGTGGAGCTGGGAACACTCAGCAGAGTGTTTGAGGGCACTTAAAAAATAGACTTTACTCTGTTCTCTGGCTTTTCCTGTGTTCCAGTTTAATATTCCTCTGGTCTTCCTGCTTAGCTCTCTTTGTTTATATTAACTTTAAATAACTTGGGTCAGAAAATTCCACTTTTTTCTTTGTCCCTTGGTCCATGTTGAATGTCTGGCCTCTTTCAGCCATCTTGAATGTCTGGCCTCTGGCTAAAAGGACTTCTCTTATCATGGCTGTGTGCTGTTTCTATTTCCAGGTGTGTCTGCCTTTAGATGTTTACCTTTTTTATGACTTTACTAAAGGCTGCAAGAAATGACTAACACATTCTGACATCTTGATGTTTTTTTCCTGTTTCTTAATGCTCTAACCTCAGTGATAACATAACCTTTGTCACAAGATACAAGTGGCAGTTAACATCAGTTGACTTGAGCACAGCATGAGACTTGCCACCTTCTAAAATGGTGATAAATGATATTCTTTGCCCTTTATTGCAACTTACTTGAATTAATTTCATATTTTGGTGTTTGCCATTTGTAACATCCCACTTCTAATATCAGTTTTGTGTTAACCAGGAGTCTTTGGATTAATGTGACAGAACTTATTTAAACAGAAAGGAAACATGGACATACATAACAGGGTGTGTGTGGCTTCAGGCACAGTTGAATCTAAGGGCTCAACTGATAGGAGGTTATCAGGTTGCTAACTCTGTATTCTTCAGATAGGCCCTCTTCCTGGGGTGGGACAAATGGCCCCCAGCAACCCTAGAACTCATATCCTATGAGCAAAAAGAAAGTCTTTCCCAATGGTTTTGATAAAACATTTTAAGATGCATCTAATTGGTTCAGCTTGTGTTAGTTGTCAATACACAGTCACTTACTATGACTAGAAATAAAAGATAATTCAAATGATCAGGCCTAGCTAGATCCAGACCCTATAGCTTGGGACAGGATGGAAAGGTTAGCCCTGTTTGAGCAGCATGGGATAGGTTTTTGTCAGGAAAGAGGAGATCTGATCCCAGAAGCAGTGGGAGGTGATTTGTGCATAGCAAGAACAACATATGTTCACTGTATGCATGTTAATAAGTATGTATGAAATATTCTTTGTCTATATAAGGTCCAGATTATACCAAGTTATTCTGAAAGACAAAATAATTTACTGTGATGTTGTTACATACTCAGTGTACAATGGAGCATTCTAATTGATAGATATGTTTTAATGATCTTTTAATGTCTAGTTCACAATAAGACATTGTATATATAAGACAATGTATAAGACATTGCCCATTATAGGTCAGGGGAACAAGAGGGAAATACTGACTTCATCTAAAATATTGTCTCATTAACATACACATTTAAGTAAAGAGGGTATAAAATACATCCTACTTTTATACCACTTGAAATGATTGCATGGCCCTTCAGAAGACTATTATTCTGATTCTGGTTGTGTTATTACAATACACACTTGGCAAAAGTAGTTTTTTTTTTTTTCTAATTAGGAATTGTATTCAATTGCTAGAACCTAAAATGGTTTTACCAGAATAGAGGCTTATTTCCCACTATGGCAAAGCAAATTTTGAGGCACTTCTAGAAAGGTATGGAATTCCACAGTGTCAGCATTGTCTCTCAGGCTCCTTTTATGAGACAGAAGAAAAGGTGAATAAATATCCCTTCCAGATTATGCCCTTTATTTTCTGGAACCCCCATCCAGTAGCATTTACTTACAATTAATTTGTTACCTCATTAACAATGAGAATGGGACATATAGTTTTGTATCTGAGAGCATTGCTGCTTCCCAAAATATAGGAACTCTTTCACTAATGGAGAAGTGGAGAATGGATATTGATCCCACAAGTATACTTTCAGCATAAGAATTTTTAGTTTGATGTATCTTAAGCTCAAATACATAACCCACTACAACTTCCAACTAATAAAAAAGTGGTGAAAAATCAGTAAAATCCATAGGTTTATGTGTATTTCATAATTTCTCTACAAATAGAAAATATCATGTAAATTACCATCCTTAACACTAGAGTTTTATGCCTGAAATTATTTGTTTCTCAATGTTAATATTGGACAAAAAAAAATCTAAACTTTAATTTACAACAAAGGAAGCCGTGATAAAGTTTGAATGAACCTTGAACATTGTAACAGGTAAATAATTTAGCAGAATGTATGTAACATTTTTAAGAAATGGCATATACTTCATTTTAAACCCATCCAGAGGGAATCATATTTAGGGAATTTCAGGGACAAAAAAAAAAAAAAAAGGAAAGAAAAAAATGAAAAGAAAAGGAAAGGAAAGAAAAGAAAAGGAAAGGAAAAAGAAAAGTAGCTCCTCAGTCCTGAGTTAGCCAGTATCTGAAACGTTTCCAACAGTTTCCACAAAAACAAGGACTTTAGAACAGAACGATTGCTTCCATGAATTGGTAGAGCTCCGATTAGTGTATTAGCAAACTCATTATAACAGGGCCAGTTAAAGTTAATACAAGACATCTCCAAGGGGAGCTATCTGAAATCTAGTTTTGCCAATCAGGATGGTTACAGCTGATTAGATTCCAGGTGGAAAAACATAAAGGGATTTACACAGCTGTCTGAGGACTAGTGAGCTGGAAAAAATAGAGATCCTAAGCATGATTGATATGTGACTTTGAGTCTTCTTTACTCTGACCCATAATATATTAAAGCCATATGAAAGATTTAATTGTCATTAGAACTAGGAGCCAATGGTGAGAGTTACCCCAAATTTTATATGCCCTATCATTTTCATTTTTGCTAATCCAGAGTTTATAATTTTATAATAGGATTTATATGTAATGAATTAGGTATTCATTATAACTCTCCTTAATATACAGCTTCTCAGAAATTATAATTAAGATAAGATTGACATGAATAAAGCCCATATTTGTTCACACATATAATAGCAGGAACTAACTTCAGGTCCTCATTGGTTAACATGAGTTATAAGGTGAAGCCCCTTTCTTTCTTTCTTTTTTTCTTTTTCTTTCTTTCTTTCTTTCTTTCTTTCTTTCTTTCTTTCTTTCTTTCTTTTAAAAGAGAGTGAGAGAGTGTGACTAAGGGAGAGGCAGAGAGAGAGAAAGAATTTTTCTTAAATTTTTTTTAAATGTTTATTTGTTTTTTTTGAGAGAGAGAAGAGACAGCATGGTGGGGGGGGGGGGGGGGCAGAGAGAGAGGGAGACACAGAATCCGAAGCAGGCTCAAGGCTTTGAGTTGTCAGCACAGAGCCTGACGCCGGGATTGAACTCACTGACCATGAGATCATGAACTGAGCTACCCAGGTGCCCCTGTATGTGTGTATATTTTTAAACTGTGTGGATCAAGGAAGGGAGGGGAGTATTGCGACATTTGTAGTATACCTTTTAGATACATACTTTCTATCAAAGGTCGCGTTTTAGACTTGCAATAAAGCTTTCTTGCACTATTTCAAAAAAAAAGAAAAAGAAAGAAAGAAAGAAAGAAAGAAAGAAAGAAAGAAAGAGAGAAAAAAGGAAAATGAAAATGCAAAAGCATCCTCAAAGCCCTGGCTGCTTTTGTTGCTGCTATTTTTAGCCTGCCCTGTTTTTGTCAGACTGGGTCCGTGCTGACTGCCTGGGGCAAGATGGCGTCCTTGGCAGAAGCAAGATAGTGTGGCGGGGATGTTTTTTAAAAAGCTGCACCTAGAGAACTCAGAGTGTGTAATGAGATAATTCTTACTTTTGAGGGGATTATGTTGTGAACTCTTAAAATTCAAGACTTTGAATTGAGGATATACCACAAATGCCCTTGATCAAGTGAAACAAGCACCCCTGGCCATCCTGGCCTTTCCTTCAAAGCAGTTTAGTCTGGGCACTCTACTGCTGATGGTGCACACTCCATAAAGGTCAGCGCTCACTGGATCTTTATTTGGCAAGATTATCCAAGCACCACAGTGTCTTAGAGTTCAAGTTAAGTGACAGGTCAGAAGCAAATCCTGAACTGTACATCAAAGGAATATCTAGAAGGATGAGAAGGATTAATCTTGCTTCTTGGGTTCTTACAATCATTACACAGAACTGCTAATTAATTGTGACACAATCTTCCAAAAAGGTGCTGCTTTGTTGTTTTTTCTTATGTTTTGTTCAAGAATCAGGATGACTATCGTATAGTTTCTTGAATCCAGGTGAAGGGTGAAAGATGTGTAGTTTAATATTCTGAAACAGAAGCTTCCCCATATTTAGCATTGGCTTAGAGGAATCTGCTGCTAAGTTCCTAAGGTCCATTGAAGATGGTAGGAGTTAGACTCAGTCATCATCCCATATTCCTCATTTCTACCCTGACTTCTCCAAAATTGGTCATCTGCACATAATAATGTGTATTTCTAATTAGTGTTTTTTAGATTATCAGTTTCCCTTTTTATAGTAGATAGTGTCTTGAGACAACTCATACGTCTGAATTTTGCAAGGTCAAACGGTCTAACTCCCAGGATTGTTTCTTCACCTAGTTCTAAAAAAGCCAAGTCCTGGGGCGCTTGGGTGGCTCAGTCGGTTGGGCGTCCGACTTCGGCTCAGGTCACGATCTCACGGTCCGTGAGTTCGAGCCCCGCGTCAGGCTCTGTGCTGACAGCTCAGAGCCTGGAGCCTGCTTCGGATTCTGTGTCTCCCTCTCTCTCTGACCCTCCCCCGTTCATGCTCTGTCTCTCAAAAAAAAAAAACATTAAAAAAAAATAAAAATAAAAAAATAAAAAAGCCAAGTCCTTACTAATTGGTCATGCAAATCTGAACAGCAACTGACATTATGGTTCTCTTAAATTTCTTTTTTTCCTCTCACATAGAAAGTCCTTTTTCTTATTCTTTCTAATTAGAACATGATGGAAACGTGTGTTACTGAGTTGACTCAATATGACATTGATTCTGTTAATATACTACTTTGGTTGTTGAATAAAGTTTTTTGCCTTTGAAAACCACCATCAGGTTCTAAAAGCCTTGTGCTTATCTTTCCTAAGGCAATTATTAATCAAAATCATTGTGTCATTGTATTCTATTACCAGGGTTTCTCCACTTAGTTAGAAAAATCTTTGGGGTGAAATTAAGTTTTTAAGAGGTAAAAGCTACTATGACTGCCATCATGAATGTAGACTAGATATATTTATAGATTCAATATACCCCATACATCCCCTAAACATAGTGACCTGTTTAACATTATACTATTTCTTGTAGGAGGGTAAGGTACAGAATGTTAGCTATTTCACTGTGATGTAAAAAATGCCTTAGAAATATGAGCGAAATAAGGACCTCTGGATCCAAGAGGGCAAATTTCCACACTCATTATTAAGGGTGTAATTACATTGGCATATGTCAAGACTTTTTCCAATAGTGATATTGGATGAGGTAACATCTTTGTCATGCCCTCTTCTGAACACTTTGCATGTTTTATCTTGTTGAATCTTTGCAAGTTTATTAAAAGGGTCTTATTAGTAACCCCATTTTTAAATAAGGAAGTGGGGTACCCAAACAGTAAGTCATAGGCCTAGTTAGTGGCAGATCCCTGACAGAAGGTGGCAAAGGCATGTTTTCAATTCATTGAAGCAGTAGTTGATTAATATGTTGTGAGGTTGTAAACTACGTGCAAGTTGTGAAAAGGCATCATGCAAATGTCAGCAATTTTTAAAGAGGTTCTTTTCTGAAATATAAATATTCAAGACTTGCACAAGTGTGTGTATCACACTTCACTCTCTAAGATTACACTTAAGACTAGAAACCAGGATTCTGTACTTGAAAGCTTTCTAGTATTCAGTGAGGAAATATTCAAAAGAAGCCACAAAGAAATTAATCCCCCGATTTGCCCCCGTTCATTCACAAGGGAAATTAAATTATTTTCCAAAATCTGGGTGAAAGATACCATGTAAGAGGCAGTAACACAGATTTGGTCAGAATAGAAAGCCCTGAGTCATAGGTTTAAACAACTAAGCTTCATTCTTAGAAAGCATGACTGCGACCGACCTGGAAATCTGTACAAATAATCTGCTGGCTTGCTTTACTAAGAGATAGCATTAAAGTCATAAACCCTTTAAGTAACAGAGTGCTACTTTTCCATGCCATGAACTGTATGTATAAATACAGTTGTATAAATACACGTGTGTTTTCCACTATCCTATCGAGCTATCCACAAATAGCTCGAGACATTTTAATTTTTTAAAAAAATTCTGCCTACAGCTAAATTCAGATGAACATATTAAACACGGTAAAGCCGTACACTAAATCCTAACTGTTGATGTATCTCCTTACAAAGCTGGATTGTGTGCTTATCTAAAAGGGACTGGTTATATAATGTCTTAACCTCTTTAGTGCAATAAAGATAGACATTATTGCACAGTCAGCCTTTGGGGGATTTCTTCTGTTTCCTCTTCTGCATCTTTTCTGAACGATGCCTATCCAGTTAAGCTTTTCTTAGACATACATTAATGTTCCATAGAATTTTGAGAGATTTCAAAACTTCTCTCTGTACAACTCACTTATCTACCAGTAAGGCATGCCTACGCACACATCCACTCATGCTCACAGTACTTTAAGAGCATGAAGTTTCATGGGAAACATTATAGTCTAGTGATTAAGAAAAGGGCTCTGGAGTACAATTTCCTGAGTGTGGATCCTGTGACTGGCTTAGTACCCTTGGGCAAGTCACTTAAATTCTTTGACTCTCAATTTTCTCATACTTAAAATTGAAAAACCAGTAACAATGGTCATCTTAAGTGATTTTAACTAACATGTTCCAAGCACTTAACATGTGCCAGGTACTATTCCAATCACTTTGTATATACACCAAATCATTTAATCCTCACCACAACCCTAAGAACTAGGTATTATTATTATTATTATTTATTATTATTATTATTATTATTATTTCCCCCATTTTAGATAAAGAAATGGAGGCACAAATTAATTCATTCAAGGTTGTCCAAGATACCTGCTTTGTCTTTATTTAAAATATTGATATTTTCTTCCTCACTGATCTATTTGGATTACTTTTGATTTTTAAAAATATGACATTACAATATTGTTTATCTTGATAACTGAATTTTTTATATTTTTTAAATATATTCATTTTTATTTTTTATTTATTTTGAGACAGACAGAGACAGCACGAGCAGGGGAGGGGCAGAGAAAGGGAGAGAGAGAATCCCAAGTAGGCTCCGTGCTGCCAGCATATAGCCTAATTCAGGGCTCAAACCCATGAAACTGTGGGATCATGACCTGAGCCGATACCAACAGTTGGACACTTTTAACCATCTGAGTCACCCAGACACCCCTGATAATTGAGGGTTTTTTGTGCCTTTAAATTTTGTACCTGGTGTGAATGCCCCACTTGCCTCACCCTAATCCTGACCTTGAATTTCTTACATCCAAGGGTTACTGATGCAATCAAATACTTTGTGCTGCCAGTGGCCTGTTAAGTGGTGGCTGTCACTATCATTGTTATTGTTTCATGTAAATGAGGAAAAAGAAGAGCTAAGTAATTTTTCTGAATAAGCACATAATGACAGTTTGCAGAATTTTCCAGTTTTACCTCTCTTCACATAATAGTATATGACTTAAAAAATATGCTTTTATTACTACAGTTACCAAAATTTATATGACACTTTCTCCTTTCCCAAAACACTTTTATAAATTATATATAATATTATACATGCTATATCTTATTATGTATATATTATGTATATATAATATATATATATATATATATATATACATATAATTTGAGTTTTACAACAAGAAGATTAGTAGGGAAAGTATTTTTATCTTCTTTTTAATGTGTGAGAAAACAAAGACTCCGTGGGATTAAGTGGCTTGCTCACAGAACCTGGCTAACAAGTCATGAAAAGCCTTATGTTGTCTTTTGCACCCACTTAGGGGAAATTCTTGGTAATTGCTTGAGCCAGACATGCTACTGGCCTAACATCTATATAATGTCAGTTCAGAAGTTTGCTGCACACTTCTACCTAATCCTTTGTTCTTCTGTAGACAAAATGCTGGAGAGGATAGAATGGATGGGGAAATATTACCAATTACTGAATCCCACAGATCCCTTCTTTTCTCCTTGACGAAAGCATAAATGCTTGCTGCTTTTATTGAGAGCCAGAGTAGCAAGAACGCCAAATAGGAGTAGTGATTGCAGTTACAGTGAAGTAAAGAATTTAAAATTTTTATTTCTTCTTTGTTGCTTTTATGTTTTCAAGGTCATCTATAAAAAAGCATGCATTAATATTGTAATTTTATTTGTGAAATAATATTTTTTTAAAAAACCTTTGAGTTTTTAGTTTGAGGGTCCTCAAGTCCCATTCTTCTTTTTTTAATGGTTATTTATTTATTTTGAAAGAGAGAGAATGAGAGAGAGGGGGAGGGGCAGGGAGAGAGAGGGACAGAGAGAGAGAGAGAGAGAGAGAGAGAGAGAGAATCCCAAGAAGGCTCTGTAGTGCAGAGTCCAATGTGGGGCTCAAACTCACAAACCGTGAGATCATGACCTGAGCCAAAATCAGGAGTCAGTGGCTTAACGAACTGAGCCACCCAAGTGCCCCAGTGTTTCTCATTTTGAATCAAAACACCACATTCATGAAATTTGGTTGAATTACAATTAACAACTATAGAAAAGTCAATGAATAGTTGATGTAAGATAAATTCTTTAAATTAACTGCCTTTCATAATTTAACACTAGCTGCTATTCACTGAGGATTTCTTTCATCAAAAGCATTACCAGAGACTAACAGGACACTGGAGTCAGATTGCCTGGCTTTGCATCTGGCAGGTTCTGTGACAGTAGGCAAGTTACTCAATCTGTCTAAATCTCAAATTTGCACTTCATAAAATGGGACAGTTAATATACATATCTCAGTCTCTTTGAGGATTAAGGTATTAATTTATTAAAGCACACAGAACAATGTGTGGCACATAGTAAGTATTCCGGATGTGTTAGCTATTATTATGAAGTGGTCAAAACTGAACAAAATGCTTTGTGATTACTGTAATGGAAATATAAGATAGATATTGATCCTCCATTTTTGTACACAAGGAAAACTCACACTCTATGAAATTTGTCTATAGTAGGGAATAAAAAGAGAGGTGTGACTTAGTTTCTTGTATGACCATCAACTGTATCTGATACACAGTCAACCAGGAATGACCTTATCCACTCACTCATCTACATGTACTTAATTCAGTATACCCATACCTCTACAAAAATACTGAAGAAGTACCACTTGACATATACAAACACCCAGGAACATTGAAGAAAGGTCTCAGGTCTTGTGGAAAGATTGGCATGGACAAGTCAGACACAATTTACCTTAGACTTTGTATGAAGCGCAGGACTTGGATTAAAGAAGAAATGGAAAAGTCAGTATGTGCAGAGAAATAGCACTCATAAGACAGGGTGACAGGATCATTTTACTATATTGCCAGTTTAAAGTGTGTCTTCATCAAGTTTCACGAGCATATGGACTAACCTCAACTTTCTAAACACCACACCCTTAGTATTTACCATGGTAATGAACATAAAAGTTATTTAATTATTTAATAAGTATTAAGTGAATGAATGAAAATAAGCAGCATGTTTAGGGTACAGACGCACTGCAGCAAAGGTACAAAAGTCCCTTTTCTGACTTGACCCTTGCACAGAGTGGAAGAGAGTTCGGGAAGGAGCCATAATTTCACTTAGAGCAATTTATCTGACAGCTCTTTTATCCTTATGGTTAATGACTTTATTTTCACCTGCTTCAAATTAAGTTATAATTTAGACCCTAATTTCTCTTAACTCTCCTCTTTCCCCAAAGATTCAAAGAATTCTCTACCCAATATACCCTGAATTGATTTTCTATTATATAAAGAATATAAAACTGTGGAAAATATTCAAAATGTTTAATGTTTTTAATGTAGTTTATTTCTATTAAATTTTTACATACATACAGTCCATTTTTTGTACAATTTTTCTCTCACCAGATGTGAAAAAATGAGCAATTTCTTGAAGTTCATCAATTTCATTGTATTTTTTTTTCTCTCCAAAAGCAACTATTTTCAACTTTTTAAGCTAATTATTTGGGAGTTTACCACCATTTATCCTAATAAATGCCAATATCTTCCTTCTTAATTTTTCAGATTGGTTCATAACTTTTTAGACTTTCCACTGTGAAATACGAGGATTTGGCTCTTGTTCATTCCCCACGCTTACTACTTCTTCCCCAAACATTTGCCTTGTTCCATGCACTGAATGTATTTATATGCTAATTTTTATTGAATCAACATTCATTGGATGTCTTATGACTATGTGAGTGCCAACCTATGTAGTATACTCTGATCATTTTTTTATAACTTGTACAACTCACTACCTTACCTCATGAATAATTATATATCCTTTGAGTATTTTTCCATGTTATTATCACTAATTCAATACTAAAATTTACCACCTGTCCCAGTTGTGTAAATTTTCTCTCAGTACATTCAAACACTTGAGTACTTCAAACAGAAGGCTGTGCTGAGAGGCTTCTGACCTTCTCGAATCTGGAGTGGTTGCCGTGTGGGATCACTGACAGCTACTATTTTAGAACCTCTCTCACCATCATCCTGGGAGTGCCCTTTGCCTCTCTTATGCTTGATCCCCTTTCCTAAATTCCATATGTGTCACTTTCTTGGTTTACTTGCCCTTTTGATAAAACAAATCTTCCAATAGATTCCTTGTAAGTAGTGCAGAAAATGTAAATTATTTGAAATATTATACATCTGAGAATATCTTCACTCATACTTAACAATTTGGTGTGAAATAGTTAAAAGTGCATACTTTTCAAGATATTAAAGATATAATTCTATTGCCTTATATTTTACAATGTAGTTTTAGAGATAGGGCACCTGAGTGGCTCAGTCAGTTGAGCGTTCGACTCTTGATTTTGGCTCAGGTCATGATCTCACCATTCGTGAGTTTGAGCTCCATGTCAGGCTCTGTCATTGAAAGTGTGGAGCTTGCTTTGGATTCTCTCTCTCTCTCTCTCTCTCTCTCTCTCCCTTTCTTCCTGCCCCTCCCCTGCTCACTCATGCTCTCTCACTTTCTCTCTCTCAAAAATAAATAAATAAACTTAAAAAATTAATAGATACTCTCCAATACTCTTCAAATGAATTCTTTACTTTTTAATTATTGAATTTTATCCCTCTCTCCCTTTTCCTTCCTACTATATTCAACATGTAGTATTTAACAATTTTGAAGACCCTTTGTAAAAAAATACAAAATTACAAATACAAAATTACATAGAATAATGAATATTTCTTTGAATGAAAAAGCATATCACAACAAAACATAGGTTATAAAAAACTGTCCAGGAGCACCTAGGTGGCTCAGTCAGTTAAGCGTCTGACTTCCACTGAGGTCATGGTCTCACAGTTTGTGAGTTCGAGCCCTGCATCGGGCTCTGTGCTGACAGCTCAGAGCCTGGAGCCTGCTTTGGGTTCTGAGTCTCCCTCTCTCTCTGCCCCTCCCCTGCTCATGCTCTTATCTCTCTGTCTCAAAAATAAATAAACATTAAAAAAAATTAAAAAAAAACTGTCCAATATCAAAATATAACCAAATGTAGAAAAATAATGTAATATTTTTATTCATTAGGTGCCTGACACACTTCTCATAGTTTTGTTCTGCATCATTTGTCTGTAAACATTTTGATCACCTACATATATAACAATAACTCTATGATATCCTTTTCTATAGTGAGAATAAGATAATTCAAACCTTTCTTCTAGTTGATCACATTGTGTTACTTTATCACTGGTCATTTAGAAAAGTTTCTTTCACATTTTTAAAAATTTTATTTATTTATTTTTGAGAGACAGAGAGAGTGTGAGCAAGGGAGGGGCAGAGAGAGGGAGACAGAGAATCTGAAGCAGGCTCCTTGCTGTCAGAGCTGAGCCCCATGTAGGGTTCAAACCCACAAACAGTGACATCATGATCTGAGCTGAAGTCAGATGCTCAACCAACTGAGCCACCTGGGTGCCCCTCTTTCAGGTTTATAACTCATTGTTGTAATGTCACATAAACTTCTAGGATTGTTGTCAAATTTGGGATAAACTTCTACTGATTTCCTTTCATATATGAACTATAAAATTTCAGGGCATTATCAAGTGTATTCCTAACAGGAGAGGACTTTTGACTATTCATTGAGAATTACTGTATTTTCTGCTTATAATCCATGCATCTGATGGATGATGGAAGAATTTTCCACATTTCAGCTTCAAATTCCAGATTTGTCACCTTGCTAGGTGCCATAGGATAAAACTACAGTGCAGTATGACCTTTGGTTCCATACCTTTGTGTCAGGACACTGGGTAAGGCTGTTTAATATTAGCTTTATGGTAAGTCTACTTCTGGCACAAAGAATATTCAGATCAGGAAGGCTTCACAAGTAAATTCTTCCAATTAATGAAGAAGTGACATCAATCTTTTACAAACCCTCTAGCAAATAGACATAGAAGGAATACTTCCTAACTTGTTTTATGAGGCTAGTAAAATTTTTATGGTGAAACCTAACAAGGGGCATTGCAAGAAAGAAAAATTGCAGGCATTCTCTCATGATTATAATGAAACACTACTAAACAAAGTATTTTCAAACCAAATCTAGTAATATGTAATAGAAACAAGTTGGGTTTATTCCAAGAATTCTAGGTCTAATCACATATTGAAATCAATGTAATTTAACACATTAACAGAAAAGAAAAAAATCACATGACTCTCTCAATAGAGGTATAAATGCCTTTGTTGGAATATAACATTTACTCATAACAAAAAGCATGAGCAAACTAAGAAAAGAAGAAAATTTCCTTAATATGATAAAGGACATCTATAAAAACCTTAGAGCAAACTTAATGGTGAGATCAGGAATGAGCTAAGAAGGTCTACTAGTCAAAATTGTACTCAAGGTTCTAGCCAATGCAATAAGGCAGGAGAAAGAAATAAAGGATATGAGGATTAAAAAAGAGGTTATGTAACTTTTTATTCACATATGACACATTTTGTATGTAGAAAACCCAAATGAATCTACCTACAGGCCATTAGAATTTACAAGGGAATGTAACAACATTGCTAGATGTAAGATCCATATATAAAAGCAATTGTTTTTACATAACAATTAGATATTAAAATTTTTTAAGTTACAAATGCAGAAAAATATCCCATCAAATATCTATGAATTACAGATGTATAAAGCCTCTACAGGAAGAACTATAAAACGTGGTTCAGATATTAAAGAAGGTAGTTTGAATTGAGATATACACCATGTTCATGTATTAGAAGCCTCAATATTATGAAGGTTTGATTCCTCTCAAATCAATCTACAAACTTAGTGTAATTCCCATTAAAAAATCTTTCATCTCTTGTATCATTGACTGATGAGGTGGGTAAACATGGACAAGTTAACTTCTCTGTTTCAGTTTCTTCATCATTTAAATGGGCCAGTAATTGCCTACCTCACAGGCTCAAGCAAAGTTATCACAGAGCTGACACAGCACCCTTATGGTTTTGTAAATTTGCAAAAATAAAATATATAAAATAAATATATATATTGACAACCAAAATCACAATTAAACCTAAAACCTGCATTTATTTATCTGCAGTTATAAAACCTGCAGTATAAAAACCTGCAGTTATTTATCCATAATACCTTATTCATAAAATGGCACCTGAAAAGCAAAAAAAAAAAAAATTTTTAAATAAGAATTTCTTTTGATGATTATAAAATCAGAGAAGGGATTTTAACTTGAGGAAATAGCTCCTCTAATGTCTAGGGAACTTTGATGAAATAACTCTGCCATCCATGAAGTTCTATCTCTTTAGTGAGAAGACTGTTCTAACCTCCCAAATGCACTCTCTCACTTCACTAGTGTTGCAGGAGCTGTGTGGATCTTGTCTGTCAAAATGCTGTCTTTCCTGCTGACTTCTTCTTTCTTGAGATGCAGTCACTTTCTTTAGATGTCATCAAAGTCTGCATTGGCCAAAGGCACATTGTGTCTTTAGCCTCAGAGCATTTTGTCTTCTCTATTATGTACTGATCTAATTAGGCCATTTCTCAGAATTCCCTGATACCTGACTGGCAAAGCCCACAAAGGACTGTGGAATTCTTCACTACAAATCCATAAGCGTTCAGCCAGCACCTGTGTGGGCAATCTTCTGCAAAATGCAGCTTTTCTCAACTCAATTCCCATTTTAATATAGAAAATATGTATGCTTGAAACCCTGGAAATTATTTTAATGATAGTTAGGAAGTTTGCTCTCAAGTATTATTTATAACTTTCTTTAAAAGATGGCATCATGTTGATCATAATGATGAGGCAGATATACAAAGCAGCCTTTATAAGTTGTAGAAAAAGAGTGAGGATCCAGCAAAGACAGAAAGAGTTAAGTGCACAAATTCCACAACCAGCATGGCAGAGACAAGGGACTTGCCATATGATTCTACCCATGCTGCATTTAAGACAATGGTTTGGTGCTAAAAGAAACCCCCACACTGGACTGTGGGAAGATATGGTCATCCCTCCTTATGTCAGATTCCATATTCTTTTCTTTGCCAACTTGGGGCACCTGGGTGGCTCAGTTGGTTAAGTGTCCAACTTCAGCTCAGGTCATGATCTCAAAGTTCATGAGTTTGAGCCCCGCATCAGGCTCTGTGCTGACAGCTCAGAACTTGGAGCCTGCTTCGGATTCTGTGTCTCCCTCTCTCTCTGCCCATCCCCCACTCACACTCAGTATCTCTCTAAAAAATAAATAAACATTAAAAAATTTTTTTAATCTAAATTATCTCTATCCTTCACTTGGAACACATTCTATGATTAGTTCCTTAACTGAAACCTATTCTTTTCTTTTTTAAATTTAATTTAATTTTAATTTAGACGGAGAGAGAGTGAGCAGGGGAGAGGGACAGAGAGGAGAGAGAGAGAATCCACTGTGAGGCTCGATCCCCACAACCTTGGGATCATGACCTGAGCTGAAATCAGAGTCAGACAACAAACTGATCCACCCAGGCACCCTGTAGTGAAACCAATTCTATGTGACAGTATACTTACATTTTATTTTATTATTGTTTTTTGCCTCTCAAAGATTAGTCATTCAGGTTAATGTTTCAAGAGGTGGTTAGCAAATTCATGCCTACTTTATTCACAGTATTCTTTGTTTTCTAAATTTAACCTTTGATCCCTCTCCATCTTTTAGATCATAGACCAATGAGTTCTCAACTTTAGTGAGGCACTAAAATGGGCTTCATTGGTCTGCTACAGAGAGGCATGCAGGATAACTTTTGTGTTAGAGAATTAGAGAGTTTAAAGAAGGCAACAGTAACTAGTAATTAGTAACTTTTTTTAATACAGCATAGAAAGTGAGCTAGTGGGTGATAGTATTGGGAGAAGATGATTATATTTGTTTTCTAAGAAATTACCACAAACCTAGTGGTTTAAAACAACACAAGTTTATTATCTAATTTTCTGTAGGTAGAAGCCCAGGCATGTTGTGGCTGGATTCTCTGCTCGGGGTCTCATCAGGCTGAAATCAAGAGCTATGGTTTTCATATGGGGCCTGAGGTCTCAGTGGTTGTTGGGAAAGTTCATTTTCTTGAGGTTGTAGAACTGAGGTACCCATTTTCCTGGTAACCTTGCTAGGAATCATTCTTAGTTCTTAGAAGCTGCCTGCAGATCTTTGCCATGTGCTTCCCATAGGCAGTTCATGCATGGAGATTTGCTTTATTCTGGGCTAACCAGAGCACATCTTTCTCATTTTCTCTTTTCTGACCAGCCAGGAAAACTCTTTATCAAGACAGACTCACCCAGGATATAACTTCCCTATCCTAAGGTCACAGTTTTGGGAACTTAATTAAGTCTCAAGAATCCCTTTGTTTCAGTACACAAATTGATCTTTAATTGAACCACTGGGAGAAAGTGTGAGTATATCAGGGGACTGGAATACTGGGGACTTCTTGGAATTCTGCTTACCAAAATGATCTAGGAAGAAAGGGAAATTTTTTTCTAATGCTGTACATTTACAGTATAGAGAGAATGAACTTATTCTGACTGGTGGACATAAATGATGCAATTCACAGTCTAGGTGTTATGCTGCCTCTCAGTAGAGTTGTGGGCCAAGAGAATTTCCTCCCTAATGGTCTTACCCATTTCCTTTCCACTGATGGCAAGTTTACGCAGAAAACTTTACTTACAATGAAAAGAGGGGTCTCCCAGACTGCTGAAGTTGATATGCAATTTACAGATCTCTTAGCTAGCCCACTTTTCAAAAATAAACCTCATTATCGAAGTATTACATTTATACAGAAAAGCAACAAGATCATTAGTGTATATACCTCAACAAATTATCCCAAAGTGAACATACCCACATAGCCACACCCAGCTCAAGAAATAAACAATTGCCAGCATCCAAAAGGCTCCCCAATGTCTCCTATCAGGCTCTATGCCTTCCTATCTCCCCAAATTAACTACTTCTTTATCATTAGAAATTTACAATTGGTAACATTCTGTGCCTGACATCTTTAATTCAGCATTATTTTTGTGCATTTCTATTGTAAGAATGTGCCACAGTGAATTTATCCATTCTCTTTCTGAGGAACCTTTGGGTTGATTCTAATTCTTGACTACAAATAATGGCTTCATGTGCTATGCACGCCTGCCTGTTATGCGTACTTCAAAAATAGAACTGGTTGGTTATAGAGCATGCATGAGACTCAGTGTGGCACTCACTCCTGAGGAGAATCCCCATCCTTAACTGGGTGTAATGTCTCTAGTTTGGAGACTCTCCCTTTACGATCTCCAGAGAATAAACTTTCACTTTTCTGCCAGACTGGGGAGGCTCAGTCACCCAGCCTGTAGGAGTGAAGGAAATAATCTGATCTGGCTACTTCTTAGCTATAGTTTCAATTCATCCTCCTTATTTTAGCCAAGCCATCTCTCTTCATCCTATTCCAGAGTTACCTGGTGTTGTCAACTCCACAATTTTCGAGGTCTCACCATATAAATCAGATTGGTTTTCAGCTTTCTTTGCTACCAATTTTAAATCTACATTTCTTGGGTCTGCTGCCTTTTCCATCTTTCTTGTTTTCAAAATGTTGATGCTGTCATTTTCGCATTTCTTTATCCCTTTGGGGTATATATTTTTAAAATAAAACCCATTGTGTTTTGTTTTGGGGAGTTGGGAAAACACAAGAGAAGAAAATATATGTGTTCAATCCAGTCTATCTGGTAAGGTAACTTTCTTTAGGTGTTCAGTGTTCCTCCAGAGCAGCAGAAGTTCCTCTGTAGGATGGCTCATGGCTTCATAAAATGAGATTCTAGCCTGCCTCCTGGGGTTTGGGATTTGTTTCCATTTTCTCTGTCATTGTTTTAGAGGTATTGGTGCCTTTTTAGCTTGCTTGGAAAGTGTCATGAGGAAATAGACCATCTGCAGCACCAAGTCTAATATCACATAACCGTATGTTGATAGAACCAAGATATTTATGAACTGTGACTTCCACAGTAATGAGTTTGTTCTTGAGATGTTCTGGAACTATTTAGATAGTTTGTTTATGTTTTATTTCAGTAGTCTGTGCAATGATGTAGCTTAGATAGCAATATAAACTGTTTTGCTGGGTAGATTTGGGTTAATTGGTGTGATTAACAATATCACCCAACTGAAGTATTGCCCTATAAGAAGAAAGGGATGATGGGTGAGAAGGAACCCTAAAAATTGTGCCAGTTCTTCCATGTTTGGAGGCATAGTCATTTTGAAGCAAAAATAAAATTTTCAAATTGCTTTGGGAGTAATTACATTAGTTATGACCATGTAAGACCAATATGTACCTATTATCCTAGAGAGGGAAATAAGAGAACCATGGGTGGCCTCCTGAAAACAGCCCTCTAAATACCACTTAAAATGGTAACTGGTCCCAGAAAGAATGCAGAAAAATGTATCCAGGCATCAAGGAAATGCTTAGAAGTAAAGGAACCAAGACCCCTTTTCTTTTTTATTTCAGCATTGGAGAAAAACATCCTCACTGCTCTGGAATGGCTCTGGCGGGAAAGGATATCATAGACCACAGAGGGGAATCTCCATGAATGAAGATGGAGCCTATATTGTAACTTGAGCCCAGAGACTCATGGCGTAGAGCTGATTCTGGCCCAGTGGACAGTTGAAGCTGACACCCTTGCAGACCCAATTCCCTCAGGCATGTTGACTCTGTTTGGGGATCAGTGATTGAGTATGTGAATGTAGGCTAAAGAGCCCAAGCAAATGGTTTTTCCAGCAGCTTCTGTAAGAATCAGGACCAGCAGAGGCTTCATTGACAGAGAGAATAATATTGTTTGACCCTTAGGCCTTGGAAACATCAAAGTGTTCAATAGGACACTGTGGGACAATAACATGCTGAGGGAGAGTAACAGAATCAATGACATGAATGGATCAGCCAGACGCTTCAGTTTTCTCTCTGCCTGGCATTCAGAGGGAGGATTAACTCTTTTGAAATGAGTATGTTTGTGGGGTTCTTGAATGGTTTACAATGGGAGAACATGTATACTGACTCCTTGAGACAGCAGCCTCATACTTTCTATTAATGAGTGCATGTGAATTCTTAAACAGTTAATAGGAAAACTAAGAGATATGATTATATTTTCAGCTGGTGAAGCAGGTGTTACCAAGTTTTATTACTGAGCTCCACCTTCCCGCCATGTATTGGTATTGTGTTAGTAGTCTATGTTGGAAACGACAGTACCCACATTACAGGATTGTTCATAGCATTAAAGAAAGTAAAGAATACAAATGTTTGATAAAGTGCTTAACACATAGTGAGTGCTAAATAAATCTTTGCTGCTGTTGCTCTCTGAAGTTCTTTGTGGTAGCTACAAAGTGCTTATAACACTGGGGTAGAGAAAAATCTATGTCATTGCTCCTGTGATATTAAGCAATCCGCAGTCGTCTTTCTGGACCTTGATTTCTCGGTCTTTAAAATAGAGACACTACAGTGATCTCACCACGGGTGCTGCAAGGAGAAGACAAGATAAGGTATATTGCAACCATCTAAAGTATTAAGGGTGGTACACACGGAAGCTCTTTTGATTTTTAGAGTTTTTCCAAGGAAATGGAAAATTTTCTTCATTAACTAACACAGTAGCTAATCCTGAATTTTGACCTCTGTGTGGAAATTTTTCCCAGGGAACCTTCAAACGAGTGAAAGATTTGAGGTGCATTTGAAGCCTTCATTTCTTTTCTTTTATTTTTTCTTTTTTTTTTTTTTTAGGCAGAGCCTGATGCAGGGTTCTATCTCATGAACTGTGAGATGACCTGAGAAAAAATCAAGAGTCAGACGCTTAACCAACTGAGCCACCCAGATGCCCCTGTGCTCTTCATTTCTTGAGGAGCATGTCATTTTCTGTCATTCTTCAAGGATGTTTGTTGATGGTGTTTCCCCATCAGAAGATAAAATAGTGGCCAAAAATAAGTGGTAAATATTGTTTAAGTTGCTTTGACCTACGACTCTGACTTTCTCATCCTGCCCTGAATGTACTCCTATCTTTCAGTGCAAAAGTTCCACTTCCTTGTTCAACACCAGGAAGAGTTTCACAGTCTGGACAGGGAGGGAATAATTGGAATTGGCAGAAGAGAGAATAGTCAAAAAGAGACTGACTTAATGACTCAGTGACAATCAATCAAAGGAGAGCGGAAGAGTGGGAAAACACCCATGAGCTCCACTAATTTAATTATTTGAGAGTACGGGACTAGTTCCATACATAAACCAGGTGAAAATTCCAGAAAGCCAAACCTCCAGGACCTCCAGGCCAGGCAGAGGACCATGGTAGCTCCCTTTAAAACAAAAGGGAAGGTGGGAAGGTGAGCACGTTTCCCATAGGTGCTGGCTAAATTACCACACACCCCGCGGGAAGCTGTGTACCCACTCAGAATGCCCCAGGCTACGGTGTGCTGGTCTGGTCTTCACCACAAAGCCCCCATTCGGAATCTGGGTCGCCACTACTGGGAGGCCCATCAGGGTGCTGGGAGCACTGGTGCTCCTATGACGAGGATGCCAGCTCCACACCTAATGCTCTCTCTCTTGTTCTGCTAATCATCTGCTTTCTTAAGTGCTGTCATTCTCTCTGATTGTTTTCCCTGGCATCAGAATGCATTCTCTTGTTGTTTCTGCCATTGCAAATGATACCCTGAGCTTCAGAACATCAGCTTTTGGAATGCTGGCCTCATTCCAGTCATTCGCTACCACTGAGTGATTTGTGTCCTCCAGCGGTCCCTCTCCTCTCTTCCCTGCACCCGTCCCAAGTGCCTGGCAGTTAGAGAGTCAGCACAGTGTTCTTCCTTCTTTTAGCTGCTCTGCAATAAATGCAGACTTATTAACAGCTGCTGAATTACCTTCCAGAGACAATGGCCTTTCTGCAGTGGGAGCGCTGCTTTTACGGTCTCTACGTGATTTCGAAACACAGGGTCTTGTGTAAATCAGGCCTTGTTGTGAGTGGAATGGGCAATAATGAGAGGAGCCAGCACTGAACACAGATTTCTCTCCAATACATGTGGGGATTTGAGGAGTTGTTATTCTTGAACTATAGCACTGTGCTTTTAGACCTGTTTCATGTTTTATTCAAGAGTAAGTTTTATAATGTTTGTCATACCAGGGCATAGAAAAATCATCCATCTACACGGAACTCTGAGTTACCTCAGACACAGGGGTGGGTGTAAAGCTTTCAGTCTTCTTTATGTCAGAGTACTCCTCATGTTCCCTGTGCTGTGCCTCGCAGGTCTCAGCCTTCCTGTCATGTCCCACTGTAACGCAGAGTTTCTCAGCTTCAATGCTATTGACATTTTATGCCAAATATTTGTATTCCTATTTGTGACAACCAAACATGCTCCCTCAGGGCAAAATTACCACTAATTGAGAACTACTGGTCTAGCAGAAGACAAAATGGGTAAAGGGGAGGGACGCTGAGGGCTTGTGTCCAAGTCCTAGAGCAATGGCCCCTTGCGGTGCCTTCCAACTCTGATCTTTGATTCTGGAAAGCGCTGTGCTCTTACAGTCCAGAGCTTCCCAGTGCTGCTGGCAAGAGTTCTGGGCTGATGAAGCCAAAGCCATTTGTTTGATCCTGAGTGCGCCACGAAGGCCAGTCAGTTCCATGACCCCAGACTGTGCCTGTGATCCCACCCAGCTGTAGTTTAGAAGACTCCTCCTTTTGGAGGACTGAAACTCTTCTTTCTGCCCTCCTCCTCCAACCCTTCACCACCCAGTTATTGTTAGAAAGATCTCAGGTATCCGCCCAGAGTCTCTGTGTGAGTAAGTATATGAACAAATGTGAGAATAGATTTTTATTTACCATCTCTACCCCAGAAAGGGCATATTCTACTGAATCTTTCTTCTATATCAATGAATCAGACACCTCTTTTCATATCAATGTGTATAGCATATTCTTTTTATTTTCTTGATAAATAGCTGCTTAGTGTTCCATCATATAAATACATTACAATTCACTTAACCACTCTCTCAAAAAAGGTTACGTGTAAAAAAGTACAGGGTGCCTGGGTGGCTCAGTCGGTTAGGCGTCCAACTTCAGGTCAGGTCATGATCTCAGTTTGTGAGTTCGAGCCCCGCATCGGGCTCTATGCTGACAGCTTGGAGCTTGGAGCCTGGAGCCTGCTTCAGATTCTGTCTCCCTCTCTCTCTTCCCCTCCCCCACTCTCTCTCTCTCTCTCTCTCAAAAATAAATAAGCATTAAAAAAATTGTTTTAAGAGCTACAGTGGGAAATTCATGTATATATCAAGAAATGGAATTGTTTCATGGAATATAATATGCATTTATAATTCTGATAGATAGTGCAAAATTATTTTCCACAGGAGTTGTAATAATTTACCACCCCGCCAACAGTACATGACAGCACTTATTTTTCTACAATCAGCCTGACAGAGTGCCTCTACTTTGGAATTTTACTGATTGGTGGGAAATTGGGTTTCAGTGTAGTTTTAATATGAATGCATTTTATTATTGATGAGGTTGAGTGTCTCCTTGTATGTCTGAATCATTTTAATATGCTTTTCTGTGAACCATCTGTTTATTCCTTGCTCATTTTTCTTTTGAATTATTGGTTTTCTTTCTCCTGAATTTTGAGAAGCTTTTTATATATTAGAGAAATTAGCCTTGTGTGATACGAGTTGTAAATAATTTTCCTATAGTCAGTTGTTTTTTGATGTTGCTTACAGTATTTTTTTCTTAAACAGATTTTTAAAATAAATTTGTATGTAGTCTAACAATTTTTCCTTAGCAATTTTTGATTTTGACTTATAAAAAATTCTCCTACATTTTCTTCTAATATTTTTAGGACTTCCCCCTTTTTAACATTTAAATTTTTGATATTGCAGAATTTATCCTGTTAGCTCAACGTGAGTTATAGATCCAACTTCACGTTTCCCAGAGGCTCACCCAGATGTCCAATACTATATATTGAAATGCCCACTGTTCCTACATTTCTGTGGGATGGCACCTTTATTAGATATGAAATTCCTTCTTGTATTTGACTTTCTATATATGTCTGGACTTTCTATCTTGTTCTTTTATTCTGTCTATTGATGTAACACTGCCTCACTGTTTCATACACAGACACAAACATACACACACACCCAATGCTTTAATATTTGGTCAGTGCCGTTATCATTGCTCTTTTCCTTTTTTTCCAGAATAGATAGGCTGTTCTCTTGTCTATTTTTTAAGGGTATATACTTAAATTTTTAAAATATTTATTTATATTTGAGAGAGAGAGAAAGAGGGACAGAGTGCGAGTGGGGCAGAGAGAGAGGGACACACAGAATCCAAAGCAGACTCCAGGCTCGAAGCTGTCAGCACAGAGCCCAACGCGGGGCTCAAACTCACAAACCACGAAATCATGACCTGAGCAGAAGTCAGACGCTTAACTAACCGACTGAACCACCCAGGCACCCCAAGGGCATTTATTTTAAAATAGAACATACAAATATAATTTTTCATGCTTCAATAGTGCCTCCAGGATTGGGGGGGCTGGACTGGGGTTCAAGACCGTGGGCCACCCTCTCTTGCAACATGGCCAGTTCTGCAAACTCCTTCGAGATTACTTACTTTCCTTTCACAAAATCCTCATGTATTTGTTCATAGGATTTGTGGGAGTGTATGAGGTAAAAAGAAAAGGCATGTAGGGTAGGGAAAACCCTACTCTTTTATTTTATATAAACTTGGCCAATTTGAAAAGAATGCCAATCTATGGAGTATTAGGAGTTACTAGGCTCATTCTGGAGTTATTGAGTGTAGCCTGAGTATGTCAGTATTTGATTTTCAAATGTTTACCTTCAAGCAAAAGTACTCATTCCTCTGTTACTGCACTTTGTTCTTCTTTTTTCCTATATTAACCTGTGTTGCTTGAATAAAAGTAAAGACACTAGATGGTTCTTTTAGATCCTTGCTATTCTTGGGACGGTCTCTAACCTGATACCCATTTTCATGGAAAGGAAATAGATCAAGACCCATATATAAGTAGGTCCACCCACATCCACAGTCTCTATAAGTTCTTGGCATTCCCTTACCAACCTTTTGAAACCCATATTGTTGAACTGGTCATGTTCAATGTCTTCTATGTGCATGCCAAAACCTGACTATAAATGCGTGTGTTACTCCTTCAGGCCTGTTTTGTCAAGCTGGCACAGAATAAGAGCTGGGATTCTGGCTGATCGGCAATAGTACCCACACACCTTGGGCAGAGAGCACAAGCACACAATTACGAATGTGAGAAAATAAGTGTAGCTTAGGAAAAACTAATAATTCCAATGACTCATTATGACGGCATCATTTAACTCTGTAAGTCCCACACTTATCCTGTATTTTTTATACACTGTGTTATTTGCAAATAATCCTGTCCTTTCTTTTATAGGATTTAAATCAAGAATTCGTAAGGCACGATCCTTACTTTGCAAGCCCAAGCTCATCCTGATTCATGCCGAGATCGATGTGGTTTTTTTCAAAAATTATATTTTGCCTGAATTAAAATCTAAAAAGAAACATTGATAATCACTATCTTTTAAGGACTATGGAAATAGCGGCACAAATTAGCCCTTTGTGTGTTCAATTTCTCAAGATATTAGAACAACAAAATTAGCAGAACACTTTGATTTCTTTTGTTTTGAAGATAACACATTTACCTGATTTTATTTTTTATTTATTTATTTTTATTATATATATATTTTTAATTTTTTTTAACGTTTCTTTATTTTTGAGACAGAGAGAGACAGAGCATGAACGGGGGAGGGTCAGAGAGAGCGGGAGACACAGGATCGGAAGCAGGCTCCAGGCTCTGAGCAGTCAGCACAGAGCCCGACGCGGGGCTCGAACTCACGGACCGCGAGACCGTGACCTGAGCCGAAGTCGGACGCTTAACCGACGGAGCCACCCAGGCGCCCCCATTTACCTGATTTTAAGCATTATCTTTAGAGAACATTAAATGGTATGAAAATGATGGCTGCATGGAGCAGCATTTATACATCACCATATACACGTGGTAAATCTAGGCTGTGCGAGCCAGACACCTATGCGAATAAGATCTTTGGAGGCTGCTCTGCAGCTTGAAATTTGCCCACAGGTCCCAAGATCAGTACTGTTGTCACCTGTTAGTCTGCAAGCCTCAGGCTCAGAAAGGACAAAAGGGAAGAGTGAGCATGCTGAAGGTGTGCTGGGGAGGTGAGCACCATCCTGCCCCTCAGTCTGCACTGTCTGAGACATCCTGACAGCTTTGCTCCTTAGGCATCTACCTCTGCAAATGAAAGTTACCAGGCTGAGTTCCTACTCTGCTAACAACAGTAAAGGAGAATCATTAACTTGCGAGCACCTTAAGGTCAGAAGCCATACTTTCTGAATGTTTGCATCTTCCAGTCCCAGCTTCCTGCCTGGCACAAAATAAACTGGCAACACATGCAGAATCATCCCAGATTCTCTGACTAGTAGCATGGTTTCTCTTTCCAGTGCAGGCATTATTAGTGTGTGGCTTCCCACTGTTCACAGTTGGGCCATGTCCTAGATTGCTTCTCTAAGCATGAGGGCTCAAACCTTGTAAGTGCCATATAAAGAAAGCATTTTAAGCTGTCTTGCCATGCTGTTACCATGATCTATTTTCTTAGAATTTAGGCTGAGAGCAAAAGATATGTGTGTGTGGGGGTGGGTGGGTGGTGGAGACTGTGCCAGGAGAGGGTGGGATGGGCAGGGAGGGGTAGAACCTAGAAGACTACAGCAACACCATTTGACCTCAGGGCTTTTGCATTCTGTGAGAGGTTTCTCCTAGCAAACAATTTAAAGGCACATTGCCCGGATATACAGCTTTTCTTCAATGTTCTTTGTGCCGTTGTCAGACTTAAGAGATAGTTAGGAACCTTCACATTAATGTTTGTTTATTGAAAGTCTGAATTCAGAGGGTAAATTTCTTATGTCGTCCTTACTGTAGTTGGCTTTAAATATACAAAACGGAATCACAGTGTTTGCATCAGCACACCTTAATCCTCACTCCTGGGCCATGATCCTGCCTGTTTCCTCTTGTTTCCCTGGGGCAATTTGGTTGCTTCAGCTCCTTTTGGCCCATCTAAGCATTACCTCAGCTCCTATTGCCCACAATAGAAAGATCTCTATGTTCTATTTTCACCCTTCTGCCCCACAGGTATGGCATTAATATGGAATGTCAGATTTGTGCAAAGTGCCTACATGCTGTTATTCACTCTCACTCAGTCTTTAGTGGGTAGTTGGCTGTGGTCTCACGTTTCCCATCTATTAAAAAGAGAACTGGTGGTGTACGTAAGGTCTGGACTGCTGTTTAAGCAAAATGTGCAATTGCCTACGTAATGGAGTTTCAAGGGTGAGAAGCTGAATCTGTCTCTCACCACTGAATGCTGTCTAAAATTTGACTTTTGGAGTACTAACCCCTTATCTTTAAGCAATACTAAACAGCTGATTGTGGAGGAAGTAGGAAAGGAACTAATGGTTTTGAAATCCGTGATGTGCCTGGCATTCTCTCCTGTACAATCACTTAGCATTACCTTATTTGTTTAATTTACTCAAGAAACAAACAGGTATTATTATACCCATTTTATGGATGAAGAAACCGAGGCCTAGCAAGAACTTCGGGTCACACAGTTAGTAGTAAGCATGGAGCCAACACCAGTATACAGTTGGAAAACAATTTGAACTCTATTCTGTCAGACTTCAAATTACTTCCTCCCATCATATCATAGGAGGAATCTCAGAGCAGTTTTCCCAGTTAGGAAATAGCACCTTTAGCAAAGAGGTTATTAGCACAAAGAAAGGAGGGGAGCAATAAGACTGAGTTTGTAGGGTATAATCAGTTTGGGGGGTGATAGCTGCAGAGTGGGTCTCTCTTGGGACTTCAGCGAGAGCACACTTTGCAAATGCAGAATCCGATAGCGCAAGAACCGTAGGGGATGCTGGAGACCACCTAGTCCAGCTGCCTTCCCTCCCTGCACATGAAGAAAAAGACAGGAAAGGACTTGCCCAGAAAACGGCAACTTAGAGACAGAAGTGAGTCTACAGCCATGCCCCCCAAACTCCCGGTTTCTTCAGCTTCTCAAACTCTCTATCTTACTGAATGCCATCTGGGTTGCTGTTCTTGCTCCATACTTCAAAGTCCATCCCTTAGTAATGTGCCAGCTTCCTGCAACTGTAGAAGTGAAATGTGAGGAGTCTTGTATTTATCTGCCTATCTATCTATCTATCTATCTATGCTTTCTGGATGACCCAGACTCCTTTTACCCAGGAGTACATTAATATATGTATAAATTACTCACAATGTACATTGTAACATTTGCCCCTATCTTGTTATACATCTATCACAATTGTACAGGTCACCATATCAAGAAGGATGTGAGCCCAGCTTGTAGAGCTTCCACATTTCTACTCAGCCTTCCTTTCCTTATTTTTTGAGATGTTAAGAGAATGTTTTCATTATTCCAAAATGAATAGGATAGAAGCAAAGCTTCAGCCTGGAGAATTAATTATAGCTTTTAATTTCAAATTTACCTCTTCATAAAGTCACTCGCTGACTTAGAACAGTCTTATCCAAAATTGCCCACGGCTCATATTTCCTCCCAGCTTTCCAGAGCTCTGCTGACTCATAAAATCACTTTACCTCCCAAAGCCTCAGGTTTCTCATTTGTGAACTGAAGTGGCTGATACAGACTGGCTTTGAGGCGTTTTTGTGACCATCGGTGAAAAATGATAGCAAGCTAAACTGTAGCATTCTTGTGCTCAAAGGGTAAGGCTATTCTCTGAGATCTAAGTGACTGTTCAGCCCAACAAATCAGTAGCTCATTTGATTCCATATTTCCTGTGTTTTTGTCTTATGATTCTATCATACAACTTAATTATAAGAGGGGAAATTAACTTCTGACTTCTTAAAAGATATACCAGAAAAAGGTTAATTTCTTATGTAGTGTTCTGGCCTGAAGAGGGGTCACATTAGGTAGAAGTAGATCACAAAATGATCAAAATTCTCACGTTTTGCATGATTGTCAGAATCTGTAAGGAAAGAAAGGGAAACGGAATTATTATGCCAGGATCAAGAGACACCTGAAGAGTAGGTATGAAAAAACTTCAGTATCTCCGCATATGTTCTCTGTTATTCGTAGATACACTTCTTTTGTTGTTGTTGTTATTATTTTTTCTTCTTGTTCTATTATAAAGCAGTTGTGGTATGTGTACACAAAAGATGTGACATATTAGATTTGAAGGGATGAGTGTTTAATGTTTTAAAACAACTTCTTTGCTGAATCATTTTGACAGGGATTAAAGTTATTTTGTCCAGGAAGTACTCACAGACCACATCCATCGGTGTTAACTCTCTTTGCTACCTGTGTGCCTGTTTGTGCATCTATTCTTGTTATTTATTTGGCAGTTTACGGTGTTGGTTTGCAGGCTGTCTCCCTTACAGAATGCAGGTCCTTTGAGGATTTTTTTTTCTGTGTAATCTCACTATCAGAATTATGTCTACTGCAATTATATCTATATATACTCAAAAAAAAAAAAAAAGCTTGATGATTGAATTATTGAATTAGTGAGTGGGTGAATAGATGGTACCAGACTAGAAATACAGAAATGATCACGACAGACTGCTGTTTGCACGTGGAAAGTAAAGGTGCTTCTGGTGTAACTAGAAAAAGAAAAAGTGACCAGTGAGGTCATTGTGGGCATGATGGGGGGTGCATAAAAGGACTATTTCTCAAACTTCAATGTATATATGAACCCCCTAGGGATCTTGTTTAGATACAGATTCTGATTCACTGCATCTGGGGTGGGGCCCGGGATTCTGCATTTCTAACAACCTCCCAGGTGCTGCTCGTGCTGCTGATCCATGTGTGAGGGGCAAGACCTCCCAGGACCTGTCTTAGAGGAGCAGATGGCAATATGATGGGGCGACTTAGAGAAAGGCTGAAATTGAGCACAGAGTAAGCAGGGCCTGGCATATGGAACTACAGTGGACTCTTGTAATTTGTGGTCGTTGTGATCTGCAAAGTCACTAAACGCTGAATTAACAAATACTGAACCATTGCTCCTCGGAGAAATACAGAGCGAGGTTCCTGTGAGCCTCTGGTTGTATCATCTTTGCCAACTAATCCATATATAACCTTACTTTATGTGTTTTTCTGTTTAAAGGCACTTTAATATACATTGATGATTCATGAGCATTAAACTTATGGCCATCAGCACTATAACTCAGGCCTAAATGAAGCTTGTCTAACACATGTATTTTCTCTGCGAGGACATCAGTCTTCTTGCCCTTCGGAACACCTCAGACAGCACATCTGTACTATGCTTGGGAGTCATATAAACAGCCAAATCTCCAACAAAAAGCACAAAAATCTGAGAAATGTTGCAGCAAATACAGTGTACAAAAGACACATACTTCCAGTATGAAAGCTGAAATAAGAAGGCAGATGTCACCTTGTTTGACCTCAGCTGGTAACTTGCAAATTGGGTGACTCAAATGTTTTGCCTCTCGGCACATGTCTGCTACTGACCATGCAAATGTCATGAATATTGATTTGGAGGTTACAAATACATTTTAGTGAGTAGGTGAAATTACAAATATGGGACCTGAATAATAGCATTGACTATATAATATTCAGATGTGGGATGAGCCAGAAGAGGCATAATAACCTGAAACTAATGTAACATTTGTGTGTCAACTATACTGCAATTTAAAAAAAGAAGATTAATAAAAAGAGACATAATAATTGCAGCAACCTCAGCAGAACAACAACAGAAAGCTTTGGGACACTGCGCTAAAATAACTGGATTCTTCTTGGAAACTACCAAGCAAGTGTGAAAGTCTCATCGGCCAGCAGGCAGAGTCTACTGTGAAATCCTGAAAGACTACAACATTTGTTAGTCTCAGGACAATGCAATAGGTCCAGCACTAGCCACGTTTCCGACTTCTGTGGGGAAATGAAGGCACTACAATTAGGTGAGATCATATCGGTATTCATATGTAGTCATTAGTTATAGAAGTATCTCCCAGTCAGCATTTCTCAAACTTTCCCGCCAAAGTTCCTCTAATAGCAGAGGAGAGTCAAAAACGTATTCTGAAGAGCCTGCCTCAACAAGGTCCAATGTTGAGTTCTATTTCATAAAATATCTGGGCTTGTTTTAACATAAAAGAGTTTCATGTTATTTACCACCAAATAAATTGAACTTCCATCAAGAGAGACTTCATGCCTTCTCATCCTCCTGGCACCCGTTATGGTGTGGGGGTGGGGGTGGGGGTGGGAGCCCACCATTCAGCGTGTACAGGTCATCTGGATCAGTGTTTGGCAAACTACTGCCTATGGGCCAAGTCTGGCCCACCACCTGTTTCTGTAAATAAGTTTTGTTGGAACATAGCCATATCTACTCATTCATTTAACATTGCCTATGACTGCTTTCATGTTGCAATGGCAGAGTTGGGTACTTGTAACAGAGACAATAAGGCCCACAAAGCCAAAAATATTTGCTATCTGGCTCGTTACAGAAAAGTTTGCTCATTTCTGGTCTAAATTATTGAGTTTCTTTTTCTTAATAATTGATGCTATTATTTTCCCAACTTCTTAGGTAAAGAGGCCCTTCAGATATTAAAAACCAGGCAAGCACGAATTAGTTAGATCCCACCAATTATTAGCTCAGATACTGATTTCTATGGAGGGAGCCAGATCTTCCATTAGACTTGCATAACCCAAGTGAAACCAAACAGGGAGCAGGCCCGCTAAAGTGAATCAGCTTTTACTAGCCTGAGCTTGAGTCTGTCCCTCCTGACTGGAAGAGCCAAGGGTGTTTAATATCACGTAAGTGCCTCTGCGAGTAGGCAGTGATGGGTGATGAGCAAGGAGAGATTAGTGTTTAGATGAGCAAGGAGAGATTTATCTAGTACTGATAAATATAAATTAAAATAAGGAATTTAAACATAAAGGGAGGAGAGGGCACAAGGAAAGGGAAGAAGTATCTATATGCAGGGCTAGCGGAGGGATTTGGCAGCCCGACACCAGGGGCCCAAGGCAGTCAAGAGCAGAACCAGCTAGGGCAGAGTTCAAGCAAAGCTTTGAGAAAATGCTGTGGGTTTAATCTGGGATAAATGTGGCTGACAAATCCAAAGGACAGGCATTGAGCTAAAAATAGCAGATAAACCAAGGGAAAGGAAATACAGATTTGAAACAGAGCAAGAAGAAGGGTGAGAGTAAAGCTAGGAAACATCTAGAAATTTGCATCATAGAAAGAAGAAAACTAGCTTGTCTTTAGTGGCCTTGGGGTTAGTGTTTGGAGTTTGGGCCATTTGAATCCATGGAAAAAATTGAAGGTATTTATGAGAATCATTTGTCCAATAAGTAAAAATTTCAGAATGCTTCTGAAATTATATATATTCTTTTTTTTTTCCCCATGAGATTCAGGGCAGGACTAGAGAACCACAAAGAAAAGACTTTAATTCCTCAGAGTTTGGGAGGTGGTTAGTTTCAGGAGTTCGGGGGGGGGGGGCGGGGGGGAATGGAAAAGCAGCATGGGATTTGTAAGATAAAGGACATTTTTTGGAGCAAAGTTTTAAAATTTTGCTTCTTGAAGGGTTTGGCTTAAAGGAATAGAGAGAGAGATTCATGTTTGGGGAAATCGCAGAGATTTTTTTTTCTTAAACTGGGTAATATGGCTTCTATAATTATATATGTGAAATCTGATTTGCTTTATGTATTATCTATCCCATGATTTTCACATCTGGGAAGGGCACCTGGGTGGCTCAGTCAGTTAAACATCTGACTTCAGCTCAGGTCATGATCTTGCAGTTTGTGGGTTTGAGCCCCACATTGGGCTCTGTGCTAACAGCTCAGAGCCTGGAACCTGCTTCGGATTCTGTCTCCCTCTCTCTCCGCCTCTCCCCAGCTCACGCTCTGTCTCTCTCTCTCTCAAAAATAAATAAACACCAAGAAAAAAAAAAAAAAGAACTTTGACATCTGGGAAGTGTACTCCAAATAGGCATTCCTCCCTCTCGTCCCCTACAAATAAAATGTCTGGCTGGTTATGGTTGTTGATTATCCACTGTCAACTAAAGGTACAGAAAGATAAAAGGACAGGGATTTCTTTTTGAAAAAGGAGTTATGTAGTTTCCCTTGCTTCCCACAGGTAGCCATGTTGATGAATGGAATTGGCCTTAGGATGAAGTTGACCCATAAGGTAACTAAATGGTAAGACTAAAAGAACCTTAACTCTTGTTGGCATCATGAAGCCACTGATATACTCTATGCTGGACTTCCAGTTTTATGATAGGTTATATTTCTTTTTTTGTTAGGTCATTTTGAGTTGGAATTTCTTTTTTAATATATATTATAGTTTATTTATTTATTTATTTATTTATTTAGAGAACGTGTGCACTCACGTGCACACAAGTGGGAGAAGAGCAGAGAGAGAGAGAGGGAGAAAGAGAATTCCCAGCAGGCTCCACACTGTCAGCACAGAGCCTGACTCAGAGCTTGAACTCATGAACCAAAAGATCATGACCTGAGCCAAAACCAAGAGTTAGATGCTTAACTGATTGAGCCATCCAGGTGCCCCTGGAATTTCTGTTACTTCCAGCCAAAATCATACTGATACATACCATTTTGATATATGTACCAAGTTCTCCTCCAGGCACTGAGGCTATGCTGCTGAATATGAGCTAGACAAGGGCTAATTAGGAAGACAAACAAAGAAACCAGATGATTTTAGTAGAATAATCTATGATGATTGTTAGACCCCAAAATTCTGACTATCCCGTCCATGCTACCCTGATTGAATGATTTACATTTAGGGAAGGGGATAGATTCTAGGGGAGCAATACAAGCCCATAGCAAGAGTTAAGCTTTCTAAAGGTGAAGGGAGATACATATATATATGGTGACAACTGGGGAGATGTCAGTGAGAGGGGGAAGTTATGGCAGGGGAGACAAGAGGGAGATGAAGGGGTGTTTCCACTACAAAATTCCTTTGAAGGACATTCAGAAGGAATATCTAAGAATGTGGATGAAAGTCAGGAGAATATAGAATCAAGCCAAGAAAAGAGTAATTAAAGGAGTCAATGGTCAACTGTGTCAAAAGCATCTAACAGATCAAGAAGGATGCAACTGTAAATTGTCTATTAGATTTGATAACAAGGATATCATTGAGAACCACAACAAAAGTAGTTCCTGTGTAGAGAGAGGGGTGAGAATCAGAAGGGAGTGAGCTGAACAGGGAATTGGAGTAAAGAAGTGGAATCAGGGCTTGTTTTTTTCTTCCAGAAGCTTACCTGGGAAAGGGAACAGAGATATGGAAGGAAGGTTGTGTACATTTGGTGGTGAAACTTGAAAGTTCCTTAGGAAATTCTGTTTGGACCTGTTAATGAAGACTTTCTAATATAGAAGAATGATTGAGTTCCTTTAAGCCTGATTATGGACACCTATCATACAATCGGTATTTGGAAAGGCAAGCCTGTTGTTACAGATCCACTCTGCAATTCACACACTGAGCAATGGGAATTAAACAGACTGGCCAGGATGTCCCAATAGTATACTCAATTTGTTGAGTTTGACTGTGAAAGTCATGGCTTTTCATTCATTGTGTAAGATTGCTGTTTCAAGTACCTTTCTCAGCCAGATATGCTTACTCCACAGTTGTAAATCAAGCTCAGAGCTTATTCAGCAAAAATGTAAACGTTTGTTTTTTTTTTTTTTTTTTTTTTTTTTTTTTCAACATTTATTTATTTTTGGGACAGAGAGAGACAGAGCATGAACGGGGGAGGGGCAGAGAGAGAGGGAGACACAGAATCGGAAACAGGCTCCAGGCTCTGAGCCATCAGCCCAGAGCCCGACGCGGGGCTCGAACTCACGGACCGCGAGATCGTGACCTGGCTGAAGTCGGCGCTTAACCGACTGCGCCACCCAGGCGCCCCTAAACGTTTGTTTTTAATTGATAATGTTTTATATATAGGTGATGGGGTAATCACACTGGTCCTCTCTAAACCCTTGGGTCTATTTCCTTTTAGTCTTCTTGCTATTTCTGTATATTAGTACCTCTGATGTACTTCATTAGGCCTGGGAGCCACTAGGAGCAGTTATGAAATGTCAGGTTTAGGCCATTCTCCAAAAGCTGAATATATTTGAAAAGGTAACACATACAGAAGCGAGCATCATTCAGCAAGGGCTGCATTGTGCAAGTCCAGAAACAAATGCTGTCTTTGTTTAAAATTCTGATAGCTTCCTTATTATGGAATTTCTGCACTAATTTTGATTTTTAAAAAATCCATTAAAATATTATATACCTTGATTACTGAGGTTTTTAGTGCCCTTAAATTTTGCACCTAAAGCAGTGCCTTCCTCACCTCACCCTGGTCCTGACCTGTAACACATTGGCTGAGAGACTGGCCTTGACCTCAGACAGATGTTGGTTTGAACCCGTTCTCCCACTTATTGAAAGGGTGACTTGAGCAAGTTACCTGACCTCTGTAAGTTCAACAACCTCACTTGTAAAGTGGAGATCATTAGACAAAGTGAGTTAATACAGGTAAAGTGTTTGGCTTAGGGATAACAAATATTCAATAAATCAAACAGTATTCCAAAACAAAAATGAATAACCTAGATAATTACCATATAATAACCCTGTCAAATACCTATATACACATGAGCTTAAATTTTCTAGTAGTCACTTTTGAAAAGGAGAAAAGCAAAAAGTAAAAATAGTTTTAATAATTGATGTAACCCAGTATATACAAAATGCTAATATTTCAGCATGAAATCAATATAAAAATTATTAATAGGATATTTTACATTATTTTTTATACCATGTCTGGGAAAATGAGTATGTATTTTATAATTACAGGGCACCTCAATTTGGACAAGGCATATTTCAAGTGCTCGGTGGTCACCTTGCTGGTGACTGCCATACTGGATGGCACAAATACAGACATTCTCAAAAGACCATTGGAAGCAAGAGCCATTGGGACAGGAATGTGGAAAAAATAAGGCATTTCTAAACTTTTTTTTAATAGGGCAACTTGAGCAAGAGCACAACTTCCAAGTTCAAGGCAATTTTTACTACCCTTTGAGTAACTCTCATGAGTTACTCTCATGAGGTCTTTGAAATATGAAAGACTGTGAACATTTGGGAACACAATTAGAAAAAAATAACCATTAGGAAGAGTACATTACTTCCTTTTTAATTTCTACCAGTTTATCAAACACTATTTGCTTCTTCTCTTATTCTGCTGGGTTCTAAGAACATTTTAGTATTACTTATAAGCACAGTGGCCATGGATTTAAATTACTTTGAGTTTTAAATCAGTCTGTCCTTAGTGCCAAAAATTGATGAGCATTTGAAAACATAACACTCTGACACTTTACAGGTATTTTGAAGACTCGAAAAATTCAGACTTAAAGGAAAGAAAAAACTAAAAGTTGGTAAGGAATGATCATTTTAAAGACAGTCTTATTTAGGGGCGCCTGGGTGTCTCAGTGGATCTCACAGTTTATGAGTCCGAGCCCTGCATGGAGCTCTCTGCTGTCAGCCCAGAACCCACTTCAGATCCTCTGTCCCTGCTGTCTCTCTGCCCACCCCTTGCTCATTCTCTTTCTCTCTTTTTCTCAAAAATAAATAAATAACTTAAAAGAAAATAAAGAAAGTCTTATTTAGGGCTAAATACCTAAAAAGAAACAATGAGCCAGTGGTAGTATGCTTTTATTTAAAGGAGAGAGTCTATGTTTAATTCACTTAACTCACTTGTGTTAAGAAAAAAGAAAATATTTCCCAAAGAACATGTGCAATACTCTTAGATATGGTGTATGATCTGAAGCATTTTTATAAGATGGTAACTTCAAGTATATTTGCTCCCAGGCCTCCCTCAGCCCTCCCAATGGCATATTTACCTTCCTCACCATTTATGGCACCTCAGGTTAGCAGTGAATGCTGAAGAGCCAGATTTATCAGGAACAAGTTATTTTCCTAGCATAAAAAAATGCTGCTTTTTTTTTGTGCTGATAGTTTATGTATGGCATTTGACATTTCACGTCAAGACATAATTTTGGAGTGCATGAATTGACTCTTCTTGTGCATGGTAGGGATGAAATTTCTTGAACTAAAAAGTGTTTCCCCATGACCTATATATTTTTAAGGTAAATGCTGAGTCATTCATGATACATTGGAAAAGTCTTTCTTCCTCCAGCTCCACCCTCCTGGATTGGAAATAAACGTGCCAAATCTCATGTAGAAATCGTTTTCTGGAGGTTTTCCAGGTCTGAGAGTATGGGAAAGGAGGCCATTTAAATTACAGCAGCCTACTGCTCCATTGCTGTGCTGAGACCAGCAGTTTCAGCCACACCTGAGGGCTCTTTAGAAAAACAGAATCTCAAGCTCCTTTCAGAGCTATCAGATTAGAACCTGCCTCGTAGTAAGATCCCCTAGATGATTCTGTTGCAAATTGATGTTTATTTAAGAAGCACCTATCTATAGGTTGCAATAGTCTCCATAGTTCTGTTTAAATAATCTTTGTTCAAAGATCATAATAAAATGTTTCATTACTGTTACCATTCTTCAAATTAAAATGAAAAGGTTTCATATTTAACCATTTAACTAACTTTAAGAATTCCCTTAAAATACTGTATAATAATATCATGCTGCTATTTAAAAGTGACTTGACTATTACTTTAAGAAATGTATTTTCATGTGACCTATAAGCATCATTGTAATCTACAGGTTTCACAATGTGGAAAGCCGTTCTTAGTACTATGCCTTTGTGGATAAGACCTGGGCGTGGGTATTTTATCAAGCTCTCTTGGGGAAGCTGATATGCAGCCAGGGCTGAGAGCCCCTGCTCTGTCTCCAGGATATCTGATCCAAGGCTTCAAGGTCTTGGTGGGATTCAGAACATTGTGACCAGTATCTCTCTCTCTTTCTCTACCCACCCCTTCTTTCTCTTTAACATAATTTTGGCTCTGGTTCACTTAATATGTGTAGTAGTCCCCCCAGTGGACTGATACAAGTGGGGGTTTCCTTCCTGCCTTTCCTTGTTCTCTCTGGTTTCAAGGTCTCAGTCATAACCCTGAACAAACATTCTATAGTTCTTCTGCCCCAACTTTACTCATTAATCATTTCCTTTTACACTTCTGGTCTCTTTCCAGCTTTCCAGAGTCTTTCTGGAATCCAGGAGACTGAAAATAGCATCCCAGATGTGTCTACCTCCGTTTTCCTCCCTCCCTTCTCTATGATAGTCTTCAGAGACAGCCCGAAATAGCACTGTCCTTTTCTTGCTGGGACTTCCAACATTCTCAGGCAGTTTTTCATTTTTTAAATGAAAAAAAGATCTGAAATAGCTAAATTAGATATCTAATAATTCAGATCACTGATTGATTTTCTACAAAGCTGTCAGTTATATTTAAAAACTAGAGACTCTATTGGAAAAGTAGCTGAGCTCAGAATTCAGTAAGTTTCAGCCTGCTCTGCTCTCCGCTGGCTCAATGGCTGTGAGAAGCATCTTAGGGCTGGTTTCTGTGCTTGGGCATGGAGCCAATGATACCCTATCCTGTTATGTTTTTTCTAAAAGCATTTAAAAATGATTTTTGGATGAGTAGTATTAAGATTCCAAAGAATGGTGAATATAACCCAACTAACTTAATTCTATAAAACAAATTTAAAAAAAATTAATGTCTTAAAAACAATCCGACCCAATTATCGGTTCACATAATTTGGAAAATGCACATATTTCACAACTACTGAACCAATGTGGATTTGAGAAAATAGCTGTTAGAATGACTTATATATTGTATATTTCTAACTGCTTGATTTGGGGGCTGTTTTGATAAGCCCTTAGTTAGTAAAGATACTTCTTAAAAAAGAAACAAAAACTTTTTTCCCATTTGTTATCATATGTCTCGATGTTCTGGAATGCTGGATTCTGTTTTCTCTTTCAGGAAATCACTTCGAATATTTTTGTCCTCTGGCCCAAGCTTCCCCCCACTTTGGGTTCTGGGCTGAAAGATCTCTGCAGCCTATAACCTATTTTTCCACTTGATCAGTCTACCAGTTTGGTCTTTAATAATTCACATCTAGGGGCGCCTGGGTGGCGCAGTCGGTTAAGCATCCGACTTCAGCCAGGTCACGATCTCGCGGTCCGTGAGTTCGAGCCCCACGTCAGGCTCTGGGCTGATGGCTCAGAGCCTGGAGCCTGTTTCCGATTCTGTGTCTCCCTCTCTCTCTGACCCTCCCCCGTTCATGCTCTGTCTCTCTCTGTCCCAAAAATAAATAAACGTTGAAAAAAAAAATTTAAAAAAAAAAAAAATAATTCACATCTACATTGAAGCCTAAGACAGAAAGGCATGTCAAGTGGACACAATGAGAAAACCAATTTAAAGATGGGAAAGAGCATCAAATGATTGCCTTGGGTTTTGAGTTCACTGTGAAGAGAATTAAAGTACCCTATGTCTTAAATTCATACAATTCTTCTACCAATATCTTGGCCAGCCAAAAGACCCCAAATCAAGTAGGGTGGTATAATTTGCCAGGAAATGTACTTTTCAGGAAAGTGCTTTAAAGATAAAGATTAAAAGTACTTATGAGATCTTTAAAGGGCATGCTTAAAAGTTACACTTTTACTAGAAAACTATATAAATAAAAATAAAATCATCAAATCATTTAAAGTGCAAATTATCAAGATTTAAAATTTTTTAAAAATTGATGTAGGAGTTTATAAATGGGACAGTAATATAAATTGTTTTTGAAAAAAACGGTCTGATGTAAATGCATAAATAACAACTTAAAAAATTCTAAGAATTATCAAATAGGCTGTGTAGAATTTATGAAAGCATTTCTAAAAGAGAAACATTCCAGAACACACACACACACACACACACACACACACACATTTTAAAATATTGTTAATTCATCAATATGTAGTTTGCCTTCTCTATGGCTTAGCAAAGGCCAAGTTGAAATCCTGAGCTGCCTTCCTCATTGTCAACCATATTGAATCTACATCCAGCTATCTTTTCTATTTCACCCAGCTGAAATGTGCCCATAACTCACTTTAATACCAGCCAGGACAAGTCTGCTAATGAAAAACAAACAAACAAACAATCCAGCCAACTTGACCCTTACATGTAACTCTGATTTCCCTCGACCAAAGCAATCACAGGGAAAAATCAAGGGTTTCAGGAACAACCACAGTGGGATTAGCTCCAGTTTCAGTGACATTTGTTATTTTGACTCTAGATCTCCCTGCACATGGATGACCCAATATAAGTGCTATGTGGTGGCTGGTAGGCCAGAGTGGGACTGACCAGAGAGAGAAGTTCCCTATGCTGCTGCTGCTTCCCCTGTGGGCCTGTTCACACTGCTTCCCCACCCAGAAGCTGCCCTGAGGTACTGCCCCTCCCTGCCACTAATCCACCTTGGCTACAGCCAGGCCAGAACTGCTCTTTATTTGTTCCACTGGAAGGCTGGGTGTTTTCAACCCAAAAGAAAATGAAATTTCATAGTTTCATATTCAGTCTTAGGTAGTGTGATCTATAAGTAATGATAGTTCTTTGGTCTCTTTCAGGAGTATTTTGTGTTTTCCTAGCTCCCTTTAGTCCTGCAGTTTTATAACCTGCTAGTATGTGGAAATACTTAGGGAGCTTTTAAAAATCTATTTAGACACAGGCCTGAAATTTTAATTTAATTGGTCTAAGGTAAGGCCCAGACTAAGTGTCTTTGAAAAGCTCCCAAGGGGTTTTAACACAGAGCTAGAGCTTAGCTTGGAAAGTAGCCCCTTGAGCATTTCTGGGAGTCCATGGAAGATGTCATCAGTGTGGTTAGGATTAACTGGTCAGTCACCAGGGAGCTCTGTCCTTCCTTCCTTCCCCCAATGCTTGGCATTGCTACATCCCTGCTCTCTCCCACTAGATGCGTCTCTTTCTGCCCTGTCACCAATACCACTTCTAGAGGCCTGAACCACTGGAGAGTTGACTAGGTGCCACTTTTAGGATTAGGGCCAGTGGGCCTCAAAACTAATAATAATAAACACTTAACAATCCTACTCCTATGTGCCAGAACTGTTCTAGACACTTTACATATATTACATCATTTAATCCTCACAACAACCCCATAAAATAGGCACTGTTATTATCCCAATTTATACACGAGGAGAGTGAAACACAGAATGGTTATGTAATATGGCTGGCAAAATCCTAAAGAGGAACCCCCCAAATTCCATTCCCTTGTTATTCAAACACTAATACAGACTACTGTTGATGGGATTCTGTAGATGTACTTAAAGTTCCAAGTCAGTTTCCCTTAAGGTTCAGAGATTAACCCAGTTAAGTCTGATCCAGAAAGAAGAGTTTTCTCCAGCTGGAAGCAGATGGGGAAGTCAGAGAGATTTTAAGCATGAGAAAGACTCAACATGCTATTGCTGGCTTTGAATGTGGAAGAAGGTATGTGACAAAGAATGCAGATGGGCTCCAAGGAAAGATAGTGGCTGGAGGCTGACAGTAAAAAAATGGTCATGAAAAACAGGGATGACCTTGGAAGTGAATTCTTCCCCAGATCCTCCATATCAGGTAGACCCCAACCTACCTCACAGCTTGACCTCAGTGCTATGAGACCCCAAAGAGCAGAGAATTCAGTCACATCCTCTTGGATGTCTGACCCACAGAATTATGAACTAATAAATGGGTGTTGTGTTAAGGCTCTAAAGTATGGTAATTTGTTACAGAGCTGTAGAAAACTAATACTGATAAAGTTGCCCAAGGTAAGCCAGACAGTAAGCAGTAAAATCAAGATTTGACCCTAAGTAATATGGGTCAACAGCTCTTTCAGATTACTTCAATTCCCACACCCAATGGATCAAGGCTGCACTAAATGATACATAACCGTACTGGGCTCTCCCACTGATGACCTCCTCACAAGGGTTTAGTAATGAGGCCAAATGTGTTTAACTCCCTTCTGAAGATGTCTCCCAGCTGGCTGCTTAATCCCTTTGGCAAAACCTTTTGGTAGATTTGCATCATGTTCCCCAGAATTAACTCCACTTGGGCTTAGGTTGAGGTATGATCTCCTGTGTACACAAATTTATAGTTCTGTTTTCTGGGAATGTACAATAATGCCTAGGAAGTCCAGGGCTATTTATGATAGGACCCATTAATTTACATACTTAGCCTGCATTTTGAAACCTGATGTGATATTCAGATATAGGATGTATTTCTTTGGATTCTCTCCTACTTCAGTATGCATGAATCATTGGTATATTTACATTTATTCATTTCTTTCTCATTCAAACAAATAGTGAGTATTCACTGACTAGTATGTAATAGCTTTTCTTTCTATAGCTCTGAAAGTTTTTATTTACTGAATGACAACTATGTGCCAGAGAGGATGCTAACTGCTTTGTAATAATCTCTCATTTAAACCTCTATATACAGGTATCATTATTTTCATATTACAAATAGGCAATTGAGGTACAGGATTATGAAGAAAGAATCTGTCTAAGGCATACAGCTTACAAGCAGTGGAGCTAGGTTTCAAATGGGCTCTCACTTCAAAGCCCCTTATTTAAAATAAAAAGGCTGCTACCTATCTTCTGAGCACCCCTGAAAGTTTAGAACTACCCCATGGCACAGGGCTTCAGTATGGTTCAAATGAATGACCCAAAGACACTCACAAACTCGGTCTTCAGGCAACTTCTACATTAGCCTGCTGTGCTATCACATACCTGCACATCTGGTAATATCATCAATATAAAAACCATTTCACTTATGGATGCTGGCTCAGGTGGGGTCTTGCAGATTTAAAGATATTTAAGTAAAAAACCCAAGGCAAAAACCATCTTTGTGTGGATTCATCCTTAACCATACTTGGTTAGTTTATTTAGAACAAATAAATCACACCAATTCTGAGGTGCCTTCTATACCTTTCTTGTGCTTTCTAAAAAATAAAATGCTTATCATGTGCATATGTAAGAATTTGTTGATAGTATCAAACAACAAACCCTACATGAATAAAATATTTCTGGATGTTACCCTAAGTCAGTCAGTAATGCTGACTCTTTTGATGTCCATGAATCTGCCAATTAAGCAATCCTCAGATTAAAATCTAGTTTATTCTTTCCTTTGTGAGAAAAAACTTGGTTAATAAAATGATCACATTTTTCTATTCTAACGTATTCTAAAGTAAGGTTTGTGAATTTTTAATACAGAAATGAAGCAGAAAGGAGTAGCTAGAAGAAGAACATTATGTTATGTTTGAATGTGCCGTGTCATGTTTGAAAATTAGGAGACCTCTGGGGCACCTGGGTGGCTCAGTCGGTTAGGCATCTGACTTAGGCTCAGGTCATGATCTCACAGTTCGTGGGTTCAAGCCCCGCATTGGGCTCTGTGTTGACAGCTCGGAGCCTGGAGCCTTCTTCAGATTCTGTGTCTCCCTCTCTCTCTGTCCCTCCCTGCTCACACTTTGTCTCTCTCTGTCAAAAATAAATAAACATTAAAAAACAATTTAAAAAAATTAGAAGACCTCAAATCTTACCCTTCTCATGTCACCTCCCAACTATGCTTAGTTGGCTGTCTGAGTCCCATTTTTTACATATGAAACAAAAATAATGCTTAAAGCATTATATGAATTTATGATTATTATTATCATTATAATTATTAAAAGTGAGAACTGACAGTGGGTAGATATCCTAGACTCTGGAAGTCATAAATCCTCTGTAAGAGGCTTTTCTGACCTGGCTTCAATTTCCCAGGTAACTCCCTTTTTGTTTTGCCACTAGAACCCTTTCCAGGCAATAGAATAGTAAGATGATGATCCTATTATTGCGGAAATAATTGGTGTGGTGGTATCCAGCACTACAGTTGGCTGTGATTATCTGCCCACCAGGAGCCTTTGGATTTGAGCAAGTTGCAAAGTACAAATGTGAGCTTCACATAGACTCACTCAGGATATGCCCCAGTACCCATTATACAAAAGTGTTTGATAAAGTGATTAATGAAGTAATAAATGAAGGACTGACTTTTTATCCTCAAATGGAGCCCAATGATTAGGCTAAGAAAGAGAATCAGAAATATTTCCTCTTTTATTTTCTTTAGGAGATTATCAGTCAGAATTTTTGTCTCCAGGAAACCAGGCCTCTAGTATAACATTTCTTTCTTTTTTTCTTTTTTTTTAAAGATAAAATTTTTAATGTAAATGAGGAAACCAAATTACAAAGAAGATACAAAAATCATGAAATCATACCTACTTAATAATATAATCTTAAGATACACAAAGCATCTTAAAATTGGTGGATTTACATGAGGAAACAGACAAATCTACAATCATAGTAGGAGATTTTTAAAGCATATCTCTCAGAACCTGACAGATGAAGCAGACCAAGAGTTATAGAAAATTAAGGCTCCCTAAATTTGAACAAAACATTTAAAAAGGGCTAACTCAAGCACATAGCACATAGGCTCCTGCACCTGTCAAATAGACAACATACATTTTTTTTCAAGCACAAATGGAACATATTCACAACTAGACCACAAGGGAAGTATCAATAAATTTCAGTGAATCAATATCATAATGACCATCGTGTCTGAAAACAATGCAATATTAGTGATTATTAGAAATCACCAATAAAAAGATGTCCAAACCACTTCCCCATGTATTTTGAAACTAAATGGCATACTTCTAAATTGTTCATAATTTAAAGATGACATTTAAGGGAAATTACAAAACATTTGAAACTAATAGTTTTGAAAACTCATCGTATCAACTCTTTTGGAATGCAGCTAAAGAAGCACTTATAGAGAAAATCAAAGCCTTAAGTACATCTACTAGAATACCAAAAAGACTGGGGGCACCTGGGTGACTCAGTCAGTCAAGCATCAGACTTCGGCTCAGGTCAAGATCTCATGGCTCCTGGGTTCGAGCCCCATGTTGGGCTCTGCTCTGACAGTGCAGAGCCTGCCTGGGATGCTCTATCCCTCTCTCTCTGCCCCTGCCCCACTTGCTGTCTCTCAAAATAAATTAAAAAGAAAGAAAGAAAGAAAGAAAGAAAGAAAGAAAGAAAGAAAGAAAGAAAGAGAAAGAAAGAAAGAAAACAAAAAGACTGTAAACTAGTGAGCTCGGAGTTAAACTCATAAAGCTAGGAAAAAAACAACAGTGATATTTGTCTTAAGGAGTGTTACACTTTTTATTTTTTTTAAGGAATGTTGCACACTCCTTATGGAATGACATATATATTTGTATATTTTCATCCATTGTGTAGCAAATACAAGTGTTAAATAATGTCAGATACCTCCCTTACCATGTAAGAACGTATATTTTACCAGTAAGTTATTTTCATTCATTCATTTATTCACAGATTTCACCAGGACATGAGTAAGGCTATTGATTTTCTCCTGAAGTCCAAGTACTCAGTAAATTTATCCATTTGATAAATATTCACTGGGTTCCAGGTACCTTGGTAAGTCAAATATTTACTCTGGTGAAACCAGCAATGATCAAAACATTTTCAGAACTTCCTTTTCATTTGTTTCCAGCCTGAAGTGTATTACTTTTATAACACTGCTCAGTCATGGAACCAGTGCACAAACTTTGTCTAATCCAATCCTTACAAGAACAAGGAGTCATCATGTTATATGTGCAGAGAGCACATCTAACAGGAACTCAAGACATAACTCAGGGAATCATTATTAACTATGTCTGACAAACAAAGACATGGAGACTTAAAACCGTAAATGACTTTCACAAAGTCAACATCCTAGGTGTAAGAACCCCAACTCAACCTCTGACTCTCAATTCAATTGTTTGAATTCAATATACAAGTATCTTCGATAGTAACATCTTAGTATTCTGAAAACACTCAAAATTCATTGAGAGCTAGGTTTTATAAATAAGGTGGGGAACCAAACTGGACAATAACAGGGGGTTTATATTCAGATTGTTTTGTTTTTAATTAAGATTGAGGCCTGGGGGTGCCTGGGTGGCTCAGTCGACTAAGCGTCCGACTTCAGCTCAGGTCATGATCTCACGGTCCGTGAGTTCGAGCCCCGCATGGAGCTCTGTGCTGTCAGTTTAGAGCCTGGACCCTGCTTTGAATTCTGTGTCTCCCTCTCTCTCTGCCCGTCCCCCACTCACACTCTGTTTCTCTCTATCAAAAAATGAATAAACATTAAAAAAATTTAAAAAAAAGATTGAGGACTGGACTATCAGATAATGAGCCATATTTTCTTGGGGGAGCTTATGAAGTGGCTCTGTACATAATTCTGGGAATGTAGCTCTAAATTTTTGTTGAGCAGTGTCAGGCTAAGAAAAGCTCATGTGTTTTCTACAGAGCTGTTTTTGGAGGCATGGAATATTTTTGCAGGATATACAGGGGATCACAATTAGTTCCAGGAATCTTGGTCTTCATCTTTCCTTGAGCATACATAGCATTAAGTGTATTTTTTATTTACCTTTAAAGCAGACACTAGAGCATAGCACTTGAGGTCTAATGAACACACAAAGAGTAATAATTTATATCACAAATATATAAAAATAAATACATATACTATATATATGTGTGTGTGTGTGTGTATATATATATATATATATATATATATATATTTATTTAAATATATAAATAAGCAAACAACTCATAATTAAACAAATCTAGGCCCAATCAAGAACAAGGAATAAGAACTGCATCATATACCAAGAAAATCTGCCCAGGTTCCCTTTCTCAGGATTGTACCAAGAGCATAGGAATGAGGCAGTTTAGACTAGTGGCAGGTAATTCTGAATAAGAGCCTGTCTTCCTTCTTTGAAGACCTGAAAGTAAATGGCATAAGCAAGTTAAGCAGAAATCCTTGGTAGTGGTTTCTAGATAAGGATTGCAGCCCTCTGGCCTTTCTGTGATAAGGCCAAGGAGAGAATGTTACATAAACAAAAGCCAGGAGGGATTTGGGCTTAGGCGTCTTTGTGGGCCGGCTGATCAAGCTGAACCATTTCACCCTCAGGGGTAAACACGATCTGCAGAGTGTGGTTACAGAGTATAGGAAAACTCAAATTCATAGCCTTTTATTTCTAAACTTTAACTTTTATGTATATGCTAAAATTTGACATATTCTCAAGGTTTCTACATCCCATAACTATCAAATAACAGCAAGTAATCTATGACTGGCCATTTTGCAGTAGAAAGGAAATAGTTTACAAAAATATTGAAAGTAATCTTTGACTCTTAGCAAGCTAGTGTTCATTTGTTTTTTCTCAGGTCCTGCACCAGGAAACTCCAAAGGTGAACTTTCACATTGCATTGAGGTTGTTAGAGGTCACACGGAGAGTCAGTTGAGTGCCAGAAAAATCACTGGGCCAGGTTTATCATCCATGACCTAAGAAACTCAGCAAAGGAAACAAGCATTTCTAAATATTGAGGCTGATATTGAAGGAAGTGGATGGATAACACAAACCTACATAAATATACAGTAATGGTTATCATCTGACAGAACAAAATCTGTAAAGCCATGACCATTGGAACAAAGCAGTTATTCAATGTTAGGTGAGAGATAGATAACCAAAGATCAAAGCATGCTTAATTAAGACCATTGTCCCAATCAGAACCACTCATAGTGCTTCCGCAACCATACCTGCCACACTCAATGCAAAAGAAGAGAGGATCACTAGGAAAATAGTACCTGGTTCCACACCAAAACCTCTGCCACTGCTACCAAACCCAAATACTTATCCTCCCCAAAGAAAGAATTAATCCACCTTTCACTTATTCCTGACTTTACCAGTTATTACTCATAAAAAAAAAACCCTTTGTTAAACCAACCTGTCTCCAGACTGTTTGAACCCCAAACCCCATTACTTCCCGCCTCCCAAGCACTTTGGTTATGCTTTTCAAAATAATGATATGATTTTCCTTATCAACTTCCTCAGTCTCCCTGCCTTACTTGAAACCTGGCTGTTCTCAGAGAAACCTACGTTTTCTACAACACTCTCAAAGGGAGATGTTCCTTCTGTTACCTTTCATGTAACTTAGGAATGAAAAATGGGAACAGTGTCTTTCCTTCCCATACCACTTTCATATCTTTCTCCTTATCCCCATAGCAGCCCCCACTTCCACTCCTGGTTTTAAAAAGAAAAAAAAATGGTCAATTAATTTACAACAAAGGAGATAAGAATATACAATGGAAGAAAGACAGTCTCTTCAACAAAGTGTGCTGGGAAAACTAGATAGTCACATTCTGTGAAAGTGGACCCCTACCTTATACCATACACAAAAATCAACTCAAACTGGATTAACAACTGAAATATAAGACCCGAAGCCATAAAACTTTTAGAAGACAACATAGGCAGTAAGCAACTTGACATCAGTCTTGGTAATGATTTTTGGATTTGACACCAAACGCAAAATGAACAAGTGGGACTATATCAAACTAAAAAGCTTCTGCTCACCAAAGGAAACCATCAACAAAATGAAAAGGCAACCTACAGAATAGGAGAGAAATATTTGCAAATCATACATCTGATAGGGGATTAATATCCAAAATATTTTAAAAATCATACAACTCAAAGAAAAACAAAAACAAACAATTCCATTAAAAAATGGGCAGAGGAACTGAATAGACATTTTTTCCAAAAATGACATCTAAATGACCAACAGGTATATGAAAAGGTACTCAGCGTCACTAATGTCAGGGAAATGCAAATCAAAACCACAAAGGGGTATCACCATATACCTGTGAAAATGGCTATTATCAGAAAGAAAAGAGATAGCAGGTGCTGATGAGGATGTAGAGAAAGGGAACCTTGTATACTGTTGGTAGGATTGTAAATTGATGCAACCACTATGAAAAACACTATGGAGCTTCCTCAAAAAAAATTAAAAATAGAACTATCATTTGATCCAGTAATCCCACTTCTGGGTATACATCCAAAGGAAACAAACAAAAAAAGATATCTGAACCCCTTTGTTTACTGAAGCATTATTTACAATAGCCAAGACATGGAAGTAACCTAAGTGTCCATTGATGAATGAATGGATATAGAAAATGTGATATATATACATACACATATATATAATAAGACATGAAATATTATTCAGCCATAAAAAAGAAGGAAATCTTATAATTTTTTACAACATGGATGGACATTGAGGGTATTCTGCTAAATGGAGTAAGTCAGAGAAAGGCAAATATGTGGGATATATCTCACTTATATGTAGGATATAGAAAACCAAACTCATAAATATAGAGAATGGATTGGTGTTTCCCAGAGGAAGGAGATGGACAGTAGGGGAAATGGGCGAAGGTTATCAAAAGATATAAATCTCCAGTTATAAAATAAATCCTGAGAGTATAATGTACAGCATTGTGACTATAGGTAACAATACTGCATTGTATATTTGAAAGTTGCTAAGAGAGGAGATCTTAAAGGTTCTCTTCAGAAGATAAAATAGTTTGTAATTGACATTAACCAAACTTACTGATATATGCAATTTATGCATATATCAAATCATTATGTTGTACACCTCAGACTAACACTATTGTATGTCAATTATGTCTCAATAAAACTGAAAAAAAACAAAACAAAACAAAACACGTCTCCTTGAAGCTTCTATCACTGAGTTAAACCACCCTTTCTCTTCACTGCAGCCAGCCAGTGACTGCCCAGTCATATCCCCTTCATTTATTGAGGACTCCATTTCTAAGACTCTGTGTCTTTCTTTCCACCCCAACACCAGCCATCATCCTAGGAGACTTTAACTTTCATATAGATATTCGTATTCATTTCTCCCACAGTCATCTCCTACCATGGTCGCACCTTGGACCTTGTCTTCAAGGTGAAATGGTACAACCTCCAAAATCACTCATTGAAAATCACCTTTCTCTTAACCTTCTAGCTAACTTGCTCATTCAAACATTCATTCCTGCAATCGTTCCTTCACCTTACTGGGTTCACTAATGCCTTGATAACCCCCTCTTTCCAAGGAAGCTTCTTTTTTATCTAGTCATTAATCCCCTTTGGTTTTCAATCCTTTATTTCACCGGCCCAGATTCCACAATACATCCATACCATCACTCTCTTGCAAATACTCTCCTCTCTTCTACTGCATCTACCATATCTCATATCACTCTTGTCAGTCTCTCCAGGTAATGTTACCCATTCTTGTGGCTTTAAATACCACCTCTGTGCTGACAACCCCTAAATTTATATCTCCACCTCCACACTCTCTTCTGCATTCATGTGAACACACACACACACTTAATTGTCTGCTTGACATCTCCCATTGGATACCTTACAAGCACCTCAAAGATATTATTGTTAAAATTGATTTTTCAATCCTCCTGGGTTTAATAATTCAGTGATCGAAGTAAATGTCACCTCATTTTGCATTCACTCTCAACACCCAGTCAACCAACAAAAGTCCTGTCAGTTGTATTGTTTCTAACTTTTCTCATCTTTCCTCATTTTTCTTCCTCATCTTTCTTCCTCTGCCTTTGGCCATCTCGTTCAAGTCTATATTCAAGACTACAGCAATAGCTTCCCCATTGCTCTGACACAGCCTCTCTTTATACTACTTCCAAGTTCATGCTCCAAATAGTAGTAACATCTTTAAAAAATGCTGATCATGGGGCGCCTGGGTGGCACAGTCGGTTAAGCGTCCGACTTCAGCCAGGTCACGATCTCGCGGTCCGTGAGTTCGAGCCCTGCGTCAGGCTCTGGGCTGATGGCTTGGAGCCTGGAGCCTGTTTCCGATTCTGTGTCTCCCTCTCTCTCTGCCCCTCCCCCGTTCATGCTCTGTCTCTCTCTGTCCCAAAAATAAATAAATGTTGAAAAAAAAAATTAAAAAAAAAAAATGCTGATCATGTCCACATTCTTTAGAACCCTCCAATGACTTCCCTTTGTTCTTAGCATAATGTTAAAAATCCCTAACACGACCCTCAATACCAGGCATCATCTGACCCTGCTGTGCCTCCAGGCTTATCCTGGACCACTGGCTCAGACCTGCTGGCCTCCTATCCGTTCTTAAATGTGCAGAGCACCAGTCTCTTTCCATGTTATATTTTGCCGTTTCCTCTTACTGCTGCTCTTTGCTTGGTTAATGCCTGCCTGTCTTTAAAGTCTCAGCCTGAACACTCTTTAGGAAAATATTTTCTGTCCTACAGAACTATTTTTCTTTGTTAGATGTGCAACTAAGTAAAATAGTATGAAATTATAAATAAAATGAAATAACTGTAACTACATAAAAATGCATATTTTGTAATTATGTGTTTAGTGTGTGTTCCCCATGCTAGACAAAAGTCCATAACCTAAAGATTGCCTTGGTCTTATTTGTGACTCTGTCTCTGGTAGAATGAGCAACCATCCAGGTTTGCCCGGAACTGAGGAAGCTTCTAAGATGTGAGGCTTTTAGTTTTAAAATGAAGAAAATCCTGAGCAAACTGCGAGAACTTGTTACTTCAGTAATCTCCAGTGCCTAGAACAATCCTCAGCACATACTTATAAAATGGACATGGCCCTTTCTATTGAAATCTTTGAAGCCTGTCCTGATCATTTCCATGCTATCTCTGCCTTTCAATTCAATTCCACTGTTATGTCTTCCCTTCCCTGGGTTCCTATGATACTTGGTAAGGAATTTCCAAGTATTACCAAGTATTATAGAAACCCAGGGGAGGGAAAACCTAACAGGGGAGTTGAATTGAAAGGTAGAGATAGCATGGAAATGATCAGGACAGACTTTAAAGATTTCAATAGAAAGGGATATATATGCGTGTGTGTGTGTGTGTATATATATATACACGCATATATATATACACACACGCATATAAATGTGTATACACATATTGATCAGGACAGACTTCAAAGATTTCAATAGAAAGGGATATATATGTGTGTGTGTATATATATATATATATATATATGTATATATATATATATATATATCTTCCTCACTGGACTTTGAACTCTTTGCAGATAAAGACTGAGTTTCTAATCTTTCTTTTTGCAGTTCCTATTACAATGCTTGGCACATGACAGACACTGATAAATACATGAGGAAGAAAGGGAGAGAGGAAATAAAATAAAATAAATGGAAGGAAGGAGGAAGGAGGTTGGAATGAAGGGAGAGAGAGGAAATAAGGCAGGCAGTGATCCCTCCAGTCATTTGACACAAATGACTGAAGCCATGTGTAGCCTACTTGATGCCAGGTAGTATAATCCTCCAGTGAGAAGTGGCAAGCAATGGAACAAACTAATGGAGCAGAAATTTGGGATAAGAGCCTTCCCCAAATTGCCACCTGATATGCTTATGCACATTTCCAGACCTGTACAGAAGCATTCTCCTCAGTTCTGACACGCTTCCTCTAAAAATGATAATTTAATGATACGGACTTGAAATAGACATTCCCTTAAATGCTAGATCAGAGCACAGGGACTTGATGCAAGAGTTGCCATAACCCTACCTGTCCTCAGTACCCTTGAGGAAATAATAATGTTGGGTACTAGTATCAATTGGTCTATTTACTGGCTGTGGACCATAAATCTGATTACTTCCCTGGGGCAAAATTAGTTTCTCTAGAAAATGAGGATGTTGGGTTATGTACTCTTATCAAACTCTGAAAGTCTTATGATTTTGTGGATTTATTTTGTTTCTGTATGATTTCCTGTATCTGCCTATGTGTGTTCTCATACACAATCTGATATGAGCATTGTGAGGCTTCCTGGGTATATTAACTATTTGGAATGCTCTAGAAATGGTGACAGGAATAAAAGGAAAGAGAGGGATTCTGGGATATGTAAGGTTACCAAATAACTAAACAGGGACTACTGATAGATTCTTAAGGATTCCTCTTTTGAATAAGAGCCATACAAATTATTCAGCAGAGTTCATTGGGTTGGAAAGATATAAAAAGGAGATCTATTGATTGAAGTGCAAATGCCCAGGTGCTTGTCTCATATGGTAGGGTTATGAAACCATGAGGGTACCTGGCTGCCTGGCTATTGCAGGTGTCATTAATTAACCCTTCAATTTCTTTGAAGAAAAAGAGAAGTATGAATTTTTTTAAATACCAGCAAAAGAAATTACCAAAGGGACAGAGTCAATGAGCTTGTGAGGAAAATTACAGTAAAGAGAATAAAGAATGTGAGTATTTTATTCCCATTATAATCTCCAGAAAGTACATGTGTCATTTTTCAGAAGTTAGACCTGTCAGCTGCAGTGTTAATCTCAATGAAGCAATGGCTCAAAACTGTATTTTCTGAGAATGGGAGAAAATGAGACAACTATACAAGCACTTGTACTTGTATGCATGCACACATAAGCGTGCATGGTACATGCGCACGCGCACACACACACACACACACACACACACACACATTCATGCATTCTAGAACTTCTCCCAATGACCATAACATGCATTCACGTTTATAAACCTTTCCCATAACCCTTTATTTGCTTAACATTTACATACATTGCTAACTTCGTGCCTTTCTTAGATCTAAATAAACATTTTTATTTTTATTTATTTTTTAGTTTTTTCAAGTTTATTTATTTATTTTGGGAGAGAGAGAGAGAGAAAGTGAGTAGGGGAGGAGCAGAGAGAGAGAGAGAGAGAGAGAGAGAGAGAGAATCCCAAGCAGGCTCTGCATTGTCAGCATAGAGCCCTATGCGGGGCTTGAACTCATGAATCCTAAGACCGTGACCTGAGCCGAAGCCAAGAGTCAGATGCTTAACTGACTGAGCCACCCAGGTGCCCCTAAATAAGCATTTTTAAAGGAGAAGTCACATGATAGTGCCGTTTCTAGTTTTTCTATCCATATCTGTCTACACATGTTACTCCCAAGTAAGTGATGAGATTAATATGTTTCATGAAAATTATTAAAATTTATTTAATTATATGTCGATAAAGGCCAAATTACAGCTGTCATGTTCCTTTTGTTTTTCTCCTGTGGTATTTAATAAAACAAGGAAGAAGCACAGAAAATGTATTAATAGTACTGAACTCAAGCAACAGCTTACACCAGCAACTAATACCTTTAACATCAGCCAGCTCCCCAAGCAAAAGACTTATGGTATCTACTGGATTATGTAGAATTTTAAAGGGTTCTGATAACCAAGTAAATATAATATTTTTATTTTAAATATAAATATTTTAAATATAATATTCTGCTGCCTGAACATTAGAAAGGGTTGGTTAGTGGTCTGAAAATGAATGATAGGAGGTGCAGGAAATTAATTAGGAGGTTGTTGCAGTACAGCAAAAATAGCAGGAGTTTGAGCTAAAGCTCTGCAAGGAAGATGGAAAGAAGGTGGTGGATGCAAAAGATACTAAGGTTCCAGGACTTGGTCACTGATTGGATGTGAGAATTGGGGTGAGGAAGGTATCCAGGGTGATGCCCAGATTTCCAGATTGGGAAGGTGCAGAGTTGGTGAGAGTGTTCCTGGGATAGGCATTCCAGGTAAGGACAGGATTGAGCACTCAAGATGATAGTTTCGAATTTCACCATGTTAAATTGAAGGTCCTTGAGGAACTTAGGAGAGATGTCCCATTGGCAGTTGATTTATGATGCTAGACTTCCGGGCAGAGATCTGGGCTAGAGATGTGTATTTCAATGTCACCAACATATAGATGGTGGTTGAACTTTAGAGAAAAGAGCACCAAAGATGATCCATGTGAAAGTAACACATTTTGTGTATTTTTTCAGTGTAATAAGTGGACTGAGCATGGTAAGCTTCGTCCAAACACCAGAATCACTTCACATCTTGGGATATTTTGACTCACTGTGTTGTTACTCTGTTATTTACAAATACAGTCAGTACTTAGTACATACTTATAAGCTCTATGACTTCATGCTTTTATAAACCTATTTCATCAACAGAAAAAAATTTGATCTGTCTATAGAGATTTCTGTAAACTATCAGCATGGTATTGTGGGGAAACCACTGGTTTAGGAATAAGAATACTCAGGCTTTGTTTTCATTTTGGCCACCAGCTTGTATGTATCATGGGAAAAATCTCTTTCTGTGCCTAACTTCAGTCTCTGCCTCTATAAAATTATGGGGTAGGACCCCTTCCAGTTGTGATGTTATGTATTGTCCATAACTTTCAAAAGGGAAGTATATATCTCTAGAGGCTTCAACTGATAGTTTATAATCCTTTAAAAATGCCCAACATGCAAAACTCCTCTTAACAGTAAAGTCTAACATAGTAAAGAAGGGTTTCTTCTCTGTGCCCAGTAATTTTCTCAGTAGAGAATTTAATTATCATGTGGGTTCTAAAAATGAAGATAGGCTGGAATCTGTATTATACCTCAGATAAATAAGTGATCCCCAAATAGCATGTTTGTATAACTAAAGTAAAGAGAACAGACTGAGAATGGAAAAGAACTAACTTCTGCAAAGGTGCTGCTTGGAAAATATTTGGGGGAGAACTTCTGACTCATATGCAATTAATTCATTGATCCTTGTTTATTTGTTTGTTTGCTTGGGAAAAAAAAATAGACCTAAGGAGAATTTTGTATGTCTAATAATAGAGCAGGAAGGCATTCAACAGTGTTTCTTTAAATATCTTCCATTAATTTCCTGTCTCTTTTCACTGAAAAGGGAAACTAAGATAGGATTTATTGTTAATTGTTCATTTCTACTTAGAGATTAAACATACAAGTCTTGCTGAAAGTGTTTGGTGCACGTCTAAGAGATGTTTGTTTTATAAATTTAATCGTCGTGTAGCCTTATGATATATAAAAATGACTAGTTAATTTAAAAGAGAAACGCTTTTTGCTCAAAAAAACTCAAGTACTAACAATTGAATTATTTTTAATTTATGTTCAGTATATTTGAAAAATTGTAAATGAGTATGGTTAAATTTATGTCAGTAGTATTTTAAGTAGTCATTTTTTAAAAATACTAAAGTGGAGGGGCGCCTGGGTGGCGCAGTCGGTTAAGCGTCCGACTTCAGCCAGGTCACGATCTCACGGTCCGTGAGTTCGAGCCCCGCGTCAGGCTCTGGGCTGATGGCTCAGAGCCTGGAGCCTGTTTCCGATTCTGTGTCTCCCTCTCTCTCTGCTCCTCCCCGTTCATGCTCTGTCTCTCTCTGTCCCAAAAATAAATAAACGTTGAAAAAAAAATTAAAAAAAATACTAAAGTGGACACTTTCTTATATTCTAAAAGGAAGAGCTTTTGTTTGACTTGAAGTAAAATGTCATTGAACTCTTTAATGAGATGTAATTCAACTTCACCTAATTTCCACCATGATTTTGTAACAATCTAGAAGCTGATATATTCTAATATGTTTAAGAAAATAAGAATTTATGTGTGATTAACCCAATTAATTTATCAACTACTAATCTGTTCTTTGAACATAGTGAAGTGGCCCAAAGTAATGGACTGGGAGACAACACAATGACAATAAAAACTAGCTCCATGTTTAAATATATTTGAGCAAAAAGTAGGCTAAACAAAAGTAAGAATGTTTCTTTACTACAGCACTTTTCAGAACCTTTATATGTTAAAGTACATTTTGAATCTTCAAAGAGAGTTTGCAAATCCAAACTAATTTGGCCATGGAAAGCTTTCTCCTTTCCCAACCCATCATCTCTTCTGAATAGTGAACCACAGAATGTGCAGTGCTGCTCTCCAGCTTCTAAGATCTGTCCCTAGGTTAGCTAGCCCAGTACAGAACTGCAAATCAGGACTATGTTGTAGTCCTCTAAAATTACTTTTAACGAATTGGCTTTGGAATGATATAAGTCCAAAAATAAAGACCTTGAAAAAGTCATATGTATGGCTGGCTTTTACAAGATACAGCATGTACATGGTGTACCTTCTTCAAGAGGGTCCATGGGAGAAATTCTTCTCAATTCTCTGCACTGAGAAATGTTGCCCTTCACCTTGATGCTGCTTGTGTCTATCTTTTGGATACAGTGAATCAGGTTTCCCTTTAGGCATTAGCTGCTAAATTGCTTAGAGTCAAATTTGTGTCTTGCCTCTTATAAACCTGCAGGAAGAAACTCTGAGCACTTGTTTTGAAATTAACCTCATTCCCGACTTCTTTTATTTCCCCTCTAACGTGATTTCCTTAGTCAAAAAAATTTGCTTTCATTTGATCTAGTCATGTTGTACTATATTTCATTTTTAAGATCTTTTACATCCTTTCTGGGTGATGAAGAAAGGTGCAAAGAGGAGGGAATGAGAGAGGAAGCAGGAGAGAGAGATAGGAAAGGAAAGAAAACTCTACACGCATATATACCTGTGAGTCTTAATCATGAAGTTTTTGCAAACAGGAAGTTTTCAAGAAACTACTGGCAAAATGGAAATTGACTCTAATTTTACCAAGGAACATGAATGAGATAAAGCCAAACTTAAAGGGATGGGAAGCAAAGCTCATTGACTATAATAAGAGATAAAAAATAGTTTTGCAACAGGGCGGATCAAAAAAGTGAATTCTGCAGCAAGGGCCCCCAAACAGAGTAAGGTCATAGGTGAGGATAAGAGACTGGGAGGGCAGAGCTGACTGGGTTGCAGGACAACATAATTTTGGCAAAACAAGAAATGAGAATGAGGCAATAGAGTAAAAGAGATGACAGGACAATCTGCATCTCTGATTCAGAGTTCATTGCAATTAGGACAGCCAAGAACAAAGGATTCGTACATGCTATGGTAATGGCGTTTTATGAGAATCATGCCTCACTAATATAAAATTTGGCTTTACCAGTGTGCATCCCTAACTTGTAATTCTACTACTGTTATGTCATCCTGACCATCTCCCACACTGAAGTTGAGTAAAGGGGGGCATTGCTGCTTTAAACTGCAATCACCCTGGGTTTCACCGGACTTCCCTTCCATACTGAGCTGAGGCAGAGATATATACACTTGGTAAAGCTTCGTTTTACATGGAACTTAATCACACAAATAAGAGACTAAAGGAATAAGATAAAACAGACATAAATCCCCAGACTAGAAGGGATCTAAGTGCTCATTTAAACCAAACTTCTTAACTCATGATGAGGAAACTGAGGCCCCAGAAAAGTGACCTGACATTTACTCAGCTCAGAAATTGTAGCTCAAAGCAATGTAAACAGACAATAAAACACAACACAACAAACACAACACAACATGTAGTTCAGCATCAGGAATAGGATATGACTCAGCTTCCCTAAGGAGGTCCACAAGGCCCACCCTGATAGGGGCCTCCCAAATCACTCCAGCCTCACTGCTAGCCACCATCATCCTCCTTGACACCAGGTTTCTTGCAGCCCAGCACCAGTACAGGGCACGTGGAACTTCAAGATGCTGTATGTCACTCTCAGACCTTGGCTTGACTCGTGCTATTCATCTCCACATCTCCTTACCTTTCTTCTTCATTCCTTTGCTAGCTAACTCCTACTCGGTCTTTATGGTTCAGCTTGAGTTCTGCTTCATTATGAAAGTCTGCCCTGACCTACTTCCATCATCAGCAAGGCACTGTTCCCATAGCATCTCCTTGTATCACTGCATAGATTTTAAGAGCATGAGCTCAGGGCCAAATCACCTGCATTGAATCCTGTCTCTACTTCTTTGGACAGGTCACCCTGTGCCTAGTGTCTGCACCTGTGAAATAATACTAATACTAATACTAATATTAATACTAATACTAATACTAATATGTCTACCTTGAAAAAGATACTACTATATATTAAAAGAACTTAGACACATAAAGATCTTAGAAAACTGCCTGGCACATATTAAGTACTCAATAAATATTAAGTACTACTGATCTGACCAATATATTTATAAGTTCCTTGAGATTAGAGAGAATGACTTAATCATTTCTATCCCCAGCCCCAAGCACAATACCTGGCACATGTAGATGCTCAGAAAGTGTTTTATGAATGAATGAATGAATGAATGAATGAATGAATGAATTAGTATAAACAAAAATTTTTGTCATTTAGTTTGCAGAAGTGGCTTAGGATAAAACATATTTGAGAAATAGTAGTCAAACGGAGCAGTGAAACATGTCAACTACATTTTGAGGCAGGCAGATTTGACCTTCCACCAGGATGTCGAAGATATCTATGAGATATTCTTTCATGCAACTAAACCTCTAGCTGTTACCAGAATTTAATAGACAAGGAAAAAGGGAGGGAATTTAAACCATTTATTCATTATATCAGAGTGGGACTGGTGACTCTTTTCATCTCATGTCTAGAAGTCCTATAAAAAAATCTTTTAAAAATATTATTAAAAGACATTATTATAATTATATTATTTACATTATTAATATTATCAAAAGGCAACTTTGATAATGAGTATTAGTTTAGGGGCGCCTGGATGGCTCAGTCAGTTGAGCATCTGACTCTTGATTTCATCTCAAGTCATGATCTCACCATCGTGAGATCAAGCCCTGCCACAGGCTCTGTGCTACATGTGGAGTCTGCTTGGGATTCCCTCTCTCCCTTTCTCTCTGCCCCTCCTCATTGCATGTGTGAGCTCTCTCTCTCAAATAAATAAATAAATATCCATTAATATTTATTATATCATATTCACCATATCATATTGTGTTATGTTCTATTAATTTATTAATTTAACATAATATGAAACATTAAAAGGTAAACTCAGAAAGGGTGTTTTTAAATGGAACTAGTTACAAAATCAAGCAAGAATCTATTGATTATCCATGTTCAAGTAAAATCTTTCCCACCTCTTTCCCACTGAATGGTCTGGAATGGATGTTTAGCAGCAGGAATGAAGGAAAGAGTTATGAGCTGCAATTGTCACTAACTACCCTTGTGACAGCACAGACAATGAGAATAATCTATAGCGTGTGTTTCATCCCCATTTGAAAGGAAAAAAAATAGTTTCTCTATTCTGTTGCAGTTCTGACACTGTCTCATGAATGAACTTTTGTCCTTCCCTGGCTATTGTTTGCTTTGTATATATGCAGCCTGAAGCTTTTGTAACCAGATATAGAAAGTTCAGTGATCGTGACCACTAACACTAGTGTACCGACTAGAGTCTGACAACATTGACAAGGAACAAAGGACAATATATCTATTGTGATTTCTAGTTTGGGGAACACAATACAAAATTGTAGCTTATTAGGATCTAATCCTCAGTAAGCTTGGGATTTAAAGAAAAACAAAACCCCAAAAAACTTTGTAGATCTTTGGCATGATTCCCTTTTGCCAGACAAAGAGACTCTTAACTTTGGAATGGAGCCTATATTGATGATGTCATACATCAGCAGGTGACTGATGTCCACTGTGGTTATCACTGGTCTTTCTCTGCACTCTTCATCTCCCCATCACCCATCTCTTAACTTGCCCTTGAGAGGTTAGTGCTCTTTTCTAGGAAAGCCTCCTCCATTTTGTTCTTCTCTTGTAGAGGAGATAAGAAACAAGAGCCTATGTACACAGGCTCCTGATGACCTCAGAGCCAGTGGAAGATTTGGAAAGAAGAAACTTGCTAGAGACATCAGTGCCAAACCTACTGTAGTGACTCTGAACCCCAAAAAGAAGTTCAAATCTGTACCCAGAAGTCTTGATGCAGATCATGACTTTTGATGAGTAAAGACCAGTTTCATGAAAGTTTAGAAATGGCTTGAGTCTCCTTTGATTCTTTGGTGGCTTCCCAGAAACATTGACCAAGAGGTTCTTCAGATGCCTCTTGTTTTCTTCTACCTCTCATTTAACCAGCCTCCTCCTCACCATTCTCACCACTACTATTAGGACTTTGATTATCTTTTCCAAGAATTACTCTAATAGCCTCACTTACTTATTGTGTGACTTTGGATGACACAGGAATTGCTGTTAAACAACTTCCTACTCTTCAAGATTGAGTTAATTTTAGGCGCGCCTTGGTGGCTCAGTTAGTTGAGCACCCAACTTCAGTGCAGGTCATGATCTTGTGGTTTGTGAGTTCAAGCCCCGCATCAGGCTCACTGCTGTCAGTGCAGAGCCTGCTTTGGATACTCTCTCTCCCCCCCTCTCTCTCTGCCTCTCCTCCACTCATGTTCTCTCTCTCAACACATAATCAGTTAATGTTTGGTAATGTATTAAAAATATAATACTCCTAATACTTATTTCCACGTGCTTGATTGCATAAAAATAATGCAAGTTTTCACTTTATAGATTTCCATAAAAGACAGTGATTTTTTGCTGCTGACACAAAGTCTATTTTTCCCAAACAAAAGTGAAATCATGCTGGAGTAGCGCAGAAGCGCAGGAGAAGCACATGACTCAGTAATTGTGTGGTAAGGAAGCTTTTGAGTAATGACTTCTGGTCATTTTAAGAACAGTAATCACAGTGTTTAAATGTTCACAGAGTAATTACCAAGAGACCATTTACTGAAAAGAACACTCATCCTGGAAAATATCGGAAACTTCATTCATAATACTGTTTCTATTAATAAGAATCGTGTCGGGAGCACTTGGGTGGCTCAGTGGGTTGAGTGACTGACTTTGGCTCAGGTCATGATCTTACAGTTCATGAGTTCAAGCCCTGCATGGGGCTCTGTGCTAACAGCTCAGAGCCTGAAGCCTGCTTCAGATTCTGTGTCTCCCTTTCTCTCTGCCTCTCCCCTTGTTCACTATCTCTCTCTTTCTCTCTCTCTCTCTCTCTCTCTCTCCCTCTCTGTCTTTCTCTGTCTCAAAAATAAATAAAAACATAAAAAAATAGATTAAAAAAAAGAATTGAGTCGATAACATGTCAAAGGTTTTTATTTCTGATTTCAGAGACTTAAGGTGATGACAACCTGAAAAAGAATCAGGAACCCCAGCTGAAGGAGTAACTGAAGACTAGGGTAGTAGGCGTCATTGGATTGGGTTTGGCTGAAATGTTCTCCTACAAAGAGCAGTATACTCTTGCATACTTGTATACATCAAACAAGTAGAAGATGACTCATCTCCAGTGTGAGTAGATTACAGCGATTGTGTAGCTTATGCTGTGCATATCAAAATTTAAATTCTTAGCTTATCTAATAATTGCTTTACTGTGTGAGGTACAGCAAGTGGTTAAACTACTCTGAAGTTTATTTTCAAAATTAAATGAACTCTGGGATTGCCTAAGATGTTTAATCATTTGTCCTATTTCTCAACATTAACAAGTGGGTTGGAGTTAATTAGAATAAAGATAAAATTGATTTCAGGGCACGTGGGTGGCTCAGTTGGTTGTGTCCAATTCTTGATTTCGGCTCAGGTCATGATCTCACAGTTTGTGGGATCAAGCCCCACATCAGCCTCCGTGCTGACAGCACAGAGCCTGCTCAGGATTCTCTCTCTTCTGCTCTCTCTGCCCTCTCCAGTTAACACACTCCTTCTCTCTCTCTCTCTCTCTCAAAATAAATAAATAAACTTAAAAAAATTGATTGATTGATTTCTACTTCTGATCAGAACTGAATTTATGAGATAAATTTTCTGGGATAAATTTGCTAGATTTCACTAAATTTTTGACTGTTTTCTTCCCCTGAGGGAAAGAGAACTTTGGCCTCTCCTTGAGGGTCAGTACAGTATTACATTTGTCAAGTTTCTCATATTCGCGGGTGATCTTGTTTAGAATATTGATTTTAATTAGCACTAGTGGATCAGCAGTTCTCAGTTCAGCTAAGTTAAATACCAACATGTCTAGATGCTTTTGCTCGACCACTCTTACCTTCAAAATGAGGGTGGGCATTTTTTCCACCCTTACAAAACAGTAGGAGAATTGCAGATCAAGAGCTCTGTGCCAACAGAGCTGATCCATGAACAACCAAAAGAATGGACCCAAATGAATGGTTGGTTCATTTTTGTTGTAATAGACAATTACTTACAGGTGTGCCTGTTGAGGAGTTCTAGACAGAACAGAGCATTAAATAGCTCTTGCCAATAAAATGACTTATACAGATAAATAGAAACTAAAAGTCAGCATATGACAAAGAAGAAAGCTAGCATTCGAGGAAAGAAAGCTCAGGTAGTGTGACTCAGAAGTTGCAAACGTTTAGAGTTACCAAGAGCCCCAGTTGGCCCTCTTGGTAATTTTCCATGGAGCTGTTCCATTCAGGTTTCTTTCACCTACTGAAGTGACCTGAACCTGCCTTGCGTTTCCTTTCATTAAGCATTGAACATTGTATATTTTTCCAAATGCTCTGGTCTAAATATCAAGTTAATTTCAAACTTGAGAAGAATGTTTTTAGGAAGGAGAAACTATTTTGAAGACCCTTTTTTAATTTTCTCATTAATTTCCTGGGCTTATTGCTTAGAACTTGAGTCTTAGAGATTGAATCTAAAACTGCAAACACATTTTTATCTATTTTCAGTAGGTTTATTTTCCATAGTGGTATATATACAGCAATCCTGAAACATTTTGTGTTTTATTATTAGACTGAGAAACTGAGAAGGGAGATTCAAGCAAGGAAGATCATTGTGAGGTTGGAATGAAATTGGAGGTATCACTAGATGCTCATCATTTCTCTTTCTTTTTCTTTTCCTTCTTTTCTTTTGTTTTCTTTTGTTTTCTTTTGTTTTCTTTTGTTTTCTTTTGTTTTCTTTTGTTTTCTTTTCTTTTCTTTTCGAGAGAAAGTGTGAGTGAAGAGGGACAGAAAGAGAGTGAGAGAGAGAATCCCAAGCACCCAAGCAGCCTCCACACTGTCAGCACAGAGCCTGATACGGGGCGATAACTCATGAACCTTAAGATCATGACCTGAGCCAAAACCAAGGGTCGGATGCTCAACCGAATGAACCGCCAGGCACTCCTATACTCATCATTTCTGATCTATACGGTAGCTTGACTTCAAGATGGCTGCTGTCAACTACTTCCCTCCACTACATGCTTGCCGTCTGTCATTGGAGAGGTGGTATCTATTTCTCCACCTACTTTAATGTACTTGCCTAGGCTGAAAGGATCCCTTAAGAAGCTAAATTTTATAATTTAGCTATGTTGTCGAAATGTCATCAACAAATGAACACCAATTCAATCATTTTTATTGGTCAATCAGCATTTAACATCATATCAATTCTTTCAAAATGGCAAAACAGCTTGAAATGGCTGACCATTAATTTGATACAGATATAGTAATTGGTTAAGTGGTATACATTTATTATATCATGTATTTAATTACTGCAAACGTATTGCAAGTTATTATAAACTGTATTATTGTTCTCAACTATTTGCACCCACTCTCTGAGGGTGGAATATATTCCCTAGCTCTGTACCATCAAATTAGGCCATGAGATTTGGCCAGAAATCTTTTGAAATGAAGGGATGGCATGTGTGCAAATCCTATCGTAAAATTAAGAGATGGCCTGTGGTCTGCCTGCTCCTTCTTATTCCCTACTTGGTGATTATATGAACATATGTAAAGATCAGTCTCTATCAGCCAGGGTCCCAGAATGAAGATTATGTGGAGGACAGCTTCATGCTAACTCCTGATACACATATTGCTTCAATGAAAGATATCCTTTGTTTTTAAGACATAGAGATTTGGGCACTGTATGCCACTGAAGCAAAATTCAGCCTATTCTGATTCACAAGCATGTGGTTAAAAAATAATAAAATTTTTAATAATTAATAATGACAAACCACTATCTTTTATCTCACCCACCCCCTTTCAGAGGCAACCAATTTTTAACTTTTTTAGTTATCTCTTCTGATCAACCATCAAAAATTATATTTTAATACTACTATGTCTTGATTTATCAATTTCAGACATCATTTCCCACTATAATAAGTAAGGCTCTAGTTCTCTTACGTTCCCATCTCATTATCTACCTTCTTATGACAGTTAAATAACCATTTTTTTTTCCACATTCAACTGTCACCATTCTCATTATTTTCTAGATTCTACATCTTACTTTTCTTGGTTTATTCCTTCAAGAAACTTCCTAGAAAAAGATTTCTTGGAGATGTTTTCTGAGCCCTTTCACATCTTAAAATATTTTTATTCTACCCTCAAAATTAGATTGATAATTTAGCTAAGTATAGAATTCTGGGTGAAAATCATTTCTTTAAAATTTTAAAAGCATTTCTCTACTGTCTCCTGGCATTCTGTTGACAAGTCATTGGCATATTGTTGAGAAGTCCAGTGTTATTCTGATTCTAATGTCTTTGTAGATTATGTGTTCAAGGTTTTGCTCTTCTCAGAAAGCTTTTAGAAAATTCTCTTTTCTTAAATTTCACAACAATGTTTTTGTGTCATTTTTTGTCATTCATTGAGCTAGACACTTATTTGAGCCTTTTCTTTCCATATGTGTGTATATAACTCTTATTAGCCTCATAGTACATTTTCTTGGATAGACTCTTTCTCTTGTCTTTCTTACACATTTTTTTCCCTGTGGATTATTTTAACTTTGTATTTTTGTCATATTTCCAAGAAGATTCTTTTGACTATAGTTTTCAACTCTTGTTTTGAGGTTTTTATTTTGATAAACATATTTTCAATATCTATTAGCTTTGATGACCATTAGCATCTGCCTTCTTTTCCTCTTTCCTTCCTTTTCCTGTCACAGCTATAGAGTTAGACCATGTCACCACTGGGCCATCCAAAGTTCTCTGCCCATTCAGTGCTCTAAGCTGGCCACTTACTATAATTTGTATCATTGTGTTATAATTTTGTTTTATGTAGCACTTTTCTTTTACCCCCATATTTTACCTCCATATTTATTTATTTTTTAAATTTTTTTTAATGTTTACTTATTTTTGAGAGAGAGAGAGACAGAGACAGAGACAGAGTGCAAGCAGGGGAGGAGCAGAGAGAAATGGAGACACAGAATCCAAAGCAGGCTCCAGGCTCTGAGCTGTCAGCACAGAGCCCAATACGGGGCTCAAACTCATGAACCATGAGATCATGACCTGAACTGAAGTCGCATGCTTAACCGACTCAGCCATTCAGGTGCCCCCTTACTTCCAAATTTAAATCTATAATATAATCATTGAAAATATCTTTTGGCTATAAGCAGTATATTAAAAAAAAACTTTACTTTTCTTAACAGTTAGGTTTTTCTGAAAGCAGAAAAGGCTATGAGATTATATCCTTTTAATCCTGAATTTCAAGAACAAATCTGCTGATAAAAGTTTCATGCAAGAATTGTGGTAAAATGTGATCTTTAAATTTGAGACACCCAAGAAGGGAAATCCTACTCACAGTCAGACATGATACCTAAAATTTAGGAAGGAAAATATCAAAAAGTCTAAAAGGAGTCTGACATAGATCTACTTTAAAGGGGAAAAAGTGACTCAAGAGGACAATAAGATTATTCTACATTTAACACATTTTAATAAGAAGAGGGGGCTTATTGCATATGGTTACAAAAGGAGCTTTCCAGAGTTTCAAAGAATGGAAAAAAAAACATGGAAGGAAAAGCCAATATATATCATAGCAGTTGAGGGCAGACGCTTATATAAGATTGCTTATTTTAGTCTAACTGTACTCCATATGAGATTCCTGACTGGTCAAAGTCCTTGATTTCTTATTTTTAAAATAATTTAATAATACATACCTTGTGGGATGTTATGAATATCAAATGAATCAAATGAATAGCAAAGAAGATAACGTATAGAAACTATTCAATAAATGTGACATTAAATCATGATACCTAGTTAACATCAATACAAAGTGTGAAACAGGCCTAAGATAAGAACAATATAGCAAGGGATAAAGCTGGAAATGAAACAAGGCTTGCAAAAACATCAAGAACAAAGAAACAAATTTTTGTCCTAAGTGCAGTCCCAGGAAAATAAAGAATAGGTGTGATGATTATGGTGAATAGCAACATGTTAATACATGACAAAGTGAAAATATTCCAGCATTTTCTCTGTCTTCTCTATCAAGGAGGTCATTGTGATATTGCAAAGAAAACTTAAGAAAATAGGGGCGCCTGGATGGCTCAGCTGGTTGAGCGTCCAACTTCGGCTCAGGTCATGATCTTGCTGTCCATGGGTTCAAGCCCCGTGTTGGGCTCTGTGGCGACAGCTCAGAGCCTGGACCCTGCTACGGATTCTGTGTCCCACTCTCTCTCCACCCCACCCCTGCTTGTGCTCTGTCTCTCTCTGTCTTTCAAAAAATGAATAAACATTAAAAAAGAAGAAAACTTAAGAAAATAAAAAAAAATTTTAAAGAAAATAATAAAGCAATAAAATTATAGCAGAAATTAGAATGGTTAGAATGGTTATTCTACATGAAATTAAGTCCCTTAGTACTATACCCCAGGATACAGTGCAAAGATTAAATATTAAGCCATTGTCCACAATCTTTAAGGAAATGTTCTCAAAACAGGTATTTGGAAACAGGAGAAAGAGTACTATTTTTCTGAATTTGAAAAAGAAAGTAAATGGTGTAAACCCTATAGCCTGGTGACCTTGACATTAGTCTCACACAAAATTCTTTAACAAATACAACTTTTGAAACACTTAGAGAGTGAAGCCTCACTCATGTTAATAAGGGATTAATTAAGAATGGTTGTCCATTTTTGATGAGGGTTTTAGCAAGGTATCTGGTTAAATTTTACTGTTATCAACATAGTAATACAAACAAAAGACTGATAAATGAACAAATCAAAATTTGAGTGAGGTTTTATAATGGTATAGCTCCATTGTTCTTTCTGAGATTCTGTGTATGTCTGTGTGTGTGTGTGTGTGTGTGTGTGTGTGTGTGTGTGTAAAGTTTTTTGGTCAGTGACTTCAGTAAGGACATAAATATAATGCTTGGCAAAATGGCAACTCACTGACAAGTAACCATTGACATAACATGAGGGCAGAAGGAAATAAAATATGTTAGAGAAATGGATTTTAAGATTATGATAAACAGGGGCACCTGGGTGGCTCAGTCAGTTAAGCATCCAACTCTTGATTTCAGCTCAGGTCATGATCTTGCAGTTCGTGGGATTGAGCCCCACATCAAGCTCTGCACTGGGCTTGGAGCCTGCATGGGATTCTCTTTCTTTCTCCCCCTTTCCCCTTCCTCCCCCCAAAAAATAGATTATGATTAACAGATCTAATATCACAATATTTAGTAAGACAAATAAATATCTATAACATAAATATGTAAAAAAACATGAGTAAAATATAAAATAAAACTTATATTTATATATTGTACAATATGGCTATATAAATAACATATTAATGTTATGTATTAATACAATAACACAAATAAATATATGAAGTATATAATAAAGTATAAATTAAAAATTTCTCTCATCGATAATCACAGGATTAGGATGGATGGTCAGAGCTAAGTAGTTCATGTGTAAAAATCAATTTGGTGCTATAGTTGCCATCAAAACTTAAAAGCAGTGAATAATGTGATAAGGCTAGTCCAACGATTAGTATACAGTCTAAACAATATACATAAAATTTTAGAGTCCAGAACAAGGGCAGTGATTTTCCTCCCTCAATAATGTACATATTGGGCCATTGAATTTCTATGTACATTTCAGAAAAAATCACATCTACAGGGGTGGAGGCAAAATTTAATAGTAAGAAGACAAAAGAAGAGAAAAATGTAGACTATTTGGTATGGAGAAGAATGGCTTTTGAAGAAAAAGTAATATGCTTGAAAAACTTTCTTAAAGATCACTGGATTTACAAATGCTTAAGATTAGACAAATAAATACTTTTGCAGTTCTGTAGAACAGAAAGGGAACAATAATCTCCACATAGATTCCATGGCTCTATCTACCTCACGGTTTGGAAAGGAGGAAGATAAGTTTATGTAAAATGCTTAACAGTGCCTGACACCTACAAGCCACACAATACACAGTAGCTATTAGTGTTATTGCTGCCTTTATTCTTTGGGGTGACATTTCCCACCCTTCTCATTGATTTCCCTACTGATCTGAGAACAAATTCGATATAAACTCAGACTTCTTCAATTAATTGTTACATGTCTCCTCCTAGAATTGTATGGTGATGAAGGCGATAAATGAAATTATTTAGAACGTCAATAAGAATAAAACTTTTTACTGCTACTATAGTAATCACAGAAATTTGCCCAAAGATATTTCTGCCAAGAAACACTGGCTCTTACTCATTTGTCCACTAGAGACTCAGCTGAGAAGAAGCAATTGAGTTTTCTTTCAAATGAGAAGAGCTGTTCTTATTTTCATTATTCCTGGATTCCTAGGTTTACCTCTGGGAGCTATTTTAGACACTTTAAAATGATGTTTCTTTATTGAATTAAATACTTTACAAACCAGCCCAAGGGAAATTGTTACACTTATTTATGTAACCTAGTAATGTGACTCTGATGGCTACGTATTTCCTACAGAAAACATCACTGAACCATTCTACAATTGGTTAATGAGTGCCAATTGTAGAATGGTTTTACAATTTATATATAAAATATACATTATATACATTTATATATAAATATAATTATAATAGTTCAACATTCCTAAAATAATTGCCTTGCATTACATTGGTTCCTGAGTCATTTCATTAAGTCTCATGGACTTAACTTATGATTTCTTGTAGTATTCAAGACTACCTGTGACTTGTCCACAATTAAGAAAATGAATTATATGTTTATAAAAATAGCTAATCATCAGAATTTACGGTAAGTCTGATATATATCTTAACAACAAGCAAATTTTAAGACATTACCTTTCAATAGTATGAATTATCACCATCATCACTACCATCATTTTTAAAAAAAAAAGAGAAAATAATTAGAAATGACCCAAACTTTTATCATAATTAATATTCACAGTTAAAACCAATTACAACTTCAAATGAATTCTGTGAAATCTGTGGGATGTTGTAAAAAGTTTAAAAAGTTGTCTAAAACATGTAAATGTTTTTCTCCACTTTGCTTTTTTGCTCCTTTATTTCTACCTGCTTTCTTCTGTTTGCTCCCTTTCCATTTATTACTCATATTTGTCTTATATTTTGTTTTTTCTCTCCACTGTTATTTATGGAAAATTCCAAAAAAACCATGGTTTATATGTGAAATATCCACTTGTCATGCAGGAAATATATCTGGCTTTTGTCTTGAGTTCTGGCACATAGCTTTTAAAAGATTTGGAATTTCCTGAGTAATAGGAATGTCTTTTGCTATTCATAACAAGCTCCTTTTGGAACACCTGAGTTTATAATGCAAGGACTTAGGTTGGGGCCCCTAGATAACCTCAGAATGGGCCTGATCACCAGACCAGGAGATTAGAAGGTTGGAATTTTAGAAGGGAGCTGCAAACAAGGGAGATCACTGTGGGCTTAGAACAAAATTGGAGGTATCAGTATAAAACTCATCATTTCTAATATAAATACAGTAGTTTGTCTCCAAAGATGGCTACTATCAACTTCTTCTCTCCCTTTACATGCACACCAGTCTGCCTAAGAGAGGTGGTATCAGTGTCTCCACCTGTTTGAATCCGAGCTTGTCTGTGTCTACTTTTACCAGTAGAGTTTTCAGGAAAGGACATTGGGCCACTTCCAGACTTTGCCTGTAAAAGCAAAGGCAGTTCTGTTTCCCCCTCTTACTCTTGGGATACCTCCTCTCAGAATCTACCCATCATGCTATGGAAGCCTAAGCTATGTGGAGAGGTCACCTAGAAGTGTTCCAGTTGGAAGTCCTGGCTGAGCTTTCAACTGACAGCCAGCATCAACTGCCAAGCCTTGGATGTCAATTCCAATCCAACCTCTAGACAACTACATCCCTGGCCACCATTTAACTATAACTGCGTAAAAACCCCAATGAGAACCGCCTAGCTGAGCCCAGTCACAACTGTGAGAGATGTTAATAAGCTGTTGTTTCAAGTCATTATGGCTTGGGGTGGTTTGTTATGCAGCAACAGATAACCAAAAACTGCTGAAAGACCTTGAGAAAAAAAAAATTCCAGAAGCAATGATCTTAATGCCCAGAGTTCAAATTTTTCTAAATATCATTCTTCATTAAGAGAAACCAATTTTTTGTTTGCTTTAGAAATAGATGATTCTGGGGCAACTGGATGGCTCAGTCTGTTAGGTGTCTGATTCTTAATCTTGGCTCAGGTCATGATCTCATGGTTTAGGAGACCGAGCCCTGAGTTGGGCTCTGCACTGACAGCACGGAGCCTGCTTGGGATTCTCTCTCTCCCTCTCTCTCTCTTCCCCTTTCCTGCTTGTGTGCACAGCTCTCTGTCTCCCTCTCTCTCTAAAATAAAAAAAAATAAATAAACATTAGAAAAAAATGGCTGATTCTGGGGCTGATGCAGGGAAAGTACAAGAGAAGTCTTAGAATATCTTGTGCCAGAATATAAAGGAGTGCAATTAACTGAATAAGCAAGTCAAAAGGACACAAAGAGGCAGTACAAAGGGGCAGATCTGGGACAATTTGAGAATCAAAATAAATGAAGACTAATGGATTAAAACCAAATTGAATAAAAAGTAATCCATGAGTTCATACTGATAAGAAAGAGAGAAAGAGAGGAGAAGGAAAGAAGGAAAGCAAAAAAAGACAAAAGAGAAAAACAAAGTCAACTTCTTCCTTAGAGTGGAGTGATGACTAATATAGACAAGAAATATTGAAATTAGAAACTCATCACTTTGACTATCATAAGAAAAAAAGACTTAGGTAAGAATCATTAATAGATGCTAAATCAAGGTGAAGCAGGGAGTCAGATAAGGAACAGGATGCTTACATAGTATCAAAACATCTCCCTGCGAATTATTTATTAATCACGAAAAGGAAAATAAGGACAATACAATGGAGAAAATAGACAAAATTTTGACAAGGTGACCAAAACTGACATCACCAAGGAAGGGTACATGGGCATCTTGTGCTGCCAGACATGGTTCCCTGAGAAAGACACAACATCTGTTATGTAGCATTCCAGCCAAAAATGCATAACTGAAACCCAATCATGAGGAAACATTTGAAAAACCCAAACTGAGTGACATTGTATAAAAATAACTGGCCTGAATTCTTCAGACATGTTGTAGATGTCCTCACAAACAAACAAGCAAAACCGAAGAAGGGCTCAGGGACTGTTCCAGGCTGAGGAAACTAAACAGACAAGACAACTAAAGCCAAAATGTGATCCTGCACTGGATTACATATTGTGGGAAGTTGTATTAGGGGAAATTACTGGGATAAGTGGATGAAAGTGGAATATGGAAGGTAGGTATATATATACGTTAATTTTCTAAATTTGACTATTATACTGGGGTTACAGAAATTACCATCATACCGGAGTTATCATGGTTCTTAGAAAATACACATTGAAGGATGAAGGAGTAAAAGAGAATGATTTATGCAATCTATTTTTAAATAGTTTTTAAAAACATGAAAAACTCTGTGTGTGTGTGTGTGTGTGTGTGTGTGTGTACAGAGAGAAAGACAGAAAGAAAAAGCAAATGTGGCAATATCGTGTAAAAATTGGTAAGTCTAGATAAAACATATATTGGTGTAGGGGCCCCTGGGTGGCTCAGTTGGCTCAGGTCAAAGCCCCGTGAGTTCAAGTCCCACCTTGGGCTCTGTACTAACGGCTCAGAGCTTGGAGCCTGCTTCAGATTCTTTGTCTCCCTCTCTCTCTGCTCCTCCCCCTCTCACACGATGTCTCTCTCAAAAATAAATAAACATTTAGGAAAAAAACATATATTGGTGTTCTTTCTCTAAATTTTCAATATTAATATTGTTTTTTAAAATTTAAAAATTATAAAAGAAACTGTGTGGAAATACAAAGACAAAAACTATCTGTAAGTCAAATGCTATCCATGAGCTTCCAGTTTGTGGCTTCCAATTTAACATATCTTTTGACTCATCTGAAACAATTAAGGAAATAGTTAAAACCGCCACCTAACTGCAGTAAAACTAAAATCAATAAAAGGCTCTTAAACATTTCACCTCAAGGCTGATTCTATGTTGTAATGCCTGGAAGTGATTTCTTCCTAAAAGTTAACTTTAAAAAAGATGGAGGAAGTAAATTTCAAAACAAGAAAATAACACGTTGTAAGAATTTCAGCTTAGAGCCAAAGTTGAGAATTGTCAAGGACTCTGGGAGTCAGACTATCTGGCTGCCCGGCTCTTTTCCTCTTATCACAGGAACGCTGTTATCTGGTGGTTTGGAGAGTAAGGGGTTATACCATATGACACTTTTCCAGATAACAAGCTTTCACCTTAAATGCTTTTTAAAAAATGGTTATTTTTTGCTAAAACACTTCTTGTCATTAGGATACACTTTTACATATCTTCTTTTCATTGTGCTTCAGCTAACGTTATTTGGGGTTTATCTGTCAGTGCCATGAACATAAGGCTTATTTATGTTCAATTTGCCGATTGAATATTGTTAAAAGGCGAGAATGTCCGTGGTTAAGAAAAAACACGTGGGCTTCATGATAGAAATGCAAATGGATTTTGCAGACCCAGCTCTTCCACTAACATGCAAATCATTGATAGTCACTGGCTCTAGTTCATCTGTAGAAAGACTAAGTTAAATTAGATCACCCCAAGACCCATCCAGACCTAATAATCTTTGTCATACAATTCGGAAATTAATCTTCTTCCATCCTCTAGTTGAGACTAAAGAAGATGTGGTTATTCATACCAGTTGTCCCCATGCTTTTTGGCTGTGCTCCCTATTGGGGAACAAGTTAATAATGGATCCCCAACAGATATATATTAATCAACATAAGATATCCATTTACTGTTCCACTAATAGGTAAATTTAAACAACAACAACAACAACAAAACGTTAAAAATATACATTCAAAAGGAAAGAGACAAAAAGTAAATTATAATTGGGACCCTAACACTCTTGGCTGACACTATTTTGGATATCACCATTTTGTAGAAAAGTTTAAATTTCTCCGTGTGTCATTTGAGGACAGTCATGTTTCCCCTCCTAGCTTCCCTCCCCGCTGCTCTCCTCATTCCCCCCACATTCCTGCCACCTGGGATTCTTTACCATTCTCTGAACAAGCCATGCACTGTCACACCTCCTTGTGTTAGCTCTTGCTTTTCCTTTGTCTGTCTAGTCAGGTAGAAAACAAGCATCACACATATGCTACCTAGTCTTTAAGACCCAAAAGTCATCTCTTTTGTGAAGCCTTTCTTCCGCATTTCAGTTTTATTTCCTGCCTCGGAGTACAACACGTCCACCACGTAGGACGGTGCACCAAAGTAGTGTGTGTAAGTTGGTGTTATGCACATAAATTACATGAGTCTGTAAACTCCACAAAATGTTGGTCTCTGAAGACCAACATTATTTTTTACCTTTGCCTGATTTCCAGTACCTTGTTCGCAGCAAGGGCTCAATAAAGGTTAATTTAATTGAATTTCTTTAGGGAAGTTTTATCCTACTGCTGAACTCTTCTTTTCAAAAGACCCTGTTTTCTAGTATAGCTGTGAAGGCAGTGACCCATTGTACTGAAGATTAGAGGGAAGACCAGTCCTCAGGCATCTTATGTACACAGAAGACTGTGTGTTGCTGAAGATAACAATTATGATGAAACTGTGAGTCTTGATGTCTTTTCTCAGTAACAAAGTTTTGTTAAAAGAATCTATTCCTGGGAGGTAGGAAATAAAATAAAGTGAATAAAAATAGTGATTTAATTGTTAAATATGCCTGCTTCATTTGATATTTAACTGGATCAAACAAATAATAACACATTCCAGGAATAAAGGGTGACCATTAATTTATTTTTTTTCCTAAACCATTTTGAGCTTTTCTGATTCATGGTGAGTGTGGCGGAGCATCTCGTGGCACTGTGTGGAGACCAGATTAACCCAGCAAACGGATGGTGAGTCAGGACCGTGGAGTTCCTGGTTCACACAAATAACTGCACTGCCTTAGGGATGTAAGAAGCAGAGAAATCCCACAGTCTGGAGTTAAGGAATGATATTGCAGCAAAACTCACACAAGGAAGGTGGTTGCCTTTGTGGCTATGACTTATGACCTTCTGTATGTAAAAATAGTTACAGGTTACTCCAGGAACTAATATTGTGCTTGTTGTTTAGCTGGGTGCTAAGCTGATGGTAAAAATAAGATTGATTACTTTTAGAGCATTGGGAGGTCCTAGACCAGGAGGTTTTAACCATTTGTTTACTATGGACTCTTTGAGAAAGAAAGAAAGGAGCCATGAATATTTTACAAAGATGTGCCATACACTTAGGAAAAACATATATCCCTGGGATGTCAGGCTAAAAGGTCCTGGAGCTTCTGTTCTCTCCTATGGTTCCATAATTTTTGTGTCCAATTCATTATTTCTGTGTTGTACTTTTTCAAAATCAGGGCAGTCATTTGTGTGGTTCTTGAACAACTTCTTAAAACTCTGACCATTCATGAAAGGTTTCCAGAAGCATTTTGGCAGAAATATTAATGCCCAAGAACCAGGCCAAACTTCCTGGAAGTTTTAACAACGATTTTCCTTTATACAAGTAAACAAAACATCTTTATAGGTTTAAAAAGGTACATTTTCCTAATAAAATGAAGAATAAATAAGGTTTTAATATATAGTAGAATAAAGTCAACTCTCTCCATGTTAAACCTGAGCCTAAGGGTTCCTAAGTCACCAGTTGTCAGTAACACAATCACACAGATTCTTAATTACATGGCCAATATTGAAAGCTCATGTGAGTATTCTAATACCTTTGAATCAATATGTATTATTTGTTTTATTAAACCTGGACCAGTAGACTTCTATGAGTGATTCCATGTTATAAGTAACTCTTCTGTACAATAATGCATTCACTTATTACAATATTTTCCTAAAAAAGAAAAAAAAATCTCAGGCCACAAAATTCAGCAAAAGAATGAGAAGTTCTAAAAATTCAACTGAGGGTAGGGGGTGCCTGGGTAGCTCAGTTGGCTAAGCATCCAACTCTTGATTTCAGCTCAGGTCATCATGATCTCACAGTTTGTGAGTTCAAGCCCCACATCGGGCTCAAACTGTGCTGACAGGGTGGAGACTGCTTGGGATTCTCTTTGTCTCCCCTTCTCCCTGTTTTTCCCCCACTTGTGCTCTCTCTCTCTCTCTCTCTCTCAAAATAAATAAATAAACCTAAAAAATGCAGCTGAAGGTAATATAAATAAGGAAAGAATAATTTTCAAAATCTTGGCCTTTGATCTCAAAGTAGATTTATAAAATCTGAAGCCTATGTATGGTTCTGATTTTTCCTTTTTTCTAGAGCAGACACTTAGAATTATTAACATTTAAATTATCCATTACACTTTTTAAAAACTCAGTTGAGCACGTCCTTATAAAGCAAAGGAAATATTTCAGAATAGTTCAGGCTGGTTTCAACAAGATCTGATTTAGAGATCTACTCTAAGAACAGGAGGAAAAAAAGTATGCTAAGATATATAACTGACTTCTCCTAAAACTTAAGATATGGAGAAAATTGAACATCTCATCCAATTTTCTGTCCCCATGTTTCTTCTGTGATGCACTGAAGGCTTTATAAGCACAAGGCTGGTGTGTGGTCAGCCAAGGTCTCCAAGGCAGGGTATTTCTTACTCTGTTTTTGTTGGGACTTTGAGCTTATCTCTTCTGCTTATCCCAAACCAAGCTCTGTTGCCCCAACAGTTACTCCAGTTTGGGAACTAAGGAAAGCAATAACACTCTTTTGACCGGAGACAACATGACTTGGAGGGGTGGTAGTGTGGGAACCGGAGAGTGGTTAAAATACAGAAAGCAGGCTGAATGAACAGCGGGTGGGGTAAAGCCAAAGACATCCCATCCCAGAGAACTTTTGACGACTGTTACATGAACTCAGGGTTCAGTGAGAAACTGTATTTAGCCACCATTCTCACACAGGGATGTAAAAACTGAACCAGAATATATGGCTGCTTATTAATAAATCTATTTTATTAAAATGCCTTACCTAGCAATGTCTCCTTAATCATCTAAATTGCCCAGAATTAGAGGTGCAGACTTAAAATTGACATGCAGGTTTAGAAAACTTAACTCTAGCTATCAGATGGAAACAAGAAGATATATTCTGCTATCTATAATTCATAGGGGAAAACTAGCTGATCCAAAGACAAACCTATCTACACCACTTGACCGGAATCTAAGAAGCAAACCCATGATGCTCATCTAGTCATGGCCTAACATTTCATGATTACATAGTGAACGCTGTGATGTGCCCTTACAATATTCCTATCTCTCTCCTCCTCAACCTCCACATTTTCTTAGTCACCAAGGTTTACCCAATTGGACTGATTCTTGAATAACGCCCTTCTTTCACCATCCGTGTCACTGCTTTGATGCTTTCAGGTGGTCTGTTCACAAGGCTACTGAGGGTAGTATTCCAACAGACCTGTGGCAAGTCCACTCTCTTTTGCACACAGGACAAAACCCAGCTCCTTGGCATGGTCTACAGGCCCCTGGCATCATTTCACCATCCTCCAATTTCATTGTACCCAAGCCCACTCTCTAACCCATGCACATGGGATTCCTTGCTGTTCCTCTAATCCCTCTCAGGCTTCTAGCTTTTACATGGACTTTTTCCTCTCCCTGGAGAGATATTTCTTTGGTCTTCCCCTGGGGAGCTCCTATTAATCTTTCAACAGCAATTCAAATGTCGTCCTCACCCCCATCCTCACTCCCACAGGAAAAGTAAGCGTGTTTCCTTGTTCCTGTAGCATTTTGTTCATATCCCTATTAGGGTATTTATCACATGGTAGGGCATAAAGACCAACTTCCAAGTTGACTCTGTCACAAATTGCTGTGTGACCATATTAAACCACTGTGACCTACATCATCTACAAAATGGGAATAAATACAGCTGTCAAACAGAGCTGTTGTAACAATCCAAGAATGCATTAAAGCGTCAACACAACTCCTGGCTGTAGTAAAAATTCAACACATAGAGCTAAAATAATTATTATTAATAACAATTATTACTGCATTAATTATGTGTGTACATAGCAATGTAAGGCTTATTAAAATTCTATGAGGGTAAGAACTGTGTCTTTTTATATAATCTGCATCACACATATACATAAATTTAGTTTTTTGGTTTATCTCCTGCGTATCTGAGTGGATTTTCTCTTTTCTGACATAACCCCAGTTGCATAAGACTTCTTCCTAGGTTCTTGTCTCTAGAAAACATGACCAAACTGGAATGGACATATCAAAGTCCTGCTAAGCCATAAGACATAGGCCCTGATGAGGAATACAATTTTTAGTAACTACAGTGATTCAGTAATGTGCTGAGAATGCTTACTCTAAATATTTATAGTTTCTTGCTTTAAAAAAAAAAAAGCCTGAAGTATTTTTGAAGGAGACAGAGATGGGTAGGGTGAGTATTTGAATGTGCACGTGCACAGAATATATATTATCATGGAATAACCCAAATGTTTAAACTAAGTTTGTATCGCTCATTCCCAATACTTCCAGATGCCCTAAACTTTCCCTAATTTCCCTAAAGGGATTAAATTAGTACAGCTATATCGAAGACTTGATGTGAACAGAATTTTCATCATAAAACATCCCTTTAGTGTTTTATATTTCAGATCACATTCAGGCCCCTGAAGAAATAGGCCATTTCAGGAACTTTATTTCTAATCTCCTAACATGTCCCCAAAGAGTGATTTGTATTTTATAAACAGATAGGGTCAGATTAAAATCACACTGATAAAAAGCAGAACGCAGCATGTCTTACAGATTTCTATTGATTTCTCTGCTGTGGTAGCATTTATTGACATTAAAAGGTCCACTTCCTGCATCATCCAGGTTTTTCCAGAAATTTTAAATTATATATTTTAATTATATTTAAGTGTATGTATATTGTATTATATAGACTTAAATTATATATTCTTTTTATATTATATATATCTTTTAATTTTCCATATATTTAAAAAGCATATATATGTATATATGCGTACATATATACATATGTGCTGGGCAGCTAATGCATATCAGTTATTAGCACACATCCAGTCTTTCTTCTTTCTGCTCATACCTTGCTCATTCTTTGCAAATACATCCTACCTACCAATCCTCATGTGGTCACTGTGTAGTTATGATCTCTGTTGCCAACTAGTACTACTAACAGCTTAATCCTCTTCCTTATGTCAGATGTGCATTGTGTCATTAATTCTAAGATGCACACTTTCTTCATATTTTAATCTCTCAAATAAGGATATATCTTAATCAATGACATACTGCCAATATAATTTGACTTTGCTTTTCTTTTTTAGTGGCACAGACAAGTAATAGTGTATGTCATAATCTACAGCACTTTACGATTCAATGAAAATTAATCTTGCAAGTATTTGAAATGACATTTTATACACTATCCATATCCTGTCTCTATACTTTACTTTCCAACTTTTATATGGGATTCTATTTTTATATTATTGTACTCCTAACCACTAGAATTTATTAATTATGTTTTAGGAATTCATCGAGAATTTTATTAACAATTAAGGAAACACCATCACCCAAGGAGCCAAAATATTCTAGATTTCTGAAGAAACATTCAATTTCATTTCATTGTAGGTAGCATACTATATTTATTTAGGTAGAGATATGGATATTCTTTAATATTTTAATATGGATGTACTTTAATACAGATATATGGATAGATTTTTCACAAGGATTAAGTCAAAAGAATCCATCTTTTCTTTATCACTAAGATACAACTAGATGTTTTTCATTTTCTTATGCTTTCTCAGACTTTCCCAAAATCTTAAGGATAGTAGGAATCTCTTACAAGGCTTTGACCGTTCCATGTTTCTGTGCAGGACTTTACCTAGAATGCTAGGGGAAAATAAGACAAACTGTCAGAAACTAGTCTTCTCTGTAGTTCCTATTTTAGTGTTTCTTGTCATAGTGAAAATTCATTCCAAGTTGTCCTATACTGGATGTTCATTGAGTTTATAGAACTGCCTGAACTTCCCGTCCCTTAACCAGATAAAGTACACAATGAACCTACAAGACAGATGTAACATTAAACATTCATATTCCAAAGGACTGGGCAATAGCGGCTCACCTTCAAAAATCTCCACTTTAATATATACCAAATAAATTCTGAAATAAGAAATTAATTTTCAAAATTGCGCTGAGTTGTATTTCTCTTATGCTCACTCACTGCTGCCTCTAGCCTGACATAATACGGCACTGGGTTTTACCTCTCTTCTTCGCCAGCTAAAGGTTCATTTTATAAACAATTGTTAAACATTGGCTACATGTGGAGACTCTGCCAGGTCAGTGAAGATGCAAAAAGAAATTACTTTCAAGAGACCTACTGTTTAATATAAATATTCAAGACAAGAGACCGCACTGCCTTCTAAGGATGTCACCCCACCACTGTTTGGGAACAATGACACTGAAGCTTTCCTCCACTGTTTACATTGAAGCTGTAATGAAGCAGACATTGAAGAAAACAGTATTTCACCCCCCTTACCTTATCTGGATGTCGGAGGTCTAAAAATAGCATAGATATCTTTAAAGGAACTGGTGCCAGAGGAAATACAGGTATTAAAAAATCAATATCCATTTAGCATAAGGAACAAGTTTTTACAGTTCAGACACATGAATTTTCTGAGCTCAGAAAAGGAGGCATCTAGGCATTGAGATTCCAAGAAAAAGAACCCATTTCGGAACTCTGAGAAATGTGCTAGAAGAGTTTGCAATCTGCTCTCCCCTTGGTGCCATCACGGAGGTGCAGGAGGAGAACATGTGTTATTTGACGTGAAGCCCGTGTGAGGCCACATCACAGCCTCACTCTGGCTGGGCAAGATGTAACTTCTATCTGTGTGCAGAAGCTAGACTACTCAGGCCACTGGCAACACAGACACCTTCTAGACAACTGGGACTGACAATAATACAGAGAGTTTGTGAAGACACGCACTGTGTGTGTGTGTGTGTGTGTGTGTGTATAAATGTTTAGTTAGGACACAGACTAACACAAAAAGGAAATACATCTTGGAGGTCATAAATCATTTTAGAATGAGAACTAATTATTCAAATAATCTTATTTTGCTTTAGAATTTACATATGTAGCAATCAGGTCAAGTGACTATCAGCTACAAAAACGTACAAATAAATTTATCACAGAATTTGGAAAAACAGGTCCTGCAAAATTTGGATTGCAAAGATGTCCTGCTAAATGATTAAATAACATTAAGAGGATATTAGGTAAAGACAAGTAGATAAAGATAGTGGTCATTTCTATCCCAAATACCACCCAGAATATATGATCTTGAGTGGTTTTACTGGGTAAGGAAGATGAACCAGATTGGGAGTGAACCACCTAAATTGTGATTTTACTTTAAAAATTTCTCTTTTGGGGCGCCTCAATGGCCCAGTTGGTTGAGCTTCTGATTCTTGATTTTAAATCAGATCATGATCCCAGGGTTGTGGGATCAAGTCCCCATCGGGCTTTGTGTTGTACATGGAGCCTGCTTAAGGTTTGCTCTCTCTCCCTCTGCCCCTCCCCTGCTCACACACTCCCTATCCCTAAAAACAAAAACAAAAACAAAAAACAAAACAAAAAAACTCTTTAAAAAAATTCCTTTGATTAAATATTTCATGTAAAATCATGTGGCTTCATAGATACAAACATAACTTAAATCTTACCAAACTGCACATTTTAAGCATGTGCATTTTATTGTATATCAACTATATCTCGATAGATCAGCAAAAAATATTTCTGTAGGTATTTATGAACTTATGCACAAGACAACACAGTGGGCATATAGTATTATTTAAGGAAGGAGTAGTGTTTCAGAGAGAGTTTGGTATGAGTGCTTTAATCAAATCTTTAAATCCATTTACTCAGACATCTTCTCATTCAGAAGTAGGACTTCTTGAAACCTCCGTGATGAAAGTATAGTAAAACTAAATGATCAGTACGTGCTTCTCAAGCTGTATGTGAAGCTCCATTACTGTGTGGCTTGTGCCATTCACAGCAAGGTGGTCAGGAATCGCTCTCCTAAAGGCGGAAGGACCCCCCCCCCCCGGATTTAGACCTGTGGGCACTGCCCCATGACCTCCACCAAAGCCCAGATAAGGAGCTAAGTGCTTAAGGATGGAAGAAAACTGTCCTCTGAAAATAAATAAAATTAAAATTATACTTAGGAAAAAAACTTAGGGATAATGGAAGGTTGATGAATAATGACAATAAAAATATAGCTGCAATTGTTATAAATCTGAAAATATTGCAAAAATATTGCTAAATTGGGTGGACAATACTAGGCAGAAATCAAAGACTGTAGACTATGGAAGAAATCTTCCTACCAAACAAAAAAAACAAAAAACAAAAAACAGTATAACAAGAGGCACCTGGGTGGCTCAGTCAGTGGAGCATCGGACTCGATTTTGGCTCAGGTCATGATCTCACAGTTCATGAGTTTGAGCCTCGCATTGGGCTTTGCACAGTGTGGAGCCTCCTTGGGATTCTCAAACTCTCTCCCTCTGCCCATCTCCTCTGCTGCTCTCTCTCAAAATAAGTAAGTAAACATTTTTTAAAAACAGTAGAACAAATGATAAGCATGATAAACCTTACCATACTTAATCCCAGCCTCCAAATATATTGACTATTTTATAGTTGTGGGAGGAAAAAGCTCTCTTAAATTATGGACATTTAATCCGTTACCTTCAATAATTTCCTGTTGAAGGGATTAAATAAATTCTTAGACTATCTCTCTTCTGAATTAATTTCTACTGAATTAGTTCTTTTAGATAAATTCAGGAAGAATAGACCAGGGAAAATCGTGTATAACTTAAGTGTCATTTTAACAGGAAAAGACGTTTGGCTTAAAAGAGTTATCCTTATGAATGTTCTCCACCCTTGTGAATTTTTAAATATCATAAACCAAACACTAGATAGTCCAGTGTAACTAAGGGAGAGAGATACATGTAATCAGCTAATAAGTCTATTTGCAGTTTTGGATTGAATAGGAGGTGAAAATAAAGCACAAGAAAGAATGAGAATACCAGGAGAAAAAAAAATCCCACTCACTTCTGATTTTATGCACATATACACATACAAAAATAAAATTTATATCATGTGACTTGAAATACAAAAAAAAAAAAAACATGAAAATGTGTATTTTATTCCAAACAGTTTGCAAAGACCTTCGAGGCCACCCCTTGTCAAAGTATGCGAAGGCACAGTGACACGTGTTTGCTGAGGGCAGTTCGGTGGATGCTGAGTAGTAGAGCAATTGGCAATGCCAGGACCCAATGGCCTGTGGTCAGTGGCACATGCAATGGTCTCCTGGAAGATTTAGGGCTGTAGTTATGTAAAGGGAGAATCTTTCAGGAGGCAATAAATATAGATTGGTTCCTTACATAGCCATAGTCCAAGATCAACATCACACGATTAGAACTTTTAATTGCAAATTCTTTTAGTCTATAAAAGTGGTTGAGAATACAGATGGTTTTGTAAAAAATGAATATCACACTATCTAATCCTTGCATATGCCAAGATGAAAGAATGAGTCTACTACAGTATTATGTGACTAAAACATGAACTTAGAAATGTTATGGCTTGCTGCTTTCATGAAATGTGCCCCCCTCCTCCCCATCACCACCGAATAGCACTTCTCCTTGAGTAACATGTGTGGGCAAAGTAGACATAGAAATGACACACATATAATAAATTTTTAAATAGTTTTGGATAATGACTATTCTTAGAAAAATGTAACAATCACATCCCATGAAGAATTAGTTTTTCACTTGGCTTCATCTTGGTGACTACTACTAATAATAAAATAATCCATCTCAACCCTATTCAGGGTGGTGGATTATCCCAGCTTTTGTCGTCTTTCTTCATACCCTTGGCAAATTGATTCCATCACAAGAGGAAATGTGAGACGAAATTCAAGCCAAGCAATTTTTCAACCTAAGATGTAACTTGGTGGGAAACTAACACTGCATTAATAGGAGCATTGAGCAATTGTTATTATCTGTAGAATCAGTAAACTGGAGTGAAACAACAGTCTCTCTGGGGAGCACAACCCTACTTAATTCAAATTTCCCCTTTCTTGCCTAGTAATGTGCAACCTTGGGCAATTGGTTCAATTTTGCTAAGTATCCTTTATTTTTTTTCATCTGTATAATATGGATAATAATGTCTATTATAGAATTTTTGTGAAATTAAGGTGATTATATATTAAAGCACAATCCCTGGCACATTTTGGAAACACAACAAATGGAAGGTATTACTGTCACTGTTATTATTTCAGTGCTTAGTATGATGTCCCCTTTTGCAATTCTCACTGGTAATTGAAAGGTGCTTCATAAACAACTCTACTCAGCGCTCACAGTTAGGTTTGTATGAGAAGCAAGTTAGTTTACAAGTGCACGAATAAGGGTCTTTCCCACATTGTCCCAGAAGCAGAGCCAGATAGCTAAGCATGGATGTCAACCTTGTGAAAGAATGACAACCAGAACTTTTGGTAAGAAAAGACTGTTTTACTGAAAGATGATAATATATAAGAGGTAGCTAGAACTAAACAAATATTCAAAGCTCTACCAGGCTCCCTCTGTCCCACCCCACCACCATCACCACCACTCATCCCTAGAAAAGAATATCGGGAACAATTCTTCTTCTTAAAATGGGAATTCATTCAATATTACAGTCCAAGGTTTCAAGAGAGAAGTTCAAAACATATACCATCTGTCCTCCCTCCCTGTCCCCTGCTGCCAGCCCCCGAGCAAACAATAATCTATTTCTATTACTACAATTGAGTTTGAATTTTCTGGAATTTTACATAAATGGCATCATAGTATGTACTCTTTTAGGGAGTGAAGAGAAAGCCTACCCAGATACCTTCCCCAACTACTACTAGATGTGTGAAGTTCCACTTTCAGTGCAATTCAGTACAATCCCCTTACGGTGATTCTGAACCTTGCTTATGCCACAAGTTCCTGTGAGAACCCGATAGATTCTGTGAGCCACTTTCTGAGAAAAAAACAAAAACAAAAACAAAAAACCCACACTAGTGTACATGTCAACAAAATATTCCATATAATTTCAGGGCATTCAGAGGAAATAGTTTGCTTTATCTTAAAACTTTTATAGACGTTAAATATGATTAGACTGAAATTCTCCATCTATTTATCACATCAAAGCTGGAAAGAGAAGAGGAGCTCAAAGCTCTGTAGAGCTCTGCATTCATATTTTGCAGGTTGACCAGAAGGCGTTTTATTGCTCAGAGGATGTTTTCTTTCTCCTCTACTTAAGGAAGCACTACACATGATGGAACCAACTTTCTTCTATTGTTTAATAATAGAAAGGTTGGCTTTAAAAAAAATTGCAATAGGTTTATTGTGTGTGTTTTTGAGGGGGAGGGATACTATTTCAATGTAACATTGATGTGTGTATATATTTATATATGTGTTTTAGATATAAGCTATCTATATTAATATATACATTATAATTTATGAATATAAATGTAATTTATGAATTATATAAAATATAATTTATGAATATAAAAATGGCTTACTCAACCATTTGCACACATATATTCTCTTGGAAAATGGTGTCTAAATCTGTATGCAAAACCACCTGTCAGATTAAAACACTATTTGATATGTCTCAAAATATTTCATTTTATGCCTAGATGGTAACTTTTTCTCTCTCTTCCCTTCAGCAATAAATGCTGCAACATTGTTTATCAAAGGAACAAATATGAAAGAAAAACATTGCTTTGAAGTGAATGAAGACAGATCCCCTGGCAAACTACAGCTTGAGGTGCAATTTCCTAATTTTCAAATTCCTAAGAAAGGAAATGAAAGAAACTCAACTCTTGAGAAAGCTTTAATGCCAGCTTTGATCTCGATTATAAAAAGTTATTAACGGAAAGTGCATGTTTACATTTAGGATTCAAGAGGGGACATACTATGGGGTGTTTAATGAAAAGTTGAGTAAAGAGTAATGGATGGCTTTGTACTATTGATTTGAAAAACTTATCTCTTTTTTTAAAGATCAAAAAGATTGTTGAGATTGATATGTCACAGGAGTTGACACAAATGGTAACTAGCCCCGTATGACTGGTAGTTGAACAACATGTGGAGCCTTCACTTGGGAAGCTGGAATCCAGGTTTCAGGTTGAGCTCTGTGCAGCCACTAGTGATATAACCTTGAGCAAATTCATTAAATCTCTCTCGGCCTCAACTTGCCTACTCATAAAATGCAAAGGATGAGTTAGATCATCTCTGAGATACCTTCTGTCTACAATGAGTTGTTTCTTAGTTCCTGTTAACTAAACAATGCCCTCTCCAGAAAACATAAAATCTTAGCCTTGATAGAAATAGGTTTTTTTAAATCAATTAATGAATAATAACAATTAAATCGTCACCAAACATCTGTTCATTTAATGGACATTATTGGGATTCAGCATACGAAAGGCACACAAACAACCAAATTCGGGCCAGTTTTTGGTATTTGCGTAAGCACTATGCAATTGTAGATATCAAAGAATAATTTTTGTTGGACTAAAATTTTCTAATTAACACTTTCATACTCTTTTGCCTGTCAAATGTTTTATTAAAGTCAGTAAAGAAATTATTTCATATTCTCTAGGCAAATATTTTTGAAGTAATGGAAAAACACCTCAGAACAATCTACAGCAGCAAAAAGGAGAGAGGAAGAGAGGGAGGGGGGGAGAGACAGAGAGAAATAATCCCCAAAACAGAAAATGTCTCCTGCAGATACTGGAGACAAGCTTATTTCAGGGAGGGGAGAAAACTCAGCAAGCCCATGAATAGGCCAATAACTTCAGCTACTAAAATATTTTGATTACTGGGTTAAAATGGTATGAGGCTTTTGTTCAGACTACAGCTGTCTTTCTTTTTCATGAGAGAGGTGGTTTTGTGTTTTTTGTCTGTTTGTTTTGTTTTGTTTTTTTTTTTTTTTTTTTTTTTGGCAAAACATATGCCATGTCCAGACGATCTGGGAATGAATAGTCTTATTCCTACTCCAATCTCATTTTCTTTTCTAGTTCTTTTCCTATTCTTTGCAGCCTACAGGAAAAAAGCAGACCAAGTAGGAGGGGAAGGGAAGAGTATTCATCCAATATGACCCCTTGAGTCACTGCCCTGCATGTCAGCTCCTCCAAGCACTAAAGAAGCAAGCCAGACCCTCTCTCTGCTGATCAGAGTCCCTGAAGTCTGAGTGGCAGGCCATGTAGTCTGCTGTTTTCCCAGTATGGAGCTCTTTGGCATCATCCCACTTTTTCTGTACATGGGTATCAGTTGGGCTGTTGTTTGGGAAATATTTTTTAATGGCTCATTTTTTTATTCAAATAATTTTTTAAATAAAATGATATTCTACTAACCAGTTTAACAAAAACAGGAGTTAAATATAAATTATCTGTACAATAAAAGCAATACAGTATTACTTAATCCCCAATTAATCCACAATTCGTGGGATAGAGCCCAGCTTCTGGCTTAGTGTTGATAGTGTAGAACCTGTTTGGGATTCTCTCTCTCTCTCTCTCTCTCTCTCTCTGTCCCCCCACCCCCCACCGTGTGCCTCCCTCGTAGATGGACTCTTTCTCTCTCTCTCTCTCTCTCTCTCTCTCTCTCACACACACACACACTAAAGAAATAAACATTTTTTGGGGCGCCTGGGTGGCGCAGTCGGTTAAGCGTCCGACTTCAGCCAGGTCACGATCTCGCGGTCCGTGAGTTCGAGCCCCGCGTCGGGCTCTGGGCTGATGGCTCGGAGCCTGGAGCCTGTTTCCGATTCTGTGTCTCCCTCTCTCTCTGCCCCTCGCCCGTTCATGCTCTGTCTCTCTCTGTCCCAAAAATAAATAAACGTTGAAAAAAAATTAAAAAAAAAAAAGAAATAAACATTTTTTAAAAAGGAATTATTTACTGAGCATCTACTCTGGGCCAAGCATGGTGTTCAGTGCTTCAAAAACATTATCTCATTTGACCTTCTTACCAATCCAGTAATGTGGGAACATTGTTTTGCCCACTTATGAATGAGGAAACTGAGGTTCAAAGAGGAAAATAAACAAGCTCAGGATGGCACAACTGTAATAGAGGAGCAGGACTCACGTCCATCCTACCTCAGTTCTGTGCATTATTGACTGGATAAGGAATAAAGGATTCTAAAGAGGGGAGCTAGAAGAACTTAACTAACATGCTTTTTATTTTCTTTTTGGTTCCTGCCCACTATAATTCCTTTCCTGGATAGCAATGGCAGCACTTTTCAGAATCCTCATTTAGATGCGGTTTTAACCCCAGGCAACTGTCAGAATTGTCAGCACCCCTCTGGAGCCGAAGTTCTACAGGTGAATCCCTTGTGAGTGTGGCCCAGTGCAGTGTCCAGTGGTAGGAGGGTTATGAGAGATAATTGTGAAAAAGTCCTTTAATCTGCTTTATCTGGCTCACAGGCTCTGAAATCTGCCCAGGCGCTTAGTTTTAAAAACAAAACAATGACCTCGACAATAACCATTCCTCAGCCTGTGTGGAGGGGCCTCTGAAAACGTATTGCTTTAGGCATTACCAGGGGGGCAGAAGGTAAACTGTTTTACCAAAACTTCAAGCTTGTACTGAAGTGTGACTCTAAATTGAAAGGCAACTTCAAATTAAAATCATGGACTAAAATATGATGAAAGGGATTTTATCAAAAAATCCACCAGAACACCAGGGGAGACAGGGGAGAAAGTTCACATTGCTGCACAGGCAGCCACAGCTGGAGGGTATTACGTGCAGTTAAATCTCTGTCCTGGGGTGGAATATTCAGGCACCGTGCTGCCATGTTTTAGGAACCCCAGCAGGTGTTGTCTGGAGTTTGACCAAAACCAGAGTGGTCCTGTCGCCAGCAAACTGAATGACTCCCAAAATCATTCTAGGCATAAACTACTGTTGTTTGTACTCTCTCCATCTTCTCTCCTCCAATTTGATCCAACACCCTAGGTTCACATAATTTAGAAATCCATGTATTTAACAGCAAGTAAAAGCAGTATTTAGATGGAATGCCAATAAATACAGTATTCATTCTGTACCCGGCAGCCTAACCTTCTTTGTAAGCTAATTTCCAGCCAAGAAACATTAATTGCTTTTAGAAATTAAAGTGCAAACAAATTACAACTGTTTTCACACTTAAATAATATGTCCGTTATGATGAAGTCACCGAGAATATACAAGAGGAAAGGACAGTCTCGTCAGTAGATGGTGTTGGGAGAACTGGACAGCCACATGCACAAAAGATAAAACTGGGCCCCCAGCTTACACCATACACAAAAATTAGCTCAAAACTAATTAAAGACTTGAATGTAAGACCTGAAGCCATAAAAGATAAAAGATAAAAGATTTCTTCTCCTAGAAGAAATTATAGGCAGCAATTCCCTGACATCAGTCTTGGCAACGACTTTTTGAACTGATACCAAAAGCAAACGCAACAAATGCAAAAATAAACAAGTGGAACCACATCAAACTAAAAAGCTTCTGCATAGAAACCATCAACAAAATGAAAAACAACCTACTGAATGGGAGAAAATATTTGCGATTCAGATATCCAATAAAGGGTAAATATATAAAGACCTCATACAACCGAATACCAAAAAACATCAATCCCATTAAAAAATGGGCAGAACCGAATAGACATTTTTCCATAGAAGACGTGTAAATGGCTAATAGGTATCTGAAAAGGTGCTCAACATCACTAATGATAAGAGAAATGCAAATCAAAATTACAATGAGATATCCCCTCATACCTGTTAGAATGGCTGTTAACAAAAAGACAAGAAATAACAAGTGTTGGTGAGGGTGTGAAAAAAGGGGAATCCTTGTGCACTACTGGTGGGAATGCAAATTGGTGCAGCCACTACAGACAGTATGGCAATTCCTCAAAAAATTAAAAATGGAACTACCATATGGTCCAGCAACTCCACTTCTGGGTATTTATCCAAAGGCAATGAAAACACTAACTTTAAAAGATATATGTACCACTATGTTTACTGCAGCATTATTTACAAAAGTCAAGACATGGAAGCAACCTAAGTGTCCATTGATGGACCCTGTGATCTCATCTCCTGCTGTTCAGCTCTTCTTCCACTCTGTTCCAGCCATCCACCTCCTATTCCTATGCCTCCAGCTCCTTCTCTTCTTCCATGCCAGGCACACTTTCTACTTAGGCCCCTGGCACTTGTTATTTCCTCTGCCTGGAGACTCAACGCTCTTCCCCCAGATATCCACAGTACTCACTCCCTGACTTCCTTGAGTCTATTATGCAAAAGTCATCTTCTCAGCAAGGCCTTCCCTGGCCACCCTATCTACTATTTCAACTTTCTTCTCCCATCCTTCACTTCCCTATTTTATGTTTTATCATTATTATGTATTCCTCATCACTCTCTATCTACAATTTACTTATACTGCTCACTGTCCTCCCCAACTAGCCAATAAGAATATAAACTCAACCCCAGGGTCTGGGAGAGGTTTTGTTTGTTTGTTTGTTTGTGTGTTCAGAGTAGTGCAGTATTCCCTGGCCTAATACAAAGTCTGGCATATAGTAGATACTCAATTAATATCTACTAAATTAATGAAAATGTGTATGCCTTATTTCCCCAATTGAGTATTTCTGCCCAGCATACTAGAAGGATCTGACTACAAAAGGATCTCAATAAATATGTTGTTTTTAAAGTTTGAGTAAAACAGGGTTGTTTTTGTTTTCTGAACTTTGGCAAGAACCAACACTTCATAGCTTCAAGACTATCTTTGAAATGATGGTCCACTGTAGTAAAAGGTATTTTAGGGGAAAAAAATATGTGTGGCAGACATATCAGTGCAATTTTTTTTTTATTTTTTATTTTTATTTTACATATCAGTGCAATTTGGCATGAATTTCCCCAGATTATTCTGACTTAATGACATGTTGGTAATGACATAATTCACACCCATATGTTTTCAGAACCCACCACTTCTAAGAGTATTTACAATACTAGATGAGCATTCTTTTTTTTTTTTAATGTTTACTTATTTATTTTGAGAGACAGAGAGAGAGCATGCACATGCACAAGTGGGAGAAGGGACAGAGAGAAAGGGAAAAAATGGTCCAACCTGTTGGGATGAGCACTGGGTGTTGTATGGAAACCAATTTGACAATAAGTTTCATATTAAAAAAAATGGCCCCACAGACCTATGCTGTCAGTACAGAGCCTGACATGGGGCTTGATCTCACAAACTGTGAGTCCATGACCTGAGCCAAAATTGAGAGTCAGGTGCTTAACCAACTGAGTCATCCAGGCACCCATAGACAAGCACTCTTATGAAAAGGCTACTTAAAGATGTACCAGGAACTTAAAATGTCATATGATATCCATATCAAATATCATGAAGGGTATTTGCATCATTGTCTGCTTCAGACAATCTTCTGGAAATCCAAGGGTCATGCTAAGCCCACATTTCTGCTTTGACTCACATCAACAAATTCTTAACAATTCTTTTCAGAGATAGGATCACCCAATTCATTTCATTGGCAATTTCCCAGAATTATTTCCTCCTATCTTCTTCTGTCCTTCAAGAAACCTCTAACTTTATAGACTTTTTATCTTTTCCCTAGGGTTTTTCTTCCTTCCTAAATCATTATTTTATGATACATTTCTATGTATCAGCATGTTTATATATGAGACAGTAAAAATAGCATACTTATATTTTCTTCTTATAAATATGTGATGTGGATTTGGAAGCCACAGGAATAATAAAGCAAAAAGCTAGTGAGTATCAAAGTCAATATTAATACAAAAAGCGACAAGATAAATACATGATAAAGAGTATCATGCCCTCATGCCTCTTCCCCTCATGCCTTCAGAACTGTATTTGTGTTGATAAATCTCACAGGCTGAGAAAAGCTGACTCATTTCTTTTATACATTTGCTTCTAGCCATGAAATCATGTCAGTGCTACTCAGGAGGCTATACCTGCTTTGGTCCAAAAGTAAGAGAAAAAAAAAGAAGAATAAAAAAAAGAGTCTCATGAACCTATAATTATCAACAGATAAGGACGAAATTGATATCATTGACATGTCTGGAGCCATTCACCAACTCTTTAAAGAAAACATTTAATGAGGCTTCCAAATTTGTAATAACATTCCTGGGAAACTTTTTATTCTGAGGGTCTCCCACTCACTTAAAATGTGCCAGCCTCTCCCAATAATGCTACGAGATACATATGAACATCTCCGGTCTTTGTAAATGAAGAGCCAGAGCTGCAGATAAGTGAGGTAAGCTGCCCACAAACACAGAATGTTAGATGGTAGGCATGGATGCAAGTCTTTCTGACACCCAGGCCCACATCCCTAACTATGTAGTTTTCCTGCCCCTCCACAATTATGTGCTGCCCACACAGAGTTCCAATTTGTCCAGGGCTTAAGTTGCTGCAAATTTGGAGCTGAATTCTTATTTATGTTTCTAGCCCAGCATTTCTGAAGCTGTGATTACCAAAAATATAATCAGTATTCCTGGGGCAATGATGTTCTGTTGAATAATGTCCAAGTGTCCAACTTAACTTACAATTTCATAGAGATTTTAATATGCTTCAACACATTATACAGGACGCCTGGGTGGCTCAGCTGGTTGAGCATCTGACTCTTGATTTCAGCTCAGGTCATGAACTCATGGTTCATGAGTTTGAGCCCTGAGTCGGGCTCTGCACTGACAGCACAGAGCCTGCTTAGGATTCTCTCTCTCTCTCTCTCTCTCTCTCTCTTAAAATAAATAAATAAACATTAAAAATATGCTTCAACACATTACAAATCATCAAAAGAAGAAGTTTCCCAAACTTTACTAACCCAAATTTATTTATTTACCACAAAACTCTTAAAGTGTGTGTGTGTGTGTGTGTGTGTGTGTGTGTGTGTGAATTGGGGAGCAGGAATGGTGATCGAGAAGGGTGAAAAATATTTCTTACAATTTCAAGAGTTGATGTTCCACAAAAAGTTTAAAATACTGAAGAAGAACAAATGTCACATTTATTGATGTTTGTTTATTAATTTTAGCTCAGTGAAATTTTATTTGCATTTTTCTTATTATATAAAAGGTTGAGGATCCATGCAAATATTTTAGGGGCTCTTTGCATTGTTTTCCTCTGTAAACTGCCATCCTTGTCTCTTCCTGTTTTCTACTGAATACCACCCACTTAATCTTAGCTTTAACTCTCAGAATGGCGTACATTTCCGATGATCTTGACGATCATTCTGGGCGCAGCGCCCAGTATTGTCCACCCCTAATCCTGCATGCTTTATTGAGGAGTCCAGAAATTCTAAGTAATTCCAGGAAAAGCCTACTAAACTCAGGAGATGTAAATGAAAACCACAATACTAATTAAAATAAAAATGAAAAAAAGCTTTGTGCCAGGCAGCACGATTCTCTCACATTTATATTTTAATTTGAGACCAATTTTTAGTGCTTTAGGACTTTCTTTCTCTCCCCTTTCAGCACTCAATTGTTTTTTTTTTTTCATGAAAACAGTTTGACCAGTTTTAAATGAAATACTAAGGACACTAAGTGTTATTAGGAAGGTATTTTGCCATTTTGCAATTAAATTCTCACTTTACTTTGACTTTCTTTCTTGCCCAGGATGGTGGTAGTGGTGACAGCATGGGAGGAGATGGGGAAAGAATGAGAAAATAAAAATAGACTCAAATGTGAGATATATAAATTCAAGAAATTATACCCAAAGAAAAGTGAGTTATTTTTCTCAGGTAGGCTTTAACTCTCTGGGGATAACAAGATGACAAATTCTAATATAGTTTTGTTTTCTTATTTTATTTATGATGTTCTTTGTTACATTTAATCATTTTTACTTGCAAGAAACATCAGTGACTCTAGTGATTCCAAAAAATTTTGCAGTCTAAAGGAAAGGCAGCCTTCTAGCGATCCTATCTATGTCTGGCTCTTGGAGATAGAAGACACAGAGAGAAGATGCAGACATTGGACATTTATCACCCTTGTCTATAATGCTGAGACTCTTTCACCGAAAGAATTCAGCTCTGTTAACTCCAAACACCAAGAAGATTCTACATGCCACTCGTGGATGGAATCTTAAAGACATTAACACTTTTGATTTGAGTTAGTTTCAAAAACAGAGTTAAAGTTATAATTAGTTCTGACCTTTGACAAGCACTGTATAATGAAACCAAAGTAAGCTTTTCACATACAGACAGGTGTCAGGAACTCAGAACATTCCATAAAGAAACTTCAAACTTCAAGAGTAAGTAAAGGGCAGGGCCTTATACCTGTTTGTATTAGGTATATGTAAGGTATATGTTATCACATCTGGAACAAGGCACCACCAGCTTGTTGAGGAATTTTGCTGACAAATCAAATATGTAAAGACTGAGTGTAACAGGAATCAAATCTTCCTTGTTCTACCACTGCTCCTGTGGCAATTTTAATGGAAAGTTGGTCATGATGCCAACTTTACAGACAAGTCGATAATATGATTAAGGGGCAAAGTATGATGAAGTTCGCTTAACACTTATAAAATTGGAGTTTGGAAATGCAAAAGTAGAAAATACACAGTGAAGGACCTAATGAAAGACAGATGTCACATCATGTACTGAAATATTAATCAAAGTGGTAAGGAAGCCAGGAAATTATAGTTGATCAAAACCCTCGTGCTTAACTGATTGTCTTCTTCTCCAAGGAGGAATTTCAGGGTGTTCAAGATGAAACCTTTACAATAACCCAAAGCCATAACAGATGGTGTATTTGTGGCTTTTGTGGTGTCATTTCAGGCATATTTGGAAATCCATTCTGCACTTTCCCCTCAAGCGCTACAGGGACAATCATTTCCCAGTTCAGTGCAATTGGGTTACTAGACTGAACATTGCATACGCTCTGAACCAGCATGATGAGATCCGCTCCGATTGCCAAGAATCCAGAGCTGGCAGAAATTCTCACAGTCCCCTAAGCCAACTTTGATCAAGACCCATTCTATCCTAAAAGAATCAACCTAACACAGTTTTGCTTCATTTACTGTGTTTATGTGCATGAATTCTCTCCCAAAAGGAAAAGAGGAACAGAGTATAAACTCCTCTGCCATCTAAAAGGTGGGTAATCATGGACAAAATACACATCTTCCCTGGTCCTTAATTTTTTTGTATAAAGTGGGGGTAATAATATTAGAAATTGAAAGGATTTCAAGGAACAGTAAGTGAAAAACATATGTAAAAATGCACCTAGTAGAACACCTAATTCATAATAGATATGCCCTAAGTGTTAATTAAACTTTAAAAGATTTATAGGAGTGCCTGGGCTGCTCAGTCCGTTAAGCATCTGACTCTTGCTTTCAGCTCAGGTCATGATCTCACATGATCATGAACTTATGTTATGATCTCAGAGCCTGCATTGAGCTCTGTGCTGACAGTATGGAGCCTATTTGGGATTCTCTGTGTCCTCTCTCTGCACCTCCCCAATGCTCTCTCTTTCTCCCTCTCTCAAAACAAACAAGCAAACAAACAAACAAACAAACATTTTTTAAATAAAAAAATAAAAGCTTTATGCATGGTTTTATTGGGGGAGTAGAAAACTGGCTTACATCTACCGTCCGTAATTATTGACTAAAAGATTAAACATTTAGAGCTATAGTCAAGAACACTATTTTCAGGGCACCTGGGTGGCTCAATTGTTTAAGCATCCAACTTTGGCTTAGGTTATGATCTCACAGTTTGTGAGTTCGAGCCCCGCATTGGACTCTGTACTGATAGCTCAGAGCCTGGAGCCTGCTTTGGTTTCTGTGTCTCCCTCTCTCTCTGACCCACCGCCCACCCCCTGCCCCCGCTGGTGCTCTGTCTCTCTGTCTCTCTCTCTCTTTCAAAAAATTGAATAAACATTAAAAAAAAAAAAGAACAACATTATTTTCCCTGGGACACATTGATGAAATCTTAGAAGGTACAATTAGAGAGTTATTAGGTCACTGTGATTAATAGTTAAATTGGGGAGTAAATCTATTTAGATTCAAATCCTCATTCTAATACCTGTTAATTGGGTAGGTAACCTTTCATTTAATCTCTCAATCTCAATTGTCTGATCTATAAAATAAAAATCATATTAATAATTACCTCATAGGGTAATTAAGTGTCTGACACTTAGTATACATCAAATCCAACCAGTTTGTCTTAGAATTATTAGTAGTTATTTTATCAGAATCATTAGCAATAATTGTTATCAATTGGTCCTCCTGTATTAGTTAGAATAGCTTAGGTCGTATTGTGTTAAATAACACTCCCAAAATTTCAGTGATTAAAACAGAAATACTTCTTTGTAGTATATGCCAATGATTAGCATAGGTTGGCTGGGGCTCTGCTCATTGCCCTATTTACCATAGTGCCTCAAGGACTCAAACTAATGGGGGATCCATCTTTATACTCGCTTCCATTGCTACCATGGCAGCAGAAGAATCCTCTGGAGTGTTTGGCACTGGCAATTAAATGTTTAGCTATGGAACTGACCTACAATTCATTGGCTGGAACCAGACACATGACCCCAGTCAAATGGAAGGGGAGTGGGAAGTGTAATCCTCTCATATGCCCAGATGTATAGAGTTATTGGATATTGGTGAATAGTAGAATCTACCACATTTTTCAATTACTCTCTTGAAGAGCTTTTCCTATTTATACTGACATAAGCAAAAACAATTATTTGGGGAAAGGGAAAGAGGATTATTTTCTCCTCAAAACTGAAGGATGAGAATTTTTAACAAGGAAGGCAGAAAAGTGCAAGAAAAAAGCATTTATTCATTTATTTATTTCCATGTTACTTAAAGAAAGGAAAACAGTATAATTGAACTCTAGATTTTTATGACAGATGTAAAAAAGTTGAAAAAGTAATTATTTTAAAATCATATTGGATTATGATCTTATGTATATGAAATGAGAATAATTACTCAAAAACTCATTGAAGAAATATCACTCACCTTAGTTACAACAGAAAAGATAAATTCTTTATTAAATTTTGTCCTTCAAGATTATACTGTTTATCACAAGCAAATCAGAGTCTTCTCCAGTATCTGAAACTACTTAGGAAATTAACTCTTCAATAAACATTATTTTGATAACAACCTGTCCTACTCACCTGACTTCACAAGAATAGGTAATCTTTTCATGGAGTCTGACTAATATTACATGACTATAAAGGCAATATTTTGCAAAATGAGAAAATCTAAATGTGTAATATTGACCTATACATATTACATATCCTCTGTGAGCTTAGTCTTCATTACTAATTCACAAAATACCAAAGAGCGTTCACCAAATTCACTTCAGAATTATTTGTTCAATGTTGAGTAACCTCTGTGTGAAAAAGAACAATTTGGAAAACTTCAGCTCAAACCTCCACAAGAGTCTTCTTTTTCCTCTTAACAGCAGTGATATGTAAACATTCCTTTTGATTTTCCCTTTTCCTGGCTCAATCATCAGAATCACTTGCAAAACTGAAAGTTTTAAAAAAACCTTTAAAAGTTTCTGTTCAAAATCATTCAAACTCCCTCCTTTTCATTCCCCAGTAACTCATGATTATTGACATGTTTAAAAGATTAGTTTGTGGGTTTTTCATTTTGCCCACGCTTCTTTTGAACACTGAATCCATTAAGTGGAAGGTGGCAATCGTCCCCTGCTGACAGTTAGAACATACTTCTTTTTCTTGTTCAATAATCATAACATTGCAGGATATTCATGAAACCACTTTAGAGACTATGGCTTTTGAAAATAGCTTTTATACATATTTTTTAAATCACAGGTAAAAAGAGTCCTGTCCTACTGAACGATTGCATCCCTTTCCTATCTAATAGGAAGGAATGACAATTGAGATAGCAGTGAGTGCCCACCATGGCAATGGCTTTAACGACTGTCCTTCCTCCCTGTGCCAGACCCTCCCCTACCCGGATCTGCCAGGTGTCTAGACCTTCAGTTTAAAAGTCCATCAACTGCTTGAAACCAGATGCGAAATTTCATGTTATTTGCATGCATATTTTTCTGCAGAGGGGGATTACTGTTTTTATCTGCTGCACAATACGGATTCATGACCCTTCAAATTGTTAAGGGCTACTGCATTTGCTAGGTTTCCATTACAGGGCATTCAGCCATCTGGAGCTCAGGATATGCCCATGCAGGCAGTGGAAGGACAGACAGTCTTAGGCATAAGAGGAGATCCAGTCTGGCAAGTGGATAAACCATGCAGATTACAGGTCCACAACTACAGATAATACTCAAAAGTTCAACATAAGCCATAGGATATCCTAGTGGCCCAGATAACGCAGTAGGAAACAAACAAGGAGCTGGTGTTTATGTGGCAGACTGGCAGAAAGGCAGCCCTGGGGAGTCTACCCACCATTGAGGGCAGAGCCTAGACAATGGACACTGAGTTTCATGAAATAATGACAAGAAGGACAGTGGGACTCAAGAATAGTCAGAAGACAGTGGATTTTACCACCACCAGACCCCCACCAGTACCATCACCACCCCCACCCCCCACAAAAAAACCCAAAACCAAACAAACAAAAAATAAGCCTTAAGCACAGAAATCAAAAGTAGATACTAGTCATCAAAATTAGAACATAAGATGGAAATTGTAACTGGGAACAAAGAGTGGCTGAGACAGTTAGCTGATCACTAAAAACCATTCTTTTCTTCCTCTGGAGTAATAGAATTTTAGTTGAGTATATATATACTCACTACAGATACATATGTATATGTGTAGTGTGTGTGTGTGCCTATGTGTATATGTACAGGTATTTGAAAATAATCAAATATTTACTGAGATCCTATTACAATCTAGGTATTATGCTTACTTCAAGAGGCACAAAAGTGAAAAAGAAGTGATTTTTGTACTCAATGTGTTCAAAATCTACTAAGACAAAGACACACAGCAGAAATTATAACATGACAAGTTATATTAGAGATACACAATGTGCATGGGAGGTGAGAGAAAGGTATGCCTAGATCTTCCCAGGTTCTCAGGACAAGTGTTGTGCTTGCTGATGGACATCAAGTATTCCTGGATAAGAGGAGAAGAGGCTTACAGCAGCCAGGACCAGGCATGTGTTGATGAAGTCTGGTGTCTTAGTCAATCTGGACTGCTATAACAGAATACCACAGTCTGAGTGGCTTATAAATAACAGAATTTTTTCCTCACAGTTCTGGAGTCTGGGAAGTCCAAGATCAAGTCACTGGCAGATCTGGCATCTGGTGAGGGTCTGTTTCCCAGTTCATAGACAATTGCCTTTTCACTGTGTCTTCATGTGGTATAAGGGGTGAAAAAGCTCTCTAGGGCTTCTGTAATAAGGATGTTAATTCCATAATAGATGTTGGCAAGGATGTGGAGAAATTGAAACTTTGTGCATTATTGGAAATGTAAAATAGTGCACCACTGCCGAAAACAGTATGTTAGTTTCTCAAAAAAATAGTGAACACAGAATTACCATTCGATCCAGCCATTCCACTTTCAAGGTATAAACACAAAAGAACTGAAAGCAGGGATGAGAATAGATATTTGTATATTTGTACTTGTACCGACATTCACAGTGGCATTATTCACAGAAGGCAAAAGGTGAAAACACCCCAAATGTCTGTCTGTGGATAAATGGATAAAAAATGGGTATATACATTCACTAGAATACCATTCAAACCGAAAAGGCAATTAAATGCTGATATAAGATAAAACATAGATGAACACTGAGTTATTATGCTAAGTGAAAGTAAGGCCAGAAACAAAAAGACAAATAATTGTATGATTCCACTGTATAAGGTCTGTAAAGCAGTCAGATGCATAGATGCAAAAGTAGAATAGTGTTTACCAGGGCTGGAGGCAGGGAAGAATGGAGAGTCTCTGTTTCATGGGCACAGAGTTTCAGTATGTTATGATGAAAAAGTCGTGCAGGTGCACAGCAGTGATAGTCGCACAACAATGTGAATGCATTTAATGCCACCTAACTGTACACTGGAAACTGGTTAAAATGATAAAATTTTATGTATGTATATATATATATTTTGCCACAATAAAAAAACTAAGAGTTGATTAGATGGAGGCTGCAAAGCAATTTCTCATTTCTCCAAACAACTACAGTATGATTTTATTACGTAGATTGCTAAATATATAATAAATGATGCCATGAGATCTGGGACTGTTATTACTTCAAAGATTTCTCTGCAAAATGTACTGAGTCTCTCCTCAGTTTTCTCTGGGAAAAGTATCAAATATATCAGCACATAACTCAATGTTCACTGGGTAATATCTATAGTATTACTCAGCCGTACTGTGCATATTACCCAGCATAGTAATTGGCATGGGTCTACACATTTTACATTGTTAGATCCATATTCCTTGAGGAGATTCCTTATTTCAGTGGTTCCTTCTCTTCCTTTCCATTCTCCCCATGTATATAGGATACAAATACTTGATTGTGGCAAATAGTATCAAAGTCCCTAATTGTGATTCATGTTAAATTCATCAAAAAGATATAAGAAGAAATAACATTTTGATAAATACATAAATATGTATCTAAACATATATGAATATAATAACAAATATATGAAAGAGAGACACAGACAGATGGAGAGACAGAGAAGCAGGAATTTAACCTTCAATATGCATTGAACCTACTAAATTTGAGGCCACACTTCCTACTTTGTTTTCCCTTATTTTTATGTCATTTCACAATAGACATAGAGTCTTAATTTAAAAATGAGGCACTGGGATCTATATTTGTATTTATGTGATTCTGGACCTCTTCCTCTAGGAGTCAGAGGCCAGAACCTATAAAGTCCAGA